>NC_139417.1:5000000-10000000 GCF_905368555.1 Meleagris gallopavo | reverse complement strand
GTTTGCCCTCTCTCTAATGTTCTCCATACCCAGGGACATAGGTAGGAGCAAGCAGAGGAAAGGGAAGCCCTTAAAGCAGCCTTTGCTGCCCATCAGTGTGATACAGTGCGTGCCAGTGCTGTTTGCATTGGATACATTCAGCACAGTCCCTGGATGTTAAACAAAACCACAGAATTCATGGTGGTGTTAATGCCATCTGTGGGATGAATAAAAGGTCTGAAGGGAACCTTTGGTTGGCTGTTTTAGCCTGCAGCCCTTCTTGACATCTCTGGGTTACCTATCCTGTTCATATAGCACTGGTAATGAGCATCATTTCCAGCTTGGCCATAAGGGGCACTGAAGTATATCTTCTCAAAGTTCATGCTACTCTCTCAGCTTTGCTAATTCATTAAGCAGAAGGCAGACAGAAATATTGCTTGGAGAACAACTATGAAAGATTACAAACCTGTGAATTTAAAGGGTTTCTGCTCCAAACTTATGGCAATTTTGTAGTGCTTGTAGGCCGTGCTTGTCCAGGCAGACTCTATGCTCATATATGTGACTCTATGCTTCTATATGTGGCTATATAAAATACATTTAAAAGGTTTCGCTCTGCCTTTCACACAAGGAAGGGACTCATAGGACAGGAAGTATAGGCCTTAAGTTCCATCAGGGAAGTCGAGGTTAAATACTGAGAATACTTCTCCAAAAGAGTGGTCAGGCTCTTGGAACAGGCTGCCCAGGGAGGTGGTTGAGTCACCATCCCTGGACGTGTTCAAGGAAAGGGTAGATGTGGCACCGAGAGACATAGTCTACAGTGGTCACAGGCATGGGTTGATGGTTGGACTAGATGATCTTAATGGTCTTTTGAACCCTAATAATTCTATGAGTCTATAAAAAGGAAATTTGCAACCAGAGCACTCTCAATTGTCCTCAGTTTCTGTTCTCCATCAGCATCTGGAGCTACTACAACTAAGACAATATAAGAACCAAACCCCAGCAGCACAGCACACTCATTTTCCCTGTGGGCTGCTCCCAGCTGCTAAGAGCACATCACAGTTCCAGCTTCACAGAGCTGAATCAAGGCTTGAAGCTGGCACGTGAGCTCACCATCATGTTCATTCACTGTCACATTACCATTTCCATGACATAAAGAATTCACATTAGTGCCTTTCTCGCCAAAGCAGCAGCAGATGCAACCCAAAGTGTCTGATCCTGTGGATTGTGATAACTGTTCGGACTCTACAAACATGCCCAGCACTTTGGTCTCTGTTGGATTTGGTAGATGTTATCCAAACTCCAGAATTCATTCCTGAATATTGATAGGGAGGTTTTAGTGGGAGCATTCAGCTAAAAAAAAGCCAGCAGAAGACAGGAAAGAAAACACAAGAAAGGGTCACGTCTGGATTTGCTGAACAAATGAGCTCTCTTGTGACTAAGAGATTTCACCACGCTCCTCTCAATTTTGTTGTAGGAAGCAGCATAAGACAATGCATAAGACCTTCAAATACAGGGTGGGAATATGCAGGCTAACTCTCAACAAGAAAACCCACCTAAAAGGGTATAATCAGACTTCCCCACAGGAGATCTTTTCCTACATTGCTGTTTAATCCCTCCTACCATACAGCCGTGTGCTCTTTTAAAACAGATCGATCGCACATAGAAAACAAACCAAAATGGACCAAAACAACAACGAAAAATACAAGAGGGTATTATGGTTTTGTCTGTAACATGAAATTAGCTGGAGTGGAGGAGGGGATCAGAAGCACTCAGCTGGCTTACAAAATCTTTAATCTCTCTGGCTGCAGGTGATAGGTGCGATACAGCTATGGATATATGTGAATCTGCGTGCTGAGTGTCCTACCAGCCGTGTGCAGCTGGCCCTTCCAGAACCTTTCATTGCACTGACATTGCTTGGATAGTAACAGCACATCAAGGCCATGAGGACTGAAGGCTGTGTGTGAGCAGTGAGGGATGTGATCCCCTCTCCCAGAGTTTTGCTATCAAATCCACCAGTGCAAGTGATGGTGGGAAGGTGAACATCAGCTGAGGTCTGGAGAGAGAGAATCGTAGATTGGAATGGCATGGCATGGCATGGCATGGCATGGCATGGCATGGCATGGGCAGATGAATCATTCCCATGAAAGAGTTTTGCAGAAGAGTTGAGAAATGAACCCCAGTTTACCCCAGTTTACTCCAGACTCCAAACCACAAGGCCACAATTATCTAAGATACGTAATTTCCTCCAAGGTCAGGAATGACCAACCCTTTTAAACACTTAGAACACTAGATCCTAACCTCTAGCCTCTCTGTCTCAGCCCAAAGCCTTTCATCCAGAACCCTTAAAGTTTAATTTTCACCCCGACTTCCTAGTGAGGAGGAGGACTGTGGCAGGAGGAGCCTGTGGGCTGGGCTTCTCTCAAACCTCTTTTATCAATTGCATTCACCTCTGACATAAAAATGATAGGACAGTGAACAATTAAAAATTAAATCTCAGGCTTGTCAGTGCAGGATCAGACAGAAACACTGTCTAACTTTACTCACTGTGGTTTATAGCTTTTTTTTCTTGTTGTCTCCCTGCAAGCAGGTCCCTGGGCTATTTGATTTATACTTTGCCATCTGAAATGCATAAAAGATGAGGCACTTTCACTCCCCCATGAATCTTCCACATTTTTGTTCAAAATTTTACTGAAGGTGACATGACAAATTACCACCAGAGTCAATTTGTGCTGGAGGAGGGCATCATTAAAAAAACAGAGGAATAGGGACAAAAAAAAAAAAGGGTAAAGGGAGAATGGGGGAAAGAATGAGCTTGTGACCCCTTTGAATATGTCGTGCTCCAAAGTAGCACTACCAGAATGAGACTGGCAGACTAATTATCCACACAGCAGATTCACGGATTCAGAAGAAAGAGAGAACTCAAAAGCTCATTTGACCCATTCACTGGGGCTATTCTGCTTCTTGTCATCTATTTTGGAGGGGATATGGGGGAAGAAAGAGGCAGGACACTTCACAGAGTCACTCAGCACTCATCCTCTCCAACCTTTTCGTGTCCCCATCACAGTGTCTATGCCCCTATGTCCTCTGCTGGCAATCTCTTCTCATAGTCCCATTTGACTCCAACTCCCAGCTCAACAAGCGAGACCATTTGTTTGTCGCAGGTGTTTCATTGTTTGCACTGTGTGAAGAAGACTTTCATCTTTGGTTCAGCTCAGAGCAGTCAAGTAGCAACAGGTAATTTGATACATCAAAATAAATGTGCAACACTTTGAGGTTTTCTGGTTTGTTTCGTTTGTTTGTTTGTATGTTTGTTTATTTGTTGTTGTTGTTTTTCTTTTTCCCAAGGAAAAGTACTGTAGTAAGCAGTATTATAATGAATCGTGATGCCATGTGTTACTTCTCCCACATCTTCATGAAGGTGTTGGAAGGGGACTTTGTGCAGTGAATGGTGTCGCTGGTGTTTACTTCTGTATGTTATTTCAACACTTCTGCAGGCAGAAAACTTGTCTTCTTTTTGCAGATCTGGGGACGTTTTTCTTTGCAAACAACCATTTTCACCACAAATGCCAAGGTATCAGCTGGGATCAAATTCTGAAGTACTTGTGAAAGTACCTGTTTTCACACATGGCTGCAAGCAAAGTAAATATTCATGAGGTTATGCACAGTACTGGGTAATAGTGGATCTGGTATGCTTGGTCTCTGTTGGTTCTGTAGGAATTTTACCCTATTTATTTTTTCTACATCCACAGCTTTTTGATTCCTCACCTAGAGCCAATTCATTTCAGGGAAGACTTTATCCTTCTCTTTCATTTCCTGAGAATATCTGTCACAGATGCTACTTTAGCACACAGATTACATTACAACAATTAAAAGATCCTGGGTATTACTTCTGTTTATACAGTTTATACTAACTGGCAAAAGCAAATGCAAAAAAACACATGGGTTTCAGCAGAAGCAAAGTCTAGTGATTTTCATAAATCTCTGCACCAGGCTTAGCAGATGCATCCTGCCTAGATGCACCTGGAGCGCTGCTGAATTTACAATACAAAGTATGTCTGGCTTTAAAAAGACTTTTATTATTGTAGGTGTGCTGACTGCAGGACACAGTTGCCATGCTCACAAACATATCCACTGCATCTTAATGGACATGGTCTGTTGTGCAACCAGCCTCTGGCCAGGTATGAGACAGCCAGGTTCACATCCATGCATCCCTGCAACATGATGTTAAACTGCAGAACTCAACTAGATGATGTCCACGGAGGCTTCCTCTGGAAAGCTCTGCAAAGTGCAGTGGATCCCAAAAACTTCTGGATATCATGGGATCTAACAGCACTCCCAGTTAGATATCCTTGAGCCTTTTTAGCTGATTGCTGATTTTTTAAAGGAATTTATTTGGAAAGGACTTTCTGAACCACCAAGTCTCCTGTTACTGCAAGCAGCAAGATGTTCAGCACCTCTGTCAGACTTTGGTCTCAGCATATCTTTTGAAAAGAAGGTGATACCATAACATGGCAATCAAATGACCAGAACCTCCTAGCTGCCATCCTACATCTATCTGTAGATGGTTGATTACCTATTTTCCCCTCTGAAAGACATTTCTAGGACTTAGGACTATTTTTTTGTTTGTTTGTTTGTTTGTTTTTACTTGAGCCATTTGATTCCCCTATGTGATATACATCTCTTAGATGTCACCTCCTATAAGAAAAAAATTGCCCAGAAAATGAAGTAGTAAGTCGCGATGGAATCAAAGCTAATGCCAATTGCAAAACAGCAGGCAGGAATTTGATGGGAAATCTGGGATCTGTAGGGAGAGAACTTCATCCTGCTTATTGCAGCTGGAAAGAGGCTGCTCTGGAATCCTGGGCTGAGACAAGCTCTGTCTGGGGCTCAGGCACTATCCAAGCTTGTCCATCATGGGCTAGAGGCTGTCTCCTCCGTACACCTTCATCTGGTCAGATCTCAGATCTTCCCCTCCCTGATTGCTATCTCTCCATTTCTGCTTTGCAGCCAAATGTGACACACAGCCATTGCCCCCCTTCCTCACACCGAGCACCCTCTGCTCTTGAATTCCTTTTTTTGTGAGCAGCATTTGGGGAGGCAGATTGATTGAAAGCTGTGATACTAGAAATAGATTCTGAATGACCCACCAGGAGCCTAGTACCCACTGAAGGATTGGAAAAACTTTTCTCATTCTTTTTCAAGGAAAAAGAAGCCACCTGCTTTCGTACTCTCGCAGCAAGTACTGTCTGACAGCGCTATCCTCAGCAACCTGCCTTGCTGCAAAGCTTCTGATCTATCTGTCTTCAAAGCTGTTAGACCCATGATATGTTCATCTCTAACTGCTAATGGTGTGCATCTCCCTTACCATCTTGGATTTCATCTCTTTTCCACCATATCACTGGAATGGGCTGTAGTCTTCCAGAGCTCTGTTGTTTGTGTGGAAGTAATATTCCTCATCTTTTCCAGACTCCTCCTACCTTGTGTTATTTATTCTAAATATATGCAAGCCCAATAGTAGAGAGCTGTAGATAAGATATCAAGTGCAAAGGGCAACAAAACTGTGTATTTGGGATTTTTGGTGATTTTCCATTGCTCACCTTCCATGCAGGCTTCTAGAAATGAAGTCCTGTCAACACATCTCACTTCACTTTATCATTAAGAGATGCTGAACAACTCATCCACTCCTTATTCCATTTCTCTACTTTGCTAAGGACGCATGCATTACACAGAACCTTGAGGACAGAGAGGTGTCCAGATAGGTTCCTTTCCTTTAGGTTCATGCCTACAGCATCTTCTAAAGGAACCTCAGCTGTGCAGCTGGGATTCATCAAGCCTGCCAGAAAAGAAAAATCAATTGGCAGAGCCTACTGCACAGATGATCCTATTTTCCTGGGCTCAAATACATGCCCCCTCTCCAGAAGTTCAAGGGTATTGAGATCAGATGTTTTGCCTGACCTCATTATACATAGAGGGACCATCTGCCAAAGCTCAGATCTGGATCAAGTTTCTTCCAAGTCCAAGTCTGAGATTCTGACTTGAACTTCTGCCTGACTTATTCAACCTCTGCCAGGACACAATGAAAGCGTGGTGCAAGATACCAAGAATCCTTTCATTAGTAGAAGTGCTGGACCAGATTTTCAGCAAAGCTCAGATCCTACTCTGAAATCCAATTTCTGGACTGCCTTCAGATGTGGCCAACACCCTACAGATCTCTTGCAAACCCCGGCCTCTCCTTCCTTTCTTATTTCACACCCATCTGCCATGTTATGGAACCCATCCAAATGCCTATTAGTACAGAATATAAACCTGACATGCAGTGCCTGGTAATGTATATATTGACCATCTCCACTTGCGAAAGTACGTTGCAAGCGATCCCTTCCCAAGGGAATGTGGTAGATCAACAGATTCTGCACACTCCCAGATTCCCTGTAGGTCTTACACAGGCAAAACATTTCATAACACTGAGCTGCATTGACGAGAGGCCTTTTCTCCTTCTTTTCCTTATGAAAAAAGAAATATATGTTTGAGATCCCATTGACAGCCATTCTCCCTTAACAATCTGCTTGACTCAACACAGGCCATGCTCTTGAGGCTTGTTAAGGGAGGGTTGGGGAAGACATCTCTACACTGTTCTCTTCTTTCCTCCTTTCTTTAATCAAAGAAAGAAAACAGGGAAAGAAAAAAAAAAAAAAAAGAGAAGGAGGAGGTGGGGGGTGGGAGAAACCAATAGTGCCCTCCTCCCTATTCCTTGGTTTTCTTCTCTGTCTTCCCAGCTGTCAGATGCTCCAACATTCCTTGCACGTAAGTGTTTTGCTTCAAAAGTTAGAAGAAGAGAGCGAGAAAGAGAAACTGCATTGCACAGTCCCTGTTGATAAGGTTCAAAGCAGACAGAGACGCCTCAGAAGCACATGCAGCCTCTCCCTCTCTCCCTGCTACAAGGAAAGAAAAAAAAAAAGAGCTAAATTCCATGGCAGAATTTGCTTTCTCCTGCTGCTGTTATCTTTCCTTGCACACAGGCTGGAGGTAGGGAGAAGATAGATGCTGTCCTGTTTACCTTGCAATTTCTCTCCACCCCCGGCCCCTTTGAAATGCCAGCTCTAAGCTTCTTTTGCACTCCCCATTTGTAATGGCATTTTAAAAAAGAAAGATGTCCAGACACATTTGTGTGCTGAGTTGCATTTCTTTCTTGCCGTTGTTTTAAAACTTTCAAGAAGCCAGGCTGAGCCCAGACGAGGTTACTCAAAGCAAAACCCTGCCAAAAGTCTTCCTTGCTGCTAATATTTCCCCAGCCTTGTCATTATCTGAATTTCCCCTTCCTCTGCTCCTTGATATATCCCTCTAATTTTGTCTCCCCGCTCAGCACTGGAGCAGCGAGGAAACACCACTAAGCTATCATCATATTATTCATCTGAGAAATCCAGCCAGGAATTCTTGGGCCTAGCAGAACAGTCACAGCCATCTGTCTGTCTGTTGTGCTAGAGAAGAAACAAGCACGCAAAAAGTAACCAAGAAACGCACACTGACATTTACTATATGGAAAGAAACCCAAGAGCCATGAAAGTCAGAAACTAGCCACTGGAACCGGCAGTCGCAGGGAATATTAAGATAGAGTTTCAGTCATTTCACTGAGACATTTCAGATGAGCCTGGTGAGCTAAAAACCCTCCCTTTATTGCCTTCAGAAGGGAATTAAAATAGCTAAGAGGTTGGTATAGAGAAGTCAGTAAAAGTTAAAGAGCTCATCAGACTGTCCCCTCACTTCCCATCTGCCTAATAGGAGCATCAATCTGCTCAAGGCACAGTGTCCCCACAAGGGCACCCTAGGACAGGTCCAGCTGGCAAATGAGGTTAATTGATGCTTTCTCATTGAGGTGGTTAGGACTCAGGTGTTGCGTGGGTTCCTCTTTCCCTTTTCTCAAGCAATGCAAAGTCTTCTGGCAGCAGCTTGGTTCTTGCTGGCCGCAAGCAGTTTGTACCAAACGCCAAATGCTTGCAGTCAGGAATTAATGCTAGAAATGGAGTTCCTTGCAATGCAGTGCAGTGCTCCAAGAGGGCAAGGGGGGCTGCAGGCTGCTCAGAGGTGAGCAGGGAGGGAGGGTTATCAACTGAAAGCATTGAAATAGTCTTTACTGCTCCCACCTGGAGTTGGTCCCAGCACATTGAAAAGCTCTTCTCTCCCTTCCTTGGTGTTTTCGAGCCAAAAGACAAAAAACTGAAAACTCTAAGAGGTGAAGATCCATTCTAGCTTTTACTTGGCCTGAGTGCCTGAAGAGGTAAGAGACCTAAGCTCTCCTCTGTTTATAGATAAAGAGCGTTGTTACTGTTGAGTTCTCTCCAAGTTCATGGTTTTCATCTAAAAAAAACATGACAAAGGATATCACATGTGGTGGATATAATTTAATGTTTCCCTAGCCCAGATTGCTCCAGGGATGCTGCTGAAGAGTGACTTTACACTGAAAACAGCATCATATTTCTTCATAGGAAGATTCTGTTGTGGAGAGCACTGGGCGGTTTTCTCAATAGGCTAACTCATGCTTCATGAAAATATTCACAAATGCTTGTGGTGTTGAGGTTTATGTCAGTTATGTCTATCAAAAGTCATTTCCTCATGAGAAAGAGCAACAGATGGAAAAAGAGAGACTAGGATGTGCCGGAGATGACTCTCCAATGCTTGTAGTGCATCAGAGGAAGGGCATTGCACAGCCAGCAGAGATATCCTTCCCCAAGGCATAGCTGACATACGCCTTGCCTGGAAGACCTGGCAAGTGAGTCTGACATCATTTCATAGCTACCTGCATGGCTTTCCTTTTTAATTCACAGGCATAAGAGTTCAGGAGGAAACTCCAAAGCTGTAATGGAACAGTGTGGGAACATTATGTATAAAAGCCACAATTCAGAATCTAGTCCCACATGTGCCCATCTCAGAGTTTCTTCTGGAAAAGAAGCGTTTGGGGCAGAAGAAGTTACTTGAGAATAATGGAAGGAACGGACTTACACTTTGTCTCACTGAAAAAAATTGAGTTTCCTTACCAAACAGTGGAATAGCAATAAACTTCCCAGTAGGTAAAAGCAAACCCATGCTGGTTACCGCTGTATTTTCACAGCTGGCCTCACCTACCCTATCTTGCCTGTGGGCATGAGATCAGTTTGTTCCACGAGTCACCTAGCTCTTGGTGCCAAAAAACTAAAGTTCCTGCCCATCACATCTGAGGCAGACATTTCAAAGTTAAACACCTAGTCTGTTTTCAATTTTTCCTTCAAATACTAGAAGAGATTGCACCACATTATGGGCTAATCGCCTGTCAAATTTAATTTCTTAAGCTGAGGCTGCTTTAGAGCCAAGTGAATGAAAAGGAAAAAATATCCTGTCCAAATCCACTAAATTATTATTTTTTATGCCTGTGTAGTTACCTAGAAAAAGGAGCTTTTTCTTAACCTTTTTTTGTTTAACTTTATGACAAATATGTTACTGACAGACTAGGGCATTACATGCAAAATTTGATCTTCCGATAGGTCTCGATGTCCAAATTGTGATGAACTGAATTTCATGAAAGTAGCTCTAGGTTCAGCTAGGAGCAAAGTCCTCCTCTGTAATTATTACTGAAGATCAAACACAGACCTTCGACTTTGCTCTGTTGGAGCAAGACTTCTCACTTCACATATATCACCATCCACCTAAGGATCGCATAGTGACATAAAGGTTTAATGCTGATCAGTCCTAGGAGGGGGTCTTGTTGATTTATCTGCTTGGTGTCCATCACAGCGTGATAAATGTCATTAACACAGAGAGAACCAGGGCCTGAGGTGTATTTTGTTGCAAGCCTAAAACTAAGGTCAAACCCAAGTTCTCATTCCTCAAGATTTTGGTGGATAGGTTTCAAATTTTGACAGGAGGATGATGGAAGTACGTGTGGATATAAATCCAAACATAACTGGAAAAAAATCTAAGAGTCTCTGTGCACCAGTCTTGGGTGGGAATGTCTTGTAGCTCAGTTGTTAAAATATCTAAAAAATGGGTCTGAGCATGGCTTAGCCTCTTGGTCCTGAAACTATAAGAGCAAGAAGGACAAGAAATGGAGAAAATAGAAAATTGAGATTGAGACCAGAGCCCTTGAGAAACCAGAATTAGAAGGGAAACCTAAGGTTTCCTAAGGAAACTTTAATTGAAACAGAAGTACAATCAGAGGCTTCCAGTAAAGATAATAACCATACAGCTATCAATAACTATGATAGCTTTGGGGCAGGGATTATGTCAGTGAATCTAAAATTTCCAGTTTTCCAATCCAGGTAGGTATCAATGGCATTACTTTTTTTTTTTTCTTTTTAACTTGTTGAAGAAAACACAATACAAAAGCTAGAAAAATTACTTGAAAGAAAACATCCCTATCAAAATGGAATTTATTTTGGAGAAATGCCAAAAAAAAAAAAAACAACAAAAATTAAGATTGCCTGCAAACCAGCTGAAAACCTTTGATGTAAGTGTAATTATTCTTGATATATTATCAGAGAGACCAAGTCCATCTCTGATTTGCTAGTGTTTTTCATCTGAAGATCCCAATGTGCTTTATAGCCTCCCACTGCCTTCTTTCTTGTAGGAAAGCAGAAGAGAAATTTGTGGCAGCTGAGTGCCTCAAGTCATACAGCCGACCAATGACTGACAGAGCTACCAAGTGTCCTGCCTTTCAGATGCAGTCTAAGTTATTAATTTCCTCATGTGAATGTAGGCTGTAGCAAATGAGAACTATGAAAAAAATTGATTCCCAGCTCCCACCACCTTCCAGAAGTGTCCCCCCCATTTTGTCAGTGGTCATCTGCCCCAGAGTCTCTCACATTTCCACCTTGCATATCTTGGCTGGCTCAGTCCTCTCTGCTCACTGCTGATTTCATGCCTTCCATTGCACTGAGCACTGTAGCAACACTTTGCATAGCCAGAGGTGGAAGTATTTAATGGAGAATGAGGTGGGTGTTTCTGAAATGATAAGAATAATTGTAAAATCTGCAGTTATTTTTTGAAACTACCATTGGTAAACAGGCTACCAGCCAAGAGCATGAGACCTAAATAAGCCATGCAGACATGGCCTGAAAGAAAGGCTAGAGGGAATTTTACTGCATTCTTCAAACATTTTAAGAGATAACAGGGCACACCTGAACACAGTGGTTTCACACATGTTAACCTAAGCACAGTGAGATAAAGTTTTACTCTCATGTTGGTATAGAAGAGCAATACTGCCAAAGTCTCTACCAAACCCACATTCCTCCTGCACCTACTCTGCTTTCATGTGCAGCTCACTCACACAAGGAAGGAAAGGCACCAAACATTCCCTTCTGGTCACCTGGAGAGAGACTGCCAAAATGGTCGGACCTTGTTCAGAAGCTGTCCCTGACAGATTCATTCTGCTGGTGTACATTCATCCGTCCATTCAGATCGACCACCTTTGTCGAAGCAGGTCTTACAGTGTAGTTTTTTGAAGGAATTGGTTATGCTGCTTAAGGCTTTGAGCAGCTCAGCACAGCAGGATTTTGGTGAGCAGCTTTGTGGCAGAAGGGCAGTGGTGTCAGGTGAAACACAAAGCTCACCAAACAAGCCTGGAAATACGACTGTCCTCCTCCCCTGTTCTCCCCCCTTTCCTATTTCAACACACAGAAACGCCAGTTTTAACAGAGCCAACTTAGAAAGGCAGCAAGCATAGCAAGCATGAATGTCTGAGTATTAATCTGGAAATAAGATGAATAAATAGCCCTGGGAGAATGCTTGCCTGCTATCTCTTCAGCCACAGCTCCTCGCCTCTCTGGGGAATTGCTGCTCCACGTACAAATCAGTTACTCCACTGAAATTATTTCCTTTCTCCATGGCCCCAGTCTCCAGGGCCCATGCCACCTCCTGAATCCACATCCTGAGCCAGATCTGAAGAAGGAACCTGAGTTCGAGGCAGCAGAGGGCCATCATTTCCTCTAGTATGTCCCCAGAGTGGACAGCCAAAGATATAGGTCCCATTGCAGGATCTCAGTGTTCCACCCCAATGTGGACACAGCCAGTGCCTATTTTCTCTTTAGTCTCTGTTTTCCTTTTGACTCCTCCGAGAGGTTCGTCAAGTGGCTGAGAGTCAGCTGGAAGACAGACAGTAGAAGAACAACCTTCAAGCCAGTGCCTTAAAAGAAAGGTTTGAGCTTCTGAGAATTAGGGTAATGGAAATATCTGCAATCAGACAGCTCCAGTGAGGAGCTGCTCAAGAGAAATCAAGGCTCAGAGGATGGACTGGTGTCAACAGTCCTATCACCAACAAGAGAATCCTTCTGAAACCGCTCATTCACCTCTGCAGGAAAACTGGTCCTCCAAAGGTTAGTGTGAAAGGAAAGGGAGGGTGGGGATGCTCTACATGTGAACCCAGGCATCCTTCCTGAGTGTGAGAGAAACACCCATTCACTTCAAAGCCAGCCTTGTTTGCATCTTCCTTTGGGAGGAGAGAACCCCAAGGAAGCAACTTTAATTAGAGTGCTTCAGAGAGACATTCTGTGCTAAGAGGAGAGGAGCAACAGGCCAGGAACCAGGGACTGGTTGCTAATGCCAGTGTTACAATTAGGCATAGTGGGTCTTGTATGGTACCAGAACCAATTAAGAAGGGATTGGGAAAAGTTACCGTAAATACTTTGTAATGAACAATCTCCTGCCAGCCCCCAGGGAACCAAGGTGAGGTGGGAAACAAGTTGATCCCTAATAGGTTTTTTCCATCTCTGATTTCTGTGATGTGCCATACACAAAGCAAATAGCAGCAGCTAAAATCAATGCACAGCCCAAGCTGAGCAGAGAGGTTTTAATCAATCTGAGAAGCTATTTATTGTGAGGATCCAACAAAGCGACAGATATTATCGCTATTATACATGAAACTGGAACATGGAAAACAAAAGAGGAGCATTGAGCTCTTGCGTTGAGAGGGCTGGAAAGTGTACCTGTTGTTTCTCTCTTAGACTTAATAGTAGCATAGCAAGAGACGATAAATCAAGGAGGGGAGATTGGGGATGATTCAGTCCCAACTACTCATCAATGCCGAGTTTAGAACAGGAATGTATTTGCTTCCCTAAGCTTAGGAAGGAGAAGACAGCGCAGCCCTTAAGGTGAGTGATGTTTTCCATTGAGAGACCTGAGTGAAATATGGAGGAGCTGCGAGCAGGTTGGCTTCTGGCTGGAAGGACAGTGTATGAGGGCAGATATTTGGCACATGAAAGGAAGAGTAAATAAATATCTCATGTATCCATCTGAGCCGCAAGAGAGAATTGGCCATTATCTTTCCCTCAGTGGGGTTTTCAGAGAATGGACCTTCAAGATATTTGCTACAAAGGCACTTCTTCTAGAGAGAGACGCCCACTGTGTTTCTGTCCCATCTTGTGGGGCATTTGCCTGGCCCATTTGGAAACTGGCCTCGCAACAGCAAAACATCTTCTGATTACTTTGACCCAAACAACCTAGAATTTCAGTGTTCAGCATCCCTTGCACCAAGTGCCAGAAACAAGTTAAGACTCTCATTGTCAGTGTTCCATCTTATAACAGCAGTACTTGCAGGTTGGAGAAATAAAGAAAGGCCACATTGTCCTGTTGAGCTCTCATATTCACTTCAGCTTGCTCCATCACAACGGGCAGCTGCATATAGAGGACAGAAATATATGGAAGACTGACCCTAACCCTAATCCTAAAATTGCTGGTAGAGATGTGGGCAGGAAGGAGAAGAGAGGTGCTTTAGAGGCTCACCTGAACATGCTTGGGGAAAATCCATCTCCTGTCTTTTTGGTCTGCTTTGGTGCCAAGCTAAATGTTCCTTATACAAATTATGTAGGGAAAGTCAAGGCTGGATCTCCTTTCATTAAACACCGACAATGCGGTGCAACAGGAGCTGCAACCTTGCTGCCTTTCTGCCCTGTCCTGACTCCTGTCGGCATATATGTATTTTCTGTCCTCATTTTCACTCCAAATCTTTCTCCAAAACCGTGGCTGTGAGAAGTGAGCAGACTGAACAAGCACATGAGAACTGCAGAAAACCCAAACACAACAAAACAGTCATTAATCTCTCTTTAAGGTATCTTTTCCTCCATACCCTCCCCAAAACAGGAGCAAGGAGGAGGGAAGATCCCAGAAGAACAGCCTAACGATAAAAATATAAGTGCGGTTGCTAAAAGCCCAATCTATTTTCAAATGATGTGCTCTAATGGAATGTTGCTGTACATCTTTTGATGAGACAGGAGTCTATTTAAAAAGACAGGCGCTTTCGTATGTGCTTTTAAACCCTGTCTGTCAATTAGAACAACATCAAGGGTTCAGTGGCTGGGAAAAAAGATGACAGTAATGAAAAGCTGGGAGGGCAGTAGAAGAAAAGAAAGATAAAGACAAAAAAAAAAAAAAAGTAGAAAAAAGAAGACAGGAGGAAGAGAAAGAAATCTGTATTAAAGAAAAAAAAAAAGGTAAGAAAGCAGAGCAGAATGAAGATTCACAAAGATTAGGGAAGAATAAAGATCCGTGGAACAAGATTGCACTCATTTGTTCCCCTCAAATTATATATTCATTCATAACCAAGAAGGAAGCTGAACACAGGGAAAGCAGTAAACACAATGCCTCTCAAAATCTGATTCTCTGCATTACTCAGCATCTCAAGAGCAGGGGAAGAAAATGGTGCTCAGCTCCTCCCTAGATGGATCCTGTGCTGGAGGCTCTCCCTGAAGCCTCACTAAAGATGCACACAAATGTAGGGGAATAATTTAATCTCTGAGAGGCATTCGGACACCAAGGTGAGGAGCAACGTAGGGAAAAAGCACATGAGGAAATTTATAACTGATATTAAGCATAGGTGTGAGAGAGCAGTAAATAAGGCACTGGGCCACAAACTGAGCACAAGAGGAAACAAACTGGGATGGTGCTCCTTGTAGAAGAGGTCAGGCAATGCAGTGCTCTCGGTGGGCACAGTGTTGGAGGTGGCTGCAGTGCACAGACACCTCTGGGCATGAGGAGCAACTCCTGCTGTGCTAACAGTGCTTCTAAAATAGTTGTAAACATAGCAGTTCCATCATTAAAAAATAAAAATAAAAAAATAGTAAACCCCAGAAATTCCATCATTTAACACCATTTTGCCTCCCCCTCCCAGTCTTGGGTCACTGGCATGCTGAAAGCCTTTCGATCCAACACACTGACCTCTGTCATTTGGGCTAATGACAGAGATGGATAGCAGTAATAAGCTGCTCAGTCTGCCTGGGTAAGGACCATGGGAGGTGGTACATACATGCTGCCTTTAACCCAACTGCTGGCAGCTGTTCCCAGTGTGCTCCCTGAGCTCCAGCACCCCAGCACCCCAGTGCAGTATGATGGAATTCACCTTGCCTGCATGTTCTCAGGGCCATGGCTATATCAGTGGCTCTGTCCTCCTCCTTGAGCTATTGGTGGCTAGGAGATATCCTCAGGGTGAACACAGAGCTCATGCACTGGCTGTTCAAGCTGTTTGAGCAGCAAATCCCATGCAGCACAGTACGTACACAACACAGGTTTGGGATTGCACCCTGCTGCCTCTCATACAACCTGAGGCAATCTGTCTTGCAAGAAAAACAGAGTTTTCAGTAGAATAAGTTGAGTTTTTCACCTTTTGCATTGCAAGAAAGGAGAAGCACTTGCCAATAAGCAGTCCTGAGCTTTCACTCTTCTGTCTGGGCTTTAGAGACTTCTGTTTAGTTAGTTTCTATGACTATACGTTCTTTATCACCACAGTTGCAGTGAGCCTTTAAAAAGTCACAACATTTAACACACCCACTTTCTTGAGAATATAAATAAGTCTCTCTTCCTCTTCCACTTTGCTGCCAGTGGAGCTATTCCCAAAAGCCAGGGCACTGTTTCTCCAGGTTGAATTGCAGCAGATCACAATGGCCCTGCAGGAAGCCATAGGG
Source organism: Meleagris gallopavo (assembly GCF_905368555.1). NCBI lineage: Eukaryota > Metazoa > Chordata > Aves > Galliformes > Phasianidae > Meleagris > Meleagris gallopavo. The sequence continues at coordinate 9,984,104 of NC_139417.1, read as the reverse complement.
ACACAATAACCCAGCGGCTTGGGAAGGACACAAGCGACAGTGCAGAGGTGGAGATTAACCCATTAAATCAGCATGATGAGGGAACGTCTCCCAGACTGGACTGAACTGGACAAGCACACCTTGTTGAGCAAAGCTGGGGGTTTTGCATGGCTTTACTCACACAGCATATAGAGAAAGGCAGTCTCTCTTTATGTGCTATCCCACAGTTCCGATGTAATTAGCCTGCAGGGAGAGAGGTAATAAAAGGTATATGCTAATGTGAAATACTTTGTATTTTTATGCAGAATTGGTTGATGTATGGTAACTTGTTACCTTTCCTTGTATCTTTCTTATATACTTCAATCCTCTTTCTGCATAAAACTCTGCTTGTTCACCATGTGTCTTCTTAAAAAAATGCTTTGCAAGTACTAGCCTTGCAAAGATATTAGTGGTGTTAAATATTAGGGCTGGGGTTTTCCATGCCAGGCATGGGAACCAAGAGCCCTAAAGGCCCTTGTAACTAATTCCCTTACATCTAGCTCCATATACATAACAAAAACACAACCAGGAAACAATTAATGGCAGAGCGGGCTGCTGTAGAAAGCTCACAGCCTCAGCAGCATGAACCTTTTCTTAGACCTTTGCACCTGAAGGAAACCCTTCATGTTCACCAAAGGCTGCCCGGTCAGCCCTTATGTTCCAAGGTGCCCATTGCACCTGCAGAAAAATGAGCACGGCTTGATGTATGGAGGCCAATCCCCACTTGCTGTCCCCATGACAGAGGCCACTGTCCCCATCTCTTGAGGACTGGGCTCTTTCTGCATAAGAGCTCAGCCTCATTGTTCTGGGGAGAGGGGGACCACATGGGGTTGGTTATGCCAGTGTGGGATGCAGGATCCCTCCAATGTGTGGGGGTGAAAGGCTTGGGATGCCTAGGGGAACGGGGCCTCTCTGTCCTTGAGCTTTCCTTCCCACACAGACCAGGGGCACCCACTCTCCTACTGCAAAGCTGAGATTTCTTCTCCCTGCTTGGAGATAAATGCGACACAGGCCATGAGGTGCTCAGACACTCTGTCAGAGAGGACCACGTAAGTACCTCGGCAGAGTGGGTATGTTTAAGCAGCCACAGCTCAGATCTTCAGTCATCATTACCCAGAGAAACCAGCTGTTCTTCTGCTATTTATGATCCCCCCCTTAAATCTACCCTCCCTATGACTCAACCCACAGCCTTTAAAGTGTGCAGTGTATTGACATTTATATAGTACATTTCATACACTTCCTCTCAAAGCTTTTTACAAAGCCATGAATTACATACCTGTCACCCACTGAATTCATTCATCCAAAAAAGAAGCAGTCATTACGCACTCGGCAATAAGCCTCATAACACCACCCGCCATTGAGTTTGTGTATGTGTGCACCAAAGAGATAAAGTTACTTTAATGCCATCTCTGCTACTAATGCAACAGAGAGCAAGGAAAGGGAAGGGTGGGAGGGGGATGGGAGATGTGATGGGTGGGAAGGCCTGGGTCTTTCTCCGTACCTAGATGTGGAGATGCGGAATATATTTACTTCTTAAGAGGCTGCAGCTGCAGGGAAGTAATTATGTGAGAGGCAAGGTGCCTTCATTCTAGTCTATGGGGGTGATAATAAAACAATACTTTGCATTTGTTTTTCTCCATTCATTCTGGGATCCCAAAGCACTTTTTAGGCATTAATTAATTCTCATTTACAAAAAGAAAAAAGAAAAACAACACCACACTACTACTCCAGAGCAGATCTCATTTTGGAGATGGAGGCACTGCTAGGATGAAGGTTAACGTTGAGGTAAAAGTTTGCTTAGGAATAACGTAACACAGGGCTTACTCTTTTAGGGGGAAACTCAGGACATGGTCAAACATGGGAGGTGTTACCTGTTCTATAGTCATGGAATCTTGGAGCAACTCAAAGTATTGAGAGGTTAATGATTCTCGTGTGCCCAGTTCTGTTTTGTTGTTGTTGTTGTTGTTGTTTGTTTGTTTGTTTGTTTTAATCTAAGACCTTTAAGACATTTACCTTCTCAAATTCTCCTGAGATTTCTGCCTCTAAGGACACAATCATCTCTGCTCGTTGCAAGCAATGGTGCAAGAGTCACCACACCATGCTTGCATCAGAGTCTCTGTGTTCTACTGACTTCCAACTCAAAAGATAAATACGATCATCCTTCTTTAGAGGACAGTATGTCTCTTTATCTGAGAGAGCTGAGCAATCAACACACAGTGAGAAAATATTTTGATTGTCAAAATCCAGTCCCATCCCTCAGTGGAATGGGGCTAACCCTGTCCAGAGCATGTGAAAAAGTTAGAGATGGGGAGCAGCATATACATTGAGCTCCGCTCAGCAAGGCAACTGATCGATGTACCAAACCAAATCTTAAGAGTTTGATTTGATTGAGGAACCAAAACTGAACTGTAGCAATGTGATAGTCCTGGTCTCATTCAGCCTCTCCAGTCTCAAAAAGATCCTAAAGCCAGGCTGAATGAAGTCAGTTAAACTAGGCAACATGATTTAATGTTTTCATCCTCATTTTCCTTCTCCTTGTGTGTTATTGTAATAAGAACTCTCAATAGACTAAATACAAGTATCCCCACATTCAACCCCCAGGCATACTCAAGGACACTGAAAATGTTGCTCCAGAAGATAAAAGAGTAGAAAATAAACTGTGGGAAAAGCAATCTGCCTCCATCCTCACCTTTCCTATTCAAAGAGATGGTAAGAGGAAAAGTGATGTTTTTTTTTGCCTGGTATCACCATTGGTTAGATATTACAGATGAGCAGGAGCAGCTTTACATTGCAAGACAGTCAGTCCTAAGAAATCCTGAAAAATCCACTGTAGAAATACCATCAGCTCAAGATTTCCAGTCCATTTCCTAGATTGTTTTGTCAGTGGTTGGAAAGATGTGTGCGTATCCACAATGGCTTCTCAGGAGGGCTGTGCTTTTGCTTGAATACTGCCCAGGCCTCTTACCAATTTCTGCAGACAACAATAATGAAGGTCATCCAGATTATGAAATGTTGAACATTTCTGGTAAGTAATGATGGCACCAAAATAGCAAGCCATCTTTGCATTTTTTGAATGTCTTCTTGCTTGGAACACAACTTGCCAAGCACTCTCCCGGCTCTGATATCTTCCATGTGACACCACCACTCAGCTTAAATTAAAGCACCCATGAGGATCGATTAGACAGACAATCCAGGAGAAGGTTTGGTGTACAAACAGGTAAATGAGAATATGCAGAGCCTTATTAACATCCCATCCTCTGTATCATTGCCTGCAGCGTGGTATCATCATTCATTTCTAAGGGATTTCTGCTCTGTGCCAGCTAGATGAAGCAACAATAGTTCATTCAAGGTCTCGCTGTGTTATACACTGATAGAGATTGTGTACACTTACAGTGATGACAAGCCCCTTGTAGAGAAGTATCCTGTCTTGTTGGGTATGACTCAAGTGCAGGATTTGTAAATTCATTTGCAAACACTGTGTGGCTTCTCAACAAAAGCCTCTTTCAAAATTCAAGTCATTAATTTATTAGCATTAGTATCATTTAAGCCCTCCTCCCTATCTTCCTCCAGGCTCTGACCAAAGTTGAATGGTGCAACATTAACATGCACAGTATGTTTAAAAGGCTGCAAAACTCATCTGGGAATCAAATGCACCAGTGTCCAAATGCCATCTTCTCCCATTCTCAACCCAAAGGCCTCAAGGGAACAAACGGGATCCAAATTGCTGACCCTCATCTACGTTCCAAAGAAGCAATAGTCTGTCTGGAGAAGTAGCTTTCCTCTGCCTGCATTCACAGAAAAACACAAATGTGGAATTCTTTTGCCTCTGTGCACCAAATCGCACTTCTCAATGGTGCTTTGGAGATTAAATACTTTCAAAATCTCTCAACAAATGGCAAAATAGAACATGGAACAACAAAGATGGCATTGCTTTAAATCTAGCTAGATTGCAGTTATTACAAAAAAATATACTTTACATTTCTTTACAGCAAAGCATTCAGCAGGCTACTGCTGAGATTTTAAAAGTAATATGTTGGATTATATGCCTAATACCCACTAATTTAAATGAAAAATAGAGATAGGCTTTTAAATCTCCTATATATTCCATCTCTCCCCAGCACAGACATGCGCAGACTCTCACATGCACACAGAAATCCCTTTGGCCACGTGGTGGTTTCTGTAGTGGAACTGCTGAGCTGGTTTTTTTGGAAAGATCAAAGCATCGTTGCCAACTGGCAGTCAAGAGGCATGAGTTTTCTAAATGGAAATGCAGGAAAAAAAGGAGAACACCCATGTCCTAAAAAGGACACTACAGTTTCTTTGGGAGTTAAGATTTTGGGGTCGTTTGTACAGTTAACTCCTTGAGAGAAGGATACACCATCCCATGTTTGGCCAGTCCACATCTTAGCCATGACCACCATTTCAGACTTCACATCTGTAGTGATGCCACTGGGGATTTCCAAAAGCCCATCTCACAGTTCAGGCCAGGCTAATTCCACCTGGAAGCACATTGCATGTCGAGTGCTGTGCAAAGGAGAAAGCTGCTGCATGAGGCATGGTGTGTTGTAGATGAGGGCAGAGGGGACTGAAAATTGTAGGAAATTTAAACCTGGTTCCAGTTCACAGTGATGTCAAACCACAGGAAATGAAAGCAGAAAGTGGAGATTTATGAAAAAAGTGGCAGGAGTCATTATTATGTGTGCTGTATTGATTGAAGAAGATCGTGTTGCCCCCAAATCGAAATGGCTTTTACGTGTTTGGGCCCATCCTGACAAAAACACTTTCTTCTCTGTTGATGAGGCCATGTTGCCATGGCGATGCAGGGCTGGATGCTTGGCAAAAGCACGTTTCGATAAGGCAGGTCTAATGGATATATTTTCACAACATTCACAGTTCCTTTCTGCTCATTTTCTCCTGAGCAGACTCGTCCACATCTTCCATTTTGCCACTTGATGAAAAAATATCTTTTTAATCTTTTAATTTAGCTTAGATTTCCCTCCCTCCAGCATCAGAGCTTGGCAATTAAACTACTTATCTGAGATGCTCCACACCAAGGCCAAGTGCCTGCTTTTCATTATCAAGTTGGGTGGCTTGTTTTCACTTTCCATCCTCCATGTCTGGACCTCCTTGCTGCTTGCAGTGCATTACAGATGCTGAGATATAGGAAGTGTAAAGTTTCATGCCCTTGCTACTGGAAGAGGCCTTGAGTTCATCTCTTCTCTAGGACAGCTTTTTTGAAATGCTTGGGCCATAAAGCAATATTATATTGGCTGGACCACACATCAGACCCTGTGTTTTCCAAAACCACAGGTTCTGATGTAGTGCTAGCAAGAACAGAGAAAGAGATAAACATTTTTTATACACAAATACATACATTGCCCCACAAAAACAATTTATTTCATATCTTTGATTACCCAAAGTGTGACACATAAATGGTGAGGAGGGGGCTTTTGCCTCTGTGATTTGGGTTGCCTGTTGCATTTGTATTTGAACATCTTTTGCCCATTCTTTCTATTTCAATATCTCTTGATCAACTTCAGGAATCTGAGTTTCTTTTGCAGGAATAGCCAATGGGAACATTTGCTAGAAATAACGCTTACAGAAACATCCTATTTGAATGTAAAGAACATTTTGAAAAGATACTTTCAAATACTGAATTTAAAAAAAAAACACTCTATATTTATTCCACGTAATCTATTTATGCCATGTGGCCTCTGTGACCAATTAAAACTAGTCAGCCTCCTTTGAATTGGCAATACTATTAATGAAGTTCTGCTGAAGAAAAGAGCAGACCAAGGAGTATTTGCATCAGCAAAGAATTTCAAACAACCAATTAGCTGGAGAAATCAACACCGCAAGCATAAAAAATTCACAAACATTAAAAGAGGCAAAATTCATCCAATAAATTATTCATTATGAATTATTTGTCCAGTTTCCTTTAGATTTGGTTTCAGTTATTACTAATTAGTTACGGGGCCCTTTACTTACTAGGTCAGACTTGGTTGGGAAGTGGTGGAAAACCATTATCTCAAGCAGTGATTTAATGGCAGCTCCTGGGAGCTGGAACTCAAAGCTTGAATCACCAAGTGACTCTTACAAGCTCTCTTGTTCCAGCTGTCACCAACACAGCATGATTTTCAATGGTGACAGTCATCAAACAGTGCATTCATCTTTCCCTTCCCAAGTCACGACCGAGATGCTGTTGGGTCAATATTTTGGAGTTGTCATTGTTCAGTGCATTCAGTGAGTGCCCCAGGGACTGCAGCCTCTAGGGCTGTCAGTCAGACTTGTTGCAAAGCTTGGGATGTTTCTTTGTGCTTTTGTACATGCTAGTGGTCTTGGAAAAAGAAAAACAAAACGAGATTAAGTATCATAGGGTTCCTTGTTTCTTTGGCTTTGCCTCTATCTGGGCAGTATGTTGTATAAAAGGGCTTTGGCCCAGGACGTGGGCTGTGAGATGTGAGGCAAATCCAGTAAAGGAATAATCATCCAATAAGCAAATTCATTTCATCTCCTCATGCTTCAATTTTCCCATCCACAAGACACTGCTAATGATATGAAGGGAGCTGCATATGAGAAAAAAAATAGAAGAAAAGAAAAAAAAAAACCCACAGCATTAACTCTTTAACAAGACTAATCCTCTTTGTCTGCTCTAACCACAGAAGCATGAAAAGCCTGGTGTTAGATGTGCTTCTGCGGTGCAGAAGAACTATAATTGGGAGCTCAGAAAGGTACAGGGGAGCTGAAGCAAAGACAGCCAACAGCAGGAAATAGCTATAGTAGAAGGATAGATGAGGTGGAATCCCATGGATCAGAACGCCCATCCCGAAGGCAGGATGTCTTGAGGTCTACAGGACCATGGGTGGTGTAAAGGCAGTAGAGCAGGAGCACTTATTTCCCATGTTGCATGGTATAGAATGATTTGGTGGCAGATTCAAGACACGGGGAGGAGTCTCACTTTGGGGAGAATTACAGGCTACCCCTGCTTCAATCCATCCCTAGGACAAATGACATGTTTTGCTTGGTTTTGAAGACTCGTGCACAGCTGTCTCTTAAGTAGCAGAAGTTTGCAGCTACATATACATGCCTAGCAGGGAGATAATACCAAAATTGAGAAGACATCCTGTTAACAGACCATTTGCATTTTCATACAGCCACGTACAACCAAGGCTAAACACATCATTTATTTTGGTTACTTTGCTGATTATAGGACGGGAGCCTGAAAAGGTCTGAGTACAACGAAGCCTTCCTTGTAGATTTTCTCTGTGGAGTTTCCACGTGGTCACGGTTCATTGACAAAATGAGTCCCAGGAAGGTTTATTCATTTTGCTGCTTATTGTTTTCTCTAACAGGTGCGATTGCTATAATTAGATCTGTACAGCAGCATTTTCTTGTTACTCGAATTCCTTCTGCCTCTCTCGGATGCTCCTGGCTATAGCACTACTGTGGCTGCTGCTTAGAGAAGGAGTGAAAATGAGTTGTTTTCTTTCCCTCCTTGTTCTTCATTCATCCACATTAAGCCAGGAGAAACATAGCCTCTGCCTCTCACAGATCATTTGCTCCTTTCCTTCCTTGGGCTCAAAAGAAGCTTTGGTGGCCATGGTGGTGATGGGTGGATGGCTAGACTGGATGAGCTTAGTGGACCTTTCCAACCTTAACGATTCTATGATTCTAAGGTGCCACCAAATGCCCTCACTCATAGCTGAGATAGGCATCTTCCTTGGAAGCACAGCGTGGACCAACAGTAGGAGCACTCACAAGTGCACAGGAGCAGAGTTGGGGAGAGGCTGATGTCCAGCAGCTCGAGGGGTATTCACTAGATCTTTTGCTCATTTAGAGGCTGCTTGTCTGTCTTTGCATCAAACAAGTGTTATAGGCAGTGCCCATTTCAAATATTTGGAAATGTATGGTGCAATCAGTTTAACCAGCAACAATCAATCCTTCCCCAAGGCCTCCACCGAGCATCTTCCCCCTCAAAAGCAGTAAGTCTGCCCAGAGAACAGGGGAACATGCAGCTCTTTCGGCACCATACTGAAGTGGGATATTTTCTGTTATTTTCTACCTCCATTACATGTGTAAATTCACATCATGCTGCAGAGTGGGGTCTTTCTGGGAACAACAGGTTGCATTTTGGCAGCAGCCTCGAGGCCAGATCAGTTTGAGGCTATGAGAAGCAACAACGCGCTGAGTAAATGAGGCTCTCAAGATAACAAGCAAGGGGCATGCGCTGCTTTCAGTCAATCAAGACCAAATTCAGCCACGGAGCAATCAAGCTCAATTCAAACGACTTCTGCATTATTATTGTTATTATTTATCACTTGAATTATTGGAGCACCTTAAGGAGGCAGCTGAAATGAGCGTGGAGAGGACTGGTGCTGTACAAAGGTATAATGAGAGCATGGCAGCCCAGGCAAAAACATAGGCTGCAGAGATTGGGCCAGCAACCAGCAGAAGAGAAGTGGGGCTGAAATTGGGCATTAGCAAGATCAGCCTTGGCATGTTTTGAGTAGGCTACTCAGTATCCAGCAAATTCAAGTCTCCCTCCATAGCTGGTAGAGATAGAAACATAGCAGAGCTGAAGTCCAGTATAGGTCCTCTGTGGAGCTGAGTATTTCTTGCTGTTGAGCAGCATGGGGACATCAACCTCCTGGAGGGCCAGACAACAAACACGGAATCATAGAATCGTAAAATTTGGAAGCCATCAACCCATCCCCACCATGCCCACCAACCATGGCTCTCAACATTCCACGGTTCTTAAACACCTTCAAGGATGGTGACTCTATGACCTCCCTGGGCAGCCTTTTGTAATGTATCATCACTCCTTCTGAGGATTTGTTTTTTCCTTATATTCAACCTAAACCTCCCCTGGCGCAACTTGAGCACATTACCTCTCATCCTGTCACTGTCACTTTGGAGAAGAGGCCAACCTCCCACCTCATCACCACCTCCTTACAGGGAGCTAAGAGAGCGATAAGGTCTCTCCTGAGCCTCCTCTTCCCCAGACAGAATCATTCCAGTTCTCTCAGCCACTCCACATAAGATTTCTGCTCCATATCCTTCACAGCTCTGTTGCCATTCTCTGGACATGCTCTAAGGCCACAATTTCTTCCTTGTAGGGAGGGGCCCAAAACTGAACACAGTACACCATCCCAAGCTCAGTGCAAGCTAGTAGACTTCATAGCCCTTATACACAAACCACTTGTTTCCAGCCAATATCCTACATGCACAGACAGACATTCCTATCATGCTCCATCAGCCCTCCATCTTTGCCATTGTTCGGCTACAGACTGACACATCTCAATAAACTCATTGTCTGCTGTGTGCCTGACCCAGAGCTTTCCCCAGCACCCACCCTTCTAAGTGCTGAAGCCAGGGATCCCCTTTCATCTACCTGGCTGACTTGTGCACACCAGCCATCATCTGTAAGTAATATGCTAGACATGTTTCTTTTTTCAGTAAAAAAAAAAAAAGTAATTTATTTTCTAATTACAAAAGAATATAGGGGAAAAAAAAAGAAAGAAAGAAAGAAAGAAAAGAAAAGAAATTATGACTACCAGATGGCAAATCACCATTTAGCAGGAGCAGGCAAAAAGAAGACTCAGTCAATCACAGGGTAAGTGATAAGACACCAGACTGAACCACCGAAAAAAAGGCAGCTCATTACACAAAGCACTAAATTATTCTTCCTGGGATTTCTCCTCCTTCTTTTCCCCTTCTATTTTTTATTCTGAGCAATAAAGGAAGTAATTCCACTGAGACCCTCTTTTAAATGATTAACATTTCCATTCTAACTTTTGTTTTTGCTTGTGTCCCTGCCATTAATCTTACTGTCTTTTCATGCACCCTGCTGTTCAACCTCATCTTCTATCTTTCCCTTTTGCTGGCCCATCTCCCCCACCACCAAAATTAGCCTTTTGCTGGGGGGGGATCAAGCCAGGGCTGGGGCTCCACTCCATGAGACATCATCTGAGACCTGGCAGCACTGCAGCCAGCAGTAGATGCTCCATCTCTCCAACAAGGCATCTAGCTGAGATGAGCACCTTATATGTGCTTACGTATCTGTTTGGACGCAATTTAAAAATCCCAGGTACAGTGATAATCCTGAGATAAACCTGGCCAGCAATCCCTGCCTGACTGTGATGGGAGCTGATGATATCCATGGCCAGCTGAGAGCTATTTCTGGCTCTGTTCCCTTCCAGCAAGCAGCTAATTCATCACTTGCACGGATCTGAAAAATTTTGGGCAGCACAGTGCCTTCGGCCAGGAACACAGTGGTGTCTGCTGCTGCTGTTGTTGTGCCAGGGGAGGTTCACATTGGATATAAGGAAAAAATTTCTTCTCTGAAAGCAAAAAGGCACTGGCAGGGAGTGGTGGAGTCACCATCCCTGGAGGTGTTCAAGAACTGTGGAGATGTGGCATTGAGAGACATGGTTATGGGCATGGTGGAGATGGATAGTGTATGGGAACTGCTGAGTCACAGCCTGAACCACTAATTGAGCATCTGGAGGAACGACCCAGTCAGCCCTGGGAGCGCAGGTGAAGGTAATTCACCTGTGATACCAGAAGGGGTGGAGCTTGGCTCTACTCCACTTAGACCTCATTTAAGGGCTGGCAGCCACTGAGGAAGGACCTTTTGTTGGAGATCTCTCCTCTGTGGAGTTTTAACCTGAGCCTAGATCTTCAGAGAGAGGTGAGCATTCTTCTTTTTGTAACGTCTTCTCATTGTGCTGTTACAGGTAGATGATTGGACTTGGTGATCTGGAGCACTTTTCCAACCTTAATGATTCTGTTTCCTATTCTGCTGTCTAAGGAGCCTGGATGTAGCAGTGGCATTGGGCAGCAGATGGTAGGATACGTGCATCTCTGCAGGTATCTGTGCAAACCAGATAATGGGGGGAGCACTGGTTATTCACCAGTAACACCACCTGTTTTGCCATTAGTCCCAAAGAGCTGTAGATCACACCACAAGTGGCATCTCTTTGAAGTTACAGGTGTTCTGTCTGTGCTGCACCCAACAAGAACCAGAGACAGCAATGTCATGGGACCGGAGGGAGACTCTGTATTCTGCCTCATTCCTCAAGCTTTTCTCAGCCAGGGAGTCCGTGATGGAAGCCATCTCCCTAGCAAAATGTTGTGTTTCTGCAGATGCTCCCTACCTCCATTTTGCAGAGGAAGCCTGAGAGGAGCAGGCACTGGTACCAGCAGCAGGAGGAGCAGCCCTGTGTTTCCCTGGTGAGGTGTAATTTGAAGCTGAGGGTTTTGTGAGTGCATAAATCCCTTCCTACTATGCACTTTCTTGCCCTGTTGGCATTTATGGCTTGTTGATGTGTTTGAGGAGCATTAAGCAAAATACAGATAGCCTGGCATTTTATTACTCATATTTCTCTGCTCTTAATGACTGAGTGGAGCACAACTTGCTAATGAACTAGGCTGAAATGAATGCATTTGTGGCACTAATTGAAATACACCCAAGGTCTGGCTTTCAGAAAGGAGTAAAATCTCCAGCACTCTCAAAAGAGCCTTTTTTCCCTTTAACCCCTTCCTGCTGTCTTTCACTACAGCTGCATCTGGGTGTAATAGAGCATGGCAGCTTATGCCTACAGCAACCAGGGGCTCGAGGTGCAAGGTGCTGGGAAAAGGGCTTGGTGGTGCTCCTCGTCTTGCCTATAAAAGCAGCTCAATGGGTACAGCACAGCCTTCAGGTGGCAGAGGGTGTGGAGTGGTGGAGAGATGGATCTGAAGGCGTGTGGCTGGAGGGAGGTCAGGCTCTTCCTAGCTTGTAGGCTGCATGTATCCATGAGGAGACTAGTAATTGTGTGATGCAGGGCGGTATTTTCTAGAAGCTATGTAGGCAAAAGAGGAGGCTTCAGTCGATACATGAAGTACTTCTAGCAAAACAGGGAGAGTGTTAGCTTTTAGCAGCGCAGGGGCACTGCTTAATTGTAGGTGCTTACAAACATGGATGCTTGCTTGTCAATAAAAAACAAATCTTGCACTTGAAGAGAAAACAAATTAAAATTAATTAATCAGTGGAAAACACTTCATTTGAACTGGGAAAAGCAGATGCAACTAGCAAGTCTAGGTGGACAAACAAGATAATCAAATCAATACCCCCACTTTTCTGACTGGCTCACAGCCACAGGCTACAAAGTGAGAGCAGGCATGTGGATCCACTTCATTTCTATTAGGTATCAGCTGGTTCTGTAATTAAGTGGAATTTGAGCCTGCTGGGGGATTTATTGCCCTGTCCCTGGGCGGATCTACCTCTGTGAGGGTGGTAGCTCATCTGTGCTGCTGGTATTCCTAGCACTCCTCTGGCTTCTACATAGATCTTTCTTTCTCTCCTACCCAATGCGAGCTTGTTGCAAAGTGTAAATTGGAAGAGGGTGGTGGATGCTGGAGAGAAAAACCCAGTCCATTGCTGTAGTTAGTAATCAGTGCAATTGTCAACAGGAATAGCTGTAAATGAGTAGGGCCAGGTGTAAGGTTTAGTTAATAATGCTCTAATTGAGACTAGATTAGTATATGTCTTGACATGGGCAGGAATGGGGAATGCTTTTATTTCTGTTTTCTGTTGCTGTTGACAATTTAAATGTTTCTTATATTTTACAGATGACAGTTACGTTGCTTGTATGCTGAAATTGTGTACCCTCTATGGAGATGTTGAATTCAGGTTGGATATTAGGAAAAACTTCTCAGAGTGGTAATGCACTGGCACTGCTGCCCAGGGAGTGGTGCTGGAGTCACCATCCCTGGAGGTGTTCAAGAACTGTGGAGATGTGGCACTGAGGGTTGTAGCTATGGGCATGGTGGGTGTGGGTTGGGATTGGATGTGGTGGTCCAAGTGATCTTGCCTAACCTTCATGATTCTGGATTCTCATCCATGGAACCTCAGTAGTGCACCTGTTCCTGGGGGCTGGAAGCAATGTTGCTTTTAATTGGCTAATGTTGCCCTATAAAACTTGAGCTTTAAGACTCAGAAACCTGATAGCAGCTTGGTGTTCCCTTGGAAATCACCAGAGATGGCCCGAGAGCACCTAAAAGGAAGAGAGTGTAAGTTCTGTTTTCTTTAATTGAATTTTTAATTATTACTTGATATTTGCTCTCTGCAAGAAGAAGCTAACTTTGTCCTCGGCCTGGCTAGAAGCTGAGGAGAAGGCTCATAAATATTCATTTGAAACTGTTGCAAATTAATTTCACTGCAGTTCTTTGTGGTTTTGCTTCTCACAAGCATTCAAGTGAATGTGTTTTGGTATAAGGGGTGGTAAACAGAAAAGGCAATTAAAAAAAAAAAAAAGTGTAGCAAATATTTGCCAAAAATAATAAAAAGAAAAGTTATTCACCTAATTTACAAGCAAATTCAGAGTAGGAAGAACTGCTGTCACCCCACTGGGACCATCCAATATGCTGCATCACCTGCATATTCAAGTGGGTCACACTGCACATTTCAAGCAGCAGAAGTGACTCAGAAGTCAAACAAATGGCTTGGAAATTCACAGGAAAATTTTAACAAAAAAAAAAAAGGAAAAATGAGCAGCAGAACTGCAGCAGTTCTTCCTCGATTCTGCTGGTGAATGCTCAGTTTTTCTCTGTTGCATCTACCTCTTATCTATTTATTTTTTGCTGCTTTTTAGTTAAACTTCATGCTTTTTGTTTAGGCAGCTGAAATATGTATTTCACCTGTAGTATTTCTTATTGGAGAGGTGAATCCGGAACTGTTTTGAGATTGGAAACAAAAAAGTAGCTATTGCTGTGAGATCTGGGGTCTTTCTGCTACACCAAAAGCTTATGAAAGAAGAAAAGTTGAGTTCTGTTGATCAGGATTGCATACATGTGTTTGCATTCACACCTTAATGTTCATTGCAATGGTTCTGTTCCCTCTTTCCCCCCCTGCTTCCTCCATCCAAGGTCTAATTAAAACAAGAGTGCACTGGGCTGCCTTTTGGTCTGTTTCATCTGCTGATATTTTTTTATGTTAAATCCACTAAGGAAATCTCCTGAAGGCTTTGAAGACTTGGGGTGTGTGAATAAAGATGTCACAATGCTAGACTTGGGGCTTCTTAATGAGGACAGAAGGTTTGATGTCAGAACACTTCAGTGCCCAAAGGAAAGAGATACTCTCCAGCAAGCTCCCTTTCTCACTTTATTTTTTGTATCCCTGTTGCAAAGGCTAAAGCTTTTTTCCTCTCCTCAATCTTTTATTCTTTCTCCCTCCTTCAATAAGGAATGGGAACAATAAGGAGGGAATGCATTTCCATAGAATAATCTGAGCAATGCTCAGGGACACCCACAGCTCCATCAGGTGTTCAGAGCCCATCCAGCTTGACCTGGGCTGTTGTAGAGATGGGACACCACCACCTCTCAGGCCAGTTGGTGCCAGTGCCCAGTTCTACAGATCCCATCATTATTCATATCAATATTTTATATCTTGTTTTATCTCAGTGCCCTGCCCAGACTCCTGCTTCCCCCTTTCCCATCTGGGCCAGCGTAACCTGCCCTCTTTTTACATCTCCCTTCCTCTCACCTCAAAAGTTCTGACTTAGGGAAGGAAAGTTTTGCTTTAGCAAGACATGAGGGAGCCTATGGGAACAGTAGGATGTGATTAAGGCAGAGCTGGGTGTTTTCCTGGCTGTGTCACTTTTTTGTTGGAGAAAACTTCTGGGTTTCTGGGGAAGAGGTGTTTCCTACATGTGGGATGTGCCTATCAGAGACAGACATCCATTTCCCTTTGGGGTGTGCAATTCTCTGAGAGGACGTTGTTGGAAGTTGGTGCCTACATGAGAGATCAGGAGGAATACTTCCTTTTCGTAACAGAGAAATAAAAGTTTGGGGCAAAGCTGCAAATCCAACCCAGTGGCAGCAAAAGCCAATTGCGCTCCTAAGGATACAGTCTGTGTACTTCTTCATTAAGCTCAAGCATAGCTGGAGTTTTTGCTTCAAACCTCAGAATTTCAAGCTTAGCATGAGTCAGTTCCAAAGTGCTGAAATATTTAAGATTTGTTTTTCTTGTTTTTTTTTCTTTTTTTTTTTTTAACTCGGGAGCTGGATTTATTGACACCAACTGAGCTGTATGATTTCTCTTCTGAGAAAATCCTGATGTTGGTGTTGGTAGTGATGACAATGATTGTTTAAAATTAAGCTCTTTTCATGGACTGACCACACCTACTTAGTTCCATCCTTGCCAAATGAGACACAATCTTCTCCATCAGAATTCCTGCTCAAAACTTACAACCTTCTTGCTTCCTTGGGTAAATTTTAATAGGGACATGAGTGTACACTCACTTCATTAGTTTGTACTTTGATGCAATTGTCCAGGCCTGTAGGCTGCTGGGAGATGACTGGAGGAGCGAGGAGAGGTGCCAGGTTGTAAAATACATGAGCAGGTGCAAAGATGGGTGCTCTTATGGTAAGGTGAATGCTTTTGCTTTGCAACTTTGTGAAGCGTTGTCAGCCCTTCCCTTCAGAACAAATCACGGTTGGTTGGTTGGTGGTTTTTTTTTGTTTTTAAACAAAGTATATAATTCCATGTGATTCACTCTAAGGGTGTATATTCTCAGGTGGAGACTTGTGCTGAAAAATACAATGTTTCTCAGCCTCCTATTTACTGAGCAAACTTGCTGCAGCAATCAAAGGTGCCCATTGTTGCCCTGTTGGAGAATGAGCGTGGATCCAGGCAGGGAAGAAGCTGTTCTGAGTTGCTACAAAAGTTATGCCTGGGCTTCAGTTCTCAAGTGAAACCCCTCGCTGCCTATTGAGCTCCACACCTGTAGTGATCTGACCTTAGACCAGGGCCTGACTTAGTGCTCAGGACTGTATATTCAGCAGTGTTGTTTGCTCAGGGGCTGTTTTTTAATAAGCATGAAGTAGGACAGTATAAGAACACAGGTTACCTTCTACTTGTATATATTTTCCAACTCCTTTGCCAGAGCACCTCAAAAACATATTCCCTAAACCCAGTAAAATCCTAAGGAAGCATAGGGCCAATCCCTAATACCCCAGAGACTGCTTGACCTGCTCTCTGGATATGACCAGTCTTTGAATTGGAGGGCACTTGTCTGGATCCCTACTACTATTATACCAAAAGCATCCTTTCCACAGTCAGAGGATTAAGCCCTGCTCAGGTTTAAGGTCTCCTGCTCCCCGTCTGCATTAAGCCATCTGGTCTGTGTGCCACTGACCTTTGTCAGTTCACATTAATTCGCAGGGGTTGATGAAAGAGTTCCAAGCTGCAGAGCTATGAGTCACTGCTGGGAGATAGATGGGTAATGAAAAAGCTGTTCCATTTTGTTTTGAATTCCAGATCTTCAAAAATAAATCTCTGTTTGGATCAAATCATATTTCTATAAAATTCCCTTCCTATTACACTAATCTGTTTGCTGGCATCTTGAGCTCCACAGCCCAGACACCAGCTGCAGGATGGGATTCTGTATCACCTTCTCCATCACTGTATGCCATCCTCCTTCATTTTCCATGCGCTCCTGAACACTTGAGCATCTTTCCCAAAGTCACCCTCTATACAAGCATTCCCCTCCCTGTCTTACAGCAAACCCAAGCAGCTCAGTGTCTCTGCATCAATGCATCTAGCCAAAATGTGTTAGCAACAGACATATCGTGCACAACCAGACCAGGCAGCTGGGGATGCATCCAGCACTACTCAGCCTTTTCACACATGGAGCCCAGGTCATTGCAGTAGCACAAATGCCATCCAACAGCCCCAGTTTGGTTTGCTGAACAGCAGGGGGCCTGTTGGGTATTCACAAAAAAAATACCCACAGAGTTTCTCCAATTCATTCTGTAAAGTATTTTCTTTCCTGCTTTGTTGGTTGGGTGATTGTGCAGTTTACTTTGCTGTTCAGTCAGGCAGCCACAGAGGTAAAGGGTTTCCACGTGACCAGGCCTGTGCCATCCAGAAAGAATAGCAAATAATTGCAGTAAGCAGTATGCTAGCTCTCCTTCATGGGGATGTTAGCCATTTGAACTTGACTTTGTGAATAGCATCTCTGGAGGCTGGGAACTTTCCAATGAAAGGCTTTCCTCTTCTGGACTGTGAGCTTGGAAAATCCCATTTGGTATGCTCCCATCTCAGCTCCTTCTGCTGTCCTTTCTGCCTTCTCCCATTACTCCAGGGAGAGATAGGAGAGCTGCACCTCTTGGCTGGATCTGCAGAGATGCACGATCGCAGTGCGTCAGCTTGGGTGTCAGAGATATGGATGGGTGGTCAGAGGTCACGGTACGCCAGGGGACTGACCTGCGACCTCTGTTATTAGAACAGATGTAGATGCAAGCAGCCTTGATTGCATCATTTGTAGCTAGTCAGCAAATTTGACATGGAAGTAAATAATAGGAAAGCATTTAAATGAGATGGGAAAAGCCAAGTTACTCAGGGCTGGCTGTGCTGCTACCTTCCTTCTTCTTTGCTTCTCTGTTAGCAATTAGTTTTAAGGAGGATAGCCTAGTGCCTAAGACTGCAATACTCCCACGTGCTTGTTTCTACTGTGGTTAACTGTGTTGCCATCTTTGCTTTGGGAAGGATAGTTGCTGGAGTGGTATTTGGAGATTGGAACAGGGAGGTGTGGAGCCACTGTCCCTGGAGATACTCAAGGCATGTTGTGATATACTCAGGGACATGGTTAGTATGCAGTAATGGTGGTAGGTGGACTGTTGGACTAGATGATCTTAAAGGTCTTTTCCAACCTTAAGGAGTCTATAGTTTTGATCCACCATTTGCATCCAAAACTGAGTGCCTGGAGGTAGAGGGATGAGGCAAAGACAAAAAAGAATCTCTTCACACCAAGCACACACCCTTATGTTCCATTTCCTGATACATGATGGTTAAGGCACCCAAAGGTTCTGCCTCCACTGTTTCTCTGTGCATTTCTGATGAGAGGGTTGGACATGTAACCTTTGCCATCTGCAATGTGGACAGCAAGGAGAGCATTCAGCTCAAACTGCGTTTGAACAGACGTTCAGATCTCAGACCAAAGCACACCTGCTGGGTTTCCTAACGCAGCATAGATGCATCCCAGCTTAGATCTCCCCATTCTTCCCAGGATCTATAAAGCAGGTGAAGGAGAAACATTTGCCAGGCTTTGAAGTATGTGGAGCAAACCACAGCAGTGCCCCTCGCATGTCAATAATCCAGTCCAGCTGAAACCACTGCATCTTCTCTGTGGGTGAAGACTTTCAAAGCAGCCACAGACCTTGAAGCAGTGAGAATTTGTCCCTGAGGAGGATTTCAGTGACTACAGTTTGTCCTTTAGCGCAGCATACAATTGAGTGTCCATTTGCCAGATCCTCTAGCACAAGCTTCTTAGAGATGGTAATGCTGAGATCAGGTGGGCTGGCAGAAATGGTGTGCATTCAGCAAGATTCAGCATCCCTTTTTCCCCTATAGAAATTACTGCCATTTGAAGTACCCACCAGTGGCACTGTGAGCCAGACCAGCTGTGTCTGCTTAATTAACTAAATGCTCAGATGAGGTTGATTCAGAGAAACAAGGTGGAGTCAAATAAGGTTTTCACCAATTTTTCTTTTTCTAACTGTGCTGCTCTGAAGAATTTTGACCAACATCTCCCCAAAGAACCCCATGCATAGCATAAGAAGGCTTAAGATATTGGTGAATATCTTAAATATATTATCTGGTGCAATCTCAAAGTAAGCATTGTTCTGACATTAGCATCTGTGTGAGGAGTAAACAAGAAATCTCACACAGCTCTCAGCAGTGAGTTCCAGCAAGCATCGCGATGAGGTTGCTTGGTGTTGGAAAGCATGCCACAGCCATAAAGCACCCGTTTAGCTCTCCATTGGGTTGGATTGCTACTCATGCCTTAGCTTTCTGGCCTAGAAATACTCAGAAGCAAATGCAGTATACATTGCTTCTACTGTGTGTTTCCTTCCACACACCATGACTGGTTTCCCCTTCTTCATCTTGGCACTGTTTAGCACATCTCACGCCAGAGGCTGACCCAGCTGAAACCTGCATTTCCAGCTCTATAGAGAGAATCGCACATCTTCGGCTTTCTTTTTTTTGTTGCTACTGCCTTTTCAGGAGCAGGATACCTTAAAAATTCTTGTGTTCTTGAAACCTTACTAAGTCTTAAGTGATGAGCAATGACCCATGAAGATCAAAGCAGCAATGATTCTTGGAGGATATTCTACTTGATGGAGCCAGTTATTCCCCTGACACACAGCACAAGAGTTGGATTGCCTTCCATACAGCAAACATGCACTTTGCCAGATCACAGTCTTGATTATATCTATATCAACCTGCTTAAAATACCATTGGCTGCAATTAAAGAACAGACATGGACCAGATGCTGCAAGCTGTGCCTGACAGTTCCTGCTTCCAACACAGAACTACTTCTGCTTCAAAACTTACCCTTCGTCTTCCTCTTCTGTTTCTGACATCCTCTGTGAATGAAAACAATACATTTTCTGCTAACTTTTTTTCATTGTTGTTTTCCTCTAACTTGCCTGCAACTTCTGATGGTCTGGTTCAGGCCTAGCCCATTGCACCATCATCCCCTTAAATCTAAAAGCAAGATGCTCATTTCAGCACATCTGTCACTTGGGCTTTTCTCTCTCTGAGAATCAAATAAGCAATATCCCACATTCCTGCTCCTCTAGTGAGGAGAACTTCTGATACTTGGCCTGGGGTTAACTGTAGGGCTAACCAAGCCATGAAAAAAATATCCTGGGAAAATGCAGAAGATTTCTTGCTTGGTTGGACCGAGCAATCTTTCTTTTTTAAATTCACTGTCACAAGACAGCCAAGCCGATCTCTCCATCGCAAGATATGTTTCTCCTTCCTTACAACATCAGACCACAAAAGACATGTGCTTCGCTCTGGCCCTTTCAGAAATTTGGCTCAACTTGCCCTTTGTTCCAATGGTGAGTCAGGGGAGGCCATTC
This sequence comes from Meleagris gallopavo, assembly GCF_905368555.1. NCBI lineage: Eukaryota > Metazoa > Chordata > Aves > Galliformes > Phasianidae > Meleagris > Meleagris gallopavo. Next base: position 9,964,175 of record NC_139417.1, on the reverse strand, counting down.
AGCGAGATCCAGAGCATTTCTGCACTGGCTGTAGCTTGTCAGCTCCGTTTGTAAGTGCACCCTCAGAAGGGGCAAAAGGCAGTTTCCTTCTGTATCACCTCCATCTTGCTGATGATCATTTGAGTTGAAAGAAACCCTTAAAGGCCATCTGGTCCTACTTCCCTACAATCAACAGGGACACCCACAGCTCCATCAGGTGCTCTGAGCCCATCCAGCCTGACCTTGGCTGTCTTCAGGGATGGGACACCACCATCGCTCTGAGCAACTGTAACAATCAGAAAGATCATCGCAATGGAATGGTGTTACAGCAGATATCACGACAAGGGAACCAGCACAATAGAAAGGTGTTACAAAGCAAAGGTACTTACCCATCTCTGAAGATCTAGGCTTTCAAGGAGAACTCCACAAGGGAGGGACCACCAACCAGAGATCCTTCCCCAGTGGCCATCAGCCCTTAAATAAGGTCTAAGAGAGGTGCAGCCAGGCTCCACCCTTCCTGTCACACAGCTGAATTGCCTTCACCTGTGCTCCCAGGGCTGGGTCCTTTCCCAGGTGCTCAATCAGTGGTTCAGGCCATGACTCAGCAGCTACCATACAGCAAGCTGTGCCAGAGCCTCACTGACCTTATTGTAAAAAAAAACTTCTTCCTTATATCCAATCTGAATCTCCACTCTTTCAGTTTGAAATCACTGAAGTGATAGAGTAGGAAACTGCAGCCAGAGATTTCCCAGTGCTTCTGGCCCAGTAAAGTACCCTGAAAAATCCAGTTAAAGACTAAATCTGATGGAGCATCCCTTACTGCCCAACTACCCTCTGAAATCCCATTACTGCCTTCCCAATTCTTCCCTATAGCAGAACTGTTTTGACTTTTCTCCCCCTCATTCCTGTTCACCCGGCCCATCCCTTTACCCATCCTTGAGGAGGATGCTCCACGCAGGAGCATCCCCTCTTGTGTCTTACAGGTACATGTGGGCCAGTACGCTCCACTGGGAGGATCAGTGAACACAGTTTTAAGCAGAGGGAAGAAAAAACAAGAGGAGCAATAACAATGCTGCTAAATTTTGGCATCCTGGTGCTGAGGACTCATGGCCCTGAGGACTCATGTCAAGGCCCCTGCATGTGCTGCTGAGCTGCTGGCACAGTGTGGAGCCCAGCCGCCCTATGGTGTTTGCACACAGTGCGGCAAAGCCCCCTTGCAGAGCACAGAAAATGCTAGAGAGCTACTCCTCTCCACAATGACTTCATTTTTAAAGGCCATGTGATAGGAGCTGATCCTTCACATCAGCTCTTTTAAATCTCCTGCTGCTCATCAGCTATTGGTGAAGAGATGGCCAGACCCATCCTTTACCCTATCCTCCACTCTGATACACTGCTGGACATTGCAGTGCAGGGAGGACTCTGTTATAGGGAGCAGGGTCGATGTTGGGGCTTCAAACTGCTTTATAAACTTCTCAGTTAAAAGCCATTGGAGGAATGTAAAATATTAGTGATATTTTAAGAAAGTGTGTGGGTGTGTAGACACAATTAATTTTCCTTTTTATAGGCCTACGTGGAATATCTCCACCTCCAAGGAAGATGTCTAGGACTGTGCATTGTTGGCACCCCGGAGCGGGGCACTGTTAACAGAAAACGCCATTGAAATTAACAGTGTGGTCAGGCAGTGTCATCCCAATAAATGATCACACGTGTGAGAGGCGTCAGACTGAGAGCCTCTCTGTCCTTCCCAGGCTGAAGCAGCTCGTTCTTCCTCGTTAAACGCACACGGTAGCAGTCGTAAGGATTTTTGTCACGTTAGTCCCCTAAGATCAGAGAGGAGCTGATGCGACTGCGTAGGATTAAACAGCAGAGGTTATGCGCACTCGCGTACATGCAGGCAGTGTGTCTGCTCTCGTGCTATGTATTGTTATTGACACACTGCACCTTAATGGCTATAATGTCAATGGGCACTTTGGGACCTTTACTTGTGGATTATTAATGCATTAGTCCATAGCTTTTATGGGTTATCGTGTCAAGAGTGGTAGGAGTGGATGCCTGCAGTATATGGGCAGAATAAAGATATTTCTTAATCAGAGCTGTGTACATAGCACAGCTGTGTGCTAAACCTTATAAGTCCCATTTGCTTCTGTGCTGTACCTGCATCCAGCATGGAAACAATGACACCAATGTGGAAAAGGGTCTGGAAAAGCACTGCGGGGAAAGGAAGAGAGCTCATGCTGTAACGAGGCAGTTGCGCATTGCTGTCCCAGGCTGGGGGAGATTATTTCCTGATACCCTGCAGCATGAAGATTAATAGGCTCTTTATTTTATTGTTAGGAAGTGCAGGTGCTGCTTTTATTTATATAGACGTGCGCTGCTCTCTTGGCTACGGGCTCAGCCCAGAACGAGCCCTCCCATAGGATTTTGGGGAGAGGAACTTTCTCACGCTGTTCCTGCCCAAAGCCAATGTCACACCGCATTTGAATGCGTGTCCTTTTGAATATGATGGAAATTGCAGGTGCTCGAGGGCTGGATCCTGCTATTTTAAAGGGCCTTTTTGAACACAGCATGATTTGCAGGGGAGAGTGATGCCTGGGTGCAAGAGGTCTCTTCTTGGTACATAGAGTATGTATGAGGGCTGCTCCAAAAGTAATGCCTCTCATTTCATTTCATTATGTTGGCCCATAACGTCACATGCAGATGTTGGTGATACGGCAGCAGAGGTTGAACCTTCCCACCAATATTCTCTTACATTTTGTTGCCTTGAGACAAATGGCAGCAGAGGAATAGTCTGACAAAATGGAGTCTGATGTGGAAGTGCACATATGAAGCAAAGGTGTGTCACTGCATTGCTCAGTGTGGAAAAAATGGCACCCATTGACATTCATTGACACTGAAAGTTTATGAAGACCAAACAGTGGATGTGAGCACAGTGAGACAGTGGGTGGTGCAGTTCAGCAGTGGAAAGATGAGTCGTGTTCCAGACAGCCATGCAGATTTTTTTGAGCACAGCATGCAAGATCTCATTCATCATCAGTGAAAATACATAATGGGGGCAACTATGTTGAAAAATAGTGTTTTGTGGCTGAGAATTTGCTCTACCAAACAGCATTATTGTGCTCTTTCTATCTGTTGTAATTTTTATGGAAATAAATAGGAGGTGGTACTTTCAGAGCAATCTACATATATTTACAAAGCCTTGTTGGACAAAATGCGGTGTTTAAAGCTGCAGATGAAGAAGTATAATGTGCTAAGGCTCTGTGAAAGGAGCCCTGATGTGCTAGAGGAGCAGAAGGACAGAGACCCACCAGCAGGGAGGACACACGAGCGTGGTCAGAAATGTCCTGGCTGACATTTAGCAACGCGGTTGCATCCAGGACAGAACATTGGAGCAGTGAGTGATGGGCAGTTATACAGCCCATCAGCCGCAGTTATACAAATGAGGGTAAATGGGTTTGCTTCTGACAAGAGTTGCCATCCTTTTGTAGTTACTACAGCTCCTCTATGATGAGACCTGGAGGAATTATCTGCGGTACTGAACCATTGGGCAATGGAAGCCATAAACAACCAATACCAGAAACCAAAACCACATCACAGGTGGTTTTCCTTCTTATAGGAGGGGAAAATACCGCTAACACATGGGCTGCAATGGCAAGGAGCAAGAAAGAGGCACTGTGGTCTGATCCCAGGGGCTGCTGTTCTGAAGAGCTGGAAGTGAGTGGTGCCATGACATGGGGGGAAATCTCTTGTTTGCAAACTGGGCCACGTCCTTCAGTTTATCAACTTCTCATTCCCTTGGCTTCACATCTCAAGGAGGCAAAGAAATCCCTCTGTTTTCCTGACGGTGCTGAATAGAATTTGAGTTTCCATCATGTCATATCTGGCCATGGAAAGGCCCCTGCCTTTATTGTGTGACGACACAGAAATTACGGAGTAATTACAGGATTATGCAGCACCCTGTAAATTAAATGTTACCTCTTTACTTTTTATAGAACAAAAAATAACCATGTAATTACCTGGTGAATTAAGCTGTTAAGGTCTCGTGGTAATTATACACGGAGTCAAAAGCTCCGAGTTCTTCTGGTAGTTACAACTAAAGAATTATCTTTCATTTTTTAAACATATGTTGCAGTTGGATCCCAAAGCCTGCACATTTCCATTTTAATAACACTATGGGCTGCCCAAATGAGAAGAGGCATATGTCTCCCATCTGAGTGTGCAAATAGAGTGAACATATATATATAAAATAGATTGGACATATGCAAAAGTGACCCAGGTTCACACCAGAGAAATTATATGGACTGAAATGGAATAGCAACACGATTAGTTGGACGATAACGTTTAAAATTGTGTTTAGTTTCCTAGCACTGGAACCTGTTTTCACAGGAAGCAAGTCAGTGTGATGCTATTTTTAATATCCACATGTGATTGTATTTTGAAAACAGACAATCAAAGCAGCCATCGGGAAGCTCTGTCCCCTAAAGGGAGGCTGGGGACTTGCAGCGTGCGTGGTTTTGCTCTTGGGCTGAATACCCACCTCCCAGCACTGCTGGGATATCAGAAAGGTGCCTGCAGCTGCTGAAATACAGGTCAGGTTTTTACTTGGCATGAGGATTTGCAGCACATATCAGTTGCCAGTTTTATTCTGTATATCTTCAGCTCTGGTCAGTGGCTACAAATGCCTTTTCAACCTTTTAAGATTCAGGTTTACTTCAACTGCTCTGCATAACTTCTTTTTTCTTTAATTTTTAACCAGAAAATAAAAGCAGGCTGAAGTGTTTCAGGTTTTCTTCTCCTTCAGCTTTTCTCCTTCCAGGTTCATAGGAACAGTGTTCACAAAAATCCCAATGAACTTCAGCGATGAAATAATAACTGTGTCTTCTCTCTCCGTCTCTCTCTTAGATTAAAAACAGGCATTTTTGTAGCTCCCAGAATCAGATTCCTTGGCTTTGTAATTTTAGATCCCTGAATCAGAAGCAGGGGATATTATGGTATTCTGAGCACCATCTGAAAGGTGCTGCATGTTCACCTCCAGCTCTGCAAAAGAGGCATTACGTGCACTTCTAGCTAATTTTATAACTTGCTTTGAAATATGCAGCGTGTTACATAAGTGCTCACTGTGGTAATCATGGGAGAAAATACCGAACCAAGTTTAGAGCTGGGTTTCTCCTTTAATGAAGCTTAGCACTGACATTTTAACTATTAACATTGTGTCTACAGTTTCTATTGCAGACCTAACTATTTCACCTACAAGTCATCTCTAATCCAAACAGTAATTGCTCCAGGTACAAAATGAATTGAAGTAATTATCTTCTAATCTATTTTTTCTTATTATGCATTTATTCTCATTTTGGTTCCAATGTGATCAGCAATTCCCTCTGCTTTGCCGTGTTTAAATCCTGCAGTAATGCTGCATGCTGAACACAGTAACATGCATTTGCTTCAAAGAGTCATTTGTATCCCCTGTAAGCAGGCAGGTTTTCCTGGAGAGATGCAGTGTTTCAGTGCAAACAAGCTTTTTTACATGTTTGTTGCATGACTTTTTTCTCCTTGTGTCCCCCAGTGTTTGTAGTTGCCATCCGGTGAATATTACAAAGAACCCCTTGGGGTTAAATGAGAAAACGTTGGGGGGGAGAGAAAAAATCACACTGCATCTCATTCCTGGTCTCTCGTGTAACATCCCTTCATCCTGACACAGATTACTGCCAGCATTGTGCTCGCAGGTTCCTCTGCCTTAATAGCCTTACGTCTCATTCCGAGAGAGATCAAAGGGAGAGAAGTACCAAAGGGCTTACATTCAATTAACAGGAAAGGGGCAGGCTTTCGACGTGCTCAGCAGAAGCTCTGATTGCAACAAACTGCTGACTGAATATCATGTACTATCGCTATCAGCATGTGTAACGCCAGCCCTTTCCCTGCCATGCTGGAAGGTGGTCTGGAAAGGCAAATGGCATTTCTGTGCTCTTCCAAGCTGCATGGGGATGGAGGAGGCTAGCGTGACCCACATCACCTTGCAGGGATGCTCAGGAGCTGCTTTATTTTCTGAGAGCTCCAGAATGGAAACTCAACCCCTGACCAATGCATTAGACAAACTGAATGTTTAACGCTGAGCTACTCCCTTCTGCCCTCTTACCCAGATCTCAGAGTTGGTGGCTTAGCCTGCAGCAGTCAGGAGTCCTAAGGCAACAGCAGAGACTTTTGACCCTTACTGTATATTTAGAGTGTACTGCAACGAAATAAAGCTCGTCTTGTTTCTCAGAGCAAACTGCTTCCTTCTTTGCCCTGTCTTGGTATCTGTGACATCCACAAAATCCAAATGAGCATCTGACAGCTGCCTTGTACCCCAGTGATCAGGAGTAAATGGAGGAAAGGGGCTGTTCTACGTTGGCCCTTTGCACGAAGAAAGTGGGACTAGACACTGACATCAAGACATTGTATCGTGAGGACCAGAAACCTCTCGTTATGGCAGCCCCAGGACGCTACACTGATGGCAGCCTGGTTTTACAACTTTTCCATTTTACCTCATTAAAGGCAGAAGAGAGAGCTGCAGAACATGCAGCTGGATCGTAAACACCAGGAAGGAAGAAAACAAGTGCATAAAAAAGATGGGGCACGGAGCATGGGAATTTTACTCTTTGAGCACTGCAATACCACATCCCATTTACTACACTATCTGGGCTCACTGCTGTTAACTCCAAGTAGATCACAGAATCATAGAATGGCTTAGATTGGAAAGAACCAACACTGTGCTATGGACTGGTTGCCACCCACCAGATGAGGCTGCCCAGGGCCACTACCAACTTGGCATTGACCACCTCCAGGGATGAGGGAAGGGAACACTGAGATCTCTTTTCCCCAAGTTCTGCATATGGGATCTAGGAAAGACCCACATCCTGAGTATGATGTTACTTCTGGCATTTTTGTAGTATTATTTTTTTAGAGCTCTGAGACAGCACGGATTGCTGTGGGTGTTAGAGCACGCTCTGCACCAAAGCTGATTTCTGAGATAATCTACAGGCAAAGCTCGGGTGGGCTACCTACAGCCCTGCTTTGCATCCTCTTCACTTTCCTTCTAACACAAACACTGCAGAGCAGGAAGATACACGTACATACAAATCATCAGTTCCAAGGGATTCCGTACCTGCTCTTGCCAGGAATATTCACTGCTACTTTAACCTTTCAAAATTTCCTGCTTTACCGTGGGAAATGACCACTTCACACATTTCTCACAGGTTAACAGTGCTATAAAGAGCTCAGCTGGTCAGCAGAGTCAGAAAACACTGAAAAGGTCAAAGCATGCAAGTGCTACAGTGGTTTCCCTCTAATTTAGAGCAGCCTGTGACCTTCACTTAACTCCTACTTTAAATGATTGCAAATTAAGTTGGGCAACTTAACCTGAGCTTTAAAAATCTAAATGAATTGAAAGATGAAACTCTATCAAGCAGCTTTCCATCAATGTCAGACAGTGTCCTCCAACACACGTACACCAGACAGACACTTCTGCCTGTGAGCCTTACTCACGCAGCTGAGATATATTCAAATAAAGTCCCATTAACTCCCCCAGCTCTAAATGACATCCATGCATTAGTAGCACTGCATAGTTGTCCTCATGAACAAAGGCATATCCGACCGGGGCTCTTTTCTACAAGGTGTTTTTTAATCTTCTTGGCTTATACAGGACTTACAGCTATAATATATGGTGTTTGCATAGCAGTCATAGCAAGGATTTCAGCACTGTAAATCCATCACCTGCTTTTCCATCGTCTGCACACTGGCGCTCATGCCAAAGCTTTCAACTCCAGCAGTACCCAACCTCCTGGGCTCTAGGGACCAGTTGCCCACCAGTGATTAAATGCAGTGATGAAACAGAAGAAAGCTCTGTAGCAAAGCATAAAAATCTCAAAAGTCTCAAAGCTTCTCAATCTCATCCATCAGGTGACAGCAGCGTGAACCTAGCCATGGGGCACTGACTGGAAGAGCTGTGCTTGGGGGCCTCTGTGGGGCCTCAACCTCTAAGCAATCATTCGTACCCAGGAGCAGCAGAGCTGGAGGCTGCTGTCTATGGCAAGGGAATTGGATCCCCCAGTGGCACCATGAATATTTGTCCATTAGCACAAAGAAAGGAGTCCTGAATGAGGTGTGGGTTTGTACATCAGCTCCTCCTTTTTATATTATTTAATGTAGCGTTTGTTTCCTTTTACTTCCTGCTTACACACCTACCTGATCCTTTGTTATTCCACAGCAACTAATGTGAACAAAAGAAGCATTTGCTGAGAAGCAAAACTAGGAGTTCCACTTTTTTCCAGCCACATAAATCTATATCCCAATAACTGTAGCTAAAGCAAAGATACACAACACACCTCCACAGACACGTGCAGGAGAATCAGAGAATTATGGAATTGTTTGAGTTGCAAGGATCCTTTAAAAGCCATCTGGTCCAGTGCCCCTGCAATGAACAGTGACACCCACAGCTCCATCAGCTCACAAAGCTCAGAGCCCATCCAGCCTAACCTCTGCTGTCTCCAGGGATGGGGCACCACCACCTCTCTGGGCAGCCTGTGCCAGAGCCTCACTGGCCTTAATGTACATTTTTTTTTCCTTATATGCAGTCTAAATCTTCCCTCTTTCCGTTTAGGGGAAATTAACCCATATCCCCTTGTCCTATCACAACAGACCCTAAAGAATCTGTCCCCTTCATTATTATAGCCCCCCCCCCTCTCCCTTTAGATACTGAAAGGTTGCTATCAGTTCTCCCCTGAACCTTCTCTACATTCCACAGAACAAATTCTTTATTTCACCAATAATCCTTTTTTTACCAATTTCATTGACACTGAGATAGGGCAGCACTGCTGAGGAAACAAACTGTCCTGTGAGCAGCTTAGATTTGCTCAGTGCCATGGTCCAGAAATGGCTGCTCAGTGTCTGATTTACTGGCCAAGAGGATACTCTACTTTCTGAATTCCCATGGAGATGGCCTGATTTCCATAGCAACTGGATTCTCTCTCTTGCCTTTCCCTTTAACAGGTAGAAACACACTTACGTCCTGAAAATGCTAGATTGTTCTGAGTATTTTTATACTTTCAGATGCTAGTGCACTTTCTGGACAACGTGTTGAAATACAAGCACCTTCATTATATTTTTGTATCCACCTTTTGAACTGGCAGTGACATTATCTCCCATCCCCTTCTCTTGAGATTTGTTATGATGTGAGTACGAAGTATTCTTTTTTGCTTTCTCTCCTCTTATTCTTCATTACCATTCCAATTTTCTGTCGGACAACCTGCAATGCAGGGTGATGACTGTTGAAGAAAGCTCTTGGGGAAAAGAGGGTATTGATAATATCAACCAGCAGCAGTCTCCAAAATGCATGTGATGTATTTCTAGAGACAGAGGTTGGTAGAATCTCTGCTCCAAAGATGAATTAAAAATGCATGCTATAATTCAGCATGTCAGATAGGAGCTCGTGTTGGCAGTAAGTATATACATTTTTTGTCACCTGTTTGCCATGTTTTTTAATGGTTTCACATTTTTGATTTTATATGCTAACATGAAATGTCCTCTTTTTAGCTCTGCCCTTCAAGTGCATCTGCTCCGCTTCTCCTCTCTAGACTTCAGCTTGAATAAGTACAAAGAACAAACAAAACCCACAAAGGAATTGGCTAACCTAGGAATTTCTTACAGCCATTGTAGAGGGATTTGTAGAGAATAAAAGAGAACAGACCCCGCAAACCATCTCCTGAGGATCTGCAGAGAACACATATAGGACAAGAAGTCACTGAAATGGGCTTTTGGTTAACATGGCAGCAACGTGGCACATCAGTCTGGTTCAAGGAAGGGAGTGCCACAGATGCCGTGAGCCATGTGTGGGAATTTCAGTTTTAATGGGTAGGGCTTGTACACTGATTTGGGTTTGTGAAAGACCAGCGAGCTGAATCACTCTGGAAGTCACCTGGATTATGTGCAGTGCCATAGCACCTGGAACAAAAGCTTCTGTGTGGCAATGTGTGACAGCACAGTCAAAGGGAGCAAAGCAGGAGGTGATGAGTGCAGATCCCATGTTTGCTCAGATGGCTGCAGTGAGTGGAGGACATTCCTGGCAAACAGAGCATTTTGGGGCCCAAAGGATAAGGGCAAAAGAAGCAGAGAGGCTGAGCAGTGCTGTAGCAGACATACATTCCCTTTAGCCACAAATCACAGAAACACTCTGCACTGAGGATGAATTTCACAGATATACCATTCACCCAGCAGTGCAGCCCATGCCCCACTGCCTCCTCTACCTGAGCACACACTGCCCTGGCTCCCATGAATTGGCTCTGAAATAGAGCAGCCCAAGTTACTATGAGGGCATCCTGAGGTCCTGACAGCACTTTGCCAATTCACTGACCTCCATTATGTTCTGAATCATGGGAAGTTACACCCAAAATCAGCCTAAAAAGTTGACTGATTTCCCCGTAACCTCCAATCTGACCTGCAGACCCTCACTCACCATCATACAAGGTTTTCCCCACCTCTCCACCATGAAACCATCCCTCCACCCTCCTCTCCCCCTTCCCAGTTAATGCTAAAAGCCAGGAAAGAAAGCATAGCAAATTGAAATAAATGAGAGTGAGAGAAGGAAGGGGGAGGCAGGAGGGGGAGGCGAGGAGCGAGCTGCAAGGTTCTGTCACTTCAGGGGTCTCGGGGGGAACAGGGGGGTGGCAGCAAGGCCAAAGCCTGATCCTCAGTGATGTTGGGAGCTGCATAGCCTGTGACCTTCAGAGCACTTAGCACTGATGAGGAGCATCTCAGTGATCAGAGAGGGGCAGGAAGGGCACACAAGTGTGTGGGAGTGATGTGGGTAGGGGGGCTGCCTCTTTAAGATGGTGAGGACAAGGGGACTGGCACCATCGCAGCTCTCTTGGAGCATCCTGCTCCTCCCAACCCCACCCTTGGGGCTCCTCAGAGAGATGCCAGCCAAGGGCCCATAGAGGGCACTGATTTGTCAACAAGCCAGTGAGAAATTACACATTTGGGTAAAAAAAAAGACAGGCACGAAGGGCCCAGCATCCTTCTGCAGCTCCTGTAGGCGGGTTAATGATGGACTGCTTCTTTTTTACTTCTCTGGTCTCTCTCAGAAATGCAAACACTGTGGGGAGGTGGGAGAGGTGGCTTCCCCTTCCCATTTGCTCAAGGAGCAGATGGCCCCACAGCTGATTTCTCCTTGCTTCCCTCTGTCAGTAAAAGATATGCAACCTAGCTCTGAGAATACCACTTCTTGGCAAAGATGTTCCTGAAAAATAGCAGGGAAATTCCCAGTACTGTGATATCATGCTTCTCCATCCTCCTTTTTTAGTTCTTTTATTCTACTCACAGAGGCAAGGTGCACAGCTACAGCTGGGTTCAGTTACTCAGACAGGCAGTGCTCAGTCGATACCTGGCACAAGGAAAGTCCAAGGGGAAGGCTGCAGGCCCCTCACCAGGTCAGCATCCCTTGGGGCAGCTCAGTAATCAAAACCCAAACTCACCATGGATCCGTGGCATGTTTGTGGAATTGTGAAGAAGAAAAAAGTCCCTCACTGACCTTCCTTTCCTCTCCTTCCAGCTCCCAGCTCATCCTGTTTCTCCTATGCCAGAGAGAAGGCCCATTACCAGCAGCTCTGCTGCAATGTCTCTTTAAAGGAAGTGTCAAGAATAAAGATTTACCTCCAGGTTTTGGAAGACAATTATTGCACGTTAATTAAATATGAAATGACACTTAAGAGCATATCCATTGCCTTAACAGCGACTCTCTGTAATAATAATAATACTTAGCACTTACATAGCTCCCTCCATCTATATAGTGCTTTACAAACATTAACTAATGAATCCTCACAACCTCTGTGTGAAGCTAAAGAGGCTGCTGACATGATGGGGAGGGGGGGAACAGAGATGTATCATGGGAATACCCTCCTCTTGGCCTGCTGATGCTGCTGCTTTCCAGGCTTCTATGCTATACATTCTCTCTCTTTTCTGCCAGCCTTCCCTTAATCCTGCTTCTCTCTGGCACCATGCAGTGGGCACATTGCATGGTGGACATCGGCAGCACAGTGAGGTGGTAACAACAATCACTGCTGCAGAAAAGGCTATTGCTCCCCTGGATTTGTCTGCAGCTGGAGCTCTTTGGATGGACCATGGGAAATACAGTTCTGGCTTTGGATATAAATATCTGTAAAATGAGCCCAGAATATTATTTTGAGCTGAAAGACCATCTCGCCTGTCTGGTGTGCCTCCATAGGAGCAGACATTCCACTGGTAGATGTGCTCACTTTGCTCCTTCTGAGTTCTCTCCGTGCTGGTTCATCTTTCAAGACCACTGCTTGACCTGGAGGGGACAACAGATGATCCTCCAAGTCTGTGTTTTCTATTGCATTTACATTTTCCTCAGTGCATCTGCCTGTGATTGTACAGTGTCTTTGCTGGAAGAATCTGGAGAGAGATAGGAAACAAGCGTTATTCTCTCCACAAGGACAAAAGATCATGACTGTCCATAGATTCCACCACCATGTTCTGATCCCCATTTTCAACACTTTCCTTCCCCTATCTCCCTCAGCAGGCCTGGCTCTGCTCTGGCTTTCAGGCAGCAAAAAGCCCAGCTTGGCCCATTTTTCCAGTTCTTTTCCAGTTCTTCCCCCAGGAAGCATCGATGGGGCACTATGTCCATGGTGTCTTCCACATAGAATCATAAAGGCTGGAAAAGACCATAAAATCAAGTCCAACCGTTAACCCATCACCAACATGCCCATTAACCCACATCACTCAGTGCCACATCACACACCTGGGCTGTCTCACCATAAACCGGAAGACATGAGAAGAGAAGAAGGACAGCAGCAATGTGTGGTCAGGGCTGCTCAGGGAGAAGAAAGTGGTTGTCTGTCCCTTTTCATGTAGGGCTTTCTGCTCAATCTGTTTCCAGACTCTTTTTTTTCCCAAGCTCATTCCTATTTAAAAGGTAATAAATATTCAAAATGTACTTGCTTAGATTAACAGCTATGCACTAACAGCTTCAGCACCTACAAAGACAATGCCTGTGCATATCAGCTAAGCAGTTGTCAAAATGCATAGCTTGTAACATTTAAGGCTGGTTTGGAAGGAGGTCTCAAGGCTACACTCTACAAAACACCCTGCATTGGCCAAGGGGGAAAATAAACAACGTGACCTAGAAAATCTTGTCATCTTCAAAGTTTCCCAGTTCTGTTGCTATTTATTTAGCACTGCAAGCCCACCAGATCTGCTTCTAAGTCATTGAGGGTTGTTTTTGTCTTCCAGAAATGTCTCAAGCAAGCCTCTTAGTTTGAGCATGCTAATATTTTCAGACATAGTCAAGTCAGCACCAGTGATTTCAGCTGTGTTCCAGAATAACTCCCTAGTGGGCTTCTGGGGGTTGCGTTCATATAGGAATGGTGCACTCTGTAGCTTGGTGTAATATCAAAGATTGCCTCCGATGTTAAAGAGAATCTAAATCTTTCTGCATATATCACAGTTATCTTGTCTTTCTGCATTGAAAAGCCCTTGAGAATTGAGTAGGAAAATATATATAGTATGTGAGAAGTCACCTGTCCAGCCCTAAATGTACAGACTGATGGAAGCTAACTTCAATCTATTTATGCCTCACTCCTTCCTGTTTCAAAAATTGCCTTCTCCTGCTTTTACTTTGTTTTGCAAACCCAGCCCCACACCTCAGGGACTTTTGCAAGGTGAGGAGATAAGAGTAATACTGGCACCTTCTTTTAGTCACAGGCAAGTGACAAGGCTGGGTGCGTTTGAGTGTAGGTCTCTATAATGGAATTTCTTTGGAGGTTCCCCATGAAATGCCTTCATGTGGAATCATAGAATGTCTTGAGTTGGAAGGGACCCAGAAGGGTCATTGTGTCCAACTCCTAAAGAGTCATGGAGAGCATGACCCTGAGACACCTGCCCCATGTGCAGAGGAGGATTGTCCAGCATGTACCTGTTGGTCTGCACCTGTACAAGGCAGCAGCAAAACACATTTGATCCAGGGCTTTTCCTTCAAACCCCATGGGCTTTCTCCAGCCCTGTGCCCAGGCTGGTTGAAAACAGCAGCTCTCCCACCTCATTCTCAACCTCAACGCCTACATAGTCTGGAGCTGGGCTCTTTCTCCTCCTTCACGAGTTAACAAATCGGCCATTCCCTGAGAGCGGATAATTTCTTCTTAATGGTAGCCATTTCTCAGCACGTACTTTGGCTGCCAGCTTTTGAAGGTAATTGCATTGTTATTTAGGAAAGTCAAAGGTGCATTCTTGCAGAGAGGCTCTGGCTGCGAGCAGGCATGCAGAGGCTGGTCAGGAGGTGGCTTGGCGCTCTCTGTTACAGCAAGGTGTCACTGCAGGCAGCCAGGAGACAGGGATGGATGTGCATCTCCCTCCCACTTCCTTTTCCTGCCCAGAGATGAATCAGTAGAAATTGTTTGCTGTAAAGTCAAGATGGGCATTCCAGTGCTGGAAATACACAACATAAAATGTTCCTTTTCTGATAAGAAAGTGATGTCATGGATGACCTTATTAAAAAAGGTAAAAACACTTGTTTACTTAAAGCACTTGTTCAAAGAGAGCAAGGAAAAAATGTGGCTTTAGGATATTTTTCTTTCTCCTTTCTCTTTCCTTCTAAATGAGATTGAAATACAGTTTCACATTTGCAAGGCCCAATGCCCTTTCTGCCAAGAAATCCATTGACAGTCCAATCAACAGACATGTTCTGGTTACAGGAATCAGGCATCAGTCAAACGCTTGAAAGCCGGATCCAGCAAGTGCAGCAGATAATAGTATTGAAAACAGCCGGTGGGGGAGATGAAAAAGTAATTGGAGTATAGGTAAGAGCTAGTATAAGCAGCATGGATCGGCATATTGCTGACACGAGGAAGGGAGGAGGCAGAAGGGGAGAGCTAATGAGAGGGGTCGTTGGAATGACAGAAGTTGCTCGATGTGTCAGGCTTTTCTTCTTTGAGGACTGAGAAAAGGATTTATCTGCGCAGAGGGCAGTCCATCCCATGGGATTTAGATGCCAATGATACCACAAGAGCTGGTTCAGCCCGGGGTTTTGCAGGATAGGCGTACAGTGAAAGGCCATGTGGCATTCATGGGTAAGATGATGGGGTTGGACTGGCTGTGCAAGTGCCCATGGAGGCAGCTGGAAGTGGTTTTCAGCAGGGATCGGAGCGGGGTTAGCAGACTTACCACAAGACAAAGGGCTTTGGGCAGCCCTGTGCAGTGGGGGCTGTGACCCCGCGGGGGGACTCATTACGGGTAGCAAAGCAGTGCTGGGCTCTGCATGCTTGGGGCTGCATTGCTAAACACCATCGTTTCAATCTCAGCAAGCTCTAAAATTTGCTGATTTCATCCTGAATGTAAAAATCTAGAGAAGACAGGAGTGAAAATGAACACAATAGAATTTGATTGTATGGACTGTATCTCCTAATATATTCCAGAGCCCTCGCTACTAAAATACCCAGGCTCTGATTAGAGCAGTGAGCGCAGGACAATTACTCACTTCCTATGGGTAACATGACGAGCAAATTACCTGAATTCCTTGTGAATCTGTAACCCTCTTCTGGGACTCAGCACTATGGAAATTGCAGAAAGGGGCTGTTGATCTCATATGCTGTGGTATGCACTCCCTCACATACCAGCTTGGGTGGGTTCTCCATACATTTCCCTGCCCTGTCTGGTTCATTTCTGCATCTCCTTAGATTCACCTTCTCTGCCCCATTGCCCCAGGCTTTCAGCTCCATTTCCTCAGCGTTTCTGGGAGCTGCTCACTCCTGGGCTGGGGCTGGTGGGGAAGACAGGGAAAGAATTGAACACTATGTAGAGACAGCACAAAATATTCCAAAGTAATTCAGATCCGACTTGAGCAAGTGATAAATGAGAGCAGCATGGCAGTGACAGGTCAATCAAATATTTATAGAACTTCATCCATTAGCATTGCGGCAGCAGAAGGAGGCAATGAAGTCAGGGTGTCACAGACCTGTGATGGGAGCGGATGCTCATCAGCTTCCCCAAAATCTGCCCATGTGCTTCTGTCTTCTCTCTTGTCCTGGAGGGCATGGGAGAAAACGAGGCAGCGGGAAGAGCTAAAAGGGAGCTGGGATTATGCAGCACTGCATTTTAGAATAAATTCCTCTGATCTCCTTGGGTGGATTAATATATTTGCACACTGGCAAAGAGATCCTTGCACCAAAACAATGAGAAAGCAAAGTGCTGCATGTAGGTGTACACGTGTGTGTGTGTGTGTGTGTGTGTGTGTGTGTGTGTGTGTGTGGTGTGTGTGTGTGTACACGCTGGCAAAGGGCATCAGGTTTTGCAGATCTCTGGAAAAGTAGTTGTTACAATCAGTGAAATGCCAGAAAAGGTTAAAGCACAACTTCAAACCACCCAAGGAACCTTAAGGAGAGAGCAGAGTGGAATCGGAAAGCCTATTTTTAGGATCACATGTTATGATTTGATTAATATTTTAGGAGGCAGTTATCATATGCTAAGAAGCTGACGGATTATTAGTAGCATCCTAATGTGCCTACTGTCAGGGTTGTAATGAGGGGATCCCAGCCAAATTTCTGCCTCCTCACTTTTCATCAGTCCCATAAGCTGGGGGTGCAGAGCTGGTGGGGGGAGGGACCACCCTGGGACTCCAAGTAGTAAAATAAGAGCATGACTTTAAGCTGAAGAAGGATGTGAAGGACATGGTTAGTGGGCATGGCTGTGATGGGTTGATGGTTGGACTTGGTGATCTTACTGGTCTATGATTCCATGATTCTATGATTTGGTGATTGCACCGGAGACTCTCTTCAGCCTGATAAGCCTAGTCACATAAATGTGTGTCGTGCATCCCTTCTCAAGGTTCACATTTCCTCTGATAATTTGGGCTTCACTATGAGTGCTCTACACTTACAAACAGCGCTTAATTTGTGCTGGATCTGGGACTCACCTCATACACTTTCTGATACTATTTGTTCAGCTCCCGTGAATTCAGGAGGAATCTGGGAAGGGAAATGAGCTCTTTCTTCTTCATTCAGTGCTCTCTGACAAAGTTTCATTCATCTGCCCTGGGAGCAGTCAGGGTGCTGTGTGTCAGAGGCAACCATTCAGCCAGGGGTGAGGCAGGGACGGCAGTTGCAAACAGCCCATTTGCTGGAAATTGATGATCCAAAGTTACATGGGGGATTTGTATGAATGGAAGGAAAGACAGACAGTAATTGGGATTGGTGGGTGAAGTGTCAGCAAACAGAAGAAAGGGATACTGTGGTGACAGTGATAAATGCTAGCAGCTTTTGGTCTCATCTGGAGGAGCGAATTGGAGTGAAGACTTTGTAAGAGAAGGAAGGAATGAAAAGACAGCGGTCTGATGGATGTTACAGAGAAAAAGGGCTCAGAAAACAAATATTCAGTAGAGTATTTTTAGGGGATGATCGGAGGCAAAGCACAAGGGTCTTTCCCCAAGACTGAGAGGTCACTGTTTTTCACACCCCTGGGAATAAGCCAGCAGGTTGGAAAGGGGATCCTCTTGCCAGGCCCTCCATTCCCATGCTGGGACATCTCCCAACCCACCCTCATCCTCTGGCAGCCTACGCATGGGATCAGATGCCTAAGAACCCCAGCTGCAGGTTAGGGTCCTAACCAGGACCAAGCAACAAGGCATCCGACCAGTGTGAGCTCCTGGCAGGTCCTTGCCTGCTGACCACTTAGGGCTGCTGTATTTTTATCAGACACCCCACCAGATACGAATCAGAGGGAAATTTTCCTGCAAATCCAACTACTGCAATAACAAGGTGTCATTTCCAGCATAATTTCTCTGACCCTTACCAGCATTCCAAAACATGTCTCAGACAGAAATGGCATCTTAGCACTGCTGATTTTAGAAACATTTTGCTTTGGAGGAAGGACTCAGCACAGAGGTGATTATCCCTCCCCTTC
Source organism: Meleagris gallopavo (assembly GCF_905368555.1). NCBI lineage: Eukaryota > Metazoa > Chordata > Aves > Galliformes > Phasianidae > Meleagris > Meleagris gallopavo. Next base: position 9,946,256 of record NC_139417.1, on the reverse strand, counting down.
TGGCAGGTTCAGGACTCTAGCAGCTAGCAGGGAATGTCAGAGATGAACAGCATGTAAAAGAGCTCCAGCAAATGCTCTGTCCCAGAGCACCGGGACGTGCCTCCATCCTGCTCGTTCAGACTGCTGAAGATCTTTGCCCCTTACAAGAGAAAAGCTCCTGGCTGAGGTAGCACAGACATCCATCTAACATGCCCAGAGACAGCAGCTCAGTGACAGGGAGAGGGACTGATTCTGCTGTCAGCAGTGCCAGCAGAGTCAATGGGAGTCGATGTTTACTTCTGTTGTGCTGCTTCATGCAGACACTGATAAATGTTATGAATTTTAAAAATTGAGATTCACATTAGTTTCCTTTAACTCATTTTAGATTTTCTGCTTAGCTTTATTAAGTGGCTTTAAAAGCAGTTGAGCTGCTCGCAGCACCTCAGCAACAATCCAAGCCCAGGGTGCTTGAGGGGAGCTGGAAGATGCTGGGGATAGTAGAATCACAGAATCATAAAGGCTGGAAAAGATCTCTAGGATCATCCAGCCCAAACCCAACCCACCTCCACCATGCTTGCTGACCACATCCCTCAGTGCAACATCTCCACAGCTCTTGAACACCTCCAGGGATGGTGACTTCACTGCTCCCTGTGCAGCAGTGCCAGTGCATCACTATTTTTTCAGTAGTTTTTTTTCCTAATACCCAACCTGAACCTCCTCTGGTGCAACCTGAGGCCATCGCTTCTCATCCTATCACTGTTACCCAGGAGAAGAGGCCAACACTCATCTCCCCACAGCCTCCTTTCAGGGCATTGTAGAGAGCAATAAGGTCTCCCCTGAGCTTCCTCTTCTCCAGACTGAACAACACCAATTCCTTCTGCCATTCTCCACAAGACTTGTGCTCCACAAGACTGTTCACGGCTTCATTGCCCCTCTCTGGGCTCATTCCAGGGCCTCAATGTCTTTCTTTAATCTTCCCACTTCCTTTTGGAGGGATGCGCTGCCAGGCATCACGCAAAGCTGAAAATCAAGAGGCAAATCCGATCACCTCAAATACAGATAGAGGAACATTAATGCCAAAGTTTTGTTTTCTGTGTCCAGAAGGATCATACAGACAGACATGTCTGGGCACTCCCACCCAGCAGATCTCAGGCTGATCTCCTGCACATTACTGTAAATTGAGTTCAGCCCCAGTGCTGTGAACTCAGCATCTTCCTGACTTTAAGAGGCCTCATCAAGCTTCCTCCGAATCAGTGAGAAGATGCCAACTAATTTTGGGATCAGTCCCTGCAGGCGCTGCTGTAATATCCATAAGCTGCAGTAAAACAATCCATTTCTCTTCTGTTCCACCCCAAACTCTGCTTACCACCTGCCATTTCATTTTGCATGACACAATTATCATTTTTAATAATGCCACCGCATTTTCTTGGCTATAAAGAGCCTCTGGAGACCCAGTCTGAAAGAAAAGCTTCCCCATCTCCTCTTCTCCATGCCTGCAGGTGTATCTGTATCATAGCAAGCCCTTCCTGAGCATCTCTTCAAAGACACTCACAGCTTCGTCTCCTGCAATCTAGATGCACTTTTGACATTGCTAAATAATTATGCAATTACACAGTAAACTGGTGGTGGGAGATATGCAAGTGGCACAGCTCTGTTCTGGTGATTAAAAACAGCAATCCCGCCTATTTTGAGCTGCAGCAGCAAAGCTCTCTCAGGTGCCCGAAAACTGAAGCAAGGGGAAACTGGACCTGATATGGTCAGGAGAGTAATGGTGATTTGTGGGAGATAGAGACTTAATCACTCAGGTTTATTTTCAAAGAGTTGACACCGCTCGTCTGCCAGGGACTGGGACAGAGATAAAAGCTGGAGCTGCTCTAAGCAACCAATGGCAACCCAGTGCTGCAGGATGGGGATTTGTCTCAAGGGACTTAACCTTCTTCCCCTATTGGCATTTTATTTTTTGTCCATCGATTATAACGAGACAGGAGAGATGGAAAACTCATGTAATTCTCTGTCCTTAGGGCTGTGGCCTGGCCAGTAAGTGCTATCTAATTTAATAAGGATACATTGCAGGCTGGTTCATTTGGGCTCTCCTCTATCCTTTGGGAGCCTTGTTGGAATGAGAAGCACAGAGATGAATTAAAACTCCCTTCTTTTGAACAGTTTCCCAAGAGTTGAGTGATGCTTGGTGACCACAGATCCACCTCAGAAGGGCTCATGCCCCTTTGTGGGCAGCAAGAGGCAGAGCTGGCCAAAGCCAACAGCTGTCTCAAGAGTCATTTTGGGTGCAGCTGTGCCAGCCTCCCCTCCACCCCTGTTCTTCACCTCCTATTACATTTCCTCAGAGCCTACCTATTGGGATAAGAGAAGAGTACTGGCTGCAGAAGAGGGCTGATGTGCCAGGCAGCAGTGGCAGGTGGGAAATAGATCCAGTACAACCCAAGATGAGGCATTTTCCCATCCAAATCACCTAACTCGTGCAGATAGCCTGAGAACACTGTTTAGATAGGAGATTTTATTCAGATGGCATATTAAACTTATTTTTCCTTGAATTTAATTTTAATTAATTGTGCTGCCAAGGGTGAGCTGAAATGGCCTCTGTTCTTAATTTTTTCTCCCCACAGTGGATGTCCTTAAACTCCTTTCTATAATGATATGATTGCAGCTTGCAAAAAGCCAGTCTGGATTTATTATTCTGCTTCTTCCCTTGTCCTCTCTAATCCTAGAGAGAACATTGCAGTGACTGCTGGTTAGAAAATTAGTTAAGTGAACTGTATACTGTATTCTCTGCCTGTATCGCTCCTTATTAGGGAGAAAAGATAATATAGTTCCCCCTCTCCTCTCTGCTCACCCTGCATTTCATCTACAGCTCATGTAGGGAACATTTCAGCTGACTACTGCAGCCTGTTTGCCAAATGATGCCCATCCTAAAGCCCTCAAGTTAACTCTGGACTTTTGGTGAAAAGGGAAACAAGTAGTATCACATCTGCAGAGCAAGATGGTGGAGAGACCTGCCACTGATGCTTTGATGCTAAAGAAACAAACATACTGGAGTCAGTTCTGCACTAGGCAAATGACAATCTATCATGTGTCTCATGTATAAGCAGTGCTTCTCCAGGCAGTATTTGCAACACAGCACTGCAATTCCCTTTGGGCCCCTGCAGTTGAAGTCCTCTAACCAAATGCTTCCAGTTTGTTGGGTCCCAAAGCAGAGTGGTGCCATGGTGGTGAGCTCCAGCCCATGTACGCAGTGCAGCCTGGCAGCATGATTTCTTGTCATCAGGGTACTGCCCATCATGGAGACCTCACCCTGCAGGTTGCTCATGCATCGTGTTTGGAGATCAAAAATGTGAGAGGGCTGCAAATGGAGCCACGTACAAGGTAACTGACCTCTTCAGCAAAGTGTGGACGAGACACCCTACAGCCTGTTTAAAAATATTGTCAAAATTACACTGTATGTTTAGCGGGTGAAAGCCAGAAATGTCCTTGTAAAACATTATTGCTATGCAGTTAATAGTGGGTTTTGCTTGTCCATACGGACCAGTTAAGGGAAGGAATTTTCCCGAACTAAGCCAATTTATTACACAGGGGCCATTTTAAAAGAATATCTGACAAAGGGATAGATGAGCCTGTTATGAGAATAAACTCCCAGAGAACTAAAAGTACAGCCCCAAGGAAGGCCAACTTGATAAGAATGGAGAGCTATTAAATGAAGATACTCTTTGTGTTCCAAATCCAAATATATCTCATGCAAGAGTAGAGCTTTCTAAAACAAATCCCTGTGACAGATGAAGGATTTAGGCACAGCCAGGTTGCCTGTTTAATGATTCCCAGCATTTACCCCACTGAGGGAGGAGGACCTAAACACTGCTGTTCAGAACCTTTTTCATGTGGATTAGAGCAGGCACAAATGACAGAAAACTAATTTTGCCTTGTTACCTCCTTCACAGCTCATGTGTCCTACTTTTTAGTTATAAAGGAATGAGTAATTCCAGAAAAAAAAAAAAAAAAAAGAGGAAGCTTCAATATTTATAGATGCTCTGGTCTCTTTTGGGCTCAATGAATATATGTGAGCCATGAGCTTAATTGCATATTTTAGGCACATATGTAATTCTTAAAATGTATCAGGAAAACCTTGCCTTAGAGGCAAGGAAGGTGGCTCAAAATAAAGTCATACACTCTTTCCTGCAGTAGGCCACATTCTATCCTACAGGGACCCTTTCCTGGTTTATTTCTGGGTCGCTAGGAATCACTGGTGAATAAATGAAACTCCCCTTGGGATTAATGGAGGCAAAATGCATTAGGGAACCTACTAGGCTATGCCTAAATCCATATCAGATGGGCCTTAGGAGCAGTTTTAGAATCACAGAATAGCTTGGGTTGGAAGGGGGCTCGAAGATCACCAAGTTCCAACCCCTAGCTTTGGGGAAGGTTGCCAATTACTAAATCAGGCACCAGAAAGGTTGCCCAGGGGCCCATCCAACCTGCTAGGGAAGGGCATCCACAAGCTTTCTGATCTTCATACTTGACCCTGTTTCCCTTCCCTTGGCACAAAGCAATCCTCTTTCCCCAAGTAAGTAGCACAAGAGATGCCCTGAGTGTTAGTAACCATCCAAGCCAAGAGTTACTTTAAATCTCAGCTGAGTTTCTGACTTCTGTTCTCCTGAGCCACCAGCTATGGAAATTTTTCATCTCTGATAAAGCAGATTAGCTACTGGAAATGTCAGAGAGAGGCTACAGATGGCTGCACCGTGGGGAAATATTTCCTTGCTAGCCTGGAAGCTGCTGAACACCGGACCCCAGGAGAGATGCTCCACAGTCCATTGCATAAAGTGACTTGGCCTGTGAGGCTGATAACGCAGAAACACCCCAATGTGCTCTGTTGGAGAAAGTTAGCTAACAGCAGTAACTCCGACCTACAGACAGCTATGTAAGGAGGTGGAGTGGGATTTTTTTTTTCTTTTTCCTACTTCCATTTCTTTCTTCTTTAATTTTGGTAATGGATCAGAGTCAAATGAACAACATCTGGCAATTAGCACATCCCTCGCCTGGCTCCGATCTGCCACTAAGTTCTGAGTGTTTGCCTTTCTTTTTAAATGGGTGGCTGTCAGAGAGAATTAAATGGTGCCTAAAGAAGCGTGCAGACATTATAATTAAAGGCACGCCAACCCTGACAGGTAGCAGGGAGTGGAGTTCAGAATTTCAAATTTTCATAGGAAAGGGGGCTGTCAGCACACGCATGTGCAGTTGAGCTCCATGTGTGTCCCCCAGCTGATCTATCCCCAGGTGATTTTTATACACCCATACTTGCAATTAATTGTCTCTGCCTGCTCCATTTCAGCCCAGTACTGCAAAAAGGACTATACTTTAAATCTAGAAATAAAACTGGAATCCATTAGCTGTGATTGCATGTGCTTCTGTGGGGCTTTGCTGTTAACAAGGATAGAAATGATTTAATGGAAAACAGAACAGGGAGCATAAACCTGCCAGCACACGGAGCATCCTGAAGCCATGTAGTCTGTAATCCAGGGCAAATGCCTTCCAGCTAGGAATGACATGCCTGGTGCTCTGGGCACTTTCCTGCCAGGCCATATTATTATAACTATGATCTTCTCTTGCTCCAGATTTTTTATTCTGCTCCTAATTCAAATAGGGCCAAATCCTCCTCCCTTCTACACAGCCCCATCCAACTCACAAACCCAGCTGATTCTTTTAAGGGATAAAGGGAACATGGAAACTGGATTCATATGCTCAGCTTTGACCCTGGTGCTGAGAGGAGGGCAAACATCGTGGTAATAGGATCTTACCTGGTCTCACAGCCCTTCCCAGAGGACTGCAGCTCTGGGGCTGCCAGTCCAGCATCCGTCATGCTGTAGGCTTAGGGCTATAATTTAGAGCACTGATGGTGACAATCACTGCTGCCCAATTGATCTTAGGGCCACGCTGGTCTTACCAGCGATGGGCAGAGCTGATGGGGTGGGCTGTGCTGCCATGGAACTCCTGTTCTACCAACTAACTGCAAATTTGGATATCACACCAGGCAGAACCTGCAGGTAGAGTGCAGTCTACCCACATCTTCCCTTCTAAATCTGTATTTGCCACAATCCCTACTGCATGGTAGTTCTATCTGCCACCTGGGCAGGTGGGCAGTGTATCTGCTTTGCAAACTTCTTGTGCCTCCTTTCTACTGTGAAGGGGAGGTGGGATGTCCCATTGGTCTAGGCTCACCTGGCATATCCATGTCATGGGATGGAACCTGGGGCAGTTCAACAGGCTGTGACAGGTTGCTTTGGCACTAGTAATGGGTTTAGATAGCAACTGAGGGCTCAGAACCAGGCTGATTGGTGGGACTGCTCAGGAATAACCTCCCTCCGTGTCTTCTTGCTGCAAAAATGGCTGTATGATGAAAAATGACAGAAGGAATGTAAAGCTGGGGGATGAACACCCCAGGGATGGTGTTTCTCCCTCTGTTCCACACCTCCCACCTTGCTCTCAGCCTTTCTCATTCCACTTCTGATACCTATCTTTTTTTTTTCACCCCCTGCTTCCCCTGCTCTCCTCCCCAATCTCTCTCCCTGATGGATGGAACCATTAGCGGAATCACTGTAAATAATGTGTAAAGTTAGAAGTTACAACAAGGTATCTCATTAAAGCTGCTTCACTCATCTTACTTCCCAATTAATGTTTAAGGCTTCGCTGGAATGCGGTGACAATATGTCACAGCATATCATTGTGGCAGGCGACAGGATGTTAATAACCCACTGGCCCTTAAAGGAGCCTTTAATGTCAGCTGCAGAGGAGTAAATAACATTGGTTTCTCCTCCATAGCCCGTCCCCTCCCCCTTTTTCTTTTTCTTCTTTTAATTCACTGCAAGAATAAAAGAGTTTGTGCTGAAATAACATCATTATCTCATAAACCCAACTCCCTGCAGAGGCAGAGCACAAAAGGTGTTGCCCAAGGGACTCTGGGATTTTCGGCGCTGTGACAAAGTTGCTCCAACTCCCTACCCCGAAAATTCAAGAACTCATGGAGTGTTTGCCTTCACCAGTCTTTCCACCTCCACTCAGAGCCTCTTTCCTTTTTAATAAAAGAAATCCCCTCATCTTTCTTTTCTTATTAGTAATTTCTACCCCCTTTCCATACCTTCAAGCCCCTAAACACAACTTCACAGCATCAGTGTAGTCAAAAGTTTCCTTTCATGTGTAACAGTTTTATCTACCATTATAGTAACTTTCTTCCTTTGACTACACTGCTTTCTGGAAGATGAGTCATCTTTGCCTTTCATTCTTCTAACTATCTGTTCACTTTGAGCACAATTGTCACTCTACCTTCCTGTTGCCATGTGATGGGTGGGACTTGGGCTCCCCTTGACATCAGTTGCTACAGGCTCCAAATGAAATTGATCCCCATTGAAGTCAAGGAAACTCCACTGGTTCATCCTAGAGCTGCCAAACATGGAACTGAGCCCCTGCATTCAGAAGAGGTGATGTAGCATCACTGTCACCAGTCCATTCCTCTCTGGAGATGTAAAGATCTGTTAATCAGAATGTGATGAAACCAAATGGCCCCATTATTGGAAAACCATTTTGTAGACGTATTTCTCCCATGAGGAGTAAAATTTTTTTTAATTTACAAGAAAATTATCTAGGACTTAGAGAAAGAATCCCACAAGCTTTTTGCTCAGTTCAGCCCCACATCCAGTATGTCACATCAGGCAAATTCACACATGGATTTTTCATGGTCTCAATTTCCTCCTTTACAGTGGGTCTAAAATGTTTGCTCTGCACACCTGAATTATTGCTTTAGTGTTTGGAAAGGTCTTTCAAATTTCAGGATAAACAGTCAAGTCTTGTCACTGTATAAATACTTATTCTATTTATTGTACAAAGGATATTATAAATATATCCCTACACTTCTGTTCTAATAATCAGAAAATTCAGGATGAATATCAATAGTAGGCAACCAGCAAAGAGATTAACTCTTATTGCAAAACACTCTAAAATTAAATGTTAATTCTTTCAAAGATTTAAAATTTCACTAGTCCCAAAATTTTTGGAAGGCTTTATTCTCTTTCAAGAGAGATCAGTACAACCAAGTCGTATTGCACCTTTATATCAGCCTGAGCGGACCATAACACATCCTACAAAGCAGAGAGGTTGGGAAGTGTTTGGGAGAGGGTCACAAGTACAAAAGAACTATGGAACTATAAGACAATAACTGGATGATCATGTAGATGAGTCCAAAGCAGAAAGAGTTTGGTCCAAGCAACCTTGGAGACAGACTTCAGTGCTGAAGTTGCGGAAAACACAACTCCGTGAAAGGAAATGGAGCTCTGTGTCCCATGGGAGTCACCAGTAAGGTGGGAACTAGGAGAGGTGTGTCTTATGGGGAGCACAGGAAACCAGAGGTTTGCCATAAGCCAACGTTCTTGCATAGGAGGGCCTCATGACCTGTGCCTGAAGCCCTGTTCTAGAACTTATTCCCTACATCCTGTTGGGTCATCTGTAAAGGTGAGCAATTCAACTACCTGGTTCTGTTTCCCCACACTGCTGGAAGTTTAACAGATTGGAAGTTCACATAGTTCTTTGAGATCATCAATTAAAGGCACAACAGGAATGCAAATGTGCTCAGCTCCTTCCTCCTCTCTTCTCTAGCTCAAATACATTATTGATTTGCTCAGTGACCAGGGGCCACTTGTCAAAAGTATAACAGCATTAGCAGCACTTGACGTAATAGGGGAATGGAGAGATCTGTGATTAAGTTTAGACAGCCTTGTTTGACTTAGTTAATTGGTTAAATATATTCAGTTACATGTGATGCTTCAGATTTCCGGCTCCAGTAGGGTGTAATATTAATTTTAATTAAAGCTTAACAGAGTTGGCCAAATATTTCTATTTTCTGAGTATTTTTCTTAATAATATAATTCATACTTTGCTGTAAAAGGAAGCAACTGAGGCCTGAAAACTTTTTATCTGACCATGGATGGAAATAGGCTACCATTGAGAAGAAGATAATTTATTATTTTTTTTTCTAATCTGAAGAAGAAATAGGAAAGAACTTGTTAAAATCCCCTCCACTTCAAGTTAGGATTAACCTATGTTTTTCTAGAGAGATGTTTTTCTCCCTTTCTTTAAAAATCTAAAATTCTTGTGACACCCATAACTGCACCTCCTAAAGTTTGCCAAGGAGTCTTCATGCTGGCTGTTAAGTCTAGACAACCCCCAGTTTGATATTCCCTTTCTGAAGATCTGCATCCATCAAAAAAGGAAGGTCAAACAGCATTCTACAGTCTGCCTTTATCCAAGGATCCCCAAAAGTGGGGACTCTTACCACAGATCCCTTTGTGTTTCCAGAGACAGAGCTCTCTTAGTTCCTTCTTTATGAGACTCCCACAGGACACTGAGGCCCATCTTCTTCAGTTTAGCATTGCTCTTGGGAGAGATTATCTGTGCCGGGTACAGGCTGACATGAAGGTCAGATTTGCAAAGAGAAGTTCCATATGATCAAGAAACATCCCTCAGCTCTTGCCTGGAGAGGCTTCAGTTCAATTGCTTTGGTCCTTGGGCCATAAAGGTCTCCATCCAAAGCTGAAGTTACAGGAGGAATGTGCAATTCCTAATAACATGACCTGACTAGTCATTGGAGCAGATCCACCTGACTTCCACAACATGGCAAGGCATCCAGCAGGTGTTCAAAACAGGGAGGTGGCTACCTCCGATGAACCATGTTGATGTAATAATTACAAGAGTTGGTATTGCTTTCCTAATGACAGCAATTGAAAGTGCAAATACAGCCAGAGCACATTAAAAATAGCCCACTATAGCAGCTGCATTAGAGGACTTTTCCCAGTGCAGAGCTCACAGGACCGCCTCTCTGGCTTTCCTGCCAACTCCCAACCCCTCTGCTTTGCATTTCAATTATTTTTCCTTCTCTCTCCTGAAATGCGGACTGTAAGATCTGAAAGAAGAAAGATGGAAGGCAACTCTTGTACTGCCCACCAACCATGCCTAGATCTCTTTATATTACAGGCGGTCAATTAAAAAGATATGATATTTTTCTTCTACAGTATTGGTATCCAGCTCTGCAAGCCTTTAATTATCTGCATAGGTGGAGCCAGGACTGGGAGAGGGTGGAAACATTGTCTGTTCTTTCAGCTGATCCATCCCTGACAGCAATCAGCTCAGGCATTTTGAGCCTCGTGATTAAAAAAAAAAAAATTACCAATTTCTGCTTGTTTTTTCTACTCCTCTCTATTGTAGCACCATTAAGGACTTGATGTCCTGACTTCCATAGGACCCAAATACCAAGAACATATGCAAATATTTTGCTAAACAAGGCTCCCAGCTTGGCCCACATTTATTTAAAAAGTGAGTTCATAAATCTTCTTTAGAGCATCTGTACATGGTAAATGACATGGATGATAACCTTCAGCACCAACTTGTGCTGAGATACTTCTGACTATAGTTAATGACATATCCCAGTCTGACTTTTTATCACCCATTAAATGTACTTCTGCCGCTTGGTAGCAACTCAAAGTGTTTCCTGGAGGGAAATGGGTCTGGCAGGAATGCTCCAGGTATAAATAACATAGCTCATTTCTCTCCTCTCCCACATCCTCCTCTAACCCACTTTGGACAACCCCATCTTCCCAAGGGTGGAGGAATGAGCAGTGTCCAACATGCAACAGAGGTGAGAACAAAATCTATTGCACTGTATTAAGGAGTCTTCTTCCTGCTGTTTAGGCTGTGTGATGGCTGGCAGAACAGCACTGGTGCTGGCATTCAGCAGGTACAGGAGTGGGGTAGCACATAAAAGACCACGGGCAGGTTGGGACTCACCATCTCACCATGCAGCAGTCCAAAGGAAGAATCCTGACATCTCGCTCTTGTTCAGGGTGTCAGAGAAACCAGAGTTATGTTCTCAGGGGAGTCAGTCACAGGGCTGGAACAGAGCAAGATATAATTATGGAATAATGCGTGTTCTTTTCCCACCACTCCCCCCTTACTAAATTAGCTGTCATGTCACTAAAAACGTTTCTGTGTTCCACAATCAGTCCACTTAACTGTAACAAAGCAGCACAGATCTATCAAACTCACAATGAGCTCCACTAATGACCGCTGAAATTACCAGATCTGTCGTGCTTCCCAGCACCCCGCTCCTACCTCCACCTCTCTTCAATCACTGCTCTGCTTGAGGCCTGGCCGAGGGAAAATGAGTGAGTCGAAGAGCACACGAAGCTGCAGCATTGCTCTGCCTTGCAAGTTGATCCGTTGGGTTTGTGTCTTTTTCACTGTGAAGGTGATGCTGGAGAGGGCTGTGATCTGGAGGTGCCAAAGGAAAGCCATCAGAGCTAGAGCCAGCAGTGAAATACCAGCACAGTGCATTGTTCCTGGTCTCTGATTATGCATTTAGCTGCATTGCTAAGCACTTTTTTTTTTTTTTTTTTTTTTTTTTTTTGTAACTGCTCCTCGGAAGTGCAATCTTGCTGCTATTCAGATACAATGTAGCTTCTATTCTCTCCTCCAGTTTTAATTATGTGTCCGCCACTGCTGCCTCTCCAAGCTGGCGGGCTCTGAGATTCATAATTTCAGCCTGACACCATAGTAACCATTTAGTTTGATTCAAGACTCTAATGTCATCACTGGCTAGTCTTGAATAGAGCAGGGAGAGAGGGTGTAATTTGAAGGCAACATCACATAGAAACTGCAATTATTTCTCCCTTTCGGAGGGAAATGTAAACAAAAGGTCATCACTGGTCAGTGCTCTTCATTTCCATCCTCATACACTGACAAGCTGACTTTTTGTTTATTATTTATTTCTTCATCCACCCACAGGCCTCCACACCATCACTGGGAGCAGCAGCCAACATCAGTTATCATCCCCCCATAGCAATGTGACTACACCCCTGGGAGAACTCTTCCAGTATTTGAAGATAGAATCACAGAATCAGTAAGGTTGGAAAGATAAATAAGATCATCGAGTCCAATCATCATTCCATGCCTGTGACTGCTATACACCATGTCACTCAGTGTGACATCTTCTTGAACACCACCAGGTACGGTGACTCCACCACTTCCCTGTGCAGCCAGTACCAATGCGTCACTGCTCTTTCTGAAAAGAAATTTTTCTTAATACCTAAGTTGACCCCAGACAGCTTGTAAAACCACTTGGAGTCCCATTAATATTTTGAAGGGGGCTGTCCGCACGGGGCATGAAGTTTCTACAGCCCTCTTCAGCCAAATGCTGCCACATCCAGCACGTTGTTGACAGTTAGCCCTATCCTTGCAAGGAAGTGGTTTCATTCACCATCGCTCTCTTTTCCCTTTCTCCAGTGCAGATCCAATGTAGAATTTCCTGTCCTTTCCCCTTAAGTTAAATATTTGAGTCTCATGTGGACACCACACTCCACAGCTCCAGAATCAACCCTCTAGTTCCCAAGAGCCATCCTACCCTTCGCCAGCTCAGAAAGCTGCCTTCTAGTCACGCACATAGGCTTATAATAAAAAAGCCGCAGGGCAGCAATGCCACCATCCAAGTTATTAGACCCTGGACCATCGTTTGCAATGTCTCTGGACACAACCCTTCCTTGATTCCACTGGGGAAGGCAGGGAAACATAAGACGGATATCGGCAAGACAGATGAATGTGTGAATGCGGTGAAATGCAATTGACTGGGTAGCATTCACTGCAAATCCCGCTGCAATAAATGAAGCTCGCCTGCCCTCCCCCAATGGCTCAGTGATAGAAAGGAGTTAAGTGAAAATAAATGCTCATATCAAATCACAGGTATTGATTTTCTGAGCTAGTAAATGAAGGCGCTTTATCTCCGGTGGGAGATTGAATGTCTGTGTGCCATGCTTTGCTCCATTTTCATAAAAAGGAAGGCATGGTAGAATTATTTTACCTGGCTTCTCATAAAGTGTAAAGGGAGCAGATTCTCATGTCAATGACAAGAGGTATCAATCAGGAAAAATGCCACGAAGACAATGGAGCCATTGAGGATTGGCAATGGAATAACAAGCCTGGGAGGCTGTCCTTGGACATCAACTCATCCTTCAGCAAATATGGATGAGTGCCCTTCCACATCTCTATGGTCCCTTTCCCCTGCAAGTAACCTGTTCTCCACAGTTTACTTTTGCTTTGCTAGAAGCTAAGCTTACATCTACATCATTTAATTCTTCTGGCTGTTTTAAGATGAGAACAAGGATTTCACTGCTACTTATGCCAGTTTTGAGCTCTAATGAGTTCTAAGCACGATGTGATATTGAAATTATAGGTACATTACATTTAATAATCTGCAGAAAAACCTTAAAGGGAGTTGTCCATTGCCTTGAGGAGTGGTTTAGAAGATCAAAGCTGACTGATGCAAAGTAATTCATGTAGGCTGAAGAAGTCACACTCACAAAGGTCCTTTTGGAAATACAACATCTTTTTGACTGGGTTCATCTACACAGGCATGCCTTGAAATGAAAGAGCTGAACTTCTGCATCTGAGATCCACAGATCTGTGTCCAAGCCTTCCATCTTATCTGGTAGTTACCCATCTTATCAGGCAATTTTCTGGCACTAGCAATCCATCTCTGCAGCCATCCACTCATTTCACTATGCAGTCAGACCTGATATATTTTGCAGCTGATATTTTTCAAAGTAGAAGAGATCAAATGCAAAAAAGAGATGCAAAGAAGCAAGTCACTAAAAAGCAGGCCTTATGCTTTTGCAGCACAACATGGGATTATTCTGGTATAAAGCTGCTGTTGAGCACATTTTTACTCCTGGCCTTTCATGGCCTGGCACACTGAGACCAATCTGAGAAGATCCAGGTGAACATAGTGACAGGGAGAAGCAGAACAGGTGGATTTCATCCAGAAGTGACTTCTGCATGAGAGAAGGATGACTGAGGGATTTTTGTGTTCCTGACATGGAACCTGGTAACCTTTTCTATCTTCAAAGTACTAGACAGAGAAACAACTCCTGAGTACAGAATCCCAGTTTCCAGGAACACAATCAACAATCTTCAGCTTTAAGGCTTTTCTGTGTTGACATAAAGAGGCCTGGGATGCTGTTCAGAGTTCCAGAAAGGCTATCTGTGTTGACATGGCCTGAAGCTATTGCTCTTTCCATCCATAGCATGATAATTTCTACTGACCTCTGAGGGAGCAAAGCCAAGCCCAAGTCCATCTGTTCAATGGAGAAAAGCTCACATGTTCTGTCCTGGATTTCCCACTACTGATATGTAATGAATGAAAAGACAGGTTGTTGATACCAGTTTTCACTACATAAAGACATCTATAGAGGATAATAAGAGAGACATTATTAGAGGTTCAATTTGAAAGGATGGAGGTGGGAGTATGGATCTAAAGAAGCATCAGTGTGAGTTCAAACTTTTGGGAAGAAAATCCATGGTATATGGAAGGCACGAACATGGTTCTGTAAGAGAATGCTGTCTTGATGTCAGGCTCCCAAAGTGGTCTTTGGTGTGCACTTGCAACACAGACATTATGATAAGAGAAACAGTTCTGTGACAGCATTCCTAGAAATTTACTTCATTATTTCTTGGTTACTCTACAGCCTTTCTCAAAGTATCTTCTGGGGAGGTGGGTACTTGAAATCAAGAAGTGGATAAAGGCACTTTTTTGTAGATCTTGGTTGAAGCCAAGTCACTTTTGCCAGAGCTGTGAGGCAAATAGGTGAGATTTTCTTTTTACTCCCAGCAGGAGGGTTGTACACAATGTGTTATCATTTGGTTTTGGTAGGATTTCCATTTTCATAGTGACAATCATTTTACACCATCAAGATTTGTTAGCCTCTCTTTGCACATGCTTTTGGTTTTAGGATGTGGGTTGCCTTTTCATTTTTTTTGGGGGGGGGGTGGGGGAGGCGTGAATGGGGAATCATTGTTTCTTTCGTTTTGTTTTGTTTTGTTTTGTAGTAGAGAAAGAAAACATGTTGCTTTTTATTATTATTCCCCCATCCACATGCCTTTGGTGTCTTTTTCAATAATGTTCCTACTACGACAAGCAGAAACGTTGCCCTGTACAACCTGTATAGAGAATGCAAGCATCAATCCTCTCTTATTAAGCTGAAGCTAAAATGCTCATAGACAAACTGTTAAAAAGAAGAAAGCATCCATGCTGTGGTGGAAAAGGTAAAATGCAGTAATTGTCCAAAGCTTTCAAGGAAGAATATCTCAGTAGGGGAGGGAGGACCTTTTTCCTTTCTGTGACAAATTGCCAGAAGACTCCAGGAAAGCTCACTTCACCAATATATATTTATTTTTAGGCACAAAATCACCCTTACTGCCCTTGATTCCTGCAAATTTGTTGAGAAGGATCAAATACTATTCACTACCTAGCTTCAGGTACAAGTTATCCCTACCTAATATTGCTGCTCTTTTTGAATACTTTCTGATTCTGATTTTTTTGCAGAGTCCCAAAGAGAAAAAAAAAAACAACAAAAAACAGCATTCACGTCTGTTATGTCTATTTGGCAACAAGAGAGAACAGTGTACATATAGAGATACAAGGTGGATTAATCTGATTAAATTTAGGCCTCTAAGTCAAAGCTAGTCACCCAAAAATCCTTTCTTACAGTAGACAGACATCTCATCAATATACAGTCAATGGAACCAGAGGTGCAATTCATCCAATTTCAAAGTAGATGCCTAAAGTAGATCACACGAGTCACAATCCTAAGAGCATATTTCTCCCCACTGACTGTAGAGGGATCCTAGCATGAGTAAACTGTTTTTAGAAACTGAAAGCAATGCTGACTGGCTCAAGGCCCCTACCTTTGAACCCTTGCATGGGCAGCTCTTCTTCCATCATGTTTCTGATGCTGTAGTTATTCACCTCTGGTTCAACTATGGAGATAGGGCTTAAAGGCATAGATCTCACTGAGGTAATCTTGGGGAGTAAAAAATGAAGACAGTGCCCCTAATAATATTTTTATCCTGGTCTTGCACACATCCCACTAGACTTTAGCATGGTAATATGGATCAACCCTCTAAAAGCATCTTCTGGCGCTTAGACATGGATGGAGTCATGGAATGAACACATAAGAATACGGTCCAGTGAACTGCTGATCTTCAGACTTTATACACAACCTTAGTCCAAATAGCAATAAACGTAGGAGTCCAGAGGCTGGAGGTAGGTATCTGAACTTGGTCAGGAATAAGAAATTGGTGGACCGGGTCATTTTTGTAAGGAGAATGCCTTTTTCCTTTTTCTGCTATGAGATTTTTTAAATAACCTTTAGAAAAAGTGCATCTGGGAACTCAAGCAAGACAACACAAAAACAGAGCTGTGAAATGCACACCAGCCAGCTCAGGTCTCACCAGACGCAGATTCCAAAGTCAGATGTGAGATTTTGATGCCTAGTGAAGTTAACTTTTTAAAGCAAAAGAAAGAAGACTATTGCAGTCTGAACAAGTCAGTGCTTCTCACAGCAGTTCTCATGAATCCAGAAAGACAGTCCATATATTATTTAAACCATCCAATTTACTGAACAGCTCAAAGAGGTTCTCTCTACAGCAGAGTTTATGAGGACTCTCAGAAAACTTTGCAAAACATTCTGCTTTCAGCCAGTTCTTCTCCAGCTGTAAGAGGTTTTGCTTCCTTGCTTGGATCATTTGCATAAAGAAAGGTCTTTTCTCCTGTCACCTCTGTTGATAGCACAGTCACCTGTGCCTCTTCAGAAGGAGGTGTTGTAGAGTTTCATGGCTCTAAGCCAGCACCTTCAGATGCAGTGGTGACTCTATTGGCAACATCATAGCACAGATGTATCAGAGAGAACAGGAAAAGATGAGCCATTAATAACATCTACTCTGAGTTCTGTTGGAACTGGAATAGCAGACATTAGCTGGAAGGCAAGTGCTCCTCTCCATGGGTTTGAAGGGAGAATTGTGTTTAAAATCCATCGCAGTACTCAACCAGCAGACTGCCCCTCTGGAGTTCCTTGGGCATCAAAACAACACGTCTGCCATAAAAGGAGGTTCAAGTTCACATCTCCATATAAAATCCACACAAGCAGAGCTCTAAGAAGCTGAGAAACTCAGAAGAAAACCAAACTTTCTCACACTTCAAATAATCTTGGGTCTCAGTTTTTCAACCTGTGCTTCGATGAATGTTTGCATCTGTAGTTAAGGCACCTAAACAAGCTTTTCCTTCTTGTGTAACAATCCTATGCCTCTCCTGGATTTTCTCACATCTGAGTTACGAAGTGATGTGTTTATATTGGAAATGCATGTGAGCAGATCTTCCCTAACTAACAGGGGACTGAAGAGAAACAGCTGAACAAGTACATGCTCGTACATGCACAGACAATGGACCTAACACAGCTAGTTATAAATCTAATAAACTGGCAAGCACTACGATCCTTATGCTGCCCATAAATAATTCACTGCCAAGATGCTTGTAGGAACAGCACCTTCTGGATAGTCCATGGGAAATTCTAACGGGTACCGAGCCCTGCTGACTCCAGTTATTAATCCTGTTTATTGCTGCAATGCCAAAGGGCCAACACAGAATGAGCCCCCTTTGGGCTAAGAACTGTATAAACACAGACTCTTGAGTTTAAAAGGACTTTGGGAGGAGAAAACACTGGTATAATGATGTTAGCCCAGCCCCAGGACTGTCAAGATTCAAAATGTCTTTCCTCTCCAAGAACCAGCAATAGCTTTTAGGCAAAATTCTCTGCTTTGTGTTAGAAATGGACCCAAGATGCTGAGTCTAGAGTCTGACAAGGATGTGAATGTCTCCAGCTCTAAAGGATCCAGATGGGTTGTGTTTATTAGGGTGGTCTCTTAGCAGTATAGATCACCTCAATGGGAGGAAGAGGCAGAGAATGGAAGAGATTTCACCCCTTCCTTCTGGAAATGCTTTGTTTTAGAAATATAATTTCCTTATCAAAAGGCATGTGCCCTGCATTATGAGCTTGCAGAAGTCCCAGCCCTGTTGGTTTTCTCACATTTCTTCACCAGAATATTTCTAGGGAAGAACAGAGACTGGTTTCTGTGGTTCCTCAGCCCCTGAGTTGTTTTGCCTCTAGGAGCCAGGGAGTTAAACCAGGGGAGCAAGTAGTGTCTTGGCAATAGTAATAGATGAAATGAACCACTGCTATTTCAAGGGGCAGCTGAACAGGCATTAGGCCATCACCTGTAGAAGGATCTAAAAATATTCTGTTATCTTTTGAACCAGCCCATCCCCTTCCATTGTGATTTCTACATACACAGTTTCATTGCTGGATGCTGAGTTTTCAAAGGATTGTTGTTGAAAACATTCACTACAGGGTGTCTCTTTTTCTTTAACAAGCAAAGAGGACTGAGCTAGGATTTAGCAGAGGTAGCTATCATCACCTCTCCATCGCTCACTCTATTGCAGCTTAGAAATGGCATTGCAATTGCTCAGCTGTAAAGTGGAAGAGAGCTACCACTCCAGAAAGCTCTCTGAGTTCTACGAGTAAATGCTCCCAGTCAGTGCTGATCAATATTATTGATATTTTTTAAATCCTGAATCACGGTCTTGACTTTTATACGGGCATGACAGATGTGAGGTGGCACTATAGCTCCCTGAGCAAAGACCTTTGCCGTAACTTCTACTGGTCATGAAGCACATAGCTGGTCTTTTGCCTCCTAGCTGAACCAATCACATCATCGTGGGCTACCAGAAGGGTCCTGCATGATCATACTCCAATCTGCAAATCAACTCTTTTATGCTTTCTCTCTACCCATTCACAATGGAACAAGGTGTTTGGACCAATGTCATGCCAGCTTTCAGAAAGTTATTAACTCACCTCAGCCTAAACATGGCGATTGAACACTCCTGGGGAGATCTCCAGAGTTCAGGGCTGGATGCCTTTGTAAAAGGAAGTTTAAGAGGGATGCTGGTTCCCCGTGCAGTAACACCTGCAAAGAAAAGGGGTATCAGTGGAAAAGGAGAGAGCTGCAGAAGTTCTGGAGGTCTCAGTGTGATGAAAAACCTCAGTCTGTGCCTTAAGTCTGACTCTGGAGACTACAGCTGTGAGCTGCAGCCACTGAGGTGTAATGCCCTGAAATTAGACATTTATACATATGTGTATAATATAATCTTGTAAGCTATAAAGCAGAGGTTGGTTCTGCTTCTTCCAAGGTGGGTCTCCCAATAACGCCTTAAATGAAGTGTCTCAAATAAGGATTTAATTTAGACTCAATAAGGAGAGTTATTGCTCCATAATGAAACAGCGAGTAGTTATTGCAAACACATTTAGTGAGGTTTAACAGCCTTGTAATAGGTATGTAGAAGCTGTGGCCTGGCTAGGAAAGTTCAGTGAATATCTTCTTAATCTTAAACAGGTATTTTGGTGGGGTTTTTTTGTTTTTTTTTTTTTTTTTGCTCAGCATGCAACTAGTATTTAATTAGATTTGTATTAAGTAGCAGTCATGGATGAGAAAATACACCTCATTCTCCAGCATTGGCTGCTGTATGCCACCCTCCTCCCCCAAACAGCCACCAGTATTGCCATTTGGAGTTAAATTCAGTGCTGCTGCCCTTTCCACAGCCTATTAAATGTACTATACTGAAGCTGATGTGAGGAACTGGAGACCTGGTAGGATCAAGTCCAGGATGCAAGGTGCTGACTTTTCATGAGGTGTTTAAATGCCTAACCTGGAATGTGATGTCTGCACCAGCCTTGGTGGGGACCTGATTTGCTTTGGATCAGAACAGATTCACCTGTGGGGTGGTGTTTATCTTTGAGGATCCTGTGAATCCAAGAAAAATAGCAGTGGATGTGGTTTGGGGCAGGAAGGCTCTCCCAGGACCAAAGGGGCAACAGCATGTAAAAGATTCTTCTCCCTGTGCTCAGCCACACACCACTGGAACTCATCATCAGTGCTCAGTTCTCTCTAAACATAAATGCAGAAAACCTTTGGGCAGCTGCCATAACACTTCTCAGCAAAACCTACCTTAGTCTGCTCTGTTATTTGTACAACTTTCTGACGAAGAACTGCCTTCCCCAAGACTTCCCTGCTGCCTTTCTGAGCATTAACTGCAGCTAGATTATCTCAGCCTAGGCTGAAAGGAAAAGCTCAGTTTTGAAGGCAGCGGGTGCAATAGAGGTAGAAAGCAGAATTGATGACATTAAGGGGAGAACTACAATCATACCCCATGCTGTCACAAGAAAACCATGCTCCAGCTAACAGAGGAAAGAATCACAGTTTCCTTCTACAAGCCAATAACTTAAATTGATCTAATGTGGGAAGTCATCCTTGCTAATCCTAATTTTATAGGGTTTAATGGCCATCGCTTAGCTGTGATCACACTTCACCCAGTGTGTGAAAGAGACACAGCCCCAGTTAGGGTAGATGCAAAGGCAAGTGAGAGATTATCTGCTTTACAGCTGTAGAAAATGAGGCAAAAAGGAAGGCAATAGACCCATCCTGATTGAGAAAGGCAGCTCAGCAGCACTTCACCAACTGAACAAATGGATCCTGGGCAATTAGAGATCTCTGTTCTGTTCTGGTTTTAAGGATTGCTCTCCCTGTAATCTATCTTTTAGGATCTAAATGGCCTGTGACAAAAGGCTTCTGATTAAGCGCTTCTTTTGCTTTGTTACACTTCAGAGTGAAACTGGTGCTCCTGAAAATAAAGTAACTGAATAAAGATGAGACAGAGAGCTGTCTGATTGCAAACTCCTCATGGGGGACGTTCTTCAGCATCAGGTCCACAAGGGCTCTGTCAACTTCAGCATTCCACAAACCACTCTGAACACGTCCTCTCTCACTGTTCTCCACTCAGTACCTGAGTACTGGGACTCACAAAACCCTGCCTGTGTTGTGTATCCATGGAAGCCTCAAGAGCTTATCCTGCTCAGACAGGTTCCCTTTCCAATGGGGAGTGAGAAGCATCAGAGCAAAACAAGGCATAAAGATTTCCTCCCTTTTGTCTGCTTAAACTATGGTTTCTGCATACAGACCGTCCCTCAGGATAGCAGTATTCACCCAGAGATAGCCTGGATTTAACTCCCTTTTTAAACACACAGTCTATGGTACATAAAGCATCACTGTGCACCAGGAATGCTGGTGGGGTGTGGCAAAAGTCTTTGCTTAACACTTCACATATGTAAACTTATTGCCTTTCAAGAGTCTCAGAGTCACAGAGTCTAAATTAAAGATATCATCCATTGTTTTCATAAAACAAGGACTGTCAGGGCAAATTATTGCTTCAAATTTATTGGAATTCCATCCACAATTCATTCTGGTTTAAATGTAATGTTCTACTCAATCAGAAACAAAACATTTTGAGAAGCTTATTATTCCCCTCTAAAGGATCCGAATGTATTTCTAAACTTAGGTCATTTTTTTCTACATTAAGGGAAACCCTTCAGGTATCTTAGAGTTGAACCCATTCATCAACCGTGCACAAAGCTGTAAAATTATTTGGCTGATCCATTCCTGCAATTCAACAGAAAATACTTACAGTGAAACCCTCAATTATTACTATGAAAGGGGAATAAGTTTCACATTAAATTTCTCTTTCCAGTGGGATCTTACAAAACTTAGAATAGCCCAAAAAAATTATTTTTCTTTAAAAATTATCCAAGTGCTGGCCTTACAAGATTGTGGTGGCTGCAGGAGGAGCAGACAAATTAAACTGACTCAAATCAACACCAAGAAGTACAACAACGTTGTCTATGCTTGGAGAGAGGGAAGATATAATCAAACAACACAGTGCACAGGGAAACCATCATCTCTCCCTTTTAGCGAGCCAGGTGCTCGCTGTTACATCAGTAAAGACATGCTTTCCAGCCATTACAACTTGTACACTCCACAGCCATTTAGCCATACAGCAAACATACAACTTCAGCTTATGCCTCTGCTTTTTGCTTTCCCCTAGGACAGATGAGATGCTGCATTACACAAATGTAAGACAAACAAGTGGCATCTCTGCCGAACAACGTGGGTGAAGCTCACCAGGATGAAAGGCTGGATTTCTGAGCAATGATCAAGGCCTTCATGGGATAGTGGGGAGATCTCTTTCTTAAAAGATGGCTTTTAAAGCATCCAGGGTCTGGACCACTTGTTTGTTCCAGTCAGCACCTGAATTCATAGAATCATAGAATCATTAAGGTTGGAAAAGACCTCTAAGGTCATCCAGTCCAACATACACTGACTACCAATATTTCCTACTAACCCATGCCCTTACATACCACATCTCCACGTTTCTTGAACAACTCCAGGAATAGTAACTCCCCCACCTTCCTGAGCAGCCTGTGCCAGTGCCCAACCATGAGATCAGAAGTGTCCCAGTGAGCCAAGACCCCATACCTGTAAACCTGATGGACCAGATCCTGTTCTTCTTTGCTGTCTTACATAGACTTTCTGATAAGGGAAATCACTTCACCCCATTAATTCACAAATAGCAGCCAAAAGCTGAGGAATATGTGAAATACCCCCATTGTTTAAAAGGAGACAGACTGCAGACAGAAATGGGAGACAGCTAAGTTTCTTCTTTTGGGGGACAGGTTCTGTTGATTTAAATGAGGGAGATGAACAGAGCCTTGGGAGAACATGTAGGTTCAGTGATTGACTTAGCTTCTTTCCCGTCACTCCTTCAACAAGCAGTAAAAGATAGCCACAAATTGACTGGGAAGGAAGCTAATTAAATAAAACAGCAGGCTTGATTGATAAAGTGAAAATCTCAACAGCTCTTCCATAAGGTGCACATGGACTTGGTGTACCACCAGAAAGAAGTATTTCCAAAGCTTGTCATCCAGAAAGGCCTGGTAGATAGAAGAGGAAAGAGAAGTAGGAATGATGAATGTTATCCAAGTTGAGCCTGCAGAGCTACATCTCAACAGCTGCTCTCTTTAGGATATCCAAGTCCCTCTTGCCTTGGGAAGCCACACCTTGAACCTACAGCCACCATGGCAGCCCTGAGCTGGGGATTCAAAGCCCTTTGATCCCAGCTCCACTGCAGGAAACCCCTGGGGAAGGCTGACTCCTCACTCTTTACAATGCACAAATACCTTCTACCACATGTCTTTGGAGAAACCAAATTATTGGCAAAGCAAATTGCTTTTTGGATTGCTTTTTGTCCAATTGTGAGAGCTTCATTTTAGGAGCTATCAGGGGTGAAAACCTGACATTGCAGAGGCTACTCTGAGGGATCAATATATTGAGAAACCAATACTCTGAGGCAGGAGAGCAGGACAGCCACTGCTTTTTACCAGTTTTTCTACTGGGGCAGTGGGAAAAGACCTATTTTATACCTAAATAATAATAATAATAATAATAATAATAATAATAATAATAATAAAGGGAGAATGAAAAATAAATAAATAAAGCCTTCTTGATAAATGCATTATTGGCTGTAGTGGGAGCAATTACAGGAAGAATGGGAAGTGACAGCTGCAGGCCCTAGATAGCCAAGGCACAAAAGAGGAGTTTTAGACAAATGCCCTTCAGATAATGGGTTTGCTTCTTGTCTAGTCTGGGGGAGGGATGAGACCAATACCGGAGGCCTTAGCAGGCTGTGCCATACATAGGGAACAGAGATGCTGCTGTACCAACTCTCTGCAGGCATAGTTTAGCTTTTTTTTTTTTTTTTTTTTTTTCCCTCAGTGCATCTGACTTCATATTTGTTTAAAGCAACATGGCTTTCCCTGACCTCACCCTCTGTGCAGGCAGCTCTTCCCACAGTGACAAGAGAGGCCCTGGGATTTGCTGCTTTATAAGCTTGTCCATTTTCAGACTGGGATCTCAGATAATAAGATTGTGGGGAGACCTCTGGGAATGGGATTGCAGCTTGTCAGAGCATCTGTGCTGGAGCGCAATGGAAACCTGATGAAACTAAGCCATCGGAGACAACCCAGAGACTGCTATCCAGAGGTCTGCTGTCTGAAGGAAGAGGTCCCTCCAGATATCTCTGGAAGGGTAAGACATGGAGACAAAGCAGCTCAGCAGGGATCATTCTGCTCTACATTTTGCAGCAAGTATTCAAGCTGTGGTGGCTCGGAGCTCACTAAAACCTCTTGCCTCACTGCTGTTCTCACTAAGTATGAACAAAATCACTACCAAAATTTCTGCTGCTCAGCATTATCCATGGCCCTTAAGTCTGATATTCAGAGCCCCATCCTTTGCCCTTTTCCTACAAGGCTCACACCTTTTGTTGCTTTAACCCATGGCGCTTTCCCAGTCACACAATTATGAAAGCATTCAGCCATTTCAGGAGCAGGAGAAAGTGCACGTGATGGAAAGCGGAGGGAGAATAACTCCCCTGGATTGCTGCGTGCTCCATAATAAGAATGTGAGAACCAGCTGCAATTTGCTGGGGATGATGACACCGAGGTCAGACAAGCTGTATTGTAATTTGCGTCCAGGAAAATGTAACCAGGCATGACCAGGCAATGAAGGATCACTCTTCCAGTTATTATGAACAAAGAGCATGCAGTGGGAAATCATAGAGGCCTCTCTACAAGACCTCTCTGCCTTTAGCTTAGCTCCATCTCCGTCTAATTACATGGCCTTGTTTGCATTAGTTTTGTCTGTGGCCTCTCCCATGTCCCTTCTCACTGAGTGTCATTCAGAGCCATTAGCACAGATTGCACAACCATCCTGGGGATTTCCCTAAGGCACATATAAACTTTCCTCACAAAATATGATCAGGCCAGCCTGAGGCAACACTCGGGAGGGAAGATTTCAGCCTAAATGGTTAGAATTTGGAAAAGTTGTAAGTGACAGAAAGTGGGGTCTAATAATAGGAAGTGTTAGGCAGCCTTAATAGAAAGCACATTAAGAGGCTTGTGCTCCGCATATAATGTATCTTCTCCAAGTTAATTGCTCATCAGTTCAGTACATAAACAAAGACTGATGCTGTGACTGTGCAAGTGGCAGGGCTCATTCTCTGATGAGCTTTTTTAGCTTAAAAAAAAAAAAAAAAAGTCTGGGAAACAGCTTCCTGCATACCAAGGTGGGACAGAAGTACTGGCCTGTTAGTGCAGTGTCCTGGGATTGGGATGTGTCCAGGGGACTGGAGGTCAACTCAGCAGCGTCCAGCTGCTTGTAGGAGTGTGCATAGGTCTAAAGCTGGAGGTCTGATGGGCTCTGAGGCAGGAGAAGTCAGCAGATGAGATGGGTATGTGTTGGAGAGTAATCCAGCAGGACTGCAAGGGAGTCATAGGAATTACAGGTGAGAGTAGGAATTGGATGTTTACCAGCCTTTGCAACCAGCCTCTTGGGTCTCCAAGTCTGCACCAAGCCCACAGATACTACATGGAACTGAAGGCTGAATTTACATGGCTAGCTAAGCACCATACTAGCTTCCCATTCTGTCCCTGCTGGAACAGAGTTCATTAACGCTTGGCTTGGAAATGCTTTCTGAAGTAGCCTTAAGGGTTATTCATGAGAAATGCCCAAAATCTGGGATTCCCAATTGCATGACTGACTGATCTCACCTGGAACTGAACGGCAGAAGGCAGAATGAAGTGTTGGTGTCAGGCAGCAAATAGGTCTAGACAGATTCCCGGGCTGCTTCTAAACAACAGAGAATGGATGGCCATAGGTGAAGGTGTTCTGCTCTCGAGAGTTTGTAATCATCTCAGTGCCCAAGAAGGTAGCATAAGTTATCCCAAAGCAAAAGATATTCTAATTTGCCTTTGGCTCAGCCTGGAAAGTCTGTAATCAGTGCTGCTAATCTTTAATAAAAGGGGTTCACAGGAGCCTTTGTTTATAATGACATGGTGGGTGATAGCTCTTTCTCGTTATAATCCCCTCTCAGAAAACATTTGATGTGGAAAATGTCTCCCTTGACAGTTTGCTTAAATTTTCATTTGCCAAAACGCTGAATAAACTTCTTGTTTGTCTAATGGAACTGGAAGGAATAGTGACACTTTTATTGTTTGTTTACTTCCTCACTGGGGCACCAGCTAAATTGGAGATGTCATCACACTGCTCTGAGAATCAAGCTTCTTAATTTAACTGATTGGTTTGCAAACAAGAGTCTCCAAAGCACCACTGCGCTACGTGGGCTTTGCAGTGACCACAGATTGAAGCACATCAGTGAGCTGCATGCACGAGAAGCAATACAATGGGGAGGTAATCCCAGAAAAGCTGCTGCTTTTACAAAGTATTGCACAGAAGCAACAGTCAGATGGCATCTGTAAATCCAGCAGAGAGAAAACAAAGAGTGCAATACATTTTTCTATAAATCCTAAATAATTAGCAGCCGCTACTGTATTAGTGCTAGCATTGATGTTGAAAGGATAGAGTGAACAGATTTGTTCCTCGAATTCCCTCAATTTTCCCCTCTGTTTATGCCCTTACAACCAGAAGTAGGGTTACTCTTGCTTTACACCACCCCAAGCAAGGACATAGCAGTGCTCAGGATGCAGGTGGAGGAGCAGTCCCCCCTGGACGGCTGAGATTTTCAGGCAGATCAAATGTTGAGCTTCAGGTAATTGGCAGAGATCCTTTAATGTCTGAGTTTAACACTCGCCTACTAGAAGAGAAGACAATTAGGCAATGAGATGTGGAAAAGTCTGAAGTGCCAGGTATAATAATTCAGCCGCAGTAGGCTGTTCAGCAGAAAGCTGAAGGCTGAGAGCTGTCAATTACACCTGGGGGTGAATTAATGCAACTAAATTCATGCACTGAAGCATCTTATTATTGCTATGATCACATTTTATTATGAAGCAGTTTGGGTGAGGTTATTTTTTTTAATTTATTTATCTATGTTAATTTTGTACGGAGACAAATAAGTTATGAGTTGGGAATTGTATTAATTTCACTGCTTGGAAATATTTTAATAGCTGATTAGGTCACTTGCTAGTTGTCGTTTTTTTTTTCCCTCTCTTTCTTCTGCTCATCATAAAATTAGTGTTTAGTGCTACAAGCACATAGGGTAGCAAAATGTGACCCCTCTTGGTTCCTGTCCCAACATTTTCTAATCACCCCCTACGCTCAGTTTCCACACTACCATTTCCTTGCCTTCCCCATGTGTGTTTCAGGGTCTGACTTCACCAGGGCCAACAGAAGATGATTTCACAGCTCAGAGGGAGACCTTCCCATCCACCCCAAGGCAAATAAACTGCACTGCTGAGAGCACCAGGAGGCTCAGCAGACAGAAATCAAGATCCAGGAAGACTGTACCTCAGCCACATCCAGCATATAATGGCACACAAGGAGAGCACGACTGTGCTGCACCATCCCAGCCTTCCTAGACCCAGGCAGGCTGGAGGAAACCATAGCATTAAGGGAAGCCATCTTCTGCTTCTAGTAATGGGATCTAACCTGGCTGAGAACTAACTATGTTAGGTGGCCCATTCGTGTTGAGGATTGGTAGGGAGAAAGGAAAAAGGTGAGGTTGGGAGAAAAGGAGATACATTCTGTGTCCTCTCCTGATACTATGGTTCCTATTTCATGGTTTAGTAGTATGGTTGTGATGGGTTGATGGTTGTATTATGTATTGTATTATCTTTATGGTCTTTTCCAACTGTAATGATTCTATGATTCCATACAAAACTTCACGAGGAATAAACAACAAAGGCCTAGCAGTCCTGAGAGAGGATTTGTCTATCCTATTCAAAGAAACAGAGATATCTGTGTATATCTGAAAGCCTCATACAGTCTGGAGACATTAATTGGTTCTTCAGTTTGAGGGAACAGGGCTCTAAGATTTTTGTCCTCCCTCTGTATAGCATGAGTGATGTGAGGTTTGTGGTCCCATCCCTGCTCAGTACCCATCCATGCATGAGAACTTAGGGCCAGAATCACAGGGTCATCACCTTTGGGGCTTGGGCACAGCCAAAGAGGGGAAGAACAGCAGGGATATTGTAGATAAAAGTCTTAGGTATGGCTCGCCCAAATCTGAACAAAAACACTCTGGATTTACACAGGATTTGGGTAAAGCTGTGCTGGGGACAGGCATAAAGCTGGAAGAAGGGCTGTGAGCAGATGGAGGCGAGGAAGGAGGCGTAGAAGAGCATGAGGGATGAGCATTTATGTGCCCCAAAGCAGAGAAAAGGCCGCTGCCTCAGCCACAGAAATTTCTGCACAATCTCGACAACTCCAGCTGTTAACATCAGGAGCTCAGAAACTTGGAAGAATACTACAGTAACATTTTTCTTTGGCTTAATTACTGAAATAGACAAATTGGAAATTGGCCGATCATGAAGATAAACAGCAATAAGGAAAAAAAAAAACAAAACAAAAAAAAAAACCTGCAGTCTATAAAAGTGTTCCTTCTAAATTATAATTAGCCACCCGCCGGCAGCTACCTGGTAGAGGTGAGAGGGGAGGCCGTGAGCAGCCCCTCTGCTCGGCCGGCAGCGCTTCCCGTGATGCTCCTCGTTACTGCACCTCCGGGGCACTTAATGCCCCATTCTGCTTTCAGTACAATTATAAAAGACCACTTACATTCGCCACCCCCTCCCCCCTTTGTCTCCCCACCCCAAGATCTCTAATAGTCTAAATTATCAGCAAATTGCCTATTTGATAAGGGCAAGCCATTTTGCATTGAGAGCTGAACTATTTCCCACTTCTGGGGGATAATATTAGGCAAATAACAAGCATCATTCTTTTGACATGTACAATTATTTGCCAAGTGTATGTTTGAATAGCCTGCTCCTTTGTGTGACAGGGTCCGTTCTCCATTAGCATATTTGACAGATGAATATGCTGGGTCCTTGTGGAAAACCTGGCAGTAACCATGGTGATTGGGAGACAATGTTTTGAGTGAGGGATGTATTATCATTTTCAACTGGAAGTAAAAAAAAGTGTATCGCTAACGAGCTGATCTGCAATCCTGGAGAAATACATTGTTCCCAGGTAATTAAGCCAATCTTGGAACTGGTTTTAAACTCACATAAATTAGAGGTGGAGATGTCTACCTATTTTCTTGTTTCTCTCTTTCCTGATAGGGTTTTTCTTCATGATTTTTAATTAAAGTTCTCTAAGAAGGAACTGAAATGTGTTTTTTCCTTTGTGCTAATGAGTTCTGGGAGCAAAGTTGATAATCAGGACGACCCTATCTTTGGGTGTACTGGGAAGGGAGGAGTGGCCAGTCTCGCTGAAGTGTCCCAGGACAGTCTCTCAACCACCACCCTTTTAAGTTACCCTGGCTTTATTCTGAGCTTTCTTTTTGGAGTGGTAGAAGGAGATGCTGCCCTCACATTACTCTAAAGAAGACAGGCAGCACAGCACTGGCTGTGGATGTGTGCTCCCCAGACTTTGTTGAACCAAAGCCTTTGTTGCCCAAGCTCAGCTGTCCCTCTGACAGAAAAAGGCTGCTGGAGAACCCCAATCATAGAATCACAGAGTCATTATGGTTGGAAAACACCTCTAAGTTCATCTAGTACTCAGTCAGCCTATCCCCTCCATGCCCACTGTCCACATCCCTCAGTGACACATCACCACATTTCTCAAACACCTCCAGGGATGGTGACTTTACCATCTCCCTCGGCAGCCTGTGCCAGTGCCTCACCACTCACTCAGAGAATAATTTTTTCCTAATATCCAATTTGAACCTCCCCTGGCACAACTTGAGGCCATCACCTCTCATCCTCTCACTGTTAACTGGGAGCAGAGCCTAACCCCCGCCTCACCACAACCTCCTTTCAGGCTGTTGTAGAGAGCAATAAATCTCCTCTGAGCCTCCAGACTGAACATCCCAGTTCCCTCACCCAGTCCCCATAAGACTTGTGCTCCAGACCCTTCACAGTTCTGTTGCCCTTCTCTGAGCACGCTCCAGGACCCCAGTTTCTTCCTTGTAGTGAGAGGCCCAAAACTGAACACAGTTGGCTGCTCCCTGAGCACCACCCACTTAGGGCTGCCAGGTGCATCTAAAGAGACAGCTTTGAATGCAGCACAAAATCTATCACAGACATCCTTATGCCTCCATTTGATTAGAGAGGCTGCTCACATGCTTCTTCCCCTTGGGAAAGACAGACTAAATAACCTCTGCACAGCAATGCTTTGCCTTGAATCTTGCCCATTAAAATCTATACAGAACAGGTGAAAAGCATCTCCATTTTGTCCTGGTGGGTATTTTACATCAGCTTTGCCTGAGGATAGATGGACACAATACCTAGGCAGGAAGGGATAGGGCCGGACCAGCTTTTTCCTTCATGTTATAATAGAACCAAGCAATCTGTTTTAAATCCCTGTCCAGTCCTGCTCCAGATCCCCCAAATCCCTGTAACATGTAACCCTACTTTACTGGAAAAAAAGGCAGATTATAGGAACAAAGTTGCTATTAGTGGTCTGATTAGGAACAGATTCTCCACAGTACTTCATTAGCAGGAACGTCCCTGCCTTTTTAGACTCAAATTTGCCCTCATTTTCCACACCTGGTACTTTCTCACTTTTACTATTGTAAAATATTGACATGGAAAAAGCTGAGTCAGGCACCTGAGGTCAGAAAATGCAATTTGCACTGAGGTAATGAATCCTGCTGTCTCCCAGGGCTTCCTTTCTCACCCTTTCCTGATTTCTGGTTCTTTTTCAAGCAAGTGCTTGTTTTTTTCCCCCACCCCCACCCTCTGTCCCAACCCTTCTCCCTGCTTTGGACGTTGGCAGGTTGAGAGCTACAATTAGAGACAGTGTTTATGGTGCCGGCCATATGGCTTGCAATGCAAAACAGCAGCTGCATGGGAATCTCAAAAGCAGCCCTCCCCAAGGTCAGCATGCACAAGGGAGCATGTGCCCTCCCAGGTGGGACAAGCAGGCTTCTCATCACTCCATATTTGATCATGCACGTACCCATCGAGTGCCTCCGATGCACACTAATGTAGGAGCAGCTGCACAGTGCTGATTGCATCCCATACACAACCACGTCACTGAGCAGCAGGAACACAGGGATCTCAGGGCTGCTTCTCTTCTGGACTGCAGGTTCCTGAAATCAAGGTGAGAAAAAGGCTGAGGTCATCCAGGAGCAAACAGTGCCTTAAATGCAGCACTGGCATGGAGGATTCTCCTTTACTGGAAGATCTTTTAGAGGGATGTTGGCTTTGAAGGGCAGGGAGCCTGGGTGTGGAGATCAAGCAAAAAAAGCATTTTGCTTACCTGAATCAGGCTGATTTCTTCCCATTCTGTTTCTGTGGTGACTCCCCTTCCAATCCCAAAGGCAGATATATATGGCAACATAGCCAGCACTGTGGCTGTGATCACAAACTCAAGGCAAGAAATCCCATTGCTATAATCACAAATGCATTACACTCATATTTAAAGGGCAGAAACCTAGACTGGGTGGATTTTTCCTTGATGTTTAAATCATTCATCTTCTGTAGAAATAGCCATGTAAGTAGCAACCTGTGTGCATTCTGCACCCAGCTGTTTTCAGGAAAACACCAAGGGACCAGGCTGGGATTTCCTCCGGCTCTCATGACATTAGCAGATACACTTTTAAAGATGTCACATTCATAAAAGAGCAAGAATGTGACCTGACTGAAGCAGCATTTCCCAGGCTGTTTATCACCCACCAATAAATGAATGAGAGCATTTGATGCTTACGGGCTGTAACCAGAGCAGAAGGGCACTCTCTGGGATTGTGCCAAATGCCCTGCTCTTCCTGGAGAGCAGCAAAGTGCACATCCCAGAGACTGACACACAGGCCAGCGAGCATTTAATTCTCACCCAAAAACCATCAGGCAACATCTTATCTGCCTATATTAGGATCGCCCCCTTCATCTAGGTCTGTATGTGGCAGGGTGGGAGAGGCTTTCCCTCTAAGCATTCAACTTTCAAAGTGTCCAGGGTAAATAGCAATAGGATGAGAGGGAATGGTCTCGAAATTATGCCAGGGGATGTTCAGGTTGGATATTAGGAACAATTCCTTCTCAGAAAGAGTGGTGAGGCACTGGCACAGGCTGCCCAGGGAGTGGTGGAGTCAAGAACTGTGGAGATGTGGCACAGAGGGGCATGGTTACGGGCATGACAGGGGTTGGGTTGGACGATCTTAGTGATATTTTCCAACCTTAATGATTCCCTGATTCTATGATTCATGGTACCATTTTCAGTCTCTATGTACCCTCAAAGAGTAACAGAAATGGATAGAAGATACGCACAATGTCTCAATATATTATGTAAGAAGTTTTACCAATATGTCTTCTGAAGACTAAAATAGGTGAAAAGAGCCTGAAGCTGTACAAATTAAAGTAATAGAAATGCTAGGTGAAAGAAAGGAAGGAAGTAATATTCTGCATTACCTGGTGACATCCCAGTGCCCAGTCACACACACACACAAAAATCAGATTCTGGGTGGTGGCTAAGAATGAAGAGAAAGGCGTATAAGGTGATGTGGCTGGAGTCTTTTCTGGGATCAGACATTCCCTCCCGTGTAGACAGAATGCTTAAGCAGTGGACATCTTCCTGTGAGTCTTTAACAGCACCTAATTTAGGTTTTACACTATGTATTGCCATGTACGTAGCTGCAGAGAGCTATTGAAACCTTCTTAATGAGGTACTTGGGCTCCTTATACAGTCCATGAAGAGAACCGGTGACTGACAAACAGCTGAGAAAGCCTGGGAGCTATCAGAGCTGCTCTGCAGAAAACACAAAGCACAGCGTAGCACGAACTTTTTCCCTTCAGGCAGGAAATAATTGCCTGCCTTCCCAAACCAGGGCACCTCTGTGTCTGTGTCACTGGATAGAGAAGTTCTGGACTAAGCAAAACAGAAAATAGGAATTAGCCATCTTCAGGATCTGTCAGCACAGGATGGAGCTTTCTGGTTGGCTCACTGTGGTGCAAACACCCCTCACACTTTGTCTCGTTGCACAACATGGGATAGTTAACTATTTCCAGAGAGATCCAAAGTGAATGCTGATATTAGAGGCAGACCTATAGACACATTAAAATGTAACAAAGTGTCTTAATGACCCTTTGCAAGATGAATTTATCACAGGGAATCCTATAAAATGAAAGAGCAATTCTATGACAACCCTTACTTCAGACATGGAGAGATTATTTGCTGCTAATGAATGACCAATTCATTGCTATCTCATCCCCATGAATGAAATATGTGGAGACGCAGAGTGAGGGCCCTGCGTTGCACAAAAGGCATTTTGCAATCAGCTCACAGCACCTATCTAAACAGCCTGGGAACTCAGTTACACTGCTGCTCTAACGCCCAGACGCCGGTGTGCCTGACTTGAAATCCCCTGCTAAGCTGGGGCTCAGCAGCTTCCCAGCCCCTCCAGACGCGGCAGCCTCCATCAGCAGGATTTTCCTTCACAGAGCCTGAGGGGAGAGCATGATGAGTTCTGCAGCTTCCTTAATGAAGCCAAGACATCTCAGCCTAAGTGATATATTCCCCTGTATAATTAAATATTTGGCAGTGGCTGACTATCTGGGGCAAGCACTGCAGGTACACAGTGCCGCTGGGCTGCTGAGGTCTCAGCAGAGCTCTGGGAAGGGAACACCTGCAACACTGCTGTCCCCATCCTTGCCAGCCAATGCAAAACACTTCCCATCTCCTTAAGACTTTGTATTGTACCCCACACAAGTCCAGGTATCTCTGATCAGCTCCAGTGACCAGAGGATCAGTGATACATGCTCCTCTACATCCAGGGGAGTGAGTTTAAATAACTGGCTATCAAGCCTACATCCACCAAATATTTCATAGTCTCTCCTTTCCATTTTATGCATGCCCTTTCTGTGTGCTCTTCTACTCCTCTGGCCACAGACTTAAATTAGTGTTCTCTAAAGCATCATCTCTCTGCTCCTTGCCTGCCCCAGTCCTGGTCAAAGCAAAGGTGAGCTGATCTTTGCAAGGCTAAAATCTGCTGCAGGAAGCAGCAAGAGCAGGACACACTCTCAAAGGGTCAGTGTTCTAGGACTGTTCCAATGGGCATTTCAGGTAGCTTCAAAGCACAGCTGGAAAGGTCTAGGTCCTTGCTCTATCACTGATTCACTGCAGGAGCATGGATTAATAAATCATTTCACCTCTTTTTGCCCCCATAAAAAAAAAATTGATGATGTTTTTCCTTTGTCAGGCACCAAGAGATCTCAGGATAAACACACTCAGAGTTGCATTAATTCTTCTGTGGGGCTCTTGTTACTAGGGTCTTCTATATGGGCAAGCACCTTTGAAGTAAACATCATCAGGAAATAGAAAAAGAGAGCTCCTACCATCCAGGGATAATAGTCCCAGTAGACAGTTGGACTAGACAATCTTAGTGATCTTTTCCAATATAAATGATTCTGTGATTCTATGACTGCAAACACACAGCATTATACATTTTCAGCTCTGCCATCATCAGAAGTTGATGGCGTAGCATGGCCTTCCTGCCAGCTGACACTGACTAAGCTGTGTGTTTTCCTTGAGGGTCTCATAATGGCTTGGAAACTAGGAAGAATTTCTTCTCAAAAAGAGAGGTGGGGCACTGGTACAGGCTGCCCAGAGAGGTGGTGGAGTCACCATCCCTGGAAGTGCTCAAGAGCCATGGAGATGTGGCACTGAGGGACGTGGCTTAGTGAGCAACATTGATGGTAGGTGGACAATTGGACTAGGTGATCTTAAAGATCTTTTCCAAGCTTAATGATTCTATGATACTACATCTTGTCCTCTCTTGTCCTCTTCCAAAACATGGACGAGGTAGGGAACTGTTTGTTAGGCTGTGCACAGTGCACCTACTGGAAGATTGTACAAACACAGCATCTTCTTGTCCTTGAAGAGCCTATAAATAAATGGGCTCTTACCTTGACGGCAGGCTGCAGCGTTAGTCAACACTCAAGCAGTTAATTTGTAAATTTGTACACAATAGAATTCAAGACACTTGAAGAAGCAGCAGAATGTACCTTTTTTGAGTGCGAGTGGATTTAGTGCTTGAGCAAACTGCCGGACTAATAGGCCAGGAGACCAAGCGTTCGTATTTATCCAGGAGACACAGCTCAGGCAGTTGTGGTGTTTGAGCTCCTTCCTTCATCACCCCAGCAATGCTCCCAGACCCTCCCAGGGAGGATGCAAGGACATCGGCTTCCCTCGCTGCCCAGCAGCTGATTCTATTGGAGGTGTTTGAGACTAGGTTGGAGGGACCCTGGGCAACCTGATGTAGTGCCTTATTTAGTGGTTGGTGACCCTGTCCACACCAGGGGAGTTGAACTAAAAGATCTTTGATGTCCTTTCCAAATCCAGACATTCTATGATTCTATGATAATTATGCATTCCTGGGACATGGCTTTTTCATCTGGCCTTGCAACCTGAGAAATGACAGAACCAGATCTCCTCCCACCCAGTGTCCCTACCTCCTTCCTTCAGCTTGGCATCTGAGTCAGAACGGAAAAAATTACATTCTGACTTGTGTAGTTCTGGGTACTCAGCGCACTTGAAAAATAGTCCGAGGCAGTGCATGGGAGCTGGATGTCAGAACACAACATTTCTCTGCCAGTCGCTTGGTTTTTATGCATAATGGTTATAATCATTCTTTCTCCTAGCTCCTGTTAACCTTATAGTTGAATGACAATTTAATCTTCATCAACTGCCTTCACTCTACCATTTCAGCTATTTTTATTATCTATCGTCTTGCCACTTTGCATTGTTTAATTTTGGAAAGTATTTTGGAAAGTAGTTTGTCTGACACAACATACCTTGTCATCCTGCTGAGTACTGCACTGCTGTGACTTCTGGCAGTCCTGCTGCACAGGAAGACAAGGGATAAGCAAAGAGAGGACTTTGCTTTGTCACCCAGATTGGTCTTGTGTGGTGAGCTGTCATCTCTTGCCTCATCTTTGCTGCATGGGATCCTATGTTGTTACTGAGGACCAAGGACTGGATCTGCACAGATGCCTCTGAAGGAAGAATTAAAAACCATCACACGCTTAGTGAGGCTAAATGAGTATTCAAATTGGTTAATAAAAAAGTAATGAGGAATGCCTGCAGCCCTAAGCCACCTAAAGAAAATCAACAAATGCCAGCTACAATGCAAACACTTTCCATGGTAGGCAGTGGGGATTTCAAAACAAGGCAGGGAGGGCTTGCGGGAACAACAGAGGAAAGCGACAGCAGCTGCTGGAGGAAGTGCATGGGAAAATCATGGGGGAATTTTTCACTGAAGGCAAAGACAGAGCTGCTCTGGGGAGTTCCCAGCCTAAACAAGGCACAGAGCCAGCCTGCTCCCCAACCTCCCTGGGGCAGTTGAACTTAGATGATCTTAGAGGTCTTCTCCAAACTTAGCGATCCTATAATTCTATGAAAATCTCACCCGAGTTCAAACAATGTCTCCAAAACATCCTCAGGCTGAGGTTCAGGTTCAAAAAAATCAGAGAATCATAGAATGATTTGAGTTGGAAACGACCCTTAAAGGCCATCTGATCCAACTCCTCTGCAATGAACAGGGACACCCACTGTTCCATCAGGTTCTCAGAGCCCATCCAGTCTGACCTCAGGTGCCTCCAGGAATGGGGCAGCCTGTGCCAGTGTCTCACCACACTTACTGTAAAAACCTTCCTGATATCCAGTCTAAATCACTCTTTTAGCTTGAAATCATTTCCCCATGTTCTATCACAACAGACCCTGCTGAAGAGCCTGCCCTCTTTTTTCTTATAGCTCCCCTTAAGATATCGAAAGGCTGCTCAGAGGTTTCCGGAGCCTTCTCTTCTCTAGGCTGAACAGACCCAATTCTCTCAGACTGTCCTCACAGGGGAGGCACTCCATCCCTTGGATCGTTTGTGTGGCCCTCCTGTGGACACACTCCAGCAGGTCCATGTCTCTCCTGTAGTGAGGACTCCACATCTGATAAAGCTGGTGACACGTGTGCTGCTCAAGGGAAAGCACCGCAGCGTGCAGCACTGGAATAGGCTGCTGAGCCTCAGTCATCCCAGTGGAATGGAGGAGCAGGAAGGTAACAGCAGAGAGGTGTCTCTCAGGAGTGTGTGAAGAGAACTCTATTAGAGATTGTGAAATGCTGAGGTACCCTGGAGACCTATCTATGACAAGACAGCAAGAATAATTAGCTCGACAGCTGTGGGTACCAATCATGAGCATTTTTATCAGTATCCTATCATGTTTTGGTCTATTACTACAGTCTGATGAGGTGTGATGCCATTTTTCCCGCTGATGTCCTCCCTTCCAGGAAGCACTGAGGTACGCATACACTTCAGCAGGTATCGTGAAGGTCTGTGGCATATTCTGTCCCTCATTTAAAACTCAAGCACCTTTTAAAAATGACAAGCCAAAGAATTTGAGTCTAACAGACCAGTGGGAATAAAGACTGACTCTGTGGGGGCCTCGGTGTTAGAGTGTAAATGAGCTCAGAAGAGGCCAAGCAAGCTTTAAAATGCATAGTTAAGTGGGTAAAGAGATTTCCTGGCCTTCCAGGCTCAAAATGTCTCCCTCAGCAGGTTCTCTCCTATTATTTCTCTCCTCTGCACAAGAAGAGTGATTTAGCAGAGAGGCCAAACTTCAGCATGTAAAGGAATGAGGGTGGAAAAGTGTCATCCTTAGAGTGCCCTGTGTTCAAACTGGGGTGAAAGCTTCCAGCTTGGTGCTCACATTGTCCCAACCACTCCTGCAATGCCCCCCAGAACGATACCTTCCTCCTCATGAGAAGCTGCATGGGCCGGTAAAGGATAGACAAGCAACACTAACTTTTGTACCACAAGTAGGAACGAAAGAAAAGGAGTATGAAATAAGAAAATCCTGGAGAAGAGCCAGGGAATGTGTTTTCCGGAAACATGTAATCTGTAATTGTGCTAATTCTGATGTATTTGTGTCTCCAATTTTTTGTTTTCCTGTTGTCTGTATAACTCTTGATTGGAACATTCGATGTTGCTTTTGTGAGTTCCTAAATCCAATCCTCTCTGATGATGTATATGAATGTGCATCTGATGGATGTTTTCCAGCACCTTTTTGTTGCCTCAATTAAGGGATAATGAACAAGAATTGTTCCTATTTGTAAAACATCTCCTGCTATTTTCTGCTTCCAAATTGGTTGGACAATGTGTCTTAATTAAACACAAAGTCTTGCAACATCATTCAGAGGAGAGAGACCAAGACTGGAAAGGGAGGAAGAAAAGGAGGAGAAAAGAAGAGGTGAGGGACTTCTGTACTTTGAGTGACTTTATCCTGGAGAGATAGTGGGTTTGTTGTAGTAATGGTCACACCTTGCAGTTTTCTGAGTCTGATACTGGGAGAACAGGTAAGGACATCAGAGCAATCTCTGCTCAGAACCACAACTCCATAGAATGCCAAAATGAGTGCCACAGGGAATAAGAAATGAGATGCAGTGCCTTTCATTTTCAATCACCAGACAAAACATCATTCGTTTCCCAAGGTGTAAAGGGAAACAACCATCAAATGATACCTGCTAGGTCTTACATAACGTAAGCTTGCAGACTGCATGTAACAAAAGTAAATAAAATAAATAGAATAAAATAAAGTGACTAAAAGAAAGAAAATGAAGTAGAGTAAGATAAATAAATAAAATAAAGTAAAATAAAATAAAATGACATTGTGCTATGTATGTCTCAGCAGAGGCATGTAGGAGAGATAAAATTACAAGGTTTTACTAACCTCATCATTTCATGCTGATATTCACCCAGGTGGGGGTGAAGCTCTCTTCGCACTGCCTCTGCAGTGAGCATGTCATTCCGTCTCTCACCAACACACAGTTCATATGATTTTTAAATCAAATTCTCTAGTTTCACAGAAAAGCATGTATGGTGCAATGTCATGTTTTAGCCCAATTAAAGCCATTATAATATCATTACTCTGTCTGTGAAAGAGCAGCTCTACCCTGATCTTCAGCCTCTATGACCTTCCCCATCACCGACCAAATACACCTGCATTATCCTCTCTGGTTAAACCCCAAGGCATGTCCTTGACTCCTGCAGCTCTGAGCCCAGTTCTGTGGAACCAGATACTGGATCCACCCCATATGCCACCTCCAACAAATGGCCAGATGTGACATTTGAGGGTAGGATGAAGTTGTGCACAGTGATGCAGTTGCTTACTGGTCAGATTCCACCTCCAGCTCTTTTTGCAGCCTCAGTCGAACTTCCTCATCCCTAGAGGACCGCAGGAAACCCTCACCATGCCCATAGAGCTGATAAATGGAGTCGTGTATTCAGAGCTGAACACACAATGCTAGCTGAGGAGGGAGGCAATAGGAGTCCTTGGAGCCTGTGTTACACATGCAAATACCATCTGTGAGAGGCAGCTCTGTCTCCTTTAACACTGCTTGTAATCCTGATGTCATCCTCTTCACTCACACGATGTTTATTTTGTCACTGTGTGTCAGCACAAGAGCAAAACCATGTGGGGCAGGAGGATTGTGCACGAGTCCTGAAGCCAAATCTTCCTCCCCTCAGAATACATGCGTTTAAATATAGAAACAGGAGGCATGACAGAAAGATGAGGGAATTGCATCTGGTCTTTGTCATCTCCATGTAACTCCATAGTGGCATCTGCAAGCCAAGAGCGGCTCCAGCTGAAATAGCAGCCCAACCCTTCCTGTCTGCTGTGATATCCTGGGCAAGCCCGTGCCCTGAGCATGGCTGTTTCTTCAGATTTGTTCCAAGGATGCTGGGAGCTGAATTTGGATCTCTGCAGCAAATATATTTCATTAGTTCCAGCGTATCTAATCCATCTGTAGCTGAGAATTTAGGAGAGGTTAAATTCCATGACTTAGTGTGGATAAAAGAAGGGATGTTAACCCATCTGGATCCTTACACATCTTTGGGTTCACAAAATAGAAAGCAGCAAAGCAAGCATCTCCCATTGCTCTGACTCAAAGCCCCAGTCTGCAAGCACCTTGCCAGATAAGAGAGAGAAGCTGCATTTCCATGGTCCCCTCAAACCCCATATCCTCTGAAGCTGCCAGTGAAAGGATAGGCTACTTTGTTCTCTCTCTTGATACCATGTAAAATGTGCTTAAGTACTCCAGAGATGGAGGCTCCTGTAACAAGGAGATAAGCTCGAGGTACTGGCAGCTCTGGTGATAGGGATGGGGATGTCTGAGTGCTGGGCACAATGCTGAGGCTCTCAGGAAGACATCAAATGGGCTGATAAGAATATCCCCGTCCCAAGCGGAGCAGAGACCCGGTGGCTAGACCTGTATCTTTCCCCCACATGGGCTCCCTTCTCTTCTTTGTGATAAAAACCCTTGTGTGTAGACCAAGGGAAATAAAAGAAGTCAAACATCCCCAGGCTGCTCCTTCCCCAGGAGGGGACTATGCCAGCTTGGTGCTGCTTTTCCTCATCTCCCCCTTTCCTTCTCCTGTCCCCATTCCTTGTGACTGGCTCCAAGAATCATCAAAGCCAGAGACGTCCTACGCAGGAGCTGCTCCCTGCATAGGAGGTGCCATAGGGTTCACTCTTTTTTCTACTGCAACTTGAAAAAAATATTCTGCTAGCCACTCAATAATTAATGCTTCTGAGCAGTGATTCAGCATGTCAGGAAGAGAATTTTGCACTCTTATTGTAGTCTTTTGTAATTGAATCTTATGCTGTTATATTAGTGTGGCCCCAGATGAGTATGCAATAGCTGAGGGGGGAAAAAAGAAAGGTAAGATAAAGGAATTACAATAGAGCCAGGCTAATGTGAGAACAAGGCAATGTCTTCTGTGCCTCAAGGTGTTAAGTTAATCTCTGATAAGTTATTAACTTATTAATGGGCTGAGAAGGGATGAACTACTTTTCATCCAAAGTCCCAAGTGCTCCTCATCTGCTTCCACATACTCCTCCTTGTCAACCAATTCTCCTTCAGTGCTGCTTTCCCGCTGCTCTGCCTCCGTGTATTGTGTCAGCCAAAATGAACTCTGTGCAGAAAAGCTCCTGCATGGAGCCATAAGACTGTGCTCAGAGCCTGGAACATCGGGACTGCAGGAAAGATTTGGGGGCAGAAGTCGTAGAATCAAAGAATCATAGAATCATTTAGGTTGGAAAAGACCTCTAAGATCATCCAGTCCAACCGTCCACCTACCACCAATGTCAGCCAGTAAACCATGTCCCTAAGTATCACATCAATGTGTTTCTTGAACACGACAGCACAAAACCTAATGAAGAATTCTCAGAAGTTTATCATTAATCTATCCTATATCTCAAGTTGTTAACTAATCAGTGATGTGGAAAAATATAGAGAAATCAAGCAAAAGGACTCAGGGTCATACACGTGCATCTCACCTCTCATACAGCACTGTGTTCACAGGGAATCTTTCCACACTGGAGGACATACAGCATATCATCTGGGACCAAGACATTTGCCATCAGTTCTGAAGTTTTCTTCTTCATAGTTCTTACTGATTCCAGTTTCTCAAAGGAAAAAAAAAAAAAAAAAAAAAAAAAAGAGCAGGAGTTTAAAACTGATTAAATGCAACAAAATTCTTCTGCTGAGGCAGAAGGCAACCGTGATGGGAAAGTGAGGTTCATCATTGTGCCTGCCCCTTGGATGCTTGTTGTTGCTGGAGACCTCTTGGGAGTTGAAGCCTGGTCCCTGGTGCCTTGGTGAATCAAGGTCTGGTTGCAGCTCTCTCTCAGATTTTATTGCTTCTCATGGTTGAATTCCCTTTGCCCCTGAAGCATCTCACTCATCCTTTCTCAAAGTGAAGGGGACTGCTGTGCTGGAAGAGCTTTCTGTCATCAAGACCAGTGCAGAGCCTCTGAGACCAATCTAAAAACACAACTCACTTAAGTGCCTTCCTCCAGGTCTCTTCTCTCAACCATGTAAAGACAAATGAAGCTGGTGATCACAAGGTGTAAAGCTCTCTTCTGAGAATGGTTCAACAAGGAACTGACTGAGGGTTTCTAATGTGATATTCCAGTGACGTAGGCAGAACTAGGTTTTAATGGTGCTGGGGAATGACTGGATGTTTCCTTGCCTCAGAGAAACAGAGTAAGGTGGATCAGCACATCAACACAGCATCTTCCAAAATCCTTATTGAACCAGAGCTTCCCTGCAATGCCCTGCCAGAGCATGACACTGTTTCTCCACTGTTAAAAGCGAACTGTGCTTTCAGTCTTCCCTTCCCAGCTCAGGCTCTAGTGCTGATATTGCATGAAACAATAAATAGGATAAGGTGCATTATAATCCACAGGAGATGATGAACCTGATAACTCTTCCATGCACAAAAGTGACCTTTAGGCCAGAGGAAGGCATGGCCCATCACAAACCTTAGCACAAGGCAGGAGAGGGAAGGAAAACAACCCTCAGTCAACTCTCGAAAAACACCCAGGGGTCTTTTTTGAGTCAGCTGAGGCTTCAGCCCAAATCTCTCCGTTTGCTCAGAGACAGGTTGGCATCTCTGTCTGTGCTGCTGCTGCTGCACAGGGTAAGGAGCTCATTGGAGCATGAAAGAGATTGTGATAAAGATACACTGACTGCCATTCTCCTTCCACTAGAAACAGGCTCAGATTTCATATCTGGATGACATCTCAAACACCAGCACTGGAGAAGGGGGAGGGAGGGAGCTGCTCTTTCTTTGCCCTTCCTGTTTTTGATATTGTGATTATTATTTGCAATTATTTATCATTAGGGTGGCTTTTCAGGTATATAAATAGATGCAGAAGCAGTCCCATTTCCCTTCCCTGCTTCAGAGCATGCACCTCTTTCATGCTTCACCCAAGCTGCTTGAATTGTTCGGGAGATAAAAGCTT
This sequence comes from Meleagris gallopavo, assembly GCF_905368555.1. Lineage (NCBI taxonomy): Eukaryota > Metazoa > Chordata > Aves > Galliformes > Phasianidae > Meleagris > Meleagris gallopavo. The sequence goes on along the minus strand of NC_139417.1, from coordinate 9,903,719 downwards.
TTGCTGAAGATTCCCCTGCATTCCCACTTCGTGAGCTATTCCCATGCCAGTTCTGCTTTCCAGCAATATCAGCTGTGCATATAAATTCTCAGGCTCATCTGGATGAATCCTCTTCTGCCAGACGGCTGTTTGAAAGCATTCCCTGAGACCGCGTGCCGTTTGTTCTGCAAGGCTGTCTGGCGCCAATGTTCCCTGGGAAGCTGCTGCCCTGCCAGGATGTGATGTACTTATCACCATGATGGGGAAGGGGTAAAACACCTTCCATCTCTGGGGCATGGCTCTTCTAGCCTTTGCCAGGTGACAGCAGTTTCAAGATGGCCTTCTGTCTGCTAAAGTCCATAATTCATGCCAGCCTCATAGGATGGTACCATAGTAACTGTTACCCAAATTACTTTCTGTGTCATGAAGCAATCAGGAAAGCAAAACTGGGTCTTGCAGGCATCCAGCTAGCAAGAAGACCTACAGAAAACTAGGTCAAAATCTGCTCTTTGTCCCACATGCCTTGTGAAGCCTTTGATGTGTTGCATCACTGGGTCTCACTTCTCCCTCTGTAAATGTGGGGATAAAGCAGCACTGTCCCATCTCACAAAGGTGTGTGAGTTTAAAAACCCCCGTAACCAAGTCCTAACAGCCTCCAGCTTCAAAAATCACCAAAAACTTCTGAGAAACAGTTTTGTTCCACCAAGGCAGTATGAGCATTGCCAGGGCTTGAGAAAAGGGAGACCTGATCAGTGGTTTCCTGCCCCATAGAGCAGCTCTGGGGAAGAGCAAGAGGGACACTGTACATTCCACATCCGTGATCCAAGGCATCATTCCCATTCATATTTATGAAGTGTCAAGATCTGTAAGCATTTTCACAAAGACCTAGTGCTTGGCCAAATTCACAGGAATCAAAAAGAAATTGTCAAGACCTCATGATTATGACCGCAGCACAAATACAAAGAAGTAATTCCAAACCACGGCCAATGCCTCACTGTCAGATGGAGATAATCATCCAAACAGACTTCCAAGTGGTGAGCTCCAGTGACGAATGGAGGCAGGCCTCCTCACGGACACGGGAATGCAGGCATCCTCAGTGTTTTCCACACAAAACCATAAATCATCCATGGCACTACAACGGCTTCAGAACAAAGAAAGGTTCCAATGAACCCGCGCAGGGATCTCCTTTAAATGCATGAAGTAGTTAGTGCTCAGTCAACTCACATAGTTGCACCGACTCCATGTGATGAGTTCTAATGCAGGAGGGATACCAACCAGAGCACTGATTTACCACTTTCCTCAATTCAAAGGCTCATGCCCTCCTCCAAAAATAGAAATGGAAGTTACTGCACTTGTATTACTTCCTATGTCCCTTAACCTGCACTTCCAGAGCCCTTCATCTCCCCAGAATTATTGCCCTCTGATGCAGCATTATCCCATGTTGACTCGTTGTCATATTCATGACAGCATTACAGTCTCTGGAGGAAAAGGGCTCCTGGCAGTACTGCTTTGAGAGACCCTTTATTATATTGACGTCAACAGAGATTGCCTCTTTGATAAATGAGCATGTAACTATGAATAAATACAGGAATATATTTTATATGTATTGTATATCTGCAGTGGAAGAGTAGAGGTTTGTGCAGGCATGTGCTTTTAATATTCATGTAGGACACAAGGCAGTAGTAACTGGCAACTGTAGGTTGCTGTATTTATACTGTAATGACAACTGGAAGACTTCAGACAGCCATCTAGACAAAAAGTTCCCACTGCATTCATTCTTTGCAACATCTGGGAGATACCCATCCTACACTCTGACTGGGTGGGATCATGTTTGGATGCCACAGGATCTTTCTGTGAAAATGAATTTACAGTCTCAGTTTTGTTGGCCTGCTTTCTGCTCTCTCTTGACGCAAGAAAGCTAAGAAAGATGGAACTTCCCATGTATTGCCAAAATGACACAAGAAATTACCTCCATGAGAATTATTGTCTTCTTAGAGGAGATGTGTAAGTATGGAATTGCTGCTGGTTTGCTGTGGTGTATCACAAAAATGGTGCATCCAATCAATGGCTGGGAAGAAACAGGTCCTAACAGTTCAAGAAGCAAAGTCAGTCTCCAAAGTCAATCTTGATTGCCAAAGCCTCCAGAGTAGAAAGTAAAAAAGTACTATTATTCTACAGCCCCATGTCTGAGAGCCCACACCAATCCACATGTGAGGCATAGTCTCTGTCTGCTGCCCTGCGTGGAGAGCAGAGCAGGAAACCACTACACTGAAACAATTTCCTGTAAGAAGGGGAGCTGGACTTGATGATCTCCAGAGGTCCCTTCCAGCCCCTATGATCCCATGACTCTACAATTCTGTGAAGCCAAAGGAGGGCAGAGAACACTGTTTCATTGAAGAACTCAAAGGGGAACAAGTGACCTTCCCCTGAGAGCTTAATGAGAGGTGTTGGAGAGCCAGCCCAGCCCGGACATCATGCTCTAACCAGCCTCTGAATGCAGGGAAACGGGAAGAAAGGGAGAAAGCACTTCATCATTCTCATATCTCCCACAACAAACTCCTGGTCCCCAGGGAAAGGAACAGCAACCTGCCTCTTGCCTGGCATCTCTGCCTGAAACCTTGCTCTGCACAGGAGCAGAGGAAACTCATTTCCCAGCTCCTTCTGCCCCTGAACAGCTCCTTGTTATATTCTCTTAAAAGTTTGGAAGTTGTCTTTGAATACCATAACAACAAGGTGATGGTTACCAAGGGAACAGCCCGTGAGAAGGTCAGGCTTTTCCGGGGATTTTTTGTGCTTTACCTTGGCTGAAAGTTTTTACAGAGCAATCAGGCCAGTGTCTTTGCATCCTGGAGAAGCAAAGCCATCATCCACTTGGAAGAGGACTGAAAAGAGAGGAAGGGCATCACTCAGATTTCCCACACCTGTATGCCACATTCTGGGGCAGTTAGATCAAAATTGATACCATCAGCAGCTTTCAACCCAGGGATGTAACTAACAGACCCCTGCAGTGATGAGTTTCAAACTGAATTTGCTTGGAGGCCACAGCAGAGGTACAGAGCAAAAAATATCCCCAGAGCACAAAATAGAAAACCGAGTCTACAACTTGCCTGAAGTACATCAGTACAGCCCTTGGAACTCTTGTACTTCCACAGAGCTTTGGCACATTCACCAAGAGAAAATTCAGCTCTCCAGGAAAGGGTGATAAAGGGTGATAGGTGTAAGCATAAGCTCTTCCATACGAGGGCATCGTACAACTACAGAGTGATGGATGTGGTGCAGTTCTTGCTCTCACAGGATCCCCCAGGGATGGAGTTCAGATTCTGATGCTGCCCTTCATGTGCTAATTACTCAACGTGGTATCTTCCCAGCCACAGAGGATAGCAGACCTCTGCTCTTTTCAGAAGGTAGTTATCCGATGACTGGGTTTCATTGGAAATCAATGGTGGTTATCAATAACCAAGTGCTGTTTTTCCAGTATTTGGTGCTGACTGCTCTAGGAGAGGGCTATCTAAGTGGGCAAAGTGTGGGTACAGCAGCACACAGCAACTATTGTGCCAATGCTACTGGTAATATCTTTGATTTGCAGTGCCCAAGAGCCTACCTGAGTTAAGCAAGGTATAGGAACCAAGAAACAGCCATTTTTAAGCTCCTGATGTATGTTAGAGTTGCAGCAGATGGCATTTTTCTCCTCTAAGAACCCCGCCAGATTACCTTATCCTCAGCACTTCAACTTGGAACTCTTTCAAAGTCCTTCACTAAGAAAAACACTTTCACTAGTGAAAACCTATACCTTTGTTGGCCGCAGTTGTGAGTCCTGCTAGTGGGATATCAGGAGAATCTCTTTCTGTGTAGAAGAGACGCTTGATTTACTCAACATTAGTTACATTCTAGTCCCTGGTAGGGTCAGGCAAACAAGTTCTCCATGCTTCAAGGAAAGAGCTGGCTGTACTAAATGTAAATGTTAAGGCAGATCAGCCAAGGTGTAATCACCTCTCACGGAGCTGCCATGAGCTGTGATGCTCCGTGCTGGTGGCCAAGCAGATGACTGCTAGGAACAAAACTCTTCCCCAGCTTTAAAAGCAACAAACGCAAATGTAAGCACTTACCTCCAGCTTGACCTTCACAAAAGAAAGCCCAGCTAATCAGGCTGATCCATCAGTGACATATGGTTTTGAAAGGACACATTTTGATTTGCAGAAAAATATATGTTCCCAGCGCTGAGGTGTTTGGTTGTTTGCGCTGAAATAGATGTTTTTGTGCTGAATTGCTGGGACTGAGGGCATTTATCTCCTATTTCTCAAGCACGAAGTCAACACAAGTAGTCTTTATAATCTGCCCATGCACAGCCTTCTTGCTCAGTGTGTGGGCTCTGAGCACAGCCCTCACCACTCACATCCACCAGACATTGGACAGGCACACTTCCAGCTGATTTACTGATACTTAATAATTAAATGCCAGGTGATCACTCAACCCTGGTGAGTAGGTGTTCAATAACTACAGAGAGGAACCATCTCCAGGCAGCCCACCCAGCCTGCTTCATCGCTCAGCACCAATGCAGAGCTGAGCCAAGCCACACACAGCTCAGCTCCCTAACTCTCACCACTATTCTCACCCATTCACCCATGTCAGAGACCTTGCAAGATGTACAGGATCAGTATTGAGCAAGGAAACATTCTACAGAAGGAAGGAGTCAGTCACCTTGCATTTGCTCAGGGAAATTATGTATTCGAAAAAAAATGGCTAACCAAGAACAACAAAGCTCTGCTGCCCTCCCAGTACACTGCTGGTGTTTATATCTGTTTCCTAGTGTCACCTTTTGCAAGGCAGCACTTTAGCTTTGTTTTAATTTGCTCTTTATTCTGTCTTAGCATTGCTGTTTCTTAGCAGGCAGGGACACTGCTTGGCACCTAACAAACTGCATCCTTTCCTTCTGTGCCTTTGCAATAATAATTCACTGTCCTGATACATTCAGCTGGAGCACAGGGAACCCTGTCAGCTTAAAAACCACCGCCACACTTCTGGGATTTGAAATCCAGCAGTACCTGAGATGACTGAAACAGGAAGAATTTTTGAAATCCAATTTGTTCTCCACTCTTTCTACCTCATTGTTTGCATTTTCAATTTCTCTCAACTTGGGGGATGAGGCTCACCGTTAGGCACAAGTTTATCAGTGCTTGGCTCTCAGTCTGTCACTTCCCAGCCCTGTCTGATGGCCCTGCAGGTGGCACTACCTTTCCCCTACAGAAATGACGCCCCCACCATTTTTCTTCCAACTCCTGTCCAAAAAATAAATAGTGCAAGAATATTTCTGATGTTGTCAGGCTTTGTAATAGTTCGTTCATTTCAACCCTAAATTTGGGACTCAATTTGAGCTGGCAGTAGCTGTTTAATATACAGGACCTGTCTTATTACATCTCCGTCTAATGCATATTTGGGAGCTTTCCCTGAAAGCTCTTGTATAAAGGAGTATTATGACATCAGGAAGTCTAAAAGTACCTGAACTGCAGATGTGATAAATTCAGCAGGATGATACGTGCCTGGCATTTGTACTTGCCTTTTTCCATTGGCAAATGGCCGCCTGGGCTCTATCCCTTGGGATAGCTGTAGAGAACAGCCAGTTTGATGAGCCTAACCAGCCATTGGATGTCACTTTGGCTCCACACTAATTCAAGGGAAACAGCATTTATCTGGCAGCCAGGCAGCCAGCTCTTCAGCAGCTGAGAGTTTAATTATCAAAGGTTCAGGCGAATCTTGCTCTCGCTATCTCTGACCAGCTGCCACAGAAAAATAGACCTTCTGGCCCCATCCAGAAGTTTGTGAAGCTCTTGCAAGTTCCCTTTCGCTGTTAAAATGAGTCCCCGACCATTTGCCCTTTCCTGTGAAAGCTCTGGGCTGGATGCCACTACAAAATAAGAAACTGTGAAAATAATACAGTGGGGAAGGGCTCTTGGTGGATGGAGCTGAGCAAGTGGCAGACAGGAATGGGAGCACTGGGCTCCAGCTGGTGCCTTGATCCAGCTGTGGGTGTTGCTGTGATAGATGGGCACAGGAAAGGCTTCCTCCACTTGTGGGACACTGTTTATTCACAGCCTTACACTGCAATTATAGAACAGAGCCACTGTTTGTCTTGCACTCAGCCCTGCTTCTACTGGCTGTTATAAGCCCAAGCAGCCAGTGCAAAAAGCAAGAGCTACACCTCTCCACTCTGCTCCTCTTACAGGGTTTAGACACTCCTGGGTTCCTCTCCCAGCTTTGCTGTCAACAACAATCAGTCCAAAAACAAAAGCTGTTGGTACCCACCCAGGTTCTGCTCTGTGCATGGTGGTAATTAGTTGATGGTTGGACTGGATGATCTTAGTGGTCTTTTCCAACCTTAATGATTCTATGATTCTATATCCAGATCTACCACGAGTTATTTGCTCCTCCAGACCAGAATGAGGTGCTATTTCCAATAGATCCTTTGTGCTTTCATGTTAGGGGCATCCCTGCCCTTTAAGTACTGCAGTGCTGGTTAATAATGGGGCCACCTAAGTGCCTATCAAGAGAGTTTGTAACTTATGTGCTAGTGATGCACATGCTTTTCTTTATTCTCAGGCTCTCTGCAGACACAATCAGACCCAATTGGCCATTCTCAAGGCACATTTATCTTTTGAATATGAAGGCAATAGACTCAATTACGTTTTTCAAAGGTAAACTACGGTTCTGGTGAGCAAATTAGTTATCCCTCCATTCTTCCACAAAACGCCATCAGGAACCATCACAAGCAAATACTATCAATCTTGATCTGTTTTGCCCAGTTTGTCTTAGCTATCAGCAAGGAACCGTGCAGGGAAATATATTCTCTCTGCTCTTCACCCAAGAAAAATCTTTCCAAAGCTTGGGGATGATTTTCACAGGAGAGACACCAGGCCAGCCACTAAGTAACTAGTGAGAGAATCATAGAATCATAGAATGGCTTGGGTTGGAAGGGACATTAAAGATCATCTAGTTCAAACTCCCTTGCTATGGGCAAGGTTGCCAATCTCTAAATCAGACACTAGATCAGGTTGTCTCCATGCCACCTGGCCATGAACACCTCCAGGGTATCCAGAAATTCTCTGGTCAACTTCTTCCAGAGAAGGAGGAGGAAGAAGGAGCAGGAGACCATAAATCACTGTAACTGGTTGGAAAACAGGAAGAAAAGCATACCTTGGAAATTTGTAGAAAGTTCCTTGCAGAAATTTGTTCCTGAGCTCCCCCTTGATGTCCAGAGGCATTGTCACTGAGGCCAGGTTGCCTTGGGTGTCTCGTTTTCCCAACCTGCATGAACAAAAGTGTTTATTTAACACCATCTCCCCAGGGTTTCCTCAGATCCCTAATCTCCAGACCTGACAGTTTACTTACAGCATCGCCAACTGCAAACTGATTAGTCCAGTCCCCATTCCCTTCTCCCCCATGGTTATCACTTTTATTAACAGCAAGGGAGTGATAATGGGGAAAGATGATCAAAGCTGCTGGTATTAACGCTGGGGATTAACGGTATTTATATTCCTGATCAGTGCACACTCGGTGTGGAGAGGAAACCGCCACAAATCAGCTTTTTCCAGCAGAGAGTTGCTGCAGTGCCACTGCCTAAATAGCTGCTGGCTAATGAGTCCTTTGTGGCTGGCTCAGGGAACAGCTTTCTCACTCAGCTGCTTCTCTTCCAACCTAATGCCTCCAGGTTTGCATCCACCATGGCATCCAGGCACCAGGTCTTGGTTTCCAACTGGTCCTGGAGAAAAAGCCTGCTTCTGAGGACAAGTGTGCTGTTGTGGGGCAAGCAGCTGGGCTGCTGCTGTGGCCAGTTCAAGTCAGGATGTTACCATGTTACCAAACAAGCACCTTACATCTGGGTCTGGAACTTCAGGAGAGCCACAGTGAGTGCCACATTAGTGGGGTGAGGAAAGAAGAAAAAAACCCATGCCAAGTCTTACACATAGGGAGGGAGAATGAAGCCTTCTGCAGCCATCCAAAGAGAATAGATGTGTTTAATAAAGCTGAGCACTGTTGTATATTGATTCCACTTAGATTCCAGAAGCAGCTCAGTGGCAGGGGCAGGAAGCAGGACCGGCTGGCCTTAGTCACTCATTGTTGCTGGCCACAACGCAGCAAACCATGGCACAGAGGCTTCACACGGCAGGCGCTGGAGGCCAGCACAATGGACAAAGAGCACATGGAGGGCACCAGGATCAGGAGGGTTGGTAACAGACTCCTTCTGGGATGCAGAATTTCATTTCACTTTGAAGAGAGAGGACACATGGAAGCTGTCCACTTCTCTCCTGCCTCTCCCAAGCACTCTCTAATGTGTTACACAGCCCTTATCTTCAAAAAGCCCACAGATAGGACCCACTGTAGGACCCCAAACAGAGAACAGAGCATGGATTTCAAAGACAACCTGTGGAAAAAAGTCTTTTCCATACCATCCAGTCCATGCAAGCTGGTCAGGCTTCAATACTGAGTCAAAACAGTTAATCCAAAGCCAAGGCATTCTGGCAAATAAGTACTTTTCAAAAGGCAGGAAAACAGATGTCTTGACCACCTGAGTAGCTCTTGGTATCCATCTAGTAAGAAAAGTTAAGCCTGGGTGCAATCTGCAAATCTGAACACTACCATTTGGGCTATAAAATGCTTCATCAAGAGAACTCTATCCAGAGACTAGCTGGGAGATCATCTTCCTGATTATCAATATTAACAAATAAGGTATCTTAAAGAATATCCAGTTTGTTCGCATACAATTTAGGATCATTACTCCCTTTATGATCAGTTAGATATCTTTGACTGCTTGCACAACTATTTCTTCCCCCTAGTCCTCTATGGTTCATCACTTTCTGTTTTTCCTCTGTGCAGTGTAATAATGTTGAAAGGGTTTATTTATATAATCGTAATAGGCTCTTGTGGAGATTATCATTATGTCACAAGTATAGGTCAGGGAGTTTTGGCTGAGGAATGAGTTACAGAGGGGGCATAGAGGCAAGCCCTGCTGTTTTAGTGCACGCTCCCATCCATGCACATCACGGACCATCTGCATCCACATGCATGCACAATTCACACACCTGCAGATATTGATCCCACATGTGGCCTAGCGTAAACAAAAGCTGACTTGTTCTGGCACCTCAGAACAGAGATTTTTACCCACAAAACAGGGAAGTGACAACAGAGGGGAGAGGAGAGGTTTTACACCTGAAGGTAAATGACAAAGAAAGTTGTGAATCAAAGGAAAAGGGTGAAATCAATTGGGGTAAAGTAGAGGACAGTAGTGATGCTCCTAAACTTCTTTTCCCCCATTCTTTGACCTCTGCACCCTCTGTCCACACATACAGTAAAAATCCTCTCTTCTTGCAGAACTCTGCAGGGATTGCAAAGCCCTAGGTGATCCATGGGGACTAACCAGCCCTACTCACAATCACTTTGCTTATACTTGCCAAAGCTATTTTAGATTACCCAGCTGCCTTTTAACACCTTTCAGCCAAGATTTTCTGGAGAAAACCTCTCATCCCATAGAGTACTTTCAAAGTCATGACAGCCTGTACAGCCTGTCAAATAGGATGATGTGGACTTCTTATGCACTCTATCTTGAGGATGTATTCATCAGCAGGTCAGGCTCTGCTCGCATCTTGTGAGATGAAGGCAAGTATTTTCTCTGCATGCCTGCATCCATCTAAGGACAGCAAAATCACTAGGAGGTGCTCTCCTAGCAAGATTTGATTGAAGGCAATGCAGAATAACCAATCAGCACTAGTGTGCTCTGGATAAATGGAGTTCTTTGCCATGGGATCATGATTTCAGAGGAAGGTCAGTGGACTGTTGACCACTGTTTGTTATCCTTCAGCAGCAACTCAACAACTTCTGTGGAATAAGGAGCCTCTCTTGGCTCGGGTCCCAGTAGAATGAGCATCAGTGTCACTGCAGTTGGTGTCCTCACTGGATTCCTGGCTGACTCCACAGGGAAATAATGAAGCAATTCAGAGAGCTCATCTCAAGGGTTAGCACCTTGATGGGAGTTCACTCATCAAGTGAGTAACACAGTGGGTGGTTCTGCTGGATCTTGGTGGAGCTGAGAACAGAAATGACTGCTGAGCTCCAACCCCATGTGAAGAACCAGACAACACCATCGAAGTCTTACACGCAATCAAAAACTCCAGCTAACATCGAAAGAGGTCAGAGTCTGTGGAAAAAAAGTCTAACGAAAAGCAACCAAAATGGCTACATATCAGCTGACTTCCAAGGACAAGTGTTGAAGGGACACATGGTGAGGTTATGGGTTTGGTGAAGGAGATAAGCCTTCTCCCACCTTCCTTGCTCCATGCCCAAAGCAGGACTGTGGGCAGTGCAGTAGTACATTCATAGTGCTCCTGTGCTGCTGTACCCACATGAAACACCAAGGAGGGAGGGAGGGAAATAAAAGCCAAATGAAGTGTCCAGGTGGCCTGCGGGCCTTAAATTAAGCATCCCAGTATATATTGAAATAAATGTGATAAAACAGGTCACTATCACTTGCGTGAAATTCAGTTACTCTTTTAAATCATCATTATCACCGTCATAATTAAAATCAAGCAACAGCTTAAAGAAACTAATGAATATTTTTATATGTGAACTTATCACATGAAGGGAGAAAAAAACCTGTAAAGTGAAAATGTGCCTGTATTGCTAATAAATATTATTGGAGGGACTCCCAGCTTTTCACATTACCACAGTGTGATATGACAGCCTATAATGGATTACTCAACTGCCCGAAGCCATTGTAGGAATAAATCCCTTTTAATATTCATGTGCGGTCTTTGAGAAAATAGATGTAAGCAGTTAATACTTTTCTATAGACAAAACAACGCAGTTTATCAAAACAAAATGTGTGCTTGAAAACAAAACTCACAGAGCTCCTATACTCATTCTTTTTCCACAAATCAGAAAAAAAATAGGACCCTCCTTCTCCAAAAGGACGATCTGGGGCAAGATGGTGCACGGAAAGAAGGATGGGGAGAGGCATGGTAGTAGCAAGAGTGTATAGAAGAGGGGAAATAGTACTTAAACAAAAGATAATGAATAGTTTGTGAATATGTGCTATGGGTACCAAAGCAGGGTGCTATGGGAGGAAGGTGTGGGTTGGCACAGGGCTTTTAGCTGCCCCATAGAGAACTCATGGACTAAAGGGAGACTATGGGCAACATACAGGAATGAAGCGCAGTGATACTGGGTGATGTTCAGAATTAGCAGTTTTTATTGGAGGGAAGAAGATGTAGTGAAAGATGTGAACAGGGAGCCTTTTGCAGGGCCAGCTGAGGGCTCTCCCTACCAGCCCTCTTCTCCATGTCCTTGATTTTTCTTTTGCTTCTAATCTGTACAACATGCTGGGGTTTTATCTCTGCTTTGTTTGGGGTTTTCTTTCTCCTTTTATGCAGCAGAAGAAGGAAAGCAGCAGCATGGACAAGTCTATGTGAATTTTTGCATGATAGGGGTTGAGAGAGCAATGGAGGTTAACCATAACCCAAGGAACTTGCCCCAGCTCTTTGCAGGCAACTGATGCTTAGAGGGAGAACCAGAAAACAAAATCCTTTTGGGGACTGGAGGGGATGGCTTCAGCTCTTAGAGGTGAGGGGGCAAAAATAAGAGAGTTCATCTTACAAAAGTAGACACAGCTGAAATGTGAACCCAGCAACTGTGATCTCTGGCTATAAATGGCTGTAGATGCATCTGAAACAATGAGGGGAAGAGATGCAGAAATTCTTCAGTTCCCCTCTTGCTGTGCGATCTAGGCAGCAAAGACAAGCTTAAGTCAAGGAATAAATAAGCTACCCTTGGGACTCATGCTGTTTTGATATCTGTGGCTGCCCAGTGGGCATAAGAGTTGGTTCACTCTTACCTTCTTACCCATGTTTCAAGAGAGCCTAGGGTGGTATCTTTTGTCTCTGCAGAACCACAGCAAAAGCAGATCAGGGTCTGTCCTGGATTGGAGTAGGCACAGTCCAGGCTGAAAGAGAAACCATGTTCTTGAAGAAAATCAGCTCAAAATGAAGTCCAAGAGACTGACACTGTTCTCAGTGCTGCAGGACTGGGGAGTCAAGAGTCTGCAAAGACTCACAGAGCATGTAATTTGACAATCATGCCAAAGGAATGTTAATTGTTTTCTCTTTTCTCCGGCCACTGGTTCCCATGGAGTAGCTCAGAGTCACCTATTGAACCACCATACATTTATCATATAATCATAAAATATCCCAAATTGGAAGAGACCAATAAAGGTCATTGAGTCCAACTCCTGGCTCCGCACAGGACCACTCAAAAATCAAACCAAATGCCTGATTTAGACACTTCCATGCTTGAAAACACCTTATCTGGGGAGGGAGAAATTATTTTTATTATTTAAAATATTCAGTATTATAATAGTAATCTGGCCACAAAGACAGGAAAAAAATAAATGAACTTACTATGTCCACTTTGAACCAACCAACCCAGGTTTTATTCTCACATCATGCTCATGGAACAGTGGGATTCCCCATCAGAGCAAAACTTCAGCTGTATGACCATCTACAGTGCCAGCAGTGTTGGAAAGACTCTTTAAAGAGAAACATTCCACAGACAGTTGCACAGATAACATTTTTCTTCACCTCTTTATTCATTTATTGTCACAGAAAGCGTGTTACTGGAAACACCAGGAGTGTCCCTTCAAGTGACAATAGTTTTGTAGCCTACATTGGGTGATGTGAAAGTGGGACAGTTTTATAGGCCACACTCTTCTTTGAAATGAAAAAGGTCCAAGAGACAATTGGGCACCAGAACAAGAAAAATTCCTCCCACCCACCTTCTTCCAGCAGAGCAGAGGTGTGTCTTGTTTAGAAAGGGAAAGAAAAAGTTTCACCTTCTAATTGTTACATTGAGTACCTCATTGACAGTGCTTTCTGTTCAATACTTTTCTTTATCACTCAGATTGTCTAATCAAAGGCTTTTTCCTTCCTTGGGTTAGTTTTGCAGCCTCTAGCATTGATCCAAAATCGGAAGTGTAAGAGGAAAACAGGCTCTGGGAAAAGTGAATACAATTAACACCCAAGCAGCTTCTTTTTTTTTTTTTTTTTTTTTTGGGTGCCTTTAAACATCTTGCACCTCTTTGTCTATTCTCCCATTCTTTTATTCTCCCTTTTGTGCTCAGGAGGCTTCTTTAAGGAAAGCCTTTGTCAGCAGCTCAGGGAGAAGATTAAAGCACCCATCACGGGGAAACAGGTTACTTTTTGTGTCCAAGTTCTTAATCCACTTTATTAAAATGTTCCAAATCTTCCTTCAAGAGGAGAGATCAGAAGGACATTTCCCTGTCACCCTTAGCATGCATTCCTTCCGGATACTTGTGCTTCATTAGAGGATGAAAAAAGCAAAGGCAAGGCAAGGCAAAGAAGAGAGAACAAGACTGCTGTGACTGGTTAATACAGGATGTGGAGCTTTCCACTTCATGGTCACTGGTACTGCTCTGGCCCCAGGCTGGAAGCAATTGAAAGCTTTTCCCATCTGAAAGACACTTGAATCAAGTCAGAGATCTCTAACTATTTTTACCTTTGAGGTTCAAAGAGGAGAAGAACATTTGTAGTGAGCAAAGTCAAGCATCCATCCAGCCTGCTGTCCCGTTGTAACAGCAGCAAGGAAAGGGCACAAAAAGGGTGAGGGAATGGAGGCTGCTGTGCTCTGTGCTCTGCCTGGTATTTTCCCACTTGAAAGGAGGGATCTCTCTGGTTAATAAATCTTGATGATTTTCTTTCTATGGTTTTGTCTGCTCTTCTTTTCTGGATGTCCATAATCCTTCCATGCATTTGCCCTTCTCACAGCAAAGCTGAGGGAAAGCAGCACGAGCTGCTAGGTGGGTGCCTCTGATCTCTGGGGCACCTGATGGGTGACATTTTGTGAAGCTTAAAGGCTAAACATCATTAAGACCCCCAGAAAAAAAAAAAAAAAAGTGTGTGACTTCTTTCTATCTCTGGGGAGTCTCAGCCCCATCTTGGAACTACCATCCCCTTCTCATCCTAACCTGCTTAATCTCAACTCTCTTGTCTCTTCCTCTCAGGCTTCTCATCATGAATTCATGAATTTTCCATCTCTCTGCCCTACTCCTGAGATCTGGCCACAAAATATTTAGCACAGGAAAACAAAGAGATACATAATCTGCTTTTCCACCATCTCTAATGGCAGAAAACAAGGATAGAACTGGCCCTGCTTAGCCATGTTAGAAATCTAATGAGGTTCCTGCCACCACGTCTTTTCCATGTATTCTGTTTGTGATTCCAAAGGCCACTTCCTTTGAATAAGTAGCTGCTGTTTTGTAAAGCAAGTGTATATGACGCAGGCACTCCTCATGCTTCCTCAGGGTGCAATTACTTTCTTATCTGTCATGTACTGCTGTTTCTCCTCAACTGAATTAAGTTGTCCAGCATGAGACTGTAGGGTTAATCTTCAAGCAGGAAAACCTAAAAGGGCTGGAGGGAACCTTGGCAGTCTGAGAGCAAAGAGCAAGGCAATGACATCTTGGCAGGCAGAGACCTGAAGCGTAAGGAGAATTCCTGAAATGAGACCATCACGCTTCCCATCAGTGCTGACTCATAAAATGGCAGGTTCATTAAAGATGAAATACACAAAAACTACCATGTGAGCTGTTTCATATTAGGTGATTGGCTTTTCCCTGCATCTTGACTTCCCTGAGCCAAGAGTATCAAAGTAATTTGATTTTAAAATGTGTCATCGCGTTAATAAAAATGTAGTTGAAGGCTCCATCTTATTTATTGTCCAAATTACTGTAGTTCTTCGAGGCCTGGCCTGCAGCTCTGCTTAGTTGGAGACCATTCTATTTGAAACTCAGGAGGTAAGTCTTAGAATCATCAAGGTTAGAAAAGACCACTAAGATCATCTAGTGCAACTGTCCTCCTGCCATCAGTATTGCCCACTAACCACGTCCCTCAGTGCCACATCTCCATGGCTCTTGAACACTTCCAGGGATAACTTCACCACCTCTCTGGGCAGCCTATGACAGTGCCCGCCCTCTCTTTCAGAGAAGTTTTTCCTAATATCCCACCAGAAATCTCTTCTGTTTCCTGCCTCAGACACTGCCACACCACAGGAGACTTTCCAAAGGGCTGAGAAGGGCTCAGCATGGGTCCTCCAACCTCCCCACGCTCTTGGCTTCCTTCAGTACACCCCTGCAAAATCTCCTCTCCAGCCAAGAGCCCTGGAGAAATCCAGCAGAAATAGAGCTCCAAGCCAAGCTCGCTTACACTACACTCCAGCCACTCATTGTACTGCTGTGCCTTAACCACAGATCACCCTTTCTGCTGCTTTTATAGCAGGCATACCACTGTGTTTTGTATCCAGTGACTCTCCTCCTCCAAGTACAGCACTGTACAGCAGCATCAGCTGCAGCGATCCTGGTGTCCCACATTTATCCTGTCCCTTCTGACAGCCTCCATAGCATATTCCCTCTGTTTTCAAAGCCTGTTTTCCAGTCGCTTTGAATTCTCTTTGTGCTTAGAGATATGCCTCACTCCTCAAGCTCCATGCACCCTCACCAGTGAGGTTTTTAAAGCAAGGCCATAGCTGGAAGTTGCCACTGATACGCGATGCAGAACAAAATCCAGCTCGCTCAAATGGAGCTAGATTGGTTCAGCGGGGCTGACAATAGATGAGCGGGGTCTTATCAGCCTATGGAGCAGATACAATACAGTTGCAGCGTGCAGGGAGCAGATAGCAGCTCTGCAAAGGAGCCAGCCTGGCTGGTGATAGTGTGGGGCTTTTCTTATTTTCCTCACCAGTTCTGACACTGTTGTTTTAAAGCCAGCACCTTTCTGACCATTGTCACTGCACTAACAGTGAAAAGAAATAAAAGTGACTGGCAATCCGATGGAGGAGGGCTGCGATGAAATGTCTCAGCAGGGCACGTTTGTACCCATGGGGCACTGCTGCTCCAGGCAGTTTATTCCTTGCTCCAAATGCATTTCCTGGATTTAATGACAAGTTTCTTGTCACTTCTCCAATCAATCCTATCAAAGAGAGGTGATTTTGCATGGAGCAGGTCCTGTATTTTTTACCCTACATTTTGCAATTTTTTTTTGTTGTTGTTGAGTGTTGCCAGCTGTCTCTTAAGACAGGTCACTATGGTTCATGGCAGTAACCAGGGTCATTAGCCAAATGTCTTCTCCCAACATTTGTAACCAGCAAACTAAAAAGTATAACCTTGGATTGTCCTAAACAAGAAATCTCCAAACTGTAAATATGCAACAGCAAGAGAAAGTATTTATTTGCCAGTGGAACATTTTAATGAGTGGATGGCTCAGCAAATCTTGTAGACAGCTGCTTTCCCTTCTGCAGATACTGAGATTTATGGTAGAAAGGGAGGGGGGAAATAAGTAGCCAGGGGAGTGTAGTGGGGAGAAGATAAATCACTTATGCTTGGGTCTCATCTCATCCTCTGGTTTGGCTGGTCTGACAATTCTGCAGCTCTCCTTTCTTTCAACCAACCATTAATGATCCCATTCAGTGGGGGCCTGTGGCCAAGAACAGACATACCACCCACTGACAGTAATCACCTATTGGTTAGAACATTATGGAACAATCTATCCTGGGCAGACTGATCTAGTGGGTGGTAACCCTGCCCACGGCAGGGGTGCTGGAATTAGATGGTCTTCGAGGTACCTTCCAACATTAGCCATTCTGATTCTATGATTATGTATTCATACAAAAGGTAGCTTTTAAATATCAAGTGCTCTTGGAATATTGATGGAGGGACAGGAGCATAAAAAAGTCAAAACAGTGATGTATTTTTGCAGTTCTGAGGAGATTTTTCATATTCCAACAAATAGGTTTTTAAAGCCTTTTACACTCCTAATCAATTACATGATCATAGAATCATAGAATTATATAGAATCACAGAATGGCTTGGGTTGGAAGAGACCTCAAAGATCATCCTGTTCCAACCCTCCTGCTTTGGGGGTTGGATATTTCTGATAGTATTTCTGATGAATACTATTCCCAAAACCCAAATTGCTGTACCGAGAGGAACGGAATCCAGAAGAAAAAAAGATCTGTCCTGATGCTTGTAGACTAGAGGCAGAGCAATAAGCCCAACATGAATTTTACAGGAGATCATATCTTCCAACAGCACAATGCTTCTGTAAAACACAGTCCTAAGAAAAGCTATTAATAGCAGAAAAAAAAAACAAACAAACCCAAACTAAACCAAAGAAAACCAAATCAAAAAAAAAAAAAAAAAACAACATCACAGTACAACCACCAAAAGAACTTACAGCACATTCTCAAGCGATTAACAAGCTCCTTGAGTCAATCTTTCTGACAATGAAATTTTCACTTCCCTTGGACCTTTAGTCCAAGCAAGAGGAGGGAGCTCACATCCTGACTTGCCAACTGGCAGCAATGTATTCAGCTGGGGAATCTGCTGTATCAGTGACAGTGTAGACTAACTCTTGTCCTGACAATGCATTATATTTTGAAGTGAAGTAATTTAAATCAAGAACAGTCATCTTCCAACTTTGAAAAACACAGAAATAACCCTAAAAGGTGTTGCTGTTATCTCACCTAGGTATTGCAAACAGTCTGTTAGATGCTGGAATAAAAATTAATCATACATTGTCTCCAGAAGCACTTTCAGGTTGTTTGCTAAGACTCAGAAGAGAGACCAGTTGGACACAGGGAATCAAAGAATGCGCCTGCAGGAATGTGAAGGTCTTGTTGTTGAGGTCATACAGATGAAAACATCAACAGAATACATAAGATGCTTTGCACTTTCCTTATTTATCCAAAAAGCTATTTTTGTTTATTAAAACCTAGTTACTAGCTGCATCTTGCCAATAACCTGGAGTGCTTGCTTGGTTAATTTAAGCAAGCAGAGCTTTGACAAAGTAATTTTACCATCCTCGGGGATCTGCCAGCTTATGCCGGTCTTCACTATTTCAGATGAAATTGAGTTAATTTTCGCTGAAATTGCTTCTTAGCAGACAAACACATTCCCCATCATTGCAAGCTTATGCCTCTGCAGCTCTATTATTCTTTAATTTACACACCCCGGCAGCGAGGGATTAATGCCTGAGACATACAAAAGGCTACAGTGTGGAGAGGAGAAGTGGAGGAGAGAGAAAGAAAGAGTGGAGCTCTGTGGGGAATAGGTAATGGTGTTTCAGTTATATAGTCAAAACATTTAAAGTTTGGCATTAATATGGAGTCAGCTCTTGTCCTTTCACTCTGAAAATCCATCATCTAAAATCTCAAGGCAGAAAAAATCTCAGCTATTCTGACCATGGCAATCCCTGCAGGATTACCAGTCGGGAGGACAATCACTGGGGTATTGTAGATTCCTCCATCTCAGGCTGATTGCTGGAAGTGAAGGTGGTGTGGAGCAGAAATGCACAGGAAGGTTACATTTCACCTCTGTGCCTTCCACCACGCTCATGCTTCAAACAGGAGTTCTGGGAAAGTGCTGCTGCCAAGGCTCTGGGGGTTCCTTCAGATGTTCTAAAACTAAAATGCTGGATTCTTGAAAGCATCCAGACAGAAATATGAATAGTGCCAAAGCATCTGCAAATGGATGGGAAAAAAAGGATTACTCTTTTGTTTTTTTTCCTAACAGAAGTGCCAAATTCAGCTGTCTCTGTGAATTTTCTAGTAAGATTTTAGGATAGCAGAATTTTAAAGTAGTCCTTGCTGATAACTGAGATGAACAGCAACTATGGTTTTTTTTTAGATGATTGCTTCAGTTTTCCTTCCTTAGTCGAACAGCTAACAGTTTCCTCTCTTTTTGTAAATACCTCTGAGTTACACATGGGTAATTGGATAAAATACAGCAATCCTACATCATGTGCTGCTATACACGTAGCAATGCTGTATTTGAACATTTAAATTCCTTGTCTTCCTTTGAAGGCCCACCCTTCCTTCCACTTCCCTGGCCACCAGTGCTGCACCAGTGCAGCAGTACATACCAAGATCCAGTACATTCCAGCATCCTTCTTCCACACAAACACATCCATGCTTTCTTCTTGCTACCTTCTGCACACGAGAAGCTCTCTACCAGCCCAATTTATTATTCCACCTACGAATCTTTTCTTGTTTTCTCCTCCAATATGATGCCAACTAAATTTGGACATGACAGGGAAATTGCTGATATGTTGGACCGCTGCATCTTTCACATGCTCTTTCTGACTTTTTATTAGATGATAAGCCCTTTGCAGGCCAGAGCTTATTCTTGAGCACCCTGCCATCTCAAGTGCATGACCTGATATCTACAAAATTAGCAACAAAAGAAGAAAGCTCTAGAAATAATTTTCCCTCCTGAGGACTGTCCTCCACAGAATGATAGGCTATTCCAAATTGGAAGGGACCAATTTAGACCATTGAACCCAACTTCCAAGTCCACACAGGACCACACAAAGTAGAGGTTGTATGTCTGAGAGCATTATCCAGATGCTTCTTGAACTTCATCAAACTCTGTGCCATGACCTAGGGAGCCTGTTCTAGTGCCTGACTGCCCATCCTTGGTTGCTGTAGAAGGGACAGAATGGGGAAGAAGGTCCTCAGTAGAATTCATGTTGATGAAAATTGAGGGTACTCCATTTCACTCCAGAAATGACCTCACGATCTTACCGGGCTAGCATCAGCTAGAGAGTGGAACATCTCAGCATCTGGGCAAGTCATTTCTGAGCTCAGGAGTAGGTCCGGATGAGAAAAAAGGTATTACTGTATTGCATTAAAGAGAAGAACCTCTATGGATGGAGAAGAGCCAAATCTGAAAACAAAAGAAATCTCCTTTCTATTCGCAGAAGAGTAAAGAGAGGAGAAAACAGAAGAAACACTCCAAGAAAAAAAAGGTTCAACCAAAGTGAGTAATAAATACCAAAAAGTGTAGGCCTTGTATTTGGGCTATAACTCTTATCATCTGGTAGAAATTCCCTGTCTCTTGCAAAGAGCTGAGCATCAGCCTAAAAAGATGTATTAAACTATCTCAAAAGATGTATTAAGCCAGTAGCATCAGCAGTGTGCCAAGAGTTGGATGCAATCGGTGGCTCAAGCAGGTTAACGTTGTCCTCCTTCTACCCTCCAAGAACAACAACTGCCATTTTCTCTCAGCAAAGTTATTTCACAAATCAGCTCCTTTCAGCTCAGCTGACTTTTAGCCTCATGCATTTTTATACGCTCTCTGCAAGAATGAGAAGGATATTTACATTTTTTAATAAGCCTGACAGTTTGAAAGTAATTGGGGATTTATAATGGGTTTGTTTAGGTCTTTTTGTCCACTTGAATTCCAACTACTAGTCTTCGGTCTAACAAGCAATATTATCTCTATGGTGATGAAGGAACCTCAACAGGAGGCCCTGAAGCCAAAGAGGAAAGAACTGGTGTGTTTTCTTTCATCATGTTATTTTTTTTTCTTTGAACCTGTATTTTCAAGTGAAAGCAGTATGACAAAATTTAAAGCAAGAACAAAATTCCTCCAGCCAACCAGTGATCATACTCTGACTTCTTCCTCTGGTTCACCCAGGGGCATGTAAATCATCTGATCTCTAGCAAGGTGGTTTTCCTTCCTTGAAAAGATTTGCATTTCTTTGTTCAATTGTGATTTCAAAATGATTTTAACCCTGATTTTCTTCTTGGGGGAAGCAGATGTCTAGTGATAAGGGTGGAATTAACCTGCACAACTCAAGGTCTGGGATCAGATTCCTGCAACTGAATCTTAAGGATTCAGTTCTGCTTATCTCTATGTGAAAATATAGCTGTAGGTTGGAAGAGAGAAAGGGAAAGCTGGGAAGAGCATTGATCTAGCTATGATAGTGGGATTTTAGTAAGGGCTTCTATCAAAAACAGAAATTCCCAGAGGTCTCTGGATTCCCTGACGATGCTGAGGAACACTACTGAGAATGTAGTGTTGACTGGTTACAGGCTCTTCTCCAGAAGGAGTTGCTGACACATCACAGGTGATATGCTCTGACTCCAAGTTTCTGATTGTATCCTTGCTTCTTTATTCCTCGGTTACCCAACTTTTTATGAAAAGAAACAACATTCCCTTTATTCTATCCGAGCAAGGATATAAACGCAACAGAGATCAGCAGTACATCAGCAGTACATAGAGCTAAAATGAAGGCAGGAAATGCCCACCAATAACACCAAAAATTAATAATAATGAAAAAAAGAGCAGGACTAGCACTGCAACCACTGATCAGCAGACTTCTGCAATTGAGTTCATTTCAGCAGAGGCAAGCACTGAGAAGGGGTGCTCTGGGACATACCTGACTTTATTCAGGGCAGAGCCTTTTGGTTCACATCTTCTCCTCCCTGTGCCTCAGCACTCCATGGTATACAGCTCACGCCAGCAAACTGCTTCCCACGGCCCACGTTACTATTCTTGGAGTAAGTAGAGCTGTAGAAAGAACAACCCTCATAAGCAAAGCAGAGTGGAGTTGTTGCCATTTGCCAATCCCATTGCTTGCTCTTGACTGTGCACTTTGGGTTGAATCCTATGCAAAACACACAACCAAGAGACAGCTTTGTCCACTGAGTCTCAGGCATGGACTATACAGCCTTATTTCCTTTCCCTATGGAGCAGAGAGGGACAAAAGGGACAACATACTTTTCTGGTGTTTCCTAGCTCCCAGGAAGGGCTCCTCCAGCCCCTCTACAGCCCAGAGCTGTAGGAGCCCTTCCTCACCACGGCACCTGTGATGATGCTGCATCTCCCAGCACATGCATCATTTGTACTCAGTGATGTGCAGCACCCTATGCGCCTGCACTCCCGTGGCCTGTGCATCTCTGGTTTCAGCCTTGGGTTGAGCCTTGTGCAAAACATGAGCATCTCTGATGTGCAGGGGCAGGAGCAGAAGACAAAGTCACTTTCCTCTGAAGCACAGGGCATTACAGGCTGCTGCCAGAGACCACAAGTAGATGAGGTCAGGAGGGGCCATGGATTTGAAAGCGCTTCATGGACTGCTCTGAAAAACAATGCAGGAGAAAAGAACCTGAGTGAAAGGGGCAACACAGAGGGCAGCAGGCAGGGAGGGGGTTGCAGGGAAAGAGGCACAACAAGGGCTGAGCTCACCTGCACGGTTTCTGTCCCTGCACATAGTGGCAGGGGATGGGGAGCTGTGGCTGGGGACACACATGCAGGAAGGGACTGAGGAAGAGGAAAAGACAGGGAGAGAAGAGAAAGAACTATGGAATGGGAACAGGAGAAAGGCAGCAGGAGGGAAAGGAGAAAGTGGGAAATGAATTGAAATGAGTTAGAAAATTCCAGGCAGACGAGCTTGAGCATTCAGCAACTGAGATGTGGAGCTTCATTAGTACAGACCAACAAAGATAGAGACATTAAGGAAGGAAATGTGTGACTCACAGGGGAAAATGGGAAAAACAACACACACCATAGCAGCTGCTCCGTTTACTTCAATTAAAGAACAGCTCAAAGGGTATGTTAAGAGGGAAGGAGGGGGAAGCAAACAAAGGCACAAGCAACAACAAAAAGACAACCAGATAAAGCAATTGTTACCCTCCAGCTCCTAAATGAACTGACTCAGGCACCTGAACACAGCGAGAGCCTTCCTCACCCTGTGCCTCCAAATGGCACACTGCAGTGAGCTCCAGGGCAGTGGGGGAAGCTGCCAGAGCTTCTCTGTCCTCTCAGTGCCACCCCACAGCAATCCCAGCCCTACTACCCCAGACTTTGCAACCAGCATCTGCAGGATCCAGGCAGCCTCTTGTGGTCACTGTCACAGCTGGCCAAAATGCAAGCACTTTCCTGACCTCCTCCTGTGGTGTGTGGAAGCCAACAAACTCACTGAGATTGGCTTGGACAGCTTTTCCAGAAAAGATTGACATTAATTCTGTCCAGAGACCTTAGTTATTTAATCTGTGGGACACACCGGAGGGAACAGCCCCGTACTGGGCAAAAGGGAGTCAAGATGATCCCTGCCCCTCTCCCTCCCCACACTGTCAACACTAATTTGTCAGACCTCATCAGCACTGAGAATGATTCTAGTCAAAATGTGATGGATTTCAGTGAACCCTTTTTTTAGTTTTCAGCTGATAAATGCTGGAGGGGAAGAACCAAGTAGGCCTGGAAAAGAAAAGCAAGAACCAGGAAGGAATGGAGCAGAAGAAACCCCCAATTCCAACTCATTGCAGACTTCACCAGGACAAAAAAAAAAAAGTGTTAAGAGTTCATGGGGAAAGAAAGTTTTCTGCTGAGCACCCACTGGCTGCCCTATATCTCAGTTCCCTCTCATAAGAGGTTTATCTCATTGCTCCAGCTGTGACACTGGCCTGCAAGGGTTAGTTGCTTTGCTCGGTTGACTGAAGTCTCAAATCTGGAGGCCATTGGGTCAGTCCCAATTCATGGCCTTCCCAGGTGACCAGCGTAGACAACTTCATGATGTCAGAAGAGGCCTGCTTTCATTTTCAGTAGGAGAAAATCTTTGTTCAGATTTTATCCTTCTTTCCTTATCTTTGTGGAGCCTTCCTGATTCCTGGATACTGTGAATCCATGACCCTTGGCTGACTTGTTCCTTATACAAGCACAGCAGTGGATTTCATGACAAAGTCCCATGGTCTCAGGATAATTACCTGCCCAAAGTTTCAGATGGAACGCCCAGATACAAGCAAACTCCCAAACTCCTGACATTTATCACTCTAAAGAGCAGCCAGCAAAGAAGCGGCCCCTAGCAGATAAGCAGTGTCAGTCAAGATTTCAATGTAGTCGGCTGTGACTTGAAAAGGACACATCACAGCGTATGTGCAGAACGAAGCATGGCAAATGTTAAATCTCTACAGTGCTGGAATCAGCACAATGGATCCCATCTCCATACGTGATAATGGGAACTCATAATTCTCTTATGCGAACTTTAATGCCAAAAAGTTGCTGCGGAGAGCCACTGAGGACATGAGGGCTTTTTCTTCAAAGCTTCTGAGATAGGCAGCATTAAACACATTCATTTTGAGCTGGCTGTGTGTTAAGCTTCCACTCTGTCCCTTCATCTCTTCCCAATCAAGCTGTGTCTCAGTCAGCACCCAGTTGTTAATTCTGGATGGATTAAAGAGCATGAGAAAGTGCTTTTTTTTTTTCTTCTTTTTTTTGGGGGGGGAACCATGTTTATCCATCACTCATCTGGGTGAGTGTTAAACTTTAGATCTTCTCCCTCTCTAATGATCATTGCAGTGTATTCAGAGCTTTTGCTTTGCACAGTAGTGGGGATTTTTGATCTAAAGGCTTCTCTTTGCCCAAGATTAAACCTGAATTTGGATCACCCTTTAGAGTCTAATTGTGTAGGATTTTGGTATCACTGCTGTAAGGCCACAGAGTGTATTTATGGGAAGAAGAGGACAGGAATTCCCCTAGTATCTGACAGAGCTCAGGAAATTTAGGTAATATTTTATGTAGAGGAGAAAATGAAATTCAAAGACAGCAAAAACACTTTTCCTTACTCAGTGTTAAAGATGACAAAAAAAAGGAGGATATTCTTTTTAATCAAATCCCTAGAATTCATGCCAGCTTCCAACTAACGACAACTGAAAAGAAGCGTTGACCAGTTTCAGACCCTCTCAGTGAAGACGTGGGTGGACAGGGATCAGACTGACAGTAAGTTCTGCAAAACTGCGAAGTTTTGACACCGTGTTAGGCATAATTACGCCTGTCAAAGCCGATATACTGCTGGAAATTTTCTGTTGCAGAAATAATGGTAGAAGTAGTTGTGCAAAACTCTCTACATTGTTTCTGGATGCCTCAAAGCCTTTTTGGCAAGCAGGTGGTATCTAGGTTGGCAGTGAAGCTCTGGATAACTACAGGTGCTGCTGGACTAAACAATTTGAAGCACCTTCTTTTCTTCATTCAAAAAAGTCTGCTCTTTGCATTTTGAAATTGTCACCACTTGAAGAGGCATTAGAAACATCAGTCGTACAAAGACCCCAGAAAAGGGCAAAAACATCAGCATAGTAAGGAAACACATGATGACACTGTGCTGCTTGGTAACATCAGCACCCGGTTCAACCGTTCAAGAAAATTCAAGAAAAAAAGAAAATGTTTCCCTCTTCTCCAAAAATGTATCCCCTTGTGAAACCCAAGCACAGCACTAATGGTAACCAAGGCATACTGCGGAATACTGAGAATCAAACCAAAACAAAAAAAATATAAAACCATGACACAAAAACAAAATCGCATTCCCCGGCCCAACCTCTTGCCAGCCCAGCAGTACAAAAATCACAGAATTACAGAATCGTTAAGGTTGGAAAAAAATTCTAAGATAATTCAGTCGAACTGTCAACCCACCTCCACCATGCCCACTAACCATGTCCCTCAATGCCACACTCACATGGTTCTTCAAAACCTCCAAGGACGGTGACACCACCACCTCACTGGGCAGCCTGTGCCAGCACCTTACCACTCTTTCAGAGCATAAATGTTTCCTAATTATCCAACTTGAATACCCTCTGGGGCAACTGAAATCCATTACCTTTCCTCCTATCACTGTTACCTGAGAAGAGTCTAACCTCTAGCCCTCCACAACCTCTTTTTAGGCACTTGTAGAAAGCAGCAAGGTCTCTCCTGAGCATCCTCTTCTCCAGACTGAACCACCCCAGTTCACTCAGCCAGTCCCCTTAAGACTTGTGCTCTGCTCCAGAACCCTCACAACTTCATTGCCCTTCGGAATGCTTCATGAATGTATATGTTCTCCTTGCACAGATGGTGTAGAAAGTTCCACCCAGAAGAGCAGTTTTCCCACCCAATAAAGAAAGCTCAGCCAGATAAAGGCTAGGTAGAAAGTAGGGCAGTTTCTCCTCAGCTCTTAGCACATACCATAGTAGATCCCAGTGCTCACCTTGGCCCTATGGATCTGGAAAACTCTCTTAGCAATCCTAGACAATGTTGAGTACATAATAACAAGAGCCAGAGCTAACACATTGATGTATATGAGCATTACATCAGAGCCACTGATGTTGCTGCAGATGAGGCTCATTTTCCTGCCCAGCAGCACTTCCTCCATTGCCATAGCCCCATACATTTCCATCTACAGGAGCCCTTGGGAGCAGGAAGGTCAGGGCTCAGTGCATAAGGACAAAATCCTGATCCAGATGAGATGAAATTAATAGAGAAGGAATGGAGCGTGCATAACGCTGTGAGCCTCTTAGATAAAAGCTCATTGTCTTCACCGAGAGCTGTGTTTGAATAAGAACAGGGAAGTTAAGGGTTTGGCAGGCTGTATGTAAAACATTGCAGAACGGCTGCTATGTGCATGCAGCTAGTTTCCATGCATAATATATATAGGAGCGTGCCATATGTTTAAAGCATCAGGCAATCGGGCCAATCTTGGATCATATTATCAAGCTTTCCTATGGTGTTGCATTTGTTCTAAACAGATGCATTTCTCCCCTCCCTCCCCACTCCCCCCTCAACCTGCCAACGCTCGTTTATGAGGAAACCAGGTGTCCTTCTTTAAAAAAGAAATAAATTCTTATCCAAAGGAATCTGTCCAGGAAGAAAGTAAATGCCCATCTCTGCTATTTTTATTTCAATCAGGAAATATGTTACCAAACAAACTACCAAACGGACAAACAAGAATCAAAACAAGAAAAAGGGAGACATGGAAATTCATAGGAGTTAGGTTCTGAATTCTGCAAAGCCAAATGCTAATTGCACCAGTCCTCAAACGTACAGAACAGATGAATTCAAGAATAGAAAGAGCTCCAATGATAGCAGATCTGCTCCAGATGAAACATGTCCTGCATTGGTTATGAGAAGGGCTGGATGCTCTTGTCTTTAAAGTGTACAGTTTGATTTTATATTAATTCATCAGCAGCATCACAGATCTTAGGGGCTCATCTCCGCTCATTATAGGTGCTTTGCATATGTGGCTGGAAAAGAACCACCGCTGATTTGTCTCATTACTGCTCTCTGCTGTCGCTGTGTTACCCTGCAGACCCCTCCCCACGTCAGGAGTGATGCTGGGTGCTGGCCAAGTCCCTGCGGGTGCTGCGTGCTCCAGCAAAGCAATGCAGGCCAGGAAGGGAACCCAGCATCTCCCAGTGAGGATTTGGCTGAGCAAGAATGCAAAGGAAGCCCAAGTCCAACCAGCTTTGTGCACATTACCCTCTCACGAGCAAGAGTAGCTCTGTCCTTTCTTGCATTGTTTCAAGAGACCTGGCCCTTGAGGGCACAGCAAAACCACCTGTGGGCAGCAGCCAGCAGAATCAGCAGCAGAACAGCTGGGAGACGCTCACAGCTGGCTCCCTATCCCTTACATGGAGTTTTTTTCCACTCTTGTGAGCTCTTAAGGCCATGTTTTATATCCTAATTAAACTGAAAGAAAAGGAATTGGATAACAGTCTAAAAGATTTGCAAGCTACATCTATTTCAGAAAATGACTCATGTTCCCACTAGTGTAGCTCATCAGGTCCAGCACATGCTCTAATGTGTGGGACTAATAGATTTGTAACAGTGATATCTAATATGAGTCTGTTCCGGTTACGTACTTATCATGGGTCCTCGCAGGCTTTCCATCAAAGCTGCTGAATGAAAGCATTTTTTTATTAAAGAAAAAGGAAAAAAAAAAAAAAGAAGAAATCTCTTTGCCCATAAATCTCTCAGCACATTAGCCCCCAAAACAATTCAGTGAGCCAAGGTCATATTTCCCCTACATTCATTTAGATCCTTGGGAAGTTCAATGAGATGAGAAGACAAGACAAAACACAAGGGGCTCTGTCTTCAGCTGCTATGAATCAGCATTGCTTCCCATCAGCTGAGAATCCAACCATATATCTAGAGAGAGCTATAGGAAATATATAACAATTTCTTTAGGTCAGGTAATGATGATCCATATGGTATCTTATTACTTGAGAAGGACGGGAGCTACTGCAAGGACAAATGGCACTTGGCAGGTGAGAGCGGGTTGTTCAGCCCCATGGGGAAAGCCCCCTTGCTCTCAATGGGCTCCCGTTCATCTCATGGTTTTGGAGGTCACCACAATTAAGCACGGGGGAAATATTTTGTTGCTCAGTTTTGTCTGCAGTATTTCAGTGGGACAGCTCCCGATGCCCATCTTCGGAGGGAATAGGACATGGCAACTCGAGACACAAAGCAACAATCTTAAGTGAAATACAGCCATGATAAGGCAGCTCTGCCTCTCAGTTATCCCCCATCCGCTGATCCAAACAGCAGTGAAAGCTGCCAGCTCTGAACCCTGTACCGTGTGCTGTCCCTTTGATACTGCAGCTCTCTCCTTCATGTTTACACCCTTCAGATATTTTTAGGCTTTTTTCCGCGCACAGAAGTACGCGTTGTCATCTCCTAGCCTCGTTTAGCCGTTTGAGGCTTGCCACAGAAATCAGTTTTTCCAAACATCTGATCATTTAGCGATCAGAAGGCAGAAAGGGTGGTCTGGTCACTCTTCTTTTAGCTTCCTCCCAGGTCTCATTAGCTGGTCGTGTGTTGGTGGCTGGGACCAAGCACATGGTTTTTCTGAGGATGAATTCAAACCACGTAGGAAAGGACTGTTCCCTTCCCATGGAATATTTTGCCTCCATGGAAGCAGATGACATTATTTGCAGTAATATACTATTTCAGACTGATCTCCAATTTGTTATCTACTGACACCTCAAGGGCCCTTCATCCACCTCACCTAGAACCGGTGGAAAATAACTTGTCAAAATTGTTAATTTCTGATATAGTTGGAGGGAAAGGGTGTTCCCTGAAAGCACAACGTTTATGGTTTAGGATGACTTATTTTGGGTGGAGGAAGCTTGATTTTTTAAAATTGTTTTTACAACCGACATCGATTTTCTCCTCAGGGAAATAAGGTTTTAATCTGCTTCACCTTGAAACCTTCCAAATCTCTTATTTTTACAGGCTCTCTTAACTATTTTGGATAGCATCCCTGCACATACAACTATTTGGCAGGTTAACAGCAAGCAAATATCGAATGACAGTAACTGATTTGTGGGAATGGTCTGGTCCAACTAGACAGACAGCTAAGCACCAGGAAGTGTTCTGTTAAATAATTATGCCCATAAAATTTCATTTTCCATAGTGGTCATGTTATCCAAATCAGCTCCATCGTCCTTCCTTAAAAATCTGTCGGAACATACTTTTACCATGAAAACAAGCCACCCCAGAACATGAAATAGAAATGCATCCAACCTATTATCCTGGATAGGAAAAGCTATTTGGGCCAAATCCAATAAGACACCACGTTTGTATCTTAATTCCTGGAAACGTTTGGCTTTCACTTTGAGCAAGCAGTTCCTAGCCACTTCTCCCAGTCCCACCCATGCCATGGACTCCAAGAGTTGGCAGGTAAGTGTCAGTTGTTGACACGAGGGCAAGAAGTAGGGCAGTTGGGAGCAGCATGACAATTACCTGAGGTATGACAAGATCTCCCACCTTCACCCACCTGCGACCCCAGTGCTTCCCAACACAAAGAGCAGCTCCCAGGGCAGCAAATCTCACAGCCAGGACCTGACCGTGGGTCTTCATTGGTACTCACCCATCTCTGCACATGACAGCTCCTGCCACTGTGAATTGCAGTCCTGTCTCTTTACAGGCTCTGTGGGTTACAGGGGGTGGTGGGTAACCATGGAAACCATGTTGTAAAACAGCATGGGAGTTGACGTGCAATAAAGCACTACACCTGAACAGAGTCCTTCAGGAGGGGTAATTGTGGATGCGCTTGTAACAGGTTGGAGCAGTGCTGTCTTGTGCAGAAAGTCATCCTGTCTGGAGAATAGGGCTTGGCATGGAAAGGCAGCTACCACTCTTTAATGCAACTTAAGGTCCTTAATTTAAGGCTCAGATACTTGCTTTCAGCTCTGGGGCTATGTTCACCCCATTCCTTTCCCAGCAAACCTAGCCAGGATTTTCTGGTGGAAATCCTGGCTCTTCCTGGCCTATTGCAAAGGTAAGTTCATGGATGGAAGACACCATTTGATTACAAAGAAGTATCAAAGTACTATATATCCTAGGTAATAGTGTTCAGTAACTTACAGTAATCCTCAGAAGAAGGTCTACAGATCAGTAGCATCGAAAATATCAACTTACTTTCTTTCAAATAGAAATTGAATGCCAAAAGTGTTCAAACAGACGTGCTAGACCAAGGAGTCAGTCAGTGTTAGCACCTGAATTTCTTTCAAGAGATTCCCAGGAATCTTAGTACGCTATGGGGACTGTAAAAGATACAATTATAAAACCTATGGCTTCAGACTGAGAGGAGGAGCAGATGCTCTTCCTCCACCTTCATTATTCATCTGTACTGGGGACAGTCACCATCTGGACCTGAGATTTCAGCCAGCATTACTCCTTCTCTTGCCATATCTACATTTCCAGCAACAGAAAAGAGTGATGCAAATGCAGTATGGTCCTTATTGACACTATTTTCCGTCTGTGAATTCTCCTACACATGGTACATGATAATATATCATGTACAAAGCACATTGATCAATTCTATTCAAGCAGTGTTTTAGTCTTCAGAGTCAACAAACCAACACTTAAAGTTTCCTTACTGAGCTCGTTTCACTGCAACACAAAACTTATTTTGCATCCCAGATAGGTCATTTAACCCCCTGTGCAAGGTGACTGTCAAAAAGATACTCATGCAGGCAACAGAAAATTCTCCCACTCGATGTTCTCAAAGGGAGATCTCCATCAGTTCAACTTTTCCCCTGTAGCATTCCTAATAATTAATGGGAAACACAGTCCTCTGGGAAAACTGTCATCAGGTAATTAATAAAAAATGAAAATGAGAGAGCAAGAAGAAGGAACAGAGATGTTGCAGAAAGCCTGCAAATTGAAACAGGCGGGCTTACAGTTGTGATTTCCTTTCCAGTCTCAGAGGGAGAATAGTTCTTGTTCCCACGTTCATCACCAGCTCACTCAGGACTCAGCTTCTTCCATTCACACTTTTGAAACAAGAAACATTGTGATGGAAATGTTTACACCTTGCCACACTTCTCAATGGCCTTCCACACGCAGACTTGCTTGCACAGATAGGGGAATTGCTGTCAAAGACAAATCTCAAATACCCTGTGTAGTTCTATTACCAGGTGACTATTTAAAAATAGAGGTTGCTGTTTATTTTTTATCTGTGGGTTCAAGTTGCTCAGTTTGATAGGAGAGGTTCATTAGAACCCAGAAGAAAGTGTCTTATCTATATCTAAACCTCATAGAGAAGTCCTTTAGCATCAATAACTCTGAAATGCCTCCCCCGGAGTGAATGCTCTTCCTCACGCTCAAGCACATTTGTCTCACTTCAAAAATAAATAAATAAATAAACAAACAAAAAACAACAAAAAACTCCCACCTTTCAAGGTTGAAATTGATGTACACTTGGAAAACAGAGTTGAGAAACCATCACCAGGAATGCCCAGGCTCTACCTGCACTTTGCCCACTCAAGTGCCTGAACTATTGCATGTGCTTGAGAATCCTGAGATTAAAGAGAATAGATGGATGGTCTTATGATTAAGCCAGAAGACAGGGATTTGAGGGATCTAGTGTCACTTCTAGACCTCCCGTGTTGACTTTGGGCAAGTCAATTAACCTCTCTGTGCCTCTGCTTGACATCTGTAAAGTGGAGATAAGAGACTTTCCTAAAGCACAGCAGCATTTGAAGGAGACTTGTGTGTTTGACAGATGCTCTCACCTGATGCCAACAGGAGTCATGAGATTTCACTGACAGGAGAGTGATGGAGTGGAGAAGACCTGCTGCCATTTGGGGTTACGTAGCTTTGTAAAAACTGACTAGGTATCTGTTCAGCTTTCCTCACCACCTCATTTGCACCTGTCTGTCTTCCGAGGTACATGCACTCTCTCAACCATGCTGTAGCTCCAGTGCCAGATTTAGGAACCCACAAAGCCCAGAGGATGCTTCCCATCCTTCCACAAGAAAGGAGGTCAATTTGGATTGCCACTAAAATAAAGTCACGTGAATTACAGAAAAGAAGAAAATGGAAAGCCTAGTTTCACCTTCCCCCTTAGAGTGAGGGTGCGCCGGAGGCCAAAGGCTGTGATGCTTTGGGTCCCACTGCCCTCACACCCACGGAACATGCAGAGAAATCCTCATTTTCCATGCAAGAGTCATCATGGCTGACCTGACACATTTATATCACCCACCAGAACTTCACTGTTCACTCCAAACTCTTTACAGCCCTGAAAAGAAAGGAACATAATTTGCCTTTACTTTTTTTTTTTTGCTGTTTTTCTTTTTTTTTTTAATATCATTTAAAAAAATGCATTCCTTTGCATTCACAAGGAATGCTATAGTTCCCCTACAAGCTTCACAAGGCATGAAACTCTCCTGGAGCCCACCTGACTCTTTTCTGTAAGGCTTGGGAAGAGGATTTCTTTCTCTCTCCATTTTTTTTTTTTTTATATAAAATCCCATAGCGTTATTAAAAGGAATTGTTCAATTCCTTTAATTGGCTCAGAAGATAAATTCTTCCCTCAGCCTGGGGGTCATGGCCATCAGCAGCTATTTATTAGCTGCATTGATTGAGAAGAACAGCCTTTAAATGGAAATAAATTGAATTCTATGGCAAAGCGGATTCCATACAGCCTATTAATGTAAGACAGGGAGGCTTAGCTGTTTTATTTTGTATTTGTTTCCCTCCTCATCTTTTAGCCATTCTCAAGCTCCCAGACACTTCCCATCTCTTCCATCAGCCATACCCTCCTAACCATGAGCACTCCCTTGCCTACAATTGCAAGTATGAAGATGATGGAGATCTGGAGACTTGGATGACCCCAGTGAGGCTCCAAATCATGTCCCCAGAGTCCAGCAGAGGAAGATGATGATGGTAATGGAGAGCAAGATGAGATGCCTAAATACATGCACAACAGAAACAAGACAGGAGCAGACCTCGCCTACTCTCTCTGGGGCATTTTTATTTTAGTTTTGCCTTCTGCACTGCTTGGAGATTGTCTTTTTCACTCTCTGTCAGCTCCAGAATACATTTCATGGTACTTGCCTTCATTCCAGAGTTTAATTGCTTGAGATTGTTACTTGTAGGCTGTTAATTTATTAAAACCAGATCTCCCGTATTACTCCGGAGCCCAGAAGAATCACTGCCTTCTATTAAAGGCAGTGGTGCGTGCCCATTTGTCTTTTTCTCTCTGGTCACCTCTGTAATTGCAGCTCTGTGCTAAGATGGAAAACTCCCATCAACCAGCTAAGCATCCTCCTCAGGGTGGATGGGCTGAGACACACATATGGAAGACAAACTCACTCAGGGTATAAACAAGTATAACTTCTGGGATGTCCACAGAGGAGACCCACAAAGCCTGTAAGTTCTGCAGTTCATGCTTCCCGAGGTGGGATGAAAAGTGAAGTCAGGGACTCGTGGAAATAAGTATCACGTAAAAAGAAAATTCTACATAAAATACAACAGGTCTCCATAGCACCCAGCAGAGCCAGCACCGCAAACCACTGAGGAATTATCCTCACCCAGCTAAGCACGGAAAGGTCTTTATTGTATGGACCAGGTCCTGAGACAAAGACATCTCCAAAGCCATAGACTTGCAACACCTAATGAAGATACAAGCAAAGATAGGATTCGTTGGATTCATATACTAGGAGATACATATACTCAACATGCTAGGATGGGAGACAAATTCAGGCCAGAAATTCCCTACTTCTTCTCTGTCACCATCTTTCCAATGTATTCTTCCATCGCCCCAAGGCTGTTCAGCTACTCTCGCCATGCCCTGACCCTGTCCTGTCTTAGAAAGGCTTCCTTGGCAGCCTGTGCACACATCTTATCCTCTAGAACTGTTTGATAGCATCTACACTGCAGAACCATAGAATAATTAAGGTTGAAAAAGACCTCCAGGATCACCAAGTCCAACTCCAGCCCACCCCCACCATGCCTACTAACCACATCTCTCAGTGCCGCATCTCCATGGTTCTCAGACACCTCCAGGGACAGTGACTCCACCGCTCCCTGGGCAGCCTGTACCAGTACATCATCACTCTTTCTGAGAATAATTTTTTCTTCATATCCAACTTGAAACTCCCCTGACCAATTTGAGGCCATTACCTCTTGTCCTATTACTGTGACTTGGGAAAAGAAGCTGACTTCATAGAGGTAAGAAAATGTCTGAATCTATCATTCAAACCCATGCTGAAAAAAGAGGGAGTCAACAGGGAAGTGGGAGACAGTAAAGCACCATGTATTTGAGAACTGCTGAGTAGCAATGAGGGATGTCTGTACCTCAGGCTGTTTTCTGAGATTCTGCCATCACAAGAGGCAAATTTCCCCACCAATACATCACAGGTATAGGGGTAACAACCCACACTGATACCAAGTGCTCCAAGAGGCACCCACAACACAAAAAAAGTGAGCACCTGGGTTGCTGCTCCCAGCAGCTGCAGCACAGCACAGGCTGAAGCTCTCGTTACCCACCAGCCGGCAATTACAGCAGTCGCATTACAACAGTAAAACAATAACATTTTGTTTACCTCCCTAAATAGCGAGCTCATTTTAGTATTTTGCCTCCAAGCACTAGATAATAAGGGGATACAAGACAGGCGGTCTGTTTCTGTATCCAAAACAGAGTGGGTGCATCTGTGATGTTAGAGACTTTGAGAGTTGCTGCTCCAAACTCCCGATCCTGGAAGTGGTGGGGCTGCAGGAAGTGTCATGGCTGTAATTTGGACTGGGTATGGGGATTTCTTCAGGATGGGAAGCTGGGGCAAACCAGACAGGCTGCTGTGATGCCTGTGGTCTGGCACCGACCTACATCCTTTGAAGATCTGGTTCCTCATTCCTGAAACTGCCTGGACTGGTTTGCTTTTACTTTGATTTATTTTAAGTAAAACGTTCCATGATCTAATCTGAGATCTGCAAGCGGGAGCACACAGCAAAAGATGGCACTTACAAAGATCCAAAAACCCATTTCATTTAAACATGGCTATTATTGTGTTTTAATATGGGAATTGATTATTATAGGCACACTTATTGAGCTTAGCAGCTTAGATTTGTATCTATTTCAACACTGTTAATCTTTGATAAATATGTTTTTAATAATCTCTAGGTATTTATTGAACATAAAACTGTCTTGTGAAATAGAGAGTGAGATTGCTAAAGATACTTATTATACGCTACTTCAATACAAATTCATTATTAAAAACCTTTTACTGAGGTTTACTTTTAACCACAACATAACAGATGTGCATTCTGCATGGTTAATCTATAATAAATATATTTTAATAAACTATTGGTATTTAATCAGCAGTAACCATCTTAATAAATATGATGCACTGGCTATTGGACAAGCTGCTTCCTTAACTTTGTCAAACACTTGGAGGTTACAGGACTTCATGAGAAGTAGGAAAGCTGTGGCCTGATGGAAGGCGACTTATCATAGCCTTATAGAATCACAGAAGTTGGAAAAGACCACTAAGATCATCTAGTCCAATTATCAACCCACCACACCACCATACCCAGTGAGCCACGTTCCTTATTTAGCAGTCCACCACAGCCCTAACATGCCCTTATCGCTGTCCTCCTTGCTGCTCCAGCCCCAGATCTCCTGCTCAGCCCTCTTACATGGCTCTGCCATTTGATCTCAGTCCTGAGCTGAATTAACATTTGGCCCCGGATGTTCACCCAATCCTGTGTGCACAGCTGTGCCATCCAAGGGCTATTAATTCAGCTCTGGGTACCTGCAGACAACACTCTGTCTGCCCAATAGTTTTGCAAAGTAGCTAGATACTCTCCGTAGATCAAGAGTAGAGCAGAGCTCATACCCTTAGAGTAGAAAAACTGCAAGATTTGTGAGAATATGGATCAACAGGGAAGTTTAAATAAGGTGATTTGGGCTTTGAACTCAGTGGAGGGCAGTAAATGCCTTTGACACATGGACTAACCAAGAGTCTGACTCCAAGTCATCAGAGGCAAAAGACCTGCAGTGCTGCTCAGACCCCCTAGTGTGCTCCCAGAGATGTATTTGTCATTCTTTGCATCACTTAATGACTGAGGTTAGTCGCAACTGGCAGATACACAAAACATTTCACTCCCAGAACTAATCAAGTGGGAGAGGAGCAGTAATTCCTCCCATGTCCTCTCCTCTGGGTCCTGCCCCATTTGTTATATGGCCACAGTTACAGGCCTTGTAATCCTTCCTGCAGGCCACCAGCTGATTCCTATATATCAGAGAGAGCCAAGGATCTTAACATGCAACTTTTAATTGAGCTGCATCATCTGCCACAAACATGAAATTAATGGTCCTACATCATAATCGTAAATTCATACATAACCTCATGCACGAGCAAATAACTCTTTGCGGAGATACTACAATGGTAAGCTGATTTGCAAGGCACGCACGCTACCCAGGAATCCTAATTAACCAAATTAACACCATCACTTCAAATCATGTCCCAGCAGTAGGACATTTCCGTTTGGCCTCAGGGTTAGAGCAAAGCAGCCAAATGAAAGTCTGACAGCATCTCCATAGGTCCGGTGGGCTAAATTTTTTCAAAGGGAAATGTGTACTGCCCATCAATGCACTAGAGGAAGGGAATGAAAAAATCTCATGCGTGTTTGTGGGTGCCAAGTC
Source organism: Meleagris gallopavo (assembly GCF_905368555.1). Taxonomy (NCBI): domain Eukaryota; kingdom Metazoa; phylum Chordata; class Aves; order Galliformes; family Phasianidae; genus Meleagris; species Meleagris gallopavo. Next base: position 9,867,174 of record NC_139417.1, on the reverse strand, counting down.
ATGCTAGCACAGGAACAGCTCTCAGTTTCTGCTGCATTTCCCCAACTTAACCAGGAACATCCTTGTGCCATGCTGTGAGCCCTCTAGACCTGCTCCAGGGACTGCTGACACTGCTAGATCCCTCCAAAGAGTTCCAAATGGTGCTTGGAGTGATCCAAGCCTCGAGCATGGGGTCACAGAACAGAGCTGGCAGGAGAAGCCAGCATGAAACCCAAAACCCCAACCCACTTCTTCGCACATATTCCCACTTGTGATTTGTGTGAACTGTGTAAAGCTCAACATCTTTTTTAATCTTTCTCAGGATAGTCAGGTTTTTCTACTTCTGTGTTGGAAAAAACAAGTCTCTATTTTGGTGGCACGTGGGATTCAAGCCCATGACGATCCCAGCACTCCCTGCACAAAGGATAAGAGACATAACCATGTGCTAGAGGAACTGGTTCACATCTCTCTCCACATCCGGCCTGGATGATGAAGTCGCTCAGTACCACCAGAGTGCTCATACTGGGGTGTCCAATAGTCTTGGTCCCACAATATCTTGGCTAACTTTTCCCATCCCTGCTCCAAACAGATGGTCTAAAGGGCAGGATGGGGTTTGTGGCCTGAAAGAAAAAGGAGACTCCTACCAGAAGTGGGGTTCGAACCCACGCGGGCATGCGCCCATTGGATCTTAAGTCCAACGCCTTCACCACTCGGCCATCCTGGTGGGCTGCCTGCTGTCCCCTGGCCAGCCAGGTCCTCTCTCCTCACCAAGCCACCAAAGTCCCAACTCAAGGCTCTTCCCAGGACCAGCAACATCTTCCTCTCCTCACCACTTCAAGGTCCCCAGCAAATCTGACAAGGCACAGAAAGAAAAGCTGCCTGACTCCTTTTACTTATACCACACCAAAAAAATGTTTTCTGATCTCATGCATTTTCCAAAATTTCACAGATTTTCCCTCATGTCCTGGTGATCCACTACCAAATAGCATCTGCTCAGCCCATTTGTCCACCCCAGCCAAACCAGGAGTTAACAGTTCTCATGGGCCATGGAGAACAGAATGGAACACACATGCCATGCCAGGCCATTGTGCCAGGAGCACAAGTATCTCTGGAGGTTGTCATCCTGACCCTGCTGGTGTCCAGAGGGACATGAGCAGCTCTGCCAGCCCACCAGCGCTCATTGCAGATGCCAAGCAGTTCTAGCACCATCCTTCCACCTCGGGTCCTGATCCTCCCTCTGTAGTTTACATGTTCAGATTTTTGGGAGGCATTTGGTGAGAAGAGACAGTGGGGGAGGTGAGTCCTTCTCTCTCCTTTGGGGCGAGGTACAGCTTTTATTTTGTCTAGCTTTTGTTTTGTTTTAAAAGAAAAAAAAATGCTATCTGTTGACTCACATGAGATTCAAACCCACAGCCTCAAAACAGCTACATGCACTAAGTCTTTAGCCCTTAAGCCACAGGAACCTGATGTTTTATGTCTCTGATTTCAGCCACTCTCACACCTCCCAGGCCAGCACCTCCACGCAGGGCTGCCACTGCTTTACTGGGATTCTGCAATGCATCCCCAGTCTTGTCCCCTCCCAGAGGATCCCCAAATGGCCTGGCTTCCATGCACTGCCATGCTCCCCATGATGCCCACAGAGAAACCTGTTCAGACCTATTCATCAGAGCATCTCCTCTGCTGAAGACATACTGGAGCATCCTTCATTATGGGAAGGACTGGAAAGGCCCAATGCAGGATGCTGCAGCTCAGCAGAGGACTGGGTTAATCTACCCACACATAAAAATCCTGCCAAGAGGAAATGTCACCTTTTGAGGTGCCAAGAGAGGACAGAAACCTTCCCTGCTTCCCTTTACCCTTCCTATTACAGCCACAGCAACCCACTATGCTGGTCTGTGTGTGCAGAATGGCAGCTCAGCATCTCAGGATGCCTCCAGCTGCAGCACCCGCATTAATATCAAATGAAGCTGTGCTCACAAAGGGTGTTACGCTTGCCAGCTCCAGAGGAATCTGCTCCTAATGAGCAACTTCAAAGCATTAATGAGCTTGCAAAGCTCTCCTCTTCGTTTACAGAACCGGACCTCGCACGCTTGGCATTAAGACAGGGGTCACCCGTCAGATGAAGAGAATGCGTGTGCATGTCGGCGAATATAATATATTTGTCATCCTCTAAGAAGCAAAGATTAATCATGCCCTCTCCTAGAGGAAGCTTTTATACCGCATCTGCTCTTCACAGCATGGGGAGAAAGGATCTGCCCTCAAGGACATCCATGACCCGCACTCTTCATATCCCCATAGTACCCAGCTTTGAAGTTAACGCTGACTGTAACCCCATGGGTCCATCTGGGAAATGCTGCCTGAACTGGCATCCTGAGCGCTGAATAAAGCAGTAGGGCCACTTTCTCCAGGGATGTCTCTCCCCTAGCCACATCCCCTTCTGAGCTTCCCCTAGCTCACTGTTACCTCTGGCTTGAAGCAGCCTCCAGTGCTGGCTAACAGCCCTGTTGCACTCATTTTAGAACTGAGCTGAGTCTCCAAGGCTGATCAAAATTTTAGAAGATTCTAAATATAATGCATAATCACAGCTTATAACCCTCAGCCAGGAGACAGCAGGCACACAGACTACTTAAGGAAGATGATAGGGACATGTCCTGAAGTCAGAAAGCTGTTGTCCTTAGGTTCAGAAACACACTGGCAATGCTAACAGGGAAGCAGTTCCTCCTCTCACCTCCCAGAAGAGATCTCTTGACACTTAGTGTCTATTCAGTAGATCTGTGTTTAATTTAAACAGCCACTGGAGGCAACTGCCATCCCACACGTTATTACTGCAGCTGGAGGGTGGCTGATTGGTAGTTAAGAAAAAGACAAAAATCCAAAGCCATAAAGTCATGAGCAAGGCAGGCTAAAAGTGGCACTTTGTAAGAGATTTCAGGACAAAACTTCTCTGCTTTACTAATGCGGGGGTGAAAATGATCTCTGCATCCTCATTTTAGAAACTGGTTGGCAAAGAGAAGCAGAAGGACAGGGTTCTCCTCCATGTTTTTTCTGTGCCCTCTCCTGCTATAAGAGCAGTTTGGTGCGTAGGCATCGACCATCAGGAGCACAATATGATGGCATGTTTGGCTCAGAGCAGCCCTACCAGGGTCATTTAGATGGAGTGAGATGCAACAGCTTGGCTTCTCCTTGCCCAACAGGCTTGGGGTGAGAAAACTTGCTGCTTATCACTCTTATGCTGAGTATACGTAGCACTTAATAAGGAAGCTCTTTGGACTTTAGAAATAGAGTGTATCTAAAGACGCTGTTGATGTCCCACCCATAACTGTAAGCTTGTACCACATTTGGAGAGTAGCTGGAGCTCACTGACAAAAAGAACAGTGGAACAGGTTAATGTTACCATGCAGCTGGTCCTCAGTAGCTTTCAGAATAAAGAAGCAAGCAAGCACAGAAGTTCATTCATCCTTCCAATTTCTGCTGCCTCTGAAGAGGCAGTTCAGGAAACCAAGCCGCCTCAATTTACATGCAGCTGGCTTTCTTTCAGAAGGACTCAGAGATACGTGTTGTGGGCTTACAGGTGGAAGTTTGTTCTCTGCAGAATGTGACATGATGCCCCACTGCTTGATGACTATAGCTCAAGAGGAAAGCTTTTCCCTGAACCTTGCAGATAGCTGCATTTAGCCAAAGAAACAAAGACCTGGTTCTGTGGGCACACAGGCAGGATTAAAAACCAATGGCCTCGTGGAGGATATTTACCCCTGAGGGAAAATACATTTTCTTTGTTGGTTAAGTTCTAAGGCAGTAAGTGATAGCAAATAATGCATTACTTTCTCCTGTTCAGGAATGATCTTCCACCTGTTCGCTATTTTCCACAAGCTATCGTTATTTTAAATTATTCTCTCAGCATTTTCCAAAAATATCTTCTGGACAACAGATAGTTTCTCTAAAATAAATTAATCTCAAGGACTCGAAACACCTTGGCTTCACATCATTGCTTCTTCTTTGGTTCTGAATGGGCTTCCATTGAAATGGCTGGTGTAAATGTTGATAGTTTAGCATTTCAAAGCCATCACCTTCCTAGACTGTCATTCCCATACGTACTCTGGACAGGATGCTTGTGTAGCTCATCAAGGTTTTTACCTTTTTTTACCTTTATTTTTACCTTTTTACCTTTATTTAGCCCAGACAAGATATTGAGAAAGAAACCATCACAGACTCATCTCTCCCTGTCACTGTTCCAAACATCATCAAATACAGCACAGAGAAATGAGTCACAGCTGTGCAGAAAAGGAAGCTCAAGAACACATTGAGGATCACAGGGATGTGAAATTGGTATCTCAGATGTTGGGTACCCAAACCATGAAGACAAAAAGGGACCCAATGTAAATGAGACATTCAGTGCATATTCATCTAGTCTTGCCAAGTGCCATCTGCCAGACTTTTTCTACAGCCATTGCAGAGAGAAAAACATTCAGAGAGGGCTTCATCCCATCTAGGGCATCTAAAGAGGGTGAAATTCATGCTTTCTGGAACAGAAGCAAAGGAACAAAGTTCATTTGATCAGCTTAAGCTAGACACCTACTTGCAGGTAACAAGATTCTGGGGCTGTTGTATCTGCTTGTGGGAGAGGTCCTTACAACAGGCAGAGCTGGATGCTAATCTTACTATTTTTAGAGGTTGAACAACCAGCACAAGAGGCTTTTAAGGAATTGGAAGCTTGGTTGGTTCAAGTTCAAGGCAGATGATTTCTGAAGATCCCTTAAAACTCCATACCTGAATTTCAGCAGATACATGTAAACCAAATTCTGTTAAGGACATTTTGAAATCATGCTGGAAAATGCTGTGTGTTGCATATTTTTGGCTGCCTTTTAGCACTACAGAGGAACATTCCATTGGAAACCAGAGAAAGCGATTTTTTTATGGGACGTATTTAGGAAACGCTACAGTATGCTGCACAGAAGCAACCCGAAAAGGAAATGAAGCAATTAAGTTATCACATAGACAAACATCAGCAGAAGAGGCTTGCATGTGTCAGAGAAATCAGCTGCAATTACTTGTCTAGCTTGGACAAGGTGTTGGAACGAATGGCAAAACACCTGATGCTTCACCTGCAGCATCAACGCTGCCCACCACTGCTCACTGTCTCAGCAGGGACGCGTGCAGGCAACATATCACATCCCAGATGTCAAGGTGTGTCTGCATGAATTCCTAAAATGACATGTGTTCTTTAGCCTAGAGCTTGGCTCCAGGCTAAGAGCTAAATTTGATGTTCTCTGTGGCTAAAACTTCTTCAAAAACCATTCTGGGTTAATTAGAGAAGAGAAATTTTGGCTGCACAACCTGTAAAGAAAGATTGGCTTGGGAAATGGTATGAAAGTCGTGGTTTTTGCAAGAGCAAAGAGGAAGAACAGGCTCATTTCTAAAAGCGCTGCACCTAAGAACTTCAGAAAAGCACAGAACTTCACTGAAATATAATGAAAGGCACTGCCTGAAAGCAGAACATCTCCTTTGGCTCAGCACATCCTCTCCCAGAGGCACCACATCATTCCTGCTGCTCACAAAACAGCTTCTGTCTCCTTTTAATAGTTTTATTTTTAGACTTCTCTCATATTTAATTCTTTCCCTTTCCTTATGTAAGGTTCTTGGAAGGGCTGCGGTGTCAAACAATAATTGCATCAGAGAAAATTTAGAATCCACAGTGTTAAAACGAGTCTCTGCTCTTGACAAGTGAATGAATGTAGGAAGTGAGGGGATGAAGTTTTATCAAGGAGAGTACCCAGCTGGCACTGTAACAGTATCTCTCATGGGCTGGGGGCACCTGCCTTCAGATGGCAGCAATCTCAGCCTGGAGCACATCAGTACATGCCTGGGATTAGCACAGTCTGAGACCTAGATGCACAGTTACACAGTGCTATCAGCACATACATGTCTCTCCCCAAGAACAATCTTGAGGAAGGATTAAAATACAGTTTTGCCATCCTATCACCACTCCTGGTTTAGCTAAAGTGCCCGTGCCTACAGCTGTAGCTGCACATCAGCTGAGGATCAAATGTTTCCCAGTGTCCAGCCCTGAGCCTACCAAAGCAGAAGTGAAAGAAAAAAAAAGAGAGATCCACTTCCCTGTGTTTCTAAGGATACAGGTACCCCAAAAAATGGGGTTCTGAAACTTTTATAGATTATCCCCTTTCACCTGTATGTGCTGTATCTTTGCTGGCAATTAAATTGTGTTAAAACTCCAGCTCAGATGAACCCAACGCTGAATCTTGGATTTGCCAATATTGCCACTGACCAAGGAAGCCCAGGGAAATAATCCCCAAGTACCTGGCTTGCATTTTCCAACAAGAAAACAGAGAAGGGTGAATCTGATCCTCCACTCATAGCAAGAATCAGCAATGACTGAAGCAGCTATGGGTGAAAAGACTTGCAGAACAATCAGGAAAAAGTTTTCCTCTCCGCAAGAGCACCAGCTACCTTGCAGGAAACTCCAAGTCGACTCCATATAGAAATACTGACAGGTATCAGTGGGACTATCTGTCATGGAATGTCTAAAATCAGGCTACGGTGAAGAGTAGGTGTACAGAGTGAGCTCACACATAGTGTGTACAAGAGCTTTGTAGGGATAGTATGTTTATAGAATATATATATATATATATATATATATATATATATATATATATATATATTTCTCCATATGGGTTACCAGCTGGACTTCTTTGATGTGTCAGAAGACCATCTTGCTAAAATCATCAATGACAAAACCCAGGATTCTCCCAATTAGATGTAACATGTGAAGGAAACTGTTGAAAGCTGAGCTCGCCTGCTCAGTGGGTTTACCACCACCTGACAAGAGGGCACCTGGACCATGTGCATCCGTACCTTCATTTATTTCCTTTATATCTCATGTTACTAATACCAAGTTAAAGGACAAATTCTCAAGAGAAGAAGAGTGAGGAGGAAGACAAACCTGTAGAGACTGTCCTAGTTGTTCCACAGCTTCACAATTCCAGTATAGGTCCTCTGCCCAGCATTTGAGATGCTACAGTTTGCTCTTCCTCCTTCTCCTCACATCCATCAGCTTAGCTTCTGTCCATGCAGTCCTTCAATCGCCTGTTCACAGTGGGTCCAGGCTGTATCAAGGTGGAGCTGGCTCCTACAAGAGGGTACAGCACAAGCAAGTCTCTCATGCCATAAGGTAGATAGCTTCCTGAGAAAATGGAAAACAAATTCCCAAATTAGAACTTCTTTCTTTCTTTCTTTTTTTTTCAAAAGAAGTTCTTCAAATTTCTTCTATTTTCTCTGTATCTAAGGTTAGTTGGTTGTTTTGGTTTTTTTTGACACTCATTCTTCAACAGAGCCATAGTGAAATGGTGTGAAGCCCCTCTGAAGTCATGAGGTCTTCACGCACTTATCTTCCTGATCATAAACAACAGAATATCTCTAGCATATTCCACTCGTTCATCTGCATTCTTTAGTTATTTTTCCTTTTTGTGCTTTTTTTTTTTTTTTAATACTATAGCCTTTCTTCTCGAATTTAAAGCCTGACTTTTAATAATTAGGCAAAATAAGCCACGTGGGGGCTTTTTACAACCTGTTTTAAAAGTAGAGCTTTGAAAAGTAGACAATGAAATTATTATTATTTCATTGCAAAGCTATGCTAAGGCGCAGGGGAAAGAGTGAGGCGCAGGTATTTGTTTTTTGGCTTTCAATTACTGTGACAAACAAATAACAGCTCCAGTCTTGGTCCACAATTGAGCAAATTGGTAACACCTCAAACGGTATGTTCTAAAAGCTCCTAATTAGCAGCTAAGCATAGGATAAATGAGGAAGGATTTGCTCCTTTGTGCTCCAGCAGACCTGTGAATGCATAATAGACAGCTAAATTTAAGACCCCAAAACATCCCATTTAGTGTGTAACCATGCAAGCAGCAATGTGTGTATGTGGGTGCACGGTTCTTGTTCTGTGCTCACAAAGCGCCTAGCACGATGGGTGTGCGGTCCTTAACACATCCTTTAGGAAACTGGGACCTTACCTAAAAGCTGTAGATAGCATTTTCAAGGAGACTTCTGCTGCCTCCAGCAAGTTCTAGGTCAGGGCCCCTGGGGAATTGCTCACTGCTGATTTCCCCATTTAATTTCAGAGAGCTCCAAGGAACTTCCCTCTCTGTGCTCTTTCATTTGCCACCAAATCCCTTCACACTGTGGGAAGGTTGCTCATGCTCAGAGCACCATGGCAAGAAGCTAAAGCAATGGGAAAAAGAAGGCAGAAGTCTTAGAAAACTTGTTTCTCCAAGTCTTTCATTGCTGTGAGAGTGCTAAGAATTATATATCCAGGACAGCAATTCACACATTCAACATTCATGCTGGAAGATGTTGGCAATGGAGGCGTTGCAATGAGAATGGCTTACAATCTGATGAGGAAATACAGCTGGAGTCCTCTAGCTTCTGTCTGTGATATGGGCCCAGAATCAGAGGTGAGCATTTCTTGTCTGTTTGATGGCCCCCTAAAATGAATTCATAGAATCATTAACTTTGGAAAAGACCTCTAAGATCATCAACTCCAACCATTAACCCATGACCACCATGCCTGTAGCACAAAGCAATGCAGGACAGGCATTTCTAGCAATCAGCATCTTTATCACAAAAGGAGAAGATGGATAACTCACAAAGGCAGCAGCTGTGTTTCCCTCCCAAGTAGCACCTGGAACATCCAAGGCTGGTTGGTAAGAGCAGGAAGCACTGAGACTAATGCTTAAAAATTCAGAAAGGACTGCCAGGTGCAGAAGCAGAAGATGAGGCAGTGGCACCACATTTTCCTGAAATGCAACATTAGTCCCCTTGTAGAGATGAATGAAGGAGAAGTTTTGCAGCAGCTGTCCCCACTGCACTCTTCTATGATTAAATTCAGTCTCCTTTTCTGAAGCATTGACATGGGCAGAGACGCTTAGCTGCCTCCTCCTGTCTGTCTCCAGAGGGACGGAGGCACCTCATAATGTCAACACTGGTCCAGCTGCCATCAGTATCAAAATAGATGCAAGATGCAGGAAACTGGTGGCACACTACAGAGACTCTTGGTACTGATGTAACTCCACCCCAGGAATGGGAATGCATCAGTTCTGTACCCAGACTGATGGAGAGGGACAGGACATGCCCCAAGTGAGCAAAAGCAATTGCCTTCCCTGCATCTCCCTCCTGCAGCAGGTGAGCCACAGCTATTGCCATAAGGCCAACAAGTGTTTAACAAAAGCCTGTCTTCAGGCATGCTCTGCTCTGCTGTCTGCACGGCTGTGCAAGGCAGATTGCTGGCTCTTATTAGCTAAATAAACAAGCAGCAAAAGTTGAGCGGAGTGGAAGCACATACACAGCTTGTCTGCAAATAGAGACAAACGCCTCCATCGCATGGTTGCACCCAGCTGTCTGACTGCTACCTGCTTAAATGGCTTTAATTTCACATTAAGGTCAGCACAGACAGAGCTTCTCCTCCAGGGTGGAAAACCTGCCTAATGAGACACTCAGGTTTGTACTGAGCCCACGCTGAGTGCTTCAGAGAGCTCGATCTTTCCCTGGGACCAAAGAGATCCCAGCTTGGGTGCTGGGCTCACCAGCCAGACACTCCTCTGCCTTCTTGCTGAAATTATGGGCTACCTCCAAATTCCAGGCAAGGCATTCTCTATGCAGAGAGAGTTTCTGAGTAAGAGTGAGAGTAAGAGAGTTTCTGCCCCAGCCCTGCTGGGGATCTGCTCTTTAGGCAGGCTGCCCTGTGCTGGCTCTATTTCAGCAGAAGTTATTCATTCAGCTTGTGCATCCCTCCCCTGTACCATTTACACAGCCCTTGCTTTCCTCTGGGAGTAGAGTTGGGATGAGTAAACTATCTTTATATATAGTCTGAGGGGCTTGGCTTTAACTCTCATTTATTACTCTTCCATTTCCTTTAACTTCTCCTTTCCAAAGATCAGAGTTCCTGGCCAAGTTCTGATGCAGTCTGTGAGGGTGACAGACAGGGTTTTACTATGATTGCTGGTGCGTGGGAAGCCATTCATCTCGAACCGCATTCTCCATGTTACTGAAGGCTAAATCGAAAAAGACCCTTGTCTCGCATGCCTTCGAAGGAACTGTTCCGAGGATAGTTTAGAGTATTGAGACATTGATTCACTAAACATTGTTGCCCTCCTTATGTGTGGGCAGGCAAAGTCACCCATTATTGGTGATTTATTAGCGATAGGAGCCTCTTTGATCTTCTCCAACGTCGCGCACTCAATATCCTCCTCCCAGGAGGCAGATGGGAGGAACGGCCCCATCAAAACACATGCATTATTATGACTTACTGTTTGTGTCCATGGATTGTCTCCATGCAGGCACTGCATCGCGTCTCACTGGATTCAGGGGAATCTTTCTGAGCCCTACAACATATGCAAAAATAGAAGTTCCTCTTGGAGTGAAAAATTACGATACCAGCACCTCTAAATTGCTTTTAACGGCTTTCTGTGCTGCCTCTGGCTCAGAAGTGCTTAGTTTGCTGACAAAAATCATAGACTCACACACACTTGAGATGGAAAAGCCCTGCTAGGTTCAGCTAGTCCATTTCTCCTACCAGGAAAGAAACATTCCCAGCAATCTGTTTTCCCTACTACTTTATCTTGTCTATTTTTAAGTATTCCATGTAGCAAAAATACATTTAGATTGTCAGGATTTCAGAGCCAAGTTAGCTGTGGAAGTACCAGCTGTAGCCTAATCTGCTTTGTCTGGTGGCAGCAGCTAAATTGCTCTCTGCTGCCTTTGAAGTCAATGGAAAAAGTCTTATTGGCTTCTCTGGGAGCATTCTCGGGCCTTTGGTACGGATGATTAGAGCAAATAGCTACAGAGCACTGATAAGCCATTCTTACACTATCACTTTCTAGGCCATAACTGCATTTTAATAGGCAAGAAATTGTCTCAGAGGCAGTCAGGGTGCAATAATAGCAACAGCATGTGGAGCACAGGGCAACCCGAGACTTCACAGAAGTGGCTTCTGCAACGACCATACAAAATGACATCCAAAAACCCAAACTGATTTGGTGGAGTACATGATCTGAAGGGAATGACCAGAGGCAGCCCCTTTTGTGCCTTGTCTCTCTACTAAACCTGCCGGAGCCAATTCAGCTTGTAGGTAGCTTCAGCATGCTTTTCCTTCCCAACAGATTTTAACTTCTTGAATGAAGGGAGCCCAGTCATCAGAGTACCCCTCCACGTACTTGGATACAATATGGCATAGGTGTGGCACTGCCCTACTGTGTTGGCCAAACAGCAAAACAGGGAGAAATGGTTTCAAACTAAAAGAGACGATATAAGGAAGTGTGCAGTAAGGCACTGGCACAGGCTGCCCAGAGAGGTGGTGGATGCCCCATTCCTGCAGACAGCCAAGGTCAGGCTGGATGGGCTGTGAGCACCTGATGGAGCTGTGGGTGTCCCTGTGCATTGCAGGGGAGTTGGACCGGATGGCATTTAAAGGTCCTTTCCAACTCAAGCCATTCTATGATTCTAAGTCTGGTTGTTCTATCACAGAGGTAGGAATGTACCATACAACCCTCAGTTCACCTTCGGATGGAGCTATCCTGTTAGATGGAGCAGTGACACAGCAGCCAGACATAACCACAGCAAATCTCAGCCCTCTGCTTTCCCTTTCCACCGAAGTAACAATGGCAGGTAGTGGGAGCTGGGACTGGGTTTAATTTAGAAGTTGTGCTCTGCTGGGACAGCATTCTCTGCCTCCACATTTCCTGTCTGGATGTTCTCCCAAAACGATGAATTAACCAATATATGACCTGTATGGGAAATGCACTTTACTGAAGCTATTTTTCTAGGGTGGAGCTGAACAGCTGTTTGACAGTGCATAGCTGCACTACACGAGAGACAGTAAAAACACATGGAATGAACAGTATTCAGGTAAAACCATGCTGTGAGGAGGCAGAAGGTAATTGCCTCACTGCAATTTCTGTCTGTACACAGGGGCTGATGCCTTTGTGTGTGCCATTGTGGGGTGCCACAGCATGATAGCAAGCACTGGGACAGGGACCTCAGCTCTACCTTCCCCACAGCCCCTTCTCATGCCATAAATTCAGAAAAATTACCACCAGCCCTGCAAGGAAAGCCCATTTACATCAGGACTAGAGAGATGAGGATCTGAGCAGAAGCTCTAAAAGCCACTTTTTTTTTTTTTTTTAAAGCCTGACATAAAGCACTGGCTGGATTTACCACGGGTTTCCTGCACACGTCCATGAGTTACACACACAGTAAGTGTCCCGTCATCATGAATTCTGCCAACGTGTTCTTTTTAATGGTGCTGATCATAGGGAATTCATTTGGTCTTCATATAGCTGTCACCTGTATTACCAGAGCGATTCCATTCTAATTTAGCATTACTTAATGGAGAAGATAAAGTTAAGTGTTAGCCATGTGGGTCCTTTCTTGGCTTCTCTCTCTCTCTGACACAGCAAGAGTGAGACTGCAGGGTGTTTTATGGCCAATAATTCAAAAGAGCAGGGAAAAGAAGGAGCAGCAAATATCAACTGCATGTCAATCATCCACAGTCTTTCAGCTCAAATGGTTATATGCGGACCTCTGATCTTTTCTTCTGCTGCCTCTGATCCCCCTGTTTGTTTGGAGTTCTTTAGGTACTGCAACCATCAGAAACGCATTTTTTTAAAGGCTCAGGTCTAGGAAACCTGCTGCAGATTGCCATAATCACACAAAAATGTGGTATACAAAAAACACTCCTAATGGCTTCAGTATAGCAGCCAAATTACAACCAGCCTGGCTGGATGGCAGTGATGGGGTACCTTACAAGCAGGCTGAATGCATGAGAGCAAGTGGAGAAACGGATTATTTGTATAGCATCAGTTATACAGCAACAAGTGATTTGTTCTCCCAAGCTCTTCTGCCCCCCTCTTTTTACCCAGCTCAGAAAGGTAATCATTCTGCATATATCACCAGCTTGTTTAAAGTGGAGATGAAAAGCTACAAAAGTACAACTTAATTGAACCCTGTATTGTGTTATTACAAATGCTGCCGACCTCAGTTGCAGTCCATTATCAGAGGGTTCTGCTGAATGCTTTAATTAAAGACAATAAGGCTAATAAAAAGGCATCATTTTCCTGTCTCCAGCACTGCTGGAGAGTTGGGGCTGATGAGATTATTTTCCTCTAATGCTCTTCTGTTGTTGTTGTTTTAAAATCTTTTTCTCCCCATGGTTTGCAAATACTGTCTGAGCCTGAGTAGTACAAGATTCATTAAGAACCAAAAAAAAAAAAAAAATCAGTTTTGGTTCTAAAATGCTCACTAATAGTTGAGAAGCAGACCCCTCATCCAGATAACAGAATCACAGGGTCATTAAGGTTGGAAAAGGCCTCTGAGATCACAAAGTCCAATCACCAACCCACCCCACCATGCCCACAGCCACATCCCTCAGTTGCTACATCTCCCCAGTTCTTGAACACCTCCAGGGACGGTGACTCCACCACTCCCTGTGCAGCCTGTGCCAATCCATCACCCCTCTTTCTGAGAAGGAATTGTTCCTATTATCCAACCCGAACCTCACCTAGCACAACTTAAAACCATTACCTCTTGTAACTATTTGGGTTGGAAGGGACCTCAAAATTATTTAGTTCCAACTCTCCTGCCACAGCAGGAGGTTGCCATTGGCAACCACTAGATCAGGTACCAGCTCGGGCTGCCCAGGGTCCAATCCAGCCTGGTCTCAAACACCTCCAGGGATGGGGCATCCACAGTTTCCCTGGGCAGATGATTCCTGGCAACTTACGACAGTCTCCACCTCCCTTTGCTCTCGGATTCAATCCCAGTAAAAGAGAAAGCTTCCCTGTGCAGGTTGGAGTGCACTCAGCTTTGCACGTGGCCTCACCTCCCACCGTCCTGGTGCTGCTTGCCAGAGGGCAGGATCTAGCACAGAGTGTGTAGTGCAGCACCTCCCCGTAGTTCACACACTGCTTACTAGTAGATAGAGATGTCACATCTTTCATACTGTTATTAATAATACCTGCCAATTAAGGCAGCCTTGTTGAGCTGCTTTGTCTCTCCAGCTTCAGAATGAAGAGGCAAAAGAAGAGGGGACAATGCCCCACTTTGGTGTCTGAGGATCAGCATAAACGTGGGGAGAGGTGGTGCAAAACAGGGAGCAGGAAAGCAGCTGATGCTAACTGCACAGATATGTGAAGCCACTGGCCCAACAACTCATCACACACCAGCCACAAAACAGTTAAAGCTTCATTAACAATCCAGGCCATATTTGAACAAGAGACATAATAGCAATTGGCATTGCAGCCTCGCTGTGAATAAGCCAAACCATCCCATCCTACTGTGATTAAAAACTCCTCCTTGGGCAGGGGAACAGGCAGCCAGGCACTGAGCAGCTGAACCCTGCCCCTGCAAGGAGGAGAGCAAAGCACTAACCACTGAGCCAGCCCCGTTTGCCAGGAGTTTTATAGGGAAGGAACTTTTACAATTAAATACAGCAAAAGGTTTCTTCCACTGTGAGCCTCTGAACACAGGTTGAAAGAAGCAGAGTCGAACGTGGAAACCAAGTTTAAAAGAAAAATCTTGATCTGAAGGTTGTAGGCTCAAAGCAGCTAGAAACCCCATCAAGTGACTGAATGGGAACAGCGAGAGGCGGGCAAAGACCACAGCTCCTCCCCGGGTAAAGGATGAAGCTGTAATATGGAGCAGACTGACCTAGTTACATATTTCTTCTCCTCTCCTCCTCCCTCTCACTGCTGCAGTTTCCAGGCTGAGATGTTGCAAAGCAAACTGCAAATAAAGTTTCTGCCTTATGAGCATAGCAAAGGGAAACGGAGCTCTGTAGGTATGGGCACCTTGAGCAGCACCATCTCAGCCCCAACTTGAGAAGCACAGATGTATCACATACTGTGTGCTTCTGAAGTCCTAAATTCAGAGCTGGGCACAGGGAAGGCAGGGGACAGTGTCATTCCCTCATGAAGAGCCCTCACCTTCTTTCCCAAGTACACTCATTGCAGAGAAGCAGCAAGAACAACATTCTAGCCACCACAAATCGCTGCTCCTTTCTGCACTTGGGTACAGCCTCCTTGAAAACCCAGTCCCCAACACACACCTGGATTTACCAGAGCTCATCCGAGTGTGACACACGAGGCACAAGCTGGCTGAAAACCCACTGTGCTCCCACCACAGACATGGAAGATCCAGCAGGCTGCCAGGCAAGGTGGTTGTTGTGTGATTTCTGGCCCTGTTGTAGCCTGGATTGCCAAGGACACACATGCATGCTAACCCCAGGGACCAGAAAGTTTGGGAAAGCACCTGAGATTTGGTTCTCTGCTCCAGCTCCTAACTCCAAAGCATCCACCATCACTGCATACATACAAAACTGACAACCTCAAACCATAAGTCAGCCAGCTGAGATGAGCAAAAGATGAGCAATTAGATAAAGGAGCAGCTGCCAGGAGAGGCAAGGGAAACTACCCAGGGAAACATTTCCAAAAGATGAGCAAACCGTTTGGGAAGCACCATATTTTGGAAGAACTGATGCTAAATGTAGGAGCTTTAATGACTTGTGGGGAGTCTCCAGTCTATAACTTCTAATTAGAAATGAAGGGGAAAGAACACTGAAACCTCCTGAACTTTCAACCACGAAAAACTGCTAATGCTTTTTTTGCTCAGGAGTATTTTTAAGATGTGCATCTCTCATCCTCGATGAAAAAATGTTTTGACAGGGGAAGAAATGGGGGGGGGATTGCAAGGAGATTCGCTGTCAGTCACAGCTGCCCCTCTGGCCAAAGTGAGTGAACTCCAGAAAAGGAGTGGTGCAGATGCTGAGGCAGATGCAAGGCAAATATAAAGCCAAGCAGAGTTTCTTTAGGAAGGAGTGGTTGTGACTCCATTTTTCAGCATCACTCATACACTTGGAGCCCTGCTCCTCCCTTGTCAGCATTTTCAGAAGAGAGTAAAAGAAGGGATTTACCCATATGTTGTGAGTTTATTTGTCTGGCCTAGCTGCGGTGATTCTGAGTACTGTAGACATCATGGTAGAGCATTTACTCTATTGCACCAGGAAAACATTCCTGTCTTGGAGATATTTTTCCCCACCTCAACAGTTCTGAGAAGCCTGCACTTCCAAAGGACTTCCGGACACCAAGTCCCAACTCAATCCCCTCTCCCTTCCCTTGCATTTCTCAGCTGTGTTTCACAACTCACAGGACTTACAGAAATGCCAGTACTCACGCTCTGCAGAAGAAGCAGGGCTCCAGAATGGTTCCAGGGGAAATGATGAACCCCAGCTTTGTACAAGCAAGGTGCCGGAGCTCCAGGTTTCCTCATCCAGAAAAGCCTCTGTGCATCCAACTTTTTGCTCCTCCTAAACAAAAAGAGTGGTGATACACTGGAACAGGCTGCATGGGCGTGGGGGTGGAATCACCATCCATGGAGGTGCTCAAGAACCTCAGAGATATGAGGCACACGATTAGTGGGCATGGTGGGAATGGGTTGACAGTTGGACTGGATGATCTCAGTGGTCTTCTCCAGTCTTAATGATTCTATGAGTCTATGATCTGAAAAAGAAGCAAAACTACCTATCAGTGACACATTCAGCACTAGGTTTTATGAGCCCTTGTTTGAGTGGCACATTCCCTTCTGGGCATCCAAGACCATGCACATGGGGCAGTGCTCTGTGGAGCAGAAGGGGTTGCCAAAGGAGCGTGTACCCCAGTGCCCATTTTGGATTCCAAGGGACATCAGGATACCAACAGCTGTCTGGGGCCAGCACAATGGGCTGTCACGTTCATCAAGCAAGAGTGTAATTAGAGAGCACTTCTTCAAACACAGCTGCTTGTACTATTCGGAAACTGCCACGTGCTCACTCTGAATACCAAACAACATGGCCCAACAAAACAGAAGCTGTTGGTGAAAACACCCCTTCCATCACCACTGCCCAAAATAAAAGCTCCAGAGCCATTTCAGAGAGGTTGGTGGTCTGTCTTCACTTTCCTGCCTTCCAAGTCTGCAGTTTGCTCCCCCAGCATCTTGAACAGAGAAAAGAGTGGGTCATTGTAGCTATGTCCTCAGGAAGAGAGAGACACATCACAAGTATTAATAACCTCAGCAGTCCTCAGTGCGTGAAACTAGGTGGTTATGAGAATGGGTTCTTTTATAAGAGTGACACAAACACAGTGCTGGGGGAATACAAGATGTGATAGGTGAACCAAGAGATATGGAGAAGGAAAACAGTATGACTCGTATGTTGAGATTCGAGGAGAATCTCGGTTTTGGGGAGAAGCAAAATAAGATGACGTTTTAACTGGTACAGTTGCAAATAACTCATTCAACTCTGGAAGAAATTTTGTTTGAACTGATTTAACACTTTTACCTTCTTCTAAAAATCAAGTTTTTTCTCACTCTAAGTGAGAAAAAATAGAAGATGAAGTTCCTACACACATACAAATACCATCCTTTTGCATCTAGTATGCCTGTGCAGTCTGATCAACTTCCTCAATATCTTTTCAGATGTACAAACCCAATATATAATGCAAATGAGATGCCACTTAATTATTTCCCCAGCTCATAGCAGAAGGAGATGTTAGGACCAGGGGCAGTGCTCCCTCCCAATGACGGGTGCACACATTGCCTCTCCTCTGCCTCTCACAGACCCACCCTCCAGCTCTCCAGCAAAAACTCACTTCACAAAATCTAATTACTCTCCTAACGTGTCCCATATGCTCCGTGGCAGGCAGGGAAGGCTTTAATTACATCTGCACTGGAAATGCCGTGGAGCCCTGAGTCCCCATCTCCCAGGGATCCGACGCAGCACCCAGGAGGATGCGGGCACTCAGAACCATTGCGGTGCCGCAACATCTGGCATTCAGGAACAAATTATCCTCTTTGTCCTCCTCCCACACACACACAGCTAGTGGTGGGTCTGCAGCTGGGGAAGGGTTTTAGTTCTCAGAGAAGAGCAAATCTTCCCTCTTAGACAGTTCTGACCAGTATTACTAATGGACTGATTAACAGTCATTAATTGTAGAATCATAGAATCCTTCAAAGTTGGAAGAGAACCTTAAAGGTCACCTGGTCCAACTCCCCTGCAATGAATAGGGCTCCATCAGGTACTCAGAGCCCATCCAGCCTGACCTTGAATCATAGAATCATTAACATTGGAAAAGACCACTAAGACCACCAAGTCCAACTGTCAACCCATCCTACCATACCCACTAACCCATGTCCCTCCGTCTCACATCCACTCTTTTCCTGAACACCTCCAGGGAAAGTGATTCTACCCTGAGCAGTTTGCTTCAGTGCCTCACCACTCTTTTAATCAGAAAGCCCTTCCACACCATTGCCCACCTATACAGCATTTGCGAGATGTTGTTTCCCATCCAGAGAGGGGAGGACAGACCCCATTCCCATCTGGCCTTCCTCTTCCTTCACTCTCCCACATTCAGCACCTGAGCGTTGGCTTTTCCCCTCCTTCTCCCACCCTACTTTAATTTTCATTTCACAGCTGCCTCTGCAATTGTTAATTTCATAGCCATCAGGTGGCAGGTAGTCAAAACTGTTTTGGGGCACAATACATCAGGCAGTAGACAAGGAGCAGGAGGGAATTTGTTTGACACGACATTGTTATGCAAAGATGCTCACAGTACCCAAGGTACTTCATGCAACAGGATTGCATTTCCTGGAGACAGAAATCCTTTTTGCGGGGAGAGAAGGGCTGGAAGCAAGGGAAATCCTTTCATTCAGGATCGTGTCAAAATGTGAGAGCAGAATATCTATTGTAGTTCTTACACTTTTAATGTGGCTTGTGGCTTATGTGATCCAGGCTGTAATCTGTTCCACATCTCGTACTGCTTTGAATTTGATCAAGCCACATCTGATATTCTGCTTTGCTGACTGCCATGTGGCAAGCCACCTCCCACCAGCCATGGTTAATGAACTGGAAACAATATCAAAACCAGAACTGATGGCAGAGTTGATTGCAGAACAGATATCAATACTGGAGCCAGGGCCACTCACTATTGCTTGTGAACTCTTGAGACAGGGGAGATTTCCAAGGATAATGCAGTTTGGAGGTACTCAACACAGGATGCATCTGAAAGGTGCTTTCCAGCGTGGAGCATGCATACATACATGCGCACAATTTGTTAGATGAACTGCTTGCTCTTCACCCATCAAGGATCCAGTTGTAAGGTCACAGGAGCAGGAATAGCATTGCTTTCCCAAGGAGCATGGATTGTTCCACAGAGGAGCAATGTGAGCAGTGCTGTGCCGAGCAGGAGAACACCCCCCATCTTCCTCATGGCTGCATTCTTCACGGTACTTCATGAACTACTCCGCTTGAAGAAGAGCCACAATGTTAGCCATGTCTCTGCAGAGCTTTTGTTCCTACGTTGACACTTCAAGCACATGGGGACTTGCTTTTCCTTACACTGCCCCACGAGCAGCCTCTGGAGATCCAGGTGCACATCTCACGGCTCACTGAGTGGCCTCTCTTCCTCCCCACCTTCCTCCACAATGAAGCTGCTACAGAGAGCATGGAATGAGCACGTGCTTGAGCTCCACACCACCAATTTCTCTTGTGAAGATAATCCATAAAGCACCAGGTAGAACGAAGGCACAACACGTTCTCTGTCAATGGCTTCTAAGCTCAGTGCCCTCCTTTCTCCACCGTGGTCTTCCAGCAAGGTCCTCCAGGAGAGCCCTACTCCAGACATCCCCTCTCTTCATAAGAGCATCTACACTGCATTACGTGCCCGGCTTCCGTGCCAAGGAAAGGACGTGCGGCTGGGCCAGCTCTGCTCCAGGATTTGTATCATTACATCTTTTTAGGCTAGAACCTAAAAATACCACCCAAGTTGTGGGAAGGTGGGGGGGGGAGGGGGAGAGAAATAAAAAGGAAATAAAGGAAGCAGACAGGGAGTCAAGTCAGTGTTTGGGACATTTTAGCTAGAAAAGGTCAGGCTGCACTTTTAAATGCCTCATCCCCCTACTTAGGTGTATGGTAATGGGAGATTCTGCCCTTCTCTTTTTTATGCATTTCAGTAGCAGCTCTGCCCTTTGGGTGAAACAAATTGATTTTGTCCAGTCCCCTAGTTCAATTTCTAGGGCTGCTCGGCCAGGACTCCCTAATCTGCGAGCAGGATTTCATTGTGGCTTGGTGCTTCTGATCCTTCAATTTACAGCTTGGCATTAAATTGGGCTCCAATGATGCAGGGCTGCTTAGATTATTGTGTCTGAAAGATCAGGCGAGCGCCACTCAAGCAGTGGGAAGATAGAGGTGTTCCTGGAGAAGCAGGGCCCCCTCCCTGAGCGAAGATAATCCCATGAAACCTGCCGGTGAGATCCAAAGGCTGTGGTGCTGAGGGCAGGGCGAAATCTTGTTCAGGAGGAAAAAATGAATTATCATGGAAAGCTAGTTTGCAATTAAAAGAAGCCTTTTTTTTTGAAATGCCCGTTCCTCACTCATGCAGGATGGAATTAAGCGAGCAACCAAAATTGTTTCAGACCTCAAGTCCGTTTTTCCATTTTGGAGGGCAGGAACTTCTGCAACAATGTCCCTCAATTTTGTTTTCCATTCCAGAGGGAGAGGCAGACAATACAACACCCAGTTGTAGGAGTGGTGCTAGGAAGTGCAGATCTCAAACCTAAAAACACGTCATGATCTTTAACAGGGGATTATCACTGCCAAGCACAGGGATGCTGCAGCCAGAATGTAGACATCAGCCAAAAATATCTGATAAAGTTCTTAACCCAAAGTATCTGCAATGGTGTGAGCCCCCGCTGCCAGCCAGCCCTCGCCCTGGGAGCCTGACTCACCGCAGAGCAATGCCCAGGCAGCGTCCCATCCTTTGTGTCATTTCCTAGGCTCTGTAATGTTTAAAGGAAACACGTCTTTGGCAGACAATGTTTTCCGGCCCACCAGCTAGGATGGAAATAGCATTTTTTCCAATGAGTCTTTCTTGACTTTGTCATCAGATAAATCACTCGGGTGCATTTCCTCATTCTTAACATGAAAGGGTGATGCATACAATGGTGATAGGAATGCTCGGTGGGGAAGGGACTTCAACAATCCAATACATAGCATGGGTAACACAGGCACAAGGGCACTGCGAGGTCCTCTAGCACTGTGCAGAGAGTGCAAAGAGCACAGGGCTTGCTTGCAACACCCAAAAAATCACAGATCCCAACTCCTACACCTCACTTCTCTGCTTGGGAAGCCCTGGAGCACTGCAGGGCATAGGAATAAGCCATGGCACAGCAGGGACTGAGCCCCAGCATGAGCCACCAGCTGTGCATCAGCTCATATCCCATTCCTTCTCCCACTGACTGGGCAGCACTGCCCTGACTTCTAGGTGAAACAACAAAAGACCAAGGCTGGCAACCCTGACCACAACAACAGTGTTGGAGTTTGATGACCTTTAGGGTCCCTTCCAACCTAAGCCATTTTATGATTCTATGATACCAATGTGGAGGCAAACAAGCACTGCTGTTAGATCTGACCTCCTAGTGATCTAATGGACTCCCCAGCAAGGCCTTATGAAATTCCAGGCCAAACTGTGCCCATTATAGTAATTACTGCATAGTTAAAAAATAGCAATTGGCTATTTAGAACACTCTAATAAACATCTCATGGAGAATTTCATGTTCTTTAAGTACTGTAAAGTACCTGTCCCTTTGGTGGCACCTTCCAACCTGAATGTATGTGATAATTTGCATCTATTCTTTTACATTGCAGCATATTAGAAAAGCAGAGAAATTAGAAATAAAATAAAAGCAGAGTAGTTCTCATGCTGAGAATTAGGGCCTTCAGGCAGAGAAAACCCGAAGAAAAGCAGGTGCTATGCCAGCTTTTCCCATCTCTCTCTGGAAAGACCAAATGCTGCAGCACCCAACCCAGCCCCAACCCCCGATGTGCTCTCATTCAGCCCTGTGCAGCCCCTGCGACTCCCACCTTAGGACTCAACCACTCAAAAAAAAAAACAACCCACAAAGCTAAGCAAACCATGCTGACCACTGTGCATCGCCAGGAATTAGGGCAACACCTGCCTGGAGCTCATTTCCATGGACACGATGAGAGCTGCGGCCGAATCCAGCTCCGAGAGCCGTAACCCCAGCTGTGCTCTCCAGCTCGCTGCCTGCCTTATTAGCTCTAAACAGCATCCTTATTTAACACACTTCAATTTAAAGTGGAATGGATATTTCTTCCTTCAGAAAGTCTCACCTGCCTCTCAAATGGCTCTTGGCATGCTGCCCATTCTCGCTCTCGTTTTGCCTTTAACAAGGCAAGCCTCGTTCCTCTCAAATGGGAAAGAGCTGGCAGGGATTGATTGAAAGTTTGGAGTCCTTCCCCCTCCCTATCCACTTAGATACCACAAGAGCCCCCAGATCTGTATAGTTTCCTTGCTGCCAGGAATGCAAAGCTTTTGCCAGCACGTCTCCAGGTCCCTCATCATGGAAACCTGAAGCTGAAACATCTAACAGAAGCACCAACAAAGATTGGTGCAGAAAAGAAAGGGGGGAAGATGTGCATTGTTCGCAGAGCTTGCCTGGCCCCCTGCTATTCCTGCCCCCATCTTTTCTTCTTCCAGTGCTGTCACCTCAGCACATCACAGCCCAACGTAGAAATATCTGAAACACTGATTTTTTTTCTCCTTCCCATCCCCAACCACGCTCCTTCTGCAGGTAGCTTGAAATGCAGACATCCAAGAGAAAAGAGCATCATTCACCACTCCCACTTTCCTAACAAGACCTCATTACAGTGCAGGGAAAACTTGACCCCATCAGAAGTGTCAAGCCAAGGACCCACATTTATTCCACACACGATCCTCTCCGCCTATAACTTAGCAGATGCTGCCAGGAGGTTATTCTTTCTCTCTTTGATTGCCATAGGGAGTAAGCTTTTTTTTTTTTTTAACAAAGCTATTTTAAAACAGATGCTTAACTTTCTATGCTATTTTAAATGATGCACAGAAGGAAAAAAGCCCACAGCAGTGCTAGGGTTTAGCACAAAGAGTGGGTGAGCTGAAGCCTGTGAGCTCCTACAGAGAGGTCTTGGCCACAGGCATCCACAGGTGTCTAGTTAGAAGAAAACAGCCCATTTGGATCAGAAGATGCCCATTTAGCTAGAAGTTTTCACATTAAGAATATATTAAGAATTGCTTAGCAGATCTGCAAAAACCCATACTCACCTCCAACACTACAAACTCTCAGTGAGGTGAGGAGTGGGGTGGAGGAAGGCTCCCACCTTTTGGGTCCTGGTCAGGGCTGTGACCTGGGGGAGAGATCCTCCACAGCTATAGGAGGGAAGAATTAGAAATGCCCAATAGTCACTTTGAACACAGTGCTCTATATCCAGAGAACTGATTTCCACCTCCATCCTTGGTGGGAGCCCTGGACAGCCTGATCTAGTGAGTGGCAATCCTTCCTCTGGTAGGATGCTGGAGCTCAAAGATCTTAACGATCCCTTCCAACCTCAGCCGTTCTACAATTCTATGATCTCCAAAAGAGTGAGCTAGGAGCCACAAGACAGCAGCAGCTCCAGGGACTCCATTTGCATTCGCACAGTCATCTGGAGGGACTGCTGTATGCTTATTTATTATTTTGCTACGCAACAGATTATAAACCCAATCTCTGAAGTTACAGTCAGTGTTTATCTGCGGTGTTTGATTATTACAAAGTTGTTCACGCTCAGCAAATATGTTTTCTGATAATCAGCTGGCATTTGCCTTATAGACATCTGTGTTATTAAACACACACAGAGAAGGGATTTATGGATTGTGGTAGAAAATGGCCCTCGTTCCATCTCTAAAGTATTTATTTGGCTTCTCCATCGAGGTGTGCTACCATGGGGCAAACCTTCATCCAACCCAGAGAGATGCTCTCAAACTTCAGGAAAACAAGACCACACTTCCTGCTCCACCTGCTGCATTGCTGCCGCTGTCTGGTGCTGCATTAGCTTCCCCTCACTGCGAATGGAAATGATCCCCTGTTTAAACGGGATGAAGAGAAGTTTGCATCAAAGGCACCTTAACTCAGTCAAACACACCTTGGAGACTTCCCCGCCTGTGACTGTCAGGGGTAATAACCACAGCTCTGATCAAACAAAAGGCCCTTCAGACCCGCTTAGTCCCTGCAATCGGCAGGTTCATGTCACCTCTCCAGCTGTCAGGAAAGAAAGTATTTAAAGAGGTTGAGTCAGAGGGAAACAGGGATGCTGGGCTGTGCAAGGGGAAAGAATTTCCCATCAATGGGATGTTGATATGATGCACTTTATCAGTGCCCAAACACTTTGCTGTATGCTCTGGCAACACCCTCCATTTTTCTCCTGACCTGGCAGGAAAGGAGGGTCAGCAACAGCAGCATTGATGGTAGCTAATTCAGATGGAAGAGCAGGGCTGTCACAGCTGTCACTGGCACGTCAAACGCTGGCTTTTCTATCTCATAACCCTCTCCCACAATCTCTGACCACAGCCACACCCAGCAGCAGCGCTGCTTTCCCCGTGGCTGTGTCCTCCCACCCATAGGTGAATTCTTCCCCCTCAAGTTACCCTGTGAGCTTCCCCAGGTTAGGATTTCTCCCCTGGGGAATGTAGGGAGCGAGGCAGTGGGATGTGATGGCACCCTACCACAGCTCAGTTCCCCCTCCTCTGCTGCCCCACCCTGAGTTGCAGCATTAAAAGGATTACTGAACAAAATGATGGGAGAGAAGGGATTACCGGGCATTATCAGCCTGATCCCCTCTTAATTAATTACTGGTCAGACATATGAAAGGATGGTTTTGGCACACCCCGTGACAGAGAAATGAAATGGGCAACTGGAGGCAGCTAAGGAAGGCTTTGGTAAATGCCAACACTTCTTTGCCAATGCAACTTTCTTCCCAAAAAGGGCTCTTTTAGAGAGCGCTCCCTGGTGAGCCGCTGGCACAGGCTGCCCAGGAGTGGTGGAGTCACCGTCCCTGGAGGTGTTTAAGAGAAGGATAGATGTGACACTGTGGGACAGGGTTTAGTGGACATGGAGGGTGGGTTGACGGTTGGACTTGGTGATCTTAGTGATCTTTCCAAGCTAAACATTTCTACGATTCTACGAACATCTGTGCTGCTTTTGATGAAGTTCGGCACCTTTGCAACAAAGATTGCTTCCCTCATAGCATTCGCTTTTTGCTCTTCCTTATACTTGTGTGTTTTGGGGGCGTTAGAAGCAAAACCAGCTCTACCCAAAGCCCGGGAACTGGAATTGACCCCACTTTACTGTGGACCTTAAGATGGACCTTTCCTGGCTGATCAAGGAACTGCCTCCTAAGCTAGATTAGGACCACTAGCCAAAGGTATTCTTGATATTCATATGGATAAAGGCAATGATCACAACAATCAGCAACTCCGCAAGGAGGGGAAAGAGGAGGCTTGTTGTTTCAGCTCTACTCTCAAGAAGAAGAGTTAAAAGAAGATCTGTTCAGGGACACCTGTTCAGATCTATCAAGGAGACTTTGTAAAGGCCTTTTGATATCCAAAGGGGGCCAAAATGAAAAAGACAACAGATTCTTCAGCTTCTTTCTGTTGTGATAGGAAAAGGGGAAATGGTTTCATACTGAATGAAGGAGCTTTAGACTGGATATAAGGAAAATACTTATTGCAATAAGGCCAGTGAGGCACTGGCACAGGCACTGCCCAGAGAGGTGGTGGTGCCCAATCCCTGGAGACAGCCAAGGTCAGGCTGGATGGGCTGTGAGCACCTGATGGAGCTGTGGGTGTCCCTGTTCATTGCAGGTAGTTGGACCAGGCGACCTTTGAGAGTCCCTTCCAACTCAAATGATCCTATGATCTCATTTGCTGTGTTTCCTGGCCTGAAAGGAAGGGCTGTTCATATCCCTCCCAAACCACTGTTTACTGGAACTGACCAACTGTTTTATTGTTGTTTTATTTTGTCAGTTCTAAGGGCTGCATCCCAATAAAATGAAACACAGCAAACGAATCTACAGCACCTTCAGATCCGTACAACAAAGGAAGGCAAGGCAAACTGCCACTAAACACTGCTTGTTTAAAAAAGATCAGCTAAAATTATTTACAGGTCTTTAACAAAATTCTGCCTATTTAATCCCCTGGCCACTGTACTGTAAAATGACCGAGAAGGAGCAAGACACAGAACTGGAGGGACCAGCCAGCATCACCAGCCAACACTCGGGCTCTGCTACGGCTGCATTTTCTACCATACGTTTGTGCAAGCAATGAAATAGGGATGGTAACAGTCCTTTGCTTGCTTCAGGAGTGATGAAACCCCAGTGGGGGACCCTCAGGACCTTCTTTCTGCTTCCAACAGGGAGTTTCTCAATGGGCATCTTTGCAGCCCCTGGGACAAGCAGGCAGCTCCAGCATGTAAGCTCCATTTCTGCCTGGCAGACAGATGTCCTTTGCTGCTCTGCACAGAATAGGTTAAAGGAAAGGAAGAGCTAGTGAAATTTCTGAAAAATATCAGCATGCTGGTTTTGACAAATGGACAAATTGGAGCCGATTTGGAATGCAGATGTATGTAAACACGCATGAAATTATCCCGTCCCTCCTGCATAATGCCGCCTCGCAGCCACAAAGGCTCTGAGTGCTCTGGCAAAGCCAGGCTGGTTAGATCCATTCAGATCAGGGAAAAGAGACTGGAAAGACAATGGGCAAAAGGGTGAGAGAAGGAGAGGAGATCTCAACATTAAGTTAAACAAAGCTCTCTCTGGCAACAGGGTTAAGGTTAGGGTTAGAGCTGGGGTTTGGCTCTGGGGCTGCAGCTGCTGGTTTGCAGGAGCCCACAGGTTGAGCTGAGTTTGTAACATACATGCACCCTTATCAAGGCAGGACACACCAGTGTGCTACTCTGGGTGGCTAATAATGGGCAAAGGAATGAAGAGGAGATGGAGGAGGCAGACCAGGAAGCAGCTGTACAACGAAGGGACATCACTAGTAGCATTTCTGGCCTTCACATGCACACACAGTGTGATGTCTCTCAAGTTCAGATGCACTACATAGGGCCTGAGGTGGTTTTATGGGAAAGGCAAAGGGAGTTTCAGCCCTCCTTCCCACCTATATGTCTAAGAATCAAAGAATATCCTGAACTAAAACACACTCTGCATTCTCTGGGCCATGTAACCAGGGCTCCTCAGTCCATAACCTCTTCACAAAGGCACAGGACAGTAAAGGTCAGGTTACAATCCTTTGCCCAGTGTCAGACTTTGACTCCTACTGGATAGAAACTCGAAGTCCCAACTCCTGCTGCCTTGTCTTAACATTTCCTTTAGTACCCTCCTTGGTTGCTGCCACAGCAATTAGTTTTGTGCCACCCTTTTCTCACCAGAAGCCATCTAGCAATGTGTAAGTTGTCACTGGGAGAAAGCCCCCCAGGAAAGCCCCCTAGAGGCTGTACATAAAGGTAAACAAGCACCTACACACATAAATAAAGCATGGTAATAAATGTCATAATAATTACCAATGATACAGATGCAGCTGAGCAAACAGCTCTGGATCCAAAATAACAAACAAGCCCCCTGCTTCCTGTGAAAATTGCCCGTGTGCCTTCATTACACACGATCCCAAAGCTCTTGGTAAACAGAGAGGTGATGCCATACAGAGTGGGGAGAGGTGGCAGAATGGCTCTCCTGTAAGGTCACCCCAGAGCCCAGCTTGGACCCAGCACAATCACAGCTGGTGCCCCAGTACAGGTGCATGCCCATGCAGAACATCAGTGCAGAGCTGTACCACAGAGAAAGGTGGAAGTTCATAGAATCACAGAGTCATTAAGCTTAAAAAAGACTTCTGAGATCATCAAGTCCAACCATCAACCCATCATCACCACACCCACTAACTGTGTCCCCACGTGCTACATCTACCCTTTTATTGGGCACCTCCAGGGATGGTGACTCCACCCACCAGCTCTCTGGGCAGCCCGTTCCAATGCATTACCATTCTTTCAGAGAGAAAATGTTGCCTAACATCCAAGCTGAACGTCTCCCAGTACAACTTAAGGCCATTGCCTCTCCACTCAGACCCCACCAACTTCCTAAGCCCAAAACAGAGCATATTCCATCACACCAAATCAACTCCAGAGAAGAAGGGATGGCTTTTCAAGATGAAAATAGAGAGGTATTCTTTGCAAAGCCAAAAATGAACTTTCCCAGCAACTTACTGCTTGCTGGGGACCCTACTTTCATACACTTGAAAAAAAAAAAAGAAAAAGAGAGGTGAGGAAATTTGGGTATATTTTACCCATCTGCTGTACAGCTCTGATCCCCAACATCCATGATAACGCAGTTGCTGCAGGGCTTCAAGGAACAGCCTCAAGCAGTACTGGGCTGCATCCATCTGGGATGAGGTCAGCACTCTCTCAGGAACATCTCCACAAGACCCTCAGCTGTACAAGAGAGAAATCACATTATGACCAGAATAGATAAGGAAAAGCAGAGCTGGAACAAAGAAGATATCCAAGAACATAAGCACAAGCACTCTCTTCTGAGCTTCAACTGCAGTAAATAAATAAATACATGGATAGATAAATAAACAAATAAAAAGCCTTTGAACTTCCCTTTGATTCCTGAACTCTTCTAGCCTTTTTTTTTTCTTTTTTTTTTCTCCAGACTCATGGATGCATTTCTAACCTCAGAAATAAAATCCTCCTTTTGTAACAGGCAGTAATTGGCTTTTGGGGAGCAAGGCCACCAGACTTGTCCCCAATCCCATTCACAATTTCAGTCCCATGTTCAGAGCTGGGCTGCCTGGCACTTCTCTCCACAAAAGGCTTGTAGGAGGGGAATCAGCTGTTTCCTTCAGCCACTGCCTGTGTCTGGCTTGATATATTCTTAAATACTGAGGGGAAAAAAATGAAAAAGGCAGTTGACAGAACAGGTTTGTTGGGGAGACACTGATGTGAATTTGATTTCTCTAAGTGGTGCATTTCTCTATTATCAAGACACACAAAGCCATGTCAATCACCTTGTCCTAGCACAAAAGCTAAGAGCTTGGCAAAAGGTTGGCAGCAATAAGCACACCGGTGTGGGTGGCAGGGTGTTATGAGAGTGAGTTCCAGTTTGATCAGAGCTGCTTAGATTATGAGGGTGTTAGAGTGTGTTTGTCATGATTTTAAGTGTTAAACGTTGGAAATGGTATAGAAAGGCTGACATGAAAGAGTCTGAACAACACATCCACGGATGCTTATATTGAAAAGTCTGGGGAGCCAAACACAGATCACAGCTGTGATTTCCCAGTTGTCCTTGGAAAGCCTTCAGCTCAAGCACCTTCCAGTGTAGGATCATTTATTGAGCAGGCACCAATTGCAATGTGGTTTGTCCCCAGGTCACCCTACCTTCAGAGAATGCTTGCACTTGCTGGACCTCACCAAGGATCAGTGGATGGAGGGCAGACTGAGAGGCAGTTATTCTCCTGCCCCAGCACTGGACACCAGAGCTCCCTGCAGAGAGGGGAAATCAATTCCTCTAGGAGGCAATATAGGTAGGAAGCTTATTCATATTCAGGTGGCCTAAACCTGCCCCCATGCTTGTATCCCAAACAGCATGTGCCAGTAAGTATCAGAATGAGATAGGAATTAAGCAGAACAACTGCCTCCAACAAAATCAATCCGAACACATCTTAGTATCTTCTTCAGAAAGAAAAAAAGCACACACAGCATTTATTAAATTATTCTGACTTTTTCTTATTACTGTCTCTCCTGGTTCAGACTAAAGCACTAAAAAGCCACGATGCACATTGATCTTGTGCTATTTCCCATTTAATATTGAAGTACTTGAAGCTCATGGGAAAGGTCATTCTGATCACCTCTCTACCTGAGCAGATTTGGAGTGCACAAATGAACATCCAGGCACACCAATCTCCTGCCCACCATACACTGCTGTTCCCTTTGGGTCAAATACTGCCAGGCTACACTGAGCCTCCTGGTTGGCATTCACTGAAAGATACAAAATGTCCTTTAAAAGGAGACAAAGCCAACATAGAATGGAATCAAGAGGAACTCCAGCTGGACTGTTATCGTGGAAGCTGCCATAAACTGTAGAGGTGAACTCCAAATGAAAGATCACACAACAGGGATCTGGAGGTAAGCAGATGGCTTTTAAAACTGGGAGTCTCACACCAGCTACAAGCAAGTAATTACCAGCAAGTCACAGCTGTGCTGGACCACATGAGCAGGTGAAAATGTGACTATGCTATGGTGTGATCACACTGCCAGCATCCTCCGACACAACTCCTCTTCCCTAGCTAGCCCTAATGCTACCAGATGTAAGGGGTTATTTGATTCAGAGAGATCAGAGTAATTTCTCCTTAGGAGGCCTTTAAAAACAAGGGTGGGAAGGAAGTTAACAAGATGCTCTGAAGTGGTGGATGAGTGTAGCTATCGTTGCAAGAGGTGAGGAGTGCATCCAGACAAATGCAGAGCTTTCCAAAGAGAATGCTAAGGACTGGGGCTGAGGGGGAGGTTTTTTCACTGCTTGCTGACCAAGTCAGTCTTCTCTTGAATGCATCGAGACACGCTGTCCAGAAATGTTGCATCTCCCCCATGATGAATCACTGGCTATAAGCCCCATCCGGAAGGAAGCAGCTAACACTGAGTATCTCATCCAGACTGAGGGCTAGACTCCGAAAGCCAACCTGCCTTCAGCAGTCAGTCTGCTCCATGTGCTTGGCTTCTTTTCCAGCTGCTTTGCCCCAATATGTCTAAGGAGTGTAGATGAGCAGCTGTCTGGGCCAGTGCATGTGGAGTGACAGTTCCCTGGGGTGTTACTCCTGAAGGAGTATGCAGCAGGAACAAAAGGCTGCATACAGATAACTCTTCCCTCTGCTTCCTTCCTCCATCCTTCCTTTCAACAATCCAAAGAAAAGAGGGTGAAGAAAATGGCACTTGGATTTAATAAACTAACAACCATCACACAGGGCTTTTAGCTGCAAGTGAGCCAAGTGTCCTGTAACATTAAATAAATGCAAGATTAACCTTCAAGATTCCCACACTAAATTATTTATCTTGAGAGGCAGGGAGGTCAGGATTGAAACAAAGGGTAAATATTTGACAAAGGCGCTGGTTGCACAGCTGCTTGCTGAGTGTGCCAGTACCACCGTGCTTCCCACCTGTGCCCTGCAGCCCATCAGCACCCCAGTATCCAGCTGTGGGATGAGGGGATGCCCTCACATTGCTGTCTATGGTACCCCACTTGGCCACGGGGGTCAGAGGACAGCCCCTGCAACAGAGCAGGGGATGATACCTGCCATGATTTCACCAAGCATCTGATGCTCCATAATTAGCAGCCACATCTGCCTTCAATAATGGAGCATTATTAACCACATGATTTACATACAACCATTTATGTAGACACTGTAGGCAGGGAATTACCTGATAACGATATACCCTGCTGTTCAGGCTAAGTGACAGAGTCAGAAATATTAGTCTGCTTAATCAAAGCACTAACAACGTGGAATAGATGAAAATATTTTGCCATTCCCTAGCTGATCTCCCCCATTAAGATCCTCAAGCATTCTTCTGTCAAAGATATGCCAATTATTTTCCTATCAATAAAAAAATTAAAATTTAGCCACTGCTGGGAAAGCATACATCTGTTTAACAGTGAATAGCAACATCACAATGCATTTTAAGGTGAGAATGCAAAAGAGAGCTGCAGCCAGGACTGATGTAGTCAGGACATACCATACCTTAAATTACCAGCTCTATACTTCCCAGACACACCAGGCTTTGGAAGGGGAAGCGGGCAGGATGTCAGTGTTAATTCACCTGAAAATAATTCCCTCTCTTTTTTTTCTCTAGAAGGTGCATCACCAGGGCATTAATATTCTTTTCCTTGTAGCACCCCTTTCTTCATTCACCTTCCTGTCCAAGCTTGAAAACATCCCAACCAATGTAAGTACAATGTACTGCAGAGATTACAGCATGCTGTAGAAAAAGAAAAAATATGTAAAGATGAGGGGAAAAAAAAAGGTCTAAGCTGAGAAATTAAAACTTTTTTGCTAGATTTGAATGCAAAAAAAATTGTCAGCATCATATTCCAAGTGAATTGTGAAGGAGAGAGCAAAGTGAGGCACCCTCTGCCCTGGGCTGCTGCTTAGTGGGATATACTCCAGCAGCTGTGTGTCCTGTCCCATTCCTGTACAAGGCATTAAACCACTCACTGGGTGTGAGGTCAGGAAGGGATTTTCTCTGAGTGAAGGGAATCGCTGGAAGGGGCTTTTGCACGCCTTCACAGTAAGGTGTGTGCTTTGGGCTGCTGGATCATCTGCTTATTTCCACGTGGCAAATCCTTGCTGTTTCAGAGATCAAATTTGCTGACGCTGCTGTTGATTTCATGGTGTCTCCAAGGAGCACTTTAAACTATGGGGTTGCTTTTGGACAGGGGGAGAATGGATGCTGCAGAACCCTTCCCAGCAAAAACTCCAGATGGGATCCTGACCCATTTTCTCCTTGCACCAAATTCACCCAGCCTGAAGAACGACTTCCCCAAATGTCCCATCACTCCCGTGAGCCAACAAGGCAGAACCAGGAGCCCCATAGATCACCCCAGAGAAACAATGTCAGGGGGCTGGAAATGTGATGGTGGAGAGAAGAGCAAAGCTGATGGAGGCTTTGTCTCTGCAGCCAGAGATCACGTGTGTTAGCATAGGGTAAGTGGGGTGAGTAAGCTGTGAAACCCAAGTGCCATGGAGATATGTTGCTTTCAAATAATTACGAGCACAACTATAGGGAAAAAAGGCACAGCAACAAAAACTTGACCTGCTCTGCTCCAGAGACATAGCTGGAGCCTATTCTAGCTTTAATGCAGTCTCTTAACGCCTACTGCTGTTAATGGTTCCTGCATAATAAGGGGGAATACGGATCTATTACCGATCTGTCACCTCTTAAAGAATATGCCATTAATCATGATCGTTTATTTGCAAATTGGTTTATAATTTTGAAAATCTTTTGCAAATTACTTTAAATGGAAGAGGGTGGGGGGCAAGGGACTTTCAAAGCAGACTTCCATGCTATTTATTTCCTTGGTTTAGTGCCCCTTTTTGAGTCAAATCGCCATTTTTGCATGCCTGTGTATGCATGTATATATATGTATATATATTTAAATACAGGAATACACTGGATGGGCACCACCAGATATGCATGTCTTGCTCCTTTAATACCAACCTTCTCATAGAGACTCCTCACCGCTTTCCCCATTACTAACCTTTTGCATACTCCTGAAATCAGAGAATCATTGAGACTGGAAAGACCACTTAGATCATCTAGTACAAGCATCAAACCATCACCATCATGCAAACTCTTAGAGTCATTAAGGTTGGAAAAGACATCTAAGATCACCACGTCCAACCATCAGCCCATCACCACTATACCACCAAGCCACTCAATGTGATGTGCACCCTTTTCTTGAACACCTCCAGGGACGGTGATTCCATCACCACCGTGGGCAGCTTGTTCCAGTACCTCACCACTTTTTCTGAGAAGAAATTTTTCCTCATATCCGCCCAGAACCTCCCCCGGTACAATTTAAATCCATTACCTCTCATCTGATTTCTAATGTCACCCCTGTGCCCAGCTCCATGCTTCCTTGGCTGGAAGGTGTGCAGCTGCCCCACTCCCACCCTGTGGATTAAGGCAGCTTTGCTTGGATTATGGCTGTCAATCAAGTTCAAGTGTATTTTTAATAGTTTAATGCATGGCACAAGGTTTCAAATAAAATCATCAAGTGCAGTCGATTAAACTCATTAAGTCCTTACGGACTCGTCTGTGTACTGCACTGTTATCAGATCCAGAGACATGAGAATTAATTAGGCTGCTGTTATCCTTTGTCTGGATTAACATGCCAGGCCCAGCGGCCGGGTGTTTTCCTCTGGAAATACGAGGCCTGTAATCTCCTTACCAGCCCAACCAGGCAGATAGAAGCCTAAGAGATTTCTTCAACACTCCTCAAAGATCAAACAACAAGAAGTGCACTGTTATTTGAGCTTTTTTCCTCCCCTGAATTTCCTGCTCTTTTTTTTTTTTTTTTTCCTTTCTCCTCAGCTTGTGAATGAAAGGCAGCTCAGAGGAAGGAGTGGTCAGGTAGGAACAGCTGCAGGAGCCAGCAAGCTCTGGCTCCAAGACTAGAAATGCTCCTCACATGGACCACCCCACCAGGATTTACTGGGACTGTCCTGAAAGCTCCCTCTGCTGCCTAGGATCCTTCCTTTTCCATGTGAATCCCTGCATCGAACCCTACAAAATTTGTGATATTCTGGTACCTACCCATTGAACAGAGTCCTGCTTCTGAAATACCAGCCCTAAAAAAGTGATCCTATGCAACTTGCTCCACAGAGGGAAATAGATTATACATATTCATCATCACAAGATTTTTAACGTAGAACAGCTTACCCTCATATATCCAATACTCATGCTATGTAATATACAATGCAATACTAATAGATATAGCAAACAAACAGACTTCTGCAATCCAGAGGAGGCTTCTGAATTCCCTTATGACTCCTTTCTAATGGCATGAGGAACTTCACTGACATCAGAGATCTGCAAATCTCTCCCCTCATATTAAGGCTGCTCCTCATTTATCAGAATCAACTATCAAGGTGTGGAAGATGCACAACAAGCAATGGTCTACAGGTGGCCATGTGTGATAGATGAGCATTGCTGCCTCAGTCAGATCTTTGCCGGGGGAGATTCAGGTTGAATATTAGGAAAAATTTCTTCTCAGAAAGAGTAGTATTGGCACAGGCTGCCCAGGGTGGTGGTGGAGTCACCATCTCTGGAGATATTCAAGAAAAGATTTGATTTGACAGCAAGTGACATGGTCCAGAGCAGTCACAGACTTGGCTGATGGTAGGACTAGATGATCTTATTGGTCTTTCCAACCTTAATGATTCTATGATTCTTTGAAGTTGGCTGGTTTTTGACCAAGCTGCTCTTTTGCAGAGTAATGTAGCTGCAGAAGGGCCTTATAAGGGCATATTTCCAACGTCAACTTTATCCAACAGGCTTTTCCAGTGGACACAAATCCTTTCCGATGGGCCAGCTGCTGGCAAACATGCTGCAGCAAATTTATGGGAACATAACCATGCTGTAAAGAGATGAACTTAAGGGACAAAGAAAAGTAATCCATATTAAGGCTGGCAAAGGCTTTGCGCCTGCTAACAGTACTGCTGAATTGCATTTGAGGGGAGCTGAACTACAGCAATTTCTAAAGTAAATCACTTGGGCCTGCCAGTACTTTCTCCAGTTTATTACAGAAATTTACTCACAAAGGTCAGCGACCCCTCAGTCAATGACACCCCCAGGTGACTTCCCGAGCCACATTTAGCTACAAGCATTTGCTCTCTTTCCCTCTGATCTTCTCTTTCTCTCCTCCTCCTCTACCCTTCCCCGTTTCATTTGCCACTCTGCTGAATCCCTTCTTTTTTCTCTCTATTGTCAAATCACGGGAGCAGGGTATGATGTGACAAGGCAGTGTTGGAGGAACAATAAGGGATGTAGACATGAAGGAGCAACAGAGAGGCGAAAGGGCTAAGAAGAGAAGCTGAGAAGCCTGAACGTGATGGAAGGGAAAGGGAGGTGTGAAGAGCTGCAGGGATGGCAGCAAGGCAGCCACGCTCTCAGGAAAGGTGGAGGATTTTCAGAGCTGCTTGCCTGTACAGATAATGCGAAGAGTCCTGCTTTGCTCTCCAGCAAGTTCTCCAGACCCAACATAAAACTAACCCTCATCATTTCCCCGACAGAAACACAGGAAATTCTTCAGCAAACACTTAACACAATTATCCTGGAACGGCAACTGCTGGAAGTTCAAAGACATCCCAGTCCTCAGCAGGATCCAACTCCATCTCTGCCACCTCCGTCTGCTTCTTCCCAGACATCTCTCTGAAGCAGTTTTCAACATTGCTTGTGGTCAGCACAGTTTTCCACAAATTATTAATCACAGGAGAAAACATACAGAGCAAGCAGACAGCCTTCCTCCTTTCCCTTCTCAGTGTCTTCTTCTCACTCACCTTATTCCTTTCTTGTCCCCCCACCATAGGGAATTGAAAAATGTCTCTTTAAGTTCCCTACGCTTGATGCCTTGCAGCATACCCTTGTAAATCAAATAAATATCTCAAGGATCCTCATCCTGGGAAAATTGAGATAATTGCACCAAATTGAAGTGCCTCTTTCCCCCCCACCTTTTTTTTTTCCTTCTCCTCTTTTCAGCTGGAGTCTCTTGTAGTAACAGGTGTGCTGACTGCTAATTCCTGTGCAGGAGTTATTCCCTTTCTCAGAAGGGATGGCCCTCTATAGCTGGTCTTAGGCAAGCTCCATCCATGAGAAGCTCCATCTGCCAAGAAGGTCCTGAGTGATTTGACCTAAGCTAGACTAATGCAAGTGGGTATTTAGTCTCTTCTAACCCTCATACAATTATAGAAGACCCCAAGTTGGAAGGGACCCACAAGTATCATCAAGTCCAGGCAACACCACACACCATAACACGAGGAGAAATGGACCCCAGAACCAGCCTTTCTTGTCATTACCACGTGCATGCATCTCCCTAATCCAAAAATGTGAAAATGCCTTCCCCCAGTTGTTAATACATCTAGTTATTTACCCAGCCTCCCACCTTAATGACCAAAGACACCAGAAAAGAGAGGGATAGGGCAGCAGGTTGAGAGAAAAGCAGAGGACAGGAGGAACAGGTGAGGAGATCAAGGGGCAAGCAGTGACCCTGCTGCTTTTCTACCCGGGCATGAAGAAAACCTTACAAAAGAGAAGTCGACAGTGTTTTGCTTTTGGCATTCAATGGCCAAAAACCCAAGAAAATTGGGACTGTCAGAGAAATGGAAGATGAATGATGGTGCAATCCAAAGGGATGATTACTTCTCTAAGAGATTTCCAAGCAACACCTGGGGTCTCAGGGGGAGCCTGCAAAAAGGGCTTTTAGATGACTTTGCTTAAGGCAGAGAGCATAAGTCTAGAAGGTACTCAGAGAGCAGCAATGGCTGTGCTCATAAAACCAGAGAGGTAGCAAGCAGTGCAGAGTGACTTGATAGCACTGAGCATGGCCTTCATAATTACAAGCATCCAAGTGCAGATTAGATCTTCCAATTCAACCAGCTACTCTAAAGCACACATTGGCTGGGAGAGAGAGGAGCAGGCTGGCTCCAGGCCCTGGGAGATGATCGCTGAGCTTGGGTGAGCAGTCTCAAGGCTGCAGGTGGGCTCAAAGAGGGGAAAACAGCTGTTTCTGCTTCACCCAGATCAAATCTTCCATGCCAGGCCACCCTACCCTTGTTCCCAGCAGAGCCACAGCTCTCTGTAGAATCATCAGAGGCCATTCTTCTGAAAATGCTCTCACACTCACCAAAAATAACCTGAGAGCCTGGGCAGGGCTGAAAGAAATTGAATGCATCAGCTGAACAAAGCAGTTCAGACCTACTGCTCCATCCAGAGCTTGGCCAGCATTTCTCTATCCATTCCAGCTTTGGGGAGGGAGGAAGCAGAGCTGGGAAATTGCTTCCCAGGAAGTCCAGTAATAAAGAATGGA
Source organism: Meleagris gallopavo (assembly GCF_905368555.1). Classification (NCBI taxonomy): domain Eukaryota; kingdom Metazoa; phylum Chordata; class Aves; order Galliformes; family Phasianidae; genus Meleagris; species Meleagris gallopavo. The sequence continues at coordinate 9,829,667 of NC_139417.1, read as the reverse complement.
TGGAAGGAAGTCTCATGAATCAACTCTCTCTGAGTGCAGCCACGATGTTTTCACCTTCCCCAGCCAAATCACCGGAAGGCGATACACGTGTGGTGCCATGTCTTGTACTCAGGGCACATGCAACAGAAACTCACTCTTCTACTTGCCCTGTGCTGTCCATATAGAATCATAGAATCAATAAGGCTGGAAAAGACCACTAAGATCACCAAGTCCAACCATCAGCCCACCCCCACCATGTCCACTGTCCACGTCCCTTAGTGCCACCTTTCCACATTTCTTCAACACCTCCAGGGGTAGTGACTCCACCACCTTTCTGGGCACCCTGTTCTCTTTCCGAGAAAAAAATGTTTCCTAATATCCAACCTGAACTGCCTCTGGTGCAATTTGAGGCCATTACTTCTTGTCTGCACAGACAAAGCTAGAGCTTGGGTCCACATAGACCCAATTTGAGCTTGTAAGCACTACCGCAAACACAGACAAGGGAGGTTTGTTCTCTTTGCCTCTTCTCAACCTTTGCGGCAGCATTCAAAGAGAACAAGTTCCAGCACCTGCAGGACAAGATGACCCTGTCCAATGTGCATACAACACAAGCCACCCCTGGCATCAGCAGTCTCCACGTGATATTTCCCTTCCTTTCAGGAGGAAAAGGCTTGACGATGTTTTGACTCCCTTTTCAGAGACTCCCACACAGCACTTTATAATCCAACTTTGCTCTCAAATACACATCCTGGGCTGCATCCCAGAGATGTATGTCAGGCATGAAGCGCTGTCAGTCAGCCCCAGTCACAACACTTCAGGGCTTAGGAGAAGTCTGATGGATCGGAGTGAAGGGGGAGGAGAAGAAAAAGCTGAGCAGCGAAAAATGAAAGGAGAAAGACAAATCAAGTGAGGAAATGGCAGGGACTATGCCATACAGCAAAGATGCTTTTCATCTGTGATACAGCAGTGGTGTCAGGCACTGAAAAGGACAAAGATGTTCAGACAGAGTCAGGCAGGGAGGAAGCTGGTCTGACACTCGGTGACTCTCATCCGCCTTGTTCTCCAAGTAGCTGCGGGCAGCAGGGACTGAGACTCACTGCCACATCAGCAGCACAGCAATTAATGTCAAGTGGGCTGTAGGGACAAAGCTACCAGAGAAAGTGTCTGCCTGGCTAAATGCCACTTCTTGATTTGGCTTGGATATCTGGAGCCCTCAGCCAAGACAGCCAAATGGCCACAGCACTGGGATTTCCCACACCATGTTCATGAGGTGCAGGAAAGGGTCACTGCAGGAATGACCTGGGGCAGTTCTCCTCTCATGACCCATATTTCCTGTATAAGAAGACATCTACAATAGTGAGTATCAAGAAAGGCAAAACTGAACCAAATAGGAACTACCATGGGAGCAATCAAAACCGCACTCATGTGAAGACAAAGGGGAATAAATTTAAGCAGGTGTTCAGAAGTGACTAAGAAAGAGCAGTGGGTGAAGGAGGAGGTTCCTCCCAGTTCTGGATAATGAAGGAAATGGAGAAAAGATCTCAAACACTGCACAGAAGCTTGAAATTAGTCAAGTATGATCATATCGTCAGTTTCAGTCTCTTCTACCATGCATGAAATGAGTACATATTCATTGGGATGAAGAGACAGGCAGGGGAAGAGATGACTCTGTATCTTAATTGAGATAGGCATTCACTGAAGCTTGAACAGGAACCCACATATCCTCTACTCCCAGGTGAGTACCTGAGTGCCTATGGTAGAAGTCTGACTTCTTAGTCCCTCTCTGCGACCCAGGGGTTTGATATTTTTTACTTATTCCTCACAAAATGAAAAAGCTCAAATGGCAGAGACTGAGCAGAATCAGATTACAGGGCCACAGAGCCATGGTGAGCAACCACCAGTCTTGCAGATCACTTTTATGACCTAATCATTAGAAAGAAGAAATGTCCAAAGAAAGGAGTGAGCCTTCTCCTTCACTGGGTCATCTTCATCATAAATGACTTCTAGAAAGTACTGCAAAACATCTCTACAAACACAGGAAAAGATCAAGGACAGAGAAAGATCCCAGGCACCCCACCACTCCCCACCCTGACCTCGACCTGCAGAGATATCAGCCTGACAGCACATGCTTGCAAGCCCCAGCCCAGCTCAGGCTGGGTGAATGTGACAATCCATTTCTGACAGCGTGTCAATACAAAGCAATTTAGGAGTGCATGAAAAATCGACCTGAGGTAACAGGCAATTTCTCTGCTCTGCTGGTTAGACGGAAGTAGGGACCAATGAGGCCAGCAGCCCTGAGCGTGCTCACCTCGGCAGCACCCGCTCTGCCGGCCGCGTGCTGTCAGTTAGCAGCTCTCACCAGGACCAGGGACTGAAAAAGGCAGGAGCACAGCATCGTCTGCAGAGTATGGTCTCAGGATGGGGACAAAGCAGAGCTGAGGTCAGCTTCCCATTCCTTTTACCTATTAAGATTTTGTTAATTGGAAGGCATTTCAATATGTAAAATAAGAAGTTTGTTGAAATAGAGGAGGCAGACTTAAATGTATGCGTTATCACAAAGCAGCACCCAGACCTCAAGCCCATGCAACCTGCCCCATGGGCAGGGAGCTCAAACACAAAGATTGGCATAGAAAAGCAGAGGGTGAGCCTGATCCAAGCAATTTTGTCTGCAAATGTGGAAAGCAGCAGCAGCATGCTGGCAATGCTCATCCAGCAAAACGGGCTCACGGACACTCCCATCATGCTAAAAGCATCACGATCTGTCATTATTAAAAGCAGAAAGCACAACAGATGGAGCTTACTCCTCTGAACCCACCCCTTTTCGCCCTCCCAGCCCCAGGATGTTTCAGCCTGAAGAGCTGATGCAGATCCCTCATTCATCTAGAGAGGATAGAAGTGCTGCCTCCACTGAGAGAGGCTATAGAAATGATACTTGCTTCCTGTTTTTCAGATCAAACAACTTTGAATTGGATAATAATATCCAACTCATGTTAGATATTAGAAAAAGTTTATTCTCCTAAAGGGTGGTGATGCATTGGCACAGGCTGCCCAGGGAAGTGGTGGAGGCACCATCCCTGGAGGTGTTCAAGAAATGTGGAGATGTGGCACTAAGGGATGTGGACAGTGGGCATGGTGGCGGTGGGTTGATGGTTGGACCTGGTGATCTTAGTGGTCTCTTCCAACCTTAATGATTCTATGTTCAGGAATGAACTTCCTGCCTGCGCTGCACTGCCCACATACAGCTACAGGGGGGGCTAAGCAAGGAAATGCACAAATCAAAGAACGGGAAGAATGGGTGGAGAGAGGAAATAAAGTTACAGTGAATCTGCCAGAATGACATGCTGGGTTGAACCTACCATGGTCACATGCTTTTCCAGGAAATCATGGGCTAGAGCTGGAGAGGCAGGGTTTGGGGTTGGGTCCTTTATGTGTGGTTGCATTAAGAGTAAGATACCCATTTTATTTGGATTTAATAAGCTAGTTAATGCATGTTTACAAAATTAAAAATCTTTATTAAAGGCAGATGTACTGGTGTGTGAATAGCTAAGCATCAGCATTGCCTTCAGATCATCCGCAGCTTCGGTGTCTGCTTCTAATAACCAGCTGTCACTTACAGCGATGTGGTAACTCTCTTATTAAATCCTAAATGGGCATATGGAGGTTACATTCAAAGTAGTGTGTCCCCCCTACGTTTCTATCTTTTCCCACACATAACTGAGCCAACTCACGATTCCCTGCAACATTTTTCCCCTTCATTAATCAGATGCACGTTAAGATCAGAAAGGCCAGATGATGACCACTCTTTCTGTTTTTACATCACTTTGGAAAAACTCATCAGACTCCCTGTATGTCAAAGGAGTCCTAACACATCCCAGATGCCTCAGTGCTAATTGTGCTTTTTCTACTTGAAACCACTAAGCTCTCCCAAGAAGCACTGCAACCACAAGCCTCATTTGTCCGGCACTGCCGTGCTCCTGGACTGCTTTGTAGTAATAGCCTGGCAAGTTCAACTCTTAAATGAGCCACCACCAACACCACAGCACAAACACCTCCTTATTTACACACTGCGTATTCAGAGGACGCTGGAATCCAGGACTTGCAGGAAGCAAAACTCATTTCTCTTATGGGAGTTGGGATGGAGGGTTAAACAAGAAAATTGATCTTGTCTGCAAGTTTCCAGGAAAAACACCATCAAAAAAAAACAGTACTTACAATCAGGGTAACACTTTCACCTTCTATTGTTTTTCTTATATTTTGCTTTTTACCTGAGGCAGATGCAACCAGCAAGATACAGAGGGACATGTTTTAGTGGGCATGGTGATGAATTGGCAGTTGGATTTGATGATCATGGTGGTCTTTTTGAACCCCAATGATTCCATGAAGGCAGGGAGCAGCACCTGTACCTTGCAGCACTGTGCCCTCCAGCTGGCAGCAGAGAGGATGTGCTTCCCCTGCCCGGTCATGCCAGCAGACTGAAGCCACACTGGCTGTATAGGAGCAGCAATAAGGGGCAGCTCTGCTTTGCCCTGCACAGGTTCCATCATTAGGACTCGTCTCACGCAAACTGCTTCCTGATTCCCCATCCTTCCCTGACGTGGATCTATATGCTCTTAATAGCATTTGAATAGTTAGTGCAGTTGGCTGGGGAGAGGAGGAGGCAGACAGGCAACTGAAGAGCACTGATGCTGCAGCGTATTAACAGTGTGTCAGCGTGGGTCAGCCTTGCAGACCTGGGGCAATGATGACCGTGTGTTTAGGAGGGCCTGATCCCATCTCCCTCAGCCTTCCAGCTCCCTGCAGTGGTTTAGATTGGGAATCTGAAAACCATGAAACAAAGGAAACAAGGCACCATATTCCAGAACCACGCTCACAGAGCTGTGGCCTCATCACCTACGGCAGCACAGTGGGATTGCAACCCACTCCTGAGAGCAGCTGTGTGTGTGAGAGGTACCTCAAGTGCCCACGGTGCCCCTCCAGCTGCAGGTCCATACTCTTCCCAGGGACACCCTTTCATTTTTCATCGTTATCAAGGAGAGATAGGAGTTGTTTCAAGCCAGTTAAGTGCACGTGCAGATATGATGCTGTAAAGTCTGAAAGAAGCAGAAACAGATCCTTCCTTGCACCCCATGGAGCTGAGCAGACAACTGCCTGCACCAGGCCATGGGCACTACAGATCCGGGAAGTGGAGGTGAGTGGCAGGGGATGTGCTCTCCCCTCCTGTTCCCTCTCCTAGGCACTACTGTCAGCTGCAAGCACATGATATTTGTGGTCTATGCTTGCCCATCCTCATGTCTGAAGGTCCTGTACACAGTGCTATCAATCATCTGCAGAAATATTAAGCTGCTAGAGAGCTGACACTGTCATGTGCTGTATTCATTCACTTGAGGATCAAGTGTCCAAATGAAAGTGGTAATGGAGTCCAAACACACAGCCTCCTCTGTCCCTGATCTCATTATGGCCCTGATGTGTGCCCCAACCCCTTTCCCTCCAGGTCTCCCTTCCCACAGCACTGACCACAGCTCATAAATTAATAAGTGCATGTACTTTTAAAATCAGGTTTGTGGTGAGGGAGAAAGTGAAGATGAAGTGGAAAGAAGGGGAGAGAAAATAGACACAATACATGCAAACCCACACAAACAGCTGAAACATTGCAAAAATGTTTAATGATAGGTAAGTCCACCAAACCACAAACCCCTTGGTCTCTAGTGGGCACGGTGGGGATGGGTTGATGGCTGGACTGAGGGATCTTAGTGGTCTTTTCCAACCTGGATGATTCTATGATTCTAACCACCAGCCAGACACCTTAATAGGTTTCCTAGCAATGGCCGTGTGGTACACAAGGACCCAGAATCCTTTGTATCCTTTGTTCTTACTCCAATTACGTGCCAAGTTAAACACAGAAAAAAAAAATACCTAATCCACAGTCACTCTTTAATCTTAGTCAGCTTATTAAAACCAAGAGGACAAAATAATCCACCCAGGATGGCAACTTGGGGCTGCTCATTCCCTCTCCAGAAAAAAAGTTTGTGTTTCTCCTGAGGGTCCCAGGAGGCTCAGAGAGCAGAAGACACTGACAATATGCTACAGGAAAGAAGGGGGAAAAAAAGGTAATTACGGAAAAGATTCAGAGGAAAGCTTGTTTCTGCACAGCTGCCGAGGGCAAGTGGGAGCAGAACGTGCAGTAGGAGCTGCTGGCTCCAGGCTTGCAGGCAATCAGCGGATCGCACCCAAGAAGCAAAGCCAGCTGAGGCAGGCTCATCCTGAGCCACAAAAAGGCTGGAGAAGGGGGGGAAGAGGACTTTGTGCTGCAAGCTACAGGGAGAGGAACTACAGAGGAGAACCTGGGTTGGATATGTTGCATGGGGAAAGACCTGACCTATGTCCAGTGTTGTCCAGTTTGACTAGTGCTAGATAAGTTTGAATGGACATGGAGAAACTATCAGAAAAATACTTGCATTGGGAGACTGGCTTGCCAAATGAAGTCCAAAAAAACCCTGAACTTCTGCAATAGTAAGGTCCAGACATCCTAACTACAACTGTCATAAAATGGAGTGGCGGCAGAAGATGCAGCACCAAGAAATGATATTGGTTTAGACTCAACATTGGTAAGTGAAAGAGCACAGTGGAAGAGCTGTAACTGGAAAATAATGATGGACAGAGTGACTTACTTAAAACTTAGGCCATATTTGACTTATTTTAAACAGAACAGACAGATAAACAGTAGTAGAGTGCTGCCTAAAGGTCCCTGGTTTCAAAAGGGCAAACACGTGTCTTGGATATAAAATAGAAGTTCAGATGTCTTCAAACCAAATGCAAAACTCCCCAGAGAATGCATGTGAAGCATGGAAAAAAATACTCAAGGAGCAGCTCCTGAGTAGCTCCTACCTTGCTGAAATGAATATTGTAATAGGAACAGAAGGAATAAGGAGAGAGCATAAAAAGGGAAATGATAAAGCAGCAGAGAAAGTTTTTTAGGGGCTGTGAAGTAGAGAGATGGAGTGAGAAATGCCAGAAGTCAAACTGAATTAGACCTTAGGAAGGATATTAAAACAAATAGTGAAAGGTTCTCCAGCCATACAAACACAAAGATAATAAAGACTGAACAGGCAATGCTGTGAGCAGGACAGGGGAAGAGTTCACAAAAATCTAGGTGAGGCCCCAAGACTAAATGCATTCTTCTCTGCAGCTCTGAACAGAGACAATAATTGTAAGCATATGAACTAAGCTGGGTAACCAGCTGGGAAAGTTGTAGAACGGCTTCGTTTGGAGGGGACACTGCAGATCTATAGTTCCAACCGCCCTGCTGTGGGCTGGTTACCATCCCCCAGATCAGGCTGCCCAGGGCCCCATGCAACCTGGTCTTGAACACCTCCAGGAATGGGGCATCCACAACTTCTCTGGGCAGTTGTACCAGTGCCTCAGCACCCTCTGAGTAAAGAATTTTTTCCCAATATCTAAAGAAAATGTACTTACCATAGCTGAGAGGGAAGTGAAGATCCAATATCTTCCTGCTATCAAGTGATTGGCCCCTAAGTAGCTCCCAACCCAAGGTCCTGCAGGAACCAGCCCATGCCATGACAGGACTAGAGTGAGGGCTTTGATAGATTGATCAATGAGGAAATGGAGAACACAATGTACAGCCTGTAAGTAAGAAGAATGAAAAAGGAATATGAGCATCCAATGACCCAGCATGAAAGGGAAGAATGGAGAGAAGGGCTGTGGGATTCCGGACTGTCCTGTCTGGGAACTTTTCATTCTTGTCTTATTTTTCTGTTAATAACTAATCTCATAGATAAGGAAAATCTGTATTTTAGAGAATCATGTAATGCAGTGGCATGATCACGAAATCATAGAATCATTTGAGTTGAAAGGGACCTTTAAAGACCATCGGGTCTAATTCTCCTGCAATTTACAGGGACACTTCCAGCTCCATCAGGTGCTCAGAGCCTGGTCCAGCCTGAAAATGGGAATGATGGGAGGTGATTTGTTATGGTAAAGTGAATGAGGTTTAGCCCAGGCAATGTAGAGCCACGTGATCTAGTGGAGCAGAAGAAGGCCAGGAAGGAAGGGAACAGCAGCAACACATCACCCACTCTAACGACTGAAGGAGTGGGGACACAGACTTTTTGTTTACTTGATCAGAGGAGACGTGATTACCCCCTGCATCCTGTCTATAAACAAGGGAAAAAGTAATGGAAGTGGAAGAATGACACTGGTACTAAAAATATATAAAGTAGCTAGAAACATGTCTAAGCTCAAAGCAGTGTCTCACTAGAGCAGTGAGGCAGCTGGGCAAATGACAGGGAAAACACAAAGAAATAAATAAAAAAGAGGAGGAAAGATTTTTAAGAGGAAGCCTGCTAGGAGTATGAAAGGGATTTTATGAAGTGGTTCCCAGCTGGGAATTTGGCCATGGTACCAGGGTTAACACACCCACTACTCTGAAAAAATACCAAGGGATTTTCAGCAGCCAGGAATTGCCAAGACTTGGGTTTTAAATCTCCACTGCTGAAACGCAACTATTTATTCAGAGCAGTTCCACTTGAGCAACTATGTGAAATGCTGCTCTGAGACTCTCAAAAGTCTCCCGGGGAGCAGGCAAAAAAATACATATATTCTGTCTGGAGCTGATTCTCTTTCCACATTTCTCTCCCTCTCATCCCTCTTCGCTGCTAACAGGATTTGCATCAGAACAGCCCAGTCCTCAGTGCAGCTCCCAGCCCCTATCCCTCTGCTCGTCAACCCATAAATACAGCACCTCTGGATATGAGGAACGGTGTCCTGGGCAGCTGGGGGAGCTACAAACAGCTCAGTGCCCCTCAAGCAGCAAAAGACTTGAGGCATCTATGCTGCATAGAACAGTTCAACTGCGTCGAAGAAGTACCAGCTAGGAGCAGATGCTGTCAGAGCCTCTCAAGGCTTTCTTAATATCAGCCCACCTTGAATGTAAGAAAACTGAGTCATCTCCATCCTAAGCAAAATGAGAAGATACCAGCATACTTAAGAGCTCACAGGGAGCAGAAAGTTTTGTAGAATCACATAATGGCTTAGGTTGGAGGGGACTTTAAAGACCATCTAGTTCCAGCCCCCTGACATGGGCAGGGCTGCCAACCAGCAGGTCAGGTTACCCAGGGCTCTATGCAACCCGCCCTTGAATGCCTCCAGGAGCAGGGCGTCCACCTTTGCTCCTGCCATCTCCTTATACACGTGCTATGGGGAAAAGCCACTGTCTGACAGACCCAGGTAACCCAACACCAGAGTGCCTTTTTGTCAAGACTACTGGGTCCTACTGGGTCCCCATAGGTCCTTCATCTCTCCCTTGTCCACTCCAATCACGCCCCCTCCCCTTCTCCTGCCCTTCTCCGCTCCTTGCACCAAAGGCGCGTTTGACCTCAATCTGTCGGCTTGGATTACAGTCTGGAGCCATTCCCCTCTGCCGAGCATGGAACCCATCAGGGCTGCGAGGCTGTGTCTGCCACGGCGGGTTACAGGAGATGGGGTCAGTGAGGGCTGCACAGCACTGGGCTGCAAAGGGATTGGAAACCAACAGAGCTCGGCATACCTGTGGAAGGAGGCTGAGCAGAAAGTGTGAAGGGGTGCTTGGTACTCAAGAGTCGTCTACAAACAAAAGACAGTGAAAAGCTTCCATGTGTAAAGTGCAATAGGGCCCATTCTTCGGCCCAAAGAATCTGGCTAAACATGGATGCACTTTGCTATCCCCAAATCAGTGCATCTTCACTCAAACTGCCCTTGACCTGCCCCAAGAGTGCATGAGCAGAACTCCAGCAGGAAGCCCCCTTGACCTTCCCCACACTTCATCCCACTCCATCAACAGCACAGTGTGGACAAAACCAAGGAAAAATGAGAGGAAGGGAGAAGGTGCTCTTTGTACCCAGGTGGACAAAAATGACACACATACACGCATAACGAGGCAAAGTCTGGGAATCAGCAGGAGTCCCCATGAGCCCCTCACATGCACGCAGTCCAGCAGAGAGGTGAGGAGGAAAGGGCAGCAGCCCCCAAGGCCTCCACTGTATTGGCTGAGGATGACAGGCTGAGCTTGACAGCTCTGCATGCTGTCACCTCCTATTGCATTACATTCCCTGAAGGACAGCAGGGTGAGCATGGTGCTCAAAGCCCTGATGAGTGGGCTAGAAGGCACACTGGCACTGCCAGGAACCAACCCCAGCCACCACAGTTAAAGCTTCTTCTAGAAACACCAGCAGAGACATTTCCCCTCTGCTCTGCTAAGTCCCAACTGATCTACCCATGCCCAGAGCCTCCAAGATTTTGTTCCATTCCACAACAGGCAAAAAAATCCAGCGTAGCCACACATGACCAAGTGTCACCCCAAGCCTGTACACCCCAATGCTGCCCTGTCTCTCTGTGATCACCAAAGCTCATCCAGCAGCTGGGGCACACAGTGACATTGCAGCAACGTGACAGAGGCCCAGCTGCAGCTCATGAGCTGGAGGACAGCTTGGCCAAAATGTCCTGGGGCATCAGCAGCAACAAGAGTGGCATGTCCCTCAAGCTGCCCTGATGGCTGGCACGGCTGTGCTTTCCTTACCCTGTCCAACCCTTGACCTCACGACCCAAAAGCCTCCTCTTACTCTAGTCCAATGACACAGAAAAACAGCCGTCAGGATGCGGGGGAAGGGGTCAGATGCCAGCGTGGAGAAACCCTCTGAGTCAGACACACAAACAAACCTAAATCACTGCTTCTCGCGGATGTCACAAGAAGTAGCACAAACTGTAGCTGCAGGAAAAAAAATCCAATAGGCACCAATTAAATGCATGACTTGATGCCTCCACCACGGCAGCCAGTGGTGGCTTGCTGGTGGCAGCCGAGTGTCACCGGTCATTGCTGACAGTGCTGAGCCTCTGCCTCTCCTGGGGGGTGCTGGGGATGGTCAGAGTGTTGCCAGTGCAGCCAGAGCTGCATGCACATGCCTGCATTTTAGATAGCTTGATGTGAAGTACACCGCAAAGTCACTGATGTGACTGCCTTGAAACTGGGGGACTGCCATTTGGGCATGAGCCCAAACATCCAATGGAGCACCGGGTGGACCCAAAGGAAAAGTTTCACGTAGGCTACCCAAAATCTGAGCTAGCTGAGGCAGCAGCATTCCTGCTATCACTGAGCTGGGTGCTACCGCTACCATCAGCCCAGCAAAGGTCCTTCCCTGTCCCTTAACAGGACAAAGAATGGGTCACCGAATGGCAGAGAGACCTGGAGTGTCAATGTGGGAAAACCAGGTGAGACCAGGAGAAAGACAAGAGCAGCCTGAGCCCCACATTTCGCTCATGGTGAATCAGCCATCTGCATTTGACACCCTAAAAGGTGACTCAGAAGGGTTGCACTGATGTGGCCACAGAAGCATGACTGGCCATCCTGTCCCAGCAGCAAGCGTTCCTGAAAGAGTTCCTCCTAGAGCAGGAATCGTGCACTACAGCTCACCCGGCTGTTTGCATCACTCTGCAGCAGCAGCAGCAGTTTCTGGGGTGCAACGAGCCTCATATTTCCCACAGCACAGCCGTCTGCTCCCCTGTCTGCTCACCACAAGCACATCTGCAAAGCAAACGCTTCCCTTCTCTGATGTTAGCTGCAGCCACTAGAGGGTAATCCAGCCCACTGAGTCAGCCCAGAGCCTTGCTTTGATATAGCGGGCAGCAGGTAAGTGCCATTATTCCCAGCTGCTAATTACAAGGCACCCTGCCTAAGTCAGCCCCCAGACCCCCCAGCCAAGCAGAGAGCCCTGCTGGCCGCCCAGAGCCCAGCAGCCTGAAAAAGGCAACGCCATCGCACCAGGATGCTGCTGACTGTTCCTTCCAGTTGGACAAGGCTGCATCTCCAAGCTTGTTAAGAATTGCACAAAATAATAATAATAATGAAATAACAGTTTTAAAACCCACCATAACCCTGAAATCTTCATTAATTATGAATTTTGCATGGCAACTGTTACTAAGAGAGTCTCCTCTGAAACTGATGTTCAAAGAACTTTACATCAAATCTTCAAACAGCTGAGAAGGTTCAAGCTACAAAGTCGAAACATCTGTTGCTTTCCATGCATTTTTCAATGGGGAGATCAGAGAGGAGAAAAAAGTGTACAAAATAATCCTGGTTCTGCTTTATTATTTAAATACAATGACAGCCTATGATACACACTCTATGCAGAGAGGGAGAGAAAAAGCAAAAATGAGTGCAGAGTGTTATACAGTTCTACCTACTGGAGCCAAAAATATAATATGCTTCCATTTGCTTTAAATTTAGCCCTTCTGGGAAATGCTGTATTAATAGCCCTGGGGGATGATGTCTAAAACAGGAAAAGAAGGGCATCTCCTCCAGCAGGAACAATGAGCTGACAGTCTCACCCCTCCTCTAGCTGCTGTGGAATGCTATGGTAGGAGCAGCAAAACAATTCCCAACATTCCCAAGGTTTTCCAAGGCTTTGATTTCACATAGGATCAATATCTCTTTCAGTGGAACATTGAATTTTTTTTGTTGTTGTTGAGCAGCAAGGGGAAACTTCTAACAGCATTTGGATTAAAGAGTCCAATCCAATGTACCTCTATCCAAGGTGCCCTGAGAGATGAGATCTAGACTGCAAAGTCTCTGCATTTGTGTTTCACCTACTTTCAGCCCCGAGCATTGCTGTGTTGTAAGGATGGTACCTTACAAGAAGTTTACCAGCAGATGAGCTCTTCTTCAAATAGAGAAGCTGACTTCAGCTTTCACACCATATGCTTCTGAGGGATGCTGGCCCTCTGAGAGCCAGGCTGAAAGACATCTGATCTGCTGAGGTAGATTCATCTAATGCCAGGAATTCAATCAATTAGCAAACTTCAGATGAAGAGCTGGACAACAAGTACACCTGTAACAAGAGTCTGGGAACAGCTTCTTGGGTCCCTGTACCAAGTTCCTGCTGCCACAGGCACCATGTTATATAATAGAATCATAGAATCATAGAATTGAGTCAGAAGGGACCCTTAAAGGCCATCTGATCCAAACCCCCTTGCAATGAAAAGGGACTCCTACAGCTCCATCAAGGGCTCAGAGCCCATCCAGCCTGGCCTTGGCTGTCTCCAGGGATGGAGCACCACCACCTATCTGGTGGTTATTATCTCTTAATAAATATAAAGCTCAAACCCCAGTAGGTTTCACTGCCTCCTGCACATCCCACCAGACAGAAGTGGTTGGAAGCAGTGGCTGAAGCTGCTTCAGAAATTCCCTCCTCCCCAGGCTGTGCAGTTCAATTACCACATCCAAGTGGATTTATCAAACTATAAAGCAAATTGAATAATCTTGTGCTTCAGGCCTATAAAACATAAGTATTATACCTGGAAGTATTTTGACAAAGTAATAAAGATGGAGAGTAGAGGAGAGAAGAGGGAAGAGCAGCCAGCTCTTTTTTAATGTGAATCACATTTTAATTTTTAACATGAAACCGAAGTGAATCAACACTCAGCTCCAAGTTCCATCTGTGTTATGGGAGCATCCAGCTGGGGACTCAAGAGATCACACTGGGAGCAATTCCTATAGCATAAGGCTGTTTGGTCAGGATCCGTCATGGGATCGTAGAATCATTTGAGCTGGAAGGGACTTTTAAATGCCATCTGGTCCAACCCCCTGCAATGAACAGGGACACCCACAGCTCCATCAGGTGCTCAGAGCCCATCCAGCCTGACCTTGGCTCTCTCCAGGGATGGGGCACCACCACCTCTCTGAGCAACCATTGCCTCACTATTCTTATAGTAAAAAGCTTCTTCCTTACCTTACGTCCGGTCTAAATCTCCTCTCTTTTAGCTTGAAACCATTTCCCCTTGTTACAACAGACCCTGCTGAAGAGCCTATCCCCTACTTTCTTACAGCCCCCGCTTAAACACTGAAATACTGAAAGGGATCCATAACTTGAAGTGAGCAGCAAGCTGTACAAAGGGCTTCACTCATTGGCCCTGCCTCCATTCCATCTCTGCAGCCTTCCTGCAACCTAGGGGCATTATTCCACAAAGCCACGAATCCTTGTTCCCAAACACAAGCACATGGGACCTCCGCATCCAAGCACTCCCGATTTCCCCCCTCGCTCAGAGCTGGGAGACGTGACAGAGTTGGATGCTAAAATCACCCAGCCCCCCAGAAAAGACAAAATAATTTCCCTGTGATTTCCCACCGAAGCAAATACCCCTCTGGCCATATGCTCAAGCTGTGGCAGACGCCGACCCCACTCCCATGCTCGTTATTTACTTGCCGCTTGCTGCCTTCCTTCTGCCCCAGTGACCCCAATGTTCACCCATCCTCGCTCTGCCGTTAACCCCATTTTGGTTTAGGGGATGATTCACTCTCAGTGTCCAAAGTTTTCACCGTCAAAAACCTCTCTTACCATGGGAATCTCACGGGCAATGAGATGGAGGAGCCCCCCAGGACCACACGACCTCAACTCCCACCACCAATGGCTGCAGATGAGTGCCGAAATCCTGCTGCTCTCTTTAAGTCCCTCTCTGCATTAGCACCAGCTCTTACACTTATTGCCTTGTCTTTTCCTTTTTTTTTTTTTTTTTTTTTTTTGGCCATGTGTCACTAATTTTACTCATTTTCTGAGTTTGTCTAGAATAGTAAAAGATTTGATTAGCGCGTTCCTGGTTTTAATTGTAATTAGGACAGTCATTGTACAAGCTATAAAAGGAAATTGGGCTACTGCTGAGTGGAAGAACCCCTGAGAGAATAGGGGTTGTGAAGGGAGAATTTCGTTCATAAAGAAGGAAAAAAAAAAATAGAAAGAAAAAAAAATGTGGCTGGGAAAGAAGCAAAACTCCAGCTTGGGATGCTGTGAGCCGAAGTGGTCCAGGCACTTGGGGCCATAACAAAAGTCTGGTTCCAAGCAATGTCAGCATTGGGTAGTTTCTTCCCTGATGCAACCTGCTGCATGACCTTGGCCACAGCAAGGTCTTATCTTTCAGTTTCCCTCACCAGGATGGGTTTGGGGGACTGTAAATTAATGGTCCCTTTTGCAATGCGTGTTGTGATCCCTGTGACACAGGAGCAGCAAGCAATTACCCCCAGCTCCATCACATACCAGGAGTCACCTTGCTGGTGGACACCATGGACACCTCCTGTATTCGAGGGACAGCGAGATGGGCCAGGTCCCAGGAAAGGACATCGGCCAGTTCTGCTTCTTTCCAGCAGAGGGAGGGGAAGGCCAGTCCTAGCCCATCGCAACAGCATTAATGCTAGGAAAGACACCTAGAAATAGGATGTGTGAAGTCACACTGTACAGCCATCACTTTCAAAGCCCAGAGGAGTGGGGCTCCCCTGGCGCTTTGGGGTGGCCGTGTTGGCAACCCGTGCCAGGCACATGGTGGTCACCCGAGCCACTGGGGCCAGAGGAAAAGGGAGATAACAGCAGCCACATTTCTCACCTGACTTAATCTCATAGATAAATCGCTCTTGACAGTCATGGCCGAGATCTCTGGTCACATCTCCAGCCCCTCTAAAGGGACAGCCCCCCAACGCAGGCAGCCTCCAAAAAGAGGCAGCCAACAGCACTCAGCAGCGTGTCACCCTGTTGGCCCCCCTGGCTCTCTTGCACCTCTGAAGCTATCAGTCTGGTACTAGAAAACTCAAGAAAAATCAATTCTCCCCCTCCTTCTGCTCTGTTTCCACCAGGGGAGGCAATCATTTTTCTGAAGCAATAATTTGCCTTAGTTAAACAAATAAATAAATAAATAAAACCAGCAAAGCTCAGGCTGCTCGTGGCACATTAACGTCTATCAGCCATCGCCTGCCACCTCCTAATGATCTCACCTCCAATCTCAGCCCCAAACTGTGGGCTTTTTACCACTACATTTTCAGCAAAGAATAAACATAAACCAATCACTTCCCAGCATGGCTGCGATTTTCATTAGTGCAGGCAGTAAGGAGGGGCGTATTGCTCTGCTCGGCCCTTACTGCCTTCACAATTTATGGATTTTATTCTTTTTTCCCCTAAGAGCTCAGAAAAAAAAAACTTAATCATCACCTCCATTTGGGAAGAAACTCCCCGTTTGCATCTTTCTCCTTGCAGGGGCACATGCTGCTGCTCTCATCTTTCCCCTGTAAGGTCTGAGCCCATCACATGGCCTACCACCCACACCCCATGCTAATACACTATATGCACAGTCATAGATTTTATATATATAGTTTGCATATGCACGTATATATCTCTAATGTGCATATATATATGTGAGCAGATCAGTGGAAACAACAGAAGCGTTGGGCTTGTGGGTCATAGGTAAAAGAGGCATTAATCCCCTAGTCAAACCTGCTTGTCTTCCAGGAGCTGAGCTCACCCAGGGCAGGACTTATTCTGTTTGGGGCTGACACTTGCTCCTGCTCACATGATCACAGAATCAGAGGTCAGTTTGAGTTGGAAGGACCTTAAAGATCATCTAGTCCCAAACTGCCTGCCATGGGTGGGGAACCTTCCACTACATTGGGATGATCAAAGCCTCACCAAATCCTGTGATGGCCAAGTCCCCATGCTGCAGGCTACGGCTCGTGTACTCATCCTTTTCCAAAGTGATGCATGTTGCTTTCTGCAGGAGCAGCATTTCCCTTTGCACATCCTGGCATTCACCACCCTTGTTAGATAAATGAGGGAACACACCCAAAGACAGGAGAGTTTCCCCATAGAGTCCAAAGAAGTCCAACAGGAAAGTGCAAGATTGTGGCAATAGACTGGTGCAGAAAATTCCAGCCAAGACCTTCAGATCCCATGTGGGGTTTCAAGGTCCCAACCACCAGGTGCTGAGGGTACTTACCTGGAGCATCAGGTGGCATCATAGGACTCAGGGTCCCCACAGAGGCAGCCACAGATTTTAGGTCCTCCAATGCAGTGGATGAAGGTAGGCGGCCAGCACAGCTTTGACAGATTACCGCTGTCTCCAGTGGCAGGGCTGCGTGTTACTGCTGGGAGGTTCCCATTTTATCATTTAATCAAATAAAGTGCATTTGTGGATTACACAATCATTTGTAGACCCTGGTAATCTTTTTCTGCTTAGCTCGGCACTAGAACTTGGGCAGCAAACAAAGGCATTTGGAGCTGTCGTCAGACTCGGACACGCTGGCTTCAAGCCAGAAACTCTTGTTCCTTGACAAAATGAGGCAATTGGTACTGAAGAACATTTTGGCTATTGTGAAATATTAGATACTCATTTATTTTGCCAGCCAATAGTTTTCTTATTCTTTTTTCCCAACTGAAACAATAGAGAAATATTGAGAAGGAGAAAGAGAAGTGTAAAGAAAATCCTGCCTGCAAAAGGATCAGAACAAAGAACCAAACCCCACAGAAACTGCTCATTGAGCTGCCAAACTTGACCTCAGATTGTTCATGTTACAAGTTGGAGGGAAAACGTTCAGGAAATGATACTTAAAACCTGGTTCCTGTACACAGCACTGCATCCAATTGCCCAGTGCCCAGCTTCCACGAGCTCCCAGGGTCCCACTGATTGTGTCACCGACACAAAATCTGGGGAGATAGAGGTTCAGGTTGGATATTAAGAAAAATTTCTTCTCAGAGTGGTCAGGCACTGGTACGGGCTGCCCAGGGAGGTGGTGCAGTCACTGCTCCTGAAGATGTTCAAAAAAATGGTAGATATTGCAGTGAGGAATATGGTCTAGAGCAGTCACAGGCAGGGCTTGTTGGTTGGACTAGATGATCTTAGTGGTCTTCTCAGCCTTAACGATTCTATGATTTGAAGATGAGGGGATAAAAATCACACCAATCACTGTGAAAGTCCAGCTCTTGCTGCTGATGGTCTCAGTGCTGGAGAGCAGGAAATCCACGAAGAAACATAATATATATAAACATCCGGTTTATATACATGATAAATGCAGACAAAAGATGCATCTGTGATCTGTAAGAAACCAAATTACTCCAGAGGTTGGCTCCAGGAGGGGAAGACACCAAGTCAACAGGAAAAATGCAGTTTTGACTGTGGGATTTTGGTTCTTATGCTGGGCAGAGCTATGGCATGGACCCCACACACCAACCTGCTCCCCCCTGCCAACGTCCCCATGCACACCATGGCCACCCAGTGTCACCACACACAATCACCGTGGGGACTTTGTATTAGGATCCTGCCCACCCTACAGCACCATTTGGAAGTAACCAGGGTCCCCAGGGCACGTTCCCATCCTTTGACGAGTGAAATAAAAGGGTTAAAACTAATGAATTCACCACAAGGTGCCCATTCAGCAGAGAAGTCTCCACATGACAGCTCACCAGGCCACACATCCCGGTGCCATTTTGGGCCGCGCTCCTCCCTCCCACGCTGCCCACAACCACTGCCCACAAACACAGGCCAGACACCAGCATTAGCAAAAATGTTTAATCTCTCCTTGATGCGTGTGTTTATTTACAAGTACTAAATCTGAAGAACATTAAAATAGGAAATAGCAGGATATTTACACGATCAAAGGGTGTGCGGCCAGCCAAGCCAGCCTGTTGCTTCAAGTCTGAAACAATCATCACAGAAAGTTAATCAAGGACTCCGGATTCTCATTTATTTATTTTTTTTCCTCCCATTTAATTTTTTAAAACTATTAAACTCTCTGCCTTTCATCAGCTTTGCATTAGTTCCCACCCCCGCTTTCTTAAAGGACAGCTCATTGTGCGCTTTGGGGCAGGATGAGCCTGGGGGTCACCCCCTGCTCCCCACCCTGAGGCACAGGATGGGGATAAGGGGCCTGGGGGCACTTCCAGGCCAGGCTGTTTTTGGGAACCTCCCACTGAAAAGGCAGCAGGGGTAGGCAAGGGCCTGCTGACAGCTGGTGGAGTGCGGCCTCCTCCATGCTCCATCCCCAAAACGCAAGGTGGGGGCACGTGTAGTGTCACTGATATGGGACATCCTGTGATGCCTCCCAGCCTCTCCCCCAGGCAGGGGTAACAGGCTGCCTGCAGGATTAAGGACACTGGGCATCAGGCGAAAGGCAAAGGTAGCACCAAGGAGCAGCAGGGGCTGCAGGCTGCACTGCAACACGTCCCCCACACACAACCATCTGCCATGGAGGCACTCGGGACCAGCAGCGAGGGGACCTCAGAGGGATCCTTGAGTGGAGCAAAGCCCCAAAGCTCCCTCAGGAGGAAGACATCAGCCCATCCCCAGGACCGCACTGTGGACTCTCCTCATTGCATGGGATGGGGAACACAGGCCAGGTTGAGAAGAGCCTGGCAGTGGAGGCAGAAGAAGCCAAGAGGAGCCCTGAGAGCCCAGCAACGCTGTGACACTACAACCCTGCCTAGCACAGCCCTCTGCAGACTCCCCTGCTGACCACCCCCCCAGGACCACCAGGGCCATGAGAGCCATCCAACATGGCTACTCAGCATAGCCAAGGATGCGCTGCAGCACTGCAGCAGCCTGGTGAGCTTCTGCTTTCAGCAGCACTTCCAGAAAATTTCAGAAGGCTCAGACAAAAACCTCCATCCTCTCCAACCAGCAACAGCGAGAGTACCACCATCTCCAAACCATCACCAAAATACCACGTGCTCAACTCCACCAAAAGCCACCAAAGATTCCTCAGACGCTCTTACTGCTGCAGTGAGACCACAGGATCGAAGGGGCTGCCACAGGGATGCCAGAACCTCGGGCCGACCTCACACCACACCTGCACCAAACCCAACTGTGGCACTGCTGGAGCTCCCACCACGCTGGCCCCTTGAGCTGTGCCATCTGGGGACCCCCACAAGGGTTCTGCCCCACCGAGGCTCCTGGCACACGGCTGTCCTTTAAGGCTCTCCAAGTACCACGCTGGAAACGTCAACCACTGAAGTCGTTTGCTTTTTTTTTTTTTTTTCTTTCTTCTGGACAAGAAAGTGACAAATTAATTTCAAATAAAAATAAAATAAAATAGATAAAAGGTCTAAACAAACCTCTAGGATTCAACACTTGCAGTTTTTTTATGCTTTTGTTTTTTTTCCGTTTCTTAAAAAGATCAACTCAGACTAAAATCTAGCACAGTCATGCAACAGCCCACAGCTCTCAGATATCAGCTTGGGGTTCCCAGGTTTGGGAAACGATTATTACTTCTTTTTAGAACACTTCTGTTGTTGTGGCAGTTGGTTTTTTTTTTGTTCTCATTTTCTTTTTTTCAATTAGTATCTTCTCCTTCCCCTCTTTATTAAAACAAAACCAAACCAAACAAAATCACAACATAATGAGAGATGTGCAGGCTTGAAACGATTGTTCTGCATGGTGAGAAATGCTTGGAAATTTCTTCCAGACCATTTGGTATCCTTTTTTTTTTTTTTTTTAAACCGGCTGTGTAAATTTATTTCATATTTATATCGGTTTGATTCTCCTTCAGTTAACTATACAGCACCCCACTGGGGCACGAGAATTAGATTGTAACCACATATATATATATACACACTTTTATTTTTTTTTTTTTTTAATTAAAAACTTCATTATTTTTCCCTCTCCCCCCCCCTAACTTGCAGTTTATGGGAATGGGCAGAAACCAGAGGGCTCCTGTCCACTTGGACTTCTGCTGTCACCACTTCTGGCAGAGCACGATCCCCTCCGCTCAGCCCAGGGAGCAGCAGGAGCTCTTGGGACAGAAAAGGAAATGTATTTGCTCAGTTTTTTGAAAGTTTTGGTCACCTGCTGCAACTCCGGGCAGCATTCGGCACCTTTTTTTGTTGTTGTTCAGGAAAGTAGAAAACCGTGCAGATCTGACTTTTGGAAGGGGGTCTCCTCGTGAAATGCCAGCAGGCACAACCCGTAGGAAGGGCGGATGGAGTGGAGGGGAGATGGGGTGACAGCAAAGAGAGAAAGGGGGAGAAAGAAGGAAAAGAGAGAAAGAGGAAGGTAGATGTGGAGTGGGAATCCCTGCACAAGCCTGGGCTGCCCGGGGCAGGGGAGCAGAGGACAGTCCCAGTTCGGTCCCTCCATGGGCTGGTGCCCAGCTCCAGCCACAAGCATAGCACGAAGCAAGGGGGAAAAGGTAATGATCCAACCCTGGGATCCCTATGTCAGCACAATAAAATGGCAGGAATCCTGCCCCTTCCCACCCCCCCTTAAAAAAAAAATAAAACAGCAAAAAGAAAAGTTTTTAATCATGCAGTCATAATGTCAGTCCTGTCCCTGCCTTCTCCCTCCAAGGAGCCGAACCTGAAACCAACTGACTGGTGCTGTGGGTGGCCAGCAGGAAGGCAGTGGGTAAAAGCCAAAGTACCAGTCTGGCACTCCAGGTCCCCTGTCATTGCCATCCTCCCCTCTGCAAGGATGAACCCTAAGCGCATCCCCCAGCCATCCCCCAGGGAAGGAATACCGACCCTCCTCTCTGACTTCCCTCAGCCAACTCACAGCCTCCAGAACCACTCAAGCAGCATTTAAATAAGAGCATCTACTCAGCTAACAAAACTCCCACTTTTTTTGTTGTTTTGATCTTTTTTTCTTTTTTTTTTCTTTTTCTTTTTTTTTTTTTTGCACTAAACAACATTCAAATAAAACATGGCACAGGACGTATTTTCAGAAATATCAAAGCTCAGGGATTTCTCCCTTTCCTGCCCACCCCTGCTGCCCCCACCACCAAATCTCCCCAGCATCAGTCCTTTAGCTTATTTTTTAAAACCGTTTTTCATGAGTTAGTTGCAAAATTTAGAATCCTCTTTTTTTTTTTTTTCCCCTCCCATTCTTTGTTATACTTTTTTTTTTTTTTCTTTAAATTAAAAATTTTGTCTCGTGTAAATTGTGCAAATATAGCAGTTAACACTAGTGGCAGAAGGCCAGAGAGAGAGAAGGGGGGAAAGAGACAGAAAAAGAAACAGAGGGAGGAGGAGAGGGGGCAGACAGCCGGGAGGCAAGGAGGGGAGAGCAAGTCAAGTACAGTACAAACAGGAGCCCACCCCCCTCCCTCCACCAAAGTAACAACATCCAAATGCCGTCCTAAAAAGCCCCACGGTCCCAACCCTCCTTTCCAGTGGGCTCAGGGGCTCTGCCTGGCCCGGGGGGTCCCAGCGGGTCCATGGGGCACGCGGCTCTCCCTCCTCCACCGCCCCGCATGGCCCCTTTGCAAGGTCTCTGCTGTGTCCCGGTTGCATCGGGGTGTGCGTAGAGGGGTTTATCCATGTTGCTGCTGTCGTCGGGATTTTGTTTTCCGCTCGCACGCGAGGTTTTCCTTGTTCATTTGTGGGAAGTGTGCGGAGGCACCCGCGGGCACGTCCAGCCCCAGCCCCGAAGTGTCCTGCCTGCCTCCTCCCGCCGCATCGCTGCTCGGGAAGCTGGCATCGAGCCGCCTCTTCAGCTGCTTAAGGCCATTGTGTCAATTGCCTGCTCCAGCTTACTCCTCAGCCGCTGTCTCCTGGCCTGCTCGTCCTTCTCTAATGCGGCTAAAATCTGTTGGAGAGAGGGGAGAAGAGAAAGTGACTATCAGGCCTTGCAGCACATCCCAACTCCAGGCAGCCATGGGGTCCCATGAGAGGCATCATGTGTTGGTTCCCCTTGTCTAATAGAGAAGGGGAGAGGTGCAGGACTGTGCCACCAGCTGTCACCCAGCAGATAGAGCATCCTACAGGCTGTGGTAACACCAGGGATGCGCAGCTGCAGCCAGCAAGAAGCCAACCCATTGAGTAGAAATGAAGAAAATGGACATCTAGCGTCAAATGCAGGGCAAATCCAAAAGGCAGTAACTGCTTCAAACTACATCCATGACCCCAGAGAATCTACCAAGTCCAACAGAAGCACTGGC
This sequence comes from Meleagris gallopavo, assembly GCF_905368555.1. Taxonomy (NCBI): domain Eukaryota; kingdom Metazoa; phylum Chordata; class Aves; order Galliformes; family Phasianidae; genus Meleagris; species Meleagris gallopavo. Next base: position 9,806,962 of record NC_139417.1, on the reverse strand, counting down.
TGCTTTTCAGAGACCACGATCAAGCCATGAAGCCAAAAAAATGTGCCAAACGCACAAGGCTGTGGTTGCCACTAGGAACAAAATCCCACTCAACTATCCGTTAGCTTGACAACCCTCCTAGGACATGGGATGGACACTGGGTCCTCAGAATCATAGAATCGAATCATAGAATCACCAAGGTTGGAAAAGACCCACAGATTCACCCCGTCCACCCAGTCATCCACTGATCACCAACAGCTTGCCCCATGCCTTGCAGGAGGCATGCTTGCCATACCAGGACCACAAGAATCATAGAATCATTACAGTAGGAAAAGACCACAAGATAAGTCCAGCTAACAACCCATCATCAACGTTTTAAGAGTCCAACCATAAACCTATTGTCACCACTCCAGCAGTCAACCCCACACCCACCATGTCCACTGACCACATCCCTCAGTGCCACATCTCCACAGTTCTTAACACCTCTAGGGATGGTGACTCCACCACTCCCCGTGCAGCCTGTGCCACTACATCACCACTCTTTCTGAGAAGAAATTTTCCCTAGCATCCAACCTGAACCTCCCCTGGGGCAACTTACAGCCATCACTTCTCATCCTATCAAGAAGACAGCTTTCCTCCATCAAAACTCCCTTCCTCTAACCAACCTCCTGTGGGAATGAGCGATCACAGGGTGATGTCTGACAGTCCCCTTGTCCCATAAGAACACTTCCATGCCTGCAGGTCTGGGGAGCGCTTGTGGAAAGGGCTCAGAGCAGCCAGAAGGGAGTAATGAAGCATAATGCTGAGGGGCACTTGCCCCCTCCACAGGCACAGGTCTCATCTCACTAACACTGTGCCAGTAGAGCAGAAAAGCAGACTTTAAAAAAAAAAAAAAAAAAACCTAACAGAAATCTCATCTCCTCGGGTGAGCTAGTTGAGAGAGCAAATTTTTTTGCAATTAAATATCAAGGCATCCGTCAAAGGGGACTTGATTAACCATTTCATTGGCTGCATAATTGGAAACAAACTGTTGTATAATTAATAGACTTACTAGGAGGCAGGCAAAGTCCATCAGGAGCCCTACAGGTAACTTCTTAATAGGGAATCAGCTTCCTTTGATTAAGCACTGCTGCAGTGCCTGCGGGCTGGCAGAGTTGTGAGGAGATGCAGCAGCTCTTGGCATGGGCAGGCTGTGCTCCCTGAGAGGTGTTCTGGGACAGGACTAGGGCTGGAAGGGATGACCAGTGCCTGGAGGAATTAGAGGCACCGCTGCAAGGTGCAGAGCAGCTGGGTGCTGCTACATGCTGCGGGCAAAACGAAATACCTACAGTCACGCTCCCACTGAAACCAAAGCCCCATGTGTCTTAGCAGTGGCTGAGCTGGAATAAAGGGAGGTTGGCCTGAGAAGCTGGGTAAGAATCTATTCCCACTACTTCTGCCTCTCCCACTGAGCCAGCTGTGTATTGTGCGATGCTGAGGTGTTAGAAAATGCACAACCTGCCCCTGCACTTACCCACTCCTCTTTTATCCCACCCTTATATAAACTATTACAATAAAAGAGAGTTGGACTAGATGATCTTTACAGGTAACTTCCAACTCAAATGATACTATGATTCTATGAAAAGGAAATCAGTGCTGAGACACAGGTTTATCACCTGCTGTAAGGAGCCAGGACCAGTGATTACCAAGATGCAAGTATCCACATGAAAATTAATTATGATCTTCATTCACAGCCAATGACAGCTTATTATTGCACTGAACAACAGGAAAAATTTTTCTCTCCCATTTTGCATCAAAGAGGGTGCAGTCGAGCTGCATATAATTGTGCTTAATGAATGAAAACAAACAAAGGGAACAGCTGCGATTTATTAATTCCATTACAAATAATAAAAGAAGTTCCTGAGAGCTGTGAACATGCTTGCAATGCTTTGAGAGCAAGACACTCAACAGATGTCAGGCTGCAACTATCTGACAAGATGAGAACCTGTGCCCACCAAGAGCAGCTCATCAGTGCCACACGGCCCCTTCCTTGCTCTCACCCAAGTTTTGTTTAAGGGCTGGGGACTTTTACCCTGGAGGAAGCAAGCACCTGATGGTCACCGAGGGGTGCTGACTGATTTGGATCCTCTGAACTGCTCCTCTGCCACCCTCATGGTAACCACAGAGCTGCTGTAAAAGCTGCAAAACATCCTAAGATCCTCCATGGCCAGCCCATCACACGGAAGTACAGACCCCCTAGACATGTCATCCCACTGCAGCTAGGGAATGGCACAGGGGTCCCACCAGCACTGTTACAGTGACCATCACGTGGCCCCTTCCCAAGCACCAGGGTTTCCTCTGACTCTTGTAAGCAAGACAGGCAACCAAGGGGAATGGAAACCTTCCTCAGCCTCCTCTTTCTCCCTCCCTACAAAGCACTCAGCTCCACAAGGACTTAGGCCACCACGGTCCCATTGCTGTCCTTAGACTCAGAAGGCCAGCTCTGTTACTACAGTGATGGGGCCCAACCTCCCTGTGCAAAAAGTGCCAGTGCTTTGTCATCTAAATAAGCCACTGTTCCTGCAGTCATCACTCTGCTTTATTGGGAGAATAAAAGCGATATTATCGTGCTATATGTACAGATCTGTGTTTTACTGTAGTTACATACTTTATTGCTTTAATAAAAAGATGCGGGGTGCAGATTTGAGCAGTGCTTCGTGAAGTTAATTTGTATAAATTACAACACGGGTTTTTGACCACTCTTACTGATACTCCCAAAGAAAGTGCTGAAGAAGCCACCACATCCTCTCATATCCCCATGCAGCAGAGCTGGATGACACCAGTGTAAGTGTGGTGCCAGTACCACTGCGGCACTGGGCTGGGCATGGCACAAAGAGTAGGCACACTGCAACAGTGCTGCCAACTCCAAAGCTCTGCTATGCCCTCATACCAAGTGTATGTACAGTAAGAGAAAAATAGGTGTTTTCCACATTGTTCCCAGCAGAAAACACAGGAATGAAGCCCTGCTTATCAGCAAAGGGAGGGCCACAAAGCAGGGACAGGACTGTCCATCAGCTCCTGGCTCCGCATATGGCCTCATCTTTAATCTCGGCTCTGTGCACCACCCACCCCCATCTCATCAAATAAGGATAATGCAAAACTGAGGGCTATGAGACACAGCCTGCAGCCCGGGTTTGAGGTCCCATCGCCGCATCTTACCTCGTCCTTATACTTGGTGATGTAGGAGTAGATCTCGTGCAGCGCACTCATGCTGTTGAACTGGCTGAGGTGTAACCGTGACTGCTCTGCCAGGTAGGCGCTCATGTCCTGGTCACTAATTGCTGGCATTTTAGCAATATCTGCATAATATCTGCAAAGGAGAGGCAGAAAAAATGGAAGAGCCAGTCAGAAATATTGAGGGAGTGAAAGGGATGAGCCCACCCCGCGATGCTTATGGAGAACCTTAGGAGAAGCAGTATGAGGAGCACCTTTCCTCAGAGTGGTGACGCACCACCATCACTCACTGTAATGCTGCTGCTCATCCAGAGGTCTCACAGCACTTTGCAGAAGGTGAGCATCATTAGCAACATGCTGCCAGAGGAGCAGCATCAAGACATAGAGCACTGGCTGAGCCCAGCCCAGCTCATCATGCCAGGGAGCCAGGATCAGGGACTTTCCAATCTCATAAATAACACTTTTTCTCTTTCCCGTCCCATTTTGGACTGAAACCCACCTGGCAGAATCCATGGTGCAACACACAAGAGTTTGTTACTGTTCTAAGTTCAGAATGTTTCTATAGCCAAAGATGGCACTCAAGGTAACTTCACATCATTGGAACTAGATAAGGTCCCTTCCAACCTAAGTCATTCCATGATCAAGCTCTTGCAGTTACACATCTGCTCTTCTCTGCACAGCTGCATTCTCTTATGATTGCTACCAGTAAGACACTACCTTTCTTCTCCTCGGACACCTTAAATTTCAGTGTCCCACCCCACATTTGCACCACTGACACGCTCAGGAAATAACAGGAAAGCCTGATGGTACACTGCTTGTACCATCCACAATCGTGGTGCAAAAACAGAATATTTTGCTTCAACAAAACCAGAAGGTATTTTGTGACCCAGACTTAGCTGCACAGGTGCAAATTCAAGCAACAGACTGAGGTCTTTTAGGAAACTACACTGGATAGGTCCGTGGGCCTCCATCCAGAAAGAAACCCAATCCACATCAAACGAGCCCTGCCTGCTCCCAGCACCTGGAAACACAGAGCACAACTCCCTCCCAGGTTTGCTTTACTCCTCATGACTCCTCAAACAGCTCAGTAAAGTTTCTGCTACGGTGATTAGCATCATTAGCTGAATGCTGAGGTAGGACACAGCTGGAGCATTTGGATAGGAGCAGATGGCAGCAAGACCACTCGAGGAGATGAAGCCAAGGATTCACTCCATCCCACGGCGCCCAGCTCAGCTAGTGATAAAATACTTGGGCAACTCTTACACGTCCAGGTAAAACAAAGCAGTTCTGAGTTTTATCATGACACAAAGGATGACAGGAAATAGTACTTGTCAGTACAAGCATGTATGGCTTGCATGGACCAAAACTCCAACCATGACCCTGGCAGCAGTCTCTTCCAGAGCTTCCCATCCCCTAAGTCCTTTAATATGCTATTTCTGCCTCAGACTGGCAGGAAACCCTTTGTTGTTTTTTTTTGTTTTTTTTTTTAGCATGCCTGAATCCAGGTGGCAGACAGAGCTGCTAGAGGGAATGTGTCCCATTCAGCCACCCCTGCACTACTCCAATCCTGCCTCTGCAAAGCGTGACAGTGATAACTGCCAAAAGCCAGAAATGCCAGATTTTGCAGCAAAACCCGACAGCAGACACCCCACTCACTGCCTCTGGGACTGCACCCGATGCTCCCAAGCAGCACAGCCCAGCACCCTCCTGCTCTGCAGTAAGCGGTGGCAGGAACATTTGTCATTGGTTACATCTCCCAACTTCTCCCTGGGGATGAAGCACGTCTAGACCAATGTTTCTCTCTGGAATGGTTTTATACCTTTTCTCTGCAGGCTGAGTATAATACAATGCCGAGTATTTTTGTCACAGAGATGGCAAGGTCAGAGAAATTCACCTTACGCTTAAAGGCAGCAAAGTTTGTGATGTTCCTAAGGGACCCCTCTCCAAAGTCCCCTCTAGCCCTCTGCAAAGAACTCTCTCCTATTACAACACAGCTCATCTCTCATCTTAGCCAGCATATTTCAGGGACATCTTTTCTTCTGATCCACACTGTCTCTTCCTCGAGGGAAGAACCTTGTCTTTGCACCTGCCTGCAAAGCACCAGGCATGCCAACGGTGTGACATAAATACGTAACTGACTACTAGCAAACAACCAAGGGCAACATAAGCTACAAAATCTCATGCTTACAAACTAGAAAATACAAGGCTTATTATTGCCTGGGCATCTTACATCTGGTTCATTCAGTACCCAATCCAGACACCAAAAATGGAAAGGGTCCTCAGCAAAGTACAGAGTATGATCTTTAGCACAGCTTATCAGAAGGGGAAGGTTGCTTCAGAAACCTGAAATGTGGTACTTTTTAAGCTTTCTAAAATCCCATTGTGCAATCCAGCAATATTCTAACAGTAACTCTATTTGGAGGGTTCTGTAGGACATCTCCCAGGTTTCTCTCCCAAAAAGATACAGCTAAACAAAGTTTTATGCCCAACAGCATCGATTTGCAATCAGTAACATTCAAACTCTGAATACTTAACACAGCATTAATTCAGAAGGTTAACATCAGCTAACACGACTGAAGGGTGTCAGAAGCAGCAAGGGAGCTGCTCCTTGCCCAAGCACTGCCTTGGAGCATGAGCTCTCATCACGATCCCAGGCAAGATGTGCAGAGGGATGAGAGACGGGAAACGGCAATTTTCAACCATTTCAGCAAAACCTGCATGTATTGTCATGTTACAAAAAAGGCACTTCTCTAGTCCATGGCTTACTTCTTACTGCTCTTCAAAAGCAATCAAGAGAGATGTTAGCAATTTCTTAGCACTGACCAAGTTTTTACAACAGAAAACATCAGACAAGCCAAAAGTGGAGGTTGCTTTTAGCATCCTTTAAGCAAGACAAAAACAGCTCTGTCAAGCAGTCATTGCAAACTCACTCCTGGAGACAATCACAAGAAAGCAGCGTCTCCCAGAGGAGGATTACCTCCCACCAGCGTTAGCACAGTGTCTCTTCAGAGTGTCCTCAACAACCAAACCCTCAGTGTGAAACCTCCACACCTATGTAAGTGCACTGTAAGTCCTCCAAGGGAAGCAAGGAGATGCTGCTGAGTCTACTCACCTTTCTACCCAGCTCTTGTAGTTGGGGATGTCCTTGGCATACAGTAGTTTGTTGGAGGGAGAGTCTTTTCCTAATTTGTGCTCAGAAGTTGAGCAGGAGTCCATGAATGTCTGAGCCACCACGGATAGGCAGGCATCAGTAATACTGTTCTTGTGAATGTCGAACACAAACTGGGGGTTCTTAATCACATTCACCCAAAAACGCAGAGGTAGACTGAAGGAAGGAAGAAACAGGAGTCAGCACATGAAACGAGCCTTGAGCAAACACCCATTTGCCTTTGCCTCAGTGCAATACCATGTCTTCTGCCCACCCCAACATGGCCACAGCTGCCCATGAAGAAATCCCTCAGCACTGTCAACGTCTCCAAAGACAAAGCAGGGCAGCAAAGAGCTGCTGCTTCTTCACGGGTCTACTCACACGGAATAGCCCTCGCTGAGCCTATGGGTCACCAGGCACGGTTCCCTCCTCCCGTATCAATGATCCTAAGACACTTGGTGGCATTTCACACATCTCTCATGCTGCAGGAGGGGGTTGCTGGATTCCTCCAGAGGCTCATTAGCACAATTAAGATGAGAGAACGATTTAGGCAGTCTCAGATGCCAGAGACGCATTTCTCAGCGGCGGAGGCACTGGGACTGGATGTTTGCTGCATACTTACACACATGCCACTCTCCATCACTCCATTTCCCACTCTCTTGCCCCTCTCCTCTCCCAGGAGCCTTTCAGGGTCTCCCTCCATTAGAATGCCTCTCCGATCTGTCACTCCTCAGCACCAACACCCAGCGAATGCTTTTATCTTAGACAAAACACACTTCATTCCCCAGGACTTTCTTAATGAGGGTACCGGGTGCATGTACATATTTCATTTGTGAAGGGAATGGCCTCAAGAAATTAGCTCCACACATTGAATTAGCGCCCAGAGATAAGCACAGGCATTAGTATGCAGAAGCCTGCATGCCCAGCCCCTGCAGAGCGGGCCTTTTTTTCCTCCCTTGCGTTTCACTCCTTCTTTTAATATAGAAAGCAGAGTTATAAATCAGTTCCAAGCACTTCCGCACTCTCACATCTCCATTTAAAAATGTTTCTTTTCCTGCCCTGCTAATTGCCAACAGTTACTGAACTATACAAAAGCAATTTGGCTGCCATTTAACAAATGCCAGGCACGGGAACGTACGTACCCGTCTCCAGCAACGGCAAGATCAGAGAGATGAAATCAGTGAGGCAGCTGAAACGCAGAATGTAGAGGGGAGGCTGCAGAAAAGGAGCAGCCGTATGCTCGAGCCCTGGCCCCAGCACAGCGCTCACTGAGGTCTCATAAGCAGCTCCTCCCCACTTTTCAGAGAGCGATTAGCAGAGCTGATGGGTTGGCTCTGCAGGCGAGGTTACGGAGGATGCGTACACGGCTTTACACTAACTCTGTTAGGGCACACTCAGCTGAGTGACAGGAGGGCGTGTGGCAAACACCTCCAGGACAGCTAAGACGAGAATGCAGGTTGGCACCTCTGGAGGAGCCCAGAGGACAGAGAAGGCCGTGCTGTGCTCACCCAAGGTGAGATGGGAACAGGATCGTGTTTGTCCTCAGCCAGCTCCAGCCATAAGGGGAAACGTGGTGCTGTGGCAGCAGGGATTCAAGGGCAGCGTGAGCACTGCATTCCTGGGATTTTTTCTACCGCAGGAAGGCATGTGAAAGATATACCCACGCCCAAAACACAGAGATACGGGCCTCTCTTGTGCTGGAACATTTTCAGGAACAACCTGAGGCATATTTCTGCTCCCTGTGGGAAGGGTAGGAGGTATCATTAGCTGTGACATTGCTAGCCCCTGCTCCACTGCCCCTCTCCATTACCAGTTACTCTTCCAGGTGTGCCTGACATCGTAGTCGTTGATCTGGTGCTTATCAGCTTGCTCATCCAGGAAATCAAACATGTATTTGATGGCGAGGGGCAGTGCGCTCCCACGATGTGCTGTGCTGAAGATAGTCTCAAACAGATCATCCACAAATTTCTGCAGAGTGCCCTGAGGAGGAGAAGGAGAGAAGGGCCATTCAGCAGCGCCCAGCAGCAGCACAAAGATGGGCCTTTAAACTAATTTCACTCCTATTCCCACAACCTGGAACAAAAGCACAGTACCGTCTGTGTAAACATACTGGTTTTTGGTGGTTTAAATCAACATGACAGCAAGCAGGTTTTTCCTTCACTGCATTGTTTGGCATGTCAAAAGCATAAAAACACCATATAGAACAAAAACTGTGCGTGTGGGGGGGGAGGGTTGGGTTCCATTAAGGTACCCAAGACTTGATCACAAATATCACTGAACAAACCTTAATTACTACATTGCAGGGAGTCACATCACAAGAGAGAAGGCTGACCCCAATCTCTGCTATTTTGAGCCATTATCTTCAGTACAGCCCCTGGCCCTCCCTAGAGATCTCAGACAAACAGTACTCACCTTGTTTTATGCAGGCTGAGGAAAGAGAATCCCTACTGTGACATGTGCTGTATGCCACACACCCTGGGTAATTATCCATCCTACAGCACTGATTTTGCAGCTTTACCCCAAAAGCCAAACCAATGGGATGAGGTGCCTCCTCCAGTGCACCTCTGCTTTGCAGTCCAGCAGTTGCTCAGTGATATGGGGAACAATAAAAGTGCCACAGGGTGTAAAAAGCAAGTAGGAAAGTTCACTCAAGGGACACTCACTGAGGGCTGTGACACACAAAAACATCACAAGCTCAGATCCAAAGATCAGGAAAATAGTTCCAGTACTGAAGCAGCAGTCTAATAAAAAAACAGTAACACCTCTGGACAACCCAAATCCTTATCCCTCTCCATCCAGATCACAAAAACCATGTGGTAGCTGTGTGTCCCTTGCCATACCTTGGTGGCTAACAAGCGGGTCAGGTAGATCTCAGAGACCATCTTGCTGCCCCGGTCGCCCTCCCGCTGGTCCATGTGGTCGTGGTTTTTTACCAGGTGCCAAAGCTTGGTGCCACTCTCCAGGTCTGGGGTGATCATGGGGGTGCGTGAGCGCAGGCTGTCGGGGCTGCTGGCTGTCCGCAGCATGCTCTCTGCAAGCACCAAACAGAGGGAAACTCGTACCTTACTGACCTCCACCTCTCTACCAGCTCTCCATCCCCATCCTCTGCTCTGACCTCAGCATGTGTTACAAAGCACAGTTGCCAGCATGTTTGATGGAGCCCTCAGCTAGGCTTATTTAAGTGCTTTGTGCCTCTGTGACTACCTTAATTAGATTTCAGGGGAATAAAAGGGAGGAGACCCTTCAGTTGCAGCCATCTGACTTGTCTTTCTTCCATTCTCTTCTCTCCAACACGTTGCAGAGACGGTTCTGTGTGACACCGGTATAGCTCTCTCTCAGATACCAGTATAGCACAGTACAGGAGAATCAAGCATTTAGAGGACCTTGATCCAGCAGGCCCTGTGCCTCAGTCTGCAAATCCAGCCGTTTTCCCTGCCAATAAAGCAGAGAGCAAGGTCTGGATCCCCCTGTGCACTCACCATATCTGCTGAGGGACTTGGTGAAGGTTGAGGAGTTGGAGATGTTGTACGCTGAGTTCTGCTTGGGCACCAGGGCTACTGAGGAGCCATCCGTCACCTGCAGGCAGATGGCACATGTAAGCTGTGACATTGGGATACGCAGACAAAGAACAATCCCACAGCAGGAAGAAGTCAGCCCCAGAGGGATGAAGCTACACTACACCCTGCCCCAGGGACAGGGGACCACATCTACCTCTACAACAGATCAGGGCCACAGAGCACAATGGAAATGCATCAAAAGCTTGGAGCTGAAAACAACAAAGCAATGTCAGAGCACAGAGTGCTCTCTAAGAGTCCTGAAGATGTTCCATTTAGTGCTTCCTTGAACAGAAGGATCAATAACACAGAGACTGTAGAGAAGTGACCACAGACCCCTGGTCGCATCCCCACATGAGCAGCAAGGTCTGGAGAGCCAAACCCAGGCCCTGACCAAAATAAGGAGGGAGAAGAGAAATTCAAGCTCTCAGCAGCTAGTGACTGCTCAGTGCTCTCCACCAATGGACAGCATTACCTGGTAGTGGGCCAGGGTGTTTAGCCTCTTCCAGTCATTGTCAATCTTTGTGGTGACATCTTCATCCTGCAGTATGATCCGGGCCATCCTGCCCTGCCGCCACTCTGTCCCAGTGAGGGAGAAGGGCTCATGGTTAGCAGGCAGCTTGGAGGACAAAGCCAAGCAGAGCAGAGGAGCAAGGTCTGGGATAAACGAAAGAGCCCTGCCATCACCTTCAAACCTACAGACTGATGACTGTCAACATGGTGTTGGGCAAAAGCTGTTTCTAAGTATTCAACAAAAAGCAGCATCAGTTTGGCCCTGGCAACCATTTATTTCACTCCTCTCCTCTCCATTCTCCTGCTCCTCCTATAACAACGTCACTAATAACACCGTTCCCAACAATTTCTGCCCTTCTTGTCCCTCAGCCTCATGCCTGCAACCCAAACCAAACCCAAACCAAACCAGAGCATGAAGAGCTCTCCTCTCCATTGGCAGGACTCACATTCACACCCCAGAGGGTCCCATGCAGAGGCAGTTCCACCAGCACAGCAATCTTAGCCAAAGTGGACTGTACAAGCAAAAACACTCCTGTCCTGACAGGTCCTCTGTCCTAAAGGAGATTCACATTTGCTTGCCTTGAATGTTTCTTGGCCTTTCAGCCTTTGGCTGTTTCAAGGAGAGTGCTTGGCCCCTCTCTTACCAAGGTCCATGTCTCCAGCTTTGGGACGCTGGGAATAGGGCACTCCTTTGTAGACAGCATCCAGCAGCTTCTCTTTCACCTGTGTGATGGTGTCACAGTTCAGCACCTTTACAGGAATCTCTGGCGCATTCTCATTCTCAGGGTTCACACAGTTGAGGGTCTGCAAAGGGGCAGAAAGAACTGAGTGTGAGGATGGCAGATCCAAAGGCATGGGGCTGTAGCTGTCTACAGTTACACTTGCTCAATCCCAAGCCTGAAGGTACAGCCTCGTGGCATATTCCTGCTTCCTTTTTTTTCCCACCTCTCCCCTTCCAACCCCAAAACTCCAGCAATTTGCAGATAGGCAATGTGATATCTGTGAAGGAATCCTGGGCCAGCAAACCACACCAAATTCAAAAAAGACTGCAAAGCTTCAGCGCTGTCCAAGCACATTTTACTCCCATCTCCACACAGGTGGAGAGGAGGTGGTGAAGAACCAGCTACAGCCTCAGCCAGAGGAAGGACTCAACACACAGCTGGACGAAACAGACAGCTCATATGGGAGAAGTAGTAGTTCTCCATCTTTCATGGTAATCCCCAGGCTGTAACTTTCATTCTCACAGATACTGGAAAGAGTAGTAAGAGAAAAAACACTCTCTGCAAAGCCCTATGGGTGTCTCCAAAACCTTGTTAAATAGCTGGCCTAGGGATCATGGCAAGAACTAGTACGAGTGAGGCTCCCACTTGCACTAACCAGCATTTTGTAGTCAATCTGCTGCCGGATAAGCTTGTCTTCACTGAGGGAGTAGCGAGCCTCTCCTGTGATGGCATCAATGGGTCCCTTCTCCATCTGCTGCTTGATGGCACAGTACAGCATGAAGAGTGGCTCCCCAGCACATTCCTATGGAACAGAGGATGAAGGGGAGGAAGAGAAAGGAGTGAGAATGTGTCAGGCACCAACCCTGCCTTTCAGAACTACAATGACAGAAGCCTGTTGTGGCTTTGCAGCATCAAGCCTCACTTGTGACTTTATAAAGCACCTCCAACCCTTCCCCAAGGCTGCAAGGAAGCGCGGCACATGGAGGCAATTTATACCCTGCAGCAATTTATTCTCCTTAAAAACTTGCCGGAGGTCTCCAACTTGATGAAATGGACTGGGAGAGCATTTCCTGCAGCTAAGCCATTTGCCACCTATATGTCCCTACTGTCAAACCCCCACAGTCAGAGACAGCACTAGCTACTAGCCACATTAGTGTCTATCTCCCAGGTGGGAGGAAGGGAGAGGAACCAGATGCTTCATCCAAGGAAGCTGGATGTTAAAACTGCAGCAATTCAGGACCTGCAGAGGCCAGAGCCATGGACAGCAGTGGACCAACCTGCCTGAAGACATGAGCTGGAGAAGAGCAGCTGAAAGTGGACACCCCTTTACCACGAAAGGCTCAAACTGCTCCAATGCACTGCATCCCAGCATATCCTTTCAGATACAGACATTATTCCTGAATGGGAAAATGGGGCAGGATGGCAGCAGGGAGGACTGGGAGAAATCTCAACAGATTTTACCCCACCAGCCCTCACCCCTCCCTCCCGGCCGCCTCACAAATAAATTGTACTTTGGTGCAAAGTGCGGCTGCTCTCCCTGTCACCATATGCTGTTAGCATCTCGTTAGCATCTGCGGTAATTAAAGAGACAGCTGCTAACGAGCAGGAACAGGCATACATCATCCCCAGACCTTCCGACAACACGCCTGTCTTTGAAATTATGTTTCATTTGCTAACTTGGCTTCATTAAGTCAGCCTGGAGAAGTGAGAGACCCGAGGTGGGTGCTATGCCACATGCTAACAGCCACCTCGCCAGGCTGCCCCAAAGCCGTGAGCCCCCAGCACTCACAACAAGTCCACTAGCCAAGGAAGAAAGACAAGAAATTGCTTCTTTTCATTGCTTATAAAAACTACTTGCGAGTCTTCCAGTCCGAGGAATGCAGCGTGGATGGAAAATAAATGGCTGAGTCCAGGGATCACCTCCTCCGCTGCTCACACACCGGCCTGACTGATGAGGAATAAACCTCTTTGGGGATCCATAGGTTAGATCCTGGTCGTATGGATTCCCCAGAGGGATGGAGGGGATTCTGGTGATGGGCAGGTTACTTCTCCAGCACCATGCAGGCTTTCTGGGCCAGGAGGGGACCCATGGAATGGGGACAGGCCAGCCCACATGGTGATGGGCGACCACTACCTCCCAGCTGTGTCTGGAGGTCAGAACAAGGAGGAGCTGGGGGATAACCTCTGCAGGCCAAGCAAGCTCCTGTGAATGGTACATCCAGAGTGTTGGGTGCAGGCTGAGGCAAGCCAGCTAACGCTCAAACTGCCGTATCAACTAGATGTAGCTCATCAGGCACCTAATATCGTGCATTTTTCACTGTTTGTCTCGAATTATCGCTCTCCATTTTACCGGGGTGTCTCATTAGGAATCTGATAAATGCTACTGCAGGGTCCCAGCAAGGGTTCCAAACACTGCCTCCACCCTCAGCCCTGGGCAGCAGGAGGCTGTCCTGTCCCTGTCCGCATCCCCTGTCCCAGCCCAGTGCCATGCCAAATGCCCAGCCTGCTCCAGGCAGGTTTGCTGAGCGCAGCTCTGGCAGCTGGGCACACATCCGCCTGCCTCATTTACATGCACAATTACTGCGGTTTGGTGCAAGGCATATGTTTTCCTGCTGGCAAACTGTCTGCTGTGATACCTCTCCATCTACTCCACGGGTTCTCCCTGCTTTTGATGCCACCTGTGATCTTCACTGCCGGGAGACAGGCAGAAAAGGGCCCGTGGGTCCCCTTCATTAGAGGTAGCATAGTAGGGGCAAGCCTATTCCAATCCATTCTGACTGACCCAAGCACTGAAACTTCCACCACTTCCCCAAGGAGATGATTTGGGTAAACCGGTGGGTTTACCTGAGCCCTCTGTGCATATTCCTCCTGTAATAGTGCACCTAGAGCAGACTTCTTTCTCCTGCTGCAACCACAAAGAGACCAGAGGTGATTTCTTCTGCCAGTGCCATGGCTTAGCCAAGGGCTTCAGAAATAGGCACTGTCTTGACCCCCCATCTCCATGTCCAGCAGTGGCAAAAGAACCCATCCAAAGTAGCTTCTGAAGGAGGTGACCACATTCCTGTGACGTAACCACAGGGCTCCAGCCAGCCAAGGACAGGACGAGGGCATCACATCATGCTTGTGAAATCAGCAGCATCCCCAGATATCACCTTGGGTGTTGGAAGGATGCATGCTCTGCTTTGGACTGCAGAATAACCACATTCACTTCAAGCTCATCCATAGCAATCCCATTTGACCACCAAAAATGGGGGGGATCTGACCCTCTCCTTTGCCTCCCCTCTTTAGGAGGAGGCTGCAAGGTCCTACCCACACCTTCCTAACATGGAACAGGCAGGGGAAGCACCACAGAGCAAAGCAGCAGCGTGAGGAGGTCGGGGAAGTCTGCAATATCCCTGTGAATGGCACTGCTTTTCTCCTCTCCCACCCCTGGAAAGCAATCTCTGCCACACGCTACAGCTAGATTTTTATAGATACAGGCTACCCCTCGACAGAGGCAAAAAGCCAAGTGCACGTAAGTGATATTATAAATCACCTCTCGTTGACGATCACTTGAGTTCTGCACAGACTCCTGCTCACTCTCATCTCTTGGCTGGAAATGGTTCAAACTCCCTTTATCTTAATGAGGGATGAAATCCCACAAAAACGGCTGCATGCCACCCAGCCTCACTGAGCCAGACAGGATCCCAAGAAACAACCTCGGTGATTGACAAACCAACAGCAGGATCGTTAGCCTCAGCCCAAAGCACCACCAGGACACAGTGTTTGCCAATGTGGGCAAGGTGCTCAGCAGCATCTGTCCTTGTATACACGTGAGATGGCACAACGGGGAGTTGCTGTCCCCAGTGAGACCTAGGGGCAACTTTTAGAGGGGAAGCGACAGCAAAAGTGGAGATGCCTGGGAGAAACAAGCCCCCTGGGAGAAGCCTTGGTTTCAAAAGATAGATGAAGGAAAACGAGAGCAAATTGGCAGAAATATCCTCTGAGCACAAGCGTGTCTAAATGGGACCAGCTCCTGGGGCTTCATCCTCCTGAGCCGAGACAGGAGGGAAGAATGGGGATCACTGGGAAGGGATTCAAGACTCATCTGGATTCCTACAGATTTATCCTTTCTCCGGGCATTGTTTTTTTATGAAGATCTCAAAACAGAATGCATTAAGCAATCCCTGCCTGCATTTCATTTCTCAATCTCAGCTATTTCCCCAAAAGGGAAGCCAGAATCAGTAATCACATCTCAGAAATGTGGGAAGGAAACCAAGGTCTGGGAAGCAATCAGCACTCCAGGAGGGAACTGCAGACTGAAGAAACACATCAGCCCAGGCTCTAGGTGACACACTGCCCAGCCCAGTGAGGTAGGAACCCACCTCTGTCCTCACAGAGGGTCAGCAATCCCTCCCAAACTCACCTTCAGAAACTTGTACAGCAGAAACGTGAACCAATTTGTCAGCATCTTCTCTGCGACTGACTCTGTTCTGTAGGGAAGGCAGAGAGCAAAGTGATCAGGAGAGGACACTGAAAGTCTCTGATCCTACCCACTGCCACCTGGACGGTGGCTAACTTATTTTTGGCTTTAAAAGGTCACATCTGGAAAGGCAAAGACAGCAGGGCAGACAGCAAAAGCCCTAGTGACATGCCTGCCCACCTGCAAGGCTGAGCCTGCTGGGGGCAGAAGCAAATAGGTCTCCAGCATACTTGGAGAAGTAGAGAGAGACACAAACGACCTCATCTCATGAGGAGTCTCACCCAGGGGACGACCAGCATTCTACTTCTCCCTGTTACTTTCTACTTAAATGAAATATGCTTCTTCTGTCATGTCCTATTGGAACCTGGCAGCTCCCTCTGCAGAGAGTGGACTATATGAGACCCATAAGCTAGGTCAAATATCACCAAACCTCCCTCAAGCTCCCCAGTTAGAGTGTGACCCAAAGCACTGAACCAGATGGTCTTTAAGGTCCCTTTCAACCCATCCCTTTGGCCCATCACCACCACACAGCTCACAGTAAACGTGCCTCTCAACGCACCACAGGCTGGCTTAGCTGCAACGAGCTTAAAATTCAAATTAACACGTCCATTGCTTTTAAAGTCACTTTTACTCCCTTTCGGGTAAAAATGCCAGCCAGCCTCCTGAAACCCTCCGGTTATACTTCTCAGCTTATTCGCCCATTAATCATCAGATCAGCCACTTGTAAACGCAGATGCTCCCGAAAACACAAGCAATACTAATAACCTCCCAGACAGATCTGCATTCCTGTTACACCAAGGAAATGGACACAGGTTGGTTCAGGAAACAAAAACCAAAAGGAACCTGAATCTCAAGAGTGCTCAGAAGTGATCCTGCTGCCCAAAGGCAATGCCATGCAGGGCAGATGGGACAGAAGCCACTCTCCATGGCCAGATGGCTGGGGTAGAAAATCCACTTTCCTGGAGTTTATTCACACTGACTTGGGGTTGTACTGTCCCCTCCAAGCCTTTCTCTGGTGTTAATGGGGTTTATCCCTTTTTGCATTCAGTGGCACAGCAGAGCCCTCCTTAAGGCATTAGGGGATGGTAATACCTCAGGCTGCAGGAGGAAAGCTTTCCTGAGCCCATCAGCAAAGATTAATCCATTAAGAGGAGAAAAAAGAGATAAGGAAAGAGATGTAGGGAGAAAGCTAAGGAAAGGATGGGCTCATGTTACCAGTAGACATCCTCCTCAGCCCCAGCCCAGCTTCTCCATTGAATGCCCCAAACATCCATCTCCAGTGCCACAGCCTGAGCTCCAAGCAGATGCTTGTCTTTATCTACAACAGGGCCAGATGCCACAGCAATGGGAGATTATCCAATAACAAAATAAATAAATAACAGCTCTCCCCAGTAAGATCAATGGTAATCCGGTTGCTCTGGGCGGTAAGTACATTCTCTCACCCAACAGCACAGCTAATCAAAAGGATGGAGGAAGGAAGCACAGCCTCAAATGCCATGGCTGCAGGAAGAGAGAAGTCTGGTTAAATTTTACCTGGAAACAAGCTGGGGACTAATAGGGAATCTCATCCCTGTCCTAAGCCTCCCACAGCTCCACCTGCCTTGGTGAAGCCTTTGCTGTGGAGGGACAGTAAGATGGGAAGAGCTTAGGCATGTACTCAGATCAGGGACACATGGATTGCCCCCCCATGGTCCTATCCTTGCCAGCTGCACATCTGCACCACACCCTCTGGCACATTATTCCTTTTGAGGTGCTGTGAAAAACCATGGGCTCCTTTGGGATGCAGGTGACAAATGAGGCAGAGACTAGCCAAGGGAACACAGCCAGAGACCAGCTTGCAGCTGTATGTGCTCCAGGCATCTCCCCACGGCCAGACACACAAAGCCCAATGGGCTCTGTCCAGTCTGGCCATGCCAAAAACATCAGATGATGTCTGAAAGATGCTCTGGCATCCTCATGCCTTTCTGGTGACACGCCAACACTGCAGTCATCCCCACTGGACGGATGCTGTTTCATCCCTGCTGTGGGCTGGTACAGGCACAGCATGTGAAGGGATGGCACGGAGGGCCTCGGGCTGGGCTGGTGGAGCTTATTAATTGTTTTTGTTCGGCACTTGGTGCATCTTTCAATATTCATCAGCCCGTGATGAAGGAGAGCTCAGAGCTATCATTAAATATTGATGGCCCAGGCAGTCTCACGGCGGGGCTTGGCATGCTGCCTTCTGCTCACGCTCTACCCCGGCCCCAAGTGAGAGTCCTGGCTTGCAGAGATCTGCTTGGAAAACACTGCCAAGCCTGGCAAGGTGGGCAAAGCCTCTAAAGAGGAGGTGAGGAAAGAAGGGCTCTTGTTGGCTGCTGGCACACCGGGGCAACACCGCACAACTCCAGCCCTTTAAATAGCCACTCACCTCCGCAGGAGCAGCTTGGGATGGTTCTTACTCTCCAGATTTTTCTCAATGAGGTCGGAGAGAAGCTGCTTCAGAACACCCGTGGCATACTCCATCTCACCCTGCAGTGCTGTCATGATGAGAGAGGCCACATTGCCACGGTCTCGCATGGAAAAGCTTCGCTGAGCCTCCAGCGTGCGGATGAAGGTCAGCAGGAAGTGCTTCTTGTTCAGGAGCTGCCCAAAGAGGGTCAGGGACTTCTCCACGTTTGCCTGGACCTGCAGAGATAGAGCAAAGCTGGGAGATGGGCGCGAGCAGGAAGGCAATGAGAAATCAGGGAGGCCGCGCATCAAGTTAGCACAGTCTTGGGGCATCAGTGCATACATCAACTTCAAACATGTATGCACAGACATACATGCAGATCCCTCACCTACATTCTCTTTGTTCCCACATAACAAAATTTCAATGTCAACTACCAAGAAGCTCAATTCCTACCCAATGCATGGTGTGGGTATCACACTGAAGGAGTGCCTGCCCCTTTCCAATATCCAGAAAGCAAATAAAGCCTCGATACAAAGCTCTGCAGTCAATAAAGCTGCTAGGTTTTGGAGAATAGATTTCAGACAGGAGTAAATAGCGGAAAACTGGGTCTACCCTCTCCAGACACAATCTGAAATATTCCCTTTTGCTTTTGAAGCTGTATCTCAGCCATGTCCAGCTGGGAATGGGCTGGGTTCCTTTCATCTCCCCATCGCCTTCGTTAGCGCTGCTCTGCTCAGCACCGACCGTATTTCTTACCAGAAATGAGCATTTTTACACACAACATCCTCCTATTAGAAAAGATGGTTTCCTCTGAATAAAAGCCTCTCTCTGGTACAACATCAATTTTAATGATTTCTTTTTCCCCTTGTCTTCCTGATTGGGAGAATAAGTGAGAAATTTCATTTTGTGTCGATATTTGGAGACAAAACAAGACTCTTCATTTCGAAACATCAACTCAAAATGAAGGAGAGCGTTTTGACACATCAAATCATTTCACTTCAATCAAAACTTTGGAGCGTCGCTTTTTGGTTCAGTGAAGTTCCTTGTGCTTGTGCCTTCCCCCTCCAAAACTGCTGATGCTTCCCCACAGGAAAAGAATAATCCCATTTCCTTGTCATGCGTGTCACATGAGCTCTGCGTGTCTCCTCGCCATGCAGGAGAGAGGGAACACCTGCCCCAGGACATGGAGTTGGGGAAGTGACAAACCTCTCTCTCCCTGTTCTCAGGAATCTGTCCTCATAGAATCATTAAGATTGGAAAAGACCTCCAAGATCACCTAAGTCCAACCATCAACCTATCACCATCGTGTCAACTTACAGCATCAGTAAGGCAAGAGAAGACCACTAATATCACCAAGTTCAACCATTAACCCAACCCCACCATGCCCACAGACCACGTCCCTCAGTGCCACATCTCCATGGTTCTGGAACACCTTCAGGGACGGCATTCAACTGGCATTCAGCCAGCTGGGGGATGGGTCCAGCCCAACAGCAGCAATCATATAAGGTTTGGGAAGGGCTCCAGAGGATGGCAGTGCCCACTGCGCACAGCCCTACACACACCGCCCTGCTCCCTGCCTGCACCGCTGTGTTTAACTCGCTGATCATTAGCAGAAATAAATGAACAATACCGAATTAAATATTTAATCAGGCTTAAACTCACACAAAGCAACAAACCTCCCTCCAACAAACGTAAAGAGAAAGGGAGCTGGTAATGACAGTGTAATGCTTGGCTGTGGATTAGCGGGTGCGCAAGCGAGCGCCGCTTCCCTCCCATCATCCGCAGTAACTAATGTTACACTCTGAGCAAAGAGACAAATAAAAGCAAACCTGATTCAATTATATGAAGCTTGCACAACTGTAGTTGCTTTATTTAATCTCTTTTGGGGTTTTTTGGTGATTTTTTTTTTTTTTTTTTTTTTGCTTCCTTGCAATTTTAACCCTTTCTGCCCCAGGCAACGCTGAGCCTACATGCTCTTTCTGGTGGGATGTTTTCAATTAGGAGCCGGGAGTGGATGAACTCCTGCCCAGTCCCCCTGGATAATTCACAATTACTCCTCTGCAATTTCCTCTCCAGAGCTCCAGTTTGATATCGTTTCCACCCCTGTCCCCTCTGGAGAGGACCGTAGCATCCAACAGATGCTGCCACGAAAGCTTTCTGCTCTCATCCACTCCAAGGTGCCCCATCCACACACCTGTTCCAGCAGCTATGCATCACTGCCTCCAGGAAAAATCTTAAGGAATACCCTTAGGAGCAGGAGCAGAGAAGAGCTGAGCCAGGCTTCTGCAGGGACAGGAAGGGCTGTGCCCAGGGGAGGGCTGCTCCCCGGCCCCATAGCCAGCAACAGCTCTGAGCATCTGGGAAACCTGAGCTGCGTGGGGAAATCCACGGAAACAGGGACCCCCCTGCCTCCGGAGCTGGGATTATGGAGCAGGCACAGGGCCAGCTCCCCTCGCCGAGGCTATGCTGCCTGACAACACCAGCACGTGTGCTTGCAATTGGTAAGGGCTCGGGTTGTAACTAGCAACCACGCATCCTGCACCAGAGCTGAGTGCTTCTCCCATACCAACACTAATTACCACATCAGGTCAGAAGCAAGGGGAAGCCAACGTTCACCCACCTCATTTCTCCAAACAAGAGCAGCCTCAGCAGCTCTGCACTGCATGCCCCAAATGAGGCAGGTGTGGTGAAGCTGAGAAAGAAAAGGGTGCTGTTCTGGAGATCAGGATGCCCAGGTTGGGCTCTGTACTGGGAAACAGAGCCACAGACACAGGACATGTTAGACAAGTCTGCCAGCAAAGAGCAGCCTTGCAGGCATCAAACAAATCCAACTGAATAAAGCAAGTGCTGTAGAAAATGACAGCAGCAATGATACTAATATAAATATTGATATTAATGTCAGAGAGAGCAGCAACCACTCAGCCCATGCTCACATCCCTGAAGTTTCCACCATCCCTCCTGCAGTGCAACCACCAACCTTGCAAGCACAGACGCAGCAGCAATCCTTTATTATTCCTACCCCACACAGCCCCAAAACACTTCACCCTCTCCACTATTTGCTGTTTATCTGTTCTATTGCAAAAGGGCTGGAATCACTCCTGACTTCTGGCATAGCTCAGCTATGAAAACAGCATAGCTCTGCCCACCCTCACCAGCCTGCATCCCTCCCCATCTGCCTGAGGATCATAGAATGGCCTGGGCTGAAAAGGACCACAATGATCATCTAGTTTCAACCCTGCTAACCACTAGACTGGCTGCCCAGAGCCACATCCAGCCTGGCCTTGAATGCCTCCAGGGCATCTCTGCAGCCCCATGCTCAAGGCAGCCTGTTCTGGAACCGCCAAACTCCCTGCTCACAGCTCAGAAGCTGCAAGGAGGCAGATGAGCATGGCCACATCACATTCCTCCCCCTTTCCAGCCCAGAGGTGCATCCCCAGCATGAAAGCCTGCAGAGACAGACAGACACCCAGTACCACACCTCCATCTCCTTCAGCACCGGGTGGTCTTCTATCCCGGGGAACAGAACCCGCATGGCGTAAGTGCGGTAATCCAGGAAAGGGATGCCGGCCCCATCCAGGTCGTTAGTCAGTTCGTTAATGTCCGTCTGCAGCTCAGCAAAGGCTGGATGGAAAAAAGCAGAATTCAGTAACATGGCCCCCAGCACGCTGCACTGCCACCCAAAACATTCCGTGGCACCTGACGGGTGGGTCTCAGGGCAATGCTCAGAGCTGGATCCACATCCTGCACACTGGGTTGCACATTATCGCTGCCCCCATCTTACACATGGATAAACAGAAACAGAGCTGCAGGCAGAGGGGATGATCCCCTTGGAATAAATCAAGTGGTAGAGCTGGGAACGGGACCAGCGGGTCCCAGAGGCTGCAATTCCCCTCACTCAGCACTCACAGGCTCAATGGGATCCCGGGGGCAGCCGGGAAAGGCAAGGTTTGCACAAAGCCAGAGCTTCTGGGGGAAACGTTAGCAGAAACCACAAGAATGTCCTCATTTTGTTTTGACCTAAATACTACTGAAGAGCTGAACACACCCACCCCAGCACCTCCCGATTCCCAAGGGAAAGCAATGCAGGGAGGTCCTGAACCTTTAATTGCACCTACAGGGAAAAGCTGACGGGAGAGGAGTCCTAGAAAAGGGAAAGGGGTTGGGGGAGTGAGGGGAGAAAACCCTCAGAAAAATCAAATTAATGGCACTTTAAAGGGAGCTGAAAGCATAGCAGAGGGCTGCAGGCTCGTCAGCCTGATGAGAAAAAACAAACCGTCAGCTTGAAAGGCATGCTATCTTATCTGTAACTAGTGGGACTAGAAAAGAGAAAAGGCAGGGAAGAGATTGTGCCTTTTAATTAAAAGCAGATCCTTTTATCTGCCAGCTGTGGAAGACAAGACACCAGCTCCCTCCCCTCTCCCTGTCACCACTGCCATCCACACGCCTGTTTAGGGATGGGGATTTGGGGAAGCAAAGCGTTTTTCTTGCGTTCCCCTTTTTATTATCTTGTTGTAGGTGCCTGCTCCATCCGCAGGCTCGAAGCTGGTTGTGGCGGCGCTTGGCAGGGTCGGGGCCTTGGGAGCCAGCTCAGGGGGATAATGGGCAATTAGGTTTTATCAGCAGGATCATACAAGGAATTCTGTCCAATTTCACAGCATCCGTCTATCACATAATGAGAGACCAATTGCCTGCTCACAGGCAGCCCTCGCTACCCTCTTTGCTCCCTTCGCTCACATTCAGAGAAACAGAGGGGAATTCTTCAACTGGAAAAATCCCCAAATCCCACCCAAAATGGTTTTCCTTTCTCTGACAAAGCAGCTTTGTTCAATTCCACTCCCTCTCTGACAGGCAATGAGGAAAGGGTGGGAGCACCCAGAGCACAGGGATGACACAGAGACATCGCTTTCCCACAGGGAAAGCAAGAGTCCAGGTGAGAGTCTATGGGGTGCCACAGGGAGAAAGAAGAGGATGGAGGTGAGAGAGGTGGGAGGCAGAGGGCTGAATCCTGACCCCACACACTGAGGTTAGTAAAGGACAAAAGTGTCTCATGGTGCCTGATATGAAACCCAGACCCAACACAAAGCTGGGGGCCAGGACTGCTCACCCTCTTTGCACTCCAGGGCCACCCGGGACTCCAGGTTGTCCATCTGCAGCTGGAGGCGTTTCAGCGTGCGGTCAGCATCGCGGGACTTGCGCTTGTAGGCGATGAGGACGATGATGATGATGAGCAGCAGCAAGCCGCCACCGCCGCCGATCCCAATAATGGCAGGCAGGGTGAGCAGGCTATCCGAGTAGATCTGCAGCGTGCCCGGGGAGAACTCAAACCCTCCAGCCTTAATCTGCATCACAGGGAAAGAAAAAGAAAAGGGTAAGGCAATAAGGGGGCATCATGCCTTCCCACCATACTGGGAACAACGGGATGTGGGGAAATACAGAGCATCCCCCAGTGCCCCAGGAGTTTGTCCGGAGCAGCACAGCGCATGGTAATGGGATGCAGGACATGCTGCCAACGTGTACATGGAGCAGGCAGGGAGTTTGATGTCTCATTCAGACAGCATTACAATAACAGATGGGATGTGAAGTGAGCTCCCTGATAGATGGGGAGCCCGGGGGGGAGTGTGTCAGGTCCCTTTCAAGCAGGCAAGGCCGTGCAGACCAGGAGCACGAGCACTGCTGTGCAACAAGCTAATGCACATGGAGCGCGGCTTACAGTGCGAGTGGGGACCATGGATGAGGAACCCCCTTGTGCTCAGCCCCAGCTGTGCCCTGGCACCCAGCAACCCTTAGCAGGGTGCAGGAACAGCCGGCTGAATGTGCCAGGAAAAGGACAAAACATTTGGTCCTACACCAAGCACACAATTAGGGAGAGCGATGCATGGGGTGAAGGGAAAAGGCTCCCAAGGACTGTTCCTGCAAGTGTGCTATCCATCCTTGTCTGAGGATGAGCACACATAGTAGGGTCAGTGCTGGCATGAAGATTATATCTCTGTGACAGCCAGCCAGGGACCATGAGACACAAAGGCTTCAAGTGCCCCTAACATCAGCTACTTTTCTTCCTGCATCTCCAATACGAAGCCACACATTAGCTCCATATTTCCTCCTCCCTACCTCCTGCACAGGGGGCTTGGTGCTTACCGTGACTTTGTGCTGGCCGGTGAGGTTAGGAGACTCACAGAGCAGTTGGGTCTCAGACACGGTCAGAGTGCAGGGAGTGTCCCCAATCAGCACTGTGTAGTTCAGGCGGGAGTTCCCTGCAGCTGGCGGGAGCAGGTTCCTGCCCTTTGAGGAATCAAAGAACGAAGCAGTCAGCTCCAGCACAACAAGGAATGCTCCGAAGCCTTATCACAGAGCAAATTTGCCCCAGGAGAACCATATCCTGAGTGCACACAGCCTTACCTTTAGGATGAGGGGAGAGCTGGGCTTCAGCTCCAGCATCCCCGTGGGGCTGAGGGGCTCAAAGACGGGGTCTGGGTAGTATACAAAGTTGGTGGTGTTGATGATCAGCAAAGCCTGGACGTTATCCATGATGAACCCAATCTCGTCTGGCCGGTCACCGACCTCAGGAGGGCTCCGCTCGGGGTTATCAATGGAGGGTGCATAGCACACCATGGTGGTGTCATTGTACACGGTGCAGTTCTGTGGGGGGCACAGACTGGGGTCAGATCTGGCTCTCAACAGTGAGGGCAGGGTCTGACCCTATAGGGATCTCCTGCAAGCATTTTGCATGCTCAGATCGCACCCTAGCAGTGCCGGCCAGGGATATCACTGCCCCGGTGCCCCTCTTCTGGGTGCAGCCCCTGGGCACCACCACCCCCACGGTATCACATTTGGATCCCAGGGAGGGATGCGCTTTCTGCTCTATGTTGCAAAGAGATTACATCCCTCTTCCCTGTGCTCTAGCCTTGATCTCAGCCCTCCCCATCAGCCAGCATCACTTACATTCTCCCTTTCAGAGCTGCAGTACTTGGCTCGGATCTTGGGCTCTTTGATGGTGGCCAGGTTGGTGCCAGTCACAGTCAACAGTGTCCCACCACTAGAGACAGACAGATAACAGGTAGGGAGAAACAGCTGTGACCTGAGGTCCCCACTTCTAGGCAACCAGCAGGCCCCATCCTCACCAGACAGAGGCTCACCTCCCCCAGCCTAGGTGCCCCAGGGACCCATTCTCCAGCCATGTCACCATGGACAGCAGAACCAGCACCAAATCATCTCAGATGCCTAAAAGCCCTAAAATCCCATCCTGTGTACGCATGGAGTGCAGGGCTTGGAGTCTGAATGCAATTCCAAATAAAGGAACAAGTGATGGGAAAGCATCACCAACGGGAGGTCCTCTCTGCCACCCCCTTCCTCCATGGCAGAGGGAGGTGACAAGCAGCAGGTGCCAAGCCAGGCTGATCCCTGCGGGGTTTTCTCTGCCACTTAGTGTTAAAAGCCCCAGAGAGGTCGGCCATGCCCCTGGGGAGCTCACTCCTCATTGGCACCCTGGGGAAAGTTTCCCTTAGCACAAGCACTTAATGGATTCCTTCGCCTCCTCTCCAGCCAATTCAAACCTTTTAGAAAAAATATGCAAACATTTCCAAAATCCCCCAATGGGAAATATTTTAATTTTATTTGCTGCTGCCAAATGTCAAGTTGAAATTAAGCAGATCCAAAGCTCTCTCCGCCCCTGCCCCCTGCCAGGCTGAGCACTGCAGGCCAGGAGTTAGCAGGGTCCCAGTGCCAAGCTATTCCTCACGCTCCTCTCCGGAGCACGGCCCAGGGGATATTGCAGCAGCACTGAGGAACGCAGATTGGGATGGGGGATCTGTGCCCAGCAGGGCCCTGCTGCATCCCTGTGAGCAGTCCTTCACCTACCTGTTGATGCTCCACTCAGGATCAATCTTTTGGATGGTAGGGTCCTCTGTGTAGTTGTACTTCACCTCCGGGTTGCTCAGCTCTGCCCGGTTGATGTTGATGAGGATGGGGGACCCACCAGGAGCGTGGCCAGGGGGGTCCTGCAGCGGATCTCACGGGCACTTCTCCTGGGGCAGAAACAGGACAGTCAGGGACCAGAGAGGAGGGAGGTAACGGCACCCTTACCCCTTGTGAAACTGCTGAGTGGGAAAGGGAGAGAAAAAGAAACTCAAGAAATAAAACAAAAGGCAGCCAGGAAAGGCTGAGCTGCTCCTGAGCGTTCCCATTGCGTGGCTGCTGCAAACAGCAGCGATTAGAGCTGATAACCAGTAATTACCGCAGGAAAATATTTAAAGAGCCGCTCCATTATCATCCCTAATCTAAAAATTATCCACTTCATGCCTCAGGGCTCTATGCTTTTAGAGAAAAATCCCCACGCTTTGGGCTCTTCCTAGAGCCTCTGACACAAAGAGGTTTCAGGGGGGACGCTCCTCCAGGCACCTGCAGGATTTGGCTCAATGGGATCTGCTCTATTTGGGGGTTCCACTCCCTCCAGAGGTGCTCCCACCTTCGTTCCCCCCCCCATGTGCCCCATGCCCCTCACCCTGAAAAGGCACAGGGCCGTCCCCCGATGGTGACGGTGACGTTGCTGCCAGCATTCAGATGGCTTCCTTCAATGGCAATCCAGGTGCCACCAGAGAGAGGGCCGCGGGCAGGAGTCACTCGGGAGAAAGTGGGTGTCTGCCAAAGGAGAACAGCTTCAGCATGTGATGGGTCAGGATAGGACCTGGGTCCCAAGCGTCCATGAGTGGATGATGAGAGATGGGGAGGGTGGCAGAGAGACAGAGTATGGCACGGGGAGCTGCCTATGGCAGCAAGACACCCACAGTCACCTTCCTCCCATGGCCCCCACCCACACGTGATACCAGCCCTATTCCCAGTGCATGGGGTGACACCGGGGCTTACCACGAAGGTGAAGCTCTTGGGGGAGGTGGCCCGGTAGTTGGGGGAGCAGTCCCGGATGCACACTTCAACCCGTGCATCGTGGACCTTGCTTGGGCTGGCGTCTCCAATTTCACACACGATCCTAAAAGACACAGGAAAGAAGCTCCAGCCCTCACCACTGCAACCATTGCCAGCTTGGACTTTGCTCCCACATGTCCTTCTGCAGGCACAGGCAGTGTTTGAGCCCTGACCCCCATGCACCAAGAAGATCCCCCCTCTTCCACACTCACTGCTCAGCGCTGATGTACTCGCTCTCGATGGGGATGCACATCACTTTGCCCACTCGAACACCCCAGCGCACGTCTTCAAACTTGAGGCCCAGGTTCTCCCCCGTGATGGTCAGACGTGTCCCTCCTTGCCTAGGGCCGGTCTCAGGTGACAGCTAAGGAACAGCACAGCAATCAGCCAAGGGACTGGAGCCATCAGGCTGCAGGGGATGCCTCGCTCCGCTGGCTGCAGCCTGCATAGCACCAGGATGGGCACTGCTCCCTGACAAGGAGCAGATCAGCTGTGACAAATGCCAGAGCATGTGCACAGAGCACGAAGCAAGACAGGCTTCCCGAATGCCTGCAGTGTCCACATGGCCCCTGAGGAATGAGTCTGGAGGTGCCAGATGTGTGCGAGCAACGGGCTGCTTTATGGACACCCTGCTGCAGATGGAGACGGGTGGTACACAGGAGATGAGGACACAGAAAGGAGGGAGACAAGGCAGACCCAGCCAACCACAGAAACACATGAGTTTGCCTTTGGGAAGGTCTCACACACCAAGGGATGAGGTCCCCACACCCAAACTGTTCTCACGTGAGGAACTATCCCCACCAAGTACTCATCGCCAACACAGCAGGCAGAGGAGAACAGGGGGAATGTGGGTCCTGCTCATCCTTCTGCCATCCAAACCCTTGCCAAGCTGGCCGCCTTCTGGAGAGCCTCCGCCTCGTGCCGTGCCTCATTTACCAGCATGATTCCCAATAAAGCGGACAGGTGTGGCCTGACAGAAGGTGTTGGGATGACAAATGAACAAAGAGGTGTGGGCCCACCGCATGCCTCCAACGAGGTGATTAGGGGCAATCTGACAGCAGTGCACACCTGCAGCACTAAGTAGAACAAATGGCAAGGCTGCATGCCTGCACTGGGACAGGGGATGTGTCCCAGCGCAGTGGTGGGGCTCCACCACCACCCCAAAGCTCACAGCAAGCCCAAGGCAGCCACAGCTCCTGCTTCACACAGTGGCAAAACCCTTCTGGGCTCCAGGCAATGCTATTTGCCTCAAGTCAGCATAGTTCCAGGATCAGGGCTCACTACAGAGCTGCAACAAGTGATCATGACTGCTCTTCCCCATGCATCGAGCTCTGCTGGGGGGGGGGGCTGGATATAAGCGGCTGTTTGTTTGGTATTTTTAGATGCACGTTAAAAGCTGCTCCAGCATGTTAGATTCCTCCTCCTCCCTGCAAACCTGACAAGGGCCATGTGTTCAGGGAGAAACGAGCCCAGGAAAGAGGTGACTCTGTTCACAGCGCTGCACAGAAAGGTCACAGCTAAACAAGCCGCATGGGAGCAGGGGCTGGTAAGGAGGGCAGAGCAATGCCCACAACATCCCACTCCAAAGACCCAGCCCCAGCAAACACCACTCTTCCGCTAATTGGTTCCACAGGGTCCTTCTTTTAGCCCAAAAGGTAAATGGCTTCGGTGGGCATAAGCAACCGCAGCACGGGAAGGGGGCAATCAGGGGAAGGAACGTCACTCTGAGGGCCAGCACCTGGCAGGACCCATGCAAGTTTGCAGAGCTGCTTGTCCCCCACCACTGAGCAATGGTAAAGAATTGGGGCCACATCCCAGCCCAGCTTCATCACTCACAAACACACCTAATCTCCAGCTTGCTGGGCTGGGAAAAGGCTCCACATCCTTCTCAAACCTCTGCAAGGGGCTCCCAACCCATGATTTATGCTCACAAGCCCGGATGCAGGACGGGGCTGTGGAAAGCAGCAGCAGCTGCTGGAGGAGCACCACGTCCACAGTCTGCAGCGACCGCCTGCTCATGTCAGCCCCAGGGCACAAAGCAGCACCAAGGTCAAGCCCACCTGCTAACAGATCTGCTTATGCTGCATCTGCAATTACTGCCAAACTGCATAACGATGGAGGGCCTGCTGCGAGCCAGACACCATCCGCAGTAGCGTGCAGGTGGATGCTAGCAAGTCGTGGCTCTGGTTGCCTTCATGGGTGCTCAGTGCCATCCCGAGGCAGGAACTGTCACAGGGACCCCACTATCACGTTTGCCATCAGCAGCAACAAGAAGCCTCCAGTTTGATTGCTGTAAGTCAGTACCAGGCTGGCCCAGACTCAATGCAGACTCTGGGGCTCCACCTTGTCCCTGCAGGGAAGGGATGCACACAGGACATGGGCATGGGGGCAGTGGGAAAGGCAGGGCTCTGGTTTCCAGCTTTCATCAGATAACACAAAGAAACCCAAACAGATCAGATACAACGCTAAGACTCCAGTAATTAACACCAGTGATGACACCTGCTTTTCCTGCGAGCCGTGGGTAAACAGAACAGATCGCATGGAATTACACATCAATCCCTCCTAAAGCACCTCGAGCCCGACCGACAGACATGTTAACATTAATGTGGGCAATCTTGTGAAAGGAAGGTCATAAAAGCTGTCAGAGATGGGAATGATGAACTATCGACCCATGCAACCAGGGGAGGAGCAGCCCAGATCTGCGGCTTTCCCGGGATGCTAGGATGAACAGCAGGAATCTCAGACACGGGACAGAAAGCCAAAAGCACCAGGGCTGCAGAGGGAAGATTTTAGCCTTGGAAAGCAAAACAGTGACAAGAAACGCTCAGCCCAAAGCACGGACTACATTTGGTGCACCCCTCTCATCCCAGACCCGCACACCCCCTACCTTGGTGATCTTGGGGTCGGTGCAGCGGCTGTTACCACTGCTGGCGTGCATCCAGCTGCTCTCGTAGGCCAGGCAGTGCTGCCGCAGAGTGCAGCGCTTCTCCGACACGCACCAGCCACACTCGAAGCGTGGGTCGGCCTTCAGGCACAGCCCACAGCTCTCCCGCAGGGCTGAGCACTTGTACAGGTGGGCTGCAACAGCAAGTGGAGAGCGGGGTCAGTGCTGCCCCACAGTCCTCAGTTGTCACTGGGCTCCCCGTTCAGAGGAGACGGGGAGGCTGGGGGTGCACAGGGCTGATTTCCCACCCCAGCCCAAACCCTCACTTACCCTGGATGTTCTGGGGGTTGTCGATGACAAAGTTTCCATTCCAGACCACGGATAAGTTGACCGGCAGATCGCTGATGTCGTTCCCTTCGTAGAAGTACTGCAGGAGAGGACAGAAGGAGGCCATTAGAGATAAACAAGGAGAGGTGTAGGACACTGCTATGAGGCTGTCCCCTATCAGCCAAAAAGAGAGGGATGGAGACTGCAAGAAACTGGCCTGGCCACAAAAGTACAGGTCTGATAGTTTGGGCAAAAAAGCAGACACGGCATAGGCAAACCAGTAGGCAAGACTGGCATAAAAATAAACAACATAAAGAGTTTCTAAAAAGATCAAAAACCCAAAGGTCTGAAGCTGCTGCTGAAGAGGCTGAAATAGAAAACATCTGAAACAAACACACCCCTCTCTCCATACCAGGAACAGGGGAGTTGCACCCTTCCTCACATTCCAGGACCAGCCCTGCCAGCCTAGCACAGGGATGAAGCTGGATCCCTGCTGCTGCACAGAGCTCAGCTCCCAGCTCGGTGCCTCCTCCCACCCAACCTCGCTCTCCCTTGCTTCGAAACCTGAGTCGCAGCCCCGGCAGCCCCATCAATATTCCCCGCACAGCCCCGGCATGCAGGCGGAGAGCTTTAATCGATACGGAGACAGGAAGGCAGTCGGAACCGTCCCTGACAGCTAATGACCTCCTTCGGCAAGAGATTCCCCGCTCCTCTCCGGAGAAAATGACAGGCGTGTCAGGAGAGATTAAATGAATGATTCATGGCTTGCTGGAGTTTGTTAGGAGCTGTGGCTGCTTGGGCAGCAGCTTGCCCAAGCTGCAGGCTGGACACGGCCACACCTCCTCCAGCACAGCCTCACCCACCTCCGTTCTCTGTAATTCCCCGTGTTGGCAAGCAGCCTCCTGGGCCTCAGGAGCATCCCTAGGACTGGAGCCATGATCAGCCATGGGGACACAGTGCCCACGGATGTGGCTACAATAACACACCCACCCCTCAGCCCCTCTGACCCCACAAGGTAGAACCAAGAAGCCACCTCCTGTTTCAGGTTACACATCCTTGCAGGTGTTCAAGGAACATGGAGATGTCATACTTAAGGACATAGTTAATGAACAATATTGGTAGATGGATGGCTGGACTACATGATCTTAGAAGTCTTTTCCAAACCCAGTAATTCTATCTTCCACTGCTTTTGACTAATTGTCCTTCACCCACGGACCAGGCTGGAAGAGCCCAAAAATGCACTCCTGGGTAGCACAGCTGCCACTGATCAGATGTACACAGTGCTTTTAAGGCATGAAACACCCAATTGCAATCTCATCCCTTTCCTAAGTCCACCACTACCTCTCCGCAGGACAGCCCCAATCAGCTCCCAAATCAGCCACAGAATCACAGAATATCTCAGCAACACTCCATCTCCAAGCTTAGGAAAATGGAGCCAGAACAGGGCCGCGAGCCCACATCCCTCCACCTTCCTTCATCCTTCACCCACACTCTCAACCAGCCATACGTCCCAGGCAGGACTGAGGCCAGGAGCCAGACCCACAGCAGCAATGGGACCATCCCCTGCAGCACGACACAGCACGTGCCAGGGAGGGCCACAGCAGCACTGGAGCAGAGTTTTGCTGTGACGAGCCACGTGGCAGTGTAAGTGAAATTGGCATTTTCAATTTGTACTCTGACATGTCTCATTTGGGGCCCTGGCATCTCGGGAAGGCATCCAGCCTGCAGCTGTCCAAAACACTTATTTGCATCTCTCTGCCCCGGCTGCTTTTGGAAATTAGTTCTTCTGGGAGGTGGGTAGGAGGGTGGAGGAAGAAGAATAGGAGGAGAAGGAGGGAGAGAGTTAACTCTTTGTGCACCAGCCCTGAGACAGACGGGTTTGCAAAGAAGGAACACGCACAAGAGATGCCATCCATCTCAGTAAAGACACCACCATGCTGAGCACGCCGCATTTGGAGAAGCATACCTGGTATCTACCCCAAATCCTCGGCACTTACTCCCTACAGACCCACATAGAGGTTACTTCGAAAGGACCCCTGAAGCTTGAGAAAGTCACACAGGGCACAAAGCAGCCTCCCTGGTCCTGGGGTGGGGAGTAAAAGAATGGTGAGCAGCCAGGACTAGGGTCACATGCTGGTGGCACCGCCAAAGCTGCCCTCCTGCTCTCACTCCCTTGTGCCTCTTCACACCTATAAGCATGTTATCCCTCTTATGCACTGAAATGTTTGCATTCACATTTGACAAGAGGTCATTCCAGAGCTCCAGCACCCTCCTAGCATCCCGGTTACCCTTTCTGTACAAAGTAAGCTCTGTGCAGGCACTGTCCCATTAGCTCCTCCTTGCCTCCAGCTAACACATTTCCAAACATCCATTAAGCACTTAACAGTTATTAACTTCCTGGGTAAGCAATGGCTGCGGCCATCAGCAATCGCAATGAGCTGCGTGCAGGAGGCCAGGGCTGGTGGCACCTGGCAGCCTCACAGCCACACTGCATTCTGCTCCACAGACACGCTGCCAGCCCCAAGTTGAGTTACTTTGCTTTGCAAGCAATAAGCAGGCACTGCTCAGAGAGCAAACAGTGGATGCTGAAAGGGAGAAGCATGCTCACGTGCTACAGTGCCTGCAGAAGGGACAGGAGAATACATCTCATGGAGTGAGTCAGTGGTGGGATGGAGCTCCTTGGCTCCTCAGCTTGTCCAGATCAGTGCTCTGGTGCCTCTGCAGGAGCCCAAAAGACGAGCCTGGATGCAGCTCTTCCCAGCAAGGTCTCCTGCTGCAAGGAAGTGACTCAGGCTAGAGGACTCCTCACCAAGCATTTCTGTGGAGTATCCCAGGCATCCTCCCAAGAAACAGCCAACAACCCTACGCAGCTCTGCTTCCCATGCCCCCTCCAGGCAGGGGCTGCCCACTTCTCTACCCCAGCAGCTCCCACGTTCGCTCCTGGGAAGTCCCCTGCCCACCCTTGAGCCGGCAGGGATCCCCAAGAAAGGCACTGCAGGGGTCACTCCCCTGCCCACCCTGAGCAAACCCACACATCCCAACCTCCCTCTGCCCAACAGGACCCTCCCCTCCCTCTCTCCAGCACCATCCCCCTGGGCTGTGTTTCTGGAGGAGTCGCTCAGCTGCAGCTGTGTCCTATTTTTCTGTAGTTGATGACCTCAACTTCTTCCCCTCACTACGGGGACGGCAGTAATGTACATCGTGTCTCGCCAGGGCTCAACTGCAATTCATCATTATTTTATCTGCTGGAATTTAATTGGATCCTATCAAACTCTCCTGATACTCCCTTTTCACTTTAAACACTGCTGCAGGAAAGATAAATGCAGGCAGCGCTAGGACAGAGCGCACGGCTTTGTTGGCGAACGGTTCTGGGGTTGTGGGCTCTGGTCCCGTTTCCCTCTCCATGGCTGCTTAATTAGAGATACACACGCTGAAGGTGCACGGTGCTCGAGCAGGGCATGTGTGAATGATTTATGTTCCTCTATAAATACACCCTAGGCTTGGTAAAATACTGTCAGCCACACAACAGCACAACTTGACGGCAACGCTTGCCCTCTGATTCTGGATCTCCTTTTGTTCTTTTCACATCCATCTTCCCTCCCCCCCCCACTGCACACCTGGATTCGGCCTGCCCGGAATTCAGCAAGAAGAACCAGAGACATTGGGAATAAAGCAACGTCTAACAACACCTAGAAAGCATCAATCTGCCAGGTCTCGCCTGCCTTGCTCACATCCACCCCACGGGGCCGTGCAGTGCCGGGTACCACAAACACGTTCCTCCCACTGGTGATGGGGGGCAGGATGCTTCGCAGGGCTGTATCACAGGGACAGGAGAAATCACTGTGTGCAGCCCACGCAGTGCTGAGGCAAAGGTCCCGACCCCCATCTGCACACAGGGGTGACAGCAGGGTGACAGAGGGGGCCGCAGCTGACACGTGGGCAACACATGCCTGGGGGATCGCGAGGAAGGAGCCGAAAGGGAGACCCAGAGTTGACACAGCTGCTCACGGCCACGTGGGGCTTTTGTTAAAGGCTAAGGGAAATAATTGAGGCGTGAGGCTTAATTTAAAGTGCTGAGACAACAAACTCATATGCTTGTGGAAAGGAGATGAGGGTTCTTCCTATTTTTATATTTAAAGGGAACAAGCAGCTCTTGGGCTATTTTCTTGGGAAAGAATGGGCAGAGGTGGACGCTGCTTGGAATGTGAAATTCAGCAGCACAAAGCAAGGGACACAGGTGACCATCTACTCATCCTCCACTGCAAGGAAGTAAATCTGAGAGTCCGCCTCCAGAATCATAGAATCATTACAGTTGGTAAAGACCTCTAAGACCATTCAGTCCAACCATCCGCCTATAACCAATATTGCCCACTAAGCCACATCCATATATCACCCAATTAACAAAAAAAACTACCGCACTGGGAAAGAATTTATTGTCTTAAGTCACATTTTTCTTTTTTTGCTTCTTTACAATGCCTGCAGAAAACCCTCAGGGTTGCCTTCCTTTTGAAGAGGAGAAGGGATTGCAGTAAGGAGGCACAAAAGGGGTTTCTCTGCTCACTTTTTGACCTGGGATGTATGGGGAACACCGAGCCTGCTCTCCCTAGAGCCTGCTGCAGATCTATTGGGTGTCTCACATGATGTTTATAGTCAGCACTCAAACCTTAATGAATGGGCTGTTGAATATTTAACAAAGATGTCCTTTCTTCAAAGTGCCAAAAAGTCATTGGAGTTTGACAAGCACTAAAACTAAACAAAAGACAAAGACTTTTAAGTGGACTTGACTTATTATCCTTCCCATTCATCTGCAATTCAGGAAAACATCCCTAATTCAGCAAAGTAATTAACCTCTTGTTTAGATCCCATTGAACTCGAGGAAACAAAGTCCTCTGAAAGCCTTCCTGAATGGAGGGCATCAATTCCCCCCCTCCACGCTGGGAGGATTTCACCACTCCTCCAGTTCTCCAATCCCCAATGCCCTCTGCACCAGGAAAGATCCAAATCCAACCCAAGGAATGGATCCAAGGGACATGAGCCCGCAGAGCCCCCCAGTCTGGTGGCAACAGAGCCCCGGGTCAGCGCTGGGTGACTGCATGCAGAGTGACGTGCCATCAGCGAGCCAGATGGACTGCAAAAAAGACAGGGAGGAGACGAGCTTCACAGAAGTGTGAATTTGAATCACGCACACCATAAAGCAGCCTGGCTAAATGCCCTCACACGTTAAAGCAGGCAAGCAGACCCTGAAAGGAAGAAAGACAGCTTCTTTCAAGCCAGAACTTTTTTCCTCCTTCTGTGAAGCTGCCCTGCGCCTGCAAACAAAGCCTCCTGCCTCACACTCCAGTGCTGCAGAGCCCATCTCAAGCCCATGCAGCCTGCGATGCTGCCGGCTTGTTTTCCAGCCATTTCCTTCTAATTTGGGGCAATTTTGGGGTCAAACATCCAGCCCAGGGAGAAGCCCACCTGAGCCTCGCAGTCACCAGCACTGAGCTGTACCCAATCTCTGACGACAGCTGAAATGGTGTCTGGAGAAAGCTCTGCGTGGCAAAGGATCATCATCAACCCAGACCCACTGGTATCATTTTCACCTGCAGCTCAGGACAGTGAGCATTTCTGCTCCTATCAAACTGCGTGAGGCACAGCAGGAGCTCTGGCAGCACAGCAGCCCCAGCGTTACTGCACAGGGTAAGCAGCAGTGGGCTCAGGATGCTCCTCGTGCCCTAACACTGCATCCCATGGAGGCTCCTCCAATGGCTTCTAAATGTCACCGTGCCACCAAAGGATGGGGGAGCAGGGACTGGTGTTAGGTTGCAAATGAGCTTTTACAGCGCGAGCGATGGAAAACAAATTTTAAAAGGATTAAATCAGAGGGATAAGGGAGGGGTTGGCTTCATGCAGATGAAGAAAGGTCCGTGCAGAGCCCAGCAGGGCAGTCATGCAGCTGAGCAGTGCCATCTCCCCGAAGGGGACAGCTATTAATACCCTGGGTCTGTCTGCTCAGGGGCTTGATGCTCCACACGTGGGATGGCCACGCAGCAGGGGCAAGCTCACACGGCTGCAAAACCTCATCTCACTCAGGGACAGAACAAGTGGGAGGAATAAACATAGAGTGGGACATGGAGAAGGTGTTGGCTGGATTCTGAGGTCAGGGAAGCAGAGGGGAGTGGAGTGTTGCTCTGACACAATCAGGCCAGCTGGCCTTGGCCCAGGCAACTTTCCTCAGCTTTCAAAAGTGAGTTTCCTTGGAAGTGCTCCCAAATCCTAGCGAGTCTCCTGGGGCAGCAGGAGTATTGATCCCATCCGGAACAACCCCACACAGCATCCTCCCTGTGCACCTGGATGCAAGGCAGCAGAGAGCACAGGCTGGGAACTCCCCCCCCCCCCAGTCATAAAATCTCCATCAACTGCCCCAGGGAAAGCACACCTGGCCACGCAGCAGGCAAGAACAAACAGCCTGCAAGTGAAGCATGCACTGGGCAGAGAAATGTTGCGTGATCTCACAGCACAGAGCACTCACCGAGGTGTTCTGACACTGGATGCTGGTGCTGTTGAAGCGCAGAGCTGTGACACGTGTGGTGCTGCCAGGGATGTGGAAGATGCACTCATAATTGCGCTGGCCAGACTGTGGCTGCGGCAGATTCTTGGCGGTCAGGGTGATGGGCTTCACCACACCCACTGGGATGTAGATCTGGGTGGAGGGCAGGATCTGTGGGCAGTCCTGCAAGGAGAGCAAGGGCAGTAATGAAGCAGGGCAGGGCGCTGCAAGGAAACCAGGCCTGGCCACCCTGAGCACACCCAACCCATCATCATCTCATGGATGCTCTGAGCAAAGCCCTGAAAACCAGAAGTGAACCTCAGGGCAGGGGAACCGAGTTTTCCATGTTACAGGTTAATCCTGACTGTTGGGAGGCAGGGAGGGGACCAGCTATAGAACCTGGGACTGAGACAGCAACATATCAGCTCTATGTTTGGGCACAACAACTCCAACAAGGTGGGCTCTTCTGCTGTCATCGAGGTCAGTAGGCTTCAGAGTTAATGTTCACTGGGCTGTGCCCTGTCAGGTCGCACTCTCCAACTTCACATGGCCTCCAATCCCCTTTGTCCATGAACAGACAGAAAAGCCTTTTACCCCTTTTATCCCTCTGCAACATGACTCTGTGGTGCCATACTGAATTCTGCTATTTCTGTGGCCAAATCAGGGTAGCCCGATGGCAGGGTGCCTGAAACCAGCGGCTCCAGAGGGGCACCAATGAGACCAAGCTGGGAGGAAGGCTCCTCCTGACAGCCCCCCGCACCCTGGGGATCCTCCATGCAGCTTTTAATAGCCGCTGGCGCCCAGCTGCTCCGGGGGAGCTGTGTGCACAGAGCACAGGAGAGCAGGAGGGAGCAAAAATAAATGAGCTCAGGCAGTGAAACAGCTCGGCATCCCCGACGGATGCCACTTGGGCAATAACAGCCTGATGCAATCCCACGCCGGCTTTGCAGAGCCTGCCGGGGGTCTCGACTCCTGGCAGCGTTGGCCCAAAATAACAGCGAGGGGGAATTCCGTGTGTTGAAATGACTCGTTTAAAACCAGAAACTGCTGCTGCAGGGCAGCTCCAGCCCCAGCCGTTGGCACCGTACTGGGCCAGACCCCGTACAGCCCCAGGCTTTATCCCACAGGCTGCGATCAGCCTGACTTCGAAATGCTGTGGAGAGGTTTTAAAAATTGTTTCATTTAGCAAATATTAACAGAAAACTCCAACTTATCTCGCTTTTCCAATTTCCCACTCTTTTCAAGCCTGTATTCCCCAAAAGCACAGTTTTTAAGGGAAGAACCTATCTGCTCCCAAAACATGCAGTAACAGAGGAAAGCAGGGCCAGGCTGGGAATCCTCAGCACAGTGACTGTTGCTCTCAGTGCTGCCACTTCTTCATTTTACCATCATCACTGATGCTCTCAGCCCAGCCACGGTGGCAAACAGTTTATCCACCCAACTGGGCTCACTATGGATGCTTACAAGAACGTAGGCTCCCTGCAAACCCAAGGGGTGTAGCAGGCACAGGCATTCCTCTCCCCATGTACACACAAACATGGGGCCGATTTGCTGACTCGTGGTTTGAGCTGGAGCCAAGTCCCCCTACGACATCACATGCTCTGCATCTGCCGCCAGAACTGTCTCATCCAGCAAAAATTTCAGCTGGCTCCCAAACAGGAAGCACCTGGTGCTGGTGGGTGCTGGGGCAGCACTGCCTGGCCCCTGGGGTGGCAGGAGGGGTGGGGGCACTTGGACAACTCACTTCCCCTACAAGTCATCCAAACAGCTGACGGAACTCTGCCTGTCACTTAAGGCCCTTGGAAAAGCTTTGTTCAGTCCCCATGGCTTGCTTTCCTGCAGAAAACAGACTCTCTGCTCAAAGGATGTACAAACTTATGGGATGAAGAGCAAAGCAAGATGTCCTCTCCCACCCTTCCCAAACACTGCACAACTCAGTTTCTCCCATTAAAGCTGTTTTACTAGCAGGATGAGAACATCACAAAGATGCCTAAGTTTGCTTGGAGAGCTAAGAGGTACAGTCATGCTACAAACTGCTACTGCAGTTTGGGCTTCTCTGGCAACTCCCAGCTCCAGCTGCACAGCTGTATCACCAGATATGGGGACGAAGGAAGGATGGGGCTGGCTTCAACCTGCCCAAGTCCCTGGTGACAACAGCTGGGGCAGCTATAGGGCAGACATGCTCTACCTGCCTTGGGTGCCACCTTCCCTAGTCACCTAAGGGCTGAATGAGTTATTCACCAACATCTCTTCTGCTCCAGCTGCCACAGCACTCAGAGGGCCAGACTTCTTCCCAGCCAAGTCAAAGCATCATTTCCTTGGAGGCTTTTAGGTTCTCCAAGAAGTCTTCCAGATCTCAGCCATTTCCATCAGTCAAGGGAATGAGGAACAAGCACAAGTAGAACGTGCTTAGACTCGCAAACACACTTGGTGCCCGCATGCTGCAAGGCTTTCACCCTACACGGTAGCTGTGCATTGGCAGACACCAGGGAATGTCTCAGAAAACATTGTTTTGGGAAAGGAGAATTCCTTTTCCATTTCTGCTCACACCCACAGCCACCACTGCGCTCTGCAAGTGGGGACAAGTGGAGAGCAGCCAGTGCTGCATTATCCTCCCTCCCTTCCCACTGCTTCACCCCCGGGAGAAAGCCACAGAGAATGAGGATCTCCGGGAATGCGAAGTAATCAAAGGCTCCAGAGCTGAGGGCTCAAAGCCACAGCAGCCAGCAGGCAGGGACATCCCTCCTGCTGCTGCCATTCCCAGGCACATGGACGTGCACAGTGGCTCCTACCCACACCCAGCTCCTCCCTGCCGTGTCCCACAACAGAACCCAGGCACCCCACGCTTTCAGTGTAACATCTCAAGGCAATGCACTGGGTTGCTGTTTGCCTTTTCCTGCACAACACCCAGAAGGAAATAATGACACCACTGTAGTTCAGACGCCAGTGGGAAGCGGCAGATGCTCAGTTAAGCCCTGGTGTGGGCAGACTTCCGCGCCTCTTCTGACCAGTACCTACCACACTCCTGCCAAATGAACTGCAGACAGACCAGAACTTACCTAAAAAAACTGAGAGTCACACATCCTCCCGCAGAGAGCATTGGGCTGAACAGCTGCCCTTAATTTGTCCAGCATTGCCACGATCTGGCACCAGGTCACCCCTACCCAGGGAAAAGGGCAGATTTCTGATCCCAGCACCAACACACAGCCCACAGCTGCGGCCAATCTGAGGGTGCTCTGCCAGGAACTGCTGAGGCCACACCAAAGTGTAGAGCCAGGCTTTCCAAACCTCAGTGCAGGCTCTGCTCCAGACCCCAGGGTGACCAAGAGGTCTGCGGGGGCACAGCCTGCCTACGTTCGGAAGTGGCACAACTGCTGTCCCCTGGGAAAGGTGCACACGTCCCAAAGACAACATGATGGGGATATTACTGGTTTGCCTGGAAGGGGATGGGGGAAGAGTCCCAGCAGCTGCCCACCAGCACACACACTAGAGCTGCTGGGAACAGCCAGCGCTGAGCATCCTGTTTGCAGAAGCACAGAGCTGGCTGGGAAGGCGACCTCAAGGACAGGCTGAACCCTCGCCAGATTTCTTCAGGGCACAAGCTGGGAGATAACAGCTTTTTCTAATCTTCTCACATTACATAATTCCCCTTTGTGTGGGTCGCTGAGCTGGGCTGGTTCTGGCCTACGCATGATGCATTCTGTGTGGCACACGCTTGAGCATCAACAAGCAAGATGCAGCCTCCTTGTGCTCGAATCATAGCAGGAGAGAAGGTGCCAAAACATGGAATTTGGTCATTTGTGATGGAAGGGGCAGCAGAAAGCCATCACTGCTCTCTCATCTTGGGAATTCCAAGGGGACAAGCATGCAAAGCACTGTTGGTGGGGCCACAGCACATCCCATGCAACGACACCCTGGTTGGGTGACGAGCAGCATCTCGTTTCCTGTTGCTGTGCTGAAATAGCAAGTGCCAACCCCACCTACCCACATGCGAGAGCGATGCTTGGGCTTTTCCAGCTCTCCAGATGCACTTGGCTGCGAGCAGGCTTTGCTCAGCTCCATGCTCACAGTAATGATGCTGAGATCCAGCACAACCCCATATAGATGTGCCAACAAACTCTGGGTGGCCATCCACACCCTTCAGTCCTGAACACCACAGAGGTGCACAACTTGGAGACCCCAAGTAGAGACCCAAGCACATCTGCCTGCAGGCTACAAACCCCAAATGTCCCCTGAAGATCCAGCAGCTCCTCATGGAGAAGCAGTACAACCAGGAGCCCTGGCTTTCCACAGTGAACAGGGAAGAATCATATTACAAAAGAATGGCTTAGATTGGAAGGGAGCTTTAAGATCATCTCATTCCAATCCCTCTACTGTGAGCTGGCTGCCCGGGGCCCCATCTAACCTGGCCTTGAACATCTTCAGGAGTGGAGCACCCACAGTTCTGGGCAGTGCCTCATTTCCCTGAGTATAGAATTTCTTCCTAACATCTGCCATAAAACTCCTCTCATTTAGTTTATAGCCATTCTTTCTTGTCATATCACTATCAGACCATGAAACAAGGTGGTTCCCCTCCTGCCTATAAGATTTCTTCAACTGCTGGAAGGAGGACGTGTAAAGGTGCTGCTTCATCCATCCTGTTCCCAGAATAAGAGTCATCGTGCTGCAGGGGCTCTGGCTAAATAATGGCCCAACTCTCACTGGAGGGCTCAAGCTCCTCAAGTGATGGAAGAGGGAGGCAGGAAAAAGGGGAAAAATTGATTGTTCCCTGCTGGGAGTTCGCTCTGCACCAGTGAGGAGCTTGGAGCAGCCAGGAAGGCAGGAGGGAGACACACAAAGCAAGAGGGAAGTGAGTAATAGGGTTGAGGGCACCACGGCCACAGACAGCTCCATCTAACGCTACGCATGCCCCAAGCCCAGCACTGAGGCACTGGGACAGAGTGAGGATGACAACCCTGAACCAAAGGGGACCCAAGAGCCTGAGTGTGGAGGGAGACCTCACAAGGCACAAATTACAAGAGACAGATCACCACAGCTACCTTCCAGGCACAGGATTCTCCTCCCCAGACCTCTTCCTTCACAGCTCAAACTGTGATGCGGGGCAGGGTGCAGAATCACAGCTCTCCTGCAGATGCTCTGTGAGTGATGGATTTCCCCAGCTGGTGGCACGGATCCCACAGGATAAGGCCCCACAAAACATGCTTCTTAGCAAAGTATTAAAGATGAAGAACGTGTGAGGTGCAGCGAAATGGTTTGTTTTATGGCTTTAAGCCTTCCTCTCTCTGAAAACAAGTTGTTCTGCAGTGACAGTTCAAGCTTGCTCCCTTCAAAAACATCAAAGGAAATGCTTAAGCGTCTCTGCCTTTGTTTCTGCCTTGGTTCAGCCTACAGTGCTTTCTGACTTAACCCGGATTCCCGAGCAGCCCCTGCACCGGCACTGCTCAGCTCACAGCCCTTCCCCCACATTCCCTCCTTGCTTCCCAGACAAGCCCAACACTCCAGACACAGCTTGCACACGGTTTCAAAGGCTTTTCATCTGCTAAACCCTTCCCTGCAGGCCAGGGAGAGCAGAGCAGAGCTGGCTCACACTGCCTTACCTCGGAGAGCTTGACGCGTCCCTCCAGGAAGGAGCAGTCGGCGGCGTTGTGGGTGCAGATGTGGCGGTACTTGCACCAGTGGCAGGGGAAGGAGCCGTTCACACAGGACAGGCAGCTGCAGAGAAAGCAGAGCAGGCAGCATTAGGTAAATACAGCAAAGGGCATCTGCATCTGCCTGGGGGCTAAGCAGCAGCAATAAGCCTCTTTCCCCCCCCCCATTTTATAGAATCATAGAACAGCTTTGGTTGGAAGTGACTTCAAAGACCGTGTAGTTCCACCCCCTTGCCACGGGCAGGGCTTCCGACCACTTGATCGGGCACCAGCTCAGGCTACCTCCAACCTGGTCTCAAACACCTCCAGGGATGGGGTACCCACAACCACTCTGGACAGCTGTGTCAGTGCCTGAATGCACACTGCACACCATGCAGGGCCACGGCTCCCTGCCCGGGGGTTTCACACCCCATTGCATGTACAGCGATAGCTTCCTAAATCCACACGCACACGCTAAGGAAATATTTAATTAAGCTGCTTGCAAAGGGGGCTGGAAGTCATTTCCATGTTTCGCTCACATTTTCACTTCCAAATGAACAGCCCTTTTAGCTTTACCCACAAATATGCTAATTGAGATGCTCCTTATGCAAATATATGCGATTTTTATTTCAGCTGCAGAGATTCGACTTAAAAGCACAGCCGTGGCCTCCCAGCTCTGGCTGCTTTGATGGATGGGGGTGCACAGGGTGGGACCATAAATAAAGCACAGGGATTGCTCCTGCCCTCATGCCCCATGGTTGGTGGGCAAGGAAATGCAGGAGTGAAGGCAGTGAGGCAGGGAACGCAGGGGTTAACCCTGGTGGAAGCACAGCAGGCAGGGAGGGGCCAGTCAGAAGAGGAGGAGGTACAGGCAGCAGGGGGGTTTCTAGCCACAGGGTCTGTTCTGTGTGAGGCACCCCACAGATACTGGGTAAAAAGCCTGGCCCAGCCCTGTTCTGCCAGGGCAAGGGCACATCACGTGCCACCCAAGGTTCTCCTTCGCCATTTGACCTTAGTGCATACCACCCGGTGCCCTGCCCCTCTCACTTGTTAATGGACATGGATGCTCCTACAGCCATGGCATCCTGTGAGGACACACCATGCAGGACCTCCTCTTCCAAGCTCACTCCTGATACCCAGCTCTGCCTTTGCCCACATCCTTGCAGACAATTCTCACACCCTACCTCAGCTTGCCATTCACCTTATGAAGGACATCAAGAGCCACTATCAGTAAGTTCACCTCATACACCTCACCACACAGCATCTTTGCTGTATGTACAGCCTGCACCAGAGCACAACCCATCAGCCAAAGCTTCCGCAAAGCACCTGGTACCAGGGGCATGGCTAAACCCCAGCTCCAGCCCACCCTGGTCCAGTGGCAGATGTCCATACCCACTGCTTGGTGGCTGGAACTGGATGGTCTTTAAGGTCCCTTCCACCCCAAACCATTCACTCTTCGATTCTGTTCTACTCCACGTCATCCTGGGCACCTCGCTATGATTCCCAGCTCTCTGCTAACCCTAACCCAGCAGTCCTACAAGGACGGAGCTGAGCAGCAACTGAAGCCCAAGACCGCTTCTAAACAGGGTGAGCAGCTAGCTGGGATGAGGCTGGAGTGTGCTGCTGTGGGACAGGCACGGCTCCATGCTCATGGCTGCCCAAGGTCGCGCTGCACGGAGGGGCCCGGGTTGCATCCCCAGCGCGTCCATTTGTCACTGCTGTCTGTTTCCCACACAGGAGCAGGTTGCTTGGCAGCACGATGCCATCTGTGCTGTCTCTCTCCTTCCCACGGTCAGGCACTTTTCCCTCATCACTTTTTGCCTAAGAGGCTTTCATCACTCCTGATAATTAGAGGGAGTTTCTCCTGCATGTGAAGCCCCCCTTCCTCGAAGCAAGGCAGAGCGCTGATGCTGAGGATGCAGCACAGACACCGAGCCTCAGCTCACTCCTCAGTGCTCCTCTGAGCTCATGCAGGGGCCAGGCAGAACTGAAGGCAGAGAGAAGGGCAGGAAAGTGGGTCATGGCCTCGGCTGTGC
Organism: Meleagris gallopavo; assembly: GCF_905368555.1. Taxonomy (NCBI): domain Eukaryota; kingdom Metazoa; phylum Chordata; class Aves; order Galliformes; family Phasianidae; genus Meleagris; species Meleagris gallopavo. The sequence continues at coordinate 9,762,621 of NC_139417.1, read as the reverse complement.
TGACGCCCTCGTGCAGCCTCTCCAGGAATTCCAGATAACTCTCTGCAGATTCCTCATCCCAGGACAAGCCTGGGCTTGCTGCCTGCTTGCAAAAGTCCTTCCCCACAAAGAGCAGCAGAGGGACAGCACTTCTTTGGACATCAAGTTTCTGTCCTTCCCTTTGTGCCAACCTAAGGGCACAGGCGCAAACGTGACCCAACAAAGGTGATCCAAAGCAGAGGATGGTGCCATCCTACACCCAGATCTGTGACTGCCTCGAAGCTCAGAGGTGGTAAAACACAAATATACACTTCCTTAACTGCTTGCAGCCATCTGGCCCTGCCTTTGAGAAGCATCTGTAAGCATCTGGAAATGCAGCTCTGGGTTGCAGAGCAGAAGCTGTGTAGCAGGCAGCTCCCAGCCGGCCCACAGGAGGAGCTGGGGCTGCTCAGCACAATCAGACCATTGCTGGAGCTCTTATGGCACCCTCAGGATGTTCAGCAACTCAGAGGTCACAGCTGCAGCAGTGCATGGCCACGAGGTCGGTGTCATCAGCATAAGCACATAAAATGCAAGCACAGCACAAGCACCAGTTCCCAGTCTGCCTGGCTCTCCTCTTGGTATCACAGCCCCTGGTTTCCAGAAAGGAAATCCAGACAACAAACATGGATGCAGAAGGAACAAATACCTCTTGGTTGTCCCTGGAAACAGCTAATTTCTGCAAGCAGAGGGCTGGGCAAGGAGTGTGCCTGTGGCCCCAGCTCCACATCCCAAGGAATTCCCCTCTCTGTGAGCATCGCAGAGGGATTTTCCCCTCACCCGTAGAGCCCAACATCACATCTTTATCTTTAAAGGGAAGTAATTTCCCAGGGAATGCTTTGAAGTGGAAGAGTAATGCTTAGAAAGATGACCTCAGCATCTGCACACAGCTCTCTGGACACAGGCAGATTCATCAGACTTTCAAAGCACCCAAAGGTCTTCAAACATGTTTGCCTGATCAGTGCCCCATAGGAGGCTCCCAAGGGAACACACCCATGAGGTGAGTCTATGAGAGCAACCCATGGCATCTGGGCCCAGCTCTGCTTCATGCCCTTAGCAAACAGACCCTTGCTAACAAAGTCAGGAGCTCCCAACCCTGCCCAGCCAACACCCCTGAACTACACATAGGATCACAGAATCATTTGAGTTGGAAGGACCTTTAAAGGTCATACAGTGAAACTCCCCTCCCAGCATCCTTGCCTTTCTACAGGCTGCAGCAAGATCCAGGCACAAGGCTCATCCTCTCCACTCTCACTGGGAAGTGATTTGTTTTCACCACAAACAAACCCTGATCATTTTTCAATCACAGCAAGCTCTGCCTACCTACTCACCCTTCTAATCCTGCAAAGCTGGAAGCAAGGCTCTGCTGCAAGATGTCTTTGCAAAGCGGTGCAAATTTACTGGAGCAGCTCTAGTGCAGCTGTGCCTTCCAGCCCAGGGCAGCTTCACAGCACATGGATCCCCTACACACCCTTTTCCATGTTCCTACCCTATTCACAGTCACAACAGACCCTGCTAAAGAGTCTGTCCCCTTCTTTCTTACAGCCCCCATATAGATATTGAAAGGCCATCCTCAGGTCTCCCCAGAGCCTTCTCTCCTCCAGGCTGCACAGCCCCAGTTCTCTCAGCCTGTCCTTGCAGGGAGGTGTTCCATTCCATGGAGCATTTTTGTGGCCCTCCCCTAGATGCACTCCAGCAGGTCCATGTCTATCCTGTACTGAGGATTCCACACCTGGATGCAGCACTCCAGGTGAGGTCTCACAGCACAGAGCAGAGGGACAGGATCACTTCCCTGACCTTCTGGCCACCCTGCTTTGGAATGCAGCCCAGAATACAGTTGGCTTTCTGGGCTGTGAGGGCACAGTGCTGGCTCATGACCAGCTGTCACCCGCCAGTACCCCTAGGCCCTTTTTGGCAGGGCTGTATTCCTTCCTTACATCCTGCAGTTTGTTCTGACAGCAGCAGTAGCCACAACCCAGGTGCAACACCTTGCACTTGGCTTTGTTGAACCTCATGAGGTTCCCCGGTCCCATTGCTCAGCCTAACTCTCTCTGAATGGCATCCCACTCCTTTGGCACATCAACCACAACACAGCAAACTTGCTGAGGGTGCACTCAATCCTTTACTATCATTGACACTCGTCCCAGTACTGACTCCTGAGGGATACCATTTGTCACAGATCTGCATGCAGACATTGACCACCACTCTCTGAGTACAAGCATACCACCAGTTCCTCATCCACTGAGCAGTCCAGCCATCAAATCCAATTTGGAGAGAAGACTGTTATGGTGGACCGTGTTACAAAAGCCTTACTGAAGTATGGATAGATGACATCGGTGGCTCTTCCCTTGTCCACTGGTACAGTTACACCATCACAGAAGGCCACCAGGTTGGTCAGGCAGGATCTGCCCTAGGAGAAGCCATGCTGGTTATCCCATAACACCTCCTCCTCTTCCACGTGCCTTAGCATAGCTTCCAGAAGGATCTGCTGTAGGATCTTCCCCGGCACAGAGGTGAGGCTGGCAGGCTGGTAGTTCCCTGGGTTGTTTCTACCCTTCTGACAAATGGGTACAACACTGCCTTTTTTCCAGGCACCAGGGGCATCATCTTACTGTTGTGACTGCCACACTTGATGATATTTGAGAAATCACACTTCCTTGCTAAAGAAGCTGGTGACAAAGTTTTCAAGGGATGCCAGCATCCACCTTAAAGCGTCCTGCAATCAGGCACAGAACCTGCATGCCCTCTGAAAAGCACAAATCCCTAGAAGGTATATTGATCGGGCATGCCAATCAGCTATCCTGAGAATCTTAGTCTGTACCTAGCACTTTAGACAAGGCAAATCAGAGCAAGAAGGGGCAACCAACAAAAGCCTGCAGGACTGCAACGTTAGGGAAGGAGCTTGGAACAAACACTCGGGGCTTTCTGCTCAGTTCCTTTTTCCAAAGTGAAACAAAAAGTAAACCAAGCTTGCACAAGGGCAAAGTGCACTGAGTGCAGCCCATGTCTACTGCTGTCGTTGGCTGGTCTGAGGGATGGGACCAGTGTGGGCGCCGCTGCAGGGTGCTGGGGGCAGTCCCCACACAGCAGGTGACACAAAGGGCTGTCCCTGGAAGGCAGCTCAGGGCCTCTACCAGTCCAAACGCTTTATCTGTAGCTGAGAAATGATTCAACACTCAGGCCTCTGGCTCCTAACCCAACCAAAGCCACCCAAATAAAAAGAAAAAAAAAGAAAAAAAAAGAAAACGTAATGCACGGCAATCAGAGAACTCCGCAGAAAAAAAAACATTAGCCTCATGGAAAAGCATATTGTTCCCAATGCAGAATATATCAAGCTGACTTATAGATTTTCCTCCACAAAATATGAAACCTGGATCCGAAAGGCTATTAACTCCAGAGAGATCCATTAAAGACGTCTGTCTGCAAATGGTATTTAAAAGTATTGCATCACCCTGGATATTGTCATGTTCTTTGGTTATGATCTGACTGCGGGTCACACAGTTAAAATTGCCTCCAAACCCTAAAATTCTTGATGTAAAAAAAATAATAATAATGTTCACCAGCCTAGAACACGGACTATTCTATCAGCTCCAACCGAAGCCCATAAATATTAATGCATCCATAATTAGCCTTTTTAAATAATGCACCCAAAATTAAACATCAACGCAGTAATAAATCAGTCAGGGCTCTTTGTTGTAGGTTTGTTGGGGAAGGGGGGGTTCTTTTGCTGCTATGTAAGGCACATAAAATGAAATGCCAATTCCCTCACCAGCTCTTCCCACTGGACCAAAATGTTGTGGCCCCAATTGGACCAATCTGATCCTCTTCCTACTGAAAAGTCTTGTTGCTTTCGTTTAGAAAAATAAAAGTCACATCTGCTTTTTGATTTGCAAAATAATGACATGCAGCCATCCTGAGCCAAAGCTGAGCTAATGTTATTGAAACCACAAGACGTGAAGGGAGACAAAGCTCATCTCGTGAGTCAAGGTGAGGGAGAAAGTCAAGTCTGCAGGCTCACTGCCACAGCACTCCCCAAGCACAGCCCATCTCCCTGCACCCAGGGCTGTGATGCAGGAGGTTTGAAGGGCCCGCTGCTCCTTGGCCCTGGCTGTTTTGCTCTCTGCCTCCACACCCTGAGCTTTTCAGCAGCATGCTGCTCCTCAGCAGGAGCACAAGCAGAGGTCCTTTGGGCTCTCTGACTCACTCCCTTTGGAGCAGCCGGCACAGCGGGGTGCCTGCAGCTCACCTGCTTTTTCCTGATCAAAAAGCAAAACGCAGCCTGCTTGCTGAGCACGCTTTGAATGAGCCATCAGCAGCAGAACCCCCTAAGCCAGGCTAGATCCTTCACAAAAAAAGCTGCCCCAAAGAGATCACTCCACATTTGCTTATCTGTAATTACAGATCAGTCGGAGCACCGCCATCCGTGGGAGGCTTCTGGCAGCAGAATGAAATCGCTCGCATTCTCCAGCTCCAAATTCTCTGCCCAAACACACCCCAGCATCTTCCCCGACGCTCTCCCTGCAGTTCGAGCACAGTGTCCTCAGCACCTCATCAGCAGCTGCATGGTAGACTTGTACACTGTGCTTAGACAGCACATCAATAATCCCCACCTCCTCTATTTTATCACATGCATATCTCAAACTGCCTAAAGACCCACGCTTAGAGTAGATTTCAAGGCAGCCTGACAAGAAAGCAAATTCACAATTACTTCCACTGAGGAAATTCTTGGGTAACTGCCCCACGACATGCAGCATGTTCCATTCAGTGTTGCTGTAACTTTCCAGCCCTCCCTCCAGCAAGCCTGGGAAGCAGGTACTGTCACAGGAAAACACAGGCTCTCCTTTTGCCTAGCCAACTCACTCCTATTAACTGTTTCCAGGAATAACAAGATGCTTGGCATTTTCAGTCACATGGACTGCTCCAGTCTGCAATGCAGTAAATTTGCTTTTTCTTCCAAAGCTTTTTCCAACTGAAAGCCCTGTTCTTAAGTGAGGTTCTGCCCTGGTGCTGCATGTTCCCACACATCCAAACCAACTGTGAGCTCTCTGGTCACTGCCCCAGTTTACAAAAAGAGGGTTCTCGCTGCCAATACTGCTGTGCTCAACCTTTCTTCTTGCAACATCAGCACCCACAAATGGAGATCTCTCTGATCAAGTCCCATACTGCCCAGCCCATCTGCTCCCAGCGCACACTCACGAAGCCCAGGCCACTTACGATTGATGGACGCTGCAGTTATAGAAAACAAAATCCACAGAGGCAAATTTCTTCCCGGTCTCCTTAGATTTCAGGTAGAGTTTCACCACCCGTTTATCTCCTGAGAGAGAACAAGGCAGAGAAAGGCATCAGAAACGACACAGTGAAATGAACACCGGGGCATGTGTTCAGCCCTCAGCTTGTGATGGGTTGGAAGGATCTGGGCAACAATATCCACTCTTGTTAACTAACAAAATCCCCAATCCAGAAATAAAAGGAGAGTGCCCATCCATAGCCACCCAGCCACTAAGTGGGCCAGCAGGGCCCAGGAGTAGCATCAAGCCCCTTTAGCTAACTACAGCATGGGGACAGATGCCTGCCCTGGGGTACGAGAGTGGCACTGGAGGAGAGTTTAACATTTCCATGGTCAGCAGGGCCCAAGAGTCCATAGACACCTACAGAAATGGTCCACAGGTTTGGAATGAGGCTGGCATGCCCAGGCTTTGCAGGACTGCTGCACTGAACATTAATGTGTCAGCATGTAGCTGCACCCATGGCTTGGAATAGAACAGGGACATCAAAGGCAAGCACCACTCCTGGAGAAGCAGCAATGTCCTTTTACTCCAGCACCCAAGAACCCATTTCCACCCCTGCTTGGGGCTGGGGATCACTGTCACAGGACTGTTCTCCTCAGCGTCTGCCTATGGGGCAAAGCCAAGACAAGGGACACAAGCTCACCACGGCCCCTGGTGATGGGAATGACGTCCCTGGCAGAGGGAGAGCTGCAGTAGATCTTCCCATCTTCAATGCGGCTCTCGGACTCAGTGAAGTCTTCAAAGGAGCAGTTGACTCCCGCCGAGAGGTCGGGGACGTTCCAGGCCTGCAGGACCAGCTGGAGGACAGAACATGGAGCACGGCCTTAGGAAGCTAACAAAATGACTCCTTTGTGTCTGCTGTGTGCAAACAGCCAACAGGAAAACCAGGGGTGCAACCCCCCTCTCCCATCCACATGCATGGTCCCCATGCAGGACCCCAGCACTCAAGCCAGGAGCGCAGATGCAAATGGCTTAGAATCCTGAATGCATCACAGCCCGACATCCTCTGCCCTCTGCTGCACCACAAACCATTATGTCTCACCTCTCTGCAGAGACCAAGCCCAGTGTTTGGCTAAAGAATGCTTTACAGAAAAGCATCTATTTCTGCAGACATCAAGAGGGAAGGAATTCACCTCTTCCTCTGCAAATTCATTGCAGGGGTCAGCAGTTCTCACTTTACAAAACGCTTGCCTTATTTCTAATTTGAATTTTTCTCAGCTTCCAGCCATTAGTTCTTGTTATGCCTTTCCTTGATAGATTAAAAAGCCCTTTAGTCCCTGATATTTGCTCCTCGTAAAGGCACTTATACTCTGTAATCAAGTCACCTCTTAATCTCCTTTTTGATAAGCTAAGCAGATTGAGCTCGGGAAGTCTCTCACTGGAAGGCATTTTCTCCAGCCCCAACTCATTTACATGCTGTTTACTGAAGGTGCTCAGCCGCCTTTAAGCAGCTGTCTCCGGCCCGAGTGCTGCATCCCAGCACTGATCACAGCAGACCCCACGGTACAGGCACCAGCAGGCACAGAAATAGCCCCAGAGAGAGCAACAAATGCCTCCCAGCAACGCCCACGAAACAGCCCTTCCTGGGATCAGTGCACTGGGATCTTTTCCAGTATCACCACTTCCCAGGACATCTCTCAAAAGCCAGCCTTACTCCTCAAAGTCCAGCTCAGGACCTGGCAGTATCAAATCCACTTTCCCTGCTGAGCTAGCACAAACCCCATGGGGATCTCCTCCCCAGCACCCCATAACATGCCACCCCGTTTGTCTCAGCATCCTCTGCAGATCTCATCAGCAGCAATTCCGCATTTGTTTCCACATTACCGATGAAAAGCCAAAGCTGCACTCCAATCCCTGCAGAAGCACTTTCAAAATGTTTCCATTCAGTGACAATTCCCCTCTGACAATGACTTTTTGAGATCTGTCACGGAGCCAGTTCTTAATCCACTTAACACATGCTTTATCAATATTGTATAATGCTAATTTTTAATCAGAATGTTGTGTTGTACCGAGTCAAATGCCTTGTAGAAGTCTAGAGACATCACATCCCTGCAGTCCCTCTTCTAATTCAAGTCATAATTTCATCAAAGAACAAAATGCGGTTTGTTTGACACAAAACTACATTGACTAGCATTAATTATATTCCCATCCTTGATTCTTCATCAGTTGTATCCTACCTCATTTTTTTTCCACTAGCTTTTCTCAGCTTGATGTCAAACCAAGCAATCTTGAGCCACTTGGGTCATCCCACGTGCCCTTCCAACAAGAGCCTTTTCTGCTTGCTGGACTTTTCTCAACATCCACTTCTTTATTACAAAGCTCCATCTGCAAGCCAAGGAACTCTTAGGCCAACTCCTTCAGGACTCCTGAGTGCCAGACATCCAGACCTGGCAGCTTGCAAAAGTTTATTGCTAGTATACGCTGTTTTGCATTCTCTTTACAGTGCTAATGGCCTGGAAAATATTTCATGGAAGTACATCATCCTTTCTGTCTGCACAGACAGAGCAGTGAGCTGTGCATCTAAGTCACATCCCAAAATATCTACTACTGGCCGCTGTCAGACAGGATATTGAGCTAGATGGATCTCTGGCCTACAAATGGCAAATCTGATGTTGTTATTTATACTGTGGAGAAACATTTACTGCTCGGTTACGTCTTTTCTGAATAGTAATCAACAGTTTTATTATCTGCATCCAGCAACAGGCCGGCCCTCATCAATCCCCTACATTTTATTTGTATCAGATCTCTCTTCTCGTTTCTCCCTGTCAGTTGCACACTCGTTATTTAACTTAATCGCTGCCTTCCCAGCCCTGAGGACTTACCGGGACCTCGGACATGGTGACTGAGATGTTCCTGGGCTGCACAGTGAGCTGCACGCACTGCCGCAGCTCGGAGGCAAAACGCTGGGGCTCATCTGCCCGTTCACAGCGGTCCTTGCGTGAGCATCTGGGGGGATGAAACCACCACGGTGAGGACGAGAAGCTGAGAAATACCCAATGGGGGGATGAGGTGCCCAGCAATGGGCCTCAGGTGCCTGAGGTCAGAATAGAAGCTCCGCTTTCCCTTTGTGCCAGCACCTCTGCTACAGTGCAGCCATGCTCACATCCCTCTCCTCTTCTATTGCAGCATCCCTGTCAAACACACGCATCTCCCCAACCCCTACAGAGCAGCCTGCAATGCTCCATCACCTCCTTTACGGAGCAGACGACTCCCTCCCCGCTGCTCTCCACGCTTTCTGCAACAACATTATTTCATTATGGGAAGTGTTTTAATTAAATGCCAGGCAAAATGGAGAGAGAAAGTGAACAACGCACATGTCTTACAGTCCTGTCATAAAATCACAGAATCATTAAGGTTGGAAAAGACCTTTAAGACCATCTAGTACAACTATCAATCCATCCCCACCGTGTTCGCTGACCATGTTCCTCAGTGTCACATCTCCACAGTTCTTGAACACCTTCAGATAGTGACCCCACCACCTCCCTGGGCAGCCTGTGTCAGTGCCTCACCTCTCCTGAGAAGAAATGTTTCCTAATATCCAACCTGAACCTCACTGGGCACAACTTATCCTATCATCTTATTGCTGTTACTTGGGAGAAGAGGCCAACCCTCACCTCACCACAGCCTCCTTTCAGGCAGTTGTAGAGAGCAATGAGGTCTCCCTTGAGCCTCCTCTGCTCCAGACTGAACAATCCCAGTTCCCTCAACTGCTCCTCATAAAACTCTTCACAGCTTTCTTGCCCTTCTCTGAACACTCTTCAGCACCTCAGTGTCTTGCAGTGAAGGTCCTACAGCTGAACACAGTATTCAAGGCACAGCCTCACCAGAACTGAAACAGTAGCGGCTCCATTCCCTACAGCTGGGTGTGAGGTGCATGACAGCAGTGGAAGGTCAGCAAAACTGCAGTGCCAGCCCTGGTACTTACACATTGTGGAGGACACACCAGCCACAGTGGGGGTCCCGGGAGCCCAGGCACAGCTCGCAGCTCTCGTATTGCTCACAGCTCTCTACTGGCACCCGCGTCACCTGTGGGAAAAGGCAGTGAAGTGGTGCCCAAGGGGACAGCTGGGTCACAAGGGCTCAAAGGGCTGCGGATCCACCACCCCATGGCGCATTGGGAAATGCCTTGGACATCACATTTCTGAGTCTGGGAACTCTACAAGAACAACAACCACCATCTCCTGGCCAGCCCAGCAAGGCCAGAATGGGGAAACCTTCATCTTTGCAGAGTTTGGGGAATAGCTCAGCTCTGACACCAGTTTCCAATACCTCCCACACACCCCTGCAGCTCGTAGTCCCACTCCGAAAGGGTTACCACTCCTTTATTAATTGCTCCTCCAGATTTGATTAAAATCCCCTCGTTCTCCAAGCCCTTCGAGCTCTGTTACAACTGTTCATTTAATTACTTTCCACCAGCACTCTGATAACACCAAGCTGCAGTAGGGAAGAGAGAAGCTTTTATTAAGTAGTGGGGAGGAGAAGTGGGGGGGACAGGATGGGGGCTGGGGAAACTCCTCCCCTCCTCTGCTTCTCCAGTCTCCCCTCCTCACCAGAACCCAGAAACACAGCCTCAATCCCAGGACCTCCTGTCAAAGGGAGGGAAAGCTGTGATGCTCTGCAGTGAGGAAGACAGAGGGTGGGGAGAGCAACGGGCACAGCACTGGGAGACTTCCTCTGCGAGCTGTGGTGTGGCACTGCCCTTGTTTTGAATTTTGCAGCCCAAATCCAATTTCTGCCTCACCTGGAAAGCCTCAGGTTTCCTGCAGCAGACCAGAAACCAGAGACAGGAACTGGGAGGAGGGGGGAAAAGCTCTGCCGTCCCCATGGGGCTGTCTAGACAAATGCAAGGCCCTGCTCCAGCATCCTTCCCCCTTCCAAAGCCCCGGGCCAGTGGCCAGAAGTTATGCAGCACTCCCACCCATGCACACCTCTCCCCATCAGGCAGAGCCCAGCACAACTCCAAACTCCTGAGACATTCCTGAGATAACCCTGCCTGAGAACGCTCTGCCTGCAGCAAAGCTTCCCAAAGAGAACTTGAGGAGTAGTTGGGGCTGAGATACCAGCACAGAATTGGTTTTTGGGGAAAAAACATGCCCTTGTCCCCCTTCTCAATGGGGAGGAACACAGAGTTGCCACGCTGGGCTGGGCTCTCCCCTCCTCTGCCACCCAGGCTGGATATGGGGAGGAGACAGGGCCAGGCTACGAGGCTGTGACCACACAGGAGCCCGACAGCTCCAAGAAGTGCCACTGCTGCTCGGCACAAAGCCCTGACGCAGCGGGGACCTCACCCGTGCTGGCAGCCCTTTGATGGATTAACTTGTAGCAGCAGGCTCTCCAGCAAGCCCAGGAGCATGCAAACTCCCTCACAGCCAACTAAAACTTCTTATCGTGAGCACCAACCACGCTTTCAGGATGACAGCTGCATGCCCATGCCAGAGTTAGATTTGTACCTTTGGACGGCTCTGAACTGGGGATGGCAGCAGTAGGCACACAGGTGCACACACTGAGGTCTGGGGACACATCAGCTGTACCAGCTCCAGCCAATGGCTCCTCTTGCCCCAGCGTGCAAAAGCAGCTATTCCAGAGAGAACAGGCTGCTCAGAGCGAGGAGCTTCTGCCCACCTGCAGAGCCTGAGGGCAGGGTGGAGGTTCACAGCCCCGCAGCAGGGATGCCGGCTCTCACAGCAGCCCTTGCTCCCTGGGGCACAGGGATTTCAAGCAGCTGCTACTAACAATTAATGCCCGGGGCAGGGACCATGGGGAGGAGAGGAACAGAAGGGCCCTGTCTGGGAGACGTGCCCTGAGGTGATGTTTTTGTACAAGGGGGAGTAGGGAGGAGCTGAGTGTTCCCAGGTGGTATGACTGAGGCGGGACAGAGGTGGCTGGGCAGCTCTGGTGGCAGCTGGGGCCACAGCCTGGAGAGCATCTCATCTGCCCTTCCCAGCCATTACGATCAGTAGGCAAGTGACTTTCGGGCAGGGGGTTGTCCCCAGTGAGACATCAAAGGATGAAGAGGGAAAGTGCAGACTGGACATCAGGGCAAAGGCAACAAAGACAACAGCGCATCTGGGGGATGCCACCAGCACAGCTCGGCAGGGAACAGAGTGGGGAAGACAAGTGACGCAGCATGTGGCAATGGCGTGGCTTTGGGGGCTGCAGCCTCCACCTCTTACCTGCTTCTCAGTCATGGCGTAGAGGTGCTGGCGGTCAGGGCTCAGCACCAGGTCCCGCAGGATGGAGCTGCCTTCGTGGGCCACCACGTTCTCATACTGCAGCGCTTGATGCTTCCTGTCAGCTGGCAAGTCCACCAGGATCTGCAGGAGAGAGCAAGGAGTAAGCACAGACCCATGCACCCTTCACCTCTGCCTGGTTGGGGAAAGTGCCCCATTATTGGGATGCTGCCCCCCCATCCCTTACTGGAAGGGACAAGCTGTGGCCACTGCAGCATGGCAAAGCAGCCCAGACCCTATCATCACCTCAGCACTTCCCCAGTAGCAGCAGGACCACACACAAGCCACAGGTGAGATGTACATACCCTGCTAATACCAACCCAAGCAGACGGGCTGTGGAGAACCCTCCCCCCCAAAAAAAACCCACATCTCATCCCAAGCACTGCCTCGTGTCCCCAATCCCCCTCCCTATTTGCAACGTTCCCAATCAGGAGCTGGGAAAGCCAGATCCTGGTGTGCAGCTGATTAGCATGGAAATGTATGCGGCTCACAAACAAACCGGGGCCCGTTTAATTAGAGCGACGCCTTTGATTCACCGCCAGCCTCCTGCATGCACCAGTCCTGGATTATTTTTAGGCCATTTTACAAAACAAATGTATTTAATTAAAAAAAGAGACCCCTGAGCAGCCGGCGAGCAGCAGTGCATGGAGGGACCTCAGGACTGGCCTTACTGGGGCAGATACAGCTTGCTGGAGCCCATGGCACAACCAAAAACACCCCTTCTCTGCTTCCCTCCCCTGCTGCACACCTCTACGCCCATTTTCCCATCACTGAGGGACACTCCCTCCACAATCACCCAGAACAAGTCACCTGTCCTTCAGCATGGTTTGCCAGACCCACCCACACCATGCTCCCCCTCATCACTGTGCCACATACCACCGCACGCTGAGAACCCAAGAGATGCCCAAAGCCCATCCCAAAGCCTCCGCCCGCCCTTCTGGGGGTATCTTCATGCCCAACTTCAAAACCACATTCACCTCACTCCAACATCAGAGCTCAAACCCCCAGCACCTGTACGGGGCACACTGCACACAAAGCACCCAGCATCACCCGAGGTCCCCCCAGAGGAGGGTTTTGTCTGATCCCAGCAGCAGCATCCATCCCTCGCTATGGCAACGTGACAAATGCACCTTTCCAGCCCTTTTATGGGCCGTAGCTGCGGCGCAGAGGAATCGATACAGTTTTACCCTGGTTCTAAAATAGATCTACGGGTGGATGTCGCACTGGCAGTAATTTTTAACTAGCGGGGTAATTTCCCCATTACATTATTGCACTGCGCAGTGCTGGGAAAGAGAAAGAGATGTATTAAAAAAAAAAGCAAAAAAACCAACAGACGTGAAGCACTTCCAGTTAATTTGAGGCTCCAGGAAGGACCTAAAAATAATCACTGTAAGCAAAGAGGCGGCGACACACAGAGTGCTCCGGTGGGGTCTGCGATGCGCACCGCTCCCACTGCTAAGGATGTTCTAATTGCAGGTCTAGGGGGCAGCAAAATGAGGTTTGAAGACCTGGGTGGGCTGCTTGGGCCATAGGACGGCGGTTTCCCAAAGCCAGTTGATGAGATGAGCAGCATCACTTACCGGCATGGGGCTGCTCCCAGCCCGTGCCCACCTGCGGGGCCAGCGGTGGCTGGGGCAGGGGGAGAGGATGTGCTTTAATCAGAGCAGCCCCCTCGGAAGCACGTGTCTTCCTGCCCACCCTGCTTCCCTTCCACCCAGGGGAAAAGACATTTACCAAAAAAAAAAAAAAAAAAAAAAAATCTATTAACCTTTCTCCTCATCCTGACGCTGATATAATTACCCAATACTAATAATTACTCGCACTAATTTTTCGCTCTGGATTCCTGCCCTTGCTCTACCTGTCTCTGCACAGCAGAGCCGGCTGCTTCAGGCTCGAGCTTTGCTTCCTATGGGGCTGGAAGGAGTTGTAGGGCTGCAATGAAATGGAGGATGCTACTGCCTCTCTCCAGCCCCACTGAGGCACTGGGGTGCTTCTACTAGTTGGCACCATCCCAACCATTGCCATATCCCTGAGCTCTGGGTGAGTCATACCCCCTGGTGTGGGCTTCAGGCGGGGAGGCTGACAATGGATGAATGGAGCAAAGCACCCACAGGTGGAAGACACCACAGAAATTAAGTTGCTCGTTCGTGCACATAGTGGGAAATTCAGTTGTGGATAACAAAAAAACACTCATCAGAGGCAAAACTTATTTTGCTTAAATACCTTTTGCTTTCTGACCTGCTCCCAGGCACTCTTCTTCATAGAATATCCCCACTTGGAAGGGAGCAATAAGGATCACTGAGTCAACTCCTGGCTCCACACAGGACCACCCAAAAACTAGACCATCTTCCTTCCAGCCCATGTATTTCATCCCTTGACCTACATGACTCCAAGGAACCTGCAATGGCAACGTTCACAGCTTGGGCTTGAGAAGCTACTCAGCCCCACAGCTTGGCAAGGCAGGTGGTGAGACCATGGAATCATTAAGGTTGGAAAGACCTCGAAGATAACCAATGCCAACCCACCCCCACAGTGCCATAACCACATCCCTTAGTGTCACATCTCCAAGGTTCTGGAACACTTCCAGGGACGTAATGACTCCACTTCTCCTTGGGCAGTGCATCACCGCTCTTTCTGAGAAGCATTTTTCCTGATAGACAACCCGAACCTCTCCTGGGTCAACCAGAGGCCGTTACCCCTCGCAGGCAGAGATGAGAGGACCCAAGAGCAGCCACGGGCAGCCCGGCCCAGCGCAGCATGGCGCTGTACAGCCCCGGCACAGGCACAGCAGGTGGGGAGCGAGCACAGCCGGTGAGGAAAGCGGCTGCCAACATACCAGGGCTGCCTTTGGATTTAACAGGCAGCAGCAGCAGCCCGGGCAGACTGCACGGCACAGCTGCACGGCACCGCGGCACACAGACAGTGACCAAGAGAGGAGCTGGAGTCACTCACATCCCTGCAGGGGGACACCTGGCTCTCCCAGCCCCTGCCCGCTGCCGGCAGCCCCCTCCTCTTGGCACGAGAAGTGCTCGGCGACGCTTTGTGCTCTTATCTGCGCGCGGCTGTGATTAATGCTCAGCGGCTGGCAGGAGCGACGAGAGGAGGGCGCTTTCGCCCGCCTGCCACACTTCAAAGGCAGGGACTTATCTGCCTCAAACACACTCCGCAGCCTTTTCACGGGGACCCTTTCCAGTTCCACGGGGCTCGCACAGCGCTGACAGGCAAGGAGAAAGGAGGGTTTATTTACAGGAGCGCGTTTCAAAGCCTCCCCCGCTCCCTCCCCAGTACACTCCAGGGATGTAGCGAGTGGTAAACCTGCAGGGACAGCCCTGTGCCACAGCTCTGCAGAGCTCAGGGCTGCGAGTGGAGGGTGACAACACAGAGGGGGCACCAGGGGTCCCCATGCCGCAGGAAACCTCAGCATCATGCAAAATATCTCCCCAAGGCCAAGCAGGACCTGCTCGGCCCCAGCCAACCTGGGGCGGAGGTGACAGCTGCTGGGGAGCGTCACCCAACACCACGCAGCCCAGCTCAGGGCAGGAAGCAGAGGATCCTATGTCCAGCCCTGTTCATGTGGCCTGGGCTCACCCCGAGGCAGCCGGGCCCCCAGCACCCCCACATACCTTCCCCCCACCTCAGCCCCAGGGAGCAGCAGCACGGCAGCTGCCGCCCGTACGCCCTTCTCTAGTTTCCAAAATGAGGTTCCTGCATCAGCTGCTCTAGGGGGAACACTCCTCTCCCCCCTCCATCCCTGCTCAGTCACCTCGAAAATGCAGGACTAGCAGCAGCTGCGAGGTTGCAGCATCAGCTGTCCTCGGGGGGGCCACAGTCAATGCAGGCAGTGCTTTCGGGTAGGGGGTGCTGGCTGGGGACAACAGCAGGGACAAGTGTTCAGGGACGAGGTGAGGATGTGGTGCTGAACGCTGTGTTTCAGGTCACCAAAACTCTGCATCCAGCGAGGTGAGGATGAGCACCAAGCAGATCACTGCTGGGATGGCTCAGCACTGCCGGGAAACAGTGGCAATGAGGACTGAAGTGCAAGGACATGGGCAGCGGGAAAGGGGATTTGGAGATGCATTCCTGCCGCATCCCAGCAGAAAAATGCCAGCAATGCAGCCTGGGCAGTCAGCAGCTGCCCCACATTGGAATGTGCCCATGACCCCCCTCCGTGGCCACTGCACTGCAGCTGAGTATTTCTGGGGGTCTGACACAGCATTCTGGGGGCACGCAGAGCTCGGGGAGATGTTGGCAGGCAGCACGGGGCCAAGATGCTGCTTCCACACTCATAACACACTGAGGGCAAGGGGTGAGCTGAGCTGCCAGTCAGTACAACCCACTTATAAAGATTAATACAAGCAAGGCTCACGTCCTAGGCCCTGCATTGCCGTGAGCCAGAGAATATTAGAACTTTAATTATATCAGTATAATAAAGCAAAAAACAAGAAGATACTTAATCTAAATCAACGCCCATAACAGCGACAAATCCCAGAGGCTGACCTGCACTGATAGCTGTGACACTGCCTTTGCAGCTCATGTCACCACGGGTGTCATGTCCCTGTGGTGGCACCCAGAGCTCGGCCACATGGACTGAGGGCAGACAATGGGGTACGACCAGAGGTTTTGCCATGGGATATAGCTGGAGGGGCTGCAGGCTGCCTGCAAAGCTTCCCAAAGCCACGTGGTCCCTCACACAAAACCACGGTCCTACCAGCTCCATGCCAAGAGCAGGAAAAGCATGAATGCAAAGCAAAGAGTGCCTAAGGGAAAGAGGGATTACAGCAGCAGTTACCCATTCAGCTTCTAGGGCTAGCAGGCAGCTGCCTGGAGCAGGGTGCTCTAGGGAGCACAGGTTTGGGAGCAGCTGCGTCAGTCAGAATTGCCCCATCAGCAGAAGGGATGGAGAACCACAGCCCTCCTCACAGCTCAACCAGCTCTGATGGAACCAAAAAGCTCTCACTAAGACCTTTTGCATCATTTTGTAGGAAAACTGAACCACTGGAGAGAAGGACCCGGTGCCAGAGCTGCAGCCTCCAGTAAGGAATTGAGATAGAGTCAAATGTCAGTAAAAGAGGGACGTGGGGAGACCACAGATTGGGGTGAGAGCCCCAAGGCCCCCTGGAGCCCCACACTTGCTCTGAGACCCACCGAGGCACAGGCACCACTCCTCTCCAGCCCGCCAGCTGCTCCGGCAGTCTCGAGCCATTGATTTCTCAGCTTTGCCCTTCAAAACTCTCCTGGCTCAGTGCCCAGTTTGTATCGTCTCGTTCCTCGGGAGCAAAATATCTCTATTATTATTGCAATTATTTCCCAATCAGCATCGCTCAGGGCTGACTCAGTGAGGGGATGGGCCCAGCGCCCAGCGATGCACAGCCGCTGCCCCTGGAGGAAGGTGGGTATCCCCACTGCCATGGCCATCCCTGCTGGCTCTCCAGTACGCACTCAGCACTTTTATTTTCACCTCCTCAGCAGCGAGGAGACCACCAGCAGCAGCCTGGCTTTCTGTACCATGGCTGTGAGTCCAAAAATCTCTCCTGCAACACTCCTGCACACCCAAAATACTGTTTATTTTCCTACTCGCTCCAATGCCCAGATCAAAAAGGCAACACAACTCTTCTCCCTATGCAACCTGAGCAAGGCAACAATGCCAACGACTAAGAATGTATCCTCCGCATCCCAGCACCAGGACACTGAGCAAGGGGGACATAGGGGATGCTCCCTTCCCAGCCAGCTATTGGGGAGCCCAAAACCCAGGGAGGAGGCAACTTTGCCTGGAGCTGCATGGGGAGAAAGTACACAGGAGGCTCCCAGAGCTGCAGCACGCCGGAGATCAGCTGATCCTCCTGTTCCTTCCCCCCGCATCGGCCCCAGGAAAATAGCTGCTTCCTTCCTGCTCCCTGCAACAACACCACAGCAGAGAGGAGCTGCCTGAGGACAAGGAAGGGCCACCAGAAGGCAGGAAAAGCCCACGTGGAGTTGGGAACAGCCCCCACCTCAGGTCCAATAGCCATCACTCCTACACCACACAGCCCAAAGCCTCGTGCTGCAGTAACACATTGCTGCAAATGCATATCAACACAAACAAAACCCATCCTCGCCCAGCAGGGAGAAGGGCAGCCTTGGGTGCACCCTGTGTCACCCGTTTGACACCGGCACCGCTCCTCTCATTACTGCTGCCCTGCAGTTTTATCCCAATGGGCAAATTACACCTGATGGGCCAGGGGAAGCTGCTAAGTAATAAAAAAAGAAATCAAGGCCTGAAAAAACACACGGCATGCTGACAGCATTAAATATTAATGTCTCACGCAGGCAGCAGAACTGGACATGCAGAATGCCTCGTGAATTCAGTGACAAATTACATACTGTTTAATGTGCTTCCTGGGAAAGCAATCCATCGTATCAGGCGGTGGGAAAGTTACAGACACACTTCCTATTTTTTTCATTCTTAAATAATCATGTCACCTATCAGTGGGCTGAGATGGAAACTGCAGGTAGCTCCCCCCGGACCCCTCCAGCTCCCGGACACAGGCACACCTCCAAGGCTGGAGGAAAGCTCCTGCTGTCCCACTGCTCACACCCAGCTGAACCCGGCTGTGTGCCAAGCACAGAGCAGAGCGCATACAAATATTTTGCTTCCAACCGCACCTTGCTCTCCCCACCCCAAGCTCTCAGCGTGTTTGTAGAGCTCTCCATGCTGACGTTCCTTCTGCATTTCACAGCTTTGTAACGGAATCATAGAATTGTTAAAGCTGGAAAAGACCACTAAGATGACCAAGTCCAATCCATCACCACCATGTCCACTAACCCTGTCCCACAGTCATCTCTGGCCCTCAACCCAGCTCAGTGTGTGCCCCACTGACTGTGCCCCTCTGCACAGCTCCTGGCCATGTGGAGGACACCCAAGGTCAGACTAGACAGGTCTGAGCACCTGATGGAGCTGCAGGTGTCCCTGCTCACTGCAAAAGGGTTGGATCAGATGGCCTTTAAGGGTCCCCTTCAGTTCAAATTGTTCTATGATTCTACAAAGAGACGCAGGGCCGCATCAAGCCCAGCAGCAACACAAGCACTGCAGTGCACTCTCCATTCACAAACAGGATGGAAATGAAGCTCTTCAGCCCATGGATAGCAGCAATTTCGAAGGAGAGATTGAGAAGATTTAAATACAGAGATTGCCTTCCCTGAGGACACTGCTGCAGACATTTAAGAGCTCAGGCTTTACACTGCGCAGGCACTCTCTCTGCAGCACTCGCGTGGCTGCAAAGCTCCCCTCTCTGCTCACCCTCCCTCGGGCTCACCAGGAAGCAGGACAACAGCAAGCAGCACCAACACCCATAGCAAAGCCTATGCACCTCTCTGAGCGCCCGGCACACAGCTAGGGCTGCTCTTTGCGAGCGTGCCTCCCTGCCCACAAGTCTCTGGAGGAGCACGTGCTGCATTCAGAGTGAAATCCTCAGAACAGCTTTCAGGAACACCTGCCACCATCTCACCTCCCCGGAGCCGCCACGGCTGCCAGGGGATCTCAAGCAGAGGCTGCCACTCGCATGACGGCCGTGGGGCCACTCGCAGCGCCATGCAGCCCAGCACCCAAAGGCACGGCACTGAGCAACTGAAGCCCTCGCTGGCCCCAGCTTCTGTGGAGGAGGGGTGGCCCAGCAAGGGCTCATCTGGGGTTTGGAGACAGCAGGGATGGAGACAGGACGAGCGGTCCCCAAATTCACAGCGTGCTTTCTCCTGAGACAGCAGCCCAAGGGTGCACCCGCTTGAGGATCTGCACTGTAGAGAGGCCAAGGGGTGGGAAATGATGTTAATTAAAGTTTTAATTACTGTAACCAAACGAGTGGTATAATTACTTTATTCTCGCAGAGACTTCAAACTGATTAAGAATCACGTGCGCAAGCTTTGATTTGATTTTTAATTAAACGTGCCGTCAGAGGCGGTGTGAGACGAGCAGGGGCCGGCTCAGCCTTAAGACCTCATGGGAACCCCAAGGCCAAGCGGGGACCCCCGGATGCCCCCCCAGCCAGGAGGTGTGGAGCTGCAGGGGCTGCAAACGGAACCATTCTGCAGGGATGTGGCACCAGGGCTGGTGGCACCAGTGACACCTGTGTGCTGTCCTCACCAATCCCCATCTCTGGGCACCTCCTTTCCACAGGCTCCTCATCAGCCCCTGGTTCCCACACCCCAAACCGCCTCTCCCAAGAGCTCCGTGCAGTCCCCTCAAATATTAACGAGCTCGCGCTGCCACTGGAGGGAATTATTAAAAAACAATTTTGCAAAGGTATCTTTTTCAAATAATAATAATACTAAAAGACAAAGCAGTAGAAATTAAATTCCCAGTCCCCTACCTCAAATAAATAGTATCAGAATTTGAAATGAGACATAATTACCCCGGCAAGGTTAAAGCCGCTAATGCAGACAGAATACAGAATCACCATTCATCATAATCACATCTCATATCACAGCCATTATTTATAATTAGGAGGCACGGTTTAAAAAACACATAAAGACGCCCATGCAATGCAGTAATTCTTCTGTTATCGCTCCTGGAGGGCCAACCCAGGCCCTTTCAGAAGCTCTGATTTGTGGAGTCCGGATCAGGAATGAAAAGAACCCAAAAGTCATTCCCAAAGAGCGTACCTGCCAGCAGGTTCAAACCACTGTGCCCAGCTGGGCGAGTGCTGCAGGGCAGAGTTGGCACATGGCACGTGCCCCAGCCTGACCACCAGCCCCATGGATTCACCCAGCTTTCTCTGCCACTGGGTGGTTTTACGTCATTTTAAACCATGGGACAAGTCATAGCAAGAGCTGGTGAAACCAAGAGCTAAAGGCAAAGGTGCCAGGAGCTGCCCTGGTTTGAAGCAAGGGCTGTGCAGGCTGCTCCACAGCCCGGTGAAATATTAACAAGTGAGGTTGGAGGAAATTACCCTTTATGTCTTCCAGGGAAACGAGTGCGAGGCAGCAATGACACAGCACAGTGACAGGGCACAGTGACACGTGGTAGAGACCAGCGCCGGGGATGCACAGGTCTCCAAGTGACTCCAAAAAACACAAGCGTGCAGTGCCACGGGATGCTGAGCTGCTCCATCCCACACAGACACTCCAACACTCAGGATGGGGGAATATCTGAGGGCAAAACAATCCCTTGAGTGGTGGTTCTGCACCCCTTGGTGGCAAATGACAAAGCAAGAGAGGGTGCCCAGGGTGAGCTGGGGCCATGGCAAAAGCCCAGGGAGGAGGCAGCAGGATGATGGAACGAACACATCCACGTGCACAACAGCTGCGGTGTTTCGGAGATGGAAAACAAAAGCAGAGCAGGACCAGGCACCACAGCAAAGTCCCCACTCCAGGACATGCCACCAGCAAGCAGGGGACACACCTGCAAGGTGATGCTCCCTGCAGGGCCTTTAACATTGGTAGCACTGAGTTTACCAAAGCTCAAACGAGCAGAGAGAGAGAGAAGGAGGCACTTTGCAGCGCTGCACGGAGGATCGCTGTTTGCCCTTCCAAACGCTGAAAACTAATCCCCCCTTCTCCCCTTTTTATCCCATTGAAAACTTGACAGAACCTCCTAGCGCTTTGCAGTTGAAATTGGCAGGTCTTAAATTAATTGACTACAATTTTACACAACAACATGTTTAGCTGAGAGTTGGCCCGCAGCCTGCTTGGCTCGCCACCGCTCCCCAGACACTTTTCAAGCAACCTCAAAAACTTCATAACACATCTAAGGCAAAGGAAGCAGGTTGCCAATGTGACCCACTCCCTGCCAAAAATCAAGCCCTGCTTCCCCACACCCCCCTCCTCGACCCTTCTCCGACTCCTCCAACACTTCCCTCACTCTCATTAATGGCTTGTTAAATTATTCTAATAATCTCTGAGGACTGTGCTCCTCCAAACGCAAAGGAGTAGGGCACAGGTTTCCTTCTTGCTGGGTCACGGGCCTGCTGCTTTGCCACAGGAATGACAGAGATGGGACCAATGCGTGCAACAGGCATGAGGAAAGTCAGGTTCTTATTCCACTCCAAACTGACTTATTTCTGCTCTCCTTCCACTTAAACCCCAAAAGATGAGGCCCAAAGCAAAAGCCGACAACACAGTGCCAGCACTGGTGGCACATCCTCATTCCTTCCAGCTGGGAGACAGGTGCTCTGGGGTGGCACATTGGTGACCCTGCGCACGGGGACATGCAATCCCACCGATGAACCCACAGCTCCAGCTCACCTCCAGCTCTCACCAGGAGCCAGCTCAGCCAAAAACAATTGTGCTGTTGTTAGCGAAGCCGGAGCGGCTGCTCAACCCAGTGCCAGGTCCCCAAAAACTCAAGTTTGGTTCCCCCCGGTCCCTGAGCCTCTCTGCTCCAAGATCCTAAGAGATGCCACCGTGGCCCAGTACCAATCCCATTGCCCAGTGTCAACCCTATGGCCCAACGCCGGTCCTGGTGCCAGGCACGTGTCCAGGGCACAGCGCTGAGCTCCGGTCGGGCTGCAGGAGGCTGGCGAGGATTTCTCCAGCTCAGCCTCGGGTCAAGCAGCTGATGCTTGACGAAAGCCAAATTGGGGGTGGGTTGTTTGTGTGATTTTATTTCTTGAATAAACAGAAACATCCTGTGTGTGATTAAGAGCCTTTATGAAAAACACACCAGCACCAAACTCTGCAGCTGGGGCTGGAGGTACCGCAGCGCTTGGGAGGCAGAAAACAAGAGGGTTTGGCTTCCTCGGGGTGATCACGGATTGACACAACAAAACATCCCAGGCAAGTTTCAGGCCATGCACACAGAAATCCTCCCCGGGAGACCTAAGACCACTGTCTTCTCCCAGAATTGCCACATGTTCCACCAAGCCTCCTCTTGCCCCTGCCCCTGCTGCAAGCTCAGGGCAAGCAGGGCTCCAACAGCCCACGCACCCTGAGCCGCAGCCACGGTGCACCAGCATCGCCTTTAAGCATTAATTATTTTCTTTATCACCTTCTGCCTGAGGATATCAAAGCACTCGGCATGCATTTATGCTGCACTCCTCCTTTTGGCTGCGGGCATCACCATCTGTAGATGGCAAGGAGGAGAAAGCTGTGGTGCAGACGGAGCAGCAAGCCGACCCCAGCCCTGCTCCGAGACACAGAGCCAAACACAGGGACCTGCAGCACTCCTGTAGCCATCCCACTGCATCCATTCCATCGCATCCAACCCATGCAGCCCCTGCACTGCACTCCTGCCCCAGGGAGCCATGCCAGGAGAACACATGCTTTTGTTTAACGAGCATGGGCTGAGAGGGGAAAAAGGCACTTAAACAGCTCACACACACAAAAAGCAACATTTTCAAGTTGTTGCTCTTTGGCAAGGTTCAAAATAGGCCAAGGTTTTTGTTTTCGTTGGGAGGCTTTAAAAAATGTATTTCATCCAAACCATCCTCAAAACATTCCTGACATTTATCGCCGTCAACTTTTCCTCCAATTAATTGCCTCTGCACAACTATCACTGTCCTGATGAAAAACAGCTCCAGAAATACTCAAGCCATTAAAAAAAAAAACCACGCTTTCTCTTGCTCAGTTTCTCTCTGCTCACAAGCACAAACAGAATTAGGGAGGCAAAGGGAGCAGAAACAACACAGCCTCCATAGCGTTGTCCAGCGAGTGGGGATTTGGGAGGCGACAGTGGCAGCTCACTGCCCATGAGCAGCCCCCAAACCACCTCTGCTCACAGCCCTGCAGCACGTGGGACAAGCACAAGGCAAAGCCAAGCACTGCTGCTCCCCAGCAGACAGCCCCCAAAAGGCACCTGGGTGGATACGGTGTCAGGGAAGGCTGGAGCTGGTTGCAGGCTTCTTAATCGCTTCCATTTCCAAAGTGAAGCAGAGCTCTTGTTTCAACAGCTTGCATGAGCAGCTGTCAGGCAGAGAGGTTCAAAAGGACAAGGCTGGAGGGAGAAAGGGAGCTGAGGCTCTGAGCAGAAGGGTTTGGCTATGCATGTGGGTGGAAGGAGGGCACTGAGGAGGCCCCCAGGCTGTGCCCTTCAGTCCCCCAAGTTCTCCTGTGCAGGTTTAAGAGAAGAAAACCCCGAGCTAATGATGTGGAACGTTCACCTCACCTGCTAAAAGAGAAAAGCATCTTTAATTTTAAACATTGAGAGTAAAAACAGATCCCCTGAGCCTCATAAACATACCAGAAAGAGAGGGAGAGTAACACAGAGAAGCCCTGGGGAAATAAACAGGGAATTCGATTTGGGAAGTTCCCCTCCCCAGAGCTGGGTGGAAATCACCCCCACAGCACCATAGCAGGCACAGGCCATGTATGAGGTGCAGCTTTGCTGGATAGTTGGTTTCTTTTTCTTTTTCTTTTTTTTTTTTTTTTGAAGTAGTTTGCTTATTGCTCCTCATTGCTGGGATGCAGAGAGCGGAGCAGGAAGGGATGTTCTGACATGAGGGACGGAGGTCACCATGCCACACTGGGGCTGTGCAGCCTTTCCAAAGGGCTCTGTATGTGCAAGTTTTGCTAACACAGTGCTTTCCACAGCTAATTACAGACACAACCATCCTGGCTAGGGGACATAGGCCTATTTTGGGAGCTTTTATAGAAAAACATCTACATATATATATGTTTATATATATATAGACACGCATAAACACACACAGAAACTGCACTACCCTTTCTCTACAATATTTTCCAGTTGCACTTCACTCATGGCTACCAGTTCACCATGAGCTGAGCCAAGGAGAAGCCAGGTGCTGACCAGCAGAAGACCTGCTGGAGTCACAGCCCCCAAGATGCCAGGACATGGGGTTGTCCCCAAAAACACAAGCAGAGATAAACCCAAGCAAGCCAATAGCTCTGCGAGCATTGGCTCTACAGACACCGGAACGCAATTAAGATCCACAGGGTTGTGTCAATCACCAAGAGAAGGAAACAGCAGGGAAACCTCTCTCAAAACACAATAGAAGTGCGAGCCATGCTAGTGTCAGGGTGCCTAGAGAATGTGGATGTGGCAAAAATCCCTGCTTGAGCACCTGAGGCTGCAGTCTGGCACCCCAAAGTTGAGGAATGCTGCACTCCAAGAGCAAGTTCAGCCCCAGGCAAACCTCCCCCCTGCATCAAGGGACCCACTCTTCCCCTGGTTCACAGCCCAAAGAGGGCCCACCCAGAGAGACGCAATGCCATCCCCAACGTCCCATGTGGAGCTCACCCCCAAGGGCACATGGAGCTGCCAGGGGATGGGCGAGCAGGGGAAGGCGCGCACAGCCACGGCCCTGCACAGCGCCGGCGCCCAGGATAGCACACAAATTGCTTCATTAAATTTCATCACATTAAGCCCGTTTCATGAATTTAACATTGTCCCCGGACTATTGTTTGTCTGAAAATTAAATTACGGCAACATTTGTTGTTTCAATGAGTCTGTCAATTACAAACGAGACTGGAGAAGGGGGATGCAGGCATGGGCAAGTGATGGCGGCAAATAGGCGGCCCCAGCAGAGGTGGGAAATGCAGCCCCTCTTCTTATGGGATGGGAGAAGGGAAGAATTCAGATAATACTTAGTTTCAGTCAAAGCCAACTGTGCCAGACAAGGCACACTGGGCACAGGAAGCCTGGCCATGTTGGATCCAATCATGGCTCCAATGGAGCACCGGGCAACAGTAGCCCCAGTTACGCTGGTCCGTGGCTGTTTGGTCTCACCAGTTTGCAAAGCTTTGCCATGAAGGGAAATACTTGGAAAGAAATCTCATTTATGCTTCCTTTTCCCCTGAGCAGCTCCTCTCCACAGTATCAGAAACAAAGGTGACAACCTTTCGCTTTGTAAAGAAAACCATTGAGCCAAATGCACTATAAATAGCACCCAAAACTGACCCGTATCCCCAGACGAGGGGAATGAAATGAAGACAAGTGAACCAGCACCTTCAAGGTCAGAGAGATTTTTTTCTCCCTTTGTTCAAGGTCTGGTAATTTTATCAACGTAGGAGAGCAATCCAACATACGTCATTACGGTTCAGCTAATAAAGAGCACACAGCTCTGTCAGCCGGGCATTGTTTCTGCTGCTGTTACGGGGACGGCCATAGGGCACGATGCTCCCCCAGTGGACACTGCCCTCTGGAGCAACGAGCACAGCAAAATGAAAGTGCTCTCAGCTCATCCAGCTTTGCTCAGTAGGGTTCTCCCCACGGTCTATTCTACAGAGAGGCAGTGTGTCACATGGTGCTGGCTCTCTTCTTTATATCCAGCTGCTAAATTGCATTAAAAGAACTAAGTGTCCATTAAATAAAACTTCCCTGCTATTGCTTGCCATGCAGACAATTGCTCTCGCTGCCACTGGGATGCTCCCTGACAGCAGCACACAAAGACGGAGGGTGTGTGGTGTTTTCGTGTTGGTAGGAAGGAGATGGGAAGAAGAGGTGGTATCTGAAGTCTATGCATGGACTGTGGGGGTTTTCCACCCTAGGCTGCCCAGCAGCCACTTCCAATCAAGAGATTAAAGCAAGCAGATGCATTCCACACAAAGCACCTTCAGGTCCAATGCTAAATGCTGCCCTAAGCCAGGATTAGCACCTCCCAGATGTGGGAGACACATCCTGATGCAAGTGGCACATCCAAACCCTGGCACCACTCTGCTCTTTGACCAGTGGAGCTCAGTGGAGCTTGGGGCTATTCACCACCCAGCCACATGTTTTTCCACTTCACCTCAAGCACTGATCTCACAGGGCACCTTCCTGCCTCCCTACCTCCCCCATCACTCCCATTAGAATTCTCTCCCTGCTATTTCAGAGCAGCACAGCCCATAATTACCAAAGGCAAGGCACAGCAGAGGCTGAGCAGCGGCTCACCCTGAGCTGCCCACAGCCAAGTACCACGCTCAGCGACACTGAACGACCCCACAGATATCAAAACACGGGGATGGATGACGGGCTCCAGAGGTCACCAAGGGGCGGATGGGGTCCAGGTCCCTTGTCCTCACATCTCTACTCCTGACAGGTTTCCTACACAAATTCTGCAGGCACCATTAGCTGGGGCTGAAGGCTGGATACCAGCACACAAATTGCTGCCTTCCGGGCTCCCCGTGCCCTCCCTTTTCTCTGCTGCCTTTGGTGGGAGGCCGGGGCCATTATTCCGTGCGAAAAGCTAAAATTAGTCAGTGTTCAAGCCCGTGAATAGGCACAATGGTTCCAACAGGAGGGCCTTGACAGCACAGGGGCCTCCCAGCTCATTTCCATCTCAATGGGATGGCTTTTCACCCTGCCATGTCCCCAAGGGACCGTCACTGAGGTCCCCAGTAGGCGACCACAGCCACAGCCCTGCTGTGGCACCCGAGACGGGCAGGGAGATACAAGAAGATAGTTGGCATCATCTAAACCAAGTCCACAGGAAAGCAAGGCAACCACCAAGCCTGGAGCGTGCCTGGATCCTCCAAGCTTGGTCTCAGTGGAGGGAAATGCAGAAAGGACCAGAAATGCCAGACACAATCACATCCCAGAGCCTCCTCCAGCTCCTGCCTTCCAAAATCACCTTGCACGAGGGTGCCCATACCCAGCACGATGCTCCGTGCCCGGCTGACGGATGGGGCTGCATGGAGCCACACGAAGTCAGCGCTTTCTCCAGGGAAAGTCTGAGCCAGGCTATGGCCCCGCCTGGCAGTGCGCCCGGCTCCTCTCTCCATCTCTTCACCTGCCGGCTTTGTGCTGACTGCAGAGCAGATGGGGGGGAAAACGAAGAGTTATGGCTTGAGTCACAGAGCCTGGAGCATCTGGGGAAGGAACCCCCCAGATCCTCTGTGCAAGGTGCAGGCACCCCAGAGCGTCCCACAAAAGGCAGGAGGGCAGAGGGGGCTCAGCCCCATCCTTCCCCAGAGTCACCCGAGGACGGAGCCAGCAGCTGCTGCCCCGGCAGGTCTCAGAGGCCGGCAGTTCACAATGAATTTCTAATTGTTTCCTCCAACAATGAGACATCCTGTGCGGAGCTCAACAAAGCCTTTCGCAGGCCAGCAGGGCCCCTTCCTCCTGAGCTCCGCACCCCCTCCCTGCACCCCATCCATATCCAGGGCAGCGCTGCCGCCTCCACCTTGATTGAAACAGGCGGCACTCAGCTCTGGTGAGAGCTCTCGAGGGGCCGGGAGCGGCCGAGAGGTATTTGATGGATGCACTTTGGCAACCGTTGGCTACCTTGTCATGCCAATAAAATTATCGCTATTGAGTGGGGAGGAATGCAGGCACGCACTCCCTGGTGCCCATCTCCCCAGGGCGTTGGGGCTGCTGCAGAAGCCCTAAGGAGCTGCAGGCATGGTGGGGAGGGGGGTCCCCAGAGGATGGGATGGGGACAGAACGGGAGAGGGCAGAGGCGGCAGGAACAAAAGGCCCTTGTGTGGTGCGGCCAGCTGCTCGCCCAGCTCTGCCGCGCTCACTGAAGCAGCAGGAATACACAGAGGAGCTCAGCCTTGATGCACCCCAAATGCACTGCAGAGGTATGGTGCAAGGGGCAGGCTGCTGCAGAGGTACCCCAACACCCACTCCAGACAGCATCAAGCGTGGCACCACCAAAAGGAGCTGCATGACACAGTGGACGCTAAGGATGTCCCTGCAGAAGGCGGACAGCACGGCAGCAGGGCAAGGGGCCAGCTCCATGCAGGATGGGGACATGGGGGTCACGAGGGGAGCCGAGCCCTCTCCGAGAGCTGGATTTCACACGCGCGGACACAATGGGCCCCTTTAAAGCCACGAGCTGCTTAAGCTGCCTTAGTGCTAAGCAGAGGCAATGTGAAAGGAGCCGCGTGGCCGGAGGGGATGGGGACAAACACCGGGCAGGGAGCCTCGTGCTTTCTCCTTACAGCCTCACAAGGACCCTGACCTTCACAGGGTGATTTGTGGATTGGAGAACCAGATGGAGTTTTGTTTCTGTACCTGTGACACAGAGCCCAGGGCATCACCAGGAAGAGGACGCAAGCCTCATGCAAAGCCTCCTCAAAGGCAGCAGCAAAGTGTCCAGCCACGCAGAAGGGCTCTCAGAAGCCAGAAGCAGCTCTCCCCTGCTTTGGCTGCCCTGAGAGCAAGAAGCAGAGCAGTCACTTGGAAACCAGCAGCCCAGCTTCAACTCACAAGGTGCCCCAATGATCTGACTCAACCATCAGCCTACACCTGTCCACACCAGGGTGCAGCTCTTGGGAGACCTTGCCCTTAACTTGTCACCCAATGGAGATCTACACAAGTCCAAAAGACATAACTTAAGATCACCAAATGCTCCCCAAAGCAGGCAGCCAGCCTCAGCTGACAAGGACAGGGTGAGCAGCTGGGTACTGCCCAAAGCAGGAGACATTCCTGCTCCCTCCAGACCCACATCTCCCCTCCTCAGCAGCCCCCACAGCAGCAAGTCTGTAGCCAGCAAAGCAGCCATCCGCCAAAATACCCAGCACATGACTAGCAGATGCCCTATGCTCCCTGCCAACCCAGAGGGGATAATTATTGACTTGCGGCACAGCTGGAGGAAGGAGGGAGAGGAAGAAAGCAAAGGGGCTTTCACAATGAAAAGAGATTTTGCTTTTAAAACACTTAGAGGGAAAAAAAAATAAATCATTCTTTAGAAGCAAAATCAGAAGGGGAGAAAGCACCAGTACTGCCCCAGGCAGTGAGGGAGCAAAAACATGATTTCCCAGCCCAGAGTCAGCAAATGATGGGGAAATTCCTGCAAAGCCCAAGCCTGTAGATTCCTCCTGCTGCTCCTCACGCCCTGCCCTGCAGCTGCTCAGCCCCGGACTCACTGTGCTCACCAAATAGCCCCACTGAACATGAGCTGCCAGCGCTCCTCCCCAGGCAGGAGCTGCAAGGTCCCCAGGTCCTTCCCAGGAGTAGCAAGCACCACATGTTTGTGCACCCATAGGGATGACCCACTTAGCACAAAGAGTTTATTTGTTTTTTTGGGTTTTTTTTTTTTTTGTTATTACTGTTAAAGCAGAGAAGCCAAAGAAACCAGACACAGGGCCAGTTCAGCTGTGCTGTTTGTGGGAGAGGATAAACACAGTGCAGAGAGCACAAGCTGCAGGGGGGAGCAAATTCCCAGCAGGGATGTGCCCTGATGCGTTAGCACCCAAGGCCATCTGCTTTCAGGACAGGGAAGGAGCTAAAGAGATTACAGTGGCAACCAGGGCAGCTAGAGACAGACAAAGAGATCCTCCGAAAACGAATGCTCAGCTGGCAGCAAAGGGCATTCAGTCTGATGCAGTGCTCACACGGCTGTGCTCACCTTCAGAATTGCAGAAGCACAACCAGAGCACCACAAGCAAAGCTGAAGTAGTGGCAAAGGCTGGTGATTTCCAGGCACAAGGCAGATGCCGGGAAAGCAACCTTTGCTGCTCTTGCTCAGATTTCCTCTAGAAGTCCCCACGCAATGTGCTCCAGGTTCATGTCCCTGTGTCACTTCCCCATCCGGCACACCACAGGGCACAAGGACGGGTCCGTGACGCACCCACAGAACGAGCTCCAGCGTGGAGAGGAAATGGCTCACATCCAACACCAGCAGCATGGCCAGTCATCCCCACGTTACTCACCCCAGCAGCGGCAGAAATTCCCCAAACAACACAACCCCGTGACTGCTGGCAGAGGGCAGAGAGCACGAGGGCTGAGGGCTTTCCAAGCTTGGCCTCTCCGCATAACTCAGCACCATCCAAAGATAACCACAGGCCTGCTTGCCTGGTAGGACATGAGCACAGAGCGGGCAGCTGCAGGGCTGCAACTCACTCAGCACCATGGCAGTCCCATGCTTCATCCTCCCCCATGCCCCTCTGCCCCAGCCCAACCCCATCCTGCTGCCACACTACAGCAACTCACTCCCCGTTTTGCAAACATTCTTTGATTCTGACGGTGCTCACATCACTTCTCCCCCCAAATCCCAGTCTCCAGATTGCTCCAACTGCAGCCCAGACTCCAACACCACAACCTCACGCATAGTGCTGCCCTGGAAAGCCAGTTCCCCATTTAACAGGATGGTTTCAGCCAGCCCACGGATAGAGGGATGTGGAACGGGGTGTCTGGAGGCAAAGGGCAGGGCAGGCTCCAGCTGTGGTGGTGGCAGGTGCTGCCCTGCAGCCTCACAGCCGCCGCAGGGAAGCCAGGCTTGCGTGGCTTTTTCAGGGGACAAAGGAAGGCTCTGTCTGCATGCAACAGCCTGGACAAATGCTGGCCATGGAAGCTGCCATCCAAGGAAAATCCAGACACAGCAGTGACTCTGCCCTGACCTTACCCCAGCCCAGATGGCACCATCAGTGTCCCCTTGTCTGACTGGCATGCACTGCAGCATTCTTGGGGATGGGGAGCACAGAGTGCCCGTCTGCACCGTGTCGCAGCTCTCAGTACATTGCTTTGTTTTTGTAGGGCCTAAAACAAATCCTATGGATATAAAGAGACACAGCACACATTTCCCTGTAAAGGCATCAGGGCTGGCAGGAGGGCAGGGGAAAGAAATGCTCAAGGTACACGAAGCCAAAACACAGGTACTTGCTATGGGGACAGAGGAAACAGCAAGGGGCTGCAAGCAGACGGATGCCCATTACTGCCAGGAGATGGGCAGGAGCCTGAAGAACCTCATCGCAGCCCGGGACCACAGCACCGGCCCTGAACTGCCACGCCATATGCTGCCATCCCAGCACCCAAAAACAAAGCATTTGTGCACCCTGCTGAGCGCCCCATCCCCTCGCTGAGGACACATCAGTACCATTCAGGGAGGCACTCACAGCCACCCCTCACTGCGGCCCCGCAGACAGCCAGGCAGTGGGATCAGGTAGCTGCTGAGGCAGCGCTTTGCAAGCCAGCCCGGCAAAAAGGCTGGGCCACCGAGCCCAAGGTCACAGCCGAGGACAGCTCAGGTCCCCCAGGGCTCAGCACGATGCTCAGTGCCCACAGAGAGTTTCTACGCTGTAGGGCAGAGGTCGTGCAGGGAATTGTCAACCCTCACCCCGGTGTCATCATCTGTCAGGGATAAAAACCTGCCTGGAGTCCTTGTGTCGGGACAGGACAGACATACATCTCTTCATGTCCCATTGAGCTCCTGCTCCATTACTTCAGGCCCCGCAGACCCATCCGGCTCTCTGGGACACTGAACAACAGCACACAATGGTGATGGGCAGAAACCAATAAAAACAGAGAAGCTCTGCAGAAGAGAAAGCCGCTCAAACTACACCTGGGCTCCGAGTCCTGGCCTCAGCCTTGATCTTGCACCCAAAGTGAACACACAGCCGGCACTTGGCCTGGCACCCACCTTCGACAATCACATGAAAGTGACTCTGACAGCACAAGGGTCAGGGAAAAACTGAAAAGTAGAAAAAAAATGGAGGAAAGGAAGAAACAAATCTTCCACATAAAAAGCAACTGCCATCCTCTCTAGATAAATAAGGGACAGAAGGTGCAACGCCGTCCCCGTGGCTTTGTGAACCCTCCTCCCACGCTCTCCTTCCTTCCACCCTCATCACTTACGCTGGCACAGGCTATTTAAAACCTCCCGCTGGGAGCTCAGCAGCAGGAGAAGCCGCCAGCAATGCGACGCCGGTCCCTGCAGGCCCCGTATCGATCAGGAAGGGAGGACGAGCTG
The DNA here is from genome assembly GCF_905368555.1 of Meleagris gallopavo. Classification (NCBI taxonomy): domain Eukaryota; kingdom Metazoa; phylum Chordata; class Aves; order Galliformes; family Phasianidae; genus Meleagris; species Meleagris gallopavo. Next base: position 9,730,545 of record NC_139417.1, on the reverse strand, counting down.
CCTCCGTCAGCTCCCTGCAGCCTGGCGCCGACACCACAGGAAGGGAGGAGAAGTAGCCCAGCGGGGCACACAGAGAGCACCATCAAACCCCAAACCCAACTCATCTCTTTGTTCCAAATCCCAGCCTACTGAGAACAGGTCCACGAGGTCAAGCTCTGGTTTCTGACCTGTGTTCTCCTCTCCAGTGGTCTCAGGAGATGTACGGGAAGATTTTGTTTTAAACAGCAAGGATAAGGAGAAGTAGATCAAATGCAGGGACAGACCTAGGAAGGGTGCTGAGACTCCTCAGCCAAGTCCTGCACCTCCTGCCTCTTGCCAGGATCACGCCAGGACCTTTGCTATGCCTCTGCCTGGCTGAGGATGCTGTTAACGCAAGCGATGTTTATACAGGGCATGTATGGCTGTAATTATAGGAACGATGTTATGATAACAGGAAATCCGTGCCCTGTGGAGATACAGACAGAGAAATACACACTCACTGCTATTTGCTAATTGCCACCAACAAGGAGCCTTTGTGCAGTGGTGGGGCACAGGAGGTCTCCCCCATGCTGGGAGATAGCGTAGCACCGCCAGGCTGGATCACTGCAGCACCTGAGGGCTCTCTCCTGCCAAGGGAACATCTCAGACCAGTTTGGCTCCCACATACACCACAGCATAAAACCTAAAGCACGCTGCCAGTACAGGCAGAGCACAGAGCCAGCCTTCCCATCCCACCATCTCCCGAAAAATGCACCCATCCCTGCAAGGCAGGGCACTTCATGCTGACTCAAACAGAGGAGGTGTGAGAATATCAAATCAGGCTAGAGAAATCCCCACTGCAGCAGTAAGGGCACAGCTCATCATCCCCTTGGTGAAGGACTCCTCCAGAGCTGGAGCAGAAACCTCAACTCAGACCCTACTTCCTCCACTTCAACCAGATTCAAGATGCGAGAACAACAGTTACAGCAACTCTGAGCCCACGAGAACCAAGAGAAGCTCCATCCTGCCCACTTCAGACAAACAGCGCTGCCAACCCAGCTAGATGTTTCCCTCAGCAGCAGAGATGTCAACAACCACCTCTGCTGGCCCTTCCCAGGTCAGGGGCAAAGCAATATGGACCTGGTGAGGCAGAGCCAGTCTCACAACAGCTACAATGCAAATCAACAGCTCTGAGAGACAACAGGACAGGCTGACCCAGCACCAGGACACAAACTCTCAGAGTTACAGCCCTCCCATATGACAGAGGTTCAGTACATCTGTTTGGCAGAGAGGAGCAACAGGGATGCACGTTACCCAAACACACCAAGGCTGATGCTATGACAGAGGCGCACTCCACCCTGCACCAAAGGGTCACCAAACCAAGCAGACATCTCCCCATCAGCATGGGAGCAGCTCTCCTACCTTTTTGATCTTCCCACTCCGTGTGCCCGCAAACACAACAGTTTGTCCTCTGTAGTCATAGGCGGCCACCGAGGTCATCCCGTCCTCTTTATCCACAAAAAGTGGGGTCCCCTCAATCGTGACGGTTCCACCAAGTGGCTGGTTAAAATCCTGGCCACAGAAGTTGTCATCGATCTGCAGCGGCTGTAGGAAGAGAATAGAAGAGAGATGAGCTTTCTGGAGTGTCAGAGCAACAAGGGCTCATGCTGACCTCCATCACCACGGGAGAATGGAGCAGGGGCTGTGGAAGCAGATCCCATCCCAGACATTCTGGCAGGCTGCAGTAAACCACCCATGTGGGTGGAGCTGCTGCAGTCCTAGCTCTGCAACCCCAGGAACAACATGGGCTAGGACACAGCTCAACTGCCCCCATCTCTCTCTAGACCCACGTATAGGGATGCTCCTCACCCGCACTCAGCTGGTGGTTTTGCTGCATCACTCTACCTGTACACTCACAGGAGATCTCTGCCATTGCTTCTCACCTCTATGTTCCCTTATTCCCCTCCTGTGCCCCAGAAGGGCATGATGCACAGAGGGGGCACAGCTCTGACAGTGCAATGCACTCATACTTCTCCTGGCAAATGTGGCTTCGATCCAGCACTGGCTGGCATTAGGGTAAATGACAAAATCACAGCTAATGGCAAACAGATCTCAGAATGAAACCCATCCCCTTGTTTCCATGACCAAAGCAGGACAGGAAGGAGGAAGAACGGGTTCTGGCCAAATTCTGGGCATCCACAGCGAGCCTTGGTGCACAGGGCTGGAAGGGAGGCATCCTGAGGCACAGCGCCTGGAGAGGCAGGCAGTCTGCTCAGGCCACAGCATTTTCCACTTCAAGAGGCTCTTTACATAACTTTGAATTTAAAGGGGAGAGGTTTTTGGCAAGCAACTGCCTCCAAATGCATGCCAGTCCCCAAGGGGCTTTAAATCCATACAGCATGTGCATGTAACATATGGGAAAATGCCGTGCTCCCAAGCTCCATGTGCGTACACGCATTAAGCAGCTCCGGCTGCTAAAGCAACAGCCCCACCACTTCCACCCAGCACTGAGATCTGAGCAGGGAGAACTACAGCCCCAAAACTAGAGGCCCTGACCATCCCACACCCTAAAAACAGCTCTCAGAAAAGCCGGACCTTCCCTGTGCTGTCAAATACAGACATGGTCACCCCTACCTAGGCTCAATGTACAACCCCAAGGCCAGCAGTCCCGCTCCTGGCTGCAGTCAGCACCGTGCCATCCTTTTAGCAGCAGAGAAATGGGAATGACTCCAGCTGGGCACGCTCAGCCTCCTAAAGCAGTCTGGAGATGCAGTCTTGCTTGCTCAGTTGTTCTAAGTTCTGGTGCCTGGTTTTGGATGTAGGCACAGATTGACTCCTTTCCAGGCCTGACCCCTTTTTTCATCCTTCTGTAAACTGGAGGAGCTTGGGGACATCCAAGCATGCAAGATGCACCAATCCCCTAAAACAGGAACGAGGAGGTGAAGGATGCCTGCTGGTGTGAAGAAGCAGGGAGGGGAATTAGCTCTCCAGTCTGTACTCTGCAATCCAGGGCTGCAAGCATCCCTTCAGCCCATCAGCCAGCCCTGAGCTGGTCAGACAGCCCTGAGCAAATCTGCAGCTCGCACTTACGGCAGGTACAGAACCCACCTCTGCCTGGCACCACCCCAAGCAGGGCAGCAGCACAGGGGTTAACACAGCCTGAGCTCTGAGCAGCCCTGAGCGCAAACCATGAAGGTATTTAAGCCCTGGCAGCCCCTGGAAGCCAATGCAATTTCTGTTCTCTCTGCACTTCAATTTGCAGCTTCCCCAACCTCATCAGCTGCTGAATATGCAAGAGGATAAATGTTTATGGTGTTTACTCCTCTCTGCTTTGTCTCAACAAACTCTCTGGGAAACGACAAATACAGCTGCACTCCAGGGCCGTGAGGAGCACCCGCCCGCCACCGAGATGCCGACACCACCTCGGTAAATAATTACGCCGACAATTAGCTCATTAACAGCACAGTGCCTCGTTAGGGAAGCGCAGGCAGGCACCTCGCCGCGGTCGGGCTGAGTGGGCAGCAGGAGGCTGGTGGCACCCACCAGCATCACATCCCGACTGCCCCACAGCCCCACTACATGGCACAGCCTGCTTCTCCCAACCCGCATAGAAATTGGGGCAGAAAACCCTGATTTCCTCTGTGAAGCAGCCCCAAGGAGAGGGGACACACCGAGCTAACAGAGCTGGACTGGAACAGGCAGTCTCCTTGATGTGCCTTGTCTCATTGCCTCCCTTCAAGCCTGCCTACAAAAGCAACGAGGGAGCAGACAGCAGAGGCGAGACTCGTGCCACTCAGCGCTATTAATTGGCCAGTAATTTGCCAGTTAATACCATTATACACACACCCCGTCCTCCCACGCCTGCCATTTAAAACCTGCCTTCCTGTGCCTGCTGAGGCTGCTACCCAGCAAGGCCCATGCCCAGCACACAGGGAGACACGGTGACACCAGGAGCCAGGCAGGGCACTTTGGGAGCTGGGTACCAAGAGTAGGAAGCAACAGTGCGCATCCCATCAGGAGCAGCAAAACCCCTGGAAGCACTCTCAGTTCCCCAGCTCGCTGCCAAGCCTGGCAGTGTCTCCTGGCTCCAGCAAATCTGCAATGCCCCACAGTGCCCAGGGATTAGCATCCTAAGGCTCACAGCTGAGGAGAATGCTCCGCTAGGGTCTGGAATAAGAAGGAAGCCAGCACCCAGGTCAGGAAGCTCCTTGCCCAGCTTGGTGCTCAAAGCCATGCCCTGTGTGGTGACGGCACAGCTCTCCCCAGCCTTCCTCTTCCCACACAGTGAGAGTGCGCAGTGCAGGTGGACCAGTCCTCAGGGATGTATGTGGATCAGTCCTCAGGGATGTGGCTTTCTGGCACTGAGAAGTCCCTCTTATGTGCTAAGAAATGAGATTTGGACTTTCCGCTTTCCAGAGGAGACTTTAAACCATAAATCCTGAGCAAGAGCAAGGGAGCTCCTGGGACATTTTCCATACAGATCAGGCGTAAATCCCGAGCAACTACTGACTTTAGCAATTATATTCTGCCTCCTTAAAAAAATCAACATGCCCTTTATTTTCTGGCCGGCATCCATCACTGCAAGATCCGTCAGCTGCCACAACCCACCCCAGAGGTGGCTGCATTTTACAAGGGGCACACAGATCCCTGCCAGAAAGAGGTTACATGCTCTGCAAGCTCCAATTTGGCTCACTCCCAGCACAGCCAGAGGCTGAGGCTTGACACCTTGTGCTGCTCTTTGCCACGCTTGGCAGGTGGAGCAGGACAGAGACAGAAAATGGCACCTGGCTCCCAAGGTCGGCTTTGTGCCACCGCAACCCAACTCACGTGAAAGTAATGACACCGCAGGTCCTCCCAGTGCCACCACCTCACACCTGCTGCCCCTGCTAGGGTTCCTCTGGAGCTGGGCAGGGTCTGAGCGCTGCAGTGCTGCTGCTGCTGCCTCTGCATCACCAAGGGAGCAGGTTAGCAGCGCACGGCAATATCACTCCTTCAGATGGGAAAGGAAGGAGAAACACAGCATCAGGTCTATGGTAAGCAACCATACTGTGAAACAGTAGGGAAAAAAAAAATAAATCACAGCATGTGCAACTGCACAGGACTTTATCTCCTGCGCTGCATTGCAACCAGAGAACACCTCCCTGTTCCCATTCTCATCCAGGTGTCAAACCAGTCAGCATTTCTCTCCCTCTCCCACCACATTTCCCTGCAACAGCAGCTTTCCTGAGATGCATGGAGAAGCCCCTGCGCACCCACCGGTGTCTGTAAACTGCCTGCAGCAGACACATCACGGCCCTGCAGGGACACAGCCCCCCACCTTTATATGGGGCACTCATCAGGCAAAGCCCTCTCCCCACAAAGGGGCAGAGGGCCTGGGAGCACATCGGGATGAAGCAGCAGGCATCTCCTCTGCCTGAGCCAGCAGCTGTGCAACCCAACAAGCAGCAGTGTAACGATTTCATCATTTTCCACCAAAATTGAATTAGTTCAAAGCCAAAATCTGATTTGTGAGCCCAGCGCTCTTGACAGCAAACCCTTTTCTTTGTCAGGCAGCTGTTAGCCGTCTCCTTCAGAGCTGCAGGGAGGACACGGGAAGGAGGCCGGGCTCTCCATGGGGACATGCAGGCACCCAGGGCAGGAGGCAGCTGCTGACCCCCAAGACCTGGGACAAGATGGGGGAAGGAGCATGATGATGTCCTCCTCTCCTGCCTCCTCCAGCAGGAAAACAAATCCAGCAACTGCAATTGCTCCCTGCTCCTCATAACCTTTCTCCTCCTATCCAGCACACCATAGAGAGGACGTGGTCCCACCGAGCTGAGCATCCGATCCTCTGTTGGGACTGCCAACCTCTCTGCCTCCTTCCCTACTTGGATCCCTCTCAATTCCCCTCATTCTCCTGCCCCAGCAGCTTCTGCTCAGCCACAGCTCCGCCAAGCCCCACATGACCAAATCCTCCCAAATTCACACATGCCATCTTCAAGGGTCTCCCTGGCAGAGATGTAGTAGACACCATTTGTACTTCTGAGGGCTGAGCATCTTTGCCCTCAAAACCAGCTCACCCACACCCCTTTACTCTACAACTCTTGTTGTAGAGTACCTAGGAACAAGAGACCTGTGCCAGCACTCAGCCTCCCGCTCGGGGCCAGCAGCTATCAGCAGACACTGATTCAACCCAAACCCAGACAGCCTTCCCACACCAAAGCCACAGTCTCCACAAGGAATGCTACCAAGCAAGCTGAGCGCTCAGTCCTAACTGTGCCAGTCCCCAGAGCCTCCCATCAGGAAAACAGCAAGTCAGGTCAGGTAACTGGGAAGGGTCTAGAGAGTCCAGCCAGGAGCCAAAAACCACCTGGCATGCATACAGACAGGCGTGAACTTACCGAGTTGATGCAGCCCAGCTCCTTATTCAAGAGCCAGGGCAGCGAGAGTTTCCCTTCCCCTCTGTAGCATGACTGAATACGTTCCTTGATCTTATCCTTGATCTTCTTCAACGTGAAGAGGCAGAGCACAGACTCCTTGGGAGGCTTAACTCTGTTTTTCTGGCCCTGGGAGAAGATGGTGAAGAGGATATCCTCCCGCTCCGAGATGCCCAGGTACTTGGCCAAAGCCTTGCCGGGCTTGGTCAGGTAAGCGTCCTGGATCAGGCGGTACTCAATGCCATCCTGCACACAGCCGATGGGGAACTCCACGTAGGAATAGAACTTGGGGTCATCCACGCAGAGGCGGACGATCTTGGAGGTGAAAAACTGCTCACCAGTGGAGTCGGGTGAGGTGAGCTGGGTGTCCAGCTGCAAGGTCAGGTAGTACACAAACTGCTCACTGCTGAAGCTGTAGATGTAGTAGATGTCAAAGGTGGGGAACTTGGAGAGCGTGTCCGAGGGGATCTTAAGCTGGGACGAGACAAACTCATCCTGGTAGACAAAACCAAACATCTCCGCATTCTCCTCATTGGCCATCAGCTTGCGGCTGGAGAGCGTGGGGAAGTACTCCGACTTGCCATCAATGGGCGTCCCAATGAAGAGCTTGTTCTGCCCGTTTAGCACCTCAATGATGACCCCAGACATGGTCCCCGACTCATTGACACTGGAGAGGTAGTGCTCCTTGCGGTGGTGGGGCTCACCCAACTTGAAGAGGTCATCCAGCCGCAGGAACTGGCAGATACCCTGCGAGGCACTGCCGCAGGCGATCAGCCGGTTCCCCGAGTAGTCCACCAGCAGCAGTTTGTTCACGTTGTTGGTGGTGACCAGACCGTGCGGGCAGGACTGAACGCTGGGGGGAGGGTAACACTTTTCATTGTCCTCCACGGGCCCAGTCACGTGCGTCCGCAGGAGCGTGAGGTTATTGGAGAGCTTGTAGATCCGATTGACGGCCCCCACGTAGACCTCCCCGGTTTTGTTATGGACCACCAGGTGCGTCAAGCTCCAGTCTGTAACCGAGAAAGTCCTAAAGGGAGATTTGGGGCTGCCTTCCGCCAGCGGTAGCCAGGTGCTTCCCAAGAGCAGCAGGGTCCAAATGTTGACAGACAAGTGGTGCTTGAGCCAAAGGAGCCGCATCGCGGCAGTGTCACATCCGGCCAAGGCCATGCCCAAACCCAGCCACAAAATAAATAGAAACAAATCCAAACTAAAGGGGTGAGGAGGAAGGACGAGGAGCTAATGGGACACAGTCTCCTCTGCTTCTGCTGTGCTCAGCATTCAGGGCATCATGGGCACTGACGGTCTGGTCAACCCTAGAGGGAGAAAGAAAAACAGCAGGGTTAGGAGGCTTTCCGGCAGCTCCTGGCACAGCAGTAAGCCTGTTCCACACCACTCCACAGAGGCTTTGCTGCTTCATGCTTATAAGGCAGCATAACAAAATGCCCCCACTGTCTCCCACTCCAGAAAAAAATCTGCACAGGGACAGAGGGAACCCGCAGGATGCTAATGGCCACTCCTCCTGGTAGTACAAACATGCTGCAGGACACCGTAAATTCTACATCATGAGCAGCCAAGGTGGTGACATAAAGGGGCTCAACTGCAAGCCCTGCTATCCAGAGCAGCCCCCTGCAAGGCCCTGCTCTCCTCCATGGAGCCCCTCAGCAGGAGTAAGCAGCAGCACAACCACAGCTGTGGCTGGGCCAGGCCAGCACATCCCCAGCAGGCAGCAGCTTCACGATGCGCTCCAGCACACCAACCACATACAAATGTCCCAGCAGGGCATCACTGGCCCTGACCTGCTTTGAAGACCACTGACAGCATCAAAGTATCAGCTGCTAGCAAGTAGACAGCCCACAGCCTCTGCACCACTCCATCACAGAATGGGAAGCTGGTAGAAAAACCCAGTTTGCTCCCAGCTCATACGCACAACAGGATCCCAATCCCGCTGCCGTGCCGTGGGCATTCCTCTGAGCTCAGCCAAGAGAGGCACTTCCAGCCTCATACCATACCCCAGTTATCCTTAGCTTAATTGGAGATCGGCACGCTGGTCATTAAGAGGATGCTGCTTTTACAAAGAGGCAAAGAAAATAGAGGAGGGAGAGGAGAGACAGGAGGGAAAAAAAAAATATATATATATATATATGCACAGCTTTTGTGAATGAAAGAAGATGCAAACGGCACCAATTTACTACTCAAACAGTGCATGATGGAGCCTGCAGGAGCTGGGGCTTGAGCCCGGGTTGGGTGTGCAAGGCACAGCTCAAGCAAAGGATCTCAAAGTCTCCTTTTAAAGGAGCTGGGGGAGTCCTGGCACGCTGCCTGACAGCCCTGGCACCTGACAAAGCCCAGGAGGCTGCGGGCAGGAGACACTTCAAAATGCAGGCGAAGGTCCATGGCTGGGAAGCGAGCTCAGCCCTTTGTTTCCCATCCCAGTTTTGCAGATAAGATGTTATGAAAGCAAGCGGGGAAGAGCCTCCCTCTCCTTATCACCGATCTCTGACTCAGCCTGTGTGGGGATCACCCGCTCCCAGCCCAGCACAACGAGCAGGATCCCAGCAGGGAGTGGCACCAGTAAGAAATATGGCCTGTGGTGACTGCTGGGCTGTGCCAGCAGCCGTGCCATCAGAGGGCAGCCGGTGCCATGCCAGCGGCACAGGGCTGCACTCTGGCAGTGCACACGGACACTTTGGGCACCGCCTGCACACCTCTTCCAAACCCAGATCTTTATGGTGTGCCTGGCTCCCAAAGCATTGTCCCAACAGCTACCAGTCCCTTCCACCTCCCCACCAGACCCCAGGGCAGTATCCTCGAAAGAGGCTTCTGCAGTAAGGTTTGAACAACACAGAGGCTAAGACGAGTGCTGAGGATGTAGGGCCATCAGCCCTGGAAATGGACCAGGTGGTCCCAATCCCACATCCGTGCCGTACTGCAAAATACAAGCACCTCAGACCAGGCTCTGCCAGTCCCTATTGGCGCAGCCAGTGGGTTCAACTAGGAGGCCTTGCGGTTTCCTCTTGGGCTGCGGGTTGCCAGAGGAAGGTTCCTGCCCTCGGAAATGGGGAGGCAACCTTACAAAGCAGACAATGCCAGCTTCACCAGGCACCCGTGTCTTTACCTTCTCCTCCAAGCAAAGGAACTCGCTGCTGAGCACCGTGACACCGCGCATCCGCTCCCATTGCTGCAATGCCCAGCAGCCCTCTCCTTCCAGCCTCCACGTGCCGCAGTTACACAGCTCCTCTTGCACAAAGGCAGCGGTGCAGCGGCAGCAAAGGGACAGGGAGCTGGGAGCGATAGGAGGCACATGTGACCCAAACCAAACACAAACCCCAGCATGAGCACAGCTCTATCTACACAGCATGGGGAGAGGAACAATACCACAGCTGTGTCGCAAGGAGATTACCATCGAAACGCAACCTGGCTTACGCACCAGCAGCACGTGGAGGGAAGGAGAGAAAGCGGGAGTGTGGCTGCAGCATGGGAACACCAAACCCAGGACGGCACTGCTGGGACAGGGCAGTCATTTGCTCGGTGCATTTCTAATTATTCATCGCTTCTATTTTAGGGAGCGGGTATGAGAGCCAGAGGTCAGGCTGCTGTGCCAAAGCAGGGCTAGAAAGCCCAAAAGGAGATTCCCAAATTAATTTAGGGAACTGTTACTCAGAACTGGAACGAGAGCAAAGCCAGGCAGCGCTGGGGCACAGACAGACGACAGTCTGCAGAGCTCCTCAGAGACTTCTGCTCCCAAATACACGTCAGCAGCAAAACCTCGTCCCAATGCCCTGACACCAGCAGGGGCTTCGTACAGTAAGACCCACTTTAAAACATCAGCAGTGATTATAATTAACAGAAAAAGAGCAGGAAAGATTAGTGAATCTGTTTTCTTCAGTATGAAATGATTTAGGTTCCCAATAGCATCTTGCACCAGAGATCCCAATGGGGAGCAGATGTGCACTGCAAGTACAGCCCCAAAGTATGGGCACCCCCAGACTGGGAGAGCATGCACTGGGGAAGCAATCATCACTCTTGATAACACAAAGCAGGAGTGCCGAGCTGGAAAAACAAACCTTAAAAGGTAAAGACTGGACAGAGCATCCCCTGCTGCCCCCAGCGCTCATGCTGCACGCCTGGGTGTCCCAGGCAGGGCTGCAGCAGCACACTGAGAAAAGAGTCTGTTTTCTTGCTCTGGGACTGCCCCAACAGCTCTACAGCCTGGTAGGAGTGCTTTGAAATATAGGTTGGGTGAGAAAACTTGTGGGAATGAAAACCCTCCTAGCTGACCCTGGGAAGGACAGGAGCGATGAGAACTAATGGGTCTTTATCTGCAATCTCTGCAAGTCACTCGTTGCTCTCAGTGATAGTGCACGGACTGAGCAGGACCCGGCTCCGTCTTCAAACACACGAGCTGCCTCGCTGCCAGTAATTAGCCAAAGGGAGAGAGGAGAGATTATACAGAGGAGAAAAAAGCCCGCAGGCCACAGGAGAGCCAGTCTCACAATGCAGCGGGTGTATTTTTAGGTTTGTCTGCCTGGGAAAAGCCTTGCAACAATAAGAGAAGGCTGCTGGAGTTACCCAGTTAGGAGTTACACTATATATGCAATCATCTGTAGCAAGGCCAAGATTTAACTCCTTTTTCCACCACACACAACCGTTAGGAACAATTTTGCTGGGATCCCTCCCTCCTCCCCAGCAAGTACAATCATTGCAAACCTTATCCCTGGCTGGAGCCAAGCCCTGATGAAATCAGTGGCAAGCACTGGAGCTGCCCCCTCCAACCTCAATCACAGCATCAGGAATCTCTCCCATCTTCAGAGCTCTCATTTCCCAGGGCACAGGCCAGAGCTGCATCCCCGCCCCACACCGCCACAACCCCAAGGATTTTGACCTCTTATATCCCAAGGTAAGGAGAGTGCTTCCCAGGAGGAAGTGCACCCCCTGCAGCTCCTGCAGCCACAGGGCCAATATAATGACATGGAGACCACTTAACAACATTTTGTACCCGGCTTCAAAGCACACAAGTCCAGACCAAGTCCCCAAAGGCCACCTTCCCCCTTGCTTGCTATGTTCCAGGCTGTGGTTCTCACTGCAAACATCCCAAAAACCAACCCCACTGGCAGAGGTTACCTCAGCCCATCAGGAGCAGCAGCGAACCAGAAGGTCAGCCACAGGCCAGCTCTAAGCAGAAGTCCTCTTACCACCAGTATCACTCCATCGCCCAACCAACCACCAGTGCCCTAACACAAGAGCAGAGCGGATGCATCAGGAAGCTCCCAGTCTCTATCAGTGAATAGGAACAGGAGGACTTCTTTGCTCCCAGCACAAGGAGGTAGCACCAGAGCTGCTACAATCCAGCACAAAACCAGGCTGCGCTGAAATTCCCATTCTTCCACCTAATCTCACTGCGAGCCTACTACGATCACCAGCTCAAGGCACACACTGCTCATAGTTAAGATTGACTAAAGTAGCCAGGGGACAACAAAACATCTCCACTTCTCCAAAAGAGGTTTCCCCAGCCAAAACCTAAGCTGTATTCAACTCTCCTTTCCCCTACAAGACCCCACACCACACTGCAGGGCTGTGGGCTCAGCACAGCCCCACTGCTTCCCCAGGGCGGAGCTGAACCACGAGCAGCCCAAGAGCTGGCGGAACTGCGAGACAGGGAGAAGGGAAGCGAGCAGCGCCTGAAAGCGCTCCAACAGCAACAACACAAAGAAGGGAAACTCTGCTTTGAGAGGCTAACAGAGGTTTCATTCGCACGCAGGACAGGCTGGGAGCATCCAATGAAAACAGCGAAGCACACGCATGCACAGAGCCAGAAGCTGCACCCGCACCCTGCTCCCGGGGCCAGCACACCAGCATGCGCCGGGGGTTCACCCAGCCAACATCGGCAAAGCCTGCTGGGGAGCATGGAGCAGCATGCCTGAGGGACACCAGCCAGCATGGAGTGCAGAGAGATGGGAGGACATGTGCGCTCCCGCTGCCAAAACCCCACTCCCTGCTAACAAGAGCGGCTGGATGGTGGCCCCAATGGGTGACGTCAGCCTGCGGAGGGCAGGGAGCCGCGTGGCTCCGCAGCATGGCATGCGGTGCCGAAAGCACAAGGCTGGGGGCACCAAGGCCCCTCGTGCTCACCCACGAAGCTGTGCCACCAGGAGCTGACCCAGTATGCCCACGGGCACTGCCAACACGCAGGTGGCAGCGGGTTTAGGGCGGGTGGCAACATAAGCCCGGGCTCCCTGAGCCTTACCAGGCTTGCCGACCCATGGAAGCTCTCCCTTGAAGGCTGATCTCTCGCCTGCCTTCCTGCCTTTCTCCTCCCCCATTTCTTCCTGATGACATCAGCCTGAAAAACAGGTTCTGAATCCTTGCTGTCCTCCGGAGGGGCGAAGCCCCCCCCCCCCCATGCACCCTGACACCGCTCAGTGCCACGTAGGTAGGAGCAGGGCGAACATCCCAGCTGTGCACCAGCACTGCTGGCAGCAGAAATGCCCAAGGAGGTGCTGGAGGAGCCGATTTTAAACATTCCAGAGGCCTCAATGACTGTAAGCATCCCCACCACAGAGCACAGGCAAGGGAGCTGTGCCCTCCCCGTGCCTGGGTCAGAGTTCTGAGAGCCCCCGTACAGCCCAGCAAAACCTTCTGGAGGCCCCCAACTGCATTCCAACTGACAGAGAACATTATTCTGTGAAACATCTTGTGCACGAGCCAAGCTGCAAGATTATTTTTAAAATCCTAAAATATTTTTAGGTTTTCCTCTTCCCCTGTTGAAGCTAACAGTCTGCACAGGAAGACCGAAACAACCGCCTGTATATAGAGCACTGCAGCACGCACAAAGCAAACAACTTATTGCCATTATAATTACCTTAGATGTTATCGGCAGCTCCGACAGGGTCAGCACTCGCTGGAGGAATCTCGCATGGCACTGTGGAATCCCTTCTGCAGCCCCAGCAGCACCCAGCACGGTGTTGCCTGCACAGAGCCAGGCAGCTCCTTCCCCAAGCACCGGGATCTGCCTCTCCCCTCGCAAGGGATTTATTTCTGCAAGGGCTTGAATATTTTGACACAAAGGCAGTTGCTTAACCAAGCACATAAAGCAAAAGGGCTCTCAGAGCTTCTACGATTACACCAACGCTTGGAGATTCGCCTGGACGGCGGCCAGAGGCCCCATATCGCGGAGGATCAGACCCAGGACACAACCGGGAGAAGAAAAGCCGGGGATGGAGAGAGGCTGGAGCCGGCTCAGAGCGGGGATGCAGCCGACTTCCTGCTCACACAGCAGCACGGCTCCTCCTAACCCCTCACACACCACAGCCCTAAGCATGAATCACCCCGCACAGACCGCTCCCCAACACCCGTGCAATTAACAAGGTTGTCGGGTTGGGTTTTTTTTTTGTTTTTTTTTTGTTTTTTTTCCACTTCAGTATAATTATACAATTTTTAATGCAATTACCGCCCCTGTATTTTGTACATTAAGCAGTAGGCAACCAAAGGAAGAGAGAGACTATTTTTTTTGGCTTTGCGTTCCTGAAAATAATAGCAGATCACAGAGCGGCCACATAGAGAAGGGTTTATCTGCACAGGACACAGAGAGAGCAGATGGAAAATGGGAAGACCCCCCAGCCCCGCAGGTACCTGCATGAAGGCCCAGCTCCAGCTCAGCCTCTTGCCCTGCCGGAAAGGAAAAGCAAATCAAGCAAATGGTCGGCAGTTACTCAACCCCAAAGCCGGGGTCATTAGCCAGATTAAAGTGCCCGAGCTCTGGCCAGCAGCGCGGATAGCAAAGTGCAGTTAAACGGCCCAAATTGGATTACTGCCGCTCCTCGGCCTCTGTGCCAAGTTGGCCGGCGGACGGCGGGAGGCGAGCGGCTGAGGGGAGGCTGGGGAGGAGGCCAGGCCGTCGCTTAGACCCGCGGATCCCCAGCCCAGCAGCCGTAATGCGCTCACACGGTCACTTTCCCCAGCTAAAGCCCTCAGAATGCAAAGCAATCCTCTCAGAAAAGGGGCCCACGCACTCCTCGTGCCCAGCTCAAATCCTGCCAGCTGACACACACCTCACACACACCGTGCAGCAGCCCATGGGGCTGAGCTCAGCGGCCTGCGTGTATATGGGGGGTTTACTGACTCCGTACATGGGCAGCAAGGAGAGGGTTTGCCAAGCTGTAGCTAAAGGGAAAAACAACTTCTGGATGTTTTAATTCAGGGTTTGAAATGGTGGCTTTCCAATGGAACAAAGGCTGGGGGCAGAAGGATGCTGAGGAAGTGAGACCAAAGTGGGCACCAGCCAGCTCCCAGCAGGCCCCAGGCACACACAATGTGCCCAAGGTGGGGAATGCGAGGTGTCTGCCTGAACCTGGCATGAAACCCATGGATATGACTTCAGGTTCCTCCTCCACAGTGTACGAGAGCACCCCCAGGACTAAGATGGTGCACGGCCAAGGCTGAGGGTCCAAAGCAGTGCCAGATCTTGCATTTCCATCATAAATCCACAACGGAGTGGGATCCCACAGCACAGCCAGGGCATACCAGGAAGACAAGGAAGGAGGCGGCTCCCCCCCAGTTCCCATCAGCCCAGCACAGGTTTCACTGGGCATCACAGCTCAGTTCTGCCAGGAGAAGGGCTGCAGCCCTGCCTAGCACACCCTACAGAGCAACTCACTGCCCAGAGCCAGCCCAGGGCTCCCTGAGCCTCTGCACAGCACACATTGCCTAACGAGACAGCACACAGGGGACACTCACAGAGCACAGGGCAGCAAACAAGGTCTCCATATTCATAATCTCACCAGCCGTGCGGAACACAAGCTTGCAGAGAGCCTAGCAATCAGCAAGGACAGCATACGTGCCCCATGCTCAGCTCCCCATTGCAGCACAGAGAGGCGGCAGCTTTTCTGCACTACCAGGGCTGCCGAAGCCATCCTGCTGCCTGGGGACAGGAGTGATGGCAGCACCCTGCACGCAGACAAAGCCTGGCGGGATGCAGGTGGATGCTGCGGGCAGAGCTACCCGCTCACAGGAGCCTGGTGGTGCGAGCACTGCAGCACTGAGCTGCTCCACGCACACATCTCAGCGCTGCCTGCCGGCAAACGCTGCAGCTCCTCGGCAGCAACAAAAGGCCCCGACACACACCGAGCCCGGGGAGCGATGCTTACAAGTCTCCCTCGTTAAGCCCAACGAGGTCCCTTCACACAAGGGATGCTGAACATGGCAAACCCCGGGGAGAAACCGCCTGGTCCCGCAGTTCCGTGCCAGCAGCGCTGCAGCTGCCGGAGGAGGGAGCGGCCTGGCGGCACACAGCAGCACGGCTCTGTCACCCGCTGCCATCTCAGCAGCGCCCGGCCGAGTTCGGAGGAGTTTGTTTGTGTGTCGCAGGGCCCTCTGTCTTCCGCAGGGCAGCGCTTTGTCTTCGCACAGCGAGCTACGTGCTCCACTCCAAACCTCACGCGTCTATAAAATAAAGAAGGGAAACCCTCGAGGCTCACTACAGAAGGGCTCCAGCTGCAAGCGGCCCCAATAAAACCCCACTAACAAACACAACACCACCAAAACTTGGATTTACGGAACGCGGCAGAGCACAGATACCAACCATCTCCCACTGGGGACACAGAGCCCAGCCACGGAATGTCACCGCGCAGCTCGCAGGGACGCAGCCTGGCACACGCAGACTGCGATTCGCCCATCCCTCCCTCCCTCATTCCCCGACCGCAGATCCGGAGCCCAAACTTCCGCGCCACCCACACGGCCCCGCACTTCGGCATCCGCTGCCGGCGGCGGCACCCATCCCTCCTTTCCCCTCTCCTCCTTGCAACCCCCCCCAGGAACGCCCGTACAGCCCGCCGGGCTCAGCCCCGCTGCTCCTCCACCGCATTCGGTCATCGGTGTCTTGAGACAGACATCGCGCCGCTCGCTTTACCCACTGAGTATATACAAAAGACCCTGAGATTGTTCAGGAAGCAATTAGCCGCTGTTCGGAGGAAAACGGTGTTTTCAAATGGATAACCTTTGATGTAGTCAATAGCCTCGTCTCCTCTCTCCCCCCCCTCCCCCCCCCAGTGTCTCACACAAAAGAAACAGAAGAAAAAAAAAAAATCCGGCTGGTAATTGGCTCCGCACGGAGCCGCTCGGCACGAAGCGATCACCGCCCGAGGAGCGGCCCCGCGCCGCGGCTCTGCCCAACTTTTCTCCCCCTCCGCGTCCCGCAGCCTACAGCGGGACCGGCAACACCCATCGGCGTCGCAGCTTCTGCTTTCCTGCCGTCCTTCCCGAAGCACGGGGACGGGGGAGCGAACGAGTGAGGTTACTGCCTTTCTTCCCCCATCCATCTCCTCGCTAAGCAGTGACCTTCACGTCCAGCCCCGGCTACACGCCAGCCCTCCGCTCCGGGGGCAGGAGAGAGGAATCTCCCCTCCGGGAGAACGGAGGAAGGGATTTCGGGATCCATCCCAGCGCAGCGCGGAGCAGCTGCGGATCTCCGCCCGGAGCCGGGCGCTGTGCGCAGGGGTAGCCGGGCCCCCTCTGCCTTCTTCTCCCGCAGCGGCCGCTCCGCACCGCACCGCACCCCCTCGGGCTCCGCACCTCTCCGCCAAACTACGGCGCGACGACGACGGTAACCGCTTCCAACGGCGGATCCCAATCACGAAGCCGGGTGCCCTCCGAGCGGCTCTGCCCGATGGCCAAACGCGCCCCCAGGCTCCGCCCGCAGTCCCACGCCGGCAGCCGGGGCACATCGAGCCCTGCCTGCGGCGTGCGGAGCGAGCCCAGCCCGCGTAGTGCCGCGCCCCGAGCCCCGGGCACGTAGCGGCGGTGCGGCACCGGGGGGACCCGCAGCCCCACACCCGGCCCCGCCGCCCCCCCGCCGCCCCGCCCGGGCGAGCCCCGCTTCGGCCGCGGTTTTTTTTTTGGGAGGTTTTTTTTTTCGGGAATACCGATCCCATCGGATTCCAACCCCGAATACCGATCGCTCGGCCGGGCGCCTAAAGGCACGCGGCGCGGGGGAAAGTTGCAAGCGGGTTACTCACGGCTCGGCTCCGCGCTCGCCCCAGCCCTGCCTGCCATAACCGCATTCCAGCCGCGCCGCCGCCGGGCCCCGCCGCCGCTGCCTCTTCCTCCGCCTCCTCCTCCTCCTTCTTCGCCGTCGCCTCCTCCTCCTCCTCCTTTGCGCCCTCCCGTCGCCGCCCGGGGCTCCGCGGCTCCGCTCCCACCCGCCCGCCTCGCGCCGCCGCCGCTGCCCCGCATGAATGGGACGGCGGCGCGGGGCCCCGACGGAACGCCGCCCGCCGCGCGCCCCCGCCGCCACGCGCACGCGCACGGCCGCGCCGCCGCCGCTGAAAGGAGGGAGGGGGCAGCACCGGCGCCGTTGAGCCTCCAGGGGGCGCCCGCGCCGCTGCGGGGAGGCGAGAG
This sequence comes from Meleagris gallopavo, assembly GCF_905368555.1. Classification (NCBI taxonomy): domain Eukaryota; kingdom Metazoa; phylum Chordata; class Aves; order Galliformes; family Phasianidae; genus Meleagris; species Meleagris gallopavo. The sequence continues at coordinate 9,712,780 of NC_139417.1, read as the reverse complement.
GGGGGAGCTGGCCGGCCACGCCTCCTGCTCCACCTTAAAAGGGCGATGGCTGGTGGGAGGTGGCTTAAAAGGGGCTGTGAATAGGGTGGGGCCGCTTGCAGGGGGCACCTCAGGAAAGGCCGCAGACACCCTCGCCCCGCCTCCAGCCGGCATAGCGGGGCTCAGCCATCTGTCCTGTACGCTCCAGAGCTCCTCCACCCAAGAAAAGTGCGGTAGGGACAGCAGCACCCCCATCCCTCTGTGGCCATAGTAGCTCCCAAAGCACCACACGCGCCAGTCCGCACAAAACACATGGGCAGAACTACATCGATTTGTGCAAAACACTCACAGAAACAATGACAAGGAGGGGGACATTGGGGAAATATCCCCCCCAAGCTACACAGAGATGGTGTGCTGCCTAATCCCGCTGCCCAACAGTCACCTCAGGCCAGCCGCCATCTTGTGCCCCGCCATTCCTCTGTGCCCTCACAGGGACACTCCCTCACGGCCTCCTGCCCAGAGGCTCCACACACAATTCCTGCTCGCCCAGTCCAGCCCGATCAGCGTGGGGGCTGAAGCCTCACACAGCACTGCCGATAAGAGCTGGACTTTGTTCTCAGAGCTGTCAGCTCAGCATCTTTCTGCTGGTGCTGCGTCCGCATAAATTTACCAATGGGAAAAATAGTAAAAGCCATAAAAAAGACAAATGGGTGCCTTGAGTTGATTATTTGTCTTTTTAAAACACGCTCGGTGCCAGCCATTTTTATCACCATCATTCTCTCCTTTTGTTTTCCCTCCCACCAGGCCACGGCTTCCCCATGCCACGCTTCCTCCCCTGCCTGTCCTTGCATGTTTGTGTAAGGCCTTACAGAAAGGACTGATCTCCCTCCCACTGCTCTGGCATCCCTGGGCCAGGATGTGACCTTTTAGAAGGCAAATAGAACTAAATAACATCTTCATAATCAGGGCTGCACCTCCACTGATTTCACCAGAGGCACATGGGATATAAGTGGTGTGGAGCTGCAGTCCTACCAGGAGATGGAGGGATGGCCATTGATGCTCACTGCAGCATGGAGCCCATGATCTTCCTCATGCTGGGGGTGCAAACCTGAGAGCCCTCCAGCCATAGAAGTCCACAGCCCACCAAGATAGAATCACAGACCTCTAGGATTGTCCAGTCCAACCCCAACCCACCCCCACCATGCCCACTGACCTTGTCCCTCAGTGCCACATCTCCACAGCTCTTGAACACCTCCAGGGACGGTGACTCCACCACCTCCCTGGGCAGTCCTGTACCAATGCATTACCACCCTTTCTGATTAGAAACATTTCCTAGTATTCATCTTTAAAGATCACACCCTCCAAACCCAGCCTGCAGGCCATAGGGGTTTCCAGGCACAAGCACTACAAGGGCAATAAATACAGACAACTTCCTCACCCTGAGTGCAGCCAGCCAAATCTTTATGTCCACCAAATTACACCACTAAGACACACTTTGCCCTTTAGACTCAGAGGCACGAAGAAGTTTGGAGGTGCCAGCCATCAATTCTGCTGCAGGAACACATGGGCTCACCTTGTAGAGACACGTAGAGATGCTCAGCCATATCCAGCACGTGTGTTTGCTTCTGCCTGTGCCAGCAGTTACAGGCACATTCAGATCCTCACCCAGGTTGAAAGCACTACTCATGAATGCGGGGAGACCTCCTTCAGCCAGGAGAGTGCAGAGGTAACTGCTAGGTCCTTGGGAGAGACAGGAGAGCAGGACAGAGAAGAAAAGAGGCCCTTAGAAGCTCCGGAGGGGGTAGGAAGGGAGGATGTAGTGGAGACCAGCTGGTTTGGATGGATGTGACAAAGTGCTCTTTACTTCCAACCCTACAACACCTGTTATGTCTTACTTAAAAGCCCACTAGAAAACAAAGATGGTATCCCAAGATGCAGATACGAGGTCTCTCTCAACCCAAAGGGGTTCTTTTCCTCAGTTTTTCTCTCATATATCCCCTCTTCCCTGCCCCTGTCAGCATCTGTCATGTGGAGGCTGGAGGTTGTCACATCCCCCTGGGACTCCGCATTGGTGCCTGCCATTCTCCCACCTCTTATTTGTGCACAGGCACACATGCGGCCCAGACTTAAAAGCTTTTGAGATGGAGGAGAAGAGAGCAAATCAGCTTGCTCTGATGGCAGGGAAGTGGCTGGGGTTTGGATCATTTCCCCCAGACTGAAAGAAGCAGTTCTCTCTTTTTTTCTTTCCTTTTTTTTTTTTTTTTTTTTTAAATTATTATTCCCTCCAAGAGACTAAATTTAGTGAATTCATTTCACATTAAAAACTTGTCAGGTATTCACATCCAAAGAGGCTGCTACTTGGGTCTCTCAGGGGAGTTACTGAGACAGCGAAACCTCTTAAACATATAAAGAAGGGAGAGATATTCAGGCAATCTCCCACTGCCGCTTTTAAATCCTCTCTCTCGCAGGAGGGCTGCATAGGCACCTTGCTCTCATGGCCACTATCTCACGCTGCAGATGCAGGGAAGAGGGGATGGATTATCCCTTCCTCACTCCATGCACAGGATGGGATCTTGCAGCTCCCGATCCCCAGCTCAGCACCAGTGGAAAGAGAGCTAGAGTGATTTGATTTTGCTGATAGGGAGAGTGATGGATGGTCAAAGCAGTGATGAGTGAAACAAAGGTGGAAGAGCTCAAAAAAAGAGTCCTGACATCACTGTCACCAGCACACCTCCTGTCACCCAAGGAGCTCCAGCTCCAGGGATGTCACAGGGGGGGGCAAATGGGTCCTCCAGCAGTTGGTGGCAGAATGAGGACTGGCCACAGAACTGTTTTATTACAGTTTTATTACATCCCATGGTGAGGAGGACACTTTGTTGCCTGCTTTTATTCTGTGCCTTCTGCTATGGACACCCTCTGGATCTGCAGGTGCCCGCAAAGCATTGCTAACAAATAGACCCTTCCTCCACTCTGCTGTGCTTATGTTCCTTGAAACGGGGAATTTTCGCTTAAACATTCTAGCAATCGGGGTAACTCATCTACAATTTCTAACAGTTAACATAGCATATTGGTTGGACTAGATAATCTTTGTGGTCTTTTTCCAACCTTAATGATTCTACGGTTATAAAATGGCATTGGTGATGCTAAACATGTTACCAGAGGTCAGGAGCAGGGTGTACCAGTCACAGACAGGAATAAAAACAAGCAAGAAACACTAAGAGCCCCATGCCAAGAGCTCAGTGCAGAGACCTGGAGCAAGGCAGGAGTTTAAGCCAAAGCGGAAGCAAGCCTCAGTTTGCAGTGACCCACTGAGCCTGTGGACCTCCTATAGCCATTCTGATGTGCCCAGAGGGCATGTGAACACGCTTGTCACTCAGGGCTTTTCCCCCAGAGCCCAGACTCCTCACCCCCGCAGCAGGATCCTCATTAGCACAGAAAGCCTGGTCCTGCCTCTATTGGCCCTGTAATTGCTCTGCTCCACCCCCAGCATTGTGCATCCTCAACCCCCTGGAGCTGACAGACCTCCAAGGACTGACAGCCACTGCTCCATCCCGCCTGAGGACAGCTGACTTGAGTGGCACCTCAAAGGCACTCCAAATTTCAGAGCTCGGCAGGGTGCTGGGCGGAAGGGTTTGAGGCAGAAGATGACTTCGTTCTCAGCTGGACCAAAACCACAGAGGTTACGGGTTCGGCTGGCTCATTCTCATTATGCTAAAAGCATGTGGCTGACTCTGCACTTCTTAAGCAGAACTTTGACCAAAATTACATTTAGATACAATTTGTTGTCGGTGTGTCTGGTGCACTTCCCTATGTTACCGAAGAGTGCGAGGGGCATTTTGTTCTCTAAGAGCAGCCTGACAACTACTTTGTAAAAAGAAACTAATTGGGAGAGGATTAGATCGCCAAAGAGAGCCAGAATAGATGGGGAAGTTGTTCCGCTCAGCTCACCAGGTTAATCCAGTCCAACTGAGTGGCGAGGGACTATAAATAAGCAGCTAACTTTGTGATTTTTCAACCATTTCTGACTGCTAAAAATTTCCCATTGGGAACGCAGACTTCTACACAGGTCTTCAAGCACAAATCATCTCCCCTGCTCACCTCCCATAGACCATCTGAAATGGTTCCCCAAGAGCCTGCAACCACAGGTTTAAACTCTCCGTGCGTGTAGGAATAAATTCAATGCCTTCATCCCAGAGTCCCTTTCTGCTGTGAGATGTGCACAGAACAGCCTGCAACACAAATTTGGTCTTTGATACTCAACCTCTGTAGCTCTGCTCCCTCCCAGCGCATCCTCTGGAAGTGAAGGGGCCTCAAGAAGAGATCAGTTCTGCACAGTTGCCAGCGATGGAGCTTTTTTCCTCCTCCTATCCTCACAGACATCACTGCTAATAAAGAAGGGGGGAGCGGGAAGCCTGGGCACACAGGCTGGGGAGGCAGCACAGTGCCCAAACAGAGGGTTTGTCAAAGTTTTCCAGGAGGCGTCAGCAGCTCTTTAAGCTTCTTGACAGCCAGGATAACAAAATGTGTCTGCAGAGCTCTGGGGATCCAGACTGAAATTAAAATGGGTAATGAATAAAGCCATTTTTCAGGGGATCACAGCTGCAAACGCAGCCAGGGCCAGCAGGCAAAAAGCACTGGAGAGGCACTTGGGGAAGGGACCCAGCGCAGCATAGGGGCTGTCGTTCCTCTTATCCCATGGTGAGGAGGACACTTTGTTGCCTGCTTTTATCCTGTGCCCGCTGCTATGGACACCCTCTGGATCTGCAGGTGCCCGCAAAGCATTGCTAACAAATAGACCCTTCCTCCACCCTGCTGTGCTTATGTTCCTCGAAACGGGGAATTTTCTATCAGCACTGCCATTAATTACAGTGAGAGGCTCCCTGCAACCGGGGCTGGAAAGCAAGAGGTCGGCCAGGCTAAGCAGGACACCTCAAAGGAGGGAGTGGGATCCAGAGAAAGAGAGATCTGGGACTTCCCCACATATGCACCAGTCCTTCACACAGCACTTCCCCAGGTGGGAAGGAGCCCCACAGAGGCCCCTCGACCATACCTTAATGGGTGAGCTTCTTCCTGGCTCCTCCATCCCTTTGCCTGCAACTCACAACAGTGCTTAATTAGCAGGAAGCCCGATGCAGACACCTGTCAACTCCTGGGAGACAACCAGCATTTCACGTTAGCTGCCCCAGGGCTGTTCGGCAGGAACAGCTCTCTCTCTGTATTGATATTCCTTCATCTCAGCCTATTTTCCAAGCCGTCAAGCTGCCATCTCCCAAGGCCCAGGGAGAGCAGCCTCATGTCCATCAGTTTCCGGACTCCGGTCCCACCTTTGCAGCTGCTGACGAACCACTTTGTGCTTCCACCCGGCAGCCGGAGGGTTCCCTGCTAAGCAAATCAGACATCCCTTGATGAATCACATCCAGGCTTCCCTGCACAGCGGGAACCAAAAGCAGACAGGCCTGACTTCGAGTCGGGGCAACTTTGAAGGGAAGAAAGAAAGTCACTTCCCTACTTCACCACTCCGCAGAGAGTCTGAGAGACACAGCACTGTGACGCCTGCCCAGCACCAGGGATGCACTGCCACTGTCTCATCTGCCACTGTGCAGGGACCCCCCACCCCATTAGGACACACAGCAACAGCTGGGCAGATACCCAGGGGAGATCATGCAGCTGCAGTGATTTGTTGCAGCCTGCAAAAGGGTGCAGTGTGATCATCAGCATGTTTAGTGCTACCAGGCATCCAGTGACTCAGCTGTACGTCACGGCCAGCCGCAGCAGGTTCTGTGGCATTTTACCTGGTGGGAGCAAAGGTTTGCTGTCAGTCTTGCAGAGACAGAAGAAGGCAAGACAAATCATCCCAACGCTGCCCCTCATCCTTGTTAATTGCAGCAGATGTTGACTCTAAAACCTAATGTTGAGGATAGTGCGGGTCAGGGCTCACCGCTTTGTCTGGCCTGCCTGCCTAGCTGGAATCAGGCAGTGCATCTCTCCCTTTATCCCCTATGCTGAAACCCCCACATTGCTGCTCACCCCCACCCCCTTATTCCCTTCCCGGCCAGGGCCAGCTGAGTGCTCTTTTTGCAAAGCAGAATCATCTCCTCCCTCTCTTTCAGGATGACTTTGTCTCATCTCCCAATTCCCAAAGGCTTTCTGTCTCTCCACAAGTGCCAGGAAGAGAGCTGTTGTGCTCAGTGTGCCGTACGGACACGGGGTCATGCGATGGTCTAATAGCATCTCTCTTCCATTTCATGCTCAGGGAGAAGACAGAACATGGTGATTATGACCATATGATGCATCAGCAACACTAAAACCCAGGTCACTGTTCTCCCCGTCACCTTCTTTTGGGAAATGAACTGGGAAAAGGCACCCCTTGATTTGGTTGAGTTCATTTCTGCCAGAGCTGCTCCCCTGTCCATGTGCCATCACCCAGGCTGGCTGTTCCCTCAGCATTCAAGTCAGGGGAGCAATGAGCACCAAACCCTCTGGCAGCTGAGAAATTCATCTCCATCACATGGGACAAGTGGGCAGCCACGAGACGCCAAGGAGTCCCTTTGCTTTCTCCAGTGCCCATGTAAAATTTAAATGGACAAGGAAGAAGCTGCTGTAAATAATGCATCTGTGGTGCACTACACGGCTTACAGAGCGCATATTCATTGTCTAGTCTTATTTAAAGAAACTCAGCCCTGCCTGCATCATTAAAAATGTATCCTGGTTTCAGCTTCACCCCATGCACACTCACCGCTGCGAAGCAGGTGGCTCGGTGGCTGTTTTCGTGCCTTCCCGCTCTCAGCTGCTCCTGGACAGCCCCATGCTGGTATGAGCGAGGCCTCTGGGTCACATGAAAAATTCACATGCTTGGCATCGGGAGTTTCACATCCCTTTACTCCTCACTCCTCCCTCGCACCTGGGCCTGGGCTGGCAGCTGAACTCAGGATCGCTCTCTGCATTGCCTCCAGACACCAGCAGCATCCTCTGAGCTCATAAACGATGCTAATGAGAGTGGCTCAGCTCCACTGCAGTCAAAGCATAAATCCCACCACTTTGCCATCCTGCTCCTGAGAGGACTTTGGTGCTTTGGGTTGCTAGGCTTAGTCAGTATGAAGAGCACCATTTCCTGGCACTGCACCACCCAGGGATGCTCTGCACCATACGCATGCCCCACAGGGGAAAAGCTGCTTTGGTTCCTTCCACTCAGCACTGAGCAGAGGAGGCATGCACTGGTGCTGGGAAGCAGCTCACAGCCATTCCACCACCTCCCTCTCTGGACCATCGTAGTTCTCCCCAGAACGTTCACACCCTGCAGCTCTGCTCCCTGCACTATGTGTGGGGGTTTGTTGGCTCCTGGTGGGCACTGCAAAGGCATTCGGCTCACTCTTGGTGCTCCAGAACTCGAGCAAGGTTGTGTGCTGAGGTGGCTGAGGAGGACAACCAGAAGGATCCCAGCACCCAGGCATCCTAAGCTCCCAGAAGTACATGCACTGCCCAGCAAAGCCCTACGTGCTGTTTTGCTGCAATAGTCAGGCAGCCCCGAGCAGCTCCCAGAACAGCCAGGCCACCTGCTCAGGTGCCACCACCATGAGACAGAGCACAGGCACCTCCAGACACCCAGCACCAGCACCAGGCACACAAGGGCAGCACAGGTGGTTTCAACCCCTCCAAGCTCCCTTCAATGGACCACACGCCTGCATCCAGCTGAGTTCTCTGCATCCCCACCGAGGAGCTCTTCCAGAGACACTGCGAGAAAACCTGGGAGATAACACATGCCTGCGACATTAGCAATTAAGGAACATTAATTATAATAATAATAATTATCACAAAATAGCATTTTTATGGCACAATATTATGCTGAAGGATTTACAACGTACTGAATCATGAAGTTCGTAATTAAAGTTATTTTAGTTTCTAATTCTGCTTTAGTTCTATTCAATAAAAGATATGATAAATATACCTTAAAAAAAAAAAAAAGCAGAAACCATTACTTAAGACAATTTGCCTATACAAGGATGTTATATTGCAGCACAGAGATCCCCTGAGAAGCATCACAAACTTTGTGAGGATGAAGCATCCAGCACCGTGAAATACATAGCAGCAGCTCCCAGCAGCAGAACATCCAAGCTTCAATTTCACAACCATGAGCCATCCTGAGATGTGTTGTTGGCTTTTTTTGTTTGTTTTGTTTTTTTTAAGTCACTATGGTGGTCACCTGATCCAACTCCCCTGCAACGAACGGAGACACCCACAGCTCCATCAGGTGCTCACAGCCCATCCAGCCTGACTTTGGCTGTCTCCAGGGATGGGGCACCACCACCTCTCTGTGCAGCCTGTGCCAGTGCCTCACTGCCCTTATTGTAAAAAACTTCTTCCTCGCGCCCAATCTAAATCTCTTCAGTCTGAAACTGCTTCCAGCTCCAACCATTCCACTGGCTTCAACTTCAAGTCATGTACCTGTAACAGTGGGTTTGAAAGAAAGAGCAAAGAGCCTCAAATCCAGCCTTGAGATACTTGTTTTTTCCCTCCCTCATCTTTCTTCCATCAGAAAATGTTGACTTTTTACAATGGTTTTAAAATGTTGTTTTTTTTACAAAAATAAAACAAAAAAAAACCATTTTGATGAACATTCATCACTACAGTAAGGAGAAAAAAAAAGGACAAAAATTCTCAGCCATGGTTGAAGAACCATGTCTTGGCGGAGAAAAGACTGATATTTCTATTTTAAAAGGATGTTTCATTTTCATTTTTTAAAATAAATTCCACAATATTAAAGATGCCAAAATCAGAGTAAGAAGGCTGACACCTACCAGTGCAGAACACTCAACCACCCCCATGTCCTCTGTACAGGGAATCCAAGTGGAAAGACTACCTGGTAAACAAGATACAGTTTGAAATCCCCACTTCTCCCCCAGACAAACCAGCCCTGCCTCTGCTTTGCCTCTGGGCCCACAGCACAGCCTGCCAACCTCTCTGGGCCTGGGCAGGGAGGCAGCACCTGCTGCCAGTGACTTAATTTCTTCATCATTAATTTAAGTGCTTCTGTACCCATTGTTGCCCACTGAGGTCTCCCAAACACGGATTATCTACCTTGGTGCAGGAAGCATTACAAGCGATCTGGGAGCCGCTGTGCCCTGGCACACTGACATCCTGTAAATGATGGCTGGTTCGGGAGGCAAGAGAGGCAGTGCTGGTTCCCAGAACGGCAGCGGATCTGCTGACAGGAGATGTGGGCACAGACTGTGTCCTAGACAGAAAGGAACCCAGCTTCTGGCATGGGAGACAGAAGTCCCCAAAAAGCAGAGCAGGAATAGCAAGTGTGTAAGCAAGGGAAGGGGCTCTAACTAAAAGGCACCTAAATTACCAGCAGGGCCTTTAATTGATTGATTCTGGGAGAGCGATTTCTAAATTATATCCTGACGTGTTCACTGCAATCAATAAATGCATTAAAGCGAAGGAGCCTGCAAGCCCTCTGCTTGTGTAGCTCCCTGCCATCCTCACAGCCACGCCGCAGTGCCAGGCAGCTCCCTGAAATGCCCGTCCCTTCCTGGTCACCGCAGAGCTCTGTGCTTCCACTGACCCGCTGCTCCTCTTGTCCCAACCCCGGCTGCTCTTTACAGACTGATCAGATCTGTGAAAACAAGAGAGGGGCAGAACCATCCTCTCCAAAAGGATATGCCAGAAGCCCTGACAAGCTCAGCTGCCTGGGTATTGCAGGATAGCAGACTGAGGAAGGGGTTTAGTGCTCTTAGGAAGGGCTTTAGTGATTCAAAGCGACATCCCAGAAGTTCCCTCTCTCTGTGCATGCTTCCCTGGCAAAACCCCACTACCCGAAGAGAGAGCTGGGAGCTGGAAGAACAAAAGCGACTACAGGCAGTGCAGCCTGTTGATTAAAAAAAAGAAAGTTTACAAAATGATGAGTGAAAGACAGTTAATGATGCATGGTACTCTTAGTGGCAGGGAAAATGCTCTAAATTAAAGTCCTCAAATATGAAAAGAATCAGTGTTTAATAAGACAGTTAATGTATGTTATTTAAATGTCACTTCATTATTAAAAGTGTATATTTTTTGAGGTTTAATAACCATGTAATTGAGGCATCTTTTCTATGGTTAAACCTTGGCAAATATGTTTTTCATAATTAGCTGGTATTTATTTAACATGCAATAACCATCCCATTAAATTTAATGACTTCAATTAATTGGTACAGAGGGACCTTTTTTAATGTCAATATGTATTCTTAACGCCAGCTTGCAGTGTGGTGCCACAAGGCAGCTCAGCTACCTGTTGGTCACCAGGATGGGCAGGATGCTGCACTCCTTAGCACAGCTGATGGCACAGGAACTGCAGGGCAGGAGGAGAGTGATACCAGGGGAACTGCAGGGACCCAGCCCTGTTCACACGCTTCTCACCCAGGCACGAGCCTGAAGGGTGAATTTTGCTGCTGGAGGCAAACTAGAAAGGCTCAGGCTGGTGTAGCCTTGGCTGAGCCTTGCAGCCTAAATGAGCAAAGAGTCCAGGGTAAATTAACTCCTTTAACAAACCATCAGTACGGAGTTATTAACCAGCTTGTAATAAAGCACAGCACAAGGCTGCGTGCGCTGCAATCCACCTGGGCTCTGGGCTACAAAAACCCATGAGATTAGAGAAGGAATCTCTATTACACAAGTGTGCCGCTGGACCCCCTCGCCTCAGCACATTCCAGGCCCCCAAACACCTCTCCTACATGCTGTGGGCTGCCTCCTGCCCTGCCTTAGCCCCTCAGCCCCCACAGACACCCCTTTCCCACTGCCAGCACCCAGCGGAATTAAGCCCACCAAGTGCCTGCCAACCACAGCTCCCAGCCCATCACCAGCCACTGAGTGCTTTTTCATTTTCTCCTTGTTGCTTTTTGAATATTTCTTCAATAAGAATAAAATCAGAGAAATTAAACCCTCATCCAACACAGGGCACCTGTTTTGAGAAAGATTAAACCACAGGTGCAGCACTGCAATGGGAGGCAGGCAGCAGCTTCCAGCCACAGCACAGTGCTGAGAGATGGTGCATTTCTGAGCGCAGACTCAAACCCACCGTGGGAAGCACCACACCGCAGGATGCCTGAGATGCAAGAGGGGAGAAAGCAAGCACTCCCTACCTTGTAATTGTGAAATGCAACCAGAAACAGGAGCAAAACCCTCAGAAACCAGTCACCACCCACAACGCACTAGAAATAGAATCCTCGAATCATTCAGGTTGGAAAAGACCTCTACGACCACCAACCCACCCCACCATGCCTACAATCACATCCCTCCATGCCTCATCTCCACGGTTCTTCTCCCCTTCAGGGATGCTGACTCCAGCACTGCCTGGGCAGTCAGTATCAATGCACTACTGCTCCTTCTAAGAAATTTTTCCTAATATCCAACCTGAACACCCCTGGTACAACTTGAGACTTTCAATTCCTATCCTATCACCGTTACCTGCAAGCAGAGCCCAATCCCCACCTCACCACCACCTCCTTTCAGCACATTGTTAAGAGGGATAAGTTCCCCCCGAGCCTCCTCTTCTTCAGACTGAACAACCCCAGTTCTCCGAGCCACTTGTGCTCCAGACCCTTCACAACTTCCACGCCCCCAGCACGCTGCTCCAGCAGAGCCATAGCAGCCAGCCCCAGTGCACTCCCTGGGCACATTTCACTGCAGCTCAGCAGAGCCGTGTAATTTGTGCAGCAGGAGGAGGCGGGAGCGCCGCCACGGGCCCCCACAGCCCGCCGAGAGCTCCGGGCTCCTCGCGCAGACCCTTCGCCACCTCCACAGCTCTCCTGCGGAGGCTCCAGCAGTTTTACGTCTTATCTGGCGGTGCCCGCCGTGCTGGAGGAGCACCGCTCCGTTAGGCCTCAGCCTACACGAGGACTCGGCCCCGCGCCGAGCAGAGCTGAGCGCCCCGCAGCCCCCGGGCGCAGAGCCAGGGCTGCCGGGGAAGGAGCAGAACGCGGAGCCACAGTGCCACCTCGTGCTGCCTGCCAGAAGGTCCCAGCCAGAAGGCGCAGGGAATCACCACCGCACGTCCCCACGCGTGATTTTTCCAGCCAGCCCGCAGCTCCGTCAGTGACACGGCTGTGTGACAAACGAGAACGGGCACCCCGGTGGGGCGCGGCTCGTCTCCGTGTCATCGCATCCCCTCACACAGCCGCCCACTCGGGGTGCACAGCAAACACCGCCTTGCCCCCACGGACACGGGGCTGGTCCCGGTCACGAGCAACGGAGGGGAGAAATCTGCCTCACAAATTACCGGGAGCACCGAACGTCCCTTCTTATCAAGGCTGGACGGGTATTCAATTTTCTCTTCAAACGCCTGCCTTCTGAAATGGTAATAGAATTTCAAATCTAGGGGAAAAGGGAGGGGAAAAACTGAATACGCGAGGATTAACAATGAGAGAGAGAGACAAAGGAAGAAATTATACCACAAAATACAGTTGGAGCCTTTTGCGGGAATTAATTGAATACAAATATAAAGAGAAAATCAAGAGTCTCGTGCTTAGGAGTGGGGAGAAAAGGGATATTTTCTGAGTTTAACCAACCTTTTTTTGCCAGAAACAATTAGGAGGAGGGGGAAGGGAGGGAGGGGAGAGCAAAGACTCCTAATTGTTTCGGCTTCCAGCGGATAATTACAGAGCAGGCAGGGTCAGGTCTGCCCACGCGGGTCTGGGGGCTGAGTGGGTCCAGCTGCCCACGTGTCAGCCTTGTGCACATCAATAACTGTTTGTCGGCCTCATGGGTGGCTGGGAGGAGTCGATGGCACAGGCTGGAGGTGGCCAAAGGGGAACGTCCCTTCCTGGCAGCAGAACAGCACAGGGCACCACGGGAGGCCTGGGGTGAGGATGGGCTACGGCTCATCCTGAAGCTGGGACAGGAGATTAATAAATTAAACCTAACACCACTAAATGTTTAGCAAACTTGGCTCCTTATCTGTCCAGGAATAGATTGCAAAATTATTCAAGAGTCTTCAGTGTAAATTATTCTTACTATAAGGATTGTTTAAATTGCAAACGGGGATTATTATGGTGAAGTGTACAAGGTATGCAGTAAATTATGAAAGCAATTTGTGTAATTTATAAATTGAGTTACATAAATTAGCCACACAACATACAGCATGAATGTCAAGTTGTATACTCAATTGTCACAATAATAGCTCAGCATCAGATTAACTTGAGGATTAATCTAGACAGAAAAAAGTCTGGATATTACAAATAAATATAAATATCAAGTTGTGTACCAACAGCTGAAGTTATTGGCATTAATAAAACACAAACACTCAATCACTTACGGAGCATAAATAGGAGGCAGAGCAGCATCAGTTTGCATGGAGAGCCTCAGACCCTGCAGAGTGCTTTAGGAAGGGCAGAAGCTACCTGAGCCTGCTCCAGACATCCACATCTCACTCGTGGGGTACTGCAGTACATCCATCCACTGCCAACTCCAAGGGGCTACAAAATCACCAGTGAGTCTGCAGGTAAGAAGTTTAGACTAAGGGCATTTTAGTGGCTCTCATTGGCCAGCTCTGCCATTCCCCCTCACCACTACTCACTAATTCAAGTTCTTGGAGGAAATGAGATCCAAAGGTGCTATTTTTTCCACAGTCAAAAGTATATTTTTACTACTCCTTTTCCTTGAGCACTTCCCCTCCTGCCCCCAAAAACTCAGGCTCAGCATGAGCAAGACAACACCGGGCCAGGCACAGCCTTCTTGGACACACAAGTTCTGTTCCTGCAGTCTTCAGGTAGGGCTTTGATCTACGTTGAAAATCTCAAAAGATTTTTCGGGATGAAGGTTTTGTAGAGCTGTGGAATAACAAGAGGAAATGTTACAGACCAATTTATAAATTGCTTACCCTAAAATAGAAGGCTGGGTGAAATAACTCCTCTGGACCAAAGCGAGGTGGCTCTCCCTGTGTGGACACAGGGCCAGGAGCTGGGCTGAGCCACATCATACTTTTGGCCCCACTGCCCACATTCACAGTGAATGGTAAAGGCTTCTGACTTCAGGAATCTTTTACCTTGTACTCCTTATGAAAATCTAATTTTCTTTGGAGCTGAGAATGGCAGAATTCTACCTACTGAGATGAGCTGTGATCGTATCATCATTTCCTTGCCCAGGAGGGCTGGAAGGTCTGTAGCAGTGTTAAAGCATCAACTTTCACTTCCAGTGACTCAAAAGTGAGCTTGAGCCCAGTTTTCTCTAAGTACAACTTAGTGAAAACCTCTGGAGTTAATAGGTGGGTTTGGTTTTCCCTTTGTAAGGTTGGACCTCCCCAGCAGATCCACAAGGTAAGCAGTGGGCAGTGACTACGGCTATGCTCAGAAGGATGATGTAAGATTGGCTTAAAATCATGGCAAGCACATCGGCCTCATTTTTCTGCAATTCCTTGCACTGCTGATTGGAGTTTTTGCTTTGTTGTTTTTTTGTTTGTTTGTTTTTACAAAAATTATGCTTTGAAAACACCTGGCTCATCAGTCACAAAGAGGAAGCAAACACCTTTTTCTCCTGATGTCACACTTGTATATCATCACCTTGAGATCAGACTCCTATCATCCACATGGATCTAAACTCGCTCTCTGGCTGAAAATAGCCTTCAGCAAAACTACTTGAGTTCTGTATCAGCAACAAGCAGTGCAAGACCACCTGCAGCCTCCAGAAAGGACTTAAGTTTTGTTCTTGGAGGAGCTGAAGTACCAGACCCTGCTGTCTGAGGGTGCTTCCAAGAAGATTATCGGCTTAGGCACTGCAGCTGAATCTCTCTTCTCTCTGTCTGTCTGAATTGTGACCCTTTCTTTCAGTTAATTTTCCTGGCACCAGGGAGGTGAGGCCCACTGCTGGCTGGGTGAAGCCGACAGCTGGCACTGAGCTTCCGTGGCTGGGTTTCATTAGGATGGTGGGGAAAGCAGCCACAAAGTACATGAAATACATTACTGTGGGTATTCAATTTTCTAAACTGCCCGTCAGCCTGCAAACACTTACTTCAGCGCACCAAAAGCACTATATAAAACAATAAGAACGCAGCAGAGAAATAAACAGCTGAGCATTTTCCCCGCAGCACCACGCAAGCACCAAATTAAGTTGGGAATAAGCCCAGCACCCAGGTATGCCTGCTGTCAGCTTGCACTCTGCCGGGCCACGCTTGGAGCCCCAAGATGCAATGGCAAAGCCGTGTCTGTGAGCAGCACCAACCTGTGGCACGATGCAGACGTCAGGCTGAGGCTACGTGCAACGCTCAGCATCAGATGCACAGCACTGAGCCACCTAATCCAATAAATTGCAATCCAAGGAAGTTATCAGGGGCTGGCAACAGCTCACTGGAAGCTAAGGTGTAGAGGAAAAAACATGCAATACAAAGAAGGCTTGCAAAAAAAAAAAAAATAAGTAAATAAGGATTAAGGGGACTATCAAGGCTATTTCATTGAAGCAGCCCATAAAGAGCAATTTCTCTGCCTTTAGCGAGCTTTTATTTTTGCTGATATGATTCAAGCTAAATCCTGAACCGGCGTTTCCCCCAGCTCGTTAAAGGCACGAAGCTTCCTCACAGTCACCAGCAAGACTGCAGCAGCTGAAAGGCTACTGAAGGAAAAGTGAAGAATTAATTTTTTAAAAGCCACACGCGCTCAGTGCTGTATCAAATGGCAAAAACTCAAATCTCTCCCTTGGTTCAACTGCTCGGAGGGGGAATGCACGGCAGCACTGGCAGAGTCCCTGTTTACTTGTTTTATGATGGTTGTAACGAGGAACCCATTAAATTAATAGCTGTGCTTTATTTTTAATGTTATGTTTAGCTAATCCTGACTTACAGTGGCACTCCCCATTCATAGAAAATAAAAATCAAACTGGCTTTGTCGATGGACTCCATCATCCAGAGAATGGATGCAGAAGGATGTTCGTGCAGTCGTAGGAGGGAAAAAATAACACCCTTTCATTCTTGCTGACGTCCCTCAGCTGGTGCCCATTATAGAAATTAGCTCAGGCAGTTCAAGAACTAAATAATACAAAACTGATCTAAAGCTGTAAGAAAAATAATTGCCAGTTGGAGCCATTCCAGCACCTCGGTGATAGCCCAACACCACGTACCAAAGCAGGGACCCTTGTGCCTGCACCTGCACGGCCTCAGCAGGTGGATGCAGACTCACGGCATGAATGCTGAGGCTATCCATGGTACGGGTGGCTATTCCATCAGCTGTAGGGTTTAAATTATCCATTCGCATCCTTCAGGGTATGTACATCGGTTAATGATGCAACTGGGTCAAAACATACCTAAGCACACAGCCTTCAGAGGAGGGCAGCTCCCTCAGAGCAGGTCCAGCATCAGTGAAACGAGTCCTCAGTGGTACAGAAAAAAACATCTGAAAGGAGGAACCAGTAGAGAACCCAAGAGGATTCTGAGTTTCCTGCATGATGCCCAGGAAGCCAAGGCCTTGTTGCTGCTCCTACCCTATGCCGTTTCCTACTTTGCAGTCTGGGTGACCCGATAATCTTTCCCAGTCTTAAACACCGATTATAACATTTTTAATACAGAAGAAAATAGGAAATATACTGAACCACATGCACCAGTTTGCCATAAATGTTAGCAGTAGGAAATAGGAGATGAAGACAACTTTCTCCACAGCTACCAACCCTGTACTAATTCAGTACTAAAGGAGGATTTTTGAGAGGGTGAGCAGATCCTGACCCTCCAAAAGAGCCCTGTGAGCCAAAGGGCTTGGTTCGGGCTCAGCAAATTAGCAAATACACCCCAGAGATATCATTTTTGTATTGTAGAATTTGTACTTATTTCTAAAAAACAGAACAAAACAAGGGAAGGGGCCAAAGTTAGGAATCAGAGGAAACTTCCCCTTCCCTGTTCTCCTTGGGGTAGCAAGTCTTTCATGCCATAGCTCCCACATAACGCAACAGCAGGCAGCAGGAACCAAACACAAGCATCAACATCTCGTAACACTTTGTACAAAAGGAACTGCTGGACCAAGCAGTTCTACTCCATCAAGCAAAAGCAGGAAGAACATCTAATTTAGGCCATTTGCAAAGGGAAGCTGGCATCAGGTGCAGTTTGTTACATACCCCAGAAGGAGCAGCTGATTTCATCTGCAACTTGGAAACTGTAAGTTTGTTTGCTGCTCTACCTTGCAGCGTGACAAAGGAAAGCTCACTGCCACGTGCCGACCTTTGTATAACATCTGAAAAGAGCACGTGTCATTAAATCCAAGACACTTTTGACACAGAGCTCTCCTGAGACCAACAGCTGCTCCGTTTGCTCCCTCCAGCTTTGCCCCAGGCTTTGCAAGGACCACTGCTGGGTAATTAACACGGGGGCAGGAGCATCGTTTCTGCCCCAACAATCTCAGTGAGCAGAGGGTGGCCCAGGCTAATCACTCCAGTCCCCATCACCCTTCAGTCACCCAACACAGTGACGGGAAGCCAAGACATGCACAATGAACAGTGATAAGGCTGACAGCTCAGAAGGTCAGGCAAGTCATTTAGGGAGCATCACATGCATCTTCTCCAAGGACAAAAAAATAAATAGAGGAGCAGGTGTGAGGCTACAGACCTGCAGGACTCAGAGCACTCAGAACTGGCTCCCATGAGTTTCCCAGAGTGCTGTGCTGAAAGGAGAAGAGGGTGCAATAGCTCGCTGCAGGCTGCATTTACACCAGGAGCACTGAATTACAGCAACTCTTGGAGCATCAGTACTGCTTCTAACCTGAAAAGACCAAGGCACCAGGCAAACCAAAGAACGTGGTCCTGAGACACGTAGAAGAACTGGCAATGAGACGCCTTAGGGAATGAGATAGTTTAGCGACAAGCTGCAAACACCTTTAACCAGTTTGGAAATAAAAAATTACAATAATTCAAAAGACAAATGGAAAAATTCTGCCTAGAAAGGGGACACACAGCATGAGATCACAGGATTCAGCAGACTATAAAATAGGAAATGAGACTTACTCTTCTCCCCCTACAGCTACACAAAACCCTCCTACATAGATTACAGACGTGCTTGGCAATTGCCTTCCTCCTCCAGCCTCTCCTGTTGTGGACAAGGCAGGATTGGTTGAAGCCTGAATGCAGACAGGATATTAGATAAAACATCTTGCAAAGCCAAGTGTGAAATATTAACAACAGGAGGCAACGGTTTGTGTTCATATGCAAGATCACAAATTTGGTGCTTAGAGAGCCCGAGATGTCCTTGCACACCAGAATCTCAAAGCGCTTGTGGAATGTTTCATTTAAAAACCTATTGAAGCCTACTGGAAAATTTCTATCAGTTCTGTTATTTGCTTTATCTCCTCTTACTTCGCTGTTTTTGTTCTGCAACACCAAGAAATTATGCATGAATAAAAAGGTTATTCCTTCCATTCATCTGGTCGGTTTTAAAACAATTCGGACTTGTAAAGCGGGCGCTCTGAAAGCCTGTATTTTTACATGAAATTACCACAATTGCGCACACTGCATCCGAATTACTGGGTGCATTTGTACACACAATTACCCAACTTGCACACAGAACCACAATAACCGGGCAGGCAAAATGGACATGCAGCTGTTCAGCTGAACAGAGCTCTACATCTGGCACTGGGAATTTTGGTTTTAGTAGGTGAAAAGGGTCACAGTCCCGGACATGGCAGAGCTCCTTTTTATCAAGCACATGTGGCACAGAGAGCAGCACGGCTTGCTGCCCTTACCCTACCTCAAACTTGCCTTGGAGGAAACTGCCTCCCATTCAGCATCTACAAAAGGCTCAGCTCTTGTTTATCCTGCAGTCCAAGCTGCCCACTAATTCCAGCTGTGACAGGGGCTGTGTGCTAAGGACATCTATTCAGCACTGACTACCAGGAATAACCATCTCTGCCACTTCAGAGCGTAACTGAGACCTGCTGTCGCAATCTTACATGAAAAAAGATTAATGTTCCAGAGATCCAAGAAGCAGCTAAGGAGAAACATAAGGACAGGAAGCCTAAGAGCGGATGTAGGGCTTCTTCTATCTTTGCAAGGGCTTCTGTGATAGGAACAGGGGAGGAATATGAAAAAACTCTCACTCAAAGATGCATTACCTGTAGATTTTTCACCCAAATGGCAGCTGTGGCTTTGCAAACTGCACTTCATCTTCAGCAGTTTCCCATTAACATCTCTCCTCGTCATTTTTTTTCCAGGCTTAGCCAACCAGGCTGATGATGAGGGCAACCACAGCAACAAAACTACTTGTGGCAGCTGTGCAGCACCAAAGGAAAGGGGCAGAACTGCGGAGTGAGCAGCTGAAACCCAATCCCCACATTGGGGTCGCCAAGAAGTCTGCAGCCATTCATTACCAAAATCCAACGTAGCGTGGCAGGACAGAGCAGTTTCCAACCCTTAATGCTGCACGATGAACTGATTTCTGTCCTCAGAGACTGCGGGTTAAGAAGACGATGCTGAAGTAGGATGATGTGCAAGAGGTATATTTTCAGTTAATAATCAAGCAGTCCCTCATCTGGAGGTGCTGCATGGCCTCAGAGTGCCACTTTGTCCTTGTTGGGCTACAAAACAGCCGCAGTGCAGCTGGCCAACATTAACTGGAGATGTTACATTTATGATTTTATGGCTGATATTTTCCTCTACCCTCTATCAATTGAGTTCACTGTCTGAACGATCGCATCTGTTTATGTTCCACAGACACCTGCGTATCTTGAGATGACAGCAACTCCCTGAATACTGTAATCAGTTATTTCTCAACAGAGGAATTGCCAATTTGGTAAATAAAGCTCATTACAAAAGAGCGTGGATATGTATTACGGTTGCCTAACAGAAAAAAATTGTCCAGTGCTGCCTGATAATCAGCCCTGGCATCATAGTCCCCCCCAATTTAGGGCAGCTGAAATAATGACATGCAAATTACTTATGCCAAGGCAACATTAGATGGGGGCAAGAGGAAAATGAAGAAGAGACAAAATAGGTATTTTTCCTCTTTAGACCAACGACAATTTAAAATCTAGTCAGCGACAGGCCTTGCTTCTTCACATTTCCACATGCAGCAGCAGAAGTCCTGCTGCTCTGTAGAACCCTGCTATCACAAGCAGATCCGGAAGCCGGCTTGGCAGTCCCAGCAGAAGCCCACCCAATGCTGCCACAAACAGACCTGAGGACACAAAGTATCCTACCTTGCTTGGGGAAACCCCCCTTCCTTTGGAGATAACAAGTCTGATCGGCACAGTGATGAAGCGTTGGAATTTTTGCTAACAACAACAAGCAGGCAAAGATTCTGAGGAAGAAGACAGTTGTGGCATCAGCTCTCGAAAGGAAAGGAATTTTGTTGCTTTAATGAAGATATGAAGTTCTAAGTTGCTACCCGAAAGCAGAATATAACATAGAAAACAGTTCTCAGTTCCCCTCATTTATTTTCATAAACACTGCATTAAAATCTGATGCGACCTCCAAAAATCCACGATCACATTCTTCAGAACCTGTCAGACACAGTAAGGAGGACACGAGCAGCAGAAGCTGCCAAGTGGAGGAGAGGCTTTAGGCAGAGAAAGGGAATGGAGTTACAAACTTAGACCTGTTCCTGTTTTACTGACAGGTACATCTGTTGCACCTTCCTCTGGCAGGATGAGACGAGAGAAACAGAGTTCCCACTTGGCTGCAGGAAAAGGCACACAACCAAACGAGGCCAAAGTGCACAGTGGACAGCAGAGGAGGAACTGCACACAACAACTAGAGGAAAGAAAGACAGCTAGGGCTCTGCATTCAGCAGGCAGGGTGTTTTTCAGTATGATTCACCAACGCTGATTCTCTTTGGCCAGGACTTTGCACTCTTCCAAGTACTTTCAAATAAGCCAACCTCATTCAGCCTGGGACCTAAAACAAGTTTTGTGATTTATAAACTGTGATTGGAAATGCTTCCATTCCCCATACTTGGTGGGAGTTTTCATTGGCACGGGTAGGAGGTAGGAAACAGCAATCTACAAACTCATGGGACTGAAAGTATCTCACAGCACACAGTGAACATTAAACACTTTATTACTTAGGAGAGAACCTCAGAAGGGAAGAAACATGCCTGCTGGTGTAGCCAATCAGAGCATGCTAGGAACAGCTAATCCCAACAAGCTAGTCAGGGTTATTTCTAAGTACTTTAGTCCCTTAATTCTGGAGCAAATGGACAAAAATAACAACTCTTGAAACTCAGACAGGGGTTGGTGAAACCAAAGCTAGCACAGGGTAAACCAGGCCTGTGTGGAGTATGCCTCCAAGCAACAAGTCGTGCTGGAGTCAAGACCATTCTTTACATTCTATTCTATTACAATACAAAAATGAAGTAACAGTGTTCCCCTCTCCTACCACCCTCTGCCTGGTTCCAGAAGCATCCACACAGACCAATACATGCAGGCCATTAAAAGAGGAATCATCATTGTCTTGGACCACGAAGGGCAGAAGGCACCAGTTTTAGTCAGCGTCTATCCAGAAGGATGCTGGGCCTTCCAGGGAGCATCTGTGGTCCCTGTCCTCTGCTCTTTGGTGGCTGATGTTTATCCAGAGTTAACTAAAAGCTCCTGGAAGAAAAAAAAAAAAAAGGAGACAAAGGAAAAAGCAGCCAGTTAGTTACACAGCTGTTGACCTTGGACTATTTCTTTCAGAAACAAAGGAGCAATGCTGCATGGGTGACAGGCTACAGAAAATTCCTCAGAAAATGTATCAGGTATTGCCTTCTGCAAAATGCAGTCAGACAATGAAGGTGACAGAGGACTGTGGAAGCAAGAGAGCAGGTCATGATATCAAAGGCAAGGCTAATTCTATGAAGAAGAACATAAGGTCAGTTGCAAACGATCAGGACTTATAAATCTGATGGCCTGCAGCAGGAGAGAGAGGCCATAGAGCCAGCTGAGGCTCAGAGCAGCTGAGCAGGAGTGAGCACAGCTCCACACTAAGCCTCAGCCCCAGCAGGACATGGGAGCACTTGGATCAGCGGCTGCCAAACGCACACCACTCACCCCAATGCTTGGAGCAGGACCAGCATAAGGGAGGAAAGAAAATGAGAGCAATTCAGAGACACTACCCTACTAAGAACTATTATCTTAAGATACAAACCCTCTTAAAATGGAACACAGAGCAAAGAATACTTACCCACATTTACAGAACCCTTCTAAAGCCAACCACAGAAAGACACGTGAACAGTCAGCTGCATGGGATTCCATCAGCCAGCTAACTGGGGCTGGATGTGTGCTTGGTTCTACTCCTTGTAGCAGGCATTTTTAGGAAGGAGACTATGGTTCCTTGAATGTTCTCCTTTCTGGTACACCTCATAAAAACAGTGCTGCTACCACACACGGCAATGTCTGCTGGAAGGTGAGGGTGCTGTTTAGGCTGCTTCTGCATAGCAGGCTGGTATTTGCTGCTTAACACTTGCAAAGTCAGCACGCTGAGACCACACTCACCACACACCTCCAAAGACAGCCCTGTCTCTAACAACAATGAACCAGAGAAGCTTCAAGAGATTCAAAAATTAAGAGAAAATTGTTTGCCAAATTATTTAGACAAAGCTTAGCCACAAACCTGACAAATGAACCATCAATATTACTTGCCTGCCTTTAATTTCCCAGGTAATTTTTCTCACCATTAGTGACTTACAAATTTCACACAGTGCAATACATTTAAAAAAATTCTAATAGCACTCGCACTAAATGCAATGAGCAAAGCAGCAACAGCTCCCAATCAATTTTGCAATACAGTAATTTTCTGTATTCATACTGTAACACTTCAGTTAAGTGTCAAGGAACACTCTGCTTTGTTGTAAAGCCACTGTTATGACCACTCTGCAGCTAACCCCTACAGAAGACGCCAAAAACTTTTCTGTAAAGCAATTTAAAAAAACCTTTGTTACACAATTTCATGTTCATAATCATAACTACATTCTTTTACTTGTCCAGGAGAAAACACAGCCAGCACTTAACCTCAGTCAATTCCTCCCAGCCTGGCCCATCCACATTCCAAGGACACATCCAGCTGGAGGCTCACAAATACTCCTTGTGCAAAAACATCAGGTTCCATCTCACACCACATGACTAAGCTTTCCCAAAATCTTTTGCAGCCATCACTGGGCCAAAAGCTGATGGGATGCCAAACAGGCTAGACACCAATTTCCTGCCGTGCTTCTCACACCAAGGGCAGTTTCTGGGAACAAAAGATGCAGGTAACAATACTATCAATCACTCTGCACTGCTTCAAAAGAAAGAAACAAACAACAACAGGAAACCAGAGTACAGTCTCTGAACCTGTCCAGCCCCAAATCTTCTGGGGAATGTGCTGTGCAGTGCAGGCATCATTAACACCAATAGCACTGGAGATCAGAGGCAGAGATCAGAGCTCTCCTCCTCCAGCAGTTCCTGCAGAGCATCACCCAGCTGTAGCACACCTGCACGTGGAGACTCTGAGGGCCTCCTGGTCTGTTAGCAGTTGATGGAAGAAAACATTTGTCACCATATGCACAAAATTGTTTTCACTGTTCCTGAGCCGTCAGTTCATAGACCTGTGGCTAACTACTTAAAAGCACAGTTCCATTGATTTCATGCCTCACACGCTGTGTAATAGCGTGGAAGGACGCCACATCTCCAAGACTAAACCCACTCTTTGCTAAGCCAGCCGTTCACACCAGTGTTTCAACTCCAGCTAGCACTGCAGCCCCATGGATCCAGACTTGGCATCCTCTCGGGTCCCTTCCAACCTAGAGTCCTCCCTGCAACATGCCCCAGGGCTGCTACAGTGCTTACCTTACCTTGGATAGGAGGAGCTAGGAAGGGGAAGGAGCAGCCTTTTCTCTCCTGCACACCCTTAGCATTGCAGATGTATCAGCCAGGCTGCACAAGCAACAAGCCCAGGCAGCGCACAGCCACAAGCTGTTCCTGCATGATCAGATCCTCCCAGTTAATCAAGTTGAGGCTCAGCCTGAAGTTAAGTGATGCATCACAGAGTAACCAGCCAGCTTTGGATGCTCTCTGCTGCAGTCTTAGGTAAGAGTTCAGGATGCAAGCAGCCTTGAAGCATGCAGCACTCACTGATGAATCAGGATGGTGATGGTGCCAGTTCCCTTCATGCAGAGGGAAAGCAGGTTGTTCCGAGTGTTAGGTAGACACCAGGTTCTGATTTGAAGAACTCCAGCCCAGCTCTACCATCTACAAGAACTGTGTCTTCAGCATAGCATTCGAGGCAATCCATCACAGCTGTATCTCAGTGCAGGAGCTCAGCATCCTCTCCATGCTCCATGCCTCAGCTCCAGGTGGAACCCATGAACTCCTGGCCTTGAGGAACCTCTTCCCTCTGAGTTTGCCAGACGCAGTCTGCCAAGCCCCAGCTGAACCAAGATGCATTTATTTAACAGCATTTAGTCTCACAGGGGTAAACCCTGCAAGTATCCTCCAGTGAATGCCTTACCTTCGTTCTAACATTCCTTCAAGCAGTCACACCATGGTGCTCACACACCTGGGCACTGCGTAGCCATGAAGAAATCAGAGAGCAGACCCCCATGATAAGCGAGTCAGCACATTTAGAATGTCAGTGACAAAGTAGAAATTAATCTCCATAGTTCCCAGCTCTGTACCATGCACAGGCAGTTTTCTCAAACCCAGAAGACCTGTAGGCATGCAGCAGACTTCAGTAATGTGACCGAGTCACTTCTTCATCTCTGTTCGTCTGCAAAGAGGCACTAACAAACTACAGAAATCCTCACCTGTCCTAAGATGGGTGTTCAAGGCCTTTCTGCTGGATAAGGCATTTGTTGTGGGCCTATTAGCAGCCCAGAGCATTGTAAGGGACATTTGAGTCACTCTGGTTTGATGTATGCTGTAGGTATTTTTTGGTTATGTGCAATTTGTTCTGTTACATTCGGGGTATTGGCTGTTCTGCTGAGCAGCTGTGCTGACTAATGGATCGTAGCACTTCTGTGCCATACAGTTATTGCACAGAAAAGCCTCTCTGTCTCCCTCATCCTTCAGAAGTCCAACAGTTGCTGTCCTTGGGTTTGGAATACGAAGGGGCCGGAGTATGCCTGGCAGCAACAAAAAGCATTAATTCAAAATGCTATTAAAAGAGTTTTGTTGTCCCTCTTCTCCGCATTAGCAGCTTCGCAGAGCAGAGGAGCTCACCCGGTGACTTCTCAGCTGCTTCCCCAGGACAGTGCCCTCAGAGCAGGGCAGCAGAACAGCACTTCCAGCAAACGCCCGGGATGTGCTGTCAAACACATTGCCCTGCACTGCCAGAACACCGAGCTATTTACCAGCACAACCAATCTGCAGCTATTCCAAGCCTCACCTGTTTGTTCATGCATTCTAACATTGATTTCCTCCAGACAATTGTTCTAACTCAGAGAGAGCTCCCACCATTAGCCTTGCTTCACAGGAAATGCTTTGCCACTGACTGAGCAGCTCCGCAGTCCCCAAGCAGCACGAAGCCCCTGGCTGAGCCGGGAGCCCCAGACCCA
This sequence comes from Meleagris gallopavo, assembly GCF_905368555.1. Taxonomy (NCBI): domain Eukaryota; kingdom Metazoa; phylum Chordata; class Aves; order Galliformes; family Phasianidae; genus Meleagris; species Meleagris gallopavo. The sequence continues at coordinate 9,687,360 of NC_139417.1, read as the reverse complement.
CAGCAGGGAGCAGGAGGCCACGCTCAGCTCTTTTCATTTGGGACACGTGCTGGAAAATGGTAGGGCCAGGAGGAACAAACAGGGCTCTGCAGAGGGTTGCCACTGAAAGGATGGCTGATTAATTAATTGGAGTGCAAACTGAGGACGGGTTTTGTTCAATCGATGTTAATTGCATTTAATCTCATTCTTGCTGTTAAGAAAAGCCATTGGGCCGGGCTAGTGCCTGACACGCAGCTTTCACCCACACTTGGGAGGCGAGGTTGGAGGGGAAAAGTAATGGAAAGAAAGAAATAACCCTTCCTCACCCCTTCTGCATCACTGCACAACTTCATTGGGTCTGTTCCATTATTTAAACAATTTTTGTTTTCCAATAAAATTACACAGGAGCTCTAAAGGACAAAAATTGGACGTGGAGCATTTCACCACTAGTTGTTCTGGCTCTCCTGGGTACTGGCTCAGAGCTTTGTAAACCCACAGAGCCGTGGCTATCCAGCTGCTGCAAAGGACTGAAATTAAGAAAATCACCTGCGTGAAGCAGCGCCTGCTCTGCGCCCCAGCTGCTCCCAGCTCACCTGCAGCTGCTGCCTGCCTCTCCCACCAGATTGGCCAGAGCATCTCTCAGCTTGCTGCTCATCACAGCTCCACGTACCAAACGGTGTTGAACTCTGCCTTCCTCTAACACAGAATCATTAAGGTCAGAAAAGATCTCTAAGATCACCAAGTCCAACCCCAACCCACCCGCACCATGCCCACTGACCTTCAGTGCCACAGCTCCACAGTTCCTGAACACCTCCAAGGGCCTTCCCCTCAACCCTGTGCTGCCGTTTATCAGTGGTTTTCTTTATCCCTTGATAAGCATTAGTGCCATTGCCTCTTTCCAAGTAAAGAAGACATATCACAAGTGCTGTGAAGGACTGGCTGAGCATTAAGTGGTCTGAAAAGGCTTTACTAGACTTGGTCAAGATTGCTTTAAAATCATTTCCCTTTAGGACTGTGACCCTCTTTCTTTACAGCCAGCATAATGATTCTACCTCAGAGGACGGTAATTGCATCCCTCTATCTATATGCATCAGAAGGTAGAGGCTGCAAACACAGCACAGCATCTTTCTGGAGCAAGCTGAAGGCAGGAACGGACAGGAGGAGGAAATAATGCTGGGCCTACCCCTAACCCTCTGCCCCACAGCCAGAGGCACCCCGAGCATTTTGCAAACTCATGGATTAGTCCCAGGAGGATCCAAAAGCAGAACAACGACAACTTGTACAAATACAGCTCTGGTTTTGTAAGGATTAAAATGAACTTCACCCAACTGTGAATATCCGTTTCCAGAGCCAAAAGGAATAGAAAACCTCTTACTGATTGCAGAATTTCATTACTGCAAACTCTAAACCCACAACATCTGCAAGTTAAGGACAGCAACAGTAACACAGTTGCTGAGGGACACTGACAGCAGGGTTTAACTGCTGCACCACCAAGCTCTGCTCTGAGCAACCTTCACAAAACACATACATAGAAAGGCAGCAGCTTCCACGTACCCCCATTCCTAGTGGGTAAAAGGAAAAAGATAATCCCAGAAGCCAAACAACGTTGGATTAAGTTGTATACGTGACCTGTAATCTCCTACTGGAAGGAAGAAAGAGATGCAATAAATACTTGCAAAGCCATTCCAATATTTTGAATTAAATGAATTACAGAAATGGAAAGTACATGATGCAAGACGTTACAAAACAAGGCGCCAAGAAGGTGCAGGAATTGGAAACAAGCTGGCAAGTGATCCCTGTAGACTACTGAGGAAAATTAATAGAGAGAGAAAGGATACGGTAACAATACTGACTGATGAACAGCAGTGTTAGGTGCATAAATTCAGGATGTCAAGCTTCTACTTAAATCCAGTTCTGGAAGAAAAACAGCAAACCCTGCTGTTAAAATGCACTGGAAGTACGAAGGCCAGCTATGCTAAGCCTCATTTCAGGACAGGCTTCCCCTGTGCATCCCTCCAGATTGAAGTTTCTGACTTTAATTATTCCTGGAACATTGTGTATACAGGGATTCAGAGCAGGGATTACTAGCAGGATCCTTGTTATAAGCACCACTTCTCAAACAAATTACACTTCACTTGACGTCAGTAACATACACAAGAAAACAAATTAGATAAAGGCAGCAGGACGGCATGAAACAGATCCAGTGCAAGGAAATTTCACAAGGTCACCCAGAAAAATAAACACATGTTAAAGGTAAACTCGTACAATGTTTCCAACACTAGGGTGCACTAAAGCTTGGTGTGACCGAGACTCAATGCATCCTTGCAGGCTGGGGACTCCACGCAGCTCAGAGACCAAGCCTACATAAAACGAGGGGAAAAGAAAAAAGAAATGAGAGCAACCTCAGTTATCCTCTAAACTCTGAGGGCTAGGGCTCATCCCGAGCCACCCGCTGCCCCACACAGATGGGAGACAGGCACGGCCACCTGCTTGGAACCTTAGCTGCTGCAGCTGCATGTCCATGCGAGGTTACGGCTCGTTGCTGCCCACCCCAGCCCCACACACCCAGCACAGCAAGGCAACCTCTCCAGACATCCTTCTGTGCCTAATTCTATTTCTGCTCGGTGATACAGTGAGATTCCATGCAGAAGTGTTATGAGCTTGACTGGCTTTATTTGTTTAACAGTTCACATTTTCATTAAGCTGTTGTTATTCGGCAGCCAGTAATTTTATTTGTGTGATAGCCATATTCATCTCACCCGTATGGGCGTAGATGTCACTCACCCTTTTTTACAAGCAGAAGAGGCAAAAACGAGTGGGATAGAGCAGAGGGAGGACTGTGACTCCACACAGACTGGTGTGAGATGTACTTCTGCCTGTTTTTGCGATGCCCAAAAAGAGTAGGGCCACAGTAGAGACCCTACAGGTAAATTAAATCAAAAAAACGTACAGGGAGCCTACCTCCACTGCTTGCCTGCAATCCAGAAACTGAAATATCTTTGAGTAGAATCAGCACCTTTGACACACTGCTGCCACTCTTCTGCACCAGCTGAGCACTGCTGAATGGGCGCTTGTGGTATCTGACCATCAGATTTTTAAGAATTAATTATGCGCCTAGCTCTTGCCAATCTCTCAAGTATTTTGTAATAGCCGGTTCCAGGAACTGCAAAATCTGATTCAACTACAAGGAAAAAAAAGTTTGGTTGTTTGCCCTGCACCAAAGGCCAGTTAGACCATCCACCAAGGTCAGGCAAGCAGACAGAGAACTAACAGATGTGAGGTGTCAGTAGGCTTTGCTGAGACTATGATTCAACCATGCTTCTTAGACAGAGATTCCAAAAGTCGCCCGATAAACCCCAAATATTCACCCTGCCACTCCCCTTGTCAGCACCAAGGAGCTGAGACACGCAGAAGCCTCCATGCTGCGTGGGCACAAGACAGGGAACTGCAGCTCAGCATTTCTCCAGCTCCTTCCTGTCCCTCTCCCTCTTCAGGAGGTGCCCTGGTAGAATGGCAGATGCTGGAATAAGCCACAAAAGCCTCCTAAATAATCATCTCCCATCTCCTCCACTGCAAATTTATAGTCAGGACAGACACCTGCTTCCATCTGTCTAAAACACATCCTTTACAAACAGGGCCCAAGGTGGAATGTTTAACTGGAGCTTTTTATAATGTATTAAAAGACTAGGAATGAAAATGACAGTTTTTAAGTGCGCTGCTTGCTCTTCTCGTGGACGCTGCTCAAGTGGAGGGGGAGTTGGTTGGGATTTTTAGGCCTTTTTTTTTTTTTTTTAATATATGACAAATGATGCTGGTCCCCATCCCGTAATTTCCCTCACTGTGCTGCATGTCTGTTTATGATAGATACCAGCACAGCTTCTTAGGTGCCCGTTTATCTGCTAGAAAAGTATTGTCTGTTTGGAAGCAACTCATCCTAACAGAGTAGCCCCAGAGGGGAAGACAGAAAAAGGAGGGGGAAAGAGAGACGAGGGGGCTGTCAGCTGGGAATACATCCATGCTTCTGCTGCAACGGATCTGGCAGAAAGCAAGCACCGTATTTAGTTTTAGCTACATCCTCTCTTCCCACCTCCTAGACCATTCTTTTCTAGTGTCACTCAACACCTCTTTGCATCTTCTTCCCACAGAGCTCTTATCATTAACATACGTTTCAGTTCAGACTTGCAACCTGTGGAAACAAAGCAAACCCACAGCTTTCTTCCATGAGACTGCGCCAGCACAGCGGAACCTCGGGTCCAAACCTGAACTGTCTATAGGGTAAGACAGGAACATTTAAATGAAAACAAAAACAAAAAAAACAGCCATAAGGGAAATTAAAAAGGGAGATAGAAGAGGACAAAGAAGAAAAAATGTGGTGTAATCCATGTGTATTTACATTTTATGTTTAAAGAGACTTTAACAGGAACTTGTCAATTTTCTGTAACCAGGATTAGAACAGAACAAACTCAAACGCTTTATTCTTCTAAAAAGCCCTCTGAGTTGAATTTCTTTCCCCACCAAATGGCCAATATAAAAAGGAGCTCACAAATCCCTATGATATCAGTAACCTCTTATCACTCTTGGAAAAACAGAGGCCGGGACAGATTCATTAATCCAACAAAATGAGTCTGTGAAGCAGCCTGGCTGCCAGAATCCCCACCATGTCCCACACAAGAACCAGCACTCTGCAATCCTGGTCCCAGCAATTACCAAGCCATCCTGTCTGGCACAAGCAAAGCAAGAAACCAGAACTGAATGCTTTTAAAATGGAAAACTACAGTCATTGACCATAGCTGCCCCAGTCAGGTAAGCAAACATCTTTACAAAGCAACGTTATCACTTCAAGCTTTAAAATACCTACTACCATTTCACTCATTCCATCCTTCATACCAGAAGAGCAACGTCACATCTGGAAGGCACTGCTGAGTCCCAGGCAGGTGCACAACCTGTCTGAGCAGGGCACATCCCAGCAGCTCCACACTGCCAGGGTTAGCCTGCTGTGATACCTTACGAGCAAGGGTAGAGCTGGCATTGTGATCTCACTGCTATTCTGCAGCCTGGGCATGTCCAGAGAGGATGTTCCTCTGCCTCTGGTTCAGATAGATGTATATACATAGAGTTTTGTTTTTTTAAAGACAGTCAAGTTAAATAACTGCTAGAGCTGAACCTGAATTGAAGACTTGACTTCTAATAAAAGAAAGCTTTCCTGTAAATTTCAGTGTTTTTGCATTCTTTTTTTTATCTCTACAAACAGGGCTGGTTTCTAAGTATGTTTGTTTTGAAAACAATGACATTCCACCTGTTAGATGCTATCAGTTAGATGAGCTTAAATTGTGTGAAGTGGGTGTTATTGCTGCCTGACTTAGAAACTGAGGCTTACGTCCAGAATCCGAATATGTACAGTGTCAGAGGATGTAAGCCAGCAGAGAGGGCTGGCTGCTCACAGCCTGCCGCTACATCCTCACACACTTGCAGCCTCCAGGCTCCCCCAGCACCATCCCTGGGTGATGCTGACCAACAGCCTCCAAGCACGAGCCTCTGGATGGCACAGACTGAGCCCAGCTCCACCACCTGCCTGCCTTCACTTTCCATCAGCCTGCAAAGGAGACACGGGCCCACAAATACACACCGCTCCCCGAGCACAAGGGGACAGGCCAGGCTCGGTTTGCAGCGAGCTGCTCCATTTGTCCCACTCTGAGTGCAGTGCTTGAGCAGTCAACCCACTCCCCTTTCATCTGCTCCGCAGTAGCCATTTCTCCAGAGCTGCCCATCATTTCCTCATCAAGCAGTAAAAACGGAGGATCGCTAGAGACACGGCTCAGCCTTGCTGAGATTTCACTCTCTCAGTGGGTTGTAAATGCCCCTATAATGTTGGCTTTTTTAATCTTGTGTTATTATTACCCGCGGCTGCCATTCAGTCTGCAGAGAATAAAGCGCCAAGGCTTTCAGGGCCGCACAATGGCTCTGTGCATTTGCCAGCGGTTGGACAAACAATACCTCTGTGTTTCAGCTTTATTGGAAAGCTCGTTGTTGTGGGAGTCTGGCTGCGTGCGTCCCCCCGTCAGGCCGCACGGAGGTGTGAGTGTGTGCCCACCGACTCAGCTGCCATCCCAGCAGCACGTGCTTCCACAGCTGCCAGGGAGCCAGCACAGAAGTGCCTCTGCCCAGAGACAAAGGCGAGGGCTGAGATGCACAGAGAAGCCAGGCAGTCTCTACAGATCAGCCCAGGGGTACGGAGCTGAACCGGCCCCCTCCGTGAACAACTACACTCAGTGTAAGCGGTGTTGCCAGCTCGCATGAAAGCCTGATGACATATGACATAACCACGAAAATGTCAAAGCAATGGCCCAGAATCGTGTTCTTACACGAATTCTTGGCTTCCGCTGAAAGCTGAAGAGCCTGAGATCCTCGGGCTTGCAAGGAATGCTTGAAAAGTGGAACGACTGAAAAAAGTGCAAATTAAAAAGTAAACGAGATGTGAAAATAGGCAGGGCAGGCTCCTGTGATACAGGGAGACCGATCGGTACTGATTGCAGGGGACACTGCAGAGCTGCAGGCGCTCCTCACTCACAAACGAGCCCTGCTGCACACCCTCACAGACTCAAAACCCAAGCGAGAAGTCAGAAACTCTCCCCAAAGCCACAGAGTTGACATAAAACCACTCCGAAATGCACCGGGGTTATTTCACTTGCCTTCTGGGTTTAAGCACCTGAGTCATATTCTCATACCGGTGCCTTCTAAGAAGGAGGGCTTGATTATTATTTTTTTTAATTTGTTTTAATTTTTAAACAGAACTAAAATTCTCATGTACTTGTAAAACTTCAGGAACAACTGCACAAAACTAGGGCAGCAGAAAACATGCCAAATACTTCAAGGCTTGGCATCAGAGAGTGCCTGCCTGCCTCTGTGGCAGGAGGAGTGTCGGTCTGTCTCAGCCAATGTTTCTGAGTAAGAATGCCTAATCCCGATAGCCCGTGCACATACAGAACACCTATACTTACTGTCAGCTCTCTAGGAAAAAACCTTGACATTTTGCATTAAAGCCAATCTCCCCTGTACATCAGCATAAGGTAAAAAAAAAAAAAAAAAAAATCAAAAGCTGGCTGATCTGAAAAATGAAAGAATTGGGAGCTGCCTTCAGTAAGATTTAAAGCTGAAATAAGAGAGGTGGTGAGATGGGCACAAGGCAAGGAGAGGAGCTGGAGCAGCACAGCACCTGATTCCAGGCTTTCCAGATCTGTGCCTGCAGCTGGCCCACATCCCCATCCCCTCCTACACGCCAAGGGAAGAGACATCTTCAGTGTGAGGAAATGGAGGCTTTGCTATCTTAAACAAAATAAATGAAAGGTGAATTCATGGTTTCAGAGCACACTGTATGCCAGGAGAGCCGAAACTGCAGCCTGCACCCTGAGTCCTGGCTTGGCACTGATGGGACTCACCTGGGAAGGGGAGCTCTGCTCTGCAGGGAGAACAGGACTGTGAAGTTTTCTTCCAAAAAAGGGTAATGAGGTACGCAGAGAGCCTGCAGAGGTGTCAGAAAGGCAGATACCATTATCCCTTCGCAGGTCAAAGGCAGATTAGGACTAGCACAGCAGCAGCACCAGGAGCTTATCAGCAGCCAGGCTGAGGCTGCGACACCTGCCTGCACCGCAGCCCTGCCATTACCACCTCCCCATTCCCACATAAGCCCAGTGTCCGGGTGCTTTGAAGCACGAAGCAGTAAGATGGGCAGGTGAAGCTGCACTCTGATCGGCTGTCTGAGACAGCAGCACAAATACCTCCACCTCACCTCTCATCCATGGCATTTCCAAGACATCCGTTCAACCTCAACCCTCCAAACCACAGAAGTAATATCTGCCCAGGTAGAGCTGGGCAAACAAACACGAGTTAAATGACTGCTCAAGGTCGCCGAAGGACTTACAAGACAGCTACAGACATGTCTAGCAAGTGGATTACTCTCCCCTTTTGAAAAGCAGCGGGTGCACACCGGGACTGAGCCTGCTTAGCCAGGTGTGGAGCCTGCTGCACTCAGCACAGCTCCGCCGAGCAGCACCGCCTCCTGCTGCCAGCACAGAAATAAAGCCTTCATAGCAAAACTCACTCAAACAGATGCAAACAGGGAAGGGGGGGATTGCATCTGGGCTACGTTACCACAATCTATATGTCCTATTTGTCTGTTAGTTATTAAATTACCCACAAGACATCAACAGCTCAAGCCTCTCCGAGAGGCAGAGATTAAACGGGAATCGCTGTGTGGAAATGCTGCACATCTCCAGTGAGATCAGCCTCACTGTGAGCCACGGGCATCTAGGAACAAAGGTGAGAGCTCTCCTGTGAGACAGCGAGTGGCACAGAAAGGTGGGGAAATGCTGCTGCAGAGAGGAGGGGATTTGCAAAGCAAGAATCTGTCAGGAGCAGCTTCAAACACAGACACCGCACAGCACAGACTTTCATCAAGCACACATAGCTGGAGCACTGAAAGCTGCACTTCTGTCCAAGCACTAACGCAAATGAGATTTTTAGTGAGAGACAATGACGCTGGTATGTAAATATTAATTTAACAATCCCGTTGACAAAGCCTCAGCTTATCTATAAATAGCTGTGTTATTAGCAGGTGATGCTGAAGGCAGCTATCCCAGCTCCTCTTCCCACAATCCCCCGTGCCATCTTGTTTTTATTGACCCTGGAGACGCAACAACCCATGGCATGCAGCTTGCTTTTCGCTGCTACCTGCAGAGGAGTTAGGAACACTTGACAACACAATACATATTTATCAAGGCCCTTATGAGAAAGGATCCTGCAGCACTATGCTCACAATGGCTCCCAGAGCTCAAAACAGAGCAAAAGGTTTAGAATGAAAGGAAAATCCCGCAGTCTTGCTTTCAGGCAGAAGGTGGTTGAGAGCTGGGAACCATCAGGCATTTGGGGAAGGACTGACAAAGCCCCAGTGTCAGGCCGTGTCAGCCTGCATTTACACTGCTGCTTTGGCAAAACACTTCTGCAGTGGCCTACAGTTACTGAAGGTGATGCTACCCTCGGTGTTCATTTGCTATCACAGAAACAAAGATGTCAAAATCCTGATCTCTTTCCTCAGCTACATTTCACCTGGAATTATTCTTTTATTACACATAATAAGGCTCATAGCTCATTATCCTCTCATGGGGCTGCACACACAGGAATCCCTTCTTTCATGCAGGTACTAGAGCTTATGGCCAGCAGGCAGGAATATGCCATCCTGCTAAATCTGCTGTGGCATTTGCATCAGTACAACAGAATCACCCAAACGGTGGTATGGCCAGCATCCATGGACACCATGTGAATCATGGTGTTTTAGGCTACTCACACAGGTTTGTATATATTCTCCAGAAGTCTTTTAAAGCTTCAGCCTTCCCCTCGTTGCAAAGAACAGTGACAACACACTGGATGGGCTGGGCTTGTAGAAAGGCAGCTTGAATATAAAGAACAGAATGGACTTTGTTAAGCTTCCCTCCCACTTGCTTCAAGTTTCTAAAGAAACCTTCTGAACACAAGAAGTCACTATGTAGCTGCTTATCATAGAGCTAAGAAAAGGAAGGGGAAAAAAAAAAAAGCACAATCCACTATTCTGCCGTAAGGTCCATCACATTCTTACAGCCTGTACAGCAGCAGGCTCTAGAACTTAACCCAACAGGGACTCTTCTGTGCCAGTCTCCAGTGCATTCAGCCAGGCAAGAGGCTGGCCCGGCCATGGGCACACATGGGGCAAACCAGAGCTGTGCTGCTTGAGGCTGCAGATCCACATCCCCTCATCCCAGCCCCACCAGGTGGCACTTCTAGGACACTCTCTAGAAGATGGTCCCATGGATGTAAGGCTTTCCACGCAGCAAGCTTTGGATATCAGACTGTTCCTTCATTTGCTTGAATAGCCAACACTTATAATGTGTTTAAAAACCTTTTTAAATAAAGGGTTACGCTGTTATTTCTTTGATTGCAGCCCTGTGATGGCCTTACAGTCAGGCTTTTATGACCATCAGAGATTGCGAAAATTTCATTTCCGCAATAAAGTACTCTTCGTAAACTCTCTTTTTCAAATGGAGTCATTTATGCGTTTCATTATTTATGGAAATCGGATAGACAAGTTTGGTGTAGCAGAATAGAAACTTAAAATAAAGCCATGTTGAGAAACTCCGTAGAATTTAGCAAGAGAAGCACGACACACTGCCAAATTGATGATAAATAAAGAAATGAGTCATTCTCATTAATCAACTAGATAAAGACTAGTGTAGTAATAGATTTGAAATCATCTTCACTGTATTATTTACTCTAATAAAACTTTTATAAATCTAATAGCAATAGATGTAAGCAGTGCCAAGGAAAAACTAAAATATTTAAATGGTTCAGAAAATGAAAGATGCTGCTGCAAGGCTGCAGAACAGCCTTCCCAGGAGAAACCCAGGCAGCTGCTGACTCCTCCGTCTGCGATGCAAAGCCACAGATAAACCTGCAGTGCCAAATGACCCAGCAGAAGCTTGCTGTATTCCCCAAACCTCTATACGTGTCATATCCAGTAGCTCTTGCAAAGTCGCCGCTTCCTTTTTCTCCACCATCTCCAGCTATACCACAACATCCATTACCCAGGTCCTTCATTTCAGAGCCCAGCTAGTTGTAATCCAGGAGCCCCTACAAACCAAGAACTGCAGAAAAGTTTAACTAACTTTGGCTCTCTCAAAGTGCATTTCAAGCAACAAGAGCACTGATGAAACCCAACTTATCCAGGGTAATTCATTCTTCACGCTTGTTTAAGCACGGTCGCTCACCAAAGACAGGCTGGCAGCCTTCTCCACGGGCTGCAGGCTGCTGTGCTGCTAGAGACCACGCTGAGACAAGTTCACATCACATGTCAGTGGAGATGGACTGCACCTTCAGCTCGGGGATGGAAAGATCAAAACTGCTAGATAGGCTCTCCTCCTTGCTGGGTACCCTGATTTTTATCAACGGGAAAAGCCAATTAAAGTTGATAAAGACACATCCTCTACTGATTTTGCCTTAGTGCCCACTGCTCAGTGCTAGTATAATGGATAATGTTCTGCCTGTGGGTGTATTTTCTAAGATCTGTCAGTTCTGACAGCATTTTGGCACCTGGATAACTGAAGATTTATACCAAGGGTCCAGGAATGCACCATTTCTCAGTAGTTGATGGGTACATTTTTCAGCAGGGCTTCCCTAATTAAAGGGCTAGAAAGAGATGGGATCAGATTGATAGGTTTTGCAGTCAGATGTTTTATGCTTAGTTTGATAAATTATAAATCACCTTTTGAAACTTTACGAACACGTGATGAAAGCATGCAAGAGAAACTACAGCAGTGCATTCAAAAATGCCACAGCACAGCTACTCAAATTTCATTTCTATGGCAAAGCCTTTAGAGATGCGCTTAAGAAAAGCGACGCTGATTGGAAAAGTAAAGAAGGAAATCAAAAATTAATACCAAGGCGATGAAGTCTGAACCTGTATCACGAAGAGGGCAGTTGTGAGTTCCTTGCTCTCAGGGTCTCGTTCAGACCAACGTACCATTAAAGCTGTAGAGAAGACAGACGTGGAATGACCATCTGGGCTGGGGGAAGATGTTTGCTCGTAATTTGAAACATGAAACCAAAGAAATACAATGCAGAACAAACAGGAATGTGGAAAGCACTTCCCAGGCACGGAGAGGTTAAAACAATTATTTGAACAGCTGGGAAAATTAAAATGGTAAAATAATAGCTACCCTTCAAAATTCTACAGATGCAGAGAGACTCTTCAATGAATAACTGATAAAGGGGAAAAAACATTTTAAAAGAGAAACTGTTTCATGCATGAAGGTCATACAAGCAACAGCTCCTGGTAAGTACCTGGATTTTCTGACTTGCCAAGAGACGAAGTAGGGGGCTGACACAGCCTTTTACACCTAGAAAGCCAAGGTCAAATCCTTAATAACTTACACATGAAAGCAACTTTGGGCAAACCCTTTCTACTGCTTGTTTTGGAGAGGCTTTCTTAGTGCAGCCCAAGCAAGGTCACATGCCAGAATTGTAGCAGCTTGTTTGCTTTCCCAAGGAGCTCTCCTAGCTCTGGCACAGCCTCCATGGGTGCAGCAACTGTGACAACCTTAGAGTGAACAGTTCAGGCAGATTTGCCACCAGAGCTTCCCCTGTGGAAACCTGCTCTGGAAAGAATGTGGAGGTGTGTCATTTTTCAGAAAAAGTGACAGCATGTAAAGAGCAGCCTAACAGTTCAGAGAAGGTCTAAGAGGAAGAACAGCACCAAATCAGGCTTGCAGCGTGGGGTACACAGTGCTGCATGTGAGGACGGGACACAGACACATGCGAGGGGCTCACAGCTCCAGCACAGCCATCTCCAGGACAGGAAGAAGCTGAAAGAGCACAGCTGGGGAAGGTCTATCCTGGTAGGCAACAAGCCCTCTTTCTGTACTAGCTATTTTAAGACACGAAACCAAAAATTTTCAGAAAGGAGAGGAAAAAGTGACAAGTGAGTATGTAGCACTGCAGAGGAGAAATCAGCTGCACGATGCCAACTCTTGTTTCCATTCCCCACCCACTTCAAATGCACAACCTTTTCCACAAATACTGAGCAAACTGCTACAGGGACAGCAACTGAAACACACCGCGGCAGAATCCAAGAAACATGGATCCTTGGGGGAAAAAGGCAGAATCAGAACAGAAGGCCAAATCCATCCAGCCCAGCAGTAATTCTTCTATCGTTCACACATATCATTTTGCTAATGTAAACCAGTCTCCAACTGTAGAGCCTTAACTACTACTTTTTCTTTAAGTAGAAGGGAATTCAGACAAAACAAATGCGGAGATGCTACAGGAGGACTTTCTGCCTCCAATCAAAGGGATTTGTTATTCCAGTTTTATCTGAGCAGCTCTGGAGAACTGTGAAGTAGCTTCCTCAATCTGCTTATTTCTTCTCTCTCCCAAGCAGAGTCTAAAGTAAGGCTATTATTAAACTATCCTAAGCACAGTCACTGTATTTCTCCAGCTGACAATCACCTGGTATTGAGTCCTGAAGCTGTCAGATATCTCCTCTGATGTGTTAGGCACCTCACCAGTCAACGATAGCAAGAGAACAAGAAAAGGATGAGCTTGCAGCCTCTCCCATACTTCTTGCTGATATAACCTTGAACACTCCTAGTTAGGCAGACCAGATTTGACCACTTGAACAATCACAAGTAAACCAAAGTAGACTGTGACCCAGGAAGTAACAAGGCTGACAGCCTTGTTTCCAGCAGAGGTCTTGACCTTCCCACAGTCCTGAAGGACCCAGACATTTTTACAAAAGTCATGACCCTGCTACTCTGCCAAACTACAGGTATTTAGATCAAACTAAAATTACAGCTGCAGCTTTAATTCAATAGGCTACCTCTCACTTCCAATCCTAACTTGATGTGGGAACTGCTGAACTGTTAAGCACCATTTTCTATTCTGTCCTTCAGGTAACTGCATCACAGCATCATGTAGGGCTGCAGAGCAGAACCATCTAGGTGATAAACCAGCTGGGCACACGGCTTGCCTTAGTAGAGTTGCTACTCATTCTGCAAAACCAGCAAATCCATCTCTTGTATTTTGCCATGACAGTGGTTGTGATAACAACATGCAACAGGGATACCCAGGCTTGTCTCCTCACCATAAGAGCACGATGATCAGTGATCAATCTTCCACTTGCCCAAGGCAAACAGCATCCTGCAAGGTTGATGGATAGTTAGGTAACGTACTTTAGGATCCTCCAAGGTTAAAAATAAGTGTATAAATCTGACAGGATGAGAAAGCTGAAGCAGAAAAAGGTGTGATGCTTACAAAAGCACGCAGATCTTCCCATCCTCCTCTCACTGGGAGTCTCTCAGACTCACCCATGCTTCCTGAGTCAACCTCCCCTGTGCCGAGCTGCTTTCATGTTCAACAAGGGGCACAGGGAATGCAGAGGATTCCTCTCTGTCTTTACAAGCTTCCGGTACTCGGAGCCCAGTGATTTCTCTGCTCCTCTGATCAGCCACGTTATGATGCATATTTAAAGTAAGACAGATACTGAACTCTGCCTTGCCCCCCGAGGGAAGCACAGCCTCCTCTTTCCAAACTGCCAGTTCAGTGCCGCAGGGAATAGGCAGTCTGGTGTCAGCTTCAATACCGACTCTAAAATGAAGGAAATGCAAACAATGGGGATGGGAGAAAGGAGAGGAGGGAGAGAGGCAGAGAGTGCAGAGACACTGGAGGGAAGCTGGTTAAAAAAAAAAAAAAAAAAAAAATGAAGACAGAGGGAAAGGAAAAAATCTGAGCCCAAACTTTAGGAGAGGCAAGTAAAGGAAAAGACAGGAGGAGAAGGCAGCAGCAGCAGAAATAGGCAGTGGCATATGTCTAACTTTCTTGTACATTCTAAAAGACAAGTTCTATAGGTGGCCAGAACTGCTCACACTACATAGTGAGGAAGATACCGCCCACAAGATTCAAGAGAGCCCCATCTTAAAGTATAAGTGAAATACCCACAGTTTGAGTTTCAATTGCTGGATGTCACACAGAAGAGCCCTGGAACAGTTTACCCCTTGCCTATAGCTCAAACATTTGCTATGCACTGCCCTGAACTAACGAACAGCCATCCTAATGTTATCATGGCATTACTACCAGAGTTCAACTCAGCACACTGCAAAACAAAAAATCTAAATTTGCCACAGGGAAAGTAACTCAGCAGTGCTATACAGCATTTGATCCTAGGGCTTGTGGGTCCAAACAGGGCTTCCTGCACAATGCGCTGTTCTACATCCTGACCAGTAGGAATGGTAAATTTCTTGTGTTTTTAAAGACGATATTCCAATATTTCCTACAGCTAGAGTAGGAAAAGAAAGTTTTGCAAACATTAAAAATATAAAAATAAAAATCAAGTGCCTACCTCAAAGTAACTTGTAAATAATAAATCGCAAGTGAGAAATCAGGACACGTTCTTACAGTTCTACAACAAGCAATGACAGAAGTCTGTCAAGATTTCAACGGCACTTACAAAATTCATGCCAAGATCAAGAAGCATTTGTTGTTTCTAAGGCAGTTAGCAGGAAGAACACAAGCTTGACCAGGGCAAGGCGTGCAGTATGGCATCTTACTTAACCACCCTGCTGCCAGGATAGAAGTGCAACCAGGCACTGTGTTCAAGTACAAACCAATACTGATAAAGCCAAGGAAAATACCAACAGAGCAAATGAAGAACGAAGATGGAGCAAGAGCCAAGGATGGTGAAGAAAAGCAGCTAGGACCCAGATGCAAAGTTACAGCCTAGAGCATTGTGGAGCAGTTCAGAGCTACTGAAGAAATTCTTTTACATACCTGGCTGGTGGGTTCAAACCAAACATCAGTCGGATTCAACACTACTGGAGAGATTAATTACGAACAGCTACAGATTAATGCACGATCCCTCTGGCCTTTTATCCACATGACAGTGTACCAGACTGCTGTGAATTGGAAGACACTTCTCAAGGGAGGATGCCTGCTTCAACCTTCAAGCACCACAACACTCCTGCTTTAATGTTGTCCCTTAAGAAAAGCTTTTCATAGCAGCAGTGAAAGCTTTTTGCACTGAACAGCTGGAGCCAAAGTCAAAGCACAGCCCGGCAGTTTCCTTGGCTGCACAGGGATGCCATGAACCTGAATCACAGGGAAACAGCACACGTCGGCAAAGATTTGAGACAGAAGTTCAAGATATTAAGAGTCAGAATTCCAATTGCAGGATTTACAAGACTATTTTCTACCTTGTCCTTCTGCTACAGATGCCATCCAGGGACCATCTCCTGCATTTCTGCTCCTTTAAAATATTTTTTTCTATAAAGCTTATCAAAGCCACCATCTTCTCAGCAGGAACAGACAGCCCTTGCTGTCAGGTCTCCCCAGCTGCTCCGTTTGCTCTCTTCTCCACATGGGATCTCTCAGATCCCAGAGTTTACTGAAGCAAGAATTTGGATACAGGAGTCAAGCTTCTAGGAGGAGATTGCTGTTATTATAGCAGATCTGGTTCCAGATACAGCCACTGTGAACTGGGGAAGGATACGAATCCCTCCTTATAGGCTTCTGCTGTGTGATCTCATTCTTCATTTCTTCACATTCCCCTTTTTTTCTACATTACTGCAAACATTCCTTGATTCAACACAATCAACAAGAGAGCATGAAGGAAGAGGCAGACTCTCAGATTGGAACAGCTGGCTTTCTTGATGGTATCACATCCCAAAGAGAGGTAAGGAATAGCAAGAAAAGAGACTGCTTATTCTCAACAGCAAACAACTCCACGCCAGAGAAGAAAGCACAGCCCCGCTGACTGTGAGAAAAAGGCAGCAGAGGGATTTTAAATATATTTCACACTCCTTGATGGAGCATGCCTGAAGTTTTTGTGGGAAAACAAAGCTCAGAGGAAACCATGCTTCAAAGCCCAGCACTGTACTGACAGGGGCTGAGAAAACTTCATAAACCTGATCCCGTCATATTGCCCAAAGCCCACATATAGACCTGCTAACAACCAATTCTTCAATGGCTGCCCTCCAGATCTACTGCCCCGCACTACCATTAAGCTTTGGAATAAGCTCCTGCCAGTCATGCCAAAGTGTGCTTAGTGCTCGACGGATGAGTGTGATCAAGGGACTGGAAAAGGTGGTCAAGTGTCACTGACTCTGTCATTGAGTTCTGAACACGACTGTCGGACATGGCAGTCACTCAGGTCACAGCCTGTGACCGCCCTGGGCACCCACGAGTGCTGACGAATCTTCAGCTATTTCACACACTGTCATCTGCTGTGCTGGTCCTTGGATTCACCATTCCCCTTCCCCCATCTCGACTGCCGCCCTGCCTCAAAACACAGCAGCAAAAGCAAGATAACACAGCAAGAGGCTGACAACTAAGCACAGGTCCTGGTGAGCTGCAGAAGGTGCTCAGGCCAGATAGGATCTGCTCCAGAGCCTGCATGTCCCAAGAGCAACATATGACTGGGCAGCACAGAAAGGAGTGCAGGGAGCAAGATTACAAGCTACTTTAAACCTATCATCTCTTTTCTTCTCCCAGGTTGCTCACACTCAATGCAGCATCTTTTATCTTACTCTCAAAAAAAAAAAAAAAAAAGAGAGGGAGGGAATTATTAAAGAATAAGGCTTCCATTTCTCAAAAGTGAACAAGGAAATTATTACGTGGATAAAAGTTTGGGTTTTTTTTTTTTTTCTCCAAAGGACAACTCCTAAAAATCAAGGCTATTCCCTCTCCTCACATGCTACAGCACTACCCTCACTGAGCCCCTCCAACAAAGCTGATCATAGCGGTAAGAACAAGCCAGTCCCCAAACATTTAGGCAATCCAGTTCTGAAGCAGAAATAAGCTGCTTCACAAACAGCAGAACTGAGGTCACCGGGGTTCCTCAGATTCTCAAGTCAAAGCCAAGTTCCTCTGGGACTAAATAACAATAAAGGGCGAGTCGATATGATTCCCTCTGCACAAGCAGCACTGGGGTCCCTTTCCTCCACCTAATTGCCTGCTTTCACAAGGTATACAGGAACTTATTACTTCAGAGCCACCATGCCTCCAAGGAATACCACCGCAACCTGCCAGCAGGATCAGAGCAAGCAGAGAGCAGGACAGGAACCACAGTTACGAGCACACGACATGGTTATTTGAGTCCTGTTTCCTTAGGTCAGGATAAAAACCCCGACAGGGCTGCAGGGGAACAGCCAACTAGCCATACATCACGGGGAAGTGCTGGCACATTAAACCCAGAACGTTACCTGTGACACTTGAACAGGCTCTGCCCTGCTCTCCGGGGGCTGCTCTGTATACAGCAAAGCTCCTGACCTTCCAACATCTGTTCAGTTTTTATACAAAAGCAAGTCAGGGCCCTGTAACGCAGAACATCTTTGTTGACATTTCAGTCCCTGGGAGAGACGCTCTCCTTTGGCTTTGCATCAGCCACCTTTGGCTATGTCAGAAATAGCGCACAGCCTGTTCTCTCAAGCAAAGCCGTTTGCCCATGCAAAGGTTCCCAGCAAACAGGCAGAAGGTGGCAGCTGGAGAAAGGAGACCTAGGATCACTGCACACAATCTCACCTTTTTTTACTTATCCACATTTACTGAACACAGGCTGGCTTTAATCCATCAGTGCAAGAAAGCTGCTAACACACCTATATGACGAAAAAGACATCCCTACATTTTATGGGCTCTATTGCAGCAAATGTCAAGCCTCAGCAAAATAAAGCACTAGGAACCGTCTCAGACAGCCGATATCCCTCTTATTCATCTCCCAATCAGCACAAATTTGACACCGCATTAAACAAGGAACATGAGATCTCAAGTTCATGCCATAGCTTTGCGTGCACACAATCCTCATAACAGCACAAGCTGGAACAGAATACGAGGTTCTCATTTAATAGCTTCTAAAATGCTTATTCTTCTTGAACAAAACAGTACCCCTAGGTGCAGGAGACTTTTGGTAAAGGCTACAAAGTGGGGAATTTATGGGAACGTTACACCTGGTCCGTCCTCAGCAACAGACCTGTTTCTGCTCCAGAGAGGTCAATTTGGAGCCTATCCAAATGCTGTAAGCATTACAGTGGCCACTGGCACAACAGAAGCTCTACTCTAGTACACCCCAGTCCTCTCACAGTGTCTTTATCATAGCAGATCCTGCTGCACACAGCTGGGAAGAATCCCATCTGAATCACTGCATCCAATGCATTTTTCAGTGACTGTGCACTTCTAACAAGACTTAAGAATTTTTGAGCCTCAGGATACTCTCAAACACACTTAGGCTTGGTCCTAAGAGATGATGCATGACTGTTATCACAGGAAGTCAAATGGTACTGCCAGAAACCTAGGGCCCAGAAATATTATGGAGCTTGTTAAAAGGATGATAATCCTAAATAAGCCACCTCTAGCACTACTTAAGACAAAAGCTTTCATCTGCTTCTGCTAATATGGCTTAGGGGAACATGTCCACTGTGTAACAACCACCAGAATGCTTGGGATCACCCTTGCTGGCAAAAGAGGAATCCAGAGAACAACTAAAAGAAAATGATTCTCCATTTTTATATGAAGCATTTAAAGTGGGTAAAGATTGAAACAGCCTGCAGAGAGAAAGCTGAAATGATCACTGTGCGCACTCTAACCTGATCAAGAGTTAAAAAAAAATAAAAAATATCATGATCTTCTTTAAACCAACGTCCAATTCATTCTCAAAAGGGAACAAGGTACCTGCAACACACACAAAGACTGCAGATGGAGTGGATGTTCAGAGCTCCCAGTCCCCCCATAAAAGAACAATGCAATAACGCTTTACTAACAGACTGAACCAAGTAACCCTTATCTTTCTGCTACACTGCTCAGTGAAGTAACCCAACAGATGATCTGCTCAGAAAAATAAGCCCAGTCCTTGTGGGCAGCAAACGTGGACTGATAAACTGAGAGGGAAAGCAGAGGCAGGTGGGTAGAGGTAATCAGAAACGACAGAGAGATAAGCAGGCAGAGGGCAAGCAGAGAGCTTGAAGGACAGAGGGAGAAGAGCTGAGATTTTACAGACCACAGGTATTCGAAAAGTTAAATCAACAGCTTTCCAATCACATTATTTTAAGAATCATTTCCCCTAATATATGCAGGGAGCCAGCTGCTCGCAAAATGACCTTTAAACCCTCCCCTCCATACCTTATTAGACTAATTCAGAGCTGGAGGTTGGCTGATCCCGAAATCCACTTACCCAGGACAAACAGGCATTCAGCAGGGACAAAGAGCCAACACTGTCAGAATAATTCAGTCCGCTTTTCTGGATACACTCAGGCTTACCACAGCAGAGCAGCACACATTTCCAGCTTCAGAAACAACTTCACACAGGATGTTGCAACAACAGACTAACTCAGGACTACACTGTCTCCTTCCCTCATATTACAAAGGTAAGTAATTCTAATTGTAACAGGTGATGGCTGCCTGGACAGCTTCTGTGAATGCTGAGGGTGGGCTATGAGAGCCTTTCACCAGCTCTTAAAGCCTCCTACAGAGGCTCCCATTCAGAAAATACAAAATACCACCAGGTAAGGAGATCTGCTTGACAGGGTCAAAAAGGGATGAAAACCACAGTACATACAGGCTTGGTTTCAAAAGAACTCTCCCCACACAATGTAGATTTTGTAATGCGAACGTTCCATAGTTTTGGACAGAGATGGTCTGTGGATGGAACATACCAAGCAAGCAGCATCAGGATAACTTCCCCAAGCTGCCTCCTGCCACAGGTCTGATGAAAAACAGATTGCTTTCCTACTAATACAAGGGCTCGTGTGCTGTCCATCAGCATCCCAAGCTCTCCGTGGCACTGCAAAGAAGGGCAAGGTGGAGCAGCCTTGCTTGCCTTCTACTTGATTAGGGCCAGTGCCATAGGAATAACCCCCTACATGCCACCTACAGACAGATTCAGCTGAGTGCTGAAGGCATTAAATCCTTTTAGTCCTCAAGGTATTCAGCCCCAAGACCTGCTGATAAAACAGCTGATGGATGGTGTGTGAAAACAACAAAGTGCTTGCAGCAGGAAGCCATCCTGCACAGACCAAGACCAAGAACAAGCATAACAAATCTTCAGTTTCCCCAGTTTGTCATGAAGACTTTGGCATCCCAGATACTATTTCCCAAGTTATAGCCAAGTTGACAGAGAATGGACCTATCATTAGCACTGAAGTTATGGAAGTCAAGGCTATTTTGGAACTTCTTGGGAGTCAGAAGGCATTTGACCACTGACCTTGAGCTTCTAACCAGCAGTTGCTATCGACAGCAATTTCTGTGGATCTGTTTCAATCTAACTTCAGCAGCAAAACACACAGGTTAAAAATTGGAAATCAACTGCCTTCTGTCCAGGACTGCTTGGTCATCAGTCTCCCAGAATTAATCTGAGTAAGAATTTCCACTTTCAACTTGCCAACGCTGTGCTACAAATCTTTTGTGAAAAAGTCTGGCATTAAAGCAGCATGATGTATCACAACACACTCTCACCCCCAAGCAACTATTTCCCATAGTAGATAAACCTGGCTGCAAGCAAGCTACAGCTCTTGGGAAAACATTGCCTAGCACACCACACAGAGAGCAAAGACTTCAGGAGACTCGTTAGATAAAGCATATCCATGTAGATCTCATTATTTAAGCTAATAAAGAAATAATTTCAAAAGACAGAATATCAGAGAAACACATTCCTGTCCTGATAGTGCTTGGCCCGATTTTACTTGAAATTTTGATACCCAACTTCAAACGAACCCATTCAGATCCACCCACTCAAAGACCACATCACAAAGTCAGGCACGACATCCCGCTCCTGACTGGTTAGCTCTCATAGCACTTTTATTACCTTCTATTTTTCAGGCTGCTTTTAAACAGGTTCAGGCAAACCAAGTTTTAAATCGTGTCTGTGCTACAGCTCCTTTTGTTTTAAAGGTAACAAAACGCCACACAGTCCAACTTCAGAAATGGACTTCTTTTCCTCCTTTAACAACAATGTCTTCAAAATCATCTGTAAAATATCCACGTTTAGACTAATTTTACCTTTAAGTATATCTGAGATTAGAGTCATTAAGCGAGAAATTAGACCCAAAGGCAATTCTGCCTCACTGTAACAATGTCAAAAAATATCCAAGCAAGCAAAAAATAGAAAGCCAAAAATAAATACACGTGGACTGTGAGTTAGGCTCTTAGACAACAGACTGTTTTGGAGAAGTGAGGGCAGGATGCCTTTCTTCCAGACTAGGCAATGGCCACAAGAACTTCATAGCCTGCATGTTCCTTTGCACTTGACTAAATCTCCCTAGAAGAGAAGTCTTGAAGCACAGTAAGTTGGGCAAAAAAAAGTTTTAAGCTTATTTATGCTGTTGTTTCCTTTGAAAATGGCAAATTCCAGAATGTACTATGTTTGGGCTTTACGTAATACACGGACCACAACAGCAGAGTCAGAGAGGTAGTTGGGTTAATAAGTGTTGACGATTTGCCAGGCTGTGGGGAACATCAGGGCTTTGTGAAGTGCTGAGATACAGAGCAAATAAAGAACTTACGCCTCCAGTTTCATGAATACTGGGTATATGCAGCAGCCATTTCCATTTTAAGTAGGCCAGCATTTTACTCTGGGACATGCCTCATATATTAAGATGGCGCTTTATATCCTTTCAGGCAGCTCTATATTTTTAGTTTATCCACTGATGAACTCTTGGGAATCAGAAATGTTGTGCAAGGACTAAAGACCCAATGGAACCAAGAACTGCCATCTTAAAAAAAACTTAACTAAACAATAACTGTTTCCATCCTTTATAAATAGGAGCAAAATATGGATCATTTTCACCTTTGCAAATAACAGGTCAGAGATGCCTGGGTACAATGAATCCAGTGCTGCTCTGCCTTTATGACTAAATAAACAGCAGCTGCCTGCAGCTTGCGGCCTCTCCACCGATTCCCTTGTGGGGGCCATTTATTGAGTCATAAACTCCTCCGATAGTGTTATCACCACAGCATTTGGACAAATAAAGGTTGGAAGAGAGAAAGATTAAAAAAAGAGAATTGACTTTACTGAGAAAGCAAGAAAAACACTTTACAGATACGTTTGCTTTGAACAAGGGCAGAGAGACGAACGGCAGGGCAGGCACATACCTGGCTGAGGGTACGGCTAGGATATCACACTCCAGATACCAAATACACAGATTTATCTCAAACCACAAGGCTGAATTTCAGAAAGCTCAAACAACCCTAAAGCCTTCCAAGTTAGATATACTGTATTTCAAGTAGCATACCTCGTAATATATCTTCTCTACAAGGCTTCAATTGCTCAGATTTAGATCTGCAGAGTGTCGGTGAGGGAAGCAGAACGCTGGCATTTCTCAAGTCACTGTACCTGGTTACAGTTCCTTCAGACAGGGAGGCTCCCAGCAGTTCTGAACCCCAATAGGTACGTCAACAAATCTATAAAGCATTCTGCAGTCCATCAGGATGGAAACAATTCCATAACAAGAAACTAAAGATGATCTGAGCTACCTGCAATACAGTCCATGGCGCTCTGTGTCTCCTGGAGCTGATTAGCTTTGGCAGAAAGATTCAGGTCGGGGAAACAACAGCTCACAGCAGGCCAGGCTCCTGCAGGATCCAAATGCTTGAGTGAAGCTGTTCCATCAGGAAGGGACACTGCGTGACTATCAGCTGCATCTTCTCAGCAATGGTAATGTAGGTCACCGCTCACAAATCAGAAGTAAACTTCAGGCAGAGTCGCAAGGCTCTGCTGTGTGTGTTGAATGGGAAGTGGGCTTCACAGAATCACAGAATCACAGAATTGTAGGGGTTGGAAGGGACCTCTAGAGATCATCGAGACCAACCCCCCTGCCAAAGCAGGTTCCCTACACCAGGTCGCACAGGTAGGCGTCCAGGCGAGATCTCTTCCATAGAGATCAGTCAAAAGTAGGAGCAGTAAATTGACTACACTTTTTTTTATTAGAGTCAAGGGTAAAGGAGAATGTAGTAGACTCAAGGTTACGTTAAACATGTACGTCTGCTGGAATCTAGTTTGTGTTTTGCCAGGGCTTGTTTGCATAGCAGAGTGACTCACAGCAAATGAGGGTGAATTTTCCCTGCGCTTCCATTACAAACCGAGTGTGTTCACATACAGAGAAGCTGCTATACAATAAACTCACTCACCAGTTTATTGCATTGTAATTTCCTTATGTAGACAAGCCCTAAAGCCTTGATAGAAATAGGTTTACCTTTGTCTGTTATGAATAGCAGACTCGTGAGAAGCTGGATGTAGAACAGAGAGAAAAGACGCAGAATTATGAATGGCTCCTAGCTCAGTGTATGCACTTCCTACTGACAAGGGAATACACGTGTCTGAGTATGCAGCTCTTTATAACTTGGTCTGGCCAGCAGCTAGAGCACAAAAATGTCACCGTGGTCCCTCTGTGAAAGAGGAGCACCTAGAGACATTAAGAGAATGCTCGGGAGAACAGGGATGCAGCAGGGATTTGTTTGCACACAACTGTAAGAAGCAGCACAGTTCACAATCTTGAATCACGTCAATATGTGGTCACCAAAGGCCACATTTTTCAGGTGGCAGCTGGTCGGAGACTCCCTCGCATAACCACCAGTTACATAACAGATTAACCATCCAAAACTCTACAGAAACTCAGATTCACCCACTGGTGTGAACAGGACATAGAGGAAGCAAAGGTCACAAAGATCCTAACAAAACTTGCACGTGAGTGCACATTTGCAGGGCAGGAAAGCAATTCAGCAGCAGGACCTACGCTTCCAAAAAATGATTTGTTTTTCTTTTCTATTGGGGTCCAAAAAAAGAAATTGCACAGATTTCCACTACCCACTCTCCTTTTCCTTCCACACCCTTCTCTCATTGGCATGAGATAAAACCTCGGAGAAACAGCAGCAGCAATTTTCAATTCTCATTATCTAACGGCAGCAGTAGCTCTCGGTGAAACTTGTGGTCAATAAACTACAGGCAATTTTAAAAGACACAATGGGAACTGCCCCTCCCACAGCTGTCCCATTATCCCAGCTTTTATTAGATTTAAAACCAGCAATTCTTATGCTTGCTGAAGTTCTGCAGAGCCACAAAAACAGACCACCAGAAAAGATAAAACACTCCTAAATTAAATAGGAGGCATTACAGCAACATGCTCTGATGTCAGAGGGCTTAGACATAAGCAAAGTTCAGGTAGCAGGGAGCAAGCCAGAACCCATGAGAACACAAACAAAACTTAACATTCAGAACAAATAAACAGCAAAGCTAGTAAGCGTGTTAGATAGGAAATGCTGAGAGCAGACTAGCAACTAGAAGAGGATCACTTCTATTAACATCCAACTATAGGCACCAAAAGTTTGGAGTGGTGGCTTTGGTGTGCCTAAGCAGTAGAATAGTCACTCACAGATGGCAATCCACTGACCTCCTTTAGAGGACTGTTCTAGGATGTGATGCACCATGCTCCTGTAGTGCCTATTTCTGTCCCCTGACGAGCAGAAAACATACAAAAGAGGTAACAGCAATTACACCTCTATCATGCGCTACAGCAACCTGCTCCAGCAAGAGGGCCTATACAGGAAAGAAGAGCAGAAAATAAATTTCCAAATTTCAGAAATTATTACCTGATACATTTCTGTGGGGCAGAGGTAATTGAGATTGCATCTCACCTCCTGGATGAGAAATGTGCACAGCAACAGGCAAAGGGAAATGAGTGCCCAAAGGAACGGTCTCAAAACAACACAGTAAGGGGGAAGATGCAAGGAATTACAGTCATCCACTATAAGTTGTAATTTTCAGCCTAGAAATCTAGAGCTTGCTTTCTGAGCCGAATGTATCCATGCCTTGGAGACATTTTACCAGCCATCAAGAAGAACTTGTAGAGAACCAGATGCTTCATTAAAGAATATTCACCAAGCCTTATAAAATCTTTAGTAAAAAGCAGAAGAACAAATCACCAGCGTGCCAGCAAGCTGAAGTCCCACATCCAGCTTTGATTACAACATCTTTCTGTAACAGCAAACAAATTCTGTTTAAAAGAAAAAAATAACCAAGAAATCAAGAGATTGTGACCCCTCTTTCCCACATTCCTCCAACCCAAATGAGGAATGCGTGAGACTAAAAGCCATTTGGTAGAAGATGCTGCTAATTTAAACTTAAAGAGAAATAACAGCTTAAATAGGAAAGGGAGGAGGGAGTTTTACAGTCCAGGAAAAAGCACAACAGCTTGTGATTGCTACATATATATCTCAGGAGCCAGAGGAAGCAGTAAGAGCATCGAGGCAAACTGTCAGGGCTTGAGCTGTCCTGGGATAAAAGAAAATACAGGATGTTCTGCCTCGCACACATCTTATTTGAGTTTGCACTTGCAGAACCCTCTCGTGCCTGTATCCAGCTGCAATGTTCAGCTACCTGTGCCTCAATGTCTCTTCCCTCTTCTGAAAGCATAGCAAGGAGATTCCCTGTCACACTGATATCACCCACAGCAAGTTCATGTCCTATGCACTGCTTCTTCTGCGAACTTACCAAAAGAATGGGGAGAAAAATTCTCTGAACACTCTGGAAACTAAGGCCACCTCTCCAAGTTCTTTGGTTTATAAAGAAAACATACCAAGAAAAAAACCCACACTACACAAATCTAAGCAAACTCCAAGTTAATAGGATCTTTCACTGCCCTCTGCTGTTACCAATCATTTAGCTTCCAATTTACTCTTTAATAATGCTGGGCTGGGGCTCAGGGCTGGCAGCATCCCAGCCCCTTTCTCAGGCGGCTTGGAGCCGCAGCTTGCAAATATGCTGAAGTTTAATGCAATCTGTCTTCTTTGGTAATCACATTCCGCCCGCACTGCATGCAATAAAGATGTATTGGTAAATGCATTTGCTAAAGATATACTCCACAAAAAAGGCTACGAGAGCCTGATTTACAGGAGGTAAGGAGGAAGCATCAGGTAGCAGAGGCTGGCAGCGGATGCACCAGCACTCTGCGCACAGCAACAGAGGGCACGGATTGTGCAGCAGCAAAGGCACTGCTTCACTTTAGAGCTAAGAAAGAAAAAGAAACCACATGTTTTGGGAGCTGGGGACTTTAAAGATATCAGAGAAAAGCCCTTTCCCTGGCAGCTTTAACCTTGCTGATTTGCAGACATACAAAGACCTTCTTTGTAAACAGGAAGGAAAAAAATTCCACCAGGACTAGCAACAACATTTGGTCTAATATATCCTGACAATTTTCCCATCTCCTTCTGTCGGGCTTCTTCTGGGAGCCGGCTGGCAGCTTGTTTCATGTTATACTTAAATCAGGCATACAGCTTCCCTTCACAATGCTAATGCGACAGAGAAAGACTGCTTCTATGAAATCTCCACCTCCCCCCACCCTCTGCCTTCACATTAATAATCCCAAGAGAAGAGTCTCAGTTTTCTGTTCCCAGAAGGCTACATCCCTTCCCCAAACCCACCCTACTATAGCCTCAAGACCCATTAGAGATTTTATTTTATAACCAAAAAAAGAAGTCTGCCCTCAAGGGACATCTGACCCACTGAATTCTCACGTGGGGAACAACATCCTTTACACTCCAGACATCACCTTATGTCTTATCACACACATTTCTCAAGACCATATCCTAGTTGTAACATCCAAATGCCTCCTTTTTCCTTTCTCCTTCACCTGCTTTCAAAGTCACAGATTCTTCCAAGGTGCTCAGCAGCACCCACTGTCCTAAGGAATCAACAGAAGCTAGGAGTGCTCTGCATCTCTGAAGGCAGAGCCATAACAGCTTGTTGAACCTCTGCACAACACAAACAGCTTTTAGAAGCACGCAGGTCCCTCAAGAGTCAGCAGCTTTGCTATTTAACGAGTGCAGCCACGAAAAGAAGCAAGACTGATAATTGTGAGGTCCCATAATGGAAGCAGGAATGTTTAGAGCCTACCCAAAACATCTCTAATATTGGCAAAATAGACGTAACTATCATTCGCAGAATGGAGCATCAAGAAGGTGAAATGTGGGAAAAGCATTATGACTGATTTTGAAGCCGAGGAGTATCCACACTACTGCTTTGGTGGCAGCTCAGCACCATAGGGGCACTGGTGGGAAGGAAGCTGGGACATACCGCAGTGAGACTGGGCAGCACTGGATCGATGCGAACAGGCAAAACTGCATCCTGAGGAAAACTTGTCTCCTATAAACACCCCATCTCGACCACAGATCCCAGGGACATTTCCCAGAAGAAAGCACTATGCAGAACAGCCAAAGCCAGCAAGTATAACAGGGAAGCTTTTATTACCTTCTGAGCAGCACTAACACAGCGCTGATACTCCTTAGCCAGCTCCGAGCATTTGAGCACTTCACGTTGGTTTTCTTGATAGCACTTCAGAATTTCAGACTGCAGACCTGCACAGACAGGATCAATGTTCCTCCTCCTGTGGGCAAAACGAGAACAGAAAGATGTGCAAAGGGGAGTTTTCAGCCACTGACTACCACTTGACTAGTGGCACACACTGATCTTGTGTTGGAGTCACTTAACCCTAAAAAATAAAGAAACCAGTAGGAGCAGCAATCAAAGTGGGTTAAATGACCAACGATGTCTTCCATCTGAAAAATCCAGAATACTAAGCAGAAAGATGGAACGTATTCTTACTAGGTCAGTGTGGGAGGCTGTTTTACCCATAGATAAAATACCATGTCACCTCCACAGTTAAGAAAAATCAATTCCAAGAGGCTCAATGATTTCCCCAAGTCACACGGGAAATCTTTGACAGAAGTCAGGAATTCTGCTGGGCCTGCACCAGATCTATAACAGGCTGACAAGGAACTGAATGGACTCATTGAATGAGCTACCTCTACCTGAATTCTCATCTATTTAAACATTAAAAAAAAAAAAAAAAAAATCCAGCATGGTTGTGAGTACTGTAATTCTCCTAGTAACTAAACAAAACAGAAAAGGGAATAATAGCAAGACCAGGTATCTGCTTCTTTGTATTTCTGAAGCAATTAGCACTCACATCCCATAAGCAGCAGTGACAGCTACTCAAGAACAATTACAGATGATGTTCTTAGACTATCATGTGCATGGGTACATATGGCACATCTTCAGCAACGGTACCAATAAAAGGAAGGTCACTGTAAAATAATCCGAGCCACAGTGGCACAAGCACAGTAACAGCAGTGTCATCAGCTGCACAGACAGGCAGACACAAATTGCAGGAATTTGCAGCACAATTGCCACAGTACATTTCAGCAGAGAACACGTGCTGAGGAGTAGCAGCACTAAGACACTGCCTTCTAAATCATAAATCCACTTAATTCCTTGCATTCTCTGCCTCAGCGTGCTTAAAGAGATCTGTGCTAAAAGATCAAACGCGCCTCTTCCTTGCAAAGCACCTGATGTTATGGGGAAGCACAAATGCTATACTGTGCTACATTCATTTCCACAGTAACAACAGTCACTCATTCAAACAATAGGGTTTCCCAACCAGGTACAAAGAAAATACAACCTATTCCTGGACATCTTTCATTCTCTCTCAGGTGAAAGATTTCTAAGAAACATGACATCTTGAAGCCAGATCATCCGAAAGCATTTTGGAGACCACAGGTAGGAATTTCCAAATCACACTCATTTTGGTAAGGTACTCAGGAAGGCAAGTGGAAAGGACAAAAGAAGAAAATCAGCAATGCCATTGCTTCCTCAAAATAGTTTGGAGGAGACATACTCCAAACAATACTTGTGCCCTCAGCGCACACGTACGTGCAACATACGTGAACAGGCACTGGAACAGATTGCCCAGTGATGTGGTTCATACCCCATTCCCGGAGGCTTTCAAGGCAAGGCTGGATCAGGCCTTGGGCAACTGGATCTAGCTGTGCGTGTCTCTGTTCATTGCAGGGAACTTGGACTAGATGGCCTTTAAAGGTCCCTTCCAACTCCAAGCATCCTATTGATTCCAACTAAGAATTTATCAGCAGCAATGTGACAGCCACGCTCAGAAACACTTGGATCAGAAAGCCACCAAAATAAAACACAAACTTCTTTCCTCCCCTCTTCTCTAACCCTACAGCTTTTAGAAGAAACTTGTTTTGTATGCAGCCCCCAAAGGTGAGCACGCATTAGTGATTTCTATGTTCCATAGCAAATCACCTTTAAAGTCTCTGAAAAATCCATATTCCCAAAAAAATCTTCAAATTTTAGAATAGAAAAGAAACCAGAGAGAGCATCAAAAACTCATAATATCGGCATTTTGCTTTGTCACTAACTTTAATATCACTCTAATCAAATCAGTGAGACTGTAGAAACGATACCAAACAATACCAGGTCAGGAAATACCATCAAATCCCTCAATTCACTGAAGAAGTTAAGACTTTTAAAATTAGGTTTTTCCAACTCAGCCATGTTAAACTGAAGGGCATTTTGTAATTTTCAGGCAGAGGGCTGGGGGAGGGAAAAGGCAGAGCGTGTCACAGGGCGGTCTGAATTCACTGGAACCAAACTACACGACACAAGTATAATGGAGAAACTACAGCTATGCATCAGTTGTACCACCTTCTCAAAAGAGATTTAGAGAATCTAATCAACATAGCACAAAATCAGCTGACGTAATTATCAATACAAATCCCACAAATCCATTTATGAGCGCATCCACAAATGAACTGGAAATTCAACAAGACCAGCTAAATCCTCCAGAGGATGACATCCCACTTTGGAGCAGGAAGGCAGTGCTGCTCAGAGGACTGTCCCTGTGGCCCACCACGGGAAATGAAGGGGCAGAAAACGTGAGCCCAGCACACGGAAGCACATCCTGCACTCTCCGGGAACGTGCAAGTCACCCAAGCCCAATGGAGCACACGTTGTCTGAGGGCAGTGGTACACTGAATTCCAAAGGGGGGAGAGCTTTGTCAGCTATACCCCTTCAACCTCAGCCCAGCACAAGGCTACAGGCAGCACCCAACCTTCAGGAAAAAAAATCATCTTCTGGACACTGCTCTTGGTAAACACTTTGCTGCTGGAGGGTTTTACACACCAAAGGGGAAAGAATGTGGTGGAGAAGGAATGAGGTCTGAATACAAAAAGAGGAGAAGAGAAGTAAGCTTTGACCTTTCTTCTAAAATGGGTCACAGTTTTAAGCGTAATATGCTCCACCAAGAAAGGTAAGCAATTAGCCTCTGTCTAAAATAAAATGCACTGCAATTGCTATTGCTATTATGAAAACAGATGCAGGAGGCTCATTTACTGCAGCTAAAAAAAAGTGGGGAAAGAAAAAGGTCTGAGCAGGAGAGCTAGGAAAATACCCACAGACAAGGAACTGCAGGAGTTGAGCTCTGACAACACCCCAGATATAAATGCAGGACATACGAAATGTGAAAGATTAAAACAATAATACACAATCAAGGAAGAGGAAAGGAGAAAAGATTACAGGTGGGGGAAAAAAGGATCAATCTAGAAATAAAACTCATTAGCAGTGCCTCCCCAGTCACAGTGGAGAAAATCCTCAGCTTCTCTGCTGTGCAATGGGACAGAAGGCTGCGTGCACACAAAAGCCACGATTTCAGATTTTCCTCTCCCTCTCCCACTGAAGGATCTAAAATCAGGTCTTCGGCTAGAAAAGAAGGGATAGGTTTTCCTAAAATGAAACAAAGGGCATCCTTCTGCCTGCCATCCCTTGTGGTAAGATGGAACGAATGTGATCTTGCTGCATTTTGACACACCGAGAGTTACCAAATCCTCTCTATCACTGCGTATTCCCTTTACTTTATTTAACAAATGAAATCTCATCAACTTATCCTTCTTCTATTATCACTGCTGACATCAATCTGATAATATTGGCTTGGTGTGGAATCGTGCTATTATATGTCCTCTTGATATTTAATTTAAGAGAAACGTCTGCAGTGGGGTGAATATGTGAAGCAAGCTTTTTATTACTGGCAGCAGTAAGGACGCTGGGAGTGAATTAGACATTCATCTTAGTCAGGGCCAATCTAGTGGCTCAGAAGAGGTTTTCTTCTTAACCCTCTCCTAACTGTTCAACAGCGGCAGGTAACAGCTGCTCCACTCAATAAGTGCATTCATTTGTCTTGGCAAATTCACTTCTATGTGGATATAAACCCCATGAAGAAGTGCTGAGCATCTGGGAGGTTAAAGCAAGGTTCTTCCAGAATTTCCATCATAAGTGCCGCAGTAGTGAGTAGAGTGCTGGACTAAATGTCCATCAATTAATCAAGGAGTCACACGGCTCTCAAAGACAAACACACAAACTTATTTCAAGAACCGATTTAAGGCAGTATCATCAGTACACAGATCCCACAGGCAGGCTTCAAACACAGCACAATGGCTACCGGCTCGTTGCTGCTGACAGCTTCCCCTTTTGGAAGGAGAATTATGGGCTTGGTATTGCAAAGCGAGGGAAAGCTGGAAGATGTGTATGCATTTGCTACTATTTCCTGATGAAAAAAAAATCAGACTAGCCAAGAAGAGATAGAACTTGAAAGCTTTAGGACTTGACAGCTCCTTAAACTAGTCCAAAATCCACAGTGAGTACCACGCTGTCACTTGGCTTTACTGGGTAGAACAGCAATCCCAGATGGAATTAGAGGCAAGATTCTCTTTTTACCTTTTACTCTGGGAAACCATTCAAGCTGAGAAAAAACACTTAGGACAGAGACTGAAGGTATCTAAACCTAGACATTTAGATACTTCTACTCAAAGTGAAAAAATCAAACACACCCAGGGTTTCTTGTACAAGCCAACTTCAGAATAGCTTGCTCCAGTACAGAAGCCACCTAAACGGTGCAGCAAACTCAAATTTCATGTGGGCTGCGGAACCCAATAACCAGATCAGCTACTTTCTGCTGCACTATTCGACTGCAACCAGTATCAGAGCTAACTTGAGCAAACCACATTAATCACCACCATAACTACAGTGCAGACAGCCTCAGAGGTCAGTAATGAGGTGCACGGGCTGCACTGAGAGCAAAGGCCAGGGCAGGCAGCAGCAGTTTCTGTGTCGGAAAGGAATCAGAGACGTGTCAAATAGTTAGTTAGCACGGTTGTATATCCAGGGCACACCAGATGTATTTCAGACTAAGCTCAGCGACGTTTGGTCACATGAAAGTGGTGTGCTGCACTGTACGTATACAAAACTGCTAAGTGGTTAACTGACCTGTAAAACTGCATGCTCCCTTGGGTAGGGGTTGGCTCTGATGGTTCCTCTTTAACATGTCAGGAAAAATACTCCAGACAGATGTAATACAGTGCGTACAGAAAGGTTCCATCCTCTCTCATTATTGCATCCTTGACATTTACAGCAGAAAATTAAACACAATTGAAGCATTTCATTCACATATAACAAACTCATCAGCACAGAACAAACAGCCAAGGAAGCCAACTTCCATTGCAGGATGCTGTGCTATCACAGAGCAAAAGCTACAGCCTATGGGATTCCCTGACCCTTCACGTCAGCTTGATATCATGGCTTGAATGAAAGGGAAGAATCATCCCTCTCACCAAACAGCTGCAAAATAAGAGATGGAAGATTCCTAATAGATTATCCAAATATCTACTAAAAAAAATCAGTACTATTTAAGCTACATAACCAAGCATAGTGTAAACAAGCTGCACGCCTCAGAAGAATAAACTAACATTATCAGAAAGGAAATATCTCTGATCAGTTTCATGTATTCAAAACACTGTTCAACAGCTTTGCCACTGATCTGCATGGAATACTAGGAACAACATACTGCATAAAGGACATGGATTAAAAGGAAAGGTGAAACTTCATGACAATTTTTTTTTTTAAGAATAGGGGCACTACCTTCACATTTCAACTGCGGTAGTTGCATTCCTAAATCTTTCCCATATGTCTTTTCATACAGTCTGCAACACACTAGTGCACAGTGCAGCATTTTCTCTTCCTTTCTCCCTCTTCACAGCTGCACTCCATGAGCAGGTCACCCGCTTCTCTTTTCCCCTACCTTGTCCATGGAAATGCCTAATGAATACATATTTATGAAGTACTTCAGTTTCCATGCAACTCTGTGATCCTAAAAAATTTGTCACTCAAATACTTCCCAATCTCCCTTCCTCTTTTGACAGCTTGTTTGAAGCTGTCACACAATTCCCCACTGCAATTTGTGCACTCAGCGCACCCTCGTCCTTTCCAGGACAGATAACTCCTTCCTTTCCAATCACAGATGCCCAGAAGCTGTTCTGAAATCTTCTTCTGTGTAACTAATTAGATTTTATCACCGAGAACAAAAGTTAAAGCAAACGTCCAAATCTCAACAGCAACTTGTAGTGTCACTGTGCTGCTGAAACTCCTTCAGAGAAGACACTCTAACCTGACCACGTTTTCTTTAGGAAACAACAACAACAAAAGCAACTATTTAAAAATTCAGATTGAGGTGGAATGCAATATTGCAGAGCTTTATATAACACCTCATTTTGGAATGCTCACAGAAGTCAACAACAGCATCTCCATTTCACTGATGAAACTCATGCAAAGAGATTGTGTGACCCATGCAGCACAGGTTCCAGCTCTGTATCTTACTTTTATTCCGACACAGTGCAAACTCTTCTCCCTCCTGCATGGTTTAACCTCACACGTGAGTGGCCATTCCCCATTTAAGCAATAGGCCACCCAAAAAACTTCAGTTTCTATTCATTTGTACAGATGCAGTTTCTACCACATTTAGCAGGCTTTCTTAGCAGCATCCCTACAGTTGTAGGCGCTGGTGGTGAGTTACAGGTTTTGCTTACTGGGGATGGCAACTCCCCACCAAACCTGCAAACCCAATCGCTAATCATCCATATTAGTATTCCATATGGCAGATGGCAAGCAATGTGAAATAATGAGAGATTTCTCCCCACAAGTGGATAATTTCAGTGTACATGGATGTGAATTCTTTACTGATTACGATGGTAGAATACTGAGTTACAAGAAACTGTCAGTTGGGAAGATGAAAGGAAAACTACAGCCTCTCGGCTGCCTTGCCAAGAGATACAGAAGTTTACAGAACTGGATCTCCTGCCCACAAAGCCATGCACCATTTTTGCCAAACTACTAAAAGTTGACTAGCAAAGATGAAGAGCCTAAAGTTAGCAGCAAAATGGTCTCTGGAAGCCAAGCAGGAATGAGTCAGAATCTTGTTGCTGGAAGGAGTTCTCTGAATCAGAAAGGAAGCTGGCTCAGCTCCCACAAGGCAGAAAAGCAATATAGCAAGCAATAACTGAATCTGAAAACAACACACAGCCCAACAAGTGACCCGAATAGGGATTTTCTTTCTTAAGATAAAAAACATCATCTAAAAACTGGTTAAGAACTCAGGTCAGGAAGCGCAGTGCCGACCCTGAGAATATTTGGGTTGTGATAATGTTGTAATGTCAGACTTTGATGGGGAAGCGTCTGCTGAAGGAATGTTGGCCCCATCTTTTCTGGTACACGAAACCCCCTCCTAAAAATACTCTTACATAACTGAGTATCTATTATGCTAATTTCATATAGCCACAAGACGTGAGGGACAGACACATGCAGTAATTCTTTCCTATGTGAGATGATCTTGTAATGATGTCAGACTGCTAAGGAAATGTTCTTTTCAAAAAGAAACCTTGGCCACTCATTTAAACAGCAGTTACTTTCCTTAAATGTCACTCAGCACTGCACTGAGTCCTTTTAGTTACACACCAGACTACACAAAGGGGCACTGGTGATGGACAAAAACACAAACCCAATAGGATGTTCTGCACTGACAGAGGTGTGCAATCTGCTGAAGATGCAGAGATAGAAGAGAACAAAGCTACCAGCACGAAGAGTTCAGGTGGGATCTGAAGTTAAGCATCCACCTTATTAAAAATCCCCTTCTTTGCACATGCTCTGTAATCTTCAAAGCCACAATGCCCCCCCCCAGCACGCTGTGCAATTTGCTGAGTACTGACTCAGCAAGATCCCCATTAGGCAGCTCCTCATCCCCCCCTCCCAGAGAGCAGCAGGAATGGTGCTTTCACAGAGGAAGGAGATGGGGAGGTTGGGATTTTTTGTTTGTTTGTTTTAAAATAAATATTATTTCAACAAGTTCTCCAAAAATTGAAAGAAATCCTTACAAGAATAACTTAGCTAATGCAGGCAACACATGAAACATCTCAGGTGAGTTAATGAGAACGGTGCCTACCTCGAGCTGCTCCACTGCATTGTTAATGGCACTTGCAGTCAGGTTCAGCCCATGGGAACACAACACTGAGATGGTCTCTCTGAAGAAACTCATACTTGCCTTTGGTCTCTCCTATCATCCCTCCAGGAGGA
Organism: Meleagris gallopavo; assembly: GCF_905368555.1. NCBI lineage: Eukaryota > Metazoa > Chordata > Aves > Galliformes > Phasianidae > Meleagris > Meleagris gallopavo. Next base: position 9,651,580 of record NC_139417.1, on the reverse strand, counting down.
GGCTGACTCAACAGCAAAGACATTTTGCACAAAGCATATAATCCCAAATCAGGAACACAATTACTGTTCAAAATTGCAGCATTGCCCTTGAAATCACTCGTTAGTGAATTAATGACCAGATTGAACGGAGTGTTACCTCAACTTTGCTTTAGGCTCCTAATTAGTAAACAAGTCATTAATTCACTGGTAACAAGTGGTTTCTCAGGCATTATTGCTTCTGACATCTTTAATTCACCGCTCTTTTCAGAAAGCTTCCCCAGACAACCATAGCCTCCATCCTTTACAAAGCAGCCCCATGTCCCAACCTCCAGCACACCATACCGCACACATGCAGGAGGACAGGGGCAGAAAAGCCTGGAGTGAGCTTACTTGGGTCATTAATTAATAATCACGATACCTTTTCCTAATTGAAGCCAAGGAGAGCATGGGAGCACAGGCACAAAAACCTTTTGAACTTCAGTGCGGATATGTCATGAAATACTCAACGAAATACTACAAAACTTGGAGAAATCTTCATTCCACCACCCAGTGGAATCTGTGACTGACAAACCAAGGGCAGTGAACTGCTTCTACCTTCTCTGCATTCTCCAGAATGAAGAGTTTTGAGCTGAAATACTTCATGTACTCTGAGGCACAAACTATGTCTGAGTTTTAACAGCTGCACAAACATCCACGCTTTTGAAAACAATCTGGACTTTGCCTGCCAACAAACCCTGATGTAAGAGTTTTATAATGGCAACATTACTGCAGAATACAAGCGCTTTCCATGTAAAAATCGATAGTAATAGAAACATCCCTAATAGGCTACAGGGAGTTTTTGGCACCTTTTCCTTTGCTATTCAGTTTTTATTTTATAAACTCCCAACTTCTACCTATGTACCTCTGAAGAAACACTCTTACAATTTTGAAACGATATATTAATATTTCACACCGATTTTTCAGCACTAACAGAACTGCAATCTCAGTTCATTGGACTGATTTATTATTCATTCCTCGACATGCATAAAAGGAAAGATGATACTGTGAACAGCAGAACAGCACATCATCTTACTAAGTGGCAAAAGGAAAGCCTTCCTTCAAAGCAGCAGTTTAGTAATCCCCAAGAAGAGGGTTTCAGAAAGAAATACACAACAGTTGGATAACTCGTGCAATCTAATACATTTTTTTAAACTGAAGATCAGTTCAAAAAAGGATAATCTGGCTCAACTGGAACATCTGCACAATTCCATTACACGTATTTGACTTTTGTCACCACAAACCATATTCCTAAAGTAGGACGGGGAGTAACAATGCCTGGAAATCTATGCGCTGGTAGACAGTTGCTTAACAACAGGCCTTCCAAAATTAGTAAAGAAAATGTTTACACGCTAATGTAAATGAGTCAAAATCATTTTCAGTCGTTTCGTGAAGTCCCAAAAGCTTTTCTTCCAGAAATACTCCCACCATATGCAATGGCACAAAGTCAAAACTGACCCACCTACTCTCTTACCTGTTGTTAAAATAACTCTGCAGAAAGTAGTCTCTGCCAGCAATATTCCTACCACCCCCCATAAAAACCAACTTAATGTGAGAAACAGCAAAGCTTTGGCTAATAACCCATCTCCCTCTTTAACGCTCACATGGAGCAGACTGGCCACAGACAGAACAACCACCAACACAAACCGAGCGCTGAGGGAAGAACAGGACCAGGTGGGGCAAACGCTTTTGGGGAAGATGTAATCACTGCAGTCAGCATGCAGAAGCACTGCGCTGAGATAAGGCTGAGGACAAGCTCTAAGCACTAATCGCAGCTTTTTATCCCTGAAAACTCTTAAATCCCTATTGCAAGGGCTCTTAATTTCAAGGCTGAATTAATCATCTATCTAATCTAATGATAGGAGAAATCTCAAAGCAATTTTGTTTGAAAACTGTGATGTCTTTACCCTTCTCCTTAGGCTTCATGACTGTCCACAGAATAACTATTTCAGAGCTCGTGGGCACAGCTCTCTGTTGAAATAGATAGCAGTTTATTAATTTTGATATCTACCATGAAGCCCTGTTGCATCTAAGTATCTTAGAAACTTTCCAGATCTACACAAAGGAAGGAAAAAAAAAAGAACAGGCAGTTCTCCTAGGTACCAGCTATGGCTGTCATTTTAATTGAGGGATCATCAATCTCATGAAATTTTGCACAATTCAATAAAAATGTTCATTTCTGTGAGTACTGAAAGTGAGCCACAAATTCCCCACTGCAGCAGACAGTCCATCTGTGAACTTTCTCCTCCTACCCCAGAGAGTCAGTTTGGTTCTCAACACCACATTCAGCCCAGGAGGATACTCAGTACTTGTCAGTTTCTCTAACGCAATCATCTTAAATACTGATGTCCATTAAGTTTAAAGATCTCAGGGCCATTAAACAGACCTCTTAAATATCAAGTCCCACGGCGTAAATCTCTCTGGCAGTTTCCCCACTGGAAAGCTGCCCTGGATTCAGTGCTGATCTCTATCAGGATAAGATAGTGATGTTCTTTACACGCTCCTGGATAACAGCACAGAGCACACAGTTCTGTGGGCACAACATGCAATGCAGCACAGCTGTCGGTAAGCAGCTTCAGGGAAGGTTCAGCTGTAGGGAGATCTCAGAAGGAAACTCACTTCTGAACAATTTTATCTTTTAACAGCTTCCTAATCCCCTCACCCCGTTCCCGTAGCTCTACCTTTCAGAGCAAACCACATCCCCCACCCTGGTAACTCCCACAACCAAATTTAACAACTACAAAAATAAAAATAAAACCTTCACTAAAGGAATCAAATTTATTATAAAAAAACAACCCCAGCATTCTGAGGATAAATCCAAAGTGCCTGCACTAAGCTATAACCTCTTTACTGATGCTTTTTTTCCTTCCCCTTAACAGATTCACAGACTGTAATAACATTTAATCCTCAGAAGCTAATCTAAATGTAACACTCAAAAGAAGACAAAGACAACGCAACTGAAAAAAAAATTTGGCCACTGCCTTTTGGGAGTGCTGCTTTATCCCTGGAGCGAGCGCATTAATAGAGCTTGGAATGAAATGCCATTTTATTCTCTGTAGCGGGGAGGGGATTAGCAAGTTGTCTTCTCTAAACCCAGTCTGAGTCATGGCTCTATGAGCACTGAGAAAAGGATGTGGAACGAAGCGAAGGGCGAGGAGCACTGGCTTTTTATTTACACGCTGCTTCTTTTGTGGGTGGTTACTGATGTGCAATTTGCTAAACAGGGAAGGAAAAAAGTTCCAGGTCCCCAGAGTAATTCTACTGGTTAACAAAAGAGAAAAATAATAATGCATCAATTATAATAACATCATAAAGACAATATGCCTGTGGCAAGAGTCCAATTCACCACAGCATGTAAGCAACAAGGGCAAGTTGCTTTGGGCTGTGCTCACCGGTTTCTTGGTTGCTAGGATCTTCTTCCTGGGAGAAAGAGCTCGGACAGAGCCCAGAACAAAGAATGAGACACCAAGGTGGGAGGAATGCAGGAGCAGGCTGGGCTCAGGTGAGGAGATGAGAAACAAAGCATGTCACAGTAGCCAGGCCATGCAGGCATCCTGCCCTGCAGTAGGAATCAGGGGCTAATGGCTGTGTCAGTGACTTAATATGAAGCTCTGCACTCAAGCACTTAGTTTCTGTTCCTATACAAATGGAGATGGTTTAACCTGCCTATCTTGCAGGCATGCTGCAAAGCACCACTGGTAGATAGCTTGTGCAGTATTCTTAAATCCTGAAATGCTTGATAATCATTAAGGAGAGAAAATGGTCAAGTGTTCCATGGACTATTTGTGCAGAGCCGTAGATGCTGATAAAAGATTTTGCAAAAGTCAATAAGTGCCAAGAAAATGTTTTTTTTGTTTGTTTCAGGTATTTCTTATCTTCGCTTCAATGCAGACTCTGAAAAAAACAGTGCACTCGCTATGGAAACAGACCCAACTCTAGCCCTCCCTTCATCCATCAGCTCCACCTATACACAGTGGCAGACAGCAACAAATGCTGTGCAGACTGGTCTCACAATGAGCAGGTGCCAGAGGCAGGTCTAAGAGTGAGACAAGGATGGGATAAGGCAGGGATGAGACACTATGGGATGGAGGAGATATATTTTCCTCATTAAAGGAGAAAACGCCACTCCTGATCTGCTTTCAATATAGGAGCTGTTGAAACCCAACACTGCAAGAACGCAGACCTGTGCTTCATTCATAATTTGGCTACATTTCAGTTCATGTAATTTTCCTGGAGTTTGTGTCATCCAAGTTACTAGATCTGCATAAATCAGTCTTACCTAGCTTAGCACTTACTGTGTCTGTACATCTAATTTGAAATTGCAAAACAAGATGAACAAATTATTATTTCCACTGAATTCACAGGACCTTGTAATTTATGACCATAAACAGGCTGCAGAAAGATCTAAATGTGCAAGGCCTAAAAAGAGGATCTCATAACAAGCAAATTTCAAGTCCAACCAAACAAGAACAAATGCTAACATATGAAGGAAGGTCCCCCAACTCCATCCCAGCTATATGGTGACCTCACCTGATGCATGTGCGCTGAGTTTTCTGCATGTTGTACACTGAGGGAACAATCCCAAAAGAGATGGTTGCACACTGCTGTAAGAATCAGACACAGTGCAAACTGATAGGCTAAAGCAACGTTCTTCCCTCACGTTCAATTATCAAATGATCAGTCCTAGACTGTTCTAGCTACGTGCTGTCCTAGGCTCCCACATGTAGCTCAGAGCAATACTGGTTATGGCTTACAACTATGGAACAGAAGTATGACGTTCACTTGCTCCTTCAGTTTTACTAGTGCCACACAGCTTCTCTCTCCTCAAGGCACTCCTCAGTCATGTCGTCTTTTCACAATGAGATTCTAGTAGGGCAGGTGTCCCTCTTGGCTGCCAGGAAGACAGCCCACGGAATCTGTCCCTTATCACAGGGGAAGTTCATATACCGTTCAAACAGAAAAGCATTGTACAGTAAGGCCAGAAGCCAGGGATTGGCAGATGTTAAGGACTCAAAGTGGGAGGAACTCTTCACCCCTTCCCTACCATGAGACCATAACTAAAAAAACTTGTTTGAATTCTGAATGAAAAAAAATCAACTAGTACTTACACTGGTTACAGCCAGCAACCCTTATGAGAAATGCTTCCATTATGAGAGCATCTCATCATTTGTTACCAGTTTTCATCTCCACAAGAATCACAAGAAACCAAATTAAACCTCAGGAATCCAGCTTAAGAATACTATAAAAATAGGTTAAAGTCTGTAATAGGAAGTAAAGAACATAACCCAAGGTCACATCTCTTCCTTTACAAAGTTATAAGATCAGAACATTGTTACATCTATTCCCAACAGCTGATCACACGCCTGAAGAAGCAAATTTAAGAGAAAACTGATCAAAGAGTCTCAGAACTTTATGGATTATTAATTTTTTTAAATTTTATTTTAGAACAGTGCTTAAGAATTCTATTATGGAAATCTGAATGAAAATGAACGTGATGTGTTAGCTGCCTTGTTTTGGCTTCTTTAGCAACTTAGTGCTTCCCTGTCCAAACAAAAATGTGAAATTACAACAGGTTATGCAACGCTTTGGCAGCCAAATTTAATTTTAAATGAAGACAGCACAATATACTGTACACTCCACGAACATATTCATCACTGATATACAATCTATTTACGCAATTAAGTATCATGCAGTCTGGACTGGACCCAACTGGACTACATATGTTGCTACTCCAGTTTGCTGCATGTTGGCCAACTGTTTACCCAACTGAGATCTGAGTGTTGCTTGATTGCTTTGGATTCATTATTAATAAGGAATTATAGAAAATATTTTTTGACAGTTGTTAGTGAATGTAGAACAATAAGCCATATAACACTACTGGCACATACAAATGGAATTTAGATACTAAATATGCTCATGGCAAAAAAAACAATACAAAAGGTTCACTAATTATACCATGGCCAGTTAAGGAGGTTAGAAATATCACTGCACCCATTTTAAGAAAACATTTATGCTAACTACAACTCTATTTGATGGAAATTTACATGGCTACAGTTTCAACTACTTATCTTTTTCTTTTTTGGACAAGGAAAAACTTTATAAGTGACATTTTTCATTCTTGCACACATTAGCCCAATGCTGGAATGTACAGGCTAAGTACTGGGTCAAAGTTGGAGCGGATCAAACACGTTCCATTGCTATTATTTTAAAAACCGTGGTTAATATTCTTCATTTATTTGGATTTTCTAGTCCACATCTTCATTCTTGTTCTTCTCTTGCAAGACCTGAAAACTTCATACTAATTTCTGTCAATCTTAGCGTAGAAGGAAAGGATGCTGGTATGCAGCTCGTCAGCCTCCTAAACATGTGACAAGAGGTAACTTCACACCCTGTTTACGAGATTGTTTAGTGGCTATACACACAGCATCACAAAACACAACTGGAGCTGCAGAAAAGAACAAAAATGGTTTCTCACTTTATCCATTCCTCTGCCTTGGTGGCTGCCTCCTGGTACTGCTCCGACGTCAGCTTGTAGATTTCTGCATTCTGCAACAAAGAACATAATGCTCAGCTCTAAAAATGAAAGGCATCTCAGAACTTATCCCACCAGGGATATATCTAATTCTATGATTAATAACCATTTCCAACAACAAAAAGCATGCTCAGTTGAAAGAACACAAAAGAGAAATGCTTAAAAGTTTATTTGCAAGAAAACTCATCAAGGCTACAACACGTCCAGAGAAGTTATGGATGTCCCATCTCCAAAGGCATCCCAAGCAGGTCAGATAGGGCTCTGGGCAGTTTGACCTAATGGGTGGCAGCCCTGCCCACGGCAGGGGATTGGAACCTGGACGATCGTTAAGGATCCCTCCAACTCAAGCCATTCTATGATTTGTGTCTTCCTTACACACTTCACCTTTGTGAAGGAAAAGAGTGGGCTTTGATTATTGCACATACTCACAAAAACACAGTGTTTCCTACCCCGAGTTATTTTGAGTTAGGCTGTGCTTTGTTCTTTTATATTAATTGCTGTGAAGAATCTGGTAAGTTACTGACGTGCAAAGTATCAAAATTGGCTGCGAGCACAGGAAAATCCATTTTACATTTCAGTGCTTCTCTCATGTTACTTATTCTTTAAAAGAAAATTATGCAACCTGTTTCCCTTTTAACAACGTAGGGAGGCATATCAGGTATCAGCTAAGGCTTTGCCAAACAGAGTCTGTAGTGTCTTGCTGCAGGGCTTAAGAGGTTTGCACTGAATTCTCCTGAGCTTGCACAGAAAGTCTTAGTTCAGAGCTGCTCAGGCACTGAGCACTGAGGATGAACGCCTCCTGTGCTGCACTGAGGCCTCCCAAGCAGAGCAGCAGGAGGGAACCGCCGAGCATCCCAGCAGCTTTGCTGCATGGGCTCGTGTCACTGAACTGCTGATGGGACTGCTGCAGGCAAAGCCTCTGGACTTCATGCTGAAATAGCTGCAATTCCCTCACTCAAAGCTCACCTGTGAGGCCTTTAGTCTGAAAAGGCACACGCAGAAAATATGCAATACTCAAATAAGTGACAAAATGGTACCAAAAGCAAAGACAGCTATTCAGTTAGGGCCAGGTGTAGCTATCTTCTCTCTTCAAATCTGGTCATTCTAAATAGAACACTACTCCTGTCTTTCTTTACTTTCCCATAAAAGCAGCTGTGGTGCTGCACACAGTTAGACTACACATATTTCTCAGTGGTTAGAGAAAGAACAGATGTGACTCAAGTTCTATTAGCAGCTCTGCCACTGGAGCAGTCTTGGGTAAGTCACCATTTTCCATCTGCAAGCCAGGGATAACTGCTACCTGCATCACTGAAATTGTGCGAAGCTTGACTAATTGGAAGGTTTGTAAAGGTTTTCAAAGCCTAGACTTCAAGGTGCTATATTTAAGCATTTATCTCTGATTTTATCTCTGAATTTATGTCACATAATGAAAAAAAAACCCACGGAATAGACTTTTCTTCTCCAAACTTTGACCTAGGAGACAGACTTAAAATGAAAAATCATGGATGAGTAACCACTTCAAAATGCATTTTGCTATCAAAATTGCCATTAATGTTTTCATTTACTTACTTGCTACACACCGGTCAAACTTCTATGCTACTAAACCCATTTTATTCCTTCCTATAATGAAAAAGTTCAGCTTTTAATGGAGCCTTTTCCCTGTCCTGTAAACAGACCTCACGACTTTCAGCTCCCTGCTGTTACTTATTCACACATGAAACCACAAGACCTGTGCTCCATTAATTAAATTTGCCATTAAAAATTAAATAATATGAGTAAGTAGATGTAAGCGTTATCTCCATGGGTTTCATAAATCTCACCGTTTCCCCCAATTACTAACCAAGCAATTTTCATATTTCATACTGTCTGATTTCTCAAAGGGACTGGATTTGAGAGATCAAAATGAGAGAAAGCGGGAAAGTGAGAAAGCAAGCTAGTAAAATTAAACATTTTTCAGGCAATAGGAAGTAGCCCCGTCAGATACTATTAGCTTGCAGCACTCTGCAGTAAAACAGCAGCAGGAGAGGAAAACAGGAACAAATACATTGTACGTGAGACCCAGCATGAAGTTGGCATTTAACCCACCTAAGGAAGGAAAAAAAATAACCAACAGATTCATTTGCTGATTGCACTATCAATTAAAGTGGATGCAGCACAATCTTGCCCAGTTTATTATGGAGAGTTCATCTGCCCAGTACTATAGCCAGCCCCATCTTCGACTAAATCAGCTGCATATATGGACAAAAATAGCTGGGAAAGAAACCAGTATGAAACAGCTCCAGAGCCTGAAGCTGATGAAAAGCAGGCAAGTGAGAACCTGAGCAGAGAAGCAAGATTCTCAGCAAGAGGAAGATTGGCCTCAAAGAAACCACAAGGAATATGGCACAACTCAAAGATCAAAGAGGGGCACAGACATTCAACCTAAAGTCGAAAGCTGCTCTGTTTTACAAGTTAAAAGGATTCAACTGCATGGGATTTAACTGACCCTCTTGCGCTGGATCAGAACTCTTCTCCTTCTTCCTCCTCCTTTCCCTTGAAAAAGCCTATAACCCAACGAAGCAGTATTTCCGATGCTATGAGTCATCATCTTCAAATGCCTCCTCAAGTAAGAAAAACAGTTTTACCATTTAAACCCAAGTTTGTTCAACAAGAGGGCTTGTTAAACAGGTTTTCCATGGCCCCCAGGCCTCTTCCCACCTTGGGAAAACAGCGTTTACTTTGGTAGCAAGGAAGAGCCTTTCAGCACAGGCACAGTCACAGCAGGTTCTGTCATTTGGGAACAAACTTCCCAATATCCTCAATCTATACAACTCCAGATGCAAGATCTCCATCCTCTCAGTGTTTTGCCCCACTGTGCTCTGGCAGTGCACAAAGTTTCAGCGTCTAACAAACTGCACAACTCATTAAGGTTGCAAATGAGGAAGCAAGCCAGGAACCATCCAAAAACTTCCAGAGTCTCCAGCAGAGCCACCCGCCCACCAGGGCTCCTCAGCCAGATCAAGGTGCAATATTTGCACTTAAAAGGAAGGCAGAGCTGCCCATGATCTTAGCAAAGACCTTCAACTTCCTAAAACAACATTCAGTCTTACAGCAGAACATTCAACACAAAATTAGAGGACATCCATGCAGCTTTTAATTTACTCTCACAATATTCGATGCTTGAGATAAAATGGCAGCCCACAAAGAAAAAATTGAACATGAGACCTTGACTATTATTAAATAAAGCTCCTGGCGGTCTTAGTTGCAGAAATAAGCTTAAAAACATGACCAAAAGACACTGTAAGGGCTAAAATAACAAGAGACAAAGAAAGAATGAATGAACCACCTAAAATGTTTCACTTCTCTCAATAAAGCTGAGCCTTAGGGGAGCCAACCTCAGAACATGAGAGATGTCATATGGGGAGAGAGCTCTCCAGAGAGGACGAACAACCAAAACAAAGAAATGTTAGTTTGAAAGATTTTCCCCTGCTATTAAATGATGGTTCGTAGCAAATAATAAAAACACTGAGAAGTTATAAAAATACATAACTAGAGCCTAAAGACCAACAGAACCACTTCCCTTTACCCTGCTGCTTTGCTGCAACAGCTTAGCTGCTATATCCTTGCCCCCTACTCTTCCCTAGACGCCTTTGGACTAAAAATTCCCTTTCCAAAGTAAACTGGATTTAAAACTTGAAGCTGTATTTTCCCAGTGTTCCTCCACCACTACATCTCACTACACTGCCCAGGTCCTTTCCACAGCATAAAGCAAAGAAATCAAGAAAACAACATAGCAAAAGGAGTTCTCAGGGCTATTTCAGGAGGGAAAGTAATTGAAGCACAAAGAGAAAACCTTGCCAGCTCATTCTCACACTGACATTAAACCACATTCCTTAAACTTCAGTAAAACATGCGGTAACATGTAAGACAGAAAACTTAAGTATCGTGAGCATGAGGAACTAGAAATGAATTAGACTACAGGCACAATTTTTGGCAAACCTCAAGCAGCAGCAAAAAAGTGAGCCTGGGATACAGATTTCTCCATCAGTTCAGATTGGGTCAATAGATGAGAAGGTGTTGGGATTAAAAAAATAGAAAAATCACCAGAGCTATCTTCAGATATTTTGACACCTGAAAGCACAGGAGCTTGTCAGCGGTCACAGTGCTTAAAGATACAAAGAGGATTAACAGCTGTTGAAATGCTGCCAGCCTAGATGAATGCTAGCGATACCTCTGATGAAACGGAGCAGGCCAGCAGAGGCCTTGACAAATGCTGCAGACAACAGCCAGGGATTAGATGGCACAATCTGCCTCGCACCTGACAGACACATCGCTTCCATCCCCCTCCTGATGTCGGCTCTCGCCAGCTTCCAAGCAGACCTCCAAGCACAAAATGTAGTCACGCTGGGAGGAGCGTGAGAGCCACAGCCTCATTGCGGGAGAGAAGAAGGAAAGGAAAGCAGAGGTTACTGCTCCTGGATCCAATGACGTTCAAATTCCTCCTTCTGACCGCTTCTGAAGTACAAATAAGACCAACTCCCGGATAAACTAGCACACAACTGCCGCCCGGCCACGTGCTTGGGGACAGGGAATGCGGTGCTCTGGGCATGGCACAGCCAGGGGAACAGCAGAAAGCTACAGAAAATCCTCAGTCAGTGCCAGCTTTGGAAGTCTGCTCACATTACTGCCTTAGGGAAGATGCATTCAGGGTCTCAGACTTCCCCAAGTTGCTGGTTCACACACACTATAAATCAGTTGGTTCTCATCTCTCTGAAGTCTCATGCAAATGGCTCCTAACAGATCTGAAAAATTACTGCACCTACAGGTACCCCTCCCACAGGAACTGAGGCAGATGAGCCAAACTCATCATCTTTTTGCTTCATGACCCTTTGGATCTGTTGCAATCAACCTACACCATCAATCACTGCTTTCAACCTTGGCCCAGAACTGGGAGCTCAGGAATTCCAGGACACGTTGCAAGAAACAATCTCTGCATTTTACTAAAAGACAGCACTTGCGCTTGATAGGAATGAGAAAATGCAAGTTCACATATGCAGAGGCCAATTAACAACAAAGAGAAAATTGCATATAAAGCGTATCATGAGAGCACAGAAGCCAAGGGTTAAACCGCTTTTATGTGAATTCAAATGTTTTCTCTCAAAAGGTAACAGAGGAGAGATGCAAGCAGCTACAAACAGCTTACTGATAAGGAGAAATTTTTTTTTTTTTTTTCAGTCAAAGCCAACTTCTAAACACAGCTCTGTTGTTTGCTGTTCATGTGTGGGTTCATCCACTCCTCCTGCTGAGAACAATAATGAAACAAGAGCATTGAGTTTGTGTCTTTCTATTCTTTCCTTTGGCAATGGCCTGTGAGATCATAAATTTTGGATTAAGATTCAGAGAAGCCAGAAAAAGAGCAATGTCCACAGTAACAGCACAGGAAGGTTGAACTAGTTCTCGGCAGAATTACATTCCTGTTTGAACAGCTCTTCTCGTGACTGTAACATTATCTTGGGCTGAAAGCAAAATATTAATTCTGTAGCATATCTAGAGAGCTTCTCAGAGATAAGATCCCACAAAATACCAGTCCTCACCAATCCCTGAGGTGGTAGGTTTGGGGAGAAGGACCACAGCTGGGTTTATCCTGCGGATAACAAGCACAAAAAGGTGAAGCTGGCCCTACACCAGACCATGAATCAAACAGGTCTCCTCACTGAGGTGCGTCACCAAGCTAAGAATGGGTTTGCAGTCTCAGACCAAGACTGCACACCACAGTCAGACTGTCTCTACAAAGGTACCCTAGAAAGAGTCCAGTTAGAACACACAGCCTATGGAAAAAAATATGATAGCTTCTCTGAAGAGTGCAAAATGGGTGAGAGGGTCTCACCGGAAACAAGCAGAAAAGCCTCACACCTCACTTCAAATCAGAAAGACAGCCAACAACATTAAGAAACCATTACTACAGAGGTGATTAAAAGGGGAAGGAGTGGAAAAGAAACAAAACCACCAGAAAGAATTAAACACTGCTTTTATAGGAGATTGCTTTAAAGCACACTGTTCTAAAGGACTGCAAATATAGCATTATTAATTCTTTAAACACAGACTCCAGAAGGTAAAAAGCACCTTCAAAGAGAAAGGCCATGAAATGCCAGCAGGCAACTCAGGCTTTCCAACAAGGACAGCAACAGCAATGTGAAAGGCCCAGAATCATGCTATAGCTGCAGCAGGAGAACCCTGCTCCTCTCTCTCTCCTAGCTGCAAGTCTAATATAGGAGCTAGGAGTCCTAGGTGAGGGATTCACAGTAAGTGCTCAAATCAATTATACCTGACAAGTGCAGGTAAACAGGCTTCCCAGGCATTGATTACACATCAAGGGTTTTCAGCATCTGCAGCAGAGAACTCCGAAGCCTGTTTGGGCTGCAGCACACAGTGCCCACAGCCCCATAGGCCCTGCTGTGGCTGCACCTGCAGCTCCTACCTGCAGGCCAGTCACAGGGCCAGGAGCAAGAGACTGATACTAGGGTGCTGCCCCTGCCAGCCAGGCCTTGGACAAGAGACTGAGAAGTACGTGGAGAATCAATGTCAGTGCAAGCAGAGGAGAGGGGAAAAAGTGAGTTATCAAAGCATCCAAAGCACTGCAGTGAAAGTTTCACTCAGAAGCTGACCAGCACTTCAAAATTTAAAAAAAGTGGCAAATTGGCAGCTGTCAAGAACTTGTCATACATAAAAAAAGATGGTAAGTACGTTTCCCCATCAGACCCATCACAGGAGCTTATTTCAGGAAGAAATGAGAAGGATATTACAGCTAAGTTAGACGCCATCATACCAAAGCTAGGATTTGACAACCTCCATCAGAACTCCCACCGCCTCGGACAGGAACACGACAGCTCCAGCTCCCTGCTGAGAATAGCCCTCAACACATTCATCAGCTGCAGGCAACCGACCCACTGAACAGCTCCTATCCCATTTCTAAATCACATCCACACTCCCATTCCTTTCCACAACAGGTAACTAAGGGAAGCAATGCACTGGCATCCCAGAGCAGGAGGGACCCAAGGCAGAGGAATGCATGAGGGGACTGGAGAATACTGAAGAAAATGCACAACATCCATTGGTAAACAGCACTGCAAGGAAGAGAGTCATTAAAGTAAGAAACAAACAAACAAACAAACAGCCAGAAGCACACCAAAGCCTGCGAGCTCCACCCCCTTCCAGGGTCTTTCCTCTACCCTCAACTGCAAATTATTCTCCATGTGCAGCTTCCAGTAAATCAAGCTTTGCTAAATAACCCCGACATGTGCAGGGCTGAGAACCAGCCAGCAAGTAATGATGAGATGTCCCTGAAATGATTAAGGAAAACGCAGGCATCTCTCAGGTTACCAGGAAGCCTGTTGTACTCTCCCCTTAGTGCATATGCAATGCTGCAAGCACTGTGCCGAAAACCTCCGATATTCAAAGGCTCATTTGGTTGACAAGGAGCCTGTGGATCCGTGGACAGATTGTCACACAAACTGTCAGGTTTTTAGAGAGACTATCAGACCTCTCTTTGCCTACGTTATGGAGCACATCAAAGACACAGAAGATGAACCAGACGCAGACTGCACAGATCTGACAGAATGGTGGGTGTACATATTCAGAATACCGTACTGCTGGAGGGGGGAGACTTAATGTGAATAATCAGGGGCTGAAAGTTCCAGAAATGTGACAGTTTTTGGCAGCAATTCTCAGCCTTGCATTTATTTATTGAAGAAAGAGAAGCTGCCATACTAGAGGCAAACTTGGGAAAGGAAGAAAAATTATATCAGCAGCAATTTATTTTGCCACCATACTTTTTCTTTATGATTATTACTCCCAGAGCGTTTTCTGAAGATATTTGTATTTTCAGTCAGGTTTCTCTCCCTACGCTTGCAGCTTCTCTTCCCATTTTATCCTGTGGTAGAGGCTGGTTTAATGATTACGGCCAGAAAGACCGCTAGGACTTTACAGGTCGCTGTACATGGTTAATGACACAGACAAATCCATACTTTCAGAAGTGCCCGCTGGCTTGCAGCTCTGTCTGGAGATGCTCAGGAGCTCATAATTCAAAACTTCAAGCTCAGGTTACTGGTAATCAGCACATCTGAAGAAAAATGCAATACGTGGACAACCAGAAAGTGAAATAACAAAAGCTTCTTTGATAAACGCTAACTTTAATCATAGGAATCACTTTTTTTGTTTGTTTGTTTTTTTTGAATGGAGACCATGTTTACTTATCTTTCAGTGATCTAGAAATCTTAGTTAATGAATACCTGGAAAAAACTCCCAGCTCCACAGCTCAAAAGTAGTTTTATGAGAATAACCTGATTTAATTCCTCTTTATTAATAAATGCTTAGACAATATAAAGCAACAGTGTATTTATTTTACAATCAGAAAATAACAGTTATTAGGTTCTTTTTACCAAGAAATACTGATTATCACTTAAAAAGGATGATAAAACATAATACAAAGCAATGATAACAAGAAAATGGAAGAACAGAGATCCCTTTGGCCCCCCTTTACCATACCTGCCATAAAGCCTCTGGTTCTCCTGCAAGGCATCAGTTACTCTGGAGAAGGGAACACCAGCATCATATTTATTTTGCTATTCAAAATGGATTGAAATCCTCCCCACAATCAACTGAAAATAAATATAATGTTTATCCTAAGATAAAAAGCCAAGGAGGACAAAGGAGGAAGGATGGTAATAGGGATAAAGCAGAAATCAGAAGTATTTGTAAGCAATTTCTTTTCCAACATTTGACGGTCTCATTCTCCCTGCTTTCAGACATCTTTTCTTTCTTATGGTTCTCAGAGTCATTTTGCATCCTCTGAAGAGGACAAAGCATTGAAGAAATATCTCTGTAGCTGACAAAAAGCTTAAGAAGTCTGCAAAGAGAAGCTCCTCTGAGCAGAAGGACCAGGCGGTCAAAGAAGGAGCAAGACATTTGCAGAGTGGGGCTACTGAGAAGGAAACATTAATATGGAAACCCAGCTCCTTCAGGCAGACACAGAACTCATCCCTCCATCCTCCAGCAGGGACTGTCACAGCCCTGGCTCACACCATCACCTGCAGCTTCCAACAACAGTTGGAATCTGGCCACTACCAGATTAGAACTGCAATACAGAACTAAGGCAGAGGAAAGGGAGCAGAGGGTTTCCCACTTCTGATCCAGTACAGAATAATAGGAATAATTACATCTTAACTTCAAATCAGGAAATTCTAGCAAGGCTTTGCTACAAGGGCATCTCAGGAACGTAAGTGGAAAAGCATCACATACAGCATACCATACGCTCAGACATAAGCTAAGATCTACTCTCAGAATTTAACCTCTGAGCAGTATCTCCAATAGCAAAATATACTATGTGCAGACAGCATACCTGGACATTGCAGTTAAACAAGGAATCCAAACAAGTATGCTTTCCTAAAGAAAAAATTAGGTATAAGCATCTGTAATTATCCAGAGTGTCTTGCTGTAACTGATAAAGGGTATGACAAGAAAAGACTTGGGAAACAGCGTCATAAGCAGGCTTCTCAGGCTCACAAGCAAAGTATGAGTTTATCACCTATACCTCCTGGCCAGGAATATATAAAACACTGTAAGCCTTCAGCTGGAGGTGGCTGGAGCTCAGAAATGCAAATAGGAATGCAAAGGGACAAAACTAAACCTGGACTGAAAAAAAAAAAAAAAAAAGGAAATAAATCCACAAGCACTGCAGACCTGAAGCAAAATCCTCTCTCCACTGAGAGACCAATCACCCAAAGCTGTAGCCCAGCACTGCCCTATTCGCACCTCACAGGGACAAATTCTGTTCCTCACTGGGACACACATCCCCTATCAAAAAAATCAACAGCTAGGACACAATTATTTTTTCTTGCTGCAACAAAAATTTGCCTCTTACTAGAGAAAGAGATGTTATCTCAGTGCCACACAAGTGAATGATTAGCCAGCAGGAAGTAATGGCTTTTTGGTACTGCTTACGGAAGCTCTATCTGTAGGAATGACCTAAATGTGAAAGACCTCATATTATTTGTAATCCCCCGGGAGGCCAGAGGAAATTTTAGGGTTTACGTAGTTATTATGAAAATTAATGTTTAAAAAAAAATAACAGCTCTGGAGAGCAGCTGAAAGTTCTCAATTCACATACATGCCCAGGCGGGCACACAGCAGTTCATGTGTCTGTATGAGCTGTCCTCCCCATTTCAGGAACCACAGCCCAGTCAGTTCAAGGCTTGCTCCATGTCAAGGCAAATCAAATTATTTCTGTATAGCATCCAATACATCATAAAACATCCCTAAGGGAAAAAAATAAATCCAGGCACTCCTGGATTGACCCAAGCATGCAAGCTCACAGCAATGTTGCAGCTTGGAGTTATGTAAGCAAAAGCACGGCTTGTGTTCAGAACAGGGAGGGGGAAAGAAGGAGGAGGAATTACATCTTTTTTCCTTAAGAAAAGACCTGAGATACAGTAATTGGGCAGGAAAAGAAATGCTAGCTGTTCTCTTGAAATAACGTACTTATTGGAAGCCTTCTCAGTTGAGAGGCTTAGCGTTTCATCTCAGCTCTGCATTTCCCCCTCCCACCTCTCACTCCTCTTGTCCCTTGCAGGCTGTCAGCACAGAAGCATTCTGGCTCTGCCTCTCCTTTGCTGCCGCTGCCTGCAGCGCCTCCCACCCGCAGGTAACAGGACAAACCCCTCCTCTCCCCATGTGTCAGTGTTGGACCTCCACACTAAAGTCCATGAGATGCATTTGTTATCTTCAATAAAAACAAAACACCAACAAAAAATTAGTCATTATTTTGTACTTATAATGGGGCTAGACAGCAAATGGGTGACTCAGGTAACCCTCATTATTAGACTCAAGGCGTTTAATGGCAAACCAAGACGAGAATTGTTTGGGGGCAGAAGAATGGGCAGTTGAACAACTGGCCAACCCCAAAAAAACAAGCAGACAACTCGCCAGATAGCATCCCGGGGTCAGGACACCGAGACAAACCAAAACAAATACTTTTTGCAGTGGTTCAAGACCTCACAGTGAGTCTCCCAGCACTCAAATATTTAAGAATATTAGAACATGTTATTTACAAGCTACTTCTGAGTCATTCTGGGAACATGCATTATACGTTCAAGAAATTGAAATAGCTTTTTTTATTTATAATTTTCTTTAAAATGAATGACAGATGGGGGAAAACCTTCAGAGAAGCAGCCCTAGGCTGTCATGAAACACGCATTTAACACATCCACAGTAAAGCACTGAGCACCCTCCCTTCAGAAGTACAGCCGCCATCAATGCAGGGCAGTCCCTTTCCAAAGTTTGATCCCTGGTCTACTTAATTCAGCACAAATTTCAGACGTTCTGCCCGATTTTCAGAGTAAGTATTAACTATATTTTATATCGATGTGATAAAAGATGTTCTATAAAGGCAACGCAAGAATTTGTGGACGTTTTCGATATGCACCTAAGCCTTGGTTTTATTTTTAGTCGCAATATCGACGCCTTTTTTCCTACCACACACAGAAGGAATGCTGCAGGCTGAAAGAGAAATCTCACGTTCCCCAAAGTCAAGGTCCTCTGCATGTGGACTCCACACACAGGCAAGTTCTGTCTTCCTGAAACAATTTCCAAGGCCAAGTCTAAATCTGGAATATCCCAGGAGAAATGCAAGCTTCAATCATCCAAATCCCAGCAGACGCACAGACTTGGGCCTAAGGTCTGCAACATATTTAATCAATTCACCGTGCTTGCTTTCCACAGTTTCATAAAATAGCCAATACTGCAATAACAGGGCCAAAAATTAATTGTACACTGGTTGGCCAATTACACAGAAATAACAGGTAGCCCTGGTATTTACTGTAGCAGGATAACGTACTTGGTGCTACAGCACTGCACCACAGCAAAACATAGCTGAGATAGACAGAACAAGCATGTGTGCGTGTGCATATAATATATATAAGTTATATATATACACACGTGTGTCCTGCTCTCCACTAAGAAAGCAGCACTGTCTTTACTGCTAACAGTGCTACCTGTATGTACACACTTTTATAAATACCATTCTGCTTATAAACAGCACAAAGGCAGAAAACAGAACTCTGAACTATCAGGCAATAAGAAAATGAATAAGGAGGGAAAACTGGATTGAATATGAAAGGGAGGAGGGAAGGGTGGGCACCAGAAACATCAGGTAATGAAAAAAGCTCTCAAAAGGAAGGACTAAAAGCATGGCTTGTTTTGCTCTTTATGGACCAGACTGGATGAACACTCTAACAAAGAGACAAGATTACATTCTAAGTCTTTTTGTTCTGCCTTTAACAAGTCTTCATAGTGATACACTGATGAGACCAGATACCAGATTGTTATCTAAATTCAGCTGCTAAATTCAGTGTTAAAACACTAAGTTCAAACCACACGCTGCCACATTTATTTCACAAGTCGAGCCTGAGGATGAATTCCTCCAAGACGAAGCAGCCCATAAGCATCTTTCTCCCCTCTGCAAAGGTACTCTAAATGCCAGGGAAACAAAATCACCCGGAAGGCTCTGACAGTTCACCCTTCAGCACACAGACTGCAAATGCATCTCTACACTAATCCTGAAGACTGAAAAGGAAGAAAACACTTAGTTGCTGTTTGCATAGAAGCTGCTCGTAATTTGATGTAATGTACTGTACATCAGTCAACACATATTGAAGAGCAAACATACAGGCTGCAGAGAAGGCAGAGAGGCAGTGCTGACATCTAACGCATTTTATTTACGCTGTTATAGATGTTCTTTGAGTTCATCAAATTACCAATCAATTTATCTGATCTCTAAAAGCTGGTGTACTGAGATATATTAACTACTAAACTTTACAAGCTTTCAGCAAAACAACCATTAAACAGGGGATCTGAGCACAGGGCACTGAAGTGGGCTTAAGGCAGCGGGTGGCAGCACGAAGCAGCCTCTCCCTGCAGACAGGGATGCTGCGGGGAGACGGTGAAAGCACAGCCTCTGCCCCACGCTGCCCTGTGGGTACCAGCAGGAAGAAGGAATCAGGGATGCTGCAGCCCCTCCTCTTCCACCAGCGTGACATTTAGTGTGAGTAAATGAAAGAGAGGAGGAGGATGGAAGGTCAAAAGCGCTTCAGATGGCAATTCCAGTTTTGTTGCTGCTCCGAAACTTCACTGACAAACGGGATAAAATTTTACTTCTCTAAAAACCCAAGGCTAGAGCCCAAAAGGGAACGCCACAGTCTCAGACAGCCAGCCCAAGCAACCGGGAAGCGATCTGGATGATTAGGAGGGATCTTAGCAGTCTATTTCAGAAAACTATACTGTGGATTAACCTTCCCGCGCTCAGAAGATGAAATCAACAGTTTGATGAACTGGCTGCTTCATTATATTGCTCCACTGGCCTGAAAGGAAAACCACTTTTGTGGGTCAGAGCCGTTGTAGAGTCACACAATGCACTGCAGCAGTTTGGGGAGGAGGAAGGCTTGCAGCAGGGGATGAGATGAGATTTCAGTAAATTAGGTAAAGAAAAAATGGAAATTGGAAATATTGTAAAACTGAATTATGAAGGAGAGGACAAGGACTACCACTGAAAGAAGGCATTTTTGGAGAACTGCTTAGTTTCATGCTCTCTGTTCTCCCTCTGAGTACCCCACAGCACTTTATAGAGCAATAAGTTAGTGACTGGTGATACAGTGACCAGGGGCAAACAAAGCAGCCATTACACACACTGCAATAGCTCACACGCAGCCCTAAGATGTTACAGGCCATTTTATTGAGAAAATAAATGGTGTCAGCGACACCCGCCAGGAACTATCAACTCATTTAGAGAAGGGCACTGAATGTTTAATTCCCAGAGAGAGGGCAGAGGGCTCAGTTCAAGAACACCTCTCTGCTTTCTATTGCAAGGCTAGCTGAGTGCTCCACAGCTCTCACAGATACAGAAACATCCCGGGAGCCCAACTCAGGGAATGGATTCCTCATCCCGTTCAACAGTAGCCCCTGCCACCTTTGCCAAGGACATCGGTTTGCTCTGCCCCACAGAGTGGGAAGCTGCTCTAAGAGCAAGGATCAAGGCCAATAAGAATAACAAACAAGAGTAAGTTCGCCTCTCTCCCATTTAGCACACACTAAATGCCTTACAAACATAAATTACGTGGTAAGTACAATGGCAAAAAAAGATTTATTTAAACAAACCAAACCAGGTGAATGCCACACACAAAATTACAAGATTTGTGAAGCTAAGCAAAGTGCAGTCTACTTTATTAATAAAAAAAATCTATTTATTTAATGCATTCCTTTCCCACTTGCATTAATACACCACAGCTTACGAATACCTCTTCTGCTACTTACTGTTCTGAAAAGCCACAAGCAGAAAACATTGCATATTAATGTACCCACTGCTCTCAGTAGTCCATTGCCACCTAATAGAAGATAACATGGGAGCTGCAGCTTAGGAAAATCCAAACAACAGACATCAATCTACAGCAAGGAGTTTCACTTCATCTGCTGAGATTACCTTCAGCCTCTCCACCGCTTTACGCTTCTTCAAACAGCTACCCAGGTTTTTCTGTATTGTAGCACTGCCCTTAAATTTGGTTACGTTAAACCAAGCAAGAGGCCAAATAGCAAAACAAATCTAACAAATATTAACCTGGGAGAAAGTATACAACTAATACGCTAAGTGAAATCCCTTGGTATCCGAAGGGTTGTAGGAGAGACTGCATTTCTTTCTTGTCATTCTTTTTTAAAAGATGTTTCTACCATTTGGAGATGGCAGGACAATGAATACCCAGAATCCTTAACACAAATCCCACTTCTGGGCAGTATGTATGCTAATGATTTGAAACAAGCTCCCTCCATCTCCTGCTGCCCCTGTTTATCAGTAACACACTCAGGAATGAAATAACATCAGCTTAAGCCTCTCAAATTGTGTATTTCTAAGGTTGTCGTTTCAGAGTTATCAGGCCCAACTCTCATCCACTCTACCCAGGGAAACTCTACAGTAAAAAAATCTCATTTGTAACAGTTGAAATGAGACCCACTTTCAGTGAAACAACTCCAAATTACATGGATGTAATGTAAAACAATTGTTTCAAGTTAGAGTTAAAAACGTTTAACCATTCCTATCAATGTACCCAGGTCTCATTACTGGACTATTTATCAGAGATGAGACAGTCACATTGCAAACAGGGCTAGAATAGAACATCCATATCATCACTTCCAAACTCCTAGCATTTACATATGGCCATGTAAGAAGCGGTCAGTTCAAAGGATTCACTTCCTGCATCTTTCTCAATCACAGAAATACTTCAGCTACTTCAAAACAAAAACTACCAAAGAACTCAAGAGACTGAAACCCACAACCACAATGAACTGCTAGAACTAAAGTCGGGAAGATTAAGAGCATGGCCTGTATCCCAATCCTCTGCAAAGCAGTTGTTCAGTAAAACGTTTTGGAACTTATTTTTATTTAAGAAGTGGTCTAAAAAGATGACAGCCCTTCACCATGTACACAAACCCTAACAACCTGACACAAAGGGCAGAATAAAAAGAGTATCTCCCAATAAGAAACTGCATTACCGGTTCCATCCTAGGACAGCTACTGCATGTGTCCAAATCTGCACTCACAGAGCTGAGTGCTGGAAGCAGCAGTGCGTGGCATTTGCTCAACAGAAGTCAGAAATGCAAATCAAGCATTCAACATCCCCTAAGAAACAGAACCAAATGACAGTTCTCATAGGCTACCACGTAAATTCAAGGCATATCTCTATATAATGACCATTACATGTGCAGTTCTGGTTCCCATTTCTCCAGGATGATTGAATAGAGGTGAAAACCTTTCTAACCATCCTGGTTGGTCACATTTAAGTATGGTAAGACTTCCATGGGGAAAACCCAAGGAACAGGATGTTTCAGTCTAAATAGAGATAGCATCAAGAAATACAACAGATCCACAAAACCACGCGGGGCATAAAGAGAGGCAAGAACTCACTGTCACAGATCCAGCTCTCATAAGGAAAAGGCAACAAGTAGATTAACAGGTACAAAATCTCTGTTCAAAACAGATAGAAGGAAGCACCAGTTCACACAACACACAGCTGGGTAGGGAACTGCTCAAGAAAGGCTAGACTATGGAAAATAGTGATCCATCTAGGATTAGCAAACACACAGACATCTCAGGAAGTACCTAAGTCACAAATGACCACAGGCTGAGAAAGCATTTTGAGCAGATATCACATATACTTGCCCTGATGTTGCACTCAGTCTCTGGGCAGCCAATGTTGGTCAGTACGGAACAACAAACTGAACACTCAGGTTTCCTTCTTCTAGAATTTTAATAGAAGATGTGGGGAAAAACCCAAAAGAAACACTGAAGTTATTTCTTAATACATGCCCTTCCCTGTGAAAATTTTAATAAAGAGCTGTCTGGCAAAATCCAGTTTAAGATCTATTTGAAATAAGGTACACTCGTAGTTCATCTCATGCAAAACCTTTTTAGCATTTGTATAGCTTTACTGTTTCACAACACTTTGCCCTCCCTTTATAAGCTATTCCATCTTACAGATGGAGTAACGGAGATAGATGGACTAAGTAATTGTTTCAAACTCCCCAAAGAGAAACAGCTATTAGAAAATGAAGAGTTTTTTGCTTCCAATTCTGTATTCTGTCCAGTAGATTACAGTACTCTCTTAGAGATTACAAAATAAAGGGATAATATATTCACACAATCTGCCGCATTCAGGGGAACTACTGAGTTCAATTCTGGTCAATACATCTCAAAGACAGAACTGCGGGGGAAAAGGGCTCAAAGATAACCAAGCAGAATGAGAAACCTGGAAAAATATCACCTGTACAAGCAGAGGCTGAAAAGGTGAGGACTGCTAAGCTTAGTGGGAAGGCAAAAAAAGGGAAGAGAACAGAAATCTACAGAGAATGACTAACGAAGAACTCCTTTCATCCCCTTCACATAAGGTATATTAAATGACAAGAACTATTTGAAATCGGAGAAAGAATTTATAGTGCATATAGCTAACCCATGGTACTCAGTGCCACGTGATACTGAGGCAAAGAGTTAAACAAGTGCAGAAAAAAGTGGCTGAGATGAGAATGCTGGCAATGACCCAAGTTCCATTACAGCAAATAAAATTACCGAATGAAAATAAACTTCTGCTGCAAGCCACCTGTCAGCAATCGACAGCTCTTCAGACTTCCTCAAAGCCATTCTCCAAGGGGATTCTATTGTTTAAAGGGGTTTGCTGGTTGTTTGCATCTTACCTCGCAGCCTTTGTAAGCTGACCATCATCAGGAGAACCAGGACAGTCTGCCTGACACAGTACAGCAGCAACAAGTAGCTGCTTCTTAGAAACAACTCAACAGTTCTTTGCGTCCTACCAGGAAGGTGATTGGTTCTTTCCATCAACCATTCAGAAAATTCCTTCAAAACAAACTTCCAGAACTTGCCATCTTGAGTTCTGTTGTCAGGAAGAAGTGTGGACAAAGCCAAACTGAACTTGTGGAAAAGGGGAGGACATGGGGAGTTCCTGACAGCACAGACCCTAGAAGGACAACATGTGGCTTTTTAGCTCCACACTGAGCCACCACATCTCCTCACTTCTGGCACAGCACCTTCAGACAAGCAGTGACCAGATGGCCATCCCTTCCAGCAACAGCAGAAAAAGGAAATTCTCTCTGATGCTTTTGCCTTATTTTTCTAATATACCTATGTTGTTTTGTTTTTTTGTTTTTGTTTTTTTTTTTAATGTATGCATGCTACACGTGTATTTATATGTAGACATAAATAAAAGCGTGAGGTGGAAGGTTTGGGCACAATTGAAGGATTAATAAATAAATAAATACATCAAGGTCTGCGTGTATTCAGCAAATAAAAGCAGAATTATATAAAAGCAACAGCTAATAAAAAAGATTGCTCTGCGCTGTGTTTTCCATCTTTCCAACCATTATAGGAATAAAATTATCCACAGAGATCGAAAACCTTTTTCAAAACTAATACAATTAAGCTTTATTACACTGTTTCAAGTACATTTCTCTCCTCTCCCTTCTAGCCCCCACCACCTCCCACTCCAGTCTAACGGTTGAAGGCATTCTTCCATTTTATTACGAACAAGATGCTAGTGTTTGAGGGTCAGAAACTTCCCGGTGTTTCAGGAGAGGAAAGAAACCCTGCGCTTCTTAATCTACTTTTTCTTTGGACATGTAAGAACTCAAAGGCAGTCTCTGTGCATCTCCACAGTTTGCAGAGGGCTATGAGCAAGCAACATTACTCCCTAAAAGGATCCTGTACCAAAACAAACAAAAGAACCACACTGCCTTGTCTAGAAGTTATAAAGGACACAGATCTGAAAAGGAAAACACTAAATACATAAGACTTGAAGAAGAGCGCAATGCAGGTTGGTCACAAACATCTCCCCATTCCACTGCCCATAAAGGACACGCTCAATTTTTCCCTGCAGTTTGTCTCGTGAGACCAGATCTGGAGAGAAGAATGTAATGGCAGCACACAGCATGAGACCAAGAAACTGCAAAAAATTCCCTTTGCGTATGAACATATGGACAACTGTGATAATTAGAACGATAGCTGCTGGATTGTTTGCAATTTCACTGAACAATCCCCATTATCTAGAAATAGAATTTAAAATCTGAATGCAGCACTAAGTGGTAGTTTTAATAGTTTATTTTTTAATGAACTGTATAGATTAAAGTGTTGCAAAATGGTATCACGTGAAATTGCTCGTGGGCATGTTTTACCATCGATAGCTTAAACAAACCAAACTGCTGCATGGACAACCACGCAGCAGCAAGGAATGAGAAGGGGAAAGGCATACCAGTAGTTTTCTATCATTTCTATAATCTGTAATTTTCCTGCATTCCGAATTCACCGTGATGCTACATGACAGTAGTAAAGCTGATTGATTTCCATCTCTTTATGACCCACCTTGCTCATTGCTTTGCATTTTTCAGTCACATAAGAATGAATTGGATGAATGCAACTCCCTGACAGGAGGTCTAATTGCTTCAAACTAGAGAACATTATTCTCCACATTTATTAAAAAAATAAAGGCTACTTATAAAATTATTTCATTTTGCCAGGAAGTAAAAACTGCATTAGTTCATAAGGAACAGCATGGCTGCTCCTATTTTTATGGCATCAATTTTTAAAAACTCATCATGGTAAACAATTAAACAGAGAAGCAAATCCCACATTTAGGGGAGAGATTCAAATCCCTAAATGGATTTTCAAAGGTCATTTCGGGCTTAAAAGATGCTTGACAGCGTCTCTTCAAATCAAGTTCATTTCAAAGGCTTATCCAGCAAGAAACAGTGCTCAGCAGCTACATCCTTTGAACTGCTGGGCTCCCCAGAGGACAATTAATAATACAATTTTAATTCATATTTAGAGCAAGATTTGTGATTTAAGAAAAAGAGACCTAACAAAGATTTTTAACAAAACAAAAAGCACAGAAAATCTAGCTTTCATCTAAAGCCCATAATGAAAAAAAGTTTGAATTGCTATGAACTTTATTTCAAAATCATCTAGTTAAAAACCACTTATCTCTAACGTGAGTTCTTCACAAGGCTCTGTTTGTACAGCTTTTTCGTTTAATTACGTAAGGAATAGGGGCAGACAAAGGGTGCTGACAGTCCCAGGTTTCAGCACAGTGCTTCTTGGCTTTCTGCTCAGATCCACAACCGATCCCATTAATATCCAGAGGCCACAAACAAAGGACAACTTGGCCTTACCTTCCTCTCAATGCGCGCCAACTGCTCTTTATAGAAGGCCTCTTGTCGCTTCAGCTCTGCCTCCCTGCCTTGCAGCTCCACAGCCTGGGAAGAAGAACAAAGGAGAATCAGTGGAAGAAGAAATTAAAGGTAAAGAGCATGAGGGCATGGAAAGCACATGAGATGCAGACTGCAACTCAGAAAATCCACACTGTTCAGGTCTAATGTATGGGATCCCTGCCAACGCAGCTTCAAACTTTGTGTTCTGGTTCATTTAGGACTAAACCCACACATCCGAAACACTTGTTAGTAACATACTCAAACACAATACCTTGGTTTTATTTCTCCTTTTTACATGAAAGCCTATAATTACACAAAGGTAATGCGTCTGGACTTTCCTGTCGTCATTTTCTGAAGTTTGCCTTACCCAAGTGCATCACACAAACCATGATGTTTATTACAACTTCCCTCATGTTACCTTAAAAATAAGCCTCAAGTCCTCCATTTCATAAACACTACTCTGAATGTCAGAAAACTTCTACAGAGGTAACGCATCCCTGCAATCATAAGGGAAACACCCAATGCAAGCTGTGTTATAACATTTATAGAGCAACACATTCTCACAGACCATACATGTGCTTCTACACACCTGGTTAAAGCCGCTGCCATTACAATTAAGCGCACATGTCTCTGTATGCCTCTGCACATACAATACCAGGCTGCACACCCTGAGCTCTAGTTGAGTGATACAGACTTGGAGG
Organism: Meleagris gallopavo; assembly: GCF_905368555.1. Lineage (NCBI taxonomy): Eukaryota > Metazoa > Chordata > Aves > Galliformes > Phasianidae > Meleagris > Meleagris gallopavo. The sequence continues at coordinate 9,624,544 of NC_139417.1, read as the reverse complement.
GAACATTAAGGTCAGAATTCCTCCTCTTTCTTCTTAAGTGCTTCCGAAGTTTGGTATACAAAAGCATGCTGAAGGCCTTACCTGGTCATCAGTTAAACAGTGACCAGTTTAAAAAGTAATAATAAAATTGTTTATAGCAACAGCTTTTGCCTTCCAGCTCTTTACAACTGGCAGCACTTTGCTGCAATCCCATTCCTAAGCTGAGTTAGCATTAAGAAAACGTGGCATTGATGGAACTGAGTCAAGCTTTTTAAATCTGAAAATAAAAAGCAACAATAGCTAAAAGAATGGCACTTGTGTTTCTCCTCCCATCCCTCCCCAAGATCTCCGGGGCCTCATAAGTTACCACTGCACAGAAGATCTGTCAAAAACTAAACGAGTAGTCCGTTCACCATGAACACACACCCTGCTAACCTACAGCATCCCAGCAGCACCGCTGATAACTTTAATGGTGGTTCAATCACAGAAAATGCTGGTCCAACATGATTAAACAACTGGGACAGAAACATCCCCGTGGGCTCAGACCTGTCATTTTACAGCCAACAGCCATTGTTAATGAGAAAAATTACATCTGAAAGCAAGTTGCCATGCATTTCCTTCTTTCTGCTCCCCTGCTGATGAACTACAGCAGTATAAATAGGGCTAAGAAGAGCCTTTAAGACACACACTGAGAGATGGCTGATGAGCAAAGTATGAGCACATGAAACAGAGGTTGAGGATCTGTGTGTTTTTAGATAAAAAAAAACAACTCATTCTCATGTTTGTCAGCCCAGCCAACAGGGTCAGGATAAAGCACAAGCTCTGCAGACACATCTACATGTCCTTGTTCTCAAAGGCTCTGCTTAACAGCAAAATCTCTGACTTTGGTTTTGCCGGAGCTGCTGTATAAGCCCCAGCTTGCACAGCAGATGAAACGTGCAAGGGAGAGATGAGCAACACCTCTGCAACAAGGGCATCGATGGGCACCTCCTAACTGCCAGAACTTCCATTTTTTTAATAAGCGAACTGGAATGGTCCTTTCAAACACAGATCCACCCTCTGAGTGGGACTAGGCAACTTCAATTGAAGTGGCACAGAGAAGGGACAGTGGTCTGGTGGGTATGCAAAGGACCTCGATTCTCCCACTAATTTTCGGTGTAACACCCATAAAATAAAATTATTAGAAAATTGCTTCACATTTTCTTAAGGGTAAAAGGAAATTAAAGAAGAGCATCAGAGTGCTGTCCCTTCTGCACAATTAAGATAGAATTTGCTCTTATTTAAAGCACAATACAAAATGAAAAGAGTCAAAAGATCAATCCTATAAAACACAAGAAAGTTTCTCCTTAGTCCAAACAAATGAATTATGCGGCAGAGCTACTCTTCTGGGGTAGCAGACTTCTTTGTGAGAACAAAAACAATACTTACAACGATGCTGGCAGCAAGACCTCAGCATACACACCATTCTACTTCCCAGATAAACCCACATTACCACCATTAAACTGCACGATGAACCAGAGTTTGCAGGGAAAATTTTTTTACTCACAATTCAAACATATTTTTAGTGTTTCAAAGAGCTGCTCAAGCACGCTGAGAAACATTCTATGGAGTGAAATATCTGCTTGGAAGTTGCTTCTGTTTCCCTCTACTCCCAGCTGTTATTACCAGAAACTTTAGTACACTTTATGATGATGTTTGAAGTATGAATGGTACAGTCAGGGTGTACATCACTTGAAATATTCACTGTTCCAAACTGGGTTAGACAGCAAGGGACATTTTCAATGAACATAGGATATTTATTTAGACTTCCTCCAGTCCTCTACTCCTCTAGAGTGCCTCCTATTCCCTACCTGAAGTCAGAAGCCTGTGATGTCCCAGACAGAACTGGCTGCTAGAGATGATTATAATTTCACAGGGGACTAAGATTGCAGGTGGGAAACAAAGCACGAGAAACACTTTTCATATAAAGGCCTTTAAAAATAAAGAATGGAAGAAAGAGGAAAGATATGCATAAGACAGTGGCTTGAAAATCATATGTTGGAAAACTGCATTTCTCATCCAAGCTGCAGAAATGACATCTGAGCTGGAACGTGGCATGCAAGAGATGACCAAAGTAGGGAGATGACATCTAAGAAATTGTACTGTAGAAACCAGGCTGTCATGTCAAGGAGGAATGAGAAAACAAAACAAGGAGGGAATGGAGGCACACTGCAGTTGACTGTAAATATTCAAATGCACTCTAAATTCTGGAGAGTAACACAGGACAAATATTTGCAAAACAGAACGTACACAACAAGCAATTTTCCTCTGCACAAGACCACCAGATACATTTAGGAAATGCTCACAAACTCTTTGTAATGAAGTTAAAAGCATTAAATTCCTACAAAAAGACACGAAGATAAGCTGCAAGCACACTACTACAGCTTCCAGGTGCGTGCATACCTGGACTGGCTGGGGGCTCTTTCAAGTTCTTCCTACTTTTTAAATCTTCACACTCTTTTCGGAGTCTGAAGTTTCTTGAGTTATCTAGATGCCACCTTGAAACACAACAAAGAGCTGAAGCACAGGTGTGTGCGACTCCCTGCCTCCTCCCCACCCTTTATCCAGTAATCCATTTAGATACCAACTGTGACAGCACATCTCTAGAGCTATGCATTACATATTGGTTCCACTGGAGAATCCAAGCACTGGCCTGCTAGCTGACAGCCAGACCAAAACTAATATTTTGCACATCTCTTAATCGAGTTAATGAATTATTGGTTCAATTCTGTCTGAACAGAACAAGAAACTGAGCCTCATCCTGAGCTGCAGCCAACACACAGCTCAACATGCTGTGCACCTGGTCTTGTAGAGCCAGGCTTCACTCTAGCTACGTCCATTCACACATCAGCTTTGGTTTTCCTCTGTGAAATAACAGCAGAGTTTTATTACTCTTAATCACAGTTTCCTTCTCATCACCTTGTTAAATGTGAAAACTAGGAAGGAAGTCTGCTTTGGAAGGGCTCCTAGGCAGGGTTAGGTTACAGCAGGCAATGCAGCATGCGGGAATCAAGTGCAACAAGAGCGCAGCCTGCAGCTGCTGGAGACCTGCAGTGATGTGCGAGACAGCATGGAAAAGACTACTGGGAAAACAAAGCCCCCTCTCTGGAAAGGGTGACTCAGTCTAGAAGGGATGGTCCGTACCTCAATCTACTTCCTCAGAAGCAAGTCAGAGCACTTGGCAAGGTTATTGCAAAAGTACTTATCCTCTTAGCCAAATACACTCACCAGTCACAGAGGAACAAGTGAGATGACACCCAGAGAGTCAGTCAGAGGCAACTCAAGGAAACAAGCTACAGGGATAAAAAAAGGTCCTGAAGTCTCTATCAGATGCTTTAGTTTTGCACTTTGCTGAGAGGAGTCGCCAGCTTCCTCCAGAGGTGTCCACCAACATCCCTGCAGTAGCACAGCAGACATTAGGGCTGGGTACCTCAACCTGCCACACTCACCAATCTACGTTCTTACACTTCATGCTTTCCAATGTCTCTTCCAGTCCTGGCAGCAGACCAGGAGGCAGGGGAAAAAAAAACAAACAAATACTATTAAAGGCTCCAAGAGTAGACAAAGGAATTGACAGCAGTGCACTGAAGAACAGGACTACCTCCAAAATCAGCTAGTTGGCACACTCCTGGCCAAGCCTAAAGAGAACAGCAGGGCTGAAAGGACAATACAAGCAGCAAGGGGCAGCCTGCACACATCATGCTCCAGAGTAAGCAGCAAACTCTACAGGGAGGGCTGTGCCAGAGCAGCAACCATGGGGGAGCATTGACTGAACTTCCATTTGTATCAGCAGAAATATCACCAACAATGCAGAACTGCCTGCAGTCACTATTCCAAACAGGCAAGGCCTACCACATCACTTGCTTTTTGTCCCCTTTCTCTTATTCTCTTGAAGGCTGGTGACTGCTTCCTTTGTTTTAGACCCCAGATGCAGCCTTACAGCCTTAAAAAGCAGTACTGGTGTAACCTTCACTTCCTCCTGTTTCTGCCACTGTCTTCGCCAGCTACACACACCACCAGATCAAGTTTGGTTTCAGCAGCTGTAAGCTACACAAAAGGAACCAGTGAAACCTTTATGGAGGAAATAATATGCAATTTTCTAGCTGAACACCTTTTAAAATGTAATGACAGAAAATAAAGTCCTGCATCTGTGCTCAGCAATAACAATCTGTACGCACACAGTAACAACATGACACTTGGAATAAGCAACATCCAGACAAAAAAAAAAAAAAAAAAAAAAAAAGAGAGCTTACCCAGGCGTCCAAATCCTCAGGCTTGGAATAAAAAGAGCGCAAGAGAAAAAGGAAGGAAAAGAGAAGAAAAAGAGAAATCAGTGATTTATGGAGGCCGCCTGCTGCTGCACAATGTAGCTTTTAGTATGACAAGTTTAGAAAAGTTCCTTAAAAATGACTAGCATCTTAAATAGTGCAGTGCTGTCCCCTGTTGGGAACTGTGCTATTAAAGCAGGAGCACACATCCCCCAAAATAAAAACAAAGCAAACCCCGGAAGGCTGATGCAGGATCCCCCCACAGAGCAGAGCTAAGAACAGACAGCTGTGCAGCAGCCAGGGTGTCACACAAGGCACAACATCATCCACAACACACACCAATGGATGGGGCAGTGCTGGGCATACTTGAAAAGAGGAGACCAGCAACCACGCATCCCGAACTCCCGATGAAGAACATGCACCCTTTTGCCAAAGCACTTTTGAATACATAAGTTGACCTCAATAGCAAGTGATCTTCTTTACATGAGAACTTCAGAGGGCCTCCCAACAGAAAACCAGTTGCCTGGGGGGGTTCTCCTTCAAAGGGGATCAACTACTTACTTCATGCACATTCCAAATATCTTTCCCAAATCCAAGCTGCCCTCACCTGCTCCTTCATTTGTTGGCAAGCCAAGCAGATCCAGCAGGCTGCAATGTTGCCTCTTTTTTTACTTATTACTACTTTTGACTTGCACAGTAACCCAGCAGCAGCAAAGCAAGTGCAAGACGATAAACATTTCATGCCCATAAACACCTCCTTCTGAAGCCAAGGCATTTATGAGGCAGCCACAGCTCTCATTTGTTGTCAAGGGCTGCAAGCCTTCCCTGCCTCTTAGGGCCCCATTCAATCAGCAGCACTCTCACTAAGCAGGAACTCAACACAGGCCAGCTGTTATTATGATGATTATTTATTTGGGAGATGTTGACAGGGCAGGAGGAACCTTCCTCCTGGTCACAGTTCAGTGCCAGAGGGAGCAGACAGCAGAGTGTAATGTGTATGAGATCTGCCATCATTCTAAAGGCACAGAGCAGCTACTTCAGGTAAGTGAGGGGTGATGTGCCACCCACTGTGAGCATTGCCTGTCCTCATCGTTCACAGCAGCTGGGAGGGGTGGGACAAAGCATCTCCAGTTCAGCTGGGGGAAGCCTATCCCCTTCCTGCAGGCAGGTTTGATGTACTGACATCAAGTCCTTGGCCAAACAACCTGACACACAACAGGTGTTGACCAGCAATCACCGACTCATCTTGACAAATGCCTGATCTGAATAACATTTCTCTTCCCACTGATTTTTACAGTCCGGACAGATGTGCTTAGTGTTTTAGCAACACTTCAGCAATAGCAAGGGTGTCCATCCTCAGCAGATAGACAGGAAAAAAAAAAAACAGGGCTCTTCATGGCATGATTATTTCGGCAGATAGGTCACATATACCTGTAGCTCATTACTGGATGTGGATGTCATCCTTGGGACACCTAAGCCACTGACTGACACATTCCTGGTGGACAAATATTTCCATGACAAAATAATCACAGGGCACTGACTCAGTAGCACTGAATGGTTACTAAGAAGATAGCAAGAAGAAGAAACTCCTTGCTAAGATGCAATCCCTGCTGTATGCCTTGTGATTTTAATGCACAACAGTAGAATTACACTGTTGCTAACCTCGGGGCATTTGTTCTGCCAGTACTGCCACAGGCTTTAATTTTGTCACCTTCGAGGAGGAAGAAAAATTACTGCAACAGGAACAGATGGATGTAATGCAGTGAAAGGGAAAACTTAAAACAGGTTTTGATGCAATAGGAGATATTCTTGAGCTGGGAAAAATAATTGTGTTTGGAGTGAAGCACAGACTAAATAATATATAATAAAACAAAAATGAAAACCCTGGCTACTGGTTTAAATTGTACTACTAAAGTCTGAGCCAAGATTTTTAGTAGACTTGCATTTATCATCACTGATAATAAGAGATGCAGTGCGACCAACAGTATTTTCAAAAGTTTAACTTAACTATGTAAGAAATTAGTAACATCTGGCTTCCTTGCTTCCTAACCAAACAAGTTCCACTTCCAGCTCTCAGTTGCAGGTGTGAGCATTATAATCCCTGCCCTTGGACACAAGCCATCACTTAGCACCCTCAGTCAATACTGCTGGTACTCTTCTACTACAGCAAGTGGGTTACTTGGACAACCCAATGGACAGCTGAACAAATACTGAACTCCACTATTGGGGTGAAAACCAAACCAAGACATTCCCTTTGACTGAAGCAGAAGCAAACGGTTATTCCTGAAATAGGACCTGGGGCCAAAGCAGCAACCCCCATCCAAGGTATTTATAGAGGAAAAAAAATGACAGTCTGCTTAGAGTGGACTATGGTTGGATATGGGAATAACATCGGCAATGCATCCGTACATCTGACAACTTCACATTTGAACACTGGTTCTGCAAGCAGGGATATTTTCCCACATATCAGTGAAGTCATGAATACTGTGTCAAAATAGCATTTCATACTTATGGGCAATTCTCAGCGTTTTCTTTTACCTGACTCATACACAGCACCACCTACACTTCCCTTGTGTCCGCCATGCTCTGAAGAAACATGAAAATAGTGGTTAGCAATCAAAATATGGTTCTGCAGTGGGTAATGCTGGACAAAGGGATGTGCACGATGAAGAAGTGGCCTGAGGGCAGGCAACAACTTTGGAACCTGAGTGAAATCAGTCTGAACCTGCATGTCCATCACCTTGCCCTGGACAGTGATGCTGCTCTATAATTAATCTGACTACAGCATGACCAGTGACTCAGGAATCCAGACTACCAGATTGGTAGAGATCTGCTTAAGAACTGAACACAGAATATTTTTATGGGCACTGCCAACTTTAGTAGTCAAAGATAGAGTGGGATATGTAAGAAATGAGAGGCAGCAGGTGCCCAAAACCTAAGACAGCTGCTGGCAACAACTTTTGCATTCATATCGATATATAAAGAGCTTTGCAGCACATATTCTAACATCTTGATGACCAGACATCATCACTGAATAAGCAAAGAGTCATTTCTCCATGAGGCAATAATCCAACTCTGAGCTTTACCGTTATGGTAGGAGCTAAAGAATTTTAAGAATAAATATTCAGTACCCACTCCAGTCCCTTAAACACTTCTAGTTCAGTGGAAAATTGAAGTACTATCAATATTAAATGTAATGAAAGTCAGAGATGTAACCAACTGACACACTGTCTCTGACAAAGTAGAAAGAGACAACTGAACAGCAAACCATTTTGAGACAAGACTGTGACGAAACTGCTCAACTAAAGTATACGGAGCACACATGATTCTATAAATGTGAAGATGGGAAACATCAGAAAAACCCTCTGCCCTTTTACAATACAGGGACAACTACAATTCTAATAGATATGGCACTGCGGAAGATAGGTTTGCATTACTGACAGTTGATAGTTTTCATTTACAACAAAATAAAGAGAAGCCTATTTTGTAAAATCTAAAGTAAACCATCTGCTTTCATTGCTTGCTTTAATACTCCAGCCTATTCCCACGTTCTTTTCCCATTACCACTTTTATACACGTACACAGTTTCCATTTTGCAGGCTGCCAACAGACAAGCACCCAATGTCCATAGGAACCTTACAGTGTTTGCTCTCTAGCTTTACACCCGAGATGCTTATTGCTGATAGCAGGTGAGTCAACAGCTCCCTCCAAATTTTCACCTCCTTGCTTAAATCTCCACTCAGACTATTAGATGTAAGACTCCACAAGACTTGGACTAATTTAGCCAAGAGAAAAAGAACTCTCAAGAGAGGGCATTGGGAAATTCTATAATTAATTATGACTTCCTATCCCAGAACATATTTCAGGATCCTACTGAGTCCACGAGGTATTTTCTCAAAGAGCCAGGAGCAAGGGCCACTCAACTCCTACTGGATTATTTCTAGCTCATGATCATTAATACAGACTCTCATCAAGCCAGCCGAGGGGTGGCATATGGCTTTCTAGGGATAGTACAGACAGGGGAAAATAACAGTTACGCATGCTTGCGTTCCAATCTCACTTCTGATCATGCATTTGGGTAAATAGCTTTCTCGTGCCAGGTTCTTAAATACCAAATACATTAGTTCTTAAGTCAAACATACTACATATTTCAAACACAACCACTGTCCTGTAAGGAATCAGGATAGTTTGCACAATCAACCCACGTGCTTCCAAGCAGCAAAACTGATGAACCACACGAGCTGAGAAGGAATTCCCAATCCACACTTGCTCCCAAACACAAGCACAATTTTTACCCGTGTTTGAACAATACATTTTATATTTATTATTTATAGGCATCAACCACTGAATATAGTTTTAATATAGTACAGTGAACCCAGAGCTCCTTCTACAAGACTAGAAAACTAATTTCTTAATATTTAAAAAAACATGTCAAATACAACACAGTTTAAGAGAGTTGACTTTGAGGCTACTTTTTAATACAGGCAAAGACTGTCTTAATTACGTGCTTGAGTAAGAAAATTCTTGAAAACCTTCACTCAAGATGATGCATCCCATTTGTCCCTATAAATCCTTCTGCAGGTGGAGACTCAGACTTTCAGACATCATATCTTTACCCACTATGAGTCTTGTAAATTTCCATCTTACTGCTCTTTCATCCAAAACACACACACAGCACACTTCATGCAGCATTACAGGGTCAGTATCTTTCTAGGGTAAAACCCAACCTCTCGGTTTGCCAAAACGTATGCGGAAAAGACAGAACAATAAAGATTTTGAATAAATCAAAGGGATTCTGAAGCCTTGCAGAAAAGGCCACCACAAATGTATTATAGAGAACTCAAAATAAGTGTCACACTAATACAAATATTCAGTCATGCTTGTAAGCAAAGTAATATCAAAGGAGGAAAGCAAAAAAATTAAGAAAGATACTAATAGACTGCCAGAAAGAAAAAGAAATGAGAAGTGAAGGACCTGACCACAATCTCCCTCATTTCCACGATTACCACAGAGAGATAAGCAGTAAGCTCTAAGTTCCCCTTTAACCAGTTCTGAAAATGTACCTCAGACTTGGCCTGCAGCATTCCTTGCATCCTATGCCAAAGTCAGTGTTATGAAAAGGCTGCCAATTAAGTTGTGGTTTTGAGCTATAGACAAGATGTCCACTAGAGACTGGTTCTTGTTTCCAAAGCACTTGCACATCACACTGCACGCTTTGAGAAGTGAACATGCTGGTACTTGGGTACGTATTCTCTTGGCTCCCACAAGGCTGAAATCAGAGAAAATGCTGCGAGGTTGCATGTTCTAATGTAATCCAAGTATGTCATAATGAAATCATCCGCAAAAAAGAAAAAAAAAAACTCCTCAAACTGCTCAACTCTTCCTGCTGCGCTCAGTCTATCCTCTCCTCCTTGCCACAGCAGTAACACCTGGCTTGAGGTCCGTGCAGAGACTGACAGTTGCTCCTTTGTAGAAAGCCTCATCCCTGATTTTTCCAAGCCTCCTGCCTTGAGTATGAGTGTGCAGCAGACAGTGGTCATTGAATCAGCATTGAATCCTTGTAGTTCCTACAAATGTTTAGAACTGGCACAATGTGGAAAACTGCCTTTTGCAAATTGTCCTCTCAAATGGAAATCAAAATTCTGTTGGCAGTGACATAGATTTGCAAGTTGCTGTTGATATAAACATGCCCTGGATGTTGCAGTATAAAAATAAGGAATATAGTTTTATCCTTCTCACTGGAGCTCCTGAAGCTCTAACAGGATGCCACACGCAGCCACGTAGAACCAAAGTGTTTAATCCTAGTCCTTCTGATCAAATGCAAGAAGCCTGAAATGTAGCTTTAAAACACCGTGTGCTCTAAATATAGCAGTTAGATGACCTGACAGAGCCAAGATCCATGCTTCATGAGTTTGTAAATTGAAAGAGTCAATCTAGCTCACAGCATCACAGAATCCTAAAGACAGATTGCTCTATTTATTGTGCTAGATACTATTTACAAACATATCTCCACACTGTTTGCCCTCTAATTAGAGTTAGAGCACACAGTCATTTACTTTGTGAGCTCCTTTTGTACACTACACCTCTAAAGTCAATGAAAGTAATTTTTAGAACCTGTTGATTGATTTATTGATCAAATAAGATGACCAGTGCAGTAGACTAGAAATAACCAGACTGCTAAGTGATTTGACAAATATTCCTGAAGGCTTGTCACTAAAGGAATAGAAAAAGAAATCCTGAAAGGTAGGTTCAGGCTTTTTTAGAATCTGCACCAATGGTTGGCCCTGCAACTTTATTTCATATGCAGGAATCCTTGAACAAGCGCACTCTACAGCCAAATGCCTGAAATAACTCTGTATAGTCCAGAAGCAATGACGTAAGTTCAGCTCCTACTAAGAATCAGAGAGTCATTAAAGTTGGAAAAGATCTCTAAGATCATCAAGTCCAGCCATCAACCCATCCCCACCATGCCCATAACCACATCCCTCAGTGCCACATCTCCATTGTTCTTGAACACCTCCAGGGACGGTGACTGCAGCACTCCTTGTGCAGCCTGTGGCCTTGCTCACTGCTCTGAGAAGAAACTTCCTAATATCCTATGTGAAAGTCCCCTGGCACAACTTGAAGCCGTTACCTCTCACCCTGAAGGTCTAATGTGTGAAGGAAAAGGGGCAAGAACTACATTCTACAGGAGTTTAGGACAAGAAAGGGAAACATATCTAACCAAGGCCATGCGACAGAAGAAACCCAGACAGAGATCATAGATTTGCTCAGGTTGGAAAAGACCTTAAAGATCATCAAGTCCAACCACACCCTGACCATACTGTCTTAACAACCCTCTGCTAAATCACGTCCCTGAGCACCACATCCAAAACACATTCAGGGATTAGGACTCAACCACCTCCCTGGGGAGCCTATTCCAGTGCTTAACAACCCTTTCTGTAAAGAAGTTTTTACTGATATACAACCTAAACTTACCCCGGTGCAACCTAAGGCCATTTCCCGTCATCTTGTCACCAGTGAGAAGAGACCAAACCTGCTCACTGTAATCACCTTTGAGGCATTTGAAGAGAACAAATAAGGTTTAAGGGCAGCTTCCAGTGCTCTGGACAGACTATTGGTAATTCTATGGTGAGTCTTTGCCACAGTTTTCCATGAACCCCAGCAGAAAGCAGCTTATTCCCCTTGCAAGCGCTGAAAACTATAAACCTCATCAATCAAGTGTTCACTGTGATGGTCTACTTCTTCCTGTAGATTTAATTGTGATTTAATGAGGTTTTCAATGAAACATGCTGGCAGTTTTTCATAAAACTAAGCTGAACACAACTTGTACTCATTTACACTGCCCACCCAGTTGTAAGAAGGTTGGTCATCCAAATCAAGACTCAACTCTGCTGCATAGGTCTCCTAAGAGGTACAGGAAAGGTAAACTAACAACACAGGAAGCAAAAGGAAAAAGCTTGTCTTAATACTGTGGTTTGTACAATACTTTAGCTAATCTTTTTGCATTGTGGTATTGAAGAGTTTACATTTATCTCTAGAGTAACGTAGGAACTTAAGATGTTCAGGAATGTCAATAACTTCTTCTGCTAGCATAAAACTAAAGCATCCAGGTATAAACAAAATAAATCAGCAAGATCAAATTCACTATCTGTCATAACCTCTCAGTATTTCCGAAAGTAAACGCCACACTTAGCAAAACAACCTTTAGAATAAAAACCTTTAAAAGCATATTTATCTCACAGTAATCTTTCCTGTCATGTTATATATATATACATATATATATATACACACACACACACACCATATATGTTAAAAAAAAAAATCAAAAGAAAAACCCACTCAAAGAACCAGTGCTCTTGTGTTCCATTTTCCATCTAATGTTGGTTATACACCTACAGAGACCTCACAACATTCTAAAGGCCCAAGCTTTCCTTCTCATTAGTACCACCAACACGTTGCTCTGAGCTGTGGTCACATAACCTTTTGCACCTTCTCACTCTATTGAATCAATCTCCCCTGGCAACTCTTGGCGTGGCACTCTGCTCCCCCTGCCTCCAGCTCTTCTTCCCTCACTAATTCTGTGCTCAGAACTGTGAAGCACAAAATTAGACGTTTCAAATTAAGCAAGGAGAGAGAATGAGAGAACCTTATTAAATCAACATTAGCATCAGAGAGTCTTCAAAAGAGAAACTCAATTGCAAAATATTATTCCACTCTGCAAACTTCTTTCTGTTGACAAAAACGGTGGGCAGGCAGCAGGGCCCTCCTGTGCCCCCACATCTCCATGCCATCACAGTGCTGGAGCAGTACAGGCAGGAGCCTCACACAGCACAGTCCCAGAGGAAGGAGGGCTTACCTTGAAATCACAAGCACTGGCATTGCCAAGAAAGAAGGACAAGGTCTACTGATACCGTGTTGGGGAAAAGGAAAAAAGTAAAACCACACTCTGAAAAACACACACACACACACACACACAAAGGCAGACAGCCTCTCTTCTCCTCCCAAGCCTCCCACAGTGCCACTTGCCCCGTTAAGTCACCTTACAAGTTACAGTCATTTCTTTACTTCATGCAATAATGCAGAGCCATTTCAAGTTTTAGTTTCCATCAGCAGTCCCTAACAACCAAGAAGCACTGACGCAACAGTGATGGTGAGTGTGGTTTGTTCCAAAACACCTTTACTTTCTGATGCCAACCTGCCACTCCTGGCCACATACACTTAGTGCAGGAAGGATGAGGAGGATAAAAATGACACCCACAAGAATAGTGACAAGAAGGTAAACTGGTAGTTAAAAAGCCTTCCATTCAACATAGTTGTTTTATAAAATGAATTGCTTCATTTCCACCTCTAAGGACAATAGTAGCAATACAAGACCGCTTGGAGCTTTCCAAAAGGAAAGGTTCCAATGAAAACAAGCAATTAGAGAGCTGAGAAGTGGGGAGAACAGAAGTCAGAAGGAAGCCCTGAACCCGGTGGTGAGAAGTATTTACTGATGTCAGCTGAACTGTCTGCCCTGTGTCTTTCCTCCAGGAAAGGGCAACACTAAGCAAAACCTGATTTTTTTCTTTTTTAATTAACCTATTTCCTGCTGCAGCCATTTGTCTTCTAGGCTTTCCCCAGCACACTGAATACAGAACCTGTAGCCTTCAAGTCCAATCCCTTGCTTCCGTAGGGGTTACCACACAGCACCTTTAATTCAGCAGGGAAGTAACTGTACTGATGAATGGCTAAACTGAACTATAATGATAGTGGTTTATGAAGCTAAGCACTAAACACAGATCAAAAGCAACAAACTAATGATATTCCTAAATATGAATGCGTGGTTCTCCTGCAAGGCCCTTTGTACACAGAACACCAAGGATATCAAAATGAAGGAGCATCGCTTCAGGTAGAAAAAGCTACACCAACTTCAGAACTTTCACTGGGTTAGTCTTATTTTCTGCCAATAGCAAGTCATAAGCTGTCATTTACATGCCCATTTCAGCTCTCTTGTCAATAACCCCATTCTGAGAATTAGTCAGGAAGCAGTCACCTTTTACCTGCCACATAAAATGGACAACTAAAAGAAAAACAAATAGCGAAGACTGAATTTTCATACAACTTCCACTGGATAATTCTACTTCCTACAAATCAAAAGTCAAAATCCGAGAAGCAAACAATGACTTTAATGCCCATGTATTTCACTTTTAACTGAAGGCTTAGAAAACCCTTAGAAGAAAGGTACAGTAGTTTTAAAAACCTGAAAAAACACCGAGAACTAAACAGAGGGTGCTGGGGTTGGGGCTTTTCTGTTCTGCAGCTGCAGAAGAAAGTAGTATTTCCATCATTCATGTCTTTGTGCAGATTATGGAAGGGAGAGCAGTCACAGTGCAGCAATGCTTGCCTGGTAATATCGTTCCAAGGACACCAGAAAATTAGCTCAGATCTAAGTATAACAGAACAAGAAGTTACACACATCTGAGAGGAAGAGATGCAGCAGCAATCAACAAATATATATTTTTTTTAAAAAATATATTTTTTAAATCCCTGTTTCATTCTTAAGTCTGTAAGGAGCTCCTGAAGCAGCAGCCAAGAATGGAAAGCCATCTACCAAACCCAGGTAACTAACACTGCCTGCAGTGTTAAGTCACTCCATGTGCCAGCCTGCCACCTACTAACATCAGTGTGGAAAGTCTGCTGCAAGCACTGAGAGGACTCTGAAGAAAGGAACAGAAACACAGAAGAAGAGGCAAGACAGACACAAAGCAATGCAAACAGTCATAGCAGCATTCCTTTTCATTACTTCTAGCTATAGCACTTAGCCCACTTTTGAGACATCAGTAAAATGGATCCATCTCATCATTGTTCAATTTTTCAAGCAGCAAATCGGGAATTAATATTCACGGGTTCCATGACTGACATAATTGCAATTTAAAAAGGGCAATTAATCATCAGCCACACTGGCAGCTGACTTGCCAGGCTGGGATCCTCTCTTTCCACACCTGCTAACAAACTCGGGAGGCAAAGCATTACATACACACGCAAATCCAGGCAGTGCTATTCTCTCCTTTAGCCCCACTATTCTTGCACATCCTCATACTCTACAGTGTATGTTGATTTTGTCATTATCCACAAGCACACACAACTGAATTTAATCATTTACCCTTTCCCCAGGTGCTCTCACAGGGTGCCCACGCCATCCCCTCACCATGTGTGTAAAGGACTATTTACCTCCATGTGTTTCGAGAGGGTTTTCTAGCACGCTCTACGCAAAAACAAAAGCCCAAGCACCTGTTCTGGGATTCATTCTGCCACCTTTAAAATCTTTAGACATAAGCATACGTTGCCATTGTAATCCATGGATTATAGAAGAAACATCTGGAAGCTGGGCAATGGTGTTTAGATTTCTGGAAAGAGAGTTTCGAGTGACTAAGTTTCTATGGGGTGAGTATATAAGTTCCTGTAGGAGGCACAGTCCTTAATATAACCTTTCCTGAGAGGAAGAAAGCCAAACTGACCACTGCACGCCAACTTGTTTTATCTAGAACATACATAAAACATCAATAATAAGTACCACAGAAAACAAGCCTATGATTGATAGAAAGATTTAGAGATCAGCAAGCTGTGAAGTCCTGAAGTGACACATAAGACAACGTCCTTGGGCCAAAGAAAATATACAGCATACCTCTAGGCCAAAGAAATCTTGCTTTAACAGGTGCAACTGCTGCCAGCCAAGCCCAGCAGATACATGGCGACTGAGGAAGTTTGTTGTAACACAAGCTGTATGTTCCTCCCTTCCTCATTCCTGCCAGTCAGCAACCAGAAACTGACTTTCATTATAACAATACAGGGAAAAGATTTCAATGCTTTTGAATGTAAGAGAGTAATTTCACTCCTATGGATTGTCTGTATGGAAACTGGAACACAATTCTGTATTGCACATCTTGGTCAGCATTCCAGACAAAGGTACCCGGCAGAACACTTCTGCCAGCAGATAACACCACTAAACAGCCTCATTTCCATCCATTAAAAGATAATAAACAGACCTTGCTTCATTATGCTGTCCTCACTTCTGTCTGGTCCCTCGCATAGTTTGCTATCTTTATGACACATGCTCCAGGTTCTCTTCATCCACAAGCCTCGGGGCATCAGTGAAAGTTAAACAAGGCATCTATAACCCACTTCTCTCAGCTTTGTGAAACTGGGCAAGCACAATCAAGAGCCCCCTCTAGCTTTTTCCTCATTCGGATATTGCAAGATTTTTTGAAGTCTCAAAGAAACATTTTGTTCCCAGACCTTTACCTTCCAGTGACACAAGTTTGACACTGCCTGTTTGTCCTTTGTTTGCAAAGGACTGACCACATCTTCTCCACTAACAACAAACACTCCTTATCAGATGAGACAGCACGGTGTTAAGAAACAGCAGGTATTTCACTCAGCTACGTATCCTCTCCCAACTTAGGAGTAAACAACTTGTGTCTCAGTGGCATTTCCTCGTAATGACTGACTGGATCAAAGACTTCTACTGGGCTCTTCTGTGCTCAGAAAGGGTGTTTACAGAAAACAGAGTTGGAAGCTTGAAGGCTAAAAGAAAAAAAGAAATAGCAAGATTTTCTCTCAAACAAAGCCAGGGCTCCTGGGCTGCTGCCCAAGATCACGGTCACCTCACTTCTTAAGTTTCTTCAGAAGAAAAACAAATACTTGTGTTCCAAATTTTCCTAAGACAACCTGCAAGCGTAACTCCTCCAATCAGCATTTGCTCACATGTTTATCTTCAAGCTTGTATTATGATAAGCTTTTTTCTTTTCAATATCTCTCTCCACTTCAGTAAGAGCCACTAACAGAAGACAGAGACCAAAATCTTCCCTTTCTCTATTGCCTACATTTAGTAATCAGTAACTGCCTGAGTACTGTGAGGCCCAAAGCACTGCCATGTTATTACACACTTATCTCTGCAAAACCACCCCACACAAGCGACAACTTCCAGGCAGGGGGGAGGGGGAATTGTGCAGCTTTGCGATAATTAAAGCATAGACGAGTGTCACTGCTGTAGATAATTATGCATTAGCAGTGAAATTACTTAATGGAATGAAATAAACTAAGCCAAATGATTTGTTTTAAAGAGAATTTAGGGTCTGCAAAAGGTGCCTGACTAACAGCCCAGGAGGGAGACAATGACAGCTCACTGCCATTCACAAAAACAATACAGTATCATAACAGCCAGCTCCCACCTCACGCCCAGGGATGGAGGGAGCAGAGGAAGAGCTGAAGAGAATTTCAGCCTCCCCAGTTCAGTCTCCAGTTGATCCAGTGAATGCCATCCTGGGACCTGCCAGCCTAGAGGGGACCACTGGTTGGGATCATTTCCTAAGCAAAGGCACCAGCTCCTGTGGCTCAAATTAATGCAATCCTGCCAGCCTTCCATAGCTCACCCCCACCAACAGCCACCAGACAAACCATCTTTAATCAGTGCCAATACAGGCAAGACTCCAGTCAACAAGAGAAACAACAGGACAGGTACGTGCTTGACCCATAAAAAAAAACCCTCTTCTCTCACCAAGCCCACGAGGTCTCCCGGGCCTGTCCTCCCACCTTACCAAATGCACTCCTACACAGCTTTCCACCACCACTCTTGTCTAGATGGCTCTCCACAGTATCTTCCTGCTCACTACAGCAAGGACTCTCAAGGTCAGTTAGGATTTATAAGGCAGCCATTTCATCTTTTGTGCTCCTCTGGCTACATTCCTTCCTAGAAGCTGCTGAACATTGGAGATTCTGCGGGGTCTGAAAGCCCTGCCAACACTAGGGCCAATTAGGAGTTTCAGGATGATGCATATTAAAGTTATTATGGGAGGCAGTTATGCAGCCAGAATAAATCTTAACTGAACCTTTAAGTGGTTTTTATAACTCTTGTTTCTCCCCCTTGAAAACAGATGAAAAGATACAAATCTCCTCCCTAAAAATCTGCAGGGATCCAAGCCAACCATCAACTTCTCTCTCAAGAGAAGATTCTACTCTGAAAGCAGCAGCAATTCATTTTGTTCGAGGCCAGCTAGATCACCTTTGTTTTAAACTCCAAACCACTCAAGTCAGTCAGAAACAATATCAGTAAAGACTGACCCAAGATACTTCTCTTAGAACAGTACAGCACATATATAGAATCACAGGATCATTAAGGTTGGAAAAGATCTCTAAGATCATCCAGTCCAACCACCAACCCATCCCCACCATGCCTGCTAAACCACGTCCCTCAGTGTCACATCTCCACAGTTCTGGAACACCCCCAGGGACAGTGATTCCACCATCTCACTGGGCAGCCTGTGCCAATGCATTACTGCTCCTTCTGAGAGAAACTTTTCCTGAAACCCAACCTGAAACTGCCCTGGTGCAACTTGAGGCCATTACCTCTTGCCTTACCTCTGTTACCTGGGAGAAGAAACCAACTCCACCTCACTACATCTCTAACTTCTGTTAAAATCCACTGTTTTTTCAGTCTGCAGATCACCAAATAGACAATTTTTTTTTTGTTTTAAGCATACCTAGCTTCATAGATTACATAAGATTAGAGAGCTAGAACACAGGTCAAAGCAGCAACTCTTCAAGAGGATCAGAGGAATAGAGGCAGCATAGATATCATGCATGAGACATCATTAGGATCTGCTACTATCTTCTACCACTTCCAAAACCAAACTTGCTGTCAGCAGCAGCTATCTACCCCTCCAAAAAAGTACTAATGGAAACAAGAGTGCTGGAATCTGAGGTGGTTAGGAACATCCCATATTATTTGTGTAGAAACCTGTAGTCCTGACAGTCACCCCGTCCTTTCTCTGCAACCTGAGCACACAGCAAAATCCAAAGCTGCTATACCCATGCATTTCAGCGAAACAACATGCCCTGGTGAGAAGACAGAAGCAGGTTCACTCAACACAGATTTCCAGTTTGTAAACTGTGTCAGCACGCAGTGCCCTCACAATTCTAAGTGATGCATTTCCACAGAAACCAATGGACTGCAACACGCAGGGTAAACTCATTCTGAAAAATATTACAGTCATTCCAGGAGAAGCTACAGTCAGAATGAAAACAAATAAGTAAAAACTTTGAGACGTTCGATTGGTATGCAAGCAATCTCAGAGTTCAGCAGTTCCTGGCCAATTCCTGGCAGAGCCATTGTGGGTGTCCTTTCACTGCCACCTTCTGGAAATTCTTGAAGCTTCTTTGAAACCGCTTTTGACAGTAAGAAAAGGCATATGAGCTCAGTGAAGGTATCAGTCCTGCCAGGCAACCAAAATGTATTTTAAAAATCGCCCGTCACAAGGAGTGCTACACCTAGAATCACATCCCAAAGAATGGAACAGCACAACAGTCCACAAGATCAACACACAGAGCAGCCCAGGCTGAGCAGTGGTTCTGACCCCGAGAAGATCCATAATTCATCTCCCGGATTCTACTCAAGGTAAGTAACAGATTTTCTCCCAGATCCTAAATTCAAAGCGTTATTCATTAGGAAATGCTGCTTATTAGACTCCATTTGCACCAACCCATTTTAAAGACTCACTTGAAAAGACAAACTTCTTCCTTCAAAAAAAAAAAAAATTGCTTCACCGAAAGTGAGAAATTTCTTAAGAATTCAGAGTCAATACTGAAATTAAAAAAAAAACAGTAATAATGTACAGATCAAAAAAGACATTCTAATATCAGTTTTTTATCTATGCTCACAAGAACACAAGATGTACCACTATATTGACTTGCCAGTAGATGACTGGAATTATCAAGCAGGAAATTTAAGTTCAAATCTGTCTGCGTTACAGCTCTTAAAATAGGCAAATGACTTGCTGATCTCAACATTGAAGCCTAACCAAGCTCAACAGCAACATCTGCTGGCCGACGAGCAGCAGACTAGTTTGACACTGAAGGGCTTTGTTTTTTTAAACAAAGATGTCAATTTTCACTGCAGCTTAAGAATGCCAGTGAGGCATATCTCACGTGCAAAAAACAGATTTAACTGCTAAATGTGAACTCAACATAAAGGCAGAGCTTGGTCTGCTCTTGCACGTACACATGCAGTTGAACAAATCTGTCATCTACCATTACTTATCTCCAAGATATTTGACATCAAAACACTGAAATTAAGATGAATTTGAAGTTTACGTTAGTCAGGCTGTGTTGAAGAAAGTCTTCCATCTAACTGCTCTAATTCCATCTGAAGAAGACCCAAGGTACCCCTTGAACTACTTCCTTTCCTGAGGGAACAGCCAGCATGGGAAAGGCCTGAAGCAGCAAAGTATTTACCAACCACCAGTCCCATCCACACAAGGGAGAATGGTAGCTAAGACTATTAGAGCTCCTTTCCCTCCAGGTGCCTTAACACATTCCTTATTAACCTTACAAAGTAAGCCTGCTATTGAAAATGACATTCAAGCCTGAGCAGACCTAATGGCTTCACTTAATTCGAGCACAAACTGATACTCCAGATTAATTACAGTGAAAACTCATTTTTGCCCCAGATGCATAGAACTTGGCAAAGTACATCTAGGCTATTCTAACTAAAAGAAAACGCAAGTGGTTGTTAACAGCTTCAAGACTGCAATTGTACCTTCTACAGCATCTGGAACAAGGCCACAGCGACCTGAGAGCCTGGTAGCTGCAGATTATCTGCCGGCTGCTCAGAAGCAAAAAGTGTTGATGCATCTCACTTCTGTTACCAGTAAAGGAATAGTATTAAGTTCTTATTAGAATGCAGAGAATCACCCCTTCCAGGTCACCCTCCAACAGGATATCACAGGCAAGTAGGTTTTTAACCTGCTATGATAAACTCCAGTAGCACAAAGCTTTGAAAAGTTACGCTCCAAAGGCTGAGCCTTGAGCAGGAAATGGCATCGGAGGTGGGAAGGGCAACTTTCTCAATGATAGAAAACTACAGGCTGAACTGATATTCATTATCTTTGAAGATTTAGTTTGCTTTGCAGTTGAAGTCTATTGTGCTTGTTTCAAGTTTCGTAGCTAAAAAAATACATTTTTTTTTTTCACTCTGCCAAAAAAAAATCCAGGAATAGGTTATAAGAAATATTAGTGCTTAATTGCAACACACATGGTTCTATTGTTTAAGGAGAAGAAAAAAAAAAGCAAAAAAAAAAAAGCATTCCCAAACTCCTATTCCCTTATTTAGCTGTTGGAATAGGACAGCATATCATAGGAAAATAAAAATGACTGATTGTTCAGGTCTGCAACAGGGAAGAGAACATCTTCTGTGAGGAACCACTTGTGCACTGGACATTCAGAAACTACAGAAGGGAGACAGTTTCAGCTTGACACTGCCAAATTACAGCTACAGCGAGATGAATGCTGAGGAACAAATCCATTCTGCTCAAAGGCTAGAGAGAAGGGAAAAGGAGAGAGAAGAGATATGAGCCTATGTGCACAGAAAAAGAAAGGGGCTTCAAGTTATCTCGTAGACAGCGAGCAACACTTTCCACAGCGAAAGCATTAGGCTGAAGATACAGTGAAAATATATGGCAAGCACTCATTCCTAATTGCAAGAGCACTGGGTATTTAACAAATGTATCCTTAGTCTAATGTACTATTTGGGCAAGTATGAAACTGTGGAGCTTTTTACTTTCGGACACTAATTATACATAGGCCTACTCTATCCATCTGTTTGATCAGCTTTTACTCTCAACTCATAGAACATCATCCTTCAAGTTTGTCCATCATCATCGTATCTTTGAGGATAAAATGCCCCTAGTGTGACATGCAGACACAAACACAAAAGCCAGCTAGTTCTCCAACTCCTTCTCTCCCTCATAGCCTTGCAGGTGTTCTATTTTCATTGTCTAAAAAAATCAAAGAGAAAGTCATAAGCTCACTTCCTCTCCCCTTTAGTACAGTTCCTTTTAAGAAGCTGCTCTTCATCATGTTTTACTCAGCACTCATAAATAATAGAGGTAATTGCAGGTGGTCATAACAGATAAGTACAGAAAGTACGCGTATATAGCACAAAGTAAACACTAAAAATTCTGAGGTGTTCCAAAAGCAGAAAGAATTCCTGGCAAATAGCAGCAGTGGCATCCACGTTATGTATTTACTTGATGCGAGTCAATCAGAGAGCCAAGAATAATGCAGGGACAGACTTTAGACAAAGCTAAACGAGGCTGCTGGCAGCTCACTCCCTTCTGATCCCCCTCCCCACGAGCAGCATGCACAGCTATTTCTACTCTATGAATTTGCATTAGGAAGCAGGAATGCTGCTCGTGGAAAGATAGGCTTAAAACTGCTGAAACTCCAAAATCCATCAGCAGCACGCAATTAGGAAGATATTATGCTGACTGTAATAAGAAACTCTAAGAGTCCACCCAGCTGCCCAAGAGTTAACATAATGCATTTCTCATCAAAACCTCTTCCAAGAGGTTAAGCACACAATAGACTATCTAAAGCACAGCTAGACAGCCTGCTTGAAATTCCACACATGTGCCTCAGCAATGTATTTCTATTAATGTCCAGTGTGTGTCAGCGTGAAGATAAGGTACCAACATCATGTCCGACCAGCCAGCTAGAGAATGGGACGCCGTGTAAAACATTGTCTGATACTTAGAATCGCAGAGAACAGCGGCACTTGCAATCTCACCCTCTGCACACACGGCTGATAACACCACCAGCGAGCAGCAGCAGAGCCAACCCCTGCAGTTTGGGGAACAGACAGAGGGAGAGGGAAGCAAATAAGGACAAAAATAAACTTCATCAGCGAACAGACGCAGGTTTTAGGAAGCCCAGCAGAAGCGGAGGGTATAAGTGAACTGGGAAAAGCCTCAGTGAAATTCGTTCTTTGTATCAGATTGCTTTACTTCTCATCTTTAAAGAACGTTAAAGAAATAACATCAGCGCTCATTTTGATTTCTCTCATCACACCACAGATACTCAGCTAGCACTGGAGCCTTGCTGAAGACACTTGATTTGAGGAGCTGTGCCTCTGATCAGGGCACAGCTGCTCCATCCAGGGCCTGAGAAGCCCACCTGTTACACGAGCAGCTGCAGCACAGGAACCCACTGGGACACCCTGCAGGGCTGCGCTGTGCACAGGTACACACAGGTAGTGCTCCAGGCTGCTAGGAAGCTAACTGAACACCTTATCAATACACTATCTATATCCCTCCTCCTAGTCTTTCTCATTTAAACAACTGCTTTAAGACACTCGACAGACTTTTGTACCAAGATCCAGAAAGGCCCCTCAGTCTTTCTCTCTTAGCATCCCCGGAGCATGATGCTCTCCCCAACTCAGGTATGAACATCTTCCTAACCACCCTCTCCATTGCCAGGTAGGGTCACTCCAAGACATACAGACAGAGGTTCCAAGGCAAGGCAGAAGCATCAAATTAAGTTCTCATGGTGTTCAAGGAATGACAGAAATGATATCCAACGGCAGGTCACCTACCTCACATCTGAGTGCAACATCCGCCTGTTTTCCACTCACTGCAAACTTATTTCCTAGCTATTATATTGGCCCTTTAAGCTCATTATCTTGCTCTCTTTTGAAATAACACTTCAATTCTGAAACATCAAGAAAATTTTCAACCTTCTTTCTAAGGATCATCAATTCAGGTTTCAAACACCATCACTTTGTAGAAAAAAATACAACAAATACTGGAAAAGTGTAACCAAATAATAAGCTAGATCATACAATTGTTTGAGTTGGAAGAGATCCTTAAAGGCCATCTGGTCCATCTCCCCTGCAACAAACAGGGACACCCACAGCTCCATCAGGTGCTCGGAGCTCCTCCAGCCTGGCCTTGGCTGTCTGCAGGGATGGGGCACCACCACCTCTCTGGGCAGCCAGTGCCCTCATTGTATGCAATATCCCAAGAACACAAAAGAGAAAAGCAAAATTATAATCCAAAAATGAAGTTTAACCAAGCTAATGGGAACAAGCTTGTTGTAACACTCTCTGCCTTTATACCTACAACAAATTCATTCCATGATAACACTTTTGCACAATACTGGCTCATAGGAAAGCAAAGCCTACTACAACACCCTAATGCATTCCTGAGTGTAGTATGTGGTCAGAGACAGGAAGAAAAGGAAGGCTAATCCTATCTTTCACTTCTTAAATGACAGGATGGCTTTCCAGTAACCCTTAATTAGAATAAATGAATCTGGAGGAAGTTTCTGTGTAAAACATGAACTTAGTAGACAAAAAGACGTGAAACTGGGGGAGAGAAGAATTGAAGCCAAGAGAGGGGAATTAGGCAGCACCACAGACAACTTCAATTTCTTGCAGCTGTAGGATTTAGAGAGACCAACCTTGTGATAAGGTCTCTTAGCCCAAGAGACTACAAAAATGAGAAGCTCACAAACGACCATCAGCTGCTGAAATCTGCAAAAACTCTCCGAACACAAATTAACCTTCAGAGTCAGGAGATAAAAGAGTAGCTGCAGAAATTGGAAATTGTTCAAGAAAAATGCTATAAAAATGTCTGACAAATCATAGCAGCAGTAGCAGGGAAAATAAGGAGAAAAGATGCCACATCTTACCCCTAAGCCAGATAACACTTTTGCCTTCCCCCAAGAGAAAAAGGAGAAATAACTGTTTTTTTTACATGTTAGTTCATAGGAATAAACATTCCCTACAGCTGTTCTTAGTTAAATTTAGACATCACTGGTGCTTCAGAGATCAGAAGTTCACCATCTAATTCTGCAAGATTACTTTGTGTAGGGATTCCTTAAATGTTCAGTGGTATCATACAAAGGAGGAATTCTTCCACTGCAGAAATGCATCTATTTCCATAGCAGAAGGCAGTAGACAAGGAGGAAAACCAAGCATAGAGGAAAACGGGCTGTCCTGTTCAGAGGTTGCAGATTAAGAGGCCACTAACTTTCAAGTCCACTGATCAACATCAAAGGAAAGACTGGAAAAGCATTTCATAACTCATACAACAAGAGTGATGAATAAAAGGAACAGGATCAGAAGCTACTTGCAATCCAGCTAGTTAATTCACTTATCAATAGCCTGCAACGTAGGAAGCAACAAATGGAGATAAAAAAAGCCTGCAGAGCCCTCAGCCAGGGAAGCACTGCAGACTGCTTCCAAGCACGACGACTCTTCCTTGCACACAGCAGGTCTCCATATCAGGCATTAAAAATGCAGAGAAGTGGAACACAACCTTATTAATGCTACTGCTTAATAGACTTTTTTAGGTCAAAAAATAATATTTAAAAAAAAAAAGCTTGCAGAACTAAGGGCTGTCTGACTCTTTGGAAACACCTTTGGCACCTGGTGTGTGTCACTGTCTGCTAATCAGAAGCACCCACGATACTCGACCATACACCTAATGGCAGACAGCTCATCAGGGACAGAACCAGCTGTTAGCAAAGGTAAAACAATACTGCACATCTGTTAATTACCAAGGCTGACCTGAAGAACTCTTAAACATAGTTATTTTTTAAAAATTAAGGCTATTTGAAAATAAATCAGAAATTATGATACCACAGGTTAAGATCTGAACTCCCTCTGAGCTGCTACAGTATTTCAGCTATTGGGGCATACATTTACTCCTGAAGTTTTATGTGTCACAACTCTAAACTAGCAGAAGTTACTGCCTTCCCAAGACAACCACCTGGAGGAACCCTGGCTGGTTTGGCACGCTCTAAGGGGATAGAAGCTCCTGACACAGACTGTCAGTGCTCTGCAAACAGTCAGCCCACTAAAAGGAGCTGCCTCCACAACTGGCAGCACCCAAATTACAAATTCAGATCCTAACAGCTAAGATGTATCACATACTCCAAACAAAAATATGAAAATGAATCCAAGGCGAGGCGTCATTCCTGCAGTAAGCATGTGTATTTGCTCATTGCTAATCACTGTAACAGCAATGAAAAAAATCAAACATGAAAAAAGTAACCAATTTTTCCCCTCATTTTGCACTATAATTTAAAACTAAGTGCTCATATTTTCAGATTTAAGCCAGTGTTTTCTGCTTCACCCACAAAAAAAAAAATTTCAATCAAGAAACTTGCACAAAAAGTACTGCTAAAGACTGAAAAACAAGATGTGTTAGCAGCACACATTTGCAAATTTAAAACCAGAATGGTTTGAGCTCAACGTGCTACATTTTAAGCACAGAGCAAATAGGACCAACAGAACTGCCAGGCCATGAGCAGTGACCAAACCATAAGACAAGGCTGACAGGATCACTGCCTTCCACTGCATCAATTCATGCATGTGGGGAGGGGCAAAAACCACAAGTGATGATAGAGGCCTGAGCCCAGAAACAACAGTCTCACCTCTGAGATGTCCCCATGCTGTCACAAACACTGTGCTACTATAGGAGCCCAGTTGGTCATTATTATCACAGTGGTAAGAAATAACAGCATAAACTAGAGATATCTGCTTATGGGTTAACCAGTCAGGATGAAATTGAGCTCCAGCTTTACACTAAGTCAATGAAATTAAGTTATGTTCAGCACCCTTTCTAAAATCATTTTCAGTTCCAGTTCAGCTGCTTCTACAGTTAAGACTGATCAATAACAGGCAAGAACACAAGCAAGATGAGCTTGAAGCTTCAGCAGTCACTAGAAGACCAAAGAAAGCTTTCCACCAATGGGCCAGTAGGATTATTCCTTCCAACAGGCTAAGGAAATAGCAGCTGGTATGCATTGAACGTGTACATACCATATACACCTGGCATCTGTTGTGTGCAAAGCCCTGAAGCTCAGAATCCCACACTCACATCAACATCAAAACTTGGTGACCTGACCAAAGACATTCCCACTCAGCACTCTGTCTTCAACCTTTCTCTCCCAAATCAGGGATGGATGAAGAGAGGCTCTGAAAAGCAGACAGATTATTTCTGGGCAGTAGATCATTTAAAAGGAATCCAGCTGCCTCTGACCAATCAAAATAGGCTGCTGGAACACCCAGGGATGGGCCAAGCCCTGCTGCCTGCAAGGACTTCATCCCACACGTGTCCCCGGCCAGCATAACCACGAAGACCAACCAGAAAGCTGAGGCAGCCATCCAGCCAGCTAGAGAGCAGGGCTGGGAGTGGCAACCATCCCTCATCATCAGCCAGAGAAAGGACTTCCCAGCAATTTAGGAACCGTATCCAGTCTGTTCTTGCACAGCAAGCAATGACCTTCAGTCTTGCCTGAAACAGCTAATTATGGTGCAAAGTTTTTCCTACCATCACTCCAACTCAAGAACGCCTTGATTTCGTTCTTTTCAAGCGGTACGGAAGACGACGACTCTTGGTCAATAACTCTGACAAAGCCATTTTCCAAGGGGTATTAAATGCGGAGATAAGAACTTCGGGACTTTGCACAAATCATATTAGTTCGATTCTGAAATCCGCATAATGCTTCTTTTCAAAGTATTAATTTCATTTATTCTATTTGCTCTCCCTCTGTCCTGATAACACAGGCACACATGGCCCCTAAATGAGATCCTCCTATTTTATAAGTTATAATCCTCCCTTTCTAGAGGAGTAATGAGATGTCTTCGCTTAATCGCGTTGATTCCCTCACCAGCTTCTGCTTTTCTCCAGCCCCATCCCACATCGATTTGTTTCAAAGGTTTCAGCAAAAGCCTTCAAGGGTGGGAGTCACCGGCTGAGAGACGATAGCTCACAGTGCATACACTGCACAGCATTAGGAGATTATAAAAGCAAGAAAAGGAAAAAAGAGCAGCTTTGCTTGCAAAGTTTCTTTTGTTGGTAAGAAAAAAAAAAAAAAGCCAGAAGCAGCAAGAAGTTAAGAGATGAGGTTTTGATTAATTGGAAACAAAAAAGGAATGATTCGAGGTTTAGGAAAATGCAAGACTATTCACGACACAGCCAAGGAATTAAATAACTTGACTATGACAACATCAGAAGTTACTCAAACTAGAGTTCAGAAAAAAAGATGGATGGACTGATTCCTGTGAATTGCACTGAGACTTTAGGCATGCTACAAGCATTAGTTACACACCGCAGGCCCTGCTCTGAAGTACCTTACATATCATCCTTGTTGTCCTGTAAGTACTTGTGGCATTAAATTACTGAAGAGTCCAGCCAGCACTGTGATCCTGCAGAGATGCAGAAACAAAACATTTTCTGATATAAACTGGTGAGAGTTGTTCTGAAGCAGCTGAGCAGGCTGCTTCTGCCTGAGCCAGTCCCACACGTGTCACCAGAAGCCACACTTGTTCCAAGTGAAGACAGTGCTGCAGTGTTTCTACTTACAGTTAACTTCTTAAGCTTTAAAGAGTTTTAGTCAAAACCTAAGCTATCTAGAAGCTAAATACCTTGTTCAAAGTTATTAAAAAAAAAAAATCAAGACAAAAACATAGAACAGGATCCATGTTCTTTTGTAATCAGTGAACTGTTCAGAAAAAAGAAGATCAAGTTTTAATTTGTACCCTACAAGCCATGAAGGGCCCAGAAACAGACAGCAAGTTCCCTACCAAACATTAGCCACGCTCTCTGCAGGACTTTACGTTATATAGTCTCACTGAAGTGCCTCAAAGACCCTGCCAATAATAAAAGGAAGGGTGGAAGTCATAAAGAACAGATTAAATGACAAGCTATGTTCAGCACTATCAAAATGAAATCATTTCAAAATACAGCTATCATATTTGGATTTACGATCCACAAGTGGTAAAGTTAAAAGGACAATACAGCAGCACTGCTAGAGACAACTGTCAGAGAAAGCCAGTCATGACAAAGTGATACAGGGAAGGCACAGGACAGCTCAGGATCTTACTGCAAGCATCAAAGTAAAAATAATAAAACAAACCTTCCTAATGATATGTGGCATGATGTTCAATTCTTACAAAGTTAAGTTCTGTTGGAAGCAAATTACCAACCTATTTCCATCATGGGAGTTGTCCTGCTTTCCCTCTGGCTTCCCTCACAGGTCATAGCAAAAAACAAGAACACTGAAAGCCCTTTCCTTTATAAACAACAGAGAATTTCCCATTCCACCTGCACCCAGACTACCACCAGGTACACCTACTGCCACTACTATTTCCTGCCTGAGGGGGATGACAGCTACAGATGAGATGAAAGAACAGTTCACATCCATTATTTACTTAATATTCAAGGGCCAGAAAGCAGAAGAGTGAGCAAAAATATTCAAGCTCCATTCCAAATACAGAAAGAAAATACTGGAAGACAAAGGGCAGATATATGAGTAGGACTGCCTGAAAGGAAGCTGTAGCTGAGATAAAGCAAACCTGATAGAGACCCTAACAATTTAAAAAAGCTTGACAGAAACAGTTCCTGCTTAGCAAGACACCTAGCAACCAACAGACAATAGCTTTTACCTCATCTTTGGAAGGATAGGCTGGACTGTTTCATTTTTAAGAGTCTTAAATTTATGACCAATCAAGTGATAGTTAAAGAGCAATGAAATTTAACAGTTTCTCGGTCTTGCACCAGACTGCATGGCCAATATTTACATTTTACAGGTTACACAGGAAGAGCCCAATCAGATTTTTGCACATCAAGTGTGCAGTATCTGGACATGCGATACCGCAGGATTAAAAGCTAACTCAGATAACAGAACAGGTTTTGTATGTTAGAGATCAGCCCCCTACTCAGCTTAGAGGTACTTTCTTCAGACTTCACAAGTACTGCCTGTCTCTGTTGTCACAGCTCTCAGAGACCGTTCTCTGTATTCACTGCAGGAGGGCAGGCCTCTACTTCTGAGGCAGGCCTTATCTTTAGGCTGGACACTGAATCCACCAGCTACCCACACCTCCCTTTACAGAACTGCTAATTGCATTCAAAAAGATAACGCTCCTTCTAGTGGGAAGAGAGCTAACACTGTGTCTGCTGACCCAGATCTCCTATTTGGAGGAATAGCCTGCCTCAGACATCGCTATCCTAAAGCTCAGCAAGCAGGCGGACTTCTCATGGTTAGGGCACGATCTGGCAAGCAAGTTTCCAGCTATACCTGGGAGAGCAACCTCAGAGCCCTACAAACACAGCCACGTGCTACAGGTTACCACAGAAGGCATTGATGGGCCCAAACCCACAAATGAATACATTCACAGACCTAACAATTTTTAATCAAAGTCTCTATGCCTCGGAATGGCAGAAGTTGCCTCAGAAGGGTACACAGGTGGGAAGCACTGCTTTATGGCTGTGCGCTCCCATGCACCCCAGAAGCATCTGCCATAGGTTACTGTCAGAAATGAGCTACTGCCAGAAGGGCCTTCTGTCCAAACCATTATATAGTTATTTTCACTTAAATTTTATTTACTCAGCCCCCAATATTATTATTAAGCTTGATGATCATTGAGGTCCTTTCCAACCTAAGACATTCTGATTGTAACTTCAAAATGCTTCACAGCAAAAATCACACACCTGGGTAAGCCGTGCCTATTTGCTATTCAGCACACAGAAAAAACACGCTCACAAAGATTCTTCAGTTCAATCAAGTGCAAGCAAGAGATCAGTAGGACAGAACATGAAGACAACAAACATTGCTCAAGTCTGTCCCCTCTCTCTTCCTAAGCTGTCCTTTCAGTATGCACTAGGCTAAGAGAATTATTCTTAGCCCAGTTTTCTCAGCATCACAGTTTATACAAACAGGCAGTTTGACCTCAAGTGCTGGTGGCACAGCCCCACCTTGCTGTCACACCTCATCCCACTGCAAGTCCAGAAGAAGTGGCAGTTCCAGTAAGACTGTATTGTGTACAGGCAGTACAGCATTGGCATAGTAATCAACATTACTATGTATTGAACAAGTATTTAATAGAACACAACATAAAATGGTATCAAGTGAGCATTAAGCATTAATACTTAATGTAAAATACCTGGTTTTGTTACCAGGATGTAAATATCCAATTTTTTTTTTTTTTTTTTTAATTGTGTACTTGCACAACCATAATCCAGGAACAGAAAGCAAAGTTTTATGACAAGTCAGATCAGCAGAGTTTAAAAGCATACATTTGTTTCATACACTTGCCAGTTTAAAAGAACACACTGTCTCAGACAACAAGCCCATGCACACAAAGCACACTGACCATTCATCCTTCTTCCCCCATAGGTCAGGCTGCCCTCAGCACAGTCATTGCTTGTGCCATTCCCTGCAAGCCTGGCCTTAGAATCACTGAGAGACAACTGGTGCAGCTTGCTGACTAAACTCTAAGCCAAGGAGTAGAGTTATGAGGAGACAAGCATTTCTGACTAAAGCAGTTTCTAAACTCAACATACAAGTGGCATTTAATGAACCCCTTCAAGTAGAGTGATTCCAGTCTGTTCCACATGGGAATATAGTGGAAGTTGTTGTTACTCACCAGCTGAGCTGCTCTCTTCCTCTCTTCATTGGTGCTGTTCCTTTCCCGCTGAAGGGCAGTACCCAGCATCTCACCAGCTGCTTCCCTTTCTCTTTTGGCCAGCCGGAGCAGCTCCTCTTGAACCAGGGCCTGCTCCTGCTCATACCTGTAGGAGTGCCAAAGACAAACAGAAAGAAGGTGATCAGCTGACTTCTGGCAACAGGGTCATGGCTTAGCATGGACAATCCAAAAACCCAAATGCATAATCAGTTTGGCACACAGCCTGCTCACAGTCCCTCCATTATCAGCAGAAATTCAAAAGTCCAACAAACTTCAAGCATGACCTGCAGTTTGCACTGACAAACAGCCCAGGCAAAAACAGCAAACTGAGCTGCTCCATATAAGCTTATATTTCAGTTATATTTAGCTCTATTAAGTACTTAATTATCACCTAAAAATTGTGATAATAGAAAGTAGTTAGCTAAATAAACAGATACTGCTTTGGACAAGATGAAAGGATGCACCACAATGAGAGGAGTTAGCTTATCTCACAGCATAAAAGGAGTAAACTATCCTTTTCCCCAAACTTCACCTCACCTCCTGTATAATTCCTGCTCTGCAACTGTAGCCTTCTGACCAGTGTTACTTGCTGTTGGTGGCTGGATTCCTAGAAAGAAAGAAAGAACAAAACTGACAACTGCAATACAAAACACAGCCTGAATTATTTGATGAGAATACTTAATACATGTTATCCCATCAAGACAATACATAATAATCCTTAGGAATTGTTAAGAAAACTCAAATCTGATGGAATTAGACTTCGTGAAAGAAAGAGATACTGACAGCATAGTCTTCAGCAAGGCACACTGAACCAAGTACACTACACAACTGTCTAGGCAAGGATGTTACTCACAGACACTGAAACATATTTATTTTATAATATTTATATATATTTATATCTATACTGAAACATACGCATAGCTTTAG
The DNA here is from genome assembly GCF_905368555.1 of Meleagris gallopavo. Classification (NCBI taxonomy): domain Eukaryota; kingdom Metazoa; phylum Chordata; class Aves; order Galliformes; family Phasianidae; genus Meleagris; species Meleagris gallopavo. Next base: position 9,592,543 of record NC_139417.1, on the reverse strand, counting down.
TTCCATTTTCTAGTTGTTTCTTCTAGCTCTATTAAGTCTTCCTACTTTCCTTGTAATTAGAGATTAACTTATTTGATGGAGTTCATCCGTAAAATTGACACCACTTCCAGAAAAGATGTAGGCTAACAGCAAACAGATCTCTAACAGCAAAGGCCTGGTTCATTTTAGTTTGTATGCCTTAAATCCATGCTGATAAAGTTTATCAACAAAGTATATTTGTGAATCAGCAGAAGTCAAATCATCTTCTGAACCGTAAAGAAAGTCAAATTCAGAAATCATGCTCTCACCATTCGCTTGACGTATCATGTAACCTGTGTTTAGTCTACTCTTCCCCTCCAAGAACAAACATTTCCAGAGAACAAAAAGCAGCATCTCCCCACCCATCCATCATATACTTCCTGTGCATAGAAAAGGGACAGTAAAACAATTTTCAAGAAACACAAGATAACATAAAAAAAAATTACTGCCTTGCTTATTGTGTGTTTGTCTGAAATTCTACGCTCACAAAGTCATACAAGTTTCTTAATACATCTGAGAACGATGGCATTCTAAAGACAAAACAAAAGGATCTATAAAAACAAGTTGCCTTACTTAAGATCCCACAACAGCAGAACTAGAACCACAGCATTTCAGTGGCTCTTCTCAGGATACATTCATGCTATATAACGTGAACAGAAGTGCTAAGCAGCATGCTGTTCTGCTCAGGAAGCAGCAAAATTGCTTCTGACGCGTTAGTTGGCAACACCAGGTAAAGTATTTGCAGGTAGATCGACAGTCATGCACAGAAAAAAGACTGGAACTCACCCAGGTGGTGAAGGGACTCTCTAGCTATATAGCACTCCGTCATAGGAAGCAGCCTAGGTCCAAGAGATGCTCTCCCTTCAGTGGCTGGCCCTTATATGAGCCCAGGGAGATTCCACCCTGCGTCCACCCCTTCTGGTCTCATGGTGACCACAGGTGCAAACAATTTGCCTGTGCTCCCTGGGCCAGCTGCACCCCTTCACCAGGTGCTCATCATCAGTTCAAACCCTGACCTAACAGTTCCCCTACAGGTGTCAAATCAGTAGACCCGACAGAAACCAGCAATACCTGTAGGAGATTTGGGTTTCCCTTCTGCAGCTGTTGAAAATGGAGCTGTACCACTGGATAAGTGGGGTGACTTCTGGTTGTCCCTTTTACTTTGAGATTCTTTCATCCGATTCACTACATCTTCAGTGAGCTAAAACACACACACACAAGAAAGCAATTAATCAAGTTAGTTAACTAAGCACTTACTGTACGTATATTTCAGGATAAAAGCATTTAATTTGTTAGCTTTTAAGCTGCTCCAAAACCAGAATAGTTCAGTTGGAAGGGACCAAAGACATTTGACCCAACCGCATGAACACTCGAGGACTAACCAAAAGTTAAAGCACATTACTGAGGGCATTATCCCAGTGCCTCCTGAACACTGACAGGGGTGAGGCACCAATCACCTTGCTAGGAAGCTTAACCGCGCTTACAGTGAGGGAGCTCTGCTGCTCTCCTCACGAGACGTGGCATTAGAGGCCGTACAGGAGTCCCAAAAAGATTGCAGCCAGCGCCTTTCTTCCATCCACCGAGCAGGTGGCCATAGCAGAAAACCGGCAATAAAACTTCCAGCCTACAGACACACTAAGAGCCACACCTGCCCAATTTCGACCTGAAAGGCAGCATAGATATCTCAAAATAATCCCGGTCCATAGAAATACAGTGCGAACGAGGAGCGGGTGGAAAGGAAGAACCCGGAGCAGCGCCCTTTGGAGGCGAACGCAACAGAACGCAGCCTTCGCACTCAGCTCGCGGGCAGAGCGCCCATCACCCAGGAACGGCGTCCAAAGGCACACAGAAATACAGCGGCCGTGGGCACACGGCAGCTCGGCGCGGAGTCGCACCGCACACACGGGGCGCTGAGATGGGCGCAGGCCGGCCCGGGGTTGCCGCGTCCTCCCGAGCAAAGCCGTTCCCGGGCCCGGCGCCCCGCAGCGCCTCACCCTGATGCCCTGCAGCACCCGGACTTGCTCCCGTTCGTCCAGCCCGAAGGACACCTTCCTGCCGCCGTGGCTGCTCTCGCTGCCCCCCATGCCGGCGGGGCGGCCGCTTGGGACGCCTCTCCCCCAGTGCCGAGCGGCGCCTCCTCTTTGCCGGCGCCCGCCAACATCGCGAGCTCCCATTGGCGGGTGGCTCAGGGGCGGCCAATCGCGTGGCGCCGTGCTGACGGCGGGCCGCGGGGCACCATGGGAGCTGTGGTCCGGCGGCGGGGACGTCCGAGCGTGTCCTGCGCGAACACGGAATATGCGGAGCTCCCTGCTCCGCCTGGTCCTACCGCATCGTCCTGCAAGCGGCGGACGTTTGTGTAATACCTTGGCGACTTTTCACAGTGCTGGAGTTCTCAAGAGTACAGCGTGACAGAGCAGCGTCAGCTGTTGGCACTGAAAAAGCCCATCACCATTCATCCCAAAGCCCAGAACGCAGTCTTGTGCTGCCTCCACACAGGCTTTTTCCTAAGGAAGAAACACTGCTTACAGCAGAGCCCCCAGTGCTGGAGACACGTGGGTACAGCAGGATCTAGTTACGGAGAACAAAGGCTTCCTCAACTGCTTATACCTGAACACCGCTCTTTGCACACTGATCTGCTGTCCTAGGCTTCCAAGAAGGGAAAAATCTGTCTCTTGCAAAAAGGCACCATGTAACTCCATTAATATCTGCTGAGCTCGTTGTTTTTTAATTCTCCATAACACAGATCATTTAAGAAAGAAAGTATAGCCATTTATGCCAAACATCATTGTATTTCTTTATTTTACAAACAAAAATATACATTTATTCTATATTTAGACTCTTTACACACCCCCCCACACACACAACACACTTCTGCTCAAGGCCTGCTGTGAACACAGCCCAAAGCCTAATATACATAGAAATACACCAGAAGGAAGGTCAGTCCATGACCTAGCACAGAAGCTCCCCAGCAACATGGGAAGCTCCAGAAATACTGGAGTCCTGCTGGCAAAGGACAGTATGGACACACTGACCACCTGCACAGGTGATCTGCTTAGACATTCAAATCTTTCAGACCTGTCCAAGGCCAACAGACGCCAGGGAAGCTCTGCAGGTTTCCCCACGCTTTCTAACAGCAGCTCAGGATCGGAGCCACAGCAAGGGCAGCCACAGGGCAATTCAGGCACCACATCATCCATCCCTTTTACAAATAAAATGTGGCTGATGCAGATTCACAGCAAGAAAAAGGAGGAGCACAGAACACTTCTCTAACGTGGCAAGGACTGACTTGGCCAGGCCAGTTGCTTGTCCACCCCCTCTATAGTCATTACAGCAGGGGAAATGTGAAAGGCTCGACACTCCAGCTCTCGTACATGGAAGTTTTTTCTTCACTTGATAAGACTAAAAAAGTTTTGTGGAATTTTAAAAAAATTATTATTAAAGGTGTCAATGCTACCCAGAAGCCTGCAGGGCAAAGTCCCCAGGCTGCAGAACTGAGAAGCTGCGTTGCTCATTAATGAAATAAAAGATAAGTGAAGGGCCTGCATAGTTTTGGCAACTGACAGGAACCTTGTGTTCTTATCTAAACTGTGTCTTTCCCTACAGTGGGAAATGCATTCGCTGCATACACTCATGATTCTAAACTGATACCTCCATGCTGCACCCCGCATGATGATTTCCCAAGAACTCTTACCCCAGTATTCTTTTTCAGGAACAGCAGTGAGCTGGGGCAAGAGATGCACAGTGCTGAAATGTTTCAAATTTCCTCTCTTTCCACTATTTCTAATGGGAAGATGCTATCGCCTACAACAGATCTCCATCTACCCAGATGACTCAGGTAGGTTCCTCCAAAGCTGACTTCTCCAAAGCTAGAAGAATAAACCTCTTCATCCTTGGACAGCACAGTCTGTCTCAGAAACCAGTTTATTGCAGCTATCAGCTTAACAGTCCCTGAATTGGAACAAACTGTCTTGGAACTGCACGTCAAATAGGTCTGACAACAGTCCCTATTCCAGTGTGGAAGAGACTAAGTAGTTCCAGATAGCTTTTAAGTGAACCACACTTCACATGCCCATAAGTATTTTCAATGTATCAAGATGAAAAGCCTATTAAGGTCATTAGAAGTCCAAGGATCTGAACTGTAACAGAAAAGGACACTGCCACAGCAGTTGTACCAGAGCATCCACCTCCCACCCAACATAGAACACCAGCCAATTCGATCTGAAGATGCCTGTGGTGGTTGAGAACTCCCAGTCACTAGATACTGACAGCTCAGATTCATCAGCTTCTACTCTGCCTCAGGCATCTGAACATCTCTGAAGCCTTCATCAGCAGAGACAGCCTCTTCCTTCATAGCCCTCTCCATGACCCCGCCATGAAGCATGGTGCAGATGTAACACACACCTACTGTACATGCTGTGTTCTTGAAACTTCACCCCGCTTCAGTGCTGTTATTGAGATATTCCTGTGAGCTCAGATGAACAGCAGTGCAGCCTCCACAGACTGTTTCACAACTACTTCAGCTCAGCTGGGCAGCAGCTGCCTGTCCTGCCTCCCTATTGTTCTGTCAGCTCACACAGGTGCTGTGAGATACCAGCTGTGCTTCCCAGAACAGCCCTAGGATACATTGGGTAACTCATTTCTCTTCACACCTCTTTTCTCCTTCCTACACACTCAGAACACAATCCTTTTAACTCCTAACAATTGCAATTCACAGTTTTCATTAGCATTGGCTGAAACCAGAGATGAGTCCAACTGAGCAGCTTTGCCATTTTATACATATCTATTGCCACCTATCCATGGTTGTGATAAGATCCAGACAACTGTGCTGCCTGAGAAAGCCCAGGAACACAAACTTTGGTTTAAACCACCAAACTCCCTCTATATGTGCAGAACACACAGTCAAATAAACAGCTTCTGAATGACATTTCCCTTAGTTGGCAGACAAGTGCTGTCAGTCATTGAAAAGCAGGAGGTGCCAGTCAGGCCTGTCCTTCTGGGCCATATTCACATCTGGAACGCAAAGAATCAGGAAGGTTCAATGTTTATAGGCTTATGAACAGGACTGTTCTAGATTGTTCTAGGCAGTGATGGGAAATACTCTCTCCAAAAAGGCTGCCAACTTAGTTCCATGATAGGTTTCAGAAATCCTAAGGAAAAGAGGAAAGCCACAGCAGATAGCGATGAACAGATTTCCAGTGGATATCCTAACATCCTCAGTATCAGAGAGTTTATAAGGGAAAAGAGGCATCAGGTGCAGGGGGGAGCCCTGCCTTAGGCATTGATCGCTTTCCAACGATCACTGTCTATGCTGTTGATGCTGCCCACATGATACGGCATAGAGGCCACGTCATCCAGGTAGGCTGTGGTATCAATCTGAGTGCTTGAGTAGAACCCAGAATCCATTCCTTCCTTCTTGGCAACAGCATAAGCATGGGGTAGGTGCACATCCACGTCTTCAGGTTCATCCACCTGACACTTGTAGGAGAACAGGATCTTCGGCTCAGACCTAGAGTCATTAAGGATTTAAAATACATGTTTAAGCAAAGTATCTCATAACAGCCACTTACCCTTAAGTGAAACTCAATGGCACTGAAACAACGTGTATTTAAGTATTAAAGAACTTTTCATATTGCTTTCAGTCTGGATATAGTCATAGTGGAATAACTGTCATGGAACAATGCTAAATGTAGCTTTGGACTGGGCCACCTAGGGGAAATAAAACCAGCAGTCCTGACATTGGTGTCATAAGCATGTTCTCCTCTTCCTGAGTTCTGAATTACTGAGAGCAGCATCCAGGCATCACAAGCAAACAACAAAAAGATTCTATTTCTCATTCTATCTGTGTGCAACAGGAAAATCAAAATACAAACACTTGCAAATCAGCACTTTCCATCTCTACCTCCAGATACTGTTCTGATTTCAGAAGACTGCAGAAACATTTTGATATTTTAGGAGTACTTTCTATTCTTAGTTATTCTAAAGCCTGATTGACGTCTCCCGTTCAAGGACAATAAAACCTACAGCTTCCACCAAAGCACTTCCTACCAACATGCTTCCCCCCTAAGTGGCCACACGGCGGCACACCCAACACAGTAATCAACACTGGACCGAGCTTTCAGCTGGTGACTCGGCCCTTGTATAGGAACCCCGAGCCAAGGGGCTATTTAACCAGTAAACCTCCTAAAAACCCACTTGGAGCCAGCTTAATCTGTCAGGACTCAGTCTCTCATTAACCATTTAGTTACTGACCTCAGCAGCAGAACTTTGCACAAATAGGATGTAGACACTGAAGTGACAGAGAGAGGTGCTTCAGGGAAATACAACTATTGGCTCTTCCTCGTACACAAGGGAGTCTCGGATAGAAGTGGCCAGTGCAGGACCACACAAGAAAGTCAGTAAGCCAGGAATGAAACAGTGGCTCCCTAAAAGGCATTCCAGTCATTGCCTTTATTCTACAGATGAAAAACAATCTGGCACAGATCAAATAACTATAGATACTCTCTAAACCCGTTCTTGCTACTCACCCAAAGAAGCCTTTCAGGAATGCCACGTAGATGAGAGGTGCGAAGAAGCTGAAGTAAAGGAATGTAGTAGCATCAACACAGCTGTCGAAAGCAAAAGGGAAGATGAAGGTATTTAGGACTCAGACAATACAGCTGGATAACCCCAGCCAAATCCACCCAGAAGAAATGATTCTATTTCCCTCAAGAGCAGGCAAGCAGAGCACAACATTTTGTGCTAAACAAATCTGATGCAAACTAACAGACATTGCTGTGAACATGTCATTGCTCCTGGACACTCTGAGAGGGAACCACATCACATCCCAGGATCTGATTCAAAGGAAAGTCTCAGTGCTCCCAGTTTTGACTCATGGAAAATGACTGATCCTGCAGAATGAGACTCCAGATATGACTAAAAAGTATCTGTTATTTCTAGCAAACAGACTATTTACTCGCATATTATCTAAGAAACAAGCCAGTGATCAGGCTTCAGTGGACTTGCATTGTCACTCCTGTTCACCACCTCAAGACCACTGTGGAACATGCAGCTCCAAAGACCCCCACAAATGTGAGTTTCCAGACTTTTTTTTTTTCCATGAAACAAACAATAGCTTTATTCCTCCTTAGGAACACTGCAGAAGTTTGTTTTCTTGAGACATTGTTGAAGAACACAAATGCAACATTAGAAAGCAGACTGTAGATCCTTCCCCAACATACATACCACAGTCCTTCTATGATATCCACACAGAGAAGGGCACTGCCCAAACCCTGCACCAGATTCAGCACTGCCAGGATCCCAGCATAAACATAAAAACTCTTCCTGGCTGTGAGAAAGACACGGACATAAAGATGAAGCTCAACCTCATAAGCACCAGCACAGTGCAAACAGTAGGTTCTGTTCAATAGAGACAGCAAACCCAATGTAAGCATCTCAGCATCTTGGTTGCTTATAAACTCTTATCAGTTAAGACCAAATTTCTCTCTCCATGCTGCTAAGACTGACAGGTATAAAGGGATAAACATATCCTCCTGCATGTGTATGCATGCAAACACAGAAAATGACTTCTGAAAGCATGGCAACACATGCAAAGACATGGTAGACAAAGAATTCCACAGCTGAGACAGAAGGATGTATCCATAGCACAGCCACATACAGGAACCTCTTACTCCCCTCACTTATTTTTTATCCTTGTGCTTCCCCACTTACACGTGGAACACACTACAGTCACTTACAAGGCAGAGAAATCCGGTCTTTAAGAGGAGTTTTTGGAAGAATCACCACAAAGGAATAGACCTGTTGGGACAAAAAAAAAAAAAAAAAAAAAGATTGTTCTGTGGCTCAGAAAGCCTGGTACGGGCAGAATATTGCATCATGAACCTCCTAGGTGCCTCATGTTAGTGGGACAGGCCTCCATTATTAAACCCAGTGCACATGTGAGAGCTCCACACTTCACCTCATCAGCACAGCTAGTCACTGAGAAACAGGGAGCGAGGAACACCTGAATTCAACTGAGATTCAGCTATTGCAGTTTACACCTTTATTGGTTCAGCTTCACTGCCTCAAGAAAAGCATCAATACTGCACTACACATCAGGCAGGAAGGGCCCAGGACCTTATATTCAAATCATCCTCCTTGTCCCATTCAGAAAATAAAAACAGACTGTCAAAGTGCTTAATACATGCCTCATACTCACCAGAAAGAAGAAACAAGAGCTGGCAAGCCAGAAGTGTCTCCCTCCATGGCCATAGATGTTAAAGTCTTCAGCTGAGAGGTGAGCATCAGGGTACAGGATTTCCAAGGTCCCCTAGGAGAGAAATGGCACCATCACAATACTGTTATAGTCAGCATCTTCATTACAGTGGCTGTCTGGATAAAAGAGACTACGCTCAAAGTTCAAATGAAAGTTGCCTCTGCCACCTGCAACACAATTTTTGCCCTGCTTAGGCTAAGTTATGTTCACCCAGAAGAGGAAGAAACAAAAAACACGAGGGGAACAAAGTGGCAAGAATGAGTATCTAAAGGAAAACAGTATCAGATATTCCAGAAAAAGAGACAGAGCGAAAGGAGGAGAGTGGACACAGCCCTCTGTTTCAAACAGTTTCATTCCAATCTTCAAAGCACACCTTCCCTGCTGTATCCAGAACATAAATGCCTGCGTTTGTGTAACAGCTGGGAAAGGAGACTGTCTCCTTCATTTAAATCTCTGAAAAACAGTTAAGAACAGAACCTACCATACAGACAGTGGAGCAAGAAAAACACTTCTAAGCATCACTGAACCCAGATCCAGTATATCAGGTGTTTGAGCTGTAGGTGCCCAAGTGTCACGCGGTAATGACCAGCTCACTGCCACTGCACACAAGGGCCTGAGCACCAAACAACTGTCTGTTATTCTGGTACTGCCTCAAATACAGGCACAAGGCTGACCACTTATGTATTAATGAATAGAACAACACCAGACACACACTGCATTGTCCAGAGAGATGGACTGAGCTAATAAACGGAGCTAGCAAGCCAGCTGCTAGTTTGAAGGGAAGCAAGAGCTCTCAGCTCAAAAGAAGGAGACAAGCAGCACAGTGCTCAGCCTGACGAGCACACTTGGGCTGTCCCCATCTAGTTTGCATTGCACTTGAAGCTAAACTCAAAATTTGTGGCACACATGAGAAATTCTAACTCTTATTCCAAGATTTGTTGGACAAAGCTATCCATCTAAATTTCCTCCTTATTTCTTGATGCTGGCTGAGCCATTCACACCATGAAGAGAACAGTGTGATATGGTCTAGTGTATACTTTGGGGATCCCATACACTACCTCAAGAATCCCATCTTTCCCCACAACCTAGTTAGTCCAAAGAGCAAAGCTGCTACTTTTCCCCACATTCCAGGCAGGAGCCCCACAGCTGACTTCAAGCAAATTAACCTCTTCTGCTCTAACGTACTCACCTGGGTGACAGAATATGCTAGAGACAGCACTGTAGTGATTGCCAGAACACGCTTCACACTCGACTTGCTCTCCAGATGACCTGGAATTAAGGAACACAGGTTGAATCAGGATGTGCTAAAAATCAGTTCACCCCAAAACAAATATAATAAAGCATCTGCATTTCCAGAGGCCCTCAAAGGAAGGTTGAAGCTCACTTAATCCTTGTTAACTGCTTCCACTTGGAGAGCTGATCCTTTTAAACACAAAACCTGTAACACAATAGGTTTTAACTTGGTTTCCTCCTGCCCACACTAATATACAGAAAATAAACAAGTTCTTTCATTGGGGCTATGAGGCCAAAAAAAAAAAAAAAAAAGCAGGAACAACTCCATTACCAGCTACACAGACAGACTGCAGTTTCTTTTCAGGAAAAACAGTGATGAGAGACTGGGTTAGAGGAGGAAAAGCCTAACAATCTAGAAATATTTACACTGGGACATGATGGAGCAATCAATCTCCAAAAGCTCCTTTCAACCTAAATTACTTTATGACCTCACAAAAGTGGAAAGAACCAGTGTTCATGTCTCAATTGCAGACACGGCAGAGACACCTACTAAATCCCCTCTCCCCCACAGCAAGATGTGCTCCAGATAGCATTTCCACTCATACAACTGAATGCAGAGTGACAAAGGTACAGATAAATGAATGGAATGAAGCCAGGATAGAATAAACATAAACAATGGCGAGGTGATAGAAGTATCCTCAAACACAACTATCTTAAATAAGATGTGTTTTATGCAAAGATCAGACAGCTGATCTCTGTATAAAGGTCTTCTTCACATGTTGCACACTCCTTCACCACATGCAAAACAAATAAAGCACAAATAAACCCTGAAACTGCACAAATTGCAGAACCGTAAATGTAACCAGGCTTTCAACTGTTACTAACAAACTGTCCAGTTTGTCTGCTGTCTTTATTCTAGAGGCTCCTTAATGCACACACTTACAGATGTGGTCTCTGAGGAAAGGAAGGGAATAGGAAACATTCATAGCACTCAGCAAACCTCCTGACACTTACCAAAGGCAAGGCCCAGAATCACCACACTCAGCTCAATCGCCAGAAGGAAGAACCTTGTGATCTCCCACAGGATCTGAGGTATAAAGAAACCAGACAAACATGATTAGAAGGAGCCAGGAACCAGTTACAAGTTAATACAGAAAATTCTGTTCTCTATCCCTGAGGATGGCTGCCTCTGAGTGGAGCAGGCTGTTTCCACAAATCTTCCTCATGCTTTGTAGGATGTTTATTTTACACTTGCCTCAAGCTCTGACCTTGCCTGGACAGAACAATTGTGAGAGCAAACAGCATGCCTGCAGGGACACAATGTGGCCATAGTCTGCCATACTTACAAATCTGTCTCTTACCATAGATGTGCATTTTTTTGCTGTACTACCAAAAAGCAGCAACACAAAATTATCTTAAAGCTATAACATCAAACAGTGCCAATTCCTATAGTAGTAAATTCTAAAGTAAAGACTGAATAAGACATGTCCTCCTTCAAAGACAGTGGGGTCCCCAAATTCAAAGAATATTCAACCCTGCATTTAAATAGTTTCCAGTTTGTCATTTTCATTCCCATACTTTATTTGCTGAAACAAGACCAGATAAAGAGCAGATCAAGTGACTGTCCAGAAAGTCATGCAATAAAGCAATGTCAAACCTGGGTACAAAAACCCAGATTCTGGCTTATTAATCCTTTTTCTCCAAGTTCCCAATAGCACTGTTTTGAAAATACACAGATAAGAGGCAAGTGATAAGATGCTTTTAACACAATAGGAACAGGTAAATAAGAAAAAGAAAAAATAGGAAAGGCTTCTGCAGGAAAAAATTAACATAGTGTCTTTCTGCACTTCTCAGCAATTGTACTTTGCAGCAGTACCAGCAGAGCTGAGAAAAACCACCTCTGGTCTCTTTTCCATTATTCAAGTCCTGGACTTCTGTCTGTTCAACAGAGGTGAGCGAAAACGCTACAAACATCCGGCCACACATAACAAGCAGTGCCTTAAAGTGCTCTGGCAGGTAACATTAAAGGGAAAACCAAAACAACCTTACAGATCCTCAACAATAAAGGCAGAAGATTCATATTCTGCAGGTGGCTCTTCTCCCTCCAGCACCTCAAGATCAGCAGAGCTTTTTGTCTTAGGTAACACTGTTGCAACTCATGACTACAAAGGAAGAGCACACACAAGCCTATTTCCTGTTAGTTCAGGGTTCACCCTGCGCTCAGAGTAACTGCGAGGACATTCAGCTATCAGTTCAAAAAGGAAAAGTAGTTTTATTTGCTTTCAATACAAGAAAGTTCAGCATTTTTCCAAGAGCCCTTCAAACAGAGCAAGAGCATCAAAAGCCACACTGTGCCTATCCACTAAAGGTATCTGAATGTTTGTTCAGCTCTCGCAAGGCAGAGCTTTCTATCTCTGCAACAGGAAAGCTTTACCACCATTTGTGTGTCTAAACTAGGAAGTCCATTGTTTTACAGTCTTAGAGGTTGTGACTGCTTAGATACAGCCAGCGGAACAGGATTTCATAGTAAACAACTATGAGTACTGCAAATAAGAACACATTCTTCTTGCAAGCAAATAATGGGAAGCTGTAGCAAAACACCAGAACTACACAAAGCAGAGCCTCAGAACTGTACCTACCTTATCAGCAACTGTGGCAGCATCAGAGGCACTCACAGTCATGGAGACAACAGCACGGGCAATACCAACTAGAGCCACCACAAACACCTACATGAAAAAAGTAGCAAAGAAGAGCTCAAGTCAAAAGGCACATACGCAGTAGTGATCGGATACCTTTTTGGAATTCTATTTCCAGGTCAGCTTTGAAGCCTGATAATGTGCACTGAGGACTTTAAATAACACATTTGAGTTAATTTCCCAAAGGCTTGTCAGGTACAGAAATACTGGCTTAGAGTTTACGAAGGTGCACATTTCTTCAGCTATCAGATTAAACACTCCCTTACAACGATGCTCTTACAGTCATTCTCCTCACCTTTCAGGTCACTGGAGGCAATCAGATGAGAAATACACCTCTCCAAATTAGAAGATCAAGTACTTGGTATGACTGAATAACCCAACCCCATCAGATAACAGAAGCCACTTTATACCAACTACCACATTTCAGATCTGTGATAAAGCTGAAATCCACACAGTTGGTTTTTCTTCCCCACTCAACACTGACAATGCTCAGGAATGCAGAAGATAAGGGAATGCAGATAGCTGCTTTAAAGCATCTTAGCCTACTGCACAGTGCAGTATTAAGGTACCAGCTCATACCATTTAAGCATGACAGCATGACAGCACAGAGCTCAGCAAGGCTAATCCACCAGTTGCTGTGCTGCCACAGCCATACTGTGCAATTAAGAGCTCAGTTGGACGCATCTACCCTCTGCTGGGCAGACCTACTCTGAGAAAACAGATTTTCCCAGATACAATTCTCCAAGCTACAGGTTAGATATACTAATGATGAAGGTATGAAACAGTCATATCTAACACAGAATGAAAAGCACAATCTGATTTCAAGATGGATGAAATCAACCAATAAGCCATCTACAGCAGAATGCTTCCTCCTTAGAGAAAAAGGAGATGCAAACAGCTCAAAGAATAACAATGTGACATTCCCTTCTTGGGTGGAAAACTTAGGCAAAACACTGATGAGAAAAGAAGGGTCCTACAGAATTCATTTCTGAGTTGTTGCTGCTCCAGAACCAAAAGGGTGTTTTACTCTAAACAGAGAGAGAATCTTACAAAGCTATCAGCTTAGCTTTAATCACTGACTCCACAAGAAAGCATTCCTTCAGAATGTGACAAACAACTGCCTGAGAGGAAATCCTCACTGAACATACTTATCCTCATTTCCAAAAAACATAATCCAGAAGATCAAACTGACTGAAAAGCACTTTTCTCTAAGACTGTTTCATCACTTTCTACTTCTCACGCTGTTTTGAAAGAGCCAACAGCAGTCAGCTCACTTTTTCTTCCCTGTGGTTTCTGAGGAGTTTTGTTTCTCAAAGACTTTGAACTTTTTATTGACCTTCCCCGTATAACTGGAGATGTAAAAGACGACTTAAATCCAGAAAGGAAACTGCTAGTAGTATTTTTTTGTATTTTTTGTAGCAGTTGTGTATGGAGCTGTTCGTTATTTTTCAGTGGTTCACATCCATTATCTCACTGAGTTCATGTTTTTGTCTCATGTGACTTAATGCAAGAAACAAGGAAAATACAAGATGCTGGATTCCAAGACAACGACAAACAAAAGAAAGCGTGCAGGGAAAAAAAAATAACCATAGAAAAAAATCCACCATATCTAGATATGGACATTACCAGAAGCTGAAAAATAGAGTTCAAACAGCAAAAAGTCTATGCCTGGTAGTACACCTTCAAATGTTAGACTCGGACTAGGCTCTCTCTCTCTCTGCTGGTTCAGTGATACTTTTCAAGAGTGGTAATAAAAAACACTCCGTCAATCAGTTCAAAAGCACACAGCAGTACTCACTAGTATGTAGAATGTAGTGAAGATAGGGCTGGAAGTGACCCGGATTTTGGCCCTGGCAGAGGGCAGCTTCCAGAGAAGAAACATAAAGAAAAGCACATTGGGAACCAGGAGCAAAAGATCCCAGTAGCGGACTCTGCAAAAAGTAAATAAAAAAGTTTTGTCCTGTTCTGCAGCATCTAGAAGGCCAGGTACCGGCCCAGCCCCTGCTCACCCAAACACCAAGAAAGCAAGAATCCCAGAGTCAGACTGTGATCCCATTTTGTCTTTCTCACCTGGACTTCCCAATGTCCTCATAAAGCAACAGCAGGCATTTGTGAGGCACCGTGACGTTCGTGCCATTGATTGCTTGCGCTGTCGTTGGAGACAAAGTTGTCACATTATCCAGCGCTGTCACCAGGGCAGTAGAGCGTGTGATGTTGTCAGACAAGGAGAATCTCATCATGGACATCATGGACTGGAATATCCTGCCTCCTTGCTAGTTCGGGTCAAATGTGGCACGGGACAACAGCAGCAGAGAAAAGAGAACATTAAATCAGTTGTGAGTCAGAGTTAAAAAAGCATATCCCTTCCATTAGGCCCCCACACAACTGCTTCCTGCTTGTTACAGCAAATTATTATAATCAGAAAGACTGCATTACACAACAGAATAACACCTGCCTTCACTCTGCACACAGCCATTAGGGTAGACAGTATAAAATCAGTATCTTGTATCAGAGTAAAATGCACCTTCAAAACAGTGATTACTTGAGCCTTGGCAGATTGATAGAATAAATCAAAACTCAGCAGCAATATATGGCATCATCAGACAGATTTAAATCCTGCTGCATCAGAGCATCAATTATTCTAGATCCCAAGCCCAAGAAGTCAACACATTAATTTCTACAAAAGTAAAGTGAAGGCTCATAACTAAAACCCATTGCTGTTACCAATCCCACAGTCAGAGCCCCACATACTTTTACCTATAGGGACTGTATGTAACCATATTCAGAAATCAACATCGAAAAAGCCAAAAAAATCAGCATTTTTCTCTCCGCAAGACACCAGAACTATTCTGATTTTAAGCAGACCAGTAAAGACATGTCAAGTTGGCATCTTCCTATAACCCTACTAGCATAGGGTTCTCCATCTTCTTCACACCCCCCTATCCAGGTCACATTGCACTTCTCAGACACCGATCGGCACCTGGATGCACACTGGGAGTTCACAAACCCAGACCCAGAAGCTGTCGCTACCTGATGTGTTTTTCTTCAGGTTGAACTCTCAGGCACCAAAGAGCTCTGAACTCAAAACGAATTGTGGTGCTTAGCTTGTTTGCCTGCCCTGTCTTAGCCCTCTCCAGGCACCTGAAAAAGGACAAGAGAGAGCTTCCCATTCTCCTAATGAGGTGCTTCTGAATTGCCTGCCCTGAGAGAACATTCTTATCTTTTCTGCCATCTGTCCACCCCCAGGCACTACACTGCTGTATTATTAGCTGTCCTTACAGAAGACGAAGAGCAACTCTGTTCTCCATTAAACTCCACATGCTTCGTGCCCAGTGGCTTTGTAAATGTTGTAGCAGTGTAAGTAACAGCTGCAGTTTCTCTGTTGATTCCATGGTCACCTTAGAAGCTTGGATGAATGCTGGCTTACTGTAGAGCAGGATTAGAGTTTGACTAGTAAACTTACTCCTGATTCAGTGTGTCACCTTGTGCAGATCCTCCCCCTTCTTACCCTAAAGTAGCAACTCTCACTGCTAAATACACTTGACCAGCAGTGCGCTGAAGGAAAGGTCCCATCACATCCCCCTGCACCCTCCAGGGACATGGCTGCAGATGACACAGATTGAAACATCTCTACCAACTGCCATCCCAAAAATGCACATAGCCAGAGACAGCACTGCGTGCTGCGGTCAATCCAGGATTCATCTTAAAAGAAAAGATCTCCCCCCTGTCTGAATTTAACCCTGGCTGGCATAGCAAAACCAACAGCCTCGATGCCAGGAATCAGCAGGTCATTTCCCTGGTATGTATGGGATGACTCACAGGTCAGAAAGAACAAGCAGCACAGCCCTGTGCCACCTCTGGAGCTTTCAGAGCTCAGTAGCACCTTCCCCACAAACTGCTCAGGTCTCCAGGGCACAGAGTTTTCTTCAAAGGCTGAGATTTGTCTTAAGTTTTCTGAGGACAGGGGGTACCCATGCCTCTCCCAGCTAACAAACCCTCCCTTTGATTCACCCATGTTGACAGATACTCACTGGGATGAGATTCTCTTGTGCAACTGCCATATGCTGTACTGCACAAGAGATGTCATTAAATAAACACACAGACCTGGAAAGATCAGCTTTGTGCTGAGATGGTAAGATCTGTGCCAAACGATCTTAGTTCTAGTGGGGGTTCCAGCAAACCACCTCTACACTGCAGAACTCCCCAGAAGTGTCTTCTTTCCTCCAGTAACTCACTCCTCTGACACCACTGAGGATTTCCTGTAAATAACTTTGCTTCATTCTTTTCTTCTGAAACATTTTCACTGATCTTTGCATCTCAGTAGCAGCAAAGACAAATACATTCATATTTACCAATGGAGAAGAATTTTTTATTTCTTCCAAAATTTAAAAATGCTGGGAAAGGATAGAGAAAACTCACAGAGCATGGGTAGAATTACATCAGCTGTGAACCATCACACCTCTAACTGCTACTGGGACAAAGAATTTGACCTGGGAAATCCCAGTGAAAAGGGTTTGATTATAAAGCTGCAGACCTACATGGAAAAATAAACATGTTCTCAGAAAAAGAACAAGGAGACTCCAACCTTTTTCCCTAGAATCCATCACTATCACACAACAGCAGTGAGCTGCTGATAAGGAGAGGAGTTGGCCACATGCAACAGTCAGCCCCAGTCACAAGGTTTCAAAGGGCAAAGCAGAATTGAGATTACCTCCATGCCAGGCTGCTCACTATGGCCTGGTGTTAGTATCCTACAAAGGCAGAGCAGCAAAATGCCCAACATGCTACAAAAGGGCAGCCAGAGCCATCAGTCTGACAGCACACTTCATGCTTTTCTCATAGCCAAAGACTACAAAGAGGATGTTGAGAACTGCTCTGTTCTGGTTGAGGCCACCAGCAACAAACCCACGGCAATGGCACTGGGAACTGATGCCAGGGAAACAGTTAGGCTTCATCACACCCAGCATCACTGCTCCCCGCTGCACTTTCCAACCCATGCCCCAACTCATCTGAACAAACCCGGTCAGATGAGCATAGCCCAGGGATCACTCACCACACCCTGCCCAGAGCCGCCAGCTCAGCCCACACAGAAGAGCTGAAGCCACCCCACAGCCACACATCAGCACCCCACACCCCAACCCAGCCTTCCTTCTGACAGACAGCCTGAACTACCATACACTAGAAAATAAAAGGAAAAAAAGAGTTTGCTATGTTACAGCTGAAGTGAGCCTGATGTGGCTGAGCAGTGTTTCTCTGCCCAGGCACTGAGACACAGCGGAGGGAGCTCAGCTGCACCTCCTGGCCAGGCAGCTGCCTCTTAGCAAAGGGATTCTGCTTTTTGGTTCAGGACACATAGTGTAACCAATGAAAACTGAGGCTCAGGTTACCAACAGTTATCTGCAGTCTCAAAACTCAACCTCATAGAGGTAGTCACACATCTACCAAAGTTCCAGGTTTAATAAAACTGATTGTTTTCCTTCTTTTTGAAAACAGCATCGGAAAGCACAGACCACATCAGGGCTGGTACTGCTCCCTACGATTCTGGATGTGAGTGACAGAGAGCTGCACTTAGCAGATTCCTGCTTAAATGAAAGCATTACTCCAACAGGTTACATAGCTTTAAAGGAGAAAGGGAAACCTTTTTTCTTCACTCCCCTTTAAAGACAGTTGTTCAGATCTCCCCCTAGATCAAAGCCATCCACATTGCACTCTCAAACAAACAGGTGGCACGTCTGTCCTGACAGGACGCAACTCCCTTCTCTCAAACTTTCATTATCGCTTCTGCTTGAGGACGAAACTCTAAAAGAGAGGAACTACAACGCTAAAAAAAAGCATCAAAAGCACCAGTAACCCAAACAGGACAGAACGCCAAGCTCGGGAGCAAGCCAGGGAACACGATACGCTAGGTTTCCCGCTCTTCTTCTAGGCAGAGGAACGAAAGGAGCAGCACGGGAACACTTCACACGAACAAGAAAAGACCACCGCTGTAAGAGCAGCTGAAGGCAGCAGAGCGCTCCAAAGCGCCCCGAGCGACGCAGCCCCGGGCACAGGCCGTGAGCACAGCGCGGCGCCGAGGCCCGAGCCTGGCCGGGACAGCAGGGAGGCGACCAGGAAAAGGAAGACGGAACCTAACGCCCCGCGCCAGGCCCCCGCGCCGCCTCAGAGGACCGCAGCTAGGCCCGGGCCGCGTCCCCACAACCTCCCCTCAACCTCCCCTCCGCCGCCCGACCCGCTCCTACCCGCCGCAGGATGCAGCCCGCCCGGCCCGGCCTTCCCGCAGGCGGCGCTCAGTCACAGGGGCCCAAACCCGCCATGCCAGGCCCGGCACCGCCGCTCCGCTCGGCCGGGGAGCGCCGCGCAGCAAGGCGGACAGGCGGCCGTATAAGACAGGAGCAGCAAAGCACCGCCTTTCCAGCTGAGCTCAGTAGATCTACTCAAACAGGAGCCCCCAAAACAGCCCAACCCAGACAGTCGAAGAGGCGGAAAGAAATCGGGGCGCCGGCCTATGGGAAGCGGCGGGAGGCGGGGCTCGGCGGCGGGCGGCCGCCATTTAAGGGGTCGCGGTGCGCACCGGGCCTTTGTAATGAGGGGTAGAGCAGTGTGGGGTGTCGAGCTGCCTGCTCGGGGCCGGCGTCGGCCCGCTGCTCTGATGGAGCTGAGGCGTTGTGCTTGGACCGTGCTGTTAGAACAATGTCTGGAGAAACCGGCTCTCTACATGTCCCGTCTCTTTTGTCGTTGCTCGTGTTAATGTATTGCGAAGTTTTAGTCCTGGCTGTTTGCAGGTCTGTGCTCTGACAGTCAGCAGGTACAACATCTGAGTTACAGCAGGGGCACCTCTGCTCAAGAAGAAGCTGAATATTCTGGCTAAAATATCTCCAGGAATGGAAGATATGTCTTCTTGCCTTTACACCAAGGCTTTAACTAATGGCATGTGTGGCCTCCCACATGGCTGTGGGCTGAAGGGTTTTGCTTCCCAATTCACCTGTTTGTTCCACCTGACTTCTCTGAGGGTGCAGCCCAGCAGATGTAAAAGCTGCCTCTCAAACAGAAGAATGCTCTGTGCCATTTCTCCAGCCCTGTGCATAAAGGTGGCAGGGTTCGCTCAATGGGTCCCTGCTGTGTCACAGGTGGAAGCAAGACAAAGGGTGACACTTAACAGCCTTGGTAGAACCCTGAGGGCACTGGGGAGAGCTGTCACTTGGTGTTTTACCTGTTGCACTGTTGTCTTTTGGCACTGAAGCCTCACCTGACTGCAGGTGTGGTTTCTAAAATAGTGTTATGCTCTCCTGTCACCAAATTCCACTTTTATATGAAACCTGTCTCTCTAAAATACTTTTCAGCTTATCAGCCTACAGGACTGCTGATATGACAGAATATTACTTCCCATCATAAACTGTGTGGCTATACAACTGCAGAGGAACTACAGAGACAGATGTGCACAAATTATTTCAAAGCCCCTCTGCCAACCTGCTGATGTCTACTGCAAGCCTTGAATCTGCACCACAGGACATGCAATAGTCTGTACTCCAGTGTCTGCCCTCTCTATGAGGAGGGGAGCTCAGTCCCCAGTGCTCCTCCAACACTTTGCAAAATCCTGGTGGTATGCTTTGACAGTCAACATGCAGCTGCATTCACCCCCGGGACTTGCACAGAACACAGGGTAGCTGTCAGGAAATAAATAGGGGAGGCATTATTTTTGGAGTGACCTACCTAAATTTCTAGTAATTCAATACCCACATGCTGATGATAAGGACTTGCTAACACAAAATACTAATGATGAGTAAAAGATGCGAGTGGTGCTCCAGAGGAGTCCGGGCTGAGGGCAGTGGGGAAGAAGCGTTGATCTGCTTGAGGGCCCTACAGAGGGATGGGAATGGCTGCATGGGGGGATGGGCTGAGCACAATCGGATGAGGCCCAAAAAGACCAAGTGCTGACTGCTGCTCTTTGGTCATGATAGCCCCAGGCAACACCAGCAGCACCGTGCCCAGGTGCCCAAGAAGGCCAAGGACATCCTGGTTTGTAGCAGAAATGGTGCAGCCAGCAGGAGCAGTGAGGTAATCGTGCCCCTGTAGACAGCACTGGTGAGGCCGCACCTCAAGTGCTGTATTCTGTTCCAGGCCCCTCACTACAAGAAAGACATGGAGGCCCTGCAGTGTGTCCGTGGGCACACAAGGGCAGTGGGGAAGGAAAAGGTCTGGAACAAAAGTCCCATGAGGAGCGGCGGAGTGAACTGGGATTGTTGAGTCCAGAGGAGGCCCAGGGGAGGCCTCACCACTCCGTATAACTCCCTGAATGGAGATTGTAGCGAGGTGGGGGTCAGCCTCTTCTCCCAGGTAACAGCGATGGGACGAGAGGGAATGGCCTCAAGTTGAGCCAGGGGAGGTCCCCGTTGGATATTAGGAAGAACATCTTTGCTGAAAGAGCGGTCGGGCACTGGCACAGCTGCCCGGGAGCTGGGGGAGTCAGCGTCCACGGAGGTGTTCCTGAACCATGGGGATGTGGCACTGAGGGATGTGGGCAGCTGGGGGGTGTGGGTGGTGGGACTTGGTGATCTTAGAGGTCTTTGGCAACCATAGATTCTGTGATTCTATGAATCAAGTCATTTATTGTAATGAGAGGTAATCAGCAGCAAACAACCAAAAAGTAAAGCCTCAAGAACATCATGGAAACACGTAAGCGCTTGATTTGGGATACTGATGGAGCAACAGGCCCGGTAGCGTTCAGGTGGGCCCAGGAGAGTGGACATGTCACCCAGTGCCTTCAGCAGCACCAACACGCTGGGTTCCAGCAGGGCTGCATCTGGCACCGGGCCCCTCACCCTGCGCTGGCTGCAAGAGCCGCCGCCCTCTTGCTTGGGTGCCCTCAGTCCCTGTGAGGTGTGATGGCGTCACAGAGAGTGGCACAGAACAGCTGTTATGACACACAGGGCATGGAGCAGAGCTAAGGCTGCGGGACTCAGGCTGAGTTCAGTGCGACCTGGTGAGGTGAGTGGGGAAGAAGGGGCTCCCTGAGGCTGCCGAGCGAGGAGGGTTCCCCAGCGCTCGGGGGCCTGAGCTGTGAACTCAGCCTCATCCCGCTTCTCCCATAGGTTGGCACGCAGAGGACAAAGCCCAGCAGTGATGGGACAGAGACTCTGCAAGTGGTTTCCGTCAATACGCACAGTGTGCGTGGAGACGCAGGAGGGCACCGGCTCGAGGGAGCCAGGTGAGAGCAAAGTATCCCTGCATGCAGCTCCCCGCCACCGAGCAGAGGGGTGCTGGGGGTCTGCCTGTGGTGGAGAGGGGAGGCAGGGGCATGCAGGGTCTCCGCAGCATCCGCAGGCAGGATCCCACCACTCCCTGGCCAGGAGGGCCACGGTTGGGCTGTGGCTGCCTGCTAGTACCGCTGGGCCTGCAGTGCCCCTTCCCCTCCACGGCCTCCGGCCCTGCCTCTCAGCTGTCATGGCTGGCACAGAGCAGTCCCTAGGAGAGCCCCAGGGGCACTTGGCCCCTCAAGGCGCTCACTGCTGTTACTCTCTCCTCTCCAGCATGCGTGCTGTGTGGCCGAGTGGATGATGACTCCAGCATCCTTGGGCACAAGGAAGAGCACAGTGGAGTCTATTTCCATATGTATTGTTTGGTGAGTTCCCACGTGGCTCCTGACACCTTCCTCCAACCAGTGATTCCTTCCTTTCTGCCCTAACAAGATTATGGTCTTTCCTCTTGTACAGAAAACTGCCAATAATCTCCGTCTACCAGGAACAGATAACAACAGAGCAAGGTTTTATTTAGAAGACCTGATATGTGCAGTGGGGCAGGCAGAGCAGAAGGTGAGCACTGGACCAGAACAGGGAGCTTTGTGCCAGGACAGGCACGGCTTGCTTAGCCTGGTCAGAAGAAAGCAATCCTAGCCTTTCCAACCAGCTCCAGGAGAAATTCTTGCTCTTGCAGACAAGCCCCGTTCACCGGGCAGCTCTGCAGAGTGCCACCCAGCCCTGCCCCCATCCTGTGCCCTCCCCAGAGGTGCGGGGCCCACTGCGTAGGCCCTGAGCCTGCTGCTGATGGGGGCTGCTCTGCTCTTTCCAGCTCTGCTTTGTTTGTGGCAAGAAGGGGGCCTTCATCACCTGCATGGAGCCGGGCTGTGACCACAGCTTCCATCTCCCCTGTGCCTCAGAGGGTGAATGCATCACCCAGTACTTTGGAGAGTTCAGGTAAGGGCTGCCAGGTGCTGCCTGTGAGCCTCCAACCTCTCCTGTCAGCATCAGCCAAAGAAGCGAGGAACACATTGTGACACCTCCCAGCAGCCTGACACAGTCAGAGCCAAGGCCTGGGGCTCGTTCCTGTTCCTCTACCCTCCTCTCAGCACTTCTCACCTTGCCCATCCCTCCCATCTTCCCCCCAGGTCCTTCTGCTGGGAGCACCGCCCGCAGCAGGCAGTGGAGGCAGTGCCAGCACAGGACACAACCTGCGTCATCTGCATGGACCCCGTGAGTGACAGCAGATCGTACAGCACCATGGTGTGCCCATCTTGCCAACACGCCTGGTTCCACCGGGCATGTGTCCAGGTAGAAGCACTCTCCTCGCCCCATGGGAATGGTCAGTGCTCAGCAGCACCAGGCCCAGCTCACACTCACGTTGCTTGTGTTTCTGCTGCAGGAACAGGCCCTGTGCGCCGGGATTTACTGCTTCCAGTGCCCCCTCTGCAGAGACAAGGACTGTTTTAGTACAGACATGCTCACTTTGGGGATCCGAATCCCATTCAGGTTGGTGTCTTTCAGCCAGCTCTTGAGATGTGAGGGCACAAGAGCTGTCCTTGGCAAGGGACTGCACTGGCAGGCCTGGCCTTGTACAGCCATTAACATGGGCCTCAGCATCATTGGGAAGCTGGAACTGGGCATAGAGCGGAGTGGGAGGGATGCCATGGATCAGTTTTAGTCCTGGGGCAGTGAGTGATCATCACATTCCCTCTCTCCTCTGGCAGAAGACCAACATGGGAGGACAGCGATGCCTATGCATCCCTGGGAGCTAGGCACCAGCGCTGTGATGCCAGTGACTGCCTTAATCCACACGGCAGGGATTTGGCAGAGGAAGAAGGGTGAGTTACCTCAGCAGCCTTCTGGGGCTCAGTGTAGGATCCCAGCCTCACCACAGGCTGGGGGAGCACAGACTGAGCACCAGAGCTGTGCTGGACACTCCCTGGCTCAGATCACTTTGTCCTCACGGCCACAACCCGTTGGTTTCCCCAGGCCATGGGAGTTGCTTCTCTGCAGCTCCTGTGCTGCAGAAGGGACTCATCGGCGCTGTTCCTACCTTAGTCACAGCACAGCCGAGTGGGAGTGCAACACCTGTGTTGGAGAGGGCATCGGTAAGAGGCAAAAGTCCCTCTGGCCCAGGAGGGATAGGAGCCTGTAACACCCCAGTGCTATAGATCAATCCCGCTCACCATCCTGCCTCCCCTTACAGACTCCAACACAAATTTGGACAGCGCTGGCCTGAGCACCATCACCCAGCAGGAACCGGGGCCATCCCGAGGCTCAAGCACCTCCAGCCAGGCACCATCAGGGTCAGCTGATTGCTCCCGTGTGCCTGAGAGCAGCGGCCGGTCCAGCCAGCGCAGGATGGACCGGAGGAGAGCCCGCCCGCATTTACACCAGGATGAGAATACTTACAATCAGCCCCAAGGACGCCGTGGGAGCTGCCGTAATGCTGCCCCGATTGCTGAGAGCAGCTCCCTAAACTCTGCCAGCCGTAGGACATCAGAGTCCTCGAGGCAGCCCCCAGAACTTTGCTGCAGCCGCAGGTGCAGACAGGAACAGCGGGCCCGGACACGAAGCCGCTCTCCATTGGAGCGCCGGGCCCCAGATTCTCCAAGCCAGCCCAAAACATGCTGTGGGAGCAGACGGGCACCAATACCAAGTGCCGAGAGCTGCACCCACAGCTACACCACACTGAGAGCACCGCAGTCCTCGGGGGATTCCACAGCGGCTGATGGAAGCCGGCCCCAGCAGCCAAGGCGGGCGCGGACTCGAAGCCGCTCCCCTCTTGACCATCGGGCTGCAGAGATCCACAGCCAGCCCCGAAGATGCCACAGGAGCCGGTCCCCAGGTAGCGAGGGCCACCCCAGGGGCGAAGCTGCTCCCAGGTTCCACGTCAGGGGGCCCAGAACATCAACAGCCGGCCCTAATGATGCAATAGAAACAGTCATGTAAAAGCTCCATTTGCTGTCATCAGAATCCATAAAAAATCCACAATAAAACTTAGAGTTCCATCATGCCACTGTCGGTTTCATTCTTCTTCTCTGCCTTTCCAAAGGTGGGCAGCTTTAGGGGCCGCAACCACAGGGATCTCTTCCTCCCAGCACCCAACCCATTCCTTCCTCCTCATGGCCCGGTTCAGGCTGAGCTGGGTTCTGGCCCCGACACCAGCAGGGCGCAGTGTTTCCCATGCACAACATGGTGGAGGTCAGGCTGGCAGCTGCAGCCCCGTTCTAGGGGTGTTTTTGTTAACTTGGGGATGTCGCTGTGTTTGGGACACATGGGCAGCCCCAGAGCTGCTGCTGGCTGTGGGGTGGGCCAGCATTCAGGCAGTGCCTCAGGTCTGCTGCCACTGCTTGTAAACGGGACATCCACCCTATATTTCTTGGTCCAATTGTCCACAGAAATAGCCCGCTGGTCTCTTCCTGGTATTTGACATACAGCCTCCTTGCGCTCACCCATTAGGCTTTGGTATCCCCAAGGGATGGTAAAACCAACATAAATCACAGAGTGACAAGCTATTTGTGCTTTCTTCTTGGATACTTTGCATCCTGCAGAGTTTCGAAAATTCAGGAGACTTGTTGTCACTTGTGTTATTTCCTTGTCTCAGCACCTGTAAGGAGTTCATCTGCACCCTGGCGCAGTGTAGCTTCCAGCTGTTTGTGCTGCCATCCCTCCAGTTCCTTAGCAAGCTGATTCCCAAATGTGATGGGGCTATTTTTAAAGCCCTGGGAGAGCACAGTCCAACACCACTGTGTTTACCTTCCAGTTTTGGGTTTTTTGCCCTCCAATACAAAGGAGGGTATGTGGGTTTTCCATAAGGGGATGTACTTCCATCACAATTGGACTTACAGCCCTTTGATCCTGAACCAACTGACATTTTGTGGAGTGAGGCTTTCTGGCTGGCAGAAGTGCAGTACTGCACTGTGAACAGCATTCTTATAATAGTCTGTGAGTCACAACCTTCCAATCAGAGGCTGAGTTCCTCTCCTACCTTCCATTTTTAGGAGGTACTGGTTTTGTCTTGTGGGCTTAGCTTCTGGCTTTAGGGATATCCATACCGTTTCAGCTGCTTTGGATCATTCTGGGATTTCAGTAGCCTCCCCCAGTGGATTTACTTTATAGGGGTCTATGATTTTATTTTATTAGCAGTTATTTGCACATTAAATTAGTTCAGTAAGTCTCTTGCAACTCAAGGTATCGGATATTGAAGGATGTACAAGAAATCCCAGGTAAGCACCTGGTTTGCCATTGTCTTCTCAGCTGCCTTTATCCAAACAGAAAATAAGGCTGCATGTTTTTGGCTGTTGAGAAGCCTGCGTTTAGCCAGCGTATCAAAACACACTTCTTTGCTGCAGCAGAAGTTCGCCCTGCGCCCCTTGCTCCGGTTTCAGCCCAGGTATGGCTAACATCACACCAATGTTGGCTTGTCGGTGGGCAATGAGTGCACACCTGGGGCAGGGCTGCTCTGTGGGAAGAGAGGGTGAATGCATCAGCCAGTACATCTAGTTATTCACCGTGTCTGTGCTGCTTTTCTGGTCACAGGTTTGTAGCAATACGTGATACTGAAAGATGTATGCATAGTGCACCTTTCCATAGTTGCCACAGTGACTGAAATAGATACATACTTCTGTGCCCACTGTTACAAAGGCTGCTCCAAGGGTGTTTCCTCCTGTATGATGATACCCGCCCATGGCATCAGAGGGGGATGTTGGTGGGACGGCAGTAGAGGTTGAACCTTTCTGCCAACAGTGAGCACAGTGAGGCACTGGGTCGTGCAGTTCAGCAGTGGTGACGGTGACAGTGGGCTTCTCCTGCTGCTGCAGGATTTTATGACTGTGGCGTGCAGACTGTTGACCACTGCAGATGAAAACGCGCAGCTAATTGTTGTAACTACATTGAAAAATAGCGTTTTGAAGCGGAGAATTGGATCTATTAAACAGTGTCATTGCGCTCTCTGTATCTGTAGTAGTTTGGAAGGAACAGCTGAGCCTCTGTGGGTCCCGACCTGCACCCTTCCTGTCAATGGGCCTAGCAGAAGGAACCCTGTCCTCGCACGACAGCCGCCTCAATTTACTGATAGGTTTAGCAGCTCTCCGAGAAGCTGAGCGCTCAGCTCAGGCCGCTCTCGCCCAATCTCGCCATACTGCTCCCGGCCAAGCGCGGGTTTGGTCGAGCAGGAGGAAATTTGGTCATGCATATTCACGAGGTGGGCGGGGCACGTGGCAGATATATTCATTATTCATGAGGTTTCGCGCGCTTTTGCCGACCACGTGGTGTATTTTCGCGCGGAATCCGGCGGGGTAGGAAGCAGTGATGGCGGTGAGCGGCTGGAACGGGGCTTGGGGAGGAAGGACGGGCGGGCTCGGGACGCAAACCTCGATTCCTCCCTGTCCTAGGAGGCATCTTGTTTGTTGCTTGTTGTGTTTTTTTTTTTTGTTTTTTTTTTTTTTTCCGGGGGGCGCGGGGGTCCCCGGTTGTCTTGAGAAGTCTCCCGGAGGCCCTGTATCGGAGAAGAGAGCGTTGGGGCGGATCAGAGACCTTCTCCTTTGCTCCGGGCTCAGAGAACCTGGTTTTCGGGTCTTTCCGTTGCAGTTTGTAGGGAACATTCATGATTTTAATTTTTCCCCTTTCGGGAAGCAGGACTCATCGCTGAGCAGCATTCCCCTTCGGCCCTCCGGAAGCACCGAGCTCCCTTGGCCCGGCAGCGGGGAGGAGGCAGCCCCGCTCCCCCGCCGCCCTCACCCGCTCTCCCCTCCTTGCAGGACTCCTCCGAGTCGCAGGCGGCGGTCACCAGCCCCGTGCGCAGCTCCCGCCGCGGTGATGCCTTCACGTCCAGCCCCGGCCGGGACCTGCCCCCCTTCGAGGATGAGTCCGAAGGGCTCCTGGGCACCGAGGGGCTCCCCGAAGAGGAGGAAGAAGGAGAAGAGCTCATCGGAGAGGGGATGGAGAGGTAAGGAGGCCGTTGAGAGCTGGCATCTGGGGAGTTGCGTTTGTGGATGGGGTTTTGTTATTGGAGCTCTCAGTGTGGACCAGCAGTGGGTGCTAGTAGCTGAACGAAGGGTCTGAAGAGCTGCTGAACGGTAAAGAAAGAAGTGTCAAGGCATGATGGTGTAAAGTTCTGGGAGCACAGAACACGTTGCAAACCAGGAGCAAAATGCTATTGTGATCTAGGGAGGATAAAGCTGGGTCTTGAGGTGTGGGATGCACACTGAGCCCAGCTCCTTGTTCTTACAACCATAAACGTTAATGCTTTGTTACTCAGCCAGACCGCTGGTCAACCAGCCAGTGAACTGTACAATACAGAAACTTGAGTGCTGGCGTTTGTAATCCTGGTGCTGGAGCCTTTCGTACTGCAGGGCATCTCCTCTTGCTCCTTCCTGTCCAGTGGGCTCCGTCTCATGCAGATCATCTGTCCTGACTCACTGATAGCCAAGGGAAGCTTGATAAATGCCTTCTGGAGTTTGTTTCAATGCTGTGTGTGTGCCCTAGGGACTACCGACCCATTCCAGAGCTGGATGTCTATGAGGCAGAGGGCCTGGCCTTGGATGATGAAGATGTGGAGGAGCTGACTGCCAGCCAGCGGGAAGCTGCAGAAAGAGTAATGAGGCAGCGGGACCGTGAGCTGGAGCAGGGCATGGGCCGCATGAGGAGGGGGCTGCTCTATGGTAGGTGGAGATGACAGAGGCTTCTGTGGGCTGGGTGGGAGGGCCTTTAATGCACATAGAAGTATGTTGTTTGGATTTGCTTCTTTGGTATGTTAATGGACATGTTTGAGTGCTGTTGAATACAAATCTTCCCCTTTAAAGACTTCAACTACCATGGAAGGTGCAGGAACTAGGCTGGAGCTGAACAGGAGTTTGGCTGGGCCTGGGGTGGTTTTTGGTTTGTAAGTGCCAGCCTCTTTGCTTCCTCAGCCAGTTGCAGTTCATCCATGACCATTCCAAGGAAGGGGTATAGGAAGCTCAACTCTGACCAATTTGTCTTCCCAACCCATAGACAGTGACGATGAAGATGAAGACCGTCCTTCGCGGAAGAGGCGGCTGGCAGAACGGGCAGCTGATGGCATAGAGGAGGAAGATGAAGACATGATCGAGAGCATTGAGAATCTGGAAGACATGAAAGGGCATTCAGTGAGGGAGTGGGTTTCCATGGCAGCTCCCCGGCTTGAGATCTACCACCGCTTCAAGAACTTCTTGAAGACCCATGTGGATGACCATGGGCACAACGTCTTCAAGGAGAGGATCAGCGACATGTGCAAAGGTACAGCTGGGTGAGAACCCTCTTTACGTGGACTGTGGTACTTTGCACTGATTCAGCCAACAGGTGGATTTTTTTCTGCCTGTCCAGACACAAAGTCAGCACTTCAAGAAACTGATGCTAGCAGAGATAAATGAACAATGGAAACATCATGACTGCCTTCTTTGATTCTGTCTGACTAATTAGAAGGCCCCTCGTGTCTGCTACTCATTAATATTCATATCTTAGAAATGCTGGCAGAAAGTAGCAGCAGACAGTGGGCTGTGTGCTTGTGATCTGAAAGAGACAACAATTACTTGCTGTCTGTGACAGTTACTTTCTCACACTGAAAACTGGGTTGTCCAGTGAGGGGCCACAAATAGACCCTGTGACTTTGAAGATCATGTCTGTGTTGCAGCACTGTTTGACTACTCACTGACAGAAGTAATCATTGACAGAAACTGTCAATGAAAATTTTTAAAAGCTGGAATTGTCACATTTAGGAACGACTTTTGTAACTGCAGTTGTTCATATTTCTTATGCTGAATCAGAAGATTGAGTACTGGATCATGGTTGGTGTTACGCAGTTAGAAAATAAAAGCATTTGTCTTCCTCCTTCTCAGGAGCAGCAGAGGCAGAATATTTTTGCCAGCCATTCAGTGCTGGCTATTAGCTCTGCTATTAACTTCTGTTTCCTGGAGTCTGTGTGAGAGTTGTTTGTTGGGCTGAGGCTTTTAAGTCTCAGGAACACTGAGCCTGAGAAATACCAACAGAACTGGAGAGAAATAATCAGAATGAGTACTGATGAAAAAAATTGTTAGAAAAATAACTTTAATAGACTTTTCCAGCCATTTTCAAATTGGTGACCTCCACATTTCTCAGGAGAGATGCAGACGCCTACAAGCTGCAGCTTGCAGGAAACAGGCTTGTGTTTTCTGGATATCTTTTAAAGGCTGCTTGAGAAGTGAGCAGGTTGAAAACGAAATGCTCCCCTTCTTTTTTCTTTAGAGAACAGAGAGAGTCTAGTGGTGAACTACGAGGATCTGGCTGCCCAGGAACATGTCCTTGCCTACTTTCTACCTGAGGCCCCAGCAGAAATGCTGAAGATCTTTGATGAAGCAGCCAAGGAAGTGGTGTTGGCCATGTACCCCAAGTACGATCGTATTGCTCAAGAGATCCATGTTCGCATCTCCCACCTCCCTCTGGTGGAAGAGTTGCGGTCGCTCAGGTAGGCAGCAGAACTACCAGCAGTGGCTGTAGGACCTACAGCAGGCTTCGGGGTGCTAAGGAGAACTAGTCTGTAAGCTGCAGTCCAGATAAACCTAACAGAACTGCTAAGCTTATAACAGAAAGAGTCTGATTAAGGATGAACTTTCAATGTTCCCTAAGGGAAAACACAAACCTTGATCTTCCTACCAGTAACTGTTTTCTAAAAGGCCTATGGTAAATGTGCCTTCAAGCAGAAATGTCTGCAGGGTGTTGTTCTTTCTGTGCCCTGCAGACATCCAGTATCTCTCTTTCTTCAGGCAACTACACTTGAACCAGTTGATCCGGACCAGCGGAGTGGTGACGAGTTGCACAGGGGTCCTGCCTCAGCTGAGCATGGTCAAGTATAACTGCACCAAGTGCAGATTCATCTTGGGACCCTTTTTCCAATCCCAGAACCAGGAGGTGAAACCCGGTTCCTGCCCAGAGTGTCAATCTCTTGGTCCCTTTGAAATCAACATGGAAGAGGTAAGAGATGTGGGTGTTTGGGAACTGCTTAATTGCACAAATGTAGCAGGCTGCTGGTCCTGCTCAGGCTGGACAAAAGCTGTCCAGCTGTCCTTCTTTCCAAGTTAGGTCAGTATTTCCAGATCTACCAACTAAAGAAATTAGAAGACTGTAGCAAAATCCCTGATGTGGAGCATCTGGCTTTTATTCTTTCTTTGATATTTTTAACTGTTGTGAGTGGAGTGTCTTTTTCCCAGGAACTGATCCAGGTTGGACAAACACCACAGAAACTGAAACTCAGTGATCAGATATGGGGAAAAAAATTTGTTGTCATTGCTGTCTGTCACAGTCTGGAATTGCTCCTATCAACCTCCATCCTCCTATAGTTTTCTAGCTAAAATAGAGTAAATCTTTAAATAGACTTTTTCCAGTAAGGTGCCTTTTAAGAGTGATAGTGCCAATGCCATCTAGAAGTGCTGGTTAACTTTTATTTTCCTGCTGCAGACAGTCTATCAGAACTATCAGCGCATCAAAATCCAGGAGAGCCCTGGGAAGGTAGCTGCTGGCAGGCTGCCCCGCTCCAAGGATGCCATTCTCCTTGCTGATCTGGTTGACAGCTGCAAGCCAGGGGATGAGATTGTAAGTACAGTACATGGAGTGAGCACAGAGCACTTGTAAACTCTGTGACAATAACATCAAGGGGGACATCAGTAATTGTATCAGAGGAGAAGGAAGGAAGGTTGTCTTCACATGCATTTGGGCAACTGCTTTCAAGACTGATATCTTAAAATGGAAAGAGGGGGCTGTTTGAGACTGTGCGTGCACTGACAGACCATCTCCTGCTTCTCAGGAGCTCACAGGGATCTATCACAACAACTATGATGGCTCCTTGAACACTGCCAACGGGTTCCCAGTGTTTGCGACCGTGATCCTGGCCAACCACATTGCCAAGAAGGACAACAAGCTGGCTGTTGGGGAGCTGACTGATGAGGATGTGAAAATGCTTGTGGCTCTGTCCAAGGATGAGCAAATTGGGGAGAAGGTGGGTCTGTCACTAATACACCCTTCTTTTCCTGCTGAGAGCCAGACATCTGGCAGTTGGATCAGAAAGTGATGTGAGATGTCAGCTAGCTAAACACTGGGTGGAGGGACTTTCAGAAATCTCAGTTCCCTGGGTGCTCTTCTGGTCATTTCTCAGCTGTTGATTAACATGAGTTACGAGAGAGATGCAAATATGACACTTTCCTTGCCCTTCTGGAGATCAAATTTTCTGTTTCTCCCCTTCTTTCTCTGAGACTCCACATAGCCACAGGGCTGGAAGACAGGTGAGAGGCGCTTAGACACAACTTAGATTTGATCTTTAGTTTCTCTTGCTATATCCTGAAAGCAAACTGTGAGGAGGTATTCTGAGGGGCCAGTGCTTGTAGAACTTGATCCTCTTGAGATATTATTACCTAGCTAAACTGTGCTGGAGGTTGTCTTAGCTTTGTCTGTCTCCACATGCTGAGACCTGAGTACAGTACTTTAAAGGAGGCTTCTGGACTGGTACATGTTCAACCTCACTTGAGTTGAGTTTAAGCTCTCCAGTGTTGATACTTCACTCTGTTGCCTTGGTTGCACAGTTTTTAATATTGAATGTGTTGTTTCTGGTGGGTAGAGTAGCTCCATTTAAGTCAGAACTGTTTTAAAATCGGTAGTCTCCCGCGTCAGGCTATTTTCAGCATACCCATGAGAAAATAAGCCTATTGTTCATCATATTTGACCATGATTCATGTGTAACACAGCCCATCCAGTGACTATCATGTGCAGTGAGTAGGACTCAAACTGAATCAAGATCTCCAGCTTTGCAGTAGGTGATAACGGCCACTGTGGTGTGCAGCTGGAATCTGGAGGCAGTGGCTGCTGCTTCCAGCACCAAACTATACAGTCTCCTGTGATCCAATGGCATTTATTTTTTTTAACAACTTTATGTGACTCTGGGTTGATAGTTACTTTTGAAAAATCCTCCTCAGCAGAGACAATACGACTCCTTTAAAGACAGCTCTATAGTATTGGCAACCATAGATAAATCCAAGCTGGTTTTCATGCCCCTTTCTGCCCAGACTGGGAAATGTTACTCCCTAAATAACTCTCTACTTTTCCTTTCAGATTTTTGCTAGCATTGCCCCATCTATTTATGGACATGAAGATATCAAGAGGGGTTTGGCTTTAGCCTTATTTGGTGGAGAGCCCAAAAACCCAGGTGAGTAGTGTGTTGTGCAGGGCTGATTCAATGGATCTGGGTTTGTTGGTGCTGTTGCAATGAGTGGTTAGAGTTGTGTGTGTCTTGGTGACAGACAAGTGAACAGACTGAGGAAATCTGACTGAAGTGGCTGTTCTATCACACCGAAAATTGGTGTGAGAGTAGAAATGCTAAGACTGAAAATAGCTCCTGCTGCAAGCCTAGGCATGTTTTTATCCCTCTTCCTCTAGGAAGTCATATTTGATGCCCCTTTAAAGGTTCAATCTGTTGGTGTCCTGATTTGTTATCTTAAAAGAATGCATTCGGCAGGGTTAGAAATGCTTTTTTTACACTCAATTTAAAAAGCTGCAGTTGCAGTGGAAAGGAAGAAGCTCTGCTTTATTCTCAGTTCTTATGCGCTGCTGTATTTGATCCTTCAGTACTCTTGGTTCTTCTCAGTGTTCTAAACCGTAACCAAATGTAACAGTGGCTATATCTCATCTTTCCCTCAATTTTCTTGTAAAGTGGTTTCTCTGCATACTCTGCCTTCCCTTCAGCTTTGTGGTGTTCAGGGTAGGGTTGCTATCAAGCGGTGCACAGAGGACTCAGTTGCCTGTGTGTCTCTCCCATTACTGTTGTAGGTGGCAAACACAAAGTCCGTGGGGACATCAACGTGCTTCTGTGCGGAGATCCTGGTACTGCAAAGTCACAGTTTCTTAAGTACATAGAGAAGGTGTCCAGCAGGGCCATCTTCACCACCGGCCAGGGTGCTTCTGCTGTGGGTCTCACAGCTTATGTTCAGAGGCACCCGGTCAGCAAAGAGTGGACTTTGGAAGCAGGAGCCCTCGTGCTGGCTGACAGAGGTGTCTGCCTGATTGATGAATTTGACAAGGTGAGTTCCAGCTGCATCTCTTTAGGAAGGCTGAGCTGTGGAGGGGCTGGCCATAATGTCTATGATGAGGATATGAGATAAGTTGGGGTGCCATCTGCCAGCAGACTGGGCTTCCTGCAGTTTGTTTAGGCCGTTGCTGGTCTGCACAGTACAGTTTGCTATCTCTTTGGAGCATCCCATGCAAGCTAACTCCCCTTGGTGCACTGGGCAACATTGACTTGAAGTGAATCATCTTTGCTTTCTTGTAGATGAACGACCAGGACAGGACCAGCATACATGAAGCCATGGAACAGCAAAGTATTTCCATCTCCAAAGCAGGCATTGTCACCTCCTTACAGGCTCGCTGCACTGTTATTGCTGCTGCTAATCCCATAGGTAAGTGCTGAGAGCCACAGGAATACTCATGTCTCCAGCATCAGTCCTGTTGTCTCAAGAACTATGGCGCAGCTTCCCTTCTCTCCAGTCTGGAACACAAATCAAGCGAGCAGTAAAGTCTCTCTGTGAAGGAGATTGATGTTCACCTCAAAGCTTCAGCCCTGAATCCTGATGTTGAGGTCTGTCTGTGCTCCAGGTGGCCGATACGATCCATCACTGACTTTCTCGGAGAATGTAGACCTGACAGAGCCCATTATCTCTCGATTCGATATCCTGTGTGTGGTGAGAGACACAGTGGACCCCGTGCAGGTAAAATCATGCTGTCACTGTGTCTGCACTGGGCTGTTAGGATGCTCAGCTGCAGCTGCTTACAGAGTTCTGCCGTCTACTGGGTGTCTTCGGTTCTGTTATTACACTGCTCTCTTGTAGGACGAAATGCTTGCCCGGTTTGTTGTTGGCAGCCATGTCAAGCACCACCCGGGTAGTAAGGAAGCAGTGAATGGAGATGCCAGTGAGGTTATTCTTCCCAATACGTACGGGGTGGAACCCATTCCTCAGGAGGTTCTGAGGAAATACATCGTCTATGCCAAAGAGAAGGTCCACCCCAAACTCAACCAGATGGACCAGGACAAGGTGGCCCGGATGTACAGTGACCTCAGGAAAGAGTCTATGGTGAGAATACTGAGGAAAGAGGGGGAGGAAGCGTGTATCCAGACTGCAAATCAGCCTGCGACTGCTCCAGCACAGGTTGACACATTCTAGCTATTTGTGTCACAAGAGTCTGTGCTGCTTTTTTTTGTGAGAGACAGGCAGATTCTACAGTATCTAGCTGAACAGATGATTCTTCACTTAGATGCACGGTCTTGCTTGTAGATAATACATAGTGTGATGGACTGGACATAGATACTACGGTCTGCCAGAGCAGAGTCTTTTTGTTGTCTTTTTGCCCAGTCTGGCAGGCCCACAGGAGATGTTTGCATTCACCCATGTGCTCTTGCTATGTTACAAGGAGCTGTTCTCTGTAGAAATATCCTCTTTTATCTGGGATTTCTCAGGCTGGTTTCATCCTCTCCAATCATGTTTGGAATCTTTTTGAGATCAGACTTTGTGAGTTTGGGAAATGTTTTTCCTCTAACATTTTTGTTTCTTCATGTAATGCTTGCTGAAGGTAACTGAGGATTGCTGTTTCTGGAAAGGCATAAATGCTGTCAAAGAGGGACCCCATGTAGCATTCCCTCGTATTTTACCAAATTAAAATGTTAAGTATTGGAGTCTGTACCACACTGTGCAGGATATGCCAGCAGATGGCAGAGCCTACTTAGCTTTACACCGTCCTCGGGTCCAAGTGCCATCTCCTGCAGTGCAGAGCAGGTCCTGACACAGAAACCATCCCGTGTCTTCTATCGTTCACTAAGGAGTTTCTCTTCCTCTCCCTCCCTAGGCAACTGGCAGCATCCCCATCACAGTGCGGCACATTGAGTCCATGATCCGGATGGCTGAGGCTCATGCCCGTATGCACTTAAGAGATTATGTGGTGGAGGATGATGTCAACATGGCCATCCGGGTGATGCTGGAGAGTTTCATTGACACGCAGAAGTTCAGTGTCATGCGGAGCATGCGCAAGGTGGGTACCAGCTGAGCTGAGAGCTGCTCTCTCCTGACCCTTTGGGTTGGGCTGCAGCCCTCTTGTTTGCCCTGGCTGTCAGAAGAGGATCCTGCAGGCTCTGTGGTCTGTCCTGCACAAACAGGTGTCATGCCTGTGCAAATGGAGAACTGTGAGTCTGAAGGCACTGATGCATAACTGCCTCTTGCAAGTCTGTAGTGGGGCATGTAAGGGCTCTCTTAGCAGTTATGTTCTGTCAGGGCTGAGATAACAGTGAGAACAGATGTGTCCCAAGCCTCTGTGTCCAGAACACTGCTGTGTTTCTCTTATTTTGCCACCTTTCCTCCTGTTTTGGCCCAGTGCTTCCACTACTGCCACAGCCAGTGGCAGTCTTTCTGCAGTTTTTCTAGAACTTCTCAGAGGATGGATAATCCCAGTGCAGCTCACACCATAGTTCAGTGAGAGGCTGCCCTTTGAGCAGTAGGACCTGGCTCTGAACAGCTCTTGGCCAGCCACAGCCTGGCATCTATCCACAGAGTGCCTGCCCTCAGTCTGGGTGACTCGTGGCCTCTCTCTTTTGCTGAAAATTGCCAGCCAGGCATGAGAGTCTGCAGGATACAAGGCAGTCTGGACTAAGGGATAATGCCCTACCCTTCCTCAAGGGCAGCAAACCTCCACAATGGTACCCTATTAGCCCTTGGGAGGCTTCAGGGCTGCTGCTGAGGTCTCTCCAGAGATTTTGTATGGGTGTCAGCAGCTGGCAGAAGTGTCTTGGATAATACAGGGTTGTGTTGTTACTCCATGTGCAGGTGGCAGCTTGGCAAGGCTGAAATCCCATAGGAGACACTATGAGTGCAGGTGACAGTGGTGTCATTTGGTTCCCCTTGTGCTCTGTGGGAGAAGGGTTGGTTGGTTTCAGGCACAGGAGACCCGCAGTGTGGCACTGGGTTCCTGACCCTCTTGGTTTGTCTCATTCTCCTTCCCAGACATTCTCCCGCTACCTTTCCTTCAAGCGAGACAACAATGAGCTGCTGCTGTTCATCCTGAAGCAGCTGGTTGCAGAGCAGGTGATGTACCAGAGAAACCGCTATGGGGCCCAGCAAGACACCATAGAAGTCCTGGAGAAGGATCTGGTGGATAAGGTATGAGCTTATCCTAATAAGCCTTCTGTAGGGTTGGTTCCTGCTTTGTGTTAGCAGCCTCAAACTGAGGTGTTCTCGTGGCAGATATCTTCCCAAGTCAGTGTACCAGGAAAACCTGGTGTTGCTCAATTCAACCCAGAACCAGGACTGTTTCATTTGCCCCTACTCCTGTCTTGCCTGGGAGTACCATATTCTTCCTTCTCAGTCCTTGTGCACTCCCATAGAGCTTTGAGGTTGAAGTGGTAAATCCTGACCACGTGTTGTCAAAGATCCTACAAAACTGCTTCTCGTGGATGAGGATTGGGAGCTCTGGGATAATAGCTAGGTTTAATGAGTATGCTTTTCCTCTAGTGGAAGTAAAAGGACGAGCTGAGAGCGGGCAGATGCTGAGCCAGCATCCTCTCTTCACTCAGCTGAGCTCTGCCAATGCTCTATTCTCCTGACCTGCAATCTCCCCTGGTACTGCAGTTCTGGTTCCTGCTGAGCAGAGATTGCTGACTGACAAATTTTGCGTGCCCTCTACTGTGGAAAACCACATGGTGCTCATTTTTCTGAATAAGCATTTACCTCTTCTCCTGCTCTGTTCTCTTCCCAGGCCCGGCAGATCAACATCCACAACCTCTCTGCCTTCTATGACAGCGAGGTGTTCAAGATTAACAGGTTCAGCCGTGATGTGAAGCGGAAGCTGATCGTCCAGCAGTTTTGAGGCTGGCAGCAGAGCCCACCATGTGTGAGATGAACCCTTTGTGCTTCTGTCCACCTGGCTGCACTACAGAGTTCACTATCCAGAGGGACTAAGCTA
Source organism: Meleagris gallopavo (assembly GCF_905368555.1). Taxonomy (NCBI): domain Eukaryota; kingdom Metazoa; phylum Chordata; class Aves; order Galliformes; family Phasianidae; genus Meleagris; species Meleagris gallopavo. The sequence continues at coordinate 9,555,125 of NC_139417.1, read as the reverse complement.
CATGTTCTCTTGCTTGCTTTGTGCCTTATGGATTAAGGAACTGCTGAGCTGCTGAAGATGTTGTAAATAGAACAGAGTTAAGTAGTTAAATGCCCAGCCAATTCTGTTTAGCAGTTTTGTTTGCTGTTCTGTTTTGTAGCTGAGCCCAACAGGGAGAGAATTGCTGGCCACATAGATAGTATATTTGCTGTTTATTTATCCCTAGTTGTTAAGAACTCATCTGCAGGAGGGGTGAGTGGGAGCATTTGAAAGGCATTTGTCTGCCTTATCCATGCCCTTTGGATTGCAAGCACCTTCAGGGATTCTTTTTTCCTATCTCTGGTGACTCTCCAGCCTGCTGGGTGATAATTGAAACTGCTTTCAACTCTCTGTGAACAAGCCAGCTGCTCAGCTCCAGGCCTTTGCACCTGACACTTGACATTTCCCCAGGTGCCCACATGGGCTGACCTGCTTGGTTTCTGCAAGTGAAAGGGAAGGGGCAGAAGATGATGAGAAATGAAATAAAACTTAACCAGTTCTAATATTAGGGGTGTCCTGAATAGGCAGTGGAAGTGTCTTCAAAACATGCAGGGGCAGTGTCCAGGAGCCTCAGGGAAGGGGCCTACCCTGACTGGGTGGATGATAGCTGTGCACAGTTGTCAGCTCATGTGAATTTACAGCTTTATCCAAGTGCTGGCACCTGAACTGAACAACACCTCGTATCCTTTTACTGAGATTGCTGCTTTGAAGAGTAGCAATAGAGAGAAGCCCTGAGCTGGAGATGTTAAGGGAGGGCAAGTTGGGCTGATAATTCAAATGCAGTTTTCTTACTGTGTGCATTTTAATACAGTTTGTTTTCCAATACTTTTGTATTTCCTTCACTTTTTTTTATTTTAAAATTCCTGCAGTTATGGTGGGGAGGAAGAGTATAGCTGAACAACCTGAAACTGCACCAGCTGCTCAGTAGTTTGGTGTTTTATGGCCTGGGTACATACATCCTATGTTTGGTCTTCAAGTTAGTGGGCACTGCTTGTGCAGATAGAGGGAGATAAGTCCTGCCTGTAGTGGTTTCAGCTATTGCATGTTCTCCTTGGGGGTAGATACCAAGACATGATGGTGCACAGTACACTCACAAGTGCTGCCATTCCCACCCAGCTCCAGCTTGGAGCTTTGATCCCTATGTGGAACTCTGTCCCTTAAATGCTACTGTCACCTTGAGACTGTTCTAGAACAGCACTTATCTGCCACCTTGGCTGGCACATGGGGATACCAGTCTAGGAGAAGCTCCTCCAGAGTTTACTGAAGTGAATGTGCTTTTCTGGTTGGATGTGGGGACTGTACAGCATCTCCAACCTCCTCCTGCCTTTGCTCAGGAGAATTTGTAAACTGCCTTTTGCAATTCTGTGTTGGCCAAGCAGACATGTCCTTAGCTGCCAGCATTGTGGAGTTTTGTCATGGTGATGTGTGTGTGTGTGTGTGTGTCCCCTCTCAGCCTGGTTGTTATTCAGGAGCTTGAACCCTGCTGGGGGCCTAGCACATGACTCTCAGCCTGAAACTGGCTCAGTGTGTTGCCTTTTCTGTCTGCCAGCTCCCTCCTGTGTATTTGTTTAACTGTTTTGGCTGGCTTTTTCCCTTCCCACTGGGTCTCTGTCTACCAAGGCTTTCTGCAGGCAGCCTTCAGAGTCACTTTCCTGGCATGCTCTCCGTGCCTGATCTTGCCCTTTGCTCTCTGAATGTGAGCGTGTGTCAGACTTGTGGTGGGGACAGCAGCTCTCCTGTGTGCCTGAGCCATGGAGTAAGGTCTTGCTGAAAGCCAGAGTAGTTCCTGAGCTCTGGGCACAGCTCTGTTAGCACCTCATCTAATGCCAGAGGCCAGGCACAGAGGCAGTCCCTGGGGAGAGCAACTTTGAGTTATGCCCAGCTCTCTGGGAACCCACTGACCTTGCTGGAGAAGGTGCTAGCCTTGAGATAGGAAACCCAGCAGTAATAGGGGTTGCAACAAGCTTGTCAAACAACTGAACTGGTGTAATGGGATGATTGAGTGTGGAAGGAGAGAGAGTTTTTGTATTGCATGGAGAATGCAAAAACAGAGTAATGCAAACATTACTGTAACCTGTGAAGCGATACAGAAGAACAGAATGGGGCTCCTGATTTTACCTACTTCAGCCTCCTGTCCTCTGTCCTACCTCACTTGGTGCACGTTGTGATCTGTGGCAACAGAAGGATGCCACTGTTGGAGTCACTTGTCACTTCACTCACTGCCTCATCTTGAGTCCTCACTATGGAGACAGTTATGCCTTTGCACACTGTGTTGCCAGCATCCAGCAGAGCAATGAATTTTTGCAGCTGTGCCCTTGCCGATGTTGACATGAGCCGCTCAGTGGAGTGTTAATGCCAGTCTGAAGGCATGTTCCTCCTCTCACGGCCACTGAGCTTTTCAGGTTCCCTGGAGCAGATTTTGGCTGTTGACAGCATCAGGTGTCTGGTCTGGATGGGGGTGTAGACGGGTGAAAATAGATGCTGCTTTGAGCAGGGGCTGCCTTGCCAGGGGGTGTGTTCCAGCTGAGTGTAGTGAGGATTTTACTGTAGGGCTCTGGAGATCAGCTAGCCAAGCCACACATGAAACAAGGAGTTGCTCCCCAGACAGCCCTGAATTTAGTCAGTCTTGAGCACTTGACTTCTTACTGCTGAGATTTGAATGCTACGCGCTGCCTCTGTGCACCTGGGGCAAAACCAATGTTCTGGGGGGGTGAGGTTGGTCCACAGCAGTCTGTTCCTGGGCACAGATGGGAAGATGATGGGCTTGCTCTCTGCAAAGCAGCCAGAGCTCTGTGATGCCAGGCAGCGTCCCTTCTAGTCAGATAGGCTTGGAAGAAATCTTGATTTGAAAAGGGCACAATGGGCCAGATCCTGATCCAGTTTAATTTGAGCATGCTGTGCGCGTACTCCTGAGAGAACAGCATGGCTCTGCATCTCATAAAAATGTTTGTCCCCAACCCAGCGTGGAGCTTTCTGCCTAGATGGAGTATAAGCCTGAGCCTTGCGGGTCCCTTGGGACTCAGGGTATTCTGCGGTTCTGTGATAAGTACAAATACATACACTGTATCTGCAGGGGCCTTCAGGTAGCCAGCTAACTTGTTAAGGTATGTGAGATGGAAAAAACGGGGAGATGGAAATCCTGCTGCCTCCTTGCAAGCCCTTTCCTGCTTACTGAAAAGGTTTAGAATCTTGGGAGGTTCTGCCCTCACCGTGATCATAAACAAGCATGCTACATTTGCAGGTCCCGGGTTGTATCCTATGTGCTAGCATCTGTTTGTGAGTCTGCTTGTCAAATGGCAGATGTCCTCCATGTACAGGAAGTTCTCCCTCCACTGCACCGTATTTTTTCCCCCAAATTAATGCCATAGCCACTTGGAAGAAAAAAAAAAAAAAAAAAAAAAAAGCATGTACATCACTTCTGGACCAGCATTATTTCAATTTCTCTCATAGCAGATGTTGGCTGGACCTTGATCTGTCCATCTCCTGTGTGCTTACTGTAGAGCTGGCTAGAAGCTGGTTGTCAAGAACTTTTGCAGCACAACAGTGCTCAAGATGAAGTGGCAGTACTGGGTAGTGTTACCTTGTCCTAGAGCAGACCAACCAGCTGCAGTTGAACCAGGAGGGCCATTTTGTGTGCTTATGGCTGTCTTTGTTGACCGCAGCTGAACTGATCAGGTGAATTCCAGCATGCAATTGCAGAGCCATTAAAACAGTATGGGAATATGTATGTGGAAGTTCTATATCTACAGTTAGTTACAGCAAGTAGAATGCTACCTCTTGTGCCATGCAGCATGGGGAACTCACTCCAAACTTCCTAGTATTTTTCCATCCCCTGAGATACTTCACCACTTAAGAATGTAGAGCCAAAATTGGATCAGACTTCTGCTGTATTTTGCATCTATTATGCAGTTCATGCTGCCATGACTGATTTAATGTCTCCATTATCATGGAGCACTGGTCTGCCAATGACTTCAGCCACCCAGCACACTCCTCAGCCATAACTAAATGTCTTTAGGGAGCCTCAAGGGGCTGCTGAGCGTTGCATCTTTAGAGCACAAGCTCTTTGGAAGCAGGCTGTGCTTCTTTCTGCTCATCTCACAAGGCACTTCCTTCCCACTAAAGGTAAGGAGGAGTGGGTTGTGGGGGAAAGCTAGAGAAGCTGCCAGCTTTCTCTTCTGGGTTGTCTGGTGCTCAGGGAGTCTTGAAAATAACAGTTCTGCATAAAAGATGCTGAAGATCTTCAGACCCATCAAACCATGCAGAAACACAGCTATAGGAGTGCCAACAGTCCCCACGAGACAGTACGTGTTTATTCTCAGAGTCAACAGACAGCCCTCTTCAGATGCAGGCTGCTCCCTCTGCTCTGGAGTTGACTGCATCCCAGTTTAGCCAACTGCTAAGGAACCAGAAGTTTCTCTCAAAGAAACACTGAGCTTTCCAGTTTAGCAAGGAAAAGCATAACCTACAAGCTATTCAGGGCTTTTTCCAGAGAAGACACTTTGTTCACTGAGAGTCCGACGCTCCCTCTAAATGTTCTCTCAGGTTCCTGTGCAGGAGAAAAGCCAGCAGTGTCTGGGCATTGAGAGTACTAGAAGGCCTTTATTACCCTGAATAGCATCACCTGGGTTCACCATGGTCCAAGTGCTCTATTTAAGCTCCATCTGGGAGTAGAAACATTACTACTCATCTCTGCTGGGCTTTAGCCTGTTTATACTTCTGTTCCTGCAAAAATCTTGAGCAAATCTGAGGTTTGCCTACTCTTATGATATCTAGTTTTCTGTATTTTTGCAGACTTTTCCATCTCTCTGCAAGCTTTTCCAAAAGGGCATTTGAGCTCTGCTTAGGAACTGAGTTTCTAAGCTCAGTGCAGAAATAAGGAGTTTGTGTTTTTTTATGTCATGCAGAAACCCAGCTCAAATGATGTGAAATAGCCTCAAGAGATCACGTCCTTCTTGTCTGGGTGCTCAGTAGTCACCTCTCATGCCAGTTGAGTGCTGTGACCATCCTTCTGCATGCTTGCTGTAAAAGAGTAATGAAATGGGGTTGCTCTTCCTCTGGAGTGGGGAGCTCTGTCCCTGTCACGTGAGGGAACTAGCTTTGGCTTTCAGCTGGAAAGCTGACTGTCACCTTGCCTCAGGTGGCTCTGTTAAAGGTTATTCCGGCCCCTTAATCAAATTCAGTATAGCTTTGTTTTCATCTGCCCTCTAGGAGTCCGCTGAGGTTTGCTGTCAGAGCCTGCTGCAGGAGAATGGCATGGCTGTTAATGCAGCAATAGGCTCTGCTTTAGTGAGGAGAGCAATGCAGACCATCGGGGAGGGGAAGCAGCAGGGGAGCGTGAAAACTGGGAGAAAAAGTAAAGCACAACTCATGCTTGCTTTTCCACCACATCGTATCAGGGGATGGGAAGCAAGCAGGACTGGTAACAGCACTGTGTCCCAGGTGAGCAGCATCCCCTAAGGGGAGGAAGCTGGTGCAGATATGAAGAAAGATTCAGAGTGATACAGAAAATCTTGCTCCTACTCCGAGGCTCTCTGTAGAGCAGATTCAATTTCCCTCTAATTACAGCACATCCAGGAAGGCACCAACTGCTCCAAGTTTCTCCTCTTTAAGCGTTTGTTATATGCCTTTCCCAGCATGATTTTGGATGAGAGCAGAAGCCACAGAGCAGCTGCATGCCGGAACTATATAAGAATAGTGGATGCCTACCCCTTCTTGGTACAGTCAGAATGTTTCAGTATTCCAGCATTAAAAAGGCTAACTCAGCAAACAAGCTTATATAAAGCTTGCCAGAGTCTCTGAAATAAATTCACATTATAATAAGGGAGAGGTTAAATCCTTCCTTGTGCCTAAGAAAGGAGGGGCAGGGGAGTCTCAAGCCCTTCGCTCAAGATGGGACAAGGTGCCAAAAAGCTGCTCAGCCTCACAGCAGATGGGGTTAAACCACTTGGTGTGCCACAAACCTGCTGTGTCACTGAGGCTCTGTCCCAAAAAGTCAGCAATCAGAGTAACTGGGCAAGGTCTGAAAGTAGCTTGTTTTCCCTCACCTGCTGCAATAATGGCCACAGATAGCTTTCTGTTGTATGGACTATTGTGATAGGGCAAACAACGTAGGGTTAAACCTTTTCCCTAGTACTAGTGACATCGTACATTTCTAACACTGCAAGAGCTTAACATCTGACTGCTTATTTGTTCTGCTTATTGCTTATTTTCTTTCTCTGCTGAGCAAGGGCAATAGATCACTTTCATCTTTGTAGGTAAATTCAATTTTGCTGTATTTAGGAGAATAAAACTTCTTAACAGCATATTTCAAATTAATGTGTTGCTTTTGTCCTTTTTTTTTTTTTTTTGAACTGGAGCTTCAAAACAAATTCTATTTCTGCAGAGATTAGACTTGTGTTTAATTTATTTTTAATTAACAAGTTCAAGGCACCAAATTATTTCCCTTAGATATCACCTCATTCTTCTACTTCGGTAGCATTTGTTTGCAAGTATCATGGAACACTATGTGACCCTTAAATTGAAATCAGAAAGCTGGTTGAATTTCCTGAAGGCAAAAGCTGTTATGGTAACTTACAGGGAGAGACAGCAGAAGGATTTCCAGTTTTGCCAACCTAAAATACATACTTCCTTTTTGATTCCCTCTAATAGACGTAACTGTGAAATTGAACAATTTTGAAGGAGAACAGAAAAGCGCAGATAATGGTAAACCTAGAGAAGTTTCTCCTGCTATCACTTTTCTCAATGGCTTTGAAGCAGCTATAAAAAGCATTTAGTGCAATTGCAAAGCCCCTTTTACCAGTGCTCTGAACATCATTGGAGAACAAACCCCAGGTAGGGGGGCTGGAGAAGATCAAAGGAGAAATGGCAAGCCGTTGCCTATAAAGCTGTCAATACCTCAGGAGAGCTGAGCCAGCCATCCCTATTTGAGGCAGTGTAAAGTGAAGGCATGGGCTGTGCTGTGTTTAAGTTCATTTCTAAAGAGCACTGGTGTTGCCCATCCCTACTGGCTGTTCTGTGCTTTGCTGGCTGATCAATGTTACCACTAATTTTATTTCATTTTCTTGTCTAAGATACATCTTCTTTTTCCATATTCCCCTTTTCTTGACGTATAATGTCAAAATGAATCCACGTAGCACCAAGGAGCACCATGAGCCTCATAGGAAGCACAGTGCTGTTCCTGCATGGTTCCCTTTCCCCTGATGCGAGGCCGTGTAATTCATGAGGGCGTCTCAGCGCTTCCTTTGATGCCATTGGGCTGCTGGAGACACTGGATCCAGTTTCTAAGATTCGGGGGCTGGATGTGGCAGGGTCAGGAGATCTGAAAGGCTCTTAGTTACTTGCTCATAGTAAGCCACCTGCATGCTGAGACAGCCAAATTACCAGCAGAAAAGTGAAAAATGACAAGAGCATTCATTAAATGCTATGCATGGGCTAGAGCCTGAGTGCACTGAGGGGTTTTTATCTCAGCAAAGGACTAAGCGGCGGCTCAGAAGTTCCTGCTGCATTTCCTGCTCGGTGGGGGCTGGGGGCTGCATTGATTCTGGAATAAAAAGGACTTTCAGAGTGCTGGAGGACGTGGTCCAAAAGAAGCCTAAAGCGAGTGCTTTGGTTCATGCCTGCTGGCTTTGCCTTGCTGTACAGGGTAATGGGTGCTGCCAGCCCATCACCTGCCCTCGTGGGGTAACTGCTGCATGGGGGTGGGTGATAGAGGGGAAAAAATGGCCAAAAAGAGGCAAAAAAGAAAAGTAGATAATTGCCCCAAGGGGTGGTGATGGTCTGGCAGGAGCTATGAAGGTCAGTTACTGATTGTACCAAAGGCCTGGGCCTGGTTGTTTTGGCTCACTAGAATCACAGAATCATTAAGATTGGAAAAGACCTCTAAGAACATCGAGTTCAACCACCCACCTACCACCACTAAGTCATGTCTCTCAGTGCCACATATACGTATTTCTTGAAGTGTATGGTGTCACCAAGGATGGTGACTCCCCACTTCCCTGGGCAGCCTGGGTGCCAGTGCCACACCACCCTCTCAGAGGAGCTTTTCCTAATATCCAACCTGAACCTGTGACTTCAGGCCATTCCCCCTATCCTACTGAGAGGGTGTGGTGGGCCTTGTGGCACCTGTCTTCATCTGTGGAAAGACTGAAAAACCGTCATGCTCATGACAGAAAAAAAATACCACCAGGTTTCAGGAGATTCAATCCTCGAGCAAAGAGCATTCAGTTCTTGCAGGGAAAAGAATAAAAAACGCCTTTATCTGGGGGACAGGAATGTTTGGATCTAAAATCCTGACTGTCTCCAGACCTGTTGTTTTGGGCTGAAGGGGAGAACTGCAGCTCATGAGATGGGAGATAGGCGAGAGGACAGCGGCACACCTCTGCCGTGTGTGCTGAGGAGAGCAGCAGGTGAAGAGCCACCTGCACCTTCCTGACTGAAGGCAACAAACACGGCGTGTGTGAAGGCATGTGGTGAGGGCACGGCTTCCTCCTCACACGGAACACGAGGTGTTTGATTTTGGCAATGCCTGCTCTCCTGGAGCTGTGTGATGAGAGAAAACTATTCTGGAACCAAAGAAAAGGCTCCTCATGACTGCTGTGAGGGAAAACTTGGAAACACGAGCTTGATGCCCGGGGGAAAGGGACCGATGCGATTCTGGGTCCTTCAGCTCGGAGTGCCGTTCTGTTTGACACTCAGGACCAGGTCTTCCTCACTCAGCTCTCCTGTGGGGGCAGCGCTCCCGCCCTCGCTGCGGGGGGGCAGGTCACCCTCCGCCCGCGCACGCAGCCGCGCCGCCGGCGCTCGTTGTGCGGTGAGGCGCGTGGGGCCGTGCTCTGCAGCCGGGGGCGGCGGCGGATCGGCGGGCGCGAACCGGGGGGCCGAGCACCGGCTGCGCGCCGCCCCCGCGGCCGCCTCGGAACCTTCCCCCGCCCTCGGAGCGGCGGGAGGAGGCGGCGCCGGGCGGCGGGATGCAGCGCGGGGCCGGGCGGCGGGCGGGCGCGGCGGCGGCGAGGGGCAGAGCCCGGCGGGCTGCGGGGCGGCCCCGCTCCCCGTGAAGAGGCGGCGCGGCAGGGCAGCGGCCGCCGCCATGCAGCCGTTGCACCGAGCCCCGGCGCTGCTGCTGCTGCTCCTCCTGGCCGCCGGTGAGTGAAGGATGGGAGCGCCGGTGGTGGGTGTGGGCCGTCCTTCCCTTTGGGGCGCTGCGGCTCCGCGGGTGGCCCCGAGCATCGCGGTGCCCCGGGACGCGTGTTGCGTTTTCCCTTGGCAGGCAGCGCAGCTCGCGGGGCTGGCTGCTGTCCCCCGGCCACCCGCAGGCACCAGAGCCCCCAGCGTGGGTCGGTGTTGCTCCGCCGTGGGGTCCGGTCACGGCGTAGGTCGCCCGCTGCCCTCCGCAGTGCTCCGGCATGGAAGACCTTGCCGCGCTAGGGCTGCCCCCAGACCGCTCTCCCTTGGACGGAACGGCTTCTTCTGGCGCCGGGGGGTTTTACTGCCTACCGCCAAACTGCCACAAAGGAAGGGGGAACCGCAAATTGCTCCTTGCTCTCCCCGAGAGTCTCCTCAAATCTGGAGGAGAGGCAGCGTGCCAGGGAAAGGCAACGAAGTGCAGGAATAATTGCGCTCAATAGTTGTGAGGGCTGAGCTCCTATTTTTAAATAATCTGCGGAGATTTCCCAACAAAGGGCTTCGGGACTCGTGAAGCTGGGATTGCGCTCTCCCTCCCTACCACCATCTCTTTTGTACCGAAATCTGGTTTGAGTGAGGCTGAGGAGCAGGAGTTCAGAACAGGGACATCTCGAGTGAGGGGGAGTCTTTGTCTTGAGTCATTCCGGCAGGGAGGGAAGGGCTGATTTCTCAACCAGTCTCTGTCTTCCAGCACGACCGAGCTGTGATACGGTGACACGCAGCCCCCCGCCGTGCCTATCTCATTATCCCAATCTGAAAACGTTCGTGGGGGAATGTGCCATCTGTAAGCGCTGCGGAACTGCTCTGCCCCTGAGCGGCTGGCTGTACGGTGCCTCACCCCTGTGGTCCGGGGCTCCCTAAAGAGAAGGGATAAAGCCTTTTAGGTTTGCAAACAATGGTGAGCTTAAAGAGCAAAACGGATCAGAAAACCTGTTGTGGTGCCGTGCCAATACTTTGTGGCACCGATGCAATAATCAGTGCCTGAGCTGAGCTGGGAAATGGCTCTGTGGGTTTCTCGAGGCAGGCTGTCTGTGTTAGGGGCACAGCTGGCCAAAGTCTTTGGGCTGCATCTCATCACCTGTGCTCCCTATTCCTGCCAACCATCCGCTGAGCAATGTGCCTGGGGAGAACCTGCTGAATTCTCACCCGCCATTCTGCTAGCACAGCCTGGCCCCATCCCCATTGCTCGAAAGCTGCGTTTGCTCTCTGGAGGATGGACAGTGACCTCATGGTGGTTTTAAAATCTGGCGGCCAAAAGGACTACAGCTGATGCTGCTGTGCTGAGGGTGTTTCCTCTTCTGCTGAGACTGCTGGAAACTTTCTAGTGTTGCTATCCAGCTGGTGATGATACAGAGGATTTGGGTCCTTGGATTTCTGTGATCTCTCTGCTTCCCTAGCAGAGAGGCATAGAGGTAGGAGGCAAGGGGCAGCTCAGTTCCTAATCCAGTGAAACTGGTAATCCTGGTGGGGTGTGGTGGCTTTGGTGGGCTGGACTTGGATAGCCGAGCATCTCTGGAGAGACCTGGATCCTTACCTAGATTGGGAGGAATCTCAAATTGGAGACAAAGACTGCTGAGAATTTATAAACTGAGCCCCATTTTGGCTGGCAGCTTTGCTCAGTGGTTTAGGAGCTGTTCCAGCTTGGAATAATTAAGTGCACTGTGGCCTCGCTCCTCCAGTCCCTCAAGACAGGCATGGTTAAAGCCTGAGAGCTGCAGGGTCTGATGCCTTCATATAGGGTCAGGAGCCTCCACAGACCTGCAGGATGGGCTAAAACACAGCATGCACTGCAGCAGGGTCCCAGCAGTGGGCTGGGTAGTGGCGGTCTGGTGGTGGAGCACAGAAACACCTTCACAGGCTCCTGGTATCTGAACCCCTTTGCTTTTGCAATTAGGAAAACGATGTGGTTAGAAGCAGAGGGAGGGAGGAGGGAAGTGGTCTTTTCCCTCTCATTGTTCCCTGAGGTGCTTGTCTGCATATGGGCTATTTATTATTATTTTTTTCCCTTCTGCTTGCTTAGAAGATTCGTTAACACTGTGTGAATGAGCCTGAGCTGAGGGAGTATAAATCAGGATGGATCAAAATTCCCTGTAGTCAATTTTTCCTTGGCCTCTTCAGTGCCATAAGGAAATGTTCATTTAATTATAGGCATCAGGGGTAGAAATAACTACATTAAGCCCTCAAGGGGAAGCTGCAGGCGAAAAGCCACAGATCAGAGCACACAAAAGTTTTTTCCCTCTGCTCAGCGTGGGAAGACACTCTGGCATTTTGTGGGTAAATAAAGTGAACAGCAGCAACAAAGGGGCTGCGGGAAGGTGCATCGCAGCCCACGACTGGCACACGGGTTGCTTCCAGTCCTCGCCAGCAGTTGAAACACGTAATCCCAAAAGAATGGAGAGATGCTATTTGTGAGCCACACGAGCACAGCCCAGGCAGAGTCACGCAGAGACAGAGCAGACACGTGCGCCGGTTTGTGTGGGGGGCCAGGGATGCTGGCAAGGATGGTGTGCCCCAACGATACCCCCTGTGCCTGGCCATCTCAGAATCTAGAGGTACATTCAAGTCCCGGGGTTTATTTTTTGCTGTCAGTAGGCCAGCTTTGCAGCCTTCCCTTTATATACTGCAGCTGCTCTCAGCTCCCTCTTCCACCTGGGGCGTTGTGCAGGTAGCTGGTGCCCATGCGTGTGCTCAGGACTACTGAGGCTTTGCACGAGGCTTTTTTTTTTTTTTTGCCTCAGATGCATGACATTGTTTGGGAATTGGCGCCTCTTGGGGGCCGCACTCAGCAGGGTGATTAACACCGCGTGCTGCTGGTGCTGAGCCTAACCGCCTGGCGAGTTTCAGCGTTCTTTTGGCTGAGCTGGGTATCAAAGGCTTCTGTGATACATTTTGGCCACGCCTGGAGGGATGTCCGCTCTGGTAGCGCTTGTTCTGCCCAGGCAGGGATTCTTACAGACGGAACAGCCGCGCGCCTTTATTTGGCGTGCTGGAAATCAGACTCAGCTCCATGTGATGCACAGTCTAGATTGAGACTGAGCAAGAAGTGTGAGCCTGGCAAGGTGGTTTTTTGGCAGCTGAAGTGTTTTGGGCCTGCGAGAGGGCAAAGCAATCTGTGGGCTGTGTTGTTTTTCCCTAGATCAGTGGCTTTCATCTACAGTTTGTTAACCCCTGGGGGCCTGTGGGCTGCTTTGAGGGGAGCTAGGGAAGGTAACAGAGAAGTAAATTCACTTCTCCTGTTTGCAGCTGCCTTCCTGGTGCCGTTTCCCCGGGGGCTGCTTCTCTCCTTGAGCTGGGAACTGCCGCTGTTTGTAGCGAGAGGCGCGGAGGAGAGCAGACGATGCAGCAGTGGAGGAGGGAGGTGTGAAGGCTCCGAGACGATGCGGGAGGGAGCGAAGGCAAACAGTCTGGGAGACTGAAACCCAGCACGGTTGTGATCCTGGCGTCAGTGGCTGACTGAGGGGGGAAGATGGGCTCAGTTGAGTTGCTGTGACCTTATCCCATGGAATAAGGTCCTGCGGAGATGGGTGGTGGTGCTTGGAGCTGTCTTGCTGTTACTGGTGATAAGGATGGGAGAGCTGACGTTTCATGGTGCTGGGCGGAGGATCCCTGCATCCCCCGGTGCATCTCTGCAACCATCACTAGAAGCAGGTGCTTCTTGGGGGTAGTGCCTGGCTGCTTCCCAATGTTGTACCTGGGTCTGTGTGCTGTTGGTGTTTCTCTGCTGAAATGTCAAAGGAGCAAATGTTTGCAGTTCTTTGCAAATGGCAAGGTGGTGCGTGCTCAGTATGTGCAGCCATGCGTGCGCTGCGCCCCAGTGTTTGAGCTCTCTGATTCTGCCAACTGTAAAGATCTATAAAAGCATAAAGATGCTTGGCACAACTACTTTGTGCTTTAAGATCTCCTTCTAAAGAGTTGTGAGGGCTTCTTCAGCTATGCCTTGTCATCTTCTCTTCAATTAAAGCAGGTTCCTGCATTGCCTTTCCCATTGCTTTGCAAAGCATATTAGGGCCATGGGAAGGTGAATGGCTGCAAGGGATGCAGGGTGAGGGACCTGCTTGCTGACAATACCGAGGAGGATGGCAGTCTGATCTTGTTTTCTGAAGCCCTAATTAAAAATGTTCTCAGAGATTAGGGGCCCAGCTGAATTTGCAAGTGGCCTGGTGCGGTGTGGGAGCAGCAATAGGGCTGGATGGGAGCTGGGCTGAAGAGATGTAGCTGTAACCAAATAGCACCAAAACGACTTCTGTCTGTTACGTGGCTGTCATTTGTGCTTCCCTGTGCAAGCTGTGTGGTCAGAGACTCCAGGTAAGTGCAGGGGAATCAGCTGGGACAGCCCTCAACTGAACAGCATTCAGCTTCTCCACCTCCTCCACTGTCTGCAGCTGTGATCTTTTTTGTTGTTATTTCAACTGGCTGTGTTTTGTTGTTGTTGTTGTTGTTGTTTTTTTTATGTTCTGCAAGCAAGCTTTTGTACACTGACTGTTCTGCCCCTGGGCCTCTCTCCTCCCTGCCCTCAGGCCATGCCCCCCAGCTTTTCCTGGAGGTGGTCTGAGGGAGGGAATATCCCTGGCAGATGCTTCCCTCATCTGGTCATTGTGTTTCTATCCTAACTGATTATCAACAAATGACCCATTCCTGACACAGCTCTCCTACAAAATAACGTTGTTTGGTAACTACTGGGTTTGGGCTGGGCTTGAAAGGAAGGTCAACAGCAGCAGGGCCAGATGGGTGTTGTTGTGGCTGCTGCATTGGCGATATGGAGGTGCCCTGACCCCTCCTCCATACATACCTGTCTGGGTGGTATTGTACAGGCAGGCTCTGCTAGTTGATGCCGAGAGCCAAGAAAGTCAGAGCGCGTGCTCTGGCAAATGCTTTTCATCTCAAACAGGGCTGATCTTGAATGATGGAGGTGTGTTACAGTTGCAGCACCCAAGAAGGAGAGCTAAATCCAGCTTATCCAGCTGGGGAGAGGGGTGAACTGGTGGGCACTCAAGCCGCTCTGGAACTCAAGCCCATGTGATCGATATCTTGTGGAATGTTGGTATTGTGTATTTCCTTAGAGATAAAACTGAGGTTTGCTTGTTGTTAATCAAAAAGCAAGACAGTTTTGAAGACTGTTTGACACAGTTGCAGTTAGCTTCTATTCCGTGTCCCTAAGTCCCTCCTCTAATTTCAGCTGGATACAGAAATAACTGATTTCCTCTTTCACTTCTAGCCCCGTTCAATAGGCCAATTGGGAGCTCTTAAACAGCTGCCCCGTCCTGTGGAGAGGTGGCTTGCCTTCTGCCAGAGGGGTAAAGTGCTTCTTGACTGTGTAGTGTAGAAAATACTTTGGGGTTCTCCTAGAATTGCTCAGAAATGTGAAGCTGCTTTTATTCACAGCACTTTGGGAGATAGGTTGAAGGTATTCTTTTCTTAGATATATTTTTTTCTGCCACTGAGCAAAACTCCTCCATCTGCCTTGTCTGGGCTGGTATGTCACATCTTCAGCTATGCTGAATGGAGCAAGCCTCACTGCTGTGAATTGGAGCTGTTTTCTGAGGCACTGGTGGGATCAACAACCAGCAACCTCATTCCATGTGTATGCTCCAGGCTGGTGCTTTTCCAGCTGCCTTGGAAAAGTAACACTGCAGTATTACTCTTGTTGAAATCATCCCCATTCCCTTCCTTGCGGAGGTGAAGCATCTTCAGCAAGGTCACTGCTCCCTCCACGTATTACATCTGATGGTGCTGGCAGCTGGAGAGCTTGGGAGTTTGCAGCCAGTGCAGGAGCTTCTGTGCTGCTTCTGCTGCACGCTCCCTGCCTTTGTTCCTTCTCCTGGCTCCGCTTACCTCTCCCACTTTCTCTCCTTTCTCACCCCTCCTCTCTGTGAGCTGGGCATAGTGTTGACTCCCCTTCTCACATCCTTGCCGTTTCCCGAAGGCTGACTGCCCTCTTTAGCATGCAGAGCCTCATCTCCTCCAGGTTACGCAGAGGTGCTGCAAAAATAGAAACGAAAGACAAACGCCCCATTGAAGCAGCTGGCGAGTCCTGGCTCAGTTCCCTGTTCCCTCCCATCTACAGTCACAGGGCTTTATTCGTTTGTGTTTCTTTTTTTCCTACTGCTTCATATGCCTTTTAATATATCAGACTGGCAGGCTGATGGAAGTCGCCTGATCTCCATTCCTCATCCTAAGAGGAAAATGGCTATTCTCTGATTCCTTGGGTTATATTTCATGACTCTGCTTCCCTGCCTCCTGTTCAGCTTGTGTTTTGATTCTTTCTTTGCCTCAGAGTTGACAGCTGCACTGAGCTCCTTTATCAGATGCTTGGAAGAGAGGGTGGGGGGGGAGTGGCAAATCATTGTTTGGTGCCCCAAACTCAGCATTTGGGTTGTTACCACTGCTGCTGTAGAAGGTACAAAGTGGTGTCAGGATGGTGTCTGGAGAAGTTCCCTGTGGTGTTTGGGCTGGTGCTGGACAGGGGGTTCCCCAGGCCAACCTCTGCGCCATGTGCTTGTGGGTCAGACCCCAAGCTGACTTCCTACCCTTGATCCACTCCAGGAAAACCTGGCTTGCTCAGGTTGTGCCTATTTGTGCCTCACTCTTAGTGATGAGATGGTGTAGTTTTATCTTGGGCTGAGGAGAGCAGAGTAGCCCAGTAAACAAGATAATGCAGCTTAGGGGGTTTAAACTGCGTAAACATTTCAGAGTTAAATGAGGGTATACAAAGCCCAGGGCCTGAGCTTCCCGGAGGAATGGGATTAGCTCCCTGAGTCTCCAGCCTCATCTGCCATCAGGTGTTTGTTGTAGGGTGCTGAGATGGGCTGTGGCCTGCAGGCATCCTGAATGGTGTGTGGATGGTGGAAACAGAATGGCTTGAGCCATCTTTGGAGCTGGCACACAGCTGTGCCTTGAAGCTTTGCCTAGCTGGCTACAAGTGGCTGTTGTGGTGTGGCTGGAAAACTGGAGAGTAACATCAGCCACATCTGTGTTCACATGAGTTGGAGGAAATTGAGGCATTGGGACAGATGAAGAGCTAAAATAGGATCAAGCCGTGAGTTTTGCCCCCAGCTACACCAAATTTTCTGTGTGGCCGTGGGCCTGCTGTAATCTCTCTCCATCCTTCATCTCTACTTTTCTTGACAACTTTGAGAACAGCATTCCCTTTCTCCCCTCTGCTGCTCTCTGTCGTATTTGCTTAAGCTGTAAGCTCCTTCAGATAAGTGCTGTCTCTGGCTCAGCTGCACGGGGCTCAGCAGCACTCTGTTAGCGATGCAGACACTGGCAGGTGTCTTATGTCAGGTTAGGAAAGCCCAGCCTTGGCACCAGTGCTTCAGAGCCTGCTGGGCCCCATTGAAGCAGCACAGGGCTGGCCTGGTTGGGGCTCTCCAGACCACTGCTCCCACACACGAGGCCTGCAAGCTCTCATTTCCAGCCACAGCCATCACTGTGTGTGGTGTTCTCTGGGAGTCAGCCTGCCTGCAGGGATGTCCAGGGAGCTTTGGTTGGCCTCGTGGTGCTGCGGCAGCCTCCTGCTCCTGTGATGCTCAGCCTCCTCTGCTGTTTGCTTTTTGTTGCTGTGCTGGCCTCAGCTGATCTTGCCTTGGATCAATAAAACAAACAAATGAGAAAGAGAGGTGCAGAAGCCAGACTCAAGTGAATATGGGGAGGAGTAACCAATATTGTTTTTTGTTCAGTTCAGAGAATTGCAGAAATAGATGGAGAAGGTCAGAGCAAGCACGAGGCGTTTCTGGGCTTCCAGCATTCCCAGGACAGGATTGGTAACCAACCTGGCAAGCGAGCAACAATCTCAAAGTATTTTTTTGCTCTAAGAAGCCAGTGTTTTCAGTGAAAGCACAAGGGCCAGCCCATCTTCTGTCACATCTTAACTTTTCTTGGTACTTGCATTAATTTGAATTTGTCCTTCGTGGATGTGGAGTCATAGAACACAGTGGTAGGAAGGAACCTTAGGAAGTTGCCCAGTCAGTGTCCTTGCCTGAAGGCAGATTCAGCTCTGCCTAACTCATTTCAGGCCACGTGTATCCAAATCTGCATGCAGCATTCAGGTGATGTCTCAGCAGTGCTTTATAAAATCTCTGTTTCAAATGCTTCAGGACTGCAAGCATTTTCATGTGTCGTTCTGGTGATATCTCAGAGCTTTTTCTGATACAGGTATTTGTTCTCTTAGGAAACCATCCGTTAGAAACATCTTATGTCGGAGAATAGCTGGTGCTAGTGCTCAGGCTGGTAACTTACCACTTTGCAGTGTTCCTTTTTTCGTAACAGTTCTGTTATTTCTGTCCTTGGGGTCACCTGGCTCTACTACAGTCTTTCTGTGTAGTGAGGATATCTCCTAGCTTTGTTTCCTTGGCAATTTTATGATTTTATTCCCAATTTTTGTGCCAAGGTCACTTAAAATGTTAAACAGCACCAGATCCAAGGACAGACCTTGAGGATTTCCTCTGCTAGCCTCTTTCCAGCACAAGCCTCTGTCAGTTTTCCTATAGCCAATGCCTTACAGTTGCCTTACAATTTCTGAACGAATTGCTGTCTTTCTTTGCTTCTCTTGTAATTCTGCGTGGGCCATCGTAGCAGATATTTTACTGAAGCCCAGATGGATTAGATCTGCTGCACTTCTTTTGTCTGGAAAATCAGCTATCAAAGAAAGATACCAAATTAGTCTTCATTTCAGCTTATTCAATTAGTTCAGTTCAGTGACTAGTTCATTTAGAACTGAGAAACTGAGCATAAGCTGAGGAAGCAGGAAAGCTTGTCTTTTTTTTCTTCTTTTAATCTATGAATAAAAATCAGCTGTGAAAGGATGAGATCCTCTAGTTTTAATGTGCTGAAGAACAGAGGGCTGGGAAGCTATTGGCTCAGTTCACCCAAATTAGTTACTTCCCTTGCTTAACAAAACTACTTTAAATGCAAAGCATGATTTGGGAAATGTAGTTTTTCCTTCTGTCTCCATACTTATGGTGGTATTTATCAGTTGAATAAAGCCACATTCCAGATGCTGTTTTCTTGCATTTTGATTGAAGTTTGATATACATGTGAATGTACCTTGACACAAATCACAGTTAAATGCTCATCTAGGAATCAAGAAGTGTCAGTCAAACTTTCTAATATGTAAAATGAAAATACCAAGTATATAATTGTTGAAACAAAAGTGTTAAACGTCACCTGCCTTCCTGCTTAACAGTCGGTAGTTTTTTGCTGTTAGTTTGCCTTAATTCTTACCTGTGATAGTCAGCTTATCCTTAGGAAAACAAAAAATGTGAATGCAAAATTAAGCTCAAATCAATGGCTTAAAAATAGATTTCCAGGCCGTTGATTTAAAACATGATTAATATTGATGATTTAAATAATTTTGGTTTAAATCAATCCTCCTGCATATAATATAGCTGCAGACTGGGAGCACTAGGATGAAATCTTGGCTGGGTGACAGTTGAATAGGAAACTCATTGACTTGCAAAGCTAGAATTTTATGCCTTCAGTATAAGACGTTCCACCTCCTCTGCAGGCTGGATGACTAACAAGGCAGCCCATCCTTTCAAGGAGGCAAAAACCCCCCAGAAGGCTGCCCCATCACTGCCCCACTGCAGTGCCCAAGGCTGGGTGGCTGCTTGGCACTGGCTCTTCCTGGATGTGAATGCTCCTCTGTATGCTTTTGAATGTTTCCCCACGTAGCCTGATTTTCCTCCCCAGCTTAGAGTGCAGCCCATCTGAGGGGCAAGTTACCCCAAAGGCGGGTTGGTTTAGCTGGAGCAGGTTGTATAGAGAAGAGCAGCTTGCTGGTTGTCAGTTCCCTCTCACTGATATGGGTTTATCGTCACTGTGCAGGAACTTTGTGCCTCTGCCTTGCCTCCTCGGAGGAACCGACCACTGATGGCCTCACTTCAACTTCCCTGCTGGAATTTGCTGTTATGTCCCATCTGGAGGCAATGAATTCCCATGAGCAAACGAGCCCTGAGACTGCAGAGCCTGATCTCGTCCCTGGCTCTCTGCATGCTGCCCCGGGATCAGGTTTTGCCAGCGAGGAGAACGAGGAGTCCAAGATCTTACAGCCTCCACAGTACTTCTGGGAAGATGGGGGAGAGCTCAATGAATCCAGCTTGGACTTGGGACCAGCAACAGGTAGGCTATTCTTACCCCATTCTTTCTCTCTGCCAGGGCTCTGGGGAGGCAAAGGGATGCAAGGATCTGTTCTGCTTTGATATAACTCTCTGTAAGAGGGGGTGAGATTAAACGTCAGCTCTATTTTCTCACCTCAGTGCCTGATGTGTCCCCAGTGAACCCTGAGCAAGCACAGGCTTTAGAAACCACGTTCCAGCTGAGCCTTTTTTTCCTGCGCTGCTGTGAGATTCCCTGAGCTGGGAAAAGTATTGCTTCCACCTACTTTTTCATTTGCCTCTAACCCTTCTCTCTCTCTCTCTCTCTCTCTCTCTCTCTCTCTCTCTCTCTCTCTCTCCTCTCTCTCTCTCTCTCTCTGTCTTTTTTCTGTTGCTGTCAATTAATTGTGATCTGAAGGTCTCATGACCCGGGCTCAGAGATCAAGACCATCTTAGGATTTGGGTCCTGGTTGGATCCCCCAGGCCAAATCCTGGATTCCTCTCTCTGTGACTTCAGTAGGGATTTGACCTGACTGAAGACAGCAGCTGCCCCATAGCTTATGCTGTCCTCCCTGCTCCCTGTTGAGCAAATGAACTGTGTTAGCATTTCAGCTTGCTGTCCTCTTTGGGTATTTTTCACTACTGATCCCCTCAGTGGTCTCCTCCCAGATTTGTTGTTGGCTTTGAGACACTCACAGAGCGAATGATGGGAGGAAGGAGGAGGCGTCTCTGCAGGGTTTCCAGTAGCTTAGGGGATTATTTTGCGTGCTCCTGCTCTTAAGTGTTATGTGAGGCATGTATTAAATGTTACCAGGGGCCGGGTCTGCAGCCCTATCCCTCCTCACTTATCCGGTATCGCTGTGTCCCTCTCAGCAGGTCTGACACAGGTCTGGATTTAGAAGGCACAAGTCTTGTGTTAGTCTTATCTTCATACCCGTTTCTGACCTTAAAAAGACCTGTGCTCACAGAGGGGTGAGAACTGCTGCAGTAATTAGCAGCACCATAGCTCAGGCTGCCTGCTGGGGCCCCAGGCACGCTGTGGAGGGCAAGGGCCTTCTGAGCTTATGTCTCTGAAGCCCTTTCCTCACTGGTGTTGCTCTTAAACTCAACTAGCCGTGTTCCTGCTGTCCTGCTGTTCATGCAGCTCCTGGGTACTTGCAGTCTTGGCCATGAGGAGGCTGTGCAGATGCTTCCTCTGCGGTGATGCTCACAGTGGATGTTGCGCGTTCCCACCAGTGCATCCTTGGGACATGCTCCGGCTTAATTTCTCTCACGAGCTGGCAGCGTGCTCAGCAGCGCTTTTATTTGTGTGCCAGGAGGCACCTGCATGTACTCACAGCTCTGGACGTGACTTGGAGAACAGCATGTGCTTGTGCATTGAGAGCAAGATGCACTGGGTACCAAATCCAGCCTTGCCTCTTGCACGTGCCTCGCCCCATTTGTATGCAGAACGCATTCACCTCTCTTTCCGTTCTTGCCCGCAGTGCTTTCCTACTGAACAGATGTGCTCTTTCAGCTGTCCTTTACACGTACCCTGCCCTAACTGCTGCCCAGCACTGCAGTGCTTCCAAGCACTGTTTTTTCCCTGGCCGTTGCTGTGTCCAGAGCTCATGTCTCAGTGGTATTTCAGAACCTTGGTTAATAGAACAGTTTGAATTATTCAGGAGCTGGGAGCACGTTTCTACTTAAAATTTAATTAGAAACCTGCTGTGTGTCATTTTACAATAAAGGATATTGTAATAGCATCTCTAAATTGGGCAGCCTTCTCTGTCGTGCAAAGCCTGTACATGAGACAGACATGCAACCAATGGATCTTATGTTCTGCATGTGTGACAGATGCCATGTGATACCTTGTGGAACTGTGTAATGACATCTGTTAGGTTATTTTCAAGCTATAAATCCATTAAACAGTTTCAAACAGCTGCTATTTAAAAAAAAAAAAAGTGTAAGTTCTCCTTACATAGGATTTCTCTCTGAATGACAGTGGAGTATAGCCTGGCATAGCTGTTAGATCTGCCCCAGGCACAGATTTGAGACCCTGTATCAATTGAGGCAGAAAACAGGATGTTACACTACTAGAGAGGGAAAATCCACTGCTATGAAAGGAGATGTGTAGTGCTGGCTTCATTCCCTGTTTGGTGTAAAGACACTGGGGTTGGAATTGGTGGTCCTCTTGCACATAGGCCAGATCTCCAGAGAATTCAAAACTGTATTAGTCATCTCTCCTTTTTGTCTGTTCTTCTGAAGTCTGTGTGGGGAAACTGCTCTGCCTTTTTGTGACTCTGAGGCTGAGAGACATAAAGAAACAATAACATTCTGCAGCTGCTGTGTGTGTTTTTTTTGTTTTGTTTTTTTTTTTCCTAAGTGCACTTGAACATCCTTTAAAAATATTTCTGGAAAACATGTGGCATGTAGGGCCACCTGTTAGTCCATTAGAAAGTGAGAACAAACTCCCTCTGGCAGAGCACAGCTCAGCTCAGGGCTCTTGATTCCCTTAATAATGTGCCTTTGCTGATTTATGCTACAGAACAGTAAATCTGTATTGACATCAGTGAGTGTCAGCCTGTGGAAAGACCCTCAGATTTATGTCCTTCTGTCAGAGGATACACAGGAGTGCACGCTTGCAATGCATGCTAACCTATCAGTATATGTTGGCTTTGTTGTTCACATACAGCTACTACCA
This sequence comes from Meleagris gallopavo, assembly GCF_905368555.1. Lineage (NCBI taxonomy): Eukaryota > Metazoa > Chordata > Aves > Galliformes > Phasianidae > Meleagris > Meleagris gallopavo. The sequence goes on along the minus strand of NC_139417.1, from coordinate 9,533,150 downwards.
GGTGGAGCTGCATCTGGAAGAAATAGTTAGGTCTGTTGGGAAAATGGATGCCATATTCTACAGAAAGAAGTGGTGGATGACTTGTACTTCAGACAAAAGGCAGGTCAGAGGAGCTGTGAACGTGCTGCTTCTGCCCTCTGGCTTCTGGGAAACTCAAAAGCTGCACATGTTGACATTTGGGGTTAGATGCTTTGTTTCACCTTTAGTATCGAGTTGGTCTGAGCCACAGTTCAACCTTAAAGATATGGCAGACCTGCAGGGACTTGCATCTGGCTTTGCTCGTCTTCTTTCCACTTTTTCCATCTTGTTTTGTCTGAAGGCTACCATACCCATGTGTTTCCTTCTATTTTGCTGGATTTTGTGGATAAAAGATGAAACATCTCTTCTAGCTTTAGAGGTAGAAGATGGGAGTCATCAGGATTGCAGGTACATGCCAATCCCTGATTCCTGAAGAAGGAGTTGTGTGCTGTCCATCCATCCTGGTATGACCCTTCCTGGTATGCACCTGGCTTGTGTTCTCAGTTCAGTGAAGTCTTTAGGTTGAGGCAGCCTAATTATTAATTAGTGGGAAGTGTGGGCTCTTGAAAATTGATCCGAGACTCGGGAGAGACTGGTGAATGAAAGCACTTAGTTCCTCTCCTCTCTTGCCCAGAAGCTGAGCCTCTCAGATCTGGAGTGCATCATCACAGCGTCTAGCACATTGCTGGGCTGGCATGAGATTGCTGGGCTTCCTTATGGATTCTGCACTTCTGGCTCCAAGATTGTTCCTGTGAAGTTCATGGCATGACTGCTGGGAGCTATCAAATCTAGTCTTATGGGTTGGTGAGTTACTAGGGTGGCATGTGGCGCTTTGGAGGAAGAAGAAAAGTAATCTTTTAATTATTCGTAGTAATTAGTGGAAGAGATTTCCATGAGAGCTAGGATGAGCGGTAGAAGGACAAGGAAGTTAGAGGCACTGTAACTAAAGAAAAATAAGTTTTCCAACCAACTACTGGGATAAAATCTCTTCCATTTCCAGCTCTTTTCTGATAGTGAGATTCACTTCTTTCCTTGATGAATTATTTGCCTCTTTTCAGAGAGATCTCAGTCTCACCCAGCCTTACTGAAATCTGCTGCCTCTTCATCCAGACTGACAGCAAAGCTGCAGTACTTAATACCATCTTCTACCAAGCCTCAATGAAATGAAGCACCTGGTAAAGACTGTCTACATAAGAAGCTTAGTACTGAGCAGCCCTGTCCCTGAGCTCAGCTCCCAAGATGCCTCTTGTTTATGCCCTGGTTTAATGTGCACTAACGTGTTAGGTGATCTGTCTTGGGACAAGTGATCTTGACCAAGCCATTGCTTGCGAAGACCAGTGTGCTACAAACGGGGTTTCTCTGTGCATAGCACTATTCTGGTGCAGCTATTTTTGACTGATTCCATGTGTGGATGAAGCTGATTTCTTCTAGCCTTTCTGCAGATCATGCATCCAGCAGGAAAAACGCATGGGGCTGTTTGGGAACAGCTACAGTGCTTTGAAGTGCCCAGTATCCACCAGAGGCAACTTCCAAGCATAGTGAGATGTAGCCAGTTTGCTGCCTTTGGATTCTTTTAACTATGATGTCTTTGGATGCATCTTGGAGTGGCAGACCGTAACTTCACATACCTGTTCTGGAGGATAAAGGTATTAGCCCCAACTGGCTCAGTTCCAGCACCAGTAATTGCATTTTGCTTCCTTGACACCCCCCTGCAATTTTAATTAGATGTTGTATACCTTTTCACAGTAAGCCTTGCTATTCTGTACTGTAAACCAGCAAGAAGATACCACCTCAGAACTGTCTGCATTTTAAGCACCAGCTAAAATGTGTCTTGCACTTTGAGCTGTGTTGTTGTGATGGGAGCCCAGGAATGTTCTTGTCTTTATTTCATTGCCTTCTAGTTATCAGTAATTCAATCACTGGTTAACGTGATCTTCCAATTTAATCCAATAAAGACCTTATGGTCAGGTTATGTGTACTAAAAATGATGAGGCTCACCCTTTTTCTGAGCTATCTCAGTTGCTAATAGTGGCAAATACAGGTTGGAAACCTTAGAGGGCAATAACAGACCAGTTCTTCTGAATGAAGGAGAAACAGAAGTGTAATGAATTAAATGTCTGGCTGGGGAATCGTGCTCTGGCAGCGTTCCAAGTCCTGGCCCATCTGGTGTCAGGGAAGTTTCGGTATTGATTTCGGAGGAAGCAGGACACAGCCTAAATGGGAGCTCTCACAGAGGTTTGGAGCTCATGTTTGCTTCTTCCAGGGCAAATCATCTCCACAGGCAAAGGAGATGAAACTGTGCGACCCAGGCTCAGGTCTGCCTGGGAAATATCAGAGTGCAGGACTTGGAGTGGCAGAATGGCAAGGTGATTTCTATGGAAAATTGTGCCTGAGGATCTTTTCAAGAGAGCTTGGAAGGCAAAAATATTTGTGGTTTGCTGGGGATGAAGACAGCTGGATGCTGCGATGCAATAAAGCCACTGGAGGAAAGCTTTAAGGGGGCATAACTAAGGCAGGGAGGTGAGGTGAAGGTGTGGAATTTCATATTGGTGAACCGGACTCCCAAGGGGCTGTGTGACTGAGAAGCTCTGGAAGAGAACATGATGTGGAGTGTAACAGGCAGGCACAGCTCATCTGGTCCGTCCCTGCAGGGCTGTATGGCTGCAGATGCTGAAACAGTCTCATGGGCAATTCTGAGCTCTCTTCTTCTGGGAGCAGGTTGGCTCTCTTGCGACTTAGCTGCTTTTGTTCGTGGCTTGTATGGCTATGTGCCATATAGCATCTCTTCATGTGGTCACAAGTTCCTCTCATTCTTCAGCCTACTGCTGAACTCAGTGGGATACAGACCATGGCAGGAGCAGAGATAATGATGCATGCAGTTGTTATTTACTCCCTTCCCAGACACTCTTCTGATTGGCAGCCTTCTGCTTCCTTACTGCAGTTTGAGCTGATAAGCTAGCTTGACAGATCTGGCAATGCAGCCAGTTCCATAATTCCTTTAACAGAAAGCCCTACTTCTGCAGCAGGAACATACACCATCTGAGGCTGTTGGCCTCTCTCTTCCATGACTTCTAATTCTCGTGGGCCTCCAGCAAACCTGGTTGATGTGGGACTGAGCAGCACTGACATAGGTAGATGGAAAGATCCATGGGTGCACTTCCATGTGGCCAGGGCATGGGAGCCAGTTGTAGAGGGTCTGCTGAAGAGAGAGGACAACCAGGAGGGCCAGGGGGTTGCACGGTCTAGAAAACTGCTGAAAATAGTAGATGCTCTTTGGTATCTGTGTAGGGTTTAAGGGAAGGGGAATAAAGAAAAGTGCTGAGGAGACATTTCCATTCAGGAAGCACTTAGCTCTGCACTTCAAAAAGACCTGATCTTGAGAGGTAGATGGATACCCTCCTTTGGTAGTGAGGCAATGGAAGATGATTCTAGACAGGAACCAAGTGTCATCTGAAAAGTCTGGAAGGAAAAGTTCAATAACCATCCCTGAACCTCTATGCTTGGACAGTGATTGAACTCCCTTGGGAACTAAGTTATATGGAGAGCAGCTTGTTTTAAGGAGCACACAGCAGTACAACTCTGACCAGAAAACTTCAAGATTCAGTGTTCTCCATGAAGATCTCTGTGTTTTGCCTCTTGCCCTATCTACAAGGTGAGCAGCTGAATAACAGTCTGAGCAAAATATGAAAGGAACTAAGATTGTGAACTGTGGGAGTCTTACTGAAACAGACAGGTTTAGCTTCTGGTTTAGGATTCAGGGTGGTGGAAAGACTGGTGGCAAGTGGGAATGTGAAATTAGTTAGCAAGGAATTTGTCTGCTCCTACATCACTGTTTTGTTGCCTCTGAGAAGCAGCTCAAGTTTCAGCTTTCAGCTGCCTTGGAAGACAGGAGCCTGCTGGGTGAGAGTGGGATCGGTTCTCTTGAGTTTCCTTCACCCAGGAGAGAAGGCAGAGGCAGCAGTCCCTCAGGCTTTCTTAGATCTTGTTTGTGAAAAGGCAGTGTGGCTGTACTATGCAGGCTTCCCCTCTCAGGAGCCAGCTAATTGGTGACAGAGCACCTTAAAGAAAGGTTAAATCCCTGACTTCAAAGGAGAGCTGATAGGTTGGGAGCATTCAGCACTCCTCTGGGGCAAACCTCCTGCTGCTATTGCCCCATTTGTTTTTCTTCTGTGCCCACCTCCTCCTACTGCAAGGAGAGGCAGGGGAGGGAAGGGAAGAATTAAGAATAGCTGAGAATGTCTTTAGGTAAGGGAGGTAGCAGAATGGTCACTTATCCTTTAAAATAATGCCTCATCTGACAGCTTTCTTTTAGAGGGTGAGACCAGCATTTCCCTCACTTTTCACTCACAGCATGTCAAGATGGGCAGGGCTGCTGCTGAGGTTCATGTTTTTGGTACAGATCTGGAGTATCTCTGCAGCAGCAGAGCGCTGGGGGATGCACTAAACCTTCACCATCTGTCTGCAGAGGGTCCTGACCTAATGTCCTCAATCCTGTGGTCTGTGGCCACATCTGCCATTAACCAGCAACTGTGTTTCTGCAGGCACTGAGACACACAGCTATTGGTAAAGACCTTTGGGAAGACCAGGCAACAGAAGGGAGAGGGGCATAGATTAGGAAAGCCACATCTCAGCTGAACAGGAGCATCTTTGTGCGTCTTGCCTAGGGCTGGAGGGAGCAGCACGGTTCTCCCATCAGGAAGGATGGGAAGCAGCAGAGTCTGGATTGCAGAAGCAGCATGGGCAGCCCTTGTTGCCAGAGCACATCCAAGGCAATGGAAGTGTTTACTGATGTGGACCTCCCTGCCTGAGAGTTCAGCACCTGCTCCAGCAGCAGTGCTCGATGGCTTGGAGTCAGGAGTGTACAGAGATGGCTCATGCAGATCTTCTCTGTAAGGCATCCAGACAACAGCTGCCTTCAGCACTCAGTGAAGCATCTACTTTGGCAGGCAGGAGAAGAGATGCAGCCCTTGGGGATTTCAGATTGTCATTTACTAGCAATAACCAAAGAGTGGGCAGGGTGCTTGTTTCTGGTTGTGGAGATACTCCCTTCCTTTCCTTTCCCAGAATATGTGCTGGGCTCATCCTGGAGAGAAAGGGAGTTAATTGGGAAGCAAGCTGCTGAAATGGAGCTACTCAGATAACAGACAGTTTCCTCAAGAAAAATAAAGACTCCAGCTTAGTATGTCTGATCCTTAGAATAAGGATAGTCTCCTTATTCTACAGCTACTCCTTTTTTGGGTTTCCACTGCCTGCTCTGACCTCACATTTGTGAGATGTCTCCTCCTCAAGCATTTCTCCATGTTTGTCTAGCGATATCACAGGCATTCATTCATGTCAGAGCCACAGAACAACTTGGAGCTGAAGTTCATCTCTTGTTTCTGACTTCTGTTTCCTTGCAGCAAAACTGCACCTTAATGAGATGGGAATATCATTAAGCAGATGTTTGTGGGATGGCTTTTCCCCCACCATTCCTGCCTCCAAAGCGCTGTATAAACTGGAATTTTACATTTCAAAGATGCCTAGGTTAATTCAGGTTTTGGTGCTATAACCTGGGCATACCGAGGAAAAGGACTTGGTTTGCTGTGCTGTTGTTCTCTTCCCTAGTATTTCCTGTTTAGCTTGTGTCTGCTATTACAATCTATCATGTTTCTGAATCCCATGCGGAATGAATCCCTGGGTCCCGGCCTGATTCCTAACACTCATAACCTCACCTTAGAGATACCAGGTGTCGAAGCTGTTAGTTACAAGTCTATGAAAACACCTTTAGGGCAGAAAAGAGTGACAGAAGTAAATATGTGAATTTTCCCTAGGGAAAGTGGGTTCATTGGGATGGGACAAGAAGCTGGGTAAATACCAGAGTTTGCACTGCGCTTACCAGGTGGGTTTGTTCTTTTCAGTGTCTTAAAGATCTCTGCTGTTAGAACCTATCTGTGGCTAGATGCATGCATTGGGGACAGCTCTCTTGTTCAGAGTTCGCAAGTGCTTAGATTTTGACACGAAGTCTCTTGGATCTCTTTTTTAGACTACAGCTTTTCTGCTGCCTCTCAGAAGGCCCTGCTGAAAGGGAATGGGACACAGACAAAAGAGAACTGGGAAGCAGCCACTGTCCAGACACCAGCAGAATTTGTAGAGCCTGACTTGCACACGCCTTTCTCCAGCACACTGGAGGAAGAGGAGGGGCTGCTCCCTATAGACCACTCAAGAGGAGGATTGGAGAGCCTCCAGACCTCAGAGCCAGAGGTTACATCTTCTGAACCAGTGGACCAAGAAGAGTCTTTGTCTGCCCTCCTGTTTTCCACAGCCTCTGCCAAACCAGATGTTGTGACCGAGGCTGCCATAGGAGGGCAAGAAGAGGACTCTGTTTCACCTGGCTTAGACCTTGGGAGCAGCATGGGTCCAGGTCTTCTGCCTGTGTCCTCTGTTTTTTCTACTACTCCTGCACAGTCCCCTGGTGTTTCAGAAGAACAATTTGAGGTGACAACTGGAGATATGTGGGCTGTTGAGGGAGCGGATTCAGAACAGACTGTGACTACCACAAGTGCAGAGCTTTCAGAACCCACGATGGAGGCTGGCGGGGAAGAACATTCAGCCAGAGATGAGTTCTTGGAGACAACAGTGGGGTGGGAGATGCTGGAGCCCACAGTGCTAACTGAACTGGAGCAGACAGCAGAGATGCCTGTGGGGACACTCCCTCCTGGAGGCAGCTCCACAGACTCGCACACTGTTTCTGGTGGTGAACATCATCCAGCTTCCTCTGCAGCTCCGTGGGACAGGGCTGATGAGCCTGTGCCGAATCCTGTCTGGAATGACACAGAGGTAGCAACAGAGGCAGCAAAGGGGAGCTTGTCACCACAGGCTGGAGATGCCCGCATGGCCATGCTGCCGACAGAAGTACCCTGGAATTCAGCACAGGTAGCACTGGGAGGTGGGCAGTGGATTAGAGGTAGCAGTGGAGATATTTGATGGGATGTTGAACTCCTTAACCTTACCAGCACCCTGGGTCTGACTGGTGACAGTAGCTTTTCTGTTTGCCCAACTCGGCCAAAACTAAATTTTGGAGAGTTTTTCACAGCATTTGTTAACGGTGTCCGTGATTCTTGAAGAAAGCCCTTCCCCCTCACATCTCTTCTTCCCATCTTCCTTTATGAATTGCTGCCCAAAATATTGCTTCTAAAAAACACCTACCCTCTGGGGCACACGTAGCAGCAAGAGCTCCTTGTTTCCTCAGCATTCATTATTGGAAGTGTCAGGACAAAAATGGCCCCAAGGATTTCTGGAAAGGGAGTCAGAAAGAAGTGCTATTTTTGCTGCTGCCTAGTGCAGATAACAGATGTAGAGCAGGTGGAGCAGGGTACTGAGATCTGTGAGGATGTTTTTCTAGGGGAGCTCGTAGGTGAGGAGGTGTGAGGTGCAGTTCCAGCAGACTGACAGCTGGTAAAAAGATGAGAGGTAGGAGGATCAAACTGGCAAAAAAAAAAAGTGCCAGTGAAAGCTTTTGTTCTTTCTGCCCCAAGGTATTTAGTCCCTCTGTGCTTCCAAAGCTCAGGGTCCCATCTTGCCTACAAAGTTTATGGACTTATTTCACCAGTTTAAGGACTACACAGGCTCTTTGTTAGGTTTGGTGCTGTGCTGATCACATACTGAATAAGGCTGCAGGCTAGAAAGTTTTCCCTTGAGTTCCCCAGAGTAGGTACAGGTGAAAGTTAAGATGGACTGTGGGAAGCTGGCACTGCAACCTTGTCCTCGCCTCACGTGTTTCTGCTAACATGAAAACACCTGGCATCCCACGTTACGAACAAAAAGATGAATCCTTCCTAATGCAAAAAGTTAGAGTACAGTTACTTTGAGAAGCACTTCTCTGGGGTATGGCACAGCCTCTTGTGTACCCTGTTCTTTCAGCAGGAGAGCTGCATTTGCTATGCAAACCCAGCTATATTTGTCTTGTCTTTCCAGGTGATCTGCAAAGACTGGAGCAACCTTGCGGGGAAAAACTACATCATCCTGAATATGTCAGATAACATTGACTGTGTGAGTATGTCCACAGAGATTTGATGGCAGGGGAGGAATAGTGCTTAGAGATATGGAGGCAGGCACAGCTCTTGCTGTGTGCTTTCACTACAAAACATTTTAAAAGCATTAATTCTCAAAGTCCCTGTAGAGGAGAGAAATATTCTTGTTCTCCAAGTGGAGAAAGAGTGGGTGGAGACAGGATTTCTCTCAAAGTCTAGACTATAGCAGTTCCAGTGTGGCTTTTCACTAACTACTGGCTGTTAGTTTGTGCCAATGCTCACCTGGTTTATCAGGATACATTAGAGCCTTTAACATTGCACCTCTTACTTGCAGGCAGTGTGGCAGAATTGAGGTCCGATCCTCCTTTCCTCTATTCTTTTTTCTTTTACTTCCTATCCTTCCAGGGGATAGTATCATTTCTCTGATGGCTCAGAGGAAAAAGGACTCCCTGTTTGCCATGTGAATGGTTCAGTATCAAGAAGCTGTCACTAAATTTTCCTTAAGTGCCTCTTTTTCCCAACCCCTTATCTTATGTGTTATCTGTGTTTGTTAACCAGTCATGCTCTGCTAATCCAATGCCTGTCCATCCATCCCCATAAAGCTGCAGTTAATTCATGAGTCCAGAGCCCCTTGTGGATCTCTGGCTCATTCACTTCTGGTAGGCCTTTTATCAGGCACTTTGAAACCAGCTGTGAAAGGCTTGAGGTCAAGGTGCCTTTCATAATTCTCAGAAATGATTATAAGCCTGACAGCCTGAGACCAAAATATTTCATCAGGGAACCATATTCTGCCCTTGTGTGTCTGCGTTCCTGCTTGCTACACCTCCAGCCATGAGCAAAGCAGACTGATTTTGTTACTGCAGAGTGACTCTGCCACTGACCTATTTCCACTAGTGGTGAAATTGGTGGGTTTTTTTAGTGTTTACGTGAAATTTTGAGGGGGCAGCAAAAGCAGATGATTCACACAATAAAGCTGTTGACTTCATTGTGTAAACCAACACTAAAAACATTGACTGCTTTAAAGGTAGATTAAAAGCTGGTCTCTTTCCATCTGACTAGTTTGCCCTTTGGAGAGTTTGAAGCAGTACACAACTGCAACTCAGAAGACCAGTCCTTGAAAACCATATTCCTGCTGCTCTGTTTCTTTTGCATCCACAATTACTCTTTCTAGCATCTCTGTGGAGTTTAAATGCTTATTAATTTTGCATACACAAAGCTTTCTTCTTTTGGTCTTGTGTTGTTTAAACCACTGGAAGGGTGAGAGCTTAAAAGCTGATGTGCTGATGTCTCTTGATAAAATTATGCTTTTACTGTTGAATCCTCAGTTCTGCCATGCTGAAAGAAGATAGTGTCCTGGGATAGGCAGGCCTGAACTGTTCTTCTACTTGATTTAATGTTTCAAAACATATTTCCCAATGAGTGATTTGTGCTTTCTTCTTGTTATTCAAAGGGACACTTGTCGACATACATATTTAACATGAACATTGCTTCATTCCCTTTTTCCCATTACCTCTTTGCATGGCTGAAACTGGAATCAAGCTCTTCTCCTTTCCACCATTGTTGACACAGTTTGTTTCTTACCCTTTGCTTAGTTTGGGCAGCTCACCAACCCTCTGCCTGTCCCTTTTGTTTTCTGGTTTCTGTATCTGAAGCCTGTATAGTTTGGATTTCTGGGACTGTGAGGCAGAATCTCCATTGCAAGTGCTGTAGCTTAAATTAGCACGGAGATTCTTAAAACATTTCTTGTTTAGTGCCTGGTTCAGTCCAGAGTCCCAGTGAAAAGCCAAGGGACAAGAAGGGAGCCCAGCCCCTTGCAGAGAGTCACACCTTGAATGTGAATGTTCTTCATAGTGCTGGGCATTACCTGCTGCAGGGTTGATGTCTGTATTGCTGGGTTAAGCTGGCAGCCTCTTCATCTCCTTAATGGGCTCTGGACAGGGCAATCACTTCAGTCCCTTTGGGCACATCTCCCACTCAATATACCTGAGAATTTTGTCTTTAAGTGAGGACTGCAGGATCTGACCCAGTGGTGGTACCTGGCTGTGTGTAAAGTCCTTTTACCTGGCTTTTTTGACCTCTAATTCTGCTCATGTGCTTTCAGACTCTTTCACAGCTCCCTTTTCTCTACCAAGGAGAATTCCTCAGTTCTCCGCAATCCCTCTTTTTCCTGTGATTAGAAACTTCTCATCTCTATTGCCCCGCTCTAGGGCTATGCTGCTCCCCTTTCCTCCACATCCCCCAGAACAGAACCTCAGGCTGGCAGCAGAAGCCACAGCTCCACAGCACCATGCTGCATCCTTGCACTGCTGCTCCGGCCTCCCTGCTCACTGCTGATGCCAAAACCCATAACCTGATGAGACAAGGCACTGGCAGGCCCTTGTGATTCAGGCCTCAGTCATCGGTGTCTTTTCCAATTAGGCCTTTTTCGGCACAAGCCTGTGCCTGCCTTGAGCGCTTCAAATTGCCATGGCAACAAGAGCTCTCCATTTTATTAATCATCTGTGTGGCCTTCAGGTTGACATGGCAACTGGAGATAAGAATAGAAACGCAGGAGTGGGAAAGCAGCGAAGGAGCCTGCCAGGGGATGGCTGGAGCATGTCAGGCCGAGCTGCACCTGCTGACCCAGCGCTGGCTGCAGGGAAAAGCCTGGCTGCTTCTTGCCTTATGTGTTGATGTTGCTTCAGGATTCCTGTGTGCTGGGCTTGGTGCAGAGTGGGGTATATGGTGGCCATGGGAGCACAGGAAGCAGGACAGGAGTGGCCTGAGTTCAGTCTTGCATGGGTTCACTCTGGGCAATGAGGTTGCTGAGAGGAGCAATGAGCAATGCCCCAAGTGTAGCATTGCTGGCTTTTGGGTGTACCTGATGCAAGGGTTTTTGCCATGCAGTCATGTGAGCCCTGAAGTGCTATACCTGCCATTCCCACCACAGCTCAACAATGTCTCTTTCCCATGGCAGGAGGAATTTCGGCTGGAGAGGGGTCCCCAGCTGTTGGCTCTGGTGGAGGATGCTTTCTCTAGACATGCGGATGGACTGCAGGACCACTGGATGATCTCTCTGAGCAAACCCAATGAGAATGACAAGCACTTGCTAATGACACTGGCAGGGGAACAGGGTAAGTGCTGAGAAGAGTCTTCCTGTGATAGGGGTTGTTTTTAGGGTGCTCCCAAATGGAGATGCTTATCCATGTTGAAGGGAATTTTTGCTCTTTTTGTGATTCAGTCTCAGTGTTCCCAGCGTTAACAGGATCCAAGGAATGGAGTGGCCTGTTTCTCATTGTTTGCACCAAGCTTGATCTGTGCTTCACTTCCTGCCTTCCTCCCTCCCTGAATTGCCTTCACATGAACATTTGTCAGCTTTTTCCCTGTGCTTCTGTGTTGTCCTCTGTGAGCAGGCCATTGCTATGGCAGGACGTGACAGCCTGCTCTTAGATCACTTTTTAACTTATGGCTTAACTCTCATCTGTACTTGGCCAGTCCTTATGGTGCCTCTCTTGTGTTTGCAAAGAAAAAAGAGCTGACACTAGAGGTAAGTTGTGCTGTTGCATTTTAACATCTTAATCTCCTTCTGAAAGGAGAATGCTTTTTCTATACTGCTTCCGTTTCATGCTAGAGGCTTCTAATGTTGACATTGTGGCCTATGTGAAGAAAACAGAATTCTGACTTTTATGAACTTTTGGAAACAAAGTATTTTCTGCTCTGAAAAGTGCTTTTCTTAGGTTCCTCTTTGTACTGCTGGACAAGTGAAAGTAGAAATGAGCCTATGGGTACCATGGTGTCTTTAGTATCAGTTCATGCCTGGATTTTTTTCTCTCTTTGAAGAACATTTGGGAGTACCCTTGGTGTTATGGTCCTTGAATTTTCAGTATCAACCTAAAATACCAATGAACAAAAACATGTGTTCCTCTGCTTTCATCCTGTTGGGCATTTCACAGTGATGAGTACATCTAACTCAGTTAACTTGAGCTGAAAGAGCAGCGCTGATCTCTATCTCCTTCTTTACAGGTGTCATCCCTACAAAAGATGTTCTCATGGCACTGGGGGATGTTAAGAGGAGCTTAGCTGAGGTAAAAGCCTGTCTGCCTGCATCCATCCTTTAAGACTGGCTATACAATTAAAATAAGCACCTTGCAAACTGGGAGGCCATCACAGTCTAACCAAGTGCTGAACCCACAGCAGGCACACAGATTAATCTGACACTTGGCAAAGTTCCCTTCTGCCCTCTCTGGTAGTTGCCAGATCATCAAATGTTTGTTCCCATTAAGAGAGTGACTGTGGTTTATTTCCTGCCTGCTCTTCTGGCTTAGTTTTGAAGTTGCTTTTCACACATTCATTTTGTTGAGCTACTTGGTCTCATACCTTCCACATTGTTGCCCGTGGCAATGTGAGTGCTGCAGAGCCCCAGAATCAGCCCTGCTTGATCTGCTGATGCTGGCTATTGCCAGTTGCTCAGCCTTTGCTGAAGGAGGTGGGAGAGGTGCCTGTACTAGATGGGACACATTCACACACCTTCCTTCTGCTATCCCGGGGTCTGCATTTCACTCCTTTTAGATAACTACCTCTACAAAGGCAGGCAGAGAACCACAGGTGATGGATGCCAGATTCCACTGCCAGCTGCTTCCCGTCCTTATGTATTTGCCTCTAATTGTAGGCAACTTGGAAGAGTGAAGAGATGAAGGCAAAATAGTCCCATGATCTGAGTTTGACACTTAGACACTGAAGGCCTGACTCTGCTGCTGCTTTTTTTTTTTTTCCGCCTTTAAACACTCTTCGAGTAATTCTGCTGACTTTAGCATTAGAATTGGGCCACCACCTTGCTGGAAGTCTCCTCTCAGGTTTCTCCCTGTCCTAACAAACTGGTGCAGTTAGATAAAGAAAATTAAGTGCTCAGTGCATTATTGATTGACTTACACCAGAGAAAGTACTAAAAAGTCAACCCTGTAGAAATGGTGTGACTGAAGTATCAGCAGCTAGAACTGTCCAGAAAGGATTCGTGTCGGTGTGAGGTTTGAGTTGTGTTCAACAATACCCCCATGTTAACATGCATCCTACTACAGTAGCCCTACTGCCTGCCTCTGACTCTCCAACTCTATCAATAATGAAACACTGACCTTGTGCCAGCCTGGGCTTGGAAAGAAGAAGGAGGATATTCTCTTACAACCATCATACTTAGTATTGAATTGTTATATAACCAGGCTGGAACCTGCCAGGTCACAGGAAAAGATGTTGGGCTTTGCTGACAATTAAAAGGGAACTAAATTTTGGATATTTTTTCCCATGAAAGCCTGGTTGCACATTGGTGTGATCCTTGTGCAAGCAGTAAAGGCAGGATTATGCCCACTGACACTTGGCTGATTGGCCAGCTCTCAAGGAAGATGGTGTTAAACTTGTTTGTGTGCCTTCTAGTCATGTAAGACAGTGAACATCCTGACTCCCTAACCCTGACTTTTAGTTCCTCTGCCTGCAGTGATGGTCCTGTACTTAAACCCAGAAAACTGAGCAGGTCCTACCTGATGGCAGGCCAGGGGATTTAGCTGCTTCTTTCCTTGCTTCCTTTCAGATTGGCATCCAGAACTATTCAACCACCACAAGCTGTCAGTCACATCCCAATCAGACACGCAGTGATTATGGGAAACTCTTTGTGGTACTGGTGATCATTGGCTCCATCTGTGCCATCATCATTGTCTTGGGGCTCATATACAACTGCTGGCAGAGACGCCTGCCGAAGATGAAAAACATGGTGAGCACTGGACAGGTGGGGAAGTGGTTGGATTCTAATCCCTTGGGATGAAGGGATTTAGAAAGTTGAGGGAGATTGTTTTCCCTGTCCACTTTGTGGACGTAGCTGGATACGCTGATGGAGCAGCAGGGAAGCTGCGTAGGCATAAGAGAGATGTAAACCTGCACACCTCTTGATGTGCTCAGGATGGTTTGCCTCTGCTGCAGGGTTTGGGCCAGGAATAAATTTAGTGCTCAGCAGCACTAAGACCTATCTTCACTTGTCTCTGTGCTCCTCTCCTTCCTTTGCAGTCACATGGTGAAGAGCTGCGCTTTGTTGAGAACGGCTGCCATGACAACCCCACATTGGATGTGGCTAGTGACAGCCAGTCAGAAATGCAGGAGAAGAAGCCAAGTGTGAATGGTGGAAACACCATCAATGGCCCCGACAGCTGGGATGTCCTGATCAATAAGCAGGCAAGCGAGGATGTGGATGTGTTTGAGGAAGACACACATCTTTAGAAAAAGAAGAGAGGGAACAGCCCCCTTAAATATAATTGTCTCCTATCTTGACTGATGGACCATGGGATCAAGTGGCTTATCAGGAACAACTTAAAGGCTCGGGATGGGTCAAATTTTTTGGGCGAGTTTTTCCGATGGAAGTCCTGAGCCTGCATCTGTGGCTTGGAGCCAGGAGGATCACTGAACAGAGGGAAGCGGGGATGGGTGGGTGGGGAGGTCTCTGTGTGTGTGTTCCTATCAGTAGCACCAATGCTTTCATCACCTTTAAATGCACTTACTGTAGCTCTCTGGTAGTGGCTGAGAGTGACTGGGCTTGAAAAAAAGGAGTTGAGGCTAGGTCTAGCACTGAGAATCCAGCTTTGGGGAATTAATACACTTTGAGAGTCCAGCTGAAATTATGTCAGCCAGATCCTGACCTTGATACACCTGGATTTTTGTCTCTAGGTTGCATTCAATCCCTGCAGGTGCTGTAAAACGTATATGCTGTTCTGGATGGAGGGAGTCACAACTCTGTTGGCATCTTTGGCTGAGTTTGCATTCCACTCCATGAAAAGAGGTTTTTCTAGCAGTCTAGGATTCAGTTATTTATGTCTGGGAAGAACATCTCAGTGTCATCTCTTTTATTTTTCCTCCTCAACCTGACACCCCTAAACAGCCCACATTCCTTTTTCACTTCCACAGCTCCAAGCTGAGCTTGCAAAGTCTGAGCATCTTACCCTTCTTTGGCTGATTGCAGAGAATTTGGTGCCACGGTGCATCATCTCAGCTGGAAGTTTGCTATTTTGGAGAGTTGCTCAAAAAGGACCTTTACCTGCCTTTCACCTAACAGCAGTGAAATTAGCAGCAAAGTATCCCTCATCGCAGTCTTAGATTGGCAGCACTTTTCTACTCCTATTCCATTTTCTAGGATAGTTTGGTTTCAGTTAATCTTTTTGAGGTAGGCGTAAAGGCTATGGGAGGCTTTTAACAGGGAGAAAAGTGAAAACTCAAACTGATAATTTTCTGGCCCTTTTGTTTCCTTTCCAGGATCCTGCCTTGAAGTGTGAAGTGTTTAATATCATATTGGTGTAAATCAGGGTAATTCTTTAAAATTGCTGCATTCAAACAAGTGTAAAAGCCTGTTTGGATGAGAAGCAGATCTAAGAACTCCCCAGTGAATGTTTTTCAGGCATGCCTCAGGCAATTTTGAGGCCCCAACTCCCTGAAGATGTGTGATAAAAGGCACGTGAATATGCATAATTGTTCTTTGAGCTCTGTCTAAATCAAGAGTTGGAACTACTTTCAAGCCTGGAATCCCAGAACATTTGTTTCTTCTATTACCAGGGATTGACGGACTTGCTTAGGTCAGTGGCAAAGCTATTCCTGTCCATTATGGTGATCTGCTTCCTTGCGTATTGCAAGATGCAGCTTCACGTTTGGTCTTTAAGGAGGTCTTTTACAGAAAGACTCCAGATATGCAGTCTGTAAATCTATTTCTGTATGTATAGGTATTTTTAGCATGTTCATCCCTGATGTAAGTCTCTAAAGTCAAGGTACAAAAGAGTCTGTTTCATTTTGCATAGCGCTTTGCATACAAACTGAATCGCAGATCATCTTGATGTAGGACCAGCTTGATAAGTCCATTCAAGAAAAGTGATAGCCTTTGGTTTCCTATCCAGATTCCAATTTTCAGTGTTTATTCCGCCTCTGTACTTTTCCCTTGTGTTGTGTAAGAGATGGTGGCCACCAGTTCCTTTTGTATCTTGTTGGCAGAGCTGCAGAGATACCCAGAGGAGTTCCCTCTCCTGCCCTAACAGTTGATAATGGGAGGCTGGTGTGGGGGAGCAGTCAGTGCACATAGATGGCCACATGTGGCCCTTTGCTGACCATCCCTCACTGATGACTCCTGCTGAATTTGCTGGGTTCATGCGTGAAACTGCACAAGTTCATTGGCTGTGTTGATGGCATTTTGGGCTTCACGGGATTAAATGCAAGTTGTTCATATAATATGGTGAGTAAATTTAAAGCATGGAGTTTAAATTTGAGTTTGTATAGCACTTAGCATAACAGGGCCTGGCATGGCTGTGGCCTTTAGGGAGTTTCACTGTATAAATGTTTCTAAGTCCAGTAATCTTCACTAAATATGTTTTTTTTTTATTTTTTTTTTTTTAACCCAGTGGCTATTATGAAGGTACAGCCACCAGTCAGATGTGGATTAGTTCATACACAAAAGACTTTGTTGGTGCACTTCATTGCTAGGAGCTGCTTTGCTTCCTCCTTTTCTCTGCGCTATTAAGACAAACAATGAGGTGCTGATAAAGTGTGCTTCTTGCTGGACTCAGCACCTCCTGATCTGGTCTAAGTCTTCAAATTCTAAACAAAGCAAGGAGGACACTGAGGCTTATTAATAACTAGCAAATCCTCCTGGTTTGCTGCCCTGGGTTTTTACAGCCTGACTGTATTCTAGAGCCTGTAGTGGATTCCTCTGAATCTGGAGTGCTCCAGGGTTTCTTGAGTGTGCCTGAGGGTGGCTATCACAAAGGCCAGAACAATATTCTGATGTATCTGGCAGGGTGCACTTGTCTATATGATCTCAGTTTATCGCCGGAAATCTACTGGCTAATAGCATTTCATTGTAGCCTGGTGATCTTTTTATTCCTTTTCCACTTGTTTTTTTTTTTTTCCTCTGTATCATATTTTGCACTAGGCCGATCTTGTTAAGTCAATTGCACTGTTGTCCTCTCCTGCAAGCCCTGCAGATGGGTCACTTCCTGGTACATGCAGGCTGGGAAGTGCTGTAGAAAGGCTACCTGTAGCCCGTTTCACTTTGTTGTTCAGAGCTTGGGTCCAGGTCTGTACAGGGAGGACTTATAAAGGAAGAGAAACTTTATCACTTGTTATGGGAAACTTTTCTATCAATTTAATGTAGTTAAACTTCTTTTTAACAAAGACTGTCAAAGCCGGACTTCTCAGAGAGGTGCACCAGGCTCCAGAGCAGACAGAAGACAGAGTAATTCCTGGAAAAGTGTTTTCCACCTCCCAGGACTTTGCTGTGGTCCCATCTGCCAAACGTTTGATCGCACTGACACCTGGTGGCTGCTGAAGAGTTGGAAACAAAATATTAAAAAAGGACTTTCTTCCCTTCTCTTTACCTATAGATATTTGTTTCCTGTGACTTGCCTAGAACAGTCACCTGCTTTACTCACAGGGGCTGCCATGACACTGAGCATGGATGGGATGATTTGTGCAAGGATGTCATTGTCTGCAAAGTGATGAGATGGGACGTTCTCCTGTGTCACCAGTATAGGGACAGCAATCCCAGCCTCATGGCTCCTTCTGCCCTCCTCCTCCTCCAGGACTACGGCCAGAAGTTGGAGGCTCTGCCTGGAAACAAATGTGGTTTGTCAGAACTCACTGGGCGCTGGCATGAATGAAAGCAGTGCTGGTGTCGGCTGGATGCACAGACAGGGGCAGAACGGCTCCACCTCTGTGGGACAGTAGCCAGATGGGGCAGGGATGGCCCAGCTGCAGATTGCTTCCAGATCTTGCTGAGATGTCCTGAATGGGGTTTGTAAAGAAAGGTGTAGAACCACACGTGCTGAGTCTTTGACTCCTGCAAGCCTGCCTTGTGGTGTGGCGGGTGTAAAGAGAGCTGCCTGCTAACTGCTGAGCTGCGCTATCTGTAATGCAGGCTGCCAGCATTCTACCTGTCACCTGGCAGAGCATGCAGTGTGAAATAGAGGCACAGCAATGCATGGATGATTGCTCCATGACCTTGAAGCAGCGCAGCAGCATCCCACCACGGCTGATGCCCTCTGCGGCTCCTCTGTTGCCAGTTCTTTGCAGGGGCCGAGGAGCAGCTCAGCACTTCGCCCTGCTGGCAGCCCTTCTGTGAGCCCAGCCCAGCCACCTTCTCGCAGCCCTCCTTCCTGCTGGACCCCCGGCTGGCCGCCAGCCCTGGCCACTACTTGGGCAGTACAAACACTTGTGTCTGGCCCTGCAAGCGCCGAGGCCGTGGTTTTTGTTTCTTTGCAATAAAACGCACCTCTGTGGTGTCTGACCACTGACCCGAGTGGCCTCTGCTTGTCTGTCTTGTTCGTCTTCCCTCAACTTCGTCTCTTGGCACGAGGTCCCTCGACTCTGCCAGCAGCACAGCTGGCCGTCCCCCGTCCCTGCCCTTTCTGACCCGAGCGCAGCCCCTGTTCTCGCTCCCGTTACACGCGCAGTCCCCGCGTTCCGCTTCGGACCCGCAGCTACAGGTCGGCGGTTGGTCCTCCGAGCCGCGGGGGGGCGCTGCGCTTCGACTCACTTTCTCCTTGCGGCGGCGGGGCCTCTCCTACCGCCCCGCCCGCTCCGTGTTTACATCCGCAGCCGCTTCCGTCCCGTCGCTGCCGCGGCCCCTCCGCCCCGCGCCCCGGCCCGGCCGTCTGCCCTCCGCCCGCAGAGTCAATGCGGCGTCGCCGCCCCGCGGCCTGCCCCGGCCATGGACACCAACGATCTGTTCACCAGCTGCAAGAAGGGGGACGTGAGCCGCGTGCGGTGAGCGGGGCTCGGGCTGTGGGGGTGTGGGCGCTTCGCGGCCTCGCCCTGCGCGATCCCCGGCCTTCCTTCCCCGGCGGCAGGGCGGGCACCGCGAGCCTGCTGCCTCTGTGGGCGACGGTGTGGGACGGCTGGCAGAGCTTGCGCCTTTCCTGCTGGTGGGTGCGGCCTGGGGGCCGTTTGTACCAGCTGTACGGTTACATCGGCTTAATTCGTTGCAAATGGTACGTTGCGGCTTTGCTGTAGAACGAGGGGCCCTGCGGGTGACCTTGCAGAGGATTCAGGTAGCAAGCAGTGAGGTGATAGGGGAGAAACTATCAGTCTGAGAACACTGAAAGCAAAGGGGACGAGCTCCACGTGGAGTCAGAGTGGGCTGAGATGGAAGGAACTGAGTGGGCAATCAGGTGAGGCTGAGGAAAGAAGGATGGATGAGGGAGGGAAAGGAGGAAGTGATGTGGGTGAGGAGAATGTTTGAGGGCCTCCGTGTGGCTCGGAGGGATGGCTGTCACTGTAGGTGGGGATGGGCTGTAATAAGAGCCAGGCTGCTTGGGAGGGAGACCTGTGCGTAAGAGGAAGGTTGGCTTCTAGAGATGCCAAAGGGGAAGAGTTGGCAGTGCTTGATACAGTGTAAGTGAGCAGGATAAGGGAGCGACAGGAATTAAGAGCAGTCTGGAGTGACACTGGTGTCATGACAAGAAAAGCTGCAGACAGGGTAAGGAGTCCAGCCTTGGCCTGTTAAGTTTGGCCACGTATTGTGAGTATCCAGGCTGTGAGCATTTTAGGAGGATATGAAGGTACTGCTGAAGCTCTCCTACTTTTCTTATGGCTCTGGCCCTGTTGTAGGTCAGCAGGAGGTGGATTTGATCCTTCTCTTCCCTTACACACGACTGAAGGAGCCACCAATCCGTGCTGCAATTTTTTGATTTGCCTGATGCCCCTTCAGCCATAGCTGACGTCTCCCCAGGTTGAATGCAAGATCCTGTTGTGCCTTTGGAAGTTACTGTACAAACTCAAACTTGCATGTTTTTAAAGAGGAGAATATGTCTGAGTGAGCAACTGCATGAAGTTATGACTTTGCTCCTGTTTCTCTTCCAGATACCTTCTTGAACAGCGAGATGTGGAAATTAATGTCCGTGATAAGTGGGACAGTACACCTCTGTGAGTCCTGCACCTTAGAGTGCTGGCTGGGTGGGAGGGCAGGGCTTTCAGGGCTCTTTCATTCTCTCTGTATCACAGCTGGGATCTCTGTTACAAAATGAGTTGGGTTCTGCTTTGTAGGAGATTTGGCTGCATATTTCTGCTGCTCTCCTGTGTGGGTGCTGTGATAAATGTGCCTTTGTCTCACTAAGGGACACATGCTGGCATAGTGCTAAGAAGCACAGTTAATTTTGTGACCAAATAACCTGGATGGAGCTGTTTGTTCTTGGCCTGGGTGGGACTTTTTTTCCCATTAAGGTCTATGGAATTCTAGCATGTCTTGTCAGGTGAAGGTATGACCTGATGAAATGCAAAGTGGTGGTGGTTTGCTGTCCAGCAAGGCTGTGAACTTGCCATAGGTGGTGAGGAATCTGTGCTGGTGCTGAGGAGGGTCACATGAACTTTGTAAGTTCCTGCATCCTAATTCCAAAGCACCATTAGACATCTGCAACGTATTTAGAGTATGGAGTAACTTCCCAAAATGAAATCATATTTGCGGGCTACAGTGCAGGTGATAGGATTCTTCTAATTTGTAGGACAGTTTGAGCTCAGAAAAGCCTCAGAATGTGAAGGGAGTAACAAAACTATTGTAAGAAGGACTTTGAGGGGTGTGTTTTCTGTATGTCTGATATGAATGCTATTTCCTCATTGTCACATTATGCAGCAATCAGATTGACATCCAAAGGAGTGTTCCTGAGAGTTCAGTAGGATTGCTGAGTGCCCATGAAATGAGCTCTGTTAAAATGAGGAGGCAGATTTGGCAGCCAGTGGCGCAACAGAAGATGCGGAACTCAGACTGGGACCTTGAGATCTCCTTGCAAGACAGCAGCGCCTATAAGTGCTGAGAACAGATCCTATTTACTCAGTTGCTGGGGTCAGGCTTACACGTTATTTGGGAACAGTTCCTTGCTCCTATGAGGAACCATCTTCTAAGCTTATCACAGATAGCTCAGTGCTAAATTTTGCATGCTGCGGTGTGCCCAAACACTGAATTTTGCATCCTATTATATCTCCAGTTTTCTTCCTCTTGTTATTGCCAGGTATTATGCTTGCCTCTGTGGACATGAGGACCTTGTACGCTATCTTCTAGCCAATGGTGAGCAAAAGTGTCCCAGTTATATTTCTTCTTACTTGTCTGTAGAGACAGTATTGTTCTAACTGTAGCTTGTGGAAACTTCTTTTTTAATGAACTATCTGATCAATGATCTCTGGCTGCATTTGGGACTCTCTGGTCTCTGCGGATCATCCTGTTCCCTTTTGCAGACCACTTGCTGCTTGAATTTACTTCAGGGAAGCTTTCCGTGTTAACTTAAGGGACAGCATGACTTTCAGAAATCACAGCGTTCTGGAAGTGTGCATTTCTTTTGGGAGTATGTTGGTGTAAGAACTGTACTTCATTTGAAGAACCCATATAAAACTTTCTTGCAGTCTTCTGTTAGCCTGGCTTCAGGCAGGGCTCAAAGGTGAAATGCAAAGGCTTTTTGCTGGCGTAAGCAAAGTAAGGCAAACTGTCCATGGAAAGTGCTTGCCTCTTAGGCTCTCAGCACCCAAATTCCTTAACACTTGGTGCATTCAGTGTACCTTTTGCTGCATTCAGTACACCTTAATATACCCCACATGTATTTCTGAAATAGGAAAATTCAAGTGCCCTTCAAATTTCTAAAGAGGTCTTGTACAAGGCAGAAATGCCTTCTGGGGGAGCTGTTAAGAGTCCAGTAGGAGGTCACGCTCTCTACAGTGAGATGATTTTCAGAACACTGCTGGAATCGTGCTGAGACACTTATCACCAAAATCACTATAAATGAGTCATGATGTCTTCAGAAAGGGATGAAGTGGTGGAGGAACAGCATTAGGTGATGCAGGTGTAGGGGGAGTTGAATTTTCATAATAAAGCACAGTAGCATAAGAGATCACAGTGAAAAACATGACCAGCCAAGTAACACACTTGTTTAGTGATCATTCAGGGACACGTGAGAGATGTAGCTGCCTGCTGACATGTATCTGTTGCCATTTTGCAGGAGCAAAATGTGAGGCAAACACATTTGATGGGGAGCGTTGTTTGTACGGAGCGCTGAGTGATGCCATCCGACGTCTGCTGAAGGAGTACAAGCAGATCACAGCAAAGTGCATGAAAAGAGACTACTATGATGTCTTCCTGCAGCGGTAAGCAGATGGAATGGCTCCGTGTGCCATGTGTTCTGTCATCTTTCCTTAGCTGCTAACCTAGATATTTAAGCTCTCTGTTAAAGGTGGATTTGAAAGTCAGCTAATCAGAACCCTGTCTTATTTGTGGGCATGTAGGGCTTTCTAAGGGATGTTCCTCCATGCCCTAAGGGTTGACTTCCAGGTATACAAACGTTTTAGATACTTTAGCATCTGTGACCTAGGTACGGACTCCACAGGCAGTGGAAAGCTGGTCTTTCTGGTGCAGAAGTATTAGAATGTCAACCTTGACTGTCAAACCAGACCACTAAAACACATCAGCAATTTAGGATAGATATCATCTAAAATTATGTTTCAGGCCTAAAGTGCAATAGCCTACAAACCAAGCCTACAAACTGTTTCCAACAGTGATAAAAGGTGTCTCACTTCTGAGATACTCAGTTTGGAGCTTCTTTAGGCTCTCTTATAGGAAGGTTGCTCTGTTCTTTCTGTTCACATGAAAACCAAAATGTGCTGTTTTCCACTTCTCATTCTGAGCAATCCTTGCATTAAGATTGATACAAAAGACAACAGTAGGGGGTGAAAAGTAAACACAACTGTTTCTATTTTGTTTTGGGCAAGACATTAGTAGGAAGGATGTTCTAGTGATAGAAAATTGAGGTCGTCAAAACAGAGTCTTGAATGCTATCAGCTGCTTGTATGACCCTGCACCTTTCTGGACATCAGTCCTGCCCTCTACAGGGAGTATAATGCCTGACTTCTCCTACATCATTTGACCTTTTGTGGATGTTTGTGAAAATAGAAACCTAGGAGGTGATGCATATCAGGAAACACTGATGATGGATGCCAAAAGTCTTTTGAGTAGTGATCTTATATTTCTCCTTTTAAAAAATGAGGGAGGGTATGGGTGTGCAAACATAAAACAGGGCTTCATCTCTTATGTGGTAATCTCCTGTGCTGCATGGCTGTAACATCCTTCCTTCATCTAAGGGTGTGTCATCTCAAGTCCTTTCCTGTTTGCTTCATGGTTAGGGCATGCACATTGACAGGGCTTGAGAGCAGGAAAACTGCACCATATGTGGTGGTGGAGTAATTCTTTTGTAAAAGTGTGTGCATCCTATTTGATAAGAGGCATCTAGACAAAACAGTCAGTCTTTTAAACCCTTTTTCTCCTTCATTCTGTGACCTGTTGTTCATTTGGAGCCTAATTGTGCCATGTCTCCCACTAGCTTTGGTCCATTCTCTCCTTTTTCATTCTGCAACAGTTCTCTCTTCTTGTTCCCTACAGGTTGCTGGAGCAGGGTTATCAAAGTGACATCGTTTTCATTGTTCATGGCAAATCCTTCTGTGCCCACCGCTGCATTCTCAGTGCTCGCAGTGCCTACTTTGCAGAAATGTTTGAGACCAAATGGAAGGGAAAGAACATGATAGCGTTGAAGCACCCGCTGGTGAGCATGGCTGTTATTTTAGCCTTTTCTTTTCTTATTTCAGCTGGATGAGAAAAGTGAGTGGGAAGGATGATTTGAGGGTTAATTTCCACAGTGTGTAGCTCCTGGAACTCAGCATGACCCTAGGTAAGGAGAAACACTTGTGAAGGCACTTTCTGCATAAAGTAGCATCTTGTTCAGATGACAAAAGGCATGTTGACTGCATACTTTGCCTTTGTTCCCTCTATCATGGGCTCAAATATAGCTTAATTAATTGCAGTAGCAGGTAGCTGTTACCATCTGCCAGCTGCGTCACAGCTCCTCTGTGGGATGAGTTGAATTTGTCTAATTCCTGGTGGACAGGTGGTCTGTAGTGAAGACATCACCTCCATAATTGGCACTAATTGAGTTCCTTTTGTTGCATTTACAGCAAGAACTAAATAGGCTGTTAAGTGCATTCCATCCATTAATCACCAATACTCTGGCATATGTTTCTATAGCTTAATTGTGGCAACGCAAAGCCGCTTGTGGAAAACATACTTCCAATTTCTCAGGACATTACTTAGCGTCTCTCCTTTCTCTTTGTGTAAGAACATAGCCTGCCTCTCAAATTAAAAAGAAGAGTTGGAAATATTTGAGACCAGTAAAAGACTGGATTTTACAGAGTCTGCATTAAAACTGTCTTTGGAGCACCTCCGTTAGTTTGGTCCTGTCTCCTGGGCACATGGATTAGTAGCAGGCAATACATTTGAAGAGCTGTGTAAACCAACTGGAGTGGCAACTACTGATGCAAGAAGCAAGGAAATTGGGTGTTCAGACTGGTGTGTCTGAGTTGCCATTTAGGTGGGGTTTGTGTGTGTGTGTTTTTTTTTTCCCTCCAACTTTTTTTTTCTGAGCAGGATCATGTTTGTATCCAGGCAAGTTTCAAGCTTGTTATTAAATTCCTGGTAATTCTCAAGGTAATGTTCTCATATTTTGTTTTAGATCAATCCCACAGCCTTTGGCTCTCTGCTGCAGTATCTATACACAGGTAAATCATCTACTGTATGTAAACGTGCCTGGGGAGCTGCTGTCTTCCCTCTGCTCTAGCACAGTTTGGGTGGCTCTGGCTTGCAGACAGATGTGTTTGGATACATAAATAGCCAACCTATCCTTTCTGCTGGAAAGAGAAGAATGTGAGCAATCTGCAGGTCTTCCAAGTTTGTGCCTTTTTCAGTTCTTGTCCTGCCAGTAGCTTTACAGTCATTTACAAAAATCAGCTTTGGTTGAATGAATGTGGAGAATGTACTTTCAACTTACAGAAAATAAATTTATCATCTGGAATATTCCCATACCTGTTGAAAACCTAGGACATTTTCATTCTGACAGATCTGAGCAATGCACCCTGAATGACTTGACTACTGGCTGATAATTTTTTTCTGAGCGCAAGTTGAACTTCAATAAAACTTCCACCAAAAAGTCAGATGTTGTGTTGTAGGCATGTTGAGTGCTGAAATGCTTCAGGCCAGGAGGTGGTGCCAGAAAATAACTTCAAGGTTGTCCTCCAGTCGAGTGTTTTCAGAACTGTTCCTCACCACATTTTCAGTGATGGTAAAGTTTCTGGGATGACAACGTAGTAGCTTGAAGTCTTTTCTTACCCTAAGCTTGAAAACCCATGGTGGCAGTCATGCGTGCTGCTGATACTCTTTTTCTTTTCTGAGAGAATTAGGTGCCTTTTTGAATAAACCTGTTAAATCTTTGACTTCTTGAATGAAGCTGTTAGGGTAGACACTGGAAGATGGGAATGTGAATCAGATGCCAAACTGCGATGTACCGAGTGGGGACTGGTGAGGGAGCAAATCTTAGCTTCTTGGAATAAGTGTAACCTGACACTGAAAGATGAGGCACTGTTTCTAATTAATGAATTTCTGTGCCATCTAGTCTCCAGTCCTTGAATTTGCCACTTTTACACCTATGTGATACGGGTTAAAAGAGCTGTTTGCATTTCTCCTTGACAGGTCGTCTAGATATTGACGTAGAATATGTAAATGATTGCAAGAGATTAGCCAAACAGTGTCGGCTGCAGGACCTCATAGATGACTTGGAGACCAAATGTAAAAAAGTCTATGAATTTGGTAAGCATTTTACTTGCTGTTGTCTCTGCTGTGTGTGGTGTGTGTGTGTGTGTGTGTGTGTGTGTTGTGTGTGTATGTGTGTGTGCGCGCCCTTTGAGGGAAAAAGAGGAAGATGTGATGCATCGTGGTGCCCTTTGAGCTTCCACAACTGATTCTGTTCTGGAATTCCTGTGTTTGCTCAATAGTTTTCAGTCATATGCTCCCTGTAGGGTAGCCTAGTGGTCCCTGTAGTAGAGCAGCCATGGCAGCAGGACTTTGCTTTGGTTGCCAGCCGTTCACTGGCACACTATAGGGTATATTGGGAAGTGCTTTTCAGCAGAGACCCTATTTAAATCCCAGGGGAGATTAAAAAAAAATGTACAATTGGAAGTCCGTTTCTGCATTTAGCTGCCTCTTAACCAAAGGAAAACATTTGATAATTGGCTCAGAAGAGATGCAGAAGGAGATACAACACTGCTTTTGAAGAGCTGAGAAGTATCTCTGAAAGGCCGTGTGTATGTATGATGCACGTGTGTGCCAAACAGGGAATGATTCAGTCTTCTTCTTGATAGCTCTTTATAATTCAGAGAGCTTGTGATCTAATCTTGGCATCAGCTTATTGCATGAAAACCAACAACTGGAATTTATCATTCATCTCCCTAATTCAAGCAAAAGGACACGTGAAGAATCAAAACAGTGCAAGTAGGAGAAAGCAGTGTTAGTCATTAAAGAAAAAAAATGATCTAGTAACAAAACTTTCTGTCTGAAAAAAAATCTGATCTGTGTTTCGTGCTCTCTTTAACTCCTTTACTTCTCCAAGTTAATTTTGTTTCAAGTAGATAATGTAGTTTGTAGTTAATAAATCAGTAGCATCTTTTTCGTTCATCTAAGGGTGTAGCTGTTGTAGCTTTCCCTTTTGAATTACAAATTCAGATTATTCAGCCTCTTAGAGTTGCAGAGCTTAACAGATAGGCACAATACTCTTGCCTCAAGAACTTCCTCATCTGCAGATCACATGGAAGATACTGCCGTGTATATATGTCCCCTTAGGCATGTGCAATTAGGTTACCACAGTACAGCTGTTCTCACATAGATCAGGCTGTAAGTCCTTGCATCGTGGAAGCTGTGTTATAAGTGTTACCTCAGCCACATAAACACAAATGTTAACATACATCTGTAGAAATTAAATATATATATTTATTGCTTTCTTTCTATAAGTAAGTGTAAGATAGCAATTTGTATATTAAATGATTGATGGAAAAAGGGAGTGGTGATGAATACCATGACTAGAAAATAAAAAATTATTTCATGGTATCTTTTGGTATCAGAGTAATCCAGTGAGATGCTGGAGATTTTCCTTTTTTCCTTTTCTCCTTTTCTCCCTTTTCTCTCCTTTTCTCTCCTTTTCTCTCCTTTTCTCTCCTTTTCTCTCCTTTTCTCTCCTTTTCTCTCCTTTTCTCTCCTTTTCTCTCCTTTTCTCTCCTTTTCTCTCCTTTTCTCTCCTTTTCTCTCCTTTTCTCTCCTTTTCTCTCCTTTTCTCTCCTTTTCTCTCCTTTTCTCTCCTTTTCTCTCCTTTTCTCTCCTTTTCTCTCCTTTTCTCTCCTTTTTTCTCCTTTTCTCCTTTTCTCCTTTTTTCCTTTTTTTTTCCCTCTAGGGTCTGAGACCCTAGAGGTGACCATTCCACCTTCATACAGTAAGTTCAAACATCGTATGAAATTGTGACAGGAAAATAAGGCGGATAGTTTGCAGGCTGTGTGAAGTCACTCACTGGAAACTGAAGGATTAGGAAGTCTAGTGGTTAAGTTGGCAAACTGCCGAAGTACTGACTTCTTTGCAGGCTCAGAAATGGAAAATGGTGAAGTAACATCTGATGGTGGTTGGAAGTTCCAGGTACAAGCTATACTTACAAGTGTGATATAAGCTTCCTGGGTGACACAGAACAAATGATTTGGTTTCTTTGTCAGGTAGGAGGTCTTCATTTCTGGGGCCTGATGTTAGACATAATCAATATGTGTATAGCAATGGTGGAAGTGCAAGCCTTGCTTTTTATTTATGACAGGTTGGATTCAACTGAATAGACAGAACAGCTGATTGATCTCTTAAATGTTTTTGTCTCATATTCTCCAGAAAAATATACAAGAGTAAAGACCTTAGATCACATCATGGCTGACACTTGACAAATCGTTCCTGTTCCCCCTAGTACTTTAGGACTGACTGCCTGTTCAAAGTGTTTTCGTGGAACAGACATCTGATTCAGGTCTCAGAGCGGGATCTTGTCTTGCATCTGTATTATAAAATTGAAACATGCCTAATTTAATATGTGAATTCAGGCCTGCACAGTTCCAGTAGATAATTGCAGTCTCTGCAATCTTGTTATGTAGATAACCAGCATTTCAGAAGTGCTTAAGACTTAGCATCCACAGACAGCAGTTTAGGAAAACCCTGGAAAGGCTGACCTATGGCCTTTTGTTGTATCTGAAGCAGCTTTGTGAACACCATAGATTTTCCTGCAGTGTGTCTGTAAGAAGGAAAACTGTTGCAAAACTGTTTGGAAGAGCTCCAACAGGGTTTTTCCAGAGTAAGCCCATAATCCACTCCTTCAGAAGTAGATATATTTAAAAACAGATGTTCTGTAGTTATTTCTACAAGCTGTAGAGCAAAAATCTTTAGAGCAAAATTTGTGATACTTGTCTTCATATGGAGGCACTGAATGTACAGAATCAGTGGTAATAATTTGTTATGACATTGGGAAGGGATGTATAAGGCAGGTATCTGTGTGCGATGCCATTTTGGAAAGGTTTGGGTGTTTGTTGTGGTCTGTTTTTTCCAATATATAGGCTCAACTGGAACAAAAGATTGCAAAGAAATATTGAGCAGTGGAAGTAAAGGCAGCTGATGAATTGATAGGTGATGTTCAGTGCTATCCAGCCAGGCTAGACTGGAAATGAAGACAAAATTGCTTCTTTCTCAGCCATGGCTGGGTTATTCCCCCTGGCTCCTTGCCTTGTTTATTTGCCCTTTCCAGAAAACCCTTCATTCCCACTTTTTACAAGAAGTGTTGGTCCCTGCTGTTTGCTTGTGGCCAACAGCTTTTTCCTGCTCTGTCACTTTTGTTTGTTTCTCTTCGGTGAAAGTTGCTTGTGAGACCAACTGTGTGCTCTTGGATTTTGAGAGATGCAGAGTCTAAAGTGTCTCCTGATAGACGCACTTCTCAGACAGATCACTGTTCTCCCTTGCTGCTATGGAAGTGTGCAGATGCTCAGTAGATCCCATGAGAAGAACTCTTTTGCTTGACTACTGCTTCAGAGTCGCTCGGTCCATTAGTGCTGCAGAGCCTGATTGATTTGGTGACTGTTGTAATAGGCACTACAACAAATACAAATGATTCTCTGTGCCAGAAAGAATTTCTAATTGCACAGTGAGAAATTTCCTTCCCTCATGCTGTCTGTGAATGGACAGGGCTCTTCAAGAAAGTGCCCTCAGTTATGTTTGCGTAGGTGCCAGGTCACTTTTTGGCTTATTTACCCTGTATGAAAGTAGCATTCAGTGCTAGTAAAGCAGTCTGTCTCCTGTTGCAGCAGCTCTCTGTTCAGCAATGATGGTTCCTGACTGCGTTGTACTGCTAGATCATCCTTCCTCTTCCAGTACCTTTCTGGGATATTCCGCCCATTTGAGATACAGCTGTGGCATATCTGAAGGGTGCAGCAATAATGGGAAGGAGGAGGTGGAGAACTTGTTGTGTGGCACATCGTGGTCTTGTTTCGCCCACGGCCCAGCAGAGTCATCTGATAGAGCTCGTGTAGTGCTGTGCAAAATGTCAGGAAAAATGAGGTCTCAAGGTGATGTGATTCACCTGCGAGGGGTTTTAATGCAGTGAATCATATCTGTCAGAAGTTGTGCTGAATGCTGCAGCTTAATTCTTTTGTCCTTGAGAGTTAACTTTGCTTCTCTGTAGCTCCTCAAGCATTCCTCACCGTAACCTTGCATTTGCTGGCGCTGATCCATCTGCCTATGCACAGAGACTCCTGAATGTCTTATGTGCCCCAGCCAAAGCATGCTGACTTGTAAAACAAACCTGAGGCAGTGAACTGTAGGAGGGAGGTGGCCAGAAAGAGGAAAGGCTGTGCTAACAGCTGTATTGCTGCAATGGAATAGCTGGACATACTGCTGCTGCTTTGAAGTTGGAGTGTTCCTCTCCTTACTCACAAAGCTGAGCATTCAAAAGCAGTGAAGATTTCTTAAGGCTTGAGTTTTACAAGCTTACATTGCTGTTTCCAGTGGAAAAATGGATTAAATGTGCTACAGTAGGCTGCTTTTTTTTCCTGAATGAGGCAGTGCAAGCAAAGGGGAGGGGTGGCAGGTTTGAATGTGATGGCAGATCATCTTCCCAGTGATTTCTGCAGGGACTCCAGCCTTCTCTGTTCAGTGGGTGCGATGCTGATTTGGAGCAAACTGGAGACTTGTGCTTTAGCAGCAAGGAAAGCAAACCCTTCAGTATGGCATGGCAGCAGTCTAGGAGACTGCAGATGTACAACAAAGCTGAATTTAAAAAAAGAATAGTAGAAGTAATTTTGGCTTCAGTGAGCTCCCCAGCAGCTTTGGTCATAGCAAGACCAGAGAGCTGAAAGTGTGTATATTGTGTCCTTTTAATCAGCCTGTTGAGTCACAGGGCAAGACAGGAAGATGCACTAGGTCTGAAAAATGAAATTGCCATCTCTGTGTGGTTTATTTGGTATATTTGGGGTACTAGCAGTGGTTATTCAATATCTGCAAAAAGCAAAGGCACACTTGAGTCCAAGTGTTTTGAGGGTCATAGTGCTATGGGATCTACAGGTAGTAGGTAACAAACCCAGGTGCATTTATTACCTAAACAAGAATAAATTCCTTTATTCCTGGGAATGGAGTTAAGAAGGCATAGCTGAACTGGCACCTGTTAAAACCCTTTGGCAGAGCCAAGAGGCCTGGGGGCAGCTTCTTTTTAACAGCATGCTCTCTGGCATGGGCTGTACCATGGGTGATATTGTCAGTGGTAGGGGTGGTCAGCTGGG
The DNA here is from genome assembly GCF_905368555.1 of Meleagris gallopavo. Lineage (NCBI taxonomy): Eukaryota > Metazoa > Chordata > Aves > Galliformes > Phasianidae > Meleagris > Meleagris gallopavo. Next base: position 9,502,440 of record NC_139417.1, on the reverse strand, counting down.
GAATTCATTGTATGGGTGGGTGGCTCTTGTGGGATCAGAGGCAGTCTGTAGGACAGTCCTCAAGTGTAATCGATAGCAGGGGTTGCAGAGAACAAGCTGGCTTGAAATATGTCTGTAGCAACTTTGGTTTTGCTACAGATCGTATTCTAGTGCAAGGAGTAAGTGAAGGTTTGAGGAGAGACGAGACCTGCATCCCCTTCCAGCCCTGCTCACCAATTGGAGCAAGGGATGCTGTATGCATGTTTACACAGAGTCACTTGTTTAGCTGTTACTGCAACATACAGCAATAAGATTGATGGTTCCTGGAGTCTCTTTTCTCTAAATGGGAGAGAATGTTTGTATAGGAATGTAGGCATCTCTGCTCTTTTGTTTTTTTTGCTTCTTCCAGTCTCTTCCAAGCCAGGGACCTGTGTGAAAGTGCTGACGATTGAGCCCACAGGTAACTGCCGGCTGCAGGAAGATCTGGCTCTTCTAGCAGACTGCGCCCTGCCAGCAGAACTGCGGGTAGGGAGCATTTATACTACTTCTGATCTCTGTGGGGCTGTGATGCGTTCACGTGTTCAATCGCATTCTCCTCATTTGAGTTTAGTGGTTGCTTGTTTGCTGGTGTTAATGCTTCAAGCTGATTCTGTAAATGCTGAAGCATTTTAGTGCTTGGAAGCGCTGTGAAATTGTTTAATGACACTGCTGATGCTGGTCCTTTCGCTTGCATTTTTCCCCTCAGCGGTGATCTTGGTAAGTGAAACCTTTGCCACGTGTTTGGTGGAGATTTCTCCATTGACTACAGTGGGACAAGAGTTGGCCCCCACTCCCTTTCTATCTCTCTACCACCTTTCTTGCATATCAGAATGTGCTATCAGCATGCATTGTTACCCAAAGGGACGTACAGAAAGATGGCTTGCTGAGCTTTCTTACAAGGAACTGACACGCTGCAGCAAGTTTCAGCAGAAATGAGTTCCTCTGAAGCAAATTAAACTTGACCGGCAATAAATTTACTTTTCATAACTGTGTCTTGTTGGCACTGAGAAGTCCACAGAGTGCAGATTGGAGATCATCATGTTTAAATACAATCAGGTATATTAGTTAGACTCAAATCTGTGGATCTCCACTTCCAGCTGTAGGAGAAGGGTTAAATATTGGTGCCCTTCATTCTCCCTGCATCTGTTGCTTTCTATACTATCAGCAGATTCAGCTTACTTTTATGTCTACTGTCTTTTCTTTTCTCTCTTTCTCTCTCATACCAAGCACTGAATTTAATAATATGAACTCATCTTTGGTGGCTGTGCCCAGAGGTTGCATGACTGAATGACATAGCCAAGTTTATTGCCTCTTCTTTTTCCTTTTCATCCTCTGCTGAATTGACTTGTTTGCTGCAGATGTGACCAACCTGCTGGACAAGGATTCTTACTTGCAATATTCCCTCATTCTTTGCATTGCCTTTTGGCAGAAAAATTTCTCTGAATACTGAACACTTTATAGAGGGACCTTTTCCATATCAAATTTCTATCTACCAACACAAAAATTATTTCTATGTGACCTCCCTCCCCCGTATAACTGCATTTATTTGTGGCTTTCAATATACCTTTCTGTATGCTTGCAGGCTTTACAGGGAGGCAGTTCTGCAAGTAAGCCGTAATGCTGCCTCTCTAGAAATTAAGAAATTGATTGTGAGCTCTAGAACAATGAAATTTACATACATTTAAGTCGCTTCACAAATAAAAAGAATGCTTTCTGTTTGATTGCTGTGCTCCAATATTTTTAGCACATTCCTGTAAGCATTAAGGTTTTCATTTCCCTGTAAATTCTTCCATGAAGAATAGGAACTGAAAGGAGAATATGAAACGTGGAATAATATAATCGTTTTACAGCACTGAATGCCTCTGTGGGTTGTGGTTTTCTTGCTGTGTTCATAGACCTGAGAGAAGGCAGTTACAGCAGCATTAGACTTGTGAGAGCTGTGGAAGTGAAGAGGGCATTGGCACACCCCTATTCAGTGGACAATTTGTATGCCAGGCACAAATGTGGGTGCTTTGCTCGAGTCTGGTAAATTCTAAAAGATTTTTCAGTTTTTTTCTCTAGGTCTTTTTTTTTTTTTTTTCCCCCCCATTAATTTACAATGATTATATAAACATAGGTCATCATCCTGTTCCTTGTTATCTCTTCCTTACACTTGCAAATTGGTGAATTCTGTGCATTAGACATCTCTGTCCTGAGGCAGAGAAATCCCACACCTTTGTTCTTGCAGAGTCTGGTACCATACAAGGAATAGTATACAAAGCATTTAACCTTAAATGTCAGGGACTGCTGAATAGTTATGCACAAATATCCGTGTTCTTTGGGAAACAGAAAGGTTTTCTGGCTCTTGCAGAACACAATTGGTATTGGCTTCTAGTACAACTCAGCATTTCTTGCTGGCAGTTCAGGTAATAATCAGAATTTGATGAGCCTCTCTGAGCTGCTGATATTATATGATGCTATATCGAAAGAAATTGGGATGTCCACTACTTTTCATTTGACTATAAATAAATAATCTACACCTGACATCTTTGATATTTGAATGTTGTAGGAAACTATGCAACAATACCAATTTCATCATTCAGCAATGAACTATGTGACTGAAACAATGATCAACATTTGAGAAATATATATGTGTGTGTGTGTATACATATATTTTTGTAAACTATCAGCAGCCAGACTTTTTTGACCACAACAGCTGCTTCACTGATTGCTTGCAATAAAATTTTGCAGTGTCAGATTTAGGTAAAGTACAGTAAAAGCCAAGTGGCCTCCCACTGCCTTGTCCATCTAGCTCTTCATCTCCTGTCTGCCAGGTGACCTCTGAGCTAGAGGTCCAGCACAGAGCACTGCATGCACATTGCTTCTTTGCATCTGCTTTGTCATTACCTTTTAGCTTAAGTCTTGTTTTCCAGCACAAGATGAAATCAGGAGGATCGGAGCGTGCCCTGAACACTCTTCTTTCCATCCGTATTTACATGGGGTGTGACTACAAAAAATGTGACCATTTGTCACTTTTGGAATAAAGGTCATTCTTACACATTTGGAAATGCTGTCACTGCACCCATGTGCATGGCTGTCATTCCTAAGCTTTACTTCTTCTGTTTGTCAGAGAGAGATTAACTGAAATACTACAATTTACTAACAAATTTTTTATCCAATCCACTTGCATCTGATTATGGGCTGGTAATCTCTTCTTGGCTCATTAACCTTTGTGTTTAGTGTTGTAATTTATTTACAGCTGAATCTTCTTGCTGAGATAATCTCCTGGTCAGGGTACAGATTGCTGTCACTGAGCTGTTTTGTGTGTTTTTGCCTCTGGCAACATTTCTATTTAAGCACTAATAGCAAATTTGTAACAGCTGTAAATATTCACGCTGTCTTAAGCTATAAGAAATGTTGAGAATGTTTCTGTGTGGTGAGCGAGTTATTGTGAAGGTGTTTGCCCCTTGTAGGCTAGACTGCTTTTGCCTCTGGGCTGATATACTTAATTTTGGCAGCTGTGCTTTGCCTAGTTGGAGTTAGAATGGTTGTCTGAATGGGGGCGGGGGAGTAAACTCTTTTTCTACAGGGAGACCCTGAAAGGGAGATGAAATTCCTTGAGTGTGACTGGGGAGGAGAGTTGAAGTAGTTGAGATGTAAAAGGGGAATAAAAAGAAAAATTCTGCAAAGCCACTTCATGCTGAATAGGTGTGACAAAGACATGAACCTGCTTTTGTGGCAGGACTTGGAAATGACCTTGTAAACCTGAGAATCAGAGGGGGGACCAGGCAAGGCTAGAAGGTGGAGGTCCAGCCAGTACCATTTTGTCATTTGGGGGACGAACCGAAATGAATAAATTCCTGTGCTCATCCAGAGGGGCGGATTCCTTTTCAAGATTTGCATTTGGGGAATGAAAAGAGAGGAAAGAAGGGATGTGCAAAGGAGCTGGGGAGTTTATATCTCAAGCTAAGCTTCTTGTGCTGCAAAGAGTTGCTTCTCGTGCAAAGTCTGTTTGTATGCTTGCTCATAATCTGCCTGTGAAGTTGTAGCCATGACTGTCGTGTCAGAATTTCTAGGAGAGAGCGCTGAAGCAGTGAGCATAGGATGGGGATAGCAGCAGGGCAAACACATGTGCAGTTGTATCATGGCTACTGGCTTTTGTAATGGGCTGCCACAGTGTGCCTGCAGGTCCCAGCCTGGGGGTTATTTATTGCCTTGAAATGTGAGATATGGATAACAGCAAAATAACAGCCTGGGGAATCACAGATGGGGCAGTTTGTCTCATTTTTGGTACAGGAGGTGTCCATTGTATTACAGCTACATGAAAAGAAGCTAACAAATCAAATGTGCAGTGCCCAGTGGGTTGCTGGGTCTTCTGGGAGGGAAGTGCCCTGGTGGGGGGTGCAAGGGAAGGACTCATAGCAGAGACATGGCATTTCTGGCAGCTTGTGCCCAATTTGCATGTCAGTGGGCTTACTCTCATCTGATAGGAAGCAGAGGCTGCCAAACGTTGCTTTGGATTGGCAGCCCAGCAAATGGGGCCAGATTGCCATGTTTGGTGGTGGTGTGAGCTTTTGCCAGCTTGGAGCCTTGCCACATTATAGAACCTTTGTGAGAGAAACCCCACTGCATACAAACTAATCTTGGCCGAGAGCACCAACTTGATGTATTGCAGGCTGTGTCTTTGTTCAGTCTTGGGGAGAGGAGATATTTAGCTCCTCAGTAGAGCTGCAAGTAAGTTGCTTTCAGGTAGGGTTGAGGCAGGCATGCTGGAAATGATGCTTAGATCCTTTGCAGTTGAAGAGTGGTCTTTATGGTTGGCCCAGGATTCTCCCAGGTGCAAACTTGGGATTTAACTTTCCTGGAGGAGAGATGGCGGTAATAAACTGAATTCCTTGTCCCAGGCAGGGCCAGGGCACGTGTCTGGAAAGCAAGAACTGGGGGAAGCTTTTGTTTCCAGAGATTAATTGTCTTGGTTACATGACTGTGAATACAAACTTCTTTTTTTTTAAACAACTGAATTACCCTGTACATAGAATAAGGTGAAAATGAAAACATTCGGAAGCATCACTTTAAAATAACATAAGGCCAACAGATTTTTTTCGTGTGTGTGCTGTCTTTGTTGGCATGTGGGACTGGGAGGAGGTGTGTTGGTGTTAAAATAATTCACTAGAGTATTAATACTTCAACAACACTATCTTTGGCTGGAAATCAAATGAGGAATTTAGAATGTGCTTTGGAAATGTTATATTATTCAAGTGAAGCAGTAATTGTAGCCAGACCATTTCAAGCTGGTATGCATCTATGTAATCTATACTTTACTACATCCACCTGTACATCTACACAGTAATGTGCTAGTCCAAAGCTCTAGGAGGCCTATGATACCTGCTACATGAAATGAACTTCACCTCCACTTGATTGTCTGCCTTGCTAGGAAACACAGAAATAATTTCTGGAGGTTATGGAGTTTCCATAGATGAAAGAAGCAGCTGTAAGTTGTACCAGGAATAGCTCTGTCAGGAGTGCAAGGACTGGGCTCCAGTCCTTCCCATTAAAATTTTTGTTCATAGTATTTCTGGTGCTCTGTGGTATGAGAACAGATGGGTGTTTGTGTCTGGGGAGACCAAGAAGTCCGAACTCACAGTCCTGAGCATGTTTATAGCAGGAATGTTGAAGGTAGGATTTTCTGATTTCTCTTCACAGGTTGGTTTTGGGGAGTTGCCGTTTGACAGCACTGACAACTTCAATAGTTGTCCTGATGTGTGTTTCCGGGTGGCAGATTACAACTTCTTATGCCATAAGGTATGTACTTGTGCTATAATTTGTTCTCTTCCTTCTTTGCCCTAAGTCTGCTCTTCCAGTGCTGAATGCACTTTGCAAAAACAGCATTGCCTCATCAGCTGGAAAACCAGAAGTCTCACTGCAGCTGGAAATGATTATTTAAAACACGTAATGAAACAGCAAATCTTGCTTTTCTTGCAGAGGTGAGAAGATACATCTGTGTATTCAGATACAGCATTTACAGTTGCGGAATCTCCTAGTACTGGTTTGTGAGTTCAGTGCCTCGACAGGGGAATGTTTGGTTTGCAAGTAAATAGCAATAAGAATAGATTTTCAGACCCAGCCTCGACTCAATATCCTGCTCTAGTCCCATGCTACTTGTGAAGTTTACAAATGCTTTTTTTGTTCTGAGGATAGGCAAACTTAGAAGTGAAGTAGGGAAGAAGGGAGGAAGAACTCGCACTCAAAAGATGGGATGTGCAGCTTCAGAATACAGGGAGAATCAGAGTCAGAGTTATCTTTGAGCAGCTCCTGACAGGTGTGTGGTAGTGAGAAGAGGTAGTTACTAGTGGTTTTGCCCTTCTTCCTTCTCCAGGCATTTTTCTGTGGTCGCAGTGATTATTTCAAAGCCCTTCTTGAAGACCATTTCTGTGAGAGTGAGGAGCTGCAGACGCAGCCCAGCATCCCTGTGGTGACTCTCCACAACATCTCAGAAGACATCTTCATCCGGGTCCTCTACTATATCTACAGTGATGACACAGAGGTGAGGGCAGTCACAGAACATTTTCTCCTGTGCTGTTTACTTCTGGAGGTGTGCACTGCAGTGTTTTTCTACAACATCCTGGAGGTGGTTTCATAAATATATCACTGCCCTACTCTGCTACTGCAGGAGTCTCACATAATGTGACTTGCTGTGAGCTAGTCAGCGAGCTGATTTATTTGCATGACATTCGGGAAGCAAATCCCTACTCTTTCATCCAAAATGATAGAAGTTTGGAAATAAACTTGCATGTTGGTCTGGTAAATGCAGAGCTTTACTAATGTTCCCTTTGGGTTCTGGTAGGATAAGGTGGGGAGCTGCCAGTAGATGGCAGATTGAACACATTTGGAGATGGAAAGGTTAAGAGATTCCTACTTATTTACTCTTGGCATTGTAGCCTACTTTTCCATCTGTAGCAAGTCATTATTGCCACTGTTACTTATTGCTGTGGTGGGCAAAGGTTCCGCTGGGAGACCAAAGCCTTGCTGTGCTCAGTATTGCAAGTAAGGACAAAATGGCCCTAACCAACCCCATTTTGAGCTTAATGGAAGGTACAGCAAATGTCATTGTTCAAGCAGCTTCCTGCTTTGATTTTGTGGCATATGCTTTCCATAAGTCTAACTACAAGATGCCAGAACACATTCTAGCATTAGGGTTGTGATCAGAGACTGCTGCACCTGTCAGTGTCACGTCTTCCAAAGAAGCAATCATGCTCTGTGTTAGTTGCCATGTACAGAGAGCATGCACAGCTGTGACCTTGTTTCTGTTGATCTCTTCATCTCTGTGCAGCAGCCAGGAATAAACGGTAGAGAGAGATGTATTCAGCATGTGTTAGAGTTGTGAAGATGCTCCTGACCTCAAGACTCTTTCCCTTGCACCTCTTCAGTCTGTCTGCCCTTCTCATGACAGCTTACAGGAAGGATGTTTCCCAAGCAGCTGTTGGTTTCCAAAGGGTGCCCCAGCTGCTCTGTCTGCACTTAGAGCAGGAAAACAGACCAATAACAACATGTAGGAATGTAAGGAGTCTTGCATCTATCTATGTTTCCTGTGCAAAATGGATTTTAGTGTGTGCAACCAAGACATGAGTTTTTCTGCCACAGTTCATTTGTGTTGAAAAGGTAGCAGGAAGAGTAGTCAGGAAAACAGGATTGTAGCTGAAATTCCACACTTGAATGTGGAGTGTTCTCCCTAGCCTGTGTTTCTCCAGCTGGGTATCAGTACCCTACTTCTACTTTTCTTTTTCCAAACAAGTACTACAACTGCTCTGTGTTGTAGTAGCAACAGTACTTGCAGTGGGAGGGAGGACTGTGTACAGAGCATAAAAAAGGTTCCAGGTGAAAGGAGAAGTGGTAATCAGAATATTTGTGTGGGCTCGAGGAGGGTTTATGGAGGAACATTTGTTATGTTTGTCCTTGACCTAACAGCTGAAATCTGCTGCTATCAATACTACTGACTCAAACACCTCCAGCTTGTGAGGTTCCTGGAGCCTTACAAAAGGACAAAGCAGCACTTGATTAACAACCCCAAGAGCTTTGTTACACCACTGTGGCACTATAGCACCTATTACATGCTTCTAATACATCTACATCCTTCTGCACAGCTGTTGCAGGTTGTTATACTGCTGAGACATTTGCTGTGAGTAGCTTGTCCAAACACCAATGTGGACAGCTGTAGGAAAAGAAATAATCAGCCTTTTGCAGTTGTCAGAGTGAGCAACTACACGTAGATGTGGACAGCAGTATTTGAACAGTTAGCAGGGCAATGGACTGTGCTGCAGTAGAGTTCATCAGTTTAGACCAGTGTGGTTTGATCTCTATGTAGAAGTGATCTTGCTTCTTCCACAGCCAGGATATGCTGTATTCTGTAGACTGGCTGTTAAAATGCTCATCCTGCACTGTCTGCACTTCACGTTAGCAGGAACAGAACTATGCAGAAAGAAGCTGTAGTTCCAGGTTAGTGACGCAGATTGCTGACAAAAATAGTATTTGCACAGACAGAGGGGAGAGATTGAGTGAAGCTGGAGGTGGTGTCTCCAGCATTACCTATGGCATTTTTTTATCCCCCTACTGCTTGGAAGGAAGAAAAATCCCAAGAAGGAAATGGGAGTCTGGTTCCCTCCCTCAAGAGCCTAAAAACGTTAAAGGCCATTCACAAACAGTGTAACCTTCAGCATCTGGTTCATGAATTTAGTTCTGTTTGAATGCCTCTCAAAACTCCAGTAGTATTTGATGTGCAGTTGGCTTCTCAGCTAGTTGGGTCTCACACAGTTTTCTGACCTTGGATATATGCCTGTGCCACTAGATGTGTTCCTTCTGTGTTCTTCATCCAGCTCTGATGATTGGATTGAAGGCTCCACGTGCATCAAAGCTGGATTTGAACTGTTTTAGATTCTGCCTGTCCTCATCCTGACAGTAACTGCTAGAGATTACTACTAAGTTTGAGAGCTGTGCTTGAAGCAGAGATGAGTTGTGTCCTTTTGTTTGTGAGATCCTTGATCTTAGATCCCTGTAGTGCTTGCACTCAGATTTCTCATTCCCTTTTCCAGTGGCTGAGTTGGGCCTTCTAGGTTTAGTTTGATGAGGTCAGAAGTTTCCAAAAGAGAAGAAAATGAGAGTGGGGACAGGAGGACATGCTGACTGATTTCACAGAGCCAGTGTGAGGAAGGAACTTAAGGGAATTTTGCATATTTTTCACAAAATGGAAGTCTAAATTTAGAAAATGAAAGGAAGAGCCCCTGTTTGGAACAAGGTGCTCTATTCTGCCAGCCCATCTCTTTGAACAGCATTCAGTACCTCTAGTAAAAGCTACCTCCTTCTATTGCCATGCAAAACATTTCTTAGCAGCCAGCGTGCAGCAGTGCTTCAGCATTGCTTTGTGCTTAGAGAGGAAAGCTGCAGAGTGGCAAACTTCTTGCTTGGTGCTGAGCAAGCTGCCTCTGCAGCGTTTTGAACTCCTCTGTAGTGAGTGAGTGGAAGACCTAGTCCTGACAGGTTGAGCTCCTACCTCTGCTTAGTACCTCTGCTTAGTACAGAATGGGCCAAGAAGCGTTTCAGGGAATTTCTGCTAAGACAAAAAGAAGGCAGTTTGCTGGTGACAAGCGAGGTGGGTAGGATTGGGCTGTAATTTCCCTCTTTGCTGTTGCCAGCTGTCCCCAGAAAACGCCTACGATGTGCTGTGCGTGGCAGACATGTACCTGTTGCCCGGGCTCAAGCGCCTGTGTGGCAGGACCTTGGCACAGATCCTTGATGAAGACAACGTTGTCAGCATCTGGAGGATTGCAAAGCTGTTCCAGCTGACCCGGCTAGAGGACCAGTGCACGGAGTACATGGCAAAGATCATCGAGAAGGTAGCAGAGCCACCCCCCACTGCACTTACATATGTGCCCATAAATCTAAATGCACTGAGAGCCATAGATACAGCAGATTTGGTGGTTGCGCTTTGGTGTGTGATAGACAGTTGCCTCTCTGATTTAATGACTTAATATGCTTCTTGAAGAGGAGCAGCTGTTGAGTTGGAATGCACATGGTGAGTTAGGAGGGAGGGTGCAGTGTCACTGCAGTGAGCCAAATGCTGATGGCTGTCTAGCGCAGCACCGTGGACTGTGAGGTGAAAAACTTACCGAAAAGGTTCTGCAGGTGCTTTGGGTAGTGCTTTCACTGAACTTTCAGCCACTGTGGATGAAACAACAATGATATTACCCAAATGCACTAGCTGCAGCCCGGAGAACCCAATGGGGTTTGTGAGGAAGCTTGATTCAGGAAATGCATGGCGTGCATGAGTTGGGAAGGGATGCTCTTCCTGGCATATTGCTGTCAAAAAGATTAATCAGTGTGATCTCCTCTCTCCTCCAGGATGATAAATCTAACAGTAGAGGCTTTCACTGGGGAAATTTGCTGTTGAACAGCCAGAAATAATGAGTCTAACACTGAAGTTCTCTTTATGAGGCTCCGTTTAAATGTTACATGGAATGATTACAGCTTGAAGTTCAGAACTTGTAGACTAAGTTGCTATGCAGAAGAACAAACTAGAATCTATGGGATATTTTTGTCCTTAGACAGATCTTTATTAATGGCTTGTACAGCTCACGTGGGAATGTAACATTTTCACCTGCAACTTGAAAGGTGTGAAATTCTTCCTGGATTGTGAAAGCAGTGAAGGAAATAATTTTGGCGCTGTTACTTTGTACAGTGTATAATTTGGGGATGATAAATGCACCAGTAGGCATGCAAGTTCTGACTTAAAAGGGAATTTGGTTTGAAAGCTGAATTGATATCCCAAGTAGTAATTGGGCAAGGTAGAGCTTTGCTTATATGTTCCCTTTGCATTCTCCTTCGTAAACCTGAGTGGGTGTCCTTGGATCCAGTATCAGCAATGTGCCTTCCTAAGGGTGTTAGCACAAATGGTGCTACTCCAGCTGTTAGAACATCAGCAGCTGCCAGCATCTTGTGGAGAAGCACTGATGGTGGCAACGGGGTGAGATTTTGGCAGTGTGTACAGCGTGGACCAGGACTCAGCAACCTGCTGTGCCCAGGTGCACTTCAGTCACATAGACAGATGGAAGCTGCCTGTTGCCCTTCAGCACACTACATGTTCTTGGGGAGCTTGATACAAAATCATTCACAGATGACCTGATTCTGTCAGGTCGGGCAGAGCACAGAGCAGCTCATTGCTGCTCATCTGCTGGTTGGCTGTTGGTGGTGCAGCTGAGAGCCACAGTGGAGACAGACTCATCTGCATCTCCTGGTTCTGAATTGGGCAGAATTGAGTGCTGTCTTGCCTGCTGCAAGACATTTCTCAAAGCTGTCTGGCAGCATCTCATGGCTCCTGCTGCCAGTTCCTGCTTGGGAGCCTTTCTGGAGAGAATACTCCTTAAGATGAGTAGATGAGAAGGTTTGAGTTTCCAAATACCCTTAGCATTCTCCTTTTTCCTGTTGGCTCTCTCAGCAGTAGGCAAGCCCATTATCCCAACCCTTTACCAGTCTTTATTTGCTGCCTTGTCTTCCTAATGATGCTTTTGTCCACCCTGCCCAGCTGGTGGAGTTGGAGGAGTTTGTGACTGCTGTGAAGGAGAACGCAGAGGCTGTGGAGGAACGGCAGGAGACCGACTCCATTCCCCTGGTCGACGACATCCGCTTCCACATCACTAGCAATGTGCAGACTTACAGTGCCATCGAGGAAGCCAACCAGAAACTTGAAGCTCTGGAAAGCCTCCTGGCCAGTATAGGGCTTGAATGCTGATGTGTGCAAACTCTGCCTGTCATATGCAGCCTGCACAACCCCCTGGTGGGTTGGCTCAGAGTACAAGAACATCTGAGTCTCTGAATGTTTCTTTTTCCCCCTACCTTGTCTTCCTTTCCATCCACTTTCAGGCATGATTTCTTTTTAATTTATTTATGTCTGGACATTTGCATGTCTGGTTTGTGTTTGGTTTTATTTTGTTTTTGTCTCTCCTTTCAGAAGTAGCTCCCAAAGCTCAGCCTAATTTAGTAGCTGCTGCTTTGTGCAATACAGTGCGGATAGGAGACTGCAAATCGTGGGGGTGAGGGAGCTGTGCTGGGGGACTTGCTACTGCCTGATGTTAGGATCCATCCTTTCTGTTGCCCAAAAGCAGACTTCTGAAACTGGTTCATGCCAGGATATTTGTTGAATTGCCTGCAGCAGCAGCAGAAAACTGGATTAAACTTTCCAAATAAGTGTATTAGAAAGGAGATGGCCTTTCTTTCACTGTTAGCTTTATAAGATTGGAGAAGGTAAGCAGCACTTCCCTAACAGAAATGCAGGAGCACTTGTCTGTATGGAAGGTGCTATTTTCACCTGCTATTCTGGTTCTTAGGTGAAAAAATGCCAAAGTTACTTTCAGATCATCCCTAGTTTTTCATTGCTCTGAAGTGTTGGTATTTGGATTTTCACTTGGAGGAGTGGAGAAGCTCAGATTTTTAGATACCTGAGATCTGACAGATGGACAACATATACGCAATCAGGAGGGAGATACAGAGCAAAGATTTGATATTTTTCTTGTTGTGCATGTGATGTACAACTGAATAATTTAAAAGCTTTTCTTTCAGAACAAATATCTTTGGGACTACAGTAGAGACCACAGACCTTTTTTTCCTAGAAAGCAGTGGCTTTCAATGCATAAAGAAGGGAGAGGCCCCTTGTCTCTCTAACAGGGACAGGAAATGCCTTCTTATTGGAAACAGCACTTTTCTCTTTTTCTTGGTCCATTGTGGTAGAGCAAAACAGGCTTCCTGGTAGATCAGGAGAGAGGGGTCACCAGAAGTCTTTAAAAAAAAGGAAAAGGGGCCTTTTGGGTCTCTCAGGGGGCAGCTGTCCCACTCTTTGACCTTGTGGCTTTGCTCAGACTTCAGCCTTGTAGCTTCATTGTTCTCCAGGAAATTCACTGTTTGTACTAATGAATGTTTTGAATCTGTGTTCTGCAGTAGGTCGTGTTATCTCTTCGTCTCCCTAGACTCCTAATGAGGGTAATGATGTTATTTCTCCTCAGCACCGATCAGCAGGCAGTATCCCTGCACAAAGCTTTGCCTGCCAAGTAGGCTGTCCTGAGAGCTGTTTGTCTCTGGAATGGCACGTTTCGAGAGTCTCAGGTCTCCAAGGCTCAGGCTGGGTATACTCTGCCGTGCTGTGAGTTGGGAAGAAGAAAAAGCATTGTGTGAAGCACGCAGGGAATCTTGCACAGATGGTGGCTGCCATTACTAATACATATTGTCATTTTGGTCACTCCGTGCAGTGAGAGCTTAAAATAATCCATGTCAAGTGCGCTTTTAGCATTGGAGGTGAGAACTGGGCACTGGTCCCCCACAGTTTCGTGGTGTTTTTTCTTGTAATGGTGGTGGTGCTTCACACAGATAAGGAAAGTGTTTGGAGCTCCACTGTTCAGCAGGGACTTGCTGCAAGTGTGGATTTGCTGAGTGGATGACTCAGATCTCACCTGGTGAGGCACTTTTGCTCCCACCCAACTTGATGCCCTTGCTCAGAGCATCTGCCTGTACCCAGCACACACTGAAGCTGTGTGCACTTGTGGCCAGACTTCAGGCACCACTTGCACTAGGCAGGCTGCCTTCACTGAGAAAGTGTCACTGGGGTTCAACTGCTGCACTCGAGGAGCTGGACTTTGTCAAAATCATGTCAATATTGAGTTGCAGAAGCTCAACTCAGAAGCTGGGGACAGAGCTAGCTGGGCAGGAATGGGGTGCAGTGAGATTAACTGGACCCTAGGTGTCTGTGCTCTTCTGTGCTTGATTGGTTTCTTTATGACGGAGGGTGGGGTCTGCATGGCTGCTTCAATTCTTTAGTTTCAGGATGATTAGGAGGATTTGTTGTGGTTTGCTTTCTGCAGCTACGGGTGAGGAAACAGGTGTGCTGGTACAGGGGTGTGTTGCTGTATGGAAGCAACAGGAGGGTGCTTATGTTTGGTGTGGTGGGACATGGGAGGAGCTGTGTGTGTGGTGTGTGAGTGAGTGATGTATGTATCTGTTTGTCTCCAAGCTCAGCATGGCTTTGACAAGACCAGCAAAGAGCCCAATGCAACTTGAACTGATAAAGGCATCTCAGTAGATTTGAGGAGGGAAAGGACTATTTAAAGAGATCTGATATGATGTCCCAGATATTTTGGGCAAAGAAGGGTGGAAGAGCAGAACTGCCTACTTTCTTGCTCAGCAAAGTGTCAGTCTCAAGAAAGTCCGCTACAGAAACAACCGACAGCTTAGACCAGCTGGTTCATCCCCTGTGTTTCTCCTCCATTTATGACTGAAGATGACACTGAACATAAGCAGGATGTTTAGTTTATCACATCTCCTCTACTTCTCCTGCATAAGTTTCCCCATCTGATGTCTTGGTAGTCGACTTTCCACAGCAGTCATTGTGACAGCCCTGCATGAGGCTCACATGGAGCCACTGGAGAGCAGAACGTGGCCTTTGCCTTCTGTTTGTACTGAGCAAGATGCAGAAGCAGGATTACCAAGGAATGTACTCATTCTTTTCTCAGCGGATGCCTCAGCTGCTAAAGCTAAACGGACACTGGCAGTGCGCAAAGCAGGAGGAAAGCAAAGGAGGAGCAACAGTGCTGGGAAGCATTTTCCATATGGCTGCTCTTAAATAATTCCATTCCTGCATCCTTAAGCATGGAGCAAGTGAGGCTGCAGTTGTGCTCACGGGAAGAAAGGTCAGCGTGGCCTTTTGGTCTGCCCCCCAGCAGTGCAGTTCCATGCAGACAGCCGAGCACATGCCTCCTCTGTCTGCTCACACTTTGTGGTCACATCTGTGAGCCCTGCTGCATTGTCCAATTACATGGGGTCCTTTTAGCTCCCCGTCCCTTTTGGCAAAATAAGGCTATGAAGAAGCATGTGTAAGCAGATGGTCAGCATGCAGGCAAGCTCTCTAATTAACATGAGCCAGGACAAAACGTAGATTTGATTTCACTTTATTCTTGCTGCAAATAATTTTATCACAAAATAAACAACGTAGGATTTTATTTCTGTTGCCAGTGTCCTTTTTGTGTTCTGTTGCCTCTGTCCCTTTTATTTACTACTAGCCACTTGTGGAATTAAGAAGACTGTAAAATTTATCAGAGCAACAATATATTTAAGAAGAAATGTGTAAGCATGTGTGCAGCAATAAAATAGTATATTTCACTACATCTCTTCCTGCTGTGGCCTCTTTGTTTCCAACTAATGTCAGTGTGGTGTTGCTTCTGAATGGATACGGTGGGTTCCTTCAGCATTTTTCTTTCACCTTGCCCAGGGGCTGGCTCTGTACTGAGCTTCCAAGCAGTGCTTAGGATGCGATGCTGCTGTCCTCCCCCGGTGATCCTCTCAAACAGTTTCTACTGTGTTTCTACCAGAACATGGGCAGAGAGCACTGGCTTGGTTTTGATCACTTCTTTCTCCAAGGGTACTGGGATGATAACTTTTATCACAGTGCTGCATTGAGCAGTCCCAGGAGGTCTGTCATCTGTGCATCTCTGCTCATCTCCCTGTGTCTTTGCTGCCTTCCTATTAAATCCAAGGATGGGGATTTCTCAGCTTGCAGGGAAAGTGCTTCTGGTGCTTAACTACTCAGACTTGTTCAGAGCACTTGAGTTGCCCCTGAATGAAGCATGTTTTTTCTCCAAACCTCAGGTGTGCTGGACACCAGGCATTTCCTCTCCTCTTGGAGGGCTGTAATGGAAATGCTAAGTCACAGCTTGAAGCAGTTGCCGAGCACCTGGTGGGAAAGCAGGGCCAACCCAGGGGAGCTCAGGTGCATGCAATGCACCCCTTCCTAGACCTCATTTAAGGGCTGGCAGTGGAGACTAAGGTAGCTTGCTGGAGATCCCTGCCTACCTGAGGACTTCCAAGGGTAAGTAGGTTCTTTCTATTGTTTCTTTATCCACAGACTTCGCCACTTTGCTGCCGTTGCTGTGCTTTCCATCGTGTTACGGCCTTACAAGGGTCTGGGTATTGCAGTCTTCTTCCCCTCCTGTATGTCTGAGTGGCTGTGGTAGTTTTGGTAGCAAATAGCGATGATTGCACAGCCTGTTGACTTCAGAGATGAACTTGGGTCAGGGAACGAGGATCTAAGCCCATCCCTGTAGCTCCCTGCAGGAATGCAGAGTTATCCAGGGGGAAGGGCGATAGCATCAGAATGATTAATGCTGCTGAAGGGAGGGACTGGGCTTGGAGAAGTTCAGGCTCTAGTTATGCTGCTGGGACTCGCAAGCTGTGCTTCAAAGAACATCGCTGTGCTGCAGGAGCTAGCAGTGAGACAGGCATCTCTGAGAGACTTGGGCTGTCGTGGTCAAATGTACGGCAGAGATGGCACCTTCCCATTTGGCAGCTCCGCGTGCTGACGGACCCATCTGCTCGCAGTGACACAGAGTTGTTCTTGCTGCAGGGAGCCGGGTTTTGTCTGGGCTCAGTTTTTGGGGCTGCCTGTGTTGGTAGAACAGGTTTTGTTTCAGCTTCTAAGCTAAAACAGATTTGACACAATGAATTTATTAAGATAAGAGAGGCCACGCTGGCAAACAGTTTGCCATTGCTGAGGCCTGTTTTTAATCAAGACGATGTGACTGCCTGCCTCGTGGGGTCAGGTTGGAAACGAGGTGGGCTACTGGGAATAACTGGGTGAGGGTCTGCAGGGGCTGAGCAGCTGTGGGCTGCACACTGGGTGGGATCAGCATTGGGGAAGGTGTGGTCATAATTTTTGCTTGTTTTTTTCTTTTTTTCTTTTTTTTTTGTCATGGTTAGCTGTGTGAGCTTGCATGTCTGCAGGGCACTTCAGGACACTAAAGAAAGCCTTGGAAGAGGATCAGTGCCATGTAGAGAGCTAGTCTGGGTCTTGAGGGTCTGGCTGCTCAGTTCCCAAAATAAGCTCAGAGAAACGATTGTGAGAGCTTTCCTCTCCCTCCTCCTGTTGCCAGCAGAACAAACTTGAGGGGAAAGAGTGGGACTGGAAAATGCCATCTGCTCCAGGCCTGCTCCCTCCTGACAGCAGCTCCTGGGTGGTTTTCTGGCAAATGGTCCCAGCAGGGCTCTTTGCTGCTTGCTCTCTTGCTGGTATGGCAAGGCACAAGGCTGTGCTTTGGCACAGTACATGAGCAGGAGGGAGGTGAAGGAGTGCTGTGGCAGGGCCAGATGTAGAGGTTTGTGGGCTCAGGGTGGTATTTTTGGTTTGGTTTTTGTTTTTAAAAAAAGCCAGGGGAACGTGGTGGAGCTTTCCTGTGGAAGAAACCATGCTGGTCTGTGTTGTGCTGAGGTGACGTTAAAACCCCAGCAGGAAAACATCCCTCCCTCCTTATTCTTTTATCCTATTGCTTCTCTGCTACCCAGGGTCATCCCAATACCATTCGTGCGAGGCTGTGGCAGTGATGAATTGTGTGAGGCTGTGCAGAGACCTGCTCAAGAGGGAAGGCAAGTAAATGTGTTAACTACCATTCCTTGAGATATGCTTTCAGAGATGAAGGGTGATCTTTCATATCAAGGCTAAGATGACATTATATCTCTCCCTTCTGCTCAGAAGGTTTTATTCTAACACATTCTTGGCACAGCATCACAATAACCACGAATACTTCTATGAATTTTATTAAGCTTGCTTCCATAATGGGAGCCAGCAATCTGCTCCCTCCAACTTATTCCACCCTACTCCTCCTTGGGTGTAAAACTGAACTATAACCAAGAGTTTTAAAACAAGCTTGTTGGCAGCAAGTTCAGTCTCCCATTGAGGAACTGGAAACCATTGGACGTGAAACGTCCAGGATGCTTTTTCTGTTGAGATGCCTCTAATTGGGCCCAGAACGTTCAAAGCCATTCAAAGCACGGGCTCTGTCCTTTCCTCCCAGGATGACTGCTCCTTCTGTCCCACTGCTGGAGGAGACGGCATTCCTTGTTTCCTGGTGTTCCGTGACATTTTCCAATCATGTATGCAATTAAATAACAGTCTCCAGGTATTTTGAGAGGCCACAAATGTTTTCTGTGCTGGCCATCTTACCTCCCCTCTGCACTCCAGGCCAAGTAATTTCCTTTGTTTAGATCTCAGTGCTTTGTCATGCAACCTGTCTGAACTCTTCGGAGATCTCCTAGGAATTGTTTTTCATCTGAATGTGTGGAGTACTTTCAGGCACTTAAGAGCTTCCCCTGCCTGCCCTGCTCTGTGCAGGTGGGAGGTGAGCCCTCTGTCTCTTACCTTGTGCTGGGGGCCAGGGAATGGCTCTTTGCTCGTGGACACAGATGTTGGGCTGAACAATTACATCCTAGAGAGGAGACACCAGCTCAGGGCATCGTGAGGCCTAAGTGCTGGCTGGAGAAATAGGCACAGAGCCTCCAGCTTCCTTTGGATTTGATTTCAGGTTGGATATTGGGAAGAATTTCTCCTCAGAAAGAACAGTTGGGCATTGGCACAGGCTGCCCAGGGAGTTGTGGAGTCACCATCCCTGGAGGTGTTCAAGGACCATGGAGATGTGGCACTGATGGATGTGATTATGGGCATGGTAGAGATGGGCTGACAGTTGGACTAGATGTTCTTAGAGGTCTTTTCCAAACTTGATTCTATGGGTCTATCACCTTCCCAACAGCAAGGGCACCCAAATGCTCCAAACCTGGATTCAGTATCTCAGATCTTCCTGCCTTTCCCTTCTTGCTCTCCAGAGGGATGGTGATAGCAAATGATGCCCTCAGACACGCTCCATTCAGAAAACATAACTTTATTATTAGTTGCAATATACATTGTATTCCTTTAAGAATCCTAAACTTGTATATGGTTTCCCACTGAAAATACAAGTGTATGTATATATGCTTTTATATATGTATATATATATAAATTTATTGAACTGGGACACAACAAAACGAGAGAGACAAATTACTTGGAAAAATAAGTGTGATCTTCAAGGGTCTATGCTGGCAGTGTGCTAAGGTAAGTGGTACAAAAAGAACAGGCTAAATGGAAAATGTGGTGGGCAGAGGGGAATGGTCTCCCAGTGCTACAGGTGGTGGCACAGATGGCAGTTGCACATTGCTATTGCTCGGTCACGGATGCCACCTCTTCTCCAAGGCAGACTGGTCTCTGCACAGCAACATTCGTAAGGCCAGCTGTGCTCTCTGCACATGGTACCTGCTGCTGGGAAATAGCTTAATTACATTTCCCTTGGCAGCAGCTCTGCTCGCTGCTAATCTGGTCAGTGAAGGAAGGGTTCCTCCAGGGCATGGAGAAACTGAACTGGGTCAATATAAAGTAGCTTACGTGCAGGGTGAGGGAGCAGCAGGTACATATTTGCTTGCTAACCTGATTTTCAATCACAGCTTCCCTTGGGCAGCCAGTACCACTAGACAGAATTCCCCAGATGCACATAACTGCCTTCCTTTCCTTTCTTCCAAGCTGCAGATGTGTCATGGGCGAGACATGTTCTGCAAGGCACTGACCACAGACCCTGGGGCAGGCAGTGGGCTCTGACCCTCCTGCTCCCTGGCAAAGTGCTTGTCAGTTCGGGACATAAAGAATGGGGGCATCGATCCGTTCCTCCTGACTTCCTGGGGAAAAGTGCTTTGAAAAATCCCACCCTCGAGTCATCATCTTGCTCTGACCCCTGCGCCATCTGTCACTGCTGCATCACACCCGTGTGGCTCCTGCTCCTGGGGAGCCTTGTCCCCACCATGGTGCTGCTGTGCCTTTCCCAGCAGCATCTGGCATGGAGGGACCATGTTTGGGAAAACAAATTTGCAGCAAAGCAGCAGTGCGAGAGTTGCTGCAGGTTTAGCAGGGGTGGGTGGGAGCACCTGATTGCACAGGAATGGTGTTTTAATCACAAGTTGGCAGTGCTGGGAGAACTCCAGCTGGTTCCTCCCTTTAAGGGCAGGAAAACACAGGTGGAAAAGTGTCTGCATTCACCTCCATAAAGAGCTTTCCTGACTTGGGCCTGTAGGGGAGATTGTGAGGATACAACCTGCACCCATGCATCCTGCACGCCGGCGTGTTGATGGGTTCTGCCTGCTATTGCACTGAGGTCCCTTTCCTGGATCTCTCCAGAAGTGGCTTCAAGGGCAGGAGGGAGGGGTAAGACTCCCATAGTGGGCAGGATCCAGCCCAGGGCAGGGGCAGCAGACCCCATAATGAGGTTTGTCCCCATGGGAAAGGCCCCACGTCCTCATTTACAGAAGCGGAGGGAGAGGGGCAGGTACAAGGCAGGAGGTGGGCAGGGAGCTTGGCCACAATCTGGGGTCACGCCGTGGGTCTCCTGCTGGAGCAGTGGACCATGAAATGCCCGCTGCTAATCCCTACCCACCGGATGCTCTGTGCTTCTCTATAGTGGTTTTTTCAGGACATTTTCCAACTGATGAAGGGAAACAACATGTTACGACTGTAAAGTTACGGTGAAAGGGCTGGATCCTGATGAGACAACATTATTCCTCGCCAAGAGAACGAACAATTAATCTTTTTTTTTAGCCTCTCCTCCCATTTCTTCCCCAGCTCCCAGCCACCTCTCTATACATCATATATTATATTACTATATTCTCATATAACTCTGCTTTTTCAGTTTCAGTAGCGCAAATGATTAATTCCAAGAGGGAAAAAAAAAAAAAAAAAAAAAAAAAAGAAAGAAGGGAAAAAAGCAGCCCCTACAACTATTTACAGAATAGTCTATCTTGCAGAGGCAATGGGGTTTGGCATTGGGAATAGCCTGGCTTGCGAATGTGCTGCGTGGGCTTGAGTCTACGCTTGTCCACTCCTCTGCCAGGGCTGGGAAAGGACCAGGTGGTGGGGACAGGGAATCGAAACTGCAAAGTGGAAGATACTGGCTTCTTTAACATACCAAAAAATTATTGCAGTATAAATACACCCCCGCCAGCCCCGCAAAAGCAGAGAAGAGGAAGTGATGGAGGAAGCTCTATGAGTGGGGGGAATCTCAGTAAAATTACCCAACTTGGAAGGCTTTGGGGGCCGTTCCCACAGCTGTCAGTGCTTCCTCAGATTATGGCAAGGGTCATCTACGCCAGTGAGTAACACCCACCCTGTGCCTCTCCCCCAGCACTTACACTGTGCATGGCAAAATATCCCGCAAGTCCCTCCACACTAGAACTTTTCCAGAGAGAATTCTATTACAGAAAGCTTCTATTCCCAGAAAACCCCAGTAAGAGCTGCAGAAAGGATTGCTCTTAGGTCTGGCTGGTTTCTCCAGCTGCTGAAACCTTCTGGCCAACCCACGTCAGTATTTCTGTGAAGACGGAGGCGGTGACCTCAGGCAGCTCTTTGTGCAGTGCATGGTAGGCTTCCTCATACACCTGTAGACAGGGAGAGAGCAGGGATTAGCACTGAACAAACACCCTCATGGGCAGAGCAGCCTTCAGCCCCTCTTGGCAACACCCCTGGGTCCCATGCTTTGTCTGGTTTTTCTCCCAGGTGTGGTTGGACCAGAAGGTCTTACGGTCTTTCCAACCCTAACGATTCTATGTGAGTCAGGTTATCACATCACATCAAAGGGATGGCTCTGGAACACTCTGCTTCAAAAAGAAGTCTGCTGTAGTGTCCCAGCTTCTGTGCTGATGGACCCTGCTCTGCTCATCCCAAGCACCCTGCTGCCCAACACCAGGCATTCCTTCCTCCCTGAAGGGCTGGGAACCTGCTTGGTTTGGCAGGCACCAGCCCTGCTTCCCCCATTGTGACCCTTGCAGTGAGCGGTGCTGAGGCCTCTGCTTGTGGGATAGCATCCTAAAAATGGAGAAAGCAAGCTGACCTTCAGCGTTTTGTCCTGGCTCTGAACCGTGTCCATCAGTAAATAGGAGCCTTTGATATCACAGAGCTTGTCAGAAGAGCCATGCAGCACCAGGATGGGCAGAGTCAGCTTGGGCAGAGCTCGCTCGATTCTGGTAATGGCATTCATCAGCTGGATGACAAAGGAGACCTTCATGCCACCGTGGTAGACCAGGGGGTCAGACGTGTAGGACTCCATCTGGCAAGGAGAGAGGGGCGATTTCAGGTTAGCAGTATTTCATGCAGAAAGGACAGAACAGGTGGGGTAGAGGCTCTTCCCTCGGCTCGCATGCTTGTTTCCTGCTCAGTCAAGATTTCCTGCCATCAGAATCAGGGCCAACATCTTCACTATGGCTGCCAGTGAATAATGGCTGCCCATTTCTTCCTAACTAACTGTGAGGAAGAAATCAAATCCTGTACTCAGAAGGCAGTGAGGCAGTGGCACAGATGCCCAGAGCTGTGGATACCCCATCCCTGGAGGTGATTAAGGCCAGGCTGGACGGGGCCCATGGCAGCCTGAGCTGGTGAGGGGCAACCAGCCCACAGTTTGGAATGAGATGGTCTTTAAGGTCCCTTCCAACCTGAGCCATTCTGTGACCTAGGCCTGCAAGCAGCTGACAAGTCTGCTGCACAGCACTCATACACCAATGCTCTGCTCGGGATGATGCAGATGTAAGGATGGGATTAGGGATTAGGCAAAAGAAAAAGTCAACAACTTGCTCAGCTAGACTGCGAGAGGCTGGTGTATTTTTATACACCAGAGCTGGTGCAGAAATTGCTAGGAAGGAGTACTTGCTGCAGCAGGCAAATCTACAGTAAATATTTGTATACTGTACGTGGAGACGGCCCACACAGCCACTGCCATCTCAATATTTGCCAGAATGCTTTGATTACGGGTTGGTCTCTGGCACAGCCTCCAGTTTCTCCCAGCCCTGGCAGATGTTTATAGAAACAATGGTTATTTATAGGTTAGCCAAAACCAGCCTTCTTCTCTCCTTGCAGACACAGAGGTCTGTTCAAGTTCTTGCTTTGCTGGAAGGTGAGGTCACTGTGAGGCTATTGGGAGGGAGGAGGACACAACGTGGTGGGGCTTTCCCAATTGCAGGCATTCATTCTCTAGAGATGTGGAGCTGATTTCCTTTCTTGGCACCTCACAGGCGCTGGGACACAAAGCTCTGGAAATGGAACTGGCAGGGAGGCACACGGTGCACAGAGGTCTTTCCCCATTGCCTTCTTGTTTCACTGAATTCCATCTGCATTTTCGTATTCATAGAATCATTAAGGCTGGAAAAGACCTCTAAGATCATCCAGTCCAATTGTCTACCTGCCATCAATATTGCCCGCTAAACCATGGTCCTGTCTCCCTTGTTTTGAGCAAACCCATTGGGTTGCACTGGCTATTTGCTTCAGCCGAACCCACATCTATCTTCATGCTGCACTAAGGCAGCACAGCCTGAGATGTTTTATTATTTATTATATTTTTAATTGAAGTACTTGAGGGAGAGGCAGAATTGGGAGGGGTAGGTGGGTGGACTGACAGAAGTTCTTTTCCCATGGAGTAAAATAATGTCGATGAATTCATGTGCATTATGCATCCCCAGTGCCATACATGCTAGGAGAATGACCTAATAGGTTTCTTTCTCTTGTTCTCTTCCTAAAGAACAGGGAATTTTTTTAGCTACTGAGCTGTCAACAAATGTTTTTGTATAGATGATGGAAGGGGGAAAAAATAATAACTTAATCCCAACCCAGATCCATCAGCAGTGAGTAGGAGGATCCTACTGCTGGTGAACGAACAAAATCCTTGTCAGAAAGTTAATGCTCAGAGCACGGTGTGAGTACAAAGCTTGTCCACAGCTTTAAGCTAATCAACAAAAAATAAATAATTAAAAAGAAAAAAAATAAAAGATTTAGGAGCTTGCTGTTGCAGTGAAGGTGATTTACTTGTCCTGTTTCATTTTGAGACTTTTATGGGTTATACTTGGAGTCGGGTTTTGAGTTGCACCTTGCTCTCTTTTCTGTCTCTTGCATTTCATATTGCACACAGATCAAATGAGCATCTCCATGCCATCCTGCATCACAGTGCCTACACCCTCAGGACAGCCTGCTGGGAACACAGCCTCATCAGGAAATTCTTGGATGACATCCCAAAAACATTTCCAGAGAACGAAAAGTTGGCCGGGCAGAAGAATATGTTTAACATATAAATAATGGATGTTTCCAGCACACTGCGTGCTTTGAGGCTGTGCAACCCGAGTCCAAAGGGAGGGTGGAGTGTGTGCCAGTGGCAGCCAGAAGATGAGATGCTGTGGCGCCTTAGGTGAGTGCACTGCAGCCCACTGCTGCTATGCCAGAGGCAAGTTCATGTGCGGGTGGGCAGGCAGCAGAGCAGGGAGGAATGGGAGTCTTCTTCTGAGGACCACTCCACTATGAGCAGGCGTGCCAAAGCAGACCTGTTCTCGTGTGTTGTGAAATGCTTTCCCTTCCTGCACGGAAAGGGAAAGGGCAGAGGAAAAACAACACACACAGGAAGCTCTTGAGACTTGGAGCATCACACAGCAGTGGGAGCAGCGGCAAATATTTGGGTGGGAAAAAAAACACAGGATAGCATTTGTTATAAATTGTTCCCATGGAATAAGAAAATATTTGGACAATATTGTGTGGTAAATTAAGGAAGTTCACTGACACTTTTCTAAATGTGTTATGACCGGGTTGTCTCCCATCAGCACTTTTCTCTTGTCATGCTCTGTAGTGCAGCAATTTCCAGCAGAAGATCCAGCTGTTGGAAGCAGGTGTGCTTAAAACTGCCTTCCTTAAAGAGCAGCTGTGACACACAGTGCTACGTAATGACCTTGAGCCAGGCAAAGAGCCACATGTTCCAGCCACGCTCACTGCTCCTGGATGGTGAGCACCTTTGAATTCCTGGGCCAGAACCATGGAAACCTGGTGGTTCTTCAATAGGGCAAGAGGGTACAGCCTCAAGTTGTGCCAGGAAATATTCAGGTTGAGTATTAGGAATAATCTGTTCTCCAAAAAGCTGGTAATGTGCTGGCACAAGCTGCCCAGGGAGTGGTGGAGTCACTGTGCCTGGAGGTGTTCCAGAACCATGGACATGTGGCACTGAGGGATGTGGTTGGAGGGCAGTAGTGGTGGTAGTTGGACTAGATGGTCACAGAGGACTTTTCCAACCTTCATGATTCTATGATTCTATTCCATGAGAATCCTTTTCTTTGCAGTTTCCTAACAGGTGAGTCAAAGGGAGGAGTGTGCTGAAGCTGATGCATTGCATCAGCTGACATCATCTTTGCTCCCGATCCTTTCAGCTTCAATTCTAGCACTGCATGAGCAGCAGGAGAAGTGACAGCATTTGTCAGTGGAACAACTTGCTATGGCAGTGAGCTCTCCTGCTTTTGAGACATCCTTGGGTGCTGTGTTCTCCATTCAAACTTTCTGAAATACACCAAGTTCTGGGTCATTCCCTCTCTGGACCAAGCAACTTCACTCACCTGTAGACGAAGCCTCCCTGCTTGCTCTCCTCCCTCCACACCAAGAAGGAAAGAGAACTGTCATGTATTGTGGCAGCAGTTGCAAGGACACCTGGCTGTGCCAATGGTGGCATGAATGGGCTGCAATGGTTATTGCTAGGAGGGGGTATGAATGGGAGAAGAGTCTCGAGCTATGGTGACACTGAGAGAAGCTGATCCTGGAACCACTCCATTCACACTGGCAGTGGAGCTGGAATTAGGTCGTTACAATGGCTGCTTCAATTGCAGCTCACTTCAGTATTATTCCCAGGCACAGAAAGAATACATGATTTGTTCAGAAAGGCTGTGACAGAGCCAGAGTGCAATCCAGGAGACCTTGTAGCAAGGTCTTTGGGGCAAGCACGCTTTTTTCATCTGTCTGAATGCATTCAGCACAATGCCATTCTGGTATGTAAGCAGGAATACCAACCACTAGCACTGAGTTTTGCATGGCAAAGAGCAGGTTTGGAAATGCAGCCTTCAGTAACGTTTGCAATCTGCATGAGCTGGTTGTGAGGAGCTGTGGTGGTGCAGAAGGGACACCCAGAGCAGTCACGGGTGCAGGAGGTATGGAGGGACTGAGGGCTGCTTTCCCATGGTGAGCCACATATTCTGCTCTGTGCAAAAGGGCATGGATCTAGCCCTAGTGATTTAGCAAAATGCCTTTTTTTTTTTTTTAATTATTTTTAACAGAAAAAAGAGGACCGCAAAAGGATACTGACCACGCAGTAACTTTAAGTGGCATTAAGGTTCTCACCTCCTTCTTGTTCCGGGAAATTGCATTTGGATCTATTGATCCCAGTGACAAGTTTGGAAGCACGAGGTTGAGTACTTTTGCTGCAAAAACCTGTGGGAGAGGAAAACAAGTAGTTAAGGAGCTGGTCAGGGCAAGAGAGATATAGAGGACCTAATCCTGAGCTGGTGGGAATCAGCACTGAAATTAAACAGTTGAGGAATGTCAGCTGACACAGGAGAGAGATCTGTCCTATATTTAAAACATTTCTCTTGAAGTGAGTGTTTAAACTGCTCCTGGGATCGGGTGAGTGTGCAGGTCTGACATGTGTCAGCTCTCAGTCCACCACATTGCAGCTTCATCACCCCTTCCTTTTTTCTCACTCTCAAAGAGGCATCGGTGAGGCACCTTGATAAGAAAAAGCTGTTTCCATTCCCCGTGGAGCTGTTTTTTTCTGGTTCTCACTGCCCTGTCCTGCCGCCCCAGCTCTGATTTCAGGCTGGGTGCACACTCCATGCCATTTACAGGAGTTGCCAAGGCTGCACTCTTTCTGATAAGCAGTTCCTCAGGGGAACCTGCAAATAAACACCAACAAAATGTGCATGCGTTGGCTAAGGAATCTATTGCTCACTTGTCTCCTGGGAAGGAAACACAAAAGCATTCAGCAGCCCAGGCCTGAAACTGCTGGCAGATGAAAGGGTAGCATCTTTCATTTGAATAGCACTACAAGTACGTTGGTACCACGCTTCTGCTCTGATCTTTGGTATCTGTCTTTAATTAAGTGATCACCACTTGAGAAAATTGTGCCATTAGTGTATGTTGGTCTATGTTACAGCCCCTCACCTGCAGGTGAGCTGTCACCTATGTTCCCTGTTTCTGCTTAGATTTAATCACTACTGAAGTGCTCTGACATTTCGGATCGCAGATGATACATGGCAGAGTAATTATGATATTAGAGGAATAACGCAAGGTTGCAGTCAAAGTCATCCAACGTGACAAGCAGTAAAGACTCATAGCAGATCTGAGCACCTGTGCTTTGGGCTGGATATGACTATAACCGATTTATGGGAACTGTTAGGTCAGGGCCTGAACCAGTGATTGAGCACTTGGTGAAGGAGTGTAGTCAGCCCTGGGTGCACAGGTGGAAGCAATTGATCTTTGTGATTGGAAGGGGTGGATTCTGGGTACACTGCTTCCTAACCTCATTTAAAGGATGGCAGCCACAAGGGAAGTACCTTTACTTAGGGATTATCTCCCTGGTAGTGTTTAGTGTGCCCTGATCCTTGGGAAGGGGTAAGTGGTTTCTTTATTATTGAATTGTGAACTCCATTTTTCTTGGGTTTGGAGTATCTACACCTGCTGCTGCCTGTTCTTACGCAGATGTCATCGTTCCTTAGAATCATTAAAGTGGAAAAGACTGTTAAGATCATCAATTAATCTCCACCATACCCTCTAAACCATGTTAAAATGGCACTGTGTGAATAAAAGTAACCTCTACTGAGCTGTCTGGAGCTGACCCATTAAAAATACACCCACACAGGGGCAGGTATAATGAGCAAGAATGAGGTCTTCTCTTGTGTTAATGCAATATGATGATTTGAGGAATTCATCTGAATGAATTCTAGGCAAGGGCTTTGCTGACAATGCTGCAGCATTTTGCTTCTCTAAGCCACTTACAGTGACCCAGATATACCTAAAGTAACTGCAGATCCTTAGCTAAGATATTTAATTTGGAAATGTAATTATTGTAGGTTTTCTTTGCAGTCTATGGAGGCTAAGAGAAACAACCTCAGAACCTGAGATCTGAATAGTGGTTTGGATGTTCCTGCCTCTGAACGTTACTGTGTCAACCTTAGGCAATTAGGCTGCCCTAAAACTGGGGCCTGAGTTAAGTGCTAGTGTGAGTTCCTGTGCCTAATGATCGTTAAGTGAAGGGGAAAACCTTGGCATGAGAGATCAGCTGATGCTCTCTCAAGATCTGTTTAGAATATCAGTTGCAAAATCCAGGTGTTAAGGCCATAGATAATTAGGTCTAAAACCCATAAAATGGGGGGGAGGGCTTTCCTTACTTCTAAATTCAGCTTTAGGGTACAGTAAATTGATGTACTCTTACATTACAGAAGTAATGTGTTTGATGGTGATGAGCTGCACACTTGTCAGATCCAGTGTGACCATTTCTCTGTTCTAAAGATACGTGCTTATCTCCACAGCCTACAGATGGCCTCTGTGACATGCTTTGGAAAATTCCTGGAGCTTCTGCACGTATCTGGAGTTTTGCCAAACTGCTATGGAAATACAGCTGGATTTGGTCCCAAGCACTTCCAGCCCAGGTGAGTGGTGTCAGCGCAGTTGTTTCTGATGTTCAGCTGTGTAAGGGAAGCCCTGGGCTCTGTAGATAGCATGTCAGATGTGCCCGTGTACTTCCTGTGTGTGCAGGAACTCTTATTTAAACACAGGCAGAACCTTTCGGTATAAAAGCCTAATTGGGAAAGGACTCTGGCTTCTGGAGAGTCTTCAGATCTGCAGGCGGTACACCATCCATATTTGGATTCATTGAATCATTAAGTTTGGAAAAGATCACCAAGTCCAACTGTCAACCCATCCACACCGTGCCCATAACCACATCCCTCAGTGCCACATCTCCACAGTTCTCAAACACCTCCAGGCACAGCGACTCCAGCAGTGCCAGTGCATCACTGCTCTTTCTAAGAAGAAACTGTTCCTAACATCCAACCTGAACCTCCCCTGGCACAACTTAAGGCTGTTATCTCTTGTCCTATGAGTCAAGGTCACATCCAGTGGAAAACTCAAGTTTTATGTTCTAATCAAAGAGACAAAAGGTTCCCCTGAGCCTTCAATGATTATGAGCGATGTGATGCAACCTGTGACATGCTGGACTTTAATTAAAAGCCATGCTATTGAAGGGCTGGCTGTATTTGATATATGAAGATTTTTGTCCCTGTTGGTTCAAAGTGGCAATTGTTGGTTCTTGAGATAACTGCTCCCAAATGACCAAGAGTGCAATGCTGGGAATATTGGCTGGGCTGAGGATGATGCTTTAGAGCATCAGCTGTTTGAGCTGCTCAGTGCAGGTGTGTGAAATCCTAACACTGTTCAGATCTCACATCTCTCTGTGAGAATCATCTTGGGATAAGATTGAAATGGAGTGCTGAACATTGCCTCTTGACTGGAAATGCAACTCAAAGCTGACGTCATGGGTTTTGCATTGTTTAACAGCATGGATGCTCTGTGGTGTAGACATGTTTCTTCTGAACGAAGTAATCTCTGTCCCCACACATCTCTATGTGCTTACTTCTCTCTCAAGATCTCTTCTTGACCAACTGCTTGAGTGAATGCTTTTTAGTTCAGTTCACCACCAAGTGAGCTGGATTGTCAAATAGGTGATGTGTGAGCTGCATATGCTAGCCAGGCTTGTTTTGCTGAGCAGAAAAATCTCCGGAAGAAACACTGATAAGCTATTGGTATCAGGCTGAGAGCAGTGGGTACAGGGATGTCAGGGAGATGGGATATCAGGAAAATGAGATGGTGTACGATCAAGGATATGCCAAGTATGATGTTTTCATACCTCAGCAAGAGGCCAAATGGAAAACTCAAAGCCAAGAGCCATTCTCGTGTACTGATTCTGTAAGGCATATGCTGGGGGTAGGGATTATTACTTCCTATGAGATTGTGCAGCCCACTCTATTTCACAGCATTCAGCAGCAGAAATTCAGCGGGACATACTTTCTTATTCTCATGCTGCTCTTTGTCAGCACATGTGATTTCTGTCCCTCTGCATCCTTTGAAATTCAGAAGGCTCAGAGCCAAGTTTGGTCCAGAGAGAGCAGCAGGATCCTGCTCTCCTCACTGGGTTTGGAACAAGTAGGTAGGTGTTTCTACCAGGAGTCACAGGGCACTGGATGAATTGTGTCACTGCTTTGAACTACTTGTGTAGCCAAGGTAAATTCTTGCTCAGTGGGAAACTGCCCAGCAATGGGCTGAATGCAGTGGACCTTGGGAAATGGCTCATGGCCTGGAAGTCACACCGGTTCCAGGGGAAAACCAGAGCCTTTGTGCCTCAGAGGCACTGGCACCAATGCTGCTTCCTTTGGCTCTGAGAAGGGAAAAGCACACAAGTGTTTCCACCTCAATTTTTCGGGAAGTGGCAGCTTCTGCAGGAATATTCTGCTTGCTTTCACTCCTTCCTCTTGCAAATATCTTTCCAACTCCAGGAATGACTTTGAATACATTTGACAGAGCAGAAATACTTCAGAAATAATTACATTTTTACCAGTTTTGAGAAGCAGCAATAGATCTGAGGGAGAAGGGGATGTGCTGTGAACTTTTATTATTGTGCTTGAGATGCTTCCTAGGAATGTGACCCCATAAACAACTTTGCAATGCTTCAGTTAGAGATTAGGATTTCCTGAACTGAAATTTAGCTGCTATCTGCTACTGACCTGCAAGAAACCAAACTGCAATAATACTAGTTTCCATAGAGCTGGTTAGTCCCTGTTTCAGAAAGGATTTAGCATCTAGCAAACTGAATAGAAAGCTTTTCTTCCTCTTAGAGCTGCGTTTTCCACCTGTGGGGAGTCACTCATGAGGAGAACACTGACTGGCATCCAGGTGGTGCAGCTCTCAGCAGGGTTTGGCATTTTAAGGCTGGAGGTCTCAATCCATTTCCATCTATGGAAAAGCAAGATGATTAAAAGCCACCCTTGGGGCTTGTATTCTTTCGTGGAGTCAGTTGGTGGGTTAGATACAGCACAAAGTGTGACAGGATTATGCTGAAAGCTGAGGCAAGATGTTTCCTTTTTCTCAGGAGGAAAAAAAAAAAAAAAAGAGGAGAAATAGTTCAGAAGTAGATTAAAGTGAGAAGCTAGCCCTAGGAGGAGTCTAAGGGAAAAAGGTTAAAGGGACGAGGTCTGTGGGAATGAGTTGTTCTCTCATTACTGCTGCCTTAGTTGGTCCTTTCCTTTGCTTACAGTTTCTTTTTTAGAGTTGTTTATTCTTTTAAGCATCCAGAAAGGAGGGGAGAGCTGAGGGTTGGCTGCCTCCCTGGGACGGGCAGAACAGGCAGTGCAAACCGGGGTCAGATATAACCCAGGACAGGAGATGTGGACTGGAGGAGGACCAGCTCGAGGACCAGCAATGGTACCAAGCCAAGATGCTGCTGTTGATGCTCTAGCTGGAAGCCATTCAGACTCATGGATTCCTGGGACTCAGGAGCTCCAGTTTTGTTTAGAACCCGATCATCCCCCAAATGTCAAAAATAACCCCAGCCTGACATCACCAGCAGCCTGTGTTGAACTGTACCAGACTTTGTATGAGTCAGGGAGAAAACTGAGAGGAAGGGGAAGGCCGGTGCAGCGTGGGTTGCTGCGGGACGTGTGATGAGGCACAGTCTGCTGCCACCTCCTGTAGTGCATTGCTCTCTGGCTTCCATTTGAATAGGCTTTTTCTGGATGAGTTCAGGATCTGCTTCCCCTCCAAATAGTGGGTGCAGCTGTGAGAGAGGTGCTCCAAAGCAGTGTACTGACTGGCATTCAGGTGGTATGTATCTTAGTGGGTATGGTGTTCTCATAAGTTCATTTGAGTTGCAAGGGCCTCTTAAAGGCCATCAGTCCAACCCCTTCAATGAACAGGGACATCCACAGCTCCATCAGATGCTCAGAGCCCATCCAGCCTGGCCTAGGCTGTCTCCAGGGATGGGGCACTACCACCTCTCTGGGCAGCCTGTGCCAGTGCCCTTACTATAAATAAATAATAATAATAAAAAAAATAAGAAAAAAAAATCTGCCCTATATCCAGTCTAAATCTCCCCACTTTTAGTTTGTAACCATTTTCCCTTGTCCTAATGGAAGGAAGCTGGAAGTCTCCTTCAATGGAGAAGATGACTGGGTGCACTGGGGGTTGGCTCTTACCTTGATGGGGGTGGCAACTTCTGGGCTAGCAACCACCAGAGGAGAGATTAGCAGCATGCCTGAAAAGTCACTGGGTCTCTCGCTGGCTGTCAGAATGGAGATGGCTCCCCCCTGCAATGCAAAATAACACGGCTTAATGCAGATCACAACATCTCGCTTATATAGTAATCCTGTTACTGGAAGGGTTTAGTTCAAAAAAGCAAACAATTTCTGCCAAACTACCCAGCATGCAGAAATCCTCATTCGTTATTGGGAGTTAAATAATCTTCTTGTCCACATCACCAACCCCACCAGCCCATCCTGACTCCGTGCACCCCGCACATCACTTTGAGCCAAATGTGGCCAGGCTCAGCCTGAGGACAGGAGGAGGGCTGGGGATGCAGGCACTTGGCTGGCTTGCTGGGGGAAGTTTGCAGAGGATTAGTTGCCAAGGGAAATCTTTGGTGACCTTCCACGGTGCCAGAGAAGCAAGGGCTCGTTAAATGGAGCAGCAGTGAGACGCATCTGAAAGACCTGGCTGGGAAATTAGCTCCTTGTTACAGCGGAGCACTTCAGAGCATGCCATGCGTTCTTATGCAAGAACAATCGTTTATCTGAGCATGGGCTGAATCCCAAAGCACTTATTCATTTTTCTCTCCTCCGGGAAGGCAGGGGGAGAAGATCAATGACATCAATGGGAATATTGCTCGCTTGAATAAAGGGATTTGGCCCGTGCTGTCAGAACCAGACTTCAGATCTGTTCACCAAATCATTGCCTTTGTTTTGGTGGCCCTAAGCCTTGGTACGCTTCCCTGTAAGGTTGTTTAACAGAATGAGGCTATGCAGTGCTTTCGTGCTTCATCCCCTGGCTGCTCACAAAGCTCTGGAGGGCTTACTCTCCTGGTTACTGGGTAAAATGAAAGGAGAAGCCCGATGCTACGGGGAGGGGGGGGGGGGGGGTAGGATTTATTGAGTTTTCAGTATGATTGAACCGTCTTACTAAAAGACAGGTCCATTGTTGCAAATGGGCACTAATTAGAGCCATGATCCAGGTAGAGAAGTTAAGGACTAGCTATAACGGAGGCAGATCTCGTGCAGTTAGGCATGCTGACAAATTGATTGTACCCTGCAAGGAGGGGTGGGGATGATGCTTACCATGGAGTGCCCCAGGATGAAGATGGGCAGCCCTGGATGATCCTTTTTCATGAGATCGATGTGCTGTAAGCTGTCCCTGATGAAGACGTGGAAATCGGAGACAACCATCCGATCCCCCTCGCTCTGCCCATGGCCAACTGTAGGAGAAAAGGAAGACATGCATCTGAGTGATCTGAAGCAGCGGTTGCAGTCAAGGAAAGCTTTATCGAAACTTGCCTACTGGGCTGTTACTGTCCTTCTCCCAGTCTTTTAGAGGTTGTGGAACATCCGCCTTGGAAATCTTCAAAGGATGCCTGGATGTGGACCTGGGCACTCAATTCTGGGCCTCTGTGAGGTTGTCCCTGACAACCTCAGCCAATCACCGTAGAGCAAGAACTGCTGTGTGAGCATTGCCAAGAAATGGGAAAAAAAAAAAAAAAAAAACACTGGATACAGTCACTATAAACTTAATGGACCCTGGATATAGACTATTCCAGTGTGTGGGTGTGCATGAGCTTTGCAGAGTACTCAGTGCTGCTCTGGAGCAGGAGGTGAGCTGGAAGCCTTCTCACTCTGAGCTGAGGAGCATTCAGCAGAGGCCAAGGCCTCCAAGAGGAGGCAGCAGCCTGTAGTGGGGATACATCAGGTGGCATGCTCCTTCTAAACAAGTGCTCATGCAAACTCCGCTGCACCTGGGTGCTGCTAGCTTGTTCTGTATCTGGGAATTATCTAATCAAAGGGAAAGGAATGACAAAAATGGGAGATGAAGAGTTGCTATGGAAACAGTGGTATCCCTGGCAGAGGTGGACTCAGTAGATCCACGAGCACAATTCCAGGCAGTTCTGAACTCACAAAGGCTTGAAATTAGTCTCAGAATCACCAAGATTGGAAAAGACCTTCAAGATTGTCTAGTCCAACTGTCCTCCTACCACCAGTGTTTCCCCACTAAACCACATCTCTTACAGAATCATGGAATCCACCTTGGGGAAGCACTTTGCACGTGTACTGCACCAAACATTAGGTAGATAGACTATCAGGGATAGGATTCTTCCTTAAAAGCAGTTCTTTGTTTGTTTCTACTCCATGCACATTATTAAGGAAAACTGTGAAGGGGTAAATGCTGTGCAAACCACTTCCATATTGATGGAGCGTAGGGAGTGCCAAACAGCATCCCCTCCTGTGTGCTTCCCTGGGGCTTGTCTGCAGACAGAGATTCAAAGGCACAAAGGACAATGGCTTGTCAAAGCCCAGCATCCAAGAAAGTCTGAATTCCAGATTTGCTTATTTCCTTGCTTCTGAGTGGTCTCCATGGGTCTCAAGGCAGTGAGTATGGCAATCAGCCATGATGTCTGCCTGACCAACTCAGAGATGTCATCCTGGTCAATCACAAATAATATATTGTTGGTGCTGCTTTCTATGCACACATTGCAGTTTCTGCCAAAATGTGACTCTGTAAGCATCCCCCATGGATCAGTGATCAGATACAAATCAAAGATCCAATTAAAATAACAGCTGAAATGGTCTACAGAAGTGAAGACG
The DNA here is from genome assembly GCF_905368555.1 of Meleagris gallopavo. Lineage (NCBI taxonomy): Eukaryota > Metazoa > Chordata > Aves > Galliformes > Phasianidae > Meleagris > Meleagris gallopavo. Next base: position 9,467,829 of record NC_139417.1, on the reverse strand, counting down.
TGTGGGATTAGTGGATTTATTTACCTTTTTCTCAACATCTATATACTTTCAGTCATCTCGCTCTATGGAGCTCAAATGTGTCTTCTGCTTAATATTTGAACTGCAGATTTAACAGGCTGATAGGAGTTGAGCAGTCCAGAGAGAGGGGAACCTGTTCTCTGAGCAGAGCTCTGCACTTCCACTTCTTTTTTCTCTGGTGCACATGCTTCTTGTATCTCTTTCCGTGCAGTCTGTGTAAGACAGCTGAGCAAGCAGAAATAGCAATATCCCCATGACCCAGGTCTGTATATAGGCTGTGAGTCTGTCTGGGGGCTGTGAGGCTTTGCCTTATTTTTGGGTAGAGAGAGGCAGGTCTGGAAGACCTCCCTGGTTGTTGGTTCTACTACAAAACAACAATACTGCCCATAACAGAGAGGTATCTATGTATTTATTGGCTCAGGGAGCCAGGAAATGCCTGTGCAACAGCACACCACTGGATTTCTCCAGGTTTGTGGTAATTTTATGGATTACTTAATGAATCTGTGCTTTTAGCTACTAAGCTACTATCCCCCCCTCATGGCACACAGCAGCACTTGGGGAGTAGTTTGTCTGCATGTGTGGTATAAGAAGATCATGCAAATCTTTGCACCAGTACTGCCAGATGGCAGGTTTCCTCTCCAGGAAACCAAACTTCTTCCACCAGAGAATGAGTTTACTGGAAGTTTGAATCTCCCAGCTGAGAAAGCTTCAGGGAAAGGAGCTAAGATCTCTTCTGTTAAATGAAAGCCATGTGCACAGCAGAACATCGACAAAGTCATGGGTATTGACCTGTTTTTCTCTGATCTTTTGATCTGGAGTTATTAAGAGTGAAAGATCAGGTTCATCCTTGATGTGAAGCTATCTGCTTTGAGTTTTGCTTGGAAAAAAACTGATGTAGCAGTTCCACAGCACCTGTGGCAGGATACTTGATACGTGGCTGCCCAAACCCATGTGAGACAACAGCCACAAGTCACAGCCCCATGAGTTCCCATCGCATCTCTCCTCTTGGGGCCACTGGTTTCAACAATATAATGCCTTTGCCATAAACTTCTTGACATGCATATCTATAATGAGCTGTGATTGCCCATGCACGTCTTTATGGCACACAGCTTTCATTATCTGTGAGTAGCTCTCACAGCTATCTGGCTTCATCACCATCTTGTGTGCTTCATATGCATGCAGTGGCTCAGTTATCAACCATTTCAGGTTCTAGGTACTAAGATGTGAGCATCCTTTACTAGATGCAAGCCTTTAAAATGAGAATGTACAACTTCTTTTTTCCAATTGCCAGCTAGGATTAAAATGCCTGAGTCTCCATTTGCAACTGAACACACTGCTGTTAAATAACAGACATTGCTGAAACAAAGCCTGAATAAAGACTGCAGAGATCTGGCCCGATATGCACAAATTATTTTCTGCATGAGTTTGTTCAGACTGCAGCTCTACCACTGTAGGGGCATGAACAGTGACTTGTGATCAGTCAATCCTATTTGAAAGCATGACCTCAGAGCATGATTCCTCCTATGGCTATTGATCCTCCAACGTTACTCACCTCTCTGGGTGGAAGAATGCCGACTGCCTGAGCAGGAAGACAAAGTTGAGGGTTCAGCAATGGAATGCTTAATGGTGTGAGGGCTCTGAGGACTGAATTATCACTGCAAAGGTATTGCTTTGCCTGCATAAAGGAACCTGTATCAGTCTGGATAAGCTCAGCAGCACTGCTCACCTTAAAGAGAGCTGTATCCTCATCTGGGTTGAAAACATGGGGGAAACTGCTGAATAGCTCTTCTGCTGAGAAAAAGGGGGAAGAACAAACAAGAGGAAGCTTTGACAACTTTTGTCTTAGCATCACACTGCATTCCCTCTGGAGAAGGAAGGAGCTTCAAACCCTCAGCAAATCATGCTGAGCCATGATGAGAAAATCCCTTCAGGCTCTCCACTCCATCACACCTGAGCAGAATCTTGTTCTCTGGCTTTTATACAAGCCCCAGGCCATATGTGTTTCTTTCTCTTCTATCACCAGACCCTCCCAGCAAAGGCATTGCCTGACCTTGTGTGCTCAGGTGTGCTGTGAGCCATCCCTCAAAGCTCCAGCTGGGACTTTTTGCCACTGAAGATGAGGTGACATGGAAGTGCAGGGTAAAATGCTGACTTCAGCTATGCTGCTGTATATTTTCTGATGTCAGTGGTGTTCCTTAAAGCTCATAGTTATGGGAGAACAGAAATTATGGTCTGTTGTTTTTTCAGCCTTTACTCACTATTTATCGTGAGAAAGCCATAAAACGTAGAGAGAGGACATGAGAAAGCTGCCTGGGGAGCAGTAACTCTCCAAGCGGAGTCTGGATCTTGACTATTCATATATTTGAAGGCTTCCTGCTTTGGGATAATGGAGATGGTTTGGTTCCATTTTTGTTGCAGTAAGGATACCACCACAGGCATTGGTGATATGAAATGCTGTCTCCAGCCAATTGGTGGTAGAAATAATTAACAGAAGCACAGGGCTTGACTCCTGGCTTAGGATCCATCACACCATGTGCTTGTTTTTTTTCTGTCTAGATACCTAACTGTTGTGATGGGACAAGGGGAATTGGCTTCAAACTAAAAGAGAGGAGATTTAGATTTAGACTGGATATAAAGAAGAAGATTTTTGCAATAAGGGCAGTGAGGCACTGGCACAGGCTGCCCAGAAAGGTGGTGGTGCTCCATCCCTGGATACAGCCAAGGTCAGGCTGGATGGGCTCTGAGCACCTCATGGAGCTGTGGGTGCCCCTGTTCATTGCAGTGGGTTGGATCACATGACCTTTAAGAGTCCCTTTCAAGTCAAACAATTCCCCAGTCCTGACTCCAAGAATTTAAAGTGGAAGAATGACTGAGAGAGAGGGCTGGAAGAAGTTCAGGCTCCTCAGGCTTACTGCTCCCGGGGCAGAAATACATTTGGAGTTGCAGTAACAACAGAATATGGATGCAGGAGCAGCTAAATGTGAGACCTGTCATGTTAATAACCTCCAGCTGAGGAGCTGCTCCTGCAAAGCAGAATCCCACCCAAAAGGACACTTCTTAATGATGTCAAAAGGGGCCATTTGCAAAGCTTGCCTCTGGTTTAATAAGCTGGAGCATGGTTGTGATTCCACTCCCAAAGAGGCTGTGGGAGGTAAGAAAGGTGGACTTGCTGCTCCAGCACACTGCAGCACAATGGGCAGCAGCGAAGGGAGGGTTTTTGCAAGATCCTGTGCTCAGCTCAGGCTGAAGGACCCTCTTCTTTCTCTACCTCTAATCGGTAAGCTTACTGGAGGGACTACAGCTGGAGTCTGACAAGTCCATTTGAAACAAATGCCTATACGCCTTTTGGAGGAGGTATTTGCAAGAATATTATGCATCTGCATTTGCTTTATTCCTCAGGGCCTTAGGTTTCTGCCCCAAACTGGAAATGGGATGAGCAATGATACAACATGAGTCAGTGGTCAGTTTTAAAGCACTAAGTCAAGCAGAGAGAGTTCTCAGGACTGTTTTAGTCTTGGAAGATGTTGTAGCAGCTAATTAAGTGATATCACAAGGCATTACAGCTGATACCTGTATTTATCGGATCTATTCAAATTTTCTGAGCAAGGACTGCTTTTTGTTGCACTTCTGTGGCACCCAACACTGTAAGGCATTATTACAGACCTTGGTCCCAGGTTCTGCAAGATCTAAACATAAGAATAAACTCCAATCCAAGAATGTAAGGCAGCACATTTTTGCAGAGGAGGAGATGGGAGAAAGCACATAGATGGAGAATGTGGGTGATACAATACACAAGATGACACTAATAATGGGTGTACATAACAAATGTGCAAAGCCTTCACTTTCTGCTTGGGTGTTTTGTTTTTTATTTTGAGGTTTAATGAAAGAAAATAATGAACAAGTAAACACTTCAAATTGTCAGAACAATTCACTCTTGAACAAACTATACTTGGTTTATAATGAATCAAGTACACATCTTTTTCATCAAGTGAGCAATGCTCATTAATTAAATATATTAGATTTCAGAGCCCCCAGTGTTTAATTATTCGTTTAACAAGCAGTACATCTAATCCACCATTCAGGCTCGCAAACAATGAAAGCAACAGGAATAAGCTTCAAAGCAGGATAATCAACATCTGGGAAAGTCAGCAGACTGTTCCTTTATCCTCAGGAACATGTAAAGCAAATGTTCTACTCGAGGACAAATATACACAGGAAACACCTCTGATTCCATCAGAAGGAGTCCTGCTCAACAAAGCAGCTTCCCTGCCCTGGGAGCACCCTCATCACAGTAAGGGAGCCTGTTCTGCTTTTTCTTCCCAACTGCCTTTTCCCATTTCCCAACAAAAGAATTATAGGATTATTAAAGTTGGGAAAGACCACTGAGATCAAGTCCAGCTCTCAAATTGCCACAATGGCCACTAAACCACATCCCTTAGTGCTGCATTCATACATTTCTTGAATACCTCCAGGGACAGTGACTCCACCACTCCCTGGGCAGCCCATGCCAGTGCCTTGTAACTCTTTCTGAGTCATTTTTTCTAATATCCAACCCAACTTGAGGCTGTTACCTCTTGTTTTAAACCAAATCTAATGCGTTCAGTAGTGCCTGCCCTCTGCGTGTCCATACTCTTCATTTTGTATGCAGTTGTGACGAGCAGGACAGACAGCTGAGAAGCACTGGGAACTTAATGGAGAAGGCTCACCCTAACCACTGGTTCCATCTTCAGCTGCTTTGAGGATCTGAAATATATCACAACACATGCTTATTGCTTGAAAATCTTGTCTGTTCTTCTCTGTCTGAGCAGTCCTCAGCATCCCTTCTTTACCACCTATACAGTGAATACCCTATGTTTCTTATGACAATAGCCAGGTTATAAAGCCATTAGCTATGGTGCCCAGCAGTATCTCTCCACCCTCAGTGTTTTATACATTAAGCATTTGCCTAAGAATTCCCTCCCCCCCATTTATTAAGGGGGAGGCTTGCCTTGAATACCCAAGTCCAGAATCTTCCTTTTTCCTCCTCAAGATTAGGAAAATCCTTTTTTCTTTCAGTATTTGCTGGATAGTCTTTATGCACTTGTCTCACACAAAGAATGCAGCAAACTGAAAGCCTTCTCCACCCACATCAGAGACACATTTGCAGAGCTGAGATATTTTTAGAATAGTGCACACACAGAGTTATATTGTTTGTTGTCTTGGTTAGAAAAAAAAAAAGAAACAGGCAATTTTCTATACTAAAATTATTTGTGCCTTATTGCTGGGCAGCAGAGAACCAGTCGTCTTGCTGAAACCATTTAAAATCCTTTCTGTACTCTAAAGATGACAAACAAAATGACCTGGTACATATCAGAGCAGTCATTAACTCTGTGCAACAAGGCAAACTGTTTCTGCCAATGTTAAGATTCAATTCATCTCTAATGGATACAGACGTGGTTCTCTTGGCTCTAGAAGACTTGCCCATTCCTTATGCTGTTGCTGAATTTGGCTCTGAATTGCACTTTCTTAAAAGTGTTCTTGGAACTTCATGCTGCTCATGAAAACATGCTGAAAAAAAGCCATCTGAGTGTTTATGTTGCAAAATAATAATCTCTTCACGGGCTGCACTTACAAACAGCAGATGCTGTGGCCAGGCTAGAGACACAAGCATAGCCTGGGTGGTGTGTAAGGCAGTGAGGGTGGTGGGTTGGGAGCTCCCGCATGGCTTTGTCACTCCTGCCGCAAGCACAAATGATGCTGCAGGGCGGGTGAAGGCCCATGGAAGAGGAATGCTGAACCCATCTCATTTTCCACAAAGCTCATACTCCATCATCCTGCGCTTTCTTCCTCAGCCCCTTCTGCGGTGCCACCTCCCCAACCAGCCCTCAGCTGTAGCAGCCAAGGGAAATCTTCCTGCTATTTTAAATTAAGTTTTAAAACATCTGCTTATCTATCTATTCGTAGCTATCCCTATCTATCTATCTATCCACCCCTTTCTATCCATCTATATATTTTATTTTTGTGCTTATTTATTCTCATACTTTAGCACCATAAAATCCAAGAAAGAGTATAAACTTTATTAAGTTCCAGACGGAAAGATGGATGAAAGTCCACTTTCCTAGATTTTCTGATCCAGTTTCCATCTCTGACTGCTTTCAAGCAGCTTGGGGCACCAATTCAAAATGTCAGGTATTTCAATGAAAGAGACAATGATGCAGTTTCCTGCCCACATATTCCAGTGCACTGCTGGCATGCGAGTTGACCTTCAAACATGCACATGCTATCAAGTCCTAAATGACAACTTGTTTAACTAGAAAGCGTGTTCAATTTTATCTTAAAAAAGGCCATTCATTTCTTGCTTTTCTACTTGCTTAAAGATGGTTTCATCTGCTCTGCCTGAGAGTTTGCACAGCACTTCTGACTGCTCCCCTCCCAGCAGCACTGGGAGCCCATGACCCCACTCATGCCCATTGCACTGCAGGCACATCAGCTGCCAGCGACATTGAACACCCATGCGTGTGCCTGGAATATTTTTATGCTTCAGAAAACAATCAAATCAGTTCATCTCAGGGAAGACAGGCCTAATTCTTCCCTGCTAACACTAGATTAGGCATCGAGAAGAAACAGAGATGAAAGCTGGAGCATCAGTAACTCCCTCTGTGCTGTTGACTGATATCTTGGGGGACAGGCACAAATTCCTTCCAAGCTTTCTTCAAAAGGTTCCCCTCCATACAGACCACCTATTGGGAACCCACATCAATAACAAACAAACAAAAAAATAAAACAGAGCCATTTGTCATCCAATTTACTTGCATGTTAAAATAAACACAAGTTCCCATATAGAACAGGGGCTCCTGGTGGGTTCTGTTGAGTCTGTGAGATTCTTGGCACTGGAGTACAGCATTTCTCTACTCCAAAGCAATCTTGGCACAGATAGTTGGTTATATAATCTTTTTTTCAGCAACTGGCAAATAGATAGTAATGATAATGGTTCTAAAACCTGGTGATTGCATTCAAAGACAGCAGCAAGATGTTTTACCAACTGAGCTGCCAAAAGGTCGGTCACAAACCTGAGCTCCCCAACTCCTGTGTTTGGGATCCGTACTTTGAGACTGCAGCTGATCTGGCTGAAGGGAGCTAGGAACAACATCAGTTCCACAGTGCTCAGAAGGTTTTTCCTTTTTGCTTCACTCCTTTGCACTGCCACATGGCAGCGGCTTAATGACCAGGCAGTGCCACCCTCATTAGGCTGGATTTGTCCCTGTTCTGACAAGGCATGAAGGAAATAGCACTCTTCCAGCACTGACAGCTTTCTGTACCCACTTTGCATAAGCTCAGCCATTATACCATGTAAGCAGCAGGTGGATTATTTTGAATAAGGACAGTCTTTGTTGTTTTTAACAGGGTTACAGCTGACCCAAACCCTACCAGCCCTAACTGTGACCCGCTTTTCCCATCCACACAATTAAGAACCCCTCTCCTCATTAAGTGGGTCTGCCAGGGAGCAAGCCCGGGTGGGACAGCCCTATGCAGTGTGCCAGGACAGCCCAGGGCTGCCAGCTGGCTCTGGGCTGGATGGCAACGAGATGGATGGCTACAGGGAAAGTAGCATGGCAGAAAATAGCACTACTAAATTTGTCCTGCAGCAAAACTGCTGTCCTCTCTTGGTACAGATTGATTTCAGTGTGATTGTTTCAGCTGCTTTTTGGCAGCTGATCCCCAGTCCTCTGTAACTTCTCCCTGCAACTCCAAAATCCTACAGCATATATATTTATCAGGCAAGTCAGAATCCAACAGGCAGATTGTGCTCTCTGTGCTCTGTTTCTCATTTCAAACCATGCCTGGATGACAGCTATGAATCCTGGCTGGCATCTCTGCACCTCGGTCACTGGCCCATCACTGCAAGTGCTGTTGAAGGCTGGGGACCTGCATGCTGCTTTTGGGCTATGCAAGCCCAAATAGGATCAGGACTCAGGTCAGCCTCCTCTCCCTTCTCCCAGCATAAGCTTGGCCCCACCTGGTTGCAGACTCCTTAGCATGAAGGAAATCGCCAGCAGGCTTTGCCTTCGATACATTCAGAAACAGAAAGTAATTGCAGTGTGCAAAATGCCAATTTTAAGGGATCTGGATTTAACGTGATTCTTTGTACCAGCTACAATTCAGCATTATTTGTTTTGCTAAGCAGAACAGGGATTCTCAGATTGCAGAGTACTGCTGATAAATCTCAGCATTAGGGATGTCATGGGTTAACAGTTTTCCCCATGAACTGAGCTTGCAGGCAGTGCTTTTGGAGTCACTGCAATGAATTCTGCCATGGCCAGCACAGACCAAGACACAGCACTGCCTAGGAGTGGCAGCTGCTCACAGACATGGGTTGACCAGTCCTCCTTTCATGCCTTGCTGAACAAATTGGTGTGTCACAGAAGCAAACACCTCCATTGTAAGCAGCTCCCTGACTGCCAGACTGCACAGAAGACTTCACAGTGGATGCACACACCTTCAGAGAAGACTATTTCCAGCTGGCCACAGGTTTTGTGAGACCTTTTGCAATCCTCGTTTTGTTTTTATAAAGAAAATACTCAGGGCTGAAAGGAATGTTACCGTGGTGCTGGAAAATCTCATCTGGGTTGGAAAGCGAACAGAGGCTGACCAGATGTTCTGTTCTGCTTACTAATGGACTAAGAAACAAAGAGGGTTGCACTGCCAGAGCCTTTCAGTTTTGATGATTAATTTTTAAAAATCATTTTCCCAAATCACCAGCCATATTTCTCAGAGTTCCCCCTATAACTCTTCAGCAGCTAAAACCATTTTTTTTCCCTAAAATCACCTTCCAAGACTTATTAACGTCCTACTAGCATAGCAAAGTCAACCTTAAAGCCCATGAGAAGACACTGAGACAAGAGGTCAGGAGAGCATTTTTAAGGGTCAGAGGTGCACGGGCCTGAAGCAGCACACTCAGCTGGAGCAGCGTTTGCTACCAACCAAACTTGGTTAAAAGCTGAGCTTGGGCCATTTGTGAAAAAACTGGAGGATGCTATTTGCAGGAACAAAACATTCCATGACCCAGGGAGTGTCCTCTCGTCTGTGCTCCTAATAAGAGCATGTTTAATAAACAAAGAAATGCCTTTTCTGTTTCACATTCAAAATGAATGTGCAATAGGAATAACATGAGTAACTGAAAACATCAGACATGGTGGCAAAACATCTTTCTCTACACCACTCTAATTAACAGGAGAAGAATCTGAAGATGTGAATCAAAAAAAGATGAATTTTCCCTTCCATTTCTGTCTATTTTGCTTCTGGGCTACTTTGCTGCAGCATTCAATGTCTTGTTTGCAGCCACTGCTGGAGAACAGTTTGAATTTTAAAAAAGTCTTTGTCTCTTTTTTTTAAGAAAGAGAAACGTCTGTTCACAGTGGGGCTTGTGGGAGCAGTCGCTTAGAAGGGTTCACAGTCTGCAACCTATACAAATACCCTCAGGAAAATCAACATGGTTAGTTATTTATGGAGAAAACCCACCTATTTTAATCAGGCATTTGAGCTTCGTAACAACACACCACACCTTACGAATGAGCAAATAAACCAGCAAACACTGCGTATCAGAACTACACGGTATGCAAAGTGGTGTACCAGCTGCTTCCTTACACTTTGGCAAGAGCTCACTGAGAGCAAGGACCATTATGGGACTCTCCTGAAGTCAGTGGAGGCTGTAGGTTCTGATGCCTCACTTGTAAGACCCTGTTATTGGTTCAGCCCCTGTTCCAGCTAATAACATTGTACAGTACACCAACAAATACAGGGCAATCGATTTGCCTGGGGCAGGCCTGGGAAAACTGTTAGAGCAGTAATTTGGTGAAAAATGGGATGAGACAACCATGTTTTTGATCAAAGCAAAAAAAGCATGCGGCTTAATTGAGACTTCCTGTGGCTACAGATCGCTGCTTATGTGATCTGAAGGGCAGTTCTTTCTTAAGGTGTTTTGAAAAGTTGTGCATTCTTCATTGAGTAGTTCCCCCTGTTCGGCTCAGCAAGAGCAATTTCATTCAGTTGTTTGCAATGTAAGTAGGGTACAAAGTGCATGAAAAATTAAGCAGAAATGGCTAACAACAATTTATTGCCCACTTACACATTTTGCTTTTCTTTGTAAAGCCTGCCCTATGCCTTATTTTTTCAGTGCAAATAAGAGCTTTCTTTATATACTATACTCCTTAATGATCCTGTTCCTAGAGGTTAGCACTGACCTAGACACCAACCTGAGTTACACTGTGTTCCTTTGGGAACTGCTATCTATCTAAAAAGGGATTGAAGGAAATTACGTTATGTTTTAATCCAACAAGATTTCCATACACAGAACATCTTTTCTTCTTCACTTTTCCAATGCTGTTCGATAACTTAGAACAGCCATTTATACTTCAATAGGATGACAAACTCCACACCTGTATAAGATACATTTATAGATGACAAATCATCAGTAATTAGCTTCTGAAACAACCTCCTCCAAATTAGATACCACTGACAAACAATAGCAAAGCTAGTTACGTTAATGAAATGCTGTTGCTATGGTGGGAAAAAAAAATATCCCTGTAAAGGTGAAAATAAACACATGCTTCCTTTTTCTCATTATGCAAAGGCACAAAAAAGCACTGAAGATAAAGCTGCTCCTAACTATATGCACCACTGAACCGTACTTTTAAAGGGGTCATTTCTTCCCCATTTCAAAACCTCCTGTATTTAAATTTTGGAAGAAACATCCCAAATGCTTGCAGTTAGGATGTTCTTTAGGATGTTCATAAAGTCATAGACATATTGAGGTTGGAAGGGATATTTGGAGGTTGTCTTGTTCAAGGTCCTACTGAAACCCATTCAATCAGGTACATGCCCACATGGTGAAAACATTTTTTCCTTTTGTCTAATTGGAATTTCTTCAGCTGTGACGTGTCATTTCCTTGATCCTATCACTACGAACATTCAAGAAGAGTCTGGTCCTTTGTACTCCCACACTGAGTACTCGTAGATAGCAGTAGAATCTCCTGATAGCCTTCTCTTCTAAAGCTAAATAAATCCAGTTTTATCAACCTCTCCTTGTACATCTTGTTCTCCAGTATTCTAATTGTTTTGACAGCCTTCCTCTGGCCTTCCTCCAGTATGTCAATGTTTTCCTTGTACTGGGGAGCAATTTGGACCCAGCGCTTCAGATGTGGTCTCACAAATGCTCAATAGAAGGGAATAATCACTTCTCTTCAGTTGGCTATAGTTTTTCCAGTGCAGCCCAGTATGTGGTGGCCTTCCTCACTGCAAGGTCACACTGTTGACCCATGTTCAACTTGTCTGCAAGGATCTCCGGGTCTTTTTCTGCAAAACTGCTTTCTATTCATTCATTGCCCAACCTTTCCTGCTGCACAGGGTTGTTCTGCCCCAGATGCAGGACCTCACAAGTGCCTTTGTTGAAAGCCCATTTCATGCCAGTTCATTTCTTCAGCCTGTCAAGGCCCCTGTGAATAGCAGCCTTCTATCATACACTTGCTTTCTACAATTTGGTATCCCTGTAAGCTTCCTGAAAGTGCTTTCTATCCCATCATCCACATCACTAATTAAAAAATTCCACTGATGATATGTGCAACATCTTTTTACTGTTTTTTCCTCTGAAGGGTACATATTCTTCCAGATAGCTTCTTGAGGCCAATGTCCTTGCTGATATGAACTAATATCTTGCTGTGGAAGTCAGTAAAGGAAATGATCCCTGGAACAAAGTCTGAAGCAAGTTTGATGTCTGTCCAACAGCTCCAGAGAGCAGGCATATCTAGTAACACAAAATGATCTGTTCTCTCAGCCTAAGCTCTTTAATAAACATCTGGTCCTTGTCCTTCCACCCTCAACCATCTTGCATGCAGACATACTCCTACAGCGTGCAGAGTGGGTTATGGGAGGGCAAGTAAGCTGCTGAAAACATTACAAGAAGTTGTCAACTTTCCTTCGCTAATAGGAAGCATAGTGACATGATACATGTCTGAGCCTGCCTTCTGTCACAGAGATCTTTGATTTATATTTGTAAAGACTGAGTATAGATGACAATTACACAGGTCTTTGAGACCACAGAAGCAACACAACAGGCTGAAAAATGAAATGAGCTCATTAAGTCAAGGCTATTTCATAGAATCATACAGTTGTTTAAGTTGGAAAGGACCCTTAGAGGCCATCTAGTCCAACTCCCTCTGCAATGAACAGGGACATCTACAGATTGATCTACCATTTATTTGAATAAAGGATGTCATTCCCGAACATCAGGACCCTTTGCCCAAAATTCCTCTCGTTTATTCGCAGCATCATCTGCACTCCACACAAATGTAATGGTCCATTCCTCTTTATCACGGAGAGTATTTCTCATCTGAGAGGCAGAACCATAGAAGGCAAACTAGAAGGCCCTAACCCTTATAGACGAAAGAAACCTTTTAACTTTCCCCTGAATGAATGACACATCTTTGTCATGCAGCCTGTCTGTTAACAGTTAACAGTGACAGGTTGAGGAGCATGGTCTGGAAGGTGGCCAAAGCGGCCAGCTCCACACTCAGAGTTGTTGTGTTAAAAAGAGAGCATTCTGTTCCCTCTCTCGTTGTTTCCCCTCTCACTAGGGCCCGTTGTTACAGCCTCACGCCTCCTTGTGTGAAGGCCAACAGCGAGGCTTTGTTCAAGAAGCAGCTGCTGAGAAGATGTACTATCTCATGAAATGACCTACTGACATTTCTCCCCCTGCTCATTAGTAAGCAGTGAATAATTAGGAGAACTAGGGCGGATCGCACGGCCTGTTTCTTTCAGAGTAAGAAATCAGCTCCTTACATCCTAACGTGCCCCAGAAGGGATTCCCTCGTCTCGTGGGCTTTTTGCAAGGCCAGAAGAGCTGGCTGTGCATCGCCTTCTTCTCATCACCTGATAGCACCCAAAGCTGGATGGGACAGGGCTGAGGACAGGGTGTCTCAGCCCTGACCAGGCTCCAATCCCCTGTTCACCTCAGCTGCAGCAAGAGCAACTCAATTTATCCAGGAACCAAGCCAAGGATCCTGCTTGCCTGCATGACATGTGCTTGTTTACTCAATAATCTTTGGTACAGGGTGGGTCTACAGCCGTGAGGAAATGGCTGAGTGGTTGCAAGTAGCAGAGTAAGTGGGAGAACAGAGGAAATGATGTTTAGTCTTTCACAATCCTTACTGCAGTCCAACATAATTATCTAGTGATGTGCACATACAGGGGTAGTGGGCATAGAGCATCTGCATTGCCTTCCCCTCGTGCAAACAATGCTTGCATCCACTCTGGCTTATAGGCCTGCTCTGTATCACTGATTATGTGACAAACCTGTCTGACTTCAAAACAATGACCAGGCAAACAAAAAGATTGCTTTGAGCTGCCTTGGTTTGTTTTGGCATGTTTTCATAGCACACATTAGATGACACTACACAATTAATGTTAGGGACTCAACTGTCTCACTTATACGTGCCTGTGCCAAAAGTGTATCCAGTCCTCTCAATTCCTCAACTCCCATGACTCAGCACTATGCTTTCCTCCCATTTACATCAGCATGGTTTCTGTATTATTCTCAACAAGTCCATCAAACTCATCTCTGGAGTGGAGGGAAGGAAACACCTCCGAGTACCCTTGTCCCTTCCCAAACTCAAATGCTTTAAGCAAAACATTCCATTACAGATGCAGAGGTCATGCTCAGACTCATAATCTGTTTATTTTTAGTTTGCTGTGGTCTGGCTGCCTCCTTGCTTGACAGTGTTGTTTCATCTGCCTTCACAGGACAAAATAAAAGCCACACATACATCTCCAAATCTCAGCTTGTGGTCTTTGCTCAAGCATGAGACACCATAGGTATTTGATATCTTGCTGTCGTGTGGCTGCTTTTCGCAAATAGAAGCACTGCTTCTTGCCTTGAAGGATGCCATGTGGTGATGGGCTGGCAGTTGGAATGGATAGTCTTCATGGTCTTTTCCGACCTCACTAAGTCTATGGTTTTATGATCTCAGTGCGGACAAAGGGCTAGCACTGACATGACAGGTCTGCTTCTGAGATGACTTCAGCAGACTGGGCTGCAGATGTCTATGACAAATTGCTCAAAAATCGCTACACAGCTTTGTTCAGTAAAACTCTTCTCAAAGCACTCACGATTACCTGTTACACCACAGGTTATCCCCTAAGGTTGGGCTTTGCTATATTCTGGTATGTTTATAGGCACTATCCAGCATCCCTGTACTGTAAGAGGTGCACAGACATCACTTTGTCTATACTGATTACTTTTTCCTCTGTGATACATGCTCACTGCCACCAACAGAACCCAATCCCATGCGGCAGACTGAGAGACAGCAAGAGGAAATACATCATCCAATTGAAAGAGTGCATTCAAGAACACAGGGCAAGTTAGACCTTTAAGCAGCATGAATCATTTTGCCATATATTTTCAAAGAGGTTCAGACCTCTTCTTAGTAAACTGTCAGAGTAAACTGCTACAAGACCAGCGGTCACCTGTCAGCAGAGGTGGATGGCAGGAGGAAGTTTACTCATTAGCTGTTTGTTTTATAGGAGGACTTTGCTCCAGAATCCTACATTTTCTCACTGCCTACAAAAATTGCACAATGTTCTGCAGTATCTGAACTCTCACCGCATAACTGCGCCCTGTAGTTTTACCTCCTGTGTGCCCTGCACATGCTGAGCATTCCTCACTACTGCCCTGGAGGGCAGATAAGCCTGACTGCTACCTTTGTTCAACATCTGGAGAAGCAAAGGCCAGGGAGAGCTAGACTGACTGGGGACTGTACCAAATCCGTAGTCAAAACAGGATTAAAACAGCACTGGCTGTGCTCTGCCAGCCCAGCCCAGCCACAAGCTGTCCTTTGTAGGCTCCTATTAACATACAGGGGATGCTAGGAAGAGAAAAGCTGAGTGATGGGGAAGACCAGCATGACTCTTCCCTGCTGTATCCCCTGAGGTGCCATCTCTGCTTTTCATGTAGCAGCATGTTTATGGCTCAATCATCCCCCGGGTTAAAAGGGGAGAATGGATGAGTTCCAGCAGGGACTCGCGGGTCCATATGACACTTAACTTAGATCAAGGGTCAAAGAATCATTTAAGTGTTCCCTTATATCCCCGTTACTTTTGCTCTGACACAGGTTCTCAGTCTGGCAGTTTTTGAAGCTATACATACAGATTTATGTCCATGTACTTGTACCACAGCAGGACAGATTAATCACCACTTAGCAGCTCTCTCTCCAATCCAAATAAATGATCATAAAATACTGAAAGATGGACAAGTAGAGATAATCTGAAGAACAAACAGGCTAATTTCTCCATAGGGAATATACCTGTGGAATTTAATCCAGAGCTCTGAAAAATTTCCTTCCAGCTTAGAAATTTTCTGTTTGGAACCACTAGTAAAAATATTGAAAGAGAGCTTTTGTGAAGAGCATTTGTGAAGAGTTGGTCTTTGTGCAGAGGAAATACACAGGAAGAGAGGTGAACTCACCCTGCTGCTGGTTCTCCTCCTGCCCTGCAACTGCTACAGCTACGTGAACAAATATGTGAATTCAGAAGAAGCCCAAAAGGGAACACATCAATATGGTACAGTAATTTGTACTCCTGCAAGTGCTGATATTTCCAGACCCACGGTGATTTCACATCACCAGGAGTGTTGCTCTCTAGGAACATTCCCTCCATGAGCGGTTCCTTCTCACTGCAGTATCCTCATTTTTATTAAGCACTTATTAGTGCTGATATCCTTCTTAGTCATTTCCCCCCTCCCAGTTTGTCTGTGCTCAGTCCTTTTTAACCTTTCTCTTCAAACCAATCCTTCCCAGTGCTATGAATAAATAAAAGCCTTCTGTTCTCATCAACAAAATGGTCTTTTAACAGTTGCAAGAACAACACAGCAATCACTTGGAAAAAAAAACACAACTAATATTTGAAGCATTTAAAAGCCTACAGCTATTTTCTGCTTTTTAGAAATACACACTTAAATAGAGAAAGCAACAAGGAAATTAATGGGGAGCCTCAGCACAAGGTGTCTGAGAGGGACCTATTAGCCCATCTGCAGTTCTCACTAGCATTGCAAAGCACTGTCCTCAAGCAAATCTAAAGGCTAAAATCTGCTGCCTGGTTAGGGCTAAGTAATTCACTTTCCTTATTTGCATACCAGACCATTACTCATTACCCATAAGAAGCACCAGCAATTCTGAGTAAAAAAGATGCCCTGTGCCATCACTGTTGAAAGTGTAAGATCTAAGTGAATGTATTTTTGTGGACCTTGGATCTTGGAATGCTTTTGTAACCATGATTAGCTGACATGTACTTTTGAAGGTGAAACTGTGGTTGTTCTGGTCTCAGGCCATGTAATGCAACCATACAAATAAGATCCCAGGAAATGAGATGTTTCAAGAAGTGAGACGAGGATAGCTGGAACATCATGTGCTTTACCAACTGAAAATGCTTGGATAGGGGAAACAAAGCCACATTTTCTATCCTTTATTCTCATTTTCCTTGGCTTTCTGCTTCACCCTAAAGATAATATAACAAAAGGAGCTGCAATCTGTCTGCAGGTCCGTGAAGAATTACCATATTGCTCCAGTTTGATGACTCTCCCACGGGTATTCCTTCTAAGAGGGCTTCCCTAAATTGATTGCCAATAATCTAATATATTCGTCTGTCTCTTTGTCATCAGAATGTTGACATAATAAACACTAATATGAGAAGGAAACAAAAATGTGAAATTTTGTTTCAACAAAGCTGAAGCTGGCAGAAATACATAGCAGGGTCGGCTCAGCAACCTTAACTCATGAAGCTGAACTCCACGTACATTCAGAAACCATGGAAAACCATTACCTGCCTATTAAAACACAAGAGACCACAGAATGAAATGCTGCATTACAAAGAAATAGCATTTTTCTCTTCCATGAGGCTGATATTAAACAAAGCAATTTAACAGCATTAGGTGTAAAGGAAACCTAAGAGGTCTTCTGGAAATAAGTTTTCACCACTATTGAGGAAAGTTTCTAAGAAGTAGCTATGAGATACAGCTGACTTGAGGTTAGTGTGAAATATCTGAAAGAGCAAATGCATTAACAACGTACTCTGAGACACTAAGAGAGCCAAGCTAGTGTCACTTCTCTGGTGCCAACAGGAAGACACAAATTCAGATGAGCACTGTTACCCCGTGATATGCCAGCCGTTTTGCTGTAGCCTTGCATAACAAGAACCAGTGGTGCAGAGCAGCCTTCAGCAAGATTTACAGCCCATGCATAAGCTTTTACAGAATCAGCAGTATAAATGGAAATTATTTTTCCTTCTTTTGACTGAAGGACAGACACTGTATAAATCAGTCAAGTCACACATACTACAGCCATAGCAACTTCCCAACTCATTTGGGAAATCATGCTAGCCCTGCAGTGGAACTGCATGGATAATATCTTGCCTGAATTGGGAAATGTATCCGTGAGTATTCCAGAACAAGAATAAACATCCAGGTCAAAAAATCTACGCCAAGCCCTTAAGAGTTACCATAAAAAATTACAAAGGGAAAGCAATTATTTTGCTAATGCAATTGAATAACTAATATTACCCAAAGATATCCAAAGGGTGGGACACAATGAGGAAACACACCAGTGAGGTGACTTGGGAAGGGGAAAACAGTGGAGAAAAGTTATAATCCTCCATTTGCTCTGGGCAGATTTGGCAGTGAAGGTGTGTGTCATAGAATCATTGGGTTGGAAGGAATCCTTAAAGGTTACCCAGTCCAACTCCACTGCACTGAACAGGGGCACCTACAGCTCCATCGGGTGCTCAGAGCCCCGTCCCTGTCCTTCAGCTCAGGCTGTAACTGTATTACTCCAGACAAGGTCTGTCCTCACCACTCACCTCTTTAGGTGGAAATATTATTTTACAGAGCCTAAAATATATTAATTGTCTCTGTAGCTTAGTGAATCCAGTCTCATTTAAATGAGTTCTTTGTGTAGTACAATTGCGTATTCAGTGTTCTGCTTTCAGGTTCCTCTTTGCCCTCTCCCTCTTGTCATGATGAAAACCAAACTAAGTTGACAATGAATACTGTAAGTCTGACAGAGAGAACAAAGCTCTTAAGCAGCCCGAGCAACCAGAAGTGTGTTAAGTGAACTAATCAATTCAGCAATTCTGTCCATAGGAAGAAAAACACAACATACCTATGCTTCTCTAGTAAAAAAAAAAGTCAAGGAAAAGAGAGCAAATAACTGTCTCTTTATGCAGCACAATAAACACCTGACAGGATCCTTCACCCCAAAGCCCCTTCCCGCCTACAGAAGAGTCATTCTCTGTACCAGACCCATGCAATAAATACAGTGCTCTATCACTTTTTCTAGACTCATTGCTTCAAATATTGCTATTTCAACTCTACTTCTCAAAACTGTTACTGAGTGTTAAGGGAATAAGGAATGAAGGCCTACTCAGCATGCATAGTGAGCAGCCACAGTCCTGGGGTGCTGGGCCCTGGCCAGCCATCTGAACAAATTGCTTGTGCCTTGTTCAGTCACTTTCTGCATACATTGTGGTCTACTAAGAGCAGCTTCAGGGTGAACAGCACATAGTCCATGCCTCTGTCTTTCTCATGAACTTTGTGCCATACAGATACCAAAAGAGGAATGGAGATCTTTTCTGTTGGGATGGCTGCACGCTCCCACTAGCCTACATCTGAATCAGAAGGAAGTACGTCAACGTGAATGAGACCACGCTTACAACATTTGTGCCCATTTAAGGAGAAACAGACTCCTGTGGTCAGCAGAGATACTTTTGCACAGGTCAACTGTCTTTGTGAAGTCAGCTCTGCATGGCACGTGATCTGCTGCCTGTAAAACCACTGACAGTAGTTTATATATTCAGGACTGGATACTTTTTTCTTGTCAGGGGGAATTCTGCACACCAAGTGCAGTGCTGTGAGTGAAAGGAGTCATGAAAGCAAAACCAAGATGAAGCTGTGAGTACTTGAATTTGATGAGACATTGCCTTTCCTCTCCCAGATTAAAGGGTGCAATGTCTCACTTGTTCTCCTTTCTACAGCTTTCAGGATCTTCAAGCTCAAGTTCAGCAGTCTTGTCTTTGAGGAGAGCTAGGGAGAACCTTCCACTGTATTCCTACGCTTCCTACACTTTCCAGTGTCACTGGAGGATCTGCCAGAAGGAGATCAGATTTGCCCTGAAATCCATCCCATTTTGCCTTTCAGCTCAGAACTGACCTTGCTTTTTTTTCACTGCCATCATTAATCACATTGATTCCCTGCATCAAGAGTGCAGCTATCTAGTGTACTGCTGTGTGAAAGCTATGATGTCATTTTAGATCCTCCACTGCAATTTTTAGGACAACAAGAACCATGAATCCAGCAAAAGTGGCTCCTAGTCCCACTACCACAGTGGATGATCCCTCCTCACCCCCAAGAGATAGGTGAGAGAGAAATAGTCCTTAACAGACAGGTTAAACCAGCATCAGCAGTAACATTAATGGTAAGACTGAGGAAAACCCAGAGAAATAAGGTTGCTATCTTATAGATTCAGTATGCAGATTATCACAAAGCTTCAAATACTCCCTTTCTCATTTACGCTGATGTGTATTTTATTGACTTCTCTCTCACTGCTGAGTAGCTTTAATGGCATTTGCCTCAGTAAAGTCCTGAGTTGCTGTAAATCAAGTACTGTTTTAGGCTACTCACCATGGTCATGGGCAAATACAAACAAGTTAAGTTCTGTCAGCCTCTGGGCCAAGTCATCATAACGGCCGCAGTGTTCCCCAGCGCCATGAGCGATAAACACGAGGGCCCTAAATGGAGCATTAAGGTATAAATCATTAACTCGGCAATCAACGCACAAAGGCTTCAGAGCCGCAAGCAAAAACAGCACATTCAATTTAGCAACAGCATTTCAGATATCAGCAAATACAAGGCAAGTTAAATAAGGGCTGATGAGAGTTTTAACACGGGAAAACAGATTGCCATCCTAACCTACCATCGACTCGATCTTCACCAGCTGGTAGCAGGGCAGACACAAGCATGTCTCTGCACATGGGACAGACTTTGTTATCTGTTTGCAACCAGGATCTGCTACAAGTTCAAAATGCAGATGGGCATCAGCACCAGTCCTTGGGTGGGTAGCTATGCCTTGGCTTTGAGGCTTTCATGTTGCTCCTACAGTGGAAGTGTTGCCCTTGAGTTTCATGGAGTTGGTATATCTTGGTATACCAAATTGGTATATCTTACAAATACAAATGGTCCTTAACTTTTTACCTTGCAACATTGTCAAATGCTTGAGAGCAATCTTAAAGATGAAATTTCAGCTAAACAACAAATCTCAAACAGTCCAGAGCATTGCTTTGAGTTTGGAATTTTATCTTTTGACTCCAGTTCTGGTAATCTTACTATTGCACTTTCTGCCCCGAAACAGTGGCTTCCCTTTGGCAATTAAATGGACTTTTACATAGCCACTGTACAACTAGAGAGAAGAACCATGAAAAAAGTCTAATGGACAATTCTTTTTGAAAGACCTTATAGAAATATTTATCTTCAAATATTACAGTTGCAGCAATGATGCTTTATCTTCACTGTGAGAGTGACTAAAGATGAATGAAGTCTTTTAATCAGGCAAAGTCCGTGCAGAATTGGACTCGAAATGCAGTGGAAGTAGCAATGAGATTATGTAAGTTTTGCTGAATTCAACAGGTGACTTTTCAAAATCCAGGAGCATACACATGACGTGTTCCTTTGCAAGTGCCATCTGTCATTGGAACATCAGCAATGCAAAACAGTCAGGAGGCTACAGGTTTGAGATTCTCAGTACATTAAATGAACTGACAACACAAAATAATGCAGCAGTTTACAGCTAGTGATTTCCTCTACTTTATTTTGATTGAGGTTTTGAATACATTTTCAGTGTATTCACTGCAGTAAACTGCTTTGATCTTAATATACTTAAAAAAAAGATGTGAATGATGTAGAAAATCCTGCTCTAGCTCTTTGATTAGCACCCACTTCAAAGTATTTGCTCATGCTAGACAGCTTGAAAGAGCACCCATTGAAACCAGAAGGATTTAACAGAGGGACTTCAAATACAGCAATGCAAAGATGCTCTGGTATCTGTCCAACACTAATCAGCAAGGCTGAGGTTAGGCCACGTAACACTTACAAATTAAAGAAAATTTAACTGAAGGTTTCAGAATGGTTGGTGTGGAACAGTCATTTCTTCCTTTTCAGCCTCCCCTATTGAAACATTTACCACGTTATCAATACACGTGTTAGCCTGATTTCCAAAGCACAATGCCTACAATTATAGATCCATTGAATCGCTAACGTTGGAAAAGACCACTAACATCACCCAGTCCAACCCCAACCCATCCTACCATGCCCACCAAACCATGTCCCTTGGTGCCAGAGGTGGGAGAGATGGAAAGGCAGCTCATTTCATACTGGAGAATATCACCTTTCTGGAACAAAGCCATCACTGCTTTGCATGTCCCACCTCTCCCAGCTCAGCAGAGATTCCAGGCAGTGCTGCCATTGTCAGTCTCTGATGGAGAAACTAAGGAAATGCTAGGGGAGATCCCATCGCACTGATGGCCAACACAGTGAGTGAGGCTCTGTGAGCATCTCTCCTGCTTCCCAGCTCCTGGCAGTTCCTCTCTGCAGCGTCTCACTTAAGCCCTCTGTTACTCTGTAGCACCAACCTTCTTCCCGCTGACTATGCACAGAGATTAAGGCACAGCTCGCCTGACTGCACACAGCCCTTCCTTTCACAGGGAAATATGATTTGAATGTAAGCACTGAAATACATCAAGTGAATGAAAACTAATGGGAAGCTGCTGAAGAGATCTTTGCTGGGAAATGCTTGCTGATATTTCATCCCCCTGACAGCAAAGCCCTAATTTTGCTTTCATTCACACTGCCACAGCACCGTGACTCTGCCTGACAGCAACCTGCTAGATCTCAGCCCCCTCATCTTCTGTGAAGCCAGCAAGAAAAGAAAAAGCTTCGTGCTGCAGAGAAGCAAGGTGTTCCTGCAACCTCTCATGCCAGCATGACAATTGTCATGAGCAAAATACTGAATAAAATCCCTGGGACTGTTTGTGCCATTAGAGCCCTAATGGCAGTGGCTGTCAAGACAGCTCAGGCACTTTTCAAAGTTTTGTCCTATGATCATAAGTTGTGACAAACAAGGAGTGAAATCTTCAAACTGGTATGTCCAAACAGAAGCAGCACCATCTTCAGGGTCTCTGTGCACAGGGGCCATGCTTCAACGCCTTGAAAACCTGAAGTTAGTCTGAGCTTCATCTGAGCCAGGACTGAAAGATTTGGCTCTTTCTTATCATCTTCCATTTTCCAAAAACAAGTTTAGATTTGGCAAAGAGTACCCGAAAGCAGTGTAACAAATACATGGTGCACATATTTTCCCTGGCAAACTGGTGTGCAAGTACAGCGAGTGATTGCTTTGAGTGACAGCAGTGCTTCACTGTATGTAAACATTTTTGCAGACACTCCTGCTCTCAAACTGCAATGGCTGGATAGGAAGAAACATGTCTAAGATTGCTTTGAATGGAGGGGCTTCTGCAAATTGTTTAAAATTAATACAGAAACCTTTTGAGGTTTGTGTGACTGCAGTGTCTCAATGGCAGTGTTGTTTAAGCAAGGTTTGCGTATTGGCCACACACCAAATTGATCCTGGGGAGAAATTTCTTCACCTCCAGCTCTCGCAATTTCAGTGATGAAATCCTTGCAAACATATAAATCTCAGGTAGAAGGCATGGCTCACAGCCTGCAAAGCTTTCTTGTGCAGACTGACCCATGCCTGAACCCACGAGTTCTAGTTTCTAACCACAGGCAGATCGACCTGACACATCTTTGGATGCTTCAGCTGGCTTGGGCTGGTGGAACAATAACTGCTGAAATGGTGCCAAAGTGCTGTTTTGGCTTCTGCTCAAGACAGCACCTTGGATGCATGTGATCACACATTTCCCCATGATCCACGAGTGTGTTACACACAACACCAAGGCATGAGCTGGAGCATAAGTGTACCAGCTCTCACCTCACCAATGCAATAATAGCAATTATGGCTGTTAAAGGAAAGCAGCTATTGATTACTGTTTGCAAAAGCAACATTTTTCACATGTCCCTGCTCCTTCCATTGCCTTCTCCTCCCCTCTCCCTCCCTACAAGAGGTTTCTGCCTCCTGGTACTGCACAGCTTGGCAAACAGATGTGGTTACTTAGCACAACAAGCAGCAGGACAATGTTAGTTTTTACCATTATCTGCCATTAGGAGGTAATGGTGCATGCCAGTGACCTCATCTCCACTGGGCTGCTCTCCCATGGCTATATCAGCTCCTCCTGTGCTGCAGCTGCACCTTGCAGAGCCAGCAGCATGCCGAGGTGTCCCTGTGCAGGTGGGTCAGGCTGTGAGCAGGGTGGTATGATCTTCACATCCTGTCCTCTAGGGGCTGAGGCCCCTGTGCGATACTTCATAGCCAGAGAATATCTCAGAACACTGGGACTAGAACAAAACGCTGAAGACAAGATTTCTGTGACTGCATACATAAAAAATCCAGTATTTTCCACCCTATTTGAAAGCATCCCTCTTCAGAACAATATTTAAGTATTTGCTTAACCTCAGGAAACTCCCTTTGGCTCATGAAAGTCAGTAGGACTTACAAAGTACAAGATTAAAGTTAAAAAAAAAAAAAAGGATTTACAAATGCTGTTCTGCGTTAGGACTGATTTAATCACATGCAGAAGTGATTTCCTGAATCAGACCTTGGCAACTTAACCTAATACCATGTTATTCTATGGAAGGCAACTATGCATTCATTTGATACGATTCTTTTGCCAGAACCAGATCAACTCTAACGAAGAAAATCTGATTTTTGCAGCTTTGAGTACTCGACACCAAATTCCTAAAGTAATTTTTAAAAATTAACCAACAGGAAAGCTCTGAATTAGGTGAGGCTGCCAGAAAACGACTGGCTTACCGAATTGATTATTAGGTTTGGCTGTGTTGTTGCAGCTGACTTATCAGCTGACATCAGCCTGACTCTTAGAAACGCTGAAAACAACAAACATTTATGTATGAAAAATACTTCACTGGTGGCACTTTTGGAGAAGGATCTGGATAGCTGACCACAAACTCTTTAAATTTATTATATCATGTGTGTCGATTTTCCTTCCACAGGATATCGTCATGGAAAATCAATTACAGGTATGCATTCTTGTGTTAGCTAAGAGTCCTCACTGATTCTAAAGATTAGCTATCTTTCCCTACAATAAGATTATGCATTCAGCAGATGGTAACTTTATCAAGATTTAAGCAATATTCCAATTTTCTATTATTAAAGATTACCTGTTCCTCAGAAATTTCCAGATAACCATTTCCAAGCACACATAACGAAGAATGAAACGCTTTGTTCACTTAACACTTAACAGACATTGCTGATGTTCCTCTGGAGGGCTCTAGACCCTCTTGTGGTCTTTTTGGCAGAGGTGATCTATAGCCCTAGGTGACCCT
This sequence comes from Meleagris gallopavo, assembly GCF_905368555.1. NCBI lineage: Eukaryota > Metazoa > Chordata > Aves > Galliformes > Phasianidae > Meleagris > Meleagris gallopavo. Next base: position 9,443,285 of record NC_139417.1, on the reverse strand, counting down.
GGCAGAACTTGGCTTTGGGCAGGGATTACAGAAATTTATGGGCGTTTCTCTCATGTTGTACATTAGATGCATGTGACCTAACCAGCTAGCCAAGCATTCAGGCTGGTGACTCCAGATGGACAGGAAAATTGATGGTGGAGTCAGGTGTGTCCCTTTGTGCTCCTTCTGTCTCCAGGAAACTTACAGAGTTATGTTCCTCTGAGGGCACAAGAAGTGATGACTTGCTCTGAATTCCAACCTGTGTTTCAGAGAGGCAGTTTATTAAGTTCAAGCACTTTGCTTGCTCTGTTGCTCAGCTTTTTGGGGAAACACATTCATAGCCTTTGCTCTGCTGGCCCATTTATGCTCAGCTTTACTACATAGGTCCATAACCTGGGTAGTCATATTCTTTTCCAGCTGTCACTGGAGTTTAATGACGTTACCTCAGACCAGCAGTTCTACTGCTACTTTTCCCACATCAGAGAAAAATGTTAATCTGGAGTCAAGTCTACACTGACGTTCCCTTAACAGCACTGACCATGTAGCATCAGTGGAATCTCACTCCCTGGAGACCTTCAAAAGCTGTGATCAGCACAGATACCCCTGAGTATCTGGGCTCTAAATTTGGAGGAACTCACCTTTTCCAGATAGACTGAGACTAGTAATGGTTCAAGACTGCAACAGTTCAGCCTGTGAACAGCCTCTGAGCTCCAGAGGCTGCATCAAAACACTGCACTACGGTCCAGATCGTAAACTGACAATTTTAAAATAAACTCCTCCAGCAAATCCTGCTTCATATCTTCTCCCTTTCCCCATTTGCTCAAGCCTGGGAGTTCCCATTCAAGCATGCCCAGAGGGGCTGCTCTTAGTCTTGGCAGCATCCTACTGTCTAACATGATGGAAACTTAGGGTTCAGTCTTAACATCCCTGCTTGCTTCCATGAGTAATGCTTTTGCCTTCAGCAGCTGTTCATGCACATGCCTGCAAGTCTGGTTTCACAATGCATTTCAAAATCATGGTGATTCCTCATCAGCATAGAGTTAGGAGATCTGAGAGCTCCTGTGACCTCCTGGAGGAGTACCATGGGTGGGTTATTCAACAACACCAGAAAGCGTAGGCAGCATAAATCAACGGAGCAGAAACAGAACTGGATAGTACAGATATATTTCAAAACAAACAGCTCAACAGGAACTGGCTGGAGCCAGCTCAAAACAATGTGGAGGAACAGCTTATGCTGATTTATTGTAGCTCCTTGAAGAGCAAGCCCTCACCACAAATAACTCATGAGTGGTCTAATACAGGGAAAAGAGATGAAGGAAACTTCAGGCGAGGTGGGATGGGAGGAATTATTTGAATCTTGCAACTGCTTAGCTCCAGACAAGTCCCTGAAAGTCAGCATTTGAGACCAGCTGTATTTTGTTTCAAGGAAGCTTTGAAGTAGTACTTCAGGGGACACAAGGCTGAGACCAGAGCTGAAATGTTTGTAACTTGAAATTCATAGGCAGGCTCTTCTCACCCTTTTTTTGGATAAAACTGAAGAGATCCTCGACTTACCAGGTACACTTGCCCACTTTGATATCAGAGATGGAATTTTCCCTGGTGGGCCACTGTGGACCCAATGTTCTCAGTGTGCAGGACAGAACAGCACTCTGCTCTGGAGATGCTCTTTCTTCTTGCTACTGCCTTTCTACAGAGCACGGCAATCCTTGAAGGAAGAATTATGCCTTCTATTTCCAAAGAGGCCTGTGACTTGTTTTTGATTGAATCATCTCCAGTCTCACGCTGTTATTTCAGGGAGTGGATAGAACAGACAACTCATGACATGACACTGAAACAGTTAGAAAAGGAAGAATTCAGGTAATTACCCTAGCACCTGTGCAGGGTAGAAACAGCAGTGCACATGTGGCACAAATGATCAGACTGCTTCTTGCATCAAAAACCACACAAAATACTTTAATCAGGCATGGTGGAATTACTGGGGTAAATCTTCCACTGGCTTGGAAGAGATCTGTGAATAAGGAGCAAGAAAGGTGATGACACTGTACTTGTCCTGAGACAGTATGCTATTATTACTTTTTAATAAAGCCCTGACTGTACAATCCCCAAGTGTAGCAATGGTCTAAAGCCAAACAGAATACTGCAATTCCCTGAAATGCTCTGACCTGATAGCATGGTTTGTACCAGACAGTTCCGCCATAATATGCTCAGGAGTTCTTGATTACTTCCTGCAGAGAGGAAATTGCCCTTCCTCACTTTTACCTTTTGGATCCAGTTTTGTCTGAGGCTCTCTGTGTTAGCAGGAATCTTAATTGGTTATCTTTCACAAACCAACTTAGAAAAGTCCAGTTCAGATTTCGCAGATAATGTGCGTCTCCAAAGAGCCAATCATTTCCTGCATGACTTTCCAAAAGCCGGTGTGGAATTAGGCCAAAACCATAGAGACAGAAACTCTAAGATTGATATCTTAATCATAAAGTAGTTATGTATATTTTAGCATACTTTGAGATTAAGCACATTAATTTCTAATGAATAATCCTCTCGACACATCCCAGAGCTGCACTCCAGCTCTGCCTGGCTATGAGGAGAACCTTTGCATAGAGAGGCTTTGCAGTCTCTGTCAAAATCAATATCAGGAACTATTCCTCAGGGAAATCAGTAATGTCACAAGCAAAGCACTTGCCAAGGCTTTGAGCCTGTTCCAATTAATTTTGCATTCCACATTTGCCACAGACTCGAGGTAGGAAAGAAAGTTGAACGTAAACAGCTAAACGTTATACACCATCATCTTGCTGAGGCAGTGACTGCTGGAACATAAGTTTTAAAGACTGGCATATTTATCCATGCCTCTAACCAACGTAAATCTGAAACACAGCTGAGGTGCAATGATTTACAAGTTAACAAATGGATAGAGACTTCTGCCTCCGTCGCCAAATCCAGATCTGTGTTATTTCATGGTGACACTGAGCTAGCACATTTGTCCAGAGAACTTAGCTGTGGAGGCTGCTACCTGAACCTCTTTCATTTCCAGCCCCAGGGCAGCGTCACCCACGGCAGTGAGAGCTGCCACACCAACATCAATAAGGAACTTCTTGCCACGAGTTCTGCACTGTCTTGTTGGTTTGCTCTCAAAAATGGCCATATGTAACAGCTTTAAACAGCAGAAATTGAACGGGGACCTGGGCAACTTGGAGTGCAACTGTTACAATAAGGATGAGTAAGAACAATGAAATAAAGAAGTAATCACTTTAAGTACTGGCAAAGAAAGCTAAAGGCATGTGGGATGCCTTTTCTTTAGAAAAGCTTAAAATAGAAAAGGAAATCAATACTCATTTACAGTATCTGGCAATCACTGAACCAAAACATACATGTACACCTACAGCAAATCAGAAATAACAACACTTATTTAAACCACAAGCTGTTATTCTGCTGTGCGAACGCTGTGTTTTCTGTGGATAGCTTCACCAGAAACTGAGAAGCACCACATATTTGGGACCATTTCTAAAAAGCTTTCACAATACCAAGAGCAAATATTGTCAAAACTACAGCTATTAACCCCGGCACTGCTGGGCTGGCTCCTGTTCTTCTGGACTGTTGGCAAAGAAAGAGTGAGAGCTGATGGGGGAGAGCAGAATGCTTTGCCTGCCCTCCTGAGCCTCTCTTCTGATCACTTACAAGCCACCATTCGTGGGAGCACAAGGCAAAATGCAAAGAAGCCTGGATGCTACTTTTGGCATGTTGAGTGATGGGACTACCTCTCCTAAAGCAGCAGTAAAATACATGCACCAAGCAGAGCCCTGGTGGTCAGAACCCATGCCTTGGCATCATACAGTGCCTATGAAAAACTAGGAGCTTTAGGGGAAGGAGTCGTGTTTAGCAAATTAACATTCCCCAAACACTGAAAGTGTTATTGAATATAAACAAAGTGAATTTGCTGATTGATTTTTTTTCCATCCCATAGCTCTGGAAGAAGTGTGACCAGTAAATAAACAGCATCAATAATAACAACAGCTGGCTTTTGTACAACACTTCTCATTCATAAAACTGAACATGCTTTTTTTTTAAGGGGTGCAGCTATGATTGTCACACAGCCATCAAATGAAAAGATGATCCAGAGACCCCTCCCCCACTGCCCTGCCCCTGGCAAGGACTGATCCTCCCTACCCCTGACATGTAAACTGAGTACAGGAGGTGGAAGCCTTGCCCATGGCAACACAGCATGCCACTGGCACGGGCTGGACACACGATGTGAGGCAAAACCCAACCCTACAGCAGTCACTGGGAACTCAACAGCAGAGCCAAAATCATAGAATCATAGAATCGTTAAGGGTGGAAAGACCACTAAGATCACCAAGTCCAACTGTCATCCCACCCCCACCATGCCCACTAACTCACATCCCTCAGTGCCGCATTTCCGTGGTCCCTGAGCACCTCCAGGGACAGTGACTCCACCATTCTCTGTGCAGCCTGTGCCAGTGCATCACCACTCTTTTGGAGAAGAAATTTTTCCTAATATCCAATCTAAATGTCCCCACGGGTTCCCTGAGCCCCATTCCTGTGCTGCGTGCACAGGGCCACAGTGAACCTGGAAAGAGAGAGCCAAATTTTAAAAAGCTTTCTGTGCTACAGAACCTGTGGGCAGCTAATCACATCAGAAAGGCGATCTGTGCATTTTCAGAACAACCTGGTTTTAGCTGTTTGGTTCTCCTCGCTGACCCTTGAATATGCTTTTAATAAAATGAAATTATGAATGCTGCTCGGAAGACAGTTTTTATTACTTTAAATATTGTAGACTAGCTCTCACACGAGACTTGAAAAAAAACAAATAAAGAAGAAACACCATAGCCATTAGGTCAGCTAGATGTTATCTCTAGAGCAATCTCAAAGCACTTAGTGCTTCCTCAATCACTCTTCACTTCTTTAGCCCAGCAAATTAAGCCACTGCAGATTTCTGGATTTTGACAAGAGAATTTGAAATCTCACTGAGATAATTTTGAAAAATAGAAGTAAAAAATATGTTGAAAAATAATATATGAAATCTATCTTTCCAGCTGGTAAACTAGCTAACCTGCTGACACCTGGAGCAAACCAAGCCAACCTTCTGCTCTTAAAAGAGACAAAGATTTAGGTTTTTTTTCCATCACACCACTGTTTTTAAGCTTGATGGAAAGGAAACATACATAGCAAATGTTTTTTTAGCATAGGACAGATAGATGGCTAAAAAAATCAGTAATCTTTCTCATCTATTAATTCTATAGTCATTTGTACATTTTCTGCTTGCCCATCTATACACAATACTGGATCAAAAGATTACTACATTATTACCATTGAATGATTGACTTTAGCTCATCTGTCAATACTTTCTTTTTTTTTCTCTCCTTTATTTTAGTAGATTGCTGCTGAGACAATTGACTTGTAGCTGAAAAGCAAGAACAACTAATGATCACTTAGTGGATTTTTAAAATCTCTCCTTCAACATCAAGCACTCTTCAACCACAAAACCTCAAGGAATAATTTATTTTCTCTGGCAACTTTCTTCTAGGGACTCCAGATATCACTGCTGTCACCCCACTTACATCACTCACTTCGATCATTATACCAAATTTTAGACTGGGGAAACAAAAGCACAGAGAAATCAAAGGCCCGGTTATTTATATCTTTGGTCAGTGCGCACAGTCTTAACTGTATTTTTTGCCTATTCTCTGCTCCTCATTGACTTCTTTTTTCCACTCTTTTCCACCAAATTTTTTAGGTCTAGCAATCTGCTTTTGCCATCACTTTGTTAGCATGGATTCAGAAGCTCTGTTATCAAGTGATCGCCTACCAGACAGAAAAGAAGATGGATCCCATCTGGAGAGCAAGTGTCTGTCACATAGAAGAGAAGTCTCATTCCAGTGGAAGTACTCATGAAGTATTATTACTCAATGTCTTAATGATGCCAGAAACTTTGATCTGACATTGCTACCTTCCTCCCTGTTGGATAATAAGCCATACTGGTAGAGTGTCATGGTACTGGTACTGGTGGAGTAGGAACAGTGATGTATAAGGGTATAATGAAGTTAAGGGTATAATTGTGGGGTGTAACAAGGCAAGGGATTATAGGATTCTCATGGGCAGGATGCAATAGTCTTTCCTTAGATAAAGTTTAAGCTATGGAGTATCAGCCATTTGCTGTCAAAATTGTGTCACATCTCTTGGACAAGCTACAATGGAAGGTTGTTAAACACTGATGGCTTCCATTCAAGTGGAAGCACATTTGGACAATGGGATGCCTGGACCTAGAGAAGGCAGCTCAGCAAAACGTGTCTGCAGGGACAGCTCTTAGAACAATGTAATTTCCCTAGAAGAACAAAGAGATCAGATGTTCGTGCTAGATCTGAAAATCACAAAGCCACAGCAGCTTCAGGGGAACTCACAAGGAAACCCAGACCAACTCCTCTGCAACATGGATCTAGAAAACACATTGCTTTCTACCCAATACAACTGTGCCAGCCAACTCCTGTAGATGTATTCATGGTGATCTAAAAGAGCTGCCCCAGTGTATGGTAACTGTTGAGTCACAGCCTGAACCACTGATTGAGCATCTGGGGAAAGGACCCAGTCAGCCCTCAAAGCACAGGTGAAGGCAATTCAGCTGTGACAGGAAGGGTAGAGCCTAGCTACACCTCTCTTAGACCTCATTTAAGGGCTGATGGCACTGGGGAAGGATTTCTTCCTGGAGATCCTTCCTTGGTGAAGCTTTCTCTTGTGAACTGAGACTCTTCTGATACAGGTGAGCAATCTTCTTCCCATCCTTTATGGCACCTCTCTATTGTATGAGTCCTTTTGTCATCACATCTCTGTTGTAATGCCTTTCCCATTGTACTGATCTGTCCAATTGCTACACCTGGGGATGCTCAAGACTTCTGAAGTAACTGAGGCAGGGAACAGCATGCAGGTGCTTTCATTGTTTTGTCCAAACCTATATGTGCCTTGTGCTACTGAAAGAAAGATTTTCTGCATCTGGAATCCTGACACAGTTGATGAGTTTGTCAGGTTCATTGATGGCATCGCTTTCAATGTGTAACAAGTCTGATGGGCTGGTTGATTACTCGGTTCATCAGTGGCACATGAAGAACGAAAACTGATTTTGCATCCTATGCTGTTGTCTGAGGACCAGGATGAAAGCTTAATGAAACTTCTGAGATTCACAACAGAGAACTCCTAGAGTCAGCTTGCTCTTGCATGCCACCAGCCATAAAGTTACACTGTCTTGCCTGTACCTAGAAACTGATCCTAAGAGTGTAATAAACAAAAACGGCTGTTTACAACCATTGTTATTCTCTTTGTTTTTGTCTTATTCCTTGGACTCCATGGAAAAACAAAAGGAGATTTGCATTCCTGTAAGGACTGAAGAAATCCTGTCCTACTGAATGGAAGCTGCTGGGAATACCCACAGCAAGAAATGAAGCTTTCATGTCTGTCAAAAAAGTCCCTCACAGGTGAAGTTGGTTTATTAATTTTCCCACCCCCTGCATAAGAACTCATGGGAGGCTGTCACCATTCACAACAAATAAGGCTGTCACCTAGAGCAAAGAGAACACAACTTTTGAAAGAATACACACAGCTGACAAATTGGAGAAGGAAGGCTTTAGGAACTCAGGCAATAGCAATGTAGCAAGTAAAGCCTGGAATGTTGGTTTGACAATGAAAATCATTAAGTGAAAAGCTCTTATTTCCCCCGTGCTCTGTTTATGATGTGATCAGACATGCAGAGAGCTCAAATCATCCTATGACAAGATGCTGACATAAGTCATTTTAAACTGCGCAAGTTTGGTCCTTGTGCATTAGTTTGTACTAATGAGGTCAATTTCAAACTAAAGTGTTCTTCCAGAGTGGCACCGAATTAGAAAATTCAGTATTTCTAGAGAGTTGCACAGCGTAATTAGAGACACTAGAATTAGTGGCTTGCTTTCCTTTGCTTTGACTTCGCTTTGGTTTATTTATTTAGTCATTTTGGAAGGGTCTGAAAGTCAAATTTAACTTTGTCATCTGCTCACGCTGAGAGCAGTGCTGTTCTTCTGGAAATGCCATGGAAATGCTGATAATGAGGTGCCAAAATCAGCAAGCAATATTCACAGTTCAAGGGCTGGTTCAAATCTAAAGGCAGTTTGTATTTCTGCACCACAGGCACTTCTGCAAAGTCCTTCAGAGAGAGAGAGAAATAGATTTCTTTTTCTTTATTGGTTTGCTCTTTTACCACTACCAAGTCAGAATGAATGACAGGCATTTTTTTTAGAAAGAAAAAAAAATGCAAATAGAGAAGCAGGTGCGTTTTGTTTCATTTTGTATTTTTAATCACACTTTTCAGGTGTAGAGCTGAAAGAATCCTACAAAGGCAGTGTTTGCTCAGGTAATTGCACTCTGTTCCCCTAAATCATGGTCACAATGTCTGAAGTTGAACCAAGCCATTTCACCGTACATTAACAATCGAGCAGGAAGACATGCGGCCCACACATGTCAGCTCCTGACAGCCTCCCCAGCACAGAATGGGCATTTCTAAAAGCATCCTTGAACTGTGAGCATCTCGCACTTCAAGTGCCCAACCTTAATTTATGCCTATTTACAGAGGAGAGCCAAACACCACTGTCTCAAATCTGAAATCAGTGGTGGATGCGGGCTATTGGTAAAGTTGATGATACTAGTAGGATTCAAAACTGAGCTGGGTCAACAAATCCCAAAATGCCCTAAACAAATTGTTTGCAGTTATCCAGGCAGTGATGGGAACAGCTGAGACATCCAGGGAAGGCCACCAGGATACTGCACAGAGGGGAAAGAAGGTCAACGCTGAAATTCTTCAGGCCCTTTTGGGGCCTCAAAGGAAATGGTTTGACTTCTCCTCCCGACTTTCCTTCCCGTTCCTCATCCCACCTCTATTCTTAGCAGCTTTGTCTGAGGGCTGGGAACAGAGCATGGTTTCTTAATTCCTCACCTCCTGTTACCTCATATTTTGACTTAGGAGGCTGAGGGTGGTGGCAGAGGTTGTAACCTTGCATGGAGCTGTTGTTTTTGTTTACGCAAGGGCTGCTTTTCCATTAAGTAGGATTTTCTCAGCTATTGGGACATGCCATAGGTGTGACATCAATCTGTTCTGGTACCAACAATTTAGCTCAAAAAAAAAACAATATTACACAGTCCCAAAAATGGGACCTCACGAGTGAGCTCCCTGTGCCAGCTACCTGCTGTCATGCTCCACAAACCCTGCTCTTGGCAGGATCCAAGAAAACAACACCAGAACACAGTGCTTCTCCCTTCCTGCCACATTAAACGAGACCCCTTAATTACATCTGGGGATGAAACTGGCTCAACAAGTTGGGCAGCTCATGGGACTGCTAGTTGGGAAGCTGCACCTGCAGCCCCAGCTCTCCCCATGGGCTGACATCTCACCCCAAGAGATGGAAAACAGTTGCCCTCCTTCCTTAGTCCATTAATATCTACTCTGTCTACCTCATCTAATCTCCATGACATCTGAGTGCCTTTGTGTGTCAGCTTCCTGCGATGTAATCACCTTAATCCCCCCGAAACAAAGCAGCCCCTGCTGAGGAACTCACAATAGGTGCCTTTCACTCACACCACAACCTTGGCCTCGGTGGCACTTACAACAAAGCATCCATATGTGCACCAATATGGGCTGATCAGTTGGCTCAACACCGTGCAGGATCTGAGCCTGAATATTTGTGTGCATGGAACAGAAGAGCCTTACAAAATTCCCCATCTTCCTGACCAATCTTTGTTGTTGTTTTTTTAAAGCCTTTATCCACCTTTGCAGGTCTGTTTGAGGAGATAAAAGAGAAGCACCCACTCTGAAGAGCAACGTCTGCTGGTTGGCCCCAATGTCCACCCATTGTTTGCTCTCCAACCCCAGGCCAGCAGCACTTCTTAATTTTTTCCTTTGGCAGATATCCCATTATCTTCTCCCTGGGGGGTGGATCGAGGATGGTAAGTTCTATTCTAATTGAAGCCAAGTCAGTGATAACCTTTGGGCATCTGCAGTGAAAAGGTATTTCTGTAGCCCTAGCTGCGATGAGGTGTATAATGGATCAATGGAAGATCCCACGATTCAACTGTTACAGTGTCACTCATTAGCGTTAGGATCAACAATCAAGTTGGAAGATTGAAAGATTCACCTTCAGTATTTGAAACAGAATAACTGTAACAGGCCAACAAAAGTCCCCTGAGGTGCCTCTCTTTCCCTGTACGTATATATAGATCATTTTTGCTGAACATTTAAAATTAGATGAAAGTTGCCAAGCTTTTACATATGAAGCAGAATAAGCTGAGCTACTTATGAAAAGTGAGAGGGAAAAGATGTATTTTTGGTTTCCTATCAAAGCACTTCAAGAGTGTTCCTGACTGTAGAATATAGACACTAACTAACTATTCAGCCACTTGCATTCTCTCTCATACATAACAATGCAAAACGAGCTAATAATAAACAGTACGCCCTTCCTCATATACAAATACACACACAGGAACCACTTGTAAATGAGCAACACTGATCCCTTCTACTTTTGTTGTCACAAAAGTAGGGCAAGCTTGCTCTCAATTAACTGCTTGGTTCACAGAGCCCTAAAAAATTAACTACCCAGAGGACTTCGGCACTAAGTTTTATCTCTCAGTTCTTTATCATCCTTTCATTTCTTGATCAAAGACCCATCCACTCACTACTAATTTGCTAAGAAATTAAACATGAAAAGAGAAAGCTATTTCACTACTGGATGAAGACCGTTGTGGGCAGTTAATGATTAATTAGCATTACAATATGAGACAGCCTGATTTCACAGTAGAAGCTTGGTTTGGTGCTAATTTTTTTTTTCCAATACAGGAAATCTTGAGGCTGGTGCAAAGGATACCGAAAACATCTGTGCCAAAAACTTTCCTCCTCCTGCAAGTCAGTGAATAGAAGTAACTACAAAGCTCTCTGTGGACCAGGTCCATGGATCGTAGGACCACAGATCTTAAGCCAAGACCCATGTCCTAGAACCTAATAAGTGCCATGGAGCTGAGTGGGGTGGCTCACAGCCCTGCTCTCTGGGAACAAGATGGCAATGTACACTGCTTAGATGCAGGCCACCTCCTGACCATATGTCACTGATGGCTCATTGGTTGGCAGGCACCAAACCCAAGGGCAGGAAAGTTGGGTGTGCATCCACCTCTCTGAGATGGTTTGGATACAACCTATTGGGTGGTGTGGGAAAGTGCTACTCCTGACTACTCAAACTCCTGCTTGAACAACTTTTCTTGCATTTGCCTATCAGTTATAAAAAGAAAATACAATTAAAAAATTAACATAGCTTTTCCCATTGGCTTGCACAAAAAACAACCAACCAACCAATATCCAGATTTTGTAAAGTAGCTGCGTATACAGCTAGGGCTAACATAAGTATGTGTCAAGCCAGAATCTGACAGCGGATACTGGCAGCAAGATGAACAGCCATAAATAACTATGGGAGAAACACAGATAGCTTTCTATAGCAGATCATAATCAGCACATAATCAGCACAGAAAGCCATTACACTCAGGGGACTATTTAAATTATGAAAAACATTATTTAAACGTCTCTATCTGATACCTTGTCTGTGTTTATTACCAAGTTCAGTTTTGAACTCACAGAGAGGTCCCAGTGAGAGCTTCCTAAATCATTTACTGACCATAAATAATTTTTTAAAAAAGCAGTTAAAAAGCAACACAGTTAAACCAGCTCCTGCCTGCTGCCCTGAGATTTCTGCTGTTACTGATCAAACTGAATTCAGATGCTGATGCTGTATTTGTTGACACTAAGGAAATTAAAAAGAGCAGATATCGCTGAGTTGGCATCCCATCCCTCCCTGACTGCTGTTGGTTTGAAGGCACTTTGTTCCTGACGGGCATCAGCCTCCTTCAAGTGCCACTCTGGATGTAGCACACACAAGTGCCAAGCGAGGCAGCTGTGCACAGGGCGAGAGTAACTCTGTGGTTCACGTCTGTAAGGTGAGCTTGAGTGGAAAAGGGTTGGGGAATAAAATCATCACAGTAGGAGCTCTCTCAGGTGAGAGACATCTCTCAGTGGCTCTGCAAAGCTCAGTGCACATAGCCCAGTCACAGCAGCCAGGCTATAAAACATAGAGTCTTACTGACAGTCAAAAAAGTGCGTTTGCTGAAAAGTGCTCACCTGGCAGCTGCTGCTGGCTTCCAGTACCTGCAGAAGAGGTGCTGCCCATCAGCGTTGACGATGTGGGGCAGGTCCTTGTATGGGATGTTTTGAGGACTCCGCTTTGGTGAACTTTCCTCGGGCATTCTGGATGAATGACCTGCAAAGTGATGGAAGAAACTTGAGGACAGGTGAAGGCGAGACAAAGCTGACTGGCTTGGAAGCCACAGACATGAAGAAAGTTGGTCAGCAAGGCAAGCGCCGCCGATGGAAGCGTCCCTCCAAACCTCCATCCAAAGGGCCCCCAAATCTTTCCTCCTTTAAAACCATAGCAGGGAAGGCTGGCATTTGGGGGAAGGCACTGGAGGGAGAAGGAGGGAAGATCCATCCACCATCACTACTTCATCACAGCTTTCTCTCCCTCACTTCTCCCATCTGTGTTTACTTTGCATCATTTTGCGAAGCGGATCTTAAAAAGAATATTTGAGCTGCAATCAAGTGCAGATTGTGCAGCAACCGCCACAGATAGGAAAAGACAGCCGCATAAAAGATTTATCTCCAAAGAACGGCGGAGGGAACGTGGCAGAAGTGCCCGCTGCCATCATTAAGATCTTCTCAGCCGACAGCAAAGTGCCGGCAGCGGGGAAGGAAACATCTCCAGCAAACTGCCACAAACCTGTTTTCATCCTGTGCGAGGGTTTGCATGCTAGTGAGCAGCCGGCATGGCAAGGCGAGCTCCAGCAGCTGAGGCTCTGTGCATCGCGCTGCGGTGCCGCTGGGTCCGTGCCGGGCAGCTCCGGAGCGCTCCGCAGCTCCTCTCGGTGGCTCGCTGGCTCTCGGCGGAAAGTCGCTTGGGTAATTCACCACTTCTTCATTTCATCACTTTTTTTTTTTTTTTTTTTTTTTTTGTCTCTCTCTTTTTTTTTTTTTTTTTCGTGTGTGGGCTGAAGTAGCGGTGGTGGTGGGAGGGGAGGTTGGGAAGGGTTGGGGGGGGGGGAAAGAGGGAGGGCCGACGGCTGGGAGAGCTGCAGTCCACTTGCCAGAAGCTGCCGCACGCATCAAAGGCACCTTGAAGGCACGCAGCGCAAAGTTACCGCTGCCGCAGGTTGTTTGCAACTAAACTTCCTTCCTGCCACTTACTGTGTCGAGGCCACGGCGGCGGGGGGGAGCGGAGGGAGAGGGGGAGACCTTTTTTCTCAAAGCGATCTCTGCCGCGGAGCCGTCTCTGATGCGAGCGCAACTTCCCCAGCCGCTGCCTGCGAGCGGCGGGGAGGAGGAGAAGGAGGAGGGCGAGGAGGAGGAGGGAGCCGCGCACTCGCTCCAACCCAGGTTGCGCGGAGCCCCCCCGGCTCCATGCAGCCTTCCCGGCTCCTCCGCCGCGCGGTGCGGAGCGGGAGCGGCTCCGGGACGCGGTGGTTCCCCCCGCCGCTGCTCCGCTCGCTGCCCCCCGCGCGGTGCCGCCGACCCCCCCCCGCCCCGCGCCTCTTCCCGGTTCCTCTCGGCTCAGCCTCCCCCGCCGGCTCCGCCCGCCGCTCGCATCGCTGCTCTCGGTGTTGTTCGGGCGGCTGGCGGCCCCGGCTCGCCGACCCCCTCCCTCTGAACGTGGAAGGGGTTCATCACCGCGAAGCCCTGCCGCCCCCCGGCTGTCCCGGTGCCAACCTGTCCACGCTGTCCCAAATCCACACTTGGCTCTTAGGATCCAGGTGAGCCCTTGAAGCCGCACCAGGAAGATCAGAGCTTTCAGACACCGCCTCAGAGGTGCACCCAAGCACCCTGATTTGCAGCCCCATTTGTGGTATAGGAAAGCAATTTAAAAAATGCAGGATATAATTTATACACATATACTGCACCTAATTATCATAACTTATATGCAATACATATGTTGCAACTGTATAATTTGGGCTATATTTTATGGCATATGACATTTGCTTATGTAAATTGTTGCTGCGAGGTTCCCAGGAGCTGAAATAGCTCCCCAAGCCCAAAGGCATCCAGATACTGAGCTTTGACAGAATCACAGAATCACGCAGAATCATTAAGGCTGGAAAATACCACTAAGATCATCCAGTCCAACAGTCCCCCTGCCACCAGTACTGCCCACAACCACATCCCTCTGTGCCACATCTCCATGGTTCTTGAACACCCCCAGGGACAGGGACTCCACCACTCCCTGTGCAGTAGTGCCAGTGCATTACCACCCTTTTGGAGAAAAAATTCTTCCTATAAATTCTTCCTAATACCCAGTCTGAAGTTTTGTCGTTTAATACTGTAAGTGTTCAGTATTTATTGATGCTATCAGTAGCATGACAGGAGATCGAAGCCCAGTAACTGGTTTTCATTCACATTCCATCCAACAAACCCCTTCTCATGACAGCAGCCTTGGTATTTTGAGAAGATGGGTATCAAAGCTCACTATGAGTTCATCTTTGGTACACTGTTGTGTTCTTGTTGGACAAGAGTTATTGGCTTCATGTTGCACGAGGGAAAGTTCAGGTTGGATATTAGGAAAAATACCTTCTCAGAAAGGGTAGTGAGGCACTGGCGCAGGCTGCCAAGGGAGTCACCATCCCTGGAGGTGTTCCAGAACCATGGAGATGTGGCATTGAGGGATGTGGTTATGGGCATGGTGGGGTGGGTCTTGGTGATCTTAGAGGTTTTTTCAACCTGAATGATTCTATGGTTCTGATTCTGTTTATATTAAGAGCACAGATTCAGTATGTTTCACGACACTAATAATACAAACTTAATTGCTTACGTGCCTGCATATAATTGAAGATCTCATGGCTTTTTAAGGAGAGGCAGCTCTTTGTAATGGTTTTTAACGCTATTCAATGTGCTCAGCAAGCCCAAACCTCCAAAGAAAGGAAAGAAATAGATGCAAACCGTAATAACAATAAATGTAAAACCTCTGAGATGACCCATATAAAAAGAAAAAGGAAATCAAAAGCAGACTTCTTCCTCTTTCAGTGCCATTTATATTAAATGCCCTAAAGGGGGTTTTAGTTATATACCGCAAAAGAAAAATTGGCATTGCTTAAGAAAAAAACACACATTTATGGCTGCTCATAACGTGAGAGATTTAGGTCAGTTGGGGTCTTAACAGAGCTCTGGGAACTGTATGCAGAGTTTAGGATTTACTGGGCCAGCTACTGTCTGGGCAGGGCTGGGTGCTATTAAAGAGCCATTGAAGTCAGCTCCGTTGCTGGGAGGATCAAGGACTTGTATGTTTATTTAAAGGGTACAGATCAGATAATAACTGGATAAAAAAGCCAGGAAAGAAGGAAGCACCCTCTTCCCCTGCTCACACAGCTGGTCTGCCAGGAACACTTCGCTGCTTCCCTGCGGCGCTCCATGAAACCTGACGCCAGGAGCAGCTCCTCTCCTGCTGTGTGCTGGGAATATCCGAGTTCCCAGCGAGGTGGGGGAGACAAGGGAAGATTGCTGCCTATACTTCAGGACAAAAATAGCATCTGAAAGAAATGACCTTTGCTGGGACTCAGATCCTGCCTTTGAGGACCCGTCTCGGTCAGTGCACTGACACCCAGCTACCTCCCTGCAGAGATCTGCACAGAAGTGGATGAATGGGGCACGAACCGCCCCTTCCTTCCCTTCTCCCTCTTTCCCTGAGCCCACAGGAATTTGGGCACATTTCTTTGCATGGATAGCACACACCTCCCTCCCATCTTGGGATAAAAATAAGTGAGAAGCAACCAATGACCAGCTACCTTCCACTTGCACAGAGCTTAAGCTGTGAATGAAAAGCCACCTGAGAGCACTGGATTGAGTCTGAAGGATTCACCTAGTGGACATAAAAACAATATACAAGGCTTGAGCAGAGCAATTATTGCATACCACTCTCCCTGTGAGAAATCAAAGGGATGTATGAGCACAAGCATGTGGTATTTAAGAGACTGCAACATCTTTTCTTGTCTCTGGGGGTGAAATACATTGTGGAAATGCTGTTAAAGCTAAATCAACTTCCTAATAACAAATAGAAATAATTTGGTCTGTGCACTAACTCAGTCACTGCAGGGAAAAATGTTTGCTTTATTAAGGAATGAGCACTGCTTAAGTTTAGCATCGCTACTGATGCCAAAGGTACCCATAGGAGCATAGAGAAAAGGATAGACCTTCAAAAGAGGCAGATTGTAGGAAAAGAATCCACACTTCAAGAAAAGTTGCTGAAATGAGAGGAAAAAACCTTGAATTTAAAAGTTTTTATCACAACAAACAGAGAAAGAAGGGAGGGAGCAGGATGGGTGGGAGATGTCGTGGTGGGCTGAAGTGTGATTCTGGTTGTGGGGCAAGAGATTGAGATAGGACATTCTTTGTCATTATGCTTTCAGCCATAAAATGATTTTTTAATGGGTCATATCCTGTTGGCATGTGGAGGTGATGAGATTTTGTGTGGCCTCTCTGCTTCTACTGACAACCTGATGTTTTCATATTGCGTGGGAGCATTTTTGTTTGAGAAGGGAATTTGATGGGAGTGGGTGCTAAACCATGGGGCATTCTGTTCACCAGGAACTCACAGAGAACTTCTGATGATGAAAAGGGGGAAGAATTAATAGGGGAGGAGGAAGACACATTGACAAAATCTCCAGGTAGTTTGTGATGATGGAAGAATCTGCCCCAACAGGAAAATGCTTGAAATGACAGTAGGCAGGGAGCTGCTGGAAAGCAGCACAAGGGAGAGCACATGGGAAATGGTGAGAGATGGAGCATGAAGCAATTGAAATCGAGTGAAAAGCAGAGAACACAATGTCACCAAAGCTGTCGGTGAGCAGTTGTTGTTTTGGTTTGGCCCTACTCTTTGGCTGCCCCACACAAGACATGTCCAGGAGTGGGCACTGGGATAAAGTGGTTGTGCTTTCCTGTAAAATATCAATTTTAATGCCTTGCAGACAAAAACCAAACTTGGTGTCTGGCAAATTATGTTGAGAAGTGGAATGCTGAAGGATGGTGTCTTATTGATCACGTTTAACAATATTGGAAGGACTTATAACTAGCTCTGTGGTTCTGCAGTGTCATGTACCTCTTCCCAAAGCGATGCCACATTAAATGGAGAAAGGTTGAAGGTTACTGCAGAGCACCTGAGCAGCACAGGAACTGTTTGCAGGCTTCCATCAGTTGACGCTTGTCAGTAATTTCTTTTTCTTTTTTCATTCTCCCAAGTCAGAGGGAATAGAATTGCTAAGGGAAGCTGCAAGTGGTTTAATAACCCTAGATGCAAACTGATATGAAGTAATAAAGCATTTTTATCATGAAAATGAAAATATTTAGTGATAAAGATAGTGTTATTTTTTGTAGGTAACAAGAGTAATAATGATATTTTAAGTCCAGCTGTCATTAGCAGTCACCTGTAACTCTGTGTCTGCAAGCAGTGCTACACGAGAGAAGAAATCAGTGCCTTGCCTGTGCTACTTATTTGACAGGACCAAAAATATCTGCTTAAAATCACACAGTTTGAATACAAGTTTCAATCCTTTAAACTGATGTGTAGAAGATGACCCATCCTACATAGATGCTAATTTCAGAGCTGGTTGGTTTTAATTACAGAAGCAATACACTTTCAGTTTGGTGGCTTGGTGGTTTTGTTGGTAATTTTTTTTTAATTAAAGCAACAACAACAAAAAACAACTCGAGAATATTAATACCAGATTCTGAGGCATATATGAACATTACATCCAGCACCTTCCAAAAGTAGCAAGTTCAAACCAAAAGGCTGAAAAAACTTTACCCTCAAGTTTGGCCTGTAGAGGGGAAGATCTCCTAACAGCTCGCTGCTCGAGAATAAATAGGATTTTTTTTAAGCTCCGGAACAACGTAACCTCACCAGCATCCCACCAAGGGAGGGAGAAAGTCCATTTTTCTCGGGTGCACAACTGCCGGCATTTAGAAATGGCAGAGAAATTGCAGCTGTCGTGCACTAGAGGGCACAGCAACAGCTCCCCGGACACGCTGAGCCCCGCCAGCCGCTCTCCCCAGTGACGGTGGGTGGGTTTGAGCAATTATTTTCATCAACTTTCTGTTAATCGTTAGAGGGTTTTCTTAAAACAAATACCCCGTCTTATCTCTGCGGCCCGGCGGTGTTGGTTTCTAAAGAAAAGATTCCTGTAAAGAGCCATAATTAGTCATTTTCCCTCTGAATCTGCTTACACCATGAGAACCGGCCCCGCTGTCTGGTCCCCTAGACAAGCACACCGCTGCAACACGTGAAGGGAAATCCTGTCCTGGTCACTGCGAGGGCAGACATTGAGGAGTCTGCTACAAGATGGCACGTCCTAGGGCTGCATGTAGCCCTGCTACCACTGAGAGAGTCATAGAATCATTCAGGTTGGAAAAGACCTCTAAGATCACCAAGTCCAACCCCAACCCACCCCACCATGCCCATAACCACATCCCTCAGTGCCACAGCTCCATGGCTGTTGAACATCTCCAACGGCTCCAGCACCTCCTGGCAGCAGTGCCAGCGCATCACCAACATCATTGTACCAGGACAACAAAATACTGCAAAAAGCTGTGGTTGGAGCAGTGCTTTCTTTTGGTAGCCAAACTGGAAGCACTGCCTGGAGAAGAGTTATTATCGTGCTGCCTGGTTTTCTTGCTGTTCTGCAACTGACAATGCATCATTTATCATGCTTTGCATTCCAATTTTTCTTTGCATGTTTTCCAGCTCATCATAACATAATTACGTTTCTGTTTCTTCCAGCCAGGGGCCGAAACTTTCTTTTAGTAAGACAACAGCTGCACTGCACAACCTTGATGAATCCCCACAAGGGGAAAATGTGTCTGTGGTGCTTGTTTCTGCCTTGACAACCCAAATGTTCAAGATCTCTTTTTTGTGACAAATGTTGTTTAAAAAAGCACTCAACCCCAGTTCTTTCATTGCATTTCTCAAAATGAGGTTTTATATTGCAATTAAGATGTGAAATATTGAACACTCAGCTGGCTTGTGATTTTTAAGGCTTCTTTTATAACATTTCTTTTGATAGTGCTTATAGATTCGTAAACACTGAGATGGAATTTTGGAGGGCTGTAATTATTGTTATGGAATTTTTTGAATGAATGAAATTGATTCTAAGCGTGAATATCAGCACAACCTCCAAGGATGTGTTATGCATCATAAGGGAGTTGTGGGGGCACAGGTGAGTTACTTCCTAACTTGGCCTCAGTGGCTCTGGCTCAACTGGAAGATAAAGTTAATTATACCAGCCTGGTCTATGAAATGCATTAACTGCTGGTGATGGAAAATGTCATAAAAGACGCCTGGTATTTTTATTATTACCTAAATATTCTATTTAACTCTGATTTGCTGCTTTGAAGCTGAGATTTCTAAACACTTCCAGCAGGAGGGATATTTTTATTTTGCAGGGGAGAAATCAGGACAGAGAATAGTAGGGTTCGATACTGAAGGTGAGCTGAGGGCGGAATCCATTCCTAAGGGCTCCTGATTTTATTTACCCAATTATACAATTACTATTTCCAATCTCATCTCAAAATCTATCTGTCAGACTCCTACAAACAACCCGAACAGTAAAATTTGGGTCTTAAAGATCCTCCGGACTTACAAGTACAGGGAGTATTGTGTCCCAGACAAAACCTCAGCTGGAAAACTGCATTTTTGGAGGCAAAATGTACCCTCTGGTTTTTGCTTTCTATGCTGATCTCTTGGATATTTTTACTGCTGCCGTCACTGTCTGAAGTCTCTTTATATTAGAATAACTTTATTGATGGAGGCAAGAGTTTTAATTCATGGTCACTCCTAGTTACATCTAGTAAGTGATCTAAGGATGCTCTTGGATGTTTGAGCACAAAAATGTGTGCCGGAATGTTTCAGCTCTGTCCATCACACTGACTGCTGATGTAATGGGCTGGAGGGCTCTTTGGTGTTGATGAATCATAGAGTCATAGAATCACAGAATCACAGAATGGCTTGGGTTGGAAGGGAACTCAATGATCACGAAGCTCCAACCCCCCTGCTGCATGCAGGGCCACCAACCTCCACATCTAATACTAGACCAGGCTGCCCAGGATCCCATCCAACCTGGCCTTGAACACTTCCAGGGACAGGGCATCCACAGCCTCTCTGGGAAACTGATGGGAACTGTACCTCCTTGGTCAAAGCCATATTCAACTTCCATCTACCAATGGTGAGTATAACTCGGCCGTTGTTAGAGAAGGTAGCAGGCTTGTCGTTTTGGATATGCACTGACTTATGGCTGATGAGAAGAGCTTGCCTTGTGCTATTTCTTCTTTATAACCCCATGGTAAATTCTGGCAGATTCTGCACTGATACATTTTACTTTTTTTTCTTGTTTATCTTTGGTTTCTCTGCTTCAGCCACTCACACATGTTCAGTGTATGGCTGACATGCATTTTCTTTCCAATTCATGTATAGTATAGTAATTACTTCCTAACATCTGCCTAACAGATTTTGTAAGAAAAATAACTTCGTAAATATTAAAAAAAAAAAAAAAAAAAAAGTATGAAATCTTTGAAACCCCTATTATTGGGTTTGTTATCCACAGCTGACTGGATCCATTCCCAGCCAGGAAGCTGGTTCAGCAAAACAGCTGCATCAGTCAGTGAATGGGAGGCTGGATTCTCAGCCTGCTGTCAATCAGGAGTAGTACTGGAGAAAGTAAAGAATATCCATCAAGTGAAGTGCACATCAGAGGAAAAACCTCTTGGATATTTGATTTTTGCAATATCTGCTACAATTTACTTTATAGCTCCTAGCAAGGGAAACACATTCACCAGTTTCCCTCCTTGGCTGAACTGAAGCACATGATAATTACCTAGAAGCATGCCTTGGGAAAGGGGATGACAAATGAGAATTACTGCAGTAAAAAAGAGGGCAGAGCATCTGTAAGCACCCAAAGTATTTCATACATGAGATGATGATGACATTATTACAGCCCAAGAGAGCAAAGGATTGTTAGCAAGCAAGCAAGGACATCTTCAATTCTCAAGGCCTTTAACAACCTTCCTATTTAATCTTATTATAAATTAGCAGCATGTGCTGGTAATAACATCCAAAGTTACTGAATCTGAATGTTCGCCCTCCCAGCTCTCACTTAGCCCCAACACAATACATCTGCTGTGTGTTGGCTACGGTCTTTGGTACTCCTATATCAAAGCTATCTGTGGTTTTGTTTCTGCCTTAGAGTCAGTAGCATCTGCAGTTGCTGCGAGGTCCCTGAATGGCTCGTCAGTCTCCACTTCTGCACCTTGTCCCAGAGCTCCTCAGCATTACCTTCTGCAACAAACCAGAATTTCCAGGGCAACATCAGTGAGACCAGAAATACGTTCTTCTGCTGTTCCAAAATCTGTCAGCGTGAATGATTCATTCAGCGCTGCACCCCTTGGCTATTTGTATCTATAAGATGATCAAATATATTTTTAATTATCAATCTGAGGTATTTATTTATGCTCGCTAGACAATGCCCAACTGTATTGTAAGAGCTGTTGGGAGAGAGCCAGAGAATTTGACAGTGAGATATGGAACATTTGGACTTTCAACACTTAAGAACATATGGAAAGAGGTTTGGAAGAGTGCCACGTGGGGTGTAACTTGGAAGATGCTACATTTCTTCATGCTTTTTTTTTTTTTTTAATCAAGCAAATGTAGAAATTTCACTTTTTTGAAGGATCCCAATGACCTCAAATTGTACAAGAGGAGGCTCAGGTTGGATATTAGGAAAAAATTATTTTCCAAAAAGTAGCAATGCATTGGAACAGGCTGCCCTGGGAATGGTGGAGTCACTGTCCCCAGAGGTGTTAAGAAATGTGGAAATGGGGCTCTGTGGTTAATGGACAATATTTGTGACAGGTGGATGACTGGACTAGATGATCTCAGACATCTTTTTCAACCTTAATGGTTCTATGATTCTAATTCCTGTTCATTTTTGTGATGCAGTACTGCTCTAGAACAAACCACTAAATTCAGTAGCAATTTTTGAACAAAATAGGCTCCACATTTAGGGGCAACTGCAGGCAAGTAATTAAACAGGTGACAAGACTGCAGATCTTTCCAGGCTTTTACCTCCTAATTTATGAGCTCCCTCACAGCTGAACTCAAAAAGCTACAGCTGGTGACTCAAGTGACTCAACCTTTGAGATGAAAGAGAATATATGGTACCTGGCTAAATGGTCTTCCTTTTACATCAAGATGGATGAGTGGAAGGAAGGGATGAAGAAAGGATCGATGGCTGGCTGGATGAGTAGGTGTGTTAGATCATTTGCCTTTAGCACATAGTTTAATTGTGTGAGTTAGAACTCCAGCACTACACTACAAACATCAATCTCATCTGGGGAAGGGAGGGAATAGTTGAGAAGAGCCATCTGCAGCTGGATGCTCGAGTCTGGGCACCTAAAGCAGCACCTTTGGGATATTTAAGAGGTAAATGTCTACTACTTGTGATAGGAGGAGTCTGTGTATCTGAGTTATTGCCTTGCTTTGTCAAAAAAGTAATGCACACTTGGCTTTGTATTTTGGTAATTCATTTGCTACTGCTGAAGAAAAGGCTTTTCGTGTATTTTTTTTAGCATAGATTTGTGTTCATTATAGGACTGCAGCAAATGCAGAGTTTATTGGAATATGCAAACCTGCATACCTGTCTTAATTTGTTCTGTTAGCACGTGGACCCTGCAGCTTAGTGAATTAATCTTTCCAGCTGGTAGGAAACCATCATCATCATCATCATCCTGCTTTAGTGATGAGGGATGAAGGCCAAGAGAATGACAGGGATTTGTACCGAGTGACGAAGTCTGATTCACAGTGTTTTTCTACTAACAGAACATGCAAACCTGAGGAACGTTACAGTTTTTTTTTTTCTTTTAATTCTGTGTGGCTTCAAGTTCTGCTGTTTTGGGTATGTACTTCTGCGTGTAACTTTCAGTTTTGGTCTCTGGAGTGGAAATGCTAAGTCATGGCTTGAAGCAGTGATCGAGCACCTGGTGGGAAGGCAGGACCAACCCAGAAGAATTCAGCTACATGCAATGCAATACACCTGAGTGACCTGAAGGGATGGAGCCAGGATCTGCCCCTTCCCAGACCTCATTTAAAGGTTGGTAATGGAAGCAATGATATCTTGCTGGAGATCCCTGCATACCTCAGGTCTTCTGGAGGTAAGCAGCTTCTTTCCTTTATTTCTGTGCATGTGGCTGTTCAATTTGAGCAAACCCTCACTTGCTGCTCTGCTGTTATTGCTGTGCTTTCCATTGTGCTACCATCTCCATTCAGAAGTATTTTTGACCCTGGCACAGCTATACTCATATTTTTCTTAAAGGAATTAAAAGCATTAATAATAATGTTTAGAACAGCTTTGTGGGGGGGAAAAAGAAAATGTAGCCAGCTGTGTGCTTCTTTACCATCTCCATTCCTATCTCTATGGATCTAAAAGGAGGACAAATTCTCTCCTATCTACCCTTTCCTTCTGCCTGATTAACTGGCTGCTATGGCAGGCCTCCCTTTGCTCTGCTACAGTTTCATTCCCAGAGAAAGAAACCTGCTGGATGTTAAGCTCCTGAATGGTGACAACACTGGAGGGGAAAAATGTAGGAAAAAAAAAATCGGGTTTCTGTTTGTCAAAGGGCTGTTGGTGCCTCCTCAATCAGGCAGTGTGTTTGCTGGAAATCAGCAGATCCTTGCCTAAAGGCATCAGGCAGTGCAGTGCAACTCAGTAATAAATGCATGTCAAGGGATCAGGAGGGAAATTCCTAAAGGAAGAGGGTAGGTGCTGGTGAACAGCTGACTTTGGGGGCTCTCTGTGGCCTTTCTTACTTTCATTTGTTCAGATTGCCTGAATTTTACAAAGGCTCTTTAATTTCCAAGACGGAAAGACCTACAAATTAAGCAACATCTAGCTCCTAATGTGTGAAACTGCAATTTGCATACATCACGGCAGCTGCTGAGTTGGCCCTTATTACCTCTGCTGGAGTGTTAATTTAGCCTCAGCTTTCTCATTTATTTAAATGAGAAAGCAGCGGGTGGCTGGCATGCCACATTATCCATGAGGCAACCTGGGAATCAGGTCAGCAGAGCCAGGAAGAGATTTCAATGCAAGGGACTGCAGGGGTGCTGCTCCTTGGATGGGTGGACACTGACATGTCTGGGTTGCCCTTGCCCTGTGCTAAAGGTCAGCACTTTTCCTAAGGAAGAAAGATCAGTGTTTTGTTCAGAGTGAAATAAGAGATAATAGGATTAAGCTGGGTTCTCTGGTCAAGTAAATTTCCCTGCTTCTGTTTTCTCATATTTGAACTGGTGCTGTATTTGGAGATATAACTACCAAAATATCATAGCTTAGTTCTAACATAACTAGAGAAGCTGTGATGCTCTATTTCTGGAGGTATTCAAAGCCAGGTTGGATGGGGCAGCCTGATCTACTTACTGGTTGTCAGTCCTGCCCTCAGCAGGGGGGTTGGAGCTCAATGATCATTAAAAGTTCCCTTCAAGCAAAGCCATTCATTCTATGATGAATACAGCAACCTCCACTTGCAGAGCACCCAATGCAGTGAGATCCAGAGCCTATACGTACTGCAGCCTCTGCCAGCCAGTGTGCTATGTATGAACTATGCTTTTGTATCACTGCTTCATGAAGCATCTCTGTACAACTGTTTGACAATTTGTTGACAAAGAGCATGCCAGAGCAAAACTGCAGAATTGTGGCCCATGAGAGTGGGGTTGCTAACTTTGAGGTCATAATCTGAAATCTTTCCTAGGAGAAGCACACCCTTGGGAATTGGTGGGACTCTTGCTTAGCAATGTGGTATTTATCCAGTAGGTTAATTTCCTGGGCAGCCTGATCTGGTTGGTTGGCAGCTCTGTCCATGGCTGAAGAGTTGAAAACACGTGATCTTTAAGGTCCCCTCCAACCGAGGCCATTCTATGATTTCCATTTGATGATAATTATGAGCAGCTGAGATTCAGAGAGGGATTTTCCTCCACGTGGTGACAGAAGGCACTATATGGTTGGTACCAGGCAAAAGTTGTTTCTAAGACATTAAATTCAACACCCAAAACCCTGAAATATTCACATCAAATGTCTCTCCCACCTAATTGTTTTAAAGCTTGCTGTTAAAAGATCACGCACTTCTTGTAGTGCCACAGACATTTTTCCACTTGCTCTTAACTTAGCCTTGTTCAGCAAAAACTTCTGTCTTCGCCTACTTGTTCACCATTCATTTTCATAATTAAAATCACCATGACAACAGATAATGATATCAGAGTGAAAAGACTATGGCTTAATTACATGGAGGAAGTAGAAAGCAGAGAAAGCTTTGAATTCCAGCCGACCCAGCTCAAGCCCTGTTCACTGCTGCATTGCTCCGCCTGTGCTATCAGAAAGTACTGCCTGCCCTAGAGGAGGCAGGAATTCAAGGAATATTCAGAGTTTTGAGAGCAATAGAAAGGAATTTGTCTTAAAAGTGCCAGCTAGCATTTTTGTGGAATGGACTCTTTATATGAATTAGCTAAAGAATATACTCAGCAAAGAAATGTGGTTATTGTTATGGTAGAGTGGTTTCCTATAAATAAAAGTTCTTACATACGTGCTCAGTGTTAACCAGCGTGGTGCTATAAACTGTTGCATGTAACAGGAGAACAAGGCATTTTAGGGGATGTGGTTCGTTTTTATCATAGCGGTGGCATTTCATCAGTTTGCTGTTCCATCCTGGCTTCTGTGAAAGCTACAGTATGGGGTTGGGTATTTCTATTTCTTGGGATATCTTTTATTTCTAAGATAAAGCTGCACTTTAATAGGAACAATCTGGGAGTTCAGACCACAGACTTCTTTGTAATCTGATCTCTCACATTTCCTGTCATGGGTAAGCTTTCATCACTTTGATTTTTTTTTTCTTAGTTTTGTCCACAAATTATATGAAATCTGCTTTTCAAGAAGATGTACATCTTAATTTCCCCCTAAAAACAATGATTTGCTATTGACTAGTGAACATTCCTGAACACAACCCTCACCACTTCTGAAAAAACCATACAATATAACCATCTGACTAAAAATCTAGATAAGGAAAGACATTTCATTTTGAATTTTCTCAAAAGATAATATGATCAATCAACCAATTAGTTCAGTGAATAAGTAAATTAAAACCTCTTGAAGAGCATTCTGAAAATTTAGTGTCTTTCTCAGTTAAAAGTATAGGCTCAACATCAATCAGTTTTATAACCCTAATTTTTGCTTAATCTATTTCTCACTTTTGTTTAAGCATGTGGGTTTGTGATGGCCCTCTTATTTTCCTCCTTCAATTTCGAGTATACCACTATCTGAGCAGATCTCCAGCTGATGGAGATTGGTGCAGCCCCATTATTCCAGCCCAATTTAGTTGATCTGCTTCTGATTTACATCAGCATAAGCATGTTGATGGTCAGGGCTTACAGCTGATTAAAAGTACATAGATACTTTGGAAGCAGGAATCCTTCCTCCAAAAGCTGGTCATTCTTTATAGAAAGAACTATTCATTTTTCAGAGTCTTAAAATTGCCTGAGTTGGAAGAGACCCTTAAAGGCCACCTGGTTCAACCCCCCTGCAATGAGCAGGGACACCTGCAGCTCCATCAGGTGCTCTGAGCCCATCCAGCCTGACCTTGAGTGTCTGCAGGGATGGAGAGTATCCCCAGAGATGCTCACCTCTCTGGGTAGCCTGTGCCAGTGCCTCACTGCTCTTATTGTAAAAAAAACCTTCCTTATATGTAGTCTAAATCTCCCTTGTAGTTTGAAACCATTCCTCCTTGTCCTGTTGTCCCCCGCCTTGTTCCCTTAAAAAATCCCATTTTACAATTTTGGCTCTTAAGGTGTAGAAAAGCAGAAGTTTTGGGCAATGCCTGCCTGTAGAGATAGCAGTCTTGGTTCTGAGCCCAGCTTGAATGGGTTGAACCAGCAATAGCGTATCCTCCCCTGGTACTGAGGAAGCAGAGCAGCCCCAGTGCCAGCTGTCCTGACATGGCCCTGTGTCTGACACCTGAGCAGCGCCATGTTCCAGCCAGGAGCCCAGCTCTATTCATAGCCCCAGCACCTCAGTGCACACAGCAGCTCTCTGCTGCGACGTGAGATTTGTTTCCCTCCTTTTCGAGCCCTGTCTCTCCCACACAGCCCCTCAGGCGCCTGCTCACAGAGGTACGTGCTGAATTCCTCCTCAGAGCTGAGCTGGGGACGGTGGGGCTGCTTGGGATGTTGGATGCGTGTCTTGGGGGACCCACAAGACTGCAAGCACTGCTTTGCTCCCATCTGGGTATCCCTGTGTGCCTGGGACTGCTCCTTACTATCAGAAGTTGAAAATGTTTCATATGAGGTGTACAGATTTGTTGCAGATGTGTGAGTGCTGGGGCTGCGTTGGGTGTGCTGCATGGCATTGCTGAGAAGTTACTTTTTTCTGTGGCTGGGCGTACCTGAATACTTGCTTGGAATTGAAACTAGATTAAGTTTGTGGTGAGGGCTGGTTTAAAACTGGAACTAAGGTGAAGTTCTAAGGGTTTGCATCATGCAATTTATTTTAATTTTGCTGATTAGTGACTGGCACACCGAGGTCTGCATACCAACATTTGCTAACCAAAAGGATACGTACTTCAGAGTTTGATATAAATATAGGCAATTAAAGTTTGCAATCTTTTCTGCTGTAAACATGCAGATAGAGTTTGGTCTGCACCTAATTGTTAGATTATTTCTTTTAATTGTGATACAGTTCAGTCTGTAAAAGTACAATATGATGTAATTGTTCCAGAAAGAAAATCCTGTACTCTGCAGTATGGTTAGAAAGAAATGAAATGAGAAACTTCTCTGACCTCTTCCAGGCTGCTGAGAGAGCTAATGAACTACATCTCAGAAACACATTTTCCTTCTGCTGGCATCTATCGTTGGATACGCAGAAAACTTGTGCATCCTCCTACTGTGAGGAACACTTTGCCATTTCAATTAGTTTTGATATGTAAGAAAATGATCTGCACATGTGAACTGCGAAAGAAATGGGCTCTGCATATGTGAGCTTAGGTTCTCTTCTTCTTGTGCAGTTAGTGCACATCATTGCTAAGAGTGGGGGTTGTTTACAGGGAAGCGATTGTGAACAGCCGTGTGCATTTTCTACTTACGTTGTGGGATTCTTTTGACTGACTCCACAGAGCCTTGAACTGGACCAAGATTAAGGTGAGGGCTAATTTGAAAATGTGGCCCGTGAAGTCTTTCGTTATTAGCTTAAAGAAAGAAAAAAGGCTCGTGTGCTGAGATAGGATCAATATTAATCAGTCCCACATCTAGAGCTCTGTCTTGACTGTAAGCAGAGCTCAAACTGTCAGACCTTTCCAGAATCACCAACTACCCAAGTTCTTTGAAAGGTGATTAAAGCAGCTCCAGATCTCCCGTAGTTAAGTGCATCCCAAACCAGTTTCGGCAGATTTTCAGGCTGCTTAAATCTCACTGCTAGGTGTCTGGAAGAAGCCAGACCATAACCTGGTAGCAAAGCTCTCATAGACAGGAAGAACCAGCTGTCAGGAGACTTCTGGGGACCTTGGCTCAGCTCCTTGGTGTCAGATGGTACGTGGGAATAAATAAGGTGCCACAGGATTGGAAGGAGAAAAATAGTTGACATCTCTCTCAGACGTATTGCTGTACGTTTGCAGCATTCACTTTTAAAAACCTTGCAGTTCCTCCATCCTTTCCAGCAATTATGGACTCCTAGAATGGATTGGGTTTGGAAGGGACCTGTAAGATCATCTGGTTCCAATCCCCCTGCTATATGCAGGGACATCTCCCTCTAGACCAGGCTGCTCAGTAGATTGTTCAGATCACCTGAAAAACACCATCTGCAGGGCTGACCCAGGGAGATTGACAGCGCTGAGCAAGGAGAGTTCCTGTTCTGACTTCAGTGACCATGTCCCCTGGCAAATCTTTTAAAGCACATTGGGGCTGGAGTTCTACAGTAGAAAGCAGTGCAGACTCTGCAGTTCCAAAATTACACAGTGACCTTAATTAGAAGGTGTAATTTTAACTTTGGTGCTTTTGAAAACCTGAGAAACCCAAATCTCTAAGTACTTAGCAACTGGTAGAATACTGAAAACTTGAGAGAAGTGAGATTTATGGTGGTGGATGAGATACACCCAAACACCAAATGTCTAATTGTCACAGGGAACTGTTTATTAGAAACATTTATCTGTATCCCCTGTCAAACCACATAGACATAAATTCTATAAAAAGAGTTGGATGCTCTCCCACTTAAGTGCTCTTCCACGCTTCTGCACTTCTCTTTCTATATTTTATCTTGCCAGAATGGATGAAAATCATTGGAGAAATAATATATAAATCAAAGCAAGAAATGTCTTGAAAGGTGACCTATGGTTTCAGGGAAAAGCTCTACCTGCAGACCAGCAGTGCTTCCCGGTTTGATCACGGATAACTGTTATTTGAATGTGCTTTTTCAGCCATTCAAACACCTGAGTGATAGAATCATTAAGGTTGGAGAAGACCTCTAAAATCATTGAGTCCAACCATCTGCTTACCATCAGTGGTGCCCACTACCTGATTTCATTTAATCCATTGATTTAATCACATTTTTTTAAGTGATATCATATGAGATCATAGCATTATTTTGTGTAGGGTGACGTATCTAAGTTATCTCCTATTAGCCCTGGGAAAAAAAAAACCAAAAAAAAACACCACAAAACATTGGGTTGACATAAAAGCAGCTACAGCACCTATCAAGAATGAATTATCACCTTATTGCCCCCTGAGTTCTTATAATTCAATTTCTCCCAGCATCTTTCCAAGAATTAGTTAAATTAGTCTATAATTCCCTGGAAGATTCCTTTCTATACCTTATTCTTGTGATATATTTTCCCTATATCAAGACTAGCATTATTATTTGCTCTTCCTCAGTACTGGGGTGAGGTTTAAAATCCACATCTTAAATGCCAGCACAGCCTCTGCAATTAACCACCCGGATTATAATGCGATTATCATCCGGGTGTTGATTTCTTCCTGGCCGTGGCTGTCAGCCAAATGTCATAATGCACACAATTAGCAGATTTACTCCCTGGCTTACTGATAACAATGGAAGCACAAATAATTCATAGGCAGAGGCATCGCTGCTTTGATGTGATTGAACTCTGATCCGCTCAGCACCTGAAGGGATGCAGGCTGAAGAAGGGTAGCCTCATTAAAGTGGAGAATAATGAAAACAAGGCAAGGAGGAAGAGGAGAAGGCAGGGATGACCCATGCTGGGCGCTGTGACCTCTATGGGGCTGGGTCCTGCAGCTCCCAGCCTCCTGCCATGGCACAGGAACATGCAAATTCCCGGGGACGTGGGGAGAGGCAAGGAAAACCCATGTCCCAGACTGAAATAATGTCTCTAATTACAAGGCTGCTTTTTTTTTTTTCCTGGGGTTAAGGGAAATTCCTGATGAGACGTTTCCATCTGGTTCGCAGTCCCTTTGCGCTGGGGCAGTTCAAAGAGGCTGCAGTGTAACTGAGAATTGAGGACAGCGTTTATTTATAGTTGGATCATAAAAGCTGGAGAGCTGAGCTCGCAGCAGTGCGCTTATTTATGTTTTAAGCAGCACCCCACTGCTGGTAAAACATGTGCTGTAGTTCTGGTGTAACATTAAGTGTGGCTCTTTGTAAGGTTCATGACACAAAGGTTAAAAAAAAAAAAAAGCAAAATTAAACTAACAAAACAGCTAACATGTAAATAAAAGTAGCAGC
This sequence comes from Meleagris gallopavo, assembly GCF_905368555.1. Taxonomy (NCBI): domain Eukaryota; kingdom Metazoa; phylum Chordata; class Aves; order Galliformes; family Phasianidae; genus Meleagris; species Meleagris gallopavo. Next base: position 9,412,433 of record NC_139417.1, on the reverse strand, counting down.
CAGAAGTGGAGGAAAATTAACAGTGCGGCTATGAGATGAAGTAACATCAATGGAAGATTTGTACCTGAATCCATTTTTCACAGTACAAGAAAGAAATATCCTGAAATTCTGATTCTAGTTCCTGGTAACATTACAAAGGATTTGAGCCTTGTGTGGGGCTTAGTAATGACATCCCTGCCTCTGACACCATCTCAGCACGGTGTCTCACTGCAAATTGTGTTTGTATCACATTTATCCTTTCTTTTAATATCAGTGTACTTTCTTTTTCCTCTGTAACCCAGAGGGGAAAGCAAAGCAGCTCCATTTCATTATTACCCTTTAATAGTCTTCCCAGTGATACATGGGAGAATGTTAATATCCTTCCAATGACCTCACCTAAACACTGCTAAAAGCCAAGAAAGGAGTGACAAGTTCGCAGCTAATGTAGGGGATGAAATTCTGGTTAATGAAAGGATTTATAGAATCACAGAATCGTTTGAGATGGAAGAGACCTGTAAAGGCCATCTGGTCCAACTTGAGTGATGGGTGTAGCCTATCTCCATCACTGTAACAAGAAAGGAAAAGGCTCTTTAGGAGGGTCTGTTGTGGTAGGATGAGGGGAAATGGTTTCAAGTGAGAAGAGGGAAGATTTAGACTGGATATAAGGAAGGAGGTTTTTACTGTAAGGGTAGTGAGGCAGAGGCTGCCCAGAGAGGTGGTGGGTGCCCTGTCACTGGAGACAGCCAAGGTCAGGCTGGATGGGCTCTGAGCACCTGATGGAGCTGTGGGTGTCTCTGTTCATTGCAGGTGGGCTGGACCAGATGACTCTTAAGAGTCCCTTCCAACTGAAATGATTCTATGATTTTTATGATCACATAACTAGTACCCAGAATGGTATGTGAACAGTCAACTGTGCTGTACTGCTCACACCTTAGAAGGAGATGGCTGTGAGCATTCACTGTCGAATATCCAAATCACTTCTAAATGAGCACATGGAATTTGCAAATCTACTGAACTGTGTAATCAAAGACAGTGTTACTCTTAAGAATGCTAAATTAATGGTGAAAGAAAACTTCAAGGTGGCCAGCAAAGGAAATGAAGTCATAACTCAGTTCTACACATGCTTCCTGATATGTATAGAAGTCTGAAAAAGATGGTGCTGATTAATCATCTCACTTGTTCTTCACACTGGAAATGCACATTTTGTCCATTACAGAGAAGGTAGGGGATGTGTGAAGTTACAGGATCAAAAAGAGAAAGCAGAGAAGTTGATCTTTTTGGAGAAGGAAGCTTGGTTATTTCAGATTGTTGAACTTGATTGAGGACTTATTTGTAGTGAACACTTTCATCAAGCTGGAGAATGAGCAGCCCAGTGAATGGCAGTACAGCTCAGCTGCTTGAGATACGTGTACTCATAACATGATCTTTCAGTTATGGAGTAGTCCCTTTATCAAAACGCAGTGAAAACCAAACATCATAACGTAATAAAATAGCTAGAGGGGAAAACAACAATTGGCCATCTAATTACCACAAAGGATTAAGAAAAGAACATCTGTTTCAAAAAAGGCTTATGTTGAATGTAAAGACTGCTCCATAGGCAGTCGATGAAGAACTAAGACCTAAGGTTTCTTGAATTTCATTTTAGTGCAGCAGGAAAAAAAATCTACATTCAACATCACTTTATTTTTTGTGCAAAATTTATTATCTTTTATTGATTTTAGATATTACCGTAAGAGCTCAGAGCCTGGCCGACATACAGATTGTGAAATTAATATTTTGTCTTCCAATTCCATTTTAAAAAACCTGATAATAACCCAGATTCATGTCTCAGATGTGTTTTTTCTAGTTCCAAATTTAGAATATGGAAAGAATTGACAAAAATTAAGGAAATGTGAGTCTTCACGCATGCCTAGCTTTTAATTTAGCACTCAAAGTGAGGAATCTATTTAATTTGCTAAAATAGAATGATGACCACTTCCAAAAACAACTGGACAGCTAAAAGAGTAGGACTGAAATTTACAATATAGCTGCAGTTATCCTCTTCCTCTTTGGAAATAACTGTAGTATTTAAATTCTTTTGGTCTAATTCTATAGAAAAATCAGATGTCAAAGAATTTCATATAATCATTTTCTATGTTGATTCAGACTTCTTTAATGAAATATTTTATGCTTTCCAGATTAGAGAAAGCAAGCTCAATCTGTCATACCAGATCCCGATGCTGCAAATTTTAAGCTAGTGAGGAATGTTACTCATTTGAGTGGTCTCATTAAGCAATACACACCATGCTACAAATGTGTTTCAAACATGGTTATACCATAGCTTTAGGACTCGTCTGAGCATCAGTGATTCATGACATGATTCCTTAATGCATTTCTGCCACAGAACTGTCTCATTACCACATGAGAGGCAAAAACTGTGAGGAACTGATATCCCTCAAGTGATGGGTAGGCTTTATTCTCCTATTGACAGCTTTTTCACTGCACCTCACATTCTGGCTAATCTGAAAGCTCGTGAGGTTCACTGAAGGGCCCTGGATCCTTCTACAGATTGCCAGGGAACTGGGTTGCACCAGTGGCTTTATTTTCCATTGCTTTGCAGGGGTGTAGATCACTGTAAAAAGTAATGAGAGAAGCAAGTCTGATGTTCTTTTTCTTTTTTTATTTTAGTCTTGTGAAAGTCTTGAAGTCCCTCACTAGACAAAACTCCTAGTCTGAATGGATCTGTGAACACTGAAAAGGCACTGCTCCATCCCACTACCCAACCTAAGGGAGAAATTGAGAATACAGGGTATTTCAGCACTGAAGCATTGACTAATTTCCTTAGGGTGCATGTGAAAGACAAAACTTGAATATCCCAGTGAGTTACAGCCCGACCTTGAGTTTATTAAAGTCAGGGGAAATCTTTCACTTGATTTTAATAGAAGAGGAGAAGGAAAAGAGGGAGAAGGCGGCTGGAAAAGGATCATTTTGAAGGGAAATTTTCTTTGATTAATCACAAAACTCCTGGGGAGGTATTGAATATTAAATTGAATATTAATGGTCATTTGGAGTGTTGATTTGTTGTTTTTTTTTAAGCCCTGGAGATCTTCATCATGAGTTCTTAGCATAATTTTACATACTATTCGTATATTACTAGTTTAGGGCACCCTCTACAGAATGATTTATCTTTAGAAATGAACAGTAATATTAATTTGCCTAGTAATTTCTTCTTATTGAACTATATTACCCTTCTGTCTCTAGAAACATACTGGATGAAGACCTTGAATTCCAAGGAGATCTAAAAAGAGAAAGTTTGGCGATTAAGCATGGATCATAGGACTGAGGAGAAAAGAAAGCAACGCCATAGCTTGACTTTACTGGAACAAGTAAAAAGAATGAAAGAATCATCAGAGATAGTTGATGTTGTGCTAGTTGCCGAAGGTGAGAAATTTCCCTGCCATAAGGTGGTACTGGCTGCCTTCAGTTCTTACTTCAAAGCCATGTTTACCTGTGGCTTGGTCGAATGCACTCAAAGAGAAGTGGTACTCTATGACATCTCAGCAGAGAGTGTGTCTGTAATACTCAATTACATGTACAGTGCGGATTTGCACCTCACTAACCAGAACGTGCAGACTGTTGCTCTGGCGTCGTATTTCATGCAGATGGAAGATGTTTTCAGCTTGTGTCAAAAGTACATGATGGACCACATGGATGCTTCCAATTGTGTGGGCATCTACTACTTTGCAAACCATATTGGAGCAGAAGATTTATGCGATCAAGCAAAGAGGTACTTATATCAGCACTTTGCTGAGGTGAGCTTACAGGAAGAAATATTGGAGATTGAAGTCCAGCAGCTGTTGACTCTTATAAAATCAGATGATCTGAATGTTTCCAGGGAGGAAAGCATTCTGGACCTTGTCATTAGATGGGTGAATCACAGCAGAAAGTCGCGTGCAGAACATCTTATCAAGCTCTTGAAGGAAGTGAGACTGGTACTGGTCAGCCCTTCCTTTCTCATGGAAGCTCGCAAAAGGAACACAGTGATTCTGTGCAATTCAGAATGCAATGATATGTTTGAGGAAGCGTTGAAAAGCATCAAACTAGCCACTCACCCTTCTCTCAGCTTGCGATATGGCATGGAGACTACTGATCTCTTACTCTGCATCGGCAACAATTCGCTTGGCATTAGGTCAAGACATGGGAGCTATGCAGATGCCAGTTTCTGCTACGCTCCTGCAACACAAAAGACTTACTTCATTTCCTCTCCAAAGTATGGAGAGGGTTTAGGAAGTGTTTGCAGTGGTGTTGTCACTGAGAATAATGATATTATTGTGGCAGGAGAGGCAAGCGCCGCCAAAATGTCTAGACAAAAAAACAGGAACATTGAAATTTATAGGTGTGTACCCTGTCAGAAATTCCCTGATTATTTACAAATTTTAAGTCCAAAAAATGTCTCTGAGATCAAGAAAAGACCATTACACAAAGCATTCTTTACCTGAGAGTTGTCCCAGAGATTTCAACTAATCAGTTTGTCACAACTGATCTTCATGGTACAAGGAATTATATATCTAAAACCAAATCCCTGTGCTTTTTCTCCTGAAAGAAGGAGGGTTTACCATAGTGGAATCTTTGTGTAAATAAGCTTGATTAGATTCTGCTTTGTTGTATGTGGATTCTATATTCTCCCAGTACAAAGCTCCACGTATTACTAAGGTTCTCTTTTTGAGTCTGTAGTGGGGGTAAATGTGTCAAGTGAATGACCTAAGGAATCCAGTAGGGGAGAGCTAACAGTCTTATCTGAGTAATCCATGTTGATGCTCAGAGATGAAAAGACAGACTGGTAATTTAAATCTCCTTCTATTTCACTCAAGTCTTTTTCAGATGAGCCCATTTTAAAGACAGCCATAGCTTTTCTGGATTAAAGACAGAATTAAAAATAACTTTTTTTTTTTCAAACACAGGTACCTGAATTTAAAGAAGTAAATCCCTACAGGTCAGATAAAGTAGCTCTATTTTCAGCTGTGCTCAACTTTTGCTCTTCCCACTAACTTCAGTGGGGAACAGTTACTGAACAGCACGTGCAGAAAAAAAGGGTCAAATATCTTTGAAAGAATGCTTAAAATCGGGATGCCTAATACTAAAAATGCTTGATTTGCAAACAATGAGGCCAATTGTATAAACTCTCTATGAAGGAGAAAGCTCCTCTTGTCATCACATCACTGAATAATCATTGAAGATGAAGGGGATAACATTTGTAAACAATCATATGAGACCACACTGAACCATGACATTTACAGCTTTGAATTTCCCTACAGATACCACCAGCGAGGAAATCAATTTTGGCACAGCCTGTGCACCGCTCAGTTCCGTGAACTCTATGCATTGGGCACTGTCCATAACGATCTCTATGTGATCGGAGGGCAAATGAAAGTCAAAAATCAATATGTGGTCACAAACTGCATGGAGAAGTACTCCATGGAGCGAGGTACCTGGAGAACCACAGCACCTCTGCCAGTGCCATTAGCCTGCCATGCAGTGGTGACAATGAAGAACAAGCTCTACGTGCTGGGTGGCTGGACACCACAGGTTGAGAAAAGTGCCAGTCATGTTTCGGGAAAACGTTTGCTTTTTATGTTGTACAATTTCATGGTGCTGCTTGCATGGAAAAATAAATTGCTCACATTGTTTGACATCTTTTCTAGGAAAACCAAATGGTAAAGAGGAATAATATTCATATTAAGTCATTCTCACTGAAAATACCAACTTCAAGAAGGGCAGTTCATTCATGAAGACATGCTCAGTGAGCAAGATTTTTAAAAGATTGTTTAACAGCAACAACAAGCAAACAACACCTCACCTCTCCCTCCCTCTCCACCTCCCCCTCCGAACAAAAAAAAAAAAAACCAACCAAAAACAAAACCAACACTTCCTTATATCCTGTCTAAATCTCTTTTAGTTTGAAGCCATTTCCTCTTGTCCTATCAAATGCCTATTTGGCATTTTTTTTGTCATTACAGACTGAAAAATTGATTAACTTCAGTTTTTCCTCTTCCTATACACTCTCCTTTTAATTTTGCTGAGTATCCGTAAGTAATGTTCTTTAAACAATATAGAGCTCCTTAACCAAGCCCTCTATTCAAAAGCCATGTACCTATGTAAATTTCAAGGCCAGATTTACATTTGAAATTTCCCTCAGCGTTTCAGGAAAATTTATTGGTTATCTAATATTTATTTATTTGGTTTTTATCATATTTTAAATGAAAAGTTGAGGCATTCTCTGGAAAAGAGATTCCTTTTATCCACTCATTTTTTGTTTCAGTTGCGTTGCTTGGCCTTATGATGTTTTAACAGGAGTTTCCAGTAGGGCCACAGATGTCATTTTCAGTAGAACAGGTAATACACAGAATTATGCTACGAGGCAGGTGAGTATCAGGAACAGGAACAGTGCTTTCTCTCTCCAGTCATTCCCAGTGTGAAAGATGCTTTTTAAGAGTTTAATTAATTCTTATTTACTGCTCAGTGAAGTTTAGTTTTGGGCATTTAAGAAAAATAAAAACCATGTATTTGACAGTGATGTAGAGCACCTGTAATTGTTACTGCCAACTATAGTACTTTCAGACTGTCATCACATCTCATTGGTTTGTGATCACTTGAAATATATTACTGTTTGAAGTGCTCAGATGAGATGTATTCAGCAAACAGGATTTCCAGCTCTTTGGATATTTAGAGTGCTGAAGTCCCCAGAGGAGACAACGGAAAGATCAGAGAGCTTTTCTCATACTAAAACAACAGAGCAAGGACACCTTGCTGTTTAAAGAAGTCAATTATGAGAACAGGTTTAATGCAGAAACAATCTGTCCACTAAAAGAGAAAGAAAGAAAATTTGAACTGGAGGATATAAAAACACAAATGTGGAAGTGAGATCCAGCTTTGTCTGTCTTAACAGATCTCCAGAACAGATTGAAAGGGGAGAAAATGGTTTAGATGCACAAGCTAAAAGCACTAACCCAATGTTAGCTTTAAAAAATCACCTGGGAAATGCCTAAAATTCATACCTGACAATCAGCACGTGTACATAACAGCGTGTGAGTGTGAGTTCATACAAAGGCAGTCTGCAGATGAGTGGACTAATGCTAATTGTCTCAACACTACAGCTTTGTAACAGAGCAAATTGTCACGTGTGTCATCGCAGAAATGATGTAGGATGTGAATTTAGAGCATGTCAGATGGTGTCTGCTCTTAAGTATATGCTCACTCTGTATTGAAAATACAGTTTACTTCTTTCTCAGTGAATAAATCAGTATTTCACACCTATCATGGAGAAAAATGTGTCCCTGGGCACTCTAATGGAGTAATCAAGAGGTTATATATTGCCTGTTAGTTTGACTTCTGCTGTTCTGTACGTTATATCATAGAATCACAGTATCATTAAGGTTGGAAAAGATATCTGAAATCATTCTAGTCCAATTGTCCACTTACCACCAATATTGCCCACTAACTGCATCCCACGAAACCATTTCCATCAGTGCTAGAAATGTATTTTTGGAGTGTAAAAGAACAAGCAAAGCAAGGACACATAAACGAGCTTTACGAGTAAGCAAAGTAGTCCTCTCTAGTGAAAACTTTAATCTTGGATGGTTTCAGAATTCTCACCACAAAGCCTACTGCATGCAGCCAAAGCATCCTGCGTATGGCCTGAATAACAATGAAAGTAGAAATTCAACCATTAGCAGGAGAAAAGATATAGCAACCTTTTCCCTCTATTACTAGTAGTACTTCATAGGAGCCTTGTAGAAGAGGGGGGCCAGAGTTGGGCCCATGAATGTATTGTAATTTGTCAGATCCTTAGCGTTATTGCTACAGAATATGAATTCTCTGTTATTCATTTGCCTTCCGCAGTGTACTCACAGCCACAAGTCAGGGGTGCTGTTAAACCGTCCTGCATGCGCATCACTTCGCAGCTGTAATTGATGTGTTTATGTTATTTATCTGCCCATCTGTCTGCTGTGATTAATTGCATGCAGGCTGTGTGGAGGGCTCCAAATGTTGTATTATTATATGGCTGTCATATTTCATACAGATGGATCTGCCTGACGATGAGCCGGATCGATTAAGTAACAGAATGTTTCAGTACGACCCAGGCCGAGACAAATGGACAGAGTGTGCACCAATGAAGTACTCCAAATACCACTTCAGCACAGCCGTGGTCAACAGTGAGATTTATGTCTTGGGTAAGAGGAAAGAGATTTTTAACAGATAGCACCATGACTTTGTCTTTTTTCCAGCAATTTGCTTCTGTGAAGAAAAATATCTCACCCTTTGCTATGTACTGTAGGACAAAGTATGTTGGATTAAATGGATGGTATTTTTTGGGATCTATTTCTTCCCTACATAATTTCTTCCTTCCTTAATGCTTGAGGATTAAAATAAGTGAATGCTTAGTGTTCTGAATTAACATAAGAAAGGTACTTTGTTTTTAAACTACTTTTCTTTGGAGTGCTGATGGGAACTGTAAATAATAATACATTTTAGAGGATGAGTAGAGAAGCCCTGACAGCATCATTTCACAGGTGAACAGTGGGAAGCTAACATGCCCCATGCCAAGAAGGAATGGCATAAGGAAAAAAGAGAATTTGGATATCCCAGACAAAACCAAAATGGTTTGTAGATTCTGATAAAATTCAGTGAATCATTCTCTTCCACCTCTCTTCCACCCAACTCAATGCAGTGCATTTTTTTGGAAAGCCTGAATCTCTCACTCTGTTATTTTTTAAATCAAACTTTTCAGTTTTTTCATTTCAAAACAGAAGTTTGACCAAAAGTTTTAAGAGTTTTGTGGAAGAGTTCAGCAATCTCCTATCCCCAAATCTTTTGTCCCAGAATAATTCTTGGCATGTCCCCAGTTCTGCAGTTCATCCATAACATGACTCTTCTCTAAAGCAATTCCTTATGGCCCCTCTGCCCAAGTCAGTAGAAAGAACATCACCTGCTTTTAAACACTACTAGACAGCTCGGAAAAGCAATTCAGAAGGAATTTTATGGAGAGAAAATGATGGTGAAAGGCAGGAAATGGCAGCCAGAGAAAAAAGACATTGTGGGCACTGGCAATGATATGGGAAAAAAAGCTGAAGGGGCATTTTGGAAAGAAAATAGGAAATACAAAGTTAAATAAGCAAGTAGGAGAAGTATTAGAGATAGATGCATTGCTGGAAAGTGCTTGAAGAACAGAGAGAGAAGTTTGTGCAATTACTCCACAGGTGAGCTGTTGGTTGTTGATGTCCTTCCATGCTTCCAAGGTCAGCAGCATTGGAAATGAAGAAGGTAACAATCACATCAGTATCCTGAAATCCCTTCTGCTTCAAACTATGGCTTACAAGCTTATCAAAGTGAACGCAATGGATGCAGACTTATGAAATCAACATGCTTAATATATAAGAAGCATTCTTGTTTTGGCTCAGTAATCATAAACCACGTACAATGGAGAGTGTTCCTAACATAACTCAAAGGAAGTATTTTGCAGTGGGTATGTTTAAGAAAAGTGTCTGTTAAGTAGAAAGGGTAAATTGCATTAACACAGCATTTGCCTTTTAGAGAAACTTCTTTCTCTTATGATTCTGGGAGATCAGGATCTTAAGAGACAGAGAGACACACAGGGACAAGCAGGAGAAAGGAAGAAAAGCAAGCATGGAAAAGAGAGCTTCACAAACAGAAAAATATTATTGTCAAAAGTTGACAATCTGTAAACTTCAGTATGCTCTTAAATAATGAATTGAACATTCAGGTTGAAAGGTGCATAAAAAATGAGGAAGTTCCATCCTCTGTAAGGGTTAAATATACATAGTTTTTGTGTTCTCAGTGTTTGTTCTGTTGGAGAAATGTAAATCTGGGGTAACTCTCAAGAAGATTTTTAGAAAGTTTGTGCTACTTTCACCCCTGTGTATGTGAACCTGCCTCTGCTTCGATGCTGTGTCCCCTGCAAGGTGTGACTGCAGCAAACACAGACACAAATGAGTTCACATCAAGCAGCACAAATGCAGAGAAGACATTTTGACAAAGGTCTGGGCTGTTTTCACAAACTCCTGTTTGCCTATTTCCTCTTATTTTCACAAAACTCGTGAGGGCTCTAATGTTAATAAACCTGTAAAATTTGGCTGAAACTGACCAATGGAGTCAAAAGCTGTGAGAGGAAGACAAACTAATGTAAGCAAAAAGAACACCCCTACTGTGGGTAATTGCATATGCCTTGTTTCCTGAGGAAATCAAATAATTTTGCAGCTCATTTTTTAATTGAAAAATAAACCTGACATGGAGCCAAAAATGTTTTCTCGTCAAATTCTCCCCTTGGATATGCAGATTTGAATCCACATTTTCTCTTTTGGTGGAAGTGAACATTTTTCTCTTAAAGTTAAGAAGACAATGTGGATGGTAAATGCTAGCTGTCACAGTCTGAAAACTGTAGTTTGTAGTCTGAAAGTCAGTTAGTAGTCTGAAAAATTTTCCAAGGCCTCTAAAAATGATGAAGCATCTTCCCATAGAACTCTGTCTGGAAACCGCAGTGCAGTCACTGATACTGAAATCTTATTCTGCTGCTATTGCACACAGTCTCTGCCCCAGCTGTAAACTTGCATGGCAAAAACCTGGCACAGAAAAGATTCAGTTCCAGGTTCATTCATGTTGACAAAGGCTTGCTAGCTTGTGAATTCTCAGACTGTTGTGCTGAGAAGTGGGTATAGTTTTCCTCTGGAAACTATTGCGATGGTATACCCAGCTGGGTATGTGTAGCACCAAAAGGAATACAGTGAAAGCATTCTAAATCTGGCTGATGTGGCACACTTCTCTGCCATTCAGGAGAGGATGATAAGGACTGAGGTTGGCACTGACAGACCAAAGAATACCAACTGCCATGAGGATGGTAAGACCATTGTAGGCTGTTCAAAGCTGTGGATCGCTCAGACTGTGTCTTAATAGTGTTACACATCATAAGAGTCTAAAGAGATGCTGCCAAGGGCAATTTGTTCAAAGAGATATGTTCTGAAGAGGGTCACAGCCTGTAGATCGTCTTCAGGCAGTGAGTTCAGAGACATCTGTGCTCAGACATAATTGTTAAGCTTTTATTCTACAGATCAGCAAGACTTTTGTAGAGCTTCTACCCTTGCCTTTTATACAGCTTTTCATTCAAAATGGGGATTTCTCATGGTGAAGTGTGTGCACAGAACCTGAACATCTAACAGGCTCCCACATAACCCAGTGTGTGGGACATTCATTGAAGGGACAGTTGAGAAGCATGCTCCATAGCAACACTTGCATTCCCACAAGCGTCACCCACTTCTCGTGTAAGACTTGTTGTAATGCACAGCTTTTAGCTGGGTACATAAAGACATCCTGCAGGTAGACATGAGTGAGGGTAAAGAGGTAATGGCCTCAAGTTGCACCAAGGGAGGTTCAGGTTGGATATCAGGAAAAATTTCTTCTCAGAAAGAGTGGTATTGGCACAGGCTGCACAGGGAGTGGTGGAGTCCCCATCCCTGGAGGTGTTCAAGAACTGTGGAGATACGGCATGGAGGGACGTGGTTGAGGACATGGTGGGGGTGGGCTGGGGTTGGACTTGGTGATCTTTGTGGTCTTTTCCAATCTTAACAATTCTAAGATTCTGTGACTTCTTTCAAGCATCTCTGAGCAGATATTTTAAAATGATGTATGTTTGTCAATTCTTTCAAGGAGGATCTCTGTTTTTCCCATAAAGTTTGTACAGGTCTCAGCACATTCAGGATTAAGCATAAATGAAAAATCACCTCACAAAGGACTAATCCTCTCTAATATATCTGATGTATGAATCCAAGTTCTATCTAAATGTGAAGCAAAAAGCATAGATGGAACGCTAGTTTTGAATGAGAAAAAGTGACGGCCTACTTGATCTGAGTGTACTTTTTGCTGTGATCCACGTAGGTGTAAACCTGTAGTAAGCAGTCTTTTGATTTCAGTGGTGTTGTGTTAGACTCATTTTGTTCTAACCAGAGCAGCATCTGATGCTTATCCATTGAAGTGTTGGGTTTTGAAAATTCCTGTTGGCACAGAACGTAAAGTACGCAGTCACTGTCCAAAAACCCTTCCCAGCCTAATTGCCAACACCAGTGTGTAAAGCCCTAATGATTTAATGGAATTATTCTAGAGTCACACTTATGGGAGGAAAATGAGAAATTGATTAGCGTTTTTTTGTCTCAGTAATAGCACTGTGCAGGAACTTGTACCATGTGTCTTAATCAGCAGTCCTGCAATATAATTGTTGTGTAATATTCCTAGAGAATCCTATGTTATTTATACAGCGTACATAAGCCTTAAAAGAAAATGAATGGTATTTCCTAAGGCTTAAAATCCTTTCTCCTTTTCATCCCATTTGACTGTCTTAGCTCTTTCTCTCCATATTTTCCCAGGAACATAACTATATTCATTGGAAAGCCCAAGAAAGAGCAGTATTGTGTTCTTAATGACAGAGGCAATTGAGATACTTTTGGAAGAAAACCAGAGGGGAGGGCTCTATTTAAGGTCATGCATCTTAATCTCTTGCTTAAAAAAAAATATCCTTTGCAGCTAAGACTCTGAAAACTCATTGCAGCCAATGGATAAATTGGGAAGATTTATCCAAATGAACCATTTGAATGCTATGTTCATTAGCTTATAATGAAATGCATTCTGCATAACTGCTGTCTCTGAAATATGGGTCACTGATAAAAATATTGAACCACCACAACAGCCTTAACCATGTGTCGCTTTTATGTTATGTAATTCCTGCTTTAAAAATAAGAACATATAGAAGAACTTAAACGGGAAATCCTATTAGTGAAGATTTAGGAATCAAAGAATTTTTGTTTATCCTCTTTAGCCTGGCATCCCACCTCTTTAAAACTTGTTTGGTGTTTTTTCCCCAAGTTCTTGCCAAAAGCTTCTCTTAAAAGTTTTAAGCAATTAAATGAAGTTCAGTTAAGAACTGAAAGTCTCGGTCATAAAATACTTATTTGAATATGCATTTTGGGGTCTCCTTGGAAAGGAAAGCTTGTGTAGGAGGGAATGGAAGGAGCCATTTTAGCTTTCAGGTTTGAGTATTAGCCATGAATTTGAATAACACCTTCTTCTAAAATAAATGTGCCTATTTTTAGATATGCTTTGGACTTCTGACAAGTAGCAGATTACAGGTCTGATTCTGCTCTGCTGTACCTGTGCCACAGTCTGCAGTGCCTGTGTACAGGAAGGGATGAAAAAGCCAAATTTGATTTGATATAAGAGATCAGAAATGCTCCCCACTCACTTAAAAATAATTAAAGGAAACAAGAACAAGGCACTATGGGAGAAAAGAAGGAGCTGAAACTGAAATGTTCACCGTACTGAGGAAGACAATTGGCTGGTGTTTTTTTTTTTTTTTTTTTCAGCTATGCTTCTAATCAATCTTCTGCCCTTGTGCCTTTTACAAACTGCATTACATCATCTGCTTTGCTCTGTGTAAGTAAAGAATGACAGCACTTCTCATCTCTGGAAGTGCCTGCCAGGAAAGGCTTTATAGCTCCCTCATTTCTCCAGGAATCCAGTTACACAGCCTTGCTTCTTGAGGGAGTGAGCGAGCAATGGAAGTGCTGAGACTCTCAGCTTGAGTGCTGTTAAAGAGTAATGAAGGGAAATGTTACATAAGAGATTCACGCTATTAAGCCCATTGTGCTTCTAGAGATCAATTTAATAGTGAATTATTTTACGGGAGGCAAAGGAGAGCATGAGTTTAGATTTCACTTGCATGTTAGAGAATTACTCTTTTTTTTTTTCCAACCAAGTCACAGAAATGATAGTAAGAAAAAATATTGCTCTGTATTGTGATCTGAGTATTTAATTATATGGCAAAGGATCCCAGTATCAGTGCCCTGATCTCCATCACCCTGACCAGCCTCACCTGGGGCCTCCACCCACACCCTCTGCCTGTAGGTCCATGGGCACTATTTAAGCACAGGGCTGGGAAGTCATTAAATTTTCATCCCCTTCTTTTTGCCTGATGATTTTTGGGCTGTTGGTGGACCCTTTGCAGTTACCTGCTTGTGCATCTATGCCCCAATGGTGAGCTCACTGTGTTGCCTGGGACAAGCTTCCCTTTGGGAGTAGCTCTGAATGTTTCTCTGATATGCTGCTGTAGCTGAGGGATGCGGATCATGCTTAATTTAAGCTGTCTTTAAGTGGGGGGACCAAGTTACCTTTAATGCTCAGTTCCTAGCACCCAAACCCTAAGGGCAGTGAGGCACTGGCAAAGGCTGCCCAGAGAAGTGGTGGGTGTCCTGACCTTGGGAACACCCGAGATCAGGCTGTATGGGCTCTTAGCACCTGATGGAGCTGTAGGTGTCCCTTTTCATTGCAGGGGTATTGGATTAGATGGCCTTCAAGGGTTCCTTCCAACTCAAACAATTCTATGCACATATATTCATGTATGAAGAACTGATTTCCTTTGCATCTACTGAGCTTATTTTTGCTAGTGACTACCACCTCACAGCTCTTATAGGTGTTCTCCCTTACATACTGAGAGGGTGTTCTGTTATTAGAAGTGATGTGATGCAAATTGTATTCTCAAATGAGACTGGGGAAAGAAGGAGGCAGCTGACATTAAGCAAAGCAAAATTATCTGCCTTCAGCCAGCTACAAACAGTGTGTGGATACAGCAAGCCACAGGATGGTACTTCATTGAAATGCTGAGGATGTGCTAATCACATCACCTACCTCTGCTTTGCCTTCTTGTATCAAAGGCTTGTCTTTTCTATCCTGATTTCTTTATAAAGATCATGTATATTTCCATATTATTTATTTTACTAACGGAGCTTCATGTTAAATTTAAAGTCTATTAGAACCACTTCTTACAGAGTGCCCTTGGAAGTATGTGTGGTTGCAGAATCATCCAAGCATGATATGGAAAGCACTCAAGCATTAATGGGTTTGGGAACACAAAGGTGACATCATTGGCTTTTTTTAGTCCTTCAGTGGCATCTGAAATATCTCCTAGGGAAAGCCAATAATGTAAAAAGCCTAATGTGTTGAAAGGGTGTATTTGTAATGGGTGGGTTGGGGAATGGCTGAGTTCTAGGATTAAATCCTCTTGTGTGATGACTGTGAAAATCACAGAAGTGTTTGAAACTCCTGGTGAGAAAACCACCTCTCCCTGCACAAAGGACACATAATTGGGCTTTACTAGGGAACTAAGCCAGGTGGCATTGAATTCCCCTACTCTGCGACAAGAGGGATGAGTGTAGGCTACTGAGCCACCCTCCCCAGTATCTAATGCAGTCCTTAGCATGGAAATGGCAATCGCTGCCCTTCAGCACACCTGTTGGGGCTCCCAGGAGGTTGTGACCATGGCATGCAAAATGTAATGACCCTATTTATAGCCCTGTGTGGTTTAAAGTGCAATAATACAATTGCAAATACACAGAGATGACTCTTTCTTTACTAGGTGCTGTTGGTGGGGCACTTAGAGTCACTGAATTAAGGTTGAAAAGGACCTCTAAGATCATAAAGTTCAACCATCTACCTGCCACCAATATTGCCCTCTAAGCCATGTCCCTCAGTGCCACATCAACACGTGCCTTGAACACCTCTGCTTGGCAATCTCTCCCAAACAATCTACACTCTTCTGCCCTTCTCCTGCTCTCCCTTGACCTCCTAGGGGCACCTCTGTTCTGCATAGAGGCTCTATAGGAACAAAGCATCAACTCATTTGGTCAGCTTTTGCACTCAGAGAACGCAAAACAGACAACCTTCTTGATCTTAACTGCAATTCCATATGTCTCCACTTGCACTCCTAATGGTTTAATAAATCTCTGCAAAGAAAGCAATGGGACAGGATGAGTTCTGGGTTCTGTGAGTGGCTAAGCACAAAGCAGCATGAATTGCCTGACACGGCAAGTTTATTTTTTCTGCCAATTTTGAGTCTTGCGTGATGTACACATTGTAGGTGATGGATGGTCTGTTTAATGTGAGATGCCTCTACTTGGTTGCAGATGTGATTTGATTTCACTTTGAGAAATTTTCTGGTTGATCTGTGTATTCAGCCTTTTGGGAAGAGGCCTGAGAAGTTGGTCTCCATAGAGGAAACAGTATTGTCTTGCAGGAGCATTTCTGAACTACCATATGTGGGAACAAGGCAAAGCAATGCTGGTAGAATCTAATATCTTTCCATTCCTTTGTTAGCAATATTTCAGTGTTAGCATTGTTTTAAAGGAGGAGATTGAAACTTTCTGTGAGTTTGATTTCTTGTTGTTTAAAGCTTGAAAATTAGTCTTCCCTCTGATTTTCTTTCTCATTTTCTCTTTGCTGAGAACTTAGCTTTGCCTCTGTTGTAAATTGAAGGTGAAATTGGATTTAACTGGAATGGCTACTGAGAGTGAAAATAAGATGGAGATACCTTGTACCTTCAGGACTGTCTGATCGCGACAGGATTAAATGAGGTCAAATTTAATTGCCTAAATTATCCACTGAAGGTTTTGTAAATGTTTGAGAATGTGGCAGACTTTTGAAAAGATCTCCAATAGACAACTAAAGATTACTTCTCTAATAATTGTACAGGGGAAGTGCTTGGAACTGATCCCCTGGGCTGGCAGCTGAGTGTCTTCATTAACTAGTAATGGTGATTTTTTTGCAAAAGGCAGCGACTGCACTGTACCTCATTATTTCTTATTTCTGAAGCTGCCATGCCCCATGGTTACTGAACTTGGCAATGACAGTAAAAATACACTAAGAAATAAGCAAATAGCAACTAGGCTTATAGAAAATGTTCCGGGGGCATTTTAAGCACTGGCCTACATGAAATATTGAGGCAATCAAAAAAAGCTATTCAGTTATTTGAGTCTGATATGCCACATGCATGCCTTAACTGCTATCATCCATTCCTCTGCACGGCACCCTCTTTCATTCCTCAGATGAAGACTCTTCCTTATGGATACATGCCTGTTCTTCAGTGCAGAACTCAAGTACCACTTGAGCAATTTTAAAAGAGTTTGGTAACCTGCAGCAGTCTCTTTGGCACTGCGAAGCTGTCTTCTGAGCAGATTGAATCAGTCTATTGGGAGCTTTAATATTATTTGCTCCCAATGAAATCTACCTTAACTATCTTTCTGCTGCACTCCATAGATTGTTCTTGCCCTGGTATCAAGTTGCCCTGTACTCTGATTTTAAGGATACTACAGAATCAAAGAGTGGTAAGCTATCAACTAAATAGCTTTATCTAAAGCAGAAGTACTCCTTGAAGCTTTTCTTGATAAATTTAGGAGAATGGCATCCTGTCCCATCCAATGCAAGTTAATTTTTTGCTTGTTTCTTTATTGAATTCTATGCTAAGCATTGGACAGCTTTCTTGAGACTTCCAACAGGATTAGAAATGTTTTCCTAAGTGTAAGGGCTTTCAACTCACCAAGCTTTAGTACTTAACTTTTTGCTGATAGTTGAACAAAGTAATTACTTATCAAGTGCAGGCACTGATATTGGGTGTTGAGGTAACCATGACATGTACATATAAGTGCTTGAGAAATTCAAAAATGGAATCAAACACTGCAAGTTCAGCTGGAGGAAAACTTCCAGCTGAAGTTAATGGATGCTGAATTTGATTCTCAGTTTGTTGCTCTCATGGGACATTTATTCAAGTAAGGATGTTTATCTTGTCCTTATTTGAATCTAAAATACAGATCAGGAAAATGGTGGTGGCCAAACTGGAGTATTGTGATCAACAGTTACATGTTCTCTTGCAAATATCTTCAGAGAGCGCTGAAAAGATGGGAAGAGATGGTACAGTCTATATGAAGACGTAAATGGAACTTCATATGCAAATAAAACATTGAGAACTAGGGGCTCGTTTCTCTGATAGACGAGCTTAGCGCAGTGCGCAGTTTGTAAAACTGGGATCTGTTTCAGTCCCACACATGGAATTCAGGCATCCTAATTAACCCTTGTCACAGATAACTCAGTTGGTACTCCTGCATACAGGATGGTTTTGTCTCTTTTGCTTAAGAAATGGGCATAACCTTTCTTTCATTTAGAAAGACAAACCCAAATGACTGTTGGTTAGTGAGATTCATGTGCACTAACAGTAACTGGGAAATAATTTTGGATCCACTGCAACTTGATAAATGATAAAGTCCAGCACACAAAACATAATCATGACAATTTATACCACAAATGAAGAAAACAAGATAAAATACCTTTGTGTTTTGAAGACATGTTTCTTGTCCTTCCTTTGTTACAAGCCCTCAGAAAGGATCGTGCTGGATTTCTGTAAGTTATGGGTTGTGTCCTGCTTTGAGTTCACTTTCTAATGAACTTTCCGAGCTGCAAAATGAAAAGGAACAGGAGGCACATGAAGACACGTAAACAAAACAAAACAAAAATGCAACCAGCAATGTATTTTCCTGCATAACGTGGGGCTGCTACACTTGACCTACGTGTCCTTTTTCCATAGGAGGAATTGGGTGCCTTGGCCGCGACAGGGGGCAGACACGGAAATGTCTTGATGCAGTGGAGATTTATAACCCTGATGGAGACTTCTGGAGGGATGGACCTCCTATGCCTTCCCCCCTCCTCTCCTTGCGAACAAACTCTACCTGTGCAGGCTGCGTGGAAGGCAAGCTGTACCTCTGCGGAGGGTTTCACGGAGCAGGTACTCAAATGAGTCTGAAATTCTTTGCCCAGTTGAAATAACTTTCTTTGTACGCAGGCTGACTTGGCTGAATAACCCTGTCGGTGGCACTGGCATGCCCTGGAGCCACAGAGCTGAATGAGTCCTTTGGACTGCTGACTCCTAATGTCAATATGCATTATGTTCTGTTTGTCCTCTCATGCTTTTTCCTTATCAAAGCACGAAAAATTAGGGATGTTCTGATCAGCACTGAACCTTTTCAAAACTGTGAACTCAGCAGAATTCTTCTGGATTTACATTCAGAGCCATTAAGATCAGAATCTCAGTGTATGTTATGGACGTTAAAGAACTTGAGCGTATCTGTTGGAGACTAAGGCGTTATTGATCTGTGGTAGCTGGCTCTATTTACTTACATGCTTTTCATTTTCAGTGCTGGAAAACCTTGTGCATTTAATCAGTAACCTAGGCTGAGAGCTGAGGTACTAAAATCCCAGATCTGGTGATTTCTAATCCCAGCATCACGGCCACCTTTCTCCCTTCATTTTCCTGCTGCCTAAATCCCCAGTATTGTTAAGCATTATATTATAACTATAAATTGAGAGAGCCTCTCAACACATGCGCACTTACTCTCCTACTACGGAGCAGCTGCTACCCCTATTTCCTTTCTGGGTGATGGCAGAAAATGCAGATAATGCAGAAATGCATTATGCACTACTAATACATGTCACGTCAGGCTCACTGCTGCCCAGGAATGTTCACGTGGTGTCACTGGGAGATATATCCTCCACATGATACTGATTATGGCTGCGTTGGTTTTTAGTTGCATTACAAACTCTGTGGTTGCTCTATTTTAAAGTGATTGCCACGTCTTAGTTCACAGCTCACCTCCCCTTTGTTTGCTGCTGCTTGAAGAGGCTGCTTCCCGAAAACAGTTGTATGGCAGCTCACTAACAGGCATGCATTTATGCCATCTCTGATGGAAATTCTGCAACCTCAGAACTATTATGGTTATGATGCATCATAGCATCAGAATGTTTGCATTTCCATAGCAAACACAGTGTCATCATATCTGTCTTTTTCCTCAGCAGTGTAAGGAAAAAGCCTATTCAATCAGTGGGTTTACATCTCAAAAGGCTGATCATCTTTGCTAGAAAATGAAGCAATTTCATTCAAGATGACTAACACATTAGTATGAAATTTTCTGAATAAGATAGCTTCAGAGCCATGAAAGTGCTCTTTACAGTACCACCATGTTCTGTCTCTGGGTCTCACGTTAAGAATGGTAGTACTGGGAGAGGTGGGAAGTTCCCATGTGGGTTTCAAGCTGGCCATCTTCTGTATGTACGTACAGTGCCTGCTCTATGGGGTCCCGACTCCTGGCTGTGTTATTGCAGTCTATATTATGATTGTGTATTGAGCTCCACTGCCCTAGAAGTGATGTTTAGATTAGAAAACAATAAGTTGGAGTTAGAAAATGTCAATTTCGCTGTTACCTGTGCAACCTGAGTTCTGACACCCCTATGCATGCATTTTGTATGCCAGTGCAGAAATAGTGATTGTGCTGTTAGACATTGTGATGTCTTTTAACAAGGGAGCCAAAATAAGATTCTTACTGTCAGCTATAAATCTGATATATCCAAATGCCTGAGGAGTTGAGAGGAAGCTGTGCCTTAAAGATAGGCTTCTTAATGTGACCCTCAATTTATTAAAGGAAAAGGGTTGTTTAAATCTTCATAACAATAGCTTCTAGTTACTACCATCAAGGAATAGATGTCTGGAATCCATGTGCTGAACCTGAAGGTTATCTAGCTGGCTTCTTTTCCTGTCCCTGTCTCTCTGCTGGAAGGTGTATTGTTCTTTAGGGGTGAAAGCTGGAGCGAGGGACAGAGGGTTATTACTGTCATGTGGGAACTTGGAGAGTGGCTTGGCTTTTTCACAATTACAGCTGCTCAGCAGATTCAGGATATTCCCAGAACAGCATGTGCTGCTGCTGCTTTGGTAGCAGATAGGGTTATTTTAGAATGTGCTTGTTTGGTTTTAGTCTTTTGGGTTTCTTGGCATGCAACTTCAGTTTTTGTGAGGGATGCAACCAAGAGAGGATACTCCAATTTTACCAAACATTGTAATTTAGTTTCAACCAAGTGGAGTTTTTGGAACAAGCTGTAGGCACAGCTGTAGGCTCTGTTTGCTGCCTGCTGAACTCTAAAAGGCTGCTGTGAACACTTGAGTACAAGTGCTTCTCAAAAAAAAAAAAAAAAAAGAAAAAAAAGCAAACAAGCCCAAGATATTGCTGTGCTGGAAAGTCTTTGCTAGTGTATATAAGCAGCTGTGTATAGGGACCCTCTATATACTGGATATCTGTCTCCAACTCCCTCCATTTCCCTTTTCATTTATATAACCTCACTCTTAATCCAACAATGTAAAAGGTGGTCTAATAAGGATGTTATTCATCTTAATTTTACTTGTGTGTGCACTATCCTCTGTGTGCCTTCCTGTCTGAGCATAGACCTGAATGGTTAATTAGAGGCCAGAGATGCTATATGCAAACACAACACTGAGAAATAGCTGCCAAGTGCCCAATTTTGGATGGAAAGACAAAATGTTGCCCTTTTGAGATTGTCCCGTACGACACTCCTTGACGCTTTGTGATGGCAGGAATTGCATTCCACTTGTATTGCCTACCAAATCTTTGCTTGGAGGAGAAGTGGAGTAGCACTAACAGCATCCCCAGGAGCAGAGGAAAAGAAAGCAGAAATTCAGACTTAGCTGGGGTGCCTACATGAAGACCTTAGTGACCCCAGACTCCAAGCAGCCTATGGAGAAGCACAGACACTTCCAGAGGGACATTCATGTCCTTGCTGCTTTAAGTCTGCTCTGAAAGACCAGAAAACAGTTCAGAACTCTGAGAACCTCTTGTCTCTCAATGCTCCATGTTTCTATCAGGACATGAGCAACTCAGAGTTGGCTTACCTAAGGCAAATCTGTTGGGATCCTGGCGTCTATGGTTAGATAGAACAAACCACTCTGAGACCTGTGTTGGAAACACCTAGAATCTTTAAGGTTGGAAAAGACCTCTAAGATCATCCAGTCCAACTGTCCACCTGCCACCAGTATTGCCCACTGACCACGTCCCTCAGTGCCACATTTCCATGGTTCTTGATCACCCCAGGGATGGTGAGCCCACACTCCCTGGGCAGTCTGTCCCTGTGCCTGACAACTCTTTTGGAGAATAAGTTTTCCCAGCATCCAACTTCTGCTTGCTTTGAATTCAAATTCCAGTTTCTTGGTTTAGCATGGCTTGCCATACATTGTCCATTAGGCCATTGTTTATATAAATTAGTTCATTTTCTACTAAAACCATTATGACAAATAAGAACCAATAATCTGCACATCTCTGGTGCTCAACTCCAGCTCACGTAACTGAGTGGCATGAGTGTTTGCCTGCCTTTTGTTAGCAGTGTTGTAGCACTCAGCAAGAGATTCAGAAATGTTTAAAATCATTGGGTTTATCCACTGGTTTGTAGTTCTGCGGAGTGAAAATGATAGTTGCAGTATGAATATTCAGAAGGACCCAGTGTGCAGCAGCCAGCCAGCTTGCCACTAATTGCTAAAATATGTTGCTGCACTTACTGCTGTAGCTATGGATTTTAAAGCAGCCTTTGCAGATTGAGCATACAGTGTTCTTGTTGACACATCTTATTTCCTTTGCCTTTACATAGCTCTAAAACCTGACACCTGCACAGGTTGGCAGCTATTAATGTGAAGCTGGGCATGGCAGGAGCAGGCTCATTAGTGCTCCTTGTTGAAGGAGGGGTGAGCAGCTCTGCAGGTATGCAGCAAGCACTACACACAAATAAATGCCTGCCACATTGTATTCTCTTTCCCTTTGACTGCTTCTAAATATTACAAACATTTTTTTTCCCAGTGAAAATAATGAAGGCAAGTGTGTATTTGCTGTGACTGCTATCAGCTCATGGAGGCACATACTCACTGACATTGTGCTGTAGCCTCAAAGAGATCTCACAGCATGTCACTGGGGGCTGGGGCTGTGGGAACAATCAGCGGGGGCTCTGTTTTCTTGATCATAGCTTTAGACTATGGATGCTAGTCCAACTATCTGCCTCAGATTTGAACTAAATTCTATCATATTTAAACTTGATTGTAATTAGAATACTATTGTTACTGTACACCCACGTGGCATCAGCAGGTGTGCAAAGCAAAGGGACAACCACCTCAATTCAAATAAGATGCTTTATAGGTCTGCTGGTAGTGGCTCATGCCACTTAAAACGCCTTGTGATTTTATCAGCTATTGCAGTTGATGTGGAACTGCCTTTCTCTGAACTGGCTGTTCTGCCATCTTTCTCCAACGCGGTTCATAGAGAAGATAACGTTTGCTGCTTCCCTACTCTATATGCTAAAATTCTGTGTGGGGCCAGAGCAGCTCAGCCCAGATCTGCTATTTACTTATCGCTGCTATCAAACAGTAATTCATTTTTTCACTCCAGGGGTATTACTGGCAGCAGGAGGAAAAGGGGAAGAGATGCCTCTGGACTTGAAGCACAAGAATCTCAATTTTGTCTGCAGCTGTTAGATAGGTGATATGGTAACAGTCTGCTAGCTGTGTAACTCTGATTCTACCAAAAAAAAAAAAAAAAAAAAAGTATGCTTACCCCAGGTGTGCTTTCTGGCCTCTTCTTCCCTATTTACATAAATTGCAATCCATGTGCTGGAATAGCAGCAGCACTGCTTGCGGCAGTGCAGAGCCGGGTCCTAATTACTGTATTCCAGCTGAGCTAATGAGTTTGCATCTCCATGCCACCCTCTCCTGACAGTGGACTAGCTTAATAGTTATTTATTTTGACTAATCTCCCATAAAGGCTGTTCCCCTCAGCCTCATCCATTATGTGATTTAGATGGGGAATCATTGTAATGCCTGTTTTTTTTTATTATAGTGGTTATGGTACATTACTGGAATCAAATTAAATCTAGACATTAAGAAGTCTGGCACGGTAAATACTAGACTTGTGAAGTTTGGGGGATGAGGGATTGGAAGGAAAGCTGTTTCTCCAGCACCTTCGCATGTTCCCAGCTAAATAAAGCAGAGGGGCAAACCCTGTGCTGCCGATCTGCAGCACTGCTTGCTTCCCTCGGTTAGAATTTACCAGGCAGTGATGAATAATTAAAGTTCTCCTGCCCACAGTTGTTACCATTTACATATGCATCCCCTCCTATGAAATGGATTCGGGGTCCCTGCGTTTCGCTCAGCACAGAAATCTGACACACCACTGCTGCTTCTCTATGGGTCCGCTCTGAGAAATGCCACTCGAATTCTGTCCGTTCTCTGAAGGGCTGCTCTGACACCTCTCCAGGGTGCTCCTTCCAGCTCTGTGCTCATTAGCTTGAATCTCACTGTGGTAAATAAGGCCAGTGCAGGTCAGGGAATCGCTGGAGAGCAGCACCTGCTTGTTTCAGATCTAAATTCAGCCCACCGCCTGACTGTATTAGTAATTCGGTCGTGCTCCTTGCGAAGGCTCATTTATAGCTTATAAAGGGTTAATAAATGATTAATTGACATTTTAATGCATCTTAATTAATTGCTAAAGAGGTCAATAGGTTGTTTAGAAACATGGCTTACAGCCATGTATGACATCTTCCATTGTGTTCATAACTGACTGTCATGCATACAGTCTAAACATGCTTTATATCACCGATTAATAATGTATTAGCCCATCACAAAGCATTTAGAAACAGTATCTTAATATGGTCGGAGGCCAGTGATTCTTATTCTGATGTCCCAGCTTTTATTCCCATGAATGGTGCATTGACTCCAGGAGCACTGATCCTGCTCTGCTGTGACCCACTGTCCTGCTGTCAGCACCAGCAGCATCCGTGCCCATAGGGCTGGAGGAGGCCTGGCTTACAAACAATAGATAACTGGAAAGAGTTCAAAAGCTGAAGCAGCTGGATCAATCCCAAGAAAATCAGTCGAAATAACTGAATCAGAAGCTCCTTCCTGTCGGCCATTCTTTATTTATTTTAATTTTAATAGATATAGATTTGTGAGGGAATGGGTGGATCACAGTTACGGTCCTGAAGAATTAGACAGCAGAGCGAGAAGATAGAAGCCTTGTCTATGAGAGAGAGTGGCTTACCTTACTCCATGTAGGTGCTTGGAAAACAGTGAGCTGCCATAGCTGTAAATTCAGCTTTTGCCGTGTCTGGTGGGGAATGCTGCCTTGGAACTCGGCATCCTGAAGGCTGGCCAGCATGTTAAACAGCCAAGCCAAGTTCCCTCTCCTGTGTATTCTCTGCCTGCTTCTGCCCACAGGCACGGATGATGGATGTGTGTGACCCCCGTGTGTGTGAGCGAGGCTGGTGGAGTTGGGGGCAGCTCACAGGCTCAGATGGGATTGGAGGCCACAGACTTGATGAACTTACTCTTTTTTCTTCTGCATATCAGGAACCAGTACATCTGGAGATAATGATCTAAATGCACTTTCTTCCCATTGTGACACAAATGTGAATTCCCAAGTCACCTAACTCTACATCATGTAATTATGAAAGCAGCTATTAGTGGCGAGGAAGATAAGTAGGAGAGGCTAATCCCACATGTTTAAAATCACCGTCTGCTCTCTGGTGCAGATAATGGCATGCAAAACCAGTTAGGAACTAGCACTGGAGACCAAGCTGCTTCAAGGCAGCGCTGGAGTGGCTGCTGGGTGAG
Organism: Meleagris gallopavo; assembly: GCF_905368555.1. Classification (NCBI taxonomy): domain Eukaryota; kingdom Metazoa; phylum Chordata; class Aves; order Galliformes; family Phasianidae; genus Meleagris; species Meleagris gallopavo. Next base: position 9,387,103 of record NC_139417.1, on the reverse strand, counting down.
GAGGACCTAGGAATCTTTTGGAAGAGCACCCTGAGTGTGTAGCTTTGGGGACTGATGGGCACCTTGTGATGTTCAAGTGCTTTTTCCATGGAAAGAGCAGAGCAGCTAGTTAACAATTCAACCATTTGAAGTTTGATGGCTTTTTTCATAAACAGATTTATGGATAGGGAAGATAAAACATGTTAGAGAACTGTGCTGATGGGAAAAGGTTCTGAGACAACCTGAGAAGTGGCAGGACTGACATCAGCAGGAGCTTGGGAAAGCAGTCTGGGTGAGGATGTTTCAGGGCAGATCTTATGGACAAGGGCAGATGTGACACCAAGACTACTTCAGGCTGGATATTAGGAAGAATTTCTTCTCAAAAAAGAGCGGTGATGCACTGGCACAGGCTGCCCAGGGAGTGATGGAAGCACTGTTCCTAGAGGTGTTCAATAACCATGGAGATGTGGCATTGAGGGACCAGTGGTCAGTAGGTATGGTGGGGGTGGGTTGATGGTTATGGCAATCTTTTCCAGCCCTAATGATTCTGTGATTCTATGATACACCCCTATTACTCAGTGTGGTTCCATGCTGAGGTACCTGGTCTTGCTTTGAATAAACTTCCTTAGGTACTGTTGGCCATACAGCAATGGCTATGCCATGGTTAGGATGCAGGTGTGCTTGTCCAAAGCTAGTTTGGTTATCTATGCCCTGCACTGATGTGTGCAGAAGCACCCTACCTTATGGAACATGCTCTCAGTATTTCCTTAATTTTTCTCCATAAAATGAATGCTCATAGAATGGTTGATATCAGCAGGCTCTTGTAAGGAGGAATTAAAAACTTGACCACATTTCAGCAAACTTGCTATAGGTTTAATTCCAATGAACTAAAATTTAGCATGATTTTGAGTTCAGTGTTCTGGACACCAAACAGTCCATAGAGGAAATTTCTTGGTATTGACTTACCAAAATAATAGCTGAGTGGTTGATAGTCCTCTATGAGCTATAGATTTTCTGCCTGTTAAGCATGTTGCTTAATTCTTCTATGTCTATCTCTTTAATACTTCTCCATCCTGAAACAATTCTATCAAACATTCAGTTCCTAACAGGAAAGATACAAAAAAACCCAAAACCCAGAGCTGTATTAGTAGAATACTCTGAAGAAAAGATGTTCCTCCTCCCCAAATTGAATGAAGTTTGGGAAGGAAAAAAAAAAAAAAAAGGCAGATCAAATATTTATAACATTGCCTGCAGTCATAGTGTGGGTCTTTCTGAGTATGGTTCATCCTGATTTACAGTCTATCCTTATTCAAATGACATGAGAAAGCACACAACATAAAATGAAGTCAGGCCATACCAAAATAAAAAAAATACTTTGTAGAGAGAAAACAGCCTTTTCCTTTCCCAAATAGGAAAAAGCCATATTGCTCTAAGTGCTGTTATACTTTTTTGAAAGCATTAGGCCTAGGTTTGTACTACCTGAATGATTCTGATATAAAGGAGTTTAATGCTGAAAAGCATACTGGAAGACAAGATTCTTAACACTTTTAATCTTCTTCTGATTAAACAATAACGTGCAGAAAAATATAGCCTCATTTCATAGGAAGAAAAGATTGAAAGCACTTGGAAGGGAGTGAAATCCCTTCCTTAGTTAAGGCGGCTGCCTGGTAAGTGATGCAGAATGGTGCTACGTATGACAGGGAATTGTGGGGTGGCTTTTTAAAAGGATAATCCATGTAATACTGCTTATTTCTTTTTGTAGCTGTCTTTATCTCCTTTAAATAAAATTGGCTGCAAAGCTATTGCCTTAGAAGCAAACAAACACAAATAAGACAAACAGATGAGACAGAATGTGAGATTCTTTGTACCTGGGTAAATTTTAAGCAGTTTATTGGGATTAAAATACAAATCCAACATTATGGTCTGGAATCAAAGGTGACCAACTTCTGGAATTGGTGACAAAAATTACCTTTCCTCAGTCCATACAAAGGGAGTGTGGGAGGGGGAAGAGAAGGGGTCAAAGTTGAGGTGTTTTAGCCCATTTCTCATCTAAAAAAGAAAGGGTGTATGTCATATTTTGAAGCATAATGATATTGTGAGCGGTGCTTTTCCTCACATGAACTTTCTTGCCCAAAGGGTGCTGCTTCCTTTCATACGAAACAAGACAAGACTGGAGAAGTGATTGCTTCCTTTATTCCAGCACCGTAACCTTTTTATCTCCCAAGGGTTAAGAGCAAGCTAACAGTCCACATGCTGGAAAGCAGAATTTGCGGAGGGGAACAAAACCAGCTACATTATCCCACAAAAAAGGGAAACAAGAGACATTAAAGGTTGTGAGTAGCCAGGGTCAGGAAAAACACAGCGAGGCTTGCAAGGAAGGGCAGCTGAGTTTGCCTTTGATGTTTTAATTATGATTTTCTCTGTAGTGTCACAATCACCCACCGAAGGTTTCAGGCACTTCCACTATTTGATTTCTTTTCCTCCGGTTGTCTCATTTTTGTCATGATATATGCCAAAGAAAATCCAGGCGTACAAATTTATTGCATAAAGGAGATGATCTAATAATAAATCCAGGGACTGGAGCCTCCTGTGTCACAGCTCAGGTCTGTTTGTCTTCATAGCTGTATCTTACAAAAAACCTGCTCTCTGTCACAGGGTCATATGGACACACATGAACTCTTTGGTACTGGCACGTGCCATTCACTTAGGGGTTCGGTTGTGCTTTCTCTTCGTGTGCTGTGGGGTATTTTTGAGGTTTGCTGCCTTATCCGGTGGAAGGTTGCTGCCTTCCTACTAATCCTCCTGTACTTAATGAACCACCCAAGTGCCATAAGCAAACCATCACGACTATTGGTTCACTTTCTGTGAAGAGAAGAAAGGAATGGAACAAGGACTACTCAGATGAGGCCAAATTCTAGATCTCATCCTAATCCTCAAGCAATCTCCCAGAGATCTGTGAGTGTCCTGGAGGGCTTAGGCCAACAAAAACATTGCTACAGTTCTGACACAGTCGAGGGGAAAATGCTTATGGGCTGCAATGCAGAAGCGTGTACTTACTCCCTTCTCAGGTGAGAGAGGGATCAGAGATTGGCAGTGGTTGGTGAATAGCCTTAGGTAGATGCATGACTCAAATTTCCAGAAGGACAAGAGATCCTCAGTTGCTGCAGGTTCTGCACATGTGCAGAAACACAGACGTGCACCTAAATAGTTCAGCAAGGGAAACAATTCCAACAGTGGAATAAGTCTTTTTTTCCTCATGTGATCTCTCTGCATCCTGGAACTACTTGTAGAGGATCCCTAGGGGTGTCTAAATCCCGAGGCTCTACGTCATGTTAACATCAGCACCAATTTTGCTCAGAACTTAAACCACAGTAAAACCATCTGGGGGGCTGTAAACAGTGAGGATGCTGTCCTCTGGGGGCATCCGTGGTCTGTTTCCAATGCAAAAGGCAATATATGCCTGCAGATACTCTTTTGTGTTTCATTCTTCTTTCATTTGTCAATGCTCTTGCTGTCAGTTCCACAGAAGGGCAATATCCAAATGATGGGATGCAGCCACTAGATAAGGGTTGGTTTTGAGATGGTATAAAAAATAATGATAAATTAAAGAAAAGATCTGAATGGGGATCTCAGTTTATTCTGTCATAAGCCTTTTAAGACTCAAAATGGTGTTGAATATATAGTGTTTCTTGCTGTGGTGGCTCCTACCCTAGTACCTGTGAGGTATTAGGACTGGATGATCTCTAGAGGATCCCTTCCAGCTCTGATAATTCTGTTATTATGTGATTTCTTCTTGTCAGTCTTTGAGACCTGGCTCCTAGAAAATCTGTCCAGAGATTCATAAGAAAGAGAAGGAGGCTAAGAGCAAAGCACGTGCATGTCCTCATCTTAAAGTAAGAAAAGTTAAGACTGTGGTTACATTCTGCAAGAAAGCAACCTTAAGATGAAAAAGTGGGCAAAAACAAAAGATGCTTTTTATTTTTAGGGAATAGCTTGTATTTGAATAGCATTGCTGGAGAGTTCAAGCAAAGAAAAGTTTTACCTTTTCACAAGAAGTTTAATACAGCACTGCTGGTTGACAACTATGGTTCTCTGCTGTGTGGTGATGCTTTCATTACTTTTGTTAGTAAAAAGCTGCTTGCCTTAATATCGTGTTTTATTGGCAAAGAAAAGATGATGCAGTGCATGTAGGCATGTCATTAACAATAGGCACTACATCTTAAAGTGAGTATTTGACACATGATTGCATAATGAAATGCCACCTGCATGCTCCTAGCAAGGTAGGGAACCTTAAGTTTCTATCTGCTGTTCAGAGGATGAATAGTGAATAACCTGTATAGGTTTCCATCTACACCAACTTGTTTGCTATATAATGACACTGATTTTGATAGGACAAGAAGGTGTGACCTCAAGTTGTGCCAGGGGAGGTTCAGGTTGGACATTAGGAAGAATCTGTAGAATGGTGATGCACTGGCACTGGGAGGTGGTGGACTCACTGTCCCTGAAGGTGTCCAGGGAGATATTGTACTTAGGGACATAATTCAGTGGGCAATATTGGTGGTAGATGGACAGTTGGACTAGATGATTTTAGAGGCCTTTTCCAACCTTACTGATTCTATGATCAACTTTCATACTCCTCAGACAGTGTAGCTGTTGGTACCATAAAGAAACTTTTCATTGCTACCTCATAGACAGCAGTAATAATACTGTTGCAAACCTCTTCGATCCTGTTTGGCTGCAGTTCTGATTGCTGTTGCTTCTGCATTTCAGCTCGTCACGAAGTCATCACCAAAGAGATCCTCGAATTAGATACATGGGAGAACCAGTGGAATGTGGTGGCCGTCAATGTCCTCATGCACGACAGCTATGATGTTTGCCTTGTTGCTAGGCTGAATCCACGGGATCTTATTCCTCCTCCTCCTGATTTAGTGGACCAGTAAATGTTCAGTGGCTCTCTGCTTCCAGATTCTGCAGAAAGAGAAGAATTTGGAGAGACAAATGCTGCATTGGCTCTAGATGGAGCCAGTGGCTCCATTCTCTCCTTTGGCTAGGTGCCGTGGAGAGAAGTTTGTACCACAAGCTTAAGCACAGAATTGCCTTCACAATGTGCTTCTCAGATGATGCTTAATTTGCTAGCACTGGTACTCTGGACTTCTGTGATTGAGAGCTGAGTTTGCCTTGTCTCTTGGTCTGCCTCTTGGCTGTTCAAGCTGCAATGTGGTCGTGCAGCCTAAGTGTGCTTCTCAGGCCTGTGCCTTAGGCATGGAAGCAGCCTGGAGCTCACCTTGCAGAAGAGCACCATGTTTGAAGGAAAGCTCTAGCCAAGAGAAACCCTCCTTTGCTGTCCAACTCACTGGGTTCTGGTCTACTGAGGGAGTTAAGAAACATCTGAAGTCATCTGATGGAAACCAATCTGGCTGTACCAAGGCAACAAATTGGCTGATGCAGGAGCAGAGGGAAGATGGAGAAGAGCATTTGTTTGTTTAAACAAAAAGAAAACATTAGCCAAGGTTCATTAGCCAAGTACACTAGCTGCTGCAAACATTATCTAACCCATAGTCAGGGCATCCCTTCTTTGGCAGCAGAGCTGAAGTTGTGCTGGTAGAAAACTGGTCTTCTGGCAACAAGACAGGTGCGAGTCTTCCTTTAGTAATCCTGCACCAAAGATGAGAAGCTGCTTAAATTTTCACACAGATACTACCTGTCATGAGGCAGAAACTTGTGTGGTCAGATAAAGAAGGGGATGTAAATGAAAACAAAATAAATGAGAAACAGTGTTAGCTCTGCATCTACAGAGAAAGGATAAAAGCACCAGGCATTTAGAGTTTATGTAAACTAGTTGGTTTTATAGAAGTAGCTTTAATGAAATAACATAAGGCAAATTCTGCACCAATGGAATTGGCTATAATTGCAGTGAAGAGGAGTAATTCAAACTGTTTCTTAAAGCAGTGCTAGCCTTTCTAGGGCTTGAAGGCAGCGGCTTAGGAAATTGTTACCAGTACAGCTGTCTTATTTGAGCTACCAATAACTATTCATCATCCCCTGGTACCTACATCACAGAATACATGTGAATGATTGCCTGGGCAGTGTGGACAGGAGAACTGGGAATTTCTGTTGTGTTCTGGGGCCGAAACTGCAAATGACTGTATGCTGCAACAGACAGTGAATGTCAGAGGCAAACACTGTAAGAGTAAGCTAGAACATAGCAGAAGAACCATTACGGTCAGCAAAAAGTTGTTTTTTATGATTACAGAAACAGTAAAAAAACTGTAAGGAAATAACTTGCAAATAAATGAGGAAATCCATCAGGTAGTTCATCTGTAATCACTTGCAGGATTTGCACTTCAGAGCACCTCCATTTTCTTTTACAAGCCTACACATTAGGCTACAAAAATGATAGCTTTTTTTTTTGCCTTTTTTTTTTTTAATTGCAATGCTTGTTGCAGGGAGAGGTGGAGAGGATGACCCAAAAGCCTTTCCCCAGTCCCGGCTTTTCTGATTCATGATCTATTCTTTAAGATATCCAATGGGAATATTAATCTGTCATATAAAAACAATTAGCAGGAAGGTCACTGGAGTTCACCTGATAACAGTTATCACATGCTGAGGACCGCTCAGACAATAAGGGAGTTGGTGGGAGGAACTGAGGAAAACATGCAGAAAAGTAAAAGTGAGCCAAAAAACTGATCTCTTCTCTCCCTTTGTTTCCTGGGCAGAATGAGTGTCTCAGCCTAAACGCAGACATTTGTGTTTGTAGCAGTTCCACATCATCCAGACGCTCTATTTTCTTTGTTGATACGTGGGTTGTTATCTGTCCAGACAAGAGCTGTGACAAGTGAGTCTCAACCACTCTGGCCACAAAACACAGTTGCAGATATAAGACTAAGGAGATGAAAAAAGAATCTATTTAAATATGTTTTTAAACAAAAGCAATAGATTGTTTTCTGACTAACCAGGCAATATTGGAACTTTTTTAAACTTTAATTATTCCTGTGAAGTATAGGCAATGATTTCCCTGCAGAGTTCTCAAGCCAGCAAGAAGCAATGCTCGAGGAGCAGCTCTCAGCCAAAATGCTGTGTGTTTCCTTGTGATTACACCAAATTCTCATACAGTACCTACAGATGCACTATCACCTTTTTCTGTTTTCTTCATGCACCACTGGAAAGCCATTTGCCCTTGAGTGCACAGAGCATTGCTTTTCTTCTGCCTGCCTGGTCTGGCTGTTGACAGGACTCAGTGTCTCTCGGTTTCCGTCCAACAGACCAGCTATATATCCAGCAGGGAGTTGTTTTCTTCTTGTTTAAATGTCTAGAACAGAAGAACAGTCAGACCAATGTAGATTCCAACTTCAAAACGTTGTGTGGACTCCACTTAGTTCACTGTTTGCCCCTGGGGCGACTACAATTTCTAAATTGGAAAGGAAAGCTTGAGGGAAGGAAGGAAGAAACTGAAAGCATGTTTATTGAGAGGTACCAATATTAGCCAAAATCCCCCCAAGAGTATGTGAATGTTGCATGTCTGATACGTTCATGGGCAATCTCACATTCCTGGGAAAGCCCTTAAGAGCCTTAATTTCTTCTACTATGAATCCTAATGCAGGAGTATTACAGAATATGCATTCTCCAAGCTTGCGTGCTTCACTGAAATAATAGTTTACTTCAGCCACTTTCCGGCTGAGCGGCAGTTAGCTGAGCCTTTAATCAAGGCTGCCTTGACATCATCCATAATTCTAAAATGTGAACAAAGCAGTGCTGGCAAGCTATGGGCTGTGGGAATGAATGGGGGGATTATTAAGCAAAGACATGTGCTGCAGTTTCACTTGAAACACTGAAGTACATCACTAGTTGCCAACTAGAATAAAAAAATATTGGAGAGGTTACTGGTCACGTGGTGCATGGGGAGTAAAGAAAAAAATGAAAGCTATGAAAAGCGAATTGAAGCTCTCCTATTAGTGTTTTATTTTGACATTGTCAGTACATAGCTGATTCCATAAGGATCCCTGTGAGTCTCTGATTTCTGTTTTCACCCATCAGGTCACAAGAGCTGCCTGCACATGTGACCCACAGGCACCTGACTATGCGTTCTCACATGCCACTACCATGATGGCTTGTGGCTCAGTCACTGCCTGTGCAAGGCAAACACATGCACAATTTCCTATGTGCAACACTGAAATGCACGGGGAAGGTTCTGGAGTGGGTTCCAGCTGTATTCTGCCATTCAGGATGCCTCAGCTTGCCAGCAGAAAATTGCCTCGATGCTTACAAAGCTGATGGATACTGCACTCCCAGGTATGTTCCAGGCAACAGGCTGAGGGAGATTAAAACTGAGCCCCCAGCAATGAAACTTGGAGCTGCTCCCAGATCGTTATGCACAGAGGAGCCAAGGTGGGTGCAGTGATGCTCCCATCACTTCCCAGGAAGAATTCAAGATGTAAAAGGATTGTGCTCTGGATCTTAATCTTACATTTTTCCTCTACTCTGTGTATTGAGATTCTTGATCATCTGAAAAGCAAGGAAAGCAAATGTTACAATAATACATTTAAGTATATAAAATTGTAAAGTATATTTATGCAGGCCTGTATTGTTTTTCTGCTGATCTGGAAGTCTTTTAATATGGATTTACCTAGTGATTACTATCTTAGCTGTAGCAATGAGGTCTCTTTCATAGGTTGCTCTCCTAATGGATTATGGAGCTCCTCTGAAAATTCATTTCATGAATTATAATGCTTTGAATCCCCAGGTCAGAATTTCAGCTGCTCTTTGTGCATTTCTGTGGCTCTCCCTACAGCTTTTCAAGTGGACTGTAGCTGTAGCTTCAAAGAAAAGCTATTTCACCCCCAGTTGTGCTCAGCTGGAACTGGTACGTTTGCAATTTGCAATCATTTGACATGTTGAGGTTGAAAGCAAAGGAAATACTGGAAAATGGAGAATATATACACTGAGACTATATAGAAGTACACTTCCTTCCTTTCCATGTGCTTACTGCTCTGCCTGGGTGTCTGATGGAAAGATTTAATAACAACCCTTGACTGCAACCATGGCAAAGGCCATGCTGGGTTATGTGTTTGTACTGCTGGAGCAGAGAGCACGGTGCTGAGCTGTGCTGCCTTGCCAGAAGAAATTACCTTCAAACAGAAATGTCTTTAAGTGTTCCATGATGTATACCTGTATGCGTTTTCTATACATATGTATAACATTATTTTTGGAAGTTCTTTACTGACAGCAGCAGAATCCCTTTTTAACACCTACCTGGCAACCTGTCTTCTGTATAGCTAATCAAAATACTTCAAATAAAGTGCTGTTCTTAAAAAATGCGGAACTATTCCAGGCCTCAAATCATAAAGAAGCTGGAATTCCTTGTTGAGCTAAGGAACATTTGGGGAAATCTTTTAGTCCTGGCCTATATCTTCTTCCTTCTCCAAATATTTTGCTGGCTGTAGTCCATTTAGAATCCTCCTGAAGTATTTGTGCAGGTCTATTCTGTTTCCCCTTACCTTCCCTGCTCCTGCTCCTGCCTCAGCCCATCCACTCCTTCTTTTCCCCTTTGCTTCCCATGACCACTTGGGGTGTTTGCCAGGCTCCTCACGAGCCCATTACTCCAGGAACAAACCGACTCTGAAGATGGAAGATGACCATAGCACGCCTCCAACCCAAGTTCTGTAGCTCAGACTCATTGCAAACACAGTGTACCTTGTTTGCAACATCTCTGCTTTCTGGCTCTGACCCAGCTGGGCAGGCAGGTGAGCCCTGCTCTGTTTGCTGCTGTCTTGCAGCATGATGCTGCTTAGTTTGACATTAAATGCCTTGCATGCTGTGTGTGCCATAGCTGTAATGATTGCAGGCACAGGCTGTCATCGTTATCTCTGATTCTTGAACACTAGTTGCTACAAAAACTGTCTGAAGCACAGAGGGAACTGTCTTCATTATTGCATTATAGCTCATGTCTTCAAGACTGATTTTCTTCCACGGTTTCACTGAAGAACACGGTGTCTAATGCATCACATTAACTACTGGCATTTTTTCCCCACTTTTTCCTTTTCTAGTCATTCCTTACAAGAATGCGAGTGATGTCACCAGCTTTTCTACGAAATAGGTTATTCAAACCAGCCTCCTGGGGCTGGGGGCTTTTCATAATGGGATCCAAGTACAGCCGCTAAAATGACAATCAGCCACACTACTTCATTTTCCCAATCAGCAACCTCATAGCAGAGGAAATGTACTTCATCCATACATAAGGTAATGTGAGAGGAAACTGCTTCCCACATAGACAAATCCCTGACTCATTCCTTTAGAACGTGGCTGAAACAACTGCAAAATGCCAACATAAAACAGCTCTGATATCCACTCAGTGGGCTCTCAGGCTTCCCAGCAGCAGGAGGAGGAGTGCAAGGAGGTGCTGGCTCATAAGTAGAGCACAGATCCAAAATCCACACCTCTGGGCTCTGTTCCTAGTCTTGGGCATCATCTAGGTTCATCCATGTGAAATGTTTACAGCAGTGCACCACTGCTCATCACAGGATGGTTGGGGCTGGAGGTGACCTTAAAGATCACCCAGTTCCAACCTCATGCTGTGGGCTGGCTGCCACCCACCAGCTCAGGCTGCCCAGGGCCCCATCCAACCTAGCCTTGAGTACCTCTAGAGCACACCCACAGCTCTCTGGGCAGTGATGCAAGTGCTTCACTGCCCTCTGAGTAAAAAAAATTTATCCTAATATCTAAACTAAATCCCTCCTTTTAGTTTAAAGCTATTCCCCATCCCCTCATCCCCCTTGTCTGCTCATTCTGTGGGTCTGCCCTGATTTTAGAGGAGGTGATGGCTGTACTGTTATGCTGAGATCTAGAGATCACAAAATATTATACAGTGGTAGAATAATAATATTACTGCCCTGCCATCTCCCTCCATTTTAGCTGTGGACAGCATTCAGATTTTCAACCCTCTTGGGAAAGGAGAGACCATGTGTCTGCAGCTCACTATGGTATTTCATTCACCCCTTCCCAGAAAACAGTGAGGGATACCAATCACTGTAATCTCAGCAAATGGTGAGGTCGCTAATTGAGGGTGAATTTAAACAGCAGTAATTAAAGAAGGAGTGTATGTTTCTCAAAGCAGACTTGATTTAATAAATTATGCTGTTTAGATAGATACAACTGCTCTCAAGCCAATAGAAGGTGGTTGACAGAAGTACAGCAGATTTAATGGATAACTGAGACCTGAATTACCTGAATTGATAGGAAAGCAGCTGCTCTGAGTCTCCGGGGGGTTTCCATAACCAATCTGTAATGCATTTAACTGGCCGCTAAAAGGCACTGTTCCATCCAAGAAATTGCTTACAGGAGATGCATAAGTGAGCTTTAGATATTGCTGAAGTGTAAACAATGTGGCATCTACTTGCTGACTTGCTGAATTCATAGTAGGAATTATGTTGCCTTCCCCACAGTGTGCCTGAGTAAATAATCTTAGCTGAACTGACAGGTAATTTATAATACATGATACCTGAGAGTCCAAAAATCTTTCAGGTTAAGAAGTTTTGCAGGGTAGAGAACATTTGTAACTAAGGCAGGGAGACGCACTGGCATTTCCCTGCAGTTAAGAAGCCCTAACAAAACAACATAATAAATAAATGCAGTTAGTTTGCAGGATAATTCTATGATGGGACTGATCAGAAAACTACCCAGGTGTTCTCTTTTTTTTTTTAGGCTGGAAGTTGCTGTGTACAGCAGCTAGTTGACAGTCTTAAAAAAAAAAAAAAAAAAAAAAAAAAAACAGTTCAGAAAGAGTTCCATGAATAAAAATAAAAAATAGGGCAGATGCTTCTCTCTCATGTTATGCAAGTTGTAATACTCAGACCTAAGGTCTGCCTAAAAATATCTCTAAGGGCTAAGATTTCACCCTTCTGGTGAGGATGGAAAGGAAACAAAGCATGAGGTGAGAGGTGACGGCCTGGTGATGGGGACCTACACCTTTCAGGACAAACACTGTGCAGGCCAAGAGTTACTCCCTGTAGATGGCTGTCTGTGACCACTGCTCAGGGCATTACTACCTGGCAATCCCATAGCTAGTGAACAGGTCAACATGCTAAAAAATCAACAGAAAAAAACCCACTGTCATGGCTGGTCTCCCTGCTGGGAGCCTGAATAAGAAGGTCATGGACTAAATAGCCTGTGATTTTCATGTTCTCTTCTCCAGATCATTCCTATTAGCAGTGTTAAAGATCAGCCAAATGAATTTTGCACTAGTGTTATCTACACCCCAAACAGGGAGAGAGAGCACAAAGATTTAAGGTAAGTCAAATGGAAGGAGCTCCCAAACAAGCATCATATCTTACCATTTGAGATGAGTCTGCTCCATTCATTCTTCATTTTGCCTTACTCCTGGTTAATTTACTGCAGCAATAGCCCATTGAAAACAAAAGGAGCAGTTCTTTATTTAAGGCCTAAGGGGAGAAAGCTCATATTTAATCTGAGTCTCAAATGTTATATCAGATATTTCAGTGTCTATCATTTATCTGTATTTTTCTAAGTTTCTACAGAGTGACAGGCTAGAAGCACAGAGTGGTATCTCTGTAAGCTCTCTCTGGGGCAAGGTGTTTGCCTTCATAGAATCACAGAACTCTAGCTTATGTTGAGAGTATGCAGATGTTAAAGGATCCTTAACTTTCTTCTTCCTTGCAACGCTCCTCAGTATTGATGTTTTAAGGACAAATCTTTTCCTACTGAAATCAATGGCAGAATTCCCGTTAATATAACTTGTTTTTTTACCCTCTAGTTGTTTGAAATGTTTGCATAAGAACTGCTGTGAGTTCTGAGATATGACTAAAAGCAGAATGGAAGTACCTAAGCCAGACCCACTCACGGTGCAGTCAGAACTCCGAAGTGCAGATGAAGGAAGCTAAGTCTGCAGCTCAGCTGCAGAACTTGACAAAAAGCCTTTTGCAGCCAGATCGTTTCATCATCCGTGTTGCCATGAAGCCACAGAATTGTGTATACTGGCACAGCACAAAGAGGCACAGAGAAAGAAACAAACGCTGCTAATGGGTGTGTGGTGCAGCAGCTGATGGTGCCAGCACAGCCGCTTGAAAATTCACTTATCAAACCATGCCTGGGTGCACCAGTGTGCACCTCAGCCCTGAAAGTCGCCTGCTGTAAAGTCTGCTCTTTGGAGTACTTTAAGGGGAGGAATAGTCAAAGACTGTACAATCAAAGATTGATAATTGCTGCAGAGCCTTGTCATGACTCAGACATTAATAGCTTGCTGCTTGATGCCTCGTGCTCTCATACAAAGAGGCCAAACAGCATATGAACAAAACCATGGGATAAGAGGTTCACTCTTTTTCAAGTGTTTGTAGATGATAAAACCTTCTGAAAGGTTTTTGTTCAAATACATTTCAAAAAGGGTTAAGACTCCACCCCTGCTCAGCACTGCAGCATGGAGCAGTCATCTGATACACAAAATAATAGTGATCTTGCCAGGAAATTTTCTGTGCTAATGCTGCTTTCCTGGGCAGCTCAATCTTTAATCTGATTTATTCGTTCCTTATTTCAGGTAAGTCAGCATTAACAGCAATGTTCAGTAAAACCTGCAAACCACCAGGTGCGTTGCTGGCACGGCGTGCTAGCTCTGTGCTCTCTGCAGTTGGCCACTGTCCTGCTCACTTGAGTTTAAGGAAGAATTTAATGTGCTTGTACTACTGTGAGATTGCAAGGTCAGCTCGTATTTACCTCTTTATTTTCTCAGCTGAGCTAGATAAAGCCTGATAAAGACACACGTTATTTTTATAAGGAAAGTAAATCCTTATAAGCATGAATGTGAAGGGAAGCTGCAGCTAGCATTTTTGGAACCATCTGTGCAGTGTGTATTTAAATCATATTGGATTATTGGATGCATTTTATAAAGTGCATTAGGAGATCCACTCAGAGGATGTGATCCAGCAGAATTCTGTGTCTGTGGCTGTAATAAGAGTAGGATCAAAACAATGCTGTTAGTGCTTCTAAAAGCCTTCTCTGGGATCAAGGAAAACAGTGATCAAAAGGCAATTAGACAAAGTGATATGTAGCAAGTAATTGATTTTGTTTGTATCCAATTTGCAACTTTTAAAAGGAAAGATGGTTTCAAGAAGACACTTTGTAGATCTGATTGAGAAGCTGAAACCATCCAGCTGCTGAATGCCACTGTTCTTCCACTGAGAAATACAGGTGGTTCAGGTCTAGAGGAAGAACCAGCTCCTGGGAACCCACTGCTGAACCATCCACAACAACAGCCTGCCCTATGTAAATTATAGTTGGTTCTTGAGGGGCATTCTTAACAAATCCTACAACAAACATGATGGAAATCAAGGTGGTCCTTTTCAACACATTCTACGATTCTATCAGTTGAAACAAAATTGAACTGAAAGACCATTGGAAATATTGCTGCCTGGGGACTGCTCACAGTCAGAATGTAGAAGTTATGGTCACTGTGTTAATGACAGTGAATACTTTTGTGGTACCAGGAAAGGTCAACAGGACAAGGGGAAATAGTTTCAAACTAAAGGAGAGGAGATTTAAATAAGGAAGAAGTTCTTTACAGCCAGGGCTGAGTGAGGCACTGGCACAGGCAGCCCACAGAGGTGGTGGTGCCACCACCCAAGGTCAGGCTGGATGGGCTCGAGCACCTGGTGGAGCTGTGGGTGTCCCTGTTCATTGCAGGGGATCAGACCCTTTAAGGGTCCCTTCCAACTCAAAGGATTCTATGATGATTCAGTGAAAGAAAGCTGTTAGAAGAACCTACAGAGACATCTAGCTCTACTACCCTACACCTGCAGTTGCTTGCCAACCAGTGGTATATCATGGAGATAAGCAAGCATAATAAAAATGTTACAGTAACTTTTTAAAATGGAAGAACTGGAAATAGAATGCTGTTTTTAATTGCAAAGTGTTTCTCATGCAAATGCTCTTGAAGATGTTTCACAAAAGAGATTGAACAACATACAATAAAAATAAAATCAAACCTTATTCATTGTATACCAAATCAAACAGCTCAGGTTTCAGCTTTGGTCTTAAAGCCAGGGATAGAATTTACCTGATAAATTTCTGCTGCTACTCAGAATTCCAAAAATGGGAAAAAAAAATAAAAAAAAAACAATAGCTGAAAAGGTAATTTGCAAACAGTCTGGATTTAAAAGCTATGTTGCCAAGACAGCAAAGTGAAAGAATCAAAGAATTATTCAGCAAGAAGCAAATATCTGTAAAATAGGGAGAATTCAGTCTTGTTTCATAATCAAAACCACAATTTCACATGTACGTGTATTTTCTGACTGCTGTCAGAACATCTGGGCTGCAGCAAAGAGATCCAGTACCATATAAAACATAATTTGAAAACCAGACTCCTCTTATGAGTAGCTCTCCAGTCCTAAATATAGGTTTAATACGTTTTTAACACAGAAGGAATTTTTGCTAATGCTTCACAAAATTTTAGAGCAAATGAATGCTCTGTGACAAAAGCCCCATCTGAAAAGGTGTACAGAAGTTTGGCAGTGATGATTTCTAATCTTGGTCAGTTTCTACATGGTGCCAGCTACAGCCAAGCTGGCAGTGATTTTTATGTAAATGAGTCAATTATTGGAAATATATGGATCTTGTTACTCAGCTACAGGCACTGAGGGGAATCTGAAGTCAATATTTCCAGCACAGGCACTTCTTTTCTTAATGCTTCACACATTTTTCTTTTTTGACGGTTGATGATTTTTGATCAGTTTGATGGTTGAAAAACAGATCATATAACTGAAAGCTAGTTCTTAAGAACTACAACTTACAACTGTGAACATGCTTGGGGTAATTAGCTCTAGTATCATTTTTACAGAATCCAGTAATGGCAGCCACAGTAAAACAAGTGGAACGTGAAAAATAACCTTTCTCTGTGGTCTCTTTTTCTTTTTCAAGTTACAGTATTATAAAGTGCTCTAGATGAAGCACTGCCATGAATGCAGGGAGCAGAGTGATGTTCTAGGAATGCTTGGGTGAACAAGTTGGAGAAATAGGGATGTGAGTCATAACAGGGGCTCAGGATTCAAAACATTTCATGCAAAGACGTAGATAACTTCTCATGTCCTGGTAATGATGTTAGAAATCCTTCTGTGCACTGCAGCATTGGGGTTATGTCTGACAGGGAAGCTAAGTTTACTTCTTTTGATGTATCTAGGGCAATTCTATTTAAACACTGGTTTTGGTATTTGAGTTTAGATATCTAAATTGGATTTTTTTATTATTATTATTATTTTTTTTTTTTTTGCAAATAACCACAATTCTGTAAACTTCAGGGTAGGATCTGATTTTGCATTTCTTAATCTTCTGTATTTAGGAAAGAATCTGAATTGCATCCCTTATAGAAGATGCAGGTTTTATCTTTTAGAATGCATGTCCTCAGCTAGAAGGAATTTACATTTTTATAGTCCTTTTATTAAAGAAGCAGAGGATTTTATTGGATAGAAAGAAAAAGAAAAGACAAATTAAATAATTGCTTCAATCAGGCAAAAAGACCTCTTCACTCAGCATTTTCCATTGCTCTGCAATAAAGTACAAGTTGAAATTTATGTAAGAAAATATTACTCTATAATACTTAACTGGAAATGTGGTTCTCAACACCTCACCAAAGAAGAGGTCTCCAATGGCACAGCTGGATTATGCAGAGAAACATATCACAGTGATCTCCTCAAGTATCACAGACCCAAGTTCTCTGTGCAGCAATAGCAGCTACCATTAGGAAGCTCTTGGCAGGATTGCCATGTTTATATAACACTCAGCATGTGCAGTCCTGGTCCTGAACGGTCCCACTGATGCCATATAACTAATAATAATGATAATAAAACTTGCCAGCAGAGTTTTTTGTACTTCACGCACACTGAGATGGCATTATAAGTAAAGCAGTTCTTCCACCTTGTGGTTAAATAGACTACTACTGGTTTGTACATCAAGTATCAGAGCCTGCATATGAATATGGCTGTTAAACAGACCCGTACAAAGCTCAGTTGGTACCTCTTGCAGCCCAATGCTGCATCTATTAACTAGCCCCGTTCTGTAAGGTGCATGTCCCTGTATGTGTGTGTGTATGCACACAAACATGTGTAGGAACAAACAGATTTCATTTTCCTCCAGACATCCTGGGACATGCTGTAACAACAGCTTAAAAGAGTTTCTTTTAGCTTCTTTGGTAAAAAAGGCCTTTATTCAATGCAGCATGAAAGCTTTGTCACACAGGTAACAAGTGGCAAAATGGGAACAGAGAGTGAGCATGTCACAGATGGGAAGAATTTGACCTCTTCAAACAGTCTGTGGACAGTTTGTAAGCGGTGCTACTACAACTAAACTGAGCTGTTTGGATGCAGTGAGAAATTCATCTAAGCTCCTTTTTTTCACTTCTACTCTCCACTCCTATTTTCTGCTTTTTACCTCTCACTGTTGAAGCAATCATACAGCCTTTGTTGTTTGCATCAGGGTGCAATTCAGCACAATTGGGTCCAGCATCTGTAGTCAGTAACTACGGAGTGCAGACAATTCAAAAGCAGTAATTAAATGTCAATTTTGTACTAATGTAATAGAGGTATATTGAGATATATAATTTTGCAGCAAATGCTGAAGATTTGCACAGTGTGAAATAGTGGAACACATTGACTAACAAAATTTAAAGCCACTAAGTGAATATTAATGATTTTAATGGCCCTAAATTACACTATTTTCAAAGCAGGATTACTTGGTTACAACAGAGGAAATGATTTGGTTCAAAGAAATCAAGGCATGAAAATAAGTTGTTTAATATCTATATCTGCTTCTCAGATACTGCTTTTTTTTTCTAAAGAGCTGTTTATTTATTATATGCCAGCCTCATCATCATTATTCCAGTTGTACCAGCTGTCGCTGTACTAGACTGAGTCCTCTTGTAGCAGTCGCTACTACTCCAAAACTATGAAAATCAACCCTAGTTTTACAAATGCCACTTTTGTCACTCAAAGTGTGACTGGCTACCAAAATAGATCCCAAGATAAACTGAAGTCAGGGAGTCATAGTAAGCTGAAACTTGACCCTGTGTCTCACATGGCGTCACCAAAATAATTCCCCAACAACTGTATCTTCAGTTTCTTTTACTCTTCTGTTCTGCAGTGACAGCTGATGACACAAAACAGCCGACCCTGAATTCCCTCTTTTTTTTTTTTTTAAATTCAGTTGGCAAAAAAAGAGGCTTTTCACTGTAGATTTCTAAGCTTTCATAAACCATATTATTTCCAGAATTGAACATCAGTGGCAAATTCAGCCATAGTACTGTATTTTCATATTCCCAAATGTGAAGTTTTTCAGATTCAGAATGGACAAAAGAGAGAAGTAAGCAAAAACTACTGAATTTTCAGCTTCCATATCTAAGTAGACAACTCTATATGAAATTATAAGGTTTGTTTTCATCTAGTATCAAATTACATTATTGCATTAAATTATTTTAAAAAACAACAGGAAATCCATATGTCTAACAGATGGGCCTTGTGAAGAATAACGTCCCTTTATTTAACCTATCTGTATGTCACAGATGAAAAAAATAACACCATAGCATAAAGAACAAGTGTGACTTTATATCCTGGGAAGCCATCTTTTAAGGATAGACTTATCACTGTGAAGGAGAAATAGACCGAGGCCCTAGAGACTGACACTATCTATTTGTCAAAAGAACAATTACAATAGAAACAGTAGATTGACAAGCTTCCCCTCAGACTCTCTCAAAAATGCCCAAGCTTGATTCAGAGATAACATCTTTGAGAAGACACCTTACACAGATGTGTAAGATAAGTGGAGTCAACATTTCTCCAGAGGTGCTCATCAGCATCTCCACTGAGCATGGAGTCTAGACAGTGACCTACTCACCTGACTTATAAGTGGCTAGAAGCAGAGAGCTGTTTAGATAAGAATAAAGCCACGTTATCCTTAACTTAACCATGATCTGGCATAGTGATGTTATCACCACCTCTCACAGCAGTTTCCCGTGTTTTAATAAATTCCACAAAATTCTGGCATGTCATTGTTTGCTTCTGTCTTTGATCCCCGTTCTTGCTTCTTTGTTCAGACTTCCACAAAATTACTGCTAATTCTCCTTTCTCTTCCACCAATTGCCTTTGGTAAATGGTGTCAATCCCTATGTTAATAAGCCAAAAATATCTCATGAAGTAAACTCTGTCTAAGAGTGTGTAATTTGAAAAACAGCTGCTTCCTCAATAATTGGAAATGAGTGGATAAAAACTATCCTAAATAAATTGGAAATTTTAAAGCAAGCTTCACTGGACAAGGGCTGACTACAACAGTCTCAGTGCCATCAGTGGATGTCTTTGATAACTCTTAGAAGAGATGCACAGTTTCAGAAGACTTGAGGCAGGCAGATATAACATCCATTACAATAAATGAAAAAAAGGAGAAGAAAAAAAAAACAACCACCACCTATCAGGAAATGGAAATTAGGTCTGCTAATTTTAAAGTTAATCTCAGGAAAGAAGGGATCGACTAATCAAACTATAGCTAAGTGCCTAGAAAGGAACAAGATTTGTGGAAACCACAGTGGATTTCGCAGTCTTTATGCTGAGTAATTCCCTTGTATCAGCACCTTTATTTGCTTTCGTCCAACTTCTGTTTACCTTCAGTTTTCAGGGCAGCGATAAGTCCCTCTCTAAATGCCTGGAAAGCAGACAGGACGTTGTGTTACTCTTAAAAACACCTTCAGCAAGAAGTGCATGGGACTACTTTTCACTTGTTGGAGTAGGGGTTGTTAGGGGGTTGGAGATTCATGATCCTTGAGGTCCCTTCCAACCCTGGCCATTCTGTGATTCTGTGATACAAACACATGCTACATCTCAGCACTTTTTCTGCACCTCTTTACCAGTGCTTTATATTTCACAAGAGGCTCAGCTTTCTTCAGCTGTGTTAAACCCAGCCTGAGGTTCACGACAAGGATAGATGCAGCACTGAGGGATGTGGTTAGATGGCACGGGGCTGATGGTTGGACCCGGTGATTTTAAGACGACACGATAAGATGGCGGCCAGGGGAGCTGACTACAATTCCCACACTGCCACACGACTGGTTGCCTTCACCCACACGGAGCCAATAAACATCAGTATTTCCCGGCGGGCGCGGCGGGCTGTGGCAGCGGTGCATGCTGGGAGTTGTAGGCGATTGGCCGGCGCGGGGGAAGAGAACGGCGCCTGCGCGGTGCGGGCAGCGGCGCGTGGCAGGAAGCGGAAGCGGAAGGGCAGGGGGCGGCCCGGCTCAGTCCTGACGTGTCCATCCCGGGCAGCCGCCGCAGCGCTCCGCGCTCCCGTCCCCGGCCGCCATGGGGAGTGAGTATTGGGGTGTCTGCTTGGGGCTGAGCTCTGTGCGGGTGTAGGGGCGGGCGGGGAGCCGTGCTGTCGGGGTGACGCTCTGCCCGAGCCCGCCGGAGCCCCGGGCTGCGCGCTCCCTCTGCGGCCAGGCCTCGTAGGGCGGGCGGGCTCCTTCCTCAGTTCTGGAGGCTCCTTCTGCCTTTCTTTTTCTTGAGTGAAATACTCGTTTCCTGGATGAAAGGAAGAGCCTTCTGAACAGCGTCTTGTTATCACAGCTGCCAGCCTCTCCTACAGCTTGGTTAAGGCATTGAAAGCACAACTAATGATTTGAGATGGAGCAGTTCTGTATGGGTTAGTCGTAAAGCGTTATGGGAGTGCTGCCTTCGGTATGGAAGTGGGCAGCCACCAGGAGTCTCAGTTCTGTATTGTCTCAGTCCTTCACATTCATCCGCAGATGCACGTGCAAGTCTGAGCCTGGCCTCGGGAAGTTCAGCATTAAGTTTAAAATCAGTTATGTGTGATTGTGGCCAGTGTGTGACTTTGCACATATTCCTATGTTGTGTGTGGTTGTTTTGTTGTTTGTTTTTGGTGTTTTTTTTTTCCTAAAACTGAGGCAGCTTTGACTTTTCTGGTTGGGGACGTGTCCTTGTGATGTGGGGGAGGGTCATTGCAGGATGAGTTCTGTAAAGTGACTTGAAGTAGAACATTGTGTGTGTGGACACTGAGGAGGAGCTCTTGAGCTGTACGGCCTTAAGGCAACTGCTGATTTTAACCTATCTTCAGTGTTGTATTTTTTAA
Organism: Meleagris gallopavo; assembly: GCF_905368555.1. Taxonomy (NCBI): domain Eukaryota; kingdom Metazoa; phylum Chordata; class Aves; order Galliformes; family Phasianidae; genus Meleagris; species Meleagris gallopavo. The sequence goes on along the minus strand of NC_139417.1, from coordinate 9,366,001 downwards.
ATATTGGTACTTGAGAAGTGTTATGAAATTCAGTTATGAAGACATACACGTGTGCAAAACAGCAGCAGATTTTCTGTGCTGCCAACCTGCTCATTAAAAGCAGAAGGCTCTCGATTTTTTTCTTTTTTTGTTCTTCCTTGCTTTCAATCCATATTCTACTTACCTTTTCTGCATACCTCTGCATGAGAATTTAAAAAAAAAAAAAATCAACTAGAAAAGGCAACTTTTTTCTTAAATGTGGCATTTAATTTTATTTGAGCTTTTCCCAGTGTTGTGTGTGTTTACTTTGTCTTTTAACTAATTCCCTTACAGTAAAATTTCTTGAAGTAATCAAGCCCTTTTGTGTTATCCTGCCTGAAATCCAGAAGCCAGAACGGAAGGTAAGTTAGTGAAATTTCATTCAGAAATTTATATTTGTGTAATATAAGATGCTTGGCATCTTATATGGCTTGGTAGGGAGAATGATGAAGGACACGTTTCTGTGGAAATGCTAGTACTATCTCTAACTTGCACAGACTTGGTTATTTGGATTAAAGGTTCAATAGAGATTTGGCTGCATGCAGTTCAGAAGGGATGAAAGTGAATTATTTTGTTCAGTATCTTACACTTTGTTCCTTCAGAAGAAAATAAAGTGCGCTGCAGTATATCAGTGTGAGAGTTTATTGGTTGACTAGATCTTGCTAAATTGGCAGCTTTATCTTCTTCAATGTGTTGTTTTGTTTTTCCTTTAGATTCAGTTTAAGGAAAAGGTACTATGGACAGCTATCACACTCTTCATCTTCTTAGTATGTTGTCAGGTATGCTTTTTTCTTCTTTTTAAGGGAGAATTAAGATGGTGAATGGGTATTATAAAGTCTCTAATTAAAAACTGTTTTCTTCTCTTGGTTGGATATTCAGATTCCCTTATTTGGCATAATGTCATCAGACTCAGCAGATCCGTTCTACTGGATGAGAGTGATTCTGGCTTCTAATAGAGGTATGATCAGTCTTCCAAGAGAAAATGTTTGTAACATGGAAGAAAACACTTTCAAATTTGTTCTTAATTTGTGGTTCATTTTAATGAAATGGAAAGTGAAACAAAGAGGAAAAAGTAATTTTATCTAATGTAAAACAATATAAGTCAGTGTGGGATTGGAAAGGCATGCTTTCATGGACAAAATGGCTTTGTAGCTGGCTGCAGTCTATTCTCTGCAAAAATGAGGGAGCATTTTGTGAGAAAAAGAGCCTGGGGAGAAATAGTTCTAGCACTGCTGCTGGTGCAGGATTCTGTGTACTTTCCAAGCTATTTCAGTCATGCTGCAGCTGTATTTGCTTGTGCTCTGTTTTTCTGGATGATGTCGTTTAGTCTGCCTCACCAAAGATTTAAGTCTGTGATTGTTTTATTAACTTCAGTCTATGACAAAAGTTTTTAATGTAGATACAAATGAAGAATTGTGTGGTGATTATGTGAGTGCTTGGAGCACTCCTGAAAAATGTTTGGGCTTTTTGTTTGTAAATAAATAACGAAGTTACTGATGGTTGTCAAAGACAAAGCAAATTCCTACCTTGTCTTGTAAACAGGAAAGCTGTTTCCAACACCAAAAGTCTTTTCCAGCAAATGTGATTCTTAAGGTACTGAGAAGTACTGCATTACTTATTAAACCAACTTTAACAAGCTTCTGTTACTGTGGGAACCTCTTACGTGTGTGGATATTTGGAGCTCTGTGTCATCTCTGTATGAGGCAAGGGGTGGAAAGTCAAACTTGGAAAGAAGGTGCCGGTGTGCATCATACCCACACACCTCGGAGGGTCACTGTGCTTCCTGTGTCTGGCAGGTACATTGATGGAGCTGGGCATTTCCCCTATTGTCACTTCTGGGCTCATCATGCAGCTCTTGGCAGGTGCCAAGATCATTGAAGTTGGTGACACCCCAAAGGACAGAGCTCTATTCAACGGAGCACAGAAATGTAAGTAGCAGCTGATGCTAAATGCCACGGTAGGGTGATTTAGAATCTAACACTAACAACAGAATGTTGAAACTTGCTTTGGTCTCCGATGTTCAGTACAGGGTACGGACTTCTGTCATGCCATGTGTTGATGCTGTGCTACAGATGTTTCTTTCAGCAGCTTTACTGGCTGTTCTTTGGGTTGTTAGCATTCAGCTTCAGATAGGTTTGTAAAGGAAGAGTATCTGTGCAGCTGCCATTTGTACTGCAATCTCATCAAATAAATTAAGCAATGTTTTGGGACCCGTAGCTTGAATTATGTTGGGTGGTGTTTGTCTAAAAAAGGTAGTATCTGTGAAGATGTTAGTTGTAGTAGTTGTTACCTTACACTTTCAAGCATGGTTCTTTAGCAAGATGGGATAAATGGCTTTTAGAGAAATTTGACTATTCTCAAATGTGTGGCACCAAAGCTTTTTTACTGATTTGTTTATGGGAAAGAAAGAATCATAACTGAAGTAATGTCCTAACATCCTCAATTTTCAGTATTTATAGACATCTTCAGTAACTAAAAATACTTACTTCTAAATCTTTGTTTCTGAGGTCTGTGCATGTTTGTATTTTCAGTGCTAGATTTCAGAGAGCAAACTTAACCTGCTCTTGAATGTTCTGGGAGGAAATACTTGAGTCACAACTTCTACAAAGATGTGACGTTTGTCTAATTGTCCAGGACATAAATCTTCAGAACAAATACATAATTGTGTTTTGTATTCTCCAGTGTTTGGAATGATCATTACCATCGGGCAGTCTATTGTCTATGTAATGACTGGAATGTATGGAGACCCATCTGAGATGGGCGCCGGTATCTGCTTGCTTATCACAATTCAGGTAATTTTACTCTTCCCTCCTTCTTTGTCCTCTGAAAGGGTCAAGGAAATCAGTGTTATGGATTCTCTCCTTACCCACATGCAGGGTAGAGATACCAGTGTATGCAGGGTATAGATATGCAGGGTAGAGATACCAGTGTGCTTGCTTTCCCATAATGGAATCTTCTAAAAGGAATTAATTTTTTTTAACAAAAAATAAAAAGGAATGTGAGTAATGCTCCTGTTTGTTTTTACTGTAGCTTTTTGTAGCTGGATTGATAGTTCTGCTCTTGGATGAGCTACTGCAGAAAGGATACGGTCTCGGTTCTGGCATCTCTCTCTTCATTGCTACCAATATCTGTGAGACTATTGTGTGGAAGGCGTTCAGCCCCACCACGGTGAACACAGGACGAGGTAATGCTTGCATCAGAACTTCATGATTTTCTCATATGGAACATAAACACAGCAACTTCTTCCCATAGCCTTCTAAAATTCTGACTCTTTACATTCTTTTATAGAATAGTACAATGATCTCTTAAAGTAAAAAAGACCAGTTTCTAATCCTAAACTACAGTGTCTCCATAAAACTTGATAGGGATGACTGCTGTTGTATTGCAGCTGCTGCCCAGCTTACTGACAAGTATCAGCTGTTTCTTTCTGTTCCTTGTCTTACTCTTTACTCCAAACCCCTTATTCTCCAAACCTGATAGGAGGCAATCATGTTGCTGATGTATACTAGTAAACTTAAATGAAGTAATTGCATTTTTTAAATTCAAACAGTAGCCAATGGCTGATCACAGATGATACTAGAAATGTTGTCTCCCTCATTTGAAAATAGTTAAAAAACAAAACCTTTGTGTAAGTAACTTTGTGTCTCTGGAGATCAGTAAAGTTATCCCATTTGGTGCTTGGGTTGTGATTGGTTTCTAGTTTCATACAGGGGGGATTTCTGAATGTGCCCTTAATATGAAAAAGGATGGAAGTAATTCTGTTATGAGTCCTGTTCTGTAGAAGAATGCCTAATTGGACAAAGCACTGAAATTTAAAGATAAAGATATCATGCTTAAATTGATTTTCTTTTTTTTTCTTTTTCCACCCAAGGCATGGAATTTGAAGGTGCCATCATTGCTCTGTTTCATCTTCTGGCTACTCGTACAGACAAAGTCAGAGCTCTTCGTGAGGCCTTTTACCGTCAGAATCTCCCTAACCTCATGAATCTGATCGCCACCATCTTCGTGTTTGCGATTGTAATTTATTTCCAGGTCAGTTGGAATAAAGAGAGTTATTAAGCTGTCTCTATGGAAATAGATGTGTAATCTGCTTCCTTTTAAAGGAAGTGACATGCTTGCAAAAAAACGATTGCATGTTTATTTTCTGCTGTTGTCAAGGCCTGGCCCTTTCAGTTCATGAGCTGTGGTATGGGTTCATGCTGTCAAGTTATAACAAGGCACTTTTCTCTTTTGGAAATTTTTCAGGGTTTCAGAGTGGATCTTCCTATTAAATCTGCTCGCTACCGTGGCCAGTACAACACCTACCCAATCAAGTTGTTCTATACTTCAAACATTCCCATTATTCTTCAGTCTGCCCTGGTGTCAAACTTGTACGTCATCTCCCAGATGCTTTCTGCACGCTTCAGTGGGAACTTACTGGTTAGCCTGCTGGGCACTTGGTCTGTGAGTATTCCTTGTGATCTTACATACAGCACTGTAGGAGTGCCATTAACAGGTGTACTTGGAGACATGGTCTCCCTAAACATAAAGGCACATTTTTATGGCTGGTCACTGGGGTATGCTGAAGCTTCTCGATTAGTAATTTGTTAAATTGATGATGGTGTGTGAGACTCGCTGTAGATATTGAATCTTCATTTAATTTTTAAAATTCTTTACTGTCCTAGGGGTTCTTACTGTTCCTTACTGTATTCCATTTCCACATTAGAAACTGCTTATGGTAGTGAAGTTGAGTCTTCGTATGCTTCTGTAAAGATAATGAAATACAGTGATGTAAAGGTGGGGTATAAACCCAGGATTAACTTTATGGCTGAGAAACGGCAAGAAAACTGGTGACTAATTGCTTCCTTTTTTGTAGGACACCTCAGCTGGAGGCCCTGCTCGTGCTTATCCTGTTGGTGGACTTTGTTATTATCTGTCACCTCCAGAATCCTTTTCTTCAGTGTTAGAAGACCCTGTCCATGCAGTTGTTTATATTGTGTTTATGTTGGGTTCCTGTGCTTTCTTCTCTAAAACATGGATTGAAGTCTCTGGCTCGTCTGCCAAAGATGTAAGTTTAAAATGATAAATGATATCTTGATTAAAAACAGCAGGTCTGTTGCAAGATAAACATACTGAGTTTTTCTTAAATTACTGTTAAGCTGGTGATCTTCACAGTAGTTTTTATCATTTGTGTAAGCAGTGATTTTGATTTTTGGATTAGAAAGAGCTTTAAAAAAATGATAACTGGGAAGAGTGAGGGCAAAATGAAACTTTTTACTTATTTATTTTTGCCCTCTTCTCTTTACTGCTTTTTTTGAAAGCAGTGACAATAACAAAAGACATACAGGTTTTTTTTTTTTGTTGGTATTAGGAAACTTCTGACACTGCTACATGAAATCTGATGAGTGTGAGGAAAGAGCAGGTAACACTCAAAGCTTTTAGTACCAAATCACAATTGCAGTGTGTACAGGGCAGTTGCCACTTAGGAACCTGCAGGTAAAACTTAAGTATCCATTTCTGGCATAAAGAGCTCATAGTTTGTTTTGAGGGAAGATTAACAAGAAGTTTTTATTTTTAACTTCAAAGATCTGAGATCTGAAAATGTAGTTCTGTGCATTAATGTATGTGTGGCTTCTTAAATTTCCATTTGCTCCAAGACATTTGATCTTGAGTAACTAATTCTCCAGTTGGAATTGGAAAACAAGATGGAAAATAGTTGTCATTGTGGTATATTTGTATTGTATGGTTTTTGGGCAGGAAATGAAGTTTGACAGCCATGTGGAATGGTTTAATCCATTCTTTAACAAATATGTGATAGTTGCATGGTGAGTTAACAGCATGAGCACTCATTTTGGGTTTGCATCTGGCTGCTTGCTGTCAGACGTGCAGGGAGGCACTTGCAGTCATTTATAGGTAGATTTTCTTTCAGAATAAATGGAGATACAGCTTGTAACACTTCAGCTTTTCTTCAGTATCAGGAAAGTATGCTGGTGTAAACAAGATCAAAAATAAAAATTGATAAACTATTACTTATGTATACATTCACAGTATACCAGTGGAAAACTGGTAGCTTAATCATCTGGAAGTACATTGAATGGGGTGACAGGCAGCTTTAGAAGCTCACCTATAAGAGTTTCAGTTCCTATCAGTAGTTAGTAGATATTAGCAGGACTCGATTGTAATCCCATCCACTTGCAGAAATACCATTTAAGAGTAGTGTTCCAAGAAGGGATCCTTTCTCAGCCATTTCCCTTCTAATACAGTCTCACAAATAGCTCAGCTGAATGTGGGAAACTGTTGGAATGCACACTTCATAAGATGGTTTTAACAACATCAACTAAACCCTAACCAGGAGAGAGTAGGGAGTTGGTGCTAAAATAGGAATTGTATTTAGTATGGGAACAGTAATGGTGTAACAGGAGTAGTATGTAGTGCGTGGGACAGCCACTGGTTTCCGTGTTTTTGTTTTCTCAGTAGGACTGGAACTATCCAAGAGGCTTTGCATAATTGACAGTATGGAGAATTGCCTCTGACTGCAGTCTGGATTATCCCAAGTTAAAATACTGGCTGTTTTTAAGTCAGATGAACAATGTAAAAATAAAACACGAAAAAACCCCATAACTCGCTGAAATGCCTTGCTGTGGTTTCCCATAGTGCTAGATTCTGTGGACTTGGCTAATAGTACTAACCTAACTTAACTGCTTTTTATTCAATGCAGGTTGCCAAACAGTTGAAAGAACAGCAAATGGTAATGCGAGGCCACAGAGAAACTTCAATGGTACATGAACTAAACAGGTGAGCCATGCCCTTCACGAGTTGCTTATGCAAAGTATGGGAGAACACATTGTAAACTTTGCTTAGACTGACATTTTCTGGACCCTAATGCATGGCTATTCTTTAAGCTTCAGTGTTCTGTGCATGGGCACGGAGCACTGCCTCTCATTAGTAGCTGGACTTGCACAGCAGGATGTTGTTGCCTTGCAGTTAGAAAACATGCTTGAACTCCAGAGCTTTTATTTTCTTGTTTTATTTTTCCTTATGTCAACATTTATAGGGAAGTTAGCAATGAAGATGGAAGTATACTATACTTCAAACTGACGAACAGCATTTTAAGATTGTTCCTATGTCCTAAGAGTACTGTTTTCTATGTCCTCCTTTCTAAAATTAGCAGCTACTTTAAGTCCAGTAGAGGCAAGCAGAGATTGATCTCTAGAAGAATCGTTACGTGAATATTATTGCAACTTTAGATTTCAATCATCTGCAAATGTCTTGAAGATCTAATACTCATTAACATATGCTTAATTACCTGGTAGACTGAAATGCCTTCTCAGCTCGTCTTTTTTCTTTCCATTCAGGCTGGGTTTTCTTTCCTTACCTGGTGTACTGGTCCTAGTGTACAACCCTTCTCTTGGATTAGTGGACCTATACCAGAAGAGAGTATGCTACCATGGTTTACATTATCTGTGTTGTTATTTTTCTCAGTGGGACTGACTTTCTAGGGAACACCCATCTCCTCAATTTAAATACATTCCATGGTTCCCATACAGTGATAATCCTATTACATTTACCATAATCCTGAGCAAATTCTAATAGTACCTTTTGTATTCACACCTTGTTTTACAGGTACATTCCTACAGCTGCTGCATTTGGTGGCCTCTGCATTGGTGCCCTCTCTGTGCTGGCAGATTTCCTTGGGGCAATCGGGTCTGGAACTGGAATCTTGCTGGCTGTCACCATCATTTATCAGTACTTTGAAATATTTGTAAAGGAACAGAGTGAAGTTGGCAGTATGGGAGCTCTTCTTTTCTAAACCTAGCTTCTCATGGACCCAGGAGAGAAGGGAACAGCACTCTCTAAAGTATCCAGATGTGAAGAAGTAATGTAAACTTGATAATGTCATTCTATAGGAACACATCTTTTAATAATATTTCCGAAGCGCATTTCCTTATGTTCAAACTTTTCTAGCATACTGTTTGCATTTTATAAATTACTGGGGGAAAATGTGCACAGTTTTTTTAATGAAAATTGTTTCTTAATTATGTGTTAGGAGAATCAGCTTTCTGAATTGGATTTAGTTCAATGACTCTTGAATTTTTTTTATCCCCTCTAAAAATTAGTAAACCTGAAACCCTTTACAGGTTTTAATAACTGTGGGTAGGGTTGAATGTTTGGAAGGGTTTTTTTTCCCTTTTTTTTTTTTTTTTGCAGCTCCATTGCAGTAGTAGTGAGTAAAAATCTCTCCCCCTAATGCTTGAGTTCCATAACTACAATTGTAAGCACAAAGTTTAATACGTTCGGTTTTGTGATGTATTTTTGTTCAAATATGGCAGATTTGGGAGGCAGTTGCTTCTTTTCACTCTAAATAGCAACTCTAATTCCAAATGTATTGTAATTACTGAGCTGGACCTTGACAGATCTCAAATATTGACTTGAGGCTTGTCAAGGTTTGGTAAGAGAATGAAGTGTTCTTTCCCATCACTCTTCTCTGTAAGCAGAAAACTCAGGTCAGTTGAGATTGTGCCAGCAGTTGTGCCTAAGGAATATGGCACCTTTGAAACTTGGTATTATGACAGCTTTGTAAAAACCTTTTAGTTAGATCTCTTTGCCATTAGCTCTAGTACTTCTAGTTCTGATGCTGAAAGAAATACGTGTTATGGAAACTCAGATGCAGATCTGCTTGTATCCTTTCCTAAGGGTATGTTTCATCAGTTTTAAAAATTCTGGTCTTACAGTTATCAGGATGTTACCTGATTATGTCTACATATCTGGTGAATTTTGAGTCATGCTCATACAAAGGAGTGTGAAAAGAATGTCTTTTTTCCTAGAATTCTTGTATTTAGTTGTAGATATGAGACCCTTGTCAAGTAACTCTTAGTCATGCAGAGGAGGCTTTTCCATCATATAATTGTGTTGACCTGAATGGTGCACTGAAAAGTACTTCTACAGAAGGTATTGGGACCCCTTTTTTTCTACCATCATATCTTCAAAATAGAGAAGTTACAGTAAAAGGCTTAATTTTCCATTTAAATTGTCAGTACTAATTAGGTGCCTAGGACCAAATGCAGATATCTGTACGGGTTTTGTAAATCTTGTTGCAGTCAGTATTGGACAACGTGGAAACCAGAATTAGAAGTTGTGATGTTGGGATGTTTCTCTACACGGCTTCACCATGCCTCGTGTGCATTTGTGCATGTTGTGCCAGTGTGTGACTTACTGCTTCTGCTCAGAGTGATGGGACTCGTACATTCCCAAGAAACACAGATGACATCCAGAGGCCCTTGTTAATGTACTGAGCTCAAATACCAAATGCATGAGAATTCTGCAAACTCAGAATGAAATACACCTGTCTGTAAAAGCGAAGACCTCGGGGAAACGATCACAAAGGGGAAAACGAACAAAAGGATTGGGATAAAGCATCTGAAATGCTCACTGCCAGCTGTTCACTGTTGATTCACACTACTTTGTCACTTTCCTGTTTGTTTTTTTTTATAAAGTACAGTCATGCCACGCTGTGATTTTTGATGTGAAATCAGGGACAGTTAAAAGTGACTGACTGGAGAGGGAGGGAGTATGGTGTGGTTCTTTTTCTTTGGGAATTTTTTGGTCGGTTTTCCAAGAAGTCCAATGTGATATTTTTTTCCTTTTTTATTATTTGTAATAAAAAGGACTCAACTTCTGGATGTGCAGTTCTGGCTGGGCTGGACCTGGACATATATTTTTGACCATATCATCCGTTTTCACTGGTTGCTGTTTCGGCCACCAGCTCCCGAGTGTCTGAGCAGCACTTGTTCTATGCATCTGTATTTTTGTTGTCCAGTACTGGAGTCTTTGTTATTGAGCAGCTGTGTCCTGGGAGCGGGACCTGCTGGTCATACAGTGGGTGTTCACAGAACAATGCCTAAACAATCTGCTTTATAACGAAATAAAGTACATCTTTGGAGCTAATGCTTGTTCTGGTGCTTTGAATGCCACGGTCCTAACGGTTGTGGAATACTGTCACCTGCCCAAAATACTGGAAAAAGGGATCCCTCTCAGAACAGCTGTTTAGAGTGTGAAACAAAAAAGTGGTATTTGCTCCAAGACCTTTCAGGAATGAGTTTGCTAAAATCACAGTGCTTTAGCCGTTCCTGTGGGCTTTCCTGTTCCACAGGTGTTGCGTTTCAAAAGGTGCTGCACAAGTGAATAGTGGGAAAGTGAAGTCATGCCTGGGTTCAACAGAAACAGTTTTTGTAACAATGCTTGTCTTCTGCTGTAACTGTCGTACTTAAAATGATGGGGTGCTCATTGGAGCAGTGAAAGTCAAAGGTTGGTGCTGTCCTGATGCTCTTTAGCCAACTGACAACAATCTGCCCAAGGTTCCTTAAAGGTAGTTTATTTAAATACCCTTTGCGGAGCTTTGGCTGAGATTCTGGTCATTTATAAAGTCATTTCTAAGAAACTTGCATTAGGAATAACTGTCATTGCTGCCGGAGTGTTATGTAATCATATGCATCCCAAGTAATTGGAGCTATGTGGAGAGCAGTCACGCAGAGGACAGCTACTTGAAATACCAGCATAAGGCAGTGCTTGAGGTCCTCTTTGGGACGGTCGTATTTCCAGGGAAGTCCTTGCACAGCTGCTCCTTTTGCGCTGCAGGGTCCATGTGAAAGCTTGTAAAGCTTTTGCCACTTAAGCAGTGAGTGTTCTGTATCTCACTGCTATTCGGGAAGCTGTAGAAGCCTCCCGGTTTATATAGCAGTTCATGTATTCCTAAGGCCTTATCTCTGTGTCCATGTCGTTTTGAGACAGAAAAAGATCCCATTGTTTAACAAACTTCAAAACTATGTTGTGGGGTTTTGCAGCCAAAATGATTTTTTTCACGGCTGTAATGGTTGTTGCTTTGCTTTGTGGAGTGCTTCATTGATTTCCACTGGGATAACCCTGCCCTATGCTGTAAACAAAAGGTTGTTTGTGGAATAGATTTAGCAACAGGCTTTTGGTAAAGGAGGAAGCAGAGTGGTAGTAACTGCTTTTCCTAATTGTTCTCCATTGCAGCAAAGAACACTAAGCTATAGGTGGCCTTGAGTTTTATTCCAGCTTTGGGGACTTTCACACAGGTTTTTGTAAGGCTGTTACTGGCAGGGCATGACACGAGCGCCAGGTCCTCAGTTGCCCTGTGCTGCCTGGAGTACTGAAACTCAGGTCCTCCATCAACCCTGGCTCCCTGGAATACCAAAAGTCAGGTACCCTTGTGTGCCCACAGAGCATTCCCATTGTTCCTCACTCCGAGGTGTGACGGCTGCAGGGCGTTCTCACCCTGCAAAGTAAAGAAGAGCGCTTTCAGAGAGAATCTGCGGGGAGGAAGAGCAGTGACAGCTCTGAACCTCCTGTTTGATGTGTGGTTGGATGGCCTGCCGTCTCGGTTCCTCTGGCTGCTCCCACTGCCAGCTTTCTGACATGAAACCCCAGCCTTCGCCTGCTTCCTGCCTGGAAAGGTCACAGCTTGAACTGCGGCCAGCAGCGTTGCTGGCACCTTCCCAGCTGCACAGGGAGACGTGCAGGTGTTCAAACAATGCCTGCCTGTTAGGGGGGCTCGGGGCTGTGCGGCCCCACCGAGCCTCGCTGACGGACTGGTGCTGGCACGGCACAGGGGAGCGTTTGCCCGCCTGGTGGCAATGTTACACTGCGAGTCGAGGTTTGCAATTTGGAAGAGAGCGGCAAAATGTGTATTAAATCTGTTCCGAATGTGTGTGGGGTCGTTTTTCTTTTGCTGCTACGCTGATGGGTGTCCTGCAGTGTAAAAAGTTGGGGACGGAGTTCACTATTATTTCTAGGTTCTAGAATCGGGGCCAGGATTGAAGGAGCTTAAAGCTGAAATGCAAAAATGATCTCCTCCTTTTACAGTGTTTATAATACTTAGAATACAGTCTATTGTTTTTCAAGCCTGCTCAGTGTCAGAGGCGGCTGCTGAGACAGCCACATCGCCTGCTGAATATTGCTCTACAATTTAGCCTAGACCGAGACAGTCAATGGGATTGGAAAGAAAGTGAGAAAAGTAGCATTTAAAACCAAAATCAATATTCTAAGCTGGGGACCTAATTAGTCAGTGGGACTGTAAGCTGCTGCTTTATAGCATGCGACTGCACGGATCGGCTAAAATCGAAGCTCTTCTGTGGGCCAGGTTCTAACAGTTCCTGGCTATTGCTAACGTGATGCTGGCCAAGCTGGCAACACCGAGCAGAAAGGAAATACCCCAACAACTGGCAGAGGGGCTGCAGTCTGGATGAGCACGGACGTGGTGTGCTTTGTCACCATGCAGTGGGCTGTCAAGGTCAGAGTTGGGATGCCTACACAGATGGTTCTTGTTGGAGAAACAGGAGGCTTGGCAACACAGCAGCAACAACCATGCAGCAACACAAATACCTGAGAACTTGAAACAGGTGTAAATAAAAGCCTTTATCTGTGTGGTGCTCTCAGGGCTTTGGTGAACCTGTGGTTTGAAGCTTTATAAAAGAAAAAGGCTGCTTCAAACAGTCACAGCAGAAAACTTAGCGAGCAGATCATGCTGTGTGATTAACATCAATGCACAAGCATGAGCTGTATTTTTGCTTAAAAGCTTTTATTTTTTGACAAGAACAGGGAAACATTGCTGCTGTTGGATTCCGTAGGGCTGCAGAGCAGCACCTAATGCCTCTAGAGCAAGGGATCATTCTGGGCACAGGTGTCATTTATTGGGTGAATTGGGGTTGTAGAGCTCAGCTGCAGAGAGTCAGGGGTAGGAGTGTAGTGAAGGGACAGCTGGGAGAAGTGATCCAGGAGAGATGTGTCCTTGTGAGGCTTTGCACTGGGGTGATGTGTCTAACTCAGGTGGTGTACGTGAGGATGCTCCTGAGCTCCGGTGGTTTGCCAACAACCAACTGTGAGTGTATTGTGGTGATGGTGGTGGTAAAGGTTGTGTGGAGGTATCTGCTCTTGGATTTTGCTACTTACAGAAAGCTGTGTGTACCTGTGTGCTGTAGGAATTGAATTCTGGTCTACATTCCACATCCCAAACTGATCCAGTGCTGCCTTTCCCCCATACGGGGTTTCCTCTGTTTCTGTGGCTGTAGAACTTGTAAGATAGTTACAAGTAAGGCTGTGTGTTCATTAGAAATGCTCTGAGGAGGACTTGGTTTCTCTTCAAGCTCTTGAGCTTGGAATTTGAACTGGTACCGCTTTCAAAAAACAAATATTTCTATCATCTTGCCTGGGAACGAGAGCAGCCTTTTTTGCTTTGTGTAACACCAGCCAGAAGAGGCATTTCAAGGTGGGTGTTTTCAGTGTTGAGCTTTGAGTTTGTTCAGTGCCTCCTGCTTCTGAAGTAGTGCGGGAAGTGGAAGTAAGCAGACGTGTGGGATAGGGCTCACCTCGTTGAGTGATGAAGCTCAATCCCATGAGCTTAACGCAGCTCACTGCATAGCGAGGAGCTGCTAATTAATAACTGGCGTGCTTTGTTGTGTCCTTAATCCTAAAATCAGTGCTCCAGCAGCAAGCTCCAGCTTGCGGTAAGAAGAGGGGTCAGAGAATCAAGTGGTCCATGTGCCAGTGTGGTTGTGCTGCTCTTTGTTCCACCAGAAGTGCTGAGAGATCACAGCCTTGATGTAATTTCATCCCTGTAGAATATCTGTGCTCCTCCAGGGAGCGTTTCCCTATGCAGAGTGCATTAAGCAGCGGGCAGAGCTCCGAGTGCCCACAACTCATCACGTTTAATGCTTTACTGTAGGAGGAGGCAAAAGTATTTCTCTGTGTTCTTGGTTCTTAAAAGATCAACTCAAATCTCTGTCGTCTGCCTAAGTAGAGGTGGCATATGTCTGCTAGCTGGGTTCTAGAAGGTGCTGCTGAAGAAATGATGCCTTTGCCTGTTGCTGACCCAATGAGCCTGACAGCTGTCGCACTGCTGCATGCCTGTGTCCTCCTGCAGAGAAGGGCTCAGAGCCCAACCAGCCTGACCTTGTCTGTCTACAGGGATGGGGCACCCACTGACTCTCTGAGCAGCCTATGCCAGTGCGTCATCACCTTCGTTGTAAAATATATCTGATTTTATACCCAATCTATCCCAGTTTCTGCAGAGCTGCAGCAGGAGTTAGATTTGTGCCCCTACAGAAACAGGAAGGTGCTGCTGGCAGAGAACTGGCACAGGGAGATGGGCAAGGATGCATCTGCCCTTGCCCGGAGCAGCTGGCTATTGGTTAATGTCCCTCTGGCTGCCCATTAGAGTTCATTTTTTCTCATAGCGGGATTTGTTAATGTTCACATTCTGAGGCATTTGCATAGGGACAAACAATCACAGAAGAGCAGCGAAGTACGTAATGAATCACTGCTACGGCTTTTGCGCTTCCCTCCACCGAGCGTTTCTGTTATTAATAACGCTCTGTGAGCTATCTGCTATCTCGAATGCTGGATAGCATTCTGCTGGCCTGCAGGTTTCCTGTGCAATCTGTTTCACAAATGCATAGCAAAGATCCAACCAGACCCAAAGCACCTGTGCCTCGTGCCAGGCAGCTCTGCTTCTCCCTCATGACCCCCTGCAGGAGGGTGGTGGAGGAAGACCTGAGGGTGTGGGGAGCAGGATGGGGCCGTTCCCTCCAACAGTATGGCAGGGTGGGTGTCCGGTGCCCCTGAACGCTGGTGGTGATACATCTGAGTGCTGTTGGAAGGTCCTTGGATTAGACAAAGTGAATTCACCCTCTGAAAAATCTATCCCCTTGGACAGGACCCTTAGGAACATGGAGTTATCGGCCTCTCTAATCTTTGGTGCCCATCACCTGTACCCAAGTTGGTGCAATACAGATGTCCAGGCGGGTTGCAGCCGTTCAATAATGCTGCTGCTCCAGATCCTCTCATTAATACTGAGCTGGAGCACATCGCTCCTGGTCAGTGGTCTGGAAAACTGAATGCAGCTCCAGGACATGCAGGGTGCTGGGGAGAACAGGAGAAGGGAAATGTCCTGAATCTGTTGCTTGAGCTAAACTTTGTCTTGCTTGCTTTTATAGTGATGGAAAAAAACCTGCATTAAGCATGATCACACAGCATAAGGAGTATTATACTTATGAAATAATGTTTCTTTTACCATATTACATTCAGTATACCCACCACACTGGAAATGGGATTGCATTGCATGTAAAGAGATAAGGAGTTGCTTGTTGTTACCCTGTGAGATGCTGGAGATGGGACTGCAGTTGTGAATGTAAGGGTTTGAGTGATACTCAGACAATTCCATGTGAGTGGTTTCTCCACAGCAGCTGCACTACCACAGCCGTGTCCCAGTGTGAGGGGCACGCAGTGCAGAGCTGCACTGGCAGCTTCATGCACCCTAAATGGCCAAATGTGGCATGCTGGCTTTCAAATCTCCCAAATGAATGAGGTAGTTAGCTGTGTGAGGTCACTGGAAATTAAGTCTTCCTTTCCAGTTTTCTCCTTACATTGGGTAATCCATCCCTAACGGTCCTCAAGGCCAGGGTAGATGGAGCCCTGGGCAGGCAGAGCTGGTGTGGGGCAACCAGCCCATGGCAGGGGTTGGAGCTGGATGGGCTTTGTGGTCCCTTCCAACACAAGCTGCTCTAAGGCTGGAAGAAGTAACACAGCACCTGCTGACCAGCTTTGCCCTGGCTGTTTAGGAGGAGTGATGCTGAACCCTGCTCATGTGGTGAAAGCAGGGATGTGGCTGTGTTTTGTTGCACAGCCTCTGGTCTCTGCGTGTTCTCCCATGACCCAAGCTGAGCTCATTACCCAAGAGATGCTGGGATCTGTCTTGTTCACCTTGATGGGGCACTCTGCAGGTGCAGAGATGAGAAAGGGAAGATATATCTAAAGGGAGGCTAGGAGAAAGAAGGGGACAGGCTCTTTAGCAGGATCTGTTGTGACAGGACAAGGGGAAATGGTTTCACCCCAAAGGAGGGAGATTTAGATTGGCTATGAAGGTTTTTTACAGTAAGGGTGGTGAGGCACCATGCCTGGAGACAACCAAGTCAGGTTGGATGGGCTCTGAGCACCTGATGGAGCTGTAGGTGTCCCTATTCATCGCAGGGGGGTTGGACCTCATGGTCTTCCAACTTGAATGACTTTGTGGTTCTGTGACTTCACTGAATTCTCCTTCTTGTCAGAAATGGGAAATGCCCCCAGGCAGCAGGATGAGTCCTGTTCTTCAAGAGATGTTGTGGACCTCCTGGGATCCCAAATGAGGGTGCTCACAGTCCTGCTCATCCTTCTGTAGCAGAGAGCCCTGCAGATCACTGTTCTGGACTGCTCAAAACCCAGCACTGGCGGTTCAGGAAGATTTGTTTTCTCTTCAGGGCTGTACTACTTCCAGACTGCTCTGTACTGTGGGGTGCTGCCCTCAGAGCCTACTTTGCCCCGGAGGTGGCTGCATCTCACTGATGGGGCAGAGCAGTGGAAGCACTACTAGACTGGGCCACTGTAAAATACTCTTTATCAAAAATGAACATTGCAAAGAGTGCTGTAATTCTTTTGACCCCCTCTCCCTTTTTTTTTTTTTTTTTTTCCCTTGTGAAAATATATCCACTGTTTAATTAATTTTTTTTAATATCTCTCTCTCTCCAGACTTTTTGTTCCAGCCCTGCTGTGGGCGCCGTGGGCTGAGTGACAGCCTAATAACCTGCTCCGAGGCCAGTGGCAGGTGTCCCAGCACCCCTATTGAATGCCACCGTCCAAAAAAAAAAAAAAAAAAAAAGAGGGGAAAAAAAAAAGGAAAAAAATTATCAACAATCTTCCTTCAACAATGATTTATTATTGCCATAATTTGCCTTGGTACAATGAGCCGTGGAGCATATTTCTGCACCCGGCTGACAGGGGTTTGATGGCTCCAGGTTCCTATTTTATTTAGTCTTGAGCCTAATATGATTTGGTTACCCTCCCCACCCAACCTTTTCTCATTTTGTTTTGTTTTCTATGAGCGTGTGTTTCGCATAACCCTGGGCCGGCTGACAGCGCTTGTAAAAACCAGAAGTCGATCTCGCGGTGGCTTTTCACCATTAATCAAGCTGCCTGGAATTGGAAAGTAACACTGACAGGCTTTTATCTTGGCGAGAAGGAGGATGGCAGATGTATTTTATGGTGGATGAGCCTTCACGGCTTCTATTAGACGGGGACTTCAGCGGTACAAGGTGGTGCTTGGGGGGAGCGAGGGGGAGGAACAGCCGGGAGCAGCCTATAGATAAATAGATCCGTCCGTCAGGCGATGCGGAGGTCTCCAGGCGGCCAGCCATTGTAGGTGACAGAAAAGGCAATCAAAGACAAAACAAATCAAAAGGTACATCTTATCAGCAGCAGGCCAGCTGGACTTCCACCGCACTCGGAGGCCCCGCGGAGGGCAGGAGAAATTAATCGTGCTGTCGAGGCCGGAGAAATTGTCGCCGCGCGGGGTCCAAGTTCAGCCAGCGGAGGTGGCCAACGCGCGGGAAGCGGAGAGAGCGCGAGTGCCGCCATCCTGCCGCGCTCCCCCCGGCTCCTGACATGTGCATTCATCGTGCGATGATAGCTCGGCACCTATGATTGGTACCTTTAATAATATAGCCCTCGCTCAGCTGTCAGGCTGAAAGAACAATTTTTCCTCCCGCTTTCCCCTGATGCAAAGATACATCGGTAATGAGAAGGGTGACGGAAAGTGGGAGCGTGGGGAGCCGGGGAAAGTTTGGAGGAACATTAATCACAAAATGAAGCTGGAGGTGATGTTGGGAAAGGAGTGCTGTGAGCCTTGGGCTCTGCCGTGCTCTTCTTTGGGGCCCGAGCTCCTTTCCAGCCCTTAGGAGCAGCCCTGGGGGCCCCTTCATCCCCTACGGCACAGCCCCGTGTGCTGCAGCCCTTGGGTAAAACCAGCACAACTCGTGTGCAGTGGGTTTGCACTGAGTGCAGAGGAGCAGATGGCTCTTTTGCCAAGAAATGACGTTACGAGTCCCAAGAGTTTCACTGCAGCAGAGATCCTGATCTGGGCAATGTGGCAATAGTGCAGGAGCAGGAGGTGATAGTCCCTCTGTACTCGGCTCTAGTGAGGCTGCACCCTAAGTGCTGTGTTCAGCGTTGGGCCCTTCCCTACTAAAAAGGGAGGCCTGGAGCATGTCCAGAGAAGGGTAACAGAGCTGTGAAGGGTCCAGAGCACAAGTCTTTATGGGGAGTGGCTGAGGGAACTGGGGTAGTTCAGTCTGGAGAAGAGGATGCTTGGGGGAGATCTTATCACTGCTTGAAAGGAGGTTGTGGTGAGGTGGGGGTTGGCCTCTTCTCCCAGGTAACAGTGATAGGGTGGGAGGTGATGGCCTTAAGTTGTGCCAGAGGAGGTTCAGTTTGGTTATTAGGAAAAAAAGTTCCTTTCAGAAAGAGTGCTTGGGCACTGGCACAGACTGCCAAGGAGAGTGGTGGAGTCACTGTCCCTGGAGATATTCAAGAACTGTGGAGATGTGGCACTGAAGGTCATAGTTTAGAGAGCTCACAGGCATGGGCTGATGGTTGGACTAGATGATCTTCTTGGTCTTTTGAACACTAATGATTCTATGACTCCAGTTTTGGATCCAGCTGGACCTGGTCCTCGTGCTTTCCTCCTCAGAGCTGTGTGGGAACTACTCCATTTCCCCAAGGAGTTTTGCCTTCCAGGCACAATACCCACCAGTGTGTGACCCATCAGGCTCTCATGGCTTCTGCTGTTTGGAAGATATCTTTGTGTCAGTCCAAATCCCTGAGCCACAGACCATGGCAGCATGGTAATGCTCTGAGCCACTGCTCATGGCTGCACCAGCACCCAGCCCTGCGCCGTAGCATGCGACCCCCAAGGGCTCCTGCACACCCACATATTGTCCCTTCATGGCCTCTCCCCCATCTTCCTTCACATCCCCTGATGCCACCATTTTGAGATCACCTCTCAATCGCACCAGCGCTGGGTCAGGAAGGGAACCCTGGGCGGCGTTTCCCAGTGCTGGGGAGAGCAGCAGGCTTGTATCTGCTGCACTTAAGGATTATGTCTGTTTTAGTTCGAAGGATAAGCAGTGACATCCCCCAGGGTGGCTTTCTCCTGCAGTTTCCAGCAGCTTTCCCAGCTGCCCAGCCCTGTGCTGCGGTTGTTGGTCCCTCCCTCTGACGAAGCCCTTGGGCTCAAATTCTTTAGCATTAGTATTTGGCAGCCATTTTCTTATTCTGTCTATTTGCTCACTTGTACCTACAATTGATCTACTAATCTGCATCTGTTTTTATTTTTACCCTAATAAAAGTGGGGATTATGAGTAAATCTGGATCAAAGGGGTTTGTCTATACAAGCAGAGGGTGCTGGTCTCTGCGGCCCGTCATCCAAAACCCCATAGAATCAGCAGGAAGCAGGGAGGGTTAGGCACTGTGTTGGGAAGGGGGACTTTTGTTCCGTGCAGTTTCCAAAAACTGAATGGTGGTTGCCTTCATTGAGAAGGCAAAAAGCAGACATCCAACCTGGGAACCAACTGAAGTTATTAGGAAGAATTTCTTCTCAGAAAGAGTGGTTGGGCATGGGAACAGGCTGCCCAGGGACTGATGGAGTCACCATCCCTGGAGGTGTTCAAGAACAACAGAGGTGTGACTCTGAGGGATGTGGGCAGTGTTGGTGGTAGGTGGATGGTTGGACTAGGTGGTCTTAGAGGTCTTTTGCAAAGATAATAATGATTGTAAGGGATGACATCATATTTATGGTCACGAAAAAGCTCAGATATGTTGTAGCATGTTCATAGCTCTTGCAGATGAGATCAAGTTGTCCCTTAATCACATCAAAGAAATCAGGTTATGATCTGGCTGCTGTAACACCATTCCACTAAGATGATTATGAGCAATTTGGTCCCGTCTGCAAACATCTTAATGAAATGGGGAACTATTTTAGCAGAGTATAACCCCCAGCTGTAGCCATGAACAAAGCAGTAGCTCATGTTTGGCAGCTGTCACCTGGACTGGATGCAAAGTTTGTGGCCAGTTCCCAGAACTGTCCGTGAGCACTTGGGTCTTTTCTTTTAAAATATATGAAATGTTAAGCAGGCGAAGCTCATGTTTGCTTCTGCACTACAATGCTGGGCAAGAGTGGTTCACTGGAACTGCTGCTTCCTGCCCCGATTCAGAGTCTGTCTGGGTAGAGTATGGCCAGGCAAGATGATCTAAGTGGTCTTTTCCAACCTTACAGTGATTCTGTCATTCTATCAGTGGGCATGGTGGTGATGGGTCGATGGTTGGACCGGGTGATTTTAGTGGTCTCTTCCAACCTTGGCTCATGGCAGGCAATGCCTTGGCCCCCAGCACGCTGGATTTGTGTGTGCCCGTGGTCTTGGAGCGGGATCTAAGCGTGGCACTGCTCTGCAGCTGGAAGGAAATCACAGCTTGTAATATTCAACTGGTTACTATAACCCCCACCCACCCCAGGTTTAATATTAGACCTATTTTTCACGTTGAAACCGAAATAGTACAAAATATGGGCTTGCTGTAATTGTTGTTAGATTATGTGTCACCCTGATAAGATGTAACAAATATTTTCCTACCCAGCAGGGCCTGTTTCCCTGCATGTAATGGATGGAGAAACTTCTCATAGTGTGCAGGCAATCGGTCGTAAAAACTTCGCTTAGAAGATTAATGCAAGAAGTGCAACCTTTGTGGGAAATAGGGGGAAAAAAATTAAAATAATGTTTTGTCTTTTCACATTTAATATTAATACCCAAACTTCCTTGGTGGGCTGTATGCCCCCTCCTGCTTCCAGGGGCAGCTCTGTCAAATAAGTATTTGTTTTTTTTCTTATGATCCTTCATTGGTAGCTGTTGTATGTGGTGTAGTGATTCTTTCAGCAGAACTATTTTTATCAGTAATATGAAAGACTATTTTCATGGGCAAAGCTTTGACACCAATAAGTCAGCCAGGCGTCACTTAATAGGCTAGATAAACATTCGCTCACCATTTAGGGTAGAAGGATTTTCCCTTTATATCACAGCTTTATGTCTTTGGTAGACACTTAATGGCTGTTAAAGATGGCATGCTGGGGGGAGTCCTCCAGAACCAGTGCAGAGGCAGCACAGGGGCTTATTTGTTGTGTAGACATTAGCACAAGCAGAAATGGGAGAGGGGAGATAAACTTTTGCTGTTGAAGGTTTGGAAAGTTGTAGGTTTTTTTTGTTATTTTCCTTCCCTATGTGTAATTAAGGTCTTACTTTCTTGCAAAAGTCCACTCCTTGTTGCCTCAGCAGGTCTTCTGCCACCATGTAAGCAGGGCACCAAACGAACAGGGAATGCGGTGGAGTCACCGTCCCTGGAGACGCGGCACTGAGGGAAGTGATTTAGTGCTATATTTGCTAGCTTTGTTCATTTGGGGTCAGTAAGAGAGAGGTCCTTTCAGGTTTGAAAGCAGGATTGCTCCTTGGCCAAAAATAGTCAGGGATTAACAACAACAAAACAAAAAAATCGTTCATTAAATATCTGTGTCACTGCTGTTTAGTTACAGATGTAGAGAATGGAGTAGAAAGAGTATTTAAAGCACAGAAGATAATTAGGGTTGGCTGGCAGTACTAAAATTCATCTTGAAGAATGGGACAGGTTTTCACAGGACTGTGATAGTAGAATGTGATCAAAACAATATTAAATCCAAATGAACATGAAATGGTTTAAAATCACTGAAGTTTGCAGTAGAGGATGCGAGGTTAGTAACTAAAATGTGTTTTTTCTTATATCACCCACTTATGTTATATAGATTTGTCCAAGATTTCAAACTTTAAAGCGTTTATTCTGAGTGCTGTGAGGCAACTAAAAGTATCTACACATCTTACAAGGAAGGCAACGCGCTTTGTGAAAAAGCAACTGAAGCAAAGTTCATACAAATCTGTGCAGAGCAGAATTTCAAACCTTAATTACCAGGTTAATTTTTCTCACTGTTCTTCTGCTAACTCTCTTGTCCACGTGGACATCATACACTTTTAGCTTGCACTTTTTTTTGATAGTGGTTGATCAAGAAAGTGAGGACTGAACATAGTGGAAAATGTAGCTTATGACAACAGCAGGAATTTGTTTAATCTGCTTTAAGAAAGCCTAAAGAAAAGATAAATTATTTCAGGAGAAACACGTTAGAAGGGCCAAAATATCCAAGAAAGTCCTTAAAAAGGTCTTGTTACCATTTCTTTCCTTTGCTACAGATCTGTTCTTGTGTCACAGACCCATTTTATTCACATTTTGTATTGTGATTCCCATCTTACCTATTTCAATTGTTTCTTTAGGGAAGTCAGGACTCAGGACAAACATATGCAAGCTACCAGTATTCTTGAAATACTTTATTATAAACCACTTCAGACAAACTTTCATTCAAAAAAAAAAGTCATCATCTGTAAAAGGAAACTATCTTAAAAGGATATTCATAAAGAAAATAGACTGTTCTTAAGCATCAGCTTCAGTTAGAGCTCTTCCATAACGAAATCTAAAAACCACTGGTGGTTCAAGAGCTACTCATTTCACAGGTACTCATAAAATGGAGACTAAGATGTTACACAGATATCATAGAGCATCTTATCATTGACAATATAATAGGAAAGCTTGCTATTTAATTCTGCCTGACAAAGCAGTCCAACATTTAAATATTTTTCCAGTCCCAAAAGAGACAAACCATTAACATTTCTTATTTAAGCCAGCCCTGGGTAAGGGTTAACGCCACTTCAAAGCATCTAATGTAAGCTCATTTCATGTACTTCTCTTGTTGATCAGCCAAAATCTTTGCTGAAGACTTGGCATCATAGAAAAGTTCATTTATTTCTTCAATATGCTCCTTCTCAATGCTGTCTTTCCCATTAATCTTGGCAAGCAGGTTAGCTGGGGTCAGTAGCTGCACAGCATACCTGTGATCAAACAAGGTATGGATGAAAAATTACAATTCAGTGGATTCCAGTGAACTGAACAAACGTATGGGTGGGAGACCTATTAGGAAACACATAGCTCTAGTAGTATAAAAAAAAAATCTGTAAGATCCTATAGCTTGTACATCTCTTAAACAAGGCGACAGGAGGATTACTGACCTCTAGTAATGTTAACTCTTAACACAATATTACTGTATGGGAGAGAGTTGTTTCACTTCAAGAGTAAATTATCCTACGGTGTTTTAAGCTCCAGTCATACTTAAAAAGTGTGAGAGAAGAATCAATGGCATTCAACTTACCTTAAAGTTGTCTTGGTACCAATTTCCCCTAAATGATTTAGAGCTTCTTCACTAATATTAATTCCTTCTGTCTGAGCACGAAGTTTTATGATCTGTTGGAATAAATAAGTCAGGTAACAGCCCAAACTATTAGCATGCTACACTACTTAGTTTATTTTCTAGAAACACTGTCAGCTTAGAGATAGGATGTGCTATAAAATGGGATGGTATGAACTTATCCTGTTGTAATTTACCACTAAACTACAAAAGATGTGTGGAATTCTATGTCTTTGAATGGGAAAACATCACGCTGGAAAACCTGACAATCATAAAAGCAGGCTGAAGTAATGTTTTGACTACTTTAGGATGATTTTGCATGGTTAGCAAAGTATATCTACTAATGAGAAGCAGAGTACGAGAACTTACACAAGGAAATTGAAAAAGTACACAGAGAGTAACGATGACAGCTGGAGTCTTGTGGGCAGCTACATCAGTTCCTACAGTGTATTGTTGCTGCTACACAGCAGAGTGTTCCAACAAGCCCTACAAAAAGCTACGCTCTTCCTACCGCAGCTCACAACACACTTTTTATTCCACTGACAATCCAATTGTAAAATAAATCAAAAGTTACTTTCTAAGATTCACCTATTCATGCAAGAAGAAAAAAAATCACTAAGAAGAATCTAATCTTTCAAGAACAGTCCCAGGCTTGTACCAGTTTGCAGATCTGTACAAAGTTGGAGAGCAAGATATCACAATAAGCCTGAGCATATAAAGCTGTAACAGGAGTGGCGCAAGTCTCTCGGTAGTCCGTATTACCAGGCGAGTGATAAGGGGCAGACTGGATAATGATGTTGTGTTGTAGTGCTGAGATAACTCTGCAACTGCAAGCCTCATATAATACAGGTATTTTTCACTTTGGCAGCTTTGTAAACAAGATATCAAGAAGCACTCGTTTAAATTAAAGCCATAAAAATGCGCCAGGGGAGTCAGGGTAGGGAAGGGAGTAAAGAGGGGTTTGAAATAGCAGAAAGTTGTGCTAAGACATTAATACTGAATATCAGAAATATCCCTGCAAATTGCAATTCCAAACTGAAGACTTGTCACATCTCACACATCATCCAGATAGCACCTTTCGTTCAACTACTACTGCTTTATTCTACCCCTGCTAGAAGCAAGACACCTCAAATGCCACTTAGCTCAGAATAACTATTTCTTAAAATTTTGTATCTAGCAACCTGGTAGAACCTCACTGAAGGATCAGGGACCAAGGCAGTAACCCAGAAAATACCGACTAGCAAGCTTACATCAAATAGGAGAAGAAGTGTTTAGCAGGTGAAATAACTAGCACCCTTTGTTCATAATGTGTAACCCCTTCCACCTGATGGCAGGCACACATGGAAGAAGTAGTTATCAGGCTAGAATATGCATATAACAGGGGTTATCCTAGAATCACTGTATGGTTGCAGGAAGGTAACTGTGAGTCTTGATCTCAGCAGAAGCACATGATGGGATTTCCTCTGGTTATGAACTAACTTTCAATAGACACACAATTACTGTGCTGACAAGCAAATCAGTTGTGAGATGTCAAGGCAAGGAGTCCCATATAGAAATACAGTCAATGAAAACTACTAGAATGAAAGAAAATGGGACCAAAAAATAAAGACAGTTATGGACGTCTTTTATTTTTATCATCCCTCCTAAGCTGTATTTAGTTAGAAAGTGAAATGTAATAAATGCCTCCTTCTCCTCCTCTCTTAAAAGTAGTTATTGAAAAGTCCTAATCTAAGGGAAGATGAGATTATTTAACTATGTGGTTGATGGCAGCAAATGTCCAGATCTATTTCTAGCTTTAGAAAAAGCTACTGTAAGCACTGCATTTCCCTCAGCCTTGGGAGGGGTTGGAAGGCATAGCATGGAACCCAACTCTTCTAAGAAATCATCAGTTTAGGAACAAGCTCCTTAATACTATATTATCTGCTGATAACACAGTACACTACACTGCTTTTTGTTAAGCTATTTTTAATTCTCAGTATGTTTTCCTTACTGCACAAAATTCACATACAATACAGAGAAGTTCAGATGAGAGTTTTTAACACCTGCAGACTGAGCAGAAGTCATGCTTGAAAACCTGTTTTGTATACAGACAAAACACAATCATATTATTAAATCTCTGGCCTGCTTCTACTGTTATCTGCATCGTAATGCTTTTAAGTATCCTTTTAGGTACAAAAAAATCATCCTGAGCGTGGTTCACAACAGCCCTATGTGAAAAGCTCCTCAAACTAAATGAAATGAAGCTTTGCCCCTACGTTTATATTCAATAAATGCCTCAGCTTCACCTTGGCACTTATCCAGCAGCCAGAGACTATTATCTCCTGAAAACGCTCTCCTCCATTGACACTATCTCTTAAATAATACAAAGAACTGACATGATAAACTGTAACGTCTTCTGCATTGTGTCACTTCACAGCATTGAGACGCTAATGAGGGGGATCTTTGACACGATGCATCATAATGGCACCTAAGCATTATAATCGATACACGGAACACAGCCATGGCCCCACAGGAAAGGTTTCGGGCATTCAGAAGTGTATCTCTGCAATGTTTACTGTGCTAACGTTTCCAAACTTGTCTAGGAGCACAAAAATCCCTTCACTTGTCCTTTCAGGAAGCAGCCCAAGTAGGTTAAAGCTTTAGTATAGGGGATGGAGGCAGAAATGCAGTGAGTGAAGTTGCATTCCATAATTCCTCATCTCTCATGTAGAGGAACAGGTGAGGTCTGGGATCACAGGTCCCCAGAATGCAACATTCATACCTGCAGGAAAAAGCACTGCCTGCTGGAACCTGCAAACTCTACAGAAAGCACACGCAGGTGAGATGTCACTTTCAGCTCTAGACATGTTTACCAGTAGTTTGTCAGTGCATGGAAATCCAAGATAAAAAACCGTATGCACAATTTTAACTTACTCTAAATGGTTTCTAAAGCAGCACACTTTTAGGAAGTGGTAAACTTTCTGGCACAAACTCTGCTGATTCAAACAGCTCTATAGTAACAGAATATACAGGAATGTAGAAGTTATCCCAAGAAAGTAGAATTCTCATATATTTTTTAGAAGCTCTTAAGATGCTTTGTATACCTGTTTCATTTCCTGAGGCGTATACAACATGGTTCGGATAATCATCACTCTGTCCAGCAGGTCCAGTGGTATTCCATGAGGAGACACTACATCCTCTGTGCCTCTAAAGGAGAGAACAAATGGAAAGGGATCAGATGTTATTCTGAATACAGTGTGTTGATTTGACTAAAATTGGTAGTAATTGACTGTATGTTCACTAATTTACAAGTCTTCTGTATTCCCATAGAGACAATCTCCCCAGGCACTGACAGGAAACATTCTAGCCTGAAGTTCATACTGGGCAGCCTGCAAGAAACAAATATCACAGGAACTTTTAAACATGTCACTCAAAAATAGTCTGAGGTGGTGCTTTTCTTTGTTTTTTTTTCACTGTATCTTACAATGTGGTCTTATCTAATGTTCCAAAGTGTATTGCAGTGAGGAACAAATGATTCTTATTAAGCTGTACAGCAATATCAATGATATGCACTATTAGTCACTGCATGTTCTCTCTTGCTGAACAAGCCATTACTCTGTTCTATACATCCCTGAAAGCCTCCAGCCACTGCAGTATTCGCATTACAGGCCTGCAGTCCAGCAAATTCAGAAGTAGAGATCTGTCTATGAAGGACAAAGCACAGCGTAGACTCTCAACCATTTTTTTTGTTTGGTAAACAGCACCCAATAGCAGAATCTGCAGACACATCTACTCCTGCTTTTTCAAGAAAAGTGAACTGGTGTGAAGTCGAGAATGAAAAATATCCACATTTCATGATACCTATGAAGATAATAGATGTAAAAGGTAAAGTGATGGTAGATAATTTCCAAGTTCAGTACTAGTATTTAGGATCTCAGCTTTGGTCGTGGTTCTCCACGGGAAACAAATCAAAAATCCATGCAATCAACTCGAGCAGATGATGTTCTCTCATGAGGTTAAAGAATCAATTAGCTATGTTATAAAATTAAGTCTCTCCTGACCCTTTTAAGAGATACCAGTAGGCATAGTAGAGCATCACCAACTCTTAAAGATAGTAGTGTGGAGTTAAGACCTTGCTTTTAAGGGATTTAGTTTATCAGTATTAGATACAACTATTATATGGAAAACTTCCTTTCTTAAATCACAGGTTCCTGTCAATTCATGCTAATAGATCTGTTTGTTCTACTTTTACAAGACAGCCTTTTTATTCCTTTGCAGTACTGCAAAGTCCCACCTCATCATTTTTGACAGGCTTATCATCTTAACTTCTAAACAATGCAAACAGAGAAAGATTAATATCAGATGACCCAGTAAGAGTGAAAGGAATAGCTGGTTAAAGAGCTGAATTAATTCAACTTAAAGAGTAGCAACCATTGCTAAAGACATCTTGTTTTGATGTACTTAGATCTAGACCACAAATTAAGAGTAAAACTTGAGGAAGAATTTGAAAGAGGAAAACGCTTTTACAGAAAATGCAAAGAATGCACTGTGTGGGTGCAAAATATTGAAGTGGAAATGGAGCAGAGATTAAAAACAGGAGGTAAGTTGGCGAGGCTGGAGATAAAAAAATCTAGACCACTACAGTAGGAAAGAAAGAAGGACAGTGAGAGGATGAACTGCAATATGCTTCAGCAGTAAAAACAGGAAGTTTAAGCTTTATACAGCAAGGACAACAAACAACAAATTGATTCAGGAGAAAACTACAATAGTATGCATTTCTGGTTCTACAAGAGCTGTGTTGAGATATCTGAAGAGAGAGGGAATTTAAGAGAATTCAGGGAATACAGTTTAGAGAAAAAGAGGGACGTGTCAGTAGAAATAAAAGGAGTTCTAATCTGCTTTAATTCAGTTACTGAGGTACTTAATGTTCTTCTCTTGGTGAAGCCAACAAGCAATTCCTAAGCAGTGATGCACCTCACAACCCACACAGGGTGTTTGCACAGATGTCAGTACCAGAGACAAAAGCTTTCAAACGTTCTAACACTGCTGAGACAGCTCACTCCATGACTTATGGGCTGATGCAAACTGGAAAATTCAACTTTAGACATACCTGATTACACAGTTTCCTCGATTGGATGCAAAGATTACAATGGGAGAAATAGAAGATTCCAGTGCTCGGTGCAGGTATGTGAAACATTCAATATCCAGCATGTGAACCTCATCTACAAACAGTACACCTGGGACCAGCTCTGCGATGCCTTGATCAATGTATTTATTTACCACTTTATTTATTTCTCCTCGAAGTTTGTCTATGAGAACCAAAATAAATTGTTAATTACTCTGCTAGTGAGCAATAGGTTTCTATGAAAGACTTAAAGCAATCAACATATTCCCCTGGAGATGTTCATGGTTTGATCTCTTAATGCCACGGGATAAATCTTGGCAGCACTAAAATTCTGTGGAAGTTTAAACTAAGATTTGAAATTTCAATCCTGTATTGTGGAGACATCTGTGCATCAAAATTTCTCTAAAATGAACTTCCAGCACATAAGTCAGCCAAACGTCAGTTTAAAATGTGAAGTTTAACCAAGTTTCCAAGCATGCGTAAAAAGAACAGTATTGAAAGAATAAAATATTCCTGCTGTATTTCAGCACCGTAGCTTTCTATAAAGATTCTGCCAACATATGGATTTCAAAGCTATGCAAGACGTTACAGATAAACTTAACTTCAGAATAAGCAAAATGACCTCTAGAGTGTAAGCAATATTTCAAAAGAGCACCATTCAAGTTAGGAATTGAAGGCTTATCTAAATTCAGTTACTTAATGAAATATCAATTATTTCAAAGAATAAAAAAGAGAACTGATTTTTCTGTAGATCTTTTTTCCTTCAGACGTGTAAGTAGGAAGAGCAACAGTGCACTTACAGCATCAAGTCAAAGGCAGCTGCTACAGCAGACAAAAGCAAACCAAGGCTGGAGTGCTTAGAGCTTTTTTTCTGCTCCTCAGAAATAGTGCACGGTCACTTCACAAAAGAAAGTAACCTAAGATTTTTTTTCATTTTTGAGGTGTCAGTTTGCAACTTAGCATAGCTCTAGGAAAATATGAGGACTGCTCTGAAAGTAATGACTGTTATTTATTATGCTGGCCCATGACAACAGAGCCAGATGCTGGTGGTATGGCAGTAGAGGCTGAACCTTTTCATAAGTATTCTGTTACATGTTGTTGCCACGTGACAGATGGCAGCAGAGGGACAGTCTGACAAAATGGCATCTGACATGGAAGTGTGCATGAAACAAAGGTGTGGAACTGAATTCCTCCATGTGGCAAAAATGGCACCCATTGATGTTAGCATTTATGGAGACCAAACAGTGGACATGAGCACATTGAGGAGGTGGGTGGTGGATTTCAGCAGTGGGGACAGATCTTTACAAGCTTGGCACACAGACTCTTGTTCCACTGCTGGTGAAAATGCAGAGCTAATTGATTGTGACTGTGTTGAAAAAGAGTGTTTTGTAGCTGAGAATTTGCTTTACCAACTAGTGTTACTGTGCCCTTTGTATCTGTTGCAGTTAGAGGGAAATAAATAGGCATTACTTTTGGAGCAACCTTTCACATACTCTTGAGCAGAAATATTTGGAGAAGGACAGCACTAGGTCTCTGACCTCCTTCTTTCCAAAACATGGATGCAGAATACAGTATATAGCTTAAAACTGTGTGAACCAGTAACGTTTGCAGTGTTTCCAGCTAAATCTGAACATTTTTGAAAAAACATTATTTGTAGGCACTCATCATTATAGATGTCGTATTAATAACCCAATTTTTAATACTTTCTAATTCAGGCAAACATAGGTTATGATGGTCTGAAAACATGATGCAGGGTTCATACCAGTAATTTCAGTTTTCTTAGGCTTCATCAGTTGTCCCATCATAGAGAGGATGTCTTGCCCACCCTAGAAGAAAGTTACAGCAAGTATTAAGTCTTGCAGTGAACACGTACCATGAGAATTTTAAGAACTGGAAATTGGTTAAAGCAGTTCTTTCTTGCAGTTGAACTGACACTTTATTCAGCAGTGGTTGATAACCTGTCAAAGGTCAGGTCGCTTTACCACAGTGGTATTCCAAGCCTAACTGTTTAATTAGCTATTTCCTCTTTCTTTAACCTTGCTCATTTGCACAGTACACAAAAAATGAGGTATCTGCTTTTAAAAATTGTCATAGAGAAGCTCATGAGAGCTGAGAACATCGGGGAACACAGAGTCTTAGGATT
Source organism: Meleagris gallopavo (assembly GCF_905368555.1). Classification (NCBI taxonomy): domain Eukaryota; kingdom Metazoa; phylum Chordata; class Aves; order Galliformes; family Phasianidae; genus Meleagris; species Meleagris gallopavo. Next base: position 9,335,566 of record NC_139417.1, on the reverse strand, counting down.
ATTTGTGTGCATTGTAATTGTTCAACCTGTCAACACAGGAACAATTACGCTGAGTTTTAACACTTTAGAATTCCTTGATATTATCAGGTAAATGATTTTGTTGGAAAAAGGATGTTTATTCTGAAATGTAGTAGCAGGTTAAGGGCTTGTAATATCATAGGGGTGCCAACCTTTAAACACAAATACTGTATTGTCAGTGGCTTTTGTTTATGACAGAGGAGTTTCCTCCTTCCTTGATTTACATTACGATACAGAAAGGGGTAATTCTCCTACTTTCAACTTTTTTATGCAGTGACTTCAGAGCTCTACTGCAAATCACAAGGAAGTTTAATGGGAGGTTATTAAATGTTTCTGAAGGAAGCGGGGAAATTAAGAGAACCGACAGCAAGGTCAAAAACACTCAGTGATCAGACACACGGTCTGATCTTTGGGGTATCCTGCGTGGAGCCAAGAGTTGGACTTGATGATCCTTATGGGTCCATTACAACTCAGGCTATTCTGTAATTTATCATGTACTTGCAATTTCTATTTTACAACCACAAAGCTATAACTAAAGAAATTAATCTGTACTCAACTTTCTACAAATAAAATGATGCAGATCTGGCTGCTGCTACCTCACATCTCTCCTTATGGAGACAAAGGAATAATCTTACCCAGCAGGGGAGAAACCGTGATCAAGCAGGTTTTCCAAGGGCAAGGTGCTTAAATTTATTATTATTATTTTTAAATGTTGGATATTAGGAAAAATTTGTTATCTGAAAGAGTTGTCAAGAGTTGGAACACAGGCTGCCGGGGAAGAGTGGAGTCTCTGTTCCTGGAGGAATTCAAGAAATGTGTAGATGTGGCACTTAGAAATGGGATTTATTGAGCATGGTGGTGATGGGCTGAAAGTTGGACTTGATGACCTCAAGAGGTGTGTAGGAACTGCTGAGTCATGGCCTGAACCATTGATTGAGCACCTGAGGAAAGGACCCAGCTCAGCCCTGGGAGCACAGGTGAAGGCAATTCAGCTGTGTGACAGGACAGGTGGAGCCTGGCTGCATCTCTCTTAGACCTCATTTAAGGGCTGACTGCAGGAGCTCTGGCTGCGGATCCTTCCCTTGTGGAGTTTCCTTTTTGTGTCTAGATCTTTGGAGATGGGTGAGTACTTTTTCTTTGTAACACCTCTCCACTGTGCTAGTCCCTTTGTCATTACGCCTTCTGTATTGCCACTTTCTGATTGTTACAAGAGGTCTTTTCCAACTTTAATGACTTTATCACCTCTTTCTTTGGTCAAGAGGAGCAGTCCACACTGCAGCAGGCCTCCTTGCAGAGAGCAGGGTTAGAATGGCCTTTGAGATACCTCCTGTTTCTCCTATGGCAGTTTCTTTGAGGGTACTTTAGAACAACTCAAAGCTTTCAGTATTCTTCTTGATTGTTCTAGAAACCACCAGAACTATGTACAATATTTTTTCTGTAAAGAATTCATCTGTGTAATTCAATACCTGAGGTCGAGCATTGGCCACATCCAAGTCATGCAGAGTAACATCCTGAATAATTTCTTTTTTCTTGTGCACATCACCCTTTGGCAAAGGAACATACTCTTCAGCTTCAAGGTCAAATTCCGTAGCATAGGTATCACACCTGCCTTGCCTCTGAAGAAAGGCAAAGAAGAGAAACTTAAGTATAGGATTTGTTTTGGTGCCAAAACCTCGAGCGACAAACTTGATAAAGGACTTAATTCACAACTCCAGTCCTGACAAGCTTCTGTCTGACAGTTTGGACATCCCACTCCCTGCTTAGCAACAAGCATACTGTATCTACTAATCAGTGCTCAAAATACCCTATTGAAAAGCACCTGATATTTTGGTGGTAAGAATATTTCGCTCCTCTCTCCCTTTATTTTAACTGTATGCAATTCTTGCTAAAGGACAAATCCAGACGATTAGCTAGAGATTAGGAGAACCGTTCAAGACTCCTTTGTAGGTGGGTGATTTATTATATGATAGAAAATATTATGGTCATCCATTAAACAGCAAGTATCGCTACTTTCCAAATCAGATATGAAAAGAATGCTAACTAATGCAGCATTCCCTTCTACACGTATATATCTTGTGGAGAAAATACCAGAGCGATAAAAGAAAGATTAAATACACTGCACATGTCAGCCTGAAAATGACTAAAGTTGCTTGCTGTTTTTCTTCCCCATCCTTCCTTAAAGATGTCTTGATCTCAGAGAAAAGGAAACTCAACCAGCCAGTACCAGTGATAGCTTCCTTGCCACATGACCTTAATCATGAACCAGATGACCATGTTCTTTCAGTGCAAGAGATATTTTTCTTACTAAGGATAATACTAGGCACTTTTAAAACTTTCACATAACCATTTCATGTCAATTAAGCTTAACAAATGGGAGAGCTCCCTGACAAAGGCAGGGAAGACCTGCAAGAACACATCCACCTGCATAAAAATGCAGAACTTTAACTTTACCTTGACAGCTCCACTGTTTGCTTCAATATAAATAACATCACCTGTTTCCACTCGTTCCTTCTGCAAGCTTTCAAATATGCTTGGGTCCAGCTGCAGACAAACAAACATCACAGTTGGTGAAAACAATTCTGCATTAATGTGGTAATCAACAAAAAGAAGTTTAGACTAAAGCACACTTCCAGCAGGCAAAACTAAACTGCAACTTCCCCCTGTAATACCCTCTAGGATTTTATAAAGCTGTGACACCTGGAGTAGTGGTAGAGGACAACTTAGTCTTTACTGTAAAATCTAAAAGAAGATGCATAAAACTTATTTTCTTACACAAAAAAGAATGTCTGAAGAAAGTGACATTAAGTGCCAAAAACATAATGATACCAGTTACAAAGAGTGCCTTTGTGTAACGTGACAACGTGTTTACACTTAGGATGTGGTGCTTCACTTGCTTTCTAGCAAAACTTTTACAAAAACTGACTACTGCACTGCATTATGCTACTTGATCCTGAGTCTGCATCCTCTGTCAAGCTGCGTGAGGGAAAGCAGACGTGGAATATGTGAGATGCTATTGTTTCCCATAGTATGTATTTATTCATTTTTCCTCTGCATTTTCTTGTTTTCAGTGTGAACAAATGCAAGTTGATACTTAACAACAGAGACAGCTTTCAGCTCTTGTATTCTAACTGACAAGGAAATTAAACAATAAGGACAGAGACAAGAAAATAAAGGGAAAGTGGGGCTGAGCTGGCAACATACCAGCTCAATTTGTAGTTCTCTATCACATATTCACTAAAGCATTTCTCCACGCATAGAAGGAAGAACTGTGGCAGAAAGAACAATTTGTATAGAAGCGGACAAACTTTGCCAAAACTATTCTCAAAAATTCAGTTGAGCATCAGGAAAAACAAAAATGAATAAGCCTTCTTGCTTAATGAATAAGCTGCAGTCATTGTGAGCGTATCAGGTTGTAGCTCAGATTCCTCACTGAGTCTATTTTTTTTTCTGTGAGCTAGCAATGTTGCTGCAAAACTGCAACAGAATCTTTTGCTGGTTAAATCTTTCTTTAAACTTGAACACTCACAAGTGTGTATTGTCAAGCAGAAAAGTAACAGGAGCTGTTAAGTGAGCGATGGAGTTTCCTATTAGTAGGAGAAAAGACCGATATCCAAAAACTAGGAACACCAAAGAGATACAAATACGTGCTCAGGAGTAAGATAACATTGTCTAGCAAAACAGTTTCTTTGCACTGTTGTTGTACCCAGATGGGGATCAAGAATTGGTTAAAAACAGAAGATGCAGATATGACAATTTTAAGGAAATCTGGAGACCCTACCACACGTACCTTCAACTGCTTGGTTCCCTTTGCAGTTTTGAGTCCTATAATTACATGGCTGATTGTTTTGCCATAGCCCCCCATAGGGTTTTCAGTCTCACATGGAGTTAATTCTGTGACTTCTCCTTCATACACCTCCTTAGTCTCTTTAATCCTCAATCCTGGAAGCAATTGTTTGAAATAGTTTAATTACACAAATCAATGGCCAAAAGCACTCAAGAGTCTTCCACGTTAATGCCAACAGATTTTAATATATTGCAAGGGTTTGTTACATTTAACTGGAAATCTTTAATTCCAAAATTTCAAAGATAATTATAGTTCTTCAATATTAAGTGTGAATATTCAACCCATGTCATGAGAGGGAAAGCTGAGCCCAAGTTCTGATCCAAAAAGCAGCTTATTAAGCTCTAAGAAACTATTTTCTTTCTGCTGTTATTATTTGTTCTTTAAGCAAATATCAGTATCCTCTCTCTTTTACCTCCCCTCAAAGAAGGCAGTTGTCTGATTTATGACTTTTCAATAAATATAAACAGTTCATCAAAATTCTGAAACTGAAGATCAGTGACAACAGCACAACTGTGAGTTGTACCCAATTGTTATGCTTTTAGAAAAGAACCATAATGTCAGGATAGATGAGAAACAAAAGTAACTTCAAAAAAACTTTGCTTTTAAGAAAGACAGTGTAGAATATTTTACAGTTATGGGTGAGAGGTGAGCTAGACAAAGTTTAATAGAATCTGTTATAAAGCAAACTTAAAACTGTTTCAAAATAGCGGACAGGGTCGTCCTTACTTCGCTGTTTTTCAGAGAGTTGAGAAAACATTACAATACTCTAAACCAGAACTATTGCAGTGGACTAAAAGTCATTTTAAACTGATTAAATAATACAGAGCTGATGAGTTTTATGTTTAGACTGTGCCAAAGAAAAACCACTATCATCACCACCACAATTATGCAGACGTTTTAACTACATAAAATTTCAAAGAACCCACATCTGAGGAGACTCTATAAAGTATTTTATGAGACACACATGCCATACCAAAAATAATGAATGGGCTGTAACAAGATATAAGGAAATCATCCTGCGCAGTCTGAGGCTATTAGGACTTCATAAAACTTTCCTTGTTCCTTAACTTTTCTTTTTGCTTTGAAATAGATCAGACACTTCACCAGTAATCTTGAGTTGCTGATAGGGAAATAGGAAGGACTGACAAATAAGAGTCTGTCTCCCTCTACTGGACCCAAATTAAGGATGGGAGTTGAAATGTGAGAAATAGTGGGATTTTTCAGACAATGTGGTAATTTCTTGGTAAGACATGTGTTTTCTCTTATGTAACATAACCTGGAAGTTCTACACAAAGTTAATTTCAGAAAATGTTTCAAATGTTTAAGCATACCAAAACATTAAACAAAAAGTAACGAACCTTTGAATTATGAAATTGACCTAGACAAGGCTGCATCACATAGACTACATCTGCAAGGAACATTCAGTAATATGGGATTCTGTACAGTAGAGCTCCCCGTGGTAAGATCTGGACATCTGCAGGCTTGCTTTTCCCTTATTTTTGTTTTTAACATTTCAGTGTAAGTCCTATTCTGCCCCCACAAACTGCAAGCCATTCATGTTTGGGGTATATTTTGCACGGTCCTAAATCACATCTTCATGTTTTATTGTCTGAAAAGAATCAGACTCGAGCAAATTCTGTTCCACAATACAGACCAAAGCTGAATCACCTAAGAGTTTAACAAGATCTGAAAAAAAGTAATCAGTGTTTTGAACTTCCTATTGATTATATTTGATTTAAAATCAATCTTCATGTATCAGCTTAACTCTTAAAAGACCTCCTTAACTTAAACAGAGACATTTCCTAATTGAAACAAATCAGAAGCATGAATCCAGGAAAGAAACTGCAGAATACTTCACGTTTTGGCTCAAAGGTGGACTTAAATAGTGCTTGTTTGATTTACTGGCAGTTACAACTCATAAACAGCACATTGGTTCCCTGTATCTAAGGGGCTATTCCAGTAGTTCTTTTTCACTAGTTAGCTACTGTCACCATCCTGGTAGGCTGCTAATAAGCCCCACAGAGTACTAATCCCTCTTAGCTGAAGTGCTCTTTTTTTAGCATGTACAATTCCATCTTCTCATTTTCCACTTTTTTTTTCTTACGTATTCTAAACAACATTTGGCCATTAGACTACATCAAGCATGTTATTATATGACTTCCAACAGTAAAAATCTGAGAACTCTGATTTGCCTGTTTTCTTATGCAATGATGGGATCAAACCAATCAGTCCCTCTTGCTTCCAAGAACAAAGAAAAAACTGATGTTAACGTCCCTAATTGTTTTTACAATTTGAGCTGTCTAAAGCTCCTCAAAGTAAAATATACAATAAGGGAAACATGATGTATACAGAACCTGCAAGGAAGGCTTCATACCAACCAAGCAGAAAAAAAAAATATATATATATATATATATCGGTGCTAATTGTGTGAGATGACTTTTTTTCTTGCACTCAGCTACAGCTGCACTGTGCATATAAAATCTTTTTTGAGAAGATGTATTCTTTTAAATTATTTATTTGCCAGGCAGGTGATTGAAAATCTAACCAAGATTTAAACACGATTGGAAAACATTCCATGATTAAAAAAAAAAAAAAAAAAACAACAATAGTAGATCCTTTAAAATATTTATTTCATTTTTTACACTGATAAAAATATTCAATAAAGGTGGTGTTATGAAAATGTGACACAGAGTTCAACAGAAAGGAATAAAAGAATTTCCATCTTTCATGAACACCAATATTTGTTTAGAAGTGTCTCTCTGCTGACATTCAGGGAATGCAGAGAACTAACAATGCAGCTGGCTGTTAACCCAAGAGTTAAAATACTGCTATCTCCAGAAATGACAACATGGATGGCAGAAGTTTCATCTGTTGGTTCAAGTTTCCAAATCTCTGACAGGGAACTTCATCACATCAAGGAAATATAGTAGACTACTCAGTCTCTGGCTTCCCTCCCCCAGGCCCTGCCACATTCACGGTAACTAGACCAGAGACTACTGAAAGTTGCTTTCTTATAAAAATGAATGGAATACTTTTACTTGGTTGCAGAACTGAGAGACCTCTTCACCACTCCCAAATACTCAAGTGAAGTCAGAGAGAAAACATAGCACAGAAATCAGGGAAAATTAACTGTTAATAAGTTCAGTTTTTCAGTTAGGTCATCTTTAGGCAATCCTTACACAAACAAGGAACCGCTTTAACTGCATTTATCAGCTGTCAGCAGAGATCATAAGAGAGATTTTAGCTATTTAGCTAGGTTGCGTTGCAAATTTACCCAATTTACATTGACTTTGTAAAAGCACTCTAGAATTGAGGACGATACTGAAAATACTATTTATTATGCTGGCATGGAACTTCCTCTGTGCTCACTGGAATACTAAGCCAGACTAACATTGCCACTTGGGAGTCCCTGAACAAGGCTGCTTGCTCAGCAGGACGAAATCACTGAAGTAAAAAAGGAATGCGTTTTGCTATCTACAAGTATTTCTGCTAATGTAAGAAACTAAAAATAGGTTTTCTTTCAGATTTCTGGAAAGTCAGAGGCGACATCAGGAGATGGAACCTGCTGGAGGACGTGAAGAGATTCCGGGGGAGGAGAGCAAGTAAAAATAACTGCGGGACGCAAGCATTTATGTCCACAAGCATTTATCTCCAGAAAACCTTACTGATTCTATTAAGCGTGGGAGAGAGTCCCCAAATTAAGATCAGTGTTGAAGAAAAGTTCATACCACGATCTGGAAGCCACCATGACCACCAAGATTTTTTTCCTTTTCAGATTACTAGAAAAAAACAATGTAAATCTTGTGTAAATACTAAATTTTCTGTTTTCTGAAACTTACCAATTGCTCGTCTGAAGTTTTCCATCAGAACTTCCGTTTTCTTTATTTCAGTAGAATAGACCTCACTTCCAACCATAGGACAAAAGGGAACTTTACTGCCAAGTTCCTGAGCAATAGCTAAAGCCAAAGCGGTCTTAAAAAGTGAAAAAAAGAAATTAACCGTTTCATTTTTATGAGGATTTTCAGCACAAATTTAACTTTCTTCATCATATCACTTTCACTCTATCAACCACCATGTGAGTATTATAACTACTCTGACATCTCTCACATATAACAAACCTCTCCCACCACAACAAATTAGACATGCATAAGGTGACTTCTACCAAAGACTTACAAACACTATAAAGGAACAATATTGGACATTTGAATTCAACATCTTATATGAAATACCAAAAGGAAAACAACCAAAAAGAATAACTATTTAGGCTATTAGTATAAAATTAACTTCTAAGACTCTTCTTCAGAAACCATACTATGTCTGTGTTTGGCAACCTGTACGAGGTGCTTTTGCACTAATGATGCCTGCACAAACCAGAGGATGCTGCCAGTGTTAATGAGATGGCAAAAATTAAACACAAAGCAGGAAACTGTGTCAATACCTTAGTGGGGAAAAAAAGCCTAACAGAAGATGAAGACAATATGCAACCGCTATTCTAAAATGGTTGTGACAGCATGTTCAATTACAATGAATTTCAGAAAACTTTATTTCTTACAAATAAAGGAAATATGAGGATACCTTGCCAGTTCCAGGAGGTCCTGCCAACAGGACAGCTCTGCCTGCCATCTTCTTGCTTTTGATTAATTCTACTATAACCCCACAAGCCTGCAGGATAAGGGTTTGCACCGTGAACAAGAAGAGTGTTAGAATATATTTAATACCAGCAATACTAGATGTGTTTAGAGCTACTGATTTTCTAGACACTAAAAATAAAGCAGATTTCAATTTTATGCACAGAAAAAGTGAGCTAAGAAAGAAATCACTTCCTACAATCGTTTAAAAAATAAATCAGACGACAGAACTCAAACTAAAGGCGCTGGAATCCTTTCCCCTCGCTGTGCTGCACGCGGGTATCAAGGCTTAAAAACAGAGCAAGGAGTTTCTGCCTTTCAGAAGCACAGAGGAGATGCAGCACCGTGCCGGAGCTGGGCAAGGAACACCAACACCCCGCAGCAGATCGCTGATGTCGGGACGTTTCACAGCCTACAGCAGCTCCGTTCGGAGGCAGCTCTGCAGCTAACGCGGTCAGTCACAGCGGCGGGGACCGCCCCACCGCCTCAGGCGGCATCAGCAGAGGTAAAGACTCGCCCTCGCTGCTGAGAATTATAGGGAGGTAGCGGCGAACTCACGGCCCTGAGGCTCCCCGTCAGCCCGCAGCAGCCCAGGCCGAACCCCTCGCTCACCTCCCGCGCGTTCTCCTGTCCCACCAGCCCGGCCCCCGCCGGCTTGGCGGTGCCGCTCTCGTCCAGCCCCAGCCCTTTAACATGGCTGTGGGCGGCGATGCGCTGGGTCTTCGAAGTGCTTTTCACCTCCTCGATCTTCATGGCGGGCCGCTCCTCTCCCGCACGTCCACCCGCCACACGCGGCCCGCGCGTTACCAAGGCTCCCGGCGCGCGGCCTCCTCTCCCCGCCCCCTCTCGCCATTGGCCCGCATGACGGCGCTCCGGCTGATGATTGGACGCGATGGGTGCCTGTCACCTCCGAGTGTGTGCATATTTTTAGGGGCCGTCTTTGCGCTTCCGTGTGCGCCGCTCTCAGAGGGTCCGGCTGCGCGCGGGCGCTGCGAGGATATGGGCCGGGGCCGAGCCAGGACATCACCTTTGGGTGGGCCTCGCTGTCGTCTTGTCGTTACCGGTGTAGAAGTTTCACGTGCCCACGGCAGCATCTGAGGCTTTAACTTCACCTTTTATACAGTATATCTAAACAGCTTCCTCCCAAGCTGCTGAACTGAGGGAAAAAGCACATCACAGAATCACAGAATCATCGAATCACAGAATGATCAGGGTTGGAAGGGACCTCAAGGATCATGAATCTCCAACCCCCCTGCCACATGCAGGGCCACCAACCTCCACATTTAATACCAGACCAGGCTCCCCAGGGCCCCATCCAATCTGGCCTTGATCACCTCCAGGGACAGGGCATCCACAACCTCTCTGGGCAGCTGTTCCAGCATTTCACCACTCTCTCTGTAGAGAACTTCTCCCTAACATCCAACCTAAATCTCCCCTCCCTCAAATTAAAACCATTTCCCCTTGTTCTGCCGTTATCTACCTTTTCAAAGGCATCATCTCAGCAGGCAGCTCCACGCCCTCAGAGCTCCCTCATGTAACAGTTTGCCCACCACCATCGCTGGCAGCCAGCTGTGGGCTCCTCCGCAGTGCTGCTGCACCTCTTAACATGGTACATCAGTGCTTGGGGTGAAAATGCTGCCAAATCTCAGAGGGTTTCAGAGCTGGCTGCTCCAGTGGCTTGTTGGTAGATTTTGGAGTTACCCATAGAATAGTGAAGATTGGAAAAGACCTCTAAGGTCATCTAATCCAACAACTGACCCACCACCATGCCCGCTGACCACATCCCTCCATGCCACATCTGCACAGTTCGGGGGCACCTCCAGGGACAACGGCTCTACCACTGCCTGGGCAGCCTGTGATAGTGCATCACCGCTCTTTCTAAGAAGAAGAAACCTGCTAATTTTAATATTTTCCTGCTAATACATCATGTTTGATGATAAAAGCTGTGTCCATGTCCTAATGCTCAGTATTAATGGGCTAACGTGGTGTGGTGCTGCTGGAGCTGCTGCCACAATTCTGCCGCAGGCTGCCAGGGAGAGCTGCAAAGCAGTTGTGCAGTGATCCAAAACAGCAGAAGGGCTTTTGGGAAGGAAGGGTGGGCGTCGTGTCTCAGGTCACAGAAGTCTGGTGAAGACTGTTATGTGCCATTCATTCCCTTTTCATCTCAGAGCTTCTATTAGTTTTGATTTAAATGTCATTCAGCAAAGAATGCTATTTGTTTTTTTTCTGCTAACTTGTTCTGTCAGTTTATATTTACATAATCTAGTTTAAAACTAATCACAATATAATTGTAGACATATGTAGTTCAACACCTTTGTAAGGGTATCCTCTCATTTCAACTCTTGTAGCTAAGAATTTTTGAATCTAATAAATACAAGCTATCCTTTAAATAATTAAAAAAGTATGTATACTGTTGGACCCTATACATCCTTACAGGGTCATATTAGTCACAGAATACAAATGCCTAATATGTACTGAGCTGCACACATTTTTTTTTCTGTAAAAGAGCAAATATACAACTTTGATTTCTCTAGTGCATTGTGCTGCCACAAGTGCTGTGGGTATGTCTGGTCAGAGTTCAAGTTTCTGCCAGTTCTGGAAGAATAATTAACAAGGCTTGGAGGAGCTCTAGGGCAGTGATATAGTTACATATATTTCTCTTTGGTGAAAGTCAGTGTAGAGGAATATGGATGGCAGAAATAGAAAATTATGGTCATTATAATTTAGTGGTCATTATAATTTAGAGGAGATGTAAAGGTCAGATACGCTGCATAAGAAACACTGATTTATTTAGAGATTTTCTGATAAAAGTGAGTAGCACTTACTTATCTGAGAGGAAACAAAACTGGGAGCTTTTCTGTCTAATTGTTTCTCTACAGCAATATGGTGTCTTAAAGATAGAACTGGAGCCTAAAACTTCAACCTTGTAGGGACCATCTTTGCTCATCATCTGCTGCTGTGGTGAAGATACAGTTTTAACTGATACACAGAAATCATTATGAAAATGAGTTGGATTTGTATTTGCAGTAGAAGTGGGTATTTCTCTCTCTGTCTATATACGTGTTAAAAAGTAAACAATTGTTTACATGACAGATGCAGAGCTTTCTTCTTACTTGCTCAAATTAGTATCGCTGTTCATAAACTCTGAATGGTTTGGCACATCTCATTGTGTTGACTGTTTTACTCATTCCACATGTTCTTTGAACATTGTACTGAAATTGCAGTTGCAGAGAGGAAAGTACGTTTGGGTGAAGGAAAATAAACAACAATTCTTTAGACCACCCAGGATCAGTTGTTTATTTGTCAGAAAGAGTAAAGTAGAACTACTGGAAAGTTTAGGACTGAACTGAAATAGATTAAATAATCTGTGATAATTGATGTCTGATGTGTTATGATGCATCGGTCTGAGGAAATACTGAACCTCAACATGGTTTTTGTGATTTTGAATAGTTAACACATCTGTTGCAGGGGAAGGATAACACTTTGCTGCAAATCTTGAGTCACCTTTCTCCTTTGCCCATGCCACCAGGTGGAACATAAGTTGGTTGTTAGACCATTCTGCCCATCTACCCATGTTATGAGTGCTTTAAGTATAATTTAATATTTCACTAGCCAGTTAACCAGAAAAAATAATACCTGTCACTAAAGGTCTGAACTGTTATTCCCCAGGTTTAATCAACTCATTTTACCAACGTTTCTTTTCCCCCCCTGTTTGAGGTCTCCTGTTTGGCACAGACGTCATGTGATACCCGAAGTGGGAGCTGGAGACTGGAGAGCTGTTTTCCTAGTCTAAATGTTTGAGGTTACAGGACGTGGCCTAGTTTCACATAAGCTTTCAAATTTCAGTGGGACATGCCGAATCCTGAAACTGTCAAATAGTGTATTATTTTTGGAGTGAGAGAGAGTACGTGTATGTAAGTGTGTGAATGACCTTTACATTTTTACCCTATCCCAAAAGCCTGACTTCCTGCCCTTTCTCCCATGAGTCCATAAACTTTAGCAATTAAACTGAACACTTTTTAAGGAAGAAATTCAGTGCAGAAGGGAAGAACTGGAAAGGGGAATGGAATTTTGAGGAGAAAGCAAGAAGAACAGAGAAATGCTGATTGCTTTGTGATGATATTGAGAAACATGAAGAAGTTGAGATTCTTTAATTTTGCCATTATCCCCTTTCTGTCTTAGTAAGGTCAATATCAGTCTGTGCATTTTGTTTGCTTTCCTGCAAATGACGCTGAAAGGTTTTTCCTACCTGTCATCGAAGCAAAAGGAGTAATGACTCCTAACAAATGACATCTCTTAATCCCCAAATCCTTAATTAATTCTGCAGACTTTATAAGCAACTAGAATGGACGGTTCTTACCACTGAATAAAATTGTTCGTACCTCTGTCATACCTCCTCCTTGCTATTGGTGTATTTTACAGGTACCATGTGCACCGCGATCTTGCAAAAAGCTGTGCCTTCAGGTGATATATAGCCAAATCTGAACTACAGACTATAAATTCCTGGAGACAGAGGCATGTTCTGAGTGATAACAAAACTGTGGACACTGGAGCAAACTTATCTTTTTTTCGCCACTAAAGTGCTTGTTCTTTACACATTATTTCCCTTCTATACAAGGACAAATGCCTTCTCTGTCTAGTGAGTTACAAGTCTTTTCTGTATCTAGAGGAAGGAAAAGAATAAGCCACAATTCCCACCTGATATCCCTCTTACTTGCAGGTCAGATTTTTTTTTATCTTTCCTCATTACATCTTAGCAAAACCAATTTTTTCCCCATGAGTTTTTGTCCAGTATCCCTTTGGTTACTGTCAAAGCAAAACCAAAAGCAAAAGCTCTTTGTTTTATTGGTAAGTTGGCAGTCCAAGCAAAATGGTCATGCCTGAGCTCTTGCTATAGCCTGTTAGATTATGTGGGCCATTGAAATGGGCATTTCCTTTATCTCACTCCCAGGTTTACAGGAATTGTAGAAACTTTTAAGATTTCTGTGCTTTGTCAAAGCTTGTTGAAAAATAGCTGGTATTTTAGATGTGTTGGGAGGACTGCTGGATAATGCCATTCTGGATAATATATCGTCTGGTTGGGAAATGGACCTCTTTGCACCTTTTTCTTCTCAACTTATCTAATAGTTAATGTTAGAAAAGAATTAAATTGTATGTAATATTATGTAGGGATATCTTTGTGGATTATGACAGTGTAGAGCCTTTTCTTGTGGGAATAGAAGTATACTTTCCATTAACTTTTCAAGTATGTATTGATATAACAGCTTGAGACTTTTAGGGCAGTGAAATGTACATAAGCTAAGAAGCCTTATGATTAACAGGAAACTATTCAAAGCCTGGGAACTTCGTCTGAAAAGTGACATTATGCTTGATTCAGTTCCCATGACAGAGCTCCCATCAAGCTGAACTATGCTGCTAACAAAACCGATTAACCTGGTTAGCTCAGTATATTGGCAGCCCTCCTTGTGAGTTTTGTGAATTCATGTCTTTCCTTAGGGAGATGGTTGTTTTTCAAATAGCACTGTGCACTAGGAATGTTTGCTTTTTTTTTTTTCCTCACTCCCTTCCCCACCTCCCCCCGCCCATCGTTGAGTCATTGACTAGCATCTAGACTTCTGTGTGCTTGACAAGGAGTAATTTGTACCTGGATTAAAAGCTCTGCAGACCCTTCTGTAACAAAAGTGTTGTTATATAGAGGAATTTTCTGCGTAGGATAGCCTGGTGTTTAGAGTGAAAGCTTCAGCTAAGTCCACAATGCTGAGAATAACCTTGGGAAAGCCACAGAACCACAGAATCATAGAATCAAGGCTGGAAAAGACCCCTGAGATCACCAAGTCCAATGCTAACCCACCCCCACCATGTCCATAACCACGTCTCTCAGTACCACATATTCATGGTTCTCGAACACCTCCAGGGACAGTGATTCCACCACTTCCCTGGGCTGCCTGTTCCGGCTCAATTTTACTGCTTTTAGGACTCGGATGCTTGTCAAACTCATTGGTGGGTTGTGTAATTGGTGGTGGTGATTTGCAGGAGAAACTGTTTGGTGCAGTTACTCATCTTGATCATTCTTAATCCCATCAAAGTATGCTTTTCAGGGAGCACCCTACACAATATGCTTACAGGAAGAGGAATTACACAAATCCAGAAATCAGTGAGCAAGTTAAGGTCAAGCAGGTCAAGATCTGCATAATTCTCTCCCTTTTAAAAAAAGAAGGAAGAGAATTACCCAGCTCTTGACCTGCTTTTTGCGTTTGACTTCACAATGTCTGTGCAACTGTGAAGCCAAATTTCAGCCCGAGTGGCAGCTGTGCGTGGCTATCCTTGGCCGCAGGGGCTAGGGCCGGCTAAGGCTGAAGGCTGAGGAAGGCTGAAGCTGCAGCTGAAGGCTCGGGCCGGGCCAGCGCGGAACGGCGGCGGCGGGACGCGCGTTGCCGCAGGGGCGCTGTGCGGACGGACCGCCCGGGTGCAGCGCCGCCATGGCCGCCGGCTCCGCGCCGCCCCGCGTCCTCAACGTGAACGTGGGAGTGCTGGGCCACATCGACAGCGGCAAGACGGCTCTGGCGCGGGCGCTGAGCACCACCGGCTCCACCGCCGCCTTCGACCGGGCGCCGCAGAGCCGGGCGCGGGGCATCACGCTGGACCTGGGCTTCTCCTGCCTGCGCACCGCGCTGCCGCCGCAGCTGGGCCCGGGGCCCGGCGAGCTGCAGTTCACGTTGGTCGACTGCCCGGGGCACGCCTCCCTCATCCGCACCATCATCGGCGGTAAGGGGCTCCCCGCTAAGGGTGGGACTCGGGGCTGCCCCCACCGCCCCCCGTCGCCCCTTAGATTAACGCTACGCTCGCAGATAAGCGCGACTTCCTTCGGGCCGGCTCTGCTCACATCGCTGGAACGAAAGTTTTCCTGCCTGTGTGTGTGAGACCCCGCCTGCAGTTTGTAAGGGCAGCTGCTGCTTTTCCCCGTGCCGCAGTGTGCTGCGCCCTGTGGTTGGAGCTGTGCTGCACCTGCTGGACGTGCACATGGCGAGCTCTTCTGCTCTGAGCTCTGACACAGGAGCGCTGGAAGTGTTAAGTAGAACTTGCTCCACTTCAGACTTTGTATATGATACGTGGAGTTGATTCTGGCTTGCTTTAGAGCTCGTTTAAGGCAAGTTCACATTGTTTGATGAAAAATAGGACCTGCTCTTGTGTGTCTTGCCCGAAGCTGGGAGGTGGCTGTGAGTGGCTAGGGGCACAGCAAGGATAGTGGCTGCAGGCAGTGTGAAGTAGGCACAGGTTGGTCAGCTGAAGTACAGAGACTTCTGAAAAGTCATTTCCCATGCATCTTCTGTGCTGGTGTTTCCTTAGTGCCGGGTATGAGCCTCACAGGTAACTAGCAGCAGGACAAGTGGTAATGAGTGTCATCTAGATGCTCCGTGGGAGGTTCAAGTGGGCTGACAGCTGGACTTAGTGATCTTAGTGGTCTTTTCCAACCTTAGTGGTTCAGTGATCCTGTGCCCAAAGGTACAGCAGGAACTGCAGTCACAGGGAATGTAGAGTAGCCACAGGTTGGTCAGTTGAAGTATAAGAAGTTCTGAAAATTTATTTCCCATGCATTTTCTTGCTACTGTCCCGTTAGTACCAAGGAGGAGGTAGTTCTGCAATTGCAGTGTGTGTTTATTGGCAGCTGGACTGAGGTTCTGACTTGTTCTCTCCTCTTGGTGTATGAACTAACCCTGTCAGAGCAGACGTGTGAGTGGTGTTAGCAGTGATAACACGGTACTGTTTGCATTTCTTTTGGATAGAACAATAAACATTTCATTCATTTCTTGATTTCTGCAGCAGCGTCAGTAATGTGTGCTCTGTGGCTGCAAGGGAGGAGTGGCTCAGTGCTGAATTCCAGAGATCTGCGGTCGTCTTTTGTGCTTTACAATCAGTTACCAATCTTAAGTGCTTGTAAGCACCTGATTATCTTCTGATGAACAAAGTGTATTTTGGCAAATGGTAGCTTTTCTTGGATGGACTGACAGAATGACTGGTAGACAGGCATTCCTTTCTTCAGGAAACAACTGCTCTGAGGGCTAAACTTTCCTTGTGAAGAGGTCTTTGAAAGCTTGGGGAAAAATAGCTTTTGTTATCGCTTGTTTGGGGTGTTGTTTAATACATCTTTTTTTTTTTTTTTTAATTGCTTCCTATTAATTGTTTTTATGAAGATGCTAGAGCATTTAGTCACTGCTACCCACACTGGTAGAGTAAGTAATTCAATTTATGTCACTGTAAGGCTGTGCTGGGAAAGGATGTGGGCTAGACTAGTTGAATGGTGGTTTTCTTCCCACCAAAAGTGATTCTGTGCAGGTAGCAATTCAGACACAAAGTGTGTCAAACTTGCATAGTTCCAATTATAGCAGTTTACATATTCTAGCGAAAACTCTTGATTGTTTGATTAGTGTGACTTAATGCGATTCTATATGTTAAGAAACAGAATGGCAGAGCAAATGCAGCATTGTGTTAATACTTAGAGCTAGAAATTTCAGCTGCCTGCGCTTGGTAGCATACACATAAATCTTGATATTGGATGCTCCTATATTTTTTACTACCAGGTTTAAAAAGTGAGACCTTGTTGTTAAAACCTGATCTGTGCTGGTGGGAACTATTCAGGACACTTGCAATTTTAGTATGTTTTGGTGAAATTCAAACTGAAGTATAGCATGTCCTGTGTAACAGGATACATCCTTCAGCGTTTAGGCATCACTATTTCAGTATTGCCACCTTGTCTGAAACAGAAAGCCAGGCTGCCCAATCCTGGTACTTTAAAATTTAGTCTGAACGGTCGTGATTAGGAAATAGGTGGAAACAGTTTGCTGTTCCGTTTTCATTACAATCATGGAGGCTGTGGTGGTGTTTTGTTTTTTTTTTAATCTATTTTTTCCTTTTATCATAAATTTTCTGTATTGAAAGCTTTTAAATAAAATATAAGAGCGAAGTGCTTCATCTTCCCGTCTTTATTCTGCACTTTGGATTTTTCACAGCTCTTGAAAATAGTGCTCTTTGCTGTGTCCTGAGATAGCTGTAGATGTGAGTTAGCCTGCAGAAAAATGGGAGATGTGAAGGCTGTGAGGAGCTGGAAGGCTGATGGGAGGGCCCTGTAGCAGCATTTTCTTCTTTGTTACCCCTCGTGCATGCAGCTTTTAATGTTGAAGCTACAAGTGTGAAAATATGCAACTGCATGCTTGTATTTGAAGCCTTCTACTCTCTGAAGGCTTTATAAACCATTGACTGGCCCCACCCTATGGGATTACTGGGTAGCTCTGGGTTTATTCATTTTGTCCAATCTACCACCAGACAAGGTCAGGAGGTTCCTTCTTGGGAAAGGGAGAAAGCAGTGGTGTCATCTCTGCCCTTCTCTCTCTTTTTTTTTTTTTTTGTTTGCCTGCTCTCCCTGGTTGTGTCCTAGTGGCAGCCATATAACTGCCATCTCTTCTGTGCACCCAAGATACTCTTAAGGGTTAATTCCTCTGCTGTTCAAAGCTGATAAATCCACTCACAGACTCACTGAAACTACTCTTCTTTAACGTGTTTTTGTCTCTAGCTAATTCTTGAAGGGCATTTTTATGGCTGAATCTAGTATTGCATTTTGGTCATGCTGCACTAGGTAGCACTTGACCTTGCGAATACTTCTCACAGTCATTCACAGGATGCTTACATGGAGACAGTACCTTAGGATTCAGAGTGCAGAATATTTGAACAGTAACCAGATGGAATGGAAAATGGAAGTCATATTTCATTCTCTGTGGCTGCATTTTTCTTACAAAGCCTGCCCTTGGAAAAAAAACAAACAAACAACATATCAAATGTTAAATCAAAAGTAGGGTTTTTTGGGGGTTTTCTTTTTGTTTTCTTTCTCTCTCTTTTTTTTGTTTGTTTGTTTGTTAACCTGCATGCTAGGAATTGGAAATGCTGCAGACAGTTCTGCCCAAAGTGCTTTCTTGTTATCTGAAAGATGATAGTCAAAGGCTGGAATGGAATAAGCGATACTTGACTCACTACATTGTAGTCTTCACTTGTATTTAAGCCATGCTGGTTTATTCCTCAACTTTTGTGGGTTTGGTGCTGCAGGAAGGTGTACTGTGGATAGCTGTATGGTTTGGACTGTGCCACGTACTTCATTTATTTGCACTGTTCTTCTGAACAGCAGGAACACAGTGTTTTTCCTGGTAGTTTATAATAATTTCAAGGTTGCAGCAGAGGATTATCTTACACATAATAAGCAGCGCAACAAGCAAAATGTTTGTATTTATAGCGGTTGGAAGTCAGTTTGCTTAACAGAAAACAAATCTGAATAACTGAATTTTAATGGTCAATTCTTTGGCTTGTCACAAGTGACACGAAGCATCTGCATCAGCATTAGTCTTGTGCTTGCCTTCTGCCCTGAAGAAATGACTGCAAAATGTAGCACTGCTTATTCTATCGGGGCTGTTTTTCCTCTATTGCTATAGAGATCTAAGTGATGTTTTCACAGAACTTCATGCTGAAATTAGGTTGTTTCTGTTGCAGTGCTATGGGTTTTGTGTGTGATTTTAAAGCTTCTGTTCTTGTGTTGAATCTCAGCTCTCCAGCATTCCCCGAAGCTGATGTTGCCTTCATCATAGTAAAAGGAGATTTGCTTTAACATTTGTTTGCCGCAGACCCGTGCATCCAGAAGGGTCTCATATGAGTTCAGCAGTAGGGGATGCCTGCAGAGAGGTTACACAAGTTAATCTTCCAGGAGAAATTCAATCCCCATATTTCATTTTAAGACCACTTTGCGTAGCAAAGTAGTTTAACCAGTAGCAGATTTTTTACTTGCTGATGGTTAATTTCATGCCCTACAAAGGGTCAGCACACTAATACAGAAGAACATGATTACTTCACCCCAGCTTCCCCCACACGCACGCAGCGAGGGGATCCTGCAGTGTTTGTTTTGTGGGAGCTGTTGTCGGGTGCCCTTTCTGTTCAGTTTTGAGATGGGTTCTCAAAAGAACTTCTACAAAAGAAAGTTATCTTTTTTTACCCTACGAAGTTCAAAGGACAGAGCAGCCTTAAAGCAGGCTTTAATTGGAAAGCTACTCCTTGACCCTGGTTGTCTAAACCTGTGGGGGGAATTCTGGCAAACTTGTAGTTTCGTAATCCTTATGCCTGGCTGAACCTTTGACCTTTTTACTTTATAACTGGAGCTTCATTGTCACCATTTGTCCCTGCAGTTCCTTTCAAAGAAAACTGCCTCGCAAGTGTCTGTTTCCACTTTGCTGCTGTGTTCTGTTAAGGAAGGGTATTAATTCATACCTGATACATCGGAGGGGCCAAGACTTTTGAACTTGCCCAAGAGCTTGGGGATGGGGAAATGAGCATAGCGAAAGCATGTCTTGCTGATGCAAATGAGTACAATGAAAACAGTCTTGGGAGATCAAGGGAAATGTGGGCTTGCTACCAGCATTCACATTCTGTCAGATGCAGATTATTTGTAAGATTAACACGGCGGCAAAGGAAAGTACTTTTACAACAGATTTGTTGTTATGATGGGTTGGTTGTAAGCTTGTAAGAGGATTTGCAAACTCAGCATTATTCTTGTGTGGTTGTTAAGAAAATACACTGCCATCAGCATGAACTTTTGCTTGTTGACACCTCTGTGAAGATGCATCAGTTCTTTGCTCACACAGAATGGAAAAGAAAAAAAAATAGGGTTTCATGGTTTTAAGGTGTTTGTGTGTATGCATGACTATAAATTTGTGTAGAGGACTTTTGCTCTTGATTAATAATGCTGAGTGGAAACTTGTTCTCTGAGGACAGAGCGCTTTGTGGTGTTCAGTGGATGCAGTCGTGGTCAGAAGGGTCAGTGAGGCGATTTGAGGACTGGGCTGCCAGCTTGAGCTGAGAACAATGCAATAATGAACCTTGTTGAAATTATTAAGCTATTGGTCCCATGTGACCAGTATTTTGTATTCCTGAAGTCTGATACAGTGGAAATACTTGTGAGTCAAGAGAGTTCAGCATTTGGAACTATCACTAATGTGAATGATCTGTTAAGTTGTTTGGATTCGTGGTGCTTGTAAACTGCGGACATTGTGTTAGAAATGCCAATCAACGTTGTTTCTGTGAATGAAAAACTTTTCTCTTGAAACTGAAACAGTGTCCATTTTTTAACTCGCTTTCAGGAATTTGTTTAGAGCCTGATACTCCTCTGACAAATTAAAGGAGTATTTTCATTGAAATTTCTTAAATTAAAGCTCTTTTATTTCCCTATTACGGAGCTACGTGTAAAGAAGAGGCAGCCAGTGTAGAAACAGGGCTGGCCTACAATGCCCTCCTCCCAACCCCCCAAAACACAACTTTTTCTACAGGATATCACAGTGCACAAGAGGGCAGCATTTGCTTACAATGTAGGATCCTGATGGTAAGTAGGTAGGGTAGGTAGGATGAAATGACCTTACTTTGAAACTAACCAACATTAAGTAGAAGATGTGAAACTCAACTGGGGCTTAATTTTCCCTTCCTAAAGAAAATGACCTCTGTGTTTTAAGGAAGGTTAGTCTTACTTCATTTACAACTTGGATAGCATTTTTTAAGCAATAAAAATTGTAGTCTTGCATTACATGACACAGATGGGACAAAACAACTGGGTTTCATAGAAGTTGAATGTGTAGGGGGGGATGGCTCTCACCTCATTGAACTTGTAAAGCAATTGAGAATGTCAGAGCTGTGAAATTTAGTGTACACAGCTACTTCTTCTTCTCTGTTTTCTCTGTTTTCCCACATTATTTAGCTCAGTAAAAGCAAGGTGGTTGTACTAAATCTACTTAGAATTGTCTCTGTGCTGTGTAGAGCTTATGTGACATCAGGAGTAGAATCAAATTTCTTTTTGCTTGTGTGTACCAGAATCGTGGTCTACAGGTGGAATTTTAATCGGTATCATAACTAATTATTCTACTTTTCCACTGATTATACATTATTTCTCATTTCTGTTCATAGTAATGTTTTTTTGAGTGTGGTGACAGTGAGACCAGCCTACCACGATATGCTATGATTTCTGTGTTAATGCTCTCTTCTGCATTTTTGGCTTGGAGCTAACTTCCCTATTATTTACAATAGATTCAATGTGCTTCTAAACCATGCATCAACTGTTAAGTAGTAACAGAGGAAAAAGCAGTCTTCCTTTTGACTTATGGGTTGGAAAGGTTAAAAGAAAGCCATCACCTTCTGATCTTATAAGCTATATTGAGTAATTGCATTCTCTTCTGCTTCACTTTAGAATTCCATAAGAGATGTAGTATTCAGTTGTACTCTGCTTTGAAAAGGTGCATATCTTGTTCTGAAGGTGTGATTTATAGTTTCATTCTCCGTCTTAAATATAGATTGTAAAGGAGTGGCTTTACTGAAACTTGTTTGAGTCTCGAAATTCTTTTCCTAATATAGGATAACTTTTCTACAAAGCTGTTGAGTGGTTTTGCACACAGTTGCTTGTATACAACAAAATCGGGCTAATTCACACTTCAGTTTTTGACACAAAAATTTGACAGCTTCTCAGGAAAAGATAATAACCACGTCCTGTAATGGTGCTGACTGGTTCTGTTTGATCATTTTCCCTATTGATTTAAAAACAGAATTTCTTTGTTCCATCATGCTGTGTGCTAGCATTCATCAAATAACTACGTGCCCTTTCATTTCATTTTTCTCTCATTCTAACTTGAGTTTCTGTGAGCTGTTTGGGATAGCAATCAAGCTTTATTAATCCTTTTTCAGATGTTTTAAAATACTATTCTCATCAAGTCCTAGAAATACCTGCATAAAACCTATTTCAACTTACTGACGGATATGGAATATGTTTGTAATTAGAGTTGCCGTTGTCAACACAAATTTAAAGCATATTTTTCAAAGCAGTATTTTTACTGATGATGGAAACATTTCCTTGCTAAATAGTCCAGTTTAGCAATTCACAGTGGTCTACTTATTAAACCAGCTTGCTGATTAGGTACTACTGTATTTGTTGTACAGCTTGATTTAGAAGCTGTCCTTAAATAGTAGATGGTAGGCACAAGTTGAATGACACATTGCTTATGTATAGAACCCACTTTTAACAGTTTAGCTTGACAGAACCAGGATCTTAGCTTCCTTAATTTTTTTTTTCTTTTACTAGTAGTAATAACGTGCGTTCTTGCATGACTGTTGTACTGTTTTTCAAAACCTTTACAAAACCAAAATGCAGATGGAAAGCTGGAAGATAAGAAAGCAAACCGAAGCTGCACACTGAAGTCATTGCTGAAGTCCGTGAGTGGAATAAGAAGTTGTTCCTGTGGTGTGGCAGAGAGCTGTTTTCTCTCTGTAACCCCAAGGCTGGCCTAGCAAGCTGAAGAGTGAGGCACATCTTCAGCGGTGGTAACTTCCAGCTGGTTCTTGAATGCATTGTGTCACAGCTTGTAACACAGAAAAATGGAGTGAGAGCTCCCGCAAAGGAGGAGTTGAACAGCTTGCGTGGTAACTGATTGTAAAGATACCATGCGTTCTGTGAGGAAATGTTCTCAGTGCTATCTGTAAAATTCAGATTAAATAGCCATTCTGAAGTGCTTCCTTTAAACTGTTTGCTTCCAGAAGCGTTGCAGGCTAAGTAAATACCAATAGTTCTTATTTCCCATCTCCTTATCAGTTATTCTACCAAAATGTTCTTGCACAGCCTATCTAATCTCTTCAAGTGTACATGAAATTGTTAGTGTTGGCTTCCAATTTGAATTACGATCTCTGTTTCAAACTTAAGCTGATTAATTCTACATTAGATTGTAATTATCAGCATTACCAGCACTAGGGGTGGCTTCAAGTAGCCAATATGTGTGGGATATGACAGCAGAGCAGGAAAAAAAGGAAATAAAGGAGAATTTAAACACAACTGAGCTGGCTGTATTCAGCAGTACCTTAAGGGTAAAGGATGATTCTTTATTTATTTATTTTTACACTCTTCTGTACTAAGTTTGGATCTTGAGAATTTTAGAGTTTGCCCAGGTGAGAAAGCAGGCCCCTCAGCCCAGCTTGGAGAGATGAGATGCTTCATTTTGGGTTAATGATTTGCTTGTTTAAAAAGCTATTTTCTTTCAGTTCTTGCCACAGAAGGATCATGAATATGTTTAGCTGACTGTAGATCTGCTTTTTCTACAGTGCCATAAAAGTGAATTTAATGCAGTCCCTTGCAGTGCTTTCTTGTCTTCTATGTCAAAGTTTTCCCTTGCTTTTACTTCTTATTTGGGGTGCAACATGTGGTTGACATATAATGGCAATTGGTACTCTTAGATCTTAGTTGATCTTTTGTATTGTGGAATTTTGCCTCCATCTGTAGTGTCATTTCACATTTCTTTTATTTCCAGTGTGTGCATGGTAGAACAGGTGGGCATATTCTGGAAATGATTCCTGTATCTGTAAAATTTGAAGTAGTCTTTGGGAACCTGTTGGGCAAGGAAAGCTATAGGAATACTCGATAACTATTGGTAGGACTGTCCGCTTACATTAACCAGGGTCAGCAAGGGAAAATGTCTTTTGTTGCAGACGTTTATTCACGCTTAAAACTCCTCTTGTTGTATTAAACACTTCCCTTCCAGCATTACTGCTTCGGAGAAGAAAGTTTCCAAAGTATGCAAAAGCTGCATTTCAGAGAAGGAAACAAAATAGTTGTATTTTTCTTTTTGGGGGGATGAAGAGGGAGAGGGAAAATGGTTTCCTTGTATTTAACCGTGCTGTTGGATGGAAGACAAAGCTCGGTCTCTCTTGCTGACTAATGTCATCATCGAGGCATTTTTTTCTCCCACAGAGCAATTTTGTCTCCATTGAGACCCCCACAGCCATTGGCAAGGCTATGGCCCGAGATTAAATCTCATGCTTGGATGAAATTCTAATGACTGTAATTGTTTCCTCTTTTCAAGTCTGTGGTCCCTTCATCAAAGAGTGGTGCGGAAATTATGCATTTATGTTGTAAAAAGGGAGGTCACGATTACCTGAACCTGTGGTTGACTTAGGGGATTCTGTGTTGTGTTCTGGCAGTGGTTATCCACACTGACATTCTAGTATGTGAAATGATTTAAAGAGTGACTTAGGGTGTACACAGAAGGGTGCACGTGTAAGGTAGCAGCGGCACGTCCCAGTCCTTTGGCCATCACGTCCTGCTGGGCTGCTGCTACCGTGTAGGGTGGGGAGCTGCTCTGGTGTCTTGGTCATAGAAAGCAGTAAGCGTGGCACAGGGCAGGTGTCTGAATCATGTGCCAGAGCCAATTCCCAGCATACTACAGCAGTGAGCTGGTGCTGGGTTTGGCTGCCCAGCTGGGGAGTGCTCAGAGCACAGTGGCTCAGTCGGTGTTAGCCTGGGTGCTGGTGCTGGTGTCTGGCACTGCGGTAGGGCTGTGATGAAGTGATTTAGAAAGCACTCAGTGTCAGGATCTTTTCCTGACCTCAGTGGGATAAGGAAAAGTACGACAGAGAAATGCCCGCTGCAGTGGTGCTGCTCACCTGAGCAGTCAGCTCTGAGCACCTGGCACTGACACTTGGTCCGGTGTCTGGCAAAGTTACAGCTTGAAATAACAAATCAAGAATGGCTTATCCCCTTTTCTCCTTCCTCATATTAAAAAAAATGCCTCAAAAGCAAACTTTCGCACTAAAATTGTGTATATTACATATATGTGTATATGTGTGAATGCATAAAGAAAAAGCTTGAAACAATTGTTGATTGTATTTATCCTAGAGAGTGACATACTCAGTATTGCTTAATGTTCGAAAGTGATGAACTGGGCATCCCTAAGAAAGTTTTCTTCTTTTGATTTGCTGACTTTGAGGTTTTTACCTTATAATAGGAGACCAACATGTTCATTTCTTGTCCTTTTCACCTGACCAGCATCTGAGATCCTCCTGTTTTTTTCAGGCTTTCTGATGAAGCTGTGATGCTTGGTGATGTTTGTCATTGAGCTCACCCTTTGCTCTGTAGTGTGTATTAGGATTTCCAGTAATGCTGTCTCATTCTGTCCAAAATTGGTATTTCTGTGGAATCTCTTGTGGGAAGAGGTTCACTTCTGTCTTTGTGGTGTTATTTATTCCATTTAAGGACAATATGAGAAACGCGTTTTGGCAAAATTGAGCTGTACCAAACTTTTCTCAGATAAAGTGTTCTTATGGTTAAGGGCAGCAAAAAGTTCTGAACTGAAATTGCCTGATCCGTTTATTTTTCATTTGATCAGTGGCTGACAGCCCCATTTTTATTGAAATTACATTTCTGGATGTTTTCATCACGAAACTGTATTCACCAATAGGTTTGGAGGGGGGAGGGAGTATTGTGTGTTTTTTCATTACGTATCTCTAAGTGTGTGTGGTGTGTGTATGTATTTATCTATATTTAATATTTATTCTCAAACAGAAGCCCTGCTGTTCGTTTTTCAACCCAATCCTGTACCAAAAATGAGCACTTTTTTTTTTTTTTTTAAAGAATGCTTTACTGAAATTAATGCAGTGGTTGAACACTGTTGCTTTTTATGTTCTTTTTCCTTTACATTTTCAAGATTTTTAGTTTTGTCCTGTTAAGAAAACTGTAGGCCTTAGATAGGAAAACTGTAGACCACATGTAAAGTGATGTCAGGTGTATGGAATCTTTTTCCTGTTTTCTTGCATATAATTGAGTCAACCCGGGGTAAATACGGAATTAGTTAATGTGACATTTAAATTAGTTGATCATATTCCTTCCAAAGCTTTCACATACTGTTTTAAGCGCTTTTGCAATCTCTTATTAAGGTGGTACTGTGTAGACACAGTAAAAGTGACCCAGATCAGCTTGGTTGAAATACTGCACCGAGTACAGCTTGTCATAAGAAGCAGAACATTGCATAACATCAGTCCTTGCTGAAATGAGGGGTGATTGGGCAGTAGGAAGGTGGCAGACAGCTTTGTACTCAGCCAGCAAAACAGCCCATCAGGAGAATTTTCCAAAATTACGTGTTCTGGAAAAGATGGTTTGCTGCTAAGTAGTAATAGCAATCACTACAAAATATTCTAAGTGCCTGAGTTGTGCTATCTCTACCTCTGTTCCCAAAACGTTGAGCTTTAGTCATCAAGGCTGTATTCTTTCTCAGCGCTTTCAGCATTGAATTAAGCAGTGATTAGTACTCTTTCATTATGCATTAGTTTATCTTAGTGATGCATTGTTGGCTTATTGAATTCGGCTGATGCCTGGCTATTGCAGCAGGTTTTATTTTCTTGCTGTGCCAGAGCACTGAGGCTGGCAATAGAGAGACATTCATAGCCTTGGCTTTGTTTTTAGTGTTGGTCTTACCTGTTTTTTGGAGGAAAGTGGAAGATGTGAGACCTTTTTCCCCTGTGCACATCTTGGATGTTTGGAAATGAACCACGCAGCAGGTTGATCTTACAGCTTGGAACTGGAATGTTTTATTTCTCGATGTTCATAAGCAGGGCAGTTCCACACATGAAGAAAAATAAATATTTTTTTCTTTAAAAGCAGTGAGGAGAGGGGGAATGGGGAGGAGGACAGTGCAGTGGGAAACAGCCGAAAAGCAGTTTCTTTACTAATTCCTATTTTCCTATGTAAGAGGGAGAGATGAGAAAAGGGCGTCTGTACTATTAAAAGCTCACCTTGGTTGTTTTGTCATGATGGGATAGGAATTAAACTTAAGGGAGCCCTGGTGGTCTGTGATGTAGAATGGTTTTTGGCAGGGGTTCAGGGTTGCTGCTATCTTGCTGCGTTTCTGTATATTTGATGTTGTCTGTTTGGATGTTTTTACATTACCATGTATTCCGTTTGCTTCCAGATTTAGCAGTATGGAAGCTTGAATTCTACTTCAGTGATACTCCTGTAGTGCAATAGGCTTCTCTGCCTGCCCAGTGCTGTTGGCAGAGGGCAGATTGTCACTGCTGTCTCTTGGCACTGCAAACGTCAAAGATTTCATTTTGCGGGTAAATCCCATCCGACACCGTGTGTTCTCTTGGATGTTGATTTCTTTCTTTCCTGGGAAAACAGAGTTTTAAATCTAGCTCTTTAAGAGAGGCAGCAAATCTTCTCATTGGAAATTTAACTAATTTTTCTAAGCTGAAGAGAACGTGTGTTGTTTAAAACATGGTTGCTACCAAACGAATAGCTGTTTTTAGAAGTTATCCCCCCACAGCTGTGGACCTTCAGGTTCTCTTCCCCATGTAATGCCTACCTTGCTTTTTTTTATTATTTTTTTTTTACATTCCAGAGTTGAAAATAATGTAAACATGTGAAAGAAAAAAAAAAAAAACCTAAATACCCATTTATGTGATACTTATCTGTTGGTTTTTTTTCACTTCCATGCAAACTAGTCATTAAAGATGATTTCACTTTCTTTACCCAAATTACTTGTTTTTTTCTCTCTTTATATACTATTTCAACTTCATATTTTTACAGTACAGTGAGGTAATTTTTTCCTCAAAAGCAGATCAACTGTGGCATTTTAAAGATAATTAATAAAATTAATTTATTGTGAGTACTTCCATGAATTCTTCCAACAGTATTTAATTTTCAAATCTACAGTAAATTGTCAGTAAGAATATATTTAATAAATTTCCTTTGTACTTCTCATCTTCTGTTATTATGTGGTTCTTCAACAACAGTTGTCTCCATCATTTATGTGAATGCCAAAGTGATTAGATAACAAATGAGGCATATTTGCTAGAGTCCACTGATAGTGAAGTTTACATGCTGAGTCCTCCATCCCTTGTTCTGTCAATCTAGTTTCTGTTGTTTAATTTGGAATCTATTGTTTTGAGCATAGAAGACTTGAGTGTGAAACAAGACCTAACAATGTGTCGAAGGTAACAGGTAAGAGCATACAGAAACTTGTACAAGGCAAAAGCATCTGAAAACTGCTTCCCGCAAAGGTTTGGATATTCTTGATGTGCTTCAGATGCTGGTTTGTACCAAATTGTGTTTAGGAGTTGCTTCTCTTGGTCTCCTGAGGAGCTGTATCACAGAGGACAGCTTAGCAAGTGTGGAGTATTTAGCTGGACATCAGGCATGGCACTTCTAGCATCTGAACTGGCTTGGGGTGGCTCAGTGCTGGTACTTGCTGCTTGGTGAGTTTTGCAGTGACCAGTGTTGTGTCCTGGTTACCTCATTCCTTTCCTTAGCAATGAAAATGTAAATTTACAGGTACGGTAGAAAAATTACTGCTTTGCAGTCGATGCTACTTTCTTGTTTATCTAGCATTCTTAGTCTGTTCATATTTCCATGAAATAACTTCAGCAGTGCCAGCATTCCTGAGGGGTGATCACATGAACTGGGCAGAGCAGCGTGCATTCTGAGCAGACTTTGTTTGCTGGAGGCTTGTTTCCCACTTCCCTGGGGATGTTTTCAGCCTCTGTTCTAGCTCTAGAATGTAGTTTTGGGAAAGCAGTCCTTAATTAGCAAGTGAAACATAGGAAAGTGAATGTGTGTGGGATGAATTGCTGGGAGGGAGATCTGTTGTGCTTTTTCTTCTGCTGGCTCTTCTTGGTCACAGCTCTGGCCTCAGTGAAAGTTTTCATCTTGATTGGTATTTTACTTAACCAACAGATGTGGCTGCTTACAGACTTCATTTACATGAAGTGCCTGCCCTCCCAAGTCACTGATTTTGTTTTATTCAGTTCTAGAGAAAATGCTAAGGAACTTGTTCTGAATTATTCTGACATATCTATGACAATCTCAGCATGTTCTGCTTTATATAGGATTTCAGTTGGACTATGAAATTACTTTGCAGGGCTGTGTTGAAGCATAGCACCTCTGAAGATTCTTCAAAATAACTAAAAGAAAACCTTTTCAATTATGAATTTGTGAGATGAAAGTACTTTTTCTGTAAATAGGTTTCTGTACGTTCACCTT
Organism: Meleagris gallopavo; assembly: GCF_905368555.1. NCBI lineage: Eukaryota > Metazoa > Chordata > Aves > Galliformes > Phasianidae > Meleagris > Meleagris gallopavo. The sequence goes on along the minus strand of NC_139417.1, from coordinate 9,306,210 downwards.
ACGAGATGCATGCTTTTCTATGCATAGAAGTTGAAGCAATAGAGAGACCTGGCTGTGTCCAGGATTAAACCGTTTGTAGGGGGCAAGTGGTAGCTCAGCCTGTAAGCTTTCTAAAGCAGGGATCCTTGTGTGTATCTGTGAGGTGCCCTGCACACTTATGGCTTTGTATGGAAGCAGCAGTTCAGAGCCCACCTGGGCCATTCACACTCGTGCAGCCCTCCAGCCAAAAGGAGGCCCTGCAGCACTGGGGTCCGGAGCAGTTTGTACTTGGACTGGGTCGTTTGCACCAGTAAGTCTTTTAAAATAATTAGGTAGGTCATTTAAGTAATCTTTCCAGATTATTTGAATTATTATTCAACCAGTGAAAATATGAATATCTTCTTAGGATGCTTATTCTGCTGTCAGTTAAGACATCTTTATGTAGTCACAATGTCTTAGCTTTCCCAGTTAATGAAAGCAGTTTTACCTTTCCTCCTGATGGAACAAAAAATTAAAGAACTGCTATAGTCTCTTTCTGTGGTTGCACGTCAGGCTGTTTAATCCAGTATGAATTCAAAACTTGGCAACTATTGTCCGGTTTATTTAGTAGTTAAACTCTTAACTGCTTTCCTCCTTTACATCACCTTCTTCATTGCCGTCGGTTTTTATTAATTATATGAAAAATGTATTAAAGTGAAGCAAATAGCACAGCACCTACAGCATCTGGATTGCTTTGTAGCGTTGTCAGTTTGGATAGCGTATCTGGCATGAGAGTTTATTTCATCCTGAAGTACTGGGAATGAGATTTACCTGACTGCTGACCCCTTGGGACTATTCTGAAATGAGCTGTTTATCTTGAGCAATGCTACTCAGCAAGATTTTAAATAAAAATAAATGCACCATCAAAAGCCCTTCCAACGCCCTGGCAGAAAGCATGCAGTAGTTCCGTACATCTGCTGATGGCTTCCCAGGAGAAGATCCCCTGGTCCAGTGTGGTGTGGCTTGATGGAATGCTGAGCCACAGAGAGCACCTGTGTGTTCCTCATGTGGTAGGCCAGAGTACTGAATGACTCTCCTTTAGAATTTGAGTTTTGAGTCAAATCCATATTCTAAAACAAATAGGTGTTGGAGCGTTTGTGATTGCTGAAAACCTGGTTAGAGTGAACTGAGTCTTGAGGGCCACTTTTTCTGTATGGATTTATTTTCCTTCCTTGATCCAGCACTCTAAGAGAGAGATTTCTTCTGTTGGCATTTGGAGGTGGTGAACTTGATTCTTAGCTAGATCTGCCCTTCCTTGGCCAACGCTTTCCTCGCATGGTGTCTGCCCGTAGCATTCTGTGCCAGTGATGACTTAGGGGCCCTGCAGCATTGGCACTGTCCCCTGCTGTGAGAGCGTGGGCGACTCGACTCGCTCCTCCGGGCAGTGCTGGGCTTCCCTGGAGAAGCACTCCTTGACCCTTTGTACTTTGCATACAGTATCCGCCTTGCGGCCGGGCTCCAGCCCGTGTTTGGAATGCGTAGCTAACGCGTTCCACTTGGACCTGCCGTTCCGTTCCATAATGTTAGCTTTAATTGGCTGTTTTTAAACTTTCATGTACAATTTCGTCGTACACGGTAAATTACCACCCTCTTCGCCTTTTCTGAAGAGCAAGAAACTGCAATCCAGGCTGCGCTTCCCCTTGCTGCCTTTTACTGTTGCCCCTGAGGTCTTTCAGAGGCAGCACTGCTGGGTAGTGTTTCTGTAGGAGGACAGAGCTTTTGACTGGTATTTTTCCTCTAATCTTACAGACTGTCTTTTAACGTTGTGATTTTGGATGGACTTTTGCAGTTGGAAATGGAGGTGGGATTGTCAGGTCTTGTCCAAATACGCATCTCCAGTTTAGTATCTGTTGCCTAACTCTGCCTAGCCTGGCTGGATATCCAATGTGTCCTCCAAGTGATACTTTTGTAAAACAATATTTAATTTGCTTGTTTCAGGACAGAGTCAGCTATTCCCAAGGTTTGTTCTTACTCTATGTGAATACGTTTCTGTGTACTTCAAAAGTGTCCTTGTTTCTTGGAAGAGCAGAAAGAAGTCTTTCCTACCGTATGGGTTTCCATCTGAGCATCAGCTGCAGCTAGTTTGGAGAAAGAGGAATAGTTTACTTTTGTGAGGGGTAAAAAGTTGGCAGTATTGCTGCATATAAAACCAATCTTGCAGTTGAAGCTCCAAATAGTGATGAGCCTCTTGTTCATACTTGGTTTGAGTAAAGTAAAACAAAGCCTGCCTTTATCCTCCATAACAGGCTTACAAGCTCATGTTTCGGCTTTTCCTTTCCCCTCCCTTTCTGCCATGGACTCTTTCTTTCTTTTTCTTTTTTTTTTTCCCTTTGCTAAGCAGGCAGTAACTCTCCACAATATTTTTAATCTCAACAAGACGTCCAGCGGCTGATGATGCGCAAGTGTTGCACCAACAGAGGTGGGATGATGGCTGCAGCATTCCACATCAGACGTTTTTGGCTGCAGATCGGTTCTTGCGGCCACTGGTTCCTCCCAGCACAGCGTGTGAGCTGCGGGCAGGCGGCTGCCTTCCATTGACTCCTGTTGTGTGCCTCCCCTCGCCTTTCTGTGGGCTTCCCCAAAAAGTCATGGCTGGAGTCGTACGGTTTGAGATGAAAGAGCCTGTTGTCTTGTTGAATTATCTCGAAAACGAAACAACAGAACAAAAGCTCTGTTATAGTAACATCGTAAGCTAGATTTGAGTAAAACTTTGTATTTCATTTAGTTTTAGACCTGTTGTCTGTTACCCACCTAGCAGCAGAATGGGGCTCAGAGGAGCTTCCTGCACAGAAGTCTGTCCACTGAAATAAGTCATTTCCCCTAGATGTTATGAATGTCTTTGGGAATGGTATACAATGGAATTTTAAAATGATTTAAATGTACGATCATGGGTCTGGAGGAGCCATCAGGATCTTACATCTCGAGAAGCTAGTTTTTTTGAAAGCAGTTTTTAAATCCTAAAGCAGGAATGTCTTTATTTTAATAGTCTGGTGCAGCACTTGAAGTTACTGGTTAGTTTGGGAAATGCCTGAAGAGAAGGCTGCTTGGGATGCTGTTTGCTCGCTAACGGTGTGGCTGCTGGACACTTTTTTCAGATGGGTTCAAGAACTTCCCCCTTACATCTGAACTCCTTGATTCCATACAAAAATCTGCTTAGGTCATAACGTTTAGCCACACGGGGTTGCTTTTATTGTGCAAATAAAGCACCAGAAATTGATTTATAATCTAGCAGTGCTTCATGGACATGCCTGTTTGTTAGGTATGTGTTCCTTCCCAGCAGAAAGCCTTCAGAGCCCTTCAGTCCTGTGCTTGGCCGCTGCAGTCAGGTACTCCACCTCAGCATGAAGTTCCCCACATAATTAAGGGAAGTTGGGGTAACGTCTTGATTTCTACCTGAATGCATCGTTAAACATTGCAAGAGGGGAAATTAGGGCATGGGGTTGGTGTCTTTTTCTTTTTCTTTTTTTTTTTCTTCCTTGCTTTTGGTAAATCTTATTTTTGATGCAAGGGCAGTTCTGTCGCCAGCCAGTCCAGCACGCGTAGACGCTCCCCCCGCCATAAAACAATGAGCACATTCAGGCACAACTCGTGTTTTCAGTTATTAAAAAACGGAGCCGTCTGTCTCTGCCTGTGACTTTAATCTTTAAGCCTTTATTCCCCGTACCCCACCCCCTCTTTCTTTCCCCAACCTTTTGTTTGTGAAGTGCAGGGCTACAGGATACGTGGGCCCGCACTTTCTGAATGTATTGTACGTTCCCTTGGCAATTACAGATGTTTATAACCCTGACTGATGTTATTTCAGTATTGTGAGGGTGAAGAGAAAATTTAAAAATGCTTTAAATTTTTTTTTCTTTGCCCCTTGCAGCCTTTTTTTAGAAAAAAAATATTTTTTTATTTTTATTTTTTAGAGGAGGCTTAATAAATTGTATGCTTTTTAATTGCTTTTATTAAAAAAAAAAATAATCTTTTTCATTGACCTTGGATGAAAAATGCTTGAGCGTTCCAGTAGCCAACCATAACTCTTCTGTAGGGACGGTGTGTTTCACACGGTGTTGTGAAACGTATCTCATACTGGGCTGTAGCACAGAACGAGCTCCTTGCTGTGGGGTCCATGACCTCTGCAATACTTTATTTCTAAGACAGAAATAAGGCAGCTTAAGACTCAAAATACTTGGAGTTTGAATCACGCTAATTTATTTCTAGCTCTGCATGGAAACCAGATTGTTTTGTTTTGTTTTTAATAGAGGAATGATTTAGAATCTGCTGAATTAATGATTTACTTTTGGATTGGTGACTTGCAGAATTGTTCAAGGAGGCTTATTTTTATTAGTCTCGTGGGGACTTTGTAGAGAGATACTCTCGATCTGTAAGAGGTTTAAAATCTGTTTCTCCCTGGTGTTTCTGGAACTTCTAAGGCTGCAGGTGCATGGTAGGATACGTGTCCTTGAACTGATAGAGGTAGAACGAGTAGCAAATCTAAGGTGTTAGCTTTGCACTTTCCTTGGGGATCTTTGTGCATTTCACTATCTCTCAGGTATTTGGCCTAAAGCCTCGAATGTAAGTGGAGAATAGTTTAATGGGACTATGAGTTTCTGGGTTCTTCCTCAGAATCTCAGAGACACAACTTTCATGCCTGTATCTGCTTTCCCACTACATGCAGACTGCTGTTCAGGCGTTGTGCATGTTCAGAGTTACTCATGTAAATGTTACTCATGTAAATGTGCATTCAGGTTGGTCTCTCTGGCTCCAGGTGTTGTATGATAGCAGTTCTTCCTTTGTGATTGCTGCCCAGAGCTTCTTGTTAGATTGCTCTTTCAAAGATACCACTTAGGGATGCAGAAGAATAGAGCATCCTTTGGCCAGGTGGGTCTTTAAGAAGTTAGGATTTTTTTATTTTATTTTATTTTTGCTGTCATTAATGGTACTAGAATCTAATATTGACAGTAAGTCTTGCAGGGAAAATAAGTTAAAAAATTCTAACAGTCCAAGATGTTGCAGTGCAGTAATACTTGTAAGCACCCAGATGGAGGCAATAGATACTCTTCAGTAATGATTCTCCAGTCCTTAGGGGGAAAAAAAAGTTGGTCATTAACCATAGTACATTTCTCTTTATCCTGAGATAACCAAGTACTTCAGTTGTGTATTGCTTTTGTAAGGATTTCTGAAATGTGCTATTTCTTGCATTGAAACACAGGCACAGATGTGATTGAATCCTAGATATGCTAATGTGACTATATAATCTTGTAAAAATTGTAAAAGAACTTGAAAAGATGAAGAGCTGATTGAAATATTACTGATACAGAATACTATATACAAAAAAATGTTTATGTGTTTTGTAAATATCTTCTTTTCTACTTGGAGTCCCTGTATATAATAATTTATTCACATACTTCTAGAATTATGGGCATTCCCAGAGCTGGAGGTGCTGCAGGGGCACCCACGTTGTCTTCTCCCTACTTTATATTATTAGTGAAGCATCTCATAAACCTCACGTGTAACATTCCTGAAGCTGGGAGTTGTCTGTTCACTTCTGCTTGATGAGAACTGACTCTTTAGAGACAGAGCAGAAGACTGGAGGCTGTGTGCAGCCTGGGAGCTGAGGATGGAGCTGTGTCCTCGTTCAGGCAGCCTCGTGATTGGTAACTTTTTGGGATGCCTGATGCCTTTTCTGCTTTTTGCTGCTGCTTTTTGATCTAAGAAATGTCTTCAAATACTGCCAGTCTGCCCTGTTGGAAAGAGGGAGCAGCATGACCACATCTTGTACTCGTGTTGTTTTTTTTCTTTGCACTTTGTTTAGTGTACAATATATATTTAGCTTTGCTAGTCAAGTATATTTATCATTTTAATCTGACACATGATTGGCAATCTTGTGGAGAGTATAAGTAAAGCTGGCATGAGTCAATAAAAAGGCTCCTTTTTATCTGGTCTCTTCTCACCTGTTTCCTTTCCAGCATTTACCTTAAAGACTTTACGGACTACCAGGATCCATTTATGATCAGCTGTTTAAGGCCCAAGTGTAATGGTCCATTAATTCCCAGAGCAGTCCAGAAACACATATGGCAAAATACCTCTGAAAAAGACTGAAACCTCAAATAATTGCTCATGAGGTTCCAGGAAGGCTTACTAGAATATTGGGCACGCAGTGCCATCTGAGGAGGTTACAGCAGGGTTTCAGATGTGTCTTGATTTATTTATTTATTTATTTATTTATTGTCCCTTCCTTTCTTTCCAAATCATAACCATAGTGCTGGTTGATTTACTGTTCAGCTTATTATCACGTTGTTTCAGAGATGTTCTTTCATGAACTCAGCCCTACGCAGAAGTAGGCACTTGGCTGCAAACCTGTTCTTGAGCCTGTGAGAATATCAGTGGATTATAGGTGCCATTTTCCTATGTCAGATGAGAACCTAGAAATCTGACATGACTTTTTCTTGTAGTTCAAATACCAAATTAAGGGACCAAAACTTTCCATACTCTATGCAATACAAACACATAGTGCCAAAAAAAAGTGGCAATGCAAATGGTAATAGCCCAATTGTTTTCTTTTCTTGTGCTTTGTTTTGCTTTCAAGTGTATGAAATTGCCTTTTTTTTTTTTTTTTTGTAATGTCATAGATTGTGCTTCAAGAATGATGAGCGGTATAATGACATTCAGGCTGAAATGTTAGCTAACTTTTGCTTTAGTTTTATGCAATATCCTGAATATTTAACTTCCCAGCTTCATTTGTGTCTGCATTTGCATATGCGTATATATGAATGACACTTTAAAAAGTTAATGTTTGCTAACTAATTCACAATTTATGCACTCTCTTTTTCAAGCCAAGAAAGAAATTAATGCGGCTGAAATACCAAGGTGTTGTGTAATTCAGGGAACGTTCACTTTTTTTGTAGCAGTCATCTGTGTCTACTCAGTATGACTGTTGAATGTTTAAGATATGTAGGCGTTTTTAACCCCTTCCATAGTTAATGTTTTCAGCCCTAAATTAAGTAGAGGTTCTTTTTGGATTCTGTCCAGTTTGTGCCGTGTTCGTCGATACAGAAATTCAGATGTGTTAACGTGTAGTATTACAGAAGAGGGCATTGCAGTGTATGGAAGAAGGATCATAGAATCATAGAGTGGCCATGGTTGAAAAGGACCATGATGATCATCTAGTTTCAACCCCCTGCTATGTGCAGGGTCACCAACCACCAGACCAGGCTGCCCAGAGCCACATCCAGCCTGGCCTTGAATGCCTGCAGGGATGGGGCATCCACAGCCTCCTTGGGCAACCTGTTCCAGTGCCTCACCACCCTCTGATGTCTTCTCTTTCGTTACTATTTATCTCTATTTTTACCTGTGCTATACACTATTGGGCATTTCTCATTATAAGGTGGGATTATTAACTTTCCTATAGACTGTAGAGAGAACATTCTCATTTATGGTGATGTTTCTGGTTTTCTTCAGTCGTTGAAATTTTGAACAGGAATTGAAATGTCAGACCCCAGTAGTGTTACTCATCACATTTACTGCATTTTCTCTGGAAACAAGTGGAGGTTTCAGGGGGTAAAAGCAAGAAAGTCAATGATGGCATAAATGTCCTTTGCTATAAGCTTCATCACAGTGCCTTTAATAAAGGATGTAAACATAAATGTCTTGAAATCCAACTAGAGCTAACTTAAATCTTAGTTGTGCAAATATCAAATCTGCCTTTCCATTTGGCTGAAGCCACACAGTATCTAGCAGCACTAATTAAGAGATTAGCACTTCCCCATTATGTGACTCATTGTGCTCTTTTTAGAGGGATTTTGATTTCCTTCTCTTGCTTAACTTCATATGCTTTTGTCACTGTATGCCGTTATGTGGAATTTTCTCTATAAAAATTTGAACATGAAGTACTTGCTGCATTTGTCTTATTTCCTGTTTTTGAGGCCACTTATCTTTCAGATTCCTTTTTCAGAACATGCTTAGATGTAAGAGTAGCACTGAATATTACATCCCTTGTGCAGTCCACTACTCTACCTTTCTTCACTGCTTCTAAAAATAAAAACAATTTTGCATTGAACATAAATGTGTCGGCAGATTCTGAAAAGAACAGCATTTATTTGCTGTAAATACTTGCATACTGGCTGATGAATGTCATCCAACTTTTTAGCAACACACTGACTGCTGACTGAGCTTCAGTCAGCAGTCCTGAGCAGCTGGGCCTTTGCTTGTCTGCAAGTGTGCATCCTCAGCTACAGCCCTTCCTGTGCTGCTCCTGCTTTAGGTGCAGGTGAGGCAGAGGTTGGGTGCTGTTGTCTTCTGGTATGTTGCGTAAGGAAGGAAAAGCACAGGAAATGATTCCGTGCTGCCAAAATTGAGAAGTTGCATAGCAGTTTCTTTTATTGGTAGTGATGTGTATTTGGGAGCCTTTGAAGGAAGAACTTTGTGTCTGTGTGTGTGGTGTTTTCTATTTATTTATTTTACAAACTATGTAAAATTTTAATGTGCTTGACAAGTGAATTTATTTAGATCGTAATGAGAGCTTCCCATACTTGCCTTGTTTTGGAATTGTCTCTCCCCTATTATAAACAAAATCTTTTTTACAGAAAACCTTTTTCCCTTAGCATAGAGATAGCAATTCAAGAGATCTTTGCTTTCTGGAAAAGCTATTTATATTTTTTTGACCTTGAATGTTTTTCTTCATTTCATGCTGTCCTTTCCCATTGTAGCATAAGGCTGCAGAAGGAGACCACAGCATTTGGAGGGTACTCCACTGTGCTGCTGTTCCAAAGCTTCTTGGCCTGGTGCTTTTGAACTCCTTAGCAAAAGCAAAAAAAGAGCAAAGTTTTCACGTTCATCTCTGTAAGCAGTGCTGCTGGTTGCTCAGGGTGAGCCCTTATTGTTTTCTGAATAATCAAGTCCTTGAAAGTAATACACAGATGTCAACAACCCCGTGCTAGATTCCTGCCTGTGTCGCAGGATCATTGAGTGTATCTGCATTCTCGGTTCCCTTTCTGAGCACCTTGATTCTGTGTCCAGCCCTCCTGCACTTGCCTGTTGTGAGTTGAATTTGTGTGGTCTTGGGAAGTGTGTTCCTTGGCTCCATGGGCAGCCCGGCATCCACTCCTTCTCCAAAGAGGCTGACAGCAATGTGGGGCTCCTTACTTTCTCTGTGAAGTCTTGCTAAAGGTCTCGCGATGACCTTCCTTTGCCTGTATTGTAATATCTTTTGGGGGTGGTCTTTACTTTCAGGTTTATTTTTGCAGCAAAAGTAATCTGTTTAAGCTTACTCATATGGACACTACTGCAGCAGCAGGATCTGCATATATCGTTAATTATTAGATGACGTCCCTCAGTGTTTCTCATCATAACCTTCACGGAGACATTATCGCTTCTGTGCTTCCTCCGCATGGACAATCGAGCTTATTGATGTATTCTAATTATGTTATTTGTCCCTTTGAAGAACACAGGCTTGTCTCTGACATACTAGACAAAAGGAAGGGTGAAGGCCCATAGGTCTTTTAACATCGTCAGGACAGTGTTGCACTCTATTTCATATTCCAAATAAACCATAAAGTATATTCTTGTGTGATGTTTTTTTTTCTCCAGGAGAATCCTTCTATTCCTCGTTAGCAGTTATCTCTTTCCATCACTTACTGTTTATATTTGAGTTGAATTCGAGATTACAGTAAATAACCAAAAGGTTATTTGGCATATCAGAAAAGTTGTTCCTAGAAGCGTGCTCGTGTAGCCGTCCTGCTTTCTCTTTGTAACTCTCGTTTTAGGAAGGAGCTTGGTGCCTGGTTTTCATTTAAGGGGAATTTGTGCAACCAGCGGTTTCTTTATTGTTAGGGAAAAAAAAAAAAAAGAAATATGCGTATAATTCTAAGCTTTACTGTGTATTCAGAAAGCAGGCTGCGGGTTGCTGGTCTGACCCCTGCTATCGGAGATGCGCCAAGCTATCCAGAGATAGAAGCCGTGCAGTCTGTTTGTGTTTCCAGCTGCTGAAGCCTTCAGGAACAGCGTGCCTGGGAAAGGGTGGTGGGATGCTCGAGCTCCACGAGTTCCTGTTCTTTTCAAAGCGGTTCCTAATGCAAGTTGGTGTATCAGTTTTGATCCACGATTTGCATTGCTTTGCAGAGGATCGCTTCATGGATAATTCATGCGCTCCGGTTGTGTGCACATCTCTCCCTGCCTCTTTTTTTCTGCTTAAAGTTTGGAAGATTTCATATCCTGCAAAACATCTCCCTTATTCAGCTCAGTGCCTCCCCCCACGGCACCTAGCCCAACTCGTGGCATCTCCCGAGGTGTCACTGTGTATGAAAGCAGGGAAGAATGTAGTCCTTTCTGAAATAGATTCCTTACAAGGAGGGGGGGCTGGGAAAGGGGAAGTTTCATACTGGCTGCATGATACAGACAATATTTCCTGAGACAGGAGATACTAACCTCAAAGAATTTAAAATAAAACATTGATCTTTTTTACTTTTTTAAGGGGAATAGGGGAGGCAAAAATGGTTAGAATAGTTGCTCTTTTTATCCTCTGTGCAGATGAAATTGATTAAACCTTAAAAACTCGCCTCAGTCCACCCGGTTTATTAATTGAAGAATTTCCTCTTCCCCAGAATGGGAAGTGCACATTAGAACAGAGCTTTGCCCCTGAGTAGCAATGATACTTGAGAACAGCACATTTTCTACAATCCGATTTTCTCTTCAGCACTAGAGGAAATCCTAACATGGTAAAAACATATTGGGGGGGGAAAAAAGAAAAAAAAAAGGAAGTCCTCTTTCATTTCCTTGTAAAGCATGAAATCAAATTATAGCCCGTGGCCCGCAATTATTTTATTTTTACATTTCAAATTCCGCTTTCTGCTTCCTTTCGGTGTCTGCAAACAGGAGTTGGACTGCTGGTGCAAAGTCAGCTAACGAGATGACAACAAATGGAGAAGGATGCAGTAGCTTAAAGAAGCCCCAAGTCAGCTGTGCTCAGGTTTGGTGCCCGCGTGCCCATGGGACCCTGTGCTGGCTCACACTGGGAGCCCTTCTGTCCTGCTCTGCACTGCCTGGGTCTGACTGCAGTCCATATGGCTTTGTAGGGATAGATGATGAGGAATCTAATGTAGTACTGAGCTTCTGCTTGCTAAAGTAGTAGTGGTTTTAGATACTCTAATATTCTTAATCTTTTGTTGAAAGAAAAAAAAAACAAAAAAAAACAACCATTCAAACTGTCCCAGATGTCTTCAAGTTTTTTCTTTTTCAGCGATACTGAAATTGCCAGTTAGTTTAGTGCTTGCAGTTTATAACTAATGTGGGTGTAGTGTGCACATATAGAGGAGGTAATTGACTGTATTGTATTTATTTATTTCCCCCCACACACCCCTTAGGTTTAAAAATGCCTTTGTTAACTTGCTGCGAATGTGCTGTAGGGCTCCATCTCCATGCAGCTCAATACTGGAGCTCAGGTATTCAGGTAACATACAGGTGTTGTGCAGGAGGATGCACCAACAGGAAGGTTTTTGAGTTCCTGAACTTGCAGAGTTGCTACGGCTTCCATGACAGAGGCTGAAAGGGATTTGCCATGTAAGACACGATATTCTGTGCCAAAATAAACACAGCAATTACAGTGCTTTGCAGTTATAAAAAGTACAGTCTATGGATTGGGTACTCCTGTGATGTTTCCCTGTGAATATGGTATGACAGATCTGGTTTTAATACTTTTTGGTTTTGGCTTTCTGAAACAATAAGCCATTCACATTGTGAAAGCCTACTCAGGAGCCCACTGTGCCAGACAGGAACGCAGCCTGATGTGGGGGCTCGCCTGCGGTCCCACTGGCAGCATGGATCCTATTTGATGTGCAGGCAGTGGCAGTAAGGAGTTACTTCCTCGATGATGATCGCTGTCAGATATTCCCCAGAATTCAAAAGCCAGAGTGGATTGGACTTGAGTATTCGAAGCTAGGGTAGACATTTTCTTTCTCTTCTCTGAAAATATTTTGTTAACCTCTTAGTTGTGTGATTCTTGTCAGTGTTGTGGTATAGATGAGTGCTGGTGCTCCCGAGCCCAGCTGGCACAGCTCTTGCAGGCTGTTCTCTGATGCAGTGCTGCCAGCCTTGTTGCTTGTCCCCATATCTGGCTGTCACCCAATCTCCCTCTGTTTGTGTTATCTCTGTGTTTGTTTTCCTTCACTCAGCAGACCATCTACTTCTTTACTTTGTTTTTCCACTGTGGTTTAGCTTCTTATTGTGCAATATAATTCCCATCTTTCCTTCTCCCTTGTGTTTTCTGGTGACAACTAGTTTGTTTCACTTCCTTCTTGCAGGGCTGTAGCTGAGTGCTGTCATCACAAGAAGGATACCCTGATGGTGGATGGTTTTCAAACTGAGTGAGAAATCATACTTCATGAGAACTGTCTTCCTTAATGCTCTTCAACACCACTTTCATGGATGAAACACGTGTCTGGTTTTTCTTCCTATAGGGGAGGTCATTTGAATACCGTAATTCAGCTGAATTGTAGATTCTATGTCACCTACTTCAGTGCAATGAAGATTCTCTTATTGCTGTGCTTCCTAGTATGCAGACTCATCCTTTGCATGCATCTCTCCTTCAGTCAGGTTTATTTCCAGTCCTGCTTGCCTGCTTTGAGGGCTCGGTATGGAAGCAATGACTGTTCTTCATCTTGACAGTGTAGGCTGATATTCTGTCCTGCTTTGAGAGAGAATGTGCTTCATTTCCTTGTAGTTCCATTTGACACACAGGACCCATGGCAGGCCTTCTGTGGTCAGATAGTGCAGGTTTATGGCGTGATACCATCACCTTGTTTTATTCTTCTCAGTTGTGGAGCCTCTACTTGGTATGGCTGTAATGTTTTTAAGCTTCAATTAAAAGGTCGTTCCAAGTCAGATTGTATACACAACAACACATTTATATAATCCATTCTTACTGTAGCTTTTCTTAGTTCAATCTTCTGCTTATTCTTATCTTATTCTTCAGGAGCATTGTTCCTTTTCTTGACCAAAATCCAACATGGTGGTAAGTTGATTTAATAGTCTGAAAGAGAACTTCATATTTGCAATTTAATTAAAACATATTGTAGGCGTCTCCTATAATTATTTACATCCTAAAGGAAAAGCTGTTCTGAACGAGGTATTTGATGCTCTGGAGAGGTTATATGCGTGCTGAGGCTGTGGCTTTGTCACCTTCCTTTAAGTGATTTGTTAACTTTCACCATTAGGGACTTTGCCCCCAAGAATCCCCATATACTTTGTTTTGATCTCCCTGGGTTACTTCACTTTTAAGTGTTTAATGAACTATTATGCATGGATGAAGGGCGACTAAGGAAATGGGTTATAGACTAAAACAAAATTCACAATAGCTGTACTAAGCCATATACTTGCTAGTTTGAGTATGTTGCTGTTTCCTTGGCTGTAATGTGCTTTCATGCTGAGTGTCTTGATGCATTTTCTGGTGGTTTTGGAGTTTCTCCATGGGCTGTGCAGTTATTTTTCCTGTGTTCATCTTTTCTTTGCTGTGAAATGCCCCGAGGTAGACATTCTTGACCCTCTAGCAACAGGGCTGATGAGTTTTGTCGCTCTTTTCAAGTGTTACTAATAGATTCATAAATACAGCAATTACAAGTATTTGCTTTGTAACAAATGTATTCAAAGCAGTTAATTTAGTGTTTCAAGATAAAGGGGCCCTTGTACTGAAACTGCATGTAACAGCTTCAGTACAGATTTTGTCTCCTGTTGGAGGGAAGAGATATTGCACCATACATAATGCATCACACGAGCCTCCCTTTGCAGGACCAGAATCAGATCTGGTTGCTTTGACTTCATTACAGAGCACAGAGTGCCATGCCCTAGCAGTCATAAGGCTTAGCTAAAACTTAAGCTGCAATATTGTTATTTCACTGAACGAATGAGCTGTCTTTTTATGGTATTAATGTTATTTAACTTCATGGTTTGATTTTAGTTATTAACTCCCTTTCATTTTTAAAGGTGTCATCTGTGCAGGAAGAATTACCATGCGGAGTAGTTTTAATACAGAACATGGGCATTAAGTTTTACATACAAAAAACCCAACCCCTGCTGGATACGCTCACAGCAGTGCGTGCATGCTGATTGTTTGGTGTTTTGTTCCACTTGAACAATTTTCATGCTGTTGGTTCCCCTTGTTTGCTGTTCTCCAGCTCTGTGCTTCAGCGTGGCGTGGAACATCCCAGCCTTTCGTGCAGCCCTGGTGAGAGCTGTTATAATTTAAGCGAGTTCTAAATTAATAGCATTCTTGAAACAATGAAAATACAAATACTTTTGAAGAGATAAACTTTATCTTCAGTTTGTCTTGGAGAGTTCTTTGCAATGGCTGCTGAAAAGTTGTGCAGGAGCTTTGCAGATGTCATCGTAAGCCAGCCAGCCCTCTGAGGCATCCATTATTTACATTTAGCATTCATTATTCCAAGATGAAAGCTTCGGTAGGTTGAAAATAGTCATTTTGTAACCATAACTTTTTTCTTGTCGTCGTTCCCACCCACTCGTTCACCCATGCACTTCAGCCTCAGAATGATTTCCTATCCCAAGAGTTCATGGGAACTAGAAACAAGGGTAGCTGTTGTGACTGCCATTATAAAGACTGGGAAAAAAATAAAGTGGGTTGGAGAGGGCAAAAGAACAAGGAACCGTCGCATCGATCTCGTGTTCTTCTGATCAAAAGCTTGAGACAAATATTAAAAGCACTTATGTTCCAAATGCTGCAGTTTTACATGATTTCTTCTACTACATTTCTTAATGTGTTGGGTGTTTTTTGACTAACATAACTTCCTGATAGTTCGGCTTTACATTTCTTTTTCTGCTTCATACTTAAACTTTCTTACACTGAAGTTGTTGCAGCTTCGTTTTGGTTGTTCAGAGTATTTCAGTTCCCTGGAGTGAGGCAGTTCCTGAATGCTATTAGTGGAGGCCCAACACTCACCAAAAGCTCCTTGAAAATGAAGTTAAATTCATGAAATTTGAGTTGCTTTAGTCAGAGGTTAAAAAGCTCATGAAAACAATATTTAAAAAATAATCCATGAGCACAATTGGTAAAAGTAGCCTGAAATTTAGGAGTTTTTTCAGGTAAAGCAGATCTAAGAATCTGTTCTGTTTATGGCTGTGATATGAAATATGCTTTTCGCTGATGTAGAAATGAACTGGGAGTGAATGCTGATGTATCGAAGGGTTTAAATCAGCTCTTCTTCATATTGAAGGCTTTTATGAATTTCCTTTGATTTGTAGTAAATCTGACCCTTATTTTTAAATGCAGCAATAGTGTCTTTGCACTGTTAATGTAGGGGAACATGTAAACAATCATAGGCTAGAATATTTTTATAATCTGATAGGAGTATATAAGGGCTTACATTCCTTAAGTCCTATTTTCAAACACAGCCAGGCATTCGATGCTTGCATTAATTTGTACTTTGTTCATAATTCTGGGCACGTGTACATATCCAGACAGTTTTTATGGAAGCTATTTGAGAAAATGATGCCGAGCCTCTTTATGCTGCTGCAGTTCTGACTGTGAATTCTTCTCCAGGTGCCCAGATTATCGATCTGATGATGCTTGTCATCGACGTGACAAAGGGGATGCAGACGCAGTCAGCGGAGTGCTTGGTGATCGGGCAGATTGCCTGCCAGAAGATGGTGGTAGTTCTGAACAAAATAGATCTCCTTCCAGAGGCCAAGAGACAAAGTGCCATTGAGAAGATGACTAAGAAAATGCAGAAGACCTTGGAAAATACAAAGTAAGTTAACAGTCACATTAACAGTTAACTTGTAACATAAATACTTTAACCACATTTCACTTCCAACATTTTTCTGAATTCATCTGTCTGGCTCCTTTAGATGAGTCATAGATGTAGATGAGGAGAAGAGTGGAAAGATTACCAGAAATTCAAACTCGGCCCTGGATTTGGAAGTATCATGTACATAGAAATTTCTTAGTGCGATTAAACTTTTCAGTTTAAAGGACTGCTTTGAATTCAGATTGCATAAAACCAAGCCAGAAAGTCTGGATGAAGGAGAACTTCTTAGTTCGTGAGCTTGTAAATTTTGTTATTTTCCAGAATTCTTTTTCTACTTTAATGACAAGAAAGACTTAGAGCTTTTCCTTAACCCAAGGTGAAAGATGCGATTGCCCTAAGTAGGGAAATAAAGGCAGCTTCTACCTGGGACAGATCAGGATGGACAAGAATCTGATTGACAGTGTTCCTGAAGTTTCCTGTAATGCAGTGTGACTGGCTGGATTGGTATTTCAGTCTTTGTGCATAAATTAATTGAGGAAAATAATGAACAAAGTGCAGGGAGATTTGCAATTGAAAATGTAGCTGTTATGAAGTGGGACAATAAAACAGAAACTCTTAGAGTGGTTACACAATTTAGTGGTTTATACAAATAGAAGCAGAGCTTACTTTGTCCAGGGTTGTGAGGGGACATTATGACTCCAAGGTTCATAGCTTGGAGGTCACATTTTGATTTTGAGAATTGAGGGAATGAAGTACAGATGAGTCCCACAGGTATGTCTTGAAAATGAGCAGACTCAGAAATGAAGGGAAAGTGAGTTTTTGAAGTATGGGACATGTTAACTGCGAGGTCCTTTCTGCCATCTCTCTTTTAAAACAAGGATGTACATCAGTTGATAACAACAGCTGTGCTTCCACATGGAGAGAACTGGTCTGTCGTGATGTTTTAATTATTCATTTGAACTCTGGATCGTAGAAATGCTCTTCAATCGGATGTGCCTGTGTATTGTTCCCATAACTAACATTCCTTTTTTGCAAGAGCAATCTGTGCTTTATGATGCTTGCTACCCTGGGCTGATTGCAAAGTGCCTATTGCATTGTATGTTGGGCACATTTTGTTTCTTGACAGCCTCCTTTCCACTCATCTTTAAACTTCCAAACACATGCTTAACTGTTTTTGTATTTCTAAACTACTTTGAACAGCAGGGCGCATGCTGAGACCATCTGACAGCTGCCTCAGAACTACAGACACTTGTCAATAGGGTGTTTTCCAGGACTAGTTCACTTGCTGATTATTATTATAGGCAGAGGAAAGTAACTTGTTGTAATTTGAAAATTTGACCTAATCTTGTGATACTGTAAGTAAATGCAAAGTGTTCCTACAAATGGAATTTCTATTTAATTGTAAGTTCTGGCATGTGCTATCTTGTGTCTTTGTTCAACCGGGTCTAAACACTGCTGACAAGAAATCCGTGTTGTGGAGTGACAATTTTAGTAGGTCCTAATCATATTTGGAAGTACCTCCAATGTCAGCATATGATTACTTCAGTTTATTCTGGCATAGGGGAAACAGAGTGAAGCATTTGGTTCCACATAAATCTTTATTTATTGTAATATGTTGTCCTAAAGAATTTCCACGAAAATAAGAGTTCTGAAAGTCTCACTGGTTAATCACAGAAATTTTCCGTGCACATTTTTTTACCCTTTGTTTCCAGATGCTGCAGAGAAAATGTACTGGATTCTCTTTTGCTACTAAATGAGCTCACTGTACAGAATTTAGTGTTTTTTCTTTACTGTAGTTCATTCCCTTTTTGAGATGAAATCTATGATTTGGGGTGAAGGAGAATCACAAGGTTGACAGCACTCACGACTTTTGGTCTGAATGTATTGAATCAGAATCATCTTTCAGAGCCAAGCAATTCTTATTTTTATTTTTACTGTTGATTATTGTTCCATTACTTGAACAAATATGTGTATTTAATGTGGTTAATCCTGAATTTTGAAAAAATGCAGTAATAACCTGACTTACAATCTGATTTCTCTGTCCAAAATGTAGGCAATGCAAGCTATCACATCAGCTGAACTATAGGTTGTGTTCTATAGGGAGCAAATGTCACAAATTCAGTCAGCAGACTTTAAAAAATAACAAAGCAGCTGCTGAATATTAAGGGCTTGAAGAATAAAATTCAGTGCAAGAGAAAAGCTAAAGTGGGGTCAGCTGTGCTGCTCTTTTCAGAAGCTTTGCATGTTTGAGATTGTTTTATAAATTTTCATTTCAGTAGAAATGGACCTTTCCACTGTCTGCAAATCTTACAGACTGTCTGCACACTCAGGTAGATATCGTGCCATCTTGCATTTGGCTCCTGGTTGGAAGGTTATGACTGTACAGCCAGGACTGTAATTGTTCTAGTGAAAGTTGAAAACTGAGCTGGTCTCCAGGTAAGCTAGATTGAATTCAGAACCACTATGATAAAACTGGGTAATACGTCCTTGCTTCAGAAATGATGTCTTGCTTTCAGTGTCACTCAAAAGTTGAATCTGTGCCTAATGCTGAACATAGTTAAAGATTTGATGGTGAAGTTCGTTAGCACAAATTCCAGTAGTTAAAAAAAATAAAATAAAACTGCCCGTTATTCACTAAGAGGGAAGAACAGATAAATTAGATTCTCAGACAGTAGCTTTGCCTTCACAGTCTGGTTTACAGACGTGAGAGATCTGTGGTCTAATTTGGGAGTCTTTCTCTCTTTCAGATTCTCTGGGTGCCCTATTGTTGCCGTTGCAGCAAAGCCTGGTGGACCGGAAGCTCCAGAGTCTGAGAATCCACTTGGTGTTTCTGAATTAATTGAGGTACCTGCTGAAGAACTTAATGCTGTAAAATGTGCTTGAGCATCTTTAAATCTTTTGAAGTGACACTGTACTAGTATCTAGGACTGAAGAAGTACTGCCTTAATGTCTGTTTGGTGGGACTTAACTCATCAGGATTCCTTCCAGTGAGTGGAAGAGTTACAGATCTGTGCCCCAAAAATGGATCTTCTTTTCTAACCTCAAATTCTTTGGATAGCTGTCTTAAGAAGCCACTGTCACACATGGTGAAGTGTTTTAAAGTTGCCAGGAATTACAAAGCATAATAAATAAAAATTGCTTTAAAATTCTGCCTAATCATTGCTAGGTGTTATTTTCGAATTACACCATGTATGGGAATTGCTAAGTCATGACCTGAACCAATGATTGAGCACCTGAGGAAGGAACACAGCCAGCCCTGAGAGCACAGATGAAAGCAATTCACCTGTGCAACTGCCTCCCTAAACCTCATTTAAGGGCTCCCTAAGCCTCATTTAAGGGCTGGGTGCCTCCACGGAAGGTTCTCTACCTGAAGGATCCATCCTTTTGAAGTATTTGGCATCCTATCCTTGGGATGAGTAAGCAAAACTTTTGTTCTTTAACTAGGTTATAGCTATCACTCTTTTTTGGTAATTTAGAGCTGGTTATCTGCCATTGCCTTTTCCTATGCACCGCAGTTAGGAAAATAACAAAGTTTGAATTTGTTCACTCAGAAATCATGCATAGCTGAGTGTCTCCTTCCTTCACACGAGTGCTACGGTAGAGGTTTAAGTGTGTGATCCTTTATTCTAAACAACCCCTGCCTCATTGTGGAGGACAGACAGAACTGAACTCCTGAGGAGACAGTCAGCATTTTGTTTTAATTCTCATTATTCTCTGTGTGGCTTCATAACTCCATTCAAATGCTGCTCTGCAGTTAGAATAATTAATTTCCTTCTGGACTTTTCTTTGGCACTTATCAGTGATGATTTGAACACTTGGCAAATAGTTAATTTACTTCCAAAAGACCTATAGGAAGTGCAGAGGTGACTGATCTGAATTTAGATTGGGATGCTGAGGGATAGAGGAGTTAAGTCCAATGAGTTTACTAATACTGCTTGCCAAATTTAAAGCAGCTAGGAACTCTTCTGGGACGTGCTTGCCAATTTTGATTGCAATTGTGAGTGCTTACCAAGGTTTGAGGTTTCCATTTGAACCATCTGAGGTATACAACCAATGATTACCTGTGGCAAGTTTCATTTGTAGGAACATGACGATATGTGGAGGTTGTGGCATTAGTAACTGTAAAATCTGTTTCCTGGAGCAGCCCCACCTGCCCTTAGAATGAAACCATCTTTCTTTGTGATGCTGTGACTTGTTTACTGTATGCCTTGTGCTTCTGGAAAAGATAAAATGCATCGCTTGGGTTTGTCTTAAAACTGAATGAGATAGAAAAAAGATAGATGGAAAAAGCTGTTTAATGGTGAAACTAGCACTATATCAAATGCATGTGACCAAGAGAAGGTTGTAAAGTAAGCTAATGCTTCAGAGGTATCATTAGTTCTAGCAGTGCTGAATTTCTATTTTTTGTGAGAATAATTCTTGAGGCTTTCAGAAAAATGGATTATATGTTATTTGACGTGTAGTTTATACAAGGAAGGGCAGGATGGTTAGGAGTGCTGTTTGAGGTAGATGAGGGGTTCGGCTTGTTCCAGAATTGTCATCTCTTCTGTGAATAAACATTGGGAGGTATTAGTAGAGCTGGCAAATGCTATGGGAGCCTTGCCATTGAGCTTCAGGGAATTGCCCTTTGTCTCACTGATGAGGTTCCCTCTCCATTGTTCTGCCATTAAGACTCTGACTTAACCTACAGATTTTGACCTTAAAAACAGACATTGAAAGCAGTGCCAAGTCTATATGCGAATATTGTAACAGAGGCAGAGATGAACCAGCTCCTCTGAACCACTGTTAGTATGTGACTGCACTTCTATCATTAACGTCTGATATCTATGATGATGTATTTTAAGAAAGTTATTCGTCAGCAAAAAAAGAAATCCCGAACTTGGAGAATTTCCGTAAAAAATGTTTAGCTATTTTTCTTAGTGGCTTGATCCTCCATGAAATGTTAACATAAATCTGAAAGGGAAATTGACTTAGAGAACTTATCTGAATGTAATAGTTTTTTCTGGGAGGGAGGCAGGGATGGGGCACTAGTATCTTTACATAAGTTAATTTGCACTAAATCAAAAAAGCTGAAGTAGCAAAATGCACTATGAACCTGTACTTTGGGACACATGGGAAGGGGGAAGACAAGGGTACAGAGTTGTTTTTTTGATTTACTTTGCTGCAGTGTCTATATTGAGTTTGGCAGCAACTTTGTTGCCAGCACAGTTTTGCTAACCAAGCTAAATGTGCAGCACCAAATCTTTCTAAGGCAGAAAATCGAACTGTTCCTGCTGCTAATTGTGCATCTCCTCTATGGCACGCACTATTAATTTGACATTGGTGTGTTCTGAGCTTATTGGGAGATGCTTGAAGTCAGTAAAGCTGCAAGCCTGTTCAATCAATCATCCGCTTGCCTTCCTTTTGCTGTATGGCTGTCATGGCTTTTTACCCAGGCATGGTTCTGCTTTTATCTTTTATTCAGGTCCTGAAGTCTCAGGCTTACCTGCCATCGAGAGACCCCTCGGGACACTTCCTTATGGCAGTCGACCACTGCTTCTCTATCAAGGGTCAAGGCACGGTGATGACAGGGACTATTCTTTCTGGCTCTGTTAGCCTTGGTGACAATGTGGAGATTCCTGCCCTGAAGGTGAGTCTCTCACTCCCCTCAATTTTCCTAATAGAAAGAGGTGCTCAACAAAGAAGATTGTGTTCTCCAATCTGAAATTCTTCCATTATTTTTCTGATACTCAAATATAACCTGAGCTAATAATAGTGAGAGACTTGGAGATTTTTTTTTAGTTAACACAGCCAGTGAAGCCACCTGCTCTATTTTAGTTGAATGAAGAAGAAAGAAGGCTGTCTTAGATTAGTGTGTTAGATTTTCAACTTCAGGAAAGCAAAGTGAGCACATTTCCAAGATGGGATGTGCTGAAGGACTAAACGAGGTTTAGGTGAGGTTATGTTTATTTGAGACATGCATCAATGAGAAGGCTTGCAAAGGAGTCTGACTAGGTGGGCTCCCTGAGATGTATGCAAGTGAAGGAAATGACAAGAAGAGGGCATCCAAATGCTTGATGCACATTCTCTTTGTTTGCTGGGGAGTTTAATTGATGTCAGCATGTTCTGGAAGAGCTGCTACTTGCTGTAGTTGGATTTATAAGAGAGTCAGTAGGCTTAGTAACAACAGGTAAGTTGTTTATTTCTAGAGAAGTGAAAGCCTAAGTTAGCAGATAAAGGAGTCTTTGACAGAAAAAGGGCAGATTATTCGATTCTCATAGCATTAGCAGTTTGCCTAAAAGTTTGTTATTTTCAGTTGCTGTAGATGAACTTATCCTTCCACTGCCCTGTGTGAAATAGCAGACGTGCCATGCATCTCAGTGATAATAGTGGTGAGCAGGATTTTGCTTTTTGCCATGAGCAGTTTGTGAATGTGACCGTTCATGGTGTGCAGGTAACCAAGGCACAGTTAAAGGAAGCAACTTTTGTAAGTTTGAATTGTGTGTTGTACTTACCCCTGCTAGCATCATGCAGAGTTAGGTTAGGATACCTATGAAAGGTCAAACCTTTCTCAGGCCTACAACGTAATGGAGGAAGCACATTTCACAACACATTGTGGTTTATGACTCTCTCTGACCTTTTTTTGCCCTGACCCTATGGTAACTGAGATTGACAGCTGGTGCCCACTGGGCATTTAGGGACATTACAAACCATCTGCTTTTTAAATTTGAGGAACCCTCTCACCAAATGAAGTGGCATCATCTTCCAGTTCTACTAATGGACTTCGACATCTTTGACCGCTTGAACCTGCACAAAGGAGGGACACAGCAATTAAAAATAAACAGTGACATTCTCAAACGCCCGTGCTTGCTCTGATTGAGGCTGAGAGCACCAGCAGTGCATGGATTCCTTTATGCTGTTGCCTATGTAAATTGCCATCTGGGGTTGATTATCCATACAGCAAAAAAGAAAAATTATATATGTGTGTTTGGCAAAAAGCTTTGACACAGCAAACAGTTCACTATCCGATTGAGTTAGTAGTATTTGCGCACTAGCGCTTGAAATCCACCTTGAAGAGCATGAACCCAGGATTTCTGCAGCAAAAACACAGTGCTGGCAGAATTCTGAACGTCCATTAAGATTACTTCAGTGGTCTTTCAATGTCTACAGTCTTCCAGTTTATAAACTGTAACAAGTTACGACATTTTTATTTCTCTTTTATAAAACTTCCTGGAGTTAAATATTAAGGTATGGGTTGTTTTTTTTTTTGCAATACAGATTCATTTTATTTTACTGATAGATCTCTATTTTACTCATAGATTTGAAAATACTGAGCTATGTATACTGTGTTTAATGAACGTAGTTTGTGAGTTTGTGTATTTTGTAGCATTCATTAATTGAAAAAGGAAAGAGTTCTTTTCAGCTGGGGGGGAAGAATCTTTGTCTTCCTTACAGTTGAAAAGAACAATAGAAGCTTTAGAAAGGGAGCCATGTAAAAAGCCAACACAAAACAAATGCAAAAGAGACAAAACCTGAGACTTTTGTTCTTACTGATTGTCTTAAAGGAATAAAAATGTGTGTGAAAAGTAATGTAAAATGAGTGGGATGTAGTTTTCTTTCTGCCCAGTGTTAGTGATTCTAGTTTTGGACTGTGCAGTCATAGGCTTGATAAAAGTACTAGAAGACTGCATAAAACAGATGGTCATATGCTAGTATTCCTTTAAAGAGTTGAGGTTCCAGATTAGGAAATAAGAATCACAACAAGAAGTTGTGATAAATTGTAGAAGAGGTCAAATTGAAGTAAGTGAGGAGTTGGGGGTGCACGTTCACAGTAAATGGATCTAAGTCAGGGAGGTAGGCTGAAGTCAGTTTGTAGGAATGCTTGCTTAAAAGCAAGAGAATTGCATCTTGATCAGTTGGTTATATCCTGAAAGTGTTAATTCAGTGTTGTCTTAGCTGTGATTGGCTGCCATAGGTATGTAGCAGTCACAAAGCATGTATGTGGGAGCTAGGTACAAAACCACTTTTTTTTTATTCCTGGGAATTCTAAGTAGCAAAAACTTGCTTTCTACTTTATATTCAAGTTTCCATCTGTTCTGTTTAATGTAATTAGTGATTAGTGTTATTGCAAGTTGATCCAGGCTGCGTGTCGTGAATGTTAACAGCTTCACTGGAACATATATGAAAGTAAAGTGTGCTGCCATTTTGTAATGCCTTTTGTCAGAAGTTTGTGAGTGATTTGACAACTAAGGAGCTGAGTTTACTGGTAAATGATTGGTGCCTATCTGTAGGGGATCATTTGGGGATTTTTGCTGTGCACTGCAGCTGAATAATGTGTCTGGCTTAATAGAATACAAGGTTATTTCTTGTGTAATAAAATTGTGGGCTGCCAGTAAAGGACTGTCCTTGGGAGGTGCATCTCAGATGTGCATCTTTGATGTCAGATTTCTGATCTGCTAGGTGTGACTGAGCTGTTACCATTAACAGGAAGAGGAATGTTCATGCTGAGTCCAACCTTCAGTCCCTCATTTTTGCACCATTGCTGTACTATTTCTCAAAAGTGGCAAGAATGTTTATGAAGTGCTCCTCTGTAGCTGGAGATCTGTCATCCAGGTGTTTTGGTACTTTGATATACTTTTAAGAGGTCACCTGAGATATCAAGTATGAACAAAATGAGACACTTGTTTCTGTTTTCTAGTCAAATCTTGTGGTAAATGAGTATCAGTATAAGCCAGTAGTAGATCTTGTCTTCACAAGGGCCTGTCTGCTGTCAGACTCTACTGACTTTATGAACTTGTAAGAAGTATCATTTTCCAAGTGTGATACTTGGAATAGCTTCATGGCTTCATATGCTTCTATGATACGAAAAGATCTTTTCAAGTTTCTTTGTTGGCGAAATAACATTGGTCCGTTTTCTGGCAGATGTTCTGTAGCTTTATGGCCCAACCAACAAAGAAGTTCTCCCGTGTCTGATAAAATAACTCAAATAGCTAAACCACCATAGTTATTCAAACTGTAAAAGATAATTCAGCTTTTTTTACTACTTCAGCTTTTTTTTATTACTTCAGCCTAACTGAAACTAGTTCTTACTACATCTACATATTAAAGCTCAATGAGCAGAGGTCTTCTAATGTCAATGTATTTAAGGACTTTTTTTTTTTTTTTTGCAAGATCATACAGAGTTGCGCTATTGAAGTCTTGTCAGAGAACGCATTCCAGTATTTAAATCTCAGAAAATGAGGTTGGTTCAAAAGCCACTGAATAGTATCACAAAGATGCATGTATGTAAAATTTCGTGGTGACATTTTAGGTGTGTGTTTACTACTTTCATCTTCTATTCTGCAGCCCTCAAAGCATACCTCATCCAAAGTTCATGATACCTTGATTGTCTTTCATTTCATACTGCAAGTAGGAGCCACTGTTGTGTTTTCTGTTAAATGTATGTGACTTCTGTTTGTGTACCTGCTTCTTCTGAGGCTTCTGGGATTTTCCTTGCTTACACAGTGAGGCCAGAACTGGCCTTTAAGATGTGAGGTGAGAAGCCTCGCCTTGGACGTGGCTTGTTTGTAAAATCTCTTCCATTCCCCTTCCTCAAAGTTTTGATAGAAAAGTACCTTGTCACTGAATGCAGTTCACTAACTACGTAGCGGTTGTGTCAAATAATGCAATAAGTTAATGAGAGCTACTTGTTTTATTTCACTGTTCTTGGGAACCTATTCTGGAACAGAGTTTCTCTGATGGTGTGAAATGTCTCAATTTCCACTCCGTTTTTTCCCTTGAAACTTGGCTATAACTTATTTTTGTTCTGTTAAACTTCTCAGCCAACTTTCCTTCTCATTGAAATGCTGTGGGGAAGGGCAGTTCAGAAAAATCTGCAAGTATCTGGGGGGAAAGAATGAAATGTAACTTGTAAAATTCTCTCCTGGTGAGAAGGCAGTTTGTAATACATATTAAAATATGTGGGTAATAAAATATAAGAATCTCAAATCCTAAATCAATAAATTAAACATACACATAATGTTATACATGCAATTTAATTCAGTACAAGTATTGAACTGTTTCTTTAATTGTCTGGCACTTCTAAAGCATGGATTGTGTTTGTTGGAGATTTTCTCCTTTCCTAGAAAAGATCAGAGTGAATCCTACTGGTTTTGTGTCTGCTGTGGCATTTACTTGAAAGCAAAACATGCGGGATTTGGCTTATATTGGAAAGTATTCTTTTGACGTTTAAGGATATTATCAGTTGTTTTGGAAGAATTAAACTCCTCAGCACAGTTCTTTGTGGTTAAGTAAAGGATTAAAGACCTGATCCGGTGCCTGTGGAATAAAATTTAGATCTGGCAATAAAAACTTCTCAAATCTTCTTGGCTTGATCTCTTGAGAGAATAGAAAGAGCAGATGCTGAGCTCTTTTAAAGATCAGTTCCCTCATTTTCAATGTATATTTTTATAATGTTTTGCTGTTTATCATTATTTAAACTTAAAAAAAAAAAAAAAAAAAAAAAAACAGCAAACAAAAGGAAAGGGACAACACCCTAAAAGAAAGGAATGCATTTTAATTGTGAAAGAAAAATTCGTAATGAACCTCAGGCTTTGAAAATGCCTAAAGAGAGACTTGTATCTATCTATTCTTTAACTACTCAATAGTGAAGTACAGTAGCTCATATCTCTTGTGATTTTTATTGAGTATAGTATGAGTATAGTAAAATGAGAGAGTAAGATCAGGACTTTGTGTCAGGCATATTCTATTCAGGACCAGGGATAAGACATAACAGAGGGAATTGGGTGCATATCATGGGGTTTAATTTTTATTTTTTCAGTTTTGTCAGAGCAGAAGGGAAGGCAGCCAGAGGGAGAGCAGCCAACCTGAGCAGCGCTAATCCAAACCACGCACTGTATTTTTGGAGCTTGTGTGTCTAATGTGATCTCTGTAGGCAGGAAAGTGGCCTGGTCATTGTTGGCCAATTAACTCTTCAAGTACTGAAACTCATTTTCAGCACAGTTTTTCTTGGTGGAGGGTCTAGATTGTACCCTGTGCTCCCTGCCAGATAAATACAGTTTGGCTGCAGATTGCCTTCTAATGTACGAGGAAAAATTATCCGGGAAGTTATTTGTGTTTCTTCCTCCAATGGAGCTGAAAAAGAATGAACTCATGTTGCATCTGTCCACCTACAACGTCTGCAAATGATTGGGATTCACAAGAAAGTGCAGCCTTGATGAAAACAGTGCTGTTTTCTGATATCTAAGTTCTGCAGTATTTCTGTGATGCTAATTGCTTGTTACGGAATATCTGCAGTGTTGACTGGTTGTGGTTAACTGATGACATGATTTAAAGTGCGGTGCTCGTGCTACCACCACACAGATAATTTTACCTTAGTAGTTGGAAAGTGTAGAGATCTACTACTGTCATAAAACTGGTATTCCCTTCAGTGGGATTCAAAATGAAAATGAAATATAGGATTGTCTTGGCTGTGTCTGAGTAGGTGAACCTTACGTTTGTCCTTGGGTACCATGACTCATTTTCTTGGGTAAATCAAATTTTGTTTCTTCTGTTCAAATTTTAGTAGGCCATTTGTCTCAAAAAAATTTAAAAAGCTCAGAAAAAGGCTTAAAAATGCTGTTATAGGAATACAAGGCAGGAAAGTAACTGAACTGAATAAGAGGAAACCCACAGACTGCAAGGAAAACTATCCAGGTCGAACTTTCCTGAGGTTGATCTTGGCACTGCGGTGCACTCGTTTCACTAGTGGGTGGTATGAGCCCAGCTGGCTACTGTGCCATCTCTGGTCAGTATTTTGCATCTTTCCGGGGGTTATCCATGTACTGAGTTGCTGGATCTGTGGCAAAAGCTCGGCGTCCAAATACAGAAGTGCCACGATTGCAGAAATGGAATAGGTTCTTGTATACCGTGTTAGTGAGTGAATCAGTTTCAGCTCAGCTAAATATGGAACAAATGTGCAGGTTTGCGACCATAGAACAAAGTCAAAAAGAAAACTGAATGTCTCAGCTTTTAAGATGGTACCTGACATTTAGATTTACTGCTTTAACTTCCTTCACATACTTATTCTCCTTTTTTTCCCCAACTAATTTCCATCTCATTGTTGTCTTTTCCAATCTGTTTGTTCTTTAGGATCACTGATCTTTTCCACTTTCACCACTGCTTGAGGAAACCTTTTTTTTTCCCCCATCCTTTTTCTCACTGCTCTGTCTGAAACCAATACCAATCAAGGTTGATGGAAACGAGTTCAAAAACGCCGTCCCAAGGTTTCTCACCTGTCCTCAGTTGGAGTCTGATGAGATGTGAATAAATAGTGAACGCTTTTTTTTTTTTTTTTTAAAGAGCAGTTTCTGATGATGAACGAGTAAGTTCCAGTACTTCCTCTAAAGGATATGCCAGCTGTTGATCCTAGGACTAAAGTCTTTTATTTTCTGTTAAAAAGAAGCCCTGCAGCTGTCCAAAGCTCTAAGCAATGTCCTGTAAGCTGTGTACAGGAGGAGGAAGGCATTAAGATGGCTTCAGTCTGGGATGTAACTAATAAAAACCTGCTTTTATCATGGGACTTTGTAGGATGTTTCCTGTGTAACAGTTGCTAGTCCAATGATCAGGTGTTGTGTTCTGGTGTTTGTGTACCCTGGAGTTCAAGGTTAGTTTGAAAATAAGTTAATGGACGTGATGCTAGCAATCACAAACTAAAATCCAAATGCCTTTTTGTTTAAAGCTTTTAGTAACTTTTTAAAGCAAGGAATGATTGTTCTGTTTACATATGTCTTTGCTTAAGCATTGCTTCTGCTGGGTCATTAACTTTATTTCTCTTAATTTATCGAATAGAATTGTTCTCTGTGCAATTCAATTGAAAACAGACCCACACATGCATGTACGTATTTTGTTTGAGCAGTAGTTCTATTGGAATGCTTGAGTAGTAGTGGGAAAGGTAACCTCCTGCGTGGGAAACATAGCTTTCACCTGGAGTTCCTGCTGCAAATGTCACTTTAGTTGGAGAAGACTTAGTAAAAGCATGGAGTAACTGTCATGTTTTAAATTTTTAATTTCCAGTGCTGGAGGCTTTGGCAGAATTTCAGTAACCAGAATTGATGGAAGGAATGTCACTTTTTGTTCTTCCTTGGTCATCCATATACGGTGCAATTCCTCATTTGATCGGGTTGTTAAGAAGTAGAGCTACTCAGCAATGCTGTGTTAAGTAATCATGCTCTGTGTGTTGTGAAGTTGTCATCAGATCTGAACAGTGACCAAAAAAAAGTGGATTTGAGTATTGAAAATCTGACTTAACCAATGCCCTTGAAGGTAAACTTCTGCTAGATTTGACCTACAGATAGAACAATATGGGCTGGGGAGTTAGTACCCAGGAATCTAACATGTCTATCATCAGAGTGTTTTCTTGATGAAGTGTGATGGAATCCAGCTGGCAGCTAAGCACCACCCAGCCTTGCTCACTCTCTCCAGGTGGGATGGGGGAGAGAATTGGAAATGTATAGATGTGAGGATTCATGGGTTGAGATGGAGCTGTGTGTCCAAGCAAATCAAGCGATTAATTCACTCCTTCCCATTGGCAGGCAGGTGTTCAGCCACCTCAGGTAAGCAGGGCTCACTATGCATAGTGGTTTCTTGGGAAATCAGACACCATCACTCCAAATGTCCCCTCGTCCTCCTACTTTCCCCCAGTTCTTATTGCTGAGCATGATGCCACATGATATGAAACATCCCTGTTGCCAGTTTGGGACAGCTGTCCTGCTGCTGTGTCCCCTCCCAGCTCCTTGCTGTTGTGGCAGTGTGAGAAGCTGAAAAGTCCTTGGCTCTGTGTAAGGCCTGCTCTGCAGCAACTGAACCATCAGTGTTATCACCACTATTTTCATCAGAAATCCACAGTACAACATCATGTGAGTCTCCATGAAAAAAAATTAACTCTATCCCAGCCAAAGACGTAACATGAAATGTTATTACACTATAGGAAGTCCTATGGATTTCTTGCCTTGTACTGTCTTCCTGAGATTGCAGATTTCCTCCTCCTTCAGAAGAGTAAATCATATTCTGTTATTGCTGTGAAAATTGCATGAGAATTGACTTTGCTCTTTAAACATTTGTTCAGCTCATCAGATGAATCTGTTGTCTTGTGACAATAACACGTATTGTTGAAAATAAATGTAAGACATCTCTTTGGCATTCTCATAATACTAAATTGTAATAGTCCATGCACTTTGAAAGAAAAAGTAATACTGGAGAAAGCCAATATTTGCAGTATCTGCTGGAATAATATAATTATATGTGCTGCCCAGATAGTACTGTGATGAACACGATACAAAAGCCTAGATACAGATTTTCATTTGCAGCTTGCTGGAATGAAAACTACAAACTCTCAGGATCTTGGTTATAAAGATTAGCTGGAAAGCGTGTGCAGTAAAACTTGGTTGGTTTCTCTTCCTCTTCTAAAGAGTAAATAATCAAATATAAATGTTTCACACTGAAGGAATCATGAGAAGGTCAAATAACATTTTTTTTTTAAGGAGTCACAGTAACTAGTACATCTTTAAATACATGAATTGTGGACATAACCTAGAAGGCCTTTGTGAAAGCTTTCATCCATAGCTCCAATAGTTGACCTGTTTTCTATGTAGATAACTTGTTTTATTTTTTATTTTTTTAAATACATGTGCATGGTGAGTAACAGATCCTGCCAAGGAATGCTGGAGATGGTGTTATTGCTAGTTTAGTTCAGGTAGTAGAAATCAGCAATTAGAACGGATTAACTCATTGGAAATAAGGATCCTGTTACGTGTGGAGACATCAATATCTTTTCTTCAGTGAAAAAGGGATAGAAGTACTGAAAATTATGCCAACGTTTTGGTGTTTGTTTTTTTTTTTTGTCACTTAAGATCAGTGTAAACCTTCAGCTTTTGAAGTTTCTTTGCTCTTTCACCAATACTCATATGACCACACAGTTTGGTTTTGTTGGCTTTTTTTTTTTTTTCCATTTCAATCAGTATGTTCTATTTACTTTTTCTTAATATCATATTCACTATGTAAGTAATTTCAATAGACTTCTCATCATTCCTGGAAGAGCTGTTTCTGTCTTATGTGTCCTAGTATGTGGGACTGCAACACGTTAAATGATAGCTTAGGAAGAAAATATGCTATTAAAACTCAGTTCAGTTTTGAGAGGTGGGTATTATTCATGTGCTGTTTGCTTTGTCTAGAAGACACTGATCCTACTTGTAAAGATTACTTGACAATAATTTGAAGTCTTTAGTGAATGAGGAATATGCAGGTATACCACACTCAAACGTGGAACCACAGAAAAGAGGATTTTATAAGGAATATTGAAAATATGAATTTTTATACAAGATTGAAATAAATGCCCAGTAAGGCTACAGTAAATGCAGTTTGCTCTTCAGTCAGCACGACGTGACACTTGTTAATTTAATATAAGTAGCACACAAGTCTTTGTACAATACTAAAACACAAAATCCCAACCTGAACTGTTTTGCCCTGTGTGTGTTTTAGAAGAGAGCTGAAGGTGTGTAGTGATTGACAAAGAACAGTGCTTTGCACAAGGTACTGGTGTTGCTATTTCAGATTTTCTATTGTTGACTCAATGCCCTTGTTTGAGGGGAAACAGTTGTTTCTACTGAATGTAACCAATTATGTTTCGTTCCAGTGTTATGAAATGCTCCTTGATTGCTGGGGCTCTAGAGGAGCCTATTAAGTATTTGTGTTTGCCTTAGGTAACTTGGGTTGTCTTTAATCTCTTGTGGGTGACGGAAGTTCTGTGATGTGGTGGGGTCCTACCTTGCTTGGAGCCCTCCCAAGAGGCTTAAAGTGACCTTGAGATGCTACATAAGGTTGAAGTTTAATGTAATTTGTTCTGATATATTAATATTTCTCAGGCATGTGGTTCCCTAAGTAGTAGGAAAATGATGGAAATGTCCAAGATGGTAAGAATCAAGATGTCTGTTCTTCCTCCTTGCAGCAAGCGTTAGGAATTAGAGCAGCTCTCATTGCTTTCAAGTCCTTCTTACCACTTCTATGCCATCTCTGCTTTTCACTTATACTGCCCACCCAAACTTGTTGCTTGTGTTATTAGGCTTCTACATCCAAACGTGCTTTACTGTATGCAGATAAATCGTGGTCTTCTATGAGATCACTCTGAAAAAAATATCTTTGCTGCAAGCTTCAGATTTGTTTTGGAATAGTAGAAAGCATTTAGAGCTAATGGGATTAGCAAGAAAATATTGAAGGAAGACAGTTGTCTTCAGTTGTCTCAGCTTATATATTATCTTTAAAACATGTCAAAGCTGAATGTTTTTCACTTTGTGGATTCCCAGAAAAATTAATGATGTTTCCATCAATGTGGCTTCCTGTGTTGTTTTCTTTTTTTTTTTTTTTCTTTAAAGGATGGATGTTATTGGGAGGAAGCTAAAGAGCTTTGTAACAACACTATTTAAAACATAGAAATGAGAATGTGAAGGCAAGGGTTCTATCCATGGGATAGAACTGTTTTAGTTTGGGTTTTTAATTTGTTTTGGGGTTGTTCCCCCTGCTGTATACAAGCTTTCTGTTGTAATTTGATTAAGAAAAAAGCAAAAACATGATCAATTTTTTTCATAAGGGAAATTCCAATTTTCATCTATTGGGTTGTGTTTACTTTAATGTTGCTCATGTTTTAAAGGTTCAGGTACAAGAAGAGATGGGCAAAGCATCTATGTCAGATTGAAAAGGGGAAAAAAAAGACGTTAACATTTAAGCATAACTTTCTGGTTATGGTGTAACTCACAGCAGAAAATTCAGCTGACGTATACATTATAAACAGTTGTAAAAACAGGCATTAGATATTTGCAGTCTGTGGTGGACTGAGTTAAAGTCTGTGATGTTGGAGTTATCTGACGTGCTGAGTTAACTCCATAAATCTGTACTGCGTTCTGTTCTGCATTCAGTTATTCTCCCTGCTGGGCAAGGTGATTAGTTCAGCAGTGAAGTTTTAAACCTGCCTTTTCTTTATTCGGTTTCATCTAGCTGCAGTGTCACCAGCTGGTGCTTTTTACTTGAGTCAGGACGTGGCTAGGCTTCAGCAGAATACAGTGATGTGATTTAATTTTTTTATAATTATGCACAATGCTCTACAATATGCATGTTTGTTTTCTATTTCCCAGCATGTTGAAAATCAAAACAATGTTGTTTTTAAGTTTAAATGTGACTATATTTTTAAGTTTTTTAACATTAATATGTCTAAATCTCTAGGTGTGTGATGCGAGAATTTTCCCAAAGTTAACCTTAGCACAGGTATCTTTTGGAACTTGTTGGGCCCATGTCTATATTTGAAAATGACCATGTAAAAATGACTCTTTTGTCTTCCTAATGTTTCATATGCTGTGGACACTTCTTGGGAGCCTTTATTCAGATTTTTAATTCATCTGTTTTGCTGTCAGTTTTTAAACGCGGGCACTTGTAATGGATTCTGTAGCTTTAGTCTCAGCTCTGGTGAGGAAAACTGTAAGAATTTAATAGCATTAAAAAAGCTTGCTGGAAACTGCCGTACCTGTGGCGTGTAAGCTATGTGGGAGGTGTTTATTTCTAATATTTTCAGAAAATATTTAATATAATATTTAATAGTATATGTGTGTGAATATATATTCATGTGTGTGTGTATATATATAAAAATATTATTTTATATAAATATTTATATAAAAGTATATATATACATCCCTGTATATAGGAAAAGCTATAAACATGAGTTTCCTTCACCTTTTGTGATAGAGTTAGCTTTAGGTTTTGGTTCAGATTCTGCTTTAATGGAGTTAGCTTCATTTTGTGTTAATTCCCCTCCCACCTCTCCTATTAGCAACAATACTGGGTTTTATCTGTTGTTTAATCTGCCTGTAAATGAAATATTAAGATTTTGGTTGCTGGACTCAGAAGGCATGAATAATACAATAAAACCTTTCACCACATCTAGCAAGTTTAGTGGGATTTTGTGTGAGATGGCTGCATCACTAATAATAAGAGGGAAGCACTCCTGAGAGGGCATAGGTCTTCCGAGTTAGGAGTGTTGGGTTTTTTTTGTTCAGTTAGGACTGAAATGGGAAAAAGCAGATTTCTGTAGCTGCTGGTTATCCTTGGTACCACATGGTACCATTTGCAGCCATCAGAGCTCAGTGTTCATGTTAATCAGGAAGGTTTTATTTAAAGATAAAAAGTCTACGAAGTATTGAAACTTTGTATGCGTAGTGTTGAAGTGACTCTTTTTGATGCTTGTGAAGGCTTTAACTCCCCCCCGTCTCCCCTTATCCAGTTACAATTATGTCTGACTTCTCCCTGCTATATTTAAGAGCATATTAAATCTATTTCTCATGTACGCTGTGTGTGTGTGCGTGTAAATTCTATCTAGCTGGAGTTTGTAACACTCTGATAACAATCAGAATTCTGCAATAATGAAAAATGCATCAGTGCTGGAACAGGCAAGTACTGGGGCTTTTGAACCTTCAGAGGAATTTATCATATTTTTATTCGTAAATACAGCAAGCTTTAGTTTCTGTGAAGCAGATGGCTCGATGAAAACAGGAGAAGTCCAAATCTGCCCAGGCAGGTGTTGAGCAAATGTCTCCAGTGAGCTTTCACCATGGTTGTGGTAAAGTTCTTTACTCTTTTTGGACTTAATTGTTGGGTGATTCAGTTACAAATATCCAGATATGTACCTGTTGCTTAGATCCAATCCCACAGTCTTCAAAACAAACATTCGTTTACCTCTTGTGCATCCTGGGCTTGCTCAGGTACCTTTTCAAAGCTGGTTCCTCGCTGTTTCTTTTTTAACTGATAAAATTTCTGGACCAAACACTTGAGCTGTTCTGTGTTGTACCTTTAGAACTGCACTTACCAAAATGTAGAAGACTTTGTGTTTTGAAAGTATAAATGCCTTCAGTCTCATCAATTATTTTTTAATATTAAAGTCAGCAGATGGAGCCAAAGGCTTGTAGAAAAATTACTTGTCTTGACATATATTAAACCACAAAGCCCACTATGTTTAATAATGCTTCTACTGAAACATACAGCAGCACTGCTAAACCTCATAGCAGCATCCTCTTTTCTGAGCCGTGTTTCTGTGCAGCGGGAGAGTTCACTCCTTTGTATACTGGGAACCAAAAAAGCTTAAAAAGATAAGTGGGAACCTGATTTTCTTTGTGGAGTTATATCTGTGTAAGGTTTTCTGCAGCATTGTTCACCAGTTAATCAGTGAAACTGTGTTATATTTTGTCAATATTTCTACTTTTCCTCTGAGCACAGTAATTGGAACCTACTATTGAGGGTTAGGTTGGAATTCATTACAACATCATTTTCATTATTGTGCAGTTGGTAAGGTACTGAGGTTTCATGTTTTTCCACTGAAGCAATTGAAATAAGCTTTTGCCTTAGATAACATGTCAGGCTTGATATTCTAATAGGCTAACCCAATGCTTTTGAAAAATATTAACATCCTTTTGGGGTTTTGAATAGTGTATTTGGGGAAGTAAGGGGTTGAACTGTTTTCCAAACAGTATGTCATGTATCCCACTTGACTAAAATAAAAACCTGAAGCACTAAGTGGTACCTGCCCTTTGCTGGAAAAGAACAGAAAAAAATCTGCTATAGTTATAAAATGATACCCAAAGGATATATATGCGAGAACAAGAAACAGTAAAACTGAGCTGTACTGTAGTGGCTCAGTATTGTTTTACTTTTTAGAAAAGATGAAAAAAGGTTTTAGTGATCAGTGGTGGCAGTTTCATCAAACCACTAAGTTTCATTTAAAAAATTTGTACACTTAATCTGTACATCTGAAAGAATATGGGAAGGTATACATGCTACATAGAATACAGAATATATATATTATATATATATATAGTTAAATATTGCACGTACTTTCTCCTCCTCTTTGCTTTGATGATCCTTGAAGCTAGGTCTCTAGTCCGGAGCAACCAGTAACTTTGGAAACTTGGATTACTTGGATTACTGAGCAAGGTAAAAGGCTTTTCTTAATTTCTTATTCCCTCTTGTCCTCATCTATGCTTAAATTATCCTTATCCCACTCCTCCTGTCGAGACATAGCAATAAAGCTTCAGCCCGTTGTACCCGCAAGCTGGTGCTCAATTTTCTCTGATTGCCGCTGGTTATAGTAGGAGTTTCTAACATAGAAGTTTTTCTTTTGAGTGCTGTGATCAGTTCCTAGTTTTGGATTCAATCCTAACTTACTGCGGGCCTTTCCAGTCATACATTAGATACCTTTACTTAAGGAGAACAGTCTCTTCCAATAAAACCATATCTTATTCAAGCCATATCAGTTGTGCGAAAGAAGTCATTCAACTCAGAGATGCACCATATAGTTCTATGTTTTATCTTAGTCCAGTGTCCTAAAATTGCAAGTCACCAAATCTTCTTGCGCTGATGGGTATCTTTTATGTCCATATGTACTGTGGAAGAATTTCAATGTGTTTTTGAAATAAAGGCCACATAAATTCATGACATAGGAAGACAGTGCATATTGCTGTATTAAAGCGAGCCTTCTGGATATACAGTCCAACGTTAGCAGTGATTTGTGCTGAGATAAAGGCTGATATCCTCTGTGTCATGTTGCTGTCAAAGATAAGAGCAAATGCTGTTTTGATTTTTGAGAGAATGCTTTGGCTAATGAAGACCAGTTGGTAGATGTAGTGGCTGGTGAAGTGGGGTCTGCTTAGCAGGGACACTGAAAGGCAGCAGAGACTTTGTGGTGTTACAGCAAGGTGTGTTTTCAGTTGAGAGTTCTTGCTTTTGTTGTCTTTGAAAATACTTTTCTGATACCAGTTGTCTTGCCTATACTTTTAGCAGAAAGCAGACCTAATGGCATACTTGTAATTTGTACTTTTTTCCAGAGGTATTATCTCCATAGTACTTGTGGGAGATGTACTCTTAAGTATTTCTCAATTGTTTAAAACTGGGAAGGTATAACACGTAATGCATCAAGAGAGAAAGTGGTTATGAGGTTTTGCACTATTTAGGAAGCAACTTAGTCCCAGAATTTTGGTTGATGGAAGCTTTGGAAGCTCATAATTACTGTGGAAAAAGCTGTGGAGGAGATCTGATTGTAGAGGAATACTACTAAAATCTGGAACTTTTAAAAGATACTGTTTCAAAAAAAAAAAAATCTTAAAGAATATAGTGAATACGGAAGGGGAAAAACAAAAACTGGTTGTTAAGGTTGGTAAGCTTCCTTTGGACTGCTTCGTCATCTTAAAGAATTTCTTCTGTTCTGCGCCTCTTGGATTACCTGTAACTTCAGCTTTAATTTAAAAAGAAAAGATTCCAGCTTTTTGCAGTGTTACAGCCCCAGCTCTGCAGACAGGGACATGGGAAGCCTTCCTCAATTCTTGCAGAGTTAACTCTGAGGCCTGGTTGCAGTACATCAAAATACCATTGGCCATGTCACTGAAGGCTTTCTCAGCAGGATGTAGAGCAAATGCAAAACCCAAAGATGGAAGTGAAAAGTGGCTCCAGGAAAGAAATGTAGTAGAAGAGATGCATGCATAGAGAAGAGAAAAAGCAAGAAAAGCTGGTTTTGGTGTGCCCTAGGACTGTATAAAATGCTAAAAGGTTTATTTCCTCTGTAAGTGTAAATACCATTACATGCTGGTGTTAAGTCCCCTCTCTCATAGGCTTTAGTTCCTCCCTTAATTTAACCAAGCTTCTGTCTTTGGCAGTGATCTGCTGTCAGAAGTCCTTGTGTGCTGGCTCTTGTGTTGTCTATTTCCTTGATACGTAAGTTCGATGAGTAGTTATTCCTTGAGGATGAAAAAATACATATGTAATAATAATAAAATCTTGACACAGTGAATCTATGAATAAAATAAGCAACAAAAAGAAAACCATTTGGTTTATTTACCCCAAATAGCAAACAGGACACTATCCCAGAGAATCTTGCTGTACGCTGACCATGCCTTGGTGGCACTGCACATCTGCTTGTTACACCATGCTGAGGTGTGAGGTGTAAAATACAGAAATATTTATTCACCTGATCACAACTGAAAGGCCTAGGTGAGTAAGAAGCGTGTTTAAAAGATAATAGTTTGGAGTTCTGTCATTTGAATCCATTTGACAGCCTCCTGACTGTCACTGTCAAAATATCCTAAGTGTGCTTTGCAGCATGTACCAGAATTACTTCTTTTATATTCAAACCTAGATTTTCTGAAGTTGGACAGCTTTCCTGTAGCAAGCTAACAAATCCTTGAGAGGCAAAGAAGTCACAACTTCACGTCTGTTGTAAAAGCTTGTTGTATCAGAGGTGAGGGACCCTTTTCAGGAGTTAATCAAAAAGATCTATGCAAACAAGCAGGGGGATTTTAGTCCTCAGTACAGAGCCTGACATTGTTCGGTGAACCTTCGTGATCTCGTAGGCTGCGGCCTGCTCTCGTGGGCTGGACCCCTTAATAAAAACGTGGGGCTCTGGATGCACAAATTCGTAGCAGCTGTCACAGCTGGGCTGTGGTGAAGTTTGGTCAAGACCCTTTGAACTTTTTATTTCACACTAATCCCATTTAGTGTGATCAATATAGGGACCTCCAGCTCCTAGGCCTGTTAATTAGGTGTCAAGTGTTGGGCTGGCCGGTGTCAGGCTGTAAAATACAAACACAGGAGAGACTATCCGTAGGGAAGCGAAGTGTTTATTGTCTGAATGTGTAAGAGCCATGGTTCTGCAAAGCTGCCTTCTTAGCCTGAGAAGTCCTCAGGGATCTCTAGTCTCTCTTGCTTCTCTCAGAGGTAAATGGAGGATTAAATAAACATTTTGTCAAAGATATGGCATGGTTGGGTGCTATTAAAAAAAAAAAAAAATCCAGTTCTAATAATAAATGTACAGTATAATATAAAATTTTAATAATTGGTTGTTAGGATAGTCCTTTGCCTTCACTCTCTCTCTCTTTGCCTTTTTTTCCTGTTTATAAG
This sequence comes from Meleagris gallopavo, assembly GCF_905368555.1. Classification (NCBI taxonomy): domain Eukaryota; kingdom Metazoa; phylum Chordata; class Aves; order Galliformes; family Phasianidae; genus Meleagris; species Meleagris gallopavo. The sequence continues at coordinate 9,267,520 of NC_139417.1, read as the reverse complement.
AATGCTGAATTGCTCTGTAGCAGTTTGTTTTGAACACAGGAGTTTATGATGGGGGTCCTTTCTTGTTTTGCGTGGGTACTTCTGAAATGAAGTTTCTTCCAAGACTTTACCAATATTTACTTTAACTTGTGCTTTGTAGCATTCAGGGAATAAACAGGATAACTTAGATCTTCATTTCCCCACCTCAAAGAATCTCGGGGGTTCTTTCAACTCCCCCATCTTTTGCTCTCTATCATTCAAGGAAGGGTAAATATGTAGAATGATATTTCAGCTTTCATACATTTTTGGGTTCCTTTATTTCAGTCTTCCTGTGACAGAAAGTACTGGGGAGTTGTGAATAGTTTGTTTCATCTCCTTTGAAGAAAAACTTAAATTTATAATCCCAGATCAGACCTTTCCTATAACTCATGCAACTCATCCTGTTAAATGTTTTAATATATAGCACCACTATTTCATTAAACAACATCTAGGAATAATTAGTTCAGCAACGATGCCTAGGAACAAAAGCCCTTCATTTCGTTTAACTTTATAAGTTGGTCTCTTTTGATCTGCAAGAACACATCTGGGGCCTTTAAGAAAGCAGAAAGAAAAATATTAAATGTTTAGTAAGGCCGTTGGTAGAGATTTCAAAGTACAGTAACCCTTTGGTACCAGGATGTAGCTCAGAGGTGCAAAAAAACTGTGAATTGTTATTTTGTAAGCGCGTGGCACCTCCACATGCTTTGATGCTGGTTTTGCTAGCAAAGCACCACTGTGTTTTGGCTTAATTTCCAATGTCATAAGATAAAATGGTCACTTCATCTCCTCCATGCCATCTTTCCCTTACATTTCTGTCTTTCTGTCCCCTTTCTTACCACAGCTACATATGGATGGGTTCATCAGGATCACTACTGGAAACCTGACTTTTGTTTTTGCCATGCATCTATGCATTAGGATTTGATTTTGCTGTGCCAAACTTTGCACTGCTTTCTTCCTTGAATAGCTTAGAATTGTTTGCTGAGGTGGCAGGGATAAAGCATTTGTTCTTTACTGGAGATTCAAATGCTCAGATTTTGAAAGTATACAATATGCAATATAAGTTTACTCATCTAATCTTAATCACTGTTACTGTCTTGGATTAGAAACTGATTTGCAGTCCAGCTCTTTAAAATTTACCGCCTAAAATTCCTTTCTCAAGGAAAAGCATAAAGATTTTGTACACCAATTGTTTTTAATTTCGCAAACTAAAAAGGATTTTTTTGCAAAAACCACTTTTACAAATAGTAATTAATTTCTTTTCTTCTTCACATAGCAGAGGTAGCCTTTGTTTTGATTGTAATTAGTACAAGGAATTCACTGGGAGTGGAACCATGTCATTTGATTTGTTAGATGTGCGTACTTGTTGCTCGTCTGTTGGTGCATTGCACTAGAGTGCTGTTGTTTCCATTCCAAGTAGTTCAGAGGAAAATACACTAACTCCATGACTTGTACTAGCGTTTGCCACAATTAATGGAGCCTACCAGATCCGTTAGTAATTATTCATTACTTTTGTTTCATTTTGTGTAAATCACTCTTCTATAAGCAAACTTATTTTAGAGGAGGGACAGGAGAATTTTGTTCACAAAAAATGACCTTGTTCTACTTTTTTTCACTTAACCTGTCAAAACAGAAGTGAAAAGACCTGAAAATATTATTTTTCATTACAGGTTTTATTTTTAAATTCAGCTTTATGTTCACTTTGTGTTTGTTTTCTTTAGTGAGCCTTTAACTCCAAGGTTGTGACCTAATAATGACCTCCTCTTTCCACTCGCAATTGCTTTTGACCTACTCCATTAAGTAAAAAGAAATAACCTAACAGAAGGGTAACCAGATCACTGCTACCACACCAAGGAAACAGGCAGGCTTTGGGATGCTCTTCTTTAATCTCTCTATCCACAGAGCCTTCGTTTTAATTTGCAAAATTGAACCCAGATCGAGAGCAGTAAAGCCTGAATACGGTAAATATTCATGCCTCAGTGATCTAGAGTGGCTCCATTACATTTCAGAGATTGGGAGAATTACCTTTTGGATTATGTATATTCATGGGCTGATTTTTATTTGAGATATAATATTACTCACATTGGGCTATATGTCACACATTCTACCAAAACCAGCCTTCTCACAAAGCTCCAAATGTTCCTTACACGTAAAAGTTTTACTTCTTTAGCCTATAGTTTCCCCCTTTTATGCTTTTCAAAGTCTGGCAGTAAACAAATTTCTTTTAAAGAAGAAGGGAAAAAAATCCCAGTGGAAGCTCTTCTATAAAACCTTCAACCCTGTGTTTACTGTGATATATTCTTTTGCATGTGACTTTGAAGTCTTCAGATAAAAGTATTATTATTGTTCTAAACCAAAATCTATTTGGAGGAGAAAAAAGAATTCACTTCATTTTGTTGGAAGAAAATTCCAGACGGCCTTTCTTTTAACCTATCATTTTGTACTGTTCTTGAGTTCTTCTTGGATTTTTTGTCTTTGAAAAATATTTATTGAAATATATTTTGATAAGTTGCAGAAATTTTAATTGGTATGTAAATTTTAAGCTTATTCCATGCTACAGTTTTACTATGAGTCTGATGTTCTTTGTGTAGATACTTAATGGCTAAATTCAATAGCACTGTATATACTCTTAAAATGCATACCTTGCTATCTGAGTGACTGCCTGCACACGCAGTGCTGCTTACAGTTAAGGTTACTTGGCATCTTAATATTCCTTTTCTTTTTTTTTTTTGTTACAACCTTTGAGAGGTCTTGGTCTTCTTTAGGTGAGAGGATGTACATTAGACATCTGACCGCTTGTTCCTTTGTCACATCCGTGGAGCATGGGGATCGCTTCCCTGCCTAAAGTCCAGTCCCATATGGCTGTTACAATGCTATTTTGCCTGAAAATGCTATGAAATGCTAAATACTTTGAAAAATCAGCCTTCTGCTTTCAAAAACTGCACACTGTGTTTTTTTTCTTGAGAATTAAGACCATGAGAAATGATGCGGTGAAATTTTCTATTTGCAGGTGAGAGGCAATGCCATGTTATATCACAAGGGTGAGATGCTGACTGAACTTTATTAAACAAATATTGCAGGAAGATGGAATGCATACAGCACAGTATGGGTTTGATAGTTTACAGCAAATAATAAATTCAGGGCCGTCCAGTCAGAAGAAAAGAAATGGAGGACAGTTTCTTACTCAGTGAGCTTCATTCAGCCTGTGCACTGGATAGATCAAGCTCTGAAAAAGTTTGAGATCATATGCTCAAAAGCTACAGGAGAATGCCTACGCACAAAAGGTCGCTTAACATCGTGTGCCAAATTTTAATCTTGACACTTGCTAATTTTTGATTTGTGATTGTCTGAATTAATATAACATGCATGTAATTTAATTTAAAAATATAACATTAAAGCAGAGCAGCGTGAGAGTATGATCATTGACCCGCATCTTTATTTACTGAGTGTATGGACATATTTTAGATGCTGTGAAAGGAATTAAGCTGAGGAGGTTTTCCCATCCCCTTTTATACTGCTTTATTCCTATACTGCAGTGCAGGCTACTCAGGCTGTGGAGTTATTTTAACAGGAGGAGGAGTATATTAAATAAAATCTGATAGCATGTGTGTGGCATTACATAAGTACCACAGCGATCGTTTAGTGGTGCACTTAAAACTTCAGTTAAGAATTTAGGCAAAAGAACCATTGCATGTGAAATATATAGCATGTGGAAGAAAAAGATGTTTCTTTCTTGGAGCCAAAGTGAGGCTACAGACAAAAAGTAGGTTCTAGAAATATTCCAGACCTTTCAGAAAGATGTTACTGAGTCACAGCATCTGGGTGACATCTGCATGTCTTGGAATTATTTCTTATCAAGGCTGCTGCTGTTTGCAGTTGGTCCTAGCTGCCATGGGGATGTTGACTTGGAATAGATGGCTTTCCACAGCCTGATCATGGAGCAGTGTCTGTTATTGTTGTTCAGCAATGTGCTACTGACAACTCTCAATACCTTTCTTACCTTTCAGCTTTTCTGAAGTCCTGGCTGAAGATCTGTGGGACTCTTGATGCTTATTCGTTTGTGACATGAACCTCAAAGACTCAGAACATTAAGAAAGTATATCATTGTTTTTTAAAACATTGATTTAGGAGGAGGATGTGCATGGAGTAGTGTGAGGGCCTTGAATTGTGATTTTTATTTTTTATTTTTTTATTTTTGAATGCTTGTTGCTGCTGTCCTGTACTCAGCCCAGGGATCCTTTTGGTGCTTCTCAAGCAGGAGTGGTTTGCCTTACCTAAAACACTGCACACCCATCTGTAGGACTCTGTGGATGGTCATCCTTCAATTATAAAGCAATGAGCTGGAGATCTCTGCTCTTGAGCTGGGGTCCCTTTTTGTGATATGGACATCATACTCCTTTTATAAACACTGCTTTTTAATCCTGTCTTTTCTCTACTAGAATATGGATGCTAACTGTTGCAACTTTGCACTTTTTCATCAGTATTTCAGGGAAATATGGATTGCTGTATCTTTAGTATCAGAAAGATGCACTTGCAGCACTGGGAGGCAGCAGGATGACTAGGTTCTTATCTGAAGAAGCTAGGAGCAATGGCATGTGGCTGATAACTTAATGCAAGATGGATAAATAAAGGAAAAGAAGCTCTGATATATTGCAGAAAAGTCATTAGCGGACTTTTTCCTGTATCTTGTTTTCTATTAGTCTACTGAACTGCTCTGAAAATCTTAGTGGGCTTTTGCTTTGGTCTTCAAGTAACAGATTCTTTTACATTGAATGTGTTTGTTTATCGCAAGGGCTGAACTTTGGGTAGTCTTTCTGTTTTGCTTTTTTTTTTTTAACTGCATTTGAACACATGAGCTTCTTCTCCCTCATCCTTTTTATAGTCCTTTATGTGATGTTTTAAGAATGTTAAAGTGATTATACAAATTTAAAATAACAACAAAAATGAAAGGTAAACTAAATTCACTAAATATAAGATTTCTACATGTGGCTTTTGATCTAAGTGATGAGATGTAATCGATTCCATGTTTACCTACATTGTTTGTATCCACTAAGGTCTATCACTGTGGAGTTATGCTCGATATTGTTCATTATGTGCTTAGAAAACACGAAGCTGCTGATGTAGAGCTGCTGTGATTTGATCCAGTGGTTGCAGATCAACTCAGCAATTCACTTTGCTGCTGCTTCTGAGTCTGACCTTTTGGAGGAGATGCAATTCCAAATCAGGTCTTGTGTGCGCTAACCTCTCCCTGAAATCACCTTGTTTTGCTCGGATTTTAATTCCTTTATGCATTATACTCTTGAAACTTATACTGTGCTATATGACCCTTTCCCCAGTTGATTCTAGTATTGAGAGTGAGTAAGAAATAAAGGAAGAAGAATGGTTCTTACCATTCTTTTCTTCCATCCTCTAACATGTATAGGAATGTTAGATGCTGAATATAAAGGAAAAACCGAATGCTTTTAAAAACAAATATTGATGGGCTGATTACTCAGATTGCAAGAGAGTAGGCATAGTCAATACAAACAGCTGATTTTCTCTAGGTTGAATAATGCAGTACTTGTCTCCTGGTGTGTCAGAGGATGGCCAGACTTGCCTGCAAACTGGACCCAGGTATAAAGAAATGATGTGTTTAAGTTCTGGGTGAGTCTAGCAAGGGTTGGGAGCATGCTTACTGTGTTGGGTGAGCACAGATCATCAGTTTGGGGTTGGAGGAAAAGCTTTGCATTACATTCTTCTAAAAATTCTCAGTGATTTTTATTTCAGGTGCCATTTTCTGAAAGAATTAGTCAGGATCCAAAACTTTTCTTGGTTTTGTGTTGGAGTTTGTGCTAAGTGAACCATCAGCAAATGTGTTCAGGGGAACCACACTGCTGAAGCTTTAGAGAGCTCTGGAAAATGCTCCTGTATTGTAGTCCACTGTGTGTAGGAATGGCAGCAGGTGTTTGTCATGGGAAAGACAAGACATTTATTCCCCTTTTAATGTGGTTCAGCAGAGACATGGAAGAAGGAGACTGGTTCTGATACGAGCCACCTTTCTAAGCCATAGCTGAGAATTAAAACTTTCTGTAAAGGCTTAATCACATGAAATGAATATTCTAAGGTTACTTATTAATTGTGGTTGTTATTTTTGAGTTGCACATCAAAACGCATGTATCCTAATCATTTGCATTAATGTAAGGAAGTGTGTAGGCATAACATGTTTGAGGAATGTTCCATAGATGCCTGTTCTTTGAATTTAAAGCTAAGATTTCTCCTGAGTATATATGTACATCTGTGGGTTGTTTTTAAACACAGGTGTTGTTAATATCTTTCATTAATTTCTAATAACATGATTATGGATATATAAAGGTTATTTCAGAGACCAACAAATGTTTTCAGTAACATTTTAGCTACTCACCGAAGTGTTGAAATGTTTCTAAAAAGTAGTAGTATAAACCAGAATGTTCACAAAGAAGAAGAATCTTTCTGTTTACATTCAAGCTAGAAGACACTGTAGATCTCTGGTATTTCAGTTCCTTTTGGAGGGATAGAAGGTTCTGTAGTCTGTGTTGGTTTATTGTTTATTCACTCCGTCCATGGTTGTTGAAGATGGAAAGTTTAATCATCAGTGTTATCACATACAACACGGTCTTTCCATATTGTTTGGTCTGGTGTTTTTTCATATGGAAGTTTCAGTACTGTTGGATTTGCTTATTTTTTTTTGAACCATATATTTACAATATCCTTTTTTTCTAAATAAATCCTTAATAATTATTTCTGGTATTACCAATGTTTCCAGAAGCTGTATATCTGCTAGATTATTTTTAAAAAAGAAACAAAACTTTCTGTACGTTGTTTTTGACCACTTTTTCCTAGCTACTTTTGAGAGCTTTTATATTCCAGCTAAAAAATATTATAGTTCAGCCAATAAACTTTTCATCTACTCTACTTTGATCTAAGTTCCTGCAATTAGTTCCCCGATTACTCTTTTTCTTCCTTCTGTTCTACAGTCTTCTCTTAATGTTGCTTATTTCGGTGATGTTGGGAAGCCAAATATTTGTGCCCTTCATATTGGGTTGGCAGACTTTGCAGAAAAAGGAAAAGGTGAAAAACCATTTCTACTGAGACACTGCATCCAAGGCAAAGATGTGAAGAAGTGGAGATTTTCAGTATTATCCAGACAGTAAATAATTCTATGGTTAATAACTTTTCTAGGCTGTTCTGAGTAGTCTAACCTAAATGAGGTCCTTAAAGTTGTGCGGCATACTGAGAATGAAGCCCAGATCTGCTGAGTTTTATCCTTAAATCGTTAATTTGGAGTTCTCTGCATTGCTGCTCGTCTATTTTGGACTCTGACTTTCAGGAATAGAAAATAAAGCAATGTGCAAGGATTAAAAGATGGATTGCTAAGGGGCACGCAGTGGTTGAGGACTGATTTGGGAATAGTTACAGCTGAGTAAGACATAATAATGGCTTGAACGCTGAGAATTGCACAGTAGCATTTGGAGTAAAGCTTTTCTTAGTACCAATTCCATATCTGTCAAAAGGGAAGAGAGCAGAAAAGAAAATGATACTGAAAGTGGAGATCTGCTACCAATTCTGTTCTGTGCATATTCACAATAAAATCTATTGTATATTGACAAAAAACACTACAGAAATGATCTCTGGAACAGAGCATTCCCATGGAGAATTCAGTTCTTGGATCTGAATTTTGAGGTTTCAGCCCTTCACAAATGATGTGTGTAACTTTTCTGTGCTGAAGGCTGTTATCCAAGTACTTGATGTTTATTTAGGAGAAAAGTATTTTTTTTTGTTGCCAAAAATACCATTTCAGTATTGAAAGCTTGCTATCTAATGTAGGAACTTCAGGCAGAGTGGTTACCTATCCAACATCCATTAGTAGGAATGCAACAGGTGGCAACGTAGGCAAATTATCAGAAGAAAAACATTTGGTTTCACACAGACCAGAGAAATTCTTGAAGAATGGTTTGCAGAAGTGAAAGAGAAGCCAAAATGAAGTCTTGTTAAACTAAATTGCCCCAGTCTGATTGATTAGAGCCAAGACTGACCTTTAAAAGCTGATTCCATTTTTATGCTGAAGAACTCCTTTAAATAAAGAATAGAATAGCAAGCTTATTAGATTTTAGTATAGACAGATATTTTAATCATTTCAATCAGTGGACAATAGTGTACTTTTCATATAAAGAATCATCACAGATGGAACCCCAGATTTTAGTGGCAGGTGATGCAAACCTAATTTATAAACACACAGATATTTGCAGGAAAACTCTCTTCCTTTTTTCTTTTTTGTAATGTCTAGAATTGAATGGGCTATGCAGTCTTAGATGCTTGTATTACTGATTATTTTGATGTGATACTTTACAACATGTAATGGTGCTCAGTGTTGTACAAACACTGAGGAAAACCACTTTTTTCTGAGCACTTGATGGTTTTTAACCAAGTCAAAAAAAAGTGACTGAAAAGGATTTTGTGGAAGGAATGAGAAAGCAGTGAGGCAGATATGTGCTAGATACAGTACTGCTGTGTTTTTGCTGGTATAGATGCTTAAGGGGAGAATACGTTAAGTAAGCCTGTGGTGAGAGTAGATAGTGTGTAGGTGTGGCAGCAGAGATGGAACAAATAATTGCAGTCATGATAATTCTAGAGTTTGATGGGCAGAAACACTCATAAAATACATTAAGAGGCTCAAATTCTGAGTATTTTTAAATGATCGATAGAGGCATATTCTCAGTCTGTTCACTTCCTAAGTTTTGAATTTTGGATTCTTCCAGAAGGGCAATCTCCTTAGAAGTGAGAATGGTGTGACATGTGGCTTTATGCTTGTGATGTGCTCGTGTGCAATTCTATTTCATTTTCTTTCTTTCATTGACAGGTGACAAAGAAAGTCAAGTCTATGCAGATGTTCCATACTCCTGTGACATACGCCATGCAGGGTGACAGAGTAGGTATCTGTGTGACCCAGTTTGATCCCAAACTACTGGAACGAGGCCTGATCTGTACCCCAGAATCACTTCACACCATCCATGCTGCAATAATTTCCCTGAAGAAAATCCAGTATTTTCGAGGAGCGCTTCAGACAAAGGCTAAGTTTCATATCACAGTTGGTCATGAAACAGTCATGGGAAGAGTGATGTTTTTCAGTCCGGCTCCTGCTGACTTCAATGAAGAAATTCAAGAAAATGCTTTTGACTTTGATAAAGACTATCTTTATCAAGAGGAGTATTTGTCCAATGACTCAAAGCCTTCAGAGGAGAATAAAGAAAATGGTCAATCAGAAGTCCAGCTGCCAAAACAACAGTGGGCTTTGCTAGAGTTTGAAAAACCTGTCACTTGCCCTGAGCTGTGCCTTGTGATCGGCTCCAAGCTGGATACGGATATTCATGCAAATACCTGCAGGCTGGCGTTCCATGGGGTGCTGCTCCAAGGCACGGAAGACAAGAACTACGCAGAGACTTTCCTTCCAAAGCTGAAAGTGTACAAACAAAAGCACAAAGAAGGACAAGTAGAGAGGGTAAGCTGTCCTTTCAATGCTGTTCATTGGAGAGGGGAATCTTTGTTCATATATTGATGTGCTGGGGAATTTTCATTATTATAGTCGAGATTGTACCATTTTCTTACGTTTATATACCTAGTGTATTATGTATTTCCTGTTTCCAAAGAGTTGGAGATGATTTCTCAAGACTGACAAATTTATTTAGGTCAGTACAGCACCAAGTAATTTGATATTGTTTTTTCATTGATCCATTTGATGGTCTAGCCATTATGTTCTTCCTGCAAACTTGCCTTGTTTGTGTGCCTTCCTAAGTGGGTCAGCTTGTTGTTCTTGTCCCACTTGACAAAGCCTCCACTTTTCCACTGATTTTTTTTTTTTAACACAGTTAGCAGTACATTGAAAATATATATGCTACATGTAAATACATCTGCCTATATAAATAACTTAATTGCTTACCCCTAGATGAAAATAACTGATGAAAATTTTAGCAAATTTTTACTTGATTAGTTAGTATTCCAGGTGTTTTATTAACTTCTGGGTAAGAACCTATTAATTTTTATTTTCCTAATCCAAATCCGATTATTTGAACAAAACATTTGGCAATCTCACTGCTTCTTTTCAAAATTCCATTGAAACTGTTTTGAGTATTGAATAAGGTCTGTCCTTACTTTGCTATAGGAGACTAAACAATTGTCAACATAGCTTATCACATTTGCAATTTATAGTGCAGACTTCTTTGAGTACTTTTATGTTTGTTTTACTAATATAACAGTAAAAATAAATCATGTTCCTTCTCAGCATGATTTTGTATTAGCGAGGTTCGTTTTTCTAAATGCTTTGCTATATTAATTAAATAGGCTATGTATGTTTCCCTCCCTCTCTCTCAGAGGAATCTGTGTTTTTGCTTTTTCAAGCACAGTTACTCCTTCGTGTTTCCACTGCTGATTTCAGAGGCCATTCTTCTCAAATGAATGAGAAGACTTCATTGTCAAAATTCCAAAACCATTTCTTTTTGGATGCTAATCTTGTCACTAGAAAAGTAGCTAGCAGAGGAGGGAATCTGTAACTTTCTAGAATCTTTTATTTGTTAAGATGGGTTGTAAGAGATGCCAGAATCAGTAGTTACTCTTTGTGTTAGCTGTATTGTATTTCCCCCGTTCAAAATGGCTGGCTACCTTTCTCTTTGGCTGGTGATACTGAACTAGAACACCAAATTGCAGGTAGTCTGTCCTCTGAGCTGCAGAGAAGAAAGACCAAATGTAAATGTCTGGATCTCAATTCTACTCATTTTTCTTTTTATTATTCTGATTGCTCTAATCTGAACTCATGAAACATTTCCCTTCATCTCTACTAAAAATGTGCTCAGACCATGCTACCAATATCCAGAGAGACCTGGCTTACCAAGTGCTGTTGTTTCTCTTTGGGAATATGAATAGGAACAAAAGTTGGTGTGACCATGGAGGCACATGCTGTCTGGTTCTTGTTTAACTGAAATGAACCAGTCTCAGCTTCTTTCTTTATTTTTGCTCCTAAGTAAGACACGTGTATAAGGGAGTGCAAAACTTGTGCTGTGAATTTACTGGCTTTGCACTTAGCCTTGGTCATGTGCTTTCAGTGGCTTTCTTTTTTTGCGTAATCTTCAAATCCTTTATCGGTTACTTCTGCTATTGATTTTGGTGTGTAAATAGTAGAATAACAATCTGATTATTCATATGTGAATTTCATGTTGATAAAGTAACTAGTGAATGTAGGTTGAATATTTTGCCAAGACAGTAATTTACTGAGTACAGTGAATGATCCCATTATCTTCCCTTGCCCTTTAAAGAGCTTTGGAGGTTACCTTATCCTTTCCTTAAGTGTTGCATGGTATTCCCTGCATATGGGCCCCTGTCAGTCTGTATGAATACTGACAGATGGTGTGTTTGGGTAGCTGCCACCAAGCCATCTGTCTGTCTGTGGGTTGGGTTTGTTCTCAGGTTCTGGCTCCTGTGCTACTGCTCAGCTTGGAGGTGTTTCCCCTCTTGCACAACAGGGCAACAGACAAAAACTGGTGCTGGAAATTCAGGGGCATGCAGGGACTGGGGAGGGCTAGTGGGGAGAGGGCTGTGCCGGTTACCGAGGCGTGCTGGGGAGGTACTGAGGGCACTTGTGGTAGCTCCTCTAATGTCTGTGCTTTCGTGAGCAGAGAGCAGTGGGAACAATTGGGTGGTACAGCGACTTTTTTTAGTACACAAAGTCACTAGCTAATAGAAAATCTGAATCAGCTGGGCCCACCCTGCTGCTGAATGGCTGCTGGATGGCTGGAGATTAGGATCGCTGAATTTAGGGTGTCTATTCTTGGCACTGATGCAGGAAAATTTCATTCTCTCTGTTGAGCAGGGAAGCCTTCCTCCCCACACACCTTCCCTGGGGAGGCATTAAAAATGTAAAACTAAAAATTACACATTACCTTCATGAGAAGTCAACTCCTCCAGAGAATGCTGCTGGGAAAAATGTGCTGTGGCATGGCTGCCTGAGAGGCTGTGAGAGAGGGGAGTGGGCAGTGCCTCCCAGCTGCTCCATGGGGTCTGCAGCCCCCTGCCCACTGCTGGGATTGGAGTCAGCTGATTGACTCGGGAGAAATCAGGCAGCTGTGGTTGGTTCTTGTTCTTACTCCGATTCGTTGGGTGCTTCTGTGGCTGTGGGAGCAGACACCTGCCCAATGGGCAACTTTGCAGAACTTTGGCTGACAGATGTACTTTAAATAGGAAAAAGTGCTAGGCTGGCAACAGCTGGCTTGTACTTACTTAAAGTAAGACACAGGGCTGAAAGTGCTATTGCAAACAGCAGCATTAGTTTAAGGACAGTGATGTGAGAGGCTTGGCAAAAATAATTAGCAGATGATGTGCTGAGAAAGTTTGTCCCTTGGAATGGTGGTTGTGGGGTGGGCTTGGGGAACTGCAGCAGGCCAGCAGCCCCCAGAGGCAGACAAGGAATTAATGAGGGTTAACAGCAACTGCTGATCCTGGTTGGGTGCTCAGTTCTACAGGGGAAGGAGGCTTCTATTCATCCTAACTGACTCTGAAATATCTCCCTCTCTGAACTTTGTTTCTGTGAGGCATCACAGCTTAATTCCAGTGTGAGTCACGGAGCTGTTACTCAGTTCCTGGGATAAACCCTTTGTGTTTATCGTGTTATTTGCTCTCTGGCTTCCCTGGATATGCAGGTTGAATGCAGTGAGCTTCGGCTGAAAGGTGAACTTTAGAAATGCATCGTGCTTTCCTGTGTGACTCAGAAATTCTGCCTGTTTTCAGAAGTGTTTGCACAAGCAGGATTTATCTTAGGATGGCTGTCGCAGGGTCTTATTGTGGAGGATGCTCGTAAATCTGTAGCTCTGTGCAAGAAACAAAAGGAGAAGGAAAACTCTGCCTTGTTTGTAGAGCACAAACTGCACTTTTAAGCCCGGTAAAGGAAAGTAAAAGCATACCTCAGCTGTGATTGTTTCCCATTTTGAACATAACCATGTTTTTCTTTGGGAATGGTCTTTTCCTTCCTAAAGATAGTTTTTTGAATATTATCTGACATTAAGAAGAATGAATTCTGTGTATTTAAAAAATTTCATGTGCTTTTACTCATTATCTGCCTTGCTTTCAGGCTTTGCTTACTTGAAGGTAATAGAGTTGTTTCTTCAGCAATTTCCTTTCATGTGTCACCGCCATGGGCTGTTGTGGTTTTTATTCACATCTGTGGTGTTCCGAAATTTTGTGCTTGCTGGATAGTGACTTTACTGAACTTGTTCTCATGGGCTGCACAGGTCACTTATTGCTTCATAACAAGCTGTTGCTAATTGTCTGAATATTGGTGAGATCTAAACATCTGTCCCCAGGGAGAAAAGTATTGTTGCAGGAGTGGGATGTGAAAGCACGGTAGGTTACTGAGATTTTTATCAGGGTGACAGAGCATCTGAATGGAAGATAAAAAGGTTATCTTTTAATAGTGCTGGCATCTCTCCTCTTCTTACAGTAGAATAACAAGAGCTGTGTCAGAGAACACTGTAGTGAGTGGTCACCTGAAAGGTTTCATTGGCATCACTTAGCAGATATTCTGGCCTTCCTGAAGAATGGGTGAGACTGGAGATGAGTACTGGTGAGCAGCTGCAGGAAACATTTGAATTTGTTGACTACTAGCAATGACCCAGACTATTTATCAAGTTGGTATTCCCAAGCAGACATCTTGAAATGGAGCAGTTGTGAAAATGGCATTTTTAAACTTTGCTTTAACAGTTAGCAGCAGTATTTTCTCTAATTCCATATGGTTTTTTGTGAGTGCAAATACCAACATAAAATTTACCAAGTACGTGTCAAGTTGATAGTAGCTCAGCCACACACTTTGACTTTTGAAGGAGGAAAAATAAACTCGACCATGAATGAAGGGGGAATGTCCAGTGTGGGTTGCTGAGGGAATGAGGCCACACGCTGGGGAGAATGACTTTGCTCGGAGAGAGTAAAGCAGAGTATCCCTGTCTGGGAAGATTCCCAAGGAGGAGGTCATGTGAGAGAAAAAAAGTAGTGCTTTTTTTCACCAAGTACTTTGCAGGTATCAGTAATAGCAGAATGTTTCACAAAGTTGTGCCCACGCCTTGCACGTGAAGTCTTTGTCACAGAAATACAGTTCCTTGCGCTTTCTGTTGCATGGTTTCAGTGCTGCTCAGATTGAAGAAAAGTACATTTTGTCTGCTCAGGTACTTTGATTCTTTATATCCAACTTATTTCTAGACAAAGGCCATTTCTTTGGTTTACTAGGGCTAATGCTTCAGCCGTTATTTACTTACAGCTGTGCTGTAGTTCTAGCAGGATAGTGAGTAAAACACTCCAGCAGCCAGGCAATGGCACTTTGTAAAAAGAGAATGTGGGTGTCTGATCTATCTGTGCCATACCTGCCTGCAGAGCGTAGCAAGGACCAAATTGAACAGTGAAAATGAATTGGGTGCTGCCTGCGGGCAGTGAGCTGGGCTAGCTGCAGAACCTCTGTGAGTCCAACCGGGAGAAATGGTGGATGCCACTCCATCTACTGTAAACATGCAGACGCCACAATTAATATTTTTCCTGCTTTGAAGTCTGAACATGAGTTTGTTTGGTTCTGCTTGGCTGCTGATGGTATGCTAAATACAGTAATAATACAGAGATGAAGGCAATCAGGTGAATAAAAGTGCACAGCACATTCACTAGTTAAAACGCACTGTAGGTATATAAATAGTTATATAAAAGATGCATTTATTTATTGGCTCGTGTTCTGGTTTTGAGTAAGAGATTTTGTGAAGCTGAGTGGGGAAAGGGAGGACTGTATGCTCTTTAAGCAGAGGTACCATCTCCATTAAATAGCACCAAGAGTTGATATTAGATTGACACAATGTATAGATTAATAGAGTTTAATAAATTTGTCATAAGTGTACCAGTTAAGTCATAGAATCTGCTTGCTTACTCATACATAATCTTGCTATTTTGTTCACTCACCAAAGAAAGAATGGCGTGCTCCACATGACTGGCTAGTATAATTTTGCAAGGTTTGAGTAACACCTAAGCTTGTTATTTATATTATTAAATTTAAAATGCAGACATGCTTTTGGGTCTTGCAAGTGTATGGACAGCTGGTCTTGATTTTTCTGAGGTTGTGTAAGAGTCACCTGTGGGGGAATCGGTTTGTCAGCAAGGCAACCAATGCACCATTTTATTTATTGGATACGAAAATAAATTTAGAATGTTACTTAGGTTGCGAAATCACTTGAAAGCACTTAAAAGTTAGGAAATACCAGATTTACAGTTGCCTATGCAACATTAATTCTGTTCCCCTGAGTCTCCGCACTGTGTTCTTAATAAGGCGGGGGTTTTTGGATGTGGTCATGTGAAGACTGTGTAGTGGGCCGTATCAAAGAGGGACAGGAGTAAGACTGTATGGACATCTGGCATTTCTTAACTTAAGTGCCCAATTCTGCAACTTAAATAACTTAAGTTTTATATAAATGTGATTTCCTAGGCATTTTTAAAAGTCAAAAGGTAAAGTGAAACTAAAACCATGTATTCCTGAACTGTAACAATCCCTCTACTGTATGCCTTCATTAGGACTGGAGGTAGTCAGCAGCGTAGCACAGATTCGTACAGCTCAGTGCTGTAGGCTGTTAACCAGACATCAGGAGGAAGCCTCTCCAAGCATGGTGGCAGATGCTGGGCTTGGGCAGGGGGCTCGTATGCAGGTTGGGGGCATAAGGAGAGAGGACAGACTTGGGACACATGTACATCTGTGTGGTGTCTTTGCGGGGGTATGTCTGCCCTCTCTCTTGCCTCTGGTTGCTCTGGGCAGACTTTTGTTGTCCTGTCCCACTTCATTTCCAGTGAGGAGTTTGTAAACCTCTTCTTGGTTCTTGTCGACCTCCCCAAGTCATATCTAGACAGTTTCCTTTACAAACAATTCAAATTACTGTCATCATGCCTGTTGATCTGCTGCTGTGCACTGGAGTCATGCATTGTCCAAAGAGAACTTTGCTGTGTCTGATATTTCTTTTTGAGTGTTTAAGACCACAGAACTTTACTAAATAGGTGAAGAAAGCTGCCTGAGGGTCTTCTGTTGTGATGATATCATGAGTCTTTCTGGTTGATCAGAAGCATGGGCCGGGAGACTACTTTGGCCTTCCTGCAAGCCAGGGTCAGGACTTCTGCACAACAGCTCACCCCTTCCCTGCTTGGTCTGTGAGCATTACAGGTTTTCAGTTTTATCATAACTTCCAGACAGAGCTGTTTTCTCTGGGGCTGGAAATCCTGAGCAATGTAGACCTCTTCTTTCCCTCCCAGAAGATGTTGTCGTTTCTTACATAAAGGAAACAGTGCAGGTTGTTGTGAACCTTAAAATCATGCTGTCAGCTGTTTTCTTCTCTTGGTAAAATGAATGTGTTCTTAACTAGGCCATGCTGGGAATTCAGCACCTGTGGCTTGCTGGAATTCTACCTTTCAGAAATCTAAATAGAGTTGAATGAAATTTGCACTGTGAAGGTGTACATAAGCATATTAGTGCTCTGTTTCTACCTGTGCATGCCTGGAGACTTGAACTGGTATGCACGGAGCTTTAAAGTTCAGTCAGGCCTTGTTTACATGGCTCAATAATGAAGAATCCTTTTTACTACTGTACTGCTTTTAACCAGGTTACAGTGATGGGAGAATGTTTGGGAAAAGCAAGGGTGTGTGTTTTTTTGGGGGGGGTGGTTTTTTTGTTTGTTTGTTTTTGGCTCTTAGAAATTCTCAAATGCTGTTGCACTTCTACAGAGAAAAAAAGGCAAAGAAAGGAAGATATCTCTTGCATCCAAGAAACATTGGCTTTGGAGAGAAGGGGCAAACATCTGAAAGCCAAAGCTAATGGCCCTGTGGTGGGTTCCTGCTCTGTTAAAGCAGCAGTAATGAGACGTGAAGCGTTGAAGGAGCTGAACTTTTCTTCTCATGCATCCTGGATGCATGTTCAAAGGCAGAAGCTTAGTTTGTTTGCTTGGAAGATGATGAGAAGAAGGTCTTCAGAGGGAGCCCTGCACACAACTACAGGCCTGTGGTGCCAGAGGGAATTCCAGAAAGAAAAGCCTCTAATTCTTTCACGCTGATGTAAGCTCTTGAGGAAACAACGTAACTGACCAAATCTTTATTTGTGCCAAGTCCTTCACCTAGGTCTTGGTAAAGAACTAAAAGCAAAAACAGTCTTTGGAGAATTAAAAAAAGCTGCAAACTCAGTCGTCACTGAAATCCTGTCAGTTCCTTTCAGCTTTGCCCTTTTCCGGCCTCATGTGCAGCCGTGTTCCCTAAACACACAAACCCACGTTTTAAAGAGGGAGAACAGGAATTTTGCAGCCTCCAAAACATTCCTGTGTCTATGCAGAAATGGAAAGTGTTCTGAAAGTGTTCTAGTAACTAATGAGCTGTTACTGATCATGATGAAGATGTCTCAAGTGTACTTCTTCTAAAGAACAAAATGTAATACTACCTGGTATTTTCGGATTTAATCTTACATTCTTTGTTCTTTTTCCATTCCTGTTTTATGCTTTGGTTTCAATGGATAATGTTTTCAATTTACTAAGTTTCATCAGACCTGTTTTTATCACTTTTAAATAATTTTCTTTTGCTATCTGATTGAAAGCAGTATAATCTTTTCTGATTTAACTTAAGCTTATTCTTGTTCCATCTTTTTCTAGCTATTTCTATATGTTTATATTATATGAACAATATTTTACTTTTTCTGTCTCAAATCTTTATTTCCCAGTTCACTCTGGCACAGGGCTGTTCCCTTTGCAGGCGTGTGCTTTGGTTCTGATCCCCGTATTTTTTCTCAGTTGTATTAAGACATGGAGTTACTCTCACGCAAAATATGGATTGTTTAGAGGGTGTTCGGAGGACAGTAGTTAGTTTTCTTTAAAATGGTGGTTTAACAGGGTAGGCAGTATAGCTCCCTATCCTTGCTCGAAGGGAAATCCCATCGTTATTTGTCCTTACTGTTATGCTGTGATTCACGCTGTGCTGACAGATGTAACGTTAACTGCAGTTTTGCAGGCAGTATACTGCAGTGTAAGTCCTGCTTGGTGGGGAGTGTGAGGAGGTGCTTTATTTTTTCGGTGAACTTCTTGGTATTAGCAAAAGTGTTACATGCCAGAGATGCACATACTTCACCTATGGTTATAAAGTGCTATTTACTTTTCTCTTGCAAACACAAAAGCCAAGTGGGAAGGGATATTTCATAAACTCAGTGCTATTGTGTCCTCTGGTCTAAGCCATAAAACAAGAGTAACAGAGACGTTCCCTTTGAACTTGAAATCCCTCTCTAAGCTGCTGATCTAACCTAAGGGAGAGGGGGAGACTACACCAGCCAGAAAATGTTCTCTTCTGGGTATTTCTCTTCCCTCCTACCCCTTTTCTTTTTCTAAAGTCCTTAAGTGAGTTTGATGCTGCACCTCTGCCCATAAATTTATAAAAATATTATCGTAATGTAGGTCAGTGAACTGAAACGCCACTGTACACCACGGGGGATTAAAGTCAGAGAGGCAGCCCTCTCCCACTCCCACTAGGTCATATGACAATATAAACAAGAAATGCAAGGAGCCTTCAGCTTTTTCTTGCCCTAATCCTTTGTTTATGCAGCACTTAAACTGACTTTCGGGGTCGTCTCTGTCTGGCATTAAAGCCCTAAAGCTTTTTGAAGTTTCCCTGAAGTTAATAAAATTAGTCTGCCCTCATTGCTAGGCCCCTTGCTGCTGCTTCGGAGCAGACTGCATATCCCTTACTGTCTTTGCGGCGCTTGGCTTTTTAAGTTAATAATATTTTATAACAAAAAAGTGTTTGAGAGAGAGGCAGAGATCTCCCAAAAGGCCATTCAGCTAACAGGCAGAGTGGTTGCTGCTGTAGATGCTCTGAAAACTCAGAGGGGATTAACTTAAAATCCAGTGATCCGAGGTAAATTGCTGGTAAAGTAATTGGAAGTGGTGAGTTTCAACTGGAGAGAACGACACACCTTTCTGTGGCTTTTAACAAATGAAGACTAAAAACTATTTTTTTCTATTATTTTTGTAAAATTGTCGTAAAGTTTGAGATAAATGAGGTTTCCTTTGCAGCAGTTACTTCCAGGCTGTACCCCTTTACCGATTGATTTTACTGCAAAGACTGATTAACTACCATAGCTCTTGTGTCAGCAATCTGTCTCTAAGTTGTCTTCAGGGGTAAATCGGTGACAGGCTGATTTGGGGCTGGGGCACTGTTGTACTTCATGTGTGGGGCTGTCTTCAGCCTGTGAAGGTTTTATTCCAACAGTTGCTAAGCACTGCTAAGGAGATTCATCTTCTGATGGCAAATGTAGATGTTCAGAGAATAATGGGAATACAGGCAGAAGGTGAACGATTGGCAAAGGAGGGGTATGTGCCATAAAATCACATCTCCTTATGGGGAAGAAAAGGTGCTTAAAAAAAAAAAATTGTGTTGATTGTGGTTATCACTGCTGCTTTACTTGGAAGTCCTTGATGCCTGTAGCACACGTTTGTAAGGGGTTGCTCAGTTCTTAGGACAGCTTTGCTGAACCAAACCATGCTGGCAGAGTACAATTGTTCTCTAAGCCATACAGGTTTTCAATTAAGTTAAAAGTAAGTTTGAAGCACTCCTGGAAAAGTAAAATATGTTTAAATTGTCTGAAGTTGGACTCCCAGGCCATTGTGAGGGAGAGCAACCGAAATAGTGGGTGTATGGGTGGAATGTGAGAGGCTGAAACACAAGGGAAGAAGTACATAGCCTGCGGGGGGGGTGTTCGGGTCTCGGATCCTTGTTGTAGGAACAAAAGTAGAATAGGAAGAAATAGTATTTTGATTGGACCAGCTTATACAATAGAAAAAGGATGAATGTTTTGAGAATGTAAGTGCAGCTTCAGGTTGGAATGAACAGCTTCTGATAGTCTGCTGCTTCAGACCCAAAGAAAGGCCAGCATGCCTGAAGCTTATCTCCCGCTACCTCCACTGGTCGCTTAAGGAAAAGACATTGTTCTGTTTCAAATTTAAGCCAGAGGTTGCCAAGCGGTGATAGTACTGCTACGGGTTCACAAAGTATTTTGGAGCAGGGAGATACCAAAAGAAGAGGAACCAGAACCCCCTGGTGCACATCAGGCAGTGGGCATTGAGGCACCGAATGGCTCTGGCTGCTGGAAGCAGAGCTCTGTGCTTCCCTTATCGGGGTGAGAGAAGGGCTGCAGGCAGCTCCCGGCCCGTGCCTGCCCTGCGGGTGGAAGTTACTCCTAAGATCTGAGGAAGAGCAGCAACTATTGCTACCAAAAAGAAATAATCATGAGGAGATTTAAGCAATACATTCTTATTTCTTTTGATAAGTAAATAAAGGTTCTTGCTGCTGCTCTGAGGTACAGTAACTCCAGACATTAGGTATACAAGGATATTCACACCTACGGGATTAGGCTCACTTGGCTGCACCTTATACTTGGTAATGCCTTAGGGAGGGCTGTTTATCTTGCCTCACCTGCCAACCTTGCTGCCTCTTGTTCCTGATAGCTTAATTAAGAATCCAGGCTTGGAATGGTTCTTCCCACTGGGTCACAAACCTTGAAATTAAAATCGGATACAATGGTCATAAGGTTTTTACTTTAACAGATCAATGGGTGCATAAAGGTGAATATTTAAAAGGCTGTATTTAGAAATTCTAAGTAATTGTCATTTAGTTTAAAGTGTGGCTGTTGGAATGCAGTTCTGGAGCTAAGAGAGAGAAATGCTTATGTAGGAGATAATGTATTTAGCTCTAGGATAAGTAATGGAATAAACTTTTTGTGAGCGTAGGTACTTAAGTGACTTTTACAGAAGGGTTTCAAAGCAGGAAAGATTTTAGTTGACTGACCTTTAGAGCATGTTCTGATGCATGTTTTAGTCTTCCTGTATGAAAAGGAAGGAGGTAAAAGCAGAAATACGTGAATGCACATAGTCTTCTCTACTTTTGGACGCTAATTATCTTAAACTCAGCAGTTCAGATGAGTCATTAGAGTTTTTTATTCATTTGGGGATAAATGGCTTTCCAAGGGCAGGGCAATGGAAGTCACCAGTGTATCTCATACGTTAATTTTTCTTGTCACTTCAGATTGTAAATTCATAATGCTCTTTTCTTTTGCAGGTGATTGATGATTACAGTGTGATTGGTCGTTCGTTGTTTAAAAAGGAAACAAACATCCAGATTTTTGTGGGTTTAAAAGTCAAACTATCTACAGGAGAAGAAGGAATAATAGATGGAGGTTTTGGACAGAGTGGTAAATTTAAAATCCGAATTCCAGGTAGGTGCTCATTAACTGATATGCTCTAATCTATGTCAAGTATAGAGGATTTTTTCATATTTTAAGCCGGAATGTCTCCAATAGTTCCTTGAAATTCTGTGGCATCATCTCCAAACCAGCTGGATCACTGTTTGAGGTGGATTTTACCACCTCTAATTAAGTGCTGGGGACTATGACTTGCGTTATGAGACTCAGTGGCCAGCAGGCACGTCTGCGTATGAATAAACTCAGGTCTCAAAATGACTTCTTTAAGTGTCAGTAACGTGGAAATCATGCTCTGCCCAAAATGGATTTTAGAAATCTCTCTTCTCTTAATATATTGTATAACTTTCTCCACAGCCCTTCTGAGCAAATAAAGGAAAACAAACTTGCAATCATTTTTACCTGTAGATACTTATTAAACAGAGCGTACTGGACGCAAGTTACTTAACTCAATTTCATTCTGCATGTTGTTGTCCATCTTCCCTTCAAGCAAAAACTACAAGTGCTTTGATAAATGAGTTTTTAGAGATCTTGAGGTTTGTTTTTTTTATTGCATCTAGTTTTATGGTATTACACAGTACTGTATTTTTTCATACTTGGTGAGTTGCAGCAAGGATTTATGCCTCCTTAGCTTAGAGCATCAGAAATGATGGGTGCTGGAGTTTAAGTGTCGTTACTATTTTCTTAGTAGAAAAAATGGCTCCAAACCTTTTCAACAGGTAATAATAGGGGCTGCATTTAACTCAAATCATGGGATATGGTTTTAAATATACTAGTAACACTTAATTTCTCTCATATTTGCAGCCCTTCGTTGCTGTTAATCTACCACCCTTTTTAGAGAGATGGACAAAATTATTCTGCTGTACAACTGGAAAAAAGAAATTGTGTTGTTCTGTGGCACCAAACAGTCGCATAACAGTTGATCTGCAGAGAAAACTGATTTCTTTCTAAAGATGGAATATTTAAAGTTTAACTTCAGATTGATGTAAATGTGCTAATTTTGACTCCGAGCAAATTTCCTTTCTTTTGCCTTGGAAATAAGAATTTCTGACTAGGTGAAGACTCCTGTTTTCTAACCTATCTGTAGTAGTAGCTTTGTCACCAAGTGCTAGACTTTCCAAATAGTTTTGTAAGCCTAATTAACAGGCACACTGCATGTTTAAAGAAAGAGGCTATGCCTAGCATATGTATGTTTTGGGTTTTCTAATATGGAAAAGCATTTAAGCGTTCGTTGAGCTTCCTACTTTCAGTCAGGTGGTGAAATGATGTGCAAGTGACCTTAACACTGACAGGGATTCAAGCTGAAGTTTTTCTTTAAAAAGCGTAGTGGTGTTCTTAGTAGCTTCTCTCCCCTGAAGACATAAATGTACTGAAAGAGAAGAACAATGGGAGGATGCCATTTACAGTGGCATTTTCGTATTTTGGTGAAACTATTCTTCGTGAGAAAGGGAGAAGCCTAAAAAGGACTCTTGTGGCTGTCATCTTTGTGGATGGTGAGCAGGAACTGGAGTTGCAAATCAGCAGTCATGTTAAGAAAATTGTACACAGCGTTACAGAATTTTGCTCTGCCTATGGAGTAGGAAGAAACGATACCTTTCGCCAAGGTGTTCATATCTAAACATGGTTGTACTTTTCTGGCATTTAACAGCAAACCATCGATGTGCAGACAGGATGCTAGAATTAACACCTCAGTAAGATGGGCAGAATAATACAACTTAGCTTGCTTTTCTGCAGTTTGGGTCAAATATGGGTACTTTGCTATCTGGAAGGAAGAGGCAATAAGATCATATGAACTCAAGCCTAACGGGAGAAAACAAAATTTGGAAGGGTTTAAATAACTGTTTCTTTAAGAGTTACAGGGATGTGTGTAGGGGGAGGGCTGTTGCTGTGATGCTGTTTAAGTCAACTGCAGTTCACATTCCATTGTTAGGTCAGTGTTGCTTTTTTAATGTGTCTGCATCCTGTTTGTGGGTTTTCGAGTCTTATTAAATTTAACTGGTCCAGTTCTTCCCTCTCCCTCATCCTTCGGCTGTGCCTCCCTTCATAGTCTGTTACACACTGCTTTTGTGAAGAGCTCCTTCCAGTTGTTCTGAACTTATTTCTCTGCAGTCCTTTCACAAATGTGTGTCGGGGAGTGGGAGGGAAGGGAAAGAAACGTGCAAGTTGGAAACTGCCTTGAATTGCCGCAGTCTGGTCCGTCTTGTCTTTAAAACTAGCCTTAACCTCTGGAATTGAAGAGCTTGTTCAGGGAGTTAACCTCATGGCAGCTGGGGGCTGCTTTTAGAAACAAAGCAATCAAAATCAGATAGATGCATCAGAAAGCTGTGCCCTGTTGGCTTGAGGTGGCAGTACAGCGTGGCACCTTGGGGAGCTGCTCCGGTCCCATTGGTGCCCACTTGTGAGGGACGCGTTGGCCCTTGGTGTTGTTCCTTGTCCCTTGGGCACCGCTTATGTTTGCTTGTGGATCAGAGCTTGGGAACGCTGTGTTACGTCATCTGTGGGCTGAAACTTGGCAGACCTCACAGCTGGGAATGGCAGAGCGCAGCTCAGTTTCTTATTCTGGCACCGCTTGTGCGCAGCAGTGATTAGGATACTTCTCTGCTTTTCTGTAAAATGGGAATAATTGCTATTTGTACTATTAAAATGTTATGAAATCTGATTTAGACTTATTCCAGAGTTGAGGCATTAATATTTCTTGAAAAGGCTTAACTGTCTTTCTGCAGAGCACAAAAAGCACATCTAGAGTACAGCATGCAACTGGAAGTTCCTCAGTCTCTGAAAGATGTCAGCAGTTTGGAGGAAGTTCAGGGAAGAGCAGCAAGAATCCTGAAGAGGTTGAAGGGATTGATTTATGGGGGAAAGAAGATGAAAAGAAATGCATGAAACTTGGCTAAATGATTTCTAAGTGGGAGATACGGTTATCTGCAAGTATTTGAAGAACACAGTGAAGAGAAATCCCGTAGGGTGGTCCAGGGAGGTAGAAGTAAAGCTGAAAACATGAAATAAAACAAAGCACAGAGTAACTTGACTGTTGAGAGATGTCACTTGACTGATATTTCTTGCACTGCCAAATTATCTCAGCAGAGGAAGATAATGTTTTACTTGGAGAGTACTTGTGTAAATAAGCCTGGATGTTTGCTAGTGCCTGTTTCATGGTAAAACACAAACAAGAAGATGGTGGGAAGTAGAACAATATATTTTTTTTTCAGCTGGTTTCTGGTCTTATTGGGACACGCTTCTATTACCTCAATGAAAAGATATAACTTATGTTGTGTTCTACTACTACCTGAATGAAGAGACTCTTAGCAGCAGCATCTGGTTGTTCCTTGTTGTGTTGTGGATTTTTTACTGCTTGTTTGTTTTTGTTTGTTATTCTCCTCCTGTGTTTGCTGGCAGACCTGCCATTCTGTAGGGCTGTCAGTGTTCTAACTGTGAGATAACTTCTAAGGCATGCCAGTCGACAGGGAGACGCTTGCTTTCCAGACCAGTTGTGTGATCAAGTACATAAAGAGAGAGACATAATTTCTAAACTAACAAGAGATTTTTGTCTAGTTTAACAAGCTGCTTAAAAAACAAACAATTTAAAAGCAAATGTAAAGCACCGTGCTCTGTAAGTAATGCTAGTACGTGTGTTTGTGTATAAAAGTGAGCTATTTATGAGGTTCTTACTGAGGTGGGTGATATGTGGCAGCTGTTTTATTTGTAAATGGGAGCCCTTCATTATACAGTCAAGGTAAATGAGTGAAAAGCATTGTTCACCTTTGAGATCAAGAACAAGTTTGGAGAGGCAGGAGCTATATGCTTAGGTATGCTAAGGAATACAAAAGCTAGCAAAACATACTTTGAAATACACTTATTTCAACATATGTTGCACCTAGGAATGTCATGCCATTAGATGAATTCTGAAGAAAGCTCACTGAATGGTTTGAATAACTTATTGCTAATTGTGGATTTTGTTTAACTGTCTCTCACCCAGGAACTGACCCTGTAAAACTCTGCTTGGTCTGCAAAATCATAATGTGGTTGGATAAGCCTCACGACATCTTTTAAAAAGATTGTCTCCAGATATGCTCATTTTGTTCGTTCTGACAAGTTGTGTTTGTCTTGTGTTTAATTGTTGTAAAATGTAGTGACTTCAGTCTACTGGAATATGTGATATCTCAGGTATAGGTCTCTGTCTGTCTGTCTGTCCCTACTGTCTAGGTGCCAGTAAACCGTTTGCCTTTCTGATGCACTGCAGTGTTTGGCTCCAGTTCGTGTCTCTCTCTCTGACTCAATGCAGTGAAAATTGCCGTACATGAAATGAGTTAAGCTGCGTTATTTCTTAATGTGAAAGAAGCAGTGCATATCAAAGAAATTCATAAGAGCTGAATGCAGTTTTGAATTGAGCAAATTTAAATATAATAAAATGCACACTTTCCTAGGAAGAGATATGAATGAGAAAATTAGAATACAAGTTTTTTTTTACTTTGCTGTTCTTACCTGTACGTGACAATAGTGGTTTTAAGTTTCTTATAACAGGTGAAGACAAACCTGTTAGTGACCATGTCTTTTGTTGTAAAAAACTTTTCTGCCTTTCATTTGTCTTATTGTATATGAGAGAATGAGTTTTTTTTCCCACTGTTTCTGTTGTTTGCCTTGGTGGAAGAGTTGGATGTGCTATCAGTGTGCAGTAATAGTATGGATGTGTTTCTGAATTCCAGAGGCATGATGGTTCTGGGGTCCTGCAGTGCTGGTGTAAATGGTAATAAACCAATGTCTTGTCTTGAGAATCCATCATACTCTTATGTGGAAGTAGGGGCAGAAATGCTAATGTTTCCCCCTTGGTGTATCGCAGAGAATAGTATTTGTAGTTTAGTGTCTTTCCATTTTGCTGAATGCTGGGGTCACTGGATATGATCCCATGCTACCTTCTGAAGTAGTTAATGTCAGAGGAAAGTTTTGGTGTCAGAACTGCAGCTCAGCAGCTCTGCTCTGCAAAGTTTTAGTTCTGGTTGAAAAACATGAGTTGAAAAGTTGGACTCAAATCAGTTTGTTTTTTCAATATTCCACTTAATGAAATCAGGTAGAGGCTAAATAATATTAGGGAAACGGGAATTGTGCCAAGATGGAAAAAGGCAACAGGAAAACAATGCATACAATGCATTTTCCCATATTTTCACTTTAAGAAATATCTCAATTGTGTTGTGCTTTTATGTATTTTTTTTCATGGCGGTGTTTTCTCACTTCAGGTAGCTCTCAGCACACCTATGCACCTGGCCCTTGTGGAGTGTTATTGCAGTTCCTGCTTTTAAATAGTTTTTGGAAAGAAGCTTTAAGTAGTCAACTGTAAGTAAATGTCATTTCCCAGCTTTGTGATATGGAGGGCAGTCCTTACTGACATCAACAGGAGTGGAGTAGGCTAAGCTACTCCAAAAAAGCTAAGGCTTTTCTTTGCACTGAGAATAATTAAACATCCTGTCACTAAGCAGCATACTTTTTTTTTTATTGTGGGAGATCTTGACATTTGGAATTCTTTGCTTGTGTTGCATTAAAATAGGATAATCTTCTTCTCTTAGGCCAAATGAAATTTAGGTACATTTAATGTCCACGCTTGCCCAGCCTGGCTCCTCTTTTAATAAAAGAAAAAAAAAATGTTGGCTGCAAGGGTCTGGTGGGTTGCCATCCCTGTCAGTATCAGGTGAGACTGAGCAGGATTTTAGTCGAGAGGAAAAACAAAAGCCCAAGGGCAAAGAAATCTGTGTAGCTGTGTTTTATTTAAAAGCTAGAGATTAGCTCTGCTTGTTCTTTCACAGTCTCTCTTCTCCTACTCTCTAAAACAAACAAAACCTAAAATCCTTAAGGGGTACTTCAAGCATAAATCTCCGTCTTTCCTTTTTGTGGGAGTTGGCTGGTGCAGCATGGGCAGAGGCTGGGAGAGGATTGCTGCCAGGGAAGCATCACTTCCCTGCATGATCCTCTCTTGAGCGGATTAAACTGTAGCAGTGTAAAGTCTTGGTGACCACATAGGAGCTGGGAGTTTGCATTTGTATAATAGGTTGGGCTGATGGAATCAACCCTACCTTGTAAGCAGTGACAGCCTGCAAGCCCACATTGACCTCCAGTGTTGGATGTCCAGATTTATTGACCTTTAAGTGGTTTTTGCAGAATCAAAGTCAAGATTTGTGCACATTCCTTCTGAATGAAAACAGAAGTCAAGGGAGTGTTAATTTATTAACTAAGTGCCTGCTTCTTTGAAGGCAATATCAGTAGATCTTGATCTTGTCTTAAAATTCAGTCATTACAGACTTATCATAGAGCTTTGAAAGGTGATTTGTTGATTGCAGTATTGGTTTGAGATGTTAGTTGGTAATTGTACGTTAGCATAAATAGGGCGCCCAGGGGAAGTTTGGGCTCATCTTTGAGTATTAAATTGCCATTGGAGTGTATACTCAGCAGGTTGATCTCCTGGGATCCTGCAGGTACTGATGATGAAATTATCAGGTATGGGTAAGTTATCAATACGAGCGCTTCTGGGGAAGAAAAAGGCCCAGGTCCAGTATAAGCCCCTGTGTTGAGTATCCCAAAGGCTAGTCTTGCAACGTAACTGAAAAGAGTGAAATGGAGCAATTTTCCCCCCTTCTCCGCTATTTATGGCTTTGACCATCAGATTCTTCTTGAAGGCAGCACTGTTAGTGGTCTTTAGGAAAAAGTAGCACTGCTCGGTGACCAATCCTGAAATCAAGCTAAGGAGTAGTGTGGCTGGAATCCTGTTTCCTGCCCTGACTGACAAAGCATCTTACACTTGCACTGGTGTGAGCTTAGCAAACAAGCAAGCCCAGCTTCAATTTTAGGTTTTTTTTATGCAAAACGTGCATTTGTGACCCTTCAGCTTGTATTCTGAAAGCAGTAAAGATGTAGGTGTTGTCTCAAAGAAAATTGCTTTCAAAAGATGATATTAAGCATTTTACTTTGTGACTTTTAAACTAGATTTAAAGAAAAAGTATTTTCATTACTCTCTGTGCACAGGCATTCTGATACAAGCTCCAGTTGTGCAATTGCATTCCCTACACTTAAGAAACAAGTAAAATGTTGCTGTGTTTGGGTGATGCTTAGCAATTGACCTTTTGACATGTGCTGTTTTTTCTCCTTGAGTAATCAGTGCCTTTACTTTTTGCACCTCATTGAAGTCCTGCTGTAAATGTAACATTTCTGTGATTGATGGGGGGGGAAATCCTAATAAGAAAAAAAACTCCAGTAGATGGCATTTGTTTGACCACAGAATGGTTATCTTTATAGGACATGAGCCACTTGGAATTACTGTATTTTTTTAATCCTTGGAGATTACCTGTATACATTTGTTTTCCTCTCTGATTATCTGCAGATCTCTATCCAGTCTCCATTTACTTTTTGATTTTTTTTTTTTGGTAATATTCTTTGCTGTCTCTCCCATCCCTCTGTTCTTTATTCCAGTTTACTTCTGCTGTCCATCTTGCCCATCTTTCTTGGTCTCCGAGGTCTTATGCCAGTAACACCATCTATTGCTATCAAATATTTCTGCCAGCAGTTTCAGACTTTTTTGTAGTGATGTGCAAGGGAGAAAGGATTTGTTTCTGACCTGTAGATACTCTAGTGATGTTACTGGAAAAATCCCATTGCAAAATAGAAGGGCGCTATAGTTGAATTTGTTTATCTTAATTTGAGGATAAAATGTAGATCAGTTAGACATCTCCCAAGCACTCCCCACATTGTGAGGTTTTACAAGTATTCTGAAACTGAGCAGTTGTTATTTCAGTTGGCAATGACACTGGTAGTCAGCTGTCCAAAGTACTCATAATGGTAAGCCTCCGATGAATGATTAAAAAAGAAAAAGAAATTAGGTAAAGATTATTTCTTTTCTTAGATAAGCTCAAGTCATATATATGAGATTCTCCTAAGCCACAAGAGCTTGATACTTAACTTAAACTGAGATTTGCACTCCATTGCATGTGGTTAGGGATTTCAAAAGAAGTACACATATCTTGAGATTTGTGGTAAAACTGAGAGCTGGTAGTGCTGCTGCTTGTTATAACCTTACTTCTGTGTAGGGTCTCTTGTGGTCACAAGTCTTCCCAGTTAATCCAGGCTTTATTATTTTGGGGGATGTAGCTATTGTGGACAATTGTATTCCCTGGGAGAAAAGCAACTTGAGTATTTATGGCTTCTACTTTGCTGGTCCTTGAATAATTACGAAAGCAACTGCAAGCTACTTGGACTCTATTGCATAGTCTAGATCATTGGCAGGATGCATCTGTAATTGATGTAGCTGAGCCAGCTGCTGTGTTCTGAGCTCCTGCTTGCCACCGCATTGCCACTAATCTATCCAGTGACCTTCTCCAAATTATCTACTATCTTTCTGCTTCATATTGCTGATGTATGCCAATATCTGGCTGTCATGAGCCTTGCTTAGTATGCTGAGGGAACCCTCTGTTCATGGAGTTCTTTTGCAGTAGGTTACGTTTTTCAAAGAAAAAAGTGGAGAAAATGATCGTGTTGAAGGCTGCCAAAATTAAATATTCAAACTCAGAAATGACTAAGTTGATTTCCCCTCTAAAAGGAATCCTATCCTATTTAGCTTGTCTAATAGTTGTTAAGTTCCATAAATGGACAACTGCTGAATGAAGCTATATTTAAGTTGGAAAATTTTAGCAGCACTGTCATCTAAGATTTTGTACTGTTGAAATGGAGAAGCCTTGCTATAGTCACTGCAGACCAAATATACTGTTCTGTATAAATCAGTTCTGCACTTAATTTTGACTTTGCTGGACTTACACTGCCAAAGTTGCAAACAATTCATATTAGACCATGGCATGGAACAACACAATGGCTCTTACTTTGATGAAATACTGCCGAAGTCTCATTTGGTGGCATACTAGATGCACAAGAGCAGGTAGTGTGTTATTTTCTGTTGGTTTTTTTTTTTTTGTTGTCCTCCTTAGGTGTTTCATTTTGCAGTTTCAATACTCTTTTACTGTAATTTCAAGTGTAAAAACATTTTACTCTTAAGAATAGCTTACTGTTTTTTTTTTTATTATTAAGTGTACAGCTTGGCTAGGCAACCTTAGGGCACCAATAAATAATAATAAAAGAATCCTGTGATATCTTATATCATCTCCTGAGCAAGTGGAAATAGCCATTTTTAGTTGAATTCTCATCTAGTTCAGCTTAGGAACCCTTATGCTTTGCAGTGCAGATTTGGGATGCTTCAGTGGATGCCTTAGAAAACATACTGAAGGGACCAGACACGTTTTCTTCAAAAATGTAACTAAATGTCTGTGTCTGATGGAAGTAAAATTAGCATTTCTGATGTTAACTTTGATAGAAGTTCACTGCTGCTCAGATAAGTGCAGCAGTGGGAGGAAAAAAGCCCTTTTTCTCACTAAGAATCATAGCATTTTAAGGTTGGAGAAAACCACTAAGATCACTAAGTCCAACCCCAGCCCACCCCTGCCATGCCCACTGACCGCATCCCTCAGTGCCACATCTCATGGTGGCTCCCCAACCTCCCTGGAACTCAGTTGATGTCAGAGCAGCTGAATGTGAGCAATACAGAGGATCCCTGGGGGTTCAGTTACAGGACTAGTGTCCATACAGAGGACTGCCAAAATCCCAAGACTTTCAGAATGATGCCCCCAAAACACGTTGGAGACTTGCACATTTTATAATTGCTGCCCCTGCTTTTTGAGATGCCTAACATGGAGTTTAGTTTTGGAGGGTTACAAGTACAAGTGAGGCAACTGTGCAACCCTCTGTGCCCAGGCAGCACATGGGATTTTCCTGACAAGCTGCTCATGAGGAACTCCTTCTGCCCTTCCTCAAGTGACCAGGTATCTCCAGGAGCTCTTCCACTTGTGAAATCCATGAGAGCCAGCTTGTATTCCCAGGGCTGTAGCCTATTCACTATTAAAGGGGGAATTATTTTCCTCATCTTTTTCTGTTTTCTCATGTGCAAGTTAGGATGCTACCATCTCTGGGTGTTAGTCCTCACTCACAGCTTTGCAGTGGAAAATGCATGTATTCCGAATATTTACATAACTTAACTTTGATCCTGCTAAATATCTCCACAAGGATAGATCATGCATTCACACGCTCTCTTAGAATGAAATTTCTTTACCATTCTGTAGAGTGTTTGTGCTTATTTACTCGATTTTGATCGTTTGTCCCTTGGGCCTTTCACCTTCCCTTTCCACAAGTGTTTGTTCCAATATCTATTTGAAGTCTGAGTAAAAACACACCACGAGGGCTTCCTGGAGCTTTGTGGTTTGCAGATTGTAGGCTATTTGAAGTGCTGACTTGGAACAGTGGCCGGTGCTTAGTGGATATGGGAACTGGCATGTGACAAGGACGCTAACCTTACGAGGCTGATCCGTGTTTTGAGGCTGGGGACAAGAAATAGCTTTTTTTAATAGTGTGCATTGATTTCAAGGAAGACTGTGTAAAGCAGTCCTTTGGTTTGTGTTTTCACAAAGAGATTTCAGTGTTTAATAAAGAATGGGAAATAACTGGAGCTTCAACAGACTTGCTTTGATGGGGGGTCTGCTGCAACATGATTTTGTGTAATACTCTGCATAAGTGACAGAAGCATTTCCTGCCTCCAACTACAGTATTATTCCATTAAAAAGCTGTGGAAAGTCCTTCAAGCTGGAATAAAAGGTATACATAAAGAAGAAAAACCATCATCCTGCCTAGAAAAGCCTTTCTTCTAATATCTGAGCTTGTAACTTCAATCACAAAAATTCCATGTTGCATATGTTTGTACTGGGGTTTTTATCATAACAGCTTCTTAAACCTTTGAGCCCTCGAATCCCTCTGCCCCTCTTCCTCTTGGTCCTCCAACTCTTCCAGGTTAGGAAATCAAGATGATTTGGTAATTCAGAGAACCTGTTCCTTGCTGTTGCAGCTGATTAGCTACACAATTCCATTTTTTTTTTTGTTACCCCCGTCTCTCTGTACTTGCTCCCTTTCCCACCCAATTCCCTCATTATTTGGCTACGTATCTCTTCTGACTCCAGCAATCCTTCCCTGTGCCAGCTGTCCTTGCCCACGCAGCCCTGAACAACCTCAGCTGGTTTTTGTTTTTATGAAATAAATATATTGACAACTATAGAACCCTAAACCAAGAAAATGGAGCTGTGCCAGCCCCTCAATTACTTTGTTGTTTCATCCAAAATTGTCTTTGTATATAAATGAACAACATTGTTTGTGTGGTGCAGTCTTTTGCTGTGCACCTAAGGATTTTTAATTCAGTACATGGCTTTGCTGCCAGCTACGTATTTACTTCTGAATGCATTTGTTTACTTTCTCAGTTTTCAGTCTGTGAAATAAGAATAACATTCCCTTTCTCAATTTTGACCAGTTAATGTATGGATGCGTTAGGCTGGGGACCGTTTGTGCAGTTGTAAAGTATCAGCTCATCAGGATTGGTGTAGCAATATGAATACAACATGAAGAATATGCATTTGTTTTTTGATTGCAATGAATTATCTTTTCAAGCTAGCATAATGGTAACATGGGCTATGCCAAGCAGAGTGTGCCAGGTGCAGCAGTACTGGCACAAGGGAAAGAAGACGTTTTCAAGGACTGAAAATGTGCTAAAAAATGAGAGTTCCCGCTGACAGAAGCAGGCTGTATGTCATGAACTGGAGATTTTCTTTTCATGGCTCATTACAATCGACTGTTCTGACAAGTAGCTCCTGAGAAGATGTACGGAGATTATAGTCCCTTTGGAGCTGGTGTGGAAATGGATGCCTGGTTCCCTGATCCCTGACTTTTTTCCATACTTTTTCTTCATGTTTTCCTTGTTATGCTCTAAGTAAATATTTTGAGGACATAATGTAATTGGTTTTAGTCCTGTGATATGGTGGGTTTTTTTTTTTGTATTGAGTTTGTGCACATTCAGGGCAGGATTGACATTCTGATTGATGGGGGGAGGAAAAAAGGTGTTAACTGTTGCTCCAGAACTGTTCAGAAGGACAGGAGGGAAAAAAAAAAAAAAAAAGGAAAAAAAAAAAAAAAAAGATTGTCATGTTAATTGAATAATTAATTTTGAATAAGTATGTGAAAGGGGAGTCTGCCTTTTCTAATAAGCACCAATTTCAAATAGGTGCAGCTCCTCTTAGCTGTGCTTTCTGCCCCACAGCACGTGTTCCACGCTCCGGATCTTTGCTGTGTGCACTTCAGAGGCTGAATGCTGAGTTATGGCTCCTGTTTTGAGCTGGAGGTGAACAACCTCAGTATGTCCATGCAGCCTTATTGTAAAAGGGAAGTTTAAGGAGAACTTGAGCCACATCTGTGGATTTTGTCTATGAAAAGCTGTGCAGGTTGTATAGGCATCAGCAAAGTGGAGACAATGCCAAGTGGCTTGGAAAAACTAAATTTATTCAGTAAATTGCTGCTGGTTTTATTTGTTACTTTGAGTGAAACTTAAGTTTGAGTTAATGACTCAGCCTCTGCCTTTCTGTTTCCCTTTTTCTTTTTTAAAAATTTGAATATTTTCAGAACACTTTTCTATTGACTCAGCCATGATGATGGCCAAATAGAAATAAAAGATTTTGGAGCGAATAATAAGATATTTATATCTTTTTACTACCTGCCAAAATCTCGTTAATTTCTTACACCTGTGAAAATAAAATAACTTGACTATTTCTGTTCAGTTGATCATCATACATTTTGCTGGTATTTTTAAATATATTACTAAGTTTCAGAGTAAACATGCTGGAACAAAAGCAGGAGTGATTCTCATTTAGGTCGCATGTCTTAAAAAGTGTGGGGGAAAAAGCAATTTTATTTCGGATTTTGGGGAAAAAAATGCAGGTAGCTTAACATAAAGATTTTAAATGTCTTTAATAAAGCTGTAGATCTTAATAGTGGTATTCATAAAGAGGTTGTTATAGAGTTTTCTGTTGCAAATTAATTTGATTGAATAACTTTCTCTAATTTTCATAAAGGAAGCAGAGATTTGCAATATACTTGAATGATGATTCCTGAGCCTTAAATAAAGAGAAATGCTCGTGGAGGAAGGATATGCGTTCAGAATCTGAAATGCCCAGATTCTGCTTGCTGATAGTTGGGAATTTCCAGTTTGAGACCTGTTGACTTTCTTTACTTCAAGCTTTTATTCATATATTATCTGAAGTGCCTTTGATTTCAGAACATGTGCACGTGGATTACATACATAGTATGTGGAAGCATGTTATGTATTCCCTGCTGCTTTCATTGAATCAGGTAGTTAAAATTTGTTGGAGATGGAAAAGGAGAAGACCAGCTGTAAGCAAATTGATACAGGGTATTTCAGTCCACCCCTGTCGATTATTTCTAATTGAAGCTGTCTGAGCCAGTCTTAATACAATTTAGTTATCGCCAGCCAGAAGGATTTTATTTATGGACCAGGGCCTGTTGGAACTTCCTCCGACCCCGGAGAAGCTGTGAACAGGAGAGAGCTGATCAAGCAGGCATGCCTGGCTAGCGTCCGCATTTCTTTAATAAGGCAGGGATTGATGTCTCTTGCAGTTCAGGGGTTAGGTAAACAGCAGTCCCTCGGTTCAAGGCTCTCCATGTTCAATTGTTTGTTTGTACGGATCTCAGAAGGTTAGGTTAGCCTTCTTGACATCTCAGGGGAGCTTTCCTGACCATGGTATAACCTCATCTGCTCCAGAGTTGTTCAGGAGGTGTTGCGTCCCTTCTTCAGAAGGGTGTGGGCTGAGTGGAGCATCTGTAATTGTACCTGGTCTCTAGGAACAGTGGATGTAACTGGAGGGAGTGGAACACTGTGAGTCTGCCTTCAGTAACTCAGAAATACTTTGCACGTGTAGTGCATGTGACTAATTAATGTGCTTACATAGATTTGACATTTGCACACAAAAATTAGTAGTGCATGTAACTTAGGCTCTTAGTGAATTGCAGTTTTGAAAAACAGCAAAATATATACCTCATTTCACCAGAACTTTGAAGTTGTCTGATTTTTGCTTCTGTTCACTTGGCAATGGTAGTTCTTAAATTAAGGGAGATAAATCCTAAATAATAAATAAGTAGCCATGTTACTACCTTTTATTTAAAAAGTAAGTGATGGTTACATGTTGAATAGTGCTATGAGTTAGACCCTACATTTCACTTGTTCATTTCAGTAGCTTTCCCATTTCAGCCTCCTTCTACAGAGATTGGTGACTGTTGTATGAGAAGTGAGAAGGGAATTTGACTGAGTTCTGCTGCACTATATGTAAATTGCTCTGAAAGTAGTACCTCTTATTTATTTCCATGGAAACTGCAACAGATCCAAAGAGCATAATAACACTATTTGATGCAGCAAATTCTCATCCACAAAGCATTCTTTTTCAACATAGTCACTACCATCAGTGGTATATGTTTTCACCAGCAATGAACAAAAGCCTGCATGTTGTGCTTGTAAAGGAAAAAACCCTCTGCACCAGCAGAGGTGACCCATGTCACTACTGCTGACGTTCACCACCCACTGCCTCACTGTGTTCACATCCACTGTTTGGTCTCCATAAACATTCAGCAAGCACATCAGTGGGTGCCATTTTTTCCCACGTGGAGGAATTCAGTTACCCTCCTTTGCTTCATATGCACTCCAGTGTCAATCACCATTTTACCAGACTGCTCTTCTGCTGCCATCTGTTCCATAGCAATACAATATAATGGAATATTGGTGGGAATGTTCAGCCTCTGCTGCCATCCCACCAATATAATAAGAGGCATTACTTTCAGAGCACCCTTCATAGTTCTGATGTGTAGAGCTGTCTAGAATTTGAGGATGACTTTGCTCGGGGTTGGAAATATGCTTTTATGCATGTGATATATTACAAAGATGTCTTAAATCCCTGTCTTTGTTGAATTGCTTTTGGCTGATGTGATGCCTGGCAATTTGTACTTTGTTTTTCTGTTGTGCCACGGGTATGTAGTCATGAAGAACCAAAACAGACATTAAAACTAGCCTCACTGTGAAATATGCTCACGTACAACTTGGGGGAACTGAGGCACAAATGGGGGCTGTTGTCACTGGATGTTTTGGAGGCCACTAAGATCTGTGCTGACCATTCCTGTCTTGTGACCCCCGGAGTCATGCTGCTTGACCTGCGGTGTCACTTTTCCTGGGAGAGGTTTGTATTAGTCCTAGAGCTTTCCAGGAAACCTGAACTTTGTTCACTGATCTCAAATAGGAAGTCACTATTAAAGTATCCTGTCCTGTAAAAATCCATATGGGTGGTATTCTGGCTCAAAAGTGAGGAGGTGTTTGGAGTGGGAGGCCACTTCCATGCTGGCTGAGGTTTTCAAAGTGCCAAAATATGAACGTCTTGTCGCTTTTAAATAATGTGTGGGGTCTGACTTAAACTTCGGGTTTTGTATTTAATCAGTATTAATATGATAACAGGAATGTGACAACTGAAGCGAACACAAAGAGATTATCTTCTTAGCCAAATGCATCCATTAGCAAGGAAATATAGGTTTCTATTAAATGAAGCAGACAGATGAGCGATTGGAGGTGACTGAGAACAGGAGGGGGTGGGGGCTAAGAGGTGAAAGTTGAGGTTTAGAAAATCTCTATAAAAATAAAAACAAACCATCCGTCTTGATGGTTGGCGTTTTACCCTCCCGTTGCACTTTAGGGATGGTGCTCCGATTCCTATCGAGAACATTATGCTGAAATTTAATCTAACAGAGCACTTACTCCTGCCAAACTCTGGCTCAGCGACTCTGCTGCTCCCCCAGAAAGAAGCAGCCAACAAGGCTTCAAGTACAGGACAGTGCTGTGCCATCGGGGGAAGATTGCTGCTTAGGGATCCCAGGGGAAGGCAGATTGGATCTTCTCAGTCTAGTCTTTTTGGTGGAAAAGCAAGTTGAGAAAACAAAATCATGTTACAGCATTTCAGGGCGGTTGTAAAGTAAATTGTATGTCTTTGTGTGTGTATGTATGTATATGGATCCCCACCTAATAACGTCTGCAGCAGTGTTTATAACCAGTGTTTGAAACTAAGATGATAATACTATAAATAATTTTAGATAATGCAGATAAGAAGAAAATAACATAATTAAAAGAATTTTACAAGATGGGCAATTCACTAAGATAGCTGGAATAACACAATACATTAAAAAAAATATATCTGTGACAGTGCAAACATCACACTGACAGGAAACATCTGTCTTGCCAACCATCCCCTGGACTGGCCACAGCCATACATCTCCACTGTGGCCCAGGGAAGTCTGCATGTGCTCTGTTGTGTATGTGGGCATCACACCTCAGCCTCAGGCTGCACCAGGGAAGTTCAGGTTGAGTATTAGGAGCTGCCCAGGGAGCTGCTGTTACTATGGTCATGTTAGCATCCTGGAGGTGTTCAAGAAACGTCAAGAGACGTATTGCTGAGGAACGTGGTTAGTGGGGAGTATTGATGGGAAGTGGACAGTTGGACTTAGGTGATCTTAGGTCTTTTCCAGTCTTACTGATTCCATGATTCAGGGTGGGTGGCTCATTCTGCCACAAGCCTGGGGTGGTTAGGAGTTGGCTGGTTAATTTCTGCTCAACTTTTTCAAGTTCATGTATGTATTATGTGACAAAATGAAAGGAGGCACTTCGGATGGCTGTCTCCCTTGGATTTTGAGGAAGTGCCAAATTTGCTCCAGTCTAGCTTTGAATGGGATTTTAGACTTGGTAATTATGGGAACACTGGAAAGGAGAAAATGTGTAGCAAGAGGAAGAAACAGCATCTCTCTTCTGTCTGGAATTGCCAGGCTTCACGTACAGTTTAACAAATGAATTGTATCTTCTTAAACCAAGTTAGCATTTTTACCTGCGTGGCATCAGCTTGATTTTCCTTTTTCAGTGTACAGCCCTAAGTGTTAACAATAATGAGAAGCATGGAAGTGCAGAGTGGGCTTTCCCTATTCCTTCACCTCTGTCCTGCTGTCCACCTCTGAGGGATTTTTCTTGTTTCTCTGTGATGTCCCTTATTGATGTATGCTGACCTTCCCAACAGGTGATGGCTACAGAGGAGAAGGTCCCTGAGAGGCCCAGGCGATGGCTTCCAGAGGATCCTATTCCCTGCTGGGGTGGAGGCCCTGCTCCCCATGGTGGAGGCAGTGAGGCCTGTGTGCTGTGAGCCTCTGTGCAGGATTGCAGGAGGCCGTTTGTCAGGCTGTCCTGCTATTCCTGCTTGGGAACCTGACACACGGGCCCGCTTTCTTGCATGTGTTGTTTTTTGGGAGGGAGGGAGGTGACTGAGTGGCCAGCCCCTTGACAGGGCAGCTTTAAAACATTCATAAAACTTTTATTGGGCTGCCACCCTTCCAGATAAATATTTTCTGAGTTTATGGGCTTATTTTAAGGATTGAAGCTTAATAGCAGCTTTGTAGCCCTATCCGTCCCCAAAATAGCCTTTTGGCAAACCCCATCTCAGGAGGCTACCATGCTTTTCGTGGTCTTTGGAGTTTCTTCATCACTAAATTACTACCCTTTTGCCTCCTTCCAGCTCTGTATAGCTAAATGGGACCAACTGTTAAATGAGCCTTTCCCCTTCCCCCCGGCCTTGCACAGAGCTGAAAGCTGATCCAGTGCACCGTATTTGGTCATTGTGAAAGGAGAGAGGTTGCAGTAGTTATAATTTTATTTCCTTTATTCAGTTGGGCTCGTTAGACCTGTTTTATTCCCATCTTAATTATTAATCTCTCCTTAATGTGGCATGTGGTTTGAAGATGGTACAGCCTGGTGGCATTTCAGATGTGCTGGCACTTCTCAGGCAGTTTCTCAACATGCTTCCACAAATATAAAAGCTTTACAGTGCGTCTCCGCATTCAGTGGTGAAACCAGTGGGCTTGCAGCCAAGGTTATACAAAGGAATGCTGTGTGTAGTGCTTGCAGGAAGACCGAGTTGCAATTTGAACATCCATGCTTTTTGATTTCACTGCTTTGTGTCCAAAGAGGTTTCATGAATTTCATTGTGGGCTTTTGCTAAACGCTGACCTGAGACTACGAGTACATTTTTGGCTGCTGTTTGAGAGAGCTGTGTATGATCCACATAATTTCCAGATCTTGGAAAGTGGATTTTTTTATTATCTATATGACTTTTTATCATCTGACACGGTATTCCCCATTACTGGCTCTTTTTGTCCCAGTGCAGTTGCTCATGCCCCATGTTTGTTTCTCTGGGCATGTTTGTAATTGCCAAATGCAAAATGTAGTCTTTATTTTTTTCATTTACTTGGGTGTATATGATGATGCTACTTTTGATCACTGATTTTCCCAAACAAGAAGTTTCTGTCATAGGAGATTATATATAGCAACTTCTTTCTTATCTCAAGTTTTTCAGGGAATAAGGCTCTTTCTACACAGTGCGAGGACTGGCCCTACACTTGTATCTGTAGAAGAGAGCATGTGCTAGGAAGTAACAGTGGGCTTTGGAGCTTTGGGGAAAGACTAGACTGCATTAGTGTGGGAACTAGAACAAACTTCTAACTCCTTTAACGGAGTCACTTGGTTTTAACCGATTTTTAAGAACTTCAGATCCCATTTTTCTTTGTTTTTGGGTGAGGTTCACAAGTCTTGCATAGTCTGGAAACTCCCCTTTCCAGGCGAGACACTGTACAGCAATTAATATTCTGGTTTGTTTTTATTCCTAAAAATAGAAATGTCTATTTTGGTAAGAAACAATGCCCTGAGACTTTTGTTCCTGTATTTCTATGATTTCTGTCATTTTTGTCAGCATGTTTTGGAAGTTGTGCTAAAAATGGAACTGACATAATCATCACAGCTCTCTAGACATTTAGATCCTCACCACTCCTAGCCATCTAATCTGTTGTTTAGATGAGGAAACTACTGTGAAACTGTTTTTCTGCAAATGTTACATAAATTAAAAATAGAAAAACAAATGAGGGGAAAAAAAAAAAAACAACAAAAACCCACAGGTGTGGAAAAACTAAGTACTCAATTTACCAGACTCTGTGTCTATCTCAATATGAGGCAAAGGGGGTAAAGCATGGCTTTTTGCAAAAGACTGTCCGGTTCTGGAATTGCATGTAGAGTTCTTTGAATTTTTGATATTTGTATGTGAATTTTATTATTGTATTCCTTACCTAAGTGTGAATGTAATGGCTAGCAATTGTCTCAAGTCCTTTTCCCAGATATATTGTAGCACTAGTCTTCTTGCTAGCGCCTGAACTTCTCACAAGCAGGTGGAAGTTCATCTACTCCATTTACCCAGTGAATTAAGATATTGTCCATGTTCCAAAGACGTAGAGAAGAGATGCAGAGGGATTAAAGTGCCAGCAGGTCTGTGGCAGTGCAGTGACTGAGGACTGAGGAGTTCTGGTTCTCTGGTGCCATTTGTGACATTTGGTCTTTGGCTTTATAAGGGAAGAGTATCTTGTAGAACTGTACTAACAAAGACATTCTGAAGAGCGTGTCCTTTTGTTAGTGTGTCTGTACGCACATCAGGGCTTGTGTGTATTTTTCAAGTATCCTAATAAGAAATAAGTATGCTATTCTGCTCCAGTGTTGCTTCTGCTTGTCAGTGCCTTCCTACCAGCAGCAGAGCTTGCTCCAGCCTTAGGAGATGCTGTAAAGTCTCATAGGTTCATGACCTATGAGAGTGTAGGGCACTGGTGCTGCCTACTCTGACCTGGGCCTGCTTCATCAATTCATCCCTGCGTGCTGCAAGTGAAGGCTGCATGGTGATGGTTGGCTTTGGTTTTGTCTTTTTTGGTTAAAAGCCTAAAAGGTTGTTTCTAACGCTTAATGCATTGAAAGTGGCAGTTGTTGGCTCATGTCACATCCTATTTTACATTGATATTACTTCTATTGAGGTTTAAAAAAAAACTGTGGTAGAATTGTGTCTTTTGAACAATTTAAGAGAAGTATTGGAATAGCAAATGTACACGGACCAGAGCTGCTTATAGAATCTTTCCAAAATCAGGCAAAAAAAGGAGATTTTTTTTTTCTCTCACTATTATGTATAGGTTGTTGAAGAAATGGGTACAGAGAGGTGAATTATTTTCTAAGGACAGAATGGTCCAAACCCTGCTGTAATAAGGTTACAAGTACCAAAATTGGTAGTAGGCATTACTTGTATTTTTCTTGAACAATTATGAAGAACTTAGAGTTTGTTGTTTTTTGGTTTTTTTAACCAGTAACCTCGGAAGACCTACAGCTTAGGCAAATTAAGAGATGCTTCTGATTCTTAATTGACTTTTGAACTCTGTTTTCTTTCACTGTGGTTTAAATTTGCCATTGAT
Organism: Meleagris gallopavo; assembly: GCF_905368555.1. NCBI lineage: Eukaryota > Metazoa > Chordata > Aves > Galliformes > Phasianidae > Meleagris > Meleagris gallopavo. The sequence continues at coordinate 9,225,960 of NC_139417.1, read as the reverse complement.
TATAAGTTAATGCTGCTAAAGTATGTAATTTACCTTCAACGTGACTATTCTTGATGGTATGTGGATGGATCTAGCCCTGTGGTTTTGGTGGGAAAATATGAACTGCAGACATGTATTCATGCTCTGGGAACACAAAACTTTCTGAAACAATGAACAAATACAGCTCTAGGGGAGAAAATACACTTCTCAAGTTTTGTTGTAAAATAATTAGCCTTTTGTGGTAGGCATGGAAGCCACAGAAAACAGACAGGAGTTGCTTGTGATTTGACTTAAAGTTTGTGACCTTGAGTAATGTGCCTGTTCAACAGCACTTAACAAAAGCATATTTGATGAAACACTGAACTCATGAATTACATTTCCAAGAAAAGTCTTTTTAAAAGAAAATAGAATTGGAAATAAATCACAATCTTCAGACCTCAGTTGAGTTGTTTAAACATGAAATTAAAAGGAACTGGCAGTTTTATCAACAGTGGTACTCTCCAAACTTAATGATGTTATGTAACTTAACAAGAAAGGACCGTATATTTCAAGATACTGCATAGAGAATTGCTGCATTCTCAACCCTTTTTTGTACATGGAGCATTGAAACAAAATTCAAACTTTCAAAATTTATGAAGTAATAAGTTACATAAAACTTTTACTAGGTCTAGGTTTCTTAACTCTCAACCCAAATGTCTGCCCATAGGCTTTAATGCCTCGAGAGCATGTTATATTGCAATTTTTGGGCATCACTAAGGCAGTATTTGTTCCTCAATTTTTCATTGAAATAACCAACGGTTACTGGTTCAATTGTATTCTCATTTCAATCGTTGAATGCCTAGAGTCTCTCCAGATTTATGCATAAAAAAGCAAGCAGAATCCAGTTTACTTATGAGAGAATAGATGTGCTGTCCCTGCCACGCGTAGCGGCAAGCGGTGGTCTTCCCTGCATAGAGCCCTCAGCCCTGAGGCTTGCATGGCATTGGAGAGCCTATTCTTCTCTCATTGTCCTTTTATTGCTCAGTGAATTTTATTTTATTTCTCTTCTTTAGTAAAACATTCCAGTTATTTATTGTTTAAAAAGAAAAAGTAGTTGGGTATTCTGCACTGGAATTAAAGCCATTCACAAGTGTTTCCTTTGTGACACTACATGCAACTACTGTATGACAATGAAAATACAATTTTCATTTTCTTGAAGTTTTTGCCATTGTTTTTCACCTTTTGAGGGATCGAATCTGAAGTTAATGCATTGTGTAAAACATTTCTGTTGAAAACTGAAAATGTCCATGGAAAGCCATACTGGTTTTTAGGTTGTAAGAAAGTTTGAAATGCACAATCGCTCTGATCATTAACTTTTCACTTTTTGTCCCTGCAACTTTTGAAGGGAGGCTTGCGTTTTTTGGCATTGGCCAAGTAGTCTGGTCTTCATAGACCGGCCATCTGTAGTGTCTTTGTGCAGAGTTTTCCCTCCGGGCACCGTCCTGTGTTTTAATTTACAGTTTCAGTTGCTGATGTATGGGCTCCTCTGTTAAGAAGCTTTTATTTTCTGTGCCATTATGCCTACGCACTTTACTTGATTTGTGTTACACACAGTGTTTTTCCCGTGTTGTATTTGGAGCTGATTTGTAATAAAAGTCCTGTTGTGTAATTCTGACTGAAAATTACAACTTTTATCAACAAAGTGCTTGTTTCATTTGAAAAATTATTTTCCGTTTGTGGAATATTTATCCATTGTGTGCTGCTTTTATCTTTTAAATAAAACAATCCACTATTTCATACATGCTGCATGTTACGAATGGAAGATTCACTGGTACGTGGAGCACTTATTGCTATCAGCACAAGTGAAGAGCCTCTGTAAACAATCGATTCAAGATTGCAGAATAACACAAGTGCAGTGAAAACTGTTGCTCTCAACTGTACTGTCACATTTCCATGGATTAATGAGTTGCCATTTATCTCAGTCATAGTGGTTGCTGGAATGTTCAAACCCTATCACAAATGTGCTATAAATTCACAACCTTCACCAATACCAAGAAGCTCTCTTGTGCTTTCAGGTCTCCTGGCATCTCTTACTTCACTCCTGTTTTCAGCTCATTGTGACAGTGATGTAAAGCTATAAATACGACTCTCTGGCCACTGTATCTGTTACTCAGGTATACCAGTGATGAGCTTGTAGGTGACGTTAATCTGGTCAGGCTTGTGAGTTTGGTGATTGTATTTTTCTAAGAAGTATGTTGAATCAAAGTAAGTAGTATTGCAATTAACAAATTCTTTCATTAATGTGCCCTTTTGAAATTATGCCAGACTGTTCCAGAAGCTTACTGAATTTTAAAATGCAGTCTCACCATGTTTGAGTTGGGAAGGCTGACCATGCATAAAATGCACATTGGTCCAATGCAAGCTGAAGAGTATTATGTTATTTTAAAATAAGTGCAGTGTGTTCTGTGTGCAGAACCATACACGTAAACACAGTGTGTATTGTGGCTGCACATCTTCAGCTTGTGTGGTATGATGTGCACACTCCTGTGCAGCCCACACGCTAAACCTTTGCAGGTCAAAAAGTGAGGATAAACTTTTGAACCCAGCTGTTCCCAAATTAAGTACATGTGCAAGGGACCACCAGAGCTGGGGTTACCGTATTCCAAGAAAGTGCCGGACACTGACACCCACATACTGTGCTGCAGGAGGCTTCTAGTTCTTTCCTACAGCCTGAAGGATGATGCCTTGAACGCGCTCTGTCCTCTTCGCCCTTCCTTGTCACCAGAAAGGACAGGCGGCAGTTTGGTGACTTCTCCCTTCGTTATGGAAAGGGGACAGATACAGTAATCAGGATGCTACATATGGAGCTTTTTAAATTACTGCTCTTCAGTCTTTTGTTAGCCTTCATTATTCCTGAAGATTTTTTTTTTCAAGTCACAAAAATGACATTTTTAATATGCAGAATTAAAAAAAAAAAGGCAATATGAAGAATACGTTTTTGTCAATAAGCTTTTACCTTTTAAACCAGTTATCTAAGTTTCTGCTCTAGGTATTTTAATTGAAGATTAACTACTGTTAAAGAGTATACAAATTTAGGTAGTATATATTTGGAGTAGTAAAATAGGACTGAATAAAAGGTGGGAATAGAGCGGTCTGTCCATTATAATTTTAGATTGTGAAGTACAAACTAACTTCCATTAGAAGTCAGCACAGTCTTCTTCTAATGTTATGGCTGTTTTTCTTTTGTTCCCATGAAATTAACTAGAAGTATACTTTGGAGTTGGAAGTCTAGCAGCTCTCATCTGGATACTCGTATCCTCTGCTGTCTCTTCTAGGGAAGCGGTGTTGGTAGATGAAAGATGCGTGTACGCATGAAACCAAATCCTGAAAGTAAGAGTTGCTCTGTACTTCTCACTTTTGACTTACCTCTCCTTACTTATATGTTTTTGCCCAACGCAGGGAAAAAAGACTCAATAATTCCTGTTTGCAAACTGATTTTTGTTGTGCCTGCAGTAGACATGGATACCATGTGGTCTTAAATATGTTCACTTAAGATCCAAAGGCTGATTTCTGCTTGAGAGGGAGTCAAGGTGCTGCCATTGTTCCAACCACTCGTGAGTTTCAGGTGAGGTATCCGCGTTCCTTCCAAGAGCCAGACTCTTGGCACAGAAGACCATGGGGAAGACCTTCCTTCAAAGGGAAAAAGGACAGCCATCTTGAGAACAGCTCTCTAGGACATGTTGTTGGAACCTGTTTGGAAGGGAGCAGCATCTGGTATGTTTTACAGAGACCCAGCTTTTCCTTTCCTCGCTTAGTTTTTACTAGAGCATGAATTCCAGCAGTGTAAACGTTAATGTAAACTTACTGTAGATCAGCAGCCTCAATGAACTGCATGTAAAACAAACAGTTTGTGAACACTTGGAGTTCTCTCATCCTCAATAAAGATGATGAGGGAATGCTGGCTGCTTCTTTTTAGCCCTGTGAAGACTGAGCTAGCCTAATGAAGTGTGGGGTGGGCATGCTGACCTATGCAGGCACCTGAGGTAGTTCTGCCTCATGCTGCTGTCTGCATGGAGCATAGATCTCTGATAGGAGAACGTGGCTTGATGTTGTCATGCACTGCACAGTTCCTCCTCCTCCAGCATCCTTTGTTAAGGAAGGAACCTGAGTAAGACAGGACCTCAGGCTTGGCTTAGGGTGCTACAGTGGTTCCTATGCTGCTAATGTTTTTTCCATGATGCTTTCCCAGTCTTTCCCTTTTCTTTTTCTTTTTTTTCTTTTTTCCCCAACTGGTTGTTTTCCCCCTCTGCAAAAGGAGAGTGAATTTGAACCACAGATTTGACATGATTCTGCTGCAAAATCATTACCAGCTGTTGGGATCGTAAATGGCTTCTTGGTTGCAGTCACAGAACCTGCAGTTGATCAGCTCTGTCCCCAACGATAAGTGGAGACATCAGGAACACTTGAGGTTATAGCTGGGGAGTCAGGGCTGGTGGAGTTGTAACCCTGAGGCAGGGGGCTGAATAGGGAACACAGTTGCAGATGGGTATTCAAAGGGACACTGTTTCCTTTTATTGGGCCTCTGTGTAGGCTGAAGTACAGAGCTGACTGGAGTAGAATCATGAAGTGAGCAGGAGGAGCTTGTAGGAAAATGCAGAATAAGTTTCGGAGAAAACTTAATGTGAATTTGTCTCATCTCCACTCTGTTCCCCTTCAAAAAGTCCAACATCAGAGGAAAACCTCTGTCAGGACAAGTGGGTGAAAGATATTCCATGCTTTGTTGGGGTCATTTGCAGGTAATTCAGGTTAATAGGTTAAGCTGTATCTCTGTGTTGTCACTGAATAACATAGTATATCACAAACGTTGTTAGCATAAGGCACGTGTTTAGCAGTTACTTGTCAAGGAAAATAAATTTTGAAGCGTGGGAACTCTTGCTCCTGAAATGGACTGTACTGGAACCCAAGCTTAATGAAATCAGCACTCATCGTACAAGATGCTGCCTTTGGGGTTGTGGTAATGGGGTTAATTTATTTTTAACTTGTTTGTGTTTTTTGGCTGGTCGTATTGCATCTTCTATAATTTAACGTTCCTCTCGTTCAGTGCTGCATTATGCTGTACTCTTTGGAAACACCAAGTTTTTGGGGGAAGTTTGCAGTGCAAGATGAGTTGGTGTTTTGGCAGTGTGCATTGGCTCTTGGGGAAGGTCAGCAGTCCACAGAGCTGATTGAAATACAAGTGGTGGACCTTTCCCCTCGCACTTCCAGCTATGGACCCAGGCACTGAAGCAGGTTGGCACTGCTGGTAGGAATCTTCAGTTAAGCAGCTGTAACTTTTTTCCTGTAGCCAGTCACCTGACATGAGGACAGTTGATAATTTCTACTTCTGAGCTTTGTAAACTGCCTACATCTTATGCCCAAGCAATGTCAGTGGCTGGAAAGTGCAAAAAGAAGAGCAGAATCTTTTTTGGGGGATGGCTCAGGAGCACTAATCTGCTTCAAGCTTTAAATCAGCTTCCCATAGTCTTGGACAGGAGCTGTACCTGCATTTTGTTTTATTTCACTAGCTTTTAGAACAGTCTGTGCCCCAGGAGGAGTGTGCTGAGGAAGGAAACCCAGCCCTTGGGTGCTTGCCTAGAAAAATGGAAGTATTGCTGTGGCATGGATGGATGTATTCAGTTGTTACTGTGTGCTCCATCTGTCACTATCTCTGCAACTTCTGCTATCTCAGTTAAGGTCTGACTTAGTATGTCAGCTTCTCTATAAACGTATCACTGTGTAGCTGTGTAGAACTTTGTGTTGCTGTTTATTTGGAGCACAAGTACTGTAAAATAGCTTTTAAACAACATTAATTTGGGATTCAAAGGTTTATTTCTGGGCTTTGTAATTTCTGAGGGGGGGGAAAAAAAGCATTAAGAACTTGAACTGAGACTGTTGATACTGAGAAAGTAAATACAAATAACAGTTATGCCTTCAAAAATAATGCTAATATTTGTTTTAAATGCCTTCATTTGGAGGGCAGGGTGATGACTTCCCATGTTTTTGAGATTCATGATGCTGAAGCAGCTTATGCAAAGTTCTTGTTCTGCAAATCTTGTTCACTTTTGGTAAACCGCGGGATCTTTGACTGACTCAATTCCCTAAGAACGCTTTAAAATAGTAGTAGATACATAACACAAAGAAAATCGGGTAAGGCTCAGTGTTGCTCAACTAGCATGTGCTGAAGGGGGAGAAGCAGAGTGTCTTAATTAGAACAAATGTAGGAGACTTAGTTATTGTAAAGTATTTTTTCACTGCTGGAGGATTTGTGGGTGACTAAGAAATGTATAGACTTGAGTTTCTTTTAAATAAAAAGCAGATCCATGTCTTCATCCTTTGCTGGCTTGTTGACTCAATTTACTTGGATGGAATTTTTCAACATTTAAAACAAATTAAAATTCATGAATCATTTCTGCTTAAAGGCACAAACTCTCATAGATACAACCACTAAGGCTTCTAAGTGGTTACATACTGTGTTGCACATGCAAATTATGTACTTACGAAAATGCAAAGTTTTGGAATAGGTGGGACACGTTAGACATAGCAGTTTAAAAGATTAATATTGCCCTGCACTTATTTTCCATTTTGGCATTGCTCTGTTTGCTGCAAAAGCAGGGATTAGTTGTAGGGCAGATGTATGTGAAGAAGACCTGATGCTGTGGTAGGGGGTGGTGATGTAAATCCCTTTGTAGAGAGCTACCTTACAAAGCCCTGCTGCCTTTGACAGTCTGCTGTTTCTCAGTACTTCAGTTTTGCTGTAGTCATCTATCTGCACTCTTAAACTGTTGGGTTTGATGCTTCTGTGCCTGCATGGTGTGACCCTGTTCAGGACAGGGAGGTGTTGTTTTCACCCACGGTCCGTTTGGATTAGATTAAGATCAGTATTGTTTTACTTCGTAGTCAGTGCAGCACACTGTGTTGTTTTATGATTTGCTTTAATCGTTGTGGCCCGTTGTTTACTGGGACAGCTGGGCGAGCTTTTTCACGAGCATTTTGTAAATGGAGCAGGCTTCATCACAAGATTTGCATTTGGAGACTTGCTTAAAAATGTGACTTCGGGAAAGGAGGTGAGCAGTCAGTGAATGTTAACAGAAAATAACAATATGCAAATCCAGATGAAAATATGTTTTCTTTTAGTAACGTGTTAGTTCAGGGATATTTTGAATGCCTCTTTGGAAGCTCGTTCATCACTCAGTGGTGCCCACACACCCATCACCGCAGTGTGCCTCCTGGCACCAGGCTCTGCTTACAGAATTCCTAGCTGTGGTCAGCTTTCCTCATCTGGGCTCCGTTGGAGGATGATCCACCTGTGAATGGTGTTCCTGGGAACCTCATCTAGTGACCGTGTGCCCCCTGAAGCTGCTGTGTCTGTGGGAGTTGCAGTGCCCTGTTGGCCATCACCAGTCTCGGTGTGAGCTGTTGGTGATGGCAGACTGTGAAGGACGGCTGGAGGGAAAATGCACCATGGGATGTGAACCTGAAGAGCTGTTTTAGGGAAGAAAACTGGGAATAAGAAAAAGAAAAATCGTCAAATTGGCCTTGGTAAAACAAAACTAAACATATTCCAGAGTTCTTTTTTGTAGGAAGTTGTGGAGAAGGAATTTATAGGTTATTAAAAGACTAAAAACTTCACAATAACCCAACGTTCTCATACTATTTCTTCTATTCCACCTCAGACAACATTTTATTTCCCTTGTAATAATTAGTTTGAACTTTCATCTGTTTCTGTGGATCAAGTAATTTTCGTGCAACTTCAGGATTTTTTTCTCTGCTTTAAAATCTTTCTTCTAAATAATGTTTTTTTTAATAACAAAAAAAGCCATGAATACATTATAATTTCAATTTTCATGGTGTGTGAGAGATTTCTGCGCTAGGTCTTTATTGTTTTTGAAGAATTCATCACCCTAGTTAAGAAGCTTAATATAAATTAAAGAAGGTATTAAGGAACATTAAGACATCAAAATGTGGAGCGTTCTTTTCCTTTCGATTGCTCCAAATGCAAACAAGTTGAATAAAATGCAATCAAAGGGCCTGTTTGGAGAACATTGAGTGGCTTTACAGCTGTGCTGTAGAGAACCTCTGGTAAGAGCATAATTCAAATAAAAAGGCCTTTCTTTCCTCCTCCTAATTCTCTTTGTTGTGGTGACAACAGAGTACAAGCCCGATAAAAATTTAATCACCTTATCTTTTTAAAGCAAATTGCATATTTGTTTACACACAATATACATAACATAAAAAAAGAAAAAAGCTGCTATCCAATCCCCCTCCCCCTTCTAATCGCATTAAAGGCCCTTGCCTAGAAGTTTAAAAAAAAAAAAAAAAGAGGCCCACAAAAATTAAATGTTTTATTCTTTATTCTGAAGTCCCATTGTTTAGGATTGCTTTATAAAGGCAGCCCAGGGGAAGATGAATATCACCAACTTAAACTCTGGACCCGCACGAGCAGCAGATGCCTGGGATAAGTCGGCGGAGTTGGTCCAGCTTAGTGGGCTTCTCGGGTGCCTCGTGCACATCAAGATGGGAGGATTACAGCCCGGCTGCAGATCTGGCACTGCGGTCTGAAGCTGCTTTGTAATGAATTGCCTTTGATTCTGTCACATCTGCTAACCTGAACTTTTTCCACACTGTGTGCCTTTTTGAAGGCTGCTCTCGGAAATTCTGTATTGGTGGTGTTACTGTAGTTGTTGCCTTTTCACTGCGTGGATGGGATTTTAGTCCCCTGTGTTGGATTCAGAACATATTTTGTTTCAGAGCATGAGTGTTGTTCATCTTGTTTATTTACTGTTTTGTAGGAACCAGGGTACTGATAATAACTGTCTTCTGGGGCACCGCTGCCTGACTCTGACCCAAGAGCTCCCACACCTCAGATAAATTTAGCTTGATGCTCCGTGGATTTTAGAATTAGGGAAGTTCCCTTCCTACTTGTTCCTTGAACTACTTCTAGATAATGTGGCTGTATTCTTTAGGACATTTTGGAGATTTTTCTCCCCCCTGACTTGAATATTTAATTAGCAAGGACTAAACTTGTTAAAGTGTGTCTTGGACTACAGTGTCCCAGATGTCATTTGTTGTGTGGATGTCTGTGTGTTTCTTTCCCTCTCTCACATCCTGGCTGAATACTTCATATCGGTCCAGTGACATGGATGTGCCTGGTCCCCAGGCCTAGTAGCTGGAGCCGTGTGATGAGAATGGACAGTGCTGGCAGGGCTGTATGTACAGCAGAATACATGAATATCCAGACTCCTGTGAATCAAATTAGTGATGGGATCTGATGAAAGAGATTTCTTGTCAAGCTGGCTATGTAAAAGTGCCACTGGAGATCGTGACTTTATACTAAGTATTCCTGCCAGGAGTCATGCAAGGGAACACAAAGCTGTGTGCAAGAACAAAAGTACGCCATGCTGAGTAGTGAGCAATGAAGGACACATTACAGTCCAGTATGGCTGTTTAACTGTCAGTGTTTATTGCGCTCATGTAATCCTGGGGGGCTGAGATTCTCTGAAAGAGAGGGTGAGTTCCCTTTGATAAAATGGAATCTATCATGAGGTCAGCTCTGCTTTAGCAGAGTCCTGATCCCCAACAACTGCAGAGCACCAAATGCCTGTTGTTCCTAGAGGGAATGCTCAATTCTAAAAACAAGCAAACTTCCTCCCCTCCTGGTCCAAGTAACTGTGATTTTAAGGCACTTCTCTCTTGGAGTGTTTTGAATGGTCATGGATATTAATGCTGACCTACCTGTAATTTTTAAATTGTTGAATTGAACCAGGAGCCTGTGTAAATTCCCATTACATATATTTGTATTAATAATTTAATATTCTTATTACTTCAGTTTTTTCACAGCTGTTCTTGCTCTGTGCTGGGCATTTCCCATGCACTCAAGGCAGCCTTTATTTTGTTTCAGGGAGTTTGAGGAATGTGTAGACTAAAAGCACATTATCAATAACATAACCAGCTCTGCCTGTTCCCTCTTTATGGGAGAGCTCTTCCAGCTGGCATGCTGAGGCAGTGGCTGAAGTAGCACTTGGACGTGATCTCAGTGACTGCATGGACTTTGAGTGACCATCCAGTGAAAACAGTTTATGAATAATTGCTGATCTAGTAATTAGCTGACATAATTGCAGCCTTGTTAATGCTCTGAAAGTACATATATAACTGCTGTGAATATTACTTTGAAAATCCTCTCCCTGAGGCTAATGGGACAGTGTGAAGATCAAAAGATTACCATGGTGGCTGTCCTGTAGCTCCTGCGAGTTGGTTCCCGTGGTGTGTGTACATGTAATTTGCACAGCCAAGACCTTGTAATTGCAGTGCCTTGGAGTCTCTGATGTACCCTGTGTTAATGTTTGGCAAACAGAAACAACAAATAGCAGGATGCATATAAACCATGGCTATGTTCCAGGAACGTGAATTGTGAAGACTTCTTTAGGAGATTGCCCTAGAAGGGTTTAGCCAACAAATGTTGCTGACATGCAGTGTAACTGCAACTGAAATACACGCCGGCCTTGTAAGACAAGCTCAGGTTTGTATTCTCAACTGATGTGTGTTGCAGTATGGCCAGCTAGCCAAGAAATGAAGATCCCAAGTGTCACTGCAATTTAGGGCTACTTTTTAGGGCTTCGGGGCGGAAGAGTATGTTGGGGTAGGATGTGTTTTGGAAAACTCACAGTGGGAACTGCAAGTAGGCTTCTAAAGTGTGTTTGGGTCTGCGTACTTAATGAAGTGATTGTGAAGCAAGGCTATGATAGACTGGGTATATGTATGGTGCACCATGGCTTCAGGTGACAGTAATCATTTGTCATAGATTTTGACAAAAAAAAAAACAGGTGAAAATACAGTTACACGATGTAGATTTGCGAAATGGGTAATATAGCCTGAGCATCTTGCTGTAAAATGGGAGACATAAAACAAAATGAACGATACGTGCTCTCAGCACTGCAGTACATTGAGTGTCCTCAGTGTGGATAGCAAGTGTGGGATGATGGAAAGGGAGAGACAGTCAAGGTATGTATGGGGACGGATGGTATTGATAACCGTTCGGTTGCTGATAGATTCTGTGTGTCACTGGAGCTTGAGCTCTGTTTAGCAATACAAAGAATATCAGACTGAAAATCAATACGCTGACTTCATGCAGAGGGTATGGCAGACTAATTAACGAAAAAAATCTGTACCAATGGAGCCTATAAAACTCTTCCTGACCTTGAGAAAAGTCCCAGAGAGCTGTGGGAAACTCCAGACCGTCCCCTCTGAACTTTTTTGTGTTGGTGCTTAAATATAGTAACTGCTTTTTTAATTAAAAAGAAAAATTAGATGGCGTTTCAAATTGTGTCCATGGTGCCTTGGGGACCTATTACAGTACAAATTACCCTGTACTATTTAGCGAGGGCTTGTTTACTATTGTGTGAAGCAAGGGTTACCAGTGTAAGGATGTAGGACAAGAAGGGCCCTTCTTTGAAAGCTTGGCTCTGCACATGAAAGTGACGCCAGCAATTGGAAGCAATTTGTGGAATTGTTTGATTATATTAATTATGGCACCAGCAAACAGTGCTTGGGAAACAGTTTTGTTTTCTTGCATTCTTTCTTGATTGCTTGCAGCAAAAGCCAAGATACAAAATGTGCCTTTAAGGGCTGCCGGAGAGCGCAGCTCAAGCCATTGTGTGGAGCTGGCACTGAGCTTGAAAGGGCTGTGTCCAACTGACGTGAGAGTTTTCCAAATACAGCTTTGGCCCCAGCTTCACTTAGGTCAGCCTCTCGAATTAAAACAGCTTCTGTCTTCCTCATCAAGGAAGATTAGCTCTTTCCCTACTAAGTAGGAGCCCATAATGAAATCCATGTTATTTCTAGATTATCACTTCTTACAATAATGTTTCTTAGTCCAAAAGCCTGTATAAACTTAAATTGATACACAAGACTCAAGTCAGTTCAGCACTGAACTGCAGCCATCTGGGATGTGGCACAGGGCAGCTGTTCCCTAATTTATGGGAAAAGGTTTTGGTAGTTAAGGATTTCCATCCAGAGCCCACCAGGCAAAACCTTCAGGGATGGTTCTGCAGGCTGACACAGCAGAGTTTGGGCAGTACATGAGCAGTATGCTGCTTGAAATGGCTGTAAGACTTTCAGATCTTTGTCATCACACAGTGAACACAGATATTTTGTGTAGATCCCAAGGCACTAGTTTAATTCCTGTTTGGAAGGAGGGAGTGCACTTTCTGTTCTCCTTGGAAGCTGATGCTCTCCCTGTCCACCTTCATGCTGTTTTTCTGTTAATATTCACAAGCCAGGCAAGATGATAATAACAGATCCTGTACCAGCCAAAAGAGAAAAGTGGATCTATCCTGAAGTTTGAAACCCCAGCAGAATGTTTCTGAAGAGAGCTGATGAGATGTTGGAAAAGGTGTGAATTCAAAAGAGAATTACTGGAGAATTGTGAAGGGATTTACATAAGCAAAATTTGTTGCCTGATCTGTGGATGTAATTGAAGTTCAAATCCTGAGCTCCTGAGGGTGGCAGCAGGAATATCCCTTGTTTCTTGAGTGATGGTCTACTATTACATCAAAATTGTCTAGGTGATTGTATTACAGTTGTTATCATGCTGATTAATGCTTAGGAGTAGAGCAGACCAGCTCCAATAGGATCACTCTGCTCAAACCTTTTGATTAGCTGGGCTGATGGGTGCTGACTCTGACGTCAGGTAGAGAATTCCTGCCTGGTTCTGGGCTCTAATTAGTTTAGGACCCAGTTTTCATCCCTGCTTTTTCTGAAGCACCATATATTAATGACAAGCAGATGGGATGCTTGTCCTTTCTGTTAGGGCCAGCAGCCTCTAGATTGCCACTAATCTAGTCTACTAGTCTTGATGTGGCATATCTGATGTTCCTAATACAGGATTTACGGGCAGAGCAATATAGTAGTGTTGTTCTTGGAAGGCTTAGAAAGATGTCCTCTTCCTGACCAGCTCAAGTTTTCTTAGCTGGATACCGATGAAGAAAAATGGCCACCTTGGTTGCAATAAAATGAGAAGTTAGAGTATTGGATATCTTTGCTGGGTAGCAACTCTGATTTTCTGCTAATGTAATATGAAGAATTCAGGCAAAGAGATATGACGTTTCTATTGTCTTTTCTGTCTGACTGTAAAGAAAAGTTTAAGAGGAAGGATTTGGGTAAATTGATCCTCTGATTATTATTTTTTTTGTGTGTGTGTGTGTCCTTCTCCTTTTTATTCAAAACAGCAGATAATTACTTTAGGGATAATTGCACGAGCTTTCTATGTTTATAGGCTGCAGATCACTGATGTGTTTTGTAGCAGTGCTGAAATGCTTTGGAACTAGGTGAAGAACACCTGTGTGCTTGCTTAGTGTTTTGTAGGATTCCAAGAGGCAATTTTTGTATCACTGGTACTTCCCTTCATTTGCTGGAAACAGAATATACCTCTTTCCTACTTTTAAAGGTAATCCGAATCTGATACTGATACAAGTGCTGCATTGCTTGAACCTTCTACCCCTCTTTGGTTTAGAACATAGGAAAGAAGTGGGATTTTAAGGTGTAAATACAGTTGCAAGAAAAGAAAAAACAAATATGTGTTTTTACTGGATTCTAAAGTTCCACAGTACCAGCAGAAAGTTTTCCTTTCAGTGGTCAGTCACTGCATTAAGCTCGATGGGAGCCCGGTCTGTTCCATCCCCAGCACAGCCGACTGACCCCCACCTGAGGCTCTGATCTTTTCTGATTTTCAGGTCATCTGCGTTTTGTACTCCCTGTTAGCAGGAGCGTTGGGGCAGGCACACACTCCTTAACGGTGTAATGAGGGCTCAGGCTCTGAGGATTCCAGTTAAGGAAATCCTGAAATTGTGAAGACCGGCTGTTACAAAATCCATTGTGAGGGAGGATTATCCCCAAACCTTTGCCTCTTTCAAGTTTTGCTCTTTTCTTTACTTCCCTCAGGAAGAAAGAAAAATGTCTGCTTGTCATAATAAAAGGTTACGTTTGCCTTGACTGAAAATTATTTTTGACTTGTGCTGTGTGCTATGCTAACTTGTTCTCTGATTTTCTGTCAATTTTTAACATTGAATGTTGACAGGAGACAAGAAATTGCAAGTTCTTGTCTTCGGCTGCAGTGGTAGAAGGAAGGAAATTAGGTATTTTCTTTCCAAAAGTGAGAAACAAGGTTGGCTCAGTGTTCCTGGATGGATGGGAGGTTTGCAAATAACAGCAAGAACAGTCTAGGATATTTTTTTTTTTTAACAGTGAGTGCATACTGGAATATTTTCCATTTCAGAGATAGCTACTGATACAGCTTCAGCCTTTTCCCTAAGAATCGTGAGTTTTCTCTGGGCCAACGCCTTCCCAGCAAAGCATGGCAAGTACCACTGCTGGTACTTACTGAGATGCACTGACTGATTTTCATATTGCTGTCAATGGGATGGTTTCTTCATTTTGATAGGGAAGCCAACTTTTCACGAATCAGGAGGCTTGAAATCTTTTAATATATATATTTTTACCATTACAGTTCTCAGTTCTGTAAGAAAACTGCAGTCATCCATGCTAGCTAATGCCTTCGTGTTCCTTAGCACTAACCAGTGCACTTAGCTTTTTTCTACCTCTGTGCATCTGAGATGGGAGCTGTTCAGTGAAATAAATTATTCTTCTTGGCTGTGCGGGAGAGCATGCCCAGTACCTTTATTATTGCACCTGTTTTCAATGATGCGTTTATCAGTCGCTTAAAAATTACTTCTGTTCTGGCAGGGCTACAAGGAGTTGTTATTATCTGGCTTCTCATCCACAGTGGGCCTAGCATTCTGCCTTCAGAATCTTCCATTCAAGTATTTCTTTATTTTTGAAGGAGGTGGGACTATTCTTGAATATTAAAGAGAGAAGATGATCTGTGGAAGTAGGAAGTAGAAATTTGGAGATGGGAAATCTGAAGATTAAAGTTGAAAAAGGAAAGAGATGCAACTGCTGAAGTGCTGAATTGGGGGTCAGCAGAAGGAGCTGGATGTTAAGAGAAATAGCTGAGGTCACTCTTGGAGGTCCTTTCAAGGAGCAGAAGGGGCAAAGGGGAAAAAAGGATGGCCTTTATAAGCTATGCTCACGTGAAGTGAAGGAGAATGTGTAGTGAGGAAATAACACAAAAGGAAACTAGTATTAAGCTTGTAAATGACAAGGAAATAAAAATATACATAGGGGAAAAACACAGCAATGGTACCTCAACCTGCAGTTGGATTAGAAAAAGGAATGGGAATGCACCAGCTTTCTGCTGAACTGAAGCAGCAGTGGTAAAAACAAAGCACAAGTAAACCTTGGTGCCTGTGGCTGTTAAGTTTCGTATGCATTGGCTGTGGTTTGTGTTCTGGCTGACGCTGCCAGCAACCAGGTGTAGAGGTGGTCCCCTGGGCACAGAGTGGGGACCTTGGGTGTCAGCACGAGGTGGTTGTCACCATATATCCTCCGTTACAGGGAGGTCTGGGCAACTTTAATGTAAAGAGAATGTGAAGCATTAGAGAAACCTTAAAACTTGCATAGATAAGGCTGTCTTCGCTTAAGACGTAAGAAAAAGAGAAAGTCAAAAATTGATAGCCAGTATTTATAAACAATGTGAAATTTACACTGAATTGCTAAAATCTGTGTGTTTCCATTGAAACTATATCAGGCTATACCAGAATAACAGCAGAGCTCCAGAGCACGGTGAAGTGTTTGAATGTAAGATACTGCTAATCATTAGGAAATTTGCTTTTATTTGCAAAAACTGTTTAAAATATTGTCTTTATCTTGTGTTTTTTGCATGTGGAATTGTTCTTAAACTTGGAAAACATTTTCCTGGTGTGGCGTTGCTTTTCATTTGAGTTTTAAAAATGTACGTTTTGTGAATACCTCTGTTTAGAGCAATCTCTGAGACTGTGCTGAGACTAAGGATCAGAGTCTGTGGTCTTATTTAGTAATTATTACTAACAGTTAAAACTAAAAGCATGCAGCATTAAATTATTTTCCTGCAGATATTGTATCTAATGTGCGTTAGCTGATGCTATGAGTATATTTTACATAAGACCTGGGCGCTTCTTGTTACAGACATGGTTACGATGGGTGGGAATGAATTTGCTAAGCTTTCAGATATTTTCTATGCCTCTGAGGACTGCCCATTAATAATACTAATATATAGGTATTTCCCACTGTTGTATGCGAGGCATTTCTTAGAACTTTGAAGCTGAAGTCTTTCTTAACACGCGGGCCTTTTCAATTTAATCCATTAGCAACTTGGCAAAATAAAGTAATTGTCCAACACAGGAAGAAAAAAAAATCTATTAACATTTGCTACGAATCCGAGTAGTACAGGCAGCACTTAATTAATGGAACAGATTTCTCACTATGTATTCAAGCTAACACAGCCATTGTTCAGCAGAGATTAGACCCTTAATGTAAGTAAGTTAAACTAGACCTCCATCTAAAAATATCCGTCATTTCAGCTATTAAAGGTCTGATGTCTTCTTTGGTGACAGATATATTTCCCTTCATTTCCTTGGTTTTGTAAAATGCAAAGCGTGCATTGTGTGTAACGCGAGAGACGCGCGGAGGCAGATGAGCCCGCGATTACAGCGCCTGTCTGCCACTGCCTGCTCCTTTGTGCACAGCCTCGCCAGCCCCGAGACCTCCTGGCACCGCGGCAGGAAAACAGAGAACGCCGTTTGTTAGGTGGGATGCCAGCCACCTAATCTGTTTGCAGAATGAGGGCCGTGGGATCTGATTAGGTAATTTAGATACCTTGTGAATTTAATAATACCTGAGCTGCCTTTGGCTGCCAGCCCATAATTTCGCTCATAGGAACCACTGCGTTCTTCCATTTCTTTTGTAAACTTCTTGCCCGGAATATTGTGTTCAAATCCAACTGGGTGTTAACAGCTGTAGGTGGGGTACTTTTACTTCCTCACGTTTGGAAGTTGAGGTGATGGCTTGCAGGAGGTGAGATCACGTGGCTTTACGTGTTTTCCCCGATGCAGTTCCACACACAGCGTATGCTGATCTTCTTGGAAATGGATTTTTTTTTCCAGCGTGGGATTCCTCATTTATCCACTCGAGTGGCTGTGCTGAGCACTGGGATGCAGATGCTCAGCCCATGGGGGATCTCAACAGCAGCAGGTACTCAGCTCCATGCACCCAAAAGAGAAACCCCAGGCTGCCGTGTCAATGTCTCACCTCCTCCCTTCCTTTCTCCTTTCCATCAATTAATGTTTTTGGAAATTAGTGTCGCAAAGCCCGCTAACATGAATTGAAGCGTTTTAGAATTTGTTTGCTTTAATTAATTTAAAGTGCCTCTCACTGAGAGGATTTAGAGTTAAACATCTTTCTTAAACAGCACTGTGCCAGTAACAGCAATACAGCAATAACAAGACCCGGAAAGGGAAACCAGCAAGCAAAATGCAGTGTTTTTGTCCAAAAAAAGTTAATGGTCATCTTGGGAAAGTGGAGGAGATACTGCTCAGGGACACTGCGGTGAGGTTGGTCAAAGCAGTAGAAAATGTACCTGCAAAGGTAGAGATTAGGACAGTAAGGGTTCACTCCTTATGCTGTTTTTGTTCCGTTTTGCTTAGTTCTGACTGTTGCTGTTTTTTTCTAGCAGCACCCAAGGTGTTGTTTGAGCTTCTCAAATAGGAACTATGTTGCTCTTCGTGTAATGATAAATAATTTTGTGTAATGAAGATGGAGCGGTGGTAAGGCTAATGATATTAATGGGATTTATATGAAAGCGTCCAATTAAAAAAAAAAATTGAAGCAGCTGCATCAAACATGACTATACAGTGTAATAAAACCAAATAATAAATGTGCTCAAGCCACATCATATTATCTAGTTTGATTAATTGAACCTTACACATGCAAAATGGTTATTATCAAAGTTCTCAACCATCAAGGAAAAACCATCTCAATTATTTCCACAATGAAACAATCATTGCTTTTTTGTGTACCATCTGAAAAGAGAAATCTGCTGCTGACTTGGCTGCAGGATACAAGACCCCACAGGACAATGTCAGTTCTTCCCAATGTTGGCCTTCTGCAGCCTTACTGTAAGTCGTACTTCGAGTCACTTGCATTGTGTTGCTTTTCTTTTGTGCTGTCCTGTGGGGTTTTTTGGGTCCTTTTTTTTGAGAGACTCTGCAGATCCCCACGTGGCTGTGCTGCAGGGCTGCTCTCAGAAGCCGTCTTTATGAAATGCAAACGGGCAGCTCCCTGGTGGTGCTTCAGTGCTTGCCTGCTTCCCACCTTCCCTCAGTGTGGGTGGGATGCTGTTGGAGCAGTTAGCTGCTGCCCTGCAGGGTAAGTGCCCAGGCTGTGGAGCCGTGTCCCCGCAGCCAGCTGGAAGTGCTCTGCGTGTCTGGAGCAGAGCTGATCACCTGCGAGCGTAGACCTCCTGTCTCCAGCAAATCATAAGCATCTCGAGCTTTTTGTCATGCTGTGATATGAGAATCCGCATCTGAATTTCAGTACGAGGGGAGAGAAGCCGATTAAGTGTTTGAGATAAGGTTATGTGACACCGCGGGTTAAAAATACCTGAACTGAAGTTGGCCAGATGCCTGAAAACCACGTCTCGGTGTGCTCAGGTGGTGCTGAATGCGCTCCCAAAGAGCGTGCTATCTTCTGCTTTAAAGAGGCAGATCCTCAGGAGTGGTCTTTTAGCGGCCGCATCTCTTATTTTACAGTGTTCCTTCAGGTTCCTGCATCTTACTTTTCTTTAAAATGACGCCATCGAGTGAAAAGATAAAAGTTTAAATCAACTCTATCCATTTAGGAGGGAAAAGACAAATGTTTGTTTGCACGTGAGTATCTGGGGAAAGGCTTATTTTTTGGAGTTCAGATCCCAGAATCTTACACAGGTTAATTCCAGTTCCCTTAAGAAGTGAGCTGTAACCCTGAGCTGCGCTTTAGGCCAAACTATAGAAAGGAGAGCATCATTCAGTAAAAGCAACCAGTGGCAGGTCTGGGAAATAAACTCAAGATACTAAAGCACCTTAGTCTTAGGGCTGTGTACTTCAGTAATTTAGCTGTTATTTTTCATTTGTGACCTACATTTCTATAAATGTTCTCAGTAACGAGAAGAAACTCTGGGAAATGTGTGCAAATAATAGGGAAAGTCTGCTGGGCGAAAGCTTACCTCAACCAGGTAAGTTATTCTGACCTGGTTACATTTTGGTCTGTACTTAATACTTGAAAACCTTGGTCCAGTTTAGGGAGATGAGTTTCAGGTCGTGGGTGTGGGAATGAATGGGTCTGGGGGTGATCACGGAAGAGACTGCACTGGATTTGGGGTACTGCTGGTGTGAACTGTGTCTGAGCACCTCTCTTGTCACGTAACTTAATGTAGTCCAGGAGCGTGATACAGGAATGTAACTTTCCTATTGTACCAGATGCATTTTCATATTTTCCTCGGTTGATTTCAGAAGTAAAGTTGCCTGTTCATTTTTTCCAGACACGCTGCAATGTGTAGTTGATCTCTTTGGTCATGTATGTCCTTGTTTGTTTGTGTTTTTTTTAACAGGTGGGCTGAAGCCAGAAACCAAGATGCTTCTCAGTGCTGCCTCCAAGAAAAAATCTAAGGCAGGGAAGGGGGATGCAAACAAAGAGGATGAAAGCAGCAAGAATGATTCAGCTCAACCTGTTACCATCACTCTTCTTTTTAAAAGATATGTCTTTGACACACAGAAGAAAATGATTCAATCCTGAGAAAGCAAAGAGGCCTCTGAGCCCACCAGAAAGACCAGACTCTGGAATGAATTCAGATGGAATGTGTTGCTTGCCTGAGTGCATTAGACCTGTTCCTTCCTTGCAGAGCTTGGAAGCTCCTGCTGACTCTGTGTCCACTTCTGAGATCCCTGCGATCTGGTTTTATTCAGTTAAGATCTACTTATCTTGCCATCTTAGTGATGTCAATCTTTATGGCCTCTAGAAGGCTGCCACCTGTCAAATGGCAGCGTTGGGGCGTGCATTCTAATAGCAGTGCTTTTCTGCTGGATTGTTTCAAGGTTTCACATAATCTGAAAGTGTGCCACCAATACTGATCTAAATGCAGTCAAGATGTAAATTTCATGCGACTTACAAAGTGAAGCTGATTTGCCTAAGTTTTCTTCCCCAAGTGAAGCGAGGGACAAAAAGCACATGATATAATAGGTGGAACCTAGAATGGATATTTCAGATGCCTTCAGCTGCAACTATGTAAGATGTTATCTGAGAGTTGGTATGGATCTTTGTTATAGATGATTTCTATCTAGAAATGTTTTTCATATTAAACATAATGATGCGTATAACTGAGAGTCTTAATTGTTCTGTCTGCTGTTCCAAAGGCTCAGAACCTATTTTTGGTGACTTTTTATATAGCTTTTTTTGAATCTCCTGCTGGTTCTGTGCTGAATCCTACTCCGGAATTGTTTTCTTTTTTTGTAACCAAAATGCCTTCGGTGTTTGAAAGAAAAAGTTGCCTCTGGAAATAGTCAGGGGCTTTCTTTCATTGAAATAATGATAGAAGATTGCAGCATAAACCTTGTAAAATGAATATCTCCAAGATGCTTTAGAAACCATTAGTTGTTTAGGGATTTCATGGCTGCTTTAGTTCTTCCTCTCAATTTCATGTCCTAGGCTCATGTGGAGGAGAACACTGGTGGTATCCCTTCTTTGTTTTTACAAAATTTACAAAACATAGAGCACCATAATGTAAAAACTAACAATAATTCCCCAGAGATGGACATCTTGAACAGAAATTGGACTCTGGGTCTGGCAGCACAGAAGGTACTAGTGCCTGTATGTTGAACAGGATGAGTACTTGTTGGTGTTAAATGGCAGCCTGTGGCCACCTTCAGTGGTGCCAGCCATGGGCGATAATGTGAGTTAGCTGTACGTGGAGCAAAGTAATGGTAATGGATCATTTTGCTTGTTTATCAGTGTTGTTAATCAAATACCCGTTGTTGGGTGTGAATCCATTTTACTAACATAATCCTATTTTTCCCCTTTTTTCATTTCCTTTTAATATTCAGGTAACCAAAGTGGACACATGGCAAAAATCTCGGTTATTGTGTGAAGGTGTTTACAACTGGATAGCATTGAGACGGAGCAAGTCAGGTGTTCAGACTAGGTTGATGGTGCCCCTTTAAGTCAGGACAGAATTAGTGCTTTGTGGAATAATCCCAAACAGTTTCTGCTGAGTGAGTCCCAGCAAAGCTTTAGCACATCCCATAAGATTATGGGGTATGCTTTCACTGTGATCCCAGAGGAATTAGGCAGACAACTTCAGCTATGGCTTAACGTGGCTTGTGCTGCCAGCCTTGCTGGAAAATGTGTCCTTCTATAATGAAAAAAAAAATGCGTTTCACACCCCTGTCACCTCTCCTTCCCTATTTCTCTTCTTTTCCCAGACACCCCTAAAGGCAGTCTTTGGAAAGAATATTTTTTGTTATCTTTCTATTAAGCCTTTATCAAATCCTGTTTTGTACCCTGCGCTGTTGCTTCTGCTTAAGATACTGCAGTGATGGAAGCTAGAGAAACAGATGGCATAGAAGGGATGCCATTATTACCATACTATGTTAGCCTAAGAATTACTGGTATCAGAAAACCTCTCTCATTCAATAATTTTTTTTTTTTATAAAGTGAATTATTAGGGGATTTGTTTTTATCTGTATAGATTAACGTCCTTGCCAAATTTTAAATGGGTAAATAAATTCTTCTAGCTCTGCTTAGAGTTTTGGAAAGAAAAGGATGCACATCCTGAAAAGCATCCTGCTGTAGGATATTGTTGGCCGCTCCACAGTTGCTGGTCTTGCCTTACAAATGAAGAAGACAAAGCCCTGTAAGTGTGTTATTGAATAGATCTGGAGAGGAGGCCTGATGTCGGTGTTACAGTGGCACGTGTATTTTTAGAAGGCGTTATCTGATTGTTTTCCCTCTCTATTGCTGACTGCCCTTAGCAGCCTCAGTGAGTCAATCGTTATGGAATTTGATGTGTTTGAAAACTCTTTAGCGCTGCGTACTGACAGCTCTGCAGCTCTCTGCTTGGCTCCTCACCAGTCATCTGGTGTGGAGTGTCCCACAGTTTGTTTGCTTGGGGCACTCCAAGGGAGAGAGCAACAACAGCTTTTGCAGAGCTGTACCTCCATCCCTTTCTCCACTCTTCTGTAATGCGTGTTTTTTAATCTCTACCCCCACCTTTTCTGTCAGCTCCAGTCTAGAACGCTAACTTGGCATCATTGTTCCATCCCCTCAGTCCAAAATCTGCCTTCCTCCCCACTGCTTCTATTTCCAAGCATTTTGCTTCTCCCACTTCTGCCTCTGGAGAAGAAGACAGAAACCCAGGCAGCACGTACCATATAAGCCTCATGTGAGTACATTCACCTGCCACCATTTTCTGCCCCGGCGCTTTGTAATCCTCTGCATAAAGCCCCTCATTTTGCTCCCCCAGCAGAGATTTGTGTAGGATGGAGTGCTGCAGAGATATCTGGTGGAGGCTGTTTTTTTTCCCCCAATTTTGATTCTAAAAGAACTTACATGTGCCTAAGAAACTTTGATTATAATGTGCTGTTACTGCAGATCTCTGGCTGCTGTCCTCAGGCTGTTGGATACACACTCGAAAAAGGGTGAAATGGTGGAACAAAATGATTATGGGAAAATCAAAGCTTTTAAAGACATTTGTAGGATGAACAGATGTTCAAACATTCTTTTATTTGGTTTCCAGACAGACGTAGAGACTTACCTTTCATCCTCGTAATCAGTACATTATGCTGTAATTTGTAAAAATGGCATTAAAAAAATATTAACAGGGTCATATTGTGATCTACTGACACTGTGTCATTAAGCCGTGAAGTTAAGAATGGCAAATGGAACAGGGGTTAAATGTTGCAGAATGTACCGTGTTGTCAGACTGCATTATAATGAACCCAAAATGGAATAAAGATGTAAGGAGGTTATTTTTTTTCATTCTACGAAGGTTGTCAGTGTTGCAAAATTAGAAATTATGGTGGTTGTGCAGATGTTCAGTGAGTAATACATCTGTGGGTTGTGGGGAGAGTAGCAGTGAGAAAAGCTTTGTTTTTCCAAGCCTGTTTTCTGCTTTTCCTCGGGATTCCTTTTGGTCCTGCAGCTTGCCTTGTGATCCTGCCAGAGGTCTCGAGCTGAGAGGTCAGAGCGTGCAATCGTGGTGGCAGGGATTCAGTAGGTGGCATCCTTTGCTTGTGATCAAAACTGAATCTCCCCACCAAGAAACAAGGGTTGTGCTGCCATTGATAATGAAGATTTCAGATTAAAACTTGCAACCCACCTCTCGAAGAACAGTTTCTACTAAGAGCTGCAGGGCATGCGATTACCAGAGTAGAGCCATTAAATGGTTTGTGCCTCTTCTCTTAGCTTCCTGCCACATGTGGCGATTCATCGCCATGCCTGACCGTGAAAGCAACAAGCCACCTACTCTGGCAGACTTATTGAGGTGCATACAGCAAACGTTTGGGTGCTCATTGGGCTGAGCAGCCACGGGGAGGCAGAGCAGGAGGAGATGCTGTGTCCTCGAGCAGCTGTGTTTCACCCCAGGACTGGCTGCACTTCACTGCTGGGAGAGCAGGCTGTGTAGTTACATTTGTAGAGAGCTCTGAGATCTCGTGAAATGGAGGGTGAAAGGCAGCAGAGGGAGTGATAGTTACTAGCAGTTTTTAAAACCTTTGGCATTTTCCTTTTAGTTACAATCCCCAGTGAGCTGAAGAGCTTTTTATTTACTAACACGTGAGTTTTTAACCAACTTATTAACTGAGTACATAAACAGAATAATTTGAAAATAAAGCCTGGCACAGGGAGCTCACCTGCTGAGAGGGGAGCAGGGGGAGAACTGTAGGATTACATGCTGGTGAAGCCAGTCTAGATGATGGGTGTCCAGAAGTAATTCAAGGGTTTGGGAGGTTGGATTTAAGCAAGGTATTGAAGAAAGGGGAGCAGTCTTCTGGGCAGTCCCACAAATTGTCCTACTGTTCTGCACAAAAATAGGTTAAAGATGTTTGAGTAGGATTGTAGCTTCACTACAAACACTATGTATGAGGGGAGTATGAGTATGGTGGTTCCACTTGTTTTTTGTTGCCGGTACCAAAATAGGGCCTGTCCCACATCCACTGTGCATGCAGAGCTGCTTTTATTTCCAGTTGTTAGTGGACTTAGAGTTTGGGATAGAATGTGTTTTCCATTTCTCAGAGTTACAGTTCTTTTATTGCTGTGCAAATGAATGCTTTTCCAGGATCAAGAATGAAACCTTGGTTTCCCTCCATTAAGATGACTGTTGTTTGTCAAAGATGAACACTTAAAGGGATCTCTTTGTCTCAGACTGCTGCACATTTCCACTGTATTTACTATTTTATTTATTTATTTATTTTGTAATGGAAGACCAGAGAGTGGCTCCCATCTCATTCATTCTGAAGGTTATGCTCAGGATCAGCTTTGAAAAGAGCTCATCAGACATCATCAGAAAAAAAAGCAGCAGGATCTTGCTGTCCTGCTCTCTCTCAGCAATCTCACACTCTTTTGCCTGTTGAGGTCTTGCTCAGTCCTGTATTTGTTGCAGTTTCTTAACCAAAAGATAATTTGAGGTCTGGCTTGCAAGCTTCAGAACAAACCTGGTAGTGACTGAGGTGCCCACAAGCAATACTGTGTTGGCATTTTGGCTGAACTGCTGTGATTATTCATAATGCCTGAAGAAATCTGTCTGTTCATCAGCTCTAGAAGGTTCTGTTTAGATCAATTTCTTCTCCTTTTCTTTGACTGAAAGTCCTGCAGTCATTTTCTTGCTTTGGTTGCTCATTCCTAGATTTCTCAAGGGCCTCACTCACATCAATCAGATTCCATTCTCCTTGGACTGCAAAATTGCTTTTAGTAGGCTCTATGTAGCCCTCATGCAGACGTGTAGGAACCAGTTCTTTTATACTACTTTTCTGTGAAAACTGATATTTTAGTGCCCCGAACTTCAGCCTGACAATTAGGAATAATCCATGTCCTCACAGTGAATTCATTCCCAGAATAGCATTCCATAAGGACAAGCTGAAACTAAGACCCCATATGGTGTTTTTGCAGAAATTCCTTTATTTTAAGCAAAACAAGCAATCTATCTAGTTTTTCTTAGATTTGATTACGGAGAAGCTTAAGCTGGACTCTGCACCCTCCATGTGAGAATACTGTCTTGTTACCTGGTAAGACCAAGGTCTTTCAGAAGCTCTTCCAAACAATGTCAGATTACTCAAAGATTATTATCCACATTGGTGCCCACCTGCTAGTTTAGCAAATGTTGCTTGTCTCAGGTTGCTAAAATGGGCAGAAGGGCATTTTGCTTAAAATAATAAGATCTGCGAGAGAGCAACAGAGACCACCTTCAATTTGTGGATAAGGCTTGCTAATTTGCAACATTAGTTTTGGTGGTTAGTGTTTTTTTTTTCCCCCTTTAATTAGAAATTTTAATTACTGCATGCTGTGTATTAAGATGTTAAAGCTTTGAGTGGCAGTTCGGAATTGCAGAAGGATCAGCTGTCTCTGTAGGGCTGCAGCACAGCAGGGATTAGCTTGCACCCTTCTGCCTGCAGGTGTGTTTTGTTTCTTGAGTTAAATCATCAGAAAATGTTCTTCACCATAGCGTTCGTTTTCCTGATCAGGTCTTGTCCAAGGGACTCGGAGATTTAGAGGTTCACTGATCATATATAGGGTGAAAAGAAAGTCTCAAAACTGAATGACAAATAGATGAATTGTTGGACTCTTTCACCGTGGCACTGGATCAGCCTTGCCCATTTCTTTGCTTGCTACCTGTGTAGGGAAGATTCCCTGTCTGTGTCTTGGGAAATCAGTTATTATGTCTGCAGATCTGCAGCTCTCATTTTCAGTCCTGTCCAGTAACGTAGAAAAGAGATGTCTATAGAGTCTTCACCATCTTTCATCTGCTAATGTCAGCTAACACATCATGCACAGCATGTTGCTGAACACGAGGGAGCCTTGAGGGCAGATGTGCTTTGTGTTCTTCAAGCTCCCTTCATTTTTCTCTCTCCCGCTTTAAAGCAGATTCCTAGGAAGATAGGGGTAGATTCTAAAGCATGTAATGTTTCCAGCATCACACTCTTAGAAAGTACAAAAACTTCTGCCATGGGTAATTATGAAATAACCTACTTGCAAGGGAGCTGTTTGCCCAGACTCTCATACTTGGCGGGTATCTCATGTCCTTTAAGCCTGACGATTCGTATGTTTGCTCTGTATAATGTCAGTGTGGCTTTCTCTGTTGTTTTTCTCTGACAAATAACCAATCGTTTAAAAAATTGTTGAAACGCATTTTCCAGGCTATCTTGTGATACTCTAATCCTCAAGCTAATTATGAACCTGCAATTTTAATTTGCTGTTTTCAGTTAATTTTATGTTCTGTTGGAACAGAAGTATGTGATTTTCATTCCTTTCTGCTGGCGTGTTTACCTTTTCCAAATCTCATCTCGCTCATCTGTCTTCAGAAGTGCAAATCTTTGCAGCCTCTGTTGGTATAGAAAGCTATTCGTGCTTCAAATGGATTTATCAAATCAATGTGCTCTTCAGAATGAAGATTGATCAGTGGCATTTTAATAATTTCAGTAATATCTGTCTCTTTTCTAAAGCATCTTAATTCCTGCATCCGCCAGAGTCCTGCTGTGAGAGACCATGTTCTATTAAGCTGTTCACAGTGATGCCCAGATCTTTTATCTCAGATGCTTGTGTAAATGTATCGGTGTCGTTCAATTTTTTCTTTCTTTGTGGTTACTTTTCACTTGTCAATACTCCATTTCAGCCCAGCTTTTGGTGGTACTTAAATTCTTACTCCTTTTCCTCCCTGCTGAATTAGCTGTGGGCTCTTTGCAAATCTCACTAAGATGTTGTTCTTTCCTTTTTGGGGAAGGTCATTGAAGTTAAGCAACAGTGAAGTTAGTGTGGAGGTTATTCTTTCATTAGGTTAAAGCCTGACTTCTGTTTCTATCCTTTTACTGATTTATAACACAGAACATTAAGATAGGAAATGGCCTCTAAAATCATTGATTCCAACCATCCACCTACCACTGATATTGCTCAGTGACCGCGTCCCTCAGTGCCGCATCTCTGAACACCTCCAGGGACAGTGACTCCAGCACTCCCTAGGCAGCGAGTGCCAGTGCATCACCACCCTTCTGAGAAGGGATGTTTCCTGATATTCAACCTGACCCTCCCCTGGTGCTACTTAAAGCCATTACCTCTTGTCCTATCGCTGTTATGTGGGAGAAGAGAATGGTCAACTTCTCATCCTGAGCTACTGGATTTTCTTCTTAAAGTCTTGCAGAGATCTGGAGGTGCCCAATTTTTCTTTGCATTTTTGGTACTGTATCTCAGTCAGCCTGGTTTTGATTTTTGTGTTACTATTTTACCTGGTGCAGAACTAAGCTCATCAGTCTGTAATCCCAGGAGAATTTATAACCTGAGCTTTAGAGAAAGTAGTGATGTTTGGTAGCTGACTATAGTGTAGATAAGTGTTTCTGTTAGCATGTGACTGTCTTAATAGTTTAGTCAGTAATGCAGCTAAGTATTGCAGCACTTGTCTTATGATTGTCCAGTTCATTAGTGGACCACTTTTATGCCAATTGGTAGAAGTGTGTACCCAGCCTGCTTTTAAAACAAACAAAAAACCACTAAAGAGGAAAAAGAATCTTAAAATAGTTTCGAATTGTGCTCCTTTCTGTTTGCTATACGTTGCTACATGAACCTGAATTAGCACTTGGTAATTAGTGGATAGTGGTCTGCTTTGAACAGAGCAGTGCTAGCCCTCAGATAGCTGGCCCAGGCATCAGCACAAATTCTTGTGTTCTTCACCTGCTTGTGAAAGCAGCTTCTGTTTTGTGCTTTGGAAACTGAAGGGCTCATTGTTTGTCTGAACTTGAAGCTAGCACTGTCAGAAAGCACAGTGGAATGAGTTTTTGCTGGAAAGACTTCTATAGGTACCATGTGGAATGAGCCAGGCAGCTTAACACAACCAGCACCCCCTCCTGCACCAGGCTGCTCCAGGCCCCTGCCCCATGCAGCATTTCAGTGCCTTAAAAAGGAAAACTGGGAGAGGCTTTTCACCAAGTAGAAAATGAGCAGTGGTGTAGAAAATATGCCATGATTGAAAAAAGGCTGATTTAATTAAACGTTCATGGCTGGGACACTGATGTAAACAGCCTGTGGCTCCTTGCTTGCAAATTAGGTGTGTCTTTATAGCTAATCTAGCTGTTTGTGCATGCAGGATCAAAGTTTCTAATCACTCTGAACTCAAAATACCGAATCCAGGTAAGCAGCTGTGCACTATGAGGGAGGAGAAAATCCTCACTTAACTGCAGGTGTGCAGCCTTTCCAGGAGGGATGGGGAGCAGCAGCACACAGTGAGTGCAGCTAGTGCAGCAGTTAGTGCAGTGCTGCCTGAGCCATCCTGACGTGTGGCTTTGTGTGTGAAGTGGGAACTCCATTTTTTGGTCACTGGAATCTTAAGGCTTTGTCACATCAACTTAGAGTGCAGCAGTGTTCAAAAGAGAAACGGTTATCTTAAAAAAAAAAAAAAAAAAAAAACTGAGTTGTGGGGGATTGTGTCTGATTTAGGATCAATATAAAAAATTTAAGAAAGCAAATCTTCTTGTTTTATCTGCTAGTAAAGATCTCTTCTGAATCTGTCACAGATAAGTATCTCTTTGTGCTTTTACAGTACAGAGTTGTCACACACTGGATATATAGAATGACAGGGCTGTCACTACTTGAAGTGAATCCAAAGGCTGTCCTGTTCCCACTCATGAGTACTGGCTGAAGGCAGCAGGATTTTAACTTTGGCTTTGTCTCAGGCTATCTTCCAGTTTCAGCTTCCCTGTCTGCTGGTTTTGCAGAGCCAGGGTGATGCCACTGTGGCGATGCTGCTTTACAGGTCTGTTGCACAAGAGTGTTTTTCCATTCTGCACTTACACATTTCTGTGTAATGTATTACTGTGTCCCCTCTTAAATAGCCTCCAATTTTTTCAGGCTACTCACCCAATTTGTCAGGATGACTTAAATCCCAGTCCTTCCCTCCAGCATACTCATTAACACCTGATCAAGCCAGTCATCAAGATCATTAATGAAAGTACTGAATGAGATTATCTTGAAGACAGACCTCTGTGAACCATGCTTCTAATACATCCTCCCAAACAGCATACTGGTGATAACTACTCTTAACACTCTTCCTACAGTGTCACGTTCAGGCAGTCAAAAGTTCTGTACTGACCTGCAAGACTGCCTTCACTGCCCTGACTCCTTCTGTGCTATAGGCACAACCCTAAATCTGAGATGTCCTCAGACACCCAGTACAGTGTCCAAGCCCAGCCTGGGTCCAACCTTGCAGCTTTTCTCTCTCTTCTTAATCGCAGCCAACTGTGGCTGAGAAGCTGCAAAATTTGCAGATGAATTGAACGATAGTTTGGTGGCGAAGATGAATCCTAAGAAGGGTCTTTTTCATGTAGAAATTAAGCAGGGATTTCACTTCAGGTGGGTGTTCTGCCCCATTTCAATAACGTGATATTACCAGGTGCAATTAAAATGTTTTTTCTTAATAATCAAAGAAGACCTTTGATAAGTTTTTCCCCCTTTTCTGGCCTTGTAATACGCATATAATAAATTAATCAGTTAACATCACTAGGAGTTACTGGATTTCAAGCCATGTGAGCATGTAGATATTAGGACACCTTCTGCACCTTTGCATGCAACAAATGAGTTATGATGAATAGCAGCCCAGCTTCACCCATGTGCAGTGTGAGGCAAACAGTTCCTGGCAGAATGTGTTTGCTATGGCCTGAGCTCTGGGAAATGCTCTTTCACTCCATCAGCCTTACTGCACTTGCTCATTTTTTTTCCTCTACGAACTGAAAAAGAGGAGGGAAATGTATCTTTGCAACCACGCAAGCAAGAATTAGCCCAACTGTATTTTACAGGTAAACTAACAAATAAGAGGAATCTGAGCAGCCCCAGGGAACTGAATTTGTTTGCTACTGGGCTGTTCTATCTGCAGCTGGCATCGGCGGAAACCTGAGTGCTCCATTAAAAGTCGACAACCTCTGTTCACTGGGGCACGGGACAAACAGAGCCAGGCTGTTCTGCAGACAGACTGACGGCCTTCTACACCCCCCCACACCGAGCTGGTGATGGGAAATGGTGGGACTGAAACAAAAAGCTTGAAACTAGGACTCTGTACTCTTACCCTGTGGCCATTGTACCAAGGAGGGGTAGCGACACCAGGTTGGTTTTCGGGGCAATGTGGGAAATACGCCGAGTACAGGTGAGGACGGGGGCTCATCTGCAGGTATTAAAAGGAATGAAGAATACATAGCGCTGATATACCCCACATAGTGAACTCAGAGGTGCACATCTGAAACATCAGGAATTGCATGAGACCACTTGAAGACAATGGGAACAATTTGATAAAGCATCCACCTTTCCACTGTGTCCATTGGTTAACGCCTTAGGTAATCACGTACTCCTCTCTCACCTGCTCCAGAATGCCCGGCCTGTGTCCTACAGCATCTCCTTGCAGTAAGCAGGGCTGCTAAAATGATGCATGGATGCTCTTGCAGAAAACTGGAGTGTGTGTGTATATCTATGTCTCTGTGGTAGAACAGGATTAAATTGCACCTCAAACACCTGGCGATAGGGATAATTGACATGAAAATACATTGCTATTTTTGTTTTGTTTTTTGAAGAGACAACATTTCAACTAAAGGACAGTGTAGAAGTGCACAGGAAGTACACTGAGCTTCGATGGTATCGTATTGTGAAGGGAAATGGATGGTACTAACCCAAACACAAGGGAAGTGGTCCTTCCACTCTGAGTTTGCAGATATTTGAATGGTCGGTTCATCGGTTTTCCTGTGCCAGTGCATGTGTCTTTACCTTGTCCTTGCTGCTGTCTGTCCTGTGTTCCATCTCCTGGTTGCATCAACGGAGCTCTTTGGTGCAGTGCTGCGTTGCGTAGCTGTGTGAGTGGCACTAGTGATCTACAGAAGAGTTCTTCATTGCACTGTATGGACATGCCCAGAATTAGGATGTTTTCCTCAGAACTGCAGGGATTGGGCCTTCTATTTATTGGGCGTTCCCTGATGCCAGGATAATTATCTATAAAGCTGTTGAACACAGTGAATGCTGGCATCCCCACAGAGGAGTTAGGAAGGGAGAAGGGCTGGGAAGGGTAACACATGAGCACAGACTATTAAATGCATTTGAATGTTGTGTTTTGGTTATATTTGAAACCTAAGGACAATCCTCTGCAAAAACAGGGCAAGGATGATTCCACAAAAATAAATACTCTTAGCTTGCAGCTTGTGACCTTGCTTTGTGTTAATTTGTCCATGGTGTTGCACTGCACAGGAATAATCCAAAGCTGTTACGTGTTGAATGGATCGGTACAAGATCCTGCTGGAAGGGATTTGTGGTTGTGCTGTACTGGTATGTATTGGCTAATGTAGAAGTCCTGAAATTTTCTGCTTTTCCTGAGGTATGAGGGGATGCTTGAGGTCTTACCTTTTTCATGGAAGTTTCTAGGATCTGCATGAAGAATGTAAGTTAAGGTTTGGGGTGGTGGAGTGGGTGGCAGGAATAGGGTACAGCAAAACCATGCAGGTGTTTTTGTTGGTTTGTAATTAGCTTTTAAGCCCTCTCCCTGCACCATGCATAGGTCCAAGTCTACTGCATGACCTTGTGGATTCTGAGACATCAGAGTCACTGGGGTAGGAAGAAGCCCAATGACCTCAATGTTAACAAGGACCAGGCAGCTGTCTTTCAGGCATGCATGTTGAATGCTGTCTGTTGGGTAAGTGGATGTCTTGTCTTTATGGTCTGAGCTTCAACTATTTGTCTGATCTGAAAATGACAGACACCAAGTTGCAGTGGGTGCCTCGTGGTACCAGGAGAGGCAGCTGGACTTGCTGTTGAACTTGATGGTCTTTGTAGATCCCTTCCAACTGAGTTACTCTGTTCTAATACCGCTTGTCTTCGAGAGTTCTGGAAGATGTGTTTGGTTTGCTCTGTTCTCTGCCTCCTGTTTCATGATCAATTCTCTTTCTCCCATCACTGTTTTCTCTGACATTCTTCAAGAGGTTTTGTGTCTTACGGTGCACAAAGAGCAGAGTTGGAGGCGGAAGCAATGCAAAACTCAGATATGTCCCCATCTCTCTTCAATCTGTTTATCTTCCGCAAAGGCCAGATAGTGAATGACATTCATATAAACAGTGGGTAAAAGACCTGATGTGCACAGTTCAAACATCCTGTCATGATCTGGGCACATGTACTTGGTTGAAAAATAAACACCTAACATGTATAAACATCTGATGTGCACTCCTGGTTAAATTTCATGTCCCTATGCTGTAATTTTCTTTTAAGACTTGCAATTTATTCCTCTATTTCTCCACCATCCATAAAATATAACCTGTTTTTATTTCCTCTTTGTGATGCTGCTTGTGGCTTGGTTTCTGCTGTAGACAAATTTGCCTGAACACAAGTTTTTGTGATGTAACAAAGAGTATTTTAGGGAAATACTTTGCTTTTCTCTTTCTAGCTGTGACCCAATGAAACTTTTTACACAATTTAACCTTGTACAGCCTCTCCCATTCAATACAGTTGAGGGAAAGGACAGTGCTTTAATTTAGAGAGCCAGGTAGGAAGGACCAGGCTATCATTTGAGTTTTACGATCTCTGTTCTTGGAAATTTTTTGAAGACCCAACTGGACAAAGCCAAAAGCTACCTGGTCCAAGGTAAATGTTGACTGTGGTTTCAGCAAAGCTGGTGCTAGATGATCTTCCAGTGACTTCTCCAACCAAAGTGCTTCCAGGAGTTGGTGTTAGATTTGTGCAGCCGTAGTTAAGATCAGATGTTGTCATGCTGGAATTGGTGTAGCCTGGAAGAAAAACAGCAGCTGTCAGTGTTTCCTGGGAACTGTTCAGCATTGTACTCAGTCTCTCACTCTTGTCAGAAAGCAGCTGGGTGTGGGGGCCTTCACAACACATCGTGTTGCTCCTTAAAGGAGCTTGGAAGCAGACCTGGTAATGAAAATCCATCTGTGTAATTCTCAGGCTCTGGAAAAGAGAGGACTGGAAGTTCTGTTTTATTGGGAAAAAGTGATATGAGCCTAAATAATAGATGTGCATGCATGGAAGTAATGCATTGACCAATAGTATGGAAAGCCAAGATGGTGCTCCAGCATGAGATACAATTTCTCTTGCTGTCTTGTCTGCAGTAGGATAAGCAGTAAAAGTTCTGACCCGAAGATCAGTCAGGGACCACATGTGGTGGTCTTGCATGCTCACCTCATTTTGGTAGAGGAACATGACAGCATCCCAGGGCCACGTTTCCAGAAAGAACTCCATTTCAGGGCAAGGGGAAACATGCTCACCCACATTACTCTCAAGGTGCAACTCATGTGGCAAAGTCCCTCAAACCTTTTGCTTTCTCCTACCACTGGGGAAGCAAATGGCAAGCCTGTTTCAGGAGGTGCTGATGTTAGAGGGGATAAGGCTTTGAGCCTGAAGATCTGTACTGGCAACCATTTTAGCTGTAGAAAAGCCTGGTAAAATCTCTACTAGAGGCTGACATTCACAGTTGCCAGTTATGTCCATGAGATGTTTGTTTTTACTACGAGACGCATTGTGCGTGCTGTTCAGCCCTCGCTGTCTCTTTGCCCTCCTGCTATCCTCAACTCTTTTCTGAAAACTTAGATTTATCGCTCTTGGATCGTCTGCCTTGTTCTGGCTTTTAAAAATAAAAGCTTTTCAGAGGGCCTTTGGAACAGGCAATGTTATTTTTGGCTTAGGGTTTAGTCACAGTCGCTGCAGAATTAGAACTTCTAATTAGAAAGCCAAAAAAATGCAAAGAAAGGAGAAAGTGTTGCTGCAGAATTAAGGTGGATATCTTAATTGCCCTGATGACATGTAATTCAGGTCCATTGCACGATTTGCTCTGCTACGAAAGATCAATATAGATATGCTTTCCATATGTAATCTAGAACCTTTTAATTTCAAAACCTCAAGCTAGCATCTCTGCCAAGATGCTCAATTGATGCAAACATCCTAATAAGAACCATTTAAGATTTACACAGTTGATGTGAAAAGAACAAGATACCAGGAGAAAGTAGTAGTTACAAATAGTAAGGGAAAGGTTATAATAAATAGAATGCAATGGAAATATGAATGAAGGTAACCTCTCTGACTTTGGATTAGATATTCTCCCTGGGTCTTGGATTTTTTTGAATGGTTTGTTTCCCCCATGCCAATTTAGTGAAAATGGCATGGCAGTTATCTACCAAAAGGGTCTGAGCTGTAAAGGAAGAAGGCGTGTCTGCAGAAATTCTAATGGGCTCCTTCCCGGTTGGAGTGAGTGCTGTCTGACACTGCTCAGTTTCCCTTTATAGAATCACAGGATCATTAAGGTTGGAAAAGACCTCTAAGATCATTGGGGATTGGAACGTGATGATCTTTGAGGTCTCTTCCAACCCAAGGCAATCTACGATCTAGTCCAACTATGCACCTACCACCCAGTATTGCCCATCCCCACACGTCCCTCAGTGCCACATCTCCATGATTCTTGAACACCTCCAGGGTCAGTGACTCCATCGCTCCCTGGGCAGCCTGTGCCAATGCATCACTACTCTTTTGGAGAAGTTTTTTTTGCTAATATCCAACCCTTATGTGGTTTCACACTTGGCCATGGCCAGACCCTCAGAGTGGGTGTGTGTCTTTCCGTGGTACCCATCACCAGAGAGGGAGGAGAGGGCGTTCCTGTGCTTGATTGCATGCATTTGGTTCTCCTGAACACGTCTGAGTTCCCAGTTGTGCTTTCTGCAAAGCTGCTTTGAGAAGGGTGAAGGAAACAGAGAGAAAAGGAGATGATTGGCAGTAGACCTTTAGATTTCTGTTGTTAATGCACCTGTAATAAGATAAGCCTTATCTTTAAATGTTCATGGAATCGAGACTTTGATGGAAACGGACTTTTGGGTTAATATATTTTTGATAGATAAAACAGTAAAATGGAAAGACCGGGGGAACCTGCAGTATATGGGGAAGGACGTGTTTTTCCTTGAAATCTTTCTCCTCACGTGCTATCTGTGCTTGGCATATGTATATAAATGGTGTATTGGCAAATGTGCACTCTGCATGCGTTTCTTGGGAGAAGGTCCATAAATGGGCATTCCTTCTCTAAGATGCAAAAGCAGGTCTTTCTCTCCTTCTACCTCAAGTTGATCTGACTTTGCCAGGTAGATAGGATGAGAGGTGATGGCCTCCAGTTGCACCAGGGGAGGTTCAGGTTTGAAATTAGGAAACGCTTCTCCAAAGGAGTGGTTGGGCACTGGCACAGGCTGCCCAGGGAGCGGTGGAGTCACCATCCATGGTGATGTGGCTTCGTGGGCAGTATTGGTGGTAGGTGGATGGTTGGACAGATGGCCTTAGAAGACTTTTCCAACCATAATGATTTTATGTTTCTAAATGGGTGCAGGGAAGAGGTTGCAGTGCAGCATGGATTTTTCTTTTCCTGGAAAGGAGCTGTGTGCCACCCCTTGGAGGAGTTTGGAAGCCAAGTTCTGTTGGCTTTGTTGTCCAGGGGAGAGGTTAGACGCTGTGCTCATGCAGTGAACTTGAACTGAAGTACATCTGCTTTAGAGAAAGGCACAGGACAAAGCCAGGTGAGTGTAAACGATCATACCCTCTCCACATACACTTGCAAACCCCCACCCCATCTGACAAAACATGGCCATATATTGCTGCTGGAGCACCATTCTTAACTGCTCATGAATGTGGCTTGGCAGGTGAGAGGTGCATTTGAGAGGAGGGTTCCAAGGTCTTTAGAGGCAGAGAAAAGTGGTCCTAAAAATGCCTAATTCAGATCAACCTGGAAGAGCAAGAGAGACAAGCTTTCATTCGATTTTGCTAAGTCTTCAGTGCCAAATTAGGGTTTTGACTTCTCTTACTGCAGTAAGATTTCTTGAGCTCAGTTTGAGGTTTTGCTTGTTTTTAAGAGGTTATAAATTAATCTCCAAAAATGAGACATAATGCAGCCAAGGCTGGAATCAAAGCCAGGCAAATAATTTTTCAAGAAGTAATTTAGCTCTCTCTTCATGGACCAGGCTACAAATGTAGTAGGGTATAAATTCCTCATTGAATCATTATGGTTGGAAGAGACCTCTGAGATGATCTAGTCCAAGCATCCATCTACCACCAATACTGCCCACTAAAACTCTCATGTATCTTCATGTTTTTACCATGTATTGCAGCCTTTCACTGAGTGCTGATGTCTTGGTTCTGGCTTGGTGCTCACTTCTCCCAGGCTGTAGTCATGCTGGAGGTGTTTCTGCTCTCAGCTGTGCCCACTGGTACTTGTGAGCACCATCCACAGCCACCAGTATTTGCACCATGCTGAATTTAGCTTCCTTTGAGCAGTTTTCAATGGTGAAGTTCTACCATTAGGAACAAAATGCATTGTAGAAACTGGCGTGTGTGCTGGTTGGAATGTATCTGTGTAACTTGTGGACTTCTATTTAATAAATGTAAAACAACTGTCTTGAATCTAAGAAGCTATCTAGTTGCAATTAGTTCTTGTTTGCTAATTAATTACCAATGAATGATTAACGACTTGTTTACTGAGGTTTAGCAGCTATCAAAGACACACATCTAGTACTCGAGGGATTTACTATGCAGTAACTGTATTGTTGAATTAAATTCTTACTGGGGACCTCTAGACTGAAACTGAAGGAAGATGCTGTGCATTTGGGGTTTCTTCCAGCAGCTCGCCTGTGTTTTCCTGGATTGCTGGATTTCAAGGTAAGGAAAAAAAGGTTCTCAGTGCTGCTGTGTTGGTGGAGCAGCTCTGCTCCATGCAGAGTGCTGTCTATAGGCCATCAGACGTGTTTCATCCCGTCTCCTCTCTGCTGCTCATCATGTCTTACTCCAAATAGACTGCTATGAATGGAGTCTTTTTTTCTGTTGAGATTTGTTTGCAGACTGGCTCTTGCTTTTACTTACAGGCTTTTTTTTTTCCTTTGTCCTTTTAACAATTTGAGCGGTTTTGTCGAATTGCTTTAAGTCTGTGGGTTTGTTTGCAGATTTAGTCCCTGTGTTTATGGTCCCCTTGGTCACCAAAACCCGAGTTTCTACTTACCACTTGATGAATGAGAGCAAGATTTATGGTGGTAATTAGTGGTTTTTACGGGTAACCAGCTTAAAGAGGCTTGAGAAAGCGATGCATTGGCTGTCTGCTCACAGCCAAGCTCTCCAGGTGTGTGGAGATGTGCAACCAACGTCACTTGCTGCCTTTGACAGCCTCACCCTGCATGCACTGGGGACAGACAGGAAAATTAAACGCCCAGATTCACGCCAGCTCTTGGTTTACCAGCAGAAAGCTGTTTCCTATAGACTGGTGTTGAACAAAAGCCATTCACACAGATGTTGGTGAACAATAAGGGACAGAAACGTGGTTTGTGAGAGCAGTTCAGAGTATGAAGAGATTTTTTGAAAAACTGTCTTGCAGGATCTTTTGGCCTTTGCTTTGTCTCTGCATTTTGGTTTTATGCCAGTGGGTCACTAAGGCAGGAAAGCAGGCAGGGTGCTGGGAGGTGCTGCACCAAGAGAAGTCTGGTAGGATTTCATGGAATCATTTCACCCCTTCTTTCATTTTCTCTTCTGCTTTCCTTATTATAAGCCTGAGGTTTGGATTGCTTTCCTACCAACCTCTCTCACTAAGCAGAGCTGCCAGGGAAAAAAAAAAAAGAGAGAGAATGAGCAACTGTGGCAGAAAAGTGATTAAAAAGAATAATTAGCATTTGCCCCTGATAAATGAGCAAAGCCATTAATTAGACTGATTTACTCCTGGTTCTTTTTTCCTTCTCCCTTTCCTCTCTGTATTTTTTTTTTCCTCTTTATCAAATGGCAGCGCCGTGACTGCCCCTTTGGTATGTTTTCATCAGCTTTTCAGCAGTTGTCAGAGCTAACACCCTCCTTTCCTGGAGCCCGTGCAGCCTCTTGTAGCTAATGGATATGGAATGCAGCCAGAGCTGATAGCTGCGAGATCTGCGCTGGCTTACAGGTGTTTCCATCATTACTGCCGTATTATCTGCCACCGGGTCCCTTTCCTCCTCCTCTTCTCCTCTTTGCTCTGTTTTCTTCCTTCTTTGCAGTGTTCCAGAAGTAATTACAGTTAAAAAAAAAAAAAAAAAAAAAAATCCTGGCAGATTTTTAAGAATTTTATTTAATGCAACACGATGTCCCGGTGATCAAATCAATTTCTTTTTTTGGCACGGTGACAAGCGGCGATGCTGCTGCTGTCGCCTGTTTGAATGTAATTACCAGGATGAAAGGGAGAATTTTAATTAAGACAATTTCCCCCACACACCTTCTTCCCTCCCCTTTATTCAAATCATGAGCTGGGGGCTGTGTTGTTTTTTTTTATATGTATGCTTTTTTTTTTTTTTTTTTTTTTTTTTTTTTTTTTAAGATATATTAGCAATCATCAGGCTGTTGCATATTATATCACGGGTGTGTCCTCCCCTCTGCTCCCAACCGGGTTCTTCTGAGGGCTGGCAAAGGGCTGTGCAGAATGGGGGAATTATATGCATGTGGCCTCCAGTGGGGGCTTGGCAGTCTGCAAACACAAGCAGAAGTCCTTGCTTTATATCCGAATGGTGCAACGGCGTTTCTGGCTTATTGTGGTGCTCGGAGCCTTTTGTGATGAATTACTGTGTGCATTCTTTAATGCCCAGAGGTAAATTTTTCAAGCAGTTGGTGGGCACTGGAAGCAGAGGCAGACCCAAATCACTGCCCTGGAGCCAAATGCCACAGAAACATTGCCCAATCTGTGTTTAACGTTCACTCCTTAGGGCTGCCTCTGGTTAACGGGATGTTTGAATTGTGAACTGGGGAGCAGGTAATGGAAGGTGCTTCCAAGGTAGGAAGCTGCTGAGAGGTGTGAAGTCAAATGAGAGAGTGCTGGGGTTAAGTGGAAGGAGCTGGTAGGAAGCTGAGAAGAAATAAATGGAAGCTTGGAGATGAAGGTTTTGTGTGGAATGAGTGTGACATTTTCAGGCTGAAGCAAATACAGATGGATGCACCTTTGACACAGAAGTACATTGATGAGAGGTTTTGGAAGTAAAGATTGCGAATTAGACTTCTGTGGGGAGGGTGTTCTTGTTCATTGCAGGGGAGTTGGGCTAGATGACCTTCAAAGGTCACTTCCAACTCAACTGATTCTGTGATTCTATGATGATTCAATGATGTGAGATGCTGGGGAATAGCTAAATTATCCAGCTATTCTGCGGTGTGTTCTTTATCTCCAACTATTTTAAGCTGGGGATTATTTTAAGTGGCTGCTATATGGGAGGGACACGTTACACTGCACTTCCATCATCTCTGCACCTGAATCCCAGCATTGCTCTCAGTACCACACAAGACTCCTCTGGGAATGCACAGCTTGAGGGGAGCTTCTAGGAAAGCAGCACAGAGGGATTTTCGTAAAATCATAGAATCACCAAGATTGGAAAAGACCTCTAAGATCATCCAGTCCAACCATCCACCTATCACCAACATTTCCCACAAAGCCATGTCCCTTAGTACAACATCTAAACGTTTCTTAAACACATTTCCTCATTCCTTTGGAAAAGGCAGGCCTTTCCAGTCCTGTCAAGATTTAATGATGTCTGCTTCCATCCCATTACTTGGAACCATTACTTGGAATTAAAATTAAGTCTTCAAAGGGGACCTTTAGCACTGGAGGGGGCACATCCATTTCCTTGCTGCATTTTTGAAGCATGTCTCATGTCAGCAGAGGGCAATTTAGGCCAATTTAGGCTCTCAGCTTCCCAGAAGTGCTGTGTACAGGTACCAGAGCTGTGCATCCCTGCATGAGTCACGTGGAAGGTAAGCTGCAACACCAAGGTGGGTGGGTGGGCATAGGAGGCCAGAGGGGTTGAGGAGGGGAGCAACACCAAGGACAAGATGCTAGGATAAGGAGGAGAGGATACAGCACTGCGTTTCCAAAAGCCTTGGGGCTCTGCTGGATCTGTCCTGAACCTGACAGCTTGTGGTGAGGTGAGGGTCAGTCTCCCAGGTAACAGAAGCAGGACAAGAGGGAATGCTGGAGGTTGGACATTAGAAATAATGTCTTATCCAAAAGAGTGGTGGCGTGCTGGATCAGACTGCCCAGGGAGAGTGGTGGAGTCACCTTCCTTGGAGTTGTTCAAGAACCGTGGAGATGTGACACTAAGGGACGTGGTCAGTGGGCAATATTGCTGATAGTTGGGTTGGAGTTGGTTGTCTTTGAGGTCTTTTCCAATCTTCAAGATTCTACAGAGGCTGGCAGCGAGCACTACCGATCAGGTCAATACTAACCAGTTGTGTTGGAAGAAGCTGTTTCTCTTGGATGTCAGCCCTTCGGGGTTTGGCAGAGCTCAGATACACTGGGTTAGGGAGAAGGGATTGGTATGTACATCCCAACCACACACAAACAGATGCAGTAATCTGAATTCTTCGTGTGCAACCCAGGTCCCTTGGCTTGCTCAATCCCAGAGTGGAAATTGCGCCTGAGGTTAATGCACTACAAAGAATGTACGGGAAATGTTTCGCATTTTAAACAAATAAAAATCAGTGCGTATTTTTTTAACGCTTGCTGACCAACTCTTCACATCCTGTTAAGCTAAATATTTGCACGGTAGTAGTGCAAAGAAGGCTGAGCAAGGAGCCCGTGCGTTTCATTTGGGTGGCTGTACATTGCGATCAGCTGCTCTTTCCTCTTCTGTCTGTTTTTCTTAGCAGGGTCAGGACGAGTTTCACAGTCCGAACGGTTCACTGCAATTCTCTACAGGATATCCTCATTTTACTTTAATGGGGAGGAAATTAATGAAACATACAGGCCCTGGGGCTTTGAATACTATACATTAATATTATCCCAACGCGTTGTGGTATGTGCGCTCTCTCAGACTAAACTTTACACTGGACAGAGGAAGTTGTGATCAGATTCAGGTGCCTGTGAAATTTAAGTGGTGGGGGGTAGAAAGGAAAAAAAATAAAGGGAAAGAGAAGCTTGAAGCAGTTTCCTTCCGTTTCAGCCCCTGATCAGTGTGAGAACAGGGATGTTCAAATGAGATCAGGTCAATACTAACCAAACAATCCCAGCTCCTAGAGCAGAACTATTTAGCTATATTTGTGTTGAGAAGTTTGTTCTGATTTGTCAGTTTTTGGGGGAGTGAGGCCTTCCTCTCTTCTGTGGGTAAATCAGTAGTGATCTGTGAGGCAGCGGTGATCTTTACAGGTTTGCAAATCTTCCCACCTTCCTTTACTCTAAATGTAAAGCACCAAAAATGCTTTTGAATGCATGCAAGCAGGTGGGCAATAAAGTGGGGAATATCCAAGAAAGTTAAGTTCAGCTTCAATGTTGTTTTTTTTTTGGCGGTAACTGAGAACAATGAGAAAATGGGGCTGAGAGTGAATCCGTTACCCCTTGTGCAGAGCACCTTACGTGAGCAGCAATTCCTGTGCATCGCTGCATGCTGGCTTCGTCCCAGTGCCAGACTTAGGAGCTGGAGGTGCATTGCCCAGCAGTGGCTTTGTAGGCTGTAGGAAGCCTCTCTAGAAGACCAAAAATCTTTTGCTGTAGGTTGGAACAGCTGAAGCTCGGGGCTCTGAGCTGTCATCCCAGTGTTGCTTAAATGCAGCCCCTGCCATGGCAGCTGCTCCTGTGGTTGGAAGGGGATCGTTACCGTTGGGTTGGGCCAGGCCCACTACTCAAAAACCTGCTGACAGTGGATTCTGTTTTTCCTTCTGGGATTTTTGTTTTGTTTTCCTTCCCCTTGTGGTACAATTTTCTCCTCTTACAGCAATTGGCGCTGTCTTTGCATCAAAAGGAACAGTCCTCCGCATTTTTTTTGGTGAAAGAATGTGGAGAAGGGGATCTTGTTTGGGGAAATTGGCTGAATCAAGGAAAAATTAGAAGTTAA
Organism: Meleagris gallopavo; assembly: GCF_905368555.1. Lineage (NCBI taxonomy): Eukaryota > Metazoa > Chordata > Aves > Galliformes > Phasianidae > Meleagris > Meleagris gallopavo. Next base: position 9,183,985 of record NC_139417.1, on the reverse strand, counting down.
AAGGTCATCATGGTTTTAGCCTCTCAGAGGGGTACCGAGGCTTGCTTTCTTTCTTTCTTTCTTAGAAATATGCTAAAATGACAGAAATTTTCTATGGGTTGAAGGAGGAAGTGATCCCCTCCCATTCCCAAACTCCACATCGCCAACTCTGTCCATTTGATTTTAAATGTTGCTGAACCTTTTGCCTGGTGGAGAAAACCACAGCTTGAATATTACCACATTTTGCGAACTGAAGGCTCTGCCTTGGGATATGGGGACAATTTATTAGTGGAAATATCTTTAATTAATTTGTGCACAAGTTCGTGTTTTTCTTTAATTCTTCTCCCCAGGCACTTGACCCATAGTAATGAAATCCGAGAGTCCTTTTCAGAAAATGACTTTCTCAGCATTTTTGTTCCTTTTAAAGTTAAGTGTATCGCATAATGACCATGAAATGTTATCCTTTATTAGGAACACACTTTTCACTGAGAGTCTTCAAATAGACTTTATTACCAAGAACTCTGTGGTAAGCTGCCATCCACTGCCTTCCAGTCATCAGGCCTGGCTTTGAACTCCACACGTAAGTGTCTTCGAGGACAAGTGCCCTGCTCTGATGGCTCCATCAGCGGAAGTATTTGGGTCCTGGTCATGTTCCAGTCTCAAAAGACAGACTGGAAGTAGTTCTGACCTTCAGTAACCAAAAGCAGGTCAGTGGGTACTTGCAAATAATGGATGTCCAAAATGAATGGGCGCTTGAGGGCCTCATGTCTAACTTCCACCGTTGGGTGGCTTTGGGTGCCTCCGAGTATTACTGTTGGAAACACAGACCTTTTTGCTAGGTCTGAGTGGAGAGTATGGCAGGGATAGCTCATGCTGGCCCCGTCCCTGCCAGTGGAATATTGGGGTAATATCACCAAGGCTTTCTTTTCTCTGGGATTTCCCTTAGGGAAAGTTTTCCAGCTCAGAAAATCAGGGCATGCCTCAGGAATTGCTTTGGTGTCTTAGATACACTTTGCTTCTCTCTGCTAACAGTCCTTCAGGACAGAGCAGTTTCCTTTTACACAGAGATGGATCAACAGTCCCCTGTGGTTTGGCATGTGGGAGCATTAACACTGACACAACACACACTGGTGATTGAGGGTTTGTTTGGAGGCAGTGCTGCCAAAGCAGAATGGGATTTTTCAATTTTTTTTTTTTTTGCAACCAAGAAAGATGGGAGGGGGGTTGTTGTGCCTAACAATAACGGGCGATGAGCAGTTCTGATTTATAGCCCATCTGAAAGGCGTTATCTCCTCAGCCCACCTCCTGCCCCTTAACTGCCACTCTCAAAGCCTGGCACTATCTGATGCAACATTTAGGGTGCTGATTCTCAATGGATTCAGAGGACACGGTGTCATTGCTGACTAGCTTAGACTGACATTTCTTAGCAGATCTTTCATTCAGACACTAATTGGGCTTTTACCCTGCTGGGAATATGCTAAGGAAGCCACCATACTAGAACATGACCATGTTCTGGAATGGGACAGAGCTACTCTTTCACATACTCATCTCCAGCTGTAGGTCTGAACCCCCTTTCTGAGAGCAGTAACGCAAGGCATTTGCTGCTCCCACGTGTCTCTAATGCTCACTCCAAGTGGATTCAAACCCCAGGGCTCGGGGTAGGCTCCCTGGAGCCGATTCACATCATGCTTAAGCGATTCATCTTATCGCAAAGACATGGTGGGGGGTTCTGAATGCTCACAAGCAGTAGAAAGGGCTGTTTCACAAAGGGTCTGTCCCTATTGTTTTGAGGTCATCCATCTCCCTGTCCCGGTCCCATTTTCACTCTAATTTGTTTAGACCACAGAATGGGTGTGTGAACAACTCGTTTTATTTTTGTTTTTGATGGGTGACCACAAGAACATTGGCTGCATGTGCTTTTCCTTTGGTTGCAGTTTAACAGCTGTTCCCTTTGAAATAACCCTGTTTCTGCTGGCTTTATTTCTGAGTTGCTCTTACCCAACTTTTCTGACCAGTAAGCGCTCTCCCTCCTCCCCACCCACCTGGCCCCGTTCCCTGCCCTCCCCTCTGCCACCATAGGAACCCTTTTGGTTATTTCAACCTCCGTGATTAAACTGGCCCCCAATTGTTATCAAGAAGATTCAGGAAGGAGGATGAAAAAAGGAAACATAATCTTATCTGAGAATAGAAAATATGATAAGGGCCCCCTATCTGGAGGCTGCAGTGTCCCTCGTGGTGGGGCTGCAGCAGTTCCTTTGAAAATAATCACCGACACCATCTCTGCTAAATCACCTTTCACACAGCTCAGGCCTTTGATACAAAGGCCTCTGGCAAAATTAGAGCAGGATTGTGTAGACCCCAGAGCAAACGCATTAAATGCTCAAGAGATCAGAATTAGGGGCACCCAGCTATAATTGCATAGGATGGACTGTTCTGGGGGAGGATGCCATGCCTCCTGCTTGCGTATGTGTGTGCGTTTGTGCACCCGTCTGACTGCTGCTAGATGATGACTACAAGTTATAAAGGCGTGACATGAGGTGCTAATTAATCACTCTTTGTACCTTTTAATCATCTGCATGGGAGAGGAATTGGGGCTGGACCAAATGCGGTGTATGATTCTGAGTGCTCAGCTCTTACAGGCTTGGGATAAGGCACTGACAGAACAGTCCTGTGTCTGTTATGTGTAACAGTAAGCACAAGCCAGTCTCTTGCTTTTAGGATTGTTTTTTTTTTTTTTCCCCCTGTGTTGTTTTTGTTTCCCTGCCTGCTTTGCTGTCAGAAGCCTCAGGGTTAAACTTCTCTTGTTAATTGCAGCTGAAGTGAATTTCAGAGTCTTGTATGCTAATGGACCTTACTGGGCATGGGAGGGGGGGGGAGGGGGATCAAACCAAACAAAAATAACCAATGCAATACATTGCTCCCAAGATTTCACTTTTTCATGCATAAACCTGATCTGGAAGAGTACTGGTGCAGTGGGAGGAGGTCACTGGAGCTTGGAGAGTGCAAATCCTGCAGGACTAGGACTGGGGTGCATTGGGTGAGTGCAGAGAGTCACAGGAAATACAGATACGGGCCGTAAGTACTACTATGTTCAGAAGGGAAAGCAATCTTCCTTGCAATCTATCTGTCTGTAAAGACTGACGTTGTAAGCAGTGCCTATTGGTTTTGGGTACCCAGTTTATGGCCCAAGGTGCCTTTCAGAAGTTGGCCCTTTCCAAGAAATGAAGTTCTTCTAAAATGTCTGATATTAGTTATCTAAAACAGGTTCCCCTCATCCCAGCAACCTTCTGAAAATCGTGCATTGCTAACTGTGGTTGCCATGTCTCATGACTTTTAGGAACTTAAGCTGAACTGGAAAAATCTCACAAGAACAGCCTCATCTTGCAGGTGTGAGCCATCATCCAAATTACCCATTCCCGAGATCTGAGACAAAACTAAAGGTATGCTTAGAGGGGGAGGAAAAAAAAAAGGCTTCTAAAACCTGCAGCAGCCAGCCAACTCCACTCTTGCAAATATCAGGTTCAGAAGTTTTGCTTGGGGCATAGGAAGTGCTGAAATTGTCACATCTTGTGAAATAATTTAAGTGAAGAATCCAAGCTGAACTTGGCAAAGCTCAAACTGTAACACAGCTCCTTTGTAATGTACTCATCTGGAATTAAATCCCTTTTTCCCATAGAGAAAAATAACTTATTTCTCCTATTTTTGTGGTGGGACACTGGAACACAGAGGGAAGGGCATCAGAGTGTTATCATTGGGCGTCTCAAGGCAAGATGCCAATTCCAGGTCTATTTTAAGGTAAAAAGTTTGAAGTAATAAAATGCCAAGTGTTGGCTTGGAAGCAAATTGCAGCGGTGGGAAATTGGCATGGGGCGTGAGAGATAAGCTCAGAAACCCTTGTCTTTCTGCTGATCTGCTTTTCAGGGGCTGGCACTTGTGAATGCAGCCCATTAAGAATGAGTGCTGTAGCGTGTTGGTTTGTAACAGAAACGTGGTCTGGGTGGGATAGGGCTGTGGGTGACTGGCAGAAACCTTCCAATTTTCTCCAGATACACACAATGTGCCCTTTAGGCCTTTTCCTCCTATTCTTTCCCCTCGACAGTGAGAATTATGGATGGAGGTGCCAGCATCATCTTTGAGTTTCCTGTTGTGTGTTGATTGGTGGGATATTTGTGCAAGTGAAAAGCACAATGATTTAAGGAGCGTTCACAGGGGGTTCAACAGTGACTCTGAACGTAAATCCCACGTTGCCTTTCACAAATGGGCAGAATCCTTTCCTTCACTTCGGTGGCTGTCTCTGAAATGCATCTAAACCAAACCCTAAAATTTTGTTGGCATCTGTGGGGAGCTCAAATCTGAGACTTCCTATTGGGGGCTTTTATAAACCAAAATGTCTGGTTTATAGGGGCTTTTGTTTGTTTTTGCAATTGGACGTAATTACGGACTTGGAGACACTGCTCAGATTCGCTTGCAGTGAATGAAAAGAGGCACAGGCAGGCCATGGTTTCATCTGCAAAACCACTCATTGCCATCATGGTTTGGAGGATTTCCCACCCCTAACTTCTCCCTTGTGATGGTGCCCCTATAGGTTTGTAAGGCTGTACAACAAAACATCTCAGGGAACTGATCTGGTGCACAAGTGGGAGAAATCCTGCTTTAGCCTTGCGTGTTGCACAAGTGCTTCAGTTCTCCTCCGGGTGGGTGCTATGCACCACTGCGGCAGCACTGCAGAGAGGACTGTGTGCTGCAGGGCAGAGATGGATGCAACACAATCCCTGCTCCCCCACTGCTGCTGAACTTGTAGCATCAACAAGTGAGTGCGCAGTTGTGCAGTTAGGGAGACTACAAACTCCTCATTTGTGTTTAACAGCAGCAGGAGGTGTCTGTGGCCGTATGGGGAGAGCCTTCCTATGCAATGTCTGACCTCCATGTCCCTTTCTATGCCACTAAAAGGGGCTTTGTTTTCCTGCTCCAGTTTCAGGCCCTTATTATGGTTGCATCTCTTAGAGAGGGGTTCCCAGGCGTTGCTCAATCTGTAACCTTCATGCACTTCCTGCGGAGCGCGCTCTTATATTATTTTTTATCAAAAAGGCCCAGAAATTTGATAGGGGAGATGAGAAGATGGGCACGAGCAGGGAGGATAATAAAGAAGAACTGTCACTTCCCCGGCTGCAGCTTTGTTGGCCCTCCTGCTTTCTGAGATAAAGACACAGTGGCTGGTCTGGGTTCTATATCAAAAGGCTGATTTGGCTGCTTGATTATATATGAAATATAGATTTAAAGCTTAACTTATGTTCCCAAAAGCGAATCAATCGCAGGGTAAAGCCTGACACATTTGTTATGATCACTAAAGAGCTTTGCTGGGCTTGTTGATGCTCATAGTGGCTGGAGGGGCTTTAAAAAGCTGTTTGGATCCATTTTACTGAAATCTTACCTGTTCAGAATACATTATTTATTAATAACAGCTTGGGGTGGGAATGCTTTTCTCTCTGTTCTGAGTTTCAGAAACCACCTCCAGAGGAAGAGTTTAACCTTACATTACCAGGCAGACAGAAAGAAAGTAAGGCAGGAATGCTTCCAGAGCCATGGTGCAGAGCGCTCTGTTTCTGCAGAAGCTCTGTTTTCTTGTGCAATCCCTGGACCAACAGTTCGTGGGATCTGCTGCTCCAGGTTCTGTTCCTGGAAGGCAGAGTGCATCAACATGAAGGGGACAGGCTCTTTAGCAGTGTCTGTTATGATGGGACAAGGGGAAAGTTTCAAACTAAAAGAGGGAAGAATCAGACTGCGTATAAGGAAGATGATTTTTGCAATAAGGGCAGTGAGGCACTGGCACAGGCTGCCCAGTGAGGTGATGGTGTCCATCCCTGCAGACAGCCAAGGTCAGGCTGGACAGACTCTGAGCACCTCATGGAGCTGTGGGTGCCCCTGTTCATTGCAGGGGGGTTGGACCAGATGGCCTTTAAGAGTCTGTTCCAAGCCACATGATTCTGTAAACATGGAGAAAAGCTGCCCTGCGGTAACACAGCAGCCTGTGGTACCCTGGCAAGCTCCCCCAGAACACCCAGGGGTATCTCTGTGGGTCCTGCAGGTAGAAAGGTCCCTAGAGCTGAGGATGGAGCTCGGGGCCTGCAGCATGTCTATGCCAGAAGCGTGGCTGGAGCTGGCCCGCCTTGGCCGCCAGGCCTCGGAGCCCATCTTGTCGCACACAAATAAAGCCCTGGCAATCTCTTGCTGCTTCCAGGGGGAAAGAGAGCGAAGTAATTTGATGCCTTCATTATCTTCATAACATGAACCAATTTGTCAGCAAACTACTGTGCGGCCTGATTCCTGATTGCAGGGAATAGCAGGCTGAGGAAGAGCACTATTATTTGCAACTAGTTTAAGTGTTGTTCTTTTCAGAGCAATATAAACATACAGCGTAGAGCTGGCTCATTAGACACTTATCCGTTTGTATTTATGGTTTAATTAAATAACTGCACAGAACGACCTTGATTTCTAATCATAATAACAGTAACAATTTTGCCCTCTTCACGGCAGTTTCTGGGGAAGGCTTTGTAAGCACGAGTGCGTTGAATCTGCCAGCTCTCATCCTGGAGGGAAGGAAGGCAGGAGGTGGAATATCTCAGCCCCGTTGTACAGATGGGCTCTGAAGGGTGCTGCTGGGAGTGCTGGTTTTCTGCCTGAATCATGGGTTAGGGTGTTACTGTGAATAGCTGATTGCTCTTTGCTGCTGGAGAGATGGGTGCCCACACTGCTTCATTACAGCCTCTCTGCCCTCCCTCCTTGTTTTGTCACAAATTCCAGGCTGAATCTAGCTTTCCAGCCATCCTGAGTCTTGGTTTTGGATGAATTCTGTCTGAGCTGCAGATATGGAGATGATTTGCTTGTCATGGCTCCAAGCCAGGGTGGGAAGGGTGCCATGTTCTGGGTATGATCCCCCCACAGAGGGGCTTGAGCTGCTGCCCTGTCCTGGAGCAGAAGCCCCAAGGCCCATCACAGCTGAGGCCATGCAGTACAGGAGCAGGAGCTGCCTGCTGCTGGGGGGCTGCTTTAGCAGTTCTGGAGTCTTGTAACCCAAGCTAAGCACCCCTCTGCCTGTCCCTGAAAAGGTTGTCTGCAGACTGGTATCACTGGTGTTGCCTTTGGACCTACTAAACCCTGTAGGCTTCTTGCCATCCCAGATTTCCCATAAAAACAGTTCCATGGGTGATTGACTTTGAGTTTTTGATGTGAGTGAGTCAGTCTCAGCTGAGGGCAGAGGGGTGAATGTCAGCTTACTTCTAGGCCAAGGTGGACTTTGTATCCACATTCTCTATGTCTTCTTGCTGTCTTCCCTGTGTTGTGTGATCTTGAGCTGGGACAAAGGACAAAAAGGTGGTGAGATCTGGTCAGCCATGTGTCTTCAGGCAGTGCTTTGACTTTAAGGCTGAATTTTCTCTTTGAAGAGTCAGGGGAAATCTAAAGGAGCTGCCTGTTGCTTAGGGAATAGAGAGAAGGATGCTTTGACATCATATTTTGTTGCTCCTAATCGTTGCACTAGCTGATGTTTTTATTTTTTAACTCTTCTGTGTTTAATGTGGTCCCTTAAATTGCCTAAGCTTCCTTTTCTTTTCTTCGGCTCAGTTAAATCAGATTCCCCAGTACCCTGAAATATAAAATACATGGAGGTTTTCTCTAAAGCATAGTTTATGCAAATAATTCCCTCTCTGCATTCCTGTGCTAGAGTCAAGCACTGCATATCTGATTGGGCTCTTAATGACTTTTGGGAATCATTTAAATATCTAGCTGACTAGCCCAGTTAATAATCAAAGCTGCAGCTCCTTGAAGCAGGAGTGACTCATGGAAGGAGAAGGAAGCTTCTGGTTATTTCTAAGCCCTGCTCCTGCCCCTTCACCGACGTGCAAACTCTGAAGGGCAGGGCGTTATCAGATGTTCCCAGGCAATGTGCATCCTTTCTCTCTAGCTCCCAATCACACATTCAGGTGATGCAAACTGCCAGCTCGGTTTCTGAACATCTGTTGCCTGTGCGTCCCATTGCAGGCAGATCACTGGAGCTTGCAGATTAAGCAGTTCGGGGCAAATTTAGTGTTTGAATTGCAGATTTTTCTAAGGGGGAAGTTCATAGATGCTGTAGTGGAGATAATGCTTGGGATGTGCCTGTCTTTACTCCTGCATACTTAAGTGTGCCCCGGTGCTGCTAGTGCTATCTGTGAATGAACCAACAAACAGGAGTACAGGAATTTGCCTTTGGAATTACTAATCTAATTCAGGGTGTTCTTTTCTAAATAAAACGTTACTGTATCCTGTTTGTCCCAATTTTATAGTATTTCCAGACCATCTCACCTAATGCTTCCTTAAGTTTCACTGAATTTCTGGAATGATCTCTGTTTTTATCTTCTGCTCTGGAGCACTGTTGTTCTGTGGTGTCACTGCTGGTGGCTTGGCACGCAGACAAAGCTACTCTTTGGTCAAAAATAATAACTGGTATAAGCTTTCCCCTTCTCTTGCCCCCCAGAGTTTCTCTCCCAAGCTCAAATGTGATGTTAGGAGTACCTTTTTGGCATCTCTGTGTCTTCTTTTGTATCCTCAGTGGCAGTATTCACTGAGTGCTGCTGCTCTGATTTATGAATCGAGATATATTCCACTAGAGAGAATGAGAGCCTGGGGGAGGAGAGCAAGGCTTTGATCTTGCTATGCTTTTGAAATATGACTGTAAAATCTGAATTAGATTGTAATCTCTTTGGGGCAGGGACATCTTTGTTTGCCCTGTACAGTGCCTAGCATGCTTTGGGTGCCATGTTATCAACAACAGCAGTTGAGTAATGAGCGATGCTCACAAACTGTATCTACTGACCCTGCAGAGAGCAAGGAGCTGTTCTTTCTTTGTCCTATAATTAATAGCGTGTTTTGATTTCTTTCCTCTGCTTCCCATCTCCATAGCAGCTAGACTTTTCTGAGCTCTCTAACCGTAAGAGCATTGGGATGCCATTGCCTAGGGTTTGGTGCTCTGCTGTGTAGTTCTGGCCTCACGTGTCAGTGGGGAAGAAGAGGGCAGGGAATGCTGAGTGCTGGGCCCTGCCTCTTGTGTGCATCATCTGGTGTTGTATTGCAAAACAGCTCTGAGATAGCTGGTGGCAGGCATTGTGAAACATCTGGTGGTGCTACACCCTGCACTGGGGTGGCCACGCTCAAGAGTTTGGGGACCAGGCGCAGAGTTTCCCCTCCAGAAGTGTGAGCACAGAAGTGGCAGTGCAATACATGCAGGGCTGGTGGAAATGTCTTCGTCTTGGGTGTTCACCTATTGGCAGCTGCTCTTCGAAGAGGGAAAGCAGGATGGGCTCTGGGATTCTTTGAGCTGACTTGGCTGGGAAACACAACCCTTGTGGAAGCTGTTTCAAAGAGGGCTGTTTCCCGGTCTGGTGTGATAAGATGTAGGAGCACGTCTTAGATTTTTGCTCATTCCTTAATGAGTAGATTGTAATTCAGAGAGAAGGAGAGAAAAGACGCCTTTCTGGAGACCCACCAAGCTGCCAGAGTTAAAGCTGATACACTTAGGTGGTGTCTCCAGTTCAGTACTTTCAGTACTGCAAGTACTTTGTAGTGAAATGGCATGTGTTGTATCTCGTTTCACATGGGCTGCCGAGCTGTGTCCTTAAACACTCACCTAACTGTCTTAGTTCTTCAGCTACAAAGATTCCTTAACAAAGGCTGAAATTCCTTGCATCCCCAGCCAGGAACAAAAAGGCAAAGGACTTGTGAAAGACGAAGGGAGAGCTCCAAAGGAGACTTTGCTGGCAGATGACTACAGCGCATCTCACGGCCACATTTAGCGCATTGGTCTCTCCAGACCAGCTGATGGCACATGCAAAATGCAGCGAGTCCTTGGGCTATTGTGTAACTGGGGGGATGCATGCAGCCACTGCTCATAATTAATCATTTAAGCAGCAGTAAAATCAAGTGACTTTACTGACAGTACCCAAACTGCTGACCTCAATGCATTTTAAAAGTTCGCTCGATACTGAACCTCGAATGACCCATGGATGGATCTCGAATAATAATTTTCATAATCCTCAAGTCATTATCTTAAGAGGGAACGTATTGTTCTCCTAATTAAGTTCGTCCACACGCTGTGCATCTTCCCATGCAAATGCACTGTGCATAAACTAATTAAAAGAAATATACAGTCACAAGGACTTAAACTGTCTTTTATGCAATCTCTTTAAATTATACAGAGTCTTCCCTCCTCCCTCTCCACACACAATCTAACAAGGGATTCGGCACCATATTCAGCAGGGAAAACCACTGAGCCCTTTTGGATCAGAATGTGGAATTCCCCACAATTTATTAGAAAGCTTTTGTTTTATGACATTTTTGTGAGGGCCCTGAATGTGTAGAAGACCTTAATTAAGAGAGAGTTATGATCACTTAATGGGATACAGTCCCTGTCCTGAAGAGCTTACAGTCTAAACAGACAAGACAGCCAAAAGCTGGAGGAACCTCATTCTGCAGTTAACAGCCCAGCCATTGAAGAGTTGAATGACTTTTTCAAGGTCATATGTACAGAGCTGGAAACTGCAGTCAGTTCTGCTTCAGCACTGCAAGTACATTCTTTTACCTTTAGCAGTAGACCCGAAAGGTGCAATGCAGAGAAACCTACTTGATGCATCAGCAGCAGAAAGCAGTTTCATGGTGAAACTTGCTTGCAGGTTAGTTGAGAAGTGGCTGCTTGTGCTTGGTTGTAGCAGGAGCATGAGTGAGGCAGGTTGAAGGATACTGCCTGGGTGAGCCTTTTTGTTGCAGTCTACCCGGGAGCTGCTGCTGCCATTGCCTTTGGCTGCTGCTTTGCAGGAGGAGCAGTGGAAGCTCTGGATGTATCACGTGTATTATTTTCACTCCTCTCATCGGTGTGTCAGTATCTGGTGGCCACACATCTGCTGGAGCACTGTGACACCACTACTTGCTCTTCTTCTGTAATAAATCAACAGCAGCTAAGTACTTTGTCCAACATATCATCACAGGCTCCATGAGCATGGGAAGGGTGTCTGTGTACTAACATACTGAATTGCAGGTAGCCTGAAACACTGAGTATCGTAGCAAAATAACCTGGGTTTTTTCTTGCTGAGTTTCTCCTGCAAACTCTTTCCATAACTTCAGGAGTTATGGGATATCCCAGATCATATCCAGGGCCTCTGGGTTGGAGCAGCTATCTTGTGAACTGAGTCTGAGTATAATGTTGGAGCATCAGTGTTTTCTCTGATCTGAATGCTGATGGAAGCTTTGGCATTTGCAAATATCATGTGGATACTTATGAACCAGCTCTGCACAAAGGCAGCGAGAACCAGGTCATGGCAAATGGGCAGACAGCAAAGGAATGGCTTGGCAGCCAGGCTTGCAGAGCCCAAGCTTGCTAGCTGGGGAGAGGCATGTTCTCCCTTGCAGAGGAAGTCTGTTGTTGCAGAAATGGGTACGAGCTGGATTCGGATTATCTTCTGGTATGTACAGCTTTGAGCACTGTCCGAGAATGGCTATCAGACAGACCTTTAACTTGTTTTGGATGGCAGTTTGCACATACATTTTGAGAAAACCGAATTCCTTGTTTTTTTTACTACCTTTTTTTTTTTAAATTATTTTTTTAGCGAGTGTTTAGAACTGCAAAGTGGAAGATGAAGTTTCCTTCGGCTGGTCTTGATTCCTGTCTCATTCTTTGCAAGCGGCAGGTTTTCTGGCAGCATACCTAGCAGTGCAGCAGCCATTGAAGCAGCAGCTGAGAAAGGAGGGTGAGGAAGAGCCTGGCTCTGCCAGCGGGAGGTCCCTGCAGAGCAGCTTCAGAACTGGAGCGAGCAGTTCTTATCTGATGTAGCCCGCAGAGCAGACAGGACTACAGCAGTCAGTATGATGGGAATGTGGTGGGTGGACTCTACCAAGAGAAAAGAAACCCTCCCCTTTATGGATGAGCCTTCATCCCTCCAAGATGCTTCTCCCCTCTCCAGTCCTCATTCCGGCAAGAGGGAGGATCTTTTTCCCCATCCAGCGATGAGATGAAAGAGTGCCCCCCACTTGACACTTCATGAGTTGGCTGAACCCTACAAAATGATCTTCATAAAATCCTGATTCCAAAGCATCAAAGCCTTTTCCTGACTGGTAAAAACCCTAAAAATTCCTGGAAGAATTGCCAAAGGGCAATGGGGCTGATTCTGTCAACTGCCTCTGGTTAGAGCTGGGCTTGGTTATTTACGGGGGCTGAGGGAGGCAAGAACTTTCCAGATGGGCTGTTGAACCAAATATAACAATGATAACAATCAGTGCAGTTATGTGAAGGGAAAAGAATGCCTGTGGTGAAGGGCTGTGTGAGGCACACTTCTCTGTGCTGGAACACCCCCCAGTGCCGTGCTCTCTGTGGCATCCCAGCCCAAGTCCTGTGTACTGCATGGGAATCTCCTGTGTCTGCTGGCATGCGGCTTTTCTGGAGAGAGATCCTAGCTAACATTAATGGTGCCTGACAAGGCTGTGCACTGCTTGAAGAGTAAATACGGCAGATCTGTTCTGAGCCCACGTAAGAAGCCCACAAGTGATTAGCAGCATCGTTTTGGCTTCTTCAGAAAAGTAATTAGTTTAGCATCCAGATCACACTGGGACTTCAAGGAAACTGCCTCTTGTGGAAACCCTGTGGCATTCCCTGTAGCAGATGTGTCTCTTGTCAAATTGTATCTCAGACAGAACTGGGGAGTGTGGGATTGAGGCTGGTACATAAGGTATTAAGTGGTTTGCATGGAAGCCTTTGGATGAGAGTAGAAGATTGAACAGTGAACAGCTCTTGTCTGGAGAAATTTGCTATTGTGATATGATGGTCTGCAGGAACTGAGCAAACGGGGACAGCCTTCAAAGTCATTTGGGTTCTTAAGTCTTCCTGAAGTATTAATTCTGATCACTTAGAGCACTGCTGGTGTGTGAGGCAGTCAGGGCAAAACATTGTCTCTTCTCTAAATGCTTTGCACAAGGGAAAAGAAACTTAAGAAAAGGAAAAACATGTGGAACTAAGACTGATCATTAGGTCTTTGTATGCATCCCAAAATAGAGAATGAAGATTTATTAATTCATTCAAGGAGGAGGCTTGCTTGCCATCTACTTGGAGAGGAAGCATGCTGAGTATCTGCTGTAAATGGGGAGATGGCTTCGAGTCAGGACAGAGTGGGCGAGATTAAATATCTGGCAAGATGGAAGGTTGCTGGAGGGAGTGGGAGTTGGTGACTGCAAAATGCCTTGGGCTGAGCATAGCCTCAGGTTTCCTGTATGGATTTGCACGCTGAATGGTGGTTAATGGCAACACAAATAGCCAATCCAGCCTTCCTAGTGTTGGTCTTTATTTTTGGAGGCATCCTTCAGTGGAAAGTCTTTGATGCTCTCATGGAGAAGTATGCAAAGTCTAAATTCTCCCTTGGGTGACTGCATTTTTTTTTTTTTTGCCAGGTATTTGCCGTTCTTGATCTCATCTGTTGAGCAATGTGTTGACATTGCTGATGGGGGTGGTGAGGCTCAACGTGCTAAGGTTGCTGTAATTCCAGCTCCAGGTAGGTCTAATGAAATTGAGGAACCACTTACCCAATAGGCAGCCTTAGCTAGCTGATTATTTGTTGCTCTTGTTTAGGTCAGGTTCTCCATCCGCATTTGTGCTCCTGCCCTCGGGTCTCCCCAGCCTGCTGCCCTGTGCAGCCACAGCCATCAGTCAGCAAAGGTGCCAGCTCCATTCCTTGCTCCTCACCGATGGGCAATTCAGCAAAGAGGAGGCCAGGATGAGGTGAGTGGTTGCTCACCAGTGAAATGGCAGGACCCTTGGTTCCTGTTCAAGGCACAGAAGATAGGAGATGCTGCTGATGTTCTTGTCATAGACCTTAGGCTGAAATGACACTCTTCATCCACGCTTTCTCCCCAGTTTATTGACAAAAATTTAGCCATTTCTCCCACTGTCTCCAGGCTCTGGAAAGCCCCTAGACAAAAGAATTTTTTCAAACACATAGTTTCCTTTTGTGAATCAAATTCTAACCCCTTAATGTTCAGCAAATAATTTGTTCCAAAGGGACCTTGTTGTATGTGATCGTAATTACATTTGGTTTTTAATAATCATAAACACTCTTGTTTTCTAAGAACCAGCAAAACTGATTTCCAAATCATTTAATTTGAATGGCATGTTTTGTGTTTGTGTAGCATCTTCTCCCCCCATACACACTTCTAAAGAAAAACAAACAATGTATAAAAAAAAGAAAGGCAAGTGTGTTGGGGGAGAACCTTGGAGAACTTTAAAAGACTAAACCTGAAAAGGGAGGGTGGGATCAGCTAATTTGTCCCTCTTTTGTGTGGTTTATTAAGCCTTTTGTTCTGGAACGCATGGGTTCAGTGGGAAAGCGGTTTTTGATATATAATGTATTTACTTTTGCTAATTAATTAAAGCAGTATTCATATGAAAATGCTGACTGATAATGGCTTTCACAGCAACAACTGTGTTTTTTAAAGTAGCAACTTTTAATTACAAATTGACTGGCAGAAATATATAAACCCAAATATTGTTCCACTGATTTCCTTTTAACTGCGTTACTCTTGCTTGATTTATCGGATTAGGGCTTTTCACACATAGTGCGTACAAGATATTGTTTTTAATGAGAAATTAAAAGATTACCAACAATACCCATAAACCATTAAAAACACAAACTCTAGATGAATGGTAATTAGACAGAATGATTTGAGGCTGATAAATTGAAAGCAATTAATGTATTTGTTTGGGATTCTGGAGATAGCTGTGTGTTCCAGAAAGCACTGAAGGGCTCAGATTTGGTGTCGGATTGTGTGCAGAGATACCTGCACTGCTTCAGGTGTCCGGGTCCCAGGAAAACACCAGTGGAGAAGATGCTGAAAGGGCTCCTGGGGCTTCGAGAGGGGGAGACGTGAGAGCTTATGTGAGGGGCTTTGTGGGGAGGGCCGAAGGGGAGGTCACAGCAGGGCGTCAGTGAATCAAGCCTTTCCTGTGGTCTGATGTAAAGGGATATGTGAGGTAGGAGGGGGGAAAGTGCTGAGGACAGGAAAATGTTTCTCATCTGTGCTGTGGTTTATTAGTACTGAGTCTTCTGCTTAACCCGAGCAGTCCTCAGTTGGTGAGCAAGTGTGAGATGCTCCCCTCTGGGACATGAGGGGGATGTGGCTTGTTACCCCAGCAAGATCGCTGCTGCTCATGCTCTTGGCAGAAGCAACTGTTCCAAGATGCTGTGTCTGGAAAGGGAGCACTGTTGGATGTTCCTTGTGCTTGCTTCCAGACCAATGTAAATTCTTCAAATATCAAAATGAGGACTCGCAGCAAACAAAAACCTGAAACCTTTTCCCTGTTTTTCCCTCAAGTCATCAGAATCAAACCCTTCTCACACAATGTTTTGTTTGTGATAATTTGGTGTTTCTGATGGTAGGGAGGGTCTAATAAAAGAAATTCTAGACATGGAATTGTGCAAGTAGAACTCCCTTCTTCTCACCATTGGCTTATCTCTCTATTCCAATCCCTCCTTTAGATGTATTTCTTCCATGAGGCTTTTCAGTGCTTATCCGCTGTAGAAGGAAATGCATTATTTAACAAGGCAAGAGCAAGAAAACAGTGCATGCCCTTCACGTTTAACCATCAGCTGCTGGTATCTTGTTCAGGGAATCAGGTTTTCAAAGGAGCACAAGCTCTTGAAAGGCCTTAGAGGAGCAGATGCTGGCTCTCTTTTGAGAACCTGGCCACCAGGTTCCCAGTGGGAGCTGTTGGACTGAACCAGACTCTCTTGAAGTTTTGCCCTGAAAAATAAAAATGATGTTCTCTATGGAAACTCTGTGGCTTGTCAAATTTAGGGCGCAATTCTTTCAGTTGCTGATTACTTCTGGGAGTGTTGCAGGTGCTCTGAAGCATACACCTGCAGGAGCCCCATGCGATGCTCACAGGGGGATGTTTCTTATGGCTCTCCTCTGTTCCACTCGAATCAAAGCAGGTATGTCAGCAAGGAACATACTGCTTCTGGGGGTGAGGGAGACAAGGCACGGTTAACCCAGAGGGCTTACTCTCTAGGGAACATTTGTTGGGTTGCTGCCACTGCTGTAAAGTAGTGTCCTGGGCATTTCATTAAGTATTCTTCATTCCTTGTTGCACGAATTCAGCCATCAAATTAACAAATAAGGGTCCTGGAGGAGCCACCTGGGGCCTATTGCGAAAGCTGGATGCCAGTAAAATCCAGTTGCATATTGCAAAAGGGAAAAGACCAATAAGGAAACAATAACAGAAAAGCTCTATTAAAAAGGCATATGGATACAATGTTGCTGGCCCAGTTAATGAACCTGTTATATTCAGTAGTGCAATAAAATCCAAAGTAATTGCAAATGAAACTTAATGCCTTGTAAAAGAGTCCAGCTCCTTTTTGAAATGAAGGCCTGATCCAGCAGGAGGTGTATGTGTGCTGCACAGCTTAACTCGTGTTTTAGGAAGCATCTGAATAGCTGTGGATGATGTTGAGGTTGTTTGAAACGTGCCTGCTTTCTTAGCCCAGCCTTCTGCAGGAGGATGTGGAACAGGGCAGCGCATGGAGAATGTGACCTCGACCGTGTGCGTGTGGGATCCTGCATACCCTGCTCTTCCCTCCAGGCTCAGGAGTCACTTCAGACTGATGCAACCAGGAAGTTGTTGAGGTGACGGTAATTTTTTTTCCCCCTTTTCTCAAATACCTTTGTTTCACTATCATTCTAACTGGATTGGAGGCCTCAAAGCCCTGCAAAAGCAGGCAGAGGAGTCCTTCCAGCCTTCCCTGTACACATAGCCTTTCTTCTTTACTTTTTTACTACCTGTCCACTTCAAACAAACTCCATTTGTAGACAGAAAATAGATTAAGAACCCCATGATTTTCCTGTCTATTGAAGACTTTGGATAGTAGCAGTTTCTGTAAGTAGTAGGGATGAATCCTGATCATCTTCATTCAATTCTCAAGCTTACTTTGTGTGAATAAGAAATAGATGTAAGGGAGAGGATGTGCAGCACCACCATTTTCTGGTGAGGCTAGTGATAATTTCTTTGGTGATTTAGTACCTGGTCTGTGGGATTTAAAGAGCTGCGTTGAGAGTTTTAGCTTAATTTTAAAAGCACATTTCTAGTCCTCATGTTTGTGTAAACTCCATCCCCCCACCTAATTCAACTTGGTTATGCCTAAAAGACTTGGGATCCAGAAGGCAGAGAAAAATAACACAAGGCTGGTTGTTATTAGAAACAAACACTACCACCCATTCCCCAAACTGATGGTATTTGAATTCCTGAGTTTGCATTGCTGATTTGGGGCCAAGGGAGCTGAAGGCAGGTAGAGCCTGACCCGCATCAGATTACAAGCTGGAACCTGGTTGTTTTTCTTGACAACAAACTGAGCCTGGTGAAGAACCCACTGCAAAATAATGGGTTGAGCAAGGGCAGAGGGCAATAGGAGCCCTCAGAAAATCCTTCCCACTTTCATCCGTAAAACTTCATTTTTCAGGAGAGATGTTACAGTCCTGCAAAGGATGCCATCCCCCCCCTCCTCCTTACTAATCAGGTTTTCATTTAATTTGCAATGCTTCGTTTCCCCACATGAATTGGCTATAGCTGGTAAATAAAGCTGCGAATGGCCCTTTTAAGTTCAAATGATGGTTCTAGCTGCACATTCCTCAGTTAAAAATGTGCAGCATCTTTCTTTCCTGGCATGCGCTAGCAGAAGTCATGGGGGGCAGTCAGAGGAATAGCCTGTACTTTCTTTATTGTTGTTCTTTCCTTCCTCTGATGGCATGAGTCAGGGATACTGCTGGTCTCTGAAATGGTAGTGTCTCCAATCCAGCAGTTACTCTGCCCATTCCATTGTTTTACTGAGCTCTGGCAGGCTATAAAGTTTATCTTGAGCCTGTGTAGTTGACAATAAGGGACAAATTTCTGAAATTCTAGTGGGAATTCTAGGGAAAGCTCCTTCTCGCTTTCCCCTCTTTGAAAGGAAGCAATCTTCTCCAGCCCAGTTCTTTCCTTACGGGGCTGGGACTGGATTCCTTTATTGGTTTCCTGTGTTAAGCTGGGTTTCACTTGGCTTCTGCCAAAGTTCTTGCTGAAACTGTTCCAACGCTTTATCCTCACAGCCGCACACACTCGTGAATTCCTCTGTGTCATATGTTGGTTTAAATCCATGCAAGTCATGGCACCTCTCAGTCTTCACCCCTGTGAAGTTGTGCAGCATTGAAATGGAGGTAAGTGCAAATAGATTCAAGGTGGGGAGCTTTCCTTCTCCGGAAATAAGAGATGGAGGCAGTGAAGTTCTGTGCAAAGGTGCTAGGGCTTCTCAGTAGTTAGAAATACGACTGTCCCTTAAAGTTGGATGCAAAATCTGCTGAAGTGAATGGAGAGAGTTCTGCTGATGTCAGTGAACCCTGGATCAGTCCCTTCCAAAGCTGCAAGAAATATGGTCCTAATCAGATGATGCAATTGTGGCTAATTACTCATATATTGGCAGCTGGATACTATAGGGGCTAAAAATAGGTCTGAGCATTTATGCAGGACTCTAAATACGAGTTCAGGTCTTTTAGAAGAGCTCGTTAGGAGAGGGACAGATCCTGTACTCAGGAGGGCATGGCAGCAGTGAATATCGTGTGTTTTGGAAACTCAGCCCCTTTGTTTGGTTAAATGAGAACACGGGGTATTTTTGGATCTGGCTCCAGCTGTAGGTGTTGAAAGCTTGAAAGCCTATTTCTGAACAAATTTTAAAGAATGCCTCCCTTTCCATTTCAGAACTGAATTTTGCAAGGTGTTATGTTCCTTCAGCTGCTTTTGATAGCACTGAAATGGCATGGAATATTTTAGGGCCATATGTAGAGATAGTCGAAGGCCTGAGGACCACTGTTGGCTTTGGTTATTTAGATGAAGGATACGAACATTTGAGATCACTTTAGAAACAGCAGGCCAGCCAGCAATTTCACATCTAGATCTTGATTTGAACTGCGAAACCCCAGCAAAGTTGGGATATACGATCCCAAGACTGGGGTTGTCTAAACATGGAAATCGCTCAGAATTCAAGTCAGAAAAAAACAAATGTGAAAACACTGACTAAATGCAGTGGTCCTGGGTAGCTAATGTTCCCACCCAAGAGTTCTGGTATGCTCAGGACACAACCATTATCAGCTGAAATACTACCTGTCTTGTTGCAGCCTGGATTTGGTCTCCTTGCCTGTGGATTAGACGTAAGGAATATAAAACAAAATACATGCACAAAACCCTTGTGTTTCCTTTGCAAATTCAGGCTGTGCACATAGTTAATTCTTTTCATGTTAATCTACACTTACAACCCGATAACAAGTTAGAGCTTTCTTCTAATCAGGCTTGATTAAATTTGGAAGATTTCTTCCCAACAGGAGAACCCTTTCTGCTTTCATGCAGTAAACATGATTTTGTGCTTTCTGTATTTCTCTCTTTTTTTTTTTTTTAATTTTTATTTCAGGAATTCTTTTATTATTATTATTATTATGAATAAGCTAGTTTTAAATCAATTTCAACAGCTGGAATTAATTTTCCTGTTACTGACTCTTCACTTGGGCCTGTCACAGAGCGGGAGGCTTTCTATTAGCATAAACATAACTGAAAGCTCTGGAATTTGCATTAATGTACTTTTAACAAGTTGACAGTCTTTTGGCACGCGCTCCTGAGATCTGAGAAGCAAGGGAAAAAAAGACTGTATTATACCTTACACTGGCTGGATTGTAAGAAACTGTCAGGTAAAACCTCAGGTTTCTTTTCCTACTGCAAAAATATGGGACAAAGTATCCACTCATATCCACTCATAAGCAGGTGCATATATCTGACAATTTTGCAAAGTCCTTGCTGCTCACTCCTGTCCTCTGACAGAGAATGCTCATGACTCAAGCAAGATGTTTTGTTGTTATTTAGTGGATGTGGAACTCGCAGAAGGACTGCGGAGGTGCTGAGGGTGCAAAATATTTCTGCAAAGTTTTTAAGGGGTCTCAGGAAATGTTTAGCTCAGTGAAAAGGGCTGTGGATCCTTTGAAAAGTGGTCCAAACCCTGCTAGAGACATTGGAAAATGTTAAGTGAGCTGGTCCTGCAAGCCCCTTCTTGCCTTGAGGCAGGCAAAGGGCTCAGCATGGCGATTCTGCTCACTTGTGACATGAGACAATGATTTTTTGCCTTTGTTTAAACCAAATAATTTCAGTGAATGACTGAATCACTAAGTTTGGAAAAGACCCCCAAGATCTAGTCCAACCATCAATGCATCACCACCATACCCACTAAACCATGTCCCTAAGTACCGCATCTATTTTCTACAAGATGTCATCTTGTCATCATGTCATCTTCTACAAGAGAAGGCCTTTCTTCAAGGTCTTTTCTTTCCATTTTTTCCAGGTGAGGGTCTTTCCATCTATTTCTGTCTCCTAAGTGGCAATGAGTGGTGTTTTGAATATTTCCCACATTAGTCACAGGACCAGCACTCAATTTCTACATAAATAGAGGCTGACATATTTGTAATTAGGAAAGAAATCACTTTCAGCTATTGCTTACGTTGAAGGTGTTACAATGTTTGTGAAAAATGTACAAGTCTGCATCAAATTTGTGTGTGTTTCTAGTTATATTAGAAAAGTAGGCAGAAAAAGGTATTTGGACCGAAGATCAGACTTGTATCAGTTGCCATGGAAATAAAAGGAACACAGAAAATTGAGGGAATCCTTTAAACTACAGGGTATTCTAGATTGAGTTCTTATTTGACTGTTTATTTAGGCCCTACATTAAGACAAAAATGTGCGTATAGCCAGCTCCTCCTGCTGGATCCAGAGCAACTATTGGAGCTTTAGAGATATGGCTGATGCTGGCCTCAGAACAGAGGAGAGGAGGCTGGGGAGTGCTTGTGATGGTGCTTGGCTGGCTCCCCCCAGTTCCCCTGCTTCATGCTCACACAGCAAGGCCAGAGATTTGGAAGGGCTGTGGTATTTATCTGCTTCAGGCTCTGTTCTTCAGGCTTGCCTCTTGAGTTTGGAATGACCAAAATGGTACCCATTAGGTATGGAAATGACGAACTGATCTGGCTGACACTGGAGTGATATGACACTGCTTACAGGCAGTCATATGGTAATGGTTGTGCTGCTGGGAACAGTCTGCTAACAGCAAAGCGTTTGTAAATAGCTGAAACCTGACTGAATTCCTCTGTCAGCTCAGGACGGAATCCTTCTGCCACTCCTCTTCTTGCCTCTTTGCTCTTGAACCACAGTGAAGTATTCTGTGAGAGTGTCTCCATGCCCACCAAACCCTCAGTGCCACATCTGCATGTCTCTCTTCCCTCTCCCAGGCAATACAAGTTCTTACCTGGCCCCAAGGCCACTTGCTGAGAGCAGGAGCAGCCTGCCCAGCTCCGCTTGGCTGAGATGCTGCTCTCTGTTGCTTCAACTCATGAAAGGCACTTGAGGTGCACCTGCTCAGCTGTGGCAGCCACATGTATTTTCCAAAGCTAGCTTGAAATCTAGGTCTAGGTGTTCCCCTGGCTCACAGAGCTTCATTGGAGAATCACAGGTTGCAGTCGCTGATTAGAGTACAAGGATTGATCCTTGGAGAAGGGCAACGGGCCACTTCTCTCTATCCTCCAGACCAAAAAGTCTTCTAGGAGGTTTGTCTCCAATAAGCCTTTCGAGGAAACCTGTTGTGTTGGTATAAGTAGTTCACAAAGCAGAGAATGGGCTGCAAACACATGAGAGCTTTACCCACCTGTCTGCTTTGTGTCCTCCTTTGATTTAAAAAGCAGGCTTTTTTCTTTCACAAAAAATGAGGTTTCTCCTTACCCCCCCAACTCAAGCCATGCAGCCTTGAATCATCCCAAATGCAAGGGAAGGGATAACTGCCACATTAGTGACCCAGCAATGGGGACCTGGTGCCTCTGCCAGCATTGACCTCACCAGCGTCAGTGGAAAGTAAACATCAGACCCTGGGCAGGCGACGTGTGGGAGCCGTGGGCAGGGGAGTTGAGGGCTGGGAGAGCTTTGCAGTGATGGGAAGAGGAGTGTGAGAAAGGGAAAAGGAAGGGTG
Source organism: Meleagris gallopavo (assembly GCF_905368555.1). Taxonomy (NCBI): domain Eukaryota; kingdom Metazoa; phylum Chordata; class Aves; order Galliformes; family Phasianidae; genus Meleagris; species Meleagris gallopavo. The sequence continues at coordinate 9,161,921 of NC_139417.1, read as the reverse complement.
TTTTGGTTTAGAGATACTGTTTGCAGCGCTGATTCACCAGGCTAATCGGATCTTGGTGGCATTTCTCTTCTGGTATCTGCTTGGAGAGTCTGTCACTGTTTTTGAGAATTTATCTTTCTCATCAGAGCTTGGGTTATGTTGTTTTTTGTATTTTTTTGGTCTTTTTTTTTTTTTTTTTCCTTCATTCAATGCCTATAAGAGGAAGGCATCTGAAAACAAAATGTCCTTTTCTCATAGCTGAGTAGGCCTGAGGCCCCTTGTGCTGAGGAATGGGGAGCGATGACCAGTGCTGAACCTTCAACTTCTGCAGCATGGAAAGAGGGTTCAGGGATTAGTTATGCCAGCTAAAACGTCTGCTCCAACCCCTGTCGTATCTGTTGAATATCTGTGAGAGGGGGACTGATGGGGGAGCGTCTGATTAAAGAATATTGGCTATGCAGGGATCCTTCAGTGAGACTTCTCCATAAATAGCACTTGTTGCTAACTTAGCCTTGCATGTTTACAGACATTGGTGTTAAAATATGCAAATGAATTGAGGTATTTGAACAACCAGTGAGTATCTATTTCATATTACTGTTGAATGTATGTATTAGAGACCTTTTAGTACAATAGATGAAGGTTACAGCCATCACAACTACATCCCAAACATGGCTGATGTGGATCCAGCCCCAGCCTGTTTCTTAGACAGGTTCCAATGTAGAGATCTAAGTTGTTATTTCCAGATGCCTGACAACTTGCATTTCTACATTTTTTGAGTGTCTACTATCACAGAGTGCCTTATGATGCCTCTGTTCTTGCTGAGTTAACACTGTAGCCTAAGAAGACTCATACTGGTTTCTAAAGCCTGATCTTGGAGTAAAACATGGTTTGTTCTCAGTGTCTTGTCCTAAGTTATTGATCTCATCCTCCCTACTCACTGATCTCTCATGTTCCAGAATTGAGTACGTCTATTCTTTACTCATCTTGTACTTTAGTGAAGTATTTTCAGCAGCATTCAGGATTAATCAGAATCTCCTGAAACCAAAAGGTGTTTTCCCACTGCTTTCAGGGGGAGCTGTTAGAGCAGAGCTTGGTGCTGTTGGGAATCCTATGCTAACTGACTGAGGAGGCAGGGGAAGGGCTCAAAGGATCTGGTATGTTTCATGGCAGAAGCAGTTTTGGAGGACTTCGGATAGAGGATCCCAAACTGAGCCTGGAGTGCATGAGGAGAACACAGAGAGGAAGACACGGTTAACATGACTTCAAGGAAACCTGTTCACATCTTTGGTGATGGCAATGAATGAATGAAAGATTCAGAACGTCCCTGTGATACTGGGGTGGCCATTTATTGCGGTTAACACAAGCGTAAAATTGCCATGAGTAAAAAAAACAAAAACAAAAAACATCCTGTTGTCCAGAAATATAAGACAACAGCATTGGCAAAGAGGGCCCATCCTCCGCAGCCCTTCCCCTCATGACTCCTCCACACTCAGGAAGTGGCAAGGCTGTTCTGTGTGGCCAAAAACAAGGCAGCAAAACTCCGGTGAAAAAGGGAGTTAGAGCTGATCGGTAAGCCATGGGCACTGAACATCTCTCAAAAGATAAGTCTCTGATGCTTGATTCTTTTTAGTCCTTTTGGAGACCGTGATAAGGAGGCGGCAGTTGCTTTGTCAGGGTTGCTCACGCTTTTTTGCACACTGTGTTCAGTTGCTGAACTTGTTCAGATAAGACAAACATCTAAACTCCATTTCCGGAGACACATACCAGTCTTTACACTCAGGCGATGGTTATACCAGGGGTGGGCTCCCGGAGGCAAAACTGATGTCAAAAGCCTGTGAGAAGGATTCTCTATAGCAGCTGGTGCTTTTGCATCTCTTCTGCTCGAAAAGTGGAATCCAGACTTTCCAAAGGCACTGGGGTGTTTGGGAAAATGGACTGCCAGCATCCCACTGGGAGCAGTGGGGAGGATTGCTTTAGGACACACAGGATTCCAGTTACTGCACAGTGACAAATTGGTGTTGACTTGTCCTAAGCAAGGTGCCCAATTTTGCTGTTTTTCTGCACTGAAAATTGAGGTACTTCAAATGCTGTCTAGAAATCCTGCAAGGAGAAAGGCTGCTGAAAATTAGATTCAGTGCCTTCTTTCCTTGCCTCCAACAGATTTCAGCCCTCAAAATATCTGATCCCTAGAATGTGCTCAAAGTGCTGTCACCGCTGCGTCCCTCAGAGATGTTCCTCCCCATGACCCTGCAGAGTGCTCAGCTTAACTCTGGTGGGCAGCAATTGCATCACTTATGCATCTCATCATCTAATCCCATTTATAGCCCAAGATGCCAATAAATTTTAAAAACCTGCAATGGAAAGACCTATTACTATGTCATCTAGGCTACAGTTCTGTCAGTGTAGGGTTATTCAATTAGCTGGGATACAAGTCATTAATATGGCCTTTTTTTTTTTTTTTTTTTAATTGCTACTACCAGAACAGCGATTTAAGGCATTTCTGAATTCCATTGACGTTTCCTTTCCCTGCCAGTTGCACAGGGTCAAATGCTGGGCCTAAAGCATGTGACTTCTTGATGTCTGCAGCAACATCAAATCCTGTCCTGAGATCGTCTTTAGGAGGAGTGGATGCACAGACCCCTCCTTTCATGTGCTGCATTGAATTCTCTGATACTGGTAGCTCAGAAGTGCTGTCTAATGGTGTGGATTCCCAGCTTTTCTGCAGTGGTTTTCTCCACTGCGTGGGAGCTGTTTTGGAAAGCAGTGACCTAGTCACGGTGCCAAGGCCTCGGTGTATTTGTGACCTCGTGCTTCACAGTTTCTTCCTGTGTTCTGCTGATGTGCTGTGGAAATTGGAATAACGTGTTTTGCCTGCAGGCAAAACCTCCCAGCCCTGAAGTCTTACGGCAGTGTTTCCCAGATGGAAACGTTTCTCCTGCTTTATCTGTATACACCTGCCAATGTGTAAGTATACCCCTCTGTGCCCATCCATTCTGGTGCCTTATTCCCCCAGGCTTTCATTTTGCTCTTCCCATTCCAGGCTGCCCGCTTGGAAAAGCTGTGTCTCCCTTCCTATGGGAAGCAGCTCCCAGAGCTGCCTGAGCCCTGAGCAGTGAAACTTTGCTGTTTCAAAGTCACATTGACCCGAGTGCTGCAGCAAATGTGTACAGCGTCTGCTGCCGTTGTTTCGCATGAGGGAGCTGCAGTCAAATATTAAAAAGGCAGCAAGAGCATTAAATTATTCGACAACAGAACATTGTCATTCCTCCATAAAACTATTTTGACCTGTAGTTTTCTATGGAGTCCATTGCTCTTAAATGTGCAATGAGAAAGGAAATTAAAAATTAATCTTTATTTCCATCTCAGAAGAAAACCTTAATTCTCTGCATTGAAATTATACTCGTAATCCAGGGTAATAAATTATAGTTTTTAATTGCAGCCAGTCACAGCCAATCACATGTGGATGTCTCTCTTTCTCTCGCTTGCTTTAACTTTGCTATGCAGAAGAACTCGTGGAGTGCTGGAAAAAATTCATGCACATTGACCAAGGCTCTTATCATGTAGCATAAGCTCACAACAACTGGGCTCTGCTCTTTTCTGGCACCCTAGAGCTGATGACCTGAGAGTACCTTATAGGGCAACGATTGCACCATACTCTCAGCCACAGGCAAACGGGTCTATTCAACCATTTCAACATGGAGGTGGTGGTGCAGCATCTTGTTCAAGGTTACGTGCTGTCAGTCAGTGAGCTAGGAACAAAATCTAGATTTTGTTCAACTGGTTCAACTGCTTCTGACTACCAAACAGCGCTCCCCCAAGCAGATACTGGGAGCCAGGATGTGCTGCTCTGGCCCACTGGCTGACTTGGCTGGCTTTAAGTACCAAAGCTCTGATGTTGTGTCTCTTCTTGGGGGAAATAAAAAAAAAAAAAAAAAGAAAAGACAGTTGAGTAATGCAGAGGTTTATTCTCAGAGCCTAATGAAGGGACCTTTGTGTTCTTTTACAGTAGTTGTGTTTTACTTGTGTTGTAGGCGAATGAAATGTCTATTGGTGTTTGACACTGTTGTATTACATATAATGAGAGCTACCTTGGAGTTGGAGTAGCTGACCTTTTTGGGTCCCTTCCAAGTCAAACGGTTCTATGAAATGAGTTTGCTGAGATATGGCATGCTTTTAAACCATAAAGAGAGGCATTTCTGTTCCCAAATAACTGATGTTTGCATTTGTCAGCTTCTTCCAGTGCTGTCTCACAATGTCTATCTGAGTACTTTCACACCTTCTGCTAGATGATCCTGGCTGGCTGTCATCTCACCACTTGCATGGTGGCACTAAGCCAGGGGTTGTTGTCTCTGAGAGCAGCCCATAAAATTCAAATACCTGGGAAGTGCATCTGAGTTCTTTCTTAGCACCTTTGTCCGAGCAGCTCAGCCTTGACATATTTTTTATATCTTTTTTGCTATGTCATATCCAAACAATGAGCTAGACTTGTATAGAGGATTTTAAAGGTGTCTTAGCATTTCCAAGCTCAGCTAGGAGAAGGGAGAGTCAATGGATGGATTGGATTCTTTGGCTGGAGGCAGTAATAGTGGGGGTAGAAGTCTATAGTTTTGATAACAGTCCCTAAGTCTGTTTCCTAGCTTTTTCTTAACGTACTGATATGTGGAAGAGTGGGCATGAGAGAAGGGGCAACAAAGTGACTAAACATCACAGCAGCTGCTGTGGGAATAGAATGTGGTCCACCTGACATTAAAAAGCCTTCTCCAGTTGCACAGTGTTATCAATATATATATTCACAGTGAAGGTTACTAATCAGGATTAACCTGATTAATCTATAGTCTTTGATTTGGAGAAGGCTGTAAGATTTCTGCAGTGTGTGGCCATTTCTCCTCACGTGCTCAGTGTGACTGGTAGCAATGAGGAGAGTGGTGAAATCCATACTTCAGGATGCATTAAAAAGAACAGACAGTAAATCTAGCAACGTTTTTGACCAAGAGCACTTACGTTCTTGATGAGTAGTCCCCAGATTCCAGATATGAGTTTTATGGAGTCTTATTCTCCATTGGCAATTAAACAGAGAGCTTCAGCTGGGCTAAAAGAAACATTAGCCTTGGCAAAGCATCCCTTGGCTATGGCTGATGTGGAGGCCACTGGGAGTTCTGCTGCCCACCCCATATCACCGATGGCGAGCTGTCTGTGGGAGAGCTCTGAATCCTGTGTAGAAACAACAGCAGTGTGCATCAGCCAGGGCTGCTTCTGTCTGCAGTCGTGGGGATGTGGCTGAGCAGCTTGCCCTGGTGTATTTTTATGTTATGCTGCTAACAGTATGCCTAGATTAAAGGTACCTTATGTACACTTACAAATGCTAATCACACCTGATTTGTTTTATCTGAGCTGCTTTTCCATGCGAATTCTAACCCTTTTCTAGACAGGATTCACCGTGCCATAACGAATTGAATTGCTTGGAGGCTTTTTCTGGTGGTCTAGTTGAATTTTGCAGTTAACTTCCTTTCCCTCTGTTTCTACCAATTAGATTTACTTCTTAATGCTTCTTTTTTTATGTTGTTTTTTTTTTTTTAATTTTTTTATGAGCATTTAATCACGAGTCAAGTCTGGATAGCTTTTCCTCTCCACTGTTTTCCCTCCTGAATTGGTTCCTGCCAGTTTTTGGTGGGTTTTATTTTGCTTTTATTCCCCACTTTGTCTCTTAGATATCTACTGATAATACAGTGTAAAACAATTTTGGAGTCTGTCCTCCTAGCTGCTGAAACTGCAGAAGGGCGTACTTGGCGTGCTGAGGTAAGTGAACATATCCTCTTATGGACCACTAAAGAGATCCTTCAATTTTGAATGAGGCAACTTTGTGTGCCAGGAACACGCTCAGCCCAAACATCTGCTTCCCAACACGGAGCAGTCAGAGCACCCAGCAGACAATAACTTGTGTCTCCATACAAACAAGGCTCCTGGAAATTAAATGGTTTATCTCAAGTTATGAGACTGCTGACTGCTCATTGAGAGGTACTTCAGGGCTGGGGAAATAACTGCAGTCCTGTTTGTCATGTCCAAAGAAAGAGTGATCCTGGAATTTATTGTCCTGTGTGCGTAATTTTTGTATCTAGCAAAATACTGAAAGTAGGATTTATGAACTAAACAAACATGTTTCCGGAAGATGCTGGCAGCTGTGTGCCTTGAGCAGCAGTGGCGGCATGGTGAGTATATCTCCTCTGAAAATCTTCTTGTTTTATAGGACAATAAAATTAGTGAATGAAAGCAAAAAGGGAGATATAATGGATCTGGGTTTTAACTAGCGTATGAATCAATATCTCATGAGATCTTGCCTGGAAAAAAAAAAAAGTACTTCAGGAGCAAGGGCACGAAGAGAACAAGGGAAAAGAATGGGAGGGGTGGTCTAGTGACTGCAGCTGGAGGTCTGAGCAGAACAGGGCCTCAGCCAGTGGCTGTAATTCTGTGCTCTGCCAAAGCTTCCCAAGGCACTTGCTGCTTTTCTCTGCACCTTGGTTTGCCATAGTTAAATGAAGACAGTACCATTAGAGCAATGGTTGCTTGGCTTGTGGGCAAGGTGGCGTTTCAAGTTGAGAGGTTCTCTGATGTGTGGGAGTGGAGACCACGCAACATTGTCAGATTTTCCACCCCACCATATCAGCAATTACAAGAAATTATTGATTTCTCACCATTGCATGCTTCGTGCACAAAGCAGAAGATTTTGGTGCCTATTAAGATAGCAATATTTCATACACATTTTCCATTGGTTGGGCAAAAGTTCTTTATGGTTATGAGCTAACCCTGTCCTCACAAACAGCCATAACTCATCTGTTACAAGTTGCTGATTCTTTCCTTTGACTCGGAAGAGGAAAAAGATGTATTTGGCATTTAGAAACTTCCATAGCAACAACAGGAGAGAATAAACATCTTTGATTTTCCTCAGCCCTGGAGACAGGTCAGAAGAGGTCCTTGATGGGGCTGCAGAGTGGTCCTTCAGGCTTGCAGCCACATCGCTTGGTGCTGCCTTGGGTGGCTGGTGGGGGGGGGGCAATGAGGATTGCCTGCAGGGAGGATGCTGCTTTCCTGGGCCCAGGAGCGTTTGCTCAGCCTCCAAACACGTGTGCTATCCAGAGAGATTGTCTGCAATGAATGCTGAGCGGCTCTTCTGTATCAAACACTTCCCACCTTGAAAACTTCCTTGGTTAACTGCTCATTTCTAAATCATTATTAATGTATTTGCACAGGGATTTTAGAATTTAATTAGCCTCTTTTGAACTGCTCTTAGCGTGTTTGTCTAGAGAAACAGAAAATCCCTCCATGACTTGTTTGCTTTCTTCCTTCGCTGGTTTTCACTGGAAGGGGAAGATACCTCTGGGCTTTGCAGGGTTGCAGCCTCCTACGTTGCACGATCCATGCAGGCACTCAGGTTTCATTTGGAGCCTTCTTTGGAGTGTTTCCCTTTGCAAAGCGAGGCTGGGCAGAGCGGAGCAGGGCTCCTGGTGCTCACGCACACGTGCACTTTCCCTCTTGCAAACCACAGTGGTTCTGACCGCTGCCTCTGGTACTGTTGTGTTGGTCCCAAATTGAGGAAGGATGACTAACTTAATCACTGGATAGTTTTGATTTCTAAAATTAAACAGCCTGCCACATGTGCAACGCTGTTGCTGTATTTATGCTGGCAGTTAGCAGGCAGCACCAGGCAGCGAGAGGGACTTCACAGCTGCAGCTTGTGCCTGCACTGATGTGTGCAAGCAGATGTTCCTTCGTACTTCTCCCAGCTTTGTGGATTTGTCTCCTTGTAAAAACAACAGCACTTGTGCTCAGAGAGCTTTCTGGCCAAGCTCTCAGCCATCACTTTGTAAACGTATGCTGATGAGCCGTGGTGCGACTCAGCTGCAGAGATGGAAGGGCTGAGGGGCTGAGCAAAGCCAGAGTGCAGCAAGGCACTGCCCCAACCCAGTGCTGAAGCAGCTGTGGGCTGCAGGATGGCTTCTCTGCGAAGCTGGGGGGCTCTGCTCCCCAATATCGTCCAGGTGGCTCTGCCCCGAGCTCTTCGGTCAATAGGAATGAGATGCCTTTCTCTCACTGTTTGCTTTATTGCTAGCACCGCACGGATTTATTTGGGTTATTGGAGAGAGGAAATAAGAGCAATAAGCTGTGGATAAAAGCTAAGGTGAAACGCACAGAGGTGGAAGGACTTCATTCTTTGGAGGAGGACGGGCTGAGGAATGAGATGTTAGGTTCTATTTTGGTTCAAGCAGTAGTTCCCTGGTCTTAGATGTGTTACTGAGCTTTGTTTTCTCACAAAAGGCCTGGCGGGAGGATCAAGAGATGGAAGAAATTTTTAGCACTAACCAATGAGGAGTTTTTGGGTGAAGTGAAATATTTTGACGTAATGGATTGGATTTACTGAGTCAGTGACTTAGACGTGCTTTCGTTTGGTGTTAAGCAGGTGTTACTGCAAAGCATCAGGGAGGTGTGTTTTGGTAGAGCTTTGTGTGCGTGTTGAAGAGGTGGCAGGAGAAGGTTTGCTTTTCATTTGCAAAGCTTCTGATTGAAAACAAGTGAATCCTTTGGGATTTCTTCGTGAGCTCTATGGATCTGGCAAGTGTATTTAATGGAAGCAGAGAGTGTTCAAGATAAGGTATTGGATGGGGCGCTGGTCTAATACCAGATCTGGAGGTTGGTGGTCCTGCCTGTGGCAGGGGGGGTTGGAACTTGATGATCTTTGGAGTCCCTTCCAGCCCCAGTCATTCTATGATCTGTCCCTTAGAACAATGTCAAATTAAGTAAACCCTATCAATTATGTCTGGAAAAAAAAATTAGACAAGTTTCATCAGTGCAATGCTGCATGCTCTCCTGTCAGGTTGCATGAATGCTGCTGGGGTACAAGGACACTCTGGAGCACCAAGAGATGATCCAAACTTCACAGCCTTGTGCTCTGACCTGTCACTTGTCATCTTCCAGGCATCATCTTCAGCACCTTCAGTGCAGTTAGATTGTTTTTTGAGTGTCAAAGGTGTGAATTTATGCCTAGGGAATTGCTCTTGGGATGCAAGCATGACTTGTAATTATTTTTTGTTTCCATGAGTTAAATAACTTTAAGTCCATATTTGGATTCATATTTTAATGATAGAACTGCAGCACAAAGGAACTGCTGTTTGTGCCAGCAGGGCACTTGGCTCTCTCATTTTTGCTGCCTCCTGTCTGAAAAGGAACGCAGCATATATTGATCCCAGCTTTTAGAACTCGTTCTATTTATGAACCCAAATTGCAGAATGAAGGTACGAAGAACACTTGAAAAGGGGAAGATCTATACGAGAACGACAAAGGGAATAAATTAAAGCAGCCTCCCCTCTCTAATGGGCTGCCAGCTGCTGTTAGCGAGGGGATGCCCCAGTGCCATCTACCTGAGTGATGCTCCAGCATCAGGGGATTTTCTTGAGCACAGTATTGATTTTTGTTACTACATTAAGCTTTTAACTTTGTCAATGGTATTCTTGGAAATCATTACTGCTGTGATGTGCAGCACAAGAGGTGAAATATCTCTGCTGCTTCTGTGTGGGTGCAGTCTGCGATCGCTTCTCTCTTTCTTCCCTTTGTTGTGGAAGCCCCATTCAGCTGATGCACCTCAAGGAGAGCGAGGAGGAAAGGAAGTAAAATTGCAAGCCAGGATGGCCTTGGAACAGGGTGAGAGAGACTGATTTTTTCAACAAATTGGTGACAACTTTTTAAGCTTTCCTAGTGGCTGTGAATGTGGGGTAGGGGGGTCAGAGCACAGTCCAGGGCTGGTGCTTGGGGTCCACTGGGTGGGTATGTGGATGTGCGCTGCAGGGGCTAAGAGCTACATTCAGCATGCTTGAACAGTGCATCTTAACTGAACTCAGCCCCCGGGTGAGCTCAAACTCTTCCTACTTGAGACTGAAAATAGTTAAATTGGGGAGCAAAAGGACAGGAGTGGAGGACTGTTGTTACTGAGGTTTAGGCTAGATCCTAGGCTCGTTCCCTTTAGGCAGAGATTAACATAGACAGAACACAAAGCTGCACGTCCAAATGGCTGTGGTTGTTTCTAATCCATCCAGCTTCCCGTCAGAAGGGAACTGCTTGCAGACAGGAGCATTTTACTGCAGACTCAGCTGTGCTGTGCTGTTAGAAGCTGTTAATTCCCCATCCTGTCTCCTCCTCCTATTGCTCCCTTCCCAATAGCTGTTCTTGGATCAGACTGGCTGCCTGCTCCTTGGGGTCTGTGTGTGAGCCCTGAGGTGTTCCATTTCAGGACAAAGTAAGGCGATTCCTGCCCTTAGCAATCCTTCACTGCTGTGACCTCCTGAGAGACGTGAAGGTCCCAGAGGAGGGAATACCTCATTAAGGAGAGAGCTGATGTCATAGAATCAATGGAATCATACAATTATCAAATCTGGAAAAGGCCACTAAGATCATCAAGTTCAACCATCAACGCATCGTGTGGTCACAGAAATAAGAAATGGCCAAGTGTTATCTGGCTCCACAGTTATTTTCATGTCAGTTCTTTGCAGGAAAGAGAGGTGTAAGGAACCAGGAGGAACTGTCCCATCCCTTCCACTGCCCCAGGATGGAGCCAACTCACTTAAGGTTTGTTTTGGTGCAGGACAAGAGTGTGGGCTCTACTCTTTGCTTGGACCAGCTCTGTCTGCCCCACTTCCACCAGACCCCTCTGCACAACCCTTTGCAACGAGATCAAATGCTGCTTAGGTAGGAATATGTTGTTCTCTATAGTGTCTCCATGCTGATAGCTCTGATATAGCTCTGATGAGAGGTGGTCCAGCTCGTTGCTAAAAAGCATTCTGCTGACAGAATGTATGCCTGGGAGGGTGATGAGCCTCCACCTTAGCAGAAAGCAGAAAGAATTTTCCTCTTCTGCAGTCTTCCCCCCTCCCCCCGTCCACTACTGTGTCAAAACCTTGAGTTTTGTGTAAAGTTGTTAAATAAGCTTCTGGGCAAAATAAAAGATCAAAAGAGGTCTAATTAGCTGCAGTCTGCTTAGGAATTGTGGATGTTCACCTAGTTTTATAAATTGACACTTTTAACATTAAAACTCAAAGCAAAAAACGATGTAATTATTCCCTTTTTTTTTTTTTTTTTGAAGCTTAGGTTTAATGTCTTTATTGAAAATTGGGTACTTCTATGGCATCTCAAGATGCTTTATTCTATCAAATCTGGAGCAAGTCATTTTTCATTTTGGATTGTAATGTGGTATAAATGATAAGAGCCTGATTCAGAAAGCTTTTTTTTTTTTCCTCCCCACTGGCAGCTTGACGAGAGAGCCTCATACTCACGTCACAATAACCCTGAAGATAATCTATTGTTTGAGTCTTTGTGAAACTGCTTGCTTTTATAAAGGGGAAAAGTGAGATTTTTTGAGCCCATGGTTAGGGTGCCTGAACCTCACTTGCTCTCACAGGATTTCTGCTTCTTTTTAAATTTTATTTCTTTTACCAGACACGGGATACCAAAGTAGAAGTAGATACCTGCTATGATGGTCTGTGCTGTGATCATTTATTGAAGTCTATGTGCAGTCTAATTGAAGCTCAGAATGTAACAGGTAGCTGAATGGAGAACATCTGGTGGTTAGAAAAAAGGAGGAATGAGAGATGCATAGATGAGCTTTGTTATATTTTTTGGGCTTCTTTCCAAACTCTGATCATTTGGATGTACCATGCATGCTTCATGTTCACATCAGGTCTCCCTGAATTTGACCTCAGTATCATAGAGTGGAGTGGACACATGAGAGGAGGGTCACAATGAAGTCATTTTGGAGCTGGACTGTTTACAAGTATTATTTACACTGTGGCAAGACACACAGTCTCCATTTAGAACCAGAGGGTGATGGTGCTGGCTCTTCCCTAGTGCATAGGAAGTCCTGGTGCCTGCCCCGAAGACCTTACCACCCATAAAGAGAAATGGCAAATGCAGGGTTTGTATTTGTGTGAGGGTGACTGCAGAAAAGGGTCAGTCCCCCAGTGAACTTTAAACTTTTTTGGATGTTTATCTAAAAGTTCATGCAAATGGAGGTGGATTTCTTTGATCTGGGGTTCTCATGAGAGCTGTCTTTTGTAATTTCGACTGCTCCCTGGCTTGTGTCAGAAATGCTGTGAGTGGGGTCTGCCCTGGGATTTGGCACAGCCCAGGTTTTAACGGGCTGGAAGGGAAATGGAGCAAGATTCAGACAGCGGAGTAGAGCTTGCAGAAGAGAAATTTTTATTGGCATCTTTTATATCATTCTAATTCAGAAGTTTCAGTTCTTGATGATCATGCTGGGCAGAGGTTCAAGATTTCATTTGCAGTTGGCTCAGCTCAGATGCTGGAGGAAGCTTCTGCGATTGGGAGGAAGGTCCTTTTCCTGCAAGAACAGAATTTCTTATTTGACATTAGGAGTGGGATTAGAGCCTCCTTAGAGATTCCAGTGGGGATTTGCTTGAATTTTTCCAACTCTGCTTCTCTGGCCCAATGTGGCAATTAGAGGAGAGATGTTTGATTGTTGCTGCAAGTGATCTGGCTGCTTGCTCTTGTGGATTTCTTGATAATCAGAGCTCACTGATTTGCTTGCTACAAATGTGGTTATTGATTCATAGAGATTTTACTGAGAATGGAAGCTTGTCCTTTATTACTTTTAATTTGTTTCATTGGCTAGATAGTGAACAGGCATTACTTTCACTCACCAGGACAGCTGCTTTCTGGAAAAGGCTCAATTATTATTCTTTGCACATGCTCTGTATGGGCTGTGCTACCATACAGTGTGTGTACAGTCCAAGCCTTTTCCCATTTGCTGCATAGCAAGATATCCACTGGCTTCTTTGGGAAAGATACTGACAAGAGTATTGGTGCAGGCTGCCCAGGGAGGCGGTGGAGTCACCATCCCTGCAGGTGTTCAAGAACCGTGAGATCTGGTACTGAGGGTTGTGGTCAGTGGGCAAGGTGGGCAAGGTGGGGGTGGGCTGATGGACTGGATGATCTTAGTGGTCTTTTCCAACTTTAATGATCCTGTGAGATAGAGCCTGGGAGCAGCTCTGGAAGCAGATGCAGTGTGATTCCATGAGTTGTTGCTTTGTTAAGGAGTTAATGAGGAGGAGTTTCAATCCCTCTGCCCCATCCAAGAGCAAGAGGAGATGGGTGTCTCCTTGGCTGTATGCTGGGTTGAGGATTTGACCTCCAGTGAACAGCCTGGCGTGGTGGAGCTGCTCCGTGTGTTTGCTGTGCTGCTCAGAGGGTGTGCATCACACGGAGCATCGCTCCTGGGAAGCTGAGCTTGGACAACACAGAGCAGCTTCCATCTGGCTCTCATATAGCCATAATGATCATTAAATAACACTTTAATGTTTTACAGCTTAATGTTTTTGTTTTAATATTAAACAAAGGTTTTCTTTAAGGGAATTTAGTTTAATCATCTGGTTGCATGGCTGACCTGAGGAGGAGCACTGAAAGCCTACAAAATTCCCCAGATGCAGCAGAGAATGAAAGCCCTTACAATTTAATAAACTATCCAAGATGAAGTAACTGGACTAATAAGTTTGTGACCTGTACCTGCGGGATGTGAATGCATGCATATATCGGAGGAAGGAAAACGCCACTTCCATCAAACACAGCTGGTACTTAAGGCTAAATGCATAAATTGTTTTTTTATTTTAATTCTTTCATCTTTCCTATGTTTCTTGTGCCAACCTGCCTATTGGAAGTACTTCAATTGCAAGTATGTGAAATTGCCATTTTTTCTGCTCAAGAACATGCAAGTCTTGTAGATCCCAGTTATCATTTCATCTTTTAGAAAGTTACCTGAGTTGACAGATGAACCATGCGGATGCCCATCAAATCTGCTCCACCACTTCAAGCTAGTGCCTTGTGTTTTAGTGCCCATCCAAAAATTCCAAATGGGCACATCACCATTTAGGTAATAAATGAAATAAATTCTTATCTAAACACAGGGTTATGACCACACATTTAAGAGATGGGTTGCCGTAAGTAGTTATAACTTGTAAGTTATAAGCTGTCGTGGGTTCTGATGTCTCTCCTCCTCTCAGAGAAATCTTGTTCTTAAAGCTCATTTTCAATGCTTTTGGCTCTTAAGAATTTGCTAGGTGTTTTCAAGCCTCTTGAGAGCCACACATCAACCTACAGGAAAACATACATTTGTAAAATGATATTAACTTCTATAATTTCTTGTCATTTATAAACTTCATTCAAATGACTCTTGACCATTTTGATTTCAGAAGCATTCAATAGAGTGCTGAATTTTCATTTCCCTTTAACAGAGAGATTCTGGAAACAAAAAATGTGCTTTTCTGCTTGCTGCTGGACAAGGCTTATGGGTAGAGATAATATCTTAGACAAACTGGGATGGCTGGAGAGCTAGGTAAACTTGGAAGCATTGAGTCCTTCTTCAAGCCTGAAACAGAAGCTTGTAATGCTGAATTAGCAGCTGCTCAGCGTTCAGACAGACAGTCGTCACTTAGAACTTTGGAGGAAAAAATGTAGTAAGTATTGGTGTATTCTGGTTTATTTGAGACACAGGAAGGATGACAGCTTCTGTATCTTAAGTATAGGACAGATTTGTTTCTCTTGAGTGGCCCATAAGAGCATATGATCATGTAAACTCCTACTATATGCTTAGGGGACTGTGCATCCCCAAGAAATGACTCACGTGCTTCCCTGTTTTCTTCCCTTTTTAAATCTCTGCAGGCTGTCTGGAACCCGGGAATTTGGCTTTTACATTTGCAGCTTTTTTTGCTTTAACACAGAACAATCTTTCAGGTGGAAGCTGAAACCTTGTCCCTGGGGTGGCGAGGCCAAGCAGAAGGTCACAAATGGCTGACAGTGCCGAGCTGGTGAGATCTGCTCTTCTGGTTTTGTCAATGATTATCCCGGCCTGACAAAGGCTCTACCATGAGCATTGTGGTAACTTCTAAAAGTTGATTGGAAGCTATTAAGGAGTGATAAAAATCAGGTATTTCTGACCATGGTGATCAAAGGAGGAATTCAGTGATACTACAATAGGTGCTTGGAGTTCTCCGGGCATTGCCATTGGTATTGTTTAATGACCCAAATGCTATGGCTGTGTTGGGCAAATAGCAGCACTGGCAGCCACGTAGAAGTTCTCAGGAGACAGGGATTTCAGAGCGACAACATAACTCATTGCAAGCTGTCTGCTTCCCCTGAATGCTGGCAGTTGTCATATTGTGACTGTCAGCCCGGAGGTTGACCCCACTTCCAGAATCCTGATTTATTCAGAAACCTGCAGATTTCCTCTCTCGGATTTCAAGCATGTTGCTTGTGGTCTAAAGGCAACAGTTCCACCAGCTGAGCTGTTGAAGGTTTCTTTCTGGCTGAGGTTACAGGACACGTGTTAAAAGCTGGTGTCAAGTGAATGCAGCCTAATAGGATTATGAAGTTTTCCTCCCCCTGTAAGAATGAGGGTAACTTGATGCTCCCGGCCTACCTAAAGGAATATGCTGTTTGGGGAATGGATCCTCCACTCTGCCATGCTGAAAGGTTGCTAAGATGTCAGGAGGCTCAGAGCACGAAAAGCATTATGCTGAGAGCTCAGTGAGAGCAGCACTAAGTCCCCTGGCAACCCAGAATGACCTTTCCCCAGATGTCTCCCACAAAAAACTTATTGCACATCCCTTCCCTGTTGGTGTCTTTAGCAATGGCTGGCGGGAGTTTGGCTGTTTGCAATGTAGGCCTTTCATGCACGAGTCCCCAAACTGCCGGAGCCCATTGCACTGGGGAACTCTGTGAATCTCCTTGCTCCTACTGACCGACAGCCAGCAGTTTCCCAGGCATCGAGCATGTGTGTGAGTGTAGTAATGAGTCATTTCTTTGGGGCTATTGTTTAAGTCTTCAAACCATGGAAGGAAACCAGGAGCCTGTTATATGTCTCTAAAGGTCACTGGCTATTTTTACAGATTACATTAAAGAACACCAAAACTGCACAAAAAGAATATTCAGGTTACAAAACTGGAACTTTGAAAAATATTTTCACTGTTAAACTATCACAAATGACTCTGGTGTGTATGCAAACTGTCATTTTTCAGGGACTCACAGCTTGGCCAAAGGTGTGTTGCTCCCCATGGACTATAAGAATATTATTCTCTAGCACCATTGTGAACTTCCTTCCAAAATGAAAGCAGTGTTGCAAACTATCGTGCTGAGACTGTTTGACCAAATGTTTGGAAGAGATAGCAGTTTATTTCTTTTTAACTTGGGTTAAAAGTTTTTCTCCATTGGATAAACTGTATTAACTGAAACTTTCACCCAAATCCCAGCTGGGGCAGACAAGCAGCATGGAAAGCTTTAATTTGAAAGATTAAAGTGAAATTCTAAGCAACTGGAGCCTTATAATTCTGTACAACGTGGTCAGCCTATCAATGGGAAATCATTTTTTTCCGTCTGTTCTGCTTTTAATGCCATTCTATCAAACATTTAATTGGGAGACACAGCATTAGCTTCAAACTCATTTTGAAGCAATGAGCATTAGTCAGACATAAACAAATGGGCTGGGGGCGAACGACACAGCTGCCAAGTGGTGGGGGAGATTTTAACAAGGGCCTCGCGAGCCGATACCCCCAAGAGAAGGAAATTAGGATGGATAGAAGGAAAAGGTTTTTGCACTAAGTGTGGTGAGGCACTGGCACTGGCTGCCCAGAGAGGTGGTGGTGCCCCATCCCTGCAGACAGCCAAGGTCAGGCTGGGCAGGCTCTGAGCACCTGATGGAGCTGTGGGTGTCCCTGTTCAGTGCAGGGGGGGTTGGACCACATGACCTTTAAGGGTCCGTTCTGACCCAAACAATTCTATGAAATTGCCACAGAGCAGAGGACAGAGCTCTGAGGAGAGGAAGCAGAGGTTGTGCAGCAAATAGGAGGTGCTGGAATTGCATAATCCTGAGCAAGGCATGAGAGTGCTCGGGTTGGGAATGAAGCCCTGGTGTTGGAGCGCTCCAGGCAGGGAGTGGGCTTCAGTGATGTGCTGTGATCTGAGAGCCACCTGTGCTCCTGGGGACATGGGGTAATCTGGTGGTTCAGGGGCAATTTGTGAGGTTAAACTGGAGGTTGTGAGGTTGAATTAGTCCCCATGCAAATGTGGGTCAAAATGCTAATGTATACTTAAAGAAAAACTGTGCAGGCAGCAAGCTCCTTGAAATATCATCCTTGTGGTGACCAGACCTCAGGGAGCACATAATAGGGAGCAACCTTTGCTAATTCTCAGCCGTGGCTGCAGCAGAGCACTGTGGATGAGGGGCCCAGGACAGAGGCAGATGTGACTTCTTTGAGGTCATATCTCAAGTCAGAGCGCAGTTCACTCCTGGGTTTGTGGTCTTGCTGCTGGAGCAGGCTGCCCAGAGTTGCTGGGAATATGTTTGCTTTTGATCTCTGAGCTGTTCTACTTGCTGAAGTGCCTGGAATTTGTCTCAAAAATATCTTGGAGGGGAAATGCAATCATAAAGCTGGATCTTTGGGCTATGCATGCTTCGTTTCAGAGCCATAATATCTTTGATGGGGGTGAGTGTTGCTAACCTGCCTCCTTTGTTTTCTGACAAGGAGAGTAATTTTAAAAATAACATTTTAATCCCTTACACTGCATCCATGTCAGCGTTAGCTTAACTCAGCCCACATTTCAGGAACTCTGAGAGGTGTTTCACTTTCACTCAAGTAGATTTAGGTCTTTTAATACTTTCATGACACTACTGCTAACTGGGACCAGAGCCTGGTGCGTGCAGCAGGCAGCAAAGTCCTACTCCCAGCAAAGTTCCTGTTAGTTCCTTGTGCAAAGCCCTGTGCTTCCTCTCCAGCATCTCTGGAGCCTCATAATACCTTTCCTCTTCCCAGCACAACTCAAGCTCGTCCCATCCCTGCTCTTGGAGCTAGTCGTGTTTTTCCTGATCGAAAGGAAGAGGTTCCCAATCTCTGCAGATGCCATCCAACCATCCCAGCCAGCTCATTTCTGCCCTGCTGAGAGATGCCCACAGGGGTAGCGCAGGCATTGTGCCGGCCTTCCACTGCCAATGGGAAGGGGCAGGGACAAAGGTAAGGCTGGCAGCATGAAAAGGCTGCTTGTTGCAGCGTTTCATGGCCAGTGAGCGTGACCAGCCTTCAGGGCTAATTACCAGAGGAGAGAGAAGTATGTTCTTGTCAGCAGGCCTACGGGGTTACTAGTTAATGAAGCAGATATGCAGGTAGCTTGTTCGGTGGCAAGAGTGAGTGACTGCCTTGTGTCCTCAGGGATGTGGGCAAACCCTGGTGTTGTGCTGGCAGGCTTACAGTGTGAATGTGTCTCTATGCTGCAGGAATCCCTTTGTATTGCTGGGTCGTCATGTGCCCAAAAGCTAGTTGTCTGCTGTCCCAGTGCTGTGCTGGTCTCCATGCAAAAGAAGGGAAAGAGCACAGGGGAGTAAACAAAGTGTGAAGTCTTTGCCCAATCTGGTGTGTGTGGACAAACCTGGTGGCTATTTCTGGCTCTTGATTTCATGCTCTCAGTTCATGAAATTTATTCCATCTCGTGTCCCTCTTTGGCTTGTCCTGGAGTAGGTACTGCTAATGAGAGGCAGTGGTATGAGACTCCCCCAAGTCTGTTGTGGTAACTGCTACTTGCTAGCATCGTTGTTACCTGCCTTTTAACCCATCAATGGGGTGATATTTGACAACGGATCTCTGTAATACAAAAAAGCTGACTTATGTATCAGACGACGTTATGCATCTCCTCTGCCACTGCTCCTTGTGTATGTACCAGAAATGATCCTTTCATTGTCAAAATGTCACCTGAGCTGATGGTTGGCCTGTGGAACTGGATGAACATCCCAATGCAAGACTTGTGAACCAGTATCACAGCAGAATGGCCTGGCTGCACATGGGGAGCACAGAATGCAGCCCTGAAGATGCTGCAGCTCAGAAGTGAGACATGTTGATGCAGAAATCTGGGACAAGGTGCACTATGCCTGGCTGGAGCCTGCTGTTGCCCACCTGTTTGTTTCTCCACTTCTGGTAGAGAAAACACCTTTTTTTTTTTTTTTTTTTTTTTTTTTTTTCCCTGGGATTTTAAGCAAACATATCTTGGGAAAGAGCCAGCCTCCTTTTAGTCTCTGACTGCTACACAATCCACCTGATAAGAGGCAATGAAGATGTTTTGGGGTACAGTTGTGTCTTTGGCCTCCATTCAGGCTACAGAAATGTCTGCCACCCCCAGGAGAGCACGAAACAGGGATGTGAGACCATAGCTGCGCTGCTGCACAGTGCTCTGCATCCCAGCATCCGCATAGTGCAAACAGCTGCTGAGAGGCAGCTCCTGCAGCTCCAGGTCTCGACACCAACATCTTTTAATGGCTCTGGGCTTGTTTATAGTCATGCTGCTTCACTCTGTATTTCTACCAACAGGTTCCAGGCTCTGTGCATCCCCTGGGATGGATATCGTTGCTGCCCTTTCTGCTGGGGACTGTGCAGGGGGCACAGAAACGCTGCTGCCAAGAGGTGCAGAAACGGATGTGACAGCATCACCAGCCTTAGAAGAAACAGCAGCAGCGAGAGAGGTGGAAAGTCTGGACGTGGCCGACCCTGATGAAGCAGTACTGGAAGCATCAGAAAACCCAGAGACAGAAGGAGTTGCTGAAATTATCCGAGCAGCAGAACGAATAGCAAAATCTGAAGTGGCCAAGGTGCTGCAGTCAGCAATAGCTGAGGTAGAGGCCCTGAAGCAGTGGTGCCCACTTGGTGCCCCTTGGGTTAGGCTCATGCAGCCAGGGCAAAACCTGGCCTTGCAATCCTGCCCTCTGAATGCCTCAGGTGGATGACACTTCTCCTGGAGCTATGGGAGAGTGTGTTATTTTGGGAAAATTGAGAATGATTTAGAAAAAAAAGAAAAAAGGAAACAAAAATCCTTAAAAATCTCCACTGAGGGCTTGCGCTCTTTTCCCATCTGGTTTCCCTCTGTCTTTCAGATGAACTTTTTTTCCACAATAGCGGGCACTTCATCAGCCCTGGCAGAGCTAAGGATACAGAGCGCTCTCCATTACAGCCCCGCTGGCCACATGCTCATCCTGTTCTGAAGCATTCATATTTGGGGATCAAAAAGGGTCCACGCACAGTGTTTACTCGGCCGAGAATTTTTATTTGACATTTGAGCAATTATGCCTTGTGTTGTCCGTGAGTTTGCCGAGTGTGATAAATGTGCTTTTCCCATTTGAAAAAACCCGTCTTTTAACATTGATGATGTGGCGACAGATTTTCAGCAGGGCTGGGTGCAGGATTTGCCAGGGCTCGGTGCCCGTTCTCAGAGCCAGATTGTCAGATGTTCAGCAACCAGCAGCTCCCTGTTGGGTGTGAGGCTTTTGACATGTTTGTTTCCATGTGCGGAGCTCATTTGTTGCCTGTGCACCACTGAGCATCCACCTTCAGCTCTAAGGACTGCGCGCAGGAAAATCTGGATCTCATCTCCCCGGGCTCTGATTTCATTTTGAGTTTGCAGGGTCAGCTTGCTGCCGTCACCATTTCCTGGGCCCCAGCGCTGCCCTGAGTGCATGTCTTTTCTGGAGGACATCTTCCTTTAATTTACCCCTGGTTCTGGAAGTAGCTTCGCTCAGGATGGGCACTTTGGCGTGTGTTTCAGTGTGCTTTCATGTCTCATGGAGATCAGCTGGACTTAGGCACATGCTGAAACAATTCCTTAAATCAGAATGTACAGAGGGGCCTTTATTTATAATTTATAAATATCTGTGGTGTGTTTTCCTATGATGTTTCTGATGTTTCATGTATTTACTCTTGACTTTTCAGCTCACGGAGATGAGGAGGAGCGCATGGTTAAAGCCAAAGAACACCACCCAACAGGAGGAGGAGGACTGGGAGAAGAAGAGAGAGGTGATGTGAGGGGAAGGTTGGTTCATACCCAAAGTAAGGCTCATACCCTGAGCATTCCCATTACATCCCCTTTGTAAGTGCCCACGCTATTAAAAAATAAAGATGTGCCACATTCCACGTGCAATATCATTCATGGGTTTGAAGGCTCTTGTCTTCTGGCTTTGTAAAATGACAGCTCCACACCAGCTCTTTCATGATGAGGGAGGGGAAGGAGCTGATTGTGATGGAAAATGTGTTGCTGGCAGAAATGGTATAAAAAAGGAAATAATTTTAAATGTCAGGTCCAGTTGCCATGCCCTGTAGGCCAAGACATGATCTGCAGGAGGACTGCTAATGTAAATTAGTTTCACATCCCAGCAGAGCAGGTGCAGTTGCTAGCAGCCTCTCCAGCATGCTCCAGCTCTGAAGCATTTCTTGTCTGAGTACGACAGGTAAGTATGATCACTTTCCTGTTTTGTTTTTCAAATTTTGGTTACTTATCTGGTGAAAGTAATGGGGAAGACCTCTCCATCCAGACTGATGATAGTGAAAAGAAAGAAAAAGTCCACAAGAAAGTCAAGAAATTGGAATCAATTGGTAAATTGGAAATCAAAATGGTATTGTCACCATGAATGGCATGCTCCCCAGGCAGTGCAGATTGTCGTTAGATCTGGCGTCACGATTTTGAGAGGCGAATATGGTTTCTTCTAAGGTTATTATCTCAGCCTGTGAGGTGAGGGTAAGTTTGGGTGATGAAGCAGTCACCACAGGAAGCAAACTGCTGACAAGATGGTATGGAGTGTGGGATCGGAACCAAGAAAGGCTTGGTGCACATCTCCCAGATTCTCCCATGAAGGATGATCGCAGTGCGATGCCTGCAATGAAGTGGGCAATGCACCCTTCTCCTGCAGTGACGTCAAAGGGGTTTCAGTGCCCTTCCCAGTGCACCCAGCACCGGTGCTGCCTTCGCTCTGGGGCAGTGACAGCCAGGGAGGGGAGAACAGCAACCTCTGATCAGAGCTCAGCCCCCTGGCCCTAGATCTGAGGAGACAGAGCCCGCCCTCCCTTCCCTTACAATAATTTTATTTTATTACAAAAAGAGCCCATATTAAAAAAGCTCATGATTATGTTTTCTGTTCACCAAGACTTTTCCTGTATTCGACCTTTGGATAACCTCCAAGGCTTGCAAACATTTGAAAGGAGTAAAGGAGCTCGTTTTATTGCAGGGCCTCAGCATACATTCTTTCCAGCCTATCTTTAACATCAGTTGACAAGAATTATATAATTGCAGTCTGTGATCCCTTTAAGGCTAAAACGTATTCGTTTTCCCTCAAAGAACACTTCAGGTTTCAGAGTTAAATGTATACATTTTTTTCCATCTGGGCTATTCTGTAAAAAGCTGCTTTCTCTTCAGCTGGCAAGTCCCATTCTAACAAGTTGCATGGATTTATTTTTTACTGCGGTTTTCAGCTCACATGTTAACAAGTAGAAGAAAGAGCCTCCAAATCCCGACCTGTGTTTCCCATTGCATTGCAAAATTAGTGGGTTCCAAAGACCACGCAGGGGGAATTATCCTCCTTAGGTGGAACCAAATAAAATTTCAGCTTGCTGATTTTAATCAAATTACCGTCTAATGCTAATTGATAGGCAGCCTGGAGACGGGCAGGTAGCTGGACTGGATCTGATCTTGCATTTCAGAGGCATGATGTAACCCTCTGGGTCAGGAAGGAATTGCTGTTCTCTATCAGAATGGCATCTGCCACCACGTCGTAGGAAAGCCGTGGACATCAGATACTCGGGTAGGAGCTGGGGAACGATGCCAAGAGAGAAATCTGAAGATATTACCTAGAATTTAAAAGAATGAATTGGCTGCAGCCACGATGACACTGTTTGCACGTTCCCTATAGTTCAGGTTTTCACTGCGTTGAGAATAGCAGCACTCGGACTGTCCTCAGCGAGATGCCCCAGCGCTGAGCGCAGTGAGCAACAAACTGAAAGTCTGCAGAAAGGAAAAAACAACAGAAAAAGCCCTCCCTCTTAGTACTTCCCAACAATGAGAAATGGAGGGAGCCGCAGCCTGGTCATGGGTATCTGCATGCAGGAAGGGAAGTTGCATTTATCTGGTAAATGAGCTATTAGGAGCGATTAAGCTGTTTGAAGCTGGGGCTCAATGGGCCGATTGTCCGCCCTGGTGCAGCTGAGGGGCTGGCGGTCCAAGTGGGGGCTGAGGGGTGGAAGTGGTTTAAGTTGTGGATCCCCACTTTGCTGACCCCAAACCTCCGCGTCCTTACCTGTTGGGTGGTGGTAGCCAGTGTGCTTTTGTCTGAGTACTTTAGGAAGTGCAAACTTTTATTCTAAGTGGCGTTTGCCTGTAAAAATGGTTCCCTACTTCAAATATTTAGTTACTGTAATGGTGATTGCCCCCGCACCCCTTAGGGGTGGGGACAGGGGCAGCATTCCAGGTTTTATGGAGGGGGCAGGTTTGGAAGGGCTGTAAATGCAATAATCTGTGAGAGAGGAGCGTAACAGAATCCCTCTAATGAACTACAAGCCCACAGTTTATAAACTTGGATGTAGATTAGGATCCTGCCTACTGTATAAAAATAACTGTGTTTGGATTTCTTTCTGGCCAAAGACCTCATAACCTGTTAAGTTCTCACCACCCATTTTTCCAATGGAAATGGGGCCGTGTAATACCCCGTGTCTCACTGAAAAGAAAATCTCGGCTCCGTTAAGCTGTTTCCTGCTTTTGGTAGCCTCTCTGTATCAGGATTCCCATTCTTGTTTCTGTTTCAAGCAGGAGACTAGTTTACAAGGCAAGTTTCTCCTTGGAGATCACAAGAGGCTTTCTTTCCCCTTTCTTTTTCTAAGAGGAAGGATTAGGTCACCAGTAATACCATTTGCTTTTTATTTTTTTCTGCTTTGGCTAATCTGCTCTCCAAGATGTCCATGTTACAAGAGAAATAAAAGGCTCTAAGCGGCGGTGTGATATTCCCCCCTCACCTCAGCTCTCCAGCCGAGGAGGGCGACTTACAGAAATCACCTCGTGCAAAAGCCTTAAACCAGAATTTCAGATGCTTGTAAGACAAAGCAGAGAGACAGCAGAGCGTCAGGTGCTGGCGATTACCAGCATGTCCAGCTCTACTGGCAGTATGGCTTTGTACGGAGAGCTGCCGCAGCCGCTCACCTGCAACCAGCAGGCTTATCGCTATGCCGAGACCTTCCTGTTCTATTGTCTCTGTGCATTTTTACCTGGGAATGGTAGGGCAGCAGTGCTGAGCTGTGCTGGCAGAGCCTGGCACGCTGTGTGCGATGCGCCTGGCTTCACCCAGGGAAGGGCGCGCGCTGTGTGCGGAAAGTTTCGGGGCTCTGAGCAAAATGGGTTCGGTCAGAGAATAGCGAGCACCAGCAGATGATTGCTTTTGTCTCGTCTGAATACCGAGCGCTGGTTTGTGCTGGAGCCATAAACGTCGTGCTGCAATAAATAAGAGTCTGCATTGGTAGTTTGTACCTAGCGCAGTACAGTGTGTTCGTGCTGGTTACGTTACTTTTGGCAACCTCTGTTAAAGGGCCAGGTAGGACTGGATCTACATCAGTGCAGCTCTGCTGAGATCCGTGCCAGCCCCCAGCAGCCAGAGCTCTGCCTCTCGCATGTTTTCAGCTGCCTTTTTTCAGCCCTTTCTTTCCAAAGACTTTTAAAAACACAATTAAATGGACAGGACCACTCAGCAGCTGAGCATAAAAAGCCGTTTATCTGAGGATATCAAAGTGCTTGACAAAGGTGGGTAATTCTCTCTGTGCCCTTCTCGCAGGGCGGGATGCTGGCATGCAGAGACAGCGAGTGGTTATCTGAGTAACGGAGTCGGTAGCAGAGGCAGTAATTAAAACTCCGGTCTCATGACACCCAACTCTGTACTGTAACCACTAGACAAACTGCCTCCCCGAACCGTATCTCATCTCTATCTCCCTCCATATGCACAATAAAGCTTTTGTAGTATATGCTGTACGCTTGCTATTGATAGTTGTATCAGCTGAAAGATAATGCTTGCTCTTCTAACTGGCTGCAAGTGCACTCTGTACAACCTCAATTATCTGAGCATAATGGGGGAGCGGTGGAGAATTTTGGGTAATCGAGGTTTTGGTGTAATGAACGGACATGGTGGGACACGGCATCGTTTGGAGAGCAGGTTGGGAGAGCTGGGGTTGAGCAGTCAGTTCACAAGCAATGAGCTGCAGCTTGGGATATGGTGTTCTTAAATTTACAGAATCATTTGAGTTGGAAGAAACCCTTAAAAGCCATCTGGTCCAACCCCCTCGCAATGAACAGGGACACCCACAGCTCCATCAGGTGTTCAGAGCCCATCCAGCCTGACCTTGGCTGTCTGCAGGGACGAGGCATCACCCCTCTCGCTTCTGCAGGTACCCCTCTAAGATCAGTGAAGGCCAACAGCAGTTTTTAATGGAAAACGTCTATGTGGCAGCTCAGAACACCGCTCAATAGGAGCACACGGGGCTACGTGGGTGGCTTCCACTGTTTGCAGAGAAGCAGGGCCAGAGAGCGTCCGAAAAATAATTTCCCCTGCACATGCTGTAAATTCTAGGTTTTGAGTACGACCCAGCTGTTAATGAGCTCCATACGGGCGGAGCAGTGCAGTGTCTGTAGAGATGTATTTGTTTACGAAGTTAAAGGCAGGAGCTGGGAGCTATGTATTCTGGCTGTTACCTGCAAACTGGGACACACTGATATGTGTGAGCTGATGTCTGACGTTGCTGAAGCAGCCCACTCTTTAAATTGCTTTAAATTCCAGTCTGTGCTGCTCCTCTGGAAGTTGCAGTGGCTGCTAGTTGTATTCTCAGCAGCCACTTCAAATGCCTGGAAAAATAAAATGGGTTTTCTTGTGTGCTGCAGCACTTACCCCAATCTGCATGTTTGTGCAAGGAGAACGTGCGTATTTGTGATCTTTAATACAGTCTGGATACACACACGTATGCATGTAATTCCCTTTATTTTCAGACACCAATCTGTGTATGTGTATTTATGAGGGCTTGACACAGACTTCAGTAGAAGCAGTACTGACCTCAACATTTTGTACATTATTAAGAGGAACAACAGTTCACCCTTTAAAATGCCTATATTTGGAAATCTGATTCTAAACTCGCGCTGGTTTAGCTTAATTTTGTGGCGTTTCTCCAGATTTTCATCACCAGAGGAGATGAAGACAGGACCGAGAGCAATCCTCATGCTCCACAGAGGTGAGCACCCATTTCAGAAGCCATAAAGGTACGGGACGAGTCCTACTGCAAGGAAGTAGCTGCACCGGTGCTGTGATTTGGTGCCTTTCCTCCTGCCCTACTCTTTTCGTTCCAACCTTTTTGATTGTTACAAGCCCTAGCTCTTTTATTTGATTGGTTTCCAATATCTGGTCAGCAGCTCCTATGGGAACCCCACACTCCTTTTGCTTTTCCTTGGGTCCTCCTAATCACTTTGGGGGATCACTTTGGGCACAGAAAGCAGCGTGATAAGGCACAAAAGGCCTTGATGGAGCCCGAGTTTTGTTTAACAGTTCAGATAGTGAAAGTTTACAAGAGCCGTACTGGGAAAGCTATGCTGTGAATAGAGCTATTATTGCCATTATCACATTGTTTAGACTGGTGGGCCAAAACACAGGCATTTCGTATTTGTTTAACAGCTTCATCAAGCTGTATATTTGTATTGTCCTTTGGGCTGTGTTGTCAGAGGGTTGCAAGCGACATAAGAAGAAGTATCAGCCGTTCCTTGGGGGATTTGTCGGTCCAAGAAGTCATTAATTACAGAGCAGCGGAGCCGAGGCAGAGGCAGGGTTTGGCGCTCCCGAACTCGAAGGAGCGGCGGGGCCGATAGAGGGCAGCAGGCGCCTGCGGCTGCGGGGCGCCCGGTCTGCGGCTGTCCGGTGTCGGGGCGGGGGGTCCTGGTGAACTTCCCCTTCGTGTCGGAAGATTAAAAAAAAAAAAAGAAAAAAGGAAAAAAATAATTAAAAAAAGAGACCCCCCCCCCAAAAAAAAAAAACTTGGGAAAAAAAAAAGGAAAAACACGCAGAAACCACAAAATCTACAAAGCAATCCTTATGCTGCAAAACGTCCCCCCTAAAGAATGTCCCGATAAATGCGTGTATCGTGTCTGTAGGTTCCTGTGAAAGCAGCTTTCTGTGTTCTGTTTCTGTATGAAACCCAAGATGATCTATCGTGTTCTGCTCGGGTCTCTGTTTCACGATAAAGCTGTGGGTAGGTTGCACGACTCATTCTTTCACTTATTTCAGCACTTATTCTCCCGTTTCAGTACAGGCGGTTCAGCACTAAAAGCAGGTTATCACTTTTTCCCCCTCTTTGTCGCAAAGCAAAACCAAATCCCTTCCAGATCCGCCGTGGATTTGTTGCTCTGCTGTCGGTCCCGGTGCCGGGCTCTGGGTTTACGGGCAGGGAGAAGGGGAGCAAATCGTTAGGAGTGTTTGCGCTCAAGGAGTGCAGCAGAGAGCACAGAGCCACCGCTTACAGACAGACTCTGCTCCTCAGCTTTCTGCTTGTCTTTAGTGCACTTTATTACACCTTTTCTGCAGTTCATTCCAAGGACGCTCACACTCATAATCCCTCTCTGACACAGAGGAATCCCCTTTGGCTCTCAGCATGCAGCCATGGCTGCATTCTGCTGCTTGGTTTGTTGTCTTTGATCGTTTCTAATTACTATTTGCATCAGTTCTTGTTCGAGTTGCTGGTGCTGCTCACTTCTGACCGCGATCTGAGACCAAGTGCTGTAACGTTGTCTCGGCGTTTTCTATTGCTGCGTTGTTTTGGGGGCTGATGATGGGGTCAGCCATCAGCTCAGGGTGAAGAGCTCCTGAGAGTCGAGGTGTGTGCATGCTGGGGCTCCAGATGTGGGCACAGTGCGCTGCTGGCGTTGGTTTTGATCAGCGGTGCTCTGAAAGCAGTGTGTGCTTTTTTTTTTTTTTTTTTTTTTTTCTGATGACAGCTCAAACTATCCCTCAAACCGAAAGTAGTGCTCCTCCTGTATTTTCATATACAGAAGCCCTTCCTGTATTTACAAAATCAGTGCATTGCATTCAGGCTGAGCAGCGAGCAGGATTCTGTTTGAAGTCCCTTGATACAGTAAGTTAAGATGTTCTATGTGTTAAAAACAGGATCAGCAATTCCTCACAGCCCAGGACTGTTGGGATCAGCACTGTTTTTAAGTTCCCATGAAGCAGTGAAGTCTTTGCTCGGGCATGGAGCAGTACTGGTTGGTTACAGCCAATGAAAGAAGTGTGCTGGAGGCAGGGCTGATGGGACTGGGGTAGAAGTGGGGAGTGCACATAAGTATTTGGTGCTTGGTTTTTATTAGCTTCCTTTTTGGGTAAAATATTGTCACTTGGAACAAGTAATTTGTTATTATTTATTATTATTATAAATCTAAAAGGGATCTGGCCACGAAAAATTTAGTGCTGAACCCCGATCCTACAACAGACATCAGCCCATCAGCCTGACTGACCCCGTGCAGAGAGCGAAGGCCACTGGAGAAATCCCACACAGGGAAACATCTTTGCCCTATAAACTTTATCTGATCCGATCCCAGGTGTAGGCAGAGGGCTCACTCACTCTTGGAGCACTGAGCACTGCCTCTCCCCCTCCAGTGGAGTTTTGCCTGGACAGACATGGAGATGCAACCACTATTGAGCTGCTGTCTGTTGCTCTGCATTATCTGTGGCACTGTGTTGTTCTAGAAACTTTTTTTTTCTTGCCTGGAACGTTTTGCTTCTGCAAATGAAGAAGGGGGGAAAAAATAATGAAGAGACCTTCATTTGGTGGCATAGAAAATTTGCATAAAATATCGCTCTAAGCATTGAAGGATCTTATTACATAGCGTTTTGATGATAATCTTTGTTGAAATAATATTTAACACATGCTGCACTTTTAATTAAGTATCTGAATAATCTCAAATTAATACCAGAGGTTTAAAAATAAGTTTTCATTTTAGTGAACTGTAACATAATAGCAAGCTGCACCGCAGCCCCCTCCTTTACCCTTTGATTTAATTAAATGCCCTTCTGCGCTTCTTCTCACTTCAGATACGAGCAGAAAGAAGTCAGCCCTCGATGTTTTACTTAGGATTGCACCACTTTTCCTTTCCGTACATCATCTCCATGCTCTCAGAGGGGGGCTGTGGGGACGGTGGCTGTATGGGACAGGCTGTGGTGCTGGGAAGCGCTGCGTTGTGCACTGGGGGTGGCTCCGCTCCCAGAGTTTGGTTGTAAAGCAATAGAGGTTTAGCAGTGTAATGGTTTCAGAGCGCAATCAACCCACTGCAAATAAATTCACGTTGATTCTATTTATTTTTTCAAATTAAAAAGGCCTGATCCAGCCAATTTGTTTGCCTTGCAGTGAGGCGCGGGTGACAATCACCGCTTCATTATTCCATCTTAAGAAATTCCATTAACCAAAGGAGGAAGAGAAAAAAAAAAAAACAACCCAAGACCTCACTTAGATGCGTGTCGGCGAAATTGTTTTGCTGCGCCCGGCCGGAGCGGTGCATGGGGGGGAGGCTGCATGCTGCCATCAGGAACGCGCAGTTTGGAGGGTGTGAGGCAGGCTGAAGGCTTTCTGTCAGATCTCCCCTTTATCCCTCACCATCTATCATTGTAAAGGAGATATATATGCCCGCCGCGCTTTGTATATTAAGGGAGCTGCCTGCTTTTTTCCCTTCGCGGAGATAATGACGCCCAGGGTTGTTGACTGCCGTTATCTCCGATGACAGCCTTATCTGCATGGCTCCGATTCCTGCTCCCGGAGTCGCGGATCTGCAGCCCTCCATGCAATGACCACTGCTCCGATTGTGGCACGGAGCTGCCGGCGGTGAGGTGAACGCTCAGCAGCAGTGTGACATCTGCATTCCCTTCCTACCCTTCAGTGTAAAGCACTGGAGTGAAATGCTGAGGGTAAGGTAGGATGGGAGCCTTTAAAGGTCACGTCCCAAGGAAGTGCTCCAATGGGGGACAGGAGGGCGATGAGCAGTGCTGGATGGTGCCCCAGGTTGGAGCACCCCTTGCTGGTGCACCCAGCTATGCTGTTTGCAGAGCACAGGAGGGACCATTGCACCCTCCTGCCTGCATCGAGTAGGAATCCGAGAGTTTATTTTAACTCCTCTAAACATAATAATCTGCAGTTAATTGGAGAACATTCACCGTGCCTCGAAGGTGCGGCGCGCTGCAGTTGTTTGGCAGGCTGGATTCCCATCCCTTGGAGATCTCAGAGCAAATTTCAAATATTTATGAATTTAGCCTCTTAGCGCTCTTGAGAAGCAGCCGTGCTTTACTGCTGCAGAGAGGGAGATGGGGAGATAGTGCATGTGTTTGGCCAGGCTCGCCCAGAGCCCACGGTGCTGCATCAGACCCAGCCACGTGCCCACAGTTGATCCCATGAGCCTTAAAAATAACCAACAGAACCCCCTCTCCCCAACGTGGACATCTGTGAATCCTGCCTGCGGCCACAAAACTGCAACTTACACGCAGCCCTCGCTCTGTGCACGCAGCTGGATTTTTCCTTGCACGTTTGTCTGCTCTTTCTCAAATTCAGGCTTTTATTCTCCCTGTCATATCGTGTAATGTATGCTTCCATCCGAACACTCAGAGCATTTTCTCTGGGAGCTGATCCTGCCCGGCTCTCCTGAGTTGCACCTCTGATGTCAGTGCTCAGCTGCGGTTTGAGGCTGCCCCGGTTGGAACTGCACAGCCTTAATGAAAATGAAGTATGCTTTTTTTTTTCCCCCATTAAAAAAAAAATGGAAACTGTAGCAGGGGGAGGCAATTCATTTTGCCCTAGAAGCTTAAAGAGAGGTTTGTTTTTCCAGTGCTCCAGAAGGCGGCACAGACAGACCCTTTTCTTGGTGGTGAAGAACCAATTATTGATTAAACTCCTTATTTTGTCCTGAAAAATTGCTTAAATGAGACGCAGTGATGCATAACAGAAAGGTTTCTCTTTGAAAAGCATTTGGGTCTAAAAAGCCATTTTTATTGGGTAAGAAGTTTGCCCACGAGGACTCAGAACTGCTCCGGTGCCTGGCTATGGGGCTGCTCCAAGTAACCCAGCACCAATCTCCCATCAGTGATCATTTCAGATTGCAGACAAACTGTTTAGGATGCTGTTTGGGAAATTCAGTTGCAGACCACAGCACGCAATGTTCTCACATGTTCTAAGAGCAGTTTGAGTATAGAGAACTTGTCTGTTTTCCCCCTCCTGTGCTCACACCGTGTCTAACAGGAGCTGTACATGAAGACAGAGCAGGTTGCATGCAGAACTCTTCTTTTCCAGACATATGCTGAGCTGAAAGGGGCTGAGTTGGGCAGTGCTGCCTCACTGTGCAGTGGCCATACCACTCCTATAGCATTCTCCATCCCAAATTCTCAAAGCGTGACACAAGCATTAGTGCTGGCAGCATCCCCTTGGGCACAGTTATCACCCAGTGGAAGACAGGGAAGCCTGGAGAGACAGATTTTGTAGCAAGCTGGGTGCAGAATTGGGGTTACATGCTGATGTGTGACATCTCTTTCCATCTGGGTCTGTCTATCAGACACAGCTCTGCTGGGTTATGTAGTCTCAGCACACAGACAGAATAGAAATTTCACCATTGGTGCACCATTATTTTGCCCACCACAAGGATGGGTAAATTCGTGTATCCTTTGCAGGATAGAAACTTCCATTTAAACTTTGGGAGGATTTCATGCTCTGGCCTGGCAGTGTTTATCTGCTCCAAGTGTGAATGGGAATTGGAAAAGAGGAAAGAGAGAATGGCTGCTGTTTAAAAAGCTAATTTAAAAGCAGGTGCAGTCTTCTGTAAAGATGATTCTGATTGTCCAGAGCTCTTTTAAAGGGACAAGGTTAAATGCATTTGTATTGAGAATGTGGGATTAGGTGCGGACGCAAAATGAACAACATCTTCTTTATTTATTTCATACTTAAATGGCCAAGAGTGTCAGTCAGTCAATTCCTGATGATTCAGGAATGCAAGGGGATTTTCTGTATTGTTTTGGTGTTTTTTTTTCATATAGCTTTTTATCTCCAGCTTTGTATATTAGCTATTTCTGCAGTGCCACCGAGCTTCTCTTCTGTCCACTCTTCTCCTGTAACCAAAGGGGTTGAAATAAGCGCCGTCTGTAAATGGTTCAGCAGATTGGAAGCTACAGGTAAGGACTCGAGTCTATTCCCCAGTGCCCCAGCTGAACAGTGCACAACTGCCTCGTGTGGGAGAAGGAGGCTCAGGTTGGATATTAGGAAAAAATTCTTCTCAGAAAGAGTGGTGATGCACTGGCACTGCTGCACAGGGAGGTGGGGGAGTCACCATCCCTAGAGGTGTTTGAGAATTGTGGAGACATGGCACTGAGGGACGTGGTTATGGGCATGGTGGGGTGGGTTGGGGTTGGACACGATCATCTTAGAGGTCTTTCCAACCTTAATGATTCTATGATGATCTGATAGCTGCTGTTCTGCATCCAATCCAAAATGACCAAAGGTTTAAAACAACCCCACAAAGCAGGGAATTGCAGAATTATTTACAAAGTGCTGATGCTTTGGCAAACAATAACAACAAAGAAAACAACACAAACATAAGCAGACCCAGTTTAAAGTGTTTACAGCCCCTACTCAGTACTGTCTGGTGTGGGAGCGCCTTTTTTTGTAGATTTTTACTCTGTGATTTTAATCTTGGTTGTGTGTTCATTGCCATTATAAAAGGAAGAAATCCTAACAACTAAAAGAAAAAGGCTGATGAGAGGAAGTGGGAATTTCTTTATTGTCAGCTATATAGTTGGGGAAACTGAGGCACGGAGAGGTCTTAGGTGAAGCGAGCTGGCAAAAAGCAGTGCAGGAACCAGGGGTAAACCCAAGACTCCAAGCATGGCAGGCGGCATTCCTTGTGCCAAGTGTTCTGGGAGAGAACCAAAGGACCTCCAGCCAATGGAACTTGCCTGGGGAGCCAAGGGCTGAGGCAGGCCATGTGCTCCGCAAGCTGAGGTTTGGTAGGATAAGCTCTGGTGTGGCAGCAACAGGAGATGCTGTCTGCTTTCAGAAAATCTGTTTGGAAGCAGCTCAGCTTATAGCTCTTTTTGGGTGAGCGCAGCCAAAGGGTTCCAAGGGTCCTTTGTGTGGGTACCATGGAAGGGAGCTCTGGCCTCGAGCTGTGCAGCGCTGTCCAGATATTTTCCCATCAGTGGAGCCTCTTCCTTAAAAAATAAAATATATGTGTATATTAATTCCAGCTTGTCACACGCTGTCTGCCTTCTCTCAGCTGTCTGGCTTCGCCCTCCCACCCGAGCTTTGGTGGGATCTCTCTAGATCCTATCTTACCTTTCTGGAGCCAGCACAGCCTCCTCCTTGTATAGACTGGGCCAGAAAAGCTGCATGTCACTGCTCAAATGCACTCTGTTGGGTCATGGCAGCTGGAGATACCACTGGTTGGAATTATTGCTGAGAAAAGACCAAGAGTGAATACCCAGCACAAGGACGGGTCTGTCTGATGTGCCCTGTAGGCTTAATTAGCGCTTGGATTTTGTTCACCACTAGTTCTTCAAACCAAACCCACTAGCAAACAGATGACGTCAAGGAGAAGGACAGGAATGCTGTGTTTGTGGCTTATTACTGTTTATATAGCACCAAAGTTGAGTAAGGCACTTGAAAAACAGGCAGGATGGCATGAAATACTGGCCTTTATTAAGGCAGACAGGGTTTGGGTGTTGATCTTTTTTGATTGTGATGGAATCAGGATTGCTCTTTCCCAGGAAGTTCCAGTTTTTGAGAGTAAATCTCAGGACCAGTTTGGGTCTGCTGGGTAGGACTGGAGGCTGGAGGAACCCCAAACAGTGAGGGTGAGCCCCCAAAGGCTGCAGAGCTGTGCTGTTTGGGGACCTCTCCATTCAGCAGAGGGATGTCCCAATGGACCTCTGACTCTTCAAACACGCTTGTAAATCAGTTCTTATTTATACAGATGGAAATATCATAATACAAATGGTTTCCTGCAACCAGGACCTAAATTCTCTGTACATTCCTACTCATTTCTTTGTTCCAGGTTTATTCTTGGCAGTGAATATCCCTGGATTCCTGTTCGGAGTAGAGTGGACTATGCTTTCTCCTAAACCTTGCTCTGAATCACAAAAAAAATGTGTTATTTCCTTGCAATGGTGTTGTCCAAGATTTAGAGGTCATGATCCAATACATCAGCCAAAAGGATGACCTTGGCTTGGAAATGAGGTCTGTTGAAAGGTTCTTTGAATTGTTGGAGGTTTTTGCCTTCTTTCTGTTTCTGAAACCATTTGGACACTTTTATATTACGTTGTCAGGCTTTTCCCAGAGCTCTGAAGGTTAGATGCTCACTTTTCCAGCTGAGGAATATGGGACAATTTGTGCTGCCTACCTTTAAGGCACCTGTTTTTGGTCCTGAAGCGACAAAGCTCCTCCTCCAAACTTCTGTGCTTCCTCTGGAATGAGCTCTTAGCATCCAACCTCCCAGAACTGGGCACGTAGATCAGCATATGTGAGCACCCTTCACTTCCATCATCTCACCAATAGTATTTGGGAGCTAAAATTGAAGCAGTAGGGGAAAAAAAAAGTTGTATACTGTAGGCATCATGATAACAACAGGAGCTGGCAGCACAGTAAGCTTGTGCTGTCAAGCCAGCTGTTAAAACGTAGGTGTGGGAGAGAGGGCCCAGCTGAGCTGTTTCCTGGAATGTGGAAAATAGGGCAGCAAAGTGTTCTAGGATTGGAATCAGATTTTTTTACATCAACCCCTTTGGCTGCATTCTTGCCTTTGTCTGGTCGCTGTGCCTGTCTGTGCCAGAAGGTTTCACTGGCGTGTGCTGCTCATGCCAAGCAGATTTGATGTGGGTGCCCATTCCCTGCATACCCCAAAACTGGGAGAGAGTGCTGCCCATTGGCTGAGGAGCTGCTCCATGCACCTGTGTTGCCCCCAGGCTCAGGTAGGCAGCATAGCGATATCCACAGAGAATAGGAAGAAGCCTTAAATAAATCTGAGGAAGTCACAATTTGCTCATAGATGCTCCTTAGCCATAAAAGGTGGTGAGAGCTGTGGAACCAGTTACTCCTCCCAGGCTGTTCAATCTGCTCCTATACACTACAACCAGAACAAATGCACTGCATGTTTGAGGATGCAGATCTCACTATCAGCATCTGCATTCTGTGCTCATGTGCTATGGGTCAGACCAACTCAAAGTGAGATCCAGCACCCTAAATCCGTGCAGCACAAGAAAACCAGGACACAGAAACAGCAAAGCCAAAGGGACCAACAGGCTGACAGGGGTATTTTTGGGGTTGGGGAAACCCTAATGAATAGATTTTATGGTGTACAAATCCCCCCTTTTTTTTTTTTCCTTTTTTTTTTTTTTAGCATTGATGTTTCTTTCTGCCTCTCCCTTCCAGAACTGAAATGCCATCTCATGGAGCACAGTGACCTCCCTGGAGGTGTGTCTCCAGGCTGTGGCTTCATGCCTCCCTGTCTCATGGGAGACACGGGATTTCCTTCCTAGCCTGTCTCCCACACAGTGCTTTCTTTGGAGCATTTATGTTTCTGTAGCACAGGACTGAGCTGAGAGGCAGCTCAGAGCACATGTGGGAAGGTGTCCTGTGCAAAGGCTGCCCTTAAGCATCGCTCTCCAGCCCCAGCTTGGCCATTTACGGTGTGTTGTGTTTGCCAAACATAAATTGAAATAGTCCTTGAACAATTGCATTGGCATGTGTGTGTCTTTTTCTCCAGCCAAGCAGTGAAGGCACCATGGCTCCTGTTGCAGAGCATGCCAATACTTGGAACATGCTCCTGCCAATATCCCACATAAATCACGCCTTATCCAGCCCTCCTCAGTCCTTCTGGAGATTCCTACTTCATTGCAAGCGATACACGATGGATCTGTGCTTCCTCGGAGCATCACATTGCAGGCAGATCTCAATATGTGTATTTACGGTAAGTCTGAAGTTGTAGAACTGTTCTCCTTTCTACTGTCAAGTGTGTGCTTCAGCCCAGCATGGGATGTTTGAGAGGGGATTACAACTTGTTGAACACCACAGAACACTTTTAGCCCTCTAAGCATTTGGGTTTGAAGAGCTGATCTTCCTGCAAAGCTAAAGCTAAATCTAACGCTGTAAGGTGGATGGGATTTTGGTGAACATCCACACTTCAGCAGGAAAAACTTGACCAAGTCTCCTTGCCTGTTTGGGTATAAGTCTACAGTTATACGTAAGTTAGTTTGATTGAGGACCTTCATTATACCATCCAGATTTGGCAACCCTGCCCATGGCAGGAGGTTGTAGCTTGATGATCTTTAAGATCTCTTCCAACCTAAGCCATTCTATGATCTTTGCTTAGTTTGACTTTCTCTAATCAGCAAGGTGCTACATACCAGAAAGGACCATTTGGATGACTTGGGAGTGTCAGCGTGGAGCCTAGAACACGTTTGGCAGAGCCAAAATACCAAAACCCAGCAGAAGGGGACAGGTTTCCATGTGAATGTTAGGAAAGAGGCTCACACTCCTCATTGTCTGAGGAGATGGAAGCGGGGTGGTGGCAGGGGCCAGGTCCCATTGGGAATGTGAGTACCCAGCCCCACTGCCAGCCCTCTGCCATGCGTCCCAACTCGCTTTGAAGCCCTGAGCTGTGGGAGGGATGCTCGCTGTGCACCTTGCCTGCTGATGATCCCTAAATTAAGAAATGCAAATCTATTCAGGGCCAATTCCTTTTCCAAAGGCAACTTTCCTCTGTTGCTAATTCCCCGCGTGGCTTCTATACAGACCCCTCACAAACACCTGCAGCTCTTTTTTTTTTTTTTTTCCCTCTTTCCTCTCCCCCTTTTCCAGGGAGGGGGTGGCGATGGGGAGTTTATTGAAAATCTTTGTTTTCTCTGGTGCGATGAAACTTGGTTTGCTCTTTTGCCTCCTTTTCTTTCCCCTTTTCACAGAATAAATACAGCTGATCCATCCCCAGCCCCTCTGCACGTGCCTGAAGAATAAATCGCCCGCCTCCCCCCCAGCCCCCTCCGTTAATTCTTTCCCCCGCTGCTGTGTTTGCTTTTTTTCACTGCAGCTGTAGCGCTGGTCGCGAGCGTGAGCTGACCTATTGCTGGTTTGTTTGGCACCCCCAGAAAAGACTTTGAAAGCAACCCTAGAGCCTTTAGTAGTCTTCTCCCTCCCCTCCCCAACCCCCCCTTCTTATTATCACAGCACTCTCCTTTTGTTGCAGCGCAATGCAAACATACACGCGTGCAGCCCAGGGAGCAAAGCGTTGGGGACCGGAGCCCCAGAAATATTGCACTGTCCAAAGTCCACGGGTTAAAACAAACATCAACACTGCGTCAAATAGTTTGCCCGTAAGAGTCTTTTGTTATGAAGATAAGCTTGTTATCTCTTTCATTCAGATTTTAATCTGACAGGTCATTTGCATACTGCCAGCCGACTTCAGGGTGTGCATTAGATCCACTTTGCATTTAAATCCTCTGTCACTCAGGCAAATAAAAAAGGGAGGGGAGGTGGGGGGACAGCGAAGGACCTCTTTCAGATCCTCCCAGTTACTGCCGTTACTTTTAGTTGGTCCTATTGATGTATGAAAAGTTGTCCCAGCTCTTGGTGCTTTGCTTGGTTTTGGGACATCAGACACCCACCAGGCTGTGAGCTGCATGGATCAGGTCTGCTCCAATGACCCCTGGACCCTTCCTTATTCAAATCCTTCTTCAGACCCCATTTGTGTGGGCCCCTTCCCGAAAGTGACCCCTGTGGCCAAGTAATAAACCCCAGAGCTGCTCAGTGGTCCTCAATAAGGTTGAGCCTCTGTGGGGCTGCACGAGATAGGTTCAAGCTGTGCTAACAGGACAAGGAACATTAAATGGCCTGGGCACAGTGCAGCTACCAAATCACCTATTTGTCAGCTTACGTGTCAACGTGCCTCTTTGCTTGGTTATTCTGCTTGCCTAATCACGGAATTGTAGAACAGCTTAGGTTGGAAGGGACCTCGAAGATGGCTTCTCTGTATCTTATGTGTATATATGTCTTCTCTTCTTCTCTGTATGCAGCCTGAGCCTGACCTCGACTCCTTGGGTTGCATTGTGTATGTGTAGTGATCCCATGGCCAAGACTACTCACACAGCTATGGAGGTGAGTTGTAAAACAGCACCCGTGGGACACAAATCAACCATGGATGATGGAATAGTGTTTCTCTGTGGGCATCGAGAGATGCAATGGTTTCTGGTGTCCATGAGGTAATGTTGGAATTACAAATAATCACAACAAAAGCCTCCCTGGCCGTGCTTCCCACACCTCCCCACCATGTCAGAACAATGACCGGGGACAAGATTAAACCTGGCACCATTCTCCTCCTGCACACGGAGGTGGAACTGCAGCTCTGCTGAAGACCGCAGGAATTACCCCAGGGTGAGTGAAAGGTGAAACTGCTGAGTCTCCCTCCTCAAATACAATGGGGAGCCCTCGAGATAAGGCTGCAGTCCCCCTGCAGAGAGCAGGACTGTGGCCACAGGGATTGTGTCCCAAACCACCGCACACCGAGCCCCAGGAGAATGCTTTCTTCATCCCCAATGGGGTTAAAGATTGGATCTGGGGCAATTAGTGTATCCAAAAGTAGACCAGTGAATAGTGGCAGGGCATTTATTCAGCTCTAATGTGACAAGTTTAATTCCTCTGCTGAGAGCCAGTTATTTTCTTACATATATCAATTATTTGAAATAATTCTCTGAATAACATCTAGAAATAATTCAGGCAATATATCTTGATAATGAACCCATTGCTACTGAATGGCTGAAATCTCAGCTGTGCTGGTGACTTTGGCTGGGGCGAATGTTCACACGGCATTGTTTCTTCTCTTGAACAGTGGTACGTGACTTTCAGAACCAGATTCTGGTCTGAATTGCCATGTTTAGGAGGTCTCTATTATTCGCCATTTCTATAAATGTTCCCGGTAGTAAATACCTTTTGTTAGAATATTCTTGGTAAAGCAAACATAAAAAGCATATGAATTAAACTAGAGCAAATTTAAAGTGTTTATTTGAATGGACAATTAGGAGGAAAATATTTTCCATGATAGGTGGCCACCTCTAAGCCTTTCCTATCCAAATTCCACACCGCTTCGCCAAGGCTGGAGTGGAAGGGGATGGCAGAGAGATCTGTATGCAAACAGGGAAGAGTTCCTTTTGCAATCCAGTTTCTCACTCGTGCCCTTAAACTGACAACACTTAAGACCCCCAGACTAAGGGCAATGAATGCAAAATGAGAGCTCTGCAAAATCCTCTGGTTCCGGGCCAGTTCTCTTGCTTTGCTTTGCTGCTCCTTGGCATCAGTCTTTCAGCCAAGTGAGCAAATCAATGGCTAGCTTCATTGCCAAAAAATCTTCCTCACTGTTTCCCATATAACTAATGAGAATGCAAATGTGCTGCTTTTCCAGGCTGGCTTGCAACCTCCGCTGCATCCTTTCTGTGCATGGTAACGAGGAGCTTTTCTTCTGCCATGAGACCTACACGTGTCACACTGGCTTGTGGGATTGTCCTCGCTGCAGGTGAGGACCAGAGAGCTTGGGTGGCAGAGCTGGGAAGCCTGCAGCAAAGGGGGAATTGAAGCCTTCCAGACTGTTCTTCCAAGTGCAGAAGGACATGGAAGAGTAGTTTAGAATTAGAAAAGCAAGAAAGAAGCGGGTTTCTATTTGAGTTAAGACACTGCGTCAGAGCAGAAAACACAAGAATTCTGTTTGCACCTTTTGCTGTACTTCCATGTGAAAGACCCAGACCCTCCTGCCTGGGCTCTGCCTGAGGATAATAACATGTCATTACATAAGCAAGCAGCCCTGGGTGTGTTCCAGCTAGCAGAGCCTGGCCAGAACCCAGCCACAGTGTCCCCAGCCCTGGCTCCCAGGGACACAGCCCTTGCCTGTCTCCCTTTCTGGGGATGTTGGATCCAAGATGAGAGCTCAGTAGCTTATGGGCATTGTCACATCATCTGTCTCGATGGGCACTCTGGGCTCTTTGGGGACCACAGGACAATTCAATAAAGGGATGCAGTGCAAGAATTTTTCCCACAAAAACGTGTGCTCTCCATTCCCAGACAATGAACGAGTGATGCAGAGCAGGATGGAGCCTCCTGAGCAATGCCCTTTTCTCCACTCACGTCTGCTGTATGTCTTGGGGTTTGCCTCGAGTCTTCCAGGGAGCCCAGGTTCCTTGGGCTGTGCCTTCCCACCAAAGGCACTGGAGAACTCATTATTTTCAAAAGCAGCGTGACATCTTTCCTTTGTTCCTGGCTTTCCACTAGGATTTTCCATGATGCAATCCTGTATGGGGTTCCTGGCACGGAGCTGTTAAAAATCAGTAGCTGTGCCTGGAGCAAACCCATTGTTCTGCCAACACAGAGCCCTTCATGCTGCTGACTCCTGTATGGCACTGCTCCTACTGCTGAGGCTACCAGTGCCAACACAGCCATAGCTAGACACAGGCACAGCCACCAAGTTGTCACACCAAGGTGATATCAGACCTGGGCACAGCTGCAAGCTGGGACTCATTTCATTTGCAGTCCTCTGCTCCGGCAAAGAAGGGTTACTTTGGAGTGGGAAATTGAGAGGCTGTAGCTTTTATCCTGTTGGAGGAGCAATTTGCAAGGAAAACAATGCAGGATTCTCTTGGAATAAGAAGCATTAGCTGCATCATCTTTTAAAAATAATTCAGTGAAGGGAATGTTGGCTGGGGATTAGCACCCTTGCAGGCACTTGGGTTGTGGTGAGGGGATGTTGGTGAGATTTATTGATGTTGGGGATTGTTTCAAATGCATAGGTGACATCTAATGCCAGAGCGACTCCGGGGCTCACTAATAAGTCAAAGGCTCAAAGTTTTCAGCAGTACAGTTATTAACCCTGAGATTATGATACCCTTTGTGTTTTTCCAGTGTGTCTTGCCAAGGTTTTGCCTTAAGCAGAGGAAGGATGAAAAATGGAGGGCCAGAGATTTTCTTACAGCTGAAAACCGCTGTCTGCTGCGCTGCTCCTCAGGACAGCACTGAACAGGGAAACGCCTCTGCCACCCAGCAGTCATTTTCTTCATAGTGGAACAAGTGCAGAATCGTGAAGGGGAAACTCAGATGATGGTCCTGTCCAGGAAGATGCAGTCTTCCCACCCTCCTCTGCTTTGATGCCTGAACTTGAAGGACTGGTAAAACTCAAATTTCAAAAGGGCTTTTTCAATAGTTTATATAAATGCATCTGTTCCCAGGTAACATCTTCCAAGCAGATCTTATCAGGAATTATTTTTGTGGTAGCAATGAGGTGATCATCATAGAATCATTAAGATTGGAAAAGACCTCTAAGATTATCTGGTCCAACTGTCCACCCGTGACCAATATTGACCACTAAACCATCATCTCTGCTCTAAGTGGTTAATCTTAACTGAAGCTAGCACACCTGAAAAGAGACAGCTGTAGCATTTCTCCAGGTTTGGAGATGGCAAAAAACTCTCAGCTAAAACATTTGTAGCAAATAAATGAATGCAGTTACAGTGATGTTTAAGCTTAGTGACTTCATCTGAATGTGGCTGAATTATTGCACTTTGTATTTTCTGTCCCTCTCCCACACAACACGAAACATTTGCTCCCTAGAAATTTCCTTTGGTTTTATTTAAGCCATTAAAAGTAAAACAAATAGTACCTCCCTCAAGAAATAGCTGAGTTGAGCTAAACTTCTTGCTCTGCTCCAAATTTTTGAGAAATACTGATTATATCAAAATGAAAACCAATGTGTTTTGGGTGTTTGAAGGAGAATTCTTGTTTCCTTTTATTATCTGTAGTTCCTCAACGAAAAAACTACTTCCAATTGAGCCACCTGGACAATGATTTGCAGATTAAAAACAAAGAAACAGAATCTCAAGGTTAAAGAGGTTCCAGTACTGGGACAGGTGTTGAGAATTGCTCTAGATTCCATTTGGAGAGCAGAAGGAACCAACAGCAGTGACTCGGGTATAAGCTAGTGAATTACTTCCAACTTTCAAGGAAAAAAAACAAATAGCAGTGATAGCAAGATAATATCCACTGTTACTGCTAGAAGCCATACTTCAGTCTCAACTACATACTGAACAAACAGCTTTGGCCTCTTTTGCAATGATCTGAGTACTACGTATCTTTTATTTGCTTGAGAAAAAAAGACTCCTGACTATTTCTAGGCTTTGTCCTTGGAGAGGTGAGCGGGAGTGGAGGTGGTGCCTAAGACAAGAGCAGCTCATCTGCTCTCCCAGCCCTCTGGAAGAAGGAAAGCCCTAAAAAGGACCACAACTGTGTCATAGTGGTCCTCATAACTGTGCCTGTGCTCAGCTCCAACTTTGGGTTTTGTGAGATGCTGCTCCCAAAGCACACACACTCTGAGGCCAAGGATGAGTCAGAGGGACGCCGTGAGTGGTGTGCTGGGTGGTACAAGTAAGTCCTTGTTTGTGGGAGTCCATTAAAGAAGAAAAATTGTAATTAATGCCAATCAGCATGAGTTCATGGAAAATAGAATGTGATGTCTCTCTTTGGTTTTGTTGATAAAAGTGATAGTAGTGTACAAGGGTTCTGTGAGACGTTTGACTGGGTACCACATGACATTTTGATTAAGGATCTAGAGCAGTATAAAATCAAGAGGGTGTGCGTTAAATGGATTAAAACCTGGCTCCCTGACAGGTCTCCAAATGTAACTGTAAATCATCCGCCAGCTGTGTTTGTAGCGAGGTCCCTCCAGTATTCTTGCAGTTAATATCTTTATCAATGACATGGAAGAAAATGTAAAATCACCACTGATCTGGTCTACTGATGGTGTAACGAGACAGGAAGCGATAAATAATGAGGAGGAGAGGTCATGGAGGAATATGGATCGCATGGGGAGCCAGGCTCCAGCAAACAACAAATATGGTGATACAGGTGAACGCAAGAACCAAGGTTAAAGCTGCTTTTCTAGGACAAGTGCTCCAGGATGCTGAAGAAACACCTGGGGTGTGGGCAAAAGTCATCTGCGAGCTTTGGCTAGGCTTGGTAATGTATGGTCTGCCTCCTTACAGAGCATCTCAGCAGGGCTGATCCAGTACAGATTGGTGACTGGCATCTACATGTAGGGAAAAGCTGAAGTCCTGCTCACAGTGGGGTCAGTATCAAAAATCCCAGTGGTTTGGAGGAGGTGGAACTTCCATGAATGTTCTTAGGAACATTTTACCCTGGGCTATGCACAATGGTGAAACAAGCCAGAAGTTATTTTTAAACCAATGTATTACATGTTCCTGGATGAAAGCTTCAAAATTAATTT
This sequence comes from Meleagris gallopavo, assembly GCF_905368555.1. Classification (NCBI taxonomy): domain Eukaryota; kingdom Metazoa; phylum Chordata; class Aves; order Galliformes; family Phasianidae; genus Meleagris; species Meleagris gallopavo. The sequence goes on along the minus strand of NC_139417.1, from coordinate 9,118,754 downwards.
AGAACTACTGCAGGGTGTGTCGCTTGCAACTCCAGGGCTCTAGAAAGAGGTTCAATCTGCAGCAGCTGTGCTAGCTGACACATTACCTTACTCACGGGTTTCCAGTGGTATGTGATATCCCATCTTGACTTGGAAAGGCTTATATCCACCAGAAAGGTGGCAACGTACATCTTGTGGTCAGAGCAGCATCTAGCACAGCACAATCTAGAGGAGAGGGATGTTCACAATCCCTGTATTTTCAGCATGAATGTGCTCTTAGGATTGAGTTAAGCATGTTTAAGTTGGTGTTTCTTTGTGTTAGTGTTGCTTGATAAATAATATTGAGAACAGTTCAAGATTTGGTGAGATGAACAGGCTCTTGCCAGAACCTCCCATGGGGCAACTAGAGGTCATTCCCTCCCATCCTGTCATATGTCAAATCCCCCTACACACAGAAAAACAGGTTAACAGCATGCTTGTGATGCCTTAATGAGCTGAGCTACTCGGGAAAGCAGTATGCTGGTAGCCAGGTTACATATGAGCAGAGTTAGGCTAAGCAAAGACAACAAGTCTAAACTGAAACCACACCTCACAGTGCTGCACGGGGTGGAAAGTCACTGCTATAGGCATAGCTGCAATTCAGCTATCAGTCTGGTCCACGGTGACGCTGGAAGAGCCATCATTTGCCTCTTCAATAATCAGTCACCCATCACTGCTGCCTGCAGCAGGGGAAGTTTAATTTCCTGTGAATCATTTGCAAGCTTTAATTTTACATTTTTCCAAGCTTCTGTTGACAAAATAGTTGAGAACAAGCCTGGTTTGGTGGCTGCTGTTGGAAGTTGTCCTCTGGTCAGCACTATCTCCATCATCTCCAGGGTCACCTGTTGGCTGGGCTCCGGCAGCATCCCAGGTTGGTGGACTGGAGATGCTGGGAGAAAAGTTATTTGAGTTAAACACGAGTGTCTGATGTCAGGGGATTCCTGCCAGTCATTGTTCTGCTGCCTGCTTGGAAACAGGCTGAACTCTGTGGTTTTTCTATGTAGCATTCTTATGTAGCTGGCTGAGTTGACAACATGATAAATGCAATTATTTTTTCCAATTGTTATTTTTGCCCAAAGCATGCAATTGACTCTGAAATCTGCTGGACAGAGAAGGAATGCAGCATCCGCTCACAGCCCCGCAGTGGCACAATGATACTGAAGGTAGGAGTAGCAATGGTGGGAAGCAAGTGCTGCCAGATGGCAATGGTTAGGGACAGGCACCAGCCCATGCCCCCTTTATCCCACCCATGGGTTCTGGTGGTTGGGAACAACCTGCTTTCTTGTTGTGGGGAAGGATGAAGCACAGGATCAGGCAACCCTGATTTTTTTTTTTCTCTGGAAAAAAGATGTCTTGGGGTGACTTGGGCCGTTGGCATCCAGTGCTGCGTGTCGCAACATGGCATTGAGTGACAGGGTCTAGAATGGTTACAGACATAGGTTGATGGTTGAACTAGATGGTCTAAGTGATTTTTTCCAACCTTTATGATTGTATGAGTGAGCATGGTGGGGATGGGTTGGTGGTTGGGCTAGAAGTTCTTCATGGTCTTTCCAGCTTTTATGATTCTATGACACCCAGCCAAGCAAAAGGACAGGCTGCCTGAGCTCTCATCGTGGTGGTTACAGTTTGTTTTAGCCATCTTATCTAATCTCCCTCCTAACTTTTGCTGGGGGAAAACATTTATTGCTTATACAGTGTTATTCCACGAGCACTCGCTGGCTGGGGCTCTTTGCGTGTGTGTGTATGTAGATGTGAAGACCGATAACTTCAGGCCCCACAGTTTTATGGGTCAGTCAATCCCAACTGCTTACAGCGACAGATGTGGGGATGTGCTGCCTTCTTACCTGTGGGCCGTGCACTATCAGGGCGTAAATCAGTAAAGCAGGGCTCTGTTTATGCACATAAATTGCCCCAATATGACAGCTTAATACCCTTTTGACTTTTTACCCTCTGCGGGGGAGAGCCTGCAATGTCTTATGGCCCTGCTCGCCCCAGTGGTGATGCAGCCCAGCTAAAAAGGCATGGAGCACACTCTGCTCCTTAGCCTTCAGGCTTGGCCGCACAGCCACCAGCACCCCGGAGGGGATTGGCCCTTCAGCAGACTAGTCCAGCAGGAAATTATCTACTCTCCCTCTGCTAAATGACCTGCTGGGCGGCCGGTCACAGGGGCCTGAAAATGCCAGCTCCAGCTATTCCCCTGTGGACATGATTCCTAGGCACGCAAAAGCAGTAGCTTGGTCACCGGAGGGCAAAGCCACCCATCTGTGTCCTCAGCAGCACCTTGCGCAAGGCTGAGGCTCTGCTCCGCATGGCCCTGCCCAGCTGAAGGTCAGCAAGGGGAATTTTCCCTGAGCAGTGTCATGGGAAAACCTGCTGGGCTGCCTTCAAGGTGTTGGTTTGCTCCAGGAGAACTCTGGGTTTTGTTTCGTGTTTTGGCAGGGTGAGAGATGAGATAGCAAGGGGTTGGTGAGAAGGGATGAGGAGATGCCAGGACATTGCAGTGAAATGGATGGTTGAGGTGTTTTCTATAGATTCCCAAATTTAAATGATGTGAGAGTGGGAGTAAGACTTTGAAGCAGAGATATTGCTTTTGAAATATACTTTTTAATTCTTACTCCTCTGTCTGTTTCATCGACTTGGACAATAGGCGCTCATTGCCCGTCCAAACCCTCGGTAGCTCTCTTGGATTTTTTTTCCTTCATTGATTACATCCAGCATTGAACTCAACCTGAAAAAAAAGACTTCTGACCGAATTTTTGCATGTGCTGGCAGTGACTGGCCCTGGGGAGGCTGCTAACTCAGCCATTGTGCTCTCTCCCCAGCCAGAAGCATCCCCACACTGTTACATAGGAAAGTAACACTGGCAGCTGACCATTCCCAACCTGGTTTTAAAGTATAGGTCAGGGCTGAAAATTGATGTTTCTGATGCCAGTGCTACCCTATGGCTGCAAACACCTCTTTTTACCCAGCTGGGACAGCTTTTCTTGCTGATCCCACTCTATTTACTGATATTTCTCAGGAAGAGGGGATATCAAATCTGCTGTTTCTATGGAGCACTGAGCTCAGCTTCCTGCAGAGAAGTATACGAGACAGCTCAAGGTTGGATGCTCTGATGTTTTGTATCAAGCAAGCACATGCTGCAGCCTTTCTCCCAGCCTGGGTTTGCCTTTCTCTCATCTGCCTGGCCCTGGGAAGGCTCATAAGCAGTCAAGTTCTTCGAGGACTCTGCCCTTCTGGCAAACTTGGTTGAAATTGGCCAGCGAGTTCACAAGGTTTATTAGGGACAGACAGACACACCCATGGCACGGACACAAAAGAGTTGTTTCTTTAGGAAACCAGGCTGGGAAAAAAGAGATTGTTTAAGTAAGCAAATATATTTCTTGGAGACAGCAGGGCAGAGAGTGGTAAGGGAAGCACTTTGTTTATGCACCTATTGGCCTAATGTCTTTTTAAGCATTGGAGTTTCATGACTGAAATCCCTTTGTCTGTGTTTATGCCTGTTTTGTTGCAGTTCTCAGTACTCGCTCTGCACTTTGCCTCCCAACCTCCTGTTTTGCTGCAGGACCCCATGGAGCACAGCCCTGAAATCAGCCTTGCACATACAAACAGTGAACCCATGGGGAGGAAGGTGAGCATGGATGTGAAACATTGGTAGCTAAAGCTGTCCTCTAAAGCTCCTGTTTTGGGATTTGCAAACTCCCCATCTCCGAAGCACCAGAGCTGCTCATTCCAGAGTGGTAAAAGCCCTTTTGGTCTGAGCTGTCAGCCCAAAATCCAAGAGCTTGCGAGGCACTCTAAGTGTGCCAGAAACTGGTGCAGCACTCAGGTGTCCCTTTGATGCGCTCCTGTTTATTTACAGAGGGCCCAAAAGGTCCCATTCCCCCTCAAGGTGGCAGGAAACAGATGAGGACAGAGCCGGTGCCCCGTCCTTCCTGCCAGGGCTGACCCCATTCCCCTATGTCCCACCCCTGGGTGCACATGTGGGTCCCCGTGTCTCCATTTCATTTTTCTCCTGGCAAATTCAACGCAGGAAATCAGGCTGATTAAAAACTTTTTTTTCTAAAAAAAAAAAAAAAGAGGGGGAAAAAAAAAGAAAAAATGTATTTCTTTAATTTTTCCCCCCTTCTCTTCTTAACGATCATTTTAATTAGGTTTGAAAAACTTACTGCTGAGCTGACAGCCAACTGACAGGGCTCCCTTTCACTGGATCACCCAGCTCAGGGCTTTTCATCTCGCATGCAGAATATTTTGACATTCGTGCTTTCTTGGCTCCGCGCGTAGAGCCCAGTGGAACCTGCAGCCTAATTAAATGTAACAATTCCTGAAAATGAGGGTTGTTATTTTTTTCCTTGGGATAAGAATAGAGGTTTTATTTTTAAAAAGAGCTAATCTATTTACTCTGGGCTGCCTGCTTCCTGACCTGGCCTCTGCACCTGAGGGGACAGGAACAGAACAGATTAGGCACTGGAAAAGATGATGGTGTTGGTGCATGCATGTGTCCCATGTGCTCAGAATGTTGAGAGGCAGGAGGTTAGGAGGCCATGATTTTCCCCTGACTTTTTCCCTTACTTAGAATCATAGAATTATAGACCCATAGAATTGTTTGAGTTAGAAGGGACCGTTATAGGTCATCTGGTATGACACCTCTGCAATGAACAGGGACACCTACAGCTCCATCAGGTGCTCAGAGCATGTCCAGCCTGACCCTGAGCGTCTCCAAGGATGGGGCACGAGCATCTCTCTGAGCTGTTCAGTGCTGGTTTTTCGGCACTGCTGTATCTATATGACTCCAGGGACCCACCTGTTCCTCCTCGACCACCTGCTTGCAGGGATGGGGAGCTGATCATTTGCAAACAGGCCCACACAAGCCAATGAGTGATGATAGAGCCACTGTATCAAGAGCTTCATGACACAAGACAGCAAAAGGTAGTCAAGGTTTGGGTCTGCCCAACTGTATGCCAGCAATCTGCAGCTCTGGGTGCCCAGAGCCTTCCTTCCAGAGCATTTATCACATTATTTCATTTTGACTGTACTTCTGGACCCTTTAGCAAAACCCTTATCCCCATCACCAACAAAGCATGGCTGCGCTCCAGGAAAAAGCGGAGTTGGCACCCAACTTCCTTTCCATGCCCTACCCAAAGGTGCAGATGTAGGACATGAGCAATGCGAGCCACTCAGGCTCTCCCTCTCCCCATGTTCTCCTCCCCATCTCAACCCGCTGTCCTCCAGCACCAGAAATGGAAGCCTGCAGGCTGTGTGCTCCATCTGGACATAGCGGGCTCACCAATGGTGTCCAGAGCCTTTCCCAGACTGCAGCCTGATGGCAGCAATGAATCAACAGCCAGTGGACTTGTCAAAGGCATTCCTCCACTTTAATCCTATTGACAGGGACTACTGCCTGGAACAGGAACTGCGGGGTGAGCCATGTCAACAGTAGATTCTTATTACAGATAATATTGATGGGGCCTTTACTTGAATAATGAAGGGAAGAGCCCTTTGCTTTGACGTTTGTCTCCAAAACCTAGAATTACTAAGAGTTTAACCATCGGAGGGGAGCTTAAGATAGTTGCATCTTAAAGGATCTGCTTTCTTGTCGCATTCAAGGCTGGGGAAAGGAGTTTAGCCCATACACTGAGAGCTCTGCACTGACCTTTTCACTGCTCTTAATAAATGTTACAGTTAAATAAAGTCGGATGGATTTTTCTATCTACTGTAGCATGTTATCCACTTTCTGGGAGAAGGAAAAAAAAAGGTAAAAAAAAAAAATAACCCAAATCCCTGTTTAATATCACTGTTACTCATTATCTTTGGAAGCTGCAGGGTGAAAGGCAAGTAGGAAGGGCAGGGGCAAGACAATCCAGGCTGAATTATCAGGGTAATTCCTACCATCACACATGATTATGTGTCTCTCTTTCTAAATACGGTTGAATCATGGCTGTGTAAATTGGTTGTGATCTTACGGTTAAAGCTCAAACAAGAGTCAAGAGCTCTGGACATGTCTGGGAAAAGGTTTTTTTGCCTTTTTTTTAACTATCATTTTTATTATTATCTTATTCTATTTTCCACTCTTCAAAAAGAGCTGCAGGGTCTGTATTTCTTGGTTCCCTACAGGAGTGGAGACGCCAGAGCTGCAGGGGAGAGGCTGCCTGGGAAGTCAAATGAGGGCAGAAGGCATCAGCCTTTCCAGGAAAGAACCTGTCCTTGCACATTTCCTCGTGTCTGGGCTTCGATATCGTGATTAGGAGCACGTGCTGAGAAAAGGGATGGAAGATGGGGCTAAGAGGTGGGATGCCCACTCCTGGATTTTTAAATGCAAGCAGGAGCTCCAAAGTGTCCCTCTGAAGCCCTGTTGTAGAGCCCTTTATAAGTAGGGGTTGGACCTCTGGCTCCTATTTGGACAGATGAGGAAGACAGCAGGCAAAGTTGGCCTTCGGCCACACTTATACCTCCCAGATCCTAGCGCTGGCCCAGGACTGAACCGGCAGGTGGTTTAAGTTAGAGCAGCCCCGTGGCTGCTCTAACTTAAGCCAGCTGGAATCTCTTCTGGGGCCGGTTCTACCAGCCAAGGTTTGCTGGATTACAGCAGGGCCCCGAAAGGCTCCAGCCCACCCCTACATGGCCTACACAAGAGGTCCAGGGAGCAGATGACATGAAAATGTCAGGGCAAGTCCCAGCTGGTGCTTTAGGACAGCTTTAATTCCTTCACGCTGCTGCAGAAAATTGGTGTCTGGTCCAAGGGAGTCTGTTTTCGTGATATTTTTAGTCTGATTTTGAGGACCCTAGGAGTTTTGGATTGTCCTTAAGTCTGAATTTTATATTTTCTGACTTGAGCTATCAAATATTTTCCATATATAAACAGCAGCCACAACATTTCAGGTTGGATGAGTTGTGTTTTAGAAATAAAATTGAAAAAAAAAAAGAAGAAAAGTGAAAACACCAACTGGTTCAAAATTACTGTCCTTAGCTGAGCATACCTTGCTTTGCAAGGTTTTCCACACTGGAAGAGGCTTGCAGCAAGAGGATAGGCATGTCCCCTCACGGCACTGATTTAACAGCTAGATCTGTCCCAGTGCCCTCATGCTTTCTGTCTCAACCAGGTGTCCATGAGATCCCACAGCAGACATCCTTCAGTGCCAGGGAGAAGCCCTGGTCAGGCAGTGGAAGGTGGTGGTGCTTGTGAGCTCAGGACACGAAGGGATCAGCAGCGTCAAGTTGCCCTTGAGCCTCTGAGAGCTGTGGCATGGCTAGACTATAGAATCATAGAATGTTAAGGTTGGAAATACCTCTAAGATTATCTAATCCATCCACCAACCCACCCTCAGCATGCCCACGGCCACATCCCTCAGTGCCACATCTCCACAGTTCTTGAACACCTCCAGGGACTGTGACTCCACCACTCCCTGTGCAGCCCGTGTCAATGCATCACCACTCTTTCTGAGAAAAAATGTTTCCTAACACCTGACCCGAACCTCTCCTGGCACAACTTGAGGCTATCACCTCTCATTCTATTGTTGTTACCTGTGAGCAAAGGCCAATCTCCACCTCACAACCTCCTTTCAGGGTATTGCAGAGAGTGATAAGGTCTTCCCTGAGCCTTCTCTTCTCCAGACCATCGCAGTTCCCTCGGCTGTTCCCCATCAGATGTGTTCCAGATCCTTCACAGATATTTGTGGCCCTGCACTGGTGTGTATGAGCAGAACAGTGTGTGGCTGTGGAAGTACTGGGGCAATGCCATTCTCATCTTCATGTAGTTTCACTGGGAGCTGAAATCTGGCCAACGTGGGCCACAGGTGGTACCCATGGAATTATCTGAGACTTCATGTAACTCAATTGGGCCCTTCAGGACATGGGAATAGATGAAAACCATGAGATATTTTTTCCTTTAAGAAAAGGAAGAAGAAAATAAGAAATCTTTTAAAAAGAAAAAAAAAAAGTTGTTTCCACAGTACTTGATTTCAGAGTTGAGGAGGTGCTTTAAAGTTTACTGGGCTTGCATTTCTCAGCCTTTCTCTAGAACCTGGAGGCTTGTGAATTGCCTGTTCCTTTTTCTTTTCTTTTTAAAATGAATTGTGAGATTTTTGCATATTTCACCAGAGCATGGAGCTGGGGAGGGGGTGAAGAAAAACATTAAGTACTGTGGGACTGAAATTGCAAGAGTTGGCAATGCTGATTTTTTTGTTTTTTCTTTCCTTTTTTCCAGAGAAAAAGAAAACACCCCCCATTTTGCTAGCCCCAGCAGGGTGAACAGAGGGAAAAGGTGCTCCAGGGCAGGAAGAAACTGTGAAGAAATAGGTTTGCAAACTCCATTTATATTAGATTGTTTAAAAATTGTCCTGAGAGCTGCCTTCTGGGGACAGCTGTCCTACTCTGAAGGAAGAAGAGCAGAGATGTGTGTGGGGAGAAGCTGTGTGTGGGACTCGGGGCTGGGACGGGACTCAGGTTGCAATTGTCTCTGGTTGCTCTCAGGCCTGGGGAAGGCAGGGAGAGGCTTGGGCACATGGAAGAAAGGCTCCGAAAAACCCTTCGTCCTGTAGGAGTGACATCTCCCTCTGCAACAGGAGAGGTCTCAGTTGGCCATAAGCAGCCCTGTCAAGTAGAGAGTTGAGAAAGGCAACTGAATCATAGAATCCTTTGAGATAGAAGGGACTCTTAAAAAGACATCTGGTCCAACCCCTCCGCAATAATCAGGGACACCTACAGCTCCATCAAGCGCTCACAGCCTGTCCATCCTGACCTTAGGTGTCCCCAGGGACCTATCGTCTCCAGGTCCCCTCCCTGCCAGCCATCTGAAGTCATGGCAATGCTGCAAATGCCTCGATGCTCAGGTAGGACATGCAGAAAAAGCTGAGCTGCCCTGGAGATTCGCATGGGCTGGTGGTACCCAACCTGCAGCCACAGCAATGGATAAAAGGAGGCTCAGCATTGCATTGCATTAATGTGCTGCATCCCAAGAAATGTTTCCTCAGGGTGGAGGAATACCAGTAAGGGTCTCTACTAACGCACCCAAAGTCAGTATCTGGTCTGGACTGCTCAACAGCAGAAATGAATGCATCCATCTTGCTTTGGCTGCACATGGCATGCACAGGGGGACTGTTCCTTATTAGCACTCGCAGCCATTGGCAAGAGCTGCTGGAACAGAGGTTGAGCTCCAACTGCTATTCCTGCCTCTCCTCCTTCACTTGTGCTTGTGTCTTTCTCAAACTCATTCCTTTTGGAATTTTCCATGCTTCATCCAAGCTCAGTGACAAGTTTTTGCTCTGAAGGTATGGACTGTGCTGGTTGGAGTCCCCTTTGTGAAGCTCCTCACCAACGGTGAAAGTTCATCTTTCATGCCCAAGGAGATGTCAAGCTGAAGAAAAACTTTAGATGATGTATTCTGATTTATTTACTTGTTTATTAGTTTTGAAAAGTGACTTAAAAGTTTACATTTCCATCAACTGGAACATAAAAGGAAATCAATTATTTAGATCTCCCCAAGTGGAAAGCTGCAAAGGTCTGGCAAAATTGAAGTTTTTCCATGGAACATTCAGATTTTGTGAAAATCATGCTTTCTGTTGGGGGGAAAAAAAAAAAACAAAAAAAAAACCTGATCATTAGTCTTTGATCTGCTCTACTTTTAAAGGACGAACAAAAATATAAGGGCAAATATCTCCACTTCTAGCATCTAATATATCAAGACTTTTTTAGCGTGATTTCAATTCCATCCCCTTAGTGAAGAGGCTAAAAAAATTTCTCAGGTTCAGGAAAAGTATTTTATCAGTTAAAAAGTTGTGGAAATTTAAAATGGTATCTTAGTGCGCGTACTGGATTTGCAGCTTGCCTTTCTTCCTATCTGGATTGAGGATGCTGGTCTTAAAAGCCCAGTGTTAACTCAGTTATGAGTATCCCTGGTAGGAGGCTTTTGGTTTGCTAGCATTTTCTTTTTTAATTTTATTTCTTAAAAAAAGAAAAGAAAAGAAAAGAAAAGAAAAGAAAAGAAAAGAAAAGAAAAGAAAAGAAAAGAAAAGAAAAGAAAAGAAAAGAAAAGAAAAGAAAAGAAAAAGAAAGAAAAAGAAAGAAATAAAGAAAGGGCAAGTCAAACACAGAAAAATCTGTTCAGAACTGAAGAAGCAAAAATTACATCTTGGCACTGAGAAACCTCCATTCATTATGTTTCTGTAGCAGTGATTCTAGGGTTGAATTTATTATTGACAGGAATTTTGTGGTTTAATGCACATTTTTCTTTGGATTTTCAAATTTAAAGATTGTTTTCCTTTGACAGCCTTCTTTTTCTTAGAAAGTCAGGATAACCAAATAGTAAGCCTGACTAATTAAATCTTCAAAAGCTAGCGAGTTCCAGTCCAAGGATTTGTGGCATTACAAAGTTAACACAAGGTCATCGCACAAATGTAGAATTTTCTCCACTCCCTTCTCTACCCCATCATATCAGGACAACTTCCTGAATGTCTGGAAATTGTCTCCACAAGCGTATGAATGTAAATATTAATTTGGTACTTCCAGACGCACACACACACATATGAAATTGGCGTACTCTGTGTACTGAGCACGCATGAAGTAGTTCCTTGAATGCTGCACAGTGCCTTTGCAAAATGCTCAGAATGTATCATGGTGGATGGCTTGATTTGAAACATAAGATAGGTGATAAGAAATTCTTGCTCTAAAATCATTTATGTATGTTTCAAACGACTCACTTAAAGGGGAAAAATATTTTATAATTAACATGACAGATAAGAGTAACTGTGACACTTTAAATAAATGCAGTGTATTTGATTTTGAAGTAGGGTTTAAGATTCTGGAGATGTGTTCAAGAGAGAAGGAAGATGCACTCAGAGTTGAAAATGAAGAAGTACTGTATATCATCTTAAGAAATTAAGTGACCTCACATGGATCCTTATTCCTAATTGCCTTTCACTTGGAGCTCCTAAGAGATGGGAACAGGGCTAATTAAAACAGAGCTGGCAAAAAGAAGACCCTACAAGGGAACTTGGGCTTCTTTTCCATGCCGACAGCCATGCAAGGAGAGGGCATTCAAAGATCTAGCCATGGTGGAAGTAACTGGGGAAAAGCTACCTCTACAGATTTTAAGGGAAAATACAGGGTGTACGGTACTGTAAATGTTAGACACAGCAGGTGTGGTATTGGAGAGCCGGTGACCAGTTCAGTGGGCGGTTTTGCTTAGTTTGAGCATGTGTGATCTTAGGCCCTGTGCTGGGCCATGTTCCTACAACCTTTCTGCAGCTAAATGGGCAGCAGCTAGAGGTGGACAGCTGCATGGCAGAAAGGGAAATGGGTGTTTCCCGACAGCACGTTTCTCTGCAGAGTCCATCATCAGGATGAATTAAAAAAATACCCTGATTTCCATGGCACTTTCTTCTCATTTCTTAACTGCTGCTCAGGCAAAGCTGTTATTAATTCAGGAGGAGTCTGCCTGAGCAAGAAGTCTCCAGAGTCCAAAATATTTTGCAGAGTAAATATAAGAATTTTTCACCTACCACAGAACAGCATCAGCCTCTGGGTTGAACGCAGGAGCTGTTTAACAATGCACAGAAACATTTCCCCACAGGTTTGGACAGGAGTTGAAGGTTTATATGCCCAACTGAGCCTACAACTGAAAGCAGTGAGCTGGACGGACACTCTCGGTATGGGATGGGCTTGGAGGGTGAGTGCTACCTGCCTGAGTACCACACCGCTTCCTTTAGGACACTGGGAGACTTGCTGGAGCTCGCCCATCTGACCCAATCCTCCACATGAGATCTGGCAAGATAATCACTCCAAGCGTCTGGGTAAGTACTGCAAAATGCTTCAAATAAATGAATAGAAATCATCTGCTTCATAGATGCCAAGGGCTTTCAACATGTCGTTTCTTGGTAAACAAAGAATTTCAGCACGACAATATCTTAGGATGTTATTGGCCATATTTGTTCCCTCGTGCATATTGAAGTGAATGCGAATGAAGTTGCACAGCTTTCCTTTACGTTCTCCTCTGGCTTGGAGATTTTCTTCCCGCTGTAGTGGAGATGAGGGGGCTGCTCTGGCTACACCTAAACAGATCCATCTGCCCCTATACCCCCAAGGTCTTATTTCTGTGATGGCAAAGGGCAGGTGGAAGTTCTGCTCGTGCTTGGTGTTGCATGAAGTGCCATACACTCCAAGTAGAAAACAAAACAAAATACATCTTTTTTTGGTGGACATTAGAATGCAATAAAAACGTGTGTGCTCCCCCCCCAACCCCAGCTAAATTGATTACATCTGGTGGCATGAAAAAAATAGCCAAAATGTCAGACTGAGTCACACAGCCCCCTTGGGTGGTTATATTTATTTCAGGGTTGGAGCACTCATCAAAACAATTTATCCTTGGCTCTCCTTCTCTGCCTTCCCATCTCTGTGCTTACAAACTCATCTGTGTTCCCTGACACTTACGTTTAGCCCCAAGCTCGCTCCTTCCCTGGACGTTCCCTTCTCCCTCTTTTTTCTCCCTCTCTAGCTCTGGCTCCATTCCCTCTCTCCTTTCCCTTTGCTAAATCAACCCCACCAAACCCTGTAGCTGCAACTTTCCACTGGGGATAGCAGAGGAAGCTGGAGCACAGACTGTTTCTAAGACTGTGTCACCTATTTAGTATCTTGTTTCACATTACTTGAGGTGAAGGGACTTGATAAAAATGAGTGAGTGAACTCCCTGCTGTTGTTTCCATCATCTCTGCCACCAGTGGAGCAGCCAGTGTAGGACTATCTTGTTTGGACTGCCATGGCTCCATCCCCAGCCTCACTTGTTCTCCCTTGGCTGTGACAGAGGTAGATCTGCCAAGTCTCTTTTGGTGGATTCTTTGTCGGGCTCATCTCACTTGTGTCCTATGTTTTCTCTCTGGCAGGGAGCATCACTAGAAGCAAGTTCAGGGTAAAGAGAGAGTGTGATGCAGCAGGTGAGGAGAACTTCATCACCAAGAACATAAAACCTCATTTTCACCCCTCTTCCAAAACCTCATCCTTCTATCCAAATCACAAATGGCCACATCCTACCTGAGGATACCCTATATATCTTGGTTCATAAATCCCTTTGCAATTTGCTGCTAGGTTGAGTCTGACTTAGGATGAGAAGGAATGGCTTCAAGTTGTGCCAGGGGAGGTTCAGGTTGGACGTTAGGAAAATCTTCTTCTCCAAAGGAGTGGTCAGGCACTGACACAGGCTGCCCAGGGAGTGGTGGAGTCGCCATCCCTGAAGATGTTCAAGAAATGTGGAGATGTGGTATTGAGGGACGTGGTTAGTAGGCAACATTAGAGGACAATTGGACTGGATGATCCTGGTGGTCTTTTTCAACCTTAACAACTCTATGATTCTATGCTCTCATATATTGTGCCAACCACAGTTGTTTAGAATCCTTGTGGACTGGAATGGCTGCAGAAATCATAGAATTATAAGTTCATTTAGGTTGGAAGGGACCCTTAAAGGCTTCCCAGTCCAACTCCCCTGCAATGAACAAGAACACCTACAGCTCCATCAGGTGCTCAGAGCCCATCCAGCCTGACCTTGAGTGTCTCCAGGGATGGGGCATCTGTCACATCTCTAGACAGCCTGTGCCAGTGCCTTACTGTCCTTATTGTAAAAAACTTGTTCCTTATATGCAATCTAAATCTTCCCTCTTTTAGTTTGAAACCATTTTCCCTTGTCCTGTCACAATAGACCCTGCTAAAGAGTCTGTCCCCTTCTTTCTTACAGTCTCCCTTTAGATACTGAAACGCCGCTCACAAATCTCCCAGGAGCCTTTTCTTGGGACTCAAACTCTTGATTACTCTTGCTTTGGGGCTGAAGGATTGCCCAGCACACTGCTTTTCCTCTAACAGAAAGAACCCCTTGCTTCCTCCACTGCTCCTGAGGAACCAATGGCAGATGATGGAGAGAGTGGCTCACTGCTCTCATGGCTGGAGAAGTGGTAGGAAGCTCTTGGCACCATAACATCTGAGTTAACATACTCTGCTCTGCCTGTTGTGCCTCCTTGCTCCCAGCATGGGCATGGGCTCCTGTTATGCAGTGTGCCACATTTTTTTCCTGCGGTAAGTCAGAGCCCCCTGGGATCTGGTATTGTGCTTTTTTCCCCCCCCAGGTATTTTTGTCTGTGAACCACAGAAAGCTGAATAGCAGGAAATGAAGTGCAGATTGAGAACATGGTTGAGTGCACTTGCTAAAATAAAACATTGGGGGGAGGAGGGAGAGATTCTTTTATAAATAGAAAATGAAGTGTGTTTATTTTTTATTGATGAAGTATTTAATTGCTGTGAGGATTTGAGAGATGTTTGTAGCTGTGCATTGACTAGAAAAGCTGCTTGGTCTTTGGTGCAATCACCCTGCTCAATCAAATCACCTGCTTCACAGCTGGGAAGGGCACGGGGATGTCAGGATTTCTTGAAGTTCTCTGATTTGCCACAATTGTGCCAGCAGTTTTGGAGAAATTGCTGGTTTCTTCTCACTACATCCTAGGAAGACGCAAAGACTAGATGAGAGGATGTGTTCAGCAGCAGAAGAGAAAGTCTCTGGCCAGCACACTTGCACTTTGGCCAGGCTGGCTTACCCAAGCAGTGATTCTGGTCAACACACGTAAGTGAAGGGTGTGGAGATAAGGCTGTGACCTTTTAGTTTATTTTGTTCCTCTCCCACAAATGCTGGATGGGTCCAGCCAGGCAGCTGAGTTCTTTTGTGAGGCTAAATTAATCTCATTAATTCAAATGTCTAAAATTAGCAACCTTTAGTAATCAGTGACCTGGACTGCTTTCTTCTGGCATGGTGGTGGGTTAAATCTCTTCAGGCTATCTCTTGTCTCTGGAGCTGTTCTGCTCTCCCTGTGTCTCTGAATTACCGCCTGAAAGATTGCACTTTTAAGCTGTTTACCCCAGTCAAGGATTATGGGGCTGCAAATGCAGAGATCAGTGTGCTTGGAGTCTCCATGACAGGTCTGGGCACCTTCATAGAAATCATGGGTGTAACCAAGAGATGTATTAAAAGAAAAAGGGGGGGCTGCTTTTGTTTGAGGTTTTGTATAGTCTTAACTTAGTAAAGTGTCCAGGGAAGCTTTGAGGCACATGCTGAAGTCAGTGAGTTAACCGTCTTTATCAAAGCTTACTTGAATTAGATCCCCAATGTACTGAAATTGGACACACTAATTGCATTTCAGAGGGACCAGTCATTCATCAGCCACGTGCCTGCGGAGCAAAACCATCGTGAAGGAACTCAGGGTCACTGTTTCAGCTTGCTTTCACCCCAGCTGTTCCCATGCAGGAAAAGACATCATTCCCTTTGGCCATAAGAGGCTGTATAGGTGATCCAAGCCCTTTTGCCTCATCTATCTTACCCATTTATACTAAGCCTCTACTTCTGAAAGTCTCGCCTTGACCTTGCCTTAACAGAACTCCTGTCTTGACATTGCCATCACAGAGGAAAATGTCCAGTTATTCAGCCTCTGGACTAAACAGCCACCAGCGCAATGGAGACTACCTCATCTGTGAGTAAACTGCAAGTTCGTTTGCCTTTCTTGGAGACGAAAACCTCTCAGCAGCTCATGAGCTCTCACAAGAAGGTCTGAATCCCTCTACATGGGAGTGGGTAGTCCCTCTGCTGACTGATGTTCCAGTGGAAAGCAGAAAGGGGATTCAGCAGAGGAGAAATTCTAGAGGGGAGAATAGATGCAAGAAATTCCGAGGAATGTCACAGAAACCAACATCCCCCCCTCCGCTCCTTCCAAACCAACCCACCTAAAAAATGCCATTCTGTGGGCTATTTTGGAAAGGAGTCCATGCCTGGGGAATTTTTGGCTGATGCTTATGGCTTTTAGAAGTTTCTGGGAGATCACACGAATAGAAACAGGAACCAGATGGGACTTCTAGCTGCTGGAAAGAAAGGGAGAAAGAAAGGAAAAAAATAATAATCCATCTCTTGTTTAAAATCTGAAGAGCACTTGTTCACTTTTGGGGAGTTTCCCCTTCACCCTGGTTTTCTTACTTTAAAGTAATTTAGCACAGTTCCATTATATTCTCATAGGACGTTTCTCTCTTTTGTTGTTGCTGCTAGGAATTTTTCTTTCTTTTGCAATAAAAACCAGTTTATTCTTAGGAGAATTTAAGCCTTTGCCTTACTAGATAAAAAGAAAGACAGCTGTTGGTTTTGTTCTCACAGCAACCTCAACATCCCTTGGCCATTTACTCACTGAGTTTATCTCTTTGTGACTGCAAAATACAAAATAAGATGGTGGCAGGGAAGAGTAGAGCAAGGTCAGAGACGGCTCTGAGCTAGCAAAACTGAGTGCGTGTAATTTCCATTTTATGTAAGTGACCAAAAAAGGGAAAGTTGCACTATACTGAAATGTGAGGCGCACTCAAACATGGATTGCAGATGCCTGGTGCCCTCAATGACCCAACTTGTCGGGTACAGCATTGGATCTGTAGAATCCTGACTGTTGGGTTTTGGGGGTTATGGATTAAAAAAAAGAAAAATAGCCTGGTCCAGTCCCAGGCTCCATTTTATCAGACCTTGGCTCTGGAGCTGGTTCATTTCTGGAATATATCCCAGAGACTGAATAAGGGCCAAGGAGCATTTTCCAGCTCCTGTGTCCAAGCTGGACTCCGTGCTGGGAGTCACAGTCCAGCTGAGATCTGACACCATGCTGGAACTGGGCTTAGTTGTGCATCATCCCCGTAGTCTTTTCTTTCCATATTGATGGGCCAGAGGGAACCAGTGCCATACATCACATCGTGCCCCCACTCTACTCAGGAAAAACATGAGATCTTATTCCCTGGCTGGTGGGAAGAATGGAAAATAGATAGCAGCTCATAGGTGAAGGTGATAACTGGCTATTACCGTACTTAGAAGCTTTGCCAATTGTCTTCTTTTAGGCATTCTGCTTTTAAGGAATTCTTTTAGTGGTTAATGTGTCTTCCAATTTTCCAGATATTTACTGCTTCCTGGAAAAAAATGCACTCTTCCCAGGATCCTATCTTGTTTTACGGTCTTCCTCTCTGAACATCATTTCGTATTATTTCTTGTGCTCTCTAATCTGCAGCCATTCCCAAGACAGGGTCATCAACACAATGCAATGATCCCTGATAAACTTTCACCCATGGTTTGTGTGTCAATATGAGAGGAAATCCGTCCTTGGGACTTAATAAATGTGTATTTCTAGGGATTGGATGTTTCACAAACAGCACTTAGACTATACTCCGTGTTATGATACTTACTAGTGGTGATGCACAAAGTCAACAGTAGGTATTTTAAGACATGATAGTTGATGCAAATGTGCATGCGCTTGAACACATGGCTTTGGTTCTAAGGTTTGTCACAGACAGACCTAACTACGCCAGCTGCTTGAACCCTCTGTTATGGTGACCAATTGATTAGATTAGTTTAAATGAAAAAAATGCCCCCAAATGTAAGGCATTGGTTTTGTACATCCCATTTGAGCTCTGACTTTATGGCTTGCTTTTTTCTTTTGGCTCTAACTGGTCAGGCAGGATGTCCCGTGTTAGAATGCTGCTCAGTTGTTGTTGTTCTTTGTGGTTCCAGTGAGCTGTTTTTTCAGAAATGTCTGGAAGGAAAGAGACAGAGGGGACTTGGTTCACAGGTTTTGTACAAAAGCTTTTATTTTCCCTTTTTTCCCCCTCTTTTTTACTTCCCATGGATCTGATGTGCCTGTGCTCTCAGGAGTGACATGCTCAGATTTTAAAGCGAAGCACTTATCACATGACTCAGGTGGCTGCTGTTGCGGTTGAAGCAGTATCATCCTAGGAATTTTGTTTGAATTTAGCTGCCAACTCAAACAAAAGTCATCTGAGTAGGCAAGCTTTTACTGGTTTCACTTTGGCTTCCCACGTCGGTTTAATTTGGCCCATGCTTGCTCAAAATGTCTCCAGCTGTCTAGAAACTTGTTCCTAGCGTTCTGGAACACTCACAATCCTTTTGGCCAGTGTGACCTTAGTTGTAAAGGCTGGATGTTGTTTATTTCAGATCATTTTTACTAGCTCTATTATATATAAGGCAGCTTGCATAATCATAAGAGACAGATGTGTTGGTTGCTGTCCTTCTGTTCACAGGTTCTAAGTTACTGTTGTCCACAATGCTTAGGGATGAGATTTCCCAGAGAACACCACCTCATTTTGTTCCATGGGAGTTTTTGCTAGTATTTTCTTTTATATTATCACTCTCATTGTTTCTCTGTTGGAAACTTTCCATGCACTTCACATTGAGGACCAAAGTGTCAGAAGATTAAAAGAATGTCTTTTTTGCCCAACTAACATGAATTGGGTGCTGAACTAGGCACAACTATGCACTACTCAGAAAAAGAAATGCCTTCTAAAGAAGTGGCTGGAAGGAGGCAGTGAAAATCCATCAGATTTGCATGACTAATTAGCTTATCCACAAGTTATTATCCTTGTGTTTACTTGTAATGAGAATCTTCAAAGATTATTCTAT
The DNA here is from genome assembly GCF_905368555.1 of Meleagris gallopavo. NCBI lineage: Eukaryota > Metazoa > Chordata > Aves > Galliformes > Phasianidae > Meleagris > Meleagris gallopavo. Next base: position 9,100,285 of record NC_139417.1, on the reverse strand, counting down.
ATTGGATATGTAGCTGACTTTTTGCTTACATAATTCTTTCTGTTCCCAGATATTGCTGTGATGGTTGTTCTACTTCAGCAAATCTAATTTGCTCTTTAGATCAGGTGCAAGTCACGGAGGCCATAAGAAGGAAGAGGAAAGACTCTTCAGCAGGGTCTGTTGTAATAGGACAAGGGGAAATGGTTTCAAAATAAAAGTAGGGAAATTTGGGCTGGATGTAAGAAGTTTTTTTACAACTAGGGTAGTGAGGCATAGGTTGCCCAGATGGGTATTGGGTGCTCCATCCTTGAAGACAGCCAAGGTCAGACTGAACAAGCTCTGAGCATCTGATGGAGCTGTGGGTGTCCCTATTCATTGCAGGGGAGTTGAACCAGGTGGCATTTAAGGGTCCCTTCCAACTCAAACAATTCTATCATCTTCCTTACTCATAAATGTTGAGAGGATATGAGTTGTCATTAAAAAAAAAAAAAAAGTCACCTTTAAATACCTACTAGTGTTTCTGTATATCCCACAACTAATTAAACTTACTGCTGGGGAAGGGATTAATTTTCACATGCTCAAAGCAGGGTGCAGGAAGCATGTTACCTTGGTGTTTTGAAACGTGGCTGAAAAGTAAAAATTTGAGGTGGGTTTTTTTTTTTGCTTTGTTTTTGTTTTGAAGTGTCTGCTAGGTAGTTCTCTTAGAAAGACTAGTAGAACTGAAAAAGAAGACTGATAAAATAAAACTGCCTTTTGACAAATAATTCCAAAGAGCTGAATTCAGCACTGTTCTCTTTCTAAGCATCACAACCAAACAGGTCAGTATCGTTTCCTCTTTTCTGACATTCACAGACTTCCACTGGATACATAAAACTTTACATTTACCACAAAAAGTCATCCAATTTTAATAGCAACAACAACAAAAACAGTAAATATTAAAAGTACTTTCAACCTGATGAGGCCTTTATGTATGAAAAAAAATCTGTGTTTGTTACCTAACCCATCAGCTTCCTCTTAAGAAATCTTATGATTCTAGAATCATTGGAAGAGAGAATCTTAAAGGCCATCTAGTCCAATTCCCATATCTGAGCCTTCTGTAAGTGAGGAAGCTTAATTTTCCAGCTCAGTTGTATTTATTTTTTTGTATAAGAGTTTTCAAAATCAGAGACAGGTCCTATGGGGGCATGCCAGGTGTGTTTTGCCCAAAATCAAAGTTCCTGATGTTTGGGCTCTTACCTTCACCTACTCCTCTTCTTTCAATGAGAGTGAAAGAGAAGCGGCAATTGATATTCTCTCCAAGCATTCACCCATAATTTCTGTACGTTTTTTATAGGGCTTCTAAGAAATATTAAGTGTGTGTTGTCTGGAGCATGAAGTGGTTGATATCCCTACAGACAGCCAAGGTCAGGCTGGATGGGCTCTGAGCACCTGATGGAGCTGTAGGTGTTCTTGTTCATTGCAGGGAGTTGGACCAGATGGCCTTAAGGTCCCTTCCAACTCAAATGATTCTATGTTCAAAGCATCTGCCCTCTGCTGCCTGGACAGTGGAAAGAGGGACATTGCATCCTTGGAATTGTCTGAATTTCTGCAGTGCTCTCCATGCTTTGGGTCTCCTAGGTTCCGTAGGCTGGCATTTCACAACAAGGACATCCCCAGAGCAGCTTGGGACCTCCACAGTGTGCATCCTCCAAAGAAAATCGAGAAATGAAGATGAAAATGGGTCTGGCTTTGCCCTGGGTGAGTCTGGCTGGGCCTGATTCAGAAAAGCCCACCCGTGTTTCCCTCTGAGCACACAAATTGCTGGGACGAGACGTGTCCCCTCGGCGAGCACTTAAGTGCTTCGCTGAACCGGGGCCAAGGTCCGGCCTGGAGCCACCCCGCTCCGCCGGCTCTGTCTTTGGCGCCGCACCGTGGAGTTGGCCCTCCTCTTGGGCTGGAGAACGTTACGAAATCCTGGCCCTGACAGAGAGCAGATGCATTATTGGGAAGCCCTCGGGTCATGAGAGGGCTAATAGTCACATTCCTGGCTGGGATGGCGAAAGATTTACGCTGGGCGCTTGCTCGCCTCGCCCTGCACCAGGCCGGCTCCCTGCTTCACCAGCCCCCTCGGCTTTAATTGTTGTGTTAATGGCCCTTTTATTTGAAGCAGATCCCCTGGCTTACAGAGGAGAATGTCATTATGTCGTATTTTAGATGTATTTACATTCTCCTTGCCACAGGGATAACGTTCTAATTATTTTCTATAGCTGACAGCACCAGCGTCTCTGGTATTAGGGACCCCTTAGACCTGATTACGTGGTCTGTTTTTCTTCAAATCACCCACAAATGACAGCGTGGAGCAGGTTTATTATCAATTGACGTACCTTTGCTTAACGCAACTTGCTCCCAAAACAAATGTCCTGAACAGATAATACATGTTAAGAGCATGTCTTTCTGCCTGCGCGAAGGCAGATGGGCTTAGGAGGTCAAGCCAACGGTTGACCTCTCCTGACTCCTCGGCACAGTGCTGGGCCATGTTTCCTATGCAAATCCTATCCAAAGGCCATTGGAAAGGACTGCTGTAAATTATACAGCTACCGTGTCAAACGATTGCATGGGAAGGGAGAAATGGGTGCTAGGCTGGTTTTGCAGTGAGGTGTAGGGAGGCACCAGGCTCTGGTGTAGATGGTGGGGCTGTGCTTGTGTGAGAAGTTTCTTTCTAAGGGGAGAAGAGGAATGGGGAGCTGAAAGGAGCCAAGTCTCCTTGCTGGATAGAGCTTACAACGCACATTGGCCTTGATGGAAAGGGTGGTGAGAGGAGATGCCTGGCAGCTGGGGGGGCTGTGGAGGGAGGTTGGGAACTGCATGGAGAAAAGTTGCAATGGAAGACAAGCCAGGAGAAGCCTAACAGCTTTGTGGGAAGAGCTGGGTCAGGGACTACCATAGCCAAGCACTGGAGACAGGGGTGGAGAGGGTGGCTGCAAAGAAGGGTTGAAGCCCTGAAGTTGGCCATGCAGGTATGGGGGCATGCAGAATTAGGGACAGCAATCAAGATGAGGAGAGTGAAAGAAACAGTTGTTAGAACAGAATGATTTGATTTATCCCAAGTAATTTATTCACCAAATTTTCCCCCTGAGATCTTAAACAGACTGAAGTGGTTTCAAACGTCATTATTTAGGACAATTCAACAAAATATTTGTTACTTTGAAAAGAAAGGAGAGGCGGGGGGGTGGAGAAATGAAAGAAAGAAAGGAAAAATAAAAGTCTGGATAGTCTGGTTTGCCACATTTGAATTTTATTGCCAAATTGGGATGGGTCAAGAAAATCACTCTTTCTCTTCTCTGAACAGGGGAGTTTCACTTACAAAGACCCTTCTGATGTGAATGCTTACGCAAGCCCAGATGCAGTCTCCTTGTGTATTCAAACAACAAAAGGCAAGTATTTGTTCTAGTGAAACCCTGTCGAGGAAAAGTTTGTGCACCGGGACATCTCAACATGAAGACAATTTCATTACAAAACTCAGGCGCGTCTTAGTGGAGACTTTTCTCCTTGCAGCACCAGAGATTATTTTTTCCTCGTAGCTGCTGGGCATGCAGGGCATTTTAAAAGCAAATAGAAAAGCAAAGATGCTGCCCCAAGGGGAGTTACAATTTAAGTCAGACTAAAGCAGAATGAAAATGCTGGCTGCCTGGTATTAAAAGCCAGAAGATGGGCACTTTTACTTGGAAAGCCAAGACTTCCATTAAGCTATTTAGATTTTCTTGTCTGTACGCGTGGCTTCTGTAGCCATTTTTAACTTCTCCTTAAAAGAAATAGGTCTCACTGCTTCCTGCAGTAACTTCAGAGCCTATCTGCAAGGTTCAATGAAAGGTGGCAGTGGGGTGGATGTCTTACGTTTGTTGAAAATAAAAAGCCAGGTAGAAGAGAGACAAACCATTTATTTCAACTGAAGTAAAAGCTTGTCGTTGTGCAGAAGCAGTATTACTAATCTTCAAAAAATCTGAGAGGGAGACAAGAGGGATAGATGTTTTCTTGCAGTCATTGCAGCTGCAGCCAACTGGAGAAAATTTCCATCACAGCATGTACACGAGAGTTGTATCCTTTAAGATGCAGGATAATTCAACCATGGGAACACAAAGTCCGGGAAAACAGGATCTGTGCTTCCACCTCTCTTAAAGTTACTACTTCAATTTTAATTTTATTTTAATTTGTTCATATGAATTTGGTGGACAGCAGTTTGGGGATTCTTCTTTTAGCTCAAAGAATGTGAATAAGCACCGCATCCTCCGCCTCTGCGGGAGAGCATTTTGCGGTGGAGGTGCCAATGGGTCATCATCCAGTTGGCCACAGTGTTAACAGGAGGAGAGAGGATGAGCTGTAATTTTCCTACCACTTTTCTTATGTTGGACTGAGTAATAGAATTGAATATCTGTTGCCCCGGCTTGATTTGATTATCCGTAGGTCTTAGTATAGGATGAGGATTGACTATGTGCCACTGGGTTTGTACCAGTGTCCATTTGTAGAGTTTCCCTTGAAAATACTGGCATATGTGTGTCTTTTGAATAGTTGACTTGTAATTAATACTCGTGGAAAGCAAAGGTTTAATTAGTTCTGCTGTTTCCATACTTTCTTAAAGTGCACTTCAAATCATATATTTCATTGTGAAATCAGTCATCACTGCTGTATTTAATAGTTACAGAAGTTGGGTGTTTTTTCTTAGCGTTTCTTCCACAAGAGACCCTGATCACTTGGCTTAATTTTCAGAATGCAGCACAAAAGAATAAATTGCAAGTTTTCATTGCAAGTACTCTGTGAATTATTAAAGAAAATATTATGGATAACTTGGAAGAGGAAATGTGTGCAGGAATTTAATGTCATGCTGGCTAATTGTCCAGTAACAAAAGGGAAAAGAAAGACTAACTCCATTAGCTCAGATTATTTTTTAGAAGTTGTTTGCTGATAACTTTTGGGTAGCAGTGCTTGGCAAACCAAATGTTAGTATAAAGGTCATTCCAGAGATCTGAGGCTTTGATTTATTTATTTTTTAAACAAAAATGATTGGATCGTTCCACCAACTGATGGAAAAACTTTGTATGCTTCTGTGAGGCTTTTCTCTAAGGGTGACTCCCAAGCTGTACTGATACAGTGCTCTTCCAGAGTGGTCAATATGTAGCACTACAGGCAGATAAGAGGGGCTGCCGTTTAGCCGGAAGCACTGAAAAACTCTGGACATGCATACTGAACATGCTGGAGCAAAACTCCAGAAAAGTTTAGGGTCTATAAATCACTGCTGGTGGAGCCCAAGAGTGACAGTTGTAGCATGGACAGACTTAGGATACTACACCTCTGCTGCATAACAAATGGTCTTGTACACTGTAGGCACCACCATTGTTATCTCAGGTCCAGTTGGGTCTTGCTAGTGAAGATTGACGGGTCACACTTCTGCATGGAGCTCACTTTATCTTCATCAGGAGGTTGTAGGGCTGAGTCAGCCCTGCTGGGATTTGCACCGGTGGTTCCAGGATGTCTGGGTATTTCAAACCTAAGGCTTAGACCTCTAATCATCCTCTTATCTAAACTGCCTAACATCTGAGTCTGCAAAATTGGGTTGGAAATCTCACACAAACATGCTTTACCCAGTAGCACTTCTGTGTTTATTTGCCAGTGGAGCTTGGGACTACTGATGGGCACAGAAGATTCAGCTTGGAAGCCAAAGGTTTAATCAAAGTATTGCTTGAAAGGTCCAGTCCTTGACTGATAGATGGCTTGCTTGCTGACAGCTGGAATGGTTCATTCTTTGGGACAGAAAGCCAGCGGCAGCACTCAGTGAGGCAAGTGTTGACCTTTCCTGGGCCATAAGACTAAAGGAACCCAGTTATTTTATATTAAGTTTTGAATCCACTGAGGATGGAAGGAAGAGTTGGTTGCTTCCTTGTACCTTACAAAGAAATAGCCTCATCCCCTCCCAGTCCCTATTGCTTGGTGCATGCGGAAATTGTTCAAATTAACCAATGTTGTTGGTGTCGTTTTTTTTTTCCCAACCAAAAATCCAAAGACAAGTAGTATGAGGTCCTACAGCAGCCCAGCATCTCTCTGAATCCTTCCTCAAGCAACTCTTTCGACAGCACTTGGCCACAAAGTCTACAGAGCTCAGATACGAAATTCTTACAGGTTTTATGAGAAGATGGTTGAATGGAGATGACAGACTAAATTAGCACCTCTATTGCAAAGAGTAGTGTTGTAGTGTTAATTAATTCCTTAACAAACAGCAGAGGATCCTCAGCAGAGGCTGGGTCAAGGGGAGCCAAAGGGCTTTCTGATCTTCCCCAGCTGTGGAGAAGCTCCAATTAAAACTCTCACTTTATCAGCCATCTCATTGTGCAGTAGCACCTTGGAAAACAAACAAACTGGTTTTATTTGTTCCCTGTCTCTCAGAACTTCTTGCTTATGTGACATCTTCATTGATATCTTATGTACATATGGAAGCTGTATCTCCTCTTTAGTCCCATTTCTGAAGGAAAGGAATATCCCCTGGCTTAGAGCCACATTGGATGGGGTGATACAACAGAAAGGAAACTTTCCAGTTTTGTCCTCTAGTCAAGAAAGAAGGCTGGTGTAAATAATTCCTCACAAATGAGTGCTTTGATATGTTTGGCTTCTTTCAGACTATCTGGGAGTAGATGCATGATAAATTTCTCATTTTACTGATGTAGCAAATCTCTGGAGAAACCAACTGCTGTTTGCTGCACATCTATAGTAGTTAGCCAGATTCCTCTGTTCTGATTTGTCAGATAGAGTGACAGATGATGTTTGTAAATGTAAATTTTAAGTTTCCTCAAATTCTAGTGTGTAGAGCTTCAAAACAGTCATTTTCTATAAACACTGTTGCTTGAAAAAGTCCTGCCACTTGAATATCTGGTGAAGATGAATGCTCATTGCATGCAGAGTTGGCAGCGAAGCACCCATCTATAAACATAGAGTTACTATTCATGGAGATTTCTTTTATCCTCTTTCCAGTTGTACAAACACACCACAGCCACCACCCCCGGCAATATTGCATTGTAAATTACCCTCATTTTAAAAGCCCTCTCCCCTTAGTGCTTTTCATTCAAGAGATGGGAGACAGCCTTGGGCTTGCTGTCTTCAGATCAAATACAAGCTGCAGACTGAGTATTCACCTGAATTATATGAACTTCTGCCGTGGCTATTTACTTGTTGTGATACATTTCCTTTTCTTGATTAACTAAGCTCTGAGAGGACACATCTGCTTCAGCATTGCCCCCTCAAGGCAGTCCATCAGCCCTCTGTCACATCTTTTTCTCCCACCTTTTCCTTGCCTGATCCTCTATGGTCTGCTACAGTTTTTTGTCATATGTTCGTGATCAACAACAAGGGAGTCCTGGGATAGCGAGTATGTTGTGGTGATTGCCCATGAAGGTCTCCTATCATGCAATGGACATGAGAAACGTTTAGGGAGACAGAGTGCTGCAATCTATTCTAAGTAGTTATGTAGTGCCTCTCAATAGCATCCTATGATGCTCCAAGGTCTGATTGAGCAGTTTGCTCTCTTGACTTCACTGGTGTTCATTCAGCATCTTGGATACCAGGTCCAGGCCGGTCTGGTCCTTGGATACTAATGTGCCAAAGTCCTTTAACATCTTAAATATATATGTGTATATGTTGGACACTGCAACAGGCTGCCCAGAGGGGTGGTGGAGTCACCTTCCCTGGAGGTTTTTAAGAATCGTGAAGATGTGGTACTTATAGACATGGTTTAGTGGGCAATGTTGGTGATAGGTGAATGGTCGGGCTAGATTATCTTAGAGGTCTTTTCCAATCTTAACAATTCTGTGATTCTGTGTTCATTGCTATTTTGTTAGAAATTGAACAGGACCGCGATTTGTGGTTAAAGTAAATACAAAGCAATTTATTAGAACACAGTCTTGGAGTCTCAGCCTCTGCAAGACATTTTCCTCCACTATACTATCCAAGTACTGGAGGTGTTTACTGTATGGTTTACTACGTGTCATCCAAAACCCCTCCATAAACAGCTGTTGATTTGCACATAGGAACCATGCAGGGGAGAAAGAAGAGCAGGAGCCTTAGGCTGAGGCTTTGATCAGGGCCTTGGGAGAGCAGCATGCCCCCACCGCCCAGCAGACCTCATGCCATTGCCACATCCCATGCCCTGCAGTCCTCGCCTAGCGGTGCTGCTATCTGCCACTGTGTTCTGCTCCCCGGCCTCTCTCACCCTTTGAAGATTCCCCATTGTTTGGGCTATTAACATACTTTCGGGGTGGATGTTTATCTTTTTTGAAACTTTTACAGCAGGCGCATTGTTAGAGCAAACTCCTCGAAGCCCCTTGCAGGCAAGCACCACCAGCGCCCTTCAGTGAGCGCAGTGCAGCTCTTCTCTTTATTTGATCAGCTTCTAATACCTAACAGTTCTGTAAGTAAACATTTATAGATCAAATCAAAAGCTCGCAGAAGGAAGCACTCTCGATAGATTAGAAGCTAAACTGATCTAAATTAGAAGAGATGCAGAGATAACCTTGCCTGGCTAAAAAGCATATACTATCGGTTGCACGCAGATAATTAAATGAATGAGCCCTTTTCTATTGAACAACTGATGTGCAATTGATAAACTTAATTAATAATTAACTTTTTAATTAAATATCAATTTAAAACAAGTGTGGTAATGTGCTGCTTGCATTTAATTTTGCTGCCTTTTCTTCATTAAAGAAACGTCATTAGGGTTACAGGTATCTGTTTAAGATGCCTCTGTGCACTGCTCAGGGAATAAATGTGTCCACTGGGCACTTGCCAGTGAGAAGATGGCTGTAAACAACAGCACCCAGAGACAAAGCCAGCATGCAACTTCTGAGAGGCAGCAGGAACTGCAGATAAAAGGCATGTACATCTCCATCCGTAACTTTCTCAGCAGCAGAAGGCCTACCTGCTGTATGCCCTTGTTTGTATAAGAGAGGCTACAGTGGGTATAGAGGAGCTGAGTCCCTGTAGCAGCCCGTTGGGAAGAAGGTCCCTCTCCAGCTTTATGAATGGAGTGGCTTGGTGAAGGCAAGGCTAAATATCCAGAACCACCAGATATTGCCTTGTTTAGGAAAACAATCCCTAATAAGCACGGGAAAGCTGCAATCTTTTTGCACGCTCTTCTCACATGATGCCTTAGTGCAATTCCTATTAGTGCTAATGGGGTAATTGGCTCCCCTCAATGTGAACTCGCTATAATGCATCCACATAACTTGATTTGAGAGTGTAAATCCCATTAGCCTGAATGGCGATCTTCTCTGCCTCTCATTTACCCATTTGATCCTGCAAGCACTAACAGCCGATCGTCTCCCTTTGAAAGCGATAAATAGTCATCCAACTTCCGCTAAATGGCTCTCAGACACCTTCCAGATCGTTCCTTCCACTATCCTGCATACAGCAAGGAGCAAGGCAATGTGCAGAAGGCAGGAAATTGGGTTTGCAAACTGGGGAAAAAAAGGTGAAAGGCTGCAAGAAATATTTCCACCAACCCTGCGCCTGCTAGCAACAGGAGAAATATTTGAGCGCCTCGCTGAGGATGTAAGAAAATCTTTCCACTGCGGTGAAGGAGGATCTGGATGAAGATTAAGGGTTGCTATTTTTTTTTCTGTTAATGACTTGATTTGTTTCCAGCTGAAAGAAGTTGGATGGAGGATAAGCCAATGGGCCCTACATTGTCTGTCTGCAATGTGGGGCTTGAAGCCAATTGGAAATGACTCTTCAGAAGGTACCATCTTGGACACAGCACCAGACACCTATCCGGTCGGAATACACCGCCAATGAAAGGATGATTTCTTTTCCTGCTTTGCCTCATAATAGGATATTCTTGCTTCTCCACATGTGAAGGGAAGATGGGTCCCTCCCGTGGGGAATGTTACTGCTGGCCACCACTTCCTTTCTGAAAGCCCCATTTGAAAAGGAGGAAATAGTTGGTGAAGGAAGTTCCTGAAAAGGAATCTTTCAAATCCTTATTTTTGTCAGTTTTTTTTTCTTTCAGGGGACACCCAATACGATGGAAATAATTGGCGTGGCTGCCTCAAGTGATGGAAAAATTACAGAAAACTGCAAGGGGTGTGACAGCAAGAAAACCGGCTTCTTCTCCATTTATTGTACAATATTTATCATCAACCCGTTTTGTATATTTTGCTTTCTTTTGTGTAATCTTATCATCACTGGGGTTGAAAACGATGTGATTTTTCTCCTTTGAGTAGTTGCCAAAAAAGCACTTACGTCGGAGTATTAGTGTATCATTTGGCTAGCACATCACATAATGGTTTTTTTACAGCAACTATTTAACCATGTTTTCATCCTGTGGGAAAGAATGATGGGTCTGTTTTGTAAAAATAAGACCTTGTGGCAATGTGGACATGCAAGAGATAGAAACATAATGCAACAAATTAGTTTCAACACACAGAAATGAGGTAGTCCAGGCTCCATATACATTCAGCAGCGCTGGTTTTTCTCTCTCTCCTTTGTCTCTACTTTTGTCTCTTATTTTGAAATGCATTGTCTGATCTTATGGAAAAAACTTTGCAAGCAGGACCTGTTAGAATTCAACCAGCCACCTACCTGGTTTGGGTACGCAAGCATATGTTCTTTGCATATATGTAGGTAAAACAGTGTTTGTGAGAACATGTGAGAGAGGGAATAGTTAGGAGTGCCGTGCAGATATGATCAATTCATCCATTTTGTGTGATTCGATGCAAGCTCATGGTGTTGTATCAAGAAGCAAATTAGCTTTATTACAGGCTGAGAAGATGCTTTGGTTTTTAGTGACAGTGAAGTACGAGAAATTTGATCATTCTAATGTCATCACAGAAAATGGAGACCTGAAGAAAAAAATAATTTGTCTTTAGGTACTTCAGAAATAATCAAACGTTCGTCGTTACAGTTTCAAGTGATCCCATCAACTCTTTTCCAAATAGCAGCTAAGTGAATCTCTATTATAACCTGAAACCCGCCATTAACTTGAAAACCATTCATGCTGTGATCCACATCTTTCCAATCTGTGTGTTTTATAACCTGCCCAGAGTAACAGTCATGCTCACCTCCATCAAGAGGGGGAAAAAATATGTTTAGAAATGGGAGAACTTTATTCTTTTTAGTAAAATATCCCAGTGAGCTATGACTTTCTTTTCCTTCGTATGTAAAAATTCATCGGGCTCTCTCTCCGTTTTCATAAAGTAACTGTATAATCTGTTTGATGTCCACCTTCCCTCTTCCTACCAGCTGCTTATCCTTTTCTGCAGTTACATGCACATTCGTATTTTGTCATGTCTGAATTCAGACCTGCAGTCTGGAAATGCCATGTACGTGCCTAAATGTACTTATGTGAGAAGTGGATTTAAGCATATGGCTACATGATTTCTATGTTAAAAAAAAAAAATGCCATTCAGTAAATTTATTAGGGCTTTATAATGAGTTATCATCAGTAGTTGCACTAAAATACAACTCAGAAAAAAAAAATCCATTGCAAAGGCTTTGTGGCAGAGTGGGCCTTTTGTGTGTCTTTTATTTGCTTGCTAATTTACAACATTCCATAATTCTGGCCCTTCTAAAAACATCTACGAATTGTTCTCCGAAAGCCTTTCATCCTGGAAGGTGCTGGACAGGCACAGAGCCTAATGTGAGGCAGGGTGCTTGGATCCTGCCCTTCGGGTGTGCGAGTCACTCCTTGGAATCATCGGGTTTTATGGCAGTAGGAGCACACCTAAGGAGGGTTTCTCTAGGCTGCTTCAGTACTTCGGGACATGGACTGTCCTGTTTTGAAAAACAGGAAAGCCCCTGTTGCATAATGCTGTCCTGTTGTACTACAATAACAAGTCATTAGAAAATAGAGGTGGCAGAGGGAGATGAAGGCTGTCCTGTTGTGTCTACAGTCCGGCTAAGGAGGATGCACCCAGTGGCACAGCAGAATTTTTCTAACCAGTTTGCTCTCCTAACCAATTTTGCTCTCATCGCAAGTAGAGCTTCACCTTTCTTGTGCTGTAGCAAGAGTGATTAAAGGCAGCTGAGAGAAGGTGAGTCAACAGTGACTAAAGACCGTGCATAAATTCCTAACGAATGGCTAGCAGGGGTGATAAACAGCAGAAACATGAAGCAGCTTTAGTATACTTTGAGTAATGCTTTATCTTCATGGAAACGCCACCACTGTGTTACATCATTTCCTCTCCAGATATGGCAGTGGAAGTGCAAGACCTTCCCATAATGGGGCATAAGGTGATTGGGATGTTTTTCATGGCTGCCCAGGGAGTGCCATCAGCCATAACAGAGCAAGTACTTGGGGCAAGGAGAAGAGCTAATAAATGACCTTTGCAATAGGGTGATCAAGTCAAGCCCACCAAAAAATGATAGGTGAGGCAAGAGTTTGCTCAGGAGCTGTGTCCTTCCCGCAGGGCATAACCGGGCAGTCAGCTAGATAGGAACAAACTTGCAACACTGGATTTTTTTGGAGGGCTTGTGTTATCCTTGATAAAAATCTCTTTGGTATTTGGGGCAGAATGGCTCTGCTGGATGCTCCATCCAGCTCTTTCCCATTACCTTTACAAGTATTTTCGTTGCCAATCTGCCAAAATCATGGTGTTTACTAATCCTTGCTTCAAATAAAATGCTTTGGTCTAAATGAATCTCCTTGAACTTGGGGGTGTCCTCCTCTTCTGCAGGGTTGGATCCTGCACAAACACACATGGCACAAATTCAGCAGTGAGCATTGCCGCAGGGCTGCACACATCTAGCATTCCTTGTAAAAGACTCAGAAGTAGATGTCTTGAGCAGAAAAAAAGTTTAAATAAAACTTAAGCTTCTAGAAAATCTTTTTATTTTTCTTGGAGAAAGAAAATCTCCCCTCCCATGATGAATTCTAATTAATTTTTGGGAAATATGTTTTTTTGCAAGGTCTTACGATATGACAGGAACCAAAGGATTACACAAAGCCTTATGTCAAAATCAGAAATTTAACAGAAAGATTTGTTTTCTTGTTTAATGTGACTTTGAGCTTAAGGATTTGAATGTTCCATTTCTCGTATTTATTTTTTTTTTCCCTTAAAAAGTTTATCTTACTGTCTGAAATATTTTGTGAACCTTGCTTTTTTACTGCTGTAGGGGGTATCTTTCAGGTAAGTTCTTGTTTCTTGTATTTTCTATTTTACAGTTTGGGGATGTAAGAGAGGGAACATGCGTTTTCATGGAATAATCATCTGACATGAACTTATGGTAAATGTATTTGCTCTGCCTGTTTCCTGTTTGTATTGACTTTCCATGAATTTCCTGGCACACATACAGATGAGTATATATGGGAATATGGCTGGCAACAGATACATGCAACTAATGGTAGAAAATGGTTGGAGTGGGGGTCAGTTTCAAGCTCTCTTTAGTGTCTTTCTCTAAAATTTTGATCGACTAACAAGGTATACACAGTCATCTGACAGGTACGTTCACTTAAAGCTAGATGAAAGATGTAATTTCTGTTTTTCCGATGACAGATGCTGCAATGAGTGATGCCAATAACAAAAATTAGTTGCAGAAAATTAAAAAAAAAAAAAAAAAAAGATATCCAAAGCCATTGCAAAGTCCTTACAAGCTGTTTGCAGGGTGAAAACAAAATTCATTAAATAAATAATTTGATCCAAATGATTAGTCTGGTTGTTGGTGGGGCTAACAGGATGTCTGGGCTTGTCTAGCAGTTTGGTTAGAATTAGAGATGAGGAATGTGATGCAGAAATACATTTTTTTTTAGAAAGCTGCTCTTTTCTTGGCTGGGAAGGAAGCACTAGTGCTGTATCATGAGACCTTTCCCAGTCCAGACTTCAAATGCAACCATTCAGTTAGAAGAAAATGGTACTAATAAGGAGGTGGGCCAATGCGTCTTGTTGTTGATCCCATCACTAGAATACTGAAGCACAAAATTGGAACACTACTTGTAGGAATGGTTGAGGAGCATTTCCATGTAGCTTGGATAAACTGTGTTCATCTTTGGCCCCACTCTATAACATGGAAATCAGAGTGGTTTTGGAATATGCATTTGGAAAACCAGGTGCAGCATGGATCCAGTTTTGGTTTCATCCAAATGAGTGGATCTTAGAGAGTATAGATTTAACAGAAATGGGTTTGGCCATGAGAGCAGTCCAGTAAATTCCACCAGTACCAACAAACGTCCCTGGCCTTACATATAGTTCAGAACTATCTCCAAACTCAGGGACCCCCTTGGCTATGGGTTTTATGTGTCACAAAGGCTGGCTCTGACAAACATTTTTAGAATCACCATCTGTCAGCTTTTCCTTCAGGGATCCCCATTTACAATAGCTTGTATCCAGGCCATGTGCAAATCCCACTGGGCTGAAACTTGGCCCCATACTAGGTTGGCCTGGATGCAATTAACAAACACAAAATTTATTCAATTTAGTTTGGCCAAAAATATAAGATTCTTTTGTTTGCAGATGCTGAAGTTGAGATGCCTTTCCAAACTTATCAAGGACAAGGGAACCGTTTTGGAGTAAGTAACAGCCAACCCCAAAGTCATCCTAAAATTCAAATTGAACTGCAAACCTAAGCTCCAAATCATTTGTGAAGCTCAGAATTTGAGTTCATTTTTTTTTATTTCTTTAATTTTCATTGCTGTCTCTGAAATTCATTGTTGTAGTTGGGCTCTAGACAGAAACATTGGAAGAGGACACCCAGCACTCGCAACATCCAGCAGGAGCAGCAGGAAGAATCAGATATTGTCAGGGAATTCTTCAGTTCCAGAAGTTTTGAAGAAACTTCTGATCCAAATTCTGGAGTAGAGGTTAGAACTCATGGCAGCACCTCTACATAGCTTCGGTCTGGAGATCTTGTAAGATCAGGATCTTTCCCTCTTGATTGTTCATCCAAGCCTTCCATTTTTCAGGTCTTATCTGTCCAACTTGAGCATGATAAACCTCATGGTGCCCGATTAATCTGTCTCAGAAAGATGAAGGGCTGAGTCAATCCTTCTGCATTCACATCTTTGTTTCCCAGCTCCCACAGAGGCACCAGACCGCTTAATTTATTCCCATTATCTGTGCAGGTACTCTGTGATTATAAAACAAAATTCATGTCTAGGACATGGACTTTCTTTGAGCACTTTTAACCCTTCACCACCCATCTATCACAGTGAGCTCTGGAGTCATAGAATCATTAAAGTTGGAAAAGACCTCTAAGATCATCCAATCCAACTGTCCATCTTCCACCAATATTGCCCACTAAACCATGTCCCAAACCATTAGCCCTGATCCAGGGATGTGCTATGCCTCTACCTGAGTTGAGCATGGGATGAGAAGATAAAGGTGAGATCCTCTGCACATACCTAGCAGCAAGGAGGCCTGAGGTTAATGCAGTGCAGGAAAGAGTTCACATAGGCACTGATCAACGTGGTATAAAATACTTGCAGATGTTGCCTCCCCCAGATTACTTTACTCTGAGAACTCACACTAGAACATTATATATTTTTTTTTACTAATTAAGGGGGAGCTGCCCCCAACATCTCCAATAGTGCGAAGACCCAGAGGTACTGCTGATGTTGGGTCACCCCTTCTCCATGTCTCCCAGCCATCCTCGCTGCTGGTGGATAGGAGCTGATGGAGTGCAATGAAGCCACCAGCACCCTCCACTGCTGCAGGTTAGTTAGTATGCTGGGGCTGTGCGGTTCCTCTGCCATCTTCATTCACCTTAGAAATGTGGAGTTTGAATGGTTTATCTCTATTAATCACCAGCTCAAAAAGCTTTGTGCACCAAGGGCCACAGATAATTAACTTCACTATACTGCTTGTCTTATCAGTATCAACCTCTTGTCCTCCTGTGAAATAGTTAAAACCATCAGCCCCTTTTTACTTTTCCATTTAACTCTAATGCTTTAACACTGATGTTCTAAATGGCCCTGCGATTCATACTTATTAGACAAACCTTTCTTTCTGCATCTCTTATATTTTTTGATAATTGGCCATGTACGTTTCTAAGGGGCTCAACAGCTTTTCATGCCACTATACTAATAATTAAAGGTTTCTCACAGCCTTTCAGATTTCTCTTTACCTTCTCTTCTTTGATAAGTATAATTTGCTGTTTAATTTAGGGGCGGGGTGGGGGTGAGGAAAAGTAGTGAGAGGCTGACTGAATAGGAAAATATTTTGTTTAACAAAATTCGCTAATTTTAAACAAATCTCCATTGCTTCCTCATTTTTGTCACTCCTCTTGCTGAAGACACCCTCCCTCCTGCAAAGAGAGAAGTGGGGATGAGGCTCCATTCTTGCTGTTCTGCTTGGTGTAGCCCTTTGCTGTGCTGGTGTCCTCATCCCCATTGCTCCTGTCACTCCAAGGAGCTGATCTGTGACCAAGCCCTCGTGCAGTGGAGCTGGGTTCCGGCTTTTCATCTCCCAGGTTGCGTTCAAAGGAATATTCCTCCCAGAGGCTTTCTTAGCTCCATCAATCTGCCATTCGGTTCCCCCATCCTATTTACTGTGGGCTACATCGGGGTGTTTGTGCAACTGATGCTTATGCCGTTCAGAAGTTTTGCTCCATTTCCGGCCTGTCTCTCACTGTTCTTCAGGGCTTTCTTCCTTCTCCCATTTGCATTACTTGAGTTTTTCCCTTTTATTTCACTTGGGTTGTGTATGCTTGTTTTAATCCAAATTCTCCAGTTCTCAAACTAGTATCTTCTCTGTTCTGTCTTTAAAGTTCTTTCATTTAATTTCTTCTATTGTTCCTGCACAGGGGACCTGCTGGGGAGAGTGACGTGTCTGGACTTATCCTTGTCCCAAGCAATAGAGCCATCCCATGTGGAGAACAACCTCAGGGGCATGATCCTGCACCCATGGAGAATGCAAGGACAAAGAGGTTTTGGATCTCTTAGCACCACCCTAGGTGAGTACCACCACACCAATGGAGGGAAGGCACAGAGTCTGGGGAAACCCTGTTACTGTTTGTCATCTCTGCTTGCCCAGATGTTGCCTACTTTGAGAGAGGTATTTAAGGGCTCCTGGAAACAGAGGCATTAGGGAAGACTGGGTCTAGTGCAGTGATAATGCTGCTGTCTCTGTTCACACAGGTGAGGCCACCTGAGCTCAGAAGACCCAATGACTTTAGTCTTCAATAAAACTACTCTGAAAAATAGTACTCAACAGCTCCCATTCTATTTTTTAAATGAACTCACCCTAACTCCCTAGCTCTTTCCATGCACGTAGGTTCCACAAGCATTGATGCTCATGTAGGACGTGTGCTTTGAGTGACATGGTTTAATGGGCACAGTGGGGTTGGGTTAATGGATGATCTTAGTGGTCGTTTCCAACCTTGATGATTCGATGATTCCATAGTGTACACTCTTAAACCCCTGTTCCTGGAATCATGCAATGGCAGGTTCTTTAGCTTTCCTTCAAAAGAAAACATTTACACAGTTTTGCAGAGAAGGATGCACGTGTGACCCCAGTGCTCTGAAGTACTTACACAAACATCCAATGCAGTTTTTTAAGGCTTGTGATTTTTACACCACCTCTTAAAGTGAGGAGGAGGTGGGAGCAGAGGGAAGAGCCGATCATAAATTTTTCCTGTTGGAGATGGGCAGCGTGGTGTTGTGCTCCTACAGTTAACACACAGCAACCGTTTCTTATCAGCTCTGGAGCTGAATTGCAAAACAAGTTCATGCAGAAGTCATTCCATTTGCTTTTTTTTTTTTTTTTTTTTTTTTGAGCAAAGAATTCACATAACCTGTGATCTGTTCTGGGTTTATTCTCTAGTAGGGGAGAAGAAAAAGACTGGTGATGCCTCTGTAGTGAATAATTCATCCCATCCTCCTTGCTGGGTGCTAAGTGACCCCTTTGCTTAGCTCCCGCTCAGGCTGGGGAGGAGAGCAGGACGTCTCCCGTATCTCCTTTAGCTGCTGGGGGTTAATAGGGGCATTCAACACACACATGCAGGCTCTAAACAGGGTCAGGGGGCAGCTAGCACATTGCGACCTGAAATCTGACAGCTTTTACTCATTCCAGGTTAGGTGACCCCATTTCTCTCTGGGTAGCAGCCTTGCCCAGTGCCCAGCGTGGGCATCTTACACAGCACACTGTCTCGAGGTGTTTCTTCTCCTTCCCCATTTCCACTTGTCTGTCTCCCTCCACCACTTTGTCACCCTGATGCTGGTGAGTCCCTACTTTCCTCCTCCTTCTCCCTAGTTGGTCCATTCATTGTTTTCTCTCAGTAGTCCATCCTCCTTTCTCTCTGACTTCTTCTGTCTCTTGTTTTTCCCTCCTTTCTCTCTCTTTCGTTTTTCCCCCCTAGTGTCGGAACTTCTTTCTTTGATTCCCCCCCTCCACCTCCCACCCTTTATAGTGCTGTTATCTGTGATTTTGGCAAAGAGCACATTTATTGGGGAGGAATATCCCCATGGCAACGCAGCAGATGGTGACTTTTGATTAGCTTGGCTTTTTTTTTTTCCCCCGACTGCCAAATCACAATCCGTCTTTGAAATTAAATCAGGCTGTGATAGCATCAGTTGTTCTGGAGAGGGGACGAGAGAGAAACAAGACTGAAGTATTACAGCGGGAGCCAGGATGTAATGCAAATTCGTGTTTTTTAACCCCAGCAATAAAACCCCCTGTTCATTCTGGGAGCAGAAGGAACCACAAGAGAGGGAATAATAAAACTTAAAAAAATATAGAAGATTTTATTTTTTTTTTTAATGTTATCACCCCACATGGGCTCCTCACTCTGACCACAGTGGTGTGTTTGTCTCTGTAACACTGATGTCACCAGAGCTGCTGGGCCTAATCCTGTGGCTGTTTAAACACTGTTGAGAATTTTCCTCTTGTCATGGGTGGTGGGGACAAGCCGGGTTCTCAGCTGGAGAGCCACTGGAGCAACTATTTATTAATGGGGTGCGGCATCCTAAGTGGGGAGAAAAGCATTAGCAAGCAGCTCCTGGAGGGCAGTGGAGGAGGGAGGCGAGGGGAATTCAGGATAACACAGGGAAGTGGAGCAGCTGGAGAGGGCGGATGGCATCGGTGAGCCAAGATGTTGAGTGATCAAGGGCATGGGAAAGTGAGGAGCTGTCTGAAATGGCACCAGGGAGGTCTGAGCCTGGGGAGGGAAGGGTGCAAAGCTGTTGCCAGCCACGAAGAGAAAGTTATAGGGCATAGCTCCATGGAAGATGGGAAAGCAGATACCAGAGTCAAACAGTAAGGAACTTTCTTGAACGCTTCAGAAGTGGGTGGTATTCAAGACCCGTGAGCTCTTTTGCTTAGTGCCTTCTGGAGGGTGACCAAAGGTGAACGCAATTGAGTGCTAATCATAGCCAAAGATAAAGGAGGGCTTGAAAATGAAAGCTGCAAAGAGGAGATGACTAATGGCCCAGCCATTTCATGGGAACTGACGCGGTGTCTCGGGCTGTGAGTCGCCGGGCTGCTATCTCCAATTACCCACGCAGGAGTTTAGAAAGCAGTTGTCTGGTCTCAATGCTGGCTCTTGTGGAGGAAGGGAGTTTAGTAGTAATGACTAAAGGTAAATAAAGGGCCACGTCCAGTCTTGGAGGAGTTTCATCAGAAACAAAGTGCTTTTTCTTCTGGGGTTTACAGCATGCACATTTTCTGGTACTGTGGAGAGCAGCCACACATGAGCAAAAGATGCATCTTTGGAAGAAATCTGATCTTAATGTAGGATTCAAATCTGTGCCCTTCTGATCTGCAGAATCTCTGCATATATGGGACTATCCTGTTAAGAGAAATAATTGAGGTCTTCCCACTTCTTCCTGATAAGTACTCCATGCTCTCCTGCTTGCTAGGAGCTCTGGGCCACCACCACATCCCTCCCACTGCTTTTTCAGTCCAACCAGTGCCTTTTCCTGCTGTGCTTCAGGGGACTCTGCAGGCTGTCTTAAGTTCTTCCAGGATAAGCCTGGTGGCCAACAGATAAAATTTTGCTGCAGATGTTGCTTCTGCTGGAGAGCTCAATTCAGGAACATTTTGTGTATGCCTTGAATTACATCTGATGTTCTCTGGGGAGCAGATAAGATTTGGGTGTAGGAGATAAGTCAGGTAGAGATGCTGCTGCACCTTAATTGCCAGGAGATATCTCAGGGCCGGATCCTTCCCTGTGAGATGCAGGCACAGGGGAGAGCTCCAGCCTGAAGGGGCTCACATGTTGGCGGAGAGCATGGGAGAAGTGTTTCACGAGCAGAGTGAGATCTAAACCTCTTACTAAATCTCAGGGGATGCTCAACCTAAGTTCCATTTTGTTTAGAAGTTAATCCTACATTAGATGAAAGTTTGTGGAAGCTGGGCATTGCTTCTTGCATTGGTCAGACAGCCACCACCCAAATGGCTGGACTTCTTGCCGCGGGCTTACCTTGCTAGTGAATGTCAGCCCTCAAATCCCTTTCCCTTGTCCATCCCCCATTGCCCTGCACAGGTACTTTGCAACCACACTCTTCCTCCCTGGTTGGCACCTGTAGGAACCACTCTGCCCCACGGCACTGCTGTGCCTGAGTTGCTGATCCCCAATAGTTGCAAGAGGGCTGAGAGTCAGCGCTGCTCTACATCCTGCCCACAGAGCCCATCCCATCAGCATGGCGTGCGTGTCCCCAGCGGTCCCAGCACGAGCCTGGCATCTGCAAGGCTGCAATCCAGGCTCGTGGAGCTGCACAAAACAAACCGGCTGTGACACCACCGCAGTGCGCTCGAGCCTCTCCAGCTTGACACCGCATCATTATATATTGATGCCATGACACCAGTGCTCAAAATAGCATCAGGACAATTTGATTTCCTGCAGATCTCAGGATGGGGTCATAAAAACGGAGACTGTTCTGGAGAAATAGGATAGGGTGGAAATGTTTGTAGTGACATCACAGCCGCTTCCATGCCAATGGCCTCCTACTGCTGCAAACATGTGATTGTGATTTTGTTGCACGCTCCATCAGAAGAGAGCCAGGCTGGCCAGGGAGGGAGGAGAAGGGACGGAAATATTCGGTTCTTGTATCTTGATTCAAATATCTGACAATAGCTTTGTAGCCCTGGGGTGCTGAGTGATCAGGAGTGGGGCCACAGAGCTGCTGCCAGATCAGGGGGCCGCAGAATATAACTGGAGGCTGAATATGGACCTTTGGCTTTGTGGTGGAGGATGCTGCTCTGCATTGGGGTGCTTTGTTGGAGAGTTGGGTGGTCTCATACTCACTCTTCTCTACTGGTCCCTGTTTTGTCTAACGTCACTCTTCTTGGCAAGAACCAAAAATATGGCTGCAAAAGCCTCTGCATAGGAGTTGTCTTTAGGGGTTCCTGTTATGGAGAAGAAAAGCAAGAAACAGCAGCAAGGGGATTTAAGTAGCTGAGAATAAGAGGAGGGAAGAAGGGAGAAAAGAGACAGGGAGAGGAGAGAAGCAGAAGTCAGCCCAGGAGACAAAACCTTGCAGAAGAAAAACTCATTTGGTGACCCCACAAAAGGCTCTGACGGCTGCAGAGCCCAGCTCAGAGCTGGGGGCATATGAGAGTGAAGGGATCCAGCTAATGCACCCGTCCATCAGATTAGGCTGTCGGAAAACCCAACCACTTCCATCACTGTCTGAGGAGAGAGACTCACTCCCCGTTTAATGTGATCGCAGTCCTGTTGTTGCCACTCCAGGGAGAGGGGCCACCGCCACCGCAGTGTGCAGCAGGCTGTGAGTTTAAAATCCTATTAGGCAGAGACTAACAGTTGCAAAAAGAAAGCAGGTATCCCCTAGTGGGGATTTAAAGATGTTTAGACATAATTGGATTTTCCAAGCAGATGTCATTATTGTTAAACAGTTGCCCACTTGATATGTTCAAGTTGTTGGCTGTAATTGCTAAAATTAGCAGGTCTGCATAGAGCAAAGGTCAGTTGGTTAATATTGTGATTTAGTATTTTATGAAGTAATTCCAAATGCTTTTATGTATGTTTTTGTTTTTGCAGTCTAAGCCCACATTAAAGTAGTTGTGGGGCCTGCTAATAAAATAATGACTCAGCCTCTCCGAGCCGGCTGCTGGCCGGGCTTGAGCTGCCTCTGCTATGTGCTCTTCCCATTGCTCCAGCCCTACTGCAGGAGACTGCAAACTGCCCCCATACGCTGCGTTCGAGTAGAGCTCGTTCTCAACCAGCCCATTACCAGCTGAGCTCTGCTGTCACAGCTTGTGGTCCTCCTTGTGGACCAGCTGTGTGTGCAAGCTCACCAGGGAGAGTCCCAAAACATGGCTTTTTACAGGGACAATGCAGTTCTGGGAGAACCTGTCCCTTGCACAAGCAAATCGTTTATTTCAAGGCCATATTGGCAACACTGGCTGAGATTTATTTTGGGAACACAGGCACAACCCATTTCCATGGGTGATTTGGGCACACCTGGCAGATTTCTCACTACTGCAGCAATGTGGGCCATTGCAAGTGCAGACCGACCTGCTTTCTTACCACCTACCATTTATGGCTGTCTCTCTTTGTTTTTCCTTTCTTTTATCATTTTTTTTTAATCTCCACTCTTTTACTTGCAGGAAGTGCTGAGAGCTGCTTTTGTGGCCTGCAGTGCACAAGGAGTTGTGGAAGAAGATCTGCATTCCTCCTGGACCCAGCATTTATTGGGTGAGCAAAGTGGGTCTTTTCCCAATCCATGTTCCCATAATCCAAAGAGCAAGTTTGCCAGAGCTGCTACAGGAGCTCTCTGCTGCTGCAAGAGGTGATAGAAATGTTCTGAGTGCGGGATGAGAAAAAGAAGGGCTCTCTCTTGGATGCTGTCTTAAGTAGCGATACAAACATCCCAAGCAGACTGGGTCTAGGATAGGTATTGATTGATCACAGATCAAAACATCTTGATGGAAATGCACAAAAATATCAGACTGGGGACAAGACTGAAGCAAAGTTTTAGCCCAGCAAGCTGAAAATGTTAGGTGCTGGGAATTCAACTCTGGTCCAGATTTAAAAATATGCTATTTTGATCAAAGACCATTTCAGTTTCTGATCCAAAATGTGTTTTTTTTTTAATAAACCCTTGAACTTCCTCCAAAGTAACATAAGGTAAATTCAAATGGCCATCTCACGTAGTGAGCACAGAGAATATTGGTAGAAATACGTAATTGTGTTTGCTCTGCCCAAAATAATAACCTTTGCCAATTTGTAAAACCGACAAATTCTTTGCAATCCCCAGGGCTCCAGTGCCTGCAGGGCTCCTTCTGGCTCCCAAACCATGGAGGAACAGCAGATGGGGATTGTACCACTGGCTGTCCCTACTGCCATCACTGCTGGCTTCCTTCTACAAACCCAGAAAGTCCTTAGGCATCCACTTGCCTCTCAGTGCTTTGTCCTTTTCTTATGGGACAGGGACTCTCACAGGAACTTAAAAGGCCTTAACACAGCAAATTCAGTTTTGTTCTGTTTCTTTTCCAAGCTGGGCCTGGCATCAGTTTGCAAAGGATAGCAATTTGTGCTGTGTTTTTCCTTTCAGAAGTAAAAGGTTTCTGTTAAGTGGCTGCAGTTTTCTGGCTAATTTAACTTAGTGCTGGGAGACCTTTATGTATATCACTGCTTTGCAGTCTCCTCCAAAGCACAGGAGCCTGTTATTCCCATTTCACTGCAGAGGAAACAGATGCAAAGACCTGCCCAAATGCAGGCAGCAATTGCAATCTGGATTAGAGTGAAAATGTCCCTGAAAACCAGTTCCACCCTCCAGGGAGACATCAGTGGGCAGGGCAAGCTGGGAAACTCAAGGGGATGTAGTGTAGGACTGAAAATAAAGTGTGTGAGATTTTAAATGCCTAAGGTGATCTGGCCAAGCAAGAAACAAGGCTCTGTGGTTCATGTCAGCACAAGGGGAGGGCAGAAACATGGGGAGTGCGTTCCTCAGCTCAGTGGAGGACGAAAGCAGCATGCTGCCAGGCTGTGCAAGAAATGCATTGTGAGCTGGCTCTAGCAGCTGTGAGCAAGACAATGAGGATGGTAAAGCACCATCAAGCTCCCCATGTTCAGCTTTGCACAAAGAGGGAGCTAAATTCAGCCCCCTGGATTCTGTTTGCTCATGGTTTGAATTTAACTGGCTTTGTCTGAACAACTCCAAGCAGAAAGGAACTGTAGATTGTTCCAGTTCAAGACCCAAATTCACCTTCTGCCTGCTTGTTTTCAGCCCCCAAACTACGCAGGGATCTCCAGATACAGTTTTCAGGGCATTTTAAAGGAATACCCTATTTTCTTTTATGAAACAGCTTTTTCTTCCTTCTTTTCCTCACCAAAATCTCCCTTTGTTTTTTCCTATGGCAGTCCCTCTCCTTACTACATATTGGGCTACAGCTCAATACATCCTCACTAGATAAGGAGGGGGGAGAGGGTTCTTCATTGTCCCTGGACCTCCCCTACTTTCTTGTGAGTGTACAAAAAATGTTTCAATGAATATATCTTGTATTCCAGCGCCTAAAGGCAGGACACCCTTCACTCAACCCCAGGACTGTGTATGACAGTCAGACAAGAGCCTTTATTCTTCTGGCTAGCAGGCTTGGACATTTAAAAAGGGTTAATCTCAGGGAGTGGGAAGAGAGCCTCCAGCTTGTCATAGAGCCCCCATAGCTGTTCATCAACCACCTTTTTGCTGTACTAACTAACTTGGTCTCTGACAAACAAGCAAGGTAGTTCTTGTGTGTATTTACTGTATATTTACTATGTATTTCCAGAACAAACGCTATGTATCACCTTACACAGAATCAGTATAGTTCCCCTCCTTAATTTGGCATAACTCCTTATCTCTACCTGTCAATAATTTGTTCCAGGCTGTTAAGAAGCTGGCATCAGTTGTGCCACGAACTCAGCTTTTATTAACGCTGCTCACAGTAGATTCCATTCGTTGAGCAATGAGAGCACGTCCCACAGCTTGCATCTGATGTGTGTGCTGGGGGACGTTAGAGCTTCAGGTGGTCTTTTCCATTTATTGACACAGACCTCAACCGGCCGTCTTCTTCAATTTCTATCTTCTCCTGCCCATTTTCAATGATCTTCCGAGTGGTGATCCTCTTGCCATTGATCACTTCAGTAGAGGTTAAGACTGATCTGAAACTGCACGGCCCAGCTGTTTCCTCAACGAAGGAGAAGATGGTCTGCCCATTGTGACCGAATGAAGTAAATGGCATAAAGGACTGCATCAATCCAGAAAACAAACTGGAGCTGCTTCCTCTTCCACTGTTTCTGATGTTGTTGAAGAGATCCATCCCTCCAAAGACTTCCCTAAAGATATTTTCGGGGTCTTGGAATATGTAAGCGATATCAAAGAAGTTGTTATGGTCCCCCGTGGCACTTCTTCCTATATGGGATTGGCTCTCCTTGACAGATCTGTCGTAGAGTGATCGTTTCTGAGGGTCAGACAAAATTTTGTATGCCTCAGTGACAGCTTTGAATTTATTTTCGGCTTCCTCCTTGTTGGTGAGATTCTTATCAGGATGCCATTTTAGTGCCAGTCTGTGGTAGGATTTCCTGATATCATCCTGGGAGGCACTTTTTTGCAGTTCAAGGACTTTGTAATAATCCACCATCTCAGGAGAGAGCTGAGACTGCTTGGAAGTAGCCTGGCACTTCTCTCTCACCACAGATATGAAGCCTGGAGATGTCCAGCACCCAGAGGCTCCTGGTCACCCGCTGCCACTGCACTGCTTAGGGATAGGCTCAGTTCATCCCTTGCTCTGCTTTGTCTTTCAGTGTTACATGACCACATGGGAAGCTGAGTCCTGTGTTACAAGATTGTTTCTTTTGAAGCCTGCTGTTCCCAGATCGTGAGATTGTGACCTCAGAGTGGGTTCAGCCAATTGTTGCTCAGGTGATCAAACCACATTCTGGGGCGGAGTTGGTTGTCATTGGCCTTACGTTGCCATTGGCCTTATGTTCTCAAATGTTGGTTGTGTACATGATGTAGTTGTCCAACGTAGCTGTAACATCCTATCTCTGATGTACGGCTTTGTCAGATCAGTTTTTGGGTTGCCTGCCCAAAAGTGGGATTCTTAGATACTGAGTGTAGATCTATGTGCAGTCCAGAGAAGTGTAATGTCCTCAGGTCATGTTAATTCTATAGGACATATTACCCTACAGCAGCAGCTACAGGAAAGCTGTTTGTAGTTCAGCCACTCACAGTTCAGGGAGAGTGCTGATAAGTTGGAGAAGGCACAGGAAAGAGCCCTGAGATGTGATCAGGGGTTTGGAAAACACACTCTGGAGTGAAATACTCAGGGAAATTTTCTCGATATTAAGAGGAAGTTCAACATCAGCTTCATTGTATCCTGTAAGAACCTGCATGGAAACAGAGATTTGATGGTACAGAGGTCTTCAGACTCTCAGGAAAAGCAGTTGGAAGGTGGCAGTAACAAGTTAAAACTCCAAATGTGTTGCATATCCTATCACTATCCTGAAGGTAGTGAATTACTAGAACCTCCTTGTGTGTCCATTTTTAAACCCAAAGTGGACCTTTTACCTAAAATAATGATTAGATGACCATAATGTAAATTTATGCCCAAACCTAATGCCTCTACAAGAATTTAGCTCCCATGATAGCACCAAAATAAATGTCCAGAATGAAGCTCATTAACAATCTTAGCTTCTTTTCTATGTGCTCTTTGCGATAGTTGGCCTAGGTACAATAGGGATGCTGCATAAACTCAATACTGACAAGTTCAGTCTGAGGAGCCGAACTCCCTGATCCAGTGTGAGGTTATCCTGCATCTGTTTCTATTCCCTGGTTTTGTCATTCCTGTGGGAAATGCAATATCTTAGCAGGGAATCATTGCATGAAGGAGGTCTCCAAGGAAGTGCCAACAATGAGAACTCAGCTGTCTGTAACCCTGTCATAAACACCTACTAATGGCAGTGTGGGTTGCAGATCACTGCCCTCATTTCCATTATCCCACACTTTGGGAAGGAGTAAACAGCTGATCATACCAAAGAGTGTATGCACAGCACATGAGCCCACTGCTGCTCTAACACACATTGTAAATGTGGAGCAATGAAGTCAAGAAGAAGCCATGTCAGCCTGTAGAAAGCAGTATGGTGGAGGAGGGAAGGAAAGTGTTGGAAATGATGGCCTCTGAGGAAGGGCTTTATTGGGCTGGTTTCCTGTTTGGTCAGTGATGAGGCAGCACTATGGAGGTACCCACTGTATTCTGGCCCTGTGATAGAGGCTGCCATTAGGCAGTGCAGTGCTGGTCTGGTGGCCGACTGTACGCTGGACTAGAGGAGATCCAAGCTTCCCACCCACAAGCCACCAAAAGGTGCAGCATTCTCCTATCCTCTGCCACTGTGATCTCTTTGTAGATGCTTGGCAGAAACTTCAGGAGCAATTGCTGTTCCTGCTCTCTGCTACCCAGAAGTGAAAATGGGATGTCAAAAACAGGTGAAAGAGCCCTATTGGAAGCTCCCAGGCTTGTTATCTGCTGCGCACGGAAGGAAGGAGGTGGCCCTGCCTTGGGCTGTCTCTGCAAAGCATCTCCTCCAGGACTTGCTTTCACTGCAGAGTGCCTATCACAGACTTGCTGGCGCAGTGGATTATCTGTCCTGGATTTAGTGTGCCCTACCCATCTAAAACATAGGGAGTGTTTTTCTCCTGTCATCCTGTAGCGGGGGACACTCACTGCCTATTTGTCTGCTGCCTGCAGCAGGCATCAGAGATTAAGCAGCCATTCAACAGAGGCCACTGTTGTGAGCCAGAAGGGTTTGCAAGGAAAAAAGAAAGGGTCGAGGAGAGATGGGGAGAAAGGAAAATGGGAGAGGCATGCACACTTCAAGAAACTAGACCCAAACTAGCCTGGCAGCCCCATCCCTAGAAACCAAGGCTTTGAAATGAGAAATGTTTTTCGTATCTCAAATCTCAAGTACAAACAATAAAAACCAGCCCAGACTGTGTTCTTTGAAGAGAAAGTACGAGTGACCTGAACAGTGGTTATCAGCAGCGTCATTAAGATAAACCCTTAACATGATTTAAAGCATCCGAAACTGAAGGCAGCACTTTCAGATACTAACAAAATGGTCTGACATTGGGGATGGAAATCAATAGTAATCTGATGTCACTAAAAATACTCAAAAGTGTCCCATGGCTGATGGAGGTGAGATTAGTGTAAATATTTGTATTCTAATCAGTGGCACGCGAGGGCTGGAGGCGGCCTTTCTGTCTATTTAATTAATGGAGTGGCTTTTTAAAAGGATCCTAATCATATGTGATTGTATCTGCTTATCAACATTTTTGCTAATTAGATGATATGGAGGCAGTCACTCTGCTAATTCCCTCATCCAAACAGCATATCCTGCACAGATAAAGTACAGTCTCTTTTTAATAAGAAACAATCATGAGACAGACTAACCTTAATGGTGCTTATTATCCGAGGATCTTTGGGATTTTCTCTTTTACCCACCCCCTCCTTCCTTTTCCTTCAGTCTCTGCTTCAGTATGCCAGATGGATGTGGATGCGGCAGTCCCTGTCCCCTTGGCACCACCATGTCCCACTCTTACCTCCCAGCCAAGCAGCAGTGGTGGGTCAGGTGGGAGATGAGGAGCAAAACACCCCAAGATTTTGGTTCATGGACCACAGGTGACCCCAGATTTGTAGCTCCTATCACTGATCTTTCTTCTGGCATCCCAAAAATGTCCCGGTTCAGAAAGAAGTGAGCATCTCTGAGATGTGAAAACTTTCTTCTGTTGTTATTATTCCTTTTATTATAGTTGATTCTATTATAAAAGGGTCTGGGGGCCAAGGGATTCTTGATAAGCATTTTCTCACCATCCCCCCTGGTACATTGACAAGTCTGGGTTCCTTTTATCTAAAACATGAGCCACAGACATTTGTTCCAAGTCCTTTGGCTATCTAAACAAACACGCATCACACTTTGTCCTACCACTCAAGCTGTCATCGGATGCTTCCCCTTAAGGCATCTGTGCTTGTCCTCTGCTTGCTCCCCAAGCCGTGATCCCAAAGACAACTACAGATGAGCATGTAAGTCTGACCTCTTGTTGGATGGCAGAGTGTCCTGCCTGCCTTCAGCATGAGGATTGAAAATAAGTGGAAAATTTGTCCCCTCGATGCAGATGCTTATGGTGGGATGGGAGATAGAAGATAGAGCTGGAGTAGGTCCTGGAGAGCTGTGTCTAGATTCAGTTTTCTGAGCCTTGAGGCCAAACCATGGTTCAGGCAAGAGGGCACTCGGCTTCTGGGTGTTGGCAAGGGACAGGACCTCTAAAGAAATACTAATTTTTTTGAGGTATGAAGCGAAAGAGAAGGTCTGGTCCTGCTTACTGGAGTCAAGGGGCCTGGCATGTTTTTTATGTTAGATCATGCCCAGGGCAAGACCTTGCTCCAGTCTTGGAAAGCACAAATGGTGATGTAACTTCTCTCCATGGACTCTGATCCCAGGAGAATTCAGAGCACTCCAGTTTCATTGCCTGGGTCATCTCCACGTGTCATCTGCAACATCCTCACCCAGGCATGGCTCTGCTGAGGCTGTACTCAGCAATACAGTTGGCTGATCCTTCTCTGTTCCTGCTCTCTGGCACAGACCTGGACCCTTCTTCCTCTTCATTCTACATACAAGGATTAATTCAATGTTGACCGCGTTCCCAGAGCGCCGTCCCATTGCCAGTTCCGTGACTGAGGTCTACGACTTGAAAAGAGGAGGAACATCTGGGCCAAGGATTGCTCTGCAAGCGGTTGAGACCCGGGGCTTAATGAGGCGCTGCTTATCAACAGAGCGTGCTTATCTGGAGCCTGCTGCCGGTGTACCTGCTCCAGCCCCATCGTGAGTGAACATGTTTTACCACCCAGTCGCAGGGAGCTGGCAGCATGTGCGCGGTCAGGCAGCGCGGCTCAGCCGGTGCGTGGTAACTCGTGAAGCCACAGCAACTTTATCACTTTGCAACATCCATACATAGCTACAGCCTTGAATCTTCTCAGGGGAAGAAAGGATGAGTTACTGTCCTGGGATTTTTGCTCTGTCTCCAGTCAGTGGGAAGTGGCATGTGGAGCATTCATTTAATAAACCAGAGGGGAAAAGCTGTAGATCAGCTTCTCATTATTTCAGAGCTGGCTCACGCCATCGCTTGGGTTTGTGCCTGACAGTTCAGTGTGTTATTTGAGGCCACTGAAGCATTCTGCAGAAATGATGCCACCCTCTTCTGAAAGCATGGGGTTCGTGAAAGCAGGGAGGGCCTGCCTCCCTTAGTAGCTTTACCATTAGCTTTGCCAATTTCATCTCAATTTTAGGTTTGCAGAGGAGATGCCCACTTTGGAGACCGGTTCCTGTCAAAAGCCACTACTCCAGCAGGAAACCTTCTGAAGATGGTTCTTCTGCTGAAGTAAAGCAACTCCAAGAGAGTAAAAATGCCCCTCTGAGGCTGGTTTGCAGGGGATGGCAAGGTCCAGAATCCTGCAATATTTAGATAGCTGTGTGCACGTAGAACTGGTGCACGTCATTAAGGGAAGCATCCTCCTCCTCTAGAAGGCAGGAGAGATCATAGGGGATCATTGCTAGCATTCACCCCACAGTATTTGCCAATGTGTTGTAACTGTTTCTAGGAGTGGGAAACTGGAATTGACCCCACAATGAAGACAAGGAGACAAGTTTTGGTTCTGGTCCTGCCTGTGGACTCATAAACAAGGCTGAAATTTCCACACTGCCTCAGCAAAGGTTTAGTCCAAGTTTATTGCTGAGATTGAAAGACTGGAGAATATAAATTGTAAATGTGATGACTTAAGAGCTCATAAATTCAGTATACAACCCCATTTCAGACAGCCAGTAAGCAGTGCAGCCATGCTGCCTTGGGCTCATAAGCTGCCCTGTTCTCAAACCCAAGTTCTTTAAAGAGTCCTTCTGGAAGGATAGTCACACCTCCCTGGAATCTATTGAAGCAGCATTACCTGTTTGAGCTGCCAGAGTGGGAAAGATGGATGTTTCTACTAATCCACAGGTTCTTCCACCAGTTTTTTGCTTATTCTACTTGTGTTCCCCTTCATGGAGCTGGGTGACCCCTGAGAGCAGAGGGATGAGGAGGGCTTAGTGGAGGAGTGGTGAACTTGCCACACTTCTTTTGGGGTGAGTTGTGATGGGGTTTCTACAGCTGGGTCGTGATTGTCATTGAATTTGTCCAGTACAGATTTCCTTTAATAACTTGTTTAGGTGTTAACACTTGGCCATTATGTCTTTTCCTTGTTTTTCCAGGAATGATGGAGACTTAGAAACCATTCTGCCTGTAGAATCAGTCTGGTCCATACCAGGGATGCAGATACTGGGCTGTGAGCTGTAATGGAATCAGAGGTAAGAATGCAGTATTCAGTGCCAACCTTGCTATCCTGCTGGGAGCAGAGTTTGTGACCACAGTGTGAACAAGAAGAGACAGACAACGTCAGGTGAACCGGACAGCATGCAGTAAGTGCAGAGGGGATGGACTCAGTGCTCCTTCCCTGGCTGAAGTCAGTCTGGCAGTGTTTGGGTTTGGGACCTTCTCTTTTTGCTTTCTTCCATCCAAACTCTTGAAAACTTCAGATTCACCCCAAATATTCATCATCCCTCATTGCTGCAGTGCCGGTTTGTGTAACTAACAGCAACTGCTGTTTCCTGGGCCTCGATTCTAACGAGGAGCAGAAATAACATTTAACAGGCAAGAGCAGATGAGAAGGAGATAAAGGAATAAGGAGGGGGGGGAAGAAGGGAGAATTGAGGGAGGGGAAGAGGAATGCAGAGGTATGTGGCTGCATGTTGTGCTGTGTTTATGCACAAACAGGCACGCTTATCAATACCCAGATGGGAGCATGTCTGCATAGCTGTATCTCTGAAGGCAGCGGGTGCCCCTGGGCTGGGCAGCACGGCTGCAGCTGCCCCTTGGGATGCTGCTGCGTTATCAGGTTGCAGCAGGCAACCCTTGATCCCCTTCTCGTTGGGATCACAGCCTTTGCGCCTGTGGAGCTCTCAAAGCCTCTCCCACAGCCTCCCTGGGTGGAAGGACAAGAGGGGATACAGATGTCACTCACTGGGGCGTGGGAGCTGGCGTTGTCCCCACGCTTTGGTGGGACAACAGTAGGGTGAGCAGAGGACCTGGAGAGAGCACTTCCTTGGGTCAATGTGGGCAGTGCAGGATGGGCCAAAACAGTCATTTCACCCCATAAATTGGGCTGTCCAGATTGGATCTGTGCACAGGGCGCTGGGGAGACAGCCATGAAGTCTCTTTTTTTATTTTCTCTGTGTTTTTAAAGAGGAGCAAAAAAAGCGTTTTTACAACCTTCCTCCTCCCTTCCCAGCACCAGTCACAATGACCACTAATCTTACGTGGCTCATAACTGCAAATAGCTCAGGAACTAATTAATTTGACTGTGTCGCGCTTGCCTGCCTTTTTCACCAAAAATCAATTAAGGAAGAACACATTTTCCCTTGCCCTCCCTCCCCACTCCATTTTGCGGAGGGGAGATGGGGCAGCGTGGACCAGCACTGCGTTCCCAGGGCTCCCAGGGGTCGGGGTGCAGCGGAGGGGGATTAGCAAGGTGGAGAGACGTGGCTTCTGCCAACGGGAGAGGGGCTGCTCCCCAGGGACATGCAGCGGTGGGAAAGCTTGATTGCCACATGCAGCCACGCAGCACCATGCTCCTCCCTCCCGCTGTCCCTGCTCCCCAAAGACCCCCATGAATTGTGTGTGTGTGCTGGGAGGGGATCGGCTGTCGGAGTGTTATTTATTTGCATGGGTAATGAGCCCCTCCAGAAGGGGCTGCGAAGGAGAGATGGGTGGGAACTGTGGTGCTGCTTCCCTGCCAAGTGAGGGTAGAGGTGTTGGTTATAAAGGAGTAAGCGAGGAATTCAGGATGGTGAATTTTGTGTTTTGTGGGAGATAGTAGTAGGAATTGGAGTGGAGTCTAATGTGGATTTGGAGGCCTTGAAGGTGGGGCTCCTCCACCGCCCCAAAAGCGCAGCAAGAACGGTACTCCTCGACACACATCTCCCCTCCACACTTGCTCTTCTGGCTCTGCTGCATCCCTGGATGCATTCAAGGCCAGGCTGGATGTGGCTCTGGGCAGCATGGTCTAGTGGCTGGTGACCCTGCCTGTGGCAGGGGGGTTGAAACTAGATGATCGTTGTGGTCCATTTCAACCTAGGCCATTTTATGAAGCCCCCAAAAACACTTTTCCTGAGAACAGGAGATGGCCCTCCTCAGGACATGGTGCTAAGACGTCTGGGCACATCAGGTAAAACCTCCTGAGCATTATTTCTGTAAATGCCTCCATTTGGTCCATATCATCTCCTCAGATCTCTATTGAAATGCCCTTCTATTAATAAATAACTCCATTCTCCATTACCCCACATCCACTGCTCACACTGAACTAACTGTGAATTCGGGTTTGGTTTTTATAGACATCAGAAATAGATTTTATCTTCAGCGAGGGCTCTCCCTCCACCTCTCCACCTTTGTCCCATTGCACCAAGCACAGCAGTGGCTGGGAGCATCTCTCATTGGTGTTGGGAAGGATGGGTTGACAAGGGTTGAATCCTTCCCTCTGTGCTAGTGAGCTGTGTGTACACAGCACTTGAGAAAAAAGGGAAGAAATTTTTAATGAAGTATCTGTGTATCCAAAATAGTTGATTCTCAAGGCTTTTTGTTTCATTTTGTTTTCTTTGAGAGAGGAGTAGTCTGGCTTGGGGAATACCTATCAGGAATCTTCCTTGAATACAGCTATGATACTGAGCCACTGCATGAATGTGGGGAAGATTTTCTTTTTTTAGACTGTGGGTTGCAAACATTCCCTGGAAAATATTTGAGTTTTGAAGAGCATCA
Source organism: Meleagris gallopavo (assembly GCF_905368555.1). NCBI lineage: Eukaryota > Metazoa > Chordata > Aves > Galliformes > Phasianidae > Meleagris > Meleagris gallopavo. The sequence continues at coordinate 9,066,525 of NC_139417.1, read as the reverse complement.
GTTGGTCGTGATTGGGCAAGGAAGTCACAGGGTGATGTTTCTATCCCTGGGTTGGATGGAAGCATGCTTTCTGGCAGGGAAATCAGTGCATGTGAATTAGACTTGTGGTTTCCATGAATACTATCATATATGGATTTGAAGTTGATTTTCCAAGAACAGTCATGCCAGGAAAACTTGCACTCTCACATTGTCCCAGGCAGCAATCGCAAGTGACACAAGTACGGCGAGGGCGAGTTCATTTACAGCAGTGACTGTTAAAGAAAAGAAAAGGAAAAAAAAAAAAGTATTATGTGTAAAATCTGCCTTCTCTGCTCTCCCTCCCAGATACACGAGCTCCGAGGGCTGGCACTGCCAGTACAGCACGCGGGGACCGGCGCTGGCGCACACCTGGGCGCAGGTAAGGCTGCATTGGGGTGGGACTGGATTCCTTCCAGGCTCCATTCGGCAAACAGCTCCTGCCCCGCAGCCCTGCGTGCCTTTGCCCTTATCTCCCTATGTGAGGCGAAGCGATAAGTGTTATTGGCCGTGGAGCTATGCATCCCTCCAAAGGTGCGCATATGCTACATGTGTTTCTTGCTAGAAATGGGAGCTTTCTTCATCTAAGAGCTCAATGATTTTATTTCATTTTTAAGAAATAAAAACCTGATTTATTGCTTGATCCAGCAGTAGGCAACTCTGCCTGCGGCAGGGGGGTTGGAACTAAATGAGCTTTGAGGTCCCCTCCAACCCAAACCATTCTATGATTAAATGTCTAAGAAAGTAAAACTATATTAATAAATAGCACTATTAATAGTGGTAGATGTGTGGACCTCATCTGTGTTAGTGCAGACAAACAACCATGGTATTTCTCAAGAGGTAAATACAATCTTGGTCTGGAAGTGACCAAACCAAACTGCACAGCAAAGACCTGTCTGGTCCATGCAGTTGACAGTAAAGGAAATAACCAGGAGGTGACCTGCATGCTGGGGCATGCAGTTTGTACCATGGGGACATTCCAGCCCCTTGCCCCCTCACGCCCTGGCAGGATATGGTGCTTGTCCAACCCAGCTGCTGTCAGTTGGGATCAGGTTTTCAGAGCTCAGAAGGTGCCACTGCCTTCTGCTGGGAGTTCATTGCATTAATTCTGGTTCATGACTGCCGTCATTTTAACCCATCTCTTTTCAAGGAATGAGTCAGCTCCAGAAAGGCAAGCAGTTATTTTATTGCCCGTGCTCACAAGGAGAATCTGATGGTATATAAAGGAATAGTAGCTCCTTTGTCTCTCCCTGACCCCAGGGCTGGAAGAAGCAGCTCCCATCTGTGTCATGTCTGTTTTGTGAGGCATATGAACGGGTCAGCTCGCTGTTCTCCTTCCATGCTCTCTCTTGGCAGTTCAGATTGCCCTGCCAAGCATGCACCAGCAGACCTAGAAACCTCCATGCCCAGGCAGCAGCTTTCCATCGCTGTGCCATGTCTCTGCCCTTCTGTGGGGGACACACAAGGGCTGAACGGGCACGGGGGTTTTTTGGGGAAACAAACCCCAGCTTCTGTCCCGCATTTCAACTTCCGTGGCCGACATCAAACGCGTCGCTGCAGCCCGAGCCCCCACGGGTCTGACAGAGGAGCAAAAAGAGAGGGCTGGAGGCAGCAGATCCTAATCTTTATTAAATAAGAACAAAGCTTATGCCGGCTAATGAGAAAAACAAACTGATGAAAGATCCGGCAAGCTCCTCAGAAGGACACAAAGAAATTCTCTCTGAACGAGACCATGCTAAAAATATGCCCGAATATTTATTTTGCTGGCAGTGGCTTCACAGGCTCCAGATTCGATGCTGTCTATTTGGGGACTGGCAGAGTGATCTGGGAGCAGGGTGCTCCAAATTGTGCCACATCCAGAGCTGTGGCAGTGCCAGGAGGCAGCCACTGGGTCTATGTGCTCTTGGACATCCATGCTGCCAAGCCTGTGTGCCACCAGGTCTATGAGGACATAGGGGCACTTTGCTGTCTTTTGGGTGCCCCATTCCTGGAGATGTTCAAGGCCAGGATGGATGGAGCCCTGGGCAACCTGGTCTTGTGTATGATTTAGTGCTTGGCAACCTTGCCCGTAGCACAAGGTTGGAACTGGGTGATCTTTGTGGTCCTTTCCAACCCAACCTTCTGTGATCGTTTTGTGTTCGCTGTCTGGTGGTCTCATCCAGGCAGAGCCCATGCCATAAGAAATTGCCACATAACACAGCAGGGGGCTGTTCTGAAATCCCCTCCCCGGCTCCCAGCCAGCTCCACCTGAACCCCACCTCAGCTTTGCCCAATGCTGAACGTGATTAAAAACGTCACTTCTACAGGCAAAAGCGATGCAGTTCCTCCTCCACCTCCGCTGACCATGAAACCTCAGCCTCTACTCTTTTAATGTCCTGTGCCTGAACTTGCTGCCAGCAGGTCAAGGGGAACATAATTTAGTCAGGCTTTGATGCATTTGATACAGGTTGGGGTGAGAGGCGGGGGGGAGGGAGGTTGCCCAGGATGGGTTGGAAGGTGCCAGAGCCCTCTGCTAACCACAAGGTGCTGCCTGGGGGGGCTCCTCGCAGCGGGTGGGAGGCAGCAGGCGTTTGTCTGCAGGCCCTTCTTATCTCCCGCTCTGATGAGGAGATTGGGAAGGAGGGGAGGCTCTGCCCGTGCTCTGCGCTGCCTGGAGAGGTTTCTGAGTTCTCAGGCTACAGACCCCAGAATCCTGTGCCTCCCCACTCCTGTCCCTCTTGCTCCTCCAGCGACTGCCCTTAGCCATGTGCTGCTCAGTGTAGGACTTTCTGTAGGTACAGGAGCTGCATCCCATCCTGAAGCAAAGTGAGAGCTGACACATTTTGCAGACAGCCCCTCCCAATGACAGTGCTTTTGGATTACATCCTGCACCTCGATATGAGCACTGGGCCAAAGGCTGATGCTTCCCAGCGCAGGTTGATCTCCCTCCCGCCCCGCACCTCCCTTTTATTTTTTTTAATTATTATTATTTGGGAGTTTCTTTTGTTTTGTTTTCAGGGAGAGGAAACTGAGGAAAAAAACAACACCCCCAGTGAGAAGAGGTGCCCAGGCTCTGCCCTGACCCACTGCTGTTCAGCAGGAGGAAGCAGAGTGGTGTGACTGCTGCGGTTTCGGTTCTCACTCCACCTCGCTGCCCAGGAGCCAGGACAGTGGCTTAGGAGAGGAAAGGTCCTCTGAGCAAAGCTGCTTTTGGGGGGGCTCCCTCAACCCTACAGAAGGGCTGGAAACATGAGGGGGGCCTGGAAAAGCAGGACACCCCTGCAAACCCCACTCCGCTGTATTGATATTCAGTGCAGAGTGAGGGGTGTAAATTCAGTGCTATCTCCTCACCGCTCACCGTTTATGCCGTTCATTTCACATAGATGTCACTACTGCCTTATAAGCACTCCTCTGAGCCAGCCGCTTAAATGGACCCAGTGCATTATAGTAATGGAGTAACTGTATAAAAACAATGAAATCCAATCTCTTTAAACTGATTTGATGTCTGCCTGAACCACAACATTTCCTGCTAATGGCTTCCTTCATTTTGTAACCGTGATCTCCACCTGATCAGATTACAGCTGTTTTTAATTACAAAGCTAATAGAGTTTGTAGGCAGTGTCGGGAGGATGGCGCATGCCCCGGGCAGAGAGGAGCTGGTGGGGGCTTGCAGTGGCTGTGCTGACACTCAGCCTATGAGCAGACTGTCATAACACTAGGATGGGGACAGAATAGGGATGTTGGTGCCATCTGACTGCTGCAGCTGATGGGGCAGGAAAAAGCACTGAGGATGACTGATAGTGGAAAATGTCCTCAAGATTGATGTCTTTCTTATGGGATAGCGCAGCCAGCTGCAGGGTTGGATTCTTCCACCTCAGCCTGGATGGTGGAGCCCTGGGGAGCATCTGCACAGCTCATCCTGGTCCCCAAGGGCCTCGTTTTGTCCAGCAGTTGGTTTGTTTGCTGATTGCTCTATTGCTATGGGTTAGGAGCACAGAGCAGAGTAACTGTGGGGAGAGAAGCAGTTTGAAATATGTTCCCAAATGGTGATGGCCAGGGATGTTTGATGCCCAGAAAACACTGTGGTGTGTTAGAGATGCTTCTCAGTAGCCCATACTGGTGTTTAGGATTGAGCTAATGTTAGGTTCAGCTGAAAAATGTCAGCAGCAAAGGAGAGCAGCATTTCCAGGTTGAAGCCATGTCCTGCTGTGAAAATCTCCCATTTGGGGTGCTGGAGTTGCTCATGTGCCCACCAAGGCACAGTGGTGTGCAATCCAGTTCCAGCAGCTGGGGCAAGGGGAGGACAAGGCAGGAAGAACCCCAGAGCCCCATGGGGAAGTTCATGCTGTTGAGACTTGCTTTGGATCTGCTCTCACTGCCTGCTTCATCACATTGCTGAGGATGTTCATCCTCCACTGCCTTGGTGCAGGAGTTGCTTGTGCCAGGTGAGGCTTTGTAAATGATTTAGGGTCCACATCAAGAGCACATCAGTTACCTACCCTGAGACTTAATTATTTCACTTGACAGAAGTCTCTTTACTTAATTTCATTGTCTTCTCAGTCTCCCCTTTCACAACAGAGCTGTGGATGACCTGCTGGGCAGTGTGTCTCATTGTGTTTTCTTCTCCTTCCCAGTACTGCCCAAACTCAGCTGCTACTTCTTTCCATTAGCAAAAAATGAGCCCTGGACACAGTGCTGAGACCAGGTGAGAACTGGGGTGTGTTCCCAGAGTGTGGGCTTTGGGAGGCTCTGGGGACGTGCTGTAGTGAGCTGGAATGCATTTGTGCCTTACAGAGCCCTTTTCACTGCCTGGTTGCCCATCAGCAGCCTGGCACAGGATGATGCTGAAAGCCCTCATCAGCTACACCAGAGCTTTTCCTCTTCTCCTTACACCTCTTCCCTCATCTGAACTTTTAAACCCTGTGTCTGGTGAAGCTTTTTGCAGTAACTCAAGCCTTGGAGAATCATTAATAACGTGCTGTTTTCACAGTGACACCAACATGAGCTGCCAAAACACCAAACGCCAACAGCCAGTCCTGCTCAGAAGAGCGGAGCGTGGGGACGCACCATCTCCTCCCCATAACTTGGTATGTCTTTAAGCGTGTTTATTTTTCAAGCCTTAAAACTACCCTTTCCTAAAATAAATAAATGGAACTAATACCAGGAGCCTAGGATTTTAAAGCAACCCTGCAAAAACAAAGCAGTGCGTGCAGATCAGTTGTCACCAGCAACCGTGCAATAACAAAATAACACACACAACCCCATGCAATGCTGGAGCAACCACTGTGTGCTTGCAAGAGGAGAAATATATGGAGAGAGTATGTAGGAACCACATTGAGCAGTGCAGCTTCAGTGTCGGGCACAAGGCAGGGGGTAAAAGACCATGCATTCAATGCCACTTCATTGGCACAGTTTCAGTAGCCTGACAGAGCAAAAGGACACGAGGTTTTGTGGTGAAACAGGAAGCTCCCTCAAATCTTGGAGCCTATGAAGAATTGTCAGTGGAATGAGAAGCTGAAACTGCTCCAGGTTGTGGGGCAGGAGGGGCAGGGGAGCATGGGTGGGAGGCTCCAAGCACAGAACTCCCCAACTCCCACATTCTGCTCTTTGTTCCCCTTTTATATATCTATATTTTTTTCAATTATTTGAGGCTTTCTCATTGCTTGTTTTTTTCCAATGCACAGGCACTCTGAGGTTATGAGAGCGTTCTCAGAGTAAACCCCATCCTACACGAGCCGTTGCTGGTAAGACCCACCTGCGTGCACCGTGCTGCAGAGCAGGATCAGCACTGCCATCCAGACTCTGCCTGTGCCTGATGCACAAAACCATGTGTTTGAGGAAGTACTTCTGGAGTTTGAAAAGGTCTGGTTACCTTCTTCTTCTTCTTTTTTTTTTTTTTTTTTTTTTTTTAATACTTATTTTATAATTTATTTCTGCGCCTTCTATTTTTCACACACAGCACTTCTGTGTGGCTGCAGGAGCTGCTGAGCAAAGCCTCTGCTCCTGGGTCAGCTAAGAGTCACCCGAGACAATTCCTTTAGCGATTTCTGAGCCATTATTCTACATCTGAAACACAAATGTGCTGAAAAAATGTGGTTTGGTGGTTTAGCTGTTACTAGAGGGAATCTGGAGGCCACAAAGTTACTGCACAGAGGCTGGTGAGGGCTGAGTCTTCATGCGGCCTGTGCTTTTCAGTTGTTTCCAGCCCATGGCTCCCTTGCGTGGCCATCAAAGAGACTGGATGGGAGACCTGGACCGGCTGAAGACAGTACTGTGGGGATGCCTCTGGGCAGCAGGGGATGAGGCTCCAAGGCAAGCCCAAGGCAGCTCCAAGGGAAATGGGATCTGTCCTTCCCCAGCCCACAATGGGCTGCCTGTCCCTAGCAGGGGGCCCTTCCCCGTGCCCAGAAATGGCAGAGGAGCACTCAGCCATGGGGCTGACGAAGGGAGCCCAAGGGAAGAGCCAAGAGGCTGTCATGACACCGTGCTCTCCTCCGTGCTAATTGTACACTTGGGACCAAATTTAGCCTGGTGGAACTTTGCTGAAGTCACCAGGGATTAATTTGGCCTCTGGTGGCTCCATTGTTTTAGCTAAATGAGTCAGAAGAAGCAGCCTATTCTTATCTGTGCACAGTGGGGCAGTGACAGTAATGGCTCGGCAAGGCAGACCCCAAAAGCAATGCAGCTCAGACCTGGGGTCAGGGCTACCATGAGCAAAACGGGGCTGCAGGAGGAAATGTTTTGACGTTTGGGTTACAGATGGAGGCAGGCTCGGTGTGGGCGTGCTGTCAGCGCTCACCGCCACTGCGGGTGGAAGGGAAGGGGGCTGCCAGGTTCCCTGAATATTTGGCGGTGCCGTTGGAGTTCCTCAATTCTTTGTCGGACGGAGAGGGAAGCTGTGGCTCTGGAAGGGGCATGTGGTGTCGGAGGGGACTTCACACCCGGTGAGAAAGGGAGCCATGGGTTGGAAACAGCTGAAAAGCACCGGCTGCATCCCTTGCAGGGCTCGCACAGGGCTGGAGGTGTCCTAGGGAAAAGGTTTAGTGTGTTGAGTTTCCCAACTTCTGGGAAATTTGGTATAAGTTGAGTCACTGTGATCTTCCAACGCAGGTTGGGTCGGAGCCATTAGCAAGCAGAGAGGAGATGGCTGGATGGGCCATGGTAGCCTGGTAGCCTTGTGTCTTGGCCAGCTGGCACTCAGGAGGGTTTAGAATGCAAAGCTGGCACTGAGCAGGCCATAGAGATGGGACTGCTGTCCCTTTTCCTGCACCCAGCCTCCCCTTTCCATTCCCTTGGCAGATCAGCAGAAAGCCTTTGGTCCTCAGGCTGCCACCCAGCGCTTTCACTGTGGCCAAACGCATTTTAAATGAACCCGAAAGAAAGGTTTGAGATGAGGCCGGGCGGACGCGGGGTGCCCCGATGGGCACATCCCAGTTGGGCAGGGAATGGGGCCACAACGCTGAGCTCTGACCCTACCGAGGTAACTACATAATGAGCCTCTTGGAATCCCTCCGTCCCTGCCAAAGGGGTGGGATCGGGGGACGCTTTTGTTTGCCGTAATGAACCTGTAATTATGCTGCTTTTCTTGGGTTTAACCGCATTTTTTTGCGTGTGCGTCGTTCTCTTTGTATTGACAGATTTATGGCTGGGATACCCCGCTGCAGCCCGGCCGTGCAGCACGCAGGGCCGACAGCTGCCGGCTCAGCGAGCTGCGGGGCGGGGATGGGGGCTTTGCATTTCCCCGGCTCCAAAAGGGTTAAAGAAAGACATGGAAATTTATGCACACGCAGAGGTGCCGCCTCTCCAAAATCCGCTGCTTTTGGCGCAGTTTAAAAAAAAAAATATATATATATATATATTTTTTTTTTTTTTTTTTGAGGTCCAGGTGAATTAAAGAAGAGAGAAAGGAAGAAGGAAAAAAAAAAAAAAAAAAAGTAGGGACCGATTAAGCGGCATAAATAAATAAATAACACACACCAGATTTCAGCTCCAAGGCGCTCAATAAAATTACACTTTGAAATGCAAGGATTAAGCAGGGTAGGTGACAAGGTAACTTTGTTAACAGGCTAATCTCTCGCCTTAACAGAGACAGGGGATTTACATGTGACTGCACAGAACTGTTTTATGGCCTTTTTTTTTTTTTTTTTTTTTTTCTCCAGCTGGAGACGGTAGGAAGGGGCAGGATGAGGTGGGACAGGGCTGGATGTTTTAAAGCCATTTGTAAAACGAGTTTAAACTGTTGGGTTGTTTTTTAAAGGTTGTTTTTGTGTTTGTTCGATTGTTTTTAGTGAGCAGGACTGTAAGAAAATGTGTAGCCAACAACTGGCTGTCTCCAAACAGTCCAGGTAGGCAATGCTGAAGATGTCACAGATGATGAATAACTGGGGAAGCATTGGTTGTGCCATCTTGTCCCAGGTGGCTTTATCTGCCTTCTTATACAAAGCCAGCCAGCAGCACATGCTGTTCGAAATGTTATGTCTGCGTTTCTTTTGCCCTGAGTCTTCCCCCTGAGTTTCAGTATTTCTTCATCCAGAAATGTATAAAATGAAATTCTGGGTAAAAAGAAAAAAGTGCTTCATTTCTTGGTAGGATGAGAGGTAACGGCCTGAAGTTGTGCAGGGGAGGTTCAGGCTAGATGTTAGCGAAAATTTCCTCTCAGATGAGTGGTGAAGTACTGGAACGGGCTGCCCAGGGGGTGGTGGGGACGCCGTCCTTAGAGGTTTTGAAGGGTAGATGTCACGGTGAGCAATGTGATTTAGAAGTATGGTGGTGATGGGTTGATGGTTGGACTAGATGATCTTAGTGGTCTTTCCAACCTTAATTATTCTGACTCTGAGATTCCATTCTATGATTTCTTTACTTTTCTGTCCATTACTAAAATGTGACAGTGGCAGGAGGATGAGCCTGAAATGAGACCTGGATCCACCTGCGTGGCTTTGTTCACCCAAACCACACGCTGCCCACCCTGCTGTGTTGGGGTTCCACCGCTCCCTGCCTTCCCTCTGCCACGCAGTGAGCTACTCGCTCAGCCCTGCAGCTCTCTGAGCATGGTTGAGCTGCTGAACCACCCATGGCAAAGCAGGGGAGATGCAGGGAGCCAGCAGAAGTTCAGGCCTTCTCCAGGCTTCTTTGTTTCTGGATAAAAACGACAGTGCAAAAGCCATCTCCTCCAAAATCTTCATTCGAAATCCTACAGAAAGCAGCGGGGTGAACATGTTCTCTGGTTTTAAATAGCACTGGTGACAGTATTTATCACTCTATTTTCATTGCAGCATTGCTGGGGTTTGAGCTGGCTGCGGGTGGAAAGACTGAGCCTGGAAGGAAACCCCGTGTGAAATCCCCAGCCTGCTTTGCAGATGTTGGGCTGCTTCTGGGTGAGATTTCAGCTTTTGCAGGTGGGTGAAGGTGAGCTTACCCAGGAGCTGAGGTCAGGGAGAGATGCTTTTCCCTGTGCACGAATGTACACAGGGCAGGAGATAAGATGTATTCCTGCAGGAGGGCTATGCTACATCAGCTGAGTGTGACTTTTTAAACACCTCCTAACCATCAAAACCGAATAGACTTCTAACAGTGAAAAAAATGATGTGGCCAAGCATGGCCTCTCAGCCTCCAGACTTCGGGTTTATGGCTCCAAGCTGCCTTTGCAGGAAGGCATATGCAAAGCTTGGCAGCACATCTCCTCCAGACAGCCCTCTGTGCCGCTTTCTCAGGCACGAACACCCACTTTAAACAGCGGGCAGAACCTCAGCTCTGAAGTTTCTCCATCATTTGGGCGCTAAAACCTATTCAAACTGAGCAGCAGACGCTTATTCTGTGCAGGAATTCGGCCAATTGTTTCTCTTCCCTCTCTCCTTATACCTTAAATCATTTTGACCTTTAATTGGCCCTAATTTGCCCACAGACGGCCCTGGGACCCTTCAACGCATTTGCTTGTAATTGGGTCTCTTTGTTATTTTTCCAGCGAGCCGCTCGCTGCTTGTTTCTTTTTGAAAACATTGCGGCGTGTCATTGAGAGCGGAGCCGCTTTTAAATGAGCCCTGCTGGGGGCCAGGAGAGCCCTGTGAAAAGCCCAGCAGAGAGAGACAGGGCTATCTAAACGCAATTATCATATCACTGCGAAAACGTGAAACCAGCCCCGGCTTAAGCAAACACCGCACGCCCCTGGGCTGGCGGCTGAGCGGCGGGTGGGCGAGGCGTGGGGTGGGAGAGGTTTGTGCTGGGAGAGCTGGGCGATGGGAAAGGGCTTCTGCCATCCCAGCTCCACGCGGGGATGCTGTGAGCATCGCTGCTTCGTGTTCGGTGCGAGCGTCGCTTGGCGATCCCTCGGCCACGCGTTGACTTAGGGGGTTGTGCATAAATCCGCCTCGTTTCGGTGTGCCGGTTGCGAGTTTGGCTACGGGGAGGAACAGGGAAGTTCGGGAGCAAAGCAGCACTCGCTTTGTTTTGAGCAAAGGTATCAGCCCTGTGCACGCTATTAATCTGGCTGCGGCCGCGGTTTGCCCCTAGCCCCACTCATAATGTCATCAAGATCTTAACTGTCCAAAGTGAAGTTGTAACAGTGAGGGATAATACCACGGCCAGATAGCATCTGCGCTGCCTCCTGCGCTAATGGACAGTTGTTCTGTAACAGAGCCTCCCAGCTCCGCTCGCCCTGCAGCACGGAGACCTCGTGTTGGTATTCGCTCCGTGCGGACCTTAAACTGAGTGAAGTCACAGTGCTGTCAGCCCCCTGAGCGGGGCTGCGGTGCCGGTGTTGGCCCTCGTCCCGCCAGCTGGGATCGGAGCATCCACGCAGGCAGCACCCGCAGGCTGGGTTGGCAAATTGCACCTTGTGTTGTACAGAAAATCGAGAGAACGTGGCTGGCGAAGCTATGGCTGCACTTCTGCCCTGCTGATGGGAGCTCTGTGACAATGGGTCTGCGTGCAGCTCCAGCAAGGCAACGACACCATCCTCATGAGTGTGTTCAGATACACGATCCTTCCCCTTCAGCTCGAGTGCCCAGGATTCTTGCATACATAAATGTTTGCAGAGTCAGGGCTCTGTTTGTATTGCCTGTTCACTAATCTAAGTTTATATTTAAGCTTCTGATGTTCAGTTCATTTTTTTAAACCCATCTATTGCATTAAGGAAAGGTATTTGTTTTGTTTTCGGGCAGATGTCTGAAACATTCCTAGTGGGCTCGGTGCCTCGCTGCAGTAAATACAGGGTGAGTCCAATGGTTTGGGTTGGGGGCTCCAGTTTTGAGCAGTGATGGAGAATGAGAACTATGCTGCACACAGATTGTCAGACCGTTGTACAGCTCTGTGCTCCATGCTGGCTCAGCAGGCTTCCAACAGGACAAGCATAAGGCACACCTGCATCTCACAGCAACTCCTCCAAACCCAAATACTTCCCAGAGACTCATCCTGGAGATGCCCATGTCGTGTAAGTCCTCTGATAGTGCTGCCTTGGTCTGATATGGTTATTCCTCGCTGGTAGGGCATGGCATAAAAGGGATTTTGCTCTCCATGCTCTGACTACTGTGCACAGAGCTGCGGGGCTGTTTGTCCAGCAGTAAAAAAAACACTTTTTAACAATGCTCTTTTTTTTTAATTAAAACAAACAAACAAAAAGACTGAACAACCAGGCAGGAAGAAGTCCTCTTTTTCCAAAATAATCAGTGGTGAATTTGGGAAAGCTGGAGGGAGGCCAAGGAGCTGCAGCAGAGTGAAAGTTAGGTGACTTTCCCAGCAGTGGGCAGGGACACGTCCACAGCATCCCCCCACTGCCACAGGAGCATCGAGCCCTGGCGGGCAGCGCAGCCTCTGCCTCCTTCCCTTGCTACCAGATAAAGAGGACAGGCTCTCCTTTTTCAGCCCATTCTGCTCACACAATGGGAGAAGGGGATCAGCGCCAACATTACAAGTGTGAGCCCTTAATGCACCAGGTTGAACAATGGGCTTCAGAGGCGTCTGCCTTGTACAGCGAGTTCTGACTACCCAGCGCCATGGAAAGAAACCTCATTGTGCTGGCGAAATGCTCACCAGAATGAAAACAGCCTCCTCCTCCTTTCTTCAGCTTCCTAATGGGAAGCAAAATAACAAACCGGGCCCACAATTAAACAAACATGCCACTAACCGAGCAGAGCTCAAGTGGAACAGATGTTGCTGCAGTTGCACCAGGCTGGGGGCCGGGAGCAGCCGTGCTGGCTGTGCTTCCCAGGACGCTGTGCCACTCACCTCCTCCTTCCCACCCATCTCTCGTCCCTTTTCTCCAGTGCACCCTGTCCTCTCTCTCCCCCTCAGTTTTCAAGTCAAAAACCCTCCTAGTTTGCTAAGGTTGGTTTTGCTGGGCTAAGGAGTTCTCCTTCCAAAATGTGGCATCTCTGCAATACAAGAGATGTAGTGTTGCAGAGGTGAGAGAGATGGCTGAAGAGTGGAAACCAAAAGTGAAGCTGTCTGAATCCATCTTTTCTGTACAGTCCATGATGGGGTCTTATTACTCTGAGGATTAAGGCCCCTAAGTCCCCACCTGTCACCAACTGATGCTCCCTCAGCTTTACAGGGATCTGTTCCCTCCATCTCCATGGCAAAGGGAACAAAATAATTTGGCACGTCCTGGAACAGGAGGCTGGATGGCCTTGCTTGCTCCCTGCAAAGCTGTGTCAGGGCCATTTGCTGCTGGAGGAGCCAGAGGGACTTGGGGTCAGAGAAAGCCCAGCAGCCCTACAGGATTGGGTGCAGCCTGGTCAGGTCTTGGGGTCCTTCCTTGGGGCAGAATCATTGAGTCCAGAGATACTGACCACGGCAGGTTCCAGGCTCCCTCTCATCAGGAAGCCACATTCACCAGCACCTCACTTGTTTGGAAAAGGCACACAGGGCTGTGATATGGAGCACCTGTATGTACACAGTTATGACTCTTCTTGTTTTCTACCTGCTCTTGCCAGCGAGGGACCTGTGCAGCAGAGCTTCACTTTGCCATGGGCTGTTGTAGCACGGCAACTTCTGCAACTATTATTAGAATCCTGAAGACGAAAGAAAAGTTACTTCTCTTTCTCCTTCAAGCAGGGGGAGTTGGAAGAAGTGGGGAGAGCCCTGACATCTTCCAGGAGCTGTCTCAGGAAAGGGACTGGAGCAGCCTGAAGGCCACAAGAGCCAAAGTCCAGCAGCACAGCTAGGGACACAAGCATCCCACACACAGGTAAGAAGCTCAGTGGAAGCCTCAATTGGGTCAGGTTTACCCAATTTTCTGGTGAGACCTGCTCTGTGAGCACTCACTGCTGGATATCCTGGGGACACTGGTGATTGATGTTCAGCCAGTGGCACCTCTCACTGCTCTGCTTTGGTAAAAGGCAGCCAAATACATGGTTGCTATGGACCACGTCTGCTTGTTCACCATCTCGGTGGCCAGAATGGCCACGGCCAATGCTAGCCAAAACTGGCTCTTGTATGCCCCCAGTGCTGAGCGATATTCCCACTCACCTGGCAAACCTGCAAACAAACAACTTGGGCACCTTAGCAAAAAAGCACCCCTGCTGCCAAAACCCCAGTTCAAAACAAAACATCCAGGTATTCCAGAGCACACTGGCACCAAGGGTAAATCACAGCAAACCAACCAGCCACATTATCGGATTACCTTTCCCCTAAGATTTGCTTCTTTTATCTTACTTAGCGAGGCAAAACACCTCAGATGGAAAATTTGATTGGAGTATTGGTTTTGACTTCCTTTTTCACAGTCAATGCACACAATGTATGCACGTATGTGACTGCACATTTGATAAATTCAGCAGCAGCTTTACAGAGTTGGCTCTATTAGAACACCTGATGACATGAGCTAAAATGACCGGGAATTAACATCCAGAAGTGGATGTAAAATTATCAGACTTCAAGAAACTCAAGAGAAATCCTGTCCCATAAAACAGTGGTGCATTGTTCCTAAAAGGCATCTCTTTTCTCATCACCCTTCATTCTTCACCCCACCCCCTTCTTTCTCTCATTTGAAACTCAAATTTACCTCTGTTCAATTCCTGCTCTGTTGCCCGCAGCATCTTTTATTTTCATAGTAGCTTGGTGATGCAGATTTTGAGACTAAGACCTCAAAAGACACACACCTTGTTATAACGTTTTATTTGGGTTTTGGCTTGCATGGGTGCTGCACTGAGCCAGCTCGGGATACTCAGCAGCAAATAATAACATGAATAATAATAAAAAAAGTCATTTATAAAGTCATTTTTGGTTGGGTTAGATTTATGCCAGCCCAACAGATGGAGGCAATTCTCTAGCGGCTAAGATGAAGAAATAGGATAGAAAGTGGGGATAATGGAGGACAGTTTGTTAATGTTGGTGTATGTATCTCATTTGTGTTTTTGTGCTGATTCTTGCTCAAGGCATTGACCTGACTGTGCTGGTTAACAACAGCTCTTCATTTAGTCCTATCCTAGCAAAGACTTATGTGGCTTTGATATTTTAAAGACAATTTAATTCAGATCTTCTCTAAGCAGGACTATTTCGATGGAGCCAGAGAAGTGATGACACAAATAGCTGATGACACAAATAGCTCTGATGGCAGAGCAGCAGAGGTGGCAACCTCTGGATGGGATCCATGAGCAGCAGCTGCAGACAGGCACCTCTTCATGGAGCTGGAACAGGATGTACGGCCCAGGGCTCCTGTCACCATCCCTGCAGGTCAGTGGAAGGGACTGGAGCAAGTGAAAACTATTCTGAATGTCTGCTCATAAAACCAAAGGGAGGAATGATTATTATTATTATTATTATTATTATTATTATTATTATTACTGCAGTTTGAAAATATTTGCCTCATCTTCTGCCATTCTGTAATTTCTGTTGTCAATCTAGCGCCTGGTTCAATTCCCATCCCAGACAAAAGCAGAAATGTCAGGATACCACAAGTTGCTGTTGGTCTCTGTAGCTTTTCAGGCCAGGTAGAAGCAGAAGTAGTGGGGATTTCTCATGAATTATCCACCCTATTTCTAAAAGTGTGTCTGTACAGTTGCTCGAGTACCTCAGCCTCAGATACTGCAAGGCACCAGCAGCAGCAGCGGTTCTGGCTGTGATTTTGCTGCAGTGTCGCAGATGCCTCAGATACCATGAGCTCTTGAGGGATGAAGCCTGAATGCATTACTCCGGGTCCAACTGAGCATTTACTGGAAAAGCGAAGGCGAAGCAAAGGGGGAGCGCCCGATGTGACTCAGGGCTGAGCGAGGCCAAGCGGTGCTGCGTGACAGTAATTCCCAGCCATTATTGTAGCCCTCAGGAGAGCTGCTGCAAACTGGAATAGTTTGTAACAGCCCTGAGGGACCAGGGCCAGAGCAAGGGAGATAGCAGCCAGCTTTGTCCCCCTCACAGGCCTGAAGCTCAGCATGACTTGGAAAGCAGAGGATTTGTGTTCTTCTCTCTGGGAAATGGGAATCCAAGGATGCCAACAGATTGGAACTCTTCTGTTGAAAAGTGCAAAATAGGAGCACTGCACAGCTCGGCTATCTGTTGCCCTTAATCCAGCAGTTGTTTCTGATCCTTCTTCTTCTGCCCCTCCCGAATGGTCTCCTCACTTTTGTAGAGTAATGGTGTTGTGATGGTGTTTTTGTGCAGGGCTGCAGGGGCAGGAGAGAAACGCAGCCACCCACCTACCCCTGCAACCATGCAGAGCCATCTCTTTGATGCAAAGCCCCTTTGGCCCTGTGCTCCCATGTGAGGCAGCTCCCCGCTTTTTGCATTTCAATCACATGCATCTAAATCCAGTCATCTGGGAATCTTATCGGAACTCACGCAAAGGAGTCCTCTCTGCTGTGTAATTACAGGGCCCCACGAACGGGTCCTTAAACGCTTTGTGAGTCAGCTGATGGGGACGTGGCCTCAGGTACCCAACCCTCCAGCAATGAAGGCCATCATCATTAGCTAACCTCCTCCAGGGCCGGTATGTGGCAAGCGCTGGAATTCACCACTTTTCTTTGTCAGCCTTTGACAACTACTTGCTTGATATAATTACTTTCAGTGTTATTTAAGGCTCTGACTAATCGCATGGCAATGGCCAGGTTTATAATGCAACAGTGTGTAGCCTGGAGCAAATTCTGACATAATTACACTGTATAAATTCCCCCATTAGAAATGACACTGCATTGGCATTGTGTACAAAGCAGCCATGGTCCAGTCAACTGGCTCTGTGAAAATCTGTCTGACAATTGTTTACCCTGTTGGTATCTTATTGACACTTCGTACAATGATGAAACTGTTACATGACAGCAAATGGGAGCCAGAGACCTGGATGAATCTCTCATTTCCTCTCTCTTCCTTCAAGTATGGTCGTTTTCTTGCCTGGCTTACTCAGGATGATGGTTTGCTGGCTTCTGATGGCTCTGAAACAGAAAGAAAAGCCAATGGTTGCAGCACAAATCACAAAAGCCTATAGAAATCTGCTCAGGGTTGCATCATCTGCCCAGAGGAGTCTTTGGAGGATGACTATGGCCAAATTCAGCCCCATGGCACAGCACATTGTGGTAGGGTTGTTTGCAAAAACAAAGGCTTGAAGCATGCTGCAAAGACAGCTTTGTCACCTGCCTGAGCCAAGCACAGTGTGCAACTTAAACTAGGAAGGACATGCCAAAAACATGTCTTTAAACAGCGGGTCTGCAAGTGGCAGAGTAAAGGAAATGTTGATACAGCGTGGGGTTGGAGGAGGAGGTTTCCAGTCTCCCTATGGCCTGGGACACCTGAGAGCATTTGAAGTGCTGGGAATGGAATCCAGAGCCTTTCTAGATCTTTAGTTTCAAGCTGGCTCCAGAGACCTCCAACATGGGCAGACTTAGAGAAGCCAAAAATGGAGTTTTGAGTTAGAGATGAGAAAGAGGGAGAGGTTGAATACCTGTGTCTCTATCAGTGTGCCTCGCAGTATGTTGTCTATACCAGTCGATTTATGAAACCCCAAGAGTTTGAATGTCTTTATTTCCCCACGGAATAGACTGTTCTTTAAAGGAACTACTGTCCATTTGGAAACCATTTGGTGTTTGTGCAATATAAGCAATATTGGAAGCATCTGTCCATTTTCACCAGGTAAGAGTCAAACCCATTAACCAAACCTGGAGCGATAACCCACGTCTTTCTTTTGTTTTCAGTATCACCAGAAAAGCTGTGATCCAGATGAGCCACAGCCTCCTTCCTGAGCAATAAGTAATGCCCTAAGAAAAAGAGTTTCTTGATTGCACACAAAGGCTGGAGCAAAGCCCTGAGATGCTGCTGTACGTATGGGGACAGTGGCAAGGTCCCTACTTATGATTGCCCCCTCCCAGGGCTGCATGTCCTTGTCAGGGCGAGGAGCAGCATGGAACAAGTGAGCACTGCCATGGCAAACTGAGCTGTGGCTGAAGGTTTTTTCTGATATCCTGGGCTGCCAATTCAGAACTTGCCTGAAACCCGCAGTAAAATTCGCCTTCGATTCCTTTTTAGGAAAAGAAGGCTGTAGTATAAAGTTCCATTTTCTAGGCATTAAATTTTACAGTCTGCACCATTAAAAGCAGCATTCTGTGTCAAACTTAATGTTTGGTCTTCAGGAACAGCTCAGAGGAAAAGAGAAGGTTCCCTGTTTGTTCTACAAAACAGGAAAGCGGTTGCTTTCTATACTGTAAATATGCATTAGGGAAGCTCTTATAGACTCGTGCTGGGGATTTGATGTTTTTAACTGACTACATTCCTTACATTTTTGTATAACTGCCAAGAAAGCTGAATAAAATGGCTTTTTTAGTGTTTTCTCTAAGAATAGCCCCGCTTCTTTGTAAATATAGCAAAGGAATTGTTGATAATAATTCTTTGGGAGAATAACTGGTGTTATTGATGTTAAAAGGAGAAAGATTGCTGTTTCTCTGTCTCAGAAATACAGCTATCCAAGTGGGCTGGGACTTCAGAAAGCCTGAGCATTCCTCAGCCAGTGACTGAGATTAGACTGGTTTCATTCCTATGCCAAAAGGTGTAGAAATCAGAAAGAGAAGACTGGCACTGACGTTCAAAATAAAAATTAAAAAAAAAAGGAAAAAAAAAAAAAAACAACCAACCAAGATTTGCATTTTCTTTCAGGATGCAAAACTGAACTTTTTTCCTCCTTGTTTGCATTTCTCAGTTTGTAGATAATTCTGCCTTCTGCCAGCTTGCCCTGAAAAGCTTCAGGTTCATCTGCTCAGCCTGACTCAAACGTGCACAGCTGGGCACCCCTACACTCCTGCAGTGTTAGGTCAGGCCCCACACTCCTGAGGTTCAAGGAGGTGAAAGTCATTCATTCTCATCTCCGGGTTGGAGAGCAGAGCCAAATTTTGACTACTGAGCCATAGCTGTTGCTGGTTTGAAGATCTTGGCTGGTCCTAGCAGAGCCATATGATTTAATAGTGGTAGAAGCAACTGTTGCATGAAAAACTGAACTAGCCTATGCCACACTGACTGCTGAACATTTCTGCCATTCAGGATAATACTGGGAAAAGAGTTAACCCATCACTCGTGTCCTGAAAGATGGTCCACTTCTCAGTGAGACTTTGTGCCAGATGGCATTTGGGGCCAAGCATCTTGGCATCTTTCAGCCAAAGGAATTGCTCTGCACTTCACCTTCAAGCCTGTGCTTGTGCCACAGCTTTGGCATTGCTTTCTGCTCAATGCTCCAATACCTAGAATGGCAGTGAAACGCATGGAGCCTAAAAGGGAGAAGCATCTCATCGTCTGTGTGAGTGACTTGGGGATGTAAGGTGAAGGAGGTGGAGGGCTGAGTTCCCACCCAGAAAGGATTTTCAAGATTTGAAAAATCAAAACAGCCCCCAGTGTTCCCCTTATCTATCAATTAAAATCAAACTAGTTTCTTTTTATCAAGATTGAGAGATGCCACACAAGCTGACTGCAGTATTAGTGAGGTTATCTGTGGTATAGGAAATCCAGATTCAAATACTTCATGTGCCATCACCAGTGCACATCTGGGCTGTTGGCTGCTGTGTTTGTGTTCCTAGATCTCATGTTGTCACTGTTAGTTCTAAGCTTGTATTGAACCTCAAGCAGGTCAGACCTCGTTGGTCTGTGATGAGACACAGCGTTTGTGCATGACAGCACAGCTTTTATATTGCACAGGCTCCTAAAGAGCTTGTCCTAGTGATGGGATAAAACAACTGCTGCCTCCCTGAATCACTCCGTGTGCTGAAGGCAGGGGGATGCGAGTGAGGGCTGTTCCCAGGGTGGGTGCTGGGAGCACAGTGTGAGAGCGTGCAATGCTGTGCAGAAACACAGCTTAAGGTCAGACTCAGCTCTAAAGCTTCCCCAAAATCCCAAATCCTCTTTTTATATGAGTTCTACCAAACACAAACAATTAAAGAATTTCATCTTCTCCTACTATGGTGGAAAAGCCTGAATGCTTCTCTAAACTTTATTAAAAAGCCCCAGCACGTTCCCTAGGTGAGAGTCCTGCTTGGCTTTTGAGAGCCCATATCTTTGTGTTTGGTGCAAATGAATCAGTCACTGATGCCAGTTGGCAGTGGGGAAGAGAAATAACACAGCCCATTGCAAAGAGGAAAAAAAGCAGCTATAAGCCTCGTGTCTGCCATTTGACAAGAACCCCAGTCAATGGCAGCTTTACAGAGACCTCCACGAGGGCTATTGCACATCCCTGCTATCTGCCTCCACTTATGTTCCTCTCCTAGGGATTACCCCAGTGCCAGGTTTCGAGCCTAAGCACCATACGTTCCAGTGCCAGCCTAGAGTGCAGGGAGAAGCATTTTGTAGCTTTAGTTTTGGAATGTACCCCACTGGTAGCAATAGGCTGGTGGGACGGGCAGGAACCTTCCCCTGGGCCAGGTCTCTCTGGCGGGCAGCAGCTCTCTCATCACCAGCGGTTTGTCAAAGCGTGCGGTATGCTAACATCCTGCCAGCTCACCTTTCGTAAGCTGAGTCGAAAGCATTATTCCCACCAGTGCAAACACAGCGTCTGCCACATGTCTGCTGGTTTCTCCCCGCTGCACGGAGGCAAAGCAGCCCTTCCTTGTCAGTCATTGACCAAAAGCTGTTGATTCTGGAACGACTGACTGCACTGGTTGTAAGGGATGCCAAAACCCTCTGAAAGCTGGGAGGCAAAGGTGTTTTCTTTTTAAATGAATTAGGCTGTAGAAGGAATTTCCCTGAGAGCTTGTTTGATATCTGGAATAGAAATGGCTTTCCGTCTCCATCTCCACCTAGTCAGCACTCAGAGCCACATCCAGAGAGCCTGCAGACACATCTGCCCTCTCCTCTGTGTCGGAGTTCCTCTGCATCTTGTTGACAGCTGACAAACATTCCAGGTGGGTCTGCCTCCAGTGTGCTCACTGGGTCACTGTAAAGCTTAGCTTAGGGAGAATACTGCCTAGGGAGAACACAGTTGTTGTAGAATTCATTTTCTGTTGTATCAGTATCAGGCATTTCTGGCAGGGCTGAGCTGGAGTTTGGTCCAGTTTGTTTAAACCACGGCCTGTTCCGCAGCCATCCACTAGCACTCAGGCCTGGCACATCCCACATTACGGACATGCTCTGTGCTTTCCCCAGAGGGAAGCAGGCAGCTCCCCGCTTCCTTCTGAGCCTGCATGCAGAAGCACGGTGCAGGCACACAGGAGAGCAAACCCACAGTATGAGCAACGTTTATAAACAAGCCTTTGTCAAGACGTAAAGCAGCTCTGCATGTACCTAAAGGCACAGGTAACACCTGGTGGCACCAATAAAGCACTGGCACTGTGAGCCTAATGCTCCATGGTTCCCGTAGGAAACAGGACCTGTACCAGCAGCTGTAAATAAATATCCCACTGTGCCTTTAGACACTTAAATACCTTTCCAAACCTGGCTGCTTGCCTGTTTCCCATGCTCTGCTGTTGCTGCTTTACTTTTGCACGGCAGCGGGAGTAAGGAGCTCAGCTGCATGGAGGCTGTGTTGTGCCAAGCACAGTGCAGGCACCAAACAAAAGCCCTCTGACCGCTTCCCAGCATCTAGCTGCTGTTATTTTAAAAACAACTCTCCTTGGCTATTTTCTTTTGCCTTTTATTCATTGTTTTCTTGCTTCCTTTATATGTCTGCTGCCTCCCAGCTAGAATACCTTTGCTGAGCTCCTGGGTGGAAAAAAAGGAGGATTTACCTGAGTCCAACCCATCTGCACGTGGTAAGTGATGCAAGGGCTGAAATGAGGGTGGTAGGAATGCAGAGCTACAGACACAGTGTTCCAAGCTTCCCACTGGGATTAGGGAACATAAGCACTGCTGGGGATAAAGAAAATGGGAGAATTCAGATCATGAAGAACGGAGCAGATGCAAACATGTGACACACAACTGAGAAGCAGTGCTCCAAGAGAGGCAAATTTCCCCCAGCTGTGCCTGGAGTGGGTGGGTTATACTTTTCCTGTGCCTGAGCTAGTTGACAGCAGCTGCCACAATGGGATTTCCTTCATCTTTGTGTTAAGGAGCTTCTCTTTGTGCACCTTGAAGTTTATCTAGGTAAAAGTGATTTTATTAACAAACAGCTGACCTTGAGTTCAAGCTCTGAGTGACAATTTGAATCTCTCCCAGAGTGAAATCGAAGTCACCGCATTTGAAGTAAAAAGTTGCCAAGCTGCTCTTTGTTGTGAAATTCCAACAGGAGAAATGTGTTTTTGAGGGACTCTGATGCACTTCAGGTTCACTTTGGGGCTCGGTATTTCATGGCAGCTGGTTCTCTGATTATTTTCTATTAAGGACCAACTTCCAGTAACATCAGTGGGAGCAGGATTTCAGCTCTAAATCTATTATTAACTAATACAGCACAACAATGCCTGGCTTTTGTTCTGTTTTGTTTTCTCCCAGGGTCGGAACGTGTGTGTATCCCATTAACTCTGTCCTCGCTGCTCTCAAGATGTCCCACACAAATGATTTTATTTTTTTGGTAAGAAAATATATTTTACTAGGCAGTTTTATGAGAGCTGACAAAATGCCTCATAAATAACCCAGCAGGAAATATGGGGTAAATAAAATTTTTACAACTTTATCATAAACCTGAGAAGTCTTTGGTTCCTTTTCGAATGGAATGAGCGAGGTATTTCATTAAAGGAAAAGACATGCTCTCTAAAGCCCAACAATTACAAACACAATGCCTTTTTAACCTGCAATTCAGTCAAACAGGTTTGGTGGCAGTGGAAAATGTAAAAGGTGCTGTTTTGACACTTTGGGTCATGCTCCCCATGGGTCAGTTTGTGCTGTGGGTTCCTTGCACAGCAGAGCCAGAGAGCTGGTGCGTGCCTGACCTGCCCCGAATTACCCAGGACCTCTAAGGAACCACATATCTGGGGAACGTGCTTAGGGCGGGCTGCAGTTTTGCACAGGCAGATGCAATCAGGGCCCTGAGTGCAGGGGGAATACAAACAAATATGGTCCTCAGGTCTTCGGCACAAGCCTGAAGTGCAATGAGTTGGTCAAAGACCAAGTGTCTGAAATAGAAACACTTGGAACAATCCTCAGTCCCCGAACTTTGCGTGAAGGGGGAATTCATCTCTCAGCAGGAGCATCTTTGACACGTGATATTTTGGTACTGTGGGAAGATGGGAGGGGGTGCCACTTTTATGTCCTTTGCACTTGTGAGAATTCTTACTGACAGCTATGACTGCTTTCTTCTTAATGGTGAAAACAGAAATCTGGCAAAATACATCCTGGGTTGTATGTATGCATGTATAAGAAGTATGGAAACTGCCTTCTAAAGGAAGTAATGAAATGCCACTGTATGCCCACTTGATCTGATGAGAAAATGATCTGGAGTGAAGGAAGGCCTTTACCCTTTCTCACACTTCTGGTCTACCTCACTTGTGTTTCTGTGTCAGCTGAGGATCAGCAAAACTGGAACTGTTCAGAACCACACATTACCTTCCGTGAGCCGTGAGCGGAGCTCTCAGGCTCATCAGAGGAAGACCAGAATTAACTCCACCGCCGTGGCCTCACCTTGCTGGTACTGCAGGTTGTACCACTATGACCCCCCACCTCTCCTCCAGGGCTCGATTGCATAAAGCCCACCACCCTCCCTCCCAGGCACTCTTGCATTCCCCTGTGCTCCCATCCCTCCAGGCTTACCCTCCCACCCTCAGATCACACGGGTCCTTAGGACATCTACAGCAACTTCCTACAGGCATGTCACATCAGGAAGATACTTAAAGCCTTTGTAGATCTAATGCTTTCTAAATAGGAGGTAAGCTCACCCCACACTACCGCTCCAGAGTGCTTTTGATGCCGATTTCTTTTATGAGCACTTTGGGAATGGGGCACTTTGGGGATAGCTGTTCCCTGCACTAACAGGTCTGCAGTCCCCTGCCTGATCATACACCGTGCTGAGTGCTCAGAGCTGACAATGCAGCCAAGTCAGGGTGTCCCTGGGAGCTTTGCCTGTATAAGGGCTCCAGGCTCTGGCACGTTGTCTGGAAAGCACTGTATAAATAGGAGAGACAATTGCTGCAACCCTTTCCCAAAAGGAAATTCCATATTGGCACCGAACGGGGCGTTGTATGGCAGAGCACAGCCCTGACGGAGCAAGCTGCCCTGGCAGCAACTGACAGCACACTGAGGGAAATTGGCTTTTTGGTGGGACATGTGGTTTAGTGAAAGCCCATATGTTACAGAGTTATCTGCTGTGAATCCCCCAGCATTATCCCCACGCCTCTGTCACCTCCCCCCTGCTTCTGCCCTCCCCCCGGGCCCCCACCTCGACGCAGAGGTTAAATAAAATATCATTTCCTCCTGATCTAGCCTTTGTCTTTGGCAATCAAAATGCCCTTCAGGCCCCCATGGAGTCAACCTTGCAGGTCAGGGTAGGACATGGGAAACCCCTTCCCAGGCATTTCACTGCAGATAATGTCATGGCTGATTCATGAGATCACTCCAAGTGCTGCCTTCCGCCACAGCTGCTCCTTTCGGTGCTGAAGCTTCTTGGCTCCTTGCTCCTTTTCCCTCCTGTGACAACACCTCTCCTGCTGACTGGATTTTACAAACCGATTCCTGGGCAGCTGGGAGAGATAGAAGGGGTGCTCAGAAGGAAAAGAGGAATAAAGGGAGTTATTTCTGTGGCAGCATGGCTCTGCGCAGGGCAGGAGCGGGCTAGGAGCCACCAAACTCTGACCCTCCTCCAGCCTCCAGGAGGGACACAGGTGAGGGAACATGTATACTTGCCTATAAATTCAGCATTCAGCATCACCTGTGTGTCACTCCTCAGTTTAGGGTTCAATGCCAAATCACAGAATTGTAGAAACACAGAATGGCTTGGGATGGATAGGACCTCAGTGATGATCTAGTTCCCAATGATGGCATATAACTGTTTTTGTTATAGCTCTTCTGATCTCCTGCTTGGTGACTCTTTGGAGAGTCCCACTAACATAACACCCAATAGAGATCATGTTAGTAAAAGCACAACTGGTGGAAGGGGAAGACCTATAAATGTCAGTATATTCTCTGTCTTTAATTATTGACTGCTGTTATTTTAACCTCGCTTTCCTCCTGTAGTTTTACATACTCGGGTTGAAAGTGCAAAGAGGCAACAGGGAGATGGAGAGTGCTGACTTCATCCTGCAATGCACAACACAGAAAAAATGGAAGGGAGTCAGCAGTGGTTTTGTCATTTGTGGGGACTTGAGTGGATGGGTGTGGAATGAGCCTCCAGTGTCAGTGCCCAGCCTACAGAGCCACATGCTCAGCCCTGTGTAAAACCTGTGTGTTTTGCATGGCTGACCCATGGGCTAAAGCACCCTGTATCTTTGGTGGATGGAGCTGTGGGGAAATGGCTCACAAGAGTTTAGGCTGTCCCGTTTTCCCTTGCAGAAATAGAGTCTTATTTTAAAACGTAGTTTTTATTTTCTACTCATCAGCCTGCTAAATATCTAAAGCACTTAAAAGAAGTGAAAATCAGAGGGATACAGCCAGAGTGGCGGAAGGGAGAGTCAGGAATGGAGGACAAATGGCCCCCGCCCAGCCATGGACACAGCCCCCATTCACACCCAGCTAACATCCCTCCCTTTGGTAAACAGAGACAGGCAGGTTGGCACCTTGTCTCCTGCCAGGAAGGCGCTGGCCCTTTGTTTCCTGCCTGGCAGATGGGGGCTGGAGGATGCCTGAGGGGTCTGGTTTGGGGAAAGCCTCCAGCAGCCCGCAGGCAAGACAGCTATGAGCTCCCCCCTATGAAAGAGCTGGGCAAAATAGTTTCTATCCTCTGATGTGTTGTTGTGTTTTTTTTTTTTTAACTTTTACAAAATATAAATACTCTGTCGTTTTCCTAGCTGAGCCTCTTGTTTATATAGGAACTGAGAGGGAAACCTGGGATTTGGAGCCAAATTTTATTTCTGGAGTGGGAGAAAGCCAAAATCCTGATGGCAGGAATGTGTGCATATCTGAAATGCTTCAAATCCTTGCGCAAACTTTCTTAAAAGGTTAGAATTTGGCTCATGAGTCAGTGAAATGCAAGTTTTACAGAGTCCTAATACGTGCCAATCTCTGCTTCCAGCCCTAAGGGATTTGCTGGGTGTTACCCTTGGTTGCTGTCTGTGGGGCTGACCAAGGCAGACAAAGAAGAAATAACCTAGCTAAAGCAACACAAGTCAAAGAAAGGCCCATAGATACTTGGACATGTTTTAGCTAGGTCTTCTTCTGAAGCCACTGCACCACATACATGGATAACCTTAACTCTTTCAGCCTCCTACACTGCAAAAATCCAGGCTGTTTCTCCTCCATCAGCCCCTGCTGTTTTATTGTATGAGCCTGCCTTAACTGAGGCAGTTACATCACTGAAAATATTCATCTTGATTTCTTCAGGGAAGGTGTCAGTTGTTGCACAGAGCTTCATGGCACATCTCCATACCCAGCTCAGATGTGTCCTCGTGGATGAGAGTCTCTGGGTTGAACCCTACCTCAGTTATGGAGGTCCCAGGCTGTCTGGTAGCAGGAAGATGCCCACATAGCTCTTGGCATGATTTGTCCCCTTGTTTCATTATTTTCCTTCCCTAGTCTGACCTATTATTAACAGACCCACCTTCTACCTAGTGCTTCTGTTTCCCCTGATATATTTGTAAAAGGCCTCTTATTCTCCTTAATCCCTTTGGCTATAATTAACTCATTCTGCATTTTTGCTGCCCTTATCTTTTCCCTGCAAGCTTTAACTGACTGAATATTCTTGTTTGGTTGCCTCCCTGTTTTCCATTTCTACTAAAGGTTTTCTTTTTAGTCCTTAGATCTCTGAGTGGGCTTTTGCACGCTCTCATTTCTTGCCTTCTTTACTTACTCCTTTTTCCTATCTTTTATGTTTTTGTGCCACATAAGGACTCCATCTTCCTCACACCAAAGTAGAGTTCAGGATAACCTCAGGTGACACCTCAATTTCTTAATTCCTTTCAATGCATTGTTCTATTTTTCTTTTTCCTTTGGCACTACACTTTTTTTTTTTTTTTTTTTTGGTGCAGTGTTCACTTCCACCCTTCCACTCTGTAGATTCCCACGTTCCCTTCTTTCATCCAATACCTTTTGTTATACAGAAAATGTGCAAAGTAAAAAATTGTCTTGTTTTACTTTGTGTAGGGTTTATTTTTGATTCAGTAGTGCCCCAAAATTAGAAGAGCTGAATGTGCTCTATCAAGCAGATCTCCAACATCGTTGCCAAAACTGCCTTTAGAGTTTGGGCCTTTATAACTTTCCAGCATTTCTTCCTCAACGGGAGGAGGAAATTTGCAGCACATGATGCAGATCCAGTATATTTCCCTCAGGGAAAGGTGCTGGGGTGGTGAGAGCTTGTGTGGGGATGGCGGAGGGCTGTCCGCCATCACGGGGCTGAGGCCTGTCCCGACCGCCATTTTAGGCTGCAGATGGGGGGGGTCAGGCCACCGTCTCGCTGCTTGGCCCACTGCTATCAGGAAGCATGGCAAGAGGAGAACTTTGCTGCTAACAAAGAGCAGTAAACAGAAGTGAGGGCTCCAGCCATGCTTCCCCCCTCCCTGCCCGATGTGGTGGGTAGGAATGGTGACACACCTTTTTTTTGTCCCCGTTATAACGGAAATAGGCTAACAGAGGCCTGATGGAGTGATACTGGTTGGAGGAGAGTTGCAGCTGAAGCTGTCCCCTAGGAGGCTCTCATCCAAGCCTCCATCTTCTCTTCAGCCTCATAGCCCATGCAGCTCACCCAGGGAGAAGACAACAACCTAGCCATGCTTTGGAGAGGGAAGAAAGAAAACCAAACTGTTTTTATCCTACCATCAGCTCATTTTACCTTTCCTGCCATGCTCCCCCAGGCCTGAGCCTTCACAGAGGCAGGGGCTGTGCTACTAGAGCAGTGGGATGGCAGCAGGGAGAAGGGAGCTGGATGATGGCTGGCGGTGGCTGCCTCCTTCACTCTCCTCCAGCATCAGGTTCTGCCGCTCTGGTGCTGCGGTTCAACAGGGTGGGGTGGGGAGGGAAGGAGGAAGGAGTGGGGGGAGCTGAAAAAAAAGAAGAAGAAAAAAAAAAAAAAAGAGAGAGAAAAGGCAGTCATTTGGGGCCTGGGCATGGTGGTGGTTTCACCGCTTCCGCTGCCTGATCCACCTTTTCAGACACGCATGAGGAGATTTCTGAGAAATGGCCCTGGGCCGGCCCCAAGCACTTCAGCATAACTGTGCACACACGTGTGTGTGTGAGCACGCAGCCCTGCACACATGCTTGCACGCTGGAATCCTTCCCACGAGGCCGGGCTGCTCCCAGCACACACTCTCATTGCACACCTACTTCCCTCCTTCCACAAAAGAGGTCTCTTTCATTTCCCACGAGAGGAGGAGGTGGAAGAGAGGAAACTAGAAGGCTGCAAAT
The DNA here is from genome assembly GCF_905368555.1 of Meleagris gallopavo. Classification (NCBI taxonomy): domain Eukaryota; kingdom Metazoa; phylum Chordata; class Aves; order Galliformes; family Phasianidae; genus Meleagris; species Meleagris gallopavo. Next base: position 9,038,727 of record NC_139417.1, on the reverse strand, counting down.
TGCTCAGCCTCATATCTCACCTCCTCTCCATCAGGCTACAAGTAGGCAAGGCTGGACAAATGTGCATTTTACCTTGAGACAACTTTCTGTCGCTTCGTAGAGTGATTTTTTTTTGTTGTTTTGTTTGTTTGGTTTTTGTTTTTTGGGGGTTTTTGTTGTTGTTGTTGTTGTTCTTTTCAGTGCTTTGCCTCTCAGAGAAACCTTAACACTGTTCTAACTCTGCAGGGCTAAGCTGCTGTTTGGTTATGAAGAGTGTGCCTTGTGCTGTGCTTGTAGCATTTTCTTTCCCTAAGTTATCCCCTCCTTGCTGCCAGCCAGCCCCAGGAGGCTTGTCTTCATGCATATTGCCAATTACCTTGTGCTAGAGCAAGGCTTTTCCAAACCCTTAGCAAATCTGATATTTCAAAGGGATATTGCTGTCAAGCGCCCAGCTTGTCACAGAACTGTGAGCTGAAGCCAGTAAAGCAGCAGGTGGTACCCAGGTGTGTTAGGTTAATCCTCAACTCTTTTAAGCCAGTTACTTTCTCTTGTGAGTAACTAGGACTAGCACAAGGGAGGCAGAGGGTGTAGCCTTCATTGTTTCACGGTTGTTTAGTGCTTGTAGGCTCTCCCTTATTTCTACAAGGTAGTTGGTATTGCTTCTTTCATGTCATGCATAAAGACATTTAAGGCAGTGGCTAACGTCTTATTCTTTGCAGAGCTGTGGCAAAGCAGCTTACATCAGGTAGCCAGGGCTTCTGTGGCTGTGAGGTGGTGTTTCTGAGCCTGTTCAGAGCATCCTGGTATTGTGCTGTGGCTCACATAGAGCAGATGATGTAGGAGGGAGTCTAGCTGGCACTCTTGTTTCTTTGCCTGATACTGCAGTTATAAAGAACTAGTATCAATCAGAAGCTCTGCCTGAAAGGCAAGTAGGCGTTGTCTCCATTTTTAATAGGGGAAATCCTGTGCACAGAGATTTCAGGACCTGGTGGCTGGAGTGCAGAACACATGGAGAGAAAGCTCGCTTTTGCAGAACACTTCCCAAGGCATCCAAGGACTCCTGCAAACCCACAAAGCTTGCCTCTAAACCACAGCTGCAACAAAAGAGGAAGACTCCACAGCAGAACTTGGAGCATATTAAACCTTTAAAATAGGTCTCTTTTTGTGGTGGGGTGTATTTGTATAAATACATACATATGCGTACATGAAGAGAAGAGCTGGGTTTGTTCAGCATTGGAACTAAAAGTGAAAGCAGGCTGTAGGAACGCCAGCAGGGCAGTGATGTCAGGCAGAGCTATAGCATTGACAGGGATGGATCACACAGTGGCATGCAGCAATGGCATCACGAGGAGAATGGCTGGTCTTCCCAGGCCCAATAGACACTAATGGAGCAGAAGTAAAGGAACATGGCTGGTTTGTGAGCCACAAAGGTAAATTCTGCAAGGGTGTAAATGTGAGAGACATTGGAAAGAGAGCTCCGAGAAAGAGGGTGCAGGTGAAAAGATGCACAACTGGTGCAGAGAGCTTAGGCCAAAGAAGCACAGTCTTTGTGGGGTACTAAGGAATAACACAGTGGGGGGGGAAAAAGTGAAATGAGATTTAAAATGGGAGCATCTGGTCCCATGCTGGTCCCATGTCAGTTCCTGCTGATCCTCACGCAACATAATGTGGTTGCTGTTGAGTTCAGAGTTGTATGGGCTCCCATGAAGGCAGTGTGGTGCTCAAGGCTGGCTCTGGTGGGACTCCATCTGAGGTGGCTGCATTCCTGTGCATTGAGTCTGGAGCTCACGGTTAACTCTTTAAAGGGTTCAGGACCCTTGCTGAGGAGGCATGGGTCCCTTGTGGACAGCTTTGCTGGAGCTGGAATGACACTGACCAAAGGAGTCTCACCACAGACAGAAAATTAAAAGAGCCTGTGACTGAACAGTGTTGGTAAGAGAATCTCCTTTATTGGACAAACCTGGTGTATATTTTGTGAACGTGCCTATGGCATGGTTTGCAGTCACAGCTGCATTCTTTAGCTGCAGCAATTGTCAGCTTTATGCATTCATTCTTTAATGCATTGTTGCAATGCTTTGTGAGGTGGTAAATCCTACCTTAACAGAGTGAGCAGAGGCACTATGCCACCTGGATCAGATGGCATAGAGCTCATTATAGATTTCTAGAATCCATATTTCTGGATAGATTGCCTCCTGGATCACTTTGGAAAGACACTTGGAAAGTACTGGAGATCCCTGCTAGTATTATCTCAGTCCTTTTGAGTGCAAGGTCAGTAGAGGAAAAGTTGCTCCCTGCTATGTCCGGACTGCAGGCAGACAGGCTCTGCTGGGCAGGTCACAACCATTGCTCCCTGGTCAGCCAGGCTAGGGGTGTGCCTGGAGCTCCCTAACCTCTTTTAGCCTGCACACCCGATCCCAAGGAGTCAGGTCAGAGCTGCTGCAACCATCAACATGAAAGAACCAAAGGCTGGCTGAGTCCAAGGGTTACAGTAAGTATTGTTTCCTTCCCTGAGATTATCTGCATCTCACCTTCCATTGGAGCAAAATTCGCTTCCTGGTGTGAAAGTGGTGGAGAAAGAGATTAAAGCGAGCAGATAATGCAGTGGGAAAGCATTTCTTTGCATCTTTCCTGGATAGAAGCGCTGTCTCCGTTCCCATCACTTGCAGGACCAGCTGTGGTTTCTGGCAATGGCAGACACAGACATTGCCCTCCAGGTTCCTTTCCCTTTCATTACCCCTCTGGAGAAAAGGACTCTTGTTAAAAGCCATGGATGTATCACTGGGAGCCAGCTCTATTATGCACCAGCCAGTGAAGCAAGATAGGCATACTCTCCCACAATTTAGGGATGCCCCTGCTGATCTGTTACCAATGGGAATATCTTTAGTCGGATCAGAGGCTGCCCTTTTCCATGTCCCAGTGGGACAACACCTGCCCACCAAAGGACAAAGAGGAAACCTGTTGCGATGGGAAAAAAGACAGAGTTCTCCCCAGAGAGGCTGTTTAATTAAGAGCATCTTTCTGCTAGCCAGCTGGTTTGTTAGCAAAGCATCTAACTAAGCTTCATCTCTGTGCAAGAGAGAAAGTCTCTGTGAAGCAAATGCCATGAATCCAGTTTTACTCTCTCCTATAAACCATAAGAAATCTGGTGAAGTCATTGTGGAAAAAAGCCTGTAGGATAAACAGGCTCCAAAGGGTCAGAAGAAAGCTATCTATGGGCCAGGGGCTGCTCTGTGTCACACAGTCCATTGGCCCTGTCCAGAGCTAGGGTGGAAGAGCTGAGGCATGGCTGGATGTGTTTGTGTACACTGGTTTTTGGAGTTTGGGGGATTCTGGCAGAAGTGTAAATGTGAGCAAAGCTTTATATCACTGGATGCAGCACGTAACAAGAAGTTCACCTTCAGTTAGAAAGGATATTAATATGACCTTCCTTTTTTTTTTTTTTTCCTTTAAAGTAAAAAAGGGGACATTGTTTTGAGTTGTTAAACAGCTGCTGTGTTCCACCCCAGTAATGGTTGCAATTGAGTAGTGAATAATATAACACTTAGATAAACAACCGGTAAAATAATTTGGGATCTTTCCTTAGGGGGCAAAGCAGGCAAGTTACTCTACAAAAATAAATCATTATTCGCTCTGCCTAGGAAATGAAGTGTTCTCCCTTCCATCACCAAGTGGCTGTCACGCATCTCCTCCTTCCTTCTGTGCTGGAAGTGTTTGCAATACTCTTACCACCTTCAGCTTCCGAGGAGGTTTGGATTCTTATGTCTTTCCACCCTTGGCTTTTTCTCCATCTCATCCCCAATCTCCTTAAAAACAACCCTCCCAGCTGCCCATCTGCTGTCCTACACCATCTTCTCATTCAAAGTGGCTGCAAATTGACCATATTAGAAGTTTGGCTGAGCTGCTCCTCCCGCATTGCGCCGTGTCGCTCAGCACCGCCGTGCTGCCTCTGCAGGGCAGGACCGAGGAGCGCCAGGCCTTGGGTCTTGGCCTCCATCGGATGAACAATTTCCCGTTGAAGGTTACTCACTTCCTGTTTTCTGTATTTAGACAATCTGGGCCTATAGGGAGGCTTTGATTTGTTGTAAACTTCAGCTGGTTTAAGCGTTAAGTAGCAAGAGAGCACGGCGGGCGGAGGAGGGGAAAGGCCTGGAGACAAATTAGTTTCATACGGTGACTGTGTTCTCTTGCAGTTTTCTAGTGACCATCAGAGCATGTGAAAGGAAGGCCAGCAGCTAACAGCATAGGAGATGGAGACAGCGTGGCTTCACAATGGACTGGCTGTGTGCAGCACGGGGAGCACGCGGGCAGCACAGAGCAATGACTAATTCCTCTGATGTGTCACTTTTGCCCTGCACGCAGCTGCATGGAGGGGACAGGGAGGAGCCTCTAACCTGGAGAGAGGAGTGCTGTGCCCTTCCTCGATGCCTAGCAGCACACACCACACGCCGAGCTTTGTTCCGACTTGCCCAGAAGTCTGCTGGGATGAGCGAGTCAGCACTCGCAGGCAGCTGATAGGGCAGGTTGTGTCTTTGAGATGCCTGTTTCGCAGAGGGGAAACTGAGGCACGGAGTCGTGCACCTTTGCTCGTTATCAGAAAGTGAGCGTGGGAGGATCGCGGTGAGCCCTGGCGCCAGGAGGGCAGTGCTCTGTCTCCTGGGATGCGTCGTCACCAGGAACGTGTTCCCTGTGCTGGATCTGTGCTCAGCTGGAGAGCTGCAGTGTCACAGGATGCCTGTGGGCACAGAGGTTACCTGAGTGATGTGGGTCTGTCTGCTCCCTTCTCTTCTAACAGGTCAACTGTCAAAATGGGGTACTTTTACTTGGGGCTACAAAAAGTGAGGGGGGAAGGGGGGAAAGAAAAAGATTACAGAAAGAACTGAATTACAGTAGGAGGTGGTAAATGAATGTAAATTTTACAGTAAAATCCTTTAGGAGTTTCCAGAGACACCCAAAAATCCCTCCAGCAGTATAACCTGCTACCAAAATGCCACAGTGGGTAGGTGGGAGTGAATGGAAGATAATCATAATCAAAACAGTCAACATAAATGTTCTTTTACTCTTGTGTCCCAAGCAAAGAAATCTGCTGCATCCTCTCTTGTGATGGAGGGTGGGCACAAGGAGTCGAGCTCTAGAGGAAAACAAAGCAACTAAGGAAGACTTTGGTGAAGCACAGAAGTGTTTGGAAGAAACAAGTCCATGCTCACACTCTACATTGACAGGCTCAACTTCAAGTGATTTATGGATGCCATTGGCCCTCATGAACCAGAGCCAGCTTTCCTGCAAGTAACTCCCTGCAGCTGAGGGTGCAGAACCATATGGGCGTGGGAGCAGGATGTAGGCAGGTAGCTGGTTTCTCCTTGGCATTGCCATATAGGCTGGGTTAACATTATACTTCCCTGATGCAGTTTTTATAGACCAAACAGTAGCAGTTCCCTCCCTCCGCAGTGTGTAGAAACCTTTCCTTGCAGGAGGGGTTGATTCTCTATTGTGTTACCTGGTGGCTAATTTTATTCTCTTTTTTTTTTTTTTTTTTTTTCATCTGAAAGTGACACTCAGACTGAACCAAGAATCGCTGCAGAGAATTGCACCCAGTGCCATTCAACCAAAGGGTGTTTCTGAATCGGCACCAGCCGGCTGCTGAGGTTTGATCTGTTAGATCCAGAGCAGCCTGGTTTGCACTCAGATCACCATGCTTAAAGAACAGTCACTTAATCTCACTTAGAAATGTTTACTTGCGAGGACCAGATGGCCCAGGGAGTTGGGCTAAATGAAACGTTTTACTTCTAGGTCATGTGTTCTAATCCAGCCCAGGTTGGTAATAAATGAACATATTCACCTGATAGCCACTTTTGGCTCTGTTTTTGGTATTTTTTAGGCTGGTTTCCAAGTGGAGATGTCGCACCACAAAATCTCCTTCTGTGCCATGCCATTGTCAGTACTGCTTTGACCATCTCAGTGGAGAAGTCAAGGATGAAGTGCTCCACAGCGCCTGACTGTTTTCTTTTTCAGCCTGTAGGTAAGGGGAAGTTGTGCTGTGTTGTGCCTCTGCCATGGGCAGCATTTCAGTTTGCAAGGCTGCAGTCGAATCCCTCCACCAACGTGAAATTCATTTAAAAAAATTGGGAAATGTTTAATTGCAGTTGACATATAGGCACTTTCTGCTATGAACTTTACACACAATCACAGATAACAGCATCAGAATTAATGCCTGCTTCCCACTTGTCCTGCTATAAGCAATAAACGTTTGGCAAGTCAGTAAATAACAAAATTCTCATGTGGCCATCTACAGGTCACCAGGATACTTAAGAAGTTTGCGTTAATTATACCATGTTTGCCATCAAAGGGGGGGCTATTAACCCTTTGAGCTGTTGCAGGAAAGCGGTGGAGTTGTTTGGAAGCAAATGAAGTATTGCCACTAAAGAAGTGCAACCTTTGCAAAAATAAATTAATTAATTAAAAAAAAAAAAAATTGAGGCAAAAACCTCACTAGACATCATGGAAAATAGGTACCTTTTCTGCTTTCCTTTTATTTATTTTGTATTTTGACATCAAACACTCCCTGTAACCTAATCTTCTCGGCTTTTGATGTGGCTGTGGAGACATGACAATTAAGCACAGCTTAAAACAATAATCCCTACAACAGGAACCAAAGGCAAGTGATGTCAGGGTTCCCTCCTCACAACAAGCCTGTCCCGTAGTATTTGGCAATAGTGAAAGGACCATCAGTCCCAATTTGTTGTTTCTGTACCAGCTCTGTGCTTCCACTTTGCATTGAACTTTACACGCTTGCTCCATTTCCATTCCCTGCTGTTTGTTTTCCTTCTGCTTTGCAAAATGTTTGGAGACAAACACGACATACATGTTGCGGAGGGGTGGTTTGATCTTTTGCTGCTTAGTGGCACCTAATGAACGTGGCACTGTTTATTACTTGTGTTGCAGGAATCGGGTCTATCCCAACACGGGGATGGAGCACGGCCCAGTGCTGCCAGCAGATAGCACAGACCCCATGAGATGCCTACAGAGAGGCAACATCGAGGTGAATCTTCATCAAAGCCTGGGCTTGGGTGTGTGATGTGCAACAAAAGCAAGTGGTTGGATTATTCCAAGTTTTTTTTTTTTTTTTAAATGATGTGGTTGGTGCTGCTCCTGTTCTCTCCTTCTGAGAGTGTGTCTGGCATTCAAATATGGAGCAAGGGTGGGTGACTTTACTTATAACCCCATTTTAAACCCGTTTGAGGATGAACGTGTTTCTTCGTAAATGAAGCTTGCATGGTATGCCATAAATTGCTGTTTTTTTTTTAATGGGTGTTTGCACTAAGCCTCGCTAAACAAGTTTAGAGAGATGATTAACTTGTCTGAAATGGCACAGGAAGGCCTTGTCCTGGCTGTGTGGGCTTTGTGCAGCACATCCAGAGCTGCTGTGGCCCCGTGTCATCCGCTTGCTAGCTGGGCCTCCAAACGGGGCCAGGGAGGAGGCTGCGCCGCTAAGAAGCAGTGATATGAAAGGTTGGAATTTGCACATGGTCACTGAAAAAGGAACTGGTGTTTTTTTTTTCTTTTCTTAATAAGCAAGGAGTTATCCCAGGCTGGCTTCCACAGAAGTGATCTGCAACTCCCAGGGGGTCAAAGGAGGAAACCCAAAGTTCATTAGCAGTTTTCTTGCAAACATTGTTTTAGTGGCAGCAGCACTCACCCCTGCGCATCGCAGGGACACTCGCAGGGCTTTGTTTTGCTTTGTACGGCCCCAAGAGTTCCTCGTGTGGGTCAGACCAGAGCATGTGATGAAAGCACCACAAGTGTTGGCCATGGGAAAGCTGTCCGGTGGTGAACCCTCATCCCCAGAGCACAGACAGCAGAGGGGCTCCGGGCTGGCTGTCTCCCCTTGCTCCTTTCATGCCATGCATGACACCAAATGGTAAGAAACAGATTTCTGTGTTTGTGGTGTTGCCTGTCACACCAGAGTGGGAGCCTTCAGCGAGCTGTGCCTGGTCTAACAAAGGCTCTGCCCTGAAACCCATTGGGATGTTCTTCCACATCTATACTGCAACTTTGCCAACTTAACATTTCCTTGCTGAAAGCAGCCTGTGTGACAGAAAACTGGGCACAGGTCATTTCACAAAAAAGGTATTTTATTATTCTTAGCAATATTCACCTTGAAGGAATATGAGGAAAGCATACGCTTTTTACAGACAATATATAAACATGTTGTACATAATTAACAATAACTTAGTTCACTAATCCAAAAATAAGCAAAATAAAAAAATTAAAATAAAAACAGAAAATACTGCAGATTTTTTTTAATATGCTGATACAAGTACAAAATAATTTAAATCTCAACTGCCATTGTCTATGCTGCAGTGACCGACAATATATTGCACTTTGTCAACTGTATCAATAATCCCTGTCTTCCACCCACGTCCCTTCCCCACCCCCTGCACAAATCCTACCGAAATTTGAGTCGGGTACAAATAATGTACAACTGTACCATTGTAAAAGGTAGAAAGTAAAAAGGATCCGATTCTTTTTTTCCCTCAGTAGATTAAGAAGGTTTGTGATTTCTCCCAACTGCTTTTGTTTTCCCGTTCGTTTCCACTTCTTTACAAAGTGCACCTATATGCCTACGCAGACCAGGAAAAGGATGCAAGCAGGATTTTCCATGTCTGCCTGGTTCTTAATTCATTACCAAATTTTCAAGTTACATGGTTAGAAAAAGAAAATTACATCTGTTTTTATTTGTTTTGTTGTGTTTTTTCTTTCTTTAAAGCAGGACTGTTGCAGTAAAGATACAATTGGCTTGATCCAAAACAAAAACAAACAAACAAAAAAAAAAAAACAACAACCCCATCAACAACAAAAGTTAAAAGTTAAAAAAAAAAAAAAAAAGAAAAGAAAGAAGCTTGTCACAGAGTTAAGCTTACATGGTTTACATTATCAAACCCCTCTGCTCACTGGGGCATTTTCATCAGAAGTATAGCTAAATATGTACACTGTATGTTATACTGGAGCTTGTGTTCACGAGAGGCATCAGATCATAACAATCAATAGAATACACTTCACATTGGCAATAGCTTTGTTTTCGATCATTTACGTACAACGTGGTTTAATAATGGGAGCTCTAAATTTTTTTTTCTTTTTTTTCTTTTTTTTCCTTCTTTCTTACAAAACCCACTACGGAAGGCGGCCGTACGGCGCTTTCCCTCATCTCATCAGCTGTCGCTGCGTCTGGGATTTGACGGATGTGTGAAGCTCAAACTGATTGTCTCTCCCTTTCCCCTCTCCAGTGATCTCAACCTCATTTCTGCCCTTCCTCCCTGCGAAGTCCATGGGGGCTGGATGCCTGAGACAGCACACGCTGCCTTGCTGCGTGCGGACCCGCTGCCGCGCTGCCCTAAGTTTACCCAAGGAGCTGAGCTGCATTTTTTAAGCAACAGCTGCCAACACAACAGAACAAAATGCTGCAACCTCTGCAGTCTGTGAGTTGGATGGGTTTATGCCCTGCCATTTTTTTCTGTTGTTTTGCTGCATGTTAGCTGCAGCGATTTGGTATTTTACCCCTCGCTAGTGCAGGACTGCCTTCCGGGAGTGTCTTCCCACCAGTTAGTCTGATGGAGCTGTCTGGTTCAAGGAATAATATGATAGCAGGGAGGGGGGCCGTTGTGTGGGTTTTTTTTGTTGTTGTAGTTTAAATTAAGTCATTCTTTTCCCTAACATGAAAGAAGAAATTGTGTCAAAAATAATCATCGTCTTGGGCGCTTTGAAATCCCATGCTGCGGCTACAGTTCTTGCTTTGCCCACCCTCTCTTTCTTCCCTTCCTAGGAGATATTTTGGTATGGAAGATAGATGGAGCAAATTCAGGAGGGACACTGAATTTTGTCCCTCCCCATATTTACGAAGGCAGATTTTCATACAGGGTAGCCATTGCAACCAACAGCACAAAAACATGCACTCAGAGGGGTTGAGGCTTTTTGTGGAAAACAAGAGCAAAATAAATATGACTTTGTGTCTGATTTCATTTTAAAAATTAAGTTTTTATAAAGACATCCTTTTTTTTTTTTTTCTTTTTCCTTCCCCCTCCCCAAACAGAGTCCACAATAGAAATCCAGCATGTGTGGCTTCCAGTGAGCCGATTCCATCCTGGGAGGCTGCTTATATCTCTTCACAATATTCACAGTAATAACAAAGAGAGAAAGGAAAGCCAGTTCCAGCCTCTTCTTTCTGCTTCTGCCACCTTTTGCTTTCTGCTAGACAACTGAATATTGACCAGGTGAGTTCTTCTTTTCCTTATACCTGAGGGGGCAAAGTGCATTACAGGCACCACTACACGATTCTGCAGAAGACCCATCTCTTTCAAGGCTTTAGTCCAGCATGAAGAGTTAAACCACACGGGAGCAGAGATCCCCTTTTTTGCCATCCCTACATTCTCCTCTTGGCAGAACATTTTCTTACTTGGTGTCGTCTTAGGTAAAGCCCCATGTTCTCAATCTCTGGGTGGGTCTCTTGGTCGTCAGGTTTTATCCCATGGCTGTAACCATGCTGGATGGGTGCGGATGTCCAAATGAGATGCTGGAAGATGGGTGGATGGGGGTAGGTGTTGGTAGGATGTGTCCAGAGTGGCTGAAAGGTGGCAAATGCCCCATAGGTGCCATGTGACTAGCAAGGGCAGCAGCACTGAAAGGAGACGATTTCTCTTGCATGCACTTGGACAGTTCCTCAAAACACTCGGAGCCTTTCTTGCTTTTCTTTGATTTGTTGGACATTTTCCTATTCCTGGTCTGAATTCCTTCCTTTTTCATGGTCAGAGGCCTGTTCACCTGCAAGAAATGAGAAAATCAGGCTCATGCCGACAAAATGACTTTATTGTGCAAAAATGAAAATATTTGGACAGTCCCCATGTGTTTTTCCTGGATGGAGACCTTTTTCTGGCCAAAAAAAAAAGAAAAAAAAAAAATGGTGTTTCTCTCTGCAGAACTTGTTTATATTGGTTTGTTTAATAAAACCACACACACAAAAAAACCCTAGACATGAAAAACAAATTGAATTGAATTTGGCAGCCGATGACTCTCTTTCCCGTAGGCTTGCCCTCAGTCATTCATTTCCTAAGAGAATGAGATCAAACCAGGAGGCACACGTTGACCTAAATTCAGACCTAAGATGTGAACAACCCAAGAGCAATAACCTCAGTTACCTGTAGTTTAAATAACTTTGCAACAAAGATAAGTGATTCCTGCTTAGAACAAATTTCTTTTTAAGAAAATGACAGTAACGCAAAGCCTTAGATGCATTATTATTTTGAAATCAAAACGAAGATGCTCCATTGGGATCAATTCTTGCACAGAGCCTATTTCCAATGGCCAAAAGATGCACAAAACACGCTTAGTTAAAACCAAGTGTCATGCTCAATTTTGCCTGCTTTGCCCAAGCGTTAGAAGCCAAGCTCATACATTGTAATGTCACTGAACTTAGCATCACTATGCCGACAAAGAATGGCCGTCACTCCCCAGGGGAACCTTAGAGATGAGGGAAGGAATAAAACAACAACCAAACCCCCCAAAACCAATAAAAGCCCAGTGTACAGCGTGCAGTTAAGACATCAATCCCCGACACATGAGATGAGCAAATACTCACATTGTGCAGTTTATAGTAGAGTCCGCAGGCATTACAAACCGGGTCCCCGTTGGCGTTGCGTCGCCATAAGGTCGTGGTGGTTGTCTGACAGTTGGCACAACACGTCCCTGCTCTCCTGGCCGCTGACTAACCAAAAGAGAGAGAAAATTAAAAATCTATCAGCGGGAGGAGGGGGGGGATCATGAGAAAGGTCAACTTGGGCTCGATATTTAGGTTGGGGAGATCTATACCGAGGTTTTGCAGAGCGTTGGGGCTGAACGAAAGCTCCTGTCAGTTTCGCGTGCTGTGGCCGTTGGGTTTTTGTTTAATGCACGTATTCTCCTATGCAGGCTGCAGCACTGAGCCCCATGGCACCATGTGTGCAAAGGAAACAATGCTTCTCTTCAACTCCCCGAACAAAAAATTTTAGGAGGGGGAAATCGATGTTTGATTTGTTCAAGGTTTCCCTTTGCAGGATTCTAGATTGTGTAAGGAAAATGTATTTTTCTTTCTCCCCCCCTTTTTCTTAACTGACCAACTTAAGTCAGTGCCAGTGTAGGGTTTGAAAAGAGGTAATGATCTTAAAGAATGTGATTTTTTTTTCTCTTCACCTCCTCTGTCCCTTTAAAGATGTCCACAAAAGAAAACCAACCGCATTGCTTAGCTGGGTGCAGTATTTATCAGAGCCATCACTGAAAATTCAGTTTCCATTTACAAGTGAAAGGGAGAAAACAAAACTGGCTCCAACTTTCTTTAAATATTTAGCAAACCAAATTTCATGCCTCGCAGCAATGATTGCGCTGACCCAGCTGCCGCCTCTGTCCCTACTCAGTCTCTGGGCTGACAAGCCCGCAGCCAACCATCTTTAAAAAAATATAAAAGGATCATTTAAACAGCATTGTTCTGCCGAAACCAGGGTGGAGGGGGGGCAAAAATATCCCAAACATTCACCCACCTCCCAAAACACGAGCAGGAAGAACAGACAGCAGGCAGCGGATGATTTCTGGATGGGCCTTTCTCTAGCAGGCCCTACAATAACATGCTGCTCGTTGGTTGGAAGCGCTGTGGACTTGTCAGTGGCACCCCAAATTCTGGGAAATAATTTTATATAAGAAAGCTGCAGCTCTGCTTCCAGAAGCAGGCGAAACACAATTCAATTTGTGCGATTGGATTAAAGGAGAGGACTCGATATTTTTTTTTCTTAAATTAGCGCACTTTGCTTACTAACACACATAAATGGTGTTAATTTCCCCAGGGCCTTGCTCTCTAGGTATTTCTGCAATTAGCCACGAGAACCACGCGGTGAAGCGGCAGCAAGGTTTGCGTTAAGCGCTGAGCACCTCTGCGAGCCGACAGCGGTGTCCCAGCGTTTGGCCTTTCCAGACGAGAACGCTGAGCACTGACCCACCCGGCTCGCAGAGGGGCAGCGCTGGGTTTGTAGGCACTCACTGCTGATTTTACACTCCAGCTCTGTAACTTTCCCAAAGTGATGGACGGCTTAGCAGCTTAAAGCAGGAATCAGCCCTCTGGGACTTGTATATTTCAGCCCCTGCTCACTTGTGAGAACAGGCCGAAGGCAGAGAGAAGGGGTACCCCCTACTGCAAGTACGCTCATGCAACCCAAACACAATTAATGCCAGACCTCCGAGCACTGACATTAATGATGGCTTTGCTATTGCATGTCAGATGAACGCATTCCCAAAGATGGCCATCTCTCTTCTGCAAACAAGCAAACTACAGTGGAAAAAGGGGCAATAAACAAAGCTGTAAATCAATTAAAACAACAACAACAAACAACCAAACGAAGAGAAAAGCTCTCTGGCTGCTTGCAGTGGGGTAAGCACAGAAAACGAAGTGCAACCCTTTCCCAGCACAGGGGAAGGTGGAGCGCTGTGTTTGTGGTTGGGACGCGGCTCACTGATACTGCTCGGCTCTACGGCCTGTCCCATTCAGACTGCAAAGTACTTGAGCCTGGGAGACGATAATGTTACACTGTTGTCTTAACATTTTTCTGTGTGTCAGTCACTAAGCAGCCTGCATAGCTGAAATTCTGACTCACGACAAATCTTCTGCATCTCATCCCAGCGTCAGAGCAGCGGTGCCAATTTTCTGCTCTCCAAACCTCATTGAAACGTGCCCACGAGTAGCTGAGGGACTTAGGCACCATAAATCAAAAAGCTCCAAAAAAATATATTTATTATTCTTAGCATTTTACGCCTTATTTGTGGAATAGAGTGTATTAGAAATTTCAAAACAGCGAGCATGACTGGCAAGGCTCGCCTATAGAAACTCTCTAAAGCTTTTAGAGTCAGGAAACAGATACACAAAGTTTCCTTATCTTTAACGTACAGATATCCGGATAGGAAACTACTACCAGGAGCTCAGAAAGGACATTTTTTTTAAATGGCTCAAATGAAAATACAAAGTATAGGTGACTCCATGGAAAAATAATAGGATCTTTTTTTTTTTTTTTTTAAAACAGTGGGGGATTGTCTGGGGAGGGAACCAATATTAGTATTGCCAGAGAATATAAGAGTGAAAATTACTTCATGGCTTTCATACAAATAATTATTAAGTAGGGAGCAGTAGCTTTGACTCATCTGATTTGTTTTGCTTTTTGGAGCTGGAACTTTTCTTTTTTTTTTTTTTCTCAGCACACGGTGGAGAACATTCACGCTCATAACCCTTTCGCTCCCAAAACGTCCCAAGAGGCCAAATGAATGAGGAATTAAATTAAAAGCTGTCATCTGAGGATAAACGGGGAGACGGATACCCGATCTCCCGCTGGCCTGGCCGCGCAGAAGCTCGGCTGGGGGCTCAGGGCACGTTGGAGGGGTGGGAGGGATCTGCCCCCAGGCACGGCCTGACCCTGCTGTGACTATGGGGCCGAGCACGGTAGGACGCGTCGGGCTCGTGCCTGCGTGTGGTCTCTTTGCCACATGTATCCCCCAACCCAAGGAAAGTCAAAGACACCTACCAGCCTTCGTTTGGGTTTAATGAGAGGTCGGTTTTGACCGTTCATTTTGTGGTAGAGCCCGCAGGCGTTACACAGGTAATGCCCGGTGCCGTCTCTTCTCCAGAGAGGGGTAGCGGTTGCTCCACAGTTCACACACTCTCTGCCTTCTAAATGGAAACACGAAGAAACCGGATTTCTTTCTTTAAAAACAAATTCACAAAAGCTTTTTGCACTGTCCTTTAGGCATTTTCCGAAAGTCAAAACAGAGCGTTAGTTCAAGCACGGGCAGACAGCGGGGACACGCGCAGCGCATGCAGCGGGGACCTCGAGAGCACCGCAAGTAGTGCGTGTCACCAGCAGAGATCAGCTCGTGCTCCCCGTGGGGAGGGAAGGACTGACCCGGTTTGGTGCTGGGAGAACAAGAGCTCCCTCCCGTACCCACAGCACTGCGGTGCTCGGGCTTTGCCTTCTGCCATACACACACACACACACACCTGTGAACACACAGGATGTAAAACAAACAAGCAACAACAACAACAACAACAACAAAGATGAAAAAGAACCAAAGAAATGGGTTTCCTAGAATTAAATCTAAGCAGAAAGACCTCCTCTTCTGGGCTTGCTCTGTTTGCTGCAAACACTACCAGGCAGGAAGGCGAAGCTGAGCAGGTTGGGAATAGACACAGCGTGCCAAAGGCTCGGTTATGAATTTTGTTCTAAAGGCACAATACTGATCGTTTAGAAACTTCAGTTCCAGCACTGACACTGGGAATTATTGTAAAAAAGTCCTTTTCTGTCATTCCCCCCCCCCAGATGTAGTGCGGAACAGCTACCCATGTTACTGCTTTGTGCTTCAGCACAACATGGGAAACACGGCATGGCAGAGCGGCCCTACAGAAGCCCAGCATGCAGCTCCTACGTGTGTCTGTGCCTCGGAAAGCTCTCTGCTAGAAGTTCATTCGCCTCCGACGGTTCGAGGGCAGGTCTGCTTAATATAGAAATCTCTTCATATAGTTTATGCAAATCCTACAGCGTTTAAGCGGAGAGGAAATTCTCCTTTTGCTAATAACTGCAGCAGGCCACGCCGAGTTCAGCAGGGTTGTGCCTCCTTTAATCTAGAGAGTGGGTGGCTTTTAAACAACACGGTGAAAAATGAGGGGAGCTCTCGGTGCTGCGTTTGGAGCTTTTGTCCCTCCTTGGGCAGGAAGCTGCCGGAGTCGCCGTGTCGTGAGCCTGAGCTTTCCTACAAAAACACCGGGTGGTCACGAACTTTCCCCAGTTCCCCCCAGCACGGGGGGCTCCCTTGCAGGAAAAAAAGGAAAAACAAACAACGGAGCCCCAAGCTTCCCCCATTTAATAAAGCTGCCGGCAACCACAGGATAAAATAAAAAGCTCCTCGAGATCCGGTTATCTTCAGAGATGGGGGCCGTGAGTCTGTTTCTAAGTCAGGGGCTCAGGCTGCTAATTGCATCTTCTTACCGTACACTACTAAAAGAATGCATGCACGTAGCAGCAACTGCATTTAAACAGTAGACTGCGGTGTTCCCTTTGGAGGGGCTGTTTGAAATGGAGCTGGTGAGGCTCTAAAGTATCTGATGCTTTTGTTGCAAAACTCCTAAGGGAACACACTGCTGAATTGCTTTAAAAATAATTGCATGTGGTGTATTCAATGATTTTTAAGAACACACACGCAACAGCTTATATAGTCACTAATTTTCAAGGGCTATCTTAATTCAGTACCAATACACCGTATTGAAATACATCATACATCTTTTCCTTCTGATGCTGAGAATTTTAAAGCAGGAAGGTCAGAGTTACAAACATGTCCTTAATTCTATGTCTGGTTGTGCAACTGGGGTCATTTCAAAGCGCGATCAGCATTTCAACCATCGCAGTTTGCTGATTTGGAACTGCACTGCCAGGTAGAAATGCAAGGCAGAGCTGTGGAAAGCTCTGCACTACGGAGCAGAGAGATGTGTGGATCAGGAAAGAAGGAGTGTTTTCTGGTTGGGTTGCAGTAAGTTTGCGATGACTGGACACCTTAGTCTTTAGCACTGGTATGTAAACTATATTTGAACTTTTGCTCCTTTAAATGTGAAGGAAATAGGGCCCGCACGGAGCGGCCGGGGAAGTTTCGCTTTCACCCTGCGCTGGGGCCTTCTCTCTTATTGAAGAGAAGACATGAAAAATTATCAAAGGGGAAATAACTCTGAGCAGAAAGTCCCCACGTGGAACTGAGGGGGGTTAACCACTTGGGGAGAACGTGAGCCCCTCAGGGGCCACAGCCTGCCGGGGGCTGTTTGACATTCTTCCCCATGTAAATCCTTCTTTGTAGTGCGATCTACTGTGCCGCTCAGTGTCCCTCGGCCCCATCCGAGTGCCCCGGGGCTCAGCAGCCCTGCCAGCACGATGGCACCAGGGAAGCCTGGTACAAAATCCATTTAAAAATGCAGCACAGCGAGGCCAAGCAGTCACCTGCCCTTCTGTCCCAAGGAGAGCTAGCACAAACCCCCGGTCCTACAGCCGCCTACGGCTTCAACCGTATACCACAAGCACAGCCAACCACGACACGCACGCATGCAGCACAACGGCCCTAAATTTAGTCCTCCCACCCCAGGGATAGCATCAACGCATGGCAGGGGTGCTCCGCTTACCCGAACAGGATCTGGCCTTGCTTCGTGGCTTGGGGGTGAAACTGGACGCCGGGCCCCCCAGGAAGCTGCCCGGATGGAAGAGGCTGCTGCTGTAGTCGTGAGCAGCCGGCACGTAGGAGGGGTATGTGGGGATGGGGTGGTGAGTGGAGGGCTGGGCCCCCATGCTGGTGAGGCTGCTGCGGAGCGGGCTGGCGCTCTCCATCTTCATCCCTTCCGACAGCGACACTTGGTACTTGATGCTGTCTTTGTCCTCCTGTCGGGCCCCAGCGGAGGACGAAGGGGAAGCAGCGCTGGTGGAGTTGGGGTCTGGAGACACTTCCTTGGGAGGGGTCGGGGGGAAACCGAAGAGGTGGGAGCCCGAGTGCGAGGCCGGGGTGAGCGATGAGACGGAGGCGGTGCTGGACGTGCTGCTGCCGGGGTACACCGAGATGGCCCCGGGTGCTCCGGCCGCAGAGGGGTGCAGGGGGGTCTTGGTGAAGGGGTTGACGGTCCAGGGGTTGTGGTGATGGGCAGACAGTGCCGCCTTGCTGCTGTCCAGCCAAGGGATCCCAGGGCTGTGGATAAGATGAGGCCGGCACATTTGACTCCCGGTCAGGCGGGCTGTAGGGACACAAGAGCGTCAGGGATCAGTGAAATATCCCAACTCCCAGCCCAGAGAGCTGCAGGGGAGCCAGAGCAGGGAGAGATTTCCCAGCACAGAGAGCAGCAGCCATGGTCCGCAAACAGCCCCTTATCTGCATGCCCTCCGAGGGAGACCCCAACCACCCGGGGAAACTCGGAGAAATAAAGCCAGCCGGGGAAGGAGCAAAGGACCCCCGTTTCCACCCCACCCCACCCTACAGCAAGCACCAAACCCCCTTCTGTGCTGTCTTCCGAGCTGCCAAAGCGCTCTCTCTTCAGATTCTACAAACACCCCAGGTAAAATCCATCGCCGAATCGAATCTGTTCGTATTTTGCATCCGGGAAGCACCCGTGTCTGAGAAGTTCGAGCCTCCGCACACACTATTTCCCCTTCCTCTCTCACCCTCCCCTTCTTTCCCTCCCCTCCGCCAATGCCCGGTCATCGCTAGGGTTAAAATTTACCCGTGCCTCCCTTTCTGTTCTATTTCCTTCCATCTCCTTTCCCCCCTGGCCCCGACACACCGAAGCGGCCGCAAGAACATCTCCCCACCCACACGTCGGAACGGACAGAGCTGGGGAAGGGGCCGAGGAGCGGATGCTCATTTACCGTGTGCCTGGCTGTAAGAGACCCGGGCCCGGGCATGGGCAGAGTTGGCGTAGTAAGGGTTGCCCTGGGAATCCAGGTGGTTGAAGAAGACGTCGACTTCGTCCGGAGGTAGGAGCTGCGCTGGTTCCATGTAGTTGTGAGCCAGTCCCGGGTGGTGGCTCTCGGGGTGCTGCCCGTTGAGAACGGCGTGGTGGGTCATCCAGCGAGGCTGGTCTGTGGCCACCTCCATGGCCTCGGGCCTCCCCTCCCGCCCACCCGCGGGGCAGCGGCGAGCGGCGGTCGGGGTCAGCAGTCGGAGGTACCGGGGGTGTTTAGCAGACGGGCGATTGTTTAGGAGAAAGCCGTCGGGTGTCCGGAGATCGCCTTCGGGAGGATGCGGGGTGGGCCCCGGAGTCAGCGCGTCCCTCTGTCCGCGGGTGGGTGGCGGGGCAGCACCTGTAAGAGACACGGGGTGAGCGGGTCCCCCCTAAATGCATAGGGAGGTGGCGGCCGAGCCCCTCCCCCTTCCTAAAATATCTGCTCCCCCGACTCCTCACCCTGCGCCCTCCCGTCACTAAATAAACAGATCTCATTTCGAACTTAAAAAAAAAAAAAAATCCAAAAGCTTCCTTTCCCCCCCCCCCGAGCCCTCTCGCTACAAACGTCAACAGGAGTTTTTCCAGCTGGCTTCAAAAGGGGAGAGGGGGAAGGAAGGACGGCAGATCCCATAGAGTCCCAGCGAGAACTTGGGCTGACACAAAAGGAAAACGAGGGACGGAGGAGAAAAGGATCGGGGACAGAAGGGTGGGACGAGGGGGGAAAGCGGCGATGCCCCCCCGTGCCTCACACTTACCCGGGGCGGGAGGCAGAGAGGCGGCGGGTGCCCGCTCGGAGGCTGCGGGAGAGAGGAGAACGAGAGGGAGAGAGAAGGGGGGAAAAGCCGAGCGAGCGCGGGAGGAGGAGAGCGGGAGGTTGGATGGAGGGTGTTACTCAGATGGCAAAGCCGCGGCTCTGGCCGGCTCGGTCCCATCCCCGCGCATCCTATATGAGCGCTGGCGCCAGCTGGCCGCGGCGCCGCAGACGGGCCGGGGCGCGCAGGGCCGGCGGCCGGGCCAGCCAATCCCGCCGCCCCACACCGCCCCCAACCGCACCCCCGGCCCCAAACGGAGCCGGCCCGGGGGGGCGCGGCGCGGACCCCCTCCTCCGCCCCCTGCCCCCGCCCGCAGCATCCTCGCCCGGCAGCGCCGTGGGGGCTTTCCTCGCTCGGGCTCTGCACGCCCCTGTGGGGCGGGGATCGGCGGAATAGGGGGGTCCCGGCTGGGTGCGTGGGGATGGGGGGGGAGATCGGGGCGGGAAGGGTTCGGCGCCGGGGGGCGGCTCCGCCGGGGTGCCCGGGCGCGGAGCTGCGCTGCTGCCGGGATGCGCGGGGCCGGGGATGAAGGCCGGAACCGGGGAGATGGAGGCGGCACGGCTCCCCCCCCCCCCGAACGGGGCACAGCGGGACGGAGCCCAGCGCGGTCGCTCATGGCATCACGTTAGTTGGAAAACGGCAAAAAGAAACAAACGCGAGGCTCCACTTCGAGCGGGCACGGCCGGATCTCATCCCGCAGCGCTCGGCCGGGCTCGGGGCAGGGCAGCGCTCCCGGGAACGGTCCGCGGCGTGTCCCTCCCGGTGGGGCAGCGGCGCCGCAGCTCTGCCTTTATTTTCCTTCCCCCCTCGGTTCTTTAAACGGTTTGATTATTCGCAGTCACCCCCGTGCTTCGGGCCGTGCGTGCCCGGGAGCTGCCCCGCACAGCGGGAATGCCGCGGCCGCAGCGGGGATCAGCTCCGGGTCTTCCCGAAAAGCGCCTCGGGACCCATCCGCTTTTGGGGCAGAAAAGGAAAACAAAACAGAACAAAACCAACGCAAGACCAAAACCGACGCAGGGAAAGTCGCAGCCAGACGCCCGCTGCGCTATCGGAGCTGCCGCAGGTCCCGATGCACAGACGCTGCCTTCTCGTTCCTCAAACCTCTGCTTTCGGAGGAAAAGGGAAACGAGCGCTGAACTCTCCGAGCGAGGAAATCGTGGAGCACAGCCCGCCGGGCAACGGCAGCGGCTCCGACCCGACGGCGCGACCGACGCGGGGGTGCCTGGAGGAGGCGGCGAGGGGAGCACGGCTCCGAACCCCCCCGGGCAGCGCTGGGAGCCGCGACCCCCCCCGGCCCGACCGCCCCAGTCACTACGACGCCGGGGCTCTGACGTCACCGCCACTGCCAAATTCGCCAGGAAATGAACTTTCTTTTAAAAAATAATAACAATAATAATAATAACGACGGTAATAATAATAAAAACCTCCCTTTCCTCTCTGCGCTGCCCGAGCGAAGCGGGTCTCCCTCGCTCCTGCCTGCTCCCCGCCCGCTGTCCCCTACGAGAGGCCCCCGGGAGGGGCTGCGGAGCACCCCATCCCCGCAGCCCTTCCTCTGCCGCCTCCTGGACCCGAACCGGGCTCGGGGGGCTCCGGGCCGGGCAGGCCGGGAGCGGCCCGCTGGATGGGAGGCGGTAGGGGCTGGGGAGGGCAAAGTGCCCAATGCCCGGAACGCTTGGGGCCGGAGCTGCCAGGGAGGAGGAAAGGGAAACAAAGCAAGGGGAAAATAAAGAAGAAAAAAAAAAAAGAAGAAGAAGAAAAAAAAAAAAGGAAAGTTAAAAGGCAGAGCGAGAACAGAACGAGCTTTCTAAAAGTCCGGCTTCTCCTTCTACGGCCGAAGGTGTTTTCTTTCCACGGGCAGAAATAACTCTACCAAAACCAGATAGATATCCCCAAACCGAGACTTTCCTTCTGTTATTATGACTATTTTCTAAAAAGGGCGAGTAGGAACCAAAGCGGCCGCTCGCAGGTAGGTCTCTGTTCGCAGTACAGCCAGGCCGGGTGCGGGCATCCCCCTGCCCGAGAGGAGCCGCAGCCCCGACCATGCCCAGCGCTCCGATGATGATTATTACGGATGTTTTAATTACTGCCCGCCTGCCATCGGCACGAGGCCGAGTTTTGTGGGTTTTCTTTTTCTTTTCTTTTTCTTTTCTTTTTCTTTTCTTTCTTTCTTTTTTTTTTTTTTTCTTGTTGTTGTTTGGGGAGTGGGGGTCAGGGGGTGGGCTGTTTGTTTTAGGCAGGTGATAAAATCGCAGTTAACGAGCTGATAATTCGTTCGTGTTTGTTTTAAAAGACAAATTGTAAAGATTAATCAGGCGGCTTGATTTATGGCGAGGCAGACCCCGGAGCTGCCCGCCTAGGGCTCTCTCCCCGAAGCCCCCGGCTCGGGTTACCCCGGGGCCGGAGGGAGAAGCACAACAAAAGGGCCGAACGGGCTCCGGCTCCGGCCGCTCTGCCCCGAGCCCGGCCCCGCCCGGGGGGTCCCGCTGCCCCGGCGCCTCCCGAAGCGCCCAAAGCCCCGCATCCCCCTCCCTGAACCCCCCGCAAAACGAATGAGCGCTCCGACGGGGAGAAGCCAGACTTCAACTCAACAGAACAGGGTTCCTCAACAGTGAGGATTCCTACCGAGCGTTCCTTAGAGCATTTTTCATTTCTTATGTTTTATTTTATTTACTCTTTTCCCCTCCTATCTCACATCCCCGGTGCCGGTGAGCGAACTGCGGGCCCGAGGCTGGAAACAGAACGGATGAATGAGTTTCCCCCGGGGAGCGCCGCGCAGGGCAATGCGGGCAGCCGGCTGCGCTCCGCTCCGCAGCCCCTTCCGCGGGCAGCCGAGCCCCGCAGCTCCCGGTTCTCCTTCTTTTCCCTTTTCTCCTTTTTTTCTCTCTCTCTCTTCTTTTTTTCTTTTTTTAAACTGATATCCGGCCTCACTTCTATCAACTTTATTTTCTTATTGCCGTCCCATTATTATTATTTCTTGTTATAAGGGAGATTTCCCAGCGCTGGCTGCACAACTGGTCCTCTGGATGTGATTGACAAGTGATGTCACATCGCTCCGGGGGGGGGCAGACGGCGCCGTGTTTTAGCAACAGTTAGCGATGGAGCTGACACCTTTGCCCGGGCAGACACGAAGCCAGAAAACAAATATCGCAGTATTTATTTACGCACCCGGATTGGGGCTCTTACCTCCTCCTTCCCCCCCCCAGCCCCCCCCTTCTCCCCCTTCTATTTTATGTTTTTCTTTTCTGGGAGGTGAGGCGGGGTGGGGGATTATTCTCTTTCCGCCTTTTTTTTTTTTTTTTTTTAATTTTTCGATGTTTTTTCCCTCCGCTTTTCCTTTTTATCTCTACCCCCCCACACACCCCCGTCCCGTGTGCATTACCAGCACATATTAATGGCTGCTAATAGGGTTATAAAATGACACAGTTACCTCTTAACCACAAGACCCAATTTAAGCTTCATTAAAAAAAAAAAAAAAAAAAAAAAAAAAAAAAAAAAGGCTCGGGGAATAAACCACGAAATAATCTCTTTTGCTTTTTTCTCCCCCCCTTTTTTCCCCCTTAATCTCACAGAAGCCGCCTTGCTGTCCTTCTTACCTCCCCCCCCAACCCCACAAAGGTTTGTCCTCCAGCGTGGGAACCTCGGGTCCCCCCGTGCCCATCCACCCCCGCGCACAACTTCACCTCCTCTCTGCCCGCACTTTCCCCTCACTTTGCCCACGGATAAGGAGCACAGACCCCACCGCCCTCCCCCCGGCGCCGCCTTTTGTGCACGTTCCCAAAGCAGAACGCGTGCGGGGGGCTTCGCACGGACACATTCATCCGGAGAAAGGTATACCAAAAAAATTCAGCCGCTGCCTCGAAAGATTTCGTTCTCAGGAGCCAGCTGGATTTCTCTTTTTTTTTTTTTCCCCCCTTCCTTTTTTTTCCCCCCGCCCCCCTTTTTTTCCTTTTTAAGGTGATTTCGGGCTGAACCGCCATAGGAGGTGCCCCGCAGGTCGCATTGCTTTCCCCGCAGCGCAGCGGGTCCGAAACCGCCCGCGGAGCGCCCGAACCGGGCTGACACTTCCGACTGTTTTTTTCTTCCTTTTTTTTTTTTTTCCTTTCTTTTTTCTTTCTTTCTTTCTTTCTTTTTTTTTTTTTTAATTGCTTTTAATTCATAAAGATGCTCTCGGGGAGAACAATCCCGGACAGAGAATCCCGCACCTCCCTGATGGAAATCGCTTTTCTTATTGAAATTGCCTCAAATCCACGCTCCTGTTGGCTATATCTCTTTTTTTTTTCTTTTTTTTTTCCCCTATTGCCTTCCAGCCTCGGCACCCCAAAGCAAAAGGCGGATAAAGAGGGGGACTTTGCACATGCACAAAAAAAAAAAAAAAAAAAGGAAAGAGAGAGAGCGGTGGAAGAGCAGCAGAGAGGAGCGGGCCGTGCTGGGGTAATTCTAAATCATGCAAAGCCCCATAAAGCTGCCGCACGGGACTGGGCCGGGCGGCTCCCGGCGGGCAGGTGCTCTCTCCGGGCAGAACAACCCTCGCATCTTTGTGTTTGCTGTCCAAATCTGCCAACAATGGGAGCGAGGAGATATAGGATGCGGGGAGGGGGCGAGGGGTTCCGCACACACACACCCTTTGCTCCGGGAAAGTGGCTGCCCTGGGTGAAATGCAAACTTTCAAAGATGGAGATTTAAATAATTAGCGCAGTGATAATAAGAAAAGCTGGGGCGGGCTGGGGGGGGGAGGGAGGAAAAGGGAAAAGAAAAGCGAACGAGGGCGGCCCCGCTCCCCGCAGGGTGCCGAGGAGGGGGGGGGGAAAGAAAAAAAAAAAAAGAAAAAAAAAAAAAAGGAGGAAAAAAAAGGAAAAGAAAAGCGAACGAGGGCGGCCCCGCTCCCCGCAGGGCACCGCCGGGCAGAGCCGCACAGCCCCGCGGCTCTGCGGTGCCTCCAGCCGGGGCTGCGGGAGGAGGAGGCCGGGGAGGGACGCGGGGATTTTTTCGTTCTTTACCAAACCGCCCCGCTCTGTTCCCCGGGGAAAACCGCCCCGGGCGGAGGGACGCGGATCGCTGAGGAGCCGCACGCCCTTACCTTGCCTGCCTCCCGCCGCGGATCGCCGCCCGCTGCCTGCGGAGCGCCCGCTCTCCCCTTCGGGCTGGGGAGGGGGCTCCGGCCGCGGGTCCTCCCCCGCCCGTGGGTGCGCGCAGCCGGCGGAGGGGCTGCCCGAGGAGCGCTCTGCTTCGAACTGGCGGCACTTCTCGAGCTGAGCCCTTTTTTTTTTTTTTTTTTTTGCCTCCCTCCTTCCCCCCTGCCCTTCCTCCCTCCCTCCCTCTCTTTTCCTCTCTCCCTTCTTTCCCTCCCCTTCTCTCTCTCACTCTCCTGCATTCAAGGATGGCACGGCGAGCCACTGTGTATTTATGTACATAATAAGGCAGCTCGTCCCCTCCACTTCATTTGCATCATTACAATATCTGTACAAGCACATCACATTGTCTGTT
This sequence comes from Meleagris gallopavo, assembly GCF_905368555.1. NCBI lineage: Eukaryota > Metazoa > Chordata > Aves > Galliformes > Phasianidae > Meleagris > Meleagris gallopavo. Next base: position 9,013,932 of record NC_139417.1, on the reverse strand, counting down.
GCTTGCACCTTTTGTTACGGTTGCTGTCACAGTCTACGCGACTTGACTTTCATATTTTAAATGAATTGATATTATACCAACACAACACACGCTCGCATCCCCGGCGCTGCGAACGGGGCTCCTCTGCCCGCAGCTCCGCGCCGCTCCTCCGCCACCGGACCCCGAGGAAGGTGGGGTGGGCTGGGGGAGCGCTTTGTGATGTCAGTTATGGATATTAAATATTCCTATTAATTTTTCTTCCACCCTTTGGTGCCGGGCTTTTTTTTTTATTTTTTATTTTAATTTTTGGCGTTGACCAGCCTGTTTTTTTGACTAACCTCGTGTCTCTTCTCCCCAGTCTCCCTTCCCAAACTCAGTCTTTCGGGCTGTGCACCTGCAACTAAGAGAGGCGGCAGAGGAGCTGGGAGAGGCGCAAGCCTCAACGAGTCGTTGTTATAGCTAGAAAAGAAACGGTGAAATACAAATTTCGTAGCGCTGGGCGATTCAGTCTGAACGAACGGTTTGGGAAATGTCGCCGCGCCTCAGCCCCCGGCTCGGCACTGCTCACCTGCCGTGCCTTTTGCTCTCGCTGCGTGCCCGTATGCGGGGCTGGGGTCCCCTCGCCGAGCCCCGGAGGCTGCATGGGGTCGGCGGGCGCCGGGGTTGGCCGCGGGGGCAGCGCCGGGAGCGGCGGTGGGGGCAGCGCCGGATCGCCGCGGGGCGCGGGGGGATTTTCCGATGGAGGGTCGGGGAGACCCCCGGAGCGGGCTGCGGGCGAAATGTCCTAATGGAAAGACAAAGGCCGGAGCGTCCGGTGGGGGCCCTGTGGGAGCGGGGGAACGAAATACGTTTCGGGAAGGGAAGGAGAAAAGTTTCGCGAGAGCGGAATTATCATCATAATGGAGGTAAAAATGTGAGCAGGGAAAGGGAGGGGGGAATCCTATTCTGCTGGCATTTTCTGTCTGTCTTTGTGATATGGTTCGGGGGGAAAAGGGTCCTTGATATGCGGGAGATAATTCTTATCAGCTCCACGCAGCCCATTTCTAAAGTAAGTGTTTTAATTACTCCTCCTGTATTACCCTTCATCCTCTGAGAGAAGATACGTTCTCAGATTTATGCAGGAGAAAAAAAAAATACAAAAGAATGCGGTATTAAAATATATACATATATACATATCCCCCTCTTTTTCCCTTGTGCCCAGGACGAGGGAGACGGCACCGCATCCCTGGATCGCCCCTGCACGGAACGACTCCGGAACGGGGGAGCGTCGCCCTGGAGTAAAAACCACATGAAAAGCGGCTTTGGGAGCGTGCAAAACTACTCCGGGCGGGGGCACACGGGGGTGTCCGAAACGGGGGCCGGGGGGGCTGAGAGCCGCAGAGGAACCGCTGCACTCCCGGGGAGATCCGCGGTGCTGTGCCGGGATATCCCGGGCTGTGTGCGGGGTCAGGGCCGCCCCCGAGTACCGCCAGAAGCACTGGGGACATTGGGGGGGACGCGGTGTCCCCCCCGATTCTCCTTGGAAGAGAAGAACGCTTTCCTCTGCTGTTTGCCTTCTGTACTAAAGATGTCATCTGAAAGTCTGGGAGGAAGGAGAGACCGTGCTCAGCTCTCTTCCACGGTAACAATCATATTCTTCATATGGAGAAATATGATAGACAGCGGGGAAGGCTTTTTATTTTTTTTAATTTTTTTTCTTTCTTAAAAATAAAATAAGAAAAGAGGGGGAAAAAAAAAGAAAAAAAAAAAAGAACCAACCTTTTCAATATTGATTCAACAAAAAAAAAAAAAAAAAGAGAGGGAGAGAATTTTAAAAAGAGAAGAAGCAGCAGCAGCAGTGGGGAGAATATAGGCTCAGCAACTCTCCAGGTTCGCTTCCTTATTATTACTATCCAGGGGTAATTTTTCATCTCTGCTAGCTAATCTTTGTTCCTTGTGAAGATAATGAATAGCCCAATCCTTATCTCCTGGGCTCCTGGAGGCTGCTGGAGAATGGGGTTGAACAGGGTTGAAAATTGGTTCCAAAGTGCTGCTGAATAAATGGTGTTCCTTATCTCTCGCTTCCAGATTATCGGAACCCTTTCAAAACTCACACAACAAATACAGCCACCGCATCTAATGCATCATTTACCAGAGCAGATCTCCGCGTTTGATCGGCAGATAGGCAAAATCTATGTATTCCTTGCTGTACTTAGTATGCATGGACGCCGGGCTGCCGTGCACGCGGGGCGCCCCTCCGGGCCGGGACACCCCCGGGGCCGTCAGAAGTGTCCCCTGCCCTTCCCCGACGCGGGGAGCGGGGTGGGAGAGCGAAGCACGACGCAAGGTGGATTCGGCCCCGCTGGGACCCGCGGGGGGGACGCGAGGTGCCCGCCTCGCCCCGCGCATCGCCTCCCGCATCCGCTGCTCTGCGCTGTGGGGCAGCCGGGCAGGACCCCAAAGCCGGGGGTTTCGGCACCTCCGGCTCGGAGCTGAGCGAGACCCTCATCCCGCGGGAGGGCCGGGACACCCAGGGCAGCAAAACCCCATAGAAGGGGAATTCCTCCCGCCTGGAGTCAGCCTGAAGTCTGCCCGCTCGGAGAAGCACCAGGCTCTTTCCTTTCTTCCTTTCCTTTCCTTCCTTCCTTTTTTTTTTTTTTTTTCCTTCTTTTCCCTCTTTCTCCTTTTTTTCCTTTCCTTTTCATATTTTTTCTCCTTCTTTTCAACTTTTAATTTTTTTTTTCTTCCCTTATTTTTATTATTTTTATTTTGGCCACTACCAGCCTAACAACAAACACTTCTCAGCCCTGGCTCCAGAGCAGGTGATTCCACAGCGTTGAGCAGCTCTCATCACCCCCTTCTTTCCCCGGCAGCCTCTGACCTCGTGTTCAGATACCGAACAAGACGGCATTTCGCTCTGCACTCCTGACGTCCCCAGCACTGCCCCATTAAGCACACGGTGTCCGCAGTGCCCCGGTTCCCTTTGCCCGTCCCCTGCAGTGGGAGCCGTCCCCTCGTCCAGGAAAAGGAGAGAAACTTCGTGGGAAGTTGTGGGTGAGCAGCAGCCCTGCCCATGCACAGGAGTTTTGCAAATGTTCAACTTGTACTAATTTTTTTATAGTTGTATTCACAGTTGTTCCCTATAAAAAATGGACCTGTGTTAGTTTATTAATAACCTAAACATTACGTATTAAAGACCTATGAGTGACACGAGATGACAAAAAGCTGTATTTTTCCAATATACACAAGCACACATTTAATAACCTTCTATTGCATCTCAGCTAGGCCTTCTCTCTGATGGTTCCCATGGCAACCGAGATAAAAAAGCAGCCATTTTCCATATCTCTATGAAAGTCTATTATATTGCAGGATTAGTTCATCTTCTGCTAAGGTCAAACACAAAGTCATACAACCTGAAATATTTAGAATCCATGTACATTCATTTTTTTATATGCCCTTTCATTTCCCACAAAAGACGGGGCTCCTCTGAGGTTTTATTCCCCGAGAAAATGCTAAGCAAAGCAATAAAAAAAAATCACGATTAGCGGCTGATGAAAAGTTCAATTGTTTTTTTTTTTTTTTCCTCCCTAAAGTTTTTTTTTTTTTTTCCTCTTAAAAAAAAAAAAAACCCACACACTATTGTTGCGCAGATAGCGCCTTCCCCATTTATCTCTATCAGCAGCCGTGATTGCGGCGATACGGCCGCTAATTGGGGCCGGCAGCGATCTGCGGGCGGACGGCGTCACCTTCTGGCCGAGCCGGGCACCAAACCGAGCATCGCCGAGGGATCGGGCAGAAATCCCGGCCGTTTGAAAAAACACGCGTTAAAACACGAGTGGAGAGGTTGGCTGCCATCCGCTCTACGAAGAGCTGCGGCTCTTTCTTTGTTTTTTGTTGTTGTTGTTGTTGTTGTTTTTCTCTCTTTTTACCCTCGGTCACTCTTGAAAACCCAAGAAGGGAATTTTGTGTGCGTGTTTGAGCACCTGCTCACGGTTCACCATATTCTCCCACCTGTGCACCCATAAAAGCCCACACCTGCGGCTCTGCCTGCTCACTCTCAGGCTCTGACCCTGTAAGAAGGGAGCAGACAGTGGTGTTTTTAGGGCCAATGTGTTTTGTGCTTTTAAATCTTAGGTCCTGGACTACTTGTGTTGCCTTTGGTGTTTGTGTTTCTGGTAACGGGGTTTATAGGAAAGGGCAGAGGGCCAAAAGCACACCCTGAGCTGCAACTCTGAAGAGGAGCACAGAGCGTCCCCAAACGTAGGTGGTTTTCTTTTTTTAAGCCTTGTGGTTTCTTCCCTTCCCTCCTGCATCCTTCTCATCCTGGCAGCAGCAGATGTGCTGTTTGGGGTCTGCAGCCCTGAAAAACCCTCTAGAAGCATCAGAGGAGCTGCACCCTCTGCCTAAAGCTGCATGTCCCACAGCACACCCATTCCTCAGGGCAGTACTTCTGTTTCCCTTGGGATTCTGCTTGTACCCCGGAGGAAGGGTCTGCCCCCAATCCTGGTTGCTCAAGGATGGCCTTAATGGGCATTTTGCTCCCCTAGCCCCACGAATGTGGCTCTGAGTGGTATGGGATTCGGGGGAGGGTGAAATGCCCCAGGTTGGCCCTGGGCTGTTCTTCTGCCTCTGTGACATCTGGTGCGTTGCTGTGAGTTCCCAGAAAGAGGCCCCGATGGAGGACGTTGGGGTAGGAAGAAAGGAGCTGACCTCGCGATTAAAAGCCAAAGGGAATGGAAATGCTTCAGACAGCTTCCAGCAGACGTCTCTGGGAAGAAAATCTCCTTGTTCTGCTCCATCGGGCTCTGGTGGGCAGCTTTGTCTGCTAATTGCCCGCTTTGTGCCGCGCTAGAGATGCGTGATTTATCCCCGCTCCTGTCGCTGTGCCTGAAAAGATCTTGGGGAGTTGGAGAAGGATTTAAGCCCCGCTGATCCCTCGTGGATTCGTACGTTCGTACGGTCTTATAGCAGTGCCAACAGCCCCGATGGGCTCAGATCAAAGATGCTCATCTCGAGCTGGAGCCTGGAGCTGCCGGGATCCCACCCATCCCAGTGCTCTCAGCGGTGCTCAGATCTCTGCTCCTTGCTCAGAGCAGGGTCCGGTGCAGGGAGGAAACCTTCACACTGCGTGGTGCTCTCTGCGACTGGGGGAGAAGCAGAGTAATTATCTGATTAGCAGCAATAAGCCTTGCTTACAGCTTGAGATAAATGAATGTTTGAAGCCCTCTTGGCTTTTTGGCTGCGATCAAACGTGGCATCAGTTTAACAACTGTATCCTTTATCTGGGGAGGGGAAGGCGAACCTATCTTGACGCGGGGCGTGAACTTGAGCTAAAAGGGCTCTCCTTCAATTTTTTTTTTGCCTGTGCTGTGTGATGCTGCTGGGTGATAGGAGCACGGGGCTGCAGTGCTGGGAGGATGGGGACAGAGTGTGAAGCTGCACAGGATATTTGGAGAACGGTGAGAGGAACACATGCCAGAAGCCCCTTCCCTTTTTTTTTCCCAGCTCTGTTTTTGGAGGTGGCTGGGTGGTACTGGGCAGAAAGCTGCCCAGCCCGCAGAAGCCATAGCAGTTCTTCTATGGGGCTGATAAAAGCAGGATTACTATTTTTATATATATTTTTCTTTCTCTGGAATCCAAGCCAGTCACTTCCATGCCCCAGGCACATGGGGGGGGGGGGGGCAGCCCAGTGTGATGGCTGTGCACCCTGCCCTCAGTGCAGGTGAAACAGGAGCATCCCCACAGGCAGCCCTTTCCTTAAGGCTGAATCCTGAGCCTTGCCTGCTGGGCTCCTAAACAAAGCCCCTTCATTTGTTACTATGGCCACGTTTTTTGGATGAAGGGATGGATTTCTCCATAAATCACTATTTTTCATCAAATTAAGAGGGGAAGAGAAGTGGAGAGGAAGGGGAACACCCCAGCCCTTGTCTTGGTGGCTCGTCATGCTTGCTTTTAATTGACAGAGCCCATTATTAATGTTTTCCAGCCGCCTCTCATCCAGGGCTCAAACCTCCCTTTTAAAGCCCTGTCATGTTCAAAATTGACGTGTGTTGACTTTGGCCTGGGAGAAGCCAGGCCCTGGCTGTAGGTAGGAACTGCATGTGTTTAGTCTGGCATATGTTTTATTTTCCCCTTTCATCAAATTAGTTCAGCTGTATTTTTTTTTTTTTTTCCTAAAGGAAAGAAAAGAAAAACTCTTTGACAATCCAAAGCTCTGGGTTAGAATTGCAGCATGGCGTTAAAACAACAAAAAATAACTCACAAGTATGGGCTGGGCAGGATGAGGATGCAGTCCCTGCAAGGCTCTGCCTCGAGGAGTGGCAGATGCTGGAAGAGAGGAGAGTGGGCATTTAGCTTAATTTGAGCTGCCTATCTCAGCACGTTCACCATTAGTCTCACCCATTCATGTGCCATCTTTTCCTGTGTTGACACTGCCCAAGCAGCTGGGCTGCACCAGGGCATCACCTATAGCATCCACTAGTTCCTGTTATCACAGAATGGCCTGGGTCGAAAAGGACCAAAATGATCATCTAGCTTCAACTTCCTGCTATGTGCAGGGTCACAACCAGCAGACCAGGCTGCCCAGAGCCACATCCAGCCTGGTCTTGAATGCCTCCAGGGATGGGGCATCCACAGCCTCCTGGGGCAACCTGCTCCAGTGCGTCACCACCCTCAATCAGGCTGTGACCTCTCCTTGGCTCAGCCAGAAACTGTGCTGCAAGCCTGGCAGGGTGAACTGTTGGATGTCTGGGAAGCCAAGGAATCATAGAATTGTTAAGGTTGGAAAAGGTCTCTAAGGCCATCAAGTCCAACCAAGAAAACCAAGGCCTTCAGTGACCAGTATCCCCAGGAGGTTTTCCATCAATGAACTAAGTATGATCCTGCTTAGATTCTGAGATGCTGTCGCTTCCCCACTGAGCACCTGGGACCAACAGTGATGTGATGAATCTCACTGGGATGCAGCCCAGACCCAGAGCGCATCCATCAAGGATGCGGTGCCCATAGGTGTGGGCAGAAGCTCCCATGAGTGGGGCAGGAGTGCTGCCTGAGGGTTTTTACCAAAATGGTGGTGCCTTGTTGTGAGAGCTGTCTCCCTACTGTCCCAGTGTTGCCCCAGGTGCTTTGGGGTCAAATGCCCCAGAAATATCAGCGGTGTGCATATAATATAGAGCAAATCAAGCACTTGGCTCCCCGGTGGACATCAAAATCATAGAATAGTTTGAGTTGGAAGGGACCATTAAAGGCCACCTTGTCCCGTTCCACTGCAATGAACAGGGATGCCCACAGCTCCATCAGGTGCTCAGAGCCATCCAGTCTGACCTTGATTGTCTCCAGGAATCCACCACCTCTCCGGGCAGCCTGTGCCAGTGCCTCGCTGTCTTTACTGAGATGAAGTCCTTACACCCAAGGAAGAGTGGGGGAGATGGGGTGCTGCCACTTCTCCCCATGATCCCTCTCCAAAGGGTCTGGCCCCATACAGGGGGGCTGAAATATTTCCTAGCAGCTACTTCTGTAACATTAGTGAAATCAAAGCAAATCGTGTCAAAATTCCCGTTAAGACACATTTGACTTCCCTTGTTTCAAGACAAAGTGTCTTTGCCTGCAGGCAGGTTTTGGGTTCGCCACGGCGGCCGTGGGAGACTATTGGATTACAGGGCAGCTCGGAGCCAGTTTTGCTCTCTTTGGGGTAAGGGCTTTTTCTAATCAGGATCGGTTTAATTCTGTCATCTGAATTATGAGCTTGGCTCTGTTTCTGGCTGGTGCAGGAAGGAGCCGAGGGGAAGGAGTGTGCTGCTGGGGGAGGGCAGCGGGCAAGGGCAGATCCCTGGGACCTGCTCTTTGCACTGCAAGAACTTCATATTCACCTTTCAGATGATGATGGATGGAGGAAGGTGTGAGGCTTCCAAGGGTTTTACAGATACAGACTAAACCTCACCTCCCAACTTGACCACTGATGAGCACTGGACTGATTTCCAGATGGGGAAACTGAGGCAGAAGGTATGCTGCCTCTCTCTTTTGCAGCAGGGAAGGAGGCCAGGGGATGTGGCACTGCTAAAGCTGAGCAAATTCCTCATTAAACAGAGGAGATGGCAAAGTCCCTCCTTTCTGCCTGAGAAAGGCAGTGTCTCCATATCCCGGCTCACGTGTCAGGGGAAGCTGTCTGGCCCTCACCACATCCTTGCTCTGAAAAGGATACTTTTTTTCCCCATTCCTTTTTATTTTATTTTATTTTTATTATTATTATTATTTTTCAAGAGCAGGGCTGGAAATTGAAAAGCTGTGCTTTCCCTGTTATTCTGCAAACTAGCAGGAGGCAATGGAGGAGGCAGAAGTAAGGCAGCAACTGGACCTGTTGCTTGGTGTGAGAGATTTGAGGGGGTCCAGACTCTATCTGAAAAAGGGAATTGCTTCCAGTTGCCTGCAATGAGAGGAGCAGTTGCCAGGAGGAGTTTAGGCAATTGCTGGGTTAGCCACTGGAAAATGCACTGCAACATATCCTCAACTTTGTGCCAACGTGGGAAGTGGCTCCTTGCACGTTTTCTCCTTGTGGAGAGAAGCAATTCAGAGAGACCTTCCACGTCTCATAGCAGTGAGACCCCTCTGTATGATAGGTAACCTCTGCGCCTTGGTTATGCTCAGGCCACAGTTGTTCACAGATCTGGGACCAGGTTGGACTCAGATGTGTTGGCAGAGATGGAGAAAGTAGGTGAGCTGCAGAAGAGCCTTTAGCAGATCTACCATTGGGTCATGTCCTGCTGGGTTTTTTAAAAGGTTTCCTTAGTACCAAAGAGATCTAGTTGGTAATGTGAAGTGTCTTTAACCCATTGGATTTGGGAACAAAGAGCTGTCTGCTCCCGGCTGGGCCAGTCCTTGGCTGGAGCAGGGAAACCCAGAATAGGGCAGTGGGATGGCACAAACGGTGCTGGGTCTGGCTTGTTGGCATTGGCCCTGTGCAGCAGTCAGCTTGCTGCAGGGCTCAGCTAGAAGGGGACAGAGGCTGATGTGATGTTTTTGGCTTGGTTCCTTGCTGGCATAATCAATCTTCCAGAAGAGATGCTCTCTGCTCAGCATCTCTGATGTTATCACATCCCCACTGTCAAGTGCAGGGTGAAAAAATGTCCCAGTGCTTTCATTTCCAGTCACTTAAGCCTTGAGCATCTCTGAAGCCTTGGTTCCATGCTGCTTTCTGCATCCTCACCTCCCTGCTGATGAGTGGCCCTTGCCCAGGGGAGACATCCCACATCAGCGGTGTCCTGCTCTGCAAGGTGCAGCTCTGTTGCAGCAAAATCTCCAGGGGAATTTGGAGTTGGTAATGGGTGCCTGTCTTGGAAGGGCAGAGTTTTGTCTTGCTTTGTGCTCTGATGTGATGGAATATTTGTGCAGAATGCCCTTTCTGACTCTTTGGATGTGGATCATAGACAAGAACCATGGTTTGCATCTTACAGGTGCTGGCTCATCTGATTCCTTTTCCCATGGCCTGGTTTGTTAGTCTGTAGAGACCTTCAAGTCAGAGGATGTCTTTCTTCCTAAACCGGAATCTGATAGCTGCATGCAAGCCCAGGAACTCAGCAATCCTGAAATTCTTTTCTTGGCCTCCTTAATCTGATGAAGTCAACATGACAACTTTTTGATAGGGCCCAAAGATATTACAAAGGTAATATTCTGGGGCTACTACTTTGGGATGTGCTGATTTGTCTGCATTTGGGACTCCGTTGTGTATTTCAAGGTTGCTGAGGACTGAAAGATATGATGATAATTTACGGATTGACGCTGAGAGTCAGTGTTTCCTTATGTCACTGTTGTAGGCTTCTACCACAGAGCTGCTGGAACTGGTGTTTGGGAAACATGAGGTTCTTGTGTGTCTCTTTGAATGTCTTCACCAACATCTGCCAACAAGGAGTCCATATATCCTGGACTCCTTTTTTCTCCCATTTAGAGAGATACACTGAAGGGGCAGTATATGGCGTTGGCTCAGGACATGGAAGGCTGTAACCTCTGGCACGAGCCACCAGGCTGAGGGGGGACAGGGATGGCATTTCCCAGGGCCATAAAGTGGGACAGCTCACAGCCACCCCTACAAGCTCCACTGTGCTTCAGCAGCATGTCTTCTCTGGGAGCCTGGTGCCACCTCAAGCCCTGTCATGCAGCTACGTCTTGGAGAGCCTGGACCATCCCTGCAGCTCCAGCCAGGCATTACAAAGTGCATTGCCACACACCCAGAGGAGAGGGATTTATGCTGGGTGCTGTGCTGGGGCAGAGATGCCTAGAGCTGCTGGGCTGATGCTGGCTCCCCTCACCCCAGAGTGCCCCACCAAAATAGCTGCTATGGAAAGAAGTTTGTTGACTTTTTTCTTTTCCTTTCCTTTTTCTTTCTTTTTTTTTCTTCCTGTGTTCAGACTTCCCCAGGCCTCCTCAGAAACCCCTGGCATATCATCCTACAGATGTGGCATAAAACCCCTGGTTGCAAAATATATCCGTCATGGCAGTTGGTAGTGTTGTGCAATCTCCATCAACTTACGGAAACCACTGTGAGATCCTATTAAAGAGAAACTCCAGCCCCATCCATCACTCCAGCCACAGTCACGTGTCCGGCTGTCAGGCAGGAGGGCACAGGCAGGCTGTAGGCACCAAGAGAGCTTTCCCTTGCAGTGGGTGCTCTATTGCAGGAATGGAGAGGATGAGAGATCTGGATTGGCACCAGCTCCCAGTGTGCACACCAAGGGCTGTGGGGTCACCTTCAGCCACAGGCAGACCTGAGCTGGAGGATGTGGATCTCACCAACCCCAAACATCCCTGTCCTTGGGGCACCTTTCCTCAAGCCCCAGTGTCAGACCTCACAGGGCATTGGGAAGGGACTTAGTGTCGGTATGAGCATCCGCTGCTGATGGACTCCTCTCAACCTGGCAGCTTTATTGCGTGATACCTCTCCCTCTCTGCAGCCACACAATCCCCGAGGGCTGCCCGGCCAAAATTGCTGGTGCTCCATTACTTTGCTGTCAGCATCTGTTTCCCTCGTGAGAATCAGGCTCCACATCAGAAAATAATAAAGGCAATATTATGAGCAGAGGGGAGAGGAGATTAAAAAACCTGTTCAAAGAGCTTGCTGCTCCCTGTGCTGTTTATTGCACGTCGTGGCTTTGCGTTGTTTTTGTTGTCACTGAAGTTGGACTTTTAATTTTCCTCCGATCATGAAGTGACTGGTTTGTAATTTCCCCATAGCTCTGAGGATTCAAAATTCTAAAGTGTTGCTGTGGGTTTTTTTTTTTTTTCAAAGTACCTGTTGCTCCCCAGGATCAACTGGCAACGCTCTCACTGTTCATTGAAGTGCTAATAAAACCCTTTATTCCCTCAGACCTTGACATGCACTGGGCTCAGCCCTGGGGTTAAGCCAAACTCCATGGCAGGGATGGGGCTGTTGGGGTCTTTGTGACCCAGTGCTGGGCTGGCTCTGCTCCCTTTGGGGTCTTGCTGTGATATGTGCCATCATCTAAAACTTTTTTTTTTTTTTTTTCCTTAAAGATATGATTTTTTTTCCAGAATGTTTTGGTCAATTTTCACCCTTAATGCCTTTGGCTAATGAGTCTGCTGAATTTCACAGAATGGTTTTCATGTCTGACACATTTGTGCTGCAGGTTGGCAGCTCTAAAGAGAGAAGGTATTTAAGTCCTGAAGCCAAAAATACTGTCTGCTCAACCCCTGTGCCAAATACTTTATCCGTGATAGTTGGTTTTTTTTTCTCCCTGTTGGTGGTGTTTCTTTAATTAATGGGAGACTTGTGTCAGTGCAGAGCTGGTCAGGTAAATCGTGCAGGGTTGTGCTGGGATGATGCTATAACTGAAGTCTGCTGGCAGAGGATAACTGGTGCTCCATCCCAGCCATGTCCTGCATACCTTTGTGGGTGGGGCTCTATAAATGATAAAATATCTTGAATAGGAAGGGAATCATAAGGATTACTGAGGCCAACTCCTGGTGGCAGAAGAACAGCAGGGCTCTGCCTTGCTCCTGGTCCATCTAGACAGCCAGGTTTAGGGCTGCCCCACCAACGTTTTTCATTGGTACACACACAAAAAAATAAAAGGGGGGGGGAGGGAATAGATAGAAATTAAAAATCCACTTATTTCTGAAAGAAATCTCCCAGCTGAGCTTTCCCAGCTGGTCGGTAGGGGACGGTTGCTTTGTAATCACACCCGGCTTACTGTTGAAAACATTTTGGTCAGATTTTTATCTGTGTCGGAACAGGAGCAGCCTTGAAGGACTGTCTCTGGGGAGATTAGGTGACTGCCAGTGCAGGGCAGGATCCTACTCAACCAGCTGGGACATGCTGCAAGTGACGCTGATTTGTGCCTGCCTAGAGACCGTATCCCCTCTGTGCTGTGGTGAAGCTGGGTGGCTGCTATCTGGCCAGGTGACGTCTGTGGTGGGGACTGGGAGTGGGATTGCCATCTGCCCACGGTACCAGGGAAGCTCAAAAGAGAAGAGAGATGAGTCCTTGTCCTCAGAGTGATGTGGAAGGAGCGAGGAGGCACAGGGCTGCCCTGTGTGGACAGCATCTGTGTTGGCACTGAGTTGCCAAGAGGGAACCCAATGGCAAAACATCTTTGAGGAGCAGGAGACAAGATGAGAGACCAGGTGGTGCGTGAGAAGCTGGAAGTGGTGAGATTTCATGGAATCATAATGATTGGAAAAGACCTCTAAGATTATTTAGTCCAACTAAATAATGCCCAATAAACCACATCCCCAGGCAGCCTGTGCCAACACCTGACCATTCTTTCAAAGAAGAAATGTTTCCTAATATCTGACTTGAACTTCCACGGAGCAACTTAAGACCATCACCTATCGTCCTATTGCTGTTACCTGGGAGAAGAGATCAACGCCCGCCTTGCCACCACCTCTTTTCAGGCAGTTCTACAGAGCAATGAGATCTCCCTTGAGCCTCCTCTTCTCCAGACCGACCATCCCAGTTCCCTCAGCTGCTCTTTGTAAGCCTTGTGCTCCAGACCCTTCACAGCTCCTTTGCCCTACTCTGGACAAGATCCAGGGCCTCAAGGGGCCCAAAACTGAACCCATGCTCAAGGCATAGCCTCACCAGAGCTGATGACAGAGAGGCAATCGCCTCCTGCTCCTGCTGGCTGCACTACTGCTGATACAAGCCAGGATGCCATTGGTCTTCTTGTCCACCTGGGCACACTGCTGGCTCATGTTCAGCCATCTGTCACCTAACACCTCCAGATCCTTTTCCTCCATGCAGCTTGCCAGCCGCGCTGCACCGAGCCTGTAGCAGTGCTGGAAGAAGAGCCCACCACGCAGCCGGTGCTGCCTGGGGAGCCCAAACCCTGCAGGGACAAATCCTCTGCTCACCTTCTGCTCCCCTCTCTGACTTTCATACTCTTACAGAAAGAGAAGAGTCCCAATCCATCAGCAACAGCATGAGCCAGTAGGAAGGAGGACAGCAAGGCAGAGGCTTGCACCAGCCCGGTGACACCTGGAAAATGCTGGTGGCTGCACTGGGCAGTGCTGGGGTTTCCAGTAAACCCTGTGCTGGGGCAGGAAGCGTGCAGCGGGAGGCAGGAAGCTGCTGCTGTGCTGTCCTGCATTCCTGCGTGCTGGAAAGCCGAGTCACGCTTCCTGCAGCCTGCCTGGAGCTCCAACGCCCTAAGCAGTACCCGGCTGGATGTGGCCCTGCTGTTCTGCTTGGGAATGGGAGCAAAGGGATGCCCGGGGGCTCTGATCCACCCTTAGGAGCCTAGACTCTAGTTGGTGATCCTCTGGTGGTTGCAGCATAGCAAGGAGTTGGCTATGCTCAGGGGAGGTGAGGTGCATCTCCTCCATGCCACACAACCTCCTGTTCTCAGATCCCTTCTCCATGCGCATCTCTGCTCTCCTCTTCCTCAGTTTGGATCCTGGAGAAACCTAACCAGCATGCACAGCAACAGCTGGCAATGGACCTGCCTGTACAAGTTGTCTCCCCTCCCCTGCTCACCTACATCAGTGGGGTCATGGCTAACAGGACAGCCCCCTTCTATGCTTCCCTCAGGATGCACCGTTGGGATCTTCTCCTCTTCTGTGCCCATCTTTGGGTTATTTCCTTTAAGATCCTTCTGCTTTAATGCTGGTAAGATCTCACCTGGCTCTTGTAGTTTCTGCTTGTTTTCCTTCTAGATATGGGCAAGTCCCTTTTGCTTGTGGACACAGACTGCTTAATTTATCAACATGCCATTTAGTTGAACCTGGGCAATGCGCCGACTCTACAATGCATCACTGAGAGGTTTTCAGATTTGTTCTCTTCCAACAGTCCATTGGGTGAGCTCAATCTTCTACAAGTTACATACGTCCAAGTTTGCTCATATTATTGTTTCTGTTTCTTTGCTTGTTTATTTTTACTGTATTAGTGATAGTTCAGTTTTGGGGCCCTTGCTACAAGATATCGAGGCCCTGGAGCATCTCCAGAGAAGGGCAGCAGAGTTGTGAAGAATCTGGAGCAAATGTCTATGGCAAGCAGCTGAGAGGACTGAGATTGTTCATTGTGGAGGAGGATCAGAGGAGACCTCATTGCTCTCTGTCCGACAGGAGGTGGCGGTGAGGTGGGGGTTGGCCTCTTCTCCCAAGTAACAGCAATAGAATGAGAGGTGGTGCCCTTAAGGGCATTCAAATATTAGAAAACATTTCTTCTCTGAAAGAGTGGTTAGGCATTGGCACAGGCTGCCCAGGGAGGTGGTGGAGTCCCTGTCCTTGGAAGTGTTCCAGAACTGTGGAGCTGTGGCACTGAGGGATGTGGTTTATTGGGCACAGTGGTGGGTCAGTTGTTGCACTGGAATGTCTTAGTTTTTTTTTCCAACCTTAATGATTCTGTGATTGTCTATTGTTTACCTGGTTGGCTTGCATGGAAAAGCCCATCCGAGGATCACATCCTGGCCTCACTGTTCTGCTGCTGCTCACAACACCTGGCTCTCGAGAGCCCACCTCTACTCATGAGCTTCTCTGCGCCCTTTGAGTGTTGTTGCAGGGTTTGATGGCTCCAAAGCAGCTCACAGCCAACACATGCTAGTGATGCCAATGTCCCTGCCTTGTCCAGCAGCGACCCCAGACTGCACAGAAACCCACCCCATAGGAAGCGGGATCACAGCTGGTGACTGCGGTTTCCCATGCGGCCGCCGTCCCCGCTGCCATCGCCTTGTTGATGGGGCTACATGCACACCACGGGGTGCCGACGTGGGGATGAGTTATCCAGAGCTCTGAGCACAGCAGAGCCGGCGGGGTTCCCAGGGAAGGAAATCCCAGCGCTTCATGAGCTCCAAAGAATGGCAGGCAGCAAGGAGCAGGAAATGCTTGTTAGGAAGGAGCGAGGAAATGGAGCCTCTGCCCCAGCCCAAGCAAACTTTTGAGGACCGGAAAGTGGGAGTAGGAAGGTGTAAAAGTGCTTTGAGCTTTGGCAGAGGATTGCAGAGGGCAAAGGGTGAAGGGAGAGGGACAAACACCGCCACAGAGCTCAAGGAGGGGGCAGCCCGTGTGTGCGTGCCGTGGAGGGAACTTCACGGTGGAGCTGCTAATTAAATAAAGAAAGGCTCGTCGCCATGCCTGTTAGGTTAACTCAGCAGGGATATTGCAAAAGCAAATTCCTCCCAGCAAGTGTAATTAGGGGGCCGGAATTCCTCCAGTTCCTTGTCCTTGCTGTGGATTCTGCTAAAGCCATCAGGTGAGGGGGAACAAGAAAGTCCTATGCAATAACAACCCCCTCCTGGAGAGGCAAGGATTTCACATCAAGGCTTGACACTTTTCTCGCTGATTATTCCAGAGTGGAAAGTAGGCGTCAGACAAAACAGTCAGGGTCGTAGGGCTGCTTCCCCCAGGGCAGCACACTCACATTAGGGGTGGAAAGAAGACAGCGAGAGGTCTGGGCAGGGCACTGTCAGGATTTGGGAGGTGCCCACATGCAGGATCCAGCCTCATCTGCTTGGCTGAGAATGTACATTCAGACTGCTACATCCCCGTGCATCATAGGAAAATTGGGATCCCTGGGCTCATCGTGGTACTCTGTGCTTACATGGGGAGGGAAGATGCTCGTAGGAGTCAGCATGTGAAGACATCTCACCTGGTTCTGGGATGCAACAGAACCTGGTACCTGGGACATGGGGACAAGGCAGACCGCATGGTGTGGGTCAAGGGGAGAGCGTGGGGCTGGGCAGTGGGGATGGAACGCATGGGGTGGGGGGAGAGGAAATGTGGGGGGAGGAGAAAGGGTGAGCCTGGGACCTTAAAGAGCAATTAGTCAAAGCTGAATTGTTTTTCTAAACTCTTAATGAAAACAAAGAGTGGGGCATGGCCCAGATGGTGCCAGGGGATCAAATAAATGTCGCGCTCAGGAAGCAGCTGCTACTGGGAATGTTTCCTGCCAGCCCTGCTGCTGCTCGCAGCCACTTTTATTATTTGTTATTTTTCAGGACTGCAGCTGGGGTTTCCCTCCAGCTGTGTGGAATTACATTTAGAGCTGGTCCACGAAGAGCCCACACGTCCCTGCCTGAGCATCCCTGGGGCATGCAGCATCCCTGCCTGCTGCCCTGACCCCCCCACTGCACAGAGAGGTCTCATCCTCTGACCCAGATGCCTTGTGCCTGTATAGGGGTTTATCCAAGGTGAGCATCCCATTTCCCTGCCCAGCCCCTGCACAGGTCCATGGGGGTTCAGTCTGTGCCTGCTCCAAGCCTGTAGCTGATGTGAATGACCAAAGTTGAGAAATTTGATGAAGATGAATAATTTGGGGTGTTATTTTCACCTGCCTGCTGCTTTTAGGGAGACAGAGAGATATTTATCTGCAATCCCAAGGTCTATGAAGTCTGTGCTTCTATTAAAAAAATATAAACCACAACTGAACAAAACAGCTGACTCCAGCAGCTGAGGATTTATGGAACCCTGTCCCTAGTTAGAAATTTAAGAAACTTGCTGGCCCTTATTATAGCCAGCAGAGACTCCATGTAGGAGCTGTTGTTTTGTGGCACAGAGCAGTAAGAGGCTGGCTTGGTAGGGTGGCTGCTCCCAGAATAATGTGCCCTCAAGGCAGAAGGCCACAATGGGATGGTAGGTGTTAACGGGTTGTACCTTTTCCAAGGGCCATCCAGATATCACTAGGATCCCTCCCAAGGAACTAAGTGCTCATCTCCTGGCCCTTTGCCTTTTATACATGGAAAACCCCACAAGCACAGCAGGGCAAGATTTTTGACATATAACCTTGTCACAGGAGCTCTGCCAGAACCAAACCCCCAGCTGCTGTGGGACTTGGAGGTGCCTACCTGGGGTCTGGTGGTTGCTGCTTCCTGGCTGCGACATCCAGGGCTTGGCAAGCTCCTGCTGGAGGCACTGCTTCCCTGCCCATCATCACGTGCCCCGGGGCTCGCTGTTATGTCCTCAGAACCATTTGATCCACAAAAATCACAGCTGATCAAAGGGGCAGCTTACGGGAACACGCTGCTGGTGACTTCCTCTGGTGGTGCCAGGGGCTGCGCTGCAGAGGCGAGACGCAAGGGAAGAGGTTGTTAACTGCTCAGCCTCTGCTCCCTCTGACAAAACAGCAAAGAGATTTTCCTAAAAAGATTAAAAAAAAAAAAAACAAAAACCTGATGGATGATTTTGAATTTCCCCTTTTCTGCAGAAGCACATTTAAAAAACGTGAATTCCCACAAGACCGTGATGAGCTCCTTGGGTTTGTGCTTTGCACATCTGTTGGGGAAGAAGTGATAGTAAAAACAGGGACCCCTGCCAGCCAGGAACAATTCCCCATTCCTCCCGTGTTTCTTTCTATGAATGTTTTGGTTGTTACTGTGCAATGTAACTGTTTTTCCTTGGACAAGGGAAGAAAAATTTAAGAGTGTCTGTCCTGCAGCAGCAGCCACACATGAAGCTCTCCTGTTGGTGCACAGGGAGTGCCACCAGTGTGGGAAGAGATCACCTCAGGTGAGTGCTGCTAGGCTGGGCTGCACCCACAGGAGAAGTTCAGGTTGGATGTTAGGAAAAAATTCTTTTCAGAAAGTGTATGATGCAGTGGCAGAGGCTGCCCAGGGAGTGCTGCAGTCACCGTCCCTGGAGGTGTTCAAGAAAGATGGAGATGTGGCACTGAGGGACGTGGTTATGGGCACGGTGGGCATGGGTTGAGGTTGGACCAGATGATCTTAGTGGTCTTTTGCAGCCCTTATGATTCTACAGGTCCCTGTGCTGCCTCACCCTGGGCTGATGACATCCAAAACTTCCTAAGGTGTTTTTCACTCCTTCTAGTGAACCAGGTTTGCTTGCAAAGAAGGCCAATGTTGGGCTTTGTTTCTGGAAGCTGGACCATCCCCAGGGATAACATCCAAACGGAGGGACCGTGCAGGGATAACCGCTGATCTGAACTGAGCTTGTGACTGGGACCTTCCTGTGCTGAGCCAAAGCATCAAACTGCTGAGACCTGAACTGGTCCAGTGGCACAGGGCAGGAGTGGGCTGGCAGAGCAGAAAGTCAGCGGGCAGTGGGAAACATCACAGAGGCAGGGCAGACATGTGGTGATCCCACCCTGTGCACTGGAAAGAGGCCGCTCCCAGGTAGAGGGGGAAGCTGGTGGTGATGACACATTCCAGATGACACCATGAAATCAGAGGGGCTATTTATAGGTGGCTAATTGATTAGGGCGGCAACAGCAGGAGGAAATGACTTTCAGGAGTGCCAGCCAGCTTCGGAGAGGTGTCAGGGAGAGCAGAAAATCCCCAGATGATCAAAAGGTTTGAGAAAGAGATGTTTCTGTGTGTTGTTCCTGACTTGGGTATGGCCTGAAGAGAAATCATGTCTGTGCTGCTCACAGAGCCCGTTGGTGGGACAGAGCTGCCACCATCAAATATTGGTGGCTGTGCATGATGCTAGGGCAGGAGACAGCTCTTGGATCTTCATAGCTGACCTTGTGGGTCTTTCTGTCTTTTCTGAGCTCCACTTAGAAGCTTGAATTTCTCATTTTTAATTCATTAAAGGCTTCAGAGAATGCCCTAAAATCTGCTCAATATCTTCCTAGGTGGGATGATTTTATTCTACAGCTTCTTGAGCAGAACCCATTCCCTCCAGCCCACGGGTTCATAGAATAATTAAGGTTGGAAAGATCACTAAGATCATCTAGTCCAACTATCAACCCATGTCTCTGATTACTCTAGGCCATCTCACTCAATGTGATTTCTACCCTTTTAGTGAGCATCTCCAGGGATGGTGACTCCACCAGCTCCTTGGGCAGCCTGCTCCAATGCATTACCACACTTTCAGAGAAATGTTTCCTAACTTCCAACCTGAACCTTCCCTGTAGGTACAACTTAAGGCCTTTAACTCTTGTCCTGTCAACAAGGTTGACGTTGCTGTTGGCCGTTGGGCTACCCAAGTCAGCATCTCAGAGCAATGGCAGTTCTCCCTTGCAGCCTGAAAGACACAGAGGTGACCTCCAGAATAAACCTGTGCAACATCACATGCCTGTGGCAAGGAGGAGGCCACTGAGGAAGTCAGAAGGCAGTATCTCTGCTGGCATGGATGTGGTTCACAGGGAGGTGGTGCCAGCCGTGCCCGAGGGAGTGTGCAAAGCAATGTGAGCAGCAGTCGTGCACTGTCTCAGAGTCTGCTCACTTGGAAATGGTGCTCTTTTCAACGGTTCTGTTATCAGATGGAGCATTTCCTTCATCAGTGTTAATATCCATGTAGTGAAACAATGAAAGGGCTTCCTATCAGTTCCAAATAGGACGTGAAAAGCTCTCAGCGTTAAGAGTAGAGGATGCTGGAATAGGGCAATGGGAAACGCCTGAGTCACTGAAATGCCTCTTTGATTCCATTAGGCTGATATGTTCAAAAGGGAAGAAGAAAAAAAAAAAGAGAGAGAGCGAGAGTGGAGCTAGTTAATGATCTGAGAGACAGAGGGCAGGAAGGGCCAGCACTCAGCGTGATCCCTGCAGAGGAGGGAAGGCACGGAGGGATGTGCTGGCACGGGCTTTGGAAAGTGGTGAGCACAGCAGGGGGCTGTGTGCAGGGAACCACACGGTTTGTTTTTGGAGAGAGGGGAGGCTCGGTGGGGGAATGGAGAAAGCTTTAACCCTGTGCACTTCGTCCTGCTGCCTCTTGGCTGCTGTGGTGTAGTGTTGTTCCCCCTGCCTGAGCGGTGCTCTGTCCGTGGTCTGTATCAGTGTAGGGCTGTGCAGTGATGTGCAGCACAGGACAAGGAAAAAGCACAGGGAAAACAAAAGGGTTGAATATGATTTAAAGGTCCCTCCAAGTGCTGCAGGCTCAGGAGGGGAGGGAAAAACCTGTTTGCCAAGCATCCAAGGCCAATAGCCAGAGCAGGAGCAGTGCACCTGCCCATCACCCCATCTGGGAGGGCACAGGGCCACTTGTGCTGGAACTGTGGGCACTAGTGAGGGATCTGCCAAGGCTGGGGGCACCTGCAGCCTGGGGCACAGCAAGCAGGATTTCCCGACTGGAGTGGGGCAGGCAGCCAGGACCATGCGGTCACTGGCTGATGCTCTGCAGTGTTTGAAGGGCTCACTGCCCATCCTGCCGGCCAGGTGTCAATCCCAAGGCTGCTGTACAAACATGCAGGCTTTGACACATGGCCAGGTCAGGGGCTGTGAGCAGATTCTTTTTACTTTTTATTTGCTATTGTAGGAAGAGCTGCAAAGAGAAGGATATGGCAGATCTCTGCAGAGGGTGACCAAGCTCTGCGTTCCCAAACCCCTCCTTTCTTGGCTACGTGACCCATTAAAGCTCTCCAGACAGGTGACCCACTCCCCATTTCTCCCCATCCTTTACAGGGGAGATGCTCTGGGCTCTCAGGGACAGGGCTGCCCTTTGTGGCAGTGAGATGGGAGGTGCTGAAAAGTTGGGGAGCTGTGCCAGCTCGGCTGAAAACCTGCCCTGTGGAACGGGTGGCCGTGAGGCTGGCACACAAAGGGCCGTCCTGTCCTCACACCTGCGGGGAGGCCGGGTGCTGACAGCTGGGAGACGGTGCCCCTGGCGGGGGGGAAGGTGATCACTGCGCCTGGGGATGATGCTGTGCGGAGGGGATGAGGAACACAGGTAGTTCTCTCTCCCATCTCTCTAGCACTCAAACCAGGCATCCAGGTGGTGCTTGCTGGGATGCACCTTGGCCAATCTGTTTTCTGCCACTGCAGGAGAAACTGGTGCCATCGCTGAACTTCAACGGGCGAAGCTTGGCCGATGGTGCCCTCCCGCGGCACAGCAGTCCTGCTACGAGCCGCCTCCATGAGCGGAGCTGCATCCGGGCCGGGATGCTCGCAGAGCCCAGGAGAGGAGGCGGCTCTGGGGCTCTGAGGTCAGCCCCACCCGCGTCCCGTGGGCTGCGCTCGTGCTGGGTACCCGCCGGGACCCCGGGGCTGGTAGGTGACAAAGAGGTTCGGGGAGCTTCAGGTGGAGCACGAAGGGATTGGGGTGGTCCCAGAGGAGCCTCTCGGGATGGACAGCCTGCGGTGGGTTATGCTCGGTGCTCATACACCCCTGCTGTTCGTGCCCTGAGCAGGGACGGAGCGTCTCTTTCCTGTCCCAGCTGGGAAGGGCTGGGTCCCTGCCAGCTTTCCTGTTTGTGTTCCATCCTGCCGCTCCCCAGCAGCCAGGCCCTTGCAGATCCCAACCCTGCGAGCCCCCACCTGCACTGTGGGATGATGCTGGGCCATGCAGGCGGTTTGGTCCCTGCTCCACATGTCCTCGGGGGCTGTGCAGGTCACTGGGCAGGAGGGAGAATACTGATCATCAACCAGCTCCTGTTGGAGTCTGAGCAACACTTATAAGCCTCTAAGTCACAGCCTTTGGAGCTGCAGGGATGTAAAGGGCAGCTCCTTGTTTTGCTGGGGTAGGGGAAGGAGATGGGCTCCCTCCAGCTGGCTGTGCCAGCCTGTCCACAGGCACACAGCGGTGAGAGATGCCTCCTGGAACTGTCAGGACATGAAGACAGAGGTTCCAGCCCTGCCTTGCAGATGGGCTGAGGCAGAGCTGCTATCAAAGCAAAGCCTGGAAGCTCCCAGGATTAGGAAATTAAGGGCTTGTATTGTTTTCCCCAGTCCAGATGGGGTGGATACCGGGCAGGATTAGTCTGGCAAAGCTTCCCAATGTTCTGCAAGGGGCACAATAGGACCTTGAAGAGAAGAAGCTGCACTGATGACAGGTGAAAGGCACATCTCTCAGCAGCCTCTGCCTTCTGACGCACACGGGATGCACTCACTGCAGGTGCTGCTGCTTTGTGTTCCACTCTGCCAGGGAACACTTCCCCATGTATCCCAGCACCACTGTGCTGCAGGGTGGGCTCAGAGGCACCTGCCCTTTTAGGGCATGGGGAGAGGAAAGGTAGGCCGTGGTGGGGAAGAATGGGAGCAATGCCTGGGAAAATGGGGGTGTGCAGGTAAACAGGTAATACATGCATGGGAGTGATAATTTGTAATTAGCAAGTAAAACCTAGGGGCCTGGAAAGAGGTGACAAAGACTCTGCCTTGCTATGTGGCTCTGCTTCCCAGAGTTCCCCCGCATCCTGGGACCTGCATCAGCTCCTCTGGTGCAGCTGTACAGAGTGAGGAGCAGCCAGCTGCTAGGTGGCACCTCCTGCACAAATAGATGTCCTCCTTGGGCATGGATGGTGGGCCCAGGCCTCCCAGGCTGGAGGACAGCTGCTTCTTCAGGGTGCAGGGTGATGCTCCGAGTCCTGTGTGCCTTACATGGGATTTTCCCAGAGTTTGGTGCCTGGGCTCAGTCTCTTGGCACAGGAGAATGATGCCTGTGCTACAGACAGCACTTCTGTATGAGGATGCGCCTCCCACTCTGCAGCTGGTTCCTGCACATAGGTTGTGCTGTGGGTGTCTGAAATTGGTTTGAGGTTGTTTCTGTAAAGAGGAAAAGGGGAAGGAGGGAGAAGCCCTTTCATGTCTCTTCAGTCCCTACAGCAGCAATGCTCCTGCTTCTGAGTTTTGCTGAAACCTGTATTGCTAAGAGCCAAATATAACTGAATAAAGAGATGCACCCAAGCTGTTGCAGAGGATAGAGAGCCAGGGGTGTTCACTGCAGCCTGGGGAGCTGCCACGCCAGTGAGCTGCAGTGATTGCCCAGGTCCTAGCTGAAACCACAGCTTTACCCTATGGCACGCAACAACAGCCTCTGTTCCCCTGTGATAACTTCTGAGCTGTGATAGAGAATGAAGCCATGGGGAACACAAGTGCATATCATCACTCAGCTCTTCTACTCTGGGTAACCAATGGGCTTGGAGCTGGCCTGTGCATGGCTGTGCCCGGTGTAGCAGTGTTGTGCTGGGTTATGGGTGCACACAGGCTGCTGGGGGAAAGTAGAGACTCACTGCTTACCCCGCTGCCAGAGCTGCAGTGCTGCAATCCAGGTTGGGAGTTGGAGAGATACAGCACACCTCAGGCATCCAGCAGCAGCACCTCTGGTTCTGGGGAGCCTGGGGGGCGTCTCGCTGCTGTTGTGGTCCCACAGAGCATCCGGAACATCGGTTGGGCTGTAGGGCCAGGCCCCAGTGCACCCTGGCTGGCACACCGTGTTTGTGAAACCCCCCGTGCTTGCGGTTGACCAGAAGGCTGAAATAAGCCTGTCCGGAATTGGTTGCAGGGCTCTGTATCCTGATGTGGTGAGGAGCTCAGCGGGGTGGCTGCTGGCTGTGAGGATGGTGGGGTTTGGCACAAGGAGCACCTCAGGGCCCCGCCAGCGCCCGGAAAGCTCAGCCTGGCACTAACGGAACTGTGATAAAAATGAACGTGACCAGGACAGCGAGGAGAGGGAGATTAATGTCCGATTGTCAGAGGGGAGGAAACTAAGGCAGACAGTGCTCAAACAGATACTGGAGCACGTGGGGGGCTGATGCTGCTTTTCCCAGTATTGCTGCATCTGTAGGTCTACATCACCCCCTGCAGCCTTCGTGGAGATAGGAGAGGGCAAAGGGTGTGCAGCCAGCCCACGTCCCATCAGTGTCCCACCTCTGCAGGTGGGGGACATGCCCTCCAGACAGGCCTGAGTAATACCATCGGCAGTGCTTGCTGCCTGAAGCATCACATCACTGCACATCTCTGTGGGACTCTGCCTAGGCCAGGCTTGCCCGCTTCCCCAAGGCCCCCGCAGTCCCCAGCCCTTGCGGGTAGGGCGGGGATTTGCTCCATGGATTTGCTCCATCAGTGCCAGTGAGCCCAGCGGTGCTTCTCTCCAACCCTCCTTTCGGCAGGGCGACGGTCACCTCTGCCCGGCCCGATCCCCATCTCTTCCGAATGAGGCAACCCAAGCGTGGGCTTGCAGGGACACCTGGTGGCTGCCAGCCTCACTGCGGGGCAGGAAGGTCCCTGGGGCTGCGTGGGAGCTGCGGGACTGCTCCGCGGGAGCTCGGGGTGGGACTGTTGCAGGGTTTGGTTTATGTGCAGCACCCAGGGCCGGCCGCAAGCAGCCATCCCTGCTGGGCAGCAGTAGCAGCAACAGAGCTTGTGAGCAGGGAAGGGCAAATCCTCCAGGGGCTGACGGAGGTGCTTGCCTGCTCTGCTCCTTTAGCACAGGGAGGTTCCAGGGACAAGGCCACAACGTCCAGCGGGCAGAGCTGGCTCTGGACGTTGGCCAGCCTGTGCCAGCGAAAGCAGAGAACGCTGTGGATGCAGGACTCAGTTAGAGAAGGAGAGCGGGCAACTCAGAATCATTGCCCACAGGACATCCTCCTCCCCTCTGTGTGCTCCCAAGGAGAGAGCTGGCTGCTTCGTGTGCTCTGCCCTCGCTCCCCCTGAGGCAATGCTGTTCCCTTTGCTATGATGCTCCAGGCTGTTGACAGGGATAAAACAAAGAGGATTTTGCATCCAGCTGCCTGCTGGAGATCCATATCCTCACTCAGAGAGGAGAGATTTGTTCTTGTGTGGTAGCAAGTAATTAGTGTCTCCCTTTTCTCAGCTCTGCTCCACTTTATCGGGACAATGCTGAGTCCCTCTGCAGCTCTGTCTTGCCAGTTCCTTTTTTTAGAAGCCATGTTTTATACATCCCAAGCAGCAGCCCCAGCACAGTGAACTCTATTAAGATGCTCACTCTGATTCTCTTATACCCTTTAGCATCAAGATAACTCAGCCCTCAGTGACAGTACTTGCTCCTCCATACCTGAACTCATAGCTTGTCCTTCTTGCCTCCTGCTAACACATGCCATCTGGATTTGCTCTTTCGGTACATCCTCCTCAGCCTGTACGATTTCTCAAAGATGTCAAAGATCACAATAAAAGTATGTTGACTTTACCAAAGAGATGCTGAGCATTCCCTTCCCTCTCCCTGCTCCAAACCACTGTGAGGCTGCTCTGTGAGCAGTGAGCAGGAGACTTTCACCCTGAAAGAACATTTGGGGTGCCACATTCTCTAGCTATGACTCAGCACAGCAGGACTTGGACCCCTCCAGGTTCAGAACCAGAGGGTAAGAAGTGCCTGGAGCCCCATGCCCAGACTGATGTCTGCATCCCTCAATGAAGAAGAATTGATATGACAGGCAGCACTGCTTTCATCACGTGCCCATCACTCCTCTGCTGCCTTCTTGTGTGCTCTGAGAGGTGCCAGCAGGGGATCTCCTCCTTTCGATGTCCCACAGCACACTGAGAGCCACCCCGAGGTCTCTCTTTGCTTTCAGCTCAGCTCTCTGCAGCTGGTGGCCGCAAGCACAGCACAGCCACATCCCTGCTGGCCGGGAGATGCTCTGCACCCGCGGCCCTGCCGCACAGGCTACCAACCAACACAGCCCTCATGTTCCCACGAGGAGGATGTCCCAGTGTCCCCTGGAGCCTCCTGGTACAGCAGTGCCATTGGGTACACTGGGAGACCGGCCGGGCACCACGCAGGGCCGCATAGGGAGCGTTTGCTGGGGAAGTCCCCAAGTTGTAGCCATCAAAGATAGGTTTGTGCCACCATGGCAGGCGAGGCCCACGCCATCCCGCTGAGCCCTGCAGCCTCCATATCCACAGCCACAGCTCCCAGCAGGAGGCAGCGCCTCAAGCACAGCCTGAGGGCCTGGCACCAGGTGCTCATGTGGCTGGTTCAGTAGGCTAAGAGTGACAGGGGGCTTGTGATGGCCCAGGTGAGGTCAGGGCCACTGGGCCAGGCCCGGAGAGCCGGGCAGACCCTGAGGAGCTCCCCATGCCGGGGAAGTTTCCTGTTTGCTGCCCTTGCTGAAGCATCGGCCCTGCAACCGCCGCCGGGCTCGTGCTTCCGGCCGGGGCTCCCGCCCGGAGCCCCCCTGCACTATCAGCTCGCCAGATGCCTTTTTCAGGATACTGTGGTAAAACTGTGCCGGGCAGGCGCTGTCATTTGGGGTTTTCTCTCATGTCAGCCTCGAAGACAAATTGGATAAGGAGGAGCGGGAGGGGAAAGAAAAAATAAAATTGAAAAAAAAAAAAAAAAAAAAAAGAAGAAAGGAAGATGCCTGCTGCCATCCGCCTCAGGGGCTGTGCAGCAATGGCACCACCAAGCTGTGGGGTGAGTTGATGGTGGGATGGGGTGGTTGCCATGGCAGCATGGCCCGCCTGGGCGCTGTCGGCCTCTAGTGGTGGCGATGGCAGCGTGGTGCCATGGCGGTGTTGCTGCGGGTCCCAGCTGCATCACCAGCCTTCTGCCTTCCCTTCTGGTGCTGCTGTTCAGCCTGGATGTAGCCTCCGGGTGCTACCTCTGCCAGGATGTCATCTTCCATTAAGACACCGTTTTAGGTGGTCATCCTCCAACAGCACGTTATCATCTATCAGGACGTTGGTTTCCATCATAACATCATCCTGCGCTGGGACGTGGCCCACACCACGGTGGCAGGGGAGCAGGAGCAGCATGCATTGCCTGTCCTCGTGTAGCACCAGCAGCAGCCAGGCAGGCCACGGTGCCCCAAAGCACTTAGAGTGCTCTCCTGGTCATTGCTCTGCACTGGATGGTGTTGAGCATCCTCTGTACTGGGCACACTGACGGCTGGCTGAGGCAGACTGGGAGAGCAGAGACAAATAGGGAAAATGTATCCTCTGGGATGCAGCAGTGCAGCAGCACCAGCTGTCCTGTAGCAGTGTGAAGGGCAGAGCGGGGATAGCAGGGCCCAGGGGACAGCAGTGCCCAGCATGCAGCATGGGCAGCCCAGTGCCACCCTGCCAGGCAGCGGCTGCGCTGAGCCAGTGACCTGAAATCATGGCCGCTCGCTTTCACTGGCAAATCTTGTGTTTGTGTGGTTTCCTTTTCCTTCTTCAACATACTCTTTTTTCCTTCTCTCTTAGTATTGTTCCCTTTCCTGTGGAGGCAAATAGCAGCCCTTCCAACCTTTTGGTTCCACATTCTGCATAGGACCAAAACTAATCAGAGTCCCAGTGGAGTTCAGCTTTAATTACCCATGAGATCCTAATCTGCTGCAGGGTCTACATGCTCCTTCATCCAAGCTTTCCTTTTCCCTCTGCTGCTCTGCAATTCCTCTGTCACACGTCTCCGATTCCCCATAGCCTCCCCAGGCAATTTGCTCTGAACAAGATCACAAGTGAAATTCCTAGCCCAGAAAAGCTTCTGTGCAGAGTGGCGTAGAAAAAGCCCAGCTCCGCTGCAACAGGACAACGGAGCTCTTCTCCATCAGCCAGAGACTCCACCTGGGACTCCCCATACCTCATGTAAGATGTCTCGAGCACAGCTGAAGGAAAGAATCCCTGGAATCCTCATGCATAAATTCCCTGGATTCTTCCCTGGCAATGCCTTCCTCCCTGCACAGTGCTGACTGAAATGCTTTGGGAACCTTGTTGGCTCCAGCTCTGTGCATTTGATAAGCAGCCAAGCCTGGAAGAAATAAGGGATACCCTTGGAAAACAACAGCTCAGGTGGATTCTGGTGGCAGAGTGGATGATGGCTGTGGCTGAGTTGGCAGCAGTGAAGGACACAGTGGGTGCAGGAGGAAAGCAAGCGCAATCTGAGCCACACAGCAGAGAGATTGGTCTCCTTGATCCCTCTCCTGATGAGGACTGCTTCTTCAGCAGCACCTGAGAAACGTCAGCCACCAGGGGGAGGATCTGCTAGCCAGAAACCCACGTGCAGTGGGGCTTTTGCAGAACAGTTTAATTTTGACCCCACCTTTCAGGCTGGAGGCCTCTCCCTTTAAACATGACAAGCACCTGCAGCCCTAGTTGACCTATTTGCTACCGTCGGGTGCTGCTGCTCCAGCTCTTCTCCAGTCTCTGAGCTCCCAGTAGGGGCTGTTTTATTTTTTCTTTCTCCTTTTCTAGCGTATTGTCAGGAGTAAGTTTGCAGGAATCCAGAAATTGCTCTGATTTCTAGGTCACTCTGCTGCTGAATGACTGTGGGGGATGTTTACAATGTATGTGTTGCTGTAGGCTATGGTCACAGGTTGTGGAAACTTAGCTGTCCTATTTTGTGAGGTTACACACTTTGGGGCACAGGGTGCCTCCGTGCTGTGGGTCCTTAGCAGCCTAGGGGTTACACACACAGCCTAACCCTGGACCACCTGCCTGGGGTCGCCCTTCCCATGTGCAAGAACTGGCTCAAGGAGCAGCACTGGGCTTGCACAGCAGCAGGGGCAGTGGCTTCCCGAGGATGGCAGCAGAACGTAGAACAGCAAAGCATTGCTTGTTCTTGTGGCCACTTTATCCTCAGACACTGGAATTGGGGCAGCTCTCCTCAGGGACCAGAGGCCTTTTTTTCTGGGGCTGTCTGCATTCATCCCTATTTATAGCAGCCATCTCTGCAATCAAAGTTTCCTTTAACACGCGGGATCTGAAGCTACCCAGCAGGCACGAGGGCTGAGCCATGGCAGTGATCAAGCAGAGCTCCTGGGAGAGGGAGGGACAGACACAGTGACACACTGTGTGCCCCCACAGACTTTCGATGTGATGGGTGTGACAGACACTGCAGACTCTCACCAGGGACAAGGATGCTGGGAGGGATCAGGGCAGGAAGAGTGGTACTGCCTTTCTATTCAAAGGGGAAATAAGAAATTAACGATACCTCTCAGGTCAGCAGTTTGATCGTTCTTCTCCATCACCTGGACCTGATTACAACACCTCAGATGCAGCTGGCAGTTCTGTCTGGCTTTAGGAGTTGCTGGTACTTCCCCACACCCTGTATATTTTGGCATTATGGATTAATGATGATTTACTGGGCATTTAGTTGTTTGTCATGCAGTCTGAGAAGCCCTGAGCTGAGCTCACTCCTTGTGCTCGTTCTTGCCTGGGATTCTGAGCCTGGAAAAGCCCCTGGGCAGGATGTGGAGCCATGTGCAATTACCATAGATGTGGTGAAGCTCTCCTTCTCCTTTTCTTCTCCTGTCCAGTGTTTTTTAAAAAGGAAAATAAGTATTCACTAATTGGCACCTTGAAAGCTGGCTGCTTCCTCAGGCACCAGCCCAGGAGTCCTGGGCAACAGCAAGAGCTGAAACTGGAGTTTACTGATGTTTCTGAGGTCTGCCAAAAACATGTGCCCTCCCAGCAGGGAAGAAAAAAAGCTCTGGGAGAGGAAAAGTTGTGTCCGTTTAGCAGAGGACTGCACTTCATCATGGTGAGTGGACCTGTCAGGGAAGCGACAGGCAGTACCAGTAGTCTGGAAGGGCTGGGGTGTGCCCAGCTGCAGAGAGCTGTAGTGTGTTGAATGTTTTTGTTCCCTGTGAGGGTGTAAGTGCGTGCATATCTTTAGGAAAGAAGGGCTTGGCTCTCCTGCCTGTCAGGGCTGTGCAGGGTGGCAGAGCTCTGTGTGTTCCTGGACTACAGGTAGGGATGGAGACACCCAGAACCTCACCCTCCCCTCCCTGTCCCACCATGGAAAGGCAAGGCAGTGGCAGTTTTATCTCAAAGTAGAACAAAGGGTTCTTTTATTCTTTCTGCAGACACATTTCGATTTGCCATGAGCATGTCTGTGCTCAGACTGGCTGGCTGTGTCAGCTTCAGCAGGGCACATCTATACAGGGAAAACTGAAAACGGGAGACTTCTGTCACCAGGCCGAGTCTCACTTCTAGGAAAGAAACCCTGTTACCAGCCAAACAGCATGACACTGTGGTCCCTTGCACAGCAGATGTTGCTGAGCAGACAGGCTTGACAGAACAATCTAAAAATAAAACATACTTGCAGATATTTTTCACATCAACTTTTTTCCTTAATTTTTCTGGGAAGGAGTTTTGGCTCAAAGTGTATCTATTCCCAGGCTTCTCATCTTCTTTCACACCTCTCCCCTTTACCCGACTGCTATACTGGAGAGTTACAGCGCATCGAGGATGTTGTCAATTTTGGTGACCAGATCCTGACGCTTGTTGGAATGCATCTTCTCATTCTCAATGTAGGTATCCTTCTTGAGCTTGCCAGCTACAAGCCGCTCAGCTTCCACCGAGGACTTCAAAACGAGCTCCTTGACTTGGCCATCCAGCTTCTGAATCTCACTTACCTTAGAGGAGTAAAAAACAAAAGGAACACTAGAGAAGACAAAACAAACCCATCTCCTCAACACCCCTATAGTGAAGTTGGAATAGAAGAGATGACTGAGGTACAGCAAATGATGAAGTCAGTGCTAAATAGAAATGTCTCCAATCCCTGCACGTTGCCTCCTGAGCTGTTGCCTCTTCCTGCCAACACATTATGAGGAACATCTCATGAATGGATAATTAACCAGTGCAGATATAAAAGGGCACCAAGGACCCAGGAGCCATACTGGCAGGAGACAGATGCAATGACTGTTAAAGAGTGCTTAATGATGGGGTTTAAAGGCTTTAAGCTGTATCACCACTGTGACAGCTGGAAGATGTGCCCCTGCAGTTAATGTCAATGGTGTGCGAGAAGCAGCTCTATATTGACAGAGCTACCCCTTCAGGTAATAACAGATTAAGAAAAGTGTCTGTTGGTTGAATGGACCTTAGTGATTAAAACATCCCCTGCTTGGGGTTAGGTGGCTGTTCCAGGTAAGTTCTGAAATATAGCAGATGCAGTGAGGTACGCTCTCTGTACTGCAGCTTTCAACATGGTACAGCAAAATACCCCCTGAGGAGCATCATCTTATGAAAAATCTATCAGCATCAAATTTATACATGGAAGAAAACATGAGATTAGGGATATGATATTAGCTTGGCTGGCATCAGCAGTAAAGTCAGAACTGATGTTGGTAGTCTCCATTTTTGCCAATTGTCACTGTAATGAGCAAAGTGAGCATCAAGACTGTGTTACAAAACCACTACCCATTCAGCAGGTTTTAAGGGCTGCTTAAGAAACAGCACAAACAGCTGTTTAACAACGTGGCTGCATAACCAAGATTACTGCAACTGGAAAAAAGGAAAAAAAAAATAAAAATCTTTACCCCCTCTGGCAGGGATCAAGCCAGTTTTTGCAGGGGAGAGGGAAAGATATAAGCTGCAGAAACTAAACACCGCATTAAAAGTCAGCTCGAATATCTGACTGAGCCAAAAGCAGAAGAGCTTCAGAGAATTAACATTTCTTACTTTATCACATAAGTCAGAGCCTTCTGTCTTCAGTTTAGACTGCAGAGCAGCTATTTCACTTGTCAGGGCCTTATGTTCAGTCTCCAAAGACTTCTTGCCACTGTTTAGGGTGGAGATGTCCCGTGACTGTTTGTATTTATTCACTGCTTCATCAAAATGACGATACAGCCCAAGTCTCTTGTTTACTAGAGTAAGCACCTGCTCTGTGATGCAGGCAACTTTCATCCTAGCTTCAGCAGCTGGATCCTGGAAGAAGACAGAAGAAAAGATCAAAGCAGTCCTATCTTTGATCTGCATTAAGCCATACTTGCTATGTGCCACAAGACTGTTACAGCAAAGGCACTCTTTGCAATTAGGTCAACTGACAGCACTAGGAAATGGTTCAAGTACTGACTAGGGCAAGCACCTTTCAGAAATTCAGCACAACCCAACAAAGAACTTCAAAAAAAAAAAAAAAAAAAAAAAAAAAGCAAGCAAAAAAATTGCAGAAAGATTTACAGATGTCCTTGTTTATCAGGGACAAATCATTTTTTTTATCCAGGGGGCAACACTCAGATTAGCCATAGTACACCGAACCCTGCGGAAGTATAAAAATGGGGATCCACTTAAATGTCAAGTGGGAACAGTTGGAGAGAATTACTGGCATGAAAAATCTCTGACCATTGCCTGAGTAAGCCATTAACACTTGCAAAGGATTCTTCATACAGCACCTTAGTGATGGAGAAATCCAGCCTCACATAGATGATCACAGTGAAGAACAAGATGTAAAAGGCTCCAACCACCAACAGGGGTTCTTGCAGCATCAGTATTTTATTGAAGGTGTAATGAACCTATGAGAGAAGTTTGAAATGCTGAGCAGTGACCCACGTTATCAGAGGACAGAACACCTCAGGCAGCAGCAGAACTAGCTGTGCAGTTAAGGAGGTGTTCATTTTTGAAACCAAACATGAATGTTTTGACCATCATGATAAATACAGAGGAGGCCCAACTGGTCAGGCCACGCTCACCACTATGTCTTGGATGTGCTGCTCCACCAGGTTGCTCTTGTGTGCCACAATAACTGGGCGTCCAAAAGTGTCCAGGTATGTGTAGTGAAGCTCATCTGAAGCACGATTGATTTCATAGGGGCTGTCCACATGGATATTCCTGTGGATAAAGCCAGACAGTCCTGTCTGAGTCTATGCTAGAACTTGGCTGGTCAACTGTGGACTCCAGCACAAGGCCGATTATGCAACTTAAATAACACTCTAGAAGGAAGCAGAGCTGTGTTCCAAGGTCTCTACATGTATAATCACCGTGCTGTTTCACTGTCTTCAGGCCATCAGAGCAGCCACACTAACTGCTACCAATACAGCAACTTCTACAGCAATAAACCAGGAGTAATGGCACTTACTTGGCACCTTCTGGCAGTACGATCTTGACAGTCAGAGAATCTGTAACTTGCTCGTCAAACACGTGGTCCACAAATCTCATTTTCAGGGCATACTGATCACCTAGGAGAGTGCAGACCACGGAGTGGTTATGTTTCAAAGAACAAGGAGGAAGCCTGAAGCTCAGCTCCTACTAGAAGCAAAACCAGAATTCAGACAGATGCATCATGCAGCAGGGGGCACTAGCTCACTCAAATACGTTTTAAACAGATGTCTCCAAAAACCTGTAGGAAGCACAGAAAAGAGGGATGGATTTGCATACTCTAGAAATAACTCCTAGCAACAATTGCTAAGGTACGGTATACCATTTGTTACTGTACAGCAACCACCTTTTAAATGCAGAGGAAAAGATTTCTTATTCCCTTCACCCAAACCACCCACCAAGATTGTAGAGGTATTCGTAGCTTGGCAGGTTATAGCCAATGATGTAATGGGTTTTCCATCCTCCAAAAAGTGGGAAACGGGGACGTATCTCCATCTCAACAGAGTCATCCAGGACCAGCAGGTGGCTGGTGGAGATATTTCCGATTTCATCTCTGTAATAGACATCCTGAGCAGCAGCTGGGAGAATGGTCTGTGTGAAGAGAACCAACAGTCAGTTCCTCAACTAAGAGTTAGGTTCCAGTGGAACTGGAACAGCTGTTAAGCATCAGAAAACAGTGCTTCCACGTAAGACAACAAAATGCCATTCAGCACTAAAAGGTAAAATTGTGGTATTCTAAGTGATCAGTCACTGAAGTGACTGCCAGTACTCAATTTACCTGGCCTATAAGTGAATGTGGGAAACCAGGGCTTTCTCCAGCCCAGATTCAAATATTCCAGACAGCAAGGGATTTCACTGCACCTACCAGAACAGCAATTCTCTTTTCACTCCAGCTCGCTGCTCCTAGCTCACTGAGCTTGCTGGTTTATGCACAGCAAAATGAAATTTCTGTTTGGCTGCATCACCTTGCAGAATTACATCAATCAATTCTGGAGACCTCAAGCAGTGAGGAAGGTTTTGGTTCAGATGAAGACATAAAATACTTTCTCATATCTGGCTAGCAGAGCCACAGCTTTAACTTTTGTTAAGTGTTTTACGATCAAGGAATGGATGGGTGAGTTTCCAATTATTGCTCAACATGCTACGATAGAAAAGGCAACTCTGAAAACAGGAGGGTGGGGAAAGGATGAAAGGCCCTTGTATAGTGGAAACAGGAAACTGGAACTGTTAATGCATTTGATTAAGGGGTTTAAGACAGTTTTTGAGACTGGAGGGTTAAGAGTGCAGAGAGACACCACATGCCTGGCATACGCAGTTTCTTTGGCCACCAGATGTAATAAGGCATATAATCTCCAATTTCCATTTCCAAAAGCCACTTTTGGCTTTTTGGAATGACCCTTCTCTGAAAACAGATCAGAGCTTTAATAATCCCTTATTACTCAGAACTGGGTATTTATTTATGTATTTAGGGATGCGAGGAAGAAGCCATGGTATGAACAGGTGATGCAAAATGCCAACCTTGAAAGATTTGACAGAAGAGATTCCGCTGTCTGGTTGTCTCTGGTAGTCATATCTGGAGAAGGGCCCTTTCAGCACTGCTCCCGTGTGCTTTAAATCAACTGTCTCTTCAACCGCAATGTTTCCCCAGTGGGACACCTCAATGACTCGGGTCATACTGGTGATGGTCAGGAACGGACTGTTGTTTTCATAGTGCACCTTCAGAGTGTCCTAGCAGGAAGAGAAAGCAAGTGACTAACCCAAAGTGAGGAGCAACCTCCTCTCCCAATTATGGGTCTCTGTGTCCCCAAGAGAAACTTCCTCAATAAACTCTACAGAGGTAGAAGTTGTTTCTGTATGGGAAGACTTGAGCCACCCCAGCCCAATCTACATAGGATACCAGGTGCCATGGTCACAATCTCTCTGTGCAGGCATTTACCTGGCTGTATGGAGGGATGTCCTTGAAGGGACCATACTCAATCGTGTCTTCTGTGCGGGAAGGGTTCCCCAGCTTGGTGTAACTCTCCACATTCCTTGAGGCCAATTTGACATGAGTTGTTTGGGTCTTGGTGAAGTATGGCGAGTAGAAATAGTGATTTCCTTCAAAGACCACAAACTGCTTCTCGCTCTGGGTAATGTGAGTGGGGTAGGGCTGCAGGACATGCGTGAAAACCATTTCGACAGAGACACGGACCTTGGCCCCAGGTGCCAAAGGAGATGGCAGCTTCACAGAGAAAAACTTCCCACTGCAAAGAAGAAGAGGCAGTGAGATCTCCCCAAGAGAACAATCAGATCCAGTCCTCTGTGAGATCCCCTGTGCATGGAAACACCTAAGATTCTGTATTGGATATATGGTGTGTGACTGGGGACAATGTTGTATTTCCTCCTCAGAGGCCTCATCCAAGAGGGTGAGCTTACTCTGTACCGAGGGCAGAAGGGAAAACATAGGGTGAATTGTGTTCAGGCACAATTATAGCCTCTTTCCCAGATATGTGGGTATCATTTTGGGAATGGAATGGCGTTACACTCCTATCTCTAGTTCTGCATTTATAATGCATGCTTCAGTGGCATTTTCCCATTCTCCAGATGACAAGAATGATATGAATCAGAAACAGCATGTGCAAATGTGCTTGAGATGTCTATAATTTATCTTTTGAACATGTTCCACCAAATTTATCTTTTGAACATGTTCCACCAAAACTTTATTTTCAGCTTTTGCCCACAGGAGCTGAAACCAAGGTACTGTTAGAAAATGAGCACAGTTTTGGAATGGGGTACTACAGAACGGATTGAGGTTTCACCAAACTGCTAAGTATGTACCAGATGGACTGAGGTGATGTGAGCAGCATGTGGACTTCACGCCATGCCTCGTGTCCCACATGCAGAATAACATGGGCCTTCCTGCTATCAGGAACCCTGATCCACCTGACCAATGTAACTGCACAGCTACCATCCCCTCAACATTCATCACCACTGCACTGTTGACCCACTTTTAAAAAGATCGTTTATTTCTCAGCACAGCTTAGAAATCATGCGCTGGCCCTGCCTTACAAACCATGCACAGCATCCCAAAGTTGGCAGAGCAGAGCTCCCAGCACAACACAGTGTCCTCTGTGCCTGCAGCAGGGACTGCAGTACCCCACACACTGTATTACTTTCCACACCACAGACTAAGAACAGTGCTTGGGGACGCAGTCAAAGAGCACTTCTAATTTGTCGTCATTGCTGCCAATCATCTGAGACCCCAAAAGGCATTACTGCAGCTATAATTCTTCCCACCCGCTGTTCTTTAATGAAGGAACAGGATGTTACTTAGGAACGTGGTTGAGCAGGCATACTGGTGATGGGCTGATGGTTTGAATGGATGATCTTAGCAGTCTTTTCCAATGTTAACAATTCTGTGGGCAGCAGGATCTGGGCCTGGCTGCTTGTGTTCTTTAGCCCTGCAGTCAGCACAGAGCACATCTTCTCAGCAACGAGACCACATGGCTCTCCCTGTGCACAGAGCTGTGAAGCACTTCTGTCCCACCCTGAGGACAGCGCTGCAGCCCAGATGCGTAACTGCAGGTCAGTCCTCTGAGGGTGACACTCACCTTTTTCCCTTCACTTTCGTCTCTTTCACTTCCAAGATGTTCTCCTCCTCTTCCTCGCCCTTCACCTGTTCCAGAACACACCGATCAACGCGCTGCCCTTTCAATCACTGAAGGCAGCCGGGTCGGACCCCAGATGTGGCTTTAAGGGGACGTTCCCGCAGAAGCTGACAAGAAGCGACGGCCGCCCTCCCGCTGCCCAGACTCAGCACCTCAGCCCGCTTTGTTCCTCCCGATCGCGGCAGGTCCTCCCGCTGCCGACGTGTCCCGTCCCGGCTGTGCGGCCCGGGGCGCGGCGCTGTGCCGACGTGGCCCTGCAGCCCCGGGCCGTGCCGCGGCTGTCCCGACTCGCGGGGCTCCCCGCGGCTTCCCGCACTCACCTGCACGCCCAGGTAGGCCAGGCGCGGCT
Organism: Meleagris gallopavo; assembly: GCF_905368555.1. NCBI lineage: Eukaryota > Metazoa > Chordata > Aves > Galliformes > Phasianidae > Meleagris > Meleagris gallopavo. The sequence goes on along the minus strand of NC_139417.1, from coordinate 8,977,117 downwards.
CCAGGCCCGGCTCCAGCGCCAGCAAGAAGGAGGAGGCGGCGGGGCCGCCCGGCGCGTTGGCCAGGCTGAGCTCGGCCGACACCTTAGCCAGGTGCGTGCTCAGGTCCACGGTGCGCCGCGCCTCCTCCAGCTGCAGGTCGGCGGCGGCGGCCCACACGGCCGCCAGGCAGAGGAGCAGGCGGCAACGCAGCCCCGCCATGGCCGACGCGTGCACGGGGAGGGCACAAGATGGCGGCGCCCGCGCTGTACGGGGAGGGCACAAGATGGCGGCGCCCAGCGGCACAGGAGACGCGCGATGGCGGCGCCCGGCAGCGCGTGAGGCCCCCGGCGGGGGAGGTAGCCTCGCGAGTGCCTGAATAGAAAGGCGGGGCTGCGGGCGCGGTGCTTTGTGCTGTCCGCGTTGCAGAGAAAAGCGGGGAGCGATGCTGTCTGCCGTGACTGCTGTGGGTGTGGGCCCCGCGGGACAACGGGCCGTGCGTGTTTTCATAACGTGCTTCAGACCCTGACCTTGGTTTATTGTATCGTGAGCTGCAGAGACAATGCTCTGAATTGGGCTGAGGTTGCCAAGGGTCGGATCAGAAGTGGATTTCCTACATGAGTTTGGAGCTGGAGTCACAGAGCCCCTTGGCAATGGTGAAACAAAGAGGGACGTATCCTGGTGTGTTACGTTCCGAACAGCATCACCTCTGAAGCACACTGCTGGCTCTGCTCCAAGCTTTGCACAGCGCTGCTGCATTTTAGGGCTCCTTCTGGGTGTCCATGTGAGTTTTGTGTGGAAGTGTCCTCTCCAGGAGCAGCTGTCCCTGCCCTTCCTCCAACCCCAGCCTCTGTGTCACAGGGAGTAAATGAACTCCAGACTGCTTTTATTTCCCCTCCCTCCCTCAGGGAGATTTCTCCTGGCAAATGGAGGGAAAGAAATAATACACATTCCATTGTGTCTGAAGATAATTGGGTTTCAGTTGTTATATCCAGGGCCAAAAGTTGGATTCAGCCCAGATCCTGGCTCTGAGCTAGCTGGCAAACACGGCATTTCAAAACCTGACCCATCCCAGACCCTAGAGAGCTCTGAGTCAGGCTGTGATACGCTCACCCCGTGCTCAGATCCATTCCGAACTGTGATAATTGAGTCATACTGAGTGTGTAGCATCTGCTCCCAGCTCTACACATCGTCTAAATTTATCCTTAGGCTCAAAAGCCACTGCTTTTAGGATTCTTGCTTGCAGGACAGATTTTGCTTGCAGGCCCATCTCACTGTCCTGCACCCAGTGTGGATGTGGTATAACATGGTGCCAGGCTACAGCTACTTGTGCTGAGTTAATGCTCTCAGAAGGCACCAGAGAAACGCTGGCCAGGTTTGCTGGTTACATCTGCTCAAGCAGGAAGGGAGAGGCTGGGTTTAAACATGAGAAGCTGCGGGGCCCTGGCCAGATGCTGCACACTAATTGTTCCAGGCTGCAGGGCCAGCATCCCTTGTACGTAGCCAGTCTCCATGCCCCAGCTGGGTAGCTCAGCTCCTCTGCCATCTGCAAAGGATGTGGTGCAGGGAAAGTGTGTCACCCTCAGGGACATTGAGCACTGGAAGGGGATGGACCTGAGTGGCAAGAGCAGTCTGCCAGGGAGATGCAGAGAGCATTCCTCTCTCTCCATCGGCCCTAGACCACTGAGGTTTTGCAGTCTCAGCCCTGAGGCTGTAGGTAGGATCTGGCTGACTGACAGCTGAGTTTACTTAGCCTTGCTAAGGCCCTTAAAAAACTGCTGGAGAAAAAAGAAAAAAAAAAAGTAAAATTCCAATTTTGTTATTTTTACAACCTCATTTTTCAGCTAGTCAGCACAACTCATGCACAGCTTTTGCCAAGGAAAACATGCTGCGATTCCTGGTTCGGGCTCATGAGCGGTGGGTCTGGAGGGGGCTGTCGAGGGCTCAGCTGCTGCCCTGTGTTCATAAGCCCTGAAAATGTGTCCTGCTTTCACAGAGATGATGCTAAAGGGTGCTTTATCTGTACAAAAAGTAGGAATTTTAACGCTTACTAGAAATGTAACTGAAATGGCTACAGATGAGTACTGGCGGTCTGCTTGTAGAAGAAATCTACTATACAAGCAGTTGAAATGCTTGAGCAGAGAAGGGGATGTTGCCCACTTGAAGAGATGGCTTCAGTTTAGCTGGGTCTGGGTCTTGTTGCAGGGTCAGTCCATGCTTTGGAGAGAGGAACTGAGCAAATTTGATTATACGGGAAAATCAGAGTGTGATCACAGCTGCCACTAACATACCACCAAGTGCTGGCAGGGCCCAATAACACACAACATTCAAACCACTCTTAACATGTAATTCAGCCCTTCGCATCACACCCCTGCTTGAAAATGCCTTTGGCAGATTGGATCCTGCAAAGCCAGAGAAGGCATGAGGAGGACAGAGTGCAAATCTTGGCTTGAAATGTTAAATTCTGCCTTTCCGCAGAGCCAGCAGTGGAGGGAGGCTGCTATCCTGCCAAGCTCTATGGCTAACGTCCCTCAGCCTTTCCTGCCCTGCTCCGTGGCCGTGCCCCTCACTCTGCCCAGCTCTGCAGCGCTCGCCCCCCGCCAGCTCTTTGTGTCCGCATCCCGCCGTCAGGGGGCGCCCAAGCGTCCCTCAAGCCGAGGAGAGCGGCGGGGGCGGTACGGTAGCGTAGCCCCGCCCCTTGGCGAATAGCGTGCGCTACGCCGCTGGTGCACGGAGCTGCGTGCATCAGCCCAGCTGTGTGGTTCGGTGTGACCCCTCTGATCAGTGGCACCGCGTTTTTCTTTCTGATCCTTTAAGGCCCTGCAAACGTGGGTGCTAGGAGCCACCTCATATCTAGTGCAGTCCCAGGGCCGTGATCCTATGTTTGGTGTCAGCAGGGCATGCTGAGGCACTGTCCCAGGCTGCTCGCTCTAGTTCTTTGTGCAATAACTGAGCTCCCATCTTTGCATAGAACTTCTCAGCTTTTCTCAAGAAAGGAAAGCACTTGATGTGTCTTTATCTTGGAAGCCCTTTTTTTTTTTTTTTTTTTTTTTTTTTTTTTTGTGGAGTGTGTTTTCTGTTTGCCAGAAATTTAAGCAGGGATGTGGAACCAGTTCTGAGCACTAGAATAATTATTGAAGCTTTAACATCAATCCATAACCACTTCAGTTTTAGGTGATAGTATTTTGCTGGACATACCTTCAATTGGTGGCTCAAGGATTTGCAAACAATGAGTCATAACTCCCTGGGATCAAAATTGCAGCTGCTGGGGCACGAAGCATTGAAAAGTGTTGTCCAAGATAAAGCAAAGTAAACCTCACTGCCCACACACCCTTATCCTTCAAGGCTGAGTATCTTTGCAATACTCTTTAAAAACATGCACACAAAATTATACGGTTGCTATTGATACAGAACTTACTTCTCCTTTTAGAGTAGATAAGAGGGGATTGCGAAAATCTGTGATTTGAAAGAACTGAAGCAGATGGACCTGAAGCCAATATGCAGCACCCTGTGCTTGCAGGGAGGTGGCTGGATTGTGAGAAAGGCGTTGTGCTACGCTATGTGGCCATGTCCTTCTGAGTCAGGGGCCCAGAAGAGACCCAGGGCCTCTGCAGACCACGTCTGGCCCTTCACATCCAGGATGGACCTGCAGAAAGCACATGGAGATGGTTTGGTTCCGACTCAAGGAGAGCTTCCCCTCTTCAAAATGCCTTCGGGACACTTTTTTGGCACTGACTGACTGCTAAGGAAGAAGCTCCTGCAAGTCACCTGTACCGTAAAATATCCCACTTGCAGTGCTCACATGGCATCAGGCTGCTTCATATGACACATTCTGGGTACAACAACAGCATGACACAGCCACCCTTGCCACAGAACCGCCTGGCTGCAGGGCTCATGCAGCTGGTGTGTGCAGGGAAGAGTGGCAGGATACAACCTATTGGTCCTTCAGGCTGTTACAGGCCTGTCTGGCCTGGCCCTGTGGCTGCAAATCCACTTATGTCATAAGCTAGGAGGTCTCAGGCACACCAAACCTTCACTCTCGTGGCTTCAGAACCTGGTAAGTCACAGCTTGCGGAACAAGCTGCTGTAACAAAAGCTTGGTTCCTGAAGAGAGGTCAGTTCTGCAAAGGCCTGTGCCATTCTGTGCTGGCCGTGTGCATTGCTCTCTATTTTTATAGAATTCCTAGGGTTTAAAACAGTATTTACAAATGTCCCTGCTTAGAAGGACTTAGATCTGACAAGGTTACTGACTCACTTTGGCCTCAGGGAAGTTACTTCACCCCTGGATCATCTTTTCCACTTGAGTACTGAGACCAATCATGTAAAATTACCCGGCAGACTGCCAATGCAGCTGTAAAAATTAATTACCCAGTATTTAGCACCGGGTAAGAAGTGGGTAGCTGCTGCTGTTGTTGGAGAACCTCTGTACCAGGGAGGCCAGCTCAGAGACCCATTGGGTCTCAAGTGACCGTCACTATTTGTGGGACAGCTTCTTGACATGAATAGAATGTAGGCATCTTTCTGCTCTCTAGCCTGAAGTCTGAACTACAAAAACATGCTTTTGTCCTGTGACACTTGAATTTTCTGTGGGTTTTGGCTCCCACCAGTCCAGGCTCCAGGTCGCTGTGGTGGTGACAAAGCTGTGTGGTGACTGTTTTACTTTGGCCACTTTACATTTTACAGAAGCAGACAATTGCTTCTCCCCTCTTGCCATGCCACAGCCAGCATAGGCACTTCGACCTAAGAGGATGTCCCTGTGTGTCTCAGGCTTCAACACATGCATTTAGACCCTTTATCAGTGCTTTGTTTTTATGATGTTCAGCCTCCAGCAGCTGCATTTCATCAGTGAGCAGGGATGCTAGTAATCCCTTGTGCTGTATCTAGCATTCTCTGCACCTCAAGAGAAGCATGGATTAGAGAGATCTGGCATAAGATAACATGATTGCAGTTGCTTCCTGTGGTTGGTATCTGGTGATCTAGTCTTGTCAAGAGCTAGAATTTTACTTTCATGTGTTGCTGCTGTAAGATTTAGAAATCAACTAAGGACTGCAAAGGAGAAAGAATCAGTAGATTACCAGAGCAGTATGTGTACTGTAGGCAGGGATTAGAGAAGAGGGCAGGCGAAAGACTACAGCTGTGCTTTTGCCAGTGGAAATGCTTATGTGGTCATGTAAGAGCAGATTTCTAGTGAACAAAATGCCAGAAGAAGCAGGGTGAATCTGGTTTAGCTTGGAGTACAAAAACAAGATATTGTGTGTTTGCTGCAGCTTACTTCCTTTTTAAAATTTTATTTTAGCAAGTCCTAGCATTATGATGATAATTTGAGGAAGCTGGCCTGGAAAGCAAAAGATGGCAAGAGAAAAACACTGCAAAGCTCCTGAGAGGAAGCTTCACACATGGATGACAGGACGGTCAGCTGGAGCTTTACCTTTCCAGACCCAAGAGGTAACAAAGGGTTCCAGGACTGTGACCAGCAATGACGAGGAGGGACTGCAGGACTCTGGTGAGCGAAAATATGCTGGGTAAATACTAGAAGAATGAGCAGGCTTCCCCCAAGCTTTTAACATCACAGATAGGCCAAGGTGGGGTGGCTGTATGTCCATTGGAAGTGTGTGAGTGCATTAGAAACTATGAGAAACATCAGCTTAGGCAACGTGCAGGTTAGCTCCCTGGACTTCTCTGCAGGTACCTCTGAAATCAGCACATAGTGAGTGTTTTTGAGTTCATGCTATTTCTCTCACTGTGCCTTTTCATGGACTGGCAAGAGGAAGGGAGGATCCCTTTCAGTCCAAGGACATGCAAAGAGATGGTGTTTTATTATCCCTAATTGGATGGGACAGAGATTAGATGTTACAAAGGGAACAAATCAAAGCTGGAGACATTCTTACTTCCTGGTTCAGTGGGATGAGTACCTGAAAAATGTTGAGGTTTCTGCAGCAGTAAATGTTTCTTTGCTATAATATGATGCATCTGCTATCTCTGTGAAGGTTCCTCAAAGGCAGCAAACTTCTTTCTTCTAAGCAATGTTAGTGATTGGGAACAACTGGCTTTGTGCTTTAAATCGATCAATTTTTATAAGGTTTCATTGAGTTTTTATATTATCAATCGAGTGGTCAGATGTGAAACACCATTTTCTTCACAGGCTACAGCATTTAGCTGTGCTGGGCTGTTAATTGCATAATGCTCTGGTGTCTCCCAAGCCTCGCGTTTATTCTGGTGGGGAAGTGTGTGTGCTGTCTGTACAGCCAGGTAAACGCAGAAGCCACCACTCAGCACTTCCATTTACCACTTTCTTACTACTGTCTCTTTACTTTCAACCACAGCCAACCTAACTATCATCTCTGCCAAATGACAAGCACCCGGGCTACATCACAAGGTCCTCTCTGCAGACATTCATTCTCCTGAGTGCCAGCATTCACGTGTTCTTCAAGGCAGCAGGACTTTGCCTCGTCAGTCTGAGCAAATGCAGCATTCCCACAGTGGACCAGAAACTCATCACAAATGGCTATTGCATGACACAGCTGTTGATCGTGCCAAGAAAGCCAGTAACACAGGAACTCAGTGCGAGGTTATCCTCTGTGTAACAAAAGCACATAATAGATGGTGCCAGGATCGCTCTGCAATAGAGAGGGAAGGAGGAAATCTCACCCACGGACCTTGATTGCTTTTTGTAGTGCATAAAAAGAAAGAAAAATGAAAGTTTTAGGTATGAGAGCAGGGGAATGCTCTGTAGCACAGCTCTCATGTCTGCTGCTAACAGCCCAGCATGTGTCTTCAGTTCAAGGAAACTGGCAGAGCCAAGAGTGCTGTGCCCCACCAGCTGCTGCTGTGCCCAGAGCTGCGGCTCAGCTGCAAACCACAGACCTGCACAATCATCAGATCATCTCAACTGAAACAGATATTCCAGATTATCACGTCCAACCATCACGCTGCCCTACCACATCCCATCACTAAGCAATGTCCTCGGTGCCACGTCCGCATACCTTTTAAATACCTGCGCCGCCTCCCCAGGCAGCCCGTTCCAACGTTTAACACTGCTAATGAATAAATTCGAGTCGCCTTACTGCAGCGCGGGGACTCCTGTCACACGCCCGGCCTCGCCCCCTCCCCACTAACATAAGATGGCGGCGGACGGCCCGCGATCACGTGACGTGCGCACGCCGCTTCCCTTCCCTCCCCCTCCCGCCGGCTCCCGGCGCCGTGATGACGTCAGTGACACCGGGCGGACCCCGTGACCGGAAGTTGTCGGGGGGGAGGCGGAAGTGAAAGCGGGGAGGTGGTTGGGCCCGATAAAGCCGACCGAGACGAGCGGAGGAGGGACAGCGAGGTTCGGGCGGGCGCTGCGGCACACGCACCACGGTGAGCGGGGGACGCGGCGCAGCGCCTGCGCTCGGGGCTGGGTTAGGGGTGCCGGCTCCGGCCCAGCTGCCGCTGCTGGGCGGGGGGTGCCGCTCGGGCCCCTCCCTGCGGCCGGAGGCGCCTCCGGGGCCGGCTGGGTTAGGGGGCCGCCGCCTTTGTACTTCACCTGAGCTCGGCCTGGTGCCGGCGTGGCAACCGCCCGCCCTCGGGGTGATGCGGGGCGATGGAGCCGAGCTGCCGCCTCCCTGGGGCCGGGCCCGGCGCTTCTCCCGAAACAATGGAGCCGAGGGCTCTCTGGGAAAGGGCTTCTCCGCCCAGCGCCTCGGGCACGGCGGCACGAAGGCCTTCCTCGGGCTGTGCGTTTCTCCAGGCCTTTGTGCGTGTCCTCGCTGTGAGGTGCCCGCGGTAGTCCCTCGCGAAGCGGAGTGCGTTGTCTGTAGCGTGCTGCGCTGCTCCTTGCCGGTAGGGTAGGGCTGGGGGCTGGGGCTGCCCCCAGCGCTGGGGGGTTGGGAGGCGGGTGGTAGTTGTGCTTGAGGTGGTGTGTGGAGGCGGGAGGGAGGGGGGGGGGGGGTCCCTGGGTGCTGCTTTAGAGAGCAGGCCGCCTAGGGAGCCATTTATGCTGCCAAACAGGAGGCTGGGAGAGCTGGCAGTTATTGCGAAAGGAGCTCTCAGCATGTGCAAAGCCTGACTCAGTTCTAAGGAGTATGAGAGTGGATGTTGGAAGTGCTTTTTGTTCTGAGCGTAATAAGGTAAATTAAATGATGGATGCATTATTAATGCCCAGGTATATCGAGGCTAATAAATATAAGAATACTTAATCATTGTATTAAAGAGAAGTGTGCTTTCTTTCTTGTAAATAGTGGAATTCTTGCAGTAGTAAGGCAGTTATTAAAAAAATAAGCTGCCGTAATCTGAAGGAAGAGAGGTAACTGTATCAGAATAAGTTAGTCTTACCCAGTAGCTCTGAGTTCTTTAACTAAAAGCTGGAATTCTCAATACTTGCAAGCTATGAATACTTGCTGATAAGCAGAGCTATTGGGATGTGTATTGTTTTTTTGAGTAAACTGAGAACACATGATAGAACAAAGTCCTCTCAACTGTAAGCAAGCTGTTCTTTGTTTGATAATTGTGAATCGGAACTGTTAAAGCTTTCAGCACCTGAGTGGCCAGCTCTGACCTGTGCTTAGCACTGTGCCTTTTGGTGTGGGCTTAGTGCTGGGGAAGTGGGGAGTTCCCTTTGGGAGTTGTATACAACCAGCAGTATGCAGCGCCTGGCTGTGATTTCAAGGCTCCCTTGTGGCTGTTCTGTGTGTGATCAGTGGTGGTACTAGTGATGTGTAATAGAGGCTGCAGCCTTGCTGTGCCTCCAACTGGGCCGGGCTGACAAAGTGAATGTACTCTGCACTTAGAAGATAGATTTGAGGTTGTGTTGGGTGGAGTCGTTTGAATATTCCTTATTTAATAATCAGAGCTCCATTGCTGTGCTTCTTCAGGAAGAACAAGTATACTTGTCTCTCTTTTTCCCCTCTCCTTGTGACTTCCAACAGCTGACTGAACACATGACTTGCTCTCCATGAACTAATGAGCAGGCTCACCATGCTTTTAGAACCCAAAGTAGCTCTAATAATGCCACTTCCAAGTGCTGCCCTTTCTTTTCTGTACTGTTAATATTCCTGTGAGATAGGGATTAATCTGACCCCTCAACAGGAAAAGCTCTGAAAAATCTTCTAGCAGTTTTTTGCTTTCTTAACCTGCAGCGTGAAGTATAACTGGTAAGTCCTGAAATTCATTTAATTAAACTTTCCTTTTGCCCATGGTGTTGTGCAGTGGTCAGTGTCCTCAAATACTCTATTAATAGTTCAGCGTGGCACACTGAGGCTTACACCTTAAAATGGAAAGGTGCCAAGGTAAAAGCTTAAATAACTGTTGCAGTGACTGTGCTACAGTCATTCTTTCCCTTTTGCCAAATTCAGTGCATCAGCCACTATCCAGAGCAGCACAGATGTGTTGTGAAGCAGGTGAATCCTGAATTGTAAATGGAAAGCATGCAAACTCTGCTATTGGATTTCTCTTAAGTTTTATCTGAGGAAACTAACATCTTCCTTTGTTTTCTACCCAAAATCAATGTCTGGGAGAAAGAGGTTTACCAGATTGAGTTTCTGAAGCACCTTCTTAAAGCTACTGCTTTAAGGCTGTTGACTTGGAAGGTCATGGAATTATCTGTCAGAGCAAATCTCTGGCAAAGTTTGTCCTTGAGGAAACATGACAATTAAGATCATACCATCTGTGCAAAATTATATATAGCTTGTTTCTGACATGTACGAAATTTTAGTCTGACTTCTCTGCAAAAATGAGACTAGCTTATGTGGAACTTAACAATTGACTGTAAGCAAAACTGCTTATGCTGGATTAGGATGTTCTTTTGAATGTTTCATCCAGAGATGTGTGCTTGGTGAGCCTGGGCTTAGGAATGAAGGCTGTGGAATAAGGGACTGGATGTTTGCTTTCCTGAATGAGCTTGGGAGTGTCTGGGCTCACAGATGCTTGCTGTCCTTCCTGTTTAGCATACCAATTTCTTTAATAACAGAAGTAAACTGAGCGTGCAAAGTGAGAGAGTTTGGTGCTTACCAGTGTTCTCTGCCTCCTGAGCTTTCCCATGGCTGTGACCTGACCTGCTCTGAAACACTTGCTAGGCTTGCTGGTACTGAGGTCCTTTTGGTAGAAGGGGATGCAGATGAAAATGAACTTGGTGCTGAACTTGACTGAGTGCTAGTATGTATATGCCTTGTATGCTGCTGGTCTGACAGCAATCCAGCATCCTTCAGATACTGAAGCACTTCTTTGCACAGCATTGTTTTGATAATTGCAGTTTAATTGCCTGTTGGAGTTGGGTTGACTTCCCCTGCAGCCTTTCAAAATGATCTCCTGCAGTTGCTGTGTAGCAGTCTGTCTTCAGACACAGGCAAGTTGTGGCGCTACATTCTGAGGATAAAAGGTTGCTTTCTGCATTAATGGTCCAAACATGGGCTCTGCTTCTCAAAACGGGATGGAGGGTGGTAACAAATTGAATGACAATAGCTAACATAGCATTTGCTGTTTTACAGTTAGCTGCTTTATTAAAAGCTGTACTTCCCTTTAAATGCGATTTGAATAAAACTTCTAAATGAGTGCCCAAGGTCAGTGACTCCAGTTGTGCTGTTCAGAAATAGTAGGTAGTTAAGGGAAGCTCCCCTATCACATGGCTGCTGCTAGCTTTCAGCATGCTTGTTTCTCCTGCTGCATCCCCACAAACGGAGCGTGCCTGAACTCTGCATGCTGCTGCATTCACTGCTTGCTGGAGATCTGCTGCGATGATGTCATTGTTGCTGTTAGTGCTGCTCCTGCGAGACTGCTTCTCCTTCCTGGTGCCAGAGCCAGCACTCCATGCATGAGAAAGCTGTGTCAACACTGCTGTTGCTAACTCACGCTCGGTCAGTGACGGAGGGGAACGAGCTTGTCTGGGCCACAGAAGTATGTTGACTTACAGCTGATCTCAAATAGCCTTGACGTCTCTTGCTGGGAAACCTGTTCTGAGGGCATAACTGTTCTCACAGGGCAGTGCAGCTTCAGGAAGGGTGCACTGCACTTGAGATGGATTGCAATGTAAACTTGTGCCAAGAATCCTATTTGTGCAGTTTGAAAGCACTTGAGGTAGTGAGTGATTTGCCCTCCTGCCCATCCAGAACTATCACCTGAAGCTGACATTTCATATCTAACTGCTTGCTTGAGTTTTAAGCAGAAATTCCTAAAATAAGTGGATAGATCTTTATGTAGTTAGTCAAGGAAAACTCTTTCTGGAGCCTGTCCTAGCTCACTGCATGTTGCAGCTTTGATCACCTGGCGGACTAGCTGGACTAGTTAAGCAGTGGGTGAAAGTGAAGGCAGATAGCTGGAGCTTGCCTTTGGAGGCTTCCTGGCTGTGGAGTACCGGACCTCGATTGCTGGGGCTGCCAGTCTTATCTAATGAGTCCTTACCAAACACTGGGTCTCTCTTTGCTGGGAAGCAGCTTGAATGGTAGCCTATTGGTGTTCATCTCCTCCAAGTGGGCTGAGTCACTTGGCTCTGTAGGTTTCTCCTCAACTTGACTCCTAGATACTGCTAATGTATCTGAACTGCAATCTGGCACTGTGATAATATTGGCTTGAGCATGATGGTGAGACAGCTGCAACTAAGGCATCCCTAGCTCTGATCTTCCCTCTGGCAAGAAGATGTAGTTTACCAGTGCTGTCTTATGAATAACATGCAAGTCACTTGGGTGAAACTTTCCTAGTCCTTTGTAGAGAATAAGAGAATAACCGAGCTGGTAAACGTTGCAGGAGCTGTGCAAGAGGGAGTAAGGTGCAAAGTATGAGTTTGAAACAATCTCCACTGTAGGAATTCCTTGCTAGATGTTGACTCAGCTGTCATGGTAGGCTGTTTCCCTCCCATCCTGGGACTGTAATACTTGTCCTTCCTGCTCAGCAAACTGCGTTAGCATAGTGAGAGGTATTGAGTATGAGTAGGATCAGGACTTCTGCTCACAGATATAGGTGTAGTTCTTAGATTGCAGTGTGATTCTAGAAGAAGCCACCTGTCTTTGAGCAGACTTATTCTCAAGAATATGACTTCCTGAAATAAAAGGAAGGATGTTGCTGTTCATGCTGGTTTTGTAGTTCTTCACATTTGCTTGTATGGGATTGGATCTCCTATCAGTATTTGTCCTGTCCGTCTTACTAGGATCCTGGTGCTAAAGCAGAACAGCTGAGGTGCATAGTCTTGCAGCCATTTCTCATGCCATTGTTTGTGACTTGAGTGCCTGAACCTTTGTTGAAGTCTTCTCAGTTACTTGTTTCCTGCCCAGCCTCTAGGAACTGGGAAAACTAGCAGCCAGGAGTAGATAAAATAAGGCTGGATTACCAGTGGCAAGGTCTAAGGTCTGTGTTTTGCTTACCACTCCAAAGGTTATCTAACACCTCCTGTCTGTGTTTCTAAAACTGAAAGCATGATAGGAATGTGTAAAATCTTAGCAAGCTGGAAACAAAAGTAGAAACTAATCCCAGTACTTGAAAAATATTGTTGGATATGGTAGAGGCTTGACAACTTCACTGTTTCTTAGTGGCCTGACAAACCTGCAGTATTTTGAACTGGTCAGGCTTGTCTACTGGTTATCTTCTGGATTATAACCCAGCTGCCGCTGTCTCACTAATGTGGGAACTGTGCTGGGCTTTCAGTATTCATATAGAGGTTCCTGAAACTTGTTTGGTTCCACTGATGAGGTGGCTGTGTGCCAACAAGCTGGCAGCCACGGCTGTGTGATCCAGGCTGTATGGGCACCATACCACGTTTCAGTTTTATAAGGTTTGTGTTGCTTGCTTTGGCAGATCTCCATCAGGGATGTTCTGGTAGGGGCATGGCAACATGGAAGCTATGCTGGTACAGCTAAAATGCTTTGTGTAGGCAAGGCCCTTAGTCAAGACGCATGGCTTGCTGCCTAGTGTCTCCCAGCAGGCAGTGGATGTGCTCAGCTCTCCTCCCACATCCTGAGATTGTCTCCCCCAGGGCAGAATAGGGGAAGTTGAGCTTGCTTTAATAAAGGGGGAGGGGTGTTAAAGCAAGCATGCCTGCTCTTGTAACAGCCTTATCCCCAGGGAGGATTGGAGTTAGCTGGGAACTACCTGAAATCCTGAGGGATTCAGACTGCTGCCTCCTCCTCGGAGGTAGGGGCACATCAATATTCATACCTGAATGGCAATGTAAACTTGAGCCCACAAAAGGAGGGTAAGTGAAATCTTCAGGCTCTTGCTATCAGTCTGTTGGGGCTCTTATGTGTCTTCCTCGTTCCCAGGAGGAAGATACCCTGTAGTGTAAGGGGCCTTTGCCTTCTGGAGGAAGTCTGGGTAAGGTGGGCTAAGAAACCTCATGACTGGGAACATCCAGCTCTGAGAGAAGCTCTTTGTATGGCTTTCTCACAGGGCTGTTTTTGTGCAGCGTGAAAACTGCTGCTTCAGCACCTTGGTTTTCTCAGTGTCCTGGACTTGGTGCTATGTGCTTTAGCACATTGTGACTGTACAGGAAGGCCTCAAAAGAGGCAATCTCAAAATACCTGCTGCTGGCTGTGAAGATGATGGTGTTTGTCCTCAAGCTGCTGAGGAGCAGAGCGAGCTGTCCAGGATGGCTGCCCAGCACATCTGCCCTTATTGCTGGAGATGCTGTACACCCCTTCCTCTGGCTCAGGGCATTTCTCACCTGGGAGAGCTTGCTTATGCTGCTGTAATCTTATAATGAGCAGCAGCCCAGGTAAAGTAATGTTTGTGGAGATGTTGAGATCTGACCTCCAGACCTCTCCTACTGCTCTTAAACATGCAAGTGGCCTGACTAAACATGCAGAGACACATCTACCTTTGTACTGTAAGCAAATGAACTCGTGCTTGCTTAGCTCCCACTTTCCAACCTTGTAATCAGATCAACACAATGCCTCCTCCAGAGAAGGTGGCTGCAGTGATACCTAAACCATGAGGGACAATTTCTAAGCTCTGCTCCCAAGCTGTGGAAGTGGAGGTAGGTCCTACCTTGTTTAAATACTTACTGAGCAGTCACAACTTGGTGGCAGCTCCAGAGTAAGAAACTTGTTCAGTTCCCTCAGCTAATACTCCAGGATTGTGCAGGCACAAAACAACTCTGATCTGGAGAAGTGCCGGGAGGTGTAACAGGGCTGTGAATCAGTGAGGCTTGGCCTGGAGAACTTGGCTTTGAAGGCTTGGGCTTTGAGCCTGACTAATCATGTGCATCAGTGCCTCTCAGGAATGCTGTGCTCTCCAAATCTGTGCTTGCTGCACTAACGGAGCCCCAGCTGAGCTGGGACCTCAGGGAGAGCTGACCCCTTCTCATGTGTGAGTCCTGTGATCCTACTGCACACATCACTCCTACCAGGCACTGGCAGCATTGCTCCTGCCTTCCTCCTGGCTCTGGCTAAGCTAGCAGTTGGGGTGTCCTCTTCTGTGGAATTATCAGAGCTCTTGTGTGCAGCTGGAGGAGTTTGCACAGGCCTGCCATCGCACCCATCCAGCAGTGAGCTCTTGGACCAGCTCAGTTGGCTGCTAGCACCACCTCGTACCACTTGCTTGTGCTGAAGCAGCCGGGTGCCCAAAGCTCCATGTTGCATTGCTGAGCTGTGGCCGGCTGCTTCAGCTTGGTTTTGGAGCAGCTGTGCTGGAGGCTGCAGCTCCACCCTCAAAACAGGGTGGGAATCTGCTGCAGCTAGCCCTAGTCAAGAAGCTGATTCCTCTGGGATCCTGAAACATGTTTTAATATTCTGTTTTGATCTGAGTTGTGTCAGTGTGCTTGGAAGCATGCAAAGCCCTAGGCTTTCTTCAAAAAGGGGAAGCTTTTGCCTTCTGATTGCTTGGTAGGGTTGGAAGTCTCTGGACCGTGCACCTATGGTTGACAACTTGTGATAGCTTGTCTAATATGCTGTATCAAAAAGTAACCTGTAGTTGAGACTCAGTTCCATAGAGAGTAGCAATTGCTGCCTCCCAGGGCTGGGAAAGGTACCAACTGGACAGAAGCTGGCTCTTGATAGAGCTGCAGTAAGCAGCAGGCAGCCTAGCTGCTCTGCTCCTGAACAGGGAACAATGAGCTGTGAGCTCTTGGCTGGGAACCAGCAGGAGGGAATATGTTGGTTGCAGCAGGAACACAAATGTGTGGGGAAGAAGGAGGTGGAAACCAGTTTTGAGCTGCTGCTGTATCAGTAGCATCTAGAATGTACTCTTCTGTGTAACTGTCACAGGAATATCTTGCCAGCTGCCTTTGGTGTGGGCTTTGCTTTAGCTGGCTGCTTTGCTGTGGTGGATTGGCGAAGCCTGGAAGCACTTCTGACCATGTGGACTGTGCTAGCCCACTGATCTTGTTCCATAGGAGCCTGTCATCCAGAAAGGCAACCCATGTAAAGAACAGTTCTTGCAAGCTCTCTACCTGAGTGACAAGATGTACCTAACTTGCTGCTTAGGCACAGAGCCAGCACACGTCCTTGCTAGATGTGAGACTTTCCTAGATGGGAAACTCTCAGCCAGCTTGAGAGGCTGCGCTACTGGTAGAGCTGTGATGGGAGGAGGGCAGGTTGCCTGCCTGTATTGCTCCTGTCATTACAAGGCTCAACTGGCTACCAAAACTAAATGAGCTTTTGTAGCTTTCCTCAGTGTGAGGCTGCTAGGCACTTGCTCCACTCAGAGAGAGCTCAAGCTTGGTGAGGAAAACACACCAGCTTAGGTGCTGTCGCAGAACATAAGATCTACTTCTGGCTCCTTGCTTGAAGACAGCTTAGCATCTCTTAATCCATGTTCATACAAAAGTAACAGTCTCTGCTGACTGTCCTGTAGCAGCTCTCAGCCTTTCTCCAGCTGAAGGCACAGGGCTGTGGCTCTGCTCGTGGGCTCATGTCACTCTGGAGAATGCATTAAATGTTAGAGGCTCATCTCCACTTGTCTCATATCAGCAGTTGTGTTGAATTGCTCATGCTGACACCTGTAGCTTTACATTAGCGGACACATTACTCATGTTCTGCATGACCAGGTAGATGGAACTGAGCTGTTACAGAACTGTGTTTATAGGATGTGCTCAGCTCTTGAGGTTCTGCTGCAAGTGGAGATTGCTGAGATGGCAAGACAGGGTTTCTGGACCACCTGAGCTCTGTACAGGCAGAACTGTGATCCTGGTCAACTAACTGCAATCACAGCCTGTCTGCCTTACTGGGATGTGAGGCCTTTCATTGTCTTTGCTTAAAAAGTCACAGCAGGGCTCAGTGTGAGCATGGGGCAGATGATATATGCCAGTCTCCTGTTTGATCATGTACAACAAGAACAGGGTAAACATCCAGTGAGCCCCTCGCTTCAGTGGCTGAGGGTCCAAGCAGATGTCACCTCCTGTAGTGCCAAACATCCCTGGAAACTTTCTGGTTGTGGGAAGAAATGGGTTCTGTCTGTCTGAGCTGGTTCTGAATCATTTTTCCAGCTTCAATCTCCTTGAAAAAATGCAGAACCATTGAGAAGGGGAATAAAAATAACTCTTGGCTATGGAGGCTTAATGCTCTGCAACCTCCCCCACATGAGAAGAGGGAACAGAGGTAGCGTTTCTGTGTTGGAAATGTACGTAGCTGCTTTTTCAGAACAATTTTTCTGAATTCCAGGATAAAGTTTTTTTTTTACAGAAGGTTTTTCTAGTACTCAGGTGGCTGTTCCTTTGCTCAGACTGGTGAGCCCATCTCTTAATGGGGTATCTTCTCATGGAACACCTGCTCACTCTTGCCCTGGCTGCAGGACAGGGAGTAAAACTGCGTGTTCTTAAGAATCACGGTGAGTTTGGCTGCTTGGTGCTTGCTCACCTCCTGCTTTGCACCTTGTCTGAGCAGTGTTAAATGTCCCTGCCAAAGGACTGGGGAAGAGAAGTGGGCTGCAGTAGTCTTGCTTTGCTTCAGCTTTGTGCTACCTTCTAGTGGAAGGTGCGGATGGCAGGCTGCTAGCTGTAGGAGCAGAGGGCTCCTTATCAAGTGGCCCTGTTCACCTAGCTTCTGCTTGGGGTTGCTTTGCTGTTCATTTAAGTTTGTGATCTGAACTGTTTAATAGTGAAGGAGCAATAGTAGACTGCTCCAGTGACTTATTGGCAGGCTTAAAACCAACATGCTGGTATCTTCCATGAAGCTGAGTGTCCTCCCTTGCTCAAGCGTGGCTACTTCTATACCCAACTGTTCCTGAGCAACTTATCAGGGTATTTCTATCACAAGGCCTACTTCTGTCTGAGTGTAACTAATATAAGAGATCTGGTGGGCTGCCAGTGTGAGCTCCTGCTGTTCTTTGCTTGCACCAACCTAATTAATATTGAAGTGCCTGCACTGTCACCTGACGCATGAACATCTCTAAGGAATCCTTAACCATCCATTTCTACTTGAGTTAAAACAGCTGTCTTAATATAGCCACTAAAAGGACAATTGTAATATGCTTTGAAGCGACAAGGGAAGTCTAATTAGATTTGGCACAGACTCTTTACTCTTGCATCTAGGCAATTGTGCTACAGAGCTTCATCAGACAGTTCCTGATTCTTCTGTTTGGTCAGCCAAGTCAGCAACATGTGCAGGTCTGTTGTGAGGGTTCTCCCTTACTGCTCTTGCAGGCCAGTGTTACACAGGTGGTAATACTACTGACGGTGGATGTGCTGTTCTAGGCTGAACCTCCTGGGAGTCAACACTCTGGTAATGGCTTGCTTACAGGGATAGGCATTAAAAAAATTGAGTGGACAGACTTCTCCCTCCCTTCTGAGGAGGAGCTGCATCATTCCTTTGGCACCAGTAGAGCCAGGAGAGAGGAAGGTGCTGACTGGTCTCCCAGCCGATGGAGCTTTGACAGCCCCTAAACAAGGCTGATGGGTGTGCTGGTAGGTGTGTTATCATCAGTCATCCAGGTGACTTCTCTATGGGAGACTTGGCACAGTGTAAAGCGAAACTGATATCTTGAAGCAAATCTTAACATTTCTCATCAGGACTTCTCTGAAAGAGGAAGTGGTTGTTCAGAAATGCTCCTGGGACTGGATGGGAGCTTTGTGTGAGCTCTCACACTGCCATCTTAAGGGCTTCTGTGACTCTTGCAGGATGCTGCTCTAGAATAATCACACCGGATATCATAAAGCAGGGAAGTTACATGCATGTTACAAAATGGTCTCAGCCATGGATACCACTGATTTGGTGAGTTCAAAACTGTGGTAGTGCTCAAGCTTGTTCATACTGAAAGTCTGGGGGAACCGTGTGGAACCTACATCTCAGCTTGGCCCAGTGATGTCATGCTTCTTGCAGGTGTACCCAGAGAAACTTCTAATGTGAACTAACTGCCTGATGGATATGTAAACCTGCACTGTCTGTCAGCAGAAGCTATATTCTTGTTCTGTAGTTTTGTACTAGCAGCGTTCATCAGAAATGAGATCTAAATAGCTTAGGACATGTATGTAATTATGTTCCTGGAGTAGTTTGAGCCTTTGGCTTCTTTTGTTAGAGACCCCAGTTAGGATATCAAGGCTTCTTCAATCTGTCTGAATCTTTAAGATCTCCGTAGGACAAGTCACACCTCTGTTTAGTACAAGTAGCAGCTTTAAAGCTGGAGCTGCTGCTGGATACCTGCTCAGCCATGCAGAATGTGATGAGGATCAGGGAAATGGCAAAGTAATGCTACAGAGATTAACTTGATCTTAAACTAGAAGGCCTTCCTTCTGCAGGAAGGCTCCAGGGAATCTCCAGGTTTTGAAGGAAGTGTTTGGTAAGGTCTGCTCTCCAATGACAGTCTTCTCTGAGAATGGCAAGAAGCAACTCTGGTGGGGTTTCATTCTATGTGTAAGGAGATGGTTATTAAGAGGGCTTGGTCCATCTGCTGACTAGGCTTGGAAGCAGCATCGATCAGGAGTGGTAGAACAGGGGTGAGAAGCTCTGAGCAGCGGCCTCTGCTGAGGGACAGCAGAGCTGGAGCTCCTCACTGCTTTGTGGCCCAAAGCAAGCACTGAGCCGAGGCAGCTCCTGCTGTGCTGTGGCTCATATCCGTTGCATCACCTGGGGTGGAAGCTGAGTGCCTCACCTGACTGGCATTAGGGAAGCAGTAATGGCCCTCCACACTGCTGGGGTAGCCAGTAAGCTATGAGAAGAAGGCAGGGCTGGGTTTGATTCATGCTTCCTGTGGCTGTTCAGTGAGCTGCTTCCCAGGTGATGAGACCTGACAGCAGCATTCCCTCGCTTCATTGTGGGACTTCAGGCCATGTTGAATTTGGGCACTAAGGATCCAATCTGCTAGTGTTGTAACTCAGGGCGCTGTAAATCCCTTGCTGAGCATGAGAACTAATGCCAGCTTGTCTAAAGCTGCTTTGAATACCAGGAGGCAGTGAGCTTGTAGCAGCTGATGGCAAATGATACTAAAAACACTGGGAGGAAAATAGAAGCAGTACATGCTGTGTTCTGACACAGTCACTTCAGGGTGAGTTGTTTACCCTTGACCCTGGGGAAAACAGGTGACTATCACACTAGACCTGAACCTGTACAGATGTTTCTGATGATGGTTCACCACACTTAACGGTCTCTAAGCTGTTTCAAGGCTCTGCTTACTTTTCTTACTCCATCTGGGCAAACTGTTCTGCAGAATTCCCTGGCTTGGCTGGTGCTAATGTTGCTTTTGTTACGTGCTCTAAAAACAAAGGAGGTGCAATCTGCTTGAAAGAGTTTACACGGACTGTTCTGTCTGCTGCAGTTAATGGGATGAGCTGAAGTGTGGATCTTAGCATGAGTAGAAGGTGTGGGCTGAATGTTGGGGTTGATTGGTGACGTTCAGCTGGGTCCTTGAGCAAGGCAGCCAGAAAGGAGCGATGTTAATAACAGCAGTAACTGTCCCGTGCAGGCTCTCTGGCATCTACTGACAGCCATCTAAGGACAGCATGAACCCTCTGGATGGGATGTGGCTGTTTACTCAACGGCCTTTGGCTGTTACTATCCGAGCAGTGTTTCACATCAGTGTGTCGCTACGTACATGAGGTGGGTGCAGGCCAAAGAGCACTGCTTCCTCCACCAGCAGCAGGATGGCTTCTTCAGCTTATGCAACACTCCCTGGTGGGATGGTCTAAAAGACTGCCCTTCTTTCACTGCTCAAAGCTTGATGATGAAGGCTTTTTGCAGTCAGTCTGCATCTGGTAAGAGGTTTCTGCAGCTCAGACGATGTTCCCTCCTGTAGCAGCAGGATGAAGTGGGTAGCAGTGATCTTGCAGCCTGGGCTGTTGCCGATCCCAGCAACGCGTAGGACCAAGCTGCTCAGAAGATGCACGTATTCATGCTGTTGTCAGAGCGAAGGCCTCCTTAGCTGTGAAAGTCAGGAATAGCTCTTGAAGAGTAGGAGTTATGTAGTAGAATGAATGCACGTTGGTGTGGCAGAATGAGAGTTCTAGGGTAGTCAAGTCCCTATTTAAGGGATTAGTACATGAAGCCTGTGTCAAAGGTTTTCTGAATTCAAAGCAGTGCATGTATAACCATCTTCTGGCTTGTTTAGCTGCAGAGGGCCTGCAGGAGCTGCTTGGGAAAGCCAGGAAGCCCACATATCCCAGGTCAGTACCAGACTGGGGTCTGCGATCTCATGAAGCCTGAGCAACAAAGATTTGTCCTATTTATTTCCCAGACGTGGGGAGCGGGGCCTCACAGTAGGGAGTATTGATTTGGGGCCTTTCTCCATTGCGAACAGCAGGGCTTCGTACTTGCTCTCTCTATGCTGAAGTGTATTCAGAAGTGTCTTTGGGCCTCTTCTAGCTGATACAGTTGCAGCTTCTTCACAGACCTGGAGGAGATCTGGGAGCAAGTAACAGTGTAGATCCCTGGAGCCCAACTCTCACTCTTGCTAATGAATGAACTATTAGTGGCATGCTTACAGCCACACACCTAGGAAGAGTGGCAGGATGCAACTCATGGTCTGGCAGCAACAGACAATGTTACAAGGCTTGCTACTGTAGTCTTACTCCGCCTTCCAGGAAACTGAGGTGGCAGTAGCTTGCTTCACACCTCTTCAGAAAGACCCCATAGTCTGGCAGTAGCTGGCATTGTAATTCAGCGTTTCAGCTGTCCTGCATGATTGTGACTCCTTCATCCACTGCATCCCCAGGGACTCAGTGTCTTCACAGAGTGCTTCTACCTTTCACAGATCTGGAAGGTAGAAGAAGCTAGGCTTCATTTTCTAGGGAACTACTGAACAGTATGAAGCTTGAATGTGGCACTAGGTGCATCACTGCTTACGTCTCACAGCTCGTGTAAGAGTTAGCTTTGTTCTGGGAGCTCGCTCCACTACATCCAGTGAGGCAAGAGAGATGGCCTAGACTAGCATGTCCAGAGAGCAGCCTGGTAACTGGATCCAAGGACAAATGCGTATTTCTACTTGCTGCTATCAGGTTGTCACTATTGGTCATGCTTGGCCTTGCCAGTGCAGTGGGCATAACTTGGTTACTACTTCAGTTCAAGGCTAACTGGAAGTCTGGCCTCAAGATTTCCAGACTCTTCCAACTGCTGGTTCCTTGCTAGCAGTCTGGCTTCTCAGACTCCAAGCTTACTGCTTTCTGCCTTAAGAATTAACGTGCTGATGAAGTCTCATGGAATTGTTTCTCTTCCTTTCTAGTTTAAAAGATGACTTCTAGGAAGAAAGTGTTACTGAAAGTCATCATCCTCGGAGACTCTGGGTAAGTGGGGGATTCTTTAAGGAGCCAATCTGTACCTGGCTGGAGCAGTGCAACGATCAGTGGGAATCTGGATGCACAGCAGGACGTGAGCAGTGCTGGGAGGAGAGACTTCTCCAGTCCTGGACAGTGATGTTACCTTACAGCTTGAAGATAATGTCCCAGCATGCTGTCCTGAATGGGTCCCCACAGTTTAATATCTTGAAGACTTTCTGTAATATTAAACAGGGAAATGAAGTGGGTTGACCAAACTGGATAGCCTCTCTGCAAGGAGGTTAAGTTTGAAGGTGAAATAAGCATTTCAATTAAAAACATAAGAAAAACCACAAAGTAATAGTCACTTTTGTGACTTCTTAAAACTGTCTCTCAGAGATAAAGCTTACATTGAGCCACCTGCTTAGTTTCTAACTGGAGCCTTCCTCTTGAAGTAAGGCTTTACTGCTCTGCTCTCTTGAGCAAGGAGCCTGCTCCACTGTTACAGGTTGGGGGCTTGCTATGCAGGCTGTAACCTGACTCCCATGAGTTGCACTTATTTATACCACTGTGCCCAGCAAGCTGTTGATCAGGGAGTGCTTCTCAGCCCTGAAGAGTGTATGTGAACCCTCAGAGCTGTTTCTCTGAGGAGGTTCTCTGCCTCTGAGTCTCTGGCAGGTGCATATGCTGCTGCTGTACTGGCATAACCTTCCTCCAGCTGAAGAGACTAAAGATGACTTTAAAGATGAGTTTTTGTTGGGTTTTGCTGGGGCACTTAATCTTGCAAGGCTGCCCTTATGATCACTGTGTGATGCATACTTCTTACCAAATATCAGATTACTGATGGGGAAAGATAATTCCTCAAGACTTTAAGCCTTCATATCCTTATGTAGCTAATGCTTTTACTCACATGTTGCCTCAGCACCTATTGCTGTGAAAGTCCCTTCTTACGGAAGTGGGTGTTTTCTCTTTTATTTTTTTTCCCCTCTCTTGGACAGGAGGTTATGATAGAAAGTAAATGGCAGTGAAATATTTTGTTTAGAGCAGTTAATTCAAACATAGTTGTAAAAGCAACCTACTTAGTCTTTTTTTTCTTTCTGTACAGGGTGGGGAAAACATCACTCATGAACCAGTATGTGAACAAGAAATTTAGTAACCAGTACAAGGCTACGATAGGTGCAGACTTCCTGACAAAAGAGGTCATGGTGGATGACAGGCTAGTGACAATGCAGGTAAGGAGTGACTCCTGCTGGAGGGTGTCTAGACCATGCTTGTGTGGAAGCATCTGTTCACTGGAGCTCAGAGCAGTGCAGGGGCCAGTGTACTGGGTGTGAATCCCACTTGTGTGAAATTGCTCCTGGCCATAGCTGCTGCTGAGCTTCCCTCAGAAAAGCTGGATGTGGGCTGAATGAGGGAGAGCAGAGATCAATTTGTCTGGGCTCAGCTAATGGCAGATTTGCCAATCCCCGTTTCAAAGCAAACAGCTTTTGGTGCTGTCAGTGTACTTTGTCTTGGTGGAAAGATGCTCTTCTGTAGTGCTCAGGAACTGAAAAGGGCTGGAAAAGGACTCCTTAATCAGATCATACTACTTGTGCTGCCCTTACTCCTGTGGGTATAGTGCCACATAACCTGCCAGTCTGCTTATGTGTCTGTTATCTCATGCTTTCATCTCCATGGTGAGACTGACAGCAAGTCAGTAGAAACCCTACTTTAGCCAGTAGAGAGGAGTTTGAACTGTCCAAGTGTACCCAAGTGTTGCAGGCAGGCTGCCATCTGATCCTAATGGCAGGTCTTGCTTGTTTAGAACAACGATCCATAGCTTGCTCAGTTTGGGCACAGCAGTGGTGAACTCCATCTTTAGGAGGATGTTTCTGGTCTGTGAAACCTAGTTTCTACAAAAAAAATCCCGAACCTTCTGATGTTCCTTCTGTCTTGTTAGTTGGGGCCTATAGACATCTAGTGGAGAGTCTTTGAAATAAATACTGTAGTTGTGGAGTTTTGTCTTAGATCAGAGCTGGCTTATTTGCCCTGTCTTTTGCTGCAGATATGGGATACAGCAGGCCAAGAACGATTCCAGTCTCTGGGAGTTGCCTTCTACAGGGGAGCAGACTGCTGTGTGCTGGTGTTTGATGTCACAGCCCCTAACACATTCAAAACCCTTGACAGCTGGAGGGACGAGTTTCTCATTCAGGCCAGTCCAAGAGATCCTGAGAACTTTCCCTTTGTTGTCCTGGGAAACAAGATCGACCTAGAAAACAGACAAGTGAGTACTGTGACTTGCTTGCTCCTTCTAGGGGATTGCTGGAGTGCAAGGTGTGTGTGTGGCTCCCACCATTGCCTGCCACGGGGGGAGAGTTTCTTCAGGCTGTTACCTACCTGGAGAGGTCAGATGTCTGTGTATGATGTGTGCTCCTGTCTTATGGTAGAGCTCTTGCAGCAGCTCCCTGGTAAGTCTAAGGAGAAGGAGCTTTTTCTCCTTCAGTACTGCTGAATAACTGCTCTGGGAGCAGCGAGTCCTCGTGCTGCAGGTACCTGAGCAAATTGTCCTCTGTGGTCTGGTCTCCTCTGGGCACCATCCTTGCTGAGAGCCTTGTGGCAGGTGGTTTTATCAGGTGCCCCAGCAGAAGTTGGCCCTGCCTATGATAGAGCTTCAAATAAGGCTGTGGAAAAAGTACTCAGCCTTACCTTTGCTACTAGAGCTACTTTCCCTACTGCTAGGGACAGCTCGGTACCAAGGTTGTAGTTCTAGAGAGGTTAGAACTGTGCTGCCTTAGCTCAAGTTGACTGTGAGGGGTCTCTGGCCTTGACTTGTTTCCAAGTCCTCCTTCCATCTAGCTGGAGGTGATGATGCTGCTCTCTGTCCACCCAGGTCACCACAAAACGGGCACAAGCCTGGTGCTACAGTAAAAACAACATCCCCTACTTTGAAACCAGTGCCAAGGAGGCCATCAACGTGGAACAAGCTTTCCAGACGATTGCACGAAATGCACTTAAACAGGTACGGAGGGCTGGCGGGTGCCCTCTGCTGGTGCTGGCCCTGTATGCTGGGCTCAGCCAGTGCAGGCGGCTGGGAAGGCTTGGGTTCTCCAACAGCTTTCCCCAGCCCTTTCCCCAGCGTGCTAAGAGCAGTGTAGAGAGCTGTGGCATTAACTCTTTCTTCCCTCCTGCTAGGAAACCGAAGTGGAGCTTTACAACGAATTCCCCGAACCCATCAAACTAGACAAGAACGACCGAGTGAAGGCTTCTGCGGAGAGCTGCAGCTGCTGAGGGAAGAGGGAGGGGTTGAGCACAGTCCTTCACAAACAAATATCACACTTAGGCCTTCAAACACACAGCCCCTCTTCTGTGTTTAAAATGAAAATTTAAAAAAAAAAAAAATTCCATCTCCAGCTGCCAAAATTCACCCATCTCCCATGAGCATCTGAGAGCCCAGCACTTCAGAGCTCACATCCCCGCACCATCCACATCACACTTCATGGTAACAGACCTTTCTCTTAGTTTAAAATGGAAATTCTTATGTATGTTTGGAACTGAATCTAATTCCAGGTGTCCAATGGAGAGAAACTGTTTACAGGTAATCTGTGTAACAAGTTACATACATTTTTAACTGTCTTGTGTTTTCCCCTGTGAAGGCTGCAACTGGAAAGGCTGATTACCCATAGTTCATTGCAAGCTCAGCACTCAGTCTAACTAGGTTGAGTTTTGTATGTATCTCTGTTAATGCTTGTTACTTTTAACTAATCAGATCTTTTTACAGTATCCATGTATTATGTAATGCTTCTTTAGGAGAAATCTTATAGTACATGTTAATATATGCAACCAATTAAAAATGTATAAATTAGTGTAAAATTCCTGAATTACATGTTCAAGTACTGAAACACAGATTGTGTAGAAAGTGAGGAGGACACTTGTGAACTGTGGTGTGCTAGCGACACGGAGTCCAGATAGAGGCAGTATTCTGTACAGTAGAGATGAACTATGTAAGTCGTCTTGTTCTGAGGCCAAGAGGCTTCATCTTCCGGAAAATCTGTCTGGCTACCTTGTATCTAAATTCTCAGATTTGCATAACAGCATTGACATGCACACTGGATTATTGGGTTTAAAATTAAATACAGCTATGAAATGACCTCACTGTTCACCTCTCCTCCTGCTTAACTCCTAATGTCCTGGAGCGAGTATGAGAAGGAGCCAGAGCTGGGGTGCTGCAGTGGCTCTCTGTGCTGTGGAAGGAGCTCCTCTCCCACCTGGGTTATGGTAGCTGTTTCTGAATGAACAACCTGGACTATGGATCTTCCCTTTCTTCTTACTGACTGCTAATCTGGATTTTTTTGGTATGGGAAAACTTGGCACTCTAGTCCCTTTTCTCTCTCTTCCTTTCTTCCTGGTATTTGTTCTTGCGTTTGTAGCTTGCTTAAATGGAGCCCTTCTACCTGTTTTCCAGAGGTCTACATTCTAGTACGTAGGCTGAGCTCTTATGTAAAGAGACAAACATGATGCCAATAAACTAAACAAGAACAAACTTCCTTGTTTACTTCTGTTTCTGACTCTCTTTTTTTCCTTCACTAACGTGCCTTCTTCCTCCTGCTCTGTCACCTCTTCATTGAACTGGTGCCTACTCAGTTGTGCAGCCTCCACACTGAAAGGTTGCTCCCATAAGAGGGGGCTGGGCAGGCAGTGGTTTGGTGACCCCAGAGACCTGAGTAGGGCAGCTATCACTGCTCATGCTCTATAGATTGAGCAAAGGTTCTCTGCCTGATCTGGTCTGCTCAACCTGAGGCCTGTAGTTCCTAGGTTCTGGGCATGACCTCTGCTGGCTCTCGGTGCTGCTTCACTCACTGCTGTGCCTGCAGCAACATGGAAAGCAAAGCATAGAGAAATGAGGCCAGTTATTTCAAGGGACTTCTAACAGCCTTTGTGCTCTGTATCCTACTTTGTGGCTTTATCCTTGCACACTTTTCTCTTGCTTGACTGGCTGTTGCTGTCAATATCCATTTTAAACAACTGCTCTGCAATAGTGCTGTGTCCTGGGTTTCCTATCTGCATCTTTCTGAAGAACTCGAGCCTTGTGCTGATTTGCCACTGAAAGCATCACCTCACGCCTGTGCAGGCTGATGGTGGCTGGGCTGATGGTCCCTGCAGTGCACATCATGTTGAGGGGAAGCCATTTCTCTGTTAAAGCATCAGCCCTATCCCCATACACCTGCACCCACAACGGCCCCAACCACAACACCCAGGTGTGTACACAGCCTGGCTGCACCTGGGGAAACGAGGGCGCACAAAACAAACATGCTTCTGACATGCTTCTGAATGTCTGGGGTACGTGGAAATGCATTTATCTAAAGTCTGTGTGTGGTTCGACGTACATAAATCTACACAAACTATAATGTATGCATATATTGTGTGGGTAAATATATATACATACACATGTATGTACACACAGGGTTATGTGTACTGGGAGAGCCACAGAGCAGAAGCTGCACGGCACACAAGAGCACAAAGAAGCCCACAGGTGCATTCTGCTATCTACACAGCCCCAGTATCAGCATGCTTCAGTTGAATTAGAAGTGTCTGTTTATGTACAGAGCTAGATAGATGCAAACACGTTTATGGGCTCTATTTGCACACATCAGATATGTATGCACACGTAGGTGGGTGGTGCTGGAGTGAGGTGGATAGAAAATATGGACACACGCAGAGTCACATCTATAAGCAGTATGCTAGATGTGTATGTACTGTACTCAGTACACATGCATACCCGGAGGAAAATATAACGTGTGAGATGGCAGTGGATGGATGGATGGATGTCTGTGTGCCTACAGCATAGACACACGCCTGTATGACTACTCTGGGTACATGTATGTATTTGTGCTGTGTTTATGTGCATAAGAAAAGGTGTGGAGAAAGCGGGAGGGGGGGGGGAAGGGGGAGAGGGACAGGCGGTCTTCCACCAGGCTCTGTGCAGCTACACTGTATTTAAATGTTTCCTATCCTGATACATCTGTATTCCTGTTCTCTCCCATCTCTCAGGAGCTCCATAGATCTCACACACGGATGCCCCCAGGACCCCTTTGTGTCTGCGCGCTCCCTCTCACCCGCGGCAATCTGCCCACCACACCCGGCCCCACTGAGGGCTGAGCCCGGCCCCAACTCATCGCAGCAGCGCCCCGGGGGCTGCGGGGCCGCGAACGCCCCCTCCCCCCACCCCGCAGGGGCTGTGCGTCCATCTCGGCGCCGTGCCCCCGCGGGGGGGGCTCTGCGGGGTGGGGACGCTCCTATGGGGAGGCCTCGCACAGGGACTGTGTGCATGGCCAGGGGGAGGGAAGGTCCGGGGAACGCGGGCTGGCGGCGGGGGGCGAGGGCAGGGAAATGGCGGAGCACTGCCGGGAGAAGGGGAGGTGACGCCGAGGCGGTTCGGGCGCGGCGCGCGTGGGCAGGGGCGGACTGCGGGCGTGTGCGCGCGTGTGCGAATGCGGGGCGCGCACACGTGTGTGGGCGTGGGGGTGCGGCACAGCCTCGTGTGTTCTCCCGGGGGCACGCGTGTTCTCCCCGCGCCCCCACAGCCCCTGGCCCGGCTACGCTGGGGGCACACGGACCCCCCCCGAATTTGCTAGGGGGTGTATTACGAGGGTTCCGTAGCACCGCTGCTGCCCTCTCGCCCTTCGCGCTGATATCCACCCCTCTGGGGGCCCCGTCCGGCGGCAGCGCGGTGGGGGGCGGCGGGGGAGCGGCCACCTCCGCCTGGGCGGGGACCCCCGGCGTCGGCTCGGCGGCTCCGCGCTGCAGCCGGTGGCCGCGGGAGGGCGTTCCCTGTGTTAGTTCCCCGCGGGAACCAGGGCCCAGCGCCTCCGCCACCGCCCCCCGCCGCCCCCCAACGCTTCCCGCTCGCGGCGGGCCCTCTCCGGCGGCGGACGGCGACGGAGGGGCGGCGCGGGGGGGCCGCCGCAAGGTCCCAGCCTCCGTCGCGCCTAGTGCCCCCCTTCTCATACCCATCGCCGCGCCGGGCGCGCTCCCCAAATCGCTGCAGAGGGCGGCGGGCGGGGGCCGCGGGGGCGGCGGCTTGCGGGGAGGCGGCGGGGCGGGGGCGCGGCGCGGGCGGAGCGGGGCGGGGGGCGCCGGCGGCGGCGCAGGAGCCCCACGGAAGGGCCCCAAGAAGCACAAGTGGGAGCTGGCGGCGGACCAGGCTGTTGTTGTTCTCAACGCGGTCCGCCCCGCTCCCATATAAGGGAGGCAACGGCGCCCGCCCCGTCAGAGCGCGGCGGCGGCGCGGAGCGGAGCGGAGTCAGAGAGTAGCGCGCAGGGCCCAGGCCCCGCCACGCCGCGGCCGCTTGTGCCCGCCCGCCTCCCGCCTGCGTCCCGCGGCCCCCGGCACCATGTCGGTGGAACTGGAAGAAGCCGATCTGCCCCTGACCGAGGCGGAGGAGGCGCCGATCTCCGCCGAGAAGAAAGCGGCCTCTAAGAAGGCGAAAGCCGGCGGCTCCTCGTTATCGCCGTCGAAGAAGAGAAAGAATAACAAGAAGAAGAACCAGCCGGGCAAGTACAGCCAGCTGGTGGTGGAGACCATCCGCAAGCTGGGCGAGCGCAACGGCTCCTCGCTGGCCAAGATCTACAACGAGGCCAAGAAGGTGGCGTGGTTCGATCAGCAGAACGGGCGCACCTACCTGAAGTACTCCATCAAGGCGCTAGTGCAGAACGACACGCTGCTGCAGGTCAAGGGCACTGGCGCCAACGGCTCCTTCAAGCTCAACAGGAAGAAGCTGGAGGGCGGCGGGGACGGGGCCGCGGGCGGCGGCGCGCACAGAGCCCCCAGGAAGGCGGCGGCCGCCGCGTCCCGGCGGGCGGAGAAACCCGCGGGCAAGAGCCAAAAGGCCGAGAAGAAATCGCACAAGAAGGGAGCGGGCGGCGCGGCGGCCAGGAAGGACAAAGCCAAGAAGGCCGCCAAGAAGGGAGCCGCGTCCCCCGGGGGCAAGAAGGTGAAGAAGTCCGCGAAGCCCAAGGCGCTCAAGGGCCGGAAGGCATGAGGGGGGGGGGCGGCGCGGGGGTCGCTCCCCTCCCGGACTGGGGGGCGCGGCGCAGGCTACTCTGCGGGCGGACCCCGGGGGGCCGCTCCGTGCCGTCCGCCGGGCCCCGCGAGCGGGGCTGCCTCAGCCACCATCCCCCTCCGCCTCGCCTCGTTTTTCCTCCCCGCTCCCCCCGTCCGCCCGCCTCTCTCCGATCGCTCCCTTTTGTTTTCGGCCGCGCCCCTCCCCGCTCGCAGACGGTTTCGGATAGCCCCCAGCCCCTCTCCCCGCCGCCTCGCGGGGCTTTTTCCCGCCCGGTTTCCATAGCAGCCGCTCGGCGCCCCCGCTGCCCCCGCGCCACGTGGGCCGGCTCTCACCGCCCCCCTCCTTGCCCCGCCCGCCTGGCGCGCCGGTCCTGCTCGCGGCCATTCGAAAAGCCACGGCGCCCCCTATTGGCTCGCGGCCCCCGGAGCCATGGCAACCGCCCGTTAGGCGCCAATTGGCTCCCGCGGCGTCTGGCGCGCTTAAAGGGCCCGCGCTTCCGAGCGGCCCCCGGGGGTGGGGGGATGGGGGTTCCCGGCCGCGCGATCAGGTCGCGTCTTAATGGCCTTTGATATTTTTTTTTTTCTTTTTTTCTAAACGTTTTGGGGTTGGGTTTGGTTATGTTTTTTTGAGGGTGGGAGACTTTTTTTTTTTTTTTTTTTTTTTTTCCAATTTGTCGTCGTTTCAAATAAATTGATAAAAAACTCGGAGCGGTGGTGATGTGCTCCCTGCAGGCTCCGGGGGCTGCGGCAACGCACGAAAGGCTGCAGGGATTCCCCTGGCAGGAGGAGAGGCCCGGCCCGCAGCTGTCATTGGCAAAGCGCCTGGAGCAGTAAGGGGGGGCTCAGCGGTGCAGCATCACCCCTAGCGCAGCTCGAGGCCTCCCGGGGCTCCATCACCACCCCCTCACTGCCTGGCACCGCATGGGAGCATCTCTCCCAGGAGCTGCGGCTGCTGCTGCATGCAGGCAGCAGCGATGGCTCCGTTGGCATCAGAGCAGCGTGAGCCCCTCCATCGGCTGTGCCTATTTATAGCTTGCAGCAGGGAGGTTGCATAAAGCTCTGCCGGGGATCTGGGCCATGTTGTTCCACTGGGTCCGCTGGAGCTCAACCCTATGAGACACCTCCCAGCTCCTGCCAGCCCCCAGCACCCTGAACATGGGTGGGCATGGGGCAGCAGGAGGGGGCAGTGGGGTCACGCTGCACCTCAAGGAGCTGCTCCACAGGTATG
The DNA here is from genome assembly GCF_905368555.1 of Meleagris gallopavo. Classification (NCBI taxonomy): domain Eukaryota; kingdom Metazoa; phylum Chordata; class Aves; order Galliformes; family Phasianidae; genus Meleagris; species Meleagris gallopavo. The sequence goes on along the minus strand of NC_139417.1, from coordinate 8,946,294 downwards.
AGGCCGGTATCGCCAGGGTGCCCAGTATGTGATGGCTCCCAGCACGGCAGCAGGATGAACAGAGATGTGTGAATTCTGGGAGGCTCTCCAGGTCTGTATTCAGGACACAGCTGCTGGGTCAGGCCAGGCACAGTCACAAGGAGCTTGGCTATCTGCCAGCCATCTCAGATGCTAGGAGAGCTGCTGCACTCGGTGCAGAGCTGCAGTTGTCTCCTCAGTCAATAGATGACACTGCAGGTTTTGGAGGAGCGGAAGGAATGCTATCACCGAGCTGGTTGGCCTCAGGCAGGAGCAGAGCCACACTTGAGGTTCTTACAGTTCCCTGGAGCAGGCTGTGTGCCAGAAGCAGGGTGTCCCCACTTCCTCCTGCTCCGCTGCCTGCAGCAGCGACCCTTAAAGCACACTGCTGGGCAGACAGGGATAGAAATAGATAAACCACTGCTGGCAATCCTGGGTAGTCCGGTGCAGAGGCAAAGGGGAGTGGAGCCCAAGCCCAGACAGCAAAGGGCAGACAGAGGTGATGCTCTGTGCCCCAGCACACCATGCCAGCCCAGCCAGAGCCCTGGGGCAGAGGGGCTGGCAGCGTCCTGCTGTCTAGCTCAGGACTTCTGGAGCTGTGACACCTCTGTGCAATCCCACAGATGCTGCCAGTCCCTGGGCCTGGCTTTGGGGGCAAAGACAAGACTTCCCCAAGGGCAGGCAGCTCCAACCTCACCCCAAGAGGACTGCAGCAAGGTCCAGCTCTGCGGTATGAAGGCAGAGAGCTTTTGCAGCACAGAGAAGCTTAATTTCCATGTTCCTGCAGCCATCTCCCCCTCGGGCTACAGTGTGCCCAAGAGGAGGCAGTGGAGGAGAGCCCTGCAGTCCCCAGCTCTCCTCACAGAGAAGCAGAGGCTGACATGCAGACTTTGAGGCTTGCACGACCTCAGGAGAAAGCTCCAGGCAGTTGAGCCCAGCACCTTTTCTGAGTTCATCAGCTCTGGTGCCGTGAGGCAAGCAGCATTACCCAGAACTGTAGGTTTGGAGGTCTGTCTCAGCCACTTGATGAAGACTGTATGGAATCCAGGCACTCTCAGTGGTCACACTGCTGTTCAGACGTAAAGGTAAGGAGACACCACGGGCTGAGCTCTTCAGTAATGCTAGGCTGGACAGACGGGATTTCCTCCTGTCTGCCAGCAGCTCAGGCTGTCATTCATGTGGCTGGCAGTACCCAGTTCTCACCCCAGCTGCCAGGGGTGCACATCCACCCACAGCTCCAGTTACAGCTACATCCCCCACCAGCAGTCGGGGTGACCACAGTTGCTACTGAGCTGCTCAGCCCCAGGCCTGCTATGCAGCACTCAGCGAGCCCAACACATCCCTGTGCCCTGCCCCGCACAGCACTCACCTGGGCAGCACTTTTAGGCACAAGAAAGGACAGCTATTTCTTTGCTCGAGTTCAGCAGCTCCAGTCCTGACCCACACCTTGGATAGCACAGCTCAGACCCAGCCAAACCCTAGCCCTGACTGTGGGTAAGCCTCCCACAGCACTTCTCCCCCAGCCAAGCATGAGGGTATGCAGCAGCTCTGGCTTGCTGGGCCATCACAGCAGTAACCCAGGAACGCTCAACAAAGGAAGAGGGTGTCAGAGTAAACATCCCCAGTTACCTACAGGCGTCCATCCACTCCCATCTGTGTCGCTGTTCCGATCAGACCTCCAGAAGCTCATTCAGTGCCTTGAGGATCTCCAGCAGGGACTGGGGGAAGGCTCCAGGTGCAGCCTCATTCTGCTCTGCTGCTCCCAGCCCAGGGACCCCACATACTTCCAGGCACCTCTGACAGGGTGAGCAAACAGCATGGCAGCCCCACAGCAGAGAGAAGAGCTGAGGAAGGGTTTTACCTGCCCCCAGGGTGAGTGGAAAATGGTATATGGGAGATGAGTGCATGCACAGGTGCTAGGCCAGATCTGGTCCTTTCTGCTCAGGGAAAAGCAAGCCCAGACAGCCAGCTGCCTCACAGCCTGCTCCTGCAGCCCACTACCAGCTAGAGCAGATTTGGTGTGGTGACAAGACAGCACTTCAACAGCATTCAACAGGGAACCAGTTTAATCAAATATTGGATTTGCACCATTCTTTTCAGTATGACAAGTTCTGCATTTTCTAATACAAAGCACTCGGTTGTACAGAACGCTGGTCCTGAAGGAAAGGAGGGAGAGAACAAGACTTTTTGACACATTACCCATCCCCCATGGCAGCACACGTGGGGAGAAAGCCCACTGTCCCCTTACAGAAGGGAGCCGTGCTGCAGCAGGGGCACACAGCCAGCTGCCCCCAGCCCATCTCCCCCCATCCCGAGATCAGGGTAGCACAGCATAACCAAGGGACATCTGCACCACATGAGCACACCAACAAACACGCCGCTTCCACGTCCTCCAGAGCACAAAACCCCTCCCTTGAAGCAGCAGACGCATCCAGCTTCATCTACTCTAGGTGAGAATAGTGCCAGCGCCAGGCTGAGGGACTTCATCCACTAGATTAACAGCAGAGGCAATAGGCTGAACACATGCTACTTACAGCACATAAATAGAAGCTGCTCATTTTACTTAGGAAAACAAGAGAAAAAGAAGAGGTCATGAAGGTCTGCAGTCCAATTGCCCACACAGCACCACATGCACGTGACGATGGGCCTCCATGGCAGCGGGCTGCACTGGGCAGCGAGGAACACTGTCAGCACATCAGCCATTCCCGGTGTCACGGGACAGCCCTGTGAGCCCACATTATCCACGGCCATTCAATACATACAGCTCGAGCTAGGAACGGCCTTCAGCACAAACCGTACCATTGTTGTTGTTGTTTTATAAAGAAACATTAATCCACAGAAAGTTACACATAACAGACAGCATCATCACTTTATTTCTCAGAACCAGAAACGGTGCTGAACAAACAGAAAGACACAGCATGTCATTTTTGGAAGTGCCATCGGGGTGTGATGGAGCCGAGGGACACGGGGGGCTCCCACAGACAGGGCTGCTCTGCCAGCAGCATGGAGCTGCAGCAGAACATGGCAGCTCCCGGCACCTGACCTTGCAATGCTCTGCAGGGATTTGGCACCAGAGTGCCCCAAAGCCCCCCGAGCTGGGAGCTGCCTTTGTGGGGGAAGGGACTACCCAAAATAAAATACCTCCAAATAAATAGGACCAGAGCTTCTTAACAGTAGGAACGCACGAGCTTTAACCACAGACAGAACTAAAACTAACAGTCGCTCCTTGCTGACGGAGAAACTTCTGCTTTTCGCATTTGCCAGCCCCCCCTGCCGCAGTGCAGCGGGGATGGCACCGCTCAGGGTGTGCAGCAGCAGCAAGACTCAGCCCCACACCAGGGCAGCAAGGACAGCCGCGGGGGGGCCTGCAGGGCCGGTGGAGGCAGCCGGAGGTGCCCGTGTCCATCCCCACGCAGCCACAACAGTCCTCAGCAGCTCCACGCGGCGACCCAACCGCACCGCCCCGGGCCCCGCCACCCGCACCCCCACCATCTCCTGCAAAAACACTTCTTCCAGAGAGACGAGGCGGGGTGGGGACACAAGAGGGGCCCGGCCTCGCCCGCGCTCCCCCAGCACCCCACTACAGCCCAAGCCGGGGGCCGATGGAGAGCTGGAGGGGCACAGCCGGGGCTCACCCCTCAACCCGGGTGCAGGAGCAGGAGGGGAATCAGATGCGGGGGGCAGCGGCGAGGAGGGGCCGGGAGAGGAGCAGCGTTCACTTCTTGGAGCTCTGCGTCTTCTTGGGCAGCAGCACGGCCTGGATGTTGGGCAGGACGCCGCCCTGGGCGATAGTCACGCCGCCCAGCAGCTTGTTGAGCTCCTCGTCGTTACGGATGGCGAGCTGCAGGTGCCGCGGGATGATGCGCGTCTTCTTGTTGTCGCGGGCCGCGTTGCCCGCCAGCTCCAGGATTTCGGCCGAGAGATACTCCAGCACGGCCGCCAGGTACACCGGCGCCCCGGCGCCCACCCGCTCGGCGTAGTTGCCCTTGCGCAGCAGCCGGTGCACCCGGCCCACGGGGAACTGCAGCCCAGCCCGCGACGAGCGCGACTTGGCCTTGGCCCGCGCCTTACCGCCGGACTTTCCGCGGCCCGACATGGCCGGCAGGCAGCGGCCGCTCGCCGCCGCCCAGGAGCGCCGCGCACAGACGGTCCCGGCGCCTGCGAGAAAACAAACGCCGTCGCAGCGCGCCGCGGGTCGGGTCGGGTCGAGCCGGGCCCCCCCGGCCGCAGCTGCCGCTCCTTACCGCTTCTCCGCCGCCGTCACCGCTCCGCCCTGCGCGCCGCCCGTCGCCGCACTGCCGGCGCGACCGCCGCCGCGCCGCGGATATCCCTACCCGCGCCTTCCCATTGGTTGCCGCCGCGGCCAGCTCGCTGCCCATTGGCTGCCGCGCCGATCCCTGATTTGCATAGGACTCGCGGCGCCCCGGCTCCGCTGCGGGCAGCACCCGGCGGGGCGCGGCCGTTGGCTCCGCGCGTGTCCGTGGCCCTGCGGGGTCGAGCAGGGCCCGGCCGAGCCCGGACCTTCAGTCCGGCCCTCTCTGGGAGCTCCCTCCGGCGTTGCCCTCCCGCAGGGCCGGCAACGGGTGCTGCCCTGTTGATGATGACAACGCCCCTCGCTCACGGCCTGCGATCCTCCCCCCAGGGATGGACTGTTGAAAGCAGCTCCAAAATAGGACTCCCAACTGGGGTTGTGCCCGTTAATCCCGTTTTACTGTTTCCAACACATATTAAGGACTGTTTTAAGGCACAGGCCCCACGCTGGAAAGCTTTGGGCTGGCAACATCTGGCTCTGCTTACAAAATCCCTGACCTCAAAAGCAGCAGGTTTGCATGGTTCTGTAATGGCACTTTGGTTATCTGGGCTTTAACGAGCGACCTCTCAGAGCAGGCTGAGTGCATCCATCCACAGATCAAGAAAATCCTCTCAAAGTCTTCAAATCCCATTAACAGAATGATTGTACGACAACGTGACCATCACGGTTCTCCCCCCACCTCTCCCTGCAGGGAAGCCCAAGGCAGGCGGCAGTGCTTGGGGCTTCCATCTTATCCCAGAGAGACAACATAGAAAAAGCACAGCCCACATCCTTCCCTAGCTCCCTTTCCCTCCCTGGTCCAGGGATGCTCAGTGCATACTGGGGGCCTCTCCGGGCTGCAGCTGTTTTTAGAGGGTGGGAGTGTTAATTTGTGCAGAACGCTTATGGGAGTAAGTGGAAAAAAGGTAAGAGTTTAATTAAAAAAAAAAAAAAGGAAAGAAAAAAGAAGAAAACAAGAGGAGCCAAACAGTAACCTTTAACAACAAACAGAGACAACAACCTAGGACATCAGAACAACACCTGAGAGGTATAGAGAATCCCATTAGTGTCTGCAAAGCCTTCCAACGGGCGTTCTGCATTGTGCTCAGGGAGCTTTGCAGACAAGCAGGGTCTGGCTGCCCTATGCCTTGTGCTTCTTGGCAGCTGGCCCCCCCTCCTGCCCCAGCCACTGCCGCAGGATGCCTGCACTGCTCTTCTTGGGCGAAGGGCTGTGGATGAACTGGCTCTTCCACCTGGGCAAAGCATCTTCTTTCTTCTGGGGAGAGCCCTCCTGGGAGCTCTTCAGCCAACCCAGCATCGCCTTGCTGCTTGCAGTAGCTTTGACCTCCTGGGGACACAGAACAGAGCAGGAAGAAGTGATGTGCACAGCGAGAGCCGCATGGGATGCGCGCACCACAACCAAGTGCTCACCTTGGGGACTCCCAGCTCGATGGGCACCAGGCACTCAGGTGTGTCATTGCGGATGCTATTGACAAAGGTGGACACGGGGTGGAACGCAATGTTCTCTGCGGGCCGGATGAGCTTCATTGCCTCCTGGGTGGGCACCTCAGCAAAATCCAACCACTTCTCGATGGCCTCATCCCCATCCAGGATGGCCGGCATCCTGGGCAGAGAGGGGACACAGCAATCACGCTGAGCCCCGTGTCAGTGCAGTGCAGCAGTGCAGCAAAAGCAAACGCACCTGTGGTGGATGAAGCTCACGTCCTTGGAGGCATCCACGGTGATGATGGTGTAGGTGTACAGTGGCTCTCCTCCTGCTGGTGGCTCCCAGCAGTCGAAAATCCCGGCCATGGTGAGCAGGCGCCAGCCCCGCCACTCCTCATCGCTGTCCTCCTCCTCCTCAGCCTGCGGGACACCCAGCGTCATGCCTGCTCCACCCCAAGGCAATGTGTCTGGGCAGCTCAACCCACCACCCCACTGCCCAGCCCAGCACCAGCTCAGCCAAACAGAAAGAGGCAGAGAAACCCACAGCTGAGTCCCCTGAGAAACACCTCAGCAGCTCATGCAAATATGCAGTGCATGAGGAGTAGCAGGCGTGACGAGTGGGGATGCTATAGGACTGGGTATGGCCGTGTGCTGCTGTGATTTGGGGGACCAGCAGCAAAGTGCCCTTGGAAGAAAATTCCTTTCTGTACATCCCAGTTCTGTTGTTCCCTGCCTTGTGCCCCACGGCCCCAGGTGTCTGTGTGTGAATGGAGCTCAGTGCTCAGGCACTAACGGTGTTGCAATACCGGGTGTTTCTTGCTCTGGGGGAAGTAGATGAAGTAGGGCTGCTTGCCCCCGCTGCACTGCTGCCACTCGTAGAAGCCATCTGCCAGCACCACGCAGCGCTTGCCCTTGAGGAGAGGGCCCTGGGGAGGAGGCACAAAGCAAGATGTGAGCTGCAGGATGTGGTGAGAACTGCCCCAGGGCAGTGGCAGTACCCAGCACTGCCAGGTGCGCACCGCAGTTGTGGTTCTGCCAAGCCCTGCAGTCAGACACACACAGCATGGCTCACCTTGTAGGAGGACTTGCTCAGCATGGTATCACTGCGGCAGTTGGAGGTCTTAAACTGCATTTTGGAGGGGTCGTCCTCTTTGAACCAGGAGGGCACCAGGCCCCAACGCATGTCCATAAGCACCCGCTCGGAGGAGTCAGCATCCTGCAAGCAAGGCAGAGGAGCAACCTACAGCGATATCCACCCTACAAACGTGGCTGTGTTGTGTTTATCAGCAGCAACAAGCGCCGTTTCTGTGGCAGGAAGAGAATGGTGATACGGGCTCCATCCCTCCTCTGGTTAACAAACAGCTGGGGCTGAGGTTGAAGAGAGCATCCCAGGGGGCACAACCTTCACCTTCATTTTAATAATGTGATTTCTGGTTCACTTTCACTCTTTGCATATTGCCTCAGCTCAGGCAATGGAAACGGCACGGCGGCTTTCACTTCCTCCTGTGCAGTGCCACGTTCTGCCTGCCCAGAGCACCACATCTGCGGCCCTGGAGCGTGGCTGCACCCAGACATCACGGGTGGATGAGAACGCATATAGAAACATGCGTGTACCCCACTGAGCTCCCCCCGGCACCCACACCAGGACCAGCATCGAGGGGCACTCCGTTCCAACTGCTGGGTGAAGGTGGCCAAGGGACTCACGTCATGCTTCACGACCCTCGTGCCATCGCAGGGCTCAGCCTGTGCCCCCCGAGCCACCCCTTGTCCCCACATGGTCCAACGCAGCTGCCTGGGGGAGGCCGTGACCAGGTGTCTCAGCTCAGTGCTCCCCGCTTCGGGCTGCTGGGGCTCAAACTAACGGTAATCCCAGCACTGTGCCACTCTGGGCTCGAGATTTTGTTCCCTGCTCTCCCCTACCGAAGTGCCGTGGGCACCCAACGGCGTCAGCGCTGCAAAGCAGAGCAGAGCCCACAGCGCCCTTCGGACAGCCGGGAGGAGAACGACAGAAGTTACCGACTGCCACAGAAAGACAGCACTACAGTGGAAGCACAGCCCCCACTCGCCGCCTTCCTTAGGCCCACGGCAATATTAACGAGAAGGGATACTTTAGTACCACGAACGTCCAGAAGCAAAACAAGCGGCCAGCACCACCCAGCAACCCACCCCGAACCCCATTCTGTGCCCCAGCACCCCAACCCCCCGGGGGGCCGACGCTCCCCCGTTTACCTGCCGGACGTGCTTGCGGGACAGCAGCACGGGGCCGCAGGACTGCGGGCCCTTGTTGTAGGAGGGCCGGTAGCGCTCCTCCCGCAGCCACTCGGGCTGCTGCCGCCGGCCCCGCCGGTCGCGATAGGCGCAGGCCCGCCGCAGCCGCGCGGCCCCCAGCGAGCAGGCCGTCCGCCCGCACATCGCCGCCCGCCACCGGAGCGCTCAGCTCCGCTCCGCCCCGCGGAGGTGGGGCCGGGAGGGGCGGGGTGAAATAAACGCCCGGGAGCAACGCCAGCCCGCCTCGAGAGAGAGGGAGGAGGAGCAACGAGAGGTTTTATTGTCAGCTAGGAACGACGGGAAAGTGCTGAGCTGCCGCCTGGGGGGGCAGCCGGGCTCGAAATCGCCCCCCGGGGCAAAGCGTTTCGTAAAATCGGAGCTTAAAAACAGCGTTATTTTACAGCCAGAACCCCAAATCCAGGTCCCCGTTGTGTTGAAGAAGCTGCTGCAGCGACCGCGATCCCTTATTATCCCGGTGGCAGAGGAAGCACCGCCCGAACGGAAGCAGCGCTCAGCCCACAGAGGCCATGATCACATGCACCGGGAGCTCCTCCGTGCTGCGCGCCGTGACCTGCATCGTCACCGTGTCGGTCAGCAGCAGGCGAGCCCGCAGCAGCAGGTCGTGGCCGCCCCGGAACACACCTGGAAGGCAGCGGGGGAAGGAGGCAGCAGGTTAGAAAGGACCCCACGTGGCATCTCTCATTGGCCACGACCTACCTGGGACACTCGCAATACAACGGCCTCGTGAAAATTAAGTTTAAAATAAACTCCAGCTGAGAAGAGATCCGGTCCTCCATTAATTCCCACCAACCTCCAGCACGCAGCCACTGGCTGGGCAGATTACCACACTTCTCCCCTCAAGGTCCTTCCAGAACAGAATGCTGAGTCTCAGCTCATCCCAGCTTCTCCCCACCAAAGCCCCCCCAGTTCCAATACCAGTTGCCCTACACTTGCAGAAGACAAAACCAATAGCACGGATCCATCCAAATCCCACGCAGGGCTCAGTGAGCGCATCGCAAGCTCCCACTCTGATTTTCAACCTTGCAGAACCACTGTTCCAGCAGAGACCTGATGGCACAGCTCACCTGCCAGGTACAGTGTGTGAGAGTTCTTGTTATCTGGCACTTTATCCGATCGCTCGCAGGGCTGCATCCCCAGGAACTTCACAATATTGCTAACTGCCTCTGTTAAGAAGAAGAACAGGCTCTGCATCACGGGTGCCTCGACAAGGACACACAGTGATGAAAGCCCTCCTCGCATGTTACAGTTCACGTCCCTTGTACTGAGGGAAGCATAACATCTGCGCTTTAAAAAGCCACCAGAGAGGCAGAAAAAAAAAAAAGAAAAAAAAGCCACCACCACGCTGCAGTTCTGTTATTTGATGCAGCCGAGGTGCCAGCTCAACGAGAACAGGAAAGTGAATGAGTCAGGCAGCAGGAGAGTGCAGCTGGCTGCACGCAAACTGCACAGCCCTGTCAGCAAGCTCGCTTCTCTGGGGACAAATGCAGAAGGAAGAAGACACCTTGCAAGAGAGAGGTCGAGAAGGAATTTGAAAAAGCCTTGGGGAGCGTACTTCAAACCCAAGGTGCTGTGCAAGGAAGAACAGACATAACAGGTGCCCTTGTCCTGTAGCTGGGTCAAAAGGACCACATTTTTACAGCAGTAAGCTGGATCTTTAACACACGGCGAAAGGCAAGAGGGCTTTGCCCCTTGAGCCTGCCCACCAACCTCACGTCTTCTATTTGCACCTGCTGAGTCTCCAAGGTCAGAACAACTCCTCCTTTCACAGAAGGAAAGTGGGAGCTCACAGCTGAACTACCGTTTGTTTGGAAGGGTAGAGCATGAAAGCAAAGCAAGATGTTCTCCAGCTTCCCACAATCCAGTTTGGTCTCCTAGGGTCCAGAATACTCATTTGTTAGTGCAACAAATTTGTTTTCACATGAACAAAAAGTCTTCATGTGACAGTTGTAGTGAAATTACTTGTGAAGGGTTTTTATCCTGTCTGCTTTTCCAAGAGAGATTTAACAGCAGACAGATTGCACCTCCTGTCTTTGCTCGATGGAGAGAAATGTTAAGAGCCCTACTGGGTTCAGACATCCCCTTACCTTCAAGGGTTTTAATTGCAGATAAAGTAAAGGTTTCTTCCTTTTCATATTCATCACCCACTTCATCCCAGGCAGCTCCAAAGTTGGGCTTCAGAACTCGCTGGATGTGGTCAGCCACTGTTACCTCAAGATCTTCAAGCTAGTAGTAAGAAGAAGTCCAAATGAAACATGGTTGTTACTTACCTTGCTCTCTCCAGAGAGAGCTTTAGACTGGATTCCCTGAGATCAGATGGACCCAGGAGACAAGCCTCCACTTCTACTCAGGAATATGTCAGAGCAAGCTCTGTCCCTTCTAGTTTGCTCAAGCAAAGAACGATTAGTTGAGCAGCTGCTTTTCCTGGGAAGCCAAGTTATGCCACTTCCAGGGCTTACAGAGCAGGTTCCCAACCTGAGCACAGCCCTTGGCCTGACAAGGATCAGAGCACTGGGCAAACAGCCAGAGCAGTGGACAAAACAAAACAAAAAAGCTGCTGGTGCCCACACTGGTGTACCATCTGCTTCCCTGGAACGCACGTAAGTTTGTATTTTGCCTTTCTACCCTCTCGTTTTGTAGGCTGGTAAAGTACCGTGAGACACTGTCAGATGCTTGCTGTCACATAAGGCTGCATGCCAGGATAGCTGAACTGCTGCTGTGACTACGTCTGTGCAAGGAACAATTGGGTTGATCCCTCTGGAGCACATATCTAAGAGCAGTCAGTGCCAGAACTGTCCTGACACCAGCCTGCATTCACTTCAACAATCATCGCAGGAAAGAATCTCCCCTTGAATCTAGTTGAAACAGATGGAAGGGTTTGTTTAAATATCACTCTGATGCTCTGATGCCTGGTGGGAAGCAAACAGAAGGGTCAGCCTTACACATTCCTTTGGAAAAATCCCTCCCCACTCCTTCTGGGAGGACGCCATGTCCTCAGTGACTCACTGCACAGCAGTTCCCTAATCAGATTCACAACAGTGACAGGCAACACAGAAAACAGCTTCTGAAGGTAACAGGGCAAGCTGAATTCGTGTCACAACAACCCTTCATCTCTGGAATGAAAACACCACCCTCTGTGAGGCAGTTCCAGTTTCTGACCAAGCATGAGTTTAGCTTCTTCCTGTGTGGTAAAACAGCCAGGAGACAGGATTTCACAGCATCAGTGCTTTCATCAGTCTCAGTGCTAAGGAGATAATGCCAGAGGAAGAGCAAGGATGGCAGCCTTCCTGTAGTCAGACAGACCACTGGTAATTAACCACAGAGAACAACGTTGGTGGGAAAAAGAGATGGCCAACAGCCTTCTGCCTCCACAGAACTGCCCATGCCACTGCTGGAGCCCAGAGAACAGCCAAGCAAGCCCAAGGGACACACCACTGCCTCCCAAAATGCAAGTACCCTGCACTCCAGGGGTTTTCCTGCAGAGCAGCAGGAAGATGCTCCAAATGAGACAAATAAGCTCTCCAAACCCACATCTTACATTTTGGGACAGACTCCACAGACATAGCAAGACCCCTCCCTCCTTGTGAGTCTGCCTGCAGCAGTGTCAGTGGGCACATCATTGCTTGCATGGCAAGTTATGGGTACAGATCACAACATCCCTCAAAACAAGTGCAGTTTCCGTGACGTGGCACACGCCCAGCTCCTTACCACGTATTCATCCTCGTAACCCTCGTCGTCTGTCTCACCCGTGTTTGGATCACAGTCCTTGACAGTGAATTTCATCATGCAGCTGAACGTGCAGGCCACTGCAGGCAGGGGAGGCAAAGACAAAGCTCACATTACCACCAGATCCACTCCTCGGCAGGAGAACAGGGATAGAAAACTTGGGGCAGGTGGGTTCTCCCCCTCCCAGTCAGCAGCACAGGCTTAGCACATGACCTAGAAAGCATGCTGACAGCTTCTCTCTCTCAAGGACAAAGTACTTATTTGTAACACTAAGGCCAGCAAACAGTGATAAATACAGACTCCCGATGGCTGCACCATAATCTTCACATCAAGTCCTGTTACTCATGAATATCAAGTTGTATTGGGAATACAAACTAAGCGTGTCCCATCAACCTCTTGTTAAGGAGGTGAGACCCTTATCTAGGGATCAGTTCATGCACCTTGGAAAAGAAACCACCTTGCACTGCAGCACAGCAGATGATTAATACTGCTTGGCTGGGAGAGGAAGCTGTGACTCATCTCTGAAGGTAGGCACTGCTGCATGAAGGACAGCAACACACAGGTGAGCAGTCTCAGGACAAACCAGGGTGATCAGAGCACAAGTTGAGCCTGGTTTATATTCTGGACAGTGACAACCAAGGGAACATCCTGCTCAGACTGGCATTGCTGGAATTCTGGCCATTTGTCTGAAATACTCTGTGCACTCATAGCATGTCACAGCCAGGCAGACCACTATTTGCCTCCCTATGTGCTAACACAAAGAAGAGTAGGCTAAATGCCAAGGTGCAACAAAGACATCTCAGCAGAGATCTGAATGCTCATCTGCCAGTTCCCCCAGCCCGACTCAACAGTGCCTTAGCACAAGGGAACCAGGAGGAGAAGGGAGGCCTGACAGCCCTCGAGCAGCGAGGAGAAGTCATGCTTGGCATCACTCAGGGATGCACCCACACATAGTCTATAAATATCTGCAAGGTAGAATGCATGTGGGCGTGAGCAATACGGTGTGCTTAATTTGGGGGAATATCAGGGAAAACAGAGCACAAACTGTTTACCTGCTGTTGGATCCTCTTCAGACAGTGCCACTAGAGTGTAGCAGGTGCCTGGCTGGTTGTACACCAGGCTTTTGGCAGGTATGTAGCCAATGACCTCATACCCCTCTGTTGGCTCCATCTGCACAGTGACATTCTCCAGGATCTGATCATTCAGGGTGTTGGTACAGTCAAACTAAGCAGGGAAGGAGAGAACAAAGACAGCTTGAAGCTCTCAGCTATAGATGTAACAGCAGATTCACTTCACGCATAGTGGGAGCATGCTGTTAACTTGTGAAGTGCCTCTGTCTCAGTAGGGAGTCTGGCTATCACAGGGTTCATGCTTCCATTTAGTCTCAGAGGAACCGGCATCCAAATGTTTTAGGGGAGAAGCTAAAAACTTTCAGGGGACTCCAGTGCTCTGCTAATTTATTTTTATATTTTATAATATGTATAAATATATATATATATTATATATTTTTTTAAAGGAAACGACACAATGATTTCAGCAGATCTAAACATGATGTTTACACTTTGAACTGGCTGCAGTGACAAATCAGTCAACTTCATACAGTTGTTTCTGGCAAGCAGACAGACAGCAGAAACAAAGATTAACTCCTCTGAGGACTGCGTGAGCACTTCTGAGCTTTTGAGAAAGAAACTGGCTACGAACAAAACATTGCTGCTCATAAGATAGCACAAGCACTCCCTGAGGGCCAGGTAAAGAGGCTGGTGCATTGATCGAACAACTCCCATGCAGCAGGAGGGTGATCCAGCTAAGGCCAAGACTCACCAAAATAAGCACCTATAATAAAATGGCTAAAACAAAATGCAGGTGATTAAGAATCTTCTCCCATCCCATCAGGTAGCATTTTCAGCCTCCCAGATACCGCAGGCTTCACTCTTCCCTGTTCCAAGCATGTGCCTGGGGATCCTGAGGAAACAACACCGCTCCCCTTGCCGGCTCCTCCATGAGAACAGCCCCACCTAGTGCCTATCTCATTGTCACTTTGATTGCACACACACGCATTGTTCAGTCAAAACCACATGCAAATTCATCATCTTTTTCCTGAGGCTCTGCTGCCCTGGGTGAGAAACAAAGGACCAACTACATTGATGAGTTTTGAACACAGATATCCTTGAGCTATTTCTTCCCAGTGAAGTTTTTACTGGTCAGGAGCTTATTTTCCAATCCTCTTTCGGCACCATATGCCATAGCTACTCACCTGGAACACCATGTGGCTGACAAATGTGTGCTTGGTGCAACGAACCACATACTCTGTTTCCAGCTCTGTCAGGGCAACAGGCTCTGGGGAAGACCTGAAGAGTGGGCCCAGTCCTCGGAACTCTGGGATGGCTCCCAGTTGCTCTGAAACAGAGGATGTAGAAACAATTGCTTTGCCCAGCCACAGAAAAGTGTTAATTTTTTCCAAAGCCTTCAGTTAAAAAGCTGGAAGCTGCTGCAGCAAGTAGTCATCCATTGAGCAGCCACAGCATTCGCTAGGAACTTCTAAAATTAAAGGCAGTCTCATCTTCCTTTTGTCCACATCTGCCATCTGCCCACATCTACTGCAAGCATCCCCAGGAGCAAACAACTGATTCGGATGCCCCATGCCACTCTTTGAGGGGAGGTGGGGAAAAACTGGAGTGGATAGGCAGGCTCAGCTAAAAGAGGCTACACAGTTCTCACATACAGGTGTAGGAGAGGCCTTGCATCAGTTTACCTTGGAATATTTCTTGCCGTGTTGCTGCCACTTTCTCTGGCTGTTTGGCTACAGCAACAGGGGCATTTTCTGCAAGGGAACAAAAAAACAAACAATGAAAACAACCATATACAACCAGGAATAGTAACTAAATCAGAAAACAGATCATTGATTAAGTAAAGGAGAGCTCATTTCTCATCTTGCTATAGAGCAGACACCCATTTTTAGCTTCCTAAATACCTTTAGTAATCCTCATTGAAGCTACTGCAATTCAAACGATGACTATTATCAGCAGTTGGACTAACTGAAACACTACAGTGGGAGTAACAAGATTTGCTGGCCTTCATCTTTACAGAAGATATAATCCCATAAAATTTGAAGAGGATGGATTCTCAGCAATTCCCAGCAAGGCCAATGCAGATGAAGGGCTGGATCTGCTAGGGAACTGTCAGCAACTCAGATCAGCGCGCAGCAGATTGATTCTCACCTGCTCTTTGCTCTATGATAGGAGCTGTTGCCAAAGGAACAGATCTCAAATCAAAGGGTTTTTCAGAGGGCTCCAGGGTATACTGATGCAGAGCCCTCTCCAGGCCAGGGATCGACACTGTTAGACCTGGGGACAGAAGGAAGAAGCCCCTGAGACCGCAGGTGACGCTATCTCTTTGTCATGTATTAAACCAGGAGAGGTGCAGTCTTGTTTTGAGGACTTTCTGTTTTACCGTTCAGGATGTAGCCAGCATTGAGGGCTTTCTGTTTTTGCTCCAGAACATTCAGGTAGAATGTGGCTCTGTCTCTCACTTCGTTGTCATCATCCATCACACATCTGAGAAGAAAGCAGAAAACTTTGCTTCAGTACAAGGCAGCAAGGCCCATGTGAATCAATCCAGGTTAATTATATATAATAAATTATACAATATTACATTCTAATGTTATAATTTAACGTGTAATAATTAAGCTTAATTAAAACTACAACTTAGTAGCATCCTCACTCTGCCCAGGGTCTTCAAATAACCTGTCTGTCCCTGAAAGGTTGAGTGACACTCACCTTTTCAGTAATACCAAGATACTGGGTAACATCTCCTCATTCTGGGCTCCAAACTTGGCCAGGGCACTCACAGCACCTGTAACACACATCATAAAATAATTAGGACACAAAGAAATCACCTGAAGTTTCCTCCATCCCCCAGCTGTGTTCAAATGGCACATCAGAGACTCCAGACCTAGCAGACAGCATTACTCTAACTAGAGAGAAGCAGATGTATTAGCAAAGTGCCTAAAGACCTCCTCTGTCTAGTTCCATGGGGTCCTTGAACCATCTCCTGTTTCTCAGCTGCAAACCAGCTCTTTCATCAATACTACTGAAGGATCTTTGCTGTATAAAAATGTCCACTCAGGACTATAGCAAATGACAATTCTCAAAAACAGAGGCATTCATGCACTATATTTCCTTGACAATCCATCAAAGGGCAGCTTTCCAGGTCTATATCCTACCTGCCCGGACTTCTTCATGCTCCAGGACAACCCTGTTGTAGATGAAGCGAATGTATTTGGAGGGGTTATTGGTTTTAGGCCCTTCTTGGCCCAAGAGGTGGAGGATACGTGTAGCCAGCACAGTGAACTCGCAGTCCTCAATGAATTCACAGAGGTGAGACAGGCCTGTTTCTTTGCTCTCTGAGTTTTCCTCAATGATGCTGATGATGCAGTCCACAATGGCTCGCTTGTATTCAAAGCCACCCTAGGGAGAAAAGGGAACTTCTCAGCCGGAAAGCTCAAAGCACGTCAGACATTCTGAATTAGTCAGGCAGGAAAGAATTTCCTTTGAAAAGGTCACTCACTCTCAATGCTTTAAATCTGAGCTTGAAAGGTGAAGGGCAGTAATGCTGCCCACCTCTTCTGACCCTCTTTATTCTCAGAGGACCAGTTAATACTCAACCTCTCTTGCCACATCCTTCAGAATAGCTGTAGTCAAGAAAAAAAAAACAAATCCTAGAGAGAGAAACAGAATCCATCAGCCTGAAGGGCTTACAGCTCATTTAAAATCCTCTGCTGTTAGAATTAGTGCATAAAAAACAGCCATGTGGGAGGAGAAAAAAAAAAATAAAAAAATCAGCCTTCTCTTTAGCACCAGACATCTGAGGATGAATCACACAAGAAGTATATTAAGGATCATATCTGCCACAGCAGGGCGCAACAAACGGCCCTATTAGTGTGGGAAGACAGGCAATCAATACCTCCCCAGGCACACCCCATAACCTGACATGCCATTAACGCTCAGTTATCTCCAGACATTATTTACTAGTGTCCTCAATAAAAATCACAGGATTAAACTGCACATTATCCTCTGCCAATTACATGCATGGTTCTGTGCATTTGGGGGGATCTTTCTGTAGCTACCTGGGATTAAGGACACCCGTTAAACAAAATGGTTTGAACTACAAAACCACATTCATAACGATGCCATCCACCCACAGGAAATCAAGGAATGTAGCACGGCCCATTTTTCACAGGAGTAAAATGAGAGCCTTCGGTTTGTTCCCAAACAAGAGGTTGTAATTGGCAGGTGATGTCAGAGCAAGCAGCGGTGCCAGCTGTGTGGTAGGCATGTTATCTCATTTAGAAATAAGCCTCAGCAAGCCTCTGCTCCATAAAGCTGCCTTTCTGCAAACTGTCACTGAATGCAGAGAATGATTACAGGTACTCACGAACCCTTCACTGCAACAGCACAGAGAACAGAACAAAAGCAATCCTATGTAATCAGTAAGTTGCTACTTAATCTTTTTGTACAGGACAAAACTTCTTGGAATTTGCTGTCCAAACAAAGCTGGTCCAAATGTGAAACATCTATGGTCTGCCAAGAGATCTGCTGTTGCCTGCGTTTGCTCTGAGAGTAAGCCCCCAGAAAAATCAAAGAATGAAAATCAGACTGAAAATATGCCATTTCTGTCAGACTGCAAGCCTTTAATGGCAGGTAAAGGCTCTCATTACATAGCATTATCAGTAGAACTCAGATTCTCACAGGAACTACCGTGCAGTCCTGCAATTCATACATACCGTGGAAGTAAAATTACTAATATGCTCCAGTAAAGCTTCTGTCTGACCTGTCCTAATTGTACCTGTGCTATTATGCTCTCAGAGTCCCTAAATCTCTGACAATACAACAAAGAACAAAAACCAGTTGCCCTGCAAACTCACCTCTTCCCGCAGCATAGTGAAGAGAAAGTTCATGAGGACAGCGTGTTTGCGAGGGTACTTCTGACACAGTGCATTGATGGCTTGCACTACTACAACCTGGAGGAAAAAGGGGCAAGTCAAAAGGAGGACAGTCTCATTGGGCAGGAATATAAATAGTTGAACTGTGTCGATGTGGTGCTGGTCTCCAGCGTGGAAGCTATAATTTTGCCTTTAGTTATTCAACAAACAGAGTTCCAGGAGGATACTAACCTAGAAATTAGAGGAGACAGATCTTTAATGTGCTGGTCAGCCCCTAGCAGAAGGCCATGCTTGCTGGATTCAAAGAAGAGAGACTTACTAATCAAAAGGCTTCTCCCTAGAAGAGGGCATTTGACTCTGCAGATGAGTACTGTATGCCTACGGCCTGATTTAAGCTGACAGCATCAGATTCTTACTTGCAAAAATGATGCAGCCCAGCTGCTGGAAAGAGCTTAACCCAAGTGTTGAGAGTACACACACAAACATGGGCAAAGACTAAGGGGTTCCTTAAGGAATCTGTGTATTCTCCCATTTTCCCACCTCCTTACTTTGAATTCATCTGAGATTTCTGACATGAAAGAGGAGATTTGTTTCATGAGCCGGTCGATGCTGCTCTCACTGCCAGTTTTCAGCAATGTGGTGATGGCCAGGGTGGCTATGCTGCGGTTGGAGTCTGTCACAAGGTTCTCCAAGTCCAAATTACAGGCGGTCACAGCAGAAGGGTGCTTCATGGCCACCTACAGAAGATGACAGAAAGTGGAAAAGCCACTGTGGTTATTGCTAACTGATCCTTTTCAATAGACTGCTCTAAAAGCTCTCACCCCTTCGCATTAAAATAAATGCTACAGATTGTACACGAGGGTCATCCTAAGCAAGGTATTCAGCCAAGGTTTAAGAAACAAGCTCCTTCTTCCTGCAAAATCACATTTACTGCTAGAAGAGAAGAAGCCAGTAATAATCAATGATCTTTAGTTTTTCCTCCCTTACTCTCTTCAATAAGTTAAAGTTCAGATTCTGCAAAGAAAACTAACTCCCACCAAAAATTCAGCTAGCCTAACCAGCAGTTTTTCCAAGTGGAAGCACAGATATCACCACTTGTTTTTTTTCTTTTTAGAGTTAACAAAGTCAAGGGAAAAGCTAGAGCAAAGGCTGTCATGGAGCAGACAAAAAGAAGCACCAAGGTTCTGTCTCTGTAATACAAGGAGCCTCTTCACCACAGAAAGCTCAGAAGGGAAAAGTAATAACATGCAAGAACAGTAACACATTCTAACAGAGAGCTAGGAAAAAGACTGAATTTTTCTCCTGTGTTCTTTTTATTCCTTTTGTAAGTGAAGAAATGCAAGGCTACAGCCCAAGGTGGATGTTATTCACGTAAAATCACCACCCAGCCTGGCCCCTTTCTTTTCTCAAGTCAGTTTCTTGTGCACTGGGAGATGCAGTTATAGCACTCTGGAAACCAGTTCCTACCTTGTTGAGGGTACGGACAGCTGCGTATCTCAGGGCTGCTTTTGGGGAACTGCAAAACAGCTGCAAAACTGCAAGGCAGAAAAACCAACAAAAGCAGATGTTTAGGCAATCTATTATTGAAAAGCACTTCCTACCTATAGCATGAGATTCAATGAAGAGACGTGTGACATGCAAGCATAAGACAGCTACAAGTGTGCTTAAGAAGCAACTGGATTTATCAGGTTCTTTCCTCTCCTCCCTGTTGTTCCCTTTGCCACACCTCTGCTGACAGCCAGCTCTCACCCATCTCCCTCTCAACAAGAGAATAACACCAACACAAGCCCAAAAACTATACAAGGTCCTCGTTTCTTAGGCTAAACAGCAGGCACAATCACGTAGGCCTAGAACTCCCTCGCCATTTGCCATGAGCATCACATTTACCTGAGACAGCTGGTGCCAGCTCTTTGGCAGTGCAGTTGGGAAGGTTAACAATGGCAGAAGCAGCTTCGTAAACCACCATTTCGTGTTTGTTTCTTAGGCAGCTCTCAATGAAGTCAAACAGGGGGCTCTCACGGCTAAGGGACAAAAAAACCCAAGAAGAAATGAAAACAAAGATTCTAGCAGAAAAGAAGAGTCCAGCAGCAGAACAGGACAAGTCCATTGCCTGCAGAAAGGTAACAGCAGCCATAAACCCACTGTCCTCAGGTTCTGCAGAGGTCATTACACTGTACTTCCAGCATGCTTGGCTCTCTTCTGAGCTGACAATCTCTGGATAGTAACTGGAATATTGACAATAACTGGAATCTGCCTTAGCTCTCACACTATGCTCACCATACATATCACAAATCTCATCCTCCTGGAAGACAAAGCGCACATGTGCTAGCCAAGTACAAGACAGAGAAAATGAATCAGCATCTTGATAAAGAACAGCTACACAAAACTAGAAAGAAAAACAAAGTATTTCACGTGCAAGCACCTACACAGACAAGTCTTGCAGAAGCAATTCCATAACAACATGAAAGCATCCTGTTGTTTTCTTTGCTGCCTTTTAGCTAGCAATTAAGGGTTAGAAGTTGCACATTGCTCTTCAAAGAAGAGAAATAATTGCTCTCATCAGACAACAAGCAATCCCACAAGAGGAGACAGAAGCAGGACCTGAGCAAATTCTTCCCACAGGGAAAGGAGCCTCCTGACCTGCCTGCCTCCTCTTCCAGCAGCTTGCTGGCTACTCGGATCATCATGCAGTAAGCAAACGGTGACTTGAGGCCATGGCGTGTGAACTTGCTGAGCATCTTGTTGACTGCCAGGCGATCATTCTTCCGCACGTGGTAGAGCAAGCCCAGAGCATGATACTGTTCAGGGAAACAAAACCACACCGAGCTCTTTATACTTCTATCCCCTCTGTGGCCCGGTGTGTCCAGCTGAGCACCAATAGTTTGCTCCGCTCCCAGCTGCTGCTTGTAGTTCCCTACGTTGCCATTGGGCTTCCTACCTGTACCATGATATTGTCACTGGAAGCTGCTTCCTGAGCCTCGTTCACCCAGCGTTTTACCACGTCAAAACTGGTCTTCAGCAGGTGCTGGTAGAGACAAAACCACAGAGAACCCATGAGAGAAGGATGGAGGAAGTTCTGAGAATCACCTCTCGTATTAAGAAGAAACAAGTTCTCCTCATGAGGGCGCTGGAGGCAGTAACTTGTAAAAGAGCTGAGGACAGGGATGCAGAGACCTGGCCTTGTTGACTGAGGCCTCAAGAGGCTGAACACCTCCCACAGAGTCCTCACTTCACAAAGGTGGGAATAGCAAAAGTGACATTCTACCCCGCTGGAAATCTCCTGGCTCGTTTATCAATATTAGCAAGCAGAGGACAAAGGACACAGTTTGACAAGAAATAATGCTGCAGTGTTCACACCATGGTTAAAGTTTGACTGTGCTGGGTATTAGGCATACAAATCCCTTCACTCTTGTCTACAGAGTTTACAATCTCCAACAGGAATTCAACAGACTAAAGTTTCTCAGGCTACTTCTAGCACTCATATATGCTATTGTGAGCGTTGGACCACCAGCATCTCTGCCATAGTGCCTAACAAATATCACATCACTGGATACTGATTCACATCCCATTTTAAACCCCAAATCTGTAAGGTTGGTTTTTAATAGGATGCCCATGAAACATAAGCATCAGAAGCATCTTCACCCCTAAGCTGGTCATTTATTCTCTCAAAGATGCATTCAGCCACCAATAACTTAATAAACTGAAGAGATTCAAAGGCTCTTGTGACTACCGTACTGTTCTTACTAAATGCAGCATGGGCAACCCTTGGACAAGCTTCCTTCCTCTGCAGTAGCACATCTTGGTCCTGACACTGCCTTCACCCAGACAGCTCCAAGCACTTCAGAGACAGAGGAAGGATGTGCTGCTTTCTAATGGTGCACTAAGTCTCCAGAATCAAATTACTTTGAAACAAACTGTGATCCAATTGTATTCCACTGAAAAATAGTGTTCTTTTTCCCCTCCTCCTCTCTTCTTTCTCGTGTATCCTCTATCAAAGGACAGCTCCAATATGACACTACCAAGATGTCCAGTCCCACCACAGACAAATGCTCCTCAGCTGGACTGCTCATCAGGCTCACTCTGCAGGGCACACCTACCAAGGAGGACACCAGAGCAGAGCTTGACACACTTGGCACTTTGTCAACAATAGCCTGTTTCATGTAGCGCTCGATGGCCTGTAGCATGGTGCTCTGCAGGGAGAAGGAAACAACAGCTGATATGGAAAACCTGTGAGGAGTGCGATAGAGGAGATGCAACGGGTCGGGGTGAACAGTCTAGGGCTGCCCCAAAAGAAAAGCTGCACTTACATCAGTGATTTGACAGAGTGCTCTCACAGCAGGGCCTCGGTAATTGTCATCCTTCCCAGTCATGTCTTTGGTTAAGCTGGTTGGAAATAGGAAGCCCTCAATACTGCACTCTTGAGCCAGCAGCTCCTAGGTGCGTGCAGAGAGCCCACAGAGCAGCGGGCAGACAAGAGCATAGCTGAATGTCAAGCAGGCAAGTGCAGGTCTTAAGCAAGTCCCACCAGAGTGGGAAGGCAGGAGGAGATCCGCTTGCAATAGAGGAAAATACGTCAGCACTGCCACATCGTGTAACCAAAAATGACAATTCAAACACTCAAGAGCATGGGCTATGGGCACACAGCACATTTCAAATGCATCACTAAGAGTTCAATATCTGTATTTGAACAGCCTCTTTCAAAGGAGGACATTTTTTCTTCACCAAGAACATTCCCTGTCTTCACAGTGCTCGGAGACAAGAGTTATCTCCAAGAAGCTGGAAAAGCATTACTGGAGAATGCATGAATGTAGAAATAGCAAAACCAAAATGACTGACCTGCTAGTAACAATGATTACATCTTCTGCAATAGAAGACATCTCTTTGATAGTCAGGTAACACATCCTGCGAAGAGTTGGCTAACAAGAAAAGAAGGAAGACAGACATCAGCAGAGAGGATCCCAGGTATGAAGAGATGTCCATTTTTCCTGCTTCCATGATTTTATTGTGAAAATAAACAAAATGGTATGCTCAGAGAGCCACAGTGCCCAATGTAAAAAAAATCATATTCATTAACAAAGCAGACCTTCCTCTTCTAAATCTCCCTTAGGATGAAGCCCCAGGACTACCAGATTTACCTACATCTACAGTTTCATCTTTTACTTGTTGTTTACATGAACAAGGCAAAAATCTTGAAATCAGGAGCTGGGGGCAACCCGTTACCTCAAAAGCAAGAAAAAAAAGCAATTTGCATCTCCAGAGACTGAGGATTTCTAAGCTCATCTCACAGTTTCAATGCTTTGTAGTTTAGGGGTCAACTAGTGATGGTAATACCTCTGTGGGTAGGTGCTAACTCCTGGCCTCCTCCAGGTAACAGTCTGCTCTCAGCAGGAAGCAGGATCTTTTAATACTGGGCAACGGGTTGGGGTGAAGAGTCTAGGGGTGCCCCAAAAGAAAAGTTGCACTTACATCAGGAACCAAAGCAGGAACAAAGACTGCTTTAGTTAAGCTGCTACAAGAGCAAGGTAGTGAAGTTGATCTGTTTCTAAACTTTCATCCTACTCTTCCCACTTAGGTCAGTAGCTCCAGGCAGGCTGATTGCATAAAATGACATCCTGAGACTGAAAAAGACACTGCTGACAACTCGTCTCACTAGATAAATACAGGAGAAAACAATAAACAGACTTACATCGTTGGACTGAAACAGCTTTGTCATGGCAAAGAAGGATTCGGTAGCTTCCATGACACCAAGGTGCTCCCCCTAGAAGGAAGGAAATCCCAGTTAACACAACCAGATCTGGTCTGGTCCTGCTGCAGGTGCAAGGCTCAGTCTCACATATAAGGAGAACAGGCTTGTGTGGTTGAGAGCAGGGCAGATCTCCTTCAGTGTACTTGAACAGAGTAAAATCCTGCTTGAGAAAGCCCCCAACCATGGCTGAATGTTGCTCACTTGTCAGTGTAGATGACAGCATGATTTATCAGGTTAAAAAAAAAAAAAAAAAGGACTTGTGACAAGACAGATTCTTTACAGGTGCAGGACAGGTTGGATCTCCACGACTTGTGTAAGAAAAGCTTATGCTATGCTCCCTATAAGCACCACAGCCAGTCAGAGCCAGCTACAGCCATTGCAAATAATGGTGCAGAGAGACCCTAGAACAGGGAAACCCCATGAGATGGGTAAATACCTCTACAAAGCTGATCCTTATTGCACGCAGCCTCAGAGACACAAGGGCCTGGACTAACAACTGTCTCTGGCATCAAAGAGCTGTAGGCTTACAGCTTCCAAGTAATAATAAATCACAGACATCAATCTCCTTATATTTAGCTACTCTTACCCTCTCTACCCCACAGAACGTTTTTAGACACTAAGAAGGCAAGTAGAAGCTTAGTAGCACAGAAACTGTTCTAATTAAAATATTTTTATTGGCTATAGTCAATAAAACTATTCAGAAGATAAAGTTTAGCTAGAGAAAACCTACAATCTAAAGAACATATCAGCTAATTTTTTCTCCCTTACCTGGTTGATGAGGTACAGAATCTTGGTGAGGATGTGAGCACATTTTCGCGGGTTTATGGGAGTCTCATTAAACACACGTGCCTGAAAACAAATCACAGGCAAAGATGCTAATATCAACACCCCCTAATAAACACTGTCCTCTCTGGCCTGATATAAACAACAAACTGTTGGTGAGGCATGGCAAAATTCACTTAATGGCTTTGGATCAGATTTCCCCCAATTCCTGCTAAACAAGGCTGCGTTTTAAGCAGATGGTTCTACAGTCTCATTCTGAGACTGCAAATGCAAGCACAATGAAAGTTTAAGGGTTAAGTCCTCCTCATACTTTCACCCACACAAGTTTGGATCGTGCGCTAGCGAAAACACCAGCCTTCTGACAGATGTCAGCTAGCTCTGCGAGGCTAGCAGGAACCAACACCATCCATCATATGGCAAACAAACAGATAACGCTGAAATAACAGGGTCTGGGGACTGAGAAGTTTGTCTGATGTCAAACAAAAAGAGTTTTATTTCTAAGTAAAATCAAAGTCTATTCAATAACCACACGCAGCCTGCTCTATGGCTTTGAAATCAAGCTCAGGGTGTTCAAAGCTAATTTCCCAACTTTCCTGTTCTAAGGTGAGCTTTTCCAGACAGTCACATTCCGTATTACTACTCACCATTTAGAGTCTATTTCATTACAGAGATCATTTCAGCCCTCTCCCTTCTTCCCTCCAGCAATAAAACAAGAACTAGCGGGAGCACTGCCGTACTTTAGGTGCCAATAGGACCACAACAAAGCCCTGCTTCCCCACTAAAATTCTTCACTGATCTACTCGAGAGCTGGGGACACCCCAACCCAGAAAGGGCAGCACAAAGGACAGCTTCTAAGGACATACCTCTTGCAAGACTGCGCTCTTCTCCAGGTGCTGGAATGGGTTGGAACCCCCACCTGCAAAACAAAGACAAAGAAAGTCCAGGGATTCTGCTATGGGAAGGCAACTCTCAAAACACACCTACAGTTTAAAGGTAAGCCCAGCTTTTTTGTGAACACCATACAATCAGTGCTCCTCTTATTAAGCAGTATTAATAGGATGATTCCCCAGCAGTTAGGGAAGGCAGATCAGACAGGACATCCTTTGATTTATCACCCACCAAGAAGTAACTTGCCATGAGTCTGATCAGCCGTAAAGTAAGGAGCCCCAAGGCACCACTTGCAGCCCCAGGGCTAAGATGTTGCTGACAGCTAGAGCATCAATAAGACAGTTAGAGGAACAAAAGCTTAGAGTCACAGACACAAAGAGTGCTTGCCAGGCTGGAGAGTCAGGAGTGCTTTATCCCTTCATTATAAACCAATCAGGAATCCATCAGTAAATATTCTTTGGCTCTATCACTAATTAAGAGAACAAGACAGCAAATGAGAGAGTCTGGACACAGAATAACATTCATTGTTCCTCTTAATAGAATAAATTATATTAAACAATGAACAACTCACTAATTAAGGATGAAATAATCTGAGAGAAAAGCATCATTATTCTGCATTCTCTCTATTAGCTTGCCTCCTTCTAAGCATCTCTGAACCACAGCATCTCAAAAGCTGTCGGCTATTGATAAGCAGGCTGTAATTAGTACCGATGTTCAGCCTGGCTCTGGGACAAACAGCCTTTTCCAGTGCAACTTCACAAGTCTGAGCTGTAGGACTGCTCCAGCACAACCTGCCCTACCCCAGAAGCATCGCACACTGCTGCCCAGAGCCTTTGCAATAAAAGGCAAAGCCATCTACATCCTGACTCATTTCAGGGTCAGTGCCCTCTGCTGACACAGGCTGTTTGCAAATCCGGCAGGGGGCTGAGCAAAGCACAGATGCTTTGGTGGCATCTGGGAAGACAAGAAAACACGGGGAAAAAAGCAAAGTGTTTCTGGTCTAAGCATCTGAGAGTGCTTGAAGAAAATGGTTAAAGAAGCCCTCCTAGCAGCACAGTATGTCTACAATCCCAAAATTGCAGTATGGCTTGGGTTGGAAGGAGCATCAGAGATCATTCAGCTCCAACCCTCTGACCCAGGCAGGGTCGTCAGTTATTGAATGAGGCACCAGCTCAGGTGCCCAGGGGCCCATCCAGCTTGGCCTTGAGCACCCCAGGGATGGGGCACCCACAGCTCTCCAGGCAGCTGTGCCAGCACCTCACCTCCCTCTCAATGTAAACTATCCCTGATACCTGGTCTAAACCTCCCTTCTTTTAGTTTAGTTTTTGTTACTAATGCTTTTGAAGAAAATGGTTGAAAGAAAGCCTTCCTAGCAGCAGCCTACAAGCCCTAAGTTGGCCATCAATGACAGCACCATCTCCGCACCTCTCGCAGCGCTGAGCATCTGGAAAAGCATCACACGAGGCGCCGCGTGCACCACGCAGCACACCTCACCGCTCTTCTGATCACAGAAGGGGAAACAGGCGCAGCGCAGGCAGCGTCCCCAGAAAGCTCCCAGCACCAGGCGGCCAGCACCAGTTTGCACCGATCCACAGACCCCGAAGCACGGATGTCGTAGGAGCCCCGCGGAACGGACCCGGCCGCACTGCTGACAGCCGACGGCAGCCGCTCACCGGGGGCTGCACACGAGGCAGCCCGGAGGAGCGGAGCGGCGGGATCCCAGCAGGCAGAGCCCACCCCGACAGCGGGGCCGGGACACGTACGCGGCCCAGAGAGGCGGGGGCGGCGCCGGGGGTCTTCCTTCCACGCGAAACCAGCGGGGCCCGAGCGGACCGCTGCGGCGAGGAGAACGCGCAGCGACGGCCGCGCGCAGCGACGGAGGAACGGAGAGCTGCGGCTGCGAGCGGGGCCGGCGCGGCCCCGGCCGGGCCCTCCCCACGCGGCTCCTCGAGGCTCCCCCCGCGCCCTCCCCTGGCCGCCCGCCGCCCCTCACCCGACTCCTCGTCCTTCTTGTCGAATTTCTTCAGCATGGCGCCGCCGGCGGCTGCGAGAGGCCCGTCCGTCAGCCGAGCAGAACACAGCCCGTACGTCCCGCTGCCGCCGCCCGCCCCTTCCTGCCAGCCTGTCACTGCCGCCGCCACACTGCGCAGGCGCGGGACGACCTGCCGTGACGTCACTGCCGGCGCCGCCGCGAGTGCGGGAGGGGCGGGGCTCTGGGGCGGGGGCGGGGCGCTGAGCGGTGTCCGTGGAGACGGAAGTGATTGACAGGTGGAGGGGAGGAAGGACGAGGTCTGATTGGCGGAGGGAATAGGGCGGGGCTCGGGGGGCTGCGGGGTGGGCGTAGCGGTGGTGGGCGCTGGGTCAGGGACGCGTGTTGAGGGCAGCGCGTTCGGGGTTTCAGCGGGGTTTGCGGGGATCAGCTTGGGGCTGGCGGTGTCAGCGGGCAGAGGTCACCGGCATGAGAGACGCCGGGACCACGGGACTCAGGGACCAAGGGGGACACAACGTGACCGGGGGTACGGAGGAGCTGGGGGCACTTGGGGAGTGCTGGGAGGAACTGCGGAGGGATACCCCGGGACCAGCGGCAGCAGGGGACAACGTGGCACCCGGCAGCAGCAGTGACGCCGGGGACACCGGCAGGGAGGACACAGCAGTGGGGATGGGACCAAACCCCTATCAATATCCCAGTGTCACCCGGCTGTCCCCCCACGTCCCCAGGCAGGGCTGTGACCCCTCACCCCCCCCTCACCCCAGCACGGCAGCAGCTGGCCCGCACCCCCTGCTCCATTCCCCACCCCCAGAATACCACCCCCACGGTGGGGTCACCCCGACACCTCCACCCCAACGCCGTGCTTGCTCACCCTGCACCAGGAGCTCCTCAAAGAGCATGGCCCCGTCCAACCCGGCTCCAGCTGCCCCAGCCGCAGCCCCAGCCCTGGCCCTGCCCTTTGCACGGGGCGGCCACACGCTGCCCGCTCGGCCCTTATCTTGGGGCGCGTGGCAACCCTGGGGCGGCGCTGAGTGGCACCACACACTGCACATGTACAGTGCTCATAGGTCTGGGTGAGCTTTATGGTGTACAGAGCATCTCGACAGAGGGTACACGGAAAACGAGGGGTCAGAAGGCGTGGATGGGCAACTCTGGGGCACATCAGTAGAGGTGCACTGGGGACAAGGACGTGCCCACACAGACCCCGCTGCACCACGCATGGTGTCACCAGGGCTGTCTCGGCCTGGTGCTTTGTTCCCAGGGTGCTGACGTCGGTTTGTTAGAACAGCAGCCGCTGTGTGCACACCATCTATGCAGCACATGCCAAGGATCAGTCTGTCTGGGGCTAAATCCTGCACCTGCACGGCTGGGTGCAGGGAGCGACTGCCAGCAGCCCCCCTGGCCACACAGAGCCCTTTGGCCATGGCCGTGTGTTGTGCTCACTTCCTGCGCCCGATGCGTGCCATCAGCTCGGCATTGGCAGCTGCCTTGGCTTGCAGCTCCTTCTCCCGGGCCAGGTCCAGCAGGATCCTCAAGATGTGTGTGGGGACATCAAGGGACAGGGACACCGTTCTTGCTGTGCTGCTCTTTTTTACCGCAGCAGCTCTGTTGGGGTCGGGGTTTGGCAGCCATGGCCACACTTCTCTCACCGACTCCTCCAGTAGCAGCTGCCTGGTTCCATCCAACTGAGAGCCATCCCCAGAGCCATGGCCACGTTTCTCCCCAGGGAGCTCCAGCATTACTCCACTGCTGTCCTCCTTGTCCCAGCCACCTTCATGCCAGGGTGCACCAGGCACAGCGGGGCCGTGCTGGAGGCTCAGCCCCTGCAACATGCCCCATGGCAGCAGCAGGAAGGGCAGCAGCACAGCCTGCAGGAACAGAGCGCAGCACTCAGTATCACCCCCCACCTGGTGTCCCCTGTCCCATTCACACCCAGTGGGGTGGTGGCAGCATAGAGATGGGGCGGTGATGGCAGCTTGGGGACAACACAGCGTCTCCTCCCGCAGTCGCTCCCCGCCCCACTGCTGCCCTTTGGTCGGGAACGTGTGACGTGGGACTGGAACTCAAGCCACCACTGCCTCCAAGCTGCCCCCCCCCGGGAGTGCCACCCCTCAGCTCTGTGGGGCAAAAGCTACCCTCTCAGATGGGACAATTTGCCCAAAATAAGCAGAAGGGAGACAAGAGCATGACGTAGCCATGTGCACGGCATCCTCAGCATCCTCCTCCGTGGGACCCTGCGCTGCTCTCAGGGCTGGCTGCAAAATCCAGAAGGAAGCAGTATAATGCAGCCAGCATCCTCATCCTGCACCCCACCTCCTGGGTGAAACCCTTTGGAAAGCACCGGAGCGGGCAGCCAGAGGCAACTGGATGAGCTGGAAACTGGGTGGTGAGTGATGGCAGAAAGCATCCAACCCCTGTGACCCGTGTCCCAGGCAAATCCCCCCAAAGCACCACTCAGAGGTGCAGCCTCACCATTTCCTGCAGTCCTCGTCCCCCGCTGCTCTCACAGTGTAGGGGTGGCAGATGGGATTTGCCCTGCTCAGGGCTGAGCCCTGGCTCTTATCCTGCCCCAGCTCCACCTCCCGCCCCCCCGGTGGCATGCAGCAGGGCCACTATTAACGTATCACAGATAATAACTCATCACAGATGAAATCACCCCGGGATGCGGGTGGGCGTTTGTCCCCTCATAGCTCATGGAGCTGAATTTGGAGGGGATTTCGGGAACTTGGCATAATTATCTCACATTGGACATCCAACCAACTGCTGCTTCATAGAACCGGGCATGCCCATAGGCTCTGTTTGCGGGCTGGAGTGACTGTGCCTGTGGGGTGGTGGAGAGAGGAAATAAATGGGGCTCTGTTCTTCCTTCTGGAGACAGGACAGGAACTCACCCCCCGGCACGGCAGAATGGCCAAAATTAGACCAAGTCACTGATTCACACTGCACTGCAGCCCCATGTGCCTGTGGGTCGTGGGCACGTGTACGTCAGCAAGGCAGAGGGACAGGGCACGGGGACAGGGGGCACGAGGACAGGAGGGCAGCCAGCGGGCACTGCAGGCAGGAAGACATGGGTGCCAGCAGCCATTGGGCCAGAGACAAGGGGGTCAGGTTGGCTGCGTTGCACACAAAGACGCACAGCATCCTTCCATGAGCACATCTTTAATACCGTGTCCCACCCCTGCATTGGTACACATATACATTTGCTGTATACAGATATACAAAGAGCAGCAGTGCGTCTAGGCTGAGCAGGAGCCAGCGTCACCTTCCTGATGAGCAGGAACCGCCTCTAACATAGCACCATCCTCAGGGTCTCCCTGGTGTGTCCCAGTTTTCAGGCAGAGGTGCGAGCCAGAGGGCAGTACGTGGAGAAAGCCTCCCTCCCTCCTGCAGTTCTCTGCCAAACCATCGCACCCCAAAAAGGGAACCGAGTCCCGGGTGGGGTGAAGGTGAAATTCATTCAAATGGAGCAGGATGCGTGGTTGCATGCTGGGAGCCCAAGAGGGTGATGAGGGCAGCCCACAGCCTTGGGGATTTGAGGTGTTGGGTTTGGGGAAGGGGCCAAACTGTGCCCACTCCCAGCTCTGGGCAGCCAAAAAAGGAACATGGGGCCAAGAGCTGTCCCATCGGCAGCAAATAAGTTAAAAATCAAACCAACACCCCAAGAGAGCTCTGGTTTGGAAAGCAGATAAAAGGCATATGGGGAGGTTGTGTTGCCATTTGATAGAAATTTCACCTTTA
Organism: Meleagris gallopavo; assembly: GCF_905368555.1. NCBI lineage: Eukaryota > Metazoa > Chordata > Aves > Galliformes > Phasianidae > Meleagris > Meleagris gallopavo. The sequence goes on along the minus strand of NC_139417.1, from coordinate 8,915,441 downwards.
ACGGGCGATAGAACCAATGTAAAGGGAACAACCCATGAGCAACAAGAAGAGACGTCAGAAATAGCACCATGTTCCTGCAGGGATCACCACGCTACGCCTCCGGCCGCCGTCCTTCCCCGCTGCCAGCACCTGTGCGAGGAGGTGAGGTGGCACCAAGCACGGCACCAGGTGCGATGCTGCCAGAGCTGATAGCCGTGCTGTGCCCACCTGTCTCCACGCGCTGCCTGCAGTGGAGCTCACACTCCTCCTGGCTGCCGAAGCGGTTGAGATTGCCCTGGCAGCCGCTGTAGACGAAGGGCCGGCACTCGGCGGCTCTTTGGTTGTAGTACCAGCGCAGTGTGTACCGCTGGCAGCCCCCCTCCTCCATGGGCTGGTTGCAGAGCTCGGCTGCAAGGATAAAGCGCAATGGTGAGGGCACAACACGGACAAGCATCTCTCCCCAGGGGAACCCGATGCCTGAACAAACCATATGCTGCTAGAGTGCCCACCCCAGGCACAGGCTTGCTGCATTGGGTTCCCAGCAGAACAATGGCAGCCCCTGAACCATGGGGTCACCTGTGCCATGCCTGGTGCCCCGTGGGGCACAGGGAGCTCACCATCCTCTGCGAGCTGCTCCGAGCTGTCTGCATCCAGAGTAGTGTCATAGTCCTCCTGCTCCCCATACATGCTCTCGTACTCCAGGTCATTGGTGTCAACGACAACACGCCTGTCCTGCCCTGCAGACAATGCTAGCAATGAGTGCAGCACTGTCGGACTATCCCATGGCCTTTGGGCATCCCAGGGTACATGTCAGCACCGGGCTTGCAATGCACAGATAGGGGGTAAAAGGAACAAAATGCACAGGGACAGCACTCACCCTCCTCCTCCTCTGCGTGTGACACTTTAAGCACGGGGACGACATGAGCACTGAGATCTGGGAATGGCTCAGTGGGTGGGTAATGGGGGAAGTGATCTGGGAGGGAAGAACAGCAGACATGGGAAACCTCCATGCAGGTGCAGAGCAGCCCAGAACTGCCCAGGGAGGGAGTCCTGGGGATGTCCCATTCCCTGGAGGCTGAGAAGTGCCCTGGGAGCACAGTGCAACTCCTGTCAGGGAAGTGGCACTGCCAGGCTCAGAGAGGCTGAGCTCCAATGCACCTGGCTGCAGCTCCACACTCTCCATCACCTGTTTGGCTGTGCTCCTTCTCTTGGCGGACACTTCTCCCTCCTCCATGGGCAGACTGAAGGATGCTCCTGGTCCGAGTCCCCCATCCTCCTTGGAGACAAAGCATCCAGTTGCGCTGGAACCCTGCACCCCATCCCACCCACTGCTGCGCCCCACATCCCAGCAGGAGTTGGACTCAATGATCCTTTAGGGTCCCTTCCAACTCGGGATATTCTATGACCCTACAGCCTCACTGAGTGCTGGGAGCCAGGCAAGGGCACAGGGAGAGGAACAGAAACACAACCTGAGTGCTCACGGGAATCCAAGCGCCGCGGGAGCTGCCCTCCACATGCTGCAGGAAAGATGGAGTGGAGGTGAGTGAGGGGCTCTGTGGGGCACCCCCCAAACCCAGGGCAGCTGTGAGGTGCTCACCACAGTGCTGGCTCATTTCCTGCCTGACGAAGGCACGGATCTCTTCCTCCTGCCCAGTGGTGGAGCAAAGAATGCACAATTAGAGATAGGAAAAAGCTTTCCCCAGGTTCAGAGCAGAGTCTGGAGTTGGGTATGTTCCATAAGCAGCAGTGGGATGGATACAGTGCCTCTTCCCACCTGCTGGCCCCATGCTGACAGCCCCTTACCGTCATGCCTGGATCCCCCTTCTCCCCACGGAGTCCCTCAGCACCAGGATTGCCCTAGGGACAAACAGAGTGGGGCTGAGAACTGTACCACTGGATCCGCTCTGGACAGGGCTAGGCTCACCCACCTGCTCTCCTCGCTCACCAGGGATACCAGGCACACCGGGGGCCCCCATCACTGCCTGCCCAGGTGGGCCTCTCTCCCCCTGTAAAGAACATGAGCACATCCCATCTGGTTCCAGCCCAGCCTCAGGACAGGGGTCCCAAACCGCTGCTCCTAACCCTCCCTGAGCAAGGGGACACAGGGAGGTCCCCAAAGCCACTGAGCTGGTGGGGGAGGTATGGAGCTGGGACACGGCTCCTGATGCCACCAGTCCTTGGCCTCTTGGGGGACAGAGACTCACCTTCTGGCCCTGCATGCCCTCAGGACCTCGTGGACCAACGCTGCCTGGGGGGCCAGGGGGGCCGGGAGCACCATCACTGCCCCGGGGGCCAGGGATACCGATCATTCCTGGTGCACCCTATGATGGAGCTGAGGGTCAGTATGGGGACATCCACATACCTACAGCCCAGAGTAGGCACTTTTGGGAGCTTCAGTGCCCTTTGGACAAGGCTTGATCCCAGTACAAGCAATGCAGTGTGACTTATGCAGCCCCTTCCCACAGCTCACCCGATCTCCTTTCTCCCCCTGGTCTCCTTTGGCTCCCTGCTGCCCATCGAAGCCACGGTCACCCTGTGGAGAGGAAGGTGCAGGCAGCAAGAGTTCAGGAGGAACAGCCCTGAGGAGCCATTCCTGAGGTCTCAGCACAGCCTCCCACTGCCCTACCTTGGGTCCCATGAGCCCCTCCTTCCCAGGGACACCGGGTGCTCCAGACAACCCCAGTTCTCCCTGAGGGATGAAGCAGACATCTATGAGCCCCTGGATGCACATCCCCCTCGCAGCACGGTGCTGGCACGGTGCTTACCGGCTCGCCCTTCCTTCCTGGCAGCCCCGAGCGCCCCGGCAGCCCTGGCTCTCCCTGCAGGAGCAAAGCAGGGGTCAGTCCTCAGCCCTGCACCTCCCTCAGGCACGAGGGAGGACCCTGTGACCAGGGTCTGTGTGAACCCATTGCAGGGCTGAGGTCCTGGCTACAGGATGGTCATCCCCTCACCTTCTCACCCTTGTCCCCATCGAGGCCACAGGCGCCTTTCATGCCCCGCTCACCCTGCATGGACAAAAGGAGTCAGAGCCCCGCAAAGCCAGCGTGTGTCCTGGCCATGGAGCACAGGGGATGACCCACCTTGGGGCCACGCAAGCCCAGTGGCCCCATGTCCCCCTTCTCTCCTCGTGCTCCAGCAATGCCATCCCGGCCAGGCAAGCCCTGCAGGAAGCACACAGCATGATGAGGACCACTCCTGCCCCACAGTGGGGTGGCATTGGTACTGAGATACAGCTCCTCACCGGCTCGCCAGGCTCCCCCGGCACACCAACTTCTCCCTGGTAAAGGCAAAGGCAAAGATGTGGGTGAGGGCTGGTGGGCTGTGAGAGGACCCCACCGCAGTACAGGGTGCCCAGCTCCTTACCTTCTGCCCACCAGGGCCGCGTGCCCCAGGGAAGCCTGCGGAGCCCTTCTCACCTGGTTCACCCCTTGCACCCTGCAAGCACAGCCCCAGATCAGCACTGGGCAGGAGGAAGAGCTCTGGCCAATGCAGGGCCACACACTGCCAGGACGCCCAGCACTGTGCCAGAGGCATGGATGGACATGGGGCACAAGAATGCTGTCGTGCTCCTAAGTCCCTCTAGTCATTGCCAACCACTCCCCAGCCCTGCCCCCCCACCTCATACCTTCTCGCCGGGCATTCCCTGCTCCCCCTTGTTCCCTTTGTCCCCTTCGGAGCCCTTTAGGCCACGGTCTCCCTGCAAAGGGGAGAACAAAAGGATGGGATCGAGGGTCGTTGGGGTGGGGAGGAAAGAGCTCCTGCCCAGGCAGGGACATGGGGGTCTATGGGGTGAACGTGCCTCCTGGCGCAGGATCCCCCAGCAGACCCCCAGCTCTTACCGGCTCCCCCTTGCTGCCTCTCGCCCCAGCAGGCCCCTCCACCACAACGGTATCGCCCTGCATGCAGGAGAGAGGTGGGTGTGAGCTGGGGGGGGACAGCACTGCCACCCCCTGCCCCAGCCCTGGGGTCTCACCTTATCTCCTTTGGGCCCCATGGCCCCGATGTCTCCCTGCAAGGAGGGCACAGTGAGATGTCACAAGGGTGGGAACACTCCCCTCCCTCCCTGGCTTCCCAGCCCCAAAAGAGGTCCCTTACCTTGTCCCCACGCTCCCCTCGGTTCCCAGGCAAGCCCTGTTGGGAAAGAGAAGAATGCTGGTTTGGGGGGGCCCACCTGGGAGGATGGTGAGCTGATAGGTACGTACCATTGGCCCACGGTCACCTGCCAGCCCTGGGCGCCCATCTTCACCCTGCAAGCAGGAGGGGAGGTGTGAGGAATGGGTCTGGGGAGCACCCCTCGTGGTGGGGACATGGGAGTGCCATGGTGGTGTGGGCAGGGGGATTTTGTGGTGCTAGGTACCCGTGGTCCTGGGTCTCCACGTTCACCTCTGGCTCCCGGCAGCCCAGCTCCTGGGTCACCCTGTGGGGTGAACACAAGAGTTTGTTCCCCTATGCAGCTCACCTCAGCAGGCAGCAGTTCCCGTGTGTCTCCCCACCATCCCATGCCCCCTGCACTGCCCCAAGTGCACAGAGCAGGCTGCCAGGTGCCATCACCCAGAGTGGGCTCAGCATCAGCCAAGAGGGAGCAGTAGCACCCCACAAGAGGAGTAGCCCCACACCTCTGTGCCATAGCACTGTCCCCGGTCCTACCTTGTCACCTTTCAGCCCCGAGGCCCCTTGTATGCCCTAAAGGAAAGAAGAGGGGTGAGTGAACAGAGCTGTGCCAGGTGCTTTGGCTGGTGACCCCATCAGCCCCCATTGAGCCAGCACGGGACCAGGGAGGGATCCTGCACCCACCCTGGGATGCTTCAGCCCCATACTCACCGCTGGTCCTGGGGGCCCTTGGGGTCCAGGTGGCCCTGCGGCACCATCCCTCCCAGGGAAGCCAATTGCACCCTGGGGGGGACACAGTGGTGTCAGTGCTCAGGGCAGGGAATGGAGCCGCCGAGCCCTCACTGATGCTGCCCGAGCCCACTGCCATTACCCGCTCTCCAGGGGCTCCTGGTGGGCCAGGCTGCCCGCTGTCCCCTCTCAGGCCCGGCTGTCCCGGTGCCCCAGCAATGCCCACTAATCCCGGGGGTCCAGGAGGTCCTGGCAAACCGATGTCACCCTGCAGCAAGGAGGAAAGAGACGTGGCCCAGGGAAACAGCCTCTTCAGAGGCAGATGGGGAGTGGACACAGGGCCAGGGATAAGGCAGGGCTTACCTTCAAACCTGGAGGCCCATCCTGTCCTGGTGGTCCCCGCACACCGACACCTGGAGTGCCCTGTGTGGTGTCAGAGAGCATGGGGACAGTCACCCCTGGGAGCACAGGGGTGGCAGAGCACTTGGGTTGGGGATTCTCACCTTTTCCCCCTTGACTCCAGATGATCCCTTGGCTCCCTGCAAAGACACAGAGCCATCAGGGCACAGGGTAAGGATGTGATTCCATCAGCTCCCCTTCACATTCTCTACTCACATCTTCGCCAGGGTCTCCAGGCTCCCCAGCTCCTCCGGGCTCCCCCTGGCAGGAGGACAGAAGCAAAGAGCAGGGGTGGGTGACAGGTAGGGGGAGTGGGGATGGCTGCAACCCAAGAGAGCCTGATACTCTCATGACACCTCCTCACCTTCTCACCCTTGGGGCCGGGCAAACCTCGGGCACCTTTGGAGCCCTAGGGAGGAAGAGCAGTGTTGGGGATGGGAGAGAATTGCCAGGGTCTGGCTCAGCCCAGGGAGACACAGGCATGGGGTTATGGGCACCAACTCACAGGTTCACCCAGCAGCACGCCCTCCAGCAGCGCTGGCTCACCCTGCAGCAACACAGGGTCAGGCACAGACCTTTGTCGGCTATCGGGAGGGTCTCCCCCACATGCACACCCCATTCCTTACCTTCTCGCCCTTGGCACCAGGAGGGCCAGCGATGCCCTGGGGCAGAGGGGAGAGAGGCAGCAGTCAGTGGGGCTGTGGTCATCTGCTAGTCCTGGTGAGCAGGGGAAGCTGCAAGGAAGCACTCACCTGCCCCGGTGCTCCCGCATCCCCTGGCTCCCCTTTGGGGCCAGTAGGGCCTGATGGTCCTGGCACACCCTGCCACAGAGCACACAGCCCTGAGCACCAGCTCTGCAGCTTGTGCTGAGCCCCCAGCCCCAATGCGATGGCACTGGCTGTCATACCAACTTCCCGGGCATCCCTGGTTCGCCGTCCTTCCCCGGCACACCATCCCGCCCAGGCACACCTGGCTTGCCACTCTCCCCCTGCAGAGTGTGAGAGCGGAGCTGAGGCTATGCACATCCCACAGCCAGGCAGCCATGGGGTTGGCATGCCCCAAGGCTGAGGGCAGCTCAGTAGGGCACATGCTCACCACTTGTCCTGGCAGCCCAGGAGCACCCGGTGGGCCCTGTGATGGATAAATGACTAGAAATCAACCCACAGCTGAGGCAGTGGGAAGGGCTGCTCCTAAGGACTGGGCTGGGGGTACCTACCACCAGACCAGGTGGTCCTGGAGGGCCAGGCAGCCCCATGCTGCCCTGGGGACCAGGCAATCCCTGCGAGGGGAACAGTGGGGTCAGAGAGGAGATGCCACACAGGCATATATTTCTGGGACACCGGGAGCTTAGCTGTCCCCAGGAAGGGGTTGGTTTTGGGGAGGCTCACCCGGATGCTGGCACCAGGTTCCCCTGGATTACCCTGTGGGGACAGAACCCATGTCAGTCTCGCCAACCATCACAGCTGTGTCTCTATGTCCCCTGAGCACTGAGTGCCTCTAGGAGGGGCCAGACCCCAAGTTCTCCCTGCAGCCCACAATGCTGGCATGGCATCACTTTCCTGCACCAGACCAAACACGGAGATGATGAAAGTGATGATCAAAGGCAATGACGCACCTTCATCCCAGATGGACCCTGGCTCCCTGGTGGGCCAGCAGCACCCTGCAGAGGACAAGGCAACATTACATTCAGGACAATGCCCACTGGTGGCACAGCTCTATGGGGTGGGAGGAGGTACCAGGACAGTACCATCCCAGGACTATCAACCCCATTCATTGCGGGGACATCTGCCCCAAGTCCTTTTTGCAGGGCAGTGCCCTGCATTTGACACAGGGGTCTCCTTACCGGAGGTCCTGGAGGCCCTGGCTCTCCCTGATTGCCCTGGGAAGGAGGGAGAGATGTGGTCAGGATGTCCCTGGTGCACAAGGGCTCTGGGAAGCACCCATGCCATGCAGGGACGAGCCTGGCCAGCTCCCAGCAGGATGCGCCATGCCTAGCACACACCGAGCAGGAGCCAGGGGGACAGTGACATGCTGGGGACAGACACCTACCGGGCGGCCCAGCACACCGGGGAAACCTGGCAAGCCCTGCAAAGAAGCACATTATAGCCAGCAGGGGAGTGGGACCACACCACCTCAAAGCAGCCCCGCCTGCCCATAAAGCTCCCCTGGGGATGAACGCAGTGTCACCATGCAGTACCCACCCAGGGGTACTTACTGAGGGGCCGGGGGGCCCTCTAAAGCCCTGTGGGCCCTGTGTAGGAGGGAAGGATGCAAACAACGTGAATGCTCCAATGGGCTTGGTGGTGACTGCTGTGCAACCATGGGATCTGCCCACCCCTCCCAGCCCTCAGCCCCCTGCAGCCACACTCACCGGCTTCCCCTCGGGGCCAGCCAGACCCCTCTCTCCTGGGAGGCCCTGGAGCAAGAGATGGAGATGGTGAAGACAATAGTGGTGATGAGAATGGAGATGGGGATGATAGGGACAGTGACTGAGATGGAGACAATGGGGGTGGTTGATGGAGATTGTGATGAGGATGGAGATGGAGACAATGGGAGAGACGGAGACCATAATGGGGATAGAGAACATGATGAGGATGGAGATGGAGTCCATGGGGGTGATGGAGAACATGATGGAGATGAAGACCATTGGGGTGGTGGAAAACATGATGGAGATGGAGGTGGAAACCACAGGGGTGATGCAGGATGTGACAGGGATGGAGATGACGAGGATGATGGAGGAGGGGATGAGAACGGAGGTTTGGTGCCATACTCACTGGAGAGCCATCCCTGCCCTTCTCGCCAGGCTCTCCTCGCTCACCCCGTGACCCGCCTTCACCCTGATGTGGGGAGAAGTACAGAGTTGTAGGACCTGTGCTACAGGCAGGGATGTCCCTGTCCCCCACATGCCCTCACATCCCGCTTGCACCCAGAGAGGGATGTCCCCAGCTGTGCCCCTGCCCAGGACTTCGTTCTGTGGGGTCACCCTGTTGGCAGCACACGAAGAGAGGAGAGCAGAGACTGATGCTGAGCCCAGAAAGGGAGTGTGAGGAATAGAGAAGCAGAGGAGCCACAGGAGACTTACTACACTCAGACCTTATCTCCTTTGGGTCCTCGCTCGCCCTCGGCACCAGGCTCACCCTGCAGGAAGGAGGAGGGAGATGCCATCAGACCCACATGCTGCAGTTTGGGATGCCCACCCACTCTCCCAGCTCATTGCAGTTGGCAATTATCACATCATCCCTCCTCAAAGAACTCAGATTCTGGCTCCACCGCTGCCCTGCTCCTTTCTCCTGGACACGCACCTTCACTCCCTTAAGTCCGGGGGGACCGCGCTCGCCTGGGAAGCCCATCAGGCTGCCCTCCATTGTGTCTGCCTGCGGGCACAGCATGGTCAGGGCTGGCATCCAGGGGACCCCAGGGAGGTCCCACAGTGGCACAACCCTTCCTGAGCCCCCATGCCAGGGGACCAGACATGAACACTCATCCCTGGAGGCATCTGCTGGCACCTCCTGGGGACAGTCCCCAGCAGCATCCACCACCTACCTTGGGCCCTGGGGGCCCTGGAGGGCCTGGCAATCCATCTCTGCCCTGGTGAGAAGGAAAACAGATGGAGCATCCCCAGAATGTTCAGTCCATGGGGCATATCCAAGTCTTATGGAGAGGAGAGGGACAGAGGGGACTGCATTCCCATTACGGCTCACCTGCTCACCCCGGTCGCCCTTCTCACCCCGGTCACCCTGCAGAAAGGAGGTGAGGGGCTCATGAAGCTGTCCCCAAGCCTGGAAGCCATGTCCCCTTGCCTACGGCCCCACACTCACCTTCTCACCAGGTCGCCCAGCCTCCCCCAGCTCGCCAGCCCGGCCTGGCACCCCTGGGATGCCCGGCTTGCCTGGCTCCCCTGGCTGCCCTGGTGGCCCCTCTAGGCCCCGCTCGCCCACAGCCCGGCCTGCGGGGCCCTGAGGACCAGGGGCACCTTGGTCCCCTTTGTCACCTTTGGGTCCTCGCTCGCCAGGGAAGCCTAAGGAACCCTGCAAAAAAGCATACCAGACTGTGGGGTGGGCACCTCAAAATGCAGGGAGCTGTGAGCCCCCATAGAGCATCCCAGGGCTGGGGGGATTCAGCAGGGCTCAGGTCTCAGAACCGGGTGGGCAGGGGGAAGGTGGCAATGAGTCTGAGCCGAGAAGTGGCCCCACCACAGTGCTCACCTCCCGGCCCGGGGGACCCCTCTCCCCTGGGTCCCCCCGGCTGCCCTTCTGCCCCCGCAGCCGTTCGGACACGGGCAGAAAGGAGTCCGAGCTCCCATCATAGGCACCCGTCAGCTCCTTCAGAGAAGAGATCTGGAAGGGAGGAAAGAGGCAGTGATCAGCAATGATGCACTCCAGTCCCAGTGCCCCGTCCCACACCCCTCTGGTCTCTCACCACCACCTGGCGCCATACCCATGCCCACCCCATACCTTGATGCCGAGGGCTTCCAGGCTACGTTCGATGTTCTACAATAAAAGGACATGAGAAAGGAAGCCTATTGTGCTGCTTCTACCACTGGGGCTCTGGGGACATCCAAGGCTGATGTCCCAGCCCAGTGAGGAACTCACCACTGCAGTCCCAGGGTCTCCGCTGGCACCAGGCCGCCCCTAAGTTTGCAGAGTAAGAGGGAATGGGATGTGCCATGGGCGAGGTGAGCAGCACTGCTGCTGCACTAATAGGTTTCAGAGTGAATGCCACAGGGCACTGCCTGGCAGAGGCTGTGGTTCTCCCACGGTGCTCAGTGCTGGATACTCACTGGCTCCCCTCGTGGTCCTGGCTCCCCTGGGTCCCCCTGAAATACAGCAAAGCAGTCAGGGGGAGCAGGGCCAGGCTGCGCAGCCACAGGGTCCCCAAAGGACTCACCCCCTCTAGCATGAATACCCTCCAGACTTTTGTCACAGAGTGCTGGAGGACACCTACCTTTGGTCCAGTGATCCCACGGAGGCCGGGTGAGCCCTGGAAGTACAGATAGGACACAATGGCACCCATGGACATGGGGCCTTAAGTAGAACCATGGGGCAGCTAGAACTTGAGGACAACAAACCTGGCCTGGGGGGCCGACCTGCCCTGGGACACCAGGGACACCAGGGGGGCCAGGAAGGCCAGGCGTGCCTCTGTCCCCCTGCTCGCCCTTGGCACCGCTGTGGCCCTGCCGAGAGAGTAGTGTCACCCCCAGTGACTGGGTGCTGTCCCAGCTTGTCCTCAGTGGGGACAACCCACTGCACAGGGCTACTCACATCTCTGCCAGGGGCTCCGGCATCACCTTTGTCTCCCTAACCAGGAGGAGAAACAAAAAAAGACTCAGTATCATGCTGTCCCCAGTCCGAGAGGTGACACCAATGGCGACCGTACAGGGCTCTGCTCCTCACCTTTCTCCCATCTTCTCCTGGCATTCCATCTTCTCCCTTGGGATGGAGGTTATGAATTGGCACCCACAGCACAAGCAGTGGGCAGGACAGGGGCAGTCCCAAGGGCATGGGATGGGGATGCTGTGCCACACGCCTCCCTCGCTTCTGTGCCAATTTGAGGTCCCCAGGAGCGCCCCAAAGCCAAACCCTGTGCTCTACTCACATTCTTGCCATTTAGGCCAGGTTTGCCATCGTCACCGGGTTTTCCCTGGGAGGGAGGAGAGGCAGTGAGAGGAGGCCCCAACATGGGCAGTCATGGGGTCCCAGCTCCTATTGATGTCCCTAGGAGAGCTGGGACCAAGTGCAGAGGCACAGTGCAGAATGTGTCCCTACAGCAGGATATGTCCCCATGGCACACAGGGCTGTTACTCACAGGGATACCAGGAGGTCCCAGCGGTCCTATTGTGCCAGGCGGTCCCTGCTCCCCCCGCAGCCCAGGCAGCCCCTGCAGGGACAGAAGAAGTGGGGAGGCACAGGGCAGCAACAGGACACAGTCTCTGCTATGGGAGGTAAGAGCACAGCCAGGCATGCTGGCATGGCATGGGATGGGGGACAGTGACCAAGGGGCACGAAACAGAAGCGTCATGTCCCCAGCAGGAGAAAAAGGCACACCCACACTCCCAGGAGATACTTACATCTCGGCCAGGGTCTCCCTGCTTCCCTGGGTCCCCCTATAGATGAAGAGGAGGTGAGCATCCCATGAGCATCTTCAGCGGACGTGCAGTGGGATGACTCTGCCCCTGTTCCCATTTCCAGTGCCACCCCAGACCACGCTCACCCTCAGCCCGGTGGGTCCCGGAGGGCCAGGTTTCCCCTCCAGCCCGTTGCGGCCATCCAGCCCTGGTGGGCCACGCTCTCCCTGGAACAGAGCACTGCATGAGGACTTGGGCTGCATGGAGGGACAGGAGGTGGTGGGCAGCCCCCATCCCCCTCACCTTCTCTCCAGGCAAGCCTCGGTCCCCAGGGTCACCCTACGGAAAGAGGATGGAGTAAGCACTGTTCCATCCCCAAGTGGGGCTGAGCATGGGAAGGGGGAAAGGGGCACTCACCCGTGCGCCGGGGGGTCCGCGGGGGCCTTCAATGCCCTGCAAGAGATACATGACAATGGTGGGCACAACCCCAGGGCCCACCGTGGCTCTCCAGTTCATCAATCACCCCACACTTACACTCAACCCCGGCAGTCCGGGGGGGCCAATCTCACCCTTGGCCCCCTTTGCTCCATCCTCGCCTGGGTCCCCAGCATCCCCCTGGCAGGGATGGCACACTGGTCAGAAGCACTGCAATGCTGCAGTCCCACAGCAAAGCATCACATCGTCACCTCTTGGCTGTTACCTTCTCACCCTTCTCTCCTGCTCCTCCAAGCCCCACATCCACCTGCGGAGCAGAGAGGGGACATCAGAGCGGGCACAGACTTGCTGGCAGGGAAGGGGGAGGGTACAGCTTACAGCTCGTCCTGGGGGTCCAGGAGGGCCCTGAAAGAAAAGAGAGCGAATTTGTTAATGAGATCTGGTGTGTACTGGGGAGGGGGTGCAGATGTGGTTCCTGGGTGGTGTCACCTCACCGGCTCCCCACGGTCACCCTTGATGCCAGGTGCTCCGGGATTGCCCTATGGAGAGGGATGAGTGAGAAGGGGGATGGGGTACCCAGGAGATGGGGTTACCCATGGGGTAAGGGGATACCCACGGGCACTCATGTGGTGGCACTCACGTTTCTGCCTTCAGGACCTGGGTCTCCGAGGTCGCCCTTCTCTCCAGGGGGGCCACGGTACCCAGGCAGCCCCTGGATGGAGGGCATGGGTAGATGTGTGTTACCCTGGGCCATTCAAGGCCACCAGGGTCTTCCCTGGCCCAGGGCCCCCACCAGCCCAGCACTTACCCGTGGACCTCTGTCTCCAGGTTTGCCAGGCACGCCTGCTTCACCCTGAGGGATAGATGGGGTGAGTGGGCGGGGGGGCAACAGAGGGGCAGTGGTCCATGAGGTTCCCACTTACCGGGGCACCTTCATCACCCTTCTCTCCACGCTCACCCTATAGCACAGGTCAGGGGACAAGAGAACAAGTCACCAGTGTCCCTCTGTGCTGCTCCCCATTCCTTGGGGCCTCAGCATCCCCATAGCATCTCCCACTGCTCCTGGCCCCACGCTACCTCCTTGCCACGCTGCCCTGGTTGTCCTGGTGCACCCACTCTGCCTGGCTCACCCTTCTCGCCTGGCTCCCCTGCATCACCCTGAGGGGAAAGAGGAAGACCAGGGGGAGTAGGGCTCAGTAACCCATGATGGATGGACAGATGGACAAAGGAGTGAAGCCTCCTGCAATGCCATTACCTTGGGGCCGCTCCTGCCAGTTAGACCAGTGATGCCCTGGGAGGTGCAGAAGGACAGTGCTGTTAATGGGGACCTGGGCATGAGATCAGAGCCCAGCTCCATGCATTTATGTGTACTAACCCGCTCGCCCTGCTCGCCTTTGGGGCCAGTTGGTCCTGGGATGCTCAGGCCAGGGACACCCTAAAGACAAAGGAAAGCAGCTTGGAACAGTGGGACCAGCACCAAGGCACAGCAAGGAGAGCCCAGATGGGCTGTGTGCCCCAGCACCTGCCCAGCCCCAGAGGTACTCACACGGGCACCCCTCTCCCCTACATCACCCTTGGGGCCAGGAGGCCCCTCTGGTCCTGGAAATCCTCTGTCACCCTGGAGGAGATGAAATGGCACCATTAGCCCCCCCAGACTTCCTCTTCCCCATGCTGCAGCTGAGGATCAGCATGGGCATCCCCACGGTGCCAGCATCCAGAATCACTGTGCCATGCCACCGTCCCAGCTGTGTCATGGAGACACTACCAAAGGTCAGGGACAAGGCTACCTTCTCTCCTCTGACACTGGTCACGCTGGGAGCCTGGGGACAAAGCAGCAGGAACAGTGCTGGGTGCAGCCACCACTTCTCGCACCAGGAATGGGGTGAGCTGCCAGGCGGCAGTACTTACCGGCTGGCCAGGTTCACCGGGCGCTCCCACATCACCCTGTGGACACATGGGGTCAGTGCCATCCCCTCCCCACAGTCCCAACCCCAGGCTCTGCTTCTCCCTCACCTTCTCGCCCCGTGGCCCGGCTGGTCCCGGTACTCCCTGGTGCAGAGAGAGGATACTCAGAGGTTGGCGGTGCCTGGGGACATGTGCCTGTGTCACAGCCATCCCACAGTGCTCTGGGTGTCCATGCTCACCTCTCTGCCCGGTGGCCCTGGCCGTCCCGGAGCTCCTATCTCACCCTGGAGGAGGAGAGGAAGAGGAAGAGGAAGGTGCTCCTAGGCAGGGCATGACCATGGCCATGGGTGCCCACCTACCTTCTCACCCTCGGGGCCAGGTGCACCGCGGTCTCCCTGCAGAGGGAAGCAGAGGAGAATCTCAGGCAGCTACCCTCCTACCCCCAGGACCCCATGGTGAGCCCATGGTCCCACTCAAGGCCCCTGACAGCCTCCCAGGGGCACAATGCCACTTGGACTCCAGGGCCACCAGAAGCCATCAAAGTGCGCAACCACACACCACCACCACCTCACCTTCTGTCCCATCTCTCCCAGCTCTCCTGGTGCCCCACGCTCTCCCTGGTGCAGAAGGAAGACAGATGGTGTTGGTGACTGGCACAGGGGGTGGCACTGCACCCACATCCTTTATCTCCCCACAGAGGAGCTGAGGGATTTGGGTGCATCATGAGAGCATCCCCTCACCACTCACCTTCCTGCCTTGCTCTCCTGGAGGTCCCCGTGGGCCCTGGAGAGGAGGGCAGAGAGACGTCATCTCCCAAGCAGGGTTAATGCTCTGCCCACCCTGCCTTGTCCACAACACTCACCCGGTCTCCAGGTTCCCCTGGACGGCCAGGTGGCCCTGGGAATCCCTCCTCACCGTCACCCTGCGAGGTGAAGAAGCCAGCAGTATGCCCATGAATTGGGGCTATCTGTCCCCATCACAGAACCAGGGGGGTTCTGGCTCCCTCTTACCTTCTCACCCTTGGGGCCGGGAGTACCAGCAAGACCCCGTGGGCCGGGCTCCCCAGGTGGACCCTGGAAGAGATTGGCAAGAGCACAGCTCAGCCTCTGGGGGGACTCACAGCCCTGCTCCCTCACCCTGAGCCCAGCACTCACCGGGGGGCCCGGCTCCCCTTGAGGCACTGCCCCATCGACCAGTCCAGGGGGACCCTGTGGAAAGGGGGCTGAGCTCCTGCATGGCAGCCCCATAGCTCAGCCCTTTCCAGTACCCTGGGAGGCAGAGGTACCAGGCAAACATAGTCACTTACCCTCTCCCCTCGATCACCCTTCTCCCCCTGCAAAGTAAAAGAGAGTAGGTAATGGTGGAGCTGGGCTCTGTTCATGCCTCCACCCTCTCCTCCCCTCAAATGATGGGGGTAATGACGGGCAGAGCACATCAGCAGTAGGGTCAGGACACGTGCCATGCTCATTATAAGGATGGATGATGTGGGAGTCACAGACAATGAATACGCCATGCAGGACCAGGAGCTCAGCATGGGAAGCAGCTTCAAGGTGCCAGCTGTCCCTCCATCCCCACACAGCACCAGCTGAAACGTACCTTCACAGAGTCTCCTGGAGGTCCTGGTGGCCCCATTGGCCCAAGGGGACCCGGAGGACCTGGGTCACCAAAGGGACCTCGTGGGCCAGGGTTACCGGGAGGGCCGGTGCTACCCTAGAAGAAAGAGATGCTGTATGAGCATGGGATGCTGCATGGGCAGAGAGTACTGGTGGACACCCCCAGCATGCACAGCCCCATCTATACCGGTGTGCCTGGCTCCCCTTTTCGTCCTGGCAACCCCTGTCCTCCATCCGTGATCACTCTGGGCTCTCCCTGAATGAGGGGAAAAGTAATTAAAAAAAAAAAAAAAGAAAGAAAATCAGTGCCACCATGTTCCCTGCCATGACTCTCCCCAGTGCCAAGCTTAGGAGGCAGAAGGGATAAGATGTCCACCTGTAGCCCTCTGCCCAGCACCTACCGGCTCGCCTTTTTCCCCCTTCAGGCCAGGATGCCCCGCTGTTCCCCGTGGCCCCTGGAAATGAGTAATAGTGAGAAGGGGGCCCTTGGAGGCATGGGGCTTGGGAGGAGGGGGGTCATACTCACAGGATCCCCTCGGGGGCCAGGAATGCCCTGGTTGCCCTGGAAAACAGCAGAACAAAAGGTGAAAGCATTGTTCCTGCCAGCCAGGGAAGCAGGGATGGGATGACACGGCATGGCATGGCATGGCATGGCATGGCATGGCATGGCATGGCATGGCATGGCATGGCATGGCATGGCATGGCATGGAAAGGCACGGCACAGGCTGAGATGGGATAGCATGGGTTGGGATGGGATGGGATGGCATGGAGACAGCAATGATCTTACCAACAAGGAAGACCACCCTAGCACAGGGAATGGATAGGAAAAGAGCTTAGGGAGCAGGCAAGGTAGGCTGATGGATGGATTGAGCCCATTGGTCGGGGCTTGATCAATACCAGCAAACCCATGGGTACATGCACACTCACCGGCTGGCCAGGGGACCCAGGGTTCCCGGGGGGGCCAGGAAGCCCTGGCCGCCCATCAGCTCCAGGGAAGCCCTGCAGGAGAGAGGACCATCACAGCAGGGCCATACTCCTCCCAGGTCTCTCCCGCCGTGGCTGGGAGGTCCCTGTGCCTGGGACTCCAAGACGTGCAGATACAGGGGGCACTCACCCTGTCCCCCTTCTTGCCCAGCTGTTCAACGCTCTCTCCTGGTGGCCCTCGTGGTCCCACAGGTCCTGGAGGGCCAGGCAGTCCATGGCGGCCCTGAGACAGCAAAGAGGACAGACTTGGTGGCAGGCAGTAGCCAAGGGATGTTTCCTCCATCCACCACTGTGGTAAGGGCTGTATGGATCCCTCCCCCAACACTCACTCAGCAGGAGGACAAAGGGACACAGGGGCTGTAGCATTGTTCCCCATCTCCCCCCACACTACCACACTATCAGGACTTTACCGGTTCTCCAGGGGGGCCCGGCTGCCCCACACGCCCCTGTGGCCCCTGCAGAGACAAAGCCAGCCATCAGCATTCACTGAGGACTGCTGCAAGTATGGCAGCCCTGCCATAACACACAGCTGTAGGGGGTCTCAAACACTTACTGCCACGCCAGGGTCCCCCTTCTCTCCCTGCAAGGGGACAGAGGGAAGAGCTAAGAGTCTGCACCCCTCTGCAGCAGCTGCCCCCAGCTCAGCCCCACAGCGTGGGCAATGTGGGGAACTCACACCAAGACCCCATGCCACAAGAATACTCACCTTGGGGCACTGCACAGTGCAGGGCTTTGGCTCCGGCTCTGGCTGGTGAGACAAGAGGAGGACACGTAAGTATGAGAAAGGAAGACTTTGGCTCCATGGGGTCTGCCTCCCAGCCCTGGGCAGCCCCCAGTCTCTCACCCTGGTGGAGATGATGGTACAGAGGTCATCGGTGAGCTCTCCCTCCAGCTCTGAAAGGGAACCACGGTTGCGGAAGACGAAGCGTGGGTCCTCACCACTGACCATGCGCCGGAGCTGCTCCTGGTCTGCCCCCTCCAAGCCCACTGCCAGCACTCGGACCCCTGCACCAACAGCACCTTCAGCACCTGGCTGGAGCGCACAAGGGGGCCTCATCCCATGAGGACTTCATCCCGTGAAGACCCCATCCCACAGGGACCCTATCCAACCTCACCCGCTGCCTTGGCATCCCTGGCAGCAGTGATGGCATCATCCCCGGAGGGACCGTCAGCCAGCACCACCAGCACTGCCGGCACACCGGGCCGCCGTCCCGCACCAGGGCTCAGCAGATAAGTCCTAGCAAAGGTGATGGCTGCCCCTGGAGGGAGGATAAAAGGATGGGGGAGTCAGCAAGGTCCCACTGGCCACTGGTCCAGCCGTAGCACATCCCCTCACCAATGGCATTGCCGCTGGGCTCCTCGTAGCGCATGGTGCGGATTTGCTCCAGCACGGCGGGCAGCTCGCTGGAGCGGTTGAGGAGCAGCCAGGGCAGGCTGCGGTAGCTGTACGTGGCCAGACCCACCTGCGAGGGCAAGGGACAGAGATTGGCGTTGTCATCCCTCTGTGCCATGCCCTCTGACAACATGTAAGCCTCATACCTGGGTGCCATCGGGGCCCAGGCGGCCCATGGCGGTGACGGTGTTAGAGAGGAGCGTGCGGACGGTGTCAGCACCAGCAGAGCTGTCACGTGTGCCATGCACCAGGAAGACGATGTCCCCTCGGGCGTCCCTGCAGACTGTGAGGGGAGGAGTAAGGTGGAGCAGAAACATCAGCACCCTATCCCCTCCGACACCCATCCCAACCTGCATACCTGGCCGCTCGCTGACGGAGCTCTCAGCACCAGGTGTGCTCCCCAGAAGCGGGCGGATGGTGAAGGTGTAGCGCTGGCCCAGGCGCAGCCCAGGGACCTGTAGGGAGCTGGCAGTGCCCGGCACCACGCGCCGTGCCTCGCCGCCTGCTGTACCCATAGTCAGAGGGACAGGGACAGTGAAACCCCTGAGAATAGCTGCCCTCCACCCAGGGACATGTGTCCACCTCACCTGCAGGGGGGGTCCAGGACAGAACGTATTCAGAAGCACCAGGGACAGGGGTCCAGGAGAGTGTCACAGAGTCTCTCTGCACCTCCGTCACTCGCAGGCTGGTGGCATGGCTCAGAGAGGCTGCTGAAGGGAAATAGGGTGCTTTAGCCCACGGAGCAGTCCCCATCCCACTCCCACACTCATCACTCCCCTCCATCCCAGTCTCCCCACAGCACCACACATCCCTTACCGGTGGCACTGGTGACGGCGACCGGTGCGCTCTCCCGGCTGCCCACCATGCTGGTGATGCTGATGTGGTAGCGCCGGCCCGGCTCCAGCCCTCCCAGGTCATAGGAGCTGGCAGTGGCTGGAAGCTGCTGGCTGCGCTGGGGACCACCTGATGGAGACAGAGAAGTGAGGGGCCAGGGGCTGCCATGGGAACACAGGGCTTGGGCACACTCACCCTCAGCTGGGCGCCAGACCAGGCGGTAACCGCTGCTGCCAGACACCGGCACCCATGCGAGGCGCAGGCGGTGCTCCGAGGCCTCCATCACCTGCAAATTGCTAACAGGGAGCACCGGGGCCGCCTCCGCTGTGGGGGATATGGGCAGGCATTAGGGCACAGGTGCCCACTCCCCCCGTGTGCTGTCCCCTAGTCCCATGCTCACGGGTGGTAACGATGATGGACACAGGGTTGCCCTCGTGGTTGCCTATGAGCGCTGTGACCTTCACTGTGTAGGAGACACCTCCCTCCAGGTCGGGGATGTCGAAGGAGCTGATGTGGCCAGGAACATGCTGGCTCTTCTCCGAGCCCCCTGCCGAGGGCCACACATCAGCCCTGATGCCACCATCATTGCTGTCCCCACCCTTGTCCCCATCCCATGCTACCATCCCGACGGCTCCACACCACACGATACGCTGTGGCTCCTGGCACACCGACCCATGTGACACGGGCAACATTGCTCCTGGATGACTGCACCTCCAGCCGGGATACTGTCCCCACCTGCTCAGCTGCTGTGACACAGGGAGAACCACCGTCACCTGCAGTCAGGGCACCTGGCACCAGCTGGCAGCAGCAGGCAAGGGCACACCTCACCTGTCCTCCCCATGGTGGTGACAGGGGGACCCTCGCGGCCATCAACGATGGCTGTGACACCAATGGCATAGACGGTGCCAGCTCGCAGCCCCTCAATGGTGTAGGCAGTGGGGTTGGCAGGGAGGAAGCGGGACTGCTCCTGACCTGGGAGAGACAGTTGAGATGGGAAGAGCTCCCATGGCACCACCACATCACTTCCAAGCCCGGCACTCACCATCACTGGCCCTCCATGTCAGCCGGTACCCCCCGGCGCCCGACAGCCCCCTCCATGTGACCCGCAGCTGGTTGGGGTCGGACTCCGTCACCCGCAGCTCCGAGACACTGCCCACCGCTGGGAACTCTGCATGCACAATGGCACCAGGACATCAGCATGGGGACACCCTGAGTGACCACCGCAAGCCAGGGCTGTGGCTAACCACGCGCACTTACTGACGTGGATGCTGAGTGCAGCAGCACTGCCCTCCTGGCTGCCCACGAGGGCTGAGATGCGCACCAGGTAGGTGACACCTTCCCGCAGGTCACCCAGCTCCAGCGCTGTCTGCGTGCCTGGGATGCGTCTCGTCCTCTCGGTGCCGTCTGCAGGGAGCAGGGTGCCATGGGGCCCTCAGTGCCACGGGGGATGCCAAGCGATGGTACCGTGGCCCCATCCCGCTGGCTCACCCTGGGTGTTGCGCACTGTCACTTTGTACTCAGTGGCACCGGGGACACCGGTCCAGCCCAGCCGCACCCTCCTGCCCAAATCCTCGATGAGACGGAGATCCGACACCACACCCACTGGTACATCCACACCTGCAGGGTGGCACCACTATAACTTTCCCCAAAGCTAGGACCAGTGAGCCGGAGGTCCCATGGCTCTGTTGCAGTGATGCCATGCATCATGTCTTGGTCTGATCTCACCTGTCTGGAAGGTGGTGACAGGGGTGGCCACCTCCCCACCTTCATACAGCGTGTACAGAGTGATGCGGTACTCAGTGCCTGGCTGCAGCCCTGTCAGCTGGTAGGTGCTGGCACTGCTGGGCAGCGACACTGTCCTGGGGGTCTCCAGGCCTGTGGGAATGGCAATGTCAAAAGGGGTTGCCGCTGGCCCCGTGCCATGTCAGGGACCAGGTGCTGTGAGCCCACCTGTGGCTCTTTTCCACTCCAGGCGGTAGCCACGAGCCTCACGGATGGCAGTCCAGAGCACATGAATGGATGTGGGGCTCAGGATGTTGGTCCGCAGCGTCTGCTCCGTGCCTGGCTCTGCAAAAGGGACCCATAGGCTGTGCCATCCCATCTCCTTGTCCCCCCACAGGCGATGCCCCTGCATGGGGACAGCTGCATGGTGCTTACGTGTCCGTGCGGTGAGGCTGGCGGTGGCTGCAGGCTGCTGTGCATAGCGTGCCTGCAGCGTCACCACGTACTCGGTGTTGGGGCGCAGGTTGCTGAGCGTGGCCGACAGCACACCAGCCCCCAGGCTCCTCTCCTCGCTCTGGGGCATTCCTGGGGGGGCACGGAGGGGTGAGAGCAGGTGTGTGGCAGGGAAGGGGTGTGCACAGCTCCCTGCCCCGGGGATGCCAGGCGGTGCCAGGGGTGGGGAGCGTGGGGTGAGGCTGGGACGGGGGCCAGGGCAGCGCCTGGGGACAGGGAGGGGCCGCCAGGTGCTGCAGCACACGCAGCTACCCCAAAGAGGTGCCTGTGGGGCACGGCATGTCCCCTCACCTGGCATGGCGTAGCTGAGAATGTAGCCCTGGGGCGGCTCGGGGCCGGGCTGCCACGACAGCCTCAGGAAGGTCGGCCCGGCCTCGGCCACATGGAAATGCTGCACGCCGCCACGGCTCTCTGGGAACAGCACGGGGACAAGTGTGAGCCAGTGCTGCCAGCACCTACCCACATCCCCCACGGGTACTCACGGGTGCGTGCCCGCGCAGACACCGACTCGCTGACGCTGTTGGCATACTGAGCGATGACAGTCACCAGGTACTCCGTCCCGGCGCGCAGCCCCCGCAGCACAGTGCTTGTCTCCCGCGGACCCACGCTCACCTGGGTGGGAGCAGCGTCATGCCGATGCCGGAGGGCACCAGGCACCCCAAGTGTGTGCAGGGCAGCGCTCACCTCCTGCCGCTCAGCTGCCAGCGGCTGCCCCAGCCCTGTCAGTGGGACACGCTGCACCCTATAGCCGGTGACGGGGCCACTGGCTGGGCTCCAGCGGATGCGCAGCACATCAGGGCCGTGCTCCAGGATCTCCAGGTTGGAGGGACCAGCGTGGCCTTGTCCATCTGTGGGGGGACGTGGAGCTGTCAGCTCCAGGGTGCGTGGGGAGAAGGCATTAAGGCAGCTCCCACGCCCTCTTTTAAAGGTCTCCTACCAGGGGTGCGTAGCGTGCCCCCTGAGCTTGTGCACACCCTGCGTGTCATCAGTGGCACCAGTGTCCCCAGCAGCTTGAAGTCACCCACATAGAAGAAGAAGGATTCAGTAGGCAGTGAGGCCACACGGATCAGCTCCTGGCGGTCGGCATTCTTGATCCCTGAAGGGGATAGGAATGGTGGGTGATGGCAGTGCCCAGCCCCAGGGGGAGCCCATAACTCAGGGGTATATGGATACCAATGGGCACACCACGGATCTGCTCACCCACAGCAAAGACCTTGATGCCCAGGCTCTTCAGCCTCAGCGCTGGCTGCTCAGCATCATCCTGGGACTTGCCATCCGTGATGAGGATGCAGATCTGCAGAGCCGTGAGCCTCAGCCCCATGGACCTGCCGCATCCCTCTGGGATGTCCCAAATGCCACTCCCCACCCCATACCTTTGGGACCCCAGGCCGGAGCTGTGTGGGACCAAAGAAGTTGTCAGAGACGAAGCGCAGCCCAGCGCCGGTCCGTGTGTTGCCACCCTTGTAGCTCAGCTGCTGGATGGCCCTCTGGATGCCCGTGCCATTGGTATGCTGGGAGAAGCCGAACTCCACCCTGGGGACATCAGGACACACGGGGACACATAATTTCCCAGTCCAACGGTCCCATAGCCCCGCATGCCCCATTCCCGGGGCTCACCGTGGATCGTCACTGTACTGCACCACGGCGAAGCGCACCGCCTTCTGGCCCACCACGTGCACAAAGGGTGACACCAGGTCCTCCACGAAGGTGCGGATGGCACGGAAGTTGTTCCGGCCGATGCTGGACGAGCCGTCCACCAGGAAGGCGATGTCGGCCTCCAGCACGTTCTCGCACACCGCTATGGGACAGCACTGGTTGGCAACCACAACAGCCCCCAGTGCCCTGTGGCACAGGACCCCCAGACCTGTCCCTTCTCCTTGAGCTCATGTCACATCGGTGGGCCACTCCTATAGGGCTCCCCGTGCTCAAGCTCAAGTTTGGGGTGCTGCAGTGGGGAGGAGCAGCAGAGCCCCTCTCAGCCCTCTGTAGGCCCTATAGCGGTACCCAGTACTCAGCACCCACCTTGGCTCCTCTTCTGTGCGGCAGCAGCCTGGGGGGCCAGGAGCAGGGCGAGGAGTAGGAGCCTCCCACTCATTGTGGGGCCCTGCAGGACAGCAGGAGAGGATGCTGCAACCGCCACCCTGTGCCAACCCCACGCCTCTGGGCACGGTAGTGATGGATGCATTGGGCAGAAGCAATAAAAAGGAATGAAACGCAGTAACATCAAAATGAAAAAGTAAACACAGATAACCCACAGAGCTGCCCACTGCAGGATGTGGGCATGGCTGGGCTGCACCGCAGTGGTACCCGTGCATTTGGGTTCTCGGCCCCAGGCTGTGTCCAGAGTACTGCACTGGGTCTGAGAAAGCAGAGCTAGGCAGAAAGTCCCAGCACAGAGAGCCACGTGCCCAGCACCCAATTCCACTCCATCCCTCCCCATTGCACCCAGCCCGGCTGTGACCCCACTGATGCCCAGTGCCCAGGACAGGAGGGCAGTACAGGAGGCTGCCAGCCTGCATGCCGGCCGTGCCCCCCACAAATCTGTACTGCTGCCTCCTCCTGCCCGCCCTACGCTCACCCCAGCGCTCCTGCTCTACATGCAGTGGGGTGGCACGAGTGAGGGCTCCAGGAAGGGCACGATCCCGTGGGGACGGGGAGGGCAGCAGCTTCCCACGAGCACACCCGCGCGGCGCCGCTTCCCGCACTCGGGCGCGGAGCTGCGGGGGGGATCCGGCCCCGTGCCCGGGCACAGCACCCCGCCCGCCCCGTGTGCCAGCCCCAGCACGACCCGGCCGAGTCCAAAACGAAGGCGGTGACCCACGGATGCCCGAGCGCGGCGGCGTGGGAACCCCCCCGCCTCTCTCCGCCGTCTCCCACCCGGGCTGAGAGCACGGGGGGGGCCGCTCCCGGAGCGCGCGGCTTCGCCACCCACCTCGTCCCGCGTGGGGCCGCCCCGAGCCGAGCCGAGCCGAGCCGTGCCGAGCCGTGCCGTGCCCAAGCGGCCCCCGGCGCTCCCGCCCCTTTAATCAGGGCGGCCCGGAGCTCGGCGGTGCCGCCGCCGGGGGGGTAGTGCCGCGGCTCCCGCCCTGTCCCGCCTCTCCCCCCATTCCCCACCCCAAAGGGCTTTTCCCACCCGCTCCCATGGGAGGGCGGGATCAGGGCAGGAAGGTGCGTTTTTTCTGGCTTTTCACCCTAAAATGTACCGGGAAGGATAGAGAAGAGCCCTCCACGCCGGGATCGGGACCGGGACCGGGTCAGGCCCCCGGGGGGTTTTCTCCGCGAGTTCCAAAAGAGGCCTCAGTGCCGAGCCAAAAGGGCCCCCTGCACCATGGAGCCTTTTCCTTCCAGCGTCTCCATCCCAGCTGGTGCTAGGACGGTTCCTGTGACACCATGGGGCGGGGGGAGCAGCTGTAGGATCCCTCCTGTCCTGGGCACCACCTCTTGGTGCCAAGTGTGGAGGAAGCTGTGACTGAGAACTGTCCCAAAAACAGAGAACTGCAGCTGGGGTGACTGCAAGAGAGGATGCTCAGCAAGGTGGTGAGCTGGAGGACACCGGGTGCCTCCCACCTATGGCAGGGCCATGTGTGGTCCATCAGGGTGCCCCATCCTCCAGCCTGCTTGTTCCCATTGGGTTGACCCACGCTGATGGGCGCTAGCATGTCCCATGTCACCTCCCTGTTTCCCAGCACCCCGTGTAGCTGTACCCTTGTGGCCTCATGTGAGGACAGCAGCCTAGAGTCTCTCCTCTGAGTGCCAGCACGGTTCCAGGGGCATCTTCCCGTGGGCACCAGGGAGGTGGCGAGGGGTCACCTCACATCTAGGGGCTGAGACAGGGCCACCTGCCACCAAACAGGGATGCCCGGGGCAGCTGCAGGCAGCTTTCCCAGGAGCACGCTGTTCTGAGCACGGGAGGAGTGGAGGTGCCCCTCTTCTCTTAGAGGCAACATGAGCAGATCATCCCAATCCTCTCTGCAGCCAACCTTCATGAGGCCCCTAAATCTGCTTCAAAGGTCACCATGGCCACAGGTGTCCTCCAACTGCCCCACGGCCGTGGGCCTGATCCCAGGTCAGGGCCGTCCACAAGCCCTCCTCCCACCACAGTTTGTTTAATGAAGGCAAGATGGCCTGTCCCAATTAGACAGGGACTTCATTAATCAGAGAGTGGAGGGGTCTGCCAAGGGTTCTGCCGCTGGCCCTGGGCCCGGCGCTGGCGGAGCAGCTTAGGGTCACTGGTGCACAGGCAGAGCTGGGCACACACTGATGCTCTGCAACCGCCCTGGGCCCGACAGCGTAGCCAAACCTGCCAAGGGGCAGTGGCCATGGCGAGAGCCCTGCAGTAGCATCCCTATGCAGGGTATGAAGGGAACCCTAAAAGCTGCAAGCCCCCCTCTGCAGCACGAGGGACTGTTGGCGCTTCCAGGCTCCCCCGCATACCAGGACTGGGGAAGGAATCTGTGCCTCCGGAGGGGGAGCACCAGGTGTGTGTGAGTCACACTGGGGGGAGCGGCAGCCCTATCTCCACCAAAGAACCCCACTGCAGGCATTCCCTCAACTCCAAGCTTCAATTCCTAAACCCTCCTTCTACTCTTCCATCCACCCTTTGTTCCTGCAGCCCCAGGCCCGTGCCCTGCAACGACAGCCTCCCCAGTCCCACTGGAACATCCTCAAAGCTGCTGTCAGTCCTTTCCCAACCCTCAAGGTCCCGCAGCCAGTGCTGGTTCCTGCAGTCTACGCCTGGGGTTCCCCATATCCTGGCAGGGCTGGCCCCAAGGGAGCACGTGGTCCTCCTGATGGCATTGATCAAAGCGTGTAAACCTGATCCTAACCCTAACTCTAACCCTTCTCTTAGCCCCAGCCCCACGCCCTGCAGCCCCTCGCCCTGCTGAGCACAGGCACACGCAAAGCACCAGGGCTGAGCCTCTCCCTGCCCTGCGCGTGCCTGGCAGACGCCCTCACCGCCGGCTTAATGGGAAGGGAGAGAAAAGCTGCTTTCTGCAGCCTGGGGTGCAGTTCCAACCCCACATCATGCCGAGCAGTGAGTCACGCGGCACAGCTGGAGCGGGGCTTTGGGCTGCAGATCTGCACTGCTTTGCTCCAGAGCACTGCCATCAGCTCCGCTGTGCTATGAGCGGGGAGCGAAGCCTGGATGGGATTCCGGATGGGATTCCTTTGCAGTCCGGCAGCAAAGCCTGTGTATGTGCGCATGCATGCAGTGTGGCGGCTCTCGCTCCTTCCCAACAGCAAGGGATGCGCAGGCTGCAGAGATCCCTGCCTGGCATCTCCAACAGGGGCAGGCAGAGAGGGAGGGAGCGGCTTCCACTCCATCATGAGCTGGTGGGGGTTCAGCTCTACCACTGGGCTGAGTGCACGGGGCTGGGACAGCTGGGGGCTGGTGCTACGCGGGGAGGAGGGACTGGGGGGGCCGCCCGCAGCGAGGCCGGTTGGGACAAGCTCCAGGAATGTCTCCCATCAGCAGCCGCCGGCTGTCCCGGCAAAGCATGGCATGGCTGCTCTGTGCTGGGGGGGGGCGGGGAGGGGCGCGCACCTCGTGGCACCCCATGTCACGAAGCCACGGCGCAGCAGGGCAACACCTCAAGCAGAAAGCCCTTCTCTGCCCCGAGGGATGCTCTCGCTGCTGGTTCGTGGCCATCCCAGCATGCTAGAATCGAGAAGCCCCAGTCAGGCTCTGGGAAAGCAGAGGGGGACAGTAGGGAGGGGATGTAGTGCTCCAGCTGCAGGGGACCACCCATGCAGCCCGGTTCATCCTGCAGAAATTCAGCTCCATGGTCCTGAGCACAAGCTGCTCCCAGCCCCGTTGCCCCCACCCACAGCAGGATACGGCTGTGCGGAGGGAACCCAGCTTGCTCATGGGGATGGACGGAAGCACAAGGGATGGGGAGCAGCAAAGCTACCCCTGCATTCTACATGGGTGCTAAATTTCCCCGTGTTCACCCCTTGGGTCCTGGCACAAGTCTCCATCTGCTGCTGCTTTGCAGCAGCAAAGCACCCGCCCTGGGGGCACGTCGGTACAGCTGCGATCACTGAGCTCCCTGCCCTGCCCTGCCCGCGGGCTCCGCAGGCACACATCGGGGTGATCTGGTGCACAGCCTTACAGGGCTCTGCGGGTTTGTTCTTCCTTCAGACAACAGCAGAGGTGACCACTGCTTGGGCCCAGCTCTGCAGGTATGTAAGAGAGGTTGCTCAGCTCAGCTGTCCCAGCCCTACACCCCTGCACCCCCTCCTCTTTGTACAGTCCTGTACCAATCTCCCTTATTTCCAGCCTGGGCTGCAAATCCCAGTGCCAGGAGGATGGGGTGGTTGCTCAATGCTTCCTCCCTGCCTCTATTAAAGTGTTTCACAACCCATACCCACACCCCTCTAGAAGGGACATGTGGCTCCAGGGGAGTTCTGGCAGCGCTCACGCAGAGTCCCCATCGCACAGTGCTGCACAGGGGTGTTTGAGAAGGTGTCCCTACGCACACCTTGGGTCAAGACACATAAGTAATGGCACACACTGCTTTACCTGCAGGATGACGTTGTGCATCCATACTGCTTACAACAGTTAGCAACATCGGGTTGCCAGCGGCACCTCCATTTAAAGCTGCCTGCAGCATGCATGGTGTATGGGAAGGATAAAACTCTGGGCAGCGCTCTGCTGGGACATCCCACGGCCGAGGAATGGAGACTGCAGAGGGATGGGAGCAGCCCTGTTGTGGACACAGGGATCTGTGTTGCAGAAGGATTTGCGCAGCACACGGGACCAGACTTGTCCTCGGCGCTCTCCCCTGAGAGGCTGTGCCATTGCTCCTTCGGCTCTTTGGCTGGGCGCCCATCTCCAGAAGAAAAGAATAAAAAGGACCAAACATCCGCCCTGCCCCGCCAGGGTGCATCGCTGTCTGTCACCATGGGAACTCATCCCCTGTGTGGACCCATCCGGGATGACTTCATATCTCCGTGAGCAGAAGAGCTGCGTCACCGCCTTGGCATGGGGCCGGCGGCCGCACGGCGCACGCGAGGACCCTCAGCCCCACAGGCAGGGAACAGCACTGGGAAGGCAGAGGACAGGAGTTCTGTACCCACGGGGACAAATATAGGAACAACTGGGGGCTCTCACAGCGATGCCACGCTCACCTGTGAGTCACAGCTGCGTGCAAGGCAGCAGGGGATGGCTGTGTCCCCACGTCACTGGGGCTGCGGCCAAGTGCAGCACATCTGGAACAACTATAAACAAAGTGGGGAAGCGGGACAGCCATGACCACATGTGGTTTGGGATAGGGGGGGCCTTCAGCCTTGCAGTGGTGGGGAAGGAGTGGGAGTGCAGAGCTGCCACGTGGAGCCTGGGCGCAGGGCACACAGAGCTGGGTGCGCTGGCATCACTCCATGCCCAATGAGCCAGGGCAGCACCTGCCGTGAATCAGCGCACTGCTGAGTTGGATGCTGAGGTCAGAACACCAGTTTTCTGAAGCTGAACGCGTATCAAATCCTAAATCCTAAATCTTGAAGCAACACAAAGCTAGTTCCCTAAGTAAAGCATTAAAATAATGAAGAACCCCCTCCATCCTCCAATCCAAAAAGCGTCAACCCCTAATCTAAACGTAACACATAAGGGAGAGGCAGCGCATTTCCTTTGCAGCTTTATCCAAGTGCTCACCCTTCACCCAAGGTGCACATATGCAGGAAATCACACGCAACACTAATACAGTTTGTTACAAACACTGCACCTGAGGACCACTCCGAGTGCCAGCTCTCCATAGACAGTTGGGTGAGTGGTGCCTAGCAAGCTGAAGGCTCAGCATCCTGATGCTGGAACTTCCTGGTATAGCACTCTAGTATTCAAGCTCGTGTTTCAATATCTTAATTACATAATTAGCCTTGCCCCAATCAGGTCACATGGCATTCGATCCAACTGCTGTCCCTGTGCTGTATGATTCTCATACAGAGCCTTAAATCATTCCAGTGTGCAGGAAGTTCAGCAAGCAGCTCCAGCAGGCAATACAGGGCATCCAGAAAACACATGATGGAATGGAGCTGGAGAGATGAAAAGCGAGAACCACTGATCCTCATTGAGTGGCGTGTGGGGTAAGGCAGCTTTAATGAGGATATCCAGCTCAGCTCATCCCCTTCCACCCAGGCTGCTGAAGAAAGAGCAGAGACAATGCTGACAAGTCCTGCACCGTGCCCCACTCAATCTCACACCGCCGGGGATGGCTGGAGCTGGCAGTCAGGCCTGGATGGGCCCTTTGTCCGCTTCTTTTCCGAGCAAAGAATGCACCACAGCTTTAGATGAGCCGTTTCCATAGGGGATTTCAGGATACACATGCAGGCAGCGCTGTTCTCCTGGTGTGCCATGTCCACATGTGGCACAGAAGGCACGGCAAGGTGCAGGTCTGCCACTTGCTGGTACCACCTCACCCCAGCAACCTTGACCTTTGCTGTGGCGATGCTGCATCATAAGGAACATTCAACCTTCTTGTGAGCCTCAGCGGGAGAGCTGGTGGAGAACTGGCCCGGAGGGCTGAGGGCTCTCTCCTCCCAGCAGCTCACTGGCACCGAGCAGAGGCACGGCTCCAAACCTCCCCAGTTCCCCGAGGACAGGCTTGGCTCAGCACCTATGATTAGTATCAACTGTACTTTCCGGGGGGTGGGGGTAATTAGTTCAGGTGAGGCAACTACCGACAATTGGCTGCTGCAGTCCACGTCTCTTGGCAAGCGCCCACATCCCCAACAAGCAGCTCACATATCAAAGGGGCTGCCTGCTGCACAGGCAGACCCACCCTGTACAGCTGCCCCTGCCCCACATGTGGGGGGGTACTGAGAGCTTTCCTTGCTACATCCCCCAGTGCAAGGCTGCAGCATGGTGGGAAAAAATCATTGAGGTACTGCGCAGATGGCTTCACACAGCCTTGGGTATACGTGCACAAAGGATCCTCCTTCCCAAACCCTCCTCTCAAGGTGTCAGAGGGAAGATGATTGCCTGGAGGTAGTGGAGGGTATAAGCTTCAAAGAGGGAACTGTATGGAGGAAGGATGAGACATTTAACTGCGCAGAAGAGGAGGTAGCCAAGGCCAATTCCTACATCAAATGAAGTTTATCAGCACATAATGGGATCCCAACTAATCTTTCAAGTGAAGTAGCAAAATAAAACACTTCAGCCATTGAGAACTAGACTGGTCAAAGAGCCCCGACAAACAATCCTGCATTGTCCAGGCAGCCAGGAAACAGATTTATTAGGTCACCCAGGCCATCTCCAGTTTCAGCGAATTGTCCTGTTCTAGGGATGGTTCCAACTCCTCCTTTGGCACTGCTGCTGTCCTTCACCAGACAGTGGGAACCACAGGAAGGGGAGGAGAGAGGTCCAGGAAAACACCTCACTTTTTCAAGGTTCAGGAAAAACATTTTGATCAGATGCTTCTGTTGTGCCAGACACTTCCCAGGTTGGATTCTCTTGGACTAAGGCTGCTCTAATGGTGGAACAGAAACACAGCCTGTGGCTCAAACAGTGGCGACCTGCCAACTGGATCAGGGCTTCACTCCTCCAGCACAGGGACTCAGCTGCCAAATATCTGATGAGCCTGCCCAAGTTCCAGGATATGCTTCCCAAGCCCCTCACTAAGGTTCTGCACACAACGCTGCTCACTAGAGCACAGATTCTACTCCAGATCAGATACATTTCCGCATGGATAAAAGCATGTGGGGGGGGGGGGGGAAACAAACAAACAAAAAAACAAACAAAAAAACCACCCTTCCAGCACTGCATAACACAGGCAGCCTTGCAGAGCTCTAGCTGCTGGGGGTGAGTTCTCACTGACATGCTGGGAGCACACTGCTCTGCATCACCCGCCTCTTCTGCACAGAAACAAAGCAGTCTGCAGAGCAACAATTGCAGAGGGGGTTGAATCTGTTCCTCAGTACAAAGTAGTGCAGGAGGGGCTGCAAGGAAAACCCTTCCCAAGAACCCTCCAACAAAGAAAAGGTGTAGGAAATGCTGAAGCAACAATGTACTTCTGCCAGAGTGCTTTGCAGTTGGTGAAAAATACAAGGAAAGAAAGATCACCAAGGGGGAAAAAATATAGCAAGCAATGGAAGTCAGGAGGATTACAGGCTAATTGCAATCACAAACCCAAGGCAGAGCAATTTAGTGGTTCCACAAGGCATAAGTGAGCTTGTTTAGTTTTGCAGCCCTCAGTGCACTTACAACGAGCCAGAGCTTGCGATGGTAGTTAAATCCAAATTGCAGAGAGAACATTTAACAGTTTCAAACTTGCCTAGTATACGCAATGAGTTCAGACACACTGACTCTCTCCTCAAGAATCCAGATTCAGCACAAATGATTTAGTACACTGGATTAGTCTCAAGTGTAATGACTAACTCTTAGAAACTTTTACACTATTTTTAAATCCCACTTGTCAGGGCAGCACCTGGAAATTAAACGAGAATCCCTGGGAGACCTATTCCAGAGGCAAAAATGAGAACCTTGCAGCTTCCCAGTGTAAGCTAGTGCCACCTGGTGGGAAGCTGCCCTTCAAACCCTCTGCTTGGTTTCATCCTTTCTGCTTTCAGTTCTGCCTTCAACTTCCCGAGGGCAAAATACAGGAGCATCCAGGTAGCTCTTCCAGCTAGTCAGACTTTGAGATATCTTCCAGGTGTAGGACAGGTCATTCTATACTTCAGTACAGATGGGTGGGACTGTCTGGATGGATGGTGGCTCATCTGTATGAGGAACATGTAGACAAGTCCTCACTGAACTAGCTTACAGCAACCAAATTCCTAAAGATGACAGGCACCACATCCCAATAAGGGCTCTTGAAAAGTGATTGTCTAGCAACAGTTCTAGCTCCTCAAAAGTCCTGATTCTGCTCAGCTGCACTGAGGCAGCGTCAGGCAAGGCCAGGTTGATCACCTTCATCAATTAAAGCAGGTGGCAGGGACTCAGCTGGTCAGTTGAAACTAATCAAGGAGAGAGACATTACACAAACAGCTTTTCCCAGGGAGGCAGCCAACCCAACAAAAGGGTAACAAACAGAAAGGACACAAACATTACCATCACACCTCAGGGCCAGGAAGATACATTCTGATCTCTTTCACAAGCAGTAATGAGAGCACAGAAGTCCTCTTGGGTGAGGGACCTTCATTCTCATTTCTACAAAGCAGGAATGCTATAACCCCTATTTGACCATGCTGCCACTCCACAGCACAGCCAGAGCTACCTCGGCAGTTTCATACCAGGGAAGAGACCCTGCAGCCAGCCTAAAGACAAGACTGCTGGCATGGCAGGACAGTGCCAGCTCAGGACAGAGTGAGGAGCTGCAGACAGACAAGTTTCTAGCACGAGCTCTGACAAACCAAGACTTACTGGTCCCATACCTCACCAGTTTGGTCAGATCAACAATGCCAGCATATGCAGCCCAACAAGACAGTCAGTGCCTAGCAGAACCAACCTCACATAAGATATATTTATCTTTTTTTTTTTATTATACATTTAACACCAAGAAGACAGCCATTTTGATAGGACTCCTCCTTGTCCCAGTACACAAGACATTCAGAGCCACAGACAATCCTGGGAACCCTGTCACAGTACAGAGCTTCATTGTTCCATCCAGCAGGGACACATCCTAAAGACGGATCCAATACATGCCACTGCGGATACGGTTGTAATCCAACAGCTGTTCAATGGGACCTGAGCGAACAGAGCAAGAGTTAGTCACTGGAGCTGTAATTAAAATCACTGTGTGGTTTCCCATGGCTGTAAAGCAGATGGTGGCAGAGTATACTGTGCTCATAATCCAGAACAGCTACGTGCAAAACCAGGTAACTGCAGCTCAAACCTGAATCAGGAAAACTGGCAAATGCCACCTCCTGACAGAGAAACTATTGCTATTTTTTTCCCCCTCAAAATAGGTTCTTTGCTCGTGTTCTTCCACAACAGCCAGTACAGCTTCACATACAATATGAAATGCAGGGAGCCACCAAATAATGGAAATTTTGGCTAATTCTTTCCTACTTCCTGCTTGAAAATCCTCTCCCTTCTGCACTGCTCTACTTTGCAGGCCCAGAGTAAGCAACTGCAAGGAGGAGGGGAATCCACAACGCAGGAAGGAGGAGGCAGCAGAGCTGAGCTGCTCAGGCAGGTTTTCTGAAAGGAATTTATCCTTGGCCAGACAGACATGCCAGAGCAGCACAAGAGGACTGGGCCCCTTTGCTTCCCTTACATAAACCACCATGACCCCAGGGTAAGGACACCTGGCAGATGCCACTGGACCCACACCCAGCTACGGGACTCCCAGTCTTAGTCACAGCTCCACATCAAGCACAGGTGGGAGGACGGCCAGCAGCTCATAGTCATTGCGTCTCCATCACCTCCAGGTTTGATCTCCTGGCAAACGTGCTTTGGCACACCTAACGTTCAGAGGCAGGAGGGTAATAACAGAGCCAGAGCAGTTAAGAGGCCAAAACAGACGTATAAGAAGTGCCTGCACTTCACTTCTGTTCAGCTCTTGATCACCCCATTTATTAAGCTACCCCAGAAGACTGACTGGTCACTTACCAACTGCTGCAAGCGCTGGGCATTTGTCATAGATGTATTTACTGCATACATCCCTCACCATTTTTGCATCAACAGCCTAATGAGTAATAAACAAGCAATACATTACCCTTTTGGCAGACTTAGATTTCTCAAAGCTTGAAGTTACTACTGTTATTACATATCAAGATAATTAAAAACGTGCTGTTGGATCCACGGGGGCCATCCACACCAACTGTCCAGCCCTGGTCTGCAAGGATAGCTAATGCTACTCTTGAGGGCTATGCACACAGTGCACTCCTCTGAGGGCACTGAAGACATGGCAGTCCAAAATCTGAAGGCTCCAAAGGGGTACAGTAGCTACAGAACAATACAAATTAGAGGGTGGCCACCTCTAGGGAAACTGTTAAAGGAATTTCAAGTTGGGCTGTTTACCAAAGCTGTATGTCCTCCTGCTGGGATGGAGTGGATTTAGACATAAGGTCACAGGATACATCGAGTCTTTGCCAGTACTCTACTATACTCCTACTAGTGACCTGACTGCCTGGGCTCCAGGCAGCATACCTAAGGGAGAAGTAAGCCTTGCATTACTGAGGCAAACTAAGGCCAGAAAAATGGCAGTGCCAAGTGTGCTCAGGACTCCCAAAGAAAACAAACGGATACCTACAGAAATCCTGGAATCCCATTCCTCCAGAGAGATACGGCGTCCGTAATTTAAGAGATGGCTTCCAATTGTTTCACACACTGGAGTAGTACCTAGATGGTGAAGATACTGTCAGCAAAGTTGAATGGCTTCCCAAATTTCACAGCCTGATCATCAGCCAAAGCAGACAACTCTGGCCATTAACCAGGTTCTAATGAAGTCACAGTAATCACGCTAAGCAGCTTCAGCAGGAATTAAGCAATGCAAACTCTCTTCCTGATCTCCAAAGCATTACTGCCAAGGCAGACCTGTTTGAACCTCTAAATTCCAAATTCACCAAACAGTAAGTATGTATTATTCACTTGCAGCAAGAAAACGACAAGTTTACAGAGTCAAAGCAAGCCTGTAGCAGAACAGGCTGTGATCAGCTACTTTGAAACCACACAAGGAGAAGAGAAGGAGAAAGGGAGTTTTGCCCAGCACCTGCCAATAGTACTGTAACATATCCAGCAGAGCTCCCACTCCCCACTAGAGATCCAAAACCACTGAACAGCTTTTATTCTATAAAGCAGAACATACCATCTAGCTGAGCCACCATGGCACTTCGCAGATAGTTCTTGGCTCTCTTCACCTCTGACTCTGTGGTGCTAGTGCACAGACGCATCCTGCAAAAGATATAGGAGGACCACCAAAGCTCTTAGAGGCGTTTGTCTGTTCAGACAGAAAGTGCATTCTTCCCTTTCCCAAGTCTGCAGAAATATGCTATTAGCATCACTTGTCTTGCAGGCCTGAGATTCATTCCTGACCACCATAGTGTAGCTAAGAAATAGAGAGCAACGAACAGCAGGAGGCAAGGGAAAGAGCTGAAGCTGATAGGCAGGGAATATCAGCCAACAGTTTACATGCTGAGTTGCACTCACAAAGGTCTAAGCAGCTCTGGTGTCGACTCTAGCTTGCCTATCAGGCACAGCAGCAAGCGGTCTGTGGTATGCTATCACAAGAGAAGGCAGGCGTGTCAGCTATTCCCACACATGCCAAGCTGCTATGGAAACTGATGCTGAAAGAATACGACAGTTATATAGAGTCTGTTTGGACTCCAGCTGCTAAATCCCTTCCTCCCCTGCCAACCGCAACGTCTCTGGGGCAAGGGCTAACTCCATCTGCTCCATTCACAGCACAGCACGGCTCTGAAGCTCAGATGCAACCTTGAACCATTAATGGCACATATGTATACAGAATAAGACCAACAGAAGGCCACAAATGCTGGCATGGCTCCAGCAGCAAGGCATGTGTCAGTCACAACACAACCGTTTGGAAGACACAGACTCTGCCTGCTTTGCCCAAACCTAACAAGACAGCAAATACATGTCTTTTGTGCCTCGGAGAGCCCTCTCTTTAAGGAATGGTCTTACTTGTACAGAAAGAGCCAAAGCCTCAGTGCTGATGTGTGGAAGCTATGAGCCAAAGACCCGAAGAACCCAAAGGGATTTAAATCCTCAAAAGCAATCCTGACACAATTACAGAAATCACTGACAGGATCACATAACCAGAACGCAAGTTACTGAGGCATTCATGCAAAG
Organism: Meleagris gallopavo; assembly: GCF_905368555.1. Taxonomy (NCBI): domain Eukaryota; kingdom Metazoa; phylum Chordata; class Aves; order Galliformes; family Phasianidae; genus Meleagris; species Meleagris gallopavo. The sequence continues at coordinate 8,880,018 of NC_139417.1, read as the reverse complement.
ATGCAGCACTCTGGAGGCCAGACATGACCTCCACCAGCTTACACTCCCACAAGGTCAGATCTTTTGCCAAAGTTGTACTTACCACTCGCCCTGAGCACAAAACATCATATCATCTACAGACAGAGGATCAGCAACAAAATGAAAACCAAAAAGGCCAGTATCAGAGTAGGAGGTGTTGAACGTCTGGAAACTGTGGCAGAGTTTATGCTCCACAGCAAGCGCAGCTAGTCTGCTGGACTGGTGCTGTAAAGGAAGGAGATATCATCAGCCACTTCAACCGGACAGCCTCCTCAGAGCTCAAATTCTTTCCCCCTGAGCTGTTTTCACAAGGACCGCAGACAAGACAGAGTGTAACACTTTTCAAAGGAGAGCTTAATTTAGGCCCTTCATGTGGGCAACAGATGAGAGTCACAGTTGGAAAAGCCACATACAATGGCCTAGAAGTCTATACAGCAAAATCTTTTCTCTTCCCAGCAGCAGATGAGGAACTGGTACATATACCACGATATGAGTGGAGAAAATGGCAAGTACAAGGCTTCCCAGTAGCAGTGGTTAACACAGACAAGGGGTTAGCACTCAAGACAAATTATAGACAAGAAAGGATGTAGTACTGGGGCTTTATATAAGTTCCAACTGCTTTACATCTGCAAGGCAGGCTTGCATCACAAGACTACAGATTACTCTGCCCTGTTTCTACCATCACCCTCCTGACCGAGCAGTCAGGTTAAGAAGGCAGGAAAAGCTGCTGAGAATTCATCACCGGAATTTCTTCCAAACAGCAGAAAAGGCTCAACTCATTTCCTAGCATCACATCTTAAAAACTATTATGGGTTAGCTTCAATTAAACTTCTATTTTCCATATTTCTGACCACAGCCGGAAACTAAACGAACAGCCTCCCATAAATCACTTTCATCCGGTGGCTCCAGAATATTCTGCAGAAAAGGCTCCAGGCTCTCCCTGTCACATTCCCAGGTCTCTTACCTTGCCACCTCCAAACGTGCGGTCATAGCGTCCAATGATGGCATTTGCCACATGGAGGACAACGTTGTCGGGATCAGCCCACCCTGGCCCCTCCACAGCAAGAGCAACATGGGCAACGGGCAGAGCATCGTCTCTGGCACGGATCTGGGAAGTCACCAAGGAACAGGGAAGAGCTGACTGAGCATGGAGATTTTGTCTGCAGTCTGCTGCAATGCCAAGTTGACAAACTGGAGAACTTAATACTATCCCAGTGAAATAAAATTGCCTCAGGCTCTATAGAACAAATCACTTGCTCCGATGAAGTATTTCCATTAGGTGATGTGAGCAACAGCCTCACATTCTTACTAGACTTTGTTTCTATCTAAAACCCAACATATCGTGGCAATAAGCCTAAAGAACAGAACATGGGAACACTACCAACATGCTGTGCTATCAGCTTCTGAGATGCATGAACAGGAGCAACTACAGCTAGTCTCGTATCCATTCAACAGTTTGGCAACAGCTGCTTGTTTTGACTGGAATGAAAACAACTTTACCTCACTCCCTGTGAAACGACAGTGTGGCAGAATAGGCACAGCATCTTCTTTGTACGTAGAAGACACCCCACTGAAGTGCTGCCTAGCTGCATCTACCAGTTCCTTGTGAGAAATACCTGGCAATAAGGGAATTTTATAGAACCCCATTTAGTAAAATCATGTTATTTTACATTAGAGATGCATGCCAGGGGGTTGATCACCGGAGTCTCAAGAATCTAGGGCTTACCTCCAGCAGCTGCCAGGACCATACGAGGTGCCTTGAAGTGAGTATCAATATATGAAGCTAGGTCTGCTCGGGTCAGATGCCTAGAAAGCACAAAGAAATACCTAATATATCAGCTTCTCAGAGTTGGAGGGATAAGAGACTGAATACACCGTGTAGAGGAAAAAAGTGATGCTGTTGATTCAGTTAGTTATAGGGTAATCCTACTTTCCTGAAGTACAACTGTACTGCCTTTATTGCCTGCACTCTAATTCTGGAACACAGAGACTGGAAACAGGTGGTCAAGAGGAAGAGTTAAAGACAGTGTTCACACGCAGACTAGAGTTTCAACCCTTGGTCACAGGGAAACCAAGGCTCTAACAGGTGTGTATGCTTGAGGCCACCGCTTTAATGCTCTTAATGCCTCTAAAGGTATCAAGCCAAAAAGTATGGGAAAAGGTTCAGCCAAGCCCTACCAGCATCAGATCTTGCACAAAGACTGATTCTAGAGAAGAACATGTGCAGCATTACACATTTACCAGCATCCAGATGGAAAACACAGTCAAGACACAAGAACCCCATGGGCACATATCACCTCCACATACAGTCTCACTTATTCCTTGCATACACTCCGACTGATTTCCTTGAAGGAGTTATGCACCCCAAGGACTGAAGCTACAAGCTATATAATGCAACCAATCTATAGCTTACCTGATGTTCTCTGTGGTCCCCTCGACGGTGCGGGCCAGTGCAGTGCCTTGGAAAGCAGTGGCATGAAGATAATCAAAGGTAACGTTTGTCAAGTCACTGTCCATTTCTTTGAGCTCCTGAAGGATGACACCACGCTCCTTCTCGATCTGAGATTCCTCCAGTGCACAGTTCTGCACAACGTCAGCCAGAAGCTCAACCACTGCAACATATTTGCTACATTAGCAGTCTTGCTGCCTGACTGCTACCCAGCACTGCTGAAAGGAGAAAAGACAGACAGCAGGGATACAGCAAGGGGGGAAATAAACTGCTGGGATGGTGGCACAACACAACATATCCATTCTCACAGCATCAGAGAAGGACAAATAACACAGTTTTAGTATGAAGAAATCTCTAAATCAGCTTGCCAAGCATCTGTGATAGTTCACCATTGCCAGCAGAAAGCTGGCAGAAGGTAACAAACACAGAAGGTGATGCACACCAGAATCAAGGTACTGTTGCAGAAACAAGTTGAATTCTTGTGGAGAGCCTGCAATATCTATGACATAGTCCACATCAAAAGTAGGACTGAGTCATAACAACAGCTCTGATTCAAACCACCTCCTCTGGACCAAACTGACCCAAACAGGAGCCTGCACACAGTAGGTAGCACAGAGCACACACGAGACCCACAGGAGTGGCACTGAGCACTTCTGTCACAGTAGCTGTTGCTGACCTCATTTTCTTAGCTCCATAAAGCAACTACACACTACTGAACCCTGCCTTCTGGCAATACAGCACAGCTTGAAAAAAAGAGGTTTGCAAAGCTGCTTTTAGGTACAAGTGAGCTTGCAGCCTTAAAGTACCATTTCTTGGTAGTGCTCCCTCCAATTGCCAAATACCATCTTCAACTTACTGCTCAGCAACAGCCTCATTTCCTGGTCAATTGCTAGAAAGTACACTGGTGGGGGAGAAACACCTGCTTTTTTTCACACTGGCCATCCTACCTTTCGGCATGTCCTTGGACAAGGCTTTTATGTAATAGGCAGTCTGCTCACGTGAGGTGTACCCATTAAAGTGAGCTCCCATACTCTCCACTTCCTTCTCAAAGGCAGCACAAGGACGCTTCTTTGTGCCCTAAAAGTATGCAGAAATACAGAGATAGTGAATAGCTTTCCCATGCAGCTGAAATAAAGCAGTAAAAAGAACAATAAAAACCTAATGCAATAAAACCTGTCACTTGATTTACAAAAAACAAGAGCTAGTGCAGAAAGCAAAATATTTGGCACTTGGCTTATTTAATGTAGCTAAAAAATGGCTGAAGTGCATTTTGAAATGCCAAATGAAACCCAAAGGGAAGGAGAAGATCTAAGCTAAAGTAAACAGTGGCTGAAAAAAAATCACATCAGTGTAAGTAAACAAGGACAAGTCACCACTAAAAACAGGAAGCAGGTTTCTAGTCATTTAACTAGCAATATTCTGAAGACACCAGAATAGGAGCAGAAAATGGCTTCTGAAATAGAGCTCATCCTTTGGGAGCAACACAGATACTGCAGGTGTCTGCAGGGACATGGGCTGGACTTATGTCAACAAGTCCCAGGCCTGTTCAGCAGATACAGTGAGAGCAAAGCTTGAGATGCAGTCTCCAAATTTCATTGACCCACTAACAAATCCAAAGATAAACAAACAGTTATAAAGAAATGCTGCATTCAGCTCTGCCTGTTACCCTGAGAGAACATGTTTCATCACAGTTTTATAAGTGTGTTATAGTAAGCTGGGATAGTGAGGAATCACAGCATCTGAGAATCAGTCCAACTTTTTACTCATGACTTTTTTCCTTTAAGAGGAAAAATACCAACTAATAAATGATAGCCTTTATTCACATATGCAAGTTGCCCCACATTCAAACAAAGAACACCATACGGACCAGATGCTTTCTAAAGTTTATTGTTATGCTATATTCAAAGCCTCTAAGATTCAGATGAACTAATTTTGATTCACACCTACACCTCTTTTAATATCTACAGCCTCCAAAGCAAGAACTAACATGTCAGTGAACGTCTGGAACACTGTCTCCATGTAGCCTTATGCCAGACCCAGTCTTACCTTAAATGCCAGATGTTCCACGAAATAACCAGCCCCATTGTTCTTCTCATTCTCATAGCGGCTCCCCGCCCCAATCCACACACCCACCTAACAGCAAAGATATCAAGCACGCGTATTAGAAAATAAACAAGCAGGCAGTATGTTCAAGACCCATGCCATAAGTGTAACAGCAAGGAAAAGAAGTCTGCTTCAACAGTAGCTCCAAAATAGTAACAAGCAACTGGATTTAGTGTTGAGGACGTTTGGATTCTGTGCTTCGTGTTGAGGGACATGATTTTGTGAGTACTATTGGTGACAAGTGGATGGTTGGACTGGATGATCCTGAAGGTCTTTTCCAACCTTGGTGATTCTGTGAACTATTTCCAGTACACATTCAAGCATTTAACATAGCAGTTTCACAAAAACCTTTGACAGTTTAGCCAAAGATGAAACTACTTCTGGTCAGTTACAGCTTACATGTGGGACTACATCAAAAACTACAGAGCTCAGGAAACCAGTACAGCGCAAAAGCTTGGCCAGACTTGTACAAAGCCAGGCTAGGCCCCCTACTACTACAGTTTGACTGAAATCTTCATCAAACTTCAGTTCAAAGCCAGGTTTGTCACTATGGGAAGTCAGTGACAGCCTGGGCAAAGCTGACTACGTCGAGTCCTCAATCTACCTGAGGCTTACCGTGCACGTTGGCTGGCTGGACTCCTCCGAGGCCACCCGCAGCCCGTTGTCCAGCGTGGTGATGTTTGTCTCGGGGATGTTCTGGAGTGTCTGCGCGTAGGTGGCGGCACCGCGGTTCCTTGTCAGAGGCAGCAGGGCCGCCTGAAATGAAAGCTCTCAGCACCAACCAGCACCTCTCCTCTGCCTCACGGGCCTCCAGCACGCAGACAGCTGGGCACGCTGCCGGGCCAGGCCGGGGAAAGCGGCCTTCTCGCACTCGCAGCTCCCATCCGCCCCTCGCGGCCCACCCGTCCCCGTGACCTTCCGGGCCGAGATACGGGCTGGGTCCCGCCATTCCGCCGCACAGCGCAGCCGAGCTGCCCTCCCACCCAGCCATCCTTCCCAGCCCGCAGCCGCCCCGCCGCTGCCCCACCGTCACCACAGCGACTCACGCAGGGGTGCGGGCCCCGCAGTAAGACCCGCCCGGCCGCTCGGCACACAGAGGACGCCGCCATCTTGTCCGTACAGCGACCGAGGGGCTGTAGTGCGCCTGCGCAAGCAGGAGGCGGAAGGAAGGAGCTGAGGGGCGGGGGGGCGCATGCGCAAAATGCTCAGCGGCGCTCGTGGGCGGAGACGCGCATGCGCGCGGGGACAGAGAGCTGGTCCTCGGTGCTGCGCCACCTTGTGGTGGGAGGGCGCGATGACGGAAAGGGTTTGGGGCAGGGACCGGTCACCGGTACGCGGTCACCGGCACAGGGACGGGACCCCGGCTTGTGCCCGTGCCCGTTGTAGGTCTAGACGACGGAAAGGGAGACACGGTGGTTGCGCCCGCAGGGAGCGGCGGGTCACGGCTGGCCCAGCAGCGCCGTCGTTTGCACAGATGAGGCATAGCGGGCTGAGGACGCCTTTATTGAGGAAGCCGCGCTGCGGTGGAGCCGTGATGCCCTTCGGGCCCTCGCCGTGCTGACAGCCCGCTGCCGGCAGCACAGCCGCTCCGCTGCCGGGGCTCTTCGCCTCGCCCCAAGCATGGGGCAGGCCGGCTCCAAGCTCCCCACGCTGTCCCACAGAGGCTCCAGGCCCCGTGCAGGGAGGCGGTGAAGCCCTCCCGGCAGCATGGTCCCGTTCCTCCGTTGTCTCTTCTGCAGGGCTACATTTTGGTGCTGAGGTTCGCCTAAGGAGGCAGAGAAGCAAGTCGGCTCTGCCGTCCCACAGCGCGGTGGCAGTGGGGATGGCGGGGCTGGGTGCTTACTGGGGCTGGGCGCGTCCCCCCATTGATGTGGAGCACGGCGTCATTCACCGAGGGGAAGAAGCAGTGCTTGGTGATGGTCGAGCTGAAGAAGTTGCCCCGTTCCAGCTGGGCAAGAACAGATGCTGCACAGAGGGAGAAGCATGTGAAGCTCTGGCACCTGGCCTCCGCCCAAATGAGCCTCCCACTCCCCTGTGCTCCAAAGGATGCCCTGGACAGCCAGTATCGCAGAGCTCACACTGGGACTCCAGAGCAATGTGCAGCCAGTGGGGACCACCTGGCACCCCATGGTGTGGCTCTGCAACTGCTCTTCTTTGGGGAAGACCTAGGGTAGGGGACAACATAGAGGGCGCAGCAGCCCCGTGGCCAGCAGCTGTGTCCCACAAGGGTGGCTGTTCCCTGCAGAGGCTGATAGCTCTGTGGTTTCTCCTCACCTGGGCAGCTGGCAACAAAGACGTCCACTTCTATTTCATGGAAATCCCTGAAGATCTGCAAATCGTAAAAATCATGTCAGGGAAAATGGATGAGCAGCTGCCATCTGGCTGTCCTGCACCTGCACCATCCCTGATCCCTTACATTCTTCAGGATTTTGATGGAGACTGTGTCCACAAAGTTGACGGGGCTGAAGTCCAGGATGACAGCATGGAAGTCGGGTTGGGGCAGTCCCAGGGAGCGCAGGGTGGGTTCAGCAGGTGTGCCGCCCTCCTCCCCACTCAGCTCAATCACCGCAACGCCTGGCCCATTGCACTCAGCCTCTGTGTCCTGTGGGAAGACCCCTTCACCATGTGGGTGCTGGTGGCACTCTGCAGGGCAGAGTCCCCCCAGGACCCTGGATTTGTCCTGCCCTGTAGTGCATGGGGGTTTGGAGGAGCTGTAGTTGTGTTATGGTGGTGGATGTGCCAGGAGCAGGCACTTTGCTCACACCAAGTCCCGCTTCTTTCCGGGTCACTTTGTGGGCTCACCCCAATGACTGGAACTGGCCTTATTAGACTCCTCTCCCCAGTCAGCCTTTGCTCTCACTCTTCATTTTGATGATTAACTTGCCACAGACTATGAATGACTCACCAGCTCCCCCACCTAATCATTAATGACTGCAGCCTCTTCCACTGACGTTAAAGGTGATGCTGATAACCCAGATGCGTGCCAATGCCTCTCCCTGTTTGGTGGCTGTGGGCCAAACTGGGAACTCTATGGGCTGTCTAGCATGGGCAGAATGCTAGGGCCAGGCAGGGAAGTGGTGTGGGACAGCACGAGAGGGGTGTGCTGGGAAGCACCTTTTTCCTCTTTGCCTTCTCCTTCTCTGCTTTCTTTTGCTGTTTCTTCAGTTTCTTGAGTGCCTTCTTCTTCTTCTCGATCAGGCGATCCACATTGATGCCGCTCTGCAAACCCATACAGCCCCATGGCCATGGTGTCAGGAAAAGGGGCAGAGCCTAGGGGGCTCAGTAATGCCATGGAAGTATGTGAGGGACACCATGCTGCTGCTAAGCCAGTCTTGATGTCCGGGACCACATCTCCCCTGGCAGGCCACAGGGACCTGGGTGTTGTACCCTGCCTGCTGTGCTCAGGGCAGATTTTCCTACCTTCTTCTTCAGTGCATCGGAGTACATCTCCACATTGGCAAAATAGATGGTGGAGGAGGAGCGGAAGATCTTTATTCCAGGGACCTCATGTGCCTGGGGATGGATGCAGTGGGTTTGCTACCCTGTGGACAGAGATGTGCCCCTTCTTGCCCTCCTTTAAAATGCCCTGGGGGTGCTCCTTCTTCTCCCACCATGCCAGCACCTTAATGCTTTTACCTTCTTATATTCAGCCACATCCTTGTAGACATCAGTATCGGTGACACGCCCCAGGATGGAATAGTGGGGGCTGTGGAGAGCAGAGCAACAGGCTGTTCCTGTGGGCTTCCTCTGCCCTTGGGAAACAGTACCAGGTCCCCAACACTTACCTCCTCAGCAACCCCGCACCAGGGACATCCTAGTGCCAGCCTTGGGAGTTAGTACAAATGTCCATGCTCCCCAAGGACCACATCTCCTTTGTACCCAGCCCAGCCTGAGGGTACTCACAGCTGCGTCCGGAAGATGACAGTGAGCAATGCGAAGGCCACTGAAGCTCCCAGGCCAATGTCCAGGTTCAGTAAGAGGGTGGCTATGAACGTCACTACCCAGACCATCTAGAGAAGGCACAGTCAGTTGTGGCATGGCCTAATCCCATGGCACCATAAGCCCTGGGGAGGGCCTCTCAGGGCCAATCAGTGCCCTACCAGGTCCACACGGTTGGACTTCCAGAGTGTGCGGAGGTCTGTGAACTGCTTGAACATGCCCTTGAGATTGATGATGATGATGGCAGACAAGATGGCCTATGAGAGAAGCCTGCATCCATGAAGGTATCAAGGGCACATCTGGGGGGCACTTGGCTGTGCCCCACATCCAAGGCTACCTCCAGTCACTTCCCACCCCAAATAGAGCATCCCCCTCTGTGCTGCCTTGATACTGCATGTGCAGGACTGGGAAGTGATGTGGAGGCTGTGGGACTGGCTGTACCTTGGGCAGGTCATGGAAGAGCTCTCCGATTTTCAGGATGGTTACCAGGATGACCAGGGATGAGATGACACCAGCCACCTGAGGGGAGAGATGAAGGCCAGGGTGAACCTGGATGTTCTCCTTGCCCTGGCCCATGCCTCCCCATGTTGACACCTCAGTGTGGGGATGTTGAGAGGGATTTTAGAGAGCAGAGGCAGGCAGAATCACCTGCACCCACCTGGCTGTTTCCCCCTGTGCTCTCCTGCACCAAGCTCCGTGACATAGAACAGCTGATGGCGAAACACTGGAAGAAGCCCCCCAGAAAGTTGGAGAGGCCCAGAGCAATCAGCTCCTGCAAGGACAGAGAAGCACCATGCATCCTGGGGCTGTGAGCTGTGAAACACTACAAAGAAAGGGGCTGCATGTGTCAGGGCATCACCTGGTTGCTGTCCACTTTGTAGCCATGCTTCAGGGCAAAAATCTTACCCAGGGAGATGCAGATAGCATAACCCACCACAGCAATGGCAAAGGCATTGCCCACCACCTGCCCAAAGTAGCTGGCGTTAGGGACCACAGGCGGCTTCAACCTATGTCCAAGGCAGGAAGATGGGGCTCAGGAGGAGACCTCGTGGGCAGCGTGGTGCCCCAGCACAGATGCCCTTGCCACCCAGCCCCACTCACCCGCTGGGGATGTTGCCCACCACGGAGATGCCATACTTGGAGTTCAGATTGACACCATAAGATATGCCGGTGGAGATGATGATCTGTGGGGGTAGCTGGGTGAGGCAGGGCCTCCCTGCAGAAGCACACTCATGCAGGAGGACAAGGGGATGTGCCCTGGGGCCACCTTTGCGGAGCACCCTGTCCCACCCCCCGTCACCCTGCAGGGCACAGAGACATCTGTGGGTGATGGCACCTGCCCCAGGCCATGGCTGTGTCCCCTTGGGGAGCTGGGACAGCTCTGAGTACCGTGATGAGCTCGATGGGGATGGGCATGGGGAGCTTGGCAGAGAACTTGTGGTTGAGCTCTTTCACAATGAAGATGGCCACCATGGCAATGATGGCTGTAACCAAGGTCCCCACGTTGGTCTCTGGCAGCTTCTTGCAGATCTCAATGAAGGTCTGGAGGATGCAGGAGGGAAGGAGAGAAAGCAGATAGATAGCTTGCTGTTAGCTCTTTTGGGGAAACTATGTATCCTGTAGGTGATGCTTTACCACATCTGGGGATTCCAGGGCGTCAATGAGCCCCTCACTCACCACAAACAATGAGAGTGGCCCTGAGTGCTCTCCTAGGGAGACACCAAAGACATTCTTGAGCTGGGAGATGAGGACATGCACAGAGGCAGCAGTAGTGTAGCCACGCACTAATGGGTCTGAGAGGTAGGTCACCACAAAGCCAAACTGCAGGAGGCCCAGGGCCACCTGGAAGGAAAGGTGACAGGAGGAGGTCCCACAGCTTGTGGGCATGGGGACACCACAGCCACAAGTCCCTGCTAGGTCCTTACCTGGAAGATTCCTGACAGGACTGTGATGGTGGCTACCAGCTCTACCCTGGCAGCATCCCGTTGTGCCTCATTGACTGCTGTAACATTGGTGCCATTGATAAACTCCATAAAGTCCTCACTGGGCACCAAGGAGTCCGTCACGCTGCCAATCATGACAGATATGACAGCGAAGGGACCTGGGGATGTGCAGGAAAGGAGTCCAAGGTCAGCGCTTGGCAACCAGATGGGGCCTCTCTGAGAAAGTAGGCACGTGACCACTTGTTTGGTGTGCTCTGTTTTGGCCAACTGCCTTCTTGGTGGGGTAAAGTGAAGGCAGAAGAAAGGCCCCTCCACCCACTTGCTCATTGGCATGGCAACTCTGTGCCATAGATAAAATCTCATCCCTCTCATTCTCTCCCCCTCCCCTCCGTTCCCATGGCAGCACACAGTCCCTTGGCTTACCCACGGAGTTGTGTCTGGATGTCCCGAAGAAGAAGTAGAGGAAGACAGGGTAGAAAGAGGAGTAGAGGCCGGTGACAGGTGGCAGCCCAGCAAGCAGTGCATAGGCAAGCCCTGGGCACAGAAGAGCAAGGAGAAATGTTTATGGATGGATGAGTTCTGGCCCTCACTCCTTGGGAACATCACGCAGGGCACGGCATGGGGACACATCACTCACCCTGGGGCAGGTGCATGATGCCCACACTGAAGCCTGAGGCAATGTCCCCAAGCAGCCAGTCCTTCACTGGGTAGCGAGGCAGCCAGCGCAGGACAGGTAAGAAGCGGAAGAGCAGGGACTTAGCAGTGGAGGCTGAGCATCTGCCGGGGAAGGAGTGGGAGCCAGGGCTGAACGTAGGGGTACCAGCGCTGCTGGGCAGCAGAGGAACCTAGAGATGCAGCCCTGCAGGGAGCACCCAGCTCTATTCTCCCAGCCCTACCTTGCCTTCCGGAGGCAGTCGCGTGTTGAAGTCTTGCTGGGAGGTTTCCTCTGTGCCAGCTCCTCCAGGTCAGCCTCACTCAGAACTTCCCCGTGGGGCTGCCCGGGTCGGCGGTTCAGCACCATCTCTGCCGCCATGGCCCCTGGCTCTGCTGCACTGCTGGCAGACGAGAGATGGCTCAGTTGCACCCAGGGAGCCAGGCAAGGGGCAGGGAGGGTGCCAAGGCCACAACAAGAGATGCCTTGAATGCGGCACTGGATTGCACTGAGTCCAATCCATCCACCTCTGTAGGACAGCCTTAGTGCTGACCACCTTTCTGCTCCATCCAGCCCAGTCCAGCACCCTATACGTACTGCAGCACATACAGGGCAGCAAGCCAGCACTACTGCAAAGCAAAGCCCCGGCCAGCCCTGTAGCCTTTCCTGCAGACTTTGTCCCTTTACACATGAGGGGAGCAGGAATTTCAACCCTTGGTGAGTGTCACTGGCTCACCAGTGCCCCAGCCCCCTGCACTGCAGAGCAAGGACTGAGCCAGGGGCACAGAGGTATGGGGTAGGAATGGGTTCATCTACACAGCCAGACAGAGATGTCTCTACAGCCCAGGAGCCCTGCCCTGCTTGTGCCAAGGTGCCTGCATTTCTAGGTTGCTCGCCCAATTGCAGCCAGATACATGAGTTGCTTATGGGATGCCCCAAGAAGCTTAAGACCCTGCATCTCCCCCAGCCCCCTTACCTGCTGCACCCACACCGGTTGGGTGCTGCCAGTTGGGTGCACACTCTGCTCCCTCCTATTAATACCTGCCTGTGATCTTTGAGACACCGCTCCCTCCCATCTGCCCTCCCTCCCACCCTGCCAAGATTCCTGGGAAGCCAGCACCTTATGACTGGGATTCCTGGGGGCACCCCTGTAGCCCCACCACGTCCCAGAGCAAGAACTATGGCCTGGCACAGCAATGCCTGCAGTCCCTGACCAGGGCACCCGGGGTACTTTCTTTGCACTGCAGCCCCTGCTTACCTGCTGGAAATGGGTGTGCTGTGCCCTGTGGACTGCCCCACTTTTCCCCAGAGTGCATAGACCTAGCCATTATCTTGTTCCAAAGTTCCCTGTCGGGCACCATCGAACTCTTTCACACCTTCCTGCGCTCCAACGCTATCTGCTATTGCCGTTATTTCTGGAGTGCTTCCAAACTATGCCTGGCCCAGATGCACAGTAGAAACACAGCCAGCCATGGATTGGGCTAACTGGCCCCGACTCCATGCAGTGTGAAGCTAGCGGGCAGGGCACAGCAGGAGTTGGGGAGTCCCAGTGGCTCTTTGGACAGGACCGCAATCTCCAGGGTCAAAGCAGCCTGTTCCCATCCCATTCCACAGGCAGGGAATCAGCCCATGGCAATCACACATTCAGCATGACCCATCACCTTGGCCATTGCATGCAGATGCTCAGCTTTCAGCAGCAACAGCACCAAATACACACCCCTTAATCTCTGCAGCATCCCATCAGTAGCTCTCAGTGCCTGCTCACTTGTTGTCTCCCCACTGATTATCTGCTCACCTGGCACTAAATAGGAGGCTGTCACAGGCCTCATCTAGTAGCAACTGATAGCACCAGATACCATTTACTGCCTGCTTATCACTCCAGATGCTGGTCCCTGTCTGACACTGGCACACCCAGCCCACGGCCACTGGGCCACCTGACCACAGCCCTGCCATCCAAGTATTCCCAGCAGCCCTCCCTTGCCAGCCAGGTCCCAGGTCCATTAGCACAGCAAGACCTAGGGGCTGCCAGCATGCACCACCCATGGAATGGGAACAATGGCAGCGCCTGGGGCTAAGGCTTGGCCCCAGCCTCCATCAGGCTCAGCCCCCGATAAAGAGAATGCAGGGGAGGGAGAGTACTGGTTGACAGCAACCCTTGCTCTGAGTGCTGTGGGTCAATACTGCCCTTTGTTCACGTGCTCTTTTCCCTCCATCAGTAAGTAGGGGAGGGATGGAGGAAACACGATCATGCTCCGTGCCTGCTCTACTTCCCTGTGGCCTCACCCAGGCTGCTGGACATGAGTGCTGGCCACCCATTCCCTTCAGCCCAGAGCCAAGGGCACTGCAGCAGCTGACTCTATCCCGTGAAGTCCCTCAACCAGGACTGAAGACCTCTTCCAGCCCAAGGGATGGTGGTAAGCTCCCACCACGTCATGGCTGCAATGAGAGAAAACAGAGCCGAGTGCCGTTTTATAGACTTTTATTTCCAAATCTGGCGCTTCCATGATACACTTTTACACAGCCAGAGAGGGAGCATGGCTATCTCCCTGCCCACAGGATTGGGATATGGAGACAGAACAAAAAGACTCAAAACAACAACCAAAACCAAATCCCCAAAGGAACAAACCCATACCCAAGGAGGGTGCTCCCAGAGCCCAGGTAACAGCACCACACTGGGACTGAGCCACAGCCCTGCAGGCTGCCCTGCTCCCTGCCTGGCCCTGTACCGCAGGCACAGCCGCCCCGATGCCATCAGCTCCACCGTGTCTTATTTATTTTTTGGCACTTGTCTCTTGCTCTCCATTTGGCACTAGCGGGCTGCGGTCCCCTTGCCCAAGCTGGAGAGAAAGGTGTAAACGAGCGGTCCCATAGGGTGTGTAAACATGTCAGCGGGGAGACGGGCCTGTGGAGCTGCTAAGCTCCGTGCCGGGAGCAGGCCCAAGGCCTTCCCCAACCCGAGACCTTGGCCTGCCTGGGCAGAGCCCTGGAGGACAGCAGCACAAATCCTCCCATGTAAACATCCCAGGCTGCGAGGCATGGCAGTGGGGTGGCAGTAAGGCAGTGAGCGCCACGGCCCTGGTGGCAACCAGGGACAGCTGAGCAGGGGCATGGCCTCTCTGGCTGGGCCAAGGGGAGTGTGTCAGCCCCCCGAGCCAGGGGCCCCGCTCCGAGTGTAGGCACAGAGGAGAGCCAGCTGGTGAGGGGATGGTGGGGGCCCTGGCTTAGCAGAGAAGCGTGCAGAGCAGCCTGAATTTCCAAAGGGATAAGTGCCATTTGTCTCTGTCTCCTGAAATCTAGGCTGTCCGGAGCAGGGGTTCTCTGCTGGCAGGGCCTGCATGCACAGAGTCTGCAAGGAACCAGCTAGAAACAACTTCTGCAGGCTATGCCAGAGCAAAAGACCAGAGAGTTCCTGCAGATGCTCATTGGCTGCTGGGCACCAAAACAGCCCAGCCTACCTTTGAGCTGCCCAAGCAGTGCCAGGGCCACCCAGCTCTGTGCCCGAAACCCTCTTGCCCCAAACCAGAGAGGGCTGAGGGAGGCTGGGCTGCAGGGCCAGCACAGCTGCAGGGCACTGAGGGATGCAGGACAGCAGGAGGACCCTGCTGAGACACCTGGGGAACTGTGGGGCAAGGAGCAGAGGGCCTGGCTGGGCACTCACTGCCTGCCTCAGGGAGGGGACTGAGTGAAGCTGGCAAAGCCATGAGGTCTGCTTAGCACTGTCCCTACAGTCCTCTAGCCCCTGGCACCCGAGGGAAGCCAGAGAAGGGCCACTGGCAGACAGACGCCCCAGGTCCTGGGAACAGACCATCCGCAAAAATAACCATAGAAATTTCTCTTCTCTCTGATTACAAAGATACAAAAAGGTAGAAAACCCTCCTCCACCCCCATGTCCTGGGCTCCATTTCTGTCCCCCTGCCCCTGCTCCACGCACACACACTCACACACACACACGCACACACACACATGTGCGCATCCCACGTAGAAATGGGTTGCAAAGGAAGAGTTCAGCCCCAGGGGTCTCAACACAACTCTCCCCTGAGCAGGCTCCTCCTATACCTCTCATCAGGCAGGCAAAGGGAGCAGAACGGCAGAGAGCCTGGAGGCTCCGGAGGTGGGTGGTTGGGTGCCAGCCCCTCAGCCCGGTGGGCAGGGAAGGCAGAGTTGGTTTTTGGGCCTCTGACCACCATCAGTTCTGCCCCTGCCCCTGGGGATGCCAAACCTTGGCTGGTAGTGTCTGGCTAGGCGAACGGCCCTGCCTCTTCTATCTCTCTTCTGGATGTCTTCAGCCCCTCAGGAATGGCCTTCGTTTCTCATTATTCTTCTCGGAGAAAAGAAAAGCAGCATTAAGACACAGCACCTCCCCTGGGCTCCAGCTGCACTCCCTACTGCCTCTTGGCTACACCATATGGGAACAGAAACCCATGCTATTGTGTCCAAATCCCTGAGTTCAGGGAAGAGGAAAGAGGGAACGGAACAGGGATGGATAGCAGCAGTGACAGTGGGATACGTGGCCCTCCCCTCCAAGCTGAACCCCTGAGAGAAGAAGCCAGGCAGACAGACAGTGCCCAAGACATGGCCAAGGAAGGGATACACTTACTCTGAGTCTGGCGACAACTCCGAAATGCTGTGAGAGGTGCTGGAGTGAGGCGTTGAGGGGCACATTCCAGTGGGTGTCAAGGTCTGCATGGCAGAAGGGTTGGCAGTGGTCTGGGGGCCTGAAGGCGTGCTGGAAGATTGCACCGAGGACAGGACAGAGGTGTTAAAAGAAGCAAGGATGGAAGATAGGATATCTAACTGTTCAGTGGAAGGATGCCTGCTGGGGATGACCTCCAGGTTCTCTCTAGAAGGCTGCCTCCTAGAGAGCGGTTCCAGGCTTTCCCTAGAAAGCTGTCTCCTAGAGAGACTCCCCAGATTCTCCTGCGAGGGCTGCCTGCTAGGCACTGTACCCAGAGGCTCTCTGGAATTTGATTTTCTGGAGAGAAAGTCCAGCTGCTCTCTTGAAGCTTGTCTAGATGATGCTAGTTGGTCCCTTGAAGGTTGTCTTCTAGAAAGCAAATCCAATTGTTCTCGAGAAGTATCTCGACTTGGCAATCTGTCTATGCGGTCTCTGGACCCTTGCCTACTTGGCAATGTATTTAGCCACTCTTTTGAGACCTCTCTTACCAGCCCACAGTCTAGCTGATCTCTGGACCCAAATCTGCAGGGTAAAGTTTCAAGATGGTCTCTGGAGCCCTGCCTCCGGGGCAGCGTGTTCCCATGATCTCTTTGACTGGCCCTAGGAGCAAGTAGATCCAAGCTTTCCCTCGACCCATGTCTGCTGGGGAGATTTTCTAGGTGTTCGGTAGACCCGTGCCTGCTGGGGATAGTGTCCAGCTCCTCCCTGGACCCGTGCCGGCTGGGCACTGTTTCCAAACACTCTCCTGAGTTGTTCCTGCTCAGCTGCTCCCGGGACATCTGTCTCCTCATCAGCATGTCGAGCTGTTCCCGAGATGAGTACCGACTGGCTGGCTGCGACAGGCTGCCAGCCCCGGAGTAGATCCTGCCGTAAGAGGCTGCAGGGACAGCCCTGTGACCCAGTGTGGAGGTCTTGTACCAGGACAGCTCGTTGGTCATCCTGCCGACAGATGGCAAGTCCTGCAGAGCTGGAGGGTACTGGAGGCGGTTCTTCAAAATCCCTACATCAGACAGAAAGAGAAGTCACATCTTTGCAGAGCAGTGAAAAAAGCTTGAGAGCTATGGGAGGTAAACCTCCCCAAGGACATGACAAAATAGATGCAACGCTGAGCCTCTGGGGCCACATCCACCAGGGACAGGCCAGGCTGCCCTCAGGCTGTTACCTTTTCTCTGCCGTTGTGTCTGGGTGAGGGAGTTCTCATCCCCACTCGTCAAGGCCAAGTCTGGCTGATTGTTGTTAGCCGCGTCCTTGTTGATGTCAAACCCCAGTTTCCGCTCAGAGCCCCACTTTTGTAGGGAGCAGGGGTGAACCTCACACTCGCCCAAAGCCGGCCAGTATGACATGAGGTCATTGCCATCCACATCTGGTGAAGGGGACACATCGGAGAAGGAGGAGAGAATTCTGTGAGGGGTAATGAAGCCATGGCAAGGCACACCCCTTCCCCCATGCCACCCCAAGGTAGCAGACCCCTGCCAAAGCCTACGGAACTTGCCTTTGGGAGCTGTGTTTGTGGGGTTGGTGAGGAGGCGCTCACTGTGTGCTGCACGCTTGAACTGGCGTGGGAAGCGGCCCCGCAGGCGCACATTCTCCTCACTTTCTGATGACGGGATGGAGAGGCTGCGTTCCTCATCCAGAGACAGGTCGCTGTCTGAGTCTGAGTCCTGGTCTGTACAGACATGGTGTGTGTTGGGGTGACGTTTGGAAAGAGAGTGGGTGAGGCTTATCATCAGTGCGAACAGGAAGGACAATTCTTGCCTCCTTCATTTTTAGTTCCCTGGAAACTAGTTATGCCCTTTCCCATCTGTCCAGGAGGAGGCTGTACTAACTGACAAAGCTGCTGACTCTTATTAGAAGCCTAGTTGGGAGTCACAGCCAAACACCAGTGGGAGGACATAGCCATGCAGTCACAGCCTACACAGGGAATGATTTAAGCCAGAGCTAATTCGGGATACCTCGGGTTAGACCCTAACCCAGGTGCTTACCTCCTCCAGCATCACGGTGGAACATAGCCACGTCGATGTCTGTGGGGCCAGCGTGACCCAGCAGGCTGTGATCCAGAGCTGAGCCCTGACGTGTTGTCATATTGTCTCTGAAAGACACAGGGTCCAAGCAGTGACACCAGCATGAGCTCTCGGCTCTGCCTGGGTGCTCTTGGCATCCTGCGCCGCTGCCTACCTGAGGTATCCCCGCTGGCTGGAGTGGGTGCGGGCAGAGCGCACGCTGCTCACCGATGAGATGGTGGAAGCCCCCAGGGTGATACGGATGAGCCCGCTCTCCTCAAACAGCGCCGTGTTGTTGTAGGTACTGGGGCCCTGATGAAGCAGGGAGAGAGGCATGGACTCTTAATGAGGTGCAGCACAGAAAAGGACCTTCCCCTCCCATGCCTCAGTGAAGAAGGGACATCCTCTCATCTCCCAGCAAGCAGCTAGTCCCCAGCTCTCCAGGTGCCCACTTACCTGCGTGCTCCGAGCAGCCTCCTCACTCTGCCCCTTCTTGCCAAGGCAGGCCAGCTTCCAGGCTTCTTGCACCTCCTCATTCAGCACACAAAAGAGGACCAGCACAGCCAGGCCCTGCAGGGAGAGAAGCCATGAGCATGACAGCTGCAGGGAGAGCCCCTCACAGCAGGTTGGCACTCTGCAGCAGGGACAGGAGGGGTTGGCAGTTGAGGGCTATAAACACAAGCCCCCAGGCCAGTGGTCACAGGAGAGGAAGGAAGGGCCAAGGTGTCCGTGAGGCAGGCAGTGCTTGAGGAGCGGCTGTCAGGGTCCCCTGCAGCACCATCAGCCCCACGTGGGTATCCTCAGCAAGGAGCCTTGGGGAAGCCAGGTGCCAACCCAGCAGCAGCACACAGGGCCTGGAGCAGCCAGCAAGGTCAGTACCTGGGTGCTGCACATCCCTTGCACCCTTCAGGTGCTCACAGTCTCTGCAAAGCCCCCCCGCAATTCTCAGGCTGGTTATGGGGCACAGAAATTACTTTTGCCCCGTGAGCTTGCCCTGGTGGAGGCCGGGCAATTACCTGGAGGCTGCAGAGGACAGTGTAGAGGTAGTGGAAAGCCAGGACACTGTTGTTGACAGCCAAGAGGCCAAAGAGCCAGGTAGCGCTAATAACTAGAAGCAGAACAAAGGAGCTCCGTAACGTCATGCTGGAGGGAGAGAGAGACAGACAGGCACACACACACACAGAGGTTAGCGCATGTTGTTAATCTACAGTTTAGTGCTTGCAGACAGAGATCCAGAGGGGAAGGTCTCCTCCTGCCCAGCCCTCCATTCTGCCCCACCAATGCTGCAGGCACATCTCAGCACAGCAGTGCTGCTCACTCCTGACTGCAGGCCCTTCCCTTCTGAAGCACACATGGCAAACACAGGGCACAAATGACACAGATCGTTTGGAGCCACAGAGAGCAGCTGAGCCAAGCTCCCAGAGGAGGATGAGTGGGGAATGGTTTCAGAAGGAGCATTTAGGAGAAGAAGCAGCAGGTGCTGAGAGTCAACGTGAGTAGATGTGAGGGATGGCTGTCAGGGCAGGTGGGGAAGAGGGACAGGCTGGCAGGGCAGCGTGGAGATAGGGAATTTTAGGAACAGTTAACACAGCCACCAGGTGGGAGAGGAGAGCGGCTGCAAGGCTGACAGATGCACTGAGCGGCACTCCACGATGGTGGAAGACGGAGGAATGATCACTGAAAATGCTGAAAACTAAGAGCTGCAGGAGCTCTGCTGGGAATTTGGCCACTAATACTCACAGAACCGATTTCTTCTTGGTCTCCTTTTGGCCTGGGGAACAGGACATCTTGGCCACAAGCAGGAACATCACCCCATTCATCTGAAAGCGTTGGCACTGATTAGAAGCCGTGCCAAAGGCTGGCTCTGACCTGATATCCCCAGGGCAGAGCATGAGCAGATTCCAGGTCCACCAGACCCATGTGAAGCTCCCCTCCTTGCCCCTTCACACCCAAGCTCTGGCCTCCCCCAGGTTTGGCTGGTGCCAGGAGGGACAGAAAGGGTCTCTAACAGAAGGAGTACAGAGAAAGGGGCAGGCAGTGGGCAGCCAGGGAAGGGGCAAGTGTCTGTGGTGCAGAGAAGGGAGGCAGGAGAGGGCTGTGGGTGAAACAGGACAGGGTTTTACCACAATGACGACAGTAATGGGGCCTGCAAAACTCCAGACCAGCTTATCATGAACGGAAATCCAGCAGAAGTCAGGGTTCCCGTAGCCCTCAGGATCCAGGCCAACAGCCAGCCCTGGTGAAAGAAGGGAGAGGACAGCTCCAGACCTAGCAGGTGCTCCATGCCTATTGAGGGAGCCATACAGACACACACTGAGGGATCAGTTTTCCCCAGAAGTCAAGACAACAGCCTGGGATACATGTTTTCAGCTGCACAACACAGCTTCCTTCCCCCCCCACCTGCACACCCTCTTCTAGGACCACACAAACAACCCAAATGGCTGGCTGTGGTCTCACATCCCACCAAGGTGACACCAGGGGCTCAGGAGGCTGCTGAGAACTGATGTTTTTGGCATGGCCACGGGACAAGCAAATCCTACCAGTGATGATGGCAGGCACTCCCCAGCCAATGGCATAGTAGAAACGCATGGCCCCAAAGTTGACATTGCGGGCTTCGGTCTGCATGCGATAGATGTGGAGGCCCTGGACGAAGAGCCAGGCGAAGGTGGAAAGGAAGAAGCAGTGGAGGAGGATGGCAATCACAGTGCAAAGAAACTGGGGAAACAAAAGCCATTCAGAGATAGCCCCACCACTAATTGCACCAGCCACACCTTCCCTCAAGCCCCATAGTATGCAGCCCACAGACCTGATTTTCAGTGCGGTTGATGCCCAAGAGGAAGAGCAGCTCAGAGAAGAAGAGAGTGACTGATATGTTGGAGTGAATGCCACGTGTGTTGGACTTGAGGCCTTTGAGGCAGGTCAGGAAGGAGAAGGTCAGCAGCAGGGCCACAAGGGAGAGAGACACCAAGGAGTAGGTGACAATTGCCAACGTCTCCAGGTCACCTTCTAGTTGCTGCAGCAGCAGAGAAACAAAGGCAAACGGCAGTGTTACAGGGAGACACGGGAAGCTCTCAAACTCTGTTTGTGCCCCACACAACCTGTTGCTGCATATCCTGATGGCTAACAAACCCCCACTACTGCCCACAGCCCTGCAGGCTGAGGTTACCTCTCGGTGTGAGCTGTCCATCAGAACCCCAAAGGTGCCAAACTGGGAACACTGGCAGTGGACGTGCGTGGTGTTTCGGTACACAAGATCACAGTCCCTGGCTGTCCAGAAGCCCGATGGGTTTGTCCTGTGGCCACCAAAAAGCAGATAGTATTCAGGGGAGAAGACATAGTGTTGTATGCGGAGGGAATTGCAAACAGCCCATTGGCGAGGCTTTTCTACCAGCACTCTCACAGCTGAAATACCAGAACCAGAACCCTGCTGGGACTCCACTGTGCCCTCCCAGCAGGAATTAATCCCCTGCAAGAGCTGGAAGCCCCTACATCTCAATGCTCTCCATTCAGAGCCCAGGAGACTCTGGGAACTAGGAGCTGGCCATGGAAAGCAGCTCAGAGCAAGCAGCTTGTGGCAGAACGGGGCCCAGTTCAACTCACGGGCTGGAGTGGTTCCACTGGACACAGAGAGGTTTGCTCCTGTTGGCCGTCTCCAGCAGGCGAAACTCCAGCACGAGAGGGGTGTCCAGGGGCCCCCGCAGGAAGGTGTGATTGCTGAACACAGACACACTCACAATGGGGGAGTTCATCACAGGATTCTTGGGGAGCCTGCAACAAGCAACAGAACTCTACCATCACCATGCCTGGGGGCTGCAGCCCTCCCTGGGGCGTCCCAAGGCCCTGTGCTGACATCTCGGAAGGAACAGTTCTACCCAACCCACACTAAGGGGTCAGGAAACAGGGAGCATAGTAATTCCATGGCACGGCACAGGCAGAGCACTGTAGGACCATCAGGCTGGGAACCAAACTGTGCCTACTGTACAGACTCTGTGGCTGCCAGTCCAGCCAGCCTCTTTCCATCACTGCTCAAGGAGGGTGAAGAGGAGGACGTACCTGACACTGCGACGATCCACCTGGTAGCGTGCAGGTAGCAGCCCCCCCAGCGTGCGGTACATGATGAGGATGATGACAGTGAGAGCAGGCTCAGGCTCTGGCAGTGCCTGCCTTGGAGAGGAGCTCTCCACGGTGTAGTTTCCTTCACCCCCAGCCACCGTGGGCAACGCCGTGGGGACAGCTGAGGCACAGAAGGGGATGGTAAGAACAGGCAAGGCTAGCACGCAGCATTCCCCAAACGACGCTCACCTTCCGCTTTTGGGGGGCTCAGCACTGACAGCGGCAGCACAACGTGGGTGTGGGGGTCCCAGGCAGGCTGGCCACGGAAGAGGCTGCTGCGGTAGCGAGGGTAGCGCCGACGGACGTGTGAGTGGTTCTCCATGCGGTCAATGCTCAGCACTGCAGAAGAATGAGGGAGTGAGAGGCATCTCTAAGGCAGCCATCTGGAGAGCACAGATTCCAGGTGGGTGATGCAGGCAAAGGGCCTGCAGGAGCTACAGGGAAAGTTCTCCTATGTTTGGGCCTGATGTGAGATTCAAGCATCCACAGCACTCCTTTCAAGTCCAGACCCTTGCCCTGTTGTAGGGGTTCAGCCCCCAGAACAGGGCGATGGAGGCGTGCTCTGCACAACCCCAGCCAGGCCCCACCACCAGCTGGCTCCTACTCACTGATGTTGGGGGTGACGACACCAACAGGGTTGAGGTAGGTGAGTTTCATGTTGCTGGCCAGTGTGCCCGAGTAGTCCCGCAGCTGCTCCATCAGGCTGGCACTGCCGTGCTCGCTGTGCGGCAGCATGGCCCAGTGCTCCCGGTTCTCAGGCGCCAGCACAGAGCTTCCTGCGCGCAACAGGTTCTGCATGGGACAGACAGCAGAGCATGCGGTGAGCCCTTGGGACACAGCCTGACCACTCACAGGCTGCTAGCACTGTGCCCTCTACCAAGTTTGCTGCACAAGCATAGTAGTTTCCCTTATGATGGACACCCATCTCAATGCTCATCAGCAAGCGTCCTGCAGAGACGTCTTCTTTGCACCACTCCATTAGGGATTAAGACCCCTCTTTCACTTTTCCTCCCCCGCATTGAGCAAACCTGGTGCTCTCTGCCTTTCCTCATCCCTCTCGTGCTCCAGCCTTGGCCATGCAAGTGGCCTCCAGCGGTATCACCTCTGGGGGTCAATGCCTGTACAGTACTGAGGAGCCCAGAGCTCCTGAAGCAGTCTTTGTGATATCCTCAGTCCCTAAATAGACCCAGGTGGCCGACAGAGCAGAGCAGCATCAGAAGGCACTCTAATTTAAGGAAAGCTCTCACCTCATTGAAGTGGGCATCCTGCGTGGCCGTCAGGCCAAAGCCATGCTGCTGGCTTTCAAAGGCCATCAGGCGGGACAGCAGGCGGTAGGTGATGTGCACATCATTGCCAAAATAGTGGTCCATGTGGTCTGTCACGGCCCGGAGGCGATGGGCCAACTTCTTGGCTTCAATCGTGTTGAGCTCAGTCTCATTCCTCTCCAAGCCCTCCAGCTGCCAGTGGGAAGAAAGGAGAGGATTAATTCATCAGCAGGTTCCTTCCTGGAGGGCATCACAGTTCCAAGGGATCGGGGTGTGGGGTGCTGCAAGTCCCACTGCAAGGCCCTCTCCTACACTAAGAGCCATGGAGAGCTGAACTCCTGGCTGTGAGCTCTAGTTCCTACAGCTCCTGCCTCATCAGGGCTGCAGAAGCAAGGGGGGGATTACCAGCATGGAGAGTTCCTTGAAGGCAGGTGAAGTACAGTTGAAGAGATCTGGCTCCAGCCAGCCCTTCTCCTCATCACAGTGTCTGATAGCTGAACCTGAAACCAGGAGGAAGAGCAAATCAGAGGGTGCAGGACATGGAGCTCTCCAGCTGCAACTCCCAGCAGAACTCTGCACCAGTTAACCCCAAAGAGCAACAGTAGTAAGCAACAGGAAGAGCCTGGTGCACCCCAGAGCCATCTTCCTGCTGTGCAGCACTGCAGCTGTTCCACACTTGGTCTGCACCTCCTCTGTGAGCTGCTGCCATGAGCTGGGTTCTAAGCATGGTTCACACAGCCTGCATAACACCAGACACCATTACATAGCAATGCAAGGGGGAGTGACCTGGTAAGGCTCTGGCTGGAGAAACCCCTGGTTCCTGGTGAGCTGTGCCTGTGTCCTTAGGGCACATATGATCCCAGTCTACAGAAGCCCAGACAACTCCAGGCTCTCCCTGACTGGCAGACTGCAACGTCTACTGAGGCTCTTCTATGTGTGAGAAAGTTGCTCCAGGAGTGCAATAGCAGGAGAACTTGCCCTGGAGATAGTGGTGCACTCCTAGAGTGCACCCTAGCCAGCACTGAGTACCAATCCCTGGCTGGGGCCCCAGCACTGTTGGACAGCAGCAGAGATACCAGAAGTGATAAGGGATCAGCTGTTAAGTACCACTCATACCAGGAGCATCACCATGCATGCTATTAGATGCACGAAGTGGGGTGATCCCAGTACCCAGGACCCTCCTGAGGAAAGCACTAGGGCAGAGGAGCTCACCCAGGCTCATGGTGGGAAGAAGTCAGCAGCATGCCCAGGGAGGGGTGAGGGAGCCTGCAGCAGATCCCAAGGCCCAGTGCCCATCACTATCCTTAGTTCCCAGCTGTCCATCCCAAATACCCTCACCCCAGCTGCATAAGCACAGAGACCAATGCCACTGCAGGTAGAAGCACAGAGAACAAAGCAACACCTGTGCTGCTGGCCTTCTCTCCAGCACAGAACAGGACAATGCCGCTATCTGTAGCCTGGCTCAGCTGTAGATCTGGGCAGAATCTGACCCTGGGATACCTGCACTTTGCCTGCCAGCCAGACAGCAGGACCTTGTGCTGAGCTTTGTGCATCAGCTCTGCCATTGCTCTCTCACACCAAGCATCTCCCTCCTTCTAGCCCACAACAGCTCCTTCCCCTCCCAGCCTAAGCAAGCAGGTGCCCGCCAGGACAGCCAGCACATGTCCCAGCCAGGGAGCAGAGCACAGTAGCCTTCCGTGCCACCCAGAGCCCATGCTGCAGGACAGTGGGTAGCAGGGACTGCATGCAGCTACAGCCAGCTCAGTGCTGTTAGTGTGCTGGGAGCAGGGAAGCAGTGAGTAGGAGCGGTGAGGCCAGGCAAAGCATTGAGGAGATACTCGGCAGCTCCAGAAGCAGCAGGAAAAGTGCAGGGGTGTGCAGGGTGCCAGGCAGGGAGCAGGGAAGGAAAACCATGTGGCGCAGCCCTTACAGCAGGGAAGGAAGGAAGTGGGAACAACCTTACCTGCACCCCTCAAACCTGAGCACGGATGGCGAGAGAACCAGGGAGAGAAGCGACAACAGTTAGGAGCCGAACCTGCCTCTTCCCAGGGCGAACGGCTGGAGAAGGACAGGGTTTGTATTGTCCCCTGGGGCTCAGCGTTGCCCTGCAGTCCCTCACATTCTGCTCACACCTCTGCCATCACCCAGGACGGCCTTCTCCAAGCGGGGCTGTGACTTCCACCCAAGGAACTCACCGAGTGGCACGCCATGCCCTGCTCCCTGCACAGCGCTCAGAAGGGGCCCAGCTGTGCAGCACCAGGTGCTATGTGTGCCCAGCTGTAGTGTCAGGTCTGACCCCAGCCTGGCTGAAACCGAGAGGTGACAGAGAGAAGCTGGGGATGGAGGCTGGGTGACAGCACCAACCCTACAGGGCCTCCCAGTCCTGCACCAGCCCCCCTCTGCTCACCCTCAGCTTGGTGCTTTCTTCTCCATTTTCTACCTCCCAGCCCTCCAGACCAGCTAAATGGGACTGAGACAGCTTGGGGTGACCTTGCTGGGGCTGCGACAGCTCCTGCACAACAGTGAGATTCTCCCAACCCTACGGCACCCCTAACTCACCCAAAGAGCCTTTGGGACACAGCACCACAGCCGAGAAGCCAAACTTGGTCTGAGGCCACCACACGCCTGCTTTCAGGCTTTTGGGACATCCATCATAGAGCACTGCAGAGACAAGCACCCCAAGGACCAGTCACAGTGGGCAGCTCACACCACGCCCCATGGTGCCGGTGCCATGCCACCTCCCCACTCACCCTTGCAGCCACTGGGTGTCACCTCGGCAAAGGGGCTGTCACAGCTGTTGCACTGGCGGCCGATGACTCCAGGCCTGCAATGGCACCTGCCGGTCTCCTTGTCACAGGAGCGCGAGGAGGAGCCCACTGGGTAGCAGTCACAAGGCAG
This sequence comes from Meleagris gallopavo, assembly GCF_905368555.1. Classification (NCBI taxonomy): domain Eukaryota; kingdom Metazoa; phylum Chordata; class Aves; order Galliformes; family Phasianidae; genus Meleagris; species Meleagris gallopavo. The sequence goes on along the minus strand of NC_139417.1, from coordinate 8,853,963 downwards.
GCAGGTGTCACTGCCTTTGGGGCGGTAGTGGAAGTCCTGCAGGGAGATGGGGACGGCCATCAGACAGCCCGTGGGGACAGCAGGTGCCTGGGAGCCATGTGAGTGGGAGCTGAAAAGGGTCTTGCTCTCCTCTCTGGGTGCTCATCAGAGACTCATACAGAGATCCTCATTTGCAAGCATTCTACCGTCCCTACTGTCACCTTGCTGGGCCAGAAGGGCCACAGACAGGAGGTGGGCAAGGAACAGTCACAGAAAGCAGCACCTCAGCAGCTGCCAGCCCTGAGGAGTGGACAAGAATCATCAAGGACAAAGAGGGTTCCAGGGATGCAGGTGAGCCACGGCCCCTCACCTTGCAGTGGCACTGCCCATTGGTTTTATTGCAGTCAGGGTCAAAGCCCTTGCTCACATCGCAGTTGCACGGCCCACAGGAGGGGTTCCCCCACCAGCCCTTCGGACACTGCTGGTCCATCCTAGGAGAGAAACACCTCCAGTGTTACACCAACCCAATTTCCTGGGCCTTCTGCCACCAGCCCGCCTGCCCAGCAGCTTCAAAGAGCAGGGTAGCAGCAAGGTGTCACACAGCTGGGATGGGAGAACAGCACAGAGCCAGGCACTGGAGGCCATGGCCCTGCCGTGTGCCACACATCTCACCTGTGCTCGCAGTACTGCCCAAAAAAGTTCCCTCCGCACTCACACACGTAGCCCAGAGGTGAGCCCGGCTTGCGGCGACACACCGACTTGTTCTTGCAGGGGTTGAGGTGACATGCATCCACACATTCTCCTCCATAGTACCCTGAGGTGTGGACACAGCAGAACGTGAAGAAAGAACCTTTCCTCAGGAGGGATCAGAGCACCCCGGAGTGGATCTCGGGAGGCTCAGGAGGGATTCTGCCCTCCACCAAATCTAATACATGTCTGGCAGGGATTTCTAGGCACACAACTAGCCCAAGGGAAGGGCAGACTGTGGGAGTCACAGGGCAGAGAAGTCTTCTCACTCTAAGCGAGAAGAGCAATGGGGTGGCAGAGTGCTGCATGCCCTACCTGGCTGGCAGACACAGGAGTAGCTCTGCCACTCATCCTTGCAGATGCTATTGGCTGGGCAGGGGCTGGAGTCGCAAGGGCTGGGCACGCTGCAGCCAGGCTCCACCCGCAGGGCATGGCTGGGCTTGGGCAGCACGGTCCCGGTGATGCTGTCACCCAGTCGCACCCCCTGAAGCGCAGGAAAAAAGTTGAAGGGAAGAGCCAGGAAAAACACATAACACTTCAGTCTGCCCAGCCCCTACAAACCCCAGGGATGGCACCCTTCCCATCATCCCTGCCACACTGACTAAAGGCTGCCCCTGCAGCACCTCCAACTCCCAAATGCTCAGAGGGAGCACATCTGCAGCAGCACGGACACTGGCAACAGCTGCCAGCCCACATTTCCACCTCTCTCCACAGCAGATCCCCCTGGACAAGGAAGGCTTAAAGCAGTGGACTCACCTGTATGCAGCCCCTCAGCCCATTCTGCACCTCGCCAGAGCCCGGGACTCCACCCACATGCAGGTGTTTCACCTTCAGGCCATGCAGTTCATTTCCAACAACCACTGTGTCCTGCAGAACATACAGAGGGGTAACACGGTGCAACTGCCATCACACCTGAGGGTGTAGGCAAAGGTTCCCCCACAGTTCCTATCCCAGAGCCAGAGTCTCATGCAGCACTCACCTGGTAAAGCCCAAAATCCAGCATGATGGTGATGACGTAGCGTGAGTCCCGCCCACTGCGGACATCCCTCAGCTCCAGCTGGAGGTCGTGCCAACGCCCATCATTCAGCTGCAGCTGGTCCAGCACAAGGCTGGTGCTGCGCCCTGAGCCCCGGCTCACCATGAAGGAGAGCAGGCCTCCAGATAACTGCAGAGAGAGAACAGCAATGGCAGCAGTGAGCGAGGTCCTGACCTACTTTGGCTGCCTCCAACCAACCCTCCCTGAGAGCTCTGAGCACAGGGAGGGAAACCCAGTCCTCTGTGTGGCCCTACCTGGCACAGCAGGGTGGTGTACTGGCCAGCGTGGGCCTGCAGAAGCACACCGTCCATCTGGCGGGTCCGAAACGCCAGCCCCAAGTACCATGGCACTGAGATCTTCGTGTCTGCCTTGAAGTCCCAGCTCAGGACACTGTTGCCCTGGAAATAGTGGGCGTGGTGCATGGCTGGAAAGGAAAGCGGAGATGAGGAAAAGGGATGGGGACCACCTGTTTCTGCCCTGGGGCGTTTCCTCATGCAATTCCTCCATTTTCCAGGCACTGGTGATTCTAGAGCAGCAGATGCAGTGATGACAGAGCCAGCTCATCTCACCTGCACCCCCCTCGCGCACGCCCAGCAGCTCACTCACCATGGCGGCAGTCCTTGCCCCCGAAGCCCACAGGACAGAGGCAGGAATAGGTCCCCCAGCTGACTGAGCAGGTGCCGCCGTTCTTACAGGGGCTGGAGTCACAGAAGCTGTGCTTGGCGTGGCAGCCTGAAGGTACCCAAATCACCCACATCAGCTTCAACCCACCTGTCACCTCCCTCCAGCCCACAGGGCAGGCACTGCTGGCACCCAGTCCTTCCCTGCTGCTGGTGCAGGGAGATCTGGGGCTGGTCCCAGGGCAGGGGTGGGCAGAGGCATGGGTACCTGCAGTGGTTCCGTTGTTGGCAATGTAGGAGGCCAGGTCAATGCGTTTGTTGTCGATGTACAGGTCTCTCATGCATCCTACAAAGTCCCGGTGAGAAACAGGGAAGTTTTCTGGCAGGTTAGGGACTCCTCCGAGGAGCAAGGGACCTGTGAGGTCCAAGGACCTGTGAGGAGAGAAGCCCTGTGACCTCTAGATGGCCAGGCTGGGAAGCTGACATCCAGAGGTGACACCTGGAGTCAAGATATCTCAGGTGTGAAGGACAGGCTCCACTGGGGACACAGGTGCCCCGCTCCTCTCCCCACCGCAGGGCACTCCAGTGAGGAACTTACTTCTTGGAGCTAGTCTGCACTCCTTCTGCAGCACACGAGTAGTTCCCAATCTCACTGCCAAACTGCAGGGCCACAGAGGCATCGCATTCATCCACTGTCAGGATGGCCACCTTGTCCTTGGAAGGGCCCTGAACCACTCCCAGGGCGCTGACCTTGGGCTGAAAGCAAAGACACAGTGTCAGCAGCACATGTCCCCCCAGATCCAAACACCTCACAGCTCACCCTACAGCAAGAGAAGGGCAGGGAGCCTGGCACCACTGCACTGGGCACAGGAGCGCCCAGGACACCTCCCTAGCACAGGAAGCCGTTTGAGGTGAGTATAGATGGCCTTATGGGGACAAAGACCTGGTGCACAGTGGGGCACAATACCTTGTTGTAGTAGCGGAGCTGCAGCGTGTGCCACTGCCCATCGCTCACACCCCCAGGCAGGTATGGGCTCACCACTGTACTGGACTCCCCTGCAGGGACAGAGATAAATGCTGCAGGAAGCTGGACATGCAGTGGCAATGTGATCAATAGGACAATCAACACCCATCCAGGAGGGTCCTCAACTCCAAATCAACCCGTGGCCAGGCAGGAGGTGAACTCAAGGTGACCAACAGCTGCAGGAACCCCCCTTGCAGCTCCCATGGCCCAAATCCCACAGTAGGTAGGGCCAAGCCTACCTGTGGAGTACTTCAGCTGGACCTGCCCCTGGATGATCTCCACCGCCAAGAAGTCGTGCCGCTCGTTCAGGCGCCCATTGTACAGCAGGAGGCCACCAGGCTCCACCGTGCTGAACCTGGGCAGGGAATCAGTGGGAACACTGGGTGCGTGCAGGGAGCATGCAGCAGCACCCAGCGTGGGGACAGGGAGAGGGGACAGGAGGTCCAGAGGGCCACCAGCAGAGGAGGAAGAGAACTCACGAGAGGGAGAGGGTGAGGTGGAAGCGCTGGCGTAGGCCCCGGAACATGACAAAGGAGCGGGGTGGGAAGGAGCGCGTGGACAGCTCGCAGAAGGGGGTCTCGAAGCCGCCCGCTGGGCACTGGCAGCGGAAGCCCCCATCGGCACCATTGGTGCAGGTGCCCCCATTGCGGCACACGCCGGGCTGGCAGTGCCCCGAGTGGCTGTCCACCTCGCAGTTCTCACCTGTGGGAGACAGAATGGGGAGTCTGGGACGTGTGCCCTCAGCTGCTCCTCACCCATGGCACCAGGAGCTCCCTAGCCCTGCAGGTGGACGCAGGCACTTGGGTCAAGTAGAGAGGAACCCAGCCGGGTGAGGACACCGACCATCTTGAACCCTGCTCACCTCCAGTGGAGGCCTGGGAATTCCTCCCCGCTTCCTCAGTGCCCACAGCTGACCTCAGGGCCAGTTCATGAGATTTACCTGGCCTCTCTTCAGCTGGCTCTGCTCACCCAAAGGCCCTGGCGAGGCTCACAGCAGCACAGTAACCAATTGCTCAGACCTATGCCCCAGGCCCAGGTTGCTCACACACAAGGAGGAGGATGTGGAGACAGCATGAAGTGACAGTGAAACGAGCTCATTAACCCTTCTGCTAATGGCTGTTCACGCTTCAAATGCCAGGGGTTAATTACCACTGACTCCGCTTATCTCACCAGGAGCCGAGCAGCTCTGAGGCAACCATCTGCTGCCGCACTCCCCTGCCTTCCTCGTAGCCACAGGCCACCTTCTCTCACCCCATGCTGACAGTGGCTGGGCACAGGTCTCCATGGCCTGGTGGGGCCTAGTGTGGCTGCGAGGCACTGGGGGGAGAATCCCAGGGGCCAGGATGGATCCTGCCCAGTGGGACAGCAGGGCCTCCCTGTCCATGCTCAGTGAAGAGGCTGAGGCCTCCCATCGTGTTAGTGCGGCACCGGCTTAAAACTGTGCTTTGAATGGTCCTGGAGCCCATGGGAGGAGAACAGTTGGGGAGCCCCTGGCTGGCACTCACCACTGAAGTGCTGGCGGCATACACAGGTGTAGCCGCCCTCCTTGCGTGTGCAGGTCCCTCCGTGCAGGCAGGGGTTGGAATAGCACAGGTTGATCTCCGTCTCGCAGTAGTCGCCAGTGAAGCCCTGCGGGCAGCGGCACCTCAGGCCAGTGATGGGGTGGATGGGGCGGAACAGAGTGGACGGGGAGGCAATGAAGGGCGCAGAGCTGTCGAACTTGAGGACAGAGATACACTTCATGTAGTTCTGGCAGGGCTCCCGCAGGCAGACGTTATCATCAAAGGGCAGCACCTCCAGCATGGAAGCTCCCGTCAGCGCCATGCGCTTCATGTACAGCTGCTCCTGCAGCTCCTCCGAGCTGAAGTAGTGCCCACCCCGCGGTGCCAGGGCCGAGAAGCTGACGTTGAGCACTGTGCCACCCACGTCTGTGTCGTTCTGGATGTTGAAGATGAAGACATCCTCCTTGGGTGTCGCAAGCACGGTGGCCACCCCTTCGAGGAAGGTGGCCAGCAGCGGGGAGAGGAAGCGCTCCTGCCACATGTTCTCCAGGCGCACTGTGATGCTGTTGGCCAGCATGTCCTCTGTGATGATGATCACCCGCAGGACACACTGGGCTGTCACGCTGTGGATGCCGTCTGCGGGACAGAACAGAGATGTGCTGCAGGTCTCCTCCCTCCTGGTTCAGCGTATGAATACAGTGTGCTGCATTCTTGGCTAAGAAACTTTGAAGCTGTAGCCCAAGGAGTTATCTGGGTGTTACCTGCCCCAGGCTCTCCTCTGAGATAACCTCCAGGTTCCCTCCTCATTCTGATCTGGGCAGCCAACTGAGCTCTCACAACAGGGATGCTGCTGAGCAGCAGGCAGAAGGCAGCCCCAGCAGGAGGCTGGAAAAACATTGGAGCCAGTGCCAGCACCCGGAGTGCTTCACTCCCTCACTGTCCCCCTCTGTGCTGCCCTTATCCACACTCTCTTCCTGCCATCTTTTTCCTCTCTCCTCCAGGGCCTTCAAGGCTTTTGTGCTGGTCTCCCTGCTTCCCCTTTCTCACCATCTGCTCCACATCCCTTCTTCTCCAGGCCCATTCCGGTTTGTTTAATTCTCTTTCATCTATATTTTTCTTGGAAACCATCTCCCCGTCCCTCAGGGCCTCACCCACACCCACATCCACACCACGTGAACCACCTCCAAGGCAGCACAATGTGCTCTCCTTTGTGGCCCCAGAAGCATCTAGTGAGGCCCACCAGGAACCCCACTAACCTGGCAAAAAGCAGCAACCCATCTCCCAAGTCATTCACACCATCCCAACATCATCAGTCCCACACATCAGCAGCACAGGGTGATCACCCATGGCTCCATCTCCCACTCCACATTCACCAAGCCCCAAACCCAGTTTCTTTGGAAACTCTACTCTCCATCATCATCACCACCCCAAGACACAATTTGAACTAGCATTTCTCAGCAGGAACACCTTCTATAAGGTTCAGTCCCCACCCTGCAGCCAAGGCCACCTCCTTGTCAGCTCCATGCAAGAGGAAGCAGATGGTTGGAAGAATGACTCTCTGTAAATGAAAGGGGAATAAAAAGAAGAAGAAGAAGAAGAAAAAAAGAAAGCTATCAAAAGAAAACCCAAAGCTGGCTGGAGGCACTGACCCCCATGGGAGGTATTTTAATCACAAATGCTTAGCCTTCCTGATTAAATCCTGTGGCTGCCAGAGCTGGTGCCTGGTGAATATTCATGCAGCAGTAAGAGGTACCCCAAAACATGCCTGCAGGACAAGGAGAAAGGCCTGAGGCTCTAACCCCAGTGCTGGGCAGTGTCAGGTCAGCACAGCTGCAATTCCCAGAGTGACACCTACCAGCTTCAAAAGCAGCACAGCCAGGGCCAGACCCCTCCCTGTTCTCCTCTCTGCTCCCAAGCCTCCTGTGAAGCACTCACCCCAGGGACTTTGGTGTCCTGTCACCAACATGGAGCACTCAGGCTTTCAACCACTCCTTCATCCTACAGGCTAGGAGGCCACCGGAGGCTGTTTTGTGAGCCCCATTGCCATGTCTGGTTGCCATCGGCATGGCATGGCCAAGCCTCACTAAAGCCCTAAAGGGCTTTTGCAGAACTCTCTCTCAGAAGTAAATCATAATTCCCGAGACAGCACTATGAATGTCGTTCTCCCAGCATCAATAAAGACAGGGACTGAAGCATAATAACCAAGAAGACGCCAGACCCTAACCAGGAATGGAATCCCACGTTTCTCACCACAAGGCATGGTCAGCTCCTCCAGCTATACAGGACCTAAGAGGGGAGGAGGTTCCTGAGACAGGGCTCCTGAAGAGAGAAGCGATACAAGTTGCAAAAGAGAAAGGCAGCCCTGGGACTCGTGCCTGACTTGAGAAGAAGGCCGAGCTCAGCCCCAGGAATGACAGCGGCTGGGGGCCAGCAGCCATTTCTAGCACTCACAGTGCCCACGTGGCTGCGAGGAGCTGTCCGTGGTGCTGAGCCCGGTGGGTCCCCCAGAAAGGCGCTGGTTTGCGGTGGCCGCCCTGTCCCTGTGAGCCCCCAAGCGCAGTGGCACTCAGCTACGAGCTCTTGTTGCCCTCCTTCAAGAGGAACGAGCTGGGCTGGGGAAGACAATGCAGCCCTGGAGCTGCACGGCTCCGGCACCGGGGGCAGACAGGGCTGTCGCTGGAAGCCTGAACAATGAAGAAGGGAGAAACAAGCCAGCTCTCCGCAGCTCTGTCAGAGCCAACAAAGGCCTGCTTCCCATTGCATTGCTGTCCCACCCCCCCCTCCACTGCACGGCTCTTCCCCCTCCATCCTCCCCTCCACCAGCACACCTCTCCTATTCTCCCATCCTGCTAGAAGATGACGACACACTAATTGCAGGGGCCCTCTCGCTGCCAGGCAGCTCAGTGCAGGACTTTGCAATGTGATTTTCTCCTGCCTTTGTGAGGGGTTAAGTGTGCAAGGAGGCAGGGCTTGCAGAAACACACTGGGAAAGAAGCTGAAAAGGTCAAAACCAGCCCCCACCTCCAGCAACCAGTATGTGTGTGTGGGGCCAGTCAGCCCTGCAGCTACAATTAGTCCCCAAAGAGACTAATTCCACCGATGGCTAGAGCTGGCCATGCCCTGAACAGGTTTGCTAGAGCCATCACTCCATCTTTTGAACTAATTTTTCCTCCTGGAAAAGAAAGAGGGTGGGAAGGGTGTCAGTTGGTAGTCAGGGGAGAATTGCAATTTAAAGCACAGTTCTCAGGAGTGCTTTGTGATTCACTGTTTGGGCCCTCCAAAGAGAGCTCCTGCCCTCCCTTCCCCGGAGCAGCTCCTGGTTTCAGCACTGGATGGATGGATGGATGGATGGATGCCTCCATTTCAGACGATGCATCCACAAGCAAAGAAAGGCTTGCAGTGCCAGCAAAGCTCAGGCAGCTCCACACACAGACACTGCCTCACACTCAGACAAGCCCTGGGTTGATCTATGCCCCATCCCCTCCTAGGCAGAGGTGACCGTTATGCTTCCCCTAACCATTCCAGGGACCCACCACCAGCATCTGCATTTGGATACTCCAGCAACACAATGCGAGTTTTAAACACCTCTCTCCAAAGTCCATTACAGTCATTACATGCAATGCGAAGTTGACTTCAGAACAGAGACCCCAAAATTTAGAAGCCACAGCCATCAATAGATGCCATGGCCAGAACCCAGACCTGAATTGTGTGCTTACTGGTAACCTCCAGCAGTCCAGCCCATCTCTCTCCAGTGCAGCTAGGAAATGCATCCACTCCTGGTGAGGAGAACTCGCTTGGGGCTTGGAGTAGAGTGGCCAGCTTGGCCACCCCAGGAACACACTGTTTGCTTGGCCAGCACCCCAGGGCATACATCACTGCTTCACTGGTGACAGCATCTCCAAAGGTGTCTTATTGGTAGCTAGATGAGATCCTCACAGCTGAGTAACGATGCTTTGTTCTTTCACACCACCAGTGATCTTAGCCCCTTTGCAAAACGCTCTCCTTTCCATGCAACCCTTTCCATGATTCCCAGACCCTTCAGCATTTCCCAATTTGAAATAACTCCCCATCCAAACCTTGTCGCCAGTCCCAGCCCCCACAGATTCACAATGGGCTGCCATGCAAAGGGGGATCGTGCAAAGTCCCCCAGGGGATAACACCCCAAATCATGCATTTAAAGGTTTTCACACCTACCTGTGACAGTCACCAGCATGGAAGCCACGAGTGGACGATTGTTGTCCAGCTTACGGCTCAGCCTCAGCTCCCCGCTCGACTGATTTACAATCAACAAGTGCAGTTCATTTCCCCGTTCAAACGTGTAGAAGAGGCGGTCAGACACATCTGGATCATATGCTGGAACCTTCCCTATGACTCCAGAGGGAAAGGTATTGGATTTATTGGACACATAGTTATTGAATAGGATCTGGAAGTTCTTGAGAACAGGGCTGTTGTCGTTCTGGTCAATGAGTTTGATGTGTACCGTGGCTCTGCTGACCAAAGGGGCAGAGGTGGCCTGCACTACAATCACATACTCTGGTTTTGTCTCATAATCCAGGTCTATCAAAGCCGTGAGCTCTCCAGAGAAGATGTCCATCTGGAATATCTCGGGGATGTTGCCTTCCACAATTTGATACATTATCTGGGCGTTGGGTCCCTCATCTGGGTCGATGGCTGTGATTTGAGCCACAACAGAGCCTACAATGCTGTTCTCTTTTACCAAGACCTCAAACTCCTCAGCTGGAAAGACAGGGGCATTGTCGTTCACATCCTGAATGGTCACTTGGATATGGACAGGAGTTCGCTGAGCAGGGATGCCCCTGTCCACAGCATAAGCTGTCAACTCATAGACTGGGACATTCTCCCGGTCCAGCCTGCGGACAGTGCGAATGATCCCCGAGGTGGGTTCTATGGTGAAGTCTCCATCCCCATCCTCCCCATTCTGGAAGGTGTACTGTACTCTCCCATTGGTGTGAGCATCCCGGTCGGTGGCAGAGATCTGGAGCACACTGGTGAAAGGAGGTGCATCCTCAGAGATCACACCCTGGTAATGAGTGCTGACAAACTGGGGCGCATTATCATTAACATCATTCACCATTATTTCAACGTAGGTAGTGTCTGCTTTCTGGGGGATCCCATTGTCTTTGGCTGTGATAGCCAATGTGTAGGTGACCTGGTCCTCATAATCCAGTTCTGCCTGGAGAGTGATGGCCCCAGAGTCTGGATCGATGCGAAACTGAGGGACGTTGTCTTCTAGGTAGTACGTGATGCGAGCGTTTTCCCCCACGTCATCATCTGTGGCACTGATCACCACCACAGTGCTGCCCACGGGCCGGTCCTCATTGATGCTCACAGAGTAGTGCGCACTCTGGAATACTGGCCTGTGCGTGTTGGCATCAGTGATGTTGATGTGCACATGACAGTTGTCACGCAGCGTGCGGTCGGAGGCCGTCACAGTGAGCACGTAGCGCCGCTCTTGCTTGTAGTCCAGCGGCAGGGACAGAGTGATGATCCCCACTCCGCCCTGCGTGCTGATAGCAAAGCGGTTCCGCGTGTTGCCTCCTGTGATCTGGTAAGTAATGGCACTATTCACGTCCCGATCGATTGCTGTGACACTAAGGACGCTGGTCCCCACAGCCGCATCCTCATTCAGGCGAATAAAGTACTCCTTCTGGGTGAACTCGGGGCGATTGTCGTTGACATCCATGACTGTAATGGTGACGCTGGCAGAGGCAGATAATGATGGAGAGCCATGATCACGAGCCTCCACTCCAAAAAAATAGTGCTCTACCAACTCCCGGTCCAAAGGCCCACTGACCGTGATCCATCCCGTGGCACTGTTCACCACAAAGGGTGTGTCGGCCGAGACCCCGGTCAGCTTGTACTCCAGACGTGCATTCTCGCCATAGTCTGCATCCACAGCCTGGATGTGGATGACGGAATGGCCGAGAGGCGCATTCTCCAGAACAGAGATTTGGAAAGGGGTGCTGACAAAGATGGGGGCATGGTCGTTGATATCCACCACCTGGATGCTGGCCATGCCGGTGTTGTTGGAGAGCGGCGGGCGCCCTGCGTCCTGTGCCCGGATCCTCAGGGCATACTCGCGCTCCACCTCAAAGTCCAGCGGGGCAACCACCTGGATCTCCCCAGTGACGCTGTCGATAGAGAACTGGCCCCGGCTGTTGCCACTGATGATGTTGTAGTGGACGAGCGCGTTGTTGTCCTTGTCCAAATCGGTGGCAGTGACGCGCAGGATTTCGGTGTGCGGCCGTATGTCCTCCCTCACCTGGACGATGTAGCGCTTCTCGCTGAACTGCGGCGTGTTATCATTCTCATCGAGCACCGTGATGTACACCTTGACGGTGGCAGAGCGAGGTCCCGGTTCCCTGCCCTGATCGTTGGCTTCCACCACTAAGGAGTACCTCTCCATCTTCTCCCTGTCCACCGGCCCGCTGGTGGTGATGAGCCCGGAGCGCGGGTCGATCTCAAAGACGGCGTGGGCCGCCCTCTCATTGACGAAGCGGTAGCGGATGTTGGCGTTGGGCGGCGAATCGACGTCGGTGGCGCGCAGCTGCAAGATGGGGTAACCCTCTTCCACGTTCTCTCGGATGGTCTCCCGGTACTCGCCCTGCTCAAACACCGGGTCGTGGTCATTGCGGTCGGCCACCGCGATGGCCACCATGGTGGTGGCAGACAGCCGGGGCGCCCCGTGGTCGGCGGCCGTCACTCGGAAGTAGTGCAGCTCCATGCTCTCGCGGTCGAGGGCTTGGGTGGTGGTGATGAGCCCGGCGTGAGGGTCGATGCTGAAGAGCTCCAGCGAGCGGCTGTTCATCAGCGCGTCCATGGAGTACACCAGCCGCCCCGCCTCGCCCCCGTCGGGGTCCTGCGCCGCCACCGCCACCACGGCCGTGCCCGCGGGCTGGTTCTCGGCCACCTCCGCCTGGTAGTTGTACTGCGGGAACAGCGGGTGCCGGTTGGGGGCCGCCCGACGTCCCCTCCGCGGTCTCGGCTGGGCGGCGCGGGGCGGGCAGCGCGGCGGGGAGCGGCGGTGCGGAGCCGCGGGCGGCCCCGGGGGAAGGGCGGCCGCCCCCCAGCGCGGCGCGGCGGCGGGACGGCAGCCCCCGAGACACGGCGGCCCCCGGCCCGGCGGAGCGGCGGCCCCCAGCCCGGGGGGGAACAAAGGGAGCAGCAGCAGCGGCAGCAGCGGCAGCAGCGGCAAAAGCTGCGGCCCCCGCCGGGCTCGGCGGCGGCTCGGCGGCCGCTCCTCCGCCGCCATGCTGCTCGGCGGCCGCCGCCCGGCCCGGCCCGGCCGCACGGCGCTGCTTTCGGCACCGCCCCCCGCCCCGCGCCGCGCCGCTGCCGCCGCCGCCGCCGGGAGTGGCGGCTCCTCCCGCAGCCCAACATGGCCGCCCCGCCCCGCCGCCATCTTGGGGAGGGAGGAGCGGCGGTGCGGGGCTGTCCGCCGCCGGCCGGGGTCGGGGCGCTGCTGCGGGCCGGCGGAGCGGGGCGGTCGCGCGCTCCCGTCTTCCCAGGGCGGCTCCGCGTGGGTTTCTTAGGGCCCGGCTAACAAAGATCGCGGCCTCGTACGTGTAACGGCCCGAGGGCGGGCGGGCTCGCGTCCTCGCCGGCGCTCGGCATCCCGGGCTGCCGCACCGCAGCGTCTGCCGTCATGGAGCCCCAGCGGCAGAGCCCATGCTTTTAAAAGGTGCTGACGGCTTTCCAGTTGACTTGTGCTAATTACCCAGCTGGCAGCTCGGGGAGGATGAGGAGCACTACGAGGATGCTCTGAGGGCTGGCGCACCTCTCCATGGAGACAGGCTGAGGGAGCTTGGCTTGTTCAGCTGGGAGAAGAGAAGGGTCCGGGGAGCCCTCAGTGCAGCCTTCCAACACTCGAAGGGAGCGTAGAAGCAGGAGTGGGACCGACTTGTGACAGGGCCTGATAGCGATCAGAGGGGGACTGACTTTAAACTACAGGAGGGGAGATGTAGGTTAAATGTTAGGAAGAAATTCTGTACTCACGGCAGCGAGGCACCGGCACCCCATCCCTGCAGGTGCTGAAAGCCTTAGATAGAGCCCTGGGCAGCCTGAGCTGGTGGGGGGCAACCAGCCCACGGCAGGGGGTTGGAACGAGACGATCTTTAAGGCCCCCTCCAACCACACTGCAGGGCTCATCGCGGCCAGACAGGACAGACAGGGCTGTGCTCACACAACTCCAGTTTAAGACATCTTTATTCCTCTGCATGTTACACTCAGTGTTTAAGAAAATACAGCATCCCTTTTGACATTCGTACATTTTTACACAGGAAAAATAGGTTTCTCTATGAGGGCAATTATTAAGCTTCAGACATTCCCAGGCCAAACCTTTCCATTCCTGAGCATGACGGTGCCCAGAGCCCAGGCCTGGGAGCAGAGCTCAGCTGTTGTCTCCTAAAGCCATATATCTGTGCCCAGTGCTTCCAGTTCCAAGCGCCCATAGCTTCTACACAGGGTACTGCAGAGGAAGAGCTGGGGACAGGAGCGACCAGACTGTGCACACGGATACCTAAGGGACCCACGTTAGTGTGTGACTATCTGTAACAGGGATACAGGTTAGTCCTGTTGGCTAGAAACCTAAAGGGGATATAAATAAAGGTTCCCCACTCTCGTGCATGGTCACAAACAGCCACTGGACACCAGGCGCACACTGCCTCATGACAGGAGGGCAGCGAGCAGAGCTACTGCAAAGCTCAAGGCAAGAAACCCACAGGCATTATAAACAGAGCACTGCCCACATGCAGCCCCTTTGCCTGGGGCAGTGCTGCTGCGGAGGCGGCAAGCAGCAGCTGTGGCTGCACAGGGCACTGTTTGTGCCACAGCCACACCAAAGGCTCCTAACAGCAGCACCAAAGGGTCACAGTTCTGGGCTGCTGCAGTGTGCGAGATACTCAGATCTAAATGTCACTACAGAAAGCGGGTTGAACAAAGCAGCTGCTGCACTAAGAGCAGGACCCCAGGCGCAGTGCTGCCCCAAGCGTTAGCTGCAGGCCAGCAGGGAGGGTCAGCCTCACAGGCGAGGCGCTGGGCAGTGAGCCACTGCCTCCCGGGGCAGCGCTGCAGTACATTGGCACGAGCAGCAGAAACAAAACAGATGTTACAAAAGCTTCTTCCAAGCACCAACAGACTCCACTTGGTCACTGCAGGGAGAGATGCACATGGAAAATAAAGTGATGCTCTAAGGCAAAGGCCTTTCACTTCAGGATGTTGGGACACCAGCGTAGCCAAACACACTCCACCTGGCTGCTGAGTCCCTCTGGGCTCTGCCCTTCCTGCTGGCTAAAAGTGCCTCCCGCTCAAGCACTGGGAGCAAACCAAGCACCAGCACCCAGCCTGCTCTGCCCAGCGCTGCCCTCCCTGGAGCACCAGGCCCCGGGGCACCCCGCTGACACTCCTACAGGGCAGATGAACACTGTCCAAACCTTAGGCCTCGTGCAAAGGAGGATAAGGTATGAGCTGTACTGGAAGGGAACAGGGAGAAAGTGTCAACAAGAGACGTCTTTGATCCAAGTGGTTCAAACTCGAGTCCGAGGGGCGGTTAGCTGGTACCAGGGGAGATTTCTGGGAACTCCTTATAGATCTCCAGGATGATCAGTTTGTCCATCTGGCACTGCTGCTCCTCCTCCTCCTCCCCCAGGATGCGCTGCAGGATGCCCTGCAGGTCAGAGAGGCGGTGCTGGTGCTGCAGATACGGCGTGGAGCGGATGATGGCGTGCATCAGAGACAGATACTCCATCCTCAGCTGCCAAGTGGGAGGGGAGAAAAAACAAGGCACAATGAAAAACTCAAAATGAGATAAACAAGAGTGCCAGCCTCCATTATAGCAGGAGCACAGGAGCAGCTGCTGCTGCATGACCAGCCAGAGAGAACTTCAAAGGCATTGCTTTTCTGGAGGACTCATCAGTAGCTATGGAGAACTGTGCTTTTCCCACAGCACCTCAATAACGCTCTTGGTCACTCCCAAACATAAGCACATTCCCCGCCTCTAGCACTAATAAAACACAGGAGATCCTTCCTTCTGCTACTCACAGAAGGTCTCTTTTCCCAAAGGTCCCTGAACAGAAGGGCACAGACCACCAGAGCCTGGCAGACCTTCCTTCAAACACACCTTCCTATTGCCATGTGCCAGGCAGGACAAATCCTCCCTTCTTTCTCAGCCCCTCGGACAGATTTCAGCACTCAGAAATGCTCTGCCTACCCCAGGACTCCACCCCTGTCTGCACCATCAAGCCCCACAGGTGAGGAGAAACACCACTGCTTTGGGACCATGCTCCCCTTCTCAGTGCCCATGGCTTTGTGTGAGCACCTTGTCTCCAGGGGAGAGATCAGCAATCTGCCGCACCAGGATGTCTATCAGGACCATCATGTCTGTGTGGTAGAAGATGCTGGCTGTGTCCTTGCTGGCAAAGATATCCTGCAGGAACTTCAGCACCGAGTGCGGTGGCTGAGGCTGATGCTTGAAGATACAAACTGGATCATCTAGGGGTGAGATAGAGATCGTGTTAAGCCACACATTCCCTGCTGCCACCCACCTCCTTCAGTGCCAACCCCTGCACTGTTCCCCACAGGTTTTGGGGAGAGGGCTGCCCCCACCTCAGCCACTTGCTCCCTGCCCATGGCTAGCTTTTGTGCCAGCAGTCCCTAGTGCTTTGCACAAAGCCGTGTAATCAGGATGGCAGCTCTGCAGGGCACCAAGCTGAGACCAAACTCATTAGCATTAGCATTAATCACTGTTTATGTTTCACCTAACATCTCAGGTGAAAGCTCATTAGCACATTACCTCTCAGTGCCTCCCCTCCTTGCTCAACAGCCACCACTCATTTTCTCCCTGGTTTATTAAGTCTGGTCCAATGACCCCTCTGAAAAGCCCACCAGAGCCTGCATCAGAAATAAGCTTTCACCATGGAGACCAGGCTAGGACTGTTCTGGAAGCAACAAAAGAAACACCTCCAAGTTTAAATTACCCATTTTGTACCCTGTTTTCTATCAAAACATGGCCCTGCAGACCACATAAGGGGCTATGGGTAGTGCAGGAGGTGGGCACAAGAGAAGTATCTTCCTTTGGTTGTGGTCCCCCTATTCCTCAAAGAAAATCCTTTTAGGGAATCTAAATATGGAAAAAGCTAAACAAAGGCTTTTGGACAGGGCCAGATATAGAAGCACTGAAATGCAGGCTGCCCTCAAGCTGGTATAGCGTGGAAACTGATTTGCGATCCCAAAGAGAACTGAAGCCCAAGTAAGGCGAGCTGCAAACATCACAGGGCGAGTTATTTACCAGCTATCAACAAAACAAATCTCAAGCTGCAAAGCCCTCGTGCTCCAGAAGGTATCAGAAAGCACAATAGTGGCATGCAGCGCAGGCAGAAATACCTGGCACTGCTCCGCCTGCAGTGATCTGCAGCTTTCTAACAATCTGCTGTGCACAAGCTCTGTGCGTACAGCGGATTTCACTCCACGCCTGGAGCAGGCAGAAAGCTAACCCTCTGCTGGCCAGTCTGAAATGGGAAGCTTCCCCTGAGCAGCACGTCAGCCTGAGCTGACAGCTTCTCGGCCGCCTGCAGCCCCAGCACCCCCAGCTCTCACCAAGCACCGTTCCCAGGAGCTGCCCCCCCTGCCAGGCAGGTGACAGTGCTGCACTCACCTCCCCTGTTCAGCAGCAACAGCAGCTTCTCCGTGAAAGTCTTGACATTGGAGTGCTTGCTTATTGTCGTCATGATCACGCTGTGCTCTGGAACTAGGGAAGAAACCTGCTCAGCACATCCCTTTGTTTGCTGAAGACAACATAACAAAACAAAAAAGGAAAGCAGCACAGGGCTCCCCCTTCACAGCATCGCTCTGGGGAACTGCAGGGAACCAACTCAGCAGGGCTACCAAAGGTTTCAGGGTTTCAGCCCTGGAGGCACTCAAGGCCAGGCTGGCTGGGGCCCTAAGCAATGGATCTTGTGGTTGGCAGCACTGTCTGTGGCAGGGATTGGAATTAGGAGATCTTTAAGGTACCCTCCAATCTAAGCCTCACTATGAGTCTATGAACGTAACATGTTTTAGCAGAGTTTTTGAATTGACTCTGAACAGCTGCAATGCAGGATAAATGAATCTTGCAGGCAGAGAAATAACAAGTAAATCCACTGATAAGCAACCTGAGCATCATTTAACAGGTTCTTAGCATCAGAGAACAAATCACTGCTCTCAGCTACACCCCAGGTATGCAATGATCCCCCAGAAACACACTGCCTCTCACACATTATTGCCCAATTACTGCATCCAGGAACTCTATGGGTATCTGTGCAAAACTGCAATGAATGAAAGCAGCTGAGACTATACTTAATCAGCATCTGTGCAATCAACTTTCACATGAAATTAGAAACTCTCACACAAATTTTAGTGAAGTACAACTCATAATAAGTAAATTACTAGACATGTCCTGCTGTTTTATCCTCCCCTTTCTCCACAGAGCCACGGATAAGGTCATGAAGCAGAAAAGCAGTAAATAATTAAATACAATTGGAGCAACAGGAGATTTTGCAAACTCACTCATTGTCCAAACTCACTCAGGGTTAACAAGTGGCAGGACCTTGCACTACTTCCTAGTTTTCCAACAACAATCTTTGAAGCTCCCAGTCAGCCCTACAGGGAATGGGCTAAGGCCCTTCTCTGGGGATCACAGGCTTTGTCTATTAAGGAGCTCAGCAGAGGAGGGACAATTAACAATGAGGGAAAGCAGGAGAGAGTGCAGCTCAGGCTAAGGGTAATAATCTCAACTCCAACGTGTGAGCATTGAGTAGGGTTCAAGAAGTGCAGCTGGGTAAGCAGAAGGTTTGTGAAGACCTTCATAAAGCAAAAAGTTTTTTTTCTGGACAGATACCAAGAAATGACCATTGAAGCACGCTTCCTTCCAAATTAGCTGTGCCTACAAGTTAGCCATACATGTGTCCTGTAGCCCAGCAGTTGCTTTGATCCAGCCAGCTTGCATGTATAGACAGAAATCCACTGCACTTCATGGCTGCTGTGCTCTTGAGGGTCAGCTGGTTGGACATGGGCTCTCAGGCTGATTTTCCCTCTAGAGTTTTGTACAGTATTTGAACAGATAAAAGTAGAAACAGTGTGCTGCTGGAGGCTGAGAGAGCTGCACAGGTTATCACAACACCATCAAATCCCAGTGAGATTCCGCATCCCCACTCTTCATCCCCTCACTGGTCCAGACCACTGGTGTCCTGCCAAGGCAGACTAGCACCAAACCGACCTGGAATGTGGAGATTGAAGGCCAGAAGGACGTTGATGAATAAGTCAGGGAGTTGGTCAGTGGTGTCTGAGGGCAGCCCATCTTCAATCACATCCAGCAAGAACTGCACAAACTGAGAGTTGAGATGTTCTGCAGAAGGATAAAGACGGCACTTACATCATCAGGAAAGTACACCAAGCAATGAGGGACCACTTGAGCCACTTCTCCATGCTTTTAGGCTTAAAGCCACTACTAGAGTGCCAGTGTTAGCCACCAGGAAATTAACAAATGGCTTTGTGCAAGAGACAAATGGCTCAGAATTACCCACAGTTCACACAAATGCTGAATGTTCATTTCCCACTGGCTTTTTTAAAATTTATTGTTTGAGTAAATAGAATGCCAAATTCCGCTCCAGCTGCTGTTCCAGCACCACTGCCACCAATGAAGGCTTCAGGTAGGAAGAAATTTGTATTCTTGACCACTGGTCTAATCCATCTATTTAAAAAAAAAAAAAGGGTAATCATCCAGATCATTAGTAATAACCCATTTTTCAATTTAGCTATTAGGAAAGCTCAGGAGCTCATGCAAATAAGTCCACCTGCTGGAAATAATTGCCAGGGTTACATGAGGAGAGAAAAGCAGGAGATGTGGAGACTCGCTCCTCAGTCCCTGCTGCACCATCTTATACCGTGTACGTGGTTATTGGAGTGTTAAGGTGAAGCTGCTGAGGAGGTAATTATAAAAATCTTCATTGCATTTCCAGGAAAACTGAATCCAGAGCTTCCCAAGTATTGGAACAAAACACGGCAAGGAAGAAGCGTGCAGAGAGCACTTTCTAGCTGAAGGCTGAAATAAAAGAAAGGGTACAACAGGCAGATCTGGAGCAATATCTGCACTTCCCTCTTGACTGCAATACTCTTAATCATCTCCACTCGCACGAAGAACTTGAAATTCACAGGATTGTGCCACCTTCTTACAAGGGAGAGCAGGGAGAGGCCCCATTATGCAGCTGATGGATTTAGTAGACATTCATGGAGCGATCTGAGTTAGCATCAGAAAGAATGTGTCTGAGGCAAATAAGAGGTGAGTGCTGTAGTGCAAGGCACCAGTACAACAAAACATTTGGACAAGTATGCTGCTGAGCCACAGTGCTGGGCAAACTGCTCCTTCTGCAGCATGGCAGAATGCTTCTGCTCCAAGCCAGATTTGTGCTGCTCTTTCTGAAAACCTGGCATCTCCGCTCTGTGTTTCCACCAGGGAGACTCCAGTGGTGAAAAGCAGACCCTAATCTCACCTTGCTGACATTGAGCGTGCCCCAGGCTGTCCCCACAAAAGCTCCATCCCCAGGTGCCCCACGACCAGCTCTGACACACGCACAGGGCGCTCTTACCATAATGATGGTATGGAAGGGGCTCCCCCATGGAGAATATCATTGCCAGCACCAGGGCAGAGTAGCACATCTTCTGATGATCTGCAAGAGAAACCCAGAGGTTCCGCCACCGATTCTTCTGAGGGTTTGTGCAGCACCTCAGCTGCTAAGCCACATATTTAATACAGACATTGCACGCTGATCGCACTGCTCTTTGTTCCTGTATTTACCAAACTATCAGGGTATTTTCCTGTTTAAGCACACGCCTTTTGCACCATGCATTTCTAAATTAATTTAAAAATAATCACAACCGAATTCTCTTTTTTTTTTTTTCCCCTTCCACTTAAGAGGATGTGGGCAAACTCCACGTGAATAATGAAAAACCTCCCCTGCACAGTCCCAGGACACAGCCCGTAGTTATGTAATTACTGAACCCAGAAAAAGCATCCATCTGGCCACCTTGAAGTGCCGCCTGTTCCAACCACCGCCGCCCCCGGAGCGCTGCACCGCTCGTTACCACCTCTGCTCTGCTCCACTTCTGCTATCTCAGCTCTGCCTGGAGGGATGGAAAGTCTCTGGGGAGACCACCAGATCCCTGCTCACAGCTCGGGCCGTGCCTCTGCCCACTGCCCAGGCCACACACACCTCCACCACCAACACGCCCCGCAGCCCGCCGGTCCAACGCCATTTGTGCTGGCAGCAGCTCCATGTGAATATTCCACAGCCGGTGCCTTCCCTGAATCTTAATTAACAGATACACCTCAGTAGATATTTGCAGGCAAACAAAAGTCGCAGGATATGATCTGTGTGATAATAAAATGCAGCCTTTGTCCAGAGTGGTGAGGCTGAAAGAAAAGGTCCCTTCCACGTATGATGCTTCCCTGGTTCCAACTCCCCCTCCAACCCAGAAAGACCTCTCTGTGCACAAATCAATCCATTTCTAAGCACTAGCGAGCTCAATTTGATTTTGACCACTCAAGCTGGTGCCTTCATCATTCCTAATGCTCCTGGAGTTGGCTAAAGGACTTGTAGCAATTGGCAGCTCGCAGATTTACTCTTAGCACAAGGGAAGAAATGCTAGAGAATAATTTCAGCCCAATAACCCTGAGAATCCATCTCCATCAGCAGAGGCTCTATGAACAAAGAGCATGCAGACTTTGTCAAAGCTCCACAAGACGCCTGAGCTTTGAAATAGCAAACACTTCAGTGAAAACGTATCATTTGGGGCCCAGCTAGAGATACTACACATTAACAAGATTACAAGTTTGTGTGAGAGCAGCCTAGACAATGTGGCAGCAAAGAAAGCTGGAAACTGCTGTCTGTTCCTGTTAAACGGAGAGGGAGGACACTGAGCAAGTTAAATCTAATTCATTCTTATCTAAGAAGCTCCCAGCTATAAGGTGGCAGTGATACCAAAGCTCGCTGTAATACAAAAAGGATCTGACAGCAGCAACTGGCACCTGCACAGCCAGAGCTGACAGGCAGAGGTGCTTCCAGGCACCATCACCCAGCCACTGTGGGCTCGTCCCACGTCTGGCTGTGCTGTTTTCCTAACTATTCATTACAAGACCTCTTCACTTCTCCATTCTAGGCACCTGGAGCTGGTTATCAGAGGCAGGGTGAGGCAGAAGGTAGATATAGGGAGCTGCTGTTCCTGTGTTCTTCACAACGCTTTCACAAACAGAACTTTTCTCTTGTTTCATTGCTCCTCACACAACAATGATCTGAGAACCAGAAGCCAGCACTGAACATGTGGCTGTAGCAAACAAAGAGGAAAAGATTAGTCAGACATGGGATGGGGGAGGAGGGTGGTTACACATGTCCCTGCCCCATCTGCCGTGAACTGATGTCCATTCGTGGCAGCTGACTGCAGGCTCCACTGCTACGGATGCTGGATGGGAGGTTGCTGAAAAGAGTCTGAAAGCTGAACTAGGAGCAGATCTGGATTAACTTGGTGCACTCACTCAGCATACACTCTGCAAGTATTTGAAGCACTCCCACTGCAATAAGGCTCAGCAAAGGCTTCATTCCCTGACATGTTTGCATCATCCTGAAAAACAGAGTCATTGCCAGCCAAAGCATGGCTTTTTTTTTTTTTTTCTGGAAGAGCAGCACCAGTGGCAGCAAGTGAATAAATTGCATTCAGAAAGCTCTCCTGAAGCAGAGGGACTTTAGTGACATCAGACTGGTAGGTGTCACTCAAGTGGCCACGAAGGACAGAAGAGATGTGGCTGTTTGCTCACCAGCCCGTGTTCCCTCAGCACTGGTAGGAGGGCTGCTATTCTGTCTGACAGGGATTTCTCAGCGGCCACCAAAGACCTTGCTTTCCACCTCTAAACACAGCAGGGCAAAGCCAGGGCACAGGGAGCAGACACAGCTGTCTACAACTCAAGTAAAGAGAGCCTGGCAGCTGACTTGCACGTACACTGAGCTGCAACAGGGGAGAAAGTCACAATTACAGAGTGGATTATCCCCGTCTGTTTTCTTTGGAATTGTTCTGGCTAATTCTGCCTCGCTGTGCCTTATTATAAGCTCTTCTAATGCTGATAGATGTGCAGGCCAGCCGCATCAGAGAGAAGTGGCCATCCAGAAGCAATAAGACCCAAGCATCTGGCAGCAGAACTGGCCAGCAGCCAACACGCCTGCCTCAGCCCCAGGGTAAAGCTCCTTCTCATCAAAGGTACCCAGCATCCAGGCACAGAGCTTCAGCCTCGGCTGTTCCTCAGTAACAAGCCAGGAGGGATCCTGCGGAGCTGTGCAGTGGTCCCCAGCGGCTTTGTGCTGGCACCAATTGCTCTGGCCCCCGCCATCCACTGAAGGGATTAGCTACTGCATGGCATGTCATGGATCAGCTGCTATTCCCCAGTTCCTAGTACCAAAATAAGCTCAAGTCGTTCCAGTGCTGAAGGTCGTGTTTTCATGCAAGGCACTGCTTGCCATTTGGCAGTGAGACATGAAGCAGTAAGCACCAGGATGGCAGGAGGGAACTACTGATGCCCTAAGCCACCTCTGAAGGACAGACATGTCTGGGTCAAGGATGGTTACCTCTCTGTAGCCCTGCTGTGAAGGCCAGGAAGACTGCACTCTGCACAGATGGAATGCTTGCAAGTGCCTGCTACAAGCTGAGTGTGAGGAAGGCAGCACTGCATCAGGACATGACTTTGGGAGGCTCCTGTAAGCAAAAGGAAGAGCAGCTTTTAACCCTTTAACTGTACTGCTTGAGTGTTACATCACAGATCTCACTTGAGAAAAATGTAAGGAAAGAAGAGACGTCACAGTTGCAGGTTGGAAATCCAAGGGAACGCAGCAGAGCCACTTTCCACCCACTTCAGCTGGGATGCTTTTGGGTGCCCAAAGCAGAGTCTAATACTTGTTGGGAGATGGTCCGATCCAGCAGAAGTGCCACGTAGACATCAGCAAAGATGTGCAGAAGTCCCCTATGTCAAAACTTGATGCTCTACAGGCAGAGCTAGCTGTGCTGCCTGGAATGACACAGTCCCTGGAAAGCGCCCAGGACAGCAGTGCAGTGACCAGGTGGGGCATGGCAAGCAGCTCTGAGAACCTGGGTCAGCCCACCCCGCCTGCATGAGGGCAGCTTGCAGAACAGAGCAGAAGACTGAAATCAGCTTCAGAGTGGCACAGAAAACCTTTACCTGGAGACAATCTTTATGAATTAGTGACAGATGCATAATAAAGTTTATTTTTGGCAGCACAAAAATCAGGAATAATGTTGTCAGAGATGCACAGTCATAGTTCCAAGTGTTATTTGCTTCTCAGGCAGAAAAGCCTCTGCCTAGAGAAGAGGCTTCTCACGCATACCCAGGAAAAAACACCAACAGTGTGACAGGCTCACTGCATATAATTGATATGCTGCGGTAACACAAAGAGAAAGCTAAGCCAACATAGGCATAATGATCTCAGTCCCTTTCCACACTAACCTAACGTGCATTGTGCTGCCCTCAGTGCTTTTCAGTCACCCCCCACCTATGAAATGCCCACACTGCAAAGCAAATGTGACCACAAAGCCTCCCGGAGCAGGCTTGGCTCCCAACCCACAGCCCTATCCAGGCACCAACTCACCCCCATTGCTCCTGTCCACAGCACAGATGTTCAACACAGGCTGCAGCAGCATGCTGGGGACAGGGACATCTATTATGCACATCCATGGTGGTCTTCTTGGCCATTTACTCGGCTCACAGGCAACGGATGTGACAGTCCCCGTTCTGAGCAGAAATATCCTACAGTCTCATCACCAAATTACACTTCTCCAAGAGTCCACAAAAACCAGCATTATACAGACTGCATCAGGGGACAGGTAGCAAGACCACAAACATTAATATTCATCCAAATGGTCACTCAACAGCTACTGCAACTGTGCACTGCATTTAGAAAAAAACAATGCACTTCCAATATCTGCCTGGGAAGAAGATACTGAACAAATCAAGCCCAAAGGGCAGGAAGGAAGTTCCTGCTAACAACAGGGACAGGTCATCCTAACACAGGGAGAAGGAGCACAAAGTAGGAGGAACATGATGGCAAAGCTTGGGTATGGAAGGCAAAGAGCTAAGGAAAGCAGGGCTGTGGCAGCTCTGCAACTTCATTAACAGCACAACCACCCTTCCTCATACAAAGACAGAGAGGAGGCAATGAGGCAGTTTCCTCTGATGCAACACACATCTCACCTATCACCAAGAAACACCTCCAAGACCTGGTATAGAACGCACAGAAAAATCTGCCAATAAGGGGCTGCAGAGATCTGTAGGTGCCTCCTATCAGCATCACGAAGCCAACTGGAACAGCTCAAAACATGCTTAAGACCTCTCCAAGCAACGACACAGATCACTAGTGGCATGTTCAAGAACTGGAGGGCCTTGCACCACTGGACTGAAACATCCTCTCCCATGCATTCTCCACTTATAGCTGTAATAACCTGAGTAACTCTAAAAACAGGCATCCATGTTCCCAGAGCACAGACAGCAGTCAAGCAGTGACAGGCCACTACGGCTGCTGTAATCCATCTCATGGGAAGATGTCCCCAGTGAGCCCAGGACAGCAGCCCCAGCTCACCCTGCGTGTGAGTCTGCATGTCCCGCGCCAGCTCCATCGGCAGCACGGAGTTTACAAGCGTGGAGATGATGGCAGCATCCAGGTTGCACATGGCTCCAAAGCACTTCAGCAGCAGCAACCTCAGTGGCACCCTGTGTTCCTGCAACGACAGTGTAATAGATCAAATGACGTCCTGGATGAGGGCTCACTCTAAGGTGAGAGACATACCTGGGAGAAGCTCCTGCTGCTGGGACAGCTGCAGACCCTCCTAGAGTAACAGTAACCCCAGCAGCTCTACTGCCTTTCCAACAGTGTCACAGGAGTCCTTTCCAGATGCCATTCAGAACTGGGCTGGTGCAGGTTGTGGCCTGCTGCCCACTGCTCTCAGATACAGACAGTGCCCAGCGCTGAGCTCTGGGTTCAGACACAGAAATGAAAGCTGAATGCAGCGAGGCTTGTTGTGCTGTAGCTGGGGATTCAGGGGCAGGACGGGGGAAAGCCTCCAACCCCAACAGCATCCTACAACAGTGAGGTCCAGGAAGAAGCAGAATAAAGCAACACTGCACAGGTATTGAAGACAAAACTTCCACTTCTTCCTCTGAATACTGATTTTCTTCCTCGCTCCCAAGGCTTCTACTCACAACCTACTTTCCCAAGCAAAGCTATTTACTAATGCACAGGAATGCATCAATTAAAAGAGGAGCAGTCCCAGCCTGTCAGCTTACCCAACGCATCCTCAGAAATTCTTCCCCTATATATTGTAGATGCTGATTCTGTTCCTTAATGGAGCTATCAAAAGCAGCAAGCTTTACCCTTCACACTGCTAGCTACTGCTTCAGAGTCTGTAGCATTCTCTGCTCTTCCATACAGCTTGTATGAATAATGTGGCATTTCCCAGCACTCAAAAGAGGTATGCAACAACTCTATTGCGTTCACAGAACTGCCCTACCCAGGGGGAACATGTAACATACATTCATCACATAAACTTGCTCTTTTGCAACTTCAGGGAAATGTCAAAAAGAAGAGAAATGCAACTCATGCTGCCACCTTACCATCTGATAATATGCCACGAGGGACAGGATAGATTCAAATTCATTCTTCTTGCACATTTTCTTGCAAACTTCTGGGTCTGCATCTGTCTGGAAGCAGGAATGGACAGGTCAGCCTAGTGTTCAATGATAGCAGTAAGGCGGCTGCTGCAGAGAGCTCCAGGGAGGCCAGCTGCTTGTTGGCTTCAGCAGCCACAGCCTAACCATCTCTCAAAGAAACTGAATGCAGAACAGAAACAGCTCAAGAACTGCCACAATGGAGATTTCTGCACCAAAGCTTTGCCATACAGCATGTCTTAGGCTGAAAGCATCTCAAAACCCATGACCTGAGCAGTATCTCAGTGCAAGTATCTTACGTACAGCAGCTCCAGTTTTCCCATAGGGAGAAGTATTGTATCTCCCACTCAGAACCCCACTAAATCAGGAGGAAGTGCACCAATCCACCCCTTCCTTGCCCTGCGGGCCTCACAGCAAGAAGAGAGGTCATGTGTTGAGTTAAAGAGACAACGGCATTTACTCCATAAAAAATAAATCAGTTCTGCTCATGTTAGAACTGATGAAGAGTACTAAACAGGTGCTATAAGAAAGATGGTGATGGCACCTGTAGCAGAGAGCACGTGACTGCACCAGATGACAGCTCCCATGCCATTGTGTTCCCTGTACAGACAGACTTGTACATGCTTGAGAGTGCTGGGACAGTATTTCTCACCGCCACAACGTACTTCTCATACATACAAATATGCTGAGATGTTTTGTACCTGCTCAGAAGTGAGGTTTTCTATTCTCCTGTAATAGGGAAATAACAGCCACTGTAAATAACAGTTCCGTAATTCCTTAAGAGCTTTGTAAAGTGGAGCAGAAGGATCACACAGACTTTCCACAAACAGTAAGGGATATACAGGAAACCTCCACTCTCTGACACAGCAAGTCTGAAGGCAACACAAGGACAGAGGCAGCCAAATAAAAGGAGCTTCACCAGTGCTGGAGTGCTGTGCCATGCCTACAGCAGAGGAGTTGGCTCACCAGGATGCGAAGCAGCTCCTCCAGGTAGCAGCAGATAACATTCTCATCCTCGTAGAGCGCCCAGCTGCGCTGCTGAGCATCATCCTTGTGCCGGGCCAGGTCTGCAAAGATCACCTCCAACCGCTGCTCGTCGTGACAGATCTGTCCTGAGGGCAGCCCCGAGCTCAGGTCCTGCAGGACAGCAGAACAGTGGTTACTGGGGTCCTGGCAACTGGCTGTTGCTCCATGTAGGTCTTTGACTGAGGAGTGCAGCTGACCTCATTCAGTCAAGAGCTGGCAGCAAAGACACAGCCATTATTTCAGCTTTCGTACTTGTTGGGTCTCTACTCCCCCTCCTTTCCTTGCACAGCTAGTGCAGTGAATGAATCAAATTGGACTCCTGCCCTCAAAAATAGGTGCCAGGACTGGTGCACAGTCAAAGTCTTTAAATCCAAGCTGTCACCACCCTGCTGGAGCTCTGGCTGGCTTCTGAGAATGCTAAGGAACCCAAGAAGCCTCACTCAAACAAGCTGCACCCCTTTTTGCTTACAGCCTGCCATTACCTAAAGCCAAGCCAGTCACACCAAGGCTCCCAAAGCCATGGGAACAAGACTTGTACCCAAGTCTTTTCTGGATCATGGAATTGTAGCACTGACACAGGGCAGCACAACCAGGGCACCAGTGGCACAGCCACACTGTGCCAAGCAAAGGAGTGTGCACCTTCTGCATGCTGGGAATCCCACGGCCAGAAGGGGAGAACGGCTCTGAGTTTATTAACTGCAACGTTTAATCTGCTTTATTAGAGCCAGGATTGCTAGTAATTTGCTTTGTGGTATTTGGGGTGTGAACTAATTAAGACCTTGATTCAGTGGTTCAATTATATAATTAAAGAAGCGTTCTTATTGGGGCTGCTCATTACATAACGTTTGCCGAGCAGATAACGAAGGAAGGAAGGAGCAGTTCAGTTTTAACAGCAGAGCCTGCCTGCGTGATGCCATGGGAAGCTGTGGATGGCTTCCCAAGCAGGGAGCTGCAAGGCTGGGGCTCGGACAGCATGAGGGCTGTTCCTCCAGCAATTAGCACACAGAGGATCCGTCAAAGCACTAATGCATTCCTCCTCCTTCTGCACTCACGTTTCTTTCAATATCTCACTAAGGGGTACAGCCAAATGAGTCTGCTCTGAGAGTGCTCACTCTGCTGACTGCCATTATCCCGGACAAGCAAAGGGACAAAGGCTCCCTTGGAGGAAAGACAAACCCCAGAGAAGCATCTGTGGCTTGTCAAAGCCATTCCTCCTTTCAGCACAGCCAAACGCAAGAACAACGTGGAAGAGAAGGTGTGATGCTGTCCCAGCAGAAGGCCCTTCTCTCCCTCCTAAAAGCCCACTTTTAGGCAGGCACCTGGCAGATGAGCAGCAGTGTGAATAAAAAAGAAACGGCACGGCACTTCCACCTTCACAGCGCTCTGGGAATAAGAGCAAGGTAATGGATTCTGGGATTGATTCAGTAAACCAGTGATCTGACTTCAAATTAAGACTGGAACGGGAGCAGGAAGGACACAACTAATTAAAGACTGCAGTTGAGGTTGAAACAGGTGTAATAGCTGCTATAACCGGAGCAAAGTTTTAATCAAGGGCGATATCTCACTTATGGAGAAAAAAAAAAAGAAAAAAGAAAAAAAACAACCTTGAAAAAATGTGCAGAAGAAGCAACAACCACGTATTTGCACAGATTGGAGTGTAGGGGGATTTCAGAAGTTACAAATTAAAGACAAAATGCCCTTGACCTAGAACAGACAACTCAGCAACAATCCTGCATGGGAACCCCTGAGACGATGGAATGATTTGGTATAACGAACAACACCAAGTCTGCAATAATAACCTGTATCATCACATGATGCTCGTGAAGCCAACCACTTGCAATGACACTCAGCAGCCCCTGGAACTGGCAGAGCTGGTCTCCAACACCAGTAGGAACACCAGAGCCTGGTGCCAGGTGCGGTGCTATCGGCAGCATGACAAAATGACTCCTGTGGAATTATGCTTACTGTATCCTGAGAACAGGTGTTATAGATAAAAATAATATCCCATCCTTGTCCAAGATCCTAATAACAGAAATCAGAACCCCTCTGAAAGGAATCAGAGCTGGAACATTTGCTTGAAACAGCTCAAAATTTTTGCTGAATCACACACTGACACTGCATTGTTACTGAAGAGGGAAGCAATTAACCATTGGGTCATGGCCACAAATTGAGAATTGATGATTGCTCACAGGACACTACTCAATGAGACGTTTAAGTAGATTATGATTTCATCTAGAATTTGAATGCCATAGTTTTCATATTCAAATGCCTCGGAAAGGTTTGTTATAATTGTGCCATTAGCGACGGAACTCAATCTCAGATGTCGATATGAAATGCACACCTTGGGGCTGTGTTTAACAAGTGGGAGCTGAAATTTATTATCTCTCCAACTAAGGCAGAGGGCCACCCAGATGCACTCTGCTATTTTAACAACTGCTGCACGAAGCATTCCTTTATTTCCCCCCCTTGTGTGCCTGTAACAGAGGAAGGAGGAGCATGTGATCGTTTGGTACAAGGTTTAGAACAAAGTCACGATAATCCTCCTCCTCCAGTGGATGAAAACAACGCTCTACTCTTTGGTGGTTGTAAAGAAAAAGCAGCAAATAGAGCTGAGGAGTGCACTGTAGAATGACAGAACATCCTTGTGGAAAAGCAGTTCTCTTCGTTTTGAGGAAGGACCAAGCCAAGCAATGGAGGCTTTGGGCACTTCACAGTCAGGAGAGAAAAAACACCTGCAGGTGTACAGTCTGCATTGGCACTTATGCAGAGTATACATAGCATAGTATTAGAAAAATAAGTTTATACAATGCCTTACTTTACAAGGTGCTTTTACTAAGTGCCACATACTGCTAAGGCTCCATTTTCTATAGCTTCTATTTGCAGCACTCGAAACAGAAAACACCTCTTGAAAAAGTCACTATTGATTTCTGTCTGATTTTACGCCACCACAATGGCTCTCCATGAGCTTTCACAACACGTGGTCAATGCCATCAGGGAAAAAAGAAGCAAGGAGAGTAAGCCTGCTGATTTGTTGCAGTCTCAATCCATCTTTTTGCCACAGCCATGAGCTGGAGTAGTTCCTCTTCCCCTTCGTGCTTCTGCTCAGGTGGTGCTAATTCATTCTACACACTCAACATCCTCTCTAGGTTTTTCCCCATTCTTTGATGGCAAGCTCCTTGCCCTTTTATTTATTTATTTTTTAAAATCTCTCTTGAGTTCTCTAATACCTCTTTGCATCCCTTACTAGATGATCTTAGTGCTCTTTCCAACCTTAACGACTGTGTGAGGTATGGTGGTGATGCTTAGTGGTCTTTCCAACAGTAATGATTCTATGATTCATTCAACCTTTTATGGATTACAACAGCCCTCAATCTCCCCTGCTAGTTGTTTACCCCCAGCCAGCACCTTCCCTTTGGCATCTTCCTGCACTTCCCACTCCAAACATCAGGAGAGAACTTGTGTTGTGCTCCCTGCATTACCCCGGCTCTTGGCACCAGCCAGCCTATAGAGCCCTGCATGCGTTACCTTACTCTCCACAACGGAGATGAGGATCTGCTCCATGATGCCGCTGGTTGCCGGGACCAAGGTCTGGATGTGGCCGATGACCACACCGATGGCCACGCGTGACAGCTCATAGCTGAGGTGAGTGTTCCTGCGGACCAACTCGATCAATTCGGCACCTATGGTCTTGGGAACAGATGCCACCAGCCCGCTGGGTTCCGGTGGTACTGGCTCCGCCATGGCAGCCTTCTTATCTTCGAGACAGAGAGAGCTGAACGCTTCCAGGTTTGTGGGGGCCGCCGGGGCAGCTTTCTTGCCCTGCAGAGTCTTCTCCCCATCTGCAGCGTGGGACCTTGAGGCCCCCGCTTCGGATGGCGGTGCTGGGGCAGCCCGTTTGGCCTGAGGAGATTTGCTGGCCCCATTCTTTGGGGAAGACGTGTAGCGGGAGTGGGCCGCGGGGCCGGTGTCCAGGTTACGTGTGATGGTGGTGTGCACACTGCGGCTGGGGACGGGAGGAGGTGTGGTGGCAGGGCTGGAGGCCGCCGTGGGCAGAGCGGTGTCTGAGGCGGAGGAAGGGGTGTACAGGGTGTCCAGGGACGTGGTGCTCACGGAGGAGGCGCTGGAAGCTGACCCAGGGATAATTTCAACGGCATCTGAAAGGGAACAATTAAAACGCCTTAGCAACAGCATCAAAGGGAAAAAGAACAAACAAATTGCTACAGCGCAGTCCATTAAAAGGCTCATTGTGCATGCACCAGAGCAGCTTAACTCCTCTTCCTGCCTCACTTATCTCAAAGCAAAATTGTACCGAGTTCCCTCCGGAGCATTCCCACACAATCACCTCTTTAGAAGGGGGAAAACTGCTCTATTGAGATGAATATCCTTCAAAGGGCTTAGTGTTTCACACGGGGATGGGAAGGAGGAAGAAACAGGACTAAGGGACAGAAGAAGCCTTTTCCCCATGGCACAGCAAGGGCCTTTTTCCTGCGCTCAGGATATGAGCCATCACTTTGAATACCGGTGCCTGCAGGATGCGTGCTGGCACAGGCAGCTGTCAGCATCTCCCTCCTGCCCAGACCTCTCCCTGTGGCACTGACTGCACACCGCAGCCAGCACCGACAGGAGGGAAATATTTGGCTGACACACATCTGTAGTTCCTCCTTCTCAGCACTCCTGAGCATTTGCTCACAACCCCACAGCCCCACTGGCACATGCTCCTATCACAAGCCACTGCAATTTCTGCTCTAATACATACTTGTACCGAACTATGCCCAGTATCTTCTAGAGGCAGAAACATAACTGAGCCCTTCCCTGACTGTGAAAATCGACGTTTACTTGGGCAGACATTGAGATGTCTTCAGCTAGAGCTTGGAGAGAACAGCTGATGGTGGCTCTGGTGGAGCACACATCACAAGGAGCTCAGCTCTCAGGGAAGGCAGCTTCACGCTGCACAAGTATTCCTGCAGCCTTGCAGGATCTGGCTGGGATTTGTTGGTAGGTTTTTTGTTTGTTTTTGATACAACTGTTTGTCCCCAGGAAGCTTCCCTTGCCTTTGAGCTACACATCCTTCCCCAGCACCAAGTGAGTGATTGGCAGGACACCTACTATGTGTCTCCCACTGAGCAATCCATCCTACAGAAAGCCCCAATTCCCTGCAGCTCCTAGCACCTCCCCTTTGTTTCTGGAGGCCACTGGGAGGAGGGCTCCTTCTCACAGCAAGCACAAACTATGCAGAGAAGCCTCCTCCCTCCCATGGGGATTTAGCATCCCTCTTTTTCCTTCCTCTTCACCCATGTTTCATTAAATCAAAATAATGAGTTCAAGGGAACTGACCTTTGTGAATTTCCACTACCACAGTGAAAATGACTCTGTACCATTCAGGGAGCCGGTGCCAGCCCCAGGTTTCCATCAAGTGCTCACAACTCAACAGATCCTCCCTAATTTTCCACAGGGGAACATGGGTGAGCTTGACATGGGTCTTGTATCATCGACCACGTCTCCATCAGAGCACAGGAGAGCAGGTGGGCAGGTTGGCAGCAAGTCAGCAACATGACTGCTTGTTTCCCCTCCAGTTCCTCTGTGCTGAGGGTGGAAAAGTTCCTGCACGGGCCCCGTGGTCCTGCTCTGCTCAGAGGCCCTGTAGGCAGGGTACACACAGCTGTGCCCTTGGCATTATTTCTTCTTCATACAGAGATCAACTGATTCGGTGGAAATCTCATCTGACCACTGTACAAGAAAGTGCACGATGGACTGGGAGCCAAAAACAGACCCGGGCCTGTCCCAGGAGCACTGCCAGTGAGCTCCCCCTGGTGAAGCAGTGCACTTAGCACAGCCCTGATAAAGTCCCTTTGCCTTTCTGGGAGAGCTCTAAGGTGCTGCAGGAGGGACGCAGCCCCACTGCTCCTGTGTTGGCCAAGCGAGCAAGGCCAGCAGGCAGCAAAGCCTTGCGCTGCATTTCCAGGCAGGAGGATGCCAGCCATACCTGGATGGCTGTGGCAGGGCCCTTGCAGTGGCAGGACCACAAAGGTTTCTCACCCCAAAAGTCACCCTTACTTTTCAGGGGTGCGGCCATCTGTGCGTTCTTGCGTTTCTCTGGAGGTGGGGGAGTGATGGGAGCTGCACGTCGGGGCTGCGGCGGGATCTGCAAGGAGACATTTCACAGCAATCAAAGGAGGCAGGCAATAAAGACATTCCGTTATGAAACCTTCTTCCTTGCGTGCGTAAATCTGCCCTTACATCTCTCTCACCGCTCTGGGAAGTTTTCTCAGGAGGACGGATTATTAATAGGCAGCTTCCTAGAAGAACAAAGCAGGACTCACACCCGCTCCATCCCCTCCCTGTGACAGGAGGAGCAGCCCTTGTTTAATTGCTGCGTTCAGCAGCACACAGCACATGTCGTGTAGACCTGTCAAGCATTTACTCCTCCTTTCTTCCCAGCGCAATCCCACACACTCACTATGGCTTTACATTACTCTCAATAGCTCCACAGAGGCTGCAAACGGAGCGTGTATTTAGGCACTCTTCTGGAGAGATCCATTACATCAGCCACAAATACCCTAGCAGCAAGACAAAGCCAATGTGTAAATGCCTCTTCCACACTCTCATCGCTATTCCTGCTCATGCAGGAGGGAAAAAATAGGGTAGACCCTCTGTGCAATTCTACATGACCTATAGCAAAATCCATACGGGGACTAAGGAGCACAATGCATCAATATCCCAATGCGCCGGGTCAGGAGACACGGTTCTGGGGTCTCGTGGGACTGCTGTGTTTCAGCAGCTGGCTGCCTGCAATGTGCCCCTGTGTTTATGGGGTACTACAGTTGCTGCCTGCAACAAAACCATTCGGCTCTGAATGGAAAGAGGAAGGAGGTGATGGCTGAACATCTCCGACAGCCCAGGCTGGGACCAGCTGGAATCTGCTACAGAGGCACTTGTACCACCACACTGTTGATTTTCTAGGTTTCTCTAGGAAGAGAAGTTTTCCTGTGAACTGGGCAGAGAGCAGTGTGACACAGCCCAGGTACACAGGGCAGTGCTGCCCAACCCACAGCAAATAGAGACCGAGTCCTAAGAAGTCTCTACTTTGAATGGCTCCAGTACAACAAGGAGAAAAAGTGTACTTAGTGTCACACAGCAGGTCACTTCTTTCCAAGAGCCTTTAGCCCACTGAGTACAATGAGGTACTGCTGCAAACCCCCAGGCTGAGCCCTGCTGTTATTGTCAATCCATCCCCCATCCTTATCTGCATGAAATGCTACGTGATACGTGCATCCAGAACTGGCTGGAATCCACAAAGTAGGTGCCTGCCCTTTAAAAGTGACCCACACTGGTCCAAAAGGAGCGTGCACAGCTGCAAGCACCAAAGCAGATGAGGAGGGACTGAACAATGCAAGGCCAGAGGGCTGCTCCAACACGCGGCACGCTCAGCTGTGCTAAAGGCAAAGCAGCAGATAACAACCCGGGTTGGGGCTGCTTGGCATGGCACAGCCACAATTACAGGAGCAGTGGATTTAGCAGGCAGGCGTGGAGTTCAGAGCAGCAGCGTGACATTATTTGGAGGCTGCTAGGGCTGGGACATTCTGGAGTATTTCCAGGACTTCAATCTCCTTTCCAAATTTACCACACGAGTTTAACACAACCATTGCAGATTCATGTCTAAATTAATAGATGCAGAACTAATGTTAGTGCAGAGCCCCGCATAGCCTCACGCAGGCGGCTCTCCAGCCCTGTGAGTTCAGCCCCAGAGGCTGTGGGTGGAATGTGAAGCATTAAATGCATTTCACCACCAGACACGGGGGTGACAGATGACCATACCCTCTCTGGTCCCGTGCTCCAGAGTGGGTTTGAGCAGAGGGTGGGCGGCATCAAAACCCCAAGGGAAGGAGGAGAGAATGGAGGAAGCATCTCCCATCCCGTGCTGCTGTGGAGAAGGAACAGAGACTCAGCATGGTGCCACCTCCATGCATTTCAGCCAGTTCAGCCTCCAGGGAACAAAGCTACCGAGAAGAAATTTGCACTTCAAATTCTGTTCATGATTTCATATGCAAACATAAAATGCACCCAGTGAAAAATACGCCCTGACTTCTGCTTTTCTGGAGTTGCTGAGAAAATTTAATTTTCAGCAGGACTGTCAGACAGCTGCATAACCAGATATAGTGAAAGAAAGCAGTGATGTTTCCTTCATTTCCTATTTCTAAAGCATACAGGAAACTCCTCCGCTGAGCAGCTATAACCTCAACAAGCCCTTTCAGCACAGGGCTAAGCTGGAATCTTTTTGGCTGCATCCTCGGCGCCATCAGACAGAAACAGCTCTGTTAGCCAATGGGTCCATCCTGCTCCTTTTTGGCAAGCAACCAAAGCACAGACCAGATAGAGATGGGAAATCAGTGTGGTGAATGGACCTTCAGGTGCTCCATTTCCTAAGCTTATAACGTGAAGCCTTGAGAACGGAGCTGGTTTGGCTGCCCAGAGAAGAAAACTAACGCTAAGAAAAATGGAGTTTGTAGGGATTTGCCACATTCCACACAAGCTGGAGCTACCTTTGCACTCTGGGAACTTGCAATTCTTTACGTACAGAAGCAGCTTCATGTGCTGCAGTGACAGTCTATCAGTGCCTTATAAGCACTGCCTATCTCAGATAATGTTGTGGAGATGAAGACAAACTACAGCGTACATGCTCATCTATAGGAGAAAAAAATCACTGTGCTCAGCCCTGCTTAGCCTTTAGCCCTAAAACACAGCTGTATCCACACGGCATAATCGGCCACATCACTCTCCCTGAACAACTGCTGCATCTGTCCTTGTCCTTGGCCACTCCGCTGAAGCCTCACCGACGCCACGCAGTAACCTTGGAATTGTGTAACACTTATGGCAGTTTGCTTTTTTACATATAAATCATATTCCCCGCATCCTGCCTTCAATTTATCATGACAAGAAGCATTCAGACAAAGCAGGATCTTTGTTTCTTCGTGATTTAAGCAGTAAACATTGGCACACAGCAGATAAACACTTAAGAACCAAAGATATCACAGTGCAGATTTAAGAGGGAAACAAAGCAGTGCTGAGTATGTGGAGGAAGCTCTGCAGCTCACATCAGTGCTGTTTTGAACCACAGAATCATAGTCTGGCTTGGGTTGAAAAGGACCACAATGATTATTTCGTTTCAACCCCCTGCTAAGTGCAGGTCGCCAGCCAGCAGACCAGGCTGCCCAGAGCCACATCCAGCCTGGCCTTGAGTGCCTCCAGGGGTGAGGCATCCACAGCCTCCTTGGGCAACCTGCTCCAGTGCCTCACCACCCTCTGTGTGAAAAGCTTCCTCCTAATATCCACCCTAAACCTCCCAATGTCTCAGTTTAAAACTATCCCCCCTTATTCCCCTTGTTTTGCAAAAAGTTCTCTGGGGAGCTTGCAACTCCTTCAGAAAGTCCTCAGGAAACAGTCACTCAGTCTAGAGCAGAGCCTGCACTGTAAGGCCTTGGACCCTCAAAGAGCCCAAAAGTCATCACGAGAGTGAACAACAGAGGGACAGTTCCAGACTTCATGGACAGTTGACTGCACCCAGGGATGCGGTGCCATAGCAAGCAACACAACACTTGCTCTGGGACTTCAGCTATAAAGGCATCTTGTTAAACAAGCCAAGCAGCATTATCCCACCGAAGGAGGAACGCAGAGGCGCCCAGCTGCCATTACCTGATAGGGGCCCTCATCCTCCTCCTCGAACTCGGTGTTTGGCAGGCTGTGGTGCCGCTCGTACCCCGTCCGGCACACGCCGTTGGGCTGCCGCGCCGCGTCCAGGTGGTGGTCGCTGGAGGACTGAGTCATCACCATCCCCTGAGGGGTGGGAGAGTGGCTTTTGCGGGACACGGTCTCCTTCCGGTGATGGATCAGCTTTCTGAAAAGGAACGATGACATCAGGAAGAGCACGGCTTAAGGAAGGGGCTGACATGATATATTGCTTTGGGGTTACGTGTACTGGAATAGGTTATATTACTCCGAACGCCGATGCCAGTTTCATTAACAACTAAGGAAGCACTTCTAGGAGAGGAAGGAAGAGGCTTTGCAAGAAGCCCATGATTTATTCATCGCTTCATGGGAGAAAAATGGCTCTTCCTCAAGGGAGAGTCACATATTGCACTGCAAGCTTCAGAAAT
Organism: Meleagris gallopavo; assembly: GCF_905368555.1. Taxonomy (NCBI): domain Eukaryota; kingdom Metazoa; phylum Chordata; class Aves; order Galliformes; family Phasianidae; genus Meleagris; species Meleagris gallopavo. Next base: position 8,817,108 of record NC_139417.1, on the reverse strand, counting down.
TGCCTGCACTTTAGAATCACTGTTCAGCTGAGATTAAACCAGCGTGCCTCTGTGCAGAGGGCGAGGTGTCAGAGGAGGAAAAAAATAAAATTCTCCTCACAAGCAATTATTTGAGAATGCTGTAGGGGCCCTGTGCCACACAGCCAACCACCGCTACAATTCCTGGCTGGCAGAGAGGAGAAAAGAGCCAGAGAGGTTCTGGATTTCTCCTCTAAGCCTACAGCTTCTTCTTCCTTTATATACACCAAGGGTGTGAGGACCGGAGCACCACTATACTTCATGTGGTGGACTGGAGCCCCAGCAGCTATCAGCAAAAGCACTGGAAAGCTCTCTGGGCGCAGCACTTTGCAGCAGGGGGACTCACATTGGTGATGGCCATATCTCTACTCCCAGGCACAGCCCATGCCCTCCTGTCACACCGCCCACTCCCCACCAGCACCGTCCCACTCACTGCAGGACATCCCTCTGCTCCAGGTTGTATTTCCCTCCGTTCTTCATGGCAGCATTGTGCACAGCCTCGATGGCACGGTCGATGGATTGGAGGACCACATCCTGCTCCAGCACCTGAGAAATGCAACATTTCACCTGTCAGCCTATTGCTTCAGCTGTGACTTGAACTTACGTCCTGCTGGAGCTTACAGCAGGATGGATGGCAGTGCAACTCAGCTCCTGCTGCTCCTGCTGCTCTCACCACCCTGAGCCAGGGCAGGCACAGAGCCACAAATGTCACAGCCCTAAAGCCTGGTGCCCTTCAGAGTCATTTTGCTCCATGTTTGCATTTTTGCTCGTTTTCTTCCTGCTGCTTGTTTTGCAACTTGATGGCTTTTCCAAATCCCCACACCCAAACTGTCATAGCAACACTTAATCCTCCTACCAGCCAGCTCGGCTGAGATACACGCCAGCCTTGAAACAAGACATACCCAACACACAGCAGGAAGCTGGGAAGAGCTGTGGTGAAGGGGCATGGGAAGAAGGAGGTTTCCACACCTGGGACTCCTGCAATCTCATCAAGGATGCACCTGAATCAGCCTTTCAGGGACTGCAGAGCAGCAGAATGCAGCCCCTCCCTGTCAGGGCGAGGAGAGCTGCCCCCCCAGCACCAGAGTGCAACATTCTGATAACCTGCAATGTATTATTTATTCCCCAATTAATTACTAAGCCAAAGGTGAATTAACAACAACTGCAGACGGTGAGAAAGAAATGCACACAAGGTGGGGATGGGAGCCCTCTGCAATTCTCAGCTTTGAGAATGAAAAATACAGGAAGCATTTTGGTTGGTTTGTTTTCCTAAGAAAGATCAAGAAAAGAGAAAGCAACAGGGGAAAACTTCAGAAAATAAAAGCAAGTCTGTTAAAATACGCCTACCAAAGTCACAAAGGTATCAGATCAAGGCCAAACCCAACACTTAGAATGCAGCTGTATGACTTCATTGGAAAGAAAGGCCACGTTCCTGCAACCACAGAACAGCTTGGGTTGGAAAGGACCTTAAAACCCACCCAGCTCCAAGCCCATGCTGTGGACTGGTTGCTCCCCACCAGCTCAGGCTGCCCAGGGCTCCACCCAACCTGGCCTTGAGCACAGCCAGGGATGGGGCACCACAGCTCTCTGGTAAGGACGTTATTCCACCTTTCACACTGCCGTGCCCATGGTCTGTGTGAGCCCTGCTCCCCATCCCTGCCTGCGTGCAGGCACTGCTTGCCACGCCATAGCTCTGCCGTCCCACTGCACCCACAGGCACTGCTGCCTTTCTACACAGCACGGCATTCTTACACCGACAGAACAGCACTGTGACAACCAGCTTTTTGCTGCCACGCTCTTCCCTGTGCTTTCCCACCCAACCCTCTATTAACACAGCCCTGGCAGAGGGGCTCGAATCAAAGCACAGCATTAACTTGCTGCTCGCTGAGCTGTGCAGATGGCAGATCCTCAGCTCAGTCACAGCTGAGACACGGGGCACCCACAGCCCTGCAGAAGAGCTGCCCGCCAGGCAGCCCTTACATCTCAATTAGATCCCAGAATATCAGAAAGAAAACCAAATTTCTCCCTTCATAGCCCAGCAGAGGAGAATTACAGAAGCATCAATAAATCATTATTTCCTCTCTCCTTGCTAATAACATGAGCAAACAGAGGACCTCCTCGGGGCCACCTGCCGATTTCCTTCTGTCCCACGTGGCACCTCCCTCACTGCCTGGATTTCTCCTCAGATACCACCTCGTGTTGTTTAAATGCAGTCACACAGAAAAGCTTGCCCAGTAGCCCAGAATAATCACACCTTTCCGAAAGGCATTTTCCAGACAAACAGGTTGACAGCTGCACCAGCGCAGACAGGCTGAGCTGCCCCATGTGTGCAAAACCCCACACCTGTGAGAGCAGCCCACGAATGCAGAGCAGGCTGAGCCAGGGAACACGGCAGCACCGCCATGTCACGCTCTCACAACACCACGGCAGAGGACAGACAAAGTTTTGTCTCTGGTGACGGCTCTGTTTTCACGCAGCTGCACTGACACGGCTGGGACTGGGGTGCGATCCTGCTGGCGCACGCAGGCACAGACTGGCTCTTTGTTGCTCACACCAGAGACCAACACCACCTCTGAGGTCACATGCAGCCTGTCCCCAGTCACCGCCCGGCCGTCTGCACGCTGTAATCCTTCCAGATTTAAATGATGGCTGCAGTGATTTACAAAAAGCCAGCTGGCCTTTGTTCTACAGCTCCATGGCACAGCGATGTACAGATAAGACCTTCCCCTCCCGAACCACGCAGCTCATACAGAAATAACACAACTCAGCCCTTTTGGTTTGCTTTTGGAAATTCAGATGCTTTCTCTTCCCCTTTTTTGCAGCCCCAATCAGAACATTTCAGTCCCGAGGTTGTCAGCCCAGAGACAGGCATTCACTTACTCCTCTCGGTACAAAGAAACTATGCCTGGCAGCACTTAAACACGCACCATAAAAATGCATTAGGAACAACGGGCAACTGCTCTGGCTGCCGAGTAAATAGGATGAGCAATGCCCCTAACCAACCTGCAGCATCTCTGCCGAGCAGCGAGCAAACAAAGACACGGCTGAGCCCTGCTGACAAAGAGCCGGCCCGCAGACAGCCCGTGTGCTCCCGCTGACAGCAGCTGCTTGAGCAGACAGCGTGAGCAAATGGGAAATGAAGAGAAGGGAGAGAAGGGGAAAAGGCTTCTGTTGTGCAAATCCCGCTCAAGCAGGAGGCAGAGCTCCCGGCAGGAGATGTGCTAACCAGGGCAGCGCGGGCACGAGCGGCACTCGGAATACACCCAGTCCTACGGGCAGCAGAGGGCACAGCCACCAAACTGCAGCCTGCGCCGCCTGAGCAGAGCTCTTACTGTTATCAGCTCTCCAGGGGATGTCTCGCTGTCTGTCCCAGGTAAATAGCTGGCAGACAGAGCGTCCTGGCTTTAAGGTTTGGCTGCTCAGCATCCTTTTGGCACACGGTTTGCAAGATGAGTCAGCATCAAGCATGATCAAGTACTGGTCACTGCATCTGTGCAGAGGAAAAGAAAAAAAAGTACATGCACATACTTTAGAGCTAACGCCTATTCTGAAAAGGAAATTGCAGATAGTCTCTGTTCTGTAAAAGGCACAGGGTTAAGAACAGGATATATAAAAGTGGAAGGAAAGACACTGCAGCGAAGTGCAAGAAGCTATTCGAGGACTTCTGATGTATAAGTAGCCCCAAACTAACACTCCAGATGCCCCTCGCTTCTCAGGGAGACTCAGTACAGCTCCCAGGTGATTCACATGCAGTTATCCTAAGCACATGAAGAAAAAAAAAAAAAATCTACATTTGTTGCACTTTTGGTCATGCTTAATTTCTAACTTCCCAGAGTGCTGGAGATGCCTGGGCCAGACTAGAAGCCTCAGCCCATATGTGTTCTGATGGAATCAGCAAAAACATGGATGCAAGCTGAAAACACAGCCACAGAAACACCCTTTGCAGCTGATCACGTTTGCTGGCTGTTGTTTCAACGGGGGGTAAAGATGGAGTCCAGAAGAAACAAACCTGGGAAGCCATGCAAGTCGCTGCCTCCTCTGCTGGCATTCAATTGCGGCGCCAGCAGGGATGGAGTGAAGGGGAAAGGAAATCCTTGAGGACTGCTCCTGCTAATGGCATTCAGAAAGCATGTTTACAAAGTCTTTCCAAAGTAGACAACTCAAAAAAAAATAATAATAATTTCTGTATGATGCTTCTTCTGGTGCCCAGAACCATTTAAAGACCGTGGAGGGTGCAGGTGCAGGACAGCAAGGGAAAAGGCACCAGAAGGGCTGGAATACACAACACAGGCTGTGTTGTCGAGAGGTAAAGCATGCTAATTGGCCATAGAAAAAAATCCCAGGCCTGCCAACGTGCTTATTTATTAAGAGCTGCTGCTGCAAGCATATTTATTCCTGGTAAAGCGGATGCTTCTGCTGAGACACACAGCAAATTCAGGGAGTCAACACAATTGAGCTATCCTGGGACAACGATAAAGCTAATGTTAACTCTTGCTAAGAGAGAATGAAGACACCACGGAGATCTGTAGCTGCATCTCACAACTAGAGCTGCTGTGTGCGTGACCGTAATGGCAGAGCACAAACCAAAAAAGAAAACCACAAACCCCACCAGAACTGTAAGCTTAAGACCCTGCGGCCTTGTGAGCTGCTTTTTCACTGGCAGATGGAGGGGGTGGACAATGCACGATTTTTCTGGGCTGCAAAACTGAAGACACAGAGACAGTTTCTGCGCTGACCTACAAAAGTATCTTGAGAATTGCAAGTCGAGCTGTGTTTATCAGTGGAACGAGGCTAACTTGCTGTTATCACCAAATTCAGCTCAAGAACAGATACGGGGGTTGCTTTAAGTTGTTTTTTTTTTTTTTTTTTTTTTTTTTTTTTTTTTTTTTTTCTCTCCCCTCTTAGAGATTAAAGAGTTCAACTGGATTTGCTGACACTTCACCCACAGCAAAGCAAGAGGTGGGTCACGGAAGAAAAGCAATTCATTAGTGCCCACACTATCTGAGGGTAAAAAACAGCCTGCTGCTCAAGCTGCAAGTTATAATCCCAACTCCTTTTGCAGCTTAAAATGACAGAGGCTCAGAAAACACGAAGAAATTGGAACAGGAAGAAAATGTCCTCTTAGGACATTGTGCTAAAGGCAGCAAAACAGCCATAATCCTGTTTTCCTCACTGCCCAAGGCAGTAAGAAGAGAAACCTAGATTTGTTGGACTGCTTGCTTCTCACGTACAAAACTTTCACCCCAGCTCATTTGCCTTATTACAGCATTGATTTCTCACATCCACCTTTTCACATGCCCCATTCACCCTCATCAGTCTCCATCTTGCTCAGCAGCACAAGGACAAATTAAAATGAACATATTCCAGAGAGACTTTCACGTCCATTCAAAGTGAGACAGACCCACCAGACAGGAGATGGCCAGGGCTCAGCTCAGCCCGATCAGAACAAGTGGGGCCCAGAGAATCCTCCGGTGCACAAATCACCATGAGGCAGAGAAGGGCTGGAAGCTGTCCCAGAGCCAGCACGGGGCTACAGCAGCTCTCAGGGTGCATGGCTGCAACAGCCCATGGTGGCTGTCTCTCCCTTTTTTCCCCTCTGAATGCCTACAGGTAGAGCTGGCTGCCCTTCCATGCTCACACAGGGATCCTGTAGATTAGGCTGATGGTGGCACATGATGATCTTGAACCTCTTTTCCAACCTAGATGACAACACATGGCCCAGCTGGTAGATGGTTGTGTTCCTCTACAACTCAACACAAGACCAACCATTGTCAACAGTGCTTTTGTTGGGAGAATATTTTGCTCAGATATCAATGCTGTATCATCGTGTTTAAAAGCTTTTGAAGTGATCAAAGCTCAATATTACCTTGAGATCTTAAACTTCTAAATCAGATCTCAAGAATAAGCAGCTCAAGCATACAGCCATTCCAAACGTGGTTCATGCACACAGAAGTCTCAGACGCTGTCCCATATCACAAAGGGAAGGCTTCTAGGAGCCAAAGACCACAGACAAAATTATGCTTCCCAAAAATGGATGCCAGAGGGGCTTGTTTCCATCCCTGATGTAAAGAACTATATTGTACACACTTTTTAATAATATCTTCACGATTATTTCAATGATGCAGTTCCCTCTTGTCATCAAGCATCCAAAGACATGCCCTAAATCAAGTCCAAAAACCATTAAAGGGGATGCATTTTTTAGTCTAAATCAACAAAGGTGATTCTAAGGCAGACAAAACTTTGTTACTTAAAAGAACAGCAATTCAGGGGACACAGTGTCAGATGGGAGAGCCTCCAGCCACGAACACTGACTCTGCAAGACTCAGGGAAATCCCTAAGCTTATACATTAAGTAGGTAAAGAACTTTTCTACTCATTGTTTCTACTTCATGTACTGGGTTTTAATGCAATTATTCCTTACACATGCAAAAAAAAAAAAAAAGGATGGGCTTCCCTGACACACGAGCCCTGATGGCATATGGTGAGCCAGAACTCCATCCAAGGACAGTGGTAACCCATTGCTGCAGGGTGCTCCCTTAGGGCCAAAAGGAGGGCACTGCAGTCCCGTGAGACTCAGTGTGACTCATCAACAGGGCACAACACACCTGATCTTGGATGGTCACAGCATGCTACCCCTTCTTTCTTCTGCAAACATACATCTTTTTCTCATGGAGGGATGGAAAAAGGCCATCTGTGAGCAGCCTCTCTGGGTGCAGAGCTCACTGAGCTCACCCAAAATGGGGCTGTCACCACACAAGACTGCACGGCTGCAGAGGTTTGCATTTGTCTACTTGGTGGGGAGCTTCAGCTTGATCTCTTCAGGCAGCCATCTGTTTTGTCCCAGAACACACCCGTTGTGGCACACAAACACTGCACTGAGCTCAGCTGACAGAGAGCTCCCAACCTTGAAAACCCGTCGACAGCAATTTGGATCTCCTGTTTGTGGCACGGGGCTGAGCCTGCAGGGCAGGACAGGCAGAGCCAGGCAACACTGAGCCAACACCAGGCCAGCATTCAGGACCCTTTTGCCCCCAGTGAGCCCCACCTCCCTAAAGGAGGGTCACTATTTTGGGAACCTTGCCACACCTTCATCCCTTTGTTTTTAGCTAATACAAGGCAAGCCTATGAGCTGGGCCTGCCCTCAGATGTTTGCCTTGCAATGCACTACCTCACTCGTAGTGGCAAAAACTAAACAAACCAAGAAACATTTAACAGCTTTTGCTTGGAAGAGATCTATCCTGAATGTGGAACTGGTGATTTAGCAAGACGTGACCCACAGTCTGGAATTATCTAGCACACACTCTGACAGCCTTCTCTTTTTCCAAATTAAACTCCGTGAGCAGCTGAACAAACCCCAGTACCAGCACACGTTGGCGTTTCCAGGTCACGGGCACAGAAGCCAGCGTCTCACAGACGGCCTGCACGCACATGAGCTTCAGCTGAGCAGTCTGTGCAGGAAGAAGGAAGGCACGGCATGCAGGACCCCATCTTGCTACAACAAAAGGCAACAACCCACAGCCAGCCAGGAGAGGGTGTGAGGCACCTGTGGCGGATTGCTGCACACAGGAGGCCATGCTCCCCTACACTCCTCTCCCCAACGAGGCCATGGGCCCCAAACCCTTCACACTTTCCTCAGTGGGAATTACTCTGTAGAACAGAATTGTCTTCTGTGTGAAACCAGACGACATGCTGGCACCTCTCTGCTGCAGGGCAGGGACCAACCTGCTCCTTGCACATCCCATTTAATCACTTCTACCAGGCCTTGTGGCACAGCTGTTTGATCCTCCACACAAGGCAGGGACTTGAAAGCAGCTCCTTCCCTTCATATGTGAGCACAAGTTAGCTACAGATGCAACAAAGCAATCTGCACACACAGGCTCAGCAACAGAGCAGCAAGCTGGAGCTGCAGCCTATCTCCTAACCCACCTGCACACAGAGCTCTGCCAGAAGCCATGGCTTATAACATTTTAGTTGTAGCTTTGACCACAAAGGGCATCAGCATCTGATAAGTCTAATTTTCTTACAGACTATCTAATGCTACAGTTGCACATGAAGGCTGCCGGTTCTTCTCTCCTTATGAAATTCTCTCCCTGCTGGAATTTATCATCTTTCCAAGGCCTGGACTGGCAGGTCATGTGATGCATGCATAATCTCGAATGGGAATGACAAAGTTTAAATCCTTCATGAGGGAGTGTAACTGGGATGCCCTTAAAAATGCTTATTTTTACATACATCTGAGCTATATAAGTAAAGGAAAAAAAGAGGAGGTTGTTTCTGTTGCACAGAGATCTCTTAATGACCTTAACAGAGAGATTCAGCTGTTTTCAATCTTTCAGCTACTGAGAGACAAATACCCATTTATACGGGATTTGACTTTCCCCTCAGGAATTAACATGCCCCAGACCTTGCAGGGAATCTTCTTAGGTCAGCCAACGACCATGATACTGTCTGCTCCCATCAAAGCCTTTCCTGGCACGCAGCCTGCACCGAGCTCGGAGGTTACTCTTCTCCACCAAGGAGAACCCTTCACCCTTCTGTATGTTGTTTTTCCATGGTCATTAATACCAGCACATTTTCCCCCATGGAAAAGCAATTCAAACTCTGTTTTCCTGCTGGTCAGCGCTCTTTCTTTCCCTGTGGGCAAACAGTGAGTTCGGTCAACTCCAATCAGCCTCTACTAAATTTCAGTGTTGATGTTTTTCCTGCAAATGGGGCGACAGGAAGGATATTTACATTTTCTGTCTATGGGGTTCAGCCATTTTGAACAGACCTTACAACAGCCTTAAACTCAGCACCCTAAAGGAGCACCACAGGGGCAGCCCCAGAGCCTGCCAGTGCCACCATGAGCAGTGGGACCAGCAGGCACAGACCTGTTCAGGCGTGGGAGGTCAGGTTCCAAGTTTTTTAATCTGATACAACAGCACTTAATTGTTTTTAATCAAGGTATCTTGAGTGAGAAGAACACATCCCCATGACCCCCAGAAGATACGTGACCAAGCAAAAACAGAAGCTAAAGACCATTAGTACATTTCTATTTTAATCACTCAGAACTGTGAAAGATTGCACAACTTCTGGCCAAGGTGTCCAATCTTTAGCTGCAGTAATTAGAAATGGTTAATTCCCCTGACTGTCATTTAATCTCAAGAATGAAACTTCATTTTGAAGCATCAGCAGCTCTGCTAGGATAGCATCTCTTATTGCGACAGCCCAGAGAAAAATGCCTCATTCTTTCAACTCCTTACATGTATTGAGAAGCACAGCCTCAGCTGCAAAGCACTACCAGCTGCTTATTCTCCAAAATAAAACTTTATTTTTAGTTTAAGTGCTTATTCAGGATCTGTGCATGCACTCTGATTAAGCTCTCACGCCCATTACAAGCTGTGGCAGATCTGGAACTGATGACACATGGCGATTCAGGCTCCACGGCAGTGCGGGAGATGGTCAGTGCCACAGCCCTCTGCTCACCTCCTGACCCAAATCACATCAGCACCAGCTCCAGGATGTGCTGCTGAACTGACCTGTTTGCTACCCTTGTAGAAAAGCAGCCACATTAGCCCAGAGCACGTGTCAATACTACAAAATGCACCAGGAGGAAGGAGTTTCCTGCAAGCAAAGGGAGCTCACACTTCACACCTTTCCAAAACCCTCCCCTCTCTTCAGCTGAGGTAATGAAACACCATCCCCGTGCCTATCCAATCAAGATTACCTGTGCTGTGCCTCTGTGCATTTGCTTATGCTGCAGGAGAACTCTAAGTTGTTGCTAGGCTGCGTGAAGCAGTCTTATTTTTATCACATGCCTGTTTGTTCCTGCAGAAAAAGACAGAGCAACCTGAGGCATTCTTAAAGTGCTCGCTGTGCTCTTGGCTGTGTCCGTGTTCTCACCATTAGGGCTCAGAGCTACCACTCTTCTCCTCACCAGGCAATGTTAACACCTCTGCCGACATGGGGAACACAGCCTGAGCCAGCACGGCCTGGAGACAGGGCAAACCTGCGAATCAGAAGGAAGCTGATGCTCCCTGCAGTGGGTGGCACCAGGAAAGCAGCCCCATGCTCCCCCCGAGCGTTGCTGCAAGGGCTCAGAGCTGCTGCTGGCATTCACCTGGAACCCAACGCACTGCTGACAGCCGTGCCTCGCTTTACAATGGTGACTCCTGTTGGCCACTCGCTCTCTTTGCTAATCAGAAGCTGCATTTTCCCTGTTGCGACTGGGGCGGAATTAATTGCCTTGCAAAGGACTGTTACTAATTGGTATCAGTGCCTTTTTAAAGCTGAGGCTGGTCAGGAGGCTGACACTCAGCAAATGGCCACAGCCCAGCTCAGCCAGAGGATGCTCTCCCACGCAGGGCCCCACTGCCATGCAGGTTGACTTCAGCTCATCAGAATCACACAGATGGGGCATTACCACAGCTGCAGAACAGCAGTTTGGGTCCTGCTGCCTCCCGCACCACTAGGAGAGTACTGGCTCCAGAAACTTCACCACCAAATGAAGATGAGAGGCTGCAGGAAAGGCTCATTTGTTTCCTGCCACCAGCTCCACGAGCACTGGGGAAGCCGCAGCTGAACTGAGCGTCACAGGGTCGTGAGCAGCTCTACCACAGTGTCAGCGGGCGACCAACAGACTGTTGGGGTCACCCACAACAGATGGCGAGCGACCTCTGAGCACTTTGGGGCTACAGCAAAACATAATGCGAATAACAAACACGAGTTCAAAAGCAAAATGCTTTTCCTGGAAGATTTTGAAACCAGAACGAGCACAGTGGGGCTGTGCTGGAGGGCCGCTCCAGAAGGCTGCAGGGCAGAAGGCGGCTGCCCACCATGACGAGCACACATCACATCGTGCCCGACAGGCAAAGAAGGGCTGCAGGAGCGGCAGCCCGGAGCAGTGCCACCGCGGGGCTTTAAATCCGGCGTTTTAATAGGCCTCTAACCTGTAAATGAATAGCGCCCGTAAACTACTTAAGGGCTTATAGACACCAGCCGTGCCCCCGGCAGCAGGACGAGCCGCCGCCAGGCCGCTGTCACCCCGGTGTCCCCGCACCCCGGCGTCCCGGTGCCCGGCCAGCCGCCCGCACGGCGCACAGCCACACTGCACGGCATCACCGCACGGCCGGCGCCTCGGCGGCACCTCGGGCACGCAACCCGGAGCGCTCCGCTACCGCAGCCACCCCGGTGCCGACACCCACTCGTGCCGCCCCGGCGCGCGGCTCCCCGCGCCCGGACTCGCTGCCCTCCGCTGCTCCCCCGGGGCCCGCCGCCCCCGGCCCACCTGCAGCCGCTGGAGGTAGGAGGCCGGCGCGTAGCCCGTCTCCCCGGAGCCGGCCCGCGTGACGAGCCACCAGTGCTGGTTGCTGCGCTCCAGCAGCAGGAACGTCTCCCCGGCGGCGAACGGCAGCGAGTTGGGCTCGGCCGAGCGGAAGCTGTACAGGGCCCGGTACATGGCTGCGGTACCGCTCCGCGCCGCCGGCCCCTGCCGCCCCGCCGAGACGCGGCCCCGTGCGTCACCGCGCCGACACGCCCCCTCCCCGCGTCCCGCCGGTGAGACCGCGCCCCCGCCTAGACCGCGCCCATCGCCGCGTCTCTTCGCAGCGCCCCCTGGCGGCGTGGCGGGGAAGTGCTGGGTGCGGCGCTGCGGGGCGTGCGGCTGCGGGGTGCGCAAATACGTGAGCGCTGGGAGGGAGGGGCGCGAGGCTGCAAGATGCGGGGCTGCAGGCGCGTGCAGGGGATGTATAACACGGGGGGAAGGGGGAGGCTGCAGATACGGGGGTACAGTGGTGCCCCGGTGGGGGCTGCAGGGATGCGAGAAAGCTGCGGGGAAGAGAGGATGTAGGATTTACGGGTGCAGGGATACGGGACTGCAGAGAGGGAGGGATGCAAACGGGGTATGCAGCGTACAGGGATGTGGGGATGCAGGAGTGCGAGATGCAGAGTTTAGAAGTCGCAGGGATGTGGGGATACAGGGTGTGGGATGCAGGGCTGTAGTTTGCAGCGTTCAGCGTGCAAAATGCAGGGCGCTAGGTGCGAGGCTGCAGAACGAAAGATGTGTGTTGCAAGATTCTGTGTGTAGGGCGCTGAGCGCGGAGAGCAGAGCGCGGAGTGCAGCGCCGGGCTCCTGCTCAGCAGAGGGCAGCAAAGCCTCGCGAATGGCCGCAGCTGAGCTGCCGCTCTCGGTGCCGCCGTGCTGCGCTCTGCTCCTGCCTTCTGGCACCCACAAGTGTCCGTCTGCGGGACGATGCTCTGCTCCTCCTGCTCAGAGGTTGGGGGGTATTAAGGACAGCGGGGAAGCTGCACTTCGCCGATGGGGCAGGGCTCTGGCTCGCAAAGGACGTATATCCCTCTCCCCACGGGGTGTTCAGGCATTCGTGCCAGGGGCAGGGGTGGTGAGAATGGGCTGGTGCCAGTGCAGGGAACAGAAAGAATGGGGGGGGATCGGTGCTTGGAACAGAAACAGGTTTGTGTTTCCGCAGAGATTAGCTTGTGTCCCAGGGTGAGGTTTCCTTGCTCTGCACAATGTCAGATGTGTTTTCTGAGTGTGTCCAGGAATGCTCTGCGTCCATGTGGCACTGCCATCACTGTGCAGAGCACGGCGCCCTGTGTGTTGGGCACAGAATGGACCTCAGCATACAGACCCTGTGCCACCAAGCCGAGGGGCACTGGGGAGCGTGTTGGGGTGGCCAGGTCTACATCTGCCCCAGGTATGAGGAAATGTCCACATGGCAAGTGCAGCTGGAGCAGGAGTTGGGTGATGGTGGCCAAACCGCAATGCAGAGGGTGAGGATGAGCCCCTGTGCCTATGGAGTGGGGGGACAATGAGCACTCAGACTCACCACAAGCAGCTGCTGATTAGGAAATGGCTCTTAATTGCAAGCTGAAGGTAATTTATCTTGGCCTGGGTGGGGAAACTGCGTCATGCGTGGGTGACTTCTGAAGGCGAACTTCAGACTTCAGATAACGACACCTGCATCCATCGCCCTCAAAACCCAACACCACAGCCCTGTGCTGCAGGGTCGGATGGCAACAAGTTCATTTCCCTGCTGGGTTTGCCAGGTCCCTGCACATCCAGCCCTCCTGGAGACCATCACCAGCTCCAGGGCCCGCATGGTGTGGGGCTGCAGTGGTGCCCGGTGAAGCCACTCGGTGCGGTGCCAGCGATAGGAAGCATTACACAACAGTGCTCATATGATTGAGGGACAGCGGTGCCAGCGCTATGTACACTTATATAATCCCTCACTGCCCGCTCGTCAACAGGTTGCAAAACAGCACTGTGATTGATCCTGCTACTTTTAGGCGTGCAAATATTATTGTGCAGCAGAGAGCTCTCTCTGGGTGAAAAGTCAGAGGAGCTCCGGAACTGAGCAGTGGGCAAGGCCACAGCGTGGCCAGGGCTGGGGTGCAGGGATGCAGTAGTGGTGCCTCTGCTGTCCAGGTACCCCAGCAGCACCCTGCACCCTGGGATCCAGGGAGATACGGCCTCCAGCTCCCTCAGCAGTGAGGAGAGGCAGCAGTGCAGAGCTGAGCTGCAGCCCGGGCTCGGCCTAGTGCAAGGCGTGCGAGGTGCCTATGGACGGCTTGGCCCAGGCCCAGGGCCCCTCCTTCAGCACAGGGAAGGAACATCCAGCTTTTGTCAACAGCTGCAGTTCCTAGAAACGGCCGAGACAGAAGGGCGGATGGGGGGAGCCTCACGGCCAGCTCTGCGTGGAGGAACAACAGCCCTGCAGAGCTGTGCCCGAGGAGGGGAAGTGGCTGTGGGACACAGCCCGAGTGGGATCTGGCGGGGGCACGGCTGGGGGCAACCCAGCAACCCACAGCAGGATGCTTGGCGTGCTGCGGGCTCTGCATGACGTGGGCTCTGCCTGCCACGAGCTGAGAAGGCTGCAGGCACACCCTTATTTCCATACAATTCAGGGAAGGCAGCTCCATCCCAGGGTGCTGCTCCCTGTCCCCTCGCTTTGTCATTGCCCGATTACATAAAATCCAGCCCAGCTCTGTTAGAAACCACACCTGGGGGCCACAGCTCCCCCAGAGCAGCTCGAGGCCGCGTGCCCACACTGGAGGAGCACGTTCCTTCTCCATCCAGGCAGCCCGTGGGAATTCCCTGCAGCCTGTCCCAGATCCGGGGCTCAAAGCGACCCATTTACATGAGGAGTGCTCTGATGCTGTGCAGCCCTGCTCTGAGAGCTGCTGCCTGCGAGGCCCCACAGAGCTGCTGCGTGGGTCAGGAATTAAGGAGCCTGGCGAGGCCGGCAGGAAAGGTGTGGCCCTGTGAGCATCAGGAAGCGGTGGGGGAAGCAGAGCTGAGGCAGCAAGGAGCACCTAAGCAGCAGGGATGCACACCCAGCATTGCTTTGCTCCAGGGAGTTCCACAGCCCATGTACAACCCTGTTCCCAGAGTCCCACAGGAGCCCCAATTCATGTAACTGCCTTTCTGCGAACACGAGGAACTGCTCCGAGGAATCTGCTCAGAACAGCATGGAAGGAAACCAGCTCCGCTCTTGAACTTTGCGGGATAATATTTCATTTGGAGGGAGGACACGCTGTCCCGGCTGCCCCCACATTAACCCTTGAGGACACCTAGGGGCTTAAATCAACACGCGGGCGCAGGAGTCGCCTTCCAACAGCCTGACCTCGGTCCTGTAAAGCAGCTGAAAAAAAAAAGGCAGCACTGTCCCTGCTCTCCCAGCCCGCTCCCCCACCCTGGGCAGAACGAGCAGAAGCCATGGAGCAGAAGGAAGGGCTGCTGCCCTGCACCCCGCTCAGCACACACCAACTGCACCTGAGCGCCCTGTCCTTGCACACACAGCTGTGGCACCAAGGGGCTCTGGGAGCACCCAGGGCCATGCTCACACCGCTCCCAGCAGCTCCCAACCTTAGCAGCAGAACAAAGAGGGCTTGTTCTGGAGGCAGCTTGCATCAGAGCAAATGCGATTGTTCTCATCGGATTTGATGAATTCCCTCCAGAGTTCGTACGTAACAGAAGTCCATTAGAGGACTTTATCCCTGCTAATTTCAGACTACAAAGTCAAACCGCGTATCAGATGAATCTGCACAGGCAGGCTTATTTATGTGCAGCAGCGCCGGGTGACCGCAGCCTGCCAGGAGACTGTCATTAGCTCATTAGCAGAGGGCATCACATTCAACTGAAAAGGAAACGTCACGTTGCCGCAGGCCATCCCGCTCCTCGTTCCCGGTATTCTGACTCACACCTAGAGCACATCGCAGAGGACAGCAGGAAGTTTCACTGATCGCTGCCCAAGGAATTTTGCAACCCGAAGTGCCAACAGTAAACAGCCCCTGAGCGTGCATGGCTCACGGCGGCGGCAGCTCAGCAGGGCTCTCTGTCAGCTGTGCTAGGCACAGGACACATGAAGCACAAACACACTACTACCTCCTTGCAGCAATCCTCCATCTCCACGTGCAGCTGCAAAACAGCGGATTGAGTGCAAAATGTAAATGCACCTCTTTGACACCGCCGTTGCTTTGCATCTTAGTACCGTGGAACAAACAAGAAAAGCAACCACAAACTAACGTTGCAAGAGTAAAGGTTAAAAAAACCTTTACGAAAAGTACAGAAGAGCACAGAACAGCCACTGCAGAGACTTTGAACAGGACCCGACGGCAGCAGGCAGACTGTCTCCCTGCCCGTTGCATTCCTGCTGCTCCAGCCCCATGTGCTGGTACCCGGGGGATCAGGAGGAGCCCTCTCACTTCTGCAGCCTGAGCAAGGGACGGGACGGGACAGGCCAGGGCCAGGACCCCCAGCACCACACCCCCCCCTCCCCCCCTGCCCAAACCTCACTTCTACATGCCCTTGTTTTACCCTGAGCAAATGGAATAAGAAACAGTGTTCCTCAGAACTTCCACACCATTTTGCTCTTGCACTGTCATGCTGACTTACAAGCTTTCCAAGAGGGAAAGTCAGCCAACTAAAAATGTTTAGATGAATAAACATCCCTCTTTCCAAAGAGGAACTAGTTGGGCTGCTCGGTTATCTTTACTTCAATTATTCACCCATCTTCTGACATTCTGACATTCCTTTCCCATCTATTCGTCCAAATAAGATTTTAAGCTGCTTAAGGTAACTTGCAGGCTCTGCAGCTCTGCCCTACCAGCTGCTATTACAGCTAATCCTGTAGGAGTTTCTTACGTATGGTTTGGCTCATCTTAGATTAGGAAAATTTATATAGAAACGGGTTACACAGCAGGAGTCAGTTTACAAGATCCCAAAATAGGAAATAATTTGTTGGCTATTATAAGCCAACAGTCAGCCTCTAGCTCAGCCTTCATCCCTCTGAGACACCTTCTTCCAGACCCACACACGCCCTGCTTCCCCAGAGGCAGGTGCTCCAGCTGCTGGCCAAGCCCCAGCTCTCCACTGCCATGGTTCTCATTGTTCTGGACAGGAGACCCAGAAGCAATGCATTATTCCACGCGTGGTCTAATGAAAGCTAGTGAAAGCTTTGCTGTTCTAACGCTGCTTTTGCATAACACCACCAGAAAGATCTCAAAACTCTACCTCCTCCTCAGTCAGCATCAATGACAGAAGCATCACTTACAATGAACAAAAAGAATTTTATTGGAACGTATACACACAGGGATAACAGAGGTATCTGAGTAATCAAATATGGAATGTTTAAGAAAGTTAAAATAAATAAGGATACTAAGTTTTGCCAGTGCTAGGTCCAGCACCAATATAAGTAAATGCCCTCTGAACAAGTCTGACTCTGACAGGACCATCCCTGCAGAGTCTGTAAGGATTCCTACCACCAGAAAGTGGCCAATAATTTTGGAATACAGAGTCACGACAGTGCGCTTTCTACTGATGTGCATTCACACTGTTTATTCGCTATTTTCGTCTCTTATTTCTTTAATAATATCTATTAAATTCTGAAGTCCAAAAACGTAACCCGTGTCTTGGCCCTCATGCACCACGCTATCTTCCCCATAGTACTTGCAGGTGGTGTGGGCAAAGTCTATCATACGGACATCGACAGTACTAGCAGTCGGTTTGTAGGCATACGCTCCTGCCGACTCATCTGAAGACTCCTCTGAAAGGTCCTCCAAGTCCTCTGGGTCCGAGTCAACAGCAACTTCCTGCCTTTCCTTCCCATCATAGATGATCAGCAGGGAGCTCGAATAGAAGCGGTAGGACTCCTGTTTCTCCAGGACAGACTTGAGTTCAGTCAGTTTTTTAATAACAGATTCAAAGAGTTCCCTGCGCAGGTATTTGCCGTTATGAAAGAACTGGTAAAGTGCTTCCTTAAATCCTTGGACTGAGAGCTTTCTTCCATGGTACTTATTCATGAACATCAGCTGGCCAGTGCCTGCCTGGTACACCTGCGTATTCAAGCACACACAAGAGAAAAGAAGAGTTAAAATTGCTGGCAACACTGACCGAAGGCTGCTATGGAAAGCTCTTACACGATGATATACTGCTCTCTTAACACTGCTCTTGCAGAAACTGCTTGCAACAACAGACCCAGCAGTGTCTTCGGAACTTGGAGGCTCAGAGGAAGTGGAAAATCCTTTCAGTTTACATTCGAGCTTTTCCACTTGGAACGTATGATTGAGGAGTTTAAGCGAATTAGGAAAGCTGCGGCCAAGATCTCCATTCAAGATACAACTTGTACCACAGCCTCTCAGACACCACCTGCCTCTGCTCACAGGCATACCAGTTGATTCCCAGAACGCTGTGCTCCAAACGGGACAGCAAGCATTGTTTTAGAAAGTCGAGGTGTGCCACCGCATGGATCTCCGTATTTTCAACAAGTTGGAGGATCTCCTGCAGGAAGATTGCTTCCTATGGGAAAGCCCTCCATACAGTGCACAGAAAAAAAATGCCAAAACATCTCCATAAAGTAAACAAGAGGTATCCTAAAGCTCCTCCTCCTTGTTTTCCAGCACAGGTCTGTACTGGAAGGCAAACTGGCAAGCCAGCCAGCTCAAATCCCAGCAGTGTGGTTAAAAGACAGAAACAAAAGTGTGGGAGCTGTCTCGTGCTTTTCTCAGAATTTCAACAGTGAGCTGAACACCAATCATGCCAAGAGTCATGCTGTGGAACAAGTCCCAGCAAACACTGTTGGCATTCCCGGAATCTACTGGATAGGAGGAGAGAGGCTTCAGAAAAGCCTCAAAAACAAACAAGCTCTTTCCCACTTGTTACTCTAGGAAATACAGAAACAAGTAAACAAAAAACTTGGGTGAAAGTCCATGCAAGTATCTTATTCGGTCCCTACTCTTATCACACTTTCTAACCCACTTCACAACAAGCCTCCTTTAAACAGAAAGATCTACGGCTTTTCATAGTCTGCGAGACAGAACTGATAGCTAGTTAAAATTTTGGCCAATTTTCATGTTTTATTCAAAATGCAAGTTCCAGGAGACCTTCTCTGCAACTGTTTCTTACGCTTATCCTAAGATGTTAATCAAATCAGTAGTTTTACTACACAATTTCCAATTACTATTATGGTGCAGGAGCCTGTTTTCTTGCTCAGAGAACACAATCCCTGTGATGCAGGAGCTGTTACAGGTTGCTCCTGCAGATGCTGTTACCTTCAACTGGTAAGTCATTCACAAAAGCCTTTCACTGATTGAAATGAAGCACAGCATCAAGGACAACAACACAAAGGATTACTATTGAAGCAAGAAATGAAAGTAAAAGACAGTCAGAAACAGGCACTCGTCTGATGCTTTACACACAACTCATTTTCCTCTCACCTGCATGCCACAAACTCTGACTCCAATAACAGCTGATGTACTCTGCTGACATTTACGGATCTGGTTAGCCTTCTTCTCTTCTGATGCATCGTCTCCATGCTGTCGGGTTCCCATCTTAAGGTCCAACACACATGGTACTTCATATCGAGATGTCAGGTTTTCCAGCAAAATGAATTCTGGAAGTGCTGGTTAAGGAACAATCCTCACAGTACAACCACAGGATTTTCACACTGTTACCACAGACATTCTAGTGTTGTAATTCCAATCCTAAGTATGCCCACTAAACAGTAGCCTATCAAAACTTAGTTGCAAACACATGGTATCAAAGTACTTATCTACTTCTAGCTGTACTGGTCTCTAGAGAAGATAAATGAGACAGGTGATTTCTTTGTTTATTTACAGTAAGTGGGAAAAATGTAATTGAGGTCACAGAAAATCTGGCAGACAAGCCACAGATTCAGAATGACAAAATACAGCCTACAAATACATCACAACACAAGATCTGCTTCTGAAATATCACACACTTCCTAGATTAACAATCACCTGCAGTGACATGGTGACAACTTAGTGCAGCCACAAAGTACTTTCTCTCACTTTGAACAGTTTATTAGTCACTGAGATGTTCTGTTCCCCAGTAAACTGTGTCCTTCAGTACAACTTGATGTTTCTTGAACACCCCCAGGGACAGTGACTCTATCACCTCTCTGGGCAGCCCATGCCAGCGCATCATGACTCTTTCAGAGAATAAATGTTTCCTACAGTGAACAAGTCGGAATGTTTCCAACTTGAGGCCATCACTTCTCATCCTACAGCTAGTTATGTGGGAGCAGAGCAAGAGCCCCAACTTGCCACGGCCTTCGTTCAAACAGTTGTAGAGAGAGACGAGCCTCTTCTTCTGCAGACTGAACAACCCCAGCTCCTTCAGCTGTTCATAAAACTTGCGTTCCAGACCCCTCACAGCTTCGCTGTCCTTTTCTGAACACATTCTTATGCTCTGCCTAAAGCTGCAGAGCACAGAAGTGTGCCTCAGCTTTCATGTAGCCACTGTTTTTTTCCATGCTGCCATCCTGACAGCTTATATTCAGCTTGTCTTTATCAAAAAAGCTCACTATGAGGAGACTATCAAAGCAGACAACTCTTAGTATCAGACCATCCCACCCTATATTTAAGACAACACTGAGAAGTTGCTGAAAAGGGAAAACAGCAACTAGTTTTTGAGATCCTCGGTACTGATCACAGTAATGGCTCTCACTAAGGGAAAAAAGAGTCACTTCTACCCTCTTCCAAAAGCTTACATTAGTAAGTCAGTTTTGTGGAAGATCCCAAACGCTCTAAAGCCTTTCCATTAACTAAGTCCCAATTTGTAGAAGTTACTTGGATTTCCTAGCCTCGCTACTTCATAGCATGCTGGAAAAGCCTGTGTTCTGGAAAGTGCTGGCAATCCCTTCCAAGTCACCATGTAAGTGACCGCTTCACAAAGCTTCCCTGGGTTGTAGTTAAGCCTGCACTAAATTTTTATCTGTCATGTGCACAAAATAAAAAGCAGAGCCCTACTCATTCCATTGCCATGAAGCATCTTCAGGAAAGGATACTATATTGATTTCGATGTTTTGCATTTTCCTTCATCCGCTGTAACTGCTGCTGGTGACATTTCATGCTCCAAGGATTATGTTGCTTAAGCTGTGAACTAATATTTCCTTTTTTCTCTACAGTATAATACAAAACTTCAGATTTCTTCAGCCACTCAAATTCTTCCTCTAGCTTATGACTAGAAAACAGAGAAAGGCATCAGATTAGAAGTGAAACACAACAGTGAACACTTAGTTTATAAAGTTAAACACAGTGAGGTCTATTTTACTTGTTTTCTCTAACAGCTAGCACTGATTTTTTTTTTCCTTTTCTGTACATTCAGACAATTTGCACATCAGTAATACATCAACCACTGGAAAGCTACTTCCACATTGGTGTAAATTAGCATACAGCTAAACATGCAGTAATTCAATTTATGCATTCTTTACCCGTCTGAATTACTTCCAAAGAAGTAAGGGATACTTTAAGGTTTATCCCTTGCTAAGGTTAGTGTTCTAGCACAGTACTTCACAGCTCAGATCGCTCACAGCAGGCATAATTATAAGAAAATGTGAGGGAGAATATGATTAATGCAGATAAAGCTGGCTTCCTACAACAGCACAACTGGAATGTTATGGCTTGGTTGTAACACATCTTTCTATAGCACTGGAAAACCTTTCTTAGCTAATCACAGCAAAAAGCAGTCACCATGCTATCAGGTAGGGCAGTTTCACAACTGAGCCTGACTGCAGTGAAAAGGTCAGGAAAAAAAAGAAAGAAATGAGAACAGAAACTGAAAGCAGAGATCTGGAGAGTTCTCTGAAGTTCTGGAGACCTTATCCCAGTTTGACAGCAAAAATACTACGCTTCAACACTTTGCATCCCAGCTCTCCCTATTAAACCTACCTTTTCATTTTTTCCTCTTTCCTGTGCTGCCGGACCCACTCCTTAGATAGCTTCTCATTTTCTAACAACACTGTCTTTTTGTTAGTCCATCGCAACAGCTTACTTTTGGGTTCACAGTCAGAATTATCTAAGTTTTCCAAGTTATCGTGGTCCCCATTTAATGGATATGCTATTAGACATAAGTTTCCATCTTCATCCTCTTCAAAGCTCACTGACACCACACCTGAAGAGAGAAAGGACATAAGCAGCTGTGAATTGCTGAAGCAATAAGCAAGCCTTTTACAACACACAACATTAAAAATAAAGCAGCTTTTGTTTTTTTTTCTCTTACCCTGGTCCTTAGTTTCTATCTTGCCACAGGCCAAACCTCATTTGCCAACCTAACAAATATCAAAAGACCTAGACAAAGACGATACCTTAAAAAAAGACAATTTATCATAATGACAAAAGAATAATACAAAAAAAAAATCTGTTCTCTCCAATTCAGAATCAAGTAAGAATCAAATAATAACAGGAGACAATTTCAATTAATAAAAATGTTTATTAAAAAACCTGACTGGTCTGACCCTAAATGAGATGTCAAACATGTTAACAACTTGCAGTGAAAAGTGATCTGCACAAAAAAAAAATCCAAACAGACAGTGAAAGCTTTAAGTTTTTGCATGACAGCAAAGCAAAACCCACTTGTCCAAACAGGATTTGGTCAACAGAACCCCAGGGGAAAGACTTGCAAGCAGAGCAAAACAAGATGACGTCACACGACAGTAAAACTAGTCCAAGTGCTTCCCTCTTAAATCACTACATTGAATTACACGTTTTCTTCTTTTTTATATATATTTTATTGATAGCAGTAATGCAGCAGTCTTGTGAAATAAGTAACAAAATGCAATACAGAACATATCTGTGGTACACAGAGACAGTGAACCTTGAAAACACTTTTCTCTTACTCTCCCTCTCCTTCTGAGGCAGTTCTGAGGCTCTGGAGCACCGCACTGCATTGTGAGTCCCAGCAGACGCCCCTCATGCTAACATTAGCATGTTTCTGGGCGTACTTCAGAAGCCATAACAATGTCTGAATTGGTTTTTAGGTTTTTATTTTCCAGTCCCCTCTCCTTATCCTCAAATCAAGCCACCTGCACAGTTCTTGCAGCTCATCTTTGGGCCAGAGGGAGAGGTCTCGGCGAGAGATGGGCAGGCAGCTCTGACACCTACAGTGCCTGGGGGAGGGGGTGCAGAAGCTCTGACACTCCTGCTGCCACAAAGGACAACAGGAAAAAGGGGGGGGAACCGACTAGCAAATGGCCTTTATCCTGGAAAAATAATAACAGAAGGCCCAAATGAGGCCCCTTATCCCCTAAATCCCTCCCCCACTCCCCAGTGAGCCACACAGACCGGTACAATCATTCTATTACATTTTGAAAGGGATCACTCAAAGACCACATTTTCTTCCAGTCCCAAAGAATTCGTGTAAGAGGTGTCAGTCTGCCAGCACGCAGGCAGCACTACTGGGAAACATCTCTGAAGTCTTCTGCCAGTTTCACAAACAGTGCAAAACGGTCACCCTTACAGCTGTTAAAGTCAGTGTGCCATAAAAAGCAACTCCATTTAAAAAATGCTTTGGTCATTATTTATTAATCACCAACCAGCCATCGATGGAATAACAAAAAACAATTTCTGTTAACTAAAGCAATGTTTAGGAGAACTGGAATTTCTACTCCTACATAAGATCTGACTCATCACGGCTACTTGATCCTTGCCTACCTAAATGCCATGGATGTTTGTTTCTCCTTAATGACAGAAACAGCGCTGCAAATATTTAACAAGACACTTCACCAACGTGTATTTATTGTGATCAAAACGAGAGTGAAAGGACAAACCCCAAAACAAATGAGATCACAATTAAACTTACACACACCACCACCCAACTTATCAAATTCCTGTAAACAGACATTAAACAAGTGGTGCAAATTAATTACAAATCCACAAAAAAAGCAGCAGATAATTACTGAAAACATCCGCAAGCTGTTAGCGACTTACCTATGCCTAAGGGAGATATATGGACTATCACCAGCAGAGCTGCTCTACTCTAATGCTGTTAGGCAGCCCAAACACCAGCTGGGCAAGCATTTCCACCCTGCATCTCCACAGCCTGCCTCAGACAACATCAAAATACATGAAAAGAAAAGCCCCAAAACCTCTTCCACGCAGAAGAGATTTCAGAGACAGCAGAGCACACAGCACGCTGGTACTGCAGGAAAGCGGCAGCCTGACCCCATCCCACAGTTTGGTAACTTACCCTCATACTGCGGAGTGAATTTACGCATTTCTGTTGGGAGAGTCTCATAGAACTGGTGCTCCCGCTGGATAAGGGGCTTACAGATAGTCTTGTCATTAAACCGGAGGACACAGGAGTGTCCCCCGACCTGGTGGACAAAGGGCTCGAGCAGGACTCCCTTGGAATAGTGCTCCACTTCCATAGCTCCAAATGCTGGGCTCATCCTTGTAGCGCATTAGACAGAGGGAGGCGACGGCGTGAGGGCGGTTCCGAGGCGGAGGTCCCGGAGGCGCGCAGGCAGAGCTCCAGCCCAGCGGTCTGTAAGGCAAGCAGAGGAGCACCGAACTGAGCACCAACCCAGCCCCGCACGGCGCTCAGTCGGCGCCGGACTGCGGGCGCGCTCGGGACGCGACCAGAACAGATCGCCGCGCTTCGCCCCGCCCACCGCGCCTCGACCAATGGCAGCCGCCGATGGGCGGGGCCAACAGCTCCAGTCCGCCCGCGCTTGCGCAGTGCCGGCGATGGGCGGGCTATCCCGGCACGCAGCGCACCAGCTCCCCAACCTTCCCTCCTGCACCGCCGGGCGCGGGGTCACGGAGCGGAGCCGAGGGCCTGCCTGCACGTAAAATTTTAGTCGAGTCGCTCTAATTTTAGACAGGAGCTTTAATCATTAACTTTTTGCAGCGAAAACAGGCTCCTATTTATTTCGTCTGAAGATCAGTACTCAAACAACAACGCACTTAGTTCAAAGGGACCACGAAGCGTTCCAGGTCACGGCTCTATTTTTATTTGCCCTCCTTTGTTACCCGGCGGCTTTCCGTTAACCGAGAAGCAGCGCTGCGGGCAGCAGCACACCGCGCCCCGGCCGTGGGGGCATTCCTGGAGTGAAAGCACCACTTAAGGACACGGATCGATCGCTCGGTTCCAGCTCCGGGAATGTTTACCTGCACCACGGCTAACAGATCGATATTCTACTCACTACACAACACTTTGCTGTTTTTTCTCCCTTCCTTTCAAGAACTGTAACAGCGTTACCAAATTAGTAAGCTTCCCTTCCAGCACATTCCGTCACCGTGCTGTGACTGTGTCCCCAGACGCCCACGGCACCACACACACCTTGCAAACAGGCGGGTCAGGACCTCTCAGTGTCCCAACCGCAGCAGTTCCACATCTCTCCAGAGTCGTGATTGAGATTTCCTTGCACCAGCAGCGCTTCTGGTGCCTCCAGCGCACGGCAGAGGTTTGCTGTCGCTCACTGGGGGCAGAGCACAGCATGCATAAGGCCACAGCTCCGTGCTGGCACTGAACACAGGCACTGCAAGAGAGCTCTTTCCAAGACAGCAGTACAGCTCTGTGAGCACCTTCCTCATTATCCTTGATATAGAGACACTGACTGGCAGCAGCGATTCTGGCTCCTGGTTAACACCACCAGTCCTACTGCTGCAGGAGCTCAGCCTTACAGACACTGCTCCAACACAGGGCCGCGTAGCAGAAAGCACCTGCAACGCAGCCAGTACTCAACACCGTGTTTACCCAACGCACCTTCAGGGAACTCGTTAGCAGCAGCTCAGCTCGTTTGCTTCACACGTGCCCAAGCAATGCAGTGCATTATTTGGCAGCAGCGTTCCCAAGCACAGCCCCCAGCAGGGCTGCTCACACTCCTTCGCTGCTTCCTGAAAAACATGGGTCTGGCAGCACATCATACAGCACAGCTTCCCATTCAAAGGCTAACAAAGCAAGTTTTTTTTATAGCTCTGATATTATAAAAATAGCAGTTATGCAATATTTAGAGGAAGGAGGGAGAGGGATGTTGGAAACATCTCCACAAGCCAAGCACCGTGTGCTCAGTGTGCACAGCCACAGGGCAGATGTGAAGGCTGGAGAGACAGAGGGAAACTCACACCAGTAGGGACAACTCACTGTGCCTGTATGAGTAAGCCCTGCTGCTCGTCTTGCTGTAAGCCTATAACGTGTGTAAGGTCTGAGCAGCAGTGCCCAGAAAGTTGATATGCCTGCATGCCCCGCCAGTGATTTATATCTCAGTGAATCAAGCAGCTTAAGTTGGCATTGGGAACAATTACTGTATTTTACCCATTCAAGATATGAAAGATATCTGAGTTCAAGTTGTTTCCATGCCATGAAGTGGCCTTCAGAAGTATTCTCATTAGCATGTCACAGCAAAAATAGCCTTAAGATTTTGCTCTGTAATGCTAAAACCCCAGAATTTTTACTACAAACAATGTGTTTGCTATTCTAACTTCACCTAATATTGGGAATTTTGCCACTCAGCTTAACAGAACCTGAATCACAACTGTAAGGCCCACCAGGAACACTCTGTACCATCCCTTTTACAAACACCATGCTTGCACAAACGACCTTGCAAACACATCAGATTGGTTTTACTTCCTTCGAAAGAAAAGTTCTAAGGTAAGTCTGGCTGCTTCCAACAGCAGAGATCTCAGTCAGGATGAGCACAAGTTTACACTGCTTTTTCCCCATTCCATGCCTAGCTTGTTATCAGTGCTCTTTAGGCAGGACAGAGCACACAGCAGCCATCTTCCAGCATCTTTCCCAGATACCAAACTCAGCGTGCTCTGCCCTTCACCACATGTTCTTATTTTCACCCACACGACAGTGACTGTAGAACACCACCATTAAGTCACATTTTCAGGGTTTTAAAATGCATCTTGGGTGACTCCACTCTTCAGCAGGTATTTTATGCCCTTACTGATTCTTAACTCAGTCCAATATGTGACTGCATAATGAATACATCCCCTGGAGATCCCAATTAAGCACCAACTCCCTCCTTCCTAACGATCTCACTGAATAACCCTTTTCCCAACGCCAGCTGAACTGCTGGCTCCAAACCATCTTTCTGACCCCCTATTAAAGCTGGGTTTCCCTGAGCACAGACTTGCACACACCAGGGCCCACCTGCAGCCTCCAACAGCCCCCACTCAGCCATGCAGACACAAACGAGGCAGCAAAGCTTTCTGCCCTCCTTCCCACAGCTCACTGCACAATGCAAAAGGGAAGCAGCCTGCTGAGCTGAGCTGCTACAAAATGCCCCAACCCCACAGAACCAAAGATGAGTCCCTCCTACAGATCCCAAGGAAGCCAAACCACAGAGATGAGCAAATGTGAGAAAGCAGAAAACCACTGACCCACTGAAAATGACAAAGAGAAAGCTGGTCCAACCTGAAGAAATGAAAACCAACTGAGAAGGGATAGACAAACGTGCAACCATCAACATGGAAAGCACCAAGGGAAGTTTGTGAGACACCCACCTACCTGCTTTGTGCACACTGGAACCTTACTGAGGGCTCAGCTGAAAGTCACTGTCATGTGCAAAGAGAACAACCTTCACAGCTGGACCAGCACAAGCACACCAGGAACCTGCAATGCACCTATCTGAGTGGGATTTTACCGGCACGTTCCAAACCCTTACGTGACCACACTACAGGCAAGCCTCCTCTTCCGTTACCAGCACCAGCAAATAGCAAGGTTACTCCTTGAATACAAACTACAAAGCAGAGGGATGCAACATCAGGATGCATCTGTTAGCAACTGTTAGGAGAAATGCTTCCTGGTTTCCCTAAATGCAAGAACAAAGACTCAGGGCAGTGGGGCATGCTGTAGATCTGCAGCATCTGTTAACAAATCTGCCTGGTGTCTGCAACACTCCGGTCTGCATCTCAGAAGGCTGCTCTATCGAACCTGCTTTAAAAGGCTGACTAGACTGGGGGAAAGGTATAACTTTAAACCATGGGTCTGTGACTACTCACACTACTTAGTTACTTATAAATACTGGTAAGGAAAAAAATGCTGAGCTGTAAGTTCCAATGCAAATGAACTTATTTTTGTGTTCTTCTGCAGCAAATCAATCAATATCATGATCTTTAAGTTGTTATTCAGTGACATGTACTCAGAGATGAGCAAGTACAAGGTGTAGTAAAAAATACTCAGCAGGAACAGTTACAAGAGTTAAATATCAATTCCTCCACACCATGTATGCATTCACTTTCCAAGCAGCAAGACTTTGGCTCCAGCCTTCACAGGTCAGTGATGAGAGCGACAGGAGTCCGGCACTGTAAGATGTGCCCAGCACCA
This sequence comes from Meleagris gallopavo, assembly GCF_905368555.1. Classification (NCBI taxonomy): domain Eukaryota; kingdom Metazoa; phylum Chordata; class Aves; order Galliformes; family Phasianidae; genus Meleagris; species Meleagris gallopavo. The sequence goes on along the minus strand of NC_139417.1, from coordinate 8,789,520 downwards.
CCAGCTCACCTGCTACAAAGCAGCAAGTTCTGCCTGCTGAACACACAGTGCTTGGTCTCTTCTATTGGTCTATCCCACCTGCTTCTTAGAAATATTGATACCAAACAGTTTTTTCTTCTAATCTGTTCTTATTAAACTGCTGGCAACTGCAGCAACACAACCATGTAGGTTGAAACAACAAAAAGGCTTCACCAGACAAAAAGAAAGAAAATTCTTCTAAGTTCTTCACTTAATCACACGTAATTAGACTGAACCTAGAACCCAGAATTATGCATAATTCAGGAATAGAGTTATATAAAACATGTTTGCAAAACCCTTTTGGGAAAGCAGCAGAGCTAAGTAGACAGCAGCCTTTGTTCATATCAAGGTAGAAATCTAATCTTATTTTTGATATCAGATCACTAACAAATGGAAGAATGCATACTTATTATCAGATGGAAAGTATCTGTTCATCTAAAAATTAAAGCAGCAGCACTTGCCCTCCTCCAGTTACAGGAACTCCTATTTCAAGCTGTATACATTTTCCTGTTGTATTACTGGAAAAATGCAGCAATAAAACCCGAAGCAAATCCACTGGCATTGGCTTTTAAAAAAAGGCCTGTGCTCTGTGCCAGAGCTCATCCATCACTGGCACGTGACAAGCAAAACATAGCTGAAGTATTTAGCTCTAAAAAAAAGTTCCAGCCTCTCTGTAAATCTCTGCTAGCTTTACAGATCTTCAAAATTAGCAATAAACTTCAGGATTGTTGAGAACAGCTGGAAATACCCCAGGTTCCTGACACCAGGCATGTGGCACCCACAGCCCAACTCCACCGAGAGCAGAGGAGCAGTGCAGCCCAGGCTGCAGGAGCCAGCAGTGCACAGCAGCACCTGCTGCAGGCAGCCCTTTCTGCAAGTACTGGGCCCTTCCTACCCAACACTAATGCTTCTGCAGCCTACAGACAGAAGAGAAGGCATTCCGATGCCTATACATGCATAAAGATGTGCACTTTGAGCATAAGGAACAAAAAAAAGCAGCATTTTTGCTAGCTCCTTTTAACCATGGAGTTGTTTTCCTTCAAACATAAGCAGCAGTATTTATTATGAGAAAAACACTGCCCCACAAGTTGAGACATGCATTTACAGCTGTAAGTCTGGAACAGCTGCAGAGCTGCTCTTGCAGCAAGTATCAGCAGGACTTCTGAACGCAGCCCAAACAGATGAAACCAAGAATTACACAGCACACATATCTGTGGATAACACACTAACAGCACAAACACGTCAACAAAGAAATGTGCTGTATCACGTTCCATCACTGCTCCTCACACACAGCTGCTGTCCCTTACCGTGCCTAAGCCAGCTCAGAATGACTAGGAGGAACACACAGCCCTCTCACTTTGTCTCAGAACACAAGAGTAACCAAGGCAATTCGAGAGCTTATACGGCTTTTTCTTAGCTGATGAAGCCACTGAGCTGAGGGAGGGAAGCCCTTAAACCTCAACAGGGAGGCCAGGGGCTCTGAACAAGCTTTAGAAATACCAAAAAACAACAGCTTTCAGCTCTCCATACGCCCTTTGTGATCTGCAAGTTTAACAATTACATAAACAAAGCTCTAGCAAAATGCCAGCTTTATGTCTCAAAGCTATTTAATCTCCCTGAAACAAAAATAAAGCCAAGTTACAGGTTACTAAGCATACTCTGCCAGAAAAGAGCATGCAATTCTAACCCGTGCAGTATTTCCAGGGACCGTGTAATTTAAGAGCTCACCTCTTTGCCATGTAAAAATGCCATGGAAACTAAGAAACCCGAACCACCAAAGCTAAGCTACTTAAACTTCCCATTTAGAAACTGATCCATCCTAGAGCAGCACTCTGACACCGCTGGCCAAAAACACCGGTTGCTATAAAAAGACAATGCTGCCCTTTGTCATGGAGAATCCAAAATAGCATTCAGCCTTTAATCTTCTGAAAATGTGACAGCAAAATCTACATTACGTGGATTACACAAGAGAAAGTGCTAGTCAAGATACAAAAACCACCCAGAAATTCAAGCATCGAGGTTAAAATAAGCCCATGCATACACCTTTCTCACTGCCACCAATTTAGCAGCCTGGTATTCCTAACCCCTCAATAAAAGAACAGGGCACCTTTCCGAGCAGCCCTTGGAGTTGTGACTAAGCTGCTCCATATGTGAAGTTGCTCAGAAGGGAACCTATCAAGTCTTTCACAAGGGTTGCATTTGCTTTATTACAGGAAGATTTTTGTCTGCATTCTCTTCAGAAATCCCAACCCCTGATGCTTACATGGACAAGCCTGTTAAACTGTCCAAATCCTAAAATCTACTCTTAACTCCTTGAGAAAAAGATTCCAGAGGAGCACCTAAGACCTTCTGTAAGTGAACCAGCAGAAGAATGCTGCCAACAATCCAGTCACATATTCCACATCTCCTATTTACATGTATATTCATTCATACCATCAGCATACATCAAATGAAGCTTAGTTCCTTTCAGCTGAAAGCAGTCTCACAGCAAAACAAGACAGACGGCAGTAAGACGTGACAGCCATTTTCATTCTATGGTTCCTCAAATACTGGGTTTGAGACTTAACCTCAGATCAGTCACTGAGTTTTTGCTACCGATCAGCGAAGGTTCATGAGAGTCATTCACCATATCCTTCTAACTGTGTTTGTTTCAGAATGCACTGAACCACCCGCAAACACATCTCTAACCAAACCACACAACCTGGACTTCCATCCTTGAGGGATCATACAAGATTGAGTGATTTTTACACGCTCCTCCTTCCCCCTCCACGCTTCTTAAAGATACCCTGGAAGCAGGTTACAGCACCATTTGGTACCAGCCAGCGACCCCCTAACACAAGCAAGCATGGCTGGCACAAGTGTATCCACTAACCAAACAAGGACTTGGACAGGATGACTGCCAAAAGCCTCTTTTCTCCTCAAAACCCTGCAATACAGCACCATCATTCATGCTGTGCTCATATTCCAATTGTGTGTTTCTGAAGAACAACACTGTCAGAAAACAAAACGCATCAGGGAGAAATCAAGCTTATGGAAGGTCATGGAAGACTACATTCTTTGAAATCAAACTGTGTACAGTGATGTTAAGTCATAATTCACCCAGACACAAGAAATAACTGTTCAAAATTTCCTTTTGTCTCAACAGAACAAGTGCAAGATACTCCCTCCCCTTACCATTTGGTCCAGTGTGGCTACCGCCACATTTACTCCACCTACACCTCATCCTTGAGAGGCTGCTCGCTTCCATCAACTCTGAAAACTCCAGTATGAACACATCCCATCCATCCAGTTCAACCTTTACTTCCACTGAACCAACCTTCTGAAAGAGCTAATACCCCACAGACATCAAGATGATGCCCATCAAGTCAGCAGTTCCACTCTGTAACAAGGTGTATTAGCTAACGTCAGCCAAAAAATGATAAATAATTGGCCATCATGTTCTTAACCATATATCCAAAGTACAAGACAGATAACGTGCTGTTCTTTGGCAAAAATAAATGAAGAGTAATTGCTAGAAGGAAACTGTCAGCCTCAATAAGCACAAAATTAGGCAGTGCCCACAATCCCTGGAAGGTTTCAGGCACTACTGAAGCCTTCTGCATCACAGCACCGCGCAGCTATTTGGGCACTGTCGTCAAAGCCATCTGTGCCTCAAGAAAATAAACCCAGCAGTTCCCAGTGCTCATTCTTAATAGAGTCAACAGTGCTTGTGCAAATGAGTATTCTGTCCTGGTACAGAGCTCCCCAAGCTCTAGATGCCAACTGGAGCATCGTCAGCCAGTTCCAGCTAGTCAGCCCAATTCTGTTAGTTCCTTCCATTTTTCTGAACATCAGCACAGCTGGAACAGAATATAGTGACCAAGACATACAGTTACACTGAAAGGCTGTTGTGTGAAATCAGTAATTGCCCTTCCTGTCTGGCCTATTAACTGGCTGGTCAGCACGTACCCAGCTCCAAACCAGCCACGACTTGTGCACTCACTGCTTCCCAACTATTCAGCATGACAGATGTGATGAGTTCATCCTCATCGAGCAAGATTCTCAGAGATCAGAAGTGCTGTATAAGCAAACTTTTTTTTCCCCCCAGTAAAGCAATGCAAAACTGGACACTGCCTGGTTCCAGCTATCTTCAGCAGTAAGTATCTGACAACCAGTACAACAGAAGAGTACCTTCTGTACCTACTATAAAGGTTATTGTTAGTCCAACACATCCCATCAGAGGCACGCTCAGAACGTCAAGGACGTACTGTCATACAAATCAAGAAGTGCCCAAAATCATCATTGATGATTCAAAGTTCATGAACACTTTACTGGACATCACCACCAATAAATCTTCATTTGAACAGTTTTATCTCCATTATATCTACAGTAGTTAGACTCTGCAGCAATGTGTGGCTACTCACATCTCATTACATTGGGTCATCATTTTTTTTTTTAACTTTTTTTTTTTTTTGCAAAATCAAAGAAAAGAATTACATCGTAACAAAAATAGTTATTATGAAAGGCCCAAAATAAGATCATCATGAGATATTTCTAAGAAGAGACATAGAAACGGTTACCTACAATTATACCTTACAACTACACAATGTAGTCTCTAAGTATCTGAAAACCATCCCTATTTTGGATGCATTAACCTTGGGCAAGACAGAAAGCCAGGTACAATAACAAGCCATAGAGGAAAAATCCTCTCCCCTGCAATGGAAAATTTTCATCTCTTCAAGCAAGCCACAGAGATGCTGAGCCGGGCCGGCGTTGCCTAGACACCAAGTGCTGCCTCCTGCCAACAGGGACGAGCTATGCATCAGCAAACCAACAGCTGATATGTGGATGAACTGAAAGAGACAGCGAGTTTTTGCACACACTGGTGTAAAAAACCTGACTTCTGCCACATCACGGCACCACCCCCGTTCACTAGATACTCAAGAACCGTTATGAATATACAGGTATCAGCATAACAGATTAGAATCTCCCGTACTTACCTCTACATTTATAGTATACCTAGAGCAGAAAGTGCAATCAAGCCAATTTTGTTTTTGTTTATCTGCAACTCAGTTTCCATCCTTCCAACCATTTGCTGCAGTATCTCACTGAGGCATATTGTACCTGCCAAACAAGTTCTGTACTCAAGCACTGGTGCAGAAATGGCAAGGAAACCAATGAATGTCTTCAGAACAGAAGTTACACCTCAGCCTAGCACTGAAAGCCACATCAAACCACTGCTCACTCCCAACCCTCACTGTCCCCACAGGGACACAGCTCTGCTCTGAGAGGCACACACCTCACACCAGAATCACTGAGAGTTTATTCCAAATTGAAACCTTATCTAATTGAGTTTATTTAGACAATAAAGATTTAATGATTAAGAGCAACTAATGTTTAGCTTATCATTTTGGGTGGGACTTCCTTGTGGACACTCTGTCCCCAGTAGGTTTTTCACCATCAGCTTGAGAGTAACATACTCCCAAAGCAAGAAGGCAGACATCTGAGAGGACAACGGGGAATGGTTTTAAGCTAAGGCAGAGGAGGTTTAGGTTAGATATTAGGAGGAAGTTTTTCACACAGAGGGTGGTGACGCACTGGGACAGGTTGCCCAAGGAGGCTGTGGATGCCTCACCCCTGGAGGCACTCAAGGCCAGGCTGGATGTGGCTCTAGGCAGCCTGGTCTCCTGGTTGGCGACCCTGCACATAGCAGGGGGTTGAAACTGGATGATCATTGTGGTCCTTTTCAACCCAGGCCATTCTATGATGTTATGATCTGTGACCACAGCAGGGCACCGTTACAACAAGGTTCCCCTACTTTCCCCCACCCTCTTCAGAACACAAAAACGTCCCTAAAACACCCTGCCTCCTCCCCAGCTATCAGAGAACAATGATGAGGCATTACCACAGTACCGACATGGCAGAAAGCCCAACCACGGAGGGCAGCTAAGTGCTTCTTTCTTTAACATCTTTTCTCACCCTGCTTTTTCAAAGCAGCATGCCTGACAAATGTAAAGTATTCTCTGCAAGCAACTGGTAGGGCAAGAATGTCCGAGAGCACAAAGCCCAGCACTCACATCTCATCACTACCCAGCTGTCCAGCTCCATCCCAAATTGCTGTACCACATGCCCACCCTGATTCTGATCTACTTTGCCTCAAGAATAAATAGCAACATCAAACTGCATTATTTGTATTAGCAGAGTACTGCGGACAATTTATTATTCCAGCAAGCTATGAAGGGAAGAGCTAGGAAGAGAGCTTTTCAATTAAGGTAATGAATCTCAATTTATGGAAAAATACTTGGCCAAGTGTAAGGTCTTACTTTTATTAGAAACAAGTCCATTTGGATGGCTGTAATCCTCGCCAAGCACCCTGTGAGCCCTCCTCCCAAAATCCTTCCCACCACCCTTACCAGCAGACACCTCTGATCACTTCAGGTGTTTACAAAGAAGAAACAATGCTTTCTGAATTCTGGCAGTTAAATTGTTGCTGTTTCCCACTTACAAATTATAACAGCAGCATAGTAAACAACAACAAATAAATGTTACCCAATGACTCAATTTTGAAGTACATACGTGTGAATGCTTTTGTATATGTAGCCACGAGACAGGATGAGCAAAGATCCCAACGTTTCAAGGCAACCACACAACTCGATGCTAAACCCTTTTTCCAACACCTGACCCCGAAGTGTCCAGAGACGCACGCAGCACAAAAGCACACGGGCACATCCAGAACCCCCGCGTCAAAAAGTAAAAGCTGACAGACCAGAAGCAAAGGGCAATTCAATTCCAGCTCGTGTCAGGAGCGAGATCCGCGCTAAGCACGTGTACTTCGCGCAGTGGAAACGAGGCCAAGGACACATCGGGGCGCGACTCCCACCGGGCCGTTACCCACCAACAGCGATAACGCTGCTACGCAGAACGAACGCCTCCTGCTCCGCAGCCGTGCCGGAGCCGCGCCATCCGCCCCGCGCACTTCCTATTCCCCACACCGGGGGCAGTGGCGGCGCAGCGTTACGCAACGCATCCTCCCGTGCCGCCCGCAGCGCCGCCCGGCCCGCGGAACGCCGGCACCTCCCGCTCGGCACGAACGGACACGGCCGAACCGCCCGCCCCTTCCCCGGCCCGGAGCCCCCGCAGAGCCCCGGTCCCCACCCCCCGCGTTCCAGAGCCCTCCCCGCCACCGCACAGCCCCGACGGAGACCGCCCCCTCCACCACCTCCTTGAGCCCCGCACCCCCCGGCGGGCGGCCCGAGCCCTGGCCGTTACCTGAGGTCAGGTCGGCGCCGGCGGCGGCTGCGCCTCTTTTGTTTGTCAGACGTGAAAATGGCGGCGCGGAGCGGGGCCGGCCCTCCCCCACCTCGGCCCGAAGCCCCGCCCCGCCATCGCGCCCGCCTCACGCTATTGGCTCGGCCCGCCCTGCCGCGCGCTGATTGGGCGGCCGCCGGCGGCGCTGTTGCTAGGGGAGCCGGGGTTCGGGGCGCCGCGGGACGGGAGGCCTCGGCTCACCGCGGCCCGCTCTGCCGGCCGGCCCGCCCCGTTCCTGGGCCCTCACTCGCGAGCGGTGGCTCCTCGGGGCCTGAGGCCTGATGCTTGTGGTGCCGCCGCAGCATCCCGGTCTGTGTGGGATGCACGGTCCCGCGGCCTCGGGCTGGATAACGACTGTTGTGGTTTAAATTAGCGCGCAGCAGGCGCTGACAGTGAGCTCAGTGACGCCGCTTTAATCACGTTAATGAGACAGAGCGAATCCTTTAGACGCAAATTACTCCACGCTGCATTTAAACAAAGGTCAGCGAGCCAGCAGCCGTGCAGCACAGTTGTGCTGTGCAGCGTGTGCAGCTGAAGGGCTCTTGGTGTGGGGCATTGCTGCAGGGCACTTGTAAAGTCCAGGTCTCTTTGGATTGAAGCTAGCCGTGAGCAAACACGTGTGTATCTTACCAGGGGATTGGCAGCTGTGGCAGGAGATTGCCAACTGTGCTGCCGGTTTTAATCTGTAGTTGCTGTGAACACCCCGGGCCGGGGCTCCTGGTGCTGGACGTGGCACTGCTGCTGCTGCCAGTGCCGGGGTGTTCCCATGGGATTACAGCAGCGTTAGGTTTCTTGGACCTTGCTCTTCTTTCTGTCCGTCTTAATTAGCGATTCCAGGCTACAAGTCACTCCGACTCCTCCTGCCTCCCTGTGATCAGCTTTCCCGAGCCGGGTCGTGCCTGTAACAAGAGGATGTTGACATGGAGCGTGGCTTGGCAGCTGCGTACTGCTGCTCAGCTCTCACTGCCCCTCCACTGCCCTGCTGCCCTTGACCACATGTGGCTAGCGGTCACCTCCCTGCCACGGGCCTGCAGGCATGGGTACAGCACTGCTCCCCTGTCTGTCAGGTGACCCATAGCGCAACCTGAGAGCATCACCCCTGAGCAGTGCAGCCCGAGATGCTGAGCTCTGCAGGCCCTGGGAGTTGCAATAGCAGCACTCCTCTTGCTGAGTAGAAGGAGATTTGGCACCGCAGCCCCTCAGCACCTGCTCAGGTGGGCACTCTAAAAGCAGGCACTAAACGTCTTGTTTCCCCAGGCTCCTTTCTCTCCCTTGTGTGCTCTGTGTGAATGTATACATGTACATACGCTTTTAAAAGAGCTGTTGAAAAGTGCCAGGCTGACAGTTTCAAGGAACAAGCACTTGCTTTTATGAACAGAACTCATACAACATAGGAAGCAGCAGAGAAAACTCCTCTTTGCTGAATTGTGTCAAGTCCATGACCTGGAAGAAGCACACTTGATCATTAAATTCATGTACATTGTTGTTTTTTTCTCCCTGCCTAGGAGCTGTTCCTGTTACAGGGAGCAGAGGAATGCTGTAAAGTTCTCCAGTTCAGTATTATCCTTGTTGTGATGAGGGATGCAAAATTTCATTTATATGAAAACTGAGACCCTGAATCAAAAGATGTAAGCCAAAAGAAAAAAAAAATAATAATAATGCAGTAACTTCTCACCGAATCAGCCCAGTTCCAACAGAAGACAGCTTTCTTCTCACCGTGTAGTCCTCATGGGCAGTCAGACATGGCCTGTGCTCTGTCTGCACGGTGCGGTCTGTGCCATTTTTGTGGTGCCTACATTAGTTCAAATGAATGCACATGGTTCTCATTACTATTTACTTGCAAAACATTTCATGAGATGTTGTGCCTGATTCAGTACACAAGGCAGGCCACTGAAGAGGCCAGCACCTAATTTAATAAGGAAGATGGGAAATGTCGTGCTTTAAAGATGCCTTGCACGGAAATAGATTCCAGGCTCTACACTCAATCCTGATGGGGCCAAAAATAATAATAATGTGAGAAGGAAGCTGGAAGGTGAAGAGCGATGGGAGGGCTTTCTGTGCGGGGCAGCAGAGAAGATGCCAGAGCTCTGGCCAGGCTCCTTCTGTCAGCCTCAAGCAATTTCAAGCTGAAGGCTGAGGGATGGGGATAAACACGGCATAACACAGCCAGGCTCTGTTGGCTAGGGTGGGAGCTCAGCTCTGGGATTTCTCAAGAGCTGCCAGGACAAGAGAGGTCACAGGTGTTGGAGCAGTGCTTCCCTGCAGAAGGCTGTGATTAACGGGATATGTTTTCTTCCCTCTAAGTTTCTATTAACTGATTTGATCTGACCCAGGAACCACAAACAAAAACATCTGTAGCTTATGGTTTATGGGTTTGGTTTGTTGGCTGTGTTGCAGGCAAAGAGGCAGCACCAAAGGCTGCCTCCAAGCCAGCAATGTGGGCAAAGTACTCTCTGCCTCTTTCCCCTGTGGAGATCAGGGACTCCTGCCAGATTGCTACCACAATAGACTCAACTTGTGCTCCTGATAACAAAACTCCAGCTACTGCTCTGTCCCCTCCTTTCCCTGTCTTTATCAGTTATGTCTGCTGTGCCGGCAGACCTCCAGTATGACTCTCCCTTCCCTTGTGAGCTGCTGGCACAGCAGAACTCCTCTGTGCTACTGCAAGATAAAAACATTCCTCACCAAAAAAACACATGAACATAACAATATGGAGATAACCCAAAGGTTAGAGCAGGCCAGAGGATTATTTTCAGTACCACTTTTCTGCATTTTCCTGCATGGCAAGGCAGTCTTGCGGGTGGGCTTGCAGCCCCAGCACAGGGGGGCAGGAAAGCACCGTCCATTTTGGTTTCCTCCTCTCACTTCTCTGTTCATGCAGCTCTATCCCTCACTGCACACCCTCCTGCAGCTTTGCTTTCCAATTCTGCTTTTTCTCTGAGCCTCCCTCAGATGTTTCTCAGTGAATAAATCCCCGCTCTCTGCACAGCGCTGTGCGGATGTCTGCACTGCCGCTCAGAGCTCAGCCATGCAGGCTATTTAGGGCAGGGAAAAGCCACTTCAGATATAAATATCAATCAAAAACAAGCTAGTTCTTCCGTCAGCTGCTCTCAGCCTCCCACCACCATCACCCTCTGATTTCCATCCTCACTTTTGTGATTGCTCTGTGCAGCTGGGTTTCACTCAGATTCTGGACCCTTTGCATCTCTGTGGGATAAGGGATGGTCCCAACAGATCCCATGAGGCATTTTGCCAGGGTGAGAGGAGGTCAGATGTCCCTCTGAGCCATCCTGGCGGAGAACTTCTCATCCCCATACAGCTCATGTAATGCTTGCAAGATTTTGAAACAATAAATCAATTGCCACTCTTACCAATGATCTTCCATGGAGGAACCTGGATGCAGGTTTCCTCCTGCTCCTTTCCCTTGCTCCCTCATCCCACACCTCCTGCTAGCAGCCATCTATCAGCCCAACACGAATCAGTGAGCAGGCAGAGCTGGCAATGCCAAGAGGACAGTGCTCTGACAGCGTCAGTTGGGAAGGAACGTCATGCTGCTGATACAGCCCTTCCCTGCAGTTCCTCCTGCTGCTCCAGGGACTCTTCCTGGGCTATTTTTAGTGCTGAGTTACATCACCACCTATTGCACAGCTTTGAAACAGGCGCTGGCTGCGAACAGCCAGGCAGCAGCTGCAGCAAACTGTTTTCCTGCAGTGACAGTGGCAGGGAGGTGGCTGGGCTGCAGACATGAGCTGGGCTTGGAGGGACACACCATAAGATCCCCACTGCCCCAGCCCTGGGGATGCTTCCCAGCAGCTCTGCCATTGTCTGGCCGTGTGATACCAAACAATTAATCCTGTGTGCTTCTCTTCTTTCCAAAGAGAGATTGAATGCTGACCTATTTCTTTAGGGGAAATTTGCAAAGGCCTCCAGCCCCTGTGACAAACAGGTGGCACTGAAAGCACAGCTGTTGCTGCCTATTCCCATCACCCCTTCTGCTGCTGTAATTGCCTAACATGGCAGCCATGGTGCACATAACAGATCTGCTCCTGCAAAGAGCTCATGATTTCCAGCTGGCAGAAGCTCATGCTTTTGGGTGAGAGCAGTTCATGTGCCATCCAGCCACGTGGCTGCACACTGAGAGGAGGCTTGCTGTGCACGGGGCAGTGAGACCTCGGTCTCCCTGGCACTGTCACCATCATCGCGCTTCCCAGGGAAGCTCACTGCCCTCCTCCCCACTGCCCAAGTGTTCAGGCTGCTGCAGAAAGCTCTTCAGCAGAAAGCAGGAAAAAGGGGATCCCTGCATGGCCCCGGCAGCATCCAGCACAGACCCCCATCCTCCTGCATCCCAAAATCCCTCTTCTGGGAGATCGTGTCCAGAACGAGGGACAGAGCTGCATAAGGAGGAAATTCTGTGTTAAATTCCTTCCTCCCGAGTCATTTTCAGAGAGGGAACAGTGTGTGCTCCCAGCACAACGATGACGTCTTGCTGGCTGCCCACAGCTCCTGGCTGCTGTCCCCGCTGAGGGAAACACCCGCCAGAGCCCCCACATCCCTGGGGCAGAAGGTGCAGCTATCACCGCAGAGCTGCACAGATCCCCTCTCCCTTTCCCCTCTACTCTCCAGGGGTGCAACGGTGGCAGAATTACACTGCAGACTGTATGTGAGCCCAGTGATTAGTCTGGGCTTGCTAACCAAAACTGGGATTAAGCAGAAGAACAAAAGCCTCATCTGCTGCAAACCAACAGCTGCATGCAGATCACCAGCACCACATTCATTTGTCCTCATTTCCCCAGCAGGAGCAATGAAATGGTTAAAGCAATCTGAGGAAGCAGTTAATTTTGTATTTGCATTGAGCTGCTTAAAAAGTAAACAGGGAGTGAGGACAGGCTGCCAGCAGCTGCTGCTGACCTCAAAATAAAAGAAATTGCAGGCTGATCTGGAGCAGGGCAGACTTGCAAGCACAGCAAGTGAGGAATGTGACAGCTCTGCCTGGCATAGTGCTGCTGTCCTCTCCTCCCTCCCAATAGGGCCATGGCACTGGGGAGGGTATTGGAAAAAATATTCCTGATGATTTTCTCCTCTCATAGATGAGGCAAATGCTGCCTTGATCTGGACAAGCTATGCAGGGATTATTGAAGCCAACTATCTGGGCCAAGGTTAATGAAGAAGCCTGCGAAGCCCTCCCAGCCAGTTCCCTCCTCTCAGGCGGGTTGGCATCACACTGCAGGGAGCCACGAGGTTTAGCTCCTGCCTGACTGTGGAGCACGCGGAGCTCCTCTGCTGATAGCTGGGAATCATAGGGAAGGATTATTATTGTTATGGTTATCACTGTCATTATCCAGTACTGCCGTCATCGCGTGGGGATGAGCTCTGTGCTGCTCAGCAGGAGCTGGGGCTGTCATGGGGTGAGTGGCTCGTCCCTGAGTGATGGGCTCCTCCTTGCCAGAGCAGTTTCCAGCATCTCAGTCCTGACTTGGAAGCCATTATGATAGAATCATTAAGGTTGGAAAAGACCACTAAGATCATCAAGTCCAACCGCCAACCCGTCACCACTGTGCCCACTAAGCCATGCCAAAATACTGTCAAATCCATGGGTTCATGCACAAGGGCTGCTGGATGTGGAAGCAGCTCCACACCCAACCTCTTTTCCCTGCAGCCTCCACCACTCAGTAAGGCACAATTACTCACTTAATTAAGAGGAAGGGTAATTAGCCACCCAAATGGCTGCCAAGGAATGCCAGAGTCACAATGGTCCTTGTGACAGAGGAGATAACACTAAATGGAGATCATTGTTCTTCCTGGCCTTGAAAATCTGCTGAGGTCACGCAGTGCTCAAACCCACTGAAGACTTGTGCTGAAGATATTAGGAAAAATTTCTCCTCGGAAAGAGTGGTGCGGCACTGGTAGGGGCTGCCCAGGGAGGTGGTAGAGCCACTGCCCTTGGAGGTGTTCAAGAAAAGGGCAGATGTCACAGTGAGTGACTGGGTCTAGTGGTATGGTGGTGATGAGTTTATGGTTGGACTAGATAGTTTTAGTGGACTTTCCAGCCTTTATCATTCTGTAACAGGGCACTGGTATCCCTCTCAGCACCCCTTCATCTCCCCACTCCTCTTGCACGGCCATTGGGACCACATACAGGGTGGCCATCCCAATGTGGTGTCCTTGCAAGGCCACCAAGAGTGTGCCACCGCACCGGGTGGCACTGGGGACTCTGGCTGGGGATGCTGGCGTTAGTGCCATGAGCAAGCAGCAGGAAGGGTGATACAGGGACATGCAGTCAGAGGCATCAGGGGGGACACTGCAACAAAGTCACACAAAGTAAGGCAAAGAGGAGGTGGTCCCGGATAAACCCACCCACCCACTGCCATTGGAATCTCTGCCAGGAGGCCGACTGCTGGCGTCAGGCCTGGGAGGGGAATGGTGATAGCTGGGTAATGGTAATCGGTAGAAAAACCTATTTATAGAGCTTATAATGAGCTACTTCTGAGACAAGATGAAAGGGAAGGCGATGAGTCAATAGGGTAGGCAGGACTGAACTTTCCTGCTAATGAGACCGTTGTTTCACACAGAGGGGTGACCTGCGTGTTCCCAACAGTGTCACTTTCAGCAGATGGAGGGAGAAGGGGACACCTCTACCCCTTGTGAGGCACAGCTGAGCTCAGCTCTGAGCTCTGCACTGCAACCAGCCCCCGTGCTCCAGCACAGAAAGGCCTCAGGGACAGTGGGGGTCCCCAGGGGCTGTGCACCACATCCCCCCAGTGAGCACAGACCCAGCAGCTCCAATACCAGTGAGGGGGATAAATTTAGCCTCCTCACCCAGCTTTTCATTTCAAAGCTGCCCGTGGGAAACATTTCCATTTTATCATGAAAACAACTTGGCTGCAAAAATAAATTATAAGGACATCAAAGAAATAATGCAGTAGTTGGGTGCCCAAGGCCCCCAGAACCCTCTTGCTGGGGTCCTCCCCCTGGCCACGAGCCCCGCAGCACTGGCTATGCATCTGCAACCCCAAGCAGCTCCAGCAAAACGCACCTGCCACCACCCCAGAGCTCCAGCAGTGGGGAGCAGCCAGGCTGGGGATGAGCTGAGAGCCTGACCTGGTCTTGACTTCTTGCTGAAACCCAAACTTCACCCATGGTGCCTATTACCTGATAAATAGATTATAACATGCCAGTGGAAATTAACATAAGAGAAGTGGCCCAAAGTCCTTGCTCAGGACCAGAAACATCAGAAAAAATGGCAAATAAAATAGAGGTAAAAATAATCCAGGAGCCTGCAGTCAGCAGCCCAGCCCCTGCAGTGCTTCAGGGCCACGGGCATTAATTTTGCCCCATGATTGGGTGGGGAATGCCGCATCACCCTGAGTCAGGGCTGCTGCAACCACTTGGTGTGGTGGGATGTCTCTCCTCAGCCTAACTTTCCAATTAAAGACATCCCCGCAGGGGGAAGAATCAGATTGTATCATTGGAGATGCTATCAGCCTGTATTCCCCCCAGGTGAGAAAGCCAGGCTGCCCAGCTCTGCTGCTCTATTTTCGCCCTGCAGACTGCTCATTTCCTTGTCCTAGGTCTGCGCTTTCATTTCACTCCCTTCCAGCTTCCCAAATTAGCACGGGCAGGCTCCTGCTCTGTTTGCTTTGGAAGAAGATGTGTTGCCACAAATTATTTTTGATTAAAGTAAACAAAGACTCTCCCTCTCTTCTCCCCTCACCCCCCGCTTTGATGTTGTCACTAATTTTAGTGCCCAGAGGAGCAAACCCAAGGGCTCTGGCTGGGGCCCAGCACAGGACACCGGGACACCCTGGGCTGCCAGCCCTGCTGGCACCTCCGCTAGGGCCACACATGTCCCCGAGCCCTCAAACAGCCCTGTGCTGGCGTATTCCCATAAGAAGCAGCCTGGATCAGTGGGAGCCATGCCACCACAGCCATGCGGAGCTGTGGGCTCATCCAGCACTGGGGCAGGAGGTGTGGGCACAGCAGGGACACACAGCCTGTTTCCAGTACGTACACAGGGTTGTGAAATCCAGGATTTATCCCAGCTGGGCTGTTCCCGGCAGCTGAGCCAAGGGATTAGCAGGTACAGTAATTCCCATTTAACCTGTGGGGAACTGGCGCTGGATCACATTCCCATTTCCTGAGCCTACTGCCCACCCTTGCTCACCGCTCAAGCTAGGGCTGGGACTCAGGGAAGCGATGAACCAGGGACAGTCACTATGCATGCAGCTTGCCACAGCACAGCAGCATGAGGCCAGACCACGGGCAGGATGACACCGGGTCATGTCAGATCCATGCAGGGTTCTGCAGCCCAAACAGTGTGGGGGATTCAGGTGGTGACTTGCACAAGGCCCTGACTCAGCAAGGGCACACGGGGCATTATTTACCCAGACTTTTTTTGGTAGCTGTTTTGCAAGGAGATGAAACCAGGGAGAGCATCCTTCCCACCCCAGAGAGCCCCCAGCTCAATGAGGTTTGGGGTGGCTGTCCACTGGAGGACACCCAGAAGAGCCATTACATCTCCGCCTCCCCCACATTCCACCCCTGCAGCCCCTTCCTGGCATCAAACCTGCTCAGCACACAAAGCTATTTATAGCCTGAACTGATGTTGATTTGGATGGAGTGGAAGATAAGAAAGTTATTTTTAGGAGCAGGCTTTGCTGGCTCAGGCATGCTCTGTCCCTCCTGCGGAGCACAGCTAGGTGCTGGGACACCCTGGGCTGGCACCGTGCTGCAGGATGAGCCTGGTCCCTTCTACAGATCCCAAATCCATGCTCTCGGGGGAGAATGATGCCAACATGTTCTGCTGCTTTCCCTTTGTTGGACCTCTGCAACTTTGGGAAATGTCAGCCCACATGGCCAGGGCCAGGTAAAGAGGCAGGCAGCTAAGGATAGATCTCCCCAGAAGGAACTGCTGGGCAATGCTGCCAAAAAAGCATTGCCAGCCAGTCCAGCCTACGACAGCTGCACTGCTTTGGGAACCCCAGCTGTCCTTTGTGGCCAAGATTTGGTCTCAGCTGAAGGCTGCGCTGGCACGGCTTGCCCACCAGCTCTATGATTCTATGATCCTCTCCTCAAGCACATTGGCAGGAACCATCAGGAAAGACGCTCCAACGGTAATTAACCTTCAAGCACATTATGCAAGCACATTGTTTTCAGGAAGGATGGGAGCGGTGGAGAGCCCAGAGACACAGAGCTGGCAGCAATGGGGGACACACTGTGACCACAGTCATGGCTACAGGGCAATGACCTGGTGTGATTAAATCTCAGATAAGCCCTCGTTCCCCAAGAGGAGCTGTAAAAATCCCATTGCTCCTGAGGCCTAGAAGTGGTGCCCATGAAGAACAGCAGTCCTGGCTGGCACACAGGGTGCTCTGGCCACGCAGCCATGACACATCCCTTCCCCACTGGTGCCACGTTCTGTCCGCACTGGCTGGGACACCTGGACACCTCCCTGCAGAGTCCTGGTGGCCATTCAACTTTTGATTTATGGCAGCACATATCAAGCAGACTCTGTGCTTCTTATTTCAGGGAAAAAGGAGTCACACAAAAGTTTCTGCCCTGGGTGCTTGGGCTTGAGGTGCCCTGTATCACAAAGCTGCAAAACCCCAGTGGCAACAAAACCGAAGTACAACACATGGCTAGAGTACCCTGGCACTGGTGCCATCAGCGCTTGGTGCTGGTACTCACACTCTGTGATCACTGCTGCATCACAGACCCCAGCTCTGCTGGCACACCCTGCTCCCAGCCTGAGCTGCACCGGGGGATGCTCCAGGAGGGGACAGAGCCAAAATGGAGCTGGGGAAGGTAGGGAAGGGGCAGGTGTGGGAGCACAGAGGGTGCCACACAGTGTCTGGTGGTCTGCACAAAGCCACGGGACCCCACGTGGGCAGGGCTGGCCAAGCAGCCTCCTACCCACGCTGAACTATTACATAAAGGCAGGATTGCGTGAAGGTTGAGCAGTGAAAATGGAAATAACGTCGGTGCCAAGCCCAGCCTGGCGCCAGCAGGAGTGCGGGGCTGTGCGCGGGGCACAGTGCGTGTGGAGGGCGCTGCGGGGGCTCGGGGAGCAAGCTTCGTGCCCTGCCTCCGCCCGTGCTATTTAAATCCATTGCTTGTGAAAGCCAGACCTGAAACAAGCAAATAAACATTATCTGGAAGCACAGCAGCCCTGACAAATCTCCCAAACATTCAGTGGGCCGCCGGCAGCGGTTGCACAACAGGAAGAGGCTGCGGATCGCATCGCTGCGCGCAGCTCCCGGCGCTCCAGCTCGGGCTGTGCGTGCGGCGCTGCCGGTGCTGTGTGCCACTCCAGTGCCCTGCCTTCAGCCTTCTGCCCCTCGGCACAGCGGCATCCGTCGTGCACAGGTGCCCCAGGAGCACCGAGGGGCTTCTGGTCTCAGCAGAACAAGTTAATGATTTAACCCCCATCCGAGCCGAACTGTTTTTAAACCTCCACGTCGGGACGTGTCGAGTAGGAGAGAGTTTGACCCGAGATCTGCCAGCTCCTGGGTGACGGCGCGGGGGTTCGGCCCTCTGCTGCGGGGGGAGGACAGCGGCCACCGCTCTCCTCTCGGCGGTCGCTTGCTGCCACCTGGTGCCACTTCGCCACAAGTGCTGCAGTGGCGGCGACCGAGGCACGGAGCCGCGGGCTGCGCTGTGCCAACCCCGTGTCCTTCTGCGGCATGGCAAGGGGAGAGCAGGAGGAGCGGCGTTTCTCCAGTGGGGTCTTTATCGTGCAAAAAATGGCATCACCGCTACAAAGCTGGGGGACCTCCGGTTTAATGCAGCTCACGAGGTGGACGCTGGGATCTTGCTGGGATGGAAGAGACACGCAGGGGATGCCCGACGTGTCCCAGCTCCATCAGAGCTCCGTGCAGAGCTGCAGGAGGGAGCTTCTTTTCCCGGGGGGAACAGAAGGGAGTGGGTAACTCTGGAACAATGAAGACACAGTTCTGCTTTCAGGTGCGGACAAGCATCTGCACAGCAGCAGGCAGGTTTGTTCCAGTCCCATGCATCACCCACTGAGTACACCCAGCAGAGCCTGAGATTCCCAGGTCCTCATTGCTGTGATACTTTTGTTACTTCCTGAGGTTGACAAGGAATAAGAGTACCTGGCAAAAACACGTCATTGACCTTATTGAGCTTTAGTTTTAATTCTGCGTTAGCGGAGGAGGACTGATGAGAAGCAAATGCTGTCCTGGTGGGAGCAGCACAGGGTGCACAGGGATGAACACAAAGCCCAGCAGTGCTACAGACAACGTGGCAGCACACCCAGAGCGCCCACACAGCTGTTCCCTGAATCACATCACAAAAAGGAAAGAAAGAAAAAAACCGATAGAGCAGCACATCAAGGCTGCATAGGTCCTAGTCTGCAGGGCAAACTGAGCACTTCTAGGAAGCAGCTCAGTGCAGTGCCCCCACCTTAGGAGTGCATTCTCACAACTGTCTGCTGTGCAAAAAAGAAACCCCAAAACAATGAAGCCCAATGAAACGCTGACCCCACACATCTTCCTTGCCTTCCCCACGCTGGTTGCAGCAGCACACGAAGGGCTGGAGGGGCACTGTGCCGCTCTGTGGGTGTCCCGTCCCACACAGGCAACAGGAACATGTCAGAGAATCTTATGTCCCAGAGTGCTCCCGACTTGGCTTCCCCAAGGTAAACATGTTCTGCTGCCAGGAGGGTTGCAAAATGCCAGGAGTCAGGGGAAGGTTCAGACAGTGGGAGAAGGACTGTGGGGCAGCTTCCACGTGATACCCTGCACTGCTCAGCCCCACAGCAGCACAACATTTCCCATGGCTGAACCAGATCCCAGATGGGAGCCCCACTGCCCAGGGCCACAGCCTTACCTTGGGGTGAGGGACCTGGTTCTCAGGGGCAGCCCTTGGCACGCAGCAGCGTGGGGCTTTGCTGGCTCCCAGCAGGGAATGAGGGGCGAGGTGTCAGTGCCCACTTCCAGGTGCTCTTGTGCCCGTCAGTGCTCTCAGCTGCTGCCAGCCCCTGGGCAAGGGACTGGGGGGTACTGTCACCAGGCAGGAGCTGCCCCTGCTCCTGCAGCGATGTCCAGCTGCAGCCAGGAGGTGCCCATTGCATACTTTTACCATGTTTTCGTTTTCAAGTGCAAAGACTCAGCTCAAGTTGAATGGGCCCCAAGATTTTATTGTGCTTTTTGACTGTTTAGGGCTACCTCCTTTTAAAAAGGAAAAAAACAGCAATTTCACCTTTTATCTTAGAGGAGGTAAGCGTGGAACCTTCCTGCTCGTCATGATCTCTCAGTATTACCAAGTGATCCTCATGGCAAAACCTGGAACTCATAGAAACGCGAGAGGAAAGAAGAGAGCCCCAGCACTGCCATTCTACACAGCCCTGTCTGTCCCAAAGGAAAGAAATCACCACATGGAGTGCTCTTTAAATTCCTAGATTTTAATTGCCATAGAAATCCTCTGCAGACAGCAATCTGTGGCATATGAGAAACCATACAGATACCCAAACATTTCTTTTCTGGCTTTTACCACATAAAACTATCAGTGATTTTTTTTTTTAATTATGTTTTTTTAAATCAACTCCTTTAGTAGAAACCATAACAAGCGATTAACAGGAAATTGCTCATTTTCCAAAAGAACAAATGTTTCTTCTCTCAAAAAGAGCAGAGAAACCACTGGGGAGTTCCAAATATATGTACAGGTACCTGGGCACGATGGCCGTCACGCACCGGCCGGTTCCCCTCTTCCACACATTTTCAGCACCGTCACCATTCGCAGAATTCACGGAATTCATTAAGAAATGTGTTATGTACATCGGAGCATTCTGCAGCACGAGGGGACATCGAAGAGCCGAGATGCGCTCGCCCCACGCTCGCCCTGCCCCATGGGCTGCTCACAGGCTGTTAAGGCATCACACATGCACAGGAGCTGCTCAGGGATCTGAAATCTGCACAGCCGAAGTGTGAAGGCATTCACACACACAGCCGTGTGACTTCCACGTGATCTCTCTCATCATCTGAGCAAGGAAAGGAGCGCCGTGCCCAGAGCGCGGGGTTCGCACAGCACGGCAGCATGCAACGCGGCGGGCAGGGCTGGGAACACGGCGAGTCCTGCTCCGGGACACCTCCTGTCCCCTGCGTTTGTCAGAGTCCAGGGGATGTCATTCACAACTGTGTGCCAGTAATGTGGGCAACGTGGGCTGCATTGGGAGCTTCAACACACTGCGTGGCTAGCGGGTTGTGGTTTCTGCTCATTTCTACTGTAACTTAGGAGTAGAAAAGGTTCAGGTCCTGTTCCTGCATCTATGTGGGCTGCTCAGAGGTCCTAGGTCGCTGTGTCAGCAGTGCTCTAGGTCGGTGTGTCAGTGACTCTGCCTGCCTCAGGGACTTTGGCACGTTCACCATGGTTTGTACAAATCCCTGAGAACTCATCAATGCTTCGATGTGTTACAGCTCTGAGACGCGGCCTCGGCACGGCTCCAGCCCCATCACGCCTGCTTCTTGCTGTTGCCTGTGCTGTGCAGCATTGCCAGGAACTCCAGGATGAGATTTGCTGTCTTGCGTGGCCGCTCCACCACCACCGAGTGGCCACAGTTCTCCAGGATGGACACGTGGCAGTCCGGGATGGCACTTGCTAAGATGTCAGCACCAGAAACATCCAGGACCTGGACGTTGGGGAGAAAAGTCACTGCCATAGCACTGGGCTTTACTGGCCATGGCAGAAACCCCACTGGAGATGCCTTTGCAGGCTCAGTCGAGATCACATACTCATTAAGGTTGGAAAAGGCCTCTAAGACCATCTAGTCCAACCACCAACCATCACCACCATGCCCACTAAACCTTGTCCCTCAGAGCCACATCTGCATGTTTCTTGAACACCTCCAGTGACAGTGACTCCACCACTTCCCTGTTCCAGTGCTTGGCCACTGTTAATCCAACAGCACAGGACACTGCCCACCATGCTTGCCAAAAGGGCTCCTTTGGTGCCTCAAACAGAAACAGACTGCGCAGCAGTGCACCACATGGCACGTTGCTTTTGTCAACCCAACAAACGCTGATGCTGAGCATCAAAACAGATGCTGAGCAGGGATGCAGACATGGCCTTGCAATGCTGGTGGGGAAGGGCTGAGGCCTATCTCCCCAGTCCCCTCTCATTGGGTGCTAGCCTATGCCTGCACTTTGCCCCTTCCCCACCCTCCAGATCTCCCTGTTCCTCCTCTTGCAACCACATGCAGTGATGCTTTCTCCTTGCCACCTGCACCCAGAAGAGCACATCTTTCCCTGGTTGCCAGCACAACTCTACTGGCAATTTATTCCTCTTATTCCTCTTCCCAGATTATGTCAGACCTAGCAGCACCCAAAAACCTGAAGCCAAGAGGCAGTCACATACCTGGTCCTGCTTTCCCCAGATGACCTGCGTCGGTGCTTTGATCTTGTTCATGTTCTCATGGAGAGAGTGCCGGGACTTCTCATCCACAATTTCTAAAAACACTGGGATGAACAGGGGGAGAGTAAGCTTATGGAGAAGGATGCTTTGTGTGCAACCCCATGACATGGAGAACCAGCTCACAGGCAGGGGCGGTGGTGGCATTCAGCACCTCCACCAAACTGCAACAGAGGCATTTTTCAACCCCACCTCCTCATAGACGTCAGTATGCACTGAACCAGCTAGGGGTATGAGGACAAAGCAGCAGCCCCATTGCCTATGCATCCCTAAATCCACCCACCCCATTGCCCTTTGGGCTCTCAGCATGAAGTACAGGGGGCAGCCCAGGGATGCAGGACACACTTACATTTTCGGTAGAAATCGTTGTGTGGGATGCGGACGTCCACCAGGCCCTGAAGGATCTGCAGGGGAGAAAAGGGACATCCTGCACCTCGTATGGGGCCAGCAGTGTGCCTGCCCCACCACCAGCTGGCCCACTACATGTCTGGCTGTCACATCAGCACTTGGGTAACAAGCATTTCACCAGAAACTATTTCAGCCTTTTGTAATGCTAAACTGCATTTTTCTCCGATGGCTGGCAGGCTGTTTCAGCCATGACTCTGCTTTTCTTCCTTCTTTTGTTCTTTTGCCAAAAAAATTGGTCTTGGCATGACTTCACATTTTTTTCTTATTCTCCAATCTACTCATCCCAGACTTCCTAAGGAAAACCTGGCTAAATAGCGAGCTCCTTGCCAAGTTCCTCTCACCTCACAATGCCGTGATTAACATTTCCATGGCTTCTGCTAAAAAAGCAACAAACAGTTCCCCTCCAGGCCAGACAATAGCCTTCTTTATTTATTTAGTGCTTCCTGACAGCCATATTTATTGAAAAACACTTTTATTTCACGTCCTGCTGCTGGAAATCTTGTGCCTCACGCAGGGTTATTCCAGCCGGCACTGGCAGAGGGCAGCAGGGAAGCCCACAGGGAAGCTGTCAGCGGGCAGATCCGGTATGCCGCCCCAAAATCTCGCTCCTGGTTCCTCACCTGCTGTGGCACCTTGAATCGAACATAGGAACAGAGTTTCAGCATGTCGGCCATCTCCTCGGGTGTGGAGGGAATCAGTGGGATCCTGTCGGTGCGCTCGGACTCCTTCAGCTCCCGGAGCATCTTGACAAACTTGCTATCGGTGAAGCTCGGCAACCCTGGGGCAAAGAAGAAGGGGTGAGCACAGTGCAACGCAGCAGAGCCCCCAGGAGAAGCCTCCTGTCCTGCATGGGCTCCTGTAGCCGTCTGCCCGAGGCTTTAGCTCTAGCTGGGCAAACTGCAAAGCTCTGGAGAACAGCGATCAGGGCAGGGCTGTTAATTCCTCCTGTGAGCTCTGTGCCTTGCCAGAGAATTTCAGACTATATATATGAATTGTTTCAACAAATTTTGCACTATGTGATGTTCGAGGACACTTTGGCACCAGCACCACTCTGGGTTCTTGCAGCAGCTCCTGCTCACTCTCCTCCATGTTCTGCCTGCCCCATGTCACTCACCTGCAGGACAAATCAGAGACAGGCTGCACACATCCTCTGGGTACTGCGCGGCATAAACCCCGGCAACGTTCCCACCCATGGAGGTGCCGACGAGGTGGAAGGGCCTCTTGTTCAGCTTGATGCACTCCACAAACTGCACAGGAGCAGAAGGAGCATTGTTAGGGCAGAGGAAGCAAAGGCGTGGTGTCCTTAGAAAATTCACCCCAAAACCATGAGGCCAGTGGACTGACCCGGCAGCCTGGGCAGGACTGTGGGAGGGAGTGGGGCCACGTGGGTAGCAGCATCCCTTACATCCCTTGTGCAGCAGGAGTGGCAGCGAAGCACCAAGAAACTTTACCTGGTGGATCCTCTTTGCTTGTCCCATAATGGAGTAATCATCCAAGGCTGAGCGGGTTGTGCCCTCATGCCCAGGCAAGTCAACGCACACCAAGTGCAGGTTCTTGGGGAGGAACTGCCAAAACAAAATGGGGTGATCATACCAATGGGAAGGCAGATTTGCACTCATATGGATGAAAAGGATTCAACGAATAACAGCCACAGAGCAGAGGGTATTCCTAGCATATATCGTTATAACGATCATCATAGCCCATGTGCCCCCACACCACCCTTGAACCCCAGACTATTGACTCACTAAGCAGCAACAGGAAAACTGAAGTCTCACCTTGACTATGGACAGCCACATGTCTTTGTGGCCTGAGAAGCCATGCAGCATCAGGATAGATGGCCGGTACCCAGGTCTTCCTCTATAGGAATAACAAAACTGATAGCTGTCGTCATAGTTTACGTATTTGACCTGCATGCCCAGGGCTCGACGCCAGTACCTAGAAACAAGGAGAAAATAACTCCAGGAGCAAGATCAGGGCACAGTGGGACCCTTTTCCCATATGCCACCTCAACGGCCTTTGAAAATGTGTTCAGATATACACACCAGCAGTCTGTTGGTGACCGTCCCCTGCCCAGAAGATACCAACCTGACCCCACAGAAAACTGGGCTATTCCTCAGGAAGCAGACAGCTCCCACCAGAGCAGGCCTGCAGCTGCAGTAAAACTACCAGCCAGAGGGGAC
Source organism: Meleagris gallopavo (assembly GCF_905368555.1). NCBI lineage: Eukaryota > Metazoa > Chordata > Aves > Galliformes > Phasianidae > Meleagris > Meleagris gallopavo. Next base: position 8,765,206 of record NC_139417.1, on the reverse strand, counting down.
CTGGGCAGAGATTATCTGTGACACTTTGGACAGATGCTGTGTACGTGCAGTCAAAGGCCATGGAATAGGTACGGTTTGTCTGCATTTCCCCTGCAGTCAAAAGTCAAAACAACTGCTGGGCTCCTCCTAGCAGCCAAGGTGCTTCCAAATACCAACATACACAATGTCAGAATTTACTTGAGACACAGAATCAAGGTCACCAACACTGTGCTGGGCTGTCCTAGCTCTCTGCCCACTCAAAGCTTATGCATAGTGCAATCCTCTTTTACCATAATCCCTTTTTTGAGGGAGTTAGTGGGACTTAAGTGATATCATGGCCATGTGTGGGTCCTACAAGGAGAGGCGAATTTCTCCCTGAATAAGTGTCTTAAGAGTGCTCGCCTCAAAGGCACCGGTGTAAACTACTGATGGGCAAGTTGATAACATTTTTAGCAACTGATCCTGATGGATCAATTCAGTAGAAGACAAAATAATCTGTGCAAAGCTGAACTGATCTCCCACAAGGTGTTAACAGGCTCAGCAGCCACAGTTAAACCGCTTAACCCGTGGGCAGCAGCGGCTGACCCTGCTGGGCTGGCCCCAAGTGCCCCTCAGCCCCTGTGAACACTATCAGAGAAGCATGATTGGTCCTCCAGGTCCCTGTGCTGTGGCATCTCAGTGATGATGAGGAGGGAAATGAGCGATGGGAGAAGGGAGGGGTGTCCGGGGATGCGCCACCACCTTTCTGCTCTCACTCAGCCCATAATTCACAGCCCTGAAGGACACTGCTGAGGGCTCTTCTCTGTCTCCCCCCTACACCACGAGGTGATTCTTTGCCCCGTGATACGCAGCGGGGAGTTGCTGTTGGGTTGGCTTGCTGAGGTTTGCATTACCTCGACCCTCCCACCAGATCCCAGATGCTTTGATTAGAGGATTGCTATTAAATGTTCCATCAGAAGGACAGACTTAATCACGCTGTGTGGCTGAGCGGCAGGGCAGGATAACATCCTTCACTTACAAGAGGTCACTTTGATGGGGAACACCCCTGAGCCAGGCTGTGGGAGCCACCATCTGCCACCAGCACGTGATAGCAGCCGTGTGGGAGGCCAGTGAGATGCTGAGATGCTGCCCAGCTCCCTGCACGAGCACGATTCCAGCTTTTCTCTGCTACAAGCCCAGAAATGAAAGCATGCTTATTGCTGATTTCCAGAGACAAATGGGGATGAAGGACATAGCGCCGGCCTGCTGCTATCAGGAAGGACAGGATGCACGTGGCTAAGGAAAACCACCCTTGCACCCACAAAAGAGGAGGAGAATGGGGAGAGTCCTTCCTGTAACTGCCAGCACAAGGACAGCCCCTGCCCTGGAAGCGGAGCCCTATTTTCAGAGAGGAGCACTCACCAGTAGTAGATGCGGATGAGCGCAGAGGGCCACAGCAGGAAGGAGGCCACAAAGGCCAGGATGGGGATGGCCAGGGTGCCGCCAGCGATGACGAACATGTTGAGCACATCGAGGTCCATGCTGCTCCTCCGGCCTGGCCCTACCTGGGGTGCATTGAGGGATCAGGGGTTAAACACCAGAAACTAGACCAAGCTAAATGAAATCTTGGCAGCTAGGAGAAGAGGAAAATGGCAGAGTGTGAGGCAAAGGACAGCGGTCAGGAGGGCAATAAAGTTCAAAGCTCAGTATGACTATTTATTACAATGTTATCCTTCCTACGGTGCAGATCCTTAAGGGCAATAAGCTCCAGGTGGGCACAGACCAAAGCACAGTGATGCAGGCAGCTCCCAGCCAGCCCAGCTGGTGCGATGCCCACCCATGGGATGCTCATGGCCCTGCAGCTCACATGCAGGCCTGTTCCCAAATCCCCAGCACACAGCTGCTGACCTAGAATCCACAGCCTGAGCCCGGCTCCAGACTCATTACTGCTCTGCACAGGCACTGACTAATCAAGGGAGCAGAGCCTATTAGTGGTCTTGGGAAGGGATGGAAGGAACCTGGCAGGGTGCTCTTTGGCCACCAGCCCTTATCCGAGACATATTCATCCCTGTTCCTGATATGGCACCAAAACATCCCCATACTCCAAATGCCCAGGAGCCATTTTGTGCTTGCTGCCCTTCTCAGGATCCAGCCCAGCTCAACAACCTCCATCGGTATCACCAGGTATCACACCAGGACAGGTGCCCACAGCCCTTCACTCTGCTCTCCCAACTGCCAGCAGCAAGGATCTATTTTTCTCACTAAGGGATTAAACCCTGCCACACACAGCCTTTAATTCCTGCTGCTCACCATGCTCACCTATGTCACTCCCGTTTCCTCAGCACTAGCTCCTTGTCACATTTGGTTATAAGAAAAAACACCTCCAGTGCCTGGTGTCCTCTCACCCATGTCTCCTCCTGCCCCAAATTTCCCTGTGTCAGCACATGCAGATGTATTTCTGCTTCCTTTAGCAGCCGGGCTGGCGCGCTGTGCTGTGAAACAGGAACCAAAGCACCGCGGCGATACCCTCTCCCTCACTGATGCTGCAATACTGAATCCCATTACAAACACACGCTGTATGTGACCAAGATGAAAAGTTCACAAGAAGTCCACAGCAAAATCCAGCTTCCCACCTTCCCCAGTGAAAAAAAGGAGTAACTGTAATTCAAGGAATGCAGAAGATGTTTGCACCAGATCCCTCCTTAGCAAAGCCAACATCATCTACTTCCTCAAGCCCGAATGACACAGTTATTCACTTCATTGTTATTTTGCAGGAAGATCTTTGCTCCCTGTACTCCCTGCCTATAAACAAGTCCTTGGAGCAGCAGGAACACCTTGCAGCCCTGCTGCACAGCCCAATCCACCTGCCAGCACGTGTTGCCTTCAGCTGTGCTGCTAAGACAGGGGAAAGATGAAGCACAGAGAGCATACAAGTGAGCAGCAAGGACAGCACAGGGATGCAGTGGGATGGGGCTACTGCCCCCAGGGTCACTGCCTCAGCTCCTCTGCCTTCACTGCTCCTGGAAAGCAAAGCAAAAAGGAGAGAGGCATTCAAAGCCTGGCTTACTCTCTAGCGATCCTCTCCTCCTCCTATTGGCACAGGTTCTGCTTGCTGTGGGTGCTGTGGCTCACTGTTGAAAGAGAAAAACAAGGTTAGGATTACTCTGCTGCTTTTCTTCTCCTTGCTGATCTGCAGCAAGGGAAGCAGCCAGTTGGGGATATTGAAGGCACCAGCTTCCCTTCCAAACTCATCATTGGTGTCTTCTGACTAACCTTTCCCCTGCTTGTGTAAACGCAGAACTTTGTGCAACGTGGTGCCTGCAGGGCTCTCGTTCCAAGTGGGATCAAAGTGTGCACTACAGATGCAGATAATGGGAAAAGCAAGCGTGGTCCCAGGCACCCCAATATCATGGAGGGTAGGCAGCCTGGGAGCCCTTGGCTGCCTGCTGGAGGAACAGCTCAGGCTGAACAGTGAAAGTAAACGGGAACAGCCAGGAGCATTGTGACTGGCACCTATTACTCAGCACGAGGCTGCAAGAGTTGTTGCAAACCGTGCAAAGCAAGGCTCCTGCCCTCATCAATTAACTCACAAGCACCCATTAGGCAAGTCCGATAAATGCCTTGTGATGATGACAGCAATAAGGCTGTGTAGCTGGCAGAGCATGGGATGCTGAACCAGGAACACCGGTTTGGCCTCTGCGTCCCATGGCTGCTGGGACAGGGCTGGGAGACAGCCCAGAGCTGGGGTCCAGGCACCCCAAGCAGGCACTGACATGTGCCAGAGAGGCCAGGAGACGGGAGGGGGCTGCAGGGTGCTGCAAGGACAATATGTCAATGACAGTCCCCAGGGCCACCAGCCAAAGGGACAAGTGGCTGATAGCCAGGTTGGAATCCTCATTAATATTTGTTCTCTTCTAAGCTCATTGGGGCACCCCAGGGAGGCTGGAGAAGACCAAGCAATGCAGCCCAAGTATACATGGTGATTTTTTTTCCAAATCTCATGCAAGATGCAGCAGGAGCAGCAGCACACACAGTGTGTGGGATCAGAAACCTGCATTTAGCTCAAAAACAAAATCCGAGCCCACGGATGTGAAAGCAGCTCACATCGTTTCCCAGGGAGACGGTGAGGCTTTGCACTGAGCAATGCCTCTCATAGAGCAGCTTCTGAGGATGCTGCAGCAGGCACGGGGCGAGCCCCTGCAACGGGATGAGCACTGGCAGGGCTGCAGGAGGTGCAGGGGGGTCGATGGCCACAGAGCCCTTGTGATGCACCAACTGGGAAAAGGTGCTGCCTGCAGCTGTGTGCAGGGCCAGGGAGCATTTTCAGGCCAAGAGATCCCCAGTGCATGCTGTTCTGCTCATCAGGTGTGTCAAAACTCAAGTAGAAAGGTTATGGGTCTGTGCTGGGCAGGCAGGGCTGCCTCCTGCACACCGCTCCCTGCACCCAGGGCTCCCTGTTTCTCCCCAGCAGCCCAACAGATTGTACATCTCCAAACATCCAAATGCAAAGAAACACTTCCAAGCATACTCTAATTGTTGCATGAAAGCGATTTTAAGATCGCACAGCAAAACCAGGGGGCTCCAGTGGGCTTCAGCAGCACAAACAGAGCCCCCAGGAGCCCCAGCTCATAGTGCTAATGGTGTAAGGAAAACCGGCACCGTGCAAATAAACATCTCCCTCACAATCGCCTCCCCCTGCATCCCCAACAGCCAGAAAAACACTATTGACTGTCATCAATGACATAACTAACATTACGATTCCTCAGAGGTATGTTTCACAGCGTGACCTTTTAGATACCAGTCGCAGCGAAGTAATAATTTAAGATCTATTCGTATTTGGACAATCTCTGTCCGTCAGCCAGTCTTAATCCAGTCTCCGAAGGGCTGGAAGTAGGAAATGTGCCCTTTCACCTTCATTTATTTATAGACGGCAGAAATGAGATCATTATTTCTACAGCGCCGGTTCACAAAACACCCATCTCTGACCCACTTGCAGCTGCACGGCGCGGCCCGGGGCCACGAGCCAGACCCCACCGCCACGCCACCCCCACCCAATGCAGATGTCACGAGTGCACCCGGCCTCAGCCCCCTCCAGAGGATGGCGTCGGGGTGCTGAGGCCACCCCCACCCCTCCGCTCATCCATATATCCCTCCCCAAAACCTGCTCCGGCAAAATGACGGCATCCTTCGGATAGCACAGCAGCATCACCGCTCTCCTCCTCTTTGTGCCCTGATTTTATTTTTTAAATTGGAAGGAAAATTAACGACAGTTTTCAAGCGTATCTTTACAAATTACTCCTTGCGTTCCGCTAAGGCCTTTCAATCTCCTCCTCCCTCCCCGTATCCGGGTAACCCCCCCTCTCCCCCCCGCGGTGCCCCTCGGCCCCAGCACTGCCCCCCGCAGCTCCTCGCCCCCGTCGCTTACCGGGCCGGCCCGGGCGGCGATGGCAGCGCAGAGAGAATCGCGGCGGCTCCGCTGCGCCCGCCTCCCCGCGCCGGTACCGGGAAGGATCCGCGGGGGCGCAGCGGAGCGCACGGGCGGTGATGGAAGGGGCGGTGCGAAGGGAGCTGCAGTGGGGGTGAAATGGGAGGTGGGAGGAGGTTGAAAAGGGGGTGCAAGGAGGAGGGGGAGTGGGGTGTAAGGGGGCTGGAAGGGGCTTAGAGTGGATGGAATGGGGTTGGACGGTGGGGGGGTGAAACAGGAGATGTAGTGGGGCTTCAGTGAGATTGTAAGGAGGGACGTGACAGGGGGGTGTAATGGGACTTCACCTGAGGTGTAATAGGGCTGCAGAAGGAGTACAAGGGAGGGATGCAATGGGAGTACGAAAGGAGGATGCAACGGAGCTGCAGTGGGGGTGTGAAGGGGGCATGCAATAGGGCTGCAGTGGGGATACAACAGGGGAGAAAGCTGGGGACATAGTGGGGCTTCCATGGAGGTACAAGGAGTTTACCAATGGGAGTGTGCAAGGGGGATGCAACAAGAAGGTGGTGGGGTTAAAACAGGCTGCAAAGGGGCTGCAAGGTGGGTGCATGGGGTGGGGCTGCAGCAGGTAGGATACAATGGGGTGCACTGGGGACGTAAGGGAGCATAGAGAAAAAATATAACTGGGATACAAGGGATGCAGCAGTGAAAGGAAGATGATGCAACAAGGCTTAAGAGAGGATGTGGTATGGCTGCATTAGAAATGTACAAGGATGGGTACAAATGGGGTTACATCAGAGGTAAAGAGGGGAGTGTTGCACCTGAAACAGATTGCACAGCCCTCTTGCACCAGGAGAAAATGTAGTTAAATTAGAAATAATGTAATCTCCTGAATAAATGCAAGCAAATTGCAATGAATCCTCCCCATATCTGTGCTATGATAAAGCATGTCCCTTTGGCCTGGCTAGCTGTGAGAGCTGCAAGAAGTGCTGTGCAAAGGGCTTTACAGGTCAGAGTTTCTGGCAATAACCGCAAGTGTTTGATAACATGAGCTGCCAGAAGATATTCACAAGACCAGGCACAGGTGAGTTAAGTAGACATAACCCAGCTGTGCCACCAGCTCAGTAAGTGTCAGAAACCAAACCTGTGTTTGCTAATAGGGCTGACGATAGGGCTTTGGGTAGCTTTCATAGGGCTTTCATCTAAAGGGATTCCCGGCAAAGTTAGACTGAGCAAAGAGCTGTGGCTAAGGTGCCCTAAGCAGAACGTGAGGCATTCCACACTTTTCTAAGCGCTGCTTGTGGCCTCATTTCTCCACAGGGCTGGGAGCAGCCCAGGACATATCCTGTGGGACATGATGTGCAGATGTGAGCAATGCAACAGGCATCAGTACAGATCACCCAGCAGGAACACCCTGTGAGCAGCTGTGATGAACCACCACACTTAGAGGAGGGAAGCCAGAGCAGAGTGGATTTGTGTTGAACCATGGTGTGAGATAACTGAGGAGCTTCCGCATCCTGTGCTAATCTGCTCTGCAGTCCTAACATCAGTGCATGGCCAGGGCCCAGGGAAAGAGGTCACTGAGTGCCTGCTTCGGTCGCAATGGGAAAGGGGAGATCTTCGCCCCCCATGAGCCACCACTTGGGGCTGGGGACAGCATGGGGATGCAGCCTTAGTCCTCAGAAAGGGGGCAGAAAGACCGTCACAAACTGCCTTGTTTCCCATAGGAATGTGGAAACTCTGCTATACCCAGGCCAGGAAAACCAAGGCTTTGGCTTCCCCAAGCTGGAGGGCGGCGTTCCTTCACCAGACCAAAATCTTGCACGCTATTTCCCACCACTTGGTCATGCAGAGAGCAAAACGAGATGATTTGCACCCACAAGTGGCAGCACGCCACTCTGCCACCGTGAATCACCGTGCTGGGGTGACACAACTCCATCTGTTCCCACTCCTGGTGCAATGCCATGAGCAGCCCTGGGGCAGCAGATGCCCCTGGCACATTCAGGCCAGCTGCGAGGAGCACCTTGCCCTATGGCACACGGCCAGCAGCCACCTGCAGGGCAGGGATACGGTCCCTGGTCAGCCCCACGGCAGCTCCCAACGCAGCCCCAGGCAGCTGCCCCTGTGCACCTCCCATTGCACAACCTGGGAGCGCAGCCACAAAAGCTCCTTGCTTCTGAAATGTTACCCAGCAAGAATTCCCATTGCGTATTAGCAGCTTTGAATAATATTTTTTTAACTCTGCTCAAAGCCCTCGCATACATTATGCATGTTGTAATTATATCCTTCAGTGCTAACAATTGCTGTGCACTAATTGTCACAAAAGCTTGGTTATTTGAGGGCTGGAATGCCTTTATGGACCTGTAGTCCTGAAGCCTGGTGTAATCAGTGTGTGCCGTGGGCTTCCTTTCATTTCATAGAATCATAGAATGGCTTAGGTTGGAGGAGACAATGTACTTTAGGTGGGGCTTCACGAGGGCAGAGTAGAGGGGGCAGTCCCCTCCATTGCCCTGCTGCTGCTTAGAGGACTGTGCTTTCTGGGCTGCAAGAGCACACTGCTGGCTCATGTCCAGCTTTTTGTCCACCGGAACCCCCAAGTCATTCACATGGCTGCTCTCAAGGAGTTCTCACAGTCTGTATTCATATCTGGGATTACCTCTACTCAGGTATAACACTTTGGACTTTGCCTTGTTAAACCTACTTAGATTCTCATGTGCCTACTTTTCAAGAGTGTCCAGGTCCTTCTGGATGACATCCCTCCCTTCTGTTTTGTCCGCTCTGCACCAGTCAGCTTGGTGACATCAGCAAACTTGCTGAGGGTGCACTCGATCCCATTGTCTACATCATTAATAGAGAAGATAAAGAGCTCTGGTCCCACGACAGACCCCTCCCTGGGGGCACCACTTGTGACTGGACTCCACCTGGACACAAAGCCACTGACGACAACTCTCTGGCTGCAATCATCCAAACAGTTCTTTATCCACCAAATAGTCCAGTCTTCAAATCCATCTCTCTCCAATTTAGAGATAAGGATGTAATGTGGGACTATGTCAAAGGCTTTGCAAAGTCCGGGTAGATGCCATCAGTTGCCCATCAGTCCACCAGTGCTGTCACTCCATCACAGAAGGCCACCAGATGGGTCATGCACGATCTGTCCTTGGTGAAGCCATGCTGGATGTCTCGGATAACCTCTTAATCTCACATGTGAGAGATGAGCACCCCAAGTTTTGCACCTCAGCTACGTGGCCTTGCTCAAGGCAGGGCTGCAAACATGTGCTTTGCATTGACAAGACTCTACTGATTCCAAACATGTACCCTTTGACCTGCATATTGCCTTTTTACCTCCAACTAACTCTAGATAACCTCAGGGTGATGTGAGGACAACTGCTGTTGGAGCCTCCCTTGCCAAATGGCCATGTTTGGTCATATTTGTAGCCTGGTTTCAAACTTCAGCAGCCTGAGTGCTTTGTTATTTATTAACCTGAAACTCCAAGATAGGACAAATAAACACTGTCAGATGGCTGTCCAAGTCTGCCAGGAACCCAAAGGTCCTTGTGTGTGCCCGGTACCACCCTGACCGGCAGTAGGCATGTGGTCATGCTGCCCTGCCTCAGCCTGCCCCACAGCCTGTGCAGCAGCCACCATTTTCAGTGGTGCTCCATGTGGCAGCCATGCAGCAGTGAGAGGGATTACCAGGGATCAGGCCCAGCATCTTGGGTTCACGAAAGGCAGATCCTGCTTGACCAGCCCCATCTCCTGCTATGACCAGGCGACCCACCTGGTGGATGAGGGAAAGGCTGTTGGCATGGTCTGCTTCAACAAAGCCTTTGACTCTGTCTCCCACAGTATTGTCCCAGGGAAGCTGAGCCTACAGCTTGGATGGATACGCTCTTTGTTGGGTAAAGAGCCAGGCCTAGAGAGTGGTGGTGAATGGAGTTAAACCCAGCTGGTGGTGGGTCACAAGAGGTGTTCCCCACAGATGGGTACTGGGGCCTGTCCTGTTTGTTATCTTTATTGATGATCTGGATGAGGGGATTGAATAAGTTTGCAGATGACACCAAGATGGGGAGAACTGACAATCTGCCTGGGAGTAGGAAGGCCCTACAGAGGCCCTAAACATGTTGAGTTACTGGGCTGAAGCCAATGGGATGACATTCAACAAGACCAAGTGTCGGGTCCTGCATTCTGGTCACAACAACTCCACGCAGTGCTACAGGTTTGGGCCAGGAAAGCTGCGTGGAGGAAAAAGACTTGGAAGTGTTGTTGGTCAGCTCGGCTGAACGTGAGCCAGCAGTGTGCCCAGGTAGCATCAGCAATAGTGCAGCCAGAGGGAGCAGGAGGCAATCATCCCAATGCTCAGTTCTGGTGAAGCTGCACCTCTGGTGCTGTGTTCAGTTTTGAGCACCTCGCTATGAGAAAGACATGGAGGCCCTGGAGTATGTCTGGAGAAGGGTAATGAAGCTGTTGAGGGGTCTGGAGCACAAGTCTCATGGGGAGTAGCTGAGGGATCTGGGGTTGTTCAGTCTGGAGAAGAGGAGGTTCAGGAGAGACCTTATCACTCTCTACAACTGTCTGAAAGGAGGTTGTGAGATGGGGATCGGTCTCCTCTCCCAGGTAACAGTGATAGGATGAGAGGTGATGGCCTCAAGTTGCACCACGGAAGGTTCAGGTTGGTTATTAAGAAAAACTTCTCCAAGAGGGGTTGGGCACTGACACAGGCTGCTCTAGGAGTGATGGAGTCACCATCCCTGAAACTATTGAAGAATGGTGGAGATGTGTTGCTGGGGGACGTGCTTAGTGGGGGATATTGTTGGTATGTGACAGTTGGACAAGGTGATCTTAGAGGTCTTAATGATTCTATGATTCTATGAGAGGAAGTAGCCCAGCCGGCGGGTGGAGGATTGCTCCAGACATCCTGTGCCCCTACTTTGCCACAGGGCACATGCAGACACATGATAAGGGACACATCCTGCCTTGCCTATTCCTCAGAATCTTCCTGAGAAGGGAGAAGGATGGAGAGCTGAAGCATTGCTCCAGAAATTGCAGAACTCCAGTATCTACATGGTGTTGCTGTGAGCCCAGAGCCTCACCACTCACACCTCTAGCCAGAGAATGCACCTCATGGATGGACTTTATGGGATGACTGGGAGAACAGCATGCAGTTGTTGCTCGGAGGCAAAAACAAAGGAAAAACCAGCCTGCAGCAAAGCAGAAGGTGTGCCCACGGCCAGCATGGGGGATGCCACAGCCACACATGGCAGGGATGGGTGGGGATGTGCCCAGCCCAGCAGCCAGCACCTCCTGTGCTCTTGTGCAAGAGCAGGACAGGCCGAGCTGCACCACCTCTGCATTACAATGTGGTACAAAGGGTAGAAGAAGGAGATAAAGCAGTGCAGGGAGGAGCTGGATCCCCAGCAAGGCTCCCTTGTGTTATTACTACCTTCATGAGATGGGAGCTGAGTCAGCCTGACATAGAAGCTGTCCTTGAGCAGGGAGGCAGGGCATGGAGCTCAGGGCTACAGCCCCCAGGGCCCTGCAGCAAACATTTGCTTTTAGACACTGAGATGACAAGTGTATGGAAAGGCCCTTTTCTTCCAGATCTTGTCCTGCCCATGTTCAGGATGTGCCACCACCTTTTTCCACATCCTTGGTGCCCACCATCAATGTCCATCAGCCCTCGTCCAGCACCCCCTGCTCCCCAGGCTCTTTGCCTCTCACTGTGGGTCTGGCAGAGCCACAGCCCCTCCTGGGCACAGCACTTGGCTCAGAAAAGTGAGCTGTCCTCAGAGCAGCGTCAGCGTCCCAGAGCTTCTTTGGAAGATGGAAGTGAAGGAAAGGAGGAAATAGCAATTCCTGTTCTTGATTGACACAGCTGAGCATTCTGACCTCTCAGCTGGCCTCAGAGGGACGAATGCACAAACACATCTGCACATATTAATAGGCACGCTCACAGCTGCTCATTTTGTCTAAGTCCCTGAAGATGTTGTTCTTCGTCTTGTTTTCGCTCCTCTGTTTCAACCCATCTCTGAGCCTGAGGATCTGCTCCTTCAACGTGAGGTCTTTTGGAGCAGCCAAAATAGCCAGAGCCGAGGTGCTGGATGCTGTGGTGAAGGTACGTCTGTGGCTGGGTGGGACAGACGTGGAGCTCAGCGTGGGCTTCTCATCTGTATTATCTTGTGCTTCATCTCTGTATTCATACTTGAATTTCAAGTAGAGGAATGAGTAAATAATTGAAACAACTCATGCTGTTAAAGTGAGAATAAGGCTGCAGTGGAGTAGGGCACTTACAGTGCTTTCAGCTTGCGTGAGAGTACAGCACAGACAGCACTCGCTATTTCCTTTGGAATTTGAGTTAGGAACGGATGAAAACCTTTCTGCACAGTAAAAGCAGCTTTTGCTTGGAACCCACAGAGCTTTGCTTTGTGATATGCTATTTACCTTGCTTAAGTGCTAATTATTCAGAAATGTTCTTGCCTAATTAAATGTATTCTCAAGTTAGCAGAGTATCATCTTGGGGAGCAGTGCGGAACTGCAAAGCCTGATTGCTAATTTCTTTAGACAAAGCCTCACCATCTTGCTGGCTCCGTGGAGCTGAAGATAACTTGGTTTAAGATGGAAGGAGCCACGCTCGGGCATCGCAGCTCAGCAGTGCCACCCACAACACAGCAGCAGGGACGTGGGGCAGCACACTGTGCCAGGCTGCAGCTCTGGGGCTGCTGCTGCTCTTTGTGCTGCGATCCCTTCGGTGCAAGCAGCTGTTCTGCACTGCAGAGAGGCCAGACCCGCACTTCTGGACGGCCGTACAGCAGTCAGAACTACGGGTGGGATAAATAAATGAGGGGCAGTGTATTTACAGTTTCAAGGGCAGAAGGGGTTTTGTTTCCCCCACGAATGTCACCCGCAAGATTTGAAGAGAAACAAAACCAGCCCACGCCGCCCCTTCCCTGCAGAGCTGAAACCGCTCTGCTCCCAGTTCCCTCTCCCAATGCTGAAAGGAGAAGGGCTTTGCTCGCACTGCTGCCCACGGCTGGGGCCCTTCCACCAGCTGCACAGCAGCAGCCACTTCTTCCCCACTCCTCCCTAACGCCCCCAAACACACCAAGCACAGCCTTGCCTCTGCTCTTTCCCACTGCAGATCATCTCTCGCTGTGACATCATGCTGCTGATGGAGATAAAGGAGAACAAGAACAGGACGTGTCCCCTGCTCGTACAGCAGCTGGCTGGGTAACGTGGTGTGTCGTATATGGGCAGGAGGCTGCTGGGGCAGGCAGGCAGGCAGCCCTGTGGCACCCAATCTGCTGTTGCCATGGCCTGGGCTGAGTGTTTCTAAAGACAATAAATCTTGCAGGAGGCAGTTATTGGGAAGGATGCTCGGCCTGTGCTCAGCTGTGCACCTCCGTGCTGCAGGGACAGTGGTCGGGAGAGAGCTGGGCTGGGCAGGGCAAAGCCGGCTCCAGGCTGATGCAGGGGATCATGCATTTTTGGAGAAATGTGTGGTCAGTGTATCCCCCTTTCACACTGGGGAATTCACTAAGCAGCCCCTCTCCTTCCAGCCAGACAAAAGGGAAGAGGGAGGAGTACAGCTGTGTGGTCAGCGGGCGGCTGGGCAGGAAGAGCTACAAGGAGCAGTACGCCTTCCTCTACAGGTAAGGGGGGTGGCATCCCCTTCCAGCACATCGCCCTGCGGGGTCAGGATGCACAGCAGGGCTGGGGCAGCTGCTCTGGGTGTCACAGCACAGCCATCACCAGTGGGATCTCCGCCATTCTGTTGCAGGAGAAACCTGGTATCAGTGAAACAAACCTACCAGTACCCCGACACCCAGCCTGGGGACGAGGACGCCTTCTCCCGAGAGCCCTTCATCGTTTGGTTCCAGTCACCAAAAACCAGTGAGATGCTCTCAGCAACGCGTCGTCCTTCCATTGCACTGCCCACACTTCAGCAGCCCGGGCTTCACGGCTGTGCCTGTGCTGGCAGCAGGGCTGGGGCAGGTTCCAACAGCACAGCACGTCCCACGTCCTCAGCCCGGCCTCAGCTGATGAGCTCGAGCTGGGGATGCTGCCATTACAGAGCAGACACCCTCTGACATGCAGCCAAAGCTGTTTCTTCTTTAGGAGACCTTCTGTCTTCCCAACCAGTATGTTTTTCTTTGTGATTCATTGCATGTTTAACCATTGTATTTCTTTCTTTTTTTTTTTTTTTTGGTCTTGTTTTTAAGCTGTCGAGGAGTTTGCTATAGTCCCTCTGCACACTGCGCCGGAGATGGCAGTACGGGAGATTGATGAGCTCTATGATGTGTATTTAGACATAAAGCAGCACTGGGACACCAAGGTTGGTCACCTTGGGGACCATGGACGCTCCTGATGGTCTCATTTTGAAGAGCCCTCCTCATAAGTGCCTTTGAACCCCCTTCTGCCTTGCAGAACTTTATCTTCATGGGGGACTTCAACGCGGGGTGCAGCTACGTTCCACGGAAGCACTGGAAGAACATCCGCCTGAGGACGAACTTGGAGTTTGTCTGGCTCATCAGTGACACAAACGACACGACAGTCAGGAGGAGCACCAGCTGCCCCTATGACAGGTTCCCAGCATAACCTTTCCTTGCTTGTAACACCTTATGACAAAACAGCACACAGAAAGGTGCCAGTGGCACACGTCCTTCAGAGCTGCTGTGAAATCTTCCTGGTGTCAGGGAGCGCTGCAGCCACGTGTGCAGGGGGCTGCCTTGGCCATGGTTTTGCACTGTGGTTCTCGCTCTTGTGTTCCTAATCTGAAGGCCGAGGTATTTGGGTGTCTCACTGCCAAGGGAGGTGATGAGCTGGCTGTGGCAGGATGCCGGGGGCATCCCCCAGCCACCCATACGTAGGATGCACCATCTGGGGCTGTGACCTTGTGGAGAGCATCGACTCATTGCATCCTTTACCAGCACCCCGTTCCCTTTCCTGCAGGATCGTGGTCAGCGGGGAGCAGCTCAGCCAGGCCGTCGTGCCACACTCCGCTAACATCTTTGATTTCCAGATGGCTTTTCAGATGAGTGAGGAGCAGGTAGGCACAGCCCGTCCCGTGCAGCGGGGCTCCCCCGGGCACCAGACCCTTGGCCAAAGCAGGGCCGGCAGAGCGGTGCATCCCCTCCCCACCGCCCCATCCCCATCTCCCGCAGGCTCTGGGGGTGAGCGACCACTTCCCGGTGGAGTTTGAGCTGAAGGCACGTGGCGGCTTCTTCGACTGGATAAAATCCAAGTTCTCAAAGAAGGGGAGAGCAAGAAAGAACCGCCGCTCGGGCTCATGAGCATGCCAGGTCTGCTCGCACAGCGAGAACACGAGGAGGCAGTGGGTCTTCCAGCTGGGCAGTGCGGACATGCTCACAGCCAGTGCAGTATTTAGCAGGAAAACAAAGATTTTGTCACACTTCAAACATTTTGGGTCCGAAGGTGAACGGAACCTTCTTGATTGTAAGCTCAGTGCAAATAAATTAGCTAGAAGCAGCGTGCTGAGCGTCCTGCACTGCTCACAAACGTGAAGTGGTAACACAGACAAAAGGCTTCACACCTGTAGCACACAGAGGGGCTCTGCACCTCACCATGGGCGGCTGAAAATTCGGCAGTAAACCAGACACCACTGAATAGTGCTTATTTAACCTCACGGTACTGGGATTTGCTTTCTCAGATCACTGTATTTAGTGCATGCCTTGTCACACAGAAGACGTCAGCAATGTGCAAATAATCCAGCGGTTCATAAAGGTGAATATTCACCTAAATGCACGCCCCTTGTTTTATCTGCTGGTGAACAGATACTCCTGTGGGGGAGGAAACAGTTCAGCCTTTGTGCAAAGGGTCTGTCTGGGGAGAGGGAAAATAAATCTGGAGCAGATCGTGCCAATGGGGGACAGCGAGCGCCCCGACTTTCAGCAGCAATTAATCTGAAAGCGATACAGCGTTTCATAAGCTGCCTTGATTAATGCTCCAGCCGAGGCAATAGGAAAGAAGGAGCCTTGATTTAGAACAAATATTTACATTGGGATTTTTATGGAAATGCCACTGTCTGGCTGACAGCAGCAATGTTTCATGAGAAGGCTGAAATCAATCTGGGCCTCCGGCCCCGCATCTCAGCGTGTACGACAGCCTCCTTCTGCCTCTCAGAGAGAGGCAATGCACAAAGGAGGAATGCTCCTCCATGGGAGCTGTAATGGAGATATTCAATCGTGAAAAATATGTAAATATGACTCAGCCGTGCTGAAAAAGTTCATCCTTATTTGCAACAGCACATACAGTGCCTTACCCAGCCTTCGGAAACTGGAGGCATGCTCAGAACCTAATTAACTGCTGCAGCCTGGGGCACCATGTCAGCAGCTGCCACTCTGCGGCTGCTGTGGCACAGGGGAGGAGACCCTGAGCTGCAGAGAACATCCCCACACAGAGGTGCACAGGTGCCCCGCTACAGGGCAGATGGCATCCTTGCTCCATTTGCAGCATTGGAGAGGGGCTGGGAAGCATCCAACATTTGCACCATCAGCAGGGGAGGTCTCAGGAGATATCCCTGTTATTCCATGCGTTCATCAGACAGCATTACAAATATATCCGCACGTGTTTGGCAGTTCCTGAGTTCTGCACCAGGGGACCATCACCCAGCTCTCCCCGTTGCAGAGGGCTTTAAATAACCGCAGCCACAGCATGGGATGGTCCACAGCAGAACAAAGCCCTCTTTAGCTGAAGGAGGCTGCCGAGCCTTATTTACAGCCGGGCAAGAGTTTTGTGCTAGAAACCAGAAGCCGTCCAGAGAGACTTGGTCTGGTTGAGCCAGGTCTGGGGCTGGGGCGCAAACAAAGGGCTTTTCTGCAGTGCCAAGCTCCACTCTTCCCCCACACCGGCCCCGGCCAAGCGCACACAGAGAGCACTCGGCACCCCATGGGCACCCCATAGACGCACACCACACGCAGCACCACCGCGCTGCAGCCCCAGCGCAGCCCCGCTCCTCGCGTGGATACAGAGCACGCGATAAATATTATTCGGGCGCCCCCTGGTGGCACGGCCGTAAATGCCGGTGTCCGCGCGCTGCTCGGGCCCACGCACCGCAGCAAAGACTGGGGGGAAGGATGCTGCTCAGAGCTCTGTGCCTCCATTGGGAGCTCCCCCACCTTGCTGGCTGTGTCTGCAAGGAGCCCTGCAGCACTGCAGGGTGCAGGAGTGCCACCGAGAACCTGGCAGCCCCCCGGGATCACTTTTTTTTTTTAAACTCACATAAATGAGCCTTTCTTCTCTGTTACGGGAAGAGGGCACTTAAAATCTGTCAAATTAATGGTGATACAGGCTGCAAATCCAGGCAGGTGCGGTGAGGGCCCACAGGTTCTCTCTGAGCACATGATACAGATTCACACATGTGGAAATGAACAGTACATGCACTTCTGTGCTGAGCAACAGCGAGGCATGCCATGTACCTGCACGGCTATGCTGGCTCTCAGGTTTACTCAGTATTCCAGTGTGTTTTTTCCCCCCACACTTGAAATAGGAACTTTGAGCTGACATAGCACAAAGCTACAAAAAGGAAACAATCTGATAAACCTGGGGCAGGAAAGTCCTTGGCAGCCACCAGCAGCCTGCTGCGGCTCAGGTCTCAGCAGTGCTTTCAGCAGGAGCAGTGTTTGGGAAAACATCTGCTGGTTGCCATGGCCAGGCCCTGGAGCTGAGGTGCTGCTGGGATTCACCTCCTGCACACTGCCACGGTGCCACCCCATGCACGGTGCTGCTGGGCCCTGAGCCACAGCCAGGCTGGAGCCTGGTGGGAGGAGATGGACTACATAGGAAAAGAACCCAACGTTGTTTTTAACATGCACATTTTAATGAAGCAAACATTTCTATTTAATAAGTTATAAGATACAATTTTACAATCCTGCATTTTATTCCAGTTTATTTTGTTTCACTTCCTAGTTTACAACATAGTGAGCATTTCACATTAAGGCACAAAAAAAGCACGGTAAAAAAAACCCCAACCTTCCTTTATATCCCAAATCAACTGTGCTCGAGGGTAGTGCATCCGACGTAACTACAGAACTGTAAGTGTGAAGTTCTCCATAGGGACAGACAGTGACGTTTCAACAGGCTCTCAACAAATCCTACCTTCTCCTAATTGCAGAGTTAAAGCTCATGTGGAGAGCTGTACTAAAGCCCCAGCAGCTGACAGCAATAGAGATATGCACTTGGAAAGCAGTATTGAGTAACCCAGGACAAACACACGAGTCACAACAGAAGTTTTCACTCCTTGACCCCAGGCAGGAATCCCCTCCACAGCACGGAAGAGAATTTCAGAGGAGATGAGCATGACTTGGGCACGTCCTTGGACTGAGAGAGAATAAAAATGGCTTGCAGCAAACAAGGTTTGTTGGTTCATTTTGCTGCTATTAGATTTACACACCCACCCTTCCCCCTTCCCAATACCCGAGTACAGCGTGGGTCCCCAGGCTGGCTTTGCACCATCTTGCTTAACAGCCAGCAGCCTCCAATATGCCATATGCTGCCATGCTCCGACCTGCATGGATTGTGGGTTGCTCAGATGAGAACAGGACTGGCATGGCAAGCTAAGGGCTCTATTTAATCCAGCCAAACTGGGGTTGTTCTTAAGAAGACAATAAATCAATTGGGAGTTACCTGTAAAACAAAGCTTGGGGAATTTCTCCAGAATCCCGAGCTAATTAAAAAACGCATTGCTAGCATCGTGGCCAAAAAGCTACCGGTACAGATTTACAAAGCATTAACATAAAGGCTGAAAGCGCCCAGGAAGCAATTTTCAGTCTGCTTTTGGTCTGCTATAAAAGATAAACTTTTCCTAAATGTAAACCTTTAGCAAAGCATTTTCACAAATGTTTTAAATTTGAGTGGTACAGCCACTTTTAGTAGCCTTCTATAATGTTAAGCGTTAAAATGGATCAAGTATACAAAGGCACCTATCATAGTACCAGTTTCATCTCATTTCTTTACAGAAAAGAATTTGAACTGGGGACAGCCCAAGTCATATTCCATAACTAAAATGTAAAGTCTCCAGTCAAATAAAATCAGTAGTTAAGATACCCAATTACAAAGACAAATTCCAGTTTTCAATTAACATCTAAAGTCTTTAACATCCACAAGGGAAATTAGTGTCTAGTTATCCATATGATTCTCCAAACATCAACAGTGACCTGGACAGCACTGCAAAGGTACAATTTGAGGAGGACATTAAATAGATTTGTGTTATGCTGATAAGTAGGATAGAAGTGAAATGCTTGTAAAAACGTTACAGAAGTTACTTCTGAGTGTATTGAAATGTGAGCCGTGGGTATCTAGATACTGCAATTTGCAACAGGACTGCACCCAGTATAACTCTACGGCCGAGCTGTGAACATACAGACCGACGGACACGGGGTGGGTTTAGGGAACCGTGACATGGAAGGGGCTCCCAGGGATGTGCTCATCACCCCACTTCACTGCCAGGACGTAGTCACCCCTCTCCTTGACCACATACGTCACGTTGTACTGGTGGTTGCCCAGATGCTTGATGGAAACCTCTTCACATGGGATTGTAGGTCCGTGGACGCCAACTAACAGCATATTTGAACCTACAGCAAAATAACAGTTAGCACTCATGCACTTGAACAAACAACCATGATGTTTTTTACAGCCAGATCATCACCTCAAGCTCTGAATTTTAACTCCGCAAAATGCAGATTTACAGCTAAAGCAGATCAGGTCTCAGAGCGCTGCCAAGAGTTCTCATTAATTCTTAGCTGCCAGCTCACAGAGTCACACTCCCCCTCTTTCCTAATGCAGAGCTCGCAATTAACCAAAAGCTGTTTCAGTGCAAAAGACATCCAGCTAAACCATGCAGCTGGCTCCTGCTCCCTTACCTGCTTTGCTGCAGTCCACAGAGAAGGAGCTTTTCTGACCCACAAAAGCCTTTGAGAGTCCTGCTCCCCGGGAAACCACTTTGCTGGCATCCGAGGTGGATTTGGGAATGGCACTATAGCAAGTTTCGGTCGATGACCTCGTCACCGACTCCACCATGATGGAAGAGGTTTCGTTTGCGCTGCCCAGGGTGACCAGCCGCTGTCCTGGAAACAGAAAAAGCTTCTGACACTCAGATTCACCCTGTTTGAAAGGCAGTTAGAAGGAGGTTTTGAAATCCTCCTAGTGACTAGCATGCATTCTGCATCCAAAATGCATTTTCAGAGAGGAGCAATTTCCTTCTTTGGTATTTAAACCAACATCGTCCAGTAACGCTGCCAACAATCCCATCCCAGAGCTCTTAAGTGGTGAAAGGACCACAGGAACTTCAGGATTCAGTAAGCAAAGCTTGCTGCTGGAGAAGAGTTAATTGTGCTCCAATCACCAAATGCCAAAAATGGCTCGAGTTGGCAGAAAAGCAGGTGCAATTTTGCAACAATCCATTTTGAAAGCAGAGCGTGTCCCAGCCAGGGGAGCGTGGTCCCTGCTGCCCATCCCAAGACCACCACCACCACCGTGTTCCTCTAGCTTGGGGAAGCAATAGTGCTTCAACACAGCACTGAAGAGAAAGAGCCCTCAGATGTAAGAACAGCCTTCCTCACATCACCTGCAAGCTCCCAGACACAACAGCCTTCAGTCAGGCCAGAGATGCACCAAAATGAGACCAAGAGGGCCACTGCTGGTGCTCTAAGTGTGTAGCTTACAGGCTTCGGGGAGGAAAATGGGTAATAAGTCGTACATCCCCACTGCTGATGCAACACCCTGAAGCTAGGTCGAGGTCTAGCATCCCCCCATGATGCCGTTTCATGGAGTCTAGCTGGCAAGCTCTGAGACCCACTGACAGCCTCTCCCAGATACTCCTACCCCAGGGTTTGGCGGTGACAGAGAGAGGCGTTTTGCCTCTCGTGTCTTTGGGCACCGGGCATCTCCACTGACTGCTGACTCAGGGATATACTTGCTGACTGACACAAAGTACGTCGGGCCCACTGTAAATACTGGTTAGCTTTTTACCTGTAACCTTTGCCTTGAAGGGGCTGCCCACTATGTGGTTAGGTCCACCATATTTAACTCCAATTAAATAGTTTCCCGGAGCCATGGGTGTGTACATGACTTTGTAACCTTCTGGAGTTTCCTGGCAGTCCATTTTCACCTTTGATGGCCCTTCAATTGTAACAGAGAGGGTACCTGGACCAGCCTTGGTCGTGTTAATGAAAAACTCCGACTGCAATCCTAGAAAGATGTAGCACAGTAAGACACACTCTTCCTTACACTGTTGTTACAAAAGCAGCCTCAGTTATAAAACAGGAACCAGTAACTTGGTGGGAGATCCCTTCAGGACCAAAAGGGAAGTATTTCAGCTTCAAAAAGCCAGCTCTAAGGGGAAAGGCATGACTCAGAACAGAGCCCTCCTGCTGGGAGCTCCTCCATGCCTGAGCTCAGGGCAGTTGGGAGCCATCTCACCACACGGGCCATAAATCAGCAGTGAAGGGCCCACAAGAAATCAGAGACAAGGGCTGAGAGGTCTCCTGGAGGAGACGGCTGTTTGAACTGCTCTGCAACAACACTCTGAGCAGTGTGTGGAAACAAAAGCTTGTTTAATTACAGCATCTGGTTCACAGAACCAAATTACTGGTGCTAATACTAAGCCAATGACACAACGCCAGCAGCACGAGAAGAATTTAAGTGAGGCTTTCAGTCCCCCACATAATTTACTGTCAAACCCTGGCTTCAAATATTTACGACCTTTGGGTTGTTGTATCAGATGCTGCTGACAAGGAATAAAGGGCTCGGGCACAACCAAACCAAGACAGCTATGGGAAAGTTCACTACAGTGAGACTGAAGCACGCTAAGTGCGATGGCAAAGCTGGGAGAAACTTCTGGCCTCTCTGCACAAGCGGTGGTTGTGTTGCAATGCCTGGAGAGCCTGCACAGCACAGCACCGTGCTCTGCTGTTCCAGCAGGAAGCCGCACAGGCAGGCTGTGCAGATGAAGGCTGGCCTTGTTGGAGGCTGCAGGCGCACAGTTCAGGTGCTCAGCCCTCGGCCACTGCTGTCTCACAGTGGGTCATTGTGCAGAACTGCTGCTTGGCAGCTCCCAGGGCAGCGCGCCACGAGCAGCAGCCAGGAGCCAACAAGGGGGCACAGAGTAACAGCGCTGCAGCTGAACAGCCTATTTAGATGGAAAACAACCCCAAGCACCTTTACAGGCGGAGAAAAAATCCCCCTGTCCCTGCAGTATCAATGGCTAGTATTAACGAGTGCTTTTGTTTCCACCTATTAGAGAAGTGAAGCTAGTAATATCTTATTTTACACAGTATATCCACATGCTTCCAAAATCAACTGCTTGGTTCTGCAGAGCAGCACAAGCTTTGGCCGAATAACTGCAACTTTTTTTTTTTTTTTTCCAGGGAGAAAAAAATATATAAAATAGAATCCAAAAAAGGCAGAAGATAAAGGGAACTTGTTGTCACCCTGCACATCAAAGGGGAAAAAAGAACAGTTCTGCTCTGCCGTTCACTGGTGCGTGTGGCCCACAGAAGCACACAGTTTAACAGATCAAAGCACAGATCCTGGAATGCTTTCACATTTTCTCAAAAAGACCAAAATCATATAAATGAATAAAAATAATCTACATTCTTGAGTTGAGAACTGTCAGCTGGGGCAGCCGGAGGAGATAAATAGGGTCAGTATTCATGCTGCACCTGAAGCACGTACGGAATACTACAAACAGAACACAACCCATCACATTGCCTACATTTTGCACATCATGTCACGTTTAACTTGAAACCTCTCAGAGGTGCAAGCGCTAAGGGAAAGCTAATTGGGTGCACCCTGCAACCAGTGGATTAACAGGGAAATGCAAGTTAAAGGAGACTCCTCAGACTAGACAGCCAGCTGAACGACTGCATTCACTACAAGCTGCTGGAAACCCTGCTTTACTACTACTACCACCAAGTTTCAGGACAAAGCAAAATAAATCTATTGATCGCATTCGTTCCCCCTCGTCTTTCACCCACTCTGGAGCACACATGCAGCGCAGTCGCTGACTGCTTTCTGACGGCTGCAGAACTCTGCAAAAGCTTTGCAGTTCTCATGTGGAACTGAGCCAAAGCATCCCCAGAGCTGCAGGAGACCACCTACGAGGAGCTCAGCCACCCATCGCTGCAGAGCAGCCACACGGACCCATCAGCTTCTGCTGCAGTTGCTGGTTCACAGAGGTGTTAAGTTCACTGAGGCTCAGCGTAGCATGCAGACCTGTTAGTTGATGGTTATAAGATTTCAGGAGCATGCGAGAAAGCAAAATTAGTCTGCACCTAGGTCAGTAGAGCATGTGTGTCAGTTCAGCTGTCTCAGCAATGGCAGTCATGTAAAAATATGCCTAAAACCAGCTTCCAGCTCTTTCCAGAAAGCCAAAGGCCAGTGAGGGAGTTGTACAAGAAGGGTTACCCGTGGTGCCGCTCTCCAGGCCTGGTCCATACGCTGTGACGAGCGTGGGGTTGCCCGCCTGGCCGGGCTCACCAACACGCACCTTGAAGGGGCTGCCCACCACGTGGCTCCCGTTGAACTTCACATCGATGGAGTGGATGCCATTTTCGTGGGGGATAAACCGAACGGCATATTTGTCTGCAGAGAAAAGAGGCCGTTCCAACATTTCAGAGATGACATCAGCAGAAGCTAAATTCAACATCAGTTAGCAGTCTGAGCAAGGCTTCCACACCATTTCAACATGTTTTGGTCCCAGCATAAACAAAGCCAGCCACGCTACCTGCTACACCCCTATTTAAGTAGGAAAACGAAGTATTTATCACAGGAGGTGTCACAGATTGCACCTTGTCTGCTAGGAACTGATGGATGTCACCCAGCCTGCAGCCCAGGCTTAGAGCTACTGCCTGACCTGGAGCTAGACATGACTGCTGAGCCACAGCCCAGCCTGACAGTGGCAGACAGAGCAGCTGGGGAAGGCAAGCCAAGCTGTACCAGCAGGCTGAGCGTGCTGCACAACATCGCAGAGACGGCACCTTTATTTAAGAGTCATTCAGCAATTTGCTGATATTTAACATTTTCAATTGCACGCTCACTCAGAGGAGCGACTGACCTTCCCCAGCTGTGCTATAGCAAGACTGGCAGAGTACAGACCATAATTCATTCAGACTTCAATCAAAAAAGAAAAGCTCACTGCTAAAACAGGTGTTGAGCTTTCTGTAGTGTTTGCTTACGTTCGGTTTCCTTGACATTCTACATGAAGGAGTGAGTGCAAGTTAAAAATAAACTATTTGTCAAAGATGGAAGCGTAGCTTTGAAAAATAAACTTCATTGGCTAAATACAACAACCACATCATATTTCAGCCCCTTCCTTTATGAATAATGTTGCTGTACCTTCACTGCAAGCCAAGACTTCATGTGAAAACCCTTTAGAGTTTGCCCTTTAATGTCAGTACCTTACAGAAGTTAGGGTTCCATCAACTCTCTAGGAAAAGCATTGATGGAACAATTCCTACCAGAGTTGCTGACAACCAAATGCCAGTCTCCAAGCACGGAGCTCACTCCTCGGTGGGCTGTTTGCAAACCAAGGGATTCAACTCACTCGCTAAGTTAGCAGGGAGCGTTTGTGTAAGTCACCCAGTGTGTTCTGATAAACGTAAAGCTGTTCTCACCTGGCTCCAGCTCAGACACATGGCACTCTTCTACAGCTCCGGAGGGGCTGTGGACTTTAGCATCAATCTTGCCCTTTGCCCCGTTCAGCCTTATAGCAAAGGATGCCGGCTGATTAACTTTTAATCCAGACTCCTGAGAATGCAACAGTCAGATTACCAAACTTAAAATTCTGTTTCAGACAGCACAAGATGTGAGGAAGGGAAATAATTGCTTTAGCACAGTTTTTCAGATTTCAACAAAGGACAGCATTGTGACTTACAGTAATTCTCAGATCAGAAGGTTTTTCACTCTTACACAGTGACTGATTTCAGTCACCTACATCCAATGCTAGGCTGATTCTTTCAATAGTCCCAGACCATTTTTGGAAGCCAGACAATGCTTTGCCAGACCAGGCAAAGGCATGTTTACAAGCCTAGCCACCCGTTATCACTGAGGTCAGGCCCCTGTATTCAGGCACTTGATTTAAAGGATGTTTAAGCGATAGCTCCATTATCAGCCCGTTCATTCATTCCAGATTCATTCAGAGGAAAGGCCTCTGATAATCCCGTTGTCTGTAAGAGTAATAGGCATGTTTATATTTGCCACAAGAGGCTACATTTAGAAAGCTGCCACAAAATGTCTTAAAATGAGAAAGCAATTTAAGACACAGAACCAGATGTGGCTGTGCTGCAGAACATCAGCACCGTGCAGTGCTGCTTGCTGAAGGCAACTCTGTTCTGCATCTGTGTGGCACAGCCACAGCAGAGCTCATGCAGCTATAAGAAGCAATATTTTATGCTGAACATACTTTACCTGATTTCATTTTCAATTAAATCCTGGAGAGGTAAATAAATGCAACTGAGTAGAACTGAGGTACGATCTATATAAAGCAAATCCCTGATGCAGGTTTAGCTGCACAGAGCTCCTTTACAGAACACTCAGCTTTATCTGCCTCTCCAGGATATAACTGAAGTGGGTATTCCTGTCAAAAGTCTTTAAATGAAACACAAGAGAAACATCAATACCACAGTGACTAATTAACGCCCTTGTAACTCCTTGTTAGAAGAGACATTACTGGAACAGGCTGTCATGGTTCATTTACACAGTGAATGCTCAGGCAAAGTCCAGGCTGAGCACATCAAAAAACCTCAACTGAAGTCTTAATTGCTAATCGCCACTCAGCGAGGACTGAGGTACAGTATATTTAGACACACGTTCTCAGTCTCACTTCCAAGTTTCTGGCTTTGGAGGCTCAAGTCAGACCTTTAATGTTACTTGTACTTTAATGCAAGTAACCACACACACACATAAAAATAATGGTAAGGTTAACAGATGAACCCAGATCAACTACAGAGCTGGAATTCACTCCTACAGATTCGCTACCATTCATGGATGATCTGAGCTGTGACTGTGTGGTTTCGTGATGTCAGCCAGAGTGAATTTGTGCTCTGACTCCAGTGTGGGGCCCTGTCCATCTGCCTCAAACAAGGCTGCAGTAATGTTCCTACATGGCCTACACCCTCTTGCCCACAGAAATGCAGCTTTCAGCCCACATGCTGACACAGCAGCTCAGTTATCAGCGTGATCATTGCTTGTTTGTATTCATGTTTCAGGTTTGACTGGGCTTTCCCAAGCTAAATCAGGAGGGAAAGCAAGGTTTACCTCCTCCTCTTCTTTTTCATTATCAGACATTACATTAACACCTGCAGTACACGTATTCTAGCCTTCTGCCTTCAAATCCTAGCTAGCTAGAACAGGGCCAACTTTACTGGCCCGTGCTACCAAGCTCCCAAAAACCTCTCTCTGTCTGCAAGCTAAACTTGAAACGAAGCACTAACCAAGGCAAGGTTATCACTAAGAAGAAAGGACAACCACTTTGGTCTCAGAGAACAAGGACGAAATCAGTCTCTGTGGCAAGCTGTGGGATGTTTCCTTATGTCTCACCTGAAGGCTAGTGACAGTGAGCCTGCGAGCATCATCAGACGGGGCGATGATGGGAACCAGGTAGGGGCTTTCAGGAATGTGCTCATCGTTGAACTTTATGGACACCTCATAGTTGCCTGTGGGGAGAAAAGATGCAGAGTTTCTTTAGTGTATTTGGAAGTAGCCTTCAGTTTTATTTCAGAACATTTTGGTCTTGGTATGTACCTGGCTCTTGAACTATGTAAGATACACCACAAGATCCATCTTTATGGTCTTCAAAGGCAATTTCTGCTTTACTTGGACCTTCTACAGCAATGGACAGTCCTCCAGCTCCAGCCTCCCGTGTCCATATGCTGAACTCAGCTGTTGAAGCACATGAGAAAACAAACAAGTGTAAGCTTGCTGCAGCTGGGCTCCAGCTTCTTTTTAACAGGCTGTGTGGCACTCATAGTTATGTTATGAGAAATGGTACATCATGCCACATCCTGCAGAGGAGTTTCCTAAACATGAGTTTCTCCACCTGCATGACACAGCAATACTATTCCCTTGTATATGTTTCTCTGCTGACCACCCCTGGTTACTGGGGTGACCCTGTGCTGTTACACCGAGCTCTACTCAAGCTCTCAGAAGAGAGGCTCCTATAGGGATCAACAGAAATCATTTCATCTGTGCACAGTGGGCAGGAGAAGTTGAGGGCACAGGACTCACCTGGGACACCTGTCTCTCCACGTTCCAGCCCTGGGCCTCCAGCTCTCACTTTATGGGCTCCTCCTTCGCCGAGTGGCCCCACAGTGAACTGGAAGGGGCTGCCTGGCACGGGCTGCCCTCTGTATTTGACATCTACTGTGTGGACCCCCATTTCTTGTGGCACAAAGCGGACACAGTAGGTGTTTTTGTCAACTTCTACTATTTCTGCATCGGAGTTTCTTCCAGAGGGACTAGTTACCTGGGCTGTCATGTCCCCACAGTCAATTTCTAACAAGGAAAGAATACAAAATGAAGAACAAGAGTGACAGAGTGGTTGGGTACTTCTTTTTTCAACTGAGCTCAGTAGATTATGCGGCACAGATGACAGAAGGGGTAGGTAGGTGCTAGGTTGTATCCCAGCAGAGCAGCCAGCCTAACCAGTTACAGCTCACCAGGTGCTATGGAGGCGGATGAGAAGGTTGGATAAGTGCAGCCAGCTAGAACAGCCCTACGTGATTCACCTGGGCAGACAGCAGTACAAACACTTAAGAACCAACCCCAGAGAGAGGCTGAGCTGTGCAGCCCATTTTTCCAGGTTGCTGTACGCAGAACAGATTAGGGCCTCCCCAGTATTTATATCTCCATACAGTGATCATGGATATGTTTATCTTCAGCAGTTCAAAGAGACCACATTACTAATGTTTCTTCCCTGAGCTGTCTTAACATGAGGAACTCAACACTGAAGTTCTTATTTCCACTGCTTCAAGTACACCTACACTATGCAAGTGTAAGCTATGGTTATAGGGAAAAGGATGCTGCTTACCTGGGATTTTTAGGTTCAGATCACATATGCTTCCAACTGTTGCAACAGAGGGAGCCCGTCTTGTTCGTGTGATGCTCTCCTTAACTCTTCCCTCACCACTTATCTTCACAGTAAATGGGCTGCCTGCAAGTAGCACAGCAAGTCATCCCTCCTCTGCTCACTGTATATTGCATATATTGCATCAAGGAGAAGAGTGAAAGTATCTTCTAACTTGTAGCTTATCAAAGTGAGGGTCTTAGAGCCAGTTTACAGAAAAGTCCAGGTGAAATACAACCACGTAACCGAAATAGTTCTGGATTGTTGCATGGAAGGTACTGGAGAAGCCTCAAAGAATCTTTGGGACTTAAGGTCTGCACCAAATCAGCCAACCCACCTGCAATTCCAGCAGTGGACAGCTAGGCAAGACCTCTGCTGTATTAAACTAAGATGCCAAACACTCCCACTTACCTGGAATATGTTCATCTGCAAATTTAGTGGACACAATGTACACGCCAGGTACAGTTGGAAAATAGGATACTTTGCAAGTTCCATCTTCTAGGTCTTCAGTTTGGATATCTACCTTGCTGGGTCCTTCAACTGCCAGCGAGATCCCACCATAACCTGCAACAAAGATAAGTAACCTTACATTTCCATAGTGATATTATAAATATGACTGAAACCCAAAACAGTAGCTAGTCAGTAGCCAGCTTGTTTTAAAAAGACTATGTGGGCACTGCACGATGTCCTAGAAGTGTTTTTGTGATCTGAATAGGCCAGAATATATTTAAGCATGCTTTTAGCTCCTAAAACGTTCTGACCATATCCCTTTTAATTCACTGACGTTGAAATATTAACTTCAAAGACTGGTCAAGGCTCTACATTAAATAAACACAAAAAAATTGCATCTTCCTCATCTCCTTCTTGCTGTACACAACGATTCTAGATCCAGCTCCAACAAATGAAAGAAATCCTCTGTTAGTGATAGTCCTTGTTGACTGTAAAGTAAGACATTAGCTAAGATAATGAAAAGCATTTTAGAAATTAATAGCATTGCCCAAAATTAATAACTGACAACAACAATGCATTATAAGCAGAATGCTTTGCAGCCTGTGATCTGGAGATTCCTTGCAGAGAAAGACAACATTGTGCTTTAGAAAGTTCCTTTGCAAGCAAACTAACCTGCATCTCTTGTGTCTACAATAAAGTCACACATTTCAAAGGTTCGCCCTTCTACCAATCCACGTCCATAAACTCTTGCTCGTCTGGCATCTCCTATCTCAGACTGGACCACCATGATTGTTACAGGGCTGTTTGGTACATGGTTCCCATTTTTCTTGATGCTAACCAGATGTTCTCCTACTTCCCGTGGGATGAATGAGATACCTACAAAGCAGAGAAATGTGACAAGCTTAGTCAATTTTTATGCACGTTACACTTGATTGTAAAGCCTTAATCACACCAAGAAATGAAATATTAAAGGAACACTCTACACATATCAAAGTATTGTTCTCAAGTGGGCTACAGAACCATTCATATAAGCAGACAAATAGCAGTTTGGTCACAATCTGGAATGTTAACAGAAAAGATCAGCCTGCTTCACCAGCTGCACCATTTGGTTTGACAACACTCCTTCAGGAAAGTATGGAAAAACATTAAGGCATCTTAAGTAGTAAAGAAAACTGGAGGAGAGGCTGCTATGCTGCTCTCAGATGATGGCTGTTAGGGCTTACCAATGTGGTTGTTGGGCAGCCTCTTCAGAAGACAAGGTTCATCACGACCTGATGGGGCTTTAATGCTAGCTGTCAGGAGACTGAGATCAGTCTCGTTGATATCCAACAAAAACTCAGCAGCAGATCCAAGCTTAACTTGGGACCGTCTTCTGTTATCATCTGTGAAAATACAGAGAAATGAGTAAGAGAAATTAGGAGGTTAAGTGCAGAACAAGTTGGAGGATAAACCAGGCCCTCCATGCTACCAGAGGTCAACTTACACTCTTAAGTGCTAAGAAGTCTAAACTTTATACCTGTAATCTTGGCTGTGAATGGGCTGCCAGGGATGTGCTTGTCATTGTACTTGACCAGTATGCTGTAGTTCCCAGGTAGAGTGGGCAGGTAGGTGACTGTGCACGTCCCATCTTTGTTATCAATGCAGCTGATCTCCGCTTTGGAAGGTCCTTCAATAGCCAAGTCCAGTCCACCTAGGAAACACAGAGAACAGCATTTCTCTAAGTCTTCATGAACACCAAGACCGAGTATACTTAAAGAGGAAGATCCAGAATATGGTGCTGGAAATACAGCTCAGATTTACCTTTTCAAAAGAGAGCAGCAAAGAACTCAGGCCAACATCAAGGCTGCAACTCTACTCGATCTATTAGATTTACTTAATAGTGATTCCAGATCCAGCTGTCATCTGCTAGATCTAATTTGCCTTCCGTTTATTTTTAATCAAGTGAATCATTTGCACTCTATACCACATCTGAATGTACTGTTCTCAGGAAGAAGTAATAAAACAGTTTTTACTGCACATATGACACAGCTCGATGGAGGCCATTTTTGCATTATATTTGCACAAGTCATTGTTTACATCTTACCAAAGATTCATATTTGAACAAACAAATGCAAATTATGCTTCAAATTAATGCTGACCCACATCACACTTCTTAGAAGTTCCAAGCTTAGAGTAAGGTGGGTTTAAAGAACAGACTTACCCTCCTCTGCATCTTCCGTGACAATGGTAAAGGTCGCTGGTTTATTAGCAACCCCATAAATGAGGCCAGGCCCATAAGCAGACACGCTGCCGCTGTTTGGATAATTCACATAGAACTGTAGAGGGCTCTCTAAAGAAAAAGAAAACAATAATCACTTCAAGGATTAGTGGCCTGGGCTACAAGAATGAAATAGGCATCAAGTTGCTTTAACCCAGCAGGAGCTTATGCTTATTCACTACCACATTCTTCAGTGCTACTCTCACCAGTTGGTATTTGAAGAACCTTTACACCACTCCAGTGCACTTTAAAATAAATATGCTTCTCCTTTCATCTTCAAAAGATACTGCTGCACAGTTTAGTCATGACAAAGCGCTACTTCAATTACCACAGATAAGCTAAATGATGCTGTAAAGGGTCTTACTCATCAGCAGTTTATATTTAGCATATTAAATCAGAGCATGACTCAGAGAAGCAGTCTTTCAATTCAGATACTGATCATAATTTGGGCAGCTCAGAATTAGGAAGAAGCACTGCACATTGCTTGACTCAATGAACCTGAACTAGCAAACTTGAAGGGTATCCAGAAACGCATTTGCCAGCCTGAGATTAATAAAGCTGGTGCGCAAGAACAAGAAGTACAGTCACCAACAGCCAGTAAGAGTTTCAAAAAAAGGCACAGACAGCTTCCAAGTCCAAAGCTAGATTCTGTAGCTGAGACAGAAGCAAGCTTGATTCATGACAGCCTTCAAGAAGAAGCACTGAGGCACAGCATCCTCCTGGCCAGGCACAGGACAATGGTCTCACGGAGCCAATACGTCAGCCAGTTTGGAACTTGTAAGTGCTATACACAAACACGGTACTGAAGCAGCACTATGCATCATGCTATATGAGCTCCATGCTTCAGCCAGTTTCCATGCCCCAGCTGAACCAGCAGCCCAGTCGAGGCAATGCTGTCAGTTCTCTACCCCATATCTGCACACTGTGCCACAGAGCTGCCCTGTTTCCCCAATGCCTGTGAGGCAGCCTGAGCTGCCAGGGGGGCAGAGTGCCAGTGGGGAGCTGGGGAACTAAGGACAAAAGAAGAGAGAATGAAAGGCAGTGGTTTCTTTT
Source organism: Meleagris gallopavo (assembly GCF_905368555.1). Taxonomy (NCBI): domain Eukaryota; kingdom Metazoa; phylum Chordata; class Aves; order Galliformes; family Phasianidae; genus Meleagris; species Meleagris gallopavo. Next base: position 8,733,991 of record NC_139417.1, on the reverse strand, counting down.
TGTATAGAAGCAGCCAAGAAGAAAGAAAGATTACAGCATAACGTGCATGTGTGCTTTATTTCATTGCACTGAGATGGAAAGAGTAACTATAGTGTTTTAGCCACTTGGTCCTCTGCACAGATTGTAGCTTTTATGCCAATGCAGTTTTAAGGATATACATGTACTGTAACTATTAGTTTTGCTGAGCAACAAGGCAGTAAATTTCAACCCCCCAAAAAATGGTATTTAGAAAATTGTATGTTTCTTCTCCATAGTAAAAGGCCACAAAAGCTAACGTCCAAAACCAAAATCCATTTTAAGCCTGGCTGGTACTATGAAACCACAATGGAAGCTCACATGTGCCTGCACTTACTCCTTTGCTTTAGTTTTTCTTCTGCATGCAGACAAACTGCTGCTGAGTGCTAAGATGCCCCAAGCAGCTCTTGCAGCAGGGCTATACTGAGGCTACAGAAACCTTATCAGGGAAACGATGCGTCAACAGGATGCTGTGCTCAGCTCCGTCAGCCACCTGCTTTGTCAGACTCACCTGGGATGTGATTTCCCATGTATTTTATGTGCATCTCATGCAGCCCCACTTCTGTAGGAGCGTATCTCACTGTTACAGTACCATCCTTGTTATCCACAATGTCTGGTGTATCAGTCTTTCCGGAGGGCATGTGTACTTCACCTACAAAAAGGCATCATGTGAGCCACAGGAGGAGAAACTGCCTGCTTCCCCTCTCCCACCCACAAAGAATTGTCTAGCCCTTTTAAGCAAGCAATTGTTAAACTACTTACCCACAGGCACAAACAGGAGACTAATGGGAACACTAAACAGACATGTTTTTTACTAAAGCTACATGAATACAGCACAGCAGTAGACATCTGGCAGGCAGTTCTGTGACCTTACAAACTCCACAGGCAGGGCTGTTGGCTGCAGCCACTGACATTTGCGTGGTGAGCCCAGGAAAGGTGCTGATGTGCTTCACTGCAAGATGCTCTCCCTCTTCAATCAGGGACAGAGCATGGCTTGAGGAGGGATGGCTGAGCCAGAGCAAGAGCACCCAGCCCACACATGCAGCTCAGCACAACAGGGTGCTGCCAAGTGATGCTTGTGCAGAAGAATCATAGAATCGTTACAGTTGGAAAAGACCACTAAGGTTCTTTAATTCAACTGTTGAGAAAGCTTGACTGTTTTGGAGAAGGGACATGGTGGGGTGGAGGCCAATCACATATACATATAGTTGCTCTGGAGGATAAAAATCAGCAGCTGGTCCTGCAGTGCAGTACTTCCCAGCCCAGCCCCAAGGGCTGCAGCAGCACCAAGAATTCAGAGCATCACAGGCGTATCCCACTCAAACTCCAGTGGATGCCACTTGATGTGAAATTAAGCAACTGAGTCCTGGCGTAATACAATTCTCCTCCACATGCTATGGTCTCGACCACACAGACAGCTAGCTGCAAATGCATAAACATGCTCACAAAGGCCAAAGCCTTCCCAACAAGCTCCACATCCTTTGGTACCTGTTATTTCTCCTTTCCTTACAGCAAAGGGGATAACCATATCGAAGGGCCGGAATCCCATGCCGTTCATGTCGCCAACTGGTACATAAGCCTCTTCTGTGACCTATGGGAAGCAAAAGGCTCACATCACAACCAGTGGCAGCACAAGGGAGCTGAGCACTGAGCCACTCTGCTGTGAGCAGAAGCAGGACAAGGCGCGGTGATTATGGCGGTCAGCAGCCACTGGCTGGGGCCCAACTAGAGCATCCCGTTAAGCTTTCCTCCATAACACCACATCGCAGAGCAGAGCAAATCAAACATGGTGCGGATGGAAGGCATGCTGGAAAAAAGTGAGCGGTCAACACGGAATGCAAGAGCGTGGGAGGCAACGCAGTGCACACAAGACCCAGAGTGGCTCCATCGGAAAGGATTTAGTTGCTTAAGGCCTGGAAGAGAAAGTGATTTGAATGTGGCAGAGTGATTGCAACACAAAATTGACAACAGAAACAAGTTTCACAATGCGACTCTGGACTCAAGACATGGTGCTATTTTACTGGGAAAACAGAGCAATGCTGTCAGGAGACATTGCAGAAGTAGAAGCTGTAGGTGTAATGATCCTCTTCGTATTTAGGATGTTACTGAGAGTTTACTTGGAGACTCCCTTCAAGCAGCATGGAAAAAACAGGTCTGGATTCCGAGAACAATTGATCAAATAGAAAGAATGAATACAATGACCAGAAAGAATCAAGCAGTCCCAAGAAGCAGGCTGTCATCTGAAATGGAACACAGATGGGGGAAAACAACCAAAAAAAGTAAAAATTGTGTACCCAAGGGCGGAATCCGGGTGGGGATGCACCCACTGTCTCCTGCGACCGCACAGCAGCATCATCTGCATCTACAGCCTGGTTGGTGGTAAAGGCAGGTTAGCATTGCTCCTGTGTCAGCACTCCTTGTGTTTCACACAACATGACCTGCCTGCTGTTGGGCACCTTCCTCCCACCACCCGCACCCACCACGGAGATGTGGGGAAACAGTCACCCATGCAGCCAAGGGACAAAGCCACCTCTGGGAGGCTTGGAAGGAAGCTGGAGAGCAGCACCTATGCTGAGGTGGAACTGAGTTTCAGAGATGCTTCTTTATGCCATAGGGAGGGAGGTAAGAGGCTTAGGCCTGAGACCCTCTGTGCACAACCCAGCCCATGCTCAGCCATGGCCCCCGCTACCCTTCTGCACTTTGTTTCCAAGCTTTTGCTCAAAGGGCTTCTGTGAGCCCTCAGAGGCACCTAGTTTGCTCCCAGCAACACACAGGGGTTTTGTTTGCTTTTTAAACCTAAGCATGCTGAAGGATTGCATGTGGGAAGGGATATAATTAGGAGGGGAATTTGGCTGTAACACTTTAGCGAGCATTTGCAAATCATTTTTAAGTGTGAGCTAACAGCCCGCTTCCTTGGGATCTGTCAGCACACCGTTTCTTACTTTGGGGTCAATATTATAGAGTGAAAGACGGACAAGTCAGAGCACTGTAGCTGACAAGAGCTGAAATAATTGGTCTTAAAGGTTGATTACAACCACTCTTCCATCGTTTAGAGAAACAACTACGTGGTCAGGAAATGAAACATTTTGACCAGAGCAGCCAAGCTTTTACCCTCCAATGGCTCACCTAACTGCTCAAAATAACAAGAACAAGGACCCATTAGCTCCTGCTGGTCTAATAAATGCCTACAAAAATTTACATGCACACAGACTTAACCTATCACTGAATAAAACGTGGAAACAGGAATCTGAATGGGAGGTATTTGTGAGCAGAACTGGCTTACCATCACAGTGAAAGGACTGTTGGGAATGTCTACCCCACCGAAGCGGACGTAAATCACGTAGGTTCCTGGTTTGGCAGCTGTGTAGAAGATATCATAAGTCCCGTCCTCGTTTTCAACAACATCTGCCTCAGCTTCTGTCCCATCTGGTGTCAGGACGGTGCACGTCACTTTTCCTTTCCCTGCTGATTTGGCATCCACCACAAAACCAACCTCCTCACCAGTCCTCACTGTGGGTGCAATTCCAGGACCTGCAAGACAAGTTTTGGGGCAGAAATCATTCAGAGGGCTGCCTCGAGGCAGGTAGTCCGGCACCAAGCACCCCCCAAATGCTCTGGAGAGTAGATGTACGGCAGGGACACTCGCAGTGAGCACAGTAGCAGCCAGGGCCACGTCTCCTTTTACGCTACCAGCAAACCATTTTCCACTGTTTTGCCACACATCCAAAAAAATCATGAAACAATGCCCAAGTCGAGCAGATCCAGCCTGAGGAACGCTGTGTTTAAATGAGAGCTATTAACTCATGTTTGCAGTGTGTATTTGATACTTGTGTTTTTGACCACCGCTTGTTACCGGGTAAATGGCTCACTTTCAAATGGCAACAAACCTGTCATTTTAATACCTGAGCAGTATTCCAGCACCCACTCCTACAGTGATTGCATTTCAGCTTTGCAGCAGAGAGTCAAAGGCACTTCTTGGAAATGGGAAATTTAAACTGGCATCTAAGAGGAATTGCCATTATTATGAGTAGTTAGCAACTTGAGTTACTTGGAACAACATCAGATTGAGCCATTAAGGCCTCTTTTAAACAAATTTTGAAGCAAAGGGGATACCGGCCGCTCTGTTTTTTTCCATTGTGCCAGGAACGTATTTCTGGTTTAAACAAGCCTGAGAGCAGCCAGCTGCTGGCCTGACACCAGGTAGACTGTCATGCACAATTCAGGTTGGTGCAATGCTCAGACACTCTCACGGGTCTACAACCATAGATTAAGTTTCCCTGTTCAATCTGGCCTTGCTCAATTTATTTATAAATCCTGGACCCAGCATTCAGCGATGATACCATAACTAGCTCCTACCCATCCTGCTCCTCCCCATAGTCTCTGGTTGGCTGGGAGGTAGCAGTGGGTCGTGGTGGCTCAAAGCTGCATGGTGACCATCTGGCCTGAGAATGGGTAAGGGCTGTAGCTATAAATGAGCTTCAATGGCAACAAATTTGGAATCCCTCCCCTACGTCGAGGCACTGATTTTTGAGACAGTGATTTTTGAGTATAGTAACTTCTTAACCTTGAAGATTCCCTTTTTTTTTTTTAAACCCCTCTTCCAAAATTCCACCTTCACCCTGGCCAACCTTGATCAGACAGAAAGGCAGCAAAGAACACTATCAGTAATACCCAGCCTGAACAGGATTTGCTAGTCTTGAAGCACACATCCAAGTACTTATACCCCCAGCATTAATTCTGCTTTTGTTCAGAATGAAAAGCTTCTTGCAATGCTAGCAGTGCAAGGAGCCTGAATGCAGGGAACATGTGCAGATGTGTTATTTTTAAATCAACCTCACTGCAATTCTCAACAGAATTTACCTAGGCCAAAACAAGCATCTAACTTCAGTTGCATCTGGCTCTTTATAACAACACCCCAGTCAGTCTGAAAGATTTTGCTGGAAACTACAAGAGATTCCTGTTCACCCGGGGGGTGGAGGGTTCTTTATCTTTATGAAAACCCCTCTTGTAAGAGCAGCCAGATTACACAAGACTCTCATGTGTTCTACCATAGCAAACCCCTTGTGCTTTTTCTCCCTTCAAATTAGCACTTTTTAAGAATTCCCTCTCTTTAGACGGTACACGGGGAGCACGTGCAGCCTGTCACACCAACTTCACAATCCTCTGATGGGTGCTTTACACCACATACAAACAACAGCAGTAGATCCTAGCACACACCTGTGGCCAAACACTTGCTGGCATCCCCCGCTGGAGACGCCCGGATTCGGTAGGGAGAGGATGGGATGTCATCCCCACCGTACTTCACACCAATCGTATAGCGGCCCGTTTTGTCAGGGACGTAGGTCACTGTGTATGTGCCATCCTTGTTGTCATGAATGTCCACTCTCTTGGGCTTACCCTCTTGGTCCTGAGGAAAGCAAAGCAGAAGATTTAGGCACTCTGAAGTCAGTTAGGATTCTCTTCAGCAGGACAGCAAACCTGTTCACAATGATACTTAGACAGTCTCAAAGAAGATCAGAAGTGAATCACTAGGAACGGACTTCCAGAAGCAAGGACATGTCAGACTACTGTAAAACAGTCAGGGCTATCAGCAACAGTCCTTTACGTGATACCAAGCAATGCTCCTCAGTGAGGCACTCAGCTCATGAGAGCTTGCAAGGCCTGCACTTAAGAGCCTTCAGTCCCTTCAACTACCACTTCTACACTGAATATAAGGATCTGTACTTTAGCATCAAGCTTTCTTATCTAAAACCACAATCAGCACTCTGCAAAATGCTTCTGAAGAACCCCCAGCTTTCAGAGCAACTTAGTGCAAAGCATGAAGCACTTTGGAAAGCCTTCCAGAGTTGCTCACACAGAGAACTACATGTTGACACCTTCCTGTAATAAATGACTTTAACTGACAAGAATACAGTATAAGCTGCAAAGGATTTGAGATTTCAGGTACAGTGTGAAAGAGCTTGCTCCTTCCAGAGAAACATTTGACATTCAACAGTTCAGAACCAGAAATTGTAGCAAACAAATGCATTCCCACCACATACGGCTTGTAGAACTTGATCTTCAAAGCCATAGCCATGCTGGGAGTTCTGATAAGTAGGGCACACTTGCATTCCAGAATAAAGCCAATCACTTGGCAGTACACTGAGCAGATGGGATAGCATGGGAACAAGAATGCAGAACAGCAAGTACAGACATCATGCCATGACCTAGGCATGCCAGGGCTGAGAAACGTGCTTTATGGCCCACTAAACAGAGACCTTTCTGCAGAGGCCACAGAGACCAAGCATCAGAAACTTCAGGGAAAGCAATAACTAAGTCAAACAAAAACATTCCTGTAGTATCTCTTTAAGTGGCTTATGACTTTGAGTAACCTTGAGGGAAACTTGTTTTTCAATTTCTCATCACACAGTGCTCAGTGTGGAAGTAACAATGTGGCCTTGCTGAACCACACTGATAGAAGGCTGTCTCCATCTCAAATTCCATCATTTCTGTAACCTTGTAAGAAGCTGTACTTATCTCATTTGGGTCATTTGCAGAGTGTAAGGTTAATTATAAGCCAAATATAGTACAGAGGATGACTAAAACAGAGGTGTCCTGCATGGCTTTGCAGTTACTCACAGTTATCTGCACAGTGAGAAGTCCCTGCCCGGCATCTTTAGCATCTACAGCAAACTCCACAGGCAGACTGGCTGGTATGCCATAGGAACTGAGACCTGGTCCACTTGCTGTCACTTTACTGGCATCATATGTAGGAAGCACCTTCACCTTGAAGGGGCTGAAAGAGAAACCCATTATTGCTTCCTTCTCCTAAAATCAAGGTTGATCATTACTGCAGTACACAGTGGACAGGTGGACAACACGACAGGCACTGGCACTGCTCCCAGCTTGACCTGAGCCTTTAGTATATGCCCAGCCAATCCCTGGAACACAGTCAGTCAGGAACTCCTCAGATTACCAACGTTTATCCTTAGCACCTTACCTGCGAGGAATCTCTTCGTCTGCATATTTGACAGAGATCATGTATGGTCCCTCCTGTGTAGGGGTGTACACCACTGTGTGGGTGCCATCTCCGTTGTCTACTACATTAACAGGCTCCACAATTCCTAAAAAAGCAACAGATAACTTTCTCAGCTGTACTACTAAAATTCAGTTCCTCATCAGCCATTTGCCGTACGAAGCTCCAAGATGTTCTGCTGATTTACAGTTTGCAAAAAGCTACTTTTTTTTTTTTTTTTTAAATGAATGCAGTCAGCATGGATCAGTTTCCCTTATTTTGTATTCAAGAGCATAGATCTGGTTTAACATAGATCTGTCATTCACTGCTCTTTGGATTCTTATTGTGAACAATAGCTAGCATGAAAATACTGGAGAAAAATCTGCTTTTCTGTAGCCAAGTCAAAGGCAATTGCTCAAAATACATTGAAGGTCCTCCCAGAAAGCAAATGAGTAGGTAATGGTTATAACTGCCTGAATAGTCATTTACAAGATTACATACTGAGATTCACTGCACAGAGTTGAGCCTTAAAGCCAGTTATTGCATAGCATTCACCAATTTGAGTCTTTCACAATCAGGTATTAAGAAAGGTAGGCTCGCTGCCTAGACAGGAGAACCCTGCAAACTGCCAAAGTTCTAAGAAAGCAGGATCAATTATTTCAATTTGCATCAAGCCAAATCTACTGCAGATTATGTGACATATCAGCACAGATCACACAAAGCAGCCTACAATTACAAGTTGGCTGGAAAACACAGGAAGGATTAGCAGCATAGCAAGTGCAAAAGAAATATATAGTTGTCATGGAAAGCCTTGAAAGAAGCACAGTTTGCTCCCACTCCTTTCCTCAGATGATTCTTGCTGTTGCCAGTTAGATTTCTGAGCGCCAAAGCTGCCATTAGTTAGTGAGAGTTCAAACCTGTCGCAGCCTCACCCTTTGGATCACCCTTAAGAAAATCCGAAATGTTTTTCAATGGAGAGCGCCATCCCTGGGAATCCGTCTCATCCACTAAAATCAAAGAACTGTTACCTGGAGGGCACTCGCACAGGGTGACCTGACCCGTGGGCAGTGAACTGGCTCCTGCCTGCTAGCAAGGGGCTGAGGGAAAGTCCTGCAAGCAGGGCCAGGACTATACTCCCCAATGCAGATGGGCACAGCCAGATGGAGCGCTTTGGTTCTCACCTCTGGGTCCTGCCACCACCACCTCCAGGGGTGCCGCTCCTGCCTTGCTGGTGTCCACAGTAAAGGACTGCGGGATTTTGGCTCGAACAGCTGTTCCCAGGCCTGGTCCTGCAATCTTCACCTTGCTGGGATCCACAACATCCTTCACAGGAACCTTGAAAGGACTGCCTGGAAGTTAACACAGCTGGTGTTGAACAACACAGATTGAACAGTTTCAGGAAAATGCCCACATGAATGCAAATGGTTGGCTATGGCTTTGGGACTGGGCCTCTTTGATAGCACAGATAGCACAGACACTTCCATAGTACTCAAATAAGACAAGTTACAGAAAAAGACAGCACCAGCTCAGCCTACACTACGCACTAAATCAACAAAGAATAAAGTTTCTAGGGCATAAGCAACTGATGAAAACACAGGCTCTCGTTTCCTTCACATTTTATCAATATCAATATGTTGATGAATAAAAGAGGGCCAACAGGACAGAACCAGCTCCCTCTGAACATCTGGGAAAGGACACCTAGCTGTATGCTGTATGACACTGTGTAAGCACACACTGCAGCAAACCATGCCTGGCATTTAGGAGCATTAATTATTGGTCTTGAGAAAAACATCCTTCTTCCAATTGTAAGCTGCTGGCTGCCAGATGTATCTGGAACATTGCTTAAACCACTTCAGCTTTACATCCACTGCAAACATACAGACAAATGTTTGTTTTCAGAACAGTCACTGCCTTCTGCAGTGATCAAAACTTGCAGCATTTAATATAATCCCTATGGCAATATATGCTTAATATATTGTCAGTTCCCATGACAATATTTAATATAATCTCTATTAGACTATTTTACTGCAGAACAGTCTTGAAGACATACACAAATGAAAGGGATTATTTCCTTAACTCAACAAGTTGCGCGTTATTAAAATCATGTACTCCCTGCCCCAACCCCTGGGCTATATCAGTTGTTTGTCAAAGCTAGTATCCTTTTTCTTACTCCACCCATCTGGATACACTTTTTTGCTCCTCTCACCCAGATTCTGCAATTTCTGCCTTTATTCTCAGGAAAAGCAGAACATCAAAACCTCAACATCCCCCAAGCAAGAGTAAGACACAGCAGAGGCACCAACTCAACACTTTCCTTCCTTTGAAAGCAACTGAACAAGTGCTCTTACCAGGAATATGTTCTCCCCCGTACGTAATATTGACATCGTAGTCTCCTGGAACATAAGGAACGTACTCAGCACTGCAGCTCCCATCCTTGTTGTCTTTACAGCTGATTTTAGACTCTGAAGGTCCCTCAACAGTTATTCCAAGGCCACCAATTCCTGCCCCTCTGCAGATGAGAAAGGCACATTGTTAGAATTACCCCTTTGCAGCAGCAGCTTCACTGCACTCACGCTACATTGCTGCCCTTACTGGAAAAGCAGCAGCCTGACTTCTGATGCCCTGCCTTTAGTGTGCTCTGGAATGCAAAGCAGTTCAGCATAACCTTGCTGACATTTCCCAGAATTTTATCCTCAACCATTATCAGCTCATAACCTCTGCAGAGCAGAGAGCTCAGTAACCTATGAGGTAGCAAACATTAATCAAGAGGACACAGTTTGGTTATTTTATAAATATTTGTACTGGTTTTAGGATCTTACGTTGCACAGCCCACTACGCTCCTCCCTCAGATATTCTCGAAAGATCAAGTTGGCCTGGTTACCTGGTGACAACTGAAAAGGCATTTGGCTGATTTGTGAAAGCTTCTTTGAGTCCAGGTCCTTGTGCCTTAACACGTGATGGATGGCAGCCCTCCGTCACATTCACTCTGAAGGGACTGTTTGGCACAGGCACGCCATCATATGTTACACTGACTGTGTGTGGACCTGTTAGAGGAGGAAAACACGTTCTGAACTCCCTAAATATTCTGTTCGCATCACTCCTACAAGATCCTACAGATTTAGATGTCAGGAGATAGATAAGACCTTCCCCCTGCATTTCACAAGAGTTTAGCAGCGTTTCGTAACTGAGAAGCCATCTACATGCTGTTTTGAAGATAAGCTACTGCAAGTCATTTCTTCAAGTTAAAATAGGTATTTCCTGTAGAATTAGCTCCCCCACTTGCAAAAATCCCGCTGAGAATGCCAAGAAGTTCCTGGCAGACCTCAGCAGTTTGCCAAATGAAAGTATCAGAAGTGTTGCTTGCTGCTGGTTTTCCCCTCTCAAGTTTTCTTTTTTTAAAAAAAAAAAAAAAAAAAAAACAACCACAGAGGTTACCCTTTTCAAATGGCGTGTACTCCACTGCGTACGTCCCATCAGCATTGTCTTGGATCTGACAGTCTGTGGGGGAGCCGGATGGGCTTGTGATCTGTGTCCTGATGTGGTCACCACCAGCTTTCGTTAGAGGTCGGGCATCCACAGTGAACTCCGTTGTAGCTTCTCGGAAGACATCTGCAGGATAATGTTTTGAAGAGTCATTTCAAGAAGCACACACATTTCAGACAACAGAACATTTTATGAACCAGCAAGATAAACAACACTTGGGAACATAATGAAACATCCCCTTCAAGGGTCGCCATGGGAACATGCAAAGCTGTTACAACTTGCATTGCTCAGAATTCTCGGTGCCGGGTGAAGGATCTTAAGTCCTACGAACTCTGATAACAGGAACAATAAAGGTTGCTCTTACCTTTCCCTTCCACTCCTGGCCCAAACACTTTAACTCTGCTTGTGTCCACAGCTGGCTCCACTTTCACCCGGGCAGGGAATTTAGGCACTTGCTCTCCTCCATATTTCATCTTGATTGTGTACATGCCAGCTGAGAGCGGCACATATGTCACAACATAGGTCCCATCCTTGTTATCATCAATCTGGATCTCAGCTTTGGAACCAGTATCCGACACTATGTCCACCCGCAGGTTACCAGGACCCGCTTCTGTACAGTCAACATTCAGGAGCCCTGCCTCACCTACTTTGCCACGTTCAAGACCTGGACCTGTGGCGATGACTTTAGAGACATCAAATGGCATTTCTATGTCTGCTTTGAATGGTGAACCAGGAATGTGAACCTCTTCAAAGAGGATGTTTACAAAGTACTCTCCAGGCTTGGTAGGCAGATAGGAGACAGAGCAGGTTCCATCACCATTGTCTGAGCATTCAATCTTAGCTTCACATGGGCCTTCCACCGTCAAACCCAAACCTCCAGTTCCTGCCCCTTTGGTATCTATCGTAAATTGAGCTGGTTTTCCAACGAGGCCTCCTCGAAGACCTGGCCCGTGAGCTTTTACCTAGGAGAGAATACGCAGCTCAGATACTAATTTTTTCATACTGCTGTACCACAGATGACCTTAGACAGACTAGCTAATACGTAACACTTGACTAATAAGCTCTTAAAAATACATATAAAGCAAAGCTTCCTTTGCCACTCCTCCCAATACGTAAAGCTGGTATCTCTTTCCTCCAAAGAAGTTTCTAGGCATTCAGTATTCATTAAGTTTCTATATTCATACCCTTGCCACAGCTGTTTTTATGTGTCACTGAATGAAAGGAGTAGGCATGCTGAATAATGGATAGCTGTACGGAATTACTCTTGAAATTTGTTTCTCTGCAAAGAAGCATCTCAATTAATACATTTGACATGTATTATGTTGGTCATGAAACCAACTTCTATTAAGTTAGAACACATGCATGTGCCACACTGTGCAAAATGCCTGCAGTATTAGTTCAAAGTTATTCCAAGTATTCCAATTCTTAACAATTGACTTCCATGAGTCATGGAGTCTACAAATTAAACTGAAATGAAACAAGCTCTGAGAAAGGATGTTCCAGGGTCTAGTTTGGCCAAATAAGTTGGGCATCCTGCGACAGCACAATTCACTTTTCAGTTACTAGCTGTTGTTACAGCCATTACCATTTACTTACCTTGGAGGGATCAGGAGGCAGAGTGGCCTCCACAGTATAGGGGCTGCCTGGGATTGGATTGCCATCGTAGCTCACATCCACCACGTACAATCCTTCCTCTCTTGGGATGTATTTTGCTGTACTGCACTCCTTACCCAAAACTGGCTCCACCAGGCATGGTACAGCTTTCCTCATAGGACTGGAAATATTAACATCCAGTTTACCTTGTCCACCAGCTCCTCTGGTGTCAATTACAAATTCTTGATCCTTCCCTACTTCCACTCCTTAAAAAGACAAAAAAATCTATATTACTACATGAAGTATCAAGTGGTTGACAACACTCCAAGAAATCTCTTATGCAATATTAGCAAGGGAGCAACCTCTGCCAGAGCCCTACTCAGTCTACATCCTTCCACATGAGAAAGAAAAAAAAAAAATAACAAAATGCCTTGGTTAATCAGAAGCTACAAAGCTACAGTGCTAAACAAGGCTATAAGGCATGGCCAGACAGTAAAAGAGAGGCTCCTCCAAGGAACACAACATTTTACAGCCCTTGTTCTGCTTTCAGAAAATGAGACTCTATGAATGAAATTCCACACTTAAGATGTTACATCTCTTTGAACAGTGATCTAGCTCCAGAGAAACCAAATTATATCAGCAAGCTGCTGGTCTGGTGAGGAGTCCAGCCTCATTCACCACCACGGACTACACCCAACACTAACCTCGCCCACACTGTACACGCAGCTGGTTTTTCCCCTTAATACAAGTCAAACAAAATGCATTTTGCCCCCATATGTTTCAGTGGAACACGTCAGCTGACATAGTGAACAAGAAAACACTTCAGAAGCAGGCCATGGGGCTCCCAAGCCCATGTTTTACTTACTGTTTTCAAGTCCATTAACTTTAACTTTGCTCAAGTCTAACGGAGCAGCAACTCCCACAGTGAAAGGGCTTTTAGGGATAGGATCTCCACCGTACGTTACCAGAACCTTCACTGGTCCCTAGTGGAGAATTGATGAGTTAGCTTAGTGTCTCACTTCACACAGATGCACTAATACATAACCATTTCATCACCTAATTCATTTCGGCTGGGTGCTGCAGACAGGTATCCTGCCCCTCTGCACCACAGCCACACCACAGCCCAGCCTGTGCTGAAGCTGCTTTATTACGGCATTTCAAATACCAGGGCTTTAAGCTGTACAAGTCAGAAAGATTAATGCTTTTGTGTATTTTGGCTGAAATACTGCACAGCTATGGCAATTTTCAGCCCAAGATGTGTGTTCCTTTTATTCTCTTCTACCACAGTCCATATTTTAGCTATACTCACTGTTTGCTTACTTTTCATTCTTGGCCAGTTCAGCTCCCAAGTGAAATAATCATGGATGTTTCACACAAGCTTGTGAATAGCTTCCATGATTATTCTTAGCTGTTTTTGGAAAACACACACAAGAGTAGCTGTAGCAACATCACACGTGAGAGAGATAAGCCTGAGCAAACGCCATTAAACCAAGGTTCCTTCACTGCTGACTTAACTACCTAGCCAGTCCTCCAACCACTCCGTAGAGTCCAGAGTCTCATCGACCCGCTCTTAGATAAGTTCCTGCTGACAAACCCTAGGAAGGCAGGGTTCAGGACTGATCTACGTATTTGCAGCCTGGAGGGAAAGCAAGGCTACTATTTACCACGCAGCTTAATTTCACTTTTTACTAACCACTGTTCTCCTGCCACCACTACCTGTGAGCATCTCCTGTAGCGCCACAGCTCCTCTGTGACCCAAGGTGCTCCCTCAGATGCAAGGTTCCAGCACGCACACACAGCCACATACTTGCACTCCAAAGCCAGGGAACTTGTTCTGACTCACTGTACAAACACTACCAGCTGAGATGCCCCTTATAGCACTGTAGAGCTATCCCTACAGCATCCGAATGCCACAGTCCAGCAGTCAAAACTCTATTCTTATAAACACGAAAGGCAGACAGGTCTGCCCATGGCTTAGTGAAATTCAATCTCATTCACTGCTGAAACTCTCTCTCCCGAAGAGGTAATGAGCCAGAGGGTTTCTAAATCTGGCCAGGGGTGCAGTAATCCCGAGCACAACCCCTGCAGAGGATACCTGGCTGTGGTACGTGCCGTCTCACCTTTGCTTTTTGCATGAAGCATTTACTGCTCTTACACAGCCACAGAGTTGCTGCCTTCTGCACACCAACCCTGACTGAAAAAGCAAAAGCCTCTCCAAATAGACACACCAACCACATCCTCAGACCATGCAACTGCTTTATCCAAAAACAAATGCTAGCTCTGTGGTGTGTCCAAGAATGCTAATCCAGCACTATCAGACAAACAGTGCTGCAGACTTCTGTATCAGTTCATTTTTACACAGCTACATTCAAGGAAGTCAGTGCGGTTGACCAAGTAGCTCACTTGTTTGCTCAGCAGAGTACAGATATCAAAACACTTTCATCTCACCACTACAGTGCCTAAGTCTTTAAAAATACACAAGAATTGAGCATAGCATAAGGAAAACTATTTCTAGTTATTAGCAGCTTCCACTTTAATGGTGTTGCTAGGAAGTATCTGTCTGAACCAAAACAAGTTCAACTAAAGTTTTTTCAATTCACGGGCAAACCTCAAGTACAGGCAAAATACTCTGGCCTGTTTAATCTGCAGCCGAACTTCCCTGCCCAATTCCTTCACTCCTTTGTTTGGAAGTCACTCAAACACTGTACTTTTTTTTTTTTTTTAACCACACTCCAGTTTGCAGTTGAGCAGCAGCGGGCTGACAGCCACACCCCACAGCCCCAGCAAAGCAAGGAGTGGCAGCCCAGGCTGGCCATGCAGCAGCTGGCCTCAATTCAGATCCCAGAATGGGTTGCCACCTTCCCCTTTTAACTGATAAGGCAGCAAAAAAGATACCACCTTTGTGCAATGGCAATATGAGCCACGTGCTGCTACTTCAATACCTCACTTGGTCCCAGAAAAGAAAACAGCGACAAGCCACCAATAACTAAACTAGAAATCCGTGCCACTGCTTTCTAATCCCCACTGTCCTGCAGGCTTTGTGTTAGGGGAACAGGACACCAGGTTTTAACTAGAAGTTGCCTTGTGCACAGCATCAGGTCACAGTGCTACAGCAACATGAGCCGCTCCCCTCTGTACTCCTACCAGAGTGCCCAGACCTACCTGCTGTATTGGAGTGTACCGAACAGTGTGGGAATAGTCGTAGTTGTCAATGATGTCCACATCTGCCACCACCTCTCCTGACACAGGGCTGCTGAACTGCACATCCAGGGGCGCCTTTCCAGCTCCCTTAGTGAACACAGTGAAGTGGGTTGGCTTGCCATTTTCCACACCTGAAGAAAAACATTAATTTTAATTTATGCAGAGTTCACACACAGAAACTCTTCCCAAGAAGCATTCAGTACCTATAAATCCCACTCAAGCAAAAATCCAAGAGAACAGAGTCCTTTCCAGTTGCCTGCCACCCCTACCAGCTGCAGCCAGCACCACTGCTGAACCCCAGCAGTGCCCAGTCATGCAGAGGGTGCCCCACAGCATTGGCTGACAACACCTCCACCTCAGTCTCACCTGTTTTGCTCAGCCCAGGTCCTTCAGCTTTCACTTTACTGGCATCGTGAGAGGGGTCCACTTTAACTCTGAAAGGACTGGCAGGAATTTCCTGCAACAGAAATACAGCTCTAAATAAAACCAGGTCATTTCTCATTACTCAAACTAGACAGATAAAATTGAAGCAGAAGCATCTTAAAACAGTTAGCTCTAGCAGCACCTCACTTAAATGCTCCACCTTACTGGTGGCAGCACTCAAAGTCTAGGCCAAAGTTAACAGCTGGACTGCTTGCATGGGCTTTTCCCAATTTTTCTTTAACAACATGCCCATTCCTTGGATAGTAATTTAAGTTTTCTACCATTTAGAAAATAGCATTGCCTTGCCTCTAGAGCCAGTAGGTAAGCTAGCACTGATACCACACTGATTATGCCAGCCAAATGCATCACATGGCTTGAATTTTATAGTCAATGTTTGTCTTATTTGTGTACATTCAAGTACTAGAGAAGAGTTTTAAAAACAGCAACTAGACAAGGTGCATATGAGCTGGAGTGAAAGGAGTCACCTGTACACTGCCACACTCAACCATTAAGCGGCAGGTGGTGTGTGTGGGGGAACAGATAAATAGACTCTGAAAATATCAGCCAGTAAAATGAAGATTACATACCTCTCCTGCAAAAAGCACTTTAATAGTGTAGCGTCCGGCAGCAGGTGGTGCATACTTCACTGTGAACGTATCATTAGCATTGTGGATAATGTCAAAATCTATGTCTTCCTCTTCATCACTGACAACACGAGCATCACACTTAATTCCAACACTGACATCACCTAGGAAAAGCCAATGGAAGTTTCACTGGATGGTACAGACACTGCTAGCCAAATAGCCAGCACATTCCTACTAATTGATAAAATTGATCATATCACAACTCATTTTCACACTCTGCTACCCAAAGTTTTTAATTAAAGAAACAAAAAACACAGCATAAAAAAACCCAGAACATAAAACCCAACCAGGCACAACCTGCAGGGTACCACAGCAATAATCCAATCTGCCTTTACCTTCTCCAGCATCTGTGCAGTCAACAGTGAAGTGAGTTGGCTCACTCGCTTTCAGGCCAGTTCTCTCCACTCCAGGCCCAAACACTTTCACTTTCTGAGGATGGCTCCCCTGACCTATCAGGACCTGAATGGATTCACAAGTGTCAGAATTACACTCCCGACTCACACTCAAGATCACAGTCAAACTGAAGAATTGCTTGGGCAGAGGCTACATGAAAATAGCACCAAGTTAAGAACAAACTGCTCTGATTCTCCCAGGCTGCAGCTGGACTGATACAAGATATTCAGCATGTGAGACTGTAAAGTCAGAAAGCTCTTTTCAACAGGAAACATGCCCATAAAAGACAGCAGAAGGGCACACCGCTTTCAAGCTCCCAGAAAGGTTTTACCACTAGTAACAACAAGCAGTTGTTACAATAATGTTCTACTTACCCTAAACGGACTATTGGGCACGTTGGCTCCTCCCCAGACAATAGAAATAGTATGTTTGATTGGTTTAACTGGCACATAGGAACAGGCAAACACGCCATCAGGCTTGCTCTTCATCTGGATATCAATAGGGTTTCCTTCTCCATCCTAAAGAGTGGTCAGTACAAGCAGCAGTGAGCCCAAGTGGCAGAGAGTACAAGCAGAAGGTTCAGGTACCTTACAAATATTTGTATAATTTGAACATCCCAAGAGACTGCTCCAAAATCTTGTTCTTTCCTCAGAAGTACAGCTCAGAAACATTGATGGAACATGCAGATTGCACTCCTGTAAGCCTTTCTCATCTAAACTGCTAATTTCTCACACCATCTCACAACACATTTTAACAAGTTCACCTGAGATTTACAAGCCAAATATACTTCAGGTCCTTTTGAATGACATCTTGAGAAAATTACAGCCTGCCTTTCTGAGGAGGCTCCAAGTGCGGAAGTAAAGCCACACACTTCAGACTCAAGGGGAGAAGCCACCCTGTCTCAAGTTAGATTTGCTGTCTGACTACATTGTATGGATCAAAGCACAGAGCTGCAACAGAATTGCAAATGTTCAGAATTAAGCAGTGTGTAATCCAGCAGAAATACTCAGGGCATTTTTCTCAATGACATTAAAGCCCTTTTGCTGGAGTTGCCCTTGGCTTTTTACCTGTGCATATATCTTCAGAGGTGCTTTCCCAGCATCCTTGGTTTCAACTGTGAACTCAGCAAGATTGTTCACTATGCAGCCACTTCTCTCCAAGCCTGGACCGTAAGCCCTCACCTGAAACAAAACCAGGAGTCTTAGCTTGCAACTCAGGAAGAGGTAAAACAAAGTGATTTATTTCCACAAATCTCCTCTTCCTACAGAACTTAAAAAGCATGGCATACAAGTAGAGACTAGTGTGAAAGCAGAGAATTTTGACTACTTCAGCAAGTTTGCATTACATTAAATCGAAACCACAGCAGCGTTATTAGAAAAAGCTGAGTAATATCTGGCTGGAGCATACAAACACAGAGCTTTAAATAGAGGCAGCTTAAGAGTCAAGCATGTTATGTTTAGAAGCACCTCTGTATGAGTTCTACCAAACCACATTATGCCCAGTGAGCAGTTTGCACCACCTTATCCGGGTTGAAGTCTCCTGACGCCGGTCGGATGAAGGCCATGTAGGGGCTGTCCTTTATATCTTCATCATCACACATGATGTGCACAGCGTATTCACCTGGCTCTTTGGGCCAATACTTCACATCGCATGAGCCATCGTTCTTGTCATCACACTCTATTTTAGCCTGAGAAGGACCCTCTATTGCAAAGCCTGAAAAAGAAACACTTACTTACCAATTGTGCTACAGCTGAGATGGCTGCTAATCTAACACTATTCCCTCAAACTGCTTTTTTTAAGCCATATCCATAACCGATGTTTGTTATCTCTCTTCTTCAGCACCATGTGCAATAATCTATCACTTCCTTCTATATCTCATCCCACAAAACCACATCCCACAAAACCACAGTCTCCATCCCATGCTGTGACAGCTATTGTTTCTCAGGAGTTTATTACCAGCACTGCAATATCTAAGTATTTCAGGCAAGCTAAGTAAAGGAACATACCAAGAGAACCAACTTCTGTGCCAATGGACTCAACCACGAAGTCAGCCGACTTGCCCACAATCCCTTCATGCAGTCCTGGCCCCCAGGCTCGTACTTTCTGAGGGCCTGCTTCATGACCTATGTGAACTTCAAAGGGGCTACAAGAGAAAGAAGCACAATTAGAAACATACAGCTTACACGCTTTTCTCCCCAGGCATTTTAATGAGGCTTTACACTGGACTTCCCAAATTAACAGATGCTATCTTGTGGTGGCATAGCGCCCAGCAGTCCCTCTAGCAAAGAGGTCATCTAACCTATCACATACTTACGCTTTGCACAACAGATCCTAAGTGTCAAATATTTGGTTTGCTCTGCTTGCTGTAGTCCCTGACAATAAAACAACAGATCTCTTCAAAAACTCAGAGCCAAGTCCAAGCTGTGTGAGCTACCAAAGTTTATCATTTTTTTTGTACTCATTATTTTGGGTTTAGTAAGACTAATGCAAATCAATCTCCCAAGCTTTCCCAAAGCCTCTGCAGCCCTAAAACATGCTGTTAGATAAAAAGCCAGCCAGCCACACAAACCCCCAAAGGACACAAAAAGCTCAAACAAAACTACTCCTCACTCACCTTTTTGGGATGTTGTGTCCACCCCACGTAATCGTCACAATGTATTTCCCTGGGGTAGCTGGATAATATTCAAACGCATATACACCATCCATAAAGCCTTTCTGTTTCACAAGCTCCTCCAAGCCCTCTGTTGAAAGATCAATTCAGCATTAAACTTAACAGCTTCCATCCTGCCATCAATTACTCAGGCACGTTCATGTTTTCTAGTATTTATTTTAGCTTGGAAGAAAAAATCTTCCAACAGAAAGGAAAAAAAAAAAAGGTCAGGTTATAAGGGAAGTTAGTTCTAGTTGCCCTCTAGGACAAAGACAGCAAACACTTCCAGAAGAAATACAGCAGAAAGTATTTTAAGTTACCAGACTTAATAGGTTCCCTTGTGTTTTATTTTCTTAGTCTGCAGTATGATGCATGTCATATGTTAAAACAAAAAAGCTTAACATTTGTCAGACTTTGCAACCACAAGTATGCAGGGAATGCCTACTTTTCATTTTCTTCAAGATGAAGAATCTAGGCAGAAAAGCCTAATACACTAAAATTTACATCCCTACGTCTGCTGCTTTCTCCCCCCGTAACCGCATTAAAGCCACACAGTCAGAACGCTGTGTGTGTGGAGGAGGTGAAGGCAATACAATGCACCTTTTAATACAGACCCAGCCTGGGGGGAGGTGAGTGCCTCAGAGCACAACACAAACAAAGCCAGTTCCTGAGACTTGGCGCAGGGCATGGAGAGCAGAGCACAGCCACCACGGCTGGGCAGCCCCAAACCCATGGCCAGCATGCCCACTGTCCTGCTGTGCCACACTTGTGGGGTCGTGGCAGAGTGAGGGACCAGGGACTAGATCCTGGCAGAAGGGTCTCTCCTGCCTCAACACTCTCCTCTTCTGCTCGTGAGCTGAGCATTCAGTGCATCCAGGATGCTGCATTTTGAGAGCAGGATTTCCACCTTGCCAGAGTCACTTAAGTGTGATTTGCTTCCAGAGATCAAAGGTGCCATGCTAACCCAAAAAGCCAAGACAAACAGTAGTGCAGATTTTCTCAGCTACACTACGGTGATACAAATCCCACCAGTTCCAGCGGGCTACCACCTCTTCACTACTCTTCCTTCTCACAACTCCTCCTTTGTCCCCTTCTCCAAAACACAGAGCACAGACTCATCCCAACACACGTACTTGGTCCTTTAATAGTCACCCCAAGGTCTCCGCTGCCTGCTGCTCTCGTATCAACCTTGAAGTCGGCTGTTTCTCTGATGCGGACGCCTTTGGGCTGCAGGCCTCTACCGGTGGCACGACAAGCATTCGGATTGCAGGCTGCAAGGGAATTTCAGACATCAATGCAGTCTTTGATTCTCAAAACACATGCAGCCTAGCCAGCTTGGAACAGCCTTTAGTTAAATGTTGACTCAGGGCAACCACAGCTGAGCTTTCAGCACAAGTCTTAATGTTATAGTAGGAAGGAAAGCAGATGTGGAGTCTGCCTAGCCATTGTCCATGTCCTGCTGCTTTTGGACTGCAGCCTTCAGTACAGCCAGGCAACACTGAACCCCTACAAGAGCCACTGTTCAAAAGTAAAGCAAACTCTGAAGCCATGTTGCTTTCCAACTCGATGCCAATTTTCAGATCAAAGCTTTTACTTGGCTATCAAACCCAGATATCTGCTGTACTAGGCATAATCTCCTTGATGTTCTTCAGGTTTAGAGGCATGCTACAGCACTGGTGAAGCTATCCTTTGTAGATAAGCCCTAGTGAACGATATTATTGTGCTGTTCTTTCAGAAGCGTGACTGGAATAGCAGCTATTACCAGAGCAAAGTTCTGCATGTGCTTCTTTAAGACATGTCACTTCATCCCCCTGTGTGTCACAGTTCACACCTACAGCAGCAGAGCCATAAAGTCCTCCACTGATGGAAGCAGCTATAGGTAGGGGCAGAAGGTTACACATGGCTGAGCTTAAGCTTATGCTTGACACCTTTTACTCAAGTGCTTCTCCAGGCCTGCTGAGTTGCTACATAAACAAGCTAATGTGCACTTATGAACAATTCTTGTTACACGCTCCCAGTTATCAGGTGGTCTTCAATTCCAGAGACCTAAAGGGTTTGAAAAGACTCAGAAATCACAGCTTCCCAGTAGTTTAATCCCAACATGCACTTCCCCCCGTGCTTACAGCAAGAACACAAGTCTGCCAAGCTGCTCATTAGGTTTTTATGTGTTTCAAGAGCTTACAACCCTTTTGCAGCCACATCACTACACATCCTATGCTGGACAGTACAAGCAAACATTGCATGCCATCTGCTAACTCTGAGAACTCGGTGGGAGCATACATGAGCAAGTCTACCTTGGAGTGAGAAAGGCTCCCAGAGCCCTTACACAATTAAGCCAGGCAGTCTGTGGTTAAGCAAGTTTCACTGACTGGGTGACACAGTGTTTCAGTTTGCTTGCAACTTTCTTCCCCATCCCCAACAAAAACCCTCTTGGCTGGGGCAAGCTGCAGGCTAGAAGCTTACAAACAGCAAACATGACAGAGCATCCTGCACACCTCTTACCAACTATGAAGCCATTAGCAGTGAAGTCCAAAATTCCACAAATGGAGGGTAGCTCAGGAGAGATGAGCAGAGATCTAAAAGCATAGGAGCACGTAAGGATGGAACAGAAAGCAAGTTAAGTGTCAGTTCAGGAGGAAAACAGTAAATATAGTCATTTGAGGAGCAAAGGTGGAAAATAGCAAGACATTGCACAGCTGCATAAAACACTCAAAAAAAAATAAATATATATATATATCAGGGTCAGCTAAATGTTCAAAGGTCTAGGCAGAAAGGAAACTCTTGCACCAAAAGCCACATGTTTTGTCCAGGTGAACACTCAGTGAACCAGGTCTAAAGTGTTGAAAGATAAAGAAAATGCCCAAGTCAAGATTCAAGCAAATTCTGTGATCCCAAGGTGAAAAGTGACCATCTCTTTAGGCACATTTTGAAAAAGCATACCCTCTCCAATGAGAACATTGCAAGGAGTTTTGGGAATTGCCTCCCCCGCAAAAGTCACTTTGACAACGTGAGGACCAGCTTGGACAGGTTTGTAGACACAACGATAGACTTGGTTGCCTTTGTCTTCTACTGCAACTTCAGCAAGGCATCTTCCCTGAGGATCCTCCACTTCCACGATCACGTCACCCACACCAGCACCTGCAAAGGAAACCAGCTGTGCTGAGCTTGACCTTCCCCACAGCTTCATATTGTGTTCAGGAAAAGAGCCAGCACTGGGCTCAGCCAACTGTGCTCCACTGTTATCCCCTGTACAGTGTAAATGTTCAGCCTCTGCTGACAGCAACTGGAGGCTGAAGTAAGGTGGGGACAAGGCAGCATGATGGCACTCCATGAAGCCATCAAACCGACAGGGCTCTGCCAGCCCCTGCATAAGGCTTCATAACTACATTCCATCAGTGGATATACATACAATCTGGTTATCTCACTGCTAAAGCCAATCACAGACTAGCCCACAACTTTCCCAGTTAATTCAATTCTCTCATGTTTTGCAGCAGTTTAGATTAAGATATTGGACAGCACATATCCCCTGGTCTGAACAAGGATTCCTTCTCTGCTGGAGTATATGTATTCACTTTTGCTTGGACACCTGCTCCTTACTGGTTTTTATTTAATTCATTACACAATGAAAACAGTTTTTCAGACACTTTCAGAGGCCCGATGTGCCCGTACATGATTCAGACCGCACCCTCACCAATTAGAGACTGAATATAGCACTTCCCCTCATCATAATCACATTTAATTTTACTTCTAAGCACCCTTGGGTAGAATGCAATTTAAGATATGATACTCAGCATATTTCAGTGTTTCAGTACTTCACGTAGCTGCCCCAAGTAGTTTCGCATTGTTCTAAATGAATTAGCATTTGCAACATCTTATTGACTCACTCCTCTAGGCTACAGCATTGCCCTAACAGCAGGCAACAAGCAACATGATGGAGATGTTCTAATGAAGATAGTAACCCACTATAATTAGGAGAGAGTTTCAACCAGTTTGTCAGTGAAACATCAATGTAGCACCGGATCAGATTCTCTCTGCAATGCTAAATACAGAACACATTAAGCTTTTACAGTCAATTTACAGTTCATCATTCAGAGGTAGGTACTTCATTTCCCTATTTAAAAGTAGTAGTGGGAAGAAACCACCCAAGAATTTGCCTGCTGCCATGTGGCAAGCTCATGACAAATTTCAGGGTAACGTTTCACATCTTCCCACCCCAACTTAGCTCAGCATGCCAAAAGCTTCACATACAGCTGAAGCCTCCAGAGTAGCCTATTATTTCACTTCTGAACTCCATGAGTTGAAAATCCTCGTTCCTCCAAAACTCAGGTTCTCCTTACATCTGAGAAAGCTGCAGGATTTCAGCATTCATTCATTCTGCTTACCTGCTGTGTAGAGATCAAAGTAGGTAGGCTTGTTGGCAATGTTTCCTGTTGCCTCCAGTCCTGGACCCTTCGCTGTTACTTTGCTTGCATCTCCCTGGGCTTTGTCAACGTTCACTTCAAAAGGACTCTTTGAGATGTGTTGTCCAGCAAATAGGACTGAAACCTAGGGACAGACAGCATCAGCTCCATATTCAACAGGGCAAAGCTTGGCTCAGCTGCCCCGAGGCCAAAGGTCTGAATATCTCAGAGGCAAGAGAGACCACACAGCAGACAACCTAGAGAGCTGTACGTATCTTTTCAGGCTGGCTGTATGGACCAGCTGCTCATGCAAGTGCTAAGCAATGGCATCACCCACCAAAAACCTGCTTCTGCAGACCCCTGGGGACAGAGCTGGGTGGAGACCCTTCCCTGCAAAAGCCCTACAGCAGACAGCATGATCAGCAAAACAACTGGTTACTCTCCTCCACACCTCAGTGACAACCCACAAAACTGGTTTCATGAGCTGCAAGAAGTGGCTCCAGGTGAGAGAAAAGCCAGCTGTGGTACTGCCTACAAGCCCCCCACCTCACTGAACACCCACACACTTTCTCCCTACACATGCACACCCTTTCCCTTGAGAGGGGAATAGCTCAGAGAGAAATAAGGCTACATCAGATTGCTAATCCTTCAAGATGCCCAAAGGCTATTACCACCAGTAGTAAACATGCAGTTCCCATGGGCTCACATTAACAATCAGCTGAATAGCTCATTTAGCAAGAGAATTCTGGTTATTTGACACACAACCTACCTTGTGAGGTCCAGTAACCTTTGGCATGTACTGAACTGAATAGGTCTTGTTTTTGTCACTGGATGGCATTATTTTCGCCTAGGAAAGAAAACACAGCTGTCTTTGAGCTGTGCCTATGCACAACAGCCTAAGACTTTCCTGTTTTGCATTTAATACTCTGAACAGTCAGCAGCATCAGTGTCATGTTTCTATGGGAGCAGGTATACTTGCTAGATCCTCAATAAATACCAGAAAATTATTTGTCTTCAGATGAGAAGCAAGCTATCTTTTCCCCTGCCCTCTCTTTGCTGTTAATTGCTCTACTAAGGCAGGCCAAAACTGAGGAGACATTAAGTCCAATGTACAGCTGTATTTCTCTGGAATGTCGTAATATGATCAAGTGGAGTACTTGGATGAGAAATTTCTATAAACATTAAAACCAGTATTTTAACTCAAAATGATTCATGGCTTCTAAATAGCTGCTTTAGCCATTCTTGCAGAATGAGTAAGGGCAGATAGTGATTTAGTACTGTGCGTTATCTAAACGCCCATCAGAATGTATTTGGCCAGTCAAGCTAAAGCACTACAACTACTGGACATTAGACTTGTGTTGCTTAGTTGCAGACAGCAAAAAAAAAATTTCAGGCTCATCTAGTAAGGCAATTGTGAGGAAAAGCTTGAAGTTTGCATTTCTGATAGACTGTATTTTGTAACTTTTCTAGATTACTTATCTCGTGGAAGACAACAGTTACTACAAAATCACCGGTGTTTTGACTAGCTTTATGTTTTCCCCACAAAATTTTTAACATACATACCTCTTCCCTGTTTCCTTCTGGATCCTCTACAAAGACCATCAGGTCTCCCTGCCCAGCACTGATGGTGTCTACCGTGAAGATGGCAGGCTGCTTCACCATGTTCCCATGAGGTTCAATTCCTGCAAGGTAGATGAAGAGCAGCATGTTAGCTGCTACAACACCCAAGAGACAGCTTGGAGACTACCCACAAGCTGCTCAGATTCACCATTCTTCGAAAGCTGCTCAAACAATTTTGCCAGTGAAGTCTATAGAAATGGCATGCAGAAACCTTTTCACACCATTAAAATCCTGCAATTCAGCACCACTTCCATCTAACTTAATCAGTTTCTTTATTTCTTAGCACAAGGCCTGCTAGAGCATGCATTTACCAGCAGGATTTCATCATATCTCTGCACTTAGCCCCAGGTTGTTACACCTGTCATGGTACTGTCAGACTGGGTGGGAAGAACTTCCCAAAGTTGCTGGTTCCAGACTAGCCCGAACATATATACCTTCCTTCCCAGAGTATTACTCGTCAGCTTATTCATAAAACCGTGGGCACTCCAGAGTACAATTAGTGGAAAGTGCACTGTCTGATAGATTATAAAGGAAGTGGTTGTGAACAACAGAATTCCTGAGCTTGTTTATCTTCAGAAAACAATAACTTGAGAGCAATGCAAGGAAGATTATGTTTTCACTAGGAAATCTGAGCATTCTGATAAGGTGTTAACAATTGACATATTCATTCTTTCAAACTAACCCTTAGATTATCATCTAGTTTAAACAGCTATAAATTCACTGTGCGTATCTTCAGTTCATTGTACGGGCATTAGGACTTGGTATTTGAGTATCCCTCCTACTGCAGGCACAAAGACAAGGACAGCTTATCCCCAGAAGATGGTTTCAAACGCGATGGCATTAATCATAGCACTTTCTTAGCCTACATTTAATCTAAATTTCACCCTCTTCTCAGAGATCTGCTTTGGCTGGTTAAATGAGAACTCATCATGCATCACTGACAATCTCACAACACCTCTGCAGGTTCACTTCACGTTATGCTTACAGATGTTATGCTTTCCTGCTCCAGAAGGAAATTAGCAGTATCCAGGGTGCTTCACCTAAGATTCACTTTGAAAGGTTATGAATAACTTACTGCAGTACTTGAAGAAATATAATAAAAAAAAAAAATTAAGACTGATCAACTTCACACTTGATGATTACCTTATTCTGGAAGCATGAAGAACTGTTACCTATATGCCCCAAAGACGCTGCCCAGTTTGACAGCAATCTCTTGCTGCTGGATTCACCTTCCAGTCCTGAAGTGCATCAGCAGTCAGAACTGTCATTTATACTTAGTGACTCAATTTTGGCATTTAAGAGGGAAAATATTCATCTTTCAATAGCTGCTCATTCACTGTAATTTCCATTACAATGGCTACAGAGCTCTTGGGCACTGAAGTAGACTTTGAAAGAGTGTGAACGTGACTGGAGCCAGACCTGGCAGACTGATGCAGGTTGATCAGTCATTCACAGTCTGACAAATGTCTCCATGCACTGCAGTTTGCAGAGGAAGTCACCAACAAAGAACATAAACCCCCAAGAAAGGAAAATCACTTCTGACTACACTAATCACTCATCAGTGCTCAGACAGTATCCATGTCCATTCAACTACCTACGTTTCCAGTTCAAAAAACCACCAAGAAAAAAAAACAAAACTAAGGAAAGTCTTTTTTCTTTCCATTACATTCTTCTACACCCAATTCTGAAATCCACTAATGCTAAGAATCTTGATGGACCAGCAACAGGCTGGAACAATACAGAAGAGAGAATAAAGAGCACCATATAAATGACATCTTGCTATATCCCAACAACTTTAAAGAAAGAAGACTGTTACTCATTTAGCTGTTATTGTATTCCAATCTACAGTAGAACCACATCAAAAGTAACAGGAATTGTACATGTAAAATGTAATATGAATGCATATGTAAATCTACAAATGCACAAATGTTCATGGATGAGTCATTCCAATTAGCAAATGCGGTCTTTAGAGTAAAAGCTCAGCACTATTTAATGTTTGAAGGGTTACCAAAGCACCTTTCTGCATGTGCAAACAAGGTATTCTTACAAAGCAACCAATTCAAATAACCCATTTAGGATTAATGTATCCTAATATGTATCTGCCACAGGTCTAAGAAACTTATTTCTCCTCCTCTACACAGCACCTGCTTAGAGATGCACATAGATGGAAAGATGTTTTTCCTCTTTAAAGAAGTACTTTACCATCAGAAGCATTCAGCATTGTATAAGTGACCGTCAGCAGCAATACTGCTAGCGTAAATTTCATACCAAGGCTGTTCCAGCCCCATTTAGTTTCTTCTTCCATCTGCAGACTGTAAGACCAACAGCTTGCAAAACAGGTTCAGAGTTTGGGGAATTTACATGTTAGAACTAGGAGTGTCTTTTGGACTACATCCATGTATTTCTGAAACTAGGCACCACACCAAGAGTACACAAGTGAAACTTTGAAGTCTGTTACAGTAGGCCTGGAGTTCAACACAAGCAGAAAACTCCACCCAGCTTTCTGAAGAGTTAAACACTCTGCTCAGCTTAAGCTTACTGAGTCCTTACCTCTGCCATAAGCTCTTGCTTTCTTTGGATTCAGTTTGGGTTTTAAAGGAGCTCCTGGCTTCAGCTTGGCTTTAGGGAACTGTGACAGGTAAGTCATTACAGAGTGTTCATCCACATCAGGGTGGATAATTTCCTCAGGAGTAATAACCTGAAACACAGCACAATTAAATATATTGTTATCAGTGCTTGGATACGGCATGTCAACAGAGAAACAGAGCTACGGTACAAATTCTTGTGTTTCAAAACTCCCACACTCTAATGTGATTTCTTACATTCATTTCTCTGTGATAAAACCTAGTTCATTTATCATCTCATAGCAAGAAAATCAAGCAGCTCATTATGGTCCCACTGCAGTTTGGGAGGCAAGGGATTCCTGCACTTTGATTATCAGGGGGTTCTCATGAGGCTGCAAAAAGCTAAATGGTGGCAAGCCAAAGACAGTGCAGCCACACTCACCCTGAAAAGCAGCATGGGGATAACTGAAACCAAAGAACTAGGGATTCGTAATGCTGTGTCTTAGGGCCTTGAAGTGCAAAGCCTATAAAGTAAGACTTGGGACATTCTTTTCCTGCTCTCAGGATACAAGGTGCTCCAAAAGCCCCAGAGACTCCAGCACTTTTGTTCAGTTTTATCAGCATGAAAATAACCTGATCTGTAAATATACTGTCCTCTATTTAAAAGTCACCTTTGGAAATGATTTCTTAGTCCAGTGAGTTTTTATCTCAGATAATTAATTCATAGAATCATTAAGGTTGGAAAAGACCACTAAGACCATCCAGGCCAACCCCTAGTCCAACCCCACCATGTCCACTAATCATGTCCCACAGTGCCACATTGCCTCGGCTCTGGAAGACCTGTGCCAGTGCCTCACTGCTGTTTTGGAGAACAAATTTTTCCTAACATCCAGTGCAGCAAAACACTCAGGCATCACTAGAAGTGTACTATCTCCCCACTCCACATATTTGCAACACTGGCAACCTTTAGCACAAAACCCTACACTAAACCTCATAACCAGAGCTCTGAAATATAATGGTACATTTCTCAGGAAGTTTTGCTTAAGTAAACTGTGACCTTCAAAAGTGTCTAAGCAATTTCCCCTGCTTTCCCCAATCTTAGCACACTGTAAGAACCAACTCACGCAGTGCTTCCCACACCGCCTTACCTGCGGCACGCCCAGCCAGTCATCCGCCTGCTGCATGGCCTCACGAGCGTTGTCAACAGGCTTGCTTGGGTCCCAGGTCTCCCAGTCAGGGCACAGGCCTGCAAGGAAGTTTCATCATTAGCCACTGCCTGCAGAGAAGCTTCCCTAGCTGACAAAACCAGGTAGAAACTCCACAGCTACTTGTAATGATGTTGCCGTAAAGACATTTGGACCCTGGCAAGAGCAACCCAAATGGGACAAGCGCATGCTGCTCGCTGAAATGCTTCTCGGACAACAACCAGCATCTCCAGGGGCTCTTCCAACTCAGTATTAGGCAGCCCGTTCCAAAAACCTCCCACCCACCTTGCCTGTCAGCACAAAAGACATACAGCTTCTGGGTCAGCCACACAGAGCACAGTTTTACATTTAAACTGTGGAAGACGTTGCTCTAAATTCACCACAAATACACCCAGGGATCCTTTACATTCTGGTGGTTCTCCTGCAGCACATTTCAAGAAGGGATTTCAGCTGCCTGCAACACTACCCCAGATTGCATTAGCAAGGCTGTATTATGAGAAAGTGAGGAAACTGCCTTTTTCACACTTCATCACATTGCTTGCCTTAAGCTGCACAGTTGTAACTTGCTAACCACTGAAGTTGCAGGCAGCGTGCGGCTTCTGACTGCCCTGCACTCCTGTGCAATCCTCTCTCAGGAGGACACACGAAGCCTCCTGCTGCACCCTGAAGCCGAGAGGTTGTTGGCACTTGCTGTGGGAAGAAGTCTGTCTTGCACTTGGGAGCCAGCACTTGTGCCTTTGTCCCTTGCATCCAATACAAGACTTAGATGCAGCACCACCAACAATGCAAACGCACATTCTGCTTTAGGCCAGTACTCTCCTTTACCAGATCATTTACAACGTGCTGCTTTCCACAGCTGGCCTCTTTAGATTCCAGTTTTCCTGACAGCCTTGCTCCCGCCTTCAGTACAGCCCTGAAAACCTCCCTTCATGAACAGCAGAGCAGCCCCAAGAAGAGGGGAAAAGGAAACGTTGACCAAAGGCTTACCTGGAGCACAGCTGTCAACGAGAGCCCCAAGTGCTTTGCCATCCTGCCAGTTCTGATTGAAGTTTGTGATGGGTAGGTAAGGGATTTTGTTCTGAATCCAGCCCAGCAGCCTTTGCTTGGGGGTCTGCTTCTTTGCATCGTCATCACCCTCATCCTCCCACACAGGCATGGAAATCGAGTAGTGGAGGATGAGGGTCCATATCAGACCAAGGATCAACTTCAAGTTTCCATCAACTATGGCTTTACTATCTGGAAGACAAAAGTCAGACATTTGATTATTTCCTATTCTATACGAGGCACATTTTTAAGTTCTTCTCTTGTGCCCAGGTAATCCAGGTGAGAAGCATTTAGGTCGCCACAGGCACTTGCACAGGCAACAACCCTGGTTTGTTTGATCTCAACCAAAACAGGGCTATCCTGCAACCTTTCAGGATGTCCTTGTACCAAGTGATCTTATCATTCAGAGCAGCAATTGCCACCAGAATAATTGCACAGGGATCTTAATGAGCACTAGCTAGCAAATGAAAAGTGTTCAGTGCTCTGATGGCCTACAGTTCAAATTCAGGATGCTTATAGGTAAAGTCAACAAGTGCTGAGCATGCTTTGCTCAGTCCTATTCAACTCATGTACCACAGCAATACTTCAATATCATATTATCAACATACAGAGGCCTTGACTTTCAAAAAAAAGTGATTACACAGAACAGCTACCAAAAAAAGCAAGCAACAGGGCATCTCCTTTAACCCAGTGATCACATGGAGCTTTGAATATTCACATGGTTTCACAATAGGACGGTATGTCCTGAGCAGATAATACTCTAACATCAGACCTTGAGTGGCATGTTATCTTTCTGAACAGCTAATGTTTCATTTTGCTTAGATTTTATTTACATTTTTTAAAGCATCAGTTTTGACTAATCTTACAGAACAATGCTAAGTGTCTGGGATGTGAATACTCATAGCTGGTCTCACATTCAGCCTGAGATGTACAACAGATAGCCAGAAAGTGAGTAAAGCCTGCTGGATTTTAATGACCGGCTGTGAAGAAAAAGACAGCATCACACAAACACTGCTGTTTGCCCCAGCACCTTGTGCTCCTCTCCCTCTCCCCAAATGAAAGGCAAGCTGTTTAGCAGAGGAAATCCCTCCCTGGAAAGTTGCAAGGGAGCAGCTTTTGCACCAGAGCAGAAGGCACAGCTAAGTTTCATATGAATCATAGAACGGCTTGGGTTAGAAGGCACTTTAAAAATCACTGAGCTCCAACTCTCTTGCCCTCCACCAAATCAGGCTGCCCAAAATCCCATCTAACCTGGCCTTGAGTATCTCCAGGAATGTGGCATTCACAACTTCTCTGTGCACGGGAGCATCCCAAGGCCTTGCTGGCTGGCTCAGCACAGTACAAAGATGTGCAAGCAGTTACCAAGGCTGCAGCAGACCAAGTGCCCCAACACCCATCCCACAGCAGGACCACCCCTCACAACACAGTGCAGGCCACTGAGCCTCATGCCAGAAACATCTCCAAGCTTTAGCTTCAGATTTATACTGACATCGGCATTTTTACTAGAATGGATGTAGCAGTGATTTAGCGTGCTACAAATAAATTTGTCTCAGAACGCCATCCAGCATTCCCAGGGATAAAAGCCAGCGGGACAGAGTCACCTCGAGCACACTGCTACACGCACGTTACTCAGGATAAAGAATAGCCTGTTCCATGTTTACAGCACATAAATATGTCTCAGAGCAGATGTACCGTGGTCACTGCAGCAGCCGAGCAGCTTCCTCCAGCCCCACCACCTCTGAGGGCACAACACAAGAGCAGGGTTAAGAGCCCACGCTCAAAAGCTTCTCCTGCAGCACAGGAACCCCCAGCCCCAGCAGCAGGAAGAAGTCACAGCAGGAGCGGGACAGCTCTTCCTCCCTGAGGCTGATGCCGTCCATGCAGTGGTACTTTGTTAGCAGTCAGTTTGCTCTTACAATCCCCATACTTCCTGACATGCATAGGGATCTCATGATGTAATTTTTTCCAAGCCTGCCTGCAGGAGGGCTTGTCTCCTCTCCTTTAGGGTGGGAAGAAGGGAGGGAGAACTTCTAGGCAGGACAAACCTTATCAGCACCCTACGGAATACCCACAGGGATCCCTTCCGCTTCCACCAGAGCTCAGCCCTGGCTCGCCTGGGCTCTGAAATCCCTCAGAATTCAAAAGAACCCTTTGAGGTTCACAAAGAAATCAGTCTAGCCCAAAGCAGCTTCATTTCCAAGCAGCAGTGTAAAGCTCAGCTCTGCTGGAGTGCTTTGTGTTTTCTGCAAAGCAGAAAAGGCTCTGCTTTGATGGAACTCTTTTAAATAGCAAACTGAGACCATACAGTGTCTGTCTTCTTGGAGGTCTCTTGATGTTAACATGCAAACACCAGACACAGATCAGCAGACCAGTGAGCAGCTGGGCCTGTACTAACCCACTCAGTACAACCAAGCCTGCAACCACCTCCACCAAGCGCACACTGCCAGTGCAAAACATCCAAGACTGGAACATAGAAAAAAAAAAAAAAAAATGTTTCCAGTTACACTTAAGCACCAACAATTATTACTCCAGGCACTGTCATGTACCACAGCTTGGCCAGTTTTCCAGTGGAATTCACCCATCCCCTGGTTTGCCTAAAGACACTTTTCCTGGCTGTAGCAGACTGGAAAATGGATGATATGAACAGCAGATCTTGCAGCACTGCTTTCCTACCATGAACACTACTTTAGCCATACTTATTTCTCATACAGTCTACTCTTTGAAGCTTTACAGAGCCTTTCAAACCATGTTCTTCTGATTACTCCTCTGAAGCTTGTGGTAAGTCTACAGCATGGAGACGTACATTTACTGCAGTCACTGTTTCAGGGGCACGATGCAACCGCACAGCCCCTCCAGCACACACTTTCACCATCAGCAAAGTCTGATGAATTAGGCAGATGGGAACAAATTGTCTGCTTTTTGATCTGCAACAAAAATGGGAAGATTTACAATGCATTCATGAGGTCATGGGTCAGTCTCTGCTCTCAGGTAGCAGAGATAAGACAAGAATTAATGGTCTTAAGTTGCACCAGGGGAGGTTCAGGTTGGATATTAAAAAAATATTATTCTCAGGAAAAGTGGCAGGGCTCTGGAATTGGAAGGAAAGTGGTAAAGTCTCTGTCTGTGAAAGTGTTCAAGAAACATGGAGGTGTGGCACTGACAGCCATGGTTTAGTGGACATGGTGGAGATGGGTTGTGGTTGGACTTGCTGATCTTGGAGGTATTTCCCAATCTTAATGATTCTATGAATGCACATGGTAGGGACAGGTTGACTGTTGGACTCAGAGATCTGGGAGACCTTTCCCCATCTTAATGATGAAAGCTTAGTATTTTAGGTTATACTCTCTCTCACATCAGGCTCTGGTTGCAACAAATGAGTCTAAGTGCACATTCAGGGCATGGAGGGATGTGTGTGTTCCCACAGCCTGAAGTAAGGAGCCCTGTCTGCACTTAATTCACATTATGAAGCCTCAGCAAACGTCTGCAAGGCCCATTCTCATGTAGAGCATCAAGAGCTTGCTCACTGGAGCTGGTGGGAGATGTCTGCTTTTGCACTTGTGAGGACTTGAGCACAGCAGCAAACAGACAATCAAATTCAAAAGTGTTATCATCAGAGTACCCAAAGGAGTAGCTTATAGCAGGGTTTTTGTTTGTTTTTCCTGTGGCCTCCAAGCAGCATACAGCTTAGGCCCAAGGTGCAAGCCCTGTGGCCTGCATGGCACACTGAAGCCAGCCTGCAGCAGCCAGCAAACAGCCCAGCACTGCACTCAGTGCATCGGGAAGGCCGAGTGCTATGGGATGGCTGCCAGCACAACTTGCTTGTTCAGTGCTGGTGTTGGTTCTGCAGAACAGCTCAAGCACTCGCTCTTCTGCTAAAGAAAAGAAAAAAAGCCTATATATAGCCTACAACATTAAGTTTTATGTAGGAGTATCCTGCTTCTTAGTCAGCTATTAGGTTTTAAGTGGCTGCCTGGTAGGGTAAAGAGGAAAACAGACCGAACCAGAGCTAGTTTGCTTCCCCCATCACACCTCAGAGTCTAGATTGTAATTCTGACCCTTTTATTATCCTATTAACTAAGTGGCAACCAGCCCAAAAAATGGATTATGGAGATTCCATAGGACTGCAGTACACGCCAATTTCAGTCTTGACACGGAACCAAGTTTTAACTGCTTGAGCTGATTTATAATTGTTGCTCTATACTAAATATTAACATGATATGTTACACTTGGACACGTTAACACAGCACTCTTTAGAGCACAGAGGAAGGCATTACAGTGCTTAGTTTAGAGCTAGTAACATAACTTGTTTGAGCCTCAAATGCGACCGTCTCAAGGCAAATGTGTGCCATTTTTAAATCTTAGGCAACAACACACTTCACAACCCAACCTCCCATGTGGAAAACAGCCAAGGTTGCAAAGCTTGGTGCTCTGTGTTTGTACTTGCTGCTGCCCCGACAGAAAGAGTCAAAGTTGAAACCTGGCCTTGATCTGAAGTTTGCAAATTCACCTACTCCAGTGGAGACTTCACCTGAAGTTGTGCACCATAGCAAGCAGGACACCAAGATTCCCCTCTTCATCTTGGCTCTTTAACTAAAGGCTGTCTTCAGGCTTTTAAGTCACTATATCCATGTCTAAGAACATTCTACATCTTTTGCCTTTAAACTAAGTGCCTTGGTCAAATTACAATTGTATTTTAAGCTATAAAAATAATTATTGCTTCATTTCAAGAGTTAGTCCTTCAAGTGAAATTCTTGTGTTCTTATGCATCTTTCACAACAGCCTCCCTTGCCTGTCTCAGAGTTTTTCCTAGCCCAGCACACATTTATTATTTCAGTCAGCTTTATACTAGAAGATAGATGGTTTTCAGAGTTAAAAATAATAATAATAGTGTTAATAAATCAAAATAATAAATCTTCCCACATGCAGCACAAGAGGCCCCTCACTCCTCTACTTTAAAAATTTCCAAGTCACAACACCATGGAAAATTCCAAGCAGATTTCCAGGAAAAAGGGAAAAAGTCTTCTCCATGAGGGCTGTCGCACACTGGAGCAGAAGCCCAGAGAGACTGTAACATCTCCATCATCAGGTATGCTCAAACTCAAGAGGACACTGCCTTGAGCAAGCTGAATGAGCTGAACCTAATAAGTACTTGCCTTGGAGAATATGACCTTCAACAGTCTCTCTGAAAAGAAATTATTCCACAAATCAAAAAAGTCCTAGTGTTACAAGCAAGCCTTAGAATAGCATATTTTGCTTATGTGCAAGTCTGCCTAAGGTTGAGATTAAGCGCAAGTACTACATTAGCTGTGGCAAGGTTCCTTGAACTCTGCCCCACAGTAGGGCTGCAAGTCATTTTCTGTTGGACAATTAGTGGAAACAAGATAAGCTACCGCAGCAGACAGCTTCCTTACTAAACTGAGCTGTAATGCAGACTGTGCTAAGTCTTGTGAAACAAACGAAGGACTGAAAAAGCATTTCTGAGTACTGAATTTTTTTTAAAGCTGTTTCTTAGCTACAGCCGCTTGATCGGTCTGAGCAAAGTCATCTCATACATTCTGCCTTCAGCCTTCACATGTGAAAGCTCTACCACAGCTTGGACTAATCTTCACATCCAGCTCTTCTAAAAAGCACTCGCTCTCTCCGATCTTCACGTTGGTCTCATTTACAACTTAATGATGCCTTATGTGGAAGAAGATGACAAACTCGAAATACATGATCCTTAATAAAAAATAAAGGTGTGGTCCAGTAACAGCACTTTCTTCACGGAAGGAACTCATAACAGTGCAAAGTTCATCTCAATTACACATCACTTATTCTAAGCGCTGTTATCTTGCAGCTTATGAGTTCTTCCTCATTATTTTCATCTAGCATTGAATAGTTACAGTAATTGTAGGGGGATCAAAAGTGAAGCACTCATTAAGGCTTTATATTCTGCAACAACTAAACCTCACATTGAACCGAGCTCTTTCAAAGCCCTTCTCCACATTGTTTGTGCATGCCAAACAGACGTAGTATACAGATGAGATGGAGCTAAGATGAGCAAGCTGTCTAAGGAAATTCTTCACCAAAGCACACAGTATGTGTTCACAGGCTTACTGTGCCTGCTAAAGACATTAGCAACATCCTCTGTAGGGATAGCACGTCTTTAAATCAATTACACAGGTTCCTCTGTGCTTTCAGAAATACTCCAATTGTTTCCTTCAATGAGCCCTTAAGCTTAGGTCTACCTCGCAGCTTCTCAGAGCTCAGCACACAGCTTGCCGTCTGGACGCGTGCAGTCAGCTTACCCAGGGAAAGCACAAGTTGTGCTCCCCACACATAGTTGGCACCGGGATAGCTGAATTCCAGCCAGGTTCCTGGATTCGTAGCCATAACCTGGTAGCCTCTAATGGCAACACACTCCAGCCTGACTGCATCTCAGCCATGTTTGCAGCTTGTGCTGTGACCCACATAAGTGTTTCTCTGCACCCAGCTCACCTGAATATCAGCCAAGGCTCTGCATTGTGCTAAGTCGCAGCACGGATGCTGCCAGAGGTCAACAAGAGCATCATCTGCATCCTGAGGCAGTTTAAGTGAACACATCAGCTCCACCAAGCTTTGTAAAAAGTTCTGTAACTCCTTTCTAACAAGAATTTTTCTGCGAGGGGTGGCATTACACTGGAGAACTGTAAACAGTCTGATCCGGACACAGGCAGGAAGATGGGAAAGCAGTGGTTTTGTTGCAAGAGGAGGGAAACCATTTTCCTCTCTGCCTACCCGTGTGATCAGTTATTAAGAAATTTGAGCCCCTCAGAGGAATCTGACATTCTAGAAATCAGGAGATTAAACCCTATAATTCATGGGGCTCAATAGTTTTTTTTTGTTGTTGTGTTTTAAACTTTAACTGAATTTGAAACCATCCAGCATAGTCAAAGACCTTAGACAGCTATCACATCCATGCCCCTGTACTGCATGCCTGTTGGGCCTGAGAAGGAACTCTTAGGAGGTACAATAGGCAACTGTAAAAATAAAGTCAAATTCAGCCCCTTCAGCGCAAGCTTGGGGGAAAAAAAAAAAAAAAGAAAAAAAAAAAGGCCTTTAATACAGAAAGAATCAAACCAACGGGGCTCTGAGGAGCAAAACACTCACTAAAATAGTACTGCTCAACTTCTTAATGGGCACCTACTTAGCAATGCATATGCACAGGAGTAAGGTGCAACAGGAAGGGAGCTTAAGCTGGCAGCCACTAGCCCAGTTTCTCCAAAAGCAAGGGGAACCCAATGTAGTTGGAAGGAGAAGTCAGAAACTTCAGAGTTAGGAACTGCTAGTTGCAGGAGTGGAGGAAAAAAAGTCAGATCACATTCCTTCCTACTCTCACTCTGATATAGGGCTCCCGTGGCTTTAAGAGCCATATACTAAGCTACAGACACAAGTAAAACATGCTGATCTGACATGCAGCTGTTGCCTGTGGCTCTTCCTGCTCAAGCACACCCTTTTGCAGTGAGTGCTCCCTGGGGACAACTCTGCCATGGGAGCTCTTGCAGAAGGAGAGGGCATCAGAGACACCTGAGCTCAGTAGCATCGCCACAGGAGTGTCCCAGAGTGGGAAGGACAAGCAGGTACAAGGAGAGCTCGGTGATGCCTGCATGCCTCAGGGAAGAGCAAGGATACAATGCAAAGGGTAAGGGCTACCAGTCACACCAGCTGCTTAAGACTCAGCTGCCCTCTGCCAAGCAAGTCCTGGTTTGCAGCTGCAGAACCACAGATGCAGATACCCAGCCACCAGACAATGCACAAGAATGCCATGCTAATTATTTTCCTTTTCAGGAAAAAGAAGTCGGTGTGAATGTTCAGCCTCTGTGCTTCAGTGAGCTTCCACAAGCACTACTTTGTTTGCTGCCAGCCCCATGAGGCAGCACACCAGCCCCAGCCCCCTGCACTGCCATGCTCTGTGCCCCAGGCCCCAGCGAGGCTGGCGAGCCCCTGCCCGATGACACCGACTCCTGCAAGCCCCCCGCAGCTCCCAGGATTGCCAATGGGAAGCGGGCCTGCTGCAGGCCATGACATCACCACCAAAACCGCCAGACAACCAGCCCCACACGCAAACAAAGCGCATTCCCCGCTGCTGAGCTCATCCGGTGTCAGCCAGGCCACCGCAGCTCCCACTCGCCTTCAACAGGGACATGGACACACTGCTGTGTGCCCTCAACAGAAGAGCTCTGCTTTCGGGGTAAAGAAACGACCAAAGTGTGGCTGCACATGCCAGCAGCCCTTCATGCTGCACCGTACAACAGAGACCAAGGGCTTTTTCCACTGAGGATGTTCCAGCACATGGTGAGGCTGCATATGGTGGGCCCCAGCCACAGGGCAGCTTCACGCAGTGACTGGCCACAACAAGCCCACTGGAGACCTGTGCCCTAACAGCCAGCAGAGTGCTCTAGTGGACAAGAAGGCCAGTGGCATCCTGGGGTTAAGAACATTAAGAAGAATGCATTAAAAAGAGCATGGCCAACAGCTTGAGGGAGGTGATCCTCCTCTCTGCTCTGCCCTGACAATGCACATCAGGAACAGCATGCAGTTCTGGGCTCCTCAGTTCAAGAAAGACAGCTGAGACAGTCCAGTGGAGGGCCACAGAAATGAGGGGCCTAGACCATCTCCCATATGATGAAAGGCTGAAGGATCTGGGACTAATATGAGACCCCCTACAATTCTGAGAAAGGCCCGGGAAAGGCGTGGGAAGCACGGGATCACATCCCCACACCAGCAGGGAGGCACTAGGAGGCCGGAAGGATGATGAGAGCAAGCCACAAAAGATAATTATTCATTTGGGAATTACATGTAGAGGAAAGTCCCTGAGCTTTGGGAACAAGCATGTTGGAAAGTAGACTTCTGCTAAATGGTGAAAGGAGGGAGACAAAAAGAAAGGCATTCTCTTGCCTCTGCCACATCCTGCTGAGACAGCCATGAGAAATGATTGCCTCTACTTTTGAAACTAAGCAACCCTCTGGCACAGGATGGTGAAGAGGAATGACCCTCATCAGGTCAGCAATGCTGCTGCAGCACAGTGAGCCTTTGCATTCCCATCACAGCAGGTCAGCAACACTGCTACCCAATTCAGAGGAATATGGTTCTATCCTAACTGAGACATGAAAACTTCAGTCAAATGCAAAAAATACTTGTCTAGGAGTTTGATAACTGGAGGGTGTTGTTGCATGCAAACAAAAAAGTGCCTTCTCACAACACATCCTGTACCTATACAACTAGAAAACCAAGCCTTGATCAGCAAGAAT
This sequence comes from Meleagris gallopavo, assembly GCF_905368555.1. Classification (NCBI taxonomy): domain Eukaryota; kingdom Metazoa; phylum Chordata; class Aves; order Galliformes; family Phasianidae; genus Meleagris; species Meleagris gallopavo. The sequence goes on along the minus strand of NC_139417.1, from coordinate 8,694,493 downwards.
GCACTGATAAAAGCAGCTGTGGAGTCAGATTTCTGCAAATGTAACACAACAAAAGCACTGAAGGGTGAGAGCACTGTAACCATCTCTGGATTACGGTAGTCCTAAAATTCAACTGTTCACTGCAGGTTGCAGCAAGGCTTAAGACTTTACCAGTTCTTGCAAATACCTTCCAGGGACCAACAGAGAGGCATGTGACAAGTCTTTAGCACTGTCTTATGTCTTAAATTACTGGGGTTAAAAAAAAAAAAAAAAAAAAGCACAACGTAAGGGGGAAATCAGCCAGCAACTCCACCATTAGGCATCAGTGCACTGGAGACAAAAATGGAACTGACCCCACCTGCATCATTTCGCCTTCCTTCTCCCACTCTACACCTTGGGTATCACACTGCCAGCACTTCTGGCTCTATCCCCAAGAGCAGTGAGGCCATGCAGTCACATGTGCTGCAGAGACTTCAAGATGCCAGGGTGACCTCTGCTTTATTGAGGAGTAGATTTACTCACACTGAGAGTAGGTCAAGATGGCTGTAAGAAACAGAGTGTAAAGCTCTGCAGAGATAAATGAGCCCGTTCAGATAGGGCTGTCTAATGCCTTCTGTGCAGCAGACGCCAGGCATGAAGGCTGCTTGGATGGACTTTCTGAAGCCAAAAACAACACGTCGGAAACTATCAAAAATGATTACTGTCTGGGGAATTCCTTGGCCATAATACACATTGAGATTCAATTTTTCCATCTGAAACCAGAATCACTGTAAGGACACAGTGCTGCTTGAAGGAAATCCCCATTGATGGTTGGTCCGTGCAGAGCTGCAATCTCTGCACCATGCTGCAGCACTAAACAGCTTAAGATTGGAGCATGCTTTGTGGTCCTGGGCTGGTAACACATCAGAAGATATTCCGCCAGTTATTTCAGCTTTTGAAAGGATTTGTGGTTTGTCCAAGTCTTTTTCTCTGATATTGAGCACCTAATAGCATAGCTCTGAGATTTATTTTTTATTTTATTATTATTATTATTTTTTTTTAAGTATTTAAGCCCAAAAACACTGTAACAGATACTCTATAGCTGTCTGCAGCTTTGTGATAAGCTTACTGCAGAACTTATCAGGAAGTCAGCTGTCTCTGCCTTAACATTTCCTCAAAAAGTGATAGGAAAGATTAATTCATCTCTAACACAACCACATCCTTGCTATAGAAAGTGCTCATCATCCCACACAGGAGAATATCGTGTTTATGATGTTCTGGTGACAAGCTGCTCACTCAAGGAGCAGGCCCATATAATTCACCCAGTGGTGGCAGCTGCTTATTGGACAGTACCCGTGAGAGGAGCACTCAGAAGCAAGAGGGCAATGGCAGCTCTAGAGAGAGGCACAGCCACACGGGTGGTCTCTAAGCACCTTAAGAAGGGCCAGATGGGATTAATGGCATAGCTTCAGCACACATTAACCACAGCTGCATGACACGTGCCTGTGCAGAGCGCATACCCTCTCACCCACGCTTCCCAGCACTCCGTCACCGTCTGCGCTCACTGCACAGCCAAGTTTCAGGACACACAGATGCACAAGCATCACCCTGAGAAGCCAGTCATCACAGTGCTGCTTCCCACCCTGTGCCCAGGACCATCCTGCTGCCCTCTCTTGCAGGCAGCACAACCGTGGCCTGCAGGCAGCAGGAGCTCTGCTCTGACATGGCCAGCAAAACCCAGCTTTATTGGGAGCTCCTCAGGCATGATGGGCTCTGCTAACAGCACTTCCCAGCCAGCACGCAGGGATACCATCTTTTCTGTCTGAAGGTTGGACTTGAAGCCTTTTGACAAAATGCTTCACACAAACCTTTCCAAACTTCACAAGCTCTCTGCATGGCCTCCAGGGACAGCACTTTGCCACATACTGAACAGGGTGCAGCCAGTTACCCAGCCACGGGATCTAGTTTTTCCACTTGCAGCCTCACGTTGTTCACATTTGCAAGCCAACTGCATCTTGCATTCCTAGCACAATACAGAAAAATGAAGCACTGGCTTTAGGGGCAATGTCACTAGAGCCAAAACAGTTGCAGACAAACTGCTCTGCCTGACCTCCTTCTGTACCACCTCCTCATTTCACACCTATCAGGACTAAAGACAAGCTCATTCAGGAGTAAGATTTATGCCCAGAGACAATCACTGCATGTCCCACAGCACATCTCCACCCCAGAGTCTATGTATCATTTGCATTTCTGCACATGCACACCATAGCTTTGCTATTTAAGCAGCCGTCAGTTCCCAGGAACCAATTCCATGTTATCCAAGAACAGATTAATGGCACACCAATCCAAACAGGCAAGTCCAGTCTAGCCTGCATGAGACCAGTCTGAGATTTTGATATTCAGACCCATGACCATACCCCTTACAGTCACACAGAAGACTACCAGGTTTGGTGCCATGTTAGGCCACCTTGCTCCTTATCAGTTCCTCAGTTTCACCATAAAAACATTTAGCAGCATGCCTCACTGTTACCTCCCTTCAGACAGAGCAAAAATCCCACAGGTATTTCTCCTATAGATGGTGACTGGGCTGCTCCTCTTATTGATCATTTTGATGCTTGAGTTTGAATACATCTGCTGCCCAGGTTTCTGCTTCAGGAACCTTCTTTCTTTACACATAGGCTACAGAATATTTCATCTTCTATGTTTAAATAATAAAGTTGGTTAATTAAAATATTTAAGCTTCCCCGCCTTAGGCAGCCTTTTCAACCAATAGCTGCAGCAGTTCATGTCAAGCAGTTCGTTTTTCTCTCCTAATAAGAAAAATGTTAGTTGTACATAGTCTAGCTTCAGTTACTTAGCTCTATCAGAAATGGTATTACTTCATTTTTAAATACTGAGTTCAGCACTATGCTATGCTGTGATACCATAGCAACATGTAAGGCAGATGTATTGAGGCAGATTTTTCTGTTGCTGGTTCCAGGGGGTTCCCTGGCTCAGCTACAGGTGCTGGGCAGAGCTTTACTCGGAAACCCCACACACCTCAGCTGCTCCCTGGGACAGAGTCAGCAGCATCTCACTCATGTCTGCTGCCCCTGGTGCTGTGGTCTCAGCTGCCAAACTGGTGTTTTACCTGTTCAGCAGCACCAAAAGAATAAGGCAAGCCTAAGTGCCACAGCTAATCACTGCTTTACACAAGCACCTTGGATGGAAGATCTGTCCTGCAGAAGCTTACCTCATGCTGTGCCCTGATCCTGGGTCATGCACTTTTGCAGATTCAGCAGCCAGGAGCTCAAGATGGCACACCTCTGGTTCCAGAGCAAGAAGACAACCATGGGACAGCACAAGGACCAAGCCTGGGGCTCTGGTGCCCGTCTGCATTGCAGAGCGAGCCACCCATGGGACCCTCACGGGATGCTCCAAACCAACTCCCCGCGCAAAGCTCTTTTTAGGCTGAATCCTCGTTTCTGGAGAACTGTCATTTTTAAGTTCCCATCAACTCCCCAGTGCACTGGGGCATCCAGAAGCCCCTCAGCTGGGAGTGGCAATGTCACAGCTGCATCCAGGGGATGCTTAGCCATGGCAGCCAAACAGCCTTCATCCTAACAGAGTACAGCATCACCACCCTGCCTCCTGGCACCGTATCCCACAGGTATTGAGGGATAGGGAAGTATTATTTTATAAAATAGAAGTGACATGCATTTTGGTAACATGCCACACAGTGGGAAAAGTCTAGGAATACACCCTTTGTGTACACATACACACACAACTCTTTGCGATAGACTCCTCACATGCCAAAGCTCACAGAAAGTGAGGATGCTGGTGGCGACAGGGTTAATTCTTTGGGACAAGGTCTCTGCAATAGCCTTCCTCAGGAGTCCCACATGCTCCTGTCTCTGTAAATGTCTGCAAGTCGTTAGCTTGTTCACTAATGCTCACTGAGCAGCCACTAATCATCTGGCTGTGACAGCACCAAGGTCAGGGCTGTGCCATCCAGCCTTTAAAGCGGCAATGAGCTGAGTGAAAAAACATAAATGTTGCCTTTTTTTTTTTTTTTTTAAACCCCTATGTACCAGAGGAGAATCTAAGCCACTAGAAGAAAGTCTCAGAGCTTTCCTGCTTCTTTTTGGGTGGAAAGAACTCTTACCGGCAAGCTGTTAGCTGTGCTGCTTCTGTACAGCTTTGGGGAGCACTAGGGCTCACAGCAGCCAAGACCACAGCAATCCTCAATAGCCTGGTTTTGTATCTCATTCAGCTTTCGACAGCTGGATTGAACTGGAAATCCTCACCCTTGTTTACTGCTAGGTAAGGTCAGGAACACAACCTGTGCCAGCTGGGATCTTCTGGGGTAGCAGCTGTACTGATGAGCAGTAGGACTTTTCTACCACTCCTAATTGATGCAGCCATTCAGTTGTCCAACACGCACACTGTGTACTCAGCTAAGAGTGTCTAATTATTCATTTCTAATAGCACTAGATACCACAGGGCTGCACAATGACCACAAAGCTCACACCCACACAAGTGGCTAGGAGTTCCCATACCCAGCACAACGTTAGCTCTCACCAACTTCCTTTTCACATACAGGCTTTGTTTTCTGTCTGTAGGAAGGGAATAGTTCTCCGCATTCTTGAGAGATGACACAGGCACACTTTCTCAGATGTACAGTTATCCCTGGACACTCATGTTGGTCTTTTGGGATAGTACATCAATATGAGCACAGCACAGACCAGTCACAGACTCCCCAGTTATCCTTACCCAGGTTTTGTCCAAGAGCAAGATGCAGCAAAGGTAGTTCCCATTACCTAGCCTGATTCCCATAAGGAACAGAATGCCACTTCTCCATCCACTCAGGGCTATGAGAACTACAGCAGGATTCATCATGACCCATTCAGCAGATACCTCCAGACTAATCCAGGCAGTTTGAGCTACTTCTGCATAGCAGAATCCCCACGAGGCAAGTATTAGAAGTTTTTACAAGTTCTCAGATAACAGAAGCCAACAAGTCCATGGCCAGCAAGCTTCATATAATTCTGGTGGTAGCCTGCACACCCACATTGAGAAGATCAACCACTCATGAGTTGGGAGCATTGACTACACTACTACAGAATGCCCCTGAGCTCCAGACCAACAGCTTTCACGCATTTTTTTTTCTGGAATCCAGAAGCCACAGCATCTGGGACTGAGCTCAGGCTATGGCACTGGAAGTTCACACTCCAGTAAGAGTCATCACATTTTCCCTAGCAGTCAACAGCCTAGTTTTTCTTTATAGCTGCATTTTCATCCCAAGCCTGAAAGAAGTAATCTTCAGATACAACCAAATTTGCTTCTGTTTGACTTTTAATTAGATCATTGATTTTGTTCAAGCAGTTACATAAGTTATCAGACATTTTGCATGCAGCCACATTGTTACTCAACAGCCAGATTAGAGTCGAAACAATGTGATTAGCATCCCGGTCTTCCCACAGTCGGTATGATAGACCTGCTCAGACATCAACTTCGCCCCACAGGGAAATCTGAAAACAAATCATGTCTGTGAGAGTGACAGAGCACCACTGTGACAAACAAGTACTGCAAGAAGCAGCACCTCTGCAGAAGTACCCAAGTCACAGTTTACCTATGTTGAACATCCAACAGCAGTCCTGCTCCTAGCTCTTGCACAGAAACTTGCTTTTCAGTGTTTCTGGAACAACTCAGATCAATGCAAAGATCATTCAGTTCAGTGTTTTAGAGCAGACTGAGAAGTACGAGTGCCACAGATTATGTGGGAAATCTATAAACTCAGTTACAGAGACTTGCAGAGAAGGAAACCCTGCAAACATCTGCAGTCTGAGTGTTACTTCACTTTACAGCCTCCCGCACCGTCAAGATGACAGTTTGGCACCAACGCTGTTCAAGAAGTCAATGTTCCCCATTTCACAGAAAGGGTCATAAGTCTGGTTAACACAAGATTCTTACCTTCTATCTGCAAGGCATGTTTGTCATCAGGCCCCTTCCCAGTCAGGGTGATGCACCACAGCGGTATGCAGGACAGGATGGGGCAGCTGCAGCTCGGACACTTTGCTTGTACTGCCTGAGCCCAGGGACCTGCTGCACACACACCTTGTGACAAAGGGAAGGCTGCACCAAAGATATGTTCCAAGGTGCACATCAGGGTTTTGGCTCTCAGACACACAAGGACTGGTCTCAGAAGTCTACCAAAGTTATGCTGCAGTGACTGCTATAAGATTTTTGTTTGAAAAGGCAATGTAAAGCAATTAATTACACCAAATAAAAGAAGGATAGTAGGGCGTTAGCATCGAGCCACAGGGAACAGTATTTCCTCTTCTGTGTTTGAATAACCTTCAGATTCACGTATCATGGATGTTTGTTCACAGTGCAAGTCTGCTCCCACAGCTTCGTGCACTGTGCCCAGGAGGAGACATTTCAAAGCTTATTTACACGGCACTTCATGGGCTGCCACCTACAGCGTGCTTCAAGCCCACCAACCACACCAGTGCCCATACAGCCTCAGGAACGCATACACACGGGTTTTGTCACCTTGCAAGGGCAGATGTAGACTAATCAAGAACAGCAGGCAGCCAGGAGCAGCTCGGTTGGCCAACAGGGCCGCAGGCAAGAGCAGGTCACAGCTGCCCCAGGCGCAGGCCATGCAGCTGCCCTGCAGGCCTCAGTGCAGGAGGCGGGTGGAAACGGCCCGGCCATGAGCCAGCAGGAAGGGCGGCCTCACAGCTTTTGGTTACTGCTCTGCAGCCACAAAAACGCTTCCACCACACCCAGGATTGCTGCAGAAGTGTGCCTGCACTGACCCAGCCTGCCTGAGCTGAAGGCCTGAGTGGAAGAGATCTGGTTCCAGAAGAACTTCAGTAAAACCAGTGCTAAGCATCAGAGCTGCTGTGTTTCCCACTGTCCCATGTCAGGCACTGCGGGCTGCACTTCTCCCAGCAGAGCACGAGGCTGGGTCTGGGGTCAAGAGGAGAAGATCGGGTTTGGGGGCCATCCATGTCCACTTTGCCCTCAGAGGTGCCAGTCCTTGGGAGCCATGCTGCACCACCACCAGCTCACAAGTGCTCCGACAAAGAAATACATCATGGTTTGCCCAGTGCCATGCAGCAAGGCAGAAGGAGCAGCAAATTATGATGTCACCACAGCCTGCAGCCATTTTCATGCTGTTATTCAGTTGTACTGCCAGGGAAGCTTGCGCAGCCTCTCACTGCTGTTAGGAGAAACTGTTCATTCCTTTGCAAGAGTGCTCCCTGCCTGGGCATTCAAAGCCACATCACAACCAACCTGCAGGCTGACTGCGACAGTCTGCTGTACTTCAGAGTTATTTTCTGTAGATCAGTGATATATCAGAAAAACTTATGCTTTAAAATAAGAGTTTTACTTCAGCATGGACTAGTTCTACCCCACTAGGTGAGCTGTCTGCTTCCTTAAGCTGTAGGGAACACTACCCAACAAATCCAAGGAAGCACCCTATCAACAAGAAGACTGTACAGTTACAAAAGATCATTCTCCTCAGAGGGTTTGGTTTGCTAAAGAGCTATGGCTGCTTTGTTTCAATGGCAGCACTAGCAGGAATCCCAAGCTACTCCACTCCACCACACCAGCAGGGACTGAATTCTGCTGCTCCAGCCCCTGCCCACCCCCAGGCAGCTCCAGGGCAGGAGAACATCCGCTGCTTCGTCAGTCAGCACAAGGCTTCCCCAGGAACTTGGGCAAGACCACATCTGGCTGCTGTTTGAAGTCGCCTCATTTGTTTTTTCCTAACAAAAAAATAGCCATTTCTATTATTGCAAGGGTCATGAGCACTACCACTGAAACGCATATGCTATGTCTTGCTTCTACTTTGCTAGCATCATACTACAGATGTTAAACTTCCAACTTACAGCACAACAGTGTTTTGCATTAGGAATTGTAAGCCATTAAGCCCACTACAGCAAATTCATTCCTTACTATGATGTACCAGATGTTATGTGGACACTCAAGGTTAGTTGTAGAGAGTGACAAAGCTGAAGAAAGCTCAGAGACAGTGTTATAGTCCAGAGAACCATCTGGTTATGATAAAACAAACTCACTGTAAGGCCTTCAACTACAGGATCTTGGATTTAGCTCCTAACAATGCAGAAGAAAGTGTCTTCCCTATTAAATTACAGGATACTCAGGAGGAATGTGAACAGGCAGGAGTGTGAACTACAGGCTTTTTTTTTTTTTTTTTTTTTTTTTTTTTTGCCTTGTGGGTAGAGAATAATAAAATCTGTATGAAGCAAAAGCAAGATGTGGGGAAGAAATTCCTCTGGAGTTTCATTGCATTAATCCCCATGAACAGGCAGAGCTTGCTCAGCCCACTGAAGCTATAATCTCAGACCTCAGTTGACTCAACTCTGAACCCACCATCAACATCCTGGGAGGAGCAAGGGCAGCTCACCCCAACACACCCCACCCAGGCAACCGTTACAGGGTTGGGTCCTTACCACTGCTACCACAACTGCAGCAGGCAAGAAAAAAAAAAAAAAAAAAAATAGCATCTACTGCAGGCTTCACATCTACTTTTCTCATGAAAACTGCTACTCATTTCCCAAAACACCATAAGAGAGGACATGTATTCATTCCTCTCTACTGTTAGCATGAATTCAGCATGCAAATGAACTGAGCCACACGAATAGTACAATACTGTGAAGCCTGCAACAAGGACTACATAGATCTCCTTACAGGGATGGGCAGTGCCTTCCCTTAGCTTTTTTTTTTTTTTTTTTTTTTTTTTTTTTTAAAACAGATTGTTTGGGATTCTTTCCCCCGGCAGTTAAGGCTCAGCTACACAATGTTTCCTTCCTCTAGCACAAGTGCTTTTGGAAAGTCTTACTATGCTTTTTCTTGCCAAGTCCAAGCAGACAGCAGCAACAAATCCTCACCTACCTCTACCTGCCATGTGCCTCCATCACTGCGTTGGTGAGAGGACAGCCCATCCCACAGGCAATTGCCCCGGAACAGAGCCACAGCACTATTGCAGGCACACATACATGCAAGAAAATTTCTCAGGAGCCTAAAAGTTTCTCTACAGAAAGCCTGGCTGCCTCTTTAAGAGCCAAAGACAGGTTTGATGCTTTGCAAGCAATAACTGGTGGGCCACACTTTTCACACACACTGGTACCAAGCCCAAACAGAGCCAAACCCATGTCTCCGAGCTGTGCATTCTCCCTTCATTACTGCAAGGAGTTACAGGCCAGATACCATGCTTGTGAGCTGTGTAGCACGTCAGGCAGTGAAGGATAACAAGTCCACACACAGGTACACCTGATGCTGGTGGCAGAGACTTGGGAGAATATTATAGTGAAGTAGAGATCCATTCACATCAACATCACCTGCAACATACCATTTCTCTCTGATGCCCTTGTCAGCATCTGTTTCTGACCTAAACCATACAGGCTCTTGTTCAGGTCCCACAGAACCTATTTCCAAAGGGCAAAGAGAAAACAGAATTCCGCCAAAGCTTGAGGGATTCATTGTTTTACTCTGCACTATAAGGAGCAGGCAGAACAATACTGGGAATTCAGAAGCATGGCCACACACAAGGTTAACCACATTCTTAGATTACACTGTAGGCTAGGAAAATAGTTATCCTGCCCCACTTAGATTTAAACATCCCCATGTAAGCCAATACAGAGCATAGCATTAGAATACGGAACAGTCAAGACTTCAGTCCTTCTTGAGTGGAGAGTATAGTTTTCCAGTGCCTTAAACAAAAAAGATGTTTAGCACGTTAGTCTAACCGGTCCCAAATTACTTTACAGAAGAATCTGATCACTTTGTAAGCTTACTTTCAGATGTAGAAGAATGCTAGAACAGTCCACCTAAGCTACCTTACACTAACTTCAAGTAAACAATTCATGTAAAGCCACTTACTCCTGCATGGGGCCAGGCGCTGGACTCAATGACCCTTATGGGACCCTTCCAACTGAGGACGTACTACAATTTTATACACTTTAGACCAACAGTCAAATTGTTGGAACACAGAGTCCTGAGGAGCCCAACCAGGTGGCTATTAGAAAGCAGGGCCTTTCCAGCAGCAAGGTCCACTGTCAGTCTATCAAAAATAATTTTAGAGTGGAAGGATTAAGTGTCACATTTCCAAGAAGCAGAAACTGCTTCCAAGAAACATTGGATGTTTTCCAGAAAACAGCCTCCAGGGAAGTCACAGGTAAGTGGCAGACAAAATGCAAGTGTGTTTTGACTACCTTCTTATGATGTGTTAATAGCAACCAGAGAGAGACCCAAAGTGTATACAGGCTGAAAATACATTTTCCTTTTTTTCAGATGTGAAGCACCTTGCTCTAAGTATTACAGGATAATACATTCAACAAGTTTTAAAAGAAATCTAGGAATTCACAACTGTTTTTGTCATCCTATAGTTCACCAACAACCAAAGGCAAACATTAAAGCCAAATGCTAAATTGCAGCCAACACTAGATCCCAGTGACACAGGAGCAGGCAGCAGCACTGTCACCCCTGCAACTTCTCCCCACCTATTTTCTCCTATTACTGTCCAACATCCTGCAGTTGGAAGGCAAGTCAGATCAGCTCGCTTATCTGATGAAAGCGCAACCCAGCGAAGAGAAACCACATGTTTTTCGGTTTGATCAATCAGAGTGCTGCAGTCTAGGATTACCACCTCTACGTTGTACCAGAAACAACCAGCTGCTCAGCACCCACCCTGCTGCTGCAGGAGACACCGGGCTGCAGGCAAGCACTGGGCGTGAGCAGGGCAGGTGACAGAAACTGCCTGCCAGGCTCCAGACCTTGAAAACCTCTGTTGCTAAGCTAAAATCAATTGACTCCTACCACCTGATAACAGGGTTTCTTGGAGCAAGCTCGGGGCCAAATTAAACCTTAACCTCCTCCCAGGAATTTTCTGTGTGTGGCTTCTACCAAGGCACAATGTGGTTCCCATACAAAGTAATCTCCAGAGCCGATCAGCTCCTTAGGCCAAGAGCAAAGCCCTTGTGCTCTGCATTCCTGGCGTCCTACTCCGCAATGCGCCTGCACACCACTCAGCACCCAGGAATCTGCAATTATCCTCAGTCTGGCAGAGAAAAAAAGCCAGACTTAGCGCTTGTTAACACTTCAGTGCTACCCTGCACCAAGCTGAAGACTCCTCATGTTCAGATCACCTGCCCTAACAAGTTTAAGGCTTTCCATCCCATCTTCACTGGATGGCACAACACACAGCGGTGCTTTACAGCTTTTTTTTTTTTTTTTTTTTTTTTTTTTTTTTTTAAACTGCAGATCACACAGACAAGTCACAAATCTGCACTGTAGCAAGGGCACCTTGTGCCTTAAGGAGAAGCATCTTGGAACTGCCCGTGGACTTGGCTAAACAAGGAGCAGGAGAGGCTGAACCTAACTCCTGCTCCAAACTGCTGTGGTCAAACATAAGTTTGATTGATTCCTTCGAATATAATCAGATCAATAAGACAAAGCTGGAATACCAAACTTCTTCAGTAGCAAGGTTATAGAGGTGTGGGTTGTAGTATGGCAGCAGTAGCTAAGTCATACTGCATGGCTTCCAAAGCATTCCTGGAAGTTAAATAATAACTGGAACATGCACTGCATCCATTTAGCAGAGGTCTGATGGCATTATTAATGCTAGAAATCCAGCAGCTGCAGCCGTCTGGATTCCCCAGCTGATTTGGCTCAGAGCTGGCCCCAACACCCCAGGCCCCAAAGGCCAACCTGGTCATAAAAGTTCTCCACCTAAAAGCCCTTATTTGTACATAGCTCCAGACCCTGGCATGACCTCATGTTTGCTCAGCAGCACAAAAGAGACTGAAAACCAAAGATGAAGTCCCAAGTTCTGTAGAATGCACAGCCATTGGGAGAAGAGCACTACAGGCAAACAGCACTTTGCAGCTTGCAGAAGAGGCAGCGTGGGCTTCAGCCCATCGAGAAGAATGCCACGAGGTTTGTTTGGAATGTCATTTCTGGAAAGCCAGGTCAGGATGTTTCTTCAGGAGCAGCACAGTTTATCCAGGGCCATACGTACAGTCAGAGCCTGTCCTACCACCTGGCTCCTGCTCCACCCACACAGCACAGATGGGCTGCAAACCCCTTCAAGCAGAGCCACAGTCACCTCATTCTCCAAAGCTCCAGCTACGAGCTGTTTTTTAAGAAGCAATACAGCATAAATAATCTACAGAACAACTAAATGCCTTCAGTGGTTACAGACACCTCACAGCTAAATCTTATCTTGTGGCAATGCAGTACTGCTACAGCAGTGCCTTGAGGAAGGAAGCCATGCAGAGCCAGATCCGATGGAGCAACCTTGATCTCCGGAGCCTGTCAGGAAGCCTTGCAGAGGAATAGGAAGGCAGCTGGAGCAGCTACCCTTTCCTAGGGCAAACAATGCAGCAGGAGGGAAGAGCTCAGCCAAGGAGCTGGGCAGCTGCAGGTCAAGGGCACACATATACGCAAGTCACTAGCACCAGCCCTGATCCCAGTGCACCAGCTGCTGTTCCTCTGAGGGCTGCTGCAGAGCACCCAACAAGCTCCAGTGTGAAGAGCTGCCAAGCATCCACCTCCTGCACCAGGCACGGGCTTCCAGAAGGGTTCCCATCCCAGACAAGTTCATGTTTTCTTACCAATGTTGCTAATGCCTCTGAACTGAAACAGCTTTCACCTTGGACAAGAGTTTCAGGGACACGAGTAGAGCTGAACTCTCCCAGACTCAGCTGTGTAACTCATTGAGGACAGACTCATCAGCAGCCAGCAATTAGAATTATTTGGCAGAGAGAACTACAAGGCACTCACATTCCTTCCCACATCCCGCTCAGGCATTCAGATTACGGCTGTACAGAGCATGCTGTGGCCACACCTGAGCCACTCCGGATCGGCCACTGCACATTCCTGAGGGACACTGCATTTCAGGCAGCCCCCATGCCCCCAGCAGGGACTGCAGTTCCTCAGGGGTTCATGCTTTGGCACGGCACAGACAGAGGGACCCAGTGCCACAAGCACCAACCACCCACCCCAGGAGCCAGTAGAGCTCCGGGAATGTCTGTTACCCAGAACTTACGTAGCAGTGGGATTAAGCACAGCCCTGCCTGAAAGCAGCACATGGACAATCTGCACCAGCCTGAGCACTGGCATCATATACTGGGTTCCAGCGAGCAACAGAAGCCACTCCGTTGCTCCACCTTCTACAGCAGCACAGGGTTGCGCTGGAACCTGACTGGAGATGGGCTGGGGGGAGCGGTGTCCCTTTGAGGCACCTGGGGGTCATTAGAGAAAGCCGCACAAAAAGAACACGCTGCGGCTCCTCGGGAGGGCAAGCTACAGAAAGCACGGACTCGTCTCATAAGTAACAGTACAGTTTGGAATACAGCCGGAGGGCGATGCTGCGGCCCTGGCAGAGGGACAGCACCGCACGGCTCTGCGCTTCTCGCGGCTGCAGCAGCCCCGCACAGCGCCCGCGTGCACGGCCCGGGGGGCAAAGGTCCGGCGCAGGGAGAACAATTAAAAGAAAAGCAACGAGCGGAGCGAGCGGGGAGGCACTCACCGATGGAGACCAGCTTGATGCTCTCACGCTCCAGGAACTCGAGGGCGACGGAGACGTTCTCCAGCTGCATCTGGCGGAAGGTGGGCCGCTGGTGGTACTTGCGGTACATGCGCTTCTGGCTGAGCACCTCGAGCAGCGCGATCAGCCGCAGCCCGTCGCTCAGGTCGTGCTGCAGGTTGCCGATGCGCTTGTTGACGCAGCGCAGGTGCTCGTTGCACCAGCGGGTGAAGGTGTTCTGCTGGATCCGCTTCCAGGGCGCGTCCTCCGCCAGGTCCTTCTCGGTGGCCGGCATCTCGCCGTCGGGATCGGCCGCTCTGCGCCCGCCCTGGCCCCGCGCCTGCGTGCTCATGGCGCTGTCCCGCTCCGCCCCCGCCGCCGCCGCTCCGCCCCGGTCCCGCCCGGCTGCGCGCCGCCCGCCGCCTGCGGGCAGAGAGGAGGAGAGCGGGGAGAGCGCGGCGCTCAGCGGCCGCCCCGCGCCTGTCGATGCCGCCGCCCCGCTGCTCGGCCCTGCCCCAAGTGTGCCGCGCTGCGCTACGCTGCTCCGCTCTCTGCCGCCGCCCGCCCGGCACTGCGCGGGCCCCGTGCCGCCGCCCGGCCTTTATCTAGCGGGAGCGGCACGCCCTCGGCTGCATCACCCCCCGCGCCCCGCCGGGCCGGGCGGAGGGGCTGCCCGCGGCCGGGATGGGCCGGGCCGGGCTGCGGCGTGGCGGGTCTTCGGCGGGGCCGTACCTGGTGTGCGCGGGGAGTCCGGGAATAAGCCCGGGGCGGTAACGCGGGGCCGGGGTGCGGCCCCCGAGGCACTGCTGCGTGGCCGGGCGGTGCGGCCCCCACGATAGTAAGGCAGAGCCAGGGGTGCGGCTCCGTGTTACCGAACGGATGGCCGGAGGCGCAGCCCCTGTGGCGCTAATAGGGGTCCGGGACTGCGGTCCCTACGGCGCTAACGGCAGCCAGGGGCGCAGTCCCCATAGCGGTAACGCATGGCTATGTGCGCAACCCCCGTGGCGGTGATGCAGAGCCGGGGTACGGCCCCACGGTACTAAGGGATGGCCTGGGTACGGCCCCACGGTACTAAGGGATGGCCGGGGCGCGGCCCCATGGCACCGCCACACGCCTGGGGGTGCAGCCCCTTCGGCTCGGGGCACGCACACGGCACCCCGCAGCACGGCCACCGGTGCCCCGCGGTGTCCAGGCGCTGTCCCGCAGCGCGGTGCCCCTCACACGGCGGACCCTTCGTGCGGGTGCCGGCGGGGAGCAGCGCTCAGTGCTGCGGGGTTTCGGGGGCCCGTCGCAGCGGTGCGGAGCCGTGCTGGCACAGGGCGGGCACGCCGAGGAGCAGCACGTCCCGCGCTGACTAACGCGCTCTTATCAACCGCTCAAACAAAATGTAAACTTCAAAAAGCAACCAAGTAAGGCTCGAATTCTCGGGGGTTTCTCCTTTTTTTTTCCTTTCTTTCCCATTTTTGTGACTGATTTCCTGGCTTGCCCCTCCCTGCCGACATACAGACTGGGACTTGCCGCTGACTCATTGATGACAGCAAAAAGTCAACAGAACTATCCCATCTGCGTGCTTCGCGCTGAGTCTGCAGGAGCTGCCGAGACGTCTCTGACCCCGAGCCGCTCGGTGCTGCCATCAGGGAGATGTCCCCGCGTGTCCCACGGCCCCGTGCCCACCCCTCACACTTACGGCTGCTCCTGGCTCAGCTCCGCCGGCTCCGAGCGCGGTGTCTGCGTGTCCCTGCTCACACACCGAGGGATGGGAGCCTGCTGGAGGAGCAAACCCATTAACATGCAATCAATAAATCTAATTAAGTTAAATGACCGTAGCCACCCTACACTAAAATTAGAAGACACATTTCCAGTGATTCTACCCGAGAGTTCTGTTCTAATGTCTTTGTTACCCTGTAGCACTGTGGTTTCGCTGTGCAGGCTCTAAGCTCTATTCGATAGATCTATTCATGACACGTAGGGAAGTGAAGATGAAGGCTGGGTGAAGTGGGAGGCACACCTGAACTCCTGTAGCTCCCAGCCAACGGGCTGCACCACCTCCTGCTCTAGGAACATCTCAGAACCAGAGATCAGATGTAGTGCACCGAGGCACATCTCATGGCAGCACAGTGCTGGTCCAACCTAGCTGGTGCAGGCTGGGAGCAGTGGGTGAGCCTCCTGCAAGGGCTGTTCTCCACTTCGTCTCTTGATAGATGCTAATTGCATATTGACTTTGGCCTGGGCTGGGACTATTAGCAACCATCCCACATCCGGACTAGCAGATTGCTTGTAGCACTTTAATTTTAGCTCCTTTCCCCTCCAGCACCCAGCAATGCACTCTAATAACACTGTGCCCAGGCCTCGCTGCAAGCTGAGTCCTCTGCAGCCCATAGGAGAGGCCAGGTCAGGCTGTTCTGGGGTCACATCTGGCCTGGAAACCAGCTTTAGTTTGAAATTAAACATTTTAATGTAAGTGAACACATGTTTTGAGTTTTATCAGGAGCCAGAGAAGTGAAAACAAGCTACCCTATGGATCCGTCTTTGCTGGAATACCATCCCAGCACTGTGTATTATTACAAATGAACTAATATATGCCCTGCAGAATGTGTATTTGTACAGATAAATGTTTGGGTGATGGCACAAATGTGCAGAGAGAGGGGAGGTGATTTCAACACCACACAATGCAATGAGTGCTTTTTTCTTGCCCTGTCTGGCAAGGAACTTTCCATCCCGGCTATTCCTTTGCTCATTAGATGCAGATATAAGGAAGGAAGAACACTGTCATGGCTTGTTCAGCTCTCCGTCAGCGGTTTCAGGAAAGCAGCAGTGCTTTAAAAATATTTTCCTCCCTCTTTAAGATAATTTACTGCAAGAATAGGCTTTAAAAGACCCTATTTTTTCAACAATAGAGGTCCTCCACTGCCCTGTATCTACTGTCCTGCCAGAGGGCTGCTCAGAATATTCTGCAAAGGCAGCACTGACAAACAGAAGGAGTTGCAATGGCACTTCTTGTGTCTTCACTTTTTGTAAAAAGACACTGCAGACTGTCTCAAAAGAGAGCATGGTAGCAGGCAGTGTGAATTCACAGGAACATCAGTAAAGCTTGAGAGGTGCACAAAATCTGGCCAGCCTTCACAGGGCTGCTGCTGCTCTTGGAGAATCAATGATAGCCCTTCATGGACGTCAAACCTCAGCACTCATTACTGATCCCCGGTTTCAGTGCCCTGCAGGTGTGCAGTGGGACCCACCGCTGTGCTGCTGGAGCACGCTGGCAGTGGGTGCAGCAGCTCTGACTGCTGGCTGTGCATGCGAGACGGGACTTTCTGCACCTCCCTTGCAAAAGCAGAAGGGTGTGGGAGCTGTGGCATGGCTGTGCTGACACAGAGCATGATGGTGACTAACGGGGTCTGCTCCCCAGCAACCGAGCACGTCCTGGCCTTGTGACAATGTGCTGCTGCCTCCTCTCAGCTGGGACTCCCCATGAGATATCCTCCATCTGGGGCACTGGACGTGTCTCCTGCTCTACGCCTTACTCAGCAACAGCTTACTTTGGTGGTAAGAGGACAAGGGTCAGAATTAACCCCTTCTGAGGCTGTACAACCCCAGAGCCCCAGTGTGGCCACAGCACTGCGCATGGCATCACCTCGCTGCCACAGGGGCTTTGGCCTCCCGTCCCAACCTTCCCAAGCACACTGTACCTTTCCTTCTCCCCATGCACTATTTGCTGAGTTTCAGAAGACAATAGAATTGTTACTTCTCTATTGATGAAGCAGTCATTAGGCCTCTCCTTTCGTTACCACGAGCTCTAATAAGCAGAGCGAAGCCGAGGCACGTCGTTCAAGTCAAAGCATGAATTCAGTGGGTTGCGTCATGGGCTGCATTTCCTTGTTTAGCAGCAAAGTTCTGCGTTATACAAATATTGGTAGGACATCTGATACGACTTGTTCTGAGGTTTTCCAGCTTTTTTTTTTTTTCCTCCTCCCTTTGTTATCCAGGATTGTGAAGACAGCAATGTGGGAGCACGCAGCGACGGTTCAATCCAAATGGGGCAGAGGGATGTCTATTAGAGAGAAATCTCTAGAAATATGCTGGGAAGTACAAGACTTTGCCCTGGAAATCCATCATTTGCCTACTTAGGCAATGGTTGCTTGCAGCAGCAGTTGTGTGGGGGGCACTTTTTCATCTCCCTGTGCCTGGAAGAACATGATTTTTCTTCTGTATGTAGAGGTCTCGCTGCATTATGTATGTATCCAGAAGCTGGAAATGGTGCCAGGAGCAGCCATCCATCTGGCAAACACGGGGCTGTGCCAGAACTCACAGCGCTGCATCCCAGGGAACCTCACAGCTGGGATTTAAGACTGCTTCTGACATGGGCTAGAAGTGGCCCTAAAGCAAGTCTGCTCCTGCTTTTTCCTGTCCTGTGGCAGCTGAGATCAGGGAGGCAGCCACACTGGGACCCGTCTGGCATGTGCTGGAGGAGGAGGGATGGGCATTCCCGGGAAGCGTGTCTCATTTGGGAGTTCACCTCATCTCTTACCCCAAACCTGCTGGTTCCTATGGCAGTGCTGCCAAGCCCATCCCTTCTTCTGGGTGCATAAGGAGCAGAGGGGGAACTAACTTCTGAGGAAGAGTGTTTCATTTACTTCTATTCTGTGAATGTGGTTTTAATTGAGAAATGTGCTCCCTGACCCATGGGTGGGCATCCCTCTCTTTGCAGAACCTCTGCGGTGCCCACTTCAGCCACCCAGACCCCTCCAGGACTTGGAGCACAGCACAGCCCTCTCAGCTCAGCAGCCCTCAACAAGTCGACAAACGATTTCAAATAGTAACTCGTTTTTAAAATAGCTCAGGGTCTGATTTCACGAGCTGCGAAGCCAGAGCTGATACAAGAAGCACAATGCCCCAGTGTGCATCTAATCGTGGCTTCCTGCCTGTATCAGATTGCTGCAGGCGCTGTGGTTACCTCCAGCTTTACCTACTACTCCTATTTGCATTCAGATTAACCACAGCTCTCTTGCTAAGATGGCATGCATGTTTTTTGGAGTTTGAGCTCTCCTTGTGCTTTTACTCCATGAATCGGAGTCCCTAAGAAGGACGGTGTGAAATCAGAATACATCTCACCCCTGCCAGGCCCACAGGTTGTCTTAACCCGGATAGAGATGAATCATGGAATCATTAAGGCTGGAAAGACCACTAAGATCATCTATTCCAACCTTTGACCCATGCCTGTGACTGCTCTAGACCATGATGAACACTGCCTTCGGCCATTCTCAATCAGGTGAAGCATAGGGAGGAATGCTTTCCAGAGGAACATATTTCTAAGCAATCCAGAGCCCTCCTGTGTAATACTGTTAAGCTATAGGCAGCTGAAAGCAGGGGGTCATTCAGTGATCCCTGTGCTGCTCTCCTGACGATGAATAATCAACCCAAAGAATACTTTAAATGGTTTTGCTTTCTGCAAAAGGCTGATGTCACTCTTTTTTTTTTTTTTTAATATTTCTCACAAAACATATCCTGAGACAGAAACAAGCCTGAAGGCCACTGGCTGCTGTATAAGCTGCTTTATGAGCCCCTCAGAGGGCCGATAAGGCTCTGCTGGAGTGCAGGGACACAATGGCAGCACATTGTTCTGCTGCTCAGCCATGAGGTGCTGGCACCTGGGCTCCATCCAGCCCAGCAATTAGCGTGTTTGACTTCCTGCACAAATGGCTCTATGTATGGGAGGCCATGTATCTGGGGGCATTGCTCGGTTCAAATGGGAACAAACCTTTAAAACACGATTGTGCAGTGGCCAGCCTCAAGCCAGCACCCCCTCCATGTGACTGCCAATATTAATCATTGAATCATTAAAGTTGGAAGAGACTGCTAAGATCATGTAATCCATCCATGTTAATGTTAATGTCAGTATCACAGCAATGTCCTGTGGCTCAGTTCTGCCCCGCAGCACCCGCGATAGGAGGACAGTTGCAGGGCAAAGCCCATGACTTTCATGTCCCTGCTGTAAAACTGGGATAATGACACTGCCTGGCTTTTGCAAAGCAACTCCAAGGGCACCAGCTTAGAACAATGCAAGCTCCTGGGGGACGGCGGCATCAGGGCGGTGCTGCTGGTGGAGGCAGCAGCTGTGCCTCCTGCTCCATGTGCCTGCAGAGCTGAAAGGGGAGATGATGGCAACAACGAGCCCGATCACATGCTGCTGGATTGAAAGGGACCAAAATATAAAAATAGATCCCTTTCAATCAAACTCCTGTGCATCTCAATGGGCAATTCAGCCTTACTGGGGTAATGGGCACAGCCCTGCTCGGCAGACATCTGGCACAGTGCTCACAGCAAGGAATGTTTGCTTAATAAACCGTGTGTTCTCTTGCTCCCTGCTGGCTAAAACCCCAGCAGAGCAGCTGGTGGAAAGGAAATCATCCTTGTGGTCCTGCTAACCTGGAGGTAGCAAGAACAAAGTGCAAAGGGGTCCGGGCATGGCTCGAGGCCCTTTTTGGAGAGCGGTCCCCATAGCCTCGTCCTGGATGCCCCATTGCTGCAATGGAGAGAGAAAAGGGAAAGGCAGAGCAGGCAGCTCTGGGTGAGTGACTTTCAGTCTCACACTGCTTGCAGCAGCACGGCGGTGGCCCAGCCGTGCCTCCAAGTGAGCCTACGAGTAGCAGAGCCCCAGGGCCCCACCACTGCCCTCTCTGAGGCACCAAACGGCACACGGGCACTGTGTGGGCACCAAGTGCCTCCCATGCTTGCCTTCTGGGTGAGTGCCAGCCCCTCTGACAATTCCAGGAGCACAAAGCAGCACAAAGCACACTCAGCTGCAGCCTAGGAGAACGAAGGGATGTGGCCCCACGGCCCAGCGCGGCAGCGGAGCTGCGGGTGGGAAGGAAGGGGCGAGCGCCCTGCCCGGTGCCCCACCAGTCGCAAACCCCCAGTGAAATATTCTGCAATGCTGCCATCTACTGCCACTGTGCCCGGGGCCGGGGACACCTGCGGGCACCGCCGGGCCACCGCAGG
The DNA here is from genome assembly GCF_905368555.1 of Meleagris gallopavo. NCBI lineage: Eukaryota > Metazoa > Chordata > Aves > Galliformes > Phasianidae > Meleagris > Meleagris gallopavo. The sequence goes on along the minus strand of NC_139417.1, from coordinate 8,673,996 downwards.
GCTCACACCAAAGCTCCCTATGGCTGCTCCTTGCAGCATGGGACAAGCAAACCCCGGCGGAACTTGCACACAGCTCGGCTCGGTGGAAATCCCGCGCACCGCAGCGGGAACGCTCTCAGCCCAAGGCAGGAGGGGAGCTGGGCTGCTCTCCCCATGCCTTGAGAAAGGCAGCGGCTCGGCGGGAGGCAGGGAAGGGGATGTGCTGCCCCTGCTGCGCCTGGGAATATCTCCTAATGCCGCAGGAATGCGGTTATGTCATGGCGAGTCCCCCACACGCCCTGCCACTGCCTCGCGGCAATCCGCCAGCGCGCCGGGGCTGGGGAGCATCCTGATGGCGGGGCTCGGGGTGTAAATCCCAACGAACGGCCACCGCATGCCATAGGGCCATGGCTAGGAGTGATACCTGTGTTCGTGTGAGCCCTGCCCGCTATGTTCCCTGGCAGCAATATGTCCACGGGAGGCAAAGCACAGCCAGGGCAGAGCAGCTCTCCCACGGAGCGGCTGTTTCAGGAGATTTGTAGCTCTTTTTCTAGCAGAGGAGCTTTATGATTACAGAAAGAACATGAGATTTTTATGAGCAATTTTACAAATTAGCTTCTCAAATTGTTTGCAGCAGCACAAGTAATGCTGCAGTCATTAAAGTTCATAGAAAGTACCGAATGCTGCTGTGCTGCTCAGGCCTCCCCTGTGCAGCAGAAATGGGGCCATGAGGCCCTAAACTGACCCCAAACACATTTATGGGGGGACAAGCAGGGAGCTGACCCAGCACAGACCCCAAGACAACACGGCCTTAAAAACAAATAACTAATTATTTCCATTCACCTCATTTAATTTGGGCTCACAGAGAAATCCTGTTCATCCAATAGTCCAAAATATGTCACGTATTAGGAGCTAGAGTCCAACCCAATGAATGAGTCATCACCCAGTGGATGAAATCCCATCTCTTCATGGCTGCTCATAAATAAGACGAGCTCAACTTTATAGTAAGTCATAAGTAAACAATGAACTATACGAAAATCAGAGTCAGCTGTGCTGTAACTGCATGGGCACCGTGCCCATGCTGAAATGAGAAGTGAATGCGATACCATCGCTGTCTGCTCTGGAGGCTGAACATGGGGCCACAGCCCAGCGGGGCCGTGATGCGCAGGGAAGGGTGAGCATCCAGACCTGGTGGGGTGATAGAGCTGCCCAGCTTTGGTCTCCTCCTGCTTCTCCCCTGGGGCTTCCAGCTTTCCTGGAGCAGCTCTTGAAGGCCTCCATGTCCCCATGGGCGATGACCTGCTGCCATCAGACCCTGCCTCACTCCCCTTCAGCACAGCTGAGCAGGCCAGACCACCATCCCACAGCCACGGGGCCGGGACAGTAGCTGGGAAGGGGAGAGAGACCAAAAGAGCATTTTGCTGGGAGCACGAAGCTTCGCCAGCCAAAATACACAGGGACACACTGCCTCACAGCTGTTCCTGCAGAGCCGGGGCAGCACAGGGCATCCTTCCTGCATCCATGTCCACAGATGTAGGGGGAGAAGGTCATCAAAAACCCTGCAGAGGTACAGGCTTGGCCGCAGGAGCCTCACTTCAGCACGTGGCTGCAGCGTTTCACACGCAGTCCTCCTCTCAAACCCCAGCCCTACTCCCAAGCCCCGGCCCCATTGCCAGCCCTGCAGGCAGTGCATTCTGTTCCAGCCCTGCTACCAGGAAGGGGCTAAACGCAGGCAGAACTCAGTCCCATCTCAGCTCCCCATGCCATTTCCCCATTGGAACATGGTTGTACTTTTTAATGAAGTTGTTAATTGTTGGGTGATTCCCAAAAGGAAATAATGTACAACTTGCATCAATGCAGTGTTACTTCCCATCAAACGGTCTTCCCAACCTTCCAGAAGAAATGGGACTTCATGTTTTCCACATGAACTGTCTTTGTCACCCCAAGCACTTTGTGTTCGGTATAAATTCCAGTGTTCCTTGGAGGAGAAAGGCCTCGTGGTGCCAATTTCCTGGAAGTACACATCTCTGGGTCCCTCACTCAGCATGTTTAGAATTAAATCAGAAAACCTTAACTCACCCTCTAATGATCTGTTTGTTTCCAGATCCATATTCCCACCACGTGTTGCTGACAGCAGCTGGGCTCGGTGACAGCGGTGCTTTTCCCAGCCCGTCCATGGGATGTGTGCTGTGTTACGGGGCAGGGCACAGCCACGTGAGCTGTCACCAGCAACGCAGTGGGATGGCCAAGCATGGTTTATTTAGCACACGCTCAACGTTTATGATAAGTGCTCTTTCTGAGCATAATCACTTCAGCCTCCAGCTTTTCACGATCAGAACAGCAAAAAGGTTGGGTCCAGTTTAGAAGAGTCTTCAAATTTAGCGTTGCTATGAACCAGAGCCAGATCCCAGTACGTGGAGCTCTCACAGGCCGCAGGTATCCCCTTTTTTGTTCTTGTTAAAACGCTTTATTTAATATTAATAGGCCTTTCTGTTGTGTTTAAAATGTAGAGGAAAAGAGAAAAAAAATCCCATTGTTCTCCCACGTGTTTGTTTTCACTACAAGTGCTAAGAGGAAAAGCCCTTTGCAAAAACAGGATGCAGGAGAGCCCTCTGCCCCGCAGCCCCCTGCACTCAGGGCACATTCCAGGGCTCATTGAGAGGCTATAGAAAGCCATAGGGAAATGGAAACCATCAGGGGGAGTTTTATTATCCTCCTGAATGGGAGCAATGTGAAGTCCCTGATGAGCAAACCCTGGGCAGGCTCCGCTCTCCTTGGACAAAGTGCCTACAAACACACAGCAGAACTTTCTCCTGGCTTAAAGACAACGGGGGGCAGATGGGGATGTCTGCAGGGTGAATCCCACTGCTGTGGGATGGCCTCGAGCCCAGTGGCTGCATGGCAAAGCCTGTGCACCCAGTGATCCCATCCTGCACCCACCACCCAGCACTCCCAGTACCCAGCACTCCCGCTCGCATCCCTGCTCGGCTGCCCCAAGGGACTGAACTCTAGGATCACGTAATGCCACCCAGACCAGATGCTCCCTCAGCCCCATGCCATGGGGTGCCCTCAGGTCCCTGTGTCACTATGTCAAGCTGCAATGGTTTCTCCCAGCTCAGCCAGCATCCTCTCCCCTCCCCATCCTGACCCCGCATCGCATACTGGGTTTTGGGGTCTTTGCCTTCAGGCAGGAGGATGCGGTGCCTCCGCTGCGGGAGCATTCCTGCAGCTGTGAGCAGGAAGATAATAAAAATCACTGTTCTCTTTCTCCCAACATGTTGGCTTTTGGAGGAGCTCATCATTCCTGGAGCAATGCTGACTCGTTCCCTGTGATGCAGCAGAATAAATCAAATGTGGGGAGCAGGGATCTGCACTGCCATAACCCAGAGCCTCACTTCTGGCCAGGAACACACCGTGGGCTTTGGGGTCTGGCAGCTGTGGGCCAGCCAAGGGCAGCCAGAGCTCTTCTGACCAAACTGTGGTGACTGCAATCCCATGCACCCTGCACAGAACCCACTGCTGAGCAGCCCTCTGCATGGCTTCAGGCACCAAAGCATCAGTGCTGTCACTGTGAAAATGAAAACCATGAGGCTCAGACTTTAGGGAAATATTTTTCTGGTTTCTTTCTAAGGAAAAACACGCAGTGGTGAGAGGCTGGAGGGCACTCTTTAGGGTGGGGGGGAACAATATGCTGGTTTAATTCCACTGGGATGCAGAGCTACTTGCATTCCTTGGGCTGATGGCAGTGCTTGTTTCTTCAGCAGAAATAACCATCCTGATTCAGCCCTGAGTTCTGAGCGACTGCTACTGGGACGGGCTCTGAGCACCTGACAGAGCTGTAGGTGTCCCTGCTCATCACAGGGCAGCTGGACCAGATGGCCTGTAAGGGTCCCTTCCAACTCAAACGATTCTCTGATTCTACACAGTTGTTGCATTTTACAGTGCAAATGATACGATGAATGTTTAAGCAAAAACCTTTGGCAAGACATCACTGCTTTAGTACTGCAGAACAGATGGGGTCCAACCCACAGCCCCGTGTCTCCGAGCCAGCAGCGCTGCCTCCATTCAATGAACCAACGGCCACGGCACAGCCCCGCACAGCGCAGCCCGACGGTGCGATTTCAGCCCCAAATTCACCTTCCATTCTTAAGGAGCTCTTCCATTGTTTAGAAACCGCGCCCAAACGGCCCGCGCCTTTCCCGTTCCCCGGTGCACCGCCGCTCGTCACACGAGGAAAAGATTCAAGTCCCCATCAGCTCCCCTTCCTCCAAAGCACCACGTAACCCCGCCCCACCCCCTCGCAGTCTCCGACGGATTCTCCCACCGAACCGCAACGCGACCCCCGAGCCCCAGGCGCGGTACCGTCCCGTGGGAGCCCCGCTGCCCGCACCTACCGAGCAGCTCCGGTTCCGCCGCTCCTCTCGCTCCCGCCGCCGCCCAGCGCAGCCGATCCGCTCGCCGGCAGTGGGGCGGGCTCAGCCCCTCCCGGGGCGCCCGTCGGGGGGCCGGGCTGCGCCTGGGGCTGCGGAGCGCGGAGGTTGTGCTTCGGGCAGCCTGCTGTTCTCCCACCGTTTCTGGGTTGGCAGACCTTCCCCGCCCCTCGTGCCTGGGGAGGTAAGAGAAAAACTCTTACAGCACTTTTCGGTTTTTTTTTTTTTTTTTCTCTTTCAAGGCTGGAAATTGCTTCTGGCAGAGGAGGAACCCCACTCTGCGAGGGCAGCCCCAAAACATAGAATCGCAGAATCGTTTGAACTGGAAGGGACTCTTAAAGGCCATCTGGTCCGACCCCCCTACAATGAACAGGGGCAGCCACAGCTCCACCACGCGCACAGAGCCGTCCAGCCTGACCTTGGCTGGCTGCGAGGACGGAGCACCCAGATCCTGCAGTGCGAAGGAAAACCCGCTGCTGGTTGGTACAAGCAGACAGTTCTGTTCGTGAGGATCAGAACCTTTCTGGCACTGGGGGGCCATTGCCAAATATGGGCTGTTCAGCTTTGTACCCAGACAAGGTGGCTCAGGTCACGCAGGGGCAGCCATGGCCAATTTGGACCCTGGGTGGATGCAGCACAGCTCCAAGGACTGCATCTCACTGACCCACCTCTTACTTGGGCTCACAGACTCCGCTCTCAGGTGTTGGCATTTCACAGGAACAGCCAACTAAAGCACCTCATTTTTTGTTAAGAACACATTTTTTTATTTTAAAAAAGATCTGTCATTTTTTCTCTCCTATTACAGCCCTAAGTTTTTCTTGTTTTGATATGGGAACAGGCATGTTTCTGACTTCCCACCCAACCAGCAGCTCGAAGAAACTCCTCACAGAAGGGGCAGAGATAGGACAAATTTCTGAGATGCCATTTTCTTTGATTCCCTAAGAATTTATTTCAAAAGTGAGAGAGCTGCAGAAAGCACAGCCAGCAAGTAGCAAGGCTGGGCACCACTAAGCTTTGCAGACCCTTTCAAGTCGGCCTGAAAACCTTCTTGTTAATCACAATAATTGCATGAGAACCCATCAGGAAATTCTGAAACACTCTCACTGAAAGCTTGGCACCACAAACCCAGCTAAATAACAGATTATGTCCATCCGGTGCGGTGGGAAAGTTTGGTTCAGGGCAGCGGGGGCAGAAATAAATATTTGCCTGCTCTGTTTTGTTTAAAGTAAAAACACACATACGTACGTGTGCAGTGCTTCCATTCCATGCTGCTCTTCATAAGCTGGGCTGAGGGCTCGCAGGAAGCCGGCTGCCAGCACTGCCCAAAGCTGAGCTGTGCCTCTGGTGGGGCCGCATCCCCAGCTGGGGATGCTGCGGGGCTGCAGGATGGGCTCTAGTTTGTAACAGCGCAAAGTTAGCCATGTGCTTCATCCTGGAAATGTGGTCTGTGCTGATAAAGGTGCCCTTTAAAAGTTTTAAAGTTGAGCTGTTTAGAAATAAAAAGGAATGAAGAAGAAAGAAATGCAGTGGTGGGGTGAGCGGTGGCTGCCATGTTGACAAACAGCTGCTGGATGGCCATGGCAGGAAAGAGCTCAGAGCTCTTTGGGAGGTGTCTGTAACCACCGCTGCTCTGTGCGGGCCGTGGGGCACATCACCCTGACCCCACCACAGCGGCCCCATTGGCATCACATCAAAGCACAACAACTCCGTGTGTGGCACAAGGGTCCTCCCAAGGACACGATGGCACTCACAAGTAAACAAGCACAGCTCATTTCGTCCTGATCCCAGAGTTCTTGGCCCTCCATCACCTCCATGGGTCGGGGCTCAGAGCTTCTCCCACTCAGCAGGAACATGGCCACACGCTTCAGATAGGAACCAGACTGTATCAACACATCCAGCTGAAACCTTTTAGGTTCCTTTCAGTTTCTGAAGGGGGTCTATAAGAGAGAAGGGGACAAGCTCTTTAGAAGGGTCTATTGTGATAGGACAAGGGGAAATGGCTTCATACTAAAAGAGATTTAGATTGGATATAAAGATGTTTTTTACAGTAGGTATAGTGAGGCACTGGCACAGGCTGCCCAGTGAGGTGATGGTGTCCATCCCTGCAGACAGCAAGGTCAGGCTGGGCGGGCTGTGAGACCTGATGGAGCTGTGGTGTGCCTGTTCATTGCAGGGGGGTTGGATCGGATGGCATTTGAGGGTCCCTTCCAACTCAAAGGATTCTGTGGTTCTATGATTCTTTGATTCTTATAGCAACGACACATTTACCACCGCTGAGTGCCAGCACCAGGAGCAGAGCAGCAGTGGTGCCCACCCAGCTCACGAGCACTGTTGTTTGGATGGAGGGAGCCGACGGCTTTGACACAACGCCCAGCTGCTGGGGAAGGAGCGTGGCTGAATTTAGGTTCAGTGTTGGGCGAGGGCTCCTTCCACCCTTCAGAAGAACCGGAGAAGCCCAAGGAGGGCCGAGGGCACAGAACCTAATGGGGAGCGGTGCTGGAGGGAGGCCCAGGAGCGGGGTTACAGCTGAACATCGCACGCAGTGCAATTAATCTAAATTAGCTCCTACTTTATGGCGTTACCAGCCCGCAGCCGCAGCACGGGGTGATCTCCTTGCAAGTTCCCAGGCTGGGGCCGGGCCGTGCGCTGGGTGAGCTCCAAGCACGACGTCAGCGTGGGAAGTGGGGCCGTGACTCACCGGGTGCGTGCCGGCTGGGGGTGACGAGCCCATGGCCGGCCCTTTCCACGGCCCTGCTCCATCAATCTCCTGGTTAAGCAGCTGCCAGCGGGGGAATTTCTCACGGAGCAGAAGGGGCCGTGCAGTAACCTCTGTGCCGATGGCCCGGATGCGCTGCAGGGCTGCAGGGATTTGGGGCTTTTCCTGCTGGCCCTGGCGTCAGACAGCTGATGGCCGGGGATGGACTTGGGGAACGGGACAACCGACGCGACCGGGGACAGGATGTCCAGATACCACACAGCTACTTTACTCCATCCTTTGACTTTATTTTATATCCATATTTCTTCAATAGAATAGAATACAACTTATTTTACAGAATGTATACAAACTATATCACAGTGCTTTACAGAGCAAAGCATGAAGTACATGGTAAAAACCAGGAGGAAAACGATGGGGTCCTCTGCATGGCCAAGCCCACTGTTTTCCCTGCGGAAAATATTTGTCTCCCTACTCAGCCCACTTGAGAACTCCAGCTGCCAACATCCTGCCCCAAGGCGGACACCAAAGCACCTTCCCCTCCTCACTGGGCAGCTGGGGCTGCCTGCACTCAGCTCCCATTGTTCTCACCTCTATTTTTCACAAGCAGGAAAGAGCAAATTCCCAAATTATTCTTCCCAAATTACTGCACACCAAAAGATAAAAAGAAGACAACTCATCTTTTTCTCCAAGGATGAGCTTTTTTTCCTTTTTTTCTTTTTCTTTTTTTGTGTGTGTGTGTGTGCATGTGTAACACATGGGTGGCCCCAGGTAAATCACTGGGTTTGGCAGTGCCACATTTATGGAAGCAGTAAATCAATCACAGCTCTGCAGTAACAGAGCTAGGGCGGGACGTGGACCTGCCTCCTCTGATGGCCTCTTGTTTTGCAGCTGCTTTGTGAACACAGCTAGGAGAAGTGCTCAGAATCGTCACTCAAGATACTATGGGGTATTGTAAGCGATGGATTGATATGTTGCCCAAAGAGGTGGTGGGTGCCCAGTCCCTGCAGACAGCCAAGGTCAGGCTGGTTGAGCTCTGAGCACCTGATGGAGCTGTGGCTGTCCCTGTTCACTGTAGGACAGTGGGACCAGAACGGCCTTTGGGGCTCCTTTCCATCTCAAACGATTCTATGATTCCATGAGTGTGTCTCTAGGAAATAGCAGTGGAAGTACCAACATGGGGGAGGGCAGGGCTTTTTGGAGGTGCTGTTGCTGGGGGTCACACAGCAACGGGGAGATAACGAGGAGAGACAGAGCGAGGGAGAGAAAAGATTACAGATGGATCCCCAAAGTAATCCCTGTAGGAATCCTGGACAAACACACACCTATGCAAACACACCAACACACAGCAACAAAAGGAGGGTACCGGCTACGGCTTCCCGCGACGCCTGCCTCACTGCACAACATCCCACGGAGAACAGGGCGCTTGTTTTAAAATTATTTCTAGTGAGTAATAAGAATAATAAAACACCCATTTTCCATTCTCTAAGCTAACGGAATATATGTATAAGTTCACGACATCTGTACAACAACGTCGTGCACAGAACACGTCTCCAAATATGGAAAGATCGGGTTCCCTTCCTGAAAGAGCAGAAGCGAACACACCCATGGCAGAACTGATGACAATGGGCAGAAAAAGAGGGCAGGAAAACCTGCAGGAATAAGTTTTTCTCTGCATCGCTTAATTTAGAAACATAGGTCAAACATACATTTGATGGGTAGGAAATAGTATTAGTGGACAAGAAAATAGAGACCTTTGGGACTACTTCCCCTCCTCATCCCTTTCACTCCAGTTCTCAAGCTACCACACGTCAATGAATCAAACTTTGACCTTAAAGCTTGCAGCAGCAGAATCAGCCAAACGCTTGAACTAAACATTGCTCATAAAAACCTATTTCGTTTTCTTAACTGCAAATTTTCCAACCAGGAAAGGAGCTTTAGGCCCCAGCACAGACTCAGCTCGGAGAAATAGAAGTTTCTCTAGTATCCCATCCCTAATAATCTGGAAAATACACAAACTTACACATGGAATTCTTTTCCAGGAGAAACTCAGCAGGATATTTGCTTAACCAGGAGGAATTCTCTACATCTAAATGATCCTTGAATGATCTCCTCATTTCTGACCACGCTTCCTGTAGTCCTTGAGAACACTTCAAGCATGATGGGATGATGTGTCTCTGCTGACCCTTGTGGCTGCTGTTCAGCGTTCCAGGAATTCCTTCTGACCAGGACCTGGAGCATCTGCTGCAGCACCACGGGACAAACCCACCTTGCCTGGGCTACCGGGTCAAGTGCTGCCATGAGGTCGTTCCAGCAGAAAAGGATCTCAGGCTCTGCCTGCTTAGCTGCACTTACCCAAACAAGACAATAATAGTAATAAACATAATATGCCCATCTCGTTGTATATTTGTATGATATAGTTATAATCTCTGGAGCAGAGCAGCCACGGCCCAGTGAGCAAGCACAAAACAAGCCTGTGCAATAGCCTTGCAAACCAAATAAACTCATTGCTGAATGACGTAGCTATATTGGCAGAAGTTGATGAACTGCAGCTTTGAACATTTTCAAGAAGAGATTAAGTCTCTGGGATAGAAACATGTCTTGCCCAAACTAATTTGGTTAATTATTACATGAGCTTTTAGTTAACATTTGGAGTCCTGAGTAGAGGAGAGACATGGGTCTGTTGGAGCACGTCCAGAAAAGGGACACAGAAATGCTCCAAGGCTTGGAACACCTCTCTACAAGGACAGGCTGAGAGCTGATGCTGTTCTGCCCAGAGAGACCTGAGAGCAGCCTGTCAGTAACTAGAGGCAGCTGTAAGAAAGAAGGGACAGACTCTTTAGCAGGGTCTGTTGTTAGAGGACAAGGGGAAACAGTTTCAAACTAACAGAGGGAAGACTGGAAATAAGGAAGAAGTTTAAAATCAGGTGGCGAGGCACTGGCACAGGCTGCCCACAGAGGTGGTGGTGCCCCATCTCTGGAGACAGCCAAGGTCAGGCTGGACGGGCTCTGAGCACCTGATGGAGCTGTGGGTGTCTCTGTTCATTGCAGGGGAGTTGGGCCAGATGGCCTTTAAGGGTCCCTTCCAACTCAAACAATTCTGCGATTCTGTGAAATTGTTCAATAAATTAGCACTGGGGAGTCAACACGAAGCTTCTCTCTCAGAAGGTTATGACTGTAATTAAAAACCATTCAGACCCTAAACAGAAGAGGACTTTGGTGGCTGTGTCATGGCCCCACTGCTCAGTGCATCACAGCCATTGCTCTTGGCTCACCAACACGGACGCAGCAGCCACTGCTCAGACCATGGCGGCTGCATCTTCCCTACAAGCAAGCAGAAGATTACTGCCTTGAACTTACAAGGGAAGCTTTGCCTGTGGAAAATATCATCATCTAGGTTTCCATGTTGGTGGCATAACTGGAATATCTAAGTAATCGTGTGCGTGTTTCCTTGGACTACTTTTAAGATTACTGCATAAAAGGAAACGCTTTGAAGTTCTGGCAAAAAGGAGAACTGGAACTGGTGGCTTTATATCCTGCTGGGCCTTGCAGGGCCCATAAGTATATATTTAGAGCTTTCAAGAAATGTTGCTACATCTGACTTCTTCCTTAAGAAGCAAGAAAGAGCAGGCAGCAGCTTTCTCCTCGTTTTGCTCTTAGCTGGCAGAGGGTGCCTATATGTGATGCTCTTTATGTGTGCAATGATGGGTGGAAGGAGCTGGTAGTGCAAGACACACTCCTGTACATTTTAATACAATTTTCATCATATGACAATGAAAACATCACTCAATTCTGCAGAAGCAAAACAAAACACAATGTAAAATAAAGTTTCCTAGGATTTCACACTCATAACACTCTAAACAATGCTGATTCCTGTTCTAGGTGTGCAAAAAGATGTGTTTTGAAGGGCACACAGAAGATCCCACTAAATGCCCACTCAATTAGGCCCTCTCCAGAAAGTGCTGTATGTAGATAATGACCACTGAAGGGTCCGGAACACGTAGCCCATATCCTAAGGCAGTGATGCATCAAACATGTGTTGAAGCCCATAAAAATAAGTTAAAGGCTGTGTTGACAGACAGGATGAAGGGAAAATCTGTTTCTGGGATTAGTAGTTAAAAAAGGTCTTCCAGATTCTGGAGCAATCACAGGATGAGATTTCCAGATGGCTAACCAGGATCTCTGGAAGAGCAGAGAAGCGTGCGTCCCTAACGCTACCAGGCACAGCAAGTTTTCTAGGTAAATGGCATCTCAAGCTGCTTCTGAGAACCTTTGCACAAAGGTGGCACCCAAAACATTAAGCCAGTGAGGCCAGACTCTCCAAAACTAGTCAAAATTTCCTTACATATGTTGTTCCTCAGATTTCAGCCTAAAATTTGGGTATTAGAGTCAGGGAACCATGGCAGAAATGATAAAAAGCAAATCTGTGTCCTGCTCCCAACCCCTGGCAGGACCAGGTGCCAGGCTCATGGGTCAGCCTGCCAGCATTTCCCCACTCAGCTGATAGCTCAGCAGTGCTGCAAGCGGCAGCAAGGAAAAGGCAACAACCAGATGACAGAGATCAAGAATCCAACCCAAAAGCGACTGAGACAGAGCTGGCTTAAAGCCAGAGAGAAGTGGCAACATCAATACCATGTTCCGTCCATCCATGGGCAGGACAAGTGAAGCTGCTTGCTGATTCAGTGTCAGGCTGGATGGGCTCTGAGCACCTGATGGAGCTGTAGGTGTCCCTGTTCATTGCAGGCAGTTGGACCAGATGGCCTTTAAGGGTCCCTTCCAACTTAAACCGTTCTGTGATTCCGTGATGCTCATCCAGGCACAGAGGCAGGCACTGGGAAATGAGAATTGCCTACATTTCTCGTGACAATTCACTAGATACATGTTCCTTTTGGCACAGGAAATCCAGGTGAGGAGAAAACAGGGCTTTCTCACTCCAGCAGACAGAAGGATTGGAGAGCTTTAGAAGTTGAATGACAAGCTGTAGAGCAGATGTTCACCCCTGGCAGCAGTTACAGCCAGCGTATCATTTCGCTTTTCAAGCTCTGGCCAGAAAGGATATAAATTTCCTACACTCTGAGCTACGCAGAAGAGACTAAACCTGAATGCAGTGATATTTCCTAATAGACATCAGCAAATGTTTCTCCGGTAGGAAACCAAGTGCTTCCCCAACAGCTCATCAGAGCCCCGAGCAGCACTGCTCCAAATGACTAACACTGAATCACTGCAGGCAGACAGCGGTTACTGGAGCTTTATGGTTCAGGCATCATTTACAAAAGGCTTCTGGAGGAGTGCAAAAACAGATTTCTGGAGGAAGGCTGAAAAAGACAACAGAGCTGTGCTTTGCCCAGCACTTCCCAGCAGGCTGCAAGCACCAATTTACATGTGGTTGGAAAAAAAAAGAAAAAAAAAAAGTGAATGGTTTTCCTAATAAATTACAAGTTGATGACCAGAGCTGATCTAGCTCAGGACACAGCATCTCTCCAATATGCACATGTGAAAAGGAATCACATGCCTCATGAGGATGTCCTTCTCAACATTTGTTCTCCCAGAACTGTTTAAGATTCCCATGCTGCAATGATGATGTCATTATTTACATTAATAAAGGTAATATTGCTCAGATCAGACCTAAGGAAGCAGTCCCTTCCCTCTTAGAGCTTAGCAACCGCATTAATTTTCTTACCAGGTAAGAGCGTAGGAACTCAGAGGGGTATAAATGGAAACATAGGGAAAAAAAAAAGGGCAAAAGTGACCAGAAACACACACTTGACACATACTTTTCTCATTCCTAGAAAACTGGCTATGTTGAAAGTGATGTAGTTCTCATTGCTCTCCCTCTGTCCATATGAGGGAGATTGAACTTCCATGTAGGAGAGCTGCAACTGGAAAGTATTGCTGTTATACGAAGCACGACTAGCTTGTTCTCTAACACCGAGCATGCACACAGCCTCCCCTCCCCCCCAGCTTACATTGTACGCCAGTTTGGACAGTCAGAGAAAACTCTCCTTCCATACGTTCGGGATGTTAAGATTTCACCCTCCTTGCAGCAGGAAAACAAAGTCATCTTCTTTGCAATGCCACGGCACCGAGCACACACACAGCACTGAAAGAGCAACGCATGAACTGATCTCTGCCATTGCTGAACACTGCAGTGATCCCGGAGCAGCCGTGGTCCTGTCATGTCTGCAGATGCTCTGTTAAGGACTCCCGGGGCATAGAGCAATTACTAGGGTTTGTTTCTGCTTTCCAGGAGCAGTTCTGTTTAGGAGAGAATAGAAAGGGATTACTTTTACCTTATAGTTTGGACTTACAGGGTGTGAATTGAGCGTGTCTTCCCACAGATAGATTGCCGTAACGGTTGAAGTCACAGTGGGGTCAATGGGACTCCTCCTGAGCAGTGCACCCAGCCCTAAGGGCTAACGAGGGCAAAAATTGGGGTCCAATTAGCAGCACAGCAGGGCTGCGCAGTCCATACAACCGCTGTGCTCAGGCCACACACCACGGCCTTTCCAAAGCTCTGTCCTTTTGTTTTGGGGTGGTTTGGTTTGTTGGTTTGGTTTTGCTTTAAGACTGCAGTACTTGACATCTGATTCTGGTAAAAATAACAAACCATCTCATTTCATTTTATATTGGATTTACATTACAACAGTGCTGTAAACTGCATCGTCTGAGTCTGTAGGGCTGCAGGAAGTCTCTATAAGGCATTTTCCATGTGCACAGAGAAGAAACCATTTAAGCAAAGATAATTTTTTCCATACGCATTCTGTATATTGTTATATACCAGAGAACGAGACAAAACACAAGGAGAACAAAGATCCTTTGAAGTTTTCAAAACAATCTTTGTCTGTCGCGACTGCGGGACGGCAGAAGCGAAGCCCCGTGGGTGAGGCAATGCAAGAGGAGGCAGCAGAGTGGCTCACACTGCACACAGCGATCGGCAACGCGGTGCTGCATGGAGGAGGTGACCAACACACGATGGTCTCCACCCAGAGATCACTGCACCCTCATCACTGCCCTTGGGAGCATCCCTCAGGCGGCCACAGCAGCACATCACCTGGCACTGCCACCACAGATGGGAACAGCAGGACGGGATTGAGGAAATAGGAGCGTTCCTGTGAGGCCTGCAGAGCGCTTCTCTCCTCTGGAGCAAAGCCCAGGAGCACCCCCACCTCTGCACCAAACCCTGCCCTTCCCGATGCCTCTCCCCCAGGCATTCTGTGGGAATTTCCCCAAATCCAGTTTCTCCCCCATTTCCTTCCTCTCAGGACACCTGGAGCTTCCTCCTATAGCAATCTCTGCTGCCCCAGCAGTGACTGAGACCAAGCTGTGTTCCCAGGCCCTCAGCTCAGCCTCCGCAGCTCTGGAATCACCACACCAACAGCACAGGGCTGCCAGGCCGATACAATCAGAGACAACACAGCCATGGATGTGAGGGCTTTAGTGTGCTGCAGTGACAGGTAGCTTAGTTCAGCAAAACCAGCCTGACACACTTGAGGAAAAACAGAAGCAGCAGCATCTGGCAGGGATTCTCCAGAAAGCTGCAGGGGAAGGATTTTCCACAATGAAACGTGTGATGAAACACATTTGAAGTCAGTGTTTGACAGCCCAAGCTGTCAGTGAGAGCTTCTTGCAGAACAGTCAGCTTTATACACAATGGGCAGGGCAGCACCTAAACAGAAGAAGGAAAAACATCCTTTCCAGCTTCAGTACTGGTGTAAAACTTACTGAGAAGCAACCAATATATTTGGGGATGTTCTCTGAGCTGTCCCCTGCAAATGAAAAGATGCTCAGCCAAGATCAGCACAGCTCCAGCATCCCTCTTCCAACATATGGAACTATTAAAGCTTGACATGCTTTTAGTTTTGCCTGAACCCATCCCATTAAAACAGTATTGAGAAGCAGAACTTCATTCTGACCAACTGTCCGGGTACTTCATGCAATGCTCTGCTGCACCAAGCTGCTGCTGCTACGCTGCATACCCGATTCAAAAAGCCATATGAATACACAGCTTAGGTGCCCAGACGCATTCCTGTAGGCCAGGAGCTGTGTTCATACACACAGCTTGAGTTCTGCCAGAAGCCCACCCCAAAACCCAACTACAGGATGTAAACCCGTGCTTTTTGTCAACGTGCTGATGTTCAAAGCACGATCACAGCTCACTACTGAGGTTCAGATATCCCAACCTGCACGCTTGGATAGACTGGAGCAGGCATCATTGCATTTACTGAACCAAGCTCAGATCCCATTTCTCTGACCCACCAGCACATCACATCACCCCAGCCTGCAGCAGGAGCGCAACGCAGACACCAGCAAGGCACTGCGTCTGATGGCTGCAGGCTGCTGTGACACAAAGGAGGGGAAGGAACAGTTGCCACGAGGGAGAAGCACTCCTCTGGCTGCCAAGAGGAGCTCTGTAAACACCGCGCTGGGCCTGGGCTGCTTACGGGTGGGTGAGCTACCTGCGTGCACGCTCTGCACAGCCACAGACAGTGGAAGGACTGGCCTTCCATTTTTCACATACCAAGAGTGCTCTTTTCACCTTCTTTCAGCTTTATTATTCAGAAGAAGGAAGGGTGAGGTGGTGATGTTCCCAACCAGCATTCACAGGATGTGACTGCACTGTGACTCATCGGCCCCTTTCACCCCATCAGAGACAGCCGCTGGCACGGCTCAGCACTGCCAGCACTGCTACTCATCAAGATGAGCAGCCTTGCAAGTTCGCCCTGCAGGCTGCAGCTTTCCCGTTACAGAGCTGCAACTTCATACTTTCACACCACAAAAGGGTAGAAGATTTCCAACATGCTCTTAAACTCTCAAAAATAAAACCCAACATAGCAGCTTCCCCACGAAACACCCCAGCCAGCAGCATCTAGCCAGCCCTGAGCCCTGTTAGAGTATGTGAAATAAAGAAGAAACATTAACCATCTAATTGCAGAATATAACTCATCACCCAGTAACCAGTCTTTATTTGTTAGAATGAGAACTTACCATGCTTTAGTAATCTTCAGTGTGAAATGTTTTTCATGGCAACTGGAGCCCATCTACGTTAAATGAAGGACATTAACACCATGTTACACGAGAAGAATTGAGATGGTTCTGAGAGATCTCTGCTGGCACTGTGGCCGCATCCTCCATCCTGACACAGACCGCAGCTCCATCACACGCTGTGTGCCCAGCTGAGGGCAGCCAGCAGCAGAGCACAGCCCAGGCAGTGCAGATCCCACACATCTGATAAAGCAGAGAAGGGATGCGGGGCTGCTGCAGCACATAGTGTCATGGCAGCAAAGGCAGCAGTACACAGCCACCCCGAGCTGTTCGTGCACCGAGTGCGAGTAGTGCTGCTCTGCGCTCACCGCCATGCCAGTACAACAAGCCACGAAGCGGGGAAACATCTGAGCGGTGCACTTCTATTGCTAAGCCCAGCTGCACAGCTACATTCTGCAACACAAAGTGCCAATCAGCTGGCACTGCTGCATGCCCGAGGGCAGCTCTGACAGCAGTGCCTCCTGTTTTATCGCGCTGGCACACAATGTTAGGAGCATGGCAGCAGAGGCTGAGCGTTCCCACCAGTATCTCATTTCAGGCTGTTGCTGTGTGACAGAGGGCAGCAGAGGGGCAGTCTGACAGAACAGCATCTGCAGGAAAGGCGTCAAACTGAATTCTTCCAGGCGGGAACAAGTGGCACCTGCTGACATCCACCGACTTGCTGAGCACTTATGGAGGCCAAGCAGTGAGAACAGCAAGGACAGGTGGTGCCAACACTAACACACCTGGTAGAACACCCAAGTGTTAACTCTCAGCTTAGCCTTCAATAAAGAAACAGAAGTCACCCAGAGACGCATCAGAGCACGGCCCAGGGCCAGGCCAACAGCGCGGGGCCCACGCACGGAGCGCTCCTTCCCTGCGGCCCAGAGCCAAGGCCTGCAGTGCTGCTGGGACAGTGCATGGCGCTCAGCTTTGGGTCTGGCTGAATGAAAGACTATGCACGATGCAGATCAGCTTGCTGGGCTGTTGTAGATTTATTCTTGTCTGTTTGTTCATTTTTTTAACCATTTATTCATCCCAAAAGACATATTGCATATTTGGAACATTTTAAATAAGAGCTGTTATATCCTTCAAGACAAGTATTTGTGTCACATCAAAACTGATGACATATCCAACAGAAGTATTTTCCAGAGTGAAAACCCCTAACAAGAAATATACAAATAGAATATAAACTTAATGATTTAGCGCAATAAGATTTAAATAATTCCATTCCATACCAAAGCTCTCATTTCAACACCCGTAGTACGTGTGTGGTGCTCATAAAAGAAGAAATCCCCATCAAAGGGCACTGAAAGAAACACGAGTCAAATGATCCCATCTCAGTGCTACCCTTCCTTCTCACAGTTACAAGTGATCATCACCTATCCAGCACACACCAGCACAGCCTCCACCAGCAGTTACACACACACACACACACACCTGTGCAGCAGAAACGTTTCACTTCCAGCACTGCAAACGTTGAGCAAAACTCAATGGGCTGAAAAATTTGGACCTGATTTGGAATTAGAAATGCCTTGGAGAGGAAAGTGGCAGTAATGGGCAAAAGCAGCTTCTCAAGAAGTGTGTTGGTGTTCCTGTACCACAGCTTCTGTAAGTCATTTCACAATCCAATCAAAATGATCACTGCACTCTCACTGCTGCTAATAATCCAGATTTAAAAATAGCTGACTTTAAAAAAAAAAACAACCACCTTAAGCAATGTAATCATCCTATGAGTGTTTTCCCATCTGTGCTGCAGGTTCTGGTTTTCGCTGGCTAAAATTCAACAGTTTTTGATCAAAAATGTAGAAAAGCTTCAACAGTCAGTGCTGTTCAAATCTCAGAGGTGAAAAAAGCCAGCAACCCCACGGGGGTGAAGGGATAAGCAATAATGGGATGGGGCTCCTGCCCTGTATTGCCCAACTGCAACCGTTACTGCTGAGCAGTACTCCAAGGTCAGATACCACAGGGCCACACCAATGTGAGGAATGCAGATTTGATTCACAAGATTAAAATCCAAATGCTAGAAGTCCATCAATACCAGAAAGGTCCTGGGGATGTGCGAGATGGCCAAACAGGACCATCAGAGTGGGATACAAAAATTCTTGTTTACACGATGTCAGTAAGGTCACTACTGTAAGAGTACGTTCTGTTCTGACATCCACTCCAAAAAAAGAACATTCACTAAATTAGAAAAATTTGAAAGTTGTCAGCAAAAGCTAGAGGGATGAAAGAAAAATGTAAGCAGCTCAATCCATTCCTATAAAATAGGATTAAGAAGGTACTTTGATCCCAGTGTGTGAAATCCCTGGATCGGGGCAACTCCTGCAGTAGCAGGACATCCTTCAGAAGGATTGGCACTGCAGTCTAATGGAGGGGAGCCAAGACTAGATGAATTCAAACAGCAAATAACGATTATTCTTTTTGAAACAAGAGTCCTGTAACTGCTTGGTAACTTACCTAGACAGGCGAACAATTCTTTTTCTGAAGTTCTTAAATAAAGGTTTCCTTGCTTCTAAAATACACTCTGTCATTTGACATTATGCTTTTCTGATGTTAAAAGCAATCAGCAAAGTTTCATGACTGCGATACCCAGATCAGAAATGCCACATGTGTTCCCTCCACCTTTGCAAATGAATGGAAATCAGAGCCTCAGGGAGCCATCACCACCAAAGCTTTTGTTTCAACTGCTGATTTGCTCCCACACTTTAGGCCAAATTATGCCAGCACCTGGTTTTTAAAGCAGCAGTGGGTGCAGCCCTCTCCAAGCAGAAGATCCTGGCTCTGCGGGCAAACATTTGCTCGCTGATCTGTATTTGGCACAAAGGAAAAAGGCAGGAAGGCTGGAAGAGTAGAAACACCGCAGCCCCATTCCTGCCACGGGAGGAAGGAAGGAGCTGTGTGTCCATAAGCACACACACAATGGGAGAAGTAAAACAGCTGGACTGAGGAATTCGGTGCAGTTGTTTGCTGGAAACAATCACCTTTCAAACAAATCCAGAGGCATACAGAAGAGGAACATGGAGAGAGAGGAATATGGCTTCTAATTCCTTCCTATATCCTATCACTATATTAATGAAGTCTCAAAATCTTGAAATGAGTTGCTATGGTAGATGAAAACCCAGAGGGAATAAAGGCCGCAGGTGGGATCTGGCCAGCCCCAGTGCACAGCTGCAGCACGTTCGTCAGAGAAGATTCAAGCTGAAGAAATGGCTCTTGCAAGTGGCAGAACCACACAGATTAAGGCAGGAGACATTCAAAATGTTATGTAAAGTGCGCTGAAACTGTGAACTACTTCGGAAGACTTGATTAAAAATCCTCAAAACTTAAGAATATACTCCAGAAATGCATGCACATATGATTCCTTTTGCCTCAGCCATCAGTCATTTGATACTAAATCTCACTAAGATGCTTTGTAAGAGAACTTTGCAATGCATTGTGCAGGTTCACAATTCTCCATTTAGCACCAAAACAGTCTGGAAGAAAAATCAGGCCAAGGTTTTGGGAAACTTCTTTAGCTCATCTGCAAGGAATAGCAAGGTTACACTGCATTCTTCATGTTATAAATAGGAGGCTTGCTGTTGCAGTAAGCTCCAAAAGTCAGCAGAATTTCTATTGAAAGGAAGTCAAAGAAAAAAAAAAAAAAAGAAGTGCCTTAGTCAAGACTTCAGAACAAGTGTTCAGATATTACATTAATCTTCCAAATTCAGCTAGTAACCAACAATTCTCAGACTTTCTTACTACAAAAACCTTTTAAAACTTCAAGGTTGAGTGCAAGCTGAGAGCACTTATTTTACAAGAACATTCAGAGCATCTGAAATGCTTTGTGAAAAGCTGCTCTTGAAGTATCTGCAAGGCTTAGCTCATCCAGCCTCACCTTTTAAAAAGAAAACCTAAATCTGAGTGTCGAAGAGCACAGATATTTACCATAAACAAACACAAGGAAAAACAGCTGAAATGTTTGTGGATAGAGTGCCTACAGAACTTCAGTGTCAAAGCACTGGAGAATGGGAACCTCTCGTTCTCCAACCATTATCCAGGGATTCCCAAAAAGAGTGAACTGTGCATTTTAGTTGATTCCTGATAACTTTGAACATGCAAATGTCAATAACTCCTAGGAAAGGCACAGTATTAGGGAAACACAGGAATACTCGTAAGCATGAACACCATGCAATGTGTATTATGCATTTGTGTATGCAATATAAATATGCACACATGCACACAATTAAATCTTTCTCCTTTAATACATCCACGTTGGGTCTCAAATTTCAGCTCTCTGAAGACTTCTCAGAACGCAGCATTTGTCTTTAATACAAACTCAATCCTACATCTCAGGCAGCGCAGCTCAGCGTGGGGCACCCAGCGGCTGTGGGCTCCCCGGGGTTGGTCCCAAGGAGCTCACACCCCTTCCCACCGCCAGCCCCAGGGCTCGGCAGGCTGTGCTGCTGCCCTCTGCTCCACCTCCTCACACCATGTCTACGTGCTACCAGCAGGGAGGAGGGAAGAGAATCAACTGCAAAAGGAACAGTGGCTGCAGGAGGGACAAACGGGGAGCTGGGGTACTAAAACCCGAGAAGGCAGCAGCAGGCTCCCTTCCCCTAGAAGGGCTTTCCAAATCCACTGCTCCTCCGAGCTCATGACCTCGGCCTCAGGCACAATCCAACTTTCAGATGTAATCACTATTAGTTTCTCTCCAGCAGTCATGTTCCCATGTTCTTCATGGCCCTCTCCTCCCCCCTTTCTTTCCAAAAGCCACAGAGAGGAGAGAGATCAGTTAGACAAAAACTTAAACCAGTGCAAATGTGAAACACAATGTAAAAAAAAAAAAGTTTTTTTGTATTACTGAACATGCTGCAGACATTGTGCCTAGTATTTACGGCAGTATCTAGCACAAAAGAAACTTAGCATGAGTCTACTGTTTTTCAAATGAGATCCAACTCAAACATGCATAGGGAGAGTAAAGTTATTTTATTAAAACATGCACATCACGTGTGTTAGTGCAAATAGTTTAATCTGTACTCCAGAAATTCTATTGTATTTTTATATCTTTACAAAATAGATTTAAAACAATTATTTACTTTAAAAAATGTAATTCTGAAGGTAAGCATTTCAGAACAATATTTGCAATAACCTATATACAAGAGGTACTGAGTACCACTGGCATACGAGTGTTCTGTGGTTGGGTGGCTTCCTGCAACTGAAAGTGATGAAATGAATGAACTAAATGACAATATTTTCTACAAGTCACTTGTGGACTATTTTTGCCATTACTAGTAATCCTCCCCATAGAAAATCCCATGTAACTTAAGACAGAACTTTTAATTAAAGGACAATGACCCTCAAAACCTTACAAGGTAAGTTATATACTAAATTTCTATTTAAATATTTAAACTACCTGTCGATTGCCATACAATTGTTTAAAGCCAATTTAATTGCTGAGATTACCTCCCTGTTTTGAAGTTTCCCTTAGCAAAGCCATTTTACTTTACCATTCTTCAGTATATTGTTTAAGTCTTTAATAAACTTTTTTGACAGAACTGTTGAGCTGAACAGAATAACTATAGTTTACATTTAATTCAGCACTATCTACAGTGATTCCCACCAAAAGTCAGCAAATAGCAATAGTTATAGTACTTTGAAAAGGAAAATAAACTTTGTAATGGGGACCACTGCATCTTACTTACAGCCATGTGATGAGGATGCACAAAGTTTTACTACCAAATTAAAATCATCTTCATTTGACCCATACATCACCAGAGATGATTCCAATTTTGTAGTATTTTATGCAACTTAGAATATTTTCAGCTAATCACGATGTACTGTAGCAGTTCTCATAACGAAGTTACATCAATAAAAGCTTATTTAAAGAGCTTCCCCAGCTCAGTCAGAAAGTATCAAATGACTGAAAAAATAAATTGATACAATGTGATATGTGAAGAAGTATTCATACTTTTAAAGAACGCACCTCTTTAAATATATGAAATTTAATAAATTACATTCAAAGTAAAGTTAATGTAAGTTGAATCACTGCACTATGTCCATCAAATGACCAAGTATTTGCTCCCAGAAATACCTCAGTTCACTCAGGAACACACACATGCTTACACTCGCACACACGCACACTAAATATTCTAGGCTGGTCTCCACCATCAGTATCTATCTCTTTTAAGGCTGGACATGAATTGTGGCTTTTTCCCCCTCAGAATCATTAATAAAAGAATCCTTATCAAAGAAAAATATGTTTCCTTCAAAAGGAGTGGTAAGAAGTTTTCTTAAGCCTTGTTCCCAACAGCTCAGTGACTAACAGCAAGTAAAATGGCATACTAGATTTAAAGAACATCACACTGCAAGGCACTGAGCGCACTGCATCTGTTTGCCAAGCTTCTGTAAGGTTACTTGGCTTGGGTGTCCAACATCCAAAGTGTGTTTTTCCTTTTAAATCTGGCAATCAGATTCTAAAGTACGTGCCCACAAACCTAGCCATTATAAATAATTTGGTACCAAGAAATCTACTTTAGGCCACCATTGTAGTATTCAGAATCCCAACAAACTAATTTAAAACTTGCATGAAATTGTAAGCAAAAATATTGCTCACAGTATGATGAATCACAATTTTATTCCCTCTTTATAGACAGATACATTTTATACAGTTTAAAGCAAATGACCCTACTGCTGTTCTCACGCAGAGCTGTGCTGTATTAAGAGGTTAAAAAAAAAAAAAAAAAAAAAAGGAAGAGAATTAATCTGTTTTCCCTCAGTATATGAATGTTGCCAGCTTCTAAAGGGAGGACGGTGTATGGATTCAACAACAGTTCTCATGGAGAAGCTCTGGTTAGGCCTGGGTACAGCACCACGGCTGTCACAGCAACCAAAGCTGCCATCACAGGCATCCAAGGCCATTGTCTCTGTGTGGAGAGAAAAAAAAAATCAATATCATATTTGCTCTGATTCATACTAATCACTTTACCCCGTGGTTCCTCAAAGTCCTGAGTACCTGTTGATAGGCATCACTACAGCGTTACCCACGAGCCCTACGCAGGCTAACCCTGACCTGCAGTGAACGCAGGACAGAACTCTTCATGTCTGAGGACACACCTTTGGCAGTTCCATATTTCAGCTTCGTTACCATACGCACCTCGAAGAAATTGGCTGTTCAACTTGCGAGGGCTTAAGATGTTTAAAACAGCACTTGAGCAAAGTGATTGCCAGACAGGTTTATGCAGTACTGACATCTTTAACTTGGCTTTTGAAGGATTAAATCCAGATCTATGACATCAGTTCATAACAGATCCTAACAAAATCATTTCTAGCAGATTCTCACGACATTTTATGATGACAGTAAGAGAAGAACACACTGGGAGACGGTAGAGAAATGCAAGCTGAGAGGTCAGAATACAAACCAACCACCTATTTCTTGTCTTTTTTCCATCTTCTTCACAGCAAGTGAGAAAAATGAAAGTGTTTACAGCCAGAGAGGAATATCTTAGTCCGTAAATAAGAACCAAAGCTTGACTTTTATTGTTATTTAGAGGCAAACTCTTCATTTTTCATAGTTAATTAAGCAAACAAGCTTTCTTACAGGCCCTAGCATCACAGCATTGTGCAAAAAGTAGCCCATTTGCTAAAGACAAACTGAGACCAAGTTAGAAGAGGCACGTTCAGAACCAGTTAGAATGAAATTGATTGTTAGAATTAAAGGAATCAGACAGATGTTAAATGATTAGTTGATCGTTCAGCTCGTCAGTATCAACAGAATGGCATATTAAATGAAGGGTTTGCTTCAGGTAAAGAAATACCTGTGAGCATTTCACCATGCACTATTTTATACAGAAATGGCACAAACAGGTGAGAGGGACAAACATACATCGACTGAACAGTAGTGCTTGTACCTTTCGCTACCACAATGGGCCGTAACACCAATACAGGAAAGCCAGGATTAGGCCGATGAATACGGCTGGGACGGGTTGTAATATGGAAGGCTAAAGAAGGGAAGGGATATTAAAAATCACTTTGTGCTATAAATCAATCAGGTAAAGATGATTTAGAGAGGGGAAAATAAGTCAGTGAGTTTTGTTTTAATTGAAATGTATTAAAGACATCTAATAATACAGCATTATCTAATCTGGTATACAAAGTTAGTACACCATTCTACTCAAATGAACAAGAACGTTCAAGTAAGGAGAAAATACTCTAAGAAACTTCATCTCAACTTGGAATTTAGACTTAAAAACAAAATGAATCTTGAGTTATTTGCCTGTATTTTATATCTATTTGTTTTTAGTTTTTCAGTGCAAGTAATTGGAAATCCCAACTGGATTTCGTAAGGCAGAAAGGCTCGTACCAGAGATTGAATTTTTCAGCTGCTTCTTCATTCCGCCTTTCCTATTTTCCATCATCAACCTCCAAGAAAAACAATCTCTTTCCTCCATAATGAATCAATAACAACTATGTCCACAGGCAAACCCAGTAGTTCAGACATTTGCAAGGTTGTAACACAATGTACAATCAGCACTAAGTTACTATAAAGAGAGAAGTATATTTCTGTTAGAGATACCACAAAGATCAGCATCTCTGGTACAGCATCAGCCTTATGAGCAAATGCAGTTCTGAAGATTGATCCAATGATGCAGCTGGGCCAAACTACCAGCTAGCAAGACTGAAGGGGTTTGTTTAGCTTATGGCCTCATTACAAGAATCTGCACATTTTCTCAGTTATTTTCAATTAACTGGAAACTCCTTTGCTTCACAATCTGGAGCGAGAGTCTCTATCCTCAAAACAGTACACTAGAAGCAAAAATGGACAAAATTTCTTTTTAAGCTGTCCCAGGAAGACATCTGCTTTCTCCGTATCCTAGCCTATATATTTTGTGCACATACAAGACACACAGAGGTTAAGTTCAAATCATGCTAAACAATTTCTTAAGAACTTCTTTGTGCTGAACTCACCTTGATTTTGTTCAGCCAAATAAATACGCAATAAATTCATGTTTGGAGACTTCCTAAAATATTGTGATCCGTAAATAAAATCTCATTCTGTTTTGAATTTGAGGAAGTCAATCATAGAATCTCCAATATGGTTAAGAACACAGAAATCTCAGAATTATCTTAGTAGGTATTCTGATCTTTGCCATTCAATTCTTGCCATTACAGTAATTCAGATTTGTTGTACTCAAGGTAAATATCAGACAGACAAATCATGTGCAACTATTGATTTCCATGCATTTTTTTTTTTTTGTCATTGGTGCCACAAATCAGTGCCATCTCCCCAAAGAAAGCACACGGGCAGAAATAATCACAGCAGTGTTCAATAAAGCGCCAAAAGCTTCAGTCAACTCCGTGACAGCAGCTCACGATCTCAAACTGTTCACATAAACAAATCCCTCATGTAAAGCGCATCAGGAAATAATCAGTGACTACAAACATGCAAGCACAAGCAATACACCACACTGCTAAGCAATTCCGAACACAAAACTGCCGTTCTTTTTTGCTTGGTTGGGTTTTTGGTTTTTTTGAGAGTAATAACCTTTATCTTTCTGAAAGGGAAAGCATCAAAACTTTATATTTAAATGATGTTCTAAAAGGAACAGAGAAGCCCTCTCTAGTATTTATTAGTCCACCAGATAACCTAACGGGGTTTCCTTCAAATGATTAAATTTTACCCCTCATGAGCTTATTAAAATACATTTTTAAAATCTCCCTATTGCAGAGAAATGCATAATTAGATGCTTCATCAAAAACATGCGTTTGGTATTAGAATCCATAGATATGCAAACTCAGAGATTGGCTGCAAAAATAAATAAATCCCACAGTGGGAAGCTGTGCTCTTGAGGACACTGTCCTCACAAATAATGTAAAAGATAAGGTTTCCAGCAAATAAGGGTAACAGAACTTCAAAAATTTGACCTTGGAAGTCAGCCCAGTATTCATGATGCTTCAAATATTCCACAAAACAGACATATTTTACATTACTGATTGTGAGTAATGCTTGCTTGAATAACAAGCTCGTCCTGCAAGTCCTTATATGGTTGGATGCTCTTCATCACAGCCTAACCTTCAGGCTTCAAATCTTGTACCTCCTCTTTAAAAATGTTTTGGCAACTGCTGTGGTTCTTTATATCATTTTGACAATCACCCCAAATTCTTCCTAAAAATTCCCTTACCTTGCAAGCTTCTCCAATTCCCTCCACAGTGTTTTTCTTTCCTCAACTTCCTCTCCTTTTTCATGAATCAACTTAACACTGAGATTAATGTTTTAACAAAGCAGAAGAGTCTCACATCTGCAGTTATTTTAGTATGATCTCTTCTTTCAGAAAGTTTTTTTTTTTGTACTTCTGTCTATTTCAGTAATTCAACATTATTTAGGCATTACAGAAAATTTTAAGCAGAAGTATGTTCCAAGAGAATATTAACATCCCATTCATGAAAATATAGCCAAAAAAATGAGAATGGCTTTGAGTTCTTCACAGCTTTGTTAACTCTACTATGTCAGAGGTTTGTTTTCAGTAAGTGGGCTATGGAATAAGTATTTATTCTGCACTCCTAGAACACAGATAACTTTAGAGAATGGTACTTGTAAATCTTTTATTTTGTGCTGCCCATGTGGGGGGTTCATAAAAGCAGCACTGGAAGGACAAGAAACCAGCCATCCCAGTAGTAAAAAGGCTGTAATTACTTTATAACATTTGTCACACTCTTAACTTTTGAAGGATTTCAGAAGTCTCAGTATTAAAAAAAAAACCAACAAAAAATGTTGTCTCTAGCTGTAAACTCAATACTAACAACACAACCTATCCAAATGTAACAGAAAAGAATTACTTCCATGAGTGGATAGAAAGGATGGTTCAATTGCATGTATAAAGCATGAGCTGACCAGGGATAATCACTGTTAAGAAGCATAAGCAAGACTGAGGAGGGAATACATGTCGTAATAATCACTAATAAAATAAAAGCACCTTGAAGAAAGTTGCTTAACTCATTTGGATCCAGGTTTTCTCAGCTTCTACCCACGTGTTAGTCTCTGAAACTGGGAAGTTTTGCCTAGTTCTTAGTGAGTAGTTAAGCTAGAATTTTTTCCAAGAGTGTAAGGCTATTTTTAAAACTGTCATGCAACATGTAAATCTAATTTGTATATATAATTGTACTCGTGCAATGACCTACAGATTTAATAGGTAGTACCAGAATGGAATTTTGCATGCAATATGGTACATGGCTCCTTTTTAAGTCCAGCCTTTTCTGTTCAATACTTAGATGTTCTCTTAATCAAGAAAACTGTCAGTGTCATAACCAGACTTCCCCAAATATTTTGTACAGACTTACGTTGTTTCCTTTTTCTTGCAGCAGCTTCAAGTTCTCTTTACACTGTTTAAGCTCTTCTGTGATTGACTGTTTTTCTTGTTCAGCCATCTCATACTTCGCCTTCAGTTCTGAGAGCACTGTCTGTGTTCTTTCATACTGAATGCAAAGAGAAAGAAGGCTACAGACATCTGGATACCCAAAAACACGCTTACATTTGCTTAGTGCACGGTTTCCTTTCTGCCTACACTGTGCCTAGTGTAACTTGCCTTGGATCAATGCACTCTCTCTTTACAAAAGCAAGAAAGAAAAATCTTACTCTGTGTTCAATTTTATCTACTGAAAACAAGTTTATTTGGATTTGTCATTAATAGGGATTAGAAAGCACAGAACCAATGGCCTTCAGTACTGGCATTTATCATAACTTGAAAGGATAAGCATCTTTACAAACTCATCTGATTACAAACACAAAGATTAGCAAGACTGCTCCTTCCAAATTCCAAAAATGGTAAGGAATGCGACAGGGATGACTTCATGACAAAACAAAGAAAAAGATTGCGAAACACAAACTAACAGCAGTGACTGGCGGAAACTTCACTCAAGCTGCTCCTAAAAATAAACAAGTAATTGATGGAGATGACAGCCTTCTTCCAGACATGATTTTCAGAAGTCAGGCTTGAAATGCTAGCTTTTCCTTATGCACTTGTTTATCATCTGTAAAAGCCCGATGATCCACTCTGAAGAAAGGACAAACAGACCTCTAGGAATGTGTAGGTCTGTTGTGAAATCAAATGTAAATCTAGCTAAAAGATCATATTGACAAAAAAAAAATCCATTTTGACTCATAATACATAACAAGACTTAATAGAGTGATGATCAGAAACATTTTGAATAAGGGTTCACCTGACAGATCAGCTTATAAGTATATTCTCTAAGGTAGTGCATGAAAGTAAACTTAAGTTCCCAGAATGGGAACACAAGCCATTTTATTTTAAGTCTTCCTTCGAGATTTGACTCCCAGTTTATACACTGTTAGCTAACACAAATGTACTTGCAATTAAAAGAAGAAAAAGTTTAATTACTAAAAAATTTGTAGTTTTTACTTGTTTTATATTGAAATAAAAGGAAAGTCACAGGGCACTGGATTAAGTCAAAACAGGAATGTTCTGTTACCTCTTTCTGAACATCCTTTGCTTGACTCTCAGCTTCACTGAGTTGGCTTTTTAGACTGGCTGCGTCCTGTTGATGTTTTTCTCTCAAAGATCCCATCTGATCTTCAAGTTCTTTTCGAGACATTTCAAGAACACTTATATTGCTGGTTAGAGCTAAACTCTGCTTCTGAGAGCTGAAAAACAAAATTCAATTGGTTCCTTTTCTACCTCAAATTTAAACAGAAATTATTTGTTTAAAACCAGTTTTCGTTCTCTGAGCTTCACGTTATTTTTATTTAATATGGAGAAATCATCTTGGAAATCATAGAATAAAGGATCAACACTGATTTCCTATGCAAAGTACTGATATAAAAGACAGGCCATAGACTTGCTTTTAAATACATATGCACTTATTTTTGCATGTTTAAATTAAGTTAATTACAGATTATAAATACTTTCATTCTCATGTCTTCAGTTTCTTATTTACTTTATTATTCACTATTATACATTCCAAAGAATTTTGAAACTAACTTGTGATTTGAAGGAAGAAGCCTGTCCAAGATTATTAGAAGCATTTCAGTTACTTGCACGAATGCTTCTTTGCTTATTTCAGTGGCATAAGATAAGAGCAAAATAAATCAGGATACCTTCTAAAATACCTGAGCAGTAATACAGAAGCATTTGCAGGGGAAAAAAAAAAGCTTGCTATAACTGACTGATATGAAAGCATGTTCTGCCAAAAACTGTGATACTAAGGAACTTTCAACCCATTTATCACAAACACCATCAGACATTTAAGAACCACTTTTGGGAAGAAAAAAGAATAATCTTCTTAAGCTTCTATGACACTTTCCTAGACAAGCCTGTTGTTTCCTTACCTAGAAAGCTCCTTCTCTTGTCGCTGAAGTTCAGATGCAAGAGAAGTATTTTCCTTCCTTAGAGTGACACATTCAGCTTCCAGAGCAGTCCACTCTGTCTTCAACTTTTCAAGTTCACCTGTAATTAATAATATTTAAGCCAAGTAATTAACAATTAGTAATTTCACTAATATGTCAAGCAGTCCCACTAGTAAATATTGGAAAAGCTGCTATTAGCTGTAAATCTCAAATGATTATAATCACATTACATGAATTCTATCACAAGGATCTATGAAACTTACAACTGTATCTCCTGCTACTAGGAATAGTTTGTGTGCCATCACACAAGCTAGTGCCCCTCTTAATGTAGCTTCTTTAAGGTACAAAGCGGTAGAAAATTGTCTCGTTTATGGGTCTATTCCAGTGTGTTAGAAGAAGTGACAGAAAAGCATATTTGAAGAAGTTCACTTCTTGGCAGAAAACAGGAAACAAATTGAAAGTAATGAATAATAATGAGATACTATGTCTCTGCTCCATGGAACAGAACACATAAAATAATAGCTGAAGGGTTAAAATGAGACCTTTGAAATAAATCAATCCATGGCAAAATAGATTTTTATCAATTATCAATTTTGTAATCTGAATTGGAAAAAGCTTCTCTGACAGCTTCAAAAGATTGACTGACCGAGAATTCGAAACACATTTTACATATACCAGCTTCTTGGCAGTATGTACAATGCTTCAGCTCCTCAACTCCCCTAGCAGATCATCCAAGACCTGAGGCTATAGGCCTGGAACGGTGGCTCTCAACCAGTCCTAGTGAGTGCACTACATGTAAAGTGAAGTGCAAATGAGTGAGTCTCATAGGTTTGTACAAAATGCTTTTATATCTCTACATCATGTTTCCAGAATAAAACTTTAATTCTGTACGTATTGTAACACAGATGGAGACTGCATTAAAAATTTTATTGAGCCATACAGCTCAATATCTCAAGTGAAGCTCTGCTATAAAAAAGTTGAGAAGCTGTCCGTTTACAGGCTCAAATTATATATATTTCCTTATAAAGATCTTCTGCAAGTTTTTTTGGAAACCTGTGGCTGTATCAATTCCTCTAACAGCACAAGTTTACCAAGCAGCATTATATTCATCTTACTTTTGACATCAGAGGTGTATCTAAGCTAATTTAAGGGAAGGATGATGCTGTTAGTGTTGGTCTGTGACATCCTATTAAGCAAGTACCTTTCAAACGAGCAGCCTCCTCCTTATGCTGCTCTTCACACTGCTGACATCTAAGCTGAAAATTGGCTTGTAGACTGACAATTTCTTTTTCATAATCCGAGGCATCTCTCCGCCACCGTTCCAATTCTGCTCGTACAGCTTGTAGTTCATCTTGCAAAGCAGAAATATCTGTGTCTCGTTCTGATGCTGCCTTTTCTGCTACTTGTTGAAGTGACAGAATTTCATTTTGAGCACTGACAAGTTCATTTCGAGTGCTAGAAATTTCACTCTCCTTCTCCTCACGAAGATTCTCAATATCTTCTTGTAACCTCCTCAACTGAGCTGGAAAACACACATTGTTATGATTTTACAAACTGTATTTACAGAAAAAACAAAAATATTTTTGAAAATATCAACTTGTTGATATTTAATAACCTAATGCAATTAAAAGTATGTTAACCTTATCAAATGATTTTCCTTTAAACAAGACATGGGGTCATGCATGACAGAGAGTTAAAAGAAACTAGAATTAGGGTCGGACAAAGCCTTCTTAGACAGAGTTCTCCTGTGTAACATAAAAGCAACTCTCCTGAAATCTGAAACCAAGATTTAGATCCAACTTGGTTGTAAGCAAAACAAGGATTATAGAAAAAGATGCAGGGGATTAGAGGACAAGACGGAATGAAAGAAAGCTTCTGTGACAAGCCAAACAGATCCGCAAAGCTACATTGGAAACATCTGCCTGCTCAGCAGTTGAAGTTAATTTGTGATGTCTTTAAACATTTGAGGCACAGAGTCTAGCTTCTACTTTATTCTCCAAACCTGTAGTAAAGGAATTAAAATTACTTCTTTGCAAAAACTATTTTGCAAAGGTCAAGATGAATTTTGGATGAGAAGTGACAGCTGCACCTAGTATACTGAACCATAAGTGGTCCTTTATTGTTCATGACTGGCTGTAAACGTGCAGCAGTCACATAAGCGTTAGGTTATTCAGCATTTCTCAACTGCATGAAGCAAACCTTTTAAATTATTCCCATTCAAAACTGTTTGGTTAATAAAAGCATCTCCCCTCTGAGCATGACTATTTTTCATAAATATGCATGCAAATAGAATCCTGTGCAAATACTTGAAACGAAAGTATGGCCATAAGAAGGATAAAATAGTTACACTCTGACTGATGGAAGCAAAAAGTATAATTTCCAAAGTGTTTTTTGTTTATCTTTCTGAAGTACACCAATCAACGTTCGCATGTATTTCAATGATTTTCAATCATTGGAAGAAGCAATTACCAAAATTAATTCAGAATTGCTCTGAGAAGAAAAGATCAAATTTCTTTGTTTCCTTAATACAAAATACCAGAGGGTAAGAATTACATTCTTATAACTGTTTGTTATGTTTTCTGAAGCAAAGGGCAAACAAGGACAGCAGAAAGCACGGGAGAGATAACCAAGGTTCAGTAGCTTTCGCAGATTTCTTGTAGTTATTTTTGTTCAATCCATTATAGAAGATGACAGAGTGTAAATGAGTCATGCTGAAAACTGATACAGCGTAAAAACTGCTCAAGAGGGAGTTTCACAACAGCTATATGTGATGCTTGATGCCCTTCCGTCACTTCATGTAGAGATATAAGTACAATTCTCATATAGGTATAATCTAGAAACTCTGCTGCTAGTTGATGTTCAGTAAAGAAAAGGCAACCTTTTTTCCCCTCCTCTCAACAGGCTCCAACATGGCTTTTATCAAGACTTATCTCATAGATGAACTAAAGAATCTCTGAATAACTGAAAGGAAAATACAGCATGGAAAAAAACATGATAGCTATTATGTATTGCAATACATAAAGGCTACTATAGACTATACTAAGTAGGATTTCACAGCAATCTTGTCTCAGATGAAGCAGTACATTTGTTCCATAACAGACAGCAGCACAATGCATTTTTGCATATGTGAGCAATATGAGGCTTATTACCATCCCATTAGTTTGGAAACAATTTCTATACAATTATTCTAATAGAAAAGTAATCAAACTAGTAGATGAGAACAATCTGGCAGTAAGAGAGCAGAACATTAATCTTTGCCTTGCCAAATATTGTTTCATTAGAAGCTTTGAACATCCCAAACCATTATGCTAGGAAACAATATTTTTCCAAAACACCAAGAATTTAGACTTGCTAACATAACAGGAGACCATCAATAAGCAAAGGAGTGATTTTTCAACCCACATCTTCCTTATATTATTTTCTTTGTCAAGCTCAACTAAGTTCATGCTCTTCAGTAACTGCAGGTTTTCAAATAAATTTTCATTTTCTTCTTTCTGTCTTATTTATGAACAGCTCTGCCTTGAAATTCTAAGGCATGAAAACAAGCAGGACATGAATGAACATACAAAAATATACAAGTGTTTCTAAAGTTTGATGAGGTGTAAAAGTACCTTACACAGGAAGAATACTGGAGTGGTCTCTGAAACACTGTGTGTAATTTGGAAGGGTGATTAGAAATAAAGCTTCCATTACGTCTCTTAATTATGTAAACCATTACCTCATCTGAACTGAATGTTGCATTATTTATTTATTTATTTATGTTTTTTAAAGTAATAGCTGGTTACTTGAGATACAAGAATTTCCTTGTTTTACCTATCTGCTCATCTAAGGAGCTTCACACGTAGAGACAGGATTTCAGCTGTTTCTATGACACCCTCTCTTCTGTATGATGAACACAGAAGCCATGTAGCACTGGCTGACCTAAAATACTGATTCCATGAAAATATTTCAAGAAATGTTACTGCATGAGGCTGTCCAGGTTTTTTTCTCCACTACAGTTCAGGGGCTGCCAAGAGAGAACAATGACATCATGGCAACCTTTCCCAAGTTGTGAGATATGCCACACCCTGAGAGTTTGGGAAGCAGCAAGCCCATGACTAACATCAGAATGCCTTAAACTACAGTTTAAGGAGAGAGATGAGCAAAAAACACTTGCAAAACTCACTTGGAAAGTATCCAAGAGGCAAAGCCACACTGCAGTTAAGCATGGCTCCAGCAAGCTTCTACTGCTTGTTTTTTTTTTTCTTTACAAGAGAGAAATTGTTTTAAATAGATAAATACATATTTCTTTGCTCTGCATACAACTGCACATCAGACTGTAATTTTTAACTTCTGCTACAGCATTCTTTTCTTAGAAGATTCTCATTACTAGCAGGACAGAATTCAAAATTAATAACTTCTCTGGTTGGAAGGGATGTAAGCTCCTCTACCTTAGAGGAGCAATAGCAGAAGAACTAAATGTGCTTTGCTGACATTCCTATAAAACAGTGCAATCACACAAGCTTCTCAGTGAATGTACCTGGTATACATCAAGTATACATCACATCTCACAACAAACTACTATATATTAAAATATCTTTAGCAAACCATTTTTATCTCCTATGGGGAAAAAAACCATAGATGTTACTACATCTGCCTGTTTGTTCATGTCTTCTAACCATCGTTCTGTTCAAGCTGAACAAGGTATGAAGGTTCTACGTGTTTAACAATCAACAGCTGAATTCACAATTGGCATTCACACTAATGTTTGCTCTAAGGAAGAGTCCTAGTATAACCCTTACTGACTTAAAGGCAGGATAGATAGCCTGTTGACCAGTGAGCTTGAGCTATCACAATTCTTTTAAAACAGCAGGCAACACAAGGAGGTAGGTGAAGCTGAGGTATTCAACAAATCCATATCAAGACAGACTTGATTAGTTCCACTCTTTCTGTCAACACAGAGCTTCACTAGTTTGCAAATGAGAGCTTTTGTGTCATGAATAAGAGTTACAAAAATCACTGGATTTGATTCTGCTGTAATTATTTTGGGCTGAACGAAGCATGATAGTGGTCATACTGTTTTTCATAGAGCACAGTGTCCCTGCTGAAGAAATTGTACAGCATACTAAGGTTAAATGCAGATTTGGAGGGATTAAAAATGATTCAAGAGGATTCTACCAATAAAGTGAAGAGATTGGGAAGAACAAAAGGATAAGGCCTCTGAATGTTTAAGGAGAAGGTAAAACTGTCATAGTAAGAATCCCTGGATCATTCAAAGCTGACAAAAACTGAAGAGAGAGGGAGAAGAGGAATATGTTACAGATAACTTCTGCATTTAGTTACAACTAAAAATAGAAATTGACAGGTAATATTTTAAACTATAATTCAGAGATATTGTAAAAAAAAAAAATTGGATTTAAAACATTCACTTAACATTTTCCTTAATTGTGCTTATAACAACACGAAAACAGCTAAAGCTGTATATTTTCCCTAGGAAAGTGGAGTGAAAAAGTTATTTCTTACCTTGCAGAACATTTATTTGCTTGTTAGATTCTTCAACTTGCACTCTATATGCTCTTCTCTCTTCTTCCAATAATGCTATAAATGAAAGTGAATATGTGCCCAAAAGTTTGTTAGTAAACAGTATTTCAATTTTGTAATTAGCTTTAGTCATGACTTCCTCTTAACCAAAAAGATTAAAACAATCAGATTATTCCAGTAAGTTAAAGCTAGTTAACTGTGTAAGTAGTTTAACAAAAAGACCAAATTAGAGATATTATTCCATTATCATGTAGCATTGCAATTAATTTGAAACTAATACTATCATCTGTCTGATCCAGAAACTACATATGCTAAACGACAACTGGCGTAGGGGTGGGAAGAAAAAAAAGCTGTAAATATCTTTTAGAACACTGAACAATATGTAATTAAAGTAGACTACACTACTTCTTGTTAAAAACAACCAGTTTTGTTGATGACAAAGATACAGCTCCATATTTAGAAGGATGATCACTGAATGCATTATACTACATGCATTATCTGACTGAAATATGGATGAATCAATAATTCTAGAATATATTTGATAAGGATGAAATGTATGGAGCTCACATATGTATTCAGTACTATGAAAATAAGTTGGTCATTCTTGAATGAAAAAGTCAGGGGCTCAATCTGACTGATTATATATTAGAAGAAACAAAACAAACTTTCTGTGCAGGAAATGGGAGTGTTAGGAACCAAATCTAACAATCAACAAAACCAGAACCACTTCTAAGACTATCTGATAAATACAATTTTCAAGGATACCCTACATAACCAACTTGATTGGGGTCTCACCTTGAAGTTCAAAGCATTTTTGTTTACTTGTTCTAGCTAGCTCTTGGGCTTCAATCAGCTCCTTGTGCAGCTGCTGAATTTCTTGCTTAGCCTCAGTCTCTGATTGTGCACCCTGAAGTTCATCTGATAAAAGAACATTTCCTTTAAAGCATACATTTCTACAACAGTTTATTCTGCACTATTATATGATGTCTGATGATTTTCTGTTCAAATAATCCAGAGTTAATTAAGTAAACTCAAAATTGGATTAGGTAAATATTAGGAAAAATATTAATATATTTTAAAAGGAGGAAAACATACATACTTTAAAATATTAATTATAAAAACATGCAGTAAAATAAAAAGAACACACAAATTCAAGAGTTTTTAAAAATACTGTATTGATTAGCAAAGCTGCCTGTATTGACATAAAAGGAGAAACAATCAGCAAGACAATCCTTGACTCCTTGACTACATTAACTACTTATCTTCTTTTAAAAGGAAGCCACTGTAACCTCCTCCCCCAACACACACTTTGAGCAAGGACTCCATGCCACCCAACCCCCAAGCCCACTCTGCTCGCTCCCCACCTCTCCTTCTGTGAGCTACAAGAAAATGAAAAACTTAGGGAATTCAATAGAACAAAATGAAGAAAAGGTTAGGATGAGAACACGGCCTCAAGTTGTGCCAGGGGTTTGAACTGGGTATCAGGAAGAGTCGCTTAACAAAAAGTGCAGTCGTGCACTGGAATGGGCTGCTCAGGTAGGTGGTGGCATTGCCAGCTGTGTTTTTTCAGACAGGCAGACGTGGTGTTTAGTGACACTGGTTAGTGTGGACTTGTGGTGTGAGATGATGGTTGAATCTGGTGACCCTACAGGTCTTCTCCTACCTTAGTGATTCTGTGGTTCAATGGAGACCCGTTTGTTTCCTTCAGTGACCTTTAAGGGCCAGATTTTGCCCTTAAATATTTTATTAGACTTGAATTATTAAGCACATCTTTAATACAATCAGGTATCTAAATATCCAACCACGTGAAACTGAATAATCAAAATACATGTTCTTCCCTGCAAGCTTTGTATTAATTGCATGCATACAAAATACCTCTTGGGATTGATTACAGGAAATGACGTACAGTCGTGGAAGTCAAATACTTTTAAAGCTGAGGTTTTTTGATCACTTAAATCATACAGAAGAAGAAAAATATGTATTTGTCATCTAATGGGTGCAAATTAGGAATTAGATGCAGAAACATAAAGAGGGAGACAACACCCTAGCCTGCAGGCATCTGTAATATCAGGAACGGAAGGCAAGAAGCAATTTTGGACCAAATTCTCCCTAAGCAGCGCCTGTGCAGAAAGATCTGTCGTAAGTACAAGCAGCACTACTAGACAACATAGTTAGAGAAATAAACCTTTATACCACAAATGACAGAATCATAGCTGTTGGAAGGTCCTTTGGAGACTGTCAAGCCCAACCCCCTGCTAAAGCACGTTCCCTACAGCAGCTCACGCAGGTAGGCTTCCAGACAGCTCTTGAATATCTCCAGAGAAAGTCTCCACAACCTCTCTAGGCAGCCGGTTCCAGTGCGCTGTCACCCTCTAAGTAAAAAAGGTTTGCTTATGCTCAGACAGAACTTGCCGTGTTCCAGCTTGTGCCCTAAGCCCCTTGTTCCGCCTCTGGGCACTGCTGAAAAGCACCTGGCCCCATCCATTTGACTCTTACTCTTTCGATATTTATAAGCATTGATAAGATCCCCCTTCAGTCTCCGCTTCTCCAGGCTGAACAGCCCCAGGTCTCTGAAGTCTTTCCTCATAAGGGAAATGCTCCAGGCCCCTCGCTGTGGTCCTCCTCTGGATACTCCCAGCAGTTCCCTGCCTTTCTTGAACTGAGGAGCCCAGAACTAGAAACAGCACTCCAGATGTGGTCTCATCAGGGCAAAATAGAGGGGAAGGATCACTTCCCTTGACCTGTTGACCATCATCTTTTTAATGCACCCAGGCCAGGTGAGAAGGGTAAAGGAGGAAAATCAGTGAAACAGTTCAGGGGACATCATGAAAAACAGGAAAGGCAGAACAAGAAGGTACACACATTGCACAGCCCTATGGTTGATAAACATCCATCGCTACAGATTTAAGATGAAGTCAGACTGCAGAGAATAAAAACCCAAAAGGTAAATTATGTTTTCTTCATTAAGGAAACTAATGAAATTATTCTAAAGTTCTCATTCTGTGTTCCTCTAAGAGGCTGTCTTTCCCATTCTCATAGTAATGAATTAATCAAGGGGCAGAGATATGGAAACACATGCACTTTTAGGCTTTTTCAGAACAAAATTATGAGAGCAGAAAGTACAAAGAGGACCCAATTTTTCATCCAAATACTTTCTTTTATAAGCTTATTATAATTTCTAGTCCGGATTTCTCTTTACTGGAGATGTTTTGTTCCTAGCTTCTCATGGATAAAGATTTGTGGCAATTAGTCCTTAATGAGACTGCTCAGAAGAAATGGATGAGGGAGTTGACAAATTGTGTTCAAATTAAAGAAGCATAAAGAAGCAGTGTCCCAAATCAAATAATAGACACACTAAATGAACATCCTAGTGGACAGCATTTTCAAATCAGTGAAAGGACACATCATGAAAGATGACATGGCTTTAAAGGAGATGAGGAATTCAATTTATGGGACAGCATAATCAATTTAGCAGAGAGACAACGTGTCAAGGCAGGAACTCTTTCCTACTCAAACGCAATAGGGTAGTTTCCATACACCTGACAAGCTTCTAAACCAAAAGCTAATAAATATAATCACAACTATGGGAAAAAAAAAAAACAGGTTTTCAGTCTCACACAAACTGACAATTTCTTTCATGCCTTCTAGTGCAAAGCAAGCATCACGTCAGTGCTAACACTGAGATTAGAAAAACAGTATCTTGATGGTATTGCTATATTCATAACCAGTAAAACTACTGCTGGGTTTAGACATAATCCATCACGCATTCAATACTGGAGTAACTGTTCTCAGAAATCTAAGCACGGTTCTACCATTAAGGTAATTTTTAAAAAAAACCACCAAATTAACAAACAACAACAAAAAACACCCATCCTCACAGAAAGTTTTTATCTGTGACCAGATTTTTTGCTATCTTGTAAAAGATTCTTCACCCCACTTTTCCCACACATATCCCAACACACTCATGTTTCCCTTAACACCAGATTGTTCATCTTTAACTTTTCCTCTACTGGTAGATTAAAAAAAAATAAAAAAGAATAGTTAATGCAATCTGTAACAAATCATTCTCAGAGTACATTAAACTCCTTCTCCCTCAAAAAGAAGTCTACCCCATAGGTCAGTTTTGAGGAAAAGCAACTATTTCCAGATCATTAAAGATTACGACAGCGTGTGAAGGTATTTTTTCCATCTAACATAAACTTAGGTTTTGCAACCTCAGAACCGATAAAGTTTTAGTTAAAAAGACCAACAATTCTGAGATTAAATCAACATTTACAAGCATTTAGATATTAACTAAGCTCTGTTTACGTGTTTGTCTTTATATTTTTGTTTTGATAGGAGAGCTTATAGAGGCTCGCACAGGCTGTGATGTAGATTCATGTCTTAGCCATATGCCTGGCCTGTGGTAGCAATAGGCTGGTATTTCTCCCAAGTCTCACATCAGTTCCCTTTCAGAGTAGGACATGATTTCTGAGGTTACTCAGATGAATATTTTCAGAGTATTCATGTGATCCAGATAAGACAATGAAAAACCCGAGTTATCTTCAGCTTTGTAAGATTCACAGAAAACTTATCATACTGAATGGCTTGGATTGGAAGGGACCTCAAGGACCATCAAGTCCCAACCCTCTGCCACAGGCAGGGTTGCCAGCTGCCAGTACTGATTAAGTACTAACTCAGATTTTTTTGCCACCTAAGAACATTTGTCGCACACGAGATATATAGTTGGCTATTACTGCAACAATTAAAAAATGGTTATCAAACTTTCCACTGCTGATTCTCAGTGTTTATTAACTAAACTAACAC
Source organism: Meleagris gallopavo (assembly GCF_905368555.1). Classification (NCBI taxonomy): domain Eukaryota; kingdom Metazoa; phylum Chordata; class Aves; order Galliformes; family Phasianidae; genus Meleagris; species Meleagris gallopavo. The sequence goes on along the minus strand of NC_139417.1, from coordinate 8,634,188 downwards.
TATTCAGAGAACTAAACTATTCAGTAAACATTTTTTAATAAGATCCCATGGATCAATGTTGGACTTACTAACAAACACGCGGAAGTTGACAAGATCATTGAACTTCCAATGGCATTTATTGCTTCTAACCATCTGTTCAACATATACTGGTTTTCAGCTTTGCAATTTTTCTTGGTAATAAGTAGTCACAGGCAGCCTATATAGAAATGTCTAAGGAACTCTTATAAATGGCCCATAGAGATGTTTACCTCTTGAACAAAACAAGCAGCTCTGCTCATCTGTGCAAGTTTTTCCCCTTCCTCATCTTTGCCAGATTCTGCCTCGTATAAAGTTGAAACAAATCCTGAATGCACTCAGAATTTATTGATGGAAAATACACTTGGAGGAAACTACAGCAATTTAACATCTCATCATTTTCTTGCTCCATGTATTTGTGTTCTACATTCCAGCAGTTAAACAAAAAGGAGCACTGCCTTCTCCAGCAGCCATTTCCGCATTCCAAACAGCTGCCAGATCCGAAATGTTCTCACTCTTCCTTAATTATATGAATGCATAACAAACCCACTTGAAAGTCTTTCTGTGGCAAATAAGATCCTTTTTAGGGTAAAATCAGGCACATGAAGTAGCTCTGACAAAACTGCAAATAAAACTTTGAGCTTAAGGACTCTTCATAAAAATTATACAGGCATATGATTCATTGTACAGATATTTTTAAATGTTTTCATGAGAGCAAAATAGGAATGTCCATAAATAGCCTCAAGAGAAGAAGAGTTATGCTAGTTAATTATAACATGTAATTCAATAGCAAATAGGCATTTTTCAACTGGATGAAGACAAATGAAACAATGCCAAACATCCACATGAGCAAAAGAGTGTTTCCATGTTATAGAAAACTTTAGTCTTTTAAGAGTTCAGTTACTCTTTCTCCTCAGTTTAACATACCCTAGACCACAGGAGTTCAACCTTTTGGCTTGCCTGGACCACACTGAGTGAAGAGGAATAGTCTTGGGCTGCATATATAATATAGTTAATATTTGTAACAAAATGCTTTTTAAACATGTTTTTTTTTATTAAAACATAAGAAAAATAAGAGGGCAACAAAACCATAAAACTAGCAGGAGTTGGACACGTTCGCTAGATGGAGCAAGTGTAACTACATCCAACCCTTGACAGGACATGCCAACCTTCAAAGCTGAGAAGTAGAATGTTCACAGCCTTACCTCATTCTAGGGCTGCTGATGGCAACCTGACAGAGCCTATGAAGACTTTATTTGCATTTAGGCAGAAGTCAGCCACAGATTTTCAACCTAAGAGTAGCAGGCCTAACTATAGCCTACTTTCAATGTGCCAGCAGAGAACAAATAAGGTATCCAGCCAAACATGAGTAGTCTTCAGTTGGCTACATGGGAGCAGTCATTTTCAGTGATTATATGCACTATTATTTATTGCTATTCATAGAGACATTAACATAAAACCTAAGCGGAAAGTGGTCACTGTCTTCAGCATTTAAATTATTTTAAGCTATGTTGAACTGAAATTCACTGGAAAATATCATACTCAATTTTTGATTTCTTGTCTGAAAAAATATATATACATGTACCATATACTTTTAATTCCTTTCTATCAGAAAATAGGGAAGTGTAAGCAAATAGAGGAAAAAGCTCTTTTACAGTTCTCCTAAATTGAACTATGGTTTCCTGTCTTTCAAAAATACGAAGAGCTGCCACTTTCTTTTTACTTGTGATACCAATGTAAGCATCACTGTATAGATATTATCAAACATATAACAGTACATAAAGCCAAGTTAACTTTCAGTACCCTAAATGTAACAATATCCCACATTATTCAGACCATGAACATGTAAATAGCTTGCTAATTAAGTTTACAGTACAAACGCCTTTAGTACAAACAGCAGTAAATAATATCATTTTAGAAGTATGAAGACCATACCAATGCTCAACAGTCATTCAAAATACAGTTCAAATGAGGAACGCAAGTCTTCACTGCATAAAGATTTTAGAATTTTTATACCACCATGTGCAAACTAGCAGGAGCATTTCTGAAAGTGAGGGAAACTATAGAAGTAAAAGTTGGCAATGCTTAAAAGCATTTCTCAGTAATGGAGGAATCTTCTCCATTCTCTTCTCTCAGTAATTATCAGCCCTAACTTAAGTGAATGCTGATACTATTTCTCAACAGTACTTGAAATTATAACATAAGTTCATAGAACAGCATTGGTAAGTAGAGCAAACTAGCTTTAAGTACAAATTATTCCTATATTAACTCTCAGCAGCACGCTTTTATACCATCCAAATGAGACATTATTAATATTTAAGTTCAATTCTTCTTTACTAACACGATCTAAGTATTTCATGAGTCTCAGTATTAACACACATTTGATTAAAAAAACAAAACAGAAACATTAATTTACAAATACAGATTATGTATTTATATGTAGACCATGTATTTAAACTTACAAAAATAAATTTACCTTTCAGAAGAGCTACTTTAGCAATAGGTTCATTTAGATCTTGGTCATCCATTTGGGCATCTGGAAAAAACAACATTTTAAGAAAACAGGCAGATTGTTGACAGTTTTCACATTTGTATTCTTTAAGTAAAGAAGCTTTTATATTTTTCTTATTTTACAGCAGTTTCTTATAAGGTTGAAAGCAGACAATGCTGCTTAAAATGTATGTGTCTCATAATACATAACACAAGCCTTCTCCACTCTTAAAAAATGCTCACGATTAAGTGATTCAATTCAAACTATTTAGATTTTGCAAGGCTTCAGTTCAATGTTTACCTGTAGTGTCGTCGCTGCTTTTTTCCTTGCTCGGACTAAGAGTGTCTGACAAGTCTGACTCTCTCACTCTTGCTTGGTTCTCTGTAAGAGACAGGGAGAATCAAGTACAGTGTAAATGCTTTGTTCCTGACTTATATATATATGTATATATGTACATATATATATGACAGCTAAATGTCACTAGAAAGAAGAACTGAAGAAAGCTCTTAAAAACCTGATGTTTGCTTATTTCTTCATAAACCTGAGGTAAAATGGATTCAGTTTTACTGAACTCATTAATCTAGCCTACCATCTAATTGGGGATGCAACTGTCTCATGCACAGCTTGAACTTTTGTGTATAGCTGTATTCTTGCCAGTTGGAACTCTTTGCAAAAGCTGATTGTTTTATCCAATCAGAGAACAAATACGAAAAGAGATATAGAACAATGCAGATACTGTTATGAGGCAGAAATAAAATGCTGTGATGAATAAAACTGTTTCAGTATTTTGAACAAAAAAATAATAGCAGCAAGCCTTGTATATACTGTTCTGTAGAAAAAAAAAAAGTGTAGCATGAATCAATAAAGAATACACTAACTAGATTATATAAAGAATTTTCAGTTTAGACTGTATTTCCAGAAGGCAGTTGCTATGCTTTTTCCACCAAAAAAGAAAAACCCAAAAAACCCACAAACAAACAAACAAAAAAAAAGAGACCCAAACCTTAACAGTATAACTAGTCACATACAACCCACCACATCATCACATTCAGCTTAATGAAGCTATGCATCCTTCTCACCACTTCCCAATTTTTAATGAGGAACATATTTTCAGAAGGTGAGGTGACTCCTGTAAGACAGTTCAGCAGCTACAAAGTCACCAACATGCAAGTGAAGCTGAATAGAGGGAAGCCTTTCTTGGCTAACTATGTGCACCCAGCCTTGGTCTGACAGCATTGCTGCCTCAGATTAACACATGTTCTACCTGAGTATGATACCCAGGTAAAGAGAGTGACATGCACACACACCAAAGGCATCGTTATGACATTATATATGGTAGGAGTGATGCCTGTGTATGTGGAAAAAGCACAGTGAATGCAATTTCTTCACATACAGATAGTGTAGATGCAAAGAAAAGTGCCAGAGGAGGACCAGGAACAGTAATAAGCAATAAGGTGTGTTACATGAACAGTGTTAGAAACCACTGACAACAAGCAATAAGCACAACAAGGAAGGAGTTATGAGGAAGTCTGGGGGCATTGCTTCTACAAATAACAAGAGAATAAAAGGAACTGAATGCCCCCTAAACAAGAAGTCAAAAATAAAAATGTGCAACACTGAGAAACGAGCAAGATGACAGGTTAACAGCAAGAAAGCATTTTTGTTATCTAACGTGAAGAGTCTTCTTTCTTCGTGCTGGAACACAAACTTTGAAACAGAACAGAAGATGACAAGTACAAGCAAAGTAGCCGATCAAGAGCCAGGCTCTTCCTATTTCAATAGGACTGAAATCACTGGAGAGGGAGAAGGGGAAAGCATCCTGACACAGTGCATTAGGGGTTCAGGCCTGGCAGCTTTCCCAAACATAAATCATATGCCTTCAGCTGACTTCAAAGCTCACAGTGACTGAAGCAGTTAGGGAATTTGATGGCTGGGGTGGTTCTTCGCTAAGTGAAAACAGTACTGCCCCAGTTTAGAAGTGTTATTCCCTAAAAACAAATTCTGAAGACGTCACAATACAGAGCATTTTACATGTATCAAATAGAATTAAACCCACAAGACCGCCACGAAAACCATAAAAAAAATTTAAACCTTAGATACAAAGAAAAGTATATCCTGAAAGCCTCACCCATGCCGTCTGTCTTAGTGGCCAGTCCAGGAGTGTGAAGCTGAGCAGTATCTGCATCCAACTAACCTTACCATATCAGGTCATACATGGACACGGCTTCCTTGCTCTGTGCTAAGTGGAGCAGCGTGAGCTCCAAGCCCACATTAATTCTCTCTCCCCCTCTCCTCCCTCCCACGCTCCCCTCCCACTTGCTCTCAGGTACAACTGCCTCCCCTCCCCCTCTCCCCCTGATCCAGGCACCAAGAGCAGGCACCAGAGGAAAGACGTGCAAATGTAAGTGTCGGAAATGGCAGAAGTAAAAAAGACAGATGGCTTAGAACCCTGCTTCCTATGCTGCAACCACAGTCTAAAGCAGAAAACCCATTTCTATACTAAGTTGTTTCACAGCAGTTGTTTCTATTTCCCATAATAAAACTGAGCTGAATAAATATAACCAAAATGATGAAGTATATTAAAACGTGTTGAAATCATACGTACTTGAAGAGTTCGAATACATTAGCAAACACTAAAAATAGCTTGTGGTACTGCAAGTTAACTGGCATGCAAGTGTTAAGTTACAGTTATTGTATGCATTCTTTTGCCAAATATGGCACGTTGTCTATAGTTTGCACACCTACAGAAACAAATTAAAGGTGCAATTTCATACAGAAGGAGAAAAGTCTCCAAAGCACCAGGACTTTAGCCAAGTTCGGTGCACTAACACTTTGCAGAAGGACAAAGAAATGTGTTAGCATGTCTAGACATTCATAAAAAGCTACAGAAGCGGAGTCAGCCTGCAAGTCCAACTTTACGTTATTAGACACACAGGAAATAGTGACCTACATACTTCAAAACTTTTCTTTTTTTTGCAGTTTTGACACTGCAAGATAACAATCACTGTTTCTTGGCAAGATAAATCTTGTCAAACTAAATCTTCGTATTTCACTTGTTTTATACTGAAAAGAAGTTGGAGATGCACATTTATAGCTTGCTTGCAAAAGACAAACTTAGGAGGTTGTTGTTCTGAAATAATTACCAGGGGTAAGTTACAAACAGATCAAACTGAAACACACTTTCATTTACATCTTAAGTCAGACTAAACATTATTTCTCTTTCCTTCTCTAACTAAAACAAGTTTGAATTTATGCTGGCACAAGAGATTCTAATCAATTTTCAAAAAATATGTATTGTACTTTCAATTAAAAAAAAAGTACATTCCGGTAAAAACTTAGTTGAGAAAAGTTCATGCAATCCATCCTTGAAAATTGTTTCCTTTCAACCTTTTTACTCTACAACAGCATTGAGGTCAGTACACAACATACCTCCCCCTTTCATTGATTGTTTTTATTACATGAATATTCAACAAAACAAACAGCCAGTTTAAGAGAGAACATGCATTAAGGCCACATAAAAACCATGCTTCAAAACACTTAAATAATCCATAAATCTAACCTTTCAAAAGCTTTGTTTCTTCCACTTTGGTTAGATGTCCTTCATCTATGATCTTGTCTGCCAAACAAAATAAGTGTTACTTTCCAGGCTCAAATTAAGCAAGCTTTTCCCTGCACACATCTATGCAGACCACATTCCATGACCAAATTAAAAGCTGACAGTATTACTTTCTACTCAGGCTTGAACAACAACTTTATTCTGGCATGGAATAATGAAACAAAGCACTCAAACCTAGTAAAAAACGTTGAGATAAAGTACATAATTATATGTCCTCTGCAATTTGTTAACTTCCATTAATGTTCCAGTTCACTAATGAAAAGTTACAATTGTTTTTTAAAATGAACTTTTTTTCCCCCAATCTGAGAGCAAAAAACAGTAAATATCTCCAATTTTAATTTTCAAAAATAAGGATCCTGAGAGCTGTTTGCTTGAAATGAACACCCATCAAATACAGCAGAAATCTAGAAAGACACCACAGTGAGAGCAATTGAGAAGCCACCTCCACATCACAACTGCTTCATCACTGCCCACGAGGAACACAGGAACGTCCTTTCTTAGTTTATAATGTTCAGAGCACTGAACAAACACACCACAGTCAGGTTCCCCAGTGAGTTGGCGTAGCACTGGCAGGGAAGTCTATCCACTTATGTCAGGTGGTAAAACACACCTAAGACACCTGAGTTTTAGACTGGACTGTTAACATCTTCTTACTGCAGTGAGCACACAAAGGCAAACAGTATGACCATGTGAAGAACAGGCTTGGATTTATCAAAGACACCAAAAGGACTACTGAACCAGCAATTAACTTCTTTCTTGTTACAGATTTCATTATTTCAAGTTTCTTCACAACGAGGTGATGCCAACACCCAAAGTGACTGAGGGTCACATATCTCACAGATCGTATCGTCAATTACAGTGCAGCAATGTTCTGCTGAAAGCATTTCCCAGGGCTACTAACAGCCAGTGGAACGCTGGGCTTGCAGCTGCTGGATCCATGACAGCCCAGCAGAGCTGAGCTGAGCGCTCACAGCAGGTAACCAAGACTCAGGGAAGACAGGGCGGACAGTGTGCACAGGAGGTCAGACTGAAACAAGCTGAAGGGCAGCAAATACTTCTCCATTTTTTTAAGTTAAATATAGTGAGCTCAGTCGGCATTCTGAGCTTCAAGGAGTCTGAAGATTAAGAAGTCTCTGTGTGACTCGGGCAGCACGCTGCTGTGCCCATGACAAGCTAAGGACAGCAGCAGGCCAAGAGCTGACGGGAGACAGCTTTTTCAGCCATGGATGGAAAAGGACAAGCTCTGAGGCATAAAAACCTGAGCTCTGAACAACTGCTTGCATGGCTGGAAACTTGTCCCATCCCATTCCCGCCCCCCCAAGCAGACAAACCAGCCTGTAAGAGACAGACCATCCATCTGTTCTTGGCTGCAAATACCGTCCTCCAGTATTTTTACAAGATTTCAGGAATACTGTTTCAGAAAAAGTAATGAAGAGCGCTCCATATTTTCAGGACTGAATTCAGGTCTCAGCAGACTGCAGGAGATCACTTGTCATCCAGCTTGTGTTTATCAGAGCTGAGAGTCCCTGAGCCTGGGAGACAACAGCAGGCACCAAGCTTCTGCAGCCACAAGTGAAGAGAGACTCAAAGGTTTCGTGAGCCCTAAAAAAAAAATAAATCTAAAGAAAAGCCTTTGTGTGTGGCTTTTCCAGGACTCATCTGAGGGTGGAAGAGGGGGGTCATAGTAGGAACACAGCAAGAAAAATACTGAAGAATTCTGCCTTAACGTTTAAAAAAATAAACGGAACGTAAAAACACTGCACTCAAAGTAGCTATCGATTTCTTGATCTCAAGGGCTGATCAACTGTATGCTGGGTGGTTAGCTTAAGATACACTTCTATAACCAGTTTACAGAAGAAAATTTGGCTTCATGTACTGACAGATTCCGAAGTCTTTGCATTGTTCTGTTAAAATCAGAGTAACTGTAACACAGAACAAATAAATTAATCTTATTGACCCCACTGCTTTCCCAAACTCTCTGAACTTTGGCAGCAGCAGCTCCTTACATTTTTAATAATTGTTCATTTTTATGACTAAAGAAAAAAATCTGCAGATTTAACACAGTTATTTTATTTTTTCACAGTGGTTGAATGTTTTCTGATGTCCACTGTGGCAGTTTTAATTTCAATATTTGTGTGAAAGTTATCCTCCCAACGTTGGTCCAGCAGTAACACTGAAGACCCCTTGTACAGAATGACCCAAGAGTGGTACAGAAAGCATTTTCCACTTGGTGGCTGACGCTTCTCATAGTTTAAAAAGAGAGTAAACATTCTATGTGTTTTAAAAATAAAGCTTTAATACAGTTCAAAGTCAACATAAAATATTTTATTCCACACGATTAAGAATACTTAGGTAATAAATAGAAAACTGAATGTTGACATCATTAAACTAAACAGCATCTTATACTGCTGTTCTGTATACTGCCCTCCCTACTCACTAAAGACAGCAGAATGCAGATGGCAATCAGAAATTCAAAGTTAAAGTCAATATACCTGCATCTTACTTTTTTTCCCCACATATCTGCATCTTTCCATATTACTATTTCACAAAAAAACATCTTCATATACTTGATCATTTTAATTTGAAAAAAAAACAAATCTACATTTCTGCTGAATCAAGATAAGCATTTTTGGTCACCAAAAAATAAAAGAGGGTGAGGATCCTAGCTTTAACTTCTGGAAGAAATTATTTTGATTTTTCATGTCATCCAGAAATTACTTACTAAAAACCAAAGAGTTGCTGATATGTATAATAATTAAAAATATTTTTTACTGAAATAATTTCTATGAGGTTAAGCACTGCATTTCACCTTTATGCCAATTTCTCTCATTTAAATTTAAGAAATCCCCTTTAGATTTAGGTTGCCTATTACTGTCGCAATTTGATTTTCAAGATATCTGGACATTACATGATTATTTAAATAAATGCCCCCGCTCAATGTATTTGTGTTTTTCTATCAAATTAATCTTTCGAGGAAGCCAGCTTTGAAGACCAGTTAAAGGAAACCTGGTCCTCAGCACTAATTTCAAACCACCGGAAAAAAGTTCTACTGAACAGCTCTAATTTCCAATGGATTTATGGCCTGTGGGTGAGAAAAGCTGGGAGCAGCCACTCAATCTATTAAATACCTACTCTGTTTTATAGAAGTAGAATAATAAAAAGAAACAGAATTTTAAAAGTGCAAGAGTGGACTTAGTAAAATGGCAAAAGATTAACTTGCATTTAAAATCATAAATGTAAAATCATCAAATGGAAAAAAATAAGGTCCCAAGGAGAAAAATAGGAGCAAAATATAGGAAGTTGGCACAGCACTGACTCTCCTGTCTATTAATCATAACCACGTTTGGCAATAACTCATGCCCTGTACTAATTAGAAGAAGGTAGCTTTTATTTTTTTGCTATTGACATCACAGGATTTCACCAGTGATTACTGAAAGAAGTTATGAAACGAGCAGCAAGTGACTGGATGTAATGATCAGAAAGTAGCACACTTCTCAGACCATTCAGTGCATCATTTCATAACATTTCAGATTTTGCAGAGCAAGGAAAGTTACTGGACCATGTTGCAAGGTCTGCTCTATTAAGAAAACTCAAACAAAACAAAAATGAAAAAGCCAGTTTCTATGAAGATAAGCACCAGTGCTGCACTGCAACTACGATTTTAGGAGTCCTGCTGTTTCTTCCCTACTGAAATACCAACTTAGCTGGAGTATCTTGAGACATCTGACTGCTGTCAACTGATATGCACTTTCAATTGCCTTGTATGTCTGTGGCAGTTGTTTATACAGAATATTAGATTATTTGGTCATTTAATTCCCCTTCTCATGCTACCTTACATACTTCTATTTCCTTGACTCAAGGCATTTTTCTTCATTCTGCTGCTCATGTTTTTCTGATTTAACTGCTTCTTCCCCACAACTAGACATGCATACTCTCTTCTTTACATAGCAGAAGTCAGAACTTTCTCAACAAACTGCATCATGCTTCTCTTTTCTTCTTAGATTTCTCTTATGGTTTGCAAATCCTATCGTTTCAAATTTACATAAGACTACTTAAATATGCAACTCCAATTTCAGAATGTTATCTTATTAATAAACCTGGTCCTTTCCTAAGGAATACATAAGCATTAGGAGGAGGAAGCTTAGTATAGCTAACTATGCATTCTTCCTCAATACTGCCAATCTCTGTGATATTGTCCTACAATTCAATATTTGCAGCCTATCTTAGACTCTGATGACCCCATTAGCTACCAACCTTCACTGCTGCAGCAGCAGGACTAACTAAGAGGATAGCTTTCACAAACAGAATTAAAATAATAGACCCAAAAGTTTTTTAACTTCATGATTTTGTGGGGCCTGTCTAAATATACGTGGATTTGAGAAAGGTAAACTTTTAGTCCAACAACAAACACATGAGCTGCTGAATGTAAATCTCTCATACGTAGCAGTAAAAGCCTACACTGTCACAAAAGTGCAGAATGCTAAAGTTAGAAAGTTAATATATTTTACTACTTCAATTGCACGTTAAAATCTTTTACTAAATTTTGATGGTGGCTTCTCCTTCTCCATAGCAACAAGACTGCTGACATTTACTTTGCAAAGCTGGTGCTGCTACAAGTTTTGCTAATGCCCAAACAATGAGAACAGTCAACCAGTTCATATCTGAACATCACTCAGAGTACCCTTTTTTCAGTGTAGACCAAAAAAATAATCAAACTTTGAACTTCAGTTCTCTTCATGTAATGAATAAAGAGGATTCATGAGACTTCTCTGAATTTTAAAATTGTTAGAATTTCCCTATTGAAAATGAAAGGAGAAAGAGCCCAACGTCAAAAAGGAATCGTCTTATTTTTAACGTAAGTTTATAGGAATTATGTATCTGAAGTGGAAGAATTCTTTATGCTACCAAGGGTTTTCTCTGCAGTTAAACTGCACTTTCTATCCTCATAGCATCTCTCTCCAATCGGACAGCACATATTAACACCTGAAACCTTTCTTTAATTACGGATACACAGGCTGCACTGCTTCATTACTCATTTTCAAAACCCATTTGCTTTGAAAAACAAGTTTCTCATTCCAGAGCAATAAATCTTTCTAAAGACTGGCATCACATAATTACAATCTATTTTCATTAAAAGAAGCTCCTGAATTTCCACATAAAAATTCAAGTCTTAAAGTTTTCCTTTTTGTTCTTCGTAACCACTAATTAGAAAAATATGTTAAAACATTCAAATATCAGATAAATTACACAGTAAAACTGAGAAGAGGGATCATTACCTCATCTCTGGCCCACTCCAACCCATGCTGTTTGCTTAAAATGCCACTGGTTAGGCTTTCAGCTTCTTAATTTGTAACACAGATGAAAACTTAGACTGCTTTAAACATCAGGTGGCAACATTACCACCCTGTTACTGGGCAGAGGAAAAGAATGACTAAATGTATGAAAAGACAATGTGATCATCGTTTCCACAACAAAGATACCTCCAAAGCAAACATTTCCTTTTGCTACTACAGGCATCTGCTTAATACCACAATGCCTCATTTCAATGCTACTACAGACGTACTGAATAGTAGTGACAAATTCTGGGTTTTATCCACCTTGTCTGAGTTTTCCATTGTTTTTAAAGTGAATGTGATGAACACTCTTGTACTCACTCTGACATTCTATGAACTGATGAATAAAAGTGCAGTCCCTTCCACTCTTTGAAAGAAAGTGCTCTAGTAAAGAAAGAAACACTTCAGTTTACATCTGCTTATTTTCAGGTTGATGCAACAAAAAATGTGAAAGGTATATGAACAATATTTGTCACTGCATATTTACAGTTAGCTGTTGAGGTCTGGGTTACTACACAAGCAGACAACACCTGTTTGGAATAATGTCTGGATGGCATTAGCAGATTACTCTTTTGATCTGATCAGAAAAAGTGCTTTTTGACTGCATTTGCAAAAAAGTGCTTTTAAATACTAAAATCTATGAGCTTCTCACAACAAAAAGCTGCTTACCTCAGTAGAAGCTAATTACATCTTGTTAAGACAAATTTAATAGGAACAAATTACAAAAATCCAAACATTCTGCATTTGGCATTTACAGTATTGCTCTTTCACGTTAGGTGGTGACAAAAGACTTCCATTAACAACCAGAATTTTGGCAAAGATTAACACATGAACTGTATTTAAATTATAATAAATTTAGAATCCATAAGATGATACATAATTAAAACACACAACTTCAAGAACCACCACTGGTACCCACTTGTAAATTCAGAATGAGACATGAATAACCAGCAAATACCAAATCCAAGTGCTGAAGAAATACAGAGCATGTATTTAACCTACATTCTCTGACATTTCATTCTTAGTTTTAAAAGGGTATTTATTAGGGTTCTTTTTTTTAGTCTTTATGTTTATTCTTCCACATTAGATATCCCCTTGAAATGCAAAGATGTTTAACTGTTGCTGAAGTAAAGATTCTAAAACTGGACTCAACTCTCATTTTTACCCAAATCTTTCTCTGAGACTTTGGTCAGCTCCCAACTCCATCAGAACCTGGTGTCTCTTCAACTAAAATGATGCTAATGCTTCCATTCTGAAGAACCTCAAAATCCTTTGACTTCAAGAGCCTAACAACCTAAGGAGAAAATGCTTTTTTTGTCTTTTTTAATTCTGTACACTAACCAGCAAAGCGTGTTACTTTTTAAAAGTGCTCAATCATTAGCTTCAGCTATCAGCAGCCTGGCCCTTATGAGCAATGATGTAATATTAACCTCTACCATATTTGAAAATCACTTCAATAAGTAAATGTCATTTTTTCTAGTTTGTAAGGACAAGGCTTTTAAAGTACAGCACCATGATTGTAACATCTGTTTTCCATCTTTGAATTATTTATTTTTATATTTTCCAAGTGACTGTATAGAAGCTTTTTTGTACCTTTCTGTATTCAAGATATGGCTCACAAAGAATTGAAATAGGAAAACCAGGTGTGGTGGAACAACTTACTGCAACAACTCAGTTCTAAACAACCTTTATGTCTGAGAAAGTATTCTCTTCAGCATCAGAATTTCTGTCTGTGAAATGAGAGCAAACGAACACCTAAGCATCACCACCTTAAAGCACTTTGTTATGACTCTGGATGTACTATTAGATGGCTCTTAGTTTCCCTACTCAGAGTACTGCTTTTTTTGTTTTGTTTTTAAATCTGTGGCAGTCCGTAAAATTAAGAACTCATGTAAGATCCTTGTTGCTGCAACAGTTTAAGTGTATCTGGAAGTACACCTCCTGAGCTGGACCTTTAGTTTTCAGAGACAGGGAGACAAAAGGAACATCACAAAATATGACAAGTTGATACAGTTTTACCTTCTTCCTCTGCAGCAGATGAACAACATCTCAAGGAAAAAAACACACCTTGTTTCTAGTTTTCTGGTCATTAGCACTCAGTGATGAAGGAAGGCAATAGCATCATCATATACAAACAGAGGAAACCATTTTTCCCCCTTACAGTCTACTTGGAACAAAACCACTTCTTGCATTTCTGATTTCTGTCTTTACCTATGAGGTCTTTCCCTTACACAAAATATCCACAAGTTCCTTCACTGCAGAAGCAGCTGAATCTACATCATAAGCCCCAAATTCTAAGTTCTAAAATAACTCAAGACTACTCAGCAAAACACAGTAACTGTTTCCTGCTGCTCTCAAGAAGGCAAAAAGCAAAATCTGGCAGAAAAAAAATTACTGTCCATCTGTCGTTGTATGATGACTGGATACAGAACAGGAGGATACGGACAAACACATTCTGTCATGAAAAGAACACAGGCCAACAAGCTCTACGAAGTCAGAGAAATGTGGATGGGCTCGGTGCAGCAAAGATGCGCAGAGGAACGTGGTACAATGCAAAATATGGAAATCTAAGCTAATCCATAGAATAAAATAACATTATTGTAGATACATGAGAGAGAAAGGTAACAGACTTCATACACACAAATAACAACAACTTGAATGAACAGTTCTATGTCAAAGAAAAAGAAAGTGGCAGACAACCTCCAAACATTCCTTAACACAAGTGCTTGACCTCCTGTTACTCATGGGAAGATGGAACATGTGCTTTCGGGCATTCACCCAGATTACTCTTACATGATTCACAATAAATAAAAAAGGGACTGCTTCTTAAATTTTGAAAAAACCTTAAAAGAATTGGTATGACATCACAGGCTGGTTTTTTCACAGTACTGCAGGATTTTCCAAAAACTTCCAACAATGTAATTTACAAAGTCTTACAGATCACATGATTAGAATGCGATTATTAGAATGAAGAATCACAGTCTTTACACAGGGCCTCGGTTTTGCCTGGTAGAGAAGTTAATTATTTCCCATGGTAGAAAATTAAAAAACAAAAAGACATGTTTATTTCTTAACCATTCTATCAAGCATGGTATTACCAATCTAATCTTACGCAACAGCAAGATGGAACAATACTAAGAGAAAGGGAGAACCAGCACTTAGATTAAGCAGATTTTTTTATACAGTTCCTGCCAGTGCATTTAACACCTCTCCCCTGCTCCAAATAAGAAATCGACACGTGGTTATGCCATGGTTTCATTTTGATAGCACTCTCCCAAATTAAGAAATTCTTCATTTATAGTACAAAGAAAATAAACTATATCTAAAAATTAGAGCACAGATAACTTTTAAATCACTTCAAAAAATATATACAGTCATCCTGAAACACTGTAAGTAGTAGTTGGAACCACGAGTTCTCTGTGTAAGGGTCCCAACCCTCCTAATACCACTGTGAGTCCTCAGAGGCTTCACTATACACAGGAGATGTTCAAGGAAAATTTTTCATTGATGTACCTTAAATAAACTGAAGACAACGAATCTATCTTAACTAACAGAACAATTCAGTGAATATAAACCATTTCTTATACGAAAAAAAATCGGCAGATTTTTAATCAATTTTATTTTTAAAAAACCTCAAGTGTATGTTAAGACATTGGTTAAAAAGAATCTAGCTTCAACTACTTTGTCTTTAAGAAAAAAAAGTTAGTGTGTATTAGTTCCTGTTTGGTAGAGAGAGACTCTTGTAAATTTTAAAGAAGTTTTAAAGTTAGTTTCCACTACTAGTATGTGATTTACTTGCATTTGTCATACATCATAGACAGCAAAAATATAATTTTTGCTGACTTTACTTACCATAACCAATTTAATAGAAAAATGGTATAAGTCTGTTTTGCAAGGAAAATAAAAAGGAAAATAGTTAATGAGGGTTTTCCACTGTGTGTCACAAAATTGACACCATTCATAAGATTCCCACTGATTCCAGTAAAAATCCATGAAAAAAAAAAATTAAAAAAATTAAAACAGGTCAACTTCCAAGTTTGGCTCCTTGGATTTTACAGAACCTTCTAAAAACACCTAGACTGAGAGTCTAAGCAACAACAACAAAAAAGCTTGTCAGAGAAGCAGGCAATTTCTTTTTCAAGGGATATTAATCCAAGTAAAACTTTAGAGAACAAAATGAATTTGTTCAATTTCAAACATCAACCATAAGACAAAAGGTAGCCTCGAGATACACTACCTTTTTGTGTGCTCCCATTAATTTTAGGTATGAAGTCATCAACTTGTATGCCTAGGATTAAGAAAGGGTATTATTTCTAGAATCAAGCAAAAAGTTTTGGATTTTGTTTCTTTATAAATACAGCACTGTGAAATGCAAATGGTTTTTCATAATATTTCCTCTGAGTATCTAGATTAGATTAATCAAACAAAACAGGCAAAATTTAATGCATTTTCCAACAGGACAGATATGTTTCAGGGTGTTCATCATCAGAACATCAAAAGTTACAGTCATCCAAAGAATTACTGTCCATTACATATATATTTTTAAAAAAGAACACGACAACAAACTAGTATCTTTTTCTGAGTGGTGGGTAAGGGGCTGGGAACCAAGAAAAGCTCTGAATTGAGCAACAAAGCCGAAGGGTGAACACGCACAGCAGCAGTGCCCTCTGCTGGCATTTTGCTGCAGGCACAAATTTCTTCTATCGTTAACGAGCAGTAAAACAGTGCAAGTACTGGCTCACTTGTAAATACATCATCCTATTGCCAGACACCGACACTACAGGATTATTACAATAAAAGGAATTGAAGAGAATAAACTGGAAACCAGCTTTAAACAAGAAACTGATCACACCTACCTAAGCTGTTGTGTTCTTTAAGAGTTTTCTCCTGAAGATGTTCTAACCGTACTGTAAACAGAATTCCAAGAAAAAGGTATTTCACAGATTAAAAGAATAACAAATTAATAATTTTTCCCCCACTAGTGACTGACCTTGTAAAGCAGTTAGCCGCTCATTGGTGAAGTCATTATCAGCCTGCAAAGCTTCTATTTTTGCTTGAAGCTCTTGTTCTCTTTCTTCCATTTCATCTATCTTATGTTGTAATTCCTTTTTCTCTGCCAGTCCTTTCTGTTGGATTTCTTCTTGTTTTCCTTCTGCAACCTGCTCAAAAGAAAAATCCCCAAACAAATGAAAATTAACATCCTGAGGTGTAGATGTCCTTGTTTTGTATAACTGAATGTACTAAAGTAAGCTACTTTGGTAGCCAGATGGAGAAAACAGAAACAATACAATCTCACCATAGGAAAATTACAGCTAAAAAGAATCTCAAAACATCAGAACACTATCAGGTCTGGAGAGCTTAGAAATACCTAGACTCCCATCTCAAACCATCAGCCAAATTCCAAAGCCTTTATGAGCTGAATTCACAGTTCACAGATTAACTTTATTAAAAACCACAGCTTTTTCCTTGTTGGATTTCATAATACATTTCATAGATTCTCCTCCCTGCAAAGCTAGGTTAATAAGCTTCAATTTTGATCCTTCTGTGTGTAAACTCATCACCAACAGTGATTAATTCTTAGTTGCGAAACTAAGGACCTTAAGACCAGCAACATAACATTTAATTTGGAAAGAAAAGTCTTCTGACATGCTGAGCTAAAGCCAAAATAATCTAAATTCCTGTATCCAGGACAAATGTAACTGTTTCAAAAACAAAACACTACCACTTTCCTTCTCAATATCATCTGCTAATCTCAATGGGAATCTTTATGGGAACAGGCTTTATCATACTGTCATCATTTTGTTCTCCAGCATACGGGACATTAAAATATAACTAGAAATTTGATTTAATAATAAACCTGACGTCATGCTTCTTCCTACCAAGGAGCTGAGCTGTAATTTTACAGTGGTTGGCCATTTGTGCTTATAACCTGCACTAAGGGCAATGTGAAATGCAAATAAGTTATTTATATAAAAGCAGCAGAATGTGAAATTTCATCAATTACAGAATTTTATACAAAAAACAAACTGCAGCTCCAAAAATACTGTAATTTTAGAAGTGAAAGAAAAAGGGAAATTTTAAACAATTTCATTATGACACTTTCAGGCACGTTAAATGTAAAGGAAAATAGCACATAACAGGTGATATACATCTTTCTTTCTGCTCGTTGCTTAATTTCTTAACCTTTACTTGATTGCTGCTTGAGAAATGAAATCTTTTTCCATGCATTACAACATCAACACAAGTCTAATAAAGTTCTGTTGTTACCTTTAGCTTGTCAGAAAGATCTTTAATTTCATTTACAGCTCCATTGTACTTGTTAGCTAACTCTCTTAATTCTTCCTGAGTCCGCTCATTCATTTCTTTCAGGTGAGTACATTCATCTTCTGTATTACTTAAACTCCGCTGTAAGAGAGAATTTGTATGGAACAAATGCAACCTTTGAGACTGATAAACCACCAAACATAACAGCTGATCTACGTGTCCCCTCAAAACAATATATGCAACTGATTATATTTGTTTTCAAAGTGCTTTGCTCCTAATCATCAAGTCTAAACACAACAAAACAAGCACTGGTAAAAACACCAGCCTTTGCAACAGTCTACTTAATAGAACTTATGTGAAGAAAGCTTCATGCATGTGGAAAAAAAACCAACATGCCTCAAAGCCAAATTAGTCTATGAAAATGATTAAGACTGATGGGAATAAAGAACTGAAATGTGCAATTCATCTCCCTCATTCTCTTCTATGTTATTTATAAATGAATTTTTGAAGCTTCACAGATTTTTTTATGCTATCTTACTTCACCACACCTCTTATCCACCTGAAAATAAAGATTTATCTTAAGTCAGATGGCTCCAAGGAAGCTTTCTAGATTGTTTTCGGAACTCCATCATGTGTGCAAGCATCTCAGCTAAGATGCCCTTTACTCAAGAGGCAGCTAGGTCTTCAGGAGGCAAGGAATGCTCCAGGACAAGTCGGCATCAGCTGGGACCAGCAGCAAAGCTAAATGGCATATAGAGTTTCCTCCTCATTACTCAAGATCTGTTTCTTACTTGTATCACATTACAGACAGTAAACAAAAAAGTACTTGTGTTTCTTGGTAACAAGCTCTAACTCAGTATTCTTTCCTCATCATCAAAATAGTCCAAAACCACAATTTAACCAAAATTAAAATTAACTGCATTTCACACTATGTTATTTAATAATTAAAGCACAAGTTCCAACCAGGAGCAAATATTTTTTTGTCTGTGAAGGGGAAAGGATGTGCTACAGAGCATGCAAGGAAACCCCATACTGAGGTTAAATTAATATTTCTCCACTAAGAGTTAAATTGAAAAGGAAAAAGAATAATGGAAGAGTTAGAGCAAAGGCTTGGAAAGGAGGAGAAAGCTAGGAGCAAACATAGAACTCCAACCATTAACAAACCTGTCAACAACTATTACAATATACAAGGATGTATTTGACTCTCATAAGATTACTTACTACAGCACTAACTGCACTCCATTCCCTATAAAGCATGATGTGCATACACACTTCGTGAACATAATAAAGTCCTCAGACATTTCTTGACCTTGATCACAGCAAATAAGGATTGAAAGTGAAAATGACAGTGGAAAAGATAGCAGTGAGAGCTATCATAGGGACAGAAATCCTATTTAAAGAAAGCATCCAACACACTGTAATCTGAAAAGCTCATTTTTAAGCAAGCTTTGAGCCGTTAAACTTACATTTCCATAATTTTTATGATTTAAACAAGGTCTAATAGCATTTTTTCTAAAGCATGTGTTATTTTCACCCTCACTTATTTCCCAGACATACTAAGTATGTTAAGAAAGCTTACTATTTTTCAAGAGTGGGGGAAAAAAAGCAGAGTTTAATGACCCCCATTAACAGTTTAAGGGTAAGATTAGCATCTAAGAAATAAACAACTCTGTTTAATATACTGCAAGTGCCACAATATGACAGACAACGGCCTGCTACAGGCAATAAACATGGATCTAAGTAGCAGCAGTTGCAAGTATTTCTGTATTTCCAGCAAACTAGTTAAGAAACATTAGTACCTCCACTTCAGACAGCTTTCTGACCACTTCAATTTTCTCCTGTAGGACCCGCCTCAGGGACTCTTTGGCTGTTGTCTCATAGTTGTGTTTGTCTTCTTGTAATGCTATAAGCTCTTTTCGTATACTGTCTTCTGTTTGATTCTGGACATGCAATTGAAATACAAAAAATATAAATTAATATTTTGCTGATAAATATGTGACATTGTGCTAAAATCTGTTCTATTCCAAAATGTTCAACAGTTGCTGGTAGATGAGAAAACATTGCAGGAACAAGGATTCTTGATACATCTGGGTATAAACCACCTGTTTGTACGACAGCATACATCTGCAATTTTTTGATCATAGCAAAACTGTAATTTCTTGAGGCACAAAATAGTGTCAAGCCTAGGAGTCCTACTGTTAGACAAACCCAAACTTTCTGAGGTCCCATTTGAGAGATCTCAGACAGAGCCTGCAAAAAAATATATATATATCATCTAGGTAGTCGTGAGAAAGGAAAAAAAAAAAAAAAAGGCATACATGGCTTGAACAACACACAAGTCAGGGCATTCTTTTTACTTATTAGCATATCTATAATGCCTTTTTTCAAATTCATATTTGAAAAGGAAAAAGGGCTGACAGATTGGTTGCTTCTCACAGATGACAAATTCCTTTTCTATATACGAAAAGAAAAACCAGTTTGGGCTCAAAAAATACTGATAGATAACCACTTATCTAAATTTAAAATGATTCCATAGAGTAGAGAACAGCCCTACAATTTTCAAGCTAATCAGATTATCAGAAATACATAGCACAGTCCCGTATGAGGAAGTTGGTGTTCAAACTGCTTTCTTGAGTGTCTAATTTCAAAATACTTTGGAAGAGCTATCTTTCAGTTTTCTAGTATGGAGTTCTACTAATGAATTACTGACCTTTGAACATGCTTGTAACTGATTACCCATAACCTCTAACCTTGATAGCAGCCTGTCTTCATCTATTAAAGCCTGAAAGAGAAGAAGTTTCACCTCATATTAATATTAGTCATGGCAAAACAAATAAACCATTTCAACAGAACACTGTGTTTTCAGTAGTTCTAGTAGGCTTCTGCTGTAGAGTCACAGTATTTTCTATTTATCATAGAATCACAGAATGGCCTGGGTTGAAAAGGACCATAAAAAAAGATCATCCAGTTTCAACTCCCTGCTATGTGCAGGTCACCAACCAGCAGACCAGGCTGCCCAGAGCCACATCCAGCCTGGCCTTGGATGCCTGCAGGGATGGGGCATTCACAACCTCTTTGGGTACCCTTTCCAGTGCCTCACCACCCTCTGGCTGAAAAACTTCCTCCTAATATCTAACCTAAATCTCCCCATCTCAGTTTAAAACCATTCCCACTTGTCCTATCAATTAAATAATTACTTAATTAAATAATCAATAAGTATCATTAAAAGTTATTTCAACTTGTACATTAACCTTATTAAACACTGTCTGTTGCACAGTTTGAGAACCACAAAATGCTTTTTGTTCTTTAGTTTTCCAGGTCACCTAAAAAGCAATAGATACAATTTCTATTTTTTCAGCCTATAAAGGGAAAGGATGCTTTCTGGTACCTGCCAACTAGTATCTGAAGCCTCTTGTGTAACAGCAAGTAGTCGCTGAAGGGTTGCCAGCTTCTGTTCCAACATTTGTTCCCGATGTAAGGCTTCCTACGATGAGACCAAGAGAGCCAACTGGTCAGTTCTGCTAGTGCAACTCCAAAACAGAAGCAATAGAAAAGATACCAAATAACGCCAAATTTAAAGGAAAAAAGTAAGTGTGAGCAGCACACACCGTCACATATTCAAAACTTCAGTAAAACCATCCCATTTTATTCATCCAGACCTTCATTTGGATATTTGCATTAGAAAATGTTATCTTACAACCTCAGGTTCCCGAAAATGTTAATCTGTCAAGCATATAGTGCATATGCAGAGCATACACAGTACACAATTCCAAGACTTCTCAATAGTATACCCACTCTGAACTTTTGTCACTAATTTCAGCAATAAAATTGGTGTACCCACCAGAAGGCAGATTTGGCAGCTCCTGTGCACTGAGCTGCTAGTCCCTAAATCAGGTCACAGAAAATAAATGCCATGCAAGAACTGCTATTTTTGTTTGAATTTATTTTGGGTCAGCAAAGAATTTTTAACAATTCCAGGATGCAAGAGTGAACAGACTGGTAATAGCTCTGGATTTGCCCTCTCACGAAAAAGCATCTGCCTGAGTTGCTTCCTGCTATTTCAGCAAACGTATCCAAAATTAATATGTCTCAAAAACCTCATAATTAATTGGAATAAAAATCACCATTACCATTTCACCTTATACGAAAGCCATAGTTCATATTGCTCATTAAGAACCCCAGAAGCTTACATGGAGCTATGTTATGTTCAATTATAACACTTTTACACTGTTTCAATATCGAATAAGGTAGTTAAGTACTTTGTTCCTGCTTACAAACTGGAAGACAAAAATACACTTTTTTTTTTTAATCAATCAAAGATTAAATATTTAATCAAGATAATGCTGCCATGAAAAAAATTACCTGTAGATACTGTGAAAGCTGAAACAATTCCTGAGAATACATACTGGGCGTGTTAGCAGCAACCTGAGAAAGAAAAGAATTTATGAATCTAAACATTTCTGGATCTTCCATTTCACTCAAATAAGGCAAAGTTTATAATTTAAATCCAGTCAGGAAGATAGATTTGTTATCAAACTAATGGTGTTTTCAATCATTTTTATCCTAATATCATTTTACTTCATGTTAACACAGAACTCCACCACTGTGGACTAGGACCACACCATGCTAATGCCTTTACAAGCTTTTGAAACATAGTAAACAGCTTCACCTCAGCTCAAACAAAAGACAATCTGACAAAAAAACAAGGCACACAAAGGTGAAGCCATTCAATCCAAGGACAAATATAAACTGGGGGTACAGGGGTGGTATGTCCAGAAATGGCAATTTTCTCATATTCCAATTCAGTGTGCCTTGCCTCCTTCTGCTCAAGATTTCATCACACATTTTCTGCTGACCTAACTCCATCACCTTCACCATTCTCTTTGCCCTTATTTCACAGCTGGGGACTACCTGCAATACCTTAACATATAATTGTTCTTGCTGTGTTTCAGCACCATCACTTCACTTAATTTTAATACAAATTCAATTAAAGAACATTACACTATTCAGTGCCCCATCTCAGCCAGGCTTAAGAAAGTCTGTTGTTTTGCCAAGTCGTACTTTATACTTGTCTCAGTGCCAGAAACCATTCTGCATTTAGGGCTAAGAAGGTGGGGTGGTTTGTTGTTACTGTTAACTACGCTGATACCATTGAGAAATCATTTCCCACACAACTACACTACAGTCCCCTGCAGAACTTCTGCCCTCACCATGCACTCACACTACATACACTGACTGAAACCCTGCCTTAAATGCAAGTGCCACGAGACTGATGACTTCCTTAATTTCTAAAAATTTTGTTTTCTGCATTGAAAATGTTGATTGATTTGAACCTTAGTCAATCCTTTTACTGTTTGTTTTGGTTTTACAGGCTAGACAATCAAATAATGGACGCCTGTCCCGGGCTAGTAATACCTTTTAACACCTTCTGGAGAGGATTCCTACAGTATCAAAACTGAGTTTAACAACTGTGCCACGCTTTACTGACTTTACAGCGAACAGATCTGGCTGTATCTGTACAACAGGAGTGCAGAGGTCTCACAGTCTTCCTTTGGAATATACCAGAGCTCTTCCTAGCCTGCATCGTGCAACTAATCCCCCATGAGAGCAAGATAAAAGACAACAGACCTCATCCGAACACCAAACCATGAAACAGGATCTACTCTTGGTCCCACAGAACAGACCAAGTATCAAATTATGCAGTACCCAATGTCTGTTAATCACAGACCGTATCTGGAATTGAACCCTCTCAATAGCACTAGGTTTTCTGAAGCCGTGTTTCAGATGCCAGACTCCATCTATGAAGCCAAACTATCTTAAATATACATTTTGGTGCTGCTGTTCCTTCCCTACAGAAATGCCACTCAAAAATTAAAACTAGCTCAAATCAGTCCAGTAGGAAACATAGCTAAATGCAACTGGACTTCATGCTCACTTCATCTTTTTAACAAGTCAGAAAACAGCACAGGGTAGAGTAAGGCAAAAAGCAACAAAGTACTGAATTACCTTATCAACAGGACTTGGTAATGGAGCATGGATAACACTTGAAAACAAACAAAAAAAGAAAAAGTAAACACAAAGTATTTATGCTACAGAATATCAGTTCACAAATCACTGTGCATTTCATCAAGACGCCTCGTAATGAAGTTTCTTCTTGTGATAAAACTGAAGAATTTACAACGCAAGCATGTAAGAATGGTTAATACTATGCTAGGGGACATTTTTGGATATATAGAACTATTTTCAAGCTATAAATCCAAGATGTGTTCTAAAAATACATTTTACCAACTTTTACTTTGAGTAGTTCTTTTTGGATATTTAACTTCCATATTTGATATGTAACCATTTTAGTAAGGCTTCCACCAACCTACATGCACAAAACAGCACTCCCAGGAAGGCATCTGATCTGGTGCTCTTGTTCACAGATTCATATGGAGTAACACAGTTTGGCAACTTCCACAGCTTTGTACACTTGCACATTTTCAACAGGAATCAAAACTCCCTATCACACATTCCTAACATTTTGTATTAGCAGATGCAATTACACTGAAGATTTTCCATACTGCTCTATTTAGATCTAGCTTTCCATGAAATAGAATATAAAGCTTCATGCAAGCTTTATGGATACTTGATACTATAAGAATATTTAAGTAATGAGAAACATAGAATTGCTGAGGATGAAAGCTGATTAAAATTTATGTTGGTTGTAATCGTCAGTTAGTTACTGCAAAAAAGCCAACAAACTAGTTTTTGTTTCTATTACTCTTTGAAGTTTTCTCCAATACCAACATGTGCACAGAGAAGTCTCCTGGCATTCATCTGAGTTTGCAAATATTCTTTTATCCAGCCTTACTCAATTTCCCCAATGTCAGGTAAAGCTTACTTTCATAGTAACGCTGAACAACTACACCATGAGGAAACACTACATTGCTTATCTGAAGAATATAAACAGTGTTACATGTACACGTGTGCAGAAACAGATATTAGCTTCACACTTTAGAAGAGCCAATGTGCATTTAAAGGAACAGAAACAACAATGCCAAATTATAAAAGAGGGAAGGGGAATGGCTCATTTGCTTCATTTTGCTCCTATATTTTTGTTTTTAATATTCATTTTAGTATCCTGAGAAACACAGCCAATCAGAGAATCCAACTCAGTAAGAACTTCTTTATGCTTTCAGAGCTGCCTCGATTTCTCAAAGTGACAATCAAATGAGACTTATTTTTCATAATGCCTGCAAAAGAACCATGTTCTCAGTGATTTTATTTACTTGAACACATACAAAGAAATTGTTCTTATGCCAATTTTAAATGTAATATCCATCAAATCCTCACTATACAAGTCTAATTTTGCCATATGCAAACAGACGCTTATTCTTACTCAGATCGCAATCGAGCTTCCATTCCATCTGGAAGAAACAGTTTGATTGTGGAGACTATACATCCATGAGTAACTGAAAAGAAACAAACAGCACATCATCATGATTTGTCACTATTCAATTATAAGTCCCATGGTTAAAAATAAGGTAACTGTCTTAAACTCTAAGGCAGGTGAACAAGAAAAGGCAAGCGAGCCTTCAAGCACTGGTGGCTTGATCTGTCTGCTCAGACCTCCTCAGAGAATGGAAACTTTACCATGAGAAACTCAAAAGAAGTCATGCTGGGTACTTGTTTCTGGCCTACCAAGCAGTTCCAACCCCGACGACTCCAAACGTAGCAAGGCCAGCTTTAACTGCAGCGAGTTAAAGCAGTACATTTGGTTCATAAAATGAGGGGGAAAATAATGCAGCATCTTACCTGCGTTAATGGGAACACAGAAATAGCAACTCAATAATGAGCTAGCTTTTTGACACGATTCTTGTGAACATATCCAGAGACTTCAAAGGTAACACATCTAATTTGTGCCACCAAACACTTCAACATTTGGAACTTGCCAAGTGATCACTATTCACAAACACAGCAATCACAAAGGAGAGCAGATGAAGAGTACATGAACAACACAGAAGCACATTCTCTTCAGCAGTGCCAACACCAGCAGCACTCAGAAGGATGCCTCTTTGTGGGGTGTTTGTAGTGTGTAGGTAAAGCACATTGCCCTAACAAGTGGCCTCTCCTTTCAGAGACAGAGCGTGCTTCCCTGGAACTGAACTGACAAAAGATCCTGAAAGAATAAGAGGAGTAAACGGTATCTGATCTTCAAGTACTTGAGATTCTTCAAACATTCTTTAAGCACCAGGATTGATCCTCTTCACAACGCTTCCTCAAAATTGTACTGACACCATTTCAGGAAACTCTCAAACAAATTACAGTGGAGTTTTGCTGTTCTTCTTCCTCCTGTGCAGTGCTATGAATTGTGAAGTGCATCTTCTCAGTAACACGGACAGAAAGATGGAAGTTGTTCCCACAGCACCGCAGCGAGCTGGATACAAGCACGGCCCTCGATCGTTATACCTGAAGAACCTACCAACACTGGAGCTGCTCTACTTTCATAGTTATTAATATCAGTAAAATAGTTAATCTGCTTAGTATAAAAAGGACAAAAACTGTTTTAGGACCACAGTAGTACTCCAGGGAAAAGAGGGAAAAGAGAGAGGCCTTTGAGGAAGCTGTCACAAATAGAATCTAAAAATACAGGAGGGACGATCCAACTAAACAGAGCTTCTTCCTTGTGTTCAGCACTAAAAGCTAAATACAACAGTGAAGCATCTGATTCGTTCCAGAACTGTGGTAAATTGCCCTGGTACAACATGAAGTGTACCTGCCAGGGAAGATCAGACCCATCCCAAATTGGATCAACCCATGGGGCCTTTTTTTTTTTTTTTTTTTTTTTTGACTCTGAGATGTCCAAATAAAGGGTCTGCAGTTCACAAATTTGCTCTTGACAGCACAACAAAAACCAGCAGCGATATTATCTGTGGCATGCAACACTCAAACAGCTTTCACAGTGAAGGATCTTTTCCTTTAAAGTATAGAGACGAATGACTTCAGGAATGAAGTAGAAGGGTACCAAAAACCAAAGCTAAGAGACAGCCTCAGCACTGAGCCATGCACTGGATACTGAGTAGCTCTGCCACGAGATTATAGGATTCTGAAGTTTTTCCCTTTAATACACTCCAAATAAATGTACTGAAAGCTGCAGAAGCTTTTTTCATATATTAAAAAAAAAAAAAAAAAAGAGGAGAAGAGATAAAAGGTATTTAATAGAGACTATAAATAGTACCTGTAAGAAGGTACTGTAGCATTTTGGTTGGTTTACAGAATAAAATCACAATTAAATCACATATTATCCTTCAGCTATCAAGTCACGACAAACTGAAAAAAAACAAAGCCTAAAAGAAAGGTACAGCAACCTACACGACGCTGGAATAGCGATGGCTGGCTACGGCAGCAGGGATCACCGCACCTCCCGTCTCTATCGTCACTCCCTCGAGGGAAGGCAGAGGGCAGAAGCCAGAGGTCTGAGGCCGCACTCCGCGCTCCCACGCGCCCCGCACTCACCTGGGGCACAGCGGCTCGCGCCGTGCCGGCCCCGGCTGCCGCGGGAGCGCGGAAAGGGAGCGGCGGAACCGGGCCGCGCACGGCAGGGGGCGATCCGCGCCCGAGGAGCCGAGCCGGGACGCCGGGAAACGGGGCCGCGATCGCGCCGGCACGCCGCGAGCTAACAGAGCGCCATCGGACCGACGGCGGAGAGCGCGGGGGGGGGAACCGAGAGTTTGTGCGGTTTTTCTCTCGAAAGTACTGGGCCGTCCTTCAGCGGCACAGCCGTGCGCCCCAGCAGCGCGCGTCCGCCGCCACGGGACGAAGGGCGCCGGCTGCCCGACTCGGTGCCCGCTGCTGCCCGCCACGCGGTGCGCCGATCCCGGCACCCCGATCCCGGCACCCCGGAGACGCCGAGGCGGCGCCGAGGACACGGAAGCGGAGCTGGAGGGGTGACGGGCGGGCGGCGCCGCGGCCCGGAGGGGGAACGGAGCGGGGCCGGTGCCTGGAACAGCAGCGACAAAAAAGGAAGCGGCAGCTGCGAGCCTCGCCGGGCCTGGCAACGGCTTCGGCTCCACAGCGCAACTTGGAAGAACCGCCGCTTATGTAAGGCGTCCCGAAGCGGCGCACAGTGAGCGTGCCGCGCTCCTCGAGACCCGATCGAGATCGGATTTGCGAGAAAATGACTTCCCAAAGGGCAGCCCGAACAATGGCACGGAAATAAACATATTCCAGCGATATTTACACAAATGGCAATTTACATAGGCCGTTCGTGCTGCCTGTCCGTAAGGGCACGTGGCAAAGTGCTGAGATGCCTTCTGCAGGGGAGGCACCACACAAGTATCAGTGTGCGAAAGGGCCTCAAAGGGAACCACCAATTTAAAACCGGCTTTCATGTCGGTGCTTTATTACGAGATTAAGTTAACAGTAACATCTAAAATTACTGAAATGAACAGGGGGAGAAAAATGTGTTTGTCTGCATTCCAGCTGCATTCATGTGTAACCACTGTAACTGTGATGCAGCTGTTTCGTGCCCCTGCATGATGATACAATTTTCATTCATTGCTTGGGGAGGCACAGAGAGGGAAACACAGACCTCGACGCTCTTCCTCATCAGCTGGCTCAGCGCATCGCAGCCACGCCGAGTGCAGCTCCTATCTTCAAAGCCGGGAAGAGCAAAGGAAGGCAGCAGAACCAGATGGCTCAGGCCTAGGGGCTGTGTCCTGCCATACTAACAGAGCCATGGGGAAGAACTGCTCATTCCAATGAGCTTTCCACAGACTTTCACATACATTAATTGCAAATAATCACCAATAAAAACAAATGAAATCCGTTTTTACCTTCTAGAAAAAACTTCAAAATTGTTTTAGGTCTAAACATAGATTAACAAATTTGGCCCCTGTAATCAAGACAGCCCCACTCAAAATAGATAGTTCCAGGTTTATTAAAGATGTAAAGTATCCCTTGGATGTATTCCAAATATACTGCTATTATTCATTAATATTTGTGCTCACGTTACATCAAGTAACATTTTAAATAACTCCCAAACAATACCAACTAAACATCCAGGAATCCAAAACAAACAAAACCCCCAGTGCTACGCACACATCCCCTGTACATACACACTCACACTGCACTTTCAAAACTGCTGGAAGTCAACTGAAGTGAGACAGCATCTAAACACGTGGTGCCATCCCAGCTCTGCATTTCCATCGCCTATTGAAATGCACATAAGCACCCACACAGCTGCAGAAGAAGGTGGCCCGAGGAAGCAAGCCAACTGAAAGACCTGGCTGAGTGGGAGGAAGGACAGATTCAGTGTTTTCAGCGAATCCATTTCTTTATCCAGTGTACCACGCAGTCACAAGACTCACTGCCAGCACAACGGAGGGAAAAGAAGCAATAACGTTTTCTTTTCTTACAGTGGGAATACCATTTACGCTTAAAGATCACACTGCAGTAAGACACTGTAAATAAGTACACTGGAAAAACAAAAACAGAAAGTGATCCATACCCTTACCTTTCCGTGTGTTCTCCGTCACATCTACACCAAACTGGATGATGTCACCTGACATTATCTCACATGGTGGGCTCTCCTCAGACCCTCTACTCAGTCTCTGGCTATTAATAAAGGTACCATTACTACTTTTAGTGTCTTGAAGATAGAACTGCAAAAACAAACAAAAAGAACATTACGTTACCTGGAGAAATAAAACAAGTATGTTGAAACTGAAGTGTCAGTAAAATTGAATTTGCTTTAAAATATAGCTTGACACCCAATGTAGAGAAGAACTAATGCACTGAACTCAAGGTATTCTCCTCGGGATGTAACACCTTCACATAACTAAAAAATAAAAATATTTGTTGATTATTTGACACTAGTGCCTGCATGGAAAGAATGAGATCACCTTGGCAACACCTTTTGCCACACGCACATAAGAATCTGTTCATCAATATGAGGATTTCAACTCTATGAGGTGAAGGTGCCTGAGTTGCGCGATACAAACGTGTTATAGGAGGAGCAAGGACTGAGAGTGAAAATAAATCCTTTGGAAGATGACAGGATTCAGGAATTGTAATAACACCTGACTGAAACTAAGGAAAACAAAATTAGGATGCTTTTACTTCTCAGGGAAACTAGTCCACACCATTATCACAGAATCACAGAATTGCAGGGGTTGGAAGGGACCTCTAGAGATCATCGAGACCAACCCCCTGCCAAAGCAGGTTCCCTACACCAGGTCGCACAGGTAGGCGTCCAGGCGAGATCTGAATATCTCCAGAGAAGGAGACTCCACAACCCCCCTGGGCAGCCTGTTCCAGTGCTCCGTCACCTCACCGTGAAGAAGTTCTTACGCACATTCGTGCGAAACTTCCTATGCTGCAGCTTATGTCCGTTTCCCCTCGTCCTGTCTCCACGTACCACTGAAGAGAGACTGGCCTCACCGCTATGGCCGCCACTCCTCAGATATTTATAAACCTGGATCAAGTCCCCTCTCAGTCGTCTTTTCTCAAGGCTAAACAGACCCAGTTCACTTAGCCTTTCTTCATAGGGGAGATGCTCCAGGCCCTTCACCATCTTTGTGGCCCTCCGCTGGACTCTTTCCAAGAGATCCCTGTCTTTTTTGTACTGGGGAGCCCAGAACTGGACACAGTACTCCAGATGAGGCCTTACCGGGGCAGAGTAGAGGGGAGGATCACCTCCCTCGACTTGCTGGACACGCTCTTCTTAATGCACCCCAGAATGCCATTGGCCTTTTTGGCCACGAGGGCACACTGCTGGCTCATGGCCAACCTGTCGTCCACCAGGACGCCCAGGTCCCTCTCTGCAGAGCTCCTCTCCAGCAGCTCATCCCCCAGCCTGTATTGGTGCATGCAATTATTCCTCCCTAGGTGTAAGACCCTACACTTGCTTTTGTTGAACCTCATCCAGTTTCTTACTGCCCAGCTCTCCAGCCTGTCCAGGTCTCGCTGAATGGCAGCACAGCCTTCAGGTGATTATGTTAATCCTAGGATCGATTCATTGTCAGGTACCTTTGTAAATATCCATTTGTAGCGTTAATTAAATTCTAATAGCAACTTACTGAATCTTAAGTGGCTTATGACACAAGGGGAACTGCCCCATCTAGGAGAGGCCACCTGGCAAGTGAGTCACCAGTTGAGACCTGATCAGCAGGCAGCATAAGAGAGGGACTGCCATATTATTAGGCAGCCAAATGCAGCTGAAGTGGGCCATGGGCAGAACTTCAAGGTGACAGTGGTTATTAAAGGATCCTTATACACATCAGAAGTCTAACTTCCTGCACTTGTAAGGAAATTCATCAAGTAGCAGGTGGGAGGCCGAGTGCTGCCTCCAGAAATGAGCATATTCCCATGTCTTACCTATAAAAGCAACTCATGATTTTTTCTGTTTGAGGATTCAATAAAGAAAAACAACATGCTTTTGTCTATTATCACACTCCTCAAAAAAAAAAAAAAAATACAGTAAAAACATTGAAGGAAAACTTGGGTTTAAAAACGATGAGACCAGCAGTAGTACTTTTCAAACCTCATCTTGGAACATGACTCCAAGCACATGATATGTATCTGACATGCTCATCTTCAGCACCTGACAGCTTCAATGCAATTGGGTCCACAGGATGGGACTCAATACAGCAATTGAGATGAATGTCAAAACAGGCAAACTCAGCTAGATGGAGGTAATGACAGAACGACAAGCAGCACATGAAAGACTTCTACTCAAGAGATATGCCTTTGATCTTAAATTAGAAAAAAAAAAAAATCGGTCACATGTCCATCAGGATGAATTATGGACAGATCAGGAAATATTGGCTGTTTTCACTGCATTAATCATCAGACCCATCCCCTCTAAACAGTACTCTGTGTTACAAAATATTACATATTAGTATAAATAATAGTTATATGGCTTTTGTCACAGTTATAGGTTTAAAGTCAAGCAAATTAATTAGCTCATTAATTTACTTGTCTGAAAGTATTCCACCCTCATGGTTGAGTGCACAGAATTATTTTTACTTCCTGTTTGCTTTCAATTAGCACTCTGCTCCTTTTGAAAATCCTTCTGTTATGAAGAAGTGAGTCACAGGCAAGGAGAAACAAACATGTTTATGCTTACCTACCCCACCCTTTTCTTTCCTATACATAATACCTGCCTTTTAGTCCTCTACATTTTGGATTCAAGGATGCGAATATATTTCTGCAGCATCCACAGACGGGGCATTGAGAAGATAGCACAGAAAAACACAGAAGAGTTACCATGGGAAAGGAAATGCAACACACCATCAGCAGTGCTAAACTCACAAATTCCACATGGAACAACAGAAGTGTAAATAAACAGCTATAATAAATACACATTCCATTTTATATTATCACATTGATGTCCATTTAAGTGCATGCTACTAAATTTCATCATGTATGCTTTAGAAAAGTGATGCTGTTAAAATGTCTTTAAGTCTTTACAAACAGAATTAACACTATTCCCTGCATCTAGCAAAGAAATAACAGCACCAGCAACATGTTAATAAGCTGGTGTCTAAGCAGAAACGCACTGACTTCAGCACTTCAGAAGAAGGTTTCAGCCATCTCATCCTTAATGCAGCAGTTGGCAAGCAACCCACAGCTTTGGTCGCTTCCATGCAGCAAATTTACATGTTATTGCCATCCTGCTTTCACTAGCAGCCTTCATCTTTCCCAAAGATCAATCCCTAGGAAAAAAAAAAAGTTCTTTATAGGTCCTTTATAGGACCCTGAGACAGACACTCACTTCTGTACATTAACTACTATTTATGGCAGCATACTGGTATTTAATACAGCATTATGTACTCCATGTTCTAGGTAGGCTCTCCAGTTTGCACAATGCCTGTTACCAGCAGCTGTGTAATGAAGGCATTCCTGCTTGCAGTGCATGCTGCCCAGCTCCAGCAGCGGTGCCGGCTTCGACACAACCAAAGGCATTTCAGCCCCATGCTCAGGGCAGTCACACAACCACCTCCACGGCTCTACTGGCTCACTGTTAGCCCCAGCAAAGCAGTTTGGAGAGCTGACGCAAACTCTGCTTACCCTGGTAGTGCTGGAACAAAGGGCAGTATGTGCTGCCTAATGACACCTGGTTTCGTAATTCACATCTCCCTCCAGATCAAACTAAAAACTCAGCCCTCTTGTGCCTTACATGTGGGCTGAGTGCAGTTGGGGCAGGTGAGGGCAGAACCTCTTAAGACTGCATCTTTCTTTTTAAGACAACAATACCTATGGCTCAAATGGTTCTTTCCCCTCCATCGGAGGCAATGTACAATTATTTAAGAAACTTACTTTCCAGTATCATATATATATAATATATCACATATTACATTTCCAGTATCTGCCTTCTCAGACAAAAAAATAAATTCTAGTCCATGTTCTGATTTGGTCATTTATGTTTTCACGGTTGTTTGCATCCTCTCTCATTTATACCTTGTTAATAAACTCACTTAATTGTCCTTATCATGCTGCTTCCACAAAATTTAAGATGTTATTTTGAAGTCAAGCTTCCCCAGGACCACCCATATTACTTCGAAGCCTCCTTAAGGGACTTCCGAAGTATTAGATTTTTGTTTCCATGATGCTTTACAAGGTATTATGTGGTATTGATCATATTTCAGGTTTCTGCTGAGCTTTGCAAACTGAACACAATTACCTCCTCTTCTTTGACCTATGGTCAAATGGTGACAGAAAAACCTTACACCATTCAAGTTCCACCGCTTTTTAGGTCAGTGACTCAGAGTACCAACAACTTGCAAATCACAGTCTGCATTTTACTTTCGTGCAGTCAGGGAGATATGAAATGTGTGCATGGACAATGTATGAATTCTGGTGACATTAGGGAATTAGACAATCGCTATGCTCCAGATTGTAGCTTTCCACATGAAATGTAGGAGAATTTTCAAAGAAACAAAACCAAACCAAATAAACAACCATTCTGCTTATAGCTACTACTTAACTAACATCCTATTTCCAAGAGGGAGGCGTAAGATAACTCTCTACATAGCCAGACAAGTCAGAAAGTGAGATGTCGATTTCTGGCTTCTTTGTGTTTGTTCTTCCCCAAGCTGTGTGCAGTTCTCCATAGCATGAGACATTTCTGAAGGAACTCGAAAGACAAACAGTGGGCTCAGAGATGCATAGGAAAGAAAGCTTTCAGTAGCTTAATTAATTACTTCGGTTTAATTACAGTACAAGGGTAGAACCAACTGACGCATTTTGTTTTAGCCTCTTCCTACAAAACTTGCTTTTAGCAAGCACTCCCTCCTTAGCCTTCATTTTAACTGTATTCAGCATTTCTTTCAATGCACCGCATGACATCACTAAGGATCAATCTAGAAATTTAACATGAAGCTCCAGAATTAGCCCAATAAATAAAGAATAAACTCATAATTAACTCACAAGTTTAACATTTTAACTTTCTCAAAGCAAGATTAAAATCTTCAGAACCAGCTGTGTATGGTAACTGATGGCACATTCAGAAGCCCAAGGCAAGACTTTTCCTGCTGCATAGCTGTTGGTTACACGGCACAAGGTAAAGATGGAGAATAAAGGCTTCGCAAATAGGACAAAAAGAAATCAATGCTTAAAAGGTTTTCTATAAATGAGTTACTGATCATTCAAATAGTGGACTTTTTCTCCCCCAAAATTCTTACAGTAACCACTCCAAGTACAACACCATGTACAAAAACACCCCCAAGCCTCTTCCAGGCTGGAAATGCACCAGTACTGCAGTAGGCAGCAAGTATAAAAGGGTGATCGTTCTGATTCACAGAACATTTGCAATCACTGCATAAAGCCTCCCTTTTCCATTTGAAGAGTACGTACTGCTGCTCCATCAACTTGAAACATCTGTTCAGGACAATTACACTGAAAATCATAGAGAATTACTGAAGAACACAGATGTTGAGATTCACTTCATTCATGGAGTGAAATCTACATCTGTAAATGCAGACAGGCTGCAGCATATGCTCATATGCCACCCTTGTTCCACTGTTACACTGTCAAGTAAGCAAGAGGCACAAAAATGTAGGCCATTGTCTCCTTTACAGAAGTCAACCATCAATATACTCAATACATTTTCACTGCCTAGGCTATTACAGATATAAGAGTCTCCCAATTTCAGGACCTCCTATGTTACTGTTAATTTCCTCATCTCTTATCTCCTTTGTGAAAGAAATATATACAGCTACCATGTGCTGCTGAGCCCTGTTTTACACTCTCAAGGCATTAGTTTAGTCCAGAAAGATTTAAATATCTTAAATTCTCATGCTGAGGAGGTGACAAGTTCATCTTTTTGCTATACTGAGAATGAGAAAGGGGCAGCAGTGGTGTCAGCTACAGTAATAACGCCATTCAATTCTACACCGAAAGACAACAGGTTCTTCCCTCTGCTCACACTAGAGATGAGATGACCAGTCATTGGACAATTAATGCTGGTGGTACAAATGCATTGGACTAAAGCCAGTACTCACATGTAGCAAATAAATGGGGATCTAAAAATTGCAATACTTCAACACAAAATTGATCAAGACACAACTGTGTGGACCTGTCTCATACTAAGTATTCTATTAAGAGGTGAAATATACTGGTTTTGCACAATCTCAATTACAAAGAAAGATCTTAGAGCAAGACATAATGGGGTCAAAGCAATACAGCCAACATTTATCACACTGCAGCCAAAAGGTTTCTTTTCCCATACAGTTCATAGGTCACTTTACATTCCTTCAAATATTAACACTGAGTATTTTCTGAATGTGGGAGCAGCAGTTCTGCTAGCAGTGCTAACACACTGTGCTAACCACAACAAATTCCAGGTTTATCCTTTGGCTGTAAGATAGATGACAGAAGTTCAAATGCTAAATTATCTCCAGATTCAAATGATTGAGTTCCTCATTCTGGTCTGCTTAGACACATCCTAAATTCCTTTCCACTCACTCGACTAACTCCACCCACCTATCAAGGAAGTAAAAGTATTTTTCTCCATAAGCAAGCATAATTCACAGGGTGGGGTGCATAGAGCAAAACTGCTTTTCTATTTAGTTTTGTATTAGTTAAACACGTGGATCTAAAAAGCTCTTTGCTCACTGAACAACTTGGAAACAAAACCAGCGCTTTAATTTGTGAGATCTCGGCAGACCAGTTCTGAAATGATTCTAGCTACCCATGACAAGCACATGCTGTGAAATTCAGTGTGGCAGCTGAGGAGAGGGAGAGCAGCCTACCAGCAGGGCCTGGGGCTGGAGGGAACAGGGAACGTGCCCTTCTGCTGACCGAGAGCTGCGTCCTGTTCCCACCTTGAGGTTTGTTGACTGCACTGCCAGGACAACCCTGCTGCCCGCTCATACCTGTTGTCAAGCAAAATAAACTGTAGCAGTAAAAGCAGCTTCGTGCCAGCATAACTGAGTCCGGTTATAAACAGACAACCTTTTCTGGATGTAGCTGAAGTGCTCTGAAGTATGAATCGCTTTGCTGCTTGCCATGCCCTGATAGCTTGAGAGCTCTCAAATTCACTGCAGGCCTTGTGTTCAGCTCAGCTTTTGTTTGCACGATCTCTGCTGGCTTTGCCTGAAATGGGCACAGGGCTGTGTGAGGCTGGGAGGCCA
The DNA here is from genome assembly GCF_905368555.1 of Meleagris gallopavo. Classification (NCBI taxonomy): domain Eukaryota; kingdom Metazoa; phylum Chordata; class Aves; order Galliformes; family Phasianidae; genus Meleagris; species Meleagris gallopavo. Next base: position 8,597,852 of record NC_139417.1, on the reverse strand, counting down.
GGGAGGAGGAAGCACAGCTGGGACAGAGCAGCATCAAGCAGCCAGACCTCAACAGCTCCAGCTCAACACACAGCCACAGGTTATTCTCATGTTCTCCTCAGTATCGAAAGGTCACATTTCTCAAGAAAACAGAGCAAACATTTCCAAGTACACTGCACCTGTGAATGATTTGGTACAGACCTTTCTTCTGACACACCGTGTCACAGCACTTACTTTAGAACTGAGTTCTGAATCTACACTGAACAGAATTTTCAGCAATGATACACTGCAAGTTTTCACGCACGCACACACAAAGACCAAACAAAACCACCAGCCACATTAGTGTGTTTGCAGAGGAAATACCACCTCCATGTCAGGCCCCTCACACAGCACAACTGACTTAGTAAACCAGTATTAAAGCCCCATGTTTGCAGCAGCTGTAATGATCTGGAAAAGGAAAGCTCAGGACCCAAGGTGACCACAGTCAATAGCACTGCACAGTACCCACTGCTGCCCACAAAATCTGCTTTGAACCAGGTAAATTCAGAAATGGGATGACAAACATTTACTTTACAAGGATTTTTTTTTTTCATTTATATTAGGAAACAGTCATTGTTAACAGAAATCCTTTTAAAGAGCCTTAAAGAGCCTTAACAATACTTTGTAAGGTTTAGAATAATCTATGTGGAACTTAGAAGCATTTTATGTCAATAGTTCAGGCTATTTATTTATTATCAAAAGTTTTCAAGTCATATTGTTGCATTTCCTTATTAAAAAAAAAAGAGTTGACAGAAGATGGCTAAAAGTGAATGTTCAGGATCTCAAGTCACAATCCAAGCTCTCCATATTAAAACAAAAATTCACAGTCACCATTTAAAGCCTGCGGATATAAAGAAAAGCCCAAGGACAAATATCTGTTCCGCTCACCAGAAGTTTGCTGCAGTTGTGCATTGCTGCCTACAGCCCCAAAGCAGTCCCACCCACCTGCCACAGGCACAGCACCTCTTGTGACCGAGGTGCTCCACACATAAGGCAGGGTGAAGGAAGCAAGGCAGCACCCCCAGCCCAGCAGGCTGCTCCTCACCCATCACATGGCAGCAAAGGCCTGATGCAGGAACAGCCGAACACCACAAAGCAGTTTCAGAACAGCTACTATATTCGGTTTGCCTAGTTTGGTTCGTATATCACAATGACCTAAGCTAAACAAGAGCAGGGTTTCAGAGCTGGTTCCTAAGCCACGGCCCCACACCTCCCAAGGCAGCAGCAGCATCGGAGCGGTGCAGGCAGGGCTTACAGCACCAGTGACTGACCTCAGGATCTTAACACTGGAATGTACATCTCACGATCAGGATTTGAGGTCATCTGTATTACAAGACAGCTCTCTGAAATTGGGGGTCCATTTAGAGAACAATAAAAACCCGCATCATGTGTGCTTGCACAAACTGAACAAATTGCACGGCAGATCCTGGAATCTGAAAAATCCCACGGATCAGGGCAGAGCTATATGACTGTCATTAACCACTTACAGGTGTCTTTTATTTACTTTAGCTCTAAAGGGAACCATCAACACTCAAAACATTTGGAACATAAACTCTGGAAGAAAGACAGAAGTTATATGGAAAATGATATTTCACACAAGACTGCGATAGGATAACAACATTTAAGTGACAGCTCATACCAGGAGTGCTGCTTTCACTCTAGGGCTGTGCTCTCATCCCAAACTTTGCACAAAAGGTACTTAAGCCTGGGCTTTTCTGTTATTATTATTTTTTTAAGTGGAACCAACAAGAACAGAATCACCATCACAAAGGCAGGTTACCCTTGCTAACCCAACCACCCTCCCGCTCTTCTAGCAGAGCTGCTGACACACTATTAACCTCACACACTACTTTTAGAAGCAATTTATAATCCAGTTCGAGAGTTGTGAATTAACACCCCCCAATAATCACATCCTGTAACTGCAAAATGTAGCAAAACTCCCTGGCATAGAAGAATGAGTTCTGAACGCTCTTTATTACACTGTAATATCTTCAGATCTCAAAATTCTGTAATAAGCATTCATGTAGAGGACTGCTGTTGAAGGATGTGATCTGACACCATCCCAGGCACCATGCACAATATCGTTGCTTTTACTGAATACGCTTTTCTGTGATGAGCAGACAACGCAGAATAAATGGTTCAAAAAGGCAGAAGTTACTCAGCAACACCGCCCCACCCACAGACCACACAAGTGATCCAGAGATGCACGCGCCGTCCAAAGGAACAAGATGACAAGATGCTCCAGAAAAAAGCCTTTTTTAACCCAAAATGTGAGAACAGCATGCAAAAATAGATCTCTCTCCATCAATGTCACTAGTTTTGATGCAAAAGGCTATTTTTAAAAAAGATGAGATTAGAGGAAGAGTTCTAATCGAGAAGTAATTTGGTTTATATATAGCTGTCTGACTCGCTACAGTAAGACATCTGTCACCATAGTTACTAATTACTAGTCTTTAAAACACCTCTTTTTACTTAACTTTTTGTCATTAGGTTTCACAAGAATTCCCAAAAATCAGCCTTCTGCTACAAGCGCTGGACGGCTTCAAGACAACAAGAAAAAAATTCAATTAATTATCTTCACATCTGAATCTTAAAGTCTGTCACCTCACATACATCGTGCCTTGAAACCTCCTCTTGTAAGATAATCACAGAATAGATGAAGAACACTGACAGCCTCAGAAAAAAGGATGCAATTCCATGCTGAAAACAGACAAAGCAGAAATGTTCCTGCCAAGCACTCCCCAGCTCGTTGCTCATTTTAATGTAATTTTCTTGAGAGGAAAAAATAATTAAATTTCCATCTGCATTCCACAGTAAAGATGCTGATATTTTAACACATCTTGCTGCGTTAAGTGCTACTTTAAAATAAATGAACAATAAAGTGCAATTCTCTGAAAAATTATTCACACCATCCTGAGATGTTCAAGTTGACTCATTAGAATACAAAAACAACATAACGAAGAGACTTATTTTGTATTATTGCTGTCATGAATGACAGCATCCTATACAACAATACAGGTACTTGGAGAAAGCCTGTGTAGCTCCGCATTACCTGGCCGGTGTTAGGGACTTGTACTAATGGATTAAACCAGGTTTTCCAGAGGATATTGTACTTGTTGCCCTGTAAGTTGTTCTGCTCAACTTCATTAAGAAAGTTCATTCTTTTATTACACAAGTCATGGCGTTGGCTACGTATCGTTGGCACTGACTACTTTGTGTAATTTACATCAACTTCTATCACCATGGCACGCAGACTTACCCTGGGGAAAACGCACCGGCAGTGCACCTTTCTGACATGTTACAGTGCTCTCTATGTTAATCAATTATGGAAAGTGCAACTCAATATGACTTTAAAATAAAGGAAAAAAAAAAAAAAGACTTAATAGGCCACTACCCAAAAATTCAGACTTCTTTAGGATGGCCGCTTAAAATAACACAAGAGCTCCAATATGCAAAATCTTGCAGAAATATTCAATCGTGATGCCCTTGCAGGAATACTTCCCTCTAAAACCAGACTACAGCCAAATACTGCTGTTTGCTGTAATAATTTAATGGGAGTTTGACAACATGAAATACTTTAACTTTGCAATAATGAAAGTAAATATTATCACAAAGTGCACACAGTCCCAAAGACTGTTTTTGTAGGAAGCATATATCCAAATAAAATAAGCCAAGAATTATTAGCTCTGCAAAGAGCAGGTTCCACAACTTATTTTTAAATGTATGTTCCTAAAAGTTTGTGGTTTTTCTTACCTCCATTTGCCAAAAGCACCTGCACTAAAATATTGCACTTGGAAAAAAATCATAAAATTATTCAGAGAACTAAAATATTCCTAAATTTGTGATCAAGAGGAAATGATTACACACTCAACAGTTACTTTCTCTGACCAACTCAATAATAAGTATATTGGAGTACAAGATGTAAAATCAAAATCGAAAACCAAAATCCTGCGTTCTTATCTCTGACCGCAGCAATGAGAAGTGTAACATAAAAGGGGAGGTTGGTCATGTTTGGAGATGGCTTTGCTCTAAAACCAGAGGTAAGGCACAAATCTCGTCTAGTCTTAAAATTTAAGAGGCTGATATTAGTAAAGCTCTGCACTAACAGAAAATAAATCCAAGGATTCATAACACTTACTAAAAGAAATGCTGAATTGTTTTAGTGAGAAAACACTGGGGGACAGGTAGAATTGATAGAAAAAGTAGAAAATGAATGAAAGAAAGATTTTAAAAAAATTATTTCTTCAAACACTAACAGGATCTTGCAGAGGTGACTATTAGGACAAGAAACTAAACACTAACATTAACTATTTTTCCCACTTCCTCAAAATTCCTGAAGTAATAAGGCAACTCAATTATTAAAAAAAAAATTCACCAAAAATTGAGATATTAGTTTAGAAGTTTAATTGAATTCCTGTCAGCAATTACATTTTTCAGTTGCAGGCAAAGCGTAAACAACAGAAGCCAACAAGGTTACCTGACAGCTCACCAGATGAAGAGCCAGACGAGAAAACCTCCCCTACGGAAGCAATGAGAACAAGGAGGTAGGTAACCCATCAACAAACTCAAACTCTCAGCACAGTCCCAGGCGCTTGGAGGTCGGTGCAGTTCTGCAAAAGCTGTCTAACTATCTTGCACACACTGAAGTTTCTCCCTGTAGTTAATCATTACATCGACTCTCCTCTGCTCCTCTCTTCTCACGTGTTCGCTTGTTAACTGTATAGAGAATAAAGGGAGTATCTGCTGCAACTACTGCAACCTCTCCCCATTTTTATTCCTTCCACGTAAGGTACTGCTGTGTTTACCTACAATCCTTAATCCCATAATACTGCTGTTTTATGGCAGCAAGACCTCCCAGTGATATACATACAGATAAGGAAAAAAAAAAAAAGAACCACATCAAATTCCACAAACACTTCCAAACACAAGCATGGTATGGTAAGCAGTTTTCTCTGTAATACTGTATAAAAACTTGTAAAAACCCTGATGAACTTATGAAGAAGCTGTCTCCCTTTTAGTAAGGGATAGATTCCATCTGTAAAGGCTGTAATGTGACTTCTGCACTGGTTATCAATGTCAGAGCAGGCCTACTTAATTCATCTCTCTGTCAGCAGGAAATCCTTGCTCTGTGTATCCAACATCATCTGCTCCCAAACTATGAGAGTTTTCAAAAAGAAACTGTTTGGTTGTAGTTAGCTATAGTTAAAATGACCGTACTGAGGATCCATTTAATGCTACGGTGATATAAATTCAACACGGTCAACAAAGATGCAGAAGCATAAGTCCTAATTCAAAAGCACAAATGACTCTGAGAATTTTAATCATGGCAAATCAGGTGTTTTTTGTAGCAGGACCAGAGCACAAATATTTCCATAGTAACTCACCACAGCATGGTGAATCCATTGCATACATCATGCTGAAAACAGGGGCCACCAGAGTCCTTCACTCCTGTTTTTCTCAGAACTCCTCTGAACTGGGCAAGGATCAACACTTGTTTTTATTTTTTTTTTAAAAGAACTAACTTAAACTTTTTTTCATTCTGTGTTTTGAACTTCACCATTCCGTACAGAGAGCAGATGTAATTAACTGGAAGCAAAACAGTCAGAAGGGTGCGGCTCCACCCAAAGACGGAAAATGCATTTTCCAGATAGAGGAGAAATTTGACAATTGGGAGTTTATTTGTACCGCAGGCATTGCCAAGCCGTACCTCCAGCAAAGTGAGAGTGAACACAGGCTGGGAGGGAGCCGTTGTTTATGTGCAGCTCACTCTTGGGTCAAGAAATCTGAAGCAAGCAGCAACTAGAAGCTGCTATTCACAAAACAAAAGGCAGATTATTCTGTGTTCCTCTGAGATCTGTGAGTGGGCAATAACAGAAGTTTAACATTCTTTTAAGCATGAGGAAAGACAAGCATGGAGCATCTGTGTGCATATCAGGACGAGTCTTCCAGTAACATGACAGGGTAGGAGCAGGTTTTGGATAGGTGATGTTGGGGTGCCCAGCCGGGCACTGCAGCACGGCCTTCTGCCTTGGGGATGGCAAAGGGAGTGCACAGATGTGACGTGTGTGCTCAGCAGCACAGCAGTGACTCACCAGTTATACTGGACTTAGTCAAGGACAAAAATCACATACATGGTACCTCGGGTTTTCAGATTAAAAGGTTTGCAAACGTGGCAAAACTTCCCAAGCTAATTACTCCAGCACAGCTTCCCACACAACACCTCTTAGTGCCTTTTCCTTAGGTATGTGCCACGCTTCCACAAAGTCAGCAGGGACATCATGCTGATAACGCCGTGCCCATGACTTTCATTCTTCAGATAGAGTAAAGAAACCCAAATGCCTTTTAAAGCCTCTTGATCAACAAAAGAAGTGCTTTGCACACGTGGCAGGAGCAGAGGAGCGGGCGGGTTGCCCAGGGTGGGGCGGGCAGCTCCAGGGCCTGCTCCTGTCACATCCAGCACCCAGCCGAGCCGTTCTGCACTCCACGTGCCACATTTCTTTCTGAAGCAAAGCAAACATCTTCAAAAAGAACTTCTTCCAGGCACCGCTTGTTCAAGACTGTCCTTGCCCTCCTCCCCTCAACCATCATAAATCTCCCAAAGGGAAACAGAAGTTTTAATTTTCATACAGTCCTCAATAACTTTTCAAATGGTGGATCCTTCCGAGTATGAAAACCAGAGACAACTACATGCAGGTCACACTACACAACGGTCAGCACGCAATGTCATATTGCTCTTACCAGCATCGATATCATTTGCTATCTAAACCTGAGTTGTAACCACTAGAGGGCAATTATATACACTCAGATTCTATTTTAGTAAAGCGAACCAATTCTATGAAAACAGTACCTATCAGAAGATAAGTAATCTTCTGGTTTATTTTCTGAAAGTATTTTTCATAATGAAAATGGCATTAACTGTAGAACATACATTGTGATTTGTCTATACTGTGTATTCCATCTTTATAGTCTAAAGCCCTCGCACATGAGCTGCAACATTCACAATACTTCTCAGACTTGAAAAATAGGCTTCTCAACTTCAGTGTTCCTGCTATCGAAATTACATAAGCTACTGCAATTCTATCCAGAATAAGTAAGCATGTGTAAAAATCAGTGCTGTCAAAGCCTTTTCAGATTAAACATAGGAAGTGAACTTCCTATCAATTGTGAAAACACATCTAGCCAGAAGAAAGCCATATGCTCCAAAGGAGCCGGAATTGCCATGTGGATTTTTTCCACATCTAATCAGCGGCTCAAAAATACTGCTGCTATGAGAACAGTGAGGCTTTTCCTTCGCAGTTTCTTGAAACATGTTCCTGACATTTACTGTCTCAAGTTTTGCTACCATTCATTATCCAGACTCTCAGAAGAACAAAAGAGAAAGTCCAGAAACTAAAGCAGACCAGAATGAGTCATTCACTAAAAGAGCAAGAAGAAAAACAACTGGGAGAAGGATATGCACTGGTAACATTTTAAGAATTATTTCAAAACCTACAGTTCCACTAGAAGATGGAAAAAAACCTCAGCAAGCTTGGTTTCTGCAGTCATTAAAAATGATAATGTCACTGAACAGACATTCAGTGCATTCAAGCACTCGTCAAATCAGTCCCTTTACACTGGCTCATCATCAATGTTCCACATTGTTCTGTGGAACAAAAACAGATGAACCCTCAAACTCAGTTCACATGAAACTCATCCTGCGTCCCCAACAAACACAGGCTTCCCACAGAAAAACACACCTGCTCTTTAGCAGCAGGCTTTGAAATACTAAGAGGTTTGTCATCCAAGCTTAAATTTAATATGGCTAAAGACAAGACTTTATACTTTGATTAAAGAAAAATCAGCAAGTCTTTTTCGCTACCTATAATTAAGTAAAGCAGTCTAGTATTACTATTAAGTTTTAATAAACTTGAATTAGGATCAGATATTATCCGTGGTTTATTTCAAAGGAAAACAGCTTGGGTTTCTGGGAATTGATGGCATTAAGAGCAGCATGGCTAAATACACATTCAAGAGAAATCTGCCTCCCCATTGCTGGTTTTATATGCCTGCAAACACCAGGCATATCAAACCCTATAGATAATGTGAGCTGGCAATGCTTCATTGGTTTATTACAGCTTTGTTTTATTTCAACACCAACTTTAAAAAATAATAATTCATTCTTCTGCTAGAACAATCTGCTAAACTGATTTTGATGAAGTGCTTAGCACTCAAAAACAGGTAAAATGCTCAAACCGAAGACTGGACAACCAGTCTTTATTATAATATGCTAATATTATAATATAAAAGGAGTAACAATTTTATAGGTAAATCAGTAACAGCTCTCCTGCTTGCTTATAGATTCTGTACAGTGAAGGTACATAACCTGGAAGATAGGAGCAACAAATGAAGCAACGATTCCTGCACACAAAGCACCTTTCCACACTGCTCTCCTCAGCAGGCAGTGTTTAGCCTGAGGAAGCGAGGTCTTTTCCTACTGGATTTCAGGCTGCCTCCTTCCCCTGCTGCCACCTGACAGTAGCTGCAGAGGGCTGAAGCAGCAGCTTAATTTTAGATACTCTTAAGCGAGGCTCGGCAGCAGTTCCTGGATAGAAGCGTGCACACTGGCCCAGCTTGTATGTGTCTCCTGGTTATACTGGATAGATAGCACATTCCTTGACAGCACTCGGTATCTCCCATCTAAGTTTTCAGGGAAGCGTCAGGAATCAGTTCTCTGCTTTCTCCTCTGTATCTGCACCCTAACAAGCTCCTTCCTTCTCCTGGGGTCCACGCTGCAGACACGCTGTGCCACACACACGCCCGCTCCGCTCTCCCAGCCATCTGCTCCAGGAGCTGCTCTGCAGCACACCCAGCTTCCTCCCTCTGATCCGCTTCGGTTTCTCTTGGAAGGAAAACTGGGCATGTGGAGGAACTGAGCGCAGACGGGTCCTTCCCACCACGGATCTGAGTGTGTCCAAAGCGTGCGAGCCACCAGAAGCGCAGCACAGGACATCCTGTGCTACAGGGTCAGCCTTCAGCAGAAGGTATCTTAAAAACAAAGGGGTACTGCAATTGCAGACATAAGCACAAGAAATTGTTCTTATGGACCGAAAAGACTTTTTTTTTTTTTTTAAACAGCATTTGTATATTTCATGTCTTGCTTTTTTCATGCCTTTCTTATAGTTTTCTTTTTTAAAGCTAGGTACAAGAGAAACATTCTGTTAATCACAATCCCTCACACTGTTCAATTGCACTTTTCACACTTAATTCCGGAGAGCCTGAACAGTTTATCTACCTGCAGAGCCCACACACACCCAACCAGCCTGCACTCGAGCAGCTCCACACCTCCAAGCTTCCAGTCCTGGGCACTCAACCACAGCGAACGCCAACCAGCTCAAAGCCTGATGATGCACACCAGCCAGCAGCCGTCACCTTTCGTCAGTTTCTCAACACTTTTATAACCTCAGCATTTCCTAACAGGCTCATCAGGAACAGCAACATTTTCTTCACTTCCTTTTGAAAGGTTTAGCTTGAGAATTTAAACAACAGAAACAGTAAACAGATCAGCCACAGTAAGAGTTCAGAGTAACAAAGCAAAAGGAAAATCCCAGGACAGCTCACAGAGATACTGTCCTGGAAGAAAACTAGAGGGCATTTTTATCCATGTCTAATTGCTGTCTTTAAAATAATTTACAAACATACTAAATGTTTTATAATTTTAAAGTCTCTCTGTATTTAATCAATCATTCATATAATCAATAACCAATGGGAAAGTTTTTTCACTAGTTTTCACTAACTAAAAAGAGTATTTCAACCACTAAATAAAGCAATTCACTCAACAGTAACATTCTGTAAGTTACAGTAGAAGTATTACTGCACTGGGCTAGGGCCAGAATGCCACATATTTACTTCTTTCCCAGTGGGACAGCAACAGTCACTGAACTCTCTCAGGAACAACCATCAGCTTTTACTCCACCATTCCCCTCCTTCTGCAGGCTCACTCATTCTTGCAATTACCGATGCTCTGCCCTGCAAACTCAGGAAGAGGTGTGCCCAGGTGAGTCAACGGATCAGCAGGTATTTCCTTACCACTTCAACTGCTCAACTTCTCTCAGACTTCCATGCGGCCATAATTACAACTGCAGATTCAATACAGAAGAGTTCATTTCCTAACTCACTCCAAGCATAAAATGGAATTGGAAAAAAAAAAAAACCACAAAAAACCCACCTTGATTCAATAAGAAAATTAATTTACTAAAATGCTAACTCTTAAGACACACAATTCATTTTAAAGCAGTACAATCCTTTCATTATGCTAAGAGTCACTCTGCAAATAAATAACCATCAGAGCAGTCTGTCTGATCAAGGAAATTCTAATCTGCTGTACAAAAGACTCACAACAAATGCTGCTGCTGCTGCACTGTCACAATGATGGCTCTACTTGATGCCTTCAGAATATTTTGATAGAACTTCAGAAATTAAGCTGAAAGAAATAGACATGCTTAAAAATGAAACGTTCAAACATTGAACAGAAAATTTTCAAGGAAAAGCTTTGTTACCTTAAATGATAATTGTAACTTTTAAGATGATTTTTTTCCAACAGCATAAAAGTCTGCTCTTCAAGCACTAAGCTTAATCCAGAAGTAAATTTTAAAAAGAAGAAGTGATAACACGCTTCCTGTTGTGTTTTGTTTTAAGAGCAACTTGCAACCTGAAGCATGCAATCCAACTTCAACTGTTTTGATGTTTCAGTATTCCCCTTTTCATAGCTTCATCCACTTGCAACTTCAATCATCATCTCTGTATCCCATCATCTTCCCTAAATTTCCAATGGAATCAAACCCCATGGTGCGTTCATTGTTCTGGTGTTCACTTACCCAATTTCTTTATCCCTAATATGAGAATTCATCTGTGCCTGAGTGCCGTACAAAGCTCACACCCACACTTCTCATATCTGACTGTACAGAGGTGCTTCCCGTTCCACACAGTACCTGAGCACTCCCAGACCTTTCTATACAGCTAGCAGTCTCAAGAAGTGATTGCTCGTATTATGAGCAGTGTGAGATACGTAATCAGAAAAGTTGTGTCTAGCTTTTCACATCACTCCTTTCCCCCCAGTTTTCTCTCTCCAGCCCCTCACAATGCTTACCCTTGATTTCATCAGCCATGCAACATTTACATTGAATCCATGCAGACAAAAGGTAGAAGGAACCAAGGCTGCAGCCGAGATGGGGCACTACCACAGTTCTTGTGAATCTCTCTCTCCTCCTCCGTTGAGAGGGGCAGCAGTGGGAGGAAGGCAGCAGTCAGGGTCACGATGACTTTCAGGAAGCCACGTGCAGACTTTGCGCAGTGCCCAGTGGGAAAGCGGTGCTTGAAAACACACAGCAAGTAGATAAGGCAGCTCTTTATGTAAAGCAGCAATCCTTCTTCCTCCCCCATCACCGGGCAGAATGCACGGCCAAACAGTTATACACAGATGCACAGCACAGACAAGGGAGCTAAAATCTATAGTCCAGGTGTTTTAAGAGCAGACTGAGTGTCAGTGTGTGGATGGGAGGATGGATGGGGATCCTGTAAAGTAGAAAGCCTCGCATAGCACTTGAGAAATAGCTTGGGGAAATCCTGTGTGCTCACAAGCTTTCCCAATGCAGATTTGTTCTCATTTCTTCAATTTTGTTACACACTTTATTAAGTATCAGTATTTTGCAGAACTTTTTTTTTTCCTGTCATCTCAGTAGAAAAACTGAAGGAAACCTTTAAGCAAGTCCACAAACTGAAACTGCATTTGGTACTGTATTTGGCTTAAATGGTTATATGCTTGTATTACAAATAAAATGAGGTTAGTACCTAAACAAACAAAAACAAACACCACCACCCACCCTCACACCACCAGGACAACTCACAAACTACAAGAAGATCAGGTAAATGCAACAAGGCTCGCTCTGCTGCAATGCTGTAATTCAGTGGTGCTTTTTTTGCTGCCTACTTCATTTCACTCTCCCTGTCACTTTACCAGACCTTCCCTAACACTGCCACAGACACCTGGCACTAAGTGAGTTATGAACAAAACGTGCAGGTTCAGTAACCTCGGACTTTCTGAATGGTGTTTTCATTGGATGATGTAAAATATGTTACCAGGTTTTATTTCAAAGTGTTAGTTTTAGCTTTGTGAAAGGAACTACAAAATATACACTGAATAAAGTACTTTTTGATTTGGACCAAAATCCTGTAAGACAATAGAATTAGAAACTAAGAAGCACGACTCCTCTCTGAATGGCAATGCTGAGTTTTGCAGAAGGAAAGAAAGAGCCATGTTCTACCACAGCCTGCATTATCTAATTTCTCATTAGCACTGCAGAAAAACAGCAAGACATACAAGCTTCCTGCTATAGGACGTGTTTAGATTTTACCCAAATGTAATACCAGAGCATCTGAAAAACGTTTAATAGTTTACTTAGGAAAAAGCAATACTTCATGTCTGTTTTTCAGGCCTTGAAGTCATTATACTTAAGAAAAATGATCAACTAAAGTACTTAAATGACAGTATTTACAAAACTCCTAAATCTGGCCCAATACACCCTTAGCACATTAAGCAACGATGTTAATTATTGTAATTTAGGCATTTAAATGATAATGCCCTTACTATGCCTCAAGGGTAGGCAGGTATCTGAGCACTTTGCACTTTAAAGAAGCTGCACTCTGACTTCATGCTTCTGGTTATATAGAATAAATATACAAGGCATCCCTCCCACTGGAGCTCGTCCTCGAGCAAGGTCACAGAGCTCTTTCCAAAGGCTTCTTCTTCTTCAAAGCAGATAAACTTTCTCCTCCTTTTGCTGCCAACAAACAGAACTCATACTTAAAACACTGGATTAAAAAAGTAAAACTCCAGTGCAGCTGACACTTTCAATTGCTCAAAAGTTGCTCCATCAGGAGAACTGGGTCTCTCCACCAGCTAGAGTCCACGTAGCATATGAATTAAACAAAAGAACTTGCTACAGTAATTGAACAAGCCCTCAGACCTGCTCACTGACACAGCTAAGGTTCCTGCACTCCAGGCAGCTTGAGAGTGAATGCACTGCATCTACAACTCCTCTCATTCTGTGCTCATCTATTACCTGTGTTCTTTTCTTCCACCCAAGTGAGACATCATCAAGAATGATAAAAAGCAAGAGCTTCCTTTTGAGTGCAGATAATGGACTTCAGTTTGAGATCACTAAAATATCACAGGAACATTGTGCACTGTCAACAGTTACGCAGCACTTTCATCTAGCGCAGCTAGGACTTGGTCTTCAATCACAACCACCAAGAAAAAGAGTATTTGGGAAAACTCAGCATGAACCCAACAGTGGAATAAAATCCTTTTATCCCCAAGTATTAACAAGCACTTACTATTTCTCAAATCTTTCTGTTGACCGCAAATGTTTGCACCGTGTAGGAGACAATATAGTTTGCACTCAGCTTTTCTCACCTATATAAGAAGCAATATTTAAAGCAGCATTATGTAACATACTTTTTAGACTTAATTTAGGTTGAGGCATGACACCAGCAGACAGATCACTGAAATAATGTAACAAGATTACAGCTCCCTTAACATTAGACTCAAAACTACATCCTCATTGTAGGTTTTTAGAGGATACTAAAAGGCAATTATTTCTGTAAATCTTTTGGAAACAAAACTGCAATATAAATGAATGTGTTCAACAAGTTTAAACTACAAAATACATCAAAGAGTACAAGTTACAGATCTCACAAGAACGACTAGTCATCAAGATTCTTTAAGATTACATCATAAAGCTTACATCACCATCTAAAAGTCATCCAACATCTACCCTGGGAAGACTCAAAATAAAGCTTTGCAAGAAACGGAAAAGAAAATCAAATGCACTTTCATTTGATCAATCAGGGGAGACCAAATCTGTACATCTGCATACAGGACTGTTTGAGTTCAGGCACACTTACTCTGAGCTATGAAGCAAGGATGTCCAGAAGAACATGCAGGAATGCAATCTGATTAAGTAGCTCAAAGAAACCAGGACAGCTGCATTAGGGCAGGTTATGTTTTGGTTGGTCAGTTGCAGGGGGGTTGTTTGGGTTCTTTTTTAAATTTCTTTTTTGTTTTAACCAAACTAATGCCTCTCAAGCCCATTCTGGAATGTTGCGTCAGACTAAGTGAACCTACAGCTAAAAGGCAGATCTATATGAAAGGCAGTATTGTGCAATAAGATGTGTTGTATAACCTGTACTGACTTCAGGAGATGTTCAGTACACAGGTACCAAAATAGAATGCAAGTTTTAGAAGTTGTCATTATGAGTCAATACAACACGACACACCAAAAGCATTTCCCCTTCCATCTATGTATAAGTTAAAGTCCTACCCAAATGCAGCAGATACAGCTTCAATTTTCTAATTAAAAATCAGACTTATGAACTTAACTAAAAATAAGGCCAATGGTATAGAGCAGTCAAAGAGACTTAGAATACCCAGTGTGTTTCTATGCTAACATAACAGCAGTCTATGAGCTCCTCTTTCCCACCAGAGGGAGGTCTCTCTCCACTGGCACAAGGTTACCAATGATATTGATAGTCCTATCAAAAGTCCCGTTTCAATAGCACAGTTGTAGCTTTACTTTATGCCAGCTAATTGCACAGATTCCAAAACCAGATATTCTCTATCTATGATGATTTCTATTCCTGCCTATTCCAGAAACTCTGGAATATGCCGTCGAGGAAAAGTTCTCAAAGAGGAAGATTTAAAGATACCAATTTCCTCTTTGAGCTTTTAAAAAGGAAGTCGTGGTTGAGAGCTGTAAGTGAAAGTGTTATTTCCATCCCTATGGAACTAGGAACATTACTACAATTGCCTTTTATCTAGAACTTCTTTTCTAACAAGAAAATCTCTACCTGACATATTCTGTTGGGAATTTTACAGATGCACTAAAGTTCTAGATCTTCAGAACATACATGAATTAAGACAACAGCAACGCAGAGTAACAGCCTACCTAGCAAGTACTAGATTCTGTCCTCAGAAATTATTTTGATCAAAGTACCGACAGATTAAATTCTATACCTGAAATTCTACCCCATGTCCACAAACACCCTACTTAGCCCTACCTTGGAGCTCAGGATCGGGCTAGGTGACTTCCAGCATCACGTATCCTGTGACAATACGTCCTTGCCACACTATTTGGTGGTCCTCGTTCACAGCACTGTAACTTCCTTCAAAGCAGATACTGTCCTAATTTTGCATAATGACTTACAGCTCTGGAATCCATAGAAACAAAAAACATTTCAACAAACTCATAGTTTGCCCCTTAATAATATGTGATTATACTGATTCCACGTAGCCTTAAAAGCCTTCTGTCATTTAGCGAATGAGTCCCTGTAATGATGGCAAGAAAATAACAAGGGGCCACAACTACCTATCAAGACCAAAGACAAGAACAGCTCGTCTGCAGAATGGATTCTTTCACATACAAATATAAAAAAAAAACTTGACTTTCCTTTCCCAAACAAAATTTAGAATAGGAAGAATTGCAAATAATTCATTAATCCTCCTGAAGACCGTATTTTTCTAGCAGTTGAAAAAAGTAAATCTAAATGTAGAAACGCTAGAATAAAGCTGCAAGTAATAGCACTGCCAGAAATGATTTACAATGCTACAGGCCTGAAGTTCATTCACCTATTATAACCAACAGCCAAATCAGGAGCGGTCAGTTAATTGTGCCAGAAGTTATGGGGAAAGTCACCAGAAATTTAAAAGGCAAACAGGCAGACAGAAGCAAAAATCCCAGCTTTGCACAGCCAGGAGATCTGGCTTCTACCCTTACTTTTAAGTATGACACGTCAAGAAAAGCAATTCAATAATAGAAAACAAGTCATCAAAATCTGCTTTTCTGCAGAGGGGCAAGAAACAAAAACCTTTTATAGTGTATTAACAATATTTAATCATTGAAAATACATCAAATTTTTAGAAAATCTATATGTAAACTTAATCTTGCTCAATATCCAGAAAAGGACCGACTCTACAAAGTGTCAGCTGAGAAGATAAAATGCCATTCCAGGCGACACCAATGGTACATGCAAATAGCAGCCAGTACCCAATGTCTTCCAAAGACACAGTACAAATATTTATTTGGCCTCTAATAAAGGTTTTCTTCTCTGATTTGAAAAATGGGCATTTCTATTCCTTCCTTTAAATACACCACACGCATCCACAACTTTTATATCTTCAGCTCTTGCATTCATTTTCTTTCTTATGGAAGAGACATTACAATAACAACGAGAACACATGGAACTGAACTACTAACCAGCACAACTTAGCTTGGCAAAGATACACTAAGTTCTACATGTCCTTAACTATAAGAAGCACTGGGATTTACCAAGGATAGTCAATTTCTACATTTTGCAAATGTTGTACTGCTGCTAGTGTTCACTGTGCTTTTTCACTCAACCAATGTTAAGTCAGCATTTTGGACTTTTTCTACCATAAGGCTGCTGAAGTTCAGTTTCTTCAAGAGTGAAGTAAACTTTGGGACACTGCTTAATCCAGTGTGTGCCCAGTGCAACACAACACAAAAATTGTATCTGATCCAGCATCTGGCTCCACCACAGTCATTCTACTGCTCTGTGGCAGGCAGATAGATGCTCTTGCAGGGGTTTATAGAATTACAGTCCTCTCTACCTTTCTACCTGAGGTTCCCACTTACAAACCAGACAAAAAAGGCTTACCTATGCTTGACAGAAACTTGATTTCTGCCAGTCTTCCTTCATTGGTTCTACTACAAGAACAAATACCTCTGAGAAGACAGACAAGTTGAGAACACCAATGATTTGCCACAGTAGGACTTCACTAAGCTTCAATCATGCTGAGTCCAAACACAGCAGTTAGAAGTATCAACAGAAAGCAATTATTGATCTGACTAATAAACAAACAAACCCATGGACAACCACATAATTTAGTAGCCGTGTGGGACAGCAGAGTCCAGCTGTGTCAGTGTGCCACTTAGAGTTGATTTCAATTACTTTCATTAGACAGTGAAGCAACCTAAACTTCTGAAGCTCAGTAAGGAAAAATTAGAGAGCAAGGACAAGCTAAAAGTATTTTTCCAGTGCAAAATAAGTCTGCCTGCTAAAGATGGATGGATCACTGCAAACAACACGTGCAAGTTTTTCAAATTAAAACTTTAAAAAACATATATAATCAAAGTGGTTTAAGAAGCAAAGTCTTACACTTGTAAGCACGGGACTAGGAGCGAGCCCAGACCACGCCACCAGAGGCCCAAGGAAAACACATTAAGCAGCCTTTATCACTGCTAAGTAATGTCATTCATTTGAGGTTTGTAAAAATTCATTTCAAATACAAAAGGGATTTTTGTTTGTTTTTAAAACCTAATCGATGTGTTGGTGTTCCTGGCACGGTACAGATGTACCATGACTGCAATGGATCAGCTCCAAGAATTACAGTATTAGCTCTGCAGCACTGGCTCTAGATGGTATCACTGCAGGGAAATCCTTTCGGCAGCCGCTCACCTCCGCGCTGCAAGGCTGGCAGCCCGTCTGCACCGCGCTCTGCTCCGGCAGTTTGCTGCAGTTTGCAGAAGCGCAGCTCCCTGCCCCGTACCAACCTTATAGCATACCAGCATAAAACTGGGTAGATCATTTAGGGTGATAATCACTCGCATAAAAATATTACTGCGTATCTGTGAGGACTGGCTGATCTCGCTGCTCTCTGCAAAATTTAACCTTGGAACGTTATGGAAGATCTCCGTCTCGCAGGGCACTCGGAATAAACAACGTCTGGAAGATAAAGTGCCTCTCAACAGACACTGCAGTCTGTGAGCAGAAAGCACCACTGAAAATAGTGGAAGCACTGTTCAGCTCTCAAAGACAACAACTGTAACAAAGATGAAGAGGTATTAGAGGAGAAATAAACAGCAGACGCAGCACCTATCTAAAGAAAAGCTACTGAAACATGAGAAACAAAGCATCCCTTACATAGATCAGCACCAAGCAGAACAGAGTATCACAGAGAATCTCTACAGGACACAGCAGCAACAATCTCTCATGAAAACCCCGCAGACCCATCTAAGTTTTATGAAACAGTATTACTCAAACACTTCTGGACAAACACCATGTCCAGAGAAGCCACCCTACACTTCGTGAACCTTGCCAAATTTGTGACCTCTGCACATCAGGCATAACACTATGTGAACAACGTGATTCCTTTTTATAATTTGTTGTTTTACTTGTTCAGTCAATATACTTGTATCCCATGTATAAGAAAAAAAAAAAACAAAAACTAATTTTCCAACTAGTTTACCAATGAATTTCCTCTGTTGGTCATGTAAATTGGATGTAGGACCCTAGACATGACCCAACAAAATGCTAAGGGAGATAATAGCAAGGGCAGAGCCAGTGGTTACAACCCAACAGTCTTACCTTTCTTTGCTACTCTGGCACACCACTGAGCACTATCGCACCGCCACGCACACCAGGACCTACACAAGACATCTCACCAGAGATTATTTATCCCTGAGAAGTCCATGCTGACTGTTACCAACTCACCTTCTCCTTCACGTGCCCAGAGATGTGTTTCAAAACTTGTTGCAAGATTTTCCCAGGCACCAACACACAGCTGAGCCACCTGCACAGCCCTGACCGTGCCTTTAGGGTTGGTTTTTTTTTTGTTTTCTTTGAAGATGATGCTCCCTACAAGAAACTCTTTCACACCTTTATTCCACATAATTTAAGGCCAGAAGCCATGAAGTACAGCCTTAATAAATTTTATCTGCTACCAAATTGACTATTTGAACTTTAATCTATTAATTAGCACTCGTGTAACCAAGATAACACGAGCCTGGTTAACTCAATTACTGCCCACACCAAATTACATGAAAACAGCAGTGTTAGCTGCCATTCTACCAGGAAAACTTGTGCCTATGCAATTTTCTTCAGTTAAAGATGGCCAATAATTCATAGTCCTTTTGGTATAAACCAATTCTTTATTTCCCATACAGTTGAATTCTCTGCTATGAAAGTCACTCCCATTAATCAGCCTAAGGCACTGGATTAATCAAGAAGTGTTTTTTTTGAAAGTCTGAATACACTGGAAATCCACTTTTTTCTGCCAAAAGCCTATCAAGCATTCCAGCCTAGGAGAAGTCACATGCAAACTATCAAACATTCTCAACTTGCTTATTAAATACATATAACACACACACACACACACAAGAAAATCAGGTTTAAGACTATTCCAATTAAGCACTTAGAGTTCCTGCCCTTTGCAGTGACAGAAGCTGAAGAAGCCTTGCATGCTTTCATCTGCTCTGATTCACACTTTTCAGAGCACTGCTTGCTCAGCACAGCATCCACTTCCTACATACCTGGTGACTGCTGTTACAGGCCTTTCCTACAAAGATTCATTCATTTGTAACTATTGCCCCCATCCTAAATAAATAACTAATAATCAAGTCTAAGCCTAAGATTCTAATTTTACCGCTGTATGAAAAACCTACAGTTGAAAGGACACATCACACTGCTTCTATAAACACAAGCAAGAAGAGCCATTACGCTGTTTTTCTATAAATGCACTACTAAGCATAAAAACAGTCAAAAACCTGAGTGCAGGTTTCCCCCTTCGCTCCTTCCACATTTATGTGTTGTCAGGTTTATATGAAAACATTTCAAAAAACAAATACAACTTTAAATACCTAATTTTAATTATTGTTGTTTTCTTGAGGTCTTGAAGACTCATCCCACTTTTATCATTAATAATGCTGGTGTGACACAGGCATTATCTCCTTAGTGCAGGCAGCTTTTGCACATATGAACTGCCCTTACACTAAGCAAACATTGGCATGTCTCAACCCAAACTAATTAACTATATTAATGTATTTATGTAATTCACTTCATCTTAAGGTTGCCTCTGCCTCAGAAGGTTTACTAACTAGTTTTCTAGCCAATATTTACTGATGCTCCCTCTCCCCACTTTCCATCCTTCCCTACAGATTATGCTGATACAATTATTTGCAGACTATACAGCAAACACAGGACCATTCATATGATTCACTAAAACAAAACAAACACGACTCCAAACCCTCAAGGAAAAAACCAGCAGCGCAGCAGAAAGGAGGCTCGAGAGGCAGCAGAGAGCACAGACAGGCAGTGCAGGAATCTGCTACTGCCATCGAAGCACCAGTGCCTGGCCCCACATGATTCATGAACTATTTTTACATTTCTCAAGGATTTCTCTTTGTTATTAAGTTAACATTTCAAAGTCTTATCTCTCAAAAAAGCAAAATTGGTAAGAGTCTTATTGATAAGCTTCTAAGAAATGTTTACAACTCCTACAAAAAAAAACTTATGCAGATCTAAATATACATCATCAATAGGATGATGACACATTCCTACATGAGACACACGTAGAAGTTCTGTAAACAATGGTAATAAGCATTCCTGCATGCAAATATTCTGTCATAATTTATGTTTTTGTTTATTCATTTAAAACATCACAGCATTTTAAGCAGCTTTTGTGATTCAAGATTAAGATTGTATTTACCATCACCCACCTTTTCCCAGCAGCACTTCATATTCTCTTTCATTGCATTTCCCATCTCCCTCAACTCTGTCCTCCCAAAATTCACCACTGTTGCCATGAACCAAACAGAATCCAAAACTCTGTGTTCTGCTTTATCGATTCTTTCTGCCTTTTGCAATGCTCCAATATGTAAAACGTACAGCAATACATTCCTGTGCATCATCTGAAACCCCACTCTTTATTTAGTTGTCACTATGGCTACTGATCCAGATACTCATTTGCGCAATTTTCATCAAGATTCCCCCCATCAACTTCTCACATGATGGTATTTCAAGAGCTATCACATGTTACCATCTTATTTACTACTACCGAGTTGCTATTTTAGATCAGCTAAAGATAAAAGGAATAAGCATATCATTTTTGACAGGTGTAAGAGGAGCCAAAGCTAACTAAAAATTTAAGAACAGCACTAAACAACATCCGGGTCTCTTTTAAGCTCTTCTATGAGTTAGCAGGTTTGCTCAACACTCAATGTTTTCTCAAATTAAACCACCTTTAATATGCCTAGAGTATTTATAGCCATCACAGGGCACGTGAAGGTCTTAAAATGCTTATAGGTCATGAAAACATTGATAAGAAGCTCTATGTACAATACTTTTAAATTTAAAACCAGTACAATAAAGTAAAACCTTTTACTTTGAGTCAAAAAACAGTTAAAAACTAAGATTACACTAAAAATAGCCCTATTTCAGGCACTTAAGTTCTTAAGAGTGTCCAAGAATGGATATCATAAACACTGTAGAGCCAAAACAATATTTTTAATGAATCACAGATAGCAGTTCACTCAATTACATGCGAGTAAATTGAAAGCCATGCCATAACTCAGCCTCAAGAAATTAAATGCTTGTCTTGTCCCATCATGCCCAGGTGTTGCATAACAGGGGATAGCTAACAATGGAAGGTTTAAGAACTTTGTTCTACTGCTCTTCATGCTGTGTCACACTACTAAAAAACACAGCATTAATTACTGGCTTCATTATTCCTAAAATCAAGAGCTACTTGGCCACATTTCACAGAAGGGCATGCAGGGAATCTAAAAAAGGAGTTAATTTGTACCAGGTGGAATTCTAGACTGTAACATCAGCACATTTGGAAGAAAATAACAGTGCTGAGCAACTGAAATCTGCACTTCGTTCTCTTCTTGTTGAAATTTAAAATTAACTTCACAGTCATTAAGTAAAATGGCTTTACTTGTCCCAGTTCAAACCCTAGTGGACAAAACGCGCACTACAGAGCCCGTGTATTTCACATAACAACACAGCTACTGCCTTTCTGAGGCAGTGGCAGGTTGATACAACAATGCATGTATTTTAATACCATTTCCACTTGCAATGAGAAAATACCTTGTATGCCATCTGCCACATCCCCACTCTATCGGATCCAAACAAGACACGCTATATATGATTTCAAGAACGTAGGAAGAGTGCCACACAAACCCAGCATGCTTTTAAATCTGCTTTCTGATAGCTCCTCACAATGGGATTTATTTACATGCTCAGACAATCATTTCTCAGTATTTGAAAAAAATAAATAAATATCGCACCACATTATTCACACAAGTCTGTGCCTTCAGATTTGTAATTATTGCTCATCTCAAAATCACTTACTCCAACATGCAAATTTTTCAGCACTGTTAGCGTTAAGTACTTTTAAGAACAAGCTGAGTTTCTGCATGGTAAGAAATTATTAACTTATGAGATAATTAATCACTAGCTACAACACAATCCTTCCTCACACAGCCACATATATTGTGGTGAAACGAAAGCGATCTGCAACATCTGGGGACTTGTTAAAATAAATAAGAAGTTTGCTATTCTTAATTAAAGCAAGCAAAACATCTTACCTTGCCTGTCTTGTGATCAAACCAGACAAGTGCATGGTTCCTGGACAGCACCTTACAGTCAAAAGTCGCGTTATTCTGAGCTGGCCGGCAGCGAGCCACAGAGCGGCCGATCTTGACGGGCTCATCCAGGTAGACATGGCGCTCCTGAAACGGATGGGAGTTGGGGCGGCAGGTGAAGATGGCCAAGGCTGAAGGCATCGAGGACAGATTGGGGTCGCCACACCAACCAGAGACGAAGAGAACCTCTTCTGATGCAGATGCAGATCGTCCTCCACAATTTTTAAGCCAAACCTCCACAGCAAGTTTACATTAAAGCACGACAAACATTATCGCATACAAGAGGCCTAACAACTCATTGTTTCAGTGTGTAAACTAATTCTGGCAATAATCCAGTGAAAAAGCCCCATTATGTCTTTTAACAACATCAGCAGTGGCCCAGAAAACGTCTAAAACGTACCACTTTCAATCCATCCTCCTCTGGAAGAACAGGAACAAGCATCTGATTTCTTCAGAGAGAAGGAAAGGCTCCTCGACAGAAGGAGAGAACGTCTTAAATCCAGGCAGATGAGTCATACAAATACTTTTGTTTGGGACCTCGACTGCCTCCCTTTTTTTCCCCCTTCCGTAAACAACGCTGACCACCGCACCATGGAAGCAAGGAGAGGTTTATGGAAGGGGGAAAAAGACCGGCGTCCTCCCTCAGAGCGCAGCGAGCAGGAAGGCGGCCGCAGAGCCCGCACTCCGCAGCGGGGACCGGGTCGCGTCACAGGGCAGTCCGCATCTCACCATCTTCGCGCATTAAAGCGGACGGGCGCTCTTCGGGCCGGGCTACCGGAGTAACACCGCTTTCCTCCCCGACCCCAGATAAAGCCAAAGCGCTCTACAGCCCCGCGCGGCCGCTCGGAGCTCGCCGAGGCACGGAGAAGCTCGCGGCTCCCCTCTCAGGGCGGGCGGCTCGCTGGGCCCCGGGCGCGCTGACAGCTCGCTGCGGCTCCGGGTCGCCGCCGGCGGGTGCGGGGTCGCGGGGACAGCTCCAGGAAGCGCCTCCGAAGCCCCTGGCGCGGGGAGCGGCGCTCCGGGCGGGGGGTTGGGGGGACGAGGGGGCGGCCGCGCGGCTCCGCTCAGCCCCTCCGCAGGTGGCCGCTCACGGGGGGCCTCACAGAGCCTCCTCCGCCCGCCGAGCGCGGCTCCTTCGGGCCCGGCGCTGTGAGAGGGCCGGGCGGCCGGGCCCGCTCAGTAGCTCTGCCTCTCAGGCGGCCGCCGACCGCGAAAACTTTCCTCCGACCTGCGGAGCCGAAAACAAGCCGGGTCAGACGCGTTCCTCGCCCTGCGCGACCCCGCGCGCCTCCCCCCGGCCCGCCGGCGCCCGGCCCCGACGGAGACGCGGGGCGCGGCGCAGCCCCGCTCCCTCCCTTACCTTCAGCGCAGCGGCCGCCATAGTGACTGGAAACCTACCCGGCGTAACAGCCGCGGCGCTGCCGGGGAGGGGCTGGGGTCGGAGGGCGGAGCCGTCCTCAGCGGGGCCCCGACCATAGGGAAGGCGCGGCGGCCGTCCCCGGTCACGGAGGACTGCGCAGCCGCGGCCCCGCTTCCCGCACCTGCGCGCTGAGCCGCGCGAAGCCGCGGCGGGGACGGGCGCCCGCCTTCCGGGTGCGCGGTACGGGGTTCTGAGGGCGGGCGGCTGCGAAGCGGGAGGAGAGAGAGGGGCCGCTCCGAAAGGGCGCGGCCGGGGCCGCCTGCAGGTGGGAGCGGGTCCGCGAGGGGAGCGGGGCGCCGTCTCTCGGCTGTCCTCGGCGCGCGGCGGCGCTGCCGGCGCGGCTCCGCCCGCTCTCCTCTGCTCGGCGCCTCCGGCAGCGCCCGCCGCTCTCTCAAGGTCGCGCGGCAGCCGGCGCGGAACGGGGCTCTCCGGTCCCGATTCGTTCATAAATCAGTCCGTATAAAGCAAACGAGCGGAGATTGTTTGATACGAGAGAGATGGTGGAGCTGCGCCAGAGCTATAATTACCCCGTGCCGAAGGGCTGGGATTAGGGAGAGGCGTTCCGTGGGGCCGGGGAGGCCGGGCAGCCCTGGGGCACAGAAGTGGCGCCGGGCCGGGCAGGGCAGCCAGCAGTGTGAGAAATGGGCAGCGCTCGAGGTAAGGCTGCAAAGTGCATCAGAAAGAATGGTTACAGGAAGATCTCAGGGTCTTCTTCATTTTTTCCTCCTCTTTTTTGGTTCTGTTTGTTTTGGAGGGAGGCTTGATGCGTTGCAGCCTTATTGTTCTCTGTTCTTCTTCCAATGATACAAAGGAGAAAAAAAAAAAGAGTGAAGGCAGGCTGTAAAGTCTGAGTTTGAAACAAGGAAATGAAATCCAAGAGGAGAGATAAGTCTGATATCTGAGGATAACAGCAGACCAATACATGGAAACTTTAGAACTGTTGATTAGTAATTTTCAGCTCTATTCATAGAAGCAAAACCAGCTATCGCTTTTAGCTTTCATCAGCCTTCTGTAAAAGGTTACAGTTGTGACAACTATAATTCTAATTTACTCATTTTTAAAAGAATGGTATTTTGATATGTCTCTTGTTTGTAGCATGCAGGGTGCCATAGTTCATCAAAAGGAGAAAAGGAGCATAAAAGGAGGATGGGGAAACAGAAATGAAGTCCATCAGGAGTTACACCCAAGGGAAAGAGAAGTAGAAATAATTGATAATATTTGGAATGGGAAAAGGATAAAAAGCACCAGCAACAAATGCTACTGTAGGTGTTGGAATGAAAATAATGTTTTTGAGAGTGTGTCTTGTGTTTTTATATGTATGTTTAATGGATAAAGGAATTTGAAAGTCAAGTCCAATATGGAGAAGAAGCATTAGCATCTAGGGGGAGTAAGAATGAAGAGAGCTGAGCGCTGTAAAGGTAAACAGCTGAGCAGTGGATGATTTAACTAACATTCTCTTTAAGTATATTTTTGCAGATCCAATTATTGAGAGGCAAACGTATTTCACACTGTATTATCTGTACAGTATCTTAAGGTCTTTTGTGACCAGCTGAATAAAAGAATATCCTAAGTTTACGTGTCCTTTAAACTCTAAGCCCCTGTCAAATATATTACGATATCCTGAGCTACTTCTATCCCTCAGAGAGATCCCATTATGACAACCCCAAGGGACATGCAACGGCACATGCCAACCGCTCAATGCCTTTGGTGCTGCCGGGTGCCTCAGTGAACAGCAGAGTTCTGCCTGTTTTCATCAGGAGGCCTAACCTGAGCCCTCCTCTGCGTGAATGCCAGCTCCCAGAGTAGTTGGATGGATACATATCTCTTTCAGACTTTTGTACTGCTATCTCAAATTGTCTAATGAGTTCAAAAGTTAGATACATAATATAATTCATACATAAATTAAAATACAAAGTTGGTTTCATTCTGGATTGAAGATATGAACTGTCACTTGGGTGTTTTATGAAGTCTTTGATGCTTATCAGGTAGTGCCCATCTTTGAACTGTGAAAGGGAACAGGTGGATGAAAACAGTTAAGTACCAAGTGCTCATGCACTGCACTCTGCAGGAGCAAGGAGGACCCATAAGCATGTGCTTCTCTTCTGCAAACCACTGTTTGCCACAAAATGCAGAGGGGCAGTAGCTGTGGCAGCCATGTTAGGTAAGGGCAGCAAGATGCCACTTAGTTAGCCATCCTTCTTCTGGGGAGGAAGTCCATGAAATTTAATGATAGCCATCATAACTGAGGGCAGAACAGCCTGCTCTGTAGCCATCTTGGATAAAGGAAATGGAAGGGAGGTGACTTGTATTTGTCCCCAAAAGAACTGGTGTTTGTTTCAGAAACGTGAGTTAGAACTTATGCACATACCTGTCAAACATCTGGATTTTGGATGGAGTGTATCAGCCTGCAGGAAAAATCCTTTAGTTCTGATAACTTACTGAAAAGTAAGGTCTTCTGTTGAATGGTGCTTGCTGAGAATTCTGAATTAACTGTGACTGCCTAAAGGAGGAAAACAGTGAGCATCGTTATGGACAACTCAATTTGTATTTCTGAATATCGTGTAATGGTGATCTAGAGGGCTGCCAAAATGTTATGTTAGGTTAAGGTTCTCATTGAGGAGGTGTTGTGAAATAATTGCTTGGTGGAAGATCTTGAGTCAAGATAAGTTGTTAGGTTTGGGACGAGGTGTGCTGTGTGAAAGAAGTTCCATTTGCAGTATAATAAGTAAGATGCAAATTGAAAATAAAAACACAATTAAAAAAAAAAGTTGAAGGTGTGCAGTTTTCTATTGAATTCTCATCCCTAGAACACCAGCAGTTTGCTAAATTGGTTTTTCATTGATTTCCAGGAGCACAACAAATTGTGGGTAATTGCACTATCTGCAGCTGTACCGAACTTTAAAACATGACTGTCTATAAAGGCATTTACTGTCATGTAGAGCAAAATGGGAACATAAAGCAAAGTTTGGACTTGTCTCTACATCCCGATGTTATGTATTTTGCCAAGGAAGCTTTCCTCAGAAGCAGCAGAATTAAGCTGAACTGTATTTAAAAAAAAAAAAAAAAAAAAAAGACAAATTGTTTCAGAGCAGTAGATTCTTGTGAA
This sequence comes from Meleagris gallopavo, assembly GCF_905368555.1. Lineage (NCBI taxonomy): Eukaryota > Metazoa > Chordata > Aves > Galliformes > Phasianidae > Meleagris > Meleagris gallopavo. Next base: position 8,570,830 of record NC_139417.1, on the reverse strand, counting down.
TGTGTCAGTTTGGATGATACCAGACCATGATGTTTAAGTTCATAGCAATCACTTCCTGTCCACTTGAGGGCTGGGGGGAAGACTAGCTGGCTCACACTCTCAGTTTGCTGATCTGTAGTTGCTTTTTAGATGCAGTGACTGAAAATTACATTATTCTTGAGTGGGACAAGTGGTCTCACAAAATAAGTTGAACAAGAAATGGGATATTGCTGTGACAATGTGGTGATTCTCTCGACAATTTGTTAAAATATACTGCTTGTGGTTCTCAATAAAGTGTACAGTATTCTGAGCGTGCACGATAGTGTGCATCGTTGGACAGCCGCAGCACTGAATGGCGTCGTTTCATGGCACATCAGTACAGCAGTAATCCTACTGGAATTTTCAGCCGTGTGTTTGTAGGAGCTGCTGAATGCGTATGTATGCATTCTACAAATGTTTTCTCTAGCAGTGTATTTCTGTTATTGCGTGAGAAGTAAATGGAGCAAGATTGTCCCCTCTCATTACTGGATGATAATTACTGGAAAATAACAACAGGTATTAGCTAATAGCTCACTTGCTATTTCATGATTCTGTTAAAAAAGAGCCAAATTATCCTAAATAAAGACCTTCGATAGCACAAAGCCTGTAATACATCTAAGAGCTAATTTACCTTTTAGTTTTGCCTGCAAACTTTGCTGCTCAGTGTTTGACGCGCTGTGTGTGAACTGCTTTTGTAAAAGATTCTGTGTGGCCACACTGATGTGTGAGTGAAAAGAGTCTGACTGCTGATCTTTGCTTCCAGCTGCAGTGGTCACAGAATAGCTTGTATAAGTTTACGAGGCTTCTCTTTAAACTTATTAGGACTTCAGTGTCTGCAACTACTGTTTGAAAGTATATCTTACAGATATAGTATATAGTATCAATAATACTATCGATAAAGCTAGTGATAACGTAGGTTGTTTGAAAAATAAGAAAAAAATTGTTAAAAACAAACATGCTTTTTCTTTGTATGTAAGTGCCTTTTATTAGGTCTTGTTTTCCAGTAGAAATTAAGTATGGCTTTAAATTACAATCTGAAGGCAGGGGAGCCAGGTGAGATGGTGAGGAGGTGTTTGTCCTGTTCTTTGGAGCTGTTCAGTGGAAAAGCACAGTCTGCTCACTGCTGGAGCTGATGGGAATTGGGCAGCCAGCACAACCTGTGCTGCTACATGAAAAACATGGAAAGCATCCTGCTGGGAGGTGGGGTAGAGCAGTAGAGACAGCAGTCATAGTTGAAAAAGGGTGAGAGAAAGCAAAATAAACCCAAATGCTGGATGGCTTTGGACTTGTCCTGCTTAGGACTCGTTTTTATTCAAGGAATGTGACAGAGGATGCTTTTTCTAGAAGATAATCTCGTCCAAACCCTGCAGAATGAACAGATGACTCTCTTTCTGCATAACTAAGACGGAGCTCAAAGATCTTTGTAAGCAAACCAATAGCAGAGCTGTACAGGGGTAAGTGCAACTTGTAGCAAAGCATTCTCTGTTGATTGATTTCCAGCTTTGAAGTTTGTCCTGCACCAATCTGACCCAGTGTAAGTTTTCTGATAGAGAAAACAGTCCCAGTTGTTCTGAACATGACAATACTTACAATGCATGCAGGAATATTTTAATTCTTGGACAACTGACATGCATTCTCAACCAAGAAAGATAACCACATTTTACCAAAGCAAAAAGGTATCTGAACTGTCTAGGCAAAACTCTGTGTGAACTGATGGTGTTTGTAGGAATCAGGGGAGTCTCGGGAAGGTGAGGATGCTTCTTCCTCAAAGATCATCACTGTTCTCCAAACCTTTTCCTGCCAAAAGGTTACTCCTGATAAGCATCCAGTGCAGGTGAGTTACTGACTGATGTTGAACAAAATGAGCAGGGAACGTCAGCCAGTGCAATACTTTATTCTCCTCAGTTTATGTGTCTACAATTACATATATCCAAGGGAATACTTTTTTTCATGTGAAAACAGGAAAATAGAGGGAAATATATAATAACACCTGCTGTAATTTTGTTGCAGCAATGATAGCGAGAATATAAGGCAGGGAAGGTGTGTAAGAAGCCATGACATAGTATCTTTTCTTAAACTAAGTGACAAGAGCTCTTAGCCAGGCCCTGTTTCAGCTCCTACATGGGACCAGCACATTAAGTACTGCGGTAGAATCACTGCCATGAGTTTGACTTGATAAAGCCAAGCCTCAGTCTTGTGTTATTCTGCATAGCAGCCTTTTACAGAACCTGGGAGTGAGCAAACCTGTAACAGTGACTTTGAAATGGCAGGAAGGAACAAGAGCTGAAGCAGCTGCAGAGCCTTCCTGCACAGCCACTAACGCCGCCGTATCTTACTGTGGATCTGCAGCTCGCTTTGCCGCTAATGGCTTATGGTAACTGCAGGCTGCTGTATCTTAAGCCATTACAACGATAATGTGATTTTGCCTGAGTTACGCGTTTGTTCCTCTTTATCTAGGAAATTGCGATAAAGATGAAAGCATCCTTTAGTTTCTTACGGTTTTATTCTGATAGTTAACCAAATGTTGCTAATGAGCCTTAAGGAAGAAGCGCGTTCCAATACTCCTGCGTTTCCCATTAAGGACGTACAGCCGCGTTAGCTTGGCGGTAATATCTCCTGCACGGGAGAAATGGCAGCCGGGCCGCTTCTGCTGCAGGCAAGCTTTGCAAGTAGCAGCCAGCCCGCAGTCCGGTGTGGGAAGCTAAGGCTTACGGCTAGGAGAGGCTCGCTGTTTGTTGCCCGCTCCGTGCGATGCTCGGCGCTGCGCGCGATGCGCTGCCGTCCCCGCGCTGCCTGCCGCTCTCTCGGTGCCTCTCCGCTCCCTAGCGCCGGCTCCGGAGCTCCGCACACCCCCGGCGGTGGTTCGGCTCTCGGCGCCGCTCGCCCCCTCCCCTCCGGCGCCCCGTGGTCTCTCCCGGCGGAGGCGGCGCGCGGTCACGTGGCTCCCGGCGGCGGGGCCGGGCCAGCGCTATGGCGCTACGGGAGCGGGGCGCGGGCGGCGCCGCGGAGGCCGGGGAGGATGCGGCGGAGGGACCGGAGCGGGGCCTCCCGGTGCTGCCCTGGGACCGCTTCTCGGCCTGGCTGCACTGCGTGTGCGTGGTGGGCTTCGACCTGGAGCTGGGCCAGGCCGTGGAGGTACGTGAGGGCCCGCGGGCGCCGTGGCTCGGGCGCGGGGCCGCGTCGCTGCTCCCCCAAATCCCCCCCCCACCTCCGGAACGCCCGGCTCTGCGGCGCGGCCCTTCGTCCCGCCGGAATCGGGCACTTCCTCTGGGGCGGCGTTGCACAGCCGCGGGGGAAGCGCGGTCGTGTCCGGGAGGGAACTGCGGTGCTGCGAAGTGCGAAATCCCGGCCAGCCGCTGCGCCCCTCCGCCGCTGTCCCCGTGCCGGGCGGTCCGGCAGCTCCGTGCCGCTGCGCTTCGCCGCTCTGCGCGTGGAGCTGCGCGAAGCAGCCGATGGAGCTGGGAAATAAACTGCAGAAATGCCTCTGTTCGGCGCTTTCACGTCCCGTTCCGCCGTGCTCATCTCGTGCCCGTGCAGCAACCAGCTGGGGCTGGGACGGTGCTTTAGCAGGGCTGCGCGTTGGCTGGCGTAGTGCTGCTGTTAGAATCCTTAAAGCGGAGTTGAGGCGTGCCGTTGGCTGTAAGGGAAATACAAGTAATAAACCAGCGTCCTATGGCAGCATCTGCTTTGTTCTCACCTAACGCTGGCGGCAAGGAGGACGATATTGCTGTGTAACCCGGGACTGAGGCAGAGGTGCTGTGTGTGGGTGAGGGACATGCAGGGCTCTGCGTGGTCGGCAGGCAGCTCTGGTAGCAGTTTGGTTCATTGCAGCTGAATGCACACCTAAAATGAAACTTAACGTGTGTGGAACTGCGGCCTGAGTTTTTTTAGTTACACTTTTAGTTTCAGTTGGAGTCCTAAGAATGAGGTTACTTAACATTTCAGCATGTTAAGAGATGCACAAATGCAAAGCAAATGCAGCGTAGTTTCAAACTACACAGAAGAAGTTTTATTTCTTCTCTGGAAACTGCTTAGACAGAAGCAGTGCTTTATGAAAATCTGCAGCCGTAGGGCCTTTTCCTTACAGTTGCATTGCAGGGGAGGATTCTGAAGTAGCTGTTATATTTCCTCCACTAGTCACAGTTTTCCAGTTACTTTCCTTTCACTGATAACAGCATGCACTTACATCTATAGGGAAGTTGGAATTTCTGGCACAGGCTCTCCTATGATGCTGCCTTTCAGGCCGTGTCTTTTCTTTCCTGCCCAGCACATTAGGTGACCAGTTCAGGCAGGAACGACAGTGTGTGTAAGAACACTGAAGTTACAAAGGGAAGCATTTAGAAAGTAGGGAGCAATGGTCTCTCGTCGTTCTGCTTCTTGGTGTCTAACTTGCACTTCTTTTTCTTGCATTTTCTTCTGTGCTTTTGACAGGCCGATTCATTTTCTGCACCTTCTGGCCTAGCAGCAGCTCACGGAAATGGTGTTCTCGCTCTTTTCTGTTTGGATTTCTTTGAGGTCATTCAAACCATTGTATTTAAAAGAAACAAACAAACAAAAAACCACCATCGCCTGGGCTCTGCTTGCTTTCATTATCACTTCATCACTCTGAGGTGGCCACCCATGCAGCTCAGAAGGGCTGAGATGCGATGGGATGGACGCTAACGCTTGCTGCTGGTTTTACTTCTTTTGGTTTCATCTTCATTTGACTTCTGCCAAGGTACAGTAGCTGGTGAGCAACAGGGGTATGAATTCCAGTCTGGTAGCAGCCCTGTTCATCGTAGCCTAACCGTAGGCTTAATGCTCTGACTGGATGCAGGGGAGCACAGCATCGTTCAGCTGCTGAGGGACTTCTGATGGAGTGCATTACTTAAGTTGATTACAACATCACCTTGGCATAGCAGAATGCTTTGAGGTTCTGTTTCATTCTTTGCTCTTTTCTTACTGACTGGTGTAGTTACTGTTGTGCCTTCAGTTGTCACGTTGTTTGTGATTTATGCACTGTAAGCAATGCTAAATAACCTTTGTTTTGTCAGTGGCTTTGTGGGTGTAATTCTTGCTCTTTCACACTCCTGGATCTCATTTGTGGCTGATGTTCCATCTTCACCAGTTAATATCAATACAGTAGGTGCTCTGTGATTGAATTTTGGTTATCCCAATCTAACTACCCAGTGCAACAGATTTGAGATAGTAACTGCGTCTTCTAGGTACAAGTTAAATACAAATTGCTCTTCCTTAAGACCAGCTGTACCAAATGTCAAATAGCCTGAGTTTTTGAGTGTACCTTTATCATCTTCAGCTGGCACCCAGAACACCCAGTAGAGGTGTTCTTTAATCTTTACTCTCAAAGATAATTAGCTTAAAAAGCATGTGAGTAAGAAGAGATGCACAGCATTAATAATTTATCGTAGTAGCCTAAAGCTGACAAGTATTTGAGGGTTGTATTGTAGGAACACTTAAGAGAAGCTTTTTACTTATACTTGGTATATTTTTAAGTGAAATACAACCTTTTTTTTCCTGTAGGTGATATATCCTCCACATTCAAAGCTCACAGATAAAGAGGTAAGTAATGGTTGCTGTGTAAATACGTCATTTGGTTTTAGTTTAGAAATATCAGGAAATGTAACTGCCCTCTTTCTTTCCCCTATTCTTTAGAAAACCAATATTTGCTACTTGTCTTTTCCAGATTCCAACTCAGGTAAGTGCTTTTTTTATTCTGTAGTCATCTGCTGTTGGACTAAGCTGTGTTCAACAAGTATAAATCCAGGGTTTGGGGTTAAATCCTTCCTCTGGAAACCTTAATATTACAATACAGAAAAATTGCAGTTAAGTATAAAACTATGGTTGTCAGTATTGCAGTAGGGCCTGAGAATTCTTTATTTACTATGGGTGAAATATCAGGAATGTATGCAAGACCTTCCTGCTGATGTGCATGCAGAAGTTCTAAGGTACTTTGCAAGTATATAAAAGAGATATATATCTCTTTTAAACAAAATAATATTTTTGTAATTGAGGAGAACAGTATAAGCACAGAGTTTGGAAGCAGATGGAAGGGTCTGGAACCTTCTTCTAGTAAATATGTAAATCTAAGTGTGTATTCCTAAATTCCTAACAGTAAAATGGACTTTTAAAAATCAGAAGCATTTAGGGAGAACAGTCCTGAAGGAAAAATACATGTAATTTAAATTTTCTTTTCTATTCTTTCCTTTTTTGCCATGTGTGGTCCTGCTTGCCGAATTCTTCTTTCACCTAAATTTTCCTGTTCTGCTGCCAAAGAGGAATTAAAGGCATGTGGCTGATGGCTTAGACCACCTGCAGAAAGAGATGGCAGAAGTACAGACATGTCTTTTCACATTTATTTCTTTATCAAAGTCAAAACCTGTAGTAACACATTTGTCCCCATAACTGCACATACTCTTTGCTTTTGATTCCTCTTCAGCATTATACCTCTGCTATGGAATGATGCAGAGGTATGCTTTCAATATATAAGAGCTTTCTGGTATACATAATATTAAAAAAAAAAAAAAGCCTCAGATTTTTTTCCCTTTGTCTTTATGTCACTAAAAGTAAGGTATTTTATCTTTTCTTGATATCCTGTGGGTAAACAGAGGAAATGCTTCTGTTACTGAAAATGAGTTGTCTTCTGATTCTCATGGGTAATGGTTACAAATTTGTCCAACCTCTGGAAGGTACCAAAGGTACAAAATAATGCAGTAGGATCTAAGGCTGCTTTATTTACTTATTTTCCCCTAACAAGAGCAGTAAGTAAAATTATTAATGAGTCCTAGGCTTGCACGGAGAACCACAAGAGAACAGCTTACAGGTCAACTTGTGCATTAGCTTGCCCCAGCTTGGTATGGAAGAAACAAAGTTTAAGTGCTTCCATTGAAGAGAGGAATGAAGTTTGGTCAAGATGAGCAGACCAAGAAAATGTGTAGAAACAGTAGGGCAGATGTCAGTAGAGCTGTTCAGGGACATAATCTGAGTCTTCAAAGCTAACAAACTCACCACAAGGTATAGTTATGTTTCTTCTTGTTTAAAGAAAGCTATTTATTGTTGCCAGAACCATCTAATTGTTTACTTAAAAAATAATAATAATAAAAAATATATATATGTATTATATATAGGCACAATTGGAGTGCATTTCCCTGTTTCTGTGGTGAAGTTCTAATGCTAAATGCTCTCATTTGCTGTTAATCTCTTCCCCTGTTAGGTTGTCTTGGCGACACGCAGTTTTGTTTTAGATTTCGACGGTCTTCTGGAAGAAAAACTTCTGTGTGTTGTTTCCTGGACCACTTGGATAGAGATCTACCAGTTTACTTAAAGGTTGGTAATAAAACAATAAAAGTAATACTTGTGTGTGTGTATACATATATATGTATAGAAGTTCTTCTGAATGACGTTAACTACTAGGCTAATTCTGAAATTCATGTATGAAAAACAAAAACTGGGTGTTCTGAGAGAGGAAGCTGAGCAGATTTTTTTTTTTTTTTTTGTATGTTGTTATTGTAACAATTAACTAATAATCAGTTCCACTGGCTAATTCTTTGAGTTTTCATGGATTTTGGACCATAACGAATCAAATCAGTTACCAGAGCTGTTCTGTTAGTGACCGGAGGCCTGGAGATCAGATTGTAGAATCCCTTGCATCTGAAACACTTTATAACTTTTTAAAAACAGAATACAAAACAGAAACAAACAAATGCACAATGCTGAGAGGTCTCTCTCTGTTTTGTTCCCACCATCCTCTTTTTTTTTTTTTTTTTTTTTTTAAGATGGAGGTGTTACCAAGAGTTAATGGCCAAAAAGTTATCAGCATTTTCTTATGGAATACTGAAATACTGAGGCCTTTAATTATGCCAGCGGGAGTCTGATTCTCAGATCTGTTTATTTGGCCAATATTTGAATTCCTGCATGTAGGAAGTATGAAGCTGATGTTTTATCACTGAAATGTGAGAGCTGCTACTACTCCAACAATCTGTTGTAACGCTGACATATTACATACTAGTTCTTGTCTTTTCAAATTTCCCATTTCTTTAAGGTTTTTAGCTGCTAAAATCTTTTTAGTGCAACTTTGCAAAATTTAAGTGTTGATCTATTCCTCTGGGAATTAATTCTAGTTTTGCTTTCAATGGCGTTTCAAGAGAATGTACAAGGACATACAAAGGACAACTCTTTCCACACAGTGCTATTTTGTCTCTGAAGTGCTCATAAAGATTTTAATGTCAGTAAACAGAATAATCCTTCTTAACTGTATCTAATCAGTTTGAGTTTGCATGTAAATAGCCCTATAGAATCCTTTGAAAAAACAGAAAGTATCAAGGTGATACATTGAATTCTTTTGGTTCTTTTGCAGAAAGATCCAGCGTATTACTATGGCTATGTGTATTTCAGACAAGTTCGAGATAAATCATTAAAAAGGGGCTATTTTCAGAAGGTAATTTTGATTTTCCTAGGAAAATATGTGTTTTGAAGATAATTACTTTTCAGAGACGTCAGGGAAGCAGAAAGAATATCTTGCTCTTCTAGCTAAATGCTGTGGTGATTTGTAGTAACCTGGTCTGATTTCCTCATGAGCATGAATATGTTCCAGCTCCACTGTTAGAAGAAAACATTACATCAGAACAAAAAGTTGGAAACTCGGGAGATTTTTCTTTCCAGTTGATTGTGGTCATGTGTGGTTGGCTTGTATGTGTGAGGAAAAGTCACATTTTATGTTCTCTGAGAGTAACAATTAGAACTGCGATAGAAGGCATTAACTTAGAGTGATATTTTTGTCCTGTTATTCTTTATTCCAGTCACTGGTCCTCATCAGCAAGCTACCATATGTCCATCTCTTTCGCACTGTGCTTAAGCAAATAGCACCAGAATATTTTGAAAAAAGTGAAGCTTTCCTGGAAGCAGGTAGTGCTACTGCTACGTTGTTCCAGAAACACTCTGTAATATCTCATAACTGTTTTGGAGAAATAGCAAACTCTGTCACATCTGAGTTTGTGCATTTCTCTCTCTGCAGAGTAGAGGGCTGAAACTTCAGCAAACTGGTTTGATTTCTGTCTAGATAATTGAACAGAACTGATCTGATTCTGGATCCTTTTGGGAGGGTGGAAGATCCCTGCTGGGGGCTAGCAGTACAAGCAGCTGACATCAGTCCTTAATTTGTACTCATCACAAGTTGAATCCTTTTAGGCATTCTGACAAATGTTCTTAAGCAGCTGTACATGTGTTGTCTTCTTGGGCTGGCAGGGAGTGTGTTTGTTTGTTTTACCCAAGCAGGAGCAGCAACAGGGCAGTGCTGCTAAATGTTCCCTCATTCTGCCCCGTACAAAATTCCTGTCTTTGTACTTATACTCAGCAGAAATTGGTGGAAACCATTCTTGACAAAAGAATTGTTTGTAATCACCTGTAGATAAACAGAGTTTTTTGACGGTATTACAAACAAAGTAAGTTCTAGAACAAAATAACTACTAGAATTAGTAGTGATGCTTAAAATCGTTTTCAAGAAAATGCTAGAAAGCTTGCTAGGCAAACTTTATTAATATTATCTCCAAAGACTTTTTTTATTCCCCCAAACTATTTGCATCTCGCTTTCCTATGATAGCTATTTTTGTGTGTGTGTTGTTCACAGTTTCTTAATATGTACTTTCAAGGGTTTCTGTAATGTTCTTTCAATGAATTGTGAACCGGTTGTTATAAATGGAAGACAAGATAATACTGTTTTCTTGAAATGAAAACCTTCATACTTCTAATGAAATAATACGTGAAAAATATCAACTGTGCTGTAAGACTTCTTTAGAGTATGGAGTGAAGAAAATCTAAATAACACTGTTGTGAGATGTTAGAAGTAACTTACGATTTCACTGTGCACTAAGATGACTACAATACCATGAGTTATTGTGCATTCAAACTAGTTATAAATTGTTCTTTGTCTATTTTTCTTTAAGTCTGCAGTGATGTTGATCGTTGGCCACCACCAATTCCAGGGGAAGTGCTACATTTGCCTATTATGGGTGTCGTAATGAAGGTAAAAACTTCAGCACTACTTTTCTCTGACGATGTTTTCGTCCCCACTTACTGTGTATGTACTCACTGTACTCTGCCTTGTTTTCAGTGTCTCATACTTGAGAACAGGAGCAGACTTATGCTCCATTCTTGATTAGGTTCCTTGATTAGGGAGTAATCTTTTTTAGTTCTTGTGGATATTAGAGAGATGTTTCCAGATCATTACTAGCTGCAGTGCCTATATTAATCTTCTGGTATTTGCAGGAGTTGCTAATTATATTTGCCAAATAAAATATTAAGTATCACTTGAAAGTACTGAGGATTCAATTCTGGTCAAGTAAAATGAAAAAAAAATAGGATCGTTTGGGTTGGAAAAAAACCTCTAAGGTCATCAGGTCCAACTGTTAACCCTGGGCTGCCGAGTCTTGTATTAAATCATGTTCCTAAGAGCCACGCCTACAAATCTTTTAAATAATTTTGGGGATGGTAACTCAACTACTTCCTTAGTCAGACTGTTCCAGTGCTTCACAACCCTCTCTGAGGAAATCTTTCGTAATATCCAACCTAAACCTCCCCTGATGCAATTTGAGGCCCTTTCCTCTTGTCTTGTCACTTTATTGCTTGGAAGAAGAGACCAATCCCCACTTAAGTGCAGTCTCCTTTGAAGTAATTGTAGAGACTGATAGAGTCTCCCCCGAGCCTCCTTTTCTCTGGGCTGAGTAACCCCAGTTCCCTCAGCTGCTTCTCTTAAGACTTGTTTTATAGACATTTTACCAGCTTTGATGCCCTTCTTTGAAGAGACTCCAACACCTCAGTATCTTACAGTGAGGGGCCCAAAAGTGAACACAGTATTTGTGGTGCTTCCTCACCATGAGTTGAGTACAGGGGGGCAATCATTTCCCTAGTACTGCTGGCCACACTATTTCTGATACAAGGATGTTGTCAGCCTGCTTGGCCACCTGGGCACACTGCTGGTTCATATTCAGCTGGCTGTTGACCAACACCCACAGATCCTTTTCTGCTAGGGAGTTTTCCAGCCACTTTTCCCTCAAGCTGTAGCACCATACAGGCTTGTTGTGATCCAAGTGAAGGACACTGCACTTAGCCCTGTTGTATCAACTACAGTTTGTCTCCACCTGTCAGTCCAGCCTATCCAGATCCCTCTGTAGAACCTTCTTGCCCTGTGGATGTTCTGTAGAGCAAGTTAAACATTGTACTCTATGACATTGTCTTTAACTGTTGCAGCTTGTCTGTAAGTGATTATTTTAGGTCACTCCGGGTTTCAATACAAGGAAAATGAATTATTTTCTCTCTTTCTTTCAAAGCTGCGAGTTCCAACATATCGTGACAAGCCTGGAACGACCCCGATAGTACAGAATATGCACCAGGTAGAGATCAGATACTGCTATCGTATATAGCTTTAAGACAAAGCTGAACAGTTGTCTTTGTTGGTTTCGTTGTGCTTTTTTTGTTTTTGTTTTTGATTACTTGTTCATAAAAGCTTGGTAGCAAATCCCCACATATTTTGATGATAATGAAATTCAGTGCCTGTGAAGCTTCAAATAGAAGAACCTAGTGTTGGATTCTTCATATGAAAGATGTTTAAAACCAATTGCACCAGGCACTTCAGGAGATGACGAGTTGTCTGCTTCTGGGAAGGGATAGCTGGCTAACAAAATTAACAACTTAAACATCCTTTTAATGGGCAAAACTATACTAAACTATTTCTGGAGGACAAAAAACACATTCAAAATCTTTTTCCGTGGAAGGTGGTTGTAAAAGAAATCTGTCTGTGTCTCCATATGCTGTGCAACTCTTGTTTGAAACAGCATCAGTGTGTTGTATCACTACAGCACTGAAAGCTGCATGCCTATGTGGGGAGATGGTGTTAGGAGAAACTTACTTTTAGCATAATAAAAAGTTACTTGTGGACATAATGTACTACACACTGCAGTAGTTATTAAGTGCAGTGGTGGTACATAGGGTATGTACTGTCTACTGTCTGTAAGCATTTAAGGGAAAGTTTTAATTGACTAAAAAGCTAGTACTGTGATGTCTTTTAGGCAGATGCTCAGATCTCTATGACCTTACCAACTGTTCATGAAGTAGATCTTTTCAGGTAGGAATTTGAACTAATTTATTCCTAACTATGAATTTCCACAAGTTAAATATTAATGAGGATTCCATAATACATAGCTCATAGGTCACAAGCTAATGCTTTTCAGTATTATTTTTAATATTCTTTTTCTCTAAAGCTACCTAAAAAGAGAATTCAGGTAACGTACAGCTTGAAACTGAAATCAATAAGCAAGTTTGTTAAACGTTACCTTTTGCAATGTTATTTTATATTTTTCAACCAATTCAGATTCTCTTGGAAAACTTGTTTTTACCCAATCAAATACATATTTCTTCTGGTTATGTTAAATGTACTGAAATCCCTCAATCTTATTTTAGGTGTTTCTGTCCAGTGTTCTTTCACATTCAGATGCTCTGGGAACTGGTACTGCTGGGAGAGCCACTTGTTGTCATGGCACCATCACCAGCAGAATCTTCAGAAACCGTGCTGGCACTTGTGAGGTAAATGTAGTGGAGCTGCCAAACAAATGACCAAGTGAGTCACTGTCAATGGCAGCTGAGTGCCACTTGGGTATATCTGAATATAGCAAATCTTATAAATTTTAAATTTGATTTTTCTTTAGTGAAACTTTCCATTGTATAGATACAAAAACTTTTTATCTTTCTACTCTGCAGTTGTATTTCACCATTAAAGTACTGCAGTGATTTCAGGCCATACTTTACCATACATGACAGTGAATTCAAAGAATATACAACCCGCACACAAGCTCCGTAAGTAAACCAAACTTTGTTCTGAAGGTGTCTTTCAAAGCTGCTTGTAACCATAAATCTTCAAACCATTCTGAATTTTTGTTATTAGAGTTATGCTTAGACTGCTTACTGTAAGATAATTCTTAAAAGTGTACAGCAGTTAGCTATTGATGTTGTCGCAAGTTGAGACAGTCCATCCAAAAATAAATTATCTGCACTCAATTTGTCAGAAAAGCATTGTAAATACTTGAGAAATTACCTTTTTTTTTTAAAAAAAAAAAAAAAGCATGAGTCTCACATCTCCTGTAAGGACTCCTTGTAACTTATTTTTTTATGTCCTAATTTTATTTTGACAGCATACACCTACAATATTTCTTAAATTATTTAAATGCAGCTTGATGTGGGTATAGGCTATGTATGTTAGATTTACTGATCTTTTTTAAACATTTTTCCTAATGTCTGAACAGACAGTGGTCGGTCTGTTAGCTTTTCTGGTTGGTTGTTTTTTCTTATTTTCCCTCTCAATTTAAAACAAAACAACCAACCACAAACCAAACCTAAACAAAAAACATTGCCAGAGATGCAGCAATGGAAAAACATCCAAACGTAGGCATTGTGCTTACATTTGTATCCCATGGGGATAGTTATGCAGTATGTAATTTAATTTCTAAAAATAATTTCAAGAAGAATTAGCTGAACTTTAGCCTCTCATATTGTATAAATACATGTGTAGCAAATAGATGTTAGGAAGCTTAGTATGTGAAACAGAGCTGGAATTTCTTTTGCTTTCTTATGGAAAATAAAAACACGAAAGGACTGGAAATAGGCAGTGGCTCAAAGAAGGGTGCTTTTGGCCATGCACAACATAGGCATGAGATGTGCTAATTCTGTGTGGTTAGGCTGTGCTTAACAGCCCTAGGGTTGTGCTTCTTGAGAATCAATTTGTTTCTTATGTTGATTGTTTTTTCTTGTGACAGTGATAAGAACATAAGATTAGCCATCACAAGTCAAGTACAGCAGAATAAAGTGTTGAGATGCTTTGATGGATAATGGTCTTTATCGTTCTTTTGGAAAAGAGAATGTAAACCATGTGGGATAACGTGGAGAAATTGTGAACAATATTTGGAGATCCCAGTGAATTTAAATGAAGAGTACTAATGAGTTCAGTGGGATTGTATAAACATCAAAAATAATGAAACTGAATTCAAATGAGTGGGGAAGAAATATGTAGTAAATACCTGAAATAAAATGTTTCCAGATGGACGTGGTTGAACAGCAGTGAGTTTCAGAAGAGGTGATTTGATAGTGTAGGCTGAGTCAGTGATAAACAAGAAGAGACTTCAGAGAAACTGATGCAATTTGGTACCACTTGTTCTATGGTGTAATGAGGCTGAGAGATGAAAATTGCTCTTCCCATAGCCCAGACATGATACTAAGCTGCAGAGCTGTGTGTTCAGATTTTTGTCCTGCCTCTGAATACCTACTGAGTTTAAAAAATACATATTGCCACAATTAGCAAGTGGAGGGAGGAATGCAAGTCAAAAATAGGTGAAGAATAGCACAGAAATTTATGCCTGCTTCTTATCGTAGTATGAACATACTTTCCTTTTTCTCCCCACCTTTCCCTAAGTAACAGGAAACTTACTAAGAACAGCTTTCATGGTGTAACAAAATCTGAGACTCTTAAGACCAATCTGAGGAAGTGACAATAACCTATTTTATTACAGTAGTTCCAATGAGGTTGCAGCTGTTCTCTCCTTAGCTAGCATGTGGTTATAAAATGGTTGGCAGCCACTTTAAAATACAGCACTAATATGATGTAATAATAATATAAATTCCAAATTCTGCAGCCCTGTGCTGTAATGGCAGCCCTGTGGTCTTACTGCCTCTTGTTCTCTGGCTGTCTGTATGCATCCTCAAAGACAGATAGTAATGAGTAGATGGGAAAACCTGACAGATTGCAGGCTTGGGAGCAATGCTATTAGTATTCTTGTACTTCTCCAGCTGATAATTGCTTTTTAATAAGGGACACTGAAGTGTTGGAAGGGAAGCAGAGCAGCAAGTGTCTCTTTGCCTCGTGTTGTCATCTGAGTGGTAGCTCAACTGAAAAGTCTCGTATTGACATGCATACAAAATTACTCAAAGGTTTGTCATAATCAAACCTTGAAACAGCAATTACTTTTTCTAATGTAAGGTCAGATTCCTGATCATTTAAAACAAACAAAACACACAGTAATAACTCAGAAAATACCCTGTTCTCGTTATTTTAAGTAGGCAGCATAGAGCTGAGAGTCTCACAGGCAGGATGGGGGGTCGGACTGATCTCTGGAGCTCCCTTCCAACCCCTACAATTCTGTGATTCCATATGGCACTTCTACTGCTGACTTTCAGACATCTGTTCAGCCATTTTCTAAAACTTGGAAACTTTGGTAAGCTCACCTTTACCTGTAACTTAAATTTTAACTTTCAAAAATCAATACAAAAATGAAATAACTTCAAGTTAAAGCTGACCTTTTGTGTTCGTTGAGACACACATTCTTGCTGTCCTGTTTTAAACGTTGTCGTTGTTCTTCTAGACCATCTGTTATTCTAGGGGTGACAAATCCTTTTTTTGCAAAAACTCTCCAGCACTGGCCCCACATCATCAGGATTGGAGATATTAAACTTCCAGGTAAGGCATAAATGTCTTCTGCAATCCTGTCTGACAAGATGTGTGCTTGTTTATGAAGAAACATGTCATTTGGTTTAATGAATTTAGTTTATTACTAACCAAATGCTCATGGTTATAAATCTGCTCAGTACAATTTGGCAGTACAAGACATATAGTACCAGAGAGCCTAATCTAATATATTATATTGAAAAGGTGACAATATTAACTACTAACCGTGTTTAAGTTTTCATGCATAGCAAGTTCTGTATCTGTGTTCAGAAACATTGTTCTGTTTTAAGTTTAGGATTAGCAGAATGTAATAAATCAGTCACAGCAAGTGCAGAGAAATGTAGGACCCATTAAAAAAGCTGTATTAATAAATTAATCTTGTAATATGCCAGTAGTTATTGATTGTTTATGGTAGACATTTTAGTTGCATAATTGAGTTTTAATGTAATATTTGGTATTGTGAATTGCAAGTCTGTAATAAAATCCTGCAGAACTGTAGTTATGGCGTGGGATTCCTGCACGTAGCTGTTTGTGTGACTGCTTCAGTGCTGCAAGTAGGAGGTGTATCAATACTCGGTTAGGATCATGCATCATAAAATCTGTAAAAATGAGCTATGTTGCATTGATCACAGTCATGAGGGATAGGTACTGTGTTCAGTGTAAGGAAGTTTTTGCTTTACTTTAAAATGTATCATTTCTGTCCAAGCTTCAGAATACCTGTTTTAGAAGGAGAGAAGGGAGGAGGAAAACAAAATGCTAGCTGTTCTGTGGTTAGGATCTAGAAACTACGGTCTTCCTTTTTTTTTTTTTTTTTTTTTTTTTTTTCCTCCTTTTCCTCCCACTCTGCAGTTCCTGCAGGATTTTATACTGTTATTTTTTTCTAAAGTCAAACATCCAACTAGATAAATGGGAAGTTCTGGCTGCTGAGGTTCCAGGATTGTTAACAGGTGGCTTTGAATGTTTTGGCAGGTGATGTTCCAAAGCAGGTGAAAGTGAAAAAACTGAAGAACTTAAAAACTTTGGACTCCAAACCTGGTAATAAAGTTACCTAAGAGTTAAATCACTGATATTTTTAGTTTAAAAGAAGCATAATTTCCTTTGGCTATATGCTGCTGCCTTTTTTCTTTAGGTGTTTATACCTCTTATAAGCCATACTTGAACAAAGACGAAGAAATTGTTAAACAGTTACAAAAGGTAATACTGTAAGTCTCTTAATGTATTGCATGCTGCCCTACCATGTTCTCATTTTGAGCTGAGCTGTGTCTGCATAATCACAATGAAAATGCATTCTGATTCCTTTGCCCCAATTCATAACTGAATAGATACTTAGATATTCTCACTGTAGAAGAAAGGGCTTCTTGTTAGCTGTTTGCATAACTAAATGAACTGTAAAACTCAAAAAGCTTTATAATTTAGGTAATTAAAGTGACAGATCAGTTCATCTATTTTGACTTCTTCACCTTGCTGCCATCCCCCCAGATCTCTTTGGTCTAGAAATTTCATGCATGTTCAAGAACCAGAGCTTCCAAACTTGTAACTGAAAATCAGCAGCTGAAGGGTTGATCCTGTTGCTTTCTTTCCATGTTTCAGCACGAGGGGTGCAATAAGTGAGCTTATGGCAAATGTACACACAACTACTGGAATAAGTATTACTTAAAAAAAAAAAAAAAATACCCCTATTTACATGTCTGTAATAACAGCCTTTTTTGTTTTTCTTTTTAAGGGTGTACAACAGAAACGTCCTACAGAAGCACAAAGTGTGATTCTTCGGCGGTATTTTTTGGAATTGACAGAAAGTTTCATTATTCCTTTAGTAAGTTGTTGGACTTTGTTCTTACAGTAATTTCTTAAGGCAGCTGGGGGGATAATACAAGTAGTTTTTCTCCTAACACATAGCAGATTTCCAGCAACCTCTGCAAGACCAGTTGGTTCTAGAAGATGCTATTTAAATTTTTACGAAGGAGAGACTGGCTTGTGTTAAAGACAGAGATGCATCTACTCGCTGTCTATCAGGGTGTCACACATTTAAAAAAAAAAAATAAAAATTGCTGAATCAAAATAATTTAGTTTACAGCATCTTGCTCTTTGGGAAATGGCAGGTATCTGTTGTTTGGCTCTTTAAACGTGGTGTTCTTCACCTGTTCAAGTCTCCTAAATTGAGGAGGCAAATTTTGCCTAATTTCTAACCAGAACAGGAGCTTTGTTGGAATACTAAATGTTCACTACGTTGTTTTTAATTCTTCACTGAAAAGAGAGTTGGCTGAAATAAACTTAAATATGGGATTTCTTATTTACTGTAGTAGTAAAAACTTAACAGCCCTGTAATTGGAAATCTTGCTCTACTGGCTACAAGCTAATGGCATAGCTTTGTGCTGACAAACAAATACTGAGTTGAGGTTGTTGAACCCATGCAGACTAACAGTCTGGGGGGCTTTGACTAGCACTGAAATTGAAATCTGCCATTTCTTTTATAACCAAATTGGATAATGATTGATGTGTTTTAACGTGCTTTTACTTGGCATTTGGAGTTATGAAGTCCCAAACGCTTCTGTGCAAAGTTAAGACATTTCTCTAGACAAGTGCTTAAAACTGGGAAGCAATACCTCAAGCATTAGATTTTATATATCTGCTATTTCCTTCAAGTGCTCTCTAATCACTTTGTGGATCACCTGAACTTTTCAGTGTTTCACAGCATGCTGTGATCAGATAGAATTTCTATTTGCCCTTGGATGTTAACAATTAGAGGAGTTTTTCCTTATTATGTCTTTTATATCCTTTTGAGATAGGTTCACCCTATGTGCCCATCCTAAGTCCTTTCTCTGGCATATCCACTGTTGTGTTCAAACTTGCACTTCCAGCACGAAAATGAATTCATTTGTTACAAGTCTTACATTCAGAGGTTGAGATCACCCTCTACATTCTTTGCCTCAAGAAAAGTACAGGGGGAGCTTTGTTTTCTCTAAAGATGGAACCAGGCTTTTCATAGTATTATCAAGACTGGTCATGTTCATGGATCAAATCATATGACAGTTTGCCTACAGATTTTAAAGATGAATAACAGGTTTTGTCAACCGGCCTGTGTGATCTGGCAAGGAGGAGCTGCCTTCTGTAGTCAGAGCTTAAGCTTGGCTCTCCCACTGGCTGCCAGTGCCATTGCCAAGCATTGTTACTGCAGCGCAGCCCACAGCTGGTGCAGCAGCTGGACTCTTAAGACACACTTCCAGATACTTGACACAAGAGGTTGTTGTTTGGAATCACCCTGACATGAAGGTACCCGTGGACTACAAAAAAAAAAACTGTGAGCTAGTGGCTGGAGTTCAGTGTATATATATTGTATGTTTCCTTCCTTTTCTGCTTTGCTTTTTCCCTGTGTTGTTATAGAACTGAGCAAATGTCAGCTTCTGTAGCTGAGGAATATAAATGGCATTAGATAAGCTCCTCCTTATATTCTTATATGGTAAATATGCATTGACTCCACCCTGTACCAGTACTTAGAAAACTCTGGTCACAAGTGATAAGTAAATATACACGTGGACTGTGTATTAAGTACTGGTTATGCAAACAACCTTTCTTTTTTCTTTCTCTAGGAACGTTACGTGGCAAGCCTAATGCCTTTGCAAAAATGTATATCACCATGGAAGGTATGGAAAATACAGTTGGAATGAGATGGAGATTGATAGAGAAGGCAGTTACTGTATGCTAATGATCTCTTTTCTCTTTTTATAGAGTCCACCACAGCTGAGGCATTTTAGCCAAGATGATTTCATGAAGACACTGGAAAAAGCAGGACCACAGCTCACCTCTGGTTTAAAAGGAGACTGGATAGGACTTTACAGGTCATTTATTTCATCAACATTAAAAACAAAACAAAACAAAAAAACACATAATTTATATCAATATTCTTTTCCTGAGCAAACTTATTATCAGTATTGGTTTGAGTAAGACTTTGTAAGACTGACTTTTTGAATCTGTGCTTCAATAGACATTGAAAATGGTTACTGTAGTTTACTCGCTTAAATCAGTTTCTCCAACCCATTAATAGTTACCACGAGATGCTGCTAACACTGTGGATATCTGTATGCAAGTATTATTTGGCAAGGCTGTGTGGAGGGAAGGTTTAGTTCTAACTTGGTGCTTCCCTTCCAATCAAACACTAAACTGGGAACATTGAAAACTCAGCCTTGTTTTGTTCCTGACAAAGTTCCTGAAGTTTATTGTCTTTCAAACACCTTTTCTTTACTTTTTTTTTCTCAATCCTTTTCTGGATTAACACAAGCTACTGTTATACTCTACATTCTTCAGACAGAACAAAGGAAGGGTCCTAATACCTTCTTCAACTCAAATGTAACTGCAGTACTGTTGAGGACGTAGGAAACTTACCAGAATTTTAATTAAAATATAAAATTTATTTTTCTTCTGTGTTTTTTCCAGGCATTTTTTGAAATCACCGAACTTTGATGGCTGGTTTAGAAGCCGGCAAAAAGAAATGACACAGAAGTTGGAGGCACTTCATTTAGAAGCACTCTGTAATGAGGTTAGAAAAATGGGTGGTTATGGTTACCAATTCCTGCTGCATCCATTGGTTAGACATAAAAACGTAAATAATTTTGCCAAGTGCGTTCTAGCAAAACATGAGCTAGCTAACCAAGTACAGCCCAGGACTAACATTTAAAAAAAGGGCAATATGAAATGAATTTTACTTTTGTATAATGACTAATCACATGTAAAACATCTCCAGTAGTTTTTTGGTTGTAAATAATAGTTTCAATTTTACTTTTTTTCATCGTATTTGATAATGTTACCTCATTCAATTTCCATCCTTTGTTTTATTTCTCATAAACTCCATCAGAGCTCAAAGTGTGTTACAACTTTTAAGGTATCACAGCAAATAGACAACTACTTAGTTATGGATAGGAAATAAGCCTTTCACTGATCCAAAATTAGAATCTGAGAAGTGAAATTTGTTGTTGATAAACAATATAATGCCACATATGTGATCTTCTGTTGTAAGATCCGTCCTTATCCACTACGTGGTAGGTATCCCATAATACCCTGACACTATTTCAATCTTTCATCATGCTGGCTAATGTGATTTGATAACTATTCACTGCCATTTTGTGTTCTAGATGCTGTTTAATTTAAGCCTGTTTGGCATGAAACTTTTTATATTTGTTTGTATTATGGTTGGGTCCTGCTATCCTTTTATGCTAAGGGCTGGGCAAATATGCAAATAAAACTGATTCTGTAGTTCAGAGACAGTATGTGAGTAAAATGAATTAAGTAAATGGCATAAGAATAAGGGAAAGGAAAAGACTTCCTCTGAAAAGTAGGTGTAAATTAATACTATTTTTGAAAATTGTATGTATTGTCATAAATACATCAGTGCTTAATTTTAATTTTTGTTAGAACTTGGTTTTCTGGAGTCAGAAGCATACTGAAGTAGAAACAGTTGATCTTGTCTTGAAGTTAAAGAATAAACTGGTAAGTGAATTGAATATGGCTAAAAGTCATCTTGCTAAACAAGGTAGAGGTATTAAATAGTTGAGTTTACAGGTACTTAATGAAAATGGTTTTTGAGATCTAGGTTCCATAAAACAGTCATTTTGATTATTCGAAAACAAAGCACAAAACGCTTCCCCCTGAGGAGTTAGCCATTTTCTCCATTCAGCCAGTTGTGTTAGCACTGCACAGATCTTGATTTGTTAGAACCAGTTGGAGCTTTGTGACTGCTTTGGGTGAGGGCAAGGCTGAATGCTCAGGGAAGCAGAGAATCAAAATTTACTGTGATTGCTGAAAGTCCAGCTGAGCATTAGTTCATGCTGGTAGGTGGATGTTGAGAAAACCTGACCAAATCAGCGGGTCACATTTTACTTTGTTAAAAAATGAGGAATTCGTTTTCTGCATTTGCTAAGATGTCATTTTGGTGTGTATTGAGGTAAACTGGCATTTCTGGCAAGTCATGTTTTGTTGTACCTTTTGCAGTTGCAGGCTGACAGAGAACATCTTCCTGTGAAAACTGATACACTGAAAAAGCTGCAGGCACACATCCGTGATATTATACTCGCACTTCCAGATGACTTGCAGGACATCTTGCTCAAAACTGGCACAACGTGATTCCTGCTGGTGTGTGTGTGTGTGTGTGTGTGTGTGTGTGTGTAAACAGGTGAATGTACTATCACAGAAGACAGTGGCTTACAAAGATCTAAACAGTACAGTAACACTACAAACGGACTTTACGACTGGTATGGTCCACTGTAATATTCTCACTGTTTTTCCCACTTAAGTACCAGTGCAACTAAAGGAACTCCTGTGTCTAATAATGTTTGAAATAAGTGCTCTTAAAGAAAAATCCGTGGGCATCTGAAGCTATTCCACGGTGTAGGACCACAGTGCAGTGCTGGCACTGCAGAATGTTTTCTAATTGGTGCTGCTATACCCAATGCTGTTAACTCAGGGGTAAGCAATATTGATCCTGTACTGTCCTGTTGATGTAGTATCTGATTGCTTTCCTTTAAAACAAACAAACAAACAAAAAAACAAACTGGCATAATATGTGACTTGGTCAGTACGCATTATACTGAGGTATTTTACTGGTAATCCATCAACAGCTTATGAAACTGTTTCAGGGACAGCTGAAATAATCAGAATGGTTCTTAACTATATCTTCCTTTCACCTTCTGATCCTCTTTCCAAAGACCATATTAATTTAGCATCTTTAAAGAAGAGAAGCTGACAAAATTTCCCGAAGAGAAATTGCTTCCAATTGATGTTGGTTAATTAGGGTGCTTTTATTCAAATGCCTTAAATTAATATCAAGTAACTGTGTGCCAGTTTGTGGTTTTAAACTGCTGATGTTCAGGATTTAAAGTGGCTCACTAGTGTAAATGCATTAATCACAGTGAATAGACTGATGTTCTAATACAGAATTTAACATCAGTGATTTCAGTAGTTAGCCAGTACACGGACTGTTTCAGCTGGAGACCATAGTCAGCTTCTGTCAGAAATTTCTATAAATGTATATTTTTTTATTTTTCAGGTTTTAATTTTTACTTACAGCAATAGGGTCAGTGAGGACTAATGGGGTGGGGAGAAGAGGATGCTGACTTTAGCTGACAAAAGCCTACGGAGAGGTCAAACTGTGGCAAGGGAAGATTATAGAGGGACATTATTTTTGGTATATGCACATAGCAGACGTGCATAAAAAACTAATTTTCTAAGCAACTAAACAACAGTTGTGATGTTTATCTTGTTGAGCAAGATTCAGTGGTATATTAGGACTCAGCTGCTCTACATGCAGTGTTATACTTTGACCAGTTTCATGAAGAATAAACTTAATGCTATCGTGGACGCACAGCATACGCTTTTACATGATGAGTGGATCAGTTATCAAAAAAATCTACTTTTAAGTGCTTGGATGGAATTTTTAAAACCACATGACCTTGTAACCCTGCTATAAGAAAATGTATTTGTATAATAAGTATTTCATACCAGCTTTCTAAAAATGTCTTATTTAGATACAAAGTGTCGTGACTATTTTTATGAAAATATGTATTTTAATACTGTTATGGTTTGTATACAGTTATTCATGACAAAAAGTTTAATGTATGTATCGTGTTACTTAAACTGCACCACTTCAGCATTAACTTCTAACTTGGAATTTTGTTTGCACATCCTGATGAATATAATTTCTAATTCAGAAATTAATAAGTGGCCATTCTTAATATAAAGCTAACCTGGAGCACTGTGTAGTTCCTTGGAACTATGTAACCTGGTAACAACCACGATCAATATTATCACATGACTGCAATACTTATTTTTGTAAAAGAAAATAAAGAGTTCAGTTTTTGGAAGTTACATGATTTGGATCATGGGTGTGACTTTTCTCCTTGATGTAAGCAAGGCTGCTGCCTTGTGGGACCTGGTGAAGCCGTACCCTTCGGGTGACCTTTAGGAGCTGATATTAGCTCAAATCCCTGAACCAGCTGCAATTATTAGAATCTTGTTCAAAAGAAAGGCAAAAGGAAAAGTTGTACGGGGTTGTTTGCCATATTTGTCAGTGACCTGTAATGCTTTTAGTGCTGGTAGTTCAAAAGAATCTTAGCTAGAACTGTAGGCACAAAGCTAGGACTGGTCTTTGTTTGTTACAGGCATCTGATCTTGTCTCTCTGCAGTCCTTTGATGCTGGGCATGATGTTTTAACCTGGGATGCTTCAGCCATTAGTAGTGTTACAGCCAAGGAACTGAATCAGCTGCAGAAAGCAGTTGCCAGCTTGATGGACTGGAATTTTTCCATCCCTGTTTTTTCAGCTCAGTGTACTTAAAATATAGATAAAAGAGCCTGTGATAATCCTCATTCATCTGGGGTTTGAAGGCTAAATGACTGTGCGGGAACTTCTAGTTTCAGTAATTTTATCTGTTTTCATCTGGCTATTAAAAAACAAAATCAAACCCTCAGCTGGCTGATGGTGGGGAGAAGAGATGGGGAAGAGTCTCACTGTCTCTTTTTGGCTGGTGAGAGAGGAGATTTCTATAGTTGTGCTGTCTGAAAAGTGAATTTGTTGCCCTTTTGTTGAGTGTGCAATAAGTCAATAATCCCACACTCAGAAGAGACACTGCTTATTTATTCTGGGTTTGCACAAGCCTGGTGCTCGGTGGTTTCCCGTAAGTCAAGCACCCCAAACGAAACTATCTGTGCTACAGACTTAGCAATTTCTCCAGTCCATCCTCCTTGCATTGACTGGTTGGCAATTTACAGTTACAATATTGCTGACTGTACTTCCACCACTATGTGTGCTCAGGGGAAGGGTCTCACCCTGGCAGGGGCTTTCTGACCTGCAGGTGTGATTTTAGTATTATAGTGAAGGTAAAGGTACAAAAGGTACATGGGCGCTGAGTTTTCTTGCCAAGTGGGCCCACATCTTCAGACCATCCTGACTGATGTCCTCCTCAAGGCCTACTGGCTCTGGGATGTCCCAGGCTAACGGATACCATTTATTGCTCTGATACCTAACACAGCATTCATTCAGTTTTTAGAGTCAACCTTCAGCAGTTTCAGTTGGAGAGCTGTTACTAAAAGGATGCTAATGGTGACTGCTCCACAATAATCGAAGAATTAACAGTGTCAGTGCACTTAATGTCGTTTCAGGCAAACCAACCGTGGGTGATTCCGTCCCGGGCTGTGTCTGCACCCCGTGTCCCATCACCTCTCTTTGGAAGGAGATGTGTGAAGGCCGGGGCGGGTCAGCGTGCAGACACGGCCGTGCATTGACCGGCACTGCCTGCCCTGCTGGGCCGGAGCTCGGGAAGCCCTGCAAAGAAACGCAGTTCTGCAGTTAGGAAAGCGGAGGGCCGTACCTTTCTAACCGAACGCGTTTCTAACAGCACTGCACCTGTCGGGGTTTCGGTTTCGCTGCCCGCCTCCTGCCGTCAGCCGGGACACGTCTGCGGTGCCAGCATCACGGCGGTGCGAGCTGCGGAACGCACACACGAGAAAAAACGCTGCTGTCAGCCACGTTTACGGCACCGAGGGACGCCGCTGTTACCGCCTGCCCCGCGTGCTGCCGGGCGCTTCGGGAGGGGAGGGCTCTCCGGGGCCGTTTTGCCCTAAACTCCCAACTTCTGTATCGCGCCTTCCCGCGGCTCGGCGCAGCGGCAGGGCGGGCTCCGTCAGCCGCACCGCCGGCCCGGCACCAACCGCAGCCCCGCCCGGCTTCGGCCGCCACAGCGCTACGGCGCGGCGCAGATCGCGTTTCCCGGCAGGCAGCGCTCCGCCGCGATGGGAGGGACTCCCATCACTTCACTACGACTCCCGTGGTGCACAGCGGCGGCGCGGAGCGGAAAGCGAGGCGGGAGGCGGCGTGGGGCCCGCCGGGAAATGCAGTCCTCGCCGCCTTTGGGCCGCGCGGCGGAGGGCGGCGCCGCGGCGAGGGGATGTGGCTGAGCGTGACGCGATTCTGTCCGCGTTGGAGCCGGGGCGGCCGTGGCGAGCGTGACGTGGCAGAGAGCGAGCGAGCGCGGATCTCGGTCACACAGCCGCCGCCGCCGCCGCCTGCGCCTTTATAAGTGGGCGCCGCCGAGCCCCGCCACGCTCAGCGCGCTGCCCCTCGGCACAGCCGTCCGCCAGCGGAACCCGGCGCAGCGCCTACCCTTCCTCCGCCGCCATGGGCCTCACCATCTCTTCGCTCTTCTCGCGCCTCTTCGGCAAGAAGCAGATGCGCATCCTCATGGGTAAGGGCCGAGCGGCCGGGCCTGCAGCTGCCGGGCCCCGCGCCGGCCTGCCGTGCCGTGCTGCGCTGCGGCCGGGCCCGACGGGGGGCGGGGAGCGGAGCAGGGTGGGGGGGAGGCTGTTGTACTGCGCTGTGCCGTGCCGTGCCCTTCCTTTAGGGGCCGCGGGAGGAGGAGAAGGTGGGGATGGGGCTGGAAGCGGCAGCCCCTTCCTCGGCTCCGCGCTGCCGCTGCGGCCCGGAGTGGAGAGCCGAGCAGAGGTGGGGGGGCCGGGCCGAGCCTGCGGCGGATCCGGGCGCTTGGTCGGGGCGGCCGGACGGCGGCGGCGCTCGGGAAGCGCGGGCTCTGCGGCGCGGCGCTCGGGGCCCGTTCTGTTCTGCCGCCCGCCCCCGCCGTGCCTCGTGCGCCGGGCCGCGCGGCGCTTCTCGCGGAGCTCGGCTCGAGCCACCCGCTGTGGGGCGGCCGTTCCCAGCGCCGCCCGACAGACGAAGCGGTGGAGGCCGATTCCCACCGGGCGATCGCGGTTCAAAAGGTCACGGGCGGCAGCGCCGCGTTCCGCGCTTCCTCCTCCGTTCCTCCTTTCCTTCTCCGCTTTGCCGGCCTGCGTGTGCCCGCAGCTGCGCGGCACCGCGCCTCAAGCGTTCCTCGGCCGCTCCGTGGGCCGGCGCTGCGCCCCGAGCGGGGAGCTGGCCGAACTTGCCGGCATGCGGTGTTGGCTCTGCCCGGCAGTCCGGCTCTCCTTGCGGCTCTAAACGGTGTGAGACCTTCAGGTGAGCCCGGCTGCGACGGGAGGTGCTGTCTGATAACTGCGTGCCACAGAATAATGAAAGCAGGCATGCAATGCCAGGCACACCAGAACAGCCTGCGAGGGCTTGGGTTTCCTCACTGGTTTGTAATTAGTTCAGATCCAGCTTAGCTGTGACTTACAGAGTAGCGTTTCTTCTGGCCGGTTCAGCTGCACCTTTGTCGTTGTTTTTTCCCCATCTTTGATTTCAGGGCTTTTAGTGTATTCACGTGTAAGGCTGGATCAGAGCATGAGACTGCTCCTGGCTTTTGGTGAGTGTAAGAGGAAACACGTTTGCTGTGCTATGAGGAGGCTGTTGTGCAGGACCTAAATTGGCTGTTGAGAAGCAGAGTGTTGTATTGTAGAACGTGTAATTCACATGTAACATAGAAAAGAACCTCAAGATAACGTTCTGCATCGCATATTAGTGCTTGAAAATGTCTGAATGAACACTAGAACTGACTTAAACCTTTCCTCATCCTACTCTTACATGTGTATGTCCGCAGAAGTCTTCACTCCTGGCTTCATGTGCTGAAAAAGGAATGATACTCACTGTGCCCTCTGCAGTACTGTGCCAGCTATCTTTTGCTGTAGTTCTGTGAGTGGTAACTGAGATAATAGCTACTCAGAAGCTTCAAATGCAGAGGTAATTATTGAATACTGAGTAGTGAGGGAAGGCCAGATTCTTTGTAAAGTGTGTTCTTGTACAGCTCACAACTACTTAGCAATCTTCTGTTCTTTTGCTACCACGGTAGAGTTGCATTCTTTTGGCATTCTTTGTGTGCATTTTCTTGAAACTGTGTTGAGAATCAGCCCTTCCTGGGCCCCAAAGAGTTATCCACACAAACCTGAAGGAGAAATAGTAGTACTTAAAGGATGAAGAAAAGATTTGAGAGATCTGGTGTCAAGGTAGAAGAAAAGTGAAAAAGTGAAGGAATAACCATCTCTATTAAATTGGGACTTATCAAATTTGTTTGTTGTTAAGCAGTATTTGATGTATTGTGAACTTTATGAATCAATTAAAGATGGTAGGAGCTTCCCTCCCCCACGCCTTTCCTCCTCTGGTCATAGGAAACATTGATGTTGGAAGCAGCAACGTGCTGTGCTCTCTACTATCTGAAATCTGTGACTGTGTATTGGTCTTGATGGGGTTTCCATTTAGAAAGTCAGTCCTCAATTCTCTTTAGTTTTATTTTTTTTAGATTTAGTGTATGGATGTTTGTGTTAGGGTACCTGCAGGAGCTTGGTACTCAGTCACCAAGGATCCAGGCAGGAAGCTGGTATTGAGGAACTGATGTGATGAAGGGGAGGTGTTCCCAGGGACAGCGAGGAAGACAAGTTTGATGTTTAGAAGTGTGGTTGATGGCTGTAAATGAAGCATTCTAAGGAGTGAAGGCCTTAGAACTGCACTTGTTTTCATAGCAGCTGGAAGTGCTGCAGATGTAAATTCTCCTTCTGGAGGAAGAGGATGTTTGACTTAAACTGTAATAAGTGCAAGTCTGTGCTTCCCGTTTGTACTTGAACTGTACAGCAGTTGTACAACTGTTGTAATGCCCACGTGGAGGTTGTTAGGCTGACATGGTGGGCTAGAGGGAAGATCTAGGGTTGGAAGTTCACATTATTTGGAGATTTAAGACTTCAGGATTTAATCTTGATAGTAACTTCTGTATCATGAAATTTACGTGACGTAACTCACAGATTGACATCATATGTTCCAGTACAAATGTAAATGTATTTATTCTTGAAAACAAATGAGGCAGCAATTTTGTAAGTTGCTGGACCACAAAAGAAATGTTTCCTAGAGGCTCGAAACATAAATTTGGTGTTGTAACCTGTTTGTCCTATAAAGGGCATCAATAAACTGAAATAAGTGTGACCAGATGGATGCCCTGCTGTTGATAACTATTGATTATTTAGAGCTAAGAGCTTTTACTTGGCTAAAAGTGTCAGTTTCTGATGACTTGCATCATGCAGATGTAACTCCACCACTGAGACAGCAGCCTTTGGCAGAAGAAAGTAACAAGAAAACACCCATCAGTAACTCAGCCTGCCTCAGTGCAAAGTCCAGCAGCTTCACTACAGTTGTGGATGAGCCTCAGCATCTCTGGGCATTGTGCTCATGTAGCTCATGTATCTTCTGCAACACCGCTGGGGCAGCAGGAGGTTCTGGTGCAGGAGCAGAGTGGATTTATCTGTATCTCTACGCATTTATCTGCGTCTCTGCTGCAACACATAAATACACTGAACTAATTCTGTAGATAATGGCGTTTTTCTCTTGTTGGCAGTTTTCATGGGTCTTGTGTTGTTCAGCTGATAACTGTTGTGGTTTTGGGGCTAGGGGTGAGGAGAAGAAAGAATTGAGAGTATGTCTAGTTGTAATTTGGTTATTTATTTCATATCCATATACTGGAGATCTGCCACATACGACGCACATCTGTGACTTGCTTTCTTGTGAATATCCAGGCATCCTGGAGGTGTTCACTTGAGGCTGATCTGCTACGTAACAAGAAAGCTGGGTTTCAAGTGTTGCGCTATTTAAAACATAGTTTTTCAGCTTAGATGGAGTACCTGTGGGTTTCAGAGTTTCCTTAAAGAGCTTTGGCACTTAGTTGTTGCAGGGAAAATGCTAATGCTTGGAGATTTCCAGATCCACAAGTTCCTCTGAAGCTGCGCTTGGGGTCCTCAGCTTTTGTTAAGCACGTTTGGCTCCAGTAGAGACCCACGCTTAGACAGCAGGGAGCTTAAAAATCTTAATTTAGTTTGAGCATTTGGGGGGTCCATTCCTCCTCAGGGAGCTTTGTTTTTTGGCGTTTTTTTTCCTCTTGCTCTGTGATGTTGGTCATTAGAACAACATCTAATTTTTACTCTTATTCACGATGATAATACAAAAAAAAACCCCAAACAACTGCAGTTGCATGTCAAACAGTGTTCACAGCACTGAGCTACAGAGCACCAAGGTTCTCTAGTTGTTTCCTGTAACAGCATTCGGTGCTTTGAGAAGAAGGCAGTGTCTTATGAGTTCGGTTTCATTTTGAGTAAAGAGGTGACTTTTGCTTTCATGTTACTGCAGCACTAAGGAGCGGTTGTAGTCGACTCAGCAGCCACTCAGAACTTATGTATGGGCTCACTGAGTGGGAAACTACCATGGGCACCTAACTGTGTTACCAAGCAAGGATACCATTTGGCTTCTTGTATGAGTATTATTTATTTCTTCAAGTGAAGGCTTGATTTTATTTATTTATTTATTTATTTTGCTTGGGCAGAACATTTACTGCCACAAATGGGCATTTTATTGAAGCTGTTGCTGTGGTAAGTGATTAGTACCTGCTGTTTCTTCAGGTGCTTGCACTCAACATAGGGCAGTACCATAAAGAACAGTATTTGAAGTTGCTCTTGTGTTTTCTGAAGTGTCATAGGTATTTGCAAGAACAGTGGTATGAAACTACAGTGTATTCCTCAGTGTTAGTGATGCTTCTCAAAAAATGCCTCTAGGCCTCCAGTTTTGGTAAGGAATGCATATCAACCCTGCAGCTTGCCTTTAAAAACAGCTGGCTTAACTTTGGCTGTAGCAGTGAAGAGCAAATGGCAGTGCAGCAGGCTTTCAGTAAGGATGGCCTGACCTGGCTAAGGAAAGCATCCTGGTGGGTCTCAGCCTGCAGAAGTGATGTCATGGTGAGAGCTCTCAACTCCTGGAATATATGTGGAGGGGAAGGATAAGAGTTGCCTCACGTAGCTTGTGCTTTTGATAAATCAAAGTGAGTGGAATGAGGTAAATGGAAGTGTCTTCCAGTGCTGTTCACACTGCTTCAGGTGTGCTTGGAACCAACCTTAGCTGGGCATCAAGTGAGATATTCCCCTGGTTAAGTGCTAAACAGCAGCTGTGTGTTTGGTTAGAAGTGATGTTCTATTGGTAGATTATTGTGAGGCATTGAAACCATCCTGACACTCCAGGAAAAAAACGAACTTTAAGAAAGAATGACAAAACTCAAGTAACACAAATCTGAGGGAAGATGACTAGAAGGTTCTGAATCTGTAAGTTGTGGATGAAGATGTGCTATTGAGCTTGTTTATTGCCTGAGTTCTCTCTCAGAGCTGAGTAGAGGACATAAGGCAAAATATGTGGTAGTGTATCAACAATGACTTAAGAGAATACAATCAGATGTTTTCTCTCGGGGAAAAAAAAAAAAAAGAAAACCAAAGCTAATACTCTACATTTAAAATAGCATCTCTTTGAAATGATGAAATTGAGTTCATACTGTGAACTAAATAAAATTTTCTGTTTTTTCCTAGTTGGTTTGGATGCTGCTGGTAAGACAACTATCCTTTATAAGCTGAAACTAGGAGAAATTGTCACCACAATTCCCACTATTGGTAAGATAAATTCTGATGTCTTCATAATCAATTCTCATCTTTGTTCCTGTTGCTCAAAATTTGTGCTGTAGGGATGGGCTTCTGAAGAGTGTAGGAATTTGCTGTCCTTGCTGTTAGCGGGTTAGGGATGGAGACAAACAGAGCAGCTTCAGGGTAGCTTACATAATCTGGCACTGCCATGGCAGTAACACTCATTCTGTGTCACTCAGAAGATACACCCAGACAGGAGTCCTGTCAACAGCAGCCAGCAGCTGATGCTCAGGGGTACAGGAGCCTTTTAGGTAGCAGTGCTCTGCCCTAACACCAGGAGTCTTCAGCAATTTGTGGTTGAGAGGCTCTTTCAACCAAACGTGGTGTGTTTTGGGTCTAACTGACTTTTCTTTTTAATCTCCCAAGATATAAAAGGTCTTGTCAGAATTCACTTGTCAGAAGTCAAACTTTGAGAAGTTATCTTTAACAGGATTGGAATTATGTTGTCATGTTACCGCTAACTATTTCTAACGGACTCTTTTATTCTAGGTTTTAATGTGGAAACGGTAGAATACAAAAACATTTGCTTCACAGTTTGGGATGTTGGTGGTCAAGATAAAATCAGACCTCTTTGGAGGCATTATTTCCAAAATACACAGGTAAGAGTTTTAAAATAGCAGTGGTTATAACCTATTTTGTAAAGGCTCGTTATGTGCTGTAGTATCTATCAAAAGTTGTGTCCTGTCTCTTCCTTTCAGAAGGGTTCCTTGCTATCTTTCTCAAGTTCTGTGGGATACCCAGGCTTTATTCTTTTAAAGCCATTTAATTTTATTTTTTTTTTTACCCTGAAGATTTCAGTGCTTAGTGGTGAGTGTAGCTTAATGAGGGCAAAGTCCTAAGAATCTGTTAGCATTCTGTAATAAGCCAGAGCAGCTGTTAGTTTGTAAGGAACAATTTAGCTGGGCTTTGCTGATCTATCTGAACTGGTATGGATTTATACAAGAAGTATTATTGTCTAAAGTCCTTCACTGAGCATCAAAAACATACAGGTTTTTTTTTATTTTTTACATATCTAAAACACATGCAGAGTATCTAAAAGTGTCTTTAATATCTTACTACCCATTGCTTAGGAAGTGGCAGTTTCATGCTGACATAATTACTGACATTCTTGGTGGTGTAAATGTAATTCTTTCCTTTGGCTCACAGGCAGTGAGATAAATCACTTACTAATATGGAGGAACTTTAGTGGTGAGGTTTGGCGTTTTGTTCTGTTGGATCTAGAATTGTTTCCAAGACATGTCTGTGCAGAATAAATATGATAGTTGGGTGCAGAAAACTATGAGCTCTAGGCAGACAAAAAGCAGCTAACACTACTGAAATAACAATAATAATTATTTATAATAGGACCAGACTGAAAATATTTTTTAAAGTTGCTTCTGCTGTCTTCAAGAGAATAATAAAAATGGACAGAGAAAGCAGTTCTTATGTGAGAGGTTCACTTGGGTAACACAGATGCTGCTAGAAATAATATTTGGTACAAACATTTGGTGAAGCACTTCTTACAATTCCTGTGCTGCATTTAATGTAATGCTGAGAGAAAAGGGAGGTGTAGGGAAGGGGAAGTGTTAGTTTAGGAGACCTTGTTGGGTTCTTTGTGCTTTTTGTTTTGTTTGTTTTGAAATTAATGATTCCTACACCAATATATTAACTGACATTTCCAATTAATGTTGTGGGTTTTTGTTTTTTTTTTAACTTAAAAGTTCTAGCTTAATTTTGCTGTTGATACTCACTGTGTAGATGTTCAGACAGACATCTTGTGTTGCTTGAGCAGGATAAAAAGAACTTTCTAAGAGATTTGCTTTCCTCAAGCCAGACTAATTTCTTGCAGGGCCTCATCTTTGTGGTGGATAGCAATGATAGAGAGAGAATCGAGGAAGCAGCAGATGAGCTGCAGAAAATGGTAAGTGTTGATACTTTCTGAAAGAAAATATCTTTGAGTGTTTGGGTGAGTTTTGGGTGTTCTTTTTTTTCTATTTGGTTAGGATGAATCAGATTCCTGAGCATGTTTAGGAAGTTTTTGCAGTGCATATTGTATGCACCAGGGAGTTCTAGCTTTAGTGCATCGTGTAGTAGCTGCAACTCTGTAGAAAGCTTTCCCTCAAGAACTACTCGTGAGAATCTTTCATAAAGTGTTAAGAAAAATGCAGGAGGTATTTTAATAAATACTTGAGAGTTTCATCAGCAAGGTCCTGATGAACTTAAAACTGCTTATTGAAAAATAGTTCTGCTAGAACTTCTGCGGGGTACAGGATGAATTTTACTATCCAGTGACTTGAGTAATAATGAAAAAGCAGATTATGCTTAAAACAGTACTTAGGTTTCTTTAGTGCTTGTTGTTAACTGAGCTAATGCAGTAACATGGCTGTTTGTTTTTTCTCAGCTTCAGGAGGATGAGCTGCGAGATGCAGTGCTGCTGCTGTTTGCAAACAAGCAAGATCTGCCAAATGCCATGGCAATCAGCGAGATGACCGATAAACTAGGCCTGCAGTCCCTGCGTAACAGAACTGTAAGTGCTAAACTTCTCTGGTTGCTAACTGTGGCTTGCTTTATTAGATATCATAGAATTAATCTCCCTTTAAAGCAAGGGAAGTTTTCACCTTTTTCTGTAGAGAGATGCATGTACCTGCTATTAAACTCTGTAGGACAAAGTTGAAGATCCTCCTTTAAAACAGGTGATCTAGAAGTATAATTCAGTGTGTACAGCAGCGTGTTGCAGGTGTTTTCCCTCACCTTTTTCTGGAAAAATAGAAATGTTCCAGCCTGCCGTTGAAATGTAACCATCAGCGTTTGAGGAGCGTGGGAGGCTTGCCTCATGTCCCAGTGCTCACTTCTCCTCAGGGACAAAATGCTTTGTGTATTCTCATCCCAACAAAGATGCGAGGAAATGAAATGCTTCTTGACTAATTACATCTCATCTGTACAGCCCTTTGAGATACAAGGTTGCTTCACATAAACTATCTATCCTTGTGTAATGCTCATTTTGTTTGACACATCAAGTTTATATGTAGTTGGATGCCCTAGAGGTCCCTTAAATCTGATAATTGCATGCCTGTTTCCAGGAGAGCAATCTTGCAAAACAGAAGCTAGTTTTTCACATATAAAACAAGTGGCAGTTTGTTGTTTTTTTCATCTTGATGCACTAAAATGTATTTTGGCACATGGAGCTTCTGGATGATGTGTAAACCCTACCTACTTTGTCTATACTTTTTTCTAAACTTAGAAAATACTCTGTTCAGTATTGACTCTGGGGTGCAAAACAATGTTTAAAGAGCACTATTCGAGTTTGTGTCTGAGTGTCACATACTGTGATAACTTAGTTTGCATTTTGTCAGTATGTAAACTTCTTTCTGTCTGTGTTCTGTGTTAACAGTGGTATGTCCAAGCTACCTGTGCTACGCAAGGAACTGGTCTGTATGAGGGACTTGACTGGCTCTCAAACGAACTCTCAAAACGCTAACTCAAACTGGATGACTCTTTCACCAGGGACATGTTTGATATAAGTGGTCTAGGCTTGTTACAACAAAATTAGTTTGCATCTTGGTTATTACAATATCTGGAACTGATCTTTGGGCAGGATATTACAGCATTTCAACTTATTTTGTTGCCAATTATTGTTTACCGAGCTACATGTTGCAAAGGTAGCAATATGCTTGGGTAAAAATCTCCTTAACTTGGAAAAAGTGTATCTTCTGATTCTACTTCCCTTGTTAGCCTAAATGCCTGAATATAGTTATCGTGACATCTTCAAGATCTGTTTTGAATACTTTTTTTTGAGCCCCAATAAATTGTTTTAATTTTTTCTCCCTGCTACTTTTAGTTTACTGATGCCCTGTTTCATTCCTCAGACAGTCTGCTGATTTAAAAATGTAGCATTCCGTATATTTATTTGTCTCCCTTGCCAAAAAGAATTCCTAATACTGCTTGTTCCCGCCCAGAAAATGCTCTAAAACACTATTCAAATCCACTGCACTGAGGAACATTTTATTAATCCTTGGGTTCCATCAGCCCAACTTGCCTTTGTGAGAATTGGATTGGATGGGTAGAATAGTTCTGTGCTGGCTGCGAAGAGCTCATGTTGAGGTTGTTTTTAATATTCAGCAGATTGTCTTCCTTTATATTGTATCTTTTTTTTTTTTTATGTTGCATGTTGCTTTTTGGTATCAGCCTGACTATTTTTGCCCAGTGTATAATAGTTCTGCTGAAGTTTTACTGTTTGTTGGTGGACATATCTTCATAATGAGATTTTGGAAAATTCATCAAACTCAATGGATTAGTTTCTTCATAACCCACTTGGAATTATTCCTAATAAAATGATAAAATGTATTGTTCTGCGTATGCTCTTCTTGATTTTTAAGTAGTTGAGCTGTGACTTATCACATACTCATTTTCCATAAACTGAGCTTCATTGCAGCTTGAATGTGAACGTAAATCTCATTTTCACTTGTTTGGGGCTGTACAGAGTGGGGCACAAGGTGGGCAGAGTTGTATACAGTGCAGTAGAGTAGTTGTCATCAAGACCTATGATTCTGTATCTTTTGAAGTTGTAAATCTAGAATTCCTTTTAAGTTGTCCAGATATGAAAATACTAACAGTTACAAAAACAGTAATAAAACAAGTACAAACTGCCTGAGAAGCATGCATGTCTGTCTTGTAGTTGTTTCTGCACTTAAAAACAACTTGGTTTTTAGCAGGAGGAGGAGGTTGGTTAGCTGAAAAGTGAAACACTTGAACAGGCTTTAATCAACGTTGTGTTAATGGTGATGGGCACCCCCCAGAAATAAGGTCTATATAGTTGCTGCTGTGTCCCTTCCCTCCCTGGCATGGTTTCAAAATGCTTAAATTAACTCTTTTCAATCTTTTTCTATTTTTCTGTCTGTTAAACAAATGCAAACAGCTCAATCTTGTGTCTTAATTGTCTTCAGGTAGCTGAAGTATGATTTCATGGCAGATTTGACCTCAGTTCGTGTCCTACAAGCTCAGATCTTGCTGTCCTTCCTCCAAGCAATCCCAGTGCCAAAGTTTGCTAAGCTCAAGCAGGTTTAAATTAAGAGCAACTTCCAAGCAGGTTCTGCTGTACCCATGAGACTGAAGTTTCTAGGAAACAGTTACTGTGAGCATCAATAACTGGAGGAAATTCCAGAGCTCTTGAAATGAGTCAGTGACTCTCCTTGGTGTGTAACAGAAACCCAAGAGATAGAGTTAAGGTAACATTCTGCTTGTAGCTTTAATAAGTTGTGGAATACACACTGGCAGAAGTCAATGTATCTGTGCATTGGATCAGCACTTGTTAATAAGTGTGTTTCTGGTAAAGCAGCTTCTTGAAATAAACCTTAGAAGGAATGCCTTGCTCAGAAGAGCTGGCTGGTCTGTTAGGTGGGCTGTAGTGGTAGTTACAGTGAGTTAAACAATTGTGACACACTAAATTCCACATTAAATGCCTCTTCTGAGACAGAGGTTAGAGGTAGACTTTAAATACAAAAAGTATGGATGAAAGAGGACTGTTACCTTGAAGGAAACATTATTTTTCATATAGGGAGATGAAGTCTTTTTAATTCTGGTTTAATTCTTTAAAATGCTTTTTAAAACCTAACTTGGCTTAGGTAAGCTGTGTTTAGCCACTGCTGTTACAGCATGTAAATAACAGTTGATACTGCAAAGGGTCACTGTGTCTGGCTTTGCCTGCCTGTAGGCTGTAATGCTGCTATAAAATGAGCGATTTACTAAATCAAAGTAGTAAAGATCTTCAGCCTCATTTTAAAATAGGGATGGGGCTGAAGGCTACAGCTTATACAGTAAGGTGGGAGTCAGTGTAAAAGAAAGAATCTCCTTCCTAAAAAGCTAGTCAGAGGCATATGCTGTTACAGTGCTCTTTCCTTTTCTGCACCGTTGGTTAGAGAAGGGAAAGCAGCATGCTTGTTCTCTCTTAATGCCAGCTGAGGAGGTAGCATAACAAATGAGCGTACTTCAAAAATGCAGAGAACATTGCTTGTTTTTTGGGAGGTGGCTGGGAGGTTCTTTTCTTATGTGGAGGACATGGAGAATTCCAGCTGCTGGATCACACGCAAGCTTAGAATTATGAAATAAAATGGAGACAAGTTTGATAGGGTTCTATGAATATGGGATCTAGAAGTCATTCAGGGAAGAATTAATTGGGCAAGCTATAGGCAAATATGTAGGGGGAACAAAGAAGCTAAAATCACCTTGTGTCAAGTAGGAAGTGCCATGTATAACCTTACAGATGTAAATACATCTTGGGAGCACAAGGAATATCAAAGGATTGTTTCCTGCACTCCCCCAGAAATCACAAGTTCTTTTGAATTGTCTTTTTCCTAACCTACATCCCAGTACTGACACTTCCAGGCATGCCTGCCTAACTCCTGACACGGTGCTGCTATTGGCAGTCAGCCTGTGCTATTGCATTTTACTAAATTAAACCAGAGATGCTTGGCCTGAAGATTCTCCAGCATTAACTTGTGGAGCTGAAATTCCTTCCAAAAAATATTAAAAGATTATCTGCTCTGTGTAGGGGCCATCTAATTGGGCCTGTAACAGTACCCTGTTTTTGCCTTATCACTTGGTTCCTGCACAAGCCAAGTGTTCTCCTTTGTCTACAAGGAGACAAAAGCAGCAGCCCAGACACCATTACAGGGATTAAGAGGAACTGCCTCTGAAGAGCACAGCACAGTAGGGACTGTCAACATAGTATACCAGTATGAAGAAGTTTAGAAGAAAAACTTACCTCTCTCAGCAATTGGAGCCAGCTACCAGCTTCTTTTACCACGACAGGGGCATGAGTTGTGGCACCTGTTCAAAGTCATCTTTACTTTTAATTCATCTGTGAACTAACAAGTGGCTCAGCCATCCTCTTTGCTTTCAGTTCTTCGACATCTTCCTTTAAGTACTTTTCTAGCTTCCCTTACAGTAGGGCATTCTATCACAAACCTTTATCGGGTGATATTGCTTCTCAACATTATGATCTGAGCACGACCACATTAGTTAAGAACTGCATGGCCATCTCAATATTAGCATAGATGGCAGAGTTCCAAGTGTTGTTTTACAAGTAACTGAAGTAAACACAGCATTGGATTTTAGCTTAATCTTCTGGAGGTTTACCAACTGGAAGAAGTTCTGAATTACATTTTTATTCTCCTATTTTTCTTTTTTTTAAACAGTCTTTTAAGTCTTCTACCATATTTATGGTAGACAGTTGTAATGTAGACTCTTGTGTCTACATCACAACAGTGTTTCTTTTGCTTCTTTCAAAGTTAAGCTGTTGGGTTTTTTGTTTTTTTTTGTACTATCACATTAGGACTTGTTTTGCCATGCTAGGCAACTGTGACTGGAGAGAAATCAAGCGAGAACTGGCACAGTCAGAAAAGGAAGCTTATTAGGTGAAAGATGATGTAGTGAAATAGTTTTTAAGTGCTGATTGTTTCATATGGACTAATTATGCAGGAAAAGTTAGTTAATGACTCATACCCTTTCCAACAAATTCAATGAAGATAACAATAAAGCAGGTTTCCCAGCATCCAAGTTACCTGGACTAGACTAGTTCCACATGGAACAATGTACAAGGAATAAAACCAGTATTTGTGTTTTTCAGTATAAGTGCTTATTATAAAGTTTTAAGTAACTTGTTTCTTTAAAAATGCAGGCAGAGATGGATACACCACATCATTCATTCTGTATCTCCCCACACCTGAAAAGAGATTATTAAATTATGTTGTTAGAGTTCCCTCCCATCCCCAGCTGGCTGTCCTAACCTCAAATACTACTACTAACCATAGACAACAGATGGAACAGTAGATGCAACCTATATATAGAATCCAGTTTGAGTAAGTGTTTAAGTGACCCTCACTACCCATGCTAAGTGAGCGAGCAAAGTGCTTCCAAGTTGATTATCATCTTAAATTTAACATAGCTGTTGACTGAACAAGACCATTCACTGATAATTAAAGAATGTTTTTTCAGAAGGCAGCAGGTACAGTGATCATGCCACTTGCTAAAAAACTGGCTGATAAACTCAGCTTCTGAGTTTATTTTAAAAGCTCTATCTTATGACAGTAACCACAATGAGCTGAATGAATCCAAACCATGGTTATTTCTTTTCAGATTCTGCACCTGGTTCTGATCAGAGTTCAGTTTGTACACTTACAAATAAGATTTAATTCATATATTCAACAATTTTAGTCCTTTAAAAACCTGTAAAAGGATATACAATCCAACTTTCAAAACTCTACAGCTGAAATATTTTTTTCTATTGGCATATAAAAAGGGAAAGGAGAAATTGTTGTACAAGTTCATGTTAGCGGTGAGATAACCTTCAGTAGCACCATTAAACACATTCACTTTTCTTAAATTACTCTCATTTTAGTAGCATACAAGCCAGGGTTGAACCTCAGTTCCTCAACAGTACATCAATTTGTACAAAAACCCCAAAAAGCATTATGCAAAAGCCAATCTATTTCCACTTCAAGTCAC
This sequence comes from Meleagris gallopavo, assembly GCF_905368555.1. Classification (NCBI taxonomy): domain Eukaryota; kingdom Metazoa; phylum Chordata; class Aves; order Galliformes; family Phasianidae; genus Meleagris; species Meleagris gallopavo. The sequence continues at coordinate 8,531,441 of NC_139417.1, read as the reverse complement.
ATACGAGTGCTATATGATCTGAAGGATGTGAAACACTTGGCAAAGCCTGATGGGTTGTTACTTCTTCATGACTTGGCAATGGAATGACCTGTTCAACTTCCAGAGCATTTCTGTCAATGAAAATGTAGTCCAGACATCCATAAAACCCACCAACATAGTTTGTATATGCAGGTTCTCCACAAGCACTCTGTAGTTTGAAGGGATGGCTTAGAGGCATATTGCACCTTTCCTCTTCTCCATTAGAGGCCCAATCTTCGTGATCTTCAGCAATGCCACCAGTGTTAATAAAACCGTAAGTTCCAGATGATGGTGTACTATTAAAGTCTCCACAGAATATGACTGGTATATTAGGGTACAAGTCACATGCTACATACTTGATGTGAGACAAAGCTACAGCAATTTGGATGAGACGAATGTTCCCACCTAAAGATGTAAAAATAAGTTACTTTGTAAAGGCACCGGAAGAGTTTTTCAAGTTGTTCATTTAGATACGTGTCACATAAAGCTCTGAAACAGTACTCGTGCTTTAAATTCCCCATGTGCTGTATTTCAGAATAGTTTTCATAAATAAAGATGTCTTTGATATGTGACCATCAAAACTGTACAGCAGAGGACATTTAATTTTTCTTCCCATGAATTTAAAAAATTATGCACCTTAAACACCCATACTGCAGCAGCCTTTTAATTCTTGGAAACTATCCTTACAGTGTTTTTGAATGGCACAGAACTAAAACAGAACTAATTTAACGGAGGATAGTCTCTTCTTGAAAGCTTCAGTAGCCCAACTTGTTTCCTGTGATAAAAGCACCACAACATTGCTCCTTTGGGTACAACAGGATGGGGGAACCATGAGCACCCGAGCTGTACTTTATCGTCCACATTTCAGGCAAATTGTGTTTAATGTGACTGTTTTGCATTTGTTTGGATTCTACTGCTGGCCTAGCAGATCACAACAATCTTACTGTAAGGAAGATAAATAAATCTAGTTTATCTAGCCAGGTTTACATCACTGAGGTAGGGAATGGGCAGAAAATCCTCAGTTCCACAAGTAAAGGCAACAGCTGCAAAAGAATAAGGAAGAAAGCAGGAAAATTACCTTTTGGATGCCAGTAGAGATGGGTGTTAGCTACACAAAGCTTCCTAGAAGGATCAGTTTCAGACTGAAGAACTGAAACCTTTAAGAAAAGAAGCCTTTAATCAGTTTTAAATAAAGGTTATATATTTAAATCAAATACATTAGTTAGCTTATGCTTTCACAACAATCCAGTCCAAAGAATCTGATGCTTAAAACTAATCAATGGCATGGCTCCTAAATTGAGTCTATTTATCCTCTATATTAGGTATGAATTTCAGCCACTTACATTGCTAGTGTTACCACTACAGAACTACACCAACATCTGGATATTTGATAAGTGCTCTGTCAGTAGCTTTCTGGTTTGACCACATTTTCCTTCAATCCATTCAGTAGTTTTTCATAGTATGTTGAAAATGCATTAATCTCCCCCCCCTCCTCTGCCCCTCCAGTTCTTTCCTCACTTTGGGGTCAGAAACAGAGACAGAAGAGTCTCTGGCTTCAGCAAACTGCAGTGCTGTATTCTTGTGAAATTAAACTTGGAGGTGACTTCAGTTATCGAGGAAAGTTTGTTACTCATTCCATTGGAAACCTGTAGGAGCATTTCTGAAATTCCTGACAGACTTCTATTAGCTCTGCAGGCTGCCCCACCGGCCTCCACAAGCTCATAGATATGTCCATTCTTATTTCTCCACCTCTGCGTTTGGTGGCATTATTAAAGCAGGCTAACTTAGGTTAATGTCACAACTGGCAAGATTAAGTTTAGTGACATACCTATCACAATACAGGATTGAGCAGTGAAACAATGGGCAGCTAATGCCCCACCTGGCCCAGCACTTTTACCAGCTGACTTCACCTTATGGCAAAGAAAGTAAGCTGGCCTTTTTTTGAAGTTTTACATTATTGCCTACATAAGGTTACTTAAAGCCTGCCTGTCAGCACTGTGTTTGCGCTGCCCCGCCCCGTGCACGACCAGCACCCACTAACGGGCACATCCCAACACTGCCCACAGTACTGGGCTGCGGCTGCTGGACGGGGTGGCCGCAGATACCTGCAGCACGGAGGATCTCTGCAGCACCTTGTCCCGCACCACGGGGTACCGGCCCAGCTTGTCGCGCAGTTCCGCGTGCGGCGGCTCTGACAGCAGCGCCTCGCTGAACGTGATGTCGTGCTGGCTCAGGAGGCTGAACTTGTCCCTGCGATAGAAGGTGGCCAGGCCCTCGTGCTGCTTCTCCTTGATCTTGAAGAGCCCCTCGAGCCCGAACGCGTCCAGAGCCGGAGCCAGGCTATCGGCGAAGACGGATTTGTCCACCTCCTGCAGGCAGACGAGGTCGGCGTTGTATCCGGCCAGCTCCTTCTTCAGCAGGTTCTGCCGGTAGTCGACCTCCAGCGCGTACGGGGCGCAGTACGGGTACAGCACGGTGCGGGAGAACTCGGTCTGGGCATAGGCGTCGGCCAGGATGTTGTAGGAGACGGCGCGCACGGAGCCGCGGCCGCACGCCTTGCGCGTGTAGAGGTGCCGCGCGTCGAACGTGCACGCGCCCGGCCCGGCCTCCACGGGGCCGCCGCTCTCCACCTCGCGGGGCGGCCCGAAGCGCCCGGCGCCGTCCCCGGGCGTGCAGCGCAGCTTCAGCCGCAGCCCCACTAGCGCGTTGGACGGCGTGAAGACGCGCTCGCCGCCCTCCGGCTCCCGCTCCTCTTCCCAGGCCGGGCCCTCCCCGCCGCCCTCCGGCCGCCGCTCGCGGTACCAGCGGAACAGGCAGTGCTCCGGGGCGGCGAACTCGACGCTCACTTTGGGGCACACGGGGAAGCCGGCCAGCAGCGAGCGAGGCAGCCGCAGCTCGGTGAACGCGGGCGGGTTGCGCTCCACGCGGTACCGCGCGGTCCCGACCTGCAGCACGGCGCCGTCCTGCCAGGCCGCCGCGTTCGGCACCTCCTCGGACACCGTCCGCCCGTCTCGGGAGAAGAGCCGCACCTCCGGCAGCTCGGCCTCGCCCGCCTCGCCGTCCTCCGCCCGCGGCTTCTTACTCTTCTTGCCCGCCTTGGCGCGGCCCTTCGCGGCGTTGGTGGCGATGCGGGCCAGCACCCGGCCCAGCGGCTCCGCCTGGTCCCGCTGCATGAACCGCGCGCTGCCGTCGGGGAGCACGAGCTGCAGGCTCAGCTTGGGTTCGGACGGCACGCAGCGCACCACGGCGCGCTCCGCGGGCTCCATAGCGGCGGGAGGAGCCCCGCCGCCGCCCAGGCGGCTCAGCCAGCCGAGGGCGGCGCGCAGCCCACGCCACATGGAGCCGGCGCGCGGCGCTTCCGGCAGGAGCGGCCGGAAGAGAGCGGCCGGCACGGCCTCGCGCCAGGGGGCGGTGCTGCCAACGGCCGCAGCTCGTGCCCGCCCCGGGGCGGGAATGCACCGCCTCTCAGGTGCGCCGTTGCGCGCGTGGGGCGGTACTGCCTTTCTGTTAGCTGCCGCGTGTCTTGCGCTGAGTTCTGTGCCTTTAGCGCGAAGCTACCTTCTTTTCAGGACTAAAATCCTCAGGAGAACTCTTCACGTCCCCGTAATGTCTGGAAAGGGTGTCGATTCTGCACATCAGGTACAGAGAGGGGCGAGCTGCCTGTGCGCGCCTTCTGCCCCAGGTACCTGGGCTTCTTGCTCTTTTTCTGCTCGTTCAAAACCGTCCCGGGCTACTGAATCGCATTACAAAACCGTTCCGGTGTTTCTAAAACGGCCCGAAGCGATCCCGCTGTCCTTATAGCTTCAAGCCCCCTCAGGTCCACAAGCAGGACGTGAAGTCCTCACCGAGCGCGGCAGGCAGGCGGGAAACCTCTGGCGGGAATTGCTGCTGGGCTCAGCTCGCTCTCTGTCGCCGTGTCCCTCAGCGCTGAGGCGGAACGTAGCTCCGCATTTCCCCTTCTAGAAGCCGTTGAAATGCAGTTCGAGTTTGTGCATGGCGTTTCCAAGGGAACGGCCCCGCAGCGCGAACAGCCGCGCCCGGCAGAACCCGCCGCATTTTGCTGCTTTTTAACACGATGTTCGCACTATTCCTTAATCTTTCCATGCGTGCTGCATAACTTTTGAGGTACTTTGCGGGTAGACGATAGCTTTAATCCTTTTCTTCCCTGAGAAATATGAAGGGAAAAATACACTCTTTCAGCAGTTTCAGACCTCCCTTTTTATGCCTCTGGGTTAGCTTCGTGCTTCCATTTGCTTCTTTCCCATCAGGACTCTGCATCTTGCAGTGAAGCCACAGGAACAATGATGCTGTCTCAGGCTCTATCAGAGCAGGAACTGAGATCCGAGTTACGGAGCAGCCAGATTCCCCACTCAGATGGAGCACCTTCTAATCAAAAGACTTTGAGAAGTTGGTTTCTTCCCGTTGTTTTGCCTTCAGCAGTTGCATCAGATACATCACCATTACAGAATAAGCTGCTGGCGTACCGAAGATGCAAAGAACAGCAAAGAATGCTTAATCAGTTACTGTGAGTAAAATGTTGAGTGGTGAAGTTCAAGGAATGTTGAAACTCAAATGAAAGAAACATTGTACTTTTGACAACTGAGAAATAACACCGGTGTTTGTTCATTTCAGAGGTGTTTTTGTCACTATTGCAATGCTGAATATTTTCCATCTAAAACTGTTAATAATAGAAGACTATTTGTTGAGATATTCAAAGAGCACCAATGTCTGGACTACTTTCTTTCGTATGAATAGTCCAAACATGGATCTACTTCTAAAAGGCTTCTTTGTCACTAATCTTAATATCTTTGCACATGAACTTGGTGGTCTGTGTTGCTGCCTGAGGAACACAGCTGCCAGGTTGACAAACATGTAGATTGCTCCAAAAGTAATGCCTCCCATTTATTCCCACAGTTTTAGGAGTTCCACTCTGTACTTTATTTATTTATTTTCACAATACAGCTGGACAACAACTGTTGAAGTTGTTTGAGGAAAAGTACATGTAATCCCAACAGGACCACATGGCAGTTGGTGAGATCAATTAAGATACATATATATATATGTTCTGATTGTGCTTAGGACAAATATTGTTCTTTTTATCATGGAAAACAGAATCTGAAAAGAGTGCTTCACTTTTTAATGATCAAACTTGAAAAAATAGGTTACATCAGTTAAGATCATCACATTATTTTTAATGTAATATTTTTATTTTTGCTGCACTTCTGACTTCACATTTTACTTTAGAGTTGATCGAGCTTTAGAAGTCTATTCTGAGTCCATGGAGGAAAAACATCACAGAGGTTCTGCACCTCCAGTCCCAGAACTACCTGCCACTGTAAGTGTGTATTTCTTTAATATTGTCACGACTGCTTATTTTGTGCTTTATTACTGGGACATCTATGCTTTTATTCTTAATATTCACTTAAAGATACTTGTGTCCGTTCTTAATAATTCATAAATGGATTTATATTCTCAAGTAGTCCCACTGAATTTGATGCTAATATATATAGTGATACAAGTCTATTTTCTTAATGTACTGATTCATTAGGAGTTTTTTCTTTTCTTTATACAGATGAACAGTGAACAAAAGCAACAACGAGTGAGTTAAATTCTTTGTTCTGCATTTTGAGAGTAGAATAGTGAATGATATCTCTGTTCAGAGGAGCTGAGTATGTCATGTGGAATTTGTACCTGCTAAACAGGAAAAACTTTTGCAGTAGTCTTGGACGGGGATGGGATAGGAAGCAAAAAGTGGTAATCCTTTCTTGTGGTCCAGTAGAAGGAAAGTATTCTGTTAGAGAAGGCATGTGTATGTCCATTGATATCTGAAGTTTTAATCAAAATCTTCCTCGAAGATCATTACTTAACAAATATTCAAAGAGGCTTCAGATTTTTTTTCAGTTGAGGTCGTAGATCATGCTGTAGCCTTTACAGAAATAGTTTTGAACATTATTCACCTGATTTCAACAGGGAACTGTTGTGTACAAATACTGGTATAAGTTTAAAATTGTACTGTGTATGATTTTTAAAATAATTTATCTATGAAAGCCACCTTCAACCTAAATCAGGACTGAAATGCTTGTGTTAAGCAGACTGCTTTTTGTTGCTGATGCTGAGTAAACACATTCTGAAGACTGTAGTGATCCAGCTCTCTTTTCTGCTTTATAACAAATGCATCACTTGGAGGCATAAATAAAACTAAAACAAATCCATCTGTTTGCTCTTAATCTTTGCTAGATGGTTTGTCGAAAGAACAATAGCGTGAACAATAGTATAAATGATTTATTGTTAATTGTGGATTTTATCAGAGAAACAAGGGAAATGACTGAAAAGTTCAGTGCTTTGTGTTTGAGCACTGAGACCATTCTACAACTTTGGAGTAGCATGTAGTGTCCCAGTCAGTGAATATGTAACATATGATTGTATTCCCTGCCCTTACTTATAAAAAATGGTAAATAACAAGAGACGTCACCTAATGAACCTAATGAAAGAAATACTTATGCAGTTTGTTATTAGAGCTCTGATAAGACTGTCCTTTCAGACCAACTATGTCTTTATGAAGAAGTGTGTGCAAAGTAATCCAGTGGTTCCCATTCAGCAGCAGTGGCTGATGTCCATGCTCACCCTGGTGCCACAGTCACTCGTGGCAGGCAGAGAGCTGTTAATTGAAAAGCTTTTAGGGGAGATAATAAAGGATTTTGAAAAGAGTATGAAAAGATGCATGGGTGAGTACTGCAAACTACACAGTACTGTCATTAGTGTGTGTTTAAGATTTAACAACTTCTGTATGCCTGCCTATGTGTAATACATATAATCTATAATATGATATATTGGATTACGTTATATATAAAACAACATTTATAAATAATGTAACGTGTAGCATCATATGTAATAATATATTTTTCAGCTTCTGGAATAGCAGCTTTATTGAGCTGTTCATCTACAAGCATATCCATAGTTTTATTGATGCTTTCTCTATTGAGTGAGGTCCCAAGACAAATCTGCAGAGATAATTAACTATTTTCAGATATCACTTGTATGACTCTCTTGAAATTTTAAACTTTCAGAAAAGATTAGTAAGTTCCAATTTTCAAGTGGACTTCTTTGAAATCCTGTGCTATCCTTACTAATTTACATTTGCTGTGTCTGAAAACTAATGGTTAGCCACTTGGATAGCATTTTAGTGAGAGCTGATCTTGTTAAGAACACATATTAAAGAAAATAAACAATTTATACTGTGACTAACTTTGTAATATCATTAGCAGTATAGTTGTAGTACACCACTGTATTTATACTGAACAAAATTGCCACTAATTCTCTTAATCATTTAAATACTAACTTTGTGACTAGGGCAAAGTGATTGGAATTAAGACCTGATTCTCTATGGGTATTAGCAAAAGCTGTGATTTCAAGTTGCTGTTGGGGAACTGTGTTTTTTTGGGAGTGGTTTATTTTTGTGTGTGTGTTTTTTTTACCTGTTGTTATTTGTTTATTGTGTTTGAAGGCTTGGATGATACAGTTCCCTTTCCATCTCACTGTGTGTGTGATCCATCTTGGAGAACAACTCAGGCAGAACAGTGCCTATTGAACATACTCATGCATTTTTGGCTTGGTTTTTCCTAGTGCGAAGTGTTCTTATTAAGCCCGATGTGAAAGGACTTGAAGACGAAGAGGAGGCACCTCTGCCTTTATCACCATTGTGAGTGGATTAAATTAGCATACAACCCACAGGCAAAGCACACTCAGTTGCACCTGAGAAACTTTAACTGAGCTGCACGAGCAGAGTTGCAGTGTAATATTACTTCCAGAGGCCCTTAGTGAAACAGTTTTTCCGTTTATAGAGAATCTTCTATCTGAAAGTCTGAATTACAGAATTTTAGCACTGATTATGTTCTATTACAGTTACATAGGGTAGCACCAATGATTACAGAGGAGACTTTTAGCTCTGAATGCCCCGGGCACTTGAGTGGTATTGGGCTGTCTTTGCAGTGAAGCGAGTCTGTGTGGGATGCTTCACTGTCAGGCAGCAACGCTGTGCGGTAGTTTGACACACTGAAACTGCACCCTGTGCTGAGGTTTCCTCTGACTGCGGTATTTTGTTGTGAAATCTTTGACATCAAATGGAAAAAGACTATTCTCTGCAGAACGGAAGAGGAAGTCAGGTAGACAGAGTACAGTTGCACAATTTCTGGAACATTAGAATGTCTGCCATCTAGATATTGATGATAGATACTTCCTGTTTGCAGTTGTTGAAGTTAGAAGTTTACATAGATAAAGGTTCAGGAGAAGCAGATGATTTGAAATAGATAAGACAGATTATCTGCTGCTGCTTAATATTGGAGATATGCTTATGGCACTTAAATAAAATTCCTACTGTTTATCTGTAAGGATGTTTTATTCAAGTCTACTTGAGCACTTCACTTGCTTTTATTTCTTTGTCTGTGTATTTATTTACTCAGAGGCCTGGATTTTTCCAGTCCATGGCATAAACGTTTTATCCAAGCCAAAAAACGGATCCTCTCTAACTTGCACATTCTTCACCCCACAATGAAAACTTTGCTGCATTTTGGTTATGCCGAATTCTCTTCCTTTCTTTTAGTGGATTTTTTAAGTTTCAGGTAAAGTCAGTCTTGGTGAGTTATTAACCAATGTAGATTTTTGAAGCTGATAAATAGGAGAGTTTATGGAATTTATTGTTTAATTTGTTTTGGGGGTGCTTTTTTTCTATCATTTAATATTATTCGGACAAGTTACTTCGTGTTGTGACAATTTTCATTTAACTTTTCTTCTGTCTCCCAAGTGGAAGTATTTTATTTTCCCTTACGTTTCTGGTAATATCAGTCATTTTATGTATAGTTCATGATTTTCCTGCAATTCTTTTAAGGTCTTCTCATGATTTACTCAGTCTCTACACCGTGATGCCCATTAAAGGTCCAGTTGAACTGGATTGAATTTCTTATTCGAGGCTATTTTTCATCAGTTATTGAGTTTTATTTTTGATCTTGGATCTTTATTGTCTTTACCTCATTTATTTTTTTTTTTTCTGGTAACTTTTTATTTTCTGGGGCTTGGGGTAATTTTTATTTTATTTTAAGGCTGCATAAGTGATGCTTAGGTTCTCTGTCTGCTTTCTGCTAAGTACAAACGGGTTTGTAATACAGAGTAACATTAATATTACTTTACTCCATTAAAAAATCTGTTTATACAGTAGGCTGAAACTTTCTTTTCCAGATTAAAAGGGCCAATTGACTGTGAATCTTTGAAGACTGATATCTCTTTAAGCTGTTCCAAAGCAGAAGAGAAGATACTGAATACATGGTATCAAAGAGTTATCAGTCTCTTCACCCAAGAGGCAGCACTGAATGGTGTAAATTTGGATCGGCTTGACTCTTTTTACAGCTGTGTGGCTACACTGATGACTAATCAGGTAGTAATCTTTCCTCCCTGAGGTAGATCTTAATTTAAATGAGTCTACATTTTTGCATGATATGGGGCTTGTTTAAGCAATCATTCCTAACTATATATTGCATATAATCTGGCAAAGTATTCAGAAAGTTGTATATTTTTAACTTCCCTTATATAAAAAAAATGCCCTTCATAGTTATGTATAATTGTTTTACTTCTGATTCTTGGATGCAGAAAATTTATGAATTCTACCAACTAGAATGTAATTGACTGAAGGAAGAGAATATTTCAGTATTCTCAGAACTTTTCCCATCACTGTTCTTAGCACTACAATTACATCTCATGCGTAACTGTAAGCAAAATGAATAAAATCTGGACTATTTGAAACACATCTGTACAAACAGACTCAATGCCTAGCTTAGCTGAGATGTATGCAAGTGTTCATGAGTGCAGTTCTGCAAAAGTCCAAACACAGCTTATTCTTCTAGAAGGTGACAGCACAGTACTTTGTGAGTTGATCTTCTATTCTCCCTGGTTATTTATACTGGGATGACAGTTATTTCAAGTGCTGGTCAGTTATTTGTTTTGGGAATCTCCAGTAGTTTTATTTCCTGTTAGTAAGATGAGAATGTTCACGTGATACCACTGAATTCAGGCTGAGAGAATTGTTTTTCAAACTTTTGAGTTTACTGAAAATTAATAATCCTTTAATTGCCAATTAACTTAAAAATCTGACGTTTACATAGTTCTATTCATAAATAATCAGTGGGAATATGGGTGTTCAACTTTAAGGCACTTTAAAGATAATAATTTTATTTAGTTTGTAGAAAAACAATATTTTAATAAAATTGTCATTGAAAACAACAACAAAAAACACCTGTACCCATCAAAACCAAATGATAGTAAATCCAAAAAAAACCACCTCACTAAGTTTGAAGTAAAATGCATTCAGGATATTTCCTGTGTATTTAAGGAACCACTGGTAATAAACTTACTTTTGTAGTAGGAATAGATGCATGGACTTGACCAAAGTGGAATGTTTGTATGCATGTTTACTAGCTTGCATTCTTTAAGAGCTGGGACTGAAACACTCAGAAGTCATTAGAAAGATAATAGCCATCCTTTAACTGATCCAAAGCTGCTAAAATGAATGGAAAATTGGATTTACTGAATGAAGGATAAGATGGTGGGACTTCCTGTGCCTTCAACTAATAGGAGATATATTTTATTACTTAGCTGAGAGATCTACTTATAAGAAATGTTGAAGCATTTGTGAAACTGTTTGATCCTGAAGACAGAAGTTGTCTACCTTTATTTAAGATGGAATTAATTATTGATGAAAAACATGTGGAGTTTTATCCAAGCTTCCAAGAGCTGGAAGAAGCAATTCTGTTTGTAGTGAATCGTATAGGACAAACTCTCCAGGTGTGCTTTTTTCTTTATTTAAATGTGTAAATGATAAGTGGCTCAGCATGTGAACATATTAGTAATTTAGGACCCTGACTGTCATGATAATGGGAAGCAAAATCCATCTTGAGATATTTATTTTCTATGAGGATTCTGCAGTTTTTCTTAAGAATGCCCAGCAGAACTCCAGGCTCTGAAACTCACTTTGTCATTTACTGTTCATGAAAAATAGACACATTTGTTACTGATTGTTTTAGTCTGCTGTTTTGAGCTGCAAAACTGCGTCTGCCCACAATTGTTTGCTTGTTCACTGAGTAGAAGTCAGCCTGAAAACCTACCCACAAAAGCAAACCAGGTAGAAGGTAACTTCATCCAGTTTTTTCCTTAGGTTTGTTCAGAAAACCCAGGAGTGCTTTCTGATTTATTTATGTCTTTGTAATGTATTTGTTTTTAACATTGTGAATTGAACTAACATTTTGCATAGAAATACCTTTCTAATTAACACTTTGTATGATGATTTACCATAAACTTGTGTTAATAATTAAGATCCCCAATAAATAAAATCAGTTCACACACCTTTTCTTTCTTAACAAAAAGAAAAAAGAAAGAAAGAAAAAAGAAAAGCCCCAAATAACAAATATATGCCATACACAAAGATGTGCATCATAGGAACCAATGTGTGACTGTGGGGAAGGCAGCTGCCTTTCTGGGACTTCAGGGGTGCCCCTGTGAATTGAATACTGGCCCTCAATCACAGCTCCTAGTACTTTCAGAGGAGCGTTTTGAATTTAGTTATGGTTTTGGCACATTAGAGAGAATTCAGATCTATGTAGGACTGGATGATTTAGATGATTTTTATCCATCCTTCATCTTCCTTGATGGACTCTTTGTATCTGGAATCATTTTAGGTGCCTAAGAATTGCGTGGCTTTGATTGTGATAAGGGCCTCATACTTTTCTGATACAATGTTTTATTGCCTTTAAAATAGATGTATGCATTGCTTTTATATTTAAATCTCATAATTGGAAATTGCACTTCTAGAATGTCCAAACAGTGCATTCTTGGCTAGCAGGAGGTGCTGCAACTCTGTGCACTGAGCTTCCCGCCCACATCATGGCATGGGCTGCATCTACACTGAAAAAAGTTATCAGAGACAACTTAGAAGGTCCAAAGGAATATTTTGAAAGCTGTGGTGAGTGACAGAAGTGTGTGTTTAAGCAATGACTGCCTGCAATAAATATCGTGTTATATAACCTGCGGTTCTTGAATTGTAGTTGGAAGGTATGGCTGGCTTGTAGATGGGACAGCAGAGGCACGAGTAGAGAGATTTGAAGCAGAACAACACAGTTTTGGTGAATATACTGCTGTAAGTTTTAATTCCACATCTTAAATGTAACGTTTACTAATGTTTACTATCTGGTATATGTAGCAATAATAGAAGGGGAACGAAGGATAACAGATACTCAGCCATTAGCTAAAAATTGTATTGACTGCCTACAAACCTGTAACATAAGCTTCTTTTCCTAAAAATGTATGTGATAAATGGGAAAAAGATGACTATTTATTTTCTTTTATATGTAATACTTACTCGTTTAGCCAAGCATTTAAATAATGGCCCTGATGTGTGAAATCTAGTCTTCTTTTGAAGTTCATAGATGAATTCTTCACCCTCAAGAAGGAAATAATGAATTTACCAGAAGTGATTCATTTCCCTATGATCTGTTTGAACTGTGAGGATTTAAAGCAAGGTTTGGCTAGTAATGCAAAGGCCTTTGCAAAAATATTAATGGACAGAATAGTTGCAAATTACAGAGAGGAAAACGAAAAGTAAGTAGAATGTCCTTCTTGTTAATCTTATGCGTGTAAAATCCACAGCGGAAATGCAAATGTACCGTACTCTTGTGTAACAAGGGCTCCTGGCTACCTAAACATTGCATGGCAATTGCACCAGATAATGCCCTTTTCTTCTCTGCTCAAAAGCTGATGGAGGGAACCATTAGTAGGCACTGTCGAAGGAGAGACTGGCTGGATTCTCTTACGTGTGTAGTCGATACCTCTAGGTTTGCATAGGTAATGATAGATATTATTACTAATGGATTCTAACAGTTAATTTGCGAGCATAGGTCAGATCATTAATTAAGTGTTATTCAGTTGTTGAGTTAAAATGGATAACTTAGAACCCTGTTTTGCAGTGCTTCCATGTTATCAAAACGAAAGAATATTTACTAGGGATGTGTTTGTATGTATGCTAATGATACTGTGCTTATTTTTAATAGCATGTAGTTATTAAAAATAATTGAGGCATTTGGTTGTGAAAGTACACCCTTAAATCTAAATAAGCCTTTTCTTAAGTTAAGAAACAGCATTTTCCTAGGCTTACTTGTTCACATTCTCTATTTATTTCATAAAGTTATGGAGCTGTACGGGGGTAATTTGAACTTTAATTCTGTGAAACCCAAACTTGAAACCAGTCAAGATCTTAAAATTTGGCGATTTTATGTACAAAATAATTTTATAGGATATGCAGGGAATTTGAAGCAATCAAAGAACGTGCGTTAAAAGTTCCAGAGAGCACAGAAGAAATGGTGGAAACAATAGCTTACATAAAGGAGGTAAAAGCCAAAGGTATTCAAGACCTCTCATTAAGGATCAAGGTAAATGATAGTTACTTCATTCTTTATCTTTCACCTGGCCTGTACAAAGACAGAATTCATTTTGGAGTGCAGAGGCTTTCAGCTGATCATTCTGCATGTATGAATATACTGTACCCAGAGTGCGGGTTCATACACAAGTGAGAGGTGCTGCTCGTTCTTTGTCACATGCCTTTCCTCAAGCAGCAGGCTGCACTTCTTACTCCCCATTCCCTTGTGTTCTGCGTGTCCTTGAGGAAATGCAGCTTGTGAAACATTCTGATTATTGTTTGTACCTAGAGCCTTATTTCAGGGCTGCTTGTAAAAGCTCTTTTCATAAAAGCTAACACAAGTAGAAAGTGAACTTCTTATATAAAGAATCATGGCTTTGAACACACAAAAACAATTCACTTTTAAGCAGAACAGAGATGATACATGAGTACTTCATGTGTGCTTGGAGAACAAAATTGGAAAATTATGTAAAATGTATGCCAGCATATTTGGATAAGAACCTGTTTGTTTTGCTCTGTTAGAATGATGTGCATAAGGTTTGGTGTTTGGTAGTATGGTTTTTAGAGTAAAATATCTATACTGCAAAATGGTATAGAATGATATCTAAAGATTTTCATGTAGATGAGCCAGCTACAGAAGTCATATTAAAGAAGCTCACAAATGAGGCAGAAATTTGACTAATTTCTGTGTATTTTGAATGTTGGTATTTAGTTGCCTGAAGTAGCAATTCTGAAAAGTCATGAAGCAAGATTCCTACTGCATCTATGATGCTTCTACCCCATATCTTACACAGACTATGATACCTAATGTTTTGTGAAATCCCTATTATAGGAGTGCTCTTGGCAAATGGAATACTTCTTAGATGTTTATTTATTTTCTCCTGAGGAAATTGCTCTGAATGCAACAGTTCTTCAATGGCCAAAGGAGATTAACCCCATTTTTGATGAGCATGATGATGTAAGGATATTTTTTTGTTTGTGGTATATTTTGACTTGTTAGATTCTTCACTTCTTTTGGGCTATTTATTTTGTCAGCAGATAACTGTATGTAAACATACAGCATGAACCTTATGAATTCAGAGATGCTTAAGTCATGTATTCCCAGATGTTTGTGTCAAAGGAGGAATTTTTTGGAGAAATATGAAAATGCAGAAAGTTGTCACTGCATCTTAAAGCCCTCAGCAAGTCCTGATCTCTTAATTTGTTTCTGGTCAGTGCTAGGTAATGTATGGGAACGGAAGCATTCACTTCAGCAGTGCAGCTGACTAGTGGTGAAAATGTATCTGCTGGATCCTTAGAGTATTTCACACACACTCAGTTCTGGGCTGAGAAACATTTAATTAAAACAATGTTTTGTTCTGAATGGTGGGAACAGGGTTACTTAGGTAGCAATCACTACTAGCAAAGACCTAACATCTTCTGTTCCTTTTGTGACTATAGATTACTTTCTTTTCCCCCTCTTGTCTATGTCTTGCCAGCATTCTTTCTCTCCTGGAGATGAGAATCTCTTTGTTCTTTCCTGTATTACATCCAGTCTTTCTGGTGTTACTGTTTACAGCTCATGCTGTAGCAATTGGAACTTCCCTAGATTTTGCTGAAGGAGGCAAGGGTTCCATGCTAGCATTAGGGGCTGGATGTAGTTAAATGGAACATATGGAGAGCAACTTCTCCTGAAATGTATTTACTGTAAGGATAATAACTTGTATTGTTTATTTTCTGTCTGTGCTAAATATTTAATTTAGACAGGCCTATGAATGTTAATTATTGAAAAGACTGACAACCCCTTCATTGCTTTTTACTATGAAAACAATCAACTGTTTTGTAGCTGATTGAAAAGTCCAAACGTAAAGGAGAACAAGAACTAATTAATAAATCTGAGAAACTGACAGTGGAATTAGAGAAGCTAACGCAGACTGTGACAGAACTTGAAGAATACTCAGAACTGGATTGCATGCAACAGGTCTGGTTAATATCCGGTGTAAAATGGGTAGAAATATTTTGTGTCTTTAATGCACAGAGATTGTACAAAGAATTTAAAGTAACTCTGTTTACAAATGTGAATTAAAAAGTGTATTATCCTCTTGTCACACTGTCAAAACTCATTAAAAGCCATCCTAGCACCCCACTCTTTTACTGGAATACACCAGCAATAACATCTGACTGAAAGGAGAGCTTACTGTAAGGTTATGCCGCAGCTACTTGTCAGACATCTTTCCCTCCAGACCTTTCGCCATCTTTGTGTCCTTCCTTTTGATGCTCTCTCATAGTTTTATGTCCTTCTCATGTCTTATACTGCACCAAAACCTGCACACAGTGCTTGAGATGAGATTGCACCAGCAGAGAGCAAAGTGTGACTGTTGCTTCCCTTGGCCCACTGGCAATGCTGTGCTTAATGCACTTCAGTATTTGCTCAGCCTTTTTGGCTGCTGGGGCACACTGTTGACTTGTTCACCTTCCCGTCAGCCAAAATCCCTAGACCTCTTTTTGCAGGGCTGGTCTCCATCCTCTCTTCCCATAATCTATGTATGTATATCCAGGGTTGCCATCCTAGGTTCAGAATCCAGTACTTGTTCTTGTTACATTTCTTACTGTTGCTGAATGCTCATCACTATTAAGATCTCTCTGCAAGGTATCTCTACTCTCAGAGGAGTTAAGACAAAAATAAAATGGCTTCTTATAGTTTGGTACCTGATTTTTTGATAGCATAATTTATTTATATAGTTAGTTATTACTCAAGACATACAATTATTTAATTTCAGTATGTAGCTGACCTGAGAGCCTTACAGAAACGCATCCAAGAAGCTGATGATACAGTAGCTTTTATTCATAAAGAAGAGACTCTGTTGAAATGGAGGTTAAGTGACTTCCCACTTCTCAGCAGCTTAAAAATTGAGGTTGAACCATATCAGAAACTCTTTCATCTCATACTGAAATGGCAGCGAACTGAAAAAAGGTAATTCAGTACTATATATTCTTGAGGCTAAGTGAGGGAGAATGGACAATATACTCATGCTATTTTTGTTTACATCAGGTATAGAATATACTTTTGTTTTCTTCTAAATGTTTATAATTTACAAGTTTAAATGCTATAATTTATGTATTAAGGTTGTTGATTTTAATTAATTCAGCTACTAAATGTCTGTTTACTCGTTTGCATTACAGTAAAGATACGTATTTTATTCTAAATATACTGGTCATACTGATGAAGTCTATAAATAAGACAAGCTCTGCAGAAAGAAATGTTCTGGGGAGAAGGAAAACCAAAAAAGGCTAGGCTACATATGAGCCATTTGCTGTGCCAAAAGAGAAAGAAATGTAATTAGAAAGGTCACAGCCTTATGTAGAGAAAGCCATCTTTAATCTAATATACCTTCAAAGTGCTGTGAAGGTGTGCTCAAATGATTACATTGTATTTGGAAGTTATAAAATAAGGTATGACTAGATAGTAGGATTTTTTTCTGAGTGAAAATCCAAATGCCTTTGTATATTTTGGTGTCACTTATTGATCTCATCAAAGAGCTAAACTAAAATATTTCTCAGTCTGTGCAGTTACTTGATGTCAGCATGTGAATGATTTGAAAGCTTTACACAAAGACACAGAAGAGCATGATCAATCCACCCCTCAGTTATACATCATTATTTTGTGAAGAATGATAATAACTGGGAATATAAGAACTCCACTTTCATTTAAATAACCATTAATTTGACCTGTCCATATTGCAAAACAAAGATGTAATGTTTGTGTACTACTTTTGCTATTCTGATTCCTATTTATTTATTTATTTATTTATTTTCTCAGATGGATGGATGGTGCTTTTTTGGAACTCAATGGAGAAATCATGGAGGCTGAGCTTGATGAGTTTTCTCGAGAGATATACAAAATGTCAAAACTCTTCCAACAAAAACAGAAGAAAATTCAGCAGGAGTTGAAAAAGACATCACACAGAACTGCAGAAGAGAAGAGAGTAGAAGAAGAAATAAAGACAAATCCAACTCTTACAATGTGTTCTTCAGTTCTGGAGCAGATGAAAGACTTTAAGGTAAAAGAGAAGAAAAAGACAACAAAAAGATGAGAGTTATTACAAATTAATGCTGAGAGATAAATTCTAAATTCAGTACTCAGTATGGATAAATACTGTAGTGTCTGAGATCTGCTTTTCTGTTAGGTTTGGAGATTAGTGTTTTATGTAAGTAGTGTGTTTCACTTCACATTCATTTGGAACTACTGATTTCTGTAGGAAGTTGAATCATCTATCAGGGCCAATTTGCTTCTAATCTCACACAGATGTCCTAGGTGAAATCTTTCCTCCTTCTTTCTGTCAAGTAGGGCCTCAAAAAGAAGACCAGGTAACAAAAGGCCACTGCTTGTTTGAGTAATAATTATGTCCAGGCAATTGTTTAGAATGTCTGTTGAACTTGCCTTGATGAGACCGTACGTGCAAATAACTGTTGTACCCAGAGTTACTGTTTGGATACAGTGTGTTCATGGATATCTGAATCCTGCCTCAGGAAATGAGAGAAAAGTGCTCATGCTATAAGTTAGCAAACATAAGGACCATGAAGTAACCTCTGGAATTTATTTCTTTTTCTTCTTATCATAAGGGGAGAGAGAGAGAGAGATCCAAATCACCATTCCCACATTGTAGTGTTCTATTTATTTTAAAAGATTATAGATTTTATAGCAGTTACAGGGATTTGGATTGTTAAGGAGTGAATGCAAACAGGGAAAAGTGCTTTTGGGATTCAGGGAAACATTTAAGACTGTAGCTGAGAATTTTGACATGAGACTATGTTGCATTAAATGGCAGTCCAATCTCACGTAAAATTGTTCCTTTTCACCTCCTTGACAAGATTTTGCTTCATAATTTCATATTTCTTCTTCAGCAATTTACTGTAATTACTTAGGAATTAGATGAATAGCTGAATGGATCCATCTGCGCTTTTCAGAAAATATTTTCATGCCATTGCCTGCTGCAGCAGCATTTGAAATGCACATCAAGGATGAGGGAAAAGGAGTTGAGAAATAATGCATGTTGTCATTTTTATGGTATAAATGTTTTTCCTCAACTAGGAGAATATTCCAACTGTGAATGTCTTTTGTAACCCTGGCTTGAGAACTCGACATTGGCAGCAGATGTCAAATATAATAGGGTATGATTTAACACCAGACTCTGGAACTACTCTGAGAAAAATTTTGAAGCAGAATCTAGCCCCTTATTTGGAAGAATTTGAAACTATAAGTGTGGGTGCAAGTAAGGTAAGCATGAAGATTTGATTGTGATGGATATGATCTCATTGTGATAGCTTTTATGACCTGCTAGAATATTTTTCTTTATGCTTTTACTAAAGTGATTTGATGAGTCTCTGGCTTATTAGATGACAACAGTGAGTGTGCATACATTTGTATCCCGTGTTACATCCTTAGTATTTCCTGAGTGTACTCTTTTCAGTATACTAGAAAGGTAATTACTAAGAAAAAACGATAAATAATTTATGCTGTTAGATTAAAATAGATTATTCAGATGGGTAAGTTTATATATAGAATTAATCAACTGGAAAAAAGAACCCAATAAAATAGCTAAGGTAAATTATTTTCTTTTTACATGTTAGGAATTTTCCTTAGAGAGAGCAATGAATGCAATGATGGAAACTTGGGATTCAATTTCCTTTAATACATCTGTTTATCGTGAGACTGGTGTTCATATTCTGTCTGCAGTGGATGAGATTCAAGCTGTTCTTGAAGATCAGATTGTGAAAACTCAGACAATGAGGGGATCACCTTTCATTAAACCATTTGACAAAGAAATCAGGGTATGATGTGAAAACGGAATTTTTTTTTGTTTGTTTTTCATGATAACTATCGTGCAAAAGTAAGCCAATTGTATTACAGTGTTTTATTTGATATCAGTGAAATACATTTCATCAAGACTCTTTGGAGTTCATTTAAGTCCTTTTTACATTATTTCTATGTTACAACTCCTTCTACATTTCATGTTTTGATTCTTCTCCCCTTTGCTGTTCAGATGCAACCAAAAGAACTTTGTTTCACACACTTTGAAAGTCACTGTTTTAGTTAAGGACTTTAACCTTGCTTCTTAATATCTTGAAATTAATATTTCATTAGTGTTCAAATGATTAACATGTTGTGATTTAGTTCTTCAATTTGGGAATCAAATTTTGAACTCTAGTGATTACTTCTAGGCAAGGAAGTTTTTTGAGGGCTGGAAGAAGTGGTTGGTCTTATTTTTTTTACTTTTTTTTTTTTTTTTTTAAATCAGGCTTCAGAACAGGGATGGATCAATTTACACCTGCTTATCTTTTTGCAGGGCTAGAGTAGTCTTAGTGGTACAAATACCTTGTCTGTGGCCAGGAGAGAAGCTGGTGAATTTGTTTGCAGTTACCCCCCCTAATTCTTTCAATTTATTAGCAAATCCTAATTGAAGCAGGTTCAGGTAACATGCAATAACATCATAAAAAGGTACTTACAGCTTCTCCAACCCCTTTTAGAGGCACCTGCTTCTGTCTACCTTAGAGACAGGATACTGGGGTGGCTGGATCTCTTCTGATCTTGTGGTCTTTCTAGTACTCTCGTGCTCCTGCTATATTCTACTGGCAAACCAAAAGCTGCTTGCTGTGGGAGATGGAACAAAAATTGTTACTGGTAACCTATAGGATGGTACTTAACCATTACATTATTAAAAGATCATAGCACTAAAGCAATAACTGCATTTCGGAAAACTAATTTCCAGATGCATTTTATTTTCTAAACTCCTTTGGCCGCCATCTGTGTGTGTGAAAGAACCTAAATATGGCTACGTTTTTTGTTTTGTGGACTGCTAGACCTGTTTTATTTTCTTCTTGAGAAGTGGAGTGTTACAGTATCTGCTTTTTTCATAATTATTTTCTTTAATACTACTTGTGTAAAAAATATTCAGGTAACATTCTTTAAATATTTATTAAGGAATGGGAGAGTCGCCTACTTGAAATTCAGGACATAATTGATGAATGGCTGAAAGTGCAAGCACAGTGGCTTTATCTGGAACCCATTTTTTCTTCTGAGGATATTATGCAACAGATGCCAGAAGAGGGGCGTCTCTTTCAAACAGTGGATAGACAGTGGAAGGATATTATGAAGTACTGTGCCAAAGACTCAAAGGTAAGGAAAATAGACTGTACTTGAAAAGAAACAGTAGATTCTCTGTTTTCAACAGTGTTTTTGTTTTTAGAATATATAAAGTCTGACTACATCAGCTGCCTAGGTTTTCTAGGAACAAAACTGTGTTGTACATTGTTTGAGTAATTTCTGCTGTCTTAGTTATAACTAAGTTGGCATGTGGTTATTATTACAGGTTCTTGCTGCTACTTCCTTGGAAGGGATGTTGGAGAAGCTTCAGAACTGTAATGAGTTTCTTGACAAAATCATGAAAGGGCTTAATGCTTATCTTGAGAAAAAGCGTCTCTTCTTTCCCCGGTATGATGTGCTTAGGCTATTTTAAAAACAAAGGTTCCTGACATTTATTTTGTTGTTTAATAAGTCCAGCCCTTAAAGTAGCTGGTCATTCAGTTAGCTTTTTATTCCTTTTTTTTTTTTTTTTTTAACTTTTGCTTTTTTCTAAATCTTTTTCTAGCTTCTTTTTCTTGTCTAATGATGAAATGTTGGAAATCCTGTCAGAGACCAAAGATCCTCTCAGAGTTCAGCCTCATTTGAAGAAGTGTTTTGAAGGCATTGCAAAGCTGCATTTCCTTCCCAATCTGGATATAAAAGCAATGTATAGTTCTGAAGGCGAGCGTGTTGAATTGATTTCAACGATTTCTACGTCTGAAGCTCGAGGCGCAGTGGAGAAGTGGTTAATTCAAGTAGAAGATGTTATGCTGAAGAGCATACACAGTGTTATTGCTAAATCAAGAATGGTATGGATTTTGTAGTATAGGTTTTGTAATAATTTAATAACAGTAGCACACAGTGGAATAGACCTTCCCTTTATTTGAAGGCTGTCTGCTTGCTAAAATTCTTTCTGATTACAGGAGTTGAAATAGGTGAAGTTATGGCACCAGGAAGAAGTTAGCATGTCTTATATTTACAGGCCACTGAGAGAGATAAGAGTTTAGTTTGAGTAAGATTTAAGTTGTAATACTGGATTTAAATTAGTTTTAAATGATTTGCAGCATTACTGTGTTTCAAGGATATATCATTTGAGTTTAATAAATTAACATTTCCTCCCTCCTCAACAAAGATCATGAGCTAGAAAATGAGCCAGAAACCTTGTGTGAAGTTTGCACACTGAGAATGTTTACATAACATGGAAATATAAATAAATGTGTCCTAACATTTGAGATCAAATTGCAAATCTGTGGATAAAAAGCCATTTAAAAGTTCACTGACGTTTTGAAAATAAAAACAGAGGACTTCCATAAAAGAACATCAGTAGATTCACAATATGTACTTTTTATTACATTGTAGAATCATAGGGTGATTTGGGTTGGAAAGGACCTTAAAGGTCACTCAGTTCTAACAACCCTGCCATGGGCAGGGACACCTTCTACTAGAGCATGCTGGCCAAAGCCCTATCCGACCTGGCCTTGAACTCTTCCAGGGACGGAACATCCTCAACTTCTCTGGCCTGCCTGTTCTAGAGGCTTAGCAATCTCACAGTAAAGGATTTATTGCTTTTCTCATTCAAATCTACCCTTAAATAGTTTTAAATAGTTATTCCTGGTCTAATCTACTCTCCCTGATAAAGCTTTCTTGTAGGTTCTCTTTAAGTACTGAAAAATCTGCTCTAAGGTGTCTCCAGAGTCTTTTCCTTTCTAGGCTATATAACCTTAACTTTCTTAGCTTGTCTTTTGTAGAAGAGGTGCTCCAGCCCTCAGATCATCTTCACAGCCCTCCTCTACATTCACTCAAACAAGTCCGTGCTTTCTGATGTTGGGTGCCTCTGGGTAGAACACAGTATTGTGAGTGGAGTCTCGTAGGAGCAGACGGGGACAATCACCTCTTTGACCTGCTAGCAAGACTTCTTTTGATGTAACCCAATACAGGTGGCTTTTTGGGTTGCAAGTGTATGGTGCTGGCTCTTGTTGAGCTTTTCATCCACCTGAACTCCCCTGTTATGGTGTGTATGCACTGACACTGTATTTGTATACTGTATTTATCTCTTTCAGGCATATCTAGAGACAGAGAGAAAAAGTTGGGTTCTGGAGTGGCCTGGACAAGTAGTATTGTGTGTATCCCAAATGTTCTGGACCAGTGAGGTCCATGAAGTTCTTTGCAGTCAGCCAGAGGTACATATGTGATACATAATCTTTTAAAAAATATATATATATATTTATTTTTTTTTCAGATAATGTATTTTGCCTAATCAAATCTTACCTTTCTACAGTAAAAATAAAATTTGATAAAGCATCAGCATGTGAGTTTGGTATGGAATTTCTATAAAGCAATTTCTAACTTTGATTCAGATATTTGAATGCTGTTGTTTAGCGCAAGCATATATTAAAATCATAAATGCATAGCTGATTAAGAGAGAAGTTCATGCAAAAATATGATAAGAATTTAATAAGCCATCCCCATTATGGTATTTAATTATTGAAAAGAAGTCTGAAACACTTGAAACTGTCAAATATTCAGTTTCACAGCTACCATTGTTTCTCCCAGGGCTTGAAGGACTATTATGATACACTTCAGCTTCAACTTAATGATATCGTAGAGCTGGTAAGAGGAAAACTGTCAAAGCAAACAAGGACTACACTGGGTGCCTTGGTTACTATTGATGTTCATGCTAGAGATGTCCTCATGGAAATGATTGAAAGTGGTACCTATCAATTTAAGATATTTTTATTCCTGTATATCTATAATTCCTTAATACTGTGTTAATTAAATATGGCTACCCAATCTCATTTTGCTTAATAAAAGACAACAATTTTAAGATGTGAGTATCAAGACTGTGTGATTACTTAGATCTGAGCATAATAATAATTTCGAAGTTTTAAATTTCTATTTGATAGAAAATCCAGTTATCTAAAATTTCCTTTATTGTTGCTTTTAATTATGTGTCTATCAGGTGTACAGAATGAAACAGACTTTAAGTGGCTTGCCCAACTCCGATATTATTGGGAATCAGAGAACGTTCGAGTCTGCATCGTTAATTGCAATGTAAAATATGCTTATGAATACCTTGGAAACTCACCACGCCTGGTCATTACTCCTCTAACAGACAGGTGTTATCGCACCTTGGTATGATCTTCTGCAAATATTGCTAAAGACCATGTTTACTGTAATATGTTATTTTTTACACTGTTGATTGTAATCATACTCATAGGGCTTTCAGTTGCTGTGAGAGGTATTTCTGTTGAAAAGGAGTTTTCGAAGATCACAATTTCTGTAGCTTATTGAACATTAAGTGGATCTATAGCAATGAATCTGGACAGCGCACCAAGGTGACTTCAACATTAGTGGACTGTTCTGTTTTTTGAAATACTAAAGAAAAACCTCCCTGTCTAGGTTTTATCATTTCATAGGTAACAAGAACACAACATTCTTGCAATTTATTTGGCTGGAATATGGTTTCAAATTTTACTACATTTGATGTGGAGACCAAATCACCACCCCTGTAGGTTTATAATTACTCTGAGAAGGCCTGACTGGTGCATATGAAGATATCTTGCTCTCTTCGTAGATTTAGTTTTTGTGGCGTGGTTCTAGCTATCGTTTGGTACATATTTGTTGAAACATTAAGGGTTCTGTACATGGTTATGACAGAAGGAGGTGATGTGGCTGCTAGTCACATTCCGTTTTTTGACTCACAGACTTTTAATCTTGGAACCCCATAATCCTGGAAAATTTCCTTATGGAATAGACAATGGAATAGAAATGCAACAAAAGGGAGTGTGGAAAATGAAAAGTGGAAAAGATATATTAAATGGGAAGCAGATGTAGAAAAGAATAGCAACCGAGTAATGGCTTTGATTTTAAAGTTGTATCTAAACAAAAAAATAAAGGTTGGATCTAAAAAAGTTTGAGTGATCATTGTCATGATGGTGTATAAGACTAAACTTTCTTTTATGGAAAATTCAGTTGTCTCTATTTCTAGACTGTAAATAATTTTCAGATTTATAAATTGGTATAACCTATACGTGTTCTTTTGTTTGTTTCATACAGTCATTGTGTCTACCAGTGCAACTTAAATTCATATTTTCATTCAAAATAATCTCTCATAAATATCACACTAATAATTTTCATAAACTATTTCTGTTTCTTAGATTGGAGCTTTTTATTTAAACCTTGGTGGAGCCCCAGAGGGTCCTGCAGGGACAGGTAAAACAGAGACCACGAAAGATTTAGCTAAAGCTCTTGCTGTGCAGTGTGTTGTCTTCAACTGTTCTGATGGCCTCGATTATGTGGCAATGGGAAAGGTAAATAGAAGTGTTAGAACTCCCATTTTATTTATTAGGATGGAAACTGTAGGATGCCCACTTTGCAGAAGAACTTGTAAATGAGTGTCACCTGAGGTTTGCTACCCTTGGATGTAATATATTGGTCTCAACATGTTAATGTTTTCTGTGCCATGAAATCCTATCAAGTCACTAATTAGAACACAAAAAGAAATGACTGCTGATATTCTTATTTTCTTTTGGACCCTTAAAAATTAGAGATACTATTGTTGTCTGTCTTCATTTTACAGTTTTTCAAGGGTTTGGCTTCATCAGGTGCGTGGGCATGTTTTGATGAATTCAATCGCATTGAACTGGAAGTGTTGTCTGTTGTGGCCCAGCAGATCCTCTGCATCCAGAGAGCCATACAGGCAAAGCTAGAAAAGTTTGTTTTTGAAGGAACTGAACTGAAACTTAACCCCAACTGTTTTGTAGCTATTACTATGAATCCAGGTTATGCAGGACGTTCTGAACTTCCAGATAATCTGAAGGTAAAACAATAAAAGATGTTTCTGCTTTAAAATGATTTTTAAAAGGCACATATTGCTGGTATTAATTCAGATTTAATTCAGTTTAATTCAGATTGTACTACTTACATATTTATTAATTACTGACATACTAAGCCTCTCTTTTTCCTAATTACTGTTATTTTGAAAGAATTTGAAAAAAATGGAGGAAAGTGTTAGAAAAAATGCTTTAAGAAAGTATTTTTTGCATAGCATTTATTGTGGTCTTATCAGATAGAATAAATGTTAGTGAACTAAACCTTCTCCATGTAATGAGTATCCTTATGTTGCATGATGAAATAAAATCTTAAAGATTATCGTTTTGTCTATAATAATGGTTTCAGTGGGAAGTTTGGCTTTAACCGAGTAATCTGGAGGCTTTTTGAAACAGTGCTGTGTGGCATCTGTCCCTTTAGACTCAATGTAGGACTGAGCAGGAGTTGTGAATGTTAGCTTAAAGCAGCCTTAATGCAGTATGAAAAGTATGTCAGCTTCAGATTACTTCAGGAATGGAGGTATATTTGCTCATGCATCTATATCACGTACTCTGTGGGATGTATCAGTGTGGGGGCAAATTGCAGTCTTGAGACAGTGCTGAGGGATAAGAGCTGTAGGACGTCTTTTCTGTGTTCGATCGTACCTCATGGTGGATCTTGATGGTAGTGCACTTATTTCTAACAAGTTGTGAGCTGTATCTGCAAACATTGGTGATTTTTCTATTTTGTGGGCTCCCAGTGTCCTAATAGCCCTGCTTTCCAGTTCTACAATTCTGTGACTGTTGCAAATCATCCATAGCTTATCTACCTGATCTCATTAAGCAGTATTTCATTTAGAAAGCTGATACTGTTTACCATTAGGAATGCTGTGGTGGGATGAATCCATTCCTCACAAAATTGTCTTAAGATATGTCTTTGGGTATGTCTTTCAGGTTCTGTTCCGAACAGTAGCCATGATGGTTCCTAACTATGCTTTGATAGCAGAAATTTCTCTCTACTCATATGGATTTCTGAATGCAAAGTCACTATCAGTGAAGATTGTAATGACCTACAGGCTTTGTTCAGAGCAGCTTTCTTCTCAGTATCACTATGACTATGGTATGCGAGCAGTTAAAGCTGTGTTGGTGGCTGCTGGGAATTTAAAACTGAAATTTCCGGAGGAAGATGAGGATGTATTGGTAAGTTCAGGGAATAATTCTTAAGGAACTTTACTGATGCAAGCAGCTCAGAGTTCTTAGGGCAGTTCTACCACATCTTCACTGACATGTCACTGTTCATCCTTACTTAGTTTCCCTAATGATGAAACAAAGATAATTGTGTTTTACTTTTATTATCTTTTATATCTTATCTTTTGTATCTTTTTTTATCTTTATATTAGATTGTTTTAGTTTCTGAGAAGTATATTCTTCATTACTAATAGAATGTGTAATTGTTTTCTCTAGCTTCTTAGATCAATCAAGGATGTGAACGAGCCCAAATTTTTGTCATGTGATATACCTCTCTTCATGGGTATAACAAGTGATTTATTTCCTGGAATCAAACTTCCTGATGCAGACTACAAAGTAAGTAAACTTGTAATCTTTCCTTCCTAAACAGTATTGGTTTTGTTTGTTTTGTAACCAGGTGTAAATAATACACATAAATGTAATTTATGAGTTATAGAAAAATAAGAAAAATTGCAGAATGCTTGCACTGACATTTGTATCACAGAAAATTCTTGAATCTGAGTATAATTCACATCCAAGTTCCATTGCATCCAGCGTGACTGTAAGAAATCAGAAACTGATCTGCAAATTTACCAAATATAAGAGTCTGTCTGATTTTAATTTTGGATACAATTGATCCATAATTTTTTATATATTTTAGTAAAATTAAGCCTTGCACTTGTATTTTTTTCTTGCTTGTAGCAACAAATAAAGCACTGTTCCTTTGTAGGAGGATCACTGGGGAGTAGATGAACGTGTACAAAAAGACAAAATGGACTTCTTAAATTTCTCCAGTGAATGCTAAACTCCTGACAAAACCATATTATGCTCAAGCACACTGTTAGTTCCTGATGAGGATATAACATCCCCTCAGGATTAAATTTGTTGTTAACTCCTGTTATAGCATTAGAAGAATGAAAGTGTTGTGTTTTTTTAGTTTAGTTTTGTTGTTGTTTTTTTTTTTCTTCCAGGGGTGTTTGCTGTATTCTGGCTAATAGTGTTACGTGAAACCCTCATTAATGATCATAAACTATTGTAGTCCAAGATGATAATTTAAGGAATAGGGTGCAATGAATATTTACTTGTAATTTTCACAATGAATCAAATCTAATAAAAATACTTAATCTAGATTTGTACATCTTAAATTGTAAACATGAGAACTGGTTTTTAAAAAGGAAAAAAAGGAATAGAAAAAAATGCTTGTAGGAAATGATAAGGTTGTAATTTGGTTTGATTTTAGGATTTTCTGGAATGTGCAATTGAGTGTTGTACTCGACATAACGTCCAACCTGTGAAAGCTTTTGTAGAGAAAATGATACAGACGTATGAAATGATGATTGTTAGGCATGGGTAAGTTCTCTTTACTATTTCACAAGCTTATTTGCTGTCGTTTTGGTTTATGTCATGGTAGTTATCTATATCAAGTTTAAAAGATGGTATGAGTGGCAGAATGGTTCAGTTTGTGTTGAAACGGTTACTGTTGAGGTAGAATTATTTTTTGTCATAGTGGCTGGTATGGTGCCATGTTTTGGATTGAAGGAAAAAATAATATTTGTTGAGTAGTGCTTTTGCCAAGTGAGGAATCTTTCAGCTTCTCATGCTGACCTGCCAATGAAAAGGCTGCACAAGGGGATGGAACCAGAACAGCTGGCCCAGACTGGCTACAAAGATATTCCATACTATGTAACTCATGCTGTACAATGAAAGTGGGGGGAGTTCACTGGGAGGGGGAAGCTGCCACTGCTTGGAGTCCGATTGGGCTTCAATTAGCTGGTAGTGAGCAGCTGTGTTGGTCACATCTTTGCCATTTTATTCTTAGCTTTTATTACTGAGCAGTAAGCTGACTGAGGGAATGTGAACAATATGTTGCCCTTATGAATACTGTTATTCAGCTCATTAATTAATTCTTTCAGGGTGGTACTGCAACAGTCACATCCCTCTGCTAGATAACCAGTAAAGTTATTTTTAAATGTGGCTGAAGGTAGTTAGTGTGTGTGTGTGTGTGTGTGTGTGTGTCTGTCTGTCTGTCTGTGTAGTACGCATTTCTGCTGTTTGTCTTCTTCCAGAACTTTGCTACAAGCTGTCCAGGATGGAAAATAAACCAGAAAATAATACTTGATTCTGTAAATAAGTGAAATTAAGGGTTTAATCTAAGTTTTAAAGGACAACTTGTGTACAGTGGCTGTGCAGTCAAGTTTACATGTGCAAATCAACTGTTTTCTGCCTAAATAATGTTTTGTAAATCTAAAGCTAAAATGACTAAGTTGTAGAGCTTAGATGTATATGTAATGTAAACATGCGAGTTCATGTATGGCTATGAAAGCAACTCCTTTAGAATGTAAGCATGCTTCTTCTAGAAAGGAGGGCCAGATCTACCACAATGTATAAATAGCATATAAGTAATATTGTTGTAATATTTTTCTTCGTGTGGTCTGCAAAAGTTAAAATGCAAGACAGATCTATTAATGGCTTTTTTTTTTTTTTCTTTCCATCTAACAGCTTTATGCTGGTAGGGGAGTCTTTTTCAGGGAAGACCAAAGTTCTACATGTATTGGCAGATACACTGTCTCTTATGAAAGAACGTGGTTATGGTGAAGAAGAGAAAGTAGTTTTTAGAACTGTGAACCCCAAATCGATCACTATGGGTCAGCTTTTTGGGCAGTTTGACATTGTATCACATGAGGTAATGTATGTTTTAAAAATAGCATGTAGCAATGGTTTTTTTGTTCTTGTTTCAGTTTTTAGTTTATCTTCATGGATTTCATGGGGCTTGTATGAGTGCACTGGTTTAACTATATTCTGACTTCAGGTTAACTCGTGGTGTTATTGCTCAGCTGTTTTCAGAATCAGGAAAGGCACTTCACATTGCTCCTGCTTGTGGCTTTTAAGTCCTAATTCCAGACAGCATTTCTTCATCCCTTTCCTGGACTCGAGAGTTTACTGTAAATAACAGAACTGGTTGGCTGACTTTAAGAAAAAATAAGCAAATATTCCAGTATGGGTTCAAGGACTAGGAGCTAATAATCCTGTGTGGTTTTCCTACTTTGTAGTATTTCTAATGCTTTTTGTTTTTTCCTATTCCCATATATATCAAATCTCGTTGATTCTCAGTGGTAAACAGTTGAATTTGTGGTTTTATCATTTTAAATGCACATGAGAACACAGTTATAAGTGTTGTTTTAGCTAATACTTAGAGGGCTGATTTCAAACTAAAGTTTCAAATAAATGTAGCAGTAAGTTTGTATGAAATTGTATGGGTTTATACATGCAAAATAAGCAATACCACACCAAGGGTCATTGTTCTAATGTACTTCCATCCGTGCTGGGGAGACATACTAAACTTAACTGGATTAGTTTCTCTGTCAATTCTAACCGGTGTGATTAAATCAGTACAAAAAACTGTTTAGAAAAGCTTAAAACCTGATGTGTCTCCACGTGTAAAGCTTAGGTTTGGAGAAGAAACAATATAAAAAAAGGAATGTGAAATAGTGAAACTTAGGGTGACTCTGGGAAGAAGCAGATGCAAGACAGAGCAGAAGCACTTCTAAGTGCCTTTCCATTGTTTCTAAAAAAAATATAGTATTACAGGCAAAATACCACTGTTTAATTTCCATTTGC
This sequence comes from Meleagris gallopavo, assembly GCF_905368555.1. Classification (NCBI taxonomy): domain Eukaryota; kingdom Metazoa; phylum Chordata; class Aves; order Galliformes; family Phasianidae; genus Meleagris; species Meleagris gallopavo. Next base: position 8,501,215 of record NC_139417.1, on the reverse strand, counting down.
TGGCATGGTCCTTTGTGAAACTGCAAATCTGTGTTCTACTCTTTTCCAAGCAAGAGAAGAATAGTTAAAGAATAATGAAGAGGAAATGAAGATGTTACATTTTTCTGTTCAATTAAAACAGTTTTTGACAAATACTTACTGATGGGAGGACTTACTGTCTTTTTAAACTGAAATGTATGTACTGTCTTCTTACTTCTCGTTCCTACATTCTCCCCCTCTAGTGGACAGATGGTATAATTGCTAATACTTTCAGAGAATTTGCGTTATCTGAGACTCCTGAGCGCAAGTGGGTCATCTTTGATGGCCCAATTGATACCCTGTGGATAGAAAGCATGAACACAGTTCTGGATGACAACAAAAAGGTATCAGTCAGTGCAAATAAATGCCTAAGTAAATTGATGTGACATTCTGAAAATAATCTTCAACGAATAAAAGCACAAAAGTACGGAGCAGTGCTTGGTGTTTGAAAAGTGTAAGTGCAAGATGGCTTTGGGAACAAACTGTAAGATTTGTGAAGTTGTTTCTTTTTTTCCCTTTTTTTTTTTTTTTTGAATGATAATCAGAATCAACTTGTAACACATTTAGTGTATAGTATTCCCTTAATATCATAACTTCTACCAAAAATGAATAATTCAATTTTAAATCTAAAAAGTGACATTTAATTACAGTTAATATAAAGGCCATGTTTTCAAAACTTGTCTTTAATTGTATGTCTTGCAATCTCAACTGACAAAAGAAAGCGTTTGCATTTTCAAAATGAACTCCTGAAATCAAAGTTGTAACTGCACAGCATTTCTGAAAAAGTGTGTGTAAAAATTACAGACTACGTTTCATGTTTAAATTTTTGAAAACGTTTAATTTGGACTGTTATTTTTCTAAGCAGGAAAAATGGCTCTCCAATTGGAATGCTTCATTAGCAGCAACAATAGCAGCAGATCTTCTTTCTCCTTTCTGCTTGAGGCCTTTTCTTTATCCTGTCATATGCAGGATTAGTTACTGGTAATAAAGCTACTGGTAGATAGTGTGGAATACTGTGATAGAAGTAAAGAATTTGGCTAAATCTAGTATGGCACTAATTACTGCTCCAAATGATTTAACATTGATGTGGTTGGCCTTGCCTTTGCATATACTTGGCTTTGCTGATTTTCATGTAGAATTTCTAGTGAGACAGGAAGAGTAATTAGCAAGTAAACATTTTTCTTTTTTTGTAATCTTTGTGATTTTCTTTTCTTAATCAAAGCTTTGTTTGATGAGTGGGGAAATCATTCAGATGTCTCCTCAGATGAGTCTTATTTTTGAAACAATGGACCTTTCCCAGGCATCAGTAAGTTTTTTATTTAATGGAAAGATAAAACAAGGTTCAATATATTAAACTTATAAAGGAATGAGTTTGCAATTCTTCCTTAGCCTGCTACGGTCAGTCGCTGTGGCATGATTTATTTGGAACCTTCACAACTGGGCTGGACACCACTTGTTACCTCTTGGTTGAATAAGCTGCCTGAACCTCTTAACTTGAAGGAGCATCAGGATCTTCTACAAGGACTTTTTGATTGGTTAGTACCACCAGCATTACAGCTCCGTCAGAAAAAGTGCAAGGTATTCTTTGATTTATTTTTTCCTGCAGTAGTTGTCAACTTAGATTCAGTTAAACTTGGGTAGGGAGAGGCTGTTCTCTCCTGACAGGAACAATTATAGTGCATATGCAGCAGCCTCCTCTTGGTGTTTGGGAAGGGCAACTCTTGTGTCTAGTCTGAAAAGTTAGAACAAGAATATTGGGTGTGAGTTGCATTGTAAGCTGGTCACAGTTTTCACCCTGTTCTTTAAAAAAAAAAATCAATTACTTAAAATACTGAGTGAAAAGTCTTTCCTTTTTTATGTTTTTGGTGGTGATTACATTTTATGTGTGTTCTGTGGCTTTTTTCTTTTAAAGATGTAGTGTTGAATAAGGAACACACTTTTTAAGCTTTAGGGAGACGTGTAGGTTTTTTTGCAAACTGCATTATAGCACATAGGCTTTTGCTTTTTGTTCGTTGTTGTAGTTGTTTGTGTGTATTCCTTTTGCTTTCAGATGTATGATTATACATAGTCATTTGGTGGCAATGAACATGCTTAGCAACCTCTGTCTTTTGACATTCCAAGTACAGATAAATCATCTTTAGAATGGGTGTAAACCTTGCCTTCAAATATTTGTTATGTATTAGCTAATTATTTAATTACTTTAGTATTTTAACTCCAAGAGATAAGCTACCTTAACTCATGTAGCATAATATCCTTCCTTTTGTGTCTCTTAGGAGCTGGTACCTACAAGCAATAGCAATGCTGTAGTAGCTCTTACACGGCTTTTTGAAATGTTGATTTGTCAAATGGCACAACAAGATCCCACCAACAAAAATATCCATGTGTGGATTATGGTTGGTTGCTTTTTCAAACCTGTTGTAAGATGTATATCTGTTTCTGCATATGCTTGTCTTCAAAACTAATTTAACTAACAAAGCCAACTTAGTTTGGGATTAAGAGAAATGAGAAACAGCTTTACTTCTTTGTTGTTCCCCTTCCCTCCAACAAACTTTGGAGTTGCCAGGATGTGATGGTAGTGTAACAAATAACGAATACAATTAAATACTTTACTGTATTTCCAATTAGCTGGGATTTAACTGTGTTTCCAATTAACTGGCATAACTACTGTTATTATTAGGTGTGCTTTCCAACTAACCGAGAAATTAGCTAAAGCAGAGGATCTGGCTTTCCTTATGGAAAGTAATACTTAGAACAGACAAAAAGATGTATTACATATGTCTATGTAATACTCATTGACTAGTTTGAGCAAAATTTCCTTGGGAGGAGAGTTTTCTATGAAAGATAGAAAGATAGTCTCTGTGTCTGACCATTATCGCTCTTTGTAAGTTAAACTGAAAAAAAAAAAAAAAAAAAAAAAACAGAAAACCAAAATACAGATGTTTTTATTTAAACTTAACTTGAAAATTCCTAGATCCTGGTCTGTAATTAGAAAATCCCTGAGATCAAGTATGGCTGATCTATTCTCAGACTTTGGCATGTAACAGAATGCTTTAGTCTGTGTGTTTTTTTTTAATATATTTCCTTGAATGAGGTTTTAGTTTGTCATTAATCAGATTTCTGGATCCCTCTTGACAAGGTTTTATTCTAGAGCAACCTGTAAATATTTTTTCTGAATTATCTGATAACCAGACTATACAAAGCTCAGATTATCTTGCTTCTCGTTTTGCCCTTGCAGGGTTCCTTTGCTTTTGCCACAGTCTGGTCCATTGGTGGCACTTGTGATAGTGACAGCAGAATCATTTTTGATACTTTCTTGAGGGAAACTTTGGCTGCAAAATCTGGAACAAATCCAGTACCAAAGGTCGTGGGAAAATGGGAGTGTCCCTTTGAAGAGAAGGGTTTGGTGTATGACTATGTGTATGAGGTATGATTTCTTGCTTCTACACTGATGGAAGAAAATTTGTACAGTCTGAGTGGAATGAAAATAGAGCTGGGTGGATATTTTAACTTCATAGAGTTTGTTGAACGTTATAGAGCATTAATGTTGAACCAAATCCCGCAGTGCATACTTCATTTATTATTCTTTTTAAAATACAAATGTTCTGACCAGTTTTTTAGAAAATACCAAGCTGTGCATACCAGTTATGATTGTTTTCTAACTAAAGCTAAGCTGATAGACTCAAGTTTGGTTTTCTACAAGCCAAAAAACTTCCTAGAAGGAAAGAAGGATATTGAGCCCATAGGCAATTTACTACAGTTTTGTTTTGTATCCTTTGAAAATACTAAAAAAGCAAGTACTTGCTCTTTTGAAGTTAGGCTTATATTCTTCTGTATGGTTGCTTGATTGGATTTTATTTTTGCTGTTGCTTTTTTGTTTCTGCATCTGTACTTTTTTCCAAGATGAAAGGCAGAGGACGTTGGGTTCATTGGAATGGGTTTATTAAGAATATTGATTACAGTGGTAAAAATGTGAAGATTCAAGATATCATAGTCCCAACTATGGATACAGTCCGATATACCTATTTGATGGAGCTGTTTATTACCCATGGAAAGTAAGTTACTTCAATACAAATTTCTGAGTTACTTGTTATAGGTAGAAACATCTCTTACTCTTTCCATTGATTTCATGTAAAGTTTATTTGGCCTATTAAAAATAGGAAATTATTAGAAAGAATGCATTTTATTGTCTCAATTCTGGGTTCAATTTGTTTTTTTGTTTGTTTGTCTTTTTAAATGAAGTCCTGCTGTAATCTTGCTTTATTGTGCTGATTTTGTGTTTTTCTGATGATGCTGTTACAGAGCTCGAGGAATTTTTGTTCCTCTTTCTTCTTTGATACTGAAGTATATATTCTTTTTTATTATTAATCATAAGTTAAAATCAGTTGTATTAGTCATATACAACCATATATATATGTGTGTGTGTGTGTACACATATACATTTATCACATGAGGGAACAAAATATAATAATTTCAGGCTTAATTTCAAGTGTGAAGGTTGTACAAAGTTTAAATTGCTGAAGATGTAGTGGGAGAAATCTAACCTCTGTGTGTGCATACATGCCCCAAAACCAAAAGAGTGAGGGAATAAGAAAAGTCTCTTTCTCTTTGACCCCTTTGTCTTGTCATTGGGAGCAAATTAAAATTATGAGGAAGCTATATGGTTATGTATTTCAAAACATCGTAGTGTCTTCTTTTTTTTAAGACATTTTATGTTTTTAGAGGTAGGAAAACTCAAAAAACTTCTTCTAGTGGCAGTTAATTTGTAGTAGTTCAGATTTCTGCAGACTATGCTTTCTTTTGTTTTCTTTTGTTCGTGATGAAGACCACTCCTTTTAGTGGGACCTACAGGTACTGGGAAGTCTGTATATGTCAAGGATAAGTTGATGAACAACTTGGACGAGGAGCGCTACTTTCCCTTTTTCATTAATTTTTCAGCTCGAACCAGTGCCAACCAGACTCAGGTTAGTACAACAGGCAATTTGTCTTTTAAAAATGTGACCTATATGAATATTTAATCTTCATTTTAAATATTCCCCTCTGCATTTTAGAACATTATTATGGCCAGGCTGGACAAGAGACGCAAAGGAGTCTTTGGTCCTCCAGTGGGAAAAAAATGCATCATTTTTGTAGATGATATGAATATGCCCGCTTTGGAGAAGTATGGTGCACAACCCCCTATAGAACTTTTAAGACAGTTCTTTGACCACGGAATTTGGTAATTATTTGAAATAAAACTGAAACATTCAAGTTGCTCAGCATGGTGATATATTATTCGCTTGAATTTTATTTTAAAATACTTCTTAAAAAGCTTTGTAGATTTTATGATAGCTTTAGTTTATATGGAAAACATTAAAGTTTGGTATCTGTTTCAAAAGTTTGTGTCAGGTTTCACTGAAGTCTTGTTAAACAAGTAATCTTTCAGACCAGCATGGTTTCTTAAGATTAACTAAGGCATAATCAGTTACAAGGTTAGGGTTTTTTGTTGTTGTTTTTTCTTAATGATGTTTTTATATATATCTGTATGATATGCATACAGAAAGGGTTCTGTAGTATAGATGCATCTAACCTGTAACAAATGGGTAATATCTGTATCTATCTAAATGTTGCATTATAATCTATTTTTTTTAAGGTATGATTTAAAGGACACATCTAAAATTACCCTCATTGATATACAGTTACTTGCTGCTATGGGGCCTCCAGGCGGTGGGAGGAATCCTGTTTCCCCTCGATTTCTGCGACACTTCAATATTTGCACTATCAATTCTTTTAGTGACGAAACAATGCTCCGCATCTTCTCTACCGTAGTGACTTTTTACCTGCGGTCTCAGGAATTTCCTCCTGAGTTCTTCTCAATTGGAAATCAAATTGTCACTGCCACCTTAGAGGTAAGAGGTAAATGTCTTTATGGAAGTTTGCTTTGTCCAGTAGAATTCCTCCATCTCTATAATAATTTAATTGGTGAAATCGCGCTTTCGGATATTTTGTTCCTTTTTAACAGACAGGTCCATATGTCTTGATAAAATTATCCAGTTTTCTGGCTGCAGTAATCCTCTTTCTCTAGGAAAACTGTCTTTGAGTGTATGTCAGCGTGGGCTTCATGGTACCTGTCCCCATACATCAGGTAGATCAGACTGCAGTGTCTTTGGAGATCAGGCAGGCACAGGAAGCTTTCTCGTGCAAAGACAAAATGAAAACATCAGTTGCAATACTTAGAAAATTCCTTCTTTGAAAGACTAAGATAGAAGAAATCACCTTCCACTCTCTTTCTTCTCCCAGTTCTTATGCTAATTACAGACACATCACAGCAGAATTAGGAAGCTAATGTGGACATGCAGCTTTGTAGAATTTGACAAGGCTTCACAAAAGCTTGTGAAACTGAAGTCATCTGACACAACTGTAACAATTTTTGCAATTTCTAAGTGTTTTGTGAAATTTCTTGTTGCAGATTTTTGCAAGTATCATTTTTGCAATGTACCACACGTTCAAAAATAGGAATGGCAATTTGTGACGTCTTTGCAAAGAAGCATTGAGCTACAGGCATAACATCAAAATGTAGCTTTGATGGCATTTTACGTATCAGAAATCAGTAGCAAGAGTTAGCCTAACATAAGCATTCATCATTGAAGAGATGTATTTAGGTAACTCATATTTGACCAATGAGGAATTCTGAAGAAAATTCAGTAATCTCCACAAAATAACATGGCTGAATTTGCACAGGAGACATGAGTTGGGGATATTAGCAGGTGGCTTTTTCTTCTGCTGCAGAACCGAGGCACTCATCACACTTTTTCAGTACTGCCTGAACCCAAGTATGTATTCAAGTCTGAATCCACCTCATTCTAAGGAGTTGCAGAGCTGGTATTTAAGAATCTGTGTCAGATGAATATATTAACATGTGAATGATGAAGCTGACTGACTGCTGCCACTAGAAACCTCTTCATAGGTTCTGTTTGTTCTTACAAAAAAGGAAGGGATTTGCAAAAAACTTTTGCTTCTTTAAGAAGAAAATAATAGTAGCAGCTCAATACAGCTACTATATGCTGCAGTTTGAATGCATTTACCTACTATGCTATTTAAAATATTCACTTAAGCATCTTAGACTGATTTTAGAGCATTGTCTCTTAATGCTGTTGTGCAGCTTTTTCTCATCAGACTGCATCAAAGTGTGTTTATACTGTCAGACTCTTATATATATGTCTGCTAGATAGAGAATCTATTCCAGCATGATTTTGCATCCCAGTAAGCAATAACTTCTGGCTCCTAGTTTTAAAATAAAGCTTTGGATGCAGGACAACAGGCAAAACAAATGTGTGCTTAGTACTGTGCATACAGTAAGACTGTAAAACTTGATTTTTGCTTTTCTGTTCAATTTTTTTATTTTTTATTTTTTAAGAAATTCATTGTTTGATAATTTTCTTCACATGTAAGTACATACAGATCTGTGTATATACTTACTGTGGTACAGTGCTCTGCTGATGTTCCATCTAATGACACATGACAGTATTTCCATCATACAATAAGCTAGTGACAGCTGCTGTGTTTGAAATTACAGTAAAACATATTAAGAAGAGTGTCTTGTGACTCTTACTATTCCTTCAGCATTTTTATGGAATTTTAATTTTTTTGAATAATTTCTAGGTATACAAACAAACTCAAACTGAAAACCTAGGAAAATAGCACTATGTATCATTCATTCCTTCACTTGAAGTCAGGACATCTGAATAATATTCCTGGTCCTATAGTAGATTTATTTACACGAGTTCCAATTACTTACACCACTTGCAAATTTTGATTAATAGTATATGTATGTTCCAAACCATGAGAAGAATCTGATATACTCACAAGACTTTGAGATTTTTCAGACATTATTAGCATTTCTTAAAGTTGTGAGCTGTTTTCCTTGGAAAAATATAATTTTGGAAGATCTTTTAAAAGATATAATAATATAGCTAGTGTTAATGTCTTGTTGATTTTGTTTTTATTGTCTTTAGATGTATAAGAAAGCCATCAAAAATCTACTGCCCACACCAGCCAAGTCTCATTATACATTCAACCTGCGTGACTTCTCACGTGTTATCCATGGCTGCTTGCTCATTAAGAGAAGTTCAGTTGAAAGCAAACAGACAATGATTCGTCTGTTTGTGCATGAGGTATTTCGTGTCTTCTATGACCGTCTAGTGGAAGACAGTGACAGAGCATGGTTGTTCAATTTAATGAAAGATATTGTGAAAGAACATTTCAAAGAAGCATTTGATTCAGTTTTTGCACATCTGAGACAAGGAAACACACCTGTGAGTATCTCATTAATCTGCAAAATAATTGCTTTGTTATAAACTTGGGACTAGAAAGTTTTTCAATTGCAAGTGAAATTTAGTTTAAATATGCTTGAAAATTGGAATTGAGTTTGGAAATGAATTCTTCAGGAAAAAAAAAAAAAGAGTTAAAATGTTTGAAAGAGTTTGACTGTTGTATGTAAACTTTTTTCAAAACCGTATTTCATTTAAAATGTGGGTGAGCTTAGTTTTCCCTTAAACAATTTGTGTTTCAGAAATTCAAGTAAAAATTGAATACAACTTGTTTTGAGCTTATCCAAAAAAAAAAGCTGAAGTATTTATGTATTAGGAGAATTCTTCTACCAAATGTAGTCTTTTATTCAGATCTAAGAAATAAAGCATCCAATTAATTGGTAGGTAAGCAGAACAACTTAAAAAAAAATAATAATAAATCTGTGACATATTTTCTTGAAGATGTAGTAGCACATACTGAATAGCTGGACAATGGCAGATTACAGGAAAACAACAACACATGATTTGTTAACAATCCCTACCACAGATGTAGCTGGGATATGCGCATGGTACAATACCTACAAGTAGAAATATTATGAATAGATTTCCAGAAGCCTGGCTTTCTGGGTAAAGAGACATTCCCTTTTTAAATCTAGCCTGTGACTCATTACTGTGGTAGACTGCTTTCTTTAATTGTTATGACATTTTAGTATTTTAAATATTGTAAAAATCATGTTACAAAGTATTTCTTGATTTCATTTATTTTTTTTTCTTTTTTTTCTTCCTCTACCATTTCATTGCTCTTAGGAAGAAGTAACTTTGTGGCCATAGTTATCCATTTCACACGTTGAAATTTGCTAAACATACATTTTATAAATTCGTTGTAATTAGATGTTCGTACTCATGAGACTGTGTAGGAAAATATATATATAAATAGAGAGAGAGAGAGAGAGAGAGAAAGAGAGAAAGAGAGAATTTTGAGGGGGACATTAGTGAGTTAAAATATCGTAATGCCTGCTTTGCTGCCTTGAATATTTGTCTAGACACCTTTTTTCCAGCTGATAAATAATGACATTAAGCATGAGCTTATAACCTGTCGTGTATTCACCATAGGTAACAGAAGAAAACATGAGAAGTTTGTTTTTTGGTGACTATGTTAATCCAGAACTTGAGGAAGATGAAAGACTTTATGTTGAAATTCCAAGTATTCAGCTGTTTGGTGATGTTGTGGAGCAGTGTCTGGATGAATATAATCAAATCCACAAAACAAGAATGAACCTCGTGGTTTTCAGGTGCCTACGATATGTATTATAGTTCAAAGAGCTCTATGCAGTAGTTGATCATTCAGTTTATCCAATTTTGCAGGCTTGTTTTTTATATATATATCATCTCCTTCACGTGTCCACACAAGTGTTCCTGGTGATGTGCTTTTTTGGATGGAAATGAACCATTTTCTTTCTTCTAGCTGTTTGCTTTTTTATATCAGAATGTAAATAATAAGTTTTCCTCCAAAGGGCCTCTTTGAGTATGTTCTTCAGTTGTTACAGAAGCAATAAATCTGTTTGGTGCTGGACTTCTGCTGAGCCTCTGTTACCAGTGGAGATGGATGTCAGTTTATCCATTCGTGCTTTCATTGGACTTTCATTCAGTGAAAGACAAAGATTCTAGGGTTGAGGTACAAAGTGAGATGGAGCAGACAGGCTGTGACAGTGCTGTGTTATTATGCAGCACAAACACTCTCCTTGTGTTGTTGTGACTTGGGGCATGTGCAGAGCTTGGTGCGGGGCTCACCTTGTGACATTTTAGGCTCTGCAGGCTGCTGTGATTTCCTTAGCTTACGATCAGGCTGAACTACAACTGAGGCAGATTAGGAGGACGCAACTCCATCCTCCTCCTGTTTCTAGAGCTTACTGCCTCTTTGGCACTGTAATAGATGATTTGTGAAGATGATTACAGTTAGTTTATATAATCTAGTTCATTTTGACAAACCTGTTTATACAAATGTACTGGTAGTGTAGGGCTGGCAGCCTGAGGAAAGGCCTCTTCCTGAGTGTAGAAGCAATATCCCTGTTATGTCTTGGAGGGGCAGCCAGGAGAGCATGTTTGACTGTGGTCTTAACGGCCAAACATCCTGATTTGACTCTGGACTATTTTGCTTGTTTAGACAAATAACAGTTTGTCTGCTTTGAAAGACTTTAACCTTTTTAAATTTTATTACTCCTCAACTTAAGTACCCTGTGCCTTGCTGCATAATTCCAAAATAAATTATGCTTATGTTTTCATAGTAGATAGGACTCTATTACTACCAAGTAATGTGTAGCTCCTGCTTTCTGAATATCCTGTTCCCTTCCCTATTTCACATAAAAGACATTTTTATTTTACTGTTCTGTGGTGCATGCTACTACCTTTCTGCTCCTCCATATGCCTTCAGAAATCTAATTTGGAGATTGTAATTCTGTATATGTTTAACAGATTCACTGGTGCACAAATGTATGTGTGTTTCTACCATTTTGGTAATTAATATGTCTCAAATTTAGGTATGTGCTGGAACATTTGTCTCGTATAAGCCGTATTCTAAAGCAGTCAGGAGGTAATGCTTTGTTGATTGGCATGGGAGGAAGTGGACGTCAGTCTTTGACTCGTCTAGCAGCATTCATGGCGAAAATGTGTGTTTTTCAACCAGAGATTTCCAAAACCTATGGCACAAATGAGTGGAGAGAAGATCTGAAAGTTAGTATTAATAACCTCTTTGCATCTTGATTTAATTTTGATGAAGAATGTTTTGGAGTTTACAATATTTTAACTGTCGTGCATTTTCAGAACCTCCTGAAGAATGCAGGTGTAAAGGGCTTGAAAACTGTGTTTATAATCACAGACGCACAAATTAAAGAAGAAAGTTTTTTAGAAGACATTGATAGTCTCCTCAACACTGGGGAGGTACCCAATCTTTTTGCAGCAGATGAAAAGCAAGAGATCATTGAGGTATCTTTTAATTCTCTTAAATGTCATCTCCATTTTGTCAGTTCAGTGTGAAGTGTGCCTTAAACCAAAATGTTAAGTGCTTCTGGACATGTGCACTTAAACTTGAGGTTTTTTGAAACTTTTAGCAGAATCAGCCAGTTATTAGTAAACTGGAGTAGCTTATGCCTACTGCAAGCTTTAATTCTGACCTCCCACTCTGCATACAAAGGCATTAAGTTGTGCACATAGGAAACTTTGTTCGTTCACAGGTATGCTGAGGTCATAGTTAGTTTTTACATTATACTGTGCAGGAGAAGAATGTAGACATTTGCTTTTGAGGTAGTAGCTTTTCTGTAATGAGAGTAGTAATTTGCCTCTTTTGTTCATATGTCCTAAATGTCTTTAAGTGACGAAAGAGTGATTGTAAGTAAGCTTGTTTTTATGTATTTATCAGCGGAAGACTTTGGCTCATCATTTCATGAGGGAGCAGATTTTAAATTTTGATTTTCCAAATATATCTGAACCATCTGTCTCAATCAAATATGTCTTATCCTTCTGGAACTCACATTGTATTTTTAATTTTTGTTCTGACATATTCTCAGTTGTTCAAAGCAGCAAGTGATCCCTTCTAGAATGATTCGTCAGGGTCACAGATAAATAATGTACTATTTACTCATATTTACATGTTCTTAAATATTAATATTCACTCATTTACTTATTCTTAACTACTTGTTCTGTTTGTGTTGTTTAGTTTACTTTTCATTTATTAATAAAATATTTTTGTGTAATGGTGATGCTGTCAATAACAGTATTGTTGAATACAGAAATACTTAATGAGTAATTATATGTACAAAGTTTATTTGTATATATTATTCTCAAGGGTATTCGCGCAGTAGCTCAAGCTGGAAGTAAACATGAAGAACTCAGTCCCTTGGCCTTATTTGCATTTTTTGTGAACTGCTGCAAAGAAAATCTCCATATTGTAGTAGCATTCAGCCCAATTGGAGATGCTTTCCGCAATCGTCTGAGACAGTTTCCCTCACTTATCAACTGCTGTACTATTGATTGGTTCCAGGTATGTAAAAGTATTTGTTTTTTTCCCCAACAAACTGTCTGTTTTTTAATAGTCTCTATATTTGCATGATGTATTTCCTTTTGTACTCAGTGTAGTATTACTCTGTTTTTTCAAAATTTTGAAATAGCATGGGCATTTTTGGCCATATTTTGGAAGCTCTTTCATATAAAATCTCAGCATTTCTTCAGTGAGTCAAATTCAGACTTTGTTGCTACAGATTCTATGCTTCCAAGTGGTGATTAATCTCAGCATGGTGATAATAATTTGTCATTTGATTGCATAAGGTGTATATTTTGAAGGGCTAGATTGTAAAATGGGCGTAATTACTCTGGTCTGCTAAAAAGCATCATGGCAATGACTAGCAAATACGTGTTCTGTTGGAAGGTTATAAGAATAGAAGTTAGAAAACTATTGTAACTAATAGTCCTTGATGTAAAAGCAATATTATTCTCAATTTGAATACAGTTAGCTCTATGGGTTGGCCTGGTGCTGAAGTCAATTAATTTATCTGCCAGAGGATGACAGATGCAGAAATCTTTGGATAGAATGGTAATATACAGTTTGAACTAGCACATCATCCAGCCTGATGCATTCCTTATATCAGCTCATTGCTCTTGAGACATAGCTGCGACTCGTGTGTCTCATACTGGTGTATCAAATAAAGAAGAAATCTTTTTTTAAACTTTGAATACCGCTAACAACTAAATCTTACGTGTTCTTCTCTCCTCATTTCTCTCTCAGCCATGGCCTGAAGATGCCCTTGAGCGTGTGGCTAATAAGTTCTTAGAAACACTGCAGCTCACGGACAGTGAGCGTCAGGAGGTTGTGGCCATCTGTAAATACTTTCATACTTCAGTTTTGTCACTTTCTTCAAGGTCAGTCTGTTTCTTTTAAAAACAACATGTTATAGAAATATTGAAAGGCAGAAGATTATGCAGTTGAAAAGAGTAAAGTGGACAACAGAAGTCAAAGTTGTTTTACTAAGGGTAAGAAACAACTAGCTATCAGGTGGCTGAGTTTCATTGCTACTTGTTTCTGTCTTATAAATTAATGTATAAGCTGTCTAGCTAAAAAATATTGTATACAAATGTAAAAACTGTTTAATCCTCTTATTTGTCAAACAGTCTATTTACACATCTTTTCTACCAATAGTTAAGGTGAAAAGAAAAAGATTAAAAGTGTTCTTTACTTGTAATAGGTTCTTTCAAAGTCTGAAACGCCATAACTATGTTACTCCTACTTCTTATCTTGAACTTATTGCTGCCTTTCGGAAACTTCTGACTCAGAAGCGAGACTCTGTAATGAAAGCCAAGAAGAAATACGTAAATGGGCTAGATCAACTAGCTTTTGCTGAATCACAGGTGAGACAGGCAGAATTGGAACTGAAAATACAGAATGGTTGGTAGAAACAGGTCTTATTAGAGACAAGTCAAAAACCCTCCTTCAGATCTTTAAATACACAGAGACTTAGAAATAGACTGAAATTCTTAAAGTAAAGAGTGGCCTTAATGTTTTAGCTCCAAATCTGGTTAAAATTAAAAAATGATTTGCATTCTAGTTTGTGTCTGTGTGAGCAAAATATGGTTCTAGTTTAAAAAAGAAAACAATTATTCTAATGGTGCAGAACCCTATATTTCTGCAAAGAGAGAAGTGATCCATACAGTTTGCATTTCTTTTCTATTACACTGAATAACTTGCATGATTTAATTTCAAGCAAATTGTTTGAAAATTCTGCACAATCAGTGAGATATTGATATTGAAACATACTAATATAAAAAATTTCTTCTGCTTTTGTGTCTCTACAGGCAAAGCTGTCCAAAGGCCCCTAAGCATAGCAGTATATGGTCATAGCTTCCCTTTCCTAAATAGTTGACTATAAGTGAATGCAACTCTTAAAATTAGAGGTTATGCAGATGGGATAAATACAACAGTCTCAGAAGTGTTATGTTTTGAAAATAAGTGTTATTTCCTTATATCAATAGTTATAACATAAAAACTGTATCTTATATAAATTGTTGGAAATTATGCTTTGCAATTCAGAATCCTGCCTGATTCTTTTGCATGTGTATAGGTTGGTGAGATGAAGCAAGAACTGGTTCAGCTGCAGCCCAAATTGGAAGAGGCTAAAGTGGATAATGCAAATATGATGAAGGTAGTTCTATATAACATTGTCTTTTTATTGTAAGAATATGCATATGCATCAGTGGCCTCTAAGAAAAGTAGATGCCACTTGAGAAGAACTATAGAGAGAACTTGGATGAAGAGTTGACTTGTAGCTGAAAATAGAATAAATTTCTGTAGTCAGCATTACAGTATTACAGACCAAAGCTATAAAAACTCACTATAAAACCTTGTTTTGAATTACAAACTAATGCGCAAACTTCTTTTGTTTCCTGAACATCAAATGTACTTTAGCTTTTATTGACAGCAGTCTGATTCTATGCAATGTACTTACTGTTAAAGTTCTAGAACAATGCTGCATTATACTAAGAAACGAATTGTTCCCTCAACATAAATTGAAAATATATGAAAATATTGAAATACTGAAAAACAGAGAATATCAAAGTATTCAATAACTGCTGTACTAGGTAATCTCAGTTTGTGTCGTTAGTCACTGTTCAATGAGAAGCTCAACCCATATCTTTTTCTTTAGACTATAGAGATAGAATCTGCAGAAGTGGAACAAAAAAGAAAAATTGTGAAAGTAGATGAAGAAATTGCAACAAAAAAGGCTGAAGAAGCTCAGGCTTTGAAAAATGAATGTGAGAGTGATCTGGCAGAAGCAATCCCAGCCCTGGAGGCTGCGCTTGAAGCTCTTGACACTTTAAAGGCAAGTTAACCTAGACTTCAGCATTTGGAAGTTATTTATTATAATGAAGCTCTTATATTTATTTGGGAAAGAATACACTGAGATAAAAGGATTTGAAACATACTACATTTCCTGGGCTTTGGCAAAGGAGATACATTACCTAGAACAGCCATAGTTGAGTAGATTTCTATTTCATGTACTCATACTACAAAGCAGGAGGTTGGGCATTTATAAATTTATTTTTTTCATTTGCAAGAAAGTGCACCTGGAATGTAGGTACCCAAAACCTGAAGTTACTGGCAGTATTATCAGCTGGATTTTCTCTTTCAGCTAAGTTCTTATTGATGAGTAATGTGTA
Source organism: Meleagris gallopavo (assembly GCF_905368555.1). NCBI lineage: Eukaryota > Metazoa > Chordata > Aves > Galliformes > Phasianidae > Meleagris > Meleagris gallopavo. The sequence goes on along the minus strand of NC_139417.1, from coordinate 8,485,709 downwards.
AGATGACATATGCATACAGCTAGGAATTATCTGGATCTTTAAGTAAATTTTTTTTCTGCTTATCATGACTTAAACATCATCTGAAAGCAGTACTTTTTAGAAAGTCATGCAGGAATTACTTTGTAGGATTTGTGAAGTATATGAGATGTTTAAGGTGACATTTATGAAAGTCTATTAAAAATATTCTAACCTGGACTTCGAAAAATATAATTAAACTGTTACTTTACAGTTACTGGCATTTATTTCATTTTTATTACAGCTGTGTGGGATAAATTCATGGATATTTTTAACTTGTCTTGCTAATGCTGTATAACCCCTTCTAAAAGTTCTCTATAATTATATTAGTTGACAATGATGATATAATTTTCTTTTTCTTTTTTGTTAGATCATTTATCTTATTGGTAAGAATCACAATAAATATCATATTTTTTTGAATTGTGATTTTTATTTTAGCCTTCCGATATATCAATTGTTAAATCAATGAAGAATCCTCCATCTGGTGTCAAACTTGTCATGGCTGCTGTCTGTGTCATGAAAGACATAAAACCTGAAAAAATTCCAAATCCCTCAGGGATTGGAGGCAAGGTAATGTGACAGATGAGTTTCAAATAAAACCATAATTGATGTTCTTCACAACAGAGAGCACTTTCTCAATAAGTAGGGTAACCTGAGGACCAGTAGTCAAATATTGACTACATATGTTGTTTCATTGAAAACTACACCTCAGACAGTGACTAACACACACAATTTGGAATTCTGGAACCTGCAAAGAGAACTCATTTAATTTGCTTGACACATAGAAAATAAGTAATTCTTCCCTAGTCACTGGTTGATTTTAGATATGGTTTGAAGGGAAATATTTAACCTGACAGACTTTTTCCCTCTTTCATTGCTGTGTCATTGAGATACATTATCATCAGTTTTAAATGTATATGAGTTAATTTGAAGAGGTTTATAAATTTTGTTTTTGTGTTTGTTTAAAAATTTATAGTTACTTCCTACTGTATTTTGTAGATTTTGGATTACTGGGGTCCAAGCAAGAAACTCCTTGGTGATATGAATTTCTTAAAAGATTTGAAAGACTATGACAAGGACAATATTCCTGTAAGGTTTTTGTCTTCTTTTTCAGTAGTTGTTAGAATACAGATGTCTCCTTCTGGGGGGAAAAAAAAAATAAAAAAAAATTAGAAAATATTATATAAGAGGCCACATTTGCCCCAAGTTTGTCAGCTAAGCATGAAGCATGACCAGGATTCTTTTAAGATATGGGATATCGCCATGAGATGAATGTGGTCACGTGGTCATAGCAAATGAGTCAGACTTCTTTTGGTTGTCCCTTGTAGGTGGCATTTCAAAAGTGTTTCAAATCCCCATTGGGATTTTCTAAGGCTTCTGTATTGCTTGTTTTCTATTTGAATTAAATATGCCTCTCTGTACAAATGTTTCTATTTTCACAATTTGTAAGTATTTTCTCTCAAGAAAAACTAAAGTAAAGACTTTCAGAGTAAATAATGGTCTTACCCAATAACCTGTGCCCAAAAATGGCCAGAAGCAGCTGCCTTGGAAAGAATAGGAATATTGTGTGTGATATTTTCTGCAAATGTTGTTCTCATGCACTTCAAATGAAGGATATCCTAACTTAGGTAGAGCTTTTGAGTGTTTAGTAGCTTTTGTGTGTTTAGTAGCTTTTTGATCATTTTTTCATGAATTCTCTTGTTCCTTTAAGATTATATGAATTCTTATTGCCACCAGTTCTTTTCAGAGAGCACTCCAGAAGTCTCTTTTAAGTGGTATAAGGAGCTATCTCCTTCTGTTGATAAAACATGATCCTCTTAGCCTCACTAGAAGTACGTTGCTTTGGGTTTAGTTTTTGCTTGTTTTTGGGGAGACAGTGAACGTTTGCTCTATGTCCAACCTTTCCATGCCTTTTTTTGTGTTAGTTTTTCTAAGTCAATTACTCCAGCATTGCAAATATTTTCACTTTAAATAACTGTCCACACTGGTTCTCTTCATAATGTTTTTTTTCTAATCGTGTTATTTTTGATTGAACGCTTGCTGAAAAAATGGCAATATTTTCATAAGTATAATGGAAAATACGCAATAAACCCAAAAAATACAAAACTTTAAAATCTGACCTGCTCCCCCAAAGAAAGAGAGCAAGACTCTTGCAGTTTGCCAAATTTAGTAGAAATTGAATATGCTTTGTCCTTCATAAAACTTGTTCCAAAAAGTAGGCACAAGCAATGTAGTTCGTTCAGATCTTGCCATAAGTCAGTAGAAACACATTTTTATGCTGAACCCCAACAGTTGTGTTGAGAAATGATAGTAAATAATGAAATCAGCAGGTTTTGCATCAAGGAACAGTGTAATTTAAAGGCTTATGATTGTAATGCTTTTAGTACTTAGGTACCTACTACGTGGATGCATAGCAATTGTGCAATTATAAAGGATAAGGAAAGGATCAGGATGAGAATGTGAAAGACCACAAAGAGTAACAGGAAAATCAACAAATGAATGTGTTTTCTGTGACAATTAATACTAAGTTGTTCTTGACTATATCAGAGTATAGAGAAGTGACAATCAGTGTAATTTGAAGTGTCAGCAGTTAATCTTTGCCATGTGAAAACTTTAATGGCCTATAATGCACTTGCCATCCAGGCAGCTGTCATGCAGAAGATTCGGGCTGAATACCTGACTAATCCAGAGTTTGATCCGCCAAAAGTGGCTAAAGCTTCCTCAGCAGCAGAAGGTTTATGTAAATGGATTATGGCAATGGAGGTGTATGACAGGGTTGCAAAGGTATGTTTTTGATCCTACTCCCATGGTGCTATGAGATCTTTTCTTTAATTGGTATGTTCACCTTTAACATTGTTATTTAAAATAAATATGCAAAAATATGCGTTCAACACTTGTGTATTTTTTGTAATTGAGTAGGTGGTTGCACCCAAGAAAGACCGTTTAAGAGAGGCACAGCAGTCCTTAGCTGAGACGTTGACGCTCTTGAATCAGAAGAGAGATGAACTTGCAGCAGTTGAAAGTCGTTTGACTGCTTTGGAAAAAACTTTTAGTGAGAAAACTGAAGAAAAGGCTCGTTTAGAATTCCAGGTTGATCTGTGTGCTAAAAAGCTTGAACGAGCAGAGAAGTTGATTGGAGGCCTTGGTGGAGAGAAGTCAAGGTCAGCTTAAAGATATAATCTCTGTTGTAGAGACGGAATTAGAATTTCATTTATCTGAGACTTGTCTGTAATGTATGAATATGGGCAGCAATGTTTGGGATAGTTGTAGAGAAAGTCTTCAAAATGAGATGAAACAACAGCTTAATGTATAAGCCAACATATCAGTATTGTACATAGAGAGAGAGAGAGAGGAGAGAGACGTGTATAATATAACAGCAACAAAAACGTTGATTTGGTCATCGGTGTCATAAATGTGGAGATTTCAGTGCCATGATAATCTGCAACTTCTGTTTCTTGTAGGTGGAATAATGCTGCAAATGATCTTCAAGACATGTATGATAATTTGACAGGAGACGTTCTGATATCAGCGGGAGTAATAGCTTATCTGGGAGCTTTTACTGCAGGATTTCGCCAGGAATGTACCAAAGATTGGAGCAGGATATGCAAGGTTAGAATGTTATCTTTGATCTTATGTGTGTGCGTTTTTCTTTCTGGCTATTGCAAAAAGTTTCATAATGTGGGCCAAAGTTAAAATCACTTCTCGTTTATTTGTTACTTGCCTAATAAAACTTATTAAGATTAGTGAGATAAATTCTACTGGGCCAGTATTGTGCAAATTTGGACTTCGTTAAATAGGTGAATTTACTTCAGGTTTGATGTAATGTACACAAATTTGAGAGCACATTATTGACTTTGTGAGGTTTGGTTATTACTTAAATATAACCTCAGAATTTTCTCTATTTTACCTTTGAATGGAAGAATTAACTTTAAATTGCAGTTCAATGCAGTTTGACATGTATTTCTGTAGTAATTTCATTGTTCGTTTTGCTGTCTGCAAACAGACAGTTCCAACGTATGTATAGTAATGCAATAATTTTTAAATCAGTGACTTGTGAATCATGTCACTGATTTTTGACTTTTATATTAAACTGTAACTAATTGGAAATCTGCACTGAATCAATGGAAGATATAGTCATTAGATGATTTTCCACTTGCTCTGAGTTCTTCAAGGTGTTATGTTGCAATAACTTTATATATATTTATAGAACATACAGAAAACTAGACATGACTTATAAAAATAGGGAAGAGGTGGAGAGAGACAGAGAAAATACTCAACGAGGAAACATATTTAAATATTCAAAATGTGATTTCAGTTTTTTCAGAGTTCTGTTATACTTGATCCTAACTCAAATTGTTATAGGAAATGCACTCTGTCAGTTTGAATCAGTGTCATTTAATAACAGATGTAATAAAACATAAAATAAAGGTTCACGGTCTTTGCAAATTTTTTTGTCTTCCTTTTTTCTCCCCCCACTTCCCCCCCCACAGGAGAAAAATATCCCTTGTTCTGAGAATTTCTCTTTGAGTAATACTTTGGGTGACCCAATAAAAATAAGATCCTGGAATATTGCTGGTTTACCAACTGACGTGTTTTCTGTAGACAATGGGGTCATTGTTGAGAATTCAAGACGTTGGTGAGTGACAAAAAAGTTTTAATTTTCCAACCCAAACTAGATTTCACTTAAACAAAACTAAATATCTAGAGACAATGTAGCTTCTGTGGATCCAGGGTATCAGAAAGCACATCTGGAAATTTTATATTCCAGTCCTGTGAAATTTAAGAAATTTAAGAGGTTTAAGACTAGATGGATATGTGTATTAGTTATTGGAAGCTTTTAGAATGTGAATTGCTCTTGGAAACAATTTCTTGTTGTTTTTCTTCTGTTTTGTACCTTGATGACCTATTATTGGCATTTGTGATAATCAGTTTTATATGGCAAAGAAATTCTCATGCTTCAAATGTTTATGATTCGGGTTATGTAAGTTCCAAGGTCCAGATACTGCTGTCCATTTCAGGTTCTTCCAATTATGAAGTTATCAGATTTTATATTTTTATCTTTTAAAGATGTTATTGAGTATTTCACATGTCTGTGCAAAAGGTTGTTTCAGGATCTTCAAGAATTATTTTATTCCAACTGCAGTGTAATAGACATCATCTTTGAAATTAAATGATGAGGAAGCTGGACTTCACTGTCTGCAAATGTCTGCACTCTGCAGGAATATAAGATTATAAAACCTTCTAGTAATGTTCCTGTGATCTGTATTCCCTTAAGAGTCTTAAATGTAGGTTCACACTCTGTTTAGATTACAGTGTGTAAATCCATTTTTTGAGTCTTCCTAAATTTTCTGAGTGGTGCATTAAAAGTAGCTCTTGCCTGACTTCTATGCAAATACCTACATAAGGGTGAAATCAGCAAGAGCACAGGGCTGCAAATTTTGTTAACAAAATTAAAGCAGTCATCTTGCCCTGCTACTCCTACAGCTCCAGCCTTGTACCAACTGGCATACTAACCTCTCAGATTCAAGCTGTAACTAATTGTTGACTCTTTTGTAAAGTGCAAAGACAAGGAACCCCAAATTACCAGAGTTTATTTCTATAAAATTAATTTAAAAATAAAGATAAATGATTCTGCTAATTCTAGTAGAAAGGCAGAACAAGATTTTGCAAGAGCTTTGTGATCAGGTGGGTTTTATGAAAAAAATTAGGAACATTTTTTGCAGCTCTTGGAAGTATTTTTGATATTGCTTTTCAAGATATGCTACAGCACTTATCCTTTTTTTCAGTGGTTTTTTAATATAACTGAATCAAAATTGTGTCACTTTTTCCTTGACAGCCTGACACGGACACATTTTAAGATAGTTTATAATTTTATAAAACTTTTGCAAGAATTGAGAAAACTGCCTTGTATGTTTCAGGCCATTAATGATTGATCCTCAAGGTCAAGCAAATAAATGGATCAAAAATTTCGAGAAAGAAAACCGCCTGAATGTTATTAAGATGAGTGACACAGATTATATGAGAACCCTGGAGAACTGCATTCAATTTGGAACTCCCCTTCTGCTGGAAAATGTTGGAGAAGAACTAGACCCATCACTTGAACCTCTTCTGCTTAAGCAAACTTTTAAACAAGGTACATAAATATAAATTTTGAACTGTGAAGTGAATTACATTACTGTTATTTTACAGTCTATAATGTTGTTATATACTTTTCTTCTTTCTTTCTGGTTTACCACTGCCTGCACATTTTTCCCGTGCATCTCTGAAACTTACTGAGTAGCTCTGAATTTGCTTTTGACCAATATGTTTTCCTTTCTTTACATGGTTTTCTAGTTTTCACATTTACATAAAAATGAAAAACGCTAGAGCTCAGAAATGTTTTTTTTTGGAACTTATTTATTTCAGAGAGATAATTGATAGAAAGGGTAGGCAGATTATAGTATTTGAGAATAATTCCATTATTCTCAGCAAATCTGGTAGAGGGTGTGCACACTAAGAGTACAGTAGAAATTGAACTGACTCAGTTTCATCTATGAAGAGTAAAATATAACTTCCATGAAGTCTCTGAAAACTTTGCAAGATATCATATTTGTTTTTTTTATTTCTTGTTTTTCAGAAAATTTGTCATAGACAAGAAATTTGCTTGTTTTTAATCACAAAAGTAATGTCTGTTTGCTGTAAGTAATTGACATGAAGGATTTCTCAATGTTTCTGATCTTAACTTTAGGAGGCATGGATTGTATCAGGCTTGGTGAGATGATTATTGAGTATTCCAGTGACTTCAAGTTTTTTATTACCACGAAACTGAGAAATCCACATTATATGCCTGAACTCGCTACGAAAGTTTCTTTACTCAATTTTATGATAACACCAGAGGGACTTGAAGATCAATTGCTAGGTATTGTTGTAGCAAAAGAAAGGTATGTGTCTCTAAATGCAAACAGTCATTTTAAGTATTTAGTAGCATAATTCCAAAGAAATGTAAGGTGAATTTATCGCCAGGCAAAAGGAATGTTGCATGTTGTAAGTGTTGCTCCATGTCCATTTTCTAAGTTGTCCTATAGAAAGTTTGCTAGGACTTCTGGAAAGCAAACAGATAATGTCACATTTACTGTGGGATATGTGTCAACAGGATAATTAAAACTTTTAGATTTAAATTAAAATCACTGCATTTTTTTTTTCTTGTCAATTCACTCTTGAAATATTCCTTGAATTATTTAAGTAATACTCACATGGTTTTCTAAGTTTAAGTCATTACGGTCAATTCGCAGTTTGACTGAGCTGCCAAACATAGATGAAGAATTAGTTTAAATTTTGTATGAATTATGTAGAGATCACCTCTGAAATTTATTATAGGTTATGTGTCAACCATCACTGAAATATGGAGTAGTAGTTCCTGGGTTGTTCAGAGCTGTCTGTGCAAGTGGGCCAAATTCTATTTCCGAAAAACGTGTTTCAAGGAGTAAATTTATTGCAAGTATCACTCACTGTTCTTTCAAACACCAGAATTATAATAAAAGAAAACTTGGTTGTGCTGACATTTGTGGAATGCTAAGATGCTAAAGCTCAGTCATTTCCAAATAACAAACTGAAATCATGCAAACAGTTCTGTGCTCATTTATAAATATGTGCTCAACAGTAGTAACCCATTTAAACTACAGAGAGCATTCAGTAATATTTAGGATAGGGAACAGGGCTTTTGTTTTGTCTTTATGGGCTGCCTTTATAGTCAGTGGATGATAAGCACTGACTGTTTTTGTTGTGTGTGTTTTTCTTTCTAAGACCAGAATTGGAAGAGGAAAGAAACGCTCTCATCCTCCAGTCTGCAGCCAATAAAAAAAGTCTAAAAGAAATTGAGAAGAAAATTCTAGAAACCCTACAGTCATCTGAAGGGAATATTCTGGAAGATGAGACAGCAATCACAGTCTTGGATTCTGCTAAAATAATGGCTAATGAAATCACAAAAAAACAGCAGGTAAAGAATGTTAATGTTATTTCCTTAAAAACATGTAGAGCTGAAATATAAAATTTACATCTAGCAGAAGAACCGTGAGGTAGATACAAAGCACGTGGGAGAGATTCTGTGCTTATAAAATGTGAAGAGCAGTAAAATTTGGACCATCCAAGAACCTCCAGCAATTGTTTATTCAGTCTACAAAAGAAAGTAGTAAATACTGAAGTTGAGGTAAAATGTCAGGGTGAAGGAAAGTACTAATTCTAAAAACAACAACAAAAAATCATATATAATAATTAGTGTTTTGTATTAATAATTAATAATATGCAAATCTAGATTCTTTTGTTATACTTAGTGCACAAAATATCATCTGATGTCCGTAAGTGCTAAATAATAAGCAAATGCATGTGCCTTTGAAATTACTGTAGACTTTGCAGAAGTCAGAATTTCTTTAAATGGATGTTGTCCTTTCTTCTTGTTAATGCCAATTAGAAGCAATCTCAGGATATGTCTAATGGGAACATTTTGAAAAACATTTTTGTATTCAAAGTTCTTTTGTGTAAAGCTGATTTATAGAAGAGTAAGTAGAGCTTAAATATACAAACAGTCTGATTGCCCATATTTTTTAATATTACAGAGATGAAAATTGGTGTATTAGATACTAAGTGATGCATCAAGGCTGATTTTTCTAGTTTGTCCTTTGTTTTGACTGTTGCATCCTGCCCTGTAGGTAAACAGATCAGGCAGCACTACATTGAAAGTCAAGCAGCTTACTGGTGTAGTTTGCTAATTTTACTGTGGTTGTACATTTTGAAACATAAAAGTTAAATTGAAATACTTTTACATATCAGTTTATAATAATATTATGAAGTAGTAGAATTTTTGTTCTAAAGAGAATATTAAAAGTTTTTCTTTGAAATGCACATCTTGAAATTAGTGTTGATGTTCAGATTGCAGAGAAAACAGAACTGAAAATAGCTCAGTCTCGAGAAGGCTATCGACCTATTGCAGAGCATTCCTCAGTGCTGTTCTTCAGCATTGCAGACTTGGCAAACATTGATCCCATGTACCAGTACTCCCTTAGCTGGTTTGTTAATCTCTTCATCAACTCCATTCATGATAGGTAAATACAGTATTTCTTGTGTAAAATGAAGTTTTCTTTCTCTTATGAACAACTCCCTCTGTTTTTAAACCATTTACCTCTTGGCCCTCCTTGAATGTGGGATTTTGAAAGTAAGTGTGATGTGTTAATAAAATAAAGGCTCTTTTTAGTTACTGTTTGAGCAAATAGTGAACTGTAGGCGTGCATTGGAGAGCTGAAGTATTTTTAAGAATGTTATTTTTAGGAAAGTTGTTCACTATGGATGCTGCAAGGGTGCTGCCACCTAACTGTAGCAAATGAAGTTGCCTGAAACTTTCAAGAGAGCTGTAAAACATCATGTCTGATTGAAGTTTGCGAAATCAGCACAAAAGTCCCTTGTGGATTGTGTGGGGACACTGCAATTCCTTCATGGCCTTAAATAGAATTAGATTTCTTCATTCATTTGCTTTAGTTATGAAATGTGAAGTCTCCATTTTTTCGTTGTTCTCTTTTTAGTAACAAATCAAAAATTTTGGAGAAGCGACTTCGGTACCTGACTGACCACTTCACATACAACTTGTACTGCAATGTGTGCCGCTCACTGTTTGAAAAGGACAAGCTGCTCTTTTCCTTTTTGCTATGCTGTAATCTTCTCATGTAAGCTCCTTTTTCTAACATCTTTTAATAGCAGAAACCAATTATTTTCTTACTGTGGAAAGTATTGATAAGAGAACATCCCTGTGCATATTGATAACAGCCTTAGGAGTAATGCCACGAATGTTTTGGATCCTCAATACTCATAAAATTTCCAAGTGAAAGATGTGAGTGGCTGTGGGGTGCATGTAGCCTTCTGTAGCCTTCACGTATGTTAGGAAAATAATGATCCTGTGCTTATTTAAAGCAGTGGCTTTATCACTGCTACATCTTTTAAGCATTTTGAAGAAAATGGATAATGCCACATAGCATCATTATTTCAAAAGTCGTTGCTATTATTTGAGGCCAAGCTTTTAAACTAAAGAAATTAATGTGTTATTACAGCAACTTCTAAGGTTTCAACTGTTTTCCATTTTCTCTTATCTTCCTTTTATACACTTTTACATACATCATGAGATTTCAGTTGTAATCTTCTCTCTTCTAATTCTAGTTGTCTTTCTGGGTAGTTTTGGAGGGTTTTAATTTTTGGTGTTTTAATTTTGTGTGAATAAATTGTGAAAGCAAAGATAAGTTCAAAATTGCATGATGGTAACTGTAGTGTGCATGCTTAAATCACAGTGTGTACATACCTGTATGTAATTTTTCCTGGCCCGATCTGTTGCTCTACTGTGTTCCCAGTACCCATTTATTTATAGATAGCTTTAAAAGTCAGGAATTATAGCACTTTTTTAAAAGCAAATAAGCAGATATATATCGTTTTCTTCTTAAAATCCTTACTGTAGTCTTAATCAGTTGTTCTTTCCCATTCAATTTCTTGATTGTGTGGATAGTAGCTGTTGCTGCAGGAAGGTATTGCTAAGTGGCAGTAAAGTGTGACTTGTGGAAAAAAGCTTTTTTATAATATAAAATTATATCCAATTAAAAAAAAAAAACCTTTTTGTTATATAAAATTATGTCCAATAGAAAAAAATTATATCCAATAATTGAATACTATTCGTTTCTTTTTTTTTTTTTTTTTTCTTTTTCCCCCTGGAATACAGGGCTAAAAATGAAATAGAACGTCAAGAGTTTATGTTTTTATTAACTGCTGGTGTGGGCCTCAAGAATAAGTACAAGAATCCAGATCCATCTTGGCTACCAGACAAGAGCTGGGATGAGTTATGTCGTGCAAGTGAAATCCCAGCTTTGAAAGGACTGAGGTATGGTAAAGTGACATTAATTATACTTAATTGATTTTGACCAAATTACATTTAATATGCTGAGAAGAAATATTTATGAGTGGAGTTTTTCCTGAAACAAGAAAAGCCAAAAATTCATGCAATCATTCCACGGTCTCCCAAAAGTGAAGTAATGCTAACTGCAGGAGGTAGCAGAGCTTACTGTCAAGTTAAAAGCTCTCAGGTTAAGTCTTGTGTGTTTGCAACAGCATGGTTGCAAAAGATCTTCATTCACCTGTAGGGTTGGTTTCTGTTGTAGATGAGGATTGTGAGTTACAGCTTGTATTGTCTATCATAATCCAACACTATGTAACTGCCTTTTGATAAGCATCAAAAACCAAACTCCAGGTATTTACAGTAACTGTAAATGCTTTCTCCTGTAGGAGTAATATCACTGAAAATATAGGTGAATGGCAAAAAATTTATGATAGCAAAGAGCCACAAAGCTTTCCATTACCTGAACCATTGAATAATGCGTTGAATGAATTACAGAAGATGATAATTCTTCGGTGCTTAAGGCCAGACAAGGTAAAATCAGAGGTTATTGTGAGTTTGTAGACCGTTGTAGATCTTGTAGCATAGTTTGCAATACTTGTTAAAATAACCAATCTGTTTTTCACTGTATTTTATCAAGAAAATAAATGCTATTCTTATTTTTTCAGTTGAGCAGTTCAAACATCAGAAGCATCATCTGAGATCTTCTGTGTGATGTGCTTTTGCATTTTTCAGAGTATACACATCATTCTAGTTTTCTTCAAATTCTCATTTGTGTTTTGTCTGTTCTTTGGTGCACCTGTACAATATGTTAGCAAGAAGAAATACAGAGTATCCAGTGCCACCTGCTTTTATACCAAGGGTTGCAAGGTGAAGAAAGATGAAATGTGTTCAACAGTTAAATAGGACTGTTAACACCTTCTGCCTTGTTTCACTTACAATTGTACATAATTTAGGAACAACCAGTGTTAGGAATTAAAGTACATATTGCACTTGCTTATTAGTAAACATTAATGTAATTGTTTGTAATTAATTCTAGGGGGAAACACGCTCATCTTCCTCATTAGGTAAAGCCTGAATTAAAGTCTGAATTGTAATTTGGTTTTATTCATATGAGGTGTTTTACTTTTTATGTGCCAAAAGCTTTTTTATTACCTCTGGGCGGAAAGAGAAAAGATGGCAGCAGTGTCAAAATGAGCTGAAACCTTTGCTTGTGAAACATTCATCAAAACAGCAAAGTAGAGATGTGTCTTTCCAGGCATTTTTCTCAGAAATTTAGCTGAGTGCAGTTAACTCTAATTTTTAGAGTGCAGTGCACGTTAAAAATGCTGTGAAATACTCCATTTGATTTAAGTTAACAGACTCTATTTAACCCTTTGCCAGATCGGTCCAGCTATAACAACATTCGTAACTGAGAAACTGGGGAAGAAATTTGTAGAGCCACCACCTTTTGATCTAACAAAAAGTTACTCAGATTCAAATTCCACAATCCCTCTCATATTTGTGCTATCTCCAGGAGCAGATCCCATGTCCAGTAAGTATACACAGAAGGTGAAAACAGAAGCTAAGTACAACTTTGCAGATTTGCTCTTCAATACATAGTGATTATTCTGTTCTTTGTGCAAGTAGATTTGAGTGCATTATGTCTTACTGATAGAATTCTATGCTTCCTAAAAATGAGAATGCTATTTTAAGCGATTAAGTATGCTCTACTTCAAAGTCATACCTTCATGTTTTATGTACATTTAAGTAAATATTTATTAACTTCTTTTTCCAAGACATACTTGTTTTTAATGAAGAAATACTAAAATCTTATGCTTTCTGTTCAAGGCCTTCTGAAATTTGCAAATGACAAAGAGATGGTTGGAAGTAAATTTCAGTCCATCTCATTAGGACAAGGACAAGGACCTATTGCTACAAAAATGATTCAAGAAGGAATGGAGGAAGGAGCCTGGGTTTGTTTACAAAACTGTCATTTAGCTGTTTCTTGGATGCCAATGCTGGAGAAAATATGTGAAGAGTTTAGCAGTGAAAAATGTCATCCATTCTTCAGGCTATGGCTTACAAGTTACCCTTCACCAAAGGTACACTTAATGACAAACATTCTTTATTTATGGAAAAGTTGGTGAAGTTTTAACCAAAACTTTCATATCGCTGAATGAACTGATAATGTGGATCTTCTCTAAAATCACTAGAGCCTGTTGAAGTGATAATTTAACCAAGAATTTAACTTAAAATTATTTCTAAACATTACAGTATCAATCTTGCTTTGTAATATTTTGATATTGTGATGTGTGATGCTTTGCATAGTAGTGACTGAAACTGCATTTTGCCAGCATGTATAATTAAGAATTTTTTTATGTTGTCTATAAGATTTTGTTTCACATAAATTCTAAAATTTAATTTTGCAGCATACATTTTAACAGGAAGGTGCAGAATACCACGAAAACACTTTAAAATAAAGGCTTAAAGTAATAGTTAAAGATAAGGTCTTAAATTTCTGTCTGAGTATTTTCTTAAGCTTTAATTTGATGTTTAGAATGTGACTTCTCACAATTGTTAATACAGCAAACACAACATAAAATATATTTTCATAACAGTAGAACATCTACTCCATCCTTTCTGAATGTAATCTAGCTATATTTTAATTTCTAGTTTCCAGTTACCATTCTACAAAATGGAGTAAAGATGACAAATGAACCTCCTACTGGCCTCCGACTAAACCTTCTTCAGTCATTTCTTTCTGATCCTATTTCTGATCCAGCATTCTTCTCTGGATGCCCTGAAAAGGAGCTGGTACTTTTCTCTTGATCTCTTGACTGTTTGTGTGTGTGTGTGTGTGTTGTGCTTTTTTATTTGTTTATGATTTGGTTGTATTTATTGAAAACAAAACAAAACAATTTCTCTCCAGTGAATATCATAATCTAAAGTGATTGTGAGTTTAGGTTTTGGAATGATACCATGATACCGTTCTAAACATGAGCACATCTGAAGCCAAAACTTCCTTTAAAAAGTGCAAAATTAGGATAAATATAAGGAGAAGCATTATCATTGTTGAGATGCTATGTTGATAAGTGAGGAACCACTGAGATACCCCTTACCTGTGAAAGAAGTGAAAAAACAGTGGGATTACTTAGGGATGAGTATTGTAATCATTGTAGCTATAAGTGTATTCATTTAAGGACTTACATTGAACAATACAGCTATTCTATGTTTGTCTAGTTAGGCTTAAAATTAAATATAATACTTGTATTCTGATGAAGTCAGCCTCCCTTCACATAGAAGAAAAAAATGCTATATAAAACAATATTTTAATATTTTCATTGGTGACATGGACTGAGCACACTCTCTGCAAGTGGTGCAGTTGATGTCACAGAGGGAAGGGATGCCATCCAGGGGGCCGTTGACTGGCTTGAAAGATGAACGCATGCGAACATCATGCAGCTCAGCAAGGCAAGGTGCTGCACTTGCACCTGAATTGCAGTCTGAATGATGAATAGATTGAGAACAGTCCTGCAAAGAAAGACTTTGGTGTTCTAGCTGTTGAAAAGCTCAACATGAACTATTGATGTGAACTTGCAGCCCAGAAAATCAACTGTATTCTGGGCTGCATCAAAAGAAGAAAGACCAGCAAGTCAAGCAAGGTGGTTCTCCTGCTCTATTCCACCCTTCACTAAGATGTCACCTAAGTACTGTGTCCAGCCCTGGTGCCCTCAGCAGAGAGATGTGGGCATGTCAGAGCAGGAGCTGAAGAGGGCCACAGAAATGACCAGAGGGCTGAAACAGTTCTGCTGAGAAGAAAGGCTGAAACAATTGGGGTCTTTTAGCCTAAAGAGGGCTGTGTGAAAACCTTCCAGTACATAGAGGAAAGATGAGAGATTCTTTACCAGGGTTTGTAGTGACAGGAAAAGGGTAATGGAGATGGAGAGTGGTAATCAGATGGTTTGTTCTTGGTATAAATTACTCAACAGCATGAGCACATAAGTCAGTTAACGATACTTTTCTGTTTTGTTTTTCTCAAAGGTATGGGAAAAACTACTCTTTGGAGTCTGTTTTTTTCATGCTCTTGTTCAGGAGAGAAGAAAATTTGGGCCCCTTGGTTGGAATATACCCTATGGGTTTAATGAATCAGACTTGCGAATTAGTATCAGACAACTGCAGGTAAAATCATCTATTGATGTCTTTATTTAATAATCTCTGATTCTTATGGACCATAGGAGTGAGACTGATGGTCATATCAATCTATACATATACACTTGTGTTGTATCAGATGTTCACAGAATTTCAATCAGACTTCCATGATTTATTTCCATGATTTACAAAGGCAAGGAATGTCAACCATATAAATATTTTCAGTATCTTCAGTTGCAAGTGAGATAAAATAAATATTTGTTCTTCACAAGACTCTGTGAACCAAAATCTTATGGATTATAAGAAGTATATATGAATGCAGTAACATTTGAATTGTCATATATGAGAGCTCATTGTCCTGTAAGTGACACCAAATCACTGACAGTCACCTATTATGGTGGCTTTTGTGGTTAGTAATAGGAATTTTGTTTTTATGTGTATACTGCTAATTAAACAGAGCCTCTATAAGTGGCAGTTTTGTGTGCTCTGCAGCTTTCAAGCCTTTACTCTGTAGGTCGTACTGTTGTTCTAAAGATATTTCAAGACTCTCTTCTGTTTCAGTTATTCATAAATGAATATCAGCATGTTCCATTTGAAGCAGTATCTTACCTGACTGGTGAGTGCAATTATGGAGGTCGAGTGACAGATGACTGGGACAGACGTTTACTGCTGACAATGCTGGATGACTTTTATAATCCTGAAATAATCGAAAATCCTCGTTACACTTTCTCTCCTAGTGGAAACTATTATGCTCCACCAAAAGGCACATATGAGGACTACATTGAATTTATTAAGGTAAAAATTAGCAAAAAAAAAAAAGCCAGAACTGACATAACAATGATTGGCAAGAATGCGACCCTTTCTTCTCTGCATTAAGAAAGCAGTTTTGCAGCATGTTTTAACTGTGTGCTTGGATTCTTGCCTGACATACTTGTATGATTCTTACCCTGATCATGTATGTATGTGTTTCTGATAGGGAGCAAGTAATCAATAAGTAGAAAAACCCAGCGAGTATATTTGGGAAATGCTTGGGAATGGCTTTCTTTATGTGAGATGATTGCTGTCACCAGTAATACTGTCTACAAATAGCCATCATTAAAGTTCTTAATCACCTTCAGTTGAAGTCAGTAGTAGTTTTTCACCCAGATTCTTAAATAAGCTTTGGGTTTGATTCTCAGTCTGTTGCTTTATCTCATGCAGATGTTTGCTGTATTTTACCCTAGAGTCTTCCCTTTAGTCAGCACCCAGAAATATTTGGTTTGCATGAAAATGTGGATATTTCAAAAGATCTTCAGCAAATCAAGGTCCTTTTTGAATCTCTGCTTTTAACACAAGGGGGAGACGTTCAGGGAACTTCTTCTGGAGGTGGTGACAGCACTCTTTATGAAATTGCAGATGACATTCTCAGCAAGGTATTGTAGTTATACCAATGACTCCAATTCATCTTTTTACAAAAAGAAATTCTTTAACCACTTAATTTTTTTCTTTTTCTATGTGGTTTAAGCTACTAAATACTGTAGTGATGAGAAATTCATCAGAAGGTTTAATGCTATCTGTTACTCCATAGTTTTTCACATCTACATGCTTTTAATGTAACTCCAATCTATAATGATATGTGGAATGACTTCTAAACATGTTGATATTTGCAGCTTCCAAATGATTTTGACATTGAAGGTTGCCTAGCTAAATATCCTGTGAGATATGAAGAAAGTATGAACACTGTGTTGGTGCAAGAAATGGAAAGATTTAACAAGTAAGAGCATAATTTTTTTTATTAAATATGATCCAAAGGATCCCACTAATGGAAAAGCTTTTCCTGCTACTCATATACCATAAACTGAGAAATATTTTTTTAGTTTTGTTCCCTTCTAAGTGACTGCTATGGTATCTGTATTCCAAGTACAATTCACCTCTGTGGAAATTTGGAATGTAGAGTAGATTTAGGGAGAAATGCATGATAGAATAAGAAGAGAAGGCAGTCGCGAGTCTCTTTCCTCTTGTTTGCATGTATTTATTCTTACCTTTACCTGCTCTTCCTTTTTCTTCCTTATTTTTCTTTCTCCTCTGTTTTTTTGTATTCTTCTGTTCATCTCTCCCACTAAATTTTCTCTCAAAATTGTAATAATAATCTGTGCCTTAATGCTCGAAGTTTTCTTTTGTTTCAGACCATGCCCATCTCTTCTTTTATAATTTAAAACCTTTTCCTTCATCTAGTAAACAGTGTATACACTGGAGTTCTTGCCACACGATAGTTTGTCAGATGTTAAAATTGTGTTAAACTGTTCCTATTTGTTTAAAAACAAACAAACAAACAAAGCCACAAACTAGCAGAACTCCATAACTTTAAATATGTGGCTAACTACAGGCACATAACAGTTACAGAAGTTCCGTAGATATTCCATTGTCTTCCATTGTCCACATTTTTTAATTTCTTCTTTTTCAGTGATTATGTGGTATCTTACAGGTCATGAAAATCTTAATGATAATTCTGTTTTATTTTTTATTCTAGTTTGCTCCAAACTATTCGTATTACACTAACTAACTTGAAGAAAGCCATCAAAGGTTTGGTTGTTATGGATGCTGAACTGGAGGCTCTGTGTGGCAGTCTGCTTATTGGAAAAGTTCCTGAGAATTGGGCTAAACAGTCCTACCCTAGTCTAAAACCATTAGGGAGCTATATTCTTGATTTCCTGCAGAGGCTGAAATTTTTACAGGTAATTGTGCAAGAAGCAGTATTACTGATTATTTAATGCTTCCAAATAATTTGCCTTTATTTTAAAGCAGAATTGACAAAGAAGTGATAGATATTGTTAGACTTTTAAAATACAGTTCTGTAGAAAATTATCCAAGAACATCTGATTTGTCTGTTTTTGTTTATTGAGTGCATCATTTTCCTCTTCGTAGGATTGGTATGAATTAGGGAAGCCCACAGTTTTTTGGCTGTCAGGATTCTATTTTACTCAAGCATTTTTAACTGGAGCCATGCAAAACTATGCTAGGAAATACAGAATCCCCATTGACCTTCTGGGATATGAATTTCAGGTACAGATAAATTATAATTATATATTTTATTATTCTGGGACCCAATAATTGCATAGGAATCAGTAAGTGAATCCTTACTGGGAGGTTCATTTTGCAACTGGAAGACAAACATTTAATTATTTGGTAAGGTAAATAGTATCTGTAAAAGAGAGAGAGAGAAACTAGTTCTACCTGGACCTCCACTTGAGACAAAAACAGCCTACAAGGTAAACATTTGTGTGTGTGATTTAAAGCCTTTGTAGCCTGCAGTAAAGGTAACCAACAAACCACAGAAAGCTGCTGTCTTTATGGTTTTCTGTAAAAGTCGTGCCTAAAGGAAGGTTTTACTACATTGTTCTCTTTATAGATTGATTTTTTGAAAATTGGCAGTTAGTGTAATACCTACAAAAGCAAATAGCTGTGGAAGCTTCCTAATATGTAGCACTTATTTTTTTATAGGTTATTCCTCAGGATACTGCTGATACTGCACCAGAAGATGGTGTTTATATCCATGGATTATTTTTAGATGGAGCTCGCTGGGACAGAACCAAGTCAGTAACAAAATACATTAAGTACAGTTTTAGTAAGCTTTCTTAGCTGCACAGATAAAATTTAATTGTTACTTTACATACTGTTTTAATCCTACACTTGAAAATATTTTCATTCTTTTGGGCTCAAGATAAGAAAATAAAAGTGACTCTTTTAATTACTGTTCTGCTGGAAATGTTGTGATGTGCTGATCTGCAGTCAAATCCAAGTATTTCATACAGTTGTCTGGCAGCCTCAGCTGCAGATGTATTTCAAGCATGGGCTCTATTTGTTTCTTTTTGGTTGTTTGTTTTGGATTGTTTGGTGTCTATCCTGGGTCATCTTTGATCCTTTCCTATTCTCTTCTTCCCTACATGAGTGCTCCACCTGCTGAATAAGTGTCACTCTTGATGACTTATTTGATTGCAGCAGTTTTACAGAAAGCTGGACTTCCCTCAGAACAATTGTACTCCTGTGACTATGAGTGGTTACTCATAAGCTGGAAACACAATTTAAAGTTCACTGTTGGATGGAAGGTGGTTTATTTGTGGAAAATGAAAAGCACACAGAAAAGCAACACTCAGACACAAATAACTATTTTGTTGTTTTCTGTCACCAGAGGAATATTAGCTGAGCAGTATCCCAAATTACTCTTTGACATGATGCCAATCATCTGGATAAAGCCAAGTAAGTACTGAAGACCAATGCTCCCATCCTCACCAAAGTACCCAGATGTACACAGAATTCATGTGCACCTGACCTTTGGCTCTAATATAAAAAAATGTTTGCTGTGTTGACTCATTCAGTCTCATCTCACTTTAGCAGTTGGCCTGTCTGTCTCTTCACAGGTGTTTGTAGTTATGTAATTGACCAATTGCCTAGTTACATTAACTATTCTAAATATGTGTAGTTGCTGCCCAGTCTGGCTCTCATCAGAGATACAACTTTGGTAGGAAAACTAAATGGTCTTTGAATTTTTGCCTCTTCTCAAGTTGAGGAGACGCTTAAGCAAGACTTTGTATTGCAGCTGTTTCAACTTAGCTGTAAGTAGGTAATAGGCAGTTATACAAAGCTTCCACCTTTTCTGCCTGTACATTCCATTGGATGAATCTGTTCTCAGATGTGTGTGATTTTAAACAAAGATTTTTTTGCAAGCTGCATGTAAACAGTCTAGGTATAGAAGAATCATTGAATCTCCAGTGATTTGTATTGCAGTTATGTTCTGTGGCTGCAGGACCAGAATTCTCATTGAAATATTAATTTCAAGATATTGTGTCTCAGCTGTAAACCCAAGATGAAAGCAGAATGCTTTATTTGTGCAGATCTTCTGATCTGTATGTGATTTTGAATTATTACAACATTGGTAGAATCAGAGAAAAACATCAATTCTTGAAATCAAATTGTCATTCAATTAGTTTTTGTTTGTTCTTAAAAATGAAGCAATCACAAAAGAAAACAACAAAAAAAGCTAAATATTATGGGGCACACAAAACAATTTTGCAATCTTTACTTAGCATTAAGGATATTGCTATAAGTACTTGACAATTAGATGTAGATTATGTCCCCATCAGTATATCTGCTGTACACAATATATTGCTGTTTTTTTTTCTTTGAAGCTGCAAAATCGGATGTGAAGGAATGTAAGGCGTATGTTTGCCCACTCTACAAGACAAGCGAGCGTAAAGGAGTCTTATCTACCACTGGGCATTCTACTAACTTTGTCATTGCTTTGACACTTAATACGGATCAGCCAGTCCAGCACTGGATCAAGAGAGGTGTTGCGTTGCTCTGCCAGCTGGATGACTGACCCCGGGTGGTTCAGATACAAATGTCACAGGACACTTTTCTTTTTATTTCCTCACAGAAGAAGTGCAGCATGCTTTATACGGCAACTTCTGTAGTTGTGGGGTTTGTTTGCTTTTTTTTTTTTTTTTTTTTGTAATCTTAAAAGGCGGTGTGTTTCTGATCCCCAGTATTTTGCCTTAAATAAGTGTATGTTATTATTAGCACCTTTACAATCTACAAAAGATGCAGGTAGGATTTTAGCCTTTGATAACATTCTTAATGTAACAACAATTTTATGCATTGCTCTAATATTACAAAATATATCTTAAAAAACCAAAAATCGTCTGCACTTTCTTTGAGATACTTCAAAAGTTCATGAGTTGGAATACATGAAGAGTGCTGAATCATGTGAGGGGAAACCCAGAAGACAGGAAGTGTGGGGATTTTTGTCCTGTGTTATATACAGCCTGTGCTCTGTCAAAATAACAGTGAAAATGGCAATACAAGAAATTGTTAAACTGTCTGTAATAGGTACTTCCAAGTCCCTTCCTTGCTCAAGAAATCCATCTTTTCAAGATATAGTTCAGATTTTTTTATTTATTTTTTTTCTTTTCTAAACTGTTTCCATTACAGAGAAATGATCGAAATCTCCCTTATTACCACTTGCCTGAAATGTTATTTCTCTTTTGTTGTTGTCCAGTGAGGCACTCCAATTTCAGTTCCTTCAAGGATTTTGCAATTTAGTTTTCTTTAAAAAATAGTAATAATAATAACTACTCAAACATTTTTCCTTAGATCTCCTGTACTAAAGAACTACTTCTAGGAGTGAATTAAGCACAGAAAACCCATGTTTCCCATTATATCTAGGCAGCTTTATCCACCGTTGCTTTGCTTATTGTGTATTACAGTTATAAGCAGTTTTGGGTGCTTCTTTCTGAAACTTTGCTTTTTCCTTTAAAGACTGTATTATCTTTTGTTTGCTTTTCTGTTTATAACAGAATGTAAATTGTGATTTGGCAACCAGAAGCTCATAGTAATTTTAATAAGGTACTCTTTTTATTTAGGGTAAAATAGGGTAAGCTTTTTATTTGCTTATTTATACTTTCTTTCATTTTTATATAGTTTTCTTTATGTACTGCCCTATATTTTTCTTAAAGAAGCAGCTGACAGTGTCTGTAGTTTTCCCTCTTAGGAAATCACTAACAATTTCCTTTCTATAACTGAACAGTTACTCTCTGTAGCTCTCAAATTCTCATTCCATGAATTGAAAACAAGAGTATTTTTGTCAATAAGCTGGATTTCTAATTTCTTCTCTTGCTGACACCATTTGTCAGATTAGATTATCAAATGTGTCTAACCTGTATGAAAGTAACATGGAGAAAGTCCCGAACTATCTCATGATCAGTTATTTATAGAGAGCTATTCGTGGACACAGACTCTACAGAGATCGTTTTCAGTCCTGAAAATATCACTTTCAACTTAATCACTTCTTCAAAGTGTGAAGCTTTCTCTCTTTCAGAAGGTGAGGAAAAAACTGCATTTTCTTGATTCTTAGGAGAATTAGTACTGAAAAGAAACAAGTGTGTACACACATATTGTATTATACATATAATCAAATTCTAGCCTTTACTTGTGTGTGTTTATGCTTAACATGTTTCTCTTTCTTGATGCATGTGCAATTACAGAGCAAGACCTTGCAGTCACATGTTGCTGGATCAGGTAGGTGATGCAAGCTTGCTGTGAATTGCTGCTACTTAATTTTAAGATGTTTCTAGAAGTATTGCAAAATTTCTAAGAGCTGTGTTGACAACTTCCTTTATTTTGCTGTGCTTATTCGTTTTGCTCATTTATTTATTCTCACTTTTATTGTATTGTATTGTATTGTATTTTATTATTTTGTTCTGTGTTTTTGGCTTTGTTTGTTTGTTACTATTTGTTTATTTGTTTTTAGGCCAGCTCTCTTGAAAAACAGATGTGGAAGTTTTGATGAGGTGAAATGGTGAAAGGCTTGAGTCAAATAGAACTCCTTTGATTTTTATCTATAATGACAAGTAGTTGAATATGCAAAAGAATAGTGTGTCAGATTATCTATAAAATGTTTGCATCATAAGTAAATGTACAGGTATGTGTTAAGAATGTGGTATGTGTGTTTCAAAGGGCTGTAGATGATGTATATGAGGTTGTAATCTGGTCTTTTTTCAAGCAAACAATTTGATGCTGTTTCAATCGGAAGATAAATTTAGCACATAATGTTAGGACGTACTGTTAGCACTAACCTACAGTATTGTTTTTTACTGCAGAATATGGCTCTAGTGATAACTTTGTTGAAACAGGTTGAGAAAACATATTACCAAAAATGTTTGTGTCCTTCACCAACTGTTCACCACCTGGCCCCTGTGAACAAACTAAAGAAACATCCCAAATTTTGTTTCAGATCTGTTTTCCTGCTTGAGTGTCTGGAAGATTTAAGAGGGAAGGGCTATTTAAACTACCTCAAAATTATATTTTACTTATTTTTGCTGCTTTCCAGTAAGTAACACCAGAAAAAGTAGCTATTCTGTATGTTCATTGTGTAAAATAGAGATAAAAGCTATCGTGTGCTATTGGACTAGAAACCTTTATTATGTTCTAAACAAGACAGTTCTCTCTGCAGTGGTCCAAACTGAATACTTGGCAGAATGCTGAAGCTTGAGTTAGAGAAGTTCTGATTAAGTTAATTTAGGCTGTGCTTTGTTTCTCTTGATACTTAAACGGTGATTGCTGTTTCTATTACTCCAGACATAACCTGAAGATTTAACATCTGCATCCAATTAAAAAGCAGTGTTTTCCTACAAAGAGGTGATCCAGGTCGTGCCGATTGGCTATGTATAATTCTGTATACATACTTGATGATCATTCTGATGATGAAATCCCCACCCAGCAAGCTATTCAGGAAAGCTTACAAGATATCCATAAAATGGAAAGAAGTGCCAATGCAATAGAGGATGAAAGGTAATGAGTTACTACTTCTATTTTTGGTGGTTTCTTGGCATTATTACATGTCTGACCCTGTCTTGTGGATACTGCAGGCCACTTGTAGCTTGTCTGTTCAGAGTTCTCCCTAGAAAAGCATGCCTACCTTGTCTAAAATGTGGAATGTATGGAGCTTTCTGGTGACAGCTTGTCTAATAACTAAAAGCCTAATATCTTCATGAATGCAAGGGTTTGTTGAAGAAAAGCATATATTAAAAAAAACAACAGGTTGGTGTGGCAGCTTTTCCTCGTTTTGGTATTTAACTGTTGTCCTTTGCTAGAAAGCCAAAATTTATTGTGGCACAAGAAGACCTACAAAAATGTATTTTAATGTGTTCAACTGACAAAACTCACGCAAGTTAAAGAAATCTAATGTGGTTTAGACTTGAATGGCTTAAACTAATGTGTAATTATGAACTGAATGTCTCATTAATTATAGCACTGTAATGTTGTGTTTATGCAGTTTCCTGTGCGTTGCAAGCAAAGAACGTGAAGAGATAATTGCAGCAATCCGGACAGTTAAGTACAAATACACCACACCACACCCCTCTATATCTAGGAATCACAATGCCTCATTCTGTGTTTGATCAGCTATTTTAAGTGCAGTTTTTCTCTATGTAGTTTTGGAGAGAGTTAGGCAACCTAAAACAGGGCGCAGAAAGGCTAGCTTTTATTAAATAGGAACGCAGTAATGGAGTGGGTTCATATGTCACTCCTCTCTGAGATTGCAGTACTGGATCTCCTAGAATCAGGGATGAATGCCAGTCCTTTCTTATAAAATTAACCAACTGATTAGGATAGCAACGTCCCTAATCAGTTAATGCCTCATTAAGCAATATTTGCCACTTTGTGAGATAACCAGATTGGAATCCCATCTCTACCTGAAGTGTGCCAGAATTATTCTTATATGGGAGGCTCTTTGTCTGTTCTCTTGAAACTTGCTTTTTTTGATAGAATCACTTTACATACTGAGTCACAGAGATAGCTAAAAAAGGAGCATAAGAAGGACAGCTGTTAGGACAGTGGTGTGACAGTGGGAAGCCTTCTGTCCAGTCCTTATACACATAGCAAGTAGTTACAGAAATGTTTAGTAGAGTAAGAATCAAGACCTCAAGGCTCCTTTAGAAAAGCAGATGCAACAAGTATACCACACAATGAAGAATGTGCCTAGACTCTAGTGTCTAGTCTAATGAATATACAATTCTTTGGTAGGTAGGAAAACTTCAGCAGAAGGGATTGAAAGCAGTCTATTGCAGTACCTTATAGTTGTAGCTAATAGGAGAGCAGACTGCCTTCTTCCAGGAATAGTGGGATAAAAAAAAACAGTACAGTCAGGACCTCTACTTACAGGCTTTCTAGTCAACTGAAGTTTCCCTGCTTCTCCACAAGATATCAAATTGAAAACATAATCACTTTTGTTAATTAGAATTCCAGTAAGACTTTTAGTAGAAGCAAGAATGAGTTTCATCTCAGTTGTCAGCTTCATTTTACTTTTGCCAACCTGAATACTTTCCATACAATTTTAGTAGGACACCTGTTTGCTTAATACACTAAAATCCTCTGCACTATTATACATGAGAGGATTGTAATTTAAGTATTTTAGCTGTATTAATTATAAACAAGTGTATCCTTCAAAATGCTCTGTAAGTGTGAATCACTGATTATTCCATTCACGTAAACCACCCTTTGATAAAAAATTGCTATGGTAAGGTATGTTTGTTTTTTTTTTATTCTTGATATGCTGCTGGGATAAATATCACTCAATATACTATTTGTTTTAATTTTGTTTTATGATGAGTAATGAACATCTGTTTCAAAATATTACAGGCCAAGAAGAGGCCTTGAAGAAGTTGGTGAGGCACAGTTCTGCTTTTGAGGAAGCAGATCAGCAAGGCTGGCTTCCTATGCATGAGGCTGCAGCTCAGCTAAATAAGAACATCCTTGAAATAACTTTAAAAGGTACGGTGTTCTTTCTGGTTTTCCACCAGAGTGTTTTACAAAGCCAGATTTGATGAATAATTTCAGCTTCAGATGTGTACTGCTTTTCTGAATTTCAGCCTCCCGTGCCTTTACATGGGAACAGACCACACTAAGAGGAGAAACACCTCTCATGGTGGCAGTCAGAAACTGCTTTTTGGAAAACGTCCACTTTCTACTGCTCAATGGTTGTAATCCCAATATTAAGAATGAAGATGGAGATTCTCCTTTAGTTGTAGGTGAGTGTTCTATTTGGGGGTAGAGAGGTGAGAGAATGAGGTGAGTTTGTAGTTACATGCAGTTACATGCAGTAGGTTGCAATTTTATGTATTTGACTTATGCAGAGTTTAAAATTTTTTGGTATGAGGAGCAAAAAATGTTAATTTCAGTATTGAGTGTATTGTCTGTCTTTCTTAAAAGATATCAGGGCTTTAACTGAGCTGACATTACATGTTAGGGACTGTCACTACAAAGTTCTGAGCATTATTTATTAATTAAAGTATTGTCCTTTCCCTTACTGTCTTGACAGATGAGGCTTACTAAGATAAGGACGTATGTGGCACAGTCATTTAGTCTTTGTTTCATGTTTATGGTAATTGCCTATGATGATTAACAGAGCAGGCCAGCTCCTGACTGCAGTAAGTGCCCCTGTATGTGATCTCCATCTAGTGGAGGAACAGGAACCAGCAGAAAAGGAGGTTATCATAAAATTATTCCTAATTTATGATACCCTGAAGAGAAAGAACAGACTTGATGAGAAGTTAAACCTTTCAGCATGATGTTTCTTGGTGTATATATAGCAGTGCTGGGAACAGCTTGAGCTTTCCTGGGCTGCCACTCAACAGAATCTAGGCAACAGTCTACATTCTGGCTAATGCTTTCATTATTTTCTTACAGCAATTAAACACAATTCATATGAGGTTGCCTCCTTGTTGATAAATTTTGGAGCAAAAGTGAATTTGCAGTGTATCCACAAGAGGACTGCTTTACACGAGGCTGCCAGGCTTGGCAGAAAGGATCTGGTGATGCTTCTGCTTCGTTCTGGAGCAGATCCTGATCCTCGCAGTGGATATGGGCTCACACCTCTAGCACTGGCTGCACAAGCTGGACATACAGAAATTATGGAGCTCTTATTGCAAAAAGGTGAGACTATTATATAGGAAGAGGAGGCTTAGGGCAGAGGGATCTTGCCAATGTTATCAGTATCTGATGGGAGGTTGTTAAGAAGACAGACCCAGATTCTTCTCCTTGGTGCCCAGTCAGAGCAAGTGGCAATGGACACAAGTTGAAACCTAGGAAATTCAGTTTGAACACAGCAAAACACTTTTTTTTCTGTGAAGGATGTCGAACATTGGAATAGGTTCCCCAGAAAAGTAGTGGAGTCTCCATGCTTGGAAATCCTCAACAGCCTACTAGAGCTGACCCTGTGACAATATCTTGTTTCTGGAGGGGGACAGTGATTATTGCTGGATATTTACAGTGACCGCTGTGAAAATCCTCAATGTTTCTTTCCAGGTGCTGATGTTCTTTCACAGGCAATGGATTATTCTTCTGTATTATTTGAAGCAGCAGGAGGAGGAAATCCAGACTCTCTGAATCTTTTGCTAGAATATGGGGCTGATGCTAATGTACCAAAGCACTCGGGTCATTTACCAATCCACAGAGCTGCGTATAGAGGACACTTTCTGTGAGTTAATATAAACCAAGTAATAGTGAGACCAAAGACACTAATTTTACTGATGTTAAATTTGTAACCAATGAGTAAGAAACAGTTCTTCAACACTGGGATTGTTCTGTTGTGCTTAAAAATCTAAGAATTTTATATTCCCATATTAATACATATATTTAAATTGCATTTGAATATTGTGTTAATTTGAATGTATTGTTTGAATGTCAGTATGATACTATGTTATGTTAATTGTGTGTTGTAGGAATTAATATTATGTTATGTCAATTCCCTAATTCCTATAGGCTGTGCAACAACACAGTGCACTCGATGTCCCCACAGAGCTCTCATTGAGAAGGAGTGATTATTCTGCTAGCATAGAATGCAGTGTTTGTGAAGAGTAGTATTAAAATTTATGATTAGTAAATGTAAAATCATAGTATCCATTGCTGGCTGTTTTATCCTTAGCAATTAATGTAGAGGTACAGCATGCCGTGGTACTGATTTGGTAGATTAAGACTATGGAATATAGTCAGAATAAACTGTAAAGCCCAGCAACAGGAGAATTGAGCTATGTGAACCAGCATACTTCAGATTCCCTTATTGTCTTTGTTTTTCTCCTTCAGTGCCTTAAAGAATTTAGTTCCAGTTACTAATTTTGATGCCATTAAAGAAAGTGGAATAAGTCCAATTCACTCAGCAGCAGCAGGAGCCCATCCTCAGTGCCTCGAGTTTCTCCTCAAGTCTGGGTTTGATGCCAATTTTATGCTGGATCAAAGAATTCGCAAAGGCTATGATGACCGCCGGAAATCAGCACTGTACTTTGCTGTTTCAAATGGGGATATCAGTTCAGCACAGTTGCTGTTGAATGCTGGAGCCCTGCCGAACCAAGATCCCATCAACTGTCTCCAAATAGCCTTGAGAATGGGCAACTATGAGTTAATGAATTTACTGCTCCGGCATGGGGCTAATGTTAATTACTTCTGCAGAGTGAACACTACGCATTTTCCCTCGGCTCTGCAGTATGCTCTGAAAGACGAAGTCATGTTAAGAATGCTGATGAACTACGGCTATGATGTGCACCGCTGCTTTGATTGCCCGCGGGGGGATGTTTCCCATTCCCAGTATGTGACTGATGGATGGACTTCTACTGTTATCAAAGATACAAAGGTGAGTATATCACATGGCTCTGTATGTTGTTGTTTTACTGCTGGTATCATTCATAAAGCTAAATGAAAATGTACTTAAATTGATCTGTCAGAAACAAAAGTTTTAAACACTTTACTCATAAAATTAGGAATAGACAAGGCTTTCAAATTAAATTAACATTGCCACGAGACCTAGCTCACGGCAATAAATTATCATAATCTGTATTTTACAATTGTGAAAATACAGCTAATGATTAGCACAGAATTTGCTCTCTGGGGCAGTCTTGTCCATGCTATGAAAGCAGGAACTTAAAGACTAGCTTGTGAGCTGTACTGTATCATGTCACTAATACTGGTAGTCTGTTGTAGGGACCCACCTGATAAACCTGGACTGACCTAAGCAAGTTCCTAGATACACCTCTGAGCCACTGTTATGCAGGTTTTAAAGTCCATTCAAATGTAAGAAGCCTTTATTTAATCTGAAGATCATCGAATTATTTAGCTTGGAAGGAATCTCATTCAGCTCCAACCCCCTGCCATGGACTGGTTGCCCCCCACCTGCTCAGGCTGCCGAGAGCAGGTGGGGGACATCCATGTCCTTGAGCACCTCCAGGGATGGGGTGCCCACAGCTCTGGGCAGCAGTGCCAGTGCCTCACTGCCTCGAGTACAGAATTTCTTCCTAATATCTAACCTACATCTTCCTCTTGTAGTTTAAAGCCATTTCCCCTTGTCCTGTGACTGACTGTATAACAAGTCAGTCACCTTCTTGCTTATAATGTCTCTCCAGACTCATCTTTTCTCCAAGCTAAGCAAGCCCAGTTCCTTCAGCCCCCCTCTATAGAAGAGGTTCTCCAGCCCTCTGATCATCTTAGTGGTCCTCCTCTGGACCCAGCTCCACCAGCTCCACGTCCTTCCTGTGCTGGGGGCCCTAGGCCTGGGTGCAGTACTCCAGATGGGGCTTCACAAGGGCAGAGCAGAGGGGGACAATCACCTCCCTCTCCCTGCTGCCACACCTCTGTTGATGCCACCCAGGATACTGTTGGCTTTCCAGGCTGCAGGAGCTCACTGCTGGCTCACATCCAGCTTTTCGTCCACCAGGACCCCCTGGACATCTGCAGGGCTGCTCTCTATGAGTTCTCCCAGTATATTCTCATGCCTGAGATTGCCTCAACCTTGCACTTGGCTTCATTAAACCTCATTAAATTGGATGCCTGCTTTTCAAGTGTATCCAGGTTTCTCTGGATAGTGTACTTCCCTTTTATTGTGTCAGCTGCACCACTCAGCTTGGTGTCATCAGCAAACTTGCTGAGGATGCACTCAATTCCACTGACACAGGCATGTGGTGCACTGGGCTGGTGGGTCCTGTTTGGCAGGCTGGGATACAGATCTCTTCCAGCAATGTCAGGAAGTTTAAATTTCCTATTGAGGTTTAAGAATTTTCCTTCAGGAATGGTAGCATGTCTTTTTAAGCACTTGGGTACCAAATATATAGCTGTTAAAGATCGTTTTTGGTTCTAGCCTAGTACAAAATAACATCTCTCAGATTTTCAGATTGCACTGGAGGCTTTGATACAAGCTGTGACAGCCCCTAAAGCTCCTCTAGCAGGCACTCCTTCCTGGTGCTCTGCAGTTATAAAATTGCTCTTGTCCTGCAGAGAATGAAGTAATTTACAGAAGTATTGGATATTTTCCAATTAAAATATTTTGTTTCCATCAGTTCTGTGAAGTGATAACCTTGTCATGGCTGAAGCATCTCTGTGGGAAAGTAGTGCGAGTAATGTTAGATTATGTTGATCATGTTAACATCTGCTGGAAGCTTGAAGCAGCTCTCAAAGAACAGGAGCTCTGGCCAGACATCAATTCAATTTTAAGTAAGTATCTGATAGATTTGAAATAGCAGACTAACTGCTCTGGGATTGGGAAATTTTGTTGGTGGTATTTTAGATTTGTTTTTCTCACGAAGGTTGGTTAAGCCAAAAGTTATGTTTTGACAAGAAGGTATTTCTGAAAAGAAAATCAGTCTGTGTAAAGTAAGATAACTCTGTCTGATAGCTGTGACAGACTGTAACAGCACAGATTATGTGGAGCAGCTGAGAATTTGCAATATAACGTAGGCAATAAAATCCTCTTCAGTGGGAGAAAGGCTTTTCCCTCACCTCAAGTTGATGAAAGAACTCTAGTAAAGTAACTATCTAGAAGTGTGCAATTTAAATTCTAGCCTAGCTTAATTCTGTGTCCTTTTTATTAGAACACAGATTAAAAACAAGGACATAAAAATTCTGATTTTTAGAAGCTTCTTCAGGCTGGCAAAGAGCTGGCACCAGTTATTTGGGTTACTTTTGCCAAACTTTACTACTTAACTCTGTAAAATAAGAATAATTTGTTGAGCTAGCTGATTGTGCACATAGCTGATAAAGGCAGGGGCTGAGGTCCAGGCCTAGATCTGCCAGGGCCAGTCATCCAAGGACGGGCAGAGGCAGTAAAAGCTGGAGCGGTTTTTGATAGGTGTAGGGGAGTGAGCAGTTGCACAGAATGATTAAGGGACTCATTAATGTCAATCTCCTGGTTCTTAGCAAATCCTCGCTCCCTGAAGCATCTTTGTCGCCTGAAGATACGGGAATGCATGGGCCGGCTGCGTCTCCGTTGTCCTGTCTTCATGACCTTCCTTCCACTGCCAAATTGCTTGAAAGACTACATACTATACAAGGAATATGACCTCTATGGACCGGAAAGTTTCTTGGGAACCTCCAGTGTCAATTGCACATAATTATTCTGTATTTTGAAGGGAGCGTCGAGGAGGGTAAGACTAAAAAATTTTCTCCTTTTTTCCTTTGGGATTTATCTCATGTATACTGAGATATATATACTGAGTCTCAGTGTTCTCCTTCCCCACCGTTCCCTCAAGAAAATGGGTAGAAGCCCAAAATAGAAATAGTGGTGATCACATGCTACGTATACACTATAAAGTGAAAGTTATGTGAATGGTTATGGCCATACTACTTAAAATGCTTTGAGTGAAGATGTAAAGAACCATTACAATCACTGGTACGGCTGTGAGCCTTGCATCTGTGTGAGGAGAAAGCCCGGCATAACATGTAACCCTACTTTCAGTGCAGTGTTACAGTCAAGGCCTTCAAGTAAACAAGATGACAGCATTTCTGAAATGTTAATTCTGTATCTCATTACCAAGTACTGATACGTCTCATTCACTACGTAGTTGATTATAAGTGTGTCTTTGGACACCATAAAAGAAAGCCAAGTTCTAGAGAGAGCAGTTCTCCAGTTTCTCCTCCAGCAGGTGCAGCTACAGCTTATGGAGCATCTACCTGAAAGCAGTCACACTTGTCTTGCAGTACACATGCCTAATCTTTCAAAAAATGCTATGTATGTTAGTCTGTCTTTAAAAAAAAAAAAAAAAAAAAAAACAGAACACATGTGGTATTAATAGTATTTATTCCTTCATTATCAGTTAAGCATAGATTTTCTAGTTATACATGCATCTGTATTCACGTAGAGTTACATAGTTCAAAAGTCTGCTTTTCTCCAGAAAAATCTACAAATCTTATAAAATACAAATTTAACCGTAACGTAGTATGACCCATTGCTTTTCACATGGTGTCTGTCACGTAGTTAAGAAAACTAATGAAGCCAGTGAAAACAGGTGGAGGTACTCCTGTTAATAGTTGTGCTGGTATAGCTTCTGTACAAATGAATTCTGATGGTTACCATAACTGCAGCTCTGTACAACGTGCTACATGTTGTCATGAAACAGAGCAACACGTGCACTAAAACAGCCAGCAGAGATAGAAAGGATTTTTTCTTCTAACATTCAGTCTTTGATTGTTGCAGAAGTTATCAGCATTCCCAAGTAGAGTAACTTCCTCTGAGGAGAGCTGGCTGATATGATTAAAATAAAGAGAATTGAGATGCACTTTCCAAGAGAGAGATTCAACTGCATGTTAGAACTTGGTTTAGTGGAAAGGAATGCATCCTGTCACCAGTAACGGTACGCCCAGAATGTCACTACTAGGAAAGAAGTTCTTGTATCAGGACAAATTCCACTCAGAAAAATTCCACTCAGAAAGTTACTATGCTTAAGCTTTTACGTAACCTACAAAATGCTGACTGAAGTTTTGGCATAATACATACTATTGGTGCTTCCAAGATTAAGACACAACAATCAAAGCTGAATTAAGTAGGTATGCTATTGGAGGTCTTTAACACAGCTATTCAGGGACAAATGTGTAAGTCTCAAACATTGCAAAAAATCACTTACACTTCACTAGAACAGGACCAATCCAGAACATCAGCATAAGAATTTGACCACTCCACTGCATTATAAAAGTGACCTGAAAGATTGTACAAAATCCTTGGCTTGCAATATAAACTTCATTAGGAATACAAGTGCAATCACAATGACATACACCAACTTATTCTTGTCATGATAACTTAGATATCACTACGGCATGACAAAAACACAGCTTACTGCTTGGGTAGAAAGAAAAACCTTGGAGATTGATATACTTGCAAGAAATTCTGTAAAACAGAGCAAAGGAAAGAAAGAAAGATACCAGTTTTTGCTGTTAGACTAAATATCACAAACTCACTCAACAGAGGCAGGATTTCTTTCTTTGAGTGTGTCAGTTCTGGACATGATAAGGGACTGTGTAACAACATAGCTTTCTTCACTGGCTTCTCCTAAATTCTGTGCACCTTCTTTAATTCATCAGACTTCACCTTAAACATAAGACCAGCCAATATTTTTCTGCAATGGAAATAAATTATATCTTTATAAAAAGGCTCAGCTGCATCAGGTTTGTCAGCTGTGGTTTCGCATCCATAGAAAGAAGTCATTTGTCTGCATGTTTCTTAACTCCTAAATATTAATTGTCTGTTAGTTGGTAAGCTGTCTTGATATAATTTCCAACTTAAAATATTACAGAAATAACAGACTATCAAATCCACACTTGCTTACACAGCACACACGTTACCAGGTCTGTGTGACTAAGCGGCATATGGCTATTAACTTGTCCTCTGGTTTAGACTTCTAGAAATCTATTCACGGCCATAATTAAGTACGTGGTATTAGTTATAATGCAATGAAATGCATGCCTGTAGTTTGCCCACACTTTTTATATATTTTGATATTCACGCTGCTAAATTCATACAGAATATATGTAGAGCAGAACAACTAAGGAGCAAGAGGTGCGTGGTCTGCATCGTGTCATAAACTTAACATCCCATTACCCAAGTAGTTTCTGAAATAATACTATGTTCACATGAAGCAAATTATAGCTTCAGCTGGAAGTGCTCAGAAGACCAGTCCTTAAGTAAAAGGCAACAGGAAATATTAAACAGGCAAAATAAATTATGAGAAAGGAAACCAACCAGTAATTTATTTAAAATAACAGGTGGCGAAACCTTACCACAGTCATTCCCAGGAGAACATGAGGTGTTTAAATTACAAGTTGTACTCTCAAAATAAATATTAAGTACTCTAATTTATGTAATTAAGAAACATGTTTTCTGATGAAGTAGCTCTACAATTCATAGTTCAAAGGGTAGCAGAAAGATTTTCTGAGGGGAGGAGGACATGGATAAAACCTCAGCAGCTATTCTTTGCCTTATGGTAGTTCTATCCACAGATCCAGGTGCTCCTCCCTTTAAGTGACACTGAGTAATTCTCATCCCACTGCTAATTCATTGTAATGTTCCATTTTAACATCCTGATCTCCCACAACTTGCCCTTTGCTCCTGCAGCTTTCATCACTTTTCCAGAAGCTTTTATATCTGTCTTTTTGCTCATTTTACACCAGCAAAACTCTCCTAAACAGCAAAACAAAACCACCTCATTTCATTCATGCATGTCACTTTTTTTTGAAGTACTGCTCTCCTCATTTATTTCCCTTCTTTTCAGAAGGTTAGAAGAAAAGAATCATTCACTGCTAGTGAAATGCAACTCAATTCTATGCTGTCTGATTAAGAAAACTACATTTAATGGTATAGATGGTAAAACATGAACTAGAACTGGAATAATTCTAATCAGATATTGTTTCATCTGAAAAATTCCATAACAGCAATGTAATACATCAGATTTTTCTCTTGACTGCCTCCTCATAGTTGTGTATTTATGTCTAAAACATAATGGGGGGGTTCAAGAAAAGACAACTCAGCTCTCTGCCCTCTCTCCAGTAAGGCACCCTGTCAGCAATACCTTTTGATGAGGTTGCTGATCTATTAGCTGTCTTCCTTGTGGTGCTGTGGCTACTGCAGCTCATCTTGCTCTGACAGCTTGGTGACCAGATTCTTGGAACTGGGGACCACTGATTTAATATTTTTCTGTGCTGTTGCTGAATTAATTTATCTTTAGCATGTAATCGAGGAAGACATTAAGTAAAGTAAATTTGGTGGTTAAAGGTTGGGCTAGATGATTAGTCATCTTTTCAACCTTAACGATTTTATAAATTTGAGCTGTGCTGGCATGTTATTTCACAGAAAGTAGAAATCATCAAATTAAAAAAAAAAATCCAAGAGAAAGAAACACAAACTGAAGCAACTTGTAGAGATAAACTGGCTGCCATGCAACTAGATATAGGCAGGAAAAGGAAAGAAAAAAAAAGTATTTGCTGCCTTTCTGCATGTTTTTGTTGAAAAGAATAGAAGTAGCCTCTTACAGATGAGAATACAAGACTGGATAGGAAGTAAATGCCACTTAAGTTTTTGTTTGTTTTTAAAGCCTTAGGTGTGTACGGTCCATGTGACCTATGAAGGCAATATCTGGCCGCGGGCTGATGCCACATGGTCTGACGGGATAACAGCAAAAGCAGGTACTGCTGCAAGCTACTGGCTACTCTGAGGACAAACGTGCTGAACCAGAAGGAAGAGAACCTGAAGCCTCCCTCTTGCTCAGTCTCCCACTCCATCTCCTCTTTTAAATACTGTGAGTGCTTCCGCAGCTGCTCAACCCCTTCTGTACGCTGTGGTGCCAGTGGCACCATGAGAGCAATGTTCCTTCCTCTCTGCTGTTGACAGGAGGCAGATGCAGTTGGTTGCTGCACAGAAATGCCTATCTATCTCCAGCATAAAAAGCAAGAGGAGATTGCCTTTGTTAGCCTATGCAAAACAACTTCTGAGCAATTAAGGATAGTGTTCCTTTTTTGCACAGCCATCTAGCACAGAAGTCCTGAAATTTCTCACTTAATCAGCACCATGCAATTCTAGCTATGAAGGGCTGGGCTGAAAGCTGAAGACTAAAAATGCTCTGCAATGAACTGTAAAACACTCTTAACCATTATAAAACATCTTAGAATATATTCTTCTCTTTCTACATTTTCTGTTATGCTCAGGCCACTATTAGAGAGACATCTGTTCTACTGGAGTTTAGTATTTATAGTAATTAGTGCAAAAATAAATATTTCTTCTTACTTCAAACACGTTTTCTCTTCTGGATCAAAAGATGAATGCACATTTAGTATTATACAAAATAAATATTACACAGGGTATGGACCATGGAGTTTAGGCTTATGAGGTATAAACAGAGACTGCTTTGAAAAATGCATTAGGAGACTGACTTTAGGATGCAGACTAGCATAGTCTTTTACTTCTCTTTGCAAAATACAGTTCCCTAGAAAGACTTAAAAAAGCTTTAACTCATTTTTAGCACATGTAGTTACTGGTAGCAAGGCCTTTATGGATTCAGATTTTTTCAAGTGGTGGAATTCAATGTTTCTGCAACTTTACGCACGTTTTTATTGAAAATGAACTCAGCGCCTTATGCTCTTCTTTACACACTGGGGAAAAACCAGGAACACGGCACTTGTACGTTATATTTACTATTTGATAAGGAATTTTTTATGCATTCCTCATGCAGCAAAGTGCAACTGCATCTCTTCAGCTCTTACCTATGTCTGACAAGTATTTTCTTTTAATCTCCTGTTCAAGGAAGCCTTCCAGCATTTTAATCACAAAAAAAAAGCAGTACCATACAGTGCAGTATGAAACAAAAACTATGATCTTTCCTTCTATAACTACTGCACATCCCAATGATGTTAATAAGGATTTTTCTTTCTAACTGTTAAGAACTGTTATGTTCAACAAGTTCTATAAATCTTAGCACTGTCTTATCTGGAACCCACTTTTGTTTCCAGCAAGGTGTTCCACACACTGCAGTGTAAAGAACAAATTTCAGTACTACTCAAGTTCAGTGAGAACTTAAGTTTCATTTCCAAAGCAGTCAATTGCACAGATGGGTAAATGGAAAAAAGAAAAATCCATCTTTTTCCCTTCCTGCAGAGAATTCTTTGAGAAAACATAATTTTGAAAAAAAGAATGGTGATGCTACCATGTCTATCTGGCATACAAAAGAGGAACTGACATGAAAGTGGAAATCACTTAATTGAGAAAGAAACAGCAAGGCATATTAGGGTCTAGACATTGTGAAGTCTTTCATATAATACAACAGACCCTCCACCTACATTTCACTTCTTGTAAAACTTACTTATATCCATGATTCCAATTTTAATTAACTAGGCAACCTTAGGTTTCAGATTCCCTTTTCTTCTTTCCATCCTCTCCTAAATCGCTGTCTTCTGACTGGCTGCTGCTAAGGACTACAAACTGTCCTTCTCCACTGCTAGGGTTTGATCTGTTGGAAGCAGCTATCAGTCGGCTTTGCTCCTCTAAATCCTAATTAGAGAAAGGAGGGAGGAAAGAGAAGGAAATCAGAAAAATCATATTCAATATATTAGCTCCCTAAGTAGAAACAAAACACTATTACTAAGATTTGGACATTTGGGTTTCAAAAGCTGACAGCAGTAGGATGTCACGTTTAACGCCTCTGCATCGGTAATCCATACAATACAGCAGGTCAGAACTGAGAACCTGGCCTGCAGCCCGCTCCCTGCAGCCCCTGCCTCAGTCTCTAGCTGAACCTTCATCTCCAATTGAACTGTCTCAGTGCATGGCAGATATTTACTTGCAGCCATGTATAGGACAGTTTATGACAGGTGTTCCTTCAAGCACTGCTCTTAAATATGCCTATGAGGATGTTTTGTTGTTTATCTCCTCAGAAAAACTCTTTTGAAGAACTGTAATACAAAATTCTACAGGATCTGCACAGAAAATACTTCAGTAATGAACCTGATTCCACAACACTCTATTTGTGCTAAAGAATGTGATATTACACCTGGAACTACAAAGCTACAAAACAAAGTCACTAAACAGGAAAAAAACACAACAAAAATAGCATTAAAAGTAAGAAAGTGTACCTTTTCAATTTGTTTTTGTTTAGTCAGTTCTTTTTGTTGTTTCTCTTTGACTCTCTCCATTTCTTTTTGCTTTTCTGATGCTTTTCGATCCTGAAGGGCAAAAATGACAATAAAATAAACAGCTGCCCAAGGGCCTTGATATGCTGTGGGCTTATCTGAGTTCACTCAAAACTGCTAGGACACCTGATTATGCTTCTTTTAATGGACAGGTATGTTTGTTAAACGTAAAAAGCAGATTCCAATCTTGAGTATTGTTCCAAGGCAGACATTGGTGATTGGTCTTTTTATCTTGGGCTCAAATTCTATAAAACAAATCCTTTTGAGTTCTCTACAACACATTACTGCATCTATAAGCATCTTGCAGACTATATTCTATTATACACACTAAATATACCTTTTCCCTTCCATTCACAAGGATACTGTCCCCTAAAGAGATTCTTACCAGTTCTGCATGGAAAGCAATCTGTTTCGCCAGTCCAACGGAGTCACAAATCTAAACACAAATCAGATCTTAAATCATCTGTAAGAATCTAACAAAAATGCCTTTAAAAGCATGCCACAATCCCAAACGAGGTATGATAGTGTGCTAAAGCATTTTACAGTTACTTCAACTACTGGGTTGATTTGTTTTCAGTACATAAACTCTCTCACAGAAATCCCATAGACAGCTGGAATGGAACTAACACCTTAGAATCCATGACAGAAAATGACTGCAATCAGAAAATGAAAATGGATACGAATATAACCATCACCAATACCTTTTCCCCTTCATTATTTGATTCAAAGATATAGCAGATGGAAGTTTGTCGACTGTCAGCTCTCCCTCCTGAAGTTCTAAGCACAAAT
Source organism: Meleagris gallopavo (assembly GCF_905368555.1). NCBI lineage: Eukaryota > Metazoa > Chordata > Aves > Galliformes > Phasianidae > Meleagris > Meleagris gallopavo. The sequence continues at coordinate 8,447,413 of NC_139417.1, read as the reverse complement.
CCAAAGAGGCGCTTATTCTCCTGATGGGTTGCATACAAGACTACATTGGGCAAAGGAAACTGCCAGAAAGGATCAAATACAGAGATATTAAAAGTGGTTTCAGACATTCTGTATAGATTTTCACTGTACTGCACGGTACTTCAATATCAAAAACACACAACCACACCTGAGAAAGTTACAACCTGACGGAAGATGTAATTGCCAAATACCAAACAGTGGGTTAGAAGGGAATTATTGCAGATAAAAGAGGGGATTACATATGCAATGACATTCAGTCATCTTTCTAAATGTGAACACTTAATTTTTTTTTAAAAGAGACATCTATACAAGCTGCATTTGTGAGCAGCTGCAAAGCTCTCAGCATTTGGTGCCAGATCAAGGCTCTTTTCTAAAACATCTTCTGCAAGAAGTTTAGCTCTCCTGAATCATGTAAGCAAGAAAGATTACATTTTTGTATTGTTTCAATAAAAATGCTTCATATTCTCAATTCCTAAAAGAAGTTGAACCAGAAATTTCAAATGAGTCTTAGCACAGAAGTAAGCTTTCAAATTCTGAAGGCCCCTACTGCAGTTGTTACAAACTGACAGCATGGGAGTTCTTCCTCACCACACAGGAACACACGTAGAACACTCCATTTGCACCCAGTTCTTTACCTCACCTGTAAAAGCTCACAGCTTTGGGGCAGTTCTGAACTTAATGCCACAAAGAAGGAAAAATAAAATAAAATAAAATATATATATATACACACTGTGTATATGAAGAATATTTTATATGCTTAGCATTTCCTTTTATAGAAATGATAACAACTTAGGGTACCTGACAAATTGAGCATCTTTTTAACACCCAAATAAATTAAATGACCATAAACTGCGCAGAGACAAGGGGAGGGGAGGCATAGTTTTGAAATACAGAAAATAAAGACTGCTATTAATGAAGAATTAAGCCAGCCATATTTGATTCCTCATGAAAATCCCACCTTTTTTTTCATGTGCATTTACTGTAAAGAACTAAATAAACCAGCACCATGCAACACTGTAAATTTGATTACAGAAAAACTAAAAACCCAAAACAAAAGCCAAAAAAAAAAAAAAAGGCAACAAAAATGTTTTGGACGTCTGAATCCGTTCCAATCTTAATTCCGTTAATTCCAATTGTATCAACCAGATGGTTAAAAGAAAATACTCTTATTTTCCTAAGATTCTACCCTATCAAATTGTGGAAAAAAATGTTTTAAAAAACTTCTTTCTCCTACTGAGCTCACTCCCCTTAAACCCAATGTTTGCATCAGCCTCCCAGTTTCTGGGGAAATCTGTCTGGAAATCTCATGCTGTCAGTGATTTCTGCTAACATTTAATAATATTGTTTAAAAAGTAGAAGAATTACTTTGCTGGGTATTTATCTTAAAATGTAAAGTTACTTACTCGTAGTCTTGTAACTTGTGTCTGTGGATCAATTAACCTAAAAATTTGGTTTTAAAAACAAACCAGAAAGTAAATTTTACCAAAGTGAAAAATGTTCCTTCTGTAAATAAACATCAGTACAAGTCAGGAAGGAAACTTACTTTAAACAGTCACAAGTGACTAATAAATGTGATTCTGTCATCCTGAAAATGTTATGGATGGCCCGAGCTGCCAGGATTTGACGCATTGTTTCATAAACAACATCTGGACTTTCATCAGACTTCACCTCCATAGAGCCAAGAAACCTTACAATGAACAACTGATGAAGAATTGAATCTAAGAGAAACAAAAGTACTGAGTAAGTGAACTCCATGTGGGGGCTTCTGTTCAAAACTACTTCCAAGACCAAAGCTGTACTCAGTCAGGAAAACACCAGACTTCCAATAAATTGAAAAGAGACTGTGCTTATGAATTACAGATACAATTACTACGCAGCAAGACATATATCTTTCATTTCAAGAATACAAAAAATGCAATAAAATAGTTTTATGTCATATAGCAGAGAACATGAACCAGGACTTTCAGACAGCAGTCTGATTTAACTGAACTTGTCCGATACACTGCTACTGTAACGCAACTAAACACTCTAAAACTGGTGGTAAACAAGGAGAAAAGGTGCAGGTAAACATACTAAATCAATTTGTAAATTCTCTAATTCAATTTGCATTGGAGTTGTTTTTTTTCTTTTTTAATTACCTTCAGTTTCAGATTTTGAGCCTCCCGTTTCACCAAAAGGATTTGTGCGTCTATTAAAAAATGAAAACATTAAACCAGGAGTCAGATTACAGGAACCACTCATGAATAATGTAGTCTCATGCTGCATAAAATAAGAACAAGATCATGACTTGACAAACTTGTAATCTGGAGCAGTAACTATGATAAAGGCAAGCAATTTGTAAGGGCAAGAAATGTAACTGGGAATAAGACAAACTGCCAAATGATGGGGAGAATAGCAGGTATTGTTGTCCTACTGCTGCCACAAAGAGTTTGGCTCCCATGGCATTTTGTATACTTGAATTAAGCCCAAAGGAACAAAGTGTGACAGAACAGCTTTGGGAAATACAGCCAAACACTACTCCTTTCATTACTCCAAAGGAGCACCACACCTCTTAGCACTGTCTCAAGTTGATGCATTATCTACTGAAGAAAAGTCACTGGTTTTATTTCAAATGCAGCTTTCTGAAAACATCACTGGGGTTTTACTCCTAGAGGGTCAAGAGAAATATGGCCGTTTCTGGCTCACAGAAGTGCTATCAATTACAAAAAAAAGTGAAAATACTCTAGGCTTCCAAGTCTATATTTTTAAAAGCAGTAAAGCCAATGCTGATAAGAACATGGGGAATAGGGAAATTAGTTAAAATAAACTTATCAAGTGCTCATAAACTTTGAGTTAGGTTTTATAGGGGAGTAATGAATGCACCACCTTCTTTTTTAAGTGTTCTAAAAGCAAATTTCAGAACTAAGTCAGAGAAAAATTATGTGAATCTCTCCTATTAGGTGGAGGTTGCATTACTACAATGCTTAAATAATGAGGACTCCATTAAGAATCCTCCCATTGAAATCTGATCTGTGTAAAAACACTACAGATAAATTCTGTTAGCAAGTTTTTTTGCTTAAACTTGTCATTCAAGACAAGATGGGAACAGTAAATACAAAATCTCATGAGGTCTCACAAAATAAAAAGATTATGTCATCAGCATCGGAAATTAGGGTAAGTGCATATATTATATTTATTAAAATTTGTTTTAAAGTAGCACGTTGCATTCTGTACCAAACACTGCAATTCTTTACTGATAGAATATGCAAAACTCTGAATCATTTCTATATGATAAACACAATTTTGTAGAATTAAGTTACAACTGATGACATGAATTTGGCTGAAGTATTAAGCTTTCCACTTCCTGGAGTAAAGTTCAAGATTGATTTTAAAGCAGTATGTTCTTAATGATGTAGTTAGCCAAATGATTATTCTGTTAAACCAATCAACAAACAACTGTTCAGTGGGGGAAAAAAAGGTTGCATGTATACCATTTTCTCATACATATGAGTTAAACAACTAGAAGTCATTTTTCTAGAGGGCAGGGGAATACAGAACACACCACTGTGACTTTTTTTCCCTTAAAGGAGCTGGAACTGCAAATATGTTTTCTTAATATCTGAATTCTGTACAAGTAGTTCCAGAAATGCAGCGCTGATTTACAGTTTTTTATTATCATTTTTGTATGGGAAAATTGAAAAAATTGAAAAGGTTTTCCTATTTTGGAAAGAGCTGTTAGACAATTTTAACTTGTCTATATGTGAGATCACTCTAGAAGCCTAGATCATTTTCACTCACCTTTCAGTTTAAGAAGAGTGTCATCGTATGCCATCATCATCTGGAGGCAGGGCTACCAAATTTCTCTTGAATTTCCAAGAGGAAATAACCCAAGCTGCTGGGTGAGCAAGCAATAGGAAAGGAAAATACTTTGTGAAACCAAATTATTAAAATAAATCAAATAAACAAAAGCATTAGCTGTTAAAGCAAGAAGAACTGCTGCAAATTAGAAAACAGCATTTTGAATCTAATTATGTAAATAAGTAACATTTTATAACTATATTTAACAACAACAAAAACTTGTTGGTCACTGTAAATCTGTAAATTATTATTATTTTAAAACAAGAAAGAATAGGGACAGAGGCAGCGGGTGTGTGTGGAGCTGCAGCCTAAACATGTTTTTTTTAATATTTCTTTTAATTTACATTTAATTTAGGACTTTATTTTTTCTTTCTACATTTCCTACCTGCCTGACTGCCCTGAAGACTTTGCTTGACCAGGCAGATCTTCACTAACTGGAGATATTATGTCAAATTGAATAGGAGTGTCAGGGGCAACAAGTGAATCCAAGGACAGCGCAGACAGAGCGGCGGATTCGGAGCCCAGTGACCCCGTGCTGCTGGTGCGGGCTGCGGGGGGCCGGGGTTGTCTGAAATGGAACAAAAATGAAAATGAAGGCGTGTTAATTTCAGGTTGGTTGATAATCAATTAAACCAAAGGAAGATGAATTTAGTATTCCAAAACAAAACAAAATCTAAAAACTGAAGAGGATAAGACATAGTCAAATAATCAGAGCCTACATTCCAAACCGATTTAAGTCAGTTATAGTTACTATTTGCACTAATAATGCCATCAGGTTAACATCAATGTACAACTGTACACAAAATACATTACAGTCTAAGGTCTGCTTCCAGGAGTTGTACACATTAAATAAAACTCAGCACGAATACAGAGCACAATCAAACCAGATGTAATGTAACCAAACTTTCTAATTGGCAAGAAATCCGGATTGTTTGTAACAATGGATGCTAAACAACACTAGCAAGGCACATTTGAGAAATGTTCCTCTAAGTCTATCAAAGTTTTCACTCTGAACATAGAAAGCTGAGGGTTTTTTTTATGAATTTTTTGTTGTTGATGATTGGTTTTGTTTGTTTTTTTACTGGAACTTAATGCAAGATTCTTTTCAGAAGTGCTCTTCAAGTGCCCACAGTTCAGCAGCTTACACAGTCGGACGCATGCTCTCGTGCCTCTGCTGAAATGAAGGCGATGGAGTAACGGCCTCGAGAGCTGACTGGTTTACACGTGCAGCAATTTCCTGCAACAAGTAAATGAAAACATTTTCCTCAAAATACAGTGCCAGCTTTTAGTTTTAGATGCAATTGACAGAAATTCTAAACTGTCCCCTTTCAGTAACGTATCTCTAGCATCTTCAAACTTGTCACATTTCGTGCTGTTCACTTTCTACACCTGAGTAAATGCACTTGCTTTATAATGCTGCAATCTGTCTGATAAAATAAGCAAACAGATATAGGAAGAAAAATAAAGATCTCACTTAAAAAAAAAAAAAAAAAATGTACCTCTCGACTACTAACAAAACATAAAGACTCAAAAGTCTGCACTTGAAATCTGGGAATGTTTAAATGTTTCTTTAAACCAAGACAGGAACGACTATCAAGATAGCCACTTTACAGTGTTATTTCAGCAAACACTAGACCTTTCAAAGTTTAAGAATTCAATTTTATTCTTTTATTGAAATTACTGATTCAGAAGTGTCAGTATTTAATATTGATGGCTTTACTTCATGGGGTAAAGCCAACAGTAAAAGTCCTGAAATAAGGAGGATTTTGGAGAGGGAAGATACAGGAGACAAAGCAGTGAAGAAGCAAAGTTTTGTGCAAGTGACTCAGAAAATGAGAGTATAAAGCCATTGTGAAGTGAGAAGGCAGTGGTATCATAGGAAATAAGAGCTGGGAGCAATCTGTTTTCAAGTAGTGCTTTTCAGAAGATATTTCCACTCTTCAAACAAGTTTTATTCAGCAACTGACATTCGTAACCCTAAAGCCATCAGAACTGTAAAAAGGCTCTAAAATATTGGAGTTCTAATAATTATACAGGAGTCACAGCTCTTATTATTCTCTTGAATTCATGCACAATGTAAGTAAATACACCTTCACTGATCTAAGGGCTTTGCACTCCTCTACGCCTGGACTAAACAGAACCTCAGCTTTGAGCTCATCAGAGCACGTGCCTTCAGCGACAGATCCTGGTGTTATTCAACTGCTCTAACCACAGTGCTCATATCTACTATAGAAGCACTGGAAAGCTTCCTTCCACATAACCCATCACTGCTTCAAACCTCAACAGCAGACCAAAGAGTATGACTTCTCTTTCTGCACATCATACACATAGTTCCATGCTCTGTTACAAAACAACAGATTTTGTTGGGCCAACTCCCCTGGTTTAGGGAATAATGGTCACAGCTTAAGTTTATATCAGTATAAGTTTATATTTATAAATACAAAGCATAGAAATAAACTTATGACACCAAACTCTGCACATGTACACCAATTTCTAAATCTTCAAAAGTCAAATAACTCTTTTATAAAGTGAAAACATCTTTCCTGCAAAATTATGCTTATGTAATTCACCAAATTTCAGTTTGCTCTGGTATAAATTAATTACATGCATCCATCCAGATAGTTGTCATATTCATTTGTAGCAAACTATCATCTATCAAATACAAAAAAGGAATCCTGAAGCTGTCAAAACATTGTATCAAAGAAGCCACATAATTTTTACCCTTGCTACAGAAGTACTTCAGAAGACTGAAAGAATTGGGAGTATGCTTTCATAGATGTAAAAAGCCACACAATGTGAAGCTTCAGATGAGACATCTGGGAAGTACTCAGCTCTGTGCTATCCAGTCAGACCAGTTAATCTCTTGTTACTTTTGTGTGCATCCATGTATGAAAGTATTAACTGATGTGATACATTTTGGTGACATTTACCTCAGGGTTTTCACTTAGATATATCTGTTTAGATATGTTGTTTATTGTGCATATCCACTGAAAAAGAGAGGAAAAAAGAAAATATTAGATTTGTCATGGATCTTTCCAAGGAGTTTGATTAAAAACCCTGAGCACTGATTGCATGCAGCACCTTTTCCACCTCATTTGTAATTTCAGGGTGAGGCTAACACAGCCTACCCTTAAAAATAGCATAAAACAACTATTTTATCCCAATATAATAATAAAGATTGCAGAGAAATTCGAATCCAGGCTGAATGTACCACATTTTCTGTATTTCCTTATTCAGCTGTTCGCCCAAGCATGCCTTAAAGGGCTTTTACAACATTTTTTTTCTAATCCCACTCTATTATGGAAAAGGATTTAAATACAGTAATGTTTTGTCAGACTTTCTGAAAGTTGTTCACTATTTACTGCCTGAAGAATACAAAATGTGCACTCCAACTATTTCTATTAATGTATTCCCTTCTATGCCACAGAAAACTCATTCAATGCCATGTGAACCTCCTGCAAGCTTACCTCCTCATAATCCTTTTTACTCTCTGCCTGTAAGATCGAAGACCTGAAAGAGAATGAAAACCAAAATTTTGCCCATTTGAAAATGCCTCACCTGTCCTTTCAGATTAGAAACTCCCTTTTCATGTTTGTACATTGCACAAAGAAATAATCAAGTCTGAAGACACTGTGTATTGAGCGCAGACAACATTTAACTGGGGAAAGAAAATTCATTTTCCTATAACCTCTACAACATCCATCCACTTAACAGCAATAGAAAAGCTCATCTTTCTACTTCTTCCATGGTTTTAATTAAGGTCAAACTCTGAAAAATGAGAGCCTTCTCCTAAAATATGCAGTACTGTATCAAAAGCTTCAGCCTTTCAAAAATATACTATGGTTAATTTGAGCAATACTTCCTGAGCTGAAGCTGAATAGCTGTTTTTCTCTGATGGCCAACAAATTCTTCAGGAAACACAGCCAGCCTCATTCTGACAGCATCAGCATCATTTTTAGAATAGACAAAAGTGTGAAAAGACAAGGCACTGAGCTTCCTGTTTTTTTGGTGTTTTATTTTATTTTTTTTTACAGTTACTTCATTTATTTTGTATCTACTACTATTTTTCAGGCTACTTTTCAATTCATGTACATTACAATCATTTTTGAAGGGAAGCTACCTTATTCTGATATATGCATAATCTGAAAATAATAATCTGATAATAATAACTAACTAAGCTGTATAAAATTTGTTGTGACACACTTGTTTTCTCTGATAGAAAATATATCATCATATAGACTTAAGAATAGGTACGGTTTTTGCTCACTGAGAATTTAAGATAGAATTAAACTAGATACAGGTGTCTTATTTCTAACAGTCCACTGAAAAGTCATTTTGAAATGAATTAGAATTTAAATACATTAAAGCCATTGTTTTACAGCATAAACACTTAGAAGTTGGATACAGATTTAATGTAAGAGTTAAGCAGAGTGGTAAATCCACATAGTGCCATTTTCATTAAAATGACAGATACTCTGAACCTGGAGGTTTAATCTACTAGCCTTCAAAATAGTTTACAGGAACTATACACACATGATAAAGAAAATAGGAATTTCCATGACAGATTTTCTCTAACAAGCATCCAAAGCATTCTATTAAACTTGCCTTATTTGTTATTTCCCAGATATTAGAATTTACAAAACTAATTTCATAAAATGACCAAAACTACTTTTAAAAATCCCCAAATCAATAAGAAGTTAGCATCAGGAGTTTAATATAGCACTACAAATAATCTCACATGATAACATAAACACACATAAACACGCTCTCTCAAAGTACTTATTTCAGATGAAATAAAAACTGCTTTGGAGCTGCCCAGAAAAAGCTGGTCAAGTTTTAAGCCTTCTCTTTTCCCCACAAATTATCTTCAGTTTGAATTTGTTCTTGAATGCTATGGTATGACACCATGAATACTGTAATTTTATTCTGAAGTACTACTCAGCTGCATTGGCAGAAGCTGCTAGGGAACAAAAGCAGCATCACAATAAAGATAGCAGACATCCCAGACTGAGGTTCTAAACACACTCCAAACCCATCAAGCTATAATCTGTCTGGAGTCAGACCATTTTTCTTTTCTTAAGTAGCAAGTACATTTTCTTACAGATAAAACTAATGTAAGAATACTTACTTTTTACCATCAAAAGATGTTATTTGAAAACAGTACCGTCTGTCTTCACAGTCCACAGCCATTACTGAACAATTGTCTATGTCCATGACAAGTCCCCCAGCCACATCACCTCTTGCCTGGCTCATCAGATTTCCACCTTGAGTGAAGTAGAACTGTCTCTCCCAACTGGAAGATACCAGCCCTGTTTTACTAGAACATGAGAAGAGATTCCTGCTTAGTAGGTTAGGAGTTTAGCTGAGCTCTATAATTAGAATATTAAAAAAAAAAAAAAAAAATTACACGAGCAAGCCATATTGGCACTTAAAAAATGCCCTCATTTAATGTTTTAGGTTAGCTCTACAGCTAGATTAGTCTTTATCTGTTGCATATTTATTTCAAATCCACTGCTGGGCAAAGTTTACAAAAATATTTGCTTTCTTAGATTTAATGAGACTGTATTGAGATTAAAAAGACATCAGTTCTTTAATTTTGATTTACAGTTTTTACAGCACTGCTTTATGAAATGTGCATATTCAACTGATAGACGTTATCAAAGCATTTTATACCATCTCCAAACTCTACTTTCACTGGAAAACCTGAGGTAGGCATTAGCTAAGGTATGTAACACACTTCCCTTCTCCAAGTATTTTTATCATTCAGTGACATTATCAAAGTTTTGCTTAGAGCATGTTTGAGTTCCTTTTCCACCTCCTTCTTGCAGAAGAACAACAAAGGAACCATAAGTCAGTAATGCTTGTGGTTTAGCCTCCCTTGTTGTTCCGACACTTTCTTCAATATTAATTGCTGCAATTGTGTTCTATGGCAGGAATTCAGGTCTTATTCAGTGAATATTTCACTCTAACTGTTAATGTAAAATTAATTTAACTTTAAAAAAAAAAAACAACCTGCCTGTTTGGAGGTTATTACGCAGATTACTGAAAAAAATGTTATGGTTACAACTTATTTTCAACTACTAAAAATGACTTTAATAGCATAACAGCTCCCTCCAGTGGAGGAAAGACTACCTCATGAAACTGAAGGACGTTCAACGTGTTTTTAGGTTTGCCCTGTACAACTCAAGCTTGTGGAGTTTAACATCTTTAATCCTGGAGCTTTATTGGATACTTATACAAAAATACTTCCCACTGCAGTCTTGTTGGTTTACAATTACAATCCAGTGAAATTACACTCTCAAAAATAAATAAGGGGAATCCAACAAAAGAAACAGAATAGCTCTGATGTGACTTTGTACACTAAACTACATACTTAAGATCAGCATCACTTATTCCAAAACCATATAGCATATGCTTCTAGCTTTCCCAAAGCTAAACATTCCTTAAGGTTTAAGTAACAAGTTAGTCTTACTTCCTTGCATTGAGATAGCCAGCTTTCCGTGTCAGATTTCTATGGACAGGAAATTTCGCAGGATCAGGATCAGGCAAATAAAGTGGATCACTGGCTACTTCCAAGTCTTCTATAGTTTGCTGCATGTTCTCTATTTCACACTCCATTTCCCTGCGAACACTAAGGTAAGTTATGTGTTACTAACAGAGAATATATATTGCTAAGTGGAAACAGAAAAGTAATTGTGCAAAAAAAGTGCAAAATTTAACAAGAACAACTTACTTTTGTACGCTTGTGCCAATGTTGGTGAGAAATTCTTCCAGTTGCTCAGTGAGATTTTCTGAACCCATTTTAAAAAAACTTATCTTAAAAAAGGAGGAAAAGGGAGAACTTAGGCATGAATGAAACTAAATAAACCAATCAATCAATAAATGATAGGAAGTTATTTCAAAAAGAAATCTGGTTTTATTCCCTATTCCCAGCAGTCTCAGCAAAAGAAGCAGAATGCAAGTTTTTGTCTCCAAGTGAAGATAGATATTGACATTGCAAAAGAATTTTATTTTACAGAGAGGATGTGAACAGAGCAAGTGAAATGAAATATGTGACTGTAGAAACTTGTCTGGGTCAGTCCTCTAACTGTGGATCATGCCAAGGGGGACAGACAATATGATCTTAAAGCATTTCACTCCATATCAGTTCAGGAAAACTGCCATATAAATTGAATTTAGCTGTATGAAACATCAGAACAAGAAGCCACGGGGGGCAGTCCTGCCATTCCTTTTCTCAGATTCAGTAAAAAGCTGCACCTGAGCAACAGGTTGCACTACCTATCTCGTAAAGAAAACATTTAAAGCTTAGTTATTTTGTACAAGCTCCAAGTTCTCCAAGGGATGCAAGACTTCTTGGACATGGAAAAGTTTCAAACACTGTGTAGAAATTAATTCCTGCACTCTAGCCAGATGCTAGAAAGTTTCCAAAAAGCCTTCCCTGTAGCACCCGTCCTAAAATAAACCCATTATATTACACAAACTCAAATCGGAAAGATCTTGAGCATTCCAATTCTTTCACACCCTTGCTTAGAAACAGTAGTGATGTGATTTTGATAATTATCTCAGAATAGCTGCCACAGGAAGAAGCTTATCTGCCTCCATGTTAATTTCTAAGAAGGTGCACTTTTATGCAGACCTGCATGCATGGAAGTTTTAATCAGATATTTCTGTCTGTGATCCAGTAGAGAAAAAAATAAAACAAAATCAAGCAACAAGCTAACAGAGAACAGCACCAGCAACTGAGACCTCAAATTTAATCATCTAGAATTTGGATTAGAATTAAATCTTTCTATTTGGTGCCCAGATTTTCCCAAAAGATACTTAAATGGGAGCATGTCATGCTGAGATTCAAAAATGTCCTACAGAATTTTGAACAGAAAATGAATAGTGCTAACGGCACTTGGCAGTAAGTATGACAGCTACAGGGATGGAGGTGGGGTTTGCTTCCCTGGATTGTAAAAAGAGGTCTTGCAATGAATTGCAGTAGACTCTCAACTCTCATGAAGTATTCTTACATCTTCTTTCAGACCTATAGCTTTCAGAATGTGAAATTACCTGAGCTTGCATGTATCCTAGCAAGGGTTCTAACACAGCAATTTTCTTCTTGTACTGAAGAGTATTTAATGCACAGAAATAATGCATCATAGTCTGGTGCTGTTTTTTTCTGGAAGTATACACGTCTTCTGTAACTTCAGCCTTGATCTAAAGAGATACAGACAAGGAGAGGGGGAAAAAAGAATGTTTCAGTATGGTATTTATCACATGCCTTCTCAACAGCTTTATAAACAGCAAGGAAAAAAAGAAAGAACAATACAGTAATGTTCTCAGCTCAGCATTAACTCTTGTGTGCTACAATTCCCTTTCTGTAATTCACAGATGAGGGAAGCATGAAAAGTACACACAGTATTATACAGTATAAAGTACATACAGTAGTCAGTTCGTTACAAAACAACTGGACTACAGCATCACAACTTCCACCTTCTAGCTTTTTCAGTGTATTCAAGAAAGCTTATTTTTGTGTTCTGAAACAAACTGTCCAGAATGCTAAAACATCAACTACCAAACTTCAGGTGCAATCTGCTGTACATTATCTTTCATCACAAATACATACAAGACAAAAATTAATTCTCAACTCCTCTAGAAATCTTCTTATCAGCGTTTTGTTTAACAAACCTTTTCATTTTCCCTTCTTTTTGACAACCGACTGTATCGGATAATGGCAGCATCATGGTCTAAGCAATGGAGAGAGAATAAGGAATCATTTTGGTAAGTTAATCACTTATGAAACAGAGCATAAAAACTTTCATATCCCCATGTCCTGTATAACAACTCAAATAAAAGTTCTGCCATAATAAAGACTTTAATAATTCTTGCTTCTTCATAATTACTACATGGCTTCCAACACTTGGGCTGAAGATAAATTCTTACTAATTTCTCTCAAAGTCTAAGAACCTGACTCAAAATAGTGTCAACTGTCCATGAAAACCTCTAACTCATCTTTTTTGCTTCTGAAGTAATGAAGCTATCTAGATTAAGAGGACTCAGCAGAGCAAAAGCAACTACTGACAATTAGGAAGACTATCAGACAAATTTTAGGGAGATGAGATTTGTATTTTTCAGTCCATTTTAAGTCCTGAGTTTAAAAAGTAAGCTACACCTTACTCTTCACATGAATTTTAGAAGCACAATCCTAAATTATTTTATAACTACATACACATGTAAAGTATTGTTAGGAAGACTAATACTGTCTATTTGCCTTAATGCTTTGGTCCACAAAGCAGAAATTTACAAGATGTTCAATGATAGCTGGCTGCCTAAATATCACTGAAAATAAATCACAGCGTAATTGCTTTAGGCCACCCAACTATCTTCACTAATTTTCTAAGTAAATATTCTACAATAATACCATTGTATTGCAATATCTGTAACATTGACTATTTTACACTTACCATTGCTTGCAATTTGGAAAACTTCTTTTAGAGTTAATATCTCTACAAAACAACATAGCACAATTAGTGAAATATTAGCATACATACAGATATAGATACACAAAGACTTCTCACGCCATGTTACACTGCTGAAGAGGTGCACTTCATACCTCATACCATACTAAATTATCAGTACAGGCATCTGCAGCTGGCAAAGTCTGCTCCTACTTTGGATCTTAGTACCATTTATGTTGCTCTCTGACTTACAGAAATGATACTGTAGTATAGTACGTTAAGGAGGAATTTCCAAAGACTTTGAAAAAGATAATCAGTCCAAAAGCATCACCTACTGTTCTGCTCAGGGGTTTGGTCCTAGCTGGGGAAGTGAGAGCACAGAAGAATGGGAAGCATCAGGAAACAGAAAACCCTACAACACTGTGATTACTGCTATATGTGCAATTTCTCCTACCTAAAATCAGTCATGTTCTAGCTGTTTGTCCAGTCTCAGTCAGGAAACAGAAAACAGTACAACACATAGGAAAACTTGCTCTAATCTTGACTGCACTTTTTTGTCTCTTCACAACACAAACTAGCAAAAAGCTATGATTAAGTTTACTGCAAAGACAAAAAGTATTCAAAAGCTTTAAAGAAAGTATCTGTGAAGTACATAATGAAATATTGTATAATACTATGTTAGCTATGTTTAAAAAAATACCAGTGAGAAAATTTCATTTGCTATTATTACCTCTTCAGAAAATATTGACAGGAGGCCTTCCCAGGCTCTAAGCAGTAACACTAGCCTTGAAAAATTCACCGTTGTAGATCCAAGTTACTTTGTTTTTAACTTTGGTTTATATTTGAAACCCATTTACCACACCAGCCTCTTCAATTTAGCACACTAAGTAAAGTCTATCATATTTAGTTCTATTATTTTAGACCAGGCAAATTAAGCCAGATCTGTTAGAAAAATTTTAAGTTTTTCATCTTTCATTTACGCTTAGAAATTATTACCAGTAGGGTAAAAGAACAACCTTAAACCTTAACAGGTTTGAAGCAGTGATTGAGCACCTGGTGAGAAGGCAGGGCCAACCCAGGGGAGCTCAGGTGCAGGCAGTGCAGTGCAATGCAATGCCCCTGAATGAGCAGAAGGGGTGGAGAGGAGATCCACCCCTTCCCAGACCTCATTTAAAGGTTGGCAGTGGAGGCAAGGACACCTTGCTGGAGATCCTGCGTACCTGAAGCCTTCTAAGGGTAAGCAGATTATTTTCCTTTGTTTCTGTGTTTATGGTTTCTGCATTTAGGCTTATCCTCACTTGCTGTAGCCTAGGGCTTTGCTACCTTACTATTATTGCTGTGCTTTCTATTGCATTATCGGTGTTACAGTAATGAAGGAAATACTACAGTTTTGGCACTTCATCTTTTAAATTTAATTCAGCTTGTATATTTATGTTGTGATGTTTATATGTATATATTTATATATATATATATTATATATATATACAACTATTTCCTGACTATGCAAATTATCTGAAAATGTTTCTAGCAACTCCAAAATTTTCAACTTGACTAGCTGCTTCTATAAGTAGTACTTTTTGTTGTAATGTAGCAGTATTTAGTTCTTCAACTCTAATGCTCTTCTGAGTAGAAACAATTTATATCAGAAGTGTTAGGAGATGCATACACTTGAGAGCTGAAAAATAAGTGGAAGATCCTATCGTGTACAATAAGAGCTATAGAGGTAGAATGCTGTGATTTTTTGCTATTGATGTCATGGGTAAAAGCAGCATTTGTTTGACCACCCTACCTTTTAGATCCCTTTCTTTAAACTGAGTAATAGGAAACATCATTGCATCTGCAAGTTGAGTTGAAAGTACTGCATGGCAAGAACTGAGCTGTAAAATAAGAGAAAGAAGGATACTTTTAGGAAAACAGTGCTGAGACAAAAGAAAGTAAGCAAGCAAGAGAGGTTTCACTGAAATTTGATGTACAACTTGAACGTAATTTTTCAAATTCACTTCTGCAGCTACTTTCTTCTAAGGCTCCTTATTTCACCATCATCTTTACATAAAAGACTTTCACAGCATAGTATTTTCCCTTATTTCCTCCATCTGTACTCCAAATTGCTGTTGTGTCAGAAGATGGCCTCACACCTTCTGGTGACCAGTCAATTTATTTCTATAGCTTCACTCCAGCTACATCATAGTCCATCTTTCTCAGGTTACAGAAGATGATCCAAACAAAGTGTTCTTTCTATCAAAAAGTAGTGTTTAAACAGGAGAGATCATGAGGAAAAATCCTGATTCTTAATGATGCTAAAATATTTTTTCAGAAGAGTCAGTCACTCAGCCCGTCTCTAATATGGACAGCAAAAGGCTCCTTTATCAGTCAGGTATTTGAAATCAGGGGATGTTTTATAATTTTGTAATGTCATTTATCATTCTGTGATGCTTTTGGTTTTGTAGTTAAACTACCTTGATCCTCAGCAACGTGTACTTGCTTTGCTGAATCGATTCTTTACCTTTAAGTTATGTAACCCTAAGCTTATACTGCAACAGCAGTTCCACATCATCAAATGAAAGCCATTTCTGAACCTCTAATCTGAAGGCTACAGGATAACAAGTCAAAGTGAATACATGACAAAAAGTAGTAAAGTAACTGAAATAAATGCAAGTACTTGCCTCATCAATCACTTTTGCAAACTGCTGTAAAGTAGAATTCATAACTTCATCATCTCCCCCTAATGGAAAATGCTGCAAAAAACACAAAACAAAAACAAAAGGAGGTATGCTGGTTATAGTGTTTTCTGCCCTTCACGCAAGTATAAAATTCATGTCTAAGAATGTACCAGGTATTTATTTTAAAATGATGCAGTTCAAACATTGTGGGACTATTTTGTGAAGCCTTTTTTTTCCTCTTTTAATTGTCTCAGATAAAAAAGGTTTTTGGAAAACAGTAATAAATTCTCCATCACTCCTTTCCCTGCCTCCATCTCTTTCCCCCCCACCTCCCCTTCTTTCTCTCTTCTCTGCCCCTCCTCTTCTTAACCAGATGACAGGATGCATGAGAATGGCACAAGGCTGCATCAGGGGAGGTTCAGATTAGATATTAGGTAAAATCCGTTTGCCATGAGTCATTAGGAAGGGAACAGGGTTCCTAATGAGGTGGCTGACTGATTCCCTAAGCTGTCAGCATTCAAAAAGCATTTGGATAATACCCTCAGTATGCATTAACGTTTGGTTCGTCTTTGTAGGTCTTTTCTAACTGAAATATTCTAAAACAACACCAGAAATAAAGTCCCCAGAACTTAACATTCATCATAGTAAGAATTTAATTCTGGAAAACAGCCTTAATAGGACATATTTCTCTTCAGCAAACTTTGTGCACCGTTTTTCCATGCAGAATGGAAAGCATCTGTGTTTTTATTGGAAGAACTGATATGAAGATAGGCTGATTCTTTTGGCAATGATTTGAGCCACCAACCTTAATAGTTTGCTTTATCTGAATCAAACCTGAATACATTCTGTACCGTGCTCTGGGAGATAAAAGGCTACAAAAATACAGTCCTGACCACACAAACCAACAGTGATTTATAATATACCTGTTTCTCATATTCCTTCAGAAGCTTTGAAGTCAGATGAGTTGCTGCACTTAATTCATTCTAATTTAGAAAAAAGAAAGAAGTTTGTTACTTTTTAAGCTATTACTTTCCTTTTAAAATACATTATTTTTTTATTTTTTTAAATATTGCAGACATGGAACTTAGATGCAGGAAGCCTGATTACAGATTTTCAGAAAACCTAAGAATTTTGCCCTTTCTTTTCTATATCAATGGTAAGAGCTGCACAGAACCAGTATTTACAAATACAAAGTTTACAGCTTATACTATGCACAGTGATTTCTGTATTTTTTTGATTAGTATACAATACATATTTGCTTTAATTAATTTCAAATTTGTTCTCCTAAGAGCTTGATGTTTGTAAAGGCAAGAAAAGACTACAGTGGACTTCAGGACTACCTGGCTACCAACAGCTCTGACTTGTACCCACATGAGAGAAAATGCAACAATTAAAAGCAAAATAGAAAGGCAAAGTAATGGAAGAGTAATGGTAATAAGAAAAGCAAGACTAACAAAACAGTAAAAATGTCCAACAGTACAGGTATACAGTAGTTAAAAATACAGCCAGAAACTTAACTGTTCAGAAAAAACACAAAATAATTTCTGCCTTGGCATGCAAGTAGAGTTACTGACAGATGAGTAAAACAGTATGAATGTATTGTGGGTAAAAAGTTATCTCCCACTTGGTCGACACTACTACGCATAGTGAGACCTTCATAGCAAGTAATATTTGGGGAATGCAATAAAATGACAAGATAAGAAAAGTCTCTTTACTTGTCACAAGAAATTCTGTTGCAAAAGAAATCTTGTGTGACAATCAGAATTTCGATCTCACATGCAAAAACAATAATTTAATGCTTATGTTATAAACATGAAACACTTTCACAGAGTATAAAGACATGTATGCTTTGCTTATAAATTTTCCAAAAAAGCAAGATACAGAAAATGTGGTTCAAAAACTTTATAATGCATTCAGGAATTCAGTAACAGTACCTGTGCATCATATACTCTATGCATTGCTTGAAATAACTGATTGACATAGTTGGAAATTGCAGCTGCATCTTCTTCAAATACTCCCAGCAAAGAACGGGTCTGTAGGAATGAATCAGACAAGACAACGTGCCAAGTTAGCAAAGAAGTATTTAAATGCAACAGAATTTCCAAGTTAAGCAGCCGTGCTGCAGATTCCTTTCTGGAAAGTTTATAAAGTGTCTCTCCACCACTGTCTCCAGGAATGCTATGTGCTGCATATCAGAGAATTAGAAAAAAACAAAACTGTATTTTAAAATGACACCCAAGCTCAGTCTTGCTGGCACTACCAGCCTGTCTCCAGGTTAAAGGAGTACATTGTCAGACAGGACCAAGAGATGAGGATAAGTATTAATTAGAAGCATTGGAATTGTGAGCTACTGCTGGTGTATCATTATGGTACATCCCCAAGGAAAACTGACTGGAAATAAGCAGTGTGCCAGGTACACATTTCTTCTGCAGAAAGAACAGCTGTGGCTTTCTAGCACTCTCTCTTCTGCACAAGCAGCTGCTGGCTGTGCTGGGATACGTAACACATCTGCAATAGCAGCCAATTCTGTGCCCAAAAAGCTGAGGAACTGAAAGTAACCAAATCAAATGACAAATAACTGATAGAATCTACATCTTCTTGATATGTACACTTCTTTTCCCCCCATCACTTCACAGTGAGATGATCTGTTCTTTTGTCTGCTCTCCCCAGCCTGTCACTCAGCCTGCCCTTAGCTGGTGCCACCCACAAATGCACCTCCTGCATAACTTTACAAGTGGACACTCTCTTTATTGCTGTCCACATACTGGACTTCAAAACACTGACCACTACCATTTAGGTCTAACTATTGCACTATTTTTTTCCACCCAGTTGCAGTCTGTACTTCCCTACTTTAGGCCAGAAGGAAGTTGCTGGAGACAGATCAGAATCCTGGGGTAAATTGGCATGAATGACATTCCCTGCTCTTGATGAAATGACTGACTAGACAAGAAGGCAATCAGGTTGCTTAGGGATAATTTGTCCTTAAGTTTAATTAAGATGCTTACTCAGTGCTCTTGCATCTTTGCATTTGGAATCAGTATCAGCAGATAGCTTGGCAAAAGGGGGAAGAGCAGAGAATGTAATTGTAACTGCCCAAGCTACATTCATTCTTCCTAAGAAAAAGCTGCGTAGTGCTGCACTAAAATACTGGCTGTGATGCTTGGATGCAAGGCTAATCACTTGCAAAACCCACAAAATAAACCTTTAACTCTTAACTTCTTGGCAAGAAGACTATGCTTTCATTTTTAGGTTCATACTAAAATTAATGTCCAGACAGAAAATGAAGAGAATTGGGACATAACAGTTTTTTTTTAATCCTTCACAAATTGTTGGTTTCAAACACTGGAACTTAATTCTCTTCCATAGCATCCCTCAGGCTGAGTAACTGTAGGTTCCTTGATTAGGAACGTATGAAACTTATAGGGCTTGGGAAGAAAATGAGAGAGCAACACAGGAGATGAGGAAAATCCCTGAGATCAGTGGAAAGCACTGGATTGCACTGCATACAAAACATGGTAATAAAAACTTGCAATGTGCCTTAGAATGTAGTTCATCTCTCCTTGTATAAACGTTTATCAAGTGTGTTGTTTGAGCACTTGATCATGAAAGCCTCCTATTTAACTCAAATTGATGAGTGGTTGTCCCACAGATGTGATCATACCATATAACTCCTACAGGATACCTTAGGGGAAAGAATGTACATGAGCAAACAGCTTTACCAACACAGCAAATCACTTTAATGATGGTTCTTGTTTATAAAACAACTGGAAAAAGTGTTGGGGGGGTGGGTGGAGGAGGAAAGAGGTGGAGAGCTCAGATGGTTGCCAGGTGTGGCAACATGTTGTGTCACCCTAATAGCTGTGAGTCCAGACGTATGAAAGAATGCAGAAGAAAAAATTACATACTACCATAAAAACTGAATTATATACTCATGACCTTTAAACCGAGCATTAACAAACCTGACCCTGCAATTTGAAAGTGTTACCCTGTTTGATTCCTGGATTATATTTGCTCTCTAATATTCTGTAACAGAAAACCCTGTGGAATAAAAGCATTTCTATGGGTTTTATGGTTAAAATATCACTTATTGACTTCAAACTGACAATGTTATTATACTGATGGAAAGAAAACTGAAATTGAGAAGTTATGACATGCTGATTATTAAAAAATGGAGGAACTGTTCACTCACGTTTCTAGTGAAAAACTGAGGAGCTCTGTATGCTCCTTACGATGCTTTCGTCCCATGTATGTCAGCAGCTATACTAGAAGCTACCAGTAAAAAGCAGCACAAGGAAGCCACCTGTTTGGAAGTCAGTTAACTGTCAAACAATTCATGCCTTCAGACGTGCTGTATTGTAAGAGACACGAGATAGAGTCTCATTAGCACTATAGAGTCCTGTGGATTTTTTGTGGTGCAACAGTTTGGAACTGCAAATAAGAGAGCAGAAACTCTCTGAACACATATATATGCACACTGAATATGTGTACAACATATGTACTATCTGAACTGTGCTGCTTTGCTTCTCAAAGACAACATAACGTGTCATTTGGTTTATGTCTAAAAAGAGAGCGGTTTGATTTTTATCCTGCACCAAAAGGAAATCAATGGTTTATTCACCATCTAAGAGATCTTCCTTCCCTCAGACGCAGAGCAAGTTTGATGTGAAGTTCATATAAGTTAGCATCTCAAACGTGTCTAGTGGTACTGAATTGCAGTGCACAGCTCAGCCCTGAGAAACTGTCCGGATTAATGCTCTTTTTTAACATGACAGCAGAACAGTACAAACACCCAGATGTGGCAACTTCTAAAGAAAGCAGGGTTTCCTTTTTCTTCAAGATGTTGTCATTTTCAATGTATTGATTTCAAAATAAAAGAAATGCACTGATGTAGAAGACTATAGAGCTATAGTTGCATTCTTCTAAGGGTGATTACTGAAATCTTATGTTGGCTGGAAGAGAGAATTTTATAGCTCTAGTAGAAAATGTAATAGTTTAAGAACATCAACAAACAAGGATTGTGTGAGGTTTTGCTAGTCTGCATTTATCAAACAGAAGAATTCTAGAATTCACAGTTATGTTCTAAAATGTAACCTTTCAGCCTATGCTTCCCAAATGACACTTCAGTCTTACGTGCTTGAAAAAAACCCACCTCAACATCCCATTGGATAGAGATCTTATCAAACTGACATTGACATTCCTATAAATACAAACAGTTCTGATTTCCATCAACTGAGAACAGATGTTCAACAGACAATTATGTTAAACTACTATTACTGTGACACTTCCATATTTTTTTTCCTCTTTGTGAGAGAACATCAGGTCTGGTCTCCAGGCCACAGACCGTACAACAAACCAGATCTTGTCTGACATCTGGTACCAGAGCTATATGGGACACTGTCTTTTGGAAAGCAACGGTACACCTCCTACACAGCCTTCTTTTCCAAGCTGTCCTTCCACTTGATCTAGATTTGTAACAGTCGTCGTCACTGCCATTAAAGGGATTAAAATTCTCTGTTTGGCAACTGGAAGTTTCTATGGCTGTGGAATCAAAACTATCAACGAATGTGCTATTGCAGCATTGCTATTACAGCTATTACAGCACTGCAACTCGTGTTCATCTGCATAAACAATGCAGCAAAACGAGGATCTAATTCAAAAGAGTGAATAATTTATACAGATATTCACACCGTAAACTTTTCCATGCCAAAAAAAAGCGGTGGTACAAAGTAACTGCTGTTGTTGCAGGCAGCAGGGGAGACCTGTACTACGGAATGAAGCATTTTGTGCTTGATGGCAGCACGAAATAAACGGCCTGTAATAGCACGGCATCGCTGACAGAGGTCAAACAGCAGGAATGGAGGCGAAGATACCGGAGCAACTGCAGCCATCTCGGCGCCGCGCATCTCCCACTTCTCACAGCGACAACAAACGCCACGAACGCCCGTCCGTTAAAACGCTCGCATATTTCGCGCAAGACGAAGATGACCGAAAAGCCACTCGAGACGCGAGGTCCGGCTCTATCGCTACGAGCGCTCCAAGGTACGCACGGACGCGGCCTCAGGAGCGGCGGCACGAGGGGACGCTCCGCTCCGCTCGCGCCCCGCCCGAAGCTGACGCCGCTGCGCGCCCACGCTCAGCCCGCAGACGGCGATGTGCCGCGCACGGCGGCCGCCACCGCGCCGGGACCGACAGCCCGCAGCGCTCCGAGCCGCGCCGCACGGGCGGACGGAGCGCCGGGCCGGGCCTCCCGCTCCGCGCCAGCTGCCGAGACGCTGAGGGGAGCCGCGCTAGGCCTGGCGCTGCCGAGTCGAGCCCGATCTGCCCTCCCCTCATCGAGCTGCTCCCTGCCTCGCTTACCTGAGGGCTGTCTTCCAGCGTCTCCTCGATGGGCAGCTTGTCGATGCCGGGCATGGCGGCCGCGCGGACCGATCTGCGCCGCTCCTGCTCCCCTCGGCTCGCCCAGCTGGCTGGGCCCCCCCCGCAGAGCAACGCGCGGCCCCGCCCCGAACCGGATGTCCCTCCCGCCCGCCGCCCGCTGTCCCTTACGATTGGCTCCGCCTCCCAGCCGCGCGACTCGTTATTGGTCAGCGGGCCCTTCTGTCTGCTCGCGTTCCCGTTCCCGCCTCAGTGGCCGCCTGACGAGAGGTGTCTGGCGGTTCGAGTTGTCCTCGCGCGCGATGTGCGGCGGGAGCGGGGCCTGGTGCCTCGGGGCGGCGGTACCTGTGTGGGGAGCGCAGGGGGACAGCCGGCACCGCGTCCCGTCAGGGTGGAGACGTCCGTCCCGCTCCTGGGCGGGAGCTCGTTGGGCTGCGCCAGGTCGGTGCGTGTTGCTCCACGGAGGAGGAAGAAACTGCTCATGAATTGCCTTTCCTACAGCTCCGTGCCTCGGTGTTGTGCTTTAAGTTACCCCCCTGGGTCAAGCAATTCGTGTTTTAAGGATAGATCTCTGAGGAGGCGTAAGCTACGTACAGGTTGTTAATGATGTATATTTAATTTAAACTGACTTAAAATCATAAACATACGCTGTGCCGAAGCAGGCTGTGCGCTCATTCTCGCTCTGAAAGCTCTGACAAAACCACAACCCAGTCGTGCCGGCCGTTCGCAGTTGCACGCGGGCTCAGCTCTGAAGCTGCTGGCTTTCACTTCTGCGTTTCAGAGCAGCTGGAGGTGCCCGTTGGAAGGGAGCGGCTGTGCCGTCCGGTGCCCGGTGTGCGGCCCGCTGAAGCTGTGCCCGATGGCCCAGGGGAGCGAAGCGCTCACTGCTGTGCTGTGCTGTCCTGTCAGAAAGCCCTCACTTTGTGTTCTATCAGGTCACGTTTTGCTTTTAAAAACATAAAGACAAGATCTTTACGATATTAAAAAGTATTAAACTGCAAGCAATTGATGTTGCAGGGTTTTTTTGTTTGTTGTTTGGTTGGGGTTTTTTTTCTTCTTTTTTTCCCCATAGGGAGCAGTGAATAAATGTCACTGCTAGAACTCAGTTCAGTGGTTCTTTTACCAGCTCATCTGATGACTCATGTGGCTGAGGCAAACCACACTGCTAACTTCCTTATGTACCTATCAAATGAGAGAAATACAGAGTTATCTTACCAGGTTTAAAGGCTGAGGCTTGTATCTTCTTGTTTGATCTTTTGCTTGCTGAGCTTTAACCGAATCTGTAAGTACGAGCAGGCAATGGCAGTGTTGGCTCATGACCTACATACATGTGCACAACTTTCTGGTTTTCATATCAGTTAACTTCTGACCAATTTCTAACAGCGGTCTTCTGTAAGAATTGCTCTCTGTTTCATAATATATATTAGTGTCATTCCCTTAGTAGAACTCAGAAAGGTAGTAAGAGACTTCAAACAATTATTTCTAGTTACCTTTGCATTTTTACAGCTGTGAATGACAGAAAAGGCACATTTATTTAGCTCCTATAGAATGAGAAAAACAGCCCTTAAGAAACTGAAACTTTTGCAGATATGGAACAGATTGCCCAGTGAGGTTGTGAAAGCCTCCTGACTGGAGGTGTTCAAGGGGCTTTGAGCAACCTAGTCTAGAGGGAAGTGTCCCTGCCTATAGCAGGGTTGGAACTCAATAATATTAAAAATCCCTTCCAACTCAAACCATTCTGTGATTCTGTATCTAAACAAAATGGTAACAGACAAGTTTTTAACATGTAAAAATGTGCTTTGGTATCTCAATTGGCACGTAGCATGATGTTTCTTGTTTCTGTTGATCTTGATATTTCAGTTTAATGAATCAGTTCATTTTAGTAGCAAGAGAGAGCCCTTTCTAGTTGTTCTGTAGTGTACCAGAGCTTCTTCTATTTCATAGTTAGGTTTCTAAATAGGTCCCTTAAATGGAAACAATCAATAATGCCTTAGTAGCCTTGTACATTCAGATATTTGTAAAAATATGCAGAAGGCATTTAGAAGTTTTATTTGGGATATATATTTGGCTGCAGTGGAGGAGATTGGATAGCAATGAACTGAGGAATCCGTAAGAATCCACTAATGAGCATGTTTTCAGTGTTATGCTTCTATCAGAATTGTAAACTTTCTCAGTGTGTATGACTCTTCCTTTTTCTCTGTAAGTGTGGAGAACTAATACTTGGCACTGTATAAACAGGGAAAAGAGCAGCCAACAGCTCTTTTAAGGATTTCAGATGTGTCCCTAATGGAGAGAACTTTGGCTCTGCTGCGGAGTGGAATTAGCTGCCTGGATCAGGTAGGCTTTATTTGCATGTTACAGGTTAACAAGCATACTGTTCCTTCTGATATCCTTGGATTTACCTTGAATTTATGTTGTGTTCACTTAATCGCCCTAGATCAAAGTAGCTTTCACTTAACTAAGGAATAGCTAACTGCTTTCAGTTGTGCTTTGAAAAAAATGATGTTGAAGGTATTAAGGTATTCTTGCAAAAAAAAAAAAAAAAAAAAAAAAGAAACTCCCCCCCAAAAAAACCTTCACAGTTTTGTAGTTGGCTTTGAATATAATCTCTGTAATTAATGTTCAAAACATATTTGAAAGGTCGATCTGTGCAGCAAAATGTCTAAGGTGGTGATATACTGCTACACTTGGGTAAAAGAGCTGTGGGAAAGGTGAGATGAAAGGCAATTTTCTGTGTGATAAGTAATCAAGAAAGATTACGTGTGCTGTTCATAGTGTTCCAAAAGGCTGAAAATACAGCACAGGCTGTTGTGAAAGCTAACCTGACAGCGGAGTTGCAGTGGGTGGTGTGGTATGTGGTTATGGGTGGTAGTGGCAATACTTAGCATCCACTCGAGGGACGAACCCTGCTGTCCCTAGGCAAAGAACTGGTGGTTTAAGATCTGCAAAGGATATGAATTTTCTGCTTCATCAAGTGTGAATTCTATTAGAAGATTGTTTTGGAATATTTAAGGAACAGTGATTTCTTCTGTGACTGATTTTTGTCACCCAGGGTTTTCACTGTAAAGTTTCTTATCCTGCTCTCATTGTTCCTACAAACGTATTTAGGCAAAACTGTTCATATGGGTTACAAGGGAAGAACTGCTTGTTTGTAATGGACTAGGATAATGAGATAAAATTTTTGAATGAAGAATCAAGCTTGAATTATACTTGCAGTGTGAATTCCAGGAAGTGGAATCCAAATCTTTGCTATCAAATTCTGCTGCTTTAGAATCATAAAATGGCTTGAGTTGAGTTTAAAACTAATTACGTTTTCTGCTCTATCGAGAATTTGTTTTTATCCTCATTTCTGTGTAAAAAGCTTTGTTGACCTTTTTTTTTTTTTTTTTTTTTTGCTTATGACAAATTGCTTTCTTCTACAGCTTAGCAATCTTCTTTTTAAAGAAATATAACCCCATTTGGTTGTTAGATCTTCACCCAGTCTTTCCAGTAGATTTACCTCTGTTTCATTTTGGTGTTAATACAAACTCGTTACTTTTAGAATAAATTCTCTTTTCATGTGAAATTTTTATGAACAGTTGTATGGATTTACACTAGCACTGTAAGGGTCCCTTAGGTGTGTGGTGTTTCATTTTCACTGAATTCCTCAAATTAGGACGCACTGTGAGCAGTTACCCTGGGAGCTTCTGAATTGGTACTTCCAGTTCCTTTGTGGAGTTGCAGCCATGCACGATTTCAAAGCAGTGTTGGTGTGTTTGTTACTGCGCTGCAGTCTCCAGGTCTGATTTGAGCAAATTAATGTAATTATTTTAAGTTTCCTATTCAGATAACGTTGTTGAACAAATGTAGCAGCTGAGCAAACATAAACACCAGATGGCAGTATTTGATTAGTTTCTGACCTCTGCCTGTCAAATCCATTTCTTGTTTTTTGACTTATTTTATTAAACCTATGTTTGAGAGCGACTAAGGTCTTTTTCCTGGAAAGTCCTTAAGATAAACAAAGAAATAAACCCTGAACGAATGAGAACCTCCAACTGGGAGCTAAAAGCAAACTACTCTGAAGGGTTTTCTTTTTTGTCCTCCACAATCTCAGAGACCAAAACAAGTTAAAGCTACTTGGTTAATGTAATGGTTTGTTTTGTGGAGGAGTGTGCTTCCTCAGTGCTACTTCTACCTCCAGGTACCTTTTGTGGCAGTTCTTGGTAGTTTCCTGAAGAGATCATGCTTATGAAGGCAGTTAGCAGTTTGGGACTTGATTTATACGGTAATCTGACTGTAAACCATGTAGTTTCAGTAAATCTAATTGATATTCATTATGGTGAAATGAATATTTTCTGAAATGTTTTTGTGTAAGTTCTTTTATAAAATTAAAAAAAAACAAAAAACACTGACACACACAATATGTATACATAGATAGTGGTCTGTATTTGGAAACCAAATACATTTACACTCATTAAGAGGTTTTTTTTTATTATTCAAGTCCACATTTGTTTCTGAATTCAAGACACTGTCTATCAGTGATTGTGCTTCAAACCTCCTTAGGATAGAGAAATTGGTAAGTGGCACCAAATTCATTACAGGATTTGTATTGATTTCTTTTTGACTCATATTTTGGGGGCTTTTTCTTCTTAAAGTTGGTGTTCCATCTAGAAACTGTAGAGGCAGAAAACTGATTTATCAATTGCTTGGGATACAAGAGCCTTAGCTTTATCTCTTCAGCAGCCTCTCAACTTGGTGTGTTGTCAAAAGTCTGCAGTCAAGACAAGAAGCTCCTATGAGTCCTATGGGCCTTGTTACTCTTCCTCGATGCTGACACGATCAGAAGGCATGTCAGTAGCCAGTGAGCTTCTTATACAGCTTTGTATGATTTTTCTTCTGTGTCTATACTTCATAGATGCTGAGGCTGCCAAATGGTGGTTGGAGCTCAGCTCGCAGGTGGTCACTGTTTATTCTGCTGCCCCTTCAGCATATATTGACATGTTGATAAGGAGTCTTGGTAGGATCACTTCTTGAATCACTGCTGAGTCAGTCCAGTAAGTCAGTGTCATGCAGTCGAATGTCATTCTGACATAAAATAATGTATGATTCTGTTTTTCACACTAGAATCTCCCTCAACTCTGCACCACCAGTTCCATGCTGTGCCGTTTCCCTACAAGTTATCCTGCTCTATTATTCCTAAAGATTTGACTTGGGCAGTTTACAAATGAAGAGTATCTGTACTTTATTTTCTGTGTTTTTCTTTGTATAACTTGTTAACCATGAGAATATGACTGATTACACAGAATAAACTACTCTCAGTAAATGGTAAAACAAGAACAAAAGGGTGAGATTTTTCCTCTGAAAGGGTACGATCCTACATCACATGCTCCAAAGTTATATTTTAGAGGGGTAAAATTTGCTTTCTGAAAGAAAAATATTGCTTGCATTTTTGTATTTATCACATAGCTGTATCTAAAATACGAAAAGAGGTTTTCATAAATGAGAAATTGTTATTGACCATGTGTAAATGGCCAATAGTTGAGTTTGAAAATGTTACAGCCGATGCTTTCTTTATAGTGAGTGAAATCAGTCATCTTTTCAAACCTTGAACTTCAGAAGAAATGGTTTAAATCCTTTATCTCCATTACACATGATTTTTGGTCATTTTAAGTATGTGCTCTGTGGAATAATTTGTTGGTTATAAACCCACTTACAGGAAAGAAAAACACCTAGCAGATCAAGGGTGTTAAAACCTGTACGTTCAAGTGTGTGGCTAATATTACTTCAAGTTTTGTTTTTATTTTTTATAGTGTGATCAGGAAATTTCACATACTGTATCCTTCAAAAAAGCTGTGACAAAGCTATTTTAATAAGAAAAATGAATGTATGAATTATTTAAAATAGTTGGTGCAACTGTTACTGCTAACTAATCCAGGCACTTGGAAGGCAATTACACTGAGCTTTGACAACATTGCCAACCCACTGCACAGCGCCTTATGCCAAAAGCTATTGTTGTTTTATTGACCACGTTCACCATTACATATGCATATGAAAAAACAGAGGCATTTTCATTGGGATTAGCCTAATAGCATTAAGAGATTATTTTTTTAAATTTCCTTGGAAGGAAATTCACTTAAATGAGATTACTTATTACTTGACTGGTTTCCTATCGTGCTGCTATGTTTGGGTAAGTGGAGTCCATTAGAGTATAAAGTTTTTTTAAAAAAACTGATTTTATACATTAATGATTTCAAATAAAAGAGAAGTCCTATATTTGTGCATAGCTTCTTTTGAGAAAGTTAAGTCGATGTTCTGGTTAGGAGAGATAACACTTCTTGTCCCTCTTGGTGGCCCCCCTAGTGTCACCATTAGTTGCTAATTACTTGCAAACAAATAAACAATTAACTCCTCGTGCCTCTTGGTGGGAGAGTTTTCATTGACATGCTAAAACTTTCTAATAAAAGATTTAATTAATGACGTTGCAAATCCAACCCCCTTGTCAACATAGCTATAAGGAGGACTTCTGGAGAAATGCAAGTACAGTGTATGTGCTGTGCTGGCTGAAGGTGAAACCATGGCAAGTACATCGCTGTGTGCAGCTAATCCATCAGCATCTCAGAATCTTCAGAAGGTGTCTGGTTTTGTAGAAAATAAAACCACACAGTGCTCATTTTCCATCGAAAGTATTTTAGGATTGGAGCAGAAGAAGGATGGCATTGCAGCTGTGAAACCTCACAGACCGTGGATGGATGCATGCACCAACTTGGGTAAGCCAGCAGTCTGTTTTGTAACCTCTCAAGCTTTTACTCCTTTTAAAAAAATATACAGTCATGTTTCTACTGAAAATCAGTGAAATGAAGTTCACGTTTGCTTGCTTTTTCCAGTTTTAGGTGATGACAGTAATACCCATCTGCAAATCCCTGTTGTTTCCTATGAAAATTCATTATTTCACGCTAACAGTAATCCAGTGCAAGAGGAAAAAGTTTTGAAATGTGACAAATATTTTTCAGTCACTGAAAGGCTATCTTTCAAACGAGAATTGAGCTGGTACAGGGGTAGAAGACCGAGAACTGCTTTCACTAGAAACCAGGTATGGATTTTCTTACTATCTGATGAATCGGTAACAATGTAGTTTAGAAAAAGTTGGCAGGAGCCTCTAAGAGCTGACTAATTCAGTATTGTGTACCTCTCTGTAGAAAAATGTAATTAAGCACTTGTGTAAATTTGGTTATGTTGCTAACTTCAGCGGACTGGTGTTTCTGCATGAAATCAGAACTGCCCAAGCACAATTCAGAGGTCTCCTATAAAACAAACTAAAATGGTATTTTTAACTCTTCTAAAGGTAGTGACAATCACTCAGTGAGTGTATTTTAATTTCCTCAGATTGAAGTCTTGGAAAATGTTTTTAAAATGAACTCCTACCCTGGCATTGATATTAGAGAAGAATTAGCTCGCAAGCTAGATTTAGATGAAGACAGGATCCAGGTAATTGAATTTTTACTTGAAAATATCCATATTTCCTTCCATATGTACTCTCTGTCAATGTAAATAGGTAAATTATCAGTAGTAGCAATAATTTTGATGTCAGCATAGAATAATGTGCATTTCTACATGTGGTATGAAGTGATTCATGAAATGGATGCCGTTAAATTCCTTCTGAAATCTTAAGCCTTTTCCCATGGCATTGATGAGACATTTGTCACAGTAAAATTTCTGCAGTTTCTGCTTTATTAACCTCCAATCTTTTGCTCCTAGGTTCTAAAATCACGTTTATTATGCTTGGCAACACAGTTTAAAACATAATTTGAAGTCAATACTGAAATAATTTGTATGAAAATATGTTTGTGTTTTGGGAATGGTAGGAGAGCATACGTGCATTAAACCAGTGTTTGAGACAATGCCATTCATCTGGCCAAAAGCAAAATCAACTCAGGGCTTTAATTACTGATTTCTAACAACTCATATGTGATAAGCATACAATAAGAATTAGAATGTGGGCCTTTCCTTGATATTTATTATGCTTTTGATGCCATTCATGTTTGGCTTAACGGGAAGCTTGATGTTGCAGTTCATCAAGCAGTTGAAGTAACACCTGAAGACTTGTGTGTGAATTCCAGATGTTCAGGAATGCCAGGGTCTGACTGAGTGTCACCAAAGTTGATATTAGTTTGTGTTTTCGTGAGTGAAGCTGCTCTTCATTCTCCAGTGAAGCTGAGGGCATTATTTTCTTAGTCTTAATTTGTGCAGGTCATCAACTGAAAATTCTGACTGTCTGTTATACTTCCAAATTACTGACAAAATACTGTAGGGTTGTGTGAATACTTTTGCATTTCAAAGCCCGCTCTGTTTACAGGGCTGTGTTTCTGAAAAACATGCCTTTTTATTTCCATTTTAGATCTGGTTCCAGAACCGTCGTGCAAAACTGAAGAGATCACACCGAGAATCGCAATTTCTTATGGTGAAAAATAATTTCACCTCCAGCCTGCTAGAGTAGGAGGAAGGATGGTTTGCCTTTATAGTACTCTAACAGGACTTGAAGAATTACTGGCATTGTCATTATTTGTATTAAACAATGATCATATATTAATTATGATTTTATCCCTAGATTTGAAAGATTATGATATTTCACTCAAATAAACTGTAAATATGTGAAGTATTATAAACTAATTTTTGTGGAGAAAGTGAACTTTTCCTATATATTTTAATAAATATGTTCAGAAAAGTTTAGATATTTTTTGCAATTAAAAAGTGAACCGTAAGTTCTGAGTTGCATAAGATTTTCAGCTCCTGTGAATTACTTCAGGCTTCACTGAAGGCAACTAAACTTCCTACTTTTAAAGTCTATAATTCTTAACATGCAAAATAGTTTTTGATACATTAAACAGATTAGCTATTTAAATTCTAATGAACAGTTTTTAAGAAGAGTATGACCTCATTTTCTCTCTCCATGAAAATAAAGAGACTGGTATTAAAATAGTTTCAATTTGAACAATTGTTTCATTAAAAGAAGCTTAAAATTGTAATCTTTTTAATATATTTTAATTCATTTCTGTTTAGAATATTATTTGTCTACTTGTCTATTTAGTGCTTCAATTCAGATATCTCCTCTCTTCTCAGTGTGAACCAGACATAAGGCCATACTGAGTCTTGCTGCATGGCTGACATGAATAATTCAGAATTTTATTCTGAAGCAAAACTATATCTGTAATAATCAAAGAACTGAACTGAATTATT
The DNA here is from genome assembly GCF_905368555.1 of Meleagris gallopavo. Classification (NCBI taxonomy): domain Eukaryota; kingdom Metazoa; phylum Chordata; class Aves; order Galliformes; family Phasianidae; genus Meleagris; species Meleagris gallopavo. The sequence goes on along the minus strand of NC_139417.1, from coordinate 8,415,867 downwards.
TCATCTCGTGCAAAGAAAATGGTTTTAATATACAAGATGGAAAAGCAAGAAAGTACTGTAGGGCAAAGCTTTAAAAATTTATAAATCTTAAACTAACAATTTGTTCTTGAAGTAATGTCTAGCTACTGAGCTTACGTACCAGTTATGTATTCTGGTGTTGGATTCCAGATTTCTTGAGGAAACAGATATTTTGTATTTTGATATTCACTGGAGAGAAAACTGAAGCCCAAGTCTTCAAGCTCTGTCACCAGGCTGATGCAGGCTCTGGCACTTGGTTTCTATTAGAATCACTTACAAGGACATGAAGGAAGAATGCCACTGTCAATATAGGTTAAATGTAGTAACAAACAAACAAAAGGCAGTGAGGGAAACATGGAAAAAACTGTATAAGTTCTTCTACTGTTCTAGTTGTCCAAATGCACTTAGGTTAGTGCTCCAGGTTGGTGTTAAAACTTTAAAGACCTGTCTTAACTGCTTCCAGACCATACTTGATCACTACACCCCTTCCTAACTTGTGCTCTCCTCTTCCTTTAGCTTAAGATCTTCCTTAGAAATCCATTCTACTTTTCAGTTTCAGTAGTTTTGAATGTTTGCAAGGAATTTCAAAGTGCAGTTAGCTTAGGATTTTACCAGATACATCATACCTGTTATGTCATTAAAAGCAAACAAAATACAACTCTATGGGCTTATTGCCTTCATTTTTATAGAAGCCCAGAAATCTCAAATTGCTTGATTTTACTTCTTGAAAACCTATTTCAGTGTGGAAATAAGAAACTTTTACCTAATATTGAAATGTTAACTATTTGTGCTTTGAATTTAGGAAGTAACATTAGCATTTAATATTACTAACTGAACTTCTATTTCTCTTAAGCATTTTTGGATAGAGCATTTTAAATGGCACCAAATCTATTAGAAATAGTTCTAGAGAAAGAAGTTTGATTCAGATGCAGACCTGTTCTGAGCTAAAGACGATATTGGAAATGCGAGAGTTCTGTTTTGTTTTTCTCTTCACCTCAAGACATGTAGTACCTGTAGCTTAACTTTAGTGCAAGTAATTTGAAACTATTGTTTACCTTTCTGCTGGAAACAAGGTCTCCAACAGCAACAGATTAGACTAATCTGTACAGACCAATGCCTAAGAACCTTACTCTATTATCTGGCAAATACCTAAATGCACCTAATGTCTGTTATAATGGAACTTGTCTCAAGTGACGGAAGTCTGACAAAGCAATTTAAGAGGAGTGGAATAATAGCAGCAGCAGCTCTGGTATCCAGCTCTCAATTAGCAAATGTTCCTAGAGGGATGGCTTGCTCTGTACCTGGAGTTCTACATAGCATTGTGAGGAGCAAAAGTCAGATAACGTTTGTGTTATTTCTTTAATCTTGGCTTAGATTGTTCTTCCTGAAGTAAATACATCAACAATTTAAGGAAGAACCTTTAACTTCACTTATATGCCTATTTTGACCAGCTTGGGTCTAAACTGTGGCAAAGACTTTCTTGTATATGGTTAAATTTCTTTTCTATCTTAAAATATTATTCTGTACTTCATAGTACTTGCCAATCTTCCTGATAATATGCAGCTTTCTGAATGACCTCAGTAGTACATGTAATATTGTTAGCTATCTGAGCACAGCTGGTCCTGGTAAGAATAGTGGATGAGACTGTCACAAGTGCATGTTGAAATCTGGTCCCATTTCTGTTTTGTATACTTTGTCTTGTGATGCTTCTGCTTATCTACTTTTCAGAACCATGATCGGAAAAACCTCAGTCATCTTTTTTCCTCATTTGACTTCAAGTTTGCGAAGCCAAAACCTCCTTTTCTTCTTCCAACCATTTTGCATTGGCTCAAGAGCTCATTTGACCCTGTGACCTTGAGATGAGTTCTTACGTTTACAAAGACAGTGAAAACATCCAGCAAGAAAGTTGGCTTGTGGTAAGGCTTCCCTGTTTTAGTATTGGCAAGCTGTGATGTCAGCATTCGTCAACAGCTGTAATTTAGGTTAGTGATAAATTGATGAGGCTCTCCTAGAACTGATTGTAACGGTACTTAAACATGCTAGTAGTGCTTTCCTGAAACGGGGTCCTGTGCCAGTGACCGTAATTGGGATGCTGGGCTGTGTAATTATTTGCTTGAAATTGATTTTCTTCTCTTTCTTGATGTCTCAAGCTTAAAAAACTTTTCTAGACATGAACTTCATTAATGCCTATTGCCATCCAAAAAAGATGATCTGTGCTCATGGCCTGAAGGCATTCCCAAATCACACCAAACGACAAGTGCTTCCTAGGTTCTGTTCTAGTATTATTACTTGCAGTATAGGTGAGAGCATAGTTTGAAACATTCTTTAAGTTACCAATATTAGATTTTTAAAGCCTACATTTATAACACTTTTGAACTTAAAATTTTGTATTGGCAGTTATTTGATTTACCAACTCTGTGATTACAAACAGCAAGCTTGTACCCCAGCAAACTATTACAATTTTCCTACTGGGTGTAAGTATGCCTGCATTTTTCTTGTCCAAAGTACTGTATTGAAAATACTTCTAAAGCAACAAAACCCAGGGTGTTTTACAGTTCCACAGAAGGGAACATGATGTAATTATTGAAAGTAAATGAAGCCTCAAAACTTCAACCAAGCATTTCTATGGCTGGATTTAACAAACAACTTTTTTTTACCAAACATTGAAATTAAGGTAATTTCAAATAGTTGAGATGAATTCTCAGGGCTGACTAATGATTAAAAAAAAAATAAAATCGAAGCTTCTTAGAAATTATTTGTAAAATGATGTTTGTTATGATTTCTTGGCTAGAAGTGGTTTCTCTATCAGTTGTCAGGTTGATGCTTTTTATCACTTAATTTTATAGGATTTGCTGTTATGTAATTAGCTCATGTGGGGAGGAGCTGGGGCTGCTGAGCATCTCCGGGGTGGGGAGGAGAGAGGAAGGGTTCTATCTGATTGCATCACAAAGGAACTTCGTGGGATCGTAATGGGCAAACAGTTGTCGGCAGGGATGGTAATCCGGGGTTGTGGAAGAGCCATCAGTTCCAGATTCCTTTCTGAGGAAATAGACCCCACACTAGGTGAAGGAGAAAGGGAGACAAAAGGTGGAAGAGTTCTTTTTTGTGTGTGTGTGTACCCAAATTAAATATGTATTTATTGAATTTATAAGAAGGAATAAACTGGATTTCTTCTAAAAACTTGTTTTTGCAGGATGTTTATCCTCACCGAGGTGAGAATATAACAAAAAATGCTTAGGTATATAGAATCATTGAGGCTGGAAAAGACCTCTGTGGTCACTTGGTCCAGCCAGCAGCCGATACCACCATGCCCACTAAACCATGTCCCTAAGTGCCACCTCTGCTCGTTTCTTGAACGCCTTCAAGGATGGTGACTCCACACACACGGTTTCGGCCTAATTCTGGTATAATTGCCAATAATATGCCAACTGTCATAACATCATGTCTGTAAATTTACATCAACATAGTTATTGGATCTTGTTTAATACTTTCTTGTTACTTACCAGTTGTTATTTTAATACCTTTATTGTGGTTGCTGTTTGTCCATGTTGTCTAGAATCTTGCCTACATATAACCAATTTATGCTTAATAAGTTAACTGAAAATAAATATTATACCTTTTAATGATATATTTCACGTTTTTAATACTTAGATTTATATTACCAACCACAGTGATGTTCAAAAACATCCTGGGATTCAGTTGTATGATTGATGCTGTTATTAAATAAATTAAGAAGACAGCAAATCAAATATTCTGCATTAGAGGCTGTTGACTATTTATAAACTGTGCCTTAATCTTTTCCTTTTTTTTTTTTTTCTTTTTGCCCCCAGCTTAGACCAGCATTTAAATTTACAAATACTGAAGCAGTTATTCAGTATTTCAAATACAGCTGAAAACGGTGGGCTACTTTTGCCCTCTTGTGGCTGGAGCTTAGAATTACAGTTCTACATCTTAAGTTTGGGTGGTGTCTGCCATCACGAGGTAGGCTGTTTGTGGAACGCCTGCTGATGGCTAAATTGTTGTACAGCGAAGATTTAGTTACAAAGTTTGTATGTGTGTGTATGAATGCTTGACCTTGTGTCTGCTTTTTCAAAAACTCAGGATGGGCTATGTTGAAATTGAACCCAGTGGAAATTGGTAGGTTCTTAGTATTTTTGATAGTCTGAACATTTAATATTTAGATATTAACTTCAGAATTCAGTTTGGGGCCTTTTACAGCCTTCTAAATCGTTAAGGCTGCTTTCATGGGTGATTACAGCACTACAAAATGCAGTGCATTTATAGCAGCAGTATCATTTTATATCTGTCAAAGCATCAAGTAATTCTAAAAGAAACAAACAAAAAATACCCCACCCTTACAATGGAACCATGGAATGACTTTGCTACAGTATCTACTAATGTAATTCTTCTGTGATAACAAATGCAAACTTGAGAATGCAAATGTTTGGCATGCAAAAGGACTGATGACCACCTGCTTTTTCCTATAAAACAGTTTCATCATATTAGGACAATAAGAAATAGCATTGTACTATTTAAATACTATACATCTGTTGTGGTTTGACTTGCATTTCAGTATGTTTAGTCAGGGTAAAAAATTTAAAAATGTGGTAGTTGTCACTTCTATTTCTTTCTTGATTTGAATATTTCTAAGTTACTGACTGGATATGGATATATGTGTACCTCTCACTTCAAAGGTGGGACAGCATCTCATTCCATGCTACAGGATGTGGCTAACTGACAATGTAATTGCAAATTGCTCTAATTCGTTTTGACAGGGAAAGGAAGTCATAAGGAAACAGTCTAATGAGGCATCGTCACCACTCTTAAAATGCAGTTGACTGGCTAGATGTTTTTGTGAAACTCAAGTAGGTTATGTAAAAAAGCTTTTCTTGTAGTTATTCTTGCTTAAGTGAGATTTTTTCCCCTCTTGATTCTATGAACATACTGCTGGACAGTAAGGTCTATCACAAACAGCAGTTCAGTTGGAGTGTTCTTGTCAGAGATTCCTAATGTTACCATCTAACCACAAGCAAATAATAATTATTGTAACTTACTATTAACGTGCATTAACTTTCTCTGCAATCATTAATAGATCTTTCTTTTATCAATGTTTCATTAGTAGATCAGCATTTTATCAATCCCTTATCTGGATATTTATATTACTCTTTTCAAAAACAAACAACTGAATCAATCCTAATACCTGAGTACTTCAATCTTTTTTTACAACAATGTGCCAAACTGTAGATACGGAGGACCTTAAGTTGTTTGTTTGAAAAGTAGGGCTGTCAGCAGTAACTGTTATTCCTAGCAAGACCTTTCCTCTTTGTTTAGTACAGTTCTGTAGAATTGCTGTAGAATTCTTTTGTAAATCTGCCATAAAGTGTTCTAACCTTTTCTCTGAAATGCTGTTATGTATCTGTCATATAAACAGACTACAATTTCCATGTGTCCACATTTTCATTTGCTTGTATATTTCCCTTAATGGGAGTAGAATGAAGTGCTATTGACAGACTGCTTTCCAATCATCTTCCACAGCAGTTACACAATAGTAGGACTTTGGAATTCTTCCGGAAATGCTCCTATTGTTCTGCAATGGGATCTGTTAGTAGTCTCTCTGTTTTAATGACAAAAATCTTCAAAACATTTTCTTTAGCCTTAATTACACTTAGCTGCTGGTCTCAAATAAGGAATGATGTCATCTTGAAGTCTTTGAACAAATTGCTCTCCCCTTGGTTAAATGGGAAAAGTTTTAAGGCAGGTTATGCTCAGTCAGGGGTCCCTTAGTGTGCTAGGATTAGTTTCACAGACATGGCCACAGGATGCTGTAGATCGGTGAATTTCGGGATAGGCTGTTAAGTCAGCTGCCCCCCCACCCAGGCACATATTTCTCTGCAGATGGAAAATGGCAAGATGTCTTTGTGGAAGGTATTGTGCTGCATTAAGAAGTTGAGATTAAAAATAAACCTAAGAAACTTTTGAAAAAGCATTGCTTTATTTACAGTTCTAACGAGTGTTCCTATGGCATTGGAGGAGGCTTTGTTTGCTTTTTTAATAGTTGGCTGAACTGAAATGCCTGTATTGCAGGAAAATATTTTGAAGTTGAGCACTGATAATGACTCAAATATTTCTAAAGAATAAAACATACATGACCTAAGAATACAGTTCTTGGATTGGAATGTTTCAAGTTCAGTGGATTTTTTTTATTGAAAAGTCACTCTTCCGTGCAATTTTTAATTTTCTTTGCATCACAAATCTACTTTTCTCTAAATGTGTAGTTTCATATAACACCTAATCCAGTGTAACAGAAGACTGCTGCTGAAAGATACAGTCCTGCTCTGCTCCCTCTTTTCTCCGAAAAGATCATGTGGCCACAGGATGAGTCAATTCAGCTTGCTTGTATAACAGAGAGAAGTGAATTTGGTGGCAGATCAGTAAGTTGAAAGATCTCAGAACTGAGCAGTCTGTCTGTTCCTTTATTATATTCATACGAATAACCAGATGCAAAACTAAACATGTGCAAAACTGAATAGAAATACAGAGTTCACATTTGACTGCAGATGCTTCCTGCCAGCAGAGTAAGTTGGCCTGTGTACTCTCTCTACAAGGAACTGTGAGGTCTGGGGAATGGTGATGTTATACAAGGATTTGTATTCATGGATTGCTGACAAACAGTTGTTTTGATAGTGAGCAGAAGTCATTTGTGTATAGTAAGTAGTTTGTTTCAGTCGGTTCCTTTTCATCTTTACATCTGATGCTAACTTGAGCCTTTGGGAATATAGAATTGGAAAAACTTCCTTGGCCATTAAGTGCAATTTCCTGTAGAAGACATTAAGTCATCCAGAAAGGTCACAAGACTATTCACTCTACTCTCTGAACTCTACAAACCTCAAAACATCCCCAAATACCTGAAGATAGACTTGAGGTATTTAAGAAGAAAGCTCAAGAATGAGAATGTGATAGAAAGTGACTGGGGGAAGATGTGGCTGCCTGCACCCTACAAGGAATTCCGTAAGGCTTAGCTTATTCAGCATGAAGGATGCTGAACTACAGGATTTGTTGCAAAGCATCTGGATATAGAAGTGGTGGCTGCCAGTGTTAAAGCAAATGTAGCAGAAGTCATGCATCCAGTTCCACTTTCAACTCCCACGTGGACACAGCAGCAACTAATCTGGAAGTGCCAATAAGTGTTTGGATGCAGCAGGAGGCAGCTGGCTGCCAGGATGGTGTGCTGTGCTCCTCTTTGCCCCCTCAGGGCACAAGCAGGCTCTTGGATGGACTTGTTCTGGAGGATCTGGCCTCCACAACCCACGCTGTTTTACGTGCCCAGTGATAATGTCTGGATGACCTTAGGAAGTAGATTGTGTGTCTCTAGAAAGAAGCAAATTAAAAACAAAACCCATTACCCCCAGGGGTCTCTTCCTGTCTTAGTAGGGGGCAGAGTCTTTCCTGACTCCAAATCTAATTATTGGTTTAGCCTCGAGCATGTGTGCAAGATGTTAAAACAGGCGTATTTATGACTCTCTTTACGTTTCTGCATCTATAAAATGGGAATAGTAAGGCAGATCTTCCTTTCATAACTCTTTTCTTCTTCATTAATATTGGCACATTTATCAAGACCTGGTGGTTTAAAAGAGAGAACCATTAATGGCAATAGATGCATTTAAATTAAATTTCAATTTCATCATCTGGGATCACTGTCAGATAGCTGATAATCTTTTGCTTGAGGTTAACCAGATCTTTTGAAACTATGGTATGTTACAATATGGAAGACATTATCACAGTACAATTTTTGTGACTCCTGAGCGCTTCTGGCAACATTGTTTTCACTCATTTTTTCTAAATTAGTTCTTCAGGTTTGATACTGGATGGTCTTTAACTGCCCTACACCAGTGGATATGTCCACAGGCATGGTGCATGTCTCCTGGCCTACAGCCGAGAGCTGAGCTCTTTTCTTAACTCCTTCCTTGTACAGCCGAGGTCAGTCTGTCCTGGGAGAAAGATTTAAATGTTAGAAATACAAGAGATGGATGGAGGATGAAGGATACAGCGTCCAAATCTAAGGAGGCTTTATTATTATTATTTTGCAACTGATGGAAATATTTGGTAGGAAAATCCTAACTATACAGCAGCACTCTTTGTTACTTGAGTTTCCATATTTTTCTAGGCCCAGCCGAGTTCCCACTGTCCCCTCCATCTGGGAACAGCTGCTCGGAAAGGAGGGGGAAAGAAAGGATTCTTAGCTTTGAGCAAGATGGTAGAGAGGCAACCAAAACCAGCTGTAGAATGCGTGATATTGATACCCATGACTTAGGGATATTCTCCAACTGATATGTTGTACTATGTTGAAACAGGAGACTGTTGTAAGGACAAAAGAGCCTGCAGGAAAGCAGTCCCCACAGTCACTTTTGTCCTTACGTTAGCTAGAGCATTTTAGAGAATCTAAGCGGAAATTTTAACTGCTGTCATTTGATTCCCACCTCTCTTCTGTCCTTTTCCACAAAACTTCTCAGTGGAAGTTACTCTAAATGCACACAAAGCAATAAAATGCTTCTGCATGCAGTCCCAAAAAGCAGCGCGATCCTTCTGTGTGCAGTCACTGCATTCACATTGGCAAGCTGGCCGTGACAGCTCTTGGGATAAATGTTTTTCAGATGTGGTGTTTTGTTATTAGCTTAAGCTGAGATAAGGGGAGGGGGGGGGGGGCACGCAGGCTGACTTGTGGCAGGTGACGTTTTTGCTTTGTGCTTCTCTTTGAGCCCTTGGTTAGTAAGACTTGTTGTTCCTTCTGCTCTCTGTGTAGTGCCAGAGCCATCGGTGGCAGTGGAATTTTACCCTTCCCTTTTCCAGAACACCAACCTGCGGGGAAAATGGGCATCCCAAGTAAGCATCATCTGCTCCAAGAGCTTTAACAGGGCTGTGGCCAAATCTCGAATTTGTGCTAAAATATGCTTAATGGCAGGAATCCCACTTCTGCTCATGATATAATGAAGAACTGTGTCTGCCAGGGGCTCCTGAGCCTGTTCTCATGGCAACTGGCAGAGAAGGGCTGTCTGAGAGCAGTTGGAGTCTTCCTGTATTGTTGTTGCTGGTGTTAGCAAGGATTGGAAAACCCTGTGACATGTTTGGAAGTAGTTTAAAAATGGCCAGTTGGTGGTGTTTCCTTTCAGCCTGAGTGGGCTTTTTGAGATTTTTTGTGTATTGCTTTAATCTGAACTGTGATGTGCTATTTTGTACTGTTTTTTTTTTTTTTTTTCTATTCTCTTATCGTGGTTTTTGTCTAATATTAATGATAGCAGCAGTATGTACCAGGATGCAAAATCTTCCGAAATAATGGCGGTTGGGGTTACTGAAGGGAAGACTCTGAGCTACCTGATTGCTGCTTGTAGCCACCTGAGCAGCTGCTGTCTCTTCTGAGCTCAGCGCTGCGCTTCTGAGCTTTGCTGCCGGCTGAGGCTTCGGCCCCTACGTGACTCCGAGCGCTTCGCGCAGAGCAGCCCGGCGCCGGGGCCGTCCCGCTGCGCTGCCCCGCGTAGCGCCTCGCCTCACGTCGCAAGTTAGGGAGAAACGCGCGACCCCGGGCGGAGGGCGGCGCGCTCCCGCGGGCGGGGCCGGGCCGGGGGCGGGGAACGGGCGCGCGTGCCCGCCGAGACGCAGCCCCCCGCTCCGGGCCGGCGGCGCGCATGCACGCGGCCGCTCTCCGCCACGCCGCCGCCGCGCCGCCCGCGCTCCGCGGCCGCCGCTGCGGACCATGGCCCCGGGGCGGGAGCTTGGCGCCTTCCTCCTCGCGCTCCTCGCCTGTTGCGGGGGACGGCGGCTCGCGGAGGCGGCCGGAGGACCCGGCGGCAGGAGGGGGGCGGCGGCCGACGCCTGTGGAGGGCGGGTGAGTAGCGCCGGGCTCGGTCCCGCTGCGGCTCAGGTGGGGCGGTGCTGCCGTGAGGGGTCGGGGTGCGGAGCCGGCGGTGCGGCTGCTGCTGCGGGGCTCTGCGGCGGGTCCGCGGCCGGGAGGAACCGCGGCGTTCCCGGCGGGGACGCGGAGTGGGATTTCCCCTCTGTCCGTGCGGGGAGGCAGGTGATAAACGTTGTTACGGGGCTTTGCTTTTCGTTCCCGCTTCTGTTGCGTTTTGCTGTCAGGCTCTTCGTTGCTTTCTTTTCCGTTTCTTTTTTTGCTACTTTTAACTCAGTTTTGAAGTTCTCCCCGGCTCCCAAGCGCGGCTCCCTGTCCCTTTGCGGCGCGGCGGTGCGGGAGCACGGCAGGGAGCGCTGCCTTCCATCGCCGCCCTTCTGTCGGCTGTCGCTGCGGGTTTCCGCGGTGTCACATCAGCGCTTTGAGGGCGCTCCGCGGCGCTCACGTTCGTAGGGCAGCGCGCAGGGTGGCGAAAGTGCTGGGAAACGTCCTGAAGAAAAGCAGTGTTCTACAGCTCGGGACTCAGCTCCGTGCTGCGCGGCTCTGCTGGAGCTGTAAGAGATGGGGATGCGGTGCCGCTGCTCGTCCCGTGCCCCCGGCACGCCGCTGTCTCAGCAAACCGTGGAGAGCTGCGGGAGCCGCGGCAGCGCCCTGCTGTGGTGCAGCCAATGGCACCTTGTGGGTATGGAATCTCAGCGTGCCACAGTCTGCTTCGTGTCTCTCAGATTAGTAGCATTTTATAAAAAAAACCTTTGTTTTAATCGCACGCAGCAAATGTAACATTTTAATTTCTTAAATATTTGTAGTGGTTTCTGCTTTTATTATATTTTCAGCTTTGTTTTCCCATTTCCCTGGGCCTTTCATTCGGTGCCTGGTAGGAGCGTTTGGCGATCGTGCCTTTCTGGAATCCCGGCCTTGGTGCTGTCACCCCCAGCCCTGGCAGAGGAGCGACTGTGAGATGGTCCCGGTTGTGTCAGCTGGGGGTCAATTGGCCGGTTGTGAGAGCTGCGAGCCGAGCCGCCGTGCTGGTACATGACTGATGGCCCCTCTAACACATTGTCTGCTCGGGAGCAGGGCTGCCTTTGAAGTAGGGCCCTGTAGGAAGTAAAGAGACTATTTGCTCTATTAAAATTCCTCGGTATTTCCTCTGTTTAACCACAGGCCACTTCCCCTCTGCCACTCTAAACACTGCGGGGACACTGACTGATTGAAAAGACAGAAGCCCTGCAGCGATTGTGTCCTATTCAAACAGATACCCTTATTGCAGGGTATTTGTGAGCGGTGTCTAATTAACCTGAATTAAGGACATGGACAAATCTGAACGGCTTATATGGAGAAAGGCATGCGGTGAATATGTCTGGTATACATTATAGAAAGCAGTTCAATTAAAGTAGTTCTCAAAGGCATGAATTATCTAGGAAGAAAAAGAGAAACTCAGTATTTTTTTTTTTAAATTTAATTTGGAGAGTTGAGTGTTGTTGCCACGTACACACTGGATATTTTCCTGTGCTAAAAGCCTGATATTTGTTGGTGTCCTTTGTTCTCCTTTTTTGTTTGTGTGTTGTTTTTGAAAATCAGCACTGAGTTCCATCATGGTACATTTACACGAGTAACACCCTTTTGTTTTTTTATTTTTTTTTTTCCTCTCTACAAAACGTAGTTTTATTTTCCTCAGTGTTATGTGGCAGTAAAGGCTGGAGTTGGTGACAGCTGGGCTGGGCTCCGGTTACGAGATTATGAGAGGAAGCATTTGATGGTTTGATTCATAGCTCCTGAAATTACTGTTAACAGTTAAGATTTTCAAAATGAAGTTGTTAAGTATGATTTTTACAGCTTGCATCACAAAACACGTGCCTGTGCTTATTGCTTTCTCTAGTAATACTTTGGTATTGGTGTTGCAAGCTCAACATGTGTCTGTAGCATTAAAGCAGTTGATACTTTGCTGAGTAACTTGGAGAGCACTGATAAGAAATAGAGGTGGTTTCAGTGGACCCAGGCTCTTGCTAAGCCAGTATTTCTTTCACTGATGTTTAATGGCTGTAATGTATTCCTATACTTAGCAGTATTCCAGATTGAGGTAGAACGTTTGCTTAAAGCAGAATAGCATTGCAAAGTAGCTTTCCATGTGGATGGTCCTACCACATCATATGCATACCTTTATCCAGAAAAAAATAAACCAGAGCTGGGCCTCTCTTCATCTTGAGAAAGTATGTCCACATGGGGAGCTATTCTGGAAAAGTATCCTCTGATTTTTTTTCATCCTAGGAACAAGCTGTGAGGCAAGACAGAGTTGGCTGTGATATTGATTTGAATATATTTCAGTTTCATTTATTCAGTGTTAAACACTTGAGCAACTTTAGTCTCAAGTTGTTTTGTAGGTTCCAATGGGAGTACACAGATGGGTAACCTTTTTTTCTGTGTCTAATTCCTTTGAAAATCGTGGCACTGAACCATGTTCAGTAGTGTAAAAGCTCAAAATTAATGAGACTGTAGGATGTGAGAGAATAAAAGCAGAATTTTAGTGAACTTCTTTCCCCTCCACCCTCCAGTTAGCAGAGTCCTACCTTTCTTTGCTCTGCTGATCATAGCTTAGCAACCACTGGGGCTCTCTGTTCCCCTGAAGCCTCCCTTTACTCTCTCCATGTCATCGTCTATGTACCATGCTTAAGGAGCTTTCTTTTCCTTCCCGTTCTGTAGCAAGGACTCTGAAGATCCCTATTTCCTATCATTCTATTACCAGGAGCTCTGCCTACCCTCTTCTTTAGGTTTGTGCTGCCAGGTCCCTGCATTTATCTCCTCGAGCGTTCCACCCTACAGCTAGAGTTCTCCCAAGTGCAGAGCTGAGTTGTGCCAAAGTGATTCTCCTGTCTAAATCTGTGTTTTGGGAAATTGTTTGGGAGGAAGAATGTCTTGTAAAATGGTGAGAAATAACTTACTGGAGTTTAAATTCCTCCCCTTAGATCTTGTTATTTTCCATCATTTAAAGAAGTAGCTTTTTCCTCTTGAAGAGTATTTAAAAACGTCAAAAGGTGTTGAGCAGAGGAAGGACCTGAGAAGAAGCCTAGTGGAAGGTGTTAATGGTTGCCATCAGGGAGTTCCTCCATCCAAAGATTCCCCAGTTCCTTGAAAGCTCTGCAGACCAGATGCCAGCAGTTCTATATCCTCTCTTTTTGGATTTTATTTTTAATCAATAGATATATATATATTTTTCCCCACTGACATATATAAGCAATATAATACTGGCTTAAAATTGATTAATTGCATGACTCCAAGCTTAGTGTGTTTCTTTGGTCAGATGCTACTCAACCTGTTGAGTGCTAAGCCTTCCACGCATGGTTGGCCAGGTAGGCATCTGTATTATTTTTGCTTAAAGTTTGCCTTCAAACTCTTTCCCCCCCAGTGTCATTAATCAGGTAATGTTAGCAGAGATGGTGACCCCATTTATACTCCAGCATCAAAAAATGTTAATGGCACTCTGCCTCTTGAAGTTAATTTAAAAATGCATGTAGTAATGTGAAAATAGGCAGATGAATATTTAGGAGCTTAGAGGTGATTGAGCTTAAATTCTCTATTTCCAGAATGAGCAAACGCAACCAGAGAACAAAAATTACAGAAATGTAAGCCTGTTTATGTCATTGACACTAATTCTCAGTATTACAACAAAAATGTGTTTCCCTTGTATGCTGCTTTTGAAGATGGGAATGAATAAGCTGTTGAGCCAACAAGATTTCTGCAGTTGAAATTTCTTAGGACTGTTACAGATTTGATTTGTTTCCTCTTGAGATCATGTCGCTTAGTTTAGATGTCAAACTTTGCTCCCTGCCCTACTTCTCCCCCACCCTCAGTCTGCTATTGAGTGAGCAGAAGTGTGATAACTGCTGGATCAGAGTTGTTAATTCAAAATCTTGAGATGCTTATTTAAGAACAAGTTCTTTAATAGATGAATGCTTCCTAGCCCACTGGTGAAAAGATGTTAAGCAGTCATGATTAGGCAATACTAGATTTCTTTAGCTAATTATTTGTTAATGCTAATATAAGATGGATGTTACTTAATTAAAGCTGCAACATTTAAAGGGTGTTTAATAAGGACCAGCTGTCTTTTACAACAGATTGGTCTAAAGATGTTGAAACAGAGCTTTGATGTAAACTTGCCTGCCTTATTCTGCTCAAAGGCTGAATTTTACCTATAAATTTACAATGTTGTTTGGAAGCCAGCGAGATGACAGGAGTGTGAAGCATTACTAGCGAAACATTAAGCTCAAATATAGTTTTTAATTTATAATAATAAAAATATTGTTTTTAAAACGCACTGATAAGTTACACTGCTACCACTATAATAATACAGCATAATTGAAATACATTATTTTTTTCTGAAACTCTTATGTTGATGTTTCTATACCATGAATTTTTATGTATGAAAGTGAATGTTATTCATGAATGCATCACACCTATAAAAAGACAAGTTATATCAAATGGATAGTAATTATATCCTTCTCCCTATATTATTCATAAAATATTTTATGAAAAAGATACAAGCTACAGTGTAGCTGAAAATAAGGAGCTATGGGTAGGTCAGTATATCTCAAATATTTTAGGTTATGATAATTTGAGACTCTATCACAGCTTACGTGCTAGCTTGGAAAAAGGATCTTATCCTCTAATGCACGTAGTGTTTGACAGTTGTTGTCTTGTTTAGCTCTTTGTCCTTTTCAGATCTCTTCAAGAGGAGCCAACTTGACTTGACACACAAAACCTATTTTTCTCCTAGAGACTTTCATCAAATACGTGATTAATTGGTAATTGAGTACTATGTTAGGCTAGTAATGAATAGACTCCTTCCTGTGATTTTTATGCAGTATCTATGTAGCAGTAATGTATGGATTGTCCAAAAGTCTGTCAGCCAAACCAAAGTATAAATAGATACTTTAACATGCTTGAACCTTTGTTACTTAGTACATCTTACAATCAATTTTTTATTTAAAAAATAAAATAAAATGTCTCATTGAACAGGAGATGATTCTAAAATTTTCTATCCTGTACTGGATTGTTGTTTAAAGAAGTAAAATTTTTGGAAGTGGGTCTCAAACTTCTGTATGTGTGGATAGTAAATGTTAAGGAACACAGGAAAATACACTTAAGCAGTGTTTCTTCCATTGGCTGTCCACTTGTCATTGGGTCTCTGTGTATCATGTTCTGTCTTATGAATTACTCCTCACTTGCCACCAGATTTATAAAACTGTCAGTGAAGCTGTTTCTACTGTTTCTTAATGCTATTTCCTGTATTTCCTGAAGTTCCTAAATACTTTCCAACTGCAGGTTATTAACTGGTTTTGTTTTTAGCTTAGCAGTTGTGCTTTTACATCTGACTTGAAACCACTCTGAACACAAACCTTCTTGGTTGGCCATGTCTGGAGGCAGGGCCCTGACTTCTGTTTTAGAAAGGAGTTGGAGTTTCCTGCTTTACAGTGATGGCATTTGAGTTTTTGCTACATCTTTTAGTAACACCTGTCACCAATGGTCTCTGCTTACCCAGCTTTGTGTCTCACACCTTTCTTTTTGTTGGTGTCCAATGCTGAGAGTGCTGTTGGTACGAGGCCTGTGCTCATTGGTTGGGTTGGCCAAGCAGCCCTAGGAAATGTTGTCTAAGTGAGCTGCTTCTCAAGTGAAGAGTAGCAATAGGATTCTTTTCTTTTAGTTGCAAGTAAGCAAAGCTTTCAATAAAGTATCAAAATCTGTCAGTAATGCATAAGTAGAATATATGTCACAGGAATTTGTTGAATATGTTGTGATCTTTCTGCACTTTCCAGAAACTTGGAGCTCTCAGTGCACAAGCAACCTTTATTCTTGTTCATGTGGATCTGGTCTTGGGCTGTTTTTCAGCAAGACAGTAGGGCTCATCACTCATTCTGCATCTTTTAATGTGCTCAGAAAAATGTGTGAGAGAGCTTTGTCCAAGGAGACTTCATGCTGGATCGGGTATCATTATCTCCTTCTGTCAGCCTGAGAGTATAAGCTCTGAAATGTACGTTCTGGTTAATTCAGCATAGTTGCAGTTGTGTGCGTCCATGACTGATCTGAATCAAATTCGAACCACTTGGTGATGGGGCAGCATGCAGAAGTGGTTGGGAAGTGGTGGCCTCCATGCTGACAGATGTGCTGTCTTGTTGGCAGCTTTGAGTCTGCAAGCCAGCAGGCTCTGAGGCCTCACCTGGCCTTTTCCTTACAAATCTGGTACAGGGCAGATCACTGTAATGTCTCCAAAGGAAGTGCTGTTGAAATGTGTTTAGGTTTTTGTGACCTTTGTTTGTAATCTGATGGTCTAACATTGAAAGAACAAGCTGCTCCTCTCTGTGATTGACAGAAACTACACAGGACAAACGAGCCTGCAGAGTTCAGAGGGCTGTAGGTGTATGTATATGAACTCATAAATTGCTATGAATTGTGAGAATACACTAACAACCGGACAGCATCACTCTAAGTCTTGTGGCTGCTTTGTGGTGGATATAAGGATGGAATTCTGTGTGTCTGCTGACTGCTTAAAGGTTGCCAAATAATTCCTTTCTACCTATCTATATGTGTGATTCTTTTCCCCACCAAATTGTATGTGATGCGCACTGTTATGCTCTCTGCAGTATGGAAATGCCAGATTTTCCTCGTGGTTGGTGGGCAGACTTGGATTTTAATTTCTGACCTTCCCTATCTTCTTTGCTCTTATATCAGTGGGAGGAATGAGATATTTCTGATCTTACTTCTGACTACATTCAAATCCAACCATGCAATCAGTGACTTCTCTGACTTTTTTTGTATACGGCTGTGGGAAAATTCCTGGTTGGCTGGCTATGAATTAATGAAAATCCTTAGAAGGCTTCGCTAATGATAGCTCCTGTGGCTTTAAAAATGCTGTTCCCTTTTTTAATTTGGGGGAGGTCACAGAGGTTTACAGAAACTAAGAAAAGAAATCTTAACATCTGGTTGTGCTCTGCTGATGACTGCTTTTGTGTGAAGAAAAGTTATGGCGTCTCCTCAGCATCAAACGCATTCAAAGCGATCCTTTCTAAGAACTCTTTGCAAGAATACTTTTCACTCAAACTGTGTTTTCTAATTAATTTTGCTTTGTGTTTTCAAATGGAAGATTTTAGTCTTAACCAAGACATGGGAACCTTGAGCTCATTTTCACTTAAAAAACCCAACGCCCTACCTTTATAAGATAAGCTTCTTTTGAGCTTCATACTTTGAATGTAAACAATATTAATGTGTATTTCTAACATTTTTCTTTAAGTTTGTGGAGCTCTAAGATAAAAACGAACAATGGGATAAAATTTGGGGATACATGAAGTGAAGAGCATTTTCTGAGTTTGTAACTGGTGTACATAGGGCAGTTCAGTTTCATCTCTTTGCACATAAAATTCCAAAGACTAATCTGACTTGTAGATGTCCCTTTCTTATACCTTCAATTCTACCAGTTAAAAAATGACCTTTTAATTTATGCAGATTAAATTTACGTGGAAATTTAGTTCACCAAGTAGGAACACATCACCTGAGAATGTGTGGGTCCAAACTGAATCTTCAAGTGTTACAACTAGGAGCTGTCAGCTGCTCAGGTCGACAGAGATATTCCAGGTGTGACTGGCCTACATTCAGAAAGCATAAAAAATTACAAGTTTAAGAGAGTTTTAATAGTCATATACCCGCTATATCCTATTATCTGTTTTTTTTTGTGAAGGAATTCGAACTGTTTGCGGACATGTATATGTTATTTGCCATTTACCTGTGAAAACAACACTCTAATCGGCTTTTCTTACAAATACAGAAGACATGTAGCTCTGGGAGCTGGTAGGTTTGTTTGTTTATTTCGTCTTGTTCAGGCAGCAGCACTGACCCAGAGCAGTGAGCAGAGTGCCAGGATCAGCAGGGCTGTGCTGCTGAGGACCAAACTCCATCACAGTTTGCTAACGCAGTGATGTCTGATGCTCAGGATTTCTCAACAAGAGCTACCTTCAGTCTCTGTTGTGTAGGTGTGTCCTGGAGCATCCCACGTAGTGTGTTGTCGTAGCATTTCTACTGAAGTGTAAATTTACATCTTGTTTATCATATAGTGATAACTTCCTTGTGTAAGCAGGCCTGAAGGGATGGGTTTTCCCTTAGAAGTGCTGGAGGAGCATTGTGTGCAGCTGCCCAGGTAACAAAGGGCAGCCCTTCCCTGGCTGCCCAGGTGCTGTTCTGTGCTTTGCCCCAGAGCCCTTGTAAAGCCTGTGCTCACTGCTTCACGTTCCTCAAATTTCCATGGGGATCAATGTTATCTCTGTCTGGGCTTGTCTCTAATTATAGGCAGCAGAAACAAAATGAGGGTGAAAACTGGAATTGGTAAGTCGTGCATTTGTGCTGAGCATAAAGGCTGCTCTGTCCAGATGAGCTTTAAACATGGTGTGGGAAGGCAGCACTGCTGCATTGCAAAGCTTGTTAGCAAAGGTCTCAAGCTTGTGCTGGGCTTCCCCTCCAAGTCTTAGAGGTATAGGGTATAAATGGGTGATTTCAGGATGATCCCGTGAGCGCGTGTGGGTCTTTAGAATCTTGGAATGGGATTTTGAAAAAGAATGGAGTACCCTAACTCCCATTAACTTTCAATAGGATTTGTTCTCTTTTGTGGCTTGGAGTGTAGTTGCATTTTATATGGACTCACAGTGAAGCTGGTTGGAGAAATTTTCACTACCATCTGCTTCCTCCCATTTGGTGCTTGCCCATTCCCACCTGTGTTAAGGCACCTGTTTGCGAGCTGCATCATGAATCACATTGCTCAGACCCTTTGGATGGAAGGTATCCCAGCTTCTTCTTTATTTTCTTTTTCCTTCACTACTTGGGTCAGCTCAGTCGTGTGGGCAAAGTGAGGTCCCAGGCTCTCGTGTGAAGTGTCTGCTCTGAATCCGTGAGCTGCAGCACGAAAGAGCAGCTGGGGCTGTGCAGGGAGTCAGGAGCTGCTGGGACTCAGTCTGTGCTTCAGTCAGTGTTCCATGCAACCCTTCAGATACTTTTAAAATTCCCACCAAGTGATGGGCCAAATGTAAAGCCAGCTGCTTTAATTATCAAGTAGTATCTAATATCTGTCTTTCTGTTAACAACGGAAACATTTTGCTAAGATACTTTTCAAAGAATATCAGTAACATCTGTTCCAAAACAGTTACCACTTTGCTTTATTGTTTACATTTTTTTTTCCAGCAAATCACATTGGTGGTGTTTAGTAATTATCTTTATCTTAAGATACCCTTTTTTTTTTTTTTCCCAGCAAGACTAGTAGGTTAACCACAACAAATCAGAACAGAAAACCCACAAACACCTTACCCAGCCTGACCCACAGCAGGTGAAAAGTTGTTATTCCATGCTTCTTCAGAACATCAATGGAAACAAAACCTTTATCTTTTATTCATTAGCTAGGAATAATGCAGGTTGGGATAACTTAGGTTTCTCCATATAGTTGCAATTGAAGAAGTAATTCGCTAATCGTGCCATTCACTTTTGGGGTTCTTTTTCAATCAGGACCACTAGCCGTGAAATGTCATGCAGAGGTTTGGAAATGGGACATTCAGCTCGTAAAGAATGAGCTGCAGGGACAGAACTTTCTTTCTTTATTACATTCTGGAGGTATGTGCAGGACTCAAAGCCACAAAATAAATGCTAGAACAAAGCCCGGTATCATCTAACAACTTTGGTGGGGACGGTAACTATTGTTCAGTGTGGCCACATGACATTCACTGTGTATGTTTTAGTCATGGTTTGGTGTTCCCCATTCAACTGCAGAAGTCAGCAGTATGCACAGTCTGGTGGTGGCACTCAGAGGTGCGATGTCACCCCGTACAGTTAGCTTTTGGTGCAACAGAAAGGAATTGTTTCCACCTTTATGTTTTACAGTCACATCGGGTAGTTTTTCACTTGTAAGTTAGCATTTATACTCGAGGTGAAACACAGTAGGTTTTTGCACTTTGGACAGTGATGTAATTCTGTTTTAATGGAGACAAAGTGTTTCCGTTCAATGACTTAGGTTTGGTTATTTATGTGTTCAGTTTAACTTTGATGAGAGGAAGCCAAGTAAATGTTTTAGAGAAGTTCAGGTTCAATTGAACTTCTTTTTTTAATCTGTGCCTATAAATGCTTAAACTCTTAAATTTTGCATTGTGCTTCTGGCTTCCTAAACAAGATGACCGCTAGAAGGGAACTCGTGCATGACATTAACTTTTGAGATGGACACTTCTTGTTGTTAGAAAAGATTGTTTCCTGCAGAAAGAAAGGTCAGTTAGTGTGTGAATCTTGAAAACATAAAAGGTTAAAATGTTGTTGTAAATGCTTTTCAAGTATTTTTAAAATCAAGAGACTTTTTTTCATGGTTTGATCAAAGTCCCCCAACCTGTGGCTCTGTTTTTGTTGCACACGCTGATGGTCTGTGGATAACATTACATTTTTTCAGCATGAAACCGAACACTTCAAATCCCTGAAGCAGTCTCAAATTTATGGTTAATAAAAGAATTTATTGTACCCAATGTCATCTGTTATATCACTCTGGGAACAGAAACTGGCAGCGAGCGGACAGGAAATATTTCCATTTCAAATCACTTCAATCCCATGGTCTGGGGCAAACATCTCTGATTTCAGGAAAAAATCGCTGTGAATATCAGTGCAACAGAAGTATTTTGTTAACAAATTCTAGTCATCAACATTTTTCAGATATTTTTTTCTGCTAATAGTGTTCTATGTCAACATTAGTAGTGTCTTGTATTTTCTGTTTCAGTATTAATCCCTTATTCCTTCTGCCTTGAAAAGATTAGTAGTTATTGTCAGGGAAATATCTATGCACACCAAGTAAATAGTAGGTTGACAAGTTACTGTGACATGGCCAAACTGCTTCCTGCAGTTAGATTGAGGTATCTGTGTTTTCCATGTCTTAGGTATATTTTATGTGCTTCAAGTACTTGAAAATGTTGAGATGTTCACAGAGTTGAACATAAAAATGGATGTCAGGAGACACTATAACCAGGAAAAAGTGTTTTACATCTCAATCTTTAGCAGGTACTAACATCCTGATACACAGAATGTTTTCATTTTCATACTGTTGTGCATTGGTGTGCTGTGGCTATAAAGTTTGGAACCGATTGATCAGATTAATTGTATATTTCGTTCTTTAAAACATACGTATTGGAAACAGGAGTGTTCCATAGTTTGTAGATACTGCATTAGACTGATTGCAGTTTGTTTAGAGAGGATTTTGAGATGAAAAGCAATAGAACTGCATTTGGCTTTAAGCTTATTTGCAGCAAAAAGAAGTTGACCTGGCATGATTGTAAGGAAGTTGTCAGAAGAGCACGTGAGAAGAAAACATGCAGTGGTGGCCCTGTGAGTTTTAGATGCAATAATTTTTGAGCCCTTTCTTCTTCAAACAATTAGTTTTATTCTGTGGTTTGGTTAACGTGGAAGAAAAAAGGAGGTAATGGCAGCATTCAAAATGTTGCAGTGAAAGCTGGATGTCACCCAAACTGGAGCAGCTGATTGCTTCGTTGGCACCCTGCTTCTGGTGGGCTGGGAGCATGGCCTTGTGGAAGGCTCAGTGTGTCACCACTCTGCACGTCACCTTTGTTTCTCATTAAATGTTTTACATATTAGTTTTGTAAGTCTTTTCTAAGACTCAGTGGATTACACTTTAGGTTTCAAATGGTTCTTGTCGAACTTATCAGCTCTTATTACCAGTTATCCTGATGATGCTATTACAATAACTTAACCTTGCACCTTATTACCAATCAAAACAACTCAAGCAAGTAATCCACACATTCTAGTGTGGAAAACTGTTTGTGTCTGCAGTCAAGCCTTCGCTTCTGTGTATTAGCTTGCAGTTTACTACTGTCAAGAAGTTACTTAGGCATACTTTTGTTTTGCTTCACATCCCTGCAAAACTGGAAGACAAACATTAATAGGGTCAAGACTTGTAATTTAACTCAGGTAGCTTGGAAATATTTATTGAAAAAAAAGAAAGAAGTAAAACCAAGGCATTTCCCTTTTAAAGTGGGGAAAAGCTTAATCTGTAGTTTGTCATAAAGCTTACTTGTGTGAATATCACCAAAGGACAACTGACAGCTGAGTCCTGTACAGAGAGCATAAATACAGAGCATAAGTGTATATACGCAGAGTATAAATGGAAGTCTTTTCTCTGAAGACATTGCTATCTAAAATTACTTTGTAGGAACCAGGGGAAAGGAAATTCTGCTATCCTGTTTTACAGATGGGAGGCTGAGGGATAAAAGATATTAAATTCCTCTAAGTTTTAAGTAGAAAGTATGGATAAAACAGGAAATGAGTCTGTGTTTCCTGGGTCTCTGAGCAGGGAGAATCACCAGACTGTTCTTCTGTTCAGAACATGGTGAAGAAGGTGCTCGTGTGTTTTGTTTTTCAGTGACCAGCACTACAATACAGCGTACCTAAAGCATTTCACGGAGAGGGAAAGCGAGATTAAAAATGCATCCTTTTTCAGTCTTAAGTCTTAACAACCATCCTCCATCCTCATCTTCATTGCACATTACTGCAACACTGCAGGAATGTGCAGGTCTGTGAGGTGCTAATAAGGAGTGTGCCGTGCTGGTGCAGTGCAGTGCCTCGCGTGGTGCTGCTGGATGGGCTCGGCCTGGTGCAAGTGCTGTGTGAGAAAATATGCTGGACTGCTGTCCTTGCTGAGGGCTTTCTTTCCACTTGACCAGCTTCTCTGTGTGGTACAGTGCTCTAAAGTGAAGAGAGAGGTGGATGAAATGCAACTCAGATTACTTCTTCAGGGTTCTTTCACTTCTAAGGACTTTGTGTGGAATGAGTCTGGATCTTACTGGCGCTGTTTCTGTGGAACGCAGAGGAAATTCTTTAGAACAGCAGAACAGTGGGATTTGTCCTGAGCTTAAATGTGCTCTGTGCCATTTGTGAACCTCAGAATCATAGAATGGAATCATAGAATCATTAAGGTTGGAAAAGACCTCTAAGATCATCCTGTCCAACCATCCACCTGCCACCACTGTTTCCCACTAAACCATGTTCCTTAGTGCTACATCTGCATGTTTATAGAGTGCAGGTGATGAGAGTGGGCCCATATGTCCAGTCTTCACTATCACAGTCTTCACCCTCAGGCATTGGATGGGAGGGTTCCTATTGTTTTTCCCCAAGGTGTGATTTCATATTACTTATTAATGAGTTTGTAAATTTATCATATTAAATAATTTGATAAAAAATGAAACAACACCAGCAGCACCCCCAACAAAAACAAAACAGATTTTATTTGCAATAGATTTTTTTTTAAACTCTTTTTGGAAGATCTGATTTTAACCTTTCGCACTAGAAATCGAAAGTGCCCCAAGGTACTTGGATCCTTCATGAAGCATTGTAAGACCTGAGACAGCAGCTAAGCACCTGGCACCAATGGCACAATTCAAAGCCCAAGCAGGCTGTGGGAGAGGTGGTGTGTGATGGTGAGTTTTAGAAGATTCGTGCTTTGTGTCAAGAAGTATAATTAGTAATTAGTATGCTAGCATACTAGTTAATAAATAGTGGTTATGAACTAGCCACTTACTGCATGGGCAGAACGTGCAACCTTTGCTTTGGCTGTCTTTCAAAAGCACTTAATGTTAAATGCATAGGAAAAAGCATCTCTTAAACTATTTTACTTATATAAGTGTATTACAAAGTGTGATATCCATAGGCTGTAACTTTTATTAGTGGAAACTGACTGGAGTTTCGATACCGTTCCAAACATTAAATCTCTACTTAAAATTTGTATTTGGATTCCTTTTTTAGTAGTTAAAAATCTTACGGGATTCAATAGCACGTAAGGCCCGAAGAGTTTGCCAGTACAGATATACTTAAAACACATGCATTTCCTTGATATTTTTCCAACAATGAAACTTAGCAATACTTAATGCTTTTCAGCTCCAAATTCTGAGCACATAGGAATATTTGAATGTGTTCTGTCTTCTGTCCATTATTCATAGCAAAGTTGTTCTATGAGAAGGGCGGCTGCATAGCGTGGTTAGGGATAAGTCTGCCATAACCAGGTGAGATCTGAGGTAAAATTTGCTCAGCACTGGTGGTTCATTTTGAGAAATGCCCTCCTTAGAAAGCTGTGTTCTGTGAGGTTATATTGCGTTGTGTTCTAATTCCTGGTGTTGGCCACCATTTGGCTGATCTTCTCCTGCCCAAGTGGCTGCAAGAGAGAGAGGGGCTTGGGAGAGGGGTTGTGCTGTTGGGTGCTGCTGCTTCCAAGTGTCTTCAGGTGGATCAGAAATGTTTGTGCAGCTTTGTGTATGTTTCTGACACATTTCACATGGAGGATTTTTGGCTGCAGATACTATGACTGTGCTCATATTGACTAACCAGCAGTGTATAAATTCCCTGGCAGCTGAAACTTTAAATCTGCAGCCACCAAATGTCTGCATGTGTCTCAAGTTCAGCCATGTGGATCATCAGCACACAGCAAGCACCGGACCCTCTAATCCGCCCTGCTGATTGTGTTACTGCTTAAGCTGTGGGAGTAATTTTCATCGCTGTCGACCAGGACTAGGCAGAGGCGTCAAGAAGAAATTTATTTGCTAAAAGCACATAGTTCAATAGTAAGAATCTCCATTTGCGTGCTTGGCTCAGGGAGGTGGGAACAATTTATAGCTGAGAAGGAACTAAAGCTCTTACCTTTAACAACCTCAGAAGGAAGGGCAGCATGGCTGAGGCGTGTTCCTGGCTCTGCAGGAAGCCAGCTTATTCAGCTCGTCCATTTGCTTTGTGGAAGGAAGAAAGGGAGGAATACTTGATTGCCTTCTTGGGAAAGGGGAAGGTTTATAGGGATGGGTAATTACTTTTGCTACCTTCCCTGATGTACAAGAACTTTTACTTCTAAGCAAAAATAATTTTTAGTAATTGTGTTTGCTGCTGTAAGCACAGTAAAAATGGAATGATCGTTGTTTTTCCATTCATATTTAAAGAAGGAAAGACTGATACACTCATTATGCTCTTTCTGATCTGAAAATGCAGTAATCTGCCCCTTTTGATGAGGAGATTATATAACACAGCTGAGTGCAGAATAAAAGTGGCACTTCTTGGCATGTTATTATTTTTGTGTCCCTCTTTGTGCAGAACTTAATGCCAAAGAAATGGTTGTGTTGCTATGGAGCAGATCCCCACCTAGTTTTTCATTTTCAGAGCCTTTTTAAGTTAGATGTCTCACAAAGACGGTGACTTTGGGAAGAGATGCTTGTATTGTTTCAAATAAAATTGTTTTCCACTCCATCTCCTGCAAAACCAAATTTTGTGTGAGGTATTAGAAACTCTGTTGGGGGAATGGTGAAAGATTCTTTAAAGCTGGAACGTGGAGGACTTTGGCAAGCAAAGTAGTGATCGTTCCTGGAATTGAATCATACTGTTCACTAACCCTGAGCTTTTAAATTGTATGGATGAGTACAATTGTATTTTTCTAAATCCCCAAGAAAAGTGTGTTGTTTTTTTTTTTTTGTGTGTGTGTGTTCAAAATAATTGCATTACTTCAAAGAAGGGATTAAGATGGAACAATCCCAAATCTTGTCTATTTTGAAAGTTTCAGAAGTTCTGTGGTACTCTGATCAGTAGAGTGAAGTTACTGCTAAATTGCTGTGCTCTGTATCCTCCCGAATCAAATATTTGGCTTATTTATGTCTTTGTCATACAAAACTCAATTTTTTAAAAAATATATATATATATATTTTGTTACAGTCATGAGATCCTGTGAATATACAGTACTTTCCTTAGTGCTGCCTGTATATTTCATCTATGGAAGTAAGAATTAAAGTTCAGTTTCTAAGAGTATGTATTTCATACTTCACAACTGCAAAGTATTTCTCAGTGAGTTTCTCTCAAAGACAGGAAAAGGATCGAGACTAGAGGAGAGGACACTGTGTAAATGCACACAAAACAGAACTGACATGCTGTGTCAAATTTGTTGCGTTTCCAGCCTTTGTGCAACGTTCTGCTTTTAAAGTTTCCTTCTCTGCAGCTGTTGTTCTCATTTTCAAAATTTAAAAATCAAATAGATAATCTCATTCTCTCATCCTGTACTACAAATGAAGTATTTTCAATTCGATTGCTCAAATTTGTTTGCAGTGAAAATCTCCAACAGTGCAGTAAATTAAAGAAGTGGCTTTTTTTCATTTTTTTTTTTTGAGCTAGAACCTTCTACCTTTGAGCTTAGCAAAGATGAAGTTACAAGAAAACTTGTCTTCAACAATAAAATTAAAAGGCATGTAATAGTAATTCATTGAATGACACAGTTATTGTCTAATCTTAGCAAAGGTTTGTCTGCATAGCAGACCTAGGGACCCCCGTGATAAGCATACCACATGGTTTAGGGACCACGTCATCCTCTGGTAGGATTGAAATCAGCAGCTGCTAAATTCTCCCTACCCATTAATGGTGGGAGAAAACCATATCAAGCTAAAATGGCAAAAGAATATGTTAAAACAAAATGAAGTTACCTCTGGGAAGGTCAACCATAAAACCATGGTTAATGCCATGATTTTTGTAAAAATTTTTGTTTTAGTCAAAGGGAATATGTGTTCCTTAAATTGGTTTTGGAGAAATAAATATTCCATGTTCCTTTTAAGAGGATGTTTTATTTCCCAGATTCTCATATATTTCCTCTTCAGAGGAAAACAATGCTTGGCTGTAGTTTTTTCTTTTCTCTACAAGAGGGATTGAAAATAAAGGGGTGTTGAGAGGTTAGGAATAGCACTGGACTTGAAGAATATAAAATAAAAGATTTGCAGTCTCTGCTTCTGCCCACTCAGACTAATGTTCACAGATCCCTAAAATTGCAGAAGCCTGCTATTCTGAGTTTTGAGGATGAAGCTGGGCAACTGCATCTTGTGGGAGTTGAGGACAGGTTGAGGTACTGCAGGAAAAGAAGTGAAAACATTAATGGAGAAAACAGGCGGCTCAAACTAGGTGTGTCTGCAGGAGGTAGTTATGCCACTGACTTCAGCAGAATTGTATATGCTCAAATTGGGGGTGGCTGTGGCTTAAAATGCTGAAATGGAAGGTTTCCTCAAGGAGTGCTGTGTACCAGCTAACAGAAGCCACTTAGTTTCTGTAATGACTTCCCACTCAAAAACATGTTTTCACAGTGTTTAAAAAAACAACAACAACACAATTTGCTGTGAAGTATTGGAAGATTCTTCTGAAGGGAAAAAACGATTTCTGTAGGAGCATACCTGCCTAATTTTAGCATCAGTGTCTTGTGACATTCTAGGTATGGTGTAGCATTTGAATATTCTTTTTCTGAGTCATTTTGCGTATGTTTAAAATCAGCATCATCAAGTGAGCATCTTGCTGAATGGCCTTAAGTTCTCATTAATTCTTTTTGATATTGACGTGTTTCTTTTCACCTTGAGAATAATAAACACATTCATTATTTAAATTCTGTCTCCTGCTTGGTTCCATTTAAATTCAGGTGCCTCTACACCCCTTGCAGTGTATCTGGGCAGTTGGATTTCTAATCCATTACTCCAATGCTTGTTGTCCCTCATTTATCCACGCTTCTCATTTTTTCATTTCCCACATTTTTCTGTTGGATTTTCCTACAGCTCTGGAAAGTTATCACACATTTATCTTTTTTTCTTTTTCTTGCTACCAGTAATTTTCCTTAGAACAATCACTATAAGATTTTCACTTCATTTTCGTATGATATCACTGCTGAAATGGCTGATGGACCAGAGACAATTGGATGGACAGAGATAATTTTTTTTTCTGAAGACTGAATGTTATAAATATAGCTACTCTGCAACTAGTTGTTATTTTCTTTCTTATCTGTCTAGCCTAATCTTTACATCATCACTGTCTATGAAGTATAATCTTGGGAAGGGAAGTGAGAGCATATAACATTGGATTCTGCAGCACCAGTAAATTAAATAGTGCTGTAGCATTTGGGGTGTCTGAACTACTCCTGCGTTCACTGCTGGGATGGATGAGTTTGCTTTTTGACTTTGCTTTATGCCCCTGAATCAGTCATTTCTTTTTTTTTTTTTCCCTCCCAGTATGTAGTTTGTAACAAAGTAATATTCTGCTTTTCGTATCTCAGCAGATTCAGGATGCAGATGCCACAAAGACACAGTCTTTGCAGTTCCTCTGCAGCTGAATTTAATGTGCAGTGGCTCTAAAGATGAAACAGCAAAACATTAAAAAAAAACATCTAAATCTGGTGATTTCTAATGCAAGCAATGTAATGAAGGAACACACAAAGTACTGAAGCTGAATGAAGCCTGGCTTTAAATCAGAAATTGGCACCGAGAAGTTTATTGATACATGAATTCACTTATAACAAAACTACTTCTCAGCTGTCACTGAATTGCTTTATTTACAAATGTTATTTCCATAGTATGTGCATACAATGTGGGTAGATACATAAATAGAAATATGAAAAACGTTTTGGTTTGGAATAGTCAGTTACACCAGAAGTATAGTAGCAATGGTACCAAACGATCTACCCAGGGTTTAGAGGTCATTCTGCATTCAGTGGAGTATATGGTCAGTGGTTGTAGAGCAAAAATGAGGGTGGGTTTTGTATTTTGCTGTGTTCTGCTGGGAGTGATCCAAACTGCAGGCATATGAATAGCACAGATAATTCATCTGCATCGATGGCTGTGGAAATAGAAAATATCTTGTTGTAAAACACTGAGAAAGCTTTAAAATGAAAATAGCAGATGTCAAATCTACAACCTCCAGTTTACTGAGCAGTGAATATGGTAAACATTGATTATTCGTCTTGATGTTAGGGTTCAAAACCAATTGTCCCTTCAGTTTGCCTTGGGGGAGCGTGAAATGAGGACCATGTGTGCATGGATTAGCAACATTCGAAAGATGAATCAGGATTGCTGCTTTGGTCTGGTGCACAAGGCTGTGCTTGAGGGGTAGTGATTTCCTACCTTGCCCAGATCTCTGTAATTAGTGCTAGCATGGGTCTCCTTTCCTTGTACTGATGTTAAGTGGCGGCCTGACAATGCCTATTCACACATGGAATTGCCTTTCTTGAGTGAAGGAGAGTTTGCTCAAAAGAAGTTAATGTTGAAGTATACTTAAGTGTTGTTTGTAAAGGCAGTTGTCAGGTGATTCTGAGATTGCCTATTCCTTCTCTGGCAGGAACTGTCAAACATATATGGAAGAAATGGTACTTTCAGCTTGACAAAGGATGGGAAGCACTGTATGTTTCAAATTAAAAGGGAGAGGAAAATGTTCAATAAAACTAAATCAGATTATTTTCTTTCTGTTATATTTAATTTCCATTGTATTTGCTGCCTGGCAGTAGTAACATTTAGCTTTTCTCTGACACAAACAGTTTCTGCTGTTAACGTTTTCTTTAGCATTTCTTTCTGGAAATGGAGTCCTACGTCTGTTCCTTTCCAGACCAGTAATGAGTAGAAACAATAGTTGTAGATGCATTTCACTAATGAGAATGTACCACGTATGTAGGCCAAATATCAGAAAATTACAAAAACAAACAAAAATAGAGATTACCTTTGCATAATAGTCTTTGTCTCTCATGAATAGTCACACTGTTTCACGTTGAAGGATGGAGGCTTGAAGTGAAATGCCTGCACATGCCTTATCAGCCCGGTGAGTTAGTCATTCATTCTTCAGGAGATGAGGTGCATTAATGTTAAGCAGAGCTGTGCTAATTGAAGATATCTTAGGATCTTAACCTTCGCTGTTGATGTAGGTTGAGGAACAATTCCAACATTAATCTCTGTGCCTTGAGGTATGCGTTCTGTGATGGAAATTCTTTCAGACTTACTTGCGCAATAGTGAAGAGGGATTTGGATTTTGCTTCTCGTGTTTTCTACAGAATTCTGTGTTTTGAGCTCATGTACTGCGAGACTGAATGTTTCTATCAATAACAGCCCCCCACCTCCACTTTTTAACAATCAGGATTATTTGTAACTTAATCTGTGTGCATTTCAACTTTGATTATCTGCTTAAAGATCAGTACTGTACTCAGGCCTGTATTTAGAAGATGTTTTGGCTATTTTCTTTGCAATATGTGCCTTCTCAGTCCCTGTGTGTAGAAGTATGTGGACCGAAGGGATTTTTTGGACAAAGCTCCAGGCAATGGAGCTTTCTAGGAATGCTCAGAATAAACTAAAAGCTACGTGTAAATTCGGCCAATGTTAGTGGTTAATTAACTAGAGCATAGAGCCCTAGGGCCCTAACATTAGCATTTATAGTTTTAAAGTATGTGCTCTAAACAAATTGTCTTAGCAGTAAGCCATTCAAACAGCATGCCTACTTTATGGCTTAAACAGGAGGGCGTGCTTCCTGGAAGAACCTTTGGCTCCCAGCAGGAAGGACTTGGAGGATAACCACCAAAGTATGGTTCTCTACCTAGCTGACATGTTATAACATAAAACTTGTGTGACAACTATCTAGTTCACCATTTTAAGGTGCTCCTCACTCTTTCCCAAATTTCTACAGCCTTTCTGCATTTTTTATACACTTTTAAATATAAGGAATAAAAGATCAAATGAGTGAAAATAATTGTGCTGATTTTCAGTGGGGGTTTGGTGGTATTTCTCATCCTCAAAGCTTCAGTTCTACGACCTTAAGAGTTGAGCAGAATTGAATATCTGTCTTTTCTCACTTATAAATATACAAAGCCAGTGTTATTTTTGTCTTTTTTTTTTCGTATGTTTGATCATCACACGCATGCGCTGTCTTTGTTTTGCTGGAGTTAGTTAAATGGGATTTTGTGTAGCTTAAGAGAAACAGGAAATATTTCAAAAGAGAAAAGATATTAGTAGAAAAGTTAAGACTTGGGGAAAAAAAATTGACACCTTCCTGTTTCAGGAAACATTTTTGTATAACAGCTTGTTTAACGCCAAACTAAATCAAAGCTAAACAAATGCAAAGCCACCTGAGAAGAAAGTGAGATTACAAAATTGACTTCCAGGGGTACTATTAAGATCTGCTTTGCTTTTGTTCTTCATATGCTATTTTATATCTTTTTGCAAGGTGATTACACTCATACTTTGTTCTTCTTTCTAACCACTTGGCCGTGAGATGCAGTGCGTGTTTATGCAATTCTGACAGCATCTGCTTACAGTTGGAGTCCTCTTATACTATTAACTTCTTCTCTTTGCATTGTAGTGCTATGTATATATAAAACCCATATATAAATGAAAAAGGATAGCTGGCAGAGGTGTTTAAGTTCCTCTCAGAGGGCAGTGGGGTGGTTCTGATGGCACCTTAGTTTCTGTGACATTGAGCGAGACGTGGTGTGTTTTCATAATGTTTGAGAACATATTATAAAATATTTGATCTAAACAGTGTCTGATATGGAAGAATGAATTTCTGCAGTATTCACATCTACTGGTATAGTGAAAGATGTGTATGTTGTTCCAAAAGTAATGCCTCCTATTTTATTTCCACAGAAACTATAGCAGATACAAAGAGCACAATAACATTATTTGATAGAGCAAATTAGCATGCTTTCCCTAGTACTTTAGAATGCTATTTTCCAACGTAGTCACCACCCTTAGCAACATTATACTGGGAATGTTGGTGGCAGGAATATGCAACCTGATCCGTTACTGCTTGTGTTTAGATTGTCTGACTGATGGTGTGCCTAAGCAGAAGAAAAAAAAACCACATAAGTTCTCTTATTGTCCAAAACACTACTTACAAAGCAGGAATGTTCAAAATTGTTTGTTTGTTTTTTTAAATTCACATTAATTTCTTGATATTTCTCTACAGGGCCTGTCATCTGTCACCAAGAGCAATGGGCTTCTCAATATCACCTTTAAATATGACAGTAAGTAGAAAATTCGCACTTAATTCACAACAATCAAGTATGCAGTCTCAGTTGTCAATATACAGCAGTATCTTTCTTAAAAATGACTCAAAGAGTAACATGACCTCTTTAGTTCCAAAACAACTTTCAAATCTAGGTTTGTTTCTTCTCAGTCTGGTGGGTCTTCCTATATTTCAATAATTAGAGTAAGTTGGTCTAATCCTTTGTAGTAGTTTCACTATCAGATCATTCACCCGCTATTGGTCAGGGAATTATAAAGAGTGTTTTCATTCTGTTGAATAATGCAGTCACTGAAAACTTTACACAGAAATATATAAGTGGCCATCATCACTATAAGCTCAATGTACAGACGAGAAGGTCCCAATTTATAGTTGCAGGGTTGGAATAAAGCCAGTGCAAGTTCCATCCATCCCTTCTTCCCTCCCTTTTTTTTTTTGTCCACTCAAATAATTCATTCTCATTATCCTTACATCCCTCAATTTAATGCTAATTTCTGAATTTGGAATCTTTCATTGTGAATTCATTTTTTATCTAATCTTCTTAAAGAAATGAGCAAGATTTAAGCACATCAGATTGTACAAGAGATAACTATATACAAGTTACCATTTGTTATCTGTACAAAGAACAACAGTAAGAAATGTCAGTTGGAGCAGAGTTCCGTGCTTTTATTTCACACAATGGAGTTTGTTGAAGTCCCAGTGTCTGTCGCATTTTTTCCATTAATTCTGGCACCAGGAACTGTAATTAACCAATGGCAATTGTTAATTCAAAGTTCTGCTGGCACTGCACACTTCCTGAACGAAGGTATTATTGGAATTATGCAGTACTAGGGAGAGAGGTCTCTGATATCAAGGCTAAAATGTTCATATAATGTGGAAATACATTCTAAAATTGAGTAAGCCAGTGTAAAGCAGAATGTGGCTTGCTAGCTATGATTTAAAGGCTCTTAGCTTGCCACACAGCAACTCTAATGAACTCAGTTTTATGATCTCCTATTAGTTGGTTAGATTATTTATTCAGGTGAAAAACAAATGTTTGTATGTTTTAATATTCCAACTATATTCAAGTAAAATAAGTGATTTCCTGAAAAAAGTGCACTTTTTCCGTGTTGTTTTCGTCCTAAATTTGTTATTCTTTGAAAATATAAATCAGTGTCTTGCAGTCAGACCTCAGACATTTGTGTTATAATGCATTCTGGCAAATTATCATTTGACCAGAAATTTTAGCAAGCAGGATCCAATATCTCGAGCTTGCTTTTAATTAGTTCCAGACCTAGCAAAAGCTGTTACTTCAAAGTTTCCATTGAAAGAGATGCTCTATTCTCTGAAGAGGAAGTTCATGCTGTCATTCCATTCACTCATAGCAACAGAATTCTACAAACAGCAGAGTAAACACCAAATGCCCAGCTTGTGGAAAGAGCAGTATTGTACAAACTGTTCTGTTTTTAATTGTGGGGCAGTTACATGAAAGACCACTTACCATCATTGTTTGTAGCAGAAAAGTCGTTTTCTAAAACTACTTTTTACTTAGCTATTTTTTTCCTTCTTTAAGGAGCACATATCTGAATTAAATTCTGATTTCTTGTATTGGTTTATTATAGCATTTGATTTTTTTTTTAATTTTTTATTTATTTTTTACAAACTCTATATATCCAAATGCAAACCATATAGATTACATCTGGATTTTCAGGTTTATCATCAGTTACTGAATGGGTGGCAGAGAAGTAGTCAAGATCGAGCAGTATCTGTAGTTAAGAGCACTTCTTGGGCTCCAGTTCTAAAACTTCACATCGTTATTGTTGACATCAGAGCCTGGTCATTCACCAGTGTTCTCTTGCTCTGTGCACTGTACGTGCACAAATTAAATGGCAGTGCTTACATTTTGAGTAATTAGTGAGGGAAAAAAAAAATACTCTTTAGAGAGTTCCAAAATATGTCATTTTTACAACCTGTGATACGGGCTGCTCTGGCATTCCAAAATGGTAAATGAGGAGTCCTGCAAATGAGGCTTTGGCAGCTCATCGAAGTGGTTGTGCTCAATGACTTCTGAAGCTTTGAACTGTTTTTCATTGTTCTAAGACAAAAGCTTCATGTTGATATACTGTACAGTATTAATTTATTTTAAAATAGCGTGCATAACTTTGCTCACTCTTGAAGAAATGTCAGAGAATTAACTTCTTTATTCAAGTAGAAAAATGTGGGCCTTCCTGGAAACTGAAGTTTCAAGATTCTTCTCTGATGTGGCACAAGAACCAGGTTGGTTTAGGTTGCCCAGAGATGCGGTGGAAACTCTGAGCCTGGAGACATTCAGGGCCAGGCTGGACCAGGCTCTGAGCTGTGGTTGCCCCTGTTCAGAGAAGAGGACTGGGTGACCTTCAGAGGTCCCTTCCAACTCTAAGGGTTCTACGAACTCATGTTTCTTTTAAAACATTTATTTCTCTGTATTTTCAGACTGCACTCCTTACTTGAATTCAGTGGGAAAACACGTGATTGGAGATGTGCAGAATATAACCATCAGTCAGTATGCATGTTATGAACAGGTTGCAGTCACAATACTTTGGACAGCAAATGCCGTTGGTAAGTAGTAGAGGAAAGTGAACTAATTAATCGTGTCTTTGCTAATGAATTCTTGTTGATCAGATCAGTTAATATAACTGAATTATGCTTGAAGCATTAAAGAAAACTGCTTAAGAAAGAAATTCTTGACAGCTTTGCAGAACTGCTGCTTTAAATAAGCTATTAAAGGAAAGATGTACCGGAGAAGATAGATTCTTAACAGTAAGGTAAATGATTTCTCTAATAAAAACAACATTTTTATGGTAACCACTGATAGAGCAACTGCTTTGACTGGAATGAAAAGGAAGGGTTCTGGGGTAAGGTTACAGAGGTAGCACCAGACCTGAAATTCGTTCACTGTTACCATTCATAGTCAAGCTGTCGCAGCAATGAAGTTGTTTTCAGAAGCCTGCAAAGTGCTACAAGTTGACAGAATCTTTATAACACTTCAAAGTGAGGTGGGGAGCAACCATGAAAATGTTCTGTACCACACAGAAGTTCACTGTGTTTTTTTTTGTTGTTGTTGCAAAGAGCTTAAAAGAGTTGTGCTCATGTCTTTGAGTGCTTTTCAATATCAAGTAAATCATTAGAGTTAAGCATAGTATAGTTTTTGAAATTAAAATGTTTGATTAATGTTCATTTCTTCATACAGCAGTCTCTCAACTTGATATTTCATGGTTCATACAAAGTTTAATTTTTTTCTTACAATTAAATAACATGGGAAGTTTATGTGGTAAGATGATACCCTAAGTGTTGAGGTATGGCAGCTGAAAAAGTGTCTTTATTGAACTTGACATACATTTTTTAGCATAGATCTGCACTTATTAAGTCAAACACTTTAGAGAAGTGTAACAGTCAAATTTTCTTTGTGCCCTCCCAGTATTAAATCTTGCTTCTGGAGTTTGTTTGATAACATTTAAAATTTGTAAGAGCAAGTAATGATTAGTTGCTGGAGCTTAATGCAGTATGTGAAAAATACCCTGAATTCTGTAGAAGTGTGCAGTTGAAAACAGTTGGTAATCTTCAGCTGCAGACTGGATGAATCAGAACTGTATGGGAAACAAAGTCTGGTGTTCTCTATTGTCTGATCAGAGGTTAAACCTCTGGGAAGCGTGAAGGCAGAACTGCTGTTGAAACATCTTGGGTAACACAGAGACTGGACACTTCTGTGGCCTTCATGTAAGCACAAACAGTGCTTTTGTTCTATGGAGCATTAGGAACACATGAAGCATGGCCTTTCTTTTACTATAAAACATTTTCTTTCTTTTATTATAAAACCTTTTAAAAAAATTATTGGAACAGAGGAGGTTCTCTCTTTTTTCTTTTCCCACCCGTTCCCTCCCCCCCTTCCTTCTTTCCACCCTTCCTTTCTTCCTGACAAGCATAGTGTAAAGCCAGGTTAATCTGTGTTGATTCTTGTGCCATTTACCTTACAAAAATGGTGCCTGTGCCTCAGGTAAATATGTATTCTGCCACATGTAATTCTCTTTAATGTATGGAATTAGATGGAATAAGGGTAACCAGTCTTGAAGAACTGTGCAGTGACTTTGACACCTGAATCACAAATCTGTCACAGCATCACACTGATATTGTGCTCTGATGCTTCTATCACTGTGATCACACTGATTAGTTTAGTCATTTAGTTAAATAATCCCACGATGAGAACATTGCAAAGAAAGTGCTGAGAGTTGGTTGTGTTAGAGGAGCTTGAAAACAATGGGTGTAGTTCTGGCATTACTTAAAAATAACTGGACGTGTGCACTCACTGGAGTAGATTCCATTCCTTCTAAGTCAGGCTTTCTGTTACACAGTAATATTCTAGAAACAAAGAGATTGTAGTAACTGCTATCCCTTTAAACTGAAGATTGAAAAATTGTACGAATATGTTATGAAGATGTATTTCTGTAATTTGCTAGCAAACTATTACATTGCAGTGCAAATCATGGAAGTACAAAGTTACTATTAAATGTATTGCTGGTGAAGGAACTGATTATTTATATTGCAGTGATAATTTGAAAGCCTCAGGTGCAATGGGAGTCCCTTTGCTCTAAGTATCACACAGGTGTGTAGTAATTACAGCCTTTGCCAGAGACTGAATTCTAAATAGGCAAGATAGACAATGTGGGAAGAACTGATGTCACAAGTATTAAAACACAAAGGTATTTCGTGTGAGGGTTAGCATTTAAATGTAAAGAGAAATTGAACTATCTTCATATCACATAAAATATCACTGAATGCATTTTGAAATATTAGTCTGTTTTAAATGCTCTGCTGTTTGCAGGGATTGAATACCTGAGAGGATTCCGAGTAATACTTGAAGAGTTAAAGTCAGAGGGAAGGCAATGTCAGCAGATGGTTTTAAGAGATCCAAAGCAGCTGAGCCCAAGTTTTAAAAGAACAGTAAGTGCTTTTGTTCAGGAAATGCTTCTCTGTTGCTTGTGTGTGTAGTCTTGAACATATTTATGTGCTGTTTATAAATCTGGGTATATATTTAGATAGATATGTAATTAATGTGATGTTTACTAGGATGGAAATTGCTTCCCAACATGATTCTCTAGTGAACAGTTGTTGACTGGAGATAGATGTGCTCCCCTTCTGTAAGAGCTTTCCTGAGGCTAGAAACTGTCAGAAAATTGTTTGGGGTGACTGGGGGGGAGAGGTGGCACATCTGTAACAAGTCCACATCCCAGATCTGTGTGAAGCTTCCTCATGTCAATGTTGTAATGGAGGGAAAGAGAAAAGTTTCTTAATATATTCATTAATACTCATGTTTGCAGATCTGTGGGCAAATACTGAAGGAAAATGTCTTTAGTTAAAGTTTTTTCAATCTTGTCTTTTTGTGTAGGGAATGGAATCTAATCCCTTTGCAAACCTGAAGTTTGAAACAGATTACTTTGTAAAGATTGTACCTTTTCCTTCCATTAAAAATGAAAGTAATTATCATCCATTTTTTTTCCGAACTCGACGTAAGTATTGCATACAGTACAGTATTACATGATATCATTCCTTTCCCCTCCTTTTTTTGTTTTCAGAAATAGCTTTTCTGATTAAAATAGCTTTTCGTGTAGAACATAATGTCAGAGGAGTCTGGGTTGAGATACTTACTGACACAGTCTTTGAAAGAAGATCTGGGTATTAAGTAGAAAGAATTTGAATTCCAATGATAAATCTGTAGTGTATAATTCATGTTAGCCACAACCAGAGGGAGGGTCTCAGAAGGGCCTATAATTGCCTGAGATCTGCCTGCAGCAGGATTACTCATGAAGGTGGTTCATTCCTTTTCTTCCCCTCACTGGACACTGTGAAAAAGCTCAAATCGCTTTTGCTTTTGAGATCAGTTTCAGAAATGGGTACGTAGAGGGTAGGTATGGATGAATGCATGTGAAATGAGGCAGCAGATGGTTTTAAGAGATCCAAAGCAGCTGAGCCCAAGTTTTAAAAGAACAGTAAGTGCTTTTGTTCAAGATATGCTTCTCTGTCAACAAATCAAGTTGACTTTCTCAAAATTACTTAGCAATTAGCAATTCTTATTGCAGTCTAATGAGAATAAACTTGAATAAACTCATCAGTACCTAAATAGAATTAAATAGAATCTGTAAGTACCAATTCAGGTAAAGTGTTGGTATTTGTCCTGCTAAGGATTACTATTTTCAATTTACTGAACCTATCTCACTTAAAGATGAGAAAGGACTTGAATTATATCTTAGAAGGTTAGTTTGCAAAATATACTCACTCTGAGTGTATTACAGACTGGAAAATAAATGAGACTACTGACTTTAAAATGCTGAAATAACTCCTTTCTTTTGCACTTTATTTTTATACTCACATAGCATAGCATGTGGATGCTCTGTCATTAATCCTTTTACCTCTATTTTCAGCGTGTGAATTATTGCTACAGCCAGAAAACCTCATCTGCAAACCTTGTAAGTAAAACGTAATACTTTCTATATACTTATAAGAACTTACTGCCCTTAAAGAGTCATTTGCCAGTTTATGAATGTTTTCTCTGACAGACTGGAAGCCACGGAATTTGAATGTTACCCAGCAGGGATTCAATATGCAAGTCTCTTTTGATCATGCTCCCCACAACTTTGGATTTAGATATTACTTTCTTCACTACAAACTGAAGCATGAAGGGCCGTTCAAGCAAAAGACCTGCAAACAGGTATATCACTGTGTTTTGCAACTCTCAAAAGTAGAAAACTCATTCACATGGATGTTCTAAGGTTTCATGGAAACTTAATACAAAATTTGATCACTTTGAAGATTTTAAACTGTTTGGTGCTATTTATGGAAGTATCTGTTGTGCTGTGATAGCACTCATCAATCAGAACAACACTTAGGTTGCTCAGTGGTGCTGAATACTGTAAGCAAATGAGAAGAGGCTGTTCTCTCTTGAAGGCCATACAGCTGATTAATACTTCAAACTGCATCTTATTACATTTGTTAAATGTTCCTTCCAATTATGTGATTTTATCTCCACACCAAATTTTACCTCTGAACAGATTACCCATTTGAGATGGTGTCACAAGGTACTGCTCATTTCAATGTGAGTGTAGAATTTGGTTCTCTGTGATTTTGTCCAGTGTGCATATGTCTTCCTATGGGTGCTGCAGTTTGCTGTATTGTTTTCCTTAGCTTCGGTTATTTTTCAATGTCAAATTTTATCTCAGTGGACAACCTTTGAAAACTGTTTGGTTTTTTTTTAAATGGATAATTGATCATATTGTACTTCTGCAAGCAGAGGACTGTAGTCCTTGCATACTTGAGTAGAGAATTAGTTGAGCTGGTTTAATACAGAAGAGCACCCTATGTTTCTAAATCAATATGAACGTATTTTACATTATATTTTGAAAGTATGCGAGTGTGTCATGCAGAGTATTTTTTTTTTTCTTTTTTTTGATGTAGGATCAAAATACAGATACTACAAGTTGTATTCTTCAGAATGTAACTCCAGGGGATTATATAATTGAGGTAATGTTTACAGAGTCATTTTTACTACAGCAGAATGAATACATTCATGGAGGAATTAAGTGAAATTTAAGTCCAAATCTTTAGTGACTTCAGGCATCCCTCCTGAGGTACCTTGGCCAAGTAAACTGTACTTGTAATTGTACTTGAGCTTTCCGTAGTTCTGCTTCTCTAAATGCATAGTTCTTTCAATTGTGCCTGCAAGTAGAATTGTGAGCCTGAATAATTCTTGGATTTTGGTTCTTCACTGGAATTATAAAGTTTGGCCAATTTCTACTATACTTGAAAGTTATGTCTCTTTTGATGGATGATGGTACATGTACTGTGCAAGTTAGTATCAGGAGAATAAGCTACGTACTGCCAAAGACAAATGATTTCACTAGCTAGTACTTTTTGGTGCTCTGTAACTTTTTGAACAGTAAGTTTCTCATCAGGCTGTGGGAGCTGTTATAGTTGTTTCAATATTGCAGAAAATGAAATAAAATTTCCACAAAATAAAATTCAACTTTTATTTTCCAAAGCTGGTCGATGACACTAATACAACAAGGAAAACAATGCACTATGCACTAAAACCAGGTATGAATATTGTTTTTTAAGTAGTATGGCTTATGAACTTAGATTGTTTTGGTTGCATTGGAAATAAATGTTGATTTGACATATCTGTTCACTGCAGTGAAGACTGCTGACGCAAATGTGCTGTGATCTTTTGATGAAAAGGGAGCACGCTTGTATGTACGTGTTTACATTTAGTACAGTTTAGATCAAGATATAATTGGAAGTCGTTATGGATACATCACTTTTGTTACAGATATGAAAATTCATGATCTGTACCTAAATAGCAAACAAACAATGCATGCAGTAGTGTGGAAGTAATGTAATGAAACTCTGAGAGCAGCCTGAACACGTTACCTGGCTATGCACTTCGGCCCTGAAATGAAATAAAGCATTCTGAAAAATCTGTCAGTTGAATGCTTGGCTTGAAATTAAATGAGGATTTCATAACTGCAGACCCAAAGCGTAGCCCTAGATGAAGGCAATAGACACAGTGGACTGATGCAAAGTTTTTGTAGTCTTTGTGGGAAGCCACTATTTGAGCTCTCTGGAATGAAAATCCAACAGTTGAAATGACTCTTGCATATCATGTTAAAAATATAACTCATTTACTCCCTCATCATGAGGGTGCAGTACGCAGAAAGCTCTTGTTTCTGATGTTAATTGCTCTAATGCTGTGGTTATCAGGACAATTAGCATAAAACCTATTTAAAATGGAGCAGAACATGTTGTTTGAATTTACTGTACATTTGCAAATTACCTGATAATAATGTGCTGCAGCAATTTTACATTCGCGTTGTAAAGATTTGATTGAGGTTTTTTAATAAGCACACGCCTAATTCTGCTTTGTTTTTCAAAGTACATTCTCCATGGGCTGGACCAATAAGAGCTATTGCCATTACAGTCCCTTTAGTTGTCATTTCGGCGTTTGCAACACTTTTCACTGTGATGTGCCGCAAAAAGCAGCAAGGTAAGAGGGTTCATTCAGTGTGATATAAAGATGCACATTTGCAACTACAAAGGTCCTAGTTAGTAGCTTTATTCTAGAAACATCTTTACCTGAAGAACTTTCTTTTTCAGCTCTTCCTCTTTCCACATTTGAAGCTGTGTTGAAACTTGTAGCCAATTCTTAGTTCAATGCATGATGATGATTTATTTCCAAAAGAAGTATTACATTACAAATCTAGGCTTCGGTGTAGAAAGGAGAGAACTGAAGAATT
Organism: Meleagris gallopavo; assembly: GCF_905368555.1. NCBI lineage: Eukaryota > Metazoa > Chordata > Aves > Galliformes > Phasianidae > Meleagris > Meleagris gallopavo. The sequence goes on along the minus strand of NC_139417.1, from coordinate 8,374,815 downwards.
GATGGAAATTATTTTTTTAATTAGGGTTTCTATTTATTTCTGAAAGTAATGCATGACCTGTGTAGAATACAAGCATATCTGTAAATTGATATATTTTAAACATTGCCTTGTTTCATTCAAAAGTATCTACTGATACTGATTTTAAGCCAGAAAGAAAGTAAAACCGTGTGACACAAATGTAATTCTCAGTACTGTCTGGAATACTACTTGTATCTGTTATTCCAGATTGCTCACTTTCCTGGAAGTTGCCTTTACACTTCATCCTAAGCCTTCTCTCCTAAAACTTAGTTGCAGATGTTTCTGTAAATTAGATTCCATCTCTATACCCTGATTTCTCTCTCCACTATGTCCAGGAGCTGGCAAGCTGTGCTTGTTACTCTGAGATGTTAAAAATCAGTTGGCATTTTTTGGTAGAATCTCGGGAATCATGCTGTTTCATCAATATGGAAAAAGTGATTACATTCTCTAAGCCCCACGTATCTGTGTTATCCATTTGAATTTTGGAAATGAGATATAAAGCAGAGATATATGCCACTTGAGTTAAATCCCTTTACCTTCTGGTCTTCTGTGGCTGTTCTTTTGCTCGCGACTAGCACTGTTCCAACAAAAAGACAAATCACTGAGGATATCTACGCAGAGAGTTGTTCCAGAGTAGTTATTCCTGATGAATTATTCTAAGAAAAAAATCCCTAGGGGCAAAGTTTATATTTTGAAATAGGCATGTTTTATTCAAAATCAGTTTAATCAACTGTAGAACTATATTGAGTTAGTCTGGTGTAGGGCACCCACGTTCCAGTGTAAGTGCATCCCATCCAAGGAAGGAAACATGCATAGCTATTTTGAACTAAGTTAATTTTATCTAAATTCAAATGCATGCCAAATTAATTTTCAAAAAACATTACATACCAGAGAGATGCTGTGTGATATTCTGAAAGGATCTTTACTCCTGGAATTTTGTATTTAAAAGGACTTAGTTGTGCAGGAAGCTCTTCATGACAGTATATCTGTAAGACTTCTTTCATAGTGAGCTGAAACAACTTCATTCTACTTATAAACTAAAACTTTCTTGAGTTTTCTGAGTTGTGCAGCAATACAATTTCATATTTCCCTTTTCAAGTATGTTCCACACATGTAACAGCTCGGAAGCTGGTAGATTGAGCGTATGCAACTTTTTCAGTCTGGAAAGGAATTTGAAAAAAATTCTTTTCAATCTGCTTTAGTTAAAAGTCTAGAAAGTTCAAATAAACAGAAGAGCACCTTTACAGTATGAATTCTCTTTCTTTTTTTTCCAATTTAGAGAATATATATTCCCATCTAGATGAGGAGAGCTCAGAATCTTCAGCTTATGGTGCAGGTCTCCCTGTGGAAAGACTTCGCCCCCGGCCAAAAGTGTTCATCTGCTATTCCAGTAAAGATTGCCAGAAACACATTAATGTTATCCAGTGCTTTGCTTATTTTCTTCAGGATTTTTGTGGCTGTGAGGTAAGCTCAACATTTCTACTGTTAACAGAATTACTTTAATTAAAAGAGTACTTGCAAAACTCATAGCGATAGAAGTGGGATATTTCAGTGTCTCCTATGGACAGACATAATTTGCATTATTTTTCTACATATTACATAAAATTTCTTCACTTAAGAAAAGGAAGAGATCCTAGCCTGCATAAAAAACAGAATTGTGAAAAACAAGACAGTTAATAGTTATTTTTTGTTGAATTGTAATCCTATCACTGAGGTCCTGAATGTATGAATTGAAAATGATTTTTCAGCTCTACAGCAAGTCTGACCTCTGGTGGCCAAGCACATAAAGTAATCGATGCCTCGACCTTCATTCATATGCTGAAAATGGTTTGGATCACATGTTCTGTAAATAACAACCTGGAATCCCCTTTTGAGATTAGTACATTTTAGATTAGTATTTAGTACTGATACACCATACCTCTTTAGAATAGCATGGAGTTGAGCTGTTACCACTATAACTATACCCTGCAACATATGATGTCAGGCGTCACTTCAGATTTGTAAACTATATATAAATAAAATAGCATCGATGTTTAGAAATAATCTTTGTGGGGTTTAATTATTGCTCAGTGAATGACAGAACAGTTAGACAGTTTTCTTTTAAGTGAAACTCGAAGGAATTCATAAGGAACAAAACAAATGGCATTTGAGACCCCTTTAAAATAATAACAGGACAATACTAAAAATCCTTTATCACAGGTGGAAGATCAGACATTTTCCTGAAGAACAGAAATAAAGAGAAACGCAAAAGCAAAACTACCTCATTGTGCCTTTATCAGAGCATCTCCCGAGCAGCTGTAAAGTGACTTCTCATACATGATTACTTTCTTCCTGTAGATGACTAGCAGTCTTCATGAGTCTTTCTGTTCAGGGCATCTGTTTACCCTGTCTTCTGATGTGGCAAAGTTTTCTATTCTGATGTAGGTGAGATAGCAGAGGAAACAGAGGTATTTCTCAATTTAAAAAAATGCTTGAGAGAAGACTTAGTAGGTGGTTTTGTGTCTATTTTTTTTTTTTTTAGCCTTAGCAGCTCACTGGTTTCCTTAGTCCAGTGAAATATTCAGGCCACAGGCAATGTTTAGAGTGGCGAATAATTACTGAAAGGGTACCACTGATTCTAGTTTGTCCTTTACTAGTGCTATGTTAATTATTGCTTCTTTTTCTTTTAAAACAGTTTGCATTTGCATCAGGGACAATTAAACTCGTAATTCTCAATAGTTGGATAAATACTATACATTATTTAATTAGAAATATGTAATAAAAATATTGAGCGGAATGTTCTTTCTGTTTTTCAGGTGGCTCTGGATTTGTGGGAAGATATGAAAATTTGTAAAGAAAGTCAGAAAGAATGGCTCATTAAAAAAATAAATGAGTCTCAGTTTATCATCATCGTGTGCTCCAAGGGAATGAAGTACTTTGTTGAAAAAAAGAATTGGAAACACAAAGGAGTAACCAAAGACACAGGGAAAGGAGAACTCTTTCTGTTTGCTGTGTTGACTGTTGCAGAGAAGCTTCGTCAAGCAAAGCAGAATTCAAATGACCTCTGCAAGTTCATTGCAGTCTACTTTGATTACTCCTGCGAGGGAGACATTCCTGGTATTCTGGATCTAAGTACAAAATATAAGCTCATGGACAATCTGCCTCAGCTTTATTCCCATTTACATTCCAGAGACCTTAGTGTGCAGGATTCAGAGGTGTTTCCCACTAATGTTAGTAAAAGGAATTATTTCAGGAGCAAATCTGGTAGGTCTCTTTATGTTGCCATTTGTAATATGCATCAGTTCATTGATCAGGAACCAGACTGGTTTGAGAAACAATTTATTCCCTTCCTTCCACATCCTTTGCATTACTCGGAGCCTGTCATGGAAAAATTTGACTCAGGCTTGGTTTTAAATGACTTAGTGAATAAACAGGCGGCGGATGATGATTTTTACCTGAAAACAGATGTAAATATTTCAGCTGGAAATTCAGACTCTCATTGTATAATTCAGCACTTAAATCTTGGAGAAGACATAGAAACTCAGGACATTCAAGGTGGTGGCAGCTCTGTTCTTCGACCATTACTACATGCTGTTAAAGCTTCAAATCTTAAAGATATGCCTCGAGATTCTGGAATCTATGATTCATCCGTTCCTTCATCTGAGTTATCTTTGCCTTTAATGGAAGGACTACTGACAGATCAAACTGAAACATCTTCCATCACAGGAAGTGTTTCCTCATCATCAGGTTTAGGTAAGATACAGCGGTGTTTTAAAAAATATATTCAAACATCTTAAAATACCAAAGATACCATACAAGGAAACATAGAAAGCAGCAGAGGAAGTAAGTATTACATACAGGTGGTCAAAAAAGATAGGTTCTAAGTAACTTTAAGAAAACTAATCTTATGGTGGGGAGGGGATCCTTAGCTAAGTAAGATCTCATAAAGATCATATTAGTTAGCCACTTTTCATTAAATGACCTAATTACCAGAAAGATTGTATCTTTCTTCCAGAGGCTCCTTGGCAACTGGCATGCTAAGCTGACAGCAGTGTGGTTTAATCTGGAGGGTACTGTGGTGAAGCTTACTTAAAGGAAGGCTGTACATCTAAACTGATGTCCTATTTTGCTCTAATACATACCAGAACCTATTAGGAATATGCTCTGTACTGTGGTGAACTCAAGCTTCAGATTTGCATTAGGCTCACTGGATATGGAGCTGAGAGGAATGAACTAAAGGGTTTCACTGGAGGAATTTAAGTGCTCAGGAGACTCTCAAAAAGATACAAAGATGTAATTGCCTACAGTTAGATGGAATAAATATTGCCACAGGCCATGTGAACAGCTGATCTCACCATGCCAATTTGAACACATTGAATTGGCATCACAACCGCATCAGAATTGTTCCAGCAATTGCATTTATTGGATGAGAACATTTGAGTTCTTCCTTATGCAACTACAGCAGGTGAATATTGCATTTTGATGCTGATAATCTGTTCTGCTTTCTTGAATGAGTGTTGGCAATGAGCTAACCTGGTAGACTTTTGTCCTACCTAAATGCATTCTTTTCATTATCCCGATAATTCACAAGCCATTGATGCCATAATTTTGTTAGGAAGGAAACATATAGATACTGATGGATACAGCATCTGTATCTATAGGCTATATATTCTGTAGGGAAAAACAGCAACAAGAACAACAAGAAATTGAAAGCTTTCTGTGAAAAAAATACAGATTTATTGATTTAATTGTATAAGACATAAATACCTAGGTTGTTTTTTTTTTAAATTCATACTATATTTTTTTATTTCCTGCAGTCTTGTAAGTCAGCTTTTTTTCCTCACATATTTGTGGGAAAATTTACAGGCAAAACATCTGTGAAGGTAGATTAATGCTTCTCTGTGTGAGTGCCTTACCAGCGTTCCCCTCCATCACAGCACTCTCAGCTGAGTATCTCAGCTGCCAAGTGGTCTCTGAAAGAAAGAGACAGTCTTCTCAATAATTAAATCTCAAGTCACATACATACTTGTCTGCATCTTTTGGCTACAGACGTTGAATTTTATAGCACTACCTGATAGGAATGAATCTTAACTTTGATGCTGCAACAGCCAGGGAAACCTAAATTACTTGTCACGTTTTCTCATTCATTGTTCCTGTCCAAAAATACCACCGTGACTCTCACTCATACTTCCCCTCCCAAACAGTGGTCTTAATTCAGTGCAAAGAACTGTCTAGAACTGACTGCCACCTACCTATTAAATAGATTGCAACTCTTTACATCTTTTTACTGTCACAGACATACAAAATATTTATAGCAGTAATATTTATATGCATTTTAGTAAGAGGAGTAAATAGAGTTGTATTGCTCGTATTCATGTTCTAATAGTTGGACTAGTTCAAATTATGACTTTGAATTCACAGTACCACTTCTGTTCTGGCTACCTGTTTTTTATCCATTGCTTTGTCACCTCATAAGTGAATAGCTCTGCTTCTCCAAGAAGCCCTCCTGGGAAGAAAAGTAGTATTAATTCTTTAGATAAGGAATTACTGAGCACAGTCGGTCAGTGAGGCATTGTGATCCAGATGGTCTTTATAAGCTTTCTTTGCACTGTTTCTAAAACACTGGACAAATACAAAGTCAGTATTTGGAGTAATGAACTTCTTTTTTTTTCCTTCTTTTTCTTTTTTAAATAGGGGAAGAAGAACCTCCTGTAATCACTTCCACAAAGTTCTTAGTGCCTGGAATATGTAAAGCAGAACTTCATTGCCATATCCATACTGATGAACTTCAGGCAATTGCTCCTTTGTAATACATCAGTACATTGTTATGCATTGCCACTTTATCAGCAGCCTCTGTGCTTTAACCACAACACTATTCCAGCACTAAATCTACTTGAAGGAACAAATGCTCCCTGAAGATGACCTGTTATTCCTAAGGGATTTTTATGGCCAGTAAATTTGATCCTATAGGCTTTCATGATTTGAGAAGTGCATCGTGGAAGAACAGATAAAAAACATTTCAGTGTTATTCCTATTACTAACTTAAATTTCTTGATGTTATACTGTTTATAGATGTCATAATAAAAAGTGACCTTATTTACTAGCCATAGTCTTGTAACTGGACATAAAGTTGTTTGGAATACTGAGTTCAGTAAATTTTGTATTCCAGCCTCTAATGTCGAAAGCTGACATGTCTGATGACAGGAGTGTTGTAGTGAGTGAGAGCAGGATATTTTTAAAGAGGAAGATAAAAAAAACAAAGGTGAGATCAAGAAATTCTTCCTTCACTAAATCTAACCATACAAGTTCTTGATTAGTGCATTTTTTGCTAGTTTTACTAGAGGAAGTGATTGGACTGATGAAGTACAGGCAGAAAGAGTGCAGAAGTTGTGTGCTGAAGAGCTGCTGTGCATAGAAGTACCAAAGCTACAATCATAAGAGAGGCAATTTCTTAGCAACTGGAAGATGAAGGTAATGCTACTTTCCTCCAGGGAAAGTCCTAGTACTCATACTGTTATTTTATGCTAGGCTAAATGGAAGATTCTGTGGTTCTGTTAATTTCGGTGTTACTTAAAGGAATTAAGTTTTCATGTTGAGGTCTAAAAAAGCTCAGTTTTGAAAATGGAGAAAAGCAGTTGCTAGTTGTTTTTAATGTTTTTACTTTGATTTCTTCAAAATTTGCTGTATAATCCTACAATCAAGTCTTTTATAGGTGGAGGAAAAAACAAACAGTTCCTTCATTCCTTTATAGCATAAAGTGGAAACCGTATATTGCATGACCTTGGAAAAAAGAAAGTGTACTTAGTGGAAAATGTATAATAGAACAAACCCATGCTTTAAAGTATATCCACACACACACACAGAATTGAAGAAAATGATATGATTCTTGATCTAATTTAGGCATAATTTTTTTTAAAGCCACAGTAATTCATAAAATTAGAAAAAATATCATGTATATTGACATACTAGAAGGAAATAGTATTGAGTTTGCAAAAGTTCTCTATTTTTCCTCCAAAGAATGTAACAGCTAAAATCCTTGTAAAAAGTATTTTAAAAACAAATATGTAAATACATATATTAGAGGTTAGCTTACTGTTATTTTCAAGCATTAGTTGCTCTAAATAATGTTAATGATGAAAGGATCTCCTTAATTACTACTAGATGACAGTCTGTGGACATCAAATGTTTTAAAATACATTTTTTTTTGAAAGGTGGAAAAAAACTTGGAAAGCCAGAGGTTCAAGGAATAGCTGTATGTTCAATATTTTGGTATCATTGCCAAAATTGTACCAGTACATAATCACAGCAACTGCTGAAAATAGAATGCATCTGATATTTGCAAAAATAAAATTTTATGATACTTTAAGTTAGAAGTTAGGTATCAGAATAAAACTTTTTTTTTCAGTTGGTTTCATTTGGCTTTTCTTAGTAGTACAGAAAGACTTAGCTGGAGTCCAGTTGTTTTATCCAGTTATGCAATTATCTGATTTATGCAATTATGCACACCACACAAACTAACAGACTTGAACCACTGTTCACACTCCACATCTAGAAATGAAACTGATATTTTGATGTGTGTTTAATGTAGTCGTGCAACTGTCAGAAACTGTACTTGTCTGAAAGTTCTGTATTGGAAAGACTGGGTCTGATTTTTTAAAAATAAAACTGCCTTAATATGATTTTATAAAATTATTTTCTATGTATCCTCATGGAAGTTTGCCTAGCATTACATACTTACGTGTCAACTGAAATCTGTCCACACAAACTGTGTAGCTATAATGAACTGCTTTGGGTGCATTTTGTCAATGAAGATGCAATAATTATCTAAGATTTATATGCCTTTATTATTATTATTTTTTTAATTTGAATGAAATTCAGTGTTCCACTCAATGGATCCTCCAGACTGTATTCTCAAGGAAAAGTCTTAAAACCACTTGTGTTCCTTGTGTTGCTCAGGTAAATGAAGGCTTTTGTAACAGGCTCGATCTGGTACAGTCAAACTTAAAGACAAGAAAAGTCTATGAAACTGTTACTGTTGAGGAATTGAATTCCATACTTGGTGCTCAGTTTGCATATACACTAGCTGTGTTGAATTGGTTTATATTTTGAGTTTACAAGTTAAAATTTTTATACCTGCCATCTTCTCTGTGCCTCTGTCTCCCAATTCTGAATTCTGCTCTTATCACTACATAAATCAGAGACGTTCTGAAGTGTCATTAAGTGCATTTATAATTCAAGAGAGAGTTTCAAGTTACTTATCTGAACTGGACTTCTCCCTGGTGTATTACCTAGAAGGATGTTCTGCAGTCCTATTTGTGTGCTGTGCTCAGAGTCCTGTACACAAGGGACTTTGTGGTTGAATGAAAATGGAAAGGAGGTGCTGCTTTAGTTTTTAGACCTTTGGTTTAAAATATGAGTACTCTCAGAATGTTTTTCTGAATTTTGGGAACTGCTGCCTAATATTATTCTAGTTTGAGGATGTGGAAAGTCATGGATTGATATGGGGATGTGCATATGGGTTATACATCTCAAAACAAAAAACAAAAAACAAAAAAAAAAACACCTTTGAAAGTAAGCTCTTATTTTTCTTTATCTTACATTTAAATACTGTGGTGACTTGATACTGAAGTGTTCCCCTCCTCCTCCCCCCCAGAAAAAACAAACTACCCTAAGACTTTGCATTTGAGCTACAGTGATAAAACATGCGTTGCACACAATATGTTTATTCAAATTATAAATGATCAGACCTGAATTACTTCTAAAAGGTCAGAAGTTAAAGGCTATGCTATAGATCAGTGAAAGGAATTTTTCTCTCATTCTGCAATAAATTATCTTATTTTACTTGCTATCATTATCTGTTTCCCAGACTCATAAAAACCAGAAAAAATTGTCAGATTCTATCTTTTACAGCAGAATTCAATTTTACTTTTTGTTCTGATTTAATGAAGTCTGATTTACCTGTGAGGTTCACTTTCATGGGCAGATGCACTGTTGGCAAGGACTTCGTGTTTGTAGCAGTCCATAGAAATAGCAGGAATTGGCCTTATTGTTCTCAAAAGTCAAGGAGAAGGCAATGTTCTTTCCTCACTATCAAACATTAACTAGATGACCAGGAAATAAAATGCTTGCCCATGTCTACCTCAGTGCTGGAGGCACAGTTGTTCGAGATTTGGGTATTTCACTTCAATGCAGACATTTGGGAACATTTAAGTGAAAATGAGAGATGCTGAAAAATAAATTTTATACATATATATATATATATATATATATATATATAAAATCAGATATAATAGTTTATATTATGTGTATATAATAGTTTATTATAAACAGAAGTGCAAGAAGAATAACATCTGGAGAATTTTCTTCATCAATTAATGAGAAGACTTCATTTCTTAGTGCATGTGGAGCCATAACATTCAAGAGTGATTTACCACAGATGTCCAGCTACCTTTCTTTGCAGAGTGCTGGTAGGTTTGCAGGCCTTGGCAACATGGGGAAGGTTGAACCAGCAAGAGTGAGTGTATGGAATGTTGTTCTGTTGGGCTGCTGATTTACCTGGAATTCTAACTATTTAGACACTACAAAGAAAAAAAGTCAGTTTAAGAGAGACAGTCTTGTTGATTACATGAGTCAGGTAAATTTATTGCATAATAATTATATAATTGACATTTCTTCTCCTTGGGGGAAGTATGCACCTGAGGAGTCGCTTACTTGCAAATGGTAGAACACATGAACTCTCCCCGTGCAAATTCTGTACTGTCATTTGTTCGCAAATCAACGTTAAACTTGCTTTTAACTATATAACCAGCACTTTATGATGAGATTTTACTCAACCAAAAAATGTTTGACTATCATAATTTGTTAGAGAATATATTCTAACTAATATGCATAGAAAACGATTATTCAAAGAGTCTTGAAGACCAGTTCAGCGTGTATCCTGTATTGCAAAAAAGCAGTCTTTGAGGCTGTATTTCACTGCAGCTCAATACTGCCTGGCGAAAGTAACGTGCGGTGCAACTTGCTGGGCAGTAATCACAATTTAAGCATCTTTTTCAGTAGCATTTTCTAAGTCCTTTATAACTGCTCTGTCTGCACCCCTTTTTAGCAGCGCTGTATTTCTCAGGTGATTCAGCCAGTTTCAATGGGGCTGATTATGAAACCAGAAACTGACAATGTGAGTGAGGTGCGTCAGAGTTGTTTGGTGTTTCACAAGATTTTTTAACTCACAAGAGTACAACTACACATGCAAATGACATAAACAAGTGTTATTATCCTCATTTTACATGAGAAATTGATAGGAACTAGATAGGAAATAGATCCGCTTCAGAGCAGAGGTGAGGCTAATGTCAGATAAGGATAGAACAAGGGATTTGTATCTTAGTCTTGAGCCATAATAGTGCTTCTTTCAACAGCCTGTAGCCAGTCAGCATGTTTCATTAGAGATAGCTTTTGCCATTTTGCAACAATCCACGTGGTAGAACAGTCACCTGGGCAATGTTTAGTGCCCCAGCCAAGTTCTGTGACAGGTAAGCACAGCAGAGGTGCAGGAAGAACTGCAGGAGGAGGAGACAGGTTTAGGGTGGATATAAGCCATGAATTTTATTTCCTCTGCAGTAGGGGACCGAAGGGTGAGTTAGGGCAGCCTTGTGACCATACACAGATTTGAAGGGCCTATTTCAAGCTCCACTTCCAGAGAAACTTTTGCTTGATGTGAGCCTGGTTTGCAAGATTCACTCCTTTATCATTTTGATGAAAGTGATTTCATTGCTGTCAGTTACATCATACCAATTTCAGAATAATTAGAAGTGAGAATAGTGTTAAACCTGCTTGTCTTTAAATGTCTGATGCAGAGAATGTTCCCGTAAAAGTTGTTATTCATCAGCAGAAAGGAAACTGCCTGCTCTCTGCTGTAACTTTTGCAAATATGCCAAGGTGTGACTTCGGTGTTAGGAAGGAAACCACCATCTCTCTGCAGGATAACAGTTGGACAACGCACAGCCACCGAGGGTGGAGTGAGAATAATAGTTACGGGGATCAGGAAAACAAGGCAGGATTCTCACTGCTGAACTTGACCTTCTGCTTAGGCTGCCTTTATGCCTGGGAAATGTGTGTATTTGAAAATTGCTGCCCTCACCATAAGTTGGCTTCTTTAATAACAAAGATTGTTATTATCTTTTTTAAGTATAACTCTTAAGTGTTGCTGTATTTTAGGACAAGCTTTAGGACTGAAGTAACAATTCATTTAACACAGTATTTTGCTTAATAAATACAATTTTATACTCTAAAAAGGCTAAAAAACAACTGCATGTTGTGTCATAGAGTTAATCATCTTCAAAAACAGGAATTACAAATTACTACTAAAAAGCAAAAAAGCATTATATCTTCCTGGACAGCATTTTCAGCTGATTTGGGTGAGATCAGTTACATTATATAATTTCTATTAGCTAATCCTTCATTCATTGTGTAAGAAGAAATGTTGAGGGCACATAGACAGAAGAGTAGTCTCTAAACAGAGCATCTCCTCCCATTTCCTGAAAATGAATACCAAATAATGCTCTAAACCTGTTGCTTTCCTTTACAGCCATGCTAAGTCCTGAATGAGAGATGGACATCTCTCATTCAGGCTGCCCATCGCAGTGCTGCCTTTGTGGCAGGCATGTCGGTGGCTCCCTGGAGCAGGGAGCAGGATGATTGCTCTCTAGTTCTCCTGGCAGCTGTTGCGATGAAGACTTGTGGTTTCAGGAATCCACCACAGACAACCAGACCTAACCAGCCCCAGAAGTTGCTGTATTCTGCCAGTTATGTTGGTCACAGTCTTGCTGTGAGGCAGATTTTGCTCATAGAACTGTAATTCCCTAGATAGGTAACTTTGCTGCAGGGCCAGAGAAATGGCAAGTCCTCATGCACCTGATTAGTTTATGTGGATTGCTGCTTTAGGAATGATGGAAAAAAAGAAATTGCAGAGAACAATTACTTTTAATTGGCTTCTGGTACCATGGAAAAGAACAGACACACGGTGCTCTTATGAGGGTAAGCCAGTGGGTGAGCTGTGGTAGCTTATCTCATAGTGCCTGTAGCAATTTTACCCCAATTTTACCCCAACTAAATGTAAAGGAGAAATTAAGTTTGTTCATTTTTTTAGAAGAGGTACCAAATTCCTCCAGTCTTTATTTCAAAAAGCTGAGTAACAGAACAGACTGTGCTAAGTACCAAAATATATGCCAGAGTAATGTTTTGTTTAAGAATACTGTGGGATATGGATGGCTGATTTCCAGCTGAATTGTCTGTAGTTTTAAAAGTGTGTTTCAGAGCACCATAAGCACCAACTTCTTTACGTGTGACCTTTGATTCCTGAGTATTCTCAGACTGTTTTTAAGTGGAGTTCAGTTTAGTATCCCAATCTGAAGAAACCAAATGGAATTGAAGACATTTACTTAAAAATAAACTAGGTCTGATGTCCATACTGCATTTTTAGACTCAGCTCTCTGAAACAACTGGAAGATTAAGTTATTCTATTGGAACATATTTCTGGTGCCTCTGGGCTGCAAAAGGCGGTTAGCTATTTTTTGTCCTTCATCATTCCTTTCCCATTGGCTGCTCTATGTTGGCAGTTCCGCTGTTGAAAAAGACAGAGCATCTTTATTTCATTTGAGTTTGCATTTGTGTTAAGTGATTGTTGCTGCACTGAACCAGCATCCATAGACTTGTTACTGAATGTAGGTTTGTCAGTGAACGATAAACACCGTTTCCAGCACGTCTTGGTGCTTTATGGGCACAGCTGCCCAGGTCGTGACAGTGTCACCAGAGGTGTTCGAGTGCCGTGCAGATGTGGCACAGCGGGCAGTAGGCGGGCTGGGTTGGCTGTTGGACTGGATGATCTTTGTGGTCCAACCTCATGGATGCCGTGACTCTTCTGCCTCAGCACGCATCCCCGTTACCGCCCGCGAGTTTCCCCCAGGCTGTTGCCCTACCGGCAGCGGCTCTCTTGCCGTCAGTCCCGTGGGAAGGCGGGGAGCAGCGCTGCGGGGCGGACCTGTGCGGCGGAGCGGGGCGGGCTCTGGGGGCAGCGGGCGGGAACGGCCCGCGCGTCTCCTCCCAGCGCCGCCCTGACAGCCCCGCCGCCCCGCGCCCCGCCTGATCCTCGCGCCGCCGGCTGCGGCCCGACTTGGCACCGAGTCCCGGCCGGGCTGTCAGCTCCTCGAGCCGTATGCCGGGAGCCGGGGAAGAGCCGGAGGGTGCGCGGTAAGGTGCCCCTATCGGAGCGGGAGAGGCACCCAGGGTCTGCCCTCAGCGGCTGCGTTGTGCTTCGTGGGGGGGGAGGGGGCGGCACGGGGGTCCGTCTCCCGCCGAGGCCGCCGGGCGGGCGGCGGTGCGGGCCGTGTGTGTGTGTGTGAAGGCGCGGTGAGGCTGCTCGCGGCGGCCGTGCGGTCTCGTGCTGGGCGCTACGCTTGCCAACGGGCAGACGACGTTCCTTCATCCTCCGGCACTCGGAGGATCCGTTTGCGCCGTGCCAGAGCTCTGCTAACGCGGCCGGTCGCCGGGCGGGTGCCGTGCGTCCACGCAGAACTCGGTTTGGCGTAGGAGGAGCCCCGGGGCTAGGAAGCGGCCGGAGTTAAAACGTCCATAGCGGTGCGGCAGCTTTCGGAGCGGGGAGGTGAGCGGCGCGTGGAACCGCTGCGGGGAGCGCGCGGCCGTGCCGTGCTCTGTCACCGTGCTCTTGTCACCGTGCTCGGCCCGTCGTGGCGTTGACTTTCTGAAATGTTTATAAATCCGCCGGGCACGCTGTTTTAAGTCAGTATTTATTACCCGATTCTACCAAACAAAACGCTTTATTGTTCCGAACAGAATTCTCTTTTCAGTTTCCTGTCGGAGCCGCACGTACCGCTTCGCAGGGTGTCCGGACTGGTGACCCCCGCGCCTTGCCTTGCCTTGCTTTGCCCTGCCCTGCCCTCCCTGCCCCCGGGCACCGTGGCCGTTCCGGCGCCGCCCCGAGCTGCGGGGAACACGCGTGCTGCGGGGCGGGCAGCGCACCGCCTGTCCTTAAACAAGTCTGCTTTGTCCGGCTGTGCACGAGCTGACACCAGTGAGTGCTACCTGCTGGCGCTCACTTTGTTTGTTTGAACTCTGGATTAGTTCTCAATATTGGTACAGGAGCTTTTTTTCCATGTGTTAGATCTTTGTCTTCTGATACTTAAGCCAACTGACCTCTTAAATTCTGGGTATGCTAGGGTTGTATTTGCGCGCTGTGGGTGTTTAAGTTTTTGAGCAATTCCTCTGAAGAAACACGAGCGCTGTGTGGAAGAATATGTAGTAGAAGCATTCAGAATCCATATGGAGCACTTTGTGTGCGTGCATCATTCTGACATCTCGCACTCAGGTAAAAGCCATGTGCAAATTGAGAAATAACTTCAGATCTGCCACTTTGTTCCCTTTGAAGTTACAGGTGTGCGTAACGGAGGGCTGCAGGACTTGGGGTGTTGAATGCTGTTGACTTGTCAAATTTATTTGTTTGTTGTATCAGTCTCTTCATTTTATTTATTTAGTTACTTATTAATTCTTGAGGATATAAACATTGAAAGCTCACTGAAGTGTGACATAGCTTCTGTACTTTGAGGAGTTGTTCTGGTCCTTTGGAATGGTCAATTTGGAAAATTCAGAGCAGAACTGTGTTGGAAGAAAAGGTTGAAACGGGCAAAAGTACTTGGATTCACTGCACAAAGAGAAGTATTGATGTTCTGATGTTTGCATCTGTGCTTACTGGCTGGAAAAAGGTGATCTCCATGTATCCAGCTCCTACAAAGCTCTTTGGTTCTTCAGTCAGTGGTAGCTCTCGAGCTGTAAGGGCTGCTGTGGATTTCAGCTGTCTGCGGAGTCAGGAATGAAACAATGGCCATGGCCTGCAAGCCTGGCAGAGCATGGAGAGCTGTTGTAACTTCGTCATGTATGTGACTGGAAAATAAAGGACTTGCTAAGTATACTGCAGTAATCTATGGTCCACTACTATGGTAGTGCACTTAAAAAAATAAAACAAATGTAATAGCTGGAATTCTGTACTAAATAGCTATGTAGCACGTAGCTGTGATGGCCTGAATGTAACAGAGAGGATGTAAAAACAAACACCAGGTTTTCCCATCTAGTGTCAACCAGGGCTGAACATGAGGTGATAAACTGTGGAACTGTAAGCACTAACAGCTGTGAACAACATGAAGTGATATACTGGAAATGTGAACAGCAGTTGAGTCGCAGGTGAATCCTGTGCTGAACCCAGCTGTGAACACTGCAGCAGTTGTGTGCTGGTGCATCGGGCTGTTAACATCTAAACAGCACTACATGCAAGGTTATTTAATTTTTCCTTATCACATGCATGATGGGTAGCCTAGGGCTTCCAAACCTGAGCGAGTGCACTGCAGTAGGGCTGAGTTACCTGGAAGTGGTTCGTGCCTCATACAGGCTGCTGCTGGAGGAGGCCCTTGAAGGCATGGCCTGTAGTGACTGACATCCAGCCATCTCCTCCCAAATTATTAAACTGAGTAACAAGCTTCATGTTCTTTCCATTAAAAGACTGGCTTTTGCTTTTCACATCCAGCTGTTACAAATACAAACAGAAACTTTACGTACATGGTAAGGCGCCCTGTGCTGTTATTCATTCTCCTTTCTACATAGGATTAACTGTCCTCACAGCCATGCCGTGGCTTTGTAGCTCTGCACGTGAAATCAGTGTGTGGTACAACTTGCCTTCACAAAGGTTTGCCGGCTTTTGTACCACCAAAGCTTGCAGAAACTTGGAAAGCTGGCAGTCTTTATCAGGACTTGTGTGGTTTCAGCAGAGCCAAGAGCAGCTGCTGTGCTGGTATCATCTCTCAGGCATTCTTCTTGTACATCTATTTACTTTTAACACTTCAGCATTTGCCTACAATAAATTTTCAGGAGAAAAAAAATAACTCGGAGAAGAGCACACCCATTGTGTTTATCTCTAGCATGTCAGAATTCTACTGCTTTTATTTCAACTATTTCAATGTGTCCAGTTAGTATTGTCCCAGAAGGTTCTGTCTTGACTGTCACCTTTGTTCTGAAGATGACAAAGACCAATTGTTTGGGCAGTGCATGTGTTAAGGGTGACTGGCAGCTTCTGCCTGTATATGGCCTTAACTGAAGGATCCTGCCCTGTAGCTGGGAGAGGTGAGAGGCACGTGTGGATTGCCCACAGCCCAGCACTTAGAGCCATCAGCCTCTGCTGGGTGCATCCTGAACCTGGTAATGTGTGTGGATAGCAAAGTTCTTGTCTGAGTCTAAGCCTTGAAATATTTTGCCTGCATTAATAGTTGCTATCAAAATTAGCTACTTGTCGATGCTCCACAGGTACATAATTAATATCTTAGAACAAATCCCCTCAAGCAAGTTGATTACTATGTGGAAAGATAATCTTGCAAGCTCTCCCATGTAGCTTTGAGTATGAAGCATGCTTAGCAACTTGGGTGAAAAACACTAAAGGCTGAAAAAGTAATTTTAGTGCAGTACAGCTTTTGCCTGATGTTAATAAATTTAATAAATAGTAAAAAAAAAAGAAAGCAAATCAACTTGACAAACTTCAGTGACGTGGAACTGTGCAGCAATCTTGAATTAGACAATCATGATTATTAAGATAATAGGCTGACAAGATGAGAGTTTTAATGTTAGGGAGAAGACCTGACACCCTTCCCGGCAGATAAAATTTGAACATGTTACAGTTCCCTGGAAACAATCACTCTGATTAAAGGGAAAAGAAGTTGTGCTTATATCAACTCTGATCCTGTTTCACTTAGCTTTTATTCTCAATTAAAAAAAAAAAAAAAAAAGAGAACAGACCGTTTTATTGTGAGAGGCTGTAATATTTTGAAAGGAAGAGAAGAACATGAAAACATGTGGCAGCAGTTGCGCTGCTTTGACGCTGGGCCACTGCACACTGAATGTGTTCTTTCTTTTTTTCTCAGTCTGCTGTTACTATGGGGAAAAAATACTTTCCTTCAATGCAAGCTTCAGAAAATTCCTTTTCTTTTTGTTTAATAAATTGTCCCTTAAATTTATTCAGCTTTGTTTATAGCTAAACAAATAGTTTTGCTGTCTGTATGGCTTTGTAACATGTATTCTTTACAGGAACATCACACAGTTATTTCTGGGAATAGCTTGTCCACAGATTAAAAAAAAATAAGTAGATAAAATAATTGTCATAGATAAAATCTTTGTCATTGTTGCGACTTCTGAATAAGCACTTTGTGTTTGCTCTCAAATTCAGACGTTTGAGGTGGATAGAGTTAAATTCATCTCAGAAGTCGCTTGCTGCATGAGTCATTGAATTGGGAACATAAATACTGCTAATCTTTGGAAAGAGCTTTTCAACATTGTTTTGCTGCATAGTGTCAAATGCGAAACACAGAGCAGAAAGTTTAGCATGAAAGTAGTTGGATTCACATTTGGAATCATAATATATGAACCAAATCAGTGCAAGTTTTTGCCCCTTTTTTCTTTGTAAACAGACTGGCAATAAATCTGCAGCAGAATGACAATGTTGTGCTTTGTTTGCTTGCTTTGTTGACAAGAAATTAAAAAAAAAAAAAACTTGGAAAGGGGAAAGGGAAATAAAAAACTAGGGAAGGGGAAAAGGGCAGAGAAATAGTGATGGGGGATTCTTCTTGCTCGTTGGTGGAATGGATAGGTTGTTTTGTTCAGTGCCTGGTGCTGGAAGTGTTAGGAACATCTGGATCTTTTGGTCTGCAGAGAAGCAAGCTTCTTTGTCTATGACATATGTAACAGCAATGACATGAAATTCTTTGATCTCTGTTCACTAGAATGCAGCGCTTAGTGCTCTGTGAATTCTGCTAAACGATACTAAGAAAAGTTTCTTCTCAGAAGGATGCCGTGTGTTTGTGGCGGGTCGGTGGTTGGACCAGGTGGTCTGAGTGGTCTTTCCAACTTTAGTGCTTGTATGGTTTTTAATTCTGTGTGCACCTTCTGCATTTTAAATCTTCTGTTGAGAATGTTCTGTTCCAATCTTTGTGAACATTTCTTCATGCTGGAGTTTTTACATGAACAGATATGAGAGGTTTAGTTGTGGGTTACAAAGACACTGAGCACTGAAACATTGAAGAATTCCTTTTCTTTATTGATACAACGATCAATTACCATCCATAAAGTTAACAGCAAAGCTCTCAGGTGTTCCGTCTGTGCTTCCATGCTATTAAAGTTTCTCAGGGCCCAGCTCTTGATGGTTTTGCAGGTCAGACAGAATGGGGTGAGTCCTTGCTTTTCTCTTTTTTTTCCCCACTGATAGGCACTGTTAGCAAAATCTGCTGCTACGCAGAATAAATTAAACCAGCAGCCTGAATTCTTCCATAACGTATTTTTCACAGCAGTAACCAGCTCTGGAAAATCTGTGTTCCTATTTTGGGAATGTAACATTGTGTGCACATACCTGATCCTGGTTTTTCTGGTGTTGGTGTCTCGATATATCAGCATATGTTAACAGTTCTGAGAGACATCTGTGTTGTAGCAACCTTCTCTTTTCAATGATGGTAATGATGGTAAATCATTGGTAAATTTCTCCATCTTTGAAGGTCATCTGAGATGGGTTGTAAACATCTTCCTTTTCTTTTGGCTTTTTTGAGGGGGAAAAGAACGAAACCTTAGTAAAATAAAGGACTGGTCCTGTTGGGAACAGCATCTTGCAGTAGGTTTTATTTCTGCAGCGTAGAACACTGTCTGTATCTGCGTTCTGGCTTCAGCCCGGTGTGAATTTGTGTTTTTATTGTTTTTGTCTTGTACTTTTCAGTCGACTTTGTGCTGAGAAGAAATATAACATTCATGCTGTTTCAAAAGTAAATGCTATCTTTTATGTAAGACTGAATAGAATGTCTGCCTGCCTATAGCAAGTGTGGGTATGTGGGGAGGGAGCCAGACTCAGTGCTTGCTGCAAGTCAGGGGAGAGTTACATTATGTTAGAGCTTCTCTATCATTTGGAGAGTTTTAATGGAACCTCCAAATACAGACTGAAGAGTTACGTGCAGTGCGTGCAGTTCTCTGAGCTACTTCCACCACATAAAACCTTCCAAATATCTTTGTATAAAACTTATCTCCTCTTCTGAAGAGAACAGTAGTGGATGGCATTTAACAAGATGCTTCAAGGAGGGGAATAAAAGCCTTCTAAAAATACGTTTTCAAAAAGGTCCTCCCAGACCTCCTCCTTTAGTGAATCACGTGTGTTTTTAAAGTCTTAAAGCTAAGTAATGGCGTGTGATGTGTTTGCCGAAGTCAAAATGCACATGAAATAAGCACAGTGTGTGTATGTGATAGGTATGCTAGGCTCAGGTTGGAGTGGCTCTGCAATGGGAAGTTTCTCAGTCTGCTGCTCCCAGCTGTAGGCAGGAGAAACGCTGCTCACGTGCTTCTTGAGTTCTCACTCTGGTTTTACTGAAGTGTGCTTCAGTGATAACAAGTTCTTGGCAACGGCAGTATTTGAACACACCAGAAAAGTCAACCATAAAGGGTTGATTTTGGTACTCGTTGGTATGCAGTTGAATAATGAAGCTCATTTTGAAGTTGCAGTCAGCCCTTCAGTGAGCTGTTTGCCAGAGGCAATCTCCTGGTTAGCAGCTGATGCTACGGAGGTGTGATACTGTGTGCCTGGAGATGTGACTTTGCAAAAAAACAGTAGGGCAGCAAATGCACTTGTTACTAGAAATGAAAGCTCTGTGCAGCTTTCTAAGGGATTGGAACATCATCTCTTTAAAATTCACGGTGCTGTGATGCACAGTAGCTAATTAGTACTCTCTTGTTCAAGAAATCTGTTTGAGAAAGTGCCGGTAACGCTGAGTCCTCTTTGCAGTAGGTGCACATTACTGTGCTGCTGTCACCTTTCTCCTCAAAGGGAGCACTCACTGTTCCTGCCTTAGGGTTCAGTGAAACTTTTTAGGGAGTTTTTATCAGCCAATTATAACAAGATACTGCATCAACAAGGATAGCATTCAGGTGGAGGTAAGGAGCTGTGGGAACAGGTTTTATTGGAAGATATTTGTTAGTTTCACTTTAACTGGAGTGAATAGCAGTTGAGGGATACTTTAATTTTTAACTACCATGCTGTGTCTTACTTGCCCAGAGGTACAAACAGGGAGTGCAAAAAGGCTTTTATCCTGTGGGTCAGCGATTCACTTCGTAACAGAAGCAAAGAAGGAAAATGGGCTTTGTGTAGGGGGAAGTGATTAAATGCTATTTCTCCCATTACAGGCTAGTTGGAGCCCAAGAAGTGTTTTGGTTTCTGCACTTGTTGAACCTTCTCATCTTTACTGCTCAAATGATCCCGCAGTGCTGATCTGTGCACATGTTTGGATTGGAGGCTTGTATATTGTGTTATACCAGATCCCTTTTTTCTTTTCCCCCTTATTTTTGGCCATTTAAGGGAAACTGCAGAATTTCCAGAATAAAATCTAAATATAAACATGAAAGTATATTTAAATGTAATGCTTTTCCACTCTTGAGCCAATGGCTTACCTCTGCTAGACTTTTCTCTGCAATTACGTATCATAAGAATCCACTGTAAGGCAGATGGACTGCAAATGTGTCAGGCATTCCAAACTGGTGATTTTTCATGAAAGATAAATGCTTTTCTTTGTGGAGACAACTTCTAGGAAAATTTGGGGTTGCATGCTTCTTGCAGGGTGTTCTGGTATGGTACATTTGTGGTATCCCTTGACAGGCAGGATGGATGTTTCTTCAAGGCTGTTGCCTCAGTAAGATAGTGACAGTGCTGTTAAACATAGCTGCTATAAATGAAGTCTTTGACGTTGTTTTCCTTTGTTTTCATCCTGGAATTGCCTTTTGCCCACTTCCTCCTATTAAATCAGAGTATGATCTCCAGGACAGCACTTAATTAAAGTGCACGTGGCTTATCTGCAATAGTCAATGCTCAGTGTGCAAACAGAGAAACAGAACACATCTTTAGCAGAGTTTCTTAAACTGATATTTACTGACTTGCTTTGGCACCTGGCTTCACGTTAGGAAGGGGGAAGATGATTTACTTTCCTTCTTCAAGTTTCATCATGTGTAGTGCCTGTGCCACAAAGTGCAAGTCCAAACAAGTGGTGGATGGTGATACAGAAAGAAGCACCTATGAACAGTGTATTGTTGCTTTTTTTTTTCCTTAACTCTGTTCTTTTGCTTCTTGAATTGAGTTTAATTTTTTGGGATGTTATTAGTGGGAGTTCATTTCTGGGTTTACTTTTAATGCTCTGACTGAATAATAAAACAGTATCTCCTAAACAAAATTCCATTTTGTCAGTATTAGCTTTTATCTTATGCGGTTCAAATTTAAATATTCATGATGCTTTGTGAAGTATATTTTCTTCTATATCCTATAATAGAAAGATTGTGTTTTTATTTTAAAAATAGTTATTTCTTCTCAAGAGGGTCTCCGAGTAGTGCCTGGCACAGCAACAAGTCAGGATAGACCCTGCAGGCTGAGAATTCTTTGTGGAAATGACTGAGAAGTAGTAGTGATATTTGATGCTTATGGCCTTGGAAATTGCAGATAAATGCTAGTTTTCCATTTGTCTTAGAACCTAAAAACTTCTGGTATTCGACACGGCCATAAACTTGTCAGGGATGTGGAGATCAGCTGTTTAATTAGCTGCTGCTCCTGGTAAAGGCTGAACTAGGACCTGTGCGGGCCTGTTTCAGCATAGCACGAAGAATCGCTGATTATTTTGCAGAAGCCGGTCTGACTCCTGGCTGTTGACCTCTGAGGTGTGAAGAAGTGCTGCTGCATGGCAGTACCAGTAGGTGCCCGGTGCCGGGGCTGTAACAAGCTCCTCCAGCTCCCATGGCAGCAGGGAGGAAAGTGTGGTTTGCAAGAGCTGGCTGGTGCAGGCAGAAGGTGCTGAGGACGCTGGTGGTTTCTGCTGCAGTGGGCAGGGGTCTCGTGCTGGGAGCCAGTGCCTGGCTGCTCACTGCAGGAGGGGCTGCTGGGCACAGTGATGTTTCCCATCCTCCTGCTGGTGGCAGCTGAGGAAGGTGTCCGTCTGCCCTGGTACCGGGAAGCAGCTGGGCCTCTCCTTCACGTGTTTAACTGAAGAGTGAATTTGGACTTGAAGCTGTACAGTGTTACTGATGATTTTAGATGTTAGACTGGGAATGTGAGGGACATGGGAAGTTTGACAAGATCTATTCTTCTCTGTATTACTGTACCTTATTTTCCTTGTGGAAAGTGAGGGAGCAAACTGGGTTTATTCCATGTATCGTTTGTTTTCTCTTTGATGTGTGTCAACCTTTATTATCAGTTGTTCTGAGAGTAGTTGGAGTCATAGTAACTTGTATCATTTTTTCTGTCCTCTGCTGTGATTCCTGTTTCAACACTGAAGTCTCAATGCTGAGCTGTGTGTGGAGCATTTGCTTTCAAGGGTGGAGAAGGGAGTGATGAAAATACTTTCTTAGTCATAGATTAAACACTTGTACTTCTGGTACGCTGCTAGCTCACCACTGTCAGTACAGGGTGTTTTATTTATTATTTTTCTGGAATGGCAACCTTGTGGTTTTGAAACAATTCTTTCAGCTTCCAAGTTTGCAAATGAACGGATTACTTTTAATCTTCCTCTTAACCTTATTAGTCTTATTAGCTTGGGTGACCACAAGAGGAGATGATGCTCTTGCTGCATAACTGGCATGAAATTGCTCCCTAAAAGAGAGGAACTTTGCAGAAGATGCTTAAGTCTAGACTCCTGCATTGTTCCTTCAGATTATCTATAAGAACAACTGCCTTCTTCCTGCATTGCTGAGGACTAAAGAGGCATGGAATTTAATATTTCAGTCAGGGCTGAATTGAGGTTGCTGATTTGGGGGACTTCTTTCCAGCAGCGTGCTTGTTGGGGCTCTTATATGGCCCTACTTGGTCAGAATTTTGAAACAAAGGCTGATGTTTATTTCCAAGTGTGTGTTTTGTGAAGATTGGCCTAACCTGTGTGCCCATGATGGGCCATGTGCTGTAGTCATCCCTTGCTGGCTGTGGCTGTGGACCCTGTTTCCATGCAGCTTGAAACAGTTTTCTAATGTTTCTTTATACCTTCTTACAGCAGTTCTACTATCTTAACTACAAAACATGCTGTGCTTGCTATGTTCTAGTAGATTAATTAATACACAGTTTAACTTGTTCTCTGTTAATCTGTGAAGTTTTTTTTTTAATCATAACGGAGACCAGGTGTGAAGTCAAATTCGGAGTCTCAAATTCAAGAAGCCTGTTTTTTTTCTTTGTTTTAAAAGCAAAAAACCCACATAGATAGGTGTAAGAATTTCTGTTAAGGTTGTGGATCTTGTTACCAAAACATAGCAGTGTCTCAATGTGGAATTAATCTGGTTTATCCAGAGATTGGTTGGTTCTTATCACGTGAGTCATTTAATCAGAGCATGTTTGGCCATACAGACCTCTTAGAAGCACTGTAGATTGGGAATTACTGTTTCCAGCATTTGAATATCTGTGCTGTTTTTGCCACTTCAACCATGAGTGAATTGTAATTTTCTGCAAATCAGCTGAGGTATGATCTTTAGCTACTGAAATAAGGATCTTAAGTTATTAGAATATGCTCAAAGGATCTTTAAATATCCACAATTCATTTTTTCTCCCCAGCGTTGTGTGGATCCTTCTACAACAACACTAGCTCTGACTGCTGCTCTCAATTAACATAACTGACATTATGCATGGCCCTGGATAGGGGCTTGCTGACATCAACTCTGCTGGCCTCCGTTCAGAAAAGTAAACAAAAGACAATCAGTGTTGAGTTTGGCATAACTAGCAAGTTCACAAAACTGCCAAATCCTTCTCAGTGTATTCATCCAATTAATCCCCTTGATTTAGGAGATTTACTTAAGTGAGTAAAAAGCAGTGTATTTGGTCTTAAAAGTGTTTGTACTAAGGTTGGGGTTTTCTAGTGAATTAGTAAATGCACATTCTTCACTTACATTCAGGTTTTAATAATGATTGTTTTTGTTGTACCTTTGTAGAAAAAAAATGAATTCTGAAAGCTCTGCGCTTACCATGAGTAGTCCTGCCTTAATAAACCAGTGTGCCAGAGGAGGAATGGAAGAAGAAAAAGTTTGGTAAGGAAGCTTTACTTCTCATTTTCTGAGAGGTTAGTGGATGGTAATATTGAGGGATTTTGTTTTAAAAAATAAGTTAAAGAATTGTTTGTGTTATAAATATTCACATTGATTATTTTGTATTATTTAACAATAGAAGGAAAAAGGGGGAAGAAACTCTTATTGTTTTTGAATTCTTAGCAGATGACCATGGGACTGTCAGGGGGATGGGCAATGGAAAAACTCCTGTTCACTTCAACAGGGCACCAGTTGTGCTTGTGGAATCTTTCACATATGGCAAATGTCTTAATCTCCCAATGCTGTTGTTACGCTTATGCTCTATTAGTAGTAGCCCTCAAAGTGCTGTACAGTTTAGAAATCGGGCTTGTGGTTTCCTGAGGTTGTGGCCCAGGAGACATTAAAATGTCAATAGTTTCTATTGTTGATCAAAAAGATTTATAGTGAAGGAGCAACAGTGAAGTTCAGTGGTAGATGTGGTAAACTCATACTTCAGGACAATTTCTTTGTGAAAACTGCCACTGACTGCAATTTTAAGCACCTTGTTTGATGTTGTCATGAAGAGAGCTGTGCTGGGAAAGCACTGAGGCTATTTTGGCTGTGTTACTGGGAACCCTTTATTGGGAGCCTGCTGATTTTACTTGCTGTTGTTGGGCTGAGCTAGGATTTTGTCACACTGCTTATTTACCACATAGATAGCAAACTCATACAACAAAAAAAACATGGTGCCCATATATTTTTCTAGTCTGAGAAATATTAATTAAAAGCTCTTTCTGTTAATGAAGCAAAGAAATGCTAGCAAATTAATTTTGTATTTCATGCTGGATGCCTTTCAAGAAATAATGTAGAATCTTGTTTGTTTGTTTGTTTGTTTGATGTGGTACTCAGGTACCACATAGTCATAGCACTTGGAAAGTAATTACGTTTTTAGAACTTTTCCCACTTCTATTACCATTCCTGGAACATCCTCAAAGTTAGAAACACTTTCAGGTGAAGGAGAAGAATATGGAAAACGTGAGAGCTTTTCCCTGTGCTGCGCTGGGGGGTGGAGATTTGATATGTACTGTCCTTTATCTCCTATTGTTTTATATTCTACTTGTGGTATTGAGCAGTAGGATTTCATTTTCATCATGGCATTCCCTTGTAATGCTTCATAGCAGTTCTTAGTAATGTTGACTAAAATAGCAGGAGAGTACAATTTATGTTACCAAGTATTAGAGCATCTCAAGTAATTGAATTGTATGATTTGTTACATGTTTAATTGACCATAAAGAAAGAGATGCAAAATAGCAGAATTTACGTGTCTGTTAGGTTATGTGAGTGGTATAAAGAGCCAGGTTATCACCTAGTGTAAATTGTGGGGCCTTTGGTGATTTCCAAGGAGCTTAGAATATTAAAGCCAACTTTAGGCACGATTCATATATTCCAAAAAGACTTTTCAACCTATGTATGAGCCAGCAATGCTACTTGTACTTTCTCATCGTGTAAAGAAAAATCCTATTAGTTAAAATATCACGTTTGCAATCTGTGCATTTTGTTTAGTTAGGCTTTTGACTTGGGAAGCTGAATAGCAGCCTGATGCGTGCCGGCTGTAACAGAACGCGGGATGTCACTGCCCTGGGTTCTGTACTCTGTTGCTCAGCCATTCACTGTTTGCAGTAAGCATAATGGTGAAAATTTCATCTATGGCTGCATGGAACTCATCTGAAGTTTTGAAAAATCTTACATGTCTAATTTTTTTTACTTGTGGAGATTTTTTTACTATTAGAGCTGGATAAATGCTATTCTCACCAGCCTAATGAGGAGAAGTTTTGCATCATTACTGCATCATGCATTTATTATTTTGCATTTTCTGATTCTTCAAATGGTCTAAATTATTCAGTCAAGTCAGAAGTCTTTGCAGTGCAAAAGCCGCAGGAAAGGCCTCTTCTAGCATTTAAACCTGACTTATGATGCATGTAATGGCTTTGATCTTGTATAAGACCTTGTATTTGGGAACCTTAGAAACAAAGGAAAGAGGAAGTAATTGGCTGACTGGTTCTCACTCACAGCCAGAAGACAAAGGTCTTTTTTTGTCATATAAATTATCACTAAAATGTGAAAAACTTAATGCTATTTTATTTTTAAATGTGACCAGTAGGCAGATCCTCTTACCTCAAGGACACAAACATTATGCAACAAATTTGTGGCGGAACTATCAGTAAAGTTGGTATACTGTGAAGTTTTCTTATGTGCTGTAACCAAAGATATGTAAGTTGTGTGGATTTTATTACATACTTTGCTCACTAAAAGCAGGGCGCATTTGTTCAGGTGGTAGGTATAAATTGTTTTTATTTTGTTCCATTCCCTAAGGTTGGGATCTCTCATATATTTATGCTTTGTTTATAAATCAAAGGTGATGTTTTAATGACTGGCAGTGAATGTTCTATACTTCTAAGTTACCTACTGTATGGTATCCTGTTTTAAATAAAGCTACCATAAATTCTTTCAGCATGACATTTTTATGCTGGAGATAGTTTAGAGGATAAATTATAAAATGGAAATAACAGTTTATGAAATGTTTTTCTCCCCACTTATAGAGGATAGTAAAACAATAGAAGATGAAGTATAGTTGGTACTAGCTAGATAGAATTGTTAGTTCTTGGGAAGGAGTGTGAAAAGGAACCACTCAACTTCAGTCTCACAAAGAATAATAATGGATGTTGAGAATTCTTTGGTGTGAGTACTTTACTGACTATAAAGAATACATCTGAAACCTTATCTGCTTTCTTTCCTTAGAGCTGATGTCAGAAAAGAATATAATCTGATAAGTGATGGGAAAGTTTCTGAAAAATAAACAATCAAATTTGTAAGGAAGTCAGTTACTGTGGGATGCTTGAATTCAAGAAATACCTACTTGTAAATTTGCATGTTCTAACTAAAAATACTTATCTGCAAGTAAGAATAATCGTTATGGATTAAACTGAATTCCTACTGTGAGTTAAAAATATGTGTTAAATGGTTCATCACTGTGGGGAGGGAGAGAGGAAGGTGAAAGAGACAAACGTTCCGGTTTTCCTTCTGGCAAAGAAGAGTTGCTGTGGCCATTGGAGATGTTATCCTTGCCCACCACGGCCTGCTGCCCATAATGCTGTGAGGCAATGAGAGCACTGCCCACTTTCCAGTCCGTTCTGTGTTCTTGCTTCTGTTGGTGTCTCAGCTGAAAATTCTCTTCATTCCTCCTCCTTTCTCTGCAGTGCCAAGTAAAAGATATTTCCAGTGGGAATGTATGTTGAGTGTAACATCTTTCCTTCAAGTAGCAATCCTTCAGGGCTGATCATCATTTCTTTTTGCAGCTTTTGGGTTTGTTTTTTTTTGAGGGGGGGAATATTTACAGAAACGTATGAGAAAACAGCTCCCATTTAGAGCTTACAGGTTTTTGCTTTTAAACTTTGTACAATAGATGTAAATCTCTTGGATTTACAGCTGGTTAGATGCAATTTGTTGGCATGAATCTGAACTACAAAACTAACTTCTGAAAATGCCAGCTGTACCTGACACCTGAGCAACATTTTGCTGAAGGCTGATACAGAGTGGAAGGGAAATCTGTTGAAAAACCTGGATTTTTTTTTCCCCCCAATGATTGATGTAAATTTTTGAACTGCTCAACAATTCAGTTGCCTGCTTTTAGAAGGAAAATCTAAGTTATATTTCTGTTTCTTCAAAATTTTGCATTAGGCTTTCATTGAGTAGAAATAAGCATTCTAATTGCAGAAGGACTACAGAGTTACATTTGATTAGCTTAAGTGTTATATTTCTCTGCAGTTATTACTGCCAAGTTCATAAGAGAGCAAGCAATGGAAAAGCTACCTCATTTGTTTCAAAGTCATTGAGCACCAGAGCAGCCTTTAGTAGCAGTTTGAGCTATCAAGGCTGATGTATTGTGGCAGATTAAAATTGCATGAGGGTAAGTGGTAATAACACGTTAAACCATTGTGATCATTTTTGCAATGATCTCTCTTCCCCTTTATGTTGTATACTCCTTTATAAATTCTGCAACTGCATTTCATCAGTGTTTTGCACGTGCTTTGTGTGGTACCACTGCAAGATAAAGGTTCATTGAATTCTCAAGCTTGCAATGCTTCATTTGCTTCTGTGGCTTTCTTCCCCCCTAACGAATGTAATCAAGATTACAGCAGCAAAAAAATGCTGTTAGCAGGAATAGTGTGACTGCTGTAAATGTCTGATAACTGGAGGGCACCACAGCAGAGTTCATGCATAAACCAAATTCAGCAGTTCTTGGTAAGCAAAAATACTGAGAAATCCAGCTGATACTATTTATGTTATGACCATTTGTTATGTGAGCTACCATGGAGCAACGTTTGTGCAAATGAAGACGCAAGAGCCTTGAAATTTTAGAAACTACTGATTTGGCAGATTCTCAGATTCTTTATGTTGAAAATTGCAAGAAAGGAACTAAAGATAAGAGAGCAAGTGGGAACTATGTCAATTAATGTTGCTTAGTACGAAGCTAGCTGGCTGGCATGTTGTTTTCAAAACAAATGTGCAGGGGAATTGGAAGATATCCAGTTTTTGTTATTGTGTGTGGATTTATAATGTGTTTCCTCTAGTCTGGAAGAAATCTTGGTAGTCAATTCTGTATCTGTTTACATAGGAATAAGTCAGAAAGTATTTCAGCTGTTTAAAATTAATAACTGAAATGTGTGTTTCTGTATCTCTCCCAGACGGGGAGAATTTGAGGTGCCTTGTTTTTCTTACTCTGTCTTCAAATACTCTTCCAGTTACTCAGTTGCCTTTTTCTCTGACAGTTATCATCATTTCTAGAGCAAATCTCTCTGAAAATGACCTTTTTCATGAATCTTGGAATAAGTAAATCTATGACTTTGAACCTAACTAAGCTACCATTGTTATATTTGGCCTCTGGTTCATTCTGACAGTCTGTATATTGATGACTTGACTTTAACTGAATTGTCGAACTTTTGGTTGTTTTTTGTTTTGTTGTTGTTGCTTTTCTGTAATGCCTATGTTCCTATAATTCTCTGGTTGTGGGTGCCCCATCCCTGGAGGTGTTCAAGGCCAAGTTGGATGGAGCTCTGGGCAGCCTGGTCTAGTGTTAAATGCGGAGGTTGGTGGCCCTGCCTGCAGCAGGTGGGTTGGAGCTTTATGATCCTTGAGGTCCCTTCCAGCCCAAGCCGTTCTATGATTCTGTGATTCTCTGTTTCGTATTTCTTTTTGGATACAGAGATACTGGTGCTAGTCTTGGCTGAGATACTATTGGTGTGCAAATAAGTGCTAAATATTTTATATGCCAATTTGAACTTGGAATCTCTGTCCTTTATGAAGTGGGGTGTGTTTCATCAGGGGTTTGAATTACAGTCATATGTTGTCTTTAAACTTGTATAGAAGTATAGTTTGCTTTCTGATAAGTTAACTGTAGAGAAATTCTTGACAATTTGCAACTATTAGTTTTGGTGACTTTTGGGCAAACTGCTACTGAAAGTCTAGTCTGTATACTAAGAAGGAAAAAAACCTATGCACTGAACTTGGGTATTACAAAGACTGATGGTAAAACCAGCTCCATAACTGCATCCATTGAAAGAGAAAATCCTACTGTCTTAAGCAGTATGCATGGCACCCTTCTCCAGCAGCAGCTGATGTGGTGCGTGTCACTGCCTTGTGTCACTCAGTGGCTGTGCAGCCCTGCTGGGAGGTACGGCCAGCTGTCTGCCTACATGTGGCCATATACTCATGTCGAAGTCACAGTTTTGGACAGAGCAGTCCTTTCAGCACAGCACTGTCTGCCTGAGGGCTAGATACTGTTACAACACATTGTACTGCTATTTAAGGAAAGAGAGAAAAGGACATGGAGAGGGAAAATGATCGTTTTTCATGGCGCTGTCTTTGGGATACTAAAATTCTGTCCATTTGCTGTGGTTGTGTTTTCAAGGCCAGAAAGAGGGAAGCACATCATGGAAGTCCAGAGGCTCAGGGATTTATGAGCTGCCTGGTTTTTTGTACCCACCTGGCTTCTGCAGTTCTTAAAACTAGACCAACTCTCAATGGAGGAGTGCTGAATGCAGCAGGGGATCTATGCCTTGCTCCCAATCAAATCTCATTTATGTAATTTGCTCCTTTAGTCAACTGTGTGCTGTTGCATTTGATAATAAGGCCATCAGCATTTGCCAGAAACAAGTAGGCAGGAAAATGTTGTGTTCTGTTCTGTATTCCAGAAAAGAAGTATTTTGGGTGTTTTCCATTTTCTTTTTCAGTGGTCTGAGTTCTTACTCAGTTCTCCTGTGTTTTATTTGTAAAAAGGAAAACAAAACAAATCAAAACCAGCAATGGCCTTCTGTCTATGATTTTGGGTAAGTCATCCAAGGCTACAAATTCTTCAAGCGTGAAGGTTTTCCAAGAATTTACTTGTTACTTATTCTCTCGAGTCATGTTATTTTAAACTAGTGTGATCATCCAGAATGTGGGATCTATATATGAAAATATGACCCTTTTCATGTTGACTATTGGGATGAATTTTTGAAGCAATCGCTGAGGCCTGCCAGATATCCCATCAATAGGAAAAAAATAGTCATTTTAGTCCAAATTCCAATTCTCCATCTTGACAATCCAAACCATTTAAAAATTATTTTAATGGGACCCAGTTCCTAATGCTTTTTGTAATTCTGAATTTTTGCTCTGAGCAATTAGTAATGATTTTTTAACTTAGTGGTAGTTACCCAGAAAAGCTTGTGTGAGTTAAAATAAATGCAAACTTTTGTCAGCAAAGAAGAATAGTATTTCTTACTGTTAGAAATGATTGTTGAAGACAGTAATGCTCTTCTTGGTTTTTTGGTTGTTTGGTGCTTGTCTGTCTGTTTCTCTAGGCAAGGGATGTGGTGTACTGTGGAAAAATATTTAATAATGCCATTATTTGCCATCACCTTTGTTGTGCCAGTAGTGTATTGAGCTGTTCTGTGAATTAAATGGAAACAATTTTGATTAAAGTAAATGTCCCTTTGGGAAAGCCAATTTTTGTGTAGCACAGCCCTACAAGTAGCTGTTCAGCACAGAGGGTGAAAATCTGCAGTAAGGAGTAGAATAGTGATCAAGAAAGTGGGGAGTTGCAGGGTTTGGTCACTTTTCTAGAACTTCTTGCCAAAGCTGCTGATTTTCTGCTAAGATAGAAAACTTCTATGGAAAGAGAAACCTCAAAGAAATTGACTGGATTTCATACTTCTGTAATTAATCATAATGAAAAAAAAAGGTGAGCTAAGTGGATAAAACCATCCTTCTGATCTTTATTTTCAGTGCTGCTTCATACCTATATCCTGGTATGCTTTTTTCCTAGGATTTGTAAGAGTTCTTTAGGTTTAGCATTACTATTTTGAAAGAGTAGAAAAAGATTTCTGGCTTCAAAGATATACATGCAGTATGTAGCTAAGTGATGAAAAGAAAGAGGTGGGCTTGTGTAGTGGTTCAGTATGGGTTTGTTATGCAAATTTGACTTCAATGCAATATGAATCTATAAGGATTTGTGAAGCCAGCACAAGAATGATGTATGCCCACTTCAAAGACATTTTTCTTCTTAGAATTGAATTGTTGTTGTCAGTTCTTAAGTATTGTACACAACGTGTCACAGAAAGATGAAATTGATAAAGTGAGAATGCATACTTTGTTTAATAGTGTGAATGCTGTTTAGTTCTGTTTACTTCACTAAGACTAATTCACTGCAAAACTAACCTGAGTGAATTTTTAAGAAGAGTGAAACTTTAAAGCTTTTCTGCTGAGAAGAAGACTAGAGTGCTGAAAGCCAAGAAGTTGGTTGTCCTACCTCAAACACTGTGTTTTCTTAGGGAGCGTGGCCTTATTTTATGTCAGAGATGATGGAAATAGAAATATGAAAGCACAGAGAAAATAAAGGAAATACTCAGTGGCTAAAGACCAGAAATACAGGTTAGCATTTAAAACAGAGAAGTGTGCACAGTGGGAGGAGGGGAATGGAAGGTAGATTTTTGTTTAGTATCTCTGTTGCGATGCTCTCCATTCCATCTATCCATAGTAGTTTCACCTTCCAAGGCTGAGCTCCAATATCAGTTGCCAAGCACTTTTTCTCACTTCTGTAACTCTAGGTTCTTAACAGCTGTTGCTGAGCTAAGCCTATTTTTAGTCACTGATTTATTTAGGACCACCAGGTTTACAATTACACAGTTAGCTTTTAATGTGATTTTATTTAATTAGGAGAAATGGTTCTACAGTGAAGCTCTGTCCAGAGGCTAGGTATCAGATCACTCCAGGAACATATGGGTTATGTTAATTTTTGCTGATTATTGTTTCAGCTGAGCTTTAAAATTTGGAAGTTCTTTCATACAGCAGAAGCAGTTACTCTGAGGTAGTGTAAAACCATGTTTGAAGCATAGTACTTCTTAAAAAATCATCTGCTTTAAAACCAAATAGAAATAACAGATTCAACTGAGATTGAGAGGGCGTTCGAACTGACATGTCTGGGACTTGCAGTGTAAATAGAAGTAAGATAGGAAGACGCTAGTGAGCAGCTGAAAATCTGCATTTTCACGATGAGGTAGTATGCAAATACTGCGTGTTAGGTACTCACCTTAGTGCATCTGATTGCTTTCACATCACCTTTAATGAAAATCAGAATGAATTATTGCGTACTATAGCTTAAAGAAAGTCAAGTACTCAAGCTGACTTGTAACTTTTGTGGGAAGTAAGGTTTAATGACATAAATCATCACAATTCTGCTACAGCTTTTGCCAGCTGCTAGCTGATGGAGGAAGAATTATGCTGGGAATTAGAGCAAGGAACAGAAACAAGTTTAACAACTTTCACTGTTTCTCCTATATCTTTGTTCTGTCAGTAAAAATGAGTCATCCTGAAGAACTGAATTAAAATGGCTCTAGTCAAGTGCAGTTCAGCTGCAGATGGTAATGATTATGAGAGGCACATACACGTTCGGAGAATACAACGTTACAGTGTTTTCAAAAAGGAAGTCTCACAAATTGCAGATTAACGCTTTAGGTAGTTAAATCTTATCTGATCTTATTTTGAGGGGCCCTGAATTAGCTGATATCTAGCAATATCTCATTGCGTAGGCAGGGAATACTCTTTTTGGAAAATCTAAGAGTATTTAGGATAGTTAACGTAATCTGACAATGATGCCAAACTATTTTAATAAAGCAGACCAATATTTTCCAGCATTCTTTATTGGTTTTAGTAATTTTTTTAGATTACTGCTTTCTGACTGAACTTCTCTGGTTAATTTAATGTCTTTTTCTTTTCAAAAAAGGAGTAGTAGAATTGAAAATTGTTATGAAGGGATGATTTGCACTGGGACTTGCTGCTTGAGAGCCAGTCACTTGAAGGAATTGAATCTTTATCCAGGAGAGCACTGAGTATGAGTCATATCAGCTTCTATAGCACACTATATAGCAGAAATGGTGAGAGATGAGAAATGCTGAAATGTTTACTGGAACAGTAGTTGCCAGCTGCTGACTGAAGTCTCATGCAGACATGAAATGGGCTTTGTAATGGAAGAAAATATTTTCCAGAGGCAAATGCAAATTTAAACATATGCTCAGGCATCATGTCTTAACAAACAACAATACAACAAAAAAATTTACTACGGATTTTATTTCCTCATCGTGGATGAGATTAAAAAAATCTTGACTGCAGTCTTAAGAAAGGTTAAGCGTGTTTGCTGGCTGGAATCTGAATCCCACAAGATGGCAGGCTTGATCTGAAAGTGATGAGAAGGCCTGTTTTCTTTACCAGACAAGTAGCTCTCTGTGCTGGGAACTTGTCAGGTTGTGGTTTGTGCTATTGTGTCCTGTGTCTAACTCCCCAGATTTATTCTAAGGCTAGAAAAAAGATATAAGCAGAGCTGCAGTTTCACTGAGATATAGCTAAGGTTGTTGTTTGTAGGTAGTACTTAGTGTTTTTTTTCTTTACAGAGGCTTTATTTGTTCTTTTTTGGTGAATGATGATCACCAGATTCCTGAAAAAAACTACCATTTGCATGTGTGGTTCTTTTGTTTCTAGGTCATGCTTTAAATTGCGTCTACTATTACATCTCTTGAAACATTTGCTACATGCTCAATTATGATTGTGTTATATTTTTATTGCTATGTCATTCTTTGTATTGCTGCTAGCTTTGGGAGTATTAGAACAAACATTTCTGAAATCCTGTGCTAGTTCCAGTTCAATGTCAAGTAAAAGCTAATGCCATCTTTGGGCTGCCCTCGGTGGTATTTTGTTTATAAATGCATACTAGTGAGTAGACTAATGACATAGCTTTTGTATGCTGACATACAAGTAAATGGAATGTTCACAAACACTGCATCAGGAGATTGAAAATATGGCTGGTTTTTAGAGTTAAAGAATATTGCAAAACTATAATTTTGATTACTTAGATTTAAGGAAGAACTAACAAAGAATGATCAGCCCACTGGTTTCTTCTTCATGCCTTACAGATGGGGCATATCAGTAAAATCTAGAAAAAAAAGAGTTGAATAATGTGAGAGTCACTTTGGGCTTTCAATGTTAGTCACTCTTTTGGTCGGTACAGTAATCCCTTAACTGAGAAGCTGAGTCTCTGTGGTTTTAAGTAAAGGACCCGGGCGTCCCATTTTGGCGTGTTATGTTTTTTTCCTCTGTGGATGAGAAGAATGTGTGCTGACAGGTGATAAATAGCACACAAGCATGGTGATGAGACTTGGATCACCAGTGTAAATAACTCATAAACATTGTGGAAGGAGGCCTCAGCATCCCTGAACAATGTTTTGGTCACTTGCAATCTGAAGTTGTGATTGTAGCAGATGAGAACACCTTCAGGGCAGTCGTGTGAACATAAATTAATCAGCATAGTTTATACCAAAGGTGAAATTTGCCATCAGCCTTGATTTTTCTTTCGCAGCTATCAAAGCTCATGCCACTCAGATACACTTGCTGCGTTTTCTTTTCCTTCTCTAGTACCATCTGAAAAACTACAAAAATAAATATTGCAAAGGCAAACTCTTATATATGTGAGACATGGTTGGTAAAGTAGAGAAAGAAAGATTTTTTCCCCTCTCCTTCATTACATTTCATTAATGTTAAAAATAACTTGTTTTAATAGCAAATCCACAGCAATGATAGTTGTGATGTTTTTAGGTCGTCTTAATGCATCTAATTATGGCTAAATTAAAGTGATGATGTGGTACTTGTACCATAAGCTAAAAATGTTTAAATATATATAGAAAGAATTACATGTTGTAGCAGAATAGATAACTGAGATGGTGGGTTTTTCATTATCAGTGTTCCACAAAACCATCCCCTAAACCCATCATTGTGTGCTGTAGCATGTCACCATATCTGATGCACATGCTATGTATGTTGTAGGAAAAATGCTCGTTTTTAAAGATCTCACTCAGGTGGACACAGTCTGTCAGTGCTGTTTGTTATATTATGTCTGAGCTAATGGAGGAACGAGGCAACGTTTTCCTGGCTCTGTTGAGGGTTGCAGGATGTGATATGAAAGAGATGGCACTGGTGGTACTCATGGAAGACCTCATCAGACATGTATGAAGTTGATGGTTCTTTGCTTCTTTTCTTCTCTCTTCTGCTAATCTGCCCCATCTCAATTAACTGCTATTAATACTTCAGGAATAATTAGCCCTCTGTGGACCTTTACTCACTGTGAGCAGTTACTTAGCACTTTCTTCACCCAGGTGTGCCAGTGTGTTTCAAAACACACCATTTCTCTGATAATTAGGTGATGTTTTCCAGGCTTTTGTAGCTATTGTGTATCCTACAAGTTATACCAATATTGCCTTTTTGACCATGGGGATTTTCTGTCATTTCTTTAACGGAGGGTAAAGAAGTTATCTGTAAAGGCAAACGTTGGTATTTTATTGAGTTTCTTCTTATCAAATGTAGAATAGTATGAATTTCTCTTAACTGTTTTGAAGCAGCTGGGCTCTGAGTGGGTGTGCAATGCACCTGTCTATAGGGAGTGTTAGTATCTGTGACGTGTTTTAAAATGTAGAAAGAAAATCCCAGTGATCCACTACTGCTAACCATCTGTTTTCTGTCACTTTGCTTCTCTCTTAGAGCTTCTTGTCCTCGTTCATGATTTCCTCATGATTTCCTTTTGTCTGAGACTCCACTCGTTCATATAAGCAGTCTCTATTAGTTCACATAGTTCACATACTTGTTCAACATGGAATATGGTAGAGCATCTGGCAAATACTCTTGCACTAGTAAGGCAACCCTTTTTTTTTGTTTTTTTGTTTTTGAGTGATTATACATTTTTAGTTTGCTCTCTGACTATAGAGGGAGCTGGTGATAAAGTCTGCACCTAAAACATACCATGTCTCTGTGGTAACATCTGAACACTGCAGTATTAGGAAACAAAGGACCAGAAACAAAAGAGTTATTTTAACTTAGTCTTTCCTTTTTGTGGAATGAGCAAAGGCTGGAGAATATGAGTTGGTTAAGTGGGCTGGATTTTCCTATGGATCCTGAACATTTCTAGAGATAAGTGTTGTAAGAGAGGATCATTTGAGTACATCGCTTTCAAACTGGATACCTTTGGTCATCTACAAATCTCTTATATTCAAAACACAGCTTTTCTGTTGTAAAGAGTCATTGTATTCCCCTAAAACTACATAAGGAGAGCCCCAGCTAAACCTATAGATTTGTTTCTTCTGATGTGGAAAAGAAGGCATGGACTAACCACGATAGTTCACATTAATGTAGTTATGAACAGAGGCTTAAAAGTAATGCATGAGTAAAATAAGAATGTTGAGAGTTATTGAACACCTACAAATGTTTCAGAGTACCCACTAATACTTTTTACATGTGTATCTGTAAATGTGTGCACACAGCACACATGTATGGATGTAGGCTTTCAAATTCTGGAGTGCTGATGATAGGTAACAGTTCAACACATGGCTTCTGAAGCTATGTTTAAAAAAGGAGATTCAATTACTGCTGTACCTTTTTTGTGGAGGAAATTTTGTTTCACTAAAGCTCTCATTTACCGTGGGAAATTACATTATCAAGTGGCTGCTCTCAGTTTTTGTTTGTCTTCCCTCCTGAACGGTATGATAAAGATGGCTCTATTTTGAAAACTGTGTCATGTTTTATGTTTCACAGATTGAGATACAAGTTGTGTGTGACCAGATGATTTAACATAAACTGCACCCCATTTTTTTTTTTTAAATAGGAATCCTTTAAATATACTGTTATAACTTTTTTTTTTTTCCTGCAGTTCAATTAGATACATTCACATCTGAAACCTTGTATTGTATTATTTATTAATACAACAGAATTTGAAAGATCTGTTAGGCAGAATTGAGCCTACATAGACCTATTTCCCTCTCCTCATAAAATAGCAGGCACTACTTCTGGAGCAGTCCCATAGCTAGCCAGCCTGTGTAATATCATCTTCCTGATCAATTCCTGTGGGAGATGAAGGTATCTGACAGTTGTTGGTCATCATGTGGTGAATCCAGAGATAAAAAGGTATTTATTTATCATGGTCTTTATGTTATGTGATGTAAACATTTTCCCTCCTTATTGTTTTTTTTGTTTAATCTGCAGCTCACCTGGCACAAGCCAGTGTTTTTCTGATCATGGATTCTGCAATAGAACAATTAATTGATTTTCCTGCATTTCATTTCAAGACAGATTTGAAATAAATCTCAAACTTTTTCTCATGCTGGTTTGTATTTCATTGTATTAAGCAGATCTTTTAAGCAGGTGTGTGTTCATCGTTTGCAGCTTGGTTTTAAAGCAAAAACTCAATTCCTTATGGCTAAACTCCAGGAGAAGAGCACTTGGAAGGAAGGTTCTCTCATGAATTACAATAGATGGGCTCCTTGGTACCTGTCCATTCAGGGTCTTTTTGTTTCCAGTTTACTGGAATAGGTGAGTTGCCAGGAAATTTGAATTGATTTTGTTGTATGGGGATTTACAAATGAGGACTTCATTTGTAAATGAAGGGGTTGCACGGGATCAGTTGTGAGCAGCTCACAGAGCACAATGACAGAAAGGTGACTGTGTTACAGTTTTCTGTTTTGCACAGCAGGGGGCTACATGAACCAACAGCACATGAATAGATGGTGTTGCTTTGTTTGTCTGTGGGGACAATGAGTGAATCATATCTTAGTTTCATTTCAGGCTTAGCCAAACTTCTTTCATGTATTGATGTTTGTCCATTGGTTCGGAGGACTTAATAGTATTACAGTACTTGATTTCATGGCACTTTTTATGGTACCTGCATCAAGATATTCTTTATTTCCACTTTGAAGGTTGTTTCTGTGCAGTTTTGCTCATAGTGTGTATGTAAGCTGTGCATGTAAGGCTGGGCTCTTTGACTTGCTGTGTCCTGGTCTGTGTCTGTGCTACGCATAATTTTCTCCTGAAAACCTGAGGATATAGAGTAGAGCACTGCTATTACATCTTATTTCTGTATGACAGCTTCCAAATAGCTTATTTGCAACAAGGCAACTCTGTGCACTGCACTTCAGAGAACTGCATGCAGTAAGTTTGTTGTCATAACCAGAACAGTTCTCTCATATTGATAGGACAAAAAGGAATGGTTTGAGACTAAAAGAGGGGAAATTTAGGTTAAATGCCAGAGGAAAATTTTTACTGAGAGAGTGGCAAGGTGCTGGCACTGCTGCCCAGAGAGCTGTGGGTGCCCCATCCATGGAGGTGCACAAGGCCAGGCCAGATGGGGCCCGGGGCAGCCAGCCATGGCAGGGGGTGGGGATGGGGTGGGCTGTAAGGTACTATCCAACTCAACCATTCTATGGCTCTGTGGTATTCCTCTCTTAATGTGGCAGATTCATACTAGTGGAGAAGCTGTTCCTGTCTCTCTGAAGGCCAGTGTCCTCAAATGTTCTTGTACTTTTTTTTTTCCCTAATGACCAGGACCCATATGGTGTAGTCAGTTTTATTTTCCCTTTCCACGTTCCTGCTTTGGACTCTAAATCTCTGGTGTCCGTATTTAAAGGAAGTGAATTTGTGTTATCAAGCTCCATCAAAGATCTTGAGTGTTACTTCCTTGTCCATTTCAACTTGAGCTATTTTAGTGATCCAAGAAATGTTTTTTGCCCAGCGTGTAGTCTGTGGCTGTATCTTCTGCCAAGGTACTGATAGTCCCAGAAAACATTTCATTCATCATCAGTTAACAGTTGGTGTAGGATTTAGCAATTGCTAAGTGAACGGATGAGGACAGTAGTCTGGTGAGATGACAAGCTGTTTTTCCCCTGAGAAAGCTGCTAACTCTTTTTCTCAGCCTGATATAGCAATTTAGAAATTGATCAGATAAACAAAGCTCGTGTAGTACAGAGCTAAACTGTGATCACTATAAGTGCTCATTATCTTGCTTTGTTATAAGATTTGTGAAATGGAGAACTTTAACAAAGCGTGTTAATTTTCTTTGCTGCCAATGTTAACTTGTGTAGGAAGGCAAGCTCACTTATTTAATGTACCTCTATTTGAAAGTCAAGTATCTAGAATTTCAGGTTCTTTATATGGTGACTGACACACTTTGAAACTGCTGTAAGAGTGGAAAGGATTGATCAGGTTTCCATTCAAAGATGATTTGAAAATAGTGCAATGTTTCTCTTCTACATTTTGTTTTCACAGTAGTCAAATTTAGAATGAGAATCTTAAAGTTCTTTGCTTAGTGACTCCCAAGCAATCTTCACAAGGCATTTGGGTAATGCCCTTTGTACCGTGCTTTACCTTTCAGCTGCTGCTGAAGTGGTCAGGCAGTTGCACTCAATGATCTTTGTGAGTTCCTTCCAGTTTGAACTGTTCTACTCTGTATCATGTATCCTTCATCCATATCAGACACGGTGTTAATGCATTTCCTTTGTTTTAGGTTTAATGCTTAATATTTTTCACTTACTAATAATTTAAAA
The DNA here is from genome assembly GCF_905368555.1 of Meleagris gallopavo. Classification (NCBI taxonomy): domain Eukaryota; kingdom Metazoa; phylum Chordata; class Aves; order Galliformes; family Phasianidae; genus Meleagris; species Meleagris gallopavo. The sequence continues at coordinate 8,334,781 of NC_139417.1, read as the reverse complement.
CTTTTCTCTCTTGAGAACAGTCTTGTGGCTTTGTAAACTTTGGAAAAAAACATTGCACTTTTTAATTAATCTTCCTCAGTAGGACATAAGAGGGAGTAGGGGTTGGAAGATGTGAAACCAGTTACTGTGCTTTTCAAAGTACCTAAGAAAGTCAGATTTGCAGGAAGGCATACAGGTGTGGTTTAAAGAATGCATAGTTTCCGCAGGAAATGGTACATGGCTATGCTGTCTGGGTCTTGCAAGCAACTTTACTACTGTCCATTTAAAAAGAAAGAGATATGTCAAAAAACATAAGAGATAAAAATGATAAACTCAAGTTTTATTGTAATTGTGTATGGATAGAGATGAGACAAATGAGCACAGTCTCTGCAAGAAAGGCTGCCAGAGCATGGCCATTTTGTGTTCTCTTGGCAGGAGACTAACGGTACGTGTGTTGCTCTAAACTAACCGCAGCCTTTTCATGGCAAGGGCCTCACAGAGGTGACAAAAGATACAGTGTGCTCAGAAGTGTGTGATGGAGCACAGGGCCTGCTTCCACAGGAAACCGGTTATCATCTGCTCTGTCCCTTGCAGAGTCTCTTTGGGTGTGCGCATGTGGCTGTGAGGTGGTGTCTGCTTGCAGAAAGGTGATAGACACACACTGCCATCGTGTGTGCTCGGAACTGTGTCTGTTCTTTATGATCCAATTCAGGCCGTAAAATCATATGCTATGCATAGAGTGAGGCTTGCTACTTGATTTCATTACCATCTTCCCCTATTAGGAATGAGAAAGCAGTTTCTTAGCATTTGTCCTTCGCAAAGAGCACATGCTACAGCTTTAGATCTGTGAGGTTGTCATTGCTACACCACTTATCCCAATGGATTGACTCATCAAATCACTCTGTACCTGCTCTGTTTTGGTTTGAAGTTGTCAAGATGGGAAGATCTGAATGTAGAGATATCAGGCAGATAACACTGCTGAGGAGTATTGCAGCATCATTCAACTGTTTAATGCAAAGGACCGCTGTATTTGGAGGCGGAGATGAAGTTAATCTTTTTGTATCTGTTTTTGCTTTGTTTGAAAAATTGCTGTACAGAAACTTATTAATCAAGAGATAAAGCACAAATAGTTGGAAAAAATCCAATAGTTTGGCTACAAAAACATATTTTACAGTAAAATAAATTTCAGAACAATCAGTATAATCACTTACCTTATTTTCCTGTCACTCAGATGACTGCCAGCAGTAATTCTGTTATCATTGACCATAAGGGAAACTGTAAATAATGACTGTCCATAATCATTGATCAAATTAACATCTATTTGATTTCTTTCCTTGTGGCTTAAGACTCTTCAGCTGCTAAAGGAAGCAAGTATATTGTCCTCATGTTCTGGCGCTTCCTGTATTCAGATTGCAAGACTGTTCACTAGGCTTTTGATTTAAAAACTTCTTAGTTTTTAAAATGAAATAGAGCAACGTATCTCTACTTTCTAAGCCTAATTAATATGCATCTCTTTGAAACCCAGTTATATTAGATATCAACAAGTGTATAAGAGGAAAGATAAATATACCTTAATTTTGGAGAATCATGGAATGGCTTAAGTTGGAGGGAACCTCAAAGATCATCCAGTTCCAATACCCCTGAGCAGGGGAGCAGTTGTCCCTGGGGTACTCTGCCCCTGACCTGGAAGGCTGGGATGGGGAGCAGAACAAACCCCCCATGGTTCAGGTGAAGACATTGTTACAAATCATGAAGTATTTTGATGGAAAAAAAGATACTGCATTAGGTTATATGATGATAATATGTACAAGGGAAAATAGCTGAAAAATATTTTCTTTCAAGGCAAATAATCTCTGGCACATTCATTGCATATTTTTTCTGATATGAGTTATTGCTGTAAGCTGTATTATTCGTAAGGATTTCATATATAACTGTGAAAAAACTTCAAAATTTCTTATAGAAATTAATTTCATTGGGCCTTGTGTAGGAATGTTTTCGTGCATATAACACAAACGCATAGCACAAATGTTTTTTTTTCTCATTTTTTTTGAAGAACAGGTTATAGCAGTGTGATCTAGATAATCATATACTGAAATAATTCATTATTTGGGCTGTTTATTTTTTCCTACAGCAAAAATAATCTTAAAAGTAATGAAAAAAGAGCATTGGACATTGAGTATTGGCAATAATTTTCCTTTGAACATGTGTAGAAGTGATGTTTCTTTCAAGATTTCTTTGCTTGCAGCCTTCAGACATTGCTGCCTTTTGGCCTTTAAGTACTTTCATTACATTTATTTTGTGAGGCATTTTAAACCCATAATCTGGAGCCTGAAACTGTCGTTTGACTTTGTCTTCTATCTATAACAATGTACAGTAATTAATTTCAAACAGATCCTGAGAATGCATGCAAAGTAATAGTTAATTCTTGACCTTGCTTCCCAGGCATTGTACTTCAGTCAGAGACTGCAGATGCAAAGCTACTAAATCCTTGTATTAATTATGAGATTTGTTATCAATTACCTTTAATAAGATTAAAAAAGAAGGGTATAGGCTGCCTTGCTTACAGATGTGAGCAGACAACCTTTCCTTGAAAGGGATGAGAAAATGTCCTCCATTGACAAATCAATCACAGATTTACTTTGCAGCATAATCCTATTTCCTGCCTGATCCACTGTTTTCATTTCATATATTAGTTCCTGTTTTTGTAGGAATTTAATTTATTTGGATGGTAAAAATAGGTGCATTTGTCCATATAGATGTAGATAGAGATAAATTCATACATGTGTGTATACATATAATGAAAAGTTAAAAATGGATCTAAATCTCTCCATCTCATAAAATGCACTTTAATGTATATATGTTGATCTGGACAAAGCAAAGGATAATCACTTTCAGTGTAATTACTGATACTAATGTTAATTATGAATTATATAGTTACGTATTTCTGACAAGATTATCAAAATTTCTTGTATGGTCTTATAAGCTAGTGATGGGGGTGAAATTACTGCTTTGCAGCTGTTGTGTTTATATACTAAAGACTAGAAAATAACTTCATTGTGCTGGTACAAGTAGAGATCACTGAACGTTTTCTGTCCTGAATTGATATTTTGAATGGAGTTTTCATGGAATCTTGGTTTGAGCAGGTCTTCCTCCACTGCCTTCAGGGTTTCTATAGTAACACTGATGAAAAAAATGTTCTCATAGGAACCCAACTGTGAATAATAATGAACAACTGAAAACATTTTGCTTTTGCATCTCAGGTTAAATAACCCTTCAGAAATCATGGAAATATTGAAACTTTTTTCTTTGCTTAATTGGTAGGAAGTCATCCTGCTACTTCTAAATGGAAAAGTGTTTGTGATTTCAGAGTAAACACGAAACCTGTTGCTAACGTATCATCCTCAGAACAATGGAGAACGCTAGAAACATTGGGTGTAAAATTTGCATTGGCTTCCAATATTTCAAGTTAAAAGAAACATTTGATACCGAAAAGTTACAACTTCCATTGTAATTTGTCATGTAAATAGGTTTACATATTTCTTGAAGATCAAACTCTTATTAGTTGTCTGACCTTGCTGTGCAGTGATGATCAAGATCAAAAAGATCACATGGTACAGAACAGTATTTGATGACTTCAGTGTCTATTTATAAATGCCCTCAAGAACATCACTTGTTTTTTTGCAGCAGTGAATTTGTCAGTGTTTGTATTAAACGGAATTTCTTAACATCACAGGATGCAATATTAGTTGAAGCTGGTTGCTATTAAATCTAGTTCTTCTTGTACATGTAAGTTGGTATTTGTGCAAATAGTTGCCTTGTTTTTATTCATTTCACTTCCATTCTGAACAAAAGGGGAACCAATCCAGTGTTTGTGATTGGAATAAACTTAGCTTGAAAGCATTTTAGGGCTTTATGCAGGGTTTTTGACTGAGGAAGACAAAATGCACGCGGAGCTCCAAGAATGTATGGTGACAAAGAAGATTTATGGAGTTGCAACAAGCAGTGGAAACTGCTCAGTAGTGAAAAGGACTCTGCTGATTGTTTAAAAGATCTAAGAATTCAATGGAAGCTGAATAAGAATTGTGAAGATCATTTTATTAAATATGAGGAGAAAGAAGTTTTTTAAGCCTAGGTACTGAGATTTGCACGTACAGATACTTAGGTGACTTAAAAGACAGAATTAATGTAACATGAAATACGTGGTGTAATTGCACTAGTTTTGGTGAGTGGCTGCTGCACACTGAAGCTAAATCATGGGCATGGTTTCATGCCCTTGGAAATGTTAGTTTATTATCTCCAGTGGTGAGACGCGTGTTAAAGTCTTAAGATGAGATAATCAGGTCTGTCTTTGCATTGAAATTACTGGAGTGGTTCTTGTCACTTGTTTTAAAACACTTCTTCATGAAACAATAATCTTTCTCAGTAAAACAACCACCTGAAAGTTGCCGCCAGTAACTTTCAGTTGCTCTCAGTAATTGATGGCATTTAATAAAAGCAGGTTTCCTTCCTTGACTGACTGGCTTCATGCCATGTCTGTGAAAGGAGCGAAGACAGACCATCACGTGGTGCTCTTTAGAAGGTAGGCAGGAGTTCCTTTCACTTAACAATGAACTCAACACAGACAAACCTGTAAGTTGACTATAGGCTTAAAAGCATAACAAGTTGATTTGACATTTTTGCTAAAAATGGATTTTTTGGGGGTCATTTTTAGTTGAAATTCAAGCTACAGTGCAGAAAACAAAGGTGCTAATGAGAGCATAAGCAAATAGGGTTTTACAGTCCAGTATGGGATTGTCTTGCATCCAAATGTTGTTTTAAGTAGCAGTGCCCTCTGTTTTCATTCCTCTGATCACTCTAACTGCATGTTAGCGAGCCGCTGCTTTGCAGGAGTTCATGTTATCTTCAGAAAGAGAGCCAGATGGTAGGAATCCAAACAATAAGGGTTTTCCATTCTTGTTTGTTATCAAGAACGTGGTGTGATAGCAATTGGGTGATCATTTTGAGGCTGTTATTAGCTTCTGTGTAGACTAACAGGGAGAATGCTGTTTACAAACTGCTGAGAATTCTTTGTCTGCTTTCTCGTGGCAAATATTTTTGTTTCTATCTAACCAGTAAGTGCCCAATCTTGCTAAATTAAGGGGATTTCGCAACATCTGGTTCCTGATGAGAACTTTCTTCTGTTTTGAAAACAAGATGGAATAGACTTCTGTTTCCTTGAACATGAACGTTGTAAGTTTGTGCCTGGAGGGTTGATTTTTCTGGCATTCTCATGGTGGGGACCATTCAGGCATTACCACTTGAGATTTTTTTTTCCCATGGACTGGAGGATCTTATCTACACGGCTGGGTGGAGACGAGCAAACATTTCTTTTTAATGAGCTGTTCTCTTTGTCAAGGGCTCAGCATATATCTGTGATACAGCGGTGGGATGGTGTAGTGTCTAAAAAATTATTATATGTGTTATTGACATTTCTTTTTCCAGCTATTATTGAAATACTATAGGAATAATTTAGGCTGCTCATTCAAAGCCAGCCAGTGAATAATCTTTCTTATCTTACATTTTACAATATTCAAGAAACAGTGATATTTACTTAAAGAAATACAAGACAGAGTGCCCTTCTAGTCCCCAGCATTAGCACAGCTATACTGTGTCAAACAGCCAAAACACCTGTGTCCTGCTGGCTGGTAGCCAGGGCCTGCTTCTATTTCAGCTGTGAGTAGAGTTCATGTATGTCAAGGGAATGATTCTGTAGTGATGTATCTCAAATGTAATTTATTGCATTAACCTTCAGTAAAAAATGAATGAATGAATGATGTTAGCAGCTTGACATCAAGCATGTGCTTCTTTAGAAGCTGAAATATTAGATCATTAGTAATCTGATTTTTAAATCAAAATATCTAACTTAGCCATCTGATTTTTTTTTTCTTCTTTATTATATCAGTCTTAATCTTGACAGGAAATACAAATAAATGCAGAAATGGAGAGATGTTATGTAGTTTCTTTGACATTTTGCAGTGTTGTGCATTGATTAGTTGTACAAACAAACATATTCTGAAGGAAGCATGGAAAAAGAGTAGGTGTGGGACAGCTCACTGGTACCTGCTTCAGTGATGCAGACTTTCATCTTTCAGTGTATAACAGATTCACTGAGGCTGTTTTTCTTTCTTACTGCTTATGAGACTCAGCTCATGATAGTAGGAGCAGAGGATTATGTCAGCATTCAGAAAGTCAACATAGCTACTGAAAATCCTTCATCTGCTTTTTTCCTTAGTGGATATTTTTGTTTCTCTGGAGATAGTAACTGTCCAATCTTGCTTATCTAAGGGGATAGTTGTTTCCAATTATCTGGCAGTTGGTTGTATGGAAGCTCGAACTGCTCATGTCTGCAGAATCAATCCTTGATAAACTGAACATAAACCCAGTCATTGTGAGACGTTGCCTTTAGGAAGAAGAGTGTATCATGTAAAATCTCCATAGGAATTTAAAATGCTAGTCAGTCAAATTCTGCTGTATTAGATCTGCTTTTTTTTCCTTTCAGAGAACAAAATAAATGTTACACAATCTTTTTATTAAGAAGATGAAACCATGATTTTTTTTTTTATTTGCTCTTAAAATTGATGCCAAAGGTATTTGAATTTAATGTTAACTGTAACTTAAAATATCTGAGAGAATCAAAGCTGTTGTTCAGAGTGAGAAGCGATCTTGCAACTCTTGGGCTTCATCGGGCGAACTGCTTGGGAATCTTTATCACAAATATACCCCAGTATGTTAAAATAAATATGCTTCTGTAATCAGTGTATTGTTCAGTACTTTCTGTAAGTTGAGCTACTGATAGTACAAAGGGCCGTTCTGAACATTAGGTAGATTTGTCATTTAACTGTATTTTCGTAAAATATTCACAGCTGTTCTAACAATCTTTATTTTTGCAGTTTGAGAACAATTTTTACTTAGCACTGTTTTTCTCTAAGTGTTTTGAGCTTTCATTTTTTAGCTGAGTATTCATTTGGATTTGTGAAATGCACTTTTATCTCCAAGCAGAGGCAGCAGTTGAGTATTATAAACACATACTTGGATATTTGTTAAAAACTGTGGTAGTCAGTGCTGTGTGTGCAGAGAGACTGCAGGATCAGAGGAAGATGCAAGTTACATGAGCTTAATATAAACTAACGTAAATCCTTAATTTTATCTCATCATGACTCAAGATAGGTAATGCTGTTTAATTTTTTTTTTCTTCTTCAGTAATGTAACAACAGTGAGTGGATATTTTTAGTCTTTACATTCCTTTCTACTTAGTACTTATTGCAGTGATATTACTAACCTCCAGCACAGCACAGGTTGTGCACAACATGGAGTGATTATTCTGGGAGCCAAGCTCATGAGGTGTCTGTCTGCAGCTTTCAGTAAAAGTACCTTTGTCCAACTGATATTTTTATTGTGTCTATTTGTAGTATTTGTGCATGGGTACCTAAACAGCAAATCCTGCATATCTTAAGGACAAAAGCATTAGTTCTTTTCTAACCATTGTCAACAAACGTTTGGGGTATGTGGCTGGGTTCTGTCCTGACATTTGTGTGGCAGGAATAGTTATGGTTCATACTCAGCTTTGGTGCTGATCTGCTCTGTGAATCTTACTGCTGATGGTCATAGATGAAAAGAATTGCAGTTTTACTTTAAATTCCAAGACAGAATTGCTAGATACATAATTACTAAACAAACAAATATAGCAATCAGTTTTTGCAAAACCTTTTAAAGAAAGATCAAGGTTTCATTTCCAGACAAGCATTTCTGATGATGCTGTATTAATGTGAATTTCAGTTTTTTTTTCTGAATGCAAGCAGTGCGTGGCGCAGCATAAACCTTGTAAGCCAAATAATATTTACTTTGGTCTTGATGGAAATGCATCTTTATTTTTAAAACAGTGCTCCCTACTGAACACCAGTGGACATCCTTAACCTTGTTCAATACTTTATCAGAATTTATGGCAGTATCTTGTTTTTATTGTATCGAAACTTCTCTAGTATACACTTTGTTTCAGGAAAGAAAACAACATTTTGATTGATTATAATTGGCCTCCTAAACTATAGAAATTGGCTCCTGTGTCCCTATAGTCTCTGTATTTACTGCATGTTTAATTCAGTGGCTCTTTCTCTCCAGCCTTTTGCACATCAGAGACTACAAAACAGTTTTTAGAAGCAGTTTGGTTAAAGACAGAGCCATGGCTTACAGATCATTACCAGTGTCAAAAGATTCAGCAGCCATAAATAGTTTCTCCAGTAAGATTTCAAGTTATCCATATTGCACAGCAGAATCCTAGGAAGCAAGCAGATGTAGGAGTCAGCATAGGGCCTTCAATAAATTTAATGATGCAGCATTCTTATTAACAACCCATAAAATCTAATGGTTATCCAAAAATAGAATTCTTGCAGTAGCTTTGTCTTTGTATTTAAAATATCAATTAGTAGCTCAGTAGACTTTATAAGACAATGGAGTATTTCTTTAATTAGCTTATACACTATTGCAATTCAGTGAAGAGTTATCCATCCAGTAAACAGAAAATACTTTGAAGTAGTGCACTGTAGAAAAAGAGAATATTTTACAAAGTCTGCAATTGTCCAATTGTTTTCCAGCATAGTTCTCACTGATCGCGATAGGCAGTTGGGAGGACAGATCAAAATAACTTTTAGACGGTGAAGGACCAAACTGAGAGCTGCACATGAGGTCTTGGTTTTGCTAGAACTCTACTTTATTATTTGAGGTATATTTGGGAACCAGAAGTTGTGCTTTCCTTGACTTTGATTTAGGGGTGTGTTCAACTGAAAAGTGCTGGCTCAGGACGCTGGCCGTGACACATGATTGCAATTAGCTGAGGTGGTTTCTAGCCATGGGAGAGGTGAAACTTCTAGAACAGTCTTTCAGTAAGATGAAGAGTACTTCTGTAGTTTCAAGGTAGGCTATATGAAATGGTTGTGACAGGAAATTACAGTTGATGTTTTCACTATTCTGCCCACGCGTAGACTTTGAATACCCCAGTGAAGTTTTCCTGGGCCAGCGTTGGGGCCCAAGGGAGCAACTGTTTCTGACACTCACGTACCATCCTGCAGTTTGAAAGGCTTCTGTCAACCCCCATAATGATTCGCAGCCTGATTAAAGGTCTCACAAGTACAAAACTAATTTCATTGCTTTCTTTTAATTTGAAAGTGATTTCTTTGTATTATTTATGGGGATCATATTTTTGAATGAATTTTGGATGGAATAGAAAGTAGGGAAGTATCAGACCGGTCACATGTATGCAAGTGAAAGTTTTTAAGAAATGATTTAAGGTGGCCTATTCAGTGATAAATGATTCTAATTCTTAAGTCTGATTTCTTTTGTGTAAGAGAGGGCTGTAAATCTAGAATGAAAAAGTAGTTAGAGAGTTTTGATACATCCTGTAAGTATCAGGCCAGTAAGTCTTGGAGGACCTGCAGTGAAAGATGCGTTTTACTAGCCAGGCACACTTTTTCTTAAAACTGTTTGTTGGGCATTTAATGCTCTTTAATAATTATATAGCCTTGAAGAGCTTTTAAATAATGATATAGCTTTAAATAGCTTTAAAAAGAAAGAAATCTATAAAAAGCACACAATGCTTCTTGGAAGATTGGAGTCTGGTTCTAGTCTGAGATCATTTGTGCGTGCTGCTGAACAAAATGGATGCAAAACACTGTTAGAATGATCAATGATCTGTGTAACTTCTTGTTGTTGATCACATTCTTTTCTTCTCATAATGCAGTTAGAGTTCCACTGAGGATCTTGGGTTAGAAATTGAATTTCTTAATATTTTAACTTGGAAAGATGTAGTAGGAGAACTTCTTAGTTGGACAGTCATCGTAAATCCACAACGTATACTGCAGTGTGCTTGAAATATTGGTGTTGTTTATGGCTAAAATTCACTAGAGTGAAACCTGACAATATTAATGCCAAGGCTACAGATCCATCTCAGTTGTTGTGATTGTAATATATCACGTTATTTGCACTGGGTTAACATCTAAAAATGTCTACAGTGACCTCAGCCCTATGATGTATCGTATGCAATATGAAAATGTCCATACATGCAGTATTTTACACCAAATATTTTACATCTGAATAGAGGAGACAGAAAACTAAGACAGGGATGATTACTGTCCTGACATTGCAGGACTTGGGGCAGAGTGTGTTGAAGTCCCTCAGGAACTGTGAAGAGCAGAAGCTGCTCCCAGATCTTTCATATTAGTGTAGTGCTTGAAGTGCGGGAACATCTGTCCTGTTACTGTTGGATGGAGAGAAGGTTTGACAGGCAGCCATTTAATTTGTTGTTTTTTAACCAGGTGCATGGATTCCTGTAATTTAAGTAATTGCATGGTTTGAGTTGCAGTATGCTCGGCACCTAAGCCTTGCCACCGAACTGTGAGTTGGTTTGGTCAGCTTCAGCAGGTCAGCCAAGCTTTGATCTGACTTCATGTGTAAAGTCTCAGCAATGTTTGCCTACCTTAGCAGAATCATTTAAGATCTTACTTGGGGATCTTAATGAGTGAAAAGCGCTCATTAAGAGTGAAGTGGATAATATTGTAGTTACTTTTCAGAAATAATTGTACAGTGATAATTATAGGGTAGGAAGAAGTTTTTGAATGAGTAAAACCTGAAGTCAGCTCCTCTAGTTGTTCGCATCACACATGGCTATGGCTAGCTTGCTTTGCTTGGTGCTTGGCAAAGCCTCGCTGTTGGGGCCCTTTGGTGGCCACCTAGCAGAGCTGTATGTGCACAGCCTGCGTCACCTGGCGCAACTGTGGCTTTGGCAGCACACAGGGTCAGGGCTGTCTCTGCTTGTTGGAAATCAGAGTGATGCAAAGTTCTTGCCAGACATCAAGTCGGTGTGTCTCTGAGGGCTTGTAAGGCTGCCATGTCCCTTAGCTCTCCATCTAAATTGAAATGTTTGTCTGAACTGAAGAGAGAAGCCTGTCAGGAGTACAGCCAAGGAAATCTAAGGTATCTTAGTAGCTGAATTCTGTTTTTCTTTTCTCCTCTGTCACTCCATTTTTGATGTAGAAAACATGACAGCTAAAAATGTAATTGGTAAATGCTTTTCCTTGTTTCATCCTGCAGGCCAAAACAACAGCAACAGAACAATTTTTCCTTGTTTCCTTCTACTAAAGGCTGGAATTTCAGAGGGGTAAGTTTGATGTTGTTTTAATATCTTTTTTCTGGTTCATCCTATTGCTGTGTGACTTAGCTGTTGAAGTATGATCTGTGAGTGCTGAAATCGTGGCAAAACGGCAGAATAAAAATCTTTCATTTTTTGACCTTCTACAGTGCTTTCTAAAAAAGCCAGGTTTTGTTTATGTGATTGGCTGACTTACTAAGAAGTATTTGGGGAGACAATTTAATGTAACCAGTTTAACAGTGTGATTTTAAAATGTGAAGTAAAATTGATTTGTTTTTGTATTTGAGAATTATTCAGCAAGACTGAAGCGACTTACACTATTTTTTAATTTTTTAAATTACCTTTTTTTTTTTTTTAAACTATAGTGTAGACGTTTGTTGAATTACTGGAAAGTTGAATATCTGTATTTTGCAGAAGTACAGGTGCCTGGATTTCTTACAAGGTTGGAGAGAATAGATTTTATTTCTGATTTGTTGGTTGGCTGAGCAAGGCCATCTGCACGCATGTGCACTCCCACAACAGCAGAATGGAAAGATGTGTGAAAAAGCAAAGCAAATGAAACTGAGAACTTCAGTATTTTTTTAGCAGTATCAGACAGTTTTTTCTATGTCTGTTTCAGGTTTGAGGTGTAGTGCTAACACAGGTCAATTCTTTTCAAGTCTCTCTCTTGAAACAGAGCCTTCTACTTGATCTATTGAAAAGCCTAAGGTGGTAGTTTTCAAATGGTAAGAGCATTTGCCACTTGTGTAAGTGCTGTAGCTTGGGATACAGTCTAGGAGTCACTGTGTGTTGCATCTGAGGAGTAGTGTTTCTGTAATCTTTAGGTCAAAATAAAGGTTTTTCTGCCTTACAAAATTCATTTTGTATAATAATAAATTACCACTACCTGTAATGAGAACTGACTTGCACTGAACCTAACAAATTTCTATTCAGGAGAGCATATAAATATGCTTTCTCTGAGCTTCTTCAACAAAGCATTTAGGTAAGATGTTATTGAAATGTGTTGTTGAAAGAATAAATGACATTTATAGATATACTGATCTATGGTGGTCATGATATGATAAGTGTTGTTGAAACTAGAAATATTTTTCACAATATCTGATACTGACTTTGGTATTTTTAAGTAGAGCACCCACTATTGTTTATTGTGAAAAGGATCTTCAAACCGCTTCCTTCGTGTATAGAAATGAGGATGTGTGGGAGTTGTCTGCCTTGTTATTTTTAAGGAGACTTATGGGACAATAACACAGACTTCTAGTTCCATAGCTTTAATATTTCATAAAATGCATAGTAATGGGCAGTTGAAGAGAATTATCCAAAATAAAGCACAGCATCTGGGGAAGAAGCTGTAGCAGTTGTTCCCTGGATCTGTTCAGATGCTGAAGTTCAGGCAGCTGAGTTCTTGACCAGAGAGCTCAGTCTCTGCTGACTTCTGCAGTGTGTCAGCATTAGCTTTGTTTGGATGGGTGGAAAAAGTGTGTTATGGAAAACACAATGAGTAGACTTCAGGTCACAAAGGTTTTGGCATGGATAGTTAGTGATAAAAGATTGTCTTTGATATCTTTTCTTAAGCAAGTATAAAGTCTTGTTGGGTAAATGAACTACATTAATATTGACAGTGGATCAGTGCCATTCTTGAGGGAAACAAACAAAACTGCTGAGATGACTTATTCATAGCTATGCTTTTTAAAAACATCTGTACTGCAAACTGAAACGCGAGATCATTTCAACAGTCACAATAAAACAGAAGCAAGTTGTTAAGCATAACATTATGATGTTTTATGAGTTTACCTGTCCTCACTTTGCAGTTGGATCACTGGTTTAGCATGTCTGTATCTCATGCTGATTAAGTGGGCTTGTTAAAGCATCAGCGAGCAAACACCAACGTAAACCTCAAAGAAAGATAAGAGGGCCCAGATGCTTAACTTTAACCAAGGGGAAACTCTTCTGCGCTTCTGTCTTCCTCCCTGTGCTTAAACGTATTTATTCATTTTCCATTTTAAGGTGTTCTTTTGAATCTCATGGTTTGATTTCCTTCATGGGAATTTCCATATCAAGATGATATCATTCATGTTTCTGCTAATGCTGTTTTAGATAACAGTAGCAGTTATTTCCAGAAGGTTAAGCAGCATTCTATGTGACAACAGTGAGCTGATTGTGTTTTTTTTTTTTTTCCAAAGGGTCTGACAAAATTCTTGTTTCTATGAGATTTAGGCTTAAACGTACCAAGCAATGCAATCTCTGTGGTGTATGCTGCTCCTGCGTATATTCATAATGCATCTGATTGATTTGCTCTCTGAAGGGATTGCACAGTCAGGCGCCCAGCAAATAGTGTTCTAGTGGAAAGGTATTTATGGAGAGAATTGTAGTTTCAGAGAGGAAGAAACACTGAACCTGTGGAGGGAGATAAGAATATCACAAACTTGGCATAAGTGTGATTGGAAAACCAGAACACAGGAGCCTAGCTGGTGGATGTGGTACTTGGAGTATAAGAGAAATAAGGCAAAGGAAGATGCTGGCTGCAGGATTGGAGAGAAAAAGAGGAGGAAGCTGAACTTCGGAAGAGAGAGAATCATGATGGAGAAAGCAGTAAAAGATGTACTGATAGTGTGAGAGAGTGGAGAGGGATATGAAGGAAGGCTAGAGTGTGTGAAAGCAGATGGAAACAAGGGCAAACAAATGAAAAACAGAAGCATCCTGTATTTGTGCAATCATGCACCTATAGGTGGAAGATATGAGAATTAAAGCTTCTTTTCTTCTTTGTAAGTTATGATACAGCCTTGAGTTATGTGCCTGTGTGCTATGTTATCCATAGTAAATGTAGTCAAGCTTATTTGTATATAATATCTGAATTCATGAAGCCTGAGAATCTCTCCTAAGGAGTCTCAGATTTTAATTGCTTTGTCTATCTCCCCTCCTGCTGCCTCAAAATCACCTCTTCTGGTTTCACCAGCAGGATAATTTTCTAGAGTGCCTTAATTATATGAGTGATGGGCTCATGCTACTAAAAGCCTTTAAGTGATTTACTTTTTCCTAATGATCTATTTAGATGTATTTACAAGAGTGGTCTGTAGCAGCTCTGCTGATGTGGCTCTTTGGGTGGCTGTGAAGGAACTGCAGTCAAAAGAAAAGCAGTTACCTGGTTAATGAGAAGTGCCAGGCTTGGAGGCATAGCTGAAGAGGATGCTGCTTTTGTCTGTGCTTATCACTGATTTTTCTCTATACTGTTCCACAAAGAGCTAGCATCACTTCCTGCATATTTTAAACAGATGTCTGAACCATTATGCTTGTTTCTCTTTTATTTCTCCTACAGTAACTTCAGTGCTAAAAATAAATCAATAGCAAAATCTAAACCAATATTTTCTACTTGAGACATTTTGAGATGTTTGGCGTGCAGTTGCCTAAAGACTGAAGATTTATTGCAACTGTGCTTCTTCATATGTCCTTGTTTTCTGTTTCCTTTCTGGTTTTGCAAAAGCTTCTAACCAAACTGCAGATATGGTCATCCGGGAGGGAAGCTGATCTAATTTATGAGAAGCTTGACATAAAAATGTGCTAAGCTTGCTGAAGGTCAATTTTAGGTGTGAGTGGTTTCTTTGCTAATTTTGTTTCAGGTATGTGTGTGGGGAGAAAAGATGTATTTCATGCCAAATGGGAAGAATTCCTCACTTTTCAGACAGTGTTTGCAAAACAGTGTGTGTGTTTTGTGCAGGCTGGCAGACTTCATTTGTTCCCTTCAGGGTACATGACTAAACAAAGTGCAGGTTCCTAAGAGAGAAGTTCTTTTTTTCCTGGTTTTAACTTGATGATTAATTACATAAATTACATTATCATGTACCACTGCAGAAAACACCTTTTGCTTCTGGATTCTGACAGGTTCAATGCAACAGACATTGCTTAAGCAATGAAGTTACCCATAGCAGAGGCTGTTATGGTAACAGACAGGCCTTTAATTGGACTTGTTGAAGAAAACTTATCAGCTAATGTCTGTAGATTAAACGTGCTTCAATACCATTATCTTGTAGTGAAGTATGAACAATATAAGACTAATGTAATTTTTTTAAGACGTTATTATATGCATTAAAAAGCACGATTATGTTTTTTTTCTCTTTTTAATGCACTTGCATTTTGTAGACATGATTTCAATAGTTTCCTCCTTGGAGTAAGAAAAGTGTTTCTTGTGTATAATGCCATTGATGCAGTAGGAGGGGGCTACTCTGCCAGGGGCAGTGCTGTTGGTGTCCTTGCTCCTTGTGCCTGCTCTCACTGTGTGCTTGTGTATTTCCCTCTGTGGACAGTCCTCTGATTTTTTCCTAACATTTTGCAGCTTGCTACGGAAATAGTAGTGGATTCTTGATCTCTGATCCATCTCATCTCTCTTTGAAAAGAAAATTCCCCATTTCTTTTTCTTCTTTCTGAGAGATGACGTATATTTGTGCTCTACTTGCTCCTATTAGATCTCTCCCCCTTTCTTCTTTCAGTGGGGCTGCAAACTCCTCCACTTCAGAGTTTAATTGCCTTAGCACTTCCCCTCCTTTAGTCTTACTTCAGGATTTCTTTTATCCTGATTTTGTGGAGGGACTGTTGTGCTTCTGTCAATGTTCGGGCCAGAATGCCTCTGATATCTGGTACTAGCAGTGGTAAGAAGCAATTCTGTAAGTCTTTCTGTGTTAGCATCTCAGAAGACGGATACTGTAAACATCACGCCTGCATTACAGGTTCAATGGAAGTCGATTTCCTCTGTAGTTTTGCAGTTCGTTCTTTGTAGCATTGCAGGGGTGGGGAAACTTTAAACTGTTCACAGTAGCAACACTGGAGACTGTAAGAGCATTAGAAATCTCTATCCATGATGCACTATTTGTAGTTCAGGACACTAGAGCTCATAAATTGGTCAAAGTGTACAGCTTGGATGCTGGTTTTTTTACTATTAAGGGAGCTGGCTTTGATGTCTTCCCAGCTTAACCTATGGGCGGAGCTTTAAATGTTTTATTTTATTATTGGTTTTGTTTTTGAGCAAACCATTGGAACTGTTGTTGATTAGTCACAGGGCTAATTTTTCTTGGAACAGCAAGGCTTATGTTGGCAAAAAAATAGAGATGCTATCAGAAATTCATTGTGTAGCTTTTGCGTAACTGGATCATAGTCAAGTCCATCTGTAGTTCCAAAACACACATCAGAATTATGGTGTTCTTAATGTATACACTGAATTTAAAATTTTTGAAGGATTTAAGAACGTATTATTCCAATCCGATGCATGGTTTAATTAGCACAATAATCAAGTTTTATCCACCATATATGATTGGGTGTAACTATGTCATGTCAGAAAGTCAGAATGTTTTTTTTCCAGCAAAACATGATTTGTAAATGAGTTCTTAGACCTGTGATAAATGGCTGCATCCTTTTGAAGGACCAGTGGGATGTGTATGTGACAAGGTTCTTCTCATACAGCAGTGCTGCACAAATCTTGTGTTGAGTAGACTCATAGGCTTTTTACATCTGCAAGACTTGCATTGTAAAAGGTATGATTACATTGATTATATCTTGGATTCGTTCAAATTAATATTGTCAGTTTTTATGATAACAAAAAATAATATATCTCTTTTCTGAAGGTTTATTACATTTTCATGTTATATTTTCACAGAATAGATATTTTTCTGGAAATATGCTGTATGCAGTCACTTTATTAATGCTGTAGGACTTTGTTTTATGGATCTCTCTAAGTGTTTTGTAACAAGTTTATTTTTGTTCTAGGTGTGATTTGTTATTTATATACTATTCTGTGTGTGCTATAAACCTGTTACACCAGCTCTGTTGCATATACAAACAGTACTGAGCTAGAAGCCATGTGTGATAAAGCAGAAAGGTCCAGTTGTCGTTCTGTTAGACCTAGTTTGATGTTCTGTTATATAGCAGATTTCCTGCCTTTAATCATAGTTTGGGTGTTACCTTGTACTCCTGCTGTCATTTACTGTTCTTTTCTTTGTTCGACAGCAGATGAACTTGACCTGTGCTCAATTTAACTCACACCAAACTCTGCCCACTTCTTTGTATTTGTTTCTCCCCACCCCAGCAGTGACTGCTCTTTGAGAACACGTGATGTGAAATCAGTATTTCCTATAACTTTATTTCAGAGACTTTCATTGTAATGGTTAGCAGCTGTTTTCCATCTGAACTTGATAGCATTTTGTCTGAGAAAACAGCCTTTTAGAACTAATCTGAAATATATGTTGGCATTTTAATTGTTACACTGTTTCAGAATAGCAATTTTAATTTAAATAAATATTGGGCAGAATGGTTGTACTAGTTATGATGCATCCAGTAGAACTTGATGTCATCGCAACCTGTTTGTTTTTTTAACCAAATCATTTGAAGGTCTGTTATTTAGTTTCCCAGTGCTCTTAAGTGTAAAAAATATAAAGTATAAATTTGTTGTAAAAACTTCCAGTTTGTCAGCACTTAAATTAGTTTTAAAGTAAATAAATGGGATATGCATTTGTAAATGCTTGAAAAATCACTATCTACTGAAACAGCTGCGAAATCCTCAGTTCTCTTCCTCTCCATCTGCCATTCCACAGGTTCTGATCTAGGTTGTCAAGTTGTATCTATGGCAGAAATCTATTCAAAGTCCTCTAAGGAGTAAAGGAGAAAGGAATCCAAGAAAGAACTGAAAGAGCTTGTAAGAACTTGGGAGCTGATGTTGGGGAAGGAAGTGGAGTTTCTTCTGTTGTTTTCAGTTGGAAGAAGCATTCTGAGTGGGTTTTTTGGTACCCACTTCACCTGTTTGTTCTTCCTGACTACTGAAGTGCTTCCTCTAAGACATCTCAATCTTAGAATGAGTTCTATTTATGTATAAAATAAACAAGATTCTTATTGAAAGCTAATGCTATTTTCTGTGTCCAGTAAGCACAGAGCAGACATAAATAAAGCTGTCTTTAAAATCTGTCATATGCCTAGTAAGAGCAATGTGATAGTGGTCTTTTAATGTCTTACTGAATTTATTCAAGGCTTATGAAGCAATGCTTATAACATGAACCTATTGTGATATGAGGTAAGATTTCAAAACTCTAAAATGCACACTTATAAACATTGATTACATTGCCTTTGATTAAAAAAGTATACAGTGGTGCAGTCACTCTAGATGGTGATTAATTGTAAAATTTTTTTGAGAGTTAACTTTAGCATCTCTTAGTCACATAATGCACAGTTAGAAAACAGCTTCAGCCTGTGCCAACACTGACTTTGGAAAGCTTTTGACTTTTCCAAATACCGTTTCAAGTTTTCAGTGATTAACAACCTTAAATATTCTCACGAATGTGGTCTAAGTTTCAGCTGTGTCTTCATCCAAAGCAGACTGTCAGCCTTGTGAAACAGTCATAAAATGAGGGCAGTTATGGACCCGTTCTAGGAAGGTTAGTTTACACAACACGACTGAAAGAAGAAGATGAGAGACCTTCCATATTTATGATAAAGAAATATGAATAAAATCATTTTTATTTGGGGCTGGCTGCCTCCATAGAAATGTTTAGGTCTCAAGAGTCTTAGGGAATGCTCTGTTTTGTAGGACTGAGCACCAACTGCCGAGGCAAAACTTTTGGGTTGTAGTTCTGAACTTCAGCATCTAACATTTAATCCTATGTTCTGGATCTTGCCCAGAGCTTTTTCAAAGTATTTATTTTTTAAACCTGGGTGAGGGATTACCAAATTCTGGTTGCAAAGGATTAAGGTTTCTTGTGATGGGGTGTGCTCTTCACTTGTAGAGAACTCCCACAGATAAAATCAGACGTTGTACATCCTTGACATGTCCTCAGATGAAAAATTTGGGCCTTCTGCCAACCTCATCTTTGGGCTCGAATTCTGGGCTGATTCTTTAACAGTCTTTGCTGAGCTATTCTCCTTATGCTTCTGTTAATTTAAGTGCTGTTTAGCAGAACCCTTAACTTCTGGAACACTGGATTTTTCTGTGAACTAGATGTTCAAAAGCTTCACCTAGTATATACCAGATGTTTATTTTCTGACTGAGGTATCTATATTTAGAAATAGATATGCTCTTTTGAGTTAAAGGCCATTGCAATTATTTGAGAACTGAGCATGTAGGAGGCAGACTGTGTTTCAGTTATTGAATCCCAAAGCTCCCCCAAGCACCTACCTACTACTTGAAACACATCAGTGTTGCGTTTACCTTTCCCATACCACTGCCATTCTCTTCACGCTGGCTAGCAATTTTTAAAGCACTTTAATCTTCAAAAAATATTATTCAGAGCAGTCTGCAAGGAAAAAAAAAAACAAGCAAAGCAGAGAGAGACGTGACGATATGTGTCACTCAGCTGATGATAGTACTTGTATGCTGCATGACAGGAAGCGAGACAAAGCTATGTGGCCGTGTGGGGAGGAGTTCCTGCCGAAAACTGAACGAGAAACATAGGGACTTCTTTGCAGCAAAGAGTTTTCACTGCCACACTGAAGATTAGGAAGCCTCCTAAATCTGAGTACAATACAAAGTACCTCATGGTGTGGTGTTGTTTTTTTGTGCATTATCAGGTAAGTGTACACTCAGGATCACGCTACTTTTTATTGTTTGCTTGCATGGCATTGTACTAAGTTGAAATTGCACAGATAATGCTTCCAAGTGTGGCAGGATTTAAAACTGTATCAATGAAAAAAATAGTGCTTAGCAGGAATGTTTCCTTCTGTAAGAATAAAATTTCTAAAAAATGTATATAAATATACTCTGTTATTCCTGGTGAGATAGAGGATGGTTTGGTTTTCTCTATGTATTGGAATTTTATTGTTGTGGGACCATCGGGGTTGATGTGGTTTTTTTTGTTTGGTTTGTTGGTTTTTTTTTTGGGGGGGGGGGGTTGGTTGTTTTTTTTTTCATTAGTCCGTATAACCATAAATATGTAAATTTGTCTCTGCTGGCATAAAACCAATCATTTTTTCTGATTTTTTTCTGATGCTAGAATTCAAATGGGAACATTTAAAACTATATGGATAAGTTTATGCATTGCCAAAGTGAAAGCTGTTAACAGATCTTGTGTAATAGTATATTTGCAGAGCATAATTACTGTGCTTGCATGTGTGTGAAGTATCACCTGGAAAACTATCTATGCTTTTAGACTTTGGATCTTGGAAAGCAGCAAGACTGATAATAAATACAGAAAATGGTTAGCATTTAATTCTTGATTATTCTTAGTGATGACTTGTGTGGGATTTTAATTTTGGCCTATTGGTTACAAATAAGAGTAGTGCATTGCCATCATAACTAGACATCTAACTTTGCAGCTCTAATCCTAAATCAGTATCATCCTGCCACTGGCTGCAGAGCCTCTTAGTTGAGAAGCGAAGTTGTTTCAAAACATTTGTGCATATGTTGAATAAAACCCACTTTGAAGTTCTTAAAAATAAAGGTGATAAAAGTGAGAAGCTGGAATGTGAGGCAAGGCTCCGTTCAGTGGCCTGCATGCTCTTGTGTTTGCTGCAGAGAATGTGGTTTAAATATACAGAAGCTTAAAACTAAATTCTTAATTGGATATATTGTGTTTTATGTTCCCTTCAACAGAATTTTCAATAGCGAGGGAGATGGTTTATGACAAATTTACTGCTCTGAATGTTTTTAAGGTCATATGTGCAATGCTTTATGTGGTTCTGACTTACACTGTGTTTATGAGACATATATTGAAGTTGCAACAGGCTCAGAAAGTTTATCAAGATCGTCTGAGAAATAGAGTTATTCAATTTGTGAAACTTGCTTTAATAAATGTTATGTATTTGATTTCTCAGTGTTTATTAAATAGCTCAAGAGTGAGGCTGCTGATTATTAACCGCTGTACTGTACAATTGATGTAGTCTTTTTGGATGTATTTAATATTCATATTTGCTGTGGGTACGTATTTTGGTCATTGCTTACTCAAAAATATACAGCAGAGAAATCTAATAAATGTAATGGTTGTCGTGGAATGCCAGGGAGGATGCATGTCGGTCAGTGATGTAAGGTCATGTAGATTCCTGGTGTATTACGGAGCTCATGTTGAAAACTTTCAAGTTGGGTGCATATTTTGATTCCTTTGCTATCTACATCTTCCACAATCATTGCAAACATCAGCCCTTTGTCAATTTTGATTGAAACTGGATAAGAAAGCACTTTAAAAGAAAAATAATTCTAGAATCAGGAGTATCCATGGATATCCGCTAATTTTACACGAGCCTTGTTTCCTGAGAAATTGAGCTGAAGTGTTTTTGTGTTTGGGTTTAATATAAGTGAAAGACAGAAGTAGAAATAACAGCATGTGATTTTAGTGAAAGATTGATGTTTTTATCCATGCTGAAAAATCCATTTTCGGTGCAGCCATTTTTTCCCATCTGTGATGCTGGGAAGCAGCACTTGAGGCGCTTGGATCCAGCGCCATAGAGGAACCTATCTATGGTTTGAATGGCAGAGCAGCATAATGATGCTGAATGCAAGAGGCTGAGGGAAGGCAGACCAACAAAGAGAGTAAGAGCAGTAAACGATGACTGCAATTTATGCAAATGTAAGTTATTAACAGTCACATGGAGACATAGCTTATGGAAATTTTCCTTCTGCTGTATATGGTTCTGGTGCTGTGCACAGAAACAGCAAAGTGAGTTCTTTTTTGCAATGAAAAGCTCCTTGAGACTCTTGAAGTTCTTAAAAGAGAAAAACTAAGAAAAAAAAATCACTAGAACAAATCTGTTTTTCAAGTGAGAAAGTTTCATTGTGATTTTCATTCCACGAACAAAAGCCACACACAGGTGATGCAGGTTTGGAAGCAGAAGTAGTGGCTGACAGCTGTGCTCATGTTCAGCTGAAGCCAGAGGAGTTCACTGCTGCCCAGACAGGGGAGGTCTCAGGCCATCAGGAGCACAATGACTTAAGGGTAAAGTTAGACTCTAATTTTGTTTTATTCTTGATTTCACAACTGGGTCTATAATAAACTCTCTCAATGTAAACTTAGAAGGTGAGGAAGCTCATCCTCATCAGGTCAGCGTGATGGAGATGTGGGCACTGTTTGTGCACTGACTTCTTTTATCACTTGGGGCACAATGCCTCTTAATTTTTATTTCTACACAGGCAAATTTAGAATCCCTGGATATTGGTTGTAATTGTTAGTTAGAAGCATAATGATTGTAGCAGTCTTCAAGTCTGTCTTGAAGTTCTGGCTTAGTAAAGGTCATGTAATTATGATTGCTGATGACTCATGTAGTGAGGAATTCTCTAGGAGAAAGAAGTAAAAATATATTTAATTTATTTATCTGAATTTGATTCACTTTGTGGCACACTGAAGAAGTTTCAGCATGTTCAGCTCTCTGCTAGATTCCACTGTCTGATGCTCTCCCCGTCTTCTGAAAAGGGGAAGGAAGAAGGTTTAAATTAAGATAGAATAACTATCAGTCCTCAAACAAAGCTCTGCTGATCCTTGTCCCTACAGCATCCCGTACATGCACACCCATTTCCTGTTGTTTGTGTTAAACACACTGAATGTAATTTTGATTTCATTGTTCACTTTGGTGTTCATTTCATATTACATGGAGTGGAAAATCTTGACTCCATTGTGACAGTGCTGTAGAAATAAAACTTTAATTTTTGCTCAGACAGAGATGAAAAGGAGCTGCTATTTTGCCAGGCTAGCTTCCCAAGGTTCAGTGATTGTCTTAGGAGTTTTCTGCTCTGCTGTAACAGAATTAGGGTCTGTCGTTTTTGTTGTGTTTTTTGCTTGGGATACCAAGAACTAACAAGTTGTGTTACTGCTTCTGATGCTCATATAGCCCACCAGCTGAGTGTGTGCAGAGTGGAACATGGCACCCACAAACCTGTGGGCAATGAGGTCAGTAGGAATTAAGCTTTTGCTTAGGTTTTTGTATCATGAAAAATAAATCTGCTATGTCTCATATTCAAAACAGTAGAGGGCAATGGAAATATAATAGAACTTGTTTCCATATATAAAAATTTCAAGGAATTTTTGGTTCTCTTTGAAGTTTAAGCAAGATCTTTTGGAAAGGTAATATAAAACACTGATACTGGGGTGTAGGGTAGATAGTGCTTCTCCTTAAAGTTTTGTGTTAGAAATCAGTACTCTGAAGTTACAGCCCAAGAAGGCATGTGTGGTGTGTTGTTCAGCTGGAAGGAAGGCAGTGGAGGACTTTCCATGCCTCCAGGCCGTTGGGGCTGTCAGCTGTGGCTGAGGTGTCAGCTGGTGCTGTTGTGCAGGTGAGCAGTAGGCTGCGGTGAGGTAAAAAGAGCTGGTCTTGAAAGGTGATGAATTAATTTCTCGTGAAGCTTAAACTGTGAATGAATGAATGAATTAGCAGTGTTGTGAAATTCAAATGGGTTAGCTCTGAATGAGATTTATCAGGAAGACCGTATTCAACAACAAATTCATAGGAGTCTAGCTGCTTGTTGCACAGATGACATATCTGTGGTCTCCCATTATACAGGCTTGTTCTTGTTTCAAGAACCTTACATTGCACCATGTCATTTTCTTTTTAAAGCATCTGTGCCTTTATTTCATCTTAGAAACTTGAATGCCAGTACAATAATAATGTGATAGCATGGAAAACAATCCTTTGTGGGGGTTACTCTTGTTCCAGTACCATGAGCGTCCTGGCTTTAAGCTGGGTAAGGCAACACTGCTACTGCCTCTTGTAGTCAACTTCTAGAGTCTGCCATGTGAGGTTATATCCCACCACCTGTGGCGGGAAATGTTAAATTAGATAGAAGGTCACTAATATTTTGCCTTGTAGTTTTATACCCAGTGTAAGCTGGATCCAAGGCACACGTTGTTAACTGCAGTGAGAAAAAGGTTGAAATGTTTAGTCAGAATCTCCTTTTGTGTTACAATGACTAAAATGTTCATCTAAAATATTTATTTATTTATAAGCTTTGTCATTTGTCCTCTTCCTACTGCACATATCTCTTCAGGCCATGCTGTCCTAAGAAAAAAATTATAAAAACTGGTGACTGTCATGACCATGGATGATTGTAAGCAATATGAACAAGAACTTGGGATACTTTGTGTGCATGGTAATGAAAAAAAATTAGAATATCAGTCCATCTCTGCTGTGCTATGCATGGGCCAGTATAGGTGATGTACTGAGTGAAGATTCATGTTGTTGTTTTTGGCTTAATACAGCACTGTGTGATGATATAAACTGGCATGATAAATCTAACATTGTGTCATATGATGTGATTAGAATTAGTTTGCCCAAATGACAAATAAATATATCAGTGTATGAAACATGTTCAAGCCCATTGAGGGACCTGCTTACTTAAGTCCTATCAGGAAGTTCTGCTTGTTCCTTAACATGGCACTTAGCTGATTTCTGGTTTTGGGCTATAAATTAATTTGTCTGTGACCCTCAGCTTTGCAGGGAAGCTTTATTCTGCCCGAAACGTGTGCAGTACGTACAGCACTTATTCACAGATTCCTTATGGGCTCAGTATAAAGCTATTTCTCTGTACTTATACACTTCTAGCATCTTTTGTGAAAGGAATGTACACCAAATTATTGAGATAAAGTGATATGACCTTAAACATATGATGGAGAGTAATATTTAAGGGCTTATTTTCTGGCACATGAGAGATAAAGAAGTCAGCTGCCTTGCACTGTGGCAACTGAGCCTGTAGTTGTAACTCCTTTGGGTAAATGATGCTCACAGGGAGCAGGGATTAATTTAATGAGCAATATCGAGTGCAGACTTTGCTTCTAATCCACTTATTATGGGCAAAGAACTGTATCTGGTAGCTCAATTACTGGAATAAATTTTGCCATGTTGTTTTTTTCCCTCACCTTATATGGTGATAACCCTTGAAATTCTTACAAAATTAAAGCATTAGCAGTGGTTGATGCTATTTGTCAATTTCTGTACAAAATGACTTGGCTAGCAGCGTCCTTGGGACAAACTTTCAGACAAGAAATTTTGCTTTTGTTTGTGTGGTTGTTACTTTTCGGGAAGTAGAAGTGCTAAAATGCAGCAGGGAAAGTGATCTTTTAGGATCAAGGCCAAGCAGCCTTTACCGACCTGTCCTGGCTCACCCAGAGTCACTGTTTTCCTTACAGCTCTGCTTTCATCTCTCTTGGTCTGTACTTCACAGCTGATACAAGTTTGTTTCTATTGAGCGAACTGACATTTATATAACTTGTGGGGTGTCAGTCAGTATTCATGTATTGACTGTTTTATGCTGTGCTTTTCTTTGGCAGCCTTGCCTTGGACTCTTATCCTCCATAGATGCTACTCTGTGAACTATAGCTCCATGTTTTGAACCCATATACTTGTTTAAATGCAATGGTCCGAAGCTTACTACATAGTTGCTGCTGGGTAACTTCACTGCTACAGCCACGGGATGCTCTTTCCCCTGTGTTTCCTCTAATCTGGCAGCCTTCCTGGGGTGCCTGTGCCTTTCTTGGTTGGCATTGTTTTTCAGTAAGGCTCTGCTGCATTGGAGCTGCCACACGCTTTGTTGAACAGGAGCTGTGTGGCTGCCAGAGAGTGAGCCTGTAAATCAGTTATTTAACAAAGTAACTGTGTACTTGTGTTCTTGTTCCCCTTCATTAACAGTGGAATTACAGGAGACAGCATACATAGGATATACTTTAAAAAAAGACAACTTCATGGTTTTTGTTGGCTGTGCTGTGTTAGGAACACATACTGAAACATCTCAGTGATGATGAGCAGCATCTTCTGATGTCTTTTTGGTTGATAGCTTCTGATGCAGAACAAAATTCCTTTGTTTTTCTCTGAATGATGGATTAACCATCTTTTGTTGTATTGCACTGATTCTTTTGGGTGTAACTAACTCCAACTTTGCAGAGTGAGACTTAATTACTTAATTTTACACCATTTTTATACTCCTGTGATTAACGAATCCCAACCCAAGCTGTCATTACAGTTGTATCATGTCCATCTGTGCATATCCACCCAAGTACTGTAGTGTAAAAGAGATTTGAATATACACAGTCTGAGGTCTGAGATTTACTTTTATAAAACACCTTTCACTGTGTAATGTGGTTGGGGAACTCATAATCCAGTTTCTGTTTCTAAGTATAGTAATAAAAGCAGTGTCAAAACAGCTGGTCATTGATTTTAAAATCACCATTGCCAGGAGAAAGAAAAGTGAAACAAGTTAAATTTCTTCAAAAAAGACAGCAAAATTGTTAATCAAATACAGTGCAAGTCAAAGATCTACTCTAAGCTAGTAGGTAAATACAAAAACTTTTAACCTCTCTACTTTTGTTTTTAAACATCGTGAAATAGAAACTTCTTTATTTTATAATAAATATTCTTGAAGTTGCTATAGCCTGAAGAGTCACAGGTATAGTGTGTGTGCATGTAGTGCATCTATATTTCCTATTTTATTACCTTTCTTGACTTTAAGATGTGTTTAATACTTCTGTGAGATTCAGAGGATAGAAATGGCCTCCTCTACCTGCATGATGATCCTGACTTGTAGCTGAACTTTGGCTGTCTCAAAATGTGGGAGTTCAGTGTGACATCTGTGTGGTGCTGGTTTGTTTTTTTTTTTTTTTTTTTTAATGCTCTACTTTTGACTTCTGTAGACTGGGAACTAAATCCCAGCTATTGTGAGTCCTTATCTCTACTTGACAGCGGAAGACAACGCAGCTGGATAAATAAGGACCATATATTCTGTGGCTTCTCTTGTTTCCTAAATCTTCCTGGTCTGTAAGAAATGCAGAACTCTGTTATATGAAATTTCATACTTCTCATTTGAAGGGCATGAAGATCAGTCTTGTGATGAACCTGTGAAAGGGCATCAAGGAGGAGCTGTCATTTCTTTTCAAAACAAAAGCTGCATGTAGAGCAGAACCCAGTCACTGGACATGGATGTTGAAATCCTAATATATGTTAATTTAATTCCTGCAGCATATTTCACCTTGTCTCATCACTATGTAGCATTGCTTGTCTGAGAGGAGTACTTTAGCACTGAATGTATATTTTCAAAAATGTAAATACTGGATTTCAACAACAGAGATTTTTTCCTTCAGACAGTTTCATATCCAGTGCTGAAGTACAATTTACAACATGCAACAATTACTCACAAATCTAGTTAGAAATAAAAGTGTATTAGTTTAAAAAAAGCGTGATAAATAAAGTGTTAAATAAAGTGTGTAAATTTAAGTGACCCTAACTCACTGTGGGCACAAAAAGAAAACATTTAATTTACT
Organism: Meleagris gallopavo; assembly: GCF_905368555.1. NCBI lineage: Eukaryota > Metazoa > Chordata > Aves > Galliformes > Phasianidae > Meleagris > Meleagris gallopavo. Next base: position 8,307,427 of record NC_139417.1, on the reverse strand, counting down.
TATGCTGATAGGGTTTGAACATGTGAAAATATAGCTTAAATTCACATTTGTGGTAATTGCAATGACCAGTGAAGGTACAAGTGCTGCGTATACGTGTGTGAGATTTTATTATGTGTACCTATTTCAGGATCAGGCTGTTAGTGGTTGGTAATATTCGTGAAAACTGAGCTTTTATTTTCATTTTGTTTTACAGAAGAAACGAAAACAAAGTACTCAAGATGAAGATACCATCAGTATCTGCAGCCTGGATACAAGCGTGAGTGATTTCTTGCTTTTCCTTTTGCCTCTCCTTACAAAATAAAATCTGGATGTTATTGGTGCTCAGAAGCAAACCCTTTTGTCTTTTTAGCTGTATTGTTTTCATGCACAGCATGAATAATCTGTTCTGCTTATTTAAATTAAAAGGTGTGACTGCTTTTCATTTTTCTGTAGGGGTACTTTTAAAGAGAAAGATGAGAAGTTAGAATGACAGTTTGTTATGAAGCAGTGAATCTCTTATTAGTAAATAACTATCAGGGCAAATGGGCATTGTGAATACAGCACTTAAATGTAGACCTTTTGACCTATTATGTGGTATGTGAGAGAATTTATTTCAGTTATATCAGTCATGGATACTGCTGGTGTTGTGAAGCTGTGCAATGCAATATTACTGCAGTTATGTGACCTAGGTGCATCGTTTTTGAAGTGGCCCACTGAAACACAATTATGATTTTCTATCACACATCAGATGTGAAGAAGCCAATAGGAAATATGCTTATAAATTACATGGTTTTAAGGTACATATATAAAATTTATTTACTGTTTCTGAACTCTTAAGTATTTCTTAGTTGTTTCTATATGTAAAAGTGAAACATTGATTGCTGAGTTGGTTAAAACTGATGCTATTGTTTAAAAAAAAGAAGCAACATTTCACTGATCAAAGTCTGCGTACTTGAAAAATGATCTATAGGGACTAAAACAGTTCTCTTAATTTTGATGGATGTTGAATCAAAGTTTGTGTGTGTAAAATAGTGGAGTACACCTAGTTGTGTGCTATTTCCCATGTAAAACTGTGACTTTTAGCATTTAGCATTTGGTAAAATAAATCCATGGAAGTAAAAGAAATGTAGATGAATTCTCCTTTCCCTCTGGTGTTCTTATTATTGTTTTCAGTTTTTTTTTCCCCACAGTCAGCTGTTGAAGCACTTCTCCCTTTCTGTAGAACTTTCATGCAGTACAGACAGAAAAAGCAATTTAAAAAATAGAGAATAAAAGCTTTGGCAAATCTTAATCCATTAGATTAAGAAAACCACTGCAGTGGTTTCTTTATCAAATTTAGTTTTTGTTTAGTATAAATGTTTTTTGAAGAAACAGTTAAATTTAAGGGTTCATCTGCATGGATGTGTGCAGACATGCAAACTTTCACAGGCACCTCAAGTTGACTGGTAGAATCCTGGGCCATTTTGGAGATCACAGACTCATGACAGCCTGACCTGAATGAGTGTGCTAGTTAATCCTGGTAGACTTTATGTTGGGCTAGCTCTTCACTGCTGTGGTTATGTGGCTGCACTTATAGCTTTGCACTACTCACATGCAAGGTAACTTCTGCCCAAGGAACAGCAGCAAAAGAAGGAAAATATAATAATGAGAAAGATGTTACTGTTTGTAACGTTATCTGTATAAGATAGAATCAATATGCTTGAAACATCTGGAGGGGGAAAAAAAAAAGTGAGTGTTTTTTTTTTTTTCTAAGTTCTACAAGATATGATCCTTGTAAGGCTGTTTGTGCTCTTCTGATTTGGGGTCATTCACACTAAGCCTGAAAGGTTACTTCACCTAGCACGTAGCAGGCAGAATTCTGGTACAGGGTGTTCTGGGTGCAGAAAGTTTGCTGGGTTTCAAAAGCCAGATTGGACAAATTAATGGAAAAAAAATCTGTCAAGGCAGACTGAGTAAAATTCCTCCATCTGAGAAATCCTTGGACTTGCATGCTTTCAGGGTTCTGGGAGAGCAAATTACAGGGTATCGCTAGTTTTTTACTCTGATTTCCCTTGCTTCCCTGCAAATCTGCTTTGCACTACTGCTGGAGACATGGTAGAGAACTTCAGAGATCCAGCTTTAGCCAGTGGCCAATCTGAATTACTATTATTGGCCCAATCTGCTATCTTTTTCTTTCAAGCAGCAGCAATTTCAAAATGATACATTGAGGGTCTTATGCCTACTTGGAGCCTTTGGACTGTAGTGTAATGTACATATAGAAATATTTAGGCTCCTTTGTCTGGCAATTCTTCTGTATCTTTGAAAAGATGGACCTAATAACTTGTGCATGTTCTCAATGGAAGCTTTTTTTTTTTTCCTAGAGCAGTGGCAAAAGGTACAAAAATGTGAGATTTTAACGAGAGTCATTACAGAATTACTGAAGTTTTACTGAAACTATATTTACTGAAGTAGTAAATCTCTCAGGCACGGTGTTAAAGTCTTTCTCTCTCATAAAAACAAACAAACTAAAACAACAAAGCAACCCAAAACAGAACAAATGAGATAGCATGTATTTAACAAATGAATGTATCAACTGCTGTACAGCACACTTTGTGGTTTACAAGATCAGGTGAATGTTTCCCATTTGATCCCTCCAACTTATGGAGCTGCCAAAGTGAGGATGTGCTGTCAGCTGCATGTCAGTTACTGCTATGGGATCTTCAGTGCATCACCTCAAGGATATGCCTTGTGATGTTGGTAATTGTGTTTGCTTGCTTGTTTGTTTCTTCTCCTATGCTTGCCTTTGGCTGTAGCTAATGTTAAGCTCTGGCAATCTTTAGCTCAGTCCAAGTGAGTAAATGTTTGTTCGGCACCTTTGTCAGGAGATAAGAAAGAGAATGGGTTTTAACCATTTAAAGGCTGGAGTTGCTTTGTGCCTTGGAAAGCAATATACTTATTCAGATATCTGGATCTCCTGACAATTTACGTCATTCTTTGTCTTCAATCCTTTTATAAAAACAGACATATTTTAATGACTGACCATGGACAGACACACCTGCTTTTTCAAGTGGAATCAGTCATGACAGTTTTCTTTCACAGGAAATGCTGGTTGGAGCTTTGCTGACTCAGGACAAGGACTGGTAACCCTAAGCTTATTAAACGATCTTTGTGTTTGTTTAGTGACCCAGACTGGTATTGATGCTTCAGGAGTTGATAAGCTGGCTTATTAAACTGACTAGTTGGTCTTGGCTCGTGTTATGCCAGCTTAAAGAAGTGAATTTGTAAATCCCCTCAATGTCAAACAGTTAGTGATAACTTGTGACAGATGTATCCAGCAGGCTGAGGGCTGATGAGTGTGTGAATATATGAATGTAGGGCAATTTGAAGTTTGTTTTTAAAGGAAAAGGTACGTATTCTTTTACATGGCTTTGTTCATGTAGTCTTCCATGGAAAACCTTACTTTGCATTTAGTATACAGATAACTTGTAGTGTTTCATGGTGTGCTGTTAAAATGGTATTATGTTGTAGAGTGATTTGCATATTATTATTTTTAATCCTTAAAACACCGTACTACAAGTCTACGATTCTTTGTTTCTCCACATACGGATCGAATGTCTCTCTTTAATGAAATTTTGAGATTAAATTTACGGATTTTTCTGTTTGTGCTTTCACTTTTTTTGTTGCTGCCCCTTTTGTTCTTTTCTGAAACCCAGAATTTGAATTGCAGCTCTTCAATCTGTGCAATCCTTTTCTGAGTCAGGTCTGTTGGAGGAGCACAGGGATTGGGATCAGTCAATTAGCCAGATTTTGCTACGTTTTGCATCTTTCTTGGAAACTGTGTGACTCTTCATTTTCTGCAGCTGAATGTTCTTTGAGAAAACTTTGGACTGTTCTATATAGTTGGTATATTATGCTATAAAAGCACTGATAGATAGAACCTCTTATCTGAAGGTTTGTATAAAGCACTTAGCAGGATGTTTAAAAGCAATATATTTTTATTTGCTATTGCAAAGAGGGTAACTACATAGTAGTCACAATCTTGTAATGATGAGAGATGATGCCATGTTTTGTCATGAGTCTCAACTCTATAAAAACACAAGTAACTTGGAAGGTATCCAGAGCAATAAGCTCATAAAAACCTAATACAGCACTTGAATTTTCAAACTAAAATAATATGTATTTAACCAAAATCCTCTTCAGGAGAAGAAAAAGGGCAATATTGTGAAGTTCTTCTCTTCTGTCAATTGTGTGCAGAATTTGTTGTAAGCTTATGGATGTTGCTTCTGTTCTCTTGGAATATTAAGAAATATAAAGCAGATGTATGATGAACTAAATAAGTAAAGCATTTTTGTAAAGAAGGTAAAATTCACAGAAGAGTTATTTATTTTGGATATATATAAATTATTACTGAAAATAAAACTCTTCCAAATGATAACTTATTAGGGTTTTCTGAAGTGGAGAAATCTGAAGGCTCATCTATCAACTTGCAAGTTAATAAAATATGCTCCAATGTAAACTATGAACAAAAACATATCCAGATCTAAGCAAGATGAATATACACTAGATCAGAGTTCATTAATTTTGATTGCTTTTAGTGCTGAGTGAACATTTGTTATGTATTTGAGAGTAATGTAACTGAAACATTCTTTGACCTAATTAAACTTAATTATAAACTCAATAATATTTGATTACTAAGGTATGGAGAGGTAGCTTTGAAAGCTTAGAAGGGATTACATCTGCATCATCTTATCGAAGTTGAGATAATTAAAATATATAGTGTATCTGGGTCCTTTTATTTCCATTAAACTCTGCTGTGTTGTGTGTTCATAGTATAAAAGGCATTCAGCTTGTCCAGTAAGATGTATACAATATGTTTGAATTATGCATGGCTTATTAATTTTGCTCTATTGCATAGACGGTCAGTGCTCCATCTGGATTACGACTTTATAATAAAGGGACTGTTCTTAATCCGTTATTAATCCATCATATGATTGGTATTGGCTAGACACTGTCTGCTGTTGGTATTACTTGAAGTACTGTAATGTCATTTTTTAAGGCTTTGTTTTGTTATTCTTTTTATTTCTCATTAAATGAGGCCTACGAGCGCTTTGTCTAAAAAAAAAAAAAAGTATAAAATGCCAGTTATGCTGCATTCTTGTCCTCCAGTGCTGTAATGATCTCAGATTTCCTGTGTAGTGTTGCAATACGGTTACTCTTTATTGACGTGCACAACTTTTCAGAATATGGCTAACTGTTCCCGTAAGTCTTGCAAGCCTTGCAGAAAATTCTGGTGAAGATAACAAATGTGTGAAGAAGTTGGGCAGCTGTAATACTGATCTATCTGCACACTGTGCCAAATACTTTGCAAACATGGACCAAACTGTCTTTAGGCACACTTGTGTAACTGGCAAAGTGAGGAAATGATCTCTTGTACCAATTCACCTAGATCCTAAAAATTAAAGCTGACCTATATTTATCTTAAATGAAATTAAGACTACTTTTCTTTAAGGTTTTTCTCAAACTATAATGATTTCCTACTTCAGCTTACTAACATCTATTTGCCTACCTCTGTTTACATTTATGTACAAGACCTACATTGAACACAACCACCTACGGTGCAGAGACCTTCTGGGATAACTGTCTCCACTGACCCTGGGGAAATTATTCTCCTTCTCTTTTAATGAAACAGATCAGGAAATAAAAATGCTTTTGCTAATGAAAATATTTCACAAATTTAGTACGACTCTGCCCTAGTTCAGTACAACTCTAATGCAAGAGTATTCAAGGATCCAGCTTGTTTTAAAGGTTCCAAAAGTTGTTTCTTTAGTGATGTGTGGTGTTAAATATACTGTGTCTCTCAAACAAGATGAGGCCTGCTTACAGATGAAAAAGGGGTATGTGAGAAAGGATTATCTGCTCTGTAGGTGGAGTATATAATTGAGAGATGGCTGAAAAGTGGGGATCACGCAAAAAGCAGTTTAGTGTGGTAGACTGCAGTCATCTTGTCTCTGGTAAAATAATAATTTTCAGAAAAATAAATGCCAGTGGTCTTTCATTAGCTTTCATTAGTGTACAAATGCTTGTTTTATGGCATTCATTTATAACAGTAAGTTCAAAAATGATAATAAAAATGAAAGAAATATGATTAATTTGTAGAATTTAAATCCAAGATATTTCTGCATTGTCCTAGCAAATATTATTCCTTTTTTTGTTGTTGTTGTTTAAAAAGCTGATATTGGAAATCACTTTCAGCTGCCAAACTCCACATGCAAAAATCTTTGAAAGATTAGAAGATGTGATGTATCTCTGAAGTGGAACAAAAGGAAGCATGCCCACTTGCTCTTTATGAACTTAACTAAAAAAGGCAGAACTAGACTAAACAAGTTGTTGGGACATGTAATAGTAGGGGAAAAATGGTAACAGAAGTTTCAGAGCTGAGTTTGACTGATGTGCATAAAGATGCTTTGAGATTCTTCATTATTGTGCGGTATTGGCATTCAAATTGGACATGCAATGGAATATTTGGGAGGAAAATAAAGTAAGATTTTGTGGGGAAATTGTTGATTTCTAGAAAGGAATTTTTCTTTTCATATTATATTTTTTGTGATGAGGTGTGCTCAGTACTTGAGCACTAAAAATATATGTAACTGTGGAGTATAAGACAGGAATGGTGAAATTCTTTAAGGGAGAGAGGTATCCAAGAATACCCTTGAGATATTGCAAAGCTACTGCTTTTGCCATCTACTTCAATTGCTGATCAAAGCTTAAATTGTCATCAAGTCTTGGGAGCTGCAGAGGAATTGTGGTATGAAACTGAAGAGACCTTATACCAGCTCTTAGTTTTAGTGTTATTTTGTTGAGATCAACTATGGTCTCACAAGTTTTTTTTTCTGTTGACTATAAAGAGAAAAGAGGAAAATGAAGTAAGGTTTTACCCCCAGACCAGAAGCATTTCATCCAAAAGATCCAGTCAATCTGCATGCTTTACTCTGAACTGCAAAAAATTACTTCCTTGAAAAATGTCTGAGACTAGGCAGGACTTAATCTTTGGGAAGTACAAATAAATGATTAGTTTTAGAAATCTGCAGATAACACCTTATTTATATCTCTGATTCAGCTGGAAGTTGAAATATGGAAAATAATTAGTGTGGATTGCAATAGTAATATAGATCAGGTTCCATTCAGGCTGGCTGCCCCATTCTTAACTCAGGATCCTAACTGGGAATTGCAGTTGGTCCTTGGCTCTGAGGTTATGTATCACACAGTGGCAAATGCTTAAAAGCCCTTTTGGCCATGCCTACATAAGCTGCAGCCTAGCACTTCTGAGCTACAGCATTTGTTCTGTATATGGTAGGCAGAAAGTGAGCTTTTGATTAATTGCCTTTAATGTCTGTTATATCCCATGTTGTTTTCTGAATGGTGACTATACAGACAGATTGTGGTTAGCAGTATTTTTCAGTACTGTTCATATTTCGTTGCAGTGTACTAATTTGTTAAATTGATTGTTATTTCCTTGAATGATGCTGTTTTCTTTTATGATATTCCTCTGTAATGAAAACAGGCAATTGAAGTTTGAATTCAATTTAAATTGCTTGCAGGTTACAGGATTGGACTTGATGTATGATTATTTTCAACATGGTAAAATCAGGAACATTTGTGAGCAGAGACTAGTCAGATATTGTTGACAGCTACCAAGTTAGGCATCAACATACGTTGTGTGTGCGTTGATTGACTTGATGCAGATTTGCAGAGATGACGTCACATTTTCGTATGTTTTCATAACAAAATTGAATCAACAAACCAGAGATACTGTAGTTTGGTAGCTGGTTTACTTAGAGGTCAAAATTATAACTGGTGTTACTTCCATAGTAATAAATATAATCCAAGATCTTTTTTACATTTAATTTTGTGCAATGTCATTGATAACTGTATTTTATACTGAACATATAATATTGACAGTGCAGACCAGTTTTTAAGAAAAAGGACAGCTCTGTATAACCAATGCATTGTGTATGTCTGTTAGTCATCTAGCGTTGTTAGGAATGAAAAACTTTCCTGTACACGAAGACTGAAAATCCCTGCTTCATCCGCTGCCCAGCAGCCTCACTTCCTTCCTCATCTCCAGCCTTGCTGAGTGTTTCTGCATTCAATGACTTTCCCAACTCTGCTGCCCAGACTTGACTGCTCTGTTAAAACTGAGTGCTCCTAGAATTGGGATGATTATATCACTTAAGCTATAGTCCTGTATGTACTGGATATGATAAATGTACTTCCCCCACAAATAATGTTTTTAGTGTTTGTTAGCTTATCCGTTATAATTCCAGATCCATCTCTGCAGAACTATATAAACCATTGCTAATAACAGCTCTGGTATGCTTACATGATACCATCCATGTTGCCAGCATTACTTTAAGATTAATAGATCAAACAAAGATCCTGGTTAAAAACAGCCTGAAATGCAAGAAAAGTTTGAAACATTTACTGAAACGTTCATTCCAGTATTCATTTGTATTCTTTTATAGGACAAGGGGGAGTGGATTTAAACTAAAAGAGGAGATTTAGATTAGATGTCAGGGAGAAAGTTTTCACTGAGAGGGAGTTGAGGTGCTGGCACAGCTGCCTGGAGAGCTGTGGGTGCCCCATCCCTGGGGTGCTCAAGGCCAGGCTGGATGGGGCCCTGGGCAGCTGAGCTGGTGCCTCACTCAGTAGCTGACGACCCTGCCTGCGTCAGAGGGTTGGAACAAAATGATCTCTGATGTTCGTTCCAACCCAACTCATCCTACAGTTCTGATATATTGACCCTTTAAGCCCTTTGTCAACACTAATGTCAAACAAATTTTAAGATCTCAGACAGGAATTTTTTTTACCAGTTGGAAGAAGGAATATATCAGTGCACGCTATTACTCAGAGGTCACTTCAGTGCAGAATCATGTCAGAAGGGATAAGCGGGTGAATCTCAAAGTTTATTGTTGAAGTTTAATGTGCTTTTTCATAAAATTTCGTTATTTTTCTCTGGGGGCATTTTTCAGTGTCCTAGTAATCTTAGAATATTATCTCTGCATAGCAGAAATTTCCAAATTAATTTGGTAACCCTTAGGTTACCTTATCTCTTAGAAAAAAAAATTGATTACTTCTCCTGTTCCATTATTATTCTAGTTATGTAATCTGGACAGCTGAAAGATATCTGCACACAGCTGCTGACTCACATTGTTATGAAACTGAACCATGTTTACTTAGCTTTGTGGTGGAAGCAGCAAGGAGGGGGAAAAGCTCCCAGCAAGTGGAAGCTCAGCAAGTATTTTGAAATACTCCAAGAGTGTTTAACAGAAATTAAGGTGGTTGTTTACAAGTGTGTGAATGTGTTTGTCAGTCAAATCTTAGTGTATCAACTCCAGTGATGAATGAAAAACAAATGAAAGCACTCACTCTGTACGCTTATATACATACTTACCTGTACATACACAGAGCAGTGCTCTTGATGGTTGAGCTACAACCACTGACATACGGGAGGCTGAGAGAGATAATTGGGTTGCTTTTAGACTTAACATGCGGTGAGCCTGTCATGCACGTGATATTTTAGGATCTTAGAAGTCTGACTAAAAATAAATAAATAAATCAGATTTTAAGTAGTTCCACAGGGTACTTTGATCCACAGGCTGGAGTTGTTCCCTCCATCCTCCTCCACAAAAGTTCCCACAGTGGGAGGGAAGGATCTAGCTGAGGAGCTCTTAGCCACAAGTGTATGCTTCCCAGGTAGATCAGCAACTGGTGTTGCTCAGCCCAGAGCGGAGGAGCTGAGGGAGACCTCATGGGGGCTGCAGCTCCTTAAAGGGAGCGGAGCACAGTGCTGAGCTCTGCTTTGTGACAGCGACAGGGCTCAAGGGAATGTGGTGGAGCAGTGTTAGGAGAGGGTCAGAATAGGACTAGGGAAAGGTCTGCACCAGAGGGCAGTGGGTATGACCCGGCTGCTGCAGCTGAAAGACCATTTGCATTTGCGTGGTCCTTTGTAGAGCCGGGGTTAGCCTTGGTGATCCCTGTTGGCCCCTTTCAACTCGGGATATTCTATGATAAGTCAACAGTAAATATAGTAACTTTAATATGAACCTGCAAGGCTCATACAACAGGTCTTTCATTCAGTTGTAGGCTTTAAAGGTCTGTACTTTCAATTACTCCATTAATTCTTTGAGAATTTGTTTACCACTTAGTAGCTTACTCCCCTCCTGAGGGAGAGATTCACCTGATTTATCCCAATAACCTGTCTTTTTTAGAGACCATTCAGTAGAATTTGAAACTGAATTGCAGTCCTTTTAAAGATCTTTTTCCTGAACTGCCAGCAGGTTAGCTGTCAAAGATGTTACTGGGCACTGTTTAGAATTGCAGTTTTTTCAAGATGCTTAGACACCAATGGATGCATATGTCTGCATATGATCTGCAGACATGCTGAAGCATTAGATTTCCAAATGGGACTGTAAATTACATAATAGATTTAAATATCTGTTTCTGTAGGCTTTGTGGTTCTGCTCGATTTTAACTTGCTGTGAGAATGTAATTGAATTCTGATTTGATTTTCTAAAAATGTAATTCAGAAGATAACGTTCAGTATTGCTGCTCAGGAGGCAGTATTCCTCCAGACTTCTATCTTAAGCATACTTAATAAATTTTTGAGTGTTTCCTTGTAGAACTATTATAATCTGCGAACTTTCAATTTCACACTACTTTACTATATTTAAATGAAATGTAAATTTATCATGTTTATATATTTGGAACTTGATTTTAATAAATGTAGGGCTCAAGCTATAACACAGTATATGTGACTTAATTTATCTACCTGATTAAGTAGAATAAAGCAGTAAGTAGGGTGTTGTTTTGAATGTTGAGTTTACTCTATTCCAGCTGCCTGTTGCTGAAAAGTTGAGGTCTTTTATAATCATTTACTTCTGTTCTTATTTGGATAAGTAACTGTTAAAGTTTTAAGAATTGGTATTAAAACCAAAGTGTGTTGCTGCAAAGTAAATATAAAGCTGTATCTGAAGTAAATATAGCTGTACAGCAGATAGGTACCCCCATAACTACAGAGCATATCTATAATGTTGCTAGAATTACAGTTTAAATTTTATTTAATTGCACAATTTTGCTTTTCCTGTGTGATAAATTAGTTTTTCAGTGAAATGTGAAAACTGGCTAGGTTCTTTTGGGCCTTTTTTGACTACATTCTGTTTCAGAGGTTTATTCACTTCACTTTGTTAGTTTTGAATTATAATTACTTGAATAATTCAAACATATGCAAATGGAAATATGTGATGGTTGTAGCTTAAATGTCTAACTTGATATAGAGTGTTGGTGTTCTTTGTGTTATTGTTACTTTAAATAGCACTGATGTAGACATTAGTGAAGAGCTTTGAAGGTACATTAAATTATTTGCAGATTCCAGAAGTGCAATAATTAACAAAAAGAGTACAGGCCCTCTAGCTTGGGGGGAAAAAGCTGTCAGTAAATTTCTTCTTCCTGTGAATTTAATGGAATTTCTTTAAGAAACGTTTAATTTTGTTTGAAGAATGGGGGCCATGATTGTGTGGAAATATTAGCAAGAACAAGTTGTGAGTTTTTGGCACACGCTCTTAATTATTATTTGCAGATCTCTTGGTATCAAATCTGTCACTATCTATATCACATTTTTTTGTTCTGTTTTTGTCTGTTGGTGCTAAAAGGTGGTCAGCAATGCGTTCATGGTGGGATGTGAACAGGAGAAATGTGGGGAGGTGCAGGATTTTTGTGAAGGCAGAAGCATTCTCTGAAAGTATGCAGTAATTTTTGTTGTAACAAATAAGTTACTAATTAAATGTTCATTATAGTTAATTTCTGAAAGTATTTGTAAGTAAGTTAAATTAGTTGGATCAAGGTTTTGTTATCTCTTTTTGGAAAGTTTCATAGTTGCTTCTTAATTGAGGCACACGGGTTAACTCTTGGACAAAAAGGTGAGAGTTTTTTGAGCGTTGTATGTACGATGTTATCTACTGTGTGCATCGTGATACTTGTGTTAGAGTTATTGTTCTCTTATTCTTTTGTTTCTTACATCTGAAACATGTTAACTACACTCCTTGTGTGACTTCTTTTTTTGATACCATGACTTCTTAGAATAACACAATGACTTCCTGTTTGCTGTGTGAAACGTGCTTTGTATTCAGACAGCTTGTGTAATATGATGTTTGAAGCCATTTTTGTTAGTAGATTAGACCTCTTACCAGGAAAAATGTCTTTTAATACTCTTTTCTGTTCACTAGAAGTTGCTAATAGCTTATAAGTAATGAATTTGCTGACACGTCTTTGTGGAGTTGGGCAAAGAATGATATAGGAGATGAGTTTGTGCCTATCTGGAATTGAGATTGAGACATTTCTTGTATGATCTTGGCTTATCACACCCATTCTGTGTCTTATTTTCATTGGTTAAAGAATGTGGAGGGGATACTTAGTGATACTAAGTAAATTCTTTAATTGAATTGAAGGGACTGCTTAAAATGGTATTAAAATGGACGGTATTATTTACTGTGTGATTGGGATTGAGCTTGCTTTGCTTGCAGAGTTAGAGGACCTGCTGTGGTTGAGACAGTCTTGCTGTAAGATGTGTAGCTGTTAAAAAGGCAATTAAACCCAATGCCAGGAAGTACTGTGGTATTAGTTTGTTAAAACCAGTTAAAGAAAATGTTGGGTAAAGAAAACGATGGGTAAGAGCCATACAGCATAGCTGAGATAGAAGTGAATTGCTGAAAGTCTTTTCCAAAAGTGGCATCAAGTTGCAGCCTCCACAATGCCAGTATTCACAAAATCAGGAGCCTTCAGCTTGTCAGCATCTTTGTCTGTTCTGTAAATAATCTTGATTTCTTTTTTAAGATACTGATAACTTTTGCAGAAGATTGGTCTCAGCTTGTTAACCTTGTTAATTTTCATGTGACTTTGCTGACTGTATTTAACAATGATTAATTTGCAATCAAAGATCCACCTTCCCTATTATTGTTTATTGTCATGAAAAACAGCCCAGGGAGAAATGTTCTTCTGCCTCACACTGACTATTAAGTGAAGAGGCAAAAATGTCAATGTCCAGCCAAGAAGTTGGGGTTGGAGATCTGCCTTCATATTTGAGTTTGTGGGTACCTATGTGTAGAAGTTACGCATGTGTTATAACTCAAATACCAGCAAGTTTCACATAATCTGTATAGTTTTACTAATTGTAGGTATTAAAAAACATTCTTGAAATGATAGCCAAGGTTTTAACTGCTCTTTAATGCAGATTTTTTCAGGTACAGTGTTTAAATTGAGTAATTTTTCTAATGGTAAAAGAAATAAAAAGACCAGCTAAGTAAGATACCACCTGCAAATTGGGTCACAAGTGGAATAAGGTGCATAACTGGCAGCATCTGCCTGTCTTCTCATAAGTTAAGATGATGTGTCTCAGGAAAAATAATATTTATCGTATTTCATGGGAGGGAGACATTTCTTTTTTTCTGTCTCTGGGAGTAGTAAAGAATGTTCTCTTTCACCAAATTAGATACCTTGTTCCCCAGATAATTTCTTCATTAGCAAATAGCATAGCTACACTCCAAAGTTTTATGCTCATTATCTGTCTTTTAGTGTTCTTTATTTATGTTAATGGAAAACATAAATAGTTCAAATACTTTAATAATTTTTCATCTGTTAGTGAAGCTGTGGGGTATCTTTTGCTCACATTTGTCACTTCTTCAAAATAGCTTCCTCTCTGTGATACTCACTGTTTTAAGTAGGCTAAAACACTTCTACAAGTGAGAGATGCGAATGAGGACATCTTAAAAAGCAGCTCTTAGCAGTAAGCAGGCCACAGAAGTTTAAATATACAAGTGCTGGTGGACTTGCTGGTAAACCTCTGATCATGCAGTTTCCTCAGAGCAACCTTAGTTTGAGAAGAAAAAATAGCTGCATTCCGCAGTGTTTAGTTTTTTCTTTTAATCTGGTGTGTGAGGTCATGCCAAAATGCAAACCTCTATGTAAGTGAGAAGGGGAGAATTGACAGAGCCTTTGTGCAGCAGTTCCTGTGTACCCGTGGGTAGCTGCACAGGTAATGAAGCTAAGCTATGTTTTACTATAACTTGCATAGCTACCCAGTTGTTAAAAGTAACTCAAAAAAAGTGACTTAAAATTTCCCTTGGGTAAAGAAATAGGAAATGGAAGTGTGAAGAAATCATTAACGACAACATTAATCTTTCTATGTTAAAGATCTGTCAGAAAATCTAAAATGTTATAGCTCTTCCATGTGGAATTTTCAGTGTGGCAAAACTAGGTCTTGGGGACTGTTAAGCTCCTGAAGGAGCCATTTATTGTTCTCAGTTTACTGTTACTTATTTCCTAACAGAGAAAGGAGGTTCAGCCAGCCAAGCTTGCACTTGTGATTTTCACCTGAAAAATACTTGAATGGCTTCTTTTCCTTAAGAGAATTATTATTCAAACAACTTGAGATGAAGATCTGGGGAACTGCAGAGGCCTGTGTCAGCCTGGCTTCAGTGCCAGGAGGGCCACAGAGCCGATCAGCCCCAGTGCCACCACACAGCAGGTGGTAGTTGGGTGGTTCGCCAGTGCTGATCCTGCCTGACCAATCTTCTGTAACAAGGTGGTGGCTCGGTGGTGAGGATAAGCTGGGAATGTTGTTTACTGGGACATTAGCAAAGCGTTTGATAATGTTTCCCATGGCCTTCTCCAGGAGGAAAGTTGCAAAGGGCCTGGAGGGGTGTACTGTTTGCTGGGTACCACGCTGGCTGGATGACTGGGCCCAGAGGGTTGTTCTGAAGGAAGTTCAATCCATAGAAACAGCCTAAAATGTGTAGCAGAGATTCTCTGACGTCTATTGAATTAAGAGGAAAGAAAAACTAGAGGAGTGTGTGGGGGGGGGAGGAGGGGGGAGGGAATGACTGAGATTATTTCCAGGATACTAGATACTAGAAATATTCTTATAGGATCTGCTGTTATTTAGAACAATCAGAAACAGAAGAAATGCTCCAAAAATAGATTTTTTTTTTAGTCTACAGTTCTCCAAAGATTGTTCTCCAAAATACAGCAGGTAAATATCTGGCCTGACCTATGAAAAGGTGGCTTGCACTAAGTGCTAAGAGCTCAGGTTCTCCCTGACAGAACCTGGCCTTCCAGCTGAGTTAGTGGTTGTGATGTGCTGCTATGCACTGAGAGGTTCCAGCTGAGACTGCTTATAGCAGCCACATGAACCTGGCTTTTGGCAGTTCATTTAAAACAACTCCAAGACCAAAAAGACTAAGAATTTTGAAAGCTAGTCTTTATTAGCTTGGGTAACTATTTTTACTGTAACTGATTGAAGGCCCCAAAAGATAAAAATGATTGCCACAGACACTGCTCATTTGTTTGTTGGGTTTGCACTTGGTTCTACTGATTTACCTTTCTATGTTTTGTAGCAATAAGGGAGTATTAAGAAAGCAGCAATTATTTTCTGTGCTGTTTGCCATGTTCAGTTTCATGCTGCATTCAAGTTTGTGCTGGTTCCACTTCGTTAATTAATTCCAGTCTTCCAATTACCGGCAGCAGCTGAACCTTTCTGTGCTGACACATCCCCTTCCCCCATCAGGTGTGATGTGCTGGAGCCATACGTGACTCAGTTGAACAGGAAGAAGTAACACTTTTAGATTTAATTAAGACAAGGTGTCTTTAAAGTTTCTTCCCCCATCCCCCTCATCTTCCAGTTATTTCCTGATATATTTTTGGGGCCAACTTTAGCAAGTTTAGGAAGGAACAGGTTTAAAAAACAGATGCACGCTTCCTGAAAAGCACCATTAAAAATTTCCACCTAGTTTCACAAACAAAACATAATCCTCATCCTATCAGAACTGGATAGAGCATAATAGAAATAGTTGTCTTAAACATTCAGAAGTTTTTCACATATGGATACAAATATTTAAAGAAATACTCCAATCAGAATTTTAACTCTCAGCATTTTTTTCCACACCAGAGTCACTGGTAAATAGTGTAGGAGTTTCTTAAGCTCGATGTTAATCTTTTTTTTTCCTTCACCACTCCCCCTTCCCACCAATGCCAAATGAACTAGTTAATTACCTTTGCTAGCACTGGTCACCTCAGAAGCACAGCTGTTAGTCATTACAAGAGGAAAAATATCTCTAAGAGTGGTTCTGAGATTATGGATGGTAGACAGCATTGTCTTTGAGATTGTCTTAATGTTGCCTGTGGACAGAGCAAATGTAGGAAAAAAAAATGAAAGTGAAGCTGATAAGCCTGAAGTTGCCAGTAAGCACTTCATTAGCTTAATGTTGTTATTTATGATACCTAAAGTTTGGAGACCACCAGAGGAAATTATCTGTAGCTTTTTTTTTCTTTTTTTTTTTTTTCTCCAAAGAATATCTGATTTTTGAGCCCAGTTGCTAGTAAAATATACTTTGAGATAGATGTACAAGCATGGGTATGTAATGATCAGAAGGCAGAATTAGATTTTTTACTGTGTAATCCTGTAAGGTTAGATGAAAGATGAGGAACATTACAGTATTTTCAGTGTCATTTTTCAACGTGCTGCTTGGTAACATTTTCCTGCTGAGTTGAACATAAAATCCTAACTAAAGCTTCCCATCTATAACCACCACAAATGGAATCAAGAAAGATTCACCAGGGCTAAATATTTCCTTCTTTTTGCTTTCTCTTTTTGCTAGAAATAGGACTCTTTGTAGCATAATTTATTTGTTTGGCATCTCTGTTACCATTATGTTGGAGAGCTGGCAATATTACTATCAACTGCTTTCTAATTGTTTGGATAGAAATGTAAAAATAGGCTAAAATGTGATCTGTTGATTGCATTGCCCCTTCCAGAGAGTACAGGGACATTGCAATATTGTCTATACTGCTAGCTGGGTATCTATCTAGCTGAGAGCATTTTGCAGCTCAAATGTTGCGGTTGCTGAAAAAAAATGTGAGAGCAGGCAATGATTACAAAAGCCACAACCCTCCCCATAACTATAAATAAATTCCCTACTGTCTTGTCACTGAGTGTACCTTAAAGCCTGTTGTATCTTAGGATATATTGGAATCACAGCTGTATTCAGTATATATACTGTAGATTTTTAAATGTGCAATTCATTTGGAGGGGGAAAAAAAGGAAGAAAAAGCTTAGTAGAATAGGTAGCAGTTGTGAAACAAGTGTACTGTTAGAAGGCATGAGACTGGAAGTGCTGTCTGATTACTGTATCTTTTCCATATGTGCAAGTAATATCAGATAGGTGATTTAGTTTCATAGAGATCAGGGAGACTGCTCGTGTTCAGAAAGGTCTTTGTAGCTTCTTATTTCAGCTGCTTTGCTTCTTCCTGTGATGTGGTTAATATATCCTGCAGCAACACATTGAAATGCACATCTGCTGTTAGATAGCACGTACTAAAAGAAATGTCACTTCCTGATCTAACAAAATAGATAGATTCTTACTATAGTAAAATGGCAGTTGTTTGGGGAGGATAGATGTCCTTTATTTTAATACAAATTCCAGGTTTAGAGGAAGCAATTAGGAACAGAAACAAGAGAGGCAGGTAGTCTCTAAATGTTTGTGCAAAAACAAACACATCAAATTCCAGAGAACAGTATGTAATAACATACCTGCTTTTCTATTCCAGATATGAAGTGCATTCCAATCTTTATTGTACAGCTATGCTTTTATGAAGCTGGTCTGTAGCCTTTCAGTTTTGAGTCATCAGTGCAATGGCTGGACTTAAACTTCTAGTATTTTGTTGTGGATTTGCATTGTAACTCTGTTGAATGCCCCATCTGTGCTCTTCCCATTTTAAGGAGGAATGGGGCAGTGAAGGACAGTTCACAGAGCACACTGAGAACACCTGTACCACCTGTACCAGACACTGTGCTTGAAGTTAAGCATCGGGATTTGCAATTTTTCCACTGCTTCGCTGTAGTATGTTGGCATGGCAGCACTGTTTGCTTTTGTTTCTTCTCCTAATTGTTTGGTACCTCCATTAAACTTTTCATTATTATCGTATCTGGAATAAGAAAGTATTTGGATACTGGATTATCATGCTTCTAATTGATAAGAATCATTGGAAATACAAATAAAGGTCCTGTATCATGCAGTCAGGAAAAACATGTTTTTTGACCTCTCCAGTATTAATTTCCCTTTTACTCTTTCAGATTTTGTACATCGCAGAATATTTTTGCTTTATCCTACACTAGAATTTCTGAGTGGTTACAAAGTGTTTTTTTCCCTACCATGCAGAGATGTTTCTTCCCCTTCCCCTTCCCCTTTTCCTTTTCCTTCCCCCTTTCCTTTTCGTTCCCCTTCCCCTAACAGGAATGTAGCTCATTTTTAACTTAGTAAAATAGCTTCCATTGGTACATCCTTCTGCTGTTAACATCTCTGAATTAGCATAATTTGATCCTATTCAAATTACTTTCAATTATACCAATATGATGTTTTTCTGATATGGGTGATCTCTAACCTGCTTGAAGTTCTGGGAGTGCTCTTGGATGTCAGTGTGAATGGGATTTCTCTTCACTGTTTGCCCTTCTCTTTTAGGTCTAAAATATGTAATACAATCAAAATACACTTTTTTCTCTTGTCTGAACATAAAAATACTTTGTACTGTCCTTCAAGGTAACAAAAGCACAAAAACACTTCTTTGTTAGTGTGCTTACAGGCGAGGATAAGGGCAGCAAATGAAGTTAGCAAGAGATGTTACATGGTCTTGTATTCTGTAGTAGTCTGAAAGTCATACAATGAAGGTTTAATAAGCTCCTCCTAAAAGATCTTATTTCAAAATCACATGTCTTAGACTGTTGCTTTTGTGCAAGATGGAAGATTCAGCTTAAGTAAAAAGAAGGTCCCTGGGAATTCCACTTTATGTATAATTTACTAATAAGATACATATGTTATGTAATGTGTTCTTAATACATAGCCTTGAAAATAAGTGTTGCTTAACCCGTCAATTGCTGAACATGTATTATCACACAAAATTCACATAGAAGAGCTTGTCAAATGCCCAAGTGTCTTAAACTTCTTTCGCTTTGTTCTTGAATGGAACTAGCATTGTACTGAATGAGAAGTAGGTCCTTTTATCTGCCCTGCGCCTAAGCTTGCATTTTATTTCCATCTGATCATCAGTTTTTGGCTTTTGTTATTTACAAAGTTAAAATTCTCCTTCAAGTTCTTACTATGTTGCATTCTGGTTATTGCAACATTTATTTTTCTGGGTTTACCAGGACAGTTTAGCCTTCTACTTATACATCTAAGTGTTACTATGAAAGTCATTTTCCTAGAGGATAGCTTTGATCCTTCTGTGCTTCCCTTTGCATTGCTGTGGGGGCTTCTCTTTTGCACCAAAACAGAAACTACAAAAGCTTTTGAAAGGATAGATGAATTTATCACAATCCCACAAATCATTCTGTCACTGAAATAGCTCACTCTTTTTCCTGTCTGGGCTAGAATGACCGCTCTCATCCTTAGCTAGCTATTATTTTATAGGAGGTGGTTAGAATTACTTTCCAATATTTCCTTTCCATTTCTAAGAGTTGACTCTGCCTGCTCTTTTGGGAACAAAGTTGACAGTGGTAGTTAGGGACTTGTTTAAAATTCACATCTGTTGGGAAACAATGCACCTTATGATGGAACACAGTTGCAGATTTGACAGTGGAGGTAACGTAAAAATAGGATGCACTCAATCTATTGCCAGATTGCAAAATGAGTTGATTACTAATTCATATTGAATTGATCAGAGAGGAGACAGCCTTCAGAAGTTACTGATAGCATTTTTGAACTAAGAATGAGATATGCAGGAAAACTATTTGTTTTATTTCTATTTTTATGTTTCAAACAAAACTTGTTGCAGTAACTTTTGTACAGTGCGGATAATTTCATCTTATTTTCCTTTGGGAAGATAGTACTTTGTAACCTTAAGAAAAACCTGCTTGTAACCCAAAGCAAAACATTTCTGCAAACGGCTTCTTGATGCCCTGATTCTTGTCAAGGGGTGTGAACAAAGAAGTTCTGACCTGGTGTGAGTTACTGGTGTCTGAAGATATTATGCCCCATTTCAAGCATCTTTTCAACATTAGTCACATTGTTGCTAGTGGCCCATGCTCGGTAAGGTCATGCAGCTGTACTGCGCTTGGTGCTGGGAGTAGGCGGGTTCTGTCGCTTGTTGATGCGTTATCAGGTTCTGGAAGGACACTTCTTTTTGAAGTTATACCATATTTTTGCTCCTCCCTCGCGAGGAAGGGATGAGAAATAGATGACTTAATTTTTATTTATTTATTTATTTTTGTGAGTCACTGCAATAATTTCAATTGTGAAACACTGTGGGGTCTGCAAAACTATTTGGGGCTGATTTTTGCACTGGGTTGTCATTGAGTATTTTATCATACAGGAAGGATGTTCAAGATTGCTCTATCATAGCTGAGATAGTGGACATTTTTTTTACAGGTAAAGCACTCAGTAGTCTCACTGCTTTGTTTGATTATCATTATTCTTTAATGACTTGCATGACTTGCAGTCTGTACCAGCGAATTTTAATTTGCCTAACTTTGAGTTTAGAAATGCTGCTGGAATCTCCTTGGCTGTGATCTAGAAAAGGTACATTGTGCTCAGGAGAGCGTGAAGTCAGTCTTAGTGCTTGTGTCGAGAATTTTTATTCAGAAAACACAGATGTTCTCTTAATTTCAAGATAGTTAAATTGGCACAAATAGCTGACCAGAAGATGAGTAACAGTACACGGTTGTTATGGAAATTAGGTGGATCTGTTTAAAAATAATAATAATGATAAAAAAGATTCTTATCCAGAACTTATGTCCAAAAACTGAAATGCTGACAGTATTCTTTGTGTATGACTTCATGAAAGAACTTACGTTGAGCTAACAGTGCATCACTGTTTGGAACTTTTTTCCCTGTCCTGTACTTATTTGTACCTGTGTGCTCTCCTTCCACTTCAGTGTGTAGCATTTTTCCAATGGCACCATAACCTATTCAGCTCACTAAAGCAGCAGAAGAAACCTCACAATAAAAAGTCAATATTTCTTCTTGTTGGAGTGGAGGGTTATCGTTGTTGGAAGTGAGGGCTATTCTTTTAGAAGTGGCAAATTATTAGGAAATTAATCTCAGTCATACTGTAAAATAATGTCCATTGTCATCAAAATTTTTTGAACTTTGTATCTTAAGTACTGCACTTCCTGAAACAAAAACATACTCCAAAATGTGAAGAATTTTTATGAATGTGACTATTCTTAGATAACTTCTGAGGAATGGGGAGGATCATACTAAGATGTAAATGGGGCAAAATTTGTGTCAAAATGGACACATGAACAGAGGGCCAAGGTTTAAAGTTTGTGCTACCAGAAAAGTAAGTGAAAATGAGAAGGAAAATGAGGAGGTCACAATCTGTTTGCTGCTTATATTTCTGACCTGAAGAAGGACCCATATAACTGAAAGCTCTTCTGTTGCTTCCTTCTACCTCTCCCCCTTTATAGAATTTGGCCTAATAAACCACATAAACTCCAAAACAATGCTTTACATATTGCAGTTGGATGGACAAAGTAAGTGGTTTTTGGCCAGTATTATGTGTGAAATCAGTGACAGAGCGGAGAAAATTCCTGATATTCTTAATAGTTAATCCTTTCTTTGTTTTTTTCTTGTCCGTACCTAAGCATATGCTTACATGCAAATAGCAAAACATAGTAAAATTCTCTCTTTCCTAAATATTATAGAGTTATTCATGTAATATAAATGTTATTATAACCTCATCAAAACAAAGAAAATGCCACTACTGTGATATCTTGGTAAGCACTTTCTATTAGAAACAGTGGTGTCTGATGAATAAATTTGTTACTTTAATTTTCCAGTCAGCAGGGCAAAAAATTTCTGTTCCATCAGTGCCTGTAATATATGCAAAAGAATTTTAGTTATATTTAATCCCATTTAAATACCATACGAGTGGTTCCTAGTAATTTCCTCTCTGTATGCAGAATGCCTCTTTCAATGTAAGGAAAGAACGTTTACATTCAAGGTCACTTCTACTGTCTTTGTGTGGCTCTTCAAAATCCACCCAGATAAATCAGCACAATGCTCTCCCTCTCCTCTTTACTTTTCCCTGGGGAAGCATAGGAAGAGAAGCTCAAGCAAGTGCTTTGTTACAAGTGTAAAATCACGAAGGGTCATCTCATCCAGCCTCACCACACCCTCTACATTCCCTCCAGAGGGACCACCGTGCTTAGTAATTAGTTTGCATTGCTGGGTGTGGTAGAGGGGTGGAGAAGCATGAATTCTTCCTGATTTTCTCAGTGGGCCTTTGTTAGTCGTGAGCTGCAGGAGACAGACACTGTAGCAGTCAGATATGAATTTGAGGCAGCTTAAAAAATGACATCTTACTGTCTTCCCAAGGCAAATTTCTGTTTTTGTCTCTATCTCAGTGCAAATGGCAATTGTTAGAGAGCATCCTTTAACTGCACAGTATTCTGTAGTAATCAAAAGATACTTGGCAATAGGAAAAAAAAAACACAACACAAACACAGAAAACAAACAACAACAACAAAAAAATTGGCAGATTTTCACGTTTGTTTCCAGTGCAGACTTGTTCCACACTTACATGAAAAAGCTTCAACAACATATGTGTGTTTTACTTTCAAAGCCTGCGGACTTCTGAATAAACGATGTGTGCTTAAACAATAATGTGTTTGTGATGATCTGTGTGAGTCATGTCTCTCTGTCCATCAGTTCCACATGAATGCACTCCAACATAAAGGTGGTTCTTTGAAATAGGAATCATCCACTATGGAAGAGAAAGAAGGCTCCTGCTATTTTTCATTTTATTTGAAAAAAATCAGGGGAAATAGTGGGATTTCTTGTTGCAAATCCCAAAGCAGAGAGCATGATAACAGTGAGGAAATGTAAGTGTTTAACTTCTTCCTCCCCATGTTACTCCATAAGCTCCACAAATAAGGGTCATATGAAAGATAATCTTCAAATGGAGAGTCCAGGCAGAACAGAAAATTGGGCTTCACTTTTGTAATGTCAGATGTTCCTCTGAGATGTATTTCTTTGTTCTGCACTGATCTTTGCAGGATTATGACTCCACCTGGAAAAATTATAGCTGTGGTTTTTGAGAGAAGATTTTTAATGGTAATCATTTATCCTGTAATCCTGTTTTTATTGGAATTTCTTAGCACCAGTGTGTTTAATCAAGTGATCTTGTTCCAATATTTATTACCTAGTAAATTGTCATTCTTGCTACTGTGTGTACAGTCTGTGTTTGCAATGAAGAAATTGCAGTTTTGTGAACAGCTGTGCAGCTGTCTGATAAATATCCTTTATCTCGTAGTTAATATGCTTTCTAACTACTACATTGTCACAGTTTCTGCATTCCAGCTCCTGAGCAGATTCAAATCTTTACTGTTTTGTTGAAATAACCACTTCCAAAATTGTTTTTTGGGGATTGGGAAGTGTTCATAGTTTCCTTTCTGAAATGAGAGCTTCCTAATGATCACCCTCAAGAGATGTTGGAGAGCATTGAAGAGAAGTGTCAGTAAGCACAGAACTGTGTGTGCATGTGCAGCATTAGCTCACCTGGCCTTCCCTGGTCGTTTTAGAGGAGCAAATTTTATCTGTGTGTTCTTAGCAAAATTGTTCCTCTTAGAAGTAGCGGCTTCTGTTGGTGTGGGTTTTGTTTTATTTATTTGATGAAGCCACGTGCTAGTGGTGGGTACCTATATGAGATACCTGTACTCTAAGAATAATCCGTGGAGTACAAACTGGGGAGCTTTTTCACATAACAAGTACTCTGCACTCCTAGCCAAAGTTGTTTAGATATGCAACGTACTTTACGTCTTTTACTCCCATCATAAATGCAGCGTAATGAAGCGAGACAGCCAGGCTGTAGTATTTCAAGTGATTCAGAGATAACTGGATAACTTAATATTCATACGGAAATTTATCTGCTTTGAAAACAAAGCAAATGAACTGTTTGTTGTTTTTAATATTATTAAAAAAAATCAGTTGGGATATGGCATGTCTGAAGATGATAGTGATAAGTTTTACTTTTCAAAGCATTGTACCTTTAATTAAATTCTTATTACTGGTAACATGTCACAAAGATGCTTTCTTTATGAAATTTATGTCTAGGTGAATAATCTATATTTCTAAATGATCCAAAATGAATGAAAACTGCCACAAATATGGATCAGAGGAGAAACACAGTTAGCTGTGTTTCCCTTTTAGCTTTGCTAGTTGTAATAAAAAAAAAAAATAGAGTGAATTGTTGCAAATGGAGGCTAGGCTGTAGTTTAGGTATCACAGTCAACTGCAGGCAGAAAGGAAAAAAAACAACAAACAAGGATTATATTAAATTGGGTGAGGGAAGAAAAGCAGAGATAGCCAAGCAGACAGCTAATTTTTTACTAGAAGCTGACTGCATGTAACTGATTTTTTTTTTTTTTTTTAACAACTTGTCAAAACAAATTTTGACTCTTGACAGGGGAAGCAGTCACATTAGCACATGAAGAGGAAGAAGGTAATCAAGATCTAGGTGTAGACGTTTCAAAATATTTCTGTTTAATTACGGATTCTGCATTTCTGCCCAAAGGCATTTGGAATGTGTTGGCAAAGATCATGTTAAAACAAAACCTAAACAAGACAACAAAATCACCAACCCTAGAGTATAAACAATCTATTTGTGTGTTTTCTTCCTAGGGCTGAGTTCAGCTTTGACTGATGATTTTATGTTCCACTGAACTCCTTAAAGCCCTTGGATAAAGATGCTTCACTCATTTGGCTCCTACTTAGATGTTTAGATTAAATGTTTCAGTTTCTTTTATTGCTGTTGAGCATAATGGCAATTTAAACACTGCTTAGAAGGAATCAAGATTTCTTTTCTTGTTTTTGCTCTTCTGCCATTGTATTTTGTATCCTTTGTGAAATCTTTTAACAACAGTACTTTAATTTTCAAATTTCTGATCAAAGTTATATGAATCTTGAAGATTAATGTAGGATTAAAAGGAATTCTGGGCACATTGTGAGAATATTTTTAAGGTTTTAAAACTTCAGTGTTTCAAAGGACTTTGTCATATAGACAGATGCTTTTGCAATATATACGTTAGTATTTGGTTTTGACTGTATGAGGAAACTAAATAAAATTAGTGGTGTGAACCAGATGATTACAGAACAATTTTAGCAGTGAACTGAACCAGGTCAGTGGTGCTAACTTACTTGAACAGAGGAAAAAGAAAGAAAAATAAAAGGATTATAAGCAAGGGAAAACAACTCTTTTCTGAATGATTTTATGAGAGGATTGCTTGAATTGTCCTGTTAGGTAATTCCATCAGATAGTATGATGCTTACAAAGTTAGGTGTATCAATGAACTTTCAGTCCAAATTTCAGTTCTGAACCAGCTCTACTAGTAGAACCTGCAAACTTTCTAATGAATCCTGTTTTAGGTGTTCATGGAAGTTATAGTCCTTTAGGTGCAACTTACCCTGGAATTTATTGGTCTCCTGCCTATTTCTAGCAGTTAATTGTATTCCTCTTAAAATAGACTTTTTCTTATTTCTCAAGAATTCTTAGTTATACCAAAGTGCACTGGCCTGATTAATTATAAAAAGATGAAAGATAGTATCTGTCTTTTTTTTTTTTTTTTTTTTTTTTGCATGTTTGTTATTTTAGCCTCTGAGCCCTGCCCTGTGTGAAGTGCTCTTTACTCTGTGAAGCATATGACAGGACTAGAAAGGTTTGAGGGCATGCCCTGAAGGCTTTTTTTTCTGATCTAAGTGAAGCTGATTTCTAAAATGGTCTTAGCATATATATGCATAAACAAGCATACACAGATGGTATTTGAAAGCACGACTTCTTGGGTGTGAATGGCTGCACAGCTGCTGCAGTTTTCTCAGGAGGTTCTGGCCATTTTAAGAAGCCTGTGTATATTGGTGTTTTGATGTGTTTGAAGTGTAAGGAGAAACTGTCCAATGGATTGTGCTCACAGGATGAATATCTATCTCCTGGATATCACACTGAAGATGAGTTTCATTCATATGGATGAAAACTGTCTTTTCAGAAATGTACAGTTAAGACAAATAATCTTCACCAAAATAAAATTATTTTCATATCTTATGAAAAATAAAGAGTAATGGGGGGACAACTTTGATCAGTCTAGCTTAGTATCAATTCTCCAGTGGTGGTAAACAGTGGTTTTTTAGGGAGGAGTGTGAAAAAGAAAATACCGTGACAGGTTGTTTCCTAAAATACTGTTGCAGTAGCCACACTTGTGGCTGAGAAACTTTCTTGGCAGCAATATCTTGTGACAAATATGTGCACTGCATGTAACTTGAAAACTGTACATAACGTGAAGAATTCGCTCATTTTTTTTCTCCAGATATGCTACCATGCAGTTTATTCTGATCTTCCTTTTTTTTCTTGGATTCAACATAGTGAGAAATCATTCCCTGTTTTACATCAACACTACTGCTTCCAGTGAGCCTTGTCTGGTTCTCCCTTAGCACTTTGGAGATGGGGAGAGCAGTTCTGCTCATCACTTCAAATTTCACTAGAAGAAGGACTGGCCATACTGAACTTCTGCTAATTTTCTTCTGACTTTTTTTCCAGGAGCTAGAGGCTTGGGATACTGGTGTGTGCTGTAGGTTGTTTGGGGCTTTTGTTTGTTTTTCTGATCAGATTACTACAAAGTAGAGAGAGATCTGTTTAAGAGGTGACCATCTCAGGCTCTATTGTGGTTGCTTCTGAAAAGGTCTGGTTAAGTCGTGATAAACATTGTGTATGCTTGGGATGTTGAAGTCAAAGGAAGCATCGATGTAAGTCTGCCATTTGAATAAGCTTCTAAAGGTATTGCTATCTGATTAACAACATTTGGGAAAATAAATGCTTGTAAAGCAGGATTCATCATATCTCTACCTTTAAAAACACCGCTAATTCTTTTGGACTCTGAAGTTATTCTCAGCTGTGCTGCTTCCTTTTGGCTGAAAATATCCTTCCCTCCTTCTCCAGCCAGCTTCCTTGTCACAGTTTCCTTTTCCTTGTCTTCCATTTACTCTTGTTTGTATTACAGACAGGGCCCGCAGCCCTTCCTCTCTCTTTCAGGAAAGTTTCACTACCTTTATCCGGAGAAAGGCATCCCACGCACAGTGTACCTGGCTCCACGGGAAGGCCCTGTGTACCATGTTCTGCAGAGGTGTTTTCCGTTCCCTCAGCTGGTTACAATGAGGGGTGCGGGTATGGGAGCTCCTGAGCTAAACAATAGCAGCGTAGCTTTAAAAACACAGGGAACAAACTGCTGCTTGCCAGACAGGAAGAAGCAACAATGTGGGCAAACAGAAGAAATGCACAGCAGGACCCGAGAGATCAGTGCGGGGCACATATCTGCAGGGTGTGGATGCCTCTGCCATCCACAGGAATGCACTGTGTTGTGAGACCTGTGTGCAGGGGCACTTGGGAGAGCTGTTAGCTGCCGTGAAGTTCCGTCAGGTACTCAGCTGTCAAGAAAGCCCAACAGCGGGTCAATAATAGAATTCCATTTACTCCACGACAAGCAAGCGGCAAGGCCAGGCTGAAATTTCAGCTTATAATATGTGCTAAGAGTGCTGCTGCATCCTTAAGGGAGTACAGCTTAGCCGAGAGAAAAAGGAACCCGGTCCGCCGCGGCCCGGCGGGTGGCTGGGCGCCGCGCGGCAACTCGTGCAGCTCCGCCTCTCCGTGAGGCGGTGGGGCCGTTCCCGCCCAGCGGGGCGGGCCGTGCTGAGGGGCGGCCGCCTGCTGCCTTCCGTGCCTGTCTGCCGTCCGCTGCCTGCCGCTCCTCGCCGGCCACGGGACGCTTCAGCCTGACCGGCTTGGCCCCGTCCTCGCGGTTTGGACTCGGACAGAATCAGCTGTGACACCCGAAACCGCTTCTCGCGCCGCCGCGATGGTGGCCAAGGATTACCCTTTCTACCTTTCGGTCAAGAGGGCGAATTGCGCCTTGGATGTGGAGGCGGCGAGCAGCCCGGCTAAAGAGACGGAGGTACTTATCTGCTGGGGCACGGCTGCAACTTTGTTCTGCCTTGCAGCGTGCTCTGCATTACTCTGGGGAGACCGGTGTACGTGGGGAATGGCTGCTGTGCGTGGTCCTGGCTTCCTTGCTACTTTCTCTAGACGTTGGAATAAGACAAGGAGTAAGGGATCTAGATCTTTTCATCTGTCACTTTAAGGAAGCGAAGGTAGTCTTTTAGGGGACTAGTTGATAAGTGTCTATTTTAGATATATTGCCTGAAGTAAGTTATATGTATTTTACTAAGCATTACTTAAAGGTCATGAAATGTATGCAAGAAACCAGTTATGTTTTTTTTTTTGACAGTGGAGGAATCTGGAAGACAGTGTCTTAGAGCACTTCATTTGTCTTTTCCCCTTCAGAAATAAAGCAAGAAATTAATCCATCTGCATGGCTAATCAAACCCTGCTGTATCAGCAGGTTTTCTACTCTCTTAAAATGAACTCCTTTAACATGACATGACACTCATTAACCAACGCTCAACTTGCTTGCAAAATTCTCATAAACGGTGGAGACTTTCAAGGAGCAGTGTTCATGCAAGACTTCAGTACTGTAGGTTGGTGTTTAGTCTGCTCTGTGCTCTGCTATGGAAAGAGAAGTGACCTTAGTGAGTCTGTCTAGCCGTGCTGGAGGAAAGCAAACTTCTTTCTGAAAGTTTTTGTCACTGAAGTATCTAGCTTTTACATTAGTCTTGGTTGCTGAGTAATTTGACAACTTAATACACTGAGTGCATTTAATACAACTACGTCAAAATTTAATTACATCCAGCACTTGAATGTAACATAAGCCAAGTGCCCTTATTTTAAGCCAGGAACTAGTAAGACTCTGCACTCTTGCTTTTCTGTGTACTTTTACATAAAGGATTTTAATTCATGCTATTAATAAAACTGAAATTTTGTCATCTGTACTTTTGGAAGTTTGCACCCTGATTGTGTTTGTGTGCTTTCATGTAAAGCTCAGGTTGGTAAGCACTGAATAGTTCATTTAAGATACCGGTTTTCCTAAGTACTATTTAAGAAATATGGTTTTCATCTTTCAGTGCGTGAGCCTTTTTTTTTTTTTTTTTTTTTTTTTCCCTTTTTTCTTTTAGTGAATGAATAGAATTGTCAGATGGAAAGACTTGGAGTGTTCCTTTACAGTTTGGAAGGGCAGCTTAAGTGTAGTCAAATTTCATGAAAAAAATCTCAATGGAAACTTAGAGCATGAGGAATTGTGATCAATCAGATCATGACAGAGCATGACAGATGTGATCAATCAAAGTTACAGCCTGCAAACAGTTGTTTTAGATTTATAACCTTTCATTTTGTATTTTGTACAATTAAGAAAAGTCAACCTGTGCTTTCAGACTGATTTCTGAGAGTAGCTGAACTTTTTCTTTTTTTGAGAAACGAACTTCTAAACATTCTTCTGTTTGTCTGTATCAGCCACTCGAAAATTTTTCCGAAGGAAGCAAAAATAAATGCACTTTAGGGAAGGAATTATAAAGATAGATGCATGTAACCTGTTTCCTCACAGTTTGTCTGCTCTGGGGAAAATTCTCATTTCTTCTCCAAATAAAATGTTACGCTTTTTCTGCACCCTTTAGTAATTAAGAGAAAGCTATTGGGCACCTCCTAGCACAGTTCTGTGTTACTACACCAGGAAGCTAATTTTGCTGTGTGTAGGTTGTAAATTTCTGGCCAGTGAAACCTTCTACCTTTTAAAAACCATTTTAGTTATTAATATGGAAGTTGGTTGATTTAACTAATAACCTACTGTGTATACATTTTGTCACGTGGAATAGAATGTATTTTCTGCTCTGTGCTTGTTGTGTTTTGGTTTTAAGTCAGAATTTGTGGCTTTTAAATATTTCTTGTGAAATTCAGCAAAATCCTTGAGCTTATATGTAATGTAACTCCATTATTTTTTAACTAAGGCTGGCAAGAAATGCATATTTATCCGTACTGTTGAAATGTCACATTTCCAGCTGAAGATCTCTGAGTAGCAAGCAGAAGCTTACTGGTGATGGATTGTTTCTTTTCTATTAGACTTTTGAGTGTAGAGCAGCAGTGGAAAACTGAGGTGTTTCTGAGGAATGAGTTAGCAGCAGAAAACAGAACAGAGGTTTCCTGCTTATAGTGTTCTTTAAGCCACAGTTCATCTTCTTCAGCATAAATTCTGTAGAAGTTCCCCAGTTGCAAAGTAATGACTAATAAAATGTCTGAAATGTATGGGAACAGTAAAAACCTGGAATCAGAGAAAAGCCTCTGGTACCTGCTATCACATTTCTCCCTGAATACTGTTTAAGGGCAGCAAAACACTGTGGTGCCTGAGGAATGAGTTAACACAGAAAACAGAGTAAGGCCTTTATGTGCATCATTACGTACCTCACAGGAAAATACTGTAGTGCAATTTTAAGTGCAAATGGTACAGAGGTGTTGGGTTTTTCCATCTTTTTTATAAGACAAAAGTGAAGAATTGACAAAACTGAAATTTGCTTGCTTCAAGATATTAAAAAAATAAATAAAGAATCAAACCCACATCCTTTCCTGTGATGTACTGTCTGCTGTTTCAGCAGCTATAGCAAGCTTCCTTATCAGCCCCTTTAAAGGCAACATTGAAGCCCAAGTGCTGGTTGGGCAACAGGGGAGTGGCAAACACAGTTACAGGGTGCGATTGGAAGTTCTAATTGTGCACTTTAGGGTGTGAGGCAAACAGCTACATGGAACTGGGAATAAAGTTTCCTTTCTAATGCTTTTCAGTATATCTTTTGAATAATTTCATACTGTTTAGTATCAGAAAAGTGATGCACAAGGAATATTCTATAAGCTCACCAGAGTGCCTATTCACGTGTGAGACTTAATGGTGAAGCATGTGCTCTGACAACATACAACTAGAGAAAGATGCTGAATATAGATTCCATTCAGAAGAAATGGTGGAAGAAGAAAAAAAACAATAACTGCTCTCAAAAGTTTCAGCCTAAAGAAGTAGAGGAGTTTGGCAGAAGTCAAGGCTTAGTTGTTCACCTGCACAATGACACTGCAAACTGTGCCATGACGTATTAGTTTCATGGATGTTGGTAAGGTTAATCAGATACCCAGTACCACCTGGGCACCTAATATACTGTGGTTTATGAATGGTCATATGAGATCTTTATATGGTGAGTGTGGTGTTCAAAGACAACTTTTAATTAGTTTCCTATACAAAATTGATAAATTGGGGATATATTTCTAAAGAGCTGAGGCACAGAGACAATAATTACTGCAGAGCTGCCTCAATTTTAGCTAAATGTAATTAGAGAGATGCCATTAAAGATATTTTGTCTGTCATGCTTGGAAGCAACCCAGTTAGTATCTGTGAAGAAATACATAAATCTGCACGTTCTTCATAATGTGAAGTTGGGAATCGTGTTTGGGGATGACTGTGCCTAAGTGCAGATGTTGGACCAAAATCAGGCACATTACGGAGCCCACCAATACAGTAGTACTAGTAATTCATTTAAGTCAAATGGTTTCCTATAGGAACACAGTCTTCTGGGATGATGACAGTAGCATAACGGTGCTACAGCTGATGTTCTGCAGATGAGATGCATGCACAATTTTCTAATCACAGTTTTTAATTCCTGTAAAGCATAGTTTAGTATGAATGGTCTTATCTGATTTCCTTCTATCTTTGAAGCAATAGAATTTGCTATAGTGAGATTGGAGCCTATTAGTTTATATAATGAATATGTTCTATAATAGTCAGGAACTGATTTGAAATGGAGATTTAGATGCTTGTCTGACTTGGACGACCAAGTCTTTGAGTTTGTGTGAGGTAACATACCCAAACAATATGGAAAGCTCTTCAGATAGTATGATAAATGTTACATTATTTCACAGTTTTCATCGATGTATCTTCCTATGTGCTAGTATCATTCTGCTACTGGCTGATGTTCTAATACTACTGGAAAACAAAATTAGAACTCCAGTGAGTCTAATTCAGTTTAATTAAGTTTTAAGGGAATGATGAGCTGGTAATTTTGAGTACTCTGACGAAACTAAAAAAAAATCACGTGCTGAGCAAATATAGACACAATAATTGAGATGAAGGGAAGCTTTTCACAGGTGTTTTACATCTCTTTTTACAACTCTTCAGAAAAAAAGGCAAAAAAGGTAGAATGTTGGATTTAATCTAATATGAATGAACTTTGAATAGAATCAGCTGAACTATTTCTCACCTACCAAGTTTAACAGAATTGAGGTATAGTTAGTAGCATGAGGTGTTTAGTAACACCTGTAATATTGCATGACAAACATCATCCATGCCACTACTGGAGAGGTAATGGCCTTATGTTGTGCTGGGGGATGTTCAGGTTGGGTATTAGGAAAAATTTATTCTCGGAAAGGGTGGTGATGCAGTGGCACAGCTGCGCAGGGGTGGTGGAGTCACCGTCCCTGGAGGTGTTCCAGAACTGTGGGGTTGTGGCACTGAGGGATGTGGTTGTGGGCATGGTGGGGGTGGGTGCTTGCACTTAGATAACCTTCATCGTCTTTTCCAATCTTAACGATTCTGTGATTCTACAAAATAAGAATATGTTAAAGTCAGGAGTTGTAAGCAGTGTGACATGTAAGCAGAGTGACACGCAAACAGCCATCGTTTCAGAGTTAATGAGATAATGGATTTTTGTGTTTCTTTTTTTTAGTATCTTCAGCCAGGGAGTCATTACAGTGTTGAATTTTGCAATTATTTTCTTCTAGAACTGGACAGTCCAACAACATCTGTAATGTGGGTATGGCATGAATGTAGGAAGCTTGAGCAGAGCCTGCTCTACAGTCTTCCCTTGACACTTTGCAAAATACGGTTTCATTCTGTTACATGAAAAAGTTTTATCAAGTGGCTGTAGCTGATTATTCAGTTTCTGTTTGGGTGTTCCTAAAGGAGTGGGAACAGTGAAAACCTACTAAGGCTAAAGAACTCAGGCAGGAAAATCTAGCCTTGAGTGCTGGAATTCTCACTTAGTGTGTGATCAGAAACAAATTGTGAGGAATATAATTGTATGCCATAAAATGACTGTTACAATAGTTACTACTTACTACTGTCAAAAACTTTGTTGTCTTCAAATAATTAGTTTTTAGTAGCTGACTGTCTGACTCGGGAATGTAACAACGCAAAAAGATAACATGCTGATTTTGACCAAGAGAGTGAATTATTGTGGGTAATTTTGATTAAGAACATCAGAAGATCAGAGGCTGTTTTTTACAAATGTTAAATTACAGTTCCCAAATAAATAATATTTTGTTTTAATGGATCTACGTATATACAAAAATAAACGTGTCTGAATTTGTCTATAAAATACTAGGAAAAACAAAAAGTGAAGTGTCTCTCTTTCAATAGAATTCTGTGTTGTTTTCCAGTGACCATGTTTGGTATGTTGTATTTCCTTTTTTATCCTTTTTGATCTTAAAAGGTAAACAACAAAATCTTTTGCTTTGCAAAGGTAAACAAAATGAACAAGGCAAGATGCCTGCTCTTGGGATTGCTGCAGAATTTTGTCTATCGAATGAATTACTCCTCTTCTATGTGTCTGTGTATTTTAAATCTGTAATATTATTCAATGTCAGTACTTTCCACTCTTTTCATTTAATCTTCTCTGCATCACAAGGAAGCCATCCATATGAGTTGTGAGAAGTGTTTGAAATACTGTACTATTCCTTTTCAATAATTCTTAAGCTAATCTGTAGTTAAGCATTCTAAATGATTTAAAAATGAAAGTTTATGTAGTTAACAAACTTATTTAAACTGGGGGGGATGTCAGGGAAGAGTTGTGAAGTACCGTATTTGCTTGGAATTGCATAGTTCATGTACAGAAAGAACAGTCTGGTTAAGATAAAATTTTGTGTCCCAGTAGGGCCATGAAGGCTTTTGAGCATCTTGAACGACATCAAAGTTAATGCTGCTTGTGGTTAAGGACAGAAAAAGCACGGTTAGAAGCAGAAGTGGTTCAAGAGCTGTTCAAGAAGTTCAAGATGTACTTTCAGTATTTTGACAAGGAGATCCCTCAAAAATGACTTCCATAACTTGCAGTAATCTCATATCCCTTGAGGCCTGTAAGCATGCCGAGAAAAGACTTTATGATTGGGATTAGTTTTCTCATTTAAACACAAATGTTCTTCATAACCACAAACAAGGGATGGAGACAGATGTGCTAGCTATCTAAGTACTGCTACATAGTTAGAAAAATTGTTATAAGATTTGTTCTTCTTTCTTCAGCCTTGAGTTGTAATAGTTGTACAAACACCAGCAGCCAGAAAACTAAACAAAGAAAAAGGTGTCTTGAAGTCATGGAAACAAAGACATTAATTCTTTAGGGGTAAGGATTGTCTCTTGTCTGTCTATTCAGGATCTAATACAATGCCTAGATTTAGGCTTTAAACAATGAAACAGTGGCTCAGAATTCTTTTGCATCTCCAGGATGTTCTAATTTGTCCATTGTCCACTGACATCTCCTACATGGCAGAAATCTTAGCCCTAGGACTTAGGGCTGCCTGCAGCCTGCCTGTTGGACCCAAATATCCCCAGTACAGGGATGTGCAGTAGAAGCTCTAGGCTGCCTTGGGCTCATTACTATGTTTAACCTATACAGGGGAGTGCAGGAAGGTAACCCCAAGGCTGTGGCACATTGCTAACATCAGAAGCGGACATGGAGCCAGAATGGCCAAAAGATTTTGAGATAAATTGCAGGGCACAAATTTCCTTTGATCTTCATAAATGTCTATATTGTTTTCATTTTTAATGATACATTAGCAAGTTGTAGTTCTGATGTATTTCACGTTCGTGTGCAGCATAATTGCAGTGAGCTAAGCATGGAAACATCAAACCACCACATGTGGAATTGCTGATCTGCTCTGCTCAACGTCAGTTTGAAGCAACAGCTTGCCTTTATGTTTCTTTGCAGTACCCTTTTGTAGCATGTCTGCTTCTTAACTGCCAGTCTGGCTTCATATCCAGCTTGTTCCAGAAGTGAGATCTTAGTCTGTACGAGCAGCTTTAAATGGAGACAGTGTTAGTTGACTGAGTTTCCCAGAATTTCTGTCACTTATGTTAATTTACCTCAGTGTGAAGTTTCTCTGTTAATTTGCCTTCATTTCCTATATGCTGGTAGGCATGTTGATTTCTGGATTTTGCAGACAAATGAATTATCGGTCAGGATAGCTGGGCACAACTTGGCCCTGTGCTGCTGACACTGCAGTGGTTCTGTCTCACATATGGCAAACACAGTCTGAGGTCTGAGGGCTGGTGGCAAATGATTGCAGCCTGTCTGTGGGATGGAGCCAGTCCTTGATAGTGCACACGATGGCATAGCCTGATGCAAACTGTACCTTACAACTGAGAATACATCACTTTTCTATACGGCTTTTCCTTGTACCTGACCTATAAGTTCAGGTGCTCTCTGTAGTACTGACTAAAACAAAATGTCTCTGGATTTTACTTCATTTGTTGGCTGTTTTTGTGGAGACTGGCAGGGGAGGAGTAAACCTTTTCCTGATTCCATCTGAGAGTGCAGGTGGTGGAGCCTTGTGAATGTGAGGGAACACTGGAAGTTTTAGGGCTGTTACACGTGATGTTGTTGACTGGTCAAGTTGCCTTCATATATCTATTTACTGGATTTGCTTAGAAATCTTTTGTGATGCTGGTGTGCTACTAGTGTGACACGTCTCCCAGGTTTTAAGATGGGTTTGTGTGGATGATTATAGTTCCATGTTGCACGATGGTAATTTTATTTGGAACTGCTTTGGCATTGCCTACTTTGTTACTCTTAACCATCACATGCAACTTTAGAAGCATGAATGTTCGAGAATTTCCTCATCAGAGTATTTCTAAGACACCGTGAAGCAAAGGCAAATTTTCTGTGCTTTCATGCATTAAAAAGTACAGCCTCTAGCTGGCTTCAGTAGCTCCAGAGAAGGTTGTTCCAGATTTAGATTTACCTGTGTCTGAAGGGACAAAAAATGTGAGTTGCATGGCATGCTTTATTTTTAGGTTGTTTGCTGTAGTAAGAGGCTCTGTTGTAGCACAGGCTGCTTTTTCTATTTTAACCTTCTTTGTTTGCATTTTTTAAATTCTGCTGAAGGTTAAATATTGATAACATCCTGTGGAACACAGTTTGAATGTGTTTTTTTTTTTTATTGAACTCCAAGTTTTGGGGGCATTTATTAGAACCGTTTAATGTTAGGCCAATTTAACTAGTAGCAGACTAATAAAAATAATAATGTTGGGCTTCCTGCCATGACAAATGTTGACTTACCCTTATAAAGTTGGCTAAAAACTAATAACCTTTAAAGTATAGGAGTATGGAAATTCAGCCAGTAATATGAAGTCTGAAACAGAGTGGTTCTGTTTTAGTTTGCTGGCACCACTTGTGAATTATGTTTGAAACAAAGGGTGCTGTGCTGTTTCAATTTATAGAGTCTCCCATTTAAAACAGCATTAATTCCTTTGAGACTAATTTCAATTAAAACTTTTGCACTAACGAGTGCTCCCAAACACAGAATTAATACTTCACATACATGTTTGTCTGGGTTCACAAACAAACAGTATATTGAAAGGAAAAAAAATGCCTGTCATATCTCTGATAACATGTCAAGAAAGTTAGTAAACCCAAGTCAGCTACTTGCAGTAGTTATCTAAGAACCTGTTGGTTCTGGAAGTCCTTGAACTCCAGTGACATTGACGTTAGTAAGCTGCCTTCAGTGAGCATTGCCAATGTCAGCTGGTTTGTGGGTGGGCTGACAGAAGGTTAGTTTGCCTTTGAAGGCAAAAGGAGTAAGTTCTAATATTTTAAAATGCTAAGTCCCTGTTCAAGTTTCCACGTACCACTTGTTTTCTGCATTGACTTAAAAAATCTGCACGTTCCTTTGGTTAAGTTTATTTGTTTCAAATATAATCAGAAAAATCAACAGGGTGCAATCACAGTAGGGCTGCACATGGGCTAGGGACAAAGTGTAATGAGCCCTCGGGGAAATATTTTCCCTTGTTTGTCAAACCCAGCAGCAGTTCCCTGCTATGTAGGCAGTTGTTGAAGTTGCTGATAAGAGATGAGTCAGGTGGAAAACCAATCATGCTAGCAGTGACCATACATTTGCTTCTACTGCTCACTGGGAGGAAATCAGTGGCTCGCTGGTCAGAAGTACAGAGTGTAGGAATTTTGAAACAAGATTCTGAAACAAGAGTCTGATATATAGCTCCTAGACTACTGTTCTGTGCCCTGCAGTATGTGATATCCAGGTCATTGGCTCTGCTATTCTGAGAACAATGCAAGGGAAATCTAGCCTAGTCCTTTTTGTTTCCTTTCTTTCTGTTTGTTGGAAAATTAAAATCAATCTTTGCTAAAATCGTCTATCCATCCAAGTGTGATAATTAAGCTGTGGGTGGCCTTGTCAAATGACAGTGATAGAAAAGTAGTCAATATTATTAAATAGATTTAACTCACCCTGACAGGAAGATACTTTGAACTTTGGAGGAGCTCTATTATTTACCTATGCTACTAGAAGAGTAATTTTACTTTATGGATGAAAAGAATGAGAAGGGCTAGCATCTTCCCTCAAGTTCCCCCCCTCTAAAAGCTTTTCAAATCTGCTTACTATTTTATTGCATACAATAAATACAATTGTTAGATACTGATTTTGCTCATGAAGAAATGATAACATCAGTGTAGCTGTCATTAACTGCAACTAGTTCAAGTGCCTAATTCTTCAAAGGACTTTGTGCTTTAATATCCTTCTGTGGCTGTTGAATGTTTTGCTTGCCTCAGGAGCTGTATGCAAAGATTTGGACTTCTGAATTGTAATCTATGTCTGTTAGATGGAGAGAAAAGCAATAATGGAAAACTTCTCCCTTTGCTGAAGTCATGGTATTTTGAAATTACCACATTACAATTTTAAAAAGCAGCACCTTGTATCAGAATGCTGATGTTTGAAGAGCTGGATGTTTAAAGCTGGAGGGTTCCTTTCATATTCGGCAGGCTATTAGGTTAGAGTTTAATATGTAAAAGATGCTACAAATACATTGTGCATATTTATAGGATATAATCATCTACAGAATGAATTAACAATGAACCAGTGTCCTTCATGCTTCAATAGACAAATGGTGGGCATGGCATCTTTGCAACTTCTTATCTGCTATCTTGTCATAAATCTGTGATGATGATTATGCCATTGTGATGAGTCTTCCTGTCAATTCCCATGAAAAGAATAGATAAAAATGTTCTCTCAGAAGAACATGGCAGTTATTTGAGATGTCTACTTTGTGGTTTCCAGAACCATCCAGACCTCATACATAGATTTACTTGTTTTTCAGTTTGTTCAGCTTTGAGAGTTCTTTTTGAGGATGCATATACACGTGGAATTTCCAGTTCTAATTTTTTGCTTTCTGAATTCAAATATTCAGATGTTACTGAAGTCATCTTGAGTTCAAATATACAGTTCCCTCTGAAGGCCAGCTGCTCTTTGTTCTTGTCTAGTCAGGTATTAATTTGGCTTCATTTGAACTGTGCAGCCTTTGAAGTTTCTGCACTCATGTTTCCCTCAGCTTTATTTAGCCTTATATCAAATTTAAAGCACTGTCAGATTAACATCACATATACCAGCCCCACAGTTTGGAAACTTTTCCAAAGTGTAGCCTGGATCTTTTGTTTCCTAACTTGCCATATTGTTTCAGCAAGCTTTTGTGACTCTGACAGTGCAGTCTAACATTCAGTTTTATTTCAAAGCTCTGAAATTGTTTTTTTAAAATATCAATATTGGCTTTAAAAGGTCAGGCAAGAATTGTTATTCCTGAATTTTTTTGTCCTAATCTGGCCCAATTCCCAGCGGATCCAGCTGCTAAATCCCATCTGCTTCTCAGTTCCCTGACCTGGGAGGGTGGGTAGGAGGACTCATGACTTCGGGGGTCTCCGAGTCCTTTGAGGACAGTCACGGACCCAGATCTAGAATCTAATGTTTGTTCTTCTGGAACAGTGTGCCCTTACAGGAGCTGCTTCCTGCTGGGTAGACACTGGAATTGCACCATTCTGAGTTCCCGTCTGCTTTGATTTATAGCCCAAATATTTGTATTGCAGGACCCCCAGTTAACCAGAAACACAGATAAGTTCAGAGATCATAGTAGTGAAATAATGAACACGTGTAATAGGAATTCCTAACCACATTCAGCTTAGGAAAAAAACAAACAAACAACAAAACAAACAGTGCTGAAGTGGTTTGGGAAGCAACATCTGGAGTTGCAACCCCCTGATCTTGGACTAATTTGCAAATGTAGAGTCTGGTCAGTATCTCTGAGTAGAGCAGAACAGCTCACACACTCTGTTTTCCATTTGATCTGTTAATTGTGAAGAGCAGAGCCTTTGATTAGGAAAACAGCCATCTGTTTAAAACCTACTTTTTTTGCACCTGTCTGAAATTTTCCCTGTACACCGCATTGGTCTCAGTAGTTCATCTTCTCTGAGTCACTGGTCTGGACTGGCCGTGCAGATAACATGAGGATAGTAAAGGAGGAGGTAGGGTAGAATGAATGTAGTCCATGCAACAGAAAAGCTGCGACCTTGACAAGAGTGACCAAGGGTTTCAATATTACTGTCCTACAGTTTTGGAATTGCTCTGATAGAGTTCTGCTTCCATTGCAATGTCAAAACCTTCCTATACAAGCTTTATTATTTCACAGTGGAAGGGATCACTCAGTGTTGGTTACTGTCAGTGTTAGAGGTCTCTGAGGGATGTGACACCTGATGGTTGGATGAGTTCTCACTTGAAGCTGGGTGTCATAACCTACCACACTGTTTTTAATGCAGGGTGACAGTCAAACTTGAAGTAAGCTTTCCCCATAACAAGGAACTCCTGATCTACAAATTAGGTCTGAAAGTGTATCTTGTTAAGTGTGAAGTCTTAGAATTCAGAAACTATTGATTCATTATCTTAAATAATTGTATTAGAATCCTGTAATAATGCTGATCTCTCATAATTGAAACATTGAATTCCTAATATGTGCTATGAATTTGAGCTCTATTGAATTCTGATCAGATTTCTGTGTGTGAGATCATATGGTGCTCTACGTGAGGAAGACAAAATGTGAGGCTGGGACATAAGAGGTGGGACCTTTGCAGATGCGCCTTCACTCAGTGATGATATAAGCTTTCCTTTGACAACTGGGTGAGATGCTGACCTCTGGTGG
Organism: Meleagris gallopavo; assembly: GCF_905368555.1. Lineage (NCBI taxonomy): Eukaryota > Metazoa > Chordata > Aves > Galliformes > Phasianidae > Meleagris > Meleagris gallopavo. The sequence goes on along the minus strand of NC_139417.1, from coordinate 8,267,223 downwards.
CTTAAGGCAGGCACCTATAGAAGAACATAGTGCTTTTTGATAATGACTTAAACTGGTGTTTCTTATCTTTAACATCATTTTCTGTAGCCAGTAAGGTTAGTAATGCATAAAAATTAATAACATTAGTTTTATGTATGTGTTGTGGTGTGTGTGTATATATATATATATGCATGTATACGTATGTCACTGTCTGGACAGTTTTTCTCCTTGAAATGGATAGTTTTGGGAGAGTTTTAAAGGAAGGGCAGTACTATATTTGCCCTGGGACTGTTGGCATCACTGGCTAGTAGACAGTGCAGGTTTCAGGCAGTGTTTGGACTGGCTGAGATGAAGAAGGGGAAATCATATTTCCTCTTTTCACTTCCTCTCCCTATTCAAGAGAACGATGATTTCCCTTCTTTTTACTCAGGCTGATTTTCTCCAGGGTTATTTGATGCTGTGCCTCAATTTTCACAACTGCTTAGGTTTGTGTGCCCTGTGGGGGCACACAGTGTCATTAAGGAACTTTAGCTGTTGTCATCCACACAGTTGCAGAAATAGGCTAGTAAGAACAAAGAAACTTACCATTTCTTTCTTAAACACTGCTCAGAAGGATTGATTCAAGCCTTTGCATGCATGCAAATGATGCTGTGGAGATGCAGTGAAGTACTGCTGTACTTCCTTGGTTATCTCTTTTGCTGTCAGTAGATTCCACAGAAAAGTATTCAAGGGTTCCTAGACTTAGTTCTGTTAAAAGTTAAAACTGAGGGATCATTTATGCAAAATTATGAATTACAGCTCACGATGCATGTGTCTGCTAGACTTTGGGGAGCACTTAACATTCAAGCTATGATGTAGCTGTGTAACATTTTTTTTTAATCTGTTTTGTCTTTGCACCAAAGAACATATGCTTAGCAGTAAAGGAGGAGAAATATTTTCCTCTTAATCCTATTCCTGTTTTATTGTCTCTGAAGTTCATATACTCTTGATTTTCAGATTCTATTTTGGGGATGTGGTACTTCCTCCGAAGCAGTGCTTGTTGCTTTGCTGCTAACAAAAGCTGTGCTGCTGGTGTAGCACCGGCTGCCTGCCTTGGACTTGGTGTCCTTGCACTGCAGCACAGCTGACAGTAAGCAGGCTCTGCCATGGGATGTCAGTGGTGCAGGACTGGTTTTCTGAGTAGTCATCAGAAAGAAGCAGCTGATGGCTGAGCCACCAATTAGAGAAGAATTACAGTAGAATCTCAAAGATTTTTCTTCTTCAGGGGTTTGGAGCTGTGTTGATATGCTAGCGATGCTGCAATGACATAAAAATAATACTCCTTATGAAATAATAATAATACCTGTGTCAAAGATGTGGCTGCTGGAAGGAAGGAATATCATTAGCAGTATATTGGTGAAGATAAAGAAGCTTGGTTTGGGCTGATAAAATGCTTTAATACTGAGTTTCGTATGGGGACAAATACTTTATTTTTGCTTGACGGTTTAACACTGTGTCCTTCATTTCAGCAGGCATTTATGGACTTCCAGGTCTGCCTGCTGGGAAGTAAATTAAATGCATAGCTGCTGCTTCTCACCTTTCTTCTGTTGTGGTTCTGATGGAAGAAAATTTTTCTTGCTTGTAATACAGATCATGATCATTGCCACTTTTTTTTTTCTTTCACCCTATCAAGAGGGATGATAAATCTGCAAGATTTGCCTTTCTGAGCAAAAGCATAATAGGCATGCCTCATTTTTTTTCAAGATATGTCTAGGAAATCAGAGGCATAGGAAACCTACACAAACTCTGTAAGCATGGCCGAGAAGGAAAGATGAACTGCTTTAGGATGCCCTTGAAATAAGATGTTGAGTGTTTTTTTTAACGTCACTTGAAAGGTTTGCTTCTTTTTCTGTCAGAAGCTGCCTTTTGCATGTGCTGTTCAAGATTCATTAAATGTCAGATGGAGGTTAGAAAGCCAAAGGTAATTGTTTTATTTTTGTATTTACACTATATTTTTTTCTTGTATTATGATTTCTGTTCGCAGTTTTGTTGTTGGTTTGCTTTTAAAATCTGCAAGACAATATACATAAACACTTCAGTATAACATGTCCAATATATAGGGCATAAAAGCTGTTAACAAGTCTATGTGAAAAGAAAAATATTGCTTTATGGTAGATTTTTTTTTTTAATTTTAAGCCAAAAAAACCCCATGAAAATGTTATAAATGTTATTAATGTATTTGTCAATATGTATAGGTACTTCTTTATGTGAATGTGAACTCAAAAGACATTTATAGATTGGTCTGAATCATATTTTCTAGAGTGAAATAGAGTTAAATGAGTAAAATCACATACCGACAGCACTGGAAAGCAAAGAAACAAACTTGATTTTATTAGAAAATATTCGTTTCAGTGGCATGGTTATCACAGCACAGCATTAGTTGCAAAGCACTGCTGGAAATGTCTTTTTTTAAGAATAACTTCTTTCAATAAAATTTTTGTCTCTTTATCCTTCCCCTGCCACCAGCCATGCAGCTTCTCCACGATGAGATATTTCCAGTGTGTCCAGGACCTGCATGTACCAGCCAGGAGTTATTTGTCATTGTCAGCATTTGAAACTGCTATTTATTTACTGCTCACTCTCATTATATATCAGATTTGCAAACTTGATTTTTATAAATACTTTCTTAGGAAAGTCAGCAAAACTGGCAGCAGTGTTTATATAATAATGCTCACATTTCCCCCATTTTTTTCCCTTTCCTTTTTTCCTAATACAGGAACCCAGTAACAAGCGGGTCAAGCCTCTTTCTAGAGTTACATCACTAGCAAATCTTATTCCTCCTGTACGAGCCACTCCATTGAAGCGGTTCAGCCAGACGCTTCAGGTAATAACAATAAATGCATTGCTGTGTTCAATTGCATTTCTAAAAGGCGAAAGCACACACAGATGCACATTTACTTTTGGGTTTCTCTGTAAGTATGAAATGCATGTACATGTGTGGACACAAGCATACACACCACCATAATACGATAGACAGGCTTAGGTAATTTATGACTATAAAGTCACTCAGTTGGAAAAACTCAAAACTCTTACCTCAAGAACCACTTCACTCACTGTCCAGATAATTAATGTTTATTAATTAACAGGAAAACAATTACACCTGGAGCAAAGGTACAATTGCCTTCAAAATTTTTTGAACAGAGTTTTCTATGACACTACTTCCTGTTAACTTCAACAGATTTTTTTGAAAATGTTATTTTTGGTATAGCCAGTCAGAATTGATGTGTTTCCTTCTGTGTGATGAACTTTGACCTTCCCTAGCAAAAAGGTGTATTGAACAATTGGAAAAAGGTAATCTTCCAAAGCTGCTGATAAAAATTAATCAAAGGCAAGCAAACTTTAAATGCATGTAAGAAATTAAATCATTTTGTAGTTGCAATTTCCATATTGTATGTTAGATGCATAATATTTAACATAGCCATGAATAGAACTTGAATTTATGAAGTATTAATGCCTTCAGACCTAGAGATTTCAAAACGTGGTTACTCAACTCCTAATGATTATGATGAGTGAGGAACAGTTAAGAACTGAAATACTGCTGTGGATCTGGTCTAGAAAACTTTGGAAAATAACACTGTTTCTTCTTTAAAATAGTTTACGTGACAAAGTATATGTACAATCCAAATAGGTTTATTAAAAAATGCTAATTTCACAAAAGAGAGGAAGTATAATTATATCCAAGTGTATTAGAATGTTATTTAATCAAAAAAAGCTATCTTAGAGTAACAATGTTATCTGTTAAATAAAAAGTTATGGAAAAAAAAATCAACAAAACACTTCTGTAATGGTAGTATCTCATAAACAGATATTATAGCATTTATTTAACATTGATTTTCCTGTGATCAGTTCCCACTATTTTGAAAGCACAGACATCTGCATACAAAAGCTGCATTTATGGAGGTGGAGAAGAGGCAAAATGGCTGAACTGCCTTCAGTCTGGGTTGGATCCAGAATGTATACTATAGCGTGACTAGAGCAGAGATGCCTGTATTCCCTGGAGTGTATAAATCTCCTCCACAGTCTGCCTGAAGGAAAAAATTGGCCTGGCTCTGAAAGGAGTACATTAGTTCCAGTTGTGTGGCGTGTGGAAAGTGAATTAATTTTTGGCTAAACTGCTTCTGAGCACGGCACTTCCCTTTTCACAGCCTCCACAGCTGTTGTCCTCATTTAAGTACCTGCGCTGTCATTTTGTAGTGAATGCCTTTGAGATTGGTTTGTCCAGAACAATATAGTATTTAATCAAGTCTGATTATTGAAACAAACTATGCTTTCATGCATGTACTGGCAGCCTCTGTAGAACCTAGTAAGAGCTACGTAAATGTGTTTCAGGACAAATTTTTACAGAAATAGGCACGAAAATCATAGAATCACAGAATGGCCTGGGTTGAAAAAGACCACAATGACCATCAAGTTTCAACCCCCTGCTATGTGCAGGGTCGCCAGCCAGCAGACCAGGCTGCCCAGAGCCACATCCAGCCTGTCCTTGAGTGCCTCCAGGGATGGGGCATCCACAGCCTCCTTGGGCAACCTGTTCCGGTGCCTCACCACCCTCTGGCTGAAAAACTTCCTCCTAATTTCTAACCTAAATCTCCTCTGTCTCAGTTTAAAACCATTCTTCCTTGGCCTATCACTAACCATGTAAACAGCCATTCCCCTTTCTGTTTATATGCTCTCTAAAGTGGTGGGTTTGTGAGCTCTGCTTTTGTGAGTTTTAAGTAGCAAGTCCTGCTGTTGTGAGCATTCCTGTCTTACTCCGTTCCTCTTGGTTAAAAGAATGTATTTTAAGTAACTCTCTGCTTCTAAGTGGAATAATCAGTGATGTTTTTCATGCCTTCTACTCTAAGTAACTGAGCTTGGAAGAGTTGCAATGAGAAGTTGACTTCCGTGTTCTCCAAGTCCTAGATCCAAATCTATTTCCAGGTGGTGAATGCTGGCAGTGTCTCAAAACAAGCTTTATATCTGACTGTAAATTGACTTCTTATCTGACTTTGTCGGCAGCAGAAGAGGGGGAAAAAAAGGCTGACTTTCTGTTCAGGTGCCTAATTGGAAATCACTTGGGAGCATGTACAGCCCCTGTGTTGATGTTTTGCTTTAACTTCTTACTGTGGGGCCCTAAAGTTAAAACCTTAAGGTGTTCTTTTTTTTTGTTTTGTTTTTCAATAATACTTAAAAAAAAAAAAAAAAAGTTAATTTTTTTCATTGGGTCAATTTTCATGCATCTCGATTGTTATTTCAATCAAAAAGCAAACACCAATAGTATCAGCAAAAGTAATCAGAAAATCCTGCATTTCTTTCATGAAAATTCAAATAAATCTTCTTATATAATTATTTTTGAAGTAAAGATATGTTTGATTAAGAAAAAAAGTGGTGTGTAATTTTCCTTACCTCTGTACATGCAACTTCTGTATTAGTGGATTTTCTACATGCTGGTTGAAGAGAAACACCTCTGTACCTGAGAGCTCTGCAGTGTTTCCTAACTGCATTCTTGACAACTTCTGCTGTTTTGCATATTTTTTGATTGTAGAATTATAGAATTGATCAGTTTGTGTGTCTTATTTCTCAACTTCATTATCATTTTGCAAATTATTGTCAGTATTCCCTGAGATATGGAATAACAAAATGCATGAAGCCTTTCTGGGTCACTGTGTTTCTGTCACGTAGAACACTATAGGTTAACTGAACAAGTCTGTTAACTTCATCACTAACAGAGTGTCTTTCTGTCTGCATTTCTGCAGGATGCCAAATGCTAAGCAGGTATTCTTATCTAATTATCCACCTATAAAAATACTTTATTTCTTAGCTGTATTTTTAGTCTGCATCATGCACGGCTAATGATTGTCATGATCTGTTTGTTTCTGTTTGGTTTTATTCACAGCTGGGCTGTCAGACTTAGGCTGAATACAGCACAAGAAAAAGAACTCCAGCTGTTGCTGATGAGAAAAATTAAAGTCTGGCTAGCTTCCTCCACCACTTCAGTTTTCATCAGTGTGTCTTGAATTTAAATAGAGCGTCCAAATTGTTTTTATCTTCCATAGATACCCCACACGTTTCTAAAAATTCTGAAGAAGAAAGCTCTTCTTGTCATTAGTCTGAATGCTGGAACTTTGATCTCTAGTCCCCTTCTCTCAATATGTAAGGCTGTTTGCTGTAGTGCACCTGAAAGTAATGTTTGTAATGGCCAGAATTTACATCAGTAATACATACACCCTTCACAGTAACTGTCTGGTAATAGTCAGTGAATGTTATTGCAGTCAGACAAATACAGTGAGCACAACCAAGAGCTGGGGCCTCATTCTTCCAAAAATCCTCTAATTTTTGGATTTTATAAGAAAATTTAAATGTCTCAGAATTTAATAGGCATGGATTTTAACCAATGAGCCTGGGCAGGTTTTTTGTTTTGTTTTAAGGAGGCCAGAAACTAACAAAGCATTTTTAAAAGACTCAAGATGTAGAAATAATGATTGACATTTCTGCAGTTTCCTCATAGTGTTCAATTAATTTTTTTTCCCCTTAATGGTAACTGCCAAGCTACCAGCACAGAACCTTAACTTGTTTTTAAAATTTGCTAGCTAAACTTTAGCTCCCACTAAAGTACTACGTGTTTATTTCAGAAAAAGATGGTAAAATAATAGAACTTAGGTGGTTAGAATGATGTACGTCCATCTTGGACTGTAATCAGTGTTTTATCGAAATCATTCATTTGGCTTTCTAAAAAAAATTAGGCTTACTTACTGAGTTTACTTCTCATTTCTATTCTTGTCTGTTACAGCATTGAAAGTTCAAGTCTGTTTGACTTTCACGTGACAAAATATTAATTTTAACATTAAATAGTATTTCTCTGGTGATGCATTAGTTTCTATTTGTGGCTTTACAAGTCAATTTCTACAACTTATCTGAAGAAGTAAAAGATGTGTGATTTCCTTCTGAGTGTCAGCCTTTTTATGCCCCTTCTGTCCAATGGAAGGTAATATAGAACTGTAGAGAATAATATCAAGCACACTGCAGTACAGAGAAACGTAACTGTCAGTGGATGTAAGAAATTACTTTTCTCAACATATATGGAGTTTGTTTGCTATTATGGGGTGCATGTTGTTTTATAACACGTTACATCATCTTTTGTTAAAAGCTTTCAAGATCAGGGCATTTACTGTAAAGATCAGCTTCTCTGTTTCTTCATAAGTATTTTCTTCATTCAACACGAAACATTCCTTTAAAAAGAAAACTACTACAAAGGAAGGAGCTGTATTCTTGAGGATGTATATGGGAATGCATGGAAGGGGCATTCCACCTTGGGTCATGTAATGACAACAGTTCTGCTTGGCTGTTCTCGTGGTTGGTGATTTGTGACTGCAACATATCTGGCTCTTTTTCCCTAATCTTTCCATCTGCATGTGAAAATAACGGGCTCTGTGATTCTTCATTATAATAAGTATAAATTAAGCGTATATTTTTCACGTGTGTTTCTTTTATCTTCTTAAATTTTGAAGGGAGACTAGCACCTGATTTGCAAAGTTCTGTGAGGTTCGTATATGTATACATGTGTATGTGTTGTGTTTATTTTTGGGGTTTTGCCAACTCCGAGTAGGGCTCAGAATGACTTGTTATTTAAAAAAATAAAAATAAAAAAGCATAGTTTTTATTTATATTGTGTCTTCTAAATTAAAAACATTGTATTTATAGGCATTGTTAGCATTTCATGGGCTTCTGTCTTCAGAGGAGAATTTCAAATATTGTGCTTTGTATATGCTGCTTTCAACCTGAAAATGAAGGGAATTTATTTTGTTTTGAATATTCTTATCCGCAGCAATTGAAAGATGACTGTGTTATATAAGGCAGGTTTTAAATAACAACAGAAATGTAGTATATTTGAACAATTTAGAATACTTGAGATATTTTAGAGGTAAGACTTCAGAGTGAAGCCTCTAATTTTAATAAAACAAGAAAGGAATACTTTGAAAATAATGAGATTGTAAAGTACTCATCTATAGCCTGAACTCTTTCTATGAGTCTATAGGAAAAAGTATCTCAATACACAAAAGGCCAACTTAAAATTTGACTTCGTTTTTATTACACTTTAATACATACTAGAGATCCTAGAACACTTCATCTCAGTTTAAAGGCTCCAGAATTATTAATAATTATATTATGATAGATCCAGTACTAGTATTTCATAATCTTCCATTTGCTAGCACTGATTTTTTTAAACACATTTTCTTTAAATCCTAAGAAATAAGTAGGACAGGGTGGTGTGAACAGAATCTAACTTGTTGCTCATCATAAACAGTAACATCTGACTGTTAGCATACTTTTTCCTTAAAGATAATGCGTATTCTTTTTAGTCAGGTACCATTCAGACTTTCTGTGTGAATTAGTTTCTTGCTCGAACTATCTGAAAAAGCAGGAAGTTACCAGTAGAAAAGTTTACTTCATGTATGAGAATCACTTTGGTCAGAGCATTAAAACAAAGAAATTTACATCCTGATTGTATTTATGTATCTGCAGTAGTGGTACCAGTTGAATCTGTCATAATTCTGATAGCCTACTAATAAATAAATACAATTGATTAGCAAGATAGTAAGGTTTTGAAGGGCACCCTCACTTTATAAACCTTTTTTCTGCCCAGCTGAGAAAAGATTACTGAAACCATTATTACTGTTTAATGTAATGCATGATTCCATCTGAAATCCTCCAGGCCCATAACATCTCTGTACGCCATCTGAGCAATAGCATGCCTCGGAGAACAAACCAGCCAACACTACAATACAAAATTTTACTGTCATAGGTTTTGTAAGTTTCTAGGTAACAAATGAAGCATTCTTCCAAAATGAGCAAGTAGTATTCATAGTAGTTCTTGTCTCTAAAATTTGTATTAAATTCTATAGTTTTCAGAGTTAGGGATCTGATCTGTGCTGTGTATGAATAATTCCTGTCTGACTGTTTACTGAATTGAAATTTTATTCAGTCAGCCATGTTGATGTGTCATACCATTCTGGCATTATCACTGTAGTTCATTCTTCTTACATGGTATATAAATGTACTGTTTAGTTTTGTACAGTTCTAAACATGTTGATAATAGGACATGGACATAGGTATAGAATTTTTAAAATAACCTCTTACATTCCTGGTAAAAAAAAATGCTACTAAATTACTTTAAAAACTACTCAGAAATGTTTGAATTATATAAGTAAATCCACCTGAACAAAAGCCCAAATGTGAATTTGATATAACAAGAATTACACTTCTGTGTGTTTCTAGCGCTCTATCAGTTTCCGCAGTGACAGTCGCCCAGATCTATTCAGTCCACGGCCGTGGTCTCGAAATACGCCTGCTGCTAACACAAAGCGGAGAGACAGCAAGCTGTGGAGTGAGACCTTTGATGTCTGTGTCAATCATATGCTTACGTCTAAAGAAATCAAGCGTCAGGAGGTACAGTTTTGAATTATTAGTGTTTTTTAACTCTTACGTTCAGAAGTCATCTTTAAATCATGGAGTAACAAATGCTAGTAGACATTAGGATAGCACTTGAAGCTTTCTTGCAATTAAACAGAAGACCACCATTTCTGCAAGAAGTAGAATTCCATCTCCAGACATTATAATTTAACCTTTATTAGACTGATACAGTCTTTCTTAAAACACAGCTCATCATATTTCTATAATAAAATGTGAAGTTACTAAGATACATTGTACTCTGACTGCATGAAAGTGCATGCTTTGTGTAACAGTTTCTGTAGGGGTGGTTGATACTCTGATGTTTTACTTCATTCTGATATTGATGGTTGAGCATGCTAGTTCAAGTACAGGTGTTATGTATGCACAGAAAAGTGTAATATTTGCTCTGTATTAATCAAAAATGTATCTTGCAAAGAAAAAAATATGAACATCAGTGCTCTTAATGTGTTGCACATGACAAATCCTACTTAGTTCATGTTATGCCAATAGCAAAGCTACTGAGATCAATAAAGGAGAAGTCTGTTGTACTGACTGGGTCGAGTTGCTTTGTCTTGACACAAACCCTGTGATCAAGTGAGGTAGCCAAGAAATGGGAACCATAACCTTCTAGAGGTCTGTTTGCACACACATACTCCAGGTTCTCTTTGCTCTGTATCAATCACTTATTTATTTGCATAAGTTCAACTAAATTTTATAGTAGTATCAGCAAAGTTTGTAACAATCTCTCCCGGAGTATTTCAGGGACTAGAAGTCATAAATCAAACCACAACATCAGACATTTCTTTTTCAGATTTTAACACTAAATCATTCTCAGAAATAACTTCTAGAATTGAAAACTTCAAAGGAGGTTTATTGAAAAATAAACTGTAGAAACTGTTTGCATAGCATAATATACTGTCTTGGAGCAGAAGCCTGGACCTTTCAGAGAGCTTAGATAAATGAGCTTTCCATGGGAGCTTTCCATGAGGGTTCTGCTTTATGTTGGTTCTTACACTGCATGCCACAACACAATATCTGAACCACTTCCAGGAGTCAGTTAACTTACACTATGGCAAGCCTTCTGTGTATGCATACTATCAAGCTGGGATAATCTGCAGTAGCTGAAGATGTTATTCCATGATTTATGAGAGTTTAAAGCCTTGACTGCAATATTAAAAATTCTGACCGCAGTGTTGTTATCTTTATTGTGCTCCAGTTTAGAATGAAATTGTATAACAAATAAATACAAAGCTATTCTGGTAAATCAGTGTATTAGCATAGAGATTATTTTTAATCTGCCAGATTTAAAGTGTCAAATCTTCTTCAAGAAAGGTAACTAACATCAGTAGGCTGTTTAGTATAACTTGATATTTGTAACAAAAAACCCAAACAACTAAATATGAACCGATAGCAAAATAAAAGTGCTCATAACCAAAGCAGTGTTTTGTAAGATCTATCTTCTGACCTTCTAGGCTGCCTGGAACTTACATTACTGCATATATTATACAGCACACAAGGCAGTCTTACGCTGATGCTTATATAGGTGGTATTTTTTGAACTAAAGTAGTTAATTACTCCTATTGCTAACTATATATTTCTTTTCCAACAAATGTGTTTCCAGATGAGGGAGCTTTTTTCAGTATTCAGTATGAAGTTGTGACTCAACTATTTCTTAACTATATTAGTTTAAATATATATATATTTATGACATTTGTGTCTTTTTTATAGGCTATATTTGAACTTTCCAAGGGAGAAGAAGACTTAATAGAAGATCTGAAGCTAGCGAAAAAGGTCTGTTTAAAAAAGAAATAAGTGTATGTATGTGGGGGTGGAGAGGGGACAAGTTAAAAAACAAAACAAAACAATATTCAATAATTTATCTCTTTTAAAATAATCCTTGCTTTTTACAATTGCTTGAACTGTAAGAGGAAAATAAAAAGCCAACCTCAAAATTGTTTTCCTAAAAAACTAAAGTATGATGCATTCATTTAAAAAAAAAATTAGATATGCTTATGAAACATAAAATATTCTCAGCAGTTGGCTCATTTTTATTTATGTGAGCTTTAAATACCATCATTTCTTTTTCAACCACCAGTGATATATGAATTTGTGCTCTCCTTTTTTATCTTCAGGCTTATCATGACCCAATGCTTAAACTTTCCATAATGACAGAGCAAGAGTTGAACCAAATTTTTGGAACACTGGACTCTCTAATTCCTTTACATGAAGGTAAAACTCAAATAGTCTTTTTCTGCTATATCATTGCATTTAGTTTTTATAGTCATCTGGTTCATTAAGTGATGTCCCTTTTTTTTAAATCATGATTAGATCTTCTCAGGCGACTTCAAGAAGTCAGGAAATCTGATGGATCAACAGAACATGTTGGCCATATCCTTGTGGGCTGGGTAAGGCACATTTTAAAATCAATGTTGGGACTCAGTTTGGAGCTGCAGCATAGTAATAACATTTATTTGCAATTTGCAGAAGTACTTACAATTTCCATACCTAGCATAACATTTCAAAAATACATTCTCAAAGTATTTTTGTTAGGTAAAGACAACTGTTTAGAGACGTAACAGAACTTTTTCTCTTTTGAGGGATTTACTGTGAAAGGTTTAGACTGCGTTGTGATTTTAAAAACTCTTGCTATGCAGGAAACGAGCACTTCTTAATGTGCTTCAAATAAAAACCAAGTTAGAGTCTATTCATGTGATGTAGATCGCTTAAGGATCTGCTCTTATTTGTGCTCTGGTTTTTGAGAGAAATGAGGCTTTGAAGAGTCACATTGTGTAAGGCCCCTCTATAGTCATTTCTGAATGCCTTTCTGTTGCAATCAAGGTGATAAATAGTTGTTAGTGTGTCAGAGAGACTAATTCCTAGGGTTTTGTTTGTTGAAAGGCAGAGTTTACAAGAGAGACACTTACACTGGCCTGCAGAAGAAAAAGCTCACTCCTGTACAATACCATAAGCTCTGAAAGACAGGTTTTGTTAGTTTTGTTGATACAGTTGCTCATTGTATGAAAAAGTAGCTCTTATTTAAGGATTTAGATGTGTGAAAAGTTTATATCTAACTACTTAAATGTAGCAGGAAAAGGAGCTTAATGTTTTTAAGGGATTAAGTGATGATAGATATTTAGCTGGTCTGTGTGAAAACAGTGCTTTATTCTAAACGCAAGAAACATTGTCACTGCTACGCTTAATGATAAGTGATAAGATAAAGTGTCAAAAATGATCTCTGGTTTTCTTTGCATAAATTAATTTTAGCTGTATATATTTTCTGGTGTCTTTGAACACCAGTGAACTTCTTTTGACCTGAATACACAAGACTACTTTTCCTTTGGAGAAGATTTTATATATAATTGCATGTAAATATACCAGTATTTGTAGAAAGATATATTGTTTTAACTAATATTAAGCAAGCTTTTTTTCACATTAAAAACACAGTTCTATCATCTTAATTTGGTTAAGATTCTTGAGGGCAGTATAGGAAGGATTTCAAGGTCAGCTCAATCAGCTATCAGGTATTCAATTTTCTATTCCTTTAACAAATGTGCGTAATTTAGTAGGAAAAAGCTCATTTTGTAGGAGTTGTGCAAATCATCATTGTGTTTACAACCCCATGTTAATTATATTTTGATCACAAAATGTCCTGCAGAGCTAAAAAAAACTTATGTTCTCTTCAAGAATAAACCTGATTGCGCAGAGATGCTTTTCTATTTTCGTATTTTCCTTTTCTAATCAAACAGAAACATCTATATCAGATCAGCATATTGTTAATCTGAATCAGGCCAGGTTTGATGATACTCGTTTCTAGGCTTTTGTTTCAAATCATAATTAAAATCAGACTTCCGTGTTCAAATAACGTCTGCATTAAATAGTGCACGACTGTTAGGTCAGATATTCTTAATGCTTTGGAATAATGTAGGGGATCTCAAGGAACCGAGGGATGAGCTAATCCTTCCAAATAATTTAAATGATGAACAAGATGATCAGAGGAAAACTGGAGAGCTTATTATTTCGGAAACATGGTCATCAATATACAGAGACTCTCAGCATCAGTTCTCAAATTTTGAATTGCTTGAGATGTTCTGAAGAGCTAACTGTTTCACTTCAGCTGCAGAATAATTTATTCAAATGTATTCCTTCCTTTCCTCAGCTTCCATGCTTAAACTCCTACGATAGCTACTGCAGCAATCAGGTAGCAGCCAAAGCCTTACTGGATCACAAGAAACAAGATCACAGAGTGCAAGATTTCCTGCAGCGCTGCTTAGAGTCACCTTTTAGTCGCAAACTGGACCTTTGGAATTTCCTTGACATCCCAAGAAGCCGTTTGGTTAAATATCCATTACTGCTCAGAGAGATTTTGAGACACACACCAAATGATCATCCAGATCAACAGCATCTTGAAGAAGCTGTGAGTTATTGGATTTTTTTCCTTTCTTATTTATTTTCTTTTAAAAAGATTTACAGCACATTATTTGTCAAGTTAGAATAAGAAACAAAAATGACTATTTTTACACTGTGGTCTGCTTAAATTGTGGCTAATATCAGTTCCCTTACAGACTGGTATGCATATAAAATTAATGAAAAACATGCTCTAAACTAAAATGGTGTTATTGCAGCTCCAGTTCAAGTTATGTGAAGATAGCTCTGAATATCAGACTGTTTAATTAAAGTTCATGTGTTTTCATTTTTTGTAGATTAACATCATTCAGGGTATAGTGGCTGAAATCAACATAAAGACTGGTGAATCTGAATGCCAGTACTACAAAGAAAGACTTATTTATCTTGAAGAAGGACAGAGGGATTCACTCATTGATAATTCACGTGTTCTGTGTTGTCATGGCGAGCTGAAGAACAACAGAGGAGTGGTAAGGAAAAAATGCTTTGTTACAAATAGCTTTGGCTTTTAAAGATGTCTTCATGTTGTGTGATGACCAGCGTAGTAGAAATATTAATAGAAGCAGAAACCAGCCATTCCTGTATTTTTTATATCTTAAATAGAAAAAACATAAAACTCTGAATGAACAGAAAAAAGAGAAAATTCTTTCTCATTAATTGAGCTCATGACAGTGTCATAAAACAAACAAGTAAGACAAGTTTAAATGGATTTATTCATTATTTATTCAGAGTGCCTCAGGTAGCATGTTTATATATACAAAATAGAAGGGTTATGTATTGTCATATATCTGGCATGTTACTCACACACACATCTGCTTTCTGTGGTATTTCATTCTAATGAAAATGTAACCACTTAGCAAATTTATTCAAAGTTTTATCATGTCCTGCATAACTATTGTATTTCAGTTTTGCAGCTACTAAGTGAATAGACTTGTTTTTTATCAGACTGCAGAAAGTTACTGTGAGTACAAAAGGTGACAGCACTATGGAAAAAGAAAACAAACAAACAACCTCACAACAATAAGTTTAGGTTTGTGTCCTGCAAAGAATTAAAGAGGCACAAGTGGAGGAAAACTGGAAATGTACATTGACATATATACGTGAATGTTGTGGCAAAACAGAATGAAGATGGATTTTGTGAATATAAGACTATCAAGGCATGTATTGAGAAAGGCTTATGCTACAATTACTTGTTTTATTATAGTTTTCTGAAAGCATTAGCTTCTGGAAGATGGAACACTAAGCGAAGTAGATCTGAGGATCTATCATGCATTCTTAAAATTGCAAATAATATGTCTGCTTAGAACTAGAGTATGGACAAATTTAGAAACAAGTAATTCATAATGATTGTGGAGAAAGAAAATCTTGTCAGTGGAGGGGAGAACAAACAATTAATTTTAGTGCGTGATATAAAATGACATTAAAATTTCAGTTTGTTTATTACTGAAAGATGCTGAAGATAATTATAAAATGTGAGGAGGAACATGATTTAAAAATATTAGGTGACTTGTGCCACTTGAGCAAAAGTGATTTTCTGAACTTCAGAGAGATGTGGTCAAGTTGAAGTTTGTAAGCAGTGTATGAACTGCAGTAAGACTGCTCATAATTGTTCACTGAAAATATGACTTAGTTTCAAGATATGGGTGGAATAGGTTGCGTATTTCTTACTGACAGAGACAGCAAGGAAAAGATAATCTGAGGGTTAGAAAATAGAGTGTGCTTAAACGTGCTGATGCAGTTTTCATGAAACAGAAGGCAGTGCAATAGGTAAAGCTCTGAAACATCATAAAATTTCAAGATCTCAGTACTGAAAGATGAATTAGGACTATTACATGAAAAATGAGGCAAAAAGAATAATCTTAGAAGTTTTTAAATTGTTAGATTTATATATTTATTTGTTGCTGGGCCAGTAGCAGGAAAAGAGGAATCCTTATTGATTTTAACTTTAGAAAACACATATAATACATGGTTCTAGCATAGTAGAGTTTAAATAAATCTGGTTTAATGATGATCCTAATAATGATTTGTTAATTATACATTTTTACCAGAAACTGCATGTCTTCCTCTTCCAAGAAGTCTTAGTTATTACTCGAGCTATCACTCATAATGAACAGCTCTGCTACCAGCTGTATCGGCAGCCAATTCCAGTGATGGATCTTGTGTTAGAAGACTTGCAAGATGGCGAGGTTCGATTGGGTGGATCCATACGTGGTGCATTTAGCAACAATGAGAGAAGTATGAAAACGTCTTTGGTTTTATTTGCTAATATTGAATCATCGTAACCTTAAGACATCTGCCAATGAGACATAAGAATGTTATCTCTAAAATTCACATTTTCTGTATCTAATATCTTGGTTTTTATTTCAAACTGGTTATTTTGCTGTAGCTTGGTTCTTTTAGATTGTTTCTCAAAGTCCACTTTATAGATAATGGAATTCCTCCCTACACCTGCTTTTGTACAGAATTGGGTAGGAGAGAAGTAAATTGAATGGAGTGGCAAAACTGAAAAATTATAAACAAGTTAATTTTGGAATTTTAAGCTTTAGTCTTTATGAACTCTATTATAATTATGGAGACATTTATGGCTACTCCCTAACTAAGTTTTTCAACTGGCAGATAATTAAAGTGATGCTCAATGTAAAGATTGCAGCTACTGTTGTTAATGGCAACAGATAAGAATTAATATCCTTCTAAGTAAGCCTATTATGAAGACACTTGTTTCACTGCAAGAGTCCTTTCAATCTCACTGATCTTGTAAAAATTTGTGAGGTTTGTTTTGTGTATTCATTTTATTGGTGAATTGAATGGAAGAGATGAGGCAATTTCCAGATGACACAGTATTCAATGAAGCCTCTGGATGTCTGCTGTGTAGGAGGAGATGCTTTGAAGTATGGGAGGATCCTTAGTTCTGCTGATTCACTTAAAGCTGTGCAGTTAGCTCATGCATGGCAGAACCAAAATGGTTTAATCCAGAAATAAGAAATTATTAGGAATGTTAGCATTGTTCTGTGTTCTTACCCCCACAGAACATGGAGATACCTGGTCTCTTCTTTCTGGTCTGATACTGTATTGGCAAGAAAACCGAACTTTGACCATTAGGCAAAGATTTTGCTGATTCATTATTTTAGTATACTCATTTGTTATGAAATCGGTTAGCCAAAGCATTCAGCATTTTGATATGTATTGTTTCTTTCAGTCAAAAACTTCTTTAGAGTCAGCTTCAAAAATGGATCTCAAAGCCAGTCTCACTCACTGCAAGCTAATGACTCCTTCAACAAACAGCAGTGGCTTAATTGCATCCGGCAGGCTAAAGAAAAAGTTGCGTGTGCAGGAAAAGCTGGAGTGCTGAGCTCAGAAGCATGTTTTATTTTGTCACCAAATGGAAGCAGAGTATCCCAGGGAGAAACCATGATTGAGCAAATGGACCAATCTGACAGTGAGTCAGACTGTAGTATGGACACCAGTGAGATCAGCATCGACTGTGAACGTATGGAACAGACAAACCCTTGTGAAAATGAAAAACAAATAGAAACCAATGTTTGACACAAACTTATTCATGGAACAAAACCTGTGTTTTACCTGTACAGTATTTGCATTCCACACATGGAACCATTTGGAGAAGCACTTTTAAAATATTTTTTGTGACAATGCCAATGCAGTCCTTCTTGTATAGTACTCGTATGCGTGTAGTACTGTAACTGCCAGTTTGTGTAAGCTGGAATCTCCTGCAACTCATGCCCCGTGATTATACTTCACAAACATCTAACATGGATGAAAGAGGTACTTGACCAGTTATTCTCAATGTCCTGCTGTAAACAGAATCTCTAAACTACTGCTTATAAGTGCATTACACAAAGAATCTTCCATAATTTTTAAGTACTTTATTTGCCCTTAATTGGGCAGCTGAAGATGGGGACTTAATATTGAGTTTCAGGAATGGGTAATAAGATTTTAAGTTTTCACAAAGACTTGGAAGTTAAAAACAGTTCAGCGTAAAAAAAAAAAAAAAAGAAAAAAAGAAAAAAAGAAACATTTTGCAGTAACCTATCAGAACTCTTGTTGTTTCAATCAACAAAAACTGTAGTGGGTCATGTAATCAGTGACTTTTTAAGGACTGATTTTTCAAAATGAAGCACTGTACAAAGATCCATCAGTTGATTGATGGGATAAAAATTAAAATCTGGTAAATTGAAGTGGTCAACGTCATGCTATGGTTTAAATATCAAAGCACATCATGCGAAAAATAATTAAGTAAACAACAAAACCAAACCTCCACAGCCAGCACTGAATTAAATGAAATGCTGAGAATACTGGATATTTGTAAATAAGTAGGTAGTTTGCTCTCAGTGCCATATATATGTATATGCATCTGTACTATTCTCTCAAATAGGGTAAGATTGAAAAAATCTTTTGCTTGTGAATAAGCCCTCTTCAGCATTTTGCACTCCACTGACCTCCACTGTTGGTTTTAAACACCACTAAACTAATGTTAAAAACATTTAAGTTTCTGTAAATGTCTGTTTACAATTACATGCAGTTATTGCTGGGTTTTATATATTTTTCTTAAACTAAGTGACAATTTTATATAAATGGTGCTCTACAAGGGTCCTGTGGGATTACGTAGAGAAAGTTCAAACATAAAGGGAATTGATTTTCCTTTAGGGTATATTCCATCCTTTATATTTTTGTCAAATTAATTTTTAACTTTTTTGTTGCATTTACTCTCATGCTGTAATTGGAAATGACACTGTGTTTTTTGATGGCTGATTTAATCTACTCATTATGATGAGAAACAGATGAGTCACTTAAAAATGCAGTCTAAAACACTCAGTTGAACATCCTGTTATTCTTCAGGAATCCCTGGGTAATATTTTATTTCTTAGTATAAGAAATAATGCCAATGCTGAATGATAGTATGGCAAGCTATGAAAGTTATAATAAATTTAAATGATCATTAATATAAGAACCTGTGCAGAGTACTCATACCATCAAAAGTAGAAAAACTAAGTTATTGCCAAAAATGTTTATTTCTTGTCCTGCAGGTTTATAGAAAATTGTAAATGTCAATTATCTTGCATATATATACTGATGTGCATTACAGAAATCAGTGTGACAAGATTATAAGCAATATAAAACAAGGTATTTTTATTTTTCCAAAAAACTCTGTTTTACCCAATAGAACATATTTCTGTATTTATACTTTTTTCAAAAAATGTATTTTTTTTTTCTGTTTCAGGCTTTGTAATTTATTTCAACTGCTTCATTTTTAGAGCTGAATGACAGTGAAGGCAAGGGAAAGGAAAGATTTACAGAAGAAAAGGAGTAGGAAAGCTTATTAGATGATAAACCATTTTCATAAAAATTGTTCAGTAAAATGTTTGAAAAGAGAGAAAATTAAGTAAAGGGTTCAAATACGGAAGGATTGAATGTGTATTGACTTTTTCTTTTCTACATATTTTTGTTTTATAATAGCCTTAAACTTTTCTGGAAGCATTTCAAATAAATTACATTAAAGCATTTTGATTTTTTTTATTTGGTTTGGTTGTTTGTGCAAGAAGACTACAAAAAGACTTCAACAGTGAGCACGGTAAGTCTTAACGTGTAATGACCAAGACTTGTGTTTTGTTTCTGGGGGAAGTGTTACATATTTGGATCTAATTTGCTAGAAATAGAAGTAATAACTGCTAAACAAGTCACTGCACTGAATAATCCAGCACATTCCCCAAAGTTTTGTGTTGTTTAATCAATTTAGTGAGTAGGTAGAGCAAAAAATTAAGAGCAACCATCTGTCTTATGTCTCCTGACATAAGACATTGGATCACGCCTCTACTAAGTCTATGTTCTTTCAAAACTCTGAGATGATATGTTTTGGGACACACAAAAATTGAACAACCAGATGATGATTCTTCTAAGATGAACGTGCATTTTTGTACATGTTATTACTTAGCAACCCAACCACATACAACACACTGTATTGCAGGTGTTTCAGTTTTGATTTACAGCTTTGACTTGATCTAATGAAGCATTTTTTTAAAGAGAAGAATAATCTTCTAGTTTAAGAATACTGGTATCGTTCTAGTATTGGTTAGGGTTTTCTTCATTTGGATTCAAATACTTTTGAAATGCCACTGTATTTGAAGGAGTGCTTTTTGACTGTGTTGAGATGGACATGCAATAACAGTACCAAAAAGGATGGGAAGAAAGTATTAGTAAATGCATTAAGAAGGTCAGTAGTCATTATTGTTAGCAATCCTAATATTAGAAAAATGGGGTCTAAGAAGTTGGAGTAGTAAATAAAACCAGCATGCATGCTGTAGCCATTCAGCGAGCACAGACCTATGCTTGATTCTTAGGAGAAGAATTGGTTCATTTCCCAGGACACTCACTGCTGTGTGTACATTGCTTTCACTAATGAGATATTTCTAAACCATGTAATTTTAACATTAGATCTCTAAGGGATCTTAGGTCATTCCTGACTCAGATGGAAGAATCGTTCCAAGGCAAGAAAGTGAGAAGAGAACAAGTGGAGTGTGTTAAAAGGGCAAGAGTCAGCAAAGAACCAGAGTTTCCAGGTCTTCTGAGTTGATCGTGAGGAAATGGCAAGATGAGAGAAAATTGGATGAACGGTGAGTTCCAACTCCTCTAAGTCTGAGGTATTAGTCCTCAGGATCTCACTAGCCTGAGAAAAGTGAGTGGCAAGTCATCTTACTCTCAGGAGCAGGAGGCTGATAGCATGACGTGGCAGTTTCTTAATCTTCTAGCAAGTTTTCAAGCTATTTGATTCGTGCTGAGCGCACTCAGTGCAGTCTTGGTTTATAGGAGAGATCTAATGAAATAGAAGCAATAAAGGATAAAGAATAGATTCTCTTGACTGAGAAAGAAAGTGAGCAAAGAAATGCCCTTGGAATTCTTTGAAATATATATGGGCCTTCTGAGACTGCAAAAGAAAATGTAACGTGGTCTTTGGTTTCCTAGATTTGTTTTGCAGCACTCAAAAAAAAACAATGCAAGGATTAAGGTGACTCATGCCTGAAACACACAGTTCTGCTACAAGACAACAGGAGCAGTTACTTCTGTGAAGCTCAGTACCCGGGAATCAATTGTCAGAATCTGGTAAAAGGTGGGCTCACAGCTCGGTACTGAGGTAGAGAAGACACTTCTCAGTGGTGACTCCCATGGGATTACACCTTAGGAATACTCTGAATTACTGGGGACTGGTTAGTTCTCTTGAGGCTACAGAGAAATTTCTAGAGTTTGAAAGACTGATATCAGAGCTTTTTGGTGTCAGTGTAACGGACTGACCTTTTTGGAAGTTGATATACCATAGTGACACTGTCTGGCACTTAGAAGGCAGCTTTGATTTGCATATCTGTAACTGAGCCAGAAATAGAGTTTTGTGTATATAAAAATTTGCAGCATTTAAACATGTGGTTCAAATTCCAGAACAGTTTTTCCATATTTGCTGCTTACTCATAAATGCTCATTTTTAAAACACTGTGATCTGTGATCTGTTCTGCAGGTTGATGCTGCCACCTACAGGAACTAGTATTTTTAGAACTGTTAAAAATTTGAAATGCTTTAAAGGAAACTCAGTAAACTAAACTATTACCTCATGATCAAATATTTGTTAGAAAAATGTACTAGGTGAATTTCCACTACTGATCCCTGACTTTAAGGAGACAAGTGAAAACTACTCCTCGGTTTGTCGCACTCTTTTCCATCATAGTCATGTATTTTTCCCATAGCTGGAAAATTTGCTCTTTTCAAGCACTTAAAATAGGTTTTATCTGAATTTTTTGAAGGTGTCTCTGTCAGCATGGTCTATGAAGGAGATTTAATGATGCAGTTCTCCTACCTTTGATTTCCTGGCAACTAAAATTAGTCAGCATGAATACCTTTGCTCAAAATTAGCACTTAACTGAAGAAAACCCATGTCCTTTGCATCATCAGAGTAATGTCAGATAAGCAAAATAGTAATTTATAGTTATTTTAAATAGTTTAAATTAGGTAATATTTTGCATTTGTAGATATGCTTTATAAAAGAATACATGGATAATTTCTTGAGCAGGCACCTTGAGCATGGAGTCTTATGCAGTCCTTCCTTATAAAAGTCTCATATTTTGTGGCTATTACTCTGATCTTAATCTGCATAGTAATGTACCACATATCATCTGATTTCAGAATCAAAGGGATCTGCAGCTGCTTTGTAATTGGGTAGGAAACCACTTGTTGCAAGCCAGGGAGCCACTGAATGCTTGGCAAATACTAGAAACCACAGAAACCAGAAAGACTCTTTAGGTGACAGATTTTCTAACTTTAGAGTTATTCATTTATTTATTTATTTAACTTCAGAATGTTCAACTAATAAGGTAATTTTTCACTGAAGCTTTGTTTTGTAAACTGGGATGCTTACTGCCTACTTTATGTCGAACTTTAAAATTCATAGTGGTACAATGATCTAGAATTGTTACATCAGTTAGGTAGTAATTTTGTGATAATCTCTCAGATAAATCCTCAGGGTTATGCTAATTATAATTTGCACAATTGCAAAGAAGTATATTTATAAAGCAATTGGCAAATATGGAAAAATATTTTTGTGTGTTGTTTGGTCAATGAGGAAGATTTCTTCAGACATTCTTTGGATTTGCTATGACACACACTCAGAATGTTTATATTTCCTACTGACCGACAATGTCTAAATACACTGCAACTGCAGGCTTTAGTTTACTTTCCATTATATATGTTGTGAGAGAAAGTGGCAATAAGCACACTTCAGATACAGAGTGTTTTTAGTACATGCAGTAATTCACACCCTGTTGCCTTTTTTTGTGGTTGTTTTATGTCTATCAACTGAATGGCTACTGAAATACCTCCTCCTCTTAAAAAATTCTTTTAGTCTCTCCAGAGCATAGGTAAGTTTTTCAGGAATTATTTTGGAAAGAGAAAACATGTTTGGAAGACCTCAAAGTGTGAGCCCATCCCTGCAAGAAATCTTTTGCCTAACCTTAAAATGTCAGTTAAAGAAATGCTGCAGAGTCCCAAAACAGTTTCTTCCTGTACATAACATCTGTTGGTGGACAGCTTTTTCCAAACATATAACTTACATCTCCTTTGATGAAACTTAAAGCTAGTCCCAGTCTCTGTGAACAAGGACATCCATATGATTATTCAGTTTCCTGCAGAACAGAATGGTAATTCCCAGAATTTATAGTAAGGAAAGGGAAAGTCCGTGTAAAAATTATAAGGACGCAGATACAAACTTAGCTTTGTAGTATTATTGCTGATTTGTCAATGCAAGCAACCCAGGTATAATCAAATTGTGACACTGATCAACTGAGTTAATTGTACAGTAAAGATATAATACAGTCCGGAAGTTATTTTAACAGCTTATTGACATGTTTGGAAATGAATAATAAATCAGCAAAGACTTGATTTTAGATTACACTAAATTGGCCTATATCTATTAATTCTGGTATATGGAAATTGCACTTGAAGTAGATAAAATGAAAATCATTCTGATAATATTTCAACTGATTTATATGCTCTTTACCTCTGT
The DNA here is from genome assembly GCF_905368555.1 of Meleagris gallopavo. Classification (NCBI taxonomy): domain Eukaryota; kingdom Metazoa; phylum Chordata; class Aves; order Galliformes; family Phasianidae; genus Meleagris; species Meleagris gallopavo. The sequence continues at coordinate 8,243,819 of NC_139417.1, read as the reverse complement.
TGAATACTCACAGAAATAGGGTATCCAATTCTCATTTATGAGAATAGGGTATCCTTAATTTATCTGTGGGTTAAAACCCACAAACACAGGGTGCATAACCACTGGATACTTGAGCTCTACATTTCCACAATTAGACAAATGTTTCACATTATGTTTCTATAATTTACGTAGATTATAGCTATAGGCTCTATTTACCACATTTAAACTTGGCTGGTTCTCCAGAGACTTCTAAGAAACTAGTAATTATTAGTTTATGTTCTTTTAACACCCTGAAGGATAGCTGGAACTTCCCAGCTCCATTTGTGAGCTGGGAAGTTACTTTCTAACTTACAGGTAAATAGAGATGAATAAAATGAATGGACTGGTTTAAAATACTTAGTCCTTGTACAGAGAAAAAATTTGTATTTAAGATTGGTAGTTGCTTTTGAGATGACAAATACCACAGTTAGTAGGATTTAAAATAATTGGTATAAATAGGTAATATATTTAATCATAGAACAAGTATACTTTTAAGAAAATAAATAAATTGTGGGGTTTTGATCTTGAATTAGTTGTTAAACTAAACATCAGATACTTGTATCTCCTGTGAACTGCAGTCATGGGTTATTTTCAGCAGGTAGTTTTGAATTTAGTGCATTCCTTAGAGCTTCTAAAGAAAAGGTCTTTTCCATTCTTAGTGAAAGAACTAAAATTCCATCATAGCATTTTAAATGTAAAATATTGGTTTAGCATTACTCTAAGTTATGCAGCTACTGAACCTGTGACTGCTGATAATTTACAAAGCAAAGATTTCAGTCACATGCAGAATCACAGAATTGTAGGGGCTGGAAGAGACTTCTAGAGATCATCGAGTCTGACCCCCTGCTAAAGCATGCTCCCTATGTAGGTTGCACAGGTAGGCATCTAGCTGGGTCTCAAATATCTCCTAAGAAAGAGACTCCACAACCTCTCTGGGCAGCCTGTTCCATGGCCATGTCACCTTCATTGTAAATAAGTTCTTCTGCAGATTTGTGTAGAACTTCTTATGGTCCAGTTTTTGACCAGTGTTCCTTGTTCTATAACACTGTGCTGGACTCTTTGTAAGAGATCCCTGTCTTTTTTGAACAGGGGAGCTCAGAACTGGATACAGTATTCTGGAATGTGGCCCCACCAGGGCAGAGTAAATCTCACGTTAGGTAACATGACAATGAAAATACACTCACAGCTACTCAGTAAGCACACAGGAGATGAAAAAAAATCAGTTTTCTTTAGACTAGACTGTATTCTATTTTTGAAATTATGTGATTTTAAACCCACAAATTACTTCGCCAGTTTTGGGAAGCATTGGACTGAGGGTGCACAGTGGAACTACAATGCTAAGAAGTGGTAACATTGAGCTCCTCTCCAAGTTTTCTAGGTTTTTCCATTATGCAGGATGACCCAGCTAACACAACTGCACCCAGGTATAATTAACCCACATAACAGATTGTGCTTGTAGTTATTAATGCTCCTAGTAGGTATCACGTGATAAATTGGCCAGGTCTTAACTTGTGAGATAACAGGATCCAGCCACTTCAAATACAATAGCTTCGTCTAATGGATATTTTCATAACGAAGACCTCCCCAAATAAACTGCTTATTTCAAACGGAGCAAATAGTCGAGAAAAGAACGTCAGTATTGACCACCGTTGCTGAGTTTTATCAACAAGGGGGCGGCAGCCATTTTGTTCAAATTTCGAGAAGAAGTGAGATCAGGCTCTCCTAGCGCACCGATCCTTCTGCTGACCGCCACCAGCGGCAGGCGGCGGAGCGCTGACGCCGTTTGAGTCGCGGCTGCGAAGCCGAAGCCTCGGGAAAAGTAACCGCCACGCCCGCCGCCAGTCGCGCCCCGAGGAGGCGGCGGTCCCCGCGCGGCCCCTCCGCTTCTAACTGGCGCCACCGTCGTTGGCTCCGCCCCCTTCCCGTGTCGGCTGCCGCCATGTTAGAGAGCGGGGAGGGGGCGGCGGGGCTGCCATAAAGCGAGCGGTCGGAGGGGGAGCAGTAGCCGCAGCGGGCGCTGCATGGAGCCGGGCGGGGGTAGTGTAGTGGGCGAGGAGGAGAAGGCGCGGGCTGTCGCGCTCGCTTTTCGGCGATAGGAGAGAATGGCGGACGCCGCGATCTCCGGAGGAGGCGGCGAGATGGAACCGGAGCAGCATCAGCAGACGGAGAAGAGCAGCACGGGCCTCCTCGGGGTGGAGAGCAGTAGAGCGGGAGCCGCCGAGGACGCCGCACAAAATGGCGGACGGTCTGAGGAGGCGCTGCTGGTGGCTGCAGTAGCTGCAGAGGACGAGGTCCCCCCAAACCTCATCACGGCTAGCAGCAGCCAGCGCAGGAGCAGCGTCCCAACGGCACACGACCAACAGCCGCCGCCCAGCGACGTGCCGGGGGGGCCGCCCCCTCTCCCTAAGCCCCCAGAAGATGTGCCTGTTAGGAGGAACTTTCAGATCCCCAGGAAGAGCAGAGAAAAGAAAGGTTGTTCCTTCTCTTTCCTCCTTTCTCTCCTTCGCTTCTCTCTTCATCTTATCCATTAGGCAGGTTCTTTGTGCACCTCACACAGCTGCATGCAAAATCCTGCGGGTGTGGAGGAGGCTGTGGCATGGCTCGGAGCAGCGAGGCTGCTGGGGATACCTTTTCTGGCACCAGAGAGGCTTGTGCATTCTTTCGTCTCCCCACCCCTCCCTCTTTTCCGTTTGTATTTGGCCACGAGGAGGAGCAACCCATCTCGGCTCGAATCTCAGACTGCTGCTTTACGAAAGACGGACGAGGCGGATGCGATCCGGGTGGGCTGGAGCTCTGGTCCCGGCTCTGCTCCTGGAGGCGCGCACAGAGAAGATGGTTCTCTGGGAACGGACGCGTGCTTCGCTTCTCTTCCCCCTGTCCTCGTATGGGCAGAAGGGGGCTGTGATCCTCGGTAGGGTCAACTACCGCACACTGAGAGGCGTTTCGCTTCGATGACGGTGCACGGAAGATGGTTCTTGCCGAGTGAGATTCCTCACTTCGCAGGCAGGAAACGGCCGTCCCACGTTCATGTGCCTCGTGTTGGAGGTTTCCCGGCGACCTCGGTTTTTTGTTTTTCCGGTGGCTCTAACTCTGAAAGCCCGTGGTATTTTTGCTTTTCGTAAGACCCCACTGGCCTCTGCTTATCTGGTTGTTGTTAAGTGCTGCTGTAGATATGTCTTTCTCCCCAAAACTTGTTTCAGTCCTTGACCCGCTATGACTTGGGGTCGGTGTCTTAGTATCAAAAAATAGCAGTTCGCATAGGTTTCTAGTTCTTCAGAGAAGAGTCTATTATGTAACTTCTTGAAATGTTTTCTTCTTTAAGGAAGAGATGAAGGTAGGTTTATTTCATTATCCCATTCCCTCTCATATTTGGCGTTAATTTCCCTTCTTTTATTCCCTTCTTCACCATCCCCATTTCTTGAGGGAGCGAACCACTGGCAGAGGACAGGATTGATAAGGAGGAAAAAAAAAAAAAGCACCCAAAGAACCAAACATTCATTGCTCATCTGATGGAAAAATGTCTGGATAGAACATGGTGTCCCTTGTGCTTCCTTATCTCAAAACCAAATGTGATTATATTTGAATACTTTTAAATGTAACTCAGAAATGTTTAGTACTAGAGCACTGACGTTTGAAGTTCCTTTCTAACACTTGGTTCCAGTGTGAATGAGAACCTATGAAATACCTTCGTACATCATATAATTCATCATTTTCCTCTGCACCACTATTTCCTAAGTGCGCAAAAAGCTTTAAAGTAATGTAATTCAATCATCAGACTTGGAGATTGTCTTGCTCTACTTCTAAAATTGACTTCCTAAATTTAAGATTAACTGACCAGTTCTTAAGGTCTGACTTTTTAGTATACTGCGTATACTTTCTTTGCCTTCCAACTTCAAGAAGCTTCTTGGAAGCTTTGTCTTTCGTCATGCTGGTGATGCTTGAGTGCAGACTTCATCCTGCCTACAGCAGTTGCAGGCTTTTAATTTCTCATGGTGGCTCTATTGGTCTTTTCCCACATGATACTATATCAGAACTGTGATGCTTCCTAGGCAAGACTACTAAAAGTGGGCAAGCATGAAAATTGGTTGCTTTGTCTTTGAGAATCTTTTGGAAGAAGATTTAACAGTACGTTCTTCATCGTAGTGGTATGTGGTTAAGAGATGCAGAGTAGCAGTACTCAAATACATCTTTTAAAATAAGAATATAAATGTAACATCTGTCCCTTTTGGAATAGCTGGTTTGGAAGCTTCCTCCAGTCTTGTTTTGGAATAGCTCTTTTTGTTTTGCTTTCTAAATCTACGCTTTTTGATTTATTTTAAGCATGACCAAGTACTTTTGGAACAAGTTTTGATTCTAAAGCAAAAAAAAAAAAAAACCAACAAAAAAAACCCAAGATACATAGTTGCTTGTTCAATCTTTCTGGAATTTATCTGCAGCTGTATTTGGAAATTAGTAAGGTACTGAGAGTCAGTTGTGGAGAAATGCATCTGGAAGACATACTTCTTGAACCTAGCTGTGATAAGTTGTCAAAAAATCTTTCTTCTTCCTTCTTTTTTTCTTTCATAGTGGAATAATTCTGGAACCAAAACCTTATGCAAGATTGGCACTGGGATTTTTCTTTGTTTCTGTTTGTTTGCCTACTTAAAAGCAAACTGTCTTTAAGTTGTTGTTTTCTTGAGCATGCAGTTTAGTAATAGATGGTTAGGCTCTTTTGAGTTTCTTAGTGCTTTTTTATACAGTGCTTAGAGCTTGCCTCTCTGGCCTCTTCTAATTATCTGATCTCAGATGTCTGAACCTGTCTAGGACTTCAAAGATCCCTTTTTAATAGGATGAAGAAAAAATTGTTTCAGAGATAAGCCACTGGAAGAGTGTTTCTTGCTTTGCTGAACGAACTTCAAGATACCGGTCCTCTTATCAAAGCGCTGTTGCCATTGGCTTATGGGATTGCTCATTGGTTAACTTTCAGCACTTACTGCCATAGTTGACCAGGTGAGCAGATAAGAGCTGTTTCTCAGACTGAGTGGGGAAGAAAAGGTCATGCTCTTGTGCATGTCCAAGTAGTCCTTGGTCAGAAGTCTAGGTAGTCCCTTTTCTACTTACCAGCACTTGGTGTTTCATTTTGCTTTATCTTTTTTCCTTCTAATCTTTTGTATCTTCGAGCTGAGTATCTGCTATTCACTACCTGCTGGTTCTACCTAGAGTTTTCATTAAGGAATCCTTGTGACAACTACTTAAAACAGTTGAGAGCAGCAAAAGACATTTGAAGCGGAGAATAATCATACAACTCCAACATTATGCTTCATTTAACAGCACTGATTCTTGATCTTAGTCTTAAATGAAGATTTTGGAAAAATTATTCTTCACTTTTTTTTTTAGTAGTGGGTGCACTTGTTTGTGGGTGCTAACAGTCTGTAATTGACTTATCTTCACTTATCAGTTCTTCTGAAATGGACTGTAACTGTCTTCCTTTTCTTTGTATTCTAACTTAAAACAAAAACCCACTATCTCCAAACTCCATTTTCTTAAGTTGAAAAATCAAGCGGCTGTAAAAGAGAAACTCAGCGCCTACAGGGGATTACACGCATCCAACACAGTCTAACGTTGGTCCCAAGACAAAGTACTGTATTTACTAAACGTAGTTTCTACCTAAAAATGCATACCTATGTTCCAGTATGCTGAGTGGAAACTAAATGGAAGTGCTGTTTATTCTTCTGCAATACAAGCTGGCAAAAACCATTATAACTTATTTGTATGTGTTGTCATGACTAGCGTGCAGTATCTTTTATAAATTGCTGCTTAATTTACACAAGTCAGTAAAGATAGTAAAGCATACCTCCATCAGGTTTGTATGGTGAAAAATAAATATACACATTCCCATTCTTTCAAGCAATGTAGGGCTGGAGATAAACTTGATAAAGTCATCTTTTGTGTATAAGCGTACGATGTGGTGCCTGGTGTAGGTGATACGGTCTGATGCTGCTCAGTTTTTATTTCTTGCTTCTGAACTCCTCTATGATATAGAGAGCCTTATGTAGTGACCATGACTTTTTAGAAGATAGCTGCCCTTCAGCATCAGTGCTTAGGCAATCTCAAGACAACGGTGGATATAAGGTCTTGTTCTTGGACTGATTTGATCAGTGGGTGGAATCAGTCTTAGTTTAAAGTCTTAGTTTCTGCATACCCAAATAGGAGAAAGTGGAATCTCAAAGTGACTTAAAAATATTTCAGTTTTAATCTGTCTTTGTTATGAAAGTAGTTGCAGCACTTCTAGTTTCCGTAGTATTACAGGTGAATTTATATTGGATAATTCTTGTTGGACATGATGGACATGAAAATACAGATATTATTGAATAATAAGTAACAATAGCAATAAAGCATTCACCCTTCTGAGAAACTTAAGAATAAAAGCAACACTTTTTAAAAAGAGAAAAAAAGGCTCCAATGGTACTGTGTTCCACAATTTTAGGAAGTTAGCCCTTTCTTAAATCTGTTGAGCACTGCTTGTGTAGTAGTTCACAGTTCATCCTAGCTGTAGAACAGGGAGACCTGCTCTTTTCTAGGAAATCAGTCTCAGTTCACTCATTAGAGCTTTACACAAAGCAAGGGATATTTGAACACATGGAGATGCAGTAGACAGTGTTTGAGTTTATGGCAGGATCACAACTGATGTCATAGCATGGCTCTTCTGGTTTTGTGTGGGATGCCGGTGAGGCATGGCACGTGGTAATGGGTCATTGAGTAGTCCTGTAGGGCTTTCTGCTCTCCTGGGTTCAGCAGTAGGAAATAGGCTGGGTTTGGTGGAGTGTGCATTTCTGGGAGGAAGTGGTGTGCATGGGGATGGTGTGTATATGGTAGTCATTGTTCAGGAAATAGAAAATTACCAATGCCAGCTGTCTTATAAGAGGAGCTGGTGGTATGTGAAACCAGCGCTGTGTGATGCTACAACAGATCTGAGGGGTGTTTATCATACCATAGGATGGGTGGAAAAGGACCATAATGATCATCTAGCTTCAACTCCCCTGCTGTGTGTGTGCTGTGCTTATGCGGATAAGATTGCATTGGCAATGCTTTTCCAGTGTGTGTATTTCTTCATTGGTTTGCTTTGTGTTTTAGTGTTTTTTCTCTAGAAGCGTGCTTAATTTTAACAGTGTTATACAAAGTTTAGAAGTTCTTCTGCTTCTGGTTATCTTTACTCCTGTATTGCTGTCAGCCTTTTGAGAACTGAGATGTAGCTGAAAGATTTTGTAGATAAAAATGGTTTCTTAATTGCTTTCGGAGCTGTTTTAAAACTACTTGTTTGGTGTTGCTGGTGTTGGGATGGTTGCTGTATTTTGATGGGCAATACTACATCATGAAGGGTGTGCATAAATGGAGCTTTTGCTAGACAGTACAGGTGCGTGCCAAAGCTGCACAAACTTTGGCAACATGTTTTTCTGGAAAGTAAATTTCAACAGCAAATGAAGGGATTTAATTTTAAACTTATTGTGAGGGATAGGACTATAAAAAATGAATGTTGCAATGTGGTTTTCCAGTAATAAGAGATTATCAGCCTTCTTATAATAAAACGATTTGAATTTATTCATATTTTGCATAATTACTATAAGCAACAAACAAAAATTCCTTAATAGTTCTAAGGAGTTGTTTAGCTGTGAAATTGTTCTTGATGTTTTTATTAGAGCAATTTGTTGCTTGTTCTTAATTAAGAGCTAATGAATTTAATTAAAGTTTTGTCATTTAATTAGTGTTTTGCAGTACTTACTAGATTTTTTTCAAATGTAAATTGAGACATTGAGTTGCTTCTCTTAAAACCTCCTGAGAACTGGCTGTTCAGGAGTGATATTAATAACATGTAAAGAAACTTTTATTTTAAAGATGCTGTAATTCTTGGGAATTTTAACTTCAACTTTCTAGCCTGAATTCCACATTTTGAAAGTAATATAGAGTTAAAAAAAAAATACCTAAAATGGGCCATGACTGTATCTTCATGCATTTACCGTCAACAAACTGGAAGATGTAGAATTTTTTAAGGTGCATATTGGTGCTTATTTTTTCTCCTTCTATTTTATAGCACTCTTTCAGCCAGTAGCTGTGGGCTCCCGAGAGTTTGATGATATTGTGAAGATTCTGCATTCATCTTACTTGGAACCCAGTTCAGTGTCCAATTTTAACTACAAGAGAGCCAGCTTAGTTCATAGTGAGCTGCTAGAAAAGGAGGTAAGTATATTTCTGTTTTCTTCATGGTTATGGTACAAATCAAATCAACTTCGATGCATTTTTTGAGTTTAGAAACAAAGACCCAAAGAGTATTTTCTGCTTATGTGCTTCTTGTCAAATTGCAAAACTGCATCCCTGGGAATGTAAGTAGCTATTCCTCAGGCAAGTTAATTGCTACAAATGTATAAAATTTTACCTGAGATATTCAGTGAATAAAAGAAAAATTGTGTGAGGGATCCTTTTGTATATTTTATTTTTAAAATGTTGTTGATGTTATTTATTTTTAATAACCTGTAAAGAGCTACAGGGGCTTGTAAAGAAGAGTCTTCTTTGAATGGCTTGATGCTTCCTTAGAAATTTGTGATTAAAATACTTCTCTGCTATGAAGTTTGCTTAATCTTTGTCAGTTTCCAAGAAGTGCAATCTGAACAAGTTGGTTCTTTGAACTTAGTAAGTGAAGAAGCATGGTTAGCTTGAAAGTTGTAGCACTTGTGCTGTACCTTATCTTGTGTTTCTTAAATCCAGTCTTGGCTGTCTTTAATAAGTTTTTGGTTTCAGATTTCATGTATGGAGTGACAGAACGTGCAATTGGCTTGCTCAAATTTTTATCTTGTGATCTCTGAAGTATATTCTGCTGTTACACATTGGTAGATCGTGGTTAAGCTCAGGTGTATATCAGCTACTGGAACCACCTCAGTAGCAGTGAGGCAGAGCTACTGAAGTATGTGCACTGTGTAAAAGACTATCGTACTGTTCTCCTAGAAGGTGAATAAGGATCACTTCTGGAATTTCCTAGGTGATACGGAAGGCATTGAGCTATATGCACTTCTTGATGAGCGTGTCACAAGTAACATTAAAATATTACTGCGCAGACTTGCAGAAGAGTGTTTTCCCCTGTCTCATTCAAAATCACATTTTGATTGGTTTTGTGCAGTTGGGTCTGCTAATGTAGATAGAGCCTTAAAACACTGATACTGCAGTAATCTGTCTGTATGTGCTGAGAACTTACTGTCATAGTAACTTAAGAACTTGCTGTGATAGTTCACAGAAAAGCGCAGAGAGCTGAAATTTGATGGTCGCCTGGATAAGGAGCTTTCTGAAACCTATGCATTTCTGATGGTTGATCGAGCTCAGGTAAGAAAACGTAACTCTGTATAACCTTCCTTTTTTGATCAAGCAGTATTTTCTTTAACTGGATATTTTCAGCACACTTGCTAATCTTTAAGCTACTTGTGCTACATTCAGCACTAGAAGGTGTAGATGAGTGAAAAGGATAAAATATTATTTCACAGTTTAAATCTTTCTTATTGTCTGTTATTTATGGTGCCATGTTTATATGCCTTTAAAAAAGTGTATTTCCTTTCTGATTTATGGATAGATTTTTCTGGTCTATGTGTGGGATTTCTGTTAATTTTTTTTATTTTTATTTTTTGAATAGAAGAAGAGCTTGCTTAAAAGTTATAAGATTTATTTTCTGTTCAGTCATGTTTTTTTTAATGAAAATGATGGAAATGGCTTTTTCTGCTACTGTAGAGCCAGGATTTTGTAAGTATTCAATCATATGGCAGGTTTGCATCTGCACTGTAAATCGAAAGTGTTTTTAAAGCAAGTAATGTTCAAAATATGTGTTTAAAGTTTAAGATTAAGGGAGTGTGTTGTGTCTGTTGGTTGTTTTTGTCATTGCTTATAGTCCAGCTGGAATTCTGCTTTTGTTCAGTTTATCACTCCTTATTCTGTTCGTGTTTTTGCTTTCTTGTTACTCCTGTTTAAAAAATGTCTGTTCTTTTCAGATCCAAAGTATATGTGAAAAGGGGCTGCAGGTGGGCCACTCCAAAATAGCAATTCTCGGCAGTCCTTCCATGGGTAACTGTCTTTTATTGTATGTGCTGATGTCACTCAGTATGGTTTAGCAGATAAAGGTGGTGCAGTTGCGTTACTGATTTAGTGCTTGACTTCAGGAATATCACATGTGGGTATTTTTAGCAAAGTAAACTGGCATCAGAACTCTACTTTGTAACTGATTAAAATCCTCTCTCAAAGGTGAAATGAAATTTTCATTTTAATTTTCATTGTATACATTCTGTATTCCCAGTAAAATTGAGAAGCCAAAGAATTCATCCAGTCTTTGGCTCTCTGTGCTCACAGGCATGAGCGCTTTTATGACTGACTTTGTGAGTACTTACTTAGTATGTATCTGTATGGCCTTGGACCACAACACTTGCAGTGATGTGGCTATACTCCTTTCTAGCTGACTTAGTGTCCATTTTCTGCTGCAGAGCACATAATAATTAATACCACACATGGTACGATTAAATATTTCTTTTGGTGTCTAGGAGTTGTGAGTTGGGAATGTGCCTTTGTTCCTTTTCCTGATCTGATTATGAAAAGCTTTAGTGCCTTGTAATGCTGCTTAAACTTCAGCATAATGTGCTTTTTTTTTTGTTTCTGATATTCCTTTCAGGTATATATATCTCCAGGTATGCTGATTTATTGCAACCCAATCCTCTAGAAATTGGAGCAACTGGAGATGTGATTATTTTTAAAGTAATAAAGGTAAATTTGTTATCTGGTCATGAAGGCTTATATTGCTTAGTGATGCAATAAAAGTGGTTTTAACTGTGCTTACTGAAGCTCCGTTCATACAATTACCTGCTTACAAAGAACGTAGAAGCATACCACGCTTAAAATTCAATATGTACATTGAGCTTAATAATGAATAAGAAATGTTTATGAAGGGGAAGAAATACGTTGTTGTGTTTTTTTTTTTTAATTAAAGTATGGAAAGAATGTGTTCTTATTAACATTTTTTTCAAAACCTATGTTCTTTTGCTTGCTTTTACTTCCTGTTATATGTGGAACGCTTTGCCATTTTCAGGAAAAAGCTTATGTTTACAATTCTTCTGCTTTATTACAGGGAAAAATGAAGAGTATATATGATCACATAGGTATGAAAGCAATGGAATCAACAGTAAAGAGTGCTTTAGATCCAACACCAAAGCATGAGTGTCATGTCTCAAAGAATGCACATAAAGTAACCTCCTTGCTGGCTTATCGAGCGTACGAACTTACTCAGGTAGTAGAAACTAAAGGACGTGTTACCTTACCTCAAAACTTTATTCAGACAAACCCCAGAATTATGGTTGTAAATTGCCTAAAGCACAGCTAATGCTGAACATGTAAGTAGTTGTAACTAACACTTTAACAGTGCAATCTGGTTTGTATGTATTCAGTAGTAGCCCACAGCAGCCTGTGTTCAGTTACAGAACAGTATGTCAGTCTCTTCTTTCCTTTCTTTCCTTTATATACACGTACTTGCTCTCAAACTTGATAGGAGAAGTCTCCTTGAAAGTAACTTCCAACTTCTTAGATGTGAAAGTTAATATTTGGTATTGAATTTCAAGCTATTAATCTTTTTCCATTTCTTTACATAAGTAGTTAGTTATTAGGTATATTTTATGTTACTCCTGTGAAACAGAATGCATCTTTCAGGAGAAGGGTCACGAACTGTTAGTGTGTGGAATCTAGTTTACCAGATTTCTAATTTAACGCTGTGTTCTGTTCTTTTTCTAGTACTATTTTTATGAATATGGCTTTGATGAGATAAGGCGAAGACCAAGGCATGTTTGTCCTTACGCTGTTGTTTCTTTTATTTACAAAGATGAAATTGTGCAAGCACCGAAATTTCTGCCCCCATCAAGGTAAGCTAGGAAATCAATTTTTATAAGACTACATACAACATGAATTCATAGCTTGTAGTAATCTAAACCAGTTCTAAATTATTAACAGTGCTGAAATGAATGGATGTGTCCCAAGGAGTTATTGTACTGTTTCTAATGTAAAACAAGAGATGATGAACTGGTTTTATACATCAGGCTAGCCTCTGCAGGAAGCAATTCTGCTGCTCTTCTCACCTACCTAACCTTTACTAAGTGGAATCCACAAAGGAAGTTTAGTACAATAAATGTAGAGTTGTAATGATGTTCACAGCAATATCTTGTTTGGTATTCAAGAAAATATTCTGTGTGTTTTATCTCTGGACTCTTTACTGCTTGTGGAGTGACTGTCTGTGTTGATAACAGTTAGAATATTCTATCTATACTTGTAGGAAGGCATCCACTTGCGGGGACTGTAGCATTTAGTGTAACAGCAATTATCAGGTATCAGAAATCAGAGAATCTTCTGTAACAATACCTTGAGTTTGGAGAGTGTATTATCAGTTTGACTCTTTTAGACTGGTAGGGTATCCTTAGTATAAAATCTAGTAGCCAGAAGCTTCTGTCTCAGGCTAGTAATTCAGTCTCCTTTCTTTTTGTTAGATCAAACAGCTTCAACCCAGATAGAAGTACAGGTAAGAATGAATTAAAATGTATTACTTTGTGATTATAGGCATGGAAGGTAATGGCCATTTTTCCCCATGTAGTTTTATCTTTTTCTAACCAGAATGATTACTTGGTTATGTTGACTGTCTGCCTAACTTTTATTCTGTACTCTACTGATTGGAGGGATCTCTTCCTAATATCAGATGATCTCACAGACACCTTCTGGTGTATCTTTTCTTACCAGAATAAATCAGAAGTAAATCCAAAGCTGTTTTTTTTTTTTTTTTTCTTTTCTTCCTTTTTCTACTTTTAGTATGGCAGGAACATATCTTCTGTTCACAAATCTGCTTTTCAAGGGCACTTCAAATAGTAGGATCCTCAACTGCTTTTCTTTTGACCATCATTCAGGCAAAACATTCATATGTGTAAAAGTGGTTGGCAGTTAAGGTAAGGAGAGAGGATATCATTGCACAGATGCTGGCAACAAGGATGTGCTTGTATGGCCACGTACAGGTAACATACCAACCTGCTTTGCTCTGCTGAGATCAATCAAAACAAGATAAGATTGCAAAAGCTTTTCTAGTTCTCTTTTGACATATTATTTAAGGTTTGCTTTGGTATTAGCAGGAAGTTTCCCTAAAACAGCTTTAGGAGAATCAGCAATCACTTTACTGCCATTTCCTTTCAGTCCCTCCTAAGAAGTGGTTTCACTTAGTATTTCTTTTTGTTTCCATCTTAATTTAGATAAATTCAACTATACATTATGGAGGGGACAGCTCTGGAATAAAGGCAAACTTCTATGCCATGTTTCCTTGAAGTCAGCAGCACGTCCTTTCCTACCCTGCAAGCTGTGAGTATAATTGTTTAAGGAACAGCAGTTTAAAAAATTGCTGTATTAAAACTTGTTCTGATAGACTAGGCAGATTTCAGGCATATTCAGATGAAAAATACACTGTGACTAGATGCTTTAGATATGTTAAGCTAGATAGACTCCTGAGTCATGAATGCCCAGAGCTGCTTTTAAGTTTGTTCTCACAACACATGTCAGCCTTTGGGTTTTTCTTTGGTTTGTTTTTGTTATTTAAGTGACACATACTCTTTTGAAGCAATGAACACCACTGGCTCACAGGGCAGCCTGAGGAAATGATTTTTACAAGTGTGTATTTGATAATTTCTTTTTTGCCAATAAGGATTGGACTGTGGAGGTCAAAGAAGAGGAGACTTTAATTGTTTTGTTTTTCCCCAATCCAATCCCCCACCCTTTGTCTCTAGACCTGAGAAACTCGACCTGGAAAAAGCTGTGAGCATTGACCAATTGAAGAAGAAAGTATCACCGCTGTTGTTCTATAAAGAAACTTACATAGGGGCAAAAGAAGGTAAATTGTTCTATATGAATCTTAAATTCAGAATGTTTACTGAATTTGAATTTTATTTTATTTTCTTCTTCTGATTTCTTTCTCCTCTCATGCCATGTCAGTATTGAGAAATGGAATGTATAGTAGCCTTTATGAAGTTGTGGAGAAGTCCCGTTCTGGCAGTCACTTGGAGGGATTACTTCAAAAGCTGGAGAAAGAGAAACTTGTAAGTGTAGCAGATTTTACTTTTCCCTTTTGAGAATCATTTCAGTAACCAGAGGCATACTGGAAAATTTATGATCTTGTTGGTGTTATGAAGCTGACGCACTCCAAAACAGTGTTTATAGCAGTTCTCTACCCATACTGGAATTAAGCTTACAGGCAGTAAGAGTATTTGTAGTGAGAAAATGTCTTTGGTTGTTTGAAGCAGTGTGCTTTTTTTTTTTTTTTTTTTTTTTTTGTCCTGAAAATAGGTTCTTGTAAAACCACTGCTGGACAGAGGATTTCTTCTTCTTCTTTCTCCTTGGCAAATGGCATCCCCTTACGGTATGTGTTTTCAGATTGGGTGGTTGGGGGCTGGGTGGGTGGGTGTGAGGGAGTGTTGGTTCTTTTGTGTATGCTTGTGCGGGGCAGTGTTCTTTGTTTTATTTATTTTTATGGTGTTCCCTAGGGGTTGAGTTATCTTTGGAAGCACAGAGGGTCTTCTCATTCCCCACTATTCTTCTTTTCTCATTCTAGACCAACAAACTGGACGATCTCGCATGTTAAATGCATTGTTTTTGTTTCCAGAGCCCAGAGGTGTAACGAGCTCAGGTAAGTTTGTTCACTGCTGAGATTGTTGTCTGTGGGCTCATTTAAATGTTTATATTCTGCTTATGACTTTAGTAGTGATACATTGTGTCAGTGTAAACCAGGAATAACAATTTGTTATGGGTAAGGTGGTGGTTTCTTGCAGGGAGCCCTTTTGTGGTAAATCTTGGTAAGCTTCTAGAATCACCTTCTGTAAAGGATTATAAAGTGATTTAAACTGAAAATGGTGAGTATCTGGATATAGGCTGCTACAAAGTGATGAAAGTGATCAGTTCATGACTATGAGCAGGTTGACTTAAGCAGGCTATAAAGTAGGTTACTTGACTTCCTTTCCCAGCTTTTGGGTTATTTCTCCAGTCATTCCAAACTGTTTTTCATTAAGTATGCATAATACAGAATAGTGCTAACTAGTAGTCATTTATTTATAGTTTTATGATTTGATTTTAATTGTGAATTTCCTTTTCTTTTATGGCAGCACAAAAAAGTGTTCCATGTGGAGCACAGAAAAACTCTACTACTGTGATCTTGCATGAAAATCAAATCATTCCAGAATTCACGAAGTTTATTCAGTCTCTACATTTTGCTTTAATCCAGTCTCGTAAAGATGCTACTGCTGATTTCAATACTGTTGTGGAAAAGTATATAAATGAGTATTTGAGAAGATGCTATAGCGGCTCTGGAAAATATAGAGAATTTGTCTTATATCGGTATGAATCACGGTTGGATGACAAAAAATTTCTTTATCCTGCTCCAAAAAATAAATCTCACATTGACAGCTGCTTGCAAAATTATATTTTCAGTTGTGCAGCATATCAGCTACCTGTTTCTAGAGCTAGGGAGCTGATGGAGGGCAATCGAAAGCATCAGCAGTTCAGTCCCATCTCAGATTATGAAGCTCCAGAAGAAGATTCTGAGTTTGGGAATGTGAAAAGTGGGAGAAAAATCCATGCAAAATATGAAGCAGCTGCTGCCAAGCGAAAATTCCCTCATGTTGGGGATTATGATCCAGATAGACTCAAAGACCTTATTAATTTAATCCAATGTAGGAAAAAAAATGTAGGTGGAGATTCTGATTCCGAAGACCCTAGAAATAAAAGTGGACTGAAAAGAAAACTGGAAAGACAGCCTGAAAATTTGCCAAAACACTTAAAAATGAGTGAATCTTCAGAGAATAACTGTCAATATGAAGGTAAGAAACATTTTGTTTAAAGTTACTCTTTAAGTCTTGTAATTCACAGAATACTTACGATTTAATCTTAATAGATTTAATGTTTGTGTAGTTTAATGTGTGATGCTAATAGAGATGTAGGTTGCCTCTTCCTAGAAGACAGCTTAACAGGAAGGAAGACAAACTTCACCAGTTTGCTTAGCTGTATAACTGCCTGAGACTTTGTAATATGGAGTACTAAGCACGCTTTGATACCCTAAAGTCTCTGACTTCAGGCTTTGCTCTGATTCCTTATGGCTCCAATGCCCGTATTAATAATCAGTAAGTGTTGACTGATTGTAAGCTTGAGAATAGTTAAGTTTTGAAATAGGGACTAAGGAAACATCCTTACAGTTTTAAGACATAATTTCTTTTGTACATGACATTTATCTATGTGCAAACCTCAGATAATTGTCTTTAATATTATATCATACTTAAGGTGTGCCCTTTGTCTGTTTCATTGGGCAGTGGTACAGCCTACTTCAGAAGAGGGAGAGTTGGGAAAAAGTGTAGCATGAAGAAGAGAGGGGCAGTGTGCACCAAGCTGCAGTTGTTGTGATGTGTAGGATTGGTTTGGAAGATGAAGAGATGAGTTCAGAGAGTGGTTTCCCTTTTGACAGATGTGTGCAGATGGAGAAGACAGAGGGTGGACTAAATGCTAAATCATGGGATTCTAATTTGGAAGTACATGAAACTTGAGGGTCTTTGCACATTGTTATGTAACATAAATGAATGCATTTCTACCTGGCTGTAATCAAAACAGTATCTGTTTAAAACTAAATTTTGACCTAACGTTTGTCAGAGGTACCAAATAGAAACATCAGTGGTTTGAATTTCCACGTTTCTGTATAACTACAGAAGTAATTTGTCTTGCCAAAAATAGTGCCTGGAAGTACTGAGAGCGAAGTGACTAAACATGATTAGATTTTTATTAGCTGAATAGCATTTAAATAATTTTGTATTTCCATATATGCTGAAATGAGTTCATCAGATATTTAAAGTTCTTTAGCTTGTCTCTTTCAAGGATGAATAAACACATGTGGTATATGTTTGTTCCAGGGGATGAGTAGAAGAACAATAGCCCTGTTCTAAGACTGTTTGGTAGGAATGGTAAACTTTTTAATCATGCTTAATCTAAGATAACTTGTGAGGTTAAAGATAAATACTCACCTGTTTTTGGAGCAACAACAATAGGAAGAAATGAAGTAAATGTTTTGTTGAAACTAATCAGTGATGAAAGTCTTGTAATGTTCTTCATAAAATACACAGATTGTAGGCTGGGAATTCTGTTTGAACATAAAACAGTGTCATCTTGAATGACCTGAGAGAACAAAATTACTTACTTGGGGAGGCTGTTAGCTTTAGAAACTTCTATCAACATCTTCCTGTTTAAAAATTTTTATTAAGAAAATAAGTGTATGTTTGCTGTATGAATTGTTGTTAATGAGTGAGACTGAGGATATGTGTAGGTTTTTGGGGTGCGTGTGTCTGGTTTTAAAACTTGGTAATGGATTGCTTTTCTCCTTCGTTCCCTCCCTAAGGGGGCAGAACCTCAGAGCCGCCACAGACTGCTTTCTCAATTATTTCTGGTCTCGGTGGACACGATACTGACTTGAGACATCAGGATGTATCTGACCCTGCTGTTACTGACACACATGGCCTTGTTAAACTGCTTTTAGAAACAATAGCTAATTCAGGACACTTGGATTCATCGTTGGCACGGTCTGTAAATCAAGCTTTAAGACTAAACGCTGATGAAGGTGAAGAGGATGTGAGGCAAAACTATGAATGTGAATCCATTCCAGCACAGGACAAAGATGATCATGAGCTTCCTGATGCTGCTCAGGCTGAACCTGTTAACTTTAAGGACCCACAGAGCCCTGCGATGCTGGAGACTGATTCTGCTTGCTTACCCTTTGCTATTGATGTTGACCTACGGTTTCCAGCCAGTGAAGTAGGCCTTGAACACACACTTGTTGTAAAAGTAAGTGCAACTGGCACATAGGTTAATGCTGTTAACAAACATACTATTTTCATAAGTATTATGAGAATGAATAACAAGACCTAATTTTTATATACGTAAGAGCTAACTTTTCTGTGGAGAAGCTTTCCTTTTTGGTAGGAGAACATAGTAAAAAAATAAGATATTTATTCCTCATTCTTTGTCTGTTATTACAGTAATTACAGTTAAGAGGTGAAAAGCAACCATGGTCAGTCTTCCTCACCTTATTTTCTAGTAAGTGTAATATGCTGCTGCTCCAGCAATAGGAAGCAAAATTCATGTCATTCTGTAGCTGACTGCTGTATATCAGTGTTTTTTCATGTCTGCTGAGACCAAAGCCTTGCAGTTGATTTTGGCTCCTGTAGTACTCAGGTGTTTTATTCTGGCTCTCACCTTGAGAGAGACAGAGGCAGACAGAAAGGTGTCTGTGTGTGTGTGTATATTTTTAGCAAAAGGAACAGGTACACTGTTACTGTAATAGAACTTAAATGCTGCTTTCTACCTTCCTCCTCCTAAGGGTTGGTTATTGATGTGACTAAGGCACTGGTATTTTCTGAACCTGTAACAAAGTAAGGAGGCATTTGAGAGATCTTTCTCTAGTTACTGCCTAGATGTTGCTTTTCCTGAGAATTGGTTATAATGCAGCAGGAGTCGGTTTTGCTTATGGACTCTCCCAGTAATTTGAGCAGGCCATTAATGATTGCATACTAGTTAGTTGTGGGGCACAAAAATGATAGGTGGATGGCAGCTCTGACATTGTTCAGTGGTCACAGCTATCCTCTGCTTATGTTCCTGTATTTTCCTTAACCTTGCAGACGCGACAGGTGGTTTGAATGTGACAGCTTGTTCTGATTATGAAGTCCTTTTGCAGGCATAAAGGAGCTTTTTTTGACCAGGCTCCTCCAGATCTAAGTCGAGATCCTTTCTTTCAAAGCTTATGCTTTGAACTCTTCTCCCTTCTCCCACAAATGCAAACCAGAAAAATAAGTAAATTGGTCAGAGACAGTATAATTCCAAGACTTTCTTCAGCGTATCTTGTTATAGGAAAGAAACTGAAAGAAGTTGAACCACACTCTGATATTTAGAGTTGGTTGTGGAGGTATCTTAAACAAGCGTAGCTGTCTACGGTAGCGGAATGAGAACTGTATTTCATTTTAATAATAGCACTCTCTTGTGTTGGTAGAACAAACTGGTAAAATCAAGTCAGTTGTCCTTGTAAACTCAAGGTGCTTTATAGATTCTGGAATACTTTTAAAAATAGCCAAAAAATAAAACAACAAAAACCCACACCACAATGGTAACAGCTTACTTTAGATAACTGTTTCTGTGGTTTGTGGTAGTGAACTTTCTTAGTGATGGAGCTTCAGGAAGTAATTCTTACTGCACAACCATCAGACATTCATTTGGTCTAATTTTAGTCCTTGTTCCAGTTTTGGGAATTAGTCTTGGCCCAACTTTTCCAAAGTGTATTCCACTTCCTACTTCATAGAAGTAGACAGGAGAGTACCATTCACTTGTGAACACAAGTGAGAATCCCCCAATCCTTACCTTTCAGTCCTATACTTTGGAGAAAGAGTTGTGCTTGTTCCTGTCTCTCTGGCAGTGTCTGGCAGAGACAAAAAATGTGCACAGTGGAGGATCCATCATGTTCTGCAGATATTAAAGTTGGTTGGGGAGTTGTCTTCTGTTGGGAGCAGAGTTTCTGCATGCCTAGTTCTCTTTATGTGCCTTCTTGGTGCAGTTGGGTGGAATAGACGTGTTCCATGCATACTTCTCACAATACTGTGCAACTTCAGTTAGACACCCTTTCAAGAAAGCCTTGTGCTTAGGGATCAGAGTACCCCAGTTGTTCACATTTCTGTACAGGATGGTTGTTCTGTGGTCTCTGTTAGTGATACTTCCACACAAAGCCCAGTTTCTTAATCATGAACAAGGAAGAGTTTGTCCTACCTGTGTTTGTGCTCTTGCTTTTGACAGTCTGGAATGCTAGATGAATTTGGTTTACTTATGAGTCTAATACTATTTGAAGATTCCTTTAGTCAGCTATCAAGACAACAGCTTAAAAATGGTGAAGGAACAGGTGTTCTTCTTTTTTTTTTTTTGTTCTCTTTTTTTTTTCCCTCCCCTCTTTTTGTTTCCTTCCCCTTCTTTCCCACAATTTCTGTACTCTATGGCATGTGCTTATGACTGCCGTATTTACTTTTGGCATCTTGGCTGATGGTCTATCACTGCCTTGGAAAGAATCGGGCAGGTAAATTAAATGCAGCAGTACCTGATGTCAACATTTCTAACTTTGACTTGATTTGACCAACAGCAACATTTCCAATGTGCTGGTGAACATGGGTGTATTTGTATCATTAGCTGTTCAATAGATAAAGGCTCAATAAAACAGCTGTAAACTGAGAATTTATATCTTCTAGGAAGCAAGCACTGGAAGTGTAAGTAGCTTTGAAGACTACAGTCCCTGTCCTAGTACACCTGTAGAACATGTTTATCGCAGGCATCACTCCAACTCAAATAACACAGAGTTTGGAATGCCCTGGAGACTTATTCCAATTACAGGTAAGATGGCTTTAACTGTTACCTTGCTGCACATAGTGAAATGATAACATATTCTAAGGGTTTGTAAATTTTGTAGATCTCATTCTTGGGTCACCTGTTGGTACACAGGCATGCAGATATCCATGCAGTTGTGCCTGCTATTTGAATAATAAACAGATCTACTGGATGAGAACAGATACTTGTGGAAAAGTACTTCTTTGGGTACAGAGTGATGTAGTTTAGAAATGTGAGTGCCTGAGCATTTATCTGGTGAAGTACATAACTTTTGATTTCTGCATTTGAACTCACTTTGTTTTGCTGAAAGATAGGATTGATGAATAATTGCAACTAGTGATTCAGAAAAGTAATGAAAAATATGTTATCCTTACAGAAAGCTGTCTTCTTCTGTCTTCTTACTGCATCACATGCTTCTAATAGAGGCGCCTTAAAGTCTTTGTATCTAAACATTTAAAACTTAAGATTATAGAAGAAGCTTCTTGTTCTAGTTCTTGATGACTCAGCAATACCAAGTCTTGGGAGAACATAAAATAATGGATTTTGAAGGATGTGGAAACTGGACTGTAGGAATAGATGAGAAGTTGTAGATTCAGGGCTATGAATTGAGGCCTCATGAGTAAACCCACACAGACTGTGTTAACTCCATTCTCTGAGTGAAAACATACTTATTTCCGATCTCATTTGAGGAATGTGGAAATCTCTGACACCTGTGATATTCATCTGATCGTGTAGCTCCGTGGCTTCTTCGTGTGCTTGGCTGAGAAGGGAGGAAGGCAAGGAAAATAGATTTCCTTCTACAGTATGCTTAGGCTTTTTAAAGAAATGATAGGGCTGATGTTCTCTGTGTTTTCTTTAAGGGCTTGAGGACTGTAAAATTGTTTGAATAGGACATCATATCTTTTCCTGCTGCTGGCTTGGCCACTGTGCATATAGGCAGATACCGTTACGGCTGCTGAGCTAACTAGCACGTGAATACAGGATGTGGTTCTTGATACTAGAGGGGTTTTTCTAGAAGAAATTTTCTTCAAGATCTTCTGAGAGGGGAAAGTGCTATTTCAGAGATGAAAGAGGTTGTCTTGAGCATGACTGGATTTGAGTTTCTTGAAATTAGCTCTCACTGCAATAAGTACTGGCTGGCTCTATAATGTGATCTTGTAGAGGGTGCAATATACAAAGAAACTCTGCTAATGCTAACTGCTGCTCTCCTTCAGGAAGGATAGGAAAAAATCAGGAGGATCAGCTGGAAAAATGCGAAGATAAACAGGTGAGAGAAGAGAGTACGTGCTAGGGGGGTTCCATATGTCATTATGGTCTGAACTACTGAGCAGCTTTTATTCTCACCTTAGATTGAATTTTCATCAGAAAACGAGATCAGTAATATGCTGTTCAGCAAGTGGTCTCTTTTTACTGAAGTACATCAAGAAAGCTATAGAAGAGTCAAAAAGCCTTTAATGTTTTGGACAACCAGCACTTTTAATTGGGCATGTATTTCTATTTAATGTCTTCAAGAGGGCTTTGAAATTCCATTTTAAAAAATTAATATTCTGTACTATAACTTAAAGGCAGCTTTATTTCTTTCTGAAACTGATGGCTTTCTAAAGCCAGAGGATGTATGTGTTGCTTTTTTTTTGGTTTGGTTTTATAGAAAGGAAGTTGTAGAAAGGAATTCAGAGAACATCAGTCTTTCTCTTTCATCCTTGCACAATTGCAGAAGAGCAAATTAGCGATCTCTCTGTTTTCTCTTTAAATGAAAACATCTTTTGATACAGAGCTCATTGTATAACTTAATTCTAAGAACTCTTAATAGTTTGTGACTTGAGGTGTGAAGGGGATTGTCTCGCCATGTACCCTGACAACATCAGGAAGTGTTGGAGGAGAGTCGTTCATAGGTTCCCAACTCATTTTGACTACTTCTGTATCATGTTATTACTCATTTCTTCACGATTGCATAATCTAAACTTCTGACAACAGCAAGCAAACCTCAGTCTTATTTTCGAAGGCTAACTTACTTGGGCGTGTTTGAACTAATCCATCCGAACTTGACTTTGATTCAAACTGGGGGCTGTTCTTTGAGACACTCAGCGAAAAATATTTGTTCTTGCTTGTATCTTCTCTTGTAAGAAAAGATTAATACCTTAATAAATATTCTTAAAGTGAAGGCTTTTGATGACATTTATCTTACATACTAAGAAATAGGATGCTTTCTTTATCATGTGTGTTTTGAATTTGATTTCAAAATAGACTCCAAAGTGGAGTTGCTGTAGAAAGAATTCTTCTAAGCAGTGAAAAATCTGAGTCTTAGTCTGCAAGAACAGTAATAAGCTCTTTAAACTGCTCTTTTTTCTAAGGTTGCTTTCTGGCAGGTTTTCTTGCTTCTTTATTTCACATATTGGTTACAGGGTATTACTGAGGAAGAATGAAGTCATAAATCATGCTTTAAAAGCTGTTGAATTCTGTATTTGTGTTTTACTACTTGCTGATGCGTTTTTTTTCCCTATACGTGCATGAGAGGTGTATGTCTATGAAGGGTACTGCCTTCAGAAAATTCTATTTCAGTCATGGCAACTCTCTTTTAAATTACTTATACAAATACATTGGATTGGTATTTATATCCAGCAGCATATCTTTCTGATAAAAGATCTTTACAGGGTTTTTCACAGGTCTTAATCTCTTCCCTTTCTCCTTCTCCCCCGTTCCCCCCCCTTTTTGTTTTTAAAGCAATATTTACTTCCAGAAAACTAAATAATAGCATTTGAAAAAAACCTAATCAGTCTTGTATATGTTCTTAGTGTGTATTGTGAAGACTTTTTCCTAATCCCATTGTTACAGAAACTCTCTTAAATAAGCATGAGTGAATTATATATTTTTTTTCTTTCATTAGTAAAATTGGTTTGTAACTGGCTGTAACAAAATGTGAGATGTTACATAAAAATAGCCCCAAATTTAAAGCTATAGCAATTTTTAATCTTCCTGCTAGGAGTTCTATATAATACAGTATTTCTTAATTACAGTAGTGTAGGTTAGTAAGTGTTCAGTAGCTCAAGTATCATATATATAGCCTCAAGTAGCTTACATCTAACACATGCTCAAAGTGAGTTACCCTGTTAATATCATGATTTGATACTGAATTTTCCCAAGTCTTCTAAAACTAAACTGACGTGTAGTGGAAGGTGATGACAGTGCCTTCTACTGAGCCATGGGCACTGTGGACTATTAGAAGGTAAAGAAGAAGAAAAAATGAGCTCAATCCTTCCAACAACCACTGACAGCTTGAGAGAAGTGCAGTTTCTACTTTCTCGGAGAGCGAGCTACCCCTTAAATGAGAGTGAGGAGGGGCGGATCCAGGCTCCACACCTTCTGGTCACTCAGGTGCCTTGCTTGGGTTCGCCCTGCCTTCTCACCTGGTGCTCAACCATTGGGTTAGGCTGTGACTTGGCAATTCTGCTGCAATATGCTTAAGTGTGCTAAAGACATAGAGCAACAGAAAGCCAGGTTCAAATTGAAATTGCCTGATTTATATCTGTTTTTAGTGTTTATAAAGAAAATTAAGAAATTTGCTTTGACTGGAAGGTTGAGCTTTGAAGGATGAAAGAAGAACATGTAGTTTTACTGATGAAGGAAATAAAATGGGACGCTTCTGGTTTCTGTAGAGGTATAAAGTAACTGTGAGATGATGTTGACACCATGCAAAAGAGATCCTACTAGTAGCAAATGTTTTCCTTTTAGATATGGATGGGCTTCAGATTAGGGAGTGCATGTAACTTCTAAATCTGATTCCAAGTCAACTCCATTTCTAACTTTTAAAAATGGCTAATGCTGTTTTGGTTACTGCCTCTGCTACAGAAATGTTCTGGTTTTCTGCTTATAACTTTATTAGATTTAAAGAAATAAAAACCAAAAGCCTGTATTTTTTAGGTTTTACTGTATCAGCTGTCACTTTCAAGCATGAGATGATGATGATGATTAACTTTTCCTGTATAGGTCTGAAATCACCAGAAGAACCACTGGTGTATTTACCACCAAAGGATGCCTTCCCTAGTGACCCCCGGGTAATAAATAGACAGAGAAGTTCTGATTATCAGTTTCCATACTCTCCATTTTCAGACACACAAAAGGGGACAGCAGAAGATGGACTTTATACAAGACAGGTGGAGAAACTTGAAGATGAATGTGAGCTAGCAGATCACTCTTTTACAACACAGCATTCCATAAGTGCAATAGTAGAGACTGTAATATTAGAAGAATACAGTCTTTTTGTAAAAAAGATTCAGGAAATTTTGCAGGAAAAAAATATTTCTTATGTGAGTGGTATGTTCACACCAGTCATCTTGGGCCAAGAGAGGATAATGAGATTTTCTGAATATATATGTTTACAGACATCAAAGGTTTCTGTGCAAGAATATGTAGAGACTCTGAGTGAGAAAATGAAGGGTGTTGTTTTGTCCTCTTCGTGCATTAGACATACTCCATCAATTTATTGTAATCCTGAATCAGCAGAAGTAGTTCACACTGCTGCACCGCAGCCTCCACCCAACGCGTTACCTATCTGCAGGGACTCTGACACGACACTTTTAACGGAGCCATCGAGTAACAATGTGGTGGAAGATCTTGATTCTGTTGAGCAACAGTCATCGAGCTTGTCCATAGTGAAGGAAGAAGTAGAACACGTGAATGCTAAAGCAGAAGCTGTGCTGACATGTGATCAGACACCTTCTAGTGGTAATTTGATGGAGCCACCAGAAAAGACTCAGAAATCCCCGGAGAACTTAAACATCTCAACCCAACCAGGTCTTTCAGATTTTATCAGCCAGTTAAAACCTGAAGTATTTAACAGTTTGGTTGAAATTATTAAAGATGTACAGAAAAACACTGTGAAATTTTATATTCATGAAGAGGGGGAAAGCATTCTCTGCAAAGAAATCAAGGTAAATGTGTTCAATTTCAGCCTCTCTGTAGTGTTTAAATAGAATGGTGTGGCTTTCAAACCGGAATTTATAAAACTGGACTTGAAACAAAAGGGAGTCTAAAATTTGCTTCACAAAAGTTTGAATTGTTACAGTGAATTGTGAGAACAGGCTGCCCTGCCGCAGTTCTTGTTTGAGGCTTTCAGTCTGTCTTGATTTGGCATTTACCTAATTCTTATTGTTTGAAAAGCAGAACTGGTTGGAGTTTGGGTCTTTGTGCAGGTGCAGCCAATAGAGTTAGGCTTGTGGGAGGTTTTTGGAAAGAGTATGATGATATTTTCATGTATTCTTGCTAAGATGTTATGTGTAGTGGTGTGGTTTTTTTTTTTTCTTTCTTTTTTTTCCCCTTTGGTTAATAGTCCAGGTAGCTTTAGAGATTGCTGTTATTCTTTATTTAAATGTGCAAGATGAAAGTTGAAGGTAAAGTCATAAAAATTCATGTTTTCTTGAAACTTCATCCAGTCTTAATAGACTGTCAGCTGGCCACATACATGCTACTCTGTAAGACTGACCGACCTGCTAAAGGAGCCTGTTTCTGTGTTGCTGCATCCTTCTGCTTAATGTATCAGAAAGACAAGTTGTCTCTCTGGAATTCATCTGAATGGGAAACTTATTACTGTTGTCATCTTCTGGAGAATGTTTTGGCTTAACTAGCTTTTCCCTTTTTTTTTTTTTTTTTTTTCTTTTTTCCCCCCACCATCTCCTTCTGTGGTGTCAGGAGTATCTTACTAAGTTAGGTAATACAGAGTGCCATCCAGAACAGTTCCTAAAAAGAAGAGCTGCTTTAGATAAACTGTTGATAATTATTCAAAATGAAGACATCGCCAACCTCATCCATAAGGTAATTCACATACATAAGTGTGTACTACATTTTAAACCATAGCCAGAAGAACTCACTGTGAGCAAGGGCTACTGTCTTAATATTTAAACAACAGTCTGATTAGCTGCCTTTTCAAAGAAACAGAATTGCTTGTGGTCATGCCTAGTTCTATTACATCGTATACCCGTAACTACTCTACCTGCATATTGTTGGTAATGAATACTTCTGGTGCATTTTAGCAATTAATAATTTTTCCTAGCCCTTGTTAAGTTCTGTTGAGGTTCCAGGTTCTGTTTTTAGTTCTCTACTGCTGTAACAGCAAGTGAAGGCAGCTGTTAAAGTGACATTAGGTATCCCTGAACCAACATCTGTAATGTTGAGCAAGAGATTAAAAATAATTTTTAGATCTGTTTTAAAGTTTGACAAGAAGATTCTTTATCTTTTTTTTAGCTATGATCTTCGTTTTCTTTTCCCTCATATACCTCTCTTGATTTTTAAACAGGTACCAGGCTTAGTAACTTTGAAGAAGCTTTCTTGTGTCAGCTTTGCGGGTGTTGATAGTTTGGATGATGTGAAAAATCACACTTACAATGAACTCTTCATGTCGGGTGGCTTTGTTGTGTCAGATGAATCTGTCCTTAATCCAGAGAGCATCACAATGGGTAAGTGTGATGCTTTCTGGAGCTTTAAGACACAGACAAAAAAAGGCAGCAGTCTTAAGATATGAGAAGACTGTCATACTCAGAGGTAATATTGTGAATTTTTTTGAGAACCTGAATCTTTTACTCACTGGCCTGTCTGGAGAATGTGTGAACACGGAGATCTTGGCTTCTGAAGTTTGTCTAGTATGTATACAGGGCCCTTTATTCCTTACTCAGAACCATGAATAATGTAGTAAAAAAATACTGGAAATCTGTGTTCTTTCAAATTTTCTTTATCTGGAATTGAATATTTATCTTTAGGTACCAGTTCTCATAGGTATTTTAAAAAAGCAGATCATGGTGACTGAATTCAGCTGTTTTGAAAGCAGATACCACTGTTAGGCTTCAAAACAAAACCTGTCTGTTTTGGAATATTTTTGTTGGCTAATCATCTCGGAATAAAACCTAAAGTATTAGGGCAGTGTTCATAGTTGTGTAAGTGCTTTGGTGAAAACTCAAAAAAACAAAACAACTCTCCCCTTTTATGTATATGTTGAAGCAGTGTTTTTCATTTTGCTGACCGTGAAATTTAACTTCTTGTATCTCCTAAACAGATAAACTAAAACAGTTCTTAAAGTTTCTGGAGGATCTCAGTACACCAGATGGAAAATGGCAATGGAAAGTCCACTGCAAAATGCAAAAAAAACTTAAAGAGCTGGGGAGGTAAGCAGTGATCTTTCATAGACCAGTTGCTAAAATCTTCAGCTTTAGTTACGCTCTCAAAAATCCCAATGAAGTAGAACTTAATGTTATGTCCATCTTTTAACTGAATTTTAATGCTTAGAGTGACCTTAAATCAAATGTCTAATATTTTTTTCCATCACAGACTGAATACTAATGCCCTGAGTCTGTTGACCCTGCTGAACACCTATCAGAAGAAGCACTTGGTTGAAATTCTGTCGTACCATAACTGTGATTCGCAAACTCGAAATGCACCAGAATTAGAATGTCTTATCAGGCTTCAGTCTCAAAACATACAACAGCGACACGTTGTCTTCTTAACAGGTTACAAACAAATACGACTATCTTTCTCCCTCTTACGGTAATAGGTGCTAAATCGTAATGCAAAATCTCCTTCTATGTATTTAGAAAAGAATCTCAAGCCACTTTCAAATTATGCTGATAATGGCATAGTTGTTGCTACTGTTGATGACTTCATGCAAAATTTTACAAGTCTTGTTGGGTATCACAACTCAGTTAATGAAGAAGACAGCCCATCTCCCTCTGCTCAGGAAAGACAATCAGGTAATACATTAAAAACATTCATTGTTTCTTCAGCTAACTAGAAGTGTGAAGTGGAGGTCCTTGAATTAGTGTCTTTGTGTAAATGAATGTGATAGATGGTAAAGAAAACCCAGCCCAGCTCTTAATCTACTGCTTTAAATGATGGAAAAACAGCAGCGGGGATGGAGCACCAAAGGAGATCTTAAATACAGAATTATAGGCTAACAAGGTATCCTGGAAAGCAGGCATATGCCAAAAAGTTGTAATTGTCTGTTTTCAGGAGGATAAGCTGTCATTAAGATGAGCTGTCGTTATGATGAGCTATTGTTAAGGTAGCTCAGAAACTAGACAAACACCTGAGATAGTGGTAGTTGTAGTCCTGTAATTGTCTGATCAATACTGACCTCCTGTATAAATTTAGATGCTGTTTTGACATAAACCCCATTGGAGTTGGGGTTTCCCAACACTTTAAACATGAACACAATGCTCAGAAGCTTTTAGCATCGGAATAACTGGAATCAGAGGGTTAAGTGTGTATGTTGAGTAAGTGAACAAGAGGAACAGAAGACCAAGACTTAAACGATACTGGACTTGCAGACCTTGAAGCATAACACTCTGTGAGTAGTGTATAGATTTTCTAACAAAAGTTTGTATTTCAATAGAATAGGAGTTTCTTTTTCTTTTTTTAACGCAGTTCATGTAGAAAATGATGGAAAGGATGAGGAGGACATGTCTCTGGATTCAGGAGATGAAGCATCGCAAATAGAAATCTGCACTGATGCCTCTAAATATGATACTCATTTGGAAACTTTGCAGACTGAGACCAAGAGCTCACATGGAGTAGATGCAAAAGAGAGCTGTGTGTCAGAGTTATCTCCTGAAGCACGAAAGAGTTTGATGGAAAAGTCTTCTAAAATTGACATGGAAGAGAGACAGCCAATTACTCCGGTTTCTACAACGTGCTCTGCTGAAGGAGAAAAACACAATTCAGTTGAACGAGCTCCTTTCAATAACTTCCAGGTTTACAGCAGACCATTAAACATGTCTCATCAGTTCAGTCACTTTAATGTACTCACTCATCAGACTTTTCTGGGAACAACATACCCACCTTCTACAAGTCAAAACCAAGAAGGAGGCAGTTATTTTCTATCTGCTTACAGTCAGAGCATGGATACAGAGAAATCGTCACTGCCTGGTGGTTGGGATAAAAACTGTGATTCTTGCAGGCCATATTCAAAACAGAAATAAGCTTGTCTTTTTTATAAGTTGCTGTGGACTTCCTGTTTCTAAAATGTTGGATTAACAATTTCTATTTTATTCTGGAACAAAACATTTCTTGTCCTTTATCTCAAAGTTTTTCTGATCTTATTTAAACCATGATGGCCTGTACCTGTTGGAAGCATCTGAAGATTGAAATAAATATATATTTTTAACATTTATTGTACTTGAATTATCTTGGTTGTTGGCACTTTTAAGTTTCTACATTTGTATTTGACCTGTACATAGGTTTCAGTTTGAAGTCTGTTTTAATGTAAAATTGAATGTTTGCCTAAAGTATGTGAAATGGCGAGTTTTTTTTAACTGTAAGTATCCAATTCACTTTTCTTTACCTAAATATCAAAATGTATGTATTTATTTGACACAATTTTGTACGAACGTTTTTACATAGCTATAAGGCAGTGTAGTTATTTTAATGACTGGATCTTGGCAAAATACCTCAATTAGATTAACAAATGGTGCAGTTCCATTACAAAAATGAAATAAACTCTTAATGCACAAGGGACTTGCTAACATGCTGCCTTGTCTGTGGTTTTTATGCTGTCTTCAAAATACAAAAGAAACATAGCCAAACTTGATTTCATAACTAGCAGTTCACTTGGTGTAATTATTAGAGCAATATCAGAATGATCTTAAAACTTGTATTTTACCCTTATAACTACAGCAGTGATGTTTTAGTGACCTCAGTAATTCAACTTGCCTCCTGCCCTTCTTCAGCACAGTGAGTCCTGGTGCTTTCCTGCTTTTTAGATTTGTTATTATTCTGCATTTAGAGTTCTATCTTTTTTTTAGCTTGACCTTTCAAATTTCACATATGCTGAGTTAACCTTACTTTTCTGAGGCAAGTCTTTATTTGACTCAGCTCATGCATCATCTCCCTATGGCTGCTGGATAACTTACTTGAGGGTACACGGCTGGGGTGTCTCAGTGCTACCCTTGTTACTATTCGTGTTTTTACATATGCTAATGTGCTGACTTTTATGTTTACTGTTCTTGTTTTCAAGTTGTCTAAAGTCATATTTCTTTGCTGTTTTGTAATTTGATCTTAGTGTTTGAATGATGGGTGGTTTAGAAATGGGTAATAATGTTTGAAACTACATAGCTGTAAACTCAAAGTTAGTTGGAATATATAGAATTGGTTAAAAATTATAGGCTTTAAAAACAAAGAAAATGCCATTCACTCTTGGGTATGAATGCTTGTTTGATTCACTTCTTTAAATTAAGGACAAACCACCATGGCAAGACTGGTATAGCTTTTATCACTGCCCCTTAGCACTTACATGGTAAGTACTCTTATCTCTTTATCAACAAACTGGGGATGGACTTTGTGAAAGACCATTCTACCAAGTCCATCATCAAGTGTGGGCTCACCTAGTATGGGACTTGGCATGCAAGAGGACAGAGTCTGCTTTCATTCCCTTAGCTGCTGCTGGTAATATACCTTTCATATTCTGTTTATTTCTTAGAACAGTTGCTGCTGGAAAAAACCTCAGTTTGGAGGTTTTGTAGTATTTTATCACATATCTCAATTAAATTGAATTCAGATTAGGTACCTTCTGCAGAATCTCTAGAAGAAAAATACTTCCACCTCAAATTATCCTGTATCTTGAAGCCCAAAAGGAAATCAATCTATTGTTTAATTCCAGCAGGAAGCATTGAATGCTAAGCTGTTCAGACCTTTGTTTTTAAGTTGACTTCTTTAAACTGAATTCTGCTGTCATGGACTCAGTCCAATACCATATTAAATGTCACTATCCTCTTTCAGTTGGGGTGGGAGACAGCATTTCTGCAGTGGTAAATAATAAATATAATAACAATGATAATATAATGAATAATGAGGTACAATCAGTTTCCTATATTTAAAAATATCTACCCCCTCTCTTAAAGCCATTAACAATGAATCATAAACTTTATTTATAAAAAAAAAAAAAAAAAAAGCACAATACCACAAAAATCCATGTAGCAATTTTTTACAGTCTTTTGGTGTCTATACTAAATGCATGTTTAGGCAGCACAAGGACCATTCTGAAAATGTAGTTAAATTTATTTTCATTCTGAAAAGTAATGTGACCCTGTAATCCTATCAAAAATTGCATAATAATTTATTTAATAAAAATAATATAGGTAGTTCACAATTACAGTAGCAAAATGCTGTGCTGCTACATTTAAATAATTCAGTACAGTCTTAAGTACCTTTCAAAATGGTGAAATAAAGTTCTCTTCTTGAGCTTTAACAGGAATTAGATCTGACTCCAACTCCTTTTGCTTCTGCAGGAGGCCCTGAAATGAATGCAATTGCAATGTGAATGCTCTGCTTCCTTCAAGCAGTTTGAACTAATAACATGCCACTGCTTTTTACTTTAAAACAATTTGTTAAGATGCATTGCTTTCTAAATGCACAGCTTCAAGCAGGACAACACAATCTGTTCAGAAGGGAGGGAATTTGGGTTGGCAGGTACTGGCTTACAGTGCTAACATTAGATATGTTCTAAGGCAGCATTACTGTCTGATCTAGAACAGCGTCACAAGTATCAGGATGTGCTGCTGCATATTTATACACAAAAGCTAAAATTTTCCTGCTTTGTTAATGGCTCTCACAGGTACTAGAAAATGAAGAAACCCTGAAGTAAAAACAGTTGCAACTGCATGATATGTAGCACATAACAGCTATGTATGAGTAAGCCTCCAGGCATTCATAGTTAGACTAACAAAGCCATTCCCCTGGTTTCAAGTTTTCTAAAATTCTCCACTGTTTCATAGCTAATCTAATGACCAAAGACTCCTTAAAGAGAGACTGTGAAGAGTCCAAAGGTGGAAGCAATGCATTACTAAAGCAAAATTAATGCAGAGAAATAAAGGTAGAGGTCAGGGTCCAATCATACATGATGGGAAAAAAATGGCTTAAAGACTATGTAGTTTGTAGTATGTAGTATGTAGTTAAAGACTATATAGTTTGTGACTATGTACTAGTTTGCAATATTCATTTTGACCTTAGTATGTATGCACATACATGCTTATGCAATGACTTTTCACTTACCTGCCGTAGTTCTGACAGTCCTTTTAGAATTGCTTGTTGTCTCTCTCTGATTTTAACTACATCAGGATTTAGAAGAGGATCTCTAGTGTGATCAGAGCTAAAAATCTGTCGTGGCACTTGGTAAGAATCTAAAAATAAATACATATATGAAATTAGTAAACAATACGCTTATAAATTTGTTCAAAATTTGTAGTAGTAGACTTTCACAACTTGTAGAAATCAAGTTTGGGTTGCTATTTTATTATGATCACTAAGTCAAATACTGCTTAGATTCCTGAAACCAAAAGCTGTATGTAGTAATACCAGAGAAGTGCAATTATATTTCACTAGACAAAAAACCCAGATAAAAGAATTAAAAATGTTTTTTTTTCTTTCATGAATTTGTGTTTTGGTTGCACAGGCTTTCTGTACAGTGCTCTGACAAATATAGGTTATTGCAAAATTCAGTAAAAGCAAATAGCAAATGGAACAAAATGCATAACTTTGAACTGAAGTGCTGCAACATCTCTCCTGCACGAATCAGATCACAATACATTGCAGTACCATTAAACTGTCGATACTGTGGGTCGTGTGTTGAAGGTCTGGTCACTGGTGCATCTGGATCGAGGTAATACACTTCGTTTGTTCGAACATACGGAATGAACTGTGAAGAAGGAGGTCTTCCAGCTTCCGGAACCGCAGGAGGGAAGCTCTTCTGCTGTATATCTGCCTTGGTATTTTTCTCTCTTCTACTATTGTTATATACTTCCAATTTCCTGCTGCATATCTGTTTTTGTTGTGCTTGTAATCTGTTCTTAACTGCTGGAACAGGTAGTGAGTCAGATCTGTATGAAACAATTCCAGTTAATATAAAAGCATCCACAAAAGTTTGATAAACAGTGGAGAGAAAACATTCTGCACTACAGTGGCCAACTGGATGAATTTAAGTTCATAGAAAAGATTAAAAATCAGGAAGGAAAAATGTACATATTTCACTATGAATGCATTAATACAGAATATTGACATACCTTTCTTCATTCAAATGATTCTTACGGAGTTGTTCTTCCTAGGAAAAAAACAAAGAAGGCAAAAGCATGAGTACAAAACTTGATGCTTATATTAAATGCTCATATTACAAAAGTTTGTTCTGAAATTCTGAAAGGACTGTATGATCTGAGCTCTCACAGGAGACAGATATTATCAAAGACGTGCATTAAAGAGACTTGTAGTATCTATGAACTCAGTTAAACTAATAATAGAAGAACTTATTCTACTTCTCTACGTCTATGGCAGCTCAAGGCACAAGCAGAAATTGTATACACTTTTTCTTAATAAGTCTATAATGATTATCAATAAAGCAAATATACACTTCAGAAGATTGAACTAATACTGAAAGCTCCAACCACGCTGAACAAAACTGCTGTAATACTGTTCTTCACACAAAGAGGAGGTAGTAGGAAAATTCTCAGAACTTGAATTATATCCAAGCAGAGCTGAGTGAAATAAATCTTAAAAAAGATATTAATCATTGTTCTTAGAGAAAAAATAGTTACCTTTCTGATTCTATGTCCCTTATTCTTCAGTTCTTCATGAGGTGAAGGAGACCTATCTGAACAACAACTCTTTTTTTGGTAGAGATTCCCAGGGGTATTTCTTTCTACCAACTGAAGCAGCTCCATTTGTCGTCTTACTTTATTTTCTTCCCTTTGTTTTTGCTGTAGTTTGGGGTATCTTTCTGATGCTGGAATGTATCTTTTCTCAGGCTTGTTTATATTCCAGTCAGGTCTTTTGCCAGGTTTTTCTGAAGCTTTAACTTGTCTTTCTTTTCTTGCATATTGTTCATACAGCTCACTATGGATGTCACCATTCTCTTGTCCTGAAATTCTGTTTTTATCTGTATACTGCATTTCTTTCTGGTATTTTTTGCTGTTAGAGGTTTCTTTATATTCTATGGAAATATCCGGTGACCCGCAACATGAAGTTCTTTCCTCAGCTGTATCAGTGCATGCTGAAGTAGTATAGTCATCTAAAAAAAGTAAATTAGATCTAAGAGTAAACTATTCGAACATTTGGCCTAAACAAATAGAAATAAAAAAGCTTTCACTTTTCAAGTGAGAAGAAGATTCTGTCTGGGTAAGTAGCAACAATTGTAAAAAGCTTTTCTAAATATTTGAATATAAGCTTTCATTTTCTAATGGGTGTAGTATACCTATTGCAGGATTATTGACAGTGTTTCTTTAAGGATTCATTAAGAACCCATTCCAGCTCAATACCAGTGCATGTGATATAAGCCTGAAGACTACAACAACATATGCTTCAATTCCTTAATAAATTTAATCCTGCATGGCTTATGGCCGTGACTGTAAGCCAACACTGTACTTCAGATCAGAGGCTGATCTGAATTTGTAATAGGCAGGTACCAATAAAGACATACAATTGATTTAAAAAAATACAGTAATATATTATTATATTTTCAGTAGCCTGCGTCTGTCCAAGCATTTATTTTTAGTTTTATACCATTTTGAATGACAACGATTTGGCCCTGTTGCACAGTTACACACATTAGCTGTCCTGCTGTCTGTCTGTAAGGTACAGGGTGACTAAACTGAAGGACTACTTACCTGTCTGTACAGCAGTATCTTTCCAAGAAGTCTGCTGATCAATGTTAATGTCAGCAGAGAAATTATGACTTTGACGTGAAGCATCAGTATTACAGTTTTCAAATTCACTGCCACCTGAAAACAATCAAAAAATTTGTTTCATGTAACAGCATATATTCTATTTAAACTATGCTGTCATGTTATCAGACTGTTCTAGCTTACAGCTCAATGCAAAAGATTGAGAATTATGATTCAGATCCTAAAATACTGCCTGTTTCACTGAAAATCAAGCCAATCCTTTGTAGGTCTGAATATTCCACATGCACTCCTAATAACAGCCTTGTATTTCTTCTTTTATGTAACGCAGCATTTACTAAGATATGGTATTCATGGTATTAGAACACTGATATTATTGAAAAGATTCTTTAAATAAGCTGAAATTAAATTTGGTTTCTGAAGCAAAGGAGCAATTTCAGGCCTATTACAAAAACCCCACTCACAATTTGCACACAAACACCAAAGGAATAGGCAAACTGAACAGCAAAATGGCAGTACTTACCCCCCCCAAGATTCTTCTTAAGTTTTGAAATGTCATGTCCTCTCTGAGCCAAATCTTGGATGCGCTGTTCCTGTTTTAATCTCTGTGCTAATTCTTGAGCTTTCTGCATCGTCTGATACAGCTCATTTGTTTTCAGAATCACAAGTTCCTTAAAAAAAAAAAAGTAAACGTAGGAATTTATTTTGAGAATGATTATTTAATCTCCACATAATCCCAAATGTTTATATAAATAATGTCAAAATATTTTCTTGCTTTGAGTAAAGTATCTTAAACAAAAAGAAACAACCAAAAACTAGCTGAGTTGGATGCAATACCTAACATGTAACTTTTAAATGATCAAGTCAGAAGCTCTGCTGTACGAATGAAGCTATTCAATCCTACCCTGAAAGAACTAAATGTGTATTTTTTGTATTTAAAATTTGCACTTAAAATGCATATTTCTGCTTTAATTGAAAGTACACCTGCATTTTTGCCAGTTCTTATCCATTCACTTTCCTGAAAGGCCTGTCCAGAAAAAGAAACTTGCCTTAAACTTGTATGGTACTGTATTAAATGAGGAAGCAGATCTTGATTTCAAATATCAAAATGTCAGGTAGTTTTCAAAATGAGGAGGCAGCATCATTTTGAAGGGAAACAATTGTTTTCTTCAGTGAAACAGTATTATTGCAGACAATGATCTGGAAGTCTGACTACCAATTTGAAGCTCTGAAGGAGTTTCTTTCCATATATTAGAGCAATTACGGTCATTTTAATAGACATGAGGCAAAATTCTTTTTCAAAATATACACTGTTAGTTTTCAATGAACTTAAAAAACCATACCAGAGTACTACTTCAAAACAGATTACCTCATAGGTCTTCCCATTACCTGCAATATTTAACTTCACTACATACAGAGAAGTCAGTAAAAGATTTCCACCCCTCTGCACTAAGCAAAACACAAAAACCCACCTCCTTTTGTTTTTGTTTAAGCAGATCTTCTTCAAACTGTTTCTGCATCAGTTCTTTTTCTCGTGCTAGGCGCTGTTCTTCCTCTTGTTCCTCCAATTTTCTCTTCTCTTCTTCCAGTTGTTTCTTCTTCCGCTTTTCTTCCACCTGAGCCATTATTGCTTTCTAATGGTATCATAAGAAAGTAGAATTAAAAGGTATGAAAACAAAGGAATTAGAAGCTAGTTACTTGTATTCTTCTGTGTGCATCCATGATACTTGAAGGAAAGATAAAAAAAAATGAGGACAGTTTATTCATATACGTGACAGTAGTAGGGAAAATAGCTGTCTAACAGATCATGCTATTAACTAGAAAGTACTTCCAATGCTTTTTTACTAACAATTTCTCAAAACATGGCTAATTGCCTTCCCATTGTTTTTTACAACCATCAGCCCAGCAAAGCAGTCTGAAGACAAAATACTCAGAGATAAACAAAAGTCTCTTTTTATGTTTTCATTGTGAAGTTCACAGAACGGGTGTATGTAAGTATCAGCCCTCCTGATAGTAGCAAAGACTGAAAAAAAGTACACACAAACCTTACTGGAGTTCTAAAGGCTACACTGCATCATTTTGAGCCAAGAATTCAGTAACAGAAATACAATCAATGAATATAAATATTAAAAAAACATAGAGGCTGAGAGGAATGCTATTAAACACGTGTAGGTGTAATCTGAAGTCTAAGTGTTGTCTCAACTGCCTCACTGTTATTAAATTATCATGCTTTATTCACTTTTCTTCCATTCTTCTCATTAAAATAGCTCTAGACCTTAAAACAGAAACCCACCTGATGTTCCAACTGCTTCTGCCGCCGTCTGTCTCTCTCTTCAATCTGTGCAGGATCCAGGAGAGCTGTCATTGAACGAAGGAAACTACAAAGAAACATGTATGTGGCTTTCTTATCATAAAGAATAAATCCAAATACCTTCTTTAATTAGAATTCTCAGATTACAAGTAATTTTTTCATATTGATGAAACTGCATTGTATTAATTATTAAATTTATAGAATTTGTTATATTAAGGAAAAAAAATAAGGTTACTCGCAGTAAATTTTATTAATGAACAACAGAAGCATGTGCATATTTCAGAAATGAAACCACATGCAATCCTGAAAAAAGCAGAAATGAATAAGATCCAAAGATCAGATTTGAGGCATCTTACTCAAATATTTATTTAATTTCTAGGGGGTACCAGAAGTGAACTGGATGGGAAGATGATTGTCCTTACAAAGTTCACTCACCTGGTTTTCTGACTGTGATCCAAAGCACTGTTTTTAGCACCTTTTTCTGCATTTTCCACTTTTGAGGGCATGAAGTTGCCTAAAGCTGCAGGTGAGAAAGGGTGAACAAAAGCAGTCAGCTCCTTAGGGTCAGGTGACAGGCAAAGACTTTCAGGCTGCTTTTTGTACATTCCATTTAAGGGGTGTTGTGCGTTAGTATTAAGGTGGTTCTTTAAAGAATCAAAATGCATTGCCCATCTGTCATGCTCTTCAGCCTAAATAAATATGAAGCAACAAAAAACGGAAATGTGCTCAATTACATTTTCTAGAAGGCACGGTTAACAAAAGAGACAACACATTTCGTACACCAAACAGTTGAAAATCTTTGTTATGGAGTTACACCACACAGAACAATTCATTCCTTAGGTGGAAAACCAAAGTATTTCTGTTGCTTAAAATGCAAATTGGAGCAGAAATTATACTGTGGATCAATACAGTTGGTCAGCAGTAAAGTGCTTCTAATATATTTTCAGCAAAAACAAACAAACTAGAAAGTAGAAAGTGGAGGAAAAAAAAAAGTTAAAAAAAAAAGTCAAAGAATAAGTTAATAACATGAACAGGTTTTATTCTCACTCACATTTACCCACACCACTTCAAACACGGACAGCAGCAGCATTACTGTGCTTCGGGTAGAGATACTACTTTATACCTCCTTATTTTCAGTCAGACAGGCCTATTATAAAATAAACACTCTTCCAGAATCTCTTTCATTCTTTTAAGAATCCAATCCTAACAAAGCCTAAGCTGAAACTTCTGTAGAGGTGACTGTTTAAGACTCCCTTCCATATCACACGGCCTTATCTTTACAGCTCCATTTTTGCAGCTGGACATTTTACATAAAGCACCTTTGTTTTTGCTGTAGGTACTGAGAACATTTTTTCTTCTGAATAATATAATTGTTTGTCTGAGAGGACTGTAAGATGGCTACTTCAAGATTTCCTTTTGGCAGAATGCAAATTAACATACTCTATTTAAAGCTTTGCAGGAGTACATTCTTTAAACCAGAAAAAATCCTTTCTTGAAGAGAAATTTTATTCCTATTTTAAAAGAAGCAATAGCATAATCTTAATAAGCATCCAAATGAATCTTTCTCCCATTCCCTAAGTAAATCTTGCCTTCCCTTTAAACATCTTGATGTGTAAACATATCAGAGAAGTTAAGATAACTGCGTTATGTAAGTCTGTAGTACAGAAAGGTTCAGATTGTAACATGAGATGCAAACAGGAAGACGAAGAAAAAAGATTAAGGACATACAGTTTTCTTTCAAGAGGCTGGAAGTAGATTACTGTCAAGTTGGTAACTGCAGCCATCTCCTTGTGCCACACCCATCAAATAAAAAACATGGCACCTAACGCAGGAATCTTTTACAGCTGCGTTACCTTCAGAGCTACAAAATGTCCCATTTGCAAAAGAAATTCAGTTCCCTCAGGGGCTCAAGAAAGGAGAAGATTTATGCTGTAAGTGTGTAACTGACCTTAGCAACAAGGTGGGGTTGGTTTGTTTTGTTTGTTTGGTTCATTTGGTTTTGGGGGTTTGTGTGTTATTATTATTATTATTTATTTTTTATTTTTTTAGAGGATAGGTAGGAAGCTTCTATTACTGTGAGCCATAGAATTGAGATAATGCTTTTCTGTATAGGAATTGTGTGACTGCTGTAATAAATGCTTCAGCTTAGAGTAAAAACTATAATGTACTGATAAAGAAGGCCACAGATTACAAACGCTCCTATGAGGTGAGTTGTGGTAATGGAGATTCTTGCTAACTGATAACATGGAGTATGGCGAACATTTATCATACGTGGTAACAGATACAACCCTGGCTTAAACCTTCGTACAGTAATTTGGAAATCAGGGTTCTAACAACATTACAGTCTTGCTGAGTGTTTCTTCATTTCAAGAGACAGATGAAGAGACTTTAGAAGACTGTGTCAGTCTGTATAAGAATGTAGAATACTTCACCAACCTTAAAATCAGAAATAAGGTAGAAATAGTAACAGAGTAAAGGAAGTATGTCACTCTTCCATAATAAGAATCTGAAGGGGTATGAGATATATTGCCCAGATCAGCCAATAGTGACAGTATTAGAAGTCTCTTCACTTAACTGAACTGCAAATTATATGGGCAGGATTCCTTTGAGATCCAGTGTAAAAGATCTACGTTCAACAACCTGGAAAAACTGAAGGTTACAAAAGGTAGGGCTGTTTTCTTCAAACCTTTCTGGGTGAACAATTGTTTAAAAAGCTTCAGAAGCACACATCAAAATACTATTTCCAGAAATAGGATCTGAATACCTCTGTGATGCACAGTGCATGTCTCTTAACAATTTCTTCTCATCTCCTTCAGTAACTTACAGGAAATTTATTTTTTACAAGGTGTCTCACTAGTGTCTCTGCAAGACCTTACAACCCCTGGTCCTTTCAAACCATTGGGATTATGTGGGCAGGGGATTATAATAATACCACTATTTTCATCTCCACAGCAAGTACTTTAACACACCAAACTAGGCATGTTGTCCTCTGCCAGGCAAATATTGTAACACCTACTGCCTGAGGGTTCAGTTAGACTGTCCTGTGATCTTATGATGAATAACTGGACATACTACATTTCATTATGTCTTTGTAACTAGTTCTTAAGCCTAAGGCTTCATTTTTTATTTCTTGGAACAAAAATGAAACAGCAAGTTTTTCTTATTCCAAGAAGTCTCTCTGAGCCACATATACCTTTGATAAATTCATTTTTTCTTCTATTTTTCGTAGCTTAGCTT
The DNA here is from genome assembly GCF_905368555.1 of Meleagris gallopavo. Lineage (NCBI taxonomy): Eukaryota > Metazoa > Chordata > Aves > Galliformes > Phasianidae > Meleagris > Meleagris gallopavo. The sequence goes on along the minus strand of NC_139417.1, from coordinate 8,203,148 downwards.
CTTCCTTCTGTTTGTCCAGCTCTTCAAGCCACTTCTTCTGTTGCTCATGCTTCAAAGCACTCAAAGGTCGCTCCTGTAGCACAGCTTCCTGTAATAAGATATATGTTTGTCTATTACTTGTAGCCAAAATTCACTATGTTGTCTAGCCACATAACAAAGATGTGTCAGGAAACTGTGTCTTCAGTTACTTGGCAGAATTAGGCTGTTCTCTTGCACAAACAATGAATATAAGCTTGTAACTGTACTAAGTGTTTGACTGTTCCTTAAAAATGCTTCAATTGTTAGAAAGATGCTAAATAAGCCAGTCACTGAACCTTATTCTAACTTGAACCATCAGCCTCTTGCTCCAAACAATGTGACAATCATGAACAAAAATCCTTCTTCCTTATTGCTATAGAGCACTGCTCAGTCTGTGTTTCAGGTACATTCAGCCCCATAATCATTAGATCACTAATCTGACACAAGTAAATTCTACACAGCATCTTCAGTCATCTGACTTATTAATGGATATCCATATAATTTAACAAACTGATACTCCAGTGACACTGAGAATTTTCAATGCTATCTGACAAAAAACATTCTGTCAGTGTCTTTTCAAACCCAATTTCTTAAGCTTTTTTGCACCAAAACTTTTTTTTCCTGTGGTTCTGTTTTTGATATGTTCCCACTTATCTATTTCTTTAACATATGCCTAAAAGCTAAATAAAAATTGTTAACACCAAGTAGTGTTCTTCACATCAGCCTTTAACTATACTCAAGTCTTCAAACTGCCCATATTTTGATAGGCATTCATTCAGACACAATGCTCTAGATAGAGCACAATGATCTACTGAATTATTTTGGTCTAAAAGAACTACTGAAGCTATATATCTGTTATCAATAGATAAGGAAAAAAACAAACAACAACCCACAACTGCGTGCAAGTTAAAATCTTACTCCTAAAACAAATGCTATGCAACTGACAACTGGTGAGCCGAGAACAGTGTCTGCAAATAAAGAGACCACTTACTTAAGTCTTGATTTATTTAGTTTTTTGTTTTCTTTTTGTTTTGAATTAAATAGCCTTTAATGTATACAAAACAAATAAACCAATTTTCTAGAAGCTGCTACCCATTAGAACATCAGTAAAAACCTGTAATTAAACATGTCATATGCAATAGTTTTTACTTATGTGCAAGGAAACAAAGTCTTTTGGGGCAGGGTGATAATTTTTTTTTCTAGGAATACTGAGTTATACCAAAAGATGCCATTTATTTTTACTGTAACAACTGACAGTGGATAAAAACCACCTGTTTGACAGCAGCCTCCTCAAAGTCATGTTTTATCTGACATGCCATTTTCAGAGTTACACCTTACAACTTGAAAGGCAAGTTAAAATAAAAATGCTATGCTTAATATTATGTAAGCAATTAGGTATAGTAGAGAGCTAATGAACAATGTAAATAATTATATACTTATTATTATATAGCCACTTGATTATGCCTCAAATCATAATTGGAAAAGATTCATACCTCATAGTAATCAACATGCAAGGAAAGGAAGAGGTTGGTAGTGATACTTCACATAACTGATAAAACTAAAATTGGAGCAAAAGCTAAGTTTGATACAGGGAGCTGCATCACATCATGCCATCAAAGAGTTTAAACTAACCACTGAAATTTGATTCTGCTTCCAGTTAACATAGGATCTGTACAGAAAAGAAAATCTTGTATGAATTAAGAGCTCAAGAATTCTGTGACAGTGCTGTCAAAACTGTGTGCTTTTCAGTGTTTATAGATAGCCTTACCTTATCTGGGTCAACTGTTTCCATTTTTTCGGTACGATTTCTATCATTTCCAGATTTTGCCCCTAAATAAACCACATCTCCTTCCAAAGTTTCTTTCAGTTTCTTCTTCAGTGCTACCTGTTCATCTTCAGGAAAGGAAGCGGGGGAAAAAGCACAAAACTTGAGTGAAAATTCCTAGTACAGACATGTAGATGCATTTATTAAAATAAATGTCATCCCTACCATTCTGATTGTAAAATGGACTACAAGATTGTCACCACTGTGTGACCTAGCAGTTCAAACATGACTTTGCTCTTAAGAGGACGACCGCTGAGTCTCTGTCTAGAGGTGTAGGGGCAACAGGGTAATTTCTCTGAGAAGACTACAAAACCCTGAAGGCTTAACAACAATCAAGGAGAAACACAGCATATCAATTATCTCCACTTTGTTAAAACTAATGAGATTAGAATATGCTAATATTACCAAACCAATGGACACTGCAAACATCAAACCCTGTAATCAGAACATCTACATACAGGTTGTAGGAAAAAACAGTCCTGTATATCAATCATAAATAGCTTCATTTGTCATGGAGTCTTCAGCACTGTCTTAAACAGTTTTAACTTTCTACAGTGATTCCCTGTGGCTGGTGATGGGACAGGGCTGCAAACTGTTTCAAAGTCAAACTGCAATTTGTATTCAGTCATCCCTGTAGACCAGCTGACACTTTTCCCTTAAAAGAAACAAAGTAATTTGTTAAGGATAATGGCCATCAAGGAGTGAAGGGGTGACCAAACCAAAAGGAGTCAACAACTCCTACAATATGAAGCATTAAAAAAAACAACAAAAAACAAAAACAAAAACCCCACAACCCTATTTGGGAAAATATTTCTTATTTAAAAGAATATAAAAATATATTCTTATATAAAAATACTTGCAGTATTTTTTTGCAAGAAGTTATAGATTTTCTTTTTGTAGATTTTCTTTTTTTGACGTTTGGGAATTGATCTATTCTAGAGATTTACAGCAGATAACTTCCAAATCTGTAGCAATTGTGCTGATACAAGTAAAATTACAGAAGCATAAGTAATGCAAAGTTTGTTGGCATCTTTAGTGTCATAAATTCATAAAAATATAAATTGTGTGTATGGTAAGTACCTAATTCCTTCTTCCATTGGCTCTTTTTTGATTCTAATAAGGCTTTCTCTCCTTCTCTTTCACCCAAGGTACTAAACATGTCAGCGGGTTTCCAGGACTCCTTTCTATAGGTGAGGGAGAGAAAAAAATTACTTGAAAATCTGTTGATTTTAAACATAACTTTTTGATTAGTATTTACATCAATTCTTACTGTGATTAAGAACTACAATTCATTATGGGAGAAAATTTTTATGAACAATAACACAGATTTACGTACATAACTTTCTCTCTTGGTTGTGGATATGACTCTTCTTTCCTGCTTGAATTAGAGTTAGCCTCATCTGGAACAGATGGCATTTCACAATTGTTTTGGAGCAATGCTACAATGGTTTCCTCTGACGCCTTACTAGTGCCTGTAGTAGAATACATATACATGCCTAAATATATATATATTTGCACATTTATACATATATGCATATACACACACACAAGGAAATAAAAAATATGTGCCCACTAAACATTCTTCAATACTTACGACTTAAGGAACAGAGGAGACTTGCAAATTCACAACTATCTAACAAACCTGTTTTCTGCCCTGCTTGTACAGCTGAGGCATGCAAGTTACAACTTCAAAGGTATTCTTAGAATGCTAGACTTACAGTAAACACAATTGCCAGGGAGCTCAGATATTTGTACTCTACTTACTTTCAATGTGCCATATTTGTGGTGACAGAGTTGACCTCTTCCATGGGTCCAAAAATAAGAGTAATGATACAGGAAGATACATAATAGTTGTCATGCTTGTCAGCATAAGAACTACAGAATGAACACTACTCAGTAGTAGTATTACAGTTAAGCAGAAAGATGCATGTACATCTTGGGGTCAGAAGAAAATCTCAAGACTGCTCTTGAGATGCACAGCGATATCTGAACTCTTCGATCAACCAGAGAAGCCTGCATTTCTGAGGCTTTGTGAGTGTGGTGATGACAGTTATTTCCACAGAATCGTGGAATCATTTGATTTGGAAGGGGCCGTTTAAAGATCATCTATTCTAACTCCCCTGCAATGAATAGGACATCTACAGCTCAAGCAGGTTGCTCAGATTCTGGTTTTGTTCTCAAAATTCTGAGGTTAATGATTCAGTGACCTTCCACTATTTTTTTTCCCCCAGTTTTAGTATGAAACGTTGACAAGAGTTGCTTGCTTTTTTAGTCTGCAAAGTACTAGAATATTATCAAACCATTTCTAGTTCTTATGGTTAAAATTAAACACAGGCAATTTCACATCTGTAGTAGCAAGCAGTATTGGTCTTGAAACCATTAGAGAGTAGTGTCTCTGTCTGCAAATAAATATGAATTATGAATTCAACTCACAATTAAGCCTCACGTTTTGCTTTGTTTCCATGAAACTAGCATCAGTTAACTGTATGAAAACTTCACTGGACTGTAACTTACCTGTTTCCTCTTGCTTTTCACTGGGATTCTCAGATATATGCCTAGTTTCTCCTTTTACAATCATCAAAATCTGCTGAAGCTGTTCTTGTGTTAAACACACCAAACTTCTTAGATCTTCAGCTGATATATGTGTATTTTGATGTTCGTGTTTACTTTCTTGAACACTAAGATTCTCAGAATTGGGCTTCCTGTTTGTGGTATCTCTTTGGAAAATCAAAGAGTGATCTTTAGTTGTGGCTTCAAGCGAGGAAGGTTTAGTTACTTGCACTCTTTCACCTTTTGACATTGATAAGCTCGATCCACTCCTTGATTTTGCTAAGTTTTCCTGATTGATGCAAGCGTTTTGTGTTGACCTCAGCATATGCCCAGTATGCCTTATTCTCAAAGTCTGTTTAGACACTCTGGCTTTATTTCCCATCTGTTAAAAAAAAAAAAAAATAATAAAAAAATAATTCAGCATATATTACAGTAAGGAAAGAAATTCTCATAAGTAACAAACAAAAACAGGACTTGAGCAACAGGTAACAGTCTTTCTTTTCTTCTTCAATAGAATCTAACTCCATAAGAAAACAGTAAAGTATCTTCATGAGTACTAGAAATCACAGAATGGCCCAGGTTGGATCATAAATCTCCAACCCCCCTGCCACAGGCAGGGCCACCAACCTCCACATTGAGTACTAGACCAGGCTGAACAGGGCCTCATCCAACCTGGCCTTGAACACCTCTGGGGACAGGGCAATCACAACCTCTTTGGGCAGCCTGTTCCAGCAGCTCCCCACTCTCATAGTAAAGAACTTCCCCCTGACACCCAACCTAAATCTTCCCTCCTTCTTCCTTCCCTCCCTCCAACTTAAAATCATTTCCCCTTGTCCTGAAATACCTTAAGGGAAAACACAACACCTAAATCTGAATATTTAGAAGACATAAAAATAATTTTATATAGCATAACATTCAAAAGAATTCATAAATATTTTTATTTTCTTTGGCATTTCTTAAGCATGGCTTCAAGTGTTGATGATACAACCAGTGTTATTTCAGCCTTGATTTTTTCCATTCTGTAACTGTTACTCTTTCCAGGGTCTTTGTTGTATAATTGTAACTATCTCATAGATACTGAAACCTTTATCTACTTTGTCCCTCCAGCTCACTGCATTCCAGTTTACTCAGACAGGCACAGCCTATGTGACTATGTGGACAGTAAAACACATTTCAGATAAATTTTACCAGCATCCCTTTAAGATCTCTGAAAGTTCCAACTGAGATGATTTCCTGCACTGTTGTAACTTTTTGGGGAATTAAACAGAACCACTTTGTGATGGTAGAAGTTGTCACAGAACTTCTAATTCAAACTTGCTGAATATTTTACTGAACTTTTTGAAGCCCAGATTGGATATTAGGAGGAGGTTGTTCACCAGAGAGTGGCCAAGCACTGGAAGTAGCTTCTGAGGGCAATGGTCACAGATCCAAGTCTGCAGGCGTCCAAGAAACATTTGGACAATGCTCTTAGGTTGACCATGGTTTTTGGTAGTCCTGTGTGGAGCCAGGAGTTGGACTCAATGATCCTTATGGGTCCCTTTCAACTGAGGATACTCTATGATTCTATTTTTATAGCTATAATGATCCTGAGAAATACCCATTTTTTTTTTCATAAAGATGACTGATTACAAATATTGAGACATTTCAAATGTGTTCCCAAAATTATCTGCCAACGAACTGAATGGTATAATGTGTCTGCTAAATGAAATGTAGTTTTTTTCACTTACCTTCACTGCAGGCTTTGCTTTATCTTTTGGGAAGCAAAGACAAAAATATGAGAACAGTATTTAATAGCAACTTCTTCCTGAAAAATAAATCTTAAAAAACTCATAAGCTATTATAGTCATCAGACATCTTGTAAGAAAGGGGGAAGTGCCTTCCTGTAAATCTGCCCAGTATATGTGTATTTTTTTCTTTCGGTATAAAAAATTCAAATGTATGTTGGAAAACAAATAGAAACCTACCTAGATATATTTGAGCCATCTATTTCCAGTTGTACAGAAAAGTATTGTGCTTTCTTTGCAGTACCTATTAGACACCAGAAATGCTAACTGTTCTGACTGTCTGCAAAACACCTTATTATTAATATTTTACAATTCACATGAAAGTATTAAAATTTGAGAGTATGCTAAGTTGCCACTCTTAAAGGCAGGCGTTAAATCCTGACTCTGAGTCAGTGGCAATGATACCTCTTAGAATGCTAAGAACAGGGCCACTGAACATTCCAACAAATGATGCCAGCTACATTTGAACTAAGTAAAAGCACTTTCAGAGCACTGCCATTCCAGAGGTGTTGTGAGGCTTTGTCTCCAGTGGTCTGCCATTTCTTTTCGACTCAAAGTATTCCATAATACCTCACTGGTCAGCCCTCTGTTAAATGCAGAAAGTGCAGCCTCACCACTGCTGACAAAGGGGACAATGAGTTCCCTGCCCTGCTGGCTGCACCATTGCTGATGTAAGCCAGGGTGCCATAGGCCTCTGTAGAACAATTAGGGAAAGTGGTTCTGTGCTTGTACATAAGCATGTCTCACAAATAAAAAACTAGAGTTTAGATAAGCTCATCATTAAGCTTTAATGAGATGGGTCTTTTCTAGTGTGGCAGCACTGAGATCTGGTCTAAATAAACTGCTTAGTGAAAATGATAAACCTCGGCTACCAACTACTGAAGTACTGTAAATATGTAAGTGTGAAACAATACAGTTCTGTGTAAATCAAGCAAGGAGCTACTAGGCTTCTTTTTCCCTGGTAGTAAGATGCTACTGAATTGCAGAAATTCTCCTATTACATCAGTCAGAGCTTGAAAGGTTACTTCAGGTAAATAGTCAAAAAATACCAGAAGCGGCTAAAATCAGCCTCGGCTTCCCGTCCAGCACTTCAGTTTCAAGCTTCAGCCCATCTCTGCAAAATGGGAGAAAGAAAGAAACTGGAATCGTGCAGAGAAGAGGCAGCGGTGAGATCTGCACACTTAAACAAACCGCACTTCACGCTAACGCCGCACGCGCTCCCCTGACGCCGCCCGCAGCGCTCCGCTCACCTCACGCGCTGTCGGCCCTTTCCCGCCCCCTCCCCAGACGGGCTCCACGCCCCCCCGGCACCAGCGGGCCGCGAGGCGCCGAGCTAAGGCGGAGGGTGGGGTCCCGCCCCGCATAGAGCGGCGTTCCCGGCCGCCGGGTCCCTCTCTCCTTACCCCAAGTTCATGGCCCGACTGGGCCGCCGGCGGAGCCCGAGGGGCCGCCGGGCTCGCTCTGTGTGTACGGCGGTTGCCGGCCCCGCACAAGGAGTCGGGAGGCGATAGGCTTCCGCCGGGCCCCGCTTCGCCAACGGGCTGCGAGCACACTGCGTGGCCGGGCGGAGCGGCGCCTTGTGGGGGATGGAGTCTGCGGCGGTGAGCGGCTGGGGAGGGAGAGAAAGGGAGAAAGGGGGGAGCCTTCTGTCTCCTTGTGTACTCCTTTAGAATAGCAATTTCTGAAGCGTTTCACGTTGCAACTTACTATTTTATTTTATTACTAGTCATCTTTTCTTTCTTTCTTTCTTCCGGACAATAGAGTCAACATTCATATTCCTAACCTTCTAGTGAAAATCTCTTAATCTTTCTTTTTGGGGGCAAAAGAATTGCCTCCCGATTTCAGCTCGAGACAGCAGGTGGCAATATAGTTTCAAACATATCTGCAGAAGTTTAACTGCCCTAAAGAAACCATCTTACCAAGGGCTCAAAACGGCTTTTATTTCTGCTCCTGAAACAATGAGTTTCAATCTGTTAGGATTTTATTTTATAAATTAAGTATTAGTGGTTTGCTAGACAAGCGTGAAAACGAATTCTTTCTAAAAGCATGCAGTTCACACCTCTGTACATGGTTATCAAATGCTGCCATTTGAGGCTGTAACTAAAACTAGTTCTTAAATTATGTAGCTACAAATCTATTCTAAACCCAGCTCTTCAAATCCACTTAGTGGTAGTATTATGGTGGAGGGGAACACTTTGAAAGTAATAAACATCTCCTCTAAGTTCTGTATTTAATGCTGATTGCGAGCAAATATACACGAACTGCTGCAAAGAATTTGTACAGTACAGTAGATAACTGTAACAGCAGTGTGAGTACTGCTACATAGCTTCAGTTCTGGTAGCTGCAGAAGACTAAATATGAGAAACTCTTGTTTAGGACATATCAGTTTTACAGTAAACATACAAAGTCAAGAGTTAATAACATGCTAAGCTTCAGCAAAAACACAGTTTGGAATAAGCTCATTTACTTATTTTTATTGACATTAATAAAAAAGTGAAACAGAGAAACAGAAGCTGGAACAAAGTCACTTTTTAACCCTGCCTGAGTTCATCCCACCTTCCCATGGATCCCACTCCGATGGCATGCTAAAATATTCCTAGTTTTCAGAACTCTTGCCTTCATACATGGGTTCATCTGCATTACTTTTATTGATTGAGATTTTTACTTTTTCTGATACACACGGAGAAATCAAAACTCTTTGAAACCATTTTCTTGCTTGAGTATATACGTTTGTGCGTATATTGCACAAAATGTACGTCTAAGGATAGCAGAATCTTGAGTCTGAGAAAAATAAAGCTTGGTTAGTCTAAATGAAGAAACTTAGTCATCCATTTACTAGCTGGGTTCTCATTTTTTTTTTCCTGATTTCATGGAACTTGAGCACATACACTGTTCTGTAATACTCGAATGGAAAAAAAAGAAAAAAGTAAAACAGTATGATTTACTTTTGTATTTTTTTATTGATCCTTATCTGCAAAAGTGCATGTGACTATAAGAATCAATCATACTGGGCATGATAGAAACTGATGTGAAATATTTGAAGAATAAATAATATTTCCTATTACTACTTGTCCCAAAACATTATTTACTGTGCATATGTTTTTAGAAAGGAGAATGTGGGAGATAATATAGTTTCTATAATTCAAGGACTGTTGGGATGCTTGGGGGAAAAGAGTTACCAGCCTCTTTCATATCCTGATAAATTAATCACCAACATTCCCGACTTCTTAACTCATTCAGGAGGTTTGAATAAAAATGTTTTTGGGCTACTTCTTTCTGAAGGACAAAACACTACACAAAGTACTTCAATCACATATTGATTAAACTTTCTAATAGCCCATGTAAGCAAGGTAAGAGGATGAAGTTTTAGTGGGAGCTAGGTGTTGTGGAAATCCCATCAGGTATCTGTCTTGATCCTTACACATAAATACCATTAATATCTGGTCTTAAGTGACCCAGAGGTTTTTCAGTCAGTTAAATACTCAGGAAAACCCCATTCTCATTTTCTAGGATAAATGGGTTGGCACAATGATTAAATTCAGCATCATTAGTGGTAGGTTTTGGAAAATAGAAAAATGAGGTATTGGCCTGGGATTAGGACAGTAAATGCAGTTACAGTACAAGTTGAGATGGTGCTCCAAGAATTCATTTCATTGGAACTTGCATATAGAATGCTACCACATTTGTATTTGGCATTGTTACTGCATGGGAGAAGACTTTTAAAATAGTTAAATACACTACAAACGTGGATTGAATCCACTAACCTGTGGTTTTTTTTTTTTTTTTTTACTTCGGGGAGAAGGGAGTCTCAAAACTTCTCATAATGTGAACTGTAACATTTGTAGAGAGCATGTCCTTTTACCATACAGTGGCCAACAGAGATTGTAATCCTTTTTCTTAATACTTATATGTAGTTTCTCTGGGATAGTCAGATGTTGCTGATTCAGTAAATTAGAAATGTTCTTAAGGCATTTTAAATATTCATAATTACATCTAGCAACTTGAATTCTACTCTATGATTCTATGAATTATGTAAAAGCTGTGTGCACATGTGAGCAAACAGCAAATCCCTGTCAAGTTCTTTACAGCCCAGCATTAAAACAAAGATCACTGCTGAAGAACAGCGTCCCTCAAAGCATAATGTCTCACTTGCTACTGGACAGGTCTGAGTTCATATTTAGTTTTCAGGTCATTAGAATTTGAGTGAAAAATACCAACAGTTTTGGTTTCAACTCCAGTGAAGTTTAGGGAACACAAATCCACATTTTCAAACAACTTTTCTTAACTGATTCCTGCAAAACTAAAAAAGATAAAGAGTAACTATCAACTTTCTGCAATCAAATGCCAGCATGAGATGGTGTTAATCTTTAGCTAGCACACTTGACAATTAATGATGTGAATGTATGAACTGCATGCTAAATAAACAGGTTGCTGAAATCAAGGAAAATATTTCTTTCAAGAAAATCAGTTACTTTCTGGTACAGCAACTGATAGCAGGACTGCATGTTCTGATTGTAAAATAGTATTCTAAACAGGAGTGTACATCACATCCATAAATTAATTGTTGATGCCTAATGTAATCAGCTTAGCGTGTACAAAGAACTAAGAAGTTTTAACACTGGAATATTTCTAAAAATTGTTCCTATGTAGCATTGGAATGCAGTTCCCAAAAACTGCATCACACCTTTATTGTCATTTCATACCATATTTCTTTAGGTGGGGTGTTACACACCTTCTGTTCGCATTTATGTATTTAAATGATAGTTACATTTTAAATTCTCTTTGTAGGCATTGCCTTTTTATAAGTTATCTTGGAATGAGTACGATCTTGAAGAAATTTATACACACAGTGTAGGCCACCAAGAAGCATATTAAGAATGTAAGGAAACTATGTTTTTATTCTACACGTGTAACTAAAAAACACTGAAGTGGGCAGACAGAGTCAGGAGCAAACCAACTGAATTTATATAAGCATCAGTCTACAGTAATCTTTACCTTTTATAACCTTCAATTCCATCAATTTGATTGGGTAGTGGCAAAATTCACTGGTAGCAAAAAAGCATTTCCTCCAGTGGAGTTGCACTTTCTCAGAACAACAGTGAACCTTACTTTCCTATTGAGACAGACTCTTAGTATTTCATGGACAACTATGAATATTTAACTTTGCATGCATAATTGTAGGTCTTGTTAAGAGATTGCATTTTTAATTGAACAACAGCCTCTCTAGGGGAAAAAAAAAACAATATTTTTTGAAGTGAATGTTCATAAAGCTAACAGTTCTTGTTTGATAGTTATTGTCAGTAAAGGACATATTCTTCAAAATTGTACATCACTTATACAAGATTCTTATCACAGTCCTATTTCCTCATATGGCAATCTTAACTGAAAAAAATCTCAGGTCCATTGCAAACTTTATTTCAACGTTTATATGACTAACAAGGATCCATGTGTACTGTTACAATTATCAAAGAATTGGGATAAAGTGTAGGAACAGAAAATGTTGTGTTAGAAGGCAAAAGAATATAAAAAAAAAAAAAAAAAAAAAAAGGTTATACCTGAGTGGGCTGCTGCTTTCATCAAATTTTCTTTCTAAATTCATAGTAGCAAAGAAATAAAAGCTCAGAGTATTCTTCTGTAACACACAGTGATTGTCAAAACACAAAAAAGAGATGAGTTCTGTTTCTCAGAGATATATTTCTCATCAGCGCTCTGGAAAGAATAAAACTTGCATCAAAACAGCAGGATTTTCTAATAGCGTTAGAATGTTAATATATAAGGTTAATATGTAACATCAGGTCTGGATATTTTATAGAATAAAACTATTAATAATCAGTATATTAAGTGAGGATTGGACCAGTCTTTCTTCTGAAAATATGTCATCATATTTCCTAAAAGTATGTTTTGGTATAGCTTATAATAAAACAGAGTAAAAGCAAAGATTACTACTTAACATTTCATGCTTGTCAGGAAAGCATTTCCTGCAAAACACTTACAAATGATCCCCTTCTCAACTCTTGACTGAAATGCATTCAGCAGAAATCTGACAACTGCTCAGCACAATTTGCAAGCTGCAGAATTCAAAATAGTCTTCCACGTCTAGGCAGAAATTCACTTACAGCAGGGAGGTTAGTAGATTCTTTGTACTGTATGAGCCCATGTTGTGTTTAATTAAGATATGGTAAGCATCGCTGTATTTTCCCTTGATGGCTAAGAATTTTTGCTCTGGGTGTAACATATTTGCAGATAATTAGTCTGATTTTTTGTTTTTCTTCTCTCTTCCTTTCTTACTCCTTGTAAAAATCTAACAGACTGTCAAATCTTTTATTACTTTTCTTGAAGGAGCCTTCTCTTGGATGGATATCATTACCTTAGTATGGATGCATTCATCAACTTCATTCAAGGTAACTGACTCATGAACTGATTAGGTTTTACTACTTATGTAATGTGTATTATAATTAATCTCACAGCAGGTATAAAATAAATATCTGATGTGAGGACAACAGAAAATATCCCCCAAAGAAATTGATCAGCGTGTATTTGAACAGACAGAAGTGAAATCTAAATTAAAAAACAGACAAAACCTTAGCAAGAAATAGCAGGAAAAAGAACAAACAAATAATTGAAACAGTGATGATATTTATTTGTACTTGTTATCAACGATGAATGATTTTTATAAACTAAGGTAAAACAGTAAATCAAACACTAGTAAAGTAAATTTCTATTATATTGTAAAAATTCAAAATGTCATCTTAAAGTCACAGTGAAGAGGCAAACAAACAAACAAACAACAACAACAACAAAAAACAGTAGAGAAAAAGGGAAGAAAGTAAAATGCTCTGCTATACCAAAAATGGATCAATCCACTGCCTGAATCTTTTAGTGCAAACATTTGCTCAAGTGCTATGCAGATACCTTTCTCTGTTTTTCTGTTTTTCTTCTACATACATACACTTCTAAAGTCCAACTTTTCTTGAGAAGAAAATGTCAATCAATTTTTTTTTAAAAGTCCCTAAGATAAAAACAACTGTATGAATTAAAAAGGGACAAATCATCATATAGAAGATATGCAAGGAGAAAGCCCTGAAACAATCAAGCTTAAAACAGCTGCTTAAATACAAAAAAAACCGACAGATTTATCTAGTAATTATATTTCTTTCACTTTCTATTACATTGTTTGTCTTGTCAGGATGAGATTTAACTCACTCCGAATCTTAACCATTCTGATTTCTAGGGACTGTTCAGGGACTTTTCAGAAGAATCCTTGAGGGAAAGAAAAAGCACATGTGCATGTTGTAATGGATCATATCTGAAAAGTGAAAGGTACGTTTCGAGCTCCTGGGGCTGCTTTTGTTCAATATTTAAACAGATCTTCAGGGATTTCAGAATAAACTTTATACTGGGTTGCATAACTTCCTTAGCTTGGGAGTGGAAGGAAGGTGTAAGGTGCTTATTTTTTTTCCTGGAAATAAACAGAGCTCTGTAGTATCAGAAAAATAATCAATGAAACAGTAATATATACAACAAATCCTGAATAACAGCATTATTAGAAACTGTATTTCTTTGAGAAATCAGCTCTGAGGTGATTTTTACCTTAAAATGAAATAAAAGTATAAACAAGAGAGGAGAGGGTCATCATTTGTTGTGCTTTAATATAAATTTAATATAAATATATTCATTTATGGAGTAGGATGGCCTAAGATCTACTTAACTGAGATGTGTTAGTAAAGGAGACTATGCCTTCTTTTGTGACATGACATTATTACAGTATGACAGCATGTTACAAATTCGTTTTATCTTCAAAGCTGTTCAGGCCTTGTACATTTTTTCCAGTTGTTACTGACTGGGAAGTGGGAGGTGGGGTGTTGTGGCTACACGTTAAAATAGTCAGGTGGAAGATAATAAATGAAAATGTTACAATTCATTGTTACGTGGCTTAGAAACACATAATACATCACTGTGTTATGTTGGGAATGTGTGGTCTATTACTGTGTATTTAGAATTTTTTTAAGATGAATAATCTAAATCACAGTGCTTTTGTGTGAAGAGGAAAGAGAAGCATATTCCCTGGCCGGAAGCAGATATGAAAAAGCAGAGTATGTTGCATCTTTACAACTGTTTCCAAGATGCTGTTGTATTTTTGCTAATCTAATTAGGAAAAATCTGAGTAGATCAGCAGACTGATATAAATATATTTGAGCTGAAAGATAAAGGAGTAGGATTTTCTAATAAATTTCCTCATCTGCCCTTTTCTTTCCACACTGTAACAGTGCCATTTTCCTTAGGCCTTCCATATTCCATATTCTCTTGTCCTTCCCTTCATTTATATTTTGTGCCTTCCCAAAATTGTAGCATATTTTCTTCTTCTTCACCCTTGAGCTGTACCTGATTGGATTCATGCTTATATTTGAGGGAAAGTTATGCATTGTTGCAAATTTCAGTTCTGCGCTACCTAGTGCAAGGAGAATATGAAGGAAAAACTTAAAATGGCTAGCAGCAAAATGGAAGAAGATTAAACAAAGAAGAAAATGATGGGCTATGTTGATGCAATGCTTTCACCTTTGATGTAAGTCTCCCCTTTTGTCAAGTTTTCTGAGCAGAGAAAATCATAACTTGCTTGTTTAGGTTGAACTTGGTTATATTTAAAAATAATTTCAACAGATCTCAACAACTGCTGCTTGCTTCATTGCTATTTTCATATGGGCTTTAGAATTTCTAAAGATGCAAATTCATTTTGAAATAATCCTTATTGCCTCTATGGAGAGTGTTTATTATATTTGGCAGTAGTTGTTCTGTAGAAAATTGGGAAACTAGCCTGAATCTCCTGAATGGTTTATGATTCAATCCTACTTCATGAGTGAGCATTGCCAGCTGCTTTGTTTCCAGTTTCTACCATGAGAGTTTTATATATATGGGTGTGTGTATAAATATACCCACTTATATTAAATATACACATATGAGATTGTGTAGTACACGTATGCAAAAGCATATGTAAGTTTGCATGGTATTTCTTTCTAGTTGATTCTGAAAGCTTCATTCTGTTGAATTAGATAAGCTTGAATAGAGGCACATTAGGGCATGAGTAATTCTGGATATTCCGTTTGAACAGGCAAAGGAGCTTTATTAAGAAAAGGAGATAAAAATGTTGTGCCATAGCTTTCAGAAATGTTTGGTGCTTCAAAGGAAAATACACTTATCTGGCTATTACAAGATGAGACTGAACTTGTGATGACAAGCATGACAACAAATCATCATGTTGCTTGCTGTGGCTCAGATCAGTGTAGTCTTCTTTCTGCAACATTGCTATGCTACTGCAGTGCAAATGTATATCTGAGAGTTTTGTTATATTTTATTCTGGAACACATGAAATCTGCCAGAAATTATTCCAGTGTCTACGAGAAATCGCTTTATACCTGTGCAAGTCTTTAAAGGTTATAAAAAAATTGTCACTTTCTGAAAGCATGTTCTACAATATTATCATTCCTAATGTTTTCAAATGTGTATGCTTTTACAATAAGTGTTAATTAAAGAGCATACATTATTAAATCACTGCAGTAAGAATGAGCCAAATTCTGTCAATCCTATTCACACTAGAAAGAAAATAACTTGATTTTAGTGGAATTTTCAGAGCACTGGAAGTTTCTAAGGAGTATCAGTAAAACTGCAAAGGAAAAGGCTGCAACATCAATGTGGTAATAACCGTGTTGGTTTTTAACAGTAACTGAAAATATTATTGCTGAAATTTTTGTGATTATTGAGTGATGTGTATGTGCTTTTTTTCTTTGATTTAGGGATTTAAAATACAGAGCTAGATAGATGGTATATTACTATTGCACTGCCAGAAATGCCCACAGAGACTGTCCAAAGATAGTCTGTGAAACAGCCATATGGCCAGGAGCTGAAACATATTGATTGCTATTCCAGAATAATATGGGTGTAATACCTCTTCCCTCTGTACTTCAGTTTTCCATTTGCAGAATAGTGCAGTTATTAAAACATTTAATTTAATTTTTCTTCAAATATGTTAGATTGTGTTCTAAGTGGCATCTCACTTTCACAGCATATATGTTACTCTTTTTCCAGTAACATCGAAAAATGCAGTCTCATCTCTTCTATGGCTCCATGGCTTTACGCAACGTGACTTTTAGAAAATTGGAAGAAGAGTTGTTCATTTCATTTTACTGAGGTAGATAAATATTTCTATTCATTCTTGGGGAAGCCAAAATACTGAAAATAATGATGTGAGAAAGGTTCCATGGTTGTTTGTGTGTACAGTATATATTTCATAAATTAGTTAACTAATTGGCATCTTGGAAAGGTGATCTCTATTATGCATGTAGTATTGATAGCTACTGTATAGAGGGAGTTAACACCTAGTATAGTTTTCAATTCCATTTCTTCTTTCCTAAAAAAGGGAGTTACTTGTTTCTTCACTATTGTGTTTTCTTCTTCCATGCTAAAAAAATTAACAACTTTTAAAGCCACTTGAAAGGTGGGAGTGATCATAAAATGCTTATAAGTTTTAATCTTGATTTGGTGAATGAGAAAAAAACCATGTCCATGACTCAGAACTGGTTGACATGAGTGATATATAAAATAAAAAAGAGAAAAATAGGGGCAATAGGAAAGTTTGCTGCCTAAAGGACAGAAGCTGCTGAGCAGAAAATCAGACACTCATTTATGAGAGTTCCGAGCTCAAAAAATATTGTATTGAGTAGTGCAGAAATTCATCTATTTTCCTTCATATGAGTACAATATGGATGCTGGAAATGAAGGCTTTCTACTCCCTCCTTCCATCTGTGTTCTACATCCATCTGTCATATTTATCCTTATTTAGATTGAAAATGTTCTGGATTTGTGGCAGTGTTTGTGTTTAGAAATGAACCAACCAATAGGGTGAATGCAACAGAAGCTGTGAGTCCTACTGATATAATCACTTGGCAATAGGAACTCTGCTATAGGTAGGAGCTCTGCTACGGGCCATTTTTGTTATTGGAGTAGCTAAATTCTGACATATGCTTATCATGTTGTGGGTAAGGAAAAAACATGGTTGCAGTCTACTGCTCTTAGGACACACCACTTCTGAATAATAATAAATCATCCAAAGGATGGCTTGGAACTGGCATCTGAGCGAACAGACTGGCAATATTGCCTAAAATGCAAGCCTTAAGCTTGTCAATAAATAGTTGTTTTTTTTTTTTCCTCAGATGAAACCAAATGCCTAGTTGTTGCTTGATGTACTAGATCTATAATTTTTGCTGAGTCTTTAATTAATGACAACTGTATAATACAGAAGGAAGAAAAAAAGTGAAAATGATTTAAAAGCTCCCATTTGAAATTTTTTGTTCTGTACCATCTTGAATATTATCACAAATATCAGGTAAGAAAAATGGTTTTACTTCTCTGAGAGAGGACTTTTTCTCCACATATTTAAGAATATTTTACTAAAATTACTCATTGATTTTTAGATTTAACACTGTTGTTTCAGAGTACACTGTTAACTTATCCTATTAACTATATGACAACATTTCTAGATTGTAATTGTTCCTTTTTCCTTGAGAGAGATATTTAATATAAACAATAATTTGGATATATTCTCACATAAATTGTGACTCGTGAACAGGTTGGAAAGGAAAACAGGAAGTTTCAAAATAGCTCAGAAATGTGCTTATTGGATTTGTGAAAATACTACAATTATACCAGTAGAATAGCAGAGGGTATCAGGCTTATTACATGAATCTGCACTCTGAAATGGCTTTTTTTTAAAATAAATAAAAAATATTCTGGTTTCTAGTATCTAAACTTTCAGTTAAAAGGCTTGCACCCAGTTATAATTGGTCATGAGAAGCTTTGTTATACAACTAAGTCCACATTTTTCACCTTGCTGAAAGAAAGAAGTTCCTTGGCAATGATAAAAAGATTCAGTGGAAATCTTATACCTTTATTCACTGCAATTCTCTTCTACATGCCAGTACAAGTGCTTTATGCAGTCACAGGATGAACTGGACCAAGAACTGATCTGACTAAAATTTTTGTGGAGAGAAACAGGAAAGATAAATGGGGGTAATTTTCAGAGGATCACTTCACTGATTTTCACCACGGAACTATATAAGTAGCTGTGCTGTCATAATGGAAAGAATTGTGATGGAGCACCATGTATGAGTTGGTAGGATAGTGAATAGATTGATAATAAGGAATGCTAAACCTACTCCTAAATTAATACATAACAGATTATGCCTTCATTTCTGTCATTGTGATTTTTTTTTTTTTAAAGGGAGACAAGATGATCTCGGTAAACAGCCCATAAAGCAGGACTTAAACTATAGACCAAATACCCACTAATGACATTGCTAGGAGAGGAAAAAGATCAAAACCTGAGCAGCAGCAACACTGCACTTGATACATAAAGTTGCTACTTCCCTGCTGATCCTATCATCAGATAACAGAAGAATATGGTCTGAACATTAAAAAAATAAATAAATGGAAAAAAGAGAGAATAACTTAGAAAAAAGATGCATACTTATCTATTTATTTAGAAATGAATGAAATTATTTCTGTTCACTGACACAATTAAGATTATTTTCTAAAAAGAGCTCCACTTACTAGAAAAAAATGCAATTTATGTTTAGCAAATGAAGTGTCAATGTACTTCTCAGATCATTTGAGCAGTAATAGAACTGTCATATTAATTCCAGAGCATAATCTTTATTTATTTTAAATTTTATATTAATTTCATCATGACAAAATAAGCAATCTCTAGCCACACTATTCACCCAGTCTGAATGGCATGGAATTTAATTCCTAATGGACTGTATGTGAAGCACATTTATTTCCCCACAGTGATCTTCATTCAGCTCATTGATTCCACCAAAATTAACATCTTTCATTATGTCAGTGGCTGAGATCCACTTTGTTTATACTTTTCTTAGGTAAGAAAAATGTACAACAGTATAAAAAATGAAATAAGTTTCAGATAATTAAAAATTTTAGGATAACTTCCCTTCAAATTTAGTACATAAAAATAATGTATTTTGAAGAGAGGAGGGAAGAACAATGGGAAATGTAGCATTTTAAACAACTGAATAATCAGCTTATGTTTCTGTGATAGCAAATAACAGTGAGAATTGCTAGAAATAGTCAATCTTGTTTCTGAGTACAGGAAATGTGCAGCCTTTGGTTTCAATTGTAAGAAGTAAACAGCATTTTCAGGGATCATATTATACCCTAAATTCCATTAAAAACTGACAGCCAGAGGTGGTAGGTATAGGAATCATCTCTGTACTTAAAGTGCTGACCATTGCAGGAATTGAGCTAACAAGAAGTACTTCATCACTAATAGCTTTCATGTGTTCTTCCAATATCTGTTTCATAATCACTACTATAATTTCACTGCAATAAGTACTTTTTTCTACAAGTAAAAATTCTAATTATTGCAGTACATTCATTTCTTCCTTACTTTAATTTGTTCTACTTACATGTGTCTTCCATGCTGCTGAAAGTGCCCTAGTTTTCAAGTTGATCTCCAAAAAAGACTCTGCCAAAGAGTCTGTTCCCTTCTTTCCTGTAGCTCCCCTTTAGATACTCAAAGGCTGCTACCTGGTCACCTTGGAGCTTTCTATTCTCCGGGCTGCACAGCCCCAGCTTTCTCAGCCTGTCCTCATAGGAGAGGTGTTCCATTCCATGGACCATTTTTGAGGCCCTTCTCTGGACACGCTCCAACAGATCAATGTCTCTCCTGTACTGACGATTCCACATCTGGATGCAGATGTGACCACAGCTTAAATCTCAAATAGCACCATGCAGGTCTTCACTATTTTCCATTCTATAAACTATCGTTGTGACTTTGGAACACCTCAGTTTGAGTTTCAGTAGCATAAGTGATCTGTCTTTTAATAACTTAGTGTAGGAGAACTACAGTACCCTAACCGTCTGCTTTATACTGAACTCTTTGAAGCGGCCAATTTTATCTTCCAGAATGTGGCTGTTGCACATGCTGAGTGCTGATTGCAAGTATTATCACAAGAGAATCACTCAATATTTAAGTAAATTATTCTTCTTTTAAAGGCGTTCTTTTATACTTTTATATGCCTGCTGACTTAATTGCACCAGGAGGAAACTGACAAATAGCATCATTCAATTCCATGGCTGCTGTTGCTGCTGCATTATATTTATCAAACAAATTGGGAAGAGGAAGAGAACTACAAAAAATCAACTACCTGCAGCGTCTCAAGAAAATTAACCAACAACCACCTCAAAAAATGTCTACTCTAGAGCAAAGAAATAGGTTGGCAACAAAAGAAAAACCTGTACTATAGTGCAACCAGAATGGTTTATATGTCTAATGAGATGGGAACAGTTTTTGGAAAGGACCTGAAAGATTCATAGCTTTTCGTACCCTAAAGACCTGGTTTACAGAGAGCTTGTGAAATATCAAATACAGATAGGAGCCCTAAAAATAAGAATATAATCAGCATGTCTAGTGGGCATTTTTTCTTACTTTTTGTATTGGTGGGCTTTTGATAAGAAAATTAAAAAATGAGCAAAGATTAGAGGTCTTGAAGACCTAGCGTTCTTAAGCATGAACAACCTGAACTCACCTTACATTCCTCAGTGCCCTCTGCCATGCCAAGTTAAATCCTTTTTTGGCCTCATCTTCTTTTTTCATTTTTGTTTCTTACAGTATGGTGTGAATCACCTTCTCTGCTCTATAACAAAATAGTCATTTCACTCAATACGGTGAGATAATTTCAAATATTGTTTCTCTCCCTGGGGGAAACAAAGGTGGACAGGGGAAACAAAGATGGACAGAGGAAACAAACCTTTTACTTAAATGTGTTGCATCCTCCAGTAGCTTACCACTATCTGGAATTAATATTTAGCATGGATTCTTTTCCAGGGATTAAGATCAAGTTAATAAAATCTATAGCTTTTCATATAAAAACTGTTTTTTTCCCTACATTCATATCCAGTGTAACATTGTGGATTTGAAGTGTTCTAATTTGAGTATAATTAAAGTAATGGTAAAACTAAAGGCCATATGTGCGACCTTCTGAAAGGGAATTTGAAAATATACATCATCATCTACTTTAGCCAAGTGTTTATGTGAAGCATTTGGACTAATTAAATCATAGGCTTCAATTACAGTATTTAATCACTTCCAGTAGTACTGAAAAAAGTGCGTATAAGGAATTGAAGATCTTTATGAAACCCAGAGGATCATTTAGAAGTTTTATTTTTCTTTGTCCAGATAGCAAAATTCTGCTGTTAAATTTAACAAAGTGCACAGTGTGCTACCTGAACACGGTTTACAAAATCCCATCAAAGGATCAGATACTCTACAATTGGAGACATACATTCGGAACAGTCAGTATCCAACTGCTTCTAAAACCTTGTTCTTATTTGAGTGCCTGCATGGAAGGAAAAGTCTCTGTGGTAGTTGTTATTCAAAGTAGATTTGCTCTCCCTTTGAGAATATCTCATTAAATGTCACTCAGTGCAGAGAAAAGAAATGCAGAAAAACAGAAACAAAAAAGTAGCACCCACAAGGCTAAAAAGAGCTGAACTGGAGCTAACACCAACAGGACACTTTACTGTGCATACACATAAATGTTCTTATGCTATACAAAGAAGGGTGATGAAGGAATCTACAAGAAAGAACAGCTAAGTTCCTGACAGGGGAAATACGACACAGTAACACCAGGTAAGAAATTGTTTCCCTGTGGGATCTGGAAAATATCAATTTACTTCACATGCTTAAAAACTGGATGGATTAAAATATATTTCGTTCTTTGATAACATTGAAAGATTCAAATATTATAGTAGCTTTTCTGACCATTTGTCTGAATCTGACAAAACTGGAGACCATTTGAAAAACACTAATAAACTCAGCAGGGTACACAGTTCCAAAGCTAGAGAGACTATACTTCTTTTGTATTTTTTATATGAATGTGCTGTCCTATGCAGGAGAAGTGAAATTACACAATGTTGCGTTCCAAGACATTTTAATAAAGCCATTTTTAATTCTTCTAGAAAAAAAGAGATTGACCTCCTATATATTTTTAAGGTTTTTTTTTTTTTTTTAATGTTTAGATACCAGGTATTTCTCTAACCAATCTTTGTAAATTATAATAAATCAAATAATTGACAGCATCCAGAATTCTTTCTTTTGCATGTATTCCTGTCTTTTTCTCTCACTACAGACATCAAAGTAGGTTTGCTTAGTTTCCTTTGTTTCAAAATAAACCCTTCTGTCTGTAAAGCAAAGGCTGTAGTGCTATTTAGAATCCTAAAACTACAACTGTACTTAAATGCCAAAAGCATGAATCCATTAGCTGCATGAAAGAAAGCAGGAAAAATATTTGCAGTGAGATAATTTTTTGCAGGGAGGTAATCCTTTCTCTCAGACAAACTGCTGTAGCTGAAAAATATTTCTACTCATTTCCAGACGTACTACGCTTCATAGTTGCCTGATCAAGATATTAAAAAGTCTTAAATAAGGTATTAAAAGGTAAAGGCAGGAAAGAAAAGTATATTTTGGAAAACCCAGAGTAAATTTAAATAAGGAACAGAGACATTATTAAAAATACTCCGGTTATAACTACCTCATTTTATCCCAGTATCTCTCCAGTTCCACTGTTCATATTAAAGATGGCTATATGCTATTGCAATATAGCACTAGCAGTACAGTTTATGGAGGCATCAAGAAGCTGTGCTCCGTAATGTAGCCTGATATTTCATGGCTTATAAAAATATTTTAATTGAGCCATACTTCAGTGATAAATGCATTTATCCTCTCCTTTACTGCAGTTGCTACTTCTGTAACACATGGTTTCCATGTCTGCTTTTTCCTATACATATCTGCTTTCCAATTGCCCTGAAGATTTCTGAATAAATCAGCGCTATATGGCAGGCTACTCCTTCATCCCAAGAGGAAATCCCGTGTGATTTATAGTTTATGGTTTCACTTGTATACATTCTAAAGGAGCAAGTAGTAGTTTTAATACAATTGAATTAAGCATTGTTTGTAAGGTTTACCACTGCTATTCTCTTAACTCTTATGTGGCTGATAAATCTATAGAAACTTTGCTTAGATATTTCTTCCCCTATCTAGTATTTTCACTAAGGTGTTTGTACTTCTATTTGTGTCTATCATCTGATTTTTCAGGGAGTTCTGAATCTGCTCCTCAACATTTTATGGAGTTTCAGTATTGATCATGGTTTTCTCCTGGCTTTTTTTTTTCTTTTTTCTTTTTTTTTTCCACACTTGTACTGGTCTACTCAGTGCTAATGGATTGACAGTAGTGCATATACTTCTTCATTCTTAAAGGTGGAGGAATGATAGAGCAACAGCTGTTTATAGGCTCCACTGTTTGCCCTCTGTGTTTTGAGATTTCTGTCATTTTTCAGCAGATTTGTATAATTTTTGTTCCTAAGATAAAGAAAAGCTATGTTGAAATTAAAATTACTTATTTCATATGCAACCTAAATTTCTTGGAAAAATTAAAGTTATTAGTGATTTCACTAAGCTTTAAAGTTTAATTTTTTTTCCTCTTTTTTTCTTGGGCTTTTAAATCGACTCCCCCCAGCAGAATCAATTGAACAATGAGGATGCCTACAAAATTGGCAGTGGAGATTAGGCATAGTCACACTCATGGATTTTTTTTCTCTGAACAATGGCTTATTGAGTGATAACAACAGAAAGAACAGACTCCTTGAATTTGCAAGATTTGCTATGTTCTCTGCCACTGCAGTGGTACCTCAGACATATTCAGTCTTGCAAAATGCATATGCTTAGATTTGCAATCCACTAGAAATAGATGTGCCAGACTGACTAGAAGGAAGCAGCCATTTTGTACCTATTTGTAAGGAAATGTTACCTAATATCAAGCTGACAATTAGAAAACATTTCTCCCTGTTTATTTTAACTTGTAAGTACTTGTTCCCTTTTTTTCTTTTTGAACACAAATTGTGATTTTAATCTTTGCTAACACAGTGCTAACCTATGCACTGCAACTACAGAAGTGTTCAGTTACAGTGAACACTTTACCATATGAACACCATTGAACAGCTGGGCACTGGCACACCCAAGTCTGTACATAAGCTAAGAAAGGCAATGACTCTTCTCTTCAGGCTGTGTTGTGGTGTGAACTTTATTTTGGTATATATCACAAAAACCAACTTTCAAAAACACTTCTGTAAAATTCTACAATAACATGTAAACAGTCTCTATCATGTTACAGCACTTCAATATATAGTTTAATAAAGAAACAACAATGCATTTAACTTAACATAGACCTTCATTGTTGTATGTACCAATTCTTCTATCATGATACATGGTTGTGTTTCCATTACTGAAGTCACAAATTACTCTTAGTAAAAAAGATACTTAGTGAATCAAGTAAGTGGAATACGATGTAAAGGTGGGGATATAAAGTAATAAGAAAGTAGAAACTCTTAGAGGAGGAGTGCAAAACCAGACAAAATCAAGTGAAACCACGGATCTATAAGCCCCTCTTAAATAAAGGAAGGCACTTCATATGAAATCATCAATATTAAAGTAGTGTTTTTTAAGGCACATTTAAGATTATGAGAATGACTTATTTACTAGATGCATCTTCATGCAGAAAAAAGAATGTCTTCAGAATCTACCAAATTTCACTGACAGTTACATTTATGCCAGTAAATTAAACAGGATCCGGAGGCACTTCTTAGCACTGGGTCTTAATTGCCTGTACTTTTAAAACAGTACCTATCATCTTTTGGGTTAGACAAATTCCCCTTCTCCCAGTTCCAAGGTATGTTAAGGAAGTTGGCACAGTTTAATGTGATCCCAAGAGCAAATCTACATGGGAGTACTCTATTTTGGGAGGTAAGAGATTGTAGCAGCATGAATCCATTCTAAGTCATTTCCTCTGGATGTCAGAGTGGTCCTAGATACATTTAATTGTGTTAGCATACATGTAAGTTACAGAGCTGGTTCTAAGAGATAAAAGTGAGAAAATAAAATAAGAAAAACATCTGTATTTTTAGTTTAGAATTGGTAAGATAAGTGTACATAATCACCTGAATTTAGATCCTCAAGTAATGGCCATATTTCATAAAGTCAGTGTAATAGATCATTGTCATAGAAATACAGATAGATATTTAATTATAGCAACAAAAATGATACCTTTAATTCTATATCTAACTTCCCTTGAGTTTTCAAAGAGCAGAATATAAATGAAGTAGAATGGCACGGGCCATTAGCTCTTCTGTGTTACAACTCTGACACAAGATCCTTTTGTATGGTACGACTACAACAGTAAGAAAATTGGACAATGAATTTACGGCTTCTTCAATGAAAATTACAATTGTCCAGTCACTGAAGTGGAGGATAGATAGATAACTACAATCTTGTGTGAGGGCTCAAGGCAACATTCAGAATAGAGGTTGTACAACAAGTTTGACAGGGTGCAGAAGAGGACACTGAGAACAAAGGCTGTCTCCAGGAGACGAGAGCAGAAGTCAAACGGACCACGTAATCTCTGCGTGATGACCACCCCGACTGGAGAAGTGAGCGAATAGAAGCAACTCCTGGCTCTGATCGGATGAGTGATTGGGTGGGCAGTTAGTGCCTGGACGAGAAGGAGACTTAAGAGTTCTGTTGACATGTACGGGGATGGAGAGTTACAGCAGGAAGCTTAGAGATGTATATAAGGGATGTCAGAACCTGCAATAAAGGATTTTGATTGCTCATGTATCTGAGTCTGTGCCTTCGGACATTGCAATCTTGTATTACCTAAATGGTATCTGTGTATAACAAATACACATAATATTACATTAAAAAACATCGGCTACTGGTTTTTATTCTATTCCATTTTTTCCTTAATTTACTTGATCTAGTGGGAAGCTATAGAAATTTGATCTCATTTTGAGACTATTCTTATTTCCTTGGTAAAGTTTCAATCTTTACCAAACTTCAGCCATTTGGCTCCTGCTCGTGTTTTTGCACACTGAGAATATGATACAGGTAGCGTGTCAGGCTTCAGAAACCAGCTCCTTTAAACTGGAAGAAATGATCTTACCAGTAGTTCTGCTGAGAAAAGATGAAGTATTGAGAGTAGACAATCCCATGACTGATTTTATTTGCCAACTTCATTGTAGTCAAGATCATATATGGGGAAGGAATTCTGTTTCCTGCAAATGGGGAATTAAGGGGAGACATCAATTACCCTCAGATGATGTGTCTTAGATTTTCCATCCTCTGTAAAGCATGTGTCACTGTTAGATAGAAATAAGTAGACTGTACTAATGATTTTGAAAACCAAGAAATCAGACTTTGATTGGTGGTCTGCCATGAGAAAAGAAGGAAATTAACAACAAGTGAAAACTACAATTCAATTTGGCAGATATCTATAGCTGATATCTGAAATGATGAAGTTGAAACAGCAGTCCTCTAAAGTATTGACTGACATGGACTTGGGTAAGAGGATCTCATCCTGAAATCAACAGAAACATTAACTTTTTTTCAGTGGTTTCTGTTTTTGGGGTGGGTGGAGGGGAAGGACCTGGCAACTGGTCAGGTGCTCACTCCAGCTCTGATTACCACATCATGGTAAAATGCAACACCTGTAACTTTCAGTGTAAATAGAAGAACAGATTTTGTTTTTCTTTTCTTTCAGAGTTATCAGTTTACCCCATGTGAGAGTAGGTTTCTTGCTTAATTCCATTAATTTTCTTCTCTCCAGTTCTTACCAGTTGGGAAGTACTTGCATTATGAAGGTAACTCAAGATAAAAAGGTAAAAATGTAGGGAACTGGCTTTTAATATGAGCGAATCCTTCATGACTTACTCTCTTTTCCTCCAAATAAATATATTCCTTAATTCCCTTTGTTTGAATGTTATTTATCTTTGTTATATCTTGTGACGATAAGTATTACTGGTCAATTGCAACTTTAACAGTTTCTTGTGACCCTGATGAATAGTTAAATCTTATCAAGTTGATTACTGTCCCATTTATCTCTTCTGTAACGCAATATAGGGTAAACAGAACTACTGTTTACACTTCCTGATAATAGTCTAATCTAGCATTACCTAATGTATTCTCATTTTTTACAATAAGAACACAGGGGCTGATGACTGAATATCACTTATTTTTGCTTCAGGAACTCCATGCTTCTAATTGTTCTCATGTCCCTCTATTTTTTCTATTCATGCTGCATTTTTTTTTTTTTTTTTTGTGAGAAAATAATCCAGTTTTTTCAAATTAATACAATGGTAGTATTTGGCACAATCTCAATTCTTTTAAATTTTTATTTGTTAGTTAGATAAGTAGACTGTTATATTATGCTCTTGACTTGATCTTTATAGTAGGAAATGAAAGCTGAAAACAAGTCTACCACTGAGGAAGAACAAATGAATACATCAGGACCAGGCTCAATGGAATACAGCTAAAATGCATTTTCCTCAAATTTCAAAGCGCACACGTGCAGGTGCTTGCTCCCAGTTATGCAGCAGAAATGATTGATCTCCATTTCTATTTACATTTGCTTGTGTTTTTGATTTTTTTAAATGAGGCACTAAACAATGTGAATTTTCACCAAACAATGAGAGACATAGGAGCTGCTGGAGTGTTATTTCCTCAGTTAAGAAAAGAAAGATCTGGAAGGAATAAAGGGAGGCACTGGAACAAAAGACAATGTTATATGTTTTCTAATATTATTTTGAATTTCTTAAATTTAGAATAACTCAATAACAACAAAAAAGTGCATGTTTAACATTTTGTGTTTTCCACTTCAGTACTTTATTGGCTAAGGAAACTAGCAGACTGCAAAATTTCTATTTTGCATTTACTTTGATTGATTAGGGTATAATTTATTGTTCTTTAAACAAAGAAACAGCCTGAGCTTTTCACAGGTTCTGATGTATGGTGTGCTCACAGAGATTTACAAATACTTTGTTTTAAAGGCAGAAAACTTTTCAGAAAACAAACAAAAGTAGATCAGCCAAAAGTAGAAGCTTTTGAAACATTAACTATAGCAACATGTAATGTAACCTCTTGTTTAAACTTTACAACATGTTGCTTCTAGCAATGCTATAAGGTATGTCTGGTAGCTAGTTAGCTCACCTGATCTGGCTTGCTTCTTTTTATGTTTAATGACATCCACCTGTATCATGACATCAGAGACAACACAGATGTTCCTGTAATCAAACTGAAATGAGAACTTTCATCAGCTGCAAAGAAGTCTGTCTTAAGTGTATATTATCCTGTGTTATATTCCTGCGCTTTGTGTTTGGATTCCAGTATTGTCCTTGGTGTAGGGAATTAATATTATCAGAGAGTTTGGATTATGTGACTGTGAAGTTGTATGGATCTTGTTTCTGCTATTACAATGAATGGCTTAGCTGTTTTTTTTTTTTCTTGTTCTTTACTTGAACTGCACATTATATTTTCCAATATAATTTGGCAAAATATTTCTTTTCAGAGCTCTACACCAAATGGTGTTGTCCATACTGGGTATATTCTGTTCTTTGGCATTAGTAATAATGACAGGCCCCTGCAGATGGTCTACTACTCTAAGGCAGACTTTGATTAATTCTGCTACAAATTTTATTGCAAGCCTAAATCATTACAATGTTGTTGCAGCCCTAATGTAAATCCGTGATTATTCCTTGGAAAGGGGATTCGAGGCTACTGGTCTTTTGTCAAAATTATTTTGGTTCTTGCAGGCTATCACGAGGCCTGCAGCCTCTGCTAGTGAATGAGTCACAAAAACAGAAATTGGAACCTGATGTTCTTGTCTTTTCATACAGAGAGTGATGGAATGACATGGCATTTAAAAAACCATCAGAAACTGACACTACTTCTAACAAAAGTCCTGTCATCATTACAGGACTGAGACAGAACTGGCATTAGCAATACAGAGACATCTCTGTAAGATACTCTTATCACACACAGAATCAAAATTAAGCAATAGATTTTGAAAATGGACACTTGTGTGTTGAAGCATTCAGTGTGGTGAGCTATATTTAATAGTGTTTATACATTTTCTTCCAGGTACAGACTTGCTAGCTGTTCAGGAGCAAAAAGGAGCGTTTTCTGTTTAATCAAGTTAAATTATTTGTACATAAAACCATGTTTCTTCTTGTCAGGTGTCTCCAAGAACTGTTTTTCTATCCACCGTTTCCATGTTTTTAACAGAACTTTCTTCAGGTAAATATGTCACTTTGAAAAGCAGTTGAAGTTTGCATTTTATTTAAAGTTACTTTCAGCTCACAAAAAGTACTTGCCCCATATTGTAGTTCTTATAGCAGTATGTAGATACAGTAAGATTACATCTCTTCCTTGGGAAAACAAACACAAAAACTACTATACTTTTACTGTTATTTGCATTCTAGCATTGTTTTGAACAGTTGCATCTCTGAATAAGTATTCACAACTGCAAAGCATTTAAACTAGTTTTGGTTAATGCAGATACAGCAATGAAGTGATGGTTAGTTTTATATGTGATCTGTTGAAATCAATTTCATTTGACAAAGTTTTAAACTGAAATTTCACAAAAGCTGTTCTCAGTAACATGTGGGCAAGAGAGGAGTAAGATTATAGTAAGATAACAGCTTTGACTCGCTCTTTAAAAACATTGTCACAGCAATGAGGTTAAGAAAAGGCAGGTAAAACACACTGTGAAATTCTTCATAGGGAAAAATATGGAGTTCCATTGAAACTAATGACTGAGGATGATCATTTATAATAGCACCAAGAGCAACTAAACTCACAGAAAATGAAATATGAAGAAGAGGGGAAAACAGAGGGGGAATAAAGCAATTCCTATGATGAGAGCTCAAACCTTTACAAATGTTTCCTTCGCTCCTCTTAATACAAGAATAAAACACAATTTCAGGAATAATTTTTAATGTAATTTGTGGTTTTCTAATTAAAAAAAGCTTTATATAGCACCTAATCTCTCTGTGCTTTTTTAGTATAGAAGCTAATATGGATGTTTTCTTAATTACTTTTGCACATAAGCCAGAATTTGGGTTTAGATTTCTTTTTCCTGTGCACGTATGCACCCACAGTAAATGGACTTTAGATCCCATGCTCTCAAGCACCTGGCTTTGAGCGTTTCTGGCCTTTGGCAAACAGTGACAAGCAATTTGTCCTCTGCAGCTTTACGCAGACAGAGGTGTATTTTTAGGCTATCTCACAATGAGTAACGCACTTTCCTTGCAGACATCTACAGGGTGGGGACTGGAACCCAGGGCTGTGCAGTGAATGGACGGAGAGGAACGCTCTGAGAAAGCTGCGGTACGTGTGCCGCTGCCGACAGACCTCGCTTGCTGCTGCCCCCGGCGGCAGGCCGCCCGGCTTTGCTGAAGCCCGGCTCCTCGGGAATGCTGGGAATGTTGAGTCAGGGACTGGCAGCCCAGCTTGCCGGGCTCGGAGCTGACTGAGGGACGCTCGCTGGGGGACAGAAAGACGAGGGACAGGAGCACGCAGCCCCCTCAAGATAAGAGCGGGGTCCCTCTGCCTCGCCCCGTGGGCGCTCGGCGGCCCCGGCTCTCCCTGCTGCCTCCTTCCTCCGTGCAAGCGAGATGTCAGCCGAACGTGATGTTGTAAAATCCATGTGAGGATGAAAGACAGATGCAACGATTTGAAAGGTGAGAAGCTTGAGGGAGAATATGGCTGTAATGCACTGCTGTGAATGTATTTTGATTAAGGCGATTGCTAGATACTGCTTTCTGCAACTGTCTGTAGTTGGAACTGGAAATGAAATTGCAGAGGTTTTTTATACTGCCTCAGAAATACACAGTAATAAATGGAACCAACTGCACATCTTCTGGTAAGAGAGTGCCTCTCCCTAAAGAATCGTCAGCCAGAAAACCTTCTTGCAATTTTTCCTAAAAGCAACCATAGGAATCTCTTTTCTTTTTTTTTTTTTTTTTTTTTTGGTGTGTGTGTGGTCTCCATTTAACAATATTATTGCTATTAAAGTTTTCTAGAATATAATTGCTAGGCTTTGAAAATTCCTGGCTTTATCTGTGAATGCTGGGTAATGTCTGGTGTTTTAAAATTGTGTCAGGAAAAAAAAAAAAAGACAGATTTGTGTTCTCTTCTACTGAAGGGAAAGCAGAAATAAACAGAAAGGATGTTATTTTGCAGTTATATAATTAATGAGTACTTCCAGAGGTTGCTCTTTTGTGATGCTGTGTGATTTTTGTTTTCTAAGATCATTTTAGGTAGGACAGGAGTGATGCAACTGATTCATTCCACGCACATATTCACTGAGGGTACACATGTATTTTGCTGAGGGCACCGGATAGCGATATGATGGAGGTGTTGTACATATACATATGTATATATTATTAGCGTGTGATTGATTTCTAGGGGGCTACCTGCTAAGCCCGTGATGGATGGATGGGAATCTACTCCCTTAGCGGCGAATTGATTATTTCCCTTTTGATGGACATCCCGGCCGGCCACTTGTGCTGGCAGACAGCAGCTCGTTGCAAATAGGCACAGCCAATAACTGCAGCCAAGAGGAGGGCAGATCCCACTTGTCAGGGTTAGTTTTCTGGTCGGCTTTTTAAATCAGTGCTTTCGCTGAACTATTTGTTTGTTTGAGATTTGTGGTTGCTTTTTTCTTTTTTTTCTTTTTTCCCCCGTCCTATTCCCGCGTCCCCTCCCCGCTGTGTAAACCCCGGCTGCCCCTTCCCGGCAGCCCCGCCGGCACCAGGCCCTGCCTGCCACCGCTCCTTCGAAGGGCGGGGAAGGTCCCCCCCTCCATTAAGTGACACTTCATTTCCCTGTGGCGACACTGAGGACGGAGACGATCCTCCGCCTCGCCCCCGCCCGCCTGAGGGAGGATGCTGTGGGGACGCGTTACCCCTCCTGCCTCAGGACGACTCCCCAGCGCTGCCCCAGTGGCTCTTTCCAGCCCTGCAGGCAGAGAGGCGCGGGTTGGACCCCCTTCCCATCACGACCACCGTCCCGGCTCCTCGGCTGGGCTCCCCGCAGACAGCAGTGGCGGCGCCGCGCCTCACAGGTACTCCTGTGGCAACCTGCTGGGAGCGCTGCCTTGAATTTTAATAAAAGAAAGCACTACCCCGTGCCCCGCCATCGCTCGGGAGAGAGGCTCCCTGTATCTACCTGACTTTCACGGCCATACGAGCCGCCTGCGAAGAGGAGGAGAAGTAAGGCGGGCGGCCACGCTCTCTCTAGCACCCGCAGCAGGGCCGGGAAGCGGCGCCAGCCTCGCCCCTCCCTGCGTGCCTGGCGGGAACGCCCCGCTCCCAGCGCTGCTCGAGGGCGGAGGCCGGCGCGCGGCGGTCCCGGGGAGGGTCTCCTCAGCGCCCCGCGGCTGCTTCACAGGGTCACCGCGCTGCTTGCCTGCAGTCAGGCAGTCCCCAGCTCGTTGCTGCTGGGTATTTTCTTCACCTGCCCTGTGGGAGAACGAAGGTTTTGTAGCCCCCGTCCGTTTGAGCAGTGCCTGTCCTCGTTTCTTCCTTCCTTGAACGCGAAAGAGAAAAAGATGCCTTTTTAAGATCCGCTTTTGTACGCGGGGAGTGTGTGATGGTAAGTTACTCCAGTTCCCTCTTGGAATACGTGGTGGAAGGTTTCTTATAGCTTTAACTGTAACCACTCATCTCAAAACGCAAGGCTTGGCTTCGTGCTGGGGTGTGTGCGTGGGAACTCCAGATCTCAGTGCTTTGAAGGAACCTCGCCATTACTGTTCCTGTGGTGTTGTCGTGAGAGAGTAGGTGCTAAAAGTACCAGCTCCAGCAGACGGCTGGGGCACGAGATTTTGGAGGTGGTGCTGAGGTGAGAAAGGCTGTTCCTGTGCTGTGGAAAGCGTGCTTTGGCAGCCAGCCGTTATGTTCCTGTAGGTCCTGGTTTAGGTGGTGGGGCTCTCCAGCATGGTGATGTGTTTATGAATAGAAAGCATCTCCTGTCTTGAAATAAAACGCAATTCTTTGATCAGTAGGTGTTTCAGCTCTTGTACTGCTTTCCATTCTTCCCAAAAGTGAAGGAGAAGGTTGGTATGCTGAGACATCTTGTCTCTTCCATTCTTGCTGGGTGAAATTGGTTCCTTGCATTAAGAATTGTTCATTTATTTGGTCTTCCTGAGCATAGGTCTCTTTATCTTCTGGCAGTTAGTAGCCAAGTTCATTATTAATGTATCACACTCTCTCGACTCCCTTTGGAGGACATCCATCTCACCACTTTTCTCTCCTATGAGTTCCTCAGCTCCCCTAACTTGCTGGTAGTCAAATGCTGGATCAGATTCTGATGAATGATAGAATAAGATGTAATTATTCATGCTAGTAGCCTCCTATCTTTTGCATGCTCTGAGGGCTGTAGGTGGAAAGGGAAAGGAGTGGCCAATATTCTTAGTAGCAAAATATCAAATGAGCTCATTCAGCCATCTTGGAGTGAAACCTTTAGAGAGCTAGATATTTGCCAGACATGTTTTTGTAAGGGATTGCTCAGGGTGATTTTCTCGCCTTGGGAAGATGATTCTTACAGACCTTTTAGGGATGACTAACATTGAAGTGTGGGTTGTTCACCCTTAAAGAGGGCAAGGCAACCAGCCAGTGTATGACTTCCAAGGCAACATATGCTCTTCCACCTGTATCTCTTATGGTGTTTGTTACATTTTTATCCTCTATGATGCATTTATTATTTTTTTTCAGTTAAATTTAGATTGTAGGAGGCCTGGGGTATACATGGAGATGTTTGTTCAGATTCACCTCAGAAAACTGTTCTGGTACTGCAATATTTTTGTAATGCGACTGCTCTCTTATTTGTGACATTATATTTGTTTTCTACAGGTTTATGACCGTGTTAAAATAAGTTTGCCAGCTGCTGTTGTCCTTTGGTAGTCTTATGTGTACTTACCAATAATGAGGGTTTCTCAACTTATTTTGCAGTATTTGTACTATCTTATTTTCTACAAAGTCCAGGAAAAAAGGCAAGAATTAATTTAAAGCAAAATGAGATTGTATCTTCTTTTTTGAGGATAGCAGCTGACCAAAAGAGAGCTGAGAAATGGAAGAATAAGCTGTCAAATTCTCTAAATAAACTGGACATTGTTTTTTCTTCAGGGTGATACAGGAAAATCCAAATGCAGATCAGCTGAAATATCAATTTAATCTTTTCCCAAAGCACTTGTTTTTTAATTGGTTGCACTTCTTTAAATGTAATGATTTATATTAAAATTATTCTGCAATCATAATAAGTAGCAAGATAGATTTATGACCGTTTGATGCTTTCCATATGCAAGGTATGGATCCTCTCACCATCACCCCACCCCTCCTTCTTCTAGCTGAATCCATTTCCTAGGTGAATGATGTAGGCTATTTGTGGCAACCAAGAAAGCTTATAAACAAAGATATCCAGTGTTTTTGTATAGGAAAATGTGAATATCTTTCATGAATAAATGTTGGTAGTCTGATATTTAAGTTTTAATATTGCTTTCTTGGTTGTTGATTTCAGAGAAATGTTGCGATTCATTTAGTGATGGTGGTTTTGAAATACTTGGCTTTAGAATGTCTTAATAGCCAGCTTTTGTTTTGCAATAGTTTTAACAGCCTCAGCTCTTTCCAGAGAGGCTGTCAGATGCTGAGCTCTGACCCAGTGGAGAACAGTAGCAAAGATGCCCTAGCACTTCTCTGGATAAGGTTCTGTTACAGAACCTAGAATTCCTACATGATATTACAAGTGCAGGCTTTCAAGTGGGCATGTTCAGAAAGTTTAATAGCACTGTGATCTCTAATTTGTAACAATAATGAGAGGGAACTGTAGTATCAGGATTGCTATTTTTAGGCTTGCATAAGTAATGTGTCTCAGAATTTGAGGTATACTTAATACGGTCAAGCATATATTGGATATGTGAGTATGTATTACATTTTGGATATTTAGAAAAGCCTATTTTTTTCTGAAAAGTTTTAGGATCAGGTTTTTGAAAGGTGACATCAGCTTTCTAGACCACAGTAAGGGTAGCTTAAAAACTCACTTTCACAATCTGGCAGGAAATCACTAGAGAAAGCAATGTATGCAAACTCCACTAATGACTGCCTAGCTGTCTATAATGTGCTATCTTTTTCTAAGGAAGTCAAAGAAGTATAGGAAAAGTCTGTGCTGTTCCTAAATTTGGCTTAACAGATCATACATTACCCAGAACATTGGTAATATGTGGAATACTTTTCCTTCTGGTAAGTAGTTCACTTGGTTTGGATGGTGCTTTATCAGCAATACTATTCTACTGACTTTGAGAGGCTAAGAGAGCACTCTTTGGTGATTGCATTCCAATTTCTAATGGAAGCTTATTGTGTCCAGGCACAACTCCCCTATTTGGCATCTATTTGGATTGTCTAGTCACAAAAATAACAAATGAAATGGATTTGGAGACCTTAGTTCTCCAGTTCTCAGAAATGAGACTTTGACTCCTTGACTTCTTGTCAAATAGGAGTTTGATTGTGTTGGAAGTTGTTCTGCTGCTGCTTCAGTTTTCAGTATTGTTAACTAAGCACTTCTCATGGCTAGTAAAATTAATTTACAAGTAGTTTGCTGATGTGTATTTTATTATGTCTGTGATATATGCAGAGTCGCAATCCTTTATTTTTAATAAAAAGCCATAGCCTGTATTTCTGTGGTCACGTGAACTTTGATTTAAACACTTTTTTTTTAGTAATACATTCTTTTCCCAAAATATACTTTTGTTGCAATTTCAGTTCTTACAATGCAGGTTTTTAAACAACTCGGGGTAGTAAACAAACATGACATGGTAAAGCATGACTGTTTTTATGCGTGAGATGCTGTTGCTCTCAGATGCTACTCTGGAAGGCAGAGTTTGCTTTGTGAAGCATGCTCATTTTTGGAGACTAAGTACTGGCAGTTGTTGTGTGCCTTGGCATTTACATATCTCTTTCACAGGCCTCATTTAAAATCCGCTTAGGTGATTTTGTTCCCCTTAAATTTTCTTCTTAAGAAAAGCAGTTGTGATCTGCATCTGTCATCAATGTGAGCTGTTCACAGCAGAAGCCTGGAATGACATCTCGCTTACACCTGTGAATTGGCACGATTATGCTTGACTAAGGGTTCAGTGTGAGTGCAAAGGTAGAAGATCAGGTCATGTGAAGTTGTTAGTGGCCAGAAGTGGCTGGGAAACTATTTTGAGCCTTATCTGGGAATAAAGAAAAAGAGAATTGTAGAAGTGAATTGCTTTCCAACAGTTCTGGGGCGCTGACTTTGTGCTGAATGAGTGGTAATGTAGTAAAGCACGTATCACCTGTAGAGTCTGCATTCCTTCAGAGGATTTTGATCTAATGTGCCTGTGGCACAGCCAGTTTCATTTTTTGGGTGTGATCGTAAAAAGTGTGAACCCTTCCATCCTGGTGAGGAGAAGAGAGATGTTCATTACGTTATTAAATTCTGATGGCTTTGAAGAGTGCTGGATGCACAAATCAATATTTTTTTTCTTAATTTATATTAGAAGTCAGTATGCATATCACTGCTCTTGAGCCCAAGAAATGTAAAATGCGGAGTGATGAAGTTGGCATATCTCCCAGTGTTTAAAAATTGGCTATTATCTGATCTAATTTTGTAGAAAACACAGGAAGTTATGCAGTTGTCTTATTAGTTGGTCCTATGGCTAGTCTATATTTTCCTATGAAAAAGGGAGTTTCATATATATATATTAAAAAAATACAGCTTTATCCTGTAAATATGTAACATCTGTAACACCTGTAACACTGTGTTTGATAACGTTCAAGCGAGTAACCTTAGCAAATTCAATTGAAAATAATCCATTGTGTAGAAGCATCTCTGGTTATTTCTCAGAGAGGCAAGTTTGAAATCCATCTTAGAATGGAAAGAATTACTTTAATGTAAATGTCAATATTAATAAACATACCTAAAATGAAATTAGGCAAACCTACAAGTTCAGTTATAAATTCAGTCAATTTCTTTGTAAATTACTTTCAGTTCTTAGACTTTGTACCTACGACAAATTAATTGCTGCCTTTAATGTGCATTTAGTATTTGTAGTATATGTATGTTATTAGATAAACAGCCTTATGTTTCAGAGTACTGGAATGAATGTTGACAGTATAGATATTTGCTGTTGCATGAACATACTTAAGTTTTTGTCCGTATTCTACCATTGTGGCCTTAATTCCTTTCTTTTTTTTTTTTTTTTTTAAATGAGTGTTTGGCATTATTAATACTTCTGATCCATCTGAACTGTTGCATACTTAATTTGAAGGGAAAAATTCAATATTGTGACTTTTTCTTCTGTCATTCCTGATTATTTGAATTGATTCAGTGTCATTAATTGTTTACAACCTTGTGAGTGTGTGTGTATACATAGCAAAGGGAAAGGAAGATACTGGGTTATATTTTATATGATTCTGTTTACAAAAACTTTCATGAGAAGTAATGTAAGCATACATATATTAAATTTTCTTTTTAAAGTATAACTTCTCTAAAGATCTTATTTGTTTCAGTTTTGAAGATTAAAGGCTGTCTTTTCATCATCTGAAAGAAGGAGCTCTTTCTGTAAGGTCTAGATAGAGCAGCACAGCAGCTCTCCATACTTGTTTCTCATTTCCAAATTTTTGGAGTAATATTTGCCTAAAGTCCTTTCTTAGATGATGGCATAACAATATAACACAAATCTGCAATAATATTCTCTTTGTAAGTAAATGTTATTTATACTCCCAATGGGCCCATTATCCTGTGTAGGCAAGTAGGGAAAAATAAAGGCAAAATATTATATGAAAAATTAAAGGTTTCTATCAAATTCACAACTTGGTGTCGTTAGCATGTCTACAATTTGAAGAACTGATTTTTGAATTATGTCATCATCTCCCTCACATTTGTTTGAAAAAGTTGGACTATAATTCTTCTGCTCACAAACAGAACAGAAGTGCGGACCAGATAGGAAGTTAGCAATGTGAAGTTGCACATGTGAAGTGACCTACTTGCTGTACTTTGGCTGCTCCAAGGCAAATGAGATTTCAGCTGAGAAAAGGAAGCTTGGCTGTTCAAAGCATATATATACGTACATTATTTCTGACTTAAGTTTTGTATATTTTTCCCATTACCCCACTATTTTCTTTTCCTTTTTTTTTTTTTACACAATTAGTTTAGCTCAGATTTCTATTTTATAATTTTCCTTTTGAATCTTTGCCTGTGTCAATAATGAAATGTTGTATTGCTTTTGAAAAGTGCACTTTTTTAGTATGTTTACAGTTGTCCCTTATGTCGGTCTTGAACATACTTGTGTCCTGCTGAAGAAGCTTTAGAAACTAGGTTTTTGTTCTTAAGCACTAACAGATTGCTTAAAAGGGGAAGAAAGGTGGTGTTTCTTGCCATTCTAAATTCAGAAATAATAGAACAAGACTAATCATCTGATTTTTGTTAGAAAACTTCTAGGTTGTCTTGGCTTGTGCTTACTTTTAAGCGCAGGCTTCTCAATTGAAGTAGAAAAGTAATTCAGTCTGTAAGGAGCTCAGTGTTTCTATGAAGTGTTACATAGTCACTGGGTAAACTCTGGCAAAGCAAAATTGTGCTACTTTGTAGGAAGAGTTTTTAAGGTAATCTGAGCAATTTTATCTGCTTTTACACATTAATATTTTCTCCCAAGAAGAGTCAGTTTCAATTAAAATAATAAAAAGAAAGGCATCTAAGTTTTTTGTTTGTTTAATAGACATTAAACTACAGATCCTGTTTGACTAAGCAGGCACTTTAGGATAATCCCACGTAAAAGATGAGTTGGTAAGTGCAGTCTTGCATTGATGAATGAGGTTTGCTATGGAGGAAGAAATACAAATATGAGGCAATTGATTTACAATTGTAGGAGCATTAGGAAGGCACAATGAATGTAGGGTAGGATACAGAATATAGCACACAAGACATATGCTGACAGAAAAATTAGGAATTCTTTCTCCAAATGTCAAATACTGGCCTAGCCTTTTGAGTTACCTGTGTATCCTGAGAAAATCATCATGGTGCATGAAAGCTGAGAAGACTCCAACAGTAGAGATACTTTCAGTGTTCTGAAATATACGCATTTCTGTCCCTTATTAATTGCTATCTTTTTTTCCCAACAAATTTCTTAAGGATCTTAATGTTAAAAGCTGCAGAGATCAGACAGCTAACAAAATGTTGATGCACTATCAGAACTATGAGCTTTGATAAACTGAGGTATTTTAGATTGCATCTTTGAAATGTTATGTTTAATAATGCTTGGTTACATCACTGCTTTTAAAACAGTGGATGATGCCAAACAACTCTGCTTCTTTTGACTGACTTTTAAATCAGAATGAACTTGGATTTTTGATTGGATGATAATTTGCCGTGCCAACTGTATTACTTTCCATTGCCAAGAATTGGTTGATGCATGACCCTACAGCTTTTTATAAAAGTGCAGTGTGGTCTCTGGTAAGATCAATGAAAATTAGACCTGATAATTCTGACATGGCTTGACTAAAGAAGTCATTTTTTCTTAATCCTGTGATCTATATTCAGGTCTTTAATATTTGATACATACACAAAAGAAGTCTTAAAATTCTCACTTCACTTAAACATCACAGAGGCTCCCGGGATACTTTTTTGTTGTCACATACAGGAGTGCAGGAAAAAAATATTTTAGTGGGAGTGCTAAAGAGAAAATTTTAAGAATTCGTATTTTCGCAAGACAGAATGAGTTAAAAGTTGAAAATGCAGTTGTCAGTTGATGTAGTTTAAATAAATAATACTTTAAATAGAAGTCCTTTTCTAGTTCATATTTAACTTTAACAGTGATTTAAACCAATTTTAATGTCTGTAATGTTGTAATAGGGTAGTCAGTGCCCTGAAAAACGTACCTCTAATGGACACAAGCCTTATTTTAAAGTTGTGAAGCATCTATGAAGGAGAATTATAAAGACATTGTTGGCTCTTTGCTGAAGTATTCGTGAGAGTAATATAGTTGACAATCTGGCTAATTCAGTCAGTACTGCTTGTTCCTCAAGGTATTTAATACTGCATTTGGAG
This sequence comes from Meleagris gallopavo, assembly GCF_905368555.1. NCBI lineage: Eukaryota > Metazoa > Chordata > Aves > Galliformes > Phasianidae > Meleagris > Meleagris gallopavo. The sequence goes on along the minus strand of NC_139417.1, from coordinate 8,162,959 downwards.
CAAATATTTCCATTGCAGGAGTTTCTGATTGCATGATGAGTGTTAATTAGTGACCCTGCACCCACAGAGTTTGATTTCTTGACAGATTTCCACATTTATCATTAGATGTATATTCAGCAGTCATTACTTTCTTCTTTATATACTGTTTCTGTAGTAAGAAGAAGAAATGAAAGCCATGCAGATATGATAAGCTATTCCTGCAAGGTGAGAAATGCCACATCTTTAATTTTGCATCACTGGATCTTAAGGGACATCACCAACTGGCAAGATCAAAACAGACTCTGTAACTAAGTTTATACACAACTGCATGTGTGCTGCTTTTGTCATCAACTGACTAACCAAGATAAAGTAGTGAAATTAGTGCTTATTGATCATTAAAAGGAACCTAAATGAAGATGGTATTACTTTTAATGTCATGTATATTTTATTTTTCAAACTTCTCAGGAATAGTAGAATAATGGGAAGAGTTATTTCCTATGATTAGAAAAGTAGAGGGAAAAATCATTTCATCAGTGTGGTAGTGATAAGTAGAGAAAAACACGTTTCCCTTTTTGATAAAAGCAATATAGGTCTTGAAAGAGCCACCGTATGAACCAGCATATTGTCCATCTTTCTCTTACTTCACTGAAATAAAACATGCAGTACTGCTCTGATTAAAGAAAGGAGGTGTACTTTTTTAAAAAAAAGACATGTAGTTTGCATCAGGTTGCTTCTTTTTTCCCCAAGCCATCACAGATGATAAAAAGCATGCGAAGGAAAAAAAAAGAAGATTATTTTGAGGATGTGTTCAGCCCCTTTTAAAAGAGTTAGCAACCAAGGTAATCTAAAAAGATCTGCCAGAAATGTCTCTGCCTTTTGATCACTACTTTAAATACATGTGTATGCCTTGGCTTTTGTGTACAGCACTGCTGTTTGTTGTGATAAGAGTTTTAATATGTATGTATATATTATACACATGTTGTTTGTTTGCCAGAACATTTACATTTATGGAACAGAACTTATTCTGTGAATCTTCTATCTCCTCAAAATGTGAGGAAGTTGAATTCTAGTGGAGAATGTATCTTCTGCATCATCTCTTAGTTCTTCTATTGTGTTGTTTTCAGTTTATATTTTGGGAGCTGTATATGACTAAACAGTTTTTGGACAGTTTGGAAGCCACTGAGTATATGAAATTATCAATGTGATATTTCTGCACTGAGCTGTCACTCTACATTATTTGGGGAGGACAACTGTAAGGGAAAGGTTCTTTTAAAGCTTTCATCAGTATTATAAATATTTGAGACCTTGACTGAATGCGAGTATTGGCAAGTAGTTGTACAAAGCTATTAAGTATTTGGCTAATATCCAGACTTCCTGCTGACTTGGTGCCTCTGGCCAGAGGAGACATAGAAACTCTAAACGGGGCCTGAGCTTTCTAAGCATAAATTGTCAGGTTTTTTTTTTTTTTCCTTTTCATATTACATGATCACATTATGGCAATCACTCTGGCCCTGCTATGCCTGCCTTTGAGGACAGTATAACCAAAGATACAGTGATGCAGTGTCAGAAATTATTTCCAAGTTCAAATATTGATTTTCAATTGAGGATAAGGGAACAGGAACATTTTGCCACAGTTAAACAAAACAAATAAGAAAAATTCCAACCAACCAATACCCCAAACCTAACAAAAACAACACAACTACCGTCACCACCAACAAAAGTAAACAGAAGGAAAACAATCTTTTTGTCCTTCGTGAAAAATGATTTCCTGTTTTAATAATGAGAAGAATGATTTCTGTGCACCTAAGATCTAGTTTTAGTAGTCAATGTGCTTCATGGGCTCCTATAAAGAAGAAGGGTTGGTCTTTGTAGTTGTGAATATAGCTTTCTTGTCTAATATTTGAGATTGTTTTCACTTGATTCCATTTAGCTTTCTCACCACTGTGTAGTGCCATGGGCTTTCACAGTTTTCAAAAATTTCATGGCTTTTGATGCATCTCTTGGTAAGGAAGTGAAAATTTGCAGGAATGGCTACTGATATGTAATAGTAATTGAATCAAATAAGAAAACATTTCAGCTACTTTAGATGCATAATGATAATTAAAATGAAACAAAAATGCTTTAGACTCTGCTGAGTATGAAATGTGATGAAAGTGTGGTATATATAAAACAGTTCTTAGAGTTATATAAACCATGTGCTGTATGTTTGTGTGGGATAACCAGGGGATCAGGTGACAGCTGGGCATGCTTCTTGTTTGCTGGCATCAGTAATATCTGCAGTAGTTTTTCATGCTAAAGTTGTTCACTTGCAGGACAGATATTTTGTATTAGATATTTAGGAAATAATGTATCTATATGTAAAGAGAATGCTGTGAGGGAGTAGTTAAATATTACTGGATTTAAATGAGTCCAACCTCTTCCTCCAATTATCTGTAAAATAAATGATACTAGATCTGGTTAATGAGCACCAATTAAATTAATACAATCCATTTCATGTATAGTAATAGTATAGTGTTTAAAAACAGTAAGAATATTTGATCCACACCTATCTGTTTAAGTAAGTTATGAAGATAGTTCTGTCAAAAGTAACATGACATGCATAAGGGAAAAAAAAAAAAAAGAAAGAAAACTGTATCTGTCAGGCACTCCTTTTCTAAATGAAATGAAAACCTAGGTGACAGCCATGTAATCTTTTCTTGAGAAGCTGATTAGCGACAAACTCTAGCAAGCCATTACTTCATTCAATAAAGAAAGTGTTTAATACTGCATTGTAACAGTTTAGGAGAAAATATTCAAATTAGCTTGGTTTTGTTAATTTTTCTTTCTAAAATATTTTTACTGGTTGAAGCTGAGCTATTAGAATGTTGCTTTCTTCTAGAAAGCTCTTTGTGTGTATATATCTATATAACTATATAAAAGAACTTCCTTATTTTAAACAGCCTTTTGAAAATGGAATTCTTGTTTCTGGTAGTCCTTCTTGCTAACAGCAGCTATTGTATTCTCCTCTATGTAATTTCACATGGTCAGTCACTTAGGTCTACTATCATTCCACTTACCTGCTGAAATGCTTTTTTTTTGTGTCCATAGTGCAACATAAAGCTTGTTAAAATAAATCAAAATGTGAAGATATTTTTAATAAGAAAGAAATGAGCATTTTTTCCTCTAGTTTTAAAATGCTGACAGCCTAAATACAGAATGTATTATAAGTTTTATGTTCAAAGTAGTTACTTAAGTAGTTAAGATATATGCTTTATACTTTCCTAATTGTAAAATTATTTTCTAAGACAAGGGGGAAAACTTAATTATTTTGTAATATCTTTTTGTCCTTCCTAGGTATCTGAATCGGAAGAATTTTTGCCTACTGGAAGAATGCAGTGAAACTGCCAATATTTTTAGCTGGAATTATAAATTTAACATTCAACTTTAGTCTTACTAGTTTCTTACTAAACAGTACCTCAAAGTAGAAGAAAGATGTACGGAAGTGCGAGAACAATCAGCAACTTAGAAGGAAGTCCCTCCAGGTCTCCTCGTTTGCCAAGATCTCCTCGCCTGGGCCATAGGCGAACAAGTAGTGGAGGAGGAGGAGGAACAGGTAAGACGTTATCAATGGAGAACATCCAGTCCCTTAATGCAGCCTATGCAACATCTGGACCAATGTATCTGAGTGACCATGAAGGTGTAGCTTCTACTACTTTCCCAAAGGGCACAATGACTCTTGGAAGGGCTACAAATCGAGCTGTGTATGGTGGTCGAGTCACAGCTATGGGAAGCAGTCCTAATATTGCTTCAGCTGGACTGTCCCACACAGATGTCCTTTCTTACACTGATCAACATGGAGGTCTGACCACATCTTCACACCATCATCACCATCAGGTTCCTTCTATGCTGAGACAGGTTAGAGATAGTACTATGTTAGACCTGCAGGCTCAGCTTAAGGAACTACAGAGGGAGAATGATCTTCTCAGAAAAGAACTAGACATTAAAGACAGCAAGCTGGGATCCTCCATGAATAGCATCAAAACTTTCTGGAGTCCTGAATTAAAGAAAGAAAGAGTATTGAGGAAGGAAGAAGCAGCCAGAATGTCAGTTCTTAAAGAGCAAATGAGAGTTTCCCATGAAGAAAATCAGGTAAGTAGTTTTGAAAGTTTCTTTTTGTTAATTCACAGCAAATTACTTCATATTTTACTTATAATATTGGACCAAATTTGGCAATAACAAGATTTTATGTTCTATGTGGTTTTGGCTGCTAAACAGTAGAAAAGGACACTAACAGAATCTGAATGCAGCTTACAGTTTCCTTCGTGCAGCTTTTTTTTTTTTTTTTTTTTTTTTTTTTTTTCCATTATAGCCAAAGAGAATGATTAGTACACAGTACTTTGTTGTTTTTTTAAGACTTTTTTTTGGTAACAGTCTAAATACACTTTGCAACCTTTTCTGAAGAGGTGAATGAACTGTTTGTCTAAAAGCGTAAACAAACACTAAGAAGCATATTTTGTATGAACTGTATAGGGATTTAGCTTTCTATATTTTATTTTTTTAAAGTTAAGGTGTAATTTTAAATTCCCAAATGAAATCTTTTATGATTCTTCATTACAGAATAAAGTTGAAGTGGTGTTTTCAGCAATGCTTCTGAGACTTAGAAAAAGTCTGTCTTGTAAATAGGTACTTCAAATACTTTTGTTTCAACACAGTAATCTTTTCCCAAAACTATGAAAATGTTAAAGCTGTATTGTCATACTTCATGAGACTATTTCACAAAGTTATATAAAGCAGTGGCATTGAGTAGATTAAAAAAAAAAAATTATATGTTTCTGTCTCCACATTCTTCTTGGCTGCTGGTCTTATTTAAAATTGCTCCTTTTCAGACCATCTGTTAACTTTCCCCAGACAAAAACACAATCCTGTGTTTCTATCACTTCCAGATTCCCAATCTAAACTTCTTCACTGGCAGGCAGACAGCAACAACTGGCTTTTTTCATTTACTTCTCTGAGTTTCTGATTATCATTACTTCTCATCAAACTTTTCAACTCTTAGATACATGACATGCTGTGGAACTAACAAATTTGGTCCTGAATGATAGCAATCAATCTAACTGGGTCTTGATCGGGAATTCAGTACAGTGAACAAATGTACTATCAGTCTAGACACTCTACTTATACAAGAAAATACAATTTATAGTGGATGAACCAGGATGCTGCTAGAACAAGTATTATAAACATATTTGTTCGAGGTTCTTTCAAAAGCCTTGCTGGTTAACCTTTCTAATCTTGAAAGTCGGAGTCAACTAATAGTAGAGGGAATATTCTAATGCATTGCTTTTTAGTAGCCTTTCTTAGGGAAGCATCAGCCTAATATCCTCCATTTAGAGGTAACACGATGTTTGGAATCTGTATTTAGTATTTAAAGAACTTAAGTCATCTACCAAAGTGGTTAGGCACACTTTTTGAAAGTTACTTCTTCATCTTGAAGGGAAAGAGAACTAACAGCTGTTACGAGTCCTGTTCACTTGTTTCATGGAAGAGTATTTGTTTTTTTTTTTAACCAGTTTTTTTTTTTTTTTTTTTTGAAGATGAACCAGGCAAAAGACAAAAATAAGATGTTATTTTACAGATCCTCATGAATCTTTCCCGTGAGAAAGTAATAACATAAAAGACTAGATTGGCCTGGAAGTCTATCTAGCCTAGTGTGACAATGTCCAAAAGTTCATAGATCGAAGTAAGTCTATGGTGAGTACTCCACTGAGTCCTCTTTGAAACATGTACACTTTGTGTTCCTAACTTTCAGGGGACTTTTAAGTGAGTCTGCTTTTGAATCTGCATAAAATTCTAGTGTCTGCAATTCTGTTATCATAGAATGGTTTGCGTTGGAAGGGACCTTAATAATCATCCAGATCCAATCCCTCTGCCATGGGAAGAGCAAATCAGACTGCATGGGACCCATCCTAAGTGGTCTTTTAGTTTAAAACAATTCCCCCTTGTCCTATCACTATCAAGTAAATATTTCTCCTGTTTATAAGCTCTTTTTAAGTACTGGAATGCCACAATGAGGTCTCCCAAGAACCTCTTCTCCGAGCTGAACAAGACCAGCTGCCTCAACTTTTCTTCATAGGAGGTATGCTCCATCCCTCTGATCATCTTTGTGGCCTCCTCTGGATCCGATCCAATAGCCCTGTCTTGTGTTGGGAGCCTCAGACTTGAATGCAGGACTCCAGATGAGGCCTCATGAGGACAGAGTAGAGAGGGACAATCACCACTTTCACCCTGCTGACCACTGTTCCTTTGTGCAGCCTAGGATACAGCTGGCCTTCTGGGCTGCAAGTGTTAATTTGCATCAAGCTTTTCATACACAAAAACTTCCAAGTCCTTCTCTGCAGGGCTACTTTCTATGAGTTCTCTCAGTTTGTAGACGTATCTGGGATTACTACAATCTAGGTGCAACAACTCACACTTGGTCTTGTTGAACTTCATTAAGTTCTCATGAAGTTTTCAAGCTTGTCTGGATTCCTTTGGATGGCATCCCATCCTTCTATCTTATTGACTGTACTGCTCAGCGTGGTGTCAACAGCAAACTTGCTGAGATTATACTCAATCCCACTATCTACATTATTGATAAAGTTATTGAAGATCATTTGCTTCAAGGATGGATCCCTGGGAGACACCACTTGTCACCAGCCTCCATCTGGTCATAGAGCTGTTGACCACAACACTCCAGCTGTGACCATAAAAGCAATTCCTTATCCACCAAATAGTCTACCGTTTCAATCTGTGTTGTTTCAATTTAGAGATAAGAATGTGGTGTGAGACCATACCAAAGACTTTGCAGAAGTCCACATAGATGACACAATCTACTGATGCCATCATTACCATAGAAGGCCATCAGATTGGTGAGGCACAATCTGATCTTGATGAAGCTATGTTGGCTGTCACATAGCATATCCTCTTCTTGCAAGTGCCCTAACATAGCTTCCAGGAGGATCTGTTTCACGATATTCCCATGAACAGAAGTGAAGCTCACTGACCTGTAGTTTTCTGGATTTTTCTGTCTACGTTTCATAAAAATGGAAGTGGTATTTTCCTTTTTCTGGTCAGTGGGAACTTCAAATGACAGCTGTGACTTTTGAATATGGCACCCCTCACGTTGTTCTTTTTCAGACAGGCAGTACTAAGATGATACACAAATCTTCAACAAAATTAATTCTTAAGATTGTTTCCTGAGTGTCAAAAACAAACAAACAAACAAAACCAAACCAAAACCCCACGAAACGTATCCATTTTACTTGACTGGTTCTTATATTATGCATTAATTTTTATCACTTAACATGTTTTTATGACTTTTTAAAAACTGAATTAGATTTATTATGGTGTCATTTCAATAAACTATGTATCGAGTTGCATAAAATAATGGCCCCTAACCCAGCTTATAAATGTCTCTGTTTAATACTATGTAATCAATACAAATATAAGTCACTGCACACAATGAACAGTGGTTATTTTTTTTGTGTGATGTGTTTATGTGATGATGGAAATAAATGGTGAGTTTGATCCTTTTTATTTTATTGCCTTACAGAAAAACAGGTAATGTTAAATTGTTTAATGTGTTCTTTGAAAGCATATTATAAATTTTGATTTTACTTTGAAGTTTAATTCCTGCCCTGTTACTGCAGGAGTTTTAATTAATGAGAAAAGAAAGGACAAAAAGGATACTGAACAGTTCCTCTGAGAGACTCATAGGTTTGAATACAGAATTATTCCTTGAAATAATTTTTGTGTGTCAGTAGCAGTATTAATAACTCATAGATGCTGAAGTTAAGAGAACAGAGCTGATAAAATATATTAATTTAATCAGCAGATAAGCGAATGAATATTCATAAAATCAGAGTTGCAAGTTAGGCTAGTCAATTATATTGCTCATGCTCTTCATTTTTACTTTGTGACTAGTTTTTAAGTAGAAAACTAAAAGAAAATACACTAAAACATTTTGAAATGTTTCCATTCTTTGTATTAAAGTATATTCCTAGTAAAATCTTTACCAGACTAGCATATGTTTTCTAATAAAGATGATAAACCATACTTTGCTTTCTGCGTGGCATGTTATACAAAGGAATCTTCTCATTTACCTGCATTATAAGAGAGAGTAACTGATATTTTGCTATCTCACTACTGCAGTATAGTATTTATGACCCATGAAAGTATGCTTTAAGATATTTTTAAATTCAATGTTTTCTGCATGTTCATTTGTTTTATTTTCTGTTTGTCACTGTACTGTTGTCTCCTGCTTTCTTCAGCTTATTTTTCAATACCTCTCTGTTAAGAGATACATGCATGCTTGCAGACTTTAATTTCATTTTGGATGTTATCATCATTCTTTTCTTCATTTAAAGTAATTTACCCTGATGGCAATTTAGGTAAGTGCAAAATATTTCCACTTCTTATTTTTAAACAAGAAAAGGCACTGAAGTGTTTGTGTAATACATTAAGCAGTAATAATTGAGTGAAACTTTACCTGAAGATGGAAAGCATAGTGAAATGGAAGGACACAGTGATGTTTTTCTTTCCTTTTTTGAGTATGAATATCAAAAAATGTTTCTGTCATATATTTGTGTATGTGGGGAGAGGAACTCAAACAGCAGGACTATTCTGATGAATGAGAATACATACTTAGCATGCTTCACTCTGTATCGTACTGTGCCAGAAATTCCCAAGGGATTTTTGAGAAAGCTGCAACTCAAAGGGTGCTGAGAGTAGACGAGATTTTATTTATTTATTTATTATTTTATTTATTTATTTATTTATTTATTTATTTATTTATTTTTAAACAAAGCATTTTAAAGAGGGACTTCTAAATCTGAAAAATCTTGGGAAGTACTGAGCAAGATAAAGAATATGAATGTGCCTGATAGGTGTGTTTGTGCTTGTTTGCTATTGACTGAAGCCTTTTCTAAACCTATTCTGGTTTAGAAAACAATGTGTATGTATACATGAGTTAGTAGAAAGTAGGACATATTAGTGTGGGATTTATAGCACGTTTTAATGGTCGTTTGAAAGAGATAGTAAGTTATATTTTTTTTGTGCATTTTTGAGATATAAAGAGATCTGAGGAAAGCAAGTGTTGATCTTATGTCTTCTTCTCCCTAAAAAAGGCAAGGAGCATGCATTTTAGTTTTTTCATTAAGTCATCTTTTGGAGTTGTTATTGTGTGTACAACTCAGATGAAGGAACAGTATTATTAGATTTCAAGTAAAAGCTGTTTTATTAATCATGTTAGAAATCAAGTTGTTGAAAAAGCAATTTAAACTTACAAGGCTATAAGTAAAATACTGCTTTAGTCAGCTGGTTTGCCTTTTTGCTGACTTTTAAAAAGTGCAAAATGTGTCTCATTCTCAATTGTAAAAGTGCTTTTTTTTTTTTTTTTCCAATTACATCTTTAGGTCTTAGAAAGTGTCAAATAATAATTGTTGGTAGGTGGTCCTTATAAAGAAGTATAAGCAAAGCTAGTGGTGTTTTAAGGACAGGTAGTTTGACTATAGAAAGGAAACAGACTTTCATTAAAAGGTGTTCAGAAATGTGTAATGCTGTATGACTCAGGATTGATGTCTCATCAGCTTTGAACATACTTGTATGTTATTATGTCTAATGTCTGATGCTACGAAGAGAGTTGTTGCTCCTGTGTGTGGGGTTTTTTTTTTTTTTTTTTGGTGCTTTAATGAGGATGATCATCTGCCGCTGAATTTGGTAATTTCATCCTGTTAAATTTCCCTTGCAGCTTCAGACAAATACTGTGTTCTATTTCCCCCGTTGTGATGTGTTTCCAAGCATGGTTCTGCTGCTCAACAGTGATTATCTGGTGTGTTGTTGTGTGGGTCAAACCTTTTGTACACAAGGCAGGATTCTGATGGGGTTTCAGAAGATCACCACTTCAAAAAATACAGATCTAGCAGAAAGTATGTTGGGATAAAACTACCTTTAAGCTATCTTTGTGTTAGGCTTGTAACATTGCTTGAAGATATTCCTTCAGTAGGTGCCAATAAGCCGTGCATCAAGCATGGCATCTGCTCTTTGCTTTAAATTAGAATGAATCCAGAAGCAATTGCTCTGTAGAGTGTTAGTCTAGTAGAGTGTTTTAAGCTATCAGAACTCCCTAAAGGAGATGGAGAGAGAGCTAACTGTATTTTGTATATAAACCATTTTGAGTTCTACTGGTATAGTAAAAGTTGGATTCATCATACAATTAGTTAACTTTGATAACGCAGGACGTTATTTTTGATGTAAGGCTTAAAAATCATAAAGTATCCTGAAATAGTTAACTAAAAATTTAATCACATAAATGATACAGTTTCTTACAGAAATTGTAGATAACACATCAAACATTATCCTTGGCAAATTTCTTTTCTGTTGATCATGAAGGAGACTGCCGGTTTGTGCTTTTTAAATTTTATTTCTCTGTTAACTTCTGTAAATTGGTGTTCTTCCAGCCTTCAAACCTTTAAATCTGAAAAGTGTTGGGGATGAGTCTCTTCAGAATTTTCTGTCATTCGAAGTGAGGGAGAGAAAGACGAGGAAGTAGTGAAAAAATGAGTCACTCTTTTTTCATTATGCATTTTTACTCTTTACTATTTTAGATGCAGTCTCTCATTTTTAATTTTCTGAGTTGTTCCCAACAGCTGCTGGGCAGATGATGCCATGTTTGATTAGTCTACAAAAGGGAATTTCATCTTCTAGGTTACTTTGGAAAAACGTGACCCTTTTGGTCATGCTGTAGAGCGTTCTTTTTATGTATGCATATAATTTAAATTGAAACCTGTATGTCACTTTATAACTTTTCCATTATGCATTTGAGAAGTTCATCAGATGTATTCCAGAGTGGTGGGAGTGTCTATGTCAGTGAGAGGAGTAAAGGCGTTATAGTGACTTAATCTGTGGTTGCTGATTTAAAAAAAAAAAAAAGAAGAATGAATGAATTCTGGATCTACATGATCTTGAGCTGTGCCTTATTAATACTGTGCAGGTTCAGATTCTGATTTGATCTGCTATTTGCTCTGTATAACGTATCTAACATAGTAGTGACAATACTACTATGAGTTTTCCTGGTGCCATAGAGTTGAGCTGTAAAAAGCTATTAGTTTCAGGATATGACTTGCTACTTGAATTTATTGCAAGAACATCTATCAGCTGAGTTGGCAAAAACAACAACAACAAAACATTCAGAACCTCTGTGTATATTTTACAGAAGATAACTTTTGCTCAAATGGTACTGCAACATGGGAACAAATAACTTTTGAATTCAGTAATTTTGCAATATTTGGCCTGTAGGATGGAGAAGTTGTATTTACATTTCAAATTTTAAATTTCCCTAGGCATCTACCACAATCTAGTTATTATTCTTACTCTTGGCATTTGAAGATGATATATAAAGCTAACAAAACACATGTGAAAAGAAGGCAGTAAATTTCATGTGAAGTGCTCTTTGAACCCTCAAGGGGAAGGAATAAATGATGTTTTTGCCAAAAGGAAACTCCTGAGGCAAATCAGTGTAAATGTTTCAGTGTTAGAGATTCAAAGAGCACGGAGGTCTTGTAAGGTAATCCCTATTTCAATTCCATCTACAGCTGAATGAATGTGAGGTCTCCAGAACATCACTTTTCTGTCCAAGAAAAGCAAAGGTCAGCTAAAACTAGAGAGAAAACAACACACATTAAGATGTAGTTTCAGATGAGCTAAAGCAAGCCTTGAATTTTGCCTGTTTTTTGCTCAGACCTAAGATTTCCATTTAATTGACTACAGTATTAATTGCATAGAGTACAATTTTAATTACAGAATCTCTTTGAATCAAAGAAAAAAAGCATAGAAATAAGCAGGGGATTCTTTTAAATTGAAAAAAGAATAGAATTAAAAAAGAATTACATACTAAGAATAAATACTTCCTATGTATTTTTAAGTCACGTTCAGACTGATGTTGCAAGCAAAGCCCTTTTGCTTTGTAGGTAGAAAAACTGAAAGAATAGTCCTCTCAGTGAGCTCTCTTTCCTCTGTGTGATATTGTGATATTTACTCCAGATAGCTAATAATTACCACTAAAGCAAAATGCTGTTAACTAAGCTATTGGAAGAACATCTAAACATCATGGTATTGTATTTCTGCTTGATACAACTGAAGGCAGTGCTGAAATAGCAGCTTGCTGTTTAAACCCTGCTATACTTGATATCATTTTAAGTCAGCAAGTGTAAGATAAAAACCAGACGGTATATCAAAGTAAAAGAGCAAACATAATTGTGTATGTTATATTTGCAAAATACGCTGATAACACTACATTTGTCAAAAATTCTTACTGTTCTCTGAGTGGAAGAAAATAAGCTGCATCTGTGAATTTTGAGAGAAATCCGAATTCCTACCTGACATTTATTCTACAGCTAAAAATTGTATCTCTACTCATGCCAATCCATAAATGCACCTGCTTGTCAGCACAGCTCTCTGGAATTCAGTGCATATGCTACCTATGTAAAAGCTATTTTAGTTAAATGCTTATACTGAGTTTAAAGTTCACTTCTAGGAATATTATTTTGTATTATTTATTTTGATATGTTCTCTTTTAAGAAAACAACTACAAAAAGAAAAAAAAAAAACTGCAACCAAACAACTCCAAATATTTTACCTTTCTAGATGTAGATAATGCTGAAATGGAATTTCTGATATTCCACAAGAAAGTTATCATAATATTAGAGAAATTTGCAGTTCTACCCATGCAACTTGTGTCCAGATGGATTTTGTTTGCTGTTGTGTTTTATAACTTTGAGTAAAAGTTTTTTACAGCTGAGAAATATTTGACATAATTCTTAATTTTTGGTTAACAGCAACTGCTTATAGGCCATCATTCCCTCGTGGACCACATTTATTTTAATTTATATTAATATTTAGTTTGTATTTAAAATAATTGTATTTATTCACTACATTCTCAGTTTATTTGAAATGCAGTGGTATAACTTATAACTTAGTGAATAGAGTAGTAGTTTCATTACATTAGACTTATGTCTTCAGATTCCCCAGTGGAGTGGATTCCCCAGAGGAGGGAACTATAGAGACAAAAGCACAAAACTTGCTTAAGAAAGCATTCTTTATCTCTTCAGGCAGTTTATTCCCTGAAGAGGCAAAAAGCTGTCAGAATGAGAATTTGAACAATTAGATGAAAATACTCATGATAGGCTTTTCCACCTGACTGCCCAGCATTTATGACTGACTTCAGAACAGCAAAATGAGCAAACAGTGCCAGTTTATCAAAGTCCAAGAAAAAAGAAAATTCGAATATTTTAGAGAAGTATTTTTTTCCTTAAATAAGCATATAGGAGTAACTAAGAAACAAGAATAGGAGCCCCAATAATAAACATTCTAGTTTGAGTAGGCCAGTATCCTTTCTTACCTCCCTCACTGTGAGGAGAAGCCATGCTGTCATTAGCTGAGCATGGAGCAGAATATAAGAAGGAAGACTTTTGAAGCTTAGAGTAAAATAAAATTAGCTTTAAGAACAAATTTTTCCATACTTGTTTCAACTTCTAAGTCTTTCTCACAATGGCTTCAGAAGAGATGATAACAATTGATCCTGCTAAAAACTACCTTCAATTCCAAAAACTGTGTTAATTTCCCAGAAACGTCCAATTAAATAATTTAGTTTTCAATGACTGAGATAGAATCTACTGTTTATTGACTCTCCCTTGAACTAAGCTTTTGCAATAAATCTGGGGGTAAGATGTGTGTATATACATATAAATAAAATAAAATTTGTTACTGTATTAACTTATGAATTCTATGATATATTGTGATATACTGGAGTGTTATTAATATTTCAGATGTTGCAATGTATCTCAATTTAATAAAAGCTGAGGAGTTTGATAATAAGAAAGCATTTTTCTCTTGCACCAAATTGATTCTGACTTGTGCTATAACTCAGTGTGGATATGTTTCCTAGTTGTTCTTTCTCCCTTCTCTTCCCCTCACTGCCACACAGACAGACAGACAGATGTCTCCCTTGTGTAACCGCCAGTTTTGGAGAATGACATTCTTGCTTAGCTGGTGTTATTTCAGGTTCATTTATTCAGACATCCTGTGGGTTCTAGATTAGTTTAAATTTGTAATCTTAACAAAGCTTATCACACTATGTAGTGCCTTTTTGCAAATGTAGGACTTTAATCTTCATATACTGATGAAGGCTTATGCATTTTAGCATTCTTTTGTCTTTTTGTCATCAATCAGCAAAGTGTAATTTGCTTCTAGAGTTTTGTTTATAGAATGTTTCACTAAAGTTTAATTTATTTCAATTTCTACTTCCTGTGAGATGACTATGACTATTTCCCCACAGTTTTAATACTTGATACATGTGTAATTTGATGTAATCTGACCTTTGCTATAATTCTTTTTCTGCAGATCTTTGGATTTTAGTGAGAGGTTTACAGTGCTGTTTGCAAAGCCACTGTTTTTGAGCCTACTAGCAGGCTTGCACTTTCTTTTTCTCCTACAAATTTTTCAAATTTTTATCATTAGAGTTTGTATGTCTGCCTGATTTGCTCCATTAGGGATAAAATGCTCATTTTTTCCCCCAGGTTAATTTTCAGCTGGATCTCATCATCGATTGCTCGAACGTAGTGGTGCTCGCGTAAAGTGGGTAGAGCGTTGAGTGGCCAAGAGTAGATGATAGTGGAGCCTCAAATTCAGGCAGCAACTCAGATTCTGCTTTTAAATCTGCTAACAAGTGCCCTTAGTGCTTCAACTCCTTGAAAGAAAAATGAAATATCCACATATACATATACAGCAGTTTTTTTTTTTTTTTTTTTTCCCCCTCAGGCACATCTCAGTGGGTACAGAGAATACTATTTTGACTTTAATTATTTTTTTACTTGTATATATTACTTATGAGAAAATGGTGAAATAAGATTAAAGTCTGTACTGAAATTGTTGCCTGACCATAGCATACAAAATAATTGCATTTTCTTTATCAGATCACTTGCACTTTTTATCTCTGGTGCTGGGCTTTTTTTGTTTGCAATGAACACTTTATTTCCAAATGCCCATAAATATTTTCTTCTACCTTGATATCATCTGAACATTTTTTATTGACTTCAGCAAGACCATTCTTGACCTACTGCAATGCTAATACATAATATTTATTTTTTTCTTTTTTCCTTTAATCCTGGCTTTGTAGTATTTGCAACCAATTTAATTTTTTCAAATTTTAAGGTTTTTCTTTTCTATTCTATTTTCTTTTCTATTTTTCTTTAAAGCTCAGTGATCATTTGATTTTAATGAAGAATTATCTTAACAGATGAGGAATTATAAAATGTGCAGGAGTAAGCTGTTTTTTAAAAGAAAAAAAATCTAATAAGTATATTTTGTTATGAAGTTTGTATCCTTTTATTCCTTCGTTCATTTTTACCAGATGGTAGAAAATTCTGGAAAGCACATAGCAGATTTGCTGCTGTTTTGCAGTTCAGCTAGCAAAAGGCCACTGAGAGTATTATTTGTGATCAAGAAGAGACAATCAGTCTGTAAAAACAAACAAACAAACAAAAAACAAAACTCCTTATGTATACCTTTTACACATGCTACACTTTCAGAATTATCCTGCCCTTTTCTTGTATGCTGTTCAGTTTCTTTGTCTTTTAAATCAAAGTCTTGAAGATCTGTGTTACCTTGAGGTAGAAATTCTACGCTCTTCAGCAGGACTACTCACTTGCTTTTCCCAGATTTATAAGTTCAATCATTTAATTGTAAAAAAAAAAGTGAGATTCTTCCTCATCGGTGCTTTGAATAGTTCGGTCATAACAAGAAATGTTTCCTTCTGTTTAACTGTACAAGAGAATTGAAAAGCTTCTTTTATTAGGAAGTAGGTATCCTCTAATTTGGTTCATATATTTGGAAAAAAAAATTCTACAGTACAGAACAAACATACTCTCAAACTCATTTTTACTTTTGCAACAGAGTTAGTTTCCAATGGAGAAAACATAAAACAGAGAATCACTTCTGCCCTCCTACCAGAGACTTTGTTGGTTCATCAAGTTGCATGGCCTGTACTAGGCATGAGTCACATGAGTTTCCTTTTGAACTTCAGAAGTGGCTTTGTCTTTGCCCATGATTTCTGCATTTCCTATGGTTAGTAAAAGAGAATAGAGCAGAGAGAATAGTCTTGTGCCACTTGTAGAGACAAGCTGTGAATTTCTGTGTGCTTTAAGAGGTTATGTTGCAATAGGTCTCAAGTTCCAGATCAGTTTCTGCCATCTTTCACCTGCGCAACAAAGCAAAGATTTGGATTTAAATTAGTAACAATTTTAAATCAAAACATTTAAATTGAATAAAATGGGTGTTAAATGCACTTAAATTATTAGAAAAATGAACTGTTCAAACTCTGTTTGGGAGTTTGTAAAAACAATCAAACAAAAAACCTATGAATATGCCATTAATAGAGGACTAAGGAAATCAAGCCAAATCTTGCCATTCTTTTGGAAGATGGAGGTGGGAATTCCGGAAGGAAAATCTGATGTGGAAAAATTTTGGTGTTAAAAACAAAACTGTTGAAAATCTGTGAATGTTAATGCATACATTGCTTGAATGTTAAGCAGTACTTTTTTGTGTGTGTGTCAGTCAGAATCCAGCTTTTTTAGTGCTAAGGTGATATTATGCTGCCTAGTAGGCCAGAAGTTTTTTATCAGTTTTATCTCCTGGTAATTTGTTTTTTCCTACTGGTACAGATTCCTTGTTTTGAATAGCTTAGTCTAAAGATGTAATGACTGAAACAAAGAGTTGTAACAGAATAATTATATGCTATTTTGGAAATATGTTTCTACTGAACCATAGTAGATGATCTTTCTTAATTTAGACTTTAAATACACTTTGTAGTTTCTCCCACCAGAAGATAAACACTATTACATTATGACTCCTTCTGGGAGACATCAATATCTTCATTTATATCAGAAAAAAATGATTTTCTGTTAAAGAATTAGCAGTGGTGAGATAAGAAAGATGAAATGAAGAAAAGTGACTAGCAAAGAAAAAAACCAAAGCTTTTTAAAGAAAACTGTGGCAGAAGATCGGATAAAGAGAGAACACATGGAAACATATTTTCATGGAAAATCTGCATATATCTTATACCTCTAGAATTGCTATTGTGATTTTGGTGTGAAGCAGTGCTAGAACTTGGTGAAATGCAGTATAAAGTATTGTCTAAAAGCAGTTTAAATCAAGAAGCTGACCACTTATAAATAGCTGGATTTTTTTTTTTTTTACACCATTTTAGAATTCATTTGCATTCAGTAGTTGCATTACCCATGCTAAATTTCTCAAGGTGATTTCAAGCGATGCAAATTCCCAAGACAAGAGGGAATCAAAATTTGCATGTGACTCTAAACTAGATTTTTACTGAAGATACCAATCATAACCAGTATTAGATATTAAGTAGATACTTAAATATAAAAAAAATAAGATTTTTGTCAAAGATGTTGTAATGTTATGGTAGATATGAATTCTTAAAGTGGCTTCATTGTGACATAATAATACTCTTACTCCAGAACCTTTGCTTTAGCTGTCAATATGCTTAAATGATAAACATAATTATGCATTTACTTTAATTGTTAGCCTTTCACGAACACAATCGTGCAATTATTGTGCAATATTATGTCACCTGCACAAATTTGACTGTGAAGTCATTTAGTGTGTGCTTGGTGTTGTGTGGTGCATTGTTGTGTCCCCCACTTTGTGATGGGAAATCCAAGTTTTGAAGACATTAAACATCAATATTTAGTATTATACTTCCAGATCTTCTATGCTGCCTATTGCCCTTATAGTGAGATGAAAAATGTCTTGAGATGATAAGAATATCTTGCCAGTCATACAAGATTAGAAGCTAACATCTGTTAATTTTGATTGATTGTTATTGTGTTTAGATAGAGATGACTCACACTAGGTGTTGCATTCCTGTCTATGTATTTGCTCATCTGATGAGACTGATTCCAGTATCCCCTGACAACAAAGATTAGAAATTACCAAAAGAGTGGTGATAAGGTAAAAATAATTTCTTAAGATGGTATTTGCTAGATGGGGTTTGATTCCATGGTTTAGAGGTGAAACTGTAATTTGCAGGTTGCAATTTTGAACATCCTGCAGGGATTTAGTTCTGATTGCCAATATCTGCTCTAAGAGCCTACTAAGACTTGAGGAAACTTGGAATGCTTGGACTTAACATGGCAAAATACCAACACAATGACCTGGTGAATCTGGTCAGCCTTCTTTTAGTTGGGCGTATTGGCTAGGATTTTGTCATCCTGGGGGGGGTAATTGAAGTGGTTGCCATCTATCTAGTGACAACTGATTTTTTTTTTTTTTTTTTAAATGCATTTGCTGCATAATTTTGCTTAACTCCTTCTCCCTCCCAGCCTCCATTTGCAATATGGGAAAGTTAAAAAATTCTAGTGTTCTTCATTAGCATGCTTCTGCAGTTCACAACGCTGCTTACCAAATTGTTCAGATAGGAATATTTTGGTTAATAGAGCAGTTTGTGATAAGTGCTGTAAGTAATAAAGCTTGCAGTTGGGAGTTATTTTGGACCAAATCCTTGGTGAACTGTTACTGCCGTGAAATTTAGGAGCATATAATTAAATAAATCGCAAAGAAGACACAAATTAACATGACTTGACCATGAGTAGTTGTATTTTAGAATTATGTTTCTGCATAACTCTTTTCAACTTTGCACTTCAGATTAATAATTCCTAAATACAAATAACCTCTCCTCATCTACTTGCTTGTTATCGAGAATATGTAGCTTTCTCTTTCTGCCCCTTTTCTGATGGTTTAATTTGCTTCAGCAGTCTTCTCAAGTGCAATAGTTTCCAAGAAATAAGTTAACAATTTTGGACAATCTTACAAGTTTCTATAGTTCTTTTTTTCACTTTTTAGTTTAAAATTTTAGTTTATGCTTTTCTTTAGACTAAATGATGCAGGAAACTAAAAGACCTTAGAAATATTTACTAAAAAAAGTAGTGTGTTTCAGTTCTTTGTTCAGAGATTTTTAAAATAACTTAGCTGTTGCTCTTCTGAACATTTTAAGAAACCAATGATTTAGATAATCTCTGTATTTTTGAGAATTGTGGTGGCTGAATTCCAGAAACAGAAACTGTGTACAGTAACTAAAGAAATTCATGTTGTGTTACGTATGGGCAGCTGGAAATGATCACTGAATAAACATGATTTTTTGTTCTTAGCCTCTTGGATCTACTGTAAATCTTGAAGCTCAGAAATCCTAAAACTTTCATAGAGCTTCTAAGCATATGAATTTCATTCCTCTGTTGCTTTTGAATATGGGTCTCTGCCATCAGATTGCTTATGTGGTCTCATCAATCACAGAAGTATTTTCATACTTTGGAGACCCAGGCTTTGACTTCTTTTTTTTTTTTTTCCCCTATACATACAATTCCACATCAGCTTCCCATCAGGACAAGGAAGGATTTCCCACTATTTTAGTTGCATGAGTTCTTGCTGTGCCATAAGGGATTTCGCAATTAAATATCAGTAATATTGAACCAAAATCTGACCTTTAAAGCTACTATAAATTTTGCTAAACAAATACATTAATTTTTACTAATATTATCCCATATTTAAAAGTTCAAAATTTAACTCCTGATGGTCATTAATTGACCAAAATACAAACTAGGAGGTTTCATATCAGTAGAACATACATACTTTACTCGATGTACCCGATTCCTTACTGTTTCCTTATTGTTCATTTCCATTTTTTTTTCCAAATACATCACAGTTTTGGAATCATTCTGCAGGGTGATTCAGTGCCTTCAGAATGAACCACTGAAATGATACACTTTCAAGATCGCTAGCCCAGAATTGAATTCAAAACTTTGTGAGTTTGGTAGTGAACCCCACCAGCCCTTTATTTTGCTTTAATGGCCATTAATAGCAGTTCTGAACCAGTAATAAAATTGAGGGAGAGTTTGGACCATTTGGTAGAGGAAAAATGGAAATAGAGACAAACAATACAGCTGCTTCTCTTGCAAGGAACAGCATGCACATAGGCAGAAAGATTTCATTGAAGAATCTCAATAATCAGAATCAGAATTGCAGTAGTAGGGGAGTGACAGGTAAGGAAGTTTGACTATTATCCAAATATCTACACATCAGAAATAATATGCCCCAGTTGGCATTGTTGCTTTAGTCTAAATAGCCTAAACAGTAATTTCAATCTGAGTGTCATTTGACCTGCTTTATTTTACTCTTCTGGCTAGACTGTGAATGCACTGCTGGATTCTATGTTTGATAAGCTATGCCTGCCACTTTCTCAGTTATTGTTTAAATCTAATTAACTAGATTGACTTAGAACAGGTGTGGATTTGCCCTGAGTTGTGGGCTCTCCCTTTTCTTTGTTTTGTGCAAGGAGCACAAAACAGACGAACAAGTTAGTTTTGCTTCCACATCAAGATTTTACTTAGATTTTAGTTCACATTTAATAAAACAACATCAAAATATTAAATGAGTAGATTGTTCAGAGCTTTGGGCCAATGATTTTCTTATGACAAAGGGTGAGAAACAATAATCTGAAATCCTGGTAAAAGGGTAAAAGTGAAATCCCTTGCAAAAATGTAATGCAAGAGAATGATATCAATGTCTACAAACAAAAGCACTAAGAAAATTTGCATTTGAGAGCGCATAATACACAGCAATGAAGTAACTGACAATTGAAAAATGCAATATTCACGTCCAATTTGATTTTTTTAATGATTTAGATCATTATATCTTGTATTTTCATAGAATAACAATAGAAGCTCTGAAAGAAAGTATTTATCACTCTTAAAATATTTTGTTGAGGCTGCTGTTGAAATGCTCAGTTCCACGCTGGCCCTGCAATTTAGCTGTGTCAGAAGGCATGGATAGGAGGAATTACTTGCTTTGAGGAGATCACTTTTAGTCCACTCTCAGTTTAGCACTGCCTGTTCAAAACTTGGTGTTGACACATGCTTTTAGTTACTCAAGTCTCCAAATGTTTAATAGTATACCTACAGTGTACTGTGAATTCCTTGGCAACTATTAACACTCAAGCTGTTGTTGCTTCTTGGTCTGTTTTATAACCTGAGCCATACTCTACTTACGCTGGCTTTCTGCTAACTTAGAGCTTGTATGTGATTTCTACGTGGATCAAGAATAAAATTTACTTAGAAGTAATATTTTAGGAAAAGGAGCCATCTCATCTCATTTCGTATTTGTTTGAAAACAACTTAGAAAATATGAGCAAGATTTTTCTGTATTTTCAATAAAATGTCAGCAAACTGTAATTACAGGATATCTCTAAGTTGTGATGGAAGCCAAAATATCTGCAGTGCCTCCTTTTCAAAGCATCACAAGACTAAGCTATTGCAACCTATGTGTATCCTGTTTGCATAGCTGAAGGAAGCCATTGTGGTCTAGAATTTTGACCAGGATATCTAGCCAGCAGTGTAAATATGTGAACAGTGCAACTTAAGATATTAGCTGATAATTGGCCACTAAAGCAATTATGTAAAGTAAGTATCATTGGAAACTTTTTCAATAAGTGTGATACTGTTACCTGCTTTACTACCTTCCCTTTAAGTACTGAAATCTAACAGGTTAAAAAAAAAAAAGGTGAGAAGAACAGACCAGCAGTTTAAAATATCAACTGTTGATAGAAATGTTCTATTTCACTTTTTAAAATCTTAATAAAAGCTGCTATTATTTGATCAACTTTCTAGCTATACCTGAGCATAACTTGTTTTCCTCAATAATAAATTCCAAAATATGTCAGTCAGTACACAAAGGATCTGGAATGCTGCTGTTTTTGCATACTGGATGTCTTTTCACATTCCTTGTAGTCTATCTGTCCCTTGTGGTGAATTGCTGCATTTTGTACGTTATATACAGAAATACATTAATGAAGTATGAGTGGCATATAATTACTTGCAATGAAATGGATCAAAATAATAAGATATGTCTTCTGACACTTATCAGAATATCACAGAGATGCAGAAGCAGTTCTCAGATGCCTCTTAGCTGAAAGCCAGTTTTACAATGGCTCTTTTGAATTGTAGGTATCTCTGCTTTTTGCTTCCATTAAATGGTTTGCTGCCTTTGGCAGTTCCAGTCATCTTTGTGAGACTAAAAATATCTTGTCTCACAAAAGTGGTTTTGAAGACTGACCAATGCTTTGTTGGGAGTCTTTTCAATTTTTTTTTTAAAGTAATCTTAGATGTTTTTTTTTTCATTCCTCTCTTCAGTTTTGTGTAACACCTCTTCTATGCTGAAACCTGTTTTGAATTTTTTACATCTTGTTCTGTTGAAGCATTTAAGGTTTCCAATGTTTGTATAAAAATACACAAAAATTTTTTTTGGTAAAAATGGGGAAAGACTTTTAAGTTTTTAAAGAAAATGCAGATCTTTGTTCTCTGGAACCAAGAAAGTATCCGGAGCATTATCTGCCATGTGAAATGGACAGATCATCTAAATTCATCCTTCCTAGAAAATTGCTGTGAGCACTCTGGGACAGCAGAGACATGGAATATGTAATCACGCTCATGACTTCTTATGGACAACGGACGATTTCTTTGTAATTAAACTTGTCAGTTACGGCAATATGAGATGAAGTTTGTCATGGATATAATGGTGTATAATCTGATATGAATCATAGAAAACATATCTTGAGGTTAAGAAATCATGTAGTCTCAAATCATCCTGTTTTATCTTTGAACGTTTACATTGAGGAGCAGCTGATAAAGTTTATGGAATAAAAAATCTGAGTTTTTTTTATAAGTTAAGCGCTGTTTGGAATGTCAAAGCAGTTATCTATATTATGCTATTAGTTTACAAAGCAAAGAGTGAAACTGCTCACAAACTATCTGCAGTCATATTTTCATCAAACAGTAATTTAAGGGATTTTTCTCAATATTTTAATATTGGCTGATTTTTGAGAGAACTGAATTCATGAACTAAGCGAAATACATTCGCTTTAAAAATTAAACATTCTTGTATTTTATTTTCCTGTCATTAATTTAACAGAGGATAAAGTATTTGAAATGATTTCCTTATTACTACAACCTGTACACACAGAATCACAGAGTTTTGTACACATGAAGAATAAGCTAATGTGATAAATTTAAAACATGGAGGAAAAAAGTCAGTGTATTCGAATAGGTGCATTCATGAGTAGTGTAACTGGAGAACATCAAACTATTTCTGAAGCCTAACTGAACTGTTATTTAAAAAAAAAAAAAAACCAGACTGGGTGTAAAGTTTACACCCAGCAAACTTTATTCATCAACAATTAAATTCTTGTCATAGTTTCTCAAAGAGATTGAAATGATTGAAAATACTGTGAAATATTTTTAGAAGTTTGTTTTGCCACTGGGGCAAAAGAATAATTAGGAATTTAAAGGGAGGAAAAATACAGATAGCATAGAGGAACAACCAGAATTGCTCTTTCAGGGTCTGATAAACTATGCTATCCTTAGCACTTAACTGTTTTAAGTGTTATATGTATAAGCCATTTTTTTTCTCGTATTATCAGATTTTACCAAATCTGTCTTTTGGCAATTCAGCTAAGTAGTAAGATTCCTGAGGAGATTAACTTAAATCACATTGTTAGTGACTTTTAAAATGTTGTGGGTTAGATGGGAAGCACTGCAGCTTTTAGATAGAACATGGGTTACATTGTGGGTCCAGCACTGCTTTCTGGTCTCAGTGCCCTTGCTGGGACAGCTGGTGAGGGCTCATGGATGAACACAGACTTGATCCCCAGTGCCTTGTTGGTGCTTTCAGAGAGATGCCAAATTACCTGGATTAATACCAACCTCAGCTGTACTGGAAACACAAGGAAACTGTGCAGACCTGAGGGGAATATTAATTAGCGTTAGCACACCTACCGTTCTGTCTGGAGTACTTAATTGTGTTAGCCCAGATGGGAACAGCGATTCATAAAACAGAATTTAATGACTGTATAAGAAGGATGATTGTGAATATGTACATAAATTAATCCCTGGAGTAATTTCTCTGTAACATGAAATAGGGAGTATTTCTGCAGGTTTAGCTTTGTCTCACATACTAATTAAGCTTTTTTTTTTTTTTAATATATAAAAAAACAAGACATTATGTAGTTGGTGGGTTTTTTTTCTTAAATACATGACTGACTTCTTGTACTAAAGCAGTATTATTCATTCAGACATTTCATTATGTAGAAATAGGGATGTGTATCCAATAGGTTGATTCCCATGGTCCCAGCTAGTTTCTTTTGGGTGAGGTCACGTCTACCACTAAGAAATGTTATCACCCAAACTTCTGTTGCCTTTCAGCTGCCAGGTGCACTGCACTGCTGGAGCATGTGCAAGCTTGGCTGCTTTTGTTGCTGTCTGTCCTCACCGAGGACAGTGGTGTTGGCAGAGGCCCTACGTAGGCAGAGCTTGCAGCTGCTGACACTGCTGTGTCACTGAAGTGCACCCAGGCTGGCGTTTTGCCAGAAGCTTAATGTCAGCCCAGGGCTTGTGACATTTGTGAAGGTGATTTCAGTGAAGGGAAACTGGATTTCGCCTGATTCATTCTGAGATATCTTGACTATTGTGGAAGCATGGCAAAATGGAGGCGATGTCTTGCTGTAATTGGCAGTATGTAATCCATCTGTAATGCAAGAAATACTAAGTGATAATTTTGAACAATTACCTCATTAAAAATTATTATAACACAATTTTAGAAACATTTACTTTTAGAATTTACGTAAGCAATTGATTAGTTTCGTTAGGAATAATCTGTTGTATTAGATGCATACTCATAATTAACTGTATGATATCCTGTGACTACTATACCATCAGTAGTTTTCTTGGTAATTTCTAATAAGCTTTTCTAACTGTTGTTTGCAACTTGATAAAGGAAAAAATGACTCTAATAGACTCTAATAGCAGGCAGTGACGGAATGACTGAGTACATCTGGAATGTTATGGTGTGAAGAGGGAAGGGGTGTAGGAAAGATGAAAGCTCTGGCTTGTTTCTTGAACTGCAGTGAATTCTAATCATATAGCACTAGTATTAGCGTGAGCAATGTGTTTTTTTTTTTTTTAATTTAGACTTCTTTTTTTGAGATAAAAAGTATATTATTTTTAAAATTAGCTTCTGGAAGCTTATACTTAATTCTTTGTAGGGGAATTGTGTAAAATGCCTCAGGAAACAGATCAGATCTTTTTAGTTAGTGAATGTGTGCTGTAAAGTTCTCTCAAGTTCTTCCAAACTTCCATCTTAAAGCAAAAAATGTTTGAAAAAAATGATGAATATCTGCAATGCAGACTCTAAAACACTTAACCTTTAACAGTCATGAAACTATGGCAGTGTGGTAACATGGAGGAAAAGGACTGCTGGGTGATTATCCATTTGGTTGTGCCTCGTTTGTTTGCTAGTACTAACAAAGTGTGACCTAATCCTCCTGTTATCAATACAGATTAAACCCTTATGGAAAATTATCTGTGTGAGACCTGAATATTTATTGAAGTTTTTGTTTATAGATTTGTTTTTAACAGTTTTTCCATTAACATTCTTCCTAGTGGCATTCTAAATGATCCTATAGAAACAATTTTGTAGGACTGTATTTTCTTTTTAAAGGTGTATAAATACTTTTTTTTTCTTTATATATGCATGTAAAGAAATTTCCATTTAGCAAGCAAGTGTATTGATATTTTTGGATTAGTATATGGGAAACTTCTTTAAACATCTTTATTTAGTGCCAATGGCATATCTGGAAAGCTTATTCTTTGTCAACAGTCCAATTCATAAAGTAGTCTAAACCGTATGTTTTAGTTCTGTCAAAATATGAAGCATGTTATATGGTATCACAGCAATACTATATCTATTGAATCAATGAATCAGTTAGAAAAAATCTTTTCCTGTAAATAATACTATATTATCTCATTAGGTCTAAAGGGCCTTTTTTGGTAGCTATGTGGAGAGAAAAGAGAAGAAACACTAAGACTCTCTCAGAAGTTAGAGATGCATTTGCTTATTAACTTATTGTGTTTTCAGCATATTGTAAAATGTGTTTAATAATACATAGGCGCAGAGGAAGCTATTCAGACTCTGTAATGGTGAAGTGGCCAGAGAGTTTAGTGCTTCTTTATCTTCTCCTTCTACTTCTACTTAATCTTTCTCTGTGACAAAACTGAAAAAAGAAAATGTTCATCTTCCAGTACCAATTTCCAGTCTACTATATCTAACTGCCTTCAGTCTTTCTCTTTCTCTTTCCACAAAAGCTTCCATCTGTTTCACAAGGAAATGAAAATGGTTGAAGACTTGCAATTAGAATTGGCATTTCAGCAGTAGTACTGTATTATTTTTATTTAATATTGAATTATTTAACAAAGTAATAGATTTGCCAATCAGTGGTCTATTGTGATATAAAACTCACAGCAAAAGGCAGCTGCTGCCTATGAAGTATTCAGATTTTCTTGGACAGATTGGGGGAAAAAATGGTAAATTTAAGGTTTTTATTTACATTTAGTTGCTTTATTTTTGATGTAATGACAACATCAACTTCCTGCATCAGATTTACGAAAGACTGTTATGGATTGTTTTTTCTACCTTTTGCTCAAACTGTCCTTTATTCTATATGTACGCAATTGTGAAAGTTCAGTGTCTCCTTTACAGTTGTGCTCCAACTTATTTCTTTATGTTGATTATTTATTCACGTACTCACTGCCTTGTTTTAGCTCTCTGTAGCAGAAGTGCTAAGTCATGGCTTAGCATGGGGTTGGCCGCTTCTCTCGTGTACCTAGTGATAGGACTAGAAGGAATGGCCTCAAGTTGCACCAGGGGAGATTCAGGTTGGATGTTAGGAAATACTACTTTTCTGAAAGAGTGGTCAGGCACTGGAATGGGTTGTCTAGGGAGGTGGAGGAGTCACTGACCCTAGAGGTGTACAAGGAATATTTAGATGTTGATTCGAGGGACATGGGTGAATGAGAACTATTGGTTGATAAGTGGACAGTTGGACTGGATGAACTTGTGGGTATTTTCCAACCTTACTGATTCTATGAAATAGTGATGAGCACCTGGTGGGAAGGATGGCCCAACCCAGGGGGGCTCAGGTGCATGCAATGAAATGCACGTGAGTAACCAGAAGGGGTGGAGCGAGGATCCATCCATTCCCAGATCTCGTTTGAGGGTTGTCGGTGGAGGCAAGGGTATTTCACTGGTATCTCCCTGGCCTTCTAAAGGTAAGCAGCTTCTTTCCTTTTTTTTTTTTCGTGCCCGTGGCTGTCACATTTGGGCAAGTTCTTACTTGCTGCAGCCTGGGACCTTGCTGCTTTGCTGTCATGGCTGTGATTTCCATCACATTACGACCAACCATCTTTCTTCCCAGTTATATCATTTTATACCACCTTACAGGTCAGACTGTTTTGCACACCTGTCATATTATTTCCCCTAGGCTTGTTATTACTCAGTGATCTCTTTTTATACGTATCTCTGTATATCCTTTCACTGTTGCTTGTACACCCCATAGTTACTATTTCTTATCTACTTGTTTTGTCTGTGATCACTCATAGAGGTGGAGAATGTGTCTTTGTACAGATTTGAATACAGTATAGGAGTCCTTAAGAGAGTTGTAATATTTTTTTCTGTTGGTGTCAGAAATACTGCCATCACTTTCCCTGTGAGCTATGGGATGTGAATGTATGTTAGAGCAAGCTTGTGAAAGTGAAGAATTGTGAAGTAATTGATGACCAATTTCTCTTTTTGTTTTAATTTTATTTTTACTTGGTTAATATCTCTCTATAAATTTGCATGAGTAAGGAGAGAGGCATAGCGTGTTTTTGGAATGATTGTGGAATGAGGCTACATTTGATATGCAGCTTAAAAATAATTATTATGAACCAACAGAAGTGTGTTAATATTGTGAGTAGTGGTATGTCAGGAGAAAGGGAAAATATGAAACAGATGTACCATATGTTACTGCATTTGTTTTATATAATAAAACCACAGGATACTCAATAGATGTATTATTCATAATGTAAATTTTATTTCTTTTTGCAAGAGTTGGGGAAAGCCCCAATTATGTATTTGAGATTCAGTCAGAAAAATGTTTATGCCTGAGTTTAGTGTTTACAGCATTGTAGTCATTTAGGATAATTTTTTGCACTTCTTTTTTGGGTGTAATTTTTAGTAGTTGTGAAGGGTCTAAACTGGGCCTCAACACCCCTTAAGAACTGCAACAAATATTATTTGAAAAATAAGAATTTATAGTCTAAAGTGCATGTATTCCATGAGTGGGAGTAGACTCAACATCTCTATTCTTGTATTTATTTTATCTACAAATGTCCTCATTTCAGTTAGTTTTGCTGGAAATATACTTGTAAATTAATCTTGTTCAGTTATTCAGTTACCTGCTGAAAAAACTTCTGAATTAACTGGGCAAACTACTGAAACTGACAAATAAGCAGGAGTAACATCTGTTTCATGTTATTTTTTATTTTGAAAAGGATTGAACAATTTAAAAGACAGGAAGCTCATTGTTCTGTCTCAAATTTTAACTGCAATTAATGCTGTAAATCTTATCTTAAATATAATCTTTTGGTCAGTGCAGCACGATTACATTTCTACGACTTAAATTTGGTAAAATTATTAATTTTCAAGCCTCAAGGCAGGTTCTTAAAAAAAAAACAAAACAACAAAGCAAAAAAACAAACAAACAAACAAAACAAAACCCCACACAAGTATGTTTATACAAGACAACATAGATTGCTAGGAAATAATTAAAATTTTACTGTGAGTTGAAACTTGCAATTCTAAGTCAAAATGAAGTAATGTAGGGCTTCCTTTAGGTAGGAAATTGAAAGCTACCTGATCTTTCACATTTCCCTGGGGAAAGTGCAGTGAGAAAACATACAACCAAACAAAAATTGCAACCAAACACATCTGGATTTTTGCAGGCAGGAAGTGACTATTAGTTTTAAACCAGATACAGTGAGGGTGGTTCACTGCCAGTGTCTCTTGACTGCGCAGAATTCCTTCTTTATATCTCTATGGGTTTGGGATTCCCACATGCAGAAGAAGGATGTGGAGCTGTTGGAACGCATCCAGAGGACGACCACGAAGATGATAAGAGGGTTGGAGCACCCCTCCTTTGATGAAAGGTTGAAGGAGCTGGGATTGTTTAACTTGGAGAAGAGAAGGCTCTGGGGAGACCTGATTGCGATCTTCCAGTATTGAATGGAGCTTGCAGGCAGGAGGGGGAGAGACTTTTTATGCAGGTAGTTATTGACAGGACAAGTGGGAATGGATTTAAACTGAAAGGAGGTTTAGATTAGATGTAGGAAGAAATTATTCAGAAAGTGGTGAGGCACTGGAACAGCCTGCCTAGAGAACCTCTGGATGCCCTTTCACTAGAGGCATTCAAAACCAGGTTTGGTGGGTTTCTGGGCAGTCTGATCTGGTGGTTGGCAACTCTTACCCATGACAGGCAGGCTAGAAGTAGATGATCTTTGAGGTCCCTTCCAGCTCAAGCTATTCTATGTAAAAATCCTGCTGCTGATATTCCAGTATTAAGTGTTGTATATTCATAGCATTTTGATCATGAAAAATTTTTCTTAAAATCACCTACCAGAAAGTCTCAAAAGAACTAATCTGATATGAAATGACTCTATCACATGAGTTAATCACTTGTAGAATAACTCTCCTGGAATAATAAGTTGAAATGAATCAGAGAGATCACTTACGGTGTTCAAGAGATATCTCCTCTGTGAAACGCTCATTAATTACTCTGAAAAAGGGGGTAACAATATGGTTGTCAGCTGCTGCTCTTAATCACAATAATGACAGTGAATGCTGACAAAGATTTGCAGAGGGCTGCTGAATGAATGTATGATGAAACTGCAAATGAAATTCAGTACCGATGAAGGCACAGACCTGAGGGAGAGAAAAATAATCCTGAATTTACGAAGAAATGATGTTCTCTGGATTATTAGTACATAGGAAGGAGGTCTTGAGTTATTTCAGATTTTCTATTGAAATGTCAGCTTACATACTGAATACAGTCAAAGAAATCTAACTGAAGATTAGAAATAATTGGGAAAGGAATGACAAGCAAGCTAGGGAACACTATGGTGACTCTTTGTTTTGTAGCTATTTTGTCCTGAATTCCATATCAATTCAGATCCTCTTCATCTTGTAAAGGTTAGAGTAGAACTAGAGAGGGTACAACTGAAAAAGGAAGGAAAGATGAACAAAAATACAGAATAGCTTCTTTGTGAGTCTAAATAGGTCTGTTAAAGCAATGAGAGAAGTGGGATGTAGTAGAAATCTGCAAGAGTCTGAGCAGCATTTAAAGAGGAAAATAATAGGAGTAACTGAAATTTCTTGTGAGACAAGAATCGGGAAATACCAAATTGAAAGAAGCATATTTAGAATTAATAAGAAGACATTAAAACAAAAGACTGGTAGCTCACTGTAATAAGACTTTGCCTGCTGCAGATTTAAAAGGTCGTTAAATTTATAAAAGTCCTTCAAGGGCTAATAAGCACATAGATCCCAACTGGGGATCTAGAACTCCTTAAGCTGAAACTACTGGAAAATGCTTATGCATCTTTTACTGTTCCCCAGGCATCCAGTATGGGCCATTTGTTGAATCCAGTACAAAAACATCTTGTAGTGTCTGAATGATGAGCCCCACTGTTTCTTGCCCTCATTCAAAAGATGTTTCAAAGATCCTTTTTTCTTCTAACATTGGATATATAAAAAGTTTTATCACCAGATGATCCCATCAGAATATTTCCTATAAAAGCATGTTGAAAAAGGACATATAAGTTGTATTTGAGCTATATTTAAACTGCAGTTACCCCTCCCCGTGTGTAAGTTTAGAAGATGAATTACCTGTGTGGACTGTATTCCAAACCTCTTAGTAGTCTTAAAGAACAGAATGATCAGAGTGATAAATAACACGAGGTCAGCAGTGAATGGTGACATCTTCTGCACAAATTTATCAGTTGATGTTCCGGACATTCTTTCATTCTGGTTCTCTCGACCAGGGAATTTGGTCTCCAAATTAAGAGGAAGAAGTGCCAGAAGGCTTTCTCTACCTGGAACCATGCTCACAATGAAACCAAACTTGCTGTCAGCAAACTTGCAGTAGATGAACTCATATTGACAAGCGGATTCTAACAACTCATTCAGCAAAGCTGTTCAAACAGTAAATAAGCAAATAAATTGATCCTTTAGCAAGAGTTGCATTTTTTTTTTTTTAATATGCTTAGCATCAACATTGATGAGTAGATCAGTTACAGAATGTACAATTTGTATCTAATAAAAGTTGTACTTTTATTAGGGAAGATAGAAATGTTGAGATATATCAGTGATGTCTGGTAAGGATTACTTTGGCATTTACAAAGAAAGCATTGTTTAAGTAGGTTCTAGTTCTCTTATAAAACTCCAGAGATGACTCAGATTTGTCTTATGAGTTTGAATCAAGAAAGTAATATCCTGTTGAGAAGAAGCATTACATTTAAAAACAAACTCCAAAACCATTTTCTCTTTCTACAGTTACATGAATAAGTACATTTTGACATTTTTGAATGTAAATTTAGATTGTTTTTCTACTTCCCAGCGATAACGAAGAAGCAGGGTATTATGACAGCAAAAATATCAATGTTCTGATTAATTACATTATGCTACTGCAAATATTCTCATTACTTCTCTTGAAAAAAATTTTGTGAGTTGGTGAAAATATGCTACTGTTGGATAATCATAGATAGAAACAATGCACTGATTTATATATTGAATAGATTTGTCAGATGCTGGCAGTGAATCAGATTTTGGGACCAGGAAAAAATGTGTCTGTTCATCAGTAATAATGTAGCCTTCTGATATTAATCTCATAAATTGAATTCTAACATAATGGAAACTAAAAGCACTTTATTTTGTAGATTGGTATGTAGCTATCAAACTTTTGTCTCCTGGGCCACTTTCAGCCCAGCTTTACTCTCGACATCCTTTTGAAAATTGATTTGATACAGAAGAGTAAGTGAATGAAGCTGCACAATATAATTCTAGTAGAGCTTATTGATTAGTGTGGTTTATTCTCATATTCTGGGTAAGATGACAAATGCTGCTGAGCTGGGCTTATGTTTTAACATCAGGTTCAAGAGAAGTTTTGGGGACTTTTGTGTCAGATCACACAAGAGAAAATATCTGTCAGCTTGCTCCCTTGAACAGCTGCTGCTTTTTGTTGCTTTTTCTTTCTAGCTGTTACAAGGAAAGAAAAAAAAGTGATAAAAGATTCTACAGACAAAAAAAAAAAAATATTACTGCAATGTCCATTTAATTACAAACTAATTGAATGCATTTATTTTCTTGGTTTTCTGTGATGTCTGGAACAATTTTCTCCTTTATCCTGGAGCGGCTGACTGAAGGCTTTTCACTTGGCGGGTGAACATTTGCTGTTACTCTCCAAGGAGGTCAGGGTATTTTGCATTTCATCATTCCTAGAATTTATGCTGTATGGCTCAGCTCAGATAAACCTCCTGTGGGAACGGTCTTAGAGCAAGAAAAGTATCATCAACAAGTAAGAATATAGGACTACATAAAAGTAAATATTTTTTTCTTGCTTTCTGCCTCCCTCCAAGTATTTCCTGTAATATAGAGTAATCAGGATAGTTGCTTGGAAATATTTTTATTTTTTATTGATCAATTAATTATTGTTGGCAGTATTTTCTTGCTATAGAGAGGAAAAAGATGGAAAGAGTGAGAGCTGTAAGCTCATAGACAAGAAAACTGTGAATTTGATGTGGGTGTGAAAGTTACAAAAATATTTGGATTCTTTGAGAGGGTTATTTTTTCTTCTCTGTGCTATTGAAAGGAACCAGCAGAATGATGACAGTAGTGACCACATCTCTGGTTTCTCTTTCTAAGGATATTTTTTTGACCAGTGGCTTATGTGGATGTCCTGCTGTGGGTATTCTACTGTTTGATTCTGAGAATATTAACTTTCAGTTCCTCCTCGTGCAAATACAAGTGATTTGAATGGATTATGCTGTAACAAATAGGCAGCTTCTGGGAGTTTGATTTCCTCAGAGTGAAAAGGTGTGAGGTTAGTACAGGAACATGTTCACATTTTACTTGAACTAACAAGGTTTTCAAATATAAACGTGCATGCAGAGAGGAGTATTTTTTTTTAATGGTTGACTTTCAGTTTTTAATATAATCTATATTTTTAAAGTGCTTATGACATTGTCTAGAAGTTGTTTTTTACAAAAAGTGTTCATTTTAGCGAACAGTTTTGGAACAGAATAGTTATTCACATCATCATACCTAGATATTTGATTCATATTCAATGTTGGTACACTTCAGGTTTTTGTAGGCTCTTCTAGGCTGTTGATAAACAGGAGAAAAGGAAAAAAAATAATAAAAAATCAAAAGTGCATAGTACATTTTGCTAAGGTTTGTGGCAGTGAGAGAATGCTGTTTTAAGGTACGCTTTCATATATAAAGTGTCTAGACTTCGGACTTTGCTTTCTCTTAGCAGACAAAATTCAATTTCCAGTACTGAACCTGTTTTACCAGTACAGTAGGGAAGATGAGAATCTTTATGAGACATGAATCGTGGAAGCTGCTCAAGTTATTTCTGTAAGAAGACAGTATAGAGTGAAGGGAATAAAAGTGGGGGAAAAAAGGGTACGTGGAGTACTTTGATATGGATTGAGCATTAACAAGGTATACTTTTCATTGAAAGTGATAGCAAGTGGTTCAGTATGCCGCTGAATTTTGAACTAGGAATACTATCATTAGAAAAAATGATATAAAATAAACCTAGTTGAGCTGCAGGATTTTGTTTTGCCAATGGAGATGTCAATGAGGCCAATGCCATGTAAATAAAATTAGTTTTTATTTTTTTAATAGATTAGGATAAATTAAAGATAATACAGAGGCATTGAGGGAGGAAAAATGTGAAAGAATTGTAGAGTTGTATCCTGCTTTATCTGAGATAATGATTTAAGACTTGACATAAGGACAGGGTTTCGGTGACTTCCCCTGTTCCCTTCTGTAATCAATCAGCCTCTCCAGCAGCTACAGGAATTGATCATATGAAGAAAGAAATATAGAACCCGCAATGCAGTTTTCACTGCCATCGTTCTGGCAAGTATTCCTGTTAGAGATAAAACATAGCATAATAACTTTTAAGCTCCATTGTATTTTCTCTTCTATGTCCTTTGTTCTTTTTTCCTCAGATCTTTGATCATACTTTTACCTGCCGAGTCCTTTTCACCTCTTTGAACAATCTGGCTGTTTTGATTTTTGCACCTCTTCCTCACTGACTGACAGCTTCATAGTATGAAGGGGCCCCAGTAAATTTTTGTGTAGAAATATCTTTTAATACATGTGCAGAAAATGGCTTACTCTTTTTTTTTTTTTTAAGCAACTTTATATTCTCCCTGCATATCCAATTGGAAATAATTAAATTAACCTGTGATCATCAGTCTGCTTGGTGTTTTCAGCATCAGTTTGGCCTGCAGATAGCAAATATAGATCAATCCACTTTGAAGCACAAATGAACAGTGTTTTTAGCACAGATTTCTCTGTGCATGTTATTAGAACAATACTGTTTAGTTAACCAACTCTTCTGTGGTCTCATTTTTAAGAGTATGTTCATGCTTGGGCAATACTAACAATTAAAACCACTGTACTGATTTTTTTTTTTTCTTCAGTTTAAAAACAGAACAAAATGGCAGTTTCCTTCAGAAGTATTGTTCTCTAGCACCATATTCAAGAATTTAAGATCGAAACTTATATTTGATTTGTAGTGACTAGTGAAAGTTATCACTCATCACAGATTCTGTGATGCATTTTGGAAGTTTTGCATTTTGGTCACCTGAATATAACAAAGGTTTAATCCAGAGATTTCTGGCACAGGTTTTACACCTCAAGGAACATCTGCATTACAGTACAACTGATACGAGTTGGCACAGATGCTCTTGTTTCTTCAGTTAGAGGGAGAAGGAAATGATAGGAGATGTAGAATGTGGCATAACAGAGAATAATTCCCTTGCAATTTAGCCTTTGCAACTGTTAGTGACCTGAGCTGTGCCACATCCAATTCTGTAACTTAACACCTCCTAACCACAGTAAGAACTACAATTCATCTTTTTTGAAATCCAACTCAATCCAGATATAAAGGACATTGACTTGGGTTTCAGTGAGTGCAGTAAATTGCTGCAGGATTTTTGCTGCTTCTGGCAGTAGTGAGGTTGATCGCACAGAATAATTAATATTTCTAATATTCTAACTAGTGCATATTTCATTGTGTGAGAATGGTGAAATATACTATTTTATATCAGCTAGGGGGTTGGACTCAATGATCTCTAGAGGCCTCTTCCAATCCTACAATTCTGTGATACTGTCAGATTATCCTTTGTAGAGTGGTTACTCTTTTTTATTTTAGAAGGAATTTCTAATGGATGGGATTTTATGGGTTTGAACTGAGAAAGCTAGGGCCAAAGGGTAATACTGTAAAAAAATTTGCAGTATGGGAAAAAGACAAACAGGTCACATTGCTTTCCAAACTCATCCTTCATGGTCAGTGTTCTTTCTATCACTGTGTAGGCAGTGGGATTGTTAAGGAGAAAAAGAGTACTTGCAATTTCAGATGAGTTTCAGCTTCTTTGTGCAGAAGGATCAACAGATAGCAATACAGGATCAGAATCTTCACCTCCATTATCTTTTATATAGCAATGTATGTAGGTTGCTCTGAAAGTAATGCCTCCTATTTATTTCTGTAGAAACTACAATAGATACAAAGAGAACAATAACACTATTTGATAAAGCATATTCTCATCTACAAAACAATATTTTTTGTGTAATGCTATGACTAAAGAAAAGCTGAGATTGAAAAATCTATATAAGTGAAATATATCAGGTGTGAGTGAGATATTGTGGCAAATGCATACAGAAAACATTGAGTAGGGAAGAATGAGATGTATATTTCAGCTATAACCTGTCGAGCAGTTTCAGGTGGTTAATGTACTCCATCTCTTCTGTGCTGCTTGAGAGTAACATAAAATGACCCAGATAAAGATGAATCCAAGCATGAATTTAGAAGTAGAAAAGTGTAAGTTTACATTTCTTAAAACAAAGTATCTGAAAGAGCCCATAATTTTTACTAAATAATTTACAGAAATGGAATGGGATGCATGAAACATCCTAGATATTGTGTATTGACTCTATATTCTCATCCTCTATTACACAGTATAGAAAAAATCCTCTATAAACATTGAGTGGTAAAACTGGAGATTAAAGGAGGATATGTTGATGGGGATATTCATTTTTGATCACAAATCTGTACTTAAACTGCAATGGTTTTGCATTATATAGCCAGCAGATGCCTAAGCATGTGATAGGGGCAAAAACTCTAGCAGTCACGATTAAATAAGCCTTTTGCATTCCAAGGTGGCTCAAGATGCCATACTCACCCCCCAGATTTTGCTGTGTTCTTATCTGTAGCATGGGGCAGTTGAAAAGAAGCCAGTAGTAGCATTGTGCTTGTGGAGTTCGCGTGGTGTTTTGTGAAAATGGTGCACGTACCTGATCTTGAATTCACTTTCACATTTTCTTGCCTGGATTAAGTTTTGTTTGGTGTCTGGCTGAAAGGCAGAACTTAGTAACTCCTTTCTTTCTTAATAGATGCATAGTCAGAATGGTCTTACAGCATGCTTGCTTATGAGCAGTTTGAGAGACAGGAAGAAGGTATTGTACAGTACTAATGGACTGTTCACAGAAGACACAATGTTGTCAGTTTAAAATTCAATACTGTAGTATGCAATTGGCCCCAAATGCCCCTTCATTCCTGCTTATTTCACTGCGACTGGCACTGAGCGGCTCACTGGAGGCTTCCCTGCACTTCATGGCTTTGAACCACCGTGAGACAGTTGGCCAACTGAAGGGTGCACTACTAAGTCAGTGTTGTAGCAATTAACATTGCTATATTCTCAAAAAAGAATCCACCAGCAAATAGTAGAAAAAAGAAAAAAAATGTAATTGTAGAGAACCTTTAGTAGTTTAAAATAGAATATTACTGTCCCCCTGTAGTTGTTTATTGTAAGATCTCTAACCCTAGCAGTAACTTTTCCTGGTGTTGTGATCTAGTTTCAGAATCACACCATTAATTTGGTATTTTTTCCTATAGAAAATGTACAACAGTTTTTATAGGCATGTTTAAATAATGCAAGTCAACAGTGATTAGAACTTAAATTCTTGAATATTGGCATTTAATTAGGTAGTTATTTTTGCAGTACTGCGTTCTTTTTATGTTCTTTTTGTATTTGTCATTTTTACTGGAGTGAATGCTGTCCCACATTCAAACATACAAGAACAAACTGTGCAACTGGCTGTCAGTGTCTAATGTTTGCAGTGCAAGCAGTTTGCTCATGTTCAGCATTGACAGCCCAGTGTTAGTGTAAGTAGGGGAGTGAAATAATTTACTGTGTACAAATATTCCGGTTCTGAATCAGAGCATGGAACAACGAGCCAACGCTTGCTGCATTTGCAGCCATCTGTAGGTCAGCAATTACCAAACTTTGAAAAATTTCCATAAGAAGGAAAAAAAGCCACAACACCCTGTTCTTCTGCTGTATCCTTAAGAATCACAGTTTTGAGGAGGAATAATAGAATTTTTTTTTATTAGTGAAATGGCCTTAATGAATATGCTAAAAGTCATAAACTTAAGAATTAAAGCAAAGTTTCAGAGTAGTAATGCTTTGATTTGAGTTTGAACATTACTGTAGCAATCCCTGGTTTTGATTTATGCAATTCTAGAGGGGATACGTGGCTGTCCATGCATATCTTACGTACGTGCATCCCCTCACTCAGCTCTTAACTCTTTGAATTATGAGGGGGAAATTGCTCACTCTTCTAAGAGAAGAACATTAGAGTGCTAATTTTATTTTTCCCTAATTCAAATTCTTTATTCTTACGTAAAGGCAAATCAGTGTTGTTGTTATCGTTATTTTTATGAGGCATGTAACTGCAATTTTTCCTTTGTGTTTTTGTGCTTTGTTAATGCTTTTGTGCAGGGTATGAATTTAGTGCCATCTTGTGGGAAAACTGAGCAAATGCGGGTTTTAATTATCGCACTGAATTTATATAGGCCATAAGCAAGAGGACTTCAATAAATTCGGCAGAACTAAATAAAGTTTTAAGAAAGTTAATTGCAAAATCAATCTTCTGACTTTTGAAGGCATAATTTTGCAACCATTGGGCCACAAATGTTGCTTCCTTAATGATTTCTCCTTCCTGCAGACCTACATCACTTCTTCAGAAACTGGGCAAAATCTCATTCCAGATGGTTGCCTCTCTTTGCGATGCATTGTTTTTTTTCTATGTTTGATCTGACTGAACACTTTAGATTGAAGCTACTGAAAATCTCTGTTTCTTTTTTTCCCTTTCTCTTAACTGTAGCTGAACACACAGTTCTAAATTTCCTTTTCAAATTGTTTCAATGGGAAATGATTATGTATTCTGGTTAATTAGCTCACAGTACTATTCCTAGTAGAGAAGAAACAAATTGGAAGCTGAAGAGTGCTCTTTTATGGTTGTTTTTTTTTTTTTTTTTTTCCTGATTAAAGGATAGGAAGAAGGAGTTTGAAATTGGAACCTGATTTATCACTCTTTTTTTAAAAAATAGAAACATTTCTGGCTTATCAAAAGCTGTGCTTGAAATTCTCATATGAATAATTTACATTCATATCATTTTCCTAATGGCAGTGTTAAAAGTAAGTAGTTTCAAAATCAAAAGGTACAAACGTTTAGAAGATAGGTTTGCAACAAAGAATATTCTGATCTTTCAGACCAGTTATATGTTGACAAGTTTTATGACTGAGGAAATGCTCAGTTCCTACTGTAAGCTCAGTTTATTCCTCTGTGTCTTTGCCAGTTTTTTTGACAAGACTGATATCAGGGAAAGATCTCTTCCTGTAGCTTTACACAGTATGATTTCTGGTGCCATCCATTGAAGTCCACCCCTTCCTTGATAATCTTGTCTGAGTATTGAGTAGTAAAGTGACATAGTGCTGTTGCTGATGATGTTTCATGACAGCTATCATATATTGGCTGTATAAACCAGTGCGATTTTGGCCTGTACAGTATTTAGTGTAGGAAATACTCATGGAAGCATTGAGAACATTGAGTTTTAGGCCTTTTCTTAAATATTGCTCAGCGAAGTTGTTTTTGAAGTAACACAATCATCCATACGTGAAGACTGGTGATCTTTCTGCTCTTTTCTGGGTGATGCACTTGGAATGGTTCAGAGCAGCAAAACTCCTGTTCTGAGCTATTTCAGAGGTGCTCAAGCTGTTTGAGACCTCATACTGTTAGGGATTTGAGCCCAAATGTCAGGGAGAAATGAAGAACTAAAGGAAGGAAATCAGCCCTGGGTTTAAAGCTCTGAGGAATTTAAATTTTTAATTTTTTTGAAATCATTGTATTATTCCCTGTAGTTTTATTTCATTTTGCTTATAGAAAGTTAGCAATATTTAAAATACTAATATGATTGAAAGATTGTCTGAATGTTTACTCAGTGCTCGCAGTTATTTAGCTATTTCAGAAACCTTAAATTGAAAGTCCACCATAGAGCTGAATCTGTTATTTTCCACTAACGTGCTCAATTGCTCATGTTCATAATTCAACAGTATTCTGGATTGCCTTTCTTGTTGTAAGTATCTTCTTTTGACACTTTTGTTATGCAATAGTAATAAACTGTTGCCTTTTTTACATCTTTAATGTGCTGTCAATCTATATTGCAAAAAAGATTGTTTTGGGAGACTTGAATCATTTTTCTCAAGTAGTTTATTAGAAGGTACTTAACATTTTCCTTTAAGAATGATTTAGTGGAAGAATTAATAATTGTTGGCAAGTATTTAGTGTTAGATTTTCCTGGCTCAAAAACAAGTTGATTGACTTAAAACAAATTGTCTATTTAAGCAACAAGTCAAAGCTTTCTGAGAAACTGCATGCCTCAGGTTTATTTAAAGGCATGCAGATGAGAGCTGATTAATGCCTTGCATTGCAAAGCAGTAAAATACCACAAAAGCGTGCTGCTTGTTTTCTTAGGTGAAAATGTGAGAATGAAAGCACTAGGAAAAGTGCCAAAAGATAAGGAGAATAATCTTAGAAGTAACTTTGAATATTAAACATGAAGTAGGCTGCGTGAAGTTAAAAGAATAAAGGTCACACTCATTTGATTTTCTTGTTAGAAAATTAGGTTTATTTTGTTTCTTATACAAGATACTAAATAACTACATTTCCATAACTAAGTGTAGACATAAGTAAACTGTTCTATATCTGCATGAAGACAAGGCTGAATTTGGGCTTTGGTAAAGCTGCTTAGAAACTTGATAGAAGTATTTGATAAATGTCAGAAATCTCCCACTGAATAAGTTATTCATAAAAATATATTCAACTAATTTTCTTAAGAAAAAAAAAAAAAGTTGGATTTTAGGGGCAAGGAACTTAAAGATCTGAAATAAAATCACCACAGAAAGCGTTGGCTACTCTGGAAAAATGTAGTAGAAGGAAGGAGGAAGGGATAGTAGAAAGAGAGATTTCAGATATACAGACTGTTTTTAACAAATGATTTTCAATGCTTTAGAGTTGTAGTACCATCAATGCTTCGTGATACTGTGAAGAAATATGTTTTGGCAGAATGAGAAAGTCGATCTGTAATGGCAGGCCTACTTAAGGCAAACAGCAAAGCAAAGGAAATAAATGAAAAATGACATCTAAGCCCATAGCAAATAGTGGAATGGGGAAAGAAATGGGTTTACAGATTGAGCCTTAAGAATTAGGTGCAAAACTACTCTGAAATTTGCAATACTAAAATGTTTTTGCCTGCAGTTAGCCCTCATTATAAACTGAGATATGTTTTTGTACAATTATATCGAGTTCTTAGGTGATGTTTTCCTGCCAGCATTGTTTTTCGTTAAAGTATTTGTGGGAAATCACTGAGAAAAGCTGACTGAACAGTCACAAAGCCTGATAGGTTAGGGCAGATTAAATACAGCATCTATATTAAGAAATGCAGATGTCTAACATACATGACAAGGTTCCTTATTTAGCTCACAAAGCACTGTATTAAGAGCAAGCATTTATCAATTTTGACAAGACACTAAATTTAAAGTGTGTAAAGAAAGAAAAATTAAAGAAAGCAAATAAACAAGAATCTGCCCTTTTGAAACACAGGGTACCAGTAAACTGTTATGCATATGTTGTCTCACATCTGTTACACCTTCAGAAATCTGAATGCTGAAAATGCCTTTTTGTATGTGGTTTTTGAATCCTCTTTGATTCCTTAGATGTTGCATCTTTCTTCTATAATCTGTTTTCCTCAGGGGTGCCTCATTCAAGCAAAATTCTTGTTAATTATCTCCTTCAGTGCTATTTACAATTCCAGCACCCCAACTTTAGATGGTGAGCCAAATACATGGAAGAATCTATTTCTTGATTTATACCGATGGGGAAAATATCTCCAATCCCCTTTTTGTTTTTCTCTTACAGGAGAAACTGAAGGTTTGCATGGTAGAACTTAATGTTTAGGTGCAAATATTTGCAAATCTAATTCTCATGCTTGTTTCAGTAATATAACTGAAGTTAATGTACGTGTTGATTTGGATGCAATTTATAACCTTTAGGTAGTATGTCACCTTTCAGCATTGGAACTTTGTAAATTGAAGACTAAAGTAGTGGCAGGTTATAGAGTAAGTGATGATTCTCTATTTAGAAAATAAAAACCAAAAAGTCAACAGTATATTTTGTTGTTATGTCTCTTAAGTTACAAATCCTGTTGAGTAGCGACAACTGTGTTTTCACTGTCTTCTGTTGGGTATTTGCCACTGCTATAGACTGGAGTGTATGAGCCAATCCAGCCTTTGTCCCAAAACGCAGGGTATTATAGTCGGAACAGTTTACTTCCTCTGTTGTGTGCACAATAGAAAAAAATATGATCATGCAAGGCTGCTTAGTAATATATCCCATACCCTCAAAAAGTTAGCTGCTGAAACTGCACAGTCATCCTAAGTTCAAAGAATATATTTTGTAAAATAATGTTAGACATGCCTTTCAAAAGTCTGTAACAGATAATAAAACTATCAAAAGCTCTTTTTATTTTTCTATGTACTAATAAAAGGGAAGGGAGGGGAAAAAAGCAGCTGGAGACATAAAGATTGTTTGATATCGCTTCTGGAAGTTATTGTCATGTTTCCACCTTGGAGTACTGCTGTACATTCTCATACTGCAAACCTGCATGGCGTGAGGCAGTTCAGCCACATCCTACACTGCAACGTCAGATTGCTTTTTCCCCAGAACTGCTTTATTTCCGAGGTTATTCTTTCTAAGCTTGCAGGGTTCTGCTCTCAGTTGTTTTACACTTCAGAAGGCTGTTTGTCTATCACAACCACATCAATGCTGTGATGTTGAGAGAACAGAGACAGTTGTGACAGCAGTCATTTCTTCATCTTACCTGGCTTTACAGCAACAGTCATATAAGAAAAAGTCTAATACATTTTACCTTTTCAACCAGAATGGGAAAGAAGCAGAAGAATCAGTAACTGAAAATGGGACAGTGAGAGTCAGAAGCCAAAAGACAGTGGCTTGAAGTAGTGGAAAAACACAGCTACCTATCACTCTGTTTAGGTGAAGCACCAAAGCAGCGAATCATCTTGAATGGCTACAGAAATAGTTGTGTTGCCTACACTGGATGATCTTGACATTGCCTCCTTTAGCCGTAGTGCTGTACTGAACCATTTAGAGGAGAAACACATTCAGAATTCTTTACCGCTCATTTCCAAATTTGAGTGATTTTTATCTGTGGAATAAACTGGATAGATTATCATTATATTACAGGAAATGTGTAGTAAATCATGTATGACACTTTCTAAGTCTATCACTTGATAATAACCAGTGACCACTTAGTTTCTGCCGCCAAATCCTTCAGGCTGGTTTTCCCAGTCAAGACAGACAACCCCGCTATGATTCTTTGCTTCCTTCACCTTACACAGCATTTGTTGCTTCCTTTCAAGTTAGTGTTAGGGTTTTTTTTTTTTTTTTTTTTTTTTAATTATTTGGTTTTATTTACTATTTTCAATGTATTCTTCTCTTTTGGTGCGAGGGTGGTGATGTAAAATAGAAGTTCTGTGTGCCTGTAGATAATTATGTTAAATCGGTCAATCTCTTTCCAAT
Organism: Meleagris gallopavo; assembly: GCF_905368555.1. NCBI lineage: Eukaryota > Metazoa > Chordata > Aves > Galliformes > Phasianidae > Meleagris > Meleagris gallopavo. Next base: position 8,119,747 of record NC_139417.1, on the reverse strand, counting down.
ATCCTTTTTCTCCAATGTTTACCATATATCTAAGGCTCTGAAATGCTGCTGTGCTCTGATCCGAAGTGTGCTGTGGCAGGAAAGTTCTCTGCAGGTGATTTGTCTGTGAATAGCCTCTTTGCATGGATTAATGTCTGCATGGAGAGCAAGAGTTGGAAGCCAGGAAACCAAGCAGGGACTGCTAATTCTTCTTCATAGTTCTGTTTCAAATTTCGGGGACAAATTGTAGAAACCTGTACTGTGCCTAATTCAGAAAAAGGTTAATGGGAACCTCCGGTGCATTTCCATGGATTGCCACTTGGAGTTGGGTTGTAAGGGAAGATTGCAAAAGTTCTGTGAGAACTATTTATATGTTCCCTGGAAGCATGGAATCTTTCTGTAAGTCCTTGTCAGCTGGCCTGTTTTTAATAGAAATTATGAAAAGCATGATAGATCTTGTGTGTCTTCAAATCCTACGAAGTCCTGCCTACGTGCTAAAAGCAACGTGACAGATATTCACAGCACTCCCACATTCCTCCCCTGCTACAATTAATTATTCAGTATCTTTCCACCTTCGCAACATGTGTTCTTTCCTTTTCTTAGCTAGCTGCAGATACAAAAATCTGTGCCAGCACGAATTTATATCTGGGCCATCGTGTTCAAAGAATTCTGAGTCTTGAAGGACTCAAAAAATGGATCGTGTCAAGGTAGCAGCAGCCTGCTGCAGTTGAGGCTCTTGGGCTTAACATAGTTACAGAGAAGCAGCCACAACTACTGCTGTGCTCAGCAACAAAGGCAGAACGCGAGAGGTTGCTGTGGGACAGAAAGGAAAGTTACTACTGGTTTATCTTGCCAGATTTGCTATTTTGAGTTCTGATTTCTAATAATTTGTGTGTTGATCTAAGAGTTTTGGCTGCGTGTTAGCAATGTGTATTTTAAGTTCCCTTTTATTTCTGTTTTAAAAAATTTGAAATATTTTACAAATGGGTTTCCTTTGATTTAGCTATAATCTTCTAGACACAGTGTTCAGAGATTGTTTGACTTTGGGAAAGTGTTTACTTATAAGTAGTTTTTAGCATCCAACAGTAAGTATTGTCTAATGTAATGTTAGAAAAAGCTATTTTAAATCATGCAGATTGGAGGAAAGAAGACTTCTCTTTTGACTATTTATAGACTATACAAGTCGTTACTGAATATTTCTGTTGCATAGTAGAGAGATAATTGTGCAGTGCTGAGGGTTTACTTTGCTATACTTATGCAAAGTATTGGCTCTCTCCTCAGGTTTTTATTGGCAATTACTTCAGGCAGTCATTCTTTTGCAGAGAATGAAAAGATACGAGTTTCATTCTTCAAATAAATGTCTTGGGACTGAAAATCCAGCTGATGTGGAGACTGAATTCAAAATTAAATAAAAGAGAAATTTCTTTTTAAACGGTGATTGAATTATTTTTTTTTTCACTAAGAGGAAAAAATTCAAATAAAAAAAATCTGTCTCAACAGAAAAGTAATTTAAAATTAAAAATAGGATGGAAATGTTTTAAAATCAAAACATTTAATTTGAAAAAGCCACATGATTTTTTTTTTTTTCTTCTTTTGGACCTTTTGAAAGAGGTTATTTTTCAAGCTGGCTGAAAATTTACAAATAATTTAAGTTAATAGGATTTTTTTTTTTTTTTTCATGATTACTCATCTGAAAATTTTTGTTTCTCTCCAAGCTTCGGAGGAATTAAAACAGAATGTCTATATTCTCTAAAGCAGAGTCTTGTATAGCTTGGAAACATTGTGTAGCTGCTGTATTAACTGGTGGAGATATCTATAAATATTGTGTCAGTTTAGTCAAAAAGCATTTGGAAAGAAAGGAGTTTGGTTTTGTTTACTTTGCAGCATTTGTCTCTGTCACTGCTTTCCCATGTCTTTTAATTCATTCATAAACATCATTGAACATTTCTCTATTTTTTGAACATTTGGATTTATGCACTGAATTTCTGTGCTAAAGCTGTCATTCTCAGGATCACAAACAGTACAGTAATGGATTTGTAGTAGAAAATTGCTACATCTAGAACAACTTTGAAATTGGAAACTTTTAAACTTATATAAATAATTTAAAACACGCTGCGATTTTAAGAAATACTGAAAATTACCATTAAGTAAAAGCGGGGCTATAAATGAGTAGCCTACATTTGCATACTCAGTTCTCAACTGAGTGTGCACCTAATGAGATACAAACATTAAGAGATTTAAGCTCTGAACACTTATAAAAACATTGCCATTTAATGGTAGAACAAATTCAGACTACAGAATTCCACTGCAGCCAATATTTTTTATCCTTATGAAGCGACTGGTAAGAGATGTGATTTCAGAAAGTTTTTTTCTTTCTGTTCAAATTCAGTTCTAGATAGAATTCTTCTAAAAACGAAGATGTAACTGAAGAAGCCTCTGACTTCAGGTGTTAATGAATTATGGTTTCATTGAAGTGTGGAGTTGCACAAAATTCATTAACGCAAAAAAAAGTGGTGCTATACATTTAAAGTAATCTAAATCATACTGATATGATATGTCTCTTCAGGAACTCATATTTCTATGCATTTGGTGTACTGTATTGGCAGTTAATAAAGAAAAAATAAGGAGACAAACATTTTCAGGCATTAAACATGCTATTATAGTAAGTTAGAAAATTATCTGTGCTTCAACTTGAAAATGATTTTGTTCATATTAATTTTTCATTGTGTTGAGTATGGAGTGAGAAATTTCTCTCTTGAACAGAGACCACTGTACTCAATCTAAAACTAATACTTTAGGACAAGATCTTGTGTGAAAGATAAGTGTGAAAGCACAGTGAGATGTAATAGGAATGTTATTACTATTATTCATTGTGAAATTAATTATTTTGTAAATATTTTTTTTCCTTGTCACATCTATTGAGTAAAGTCTGTCCTTAGCTTCGGTTTGTATATTTTATATTGTGAAGTTGTTGGTGCTGTTTTGTGCGTCTCAATAAAATTATTTTTTCTGTTGAAGATACTTTTTGTTGAATTCAGTTCTTTCTGTTGAATCTCCTTTGCTTGCATCTGACCTTTATTTATGTTGATTTTGCTTCATTTTTCATTTACCATGCTGTTCAGTTTTTGGATGCCAGGAGAACAAAGGTTTGTCTACTATTTGCAGTCTTTTTTTTTTTTTTTCTTTTCAGAATTCAATATTGCTTATTGTGTTTTTTTTGTTTGCTCATTAGAGATACAGTAATCCTGTTTACTAAAACATATTCATAGCTGTAGTTGCCAAAAGAAAAAAAAACAAAACCAATCAAGTGCCCCTCCTTGCTCCCCACCAAGATCCCTTCAGTTACAGCAAGTGCTTTGATTGACTTGATCACTCATCTGCTGAGCACCATGCAGGGCAGAACCACCTGTAGTCTATGAAGTAATTTAGAAAACAGGGAATACTGAGTCTTTCAACTTCGTAGACACATATTGACTGTACAAATGGATGTGTCACTGCCTTGTGTTTGGGTTTGTTGTTTTTCTTTGCTCTTCATTTTATCTGTAGCTGACACTGTGTGTGTTGTCATTTATTTTTTTCTACAAGCACTTGAAAGATATCATTATAAACATTGTCAGATGCATTTGTGATTTTTTTTTTTAAGGTCATTTAGTATACTTTCATTGTTAATGCTAATAAATTTTTATAAAAGCATACAAAAAAAGCTTAATGAAGTCTAATTCTAGTCAAATCCTAAATTCTTTTTTTTTTTTTTTTTTTTTTTTTTTTGTGTGTGTGTTGTAGCATCTGCAAATGACAATCCAGGCTCTTCAAGATGAGCTTAGAACCCAGAGAGACCTTAATCATCTTCTCCAGCAAGAAAGTGGAAACCGAGGTGCTGAGCATTTTACTATTGAGCTAACAGAGGAGAATTTTCGAAGACTTCAGGCAGAACATGATAGGCAAGCTAAAGAGCTTTTCCTGTTAAGAAAAACTCTAGAAGAAATGGAACTAAGGATTGAAACACAAAAACAAACACTAAATGCTAGAGATGAATCAATAAAAAAGCTTCTGGAAATGTTGCAAAGTAAAGGTTTGCCCTCTAAAGGAATGGAAGATGACAATGAGAGAACTCGAAGGATGGCAGAAGCTGAATCTCAGGTTAATCATTTAGAAGTGATATTAGACCAGAAGGAGAAGGAAAACATACATCTTAGAGAGGTAAGGAAAACTCATTATTTATTTCTTTAGAAGATAACATATTTGCTGCAGGTCTGGAAATAAGTATCTGAGTGTTTTCTTTTTCTGCTTTCATTGTTTCATAGAAGAGGATGCATCTGTTTTAAATCCAAAATAAACAAGTGGACTAAGAAATTATGGAAGAAAAGTAATTGTGCCATTTGGGACTTATTGTCTTTGACATTGTTGCTTTGCATACATTCTAGATTTTTTGTATTTTGACAAATCAATATTTAGCAAATCAAGGTGATGAGAACTATTGAAGAGACATTTAGGACCATTTATTGCTATAAAATAACTAGTAATGAGTACATACTACATCTTGTTTTTATACTCTTTGTGTTTAAACATTTGAAAAGTGTTTTCAAACATTTTACCTTCTGTAGTCAGACTTTTTCTAATTTATTTTCTTGTGTGGTATGTAAGGTAATACCACCACATCAACACAGTGGGGTGATGGCTGTGCTGTGCTTTGAGAGATTTGGCCTCAAGCCCACATTACTTGCTGATAAATTTTGAAACTAGATTTGGGAGAAGTACTACTGAAAGAAAATCTGCCTAGTTGCCAAGTCCATTTGCCCTTCTTCATCCTAGCAGCCTCTGAAGCTGATGAAGGGAAATGAGACAGTGTGTCTTCCTCAGAGAGAGGCCTTCTTGCTTCCTACTGAGAAAGTTGACAACTGCAGAGGTAGAGTAAAAACTACCCACAGTGAGGAGAATCAGGACATCCAGTTCTATTTCCTTAGAAATTCAGGAGCAGCATAGTCCGATTGAACTACTGGTCTAGTTAAAAAAACAAACAAACAAAAAAACAACCACTAATTTGCCTGATAAGTCAAAACATGAATAGAATTAGTACAAGAATACAGAAAACTATTATTGGCTCTTGGATAAAGAATAGCTATCTACATCTACAGATTTTTTTTTTTTCTTCCTGTGGTTTGAGGTTTCAGTTACTTTGTTAGTAAAAAGGAATTCTTAAAATCCAGTGATAGATTTATTTTAGATTTCTTTTTCTTCCTTTTAATCTGAAATATGTATTGAGGCCTCAGTTGTATCTGGAGCCCTTCTCAAGCTTGGAAACACTGGAAAATTTGCTGTGCACAATCATACATTTTAAAGTTTTTTAGTGAAGATGTGGATCCTCTTGAATCTTTTCTCAGGCAGAACATTCATTAGAAAGTGATGCCACCACTTTGTGGAGTCTGAAAGTCAGTGGATTCCGAAAGGACTTGCATAAGGAATTAATGGTACTGTATTTATTATAAGAAGGGTTGTGGAAGAAGTGCTTAAACTATCAGATGGGTTTCTGGATTAAATCTGGTTTCAGAGAAATACAGTCTGTTTCAAACATGGATGACCTGCTGTTTGTTAACTGTTTTTTGTTCTGTGATTGTGCCTGACCTATAGCATCGTTATCACTTACATGTGTGATTACTAATTCAGGCACATCCTGGACATGAATAAAGCAGAAATTTGAAGAAGGTTTTTAATTTGCATAGTAGTCAAGCTCTGGAATGGCCTTCCAAGAGCAGTTAGAGAAATAGGACTAAATAGAGCATGGGAAGCAGACAAGATATTTCATAGTTCCTACTGGGTTGCTCTCAGGAGCCAGGAAAAAAATTGTTTATCTCTAAATTTATATTGAGGATAAAGTAATTATCTTTCCTCTAGAGCAAGTGTACAGAGGGGTTTGCTGGAGTTTCTGTTTATGGCATACTTATGATATGCCTTGGAGACTTGTCAAAGTTTAAAATTTACTGTTTGCTGGTCAGAATCTCTGTCAGCTTGGGAACTATCAATCGATTTGGGGATTTTGGCTAAGAATTTCCTTCATGCTTGAAGAAGCCGAAGCTTTGCGTGAAATTCCCTCTCTCCAGCTCTGCTCCCGAGGCATGCTGTACTTATGGGTTTTTATTTATTTGCCTTTTGCAGTCTTGTGACTGGAAGTTGTCTACACAGTTTAAAGGAATATTAGAAATTCAGTATTTAGTTAAAAAACACTATTCCTCTTTTGATCTTTGTGTAGTGCAGTGAGTCTTTGTTTTCTGCTGTGTTTACTGGAATTGCTGTTACTGCACGCAGTGTTCATCCTACAAAGTACAGTTTTCCAGCCTGATAAATTAGGAATTACTGTGCCGAATCTTTTGCAGTAGTCTCCTTAGTGGATTCCATTTTTCAACAAAAGGTTGCAGGTTTTCAACCTGACTGTAAATGACATCTTTTCCCCAACTCCCTTGAGAATGTTGTGACAGCAAACCAGAACTTGGAAGCTTTTTCAATCCCTCTCAGGAATGATTTAGTATTCACTCAAATTTTTGTTCATTTTTACCTGTCTTCAACAAAATATTTGTTGTTACAGAATTTCAACTAAAATATTCTGATTTCTGTATTTTTACAGGTTGCAGTAATGAGCTCATATTGAATATATTCCTGAAAAACTAATATATTATTCTGTGTAACGTAATGTTTGATCAAATCCTGAAAATTAATTTTTTAATTAGCTTTGCTATTATTGTTTTTATAAGTTGCTATTATTACTGCATGTGAAGTAATGCACGTTACCAGAAACCAACATTCTACTGTCTTGATTCAAATTAACATACAGGTATCCAAGAATCATGTGGAAAAGGAGAGGGGAAAAAAAAGCTTTGTTTCTTTTTCTTTCCCATGAATAGTTGTAGAAGTTAAAATAGTTGCCTTACAAGATGTGGAATTTCTCCAAACTGTACATTATATTTCTTGGAGAAACTGCAGAGAAGAGAGAGAGAAATAGCTGATGTACCAGAGGCATAGGAATATGTCTCTGGAATATAAACCAGTCCATTTTTCTTTGTTTTCATATTCTTATCAGATTTGGGTTGGTTTGGGGATGTTAGCCACTTGCCCCTCATAGACTATACCTTTCTGCAGCGTACAGTCTACTCCATCTTCAAACTTTTGTTTCACAAAGGCAAGCTTCTGATTATGTGTTTACTCAAGTTCTCTTTGAGAGCTCTAGGAATGGCAAATTTGAGCCTTATTACACTGGAGGAAACTTCAGCTGACGTTGAAATCCTGCTCTTCTCTTAAAGGAATCACAAAGAATGTCTGTGTTGGTGAGGTTCATTAAAACAAACATATTGGGGGAAAAAAGCTATGCAAAAAATGCGATTAAATTCCTTTCTGTGTACTAAGGAATTTGTAATACAGGCAATAAACTTCACAAGAACAGCTAAATTCCCAGACTTGCAGTAGTTATAGCAAAACTTTCATTAGTTTCTTATCACAAAGAAAGAAAAAATAATCTGATTAAATAACATGAAGTTTAAGCACTTGTTTCAGCTTCAGTTTTGAATATACAGCCTACTAAGGAGAGAATATGGAGCTCCTCTCCATGGTTTCTGATGGCCTCTGTGTACTGAGTTTTCCTTCACTGAGCTAGACTGAATCTTTTGTTTGTAAGAAATTTAGCTCATTGAAGTATTTTTACTAGCTTTTTCTTAAGATAGCTGGATTTTATTGTTATTTTCTGAGAGAAAATGATATCCTTGATAAGGAAATTGTGTTTTTCAGGTAACAAAGTAGCCTTTTCAAATACACATATGTAAGTAGAGGGACATTCTTGGGTCTGGCAATCTTCGTTTGTATGTTAACAGGTGAAAAGGAAATCTGTCTTAAAGCCATGATGTCATACCATTGTGTCCTTATGCTCAGAAATAAGTATCCTGTATATCACTAAATATACATTTCTGTCATTAAAGATGCCTGCCTTTTAATACTTACATTGATCATCAAATGTATTTTCTAGGATTTTAAATAAACATTTTTTTCTCTATAATTCTGGGAGAACTGTAGGTAATCTAGTGATTTTATCATGTGGAAATCTAGCACAGATGTTTGGTATTACTTTTTTTTTTAAACATAGTGACCACACATTATTTACCTTAAGTACCATTAAGTATTTTTTTATTATTGCTATTAAAAACTTGCCTTAGGCAAAGTCCCACTAAATCTCTAGTAAAGTCAAATGTTAAAATTCCAGCGAGTATTTTATTATATATACATACGCATAGATTACACATGCCTTCTCTATATAACATACAAATTCACTAAAATGGAATCTGAGATCATATAGGATTTTATATATACATTTTAACTCTTATCTTGCATGTATTCTTAAAATAACGTTGTTGTACATGGTTTAAAGCCACGGTCTTTTCTTTCTACATTTAGAAAGAAGAACACAGCTTTATTATAATTTAAAGTGCACTTTTAAACTTTCAAGGTTTTTTTAAAACTTGCTCTATCTTTGAACTCAGCTTGGTCAAATAACGATGGTTGATGATAGGATTTGAACTGCCATCATGAATTACTTATTGCATGTTTTTAGAGTTATTAATGGAGTAAAGTTCTTTCTTCCACAGTGAGTAGAACAGATGCCTTGCAGACTTTTGGTGTTTACTGTAAATGTCTTACACTGGAGCCAGTAGTAATTTACTAAGGAAATGCTTTATCGACACCAAACATTTCTTCCCTGTAGTTAGTTACACAGATTAACAACCATTCTAGACTGAGTGTCTTTATTATGTTCATTAGTGCCTCTTTCCTTTTATTTCTCCTGGCTCAGCTCAAAATATTAATCTAATCAGTAGTTATATAAAGACAATCATTTTCTATCAAAATATCAATATAATGTGTTTTTTAAGGTGACTTCTTAAGTATACAGAAGGACTTTACAGTCACACCAGGCAAGAAAAAGTAGACAGAAACTGATTATGCTTTAGAGAACAAATACTACTCCTAAGGTAGCCCATTCAGGTTTTGTTATTCCCTGTAATATTCTTGCTGGGGTGCTTGGTTACAATAGTTTTTAAAAGTCCATGTGGAGGACAGAAAGCTTTTTACTTACAAATTGTTTTTTTCAATTAGGACATGATAACATCACTGCTAGTTTGGAATCTAGAATATGAGAAAAATATCATTTTGAAATGAACGTTTATACTTGAGAAGCAATTAAAGAAATTGTTCTAGAAAGAGAGAAAAATCATGAAACACAAAATTAAGAGGAGCATGAACATATTTTCCAGAACTTCAGCACTCAAAATATAATGAATATATTTGTATGTCTGCTGGTCTGTGTTGCCATAATATTTGCATGTCTCTGTTTTCTAATACTTTTTCTCAATGCCTTTCCTAGTGGTCTATGTCTCTTTTACAGATCAGGGCAGTGAAGCAAAAGATAAGCCAATAAACTGCCCAGGTACCATACTAACTTTCCATTGCACAACAATCTTTCTCTTGAGGGGGAGGATCTAGTACTCTTAAGGGAAAACCGTTTTGTGTTATATTTAAACTAAACCACCACCAACAAAACCAAACCAACACCCACCTCCTAAAAAGGAAATACTGTTTTTTATTTGCTAAAATTTTTCCTTGCATAAATCTTAAACTATATATGGTAGGGTGAATTTTGTCTTTATATTTTCATGGGCTTTGTCAGTAATAAGAGTGAAATAGGCACTGGAATAGTATAAACTCTCCCTGAAATTTTCCCTGAAACTAATTTTCATAAAGGCAACATGGCGTGTTAGATCAAACCCTTTAATGAAACAAGATTTCTAATTAAGTAAACAGATGTAATTTTGCTGTTGAAACAGTCTGACTCCTTTCTTCAGATGGAAAATACAGCCTTTTATCTACTGGAACCGGAGTTCACCTGGTCACCATTTATCCTAGTTTTGTAAGAGTGTTCATTCCCTTGTGAGATAATCATGATGAAATTTTGATATTATGTTGAGAGTATGAGCCTGATAGTCTGATGTGATTAGAGAAATCTCAATATATTTATTGTCAAATAAGTCAGTGTCAATGGAATTTGAAAATGAGCGTAAATATGTCCTATTTCAGTGTAAAGATTTAATTAAAACATTGATGAAGAAAGCCTTCTGTACTCCGAAAGGTGTGTCCGCCAAAATATGGATATATTTGAAAGTACTTAGATCCAAATACTGTTTTTTCCATGAGTCATCCCAGTGAGGTCAATGGGTTTGAGTGGGCTGCAGTCATGGAGATCAGATTTGAAAGAGTCAATTAGTCTAGACTTCAGAAAAGTGCTTCGTGATACGGCTCAGAAGAAAGTTCGGGTATTATTGATGTTCAGTTATTATTTCTTTAAATAGTTTGTATTCCATTCTAGACACATTATTTGAAGATTTTGAACACAGTCCGAGTACCACTGATACAATTAGAAGAAGAAAAATAACTATTAATTGACCTACAGAGAAATGCTTACTTGGTTTTCTACTGCTGTTCTTGATAGTTGCACACAGGTTCTTCTTAGTGGTGTGTCACTGAGTTCTTTTAAAATCCTACTCTATTAAAAAAAATTCTTATGCTCTTATATTTTGGCAATCTGATTCTGAATTCACTTCCAACGAGTGTTCCAAGTGGGTTAGCTCTAGCTAAAGTGAAAGGTCATCTTAGGGAAGGGAATGTGCTTTGCATGCTTTCCTTTAAAAATTTGCAGTTGCAGAATGCATTATTTTCATCTGTTTATAAATAATTAACAGTTATATATTTCTTTCATCACATTGCTTTAATCAGCTTTGATTCTTGACAGCTTTTATCTTCCTGAGTATAAATTTATTTACAAAAATGTTCATATTAGTTTTTTTTTATTATGTATTTTTCTTTGGCTCAGTATTTAACACAAAAATCCACACTAGAAAACCTTCCAAAGATTATACATAAAGAGAATGGTAGCTTTCCATCAAATCAATTACTTCTCTACTTGCTCTTTCATTATTCACCTGAATTTTCACAGGGTTCAATAATAAGATTATTTGTGTTATGGTTTCCTAGAAAAACTGCTCTATGAAAATGATAAATAAGGGCAAATATAAGATGAAATCCAAATGACCCTCTTCCCTCAAATAATCATGCTATGAAAAACATGTTCATGATAGCCTAAGAGTAAAGAATATATGTTTTTATTTGCTTGAATTTTTAAAGTTCTCTCTTTTAAGTTAGCGGTTGTTATATGACTGCAGATCTTAAACCTTGGGAAGCAGGGACTAATGCATGGACTGATTTTTGTATTGGTTTCTGATTCTGTCATCGTACTCTTTTCAAGATAGTTGTGTAAACTATCCATCAAAATAGTTCAGTTTTTTTTAAAAAAAACAAAGCCATGAAATATTATCCTCTGAGTAGTCCTAATGTTGGTGTTTAGAATTACAATGGGAAAACGATAGGCCCGATCTCATTAAAACCCAGTGCAGCAATATGCATGCTTATGAGTAGTGCCAGGGAACATTGTATAAAACAGTCCAGCATCAGGACCTGTGTTAGTCAACCAGCCCAGTTCTCCTCCCCTTGTCGCAAACCATTCTCCATACATATAGCTTCTTAGGAGTAACTGGGATAATTCAGCTCTATCTGTACTTCATTATGGCAATGTTAAATGCAGTGTATTTCCTTAGTACCCCACATGTGTCCTGGACACCACTAGTTCAGTTCCATACACCTCACTTCCTTTTCTCTGAAGTAGTCAGACTTCTGCAGCTGTGCATTTCCATGCATATGCACTATGAGGTTTATAATGATAAAGATTTCCCAGTACATCAAAATACATCAGCATTGGAGTTCACTGAATTCTTTTGTAAACTTATCGTTTACAAAACATGCTATGAGTTGCTGTGATCTTCAGGTAAGCTGCAGTAATCTGCAGCAAGATAAGCCTGATATGGATGAAAAGCTTTGTCATTCTACAGTTTCAAATGTAAGATCTCTAAAAATTAAAAAAAAAAACAAACAAAACTGTTTATTGGAGAATGAGCCTGTGCTTGACTCCATCTGTTCACATTATTCACATAAGGTACGTTGACTTATTTTAGACACTGGATGGCACTCTTGAACGAGGATTGGATTTTATTCTGTCTTTCATCCCTTTCTCAGACAATCGTGCTCTATGTATTTGTCACAGCTCAGTTTACAATGATGGAATGAATTAAGAAGAGGAATACCTTCATTTACAGCCAATAGTAAGACACAGGAATTGTATTCAGTCTGTAGAAAGACTGCAGTTTAGAACAGCTGCAGCGCAGAATCAAAGCAAGTAGAGAGGCTACTTGCACTTCTTGCTCTACAAAACAAGTAAAATCAGCAATGATATCTGAATGCATTAGTGGAATTCAGCCCCAGTTTTTTGGTCGAAGTTGCAATTTACTTTAATTTTTAAAAGTAAAAGAGGAAGCTAAGAGGGCATCTTCCTCTTTGAATAGAGTTCCTCTATGTTAAGTGTTCTACCTTACCTTGGCTGCAGAAAGTCTTTACACTATCTGACTGGAACCTGGAAGGTGGACAGGGGAGAGTATCACGAGTCAGGTTTTGTGCTCTGCTGCATTTCGAGTAAGACTGACAATATTTAGTTTACTCAGGAGCTTTTCTGCTTATGTAATGACTTGGTACATGTAGCCCTTTGGAAGAAGCCAAGGCAACACACACATAGTGCACAGCTTGATGTAGTTGGGATCTTCTGACATGAAGCCCTACCTGTAGATGTAGCTGCCATGAATATATATATGGAATCCTTTCTATAATACTTTGTTAGATAAAATAAAGAAGCATTAGATGGGAAGGCTATCAAAATGTTACTTAAGTAACATTTTGCAACAAGATTTTTAAAAATCTAATTTATTATTCTGTTACAAATAATAAATCTGGATCTAAATGATAAAATTGGTGTTTCAAAATACATCTGTTAACTTCTTCAGTACTTGAGCTTGCATTTAGTACAGGGAGCAGACAAACATGACCCCTGGTGGAACAGACATGAGGTGCTACTCTCCGAGAGAAAATCAGGACAGCTTGTTATGGTCTGCAGCTAAAGGGATAGCGATTTGTTCTGTTTAAATTGGTGGTGAACAGAGTAATAAGGCAGCCATTTACAGCAGTGTTGAAAAGATGACTAGGGGTTGCAAATGCATCTTTTTGAAAGAAAAGCACATTTCTGAAAATTCTTATCCTTTATTGCAAAATACGTTTTAACTTTTATTAACTCATCAAATGTGCAGGTGAATTATTATTATTCTGAATCTTAGCAAATTTTTAGAAAGATCTTAAATCCAGGCAGTGCAGAATTGAGGCAGTTTGTCTCACAGCTTGAGGCACTGTTGTGACACAGGGTAGCCTCATGACTTCAGCATTCCTTGTTTTGAAATGGTGTGTGTCACAATTTAAAGGAACAGTTTTTTCAGTGAAAAAAGAGATCATAAGATTGTATCATAGGACTACTAGGATACGTGTTCTTCCTGATGAATTTATTTCCTAAATACATATGTTTCAACTTTTCCCAATTTACATTTTTATAAGTAATTATAGAAGCATTGCAGAGATGAGAACACCTAATATTCTGCCTGCTCAGCAGTTAGACATCCAGTTTGGTGAAGAATTGCAGTATCCTTTGGAATTACTGCATTAATAATTCCTTATGAAGTAGGAGAACTATATCTTATTCTGGTTTTGCATGGAGGATGCCTGAGGAGGCTTTTGTAGGCTGAACAATACAATAAGAAAATGGTGAAGGAACCAGTGTTTGGCAGTGCTTTCCAATTCTGTAATTCAGTTGCACACGCACTGCAAACCAGTTCTTCATTTTGAGAGCTCTCTCAGGAGATTTCTCTCACAAAGGAAGTGGAATCAGTATTTTGTTTAAAAGTCTACCATCAAAACAGGGAGAAGCATTTTTATTGCGATTGCATCGTTATTCCCAAGTTGGTTTGTTTCAGAGCATTGATTGACTGAACACCTGCACATGTTTGAGTCAGAACAATCAGTTTGTTCTAAATTATTCCTGACTTGCTTGGAGACAGTCATTTTCAGCTCTCAACTTGAAAAGGGCATATTTTCACATAGGAGTACATCTGGCAGAAAAAAGATTTTCTGCTGATAACAAATCTCAGAAACCATTATCAATATAATGTTACCCTTTAGCCTCTCAACAGTACTGTGAGTATTTACAGTGGTCTTGGCAGTGCTTACATCCCATCTGCATCATTAAGGCACAGGATGGCTGGCCAGAAAAATGGAAATCTTACCAAGAGTTTGGGAACAGATAAACATGCTTCCACTTGTACATCTTTCTTTTCTCTAAAAAGGTTTTAACACCAAATCAGTTGATAGAATTTATGAAAACAATAGAGACTGCAGGATGGTAAGACAGAACTTTTACTCCTGGAGGGATTCCAAATTAGGGCTACTTTGCTCATTTGTTTCCGCTGAGCCCTTCACCATGAGATGCTGGAAATCTGGTGTTGCCTGCAAGCTTGGTCTTTAGTTTATTAACTCTTTCTTCAGAATGGTTTGCATTCCAGCAAAGTCTAAAGGTAATGAATTTAATCTCCAGAACACCTGAATATTTTTTTTTCTTGATGAAAAAAATGCAGAATTTGGTACTTGCATAAAACCTTCTCTTACTCCATTGGTTACAAATTATGAATATTTTACTAGTAAACTGTGTATTCCTAATGTGTGAATGCATGGTGATTGAGCCTTACAGGAAATTTTGCTTTAATTTAACACTGTGGTGCTTTAAATAATGTAAAATGTATTTCAGTGTTTCCTTACAATCTCCTCTTAGTGGAATCTCTGTGCAGTATGACAGTCTTAAACTGCATAAGTAAAGACTGTAATTATGAATGGTAACAAGCAAGGTTTGGGACTGGTAAGTACATCATCTTATTGCATTAGTGAATGTTACCAGTTATTTAAAACATACTTAACAGGCTTAGCAGAAATTCTCCAGGGATGCCAAATTGAAAGACTAACTTGATATATTTGGTTGGCCACTTGTAGGGGTTACCCAACAATGGATTCATTGCAGACAAGAATATGGAAGAGTTCTTGAGTCTGTGACTGGTCAGAGATCTCAAGGGATGGTTTTCTGAGTCAGAGCTCAGGATAAGCAATACATGCATTCCTATCAATGCACTTTTTGTAGTCAGAGCAGTGTTTCAGCCAGCATCTCCTGAATCTTGCATGTCCTTTGGTTTCCACAGCTGTTTCAGTTGGCTTTAGAGGCAATGTTCAATAATTCTTTTAAATCAGATTTCTTGTCTCTGTAGGAGAGATCCATTTGATGCTTTAGTCTTTTCTCCTTATATTTAATTGCGTGATTTTGGATTGATGTTTTCTATAGAGAAGTCACATTTAGTCATTTGTATGAAGATGAAGGAATCTACAAAGAAAGCTTATGTCAGAGTGGAAAAGTTTTTTGTGCATGATTTGAACAATTACATTTGCTATTGTGACAGCTAAATGTATTTGGCCATGTTCCCTCCAGGTAAAAAATTATTTATTATTAACTTGGTAGTCGCTAGTGTTTTAGTCCTGCAGCAGACTGCTGCACCTTAGGGCTGCAGTAGGTCACAGTTAAATTTATGAAAGAGCTGAGAGACTTCTATTTTCACAAGAACAACCCTCTCATCCCCATCCCCCATTCTCTGGCAGTTCTAATGCTTTGGAGTCTTTCTTTGTCATCCACTCTGAAAGTGGAATTCCTGCAGCAGTAACAGCACCCGCTGGTGGCAAGGTGAAAGGCTGAAGACCTTTTGTGTCAGGGTCCTTTTGCTCCATTCTGGTATTCTGTTGCCTTTACTGCATTTCATAGTGAGGTGATCTTACTAAACATACTCAAATTTTTTTTCCCAAGCTTGTTTCAGAAATCCACATTTAGTCAGGCTATAGACTAACCCATATTCCTCCTGACACATTCATATCATGAAGAAATGATATGGCGCTTAGTTATTGGATGAACTTTGTTATTTGAAGATCGAAGTCCTTCTTCCCTGAACTGTTAGTGTTGTGGAGCCGTAATAGCTTGACTCTCTTTCTCTGAATGTATAAGGCTTTGCTATTAGTGGCTGTAATCACTTAAAAAACTTAAAATAGAAGTTAAAAACTTCTGTTTCCAAAAGAGTTTCCCACGTCCTGCTTGGGGTTCTCTCACAAGGGCATGCAACTGAGAAAGCAAAGCTTTGTCTTCTGATTTTTGTTCAGACATTTTATCCCTCTATGAATTCTAGTCTCTGTCCTCCCTCTGTTATCATTTCCACAGTCATCTGTACTCTGAGCAAAGAAAGAGCAGCAATAGGTCTTGCATCTGTAGCAAGATGTAGCACATGCAGCTAGAATGGGTATGCGATATAAATCATAGCTGTGGCAGATCTGTGAAGCACAGACTAACCTTGTGAGTCCTACTTTACACCTAATATATTGATATATTTTTAATATTTTTTAGCAGAATGTCCTCGGATATATTTTGAATAGCTAAATATTCTCTATTGTAAGTATTAAGTATGCAGTGCCTTGCAGTAGCATTACAACTGAGCTGCTACCAGTTGTTAACTAATATTCTTTAAAAAATGCTATATATAACGCTTACATTTTTTAATATTAAAAATGACTAACTAAAAATGACTATTAAAGAGTGACTAACTCTATCTTTAAAAGTACTTATTAATAATTCTGAGAAGATGATAATACCTGAGCAGTGAAATTTGTTTGAGTTGAAAAGGAAAAATGAGATTTTTTGTGTGTTTTAATGTGCTGGAGTTTTTTCTCTCTAGAATACCTCTTTTATATTCAGAAATAAAAGTAAAAGTAAAAGTCTATTTTGCAGTAATGATGCTTTTTGCTTGTCTTCAGAGCTCTATGTGTCTGAGTTGTCTCTTCCAGCCTTTAAGATCAGAAGCTCTGCATGTGTTGATTCCTGGCACAAAAGAAAAAAATAATTAGAAATCAATACTTTGAAGGACAGGCAATGCATGTAAATAGCTTGTTGAAACTCTGTGTATGCTCTTATAGAATGCCTTGCCAGCTGTGGAGATATACTTAAAGTGTATTTTTTCCAACACATTATTGAGTGAACAATCTACCAAAATCTCACTAGCAACAGCAAATCTTTGCAAAAGTTTTACACAAAACACAAGTTCTTACCTGTATTATTTATTGGTATTACTAAAAGAATGATTTATATATTTTGTTAGGTGAACAGTGGAATCTGTAGTGAGATTGTTTCACTTTGTTATCACAAGCTGCAAATTAATATCAACTTTAAATTTATGTCAAAATTATTAAGTAAGAGATATTTTGTATTTCTTTTTGCGAGCAAGTTCCTGAAGGATGCAAGGCTTGAAGTCTCTCACATAGCCTGGATAACAGCAAGGTTTAAAAACAAAAGCAAAACCATAGCTGAGTTATTGGATGACCCTGGAGGAAGGAATGAAAATAATGAGGTTTCATTAATTTTTCATAATTGCCATCACTGTAGGTGATATCTGGAAGTAATAACTTGCTTTTCTTGAAAATGCCATTCAAAAGCTGTTTTAGATGCCATTATACTAAAACAGGCAAGCAGAAACTGATTGTGCTTGTATAAGAATCTGTTAATCTTGTCTAATTTACCTCACTGAGAAATCAATTCTGACTTTGTAAACTTTTATGAACAAATAATTCTGTAACTTTACAATGCTGGAAAGTCTGTCCAGTGTGTTATAATTTTTCCTCCGTAATAGCGCTGAAGTAAATGATGGTTTAAAACTTTAGTTATTATTTTTTTAACACAGAGAACAGCGTAACCTATGATTTAAATCTTGGTGGATCATCTATAAATGTAGTGCTGCTTAATGATGAAAAAAATGAAAAGAATAGGAATAGAAAAGGCAAAAAATATCTGAGGGTATCAGAAAAGTCTTGTACTGCAGTACGGAGAGTGGCATGTGAAAAATGAGTTTTTGATTGACTCCTAGACTGTATTGACATTAGGAAATAGTAATGCATAACAGGAAAAGATTCAAGGGGATATTGTATTTTGAGAACTGAGGTTTCTTGCTGATTGTAACACAGCTTTTACCCTCATTGTTGACCCAGTTATTTCAGGCAGAGCACTCGCAAATTCCTGCTTCTGTGTTTCTGCTATTTCTGGGTTATCTTCCTTTTGAACCTAAGAATTCTGTAAAAGCTAAGTGTTTGGAATCACAAAAGAGGTCAGTGGAAGCCTCAGGTAATCTACTAAAAATAATAATAAAAAAATCATCCAGTCATTTGGGCTGCTCACAAATTTGCACGTTGAAATGCAAACTGGACAGTTCATGAATGTGAATGCTGTGAAATCAGACCTGTGGAGTCAAAACGTCTTTCATTAGGTATCTGGAAAGGATATAGCCACATAAATAGTGGAGAATACATATGAAACTTTCTGCTGTAAAGTTCAAAGTTTACAGTGATTAAATTACAAAAGTAACAAAATATTAGAGGCTTGTTCATTAACAAAGGAGCTGTTTTTTTAATGTCATTTTTGAGAGTGAAATGTAAAGATCAAGTTTAGAAAGTTTTGATCCTTAATATATTTTAGATACGTTGTGCTAAAGATAACATGATGGCGCTATAGAACTATTTCTGTAGTCCATTAGGCTGTAGTATTGCTCTTTCATAATTTGTATTACCACCATAGATTGTTTAGCTCATGAACACCACGTTTAGTCAATAAAGAAACATCCAGATTATGTGGCAAGTTCATTTTCCAGACATTTTGGAAAAATCTAATTAGATGAGATAATGTAGTGTTATAGTATTGCAAAAGCTAAGGTATAAAATACTTTCACTTGTAACCTGAGCACTGCTCAGACTGCTTTCTGTTAAGTGTTTTGTGTTAGAAATTACTTGTATTAAGAATGCAGCAGTGCTTTCTGATGAAGGAAGACCTGTTGAATTATGTTATTCTTATTACAATTTTACTTGAAAAAAAATAATTTCATAACTTAAAACATTCAAGGCTTTGATACCATGTAGTATTACCAGTGCAGCGGTAGAACAGATATTTGACAGGTTTTGCTTACTGTCTTTGCTTAGGCTCTGCTGGTGTTTCTGGACATTGGAACTGAATAGGATATGGTAAATGCAGAATTTTAAACCCATTCTGGTTTTAGTGTGACAGTGTGGGGTGGATAAGGCAAGGGGTAGGGGAGTCTTTTTAAAGCAGTTTGGTACGGAATGTGCACAGCATCAGTTGTCCCTTTGCAGGGTGTTAGGGGTGCAAACCACATCCCACCTTTGTTTTGGAGTAGTGGCTTTCTTTAGGTTTAATCTTGCAGGATAACAAATACAATTTGAAAACATAATTTTAGAAAGTAAGGACAGTACAAGATGTGTTCAGGGCCTGGATTTTTCTCATCTAAGTGCAGCATTTATGCTTAGAGATATGTAGATAGGCAGAGTTGCTACCTGGAACAATATTGACTTCCTGAGTTTGTCCAATACACATTCTTTTGTAAATTTATTTTCATTATAAATATTTTTATAATCACTCTGTTATCAGATATTTTATGAAGAAGGATATGTTCTTGCATTAAAAGGAAAAAAGATAATTGAGCCTGCAGAAAAATAAATGCATAATCCAGGTTTACGCAGTAGATGTGAACAACATTACCAGCCCCATCTCATACACTGTTTTTACAACTAGAATCTCATGATTTTTCTTCATATTTCTACATAGTTCACGTAGTTTTATTTCCTGTATTTCTAAATTACTGTAAATTTTATATAATCTGTAATTGAACATGTGGTGTGTATAAGGAAATGTAGTTTTAAAAAATAATTGTTCTTCCTGGAACTTTTGAGGATCTGTTTTCTTGTTTGTAAGCAAACAAATTTGTAATTTTAATGAATGATTCACCATTTTGTTGTATTACTGCTGAATGTATTGCAGCTGTGAGAAGGACATGTATGTGGGGATGAGCTTTCTACTCTCTTCTGTCCCTCCTGAGTACAGCAAATTCACTGTTTATTTCTTGACTGCTTCTTCTATAAAGCTGCCTTTCATTTAGCTTTGAGCTCAGCTGGCTGATACCAAACAGACTGACAGTCACATATGATTAAAGATACAAGTGTCTTTCACCTTTCATGCAGCTTGCGAGAAATTAATTCATCAATAGATGGCAAAAATAGGAAATGCCTCATTCCTATTTAGCTTTTGACCATGGTGCTGCTTTCAACACTAAAAACATCTTTTTTTTTTTTTTTTTTTTTTTTTTTTTTTTTTTTGCATTCTACCAATGGGAGCAAAGAACTTTACAGTGCAGAACTTTCAGAAGCAAATGATAAATTGATTATATGTAAATGTCATATTATTTGCAAGGAAAAAAATCGTCATGGTTCAGTAAACCATAAGATTTTAGTCTCCAAAGCTCTGCATAAATAGTAAATGCATTTTTCATAGCAGCTCAGGGTTTTCCAGAATCACTAGAGTGAAAACTCACTAACTTTCCCTGTAGCTTTACAGAAATTCTGTATTTATGGGTATGTCATATTTACAGAGGAATATTTGAAGATTGGATTAGCAATAATCTAGGAAGAACAATTAATGTTTTCATAATGATGTAATAAATTTAGTCTCTGAGGAAATTAGAGTAACATTCATAGAGGAAGACTGTTTTTAGTCATGTTTAAAGTGACTGCCCTTCATCCATTATCCATAATTCTAATGCTTCTCTAGAAAACAGGTACATGCAAGTTCCTGAAAAGTGAAAAGCATTTGCATGCTTCTTCAAAGATATAGGAGAAAGATAATTATTGGCAGTGATGATGATGTGAGAGCTGAAATTGTACCTCCTGATGAATGTAAAAACTTCTGTATCTTCTATGCATTCCAGTGGATCTGGATTCTTTTCTGTTCAAAGAAATATGCTGTCTCTACGAATTAGTGTGTCAGTCTTTCAGTTACTTCAGTATGGAAGGAGTGAGTGTCCTATGCTCTTTTTTTAACATCTTTATTAAACTGAGGATCATCAGGAAGACTGCAAATGCTCTGTAGCTTGGAAAGGTCTTAATTTTGAGCAAGGCAATGAATATGTGGTAGAATAGGGGCATTTTTGAGTATGTGCAGAAGCTGAATGATAGAAGTCCATAGTAACTACAGAAGCTGTTGTAAGAATCATTTGATGTAAATGTATTGTTTCTGAGTACCAACACTAACAAATTACTTCAGTCTTGCTTTGCAAATGTCAACATCCTGCTCTCCTTTTCTTTTTCAAGAGAAGTGATCTGCCAAGTCGAAATAGAGAAAAGTTATTATCCTACAATGGCAATCCTGCTTTTGTGCTTGGACCTAAAAGCTTTATTGCAGATATTTTCTGGAATTGAACATTATGACTTAGGTTTTCAAAGCAGTATATAGAAGATGATGCTGTGTAGTGCTCCTCTGTTGCAATAGTTTTCCTCTGCTTAACTTCCATAAGTTTCTTTAATTATTTCATCTGTCTTCCCACCTTCTGTCTATGAAAATATTCAGGTCATTTTGTTCAATTTGAATTTTTCAGATTTTGAAGGACCATAGGATTGTGAGCAGGAAGAGAAGCTTGAGAAGTTACTTGTAATTTTTGTGCTATCAGCTTGTTTACTTTCTCCATCTATTGCTGCTGTGTATGAGTTGTTCTCCCTTTGGTACTTAGTCCTCTTGGTGGGGCATGTCTTTTATTGCTCAATCTTGAAAGATCAGGTCTACAGTCAAACACCTCAATCCCTGTTTTTTTGACCCTAAATAGAAAATCCAATATTATAAGCACTGAGCTTGTTTTCTCCTTAGCTGATATCTGTGTGTGTGTGTGTGTATATATATATATATATATATATATATATAAATTTAAATGTCTAAAGGCAAATAATGATTAACAACCAAATATTATATCATATGAACATCTATATGTGAAAGTTGGAGATTGAGCGTAACTGTGCTGATCTTGTTTAAAAATGAGCTTAGAGCATTTTGTGTGTGACTATTGTAAAATATATAACTAAACCTTAGGAAAAGCTCTACATTGAGAGTAAGCTTTATAGTGCTTATGAACAATTCAATGTAAAAATAAAACAGACATTCTATAATTATTAAAAAAAAACAACCCAAAACACTAAACAAAAAATCCAAAACCAGCCATCAACATCCAAGCAGACAAAGGAGAAATTCAGAGGTAATTGAGTTTCTAAGTATGATTTATTGTAAATCATTACAAAGCAATTGTTAACTGTCAGATAGACTATGATAAACAAAAGTATGTTCAGGACTGATTTTGAAAGCTGTTCTACTGTAAACCAAATTTGTAGCATCAATAAGCTTAAAATAGGAGAGGTTTTGAGATTCAGAACTTATTTCTGAAGGTAGGAAAAGGAACCAACATTTAAGTGTAACTTTGAACCTCATTCTGCTTTATGCTCTTAGCAAAAAAATGTCTTTAACTTGGTGACTTCTCATTCAGTGAAACAGTCCTTGATTAATAAAGCAAACAAACACAGAAATCTGTACTTATTCTATATGGAGGGATGATTTTGCATGCATACAGCAACCGCAGATGCAGAGATCATCAGGGTGTAGCAGAAGAACTAAAGGGGCCTCCAAGGTGGCCCACTTCTTCAGTGAACACAGGGTACTGCTCATGACTGCAGCCACAGATGTCCTGCAAGCTTTTCTGTGGTAAGTTTACTACAGTGAAAGACTTATTTGTCAATTGCTCTTATTTATTTTTTTTCATCACAGAATCAATGTTTTGTGCATGTATTTTAGAATAATTTTATTTTTCTAATTTTTCAATTAAATTTATTTTATCATATTTCAATTTCTCTGGTTATCTTTTTTTTAATATATTTTTTTAAGGAATTAGATCATGATACAAGCTACACATCAATTTGCACAACACTTTTTTTGTGTTGCAGGCACTTGTGATCTGGTAGGAGGTGTCTTCGTAAGAGAAGGGTCAGAAAAAGAAGCAGATGATCCCAGTTGAAAGGCTAAATTGAGGCAGGTAATAAAGTTCTTTGACTCATACCTCTTACCATTTGATGTATGAACTGTATAGTAGCTGTGTCTTAGAATGCTGCATGATGAGTGCAGAATCTTTTTACCTAATGACTTTGTTAAGAAAAAAAATAATTGAAGCATTGTTATGCCATTCTTTCTTTTAGATCACACCTGTGGTGAAATCATCCAGTGTACTTCTGGTTTCCTCTGTGGAAGATAGGAAGATCAGAAGAAGCCTTCTTGAAAAGGATTACTCTGCAATCATTTTTGCTTTAGAAATACTTTCTCATGTTGTAAACTGTTTTAAATAAATTACTATCACCCAAAAGTGCACAGAGCTTTCAATTAACATATATAAACATGTCGTTATTTTTAAATATGTTTTTATTACAAGTGGAAGGAATCTTTGGTGTTAAGATTTTCTTGAAGTGATATACTCTTCCAAAACTTTGCTAACAGAGATGTGGCATGGAGACCTAATTTTTAAAGGTATTTTATTGCTGGTATGTTTTGCTACAGAATAGGAATATTGTATTCTTTTTCTATTTATTGCCTCTAAATGTAGTGGAAGTTTATATGTTCCCTTGTGGTACCTTCTTCTGTTCTAGTATGCTTAACGGACTTGCTCATGATTTCATTTGCAGTGACTGTACATTAGAATGATGTCATTGATTAGTATTACACTTGACTTAGACTGATGTAAACAAGGAAATAGTTAAACCATTGGTTCACAGAGACCTGCTGACCACCGAAGTTTAGTCTTGAAATTCAGTCTTCTGAAAAATGGCACAAAACAATATCTGAATAGAAAATGAATAATATATGTGAGGGGAGCTTTTAGCATGCTGAGATGTGGACTATGGATCTGTTACTGAAAAGATTTCTGTTAGGCTGGATTTGATGCCAAGAATTTTGGACATTTGCAGGTTAAGTCTATCAACTGGCAGGATATGTGAAGAAGTGATTTTGGAAATGAAAGTTATGTGATAAGATGTAGGGATCTAGAAAATCTACTAGATTCTACTAGATGAGTCCATGGAGAGCTGTGAATATCTAGATAGTATTTAACTACGAAGGAATGGAACAAGTGAACTACAAAATAAATTGTTTCTGTAATGTCATCAGAGTTATGCAGTTGGCAAGTTTCCACCAGGTAAATTTTTATAATGTCTAAGTTTCAATTTCTTACCCTATAGAGTTTTCCTTCTCTTTGTATTTTTAGCCTACATCTTAGTTTTTAACCTTCGACCATTTATAACTCTTGATTTTGGATTATTATGCATAAACTGTGTTATCTGGTGTCAGCAGTGCTGGGGTAATAGTTAAGTCTATTGCTATATTTAAGGAAAATCTATCAATTAATGAAATTGCTAGTAACTTTCCTAGTATTTTTTTCTCATTATTTAGTGACAATATCATCTATTCCATATTCACTGCCAGCTTGTAAATACACAGTAGTAGCAAATTAAAAATTTGGAACATGTATGAATGATAATTATACCTAGTTTGAGGAAGTGGTGTGTTCAATCAGTAATATGCCTGAAACTAGTGATAGAAATAAGGTTCAGGCTCTCTAGTGATTTGTAGGAGGCATAGATCAAATTCCTCACGGGCGGGATTGGGAAAGCATGTAAACTAAACTACCATATTTGAAAAGATTGTTGGGACTGACCTTGTCTGAGCCCATTAAAAGCCTAAGGAATATATTATGAAATGTAACATCTCAGGCAGTGTTAAGTCAATGATGGTTTGTATGAAATGAATGTGAAAGCTGACTAAGCTAGATGGCTGTTTGTTGTAAGTGTGGATTGTAGTATGTGAAGTAGTATGGGAAAAAGTCATTATGAGCTATGGAATCCCTATAGAGAAATGTCAAGGATTAACAGGAGCTTGCATCATAGCAGGGAAGAATTATATGAAAAACTGGCAATTGAAGGCTGGACAAATCGTACATACATTCAAGTAAGGGATATTACTCTATTTTATTGCAGCTTTGGAGTTTAGAAACTTTCTGATAACTTGATAATCAATGAGTTAATAAGATTAATGATTATGTACTAATAAGTGGACTTTAGACCGTTTCAGTAAAAAACTTTCATCTTCTGAGATAAACATATTGTACCATATAGTGGAGGTGTGGCAGTTAATGATATAAAACAAATGCCAAATGAAATTTTGCTCCTTAAGTGTTTTAGTTTTCAGTCATTTATCACCTTCTGCTCAGCTTTTTTCAGTGAGCTCTACAAATAAATTATTAATAATGTCAGTGAGATACATTATGTTTTAAAAAGAATTTGTGCATAAAAGACATCTTACAGAGATTATAGTCTGAGCTTTTTTTTCCTCATGAAATTTTAGGTAGTAGAATATTGTAAAAATAATTCACTTGGTATATGTTTATCTACACAATATTTATTATGCTATTTTATCAACAAAAATGATGTATTAAATCATTTATTAGGTGATCGTTAAATAGACAGGTGACCATTAAATACAGATCAGGAATTATTCAGATTTGTTTTTCTCCTTATGGCAAGGTATTCTCAGCAGCAGATTACATTTTCCAAAGATAATGGCTCTTTTAAAGTCAAACTTGCCGAGATGCATATCTCTGCGTTAGCACTGTAGATTCTTCTGCCAACTTGTGCTCATGGAAACTTGCTTGTCAAACAGAAGATAGTTTCACATTTGCATAAAATCAGCTTTGTTCATGTAATTAGAATGGGGCAATTTTACGAGCTATTTTGTTCGTAGTAGGATGTACTGCATATATCTCATTTATATACTTATGTATTTGGCTCACTGATAAAGGGGAGAAAGTGCTCTGAGGGAGAATTCTTTGTAGTTGTACTCAATAGCATTGTTCTTAGTTTTAGACATTAGTTCTTAGTGTTGGAGAAACAGCTTTATTGGTTAAGACAACTTGAACAGATGATTCTTCTCTTGTGCTGAGAATTGTATTTCTTTTCCATAAATTTCTGCTCATTGATGAGATAGCTAATAATAATGGTATGTCTTTACTTTTCCTCATGAAATGGCTGTATTTTAGGTTGCATGACTAGCGATGGGCTACAAGGTCCATGGGAAAATATTAGCAGTGTGCAGACTGGCATATTTATTCATGCAAGGGGCAGGAGGGAAGTGTCTCTGGGTTGACTAAATTTACCATTTGCTGCAGAAAGTTTACTACATCTAATTGTTAGAAATGTTCACGCTGCAAATTAACAGCTGCTTTTCTTAATCTTCATACTTAAGATTGTGCGAAACTTGTATTCAAGCACAGAGGTCCATACAGATGTCT
Organism: Meleagris gallopavo; assembly: GCF_905368555.1. NCBI lineage: Eukaryota > Metazoa > Chordata > Aves > Galliformes > Phasianidae > Meleagris > Meleagris gallopavo. The sequence continues at coordinate 8,093,420 of NC_139417.1, read as the reverse complement.
GTTCAGTAGTGCTGCTGGTCGTTATATGTAAAATCATGCAGGAGTAAAGATATGTTTGTAGTAATCTAGGGAAGATAGTTTCAGGTTAGCTGTGTTTTAGCTGGGTCTAGTTACTCAATGGCTTAAAATTCATAAAGCATCTTCGTCAAGATTTTTAGACAGATCTTATTGATTTGGATCAGACACAGAGTTTTAATGGCTATAATCCATCTGCTTTCTTATGTGTTTTTCAATTCATCTGTGGGACAGACAGTCATGGAATGCATATGCAATCAACTGATAAGCAGATAAGCGGATCTGTAAGGAAAATACATTTTGTAAGGTACAGGTATTAGGGCTCCTATTTTTCTGAAAGTTTGAAATGTCATCTTCATTTCTATATTTTTTTTTACTCTTTTTGTGCATCTCAGTTTTTCAGTTAAAAAAAAAATCAACCAAAAACAACGACTTTCTGATTCTTTCAGTAGAAATGTTTGATAGAACATAACACGGAAAGAAAAAATTAAGCCTGACTTATGGAATACCAGATAGAAAATGACTTGTCTCATTTGCAAGTACGCTTTTATTGCTTACTGCAGTGATACAAAAGTATCTTTGTGTCTGTAAGACTTATGCAAGACATCCTTCTTTGTATAAGTCAACAAGTTGGCATAGGGAACTGAATTATAATTTCTGTTGAAACTGTGATCATGACTTGTCTGGTGTATAGCTGTAACTGCTACTTTTTTTTTCCCATGTAGTTTACGTTCACAAACTAATAAGATTCAGCAGCTAAGTTGATAATATCTTATTTCCACATGCACCGTTTTGAAGAAGTACATCAACAAATCATTATTGCACTGTGTCCAAATAATAATTTAAATGGTGGTATTTTGCTTATGCTGTCTTCCACCTTCATTTGCAAATCTTTAACTGTATGTAATAGCAGATAAACATTGTTGAAAGTGAAACCAAAGTATAAAAGAAAAAGTGCTTGTGTTCAAATGCATGAGTGAAGGGATCCCATTGTGAATCACAAATTCTGCAAACCTAGTTAACAGCAATGTACTCACTCTAGCTTGCTCAAGCAGTGGGCAGAGTAGACAGCTGCCTTGGTGACTATCTGTGTCTCCCCTTGACTATGCTGAGAAGCTGTGACTTGTCTGCTGTGAACCACAGTGTCTTCTCATCTCCCCATTTGCACAAGTGAGGGTTCACAATGTCTGGTGATTGGCTCCATTCCTATGACTATGATTTCTGCCTCAGACCTCTCTGCACCCCTAAAAAAGGAATATTTCCTTCTACTGTTCAGCTCTGTGTTTCTTCCCAAAGCCTCAGAGGAACAGGAAGATGAATGGGGTTTCTAAAGAGAAAGGAGAAGCGGCAGGAAGGGAAAGCTGCTGCTTTTAGAATGTGGAGAGAAAATGAGGTTGTGGGAAGAAAGGAGGCCTAGGAATGGCAGAAAACTCTCAATTCTTTTCTACCGCAGAAAGATCTGAAAGCCTTGTGATGGCTCTGTCATTCTTTTGAAATAAAGATGACACAATGTAAAATAGTAGTAACTCTAATTTTTAAGTTTAAACATATAGACATGGAAATCACACAATATATATAATGTAATTTTTTCTCAGTATATTAAAACATTTTTATTTGTTTACCTGTTTTCAGCCCTTCCTCAAATCTGGCCCCTATGGTTACAAACTCCCATATTTTTTCTCAGGTAATTCCAGTGCCTAATAATAAGTACAAAGTGGAAATTAAATATTTAATAACTTTTGTTTCTATTTGCTACAGCTTCTGATTGTTACACAGTGTGTTTTTCTATCAATACATAATGTAACCTCATGTGGCAATGTGTTCCATATCCTACATCATCATGTAAATTTTCCAATCATACACAGTTTACATCATCACGTGGATTCCTGAGGCTCTGAAAACTCTCCTTTAGGGTCTGATTTTAGTCACAACAGATAATTTCTGCAATTTCAGTGGAGAATCTTTTGATTCACATCTTTAGAGGAAACTAAGCCTTAGATGTTTATGGTATTTATGTATCCAGGATATATGTGCACTGATGCACAGCAGAGTTGTTTGTATAGCCCAGGGGCTAGGAGACAGATTACATATTCATGTTAAGCATATACTACAAAAAATGAAATCTACTTTGTTTTCATTTAAAACAACAAAACAAGGAGTACAAGCTGCAATTTCTGTATGGAGACTATCAAATATTTTTATCTTGGCCTTTCCCTGCTCATATTTTCAGTTCTGGGATGTGGTGTTTTTTTTTTTTGTTCAGATAAAAAGGTAAGAATGAAACAGGAAAGTTGAACAAATGATTTCAAGTTACCAAGCAACAGTTTGTTTCCCAGGCAATGGAGGAAGAATTGGAGTGGGTGCTAAGTGGATTTTCTCTTTTGTATATGAACATTAAGGTTCATAAACTCTTGACAGATTTCATGGAATGATAAGCATTCAACTGGATAATAATTATTTGTACAGGTTGTTTACTGTGTAGCTGGAATGGTTTACTCAAATAATTGTGTACGTGCAGTATAGATGATGTACAAGTCCTAAGTAAAGTCTCATGTGATAAATAGTTTTTGTAGGTGACACTGGTGGTGTTTCCTTTGCTTCAGTATTCTCCTATAAAGTCAGCTCTATTTTATATTATTTCACTTGAAACCCCGTCCTGTAGTAATGCACTGTAGTAGAATGCATTTCAGCATAATGCATGTTTTTGTAGCCTTAAATATTTAGAAATCACCCCTTACTTCTTTTGTCTCTGAGAAAGGCTGACTTGGTGCATCTCAGTAACTTATCATTGAAAGGTTGATCTGTACTGAATTGAGTTTCGTTTCGTTTCTGGCAGATGTAGGAATGGGATTTTTTCTTAAAAAGGTAAATGCAAAATGTGTCTGAATTTTTTTCTGCAAGCATGAATATAGAATTCATTTTCTATCAAAAAGCATGATTCTTTCTTAAAATTTGAATTGCATTCTTATCATTATCTTCTGGGGAAAAAAAAAAGATTAAAGACAATGGAATACCAAAATAATTAAAAACAAATTAAATGCTTGGAAAAAAATATAATACTTTGAAATTGAAAATATTTGACTGCATTAGACTTCTGAGGGTTTTTGAAGATAGTTTAAGAATGTTTAGTGTTGCTTATGAGATTTTTCTTTCTAACAACAAACAAAACAGAAAAAAAGAATGCTGAAATTGTAAGAAATATGATCCATCTCTTCTGCAGAATTAGGTTAATGCTCTGTGTAACTCTCTGCAATACACTTCCGTAACCTGCAAACTGTATAGAAATTTGATCAATCAGTGGCTTGTTTTACTACTATGTCACCCATACAAGTATGTATAATTGTTTATTTCAAAGTATTACGTTGCACATTCAAATTGTATGTAATGGTGATCTTAGCTGATCTAAGAATATTCGTGTTTACGTGTCATGCAAAGACTGACAGATATAGATTTTAGTGCATAGACAATCTTTATTTTATCTTCACATATATTAACTGCTTAGGAATGTACAGATAATAGTTTCCTGAATATTAAAGGAGATAATTTTGATAATTTTTGAAAGCTTTGACATTCCATTGGATGACAGTGTGATAACTGCCTTTATAATTATGTTTTAAAATACAGATCTGGTTGTTCTAATGATTACGTAATACAACAACAATAGCTTCCCATGTTGAAGGTACTAAAATCTAAGTAAAAGATAAATAATGTATGTAAAAAGATAAATCACATTGCAGTAAGCACTGGAATGCTTGATTACGCAGAGTGAACATAAAGTACAGAAATAATTTTGATTATTTATGTTTGCCTTTATGATTAACTAGTCAATTTCAAAGTTAAATTAATTTAGTTCCAATTGCCAGATACTTGTTGCTTTGTTACCAACACCCTTACAAATAATACTGGCCTTTAAAGGTTTCCAGTTGCTCCCGTTCTTCTCAGATGGAAAACTCAGGACCGTTTAAAATGACTGAAGTATCTGAAGAACAGGGTAAATCAGATATTTAGAAATGAGAGAGTATCTTTAGTGGGGAGAATAATTTGAGTGGAATACTCAATTCCACTTACATCTCAAAGGCTGTAAAGGTGAGATGTCTTACCCCTGATCATGATTCAAGATGCATAATTCCAATTCTGAAGAAGATTCAAATATTACCACAAAACTTTGCATTAAAATACTATTTGAAAGAGCCAAGAAGCTTACACATTTGAAGTATTATTAACTCTGATGTTTGTTAGCTTTGCTGATTAGGGCCTGATGTTTAAATGCTAAATAGCTTATACCAGCAGTAATTTTAAATGCATGTAAGTAAAACCCACCATATTTAGGAAAGCACTTCCTGGAGAATTAGGAAACCGAAAATCAAAACCATAAATTATTATAGCTTGTGATTTCACTGAGCCAATGCAAATGGAAAAAAAAAAAAAAAAAAAAGAGATACACTAGAGGGTAGGCTAGAGCAATGATTACAAAACAGTATATCCATTAATAATAATTTCAGTAGATATTATTAGATGCACTTATGAAACTACGCTTTTCAATGCTAAAAAAAAAAAAAGTCCCATGGCAATCAATATAAAGCATTATTGCAACATGGGGATGTCTATGCCAACACTCTTCCTCGGTCGGCAAAGAATGTTTGCAATGATATTCTGAAAAGAACTGATGTTTATAAAAAAAAAAAAAAGTATAAAACTGATTTCTACAAAAAAAGTGAATAGCATGTTTGAAGTTTTGTATATTACCACCAGCTAGAGAGAAGTCAACGTGCTGCTCATATATTCAGTAAACTATCCAGCAAGTACATGAAATACGTAGTACTTTTGCACCTGAGTAGTAGAGTTTGACTTTATTTCTGGCATTATTTTGCTTCTTTTTAATAAATAACAATTACAAATTGTGTCTTTTTCCTCCTGTATTTGAGCACAGATGCAGAATAGAAATTCAGAAGTCACTGGTTGCCTTCATAGGGTGAGAAGTGGAGAATGTACTAATATGCATTGTCTTTTTACTTTTACAGAATAAGACACAACTCTTGTATTTTAGCTTGTTCAACACAGTTTTCTGCACAGTTTTAAACTTTGTATACACTGTAAGAAGTAGAGGAAGTATTCTTGTTCAGATGTTCTCAGTGCTTATATGCGTTGTGTGAGTGATGATTTGAAATTTATTTTTTGATTGTAATTGTCTAGTTAATATATATGAATAGAGAAAACTATCAAAAAGTTGTTTCTTTGAAGATATTTGTGAAGCAATAATATTTTTTATGTTTTGAGAAACAATTTTGGTAAGAGAGAAAAAAATGCTAATCTTGGGCAAAAAAAAAAAAAAAAAGACAGGATCTTCTAGATATTTTGTTTGTTCTACAAAGAAAATAAAGTAACAGTTAAAATTTGTGTTTAAGCACAGTTTCAGTAGCTCCTTTCAGGAAATATTCTGTGTGCTTTCAATTACAAACTAAATTGTCCCTCATGCATTTCAATCTCCATACACAAATTACCTTTTTGCTTGAACCTTTTCCTGTGAAGTCTCTTGCCAGAGGACGCTCTTCTGTAATGACAACATATGTGGTTACTTAAGGTGTTTTTGACATACGAATCAAAATCTGAGTTTCTAAAACTCATACTGTTTTCCCTTGGAGTCTGTCTTCAGGCACATTGGTAGAACATATTGTAAGCCCTTGTTTTATTCATGAGTTGAAGAATAAATGGAAGTATGGTCATTATGAAACAATAACAACAAAAACCTACAAAACCAACAAAAAAAACCAAACAAAAACCTGAAAAAAAATCCTCCCTCCCCTACTTCTTCAAGTGATCGAGTTTTCCTGTTGAGGTAAGTAGTTTCAGAACAGTTTTTCAAGACTAGCACTGAGGTCTCTGAGGTACTTGCTGGGCTTTTCTGTGGTGCTGGATTACTGATGTGTGTTTTGGAGCTTGTTGGTGCTTAATTCATGAAACATCTTTATAAATTCTTTGATCTTCACAACTGATGCTTGTCTGTTAAAAATGCTAAATGGAGGGAGAATTAGGCCTGTATCTTGAATACCTCTCTTAACTGAGAAGTTAAATTCTAATGTACCTATTTTATGAAGAAACTTTATTGAATAGCATAGCTATTGAGTTTTATTGTTCCCCATAATTCTTCATTTCATATGCTTTTATTCATTATTTCATTTCTTCAAGCTATTCGCAGTTAGAGAAATTTTGTCAAATCTTAAATGGTTCTTATACAGCTTGTATGTAGATGAGATGGTAGTGGATCATTAAATGACAACCAATGCCAATATGACTTTTAGATTCCTTCCTAGAAGTTGTTTTATTTTACTAGACACTGGAGCCAAATATATATATATTTTTTGTTGGACAATTTATAGTTTCCAGACAGATAGTTTGATCAGGTTTTTTTAAATATAATTTTTTTTAAATTATTTGTGATACCATTTTGGCTGGGGTTAGGTGGAAAGGGATAGAAAACAGGAAAGAGAAGATAAGCTCATACATTAAAAAGAAATTAATTCCTATAAGTTACATCATTGTAATATGCTGATTAGGTATGATTTGATTAATATTTTAATGGTAGTTTTGGCTGAAGAAACAGCGTTCTTTCGACACTTCTGGTAAGTGGGTGTGCTTTTATATAAATGAAATGGTTGATTGAAATATGCTCCCAGTTTAAGTTTGCATGTTCAGGCAGCTGGTAGTGTAGAATACCAAGAATTCCTTTGTCAGAAGAACGGAAATAGTCTGCTTTTTTGAATTACTTCGGAGAAGCAGCAGCTCTTATGCCATTACTTGCTGTGATTTATGGATTTGTACATTCTAATTAGAAATATAAAAAGCTAGATGTACTCATAGAATGGTTTTTCACTTCTGTAGTTATGCTGCCTCATGTACAGTTCTTCTCCCATTGGTTATTAGATTCTGATATCTTTGTTTGTATTATGTCTTTATTTCTTTGCATCTCCTGAATTTTTTCTTAAATTTTTGAGAGTTTTACTGTTCCATTTTCTTTCTGTTCTTTAGTCAGTAAAAGACTACTGCTTGAAATACAAGCACTCACTGACATTTTCATGGGATGGATGACATCCCTAAACTGCTTGTTTGTCTGCAAAAGTCCTTTTTTATTTTACCACTTTGTGTAACACTATTTGAGGCAGTTTTGTGTAAATAGAAGGTAAAATGTTGTACTGCATCAACAATGTTGAGGTAAACTTTTATTAAGACTTTCATTTCACTCTCATCTAATCGGAACAACAGATTCATTGATGTCTTAACAACTATAGTAAAATACACCAGAAACAGAATGAAAGTAAGATGAGGTTGTAGCATCTTGGCTTTCCTCCAGCCAAGTGATGAAATGTTGTACAACAAAGCTGAAATAAAAAGGCAGTTTTGTTTCAGCTTAAATTAGTAGTATGTTAATATAGTTGGTGCTGTGCAGTGCAAGTGTTGAATACTAGACAGTAATGAGAAAATCTTGCGAGGTATTGTTATCAGTTTCTCAACAAAGGAACAAAACTCTTCTTTCACCTTTTTTAAAGGAAGTTTCTAGTATGAGCTACCTCTTCTTGGCATTTTTTGATGTTTAAACTAGTAGTAAAAGTGTGTGCTGAAGTTTCTTGAGACCAAGTGAAATGCTACTGTCACATTACAGAGACATGCAGAAGGAGAAAGCAACAGCCAGTCTTGATTTAAACCTTTTTTTGTCTAAAATTAAGAATATTAGAGAATATGAAGAAGATCTAATTACCTGTCAATTTAGTGTAGGTGTGTTAATCATCCTAACAACTAACCACCATTATGAAATCTCAGTGCTGATTATGTGGTGTGGGCATCTGATTATGCAAAATTATAATTAATGTATATATAAGAAGTGGTTGCTCAGATGTACTTGCAATTGCAGTGAAACAGTTGTCAGGGGATGTAATGAAAGTTTAATTCCATTAATTCCATCTCTGAGTGATTAGTGGTTTAGACCTTGATGGTTACAGAATTCATGGCAAAAGTATTTCATTATGGATATGAGTAGCAAGAGCTCCGTGTGATTGAATGCAGGCCTGGTGTTTGTTTTTTTTTTCAGTTTGTGTGGATTTTTTTTTTTTAAACCAAAACAAACAAACAAAAAAATTAACCATCACCTCTAGGGTTTCACTGGGCTCTGCAGGCTTTTTATTAAAAGAAATTTAAAAGATAAAGCACTATCATTCCAAAAATGATGTAATAAATAAAAATCTGGTTTGAAATTTGAAGCCGTTCAGATGATCTCAGTCAATAAAAAGATCAGTATAAGTTATCATACTCAAAAGGTGGTAGTATCTCTGAATCAGTACTCCAAAAATATATCCCCAAATCAGTGCCCTAAATGAAAAAGCATACGTAGAATAACATAAATTCAAGAATTGAGCCTGGTGGGATTCTCCAAACATTTGAAACTGATTGGAAGAAAACCCACAGAAAATAATAAAGTGGGAGTAATATTCTGATTCTCCAGAATCTTTGTCTGCATCATTTTACCATTAGGGATAGGAAAGAAAAGCTTTTAAATCAGCCAGAATCAGATTGATTCATAAAGCAAACAGGAAACGTATTATGAGGCAAGGCTTCAGCTATGATAGACATCTAGGGATACTCATCATTGGCAGTCTATTTGTCTTTGGCTTAGGGGGTGGAAACTCTGGTTTGTCTCCCTGGGTAATGTATGGAATCCTGTTTGTATTCCAGCGCAGTATATATGGCCTTGGGGAGCAAAGTCTGATCTTAAAATTAGCTGTAATTTTTGCTGATCAGATAATGGTATGACTGGCCAGCTATTTTTTCCATGACTTTTGTAGGAGGATGTTATGACAAATTTGTGACATACTGTTATTTTCCTAAAACATTTGCATAGTGTGCTTGTTTCATCTGAGATAACCAGCAGGTGGTGATTGGGAGACTCCCTCTGGATAGGTGACTTGCAAAGATTTTTCTATTTTAAATGTGGAGAATTGGATTTAAGTACAAAAACCAAGGTGAACGCACTATTCAGATATGCTTTCTTAAATGGCCAGTGCAGAAACAGAAATTTGCTGTACTCATGTTAGAAATAATATGCATGTATTTACTAGTGAAGGTAGTATATGTAATATTTGCTACAAAAACAACTTGCTTAACTGTAAGTATGCATTCTGACACTTGCACCTAATTCGATTCCTGTAGACTGTGTTTTAGCACAGTTTTAAGCAATAGGCTGTTTCAGATTGGAATCTATTTTAGTGGTCTGTCTAACCATTAAGTTTTTGTGCATCGCTTCCATGAAGTCTACGGCGAATGAGCAAAACAGAATAGGCAAGGTAGAGTATATCCAATTCTCTCTTCTTTGTAAGAGGGTTTACATTTCTGGGCAATCCAAGAGGTTTAGTCACTGGCTATATTAACACTGTTAGCTACTGTAAAACACAATGTTTGCAGTGTGTGATGGTAAAGAGAATTAGGATCATTACGTTTTTTTTTTTTTTTTTTTTCTCTCTGAATTTATGAGGAGGATCTGGAAGAAGCATGATTTGGAAGACATAATAGCTCAGATTCTGGGGTGAGCTAAGCTGTATTTGCAGTGAATGAAGCTAGCTACGAGACATAAACATGCAGTTCATGGTCATGAAATTAGTGCGTGCAGAGCACTGATGTGCAGGGAGAACAAGGTGAAAAAGATACCTGCCTTGGTAGCTATGTCCTTTAGAAGTGACTTGTGCGGGGCTAAATCTGTCCTGTTTCAGTATTGCTTTCTTATTAAGTGCTCAGCTTGCATGAGAGGTATAGGTTCTTAAAGGATGACATTTCATGACAACTCTGCATTATTCTGAGTTGATGTGCAAACTTTTTACTGAGATACCTCAGACAAAGGTACAGCTCCTATGTTTTTTAAGACTGAATGATGCCATCTTTGTCCTCACTTTCTATAAAGACCAGTAGACATTAACCGTGTTAATTGTATGGCTTATGTAATCATTAAAATCTATTTTCCTCTTATATGTGGCTTAAGATGCATAAAAATTAAATGAAAATGGGAAAACCAAAATGTAATAGCTGCACTCGAGGGTGTTGCATCAACCCACTACATAATTACTATCTTTAAAATGTCAACTTTAAATATAATGTCTTTAAACGACTTATTTCAGATATCAGTAGATAAACTAAAAGAAAAGAACGGTAACAGATTCTGAGTGACTCTTAAAAGCATTTGATTTAGTAGCACAACTGAGTGGATTAAATTTTGATATCTGGGCAGAAACAGCAGGATTGTATTCGGACTAAGAAATTACTTGCTGGCTTTGTCACAGTTGACGTTAATTATTGATAGGGGTTTCAGTAATAGCGCATGTGCCAGCAGAGTTGACTGTAATATAAGATAGGAACTGCAGTGATGCTAGAGGGATTATAGAGAGGGAAGCACCTGTAGCATTTAGAGTTGCATGCTCTGATCATCAGTCTTTTGCTGCAATACATTCATGACTGATTAATATAATGTAAAGATGAGTCGTCAGGCTTATTTCTATCGTGTTCCTCCACAGGAATTACATAGAAGAACTCAGCTTCAGCCTGAGCCAGCAAAGACGAAGGCTCTTCAAACAGTTATTGAAATGAAGGTATAGTGTTTGCATGTTTTCCTTTACATTATTTTTTGTAACTTGAACTCATGTACTAGCTCTGGCTGGAATGGAGTTAGTTTTCCTCACAGCAGCCTGCAAGGTGCTCTTTCAGATTTGTGATCAAAACAGTGTTATTAACACTCTGATATTTTAGTTATTGCTGAGCTATTCTAACACAGCATCAGGGCTTTCTCTGTTTCTCACTCTGCTCCCCCCAGCAGGTGGATTGGGGTGGACAAGCAGCAGGATGAGAATATAGCCAGGATAGCCAGCCTCAGCTGACCTGAGAGATATACCATATGTCATGTCCAGCAGTAAAACAGAAGTGGGAACAGCATTCAGAGTTATGGCATTTGTCTTTAATGTGTGCTTGGTTTTGGAACATGATTTTAAGCATTTTTAAGCATCATGAAAATCTATGGAATCATAGTGAGAAAGCTCTGTAAATGAAGACACGCTTTGGCCATGAGAATTCACAGAACTGTATGTGGTAGCATTACAAATGGCAGCTATTCTTACCTATGCTGATAATTTAATGAATGTTTGGTGTTGAATTGGATATTACTCGTGTCCCTGCATTAAAGAAGTATTCTCTTTTGAAAGCCATACTTGTGATTTGCCAGGACTGACAGTGCTAGCTACAGCCAAGTCAGAATAGAAGCACTGGTTGGTGGTGTGTATTTCAGATATTAACTTTGTGTATTCTATTTTCTGTTTGTCAGTAAAATTCACTTGTTGGTTTTATTTTACTTTTATAACCAGACTGACAGTTCTTCATTCTACAAATTTCTGGGCTCTCCACAGCTTACTGAAATGTTTAAAATGATTGCTGAGAATCAACTGTCCTTATTTTCTTTTCTTGATAAGACTTGATTAAAAAGCAGACACAGCATTGCTTGTTTTGAGTAAGAACTGAATATTCCTTTTTAACAGACTCAAAAATCAACATCAAAATGCAAAACAAAGCAAACAACACTCTTCCCAACCCAACAACAAAAACAAGACCAACCAACCAATTAAAAAAAAAGTTTCAGGAGGGCCATTAATACGTCTGTTGATTGTTATTTGGTCGCTGTTTTACCTCCAATTTAAGGAAAGTATTAACTTCATCAGCAGTGTGATGCAACAAAATGTGATGAAACAACTATCTTAGTCATAAGCACAATTTCCTCTTTTTGATGTATAATATTACTGAAATGTTTTGTCTTTTATTCTTACAATAAGAGAAAAAAAGCTTATTTGAAATGGGAAAACTGATATTTTCACATAATTCCCTGAATCTGGAATCTGTCTTGAAGAAAAATACCATACACAAGATAATTTGTGAGTTGGCAGTGCTGTCTGAAACACACTAATGATGGTCTTTCATTTCAGTCTTCTTAAAAGGGAGTGCAAATTAAAGCCCTCACTTTGCCAGTGACTTCTGTTATGAACAAATGAGTTCAGCATGTCTGGACATTGCAGTAAATGCACAGTAATAACAGCAACAGTACTTTCCAAATGCTGTATCTGCTTTTTAAATAATCCAATTAGCTTGGATTATATGTACAATGGAAAAGGTGCATCAATTTCAGTATTCCATATTCTTTTATGTATATCCCTTAGACCTTCAATGTTTATTCCAGTTCAGAAGTCTGTACGAAATTTTAAATGTGTGTTTTTGCAAAATCTTGTTATCTTATGCATGTGAGAAAGTAAGGAGCTGGCTGAGAAACAAGTTTCTTTCTATTATTTTTCTATCTTACAAATTTAAAACTTTGGGGATATTGAGATAAAGGGTTTAGAATAGTTTATGATCTTCCATGTGGATTATCAACAGTGTAAAATTTATGTTTTCAAAATAATCTCCAATTCTGCTTTGTGTATCAAAATTCTTTGGAAAGGACGAGGAAATAGGGGCCAGGATGGGGACATATCTGTAATATCAAAATATAATGATATAATTAGAGCTACTCTGCCAGTGCCTGTTCATGAAGAGCTTTCATTTGCCAGGAGTGAGGTTGTAGTCATGATGCAGAGCTGCTTCTGGGCTCTGAGGCATACTAGTCTTTTGCTATGACCATACACAACTTTGGGATTGCTCTGGTCTAAAATAGGCCTAATATTGAAAAGGGATCAAACGTAATGTGTTGAAATTCACATGTCTAAAAATCAGCTTTTGTTACAAATTCCAGCTTTGGAAAGCTTGCAAGTGAATTTCAATTGTTTTAATCCAGACAACATTTGTTTTGAAAACAAAAAAAAAAAACTACAAGAACAAAAAAGCCCAACATTTGTTTTAAATTATCAAGGATTGAAGCAATGATTTCCCTGCAGCATTGAGTATAGAAGGAGGGAGAAACTTATCCTCTAATATAGCAAACCATTGCTGTACCCTGCCCTGTGCAGAGGGCTCGAGCAGGGAAGTTTGAGTGTCAACTGATATACAGTGTTGTATTGAATCAGAATGAATTAGGAAAGGCATTCTGACTGGTTTTCCTCACTGTAATGTTATAAAGACCACAAAGAATCAGTGAATTATTCTCATCCGTTCCAAAATGAGTAACTCAGGTGATTTGTAACAAAGGCAGAGAGCAAGGAAGAGAAGGTAGGCAACTTAAAGGTAGAACAGAATGTGACCTGGCTGTAGTTCTGTGACTCTGAGGGGTTGGAAAACACGATCCCTCCACTTCTTCAGCACCTTAGTTGCTAACAGCTGCTGAGAGCTTTTAAAGAATACTTTTCATATAAATAACTCATAGCTGTGGAGGTTGCTGTTGGGTTAGTCAGTTCATATATTGGAAAGCGTAGACTTCTCTGACACGAGTAATTATTGAACAGCTGTCTACAGTTCTGAATATATTGCCTATGGTGTACAGATGACATGAAATAGGAATTATAGGACAGGAATTTTTACTGACAATTAGGCATGTAAGAAAGACCTGGTTTAGTTGTTTATAAACTAAGGATGTTTAAGAACTAAGGATATCAGAGGATAACAGTTGGTTTAAATATGTAACATAATTTTAAGTAAGTTGAGCCACTGTTGGATACTAGGTGATATTTGTTGTGTTTTATGCAAGTGTTCTATAAAATAAGAAGGTCAAATTCCACCCTGCCTCATCTCTAAGACCTTAATAAGGAGTGTAGGCAGAGTTCAGTTACATTTGGCTCAGGCACCATCACTACTGAAAGTCTGTGTTTTCTTCCAGTGTCTGTGGATTGAAAAATAAGGTGTTGATAAACAGGGAAGTGTTCTGATAGGAGCCATCAGAATGTTTAAAATGATTATCGGATGTATTATAATGAGTAACTTGAGTTTAGCTTTGTGTATAGAGACCTGCAGACAGGTCAAACTGTAGTCTGTATACCTACATGATGTATCTTTTATACAAAAGAGGCCTCTCTAGGCCTGAAAATAAATAAATTGCAAAATACAACATACCGAGGCTAGAGATTGCAAATATGCACTAACATAAGGTGCAAATAAATATTTAATGGCGTTCATATTATTTTATTACTTGTGTTGCACAGAAAGAAAGCGAGGTTTTTTTTTTTTTTTTTTTTTACAACTGTTGCTTGTGACTTTGTGACTACAGATACACATGATCAAATAACATATTTTCTCTCATGCCTAAGTCTTTGTTTGCTTAAGCATAAAGTAAACCTAGTGTACTGAAATGCATTCCTTTAATTGACATTGCAGCCATACATACTTCCTTGTATTTTGTTTGTAGGCAGATGCCAGATCACTGGGACCTTTGATTATGACTCATTCCCAAATTGTTTACCATTCAAAATCATTTACCAATCAAAAAGAGTGAAAGGAAACATTTTTCATTATTTCATTCTTGGTGAAAGTATTCCTGAACACCTTAATCAGGTCAAAATTTGAATATCTTTTTCATATATATCCAGACTTAAGCCAGTGATTCTGAGAGAAAGTCAGAAATAAGAAGGCATGAAGCCTAACTGCAGAGTATTGACTATTCTGAAACTTATATAATCTAGCAACAAGAATTGAAGTCTTTAAAAATAGTAAACTGTAATTCAAAATATTTATGGTTTGCCTTAATTGCAGAAAGAGCCACTTTTATGTATTGATCCAGCTGTGATATTTCAGGTATGGATTTGGTTCTGAAAATGTGTGTTGTGATTGAAGTGCAATATACTCCTATTGTTAAGACTGCATGAGCTTTCATTTTCTCTTGCCTTTGGAATTAAACCTCAGTATTCTCTATATTAGTTTGAAAAAGTTTATAGTAAGACTAGTTGAATATAGAGTTTGTGTATTTTGGCATTTATTTGCAAGCTCTAGTAAAAGTGATTTTTCATTTATTTGCTGCTGATTCCTTGTAGAAAGCCCTACAAGTAATACAGGCATAATTTGTTAAATGTATCTGCTATTTGAAATTGTGTAAGTGTAGCAATTCATTACTTACCAAGTCAGAGAATAAAAGACTGGTATGCTGTATTTTTTACAGAAGTTTTGCCTTACTTGTCCTTTCCTAAGCATTCAGGAAACATACTGTAGCTCCTTGTTTTTGGGGTAGGGATTGGATTTATAAGTTAAGTTGGAACATGACTCATTACTGAATGGAAACTCATCTGCAGTAGCACTTTTCTTTGCATTGTGAAATGTCGTTTTCTTTGTTAGCATCAGGACAAAAACAAGTTGAGCTTTGTGTTGCAGAGAGTTGAACTTCTGCTAGACCAAGGATAGACAAAGCCCTATCCTCTCTTGCAGATTGTCTGAAACACTCTTTAATAGAACAGATGAAGTATCAATTACTGCTGGAAGAAATGAGTAGTCTTACCAACAGAGATTTAGGGGGCCTGACTAAAAAAAATCCATAATCATAGAGTGCAAAAGTTGTTTGTTAGTACCACTTAATACCAGGCTGTCTCCCAATATTGCTGTAAAGGAATCTTCTCTGTGATTCAACAGACTAACTTAGTTTGTTAGAATGCTGCTAATGCAGATAAGTCTTAGTGGTTTGAAGGAAATATGGCATCTGTTTCTATTTCAGTTCCTGAAAGTTTGCCAGACCCCGTGCCACAACAAGAGCTGACTGAAAGTATTTCAACTGAAGTTTACTGTGGGAAAATGCTGATTCAGTGGAATCGGGAAATTTTTATGGGAATATGCCTATTCTGTCAAAATTTTCAGTGAAAGCAAAGCTATATGACTTTCTGTCCATCCTGTAAGCAACCCAACTACCTCTGTGGCAGTACACAATGGGAGCTCCAGGCTGTCTGTGCTGTCCTCGAGCTGTGATGTTCCTTCCTTTCCAGCAGTTGTGCAGACAGGAAAACCTTCAGGTTTGATGGGCAAACCAGCAGCCTTCTGGTGTATTTGCAGAATTACCCATTTGTCCTAATGATAAGTGGCTATGTATGTTTACCAGGATTCTGATGCATATAAAATATTTTGTGGCCATTTTGTACAGCTGTGAGCAAGTTCTTATCCTGCTATCCATTTCCCAGCCATTCTCTTTGCATTTGAACTCTATCATACTTGTTTGCTGTGGCTTTGACTGTGTGATGGAACAAAACTGTTGAATGAAAGCATAGTTTTTCCATGGAAGAAACATGGTTTTCCTCTGCTAATTTTCATCTAAATATTGTGAATGAGATTTGTTTCTGTAGCCTGCTACAGTCATAGTATGGTAATTTTCTGATGTTTTTTATGGAATGGGGCTTAATAGATTTTTTTTTTTTTTTTACACGTGCATTAAAGGAAGGAGATCTGATAAAGACTTACAAATTTTACTTGACATTAATTTGGTTATGAATAGTGCAGAAAAGGCAAGTAAGGAGGATGTGTGGGAAACACATCCACCTGCTTCTGCAATTAGTAGTATTGCAAAGCCATTTTTGAAGATGGCATTAATAACTAAAGTTGCTCAAATCTTTAGTACAACTCACTGGCAAGATACTGAACATATACATACATGTCAATGGGATCAGACTGGCATAAGGTCACTGTACTACACTTACTGTGTGAGTAATGAGAGAGATACCTGAAGCTTTATCATATCAAATCTTGAAAACCTCCAAGAAATGCTTTAGTGCTTTGTCCTACTCACAGTAAAGAAGTTTTTCCTCATGTTCTTATGACACTTGCTATATTTCAGTCTCTGCCCCTTGTTCTGTTGCAGGTACTGCTGAAAAGAGCTTGGCCCCAGCCACTTGATTCCTACCTTTTAGATATAGATAAGCATCAATAAGATCACCTCTCAGTTTTCTCCAGGCTGAACAGCTCCAGGATTCTCAGCCTTTCTTCATATGGGAGATGCTGCAGGCCCTCCATCATCTTTGTGGCTCTCCTCTGGACTTCTTTCTATAACTTCCCAGCCTTTCTTGAAGTGAAGAACTGAGGACTAGATCCAGTACTCCAGATGGGGTCTTACCAAAGCAGAGTAGAAGGGAAAGATCACCTCAACCTGCTGGCCATGCTTTTTCTAGTGCACTTCAGGATACCACTGGACTTTTTGGCCACTAGGACACACTGCTGGCTAATGGTTAATCAGTTGTCCACCAGGAAAGTCAGGTCCTCCTCTGCAGACACCTTCTCCAGCAAATCAGCCTCTAATTTGTACTGATGCATGTAGTTATTCCTCCCCAGGTGTAGGACTCTGCACTTGCCATTGCTGAACCTCATAAGGTTTTTGCCCTCCCACCTCTCAGCCAGTCCAGATCTTGCTGAATGACAACACAGTGTGCCAGTCACTCCTCCCAGCTCTGTAGAATCAAATGTGCTGAGAATGCATTCTATCCCTTCATCAAGGTCATTTTTGAAGAGCAGCTGAGCTGCTCTCAAGGCACTCAGTCCCTCATGGATACAGGTGCAAGGACTTATTCTTTTCCTGGTGCAGGACTTTGTATTTGTTTTTGCTGAGTTATCTAAGGTTCCTGTCTGCCCATTCATCCTGTCTGTATTGGTCTGTTAGGTCCCTCTTCAGTATTTTCACTGGTCTCCCAGCTTGGTTGTATCTACAGATAAGTGCTTTGCCACACCTTCCAGTACACTAAAAAAGATACTTAATGCCAGAGTTCCCAGCATGGACCTCACGATATTCTCCTTATTACTCTTCCAGGAAGAGAACAACCAATTAGCAGCTCTAACCCTGATCATAAAACTGTTTTTTTTTTTCCTTGCCAGTTGATCACCATACAGACCATAACGTGGACATGAGAATGCTGTGGGAAGTTGTTTCCAAAGTCTTGCTAGAGCTGAGGTGAATGACAGTCACCCTTCATTCTTCATCCATGAGCACAATCATTTTGTCTATAAAGGCAATTGGGTTGGTCAGGAATGATTTACCATTGGCAGATCGATACTGACTGTTCCAAAATGTCTTTGCCTTCATGTGATGAAAAATATTGTCCAGGAAGACTTCCCAAGGTCTGTAGTGAAGCTGTGCCTATTGTTCAATCAGTTTAATTCTTTTTGCCTCTTTTTAAAATGAGTGCAACATTTGCCTTTCTCTAGTTGTTAAGAATCTCTGACAGTTCCGTCATGATTTTTCGAAGAGAGTGGCCTTACAAAGACATCAACCAGTTGTCTTAAAACCATTGGAAGTCCCGTATTGGTCCTAATTGGTAGTTCTCCTGGTTGGTGGAATCATAGAATTTTTTTTCCTCTTTTTTATTAATATGGATATATTTCTGACTCTCGCTGAAGAGATTTATTCAATTTCCAAATGACTGGCAACATCAACAAAATCACTGGATGCTGTCACTGCTGTGCTGGCACATATGACAATTATTGTCTGTGATACAGAATTTTTTAGTGCTTGTGGTTTTTTGGGTTTATTTATTTTTGAGACTCATAATAAAAAGTGCTAAATCTTTTGGTGATGTGGTGGAGGAAAACTATGTGAGGAAACAACCTTTGTTCCCGATGACAGCAGGCAGAAGTACAAACCCTGATGAAACTTGCAAATTGCTTTAGACCAGCTCACATAATAAAGTGGCTGCAGTTCTGATGGAGAAGCCTCTCTAGACTAAACTTAGCCTTTGTGTTAAAGAGCTTGGAATAATAGCCAGGCCCAAGTGGTTAGGAATATAAAGAAGATATGTCATCCATACGCGAGTGCAAAGTAAAGGGCTTCTTCCAGTCTCTTTCCATTCTCCTTTCAGTCCTAACTGTGGAGGAACAAAGAGATGATTCTAACCAGGATGTGTTCTCTATAGGCAGTACAAAGTAATGTAGGATTGTATTGGCGTGGTGTTTTTTTTTTTTTTTTTTTTAATGAAAGAGATGTAAAATCCGTATTACTTTAAACAGATTTCAATGGAATTACTCATGGTTTATGACAATGTACGTGCAATCTGTATTTTTACTATCTATTTTTACAGTCTTATTATTTGTTATTTCTGTAAGTACAGAAATAATTTTGTTATGTTTTAAATACAAGATTCATATCATTTTCAATATTCTTTTTTTGTATAATATAGGATACAAAAATAGCTTCACTTGAGCGCAATATAAGAGACCTTGAAGATGAAATACAGATGTTAAAGACAAATGGAGTTCTGAATACAGAGGATCGAGAAGAAGAAATCAAACAAATAGAAGTTTACAAGAGTCACTCGAAGTTCATGAAAAATAAGGTAAAATCTATTAATATCTTAACATTGTTTAAATAATGTGAACAAAAGTTTTAACTAGACCCTTTCCAGCACTAGCATGTCTGCATGTTTTCTATTGGCAATTCTCTGCTATGTGCTACTGTCGCTCTAGAAGAGTAAAGTATTTCAGTGAAATAAAAATTCATTTGTATATTAACTTACGAGAGGTAAGGATGAGTATATGGGGCTGCTGAATCACGGCCTGAACCTCTGATTAATCACCTGAGATGAGCAATGAGTCAGCCATAGGAGCACAGGTGGAGGCAATTCACCTGTGCTGCAGGAAGGGGTGGAGCCTGGCTCCACCTTTCCTTGACCCATTTAAGAGCTGACTGCCAGTGGAGAAGGATTTCTTCTGGAGATCTGCTCCACTGGAATCTATTTCGTGAGCCCAGGATAGGGCTACTATCCTACTCCAATATAATAATTACATCAGTCAAGCTCCTGGATATACTATGCCATCTGTATATTCATTGATTGTACACTATGCCATCTGTATATTCATTGATTGTACAGATGAGCCCCTTTCAGTACTCCTGCTGAGACAACTGCAATCATTAGTTTTTACACCATGTTCCCTTTTCCCTTTATTTTGTATGTTTTAGTGCTGGCTTTTTGAATTATTTCATGATTTTGTTTTGCAGCATTTTGGAAAAATTTTATTTGTGCTTTTATAGATAGAAGTTTTACAATAAGGACTGCTGCTCCTTAGACTATATGAAATTAAGGTTTTTTTTTTTTTGTATTTTAAAAACTTACAATTTAATGACTTTGTTCTTACAATGTACCCTTCATTTCAAATCACTGTACGTAGATAATTGGGCTGACAACAATCAGATAATAAGTACGTAGTGATGGTATACACATTTTCTTGGTAAAAGCCTCACAATTATTTTAAAATACATCAGAAATAAAACTTTATGTCTAAGTTCTTATTCTGCTTGGACTCTTTACCTCCTTTAATTTCTACCTACTCAGCTGACCTCCTTTAATTTCAACCTACTCAGCTGCTTTCTAGGTAAAGGTGAATTCTCTCCAAATACACTTTCTTGTGAGTTCTAATACTGCATTTCTGATAGTTTTTCTAATTGCCTTAAAATTGTACTAAATTATACATAATGTTTTTGTATTGGTTCATTCCTAGCCCTCCACCTTGAACATCTTGTTCATGATAATAATATCATAATAAAATAATGAATTATGGCTCTTGCTTAAAATATGGAGATAGAGGCTGATGCTACCATCCTTATATATACAAATTCAGGTTTTGGTAGTAGCTCCAGCCCTCTGATCATCTTCTTGTCTCTCTTCTGAACCTACTCAAACAGCTCTACAATTTTCTTGTAGATGTGGTATTCCAGAAGGGCCCTTACAATGGCAGACCAGAGAGGGACAATCACCTCTCTTTCCCTGTGATGCAGCTCAGGATACACTTGGCCTCTGGGGCTGCAAGTGCACACTGCTGGCTCTTGTCTAGCTTTTTCATCCACCAGATCTCCCAAGTTCTCCCAGTCTGTTGTCATGTCTGAGATTGACTTGACCCATGCACAACACCTTACATTTGGACTTCTTGAATCTCATTAGATTCCCATGAACCCACTTCTCAAGCTTGTCCAGGTCCCTTTGGGTGGTATCCCTTCCTTCCATTTGTGTCAACTACACTCACAGCTTGGTGTCATCAGCAAACCTGCAATCAAGCAGACACTCGATTGCACTCTGTCACTGATAAAGACTTGTTGAATTCTATGAATCTTTTTAACTATGTCATAGGAGATTATGCTTTCTTGGGACATCTGGGCATATTTTAACTTATGTGGATTTACACTACTGAGGAAATGGAAGCTTTAGTACTCACGTGGAAATAATCCAATTTTATAAAAATAAACAAACAAAAACCCAAAATGCCGAAAACTCAAACGATATATTTTTTTAAGTTCAAAAAAGTAGCTCAGTAGCTTGAGTGGCTAAAGTTCTGGTTGAATTTGAAGCAATTCAGTTTTAGTAATTTACTGTAAAACTCCTAAAACATCTCAGCAAATCAACTGATTAAAAATATTGTAAAGTGTCTATTATTTTGTTAATTTTCTAATATCCTGGAGATGAAGAGGTTCAGTAGAGATTCTGTGATGCAGAAAACATATGAATGAGAAGATTGTTAAAGATGTTTTTTCACAATCTTCTGATCTTTGATGAATGGCGCATTCTGATGAAATTTTGTCTGTTTTCTTTCACCAGTCCTTCTTAAAGTAGAGATTTGTAGCAGAAGACATTGTTTTTATCATTCATCTTGGAACAATTCAAGGTGGAAAAATATTTATGTAGTTGTCAGCAAACAAGCCTTGTATTCAATCTATTTAATGAGAGATTGTTGATAAATTCTGATTAAGAATTCCTGATTGATGGCAAAGAATGGAACAAAACTCTTTTCACAGTTAGCATTCTTAGGTGCTTATAAAACTTTTAATACCTCACATTTATTCTTGAAATATAACTTGCTTTATAGCTGCTATTGATTTTATTAAATGGGAAGGTTAAATGGAGGCCAATATAGAATTTTATTTATTGCACATGAATGACAGAGAATATTGGAGATAGTTTCTTTAATAATTTTTAATAATCAATTCTCCAAATTATTATGGCTTAAATTTTGACTTGCTGTGAAATAGAAAATTTTAGAAATGAGAACTTGCTTTATGTTTTTTCTTGTCCAGATAATGTTGCTCTACTTTGTCTGTATTTGAATGGACGAGTATTACCATTACTTGCATTAAGGATATGACGTTTCAATATCCCTAATAAAGAGTTAAAGAAAACAAATAGAACAATATGCATTTTTGAGAGTTATGACTCCCTTTCCACCACTTGAGTAAGCAGTCAAATATTTAAAGAAATATTGATGAATTTTACAGGCAAGAGTTTACACTTGAATTCAAGTAGTTCTCTGACTTTTGGAGTTCTCATGTTCTTTACAGGAATGAGTAGGAAAATCTAGTGACAGTTCAGTTCTGCTTTAGCATATTAGAGCTGAGTTTTAAGAATTGTTGAAGTGAACTATAACAAGCTCTTTGTAGTTAGCATCTATGTGTAATTACTTCTTATGCTATTTGAAAGAAGAATTTCCAGGTGATACTGTAAAAGAAATATACTAGAAAAAATTACACCATTTTTTTGAGGGCAGATCTGGATCTGTTATAAAAATGTAAAAAAAACAAACAACCAAACATCTAAATAATAAGCCAAGAAACCCAAACCAACCAACCCCCCCCCCAAAAAAAAACATTTTACACCAAAAACAAGGGCTTGCACAATACAGGCTTTAGAAACTTCAGATAAATGTGTAATTTACCTTATGCAGCCACTTCTCCGTCTGGCATTGTTATTCTTTCACTTAATTTCTTCGTTTTAAAAAGCAGGTATCATTTTTCACATAAAACCAGACACCTACGATATATAAATCAGCATTGTTTCATTTAATGGAATTATTGCCTTCTAAAGCAAGATTTAGGCCTTTGATTTTAAGCTATGCAATATTCAGGGAAAATGCTCTGATTGTTTTTGTTTGCTTGCTTTTTTCTCTATGTAATGTCACATGAGACTTTTGGTATGTAAATCAATAATATGAGAAAAAGGATAATAATTGTATGGAAAAGCTAGTATCTAAGGAAATGACAATTATTAATTGAGAGGGAAGGCAAAGGAACTAGGATTTCAGCAAAGGAGGTGAAACAGTCATAGAAAAAGTGGTGACAGGCAAATTAAATACGTGAAGTGGGAAGGTCATGATCAGAGTTTTGTGAATGCTGTAGCACGTAGACTTTTCATTGTGGTCTTTATAAAGTACAAAAATGTTCTCGCTTTCTTTTTTTATTGGAAGATTTCACTGAATCATGACTGTTGATATTCTATACCACTTATTATAACAAAGTGAAAATGTGTGCACATCTGCAGGAAAGAAAATGGCTTTAGGCCATTTGAGGTTTTTTTTTCTTCAGACTAATAGTTTCTGCAGGACTTTTAGAAAGTGAATATACCAGAAATAAAAACTTATCTTTAAAAGTAATGTCTTTTTCCTATGCCTTTGATATTTTTGATACATTACTTTTAAAATTGAAGTTTTAGTACATTTTGATCTTTATACTTTAATTAAACATCAGCCAAAGAAATAATTATTTACCACAGATTTTTTTTTGAGAGTTATAGCCAATTTTTAAACGTCTAGCTATTTCTATGTCTTGTAGCCAGATTGAAAGAACAAATTCTGTTTCTGAAACACAAAGAACATACCTGTGATGAAAATCAAGCTTTTGGAAAGGGGTTGATTATTTCTCAGAGTGTGGGTTGTGTCCTGGAAAAAAGTGGGAAGAGTTTCTAGGAGAAATTAAGTGTTTCTGATGTTCACATGGGTCTCATATAATGCATGCGATGTAATTCAAGTTGGCTACAGATCTATTTTTTGTCTTCACATACTGTAGACAGATTTTCCCATTGTTCATTTCATATACGTCTTTGTCTCAGTTTCCATACTTGATTACATGTTCTGGCAAGGGATGGAAGAAGGTGGTTTGCTTTCAAGAGAATTTTCTGTCTTGCAGTTTCCTAACTGCCCTTTTTTTGTATTTTCTTGGCATCTGTTTATTATTATTATTATTATTATTATTATTATTTGTATGCTGCTTTTCTTATTTTGATATTTCAATATTGTGAAGGTGATTAATGATTGTTTTTAGTTCTTGCATGGATTCTTGATTTCATACAGTAGCTCAGGGTTGACTGGCCGAATACCTTAACCAGGTATATGCAGACGTACTGAGATTTATGGAGAGAAATAAGGAATAAATGTATCGTCATGCATATGGCATATATTTTTGGAAGAAATAGCATTTTTATTTAATCTTTAGAATTAAAGCTAAGTGGGATCAACTTATGGGTATACATACTTACATATGAATACATATATTTCATTATTCTTTCCTTTTGAATAACCTATCTAGCCCTTCTAGACTTCTTGCATCCGAACGTCTGATGAGATGCAATTGAATTAAGAGAATAAAAACCACTGTTATAGCACTTCTATAATCATTGCAGAAATGAAACTTGAATTTCAAAGGTCTGTAGGTCTACTTAAAGTCATCAAGAAAACTTTCCAAGTATAAAGGAAACACGGTTTCCCTGAACTATGTAGATGCACTCAGGAATCTTATTTCAAATAATTCTCATGAGGTTATATATCTGAACTCATCTGATGACCAGCATTACCTCACAGCACTTTAAAAAATACTGTTACGTGTCACCTAATTTGCCATATGTTAGCATCACTCTCTGTGTTATCCGTGCTTTGTTCAGATTCGTGCATTCTAAATCTACCACTCTTTTGCATTCTGTGGCCACCCCTCCTACTTAGCATTATGGAAGGGGAAGAATGATCACAGTTCCATAACATCTATTGATATACTCTGGAATTCAGAAGCTCCTTCCTAAGAATCACAGAAACACCAAGGTTGGAAAAGACCTACAAGATAATCCAGTCCAACCATCCACCTATCACCAATAGTTCTCTCTAAATCATATCCTTCAACACAATGTCCAAATGTTCCTTGAACACCTCCAGGATTGGTGACTCCACCACCTCCCTGGCAGCCCGTTCCACTGCCTGACCAGTCTTTCAGAAAAGTACTATTTCCTAATGTCCAGATTGACATAAGAATGTGTTTCTGCTGTTTGCCCTAAGATATGTTTTTACATGCAGTCTCACAGATGTTTTACTCAGTGGAATTTTTTTTTCCTAACATTTTTCTCAGACTTCTCTTAAACTAATCTCTTTGGCTTGGCTTTTCTAGTACCTGGAATTTCATAGGAATGGCCAAAAAGGAAAAATGGAGGTGGGGACGGTGGGCAGCAGCAAGTTTGCAAGAAGAGTAATGTTAAATTTCTACTAATCTTTTTTTTCCTCTCTTTACTAAGATGCCTGCTTTTTCTCATCAGGCTCCTGAAAACCTTGATTCACTTGAACCAATGATAACTTTAGTCACAAGAATCACGCTGTTGGAAGGAATAGGCTATTGGATTGAATTTATACTTTTATGAAAACTTTTTTTCCTATCTGTGTTTTTTGTCCTGCCAGACTTACCTCACACAGGATAAATTCTTTTGAACTTAAGTGAGTTCTGTGGTTAATTTATAGGCCAAATCAACATATTTAAGCTTTAAGAGTTTCCTTTTTAATTTCAGGAAGAGCATGACAATCATTCTTAAAACAGAGTGCTTGAAATTACATGAGGTTGTGACCATTTTAACAGTTTGAATCTTAATTCTCATCCGGAATTTACAGGAGATATGAGTTGCGTATTATTTTGTTCTTTCTCACTTTCTCACAGATTTCAAGTGCAACCATGAATTGAAAATAAAATTAACAATTAAACTGTTTACTTTCCCCATTACAGATTGACCAACTGAAACAAGAACTCTCAAAGAAAGAATCAGAACTTCTTGCCTTACAAACTAAGCTTGAAACCCTTAGCAATCAGAATTCAGATTGCAAGCAACACATTGAAGTGCTTAAAGAGTCACTTACTGCCAAAGAACAGAGAGCTGCCATACTTCAGACAGAGGTATGGTATCTTCTGATCATAAAATGTGATATGAGCATTTAGTTAATAATGTTTATTGAGCTGATTATATTCGTTGCAAGTCTCTATAGAAGACAATTTGTTGGAATATAGTGAAATAATTTTAAGCCCTTGAAATATCAATCTATTTGAAACCTATATCTATCTATATATTAGGTCACACACCAGATCTTTTTGTCTAATTTATTTTAAAAGTATTTGTGAATGCAATTTAAGAAACTGCCTAATTCTCTTTGGGTTCAAGGTGGAGCTATGGCCAAATGACTCGATTGTTGTGATTTGATTTTTTCATCTATTAGCTTACTGAGTTTTGGTTTTGACTGCTCTGGTCTGATGCTTTTCTAATTCTAGTCTGAAGAATTCATGTCCTAATGATTTTTCAAGGGGTCTGTTCAAGGGTACCTGATATTAATCCATGGCTCTTTCCAATGCAACAGTCTTTGATTTAAAAAGTATGAGTTGAGTTATGTATGTATCTACAAAATCAGATCATAAAAATATGGGTAATGGAATACAGGGTTGAGGTGGTTGTTACATTTAATGGAATCCAGTGTTAAAAATATTGTCTGATCCTTTTTTTTTTTTTTTTTTAAACAAACCCACTTCATAGACCTGGAACACAGTAATATTTAGATTGCTTCTTTTTATTTTATTTTAAGGTGTGCACCCCTTTCAAGGACACAAATGTCAGTGAAATTCAGTTACACAGCGCAGCTAGTTTCTTTTCAGAGAAGTATGTTAAAGTATGAGAGTCTAACATAATCTTCAACTGTGCAAATCTGTTTTGCAAGGTTTGTAGTACCTGTTGTGCTGCTGAGGATAATGCTGAATTCCGGTGGCTCTCCACTAATTTGATTTTTTAATCAAATTTTAATTAACATGTATTCAAGGCATCACAGTCTTACTGCTGGCAGATGGGCAGTGGTTAAAAAAAAAAAAAGAATAAAATAATCATATAACCAGAGTATTTATTATAAGTTGATATATAAGTATGTAAGAATGCTATTTGCTTTCTTTGAACTGTGTTGTGTCCAAGTAAATCCATAGATCAGAAAATAAAGCTTCTGCATAGCTGATGTGCTTACTGTAAAAGGTGCATTAATCACATATTTTGAAGATGCTTGGGATTTTAGCAGATTTTTTTTACCAGTTTTCTGTATGTTAGGGAGTTCTTCTGGTCAAAAGTACCTCTTTCCCACAAACTAGTGTATTACAACTTCTAGTCTGGTTTATTGGAGAGATTCTGTTAAACTATGGGTATCATATAGACGTGTGCCAGAGCCCTGAGCAGCGCAAAAGCTGGACGGCAACCTGTGTAGATTGGTTACATTGCTTCTTATCACTGTTTAAACAGAACCAGAAAGAACAAACTGCAAGAAGGCATCTCAGTAAAAATTATGGCCCATTCATTGAGTGCCAAAAACTTTGAGGTGTAATGTTAGCTGTGAGACAGTTGAAATCAAGCTGTCTATGCTGCTTGCATTTTGACTTTTTCAGGATGGAAATGCATACTTCTTTCTCTTATTTCTTTTGCACGCTTACTTGCTCCTTATATATTTTGACTGGGCTGTGGGCCAAAATACAACAATAAAAATTAAATTGTTATTTTAATTTTGCATTTCAGTTAGCAAATTTGTGTCTTCTGACTGCATTGTCCTGTTACTGAGATGTTTCCTGAAACATATGAAAACCATTTTATTATGAATGACAGAAATAAACTAGAACTACAGCTTTGATAGGAAAGTTCATAATGGTGTAGATCTAGTAAATCTGTTCTAAACTCCCTTTTACCTACTCAGTTTTATGGGAAGTCTTTTGTATAACCATTTTGCAGATGTAATCTTCATATAGCTCAATTGTGTCTTTCATCAGTACTTGTGAACATCTTGTCTTTTAAAGGGAGCTTCTTTAGTTCGGAGAATTGTGGTTCAGTCAAGGGAAAGTTTATCTTTTGTGAATCTTTGTGGGAAATTCTACGTTTCCCACAGGCTGTGTGTGAGACCAAATGTGATATAGGTGAAATCCTAAGTATCAGCAAAGGCCATAGGTACTTTGTTTCTGATATAAGTGTTAAGATGTGCTAAATCAAACAGCAAAAAAAAAGAGCAAAAGATCATTTAACGAAGCTCATACTTCTCTTGTAGAAAAAACAGTTTATGCAACATGAGAGCCAAGAGAGCCATGATAGGACAGAGAGTCTTTCAGTGCATTAAGAATAGGGTTCATCTTGCTAAACACTTGAAAATGAGCAAGTGTGCTTTACATGGATGAGCATGCATCCACCATTGAAGGTGGATGTGGAATTAAAATATGATTTTGTCATCTGCGTACTCTCTGAGACTGAAAAAAGCTAATCTGTACTATGGCTGTAATACAATACTGATTCTGAACATAGCAGATTTTGTTTTCTGCAGTGCAGAATTAGGAAAAGGTTTTGCCTGCTTATAGCACATGAGCCTTCTATCTTCAGGCTTCAGGTCTTATCTAACAGGAGGGCATTTGGTTCCAGCAGTAGATGGAAAAGCAGCTGCGGGGAGATGCAGGATGAATGGCAGCCCTCCAGCAGGTGGAAAACATTATGGAAGGAATTTTGTACTGTACAAGGTATTGTTTGTGGTTCCCAGATGAGTAAAGTTAATAACTTCTTGGCCTGCGTTAAGCCCCACTCCTTTCTTTCTGCATTTCCAATTCTTCTTTTTGCAGAATATATTTTGTTAATTATCACTGTAGAATTTCATGCTGTCCTAAAACAAGCTCATAACCTGCCTGGGAGGGCTTCTTTCTAGAAGTAAAAGTAACCAGAAAAGGTCAGTTCTAATCCTGAGCTGAAGTGTTGGTAGTTGCAGTGTTGACTCCCTGCCTAAACAGGATTACTTTGTAATCACCTTATACTAATTAAATCAGTCCAGTAAATCCTGTACTAAAATAATTTTATTTGATCTTAATTGCTTTATAACAACACTTTTATTATTTCCCTTAATAATAGTACTCTAAGGCTGTCTTCAGGTTGTGGATGCAGCAGCTGCATATGAAGCAATAGGATCAATATGATGTTTCTATCAGCCCTTTTCTTCAGTCCCTCTGCCTGGCAGCATGGGCTCTGATGTATCCTCCCAGTTTTCTGTCATCAGCAAACTTTCTGGGAGCTTATGTTGCTCCCATCATCCAGATAATTAATGAGTTGAACAGTACTGAATCCAGCATGGGGATTTTCATGATATCATCAAAATTAAAACATTTTTTTTTTTTCAAGGATAGTTTAAATTTGAGCTTATAATAACAATTTGTTTCAGTAGTAAGAAAAGAAGTGTAAGCAGAGATATAATAGTTTTTTAGTCTCTGCAGAATATTAACTACTGCTGAAAAGCATCACCAGTGTTTTCTGGGTATTTACATATACTTACAATAGAGGGCATCTGGAATTTTTGAGCATAGTTAATATACTTTGAAAAAAGGTAAGTGGAAAAGATTTCAGATACAAAGGATTTTTGTCACATGCTCAGAGAAAATTAATAAAACCAAGAGTAAATATGTTAAGTCTAGATCTAAACATGATGTGCTTTTCGTTCTGTTTTTCCATTGTCTTAGTGATGTCAGTGATTTTTTTTTTTTATAGGCTTCTTTGACTTAAAAAGCTATCATCTGAAGTTTTTATTGATGGCTGAAACAAAAGAGTATAATCCTCTAAAGCAATAACTATCATGGTGGCCAGAGTTGGGAGGTCTGAAAATAGTTTATTGCCAGGAAAAAAGTTTGGAGCCAGTTCTTAGAAGGTTCACCACCTCTGCTATATGCATTTCATTTTGTTCCATTTTAAGGGTATATATGCTAATAGAGCCAAACCATGCAAACTTTTCTTACCCTGATGTATATAGCCTTTGTTTTGATTCTGTACTTATTAATGATGTGACAACACTGAGGTCAGATAAAAGTGAGCCAAGGTCAGGCTACTTCAGCTACAGAATACTGAAAATGTCACTCCACAGAGAATTGCTAAAAGGAAGGATGTTAGAAAAGATTTTCTTTGCCATTGGGTGGAAGCTTTATATGTTAAAGTTTAAAATGAAGCCTTTTAAAGAAAAGGAAAGGGGTTAAATAGCTCATATGATCCTTTTTGATTTAAACAAATTTGATTACTCTTACTTGGAAAAGTGAAAGATGGTACAGTTTTATACTATGTTTGTATACTGGTATTTAACTTCTGCTCTTACCATCAGGAAGAAATCTGATGTAAATTGGTGCGAATTCATTGACTTCAGCTGTGTATCTCAGTGGAGAAAAATATTTCAGAATTTCTGAAATTCCTCAATTTCAGAAGCAGCTCTGACACAAACTATCTTAGCATTTCAGTGTATCACTGCTTCAGGTAGCACAGACATAAACTGGCAGATGTATTTTGTGCAGGTCAATGAGTTATGAAGTCTGAATATCTCCACAAAGAAATTTTGTAAATTATAAGCTTAGTCTTGTCAATGGAGAAGGATATGTAAAATCTGAGCATCTGCATTTTAAAACAGAAAAAATAATAAAATTGAAGAGGAAAGATCATATAGTAGATATTTATTGCAATCCATTTCTCTTTTAAAATGAATCTGTTTATAAAAGAAAGGCTGGGAAGTCATTGACTTCTTGGCAATTCTTTGTGAAAAGAGCTGGTAAATGCAGACAGCACTGAATATTTGGAACAAAACCTTTGCTTTACTATGTTACAATGTTGACATTTGTTATCACTTGAAATGGAAGGGTTTTTAATTTTGAAATAATAATGGTATAACAGGTTGTTTCAGTCAGAAACAGCACATTACCTTGTTGCTTTATAAAATAATATTCAATTAGACAGCTTAAATGGCATTTTTAAAGTAAAATTTACTTAGATAAGATAAATTAAGCATCAGTTAGGTTTGATTATAGTAAATGAAAATGATTAGAAAAATGCTGTTATCTACAATTTTAAAACTTTTGCTCTTACTGGGGATATTTTGAGAGGAATTTTGATGACTGCTTTACAAAGGATCCTTTCTGCTCTTTGGCTATTTCTTATTTTGTGAGTAAGTGTGCTGATGGAGGTACTTTTGCATTTATTTGCAGGGAGGTATTTTTTATGCTTAAGAAATGGGCAGGGAAAAGGGGTGGAGTCACTTGAAGGAAGACATGAATTGCTAAATGTGGTGACTGAAGGGAGACAGGAGCCCATGATCCATGAATGACCTTAAAGGCAAATGCACATGGCTCTCATAGTTTGTAAAAGTGAAAAGGGCTGTGGGTGGGTGGCATTTTGTGTCTGCTGCTATATGGGAGTAAAAACTAAAGATGATGAATCACCCTTATTTAGGGTACAACTAGTTAAAAGTTTGCTATAGAAACGTAGGGTCTTTTATTTTTTACACAGGACTGATTAACTTGTGTTACTTTGATGTAAAGAATACAGGAATATAATGTGGGATAGTTCAGTCTATGTGTTGGAGCTCAAGGCTGGAAATCGCAAACAACATTTTTTTTTTTTTTTTTTTTTATACCAGTGACTCAGTTTGGGGGCATCCTTCTCTACTGAAGAGACTTGCTGTGTTTTTTTTTTTTTCCCTAACATAAGTAACGGAGCTTTCATTTTATAACCTGTATTGTTTTTAACCTCCGAACTCAATCTTGTGGAAGGGGTAAAGTGGCATTCTCAGTCTGTTCTCCTCTGCAGAAGAAAAGTTGTAATGAAATACAGAAGCTTCTGCAGCTGTGGTGATTCAGAAATCTTTGGAAAGGCTTATGTTGACGGTAAACCTCAAATGGCTTGATTGTTTTCTTGACAGAATTCTAAATAAGATTTTTTTTAGTTACCTGGTGGTTTTTAAAATTTTTGTCTTCCTTGTTTAACTTCTAGAAGGAAAGAAACTTCTAGGTCTTGCTGTGGGAAACATAAGTAAGAATCCAAGTCTGAAAGATCAGTGGTGTCACTGCTGGCCTGATAATGTTTAGGAAAATCTCTACTTAAGATCAACTAACCCAACATGTAGTTAAATGATGTCCCAAGTGATAACATAATACGATTACGCTGTACTTTACATTTCTCCAGTGCTTTCCATACTTAAAACTATTAAGTAGTGCAGACTGTGAGCAGTTTTAAAAAAATGTCATTATTAGATGCAAAAGATATTTACAAATTATTTCCTGTTTAAAAAAAAAAAAAGCAGCAACAGCTATATTTTCTCTTGGATAATTTGAGTCACATATTACTAGGTGTATTTTCAACTAGCTGGAGTGGTAAAAATTAATGGAATTCCATTAAGTGGCTTCTGTTTTTGTTGTCTTTTAAAGTGAACGCTGCTTCTTCATTTTATAAATTGGACAATGTTGAAATGCAGACATAAATGTACTGTTCCATTTAAATACTTAGCAAAGGATAATATGTGTGGCATAAGCTGCGTTTCTGAAGTAGATTTGGTACTTTACTGTTGTACTATGGCAACTCATGGTAGTTAAGTTGTGTAGCCTCAAGGCTTTAGTAAATAAAAATCCTTGTGGACTGACTGGCATGGACATGTGGGAACAATCATCTTAGTTTCCAGTTGATGCAGGGAGGGTTGCAATTGTGCACAGTGAGCCATGAAAATAGCAGTCCTACGCTTGAAAAGGAGCTGGGCAATACAACTACTATGCATGATAGCACCTAATTAAATAAGGATATTAATATTCCTTGAGCATTTAAAAAAAAATAATAAGAAGGCTGTCAGTTTAATTTAATTGAAATTCAAAATGTTCTCAAACACAGAATGCTAATTAACATTTTTGGGACTTGATCAGTCAAATAATCGTAATAAAGTTCTCAAATCATCTACCTCCTTTGAAAAGTGTTCTTTTTAGATCTGTGGTCATGTAAGTGGTTAAAAATGTTGGTAAACTCTTGAGTTAGCTGACTGTGTTGCACTTCACAGTTTCTGGTGTTACTTCCAGTTAATTCTTTGATTCTTTTTCAGTAATTATTTTAACATTATGGCATTATAATTTAAATCTTAGATCTTCAAACAAAAATCTTCTGTGGGACTTTTCTTTCCCATATAGCATCATCTACCTTTTCATTGCTATAGCAATAGTTGCATTGTTTCTATGTAATAATTTATAACACAATAATATTTTTAAAGATATACAGTTATGTGTCATTAAGTAACTTGAGTCTGTATAATTGCTTTTAGTTATCTGTTCTGTGAAATATAAAGAATAGACTTTGAATTGCACCCTGTGAAATGTACACACTTTCTACAGATCAATTTAGATCATTTATATCTCTTTTTAATGTTATTTTTCATATTTTTGTGAAGGAAGCATGGGATATAAAGAAATAAGAATGTCAGAAGTTGCTGATGCTGGTGCAAATACATATATTGGAGGTTTCTTGTTTTATCTGACCCTATTTAAAGCATCAGACCTAAATTATCCATTCCACCAATTGTAATTAAAATATATATATATGTGTGCGTCCTGATGATTTTACAAGGTATATTCTTTGCCTTACATCTGTCTCTTTGTTTTTAGAAGATTCCTGCTTGATAATAACTGTGAATATTTTCAGTGATGGCACTCTGAGTTTTACAAAAGAATGTGTGAGCAGCAGTACTGTGCTAGAAGAAATAAAGATTTAGGAAACTAGGAAAAATGGTTTTAAATATGCAAATAAATATTTCTGATGCATTTGAAGGAATACGAAGGGAAAGGTTAGGTTTTGCCCAGTATTAATGATGATCTAAAGCTTCATGAAGAAAATAAAATTATACAGAATCCTTGAGAAAGGATTGTGTATTGCAGAGGATGCTACTGCTAAAGAGCTCTGGGACAGGAACATCAGGGCTGGTGGAGGGAGCTGCTTGAACATCCTCTAAGACCAGGAGGTCTACTGTGATGAGTGTTAGAAACGTACTTACAGTATTCAAGTACTGTAGGATTAAGTTCTAACAGGATACAATCTGGTTGTTCAGAGTGTTTTGAAAATTATGGTATTAGTGTAAATCTGGATCCGAAAGTAGATCAGAAGATAGAATAAAATGGATAAGAACATTTTGGGAACTGCTTCTGCAGAAATTCCTTGGCTGTCTAGTTCAGCATAAGGAGTTAAATGAGCTTTGCAAAGGTAGATTTTCAAACCTTAGTTCTGACATCTTATAATGTACATTCTTGAGTTTTGAAGCTCACTAATGATTTTCATGTAAAATAGGCTGTTTTTATAGTTATTCATGTATGGACTGTGAATGATCATTGCCTTTATTAGCTCCTCTTCCGCTTCTGTCTTTAAGTGAAGTTTCATGCAGGCATGATGCATGTCAGATACTATTACCAGAATTGGGCTAGAAACAGGCTCAAACAATTCTACAAATACTTCATTTATGAAAACTATTTTCACTCTCATGTCCTTCTGCTTTTGTCTTTGAAATTCTTCCTCAGGTCAAACACACAACAGCTGTTGCTTATCATTTTAAAGACTACTTCAGCTGCCCTACACTGTGAGATCAGACACAAGATGGGTATAGGGTAGAAAAGATTGAGGAGCTTGTAAATAAAAACAGTTCTGGATTGTATTCACTGCATGCTTATTTTCCCCTCTAAGCTGTTTAAACTCTTGAACCTCCAAGAAAATATTTTGAACACTTTCCATTAGTTTAATTACTTCTGTGCTGTATCATTTAGTCATTTTTCTGAACATCATCAGAGCAACACTGGATTCTGAAATTAATTATAGTATTCATAAATACTGTAGATGTCTTCCTATAATTCTTAGTTGAAATGAAAGGCGTTATCTATTATATCTCTCTCCACTTCTACATACTTCTGCATAAATAATATTTTCCTTTTTTCCAAGTATGCGTGTTGCCTGTGGTTGAATTTAAAACATTTTGTAACAACACGGGAGGAAGTTACTTCTATTCTAAAACATCAGTAGTGTTTTTTTCAGTCATAAATCTGAAGGGACAGGGCATGAAACATAGAAACATTCCTCACTGAGGGCATTGAAGTTGCCTTAAAACTTAGAAGAAATAAAGAACTAACGAGAAATTTTCTGTTAGGAAGTACTACTACTACTAGAAATAGAAATTAAGACTGTTTTTTTTTTTTTTTGGCCTGTGGCTTGCATGGAAGATGGTTTTCTATTAGAAAGAGTTCTGTGGAGGTTTGTCTTTCATCTTTAAATTTAGATGTGTACTGCAAGATCATGTAAAAATAAAGAAAACTTACAGGGCAAAGAAGAAAACTGTAGAGGAACAAAGTGCTTGTATATATTTGATTTCCAGAATGTAATTCATCGATCTCTTATATTTTTTTCTGGACTTTAATACATAGCATAGTGCAGTCTTTTATTTGATCATGCATTACTTTGATTTTCAACCTGTACGTGTATTTTGCATATTGCTGTACTTCCACAGTCTTTTCTATCTTTGAATGTTTAGAACTAAACTTTTCTGCTTTATCACAGAAATGGTGAGGTTCTTAAGATGAGAGTGTATGAGAATATTCTATTCTTAATTCTCTGCAGTATCTGAAAAAGTCTGTGTTATGACTCACAATAACATTCTTTTCCATTTCAAATTGTTTATTTCATTTTTGAGGCAACTGGGAATTTTAGTGTACTCTTTTGGCTAGAAAAAAACCACCAGTTTCTTCATTAACATACAGATACTAAGATATGTTATTAAGAAGCTATTTCATTTTATATGGTCATAATTGATAAAATTACATTTCTCTTTTTTACATCTGAATATTTCTTTAAAGTGACTTTAGTTTTTCTGTAAATAAGGTCATGGCTGACCTTTCAATATACGGATTTATTTGCTTCCTTGTTTATTTTGAAATGTTGCCAGAAATTGAAAACAAAAAATTCAGAGGAGTTAAATTTCTTTTATGCCATTTTAGGTTTTTATGCATGATTTCATGAAGTTGTGGTAAATACAATAGTACATATCTAATACAGCTTGTAGGTTTATGTTTGCAACAGGCTGGAAACAACTGAGAGTAGTTTTCCTGAGCATAAACATAATGAAGTTCATTGTGCCAAGTGTCAGGCCACAAACAAAGACAGACTCATGTGTGGTCAACCCGCCCTCCATTTCTAGGAACAGTATCATTTGAATGAATAGACTACATTTAAGTCAGACAGCAAGTGTTTGCTAGACTCATACACGCTGTTGACGCATGGTTGTTGCAAAGTCTTGCAGTTACAGCATATACCAGTTATACCATAGACCAGCAGAAAAAGAAAAGGATCTGGAGGCTTTGGTTGACCTAAAGTTAACATGAGCCAGGAATGGGTGCTCATAGTAAAGAAGGCCATTAACATCCTGGGTTACAATAGGAAAAGCATAGCCAGCAGGTCATGGGAGTTGGTCCTTCTTTACTCAGCACTAGTGAGACATCTTCAGGAGAACTGTATCCTGGCTTTCCCCAGAAAAAGATGTATGCATACAAATCCAACACAGGGACGTGAAGATGATTGAGATTGAAACACCTATTAAATAAGGAGAGGCTGAGAGAGCTGGATAACTTCAAGGAAAGAAGGCTCAAGGAGGAGTTTATCAGTATGTGTAAATTCCTGATTAGCTGGTTTCAAGAAGATAGAACCAGGCTCTTCTCAGTGTTATCCACTGAAAAGAAAAGAGGCAATGGACACAAATTTAAATGCAGGAAATCCTGTTTAAACATAGGGAAATTCACCTTTTTTCGTTTTTAAGCTGAGATTTGTCAAGCCCAGGAGAAGAGCTGTGGAGTTTCAATTATTGGACATATTCAGAGCAATCTGCTGTGGTTTGAGCAGGTGCATAGGACTGTTTGATCTTTAGAGGTCTTTACCACCTAAACTGTTACGTGACTCCACAAATTATGTTTCAAAATGTCAGTTGAGTAATCTGCAATAGTGAGAGGAAGGTCTGGGCAAAATTGTCAACAGAAGTAAATCTTCAGCTAGAAGATCTTCATGAGGTTGATATGCTTTGAAATCTTATGAATGAATTATTTACTATAATGAATATGCATACTTGAGGAGACACTTGGAAAACATTTGTTAAATTATCTTTGTCATTTTCTTGTCATTATGGAAAGGCACTAAAAAAAAATGCAGCTTATCCAAAGTTGTTGAAGCTAGTGGAAGAATTCAGAGTTAAATTTGATGTGATTTTTCAAGTTTGACTGGACAAACCAGGAATAAAATTGTCTCTCTGTAACATACATTTCTGCTATTTCTGAATTTAAGTATATCTACACCAATTATGAAAATATGGCCAAAGGTAACCCACTGGGACATAAGTACTTTACATTCTGAGGTAGTAAATGCTTCTACTGCAAGATGCCTCTGTTGTGACCTGCCTTAATCTCTTCATGAAGGGCTTGGTTATGTCATTCTCTGCATCCATCTCCACATACTGTACTGAACTCCACAGCCACCTTGCAGGGAAAGTAAATAAAGTCATGGTATAATGTGAAGTTCAAGGTTCTCTTTCATTATTTTTCATTTTCTAAGGAGAATCAACAGTCACATGTTCATGGGAGTTGGCCACAAGACAAGGAATTACAATGGAATTCAGATCAATTGTCTTGGATTTAACCCATCTAAGGAAATGGTTCTTGCATGCCTGAAGTAGTTTTACAGGACGAAAATGTAGAAACAATGACTAATGCAAATTTTTAAAACAAAACAGTGATTTAAAATGTCAAATGTAGCATCTGAGAGCTGTCAAGTGCCGTACTGATAAATCAAAATAATAAATTCAAAATGTGTTATAATCCCAGTAATATAATCCAGATTATATGTTAGAGGGTAACAATTGTGCATTTTGAGTACTAAAAGTTTGCTTTGCCTTTGGGCTGTTGCCTTAAAGTATGTGCTCCTCTAGGTAGAGTGTTGCTATATTCTAGTATAGTCTATTTGTATTAGATTCAATGAATGTCAGTTTCTGTTCAAATGAAGATGCAAGTTTAAATCATAGTGGAAAAACTCTAAGATGTATATTTCATTTTCTTTTTTGAGTAAGATACAGAACATGAAGGTACAAACATTTAGAGGGCAAAAAAAAAAAAAAAAAAAAGCTCCTTGCTGTGGTAGAGCCTTAAAATGAGTGTGAGAGCATTTTAATACAAGTGATGAGAACCTCCTGGACATGATTGACTTAAATTAGCTTGATTGCTTTTTATGAATTGCAGCTGCACTACTTAGCATAAAAATGCAAAACATCCAAAAATCATTTGCCTTGCAGCGTAGTAGATGGATGGTTTTAGTTAGTCCTTAAGATGTTTCAAATGTTTATTCTACACAGATTCACAGAGAATGGATGCAGAACATATCTAGTTACACAGAATTAGTACAGATATTGTAAACTTTGAGAAAATTAATTAAGGAAAATATGCTTCTTTATGAATTACATATTTAGGATTTTAGTATTTTTGCTTTTAACTTTATTAGTAAGTTAAACAGTTCAAAGATATTTGTTATAGTGGCATAATTAGGCATCTGCTAATAAAAGCTAAAAGACAGACTAGAATTTTTTGTGTGATGTACAATTGTCTCACCCAACAGTGATGTGGTTGAAAGAAAAATTCTGAAGTTACGTAAAAATAAATGTCTTTAAGGGGAGAAAATTTTAGACCTGTCTTGTAGATTGCAACTCAGTTTCGAAATGTTAACCACAGAATGGTAGTTATCTATCATTTAAAGGTTGTGTTCTTTATATTGAGATTTGAGTTCTGATAGCCATTTGTCACTCCTGCTTCTTTCCTTCTGACTGTACTGACAGGATTCTGTCTTTGTTTTAAAGTATTCTATTTGTCAGTGGCATAGTGATTTGTATAACATGTGATCTCCAGACTAATTGAGTGCTCCTTTGTCTTCCCTGGCTGTTTAATGTTATCTTGTTCGCAGGAAAAAGTTCATATATATATTTATATAAATATAACTTCCATCCTTTTCTGTTACTGTTTATAATTAGTAATTGTACTGAAGAAGAACATTTTTTAGTTAAGCCAAGTAATAATTTATATTAAAAAATAAGATTACAGAAGTCCATCCATTTGGACACTTTTAAGTATTCTTGATCATGTCTATATACAACATCCAGTAAAGAAAATTTTCCTTTTCTTTAGCTTTTCTGTTAGGTCTTGCTGTCTAGTGCAGTGGTGACTGAGGGTAGAGGGTTATATTTCTTCCTGCATCAATAATGGAAGAGTTTAGAAAGTTTCAGTTACAGAGGCACTTAACTGCATCTGTGCTAGCTAATTTGCAGGCTGCAGAGTTTTTACTAATGGTATAATATGTGCAGGAAGGAGAAAGGCTGACTTTCCCATGATGTATTTAGTTTTCAGCTATAATGAGCTAATACACCTATGCATCGACAGATGTGCTTTTCTAATGCAATCTTAAATTGGATTTATGTTCAATAAATTTGTAAGTGGTTGGTTTTATTCTCTAACTTCTAGCTCTATACTTTCTTACTAAAGGAGTACTGGGAAATTAAATCCTCTGAAGCATTGTGTTGTTTAATTGAACTGTGTGAAATGTTTGTCACTATGTGGGATTATTAAGTGAAAGCCACTAGGTATTATGACAGCGATGGTGGGAAATATTAGCAGTTCTTTAAGTATCCTCTTCTGAGGTTGGAAAAGTCATGGTTACTTTTTTTTTTTGTTTTATTTTTTGCTTCTTCTTAGGATAGTGTTATGTTACTCATAAGTAAGCACTGGTAAATATAATTAAATTAGCATAGGGCAGAGTCCTGTGTAGTTAATTTATGCTTGACTTTACATTAAGATTCATTCTTTATCTGGAATTTTCCTGTTGAAATGTATCTTTTTTCCCAGTCTTTTGAAGGGAAAAGGGAGCAGGGTTCCACCCATGTGCAGAATAATCTGTCTGGAAAAAAAATTTCAAAATGCTTGCCAGACAAAGGAAAACAGATGAGGAATGATACTTCTTTGATTTATTTATTTATTTTTGGAATTTTCTCAAAAGACAGACTTATAAGGCTCCAAGTCATTGTCAACTGTCAGAAACTGGAAAGTGAATGTTCATATTAATACGTAGTTTCCATGGTTAGTAGATCTTCTCTCACGTAGTTCCTACTTCAGAGTTAAATTTTGTATACTCTGTTTTTAGTGGTAATGCTTCTTTACACATATTTACATGAATATACATACATAGAATAAAATGAATATTAAGTCAAATTATGCAATAATTTTTTATAAACTCTCTTGCAGAGATTTATATGACTTTCTCCGACATATTAGCAAAATCTTCTCCACAGTCCCATATATCTTCTTATTTAAGAGTAACCTCAGTTCAAAGGATTAAAATCCTGTTGTATTCAAAAAGCAGGAATTCTGGTGATGTTCTGTTTGGAACAAAATAGTAACTCTAAGTTTGCAGCTGCATGGTAAGCAGAAGCTTTAAAATTGGATTATAAGACTTAAATTTCCAGATTAGATAGCAGGCTTAAAAAAAATAGTGAAAATGTTATCCTGAATATCTCCCTTTGAATTTGCTGTAAAGAGAATTAGACTAGATTCAGTATTTTTCTTTGATACAAGTGCTTGTCTTGTAGACAAAGAAAACATATTATGTCTAATCTAGCTGTATTAGTAAGGCATTTGATGCCGTATGATGCTGGAAATTACTGAAGTTAGAGAAAATTGAGGTTTATCCAAGAATGGCTTGGTGAAATGTTAGCTACTGGGTAAACAGTTTAGATAGTGTGGTAGGAGAAAATTACTGTGGAAGTATTCTTTGGAAGCCTGTCAAGACCTAATGTTGCAGTGAGGCTTACTTAATATTTTTGCTACATAACTCACTAAACTTTGGAAGCACACTCACAATATCTCAAAATGGAGATCTCAGAGATGCATCATGCTGGAACCAGTAGTAATGTTAAGGAGATTAAGATGATCTTGAATTCTGTAGTGATATAAATAGATGAAATGTGCAAAGTTTAAGGTTTATGCCCTTTAGGATTGAAAGCTAAAACTTCTGTAATGTAAATATCGAGGTAAAGGTAGTAACAGCTTTGTTGGATATCCTGAGGAGGTTGGATGTCCTGGTGACCATCATTTTAATTACAATTAACTGATAATGCTACAAAGGGTCTTCAAAATTGTCCTGTAAAGCATTTTGCATGGCTGTTTTAATACCTGACAGAGTTATAAATTCTCAGGTATTTCATTTGAAACAGTTTTTGCTGGATTCCCTAGAGTACTGAGATATCAGGAACAAATAGTTTGCTTTGTCATTGTTTTACTGTTGCTAAATCACTGTCCCTCCTCAATGTTTTGTTTTGTGTCTTGATTTTTATGTACAGTAGTAGTTAAGTTTTGGCCAGGTACTTTTTCCTTAGAGCAAATAGTATGTTGAACCAAAATCTGTGATACCTCTGCAGGATGTAGAGGGCCATGTTTTACAAGACTGGGATTATTGCTCTATGACAGTCTGGTTGTATTTGGTATATATTAGCCATAGTTTTGTTTCATATTGTATTATAATTATATTGTATTATAAGATGAGAGGGTCCTTGAAGAGAGATGGGAAAGGAGGGAAGATTTCTGTCAAGCTATTTCACTGTAGTTCACTGCTGTTTAATGATTTTTCCATTCAAGTTCCAATGCAGCACAGGATCAAGCATGGCTTTGTGGTTCATGAAGTCACTCTGTTTGAAATCTAATAACATTTGCATGTTAGCCAGTATCATCTTAGACATTTTGGAGAAGGAAAGAATGTGATGGTATCCAGGAATTTATGGTTAAGGGCTCTTGAGTTTCTTGTACTGGAAGAATCAGAGTTGGCTTTTATTCTCATTGAAAATTGATGTTTGGTTGAGGATTATCTTTTCTGCATTTATTTACTGAATCAGGTTTTCCAGTTGAGGATCATCTTTTTTCATTTGTTTATTTAGTTAAAGTACCTTGGCTGCCACCGTTGGCTCTTGTAGGTATCAGGTCATTCTCTGAAATTAGTTTCAATGTTATTTCATTGCTGATTTGTTTTGTGAAAATACCCCTTACATATCTGACAGTATAAGATCAGTTTTGTGATAGTTTGTTTTCATATCTAACTTCACATAGTTTGTTAAGAAAGCAGCATATATCAGTTTTCCTGCTATTCTGTCATGAGAAACAGTTTGTCTCCCAGGTGGAATATGATTGTAGTAAATCTGCAGCTTCCAGCTCAGTTTTAAATGCAAGATTATATCACGAAATGCTTGCAGATCTAGCAGACTGCAATTAGTATAAACATTTCACAAATTTACCTCTATTGGTATGTTAGGAAGCCCACAACTTAAGTTTACTCATTTGAATTCATTCCAGTATATCTTTTTTCTTTTAATTTTCCATGTAACCTGTACTACAGACACTGTATTTATACAAAGGATGTTGCTTTTATGTCCCTAATTCCAGTCTTGTGCATTTCTTTGTAGTGTTGTTTAGTCATCAGTGTCAGTCAGCTTTTTTCAGGCATTCAGAGTATGAGATGGTGTATCTCATTTGATGACTTCAGTGATTTAGAATATAATTCCTTCTTCAATTCTTCCTAAAATGCCTCAAGAATGTTACTTTTAAGATGACATAGAAAAGGAGTAACTAATTTGGAAAAAATAGTTACCAAACTAATTAATTTGGTTACAATAGACAATAGTCTTTTCTTGAGATACCCTGTTAGCTTCTCTTGGCCTCTCTGTGTAGTAGTAGTAGTAGTCTCTCTATGTCTGCATTTTACTATTTGGGTCAGGCACTGATGGGAAAAGTTTGGAGAACTGCCACACCTGATTTCCTATGAGATCAGACCAGCAAGTTCCTGTAGCAGACACTTTTTTGATGAAACTGTCCAAAACCACTGCTAGTGTTGAGCTGTACTGGAATGGATTTTCCAATTTTTGAAGTTGACTTTTTGCTAAAATCAAGCAATGCTGATGCACAGGAGTGTTAAATATTGCTTTGAGTTTTGTACAGTCAGAATCCTTCATTTTGAATAATACCTTGCTATGATGGCCATGGCATTTTTCTGTTCTATCAGGTTATAAAAGAATGTTGGTTCCTTTGTTGTTCTTTATTGCCAGAATAGAGCTGTATTTCTTAAATGAGCTACTAAGTGAGATCCTGTTCTCTTTTTGATTATC
Organism: Meleagris gallopavo; assembly: GCF_905368555.1. NCBI lineage: Eukaryota > Metazoa > Chordata > Aves > Galliformes > Phasianidae > Meleagris > Meleagris gallopavo. Next base: position 8,050,415 of record NC_139417.1, on the reverse strand, counting down.
TTTTGTATAGAGTAGTCAACACTGTCATTCACCTGAGTAGCAGTAACTTGTACAGACAACATATTGAGGTGATGCTGGAAGTTTTTAATTTGTTCACTCAAGTCCTAAAATCTTTTAGCCATTATTATGGTTTTCTTTTTCACCTAGTATTAAAAAATTTTTCTTTGCTATCCTTTGAATCTTTTTTTTTTCTTTTTCTACCTTGTGGTCTTTAGTCTTAGAATTTCTTCTGAAGTTCACATGCCAAGCTTTATTTACTCCACAAAAAGAATCTCAATTCTTGATCCTCCTTCAGTGAAAGAATTAGACTTTGAAAGTTGCACGTAGTAAGCACTTATTCTTTCCCTGGGTGTGGTGTGTTAATTCTGTAACTGAAAAACAAAGATTTTACCACACTGCTAACGGGATTCATCATTATTAATTGAGTTTGAAATATTTGTTTAGATTATTTTTAGTGCAGAGGACTTGTTATGGAAGCACAATTCTATTGGGATTTCATAGTTAGAATAAATCAGTGATAGTATCAGCATCTGATGCCATTCAACTCACCTACTTAGTTCAAAAAGAAATCTCATTAAAAAAGTAGCCCTTACAAACGCCACAGTAGATAACATTTTTTATTCTTGATTGATTTGGAACACATACTTTTGAAGTTGGCCCCTAACTCAAATCAACCCACCACTTGCAGAAAGCATAAGAATTTTTCTGTAGATAGAATTCATTTTGCCTTTGCTTGAAACAAGATGTCTGAGAATGGTATGTGAACTTTGCTATTTAAGTAACTGTTTATTGCTACAATCCTCAGTAGCTTAGAATGCACGTGCTGTCATTTTAAAAATCTTGTCAATATCTTGTGGACTCTTTTACCAAGGATCTACCTTACTGCATAACAAATTAGTCTTTTTTTGAGTCCAATTAGGGAACTTTCTATCCCTCCCCCTTCCTTTTTCTTTTAATTAGTTTTAATATCATTCATTAATTATTACATCTGTCAAATGGTTTTGAAGATATGCTTCTGTACTGAGTAAGGAACTTTAAGATTTCATAACTTCTAGTTTTATTTCTAGAAAGATGTAATCAAATTGTCTAATCTGTCTCAGTTTTTGTTTTAGAAGACCTGACTTCTGAATTCCAGAAATTTGTGTCCTTGGTCTCACTGAACAAAGAATGTAAGATAGGATTTCATTTTTGCAGTTGATTTGTAACTTTTCTGCTAGCACATGTATCTTCTTATTTTTAATGTCTAGGACAGAGCTCAGCCAGCTAGGGTTTGTAATGATTTTATCCTTTTATCTTTTTAAAGCCTCGTTGTGGGAGGGTTTGGCTGGGTACTACCAGCTTTAGAAGATATTTGTAAATATGAAGAATATGCTAGACATTGACAAACTGTGTCTTCAGTGAAGTTTTTAACTTTTTTTATGGGCAAGTAACAGAAAAAACAAAATGGGCCTACTAATTTATATGTCAACTCTTCAGAGTATACTAGTAAAATGCCAAATATTCCACATCATCTTTTCATCCATCTAGTGTAGTAACACACTGTACTCTGTTAAGATTTGAGGAAGGTGTTTTCTTGCCTCCTATTTGCAATTATTTCTTATAGCTGTTCTCTTGTTGGAAACAAACTCTACTCTGCTTCTCACAAACTGAAGTTTTGATAATCTCTTAGCTAATCTCACATATCACAGTATCCAAAATTTCACACTGATGTCTTATACATCTTTGAGATGTATCAAATCTGTATGTATGAACTAGATGATGGATGCATGCCTTATTGTACGTCATCTGTGCAGCAAAGTAATGTGTGTGGGGTTCACTGTAGCAATGTTTGTGCAGCAAACCCAGCATGATATTCTGCCTTGCACATGTGATCTGTACATAAACAGCAATAGATTTTTATTAGACTTGCACATGGATCTGACTCATATTGCAGGGGCCCTAGCTATGAGAGGTTCACTCTTCTTTCCTGGGCTCAGTTCCCTATGCACCACTGCAGGTCCCAGTCCTAAGGAAAGTGCAGAGCTTCAGATTGGACTGGCAGGCTTGCAAGTGGCATTCTGCTCCTTGCTGTGTATCATCCCTGCATCTAGACATACCAGCAGATTTACGTAGAAATACAGACTAACTGAGATGGTGTTTCTTCACTTGAAATATCTGAGGCCGCTTATAAAAAATCAGACATTTTTTAATCGAAGAGATTACAGGCAGTTAGAAACAGATACAGTCTTGAAACAAATGCAGCAGTTTCCAGAGAAAAGCCTATGACCTGGGCTCTGAGAGAATATGGGCGGGAGAGATACAAAAGCCAAAATGGCATACTTCTTGAAGAAAACACTGTTAAATTTAAAGTAAACAATGTATGTTCAGCTTATTATTTTAACCTTCTTCTCTGTTTTCTGTGTTCTTATGAATAAATGAAAAATATTGTCCAAGCTGTTTTATGTCACTGTATTTATGAGCTGGCCATATATTCTGGAAGATAAGCCTGTAGACAAGCCTGTAGCCAGCTGGACTTACCGATGAAGGAATATAAGACAAACAGGTGGGTGACATAAGCAGGTGTTCCAGTCGCAGAGCAAGGTGAATCATAAGTATCTCCTCTGAGATATGTGAAAATGGGAGAGGGAGTGAGGTCAAATGTACAACTCTCATCCTTGCAAGCTAACATGGACTCTAGTTCGACTGAAGAGCTTTAACTGTTGGCAGCTTCTTTGTTTGAATGTCCTGAGATATAAACTTCAATGTGCTTTTTAAAAATCACTCTTATTGCTATGTCAGCTATTTGCAATAATTGACTTTTACTATAAGAAAAAATTAAACTGAGAAAAGCAATTGATATAAAAATTTGATTTTATCATATATGAAATGAAGAAATATTTACTGTTGTTTTTAATATTATCATGGAATTCAGTACATTTTTTTCATGAAGCAGTCAGAGTGCATTGGCTTGACTTTAAAAAAAAAAAGCCTATTATGGCCTTTTAGTTCACTTTCTATTAATCTCTTAAAGTATAATAAAATTTGGATGTTATTGGAGACAAATTTCAAAAGTTAAAAACTACTTGGATTGATAGTTTTGTAAATTGGTTTTAAGTATTTTGAATTTATAACTATCATAATGTTGCTAAATAACATTGACTCTGGAATGTCTGACTTCCTTTCACGGTAATTCAAAAATATTATGACAGCTATAGTTTTATAGCGAGCATAAAATCAGTGAGGTAAGTTCAATGAGGTAAGGTTAGTGTTGGAAGTTTTATTAACAAAAACTTTAAGTATTAGCACATGAGTTACAATTCCCATGTGTTTTTCAAAATTTGCTGGAACTGAACTGAATATTAAATTCCAAACTTTGGACTACTTGCTTTAAGCCTAATTTTTGTGGCAAGGATAGGCGAAGATTTACTTGAAGAAAATAGCTATTAAGCAGTTGACTGAAAAGCCACACAATCAGAATTCCTTGTGGCATACGGTACTCCACAAGGATGGGTTTCAAAGTGCCAGAGGGAACCATTCTTATCTTGTCTGCTCTTTGTTGCAGCTAAGACCTTTTCTGGTTTGTCTGATATTGATTTGTATTACTATTTTACTCTTTTAAAGGAGGACATAATCTGGACTAGTGAGGATAAAAAGAGAGTTTAAAACAAAAACAAAAACAACCAACAATCAAAAACCAGTGATTAATTAGTAGAGATTGTGACAGACAGCTGTTGGGAGGGAGGCCAGGATTTTTTGGACCACCTGGATGCCATCTTCTGAGGAGTAGGTAAAGGAGGATAAGTGATGGATGCATCATGCCAGCAAGTAATTGCCCCATACTTGCTTGTAGGAATTGAAAGAGCTTATGACACCATGGGGACAGTGGTATGAGATGCTATGAGTTTGCTATGATGAGCATACGTATCCTCATCTTGTGTTATAAATCACTCCATAAAGTTGCTCACTGTGTCCTGAACGGCTTGAACGTGCTCAGCTGCTTTGTGTCCCTTTCCATTTGTCAGCTCTTAGATACTAAAGCAGTGAAAAGAAGACAGTCAAACAGGTTCTTTAAAGAATGCAAAGCCTTTTAATTATCAGCTCTACAATAACAGAATTTGCTGAGTTAAAATAAAAAGTAGAGCAACCACTGTGCCTAGAACAATAGGGATGAGAAAGTGGTTGAAATGTTATGGTTTTGGTTGGGATAGAGTTAATTTTCTTCATGGAAGCTCATACAATGCAGCGTTGTAGATTTTTGATGAAAACAGTGGTGATAACAGAGCAGTGTTTTAGTTGTTGAAGAAAAGGGCTTACACAGAGCAAGGACTTTTCTCAACAAACTTCTGCCAGTGAGCAATGTAGGTGTGCACAAGAAGCTTTGGGGAGCACAGCGAGGACAGCTGGCCCAGGCCGACCAAAGGGACATTACACTCATAGCATCATACTCAGATATTAGAGGAAGAAGGGTAGGATGGTTGGTGTGATAGCATTTATCTTCCCAAGAAACTGCTACGTGTGATGAACCCTGCTTTCCTGGAAGTGCCTAAACTTCTGCCTGCTGATGGGAAGCAGAGAATGAACTCCTTGTTTTGCTTTGCCTGCATGCACAGCTTTTGCTTTACCTATTATGGTATCTTTATCTCAACCCGTGGGTTCTGACACTTTTACCTTCCTGATTCCGTCCCCCATCTCACCTGGAGAGTGCTGCATGGTGCTGAGCTGCCTGCTGGGCTAAGCTGCAACATGAAATAATGCTTAAAAGTGTGGTTTTCCTCTAATAAGGAAAAAAGCTAGTTAACTCTGAACTTCAATTTGGAAAAAGAAAGTGGTAAGCATATTAACCATACAAAATTCAGATGTCTGTAGTGTCAAGATACCAGTACATTATATTTCCTTGTGTAAATAGAAATACAAGTACTAAGGTCTTTAATAGTTGTTTTTCTGATTAACTGAAGTTATCCCTTTAAAAAGAACTGCATAATATGCTAGGATAGTACACAATCATGTCAGCAACTCCATAGAACCTGAAGTGGTCATCACAAAGGGAGAAAATAATACTACAAAAGGACAAAGAATCATAGAATGGCCTGGGTTGAAAAGGACCACAGTGATCATCTAGTTTCAACCCCCCTGCTCTGTGCAGGGTCGCCAACCACCAGACCAGGCTGCCCAGAGCCACATTCAGCCTGTCTTTGAATGCTTCCAGGAATGGGGCATCCAAAACCTCCTTGGGTAAACTGTTCCAGTGGAAAAAGAAGAGCTCTGGGAGATAGAAAAGCAAATATAGTGTGTGCTGGAACAGAAATGGGATTAGGAGGGAGAGAGACAATGCACTGCAGTTTGCTTTTTCTATTACCCCAGGTGTGGTACTGCAGTGTACTTGGTGCTTAACTAGTAGCTTCAGATTTACTTTAATTAAAAAAGTAATACAACCAAACTTTGGCTTTAAATATATTCATTTATTCTGGTATAATAAATAATTCTAACAGTGAAACACAGTAGTGCTTCTTCACATTTTACTTCCTCATGGAACTCCATAACACTAAAACCACTTTCATAAATGATGTATATATGGCATATAAGTCACACAGTTAACAGAAGGAACTTCAAGAAATAGACGTCACTACTGGAACTGGTCATGAGTGGCGGGTGATGACACGAAGATTTATGAAGTTTGACTTCGAATTTGGCAATTTTTAGCACTTACGTGGACTTTTCTTAGCATAGCCCAGTTTTGAAGTTTTTGTATATTTCTAGAGCAAGTGACAGAGTTTATTGTATTAAATAGTTTAAATAAGTAGTTGATGAGCAAAAATAAGTTAGACAAAATTAAAAAGCAATTTACTTGGACAGAAGTCTTTGAAATACTTTATGTGCTAGCTATCAGATCTGCTTTTGCTTTATTTTTCTGGAAAATGATGGTATTCTTCAGATTGCCAAGTTTTACTAGCAAATGTACTGCCAAATCTTGGGGAAAAATAAGTCAAGAACTCTTAAAATTACATAGTGTTGAGTGAAAAGCCAAAGAGAAGGTTTTTGTATACCAGAAATCCTTATTCTTTCAAATATAAAAATATATATCTGACGCTCTGGAGTGACCTGTATTTAATTTCCTTTCAGGTTGTTTAAAATGCTACAGACATAAAAGAAGGAGTAACAAAAGTGGCAGACATTTCTCCTAGTGTACGGGCATGCTCTATTTAAAATATTCATTGCTTTATTATTTTGGGTAGAAGTGATTTCACTGTACCATTTTCAGGGAAAATATTTCTAATACTGGCATATTCATCTTAGCTTTAAACGAAGTAGTATATTTTGTATTTTGCTTCTTGTCTTCCACAAGATGAGGAGTTGACTTAACAACTCTTTGGTTTTACACCATCTGGAGGTCTGTAATTGACATATGTAATGATGTCATACATGCTTAGCACCGAACAGATAGTATATAGTGAAAGGTTGCGTGCAGTTCAGTCTGAGATAGTTTTATTTTGTGTCATGAGAAATGTAAAAGTCTTGGTTTGTGTTTACTGGAGACAGAAGGAAGAATTTAAGGAAGGAAAGAATGACTGACATAACCACTGTTCTTGTAAATCTTAACATTGCATTCCTGTGTATAGAAAATAAATCTGTACACCTAAGACCACACACAGGATGAGCTGTCTATTCACTGTTCCAGGCTGGCACTGGCTCAGCCTTCTGCCTCCTTGAAAACTGGCACAAAGCTCTGATTTTAGAATGGCTCATTACTGTATGTTGTTAGTTTGGGAGATGATAAACCTGTTCTGTCAAAATATCTAAGCCTTCGTTGTGTAGGTGGTCTTTTTGAGTTAGAGTTCTGTTGTAACAGTTTCAAGATATCTGACCACTGTTTTTTTTTGAGGATGTAAGAAAGTATAGATACAGTTAGGAGACTTTTTTCTTCCCAACATTAGTGTCAGGGCACAATCTAATTTGACTCCCTCAAAAAATATTTTCTGAGAAAGCAGGCTGGAGATTGTACTTGCAAGGAGAAAAGGATGACACAGATTAAAAGGCATGCTGTGAGCTGAATAGTCTCCTTTTCTAATCCTACAGGTCTTAATTTCAGCTCTTGCATGGGCTTGGCTTTGATATGTATGATAGTTTTGCCCAGGAGAGGTTAAATTTTGCTCTACAGAGGAGGAAAGAAGGAACATCAAATAAAATACAGTCTTTAAAAAAAAAAAAAAAAAGGCACTAGGAAAATGTATGATTTGCAAAAGGTTAATTTGAATCACTGTGATCTGGATTGAAACCTGGGAAATGCTTTGTCAACAACCCGGGTCAGTAGCTTCATATCAGAGAAAGATTTCTGTTTCACCAGAAGGGTGGAAATCCTTTAGGAAGGAATTTTCTCCTAATTCTTTGGAACTCAAACTCCAGCTGGAACGGATCAATCAGTGGCTGACCTATGTTTCGTTTGGAAAGGGCTGTAGCAGATGACAGTGCATTTGCTGTGGCACAGATGTGACATCATGGGGTGTTATGGAAGTGTCAGAGTCCCTGAGTAAGAGTGTGTGGTGTAAGACCATGTTTTGTCTCTGTGGGTCAGAATGAGGAAAGTCTCTATCTGGAATGGAGCATCTTCTTTCCTTCCTCAAGGCTGAATGTTTATATGTTTGCTAGAGAATAGAATTAACAGCCTTGTTATAAACTGGTGAAAGAAAATTTTCTTGGAAATTTGGGACAAACACATTTGTGAAGAGTGAGAACCATCTGCAGAGCCTTTAGGACAGGGGAATGGCTTTTGAATTAGAAAGTGCTGCTCAGCCAAGTCTGGGTGTAAGCTACTGTTATCCCAGTCCCCAGGGAGCAGTATCAGTGCTTTGTTTACCTGTGGTTCTAATCACTTCCAACTCCCTTTAAAGTCAAGTACAAAGCCTCTACTTTAGTGGCATTTGGCAAACGAGACTTGCAATGCCTGAATGAAGAAAACCCCTTCTGGAACTCCTGCTGCAGGTTATGATGAGCTTCTCAGCTGCAGCTTAAAGGCACAGCAGAGATTTTTGTGATTTGACATAAGGGATTGCTTAACGACATGCACCAAATAAGTGATTAAGTATAAAAATGAATAAATGTGGTAATGAGTTTCAGATGAGGTCTTCCGTGTTTATTAAAAGAGGTCTGAAAGTTAGCTGCTACTACTCTTTCTTTAAAGTTAAAAAGTCACATTTGAATCTAATATTGCCCACTGCTTACAAACTGCAAGACACTACTACTACAATACTGTAAAAAATGTTAAAAATATACTAAATCCAGAAGAACATAAATCTTTCTGTTCCAGTGTATAGAGAAGCAATGAGCCATTTTAAGAGCAGGAAGAACATGCATTTTGAGATCCAATAGATCATCTAAATTAGTCCCAAGCCAAGTTTTAAAATGGCATTGCAAAGACTTCTGGTCACAATAACTTTAGAATTACAAAACTAAGAATATAAATAAAAATAAATCAGACTTGTGTTGATTATTTTGTACTTTAATAACATTCTGATTAAGTAGAAAAAAATGATGCTTAGTGTATACGACCCTTACTGACTATTCCAACTGTACAGCCTGAAAATGCAAAACTAACATTCAAGTTCTTTCAGTTATTTCCATCTAAACTTTTGCTATGAATAAACTTTGTGAATTTGTAGGTAATGTAAACTTTAAACCCCAATTCTTTATTTTCTGACATCTCTGTGTTTGAAATTTGGATTAGTGAATCTAAAATTTCGCACTCGCCTGACTTCCTGCAGCTCCCTACTAGATGGAGAATTATTCTAGACTGCCACATCGTATATTTTCAGTTCAAACTTTGTCTTCTCAATGGTGTGCTTAGCAGCCAAAACAAGCCTGTATGGATCCACTTAATGTGAACACCTCCTCATTTCAGAGTTGTAGGGGAAAACGGTATCAGAAAAATGGCCTCTTTACAAGAAGACCTGTCTTAGCAGTAACGAATGATTACAGTGTTTTTATCTGAGTTATCTACTTTGCATGAAATGATTACGCTGTGCTAAAAGCTTGTAAAACTTGCAAATGTACTCCATTCCCATGTTGCCTCTCTGTGCAGCGTAGTGGCTTTGTCACTCTAGATGGAGCAGAAGTGCAAATGTAGAAGCAAGTCTGTAATAGTATTTTTAGCATCTACTCTTCTGGTCTGGAAGCTTCAGTGTGTTAACTAGCCTTCTGGAAAACTAAAATACTTCACTAAGAATAAGCTCTCTGATTCTGGTAATGCTGACGAGTTTGGGAGTTAGAGGCTGCGTAAGGAATGCAAAGTGGAATCCAGAGCACTTAACACTATGAAGGCCTTTTATTAAGTTACTTACTTCTGTTTAGGAAAATCTTTGAAAATACCCCTTGTTTTATCTGTCAGGGAATTGTGCTTACTATAGAAAAGTACAGGAAGATCCATTTGTTAAGAGACTTACAAGATGTACGTTGGAGAAAAGCTAAGAGCTGTATGATTTCCCTGATTGCTATGTTGAATAGTTCTGCTTCTAGATTACTGATCTATGCCCAATTTTGGATAGTGGCTGTAATATCAAGTTGCCCACTTCATGGCTTTAATGGGCAAGTACAGGATACAGAGTGCTGTTTTCAATTAATTATTTAATAAGTTGAGATGATTTCTTTTGAATAATTTGTTTGCGAGTTTTATCTTAGAGTTTCAAATCTTCTGCTTTTTTTTTTCTAATCATGCTTTGTGGCTGAAACTCCTTTCTCTAAAATTGCATTTTAGCGAGTCATATGTGTAGAATTTCTTTGGTCCAAGGTGAAGCTAGAAAATCTACACTAAAAAAAAGACGTTTTCTAGGTGATACAAAAAGCAAATAAAGAAAGAAAAATATAGTGCTCATCCTTACTGACACCCAAATATATTTGATTTACTTATCGTAGGTTGATGCCTTGCGGTTACGATTGGAAGAAAAAGAAACGTTTCTCAATAAAAAAACAAAACAACTTCAAGACCTCACAGAAGAGAAAGGAACCCTGGCTGGAGAGATTCGGGATATGAAAGACATGTTGGAAGTAAAAGAAAGGAAAATTAATGTCCTTCAAAAAAAGGTAAGTTCACTGATGAAATAGTATGTTGTAAAACTCATGAGGCACCTATAACGGAAATACACTTCTTGAGCTATTTTACTTTTAAATTATTACAAAAACTGCAAAGATTAAGTTGATAGTAGTCAAGTAGATCTGTAACGTGTGTTATCTTTCATGACTTTGTTCCTATGATATTATATTTCTATTACAAATTTTTATGTGATGCAGTTTGGAAAAATTCTAGCAGTTAAATGAAGACCTAAAAATCCTGTCAAATCTTACTCCTTGCCATCAGGGTTTCTTTTATACCTACTAACATTGAATACTAGTCTTTCCAAGTAGAGCAAACAAAATGAAATTTGTGAGACTTCTAAATGATTAGTACATTTCTTTTTTTTTTCTGTAAATACACTTTGGTAGAGAGAGCAAAGGAAGTGGGGAAAGAACCCAAATTATGTCAATTATCTGCTTTTCCAATGCAGGATGGGCTACAGATATTCAGAATGCAGGATCACTTCAAACAGCTTTATTATTCTTACTGCTAATTTTCCACAGATTTAGCTCAAGTGCATGCTGGATTTAATTGTTACAGTTTCCACTTTGTGGTGGAGATGTGGGGTTGAACTTTCTTGGGAATGTAGCTCTGGATTCTACCTATGGTTGTAGAGTGCTTACTTACCGTATCCTTTTTCTTATGGTAGAGAGTATGTATTGAGTGTGTTTGCATCATTTCAGTGTATATAGATGCACTTGAGAGCATAAATGAAGAAAATGTTTGTGGGATCAAATATGTTTTTCTTTCCTCCATTTACAGCCAGTTAAAGAGTGTCCAGTCCATATTATCAGTTATTCTTTAGATACTTCTTGCCAGAGAGTAACCTAAACTTTTCTTTACTAGTAATGATGCTGATAGACACATTATTCTACAATACTACAGTGATTTTCCTCTGGATTTCATATGTTCATATTGCTTATCTGTGCTTCTCTTCTGTCTGCACTTGACATTGTATTTTGATGAAATACAATGATAAATGAAATGGATGAATAGGAGGAATGTGGATTCAGTGATCAAAATTGTCATTGTTCAAGGATTCTCAAATAGTCTAGTAGTGTATGTTATCATCTAAGAAAGAAGTTTGGAATAGGCTGCCCAGGGATGTGGCGGAGTCACTGCTCTTGGCGATTTTAAAGAAAAACTATTAATGTGGCATTTAGAGATATGGTTTTGTGAGTCTGGTGGTTATGGGTTGATGGTTGGACCTTAGTGGTCTTTTCCAACATTAATTATTCTGAATTCTCGGATGAACCTCTTTTCTTTCCAGCTTTGACAGCGTATCTTTCCAATAGCAAGCATATCTGAGAATATATTTTGTTAAAAAAAAAATTGTTACATATTGATTGCTGTTATTTTATTCTTTACATAAGTCTATTATGTTTCATCTTCTACTTCTTCCTGGATTACTTGTTCCTCTTCAATTTCTCCAGTTATTGCTCATTTTCTGATCTAGCCGCTTCTTCCATTATTGTTTTCACTTCAAATGATGATGGCCAATCATTTGGTTGTTGAATATTTAGAAATTAATCTGCCTTCATAAAGTATGTGTGCATGCTGAAATCAGTGCGGGTAAAGAGCACTGTGCACCACCTCAGATTACACGCAAACTGAAACAGTTCAGCCCTCTAGTGGATTGTCCGTCCTTTACATTCCAGTAGGACATTGCACCATTCATTACTCTCATAAAACCACTTTTGAAAATGAAAGGAATTTCTTGTGGTTTTTAAGTCCCCCCCAAAGCACTATATTATGTAAGCAATATTATAATTTATTTATTTTTTTTTCTGGGACAGATTTTCTCTATGTAATTTAGTTTTGACATGAGGACAGATGAATAACCTATTATTTTGTTGCCTTTGTTGATGCAGTATAGATAGCTACATCTTTCTTTGCTCAGCTTAAGTGTTACATTCAGCCTAAAACAGTATTTATTTTACAGGTTGTATTTGTGTAATTGAAGAAGGAGTAATGTGTATACAGTACTTAAAATTTCACTTAGTAATAACCTGAAATGACTGGGAAAGAATATGTAGAAGTGTCTAATTCTATATTCTTTCTCTTGTATACATTACTATTATCTACTATGTTGAAAAATACAAAGGAGTCCAAAGCAAAACCAAGAAAGCTCATTTTCAAAGATAGAATTTTCTTCTTTTTAGATAGCTGTTTTACTTAGAGGATAAGATGCCTTCTCATGAAGTCTCCCTACTGAAAAATGTGAAGGAAACAAAAATATAGGGAACAAACCAGTCATGGTAAGTCCTACAGGATGGAGTAGGAACATACATAAGGCTTTTTTTTTTTTTCATAAAAGTTTAATGAGATAAGTAATGAGCTAATGATGCATTGTCTTTCCATTTGTTGATTTTGCTATATTTTTAAAGCAAATTTAAAAAACAACACACTATTTAATATAATTTGTAGGCCTAAAGAAGGCCAAATTTTGGAACTGCAAGCATTCAGAGGATTTGGATCAAGGTAGATTGGTATGGAGTAATAATAAACTTATGTCAATGTCAGGGGTGCAATATTACTTAATATTTCTTTCTTTTAGAATCTTTGGCACCACTGTTTCATTTTAGTGCCAGTAAAGTTGGGTATGTTGTTTTAATAGCCCTGTTTAACCTGGCAAAGCTAGTCTTACACCTCATATCTGTCAGTTTAGCATGCTGAGGGGCAGACCTCAGAATTCTTTATATATTTCTTACCAGAATGTGCAAAGTTCTATGAATATGCCTGAGATGTAGGTTGAGGGGCAGAAGTGCTGAACTGGATGACAATTGTTTTGTATCCATTTTTACCCCAAATTTTCACTTTCATACAGTGACTATAACTGGTGTGTTTTGTACTCTGGGAATTTGTAGATATTTGTATACGCACACGTATGTGCACAAACACACACGCTGAAGTTTTTGAGTCTGTGTTGAGAACAGTAGCTGTTAAGACAAGAACAGAATGGAGAATGTAGAGCTGGATCATATTAGGACAACAGCTTGTGGAAATTCTTTTGTGGGAATTGTTGTAAAAGGAAGCCACGTAAAGGAGCTAATATATTCTACTTTGACTTGCAACACAACTTTTCATGTAAAATGTTGGTTTCCATCTTTAATAGTTTAAGCTCTGTGATTGATGAAGTGCTACGTGACTGAGGGCCCTAACCTACCAGCTAATTAGCATTTGTAGGAAATGTCATAAAGTCTTAGCTCTAATGTAATAATTGGAATCTGTACTTGGAATGGCTGGACTGAGCACACTATGTGATATTGTCCAGTTTGTGTTAAACTGTGCTGTATGTGTTGCTTTGTATGTATTACTCTTAGCTGTCCTCTAAAGGATGGTAAATTTGCATCATGTTAGGTTAGGAATATAGTAGCAAAATCAAATGAACTTTAATCTTGTGTTTAGAAATTTGCTTTGGTGTTATCACTTGGCATGGGAATTCTAGCAGTGAACACAACAGAAACTGAAACTTCTGCAGGCAGGGTGGTTCAGGTTTCTTACATTTGCTCTCAGCACATAAAAAGCACATTGCTTATTGAAGCAGCTTTTAATTTTTTTCATAGTTTAATCAGTTAATCCCAGGTTGTCATTGATATGTTCCAATGAAAATGGATCTCTGGTGATTCTATGCTATCACTTAGCCTTGAATCCTTAAAAGTTGGGTATGCTACAAACTGAAGATAGATGGATAAATACAAAGTGACCTCAAACCGAAGCAGTGTATCTTTGGATGCACCTGACCTGTACACTGAGACACTGAGAACACCATAAAGATCAGAAGCAGTTATTCTTTTCCCTTTTTTAAAAAAAATATTTTTATTTCTTTTTTTGTTTTGTTTTGTTTTTGTAACCAGTACAAAACTTAGAAGTGTAAAAGTTCACTAATAAAATCTGAGCTAATATAAGTTCACTCAGTAAGGATGAACCTTAATGTTCATCCAGACTAAATTCATAGTCATAACAAGTTAAAGTGAGTCCTTGGACCTTGAAATCCATGATCTTTAAAAAGTTTCCAGTCTCTACCATCTTTTCCAATGAATTTACTATTTACTACTAAAGCTAGAAGCCTGGCAAGTTGGTTTTTTTTTTTCCTTGATGACCTGCTTGAAACTGCTGCTTTAGTTCAAATCTTCACTTCAAAAGGAGAACAGCTGGATTGAACCCCTTTGACTAGTGAGCTATTTGAAAGTAATCGCTGTCTCTCCATGAGAAAATAACTGAATTCCTTGAAGTTTCATGACATTACTAAAATCTAAAAACTGTTTTACCTAATGTCAGTTTTGTAAACATGGTGAATTTGGAATATCAGAATTGTTTTGCCGACTGTATTTACTTATGAAGCGTACATTCACTCATACATATAAACCATAGTTATATAAACAAAAAGGTGCTGTTTGTATTTTGTATGATAGATCTAAAACATGGTGAAATAGAGTAATAAGAGATCAATAAGTCATTTTTTGAGAAGTAGTAAATGTGTATGTGTAGATCACTGGTATTTAACGTTTTAGAGACGAATAATTAAGCATAAATAATGGGTGGTATTCCAAATCAAACTATGCTTATCGAGTTTGGAGAGGATTCTTTATACACTTGTATGAATTACACTGAACAGTTAAAGGCTCAGATTACATGTAACACAAAGAAATGCTCTTAAAAGCAGTATGGCATTTGCAAAGTAGGACTGAAATCAATGAGATACTTACATAAGGGTTTCATACGGTGTCTAACACCAGTACTATTGATGAGGAAGGAAGCTGCCATTGGGCTCTGAAATGTCAATACTAATTAACAAAGCTATCTTTAAGTAAGATCCGAAATTTATTCGTGCTGAGAAAGCAGCCAACTCACATGCTGGGAATTTGAAACTATTACCTGGGAATTTGAAATTAATACCTATTTATCTAAAAAGGATAAGGAAGAATCAAAGTTACTTAAGAAATATATATTTTTTTTTTCTGTGAAATTGCCTGCCAAAAATGCAACAGAAGCCTACTGTGGAATTAAAAGTGGTTAGAGAATGTAACAAAAACAAAAAACCCAATCAAACAAAAAACTGAGAAAAAAAATTACACAGGACTGAGATTCTGTTGTTTTCTTGTGTATTTGGATGCTGGGCTGTCTGCTGAGGATGAATCCTACTTTCAGTGAAATCAGGGTTTTTCTGTTAGTTTCTGATTTTTAACCTCCCTTCCAAAAAAGGGCTACCAGCTCCTTGCTTCTCCCTCAAACCATGAAATAATCCATTTTTTTCACAACTGCTTGTTGGACAATATTTACAACAGAAATGCCAAAGATCCTTAAAGCTAATGAGATTGCAAACTAAATGACTGAGATGAAGAAGCTACTTAGCTACTAATGACTCTTCTCATAGAGCTCTGACAGGACAACTGCATTCAGAAAGGAAAAATGTGTTTGACACTCATTTATAAACTAATAGAGTATTTTTCTCCAAAGATTTTTATGATAATTTTTAAAAATGACCTAATATTTAGATTATTTCTAGAAAAATTTGCCTGGCATTTTTCACCTAAAACATTAGATATTTGGAAGACAATTAATGTTATATCAAAATGAAAATAATAATAATAAAAAGCAATAAATATTAAATCTTAAAAAAAAGAAAAAAAGAAATTATAGCATCTTAAATGCTATGATTACTTTGTCTCTTTCAAATTGGTACAGGGCAAACGCTGTGATGAATTTGCTGTGGAAAGGACCCGTGTCTAATTAATACGAAACTGCTTAAGTTTCCCCTGACTGTCCTGACTCTGAGCAGTTCTTGCATGCAACATTTTATGGCAATTTAAAATGGTTATTATATGAAGCATTAAAAATAATTCCAGTTTCTGAACAAGTCCTTTGAGAATATTTAATTTATTATTAAAATTACCTAGCCTAGCAAAGTGATTGGCACTTGCTCCTAAAGATTGATATCTTCATTGTTTTCAACATATTCTGTGTGTCTGTGTGAGTAAAAAAGTGCTGAGATCCTCGGGACACATGCAATCTCATAAATTGCTATGGAAGCTAAATGGAAGTGTTTATTTCCTAAAATGCAAGAAATAAGCATTATGTATAAGATTTAAACATTGATCGGTTTTTTTATCTTCATTTGCAGTACTTGTTAAGAAAGATGTCCTGGTTTTGAGTGTCTAGATTTGTAAAAGTAAGTAGGAGACTGGAAAAATACAGTTAAAGAAACACTCGTAAATACATTCTCATCTTCCTTTTTAAAAGCCCTCATTTTTCAAACATGCAAAGATAGATTTACCAACAACCACTGTGCTTTTTCCCTAGTGAGATGTATTCCCAGCCAGTCCTGACTTTTTCTGAAATTCTCAGCTGCTAACCCTGTGTTCAGGGAACACATCTTGCTGCGGGCTTCCTGGTCTGCAGTGCTTTTACCTGACTGATTTCAATTCTGTTCTTTAGAGAGTCAATAAAGAAGTTTTAGTGCTGCTTTTTATTTTGATGAGGTAGCTAATTTGGGTCAGTTCCTTCCCCTCCTTGTAACCTGGTTCCTTTGCTTCTCTGATGTGGTGAAAAGGTAAACTGTGCAACAAGCCACCGAACATTTTTGAGTTAATGTAGACCATCCTAACAGTGTGTTCATGTGGTTTACTGCTTTTGGACTGCAACTCCAGCCAGAGTGACAGCCTATTTCCTAGCAATCTCAGCATGGTAGGATGATGTCCCTGGGTTTGTTAAGCCCTGAGCAGAGCAGGATGAGGGAGACCTAATGGCCCTGCAGCTCCTTACAACTGGAGGAGCAACTCTGGGGACAGTGATAGGACCTGAGGGAACAGCATGGATCTGTCAGGGGAGAATTGGGATCTTTATCAGGAGGTTAGGGAAAGGTTCTACCCCAGAGATTGGTGGGCATGGCACAGGCTGCTGAGGACAGTGGGCATGGCTCTGAGCGATTAGAGTTCAGGAGAGTGTTTGGATACTGCTCTCAGACATAGGATTTGGATTTTGGGCAGTCCTGTATGGAGCCAGGAGTTGGACTTCGATCCTTGTGGATGCCTTCCAACTCAGTATACTCAATGATTCTATGATAAGTTCAGGTTTTTATACCTTCAAGCTGTTTATCTTTGAGAATCCTTGATGACTCTTTCAAGTGACACAAAACCAAATCCTTCAAAAAGTAGACTATGAAACAAAGTTTTGCCCAAGCCTAAAAAGCCTGGATGTCTTATCTACAGGTTCTTTCAAACCAAACTGCGTTGAGTACTTTTGCAATAGGAAGGGAGGAGGTTGGATGTGTTCTCCTCTTCTCTGACATTATATGATTTGGTTGTGGCTGCCATTTTTTTAAGCTGAGCAGAGGAAGTACTGCCATAGTCCAAACCATACACCTGCTGGATTTGATTACCGTTTTAGACCTATTCTTTGGTCCAAACACATGCATGTTAAATGCATAGGTCTAGCTTCAGAATATATAAGGTAACAAACTGGATGTATGTTTCCAAGTAATGCTTTAAGTAAAGCAACTGTTTTTTTTTTAATGCATATATCACAATTTTTTTACACACAAAACTGTGATTATATCAGTATTAGTAGAAATGTTTTTAATTTGTATCATTTCCTTTTGGAATACTTACACTGTCACCTTCAGTGCAGTCTTTTATGAAGATGGGAACTGTGCATCCTATTGAGGCTACTATGTGTATTTCTTACAGCTATGTGCAGAAAGGAAGCAGTTGGTGATGCTAGTAGTTTGGACAGATTTTTTTAGTGCTAGAAATGTTTTAAGGCTGTAATTTCTTCTTAGATAAAGTGAGGATGTTTACAAAACTGAGCAAAAAATGTGCATATTATATTCATTTAAACTAATGCAACATTCATACTGAGATTTGTCATTAAAAGTAAATATTGGACAGTTCAACTTTTAGTAAAAGTGCATATATGTTGCAAACTATTGAATCTAAGTAAATGATCAGTATGACTCTATCATGGTTATTTTACACTTTAGAGCATGTTGCTACCAAATTTTCAATAACAGAACTAACTAGTTTTTAACATATTTAAAGCTAAAATTTTCTTGAAAATTACAGTTCATACACTTACAGGAAATGCTTCTTAAGAAAATAAGTTCATCAGCTTGCTAATGGTTTACTGTAAAAACCATGAAAGGAGAGTTCAAAATTTTGAGTGATCTGAAATTTTTGAAAATCTGATGCATTTTATGTATGAATTTGAGCCTGATTGGATTGGTTTTGTCAGTCTGATACATGAAATATTCAGCAGTGTCATGACAGAATAACTTACTAATGCGGTAAAGCATTCTAAACATTTGAAATAAGGAAGTAAATTCTGTTCCTTTTGCTTACCTTATTGATAGAATAAGCAGTTATAATTGATTTGCAATTTGACCTTATATATAGCCACATTTGTTATATTTGGAAATAAAAAGAGACATTTCTTTATATAAAAAATAAGCTTATGTAGAAATGATTTTTTTTCCAATTTTCTAGTATATAAAGCTTTTGTTCTTTTGTTACAAATAAGTTCCTTAATTTCTGCATTGTTAGAGCACCTTGATGTCAGTCATGCTTTTTCAGCAGTGGTTCATCACTGTCGGAATGAACTATCTTCGTGGCTAGAGTCTCCTTACTAAATTGGATATTTTATCACTTTTGGAAAGGCATCACCCCTCAGCTTTGAGTGAAGCTCTTACTGGCTGTATTAAAGCATGAAGTTCAAAGATTTGAGTATGCATGAAGATAAGTTTAATGGCAACGATAAATGAGAATTGTTATCTTCATACTTCTCCCTTTATATTATTGTTACCAGATGTAGCCAAAGCTTGTAGCGCCAATTTCGTCAGATTGCTTTGATAATTTTCTTGTTGCCAAGTAGTATATATTTCTTGATGGTAGAATCAGCAATCATATGTTTGAATATGAGTAGAATAAGTGCAACTTCAGAATGGAATCTGAATCTAATTCACTTCCTTCTAGCACACCTGACTTTAATTTTTAATGCCCAACTAGGCACAGTGCTAAGATCAAAGTGAAAGAAAGAGAATGGAGTAAAGCAGTTCTTGGAAAGTGAAAAGAAAGAATGGCATAAAATTGTTTAGTCTTTTATATGTGAAAGAAATATTGGCCTATTTGCCATTTACTTAGGAGTAAACCAGCAGTAAATCTGCTAAAGGTAATTATGCCAGTGTAAACCCCTATTTATCTGAGAGAAAAATCAGGCTTGCTATATTTACTGTGTAAGATATGCCTTGACTTGACAGCAGAAATCTCCCTTCATGTCCCCAGATGGGCTCAGAGGCCTTTGTTGCTCTGGGTTTAACCCCATGCTAAAATGACTGTACACCAAAGGAACTTCTGTATTGTGCTTTCTGTAGTGCCTGTTGCTGCTCTGAGTGAGCATGAGAAGCTGCCGCAGAAATTTCTAATCTATTTGTCTTTAAAGCAGCTGCTTGCTGATAAACAGGATTGAGAATATGTAAAATTAGATTTTAAATTCAAGTGAAATACATGCTGTGACCTATTCCAAAATCTTAATCTACAGTTAAGTCTGGATTTTTCTTGCGGCTGTCAAGGGAGTCATAAATAGCTTGATTTGAACGTTTATTTAAAAAAATCCATGACTTTTGAGAACTTGGGACTTTTTTGCATGTCATGAGGTGGATGTGACAGTAAGCAGTTGTACAAATGTGAAGAACTTCAAAGTATGAAATCTAGACTACATAGGAAGGTAATAGAAAACAGGAGCTTGCTAATTTAGTTGCTGAAGAGATCATCGCTGTGAATTATCCCTGGAAGTGAGTCTTCTAAATAGTGTCAGATTCACAAAACAAAATGTCATGAAAGAAATCATAAGTGTAATGCAGTTTTCACTGTTAGCTCATTTCATTAGTAATTTTTGTATGCTATCACTTTATGTAAATTAATATAGCTCAACCTCTGTCTTGGAACGTATGACTTGCAACACCACTCATAGACCATGGGATTAACTTGCTGTATTACATTGAAAATTCTTTCAGTGGAGCAGTCAAAAACGAATTTTTTATATGCTTAGCTCTGGAATACATTCTTCTCTGTGTCAGGTGTTTTTTTTTTTAGACATCACCCAATCCTTTAAGAAGTCTGGATCATTACTACTATCTGCCATTCTGTGAATGGAAATGAAAATGGAAGTGTTGTCAGACTGCTGTAGTGTCATTGGTAAGCAGTGTGGATTGCTCATGTTTTTTTAGAAGAATTCTGTAGTGAAAGTTATGCACGTGTTCTTCAGGAGAAAGATGAATGTATCTTTGTATTTTTACAAGCTTTGGAATTATTACAGAAATTAATTTTTGTCAGCCAGTTAATATACACTGAGATATAGCCATTAAGTATAGGACTTTAAACTGGTCATTAGTGAGAAGCTTCTAACGTACTGCTTATCTGAAGGTTTTATTTAGTATCTTGCAAACTTGCTTACGGAAAGAGTGCACATTTTATGTGGGAAGGGAACATGGAGCTACGAGGGCTTAGTGCTGTGGGAGTGCATCTGACAGTTGCTGAAACTCCTCACCTTCATATGTAAATCTTTGAGATAAAGTGTGGCTTAAAAAGTGAAGAAGTTTTAGTATAGCATAAGATTCGTCACTGACTTTGCCATAGCAGATCACCTACAAATGGATATTTAGGATATTAAGATGAATTCTGTGATTGCCAAAAGGATGATGAGGATCCTTCACGAATATTTTCATCAAGGCTTTTCCATTAAGTGAAAAATTAAGAAAGCCAAATAAGTAAGCATGGGTATATAGATTAATACATCCCAGGCATCAATAACCTAATGAAAAATTGAATTGGGAAATACCATTTTTGTGTCATAGATTTACTATATACTCATTTTCCTATTTTTTTAAAGAGTGTTGATAATAGAATCAAGTTGTGTTACACACGCAAGCCTGTCATTTTGTACGAGATGTATGTAAAAGGAAATTCAGTAGAAAAATTTAAAACAGAAGAAAAGGGAAACTTTTCATACCAGAAGAAGCTATCTTAAACACAGAACTACTTCAGATTATTTCTACTTCCTATTTAGACATTTAATTATATTAAAGCATAGCTGCTGCTATAGAAAATCTAAACTGTTCAACATATGTTGATTAAAGACATTTAAGTTGCTGCGTTTAACATTTCAGTTTAAGTTTAGTGGTGCTTTGATAGTTTATACATAGAAAGTCTGTCTGGCCTGCAGTAACTAATGGTGAAACTCAATATGTGCATTGTCTTCTGTCTGTGTAATTGCAAATATTAAATTACATCTCCTAGTAACAAGAATCTTATTTCCCTGATGAACAACATTTTGAGCACTTCAACTCTTGATGTAAACCTACATTCCTTACGCTAATTTAAAATGCTTAAGAAAAGCTGTCTCTTGAGAAGAAGGGGACAGGGAGTAGTGTTATCCTTTTGTAAAACTTTTCTTTCATGTAAAGTCATTGTGCATTGTGCCTTATGTATACATGCCCACTCTAACCTGTTGAAGTATAAAGTAACTTTCCAGTTGAAAGGGTTTTGTTATTTCTCCTTAACTCTGGACTCACTGCTTAAGCTATGCAGCAATAGTATTCTTTTTTTTTTGGGGGGGCGGGCTACATTTTACCTCTGGCACTTAAAGAAAGTTATATAAAATACTTCCAGTGTGAAATTGGATTCTCTGTTACAAGCTTTTGAGTGCAATTTCTGAGGGCAGGAATGCTCTTCAAGTACAAATCAGCACAGCTGTATTGAAGATTTATAGCCATTATTTACAGCAGCTAGGGGGCAGACCTTTAGTTATTTTTGTTTTCGATGTAAATTTTTTTTGCTGTTATCTTTTTATTTGCTTGGTTTTGATTATTCTTCATTTCTGTTTCTTCTCTATTTTCGATTTGTTCATCCCCTTATTCCTTACTCTCAGAGTAAAGATGTCCGAAGTTTAAGACTTCTCCTCTATCATTTTTGAGGTGCTATATTATTTTTTGAGAATATTTTTACAGAAAATCAGGTTAATAAGACAATATTGAAAAGCTCTGAAATAATTTCTAAAGCTGTAGGGAAAGTTATGTAATTAAGGATTAAAATGATAACAGGTTTAAAACGCTGTACTTGCACATTTTCCTTCAAGTGTGAAGTGTCTGTGATTCATAAATTCTTTCCAAATGATTCTGAATTTCTCACTTAGAATTAAGAGCAGTACACTTATCTGAAACTCTGAATTTTCTCAGTGTTTTGGAAGATTAGCTCAGTCAGATTACTTAACTTCATGTTTAAAGTAATGATACAAAATATGCTTCATATCATCAAACAGTTTTATGTAATGAAAATATTAATATAATGAGATATATAATCACCATGAAAATGTAATTTACGGCCAGACACTTGTAACAAAATTAATTGTGGTATGCTGTGGCAAATGTTAGACATTTGTTATATTCACAATTGTGTTTGATCTCAGTATTTGATCTGAGTGATACTGGTTCATAATACAGTGTGTTGTTCGAATGTACATTTGTTTTGCTTTGTCTAAATGCCTGTATCTTTCACAGTTTTCCTTTGGAATCAGAACTACAGGAGTTACTTATTTGAGAGATGTGTTGAGTTTTGAATACAAACCTTACAGGGCATGTGAAATATAATTTTAAACTTACCAGGAGAGGAAACATTTTCTTTCACTCAAGCTGATGATTTAAATGGTAACCATAAACCATCAATAGAAATGTATAGTAATGTTAGTCAGAAACAAAACACAAAACCAGTAATTCTAAAAGTATTTCAACACATATATACATAAAAAGTATAAATAAAAAATGGAACATCATTTGATTATGATATTGTTTAAATTTGGTGTTAATTTTTTAACTGTATTCTCTACCTAGATGTACATGATAGCAGAGCAGTGACTCTCTAGGTTAAGGGTATTTTATTACAAACTGCAGTACCAGAGTGAATATGGAAGGAATGAACATAAGAGAACAAAATTTAAAAGTGAATAAATCTTCAGGTGATATAAAATTTTCCCAGCAATTATGTTGATTGAAAAAGTATGAAAAAGGATAGATAGGCAACTGCATTGAAACAAATCACAGAATCATAGAATAGCTTAAGTCACAAGGGACCTGATCATCTAGGTCCACCCCCTGCTATAGGTAAGGTTGCCAGCCTCTAGATCAGGCTGTCCAGAATCCTGTCCAACCTGACCTTGAATGTCTCCAGAGATGGGAAACCACAGCTTCTTTGGGCATCCTATTCCAGTGCCTTAGCATCTTCTGTGTAAAAAATTTCCTCCTCGCATCTAATCTAAATCTATCCTCTTTTAGTTTTAAGCCATTCCTCCTTGTCTTGCCACAATAAAACAGTGGAAAAAGTCAGTTTCCCTCCTGCTTGTAAGTGTCCTTCAAGTACTGGAAGGCTACAATGAGGTCTCCCCAGACCCTTGTCTTCTCCAAGCTAAAGAAGCCCAGCTCCCTAAGCCTGTCTTCACAGGAGGAGATGTGCTCTAGCCCTCTGAGCAAGTTCACAGCCCTTCTTTGGACCTGCTCCAACAGGTTCACATTTATCCTGTACTGAGGACCGCAGGCTTGGACTCAGTATACCAGGTATATCACTCTGCCTTACAAGGGCAGAGTGGAGGGGGACAGTCACCTCCCTCATTCTGCTGGTTGCCCCTCTGTTGATACAGCCCAGGACACTGTTGGCCTTCTGGACTGCAAGAGCACATTGTGGGTTCATGTCAGGCTTCTCATCCACCAGAACCCTTAAGTCCTTCTCCACACAGCTGCTCTCCCAGTCTGTTCTTATGTCTGAGATTACATCGGTCTTGCACTTGGACTTGTTAAACCTCCTTAGATTCCTGTGTGCCCACTTCTTGAGCCTGCCAATGTCCTTCTGGATGATGTCCTTCCTTTCTACTATGTTGATTGCACCACTCAGCCTTGTGTCGACAGCAAACTTGCTGAGGGTACACTCAATCCCACTGTCTGTGTAATTGATAAAGATGTTGAAGAGTACGAGTCCCAGGACAGACCCCTTGTGGCTGGTCTCCAATTGGACATAGAGCTATTGACAACAAGCTACAACCATCCAACCAATTCTTTATCCACCAAATAGTTGATCTAATCCATATGTCTAAAATTTAGAGATAAGAATGTGATGTGGGACCATGTCAAAGCACTTGCACAAGTCCAGGTAGATGACATCAGTTACCTTTCTTTTGTCCATCGATACTGTCACTCCATCATTGAAGGCTGACAGATGGGCCAGGTATGATCTGCCCTTGATTAAGCCATGTTGGCTGTCTTGGATCACCTTCTCATCTTGCATTTGCCTTAACATTTTTTCCCGGAGAATCTGCTCCATGACCTTCCCAGGCACAGAGGTAAGGCTCACCAGCCTGTAGTTCCCTGGGTCTTCTTTTCTCACTTTCTTGAATATGGGAGCAATGTTTCCCTTTTTCCAGTCACCATGGACTTCACCTGACAACTACAATGTTTTAAATATGATGGAGGACTTGGCAACTACAACAGCCAGTTCCTTCAGAGCCCTGGGATGCATGTCATCGAGCTCTATAGACTTGCATGGATTTCAACTTGGTGGTCTTGGACTTGCTCTATTCTTACACTGGGATAGCTTTTGCTCCTCTAATGCCCACTGAGAAGTTCAGGGATATGAGAGTCATGAGAAGCCTGACTGGCCACGAAGACTGAGGCAAGGAATTTGTTAAGACCTCAGCCTTCTCCATGTCTGAGGAAGCCAGCTCTTCCTTTTACTTTATCAGAGGGGATACACTCTCCTTTGCCTGTCTTTTCTGCCGAATGTATTTAAAGAAATACATTCTTTTTATTTTTCACATCCCTCACCAAGTTCAATTCCACCTGTGCCCTGGCTTTCCTGATCCCATCCCTGTACATCAGGGATCAGCCCTCTAAAGAGGGTTTGCTTAGAGTGAGTAGGCAGAATTTTATTCTAGAAATATCCCTTTTCAGTACTTAGAAAATATTTTTCAGTATTTCAAATAGAAAAAAAAAAGTATATAATTGAAAATGAGGAAAAATAAATTGGACTCTTTTCTCTAATAAAAAACTAAATTTACTAATTTCTTTACCTTTTTAAAATCATAGCTCAGGATAAGTTAAAATAAATCATTTCTTCTGTTAATTTTTCTAAACTTTTTTTAGTATTTTACTGATTGAGAATGTTTTTTTTCTGTTTTAATACTTTTTTCCATTCAGTGCTACACTGCTCTTCAATAATTAAAGCTACTTTGTTAACAAGTTAAAGGGAACTAATTTCATTTAAAATGAGGTAGAAGGCTTTTTATCTAGCTCTGTTCTTACGATATTTGGGAAACTGAAACCTAGACCTGCCTTCAGAACAGATTTGCCTCCTATTTTGAAGTTTATTATTGTTGTTTCTCAATATATTTCCATTTATACATTTGTGTGTGTTAAAATAATACGTTTTGTTTCTATTTTTTTGTTTTATTTCCCATTCATGTTATTCAGCAGCTTGGTTTCTCTGTTTTCACTCATTGCACTTGAATACTTCTCATTCCACTGTCTAACTTGCTTTTGCTTTCTTTCTGAAGTTCTTGAGGTGGTTATTCTTACTCTATTTTCTTTGCAGCTTTCCTTTTCAGTATTCCCTGTTGCCCAACACTCGTCTGTGCAATTTCTTTGCTGCCTTCCTTTTCCAGCAGTCCGTTAACTTTATTAGACTTGTAATTTTTTAATCTGGGCAAAGTCTCCCAAGTTTTCCTAACTGATGCAGACGTTATAGGAATGGCAGGATGATCAGTGATATA
This sequence comes from Meleagris gallopavo, assembly GCF_905368555.1. NCBI lineage: Eukaryota > Metazoa > Chordata > Aves > Galliformes > Phasianidae > Meleagris > Meleagris gallopavo. Next base: position 8,024,530 of record NC_139417.1, on the reverse strand, counting down.
CTTCTGATTTTTCTCATCTTAAATGATTTATCTCATCTTAAAAATGTGAGTTTGTCAAAGCAGCATTTTTCTCCGAGTTTATCTTAAAATATATTCAAGCTAATTTCTATGACTACAGCATATTACATACATTAACTGTTGAATATATAATGTAACAGTTTTTCTAACTGTTGCATATATGATGTAACAATTTGTCATTCAAAATCGTTTTGAAAAATTCTTGCATAAGCAAACATATCTTTTTTAATCTATACCAAATAATGCAGAACTGACCATGTGTGACAAATCCTCAGACATCTCCAAATACCTGACATGTAGCATTACTATTTTTTAGGTTTCAAAAGTAATGCAGGTTCCGTTTTCAGGTACTCTGAACGTACAGTTGGGCTAACCTTCAAGAAAAGTTCTGTGATCAGTTCTGTGATCATGCCTTGCAGCATGTAAAACACTGAGATGTAGGAATTCGTTTCCAGCCTGATTTGAAAATCTGTCCATGAAAATATATAGGTGGTTATTATAAGAAGTCTTGTTAAGAATCAATGTCCACCTCTTTCTGTGTTGTAACTGAAATTATGTCTTATTTCACTTTGTATTATCTTCTTTACTGTCTGGAAAATACCTTTTACATTTTGAGCTATATCACAATAAATAGATATAATGAGAGCAAAAACTTTTCAGTGGATATCTGACAGTCCTGCTTAGAAGAGTCCAAGAGTCAGACTGTTTTGTTCTGAGAATTTATTGGTCCCTAAAGAGAAGGAGACAGAGGCTGAGCATTTCCAGATACATAAGTGGATATTATCAGCCCAGGCTTCTTTTGGCCAGCTTCCTGGGGAAGGTTAATTTTAGCATTAAGTTCCAGCTCTTTCTCAGCTGGAGTCTGGCAACAGAAGCCAAGCTTTCATTCCAGGAGCTCCTTTCTGTGTGACAGCTTCTGCTCTCTTGGCTCAGTTTGCCCACTGACCAGTTTTTATAGCCTGTTAAAGTATCAGCTGACTTGAGGGCAGATCCCTTTCTTAAGGAGCCCTATGGGAATTTTATTCTCTCTCTATATGGAAATCTCCCCCTTCTCTCTTAAGTCTTGTTCTTTTCTCTGAATCCTTCTTGTAGCAGTACATTTGAATAATATGTTATGGAAGAAATCTATTACATTAAGTAAAGATGGATGAAATATTTCCTGCAGTGATTGTGCTTAATAATAATAAAAACACTTTTCTTTGGAGGAAGGAATTATTTTTCCTTTTTTGAGCCTCCTCCAAATATGAATTGTGCTCTACCACTTTTGCTTCTGTTTCTTGATGCAATAGGATGCTGTCAGTTTCTAAATTCAAGTCTATATGAAATAGACTGATGTTTCTGATTACAGAATATGTATTTTTTGTATTCATATGTATGAGAATGAATTGAACAGATGAAATTACATAAAAGAAAAAACTCAGGAAACGTTTGACCTGGGATTACTGAAGTGTTAATTCTAAGTACAGAAGACCATGGATGTAATACTGGCCTTCTACTTGAGCACATTGTACGTGATTTGTATTCACAAAAGAAGGTAGTTAACTCATTGCTTTCAACTTTTTTTTCTTAATCAACTTCGTAAGGAGTTAACCATGCACACTGCATTGCTATAGGGATTATTCTGGCGACTGAGCAAGGTAGAGATCAAATATTCATGCAGTCTTTCCAAACAGACTTTACATAGAGCCTTGCCTAACCAAATCGGTAATATTAAGTATGTCATCCCTAGACTTGACATTTGTTCTCTATGACATGGTACACTTGGCTGACTTAGCATTCAGTGTAGATTGCAGGGGACAATGCAAACCCAAAGGATATAATTTCCCCATAAATTCTTGGCTGACAGCGTCAGATCTGTATAAGTTTAGTGTTTTGGGAATGTAGAAAAAAAGGTGTGTCTTATGTAAGTTATTGGTTTGTGCTATTGTATTGGAGCTATTTTATACAGAATTGTTTTTAAAAGGCACTATATACACTAGTGCAATAAATAATGCAAAAACATTATCTAACAAGATTTGGAGGAAAAAAGGTAAATTTATTTCACATGGAAAAGTTTCATGTCATAAATCTTTGGTTTTATTCATGGGATTTCTAGAAAGACACCAATCAGAATTTGAAGCCTTATTTTGCTTAAACACTGTAAAAATTAGCTTTACTTCACCCAAAGCACTTTCAGCTTTCTTTGAGACAATGTGACGTGAGAAAATTGACAGCTTTAGACAAGACAAAAAGGAAGGTGTTTCTGTATTTTAGGTACAATGGGCTCAGTGATTCTTAGTAACATAAAAGTGGATTTAAACATTCTTTTATGTCATAAGAATAATGAATAACCATAAAAAAAGTAATGAATCACATTATTAATCTGACTGGCTTTGTAATCCTAATGGCAAAGCCTTGATGAGCTGGAAGAAGCAGAAAATGTGTAGAAATGCCAACACTTTGGATGGAAACAATGCAATTGTATCTCAGGAAGAAGTATTTTATTTACATTTTTTTCTAGTTTCACATCTTTTCAGTTTAAGTTTGTGAAGTAAAGCAAAATTCTGAAGGATTGTTTTCTGGATTGTGTGAGCTGGGGAGGTAGCACCAGGGTAATAATCAGCTCATTCCACTTCTCTATTGCTCTTGTCGTCAAGTTACTGTGAGGGCTGTTATCTGAAGAAGCATTTGTTTCAGAAACTTCTCATGGTGCAGCTGTACTTTGCTACTTTGAGCTGCAGTCCTGAAGGGAGTAACAAAAAAACCTATTCAAACTGAGTAATCATCTCTCATTAAAAAAAAGTTTTCTCTCATGGAAATCTTATAAACCGATTGATTTGGAGATGTTATCTCCTTGGGCACCATCATATCCATTCTTCCTCATATCCAGGCACTCTGCAAATATTGTAAATTGAGAAGATATTGTACTCCAAGCAGCTATAGATATAAAGCTTTATTCTACTGAGAAATAACCAGGTATTTTGATAGCTATTGAAGCTGCTTATGAAATCCAAGAGTATTTTAGCATGTAATGATAAAATAAACATGCCTTTTTCCAATTGCCTTGGTAAAGCCAAAGATTAGTGCAAATCTCGTGCTTTAGTAAATAAGTTCTAAGCTGCAAGTTTTTTAATAATGTATTAAAGATTTTGTATGATAAATTCTCAATGTCACGTTCATTTGAATATTCAGACTTTTTCTGACTTTCAAAAAATTTAGTTACAACACTCATCTATTTACTGTGTGTTTACCTACTTAGAAGGAAGAAGCAGTGGAAGGAAGGTAGTGAAACTGAAACACTTTGAAGCATATCTCTTTTGTCAGTTCTGTGATGTCAAACTGTGTAAGCACAAGGTGCTCCTCAGTGAGTTTGTTTTGTTAGTTGAAATCATGCTAAAAATGAAAAATGTCATTAAATTGTATCACTAATGTCAGTGAAAAGCTATGGAGCCGTAGCTCCACCCTCCGAGGGTGAAACTTCAGATAGATGCTTTAAAACTTGTTAACGTAGATTTTGAAGTACTTGAACGTGATATACAATAACTAGCACCCGATTGGGTAACAATGTATGACTAAAAGTCTGTTGTGCTTTCTAAGGACTATTCATGTCTGTTGAGTGTTAACGTAGTAATATTTTTTACATGGATGGTAGGGAAAAATATTTTCAGGTTTTTTTTTTCATTCTAAATAGTCATTCAGACTAAGAATGTTTATTTCCTTAGAAATTATGCATGGACAAACACATGTACACACAAATGATAATGAAAATTTTTTTTTGAGTACTTGACTTACAGTTTTAAAATCCGTCTGTTGGTGAGATTTAACTTAATCCCTTGAGTATTTAAGAACCATTCCTGAGACTGTCACCAAAAAGTGGCAAGACTAGCACTTGCTTTTCATTGACAGGATGCCCCGTAAGAAAGATGTTTATCTGTAAGGGTGCTGGTTTTCTAAATAGAAATAATGTTTCTTGTAAGCTCTTGGAATATATACACTTTGTGAAATACAGAAAGAGTGGAATAGTGCCTTTTCATACAGTTCATGGTACAGATACGTGGCAGCTTACAGAGGTAAAAATTACATGTTGTCAAAGCTACACTCATTTCCTATCAGATAAGAACATAAATTTTTGAAGATAAATAAAGTTGTAATAGTTCTTGTAACAGATGCTCAAAGTAGGTTATTATTCAGGAATAGCATTGTATTCTTACAAGTATGCCTGCTGCCAATGTTTGTTAGAGAGTAACAGAGGTTACCTGAGGGGTTATTCTTTCTGGGTTTAAAAAGCCTGGGAGGAACTCAATCATATTTGGTATTCCAAGATGTTAGCATGTGAAAAAAAAAAAAAAAAAAAAAAAAAAGTCTCTGCTTCCTGTAATGAGGCCTTTTTGAGAGAACTGTTTGTAATTTACTAGACATAAACTCTTCTCTGCGTTAGCAGATCTTTGCCAATCTCATGCCTATCCCAACAAACAAAAACTGTGTTACTGATTCTCCTCTCCCTGTGTGTACTTCAATGTGGTCCTGTTCCTGTCAATGTATTTTCTTCAGATTTATATAGCACAAATAGAAGAATAATCGGATCCTTTCCTCTGGTTTTATCTATGGACTGTGCATCAAATGACTTATTTTAAAGCAGTTGTGATTCAATGGGGATGTTTTTAATTTGCTGCCTGTTCTCTTTACCTCTCAGGAAAGAATTTTGTAAATGCTGAATAATTTTAGAACATGTTTTCTTGGTTAAGGGTTGGATCATATTTTAAATTAGTTTTAAGAGGAAGGAAATAGTGTAAATGCTGTGGAATTCAGATAAGCACTGTGCGTAGGAAACAAGTACTTTAATTTAGGGTGCCTAGAATTGGTAGGTCAAGCTGATGATAATAAAGGACCAGATCTTAACTTTGTTTCAGAAAACATGTAATCAATATTCACTCTCCTGTGCTATTTCCTTTTTGCTCGAGAATTTATTTTGGTTAAACTGAAGTGTGCAATTGCATGGATATTCCACAGGGTGTCACGAGGCAGTTGTTAGAATCATTAATACTTGGATGAAAGTAAGGAAAGCAACTCAGTGTGCAGTCTGCTGAATGCCAGTTAATGTAATTTTAGATGTGACTAATACACATGCCATAAAATAAAAAGTTCTTAACTCATTAACACGTGTATCTTATTTCTGTATCTGTATAAAACATACACATGAAGAAAAATATTACTAGAGATCGTTTACAAGAACTATTCTATGCCAAGTTTTCACCAAACCGTTTCTAAATATACCTTAATGTTTTATAGCTTACCGAACAAGTGGAATAATTTTGCCCGGAGTAGTAATCTGACATACCAGACCATGTATGTATATAGTGGTAATTTAAAAAATGCAACATTTGCATTTTTCTTGCTGATATAAACACTTTCTAATTGAAATCTACTCCTTTAAATTTACTTTCAAATTTTATTTTAATTTAATCTTTTTATTTCTTTTTAAATTTAAATTTATTTTAACTTCATACAATACACACAGCTGTGCTCCAGGCATAATAATTTGTTAATTATTTGTTATGTTTTTTTCCATGTGGGGACCAATTTTTCTATTGTCTTAAGTTTGAGTTCTGTGAAAATACTCGTGTGAAGAATTCATCTTCAGATTTGTAACAGAATCTTTAAATGTAGTTTAACAGTTATTATGGAGAATCCAGATTCTGTTTAAGTCTGAATTGCTTGAAATGGAAATAATATTGGCCATGAAAAGAATAACATTATTTTATAAAATGAACAGAAAAAATTAGTGACTTGTCTCATAGTGTTTATATATTGTCCCACTACTTGTTTAATTTGAATAAGTATTGTAACCATCTTTTCAGTTTCATCTTTATTTTTTATCCTTCCTAATGATCATACATTAAGAAAATATCTAATCTTTGACATCTTCAGGATATAGGAAGTTTGTTTTTGCTGCAATGACCTTTTCTTATTCATTGAGATCATTTGATTGGGATGATGGAAGAATATTATCCACTGCTTATAACATAGAAGACAGTCATTTATTCACAGCCCTTCTACAGAGTTTAAAGTTTCTGTATTTAAACACTGTCATAAGGAAAAAAAAAAAGTGCTCAACTTTATGCAGAATGTGCATAGAGTGCACACTACCATCAGGAGTAGGAAGGCTACTGTGATTGCTTGGCTGATCAAGACTGTATTATGGTTAAGATTTATTTAAAGATTTCATTAAAATGTCTTTATATATAGATATATAATCTATATAACAAACATATCTAACGTAAAATATGAAGAAATACAATGTATATCTGGTACCGTTTTTAGTTTCTTCCTTATTTTAGACTCCATATTTGTCTGGAAAACTGGAAGTTCGTTCTTGATATCTAATAAAAATGTTCTGCAACTACAGTGCTCTCCAACTTCTAGTAACAATTTACAATCCAAACTGCTCTGTACTTTGTATGATAGTGAAAAGCCATGAGTTTATTTCAGTTTTTTAATGAAACTCTCAGTAATTTATACAATCAGGTTGTACTATCCAGAAACTACTGCTTTTCTGCATAGTGGCTTAGAGTGCTTGCTAGCTAAATAGATATTCATAGTCACTTGCTTTGTTCTGTACTGTGACCGATTACCAGTGAGAAATCAAGGCTGACAAGGAGAGAGCCTTGATCAAAATTTCTGTCCATACAGACAGAAGTACAAAGCAACTCAATTCCATCTATTTTCATTATTGAGAGTCATAGCACTTGATATATTTTTGTGAAAGTGTGATCAGGGAGCAGTAAGGCAGTACTGCTAAGGTGTGGGGATTGCATGTGTGTTGATATCAGTGTAGGCTGGATTCCTGCTTTGCTGTCTTGTAGCGCAATGTCTTCTGAAAGAAAATAGTGTTTCCTAATTTATTTAAATCCATGACAGGAAACAAAACCAGTTGCATAGGATGATGTGCATCATGCTCTGTGGTAACACTTTGTATGCCTTTTGACAACCGTGCTCCTTATCTAATGCATTTTTTTGCGGATCTTATGTTATATGAAAAAAAACTTCAGAAATAGAATATTTTAAACTTTTTCTATACATCATATATTGTAGAGCAGTTAAAGTCGAGAGATCTCATTATGTTCTCAAGGTCATTTGCAGACATGGGAATGTGACCAGGTTTCCATATGCTGTAATTCATAAAGTCTTTGAAAATAAGAATCAAAACAAAGTATTGTAAAGATGAGGGGGGGAAACTAGTAAAGTGATGAATGCTGTATTTAATTTCTACAATATTCTTCTGCTTTGTAAACTCCCATGGAGTTTCATAAACTCTGTGGAGTCAGTTCTTATTTGCACCGTTTGTCTTTTGTGAGGGTCATTCATTATTTAATTTGTTTATTCTAAGACAATAGATTGATAAACATGTCTGCTGAAACCATATACCTTTCATTTATCTGTTAAACATATTTTTTACTTGCTCAAGTTCTGTCCTGTCAGAGGTTCTTCCTGTTAGAACCTTTCTTTCAGAAACAGTGATTCACAGAAATCATTTGTGCATCTATGTATTTTATAGAACAGGAATATAACTAAATACATATAAGTTTTGGCACAATTTTTCATTTCAGTTTTTGTAACGCTTTTTGTGAGTTAGACTCCCACTGCAGATAGTGAAAGCTCTGCATTCACAAAGAGTGTTCTTACTCTTACCTTACAGATTTAGGCATATTTTGATGTATTATAAAAAGAGGACTAAGCAATTATTTGTTTCAATTTGTGCTAAATGTTATCAAGCAAGCTTAGGTTTTATATCAGTGATGTATTAGCGAGTAGCACCAAGAGCACAGGAAGAAGGGAGGTTGATTCTACTGACACACAATTAATAAAATTGTACACAAATAATAAAATTGCTTGCCTTATCTACTTTGTGCCCAGAAGATCAGTGTCTTACAGCTATAGAATAAGATTGCCATGACCATCAGAAGCTGAGTGCATTTGTTCAGGCTTGTTTCCAGGATCCAGCTGGTCCTTGTGGACAATTGTTTGTACAAAAATTTTCCAACTCGCAAACCAGGGTTTTTATAGAAAGAATTAGATCTGCTTTAAGTAGTTTTATTGTCCAAAATACACCTTAAATCTTCACGGTGTTAAATAAAAGGGAAATAAAGGGTGGATTCTTTGCACTTTTCTGTTTTGTTTTGTTTCATTTTGATTTTTGAAATATAAACACCCTGACATTTGTCTGGATGAGTTTATTTTACAGCACAGCACTATAGAAGAAATTGTTGTTAGGTAGGTAGGTTATCTTCTCTCCTATTCATTGATTTGGGACTGAGGAAATGAATTTTGCCTCTCTCTCTTTGTTCTTATTGCAGCTAGAATCATCTAAAGGGACCATTCCACATGTACTTTGAATTACTGAGATAATGCAGTACCTTAAACTAAAGTGATTAATAACAAAATATTTAAATAATAAAATGATTGACTGTGCTGATATTGTTTTCTTTAATTTATTAGAAAATATTATTTTATAGCAAAGGACAACAAATCAGAGAATATAAGTTTAAAATGTTCATATTATATAACGTATAAATTTACAGTATATTGAAGTATGTGTATTGTATGTATAACGTACACATTCCATTGCTCCTATTGCCCAATTCTCTGCTGGAATGGTAAGACAAAGTTTATGATTATTATGATCTGTTTTTATTTTCAGATTGAAAATCTACAGGAGCAACTTAGGGACAAAGACAAACAACTAACTAATTTAAAGGACAGAGTGAAGTCATTGCAGACAGATTCTAGTAACACAGACACAGCACTAGCCACCTTAGAAGAAGCTCTATCTGAAAAGGTAATGTGTTCTTATGCAACAGCACATTATGTGCTGCTCCTGCAGGTGAAGCATGTCCAGAAAATGTCTTTTTAAGTTGTTCTGGCACCTGTAATGATGCCTATGGGCATTGTCAGGAAAGCAGGTGGGCTCTGTTCTGGCATGAGGGACAAGGAGTGATTCCTGACTGATGGTGTGAAATGGAATTCTGAGGTACCTTTTAAATGGGGATAGAGTACTGTCCCAGGACACATTACAATTTTCCCTTTCTGGATGAAGGGAGTGCTCTTTCACTGCATAAACTGAAAGGCATGGACACCTGGCTTTGATAGAAGGGAGAGAATGGGGTATTTTGATGGCTTTATGATCTTGATTATCCTGTTATTTTGTTTGGTAAACAGAGCCAAACTATAGAGCCAACAGCAATTGACAGTGCCAGCTGCTCCCATGGCTTACTATGCTTAAGCTATAAGAGAAACTGGAATTTATATTAGAAACAAAACTGAATGAGAAACAACAAAAATCCTGGAGAATTATTTCCAACTTTCCTACCCCTCCACCTGCCCTTTAAAAACTACATGCTTTTAAACAGAAGCTGGCCCACCTGTTTCAGCAAGGTTTTCTTCTACCAGTTTACTTTGTATAGGAGGAATGAATTTACGCAAAAAATACCCAACCAAAAAATACAAGTAAATACTTTTTTGCATCTAACAGATCTTCATAATATCACTTCAGTGTGCACAGGTGAGCTCAACTAATTGAAACATGATGTGCCATTTTGCAGTGTGTACTACAATGATGACATTCATGGCCATCATTAAAATGCCACTGTGATGTTGGTATTAGCACCTAAATTGCTGATGTTAATTTTTTTATTTATCTGTATGTTTAATCATCTTTGCTTGGTAGACAACAGGGGAAAAATGGCATTTCTAGTAATTACGGTTGATTCATATGGATGATTTTGGAAATTAGAAATCTGGACACAGCATATTATAAGTAAATGTCAGGAATTGCTTTTTAATTTGCTTTTCTTCTTGGATATCATCTGCTCTAAATTAGTCCAAGTTATTAATTTCTTGATATGCCCATAGAATTTCTCTATGCTAAGAAGCACCTCTCTAACTATTGTTCTACTGACGTCAGTACAGAAAGCAGAATTAAACTTGATAGTAGTTCTCCTGGGCAATTGAACATGAAGTGCATCACTGGAAGCCAAAGGAGTCATGTATCCCACATTTTGCCTCAGTTATATATGTTGAAAGAGAAAATGCAATTGAATCTTTGGTCTATTTCTACTACTAGAAATAGAAAAGTTGAAGTACCACTGAGTTAAAGTAAAGTGAAAATTAGTGAGTGGCGGCAGTTAACTGTTTTCATGCCTTTTTTACACCAGTGTCATTCTAAAATCTAATGAAATATGTATAGAAGTTTTTATGATTTTTGAGATGTTTTGAATATAATATGAAACTAAATATTCTATTAATCTCAGATATAGAAACTAAAATTTCACTAAATTCAAGATGCAGTATTTTTTTAATATAGCAGTGTGGAAAGTTGGGCTATAGATTTTCTTTCCACATGTGAAAACTTAAATGTGATGAACACTTCAGATCCTGATGTTATGGAATTTTGAGATTTCTGAAATGAAGATTCAAATTCTGTTTAATGATGGTAGTTTTACTGTTTTGGAAAAGTTAGATGATCTTTGAATGCTAGGTGCTAATCCTCTGAAATCTTTTTTTTTTTTTTTTTTTTTTTTCAATTTATGTCTACTTCATTTGGAATGTCATGGATATATATGAGCAGATACTTTTTAAAAGCAATGTGATTAGATTTTTTTTTTTTTTTTTTTTCCCTAAGCGGCATTGAGGAGAACTTGCATGGATTCTCTAAGGCTGAATTCAGTACAAATTAGTCACTTGCTTAAATAAAGTCAGTGATGAAGACAACAGTATTATTTTGCAAGACATCGCTTTTAAGTAATGTGATGAAGCTGAATTGTGTTGTGGTATTTGATGACTGTTTCAGTCACTTAAGCAATGCTACCTTTGTAAGTCTGCAAGCTTCAGTGAGGCCATGCTTTCAAGGGTAGGTTTCTCAATCTTAAGTGTAGTCTCTGGGACATATTTTTATACACTAATGAAAAACCAGTAGGCTTCTTCTGGAAGTTCTAAATGAGTTGTGATGTCTAGATTCCTTATTTCTTTTGGAGTTACTACCTTGGCAGTTTATTTTTATATTGATGTCTCGTCTCATCTTTAACTGTGTCCAATTTTTCAGTCCATCCCAGCTGCTTCTCAATTTTTAACATCAGCAGACTTTATCAATTTATTAACTTTTTCCACTGTGAATACAGTTAGAAATACAGAATAGATTTTTGCCCAAAACAAGAACACTTGGTTGTAGATTCTTAATAACAAAATAATTGTTATAAGTAATTTATCAATTTAAATTTGCAATGCTGTCAAGCAAGAATGCTGTTTTCATTCAACAATACAGAATTTCTAAGGACATACAATGATTGTCAGTGTTTTGTATACCCCTTATTTTTTTACAGGTTAAATCCTCTATAAGCTAATCCCTTCCCCCACTCTAGAAATGACATCAAACCTATTTTGCAGCTACGTCTTGTCTGATGTTACACTCAGCTTTTGACTTTCATTGTTAAATTCCCTGGTTGTCAGAATCTTAAGTTTGTTCACAGATAAATAAAAGCACAATGGGAAGATCATTTAAAATGGAACTGAAAATTATTTATATCAGTTTAATTAACCAGAGTTCACTAATACTAATTTTAGTTCCTTATTTTATGCAAATAAAAAAATTAAAACAGGATCATATAATTAAATTAAATTATGAAGCTCTTTTTAAAGTTTCAAAAAGGAAACGTTTCATTGTTTTTGAAAGTACTCAGGCTGAGAGTTAAGCTCTGAACTAGAAAATAGGACTTCTAATTCTTCATGAACGGTAAATTTTCTCAAGTGTCCCTCTCCAATTTTTTTTCACATTATGAGATTTGGTAGCTTGGATGTATTATAGATATATGAAAATAATGAAAATTTCCTGTAGTGAACTGTAATCTTTCATTTTTCAGATGCTATTGCTGATATTGCTTTTTCTCTTTCGGGAATCAGAAGTGAACCAACACAACTTTAGGCATTTTTGAGCACATTTAGAGCTCACCGGAAAAATGTACTCTTTCAATTCCTTATACATAAGCTTAGAGACTCTGCTAGGTGCTAAAAATTCTTGACAATGTAGATTGCATTGCAGTAAACAAAAAATAAATTCACTCCTCTTAAAAAAATAAATTCAACTTTAGAATATGCAGAAATGCTATCAGCTCCCTTGATGTTTTAACAAGAAACTTTTGAAAGAATATCTCAGCTCTTGCGCTGGTCCAAAGCAGCTCAAGAGGCTGCTTTCATGAAGCTGATATTCATAAAGTTGGTCCTACTGTAGCAGCATACAGAAGATAAGCAATTGAGTATAACTGATAATAGAGCTATATGCTGTGGCAATTCAGTTCCTGCTTCTGTGATAAAGTGCAAATAGATTAGACCTGTGAGGTCCTAGATTAGTGCATAGGAAAGCTTGCCAATGCAAATAAGACTGAAACAAGAACACATTGTTGGGATTTCTGTAAGCTAGTTGTTAATCAAATAAAACATGGTATATTAGGGCCTTTTAACACATGTTTTTGACATTTAGCTTTATGCAGCTGACAAGCAAATTAGTCGTCTTTTGTGATTGAATGAAGAAAAATGTATACTATTTTATTAATAAAATGAACTAAGTGCGTGCTTAATATGTTTTAGAAGAAAAAATAGTGTTGTGTAGCTTAGAATTTACTCTATGAAACAGTGATATTGTGCTCAGTACATCTGCTGTAGTTTCCATGGAAATAAAAAGGAGGCATTATTTTCAGAGCGATCAATGTGTATGAACACATTTCTGTATGAAATCCTGCCAGGTGTTGGTACAGCCTTGGAAACAATTGTGCAGAGCCAAGCATTTTTCAGTTTTGGCTACTTTTTTTTTTTTTTCCTAAGGAGAATGTAGTATGTTATCATTGTATTTTTCTTTCTAAGTAAAATTAATAGGGTTATGAGTTTCAAATGTAGCAGTCTTTGCTGTGTTATGTGAAGATTTTCACGGTAATGCTAATTCTCTAAACAGATATGTTCAACTAGCTAAGACTTGGGAACAGATTTCCTTTTGTCAGGGGAGTACGGGATATAAAAAGAAAGCAGCAGCATGATTTCAGGTTTTGAAAAGGTTTTCCTCAAGAATTCAGGAACACATAATAACTGTTCCAATGTAGTCAATACAGTGCTGATTCTCTTCTGATATATTGAAGAGATTCCAAATACATTTGCAATCTTAGGCATAAATATTTAGTAAAGATCTTAATCTGATTATTTAAAAACTCCTAATAATATACATTATAAAACATGTGTGATGTGCTTTTTATTCCAAATATTGGTAAAGCAAATAACAACTGATAGCCAATCTTACATAACTGGAAGGAAAAAAATTAATTTGGAGCATAAATGTTTGAATTGAATTGGTTCTACAAGGGGAACCAATATAGCACATATTTTGCACCTAGATCTAGTTTCATGTCCAAAAACAGATTAGTCATTTAGCAAGCATCTATATTCTGTTTATACTCCATGTTTGCTTTCAATATTTGATCTTAACAACTTATGCTACATAATAACATATAGCACATAATAATTAGTTTACTATTTACACATAACACAAAAGGAAGTTTATTTTTAAACATTTAAAGTAAGGATATAGAACTATAAAAAAAATGAAATTGAACTTGCCAAACATGCTGAATTGTAAATACAGTGGAGTCTACAGTTAGCTTTTAAATAAGTGACAAATATTAGAAATTCCAAATAGATTAACATCCCTTTGAGAAGCTGAACGTTTTGCCAAATGTATTGGTAGAATGTGATTTTGATGAATATAGTCAAGACTTAACAAAACCCATACTAACGCTTTTAATTTTTTGCATTTACCTTTTAAAATTAATTGTCCAGTTACCAGCTGGTGATTTCAGCAGTCCTTATAGCCAATACAAGTCAGCAAAATATTAAAAAACATGGCTAAGTTTAAACATGCAGGGGCACGTTAAATTAGATAGAGAATGGATATCGTAAGTTGGGTAGGATATTTTTTCTGTGATTTATACAACTTACAGTTAGTAAGTGATTGATTTCTAAAACTCATCTTGCAGCCTGTATAGAGGCTACTAGCAATCAAAACAACCAAACTCAAGCTGAGCAAACCAGGCATGGCCTTTCTGTTTTGAACTTAGATACAAAGACTTCAATCACTTACAAATACAGGAAATACACTAGTGAGTTGAATAACTTTCCGTATCTGTCACAACATTAGGCATGCTCAGGGCAGCATACCTATTTAATGAAGTTTCTGTACTATGATACCCTCAACAAGTATTTTAAATCTTGATCTGAAGTTACTGATGGAAGAAGTCTTCCATTGACTTTAATATTCCTCTGTTTCTGAAGGCTGGTTTTTCTAATTGCTACTTAATGTAAGTCAATTTTATTATACTTTTTCTTAAAATGGTACCCAACTTTTGCATTTTGCTATTCTTTCCCTTGTTAGGAAAGAATAATAGAACGCTTGAAGGAGCAAAGGGAACGAGATGACAGAGAAAGACTTGAAGAAATTGAATCTTATAAAAAGGAAAACAAAGACTTGAAGGAGAAAGTTAATGCTTTACAAGCTGAACTGACAGAAAAAGAGGTCAGTCTTCACAATAAAATCTATATTCTTGTATGTCATCGTGATGAAAGGAAGTGCATTAGGATTACTCTTGAATCATTTAAAGTACTGAAATTTTGCCACTTCAATGGTCAGCTTCTGAACTGCTGTTTTCTAAGGCATTCTTCATAGTCCTCACTTCTGTGCATAAAATATCGCTTCACTTTTTGCGTAGATGTGTATCGTCTTCTCTACATTTCCCTCTCCATAAGCTTCCAGAAGGCTCAGAGATTCCATTGTTGCTTGTTTTCACTTGTCAATCAGATCAGTAAACTTCAAAATAATTGCACCTCCAGAATATAATGTCAATTAGCCTGTATTATGAATGTTTCTGTGTTTCACTATATGCCAGCTCCTGTGGTTCCGTCACTTGTATTCTTAAAATACTGTCTTTGGCTATAAATGCTTATCTTTGTGTCAACTGTTTTTGGGGAAGTGGGGGGAACAGCATCAAAGTGATTACTAAGATGGCAATAAGTTAGTGTCCTGGTGACTAGGAATTAACTTTTTGCTCTTGATCATTTTTCAGTCTAGTTTAATCGATCTCAAAGAACATGCATCTTCATTGGCATCAGCAGGGCTGAAAAGAGACTCCAAACTTAAGTCTTTAGAAATAGCCATAGAACAAAAGAAAGAAGAGTGTAGTAAGTTGGAAGCACAGTTGAAAAAGGTAAGTTCCATCTTAAAAAAAAAAACAAAATCCAGCTATAATCAGGAAAAAAAACAAACCCCACCAAAAGCTACAAAACCTCTCATTTTGAACAGATTAACTAACTTACTCTTCTAGAGTAATTCTAAATCTACCCATACTGTTTGCTGATGCTTGCGTAAAATACTTCTATTTTAAGAGACTTTTACCAAAGCCACTAGAAACCTCCAAAATTATATTGAATACCTCTGTGAGGGAATTCTGAGAATCTGCGGCAAATCAATGAACTGGGAACAGGATGTTGGAGGGAAAGTAGAAGGGCAGAGAGAAATTATCAGACCAGCAATTTGTATGTGAATTAATTTATCCTTGATTAGAAGTAAATGGAAATGCTTATAGCATAAGAAATAATTAAAGCAGCACTTTCTAATGAAAAAAGTCTGCTTCTAAGATGGAAATTCTAGTTAGTTTTATTTCTGCATTCTTTGGCTTTGTTGATGAATGTGTGTTTGTGATAATTAAGCAAAATAATACAAAGCTTACTTCAACTATCAGTTCATAATTTCAATTCAGATAGTGTAACCAAGCAGCTAAAGGAGAACATACAAATGCTGTATTTTATAATGTGGTTTCATTTAAATTTGTGTTAATTTATGCGTTACAATATTTTTTGCTTAAATGATTTGCAAGTTTGTTTATGCGATTTCTACCATACATTGTTTCTTTGTTTTTTTTTCTGTGTCATTTGGTAATGTCTGCTCTCAGTGTTCAAATGCCAACGTCATGATGTGTTTGATGGGTTTAGGCAGTATGTTTGCCTTCTGCAATTCATAAGTGTGGAGCAAACATTAACTTTTGATGTTTCATTTTCTAGAAAAGTATTCATTTATTCTATGAATGCTACCACTATTTGGATAATATTCTGAATTTTTCTTTTTAACGCAGGTTGAGTAGTACTGCTCTTTAAGCAGGATTTTGGAACAAGGTTATTGAAGGGCACTTACATTATCTGTGAAGAAGTTCTTGCAAAGCGTAAAAAAGAATACTAGAATGTAAAACTGAAAATTCTATTCTTTTAATATGTTTTTGAATATCTGCAGTTAGGTGCCTGTGTTATATTAGTTGCGGAGATGAGCAGAGAAAATCTTTTCAGATAACGCATACAAAAGCTTTTAGTTAAACACAAATACTTTATAAGTTGCATAGTTTAAAAGTGCTATGGATACCTGAATTAGAATATGGAAATAAGCTGTTTTCATGCGAGTCCTGTTTTTTAATTTTCTTTTGTTAGAAAATGTATACATTTACACTGTACTTCACTATAAAATATACTTCATTATAATCTTAAATATCTTATTTGTCTGCAATTAGAAAAACAACAACTAGTAAAATAAATGAACAAACGAACAACAACAAAAAACCCCTAAGGCACAGATAACTTCAAAAATAAAAATACTGTGGAAGAATCTGAGATCCTAATTCAGTCTTTTATGGCTGTACTTATAAACACATCATGTGGTCATGGAAAAATAAGCATTTATAAAAGTTGGAGAGAATCTAGGGCATCTGTCATATAGAAAAGGGAGTATGTTCCTTGTGTATAAATACAAAGGATTATTAAATGAAAGTTGAAAACATAATAGCTGCATTATATCATAAATAGAGCATAAAGCCCTGATGGAAATTCACCCAACATTTGTAGGGGACCAGGTATTTCCACAATAAAATGTAGTAACAACCTTCTTTGTGGGCATATTTAATTGAATAGAAACAGTGACTGTTAATACTAGTAGACTCCAAACAGTAATTTTCAACTCACATTTTCACTAATAAAATATTTTATGTTCAAACTTGTAAATATCTTGTGTTAAAAGTAATTGGTCCCTAGAAATCTACCTTCACCACGTTTTTACTTTTTAGAAAACTAACCGAAACAGAAAAGTGAGTTATTCTTGCCTGTGTCTGACTTAGAATAGGAGGGAGCATCAGCGTACTTCAGAGTAAATTAACCTACATGCCTCATAATTGTGCTTATTAATGAACATTAAACACTAAGGAAGCTGGAAGCATAGTCTGTATCTTCTTGAAAGGTGACACAAGATTGTTAGTTTGAGAAACTTGACTGCAACTTATGATTCTTCTCTCTAGTATGATATAGATAAGGCACTTTTCATTATGATATTTTAAAATGATCATAGTTAAATGTTGATTTATATGCTTTACCAAGTTCTATTAATAAGTATGAATATAATGTGCTTAAGTGCTAGGATTTACAGTTTTCCATGAGTGTTAATGGTAGTAAGAGTTGTGCCTGAAAAAAAATGCGTACAAGGGACAAGTATAATCAAAATCTGATTTTGTTTGTTTCTTTTTTCCTCCTTTTTCCATATCCTATTTTTTTTTGTGAGAGAAAAAGGTTCATTTTTTTAATAAGAAATTTACCTTTTTAATTGAATCTGATCAAATACAAATAGTTTTTATTTTTTACTCAGTTGTTTTTGCTTTTCAGTAAGAAAACACTGTATTCGTTTTAAAGAGTGGACATGTTTGAAGTAATAAATAAGATGTTTATAATGAGTAATTATTCAAATGACCACGCAATATTTTTGTGCACAAAATAATGTTTAAAGCATTAGGAATGTGTATTAAACAATTTGAGACAAAGATGAAGGACTGAAATTCAGGAAGTTTAAAAAAAAAGTCATAAAATAAGAAAAAGAACAATGTTCAGTGCTTTCTGTGCCAAAATTCCGCAGATGACTTCTTGACTTACATTGTGTTGCTATTAGTGAAAGAACAGCAGGAATTAACTTAATAGGTAGCTAAGTACTTTCTATGCGTGTCCATATATATATATATATCTCTCTAACGTGTGTATATATATATATATTTACATATAATCTTATTATCCACTTCAGAATATCCTCCTTTCGTTTGTCATTATCTTAAATTTAGTTGCTTACTGACATATTTGCAGTTGCCAAAGGACTTTTGCCAAGCTGTACTGTTGAAAAGTCATTCTGCATAGAAAATTCAGTATTGTGTTAAACAAAAAAGAAGTAATAAATATAATGATAAAATTTAATCAATGACTTACTATTACCATCTTTGAAGCTTTGGTGATAAATTGCAGCCTCAGCCAAAAGCACTTCTCGTGATTCATTGCTTGAGAGCAGCACTTAATGTATCATCAAAAGTGGACACCTTTCTTTATTTCATGGGTTATTTAACTTGAGAAAGGGAAAGTAACACAAACCTTAAATTTCTTACTCCAGCTATTCTTTTTTAGGAGCCAAAGTCAACATTTATGGTTCCCCAGTGCCTCTCACTTTCACCAAGGAATGTTTAGAATCTTAAATTTCTACTTTTCTATTACAAGGTCTTCTGTGCAAATGCACTGGTTTTGTTGAGCTAATGCTGTTTTCCTGGATCTTTCCTTCTTTTCCTGTCTGTGCTTCACTCCCTTCCAACTTTGCAATGTAGCAAGCTGAACAGTTGTTCAATCAGATGTACAATCCTGTAAGTTCTTTTTAAGATGTCCTCTGTAACATACAAAGCATGAGGATCCATTACCTTACTGTGTTGTGCTCTTCCTCTGTGAAGCCTTGCAGAATACTTCCAATGGTCACTATGCTATATCTGTTATATCCAAATAAATGAGCTTTGTGGACTTC
This sequence comes from Meleagris gallopavo, assembly GCF_905368555.1. Taxonomy (NCBI): domain Eukaryota; kingdom Metazoa; phylum Chordata; class Aves; order Galliformes; family Phasianidae; genus Meleagris; species Meleagris gallopavo. The sequence goes on along the minus strand of NC_139417.1, from coordinate 8,005,587 downwards.
AAGGCCATGAAATATATTAAAAAATGCATATAATATTTCTTAAAAAATCCAAACATCTTAGCCTTTAGGTCCTCAACATCTACATTAGAGAAGCATGCAGATAACTTTGTTTTATTTGATTTTCTTTGCTTTTTACTTCCTCCTTCTGGAGTACTTTATTGGATCCTTCAAACTTAAATAACTTCTAATTTATTTAGTTTGCCTTAACTGACTGAGTTGATTAGGCAAACAATATCTAGGAAGTAACTGGTAGTATTTTTAAAATCTGAATGGGTAAAATAGTTCATGTCAGTTTTACTCATGCAAGACTGTGTACGTTCAGCATATGCAATTAAGAATATAGAAACATATTTAACATAAGAAATTGCTGAAATATATGATGATGAACACAAGCAGCAGTGCTTGACAAGCCAAATAATATTACTTGGGCTTGCTTAGCATTATTATTCTTGCTAAAGCCTGCTTTAGTTGCTCAGTATCTGTCCTTTTGACTTCATTGTGTTCCCTTTTCTGTTTGATGAAGAGCAGTAACCAAATATTTTCTCTCTAGTGAGCACTTTCTATTTTTTGGTTGAGACTATTAATGTCAGCATCACAGGACAGAAATAATGATGCAACTGGATTGTAATAGCAATTAACATGAAAAGTTTAAATAGTAATCCTTTTTGGAATGATCATATATTTGGGCTAGTACATATATGAGAACTTTTTTTTTTGTTTAGCTTGTTAAATCATATGATAATCTGCATTAGAAAAGATATTGCCTTCACTGAAGTTAGTAGGAATATTGCTGTTAATGTTGGTGGACTGAGATTCCAGCTTTGGAATCTACTATAGCTAAATTCTGTAGCTTATACATGCAATAGATGTGCCATGAGTTATGTATAGGAGAAGAGAGTTCCACAAAATATGTCGTAGTTACTCTTGCAGTTATCATCTAACTGTGTTTTGAATCCAGTCATAAATCGACTGTAAGTAGTATAACACCTCATATTATCTCCTCTACCACCCAGCACACAGGTGGTCAGACCTTTTCCCTTTGGAGGACAGAACCCTTCTTTTATGTATCATGGATAGCCTCTGTTGTATTTATGTTCCTGTTCAAATCACTTGCACTCTTGTGCATGTCTTTTTGGACTGAAGTCTATTTTGTGTTGGTTATTCTTTTGATTTGCATATTTATTCTAGTTGTTATTTCAGTATTTGTTACTCTGCTGTATGGATCTTTGTTACTTCCTAGTCTATTTGTGTGATTCCAAAGTCAGCCAGTTTTATTTTTTTTCTTCCTGGTTCTCCTTTTCCTTTAGTACTAGCGAACAATTTTAGTGTATCCTTGAAGTTGGTTTCCCTCAAAATCTCTCTTCTGAATTCTTATGTATAGGTAACAGCCTACTTTTAACAATGTAAGTAATAATGATCCCTTAGTCCCTTAAAAGCACCCAGCACCTCCAAATGGAGTTGTGACTTCACTGAAGTCAATGGCAACATCTTTCTTCGAAATCTATAAGTCCAAAATTTCATCTCTTCTTTTTTTTGTGTGTGTGTGATGGCATTTATGCCAGTTCCTGAAATTACCTTTTATTACTGCAATTTATTATGATTCTTACTTTAATAGAATGCTTCCTCACTATTTTTGTTTTAATGCTCTGTTGCTTAAATGTGTCAGAGAAATATCAGTTAGTCAATCTCTATTAATCCATGCAATAATATATTATTAAATGGTGAAGATGCAGAAAAGGTGCAAATCGTGCTTACTCTATAGTGTATTCACCTGTGTGAACATGCTGTTGAAAAAAAATTGGGCATATGGTCTTTCATGGTTTTTTTGAAAGGTGAACATTTAAAGTAGCCAATTAATTCTTGTGAAAAGTTGGCTATAATAAGATACATAATTGCTTTTGTCCTGTAATGAAAATAAGATGACATACTTTGTCTAGGGACCTATCTCAATAGTAAAGACTTATTTTTCCATATGCTTCATGAGAGCAATATCATATCAAAATTCTAAGTACTTATAGAATCTACTTCAAATTGCTTCAGTGAGCGCTGAAGTTGAATATAAAAATATTCAAATTTTAAGTAGACTAAAAAAAAAATAAAATGTTGAAAAGTGACTATTTTTAGCTCATTACTGAAAGTAATAAAATTTGAAGGATCTGACAAAGTAATCTCTTGCATGTAAATGGTTTCATTTTTTTTATTTTATTTAATAACCCGGTTGATTTCTGTGTATGCCTGTGTCTGACTATTTAAAATGAAATGCAGTATCTATCCATCCTTTCTGTTATGCGGAATAATGCATGCATGGTTGCACCATAAAATTACAACAAGCCGAGTAATTCATGCTACATGTTTGTGACAAACTGTTATGGTGTTTCTGTAGGAATTTTGTTGTTTATATACAGAACTGTTTCTTTACTTTTAAAATATTTGATTATTGTAACAATTAGTGAAATTATTAGTGATTACTTATTTTTATCAATTTGATAAAAATAATATACAACACAGTCACAATGCTGACAGAAAAAACACCTTAAACTTAGTGTGCTAATTTGAAACTCAGGATTGTGCTTCCTATGCCTACTCTGCACACAGGAGAATTATCACAGATAGATCACACAAAGAGATCAACTCTGCTGCTGAAAGGTACCCACAATACCAATTACTCTTCCTCACAAAAACAAAAGGTATTCTCCTAAGAAAACATGCAAGGAGAAAATTTGGGACAGAAATGGAAAAAGGATAGAGAGGAGAACAGCTAGAAGTGGAGATTTTCTGATGTATGTGATAACCATGCATGATTAGGAGTGATCCAAGCCTGTCTCTCATACTTAGCCTGCAAAATAGGCAAAGGAATCTGCCCTGCTTGGATGGGAGCAGTGTCTTGCAAGTAAACTATGTTTGGGATCTTTGTAAGTAACTCTATTCCTTTATTCTGGGAATGTCAGATTAATTATATTTTGTTCTCTGCTCTCTGTCAGCATCACAAGAGTTTCCTTCAAGGGAAAGGCCCTTTTCAACAATGTTTGGTGTTCTTGCTGTACAACATATATGGAATGCTTTAAGCACCAGTGAAAGCAGAAGAATTGAAAATATTTCTGCAACTTAATATTTATTTCCCTAGCACATTATTATGCAAGACTTAACAGGAGAATATAATTGATATCTTTATCAGGTTTCATTTTAGCTATGAAGTATGCAGTTGACAATTTATTCAGTACATTTTGGAGCTGCTGTGTGACAGGAATGTCGTGTCACAGTTGAACATTTGACTCTTTTGCATTAGTGACATTATCATGTTTTTGCCTAATTGTATACTTTCATCATCCAAAGTCCAGTGGGGAAACGAAAAATTATTTAAAAAAAAAAGTAAAAAGAGATGCTTTTCTATCTATTCTATATTGCTTCTTTCTTGGAATGAAGCTTGTCTGGAGGCACATGGGGAAAAAGGTTGGACTGCTGCTAACTGTTCTTGTATGCTACAGTGAAGAAAGGAAATGCTAGAGGCAGAAAGGTGGATGTTCTGCATGTTTATGAAATGATGGACCCAAGGCTATCAAATAAGAGAGTGATACATTGAAAGAAAGAGTCAGCATAAAATAAGCCAAAGTTCGTTATTAAGTGGCAAGATATATGAGGGTAGAAAAGAAGCTGTTGCTCTCACCCAAACAGTAAAATTGAAATACTCTATGGATATTACCTTGAAATGATCTCTGTATTAAGAAACTTCTGAATCTTCACAGAATTCAGGGCTGGAGCATATATTGTTATCCCAAACATTTGAAGAGCAAGGCCAGTAAGTTTTGTAGGAGTCTCACGGTCTTTCCGTTGACGTACTTCGTTAACTAAATATTTATTCTGAATGAGAATCTTACAATGAGGTTAAAATGTAAAATCTTTCTCTTATTATCCTCATGCTTAAATGATATGTTACATGCAAAACTCCTAAGTTTCTTCCCACTATTTTCATTTTTTTGTTGTTATACTAAAGCCAGACCTGTTCTTTATTTATACAGAAAATTCTAGCCATTGCAAAGAATATGAATCTTCTAATAGCTGTAGTTTATATTAATTCTTTCTAAAACATGCATGTTTAATTTTGATTTGCATTTCTTCCCTTGCTTGCTTGCATAGTCTATTGTCTGAAATTAAGAATGTAATTACATCCACATTTTTGATGAGTAATAAGATAGTGGGAGGTCCTTCAGTTCTAAATGTCCTGAGTTTCTGTAAAATTCTCTTATATTAAAAAAATGTTATCTGAATTTTCTATGTTTAGTGTGCACTGCATTAAACTACTTGTTTTTTCCCTGCCTGCTCTTTCAAGATGCCAATTAGGAATAATGGGAAGCAAGGGGTAGGCTAAGCATTGCAGTGCGTTGTTGTTTTTCCATCTGTCTGTGATTATCCCAGTCAAGAGTTTAAAGCACTTGATGTCTGATCATGCTTCCATTGAAATTTAATTGGGTTTTTGCCATTAGATTTGATGGGAGTAAGATCGGACTCTGTAGTGTTGTATTCATTTTGTTTGTTCTTGTCTGTGAAACTGCCACCCATCCATGCATGTTTTTTGCCAGGTTTGTGCCATTTTCACCAATAAGCTTGTTCTTCTGATGGTTCAGGTTAAGTATTATAATGGGGAAAGAAAAAAAGGATTACTGGATAAAATGTCAGATAAAAGAAACCTTATAGTTTATCAATTTGTCTTTTATAGACAGCACCACTTAGAATAAATTTCTTCCTTTTAGTTTATTAGTATTGAACTGTATCTGAAATATCTGGTGACACAGATTACAATATGTACATATATTTCTGTACATACACATGGACGAAGTGTGTATGTACGGAGAAAGAGATCATATTTGAAAGACTTAAAGTAATTCAAATAATTGACTTTTTTTTTTAAAGTAAAAAGCCCGACCCTCAAAGTATGATCATGTTGATAAGTAAAGCACCCAAACATTCTGTTTAATAACTAACCTTCTCTTTGAGGATGAAGCCTTGTTGAGATAGAATTTAAAAGTAATTTTAGACTTCAGGGAGACTTGAATTCCTTTTTATAAGGCTTATGTAGAAAAATGTTATCTGACAGAAATACCCATAATCCTTTTTAATGAAAATCTAAACTCCAAGACTGAAAATGAGAATTCTTACAGTGACTTAAATTATTGTCATCCTTTTTTTTTTTTTTTTTTTTTTTTTCTTTTCCTTTCTTTTTTTCAATACTGATTCTGAAGGCTCATGAAGCCGAAGAGGAGGCACGGATGAATCCAGAATTTGCAGACAGAATGAAACAGCTTGACAAGGAGGCATCATACTATAGAGAAGAATGTGGCAAAGCTCAGGCCGAGGTTGACAGACTTCTAGAAATTCTCAAGGAAGTAGAGAATGAGAAGAATGATAAAGATAAGAAAATTGCTGAATTAGAAAGGTAATTCTTGTATTATTTATCTACCATTGAGTGGCATTTTTGTTTACTTGGTCTCCACTACTGATGAGAGAAGTTGATGGTAGAATGTGCAGGTTTTGTTTAATAACAGAATTTTGTGGTATCTTGTAAAATTGTATCACAAATGAAAAAGATTTTGATACTTGAGAATCACATCTGTCTGCTGACTTTGGAATGATTTAAAGTTGTCACTATTATGTAGTCTCCATAAAAGGCACATATATAGGAAATTTACAGTGAAAGTCATCCTGGAAAACCATGTTAGGGGAACAGCCTTTTCTTTCTAGTAATAGGTAAATCAAAGCTGTCCACACAAATGTTTCTTCAGTGTGAAAAGAATTGTTACTTCTCAGTAACAATTGGTAAGTATTTCTGCTCCTGGCTGTTTGTATTTCTAGGTGGCTCTCTGGTCATTTTTTTTCTCTTCAAATGAATGTTTTCTCTTGTTGACCAGGTGGTTTTCTTATTTCTGGGACAATTACACAGTTGTTCCTTAGTGGTGACAGGAGAGTTCAGAGCTCAATTTGTCTTGCGCATTTGGAATTAAATAACTGTTGGAAGATTCCCACATAGAATAACTGGCAAGTTATTTGACTGACAAGAAATTTCTGTGTCTCTGATTTCTTGTTCCTGTTCTGTACTCTTAAGCACTGTTAGGTAAATGAAAGAAGAATTTGCATATTTTCAAACATTTTACCTATTAACTAGTTGCTAGTCTAGTGATTGGATAGGAAGAACAGGGCTTCTTGATGCCAAATAGGAGATTTAAGGAATGTCATGATTATTGCTGTTGTTCCAGTCAGGACGTAGCACAGCTCTGTCCTGTTAGAATTGTCATGATACATGGAAAGGTCTGTTGGAAATATTATTTACCTTGGGGGAAAGATAACAAACAGCTTGGAAAGGAAGTTGCATAGAATATCCCTTACTGATGATGACTTATCAGCCCTCACAGTTCTGTTGCCAGAACTCATCTTTCTCTACAGAAATTGGCAAAGATTTGTTGTAATAATAATAAAAAGAATGTAATTCAACTATTAATCAATTTGTCATGAGAATCAAGACCTCAAATTTAAAGTGAAGTTTTGTGCTTGAAAAGTAGCTGATTGTTTACATGATGATGGCTTTAGTTGGCACTTACCTTTCTCACCATATCAGGAGTGGTTTAGAATGCTCCAGTATTTGCATGGATTTTAATTTGTAAAGTAGATAGTGGAGAAGCTATTAAAGAGGAATTGTCACTTGTGCACAATGAACGAGTTATGCCTAAATTCTCCAATATCCTAAAACACCACATTAGAAAAATATAACACAATTAATGAACCTACGTGGGCATGAAATTTCTGCTTATTTCATCCACTGCTGCAAGTACTGTCGGGGCAATTGCAGACCTAGACTTCTAACACAGTGAGACCAAGTGGGGAGCAAGCTGGTGGAGGTGGATAGTGTACTCCTTACAGGAGCTGTAATTGATACCCACACTGGGCTCTAAAACATTCTGAATTACTATGTGACACTAGATGCAATAGTAGGCATGCTAAACTTTATTCCAAGAGAATAATCTTAAGAGATTTATTAAGTAGCAATCACATATTTGCTGAATGGTTGAATATTAAAGTGACAGTTGAGATTAAATAATAAACATAATGAAGCAAGGAAAATTATGATCTATTTTTTATTAGATATTATTATTATTATTTTATTATTATTATTATTATTAAGAGATAAAGAATCCATGGCAATTCACACTTTTATCCAAATTAAATTTAGAATTATCCAATGATTAAAAAGAAACATGGGAACTACTATTAGTATGGCTTTGTTAGCATACCACCTCTTACTGTCTGAGAAACCTGCAATGGGTTTTGTAACTTCCTTTCTCTTCTCTCTCTCTTTCTCTTTCTTTGATAGCATTTTTAACAGTGGCATTTTGGGATGCAAGTTTCAAGTTTTGTATTATAGATCAGGGTCAATACTGAACTACTTTTTTACAGAGAAATCTGGTGCCACTGAGTAAGCACATACTCTCTCAAGAGCTTATGCTGCATCTGGAATATGATCAAGAAGTTAAGCTTTGCTATGAACCTTCAAGTGCTTCTCTAATGCTTACAATAAGATATCTATGATATGACCAGCCGAAGAAGGAAGTATATTGTTATATTTTACACTTACCCCACTCTAGGATTTCCTTGTGACTTCTATTAATTGGAAATCACTTTCTCATTTGATTTAAATTATAGAACAGCTTCCAAGATTAATTCTAAATTCTTAGACCATATATTATTGTAAAACAGAAAAATGATGAACATAGAAATTATTCATTGTTGATTGCAACAACATAAGTTAAATCTTTATTGCTACTTTCCAGTGTGTGTATAAGCACAAAATGGTTGACTGGTACAGCAAGCCTAGCAAACTGCCACCAGTATAGAGGTGTAATGGGGAAATATTTTTAGATAGTGGTCGTAACTGCTTGTAGTAATCAGGTTCACTTGAGTTTCTCTACAGTTTAAATTCTGTTCCCTCTCTCTTTCTCAGTTTTGATTAAATACAGGCCAAAGATCTAACTCTCTGTATAGCTGTGCCACCTGTTGGCATTCCTAGAAAGGGAACTTTGATGCTAAATTCCCATTCTAGGGGGCTAGGTAGAGTGTAAATTACCATAACACTTGCACCAACTACATGCTTGGCTCATTATTGAAGGGAAAAAGCGGAGCCAGAGCTCAGTGTACTCCCTTTATGGGAATAAGGTATTGTGAAAATGACTGCCACTTGAGCAGAAGCATATTTTAAAAGTGTTCACTTCTCCTTGTCATGCTTTTTTTTAAATTGAATAACTGTGTTGCTAGTTTTTTTCCTTACTTTTTCTCCTCTGTTTTCATTCTCAGAAACATCGTATCTTCAACATTTCTCCTAATTTCATATGCAAGACTTGTCCGGTGTTCTGTAGGAAAATTAATTTTCTTCTGTAACGTATTTGTTGATTGATAGCTTGCTGGAATCCATGTTCACTACTATGCCATCATCTTTAGATTTCAACATAATTGCAACATAAATTCTTGATATTTATAAGCATAAACTCTCGAGAACTGTAATCTAGAGTACTTCAAATGATATCTTCACAATATTTGATGTATCCACTCATAAATTCATTAGCATTATGGAGTACTCTTATATAAATTCAGTTCATCTGAAAAATAGAAACATGTTTCTGATGATGTTATCATTTACAAATAGGAATGAAAACAAGATCATGAATTACTTTTAAACAAAAGTTGAACATATATGAGTGTCAAATATTCAAAAGCAGAAATATCTCCTTCAATATGTGGGGAATTAAATTTATAATGCCATTTGTCAAGTGAACATTATTAATAATACTGAAGAAGATTTTACCCTTATGGAATTCTCTTGGTTTTAACATGATTTTTGTCCTCAGAAGCTATCATGCTTCTGAGTTGCATCACTTAAGATTCATGATTCATGCTGTTCTTCATACATACAAGCTTGTTGGTCTGTTTCCCCAACTACTACATACATACATACATACATACATACATACATATATATATATATATATGAATGTATGAAAACATATTTAGTTTTCATAATTTTGTTTTCATAACTTACCATTACTACATAGGAGAACCTTGCTCCATCAATAGCCACTTCCTTGATATCTTCTATTACATCTTTCATGATTTATTTGTTTATAATGAGACTGGATTAAAATAAAATGGATTAAAATAAAGTATCATGGGTTAATGTACTTTCAGTAAATTTAGCATGATGTCTTTCTTTGGTTTCATTTATTAAGGAAATGTGGTATATTTTTTTGCATAATGTAAATAAAACCGAGCAAGATAGTGATTAACTTAAATGTTAATGCAGAGGGTCTAGTCAAAACGAGATAGCTGCAGCTGAGAAGGAACTGTCAAGATGGAATGTTTATATTGTTTAATGCTTTATTAACAGTGGTAGAATGAAAGATATTATTGTTCATGACGTGTACTGGGGAGTTTAAATAAGGAAATGAATTTAAGTGATATGTAATAGTATAATATGCCTGACTGAAGTTATGACCAGTAAAATTGCTCACTGTGAAATAAGGATAATTCTTGATGCAGTTTAGGAAGAGAAAGATTGAATAAATTTGCTTCTGGCAGTGTTGTCGTGAGCCATCTAAATAATGAAGCAGACATCTAAACAATGAGGTGTAAATCCTGGTATGTCAGAGTAAATGTTTGCAATGATGATAGGAAAGTATTAATGTCATTGAGCACTAGCAAGACCCCATATGGAAGACTGCTGAATACCTCCCATCAGTCACATTCCTGAAGGTTGAATTCAGACTGGAAACAGGTGCAGTTGAGGGCTCATGGGATACTTAAGGCTCATGTCACAGGGGGAGTCTAAACTCAAATGTTGTTTCTCTAGCAAAACAAAGGTTCAGTAAGGATGTGTGCTCTCTACAAATAAATACGAAGGGGTAAAAGCTGCAGTGATAGAGGAATGATTTAAGTAAAAGAAGAGTAAAATTCATTGAAAATGAAGTATCCAATAGTAAGTTTAGAATTTAAAAGGAAGGGAAAAAAACATCATCTAATTCTCAGAATAAAGAAGGCTCTGGAACAGCTTTCTAAATAAATCAAAGGGAATGAGAAAAACCTAACTGGTTTTAACGTGCAACTTGATGCATGTATGAATCAGATTATAGTATATGGCCTGCAACTGCACACATGATTTCAGTCCTCTGAACCAGGATGTTTATGATAGTCTTGTGCTCTTACAAGAGTAGCATGCTGTTAGCAACCTGTGTGCATGACATGTCTGTGTTAACTTTAACTTATTTAACATTCCACAGATATCTATGCAAAGTAGATATCTATGCAAATGTGCTACTTAAATGTAATTTCTTAGGGGATGAGAACAATATCTGAGTGCTCTCAGAATGCAAGAAATGCAGGTATCTCCTCTGGGCCTGCACTATGCCCTTTGGATTAAGTCCGAAGGACTGGGAGAAAACAAAACAATGTTGTATGGGCACATGGATGAAAAACTGAAGAGACTGCCTTTGCTCATGGAACCTGATGCTGTAAACAACGTTCCAGGCTGTTCTCTAGACTCTATTTTAAAAGAGCATCATATGGGATGGTAAATTCTGTGTAGAAAAGTAATGTGTGAGGAAGGAATAATTGCTTTCTCAATTCATATTTAGGATCAGGATCATATTTAAATATCCCTTGCTTACAATTGCTTTGAGTGCCCTTACCAGAAAGGCCAGACTAGCTATCAAACAGCAACACTCAGTGCAGGATGCAGTGGTCTTTTAGTTTCAGTCATTCTTGGAAGCAATGACAGAGTTTGGGCAGACATCATCTCAGATCACTTTTTAGGTACTGCACTTTGTGACCTCAATAAGATCTTTGAACAAGCTGCCAGATTGTTTCGCTGTTATGCCTTTTATGAGTCGATGTGATGAATGTAGGTCATCAAACTCCTCTTGGCTCAAAAAAGGCTTCATGATATATGATGAAACGTTTGTCAGCAAACATTACCAATGAACTGCTAATTTTTTTGCTACATGGTGTGTGTATACATTAGAGTGGTTATAAATACGGATGGTGTTTGACAGTCCACAAATGACAAGGTGCCATTTGCTTTAAAATATCTGTTGTGCTGAGTATATAGCAAGCATGTGCTGTGCAGAAAATTTTATTTTACCTTTTGCTTTCCTTTTCCCTTCCTTTTTTTTTTTACTTTTTGTTTTCTTTTAAATAAAATCTGCTAATATAACATCTTCTTGTTATATTTTTAAAGAACTAATGTGTTCCTCCCTGTATTCTCTTTTGCTGTCTCTCTCCCTATCTGTTTTTCTCCAAACTGCTGCTTTCATCCCTACTCCAACCAGCTTGACTTCCAGGTCAGTATTTTCTGCTCTCCTATTTGATTGCTCCTTCCACAACCAAGGTTTTCATTGATGCTCAATTTATTTGGTCATCTTGATACCACATTAGTAACTTTTGTTTGAATTTCATTTCTTTTTGTCTTTCACGCTTTGCACTATTATGAAGTTTTTGGTCATTCCATATCTAGATCAGAAACTTCACAGTAAATGAATGCTTTTGCCAAAAGCTTGTAAGAAAAATACATTTATTAACAACATATCTAATTTGTATGTTGTGTAAAGAGTTTTTTCTTCTTCTGCTTTTATTATTTTTATTTAGGAGTTCAACATTGGGAGAAACTTTCTGATAGGTAACCCAACTCAACTAATTGAATAATAACAACACTATGCAGAGAGATTTATGCTTACAATTAGAGACATATTTTACTGTCATCGCTTAAACTATTAAACTATTATTGCAAACATCATATGAGAGTTTGGAGAGGTTTGGCTGCTGATTCAGAAACATTTAGCTATTTATTCTGGCCAGATTCTGGATGAGTACATAACTGCAAGGAATGTGTGTATATGTGTACGTTTTGTATACTGTTTTTATATGTCCCATGTTCTTGTCAGATTCAAGCTTTATTTTCTTCAGTGTTTTAGATTAGTTTTTGTTATCATGTGTGCTCCTGCACTATTTTTGAGGAATTTTAAAGAATTTGGTAATTTTCTCAAGTCCTGCACAGCTCTTCTTTTTCTGCGGAGTCTTTCTGTTGAGTTCAGTCTTGTCTGCTTTACTGATGCTCCTTTCCCACATTATGCAGATTTCTGCCACAATACAGTGCACCTCTGAAATGTTGCTTACTAATTTAAACAGTACTTCAAGAGCTGTCATGAAATCTTGAGAAATTGAGATCTGATCTATTAAAAATGATTTTTTTTAATATCAAAATATGATTATAATTGTGTTTGAATTTGAGAGAAGATGAATGTTGTTTAATGGATTTTTTGTGATTAATTATTTCTACCAGACAGAATTGCTGGTTCTGCAGAGACAATCATTACCCTCTACTGATGCCTTTGGAGGCAAAATAGTTGCCACACTGAAGCAATGTCATAATGATCTGAGTACTAAGAAAGCTTAAAACCAGGCTTCAAACATTTGAAATAATGAGCATATCAAACTATGAATCAGAGGCTGAATGTATTTTTTTTTATTTTCTTAGTTGCAATCTAAAGAATGAAAACATTTTGTTGTTGCTGTTATTGTACTTAGTGTAGGTTCTTAACAATAAATGTTAATGGTCTGATTTTTTTTATTAATATCAAAATATTACATGGATAAGGTATAGATAAGTCTTGTTTTCTTTACTAAAGTTGCTCTACTTAAGAGAGAAACAAACCTAGTTTTCAAGCATTTTTGAGGGAGTATGTGTGTACTTTTTCACAGATCAATTGGATTAGACTATAAAGAAGGGTGTATGCTGCAAAGACCTTCCAGGCAGATTTCAGGTACCAAAGTTTTGCATTTGGAGATGTAATTCCACACATTGTGTTGCCATGCAGCACGGTTGGCTGGAATCATGGCAAATCTCCAACATGTCTTTATAATGTGTTTAGATCTGAAGTTTACAGATCTTTTATGGAAGAACATACTTTTCGTATCATTCTCTGTTTGTACAGAAGTAGAGCTTAACAGTTAGGAGAGTTTCTATATCTTGATCTCAAAACCAAGTACGGTTCATATTTACCAATTCAGACACATCAGAGAACATTCCGATGCGATTGACTTTGAACCATATGGCCAAAGATGGCTCATAATTAAAACACCAATGGGACCATTTTTCATGGTGTGCTTTAGTGCATGTTGTAATGACAACATACTTTCTTACTGGAAAGTTCTGTTTCTGAAATTTGAGTCCGATCTATTGTAACAATGAATAGGATGAACAGTTTATTGTGCATCACTACAAGAACATTTTAACATGTTTGAATAAACCTTATTGCACCTGAATTATAAAAATACTGAAACAGTTTTTTGGCATCTTTATTTCTGCCAGAAAATAATTAGATGAATTTACTCTGGTTCTGGCTATGACGAGGGTACTGACTGAATGTGACTACTATGGCACTTCTGTCAGAACATATTCAAAACTTTATTGAAAATCTCCCTATCCTGAAGGAGCTTAAAGAAAGTTATTATGTTAGGCAGTTGACATTATGGTTGATTTCACCTGAATTTGATGATTGATATGCAGAAACCTTTGTTCAGCACTGGAAGGTGCAATTTTTGTTATATTTTATTGACTTAAAAAAACAACTGACCTTACTGAAGCAAATCCTGCCAATTTCCATCCCTGTGGTCGTTCATAAGTGTGGTAGTATATGATTAAATTTTACTGTAGTATTGCAGTGAAGTCTTGTTGCAGCTTGAAACACTGTAAAGGTCAAAACTCAATTTTAACAGATTTATTAATCTCTTTAATTTCTTATAATAAATATATTCTTAACTATCATTTTATTAATGATTGGAAAGGTTAGAAAAATGCTGTAGCTCTTTTATAACCTGATGAGCTATTGACACAGTTGGCAATGATAAAATGTATTGATATGAAATAATGCATGTATTTTAATATAAAAATCTATTTATGCTATAAGAAAAATGCAACACAAAAATCAGTTGAATAACTTCTTTTTTCATTTAGTTTACAGCAAATTATGTATTCCTTGCACTTTTCTGCCTGTAGATAAACAGGAGATGGTATTGTGTTGGAAATTTTCCCACCAGCCTCTAATGTTGGCCTTCTGCGGAAAGCTAAAGCTCCATTAGATGTGCAATGCAAGGTTTAACAGAGCTTTAAATTTAACTTACAAGCCTTCTGCAGTTTTGTCAAATGTCAGTTTGATGGTTCCAAGGGCAGAATGATATGTTGTTCACAGATAATTTCCCTGGAGAAATTGAGATAGTGTACCAATGAAGACTGAGAGAATCTGTGATATATACTACTCTTCTGAGAGTGGTTATTCTAAGTGAAAAACATAGTTGTTATGTTGGATACTGGCAGATTGATGTCGTCTTTTTGTTTTAGTCTGTTTGCTTCATATACAGAATCAACATTTTCATACTGTTTGCATTTTAACATTTAAGCGTGTTGAAAGACATTAAAATTTGATAAGAGATATTTGTTTATCTGATTGTGTTCTTGAATTTGTATGCTTGCATTTAATTTTATTTAAGAAATAGTAGCGTAGAACTTTTAAATAATTGGAATTCCTTCTTTTAAAAGAACAGAGTAAACAATCATGAGTCATGGTGACAGAACAACATATTCTTGCTCATTTTTATCCCACTCCCTTCTGAACCTCCTCAGTTCTTTACTGTGCCCTTCCAGTATACCTAAATGAATGCAGAGGTCGACATAATTTCTGGGACAAATTCAAATAGATTATTTAAATATAGAAGTATATTTTGTAATTCTTAATAATGTGCTTTATTTTTTTTCTTAATTTGGTTTATCAATACTCCTTTGAAGTAAATATTAGTAGATATGCAGCATAAATTGGATATGAGCATAAAAGAGTTCTGCATCACTGAAGGAAAAAGAGCTATTTTGGATTGCATTGGACCTGACAGTAGGGTTTCTTATTGGAGAAGAAATAACATGAGTAACTGTTACTTTTTCTTTATTGCTAATTTCTAGACAGATAATTGTAATTCTCTAGATCTTCTACTTAACACTAGTTTTGGCAAGGAGGAAGATCCACAGCAGGTATTTATTTACTTTTTGAATAAAACAACCACACACCACTTTCATGGAAAGCTCAGTGGCTGCCTGGGTGCAATGACATAAGGATCCCCTGTGTGGAATGGAGGGATGTGATATATGTAAAGAATCATGTGAGGTAATACAACTTACCCTCAAAAAGCTGTGACTGGAAAGAGACGGGTGCTAAATTTAAGAATAGGGCTGTTAATGGAGCCTCCTATTCTAGTCACAGTGTTTGCTTCCATAATGCAAGAGCAATGTTAATGGGCAGTATGATTATAAGTGGATAGAAATGCTCTGAATGGAACTACAGTGAGGGGAAGTTATTACTAACTTCCAAACAAGTCAAAACAAGTAATCATATAATGGAATTCTGAAGACTTGACTGTAAAATCACAGAAAGATTGGATTATAAAGTCTGAACGGACCCTGCGAACTGCTAGATTGAGCCAGGAGTTGCAGTGAAAAGATTTGATTTAGAAGGAAATTGCAGAAGAGGTTTGATTCTGATTGCTGTCAAGCTGAACATGCTGTGGAGGGTTTGCATAAAATAAATAAACATTGTCTGATGAGGCAGTGGGAAGACTGCAACTCTTCAAACATCAGACAGCAAAAAATTTTCAGTTACTGGTTACAGCTTTAACTGATGATATCAATAAAATACCTGAGTAAGCAATTACCATTTAAATCAGATCAAATATCCTTCTTATCTAGTGTCCTGTCATCAGTTTTTTTTTTATTTTTTAAAAAACATCAAGGATATCTGCAGTTGCTTCTTATATACAAGAGATGTGTGGCAGATGAGTTTTCTGGTACAGATTTCGCACATGTTTGTTTCAAGTGTCATGCACTAAGAATGTGCTGAGAGAGACAGTAGTGCGATGTATGGCATTGATGTTTCAGTGGTTGCAGAGTAGATGTGTGTTGAAACAAAGTGATACGAACTATAGCTCAGAAACAGGATTTCAATAGGTCTTTTTCATTCATGCACTGTTCTCATGTGAATATTTCTAACATCTCTCCAGGGGTTTGTAGGCAACTTTCTTAAACAGAGATTTTGGAAATATTTCCAGATTGGATGTTAGGTTTTTCCTCCCATGTTTTTTGCCTTTGAGATGAGAAATGTTTCAGAGACTTCTATGATGCTTGTTTTACTTCTAGCAGGCAGAACTGGTTCTGTCACGGCAGCCATATGTTCTCATGGTACTTTAGGTTAAACTGAAGCCCTGCAATAATAATCTGTGGGTTAGAAATCTTAAGACAGCACACAAATGTTTGAAATCATGAAATTTTAAGAAGATGCCTATAGATTTGTTGTGGGCTGCAGATTTGCCCCTTTGAAACTGAAATAGCATAGTAAATGGAGCTAAGAATGTATTGAAAACATTATATATGCTAAAATTCATTTACCTTGCTAACTGGCAACTCTGGGCATTACAGAATTTCTGCATTCAATTTGAGAATTAGTGATGTAGGAACCAAATCATTTGGAGAGTTTTAAGTAATTGTTTTGGATGATTTTTTTTAATCCATTGTTTTTGTTGGTTGTTTTGTTTTTACTCCTTTATATGAACACAGTGCATGAGGGTTCTTCTCAGTTCTGCTGGGGGTAGGAGTATGAACAGCAACATGGAATTTGCCATAATCTCAGCTTGAGGTGAATGTTGGAAAGAAGACCAAACATTCTTCTTCAGTAAGAGAAGACAATTAATGTGTGATTACCTTGTCTCTCCGGTGTGTAGCAGAACAGGGAACTTTGGTACTAAAAAAATATACTCGGTTTGGCCAAAGTTAATCAGAGAGTATTGTCTTTCTGCTCAAAATGTTGCTTGTGTCAAATTAACTTCTGCAAGGCAGAAATGATTTTTTTTTTTTTTTAATTTTTTATCATCAAGACAATTTTTAACAAAAAGAAAGTAAGGAAGGTGTATGGGAACTGTTGAGTCATGGCCTGAACCATTGATTGATCCTGAGGCAAGGACTAGGTCAGCTATGGGAGCACAGGTGAAGGCAGTTCACCTCCTAGACCCCATGTAGGGGCTGACTGCCACTGGGGATGGATCTCTTTCTGGAGGTCCTTCCTTTTTGGAGTTTTCCACTGTGAGCCTAGAATCTTCTGATACAGGTAAGCATTTCTTCCTTGATTGTTTCTTTTTCACCACAATAATCTTTTTAACTTAAACACCTGTAAAGCACCATCCTGGCCATGCTACTCTTTCAACTTAACAGAAGGTTAAGCATAAGGGAAAAAAATTGAAGATGTTTTATATACTAGTAAGCATCTGGATTGTAGAATCAGAATTAAAAAAAAAAAAAAAAACTTGAAAATTTTTGTAAATGCAAATTTCAACACAGGGAAGCATTGATTTTTTTTTTTTTTATTTTTTTTTTTTTTTGTTAGCAGATGATACATCCTGAGGTGATTTAAAAAGTTATTTGAAAAAAAAAAAAAAAGCGAGTTATTTGGAGCAAGTTATGTTTTCTTAGTCATATCAAAACTTCATCCTCTCCTGAATATATTTTCTTATCATGATGGTTTCCCCAGACAAATCCATCTATGGGATATATGTGAATAAGTAGAGCCCTTGCATACTTATGCTAAGAATGTGACTGTCAGAAAATCTCTTGATGCCTCTTGTGATCTTTACAGTCTGCTAGACGCCTTTTTTTTTTTTTTTTTTTTCCAGGTTTATAGATCAGTAGTAGTAAATGAATTTGCATTCCAGGAAAATACCAGAAACACTACTTAACAGTGCTCACTACCTTAGTGGAAGTTCTGTCTTCCAGTTAAGTTGAATTTGTGTTTTAAGGAGTTTTCTTGAAACTAACTCCCATACTATTGTTTTGGTCTTTACTTAGTAATCAAATAGGAATCTATGTATTCTCAATTTTTAAGACAGTAAGAACTGGACTCTTGGAAATATTTCTGCTGAGCCTTACTGAGGTAATGTACAAGTAGTTCTGAATGGTCATTCACATGGCAGGATTTACAGCATTGGATCTTCTGTGTGTTACTGAGTCCCAGAGTGCCTTGTACAGTGATAACTTACAATTTATCATATGTGAATCCTTTGTGAAGGTATAACGTATAGGAGGAAGGATAAATGTGTGCTGTTAAAAAGGAAAATAGTATTTTCAAGTATTGGTGCTAAGATACTTTCTAATGCACACCTAGAACAATAGGTGAAAATGACTATTTAAAATGTTTACTGTATTAAATTTTAAACTAGACTTTTCAGACTTCTATATTTGGTATAAATTACTTGCTTTGACTAAAGTGTTATGTTTCATAAAATTTTTTACGAAACTTTTATTTCTGTTGAAAACATTCTATTATTTCCTTGATAAATTTATTGTATTCTGTGGATTTTTTTTTCCGTTTTCCTTCCATTAAGATTATAAAGAAGAAAAGCACTGTTAATATAATTTTCTATTTACGTATTATACTAGTTAATTGAGTATTTTGTTGTAAAATTAAGACTGAGATGCACATATTCCTGGCATGCTGGAGAATTTTTTGGTTGACTTTCAGACAACTGGTCCCATTGTAATGCTGTTTAACATTATGACAGTTATTACAGGGACAGGTTGCTTCAGAAAATGTTATAGACTTTGCTCTTAGGGGTATTTCACATGTCTGCATTTTTTGGATGCTTTAGGAAAAAAAGTCTTTATGAAATAGAGTAAAGGCTATACTAAGCATGTAACACTTGGTTTTGGCTGACATTAGCTACTTTTTTGGCCAAGGTATCCAGGTGGTTAATTAAAGCTGGGAATTTAATGAAATAGCATGACTTTCTATAGTCAAGAGAGATGAAAGCATTTGACTGTAGACGACAGTTACGCACTACTGTGAAATGAAATCTGAAAGATACATGCATACAGGCAGAAACTAAATGTTAATATTTGTTTTAAAAAGCTGGAATAAAGCAATTAAATAAACTGTAGTCTGACCTGTGAGATCATTTTGTATCTTGTTCCACAAGAACCAGACAAAAAAAAAAAGAATGTGGTTAAATGTAGTCATTACAATTACCGGAAAAAAAAAAATATATATATATATATATATATATATATATATATATATATATATATTTTGACCTGGAAAATACTGCAATCTAGTGAACTTAAAACATCTCCTGAAAATTTATAATGGCCAAAGAAATATGTATACTCGAGATTATTCGTATTAATTTATAAGCAGACAGATTTAAATCTTCACTTTTCCACTAGAATTTTTGTTGCCAAGACTCTCAGATTAAGTGGCCATTTATTTTTATATATATTTACTCCCAATTTTGCTTGTCAATGCATCTAGTTTCTATTAAGAGCCAAAGTAAATTTTTTTTGGTAGAGTTAGTGTTATGTATTTCTATAATGTTCCTACATTGTATTAAAAAAAAAAGCAAAGCAAAGCAAAGCAAATATGTTAAACTCATGACTGTCCTTAGGATGCATTTCTCTGTATCCCTTTGCCACGAAGCAAAACATCTGTGTTGGAGTGCTCCATCCCTGAAAATGTTCAAAGCCAGGTTGGACAGGCTTTGGGGAAACCTGATCCTAGAGGACAGTGTTGGAACTAGGTGATTTTTAAGATCTCTTGCAAATCAAACCAATCTGTGATCTGAGCGGTGGGAGTCTGTCTTCTCACCATAATTTTAGCTCATCTACCAGGAGGGGATTTCCTAGAATTGTTGCTGTGTGACAGCAGTGAAATACAATCAAGCAGAAAAGAAAGCAGGAGCTAAGAGATGAATGAATATCTACTGAATCAGCTGCTATATTTGAGAAGTACCATAAGATGAATTCAAGTTTATAAAAAAAACTTAGTTAATTGTTTGGAAATTAAGATCATTTCTGTCCTTGGTCTGAGTTTGATTTCCCTGAATGCTTGTCAGTTGGCAGGACTGTCCTATTAGAATCACTCATTTGATATTTTTCCCATGGTATTTGAATATTGACAATCTTGCTGTGTCTAGGCTGTTCTGTGTCTGAAATCCTGGGCATTTAAAAGTGTATTGAAAGTACAGCAAAAGCTTAGCAAGTCTCAACAGTCTCAAGCTTTCTGAAACTCTGGAGTTTCTGCCCATGCACTGTGCAGATGCTGCACACCTGTGGAGAAGGTTCTCTTGTACGTAGAGTGAGCTCATCATAAAACATTTCATTGCTTATGGTTTTTTTCCTGAGTATATGTTGCATAAAGTGAGGTCACTGCACTGTGTTCTCTCTTCCATGCACCAGTCCTACGAACTCTCTAAAACCATCTAAAAGCAATGCAATTAAAATCTAGAGGGAAATGTGTTGTCTTTATTCTGTGTTGAACTCCTCCTATACCCTTACGGGAGATATAAGAGAAAATTACACAACTAGACTTTTAAACTGTAACATTTATTTAGTTTCCATGTGCACACGATCAGTTGAGGAAGAAAGAATATGATATGGCTTTCATTTATTTCTGCTCTTTGGGATTTTGCATATCACAGGCACCAGGTGCTTTTCTTTGAAGATTCATGATGTTCTATGTTTTGGTGTGGCATTAGAAACTGAAATAGGAAGTTCTGAAAGGGAAAGGTGATGAAAGAAACTGTTTCAAGCAGAATTAGCTTGTCTTCTTTCTTAAAAAGATATGTGACACATACTACAATCAGAAAAGTTTTTCGTAGCTTTATGAATAAGACCCAGAGAAAAATATAATTAAACTTTTAAGTAAATTAACAAAATATTTTTTTACTTGAGAACAATCTTAACAGAAAATATGATGGTGATAAAGTTTGTTTCATTTTCAGAAGAAGTTATTTATAAACTTGTTAATCTTTTGTTATGTTATTAGAGTTCAAATTACTAAAAAAAGATTTAAAAAAGGATTGTTTTATAATCTTCCTCTGCTGCAACAGTTTTTCAGAAAACATGTATGTGTATTTGTGTGCAAATGATGAAAAAGGAATGATGTAGGCAACAATAATTGCTCTACCGTTATATAATCTGATGACATCAAAGCTGTTTCATTTTCATTATGATAGACTGGGAACAAGGTAAAGTTTGTTTAAATCTGACACTAGGAATACATCCATAAGTTGATGAATTTATGCCCTGCGTCATAGTCTTAAGTTGGTTTATAGTGAAAAACGTCATTGCAATCATCAGTAGTAATGCATGTGTACGTACAATTCTTAGACACATGAAGGACCAAAACAAGAAGGTTGCCAATCTGAAGCACAATCAGCAACTGGAGAAAAAAAAGAATGCACAGCTGTTGGAAGAAGTTCGTAGACGAGAGGACAATATGACAGACAACTCTCAACATTTACAAGTGAGTTTTTAATCTATTATTTTTTATTCTTCAATTGTGTTTTAGAATCTTGAAAGAAAGTGTCCTCTGTTTCTTCCTGAGTATCTAACAATTCTTTCTGCAAAGAACTGGTCGTTGTCTTTTCTCCTGCCAGAGGATACACTAATGACCAGTTGTACCCATGAAATATTTAGTGTTTAGGGTGAGGAAAAAAGAGAATAGTACTCGAAACTTTCTCCTCACAAGGATTATATTTTTCTTACTCTATAGGCAAGAAAGCAAGTCATTCTAGCTTGTTTTGAGGAGACACAAAAAATAGAAGTATAATTATGCTTTCTGTATTTTACAAACCGTAACATGCTGGCTGGTTATGTTATAGTGTGGTTATGAGTCTTCAGGATGTTTGTATATCAAATAGTAGCACGCTCTGAATTTTATTTATTTTTATAGGGTGAACATTTACATACCCAGGTGATTAAGTCTGCAAAATACAGACTTGTTTTTCCAAGAGCATTGAACTGTATAACAAATTCTACTGTGTTTTGCTGTGTGGAGATTCAAAGCAAAAACTTTTGAGACACATGATCTCCTTCCTGTTCTCAGTTACTAGATGTAGCTCTTCACATTAAATTCAAATGTCTGCAATTCTGTATCAGCAAGGCTATAATCATCTAATTGTATACTCAGATCATTTAACAAGTGGGATTTGATCTGACTAACTATGCATGTGTAGTGGGGTAAAAAGGTGAATATAGACCATTAAATAGGGTAGTGGTGAAGTGAGAATCTTCATGTAAGATTACTCCTATCTTATGCACTTAAAGTAAACATAGAAAAGCCCTGGAAATAGCTATGGATGTCTTGATTGACAAACCCTTTATTATTACAACATTACTTCATCAGCACTTTTTTTTTTTTACAATATCCTTTTTCCACATTTTTGAAACTTGCTCTAGGAGAATTGCTACACTTTGTAAGTTATTAGAATTTAGGTATTCAAACTGAACAATAATTAGCTGATGTGGTTTAAGTGATGCATTACTTATTAGGGAATTTGTATTAAAGACCACAAAATGAGTTTGATGCTTTACTCAAAGATTGCTGAGAGCTAACAATAAAAACATGAAGAGAAGTACTGAGTTCTGTCAAAAACAGCAATGTCTCTGTACCATTTGTTTATAGGTAAGTCTAATATGCAGTGCAATATATCATTTTTGGCTTGATCTGGTTAATATAATGGGTTTCTGGAAAATTTCTAATAGATGGAATTTGACCCTCACATGCTTCCTGCAGTACTGTATTTCTCATGTGTTCCTGTATGCAAAACTGGAGGAATTAACACTACACCTCTCTGCAGGCTTATGTTGGTGAAACTGTAGTGATAGAATCAAGTTCAGGAAATAACGCATTATTTCTGCTTCGGTGTAACTTTTTCATACTTTGTAATCTTAGTCTTACATACTGCTGTGTTACAATGCGTTCTACTGCACGTGATTTAATAATAAAACCTTGTGAACTATTTGGGCTGATAATATATATCAGAATGAAATTTCAGTGTTGAGCAGCTAATTGTAATTAGTGTGGATCAGCGTGAGAATATCTTAGAGTTTTATTTTTTCATTAATATTTTGCAAATCGGTCAGAGCAGTGTGATCACTAGAGGATAAAAGTCCTATAGTTTTTTGATGTAACTGCTGAACTTGGAGTTTCCAAGTCATGAAATATGTGAAGGAGTCTACCAAATAGAAGCAGCATGGCTGAACAACCTAAATTTAGAAAGAAAAAGCTTATGTAGAATAGCTCCCCCGTGCCATTCACTTTCTTTTGCTCACTAGCAAGTTTATGAAAGACAGTTACCTAAGAAGTTTCATTTCTCTGTTACTACGCCTTAAAATGTTAATGTTTTAATACTGTGTACTTTAGCTTACTACTTTCAGTAATGTAAGTATATATTTGCTGTGACCCATTCTATATTTTCTGAGCTGCTGTAAAAGTGAGGAGGGGAGGACTCCAGCTGCTACTGCCTATCAGTAGGTGCTTTGCATTCCCCAGTTTGTCCTCCAGTAGCTGTAAGAAGGAGCAGAGGGAAATGAGCTCAAGTCAATTAGCCTTGGTACACAAATAAATTTTTCATAAGTTGTTTAAAAAAAACTCCGACAAAACAAATAACAGACCTCTTTTATGTTGTTTAAGGAGTATCTCTTGAAATACTTAAAAAGAATTTTTTAAAATACAGATTTGTGCTTTTAAAATAATTGACCAAATGCACTATTGGATTTCATTATGATTTTGGTTGGTGTACAGAGCTTGTCATTTCAGGGCAGTTTTGATGTGAGCCTTTTGTATCTGGTCACAATAAAACTAGTTAAAATATTTGATGTAAGGTAAAGGTTTACTCCTGACACAGGTAGAAACAAGTGCCTGGTTGCCAGGATGGAACACATCTGCTTTCTGCAGATTTGTTTATTTAGCTATGTTTGTGAGAGTTCAACCTTTTTATGCATGCGTTCAAAAAGATATATATATAATGCAGTATGTGATAGGTGCATTTGTTTTCTTTCTAAACAAGAATGCAGTGCTTTCCTCAGAATAAAAACTAAAATCAAATAATTTCATAGTGATGTGAGCATACCCAGAACTCAAATCAGGATGTCAGAGTTGACTAAGTAAATAACCTGACAGAATAGAGTACTTGATATTAAATCTCAGCTTATAGATTATATATGGAGTTAAATTTAAAAAAAAAGAAGCAATAATGGTCTAAGAATTTAAGTGAGGCAAGATTTGTGCGGAGACGCATTGTATGAGATCTATGATATTCTTTGAAAAATAAATTAGTTTCTGGGAGTGCAATCCCTCTGCTAATCAAAAATAAAATCAGCTGATATTTTAATAAATGCTGAATATTTAGCAAACCATGGGCATCTGGCCGCATTTTATTCTGCTTCTAGTACCTTCTACCAGTGTTTATTGGCACATATAACACAATACATATGTCTACAGTGTAGTTATTACATCTGTGAATGATGTATTGAGCCATTAGAGTTTAGTATACTCTAACTTTCTCTGGCCTGGTCTAATGCTTGTATTCCCTATTGGCCAAGTATGATAAGCTCAGCTGACCACTGAAGAGCGATTAAGCTCATCAGATTACATTTACTGCTGCCAAATCTCAATCCCTATTACTGAAGTACTGGGAGAGATATAAGAAAGCTAGTAGATTGTGCATGGACTGTTCAGGGAGTTATTTGGGTCAAAGTGAAATGATCAGTTGAAGTGCCATCCATTTTGCACAGCTCAGCTAGGGGCCAAAGCTCTACACATTCAGCTGTCCACTTGCTTTCAGGTAGGTTTGAAGAATTTGAGAAGTCTCTATTTTCTTTGAAGTTTCTTTGAAGTAGTATATATTGGTTCCTGAGGCTTATAGCATTGTGTATATTTAAGATACATTATGCTTTCTTTTCAGGTAAAAGCATTTCAAAGCTGGTTCATATCCTAGCATCAGCCCATGCAGGATAAGTTTAAGTCTCAGATCACCACATCTCTGAGTGCTCTAGAGCTGCTGCTGTGATGGAGAGTGCTCTGGGATGCTTGGGGAGGGAATTCACTTTGGTCTCTCTCATCTATCAGCTATAATTGTGAATGATGTTTCAGGTGTGGTTTTGGGGGTTATTTGGTTCTCTTTAAAATTGAAAACATCAGGAAGCCAAACTTGAGATTAATTCTTGGGAATGAAGAATAGTTGTGAGGTTTTCAGCTTTTTCCTTCCACAAATCAAGGGCAGACTGTGGAAGTCTTGCCAGACATGATGGTCATATATTACATAAAGCACCACTGCAGGAGAGCTGGGCCTTGAGCACTTTATCATGAAGCTTTTTGAGAACTGTGTATCTAACGTGCCTTCATTTTTCTCTCTTTTTTTGTCTATCTCAGAATGATAAGCTTTCCATGTGAAATGCAGAGCTAAGTAACATGGGGGTAAGGTATCATAAAGTTGTGCACAACTTCCCAAACAAATCCCTTTGAAGGAACTTGAAATGTTGTAGATGTGAGGTTTACCTGCTTTACTGAAACATTTTTTCCTGATTCTTATTTAGAAAATGTTAATTCTAAGAATGCTGTTAACAGAATGAGAAAGAAAACAATTGAGTAAGATAAATAACTTGAGAGGTTTGGGGTTTGATTTGGATCTTAAAACCTGCAATATTAGCAAAGCCAAAAGCAACACAAAATAATGATGCCTTATGTCTCATCAAATAGCCTCATAGGAAACAAAATGTATTCTTTGGTCTGATTATACTTTTCATAAATGTATCAATTTAATAAGTGAATTGAGTGTTATGGAATCCTATCTATATGAAGTACCATGAAGCAGGTTGTGTACACATGTACATTTTCCATCTAACTCTTTTAGACTGAGTCCAGCAATTGATCCTTGGTTTGCTGGTGGACATACTGAGGTGTAAGGCAAGAATTATAGCTCTTCAGTAAAGAAGAAATTTAGTCTTAGGTGATGCAAAAAGCATGATTTGAAAGAGCCTTACCAAAAGAGAGAGAAAATTTGGATAATAGATATCACTGCTGATTTTTTCCTTATGAGTATTCATGGCATTGTACTTAAAATAGCTCCCTAGAGACTTCACATGCCTTCATTGGATTTGTCTCTTTTTCGTTCTATTCTTCAGCATACAGTTTTCATCTCCATAGATGAAATAGTTCTAGAATTGCAAAATACATTGAGGACATAGATACAGCATATGGCAGTATGCAGTGTTTCTTAAAATAGAATAGAAGCATGGCTTAAATGAGTGGCATAACTGATGTTCATTTATGTTTATATTTTTTGCTCATAATACACACATTTCCTACTGCGCTGTCTCAAAGACTTTGGAATATTAATAAAAAGAGGATGCTATGAAGTGCGATGCGGTCTTTCAAATAAAAATGAACGGAGCAGTGTAATTTCTTCAGAGACAGGAAGCAGTTGTGACTTATACAGACAGGCATTAGTGTGTGTAGGTAACATGTACAGGAGGCAGGAGAGAATTCATTTCGTAAACACACAGCTTTATATGTATTAGTGCTGAAGTACATATGTAGTGAGAAGGACCAACAGTTTAAGAGGTTAAAATCATGAGGTATTGAATTAAAAGTGAATTCCAGTTTGAGTATGCATTCGAAGTTGGACCTAAAGCTGTAAAGCTTTAGTAGCTTTGCGTATTTAGAGGATTCTGCATGTTTCCTTCTTCAGAAGACATCCAGTTGTTGTGGGGGAAGAAGGAGATAAGATCAAGATTTTTTTTTTCCTTTAACATCATTCTTTTGTGTTCTCTATAGTCTGTACGTGTGTATAATTGTTCTAAGTAGAATTGCTGTCTACTCATACAGCTGCAAGCAGAGGGTAAAGGGGAAATAAGCGATTCCTCGGAATTTTCCTTTCTCTTCGTTATTGGCAATTTATCCCTTAGAACATATACATGAGATATCATATAGGCTTGGAGATCCTTGTTCAAAGGAAGGAGAAATGCCTGTGAAGATCCATCCTCTTGTAAAATGCTTACAATCTGATAATTCCTTGTAATTCTTCTTTTTTTTTTTTTTTTTTTTTTTTTTTTTTTGATGCGTTTGTTCCAGCTATTGGACATCTATACAGTTATATTCTATTAGTTGCTTGAAAACCAAAATATGTTCCTATATGTCTCTGTTTTCAAGTTTTAGGTTTCCTGGGAACTCTAAATTTTCTTTTTGAATGATTGGGTTGAAGCTTATTTTGTAAAATAAGTATTCAAATTAGCATCTCATACCAAATAGGTTTATCCTTATGAAGTCAGAGTTATGTACTAGCAAACAGAGAGAACTTAGCACAGTGGATTAAAATTGCATGCATTAGTGATATGTTCATGGATATTTCCTTTGGTATTTCTCTACTTTTTGGTTATAGCTAGATTTTGCCAAGATAAGAGTGTAACTAATAACTAAAACCTCAAAAATGCTCAGTCTTCAGCAAAATGCATAGCTTATAAATTTCACACAGTTTAGGGATTATTTTTTTCTTGTGCTTATCTAGCAAAAGTCAGGAATTGCAAGAAAATTGCAAGCAGAAATTTTCATGTAGCTGAATAGACTTCTTTTCTTAATAGATGTTCTGAAAAATTAGAGTTTCACAGAACTATTTTTTTATTGTGCTGCATTGATAACCAATTTATAAGAAATCTTTGAGCTGAGATTTAGCTAAGGGGTAGTAGAAAAAAATATATGTAATGACAGTGCAATTTATTAAAAAATGAGTACTACATTAGAATTGCATACTAACAACATCAGACTAATTTGCACACACATAAGACTATTGAAGACAGAGAGAGTGTACTTATATTTAGATTTCTAAAATAATATAAATGTAAATTAAGATTCTAAACATGGGTGGACTGTTAGATTCTCTTTTCTTAGCCTGTGAAAGTTCCCAAAGTTGTGGATAAATTCCATATGTGTTGCAGAAATGTGCGTTGAACTTCAGCCAGTAGTTTAAGATTATGTTGAAGAAAATATTTCTAAAAGGTTTCAGATGAAGACAAGTATTTGAAAGTCCACACAGGGCAGGAGGGTTGATCGGTAGGTCTGAGGATCAATACCAGAAGTTTTTTTTTCTTTGGGGAGTTACTTTGGCATTTGTTTTCATTGTGCAGTGTAATCCTCAGAAGCCAAAACTACTCTTGTTATTAAATCTCCCAGTAGACAATCTGTGAAAATCTCCTGTGAAGATCAGTTTCTACTAGAGTCACAGTCTCTTAAATCTTTTCTTCTTTGCTGTGATTGGTAGGCTGACAGAAGTATTCTGTGCTACGTTCTTTTAACAATTTATAACATAAAAATGTTCAGTAGGTAAAATGCTATCAGTGCAACTTTGATATGTAATGGTCATGTCTCCACATTTGTCGAGAATATTGCATTGTACATTTATTAGCAAAATAGCATTAATTCCATTTTTTAGAAATTCCCCCATTTATTACTTGTGGATTTTTAACCAAGTACACAGTATTACAGAACATTATGTATGTGTATTAATGCAACCTTTGTGCTATTACAGGGGCATCAATGCATCCCATATCCAAAATCTGAATACTGACCTTTTTTTTTTTTAACTCTTCTTCAATTTTTACAGTAAAGTCAGAAACATTTTTCAGCGTTGTTTAAGTAACATTTATTCGATGACTTGAGCATCCAGAATAGAACCTGGACATCTTGATTTGCAAACAAAGTTAGATTTGATTGTCATAGTATATTTAGAAACTTGTGAAACACAATTATGGATATATATTTAATGTTTAGATTAAATAACATGCTACTATGCACTTTAATATATTGCTTGTTATTTGGAGATGTGGCATGTGTGTAGAAGCACTGGAAGAAAAAAAAACTGTGTTGGAAAAAACAAAATTGCAACAATAGGAAAAAGGAAAAATTTAATGTGATACGACCTCCCCCCACCTCTTCAGTGTTTATGTAATAACTCACACATGTGGGACTCCTGTGGTCTCCAGGGGGCAATCACATTCAACATGCATCAAAAGAAACAGTTCAGTTAAACCAACTCTCCCTACCCAGCAATAATTACCACAAGTTTACACTGAGATATAGTTGCAAAAGGTTAGTCAGTAGGGCATCTGCAAATCAAGTCATATGTCAACTCTACATCAATAACCTCATTATAATAGATGTTAGTATTTCAGCACATGACTGTCCAATATAGCAATCCATGTATAGTTCATTTTTAACTTTAACATTGACTTATAGCTTGTCTAATATTTTACTAACTTATGTATTTAAACACCCTACATTACATAAATTATAATCAATGACAAAAACAATGATTTAGATTGAAATTCTGCAAAGTGAAATTGCAATAAAATGTCTGACCCTATTTGTATAGCTGTCTTCAATATAAAATGAATATAGGAGGGCTTAACACTGTAATATAAAAGCAGCATAATGAAAATTTGTGAGTGTAGATTTTCCAATTTAAGCATTGATTAAAATATTACCTTTACTGCTTTAATTTTCATTTTTTCCAAATGAAAGAAAAATATATCTAGATATTTTGTTGTATTTGTAGCTTATCCATAAGTTATAACGTTTTTTATTAAAAGACTAAAATCCTGGAAGCAAAAAAAGTGTGCTCTAGCTAGTTTCATACTTCTGCTTGAGGTAAGTCTGAGTAGAATTATTTTCACTGATTGCTAATAAGCCAGATTTATACCAATTATCTCTCATTAAAAGTGGTCTATAATAGCCTTCTATGCTATTACTTACAGACTTCTTAGTGTTACAGATTAAAAAGTGGATGGAGCTGAAGATGATGCTTCTGTACATAATCTTATCTAGAACTGTTCTAACTTAGAAAAGTTTTTTTTGGAGTGTTTATTGTAAAAGCATATTTGCTTTGAGAATCTTTCATGAAATAAATTTCTTGGGAAGGAGTCTTTTTCACATGCAGGAAATCAAGCAGATTCCATACCCCCCATTTCCACATCTCACTAATACTCTTTTCAGTTCAGTTTTTTTTTTTTTTTTTTTTTTTTTTTTTTTTAAGATAGAATCTACCTGGCAAAATTAATTATGCTGAAATACATAAGCCTGGGAAAAAAGGACTTGATTTTCAAATAAAGTGCTGGAACATCAGATCTTGAAATTAAAGATTTCAATTTTTTAAATTAAATATTTTACCTTTAAATTAGCCAAAGATAACAGTAGATTAAATTCAATTGACCGTCTACTGAAATTTGTAGTCACTTAGAGCAAAACCATATTCATATATTTACTTAACCATGGAATTATGTGAGCAATTGCTAGTATTTCAGGTTCCTAGCTGTTTTGCAATGCATGCGAGGTAAAATAGTGCTCACAGACTGCCAGAGAATACTAAATTGTGACTTACGGCAAAGGTGAAACTAAAGTTCTTTAGTTAAGGAACTATCTTAAGAAAACACCTTCTACATTACTTGCTCCGTTAATAGATCTTACAGTATTTTACACAAGTTTTACAATTATTTATAAAAATTAGTTTTATAATAATTTACAATTATTATTTAAAGAAAATGTAACAAGGAATAAAAAGTTTTATGCAAGGTGTCCTTAATGCTACGTGTTTACTAATGAATTGTTACTGATTGAGGGATTTAGTGCAAATGAATGTAATGTAGTTTTTGGTCCAGTGAGAGCTTAGTAGTATCTCTCACCAGGGAATCAGTCTTCAGCCTGTGAAAGATGAAGCATACTGTATTAACGAATTTGAAGGAACTAGGGAGTTTTACTAATCCCTTCTCTGTGGATGGACTATAATGGCTAGATATGAAGAAAAAGAAGAGCACTGCCATTTGTGTCTCAGTTTCCTTTTAAAATGGATTCAGTTTTTTTTACCTGGATTATCGAGATAAGCAGCTAATTGAACAATAAACAAGACTGGAGTGCAGTACATTAAATTTTATAGAAGACTGATATTTATCTGTTCTTTCAAGTTACAGTTAGTGTCCTTACTGCCTTAACAAGCATTTCTTTGATCCTCTACTTTTTGTATTTTTCCATTTCTCTCTCTCTTTTTTTTTTTTTTTTTTTTAAAGGAGGTGGGATATAGTATGGAGTCTGTTCAACTTTCTGCATTTGAAAAAGACTCCTTTCCTTAGAAATATCTTGTAGTAAACCTCACAGGTTAAAGGTATTGTAGGAATCCCAATGTTTTCACTAAATAAATGTATCAACAGAAATTGAGTTGTTCTGTGACACCTTTCATAGCTGTTGATAGGAAAAAACTTAATTGAAAATATTGGTGTGATGTAGATGAACTGTAAAAATGTTGATTTTGAATCACTAAAAAAAAGCAAACAAACCAAACACCAGAATTAGGTGCAGCCAACAGAACTTGTATTTCAAAAAGAATGGAGAATTAACCATGACCATGTGGGAATGAACAACCCAGCCAAATTATCAAAGATCCCAACTTGCAGTCTCCTAAAAAAAACCATATTTTGAACAGTTCTTTATATTTCCATGGATATTTTAATGTCATTAATTACACATACTTTTACAAATTCATTTTTTCTTTAGTGGGGTGGGTTTTTTTTTAAGCTGTTATTTTTTATCAGTCATTTCTTTTCAGACTTGCATATTGGCATATTGAAAGAAACATTTTACACCTACTTCATCATATGCAGCAACAACTATAATCCATCTAGAAGCTATGGCATACATAAAAGCCAGCTGTATGTGATTCCACCCCCTTGCTCCCTCTTGGAAAAAAAAACAACTTAAAAGGGTCGTTATAACAATGTGAACAGTGTGTCACAATAATGCTACAGTCTCTTCATTTTGAATAAAGAATTTCATGTTTTCCTGCATATGGGATGAATTCCTGGCTCTAGTAAAGTTAATGGGAATTTTGCCACCATTTTGTCAGACAAAGATTTCTAACATGAATAGAAAAATAATTTAAAAAAACACACAATCTTGTGCAGACAAAAATAAACTTGGAAGGTCATTAGGAAAGCAGTTCTCAAGCACAAAAGGAAATTGTCCATTGTCATTCATCATTTACATCTGATCTGTTGATGGGAATTGTAATTTGTGAGAAAGTCCTTTCACAATCAAGTTCAAAGTTTGTCAAGATTGGTTTTTCTGTCTTGGTGCTCTTTTATGAAAGTATATGGCTGCCAAGTCCTAGCAGATATCATTACTTCTGTTCACACAGATATTAGAAAAGACTGCTAGATGACTGCTATCTGGTTTTCATGTTTTCAGCACAGGCATTGATCCTGTATGCATGATGGCGTTGTTCACTCACTTTTCTTTTTTTAACAGAACTGATAAATGCTAAAATAATTAACAGGATAACTCGTATTTTAAATGCTATTTTTTCCCCCTCTAAATGTAAAATAAGCATACCATCTGAAACCTCACCTATTAGCTTCCTACCTAAGAAGGCTTTCCTAGGAATATTTACAGACTACAAAGATTTGTGTTTATAGTGTAAAACATGAGCAGTCTACCTGGAAAAGAAACATCTCCTGGTGTTGCTGGGCCTGGCACTGTGGGACTGTTGGCATAGGGCTGAGCAGAGATGGGGACCCAGAGTCTGAGGCAATGATGCCAATTTGGTGCTGTCAAGGACTGTGCCCTCAGGGCCATGACAGAAGCCAAACCAGCTGTGTTCTTCCATGTCATGGAGGTCTGGGGTCAGTAGGCACTGACTGTGAAATGAGTTATTTGTATAGAATGTCAGAGAGTTGTTATGGGGAAACAGGGTGGTGGCGTGTGGCCTTGGAGCCAGCTCAGCATC
The DNA here is from genome assembly GCF_905368555.1 of Meleagris gallopavo. Classification (NCBI taxonomy): domain Eukaryota; kingdom Metazoa; phylum Chordata; class Aves; order Galliformes; family Phasianidae; genus Meleagris; species Meleagris gallopavo. Next base: position 7,972,866 of record NC_139417.1, on the reverse strand, counting down.
ATACAAGAGAGACAGCTCTCAGGGGAACAATTGCTGTTTGAGGCTGCCATTGAAAATTCTACCATTCATCCTGTTCCCAACTGAGAAGGCTCCCTGAGGAGTCTGCAGCTGAGCAGAAGGTCAGCTGTGGCAAGGCCAAAGCCCAGGGTCCTCAGGGTGATCTGGTACACCTGTTGTCTCAGGGTTCAGAAGGAGAACAGGGCCCTCAGGCATTAGCTCTGCCTTCATGAGGAGGCGTAGGCTCACAGGATCTCAACATGTCAGTGGAGCTGGATGCTAGTGACATGGTCCACCCAGTGTTCTGAGCATGGCTGGTGATGAACCAGGTTCAGGGGGATCCCAGCCAAGAAAAACAGGAAATGGAAGCAGGGCTGGGAATTATGGACTGCTGAATACACCCCAGGTGATGAGTTCCTGACAGGTTAGGGCCTACTTCCATCTAGGGAATAGGGAACCTAAAGCAGTTCTGACAGAGTTACAGCATATGGTGCAGATAGTTTCCCTTGACCATACTGTTGGTTTGACCAAGTTATTTCATGTAGAAAACCTAAAAAAAAAAAAAAAAAAAAAAAAAAGGTAGAAATCCTTCGTTCTCTAAGAAGTGCTTAAAAACAAAAAGAACTTTCTGGAGTCTCCGTATATTTTTATCTCTATCTCCACACAGTACTCTAGCTAGACAGCACCTAACACACCTAACAGAATTTCCATGTATCACTGAAGTACTTTTAATTTGAACTCAAAGACAAAATAAAAGCTTCAAGATCACAAAAGAGAATGTGAGCTTTATAGGCATCATGAAGGCTATTTGAGGAAAATTTTATTGCAGGCACAGAGGAAATGGATAGCACCTATCAAAAACTACTTTAGGAAGACCGAATGGAAAGCAGTGTAGTTAAACAGCAGGATAAAGGAAGTTGTCAAAAGGAAAAAAAAAAAAAAAAAAGCATCCTTCAAAAAGCTGACGTTTCTCCAGTTGAGGAAAATAGAATCATAAAACCTGGAAGTGAGATTTGAAAAGCACAAATAGGCAGACTGTGAAATGCATGAAACACAATAAGAAGTCAGTCAGTCATGAAATGCATTCAAACTAGTAATTTCCAATGTGTCAGAAGCCGGAAGCCTGCCAGAGAACCTATAGAGCCAAAGATAATCAAGACATATAAAGACTGCTTTCAGAAAATAAGGTTGCGAGGTCAAAGTGGAAGAAATTTCTCTGGTATTCATAGAAAAGCAGCTCTGGGAGTTTCTGCTTGTGGGACCCTTTTTTTAAAGGCAAACTATTGGAAGGTGTATCTTTTATATGGTGAGGTGACAGTAATGGAGATCACACAATTACTGACACTAAAAATACCATCATTATAGGATCAGTAAATCAGAGGATGATTCATGTTGAAAGTGATCTCAGAAGGCCATCAAGTTCAATCTCTTGTTCAAGCATAGCAAATCTATGGTCGTTCTAAAGTTCTTCAAAATTTGTGAATTCATGAATCTTGTATATTATTTCCTTAAATTTTCCTATTTATCAGAGGACTGGGCACTGTCTACTGTGATAGTTGTTTTCAAAAAGGTTGTAAGTAAGTTTTGGAAAATTACTTCTACCTATGTTGATTGGACAGATAAAGAGAAATTGTTATAAAAACAGTAAAATTAGTGGGCAAAATACAGTATTTTAGCAACAAAGCTTTTCTAAAATTAAGTCATTCTTCGTGAGTTCACAAGACATGACATCTTTCAAAATTACCATAAGAATCAGTGTCCATAATAGGCCTAGAAGGGAATGAATAGTTGCAGGACAAACTTTCTGATGAGAATATACTACAGCAAAGATGCGGTCCGGCTGTGAAGAAGGAGAATTTGATACTGAGTTGTTCTTGTGATTAAAATGACATGAAATTGCTCCGTTTAATAGAAGGTTTCAAATACAAAGGGCAGGAAATCCTAGCATTGTTTACACAGTGATGGACTCTGAGCTGGCAGATATAGTTGAAGAAAATGGCTTGTTGCTGTAATGCACAATTTTGTGAAAATGTTGGAATGACAGTAAGAATAAAATATGATATAGAATCTTGAGAATTATGAAGAAAGGAATAGTAGTATGACAGAAATAATTATAATGACACTAGAAATTCGCTGTTTGTTACATGATGAATATTATGTGCAGAGTGTTTCACCCAATTGAAAAAATGTTGGAGAATAGAAAGGTACAGAAAGGCAGAATCAGAGGCGTGGAATATCCTTTATATGGGCAGTATTAAAATAGACTAGAGACTCTTTACAGGGTAAAGAGATGGGAGCATAAGAGATCGATGGATTCATGAGTGCCGTGAAGAAGGTGAAAAGAAAGTTAGTAGACGGGTTGTTATCTTGCTCAAAGTAAGGAATAGGGCATCTACTGAAAACTGCAGGAGGTGAGCTCAGGCCAAAACAATGTATCTTCATTTTCCAGCTGCTTTGTCTGTTGAGTTGCTAGGTAATCCAGTTGATACCAAGTTTTTAAATGGGTAAGAAAGTTGCCAGAAAACTCAAGGAATTGCAAAATACGAATATGCCACCTTAGACCGAGGAACTCAGTGATCTGTAAATTGATGGAGTTAATAGTATGTATTGAAGGAGTATCACTGGATGCTTGCCTGTTTTCCTTAAATATCTACTATTAGAGAAAGAATGTTAGACTGGATAACGCAGCATGGTTGCTTTCATGTTAATGTTTGCAACCAATCTCTGTTTTGATTTGACAAATTGCTCCCTAGCAAGTGGATTGTGCTCAGCTCATAGATACACAAAAATGCATTTCATTTGATGTGCCTTGTAGTTTAGTCACACTTAAACAGTAACATAATAGCAAGAAAAATACAAAACAAACAAATATGTAATCAAGCACTTGGAGAAAAAATGGTCTTGACTGAATCAGATGTACCACATAATTTTTATCTGCTCTAGTGCCCTTTGGAGTATGCTCACAGTTTCTTTATTCAAACTCTAATTTAGGATTGCTATTCCATTCTTTATTTCTAAATTCTCATAGGTTCATTTTTTTAAATTCCATTAGGACAGAAAATGCACAGTATTGTTTATTCTTCCATCTGTTGACTCTCGGATCAACTAAGTGAATGTGAAATTCAGTTTGAAGCTGTCAGCTGGTAGCTGATTAGAACTGTTCCAGATTACTGAAAAGCAGACTTGATAATGTAGATTTTCCTCTCTACTGAACTCTTATTTTGCATTGAGGCCAATGATCACAGTGTTTTGGGCTCAGGGTTTTGATAAAACTTTCTGGTTGAAGATGTCACTCAGTGGCAAAAGAAAATTGAAACCTAGGACAAAAGTAAAACTTCTCCAAAATTTTCTATAGGTGATTCTGAGACAAGAAAATGAAATTTGTAAGAAAAATGAGAAATGGGGCACAATTGGACATCATCTTCTCTGACACCAAGAAGTATTCCTCTGATAGAGTCTCCTGACAAACTCAAATGAAACTGTGTAGTAGAAAAAAGAAAAGTTGCAAGAGTACTTCAAAAATAATAATTATAAAGAAAAAGCAAAAAAGAAAGGGAGGAAACGTGAAGAAGAAAAACCATTTCACAGAGTAAGAAAGCCAGTAAGACTGAAGCTATGTAATCCTGTTACTAAATGCAGTACTGATGGCAAAAAGCTTAAGTGTTACAGGGACGAGTGCAGTGAAAAAGCTTACACAGAACAGAAAAGAACATTTTGGCAAACTCTGTCTGATTTATGATGGTAGGAGGAACTCTGTGGGTTTGCATGGTTTTGACCCTAAACCTGCAAAAGTATGTTGGATTTGGCAACATTTCACTTGGAGTTTTTGGCTTCCTTTAAGACCAGAAGTCAAAGCAATGTTTGGGATGTGAACCAAAGCCAAGGAAAAGGTTTGGATCAACTGTACATACCATAACAGCCAAGTTTCACACAACTCTAATTATCATAATGGTTTTCCCCTTTCTTTGTTTCTTTACGCTTTTTGCCAGAGCTGCTTTTCTGTTTCTGACTGTTAATGGATAGGAGTCTATATATTTAGTAAAAGTCTTTATACTGTATGTGTATAAGTACATGAGAAATGAGTGCTCTGAGGTCTTCTCTTATTTTTTTGAATTATTACAGCAGAATTTGAATAAAAAATTATAGGTACAACCTAAAATGGTGAAGCATTTTTCTGTTCTTTTTGGAAATATTTTATATTGTATCATTTGTGGAAATGATGATGTTAGTTAGCTATTAGCCTTTCCTTGTATATTTCAGAATATGAAATGACATAACACAGTATCCAAAGCACTAAACCGTTTAAGAAAAGGATATAGTTCAGCTCCTTTTTACTACTTATTAACAGGTATCTTAGATTCTGGTAATGTAAATACCGTTTTCCATGAAGACAGCTGTGTCTGTACAGTAAATGGTGCATGTTCCTCACCTCATTTAGATCTCATGAAACTGAGGGAAACAATATGTTAAAGCTGCTGGTCTGTGAGAGACTTAAATCCATAGGCTTTGTATGCATATCAGACAATATACATGTGGTAAATGATAAACATACCATATGGGATTTGGGAAGTTAAGACTATCAAGTTTGTCTCCCATTATTTTTTTCTTACATTGTATGGTCAAACTGAAAACATATTATTCTTCACATTATTAAGAGGCCATGTTTGTGGCCCCATTTATAATGTTACAAACCTGATTATACTTTAAGCTTCTCTTAGGCCTAAAAATTTTCCTGGTTACACTCACACTGTCATTTAAAAATATATAGAAAAAGGGTGGGGAAGATGAGGTAAGGGACGGGATTGTTTTTGCATTATAGAGGTTTGAAAACTTTGTCTATTCTTAGCCAAATATTACAGCTGAGTTTAAGGTTCATTTTGAAGAGTTATTGTTCCAGAAGTTTGTTATATGTATTGGTTAAGATGTTATCTGGAACAATTTTTGCAGTCCTAACAATATCACAAGTATTTATGTAGTTTCATGAAAGTTTTATTTTTTAGGTTGGGTCTGTAGGCTGGACTAAATTAGTATCCTTAGCTAAGCTGTGAAGTGTTTATCTGAAAGTTAGGAGCTTAGTATCTTCTTTGTTTCCAATCACATAATGAAAATCTTCTATTCATACCCTAAAATTGAAATTTGTTATGCTATATTGAAGAAAGATAAATTTGCATGAGGTTTATAATTCATTTTTAAGATCTATTCAGGAGCAATTGTTTGCCTTTTCTTCATTAAAAAGACAGTGGAAAAGCAGGGCTCACAGCAGATTATGGAGATGGGCTGCTAGGGAAGGAACTAGAAAATGAAGATCCTTGAAAACCTTAAAATCACAAGTGGAGTGGAGGAAACATAGATTGTGTGACTCTATGAATGCTACATAACCAACCACATTTCTCATTTCCTAATTGTTTTGAAAGTAAAAACTGTATAAACTGAACGCATTGGAATGCAGTGCTTCAGCTCTTATTTTTTCTCCTTCCCATGGTAAGTCAATAGCTGAAACAGATTAGAGAGAGAGACTGTTTCATGCTCCATGTGTCTCTTCTGTGGTTCAACTTTCTCTGTACGTTAGTGTAGGCTTTTTTCTTGGATTTCATGTATGCTGTCAATTGTTGAAATAGATTTGGACTGTGTGCAAGGTTTTTTCTTTCTTTTTTTCTTTTCTTTCCAGTAAGTTTCTTCTGTAACTATGAGTAAGAAAGGCTGGAAGTATGTTTTTTTCTATTTGCTATTTCTCTGTTAAGTTTTCTGAATGGAGACCTTATACATTTTTCAGCAAGAGGTCTGTGTGGAGTTCATAAGCAGTAGTGATTCAGCTTGGTAATGTTAGTAACATGTGGAATATGTCGTTATTTCTTTTCATAACAGCGCTTCATGTTTTTCTTCTGGACAAGTCACCCTTATGCTACAGAATGTGGGGGGAAAAAATGAAATTGCAATTTTATTTCATGTCTTTTTCAGCATCCAATTCTCCAGGGATAGGCAGCCAAAAGAAGGTTCTACATCTCAAGTCCTTTTGTAGATTCACTAATGTGTCAAAGGCTTCTTTACTCTTAGATGAGTACTTTTAACAGTTTTGTACAGTGAAAAGAAAGTTAGTCAGTGAGGCATCTCACTGAAAACAAAATAGTAAATAAGAATCATACACTCCATGTTGTAATTTTGAGGGAACTGAGTTAAAAGATTCTAAAGAGCTGTGGAATAATAGAAATATATGGTTTGTGTATGAAATGAGAGACTATCAACATATTATTTTTTTAACTTACAGAAATACCTACTGTAAACACTGAAAATATCTTACTTATTAGGGCACCAACAGAAATCTGTAGCATTTTGATAGTGGAATTCACTCTGTCCAGCGTATGTGGCTGAGAAATTTAACAGCTATTAGAAGAATCAGGAAGGACATCAGGAATCAAGATTTCATACTTCATGCAAACTGATATCATTTTTTGAGATAGTAATGAAGGAATTTGGAAGCTGTTATGTGCCCTTCTACTCACTGTCCTTAGTAGTTAAAACTGCAGCATTAGGTTAGAAATGAAATATATGTTTGGCTGTAGAGTGGACAAGACCTTATGTCAGAGCTGATTGGATTCCTTACTGTTACAGCCTGTTGAACAACAGCTTTATTGATGGGGACCACAAAGCTTATACATTAGAAAATCAAAAGAAAGAAGGTAGAAGTAAGGCTTGTGGGATTGTTTACCAAATAGGAAATGATTCTATCTCTAAGGGGTCTGTGAGTGAGTCTGAGTTAGCCCTGGAACTGACATATAAATAAATCTCATGATTTTAGCTGGTTCTTTCCTTCCTTCCAGAGATTCAGATTTCCCAGCTGTGTCCCCGCTGAAAAGCACCGTTATCAGTTCTGTAATGAAACTGTATTACGGGAACTTTATTTGACCTATCCACTAGATAAGTGGCTCAAGAGTAACTGTCTGCCAACCCATTTTGCATATAGTCAGAATGTGGCGTAGGCTAAAAAGATAAGCAGGTATAAGTCTTAACAAGTATCTATTAAAAAAAAAAAAAAAAACTGAAACAAGGAAAATCATATAACTAAAGAACTAAGCATCTGCTGTCCTCAGCAAGCATTAATTTAGACTTGAACTTTAACTGAAATAAGTTTGATCCAAAACTCATTAAAATGAAAGAACAACATCTCATGGCTTTCTTTGATCCTTGAGATATGCAGAGCAGAAATAAAATTTTTTAATATCTGGAAAACATGGGGTTAACAGGAAAATTGATCTGGTCATAGAGAACAGTTAACAGATTCTATCACCTTGAATATTTTGTGTTACCACACAAGGAGGAAGGAGTAATAGGCTTGATAAAAAAAATTAGGTGGAATGGAGTGTTTAAGAAAGGTAGAATTAATGTTTTAATGAAGTTTAGGGAAAAAATTGTTCCCAGAGTGACTGGGAAAGGTGAGGAAGTTATTTCTGTTGGACAATAAAATTGCTGGAGGAAGAAGTGAAATTATTAGGCAAAAGTTGAAAATGTGAAAAGGAGCTGGAACACATAGTGAATGAAGCTTTTGGATTGTAAAAGTAAAATTGATGCATATGGTACTGCCATGTCTCAGAAATTCAGGAGTCTTTCAACACATGAATAATACTTAAATAAGTAAGGAGGATGTGTTCTAACTGCTGTATGGGGATACAGGGTCAATTGCTCAATTACTTAGTAATAGAAGACCAATAAAATAAATCTGAGATCCTGGTTCACATCCTTTTGCATACTACCAGCTACTTCTGTACTTTAAATCACTGTAGAAAGAAAGTAATAAAATTTATGTGTTAGTATCTGAAACTGTAGGATAAAGATTAAAAATATTATGCTTGGATTTTGGTAAGAGTCCATGACAGACGTTTATTCTGTATAGAGAATTTTATGGGGTTTTGTGTACATGTTTTTCTTGTTTATTTTTATTTTAGATCTGAAGAAAAGCTTTAAGCTTTTGCACCTAGAGAATAATTTGTATGAGCTTGATTTCCATCCCCCCCCCCCCTCCCCATCATTCTACAAAAGCATTTCCTCAACATGGAATTAACTTCAGGATGTAAGTCACTTTTTGCTTGTAAAAGTATAGAACGATTCTAGGCATCAAGTCCCATTATCCAGCTGACTGTCCCCATACTTTCCGTGGAAAAAATCCAAAATGGCAATGAAAATATCTTTATTTCTTGACCCATCTCAACTGTGATTCGGTGACTTTAGAGACAAATGGTTTCTTGAAATTTTCGTATGATTTTTTATATTATCCTTGCACTTCATTAAGTCACTGTGAAAATAACGATATAGTATTTATACATTTTCAACTATAGTGTTGTCAAGGAAAGATGTATATATGTTGTACAGCATATTGTGATTTACAGTATGGCACTTTTATATACATTACTGTACATCAGCAGACCAAAAGTATCTGTCAGTTCTTATCTATCTACTCACAGCTGTATTTAAGCAACTAATACACATTTCTGTAAACAACTTGATTTATAGACAAAGTTGGCCACTGGGAAGTATAGTCTTCGTGAAGGGTGGGAAACATGCCGTTCTTCAGTCTAGTGGTGAGACCATAAACTTCCGGCTCCTGTCATGTCTTTTGGTCTTCAGTAATAACCATTTTGCTCTCCATAATACTTGCAAGTCCTTTTAATTTATAATATATTTTGCTCTTTCCTAAATATTTATTTTATTTTCATAAAACAGCCAAGTGCTTTTAAGTACAGTTTTTTTCTAGTTACTATCATTAACTCTTTGATAGACTTTCTTGATTTTAGACAGTAGCATAGAGGAATTCAACTTTCATTTCTTTTTCTGTTTGGAATCTCTAGCTGATTAAGAACTATAGTTGTCTGGCCAAGAGTGATTTCTTCACTCTATGTCAAAGAATAACTGAGAATTTTCTTCCTAACATTAATATTTCAGCATATCTGTAAGCACTTTTCACCTGATATTTTCTTTTATTTGGCTCCATGTAAAGTTATACGTTACATTACTAATGTTCTGATGCTGAATTAGTGGAACCTGTATGACATACCCCTGTGGTTTTTAGATTTTTGCCCAGAACGAATATTAGGCTGTGAGCCACACACAGCACTGGCTTTAATTAAAGTGTTTGCAGTTTTTGTGATTGATCTATGAAGCTGGGGAATAAGTTATATAACTCTACATCACAACTGCCCTCTGTGGGTATTATCATAATAATTATGCCTTCCTGATGAATTGAGGATGAGTTGGTGGCAGCAGCATTTGATCTCGTAACTGTTTATGAATATTAAGAGAATATGAATATTAATTGGGAGCAATTTGGTGGGGATAGACTCTTTCCAGTGGCATATATAGAACAGGGAGCAATAGAACAAGGAGTGGGCACGAAACTGGATCACAGGAAGTTTCATACTAATACAAGAAAGAACTTCTTTACCATGAGAGTGATGGAGCATTGGAAAAGGTTCCCCAGAGAGGTTGTGGAGTCTCCTTCTCTGTATATATTCCAGGCCAGCTTGGACACCTAGTTGTGCGACCTGCTGTAGGGAACATGCTTAGCAGGTGGTTGGACTCGATAATCTCTAGAGGTCCCCTCCAACACCTACAGTTCTGTGATTCTGTGATTTTCAAATAATGAATCTTTCAGCCTTGGCATCAGTCCTTTTGTTCTTTCATACAACTGAAGTGTGTTAATATTTGTGATGTAAGAACTCGTACACAGGATCAGATAAAAGGTCCACCTACTCCTTTTTTTTTTTTTTTTTTTTTTTTGTCTCAATCAGCGAAAAGTTGAAGTGAATTGGGCATGAAAAAATACAGACAAGTAAACTATTTTTTCCTTAATATACACTGTCAAAGATAATTGGCACTCATTTTGGAGATAAGAACAAGCCTAGAACATTGAGCTGTACAGTTTAACATCTCATACTAAAACTTTTCCTTTTCTGTGGTTTTTAAGCCTGTGTCCTAACCATGTCCTCAGATGCCCTTAGGTCCCTGACAAATAATGAACAATCTCAGTTCACCTCTATAGCATTTATGGTCCCCCACTACTTCTTCAGTAATATATTTTACAAGATGAAAGTTCTGCTGAAAGTCTGCCCTTTCTCACTACAGATAGTTTTTAAGAAGCTTGTCTGTCTTAAGTTGGTTCTTTCGAAATCATTCTTAGCAAGTCTTGAATGTTTTGTCTAACAATTCTTCTGTGCATTTTATGTTAGGAAAGTAAGATAGATATTTTTTTCTAAATATTATAAGTAAAAAAAATCATAGATAAATAGGACTGGAAAGAATATCACTGATATTTCTCAGAACTTGGTCTAGTTTGGTCTTAGTGACCTTTGTAATTGCCTTGTTCATGAATCATTATCCATAGTACATATTTGTGAAAGTAATGCTTCTTACTTATTTCCATGGAAACTACAACAAAGAGCACAGTTAACACTCTTTGATAGAGCTGCATTTTCAGCTGCTAAACACTGTTTTTCAATATAGTCACCACCATTAGTTATATATTTTCACAAGCAATAAACAAGAGCCTGCATGTCACACTCATAAAAATCTGCATAACTTTCCAGAATGTAGCTTGTCTTTCACATCACTGCCACCAGTGCTGAAATGCACCACCCATCACCTCACTGTTTCAGCATCCACTTTTTGGTTCATAAACATTCAGCAAACGTAGATAAATGTCAGTGTGCGTGATTTTTTTCTGCATGGAGGAATTCAATTACATACCTTTGTACTTCCATGTCAGATGCCATTATATCAGACTGCCCCTTGGCTATTATCTGTCACACAGCAACAAAATGCAATGGGATATTGGTGGGCAGGTTCAACCTCTACTGCCATGCCACCAACATTTGCTTCTAATGTTGTGGGCCAACATAATAAAATAGGAGGCATTACTTTCAGAGCAACCCTTGAAATTGAAAGATCGCTAATATTCTAACTCACATTGTCTCTAATTTCAGTTATTTCTTGTCTTATCTACCTTTGACACAACAAAGTGATTTCCTCCTCCTGCATGTGATATCCAATATCTGAAACTAAATGTCACGTTCTCTATTTTCTCACAGTTTCAGGTTGATAGACTGTAGCTTTTAAAATCTTAACACAGAGGTTATGTTTTCTATTTTCCTTATTGTCTTTGTTGTTTTCCTTCGTAACCTTTCCAGTTTGTTCACATCTTTGTGTTGATAAAATTGGATCCAGTTCCCCTGCTGACATTTTATCAGTGCCAAAGAAAATAGAAGGATTACTCTTATGTATACATCTTTCTATAGTATGTTTTTTGCAACAACATGACACTGTTGACTTGTCACCTTAATGTTTTGATCCTTTTCTTCAGTAGAAAAAGACAACTTCTTAACCAATTATGTCTCTTCCTGGACTTAAGGAGTTGATTAATTCTTTATGACCTTGCTTCTGTCCCGTTTATGTATCATAATTTTTTTCCCAGTCCTGTTCTCAAGTTTGGCAAGATGTCTTGAAATTACGTTTTTGCTTTGCATTCTAATGTCATCTACAAATATTTGAGGTTATTAGGAAAATAATTGAATATCACTTGGCACTGAAAAATCCCATTTTTAAAACATCATAGTTGATTAGCAGTGAACTGTTGGTGGCCTTGTACAGTCTCCTAACAAGTTTATCTGTATTTTGTGACTTTCCCTTTAATCGTACTTTTCTTTAACTTATGTGACTTGCGATTATTTTTTTTTACCAAATATGGCTGCTACTTTGGTTCTTCATCAAAACCAATTATTCTGTCATAAGAAAAAAAATGATTAATGTGACATATCAGTGTGGATTTCCAAAGTTTCTTCTAAATGTTTATAACCAGCTTTAAGCAGATTGCTTGTTCCAGAAAGTCTTGGAATCTGACATATTGCATTACTGAGTTTTTTGTTATCAAATCTAATCTCCAAGAATTCTCAAAAAACTGTTTTGTTTTCAACAGTACAGACATTTCATCAGCCATTTTTATTCTTATGACAGAATTCACTATCTGGCTAATTTGGGGGGTTGGAGCTTGATGATCTTGAAAGTTTCCTCCAATGTAAGGCATTCTGTGATTCTGTGAATATTAAAACATCCCAGTATTGTTACCTGTTTCTTTTTCCTCCCGTGAACAGAGAAATTTTCTCCTTTTCTCCTTTTTCCCTTAGTGCTACTTGTACTAGCTATTTGGTCACAGCTACCCTCAGATCAAGAGTGATGCAAAAGAGCAGCAGCAGCCTTTTGGTCATCTTGGAATAATCATTCAGTAAATTTACAGATGTGACAAACAGAAAAAGCCTAATTTACTGGGCTAAGAGTTTAGCCTCGCTCTCCATTTAGCTTTAGTCATTTTGTTTGTGTTTGAGTTTATTATTTATTACATACTTTCCAAAAAGTGTTGTGAATGACAGTGATAATGCTGACTCATTTGATAGAAAATGTGTGAATATTAAGAGTAAATAGAATAGCAGAGAATGCATTTCACAATTGTGATAGTTAAGGATCCCAGTGGGGTTTGATATCTACCAGCATCCAGTAACTTTAGCACAGACAGGTGGTAAAGGATGAGGGAAATGGAGTTGTAGCCTCAGGCAGATACTCAGCTCATGCAGCTGTTTCATGCATTCTGGCAACATGACTCAGTTAAAATCAAATAACATTCCTTACACCAATATTTCTTACCTGCATATGAAACCAGTTGTCTTTCATTTTGCAAAAACATGATAATTCAAAGAGCATTAAAAAATGTACTGTTTCTCACACAGAATTTATATCTTGCAGCTGCACGCTAATCCAAGTGAAATGGAGTAGAGTTTCACTTTATCAGCCAATCATAACTTTAAACTGTTTTTACAATTCATCGTACAGTTTTTAAAGCCAGATTTAAGTCTGTATATGAAAAATAGTCTACTTGATGTATGAAACCATAGATTAGTCAATATGTATTTAAAGAAGTAGTTCAGTAACAACAGAAAAATGACTTCATAGAATTTAGGGACTAAACTCTGAATTATACACTTGCATTCCAAGTGCTAGGCCATCAGTACAGTCAGGATAATGTATGCAAAGTGTAACTGAACAATACAGTTAATTTGTTGAAAGAATCTCAGATTCGGGTACTACTTTGCAGCTGTTATGTTTAGATTAATTAGTCTGCCTCATATCCTACCTTCTTCTTAGCCTTTTTATTTCTGAGAGCAATTATGCACCAGACAGAGTAGACTTGTTTCTGGGTAAGGCTGAATCTTAGTTGGGATCACAGAAGAAAATACACAAATGTTTCTGTGTGGCTAGGTGCGCAGTGTAAAGATGCTAGGAGGTTATTTTTGCCCTCTTAAAACATCCTTTTGACAATTTGATTGCATCTTTATTTAATCTCCCTGTAAGAATTACTGTCATTAATAAAGTAAAAATTTCAACATTTAAAATGTAGATACTCAGCATTTATCTTCCTGTCATATGTCAGTGCTCAGCCTAATTCTCAGACTATGTCACAGATCCAGGACTACATTGTGTAGCTAGAGGAGCATTTCATGCTTCATCTTCCCTATCTGGAAGTGTCAGAAGAACTGATTTGGCCTCTTTACCTAAATCACCCATGCAGCAGGTTCAGACAGAATTTTTGTTGGGTCCGGACTGAATTTTAACAGGAAGTTTTCTTAGGATTAGAAAAACTTCTGTTGCCAATAATTTTTATTTTTTCTCTCACACTCAGAATATTTAAGAAAACAGTTTTGATTCTTATTCGGTAATCTTTTTATTCTACAAAGCCTTAGCCAAAGTAATTCTAGTATGTGAAAAGGGCTTCTCATATTTTACGCAGTTTTGATATTTCAGGAATTAGTCACATGTTTGTACATTAAAAGTCACCACAGTGACTGAACTGATGACTGTCACAATCCCCATTTACACAGCTCATTTAAAAACACTCCAACCTGCATATGTACTGTTTTGATAACAAACTCAAAGTACAACTGAGAAAAGACAGCTTCTCAAAATAAGAGCGATCAGGTTTTATGCCTGCTTGGTTCTTTAAAATTCTGTTTAATATACCATCAGTTAATTAATATAAATTGATGCCAGTTTTGATATTTGTCTACTTTTGCTGTCATCAAACTGCTAAACACATTAATATTCAGCATTTTTGTATAACTGACTGTTTCCCATTTCTGTTCTCTTTCTTTTTTTAAAGAATAACTTCCTACTAAAGCAATATTTTCTGGAAAAAGTCAAGAATACTTAAATATTAAAACCCTAAAACAGGTTTTACAAGTTAAAAATTTTGCAATAATTATTCTTCAGGCTCCATGGATTTAAGCTATCAAAGTTTACTGTTTTGTGAAAAATATGTTTTACTTTGTTTGGACATGCTTGTCATAAGTTTCTCAGTATATCATTATCCTATAAAACCTCCCACTGGCAGTGTCTGGAAGAAAAAAAAAAATAGTGTAAACTATAGAGGACCTAATGGCAACTTCCTGCCAACTTTCTTTCTTAAATCAACAGTGTTTGTTTTTGTTTTTGCTTTCATGAAAATATGTCACAATCTGATCTTTCATATAAGTTTGCTAGTTTTGTTTGTCAGCCTAATAGAGCATGTATCCTCATCTTCCACTTTTCTCTAGTTTTACTCCTTTTTCATTCCATGATATCTGTGTTCCTGGTCATACCACCAATGAGTGTTTGCACACATAAATTACACACCTAAAACCACTCATCACCCAAAAATTTACTGCTTCTAATATCTTTCTCATGAACAGTTGTGTTTATTTCTGAGCTGACTTCTCTATTAAAGACAGAAATGCCCTTAGTTTTGGTTCAGTTCTTTGTTTTTTCAAGACTCTTATTTTAGATATTACAGTATATTTGGTACCACGTGGGCTTCTGATTATAAGCCTGTACTGGGAATATTAGCACGCTTTCGATTTATGAATGCAACTCTGAGGAAAAATAATAGTGGGCTGATATCTGTATTAATGATGCTATTTCTATGCTGCTGAACTCAACGGCAATGAGTGGGGGCAGAATGTATCCTCCCAACAAAGGATACAAAGGGCTTTTCTTTTTTACTTTGAAACTCTATTTGGAGAAGGAGGAGGGAGCAGTGGCAGGCAGAAAGGTCGTTGTACTTAAAGATAAGGAACTTGAATCTTCTTTGCTAGGTACAGGAAACTTATTCAGTTTGGGAAATCTTTTATCTTCTGGGCCTTTTTTTGGCTTAACTATGAACTCAACTAGAGGAAAGGAGAGACAGATACTACTGATACTATCTTGGAAATGTAGATATTCTTTTTTTCTTTTAAAAATTATTTAATGTTCTTTGCCAGTGTTTTTTTTAATGTGAAATTTGTTTGCTTATGTAGTATTACAGGAGAAAAGTAGATTAATAGTTATTATTTATTACCATATATTACTATGGATTTATAATAGTTGAAGGTATTTTTTAATGGCTAATTTTCCCTTCTCTTGAGGGTAGGATGTTGTATAACATTGCATGAAGTGCCATGAGACGCATCTTGAATGAAAGATTATTCATAATGCAATAACCAGTTTTTCAACCTTTATGACACTAAATTTGTCTGGATGACTCCAAGTTTGTATCATGAGAAGTCACTGCCGTGGGAAGACATGTTAACAGTTCATTAGATACAGCAGGGAAGTTTGGATAACCAGGATCATACTGTGAATGTTTAGGTTTTTTTTTGTAGTTGTTGTTGGCCAAATCCACTATAAATAGAAAGGCTATATTTCTTTTCTTTTATAGAAATCCTTTTTAATATTACAGTATCACATGAATTTACTCAACGGATGTTGTATTATACGCCATTGATTTTGATCTTGTATCATGAACAGGAGGTTTTTAGGTAAGTGGCATCAGCACAAAAAAGACCCCAGACTGAAAAAGCAAATTAACA
Source organism: Meleagris gallopavo (assembly GCF_905368555.1). Lineage (NCBI taxonomy): Eukaryota > Metazoa > Chordata > Aves > Galliformes > Phasianidae > Meleagris > Meleagris gallopavo. The sequence continues at coordinate 7,956,955 of NC_139417.1, read as the reverse complement.
ACAGAGAATTGTTGATCTACAGTTTTAAATAACAATTTTATTTACTGATCTCAAATGGATTTTTTAAATAGGGGAAAAAAAGACCCCAAACCTTGTTTTGCATCTCTAGCTCTCTCCCCAGATTAGAAAATATTCGAAGTACTTAAGTATTTACTTGTCTAGTTTTTGTGAGGTTTGTTTTTGTTAGCTCAAGGAAAAAGGATAAAGATTGCATTTTTTTTTTTTCTACCAATCATGAATCTCTATTCTTGTCAGTATTCCTTATACCAATCAAGATCAAGAAAAAAAAACCAACAAAACAACAACTTACAATTACAAATGCCTGCAGTTATCCGTGTAGCTGAAATGGATGAGAATTTTTGAAAGCTTCTACAGTGAGGATTTTGCTTTGTAGAGGTGTTTCCTGTGGAATTCATCTTAGTGAGGGGAAGGAATTTAGATGTCCTTCATGTGCATATGTGTGTGCTCACTGAAGTTATTTTGAAGGTCTTTATGTATTCACCAAGAAACTGGAGAAATTAGATATTTGGGAATGGAAATTGGTGGTCTTCCAGGCAATATTGGATCTAAAAGTGCTAAATCCTTTAATAAATAAACCTCGATTCAGACTGGAATGTCTTGGCTTGATCTTAAAGGTGATATTACGAAGGACTTCTAGCTGTTGACTAGCCTCAGAGATAATTATCTGCACATTCCAATCTTATTCTGCCATCAGCAGTGCCTGAGGTCTAAATGTAGAAAATGTTATTTCCCTAGAAGTATATTATATTTAGACTGTCTTCTTTCCCAAGCACTTCAAGTAATTTTTACATCTGTCTGGAAATATGAAGAATAAAAAACTAAACTATATAACCTGCTTAGAGTGCTGTATACTTAACAGAGGGATCATAATTCTGAAAGTTCTAGGCAGTTTTCTAACTATGGCATTGTGTGTTATTGAGCACAGTTACACTGTTGGTGTTTTTATTTTCATTATCTGTGAAAAAAATAATGCATTTTTCTTTCTTATGCATTTTAGAGATGAAATCTCTTGAAACATGTCAGTAGAACATAGTGTTTTACTCATAATACAGCCCAGATACTCAAGAAGTTTAATCTACTATAAAATGTACTGGAGTTAATTTGGCAGATTGAATAGCCCGTCTGAAACAGTGTTAAAGAATCATGTTTAAATATCATACACTCATAGAATCATTAAGGTTGAGAAAAGACCTCTAAGATCATCTAATCCAACTGTCCACCTGTCACCAATATTGCCCACTGAAAATGTCCCTGTGTACTACATCTACCTTTTTCTTAAGACCTCCAGTGAAGATGAATCCAACACTTTCCTGGGCACCCTGTTCCAATTCCTGACCACTCTTTTTTCTAGCATCCAGTCTGAACATCCCCTGGTGCAACTTGACGCCATTCCTTCTTGTCTTATTTCTAGCTACCTGGGAGAAGAGGCCAACTCCCAGTTGAATTTTGGTGTTTACAGTGGATATTTTTGGACATTTTTTGGACCATCAGGACTATGTTGCTGCCCTTATCAAAGTTCTCTCCCCAGCCCAGTTTTCTTCTTCCATCTCTGTAATCATAGTGAGCCATTCCTACCTAGTTTCATAACTGAATGCTATATGCATGTGTAATTGTCAGCAACTTTGTTCTGCAGTGCTACATGTGTTGTTACATGTGTAGATCCATTCAGTTGCTGCATAGTTTCCCCCTGATCTCGTGTGCCTGCAGCATTGTGCAGGCATCCATGGGCTCTGTGAATGCCTGCTTGACTTCTCCACAGTGCTGGCAGCCCTGCTGTCAGATGTAACAGCCTGTGCAGCCACCCTCACACTTGACTCCCTTTTCGCACAGGTATTATTTCCTGAGGCTGCTGCTGCTTTGAGTTTGGCATCGTTCTCCAGCACTGCTTTTTCCTCCCACAGGGAATTTCTCTCTAGGGTGTTGATTGAGGCAAGGCACAGAGATCTGTGGCTGATTTATCCAGTAAGCTTGTTACTGTGCAGTAGGTGAGGGGGTAGTGTGAACAGGGAGCTTCTACGTGGGTGAGATTTCTCTTTAGTGCTTTGAAAATCTGTCATGCTCATTATAAACTGCCTTCATGGAGGAATTCCTTCTGACAAATTCAAGGTCGATAGTTTTGCTCCATCATATAATCATTCCTAGCTTATCATGTGTTAATAATGGAGTCCAGTTGCCAGATATTTTGTTGTCCTCTTTAGGCTTCCTCATACTGTCCTTTTGTCTGTCCTATCTTGGACAGACTCATAAGCACTTTAATTTTGATCCTATTGGCTGCTTTCTTCCTGAACTGACCCTTCAGAGCAGTTTTTTTATTTTATGATTGTTTTTTAGAAAGATCACTTTCTATGGAATTGTTTTCCCCGCAGAAAAAGTACCCGAAATGATGCAAAATAGTCTTTATTGTATATTTTATCTACAATACATCTTTAGTGTATCTCATTTAACATATAGAGACAGGAACCCTGTTGGTAAACTTATGTTGTTTATGTGCATATCACATCTGAAATAGTGAATTTTCTGTAGTCTTGCCCATGTGTTCACCAGCACTTCTCCTATGGGTATAGATAAATTTCAATAAGGTTGTAACTAAACTACTGATTGCTGAGTTTTTCTTGATAAGAGTGGTTTTCAAGCGGGTACACCAGAGCTAGAACTTGTCTCTTTGATGTATATCCATACTATGACTTTGCTTACAGTTATTTATGTAGGGAATATTGCATTATATACAATAGCAATCACTTTATTTTAGTTTTTAAGCATGTAGCATATTCAAGTCACTGTGACCTTTGTAGATGTGCCAAGCCTATAAAATATTGCATAAATAAGTTTATAGTAAAAACGCCATAGAATTAAGTAAACAGGAAAAGATTATCTGCATTAAAAGAAGAGTGCAGATGCAGCTTCCTTGGGCATTCAGTACTTGTATGAACTCTGCATTAAATGTCACTGTAGTAAAGGCAGTGTCAAATTTCCTTGGTACAGAAGCTGCCTACAGTTAGCAATTGCTCGATTCTTTTCTCTTGTTTTTTCTCTTGCTGCATATTAACATTATTTAGCTTGTACTAAAACTAGATAGGAAACCTTACTTTCTGAGATTTGTTATGCAAAATTATCCAAGCACTTTTATACCATAACATTTTCACTTTAACTCTTGCTTGCTTTTTTTACAATATGTAAGCACATTGTAGAGCGTGAAGAAACCCTCTTATGTACATAAACTGTTTGCAGTAAGACTTTATACATACCACATGAATCCCTGCTGCCTTTGGAAATACTGTAAGGGAGAAGCATTTCTAACTCTAATAATAGATTGTGATTATGGATTAAAAGCAGGGGAGAAGTAGCTTTGTGCAGTGTAACCTAACAAGTGTGCTAAGAATCAATTTTTGGCAAGAAAACTCCCAATTTGCCCTCTCTCCCTGAAGTTGACCTGGTGGATGAAATAGTAGATGTGTGTATGATTCTAGGCATGCCTTCTCCAAAGATCAACATTTGTACACACTTTAGTCACCTTTTATACGCAGTGCTATTGACATTAACCAGAGAGGCCAGTCTGACAGCGCTGTACTTTAACACCAGCTAAAGAGTTGCTCTGCTCTACTTGCATGCTTTATCTGAAGAGTCTCAACACTGAAATCACACAGTATAATTGTTTTCAGCCTACAAGAGTTCTCTTCCACGTACAGTATCGTGTGGGACAACTGAGTGTCCTACTGAAATCAACATATCTTCATTAGCTAATTCAATTACTACTCTATATTTTTTAATGCTTCTGGAAACACTAAGTTGAGCTCTGTAATTTATCAATATATACCATCTAAATCTGCTTCCATTTGCACAACTATAAAATGCTGTTAATACTACTTTTGTTATTAGGTTTGTATGATGTCAAATAAGTGTAAGTTTGAGCAGAACAGAGGCCACCAGTCACTTAAAAAAAAATCACAGACTTTCTCAAATGAAGCTCAATGACTAAGAGAGGAAACAAGTAAAATATGGTAATGAAATAATTCATTTTCCAATTAAATTAAAAAAAAAAGGATGCTAATTTTTTTGTAAGAAGTGAAGCTGTGCAATTGCTCAGGTGCCTGGTCTTATTTCCATTACAGTGTATGCGTGAATGACTTTTAGGGTTGAATGAGGCCAATGGTGAGTTAGGCCCTGTCAGCATGAGTTCATCTTGAACAAAGAACATTTGTTAATTGATTCATGCAACACTTAGAATACTATATCTTTACGGACATAGTGTAAGGTTTATTTCTAATTTATACAGCATTGCAAAATCAGAATGTTATAGTAATTACTTCATCATATAATTCCATTTTGCTGCTAATGAAGAATATTCTGCTACTTTGACCATCCCTTTAAGTTTTGCTGAAGGTCATATTCGCATTTTGCAACTGTGGTTGCACTTGAAGAGGTTTCCATGTGTCTAGAAACATGACAGTAAAACACAGAGTTCATATTTTTAATTTGGTTTATACAATAGACATGCCATTTTAGGCACACGCTCATGTGAGGTCTGCTCCAAAATTAATGCCTACTCTTTTATTATGTTGGCCCACAATGTCAGAGGCAGGTGTTGCTGGTATGGCACTACAGGTGGACCCTTCCAACCAATATTCCATTACATGTTGTTCCTGTGTGACAGATGGCAGCAGAGCGGCAATCTGACAAAATGGCGTCTGACAGGGAAGTGTGTATGAAGAAAAGTTGCAGAATTGAATTCATCTGCGTGGAAAAAAAATGCCCATTGGCATTCGTTGATACTTGCTGAACATTTATGGAGACCAAATGGATGTGAGCACAGTGAGGTGGTGGGTCACGTATTTAAGCAGTGGTGACAGTGGGTCACCCACCTTAGCTGGAGTAGGTTCTTATGGACATGGCATGCCAGCTCTTGTTCATTGCTGGTGAAAATTCTGGTGAAAATGCAGAACTAATCATGGTGTCTGTGTTGAAAAAGAGTGTTTTGTAGCTGAGAATTTGTTCTATCAAATTGTGTTATTGTGCTTTTCTTATCTGCTATAGTTTCCATGGAAATAAATAGGAGGCATTACTTTCAGGGTGACCTATGTTTGTTTATATATGTATATACACACATATAAATCTTGTTGCTTTTGATTGTTGTTTTAGTTTGGCTTATGTATGATTATTATTATACTTAACTGATTATTACCAGTATTTCAAAATTAGTTAAGCTTGTTTTCTGACTATAGATGAAATTACTTTCTTAATTGGAAGACCAGATCCAAGAAATATATTCCCGTGGCCCTATCTTTTATTGAACTATTGAGGTTGAGATTAAAAAGTGATGAGAATTCTTACTGACAGTTTCAAGAAAGTTAATAATTTCAAGCCTTTTCCCAGAACTATCTTGCAGAATCTTAACATTAATATAATAAAGACTGGTACACAGTTAATCCCTCTTTTTACAATATATATTTCTTTTAACCTATGGGGATACTTTAAATTCTGGAATGTCTTATGTAGGGATGGAAATATGTTTCTGTCATATCAGTGAACACAGTTGATAGCCATCACAGCCAGTAAGGAAACACTGAGGAAACTTAAGGTACTGTCTTTCCCTGACTGTGGTCCATGACAAGTCTAAATGAGGAATTTGCCCCATATCTACACTGTCTCTTCCTTATCTGAATAAAATTAAACCTTGTATATTATTAACATAGGATTTAGCAGGAGGATAGAAGTATTTTGAATCCTACTTTATGTAATAATCTCAAAAAGATTTTGGTTTCAAATACTGCAGCATGGCATCCAACTCGAAAATTGTGCTATTTTGTTCCTATGCAGATTGCAAATCATTTCATCCATTGAGGTTTTCTCTATCAGGACTTCTGGTAATTTGTGTTGTACTTTCGCTGCATTGCTAGTTGATATCATTGGACTCTTGTCATGAAACAAAACAAAAGAAACACAAAAATGAGCTATTATCTTCGATGTGATAATCTTCTTGCTTTCCTGTCAAATGTTTCACTGAAATGTTTGTTTTAATCTGTATGTGTATTCTAGAATATCGTTGCTTTTTCCAATATCCAGAATTGTGAGACACAATTTATGACTAATTTCTGATTTGAAAAGGCTCAGGAACATCACTCTCCATAGATATGTTGCTTTTGTTAGACCTGTTTTCTGAGTTTAAAAGTTGTGATGGAAATAGTCTTGAGATAAGGAATTTGGCTATGGATGACAAATGGGGATGGAAGTAATTGGAGGGAAGCATGACAGAGAAATTATTTCCATGTCTTGCAAAGCTCAGTATGACACTTTACTCCATCTGTTCCCTTCTGGGAAAAACATCTTTGAAATGGAACAGGTTAGGCTGTTGTACACTGGGAAAGATTCCTATTAGGAGAAAGAAACAAGGTATTTGCAAACCATATTGCAGGTCAACATGACTTATGCTGGACCTGTCTCCAATTGAACTCACCAAAAGATAGAGTGGTTCTGTGCATGACCAGCAGCCATTAGTGTAAAAAGCTGAAGTCTCCTGCCTGTGTCAGAAGAGGTGGCAAGTGGATATTTGTGTGTACAAATCCACATTTTCATCAGTTTTCCCTTATCATTGTGACTGTGTTATCTATGTCCTTGTAGTCCAGTGACAGACTATGTTTCTATGAAAGCCACAAAGAGGAACCTTAAGGAACCAGTCTTTTTTTAATTTTTTTTTTATTCAGTCTCATGCTTAATCATAGGGAGGAAAAAAAGTTGTCATTAAATTAATCTTTAGAGAACTGGAGATAAATTTATATGGTGACTTTGAAGAAAAAGCTATATAAGGCATTTCTTTAGCAAATGGGAAAAAAGGACCTTAAAAAACAACTGTATGGATTTTTACACTTTTTGTTATAAAAATGTGGCTCATATTTGTATTGAATGAATGGAATAATTTGCTACTCTTTTTATTATTATCCATAATGTTTAATATTCTTGTATTAAACAAAAGTGAAGAAGCTAGAACTAAACAGTAGGAGTTATCACTTCGAATTTTACCATGCGAAATTAATAAATAATCAGTGTCTACTAATGTGAGATTGGAGTTGAAATTAAAGTTGGCATGGGGTTTACTTATAGCTCCTGATATTTGAATTCAGTAAGGGAAATCGTGAATTTATAATTATTTATATTATAATTATTTATAATTAAAATAATTATTAAAAATGAAGTGCCCACCATTTAAAGACAGTGATACTAATAATGACACTAATAATACTAACCTTGATTGCTGGAGAGCTGCCAGCTTGTCATCATTCTGTAGAAATACATCGTATCTGAGCCGAGAATCACAGAAAACATGCAGTTGTTCCTCCCTCTCCTTATTCTCACAAACTGGAATAGTATTATGTTAGCATGAGTTGTGCTGAGCCAGATCCAATCTGGAATTAAGAATGCTCCAGGGCATTTTTAATAATCTGTCATTCATTTGAACTCTAACCTTCTTTAATTCACAGAATCTGGTAGTGCAGATGTATGCTTCAGCAGCATACATTTCTTTTTCTTTCTTTATCTTAGTGTGAAACTGATGTTGGTGTGTGAGGACGGGACTTGGAAATGTGATGTGGTACAAGTAGAAAGCGTTCATTTAAAATAGACTCAAAATTTAGAAAGAATTGTAATAGTTTGGTTTCCTGGTTTTCTGCCATTCTGAAATGTAAAGTTAAATTCTGGTACTAATTTTATAAAAATTCTTGAAGTACTGCCATCAGTTAGGCTTTCTGAAAGCCATAATGGCAGCCCCACAGAGCTCAGTGAGCAGCAGGGCTGAAGTGCTGCAAGCAGTGGCGGCTGCCATCAGCAGACCTGGGCCAGCTCTGACACAGCTGACACAGGGACAGTGCAGCACTGGGAGATGCTGAAGGGCTGCTTGGATTTCCAGATACTCTACTGATACATAACAATGAAATTGAGAAACTTTTCTGTGTAAATAAATCTTAAACATGCCTTTGTGTTAATTTTTTTCTAGATGCTGTGCACCTGTATGCCCTTGAAACAAACATTTTGCTGTAGGTCTGAAAGCTAAAATTTTGCTCTAGTAGTACTGGACTTGTCTCCATTCCATGCAGTAGGACTAGGAGATTGTAAATAAACATTTTGACTTTAATCTCAAAGGTGATATAGTTACAGTCTTTTAATCAATCTAACGCTGATATCAAATAAGAGAATAGTGCTTATATTAAGAATTTGGAGACAAAAACTGAAAATTTGATTATGAAAACTTCTTGGGTCAAATTTAAAACGTGAAGGAAGAACTAGCTGGCAAATATTGTGCTGGAAGTATAAATGAAATATAAATTTCAAGTCTGCATATGTTAATGATTTATGGTTTGAAGAAATTTTCATATTCAGATTTTCGGTTTTATTCTCTCAAACATTGACCTCTTTTTTTTTCTAATAATACATAAGTATATGATTGATATACCTTAACAAATCTAAAGCTTTGTTGTTTTTTTCTGAAGCCTTTAATTTCCTTAAATGGTTTAAAATATGGATGTCTATTTTAGTACAGTCTTGCTTCTTCTCAGACTCTGTGGCTTGGTTTGTACTCCTTGCACTTATTTACAGAAGTGTTTCTTTACTATTTGAATCGGAGAATAACCATCACTAATTTCAGTGCTATGGACAATTCTGATACTGCCTTAATGAAATACAACATCTTAAACACTGGAGGGTATCAGATGCATCCTAGAATTGCATTGATACTTACTATAGTGTTTATAAAGATGCAGATGCAGCTGGTGTAGAAGAGGTAAATAATTTATGTATGATATTCAAACAGTGTGAGTCCTACTCCCTGTAATTTGGTAGAGACTGGGTTATTAATTTTGCTTTATTGAACTTGTCACACGGTAGGCAAGCAAAGCAATGAGTGTTTAGCTTGAACAAAAAAAAGTGGTTCATCAACACTAATTGCACTCTACTAGAATTTAGATAACAGCAAACAACAATTAAACATGAACTTGGGGGAAAACATCTCACTTTCTCTGTAAGCAAACTGATAATATGACCACAGCTGAATTTTTTCTGCGTTCAGACAGGTGTCATGTATAATTTTTGTTATTTAAATAATGCAATAGAATGTAGCGTGCACTTTTTTACCTCTAAATTTTATTTTCTGAAAGCAGGAATTTTTTCTGAATTCCTGCAAGTAATTTACCCTAAATCCAATTGACATTTACCAATGCAAATGCTAACATTTACCTTACATTTTTTTTATCCCATACTTCAGAGATTCTTGGCTGTCCTGGGAAGAGTAGCCTGGTGGGTATGATAACAATGCGGATATGAATAACAATGCATGCTATTGTCCTCCTTATGACGAGAATCAGAATAATATTTGGGTTACAGGGGATCAGTGGAGGCAACGCATTCTAAAGCTCTGCTGAAAGCAGGGACAACTTTAGAGCTGGATCCAATTCCCTAAATTTGTTCAGTCCAAATTTGAAAACACCCAATGTGTGGAGAATCTACAGCTTCTTTGAGCAACCTGTTCCTGTACTAAAGGGTGTGTACTTTTTGCTGAAAGGTATATGGACGGTCATGAAGAGTTTTATGTTAAAATACATAACTATTATCTGAATCTAAAATTTCTTGTGATAAATTATAACCTCCCTGAACTACAATAATGTAAATGGTGCAGAAAATATTTGTAAATTGTGTCGGTATGTGACAGTGGCCCATGTTAAATACATTGCTGGCAGTATGTGTTAGTGCTGATTTGTATAAATCTTACTTGTTAAAAGATTCAAGGTACAGATTCATAGAAACACTACTTTTTTTCAATTCTGTTTGTTTTCCAAAGAGGAATGGATACGAACAGCTGTTTAGTTAAAGTAATTCCTTTTGTGTGTGGATGTATTCTTAGATTTACATATTTCTAAGATTTACTTCTTAAGAAGAACATGGAGCTTAAAAATTTTTCTTTCTTTTAGGTAGAAGAACTGATGAATGCATTGGAAAAGACTAGACAAGAACTAGATTCTACCAAAGCCCGTCTTGCCTCAACACAGCAGTCTTTGGCTGAGAAGGAAGCACATCTGGCTAACCTAAGAATAGAGCGGAGAAAGCAACTTGAAGAAATTCTAGAAATGAAGTAAGTACATTGCTTTCTCAAATTTCTAGGATAACTATTTTTTTTTTTTTCCTAAAAGTCTGTTTTTCTCGCTGTTTAAATCTATGATCTTCTAATAGCAGGACCAAAGTACCTTTGGAAATACAAAAAAGAGAGAGTGTTCATTTTGCTTATTACATTACATTCATTACATTACTTAACAGTTAACAGGAGAAGAATTTTTGAATGCTGTCTTTTGATACATGCAATTAAAATATCATTGCAGTGTAACTTCCATGAAAAATGGAATATTTAAGGCCCCATCTTTCACTGAGAAATGTATACTGATGTTTTCTTAGTATCATGCAAGGAAAAGGGTTCGTCAACTTTGTGGATAGTGCAAAAATGAGTGAATTGAGTTAGTTTAAAAAAAAAATGAACACAAAACAAATACCTATCAGTGTACACATTATCACAATATATAAGCATACCAAACTGATAAAGGAAGACAGACCTGTAATTAAATCTATCTTCCTATGTGTGATAAGTGAAAATGTCTGTAATAAGTCTGGTCTAATTCCTGAACTGTTTTGTTAGGGGAAAAAAAAAAAAGAAAAAAAAATATTTGAGATATGTGTAGCTTTATTTAGGTAGTTGTCTCTATCCTGACATTTCAAAGGAAGGTAAATCATCAGAAAAAAATATCTTAATAAAGCTTTAAAAAAGATAAGTTGGTAGATGGCCACATATGCTTCCTACAATTTTATAAAAGCATATTTTAAGAATGGCTGCCATCTAATATAGGTACGGAAACATTATTGTTACAATGACTGCTTCCAGGAAATCAAAAGAACTTCTGCTTTTTATTTTAATGAGGTGCGTATAAATTAGTAATATGTGTGATTTATAGTGTTATGTGATATATTGAGTATTATATACGTTTTTGGGTTATTGAGTTTTTTAATTATTGGTTCACCTATGATAACCTAGACATTCACAACAGGTGTATTTCATGCAGACATCTATTTTCTGTACAGAGCTTTGTTCTGTTTCTTTGAGAACAAAACAAAATGTATAAAATCGTATCGCATGATATTAAGAACGGAGAGCACAAATAGTGAGAATGAATGATGCTATCAGAAGATAATGAGTGAAATTTTCATGTGATAATTTTTCTAGTTACTGTTTCTTTGTACTACCTCTTAGACAACTTTACAACTGAATCTAGGAAGAAGCAAATACTGAACGTTTATTCATTTTTTGAGCTCTATGTTTGAGAAGAGCTACATAACTTCAATTAAACACAACATTGTCTAATTAAATAGGTGTAAACCTTAATTTTTCTTAGGTCTACCAGATTATTTAACTTAATAAAATACACAAAACAACATAACTTAGATTGTACATATATTAGTGGAGTCTTTTTAAAATAATTCAGGTATTTCATTGCAGTACTTTTTTAACTTTTGAAATTGCTTACTGAATAAGTGCACAATGAACAAACTTTATGAAACTGCTATAATACATTATACTACAGAAGGTCTTAAATTATTCTTTTGAACATGATACTCTCAAGAACAGATTGCAGATGCTAGCTAAGACCTAGAAAAACCCACTGACAGAATAATTACAATTTTGTTTGGTAGTAACTTAGTACAGTAGAGTTTCTTCATCTACCTTCTCTCTGATACTTTAAGATAATTAATTATTTGGAAGAACTGACTGTAAATTCTATTTATCACTTAATTATTTGATATGGAGTGATTATGGTTCTTGGCTGCTAGCTTCCAGTTAAATAGGCATGAACTGTGTTTAAAAGCATTCATGATGATTTCCTATGCTTATATTATGTTCAAGTTCCAAACATAACTCTGCATTCTGTGTCCATCTGGCTGACATTGCCAAGATCCATCTTAATTTACAGACTACAATTGGTTGTCAGTTTTACATAATTTCTCCAGTTGTCATTACATGCCCACATATAAATTCAGTTATTTAAGGAAGTTTAGAGTAAAACTGGATAGGAGCTTAATCTTGTTCATTATCTGCCTAGTCTTTTTGAACTTCGAACTACATAAGTACTATTTAAGGAAAAGTAGTTGGATGGAAGAAGATAAATATGAAATTACTCTTATCTTGATGCCAGGATGTAAAAATCTGAGATTTATTCTCAAGAGTTTCAAAGTGTTAAAATTTGGAGAAGGATTTTCATGTACTGTTGCTTTCTAAATATGAGACTTTTTTTTTTTTTTTTTCCAAATGTCTATAAAAATATTACTATATTAGTTCTGGAGGAAATATTTTTGTTATGGTTGTATTTTTGGGACAGAGTATAACTCATACTGACGTTAATGGAAGTTATGGATTCATGTTAACAGCAAAACACACCATGTGTTCAAATCCATCATAATGCCTAATTGTCTTAATGCTTTATGCTTTTTCTGAGCATAATAAAATCAGTGAGCTTATTTCATAATAACTGTGAGTGTTTTAAAAAGCTTTCTGCATTATATAGTGTGACAAAAGCCATTTTGAAACATTTCACATTCATAAAAAGGTTTCAATTGACTTGAAATTAGAAATTGACAGTTAAAAAGATATCTTTGTTTTTGTTTTCTGAAAGTTTGCAGTAAGGAGCAGAAACTGCTGTCAACTTCTGAAGGGTTTCTTAGAAATGCTCATTCATTTGTTTTTTACATTAATTTGATGACCTTTCAGTGACTTAGTTACATTTAACATACATGGCACTTAGCAGTCCATGACTAGGGCATTAATTTACAAAAAACTGAACTTCGTGATTTGACTTGAAGACTGACTAGTGAATTCTCAACCTTTGAGATCCATCTGTTAATTATTGTGAATTTCCTTTAGTAGTCAACTCAGTACACTGAAGTTTCTGAATAAAATTCTTGCCAAGAGTTTGTGAAGTGGGGTAATTTCATTGCCTTTAATGGAGTTCATGCCATCACCTGTGGGTATTACTAAACCGGTTTTGTTGGAAGTGACTTTGCCCCATAATTCATATTGAATTTTCAGAAGAAAAAAATACATATTTTCTCTAATGTGGAATAAATCAGATTACTTCAGTAAGGAAACATTAAAGATCTAATAAAATAACCAGCTACTAGTCCTTTAATTCAGTAACAAAAATAGATCATTGCTGTGCTGTGATAAAAAAAAAATTAGATTTTTCAGTAAATTTTCTTAGTGACAGCATAAAGTTAAACATCCTTTCCTTTGTTTAAGAACGTTCCCCATTTTTTCACTGAAAATAATAAATGAGTATTGCTTATCTCTGTTTTTCAGTATGTTTACTTTATTCATTTAACAGCACCTGTGTATAGTCAAGCATGAAATATTTGTGGGAAGAAAGGGATAAAATGTTTTTTCCACCAAGCATTCAGTCCTACCTGCTGCCACCCTTTGCAGGAGTGCTGTATGCATACTCCAGTTTTACCTCCTGGATTGGACATTCAGCTGATTTGCCACAAAAGGACAGGGCAGCTGCATTTACCATTAAATGGCAATCTTGAATGCAAGACCATGATTGGGATCTGTTTGTTTCAACAAGTTGTGCAGGCGCAGTTTCACAGAGCAAGCGATTTGTTGCTGGAAACTGCAGGGAACCAATGTGTTTGTTGGTTACTCTGCCTGACTTGTCCTCTTCCCCCCCTTTTAGTGGATTTAATCCAGACACGGATGCATAAAAATAGCCTCAGGTGGACTTTTCTGGATATTGCAGAGGTGAAGAGAGACCATGAATGAATTCTAGAAGCCAAGGACTACAGCCTAAGGAGAAGGCTTTATGATGTGTAAAACTAGATGGTCACAATTTGTAGGGAATTCAAAATATTTTACGGAATATTAGTGGCAGAGTATAAGGAAACTTAAAATTCATCTGGTTTTCCCCAGACATACCCCCATATTTCCATCAATAAATTTTATTCAAGAAGTTGGGGATTTCACGTCTGAATAATAGCTTAGCAGGAGCTGCATGGCTGGTGCATGTTTGGAGAACACAAACATTTTTCCAACACCTGGGTAAATCAGATCATGTCCCTGCCTTATATTCTTCTATTACTTTTTCCATCCATCACTATGCAGACTAGTGCTTGGGGGGGGAAAGGAACTCAACGTATTTTTGCCTTGTTACATCCTACCTGCTCCACCCCTAGAATTTCTGTTACCCACAGCACTGTGGTTTCTTTCTCATCACTGTGGCTACAGCTGTGGTCAAAATCTCTTCTGAAATCTCTCTGTGAGCAGCAAATCCAATGCATCTGGAATATTTCGGAGTAATTTTATATGCAGCTCACCTGTTCAGTGCATGCATAGGCCAGAAGCATGAAACTTATTGGCTGGAAAATCCTTAGTGAAAGTGTAAGGCCTTTACTTGCACGTAGTCATTAAGATGTTTTCCTTTTTTGGGGGGATCTTTCAAACACAATGAGGATGAAGAGAATAATGCTGTAAAAAAGGAGAAACTGGCAAGGTGACTGAAGTTTGCAAAAAAACTTTGAAATTTCTTGGAGCTCACTCTTTAAAACCACTTAAAATGTCATCTTCCCTATGGCCACTGTCTGCTTCCTGTGCTAATAGTTATGCAGTAGTTTTATTTTGTATTGTTTTCTTTTTTCTTTTTGGAAAAAAAAAAAAGCAAAAAGCAAAAAAGCAAGGAAATAGATAATTCTTGCCTAAGCTAGGAATCGAGGTGTTATAAAAAAAAAAATGTAGGCAAAATATAGTCCATGCTTGTTTTATAAATGCTGTTAAATTAAAAGATTGTCCGAAAAACTGCACCTATCTTGAACATAGTTCTCAGTTAAATAAATAGTCGTGGATACAGGAAAATAAAGGATAGTCTTTGAATTGAATTTTAAGCAAATACAGCAGTCAGAATTCTTAGACTATTAATAAGGTATTATTTTGGAAGTAGTATCATTACATTTCTTTTTTTACTTTGCCAGCTCTGCTATAACCTACGATTGAAGAAGGATAGCTATGATAATTTCTCCCACGTGAACTCTTTAAAAGAGCATATTTTTACTTGACAGCTTAGACAGTAGGCTAGTGGAGAAAAAATATATTTCAGAAAATAGTTTACTATTTTTCTTAATTTTTTTGAAAGATTATGAGACAACTTGCTATCAATTCACTGAACATATTTATAATGCATTACTAAAGCTGAATCAAGGCTAAATAAAAAATTGTACCAATTTGAACGTAGAACACTAGACTGCTTCTTAGTAACTGGTGGACTGCTTCCATTTAATTGTAGGATTCATGCTGAGATTGTAGAGAGTCATAGCCCAAGTTAAATACAAACAAAACAGCAGGATGTTGATACAACTGTGACTTCCATAGGAAGTAGTTAGAATGGTAATATGGTCTCCTAACCTGGGTGAAAAGTCTCTTGTGACTGCTTTTGCCCCACAGACCTGTAACACAGCATGCTGTCACTAACATTTTTGACACCAACTTGCAAACATCACAAAGATTAGAGAAACCCAAATGAAGCCTTTGTTCTCTGGAACAGAAGCTTTCTTGACTAAAATGAGGAGATGTTTTTCTTTTGTAAACAATGAAGGGGCACAAAGCAATAAAATGTTTCTCTCTGTGAGAATAGAATGAGTGAGCTTACTTGGCAAAGCTTCTCCTACTTAAAGACATATGAGTGTCACCAAACTTCTGTTCACTTCACTGTGGTATATTCAGACTGAATTACAATATATTTTTTATTTTGTAAGACAAGAGATTTGAAATGTTACTAGCCTGGAAAGAAAGTGTTATTTCTTCATTTTTTTCCTTATGATCATATTCTACTTTTAAAATAGATTTGCACCTGCTGTTGAAGTTCAGTTTGTTTTCCTCGTTACATAAGAATTTTGGTTTTCAATTAATGCTGTTCTCAGGAAACCATAGAAATACAGGCTTTTGTCTCTGTAGCTGAAAAAGTGATCCTCTAGGTTCCTATGATCTGTATGGTTTTGAGGCATTTGTTAAGCAAAAGAGACTTTGATGGTAGTTGTGCGCCAGTAACCTAGTAGTGCACTTTATTTCTGTTTGTTGCCATTAATTCTCTACCCACTCTGGTACCTCAGGACAAGAAAAGCAGTGTGAAGGCTGGGATAGGTGCTTCAAACACTTTCTGTTGGAAAGTCCACAATGCTTCCTGGGGTTTTCTTGCTTTAGTGCTTTCCCCAGAACTTGAATGGTAGAAAGATCAAGGGGATCCTGCAGCTGCTTTATGAGGAAAAACTTCAGGACCCTTCAGTCTTGGGAGGGGAATGCAGGGATGGGGCGTGTTTGAAGTTAACAGAATCACAAAGGAGGCATAGGCTGAATGTGGAACTGTTGTTTGCTAGATCCTCCAGAATAGGGAATATCAGGCTGTTATTGCAGTTAATCAGTGATTGATTCAGAGGAGAGAGAAGGTGTGCTTTACCGGGCCATTGGTTGGAGACCTTTGGGAAGTTGCTTCCCCAAAAGGCAGATGGCATCAAGTGGTTCAGAAAAGAATTAGACAAATTCATGGACAAGAAGAGGTCCATAAATGGGTACTTCCTTATACTCTTTGCCTGTTGTTCTTGAACTATGTTCCTAAAATTCATTTTCTCTCTGAAGTGTAAGTTCTTTCCTTGCGCATTTCTCCCTTACACTGGAACACAATGGTTGTAGTTAATATCAGATGATTTCAGAATCATTTTTTGAGAACCTGTTCTATTAATTCAACTAATTCACTTTGGAAATAATAACGATCGCATTTTGCATAACCTTTAGCTTCTGTTGATCTACGGAGAATAAGTGGATTTACAAGACAATACAATGGATTAAACAACTGTGTTAAAGAGCAGGCGGTTACACTCTCTAGGGAGTGGACATCTTAGAAAGCAGGTGGGATTCACAGTGATTCAGACTTACAGGTGCTGCTGCATACAGGACTTTCAGGTGCATAGTCTTGTTTTTTGTTTGTAATGCAAATAGCCATTTGAAGATACAATTACAATATAAATAATGATGTTTGCTTCTCTGTTCCCTTTTTTCTTTTTTTTTTTTTTATCAGTATCTTTAAACTGCAATACATCCCTGTATTTGAATTTATAAATGTGCTAGCATTTAAAATGCAACAGTTTAATCCATGATGTATCCTGATTCATAGCATTCTAAATTCATGTAATGTAGACTAGTGTTCAGAGAGGAACAGTGATAAGAATGGCATATAAAAGATAAAAGGAAATAGGAATTTGTTTTCAATGCAACAGGACAATGGTAAGGGGAAGAGGGCTGTACAAACCAAGGCAATGAAAGTTCAGGTCTGGACTTACAAAATCCTGGTCAGTAAGAATACTTAGCATTTTTATCCGAAGCTAAACTGAAGTTAACTTACTGGTGAATTTATCTGTGTTAACTTTTTAGATGAGGAAAATGTTACTATGCAGCCTACCTAAAGAATTACATTTCTTTTCAGGTTTCTATTCCACAACTTCTTTTTGTGGGTGTGTATGTTGTGTTTTGTTTCTTACATTGTTTCTGATGTAAGAAAATGTAAACAACAAAATCATTTTACCAGAAGGTCAGTACTGTAGAAAAGAACTATATTTTGTAATTATTGAACTTGACAAAGCTATATATGGTTTGTTTTAGCACCGTATTTAAAGTGCTTTTAGTATGTAAAAAGTTGCTAATGATAAAGGTAATGAAATAGGATGGTATTTCTTTTGAATTTCAGCCAACATGGGAATGTGAAGGCTTCAACCTCTGATAAATATACTGAAAAGAACAGGTGGCTCAAAAGACAGCAAAGAAGAGTAGGAAACTGAAAGTTAAAAAGCAGGGAGAAATTAGGCTTCTGTTCAGGGATATATATATTTTTTCAAAGCTGACTGAATTACGCCCTTGTCTACTAAAACCCTGTTACTGTAATTCCCAGTGGCCTTCTGTGACTTCTCAGGCAGTGCTGATCAACTGCAGGCTCCCAGACTCGTAACCTCAGCCAAATGAATATGATTCAAACAGTTGTTTCTGCATTTTAGACTTCAAAATATGATGGGTCAGTTTTTCCTTTTTTTTTTTTTTTTTTTTTCCCCAGTGGCAAACCTTGCATAATTGAGACCCAGAACATTCAGTTCAATGCTAGGATTAATAACCTGAGGGTCTCCTGATGTGGCAATGCTGAATTAATGTAAACTCAGATATATGAACATGGAGAACCAAAGAAATTTAGAAGTCTGCATTATTAGACTGAATTACTGGACTACTGTTTAATACTACATATAAATATAAAATGTGCTTTAAATTGTTTATGATGGTGTTTTCTGTTTAAAGGAAAAGGTTTGATAAATTCAGAAGAGAAAACAGTCAGCAGCAATCAAGCAGAACAGCTTTCTTAATGACACCAAGGAAAAGCCTTCCTTGCCTTTTCATTGCTCCTTATGTGCTACGAAGTAAATTCACTGCTGCCTCCCTCTTGTGCTTCTTTATTCCTTCACCTTCCCCATACCCCCAGCAAAACAAATACTTCTTTGTGTGATGTGGAAAATAAATTCTATTTCCTATTGCTTTGCTTCCTCTCGTTGGGTTCTCTGGTGCCTGGTAAGATAGAGGATGTGTTATCCTTCTCATGTCTGAGGCGTGCTATTTATTATGTCATGCTTAGTAAAGTGTGAGATTGTGGCAGCCTTTTTTCATGTCAGGTCATAAGTAAGATTTACACATTTATCTAACTGATATAATGAAACCTGTAAGAATTTATTGTCACAGAGTCATAGAATCATTAAGGTTGGACAAGACCTCTAATATCATCCAGCCCAACCATACCCCTACCACTAATACTGCTACTTAACCAGGTGCCTCAGTGCTGCATCTCCAGGTTTCTTTAAACAGCTCCAAGG
Organism: Meleagris gallopavo; assembly: GCF_905368555.1. Classification (NCBI taxonomy): domain Eukaryota; kingdom Metazoa; phylum Chordata; class Aves; order Galliformes; family Phasianidae; genus Meleagris; species Meleagris gallopavo. The sequence goes on along the minus strand of NC_139417.1, from coordinate 7,937,974 downwards.
ATGATGTTTCCAGCATCCTCTTGGGCAGTCTGTGCCAGTGCCTCAACTGGTCAGAGAGTTTCTGTCTTTTGGGGAAGGAAGTGTACTCAAACTTGTCTTAAAATCAGATAGAGAATTTTACATGACTTTTTCTACTGGTGTTTATGCCCTGCAACTGAACTGTGTATAGCTTACCAATATAGATTATAAGCATCATAATAAATTTAATAACATGGTGCCAGGCATAATAGGCTGCAGGCCATTAAGCATTGCTGTAACATACCAGATAATAAAAATAACATGTATAATGTATAATACCGACACTGTCTAAACAGTATGAATCTAGAAATACAGTTGTAAAAAGAGGATTTCCAAGTATAATTGGTGAAATATGGTGTATGGGCACACAGAAATGTGCTGTAACACTGAATTTCTTATGAACAACACCTCTCTTTTCAATGCTGTACTGCTGTTAGAAGAGGCTGTTAGATCATGTCAGTGATGGCAGTGGAAATGAGGATGAACTCATCTTGATTTTTTTCTGATTATGAATAAACATGGATATGTCCACATTATTGTGCAGCGTGCCAAAATACATTAGGAATGAGAAGCATTATTTAAAAAGTTATATAAGAAGGTACATATATAAGTCTGTGCTATGTCTTATAGTCAAACTGATGTGTTCAAGATAAACATCACCTTAAAAGGACACCTTGGCTTGCTTCCTTAGTGCAATGTGGCTTCGACAGACTAGATAAACTTTTCAAGGGGAAACAAAAGCTTGATGACAGCACAAATTTATGCAAATGCTACTATTGGAAAATTTTTTCAATTGTTGGTAAATATTATTGTTGCATTTGTGGAGGAGCTTACGTAATTCTGACAAAAGTACCATGCTTATTATGTTGCATTTTAGTACATAAAGATATACTTGGGAGTGAAAGTGGAAGACTATATTTTTTCTGATATGATTCTGAATTTCTCTAAAAACATCCATCTTTAATTTTTTAAACACATATACACTAAGGGGAAATGTGATTCATTGGCTTATATTAGAAATAGAAATGTACTCTTCCCAATTACTAACCACTACTATCTCAAACATGTAGCTTATCTTTTTTTGCATTTGATTCTGACCAAAATTAGGCCACATTGGCCTCTGAGAATCGCCATATTCCTAATAGCATTTTAGTTACTAGTGATTCTTCTTTTATGCTTTCCAACTCATCTTGCATTCTTTCAAAGACTTAAATGGTTCTCCTTGGTTGGAGGGAGATGTAGACTGATCTTACAGAGACAGTCATTGAATTTACTACTTTGTTATTCTGTTTTTCAACCCACTTGAGCTGTCTTTCAAGTTAGTAAACACAGAAAGGGACTGAGGAGAAAATGTTGAAGGTGGAGCTCGTAGGACACTTAGAATAATTTGTCACCTCTGTTTGAAACAGAATCAAAGCTAGCCTAGACACTTTCAAATCCACATTATGTACATTGTAGATACAAATTATTGAAATAAATTTTAATTCCAGTTAAATCCATGTTCCTAAGAATGTAATTTTACTTTTGTATACTGCCTTTTATGTCCTTACGCCTGAGGAGTTTTGGAGAAAATGCAGTCAGGGTGAGCATAGGACTTTATTGCATCAGTCAGTGAGTAGTAGTGAGGGGATTTCAGGGTGGTTATATTTAACTGTCTGCATCTTCTGGCAAATTGGGTTACAAATGCATTAGGAAGGAGTGATGCAGTAAAAAGGAAGAGAGACTGGAGCTTTCAAAACCCATCACTCTCAAAGAGTCAAACCATGGGCCTTCCTCATCACTTGCTTAGGGGACTAACAGTGTTTGGTAATTATAACCCCAGATCTCTCATGACTATCCTGAGAAACTTATCTCTTTTTAGTTTCCTGTGTGGTCTGTAAACAAAAAGTAAGTGGGTTGTACCTGTGAGGTTGGAGCAGGAGCTGGGCTTGGGGCTATTGTGAGATTCAGTAGCAACAAAGTAGAGATTATTGCGTAACACTTAAAGAATAGAAACCCAAGAAGTGTGGCTGATCCTCATCTGACATCCGGCAATCTGATACCCTCTTCACAGAGAGGAAAATACTCTGACATTCGTGAGCTTTAAGAAAAGACCTTCTATCTATTTAAAAATACCTAAACTTTTAGAATGTGTGACAGAAATGTGACTACTTTCCAGTTTTGTTTTGGATGCCCACTCCCTCTGCTTCTTGATTATTTTGTCAAAAACTGGAATAAAGCTACTGAAGCAAAACTAGAGGCTTTTATGGCTATGTATACGTGAGCAGCACTGCACTACCCACCACTGCCCCCTCCCACCAGAACCCTTCTTAAAAAAAAAAAAAAAAAGCACAAAAAGCAACACCAAAAAAACTCAAAAAAACAACACAAAAAACAAAGGATCCAGTCAGGATGAAAACTGCCTACAGTATTTTCACATAATATAATATAATGAAATATAATGTATATGTTTGGTTTTTTTTTCTTAGAAAGATCTCCCTTCAACACTTCAATGCAGTGATGTTTTGTTTAGTCTAATGCAGTTTTTTGTTAGTATCTTGTCTAAAAGTGAATCTAATTAACAGATGAAATTAGGAAATCCCTACTGTAATTCAGCAACTAAATGAACGGAGGGTATCAGTATATGACAAGCAACTTCCACTTAAGGCTAATGTAACTATTACCTCATTAGGACTGCAACTTTACACTCTTCAAATAAAAGCTTTATTGAATTTAAAATATGTATTTCACAATCAAAAGCTTGAAATCCACTTTATGAAATTATACTCCTTTATTGATACTGACTAGCTTTATAAATGTTTATCTTAATTATGCTTTATTGTGATTAAAAAAGATTGCAGATACTCTGCCATTTCTGTAAAGTGTGCTATTGGAGGCTTTTTTGTTAAAGGTGGGGGTAGGGTACAAAGAATAGTCCAGCTCCAGCGAGGAGGCCCCTCACAGGCCATATGAATCCACTTACATGTAAATTGCTTGTCTCTATGAATTAAGGTGAAGGTTATGAAAGAACTGCATTTCTGTGTTTATTGTAGGATTTTTGACAGTCTCTTTCCTCTTTCAAGTAAATTTGGCTTAAGTCCACAGTCAGTACAGTTTTAAGTAAACTCCTCTTTTGTTACATTAACAAGGTTATAACATCACTGAGGCAGATTTCCAGCTGCATGGATTGAGGCCTAAGCATGCAGACTGAAGGGATAATTAAAACCTTAGGGTGAGTGAGTTAAACTACCAAGTAAAATTGGATAAAAGGCTAATTGTCCATAGCAACATAATACGTGTTTCTAAATACCTGTGAAATAAAGATAAATATTTGCGGTCTTTTAATTCCTTTTTGAATGCTCAGACTCAGATTATATAACAAAAAATCAACGATAAGTACATAGGAACTCATGGAATTCTGAAACTTCTGTTATTTTGTTTTATTTTAGCTATTAATTGAAAAACAAAATAATTTTGAAGACTTCGATAATTATCTAGCATTCTTAACGAAACAGGAAGCATTTTTGTGTAGGAAGTACAAGCCTCACTATGTGATACAGGATGACAGAATGGACTGTTCGGCGCTTTGTCAGAATTTGTCATATCTCTTTTTCTTTTCTCCTTTTTTTCATTATTAAGAATGGAGTTGCATACCTTTGATGACCTTCAAGAAGATGACATAGACTCGGGCAAGATGATACATTACCTCAAAGTTAAAAAAAACAAAATGGGTTGTAATGGCAGCTTGTACTGAACTAAATGAATTGTGAAGGCCCATTTGTTATTCATTAAGAGAAGCAGAGCAGATTACTGTTCAGCCTTCATAGGGAGCCTTTAAACTTAAGGTCATTTTACACTAGTACCCTTGTGGCGTGGACAGCATTTAATACATTTTTAACAGCTTTTACATTTCCATGGTTTGCAGCAGTGCTTGTTGAATCATTTCTGTAATGAACGTGTTTCAAAGTAGTTTAGAGTTACTTTGGGGGAAAAAACAGGAAAAAAAAGAAATAATTGGGTTGATGAAGTGACTTTATATACTAAAGAGCTAAGCATGCAGAACGTACTGCCATAAAGTAATGCATGCTGATTCCCACTGCTAGAGAAGTACATCCCTGGGGAACTGTGCTGGCATTTTTTTCTTGCTTTATTTTTAAACTTAACTAGAAGTATAGTTGTTATTCACAGTGCTCATTCCATTGGGGGAAGGCAGGTCTGAGGATAGAAATTCAAGAATATTTTGTTTGGGCTATTTGTCTTGAGTTTCTCAGGAGTCTGATGGAGAACATTCAGCATTTTGGCATGTTTTGGAAAATGTGCGTGTTATCTGTCTGTTGTAACTGTTGATGTGGGCATCCAAGGAACCCAACGTAAAACGAACGTGGAGTGGAGGGTGGAGGTATGCTAATAGAATAAATATTGATCAGTTACCTCTCAAATGGTTCAGTGGTGCTGTGGAAAGTCAAAGCAGAAAGGTAGGTACCAATATAAAGCAATCTGAGAACAATTTGTTCACAAGTTGAACAAATCTAAAGCTCTATCAGCTTGAAGTATGATTTATAACTCTAAAGAAAAGTATAATAACCCCAGTTAAAGGAGTAATCATTTCACAAGCTCACATTTTATCGCTGACTACAGTTATTCCTTTGCTACTTTTTAGATTGTTGTTGTTTTAACTGTCAAAATCCATACTACAGTGACTTAATTTTTTGTTCAGAAAATATTAGAACACAAATGATGTTTCCAGATTTGTTTAAAAATAAAGTTAATTAATAAAATGCTAATTTACATGTTACTTCTCCCAGCAGACAGCCCACCCCAAATTTCCTTTTTCTTATTTATCAGATTAATAGCACTTGTGTACTTCATTGATGATGGTGTTCACTAGATTTTTGTATTGATTTTACTGTTTTATGAGGATAATTTTTGACCAAATGCATGTGAACTAACAACCAGCATATGAAGAAGGAAAAAATGACTGACAATTAATTTTAATTGAGGTTTTGAAATAATATGTATTTTAAACCAAAAAGGTTATAAACCAGCAAGCTTTAAATAACATTATAAATGCAAAAACAATTATTTAATTTCATAAAGAGAGTAGAATCTAAGAGACTCTGTGAACTCTAAAATTTTGTTGCTGTTTAGACAGTGTTATTTCAATTAAGTTTTAAATGTTCAATTGCACCGGTATTACTGACCTTTCACTCAGTAGAAATATTTGTCTTCTTTTAAGTTTGCACCAGCTTCCATCATGGGATCACTTCTGATTTGTGAACTAAAGCTGTTTTAATGAAAACTATTTTAATCTCTCTAAGTTTTTTAAAGTTCTTCATAGAAGTAAAAATATAGACTATTAATACGTGTTCATAATATATTTATAGAGAGTTTTTGTTTGGTCAGAAAATGAGCCTCAACACTTTTGCTATCATAGATTTTGGAATATGTAGTTTAAGGGATTGTTATCATCTCAATCAAAGCAGTAACCTCAGAAAGGCATAGTGCCACTGCATTCATTTGTAGAACTCACTAATGAGGCCATAAAAAATTCTGTGAGGACCACGCACAGTTACCATAGGAATTCTGAGCTGAGGCATAGTAGTATAAGTTTATTTGTTTGTTTGTTTTCTTTCAATTTGAGGACATATAATTAATAATAGCCATTTTACATTGCCTGAAAGTGGTGTAATTTATTTGTCATAAGAATAAAATAATAAAACATGCTAGTAAGAGGGGTGTTCCAATAGCAGGGTTATCTTTGTTATAAAAACAGATTAGGTAATTAAGATACTCAGTTGGCCTTTTAACATAGAGCCTCCCCCAAAGTTAAGGATCATATTCTCCCCAGTTTTAATCCTATTTCCATTGCAGTACTGAGTCCAACACCCCTTGGATTCCTGTAGGTTATGCATCTTGTTAAAAATTTCACACAGATTTTGTAGTAACTGTAATCAATGAAACACGTAGTAGCCAGAGTAATGCCTGTGTGTCTCCAGAATGTTTTTTGTTTTGTGTGAGTGTAGGAGGGTCCCTGTGACAGAATGCCAATCGAGACTTTTTTGGAATAATTTCAGATGTTTGTTCTGCTGTTAGAAAAGGATGCATTTAATCACATGCTGGATTCAAGCAAGAGCTCCAGATTTGAAGAGGTTGAAAAAAAACCTTTTCATATAAGAATGAAATGTTAGTATTCCAAAAATCCTCTGAACACCAGGATTGTTCAAAGTACTTATGCACTGTATATCCCATTTTGGCAATAGTTACATCTCTGGAGCCGCATAGCAGAAATGTTCAGCATCTTCAAATGCATGAATTTTCTCATTTTAATAATATTTAGCCTGTAGTCTTAGTGGGGCAGAAGATTAAGATGATCCTTCAAGGGGAAGGATCTGCTTTTGTGGAAAAAATGCTTAAGTGTGCTTTGGTACAGAGGAGACATGGTGTGACAGGATTTGTGAGAAACTGCTAATGGTTGGAGCTATGCACTAAGCCTCCTTACATCCATGCCGGGTGAAAATAAATGCTCAAATTTCTGTATAGTTAATCAAATTTGACTAAGTTGATAGTAAGTGTTACTGAGAATAAATTGGAAGTTTTATTGCAAGAGTAGACAAATGATTATCCATGGAGAAAATGTTGCAGTGGATATTTTCTTTTGTGTCATTCTGACACCAGAAATCAAGTAGGAGGTTTCATTAAAGAGTTTCTGTGGAAAACAGCCTGATTTGGAGAATCCTGTACTGTAAACCAGGCAAAACTATGAGAGGAGGAAAGTCTTTTTCGGTAATATTACTTCAAATGGTTAACCTTCAGACCAATAAGAACATTGACAAGGTAAATGAACACTGATAAACTAACAGAAAAAAAAAGATTCACATTTAGGCTTGACTTCTTGCCTAATAAAGGAATGAACTGATACCTGTACCCAGTGGTTATTTTGGGCATTGGCCATCATGGTTTTAATATCTTTGAATAGTACACGGCACATTTCTCGGGTGGGAAAAACAGTGATGTTTGTTCATGTAAGAAGTTTTCAACTGAAATAACTCTTAAAGCAAATGTAAATGCCAGCAGAATTCACTTGATGTGATCTACTCCCAGTCCTGCTACATCACTTGTAACTAAACCAGATGAATCACAAAGCAGTCATGTTGGGCTCTCAAAAAGGGCAGGCGCAGATAATATACAGTATATTTGCAATCCCTTGTTTGTGTAGGCAAGAGTTTACAGCAGCTCAAGCGGCGAGATAAAAAAGAGCAGATTGCAGATTCCTACTTGCCAGATCTGTGAACTGCTTGGGAGAATTCCTCTGGTTCTCTAAATGAATGATTCAGTAGTCAGACAGAATCAGAGTTTAAATGAACTGCACAGTAATGTACTATATATTCCCTCTGAAATGGCAATGTACTAAGCTTTGTCGGTAGTTGTTAGTAACATCCAAGGTCAATTGTTGAAGGTCAAGTCTAGAAAATGGAAGAGATCATATGACTTTTACTTCTGGAATTGAGCTACAGAGGAAGGGACAAGCTTTGGCAAAGCAGTGTTCTCCATTTGAGAATACAATATCTGTTGTCTGACATGTTATATGACCTATAATTTCTTCTGTTGGAAGATCAGAGGTATTGCCTATGGAATTTTAAGGCAATGGGGGATTTAAGCTGTCTTCCATTCATAGATTTTGTCAATATGACTGGTTGCCATGGAGTCACAGCTAGGATATTCTGAGGTAAGCGAGGCATGTTTTCTTAAAGAAAATAATAGATGATACCAATCGTGGTTAGTAGCCATTATGTCAGTGACATGTGCTGAATAAAAATGTGGTCAATAACTATGAAGTTAAAATTTTATTTTCAGAAATCTTTTTATCCCCACTAGTAGAAATGAGTGATTGGACCTTCAAGATTTTTTAAGAGAAAAGAATGAGATGACAGATTTTAGTGGAAAAAAAGCTTCTGGTTAAATGAAGTGAGCTGCAAGGAGCAACAGTCGTGCCACAGTTGGGCAGAGACAGATGTGCAGATGAATAACCAAAATTAGTAGCAGGCACCCTTAAAGAGCTGGTTAATCTGCCAGTAGAGAGTCTGTCTCTTCTCTAGCCACTAGTACATCAGCTCATAAAAAATACAAATGAGCCTAATAGCAGCAAGAGCCTTAAGATCTGCTTCCTCATTAGTGAAACTTCAGAGAAGCATTTCCTATGGCTCCATATCTTTTTCTACCTTTTAAGAAGTTGTTAACAGGAATGTGTAGACTGAGTGGGAAGTGGAGAGGGTGTCAGGGGGAAGAGTGGTAGAATGAATACATAATACGAAGAGTCTTTCTTTAATTACTTCTGCAAGCACAGTATTTAAACATTTTAATGGAGAAAATATCTTAAAATGTTTGGTAAATGTTTTTCTATTGTAGAGGAAGAACTACCTTGTGTGGTTTTATTTATTCACTTTGTAGTCCATCAGGAGCATCAGTGATACTGGATAATATGGGGTATTCTGTTCCTTCTTAGCTATAAAATGTTTAGTAGCAAATTCTCCAGTTTTGTGCATTAGGGCCAATATGGGGAAAAGTGATCCAAAGCTGGGCTGTCCAGACAGTACAGCATAAGTTAACGTACTCTGTGGTGTATGAGTAATGTTGAAGGATAAAAATGTTGCAAATTTGTGGTGGGGAAAATGCCATTTTCAGAGCAGAGAATATCGGGACAGTGTAGAATGAGCAAGGGGAAAAAAAATAAAAGGAAGTTCAGCCTTAGAAAAATTCTGTTTCATGTAGTTGTGGAAGTTCTGAAATGAACAACAGGAAAGCAGAGAAGAGGTTGTTGGTCAAGAGGTACACTAAGGGTTGTTCAATTGTAGTGATAACTTCAGCTGATAATGTTCATCAGGATGGTGGAGGGTGAGTTTCAATCATCTAAAGAGTTCAGCACTCTAGCACTGCAGGAACAGGGGATGTAAACAATTTCATTCCCCCTGTCTTCCTTCTGAAATTGCCCAGTGAAAGGTAGGAGTTTGCTTCAAGCACTCTCTCACAATTTATCTTCTCTTTGACCTTCTGTTTGGGTATGTGCCTAATATATAGCAATTACCTCAGGGCCATTAGTAGCCAACTTTGGGGAACATGTAGCTAGTTATAAGACTGTTTTTTCTTTTTTAATTGCAATAACAATTATTACATGCACTATGATGAAAAAAGCAGAATTTTAAAACAGGTTGCACATTTGTTTATTGATTATAAATCTATGCTTGACTCTTTCTCTAATGCTGCATAATAGATTGTGATGATCTTATTCCTCTACAGTGTAATCTTTATTTCTGGGTCATCAGACTGCTACATTATTGTTCAAATTGATTTGGGTGTTTCTGTAGGGTGTCCTCCCTACATTTTTTAATGACCTATTCTGGCCCGCCAGCAGCTATTACAAGGCATTCATAGGTAATATATTCTGCCCCTTCACAAGTTCATCGGCTAAATATTTATCCACACTGAAAGAAAGGGCCTCTGTGCATGAAAGATCCAGACAACAATAGTAACAGAGAGCAACAATGAATTTTTGATGTATTGACTTGTTAACCTGTATGCTCCACCTCAGAATTTTGTTCAGGAAGTTTTGCAAGGTCCATTTGTCTGTCTCTCTGGGTATATCTGTGTTTCTATTGTATATACGTATAAACACACATAGAGTTTCCATTAATTGGTGACCTTAAAGGTCCATTAAACCTCACTCTGCTGCCTCATAAGTTCAAGAAGTATTGCTTTTAAAACAGTTTTTAACCTGATGGAGTCAGAAAAATCACATACTTCTAAAATCAAAGACTTTTCAAGTCAGTAATATTATTCATTAGTAGTATTATTCATCAATCTAAATTTATTCTCAGGCTATATTTAAGTACTTTCTACAGGTCTATAATTACTAGTTGTCATATCTATGCTACACAGATTGTATGTCAAGAGATTCTGAGCCTTACTTCCCTTCAGGGAACCTCAGAGACTACAGTTTGCATTAGCTATGTAGAGCAAAAGTAGCGTATAACTTCAGAAACGTTAACATCACGTGTAGAATTATTGAAGTTGTTCCTATTTAAGGGATAAAAGTATTTATGTTTCCTTACCTGTCTTCTCACAACAAGTTTGTCAGCTGCCAGTTTCATAAAGAGTTTGTTTAAGCTTGACACAGCGGGAATGGCCTGCACTTTCTCATTCATCTGCTGTATTTGCATAACCTTGCAGAGCTAATGGCTGCCATTGTGACAAATTAAGCTGGTTTCCGATGTTTTTAATGGATGAAGTCCTCTTGGAAAAGGTATACTTGATTTTAATTTGTGAATAGTGTTTCCCGAGTGATGGAAATAATACATGCATTTTATTCCTTTGACTTGCGTGCTAAAAAACAAATATATAAGAAGAATACTTGACAAACATAGAATGAACCACGGTTTGTAACTATATAAAAATAGAATACACAGGTCATTAATATTTAATAGAAGAAAAAAATAAAATGCATTATGCTTCAGTTTTGTTTGCTTGTTGCCAAATATTTGAAGACTTTGGTTTTGAGAATAGTTATCCTGTTTAAGTTTTGATTGCCTTATAGTAGAATTTTATTCAGTTCTTATTTCTTTCCTGACTTTTTCTAATTCTGTCGTTTATACACAGTGCACTTCAAGTGTAGAGGCATTATGTGTGAGTTACCTGAGAGCTGCAATCACATATTGGATTTGTAAATCTGTGTTAATGGAGGCAAAATATCTGAGTTGAAAATGTGTGTAAATATTATAAATGCTTGGAAATGTTGCAATTTGAAATGAAGGTCATATTTATAAACAATCTGTGGGAACTAAGAAGCTTTGTATCTGAGTCAACATCACCTACCTATTTACACAGTACTTGTTTGATAATTCTTAAATGAACTGTAATGATGGATTCTTCAAGCATTCCAGCATGGTAGAGGTTATGCTCCTGCAGTTTTTGCCCTTATCAGAAATGCAAGGCATAAAGCTACTTCCTCTTATGTAAGTGAAACTTTTTTCTAGAGTTCTTTTCTTGATGTGAGAATTAGGTGGTACATTTATTTTACTCTACTTAGGTGTAGACTGTAGCTTGCTGAAATCAATATTGCTTGGGAGGTTTAAGTTGCATTCAATCCCAGAAAAGATGACAAAAGCTGTCCTAAGTGTGATAGAATCAGTGGGGTTATGTATATGTCAGTGGCAACAACCACTGGCAGAGCTCACACAGAGCCTGGGCTCCACCAGGCAGGCTACAGAATGTGAACTACACTGCTTATGCATTTCCTTAGGAGTCCCTTATGTGCCTAGTATTTGGGGGTGCAAATATGGCTCTCTAATCACCTCATTGGCATTTAGATAAACAAGACTTTTAACTGTGAAGTAATACATAGAGTATGTGATGCTTGTGTTAGAACTGCTTTTTAAATGAAATGTTGTATTTAGCCACATACTATAGCCAAGTGGGAAGGAATTGAATGATTCCTGGCTACCAGACTTTTACTCAATTCAGTAGACCACACATACACTGCACTATGATTTTTTTTTTTTTTTTAGTATGTCAGATCCCTGGCAGTATTCCTAAATTCTGTATATTTTGTGTGCACAGGCTTATAAGCTAACTGTTCTTTGTAAGCAAATCTGAAAATTCTGTTTCTTCCAAATAAGTCCTAGGCACGAGATCTCTCCGTTGGCTGCAGAGTAAAACAATGCTATTTGTGTGATACGACATAACAACAAAATATTAAACAGGAGCTTAATTCTTCCCATCCTACTTCGGACCATGACAATGGGCCTCCTGCTGGGAAATACAAGGATCTATTATTAAAATGACAGCCCCACCTAGAGAGACAGCAGCTCAATTCAGAGAGCTGAAAGCGCTGCACCGCCACCGCCAGCAATTGAGATCAGCTGGTGCACTAGCACAAGGCCTTGATTTAAACATCTGGTGGCAGGACTTTCTCAGTGGAGGTCCATTGACTGTGGAATTCTCTTACACAGATACATACATGATTCAACAAAGCCAAAGTTTCTTTGTCCTCAGGGTACAGCGTGAGGCTGTTTCCTTTCCCAGGCAGAAGTGTTTGCTGATGGTCCCACTGGCATCCAGTACTGCATTAAGAAAACTGTTTTTGAGGGATATAGCCAGTGATGCCAGAGGATGAGCTGTTCAGCAGTAATAATTAGTGGTCTTCACCAGCTCTCTGCAACTGGTAGAATTCTTGAGGGAGGGGGGTGTTAGAAACATATCTTGTTCTTCCAGAGGAATGCATCATTTTTAGCTGTTACCTCACAGATTTGGAGAGGTGCACACAGCTGAGGATTAGGAAGTCAGAATGTAGGTCGTATACGTTCTGCTATTCTCCATCCGGATTCTGTGTTCTATTGCTCAGTTTGCCATGGATCTTCTCCATGGGAGAATTAATCTCCCGAAAATGCAAATGCTTTTTTTATATATGTTGCAGGTGTAATTCTGCAATGCTTTTTCCTGCCTTTATCACTCTTATAAAATATTTCTGTGCTGAAGAAAACGTTTTAGAAATGATTGCTGTAAATAAAATGACTTACATCCTCAAAGCAGTAAGATATCAGTGGCAAAGAGAAGAGAGTGTACTACTACCTCTCTGGGGGACTGAAGGTGAGGAAGTCTGTTGCTGTTCTCCCAGGTTGCTACTGACACTAATATTCTTTTGTCCTGTGTGTGAGAGCTCCTTTTAGAATCAGCAAAAATCTGCAAGCTATATATTTGCAACATCAATTTGGTAATAGTATACATATTTTAAATGACTAGCTACCAAGTTAAGCAAATTATGACCTAATTCACAGGACAGTTTATTTACAGCATGTTAGGAAATTAAGAGCACACAGTAGAAATATTATTCAACACAGCTATGCAAATTAAGCAAACAGATCAGGGAAGGAGGAACTAATAGATATCCCTGGGGCCATGATGTAATGCAGTATCAGAAGGGTAACGTAGAGAGACAGCAGTACAATTCCTTCTCCTTGCCTCTAATTCTTCTACTTTGCAAAGTAAACATAAGAAGGAAATTAATGTGAAGAAGGTAAAAATTGTGCCCTGAATATTCACTCCTTTTCGACTGTGCTGTATCTGCTTATCTATATGATGAAACTTCATGTGAAATGAATGATAAGGAGATCCTGCTGCTCTTAAAATCTATGTCAAATTGGGTGTAACTTCAGCCTAGAAAGCTGCACTACATTAGCTTTCACGATGAAAATGAAACAGGAAAGCTGAAGTGATGAAAATTAGAAATGATTTCTGTGCTATTTTCTCTGTGCTGTTAAACATTTTTAGTAGTTCAATTCTGTAAGATGTGTAGTGACTTAAGGTTTTCTTTTCTATTTTCATGCATGCATTTTAACAGAGAAATTGGAACTGCATGCTAGAACAAGCTTTGGTCTAAAGACTTTAACAACAAATGCAACTTTCTTCTCTCTCAGCTGTTTATGAATGGTAATGACAGAATCCAGGGCACCAGTGCATTTGCATACATCATCACTGAAATAATGATTGAATTTAATTTCTATTACTTTCAGCAAGTATTTTTTTTTTAATCGTATTTTCAGCTGCAGACAACTGTAATTTTATGTTTAGTTTCTGTAATGATTTTGTTTTTTACAAACTCCATGAAGCTAATTTGCACACAGGCTTAGTAAAAGACCAATACTTGTTTGTACAGAAGGAAATAAGTATGTTTACATATTTTCTAGAGGAAAATATGCCATTGAAAATACTGCAGACTATGTGTTTCTGTTTGTGGAAGATAAGCATTTAAAATACAAAGGACTTTTTCTCCCCCAGAGAGATCATAACCTTCATTTGATCATTTAAAATTTATTTTACGTTTGTCCTGAATCGAACTTCACTGCACATTACTTTTCATTCTTGTCGCCTTTTTGTTTTCAATGTATGCTTTTGAATGAAAGAATCCAGAGCAGATCAGAATAAACTTGAAGACACTCATATACGTATTATATTGAAGGAGGACATTTATTTCCTACTTTATGTGAAAGGTTGATTGTTTTGAGTAATTAGGATAATACTATATTCATTTTTGGAATAAAGAAATTCAGGCTTAAATAAATTGATAGAATTTTACTGGCTTTCATGAGTAGTCCTTATTGAATATTTGCAAATAAAAGACAAATTCAAATTCGAATGGGGAAAGACCAAAACATTCTCGAAGTCATATTAGCAAACTTGACTCATATTCACTTTTATATAAAATAAACACCAACCTTCACCACCTTCCCTCAGGCATAGTTAAAGAGTATTGGAATGTTGTTCCAAAATGGCACGTGTCTTTGCAGTTCTAATATCATCATTATCCAATAGATGCTATACCACAAGTGGGAAAACAAAAATGTATTCCAGAGCCTTTTCTGCTCTCTCCATGTGCGGTAAAAAGTTTCCATGCACCACATGTCTCTTTACTATATCTATATGGTGTCTGCCAAAATAAATATTTTATTCCATTTATTTTTAGTTGGTATTGCACAGGTCCTCCTTAGATTGAACAGTCAAAGGTCAAATAAGTTGAGATGAACTGTACTTTTGAAATAGTTGTGCTGCTCTTAATTATATGTATAGAGCTTTTAGATATATACACATATACATTCTTACATATATAGATACACATACATACTTGATTAAAAACTGAGGATGTTTGCTCAGCAGAGAGAAGCAAAACCATCATTATCTGATTGTACATGGAATCCAGTGGCTGCTAATCAAACCCGGGGCTGCATCTGGTTAAACATACTTGGCACAGACTTGTTACAATTAGAGGTTTTGCCATGTCAAGGGAATCTTTCACTCAAAGCAGCGACCCATATTGTACTGAACAAACACATGAGTTTTTAATTGAGAACAATAGCTTAACAAACCACTTCCCAGGATCACTGAAAGAGAAGTATGCGCCTGTGGCAATTCTGGCACTGAATTGTGTTTATTTGAATCCATTTATTCCAAGCCAGGGTTCAATATACCAAGAAAATAAAAAAAAATTAAAAGTCAACATGGAAAACAAAGTTAAAGTGAGAAAAACATAGTATGCTGAAATATAATGCCAATTGCAGGTCCTTTTGTTTATGCTTGTGCCCTTTCTGCTCCTTCATAACTTTCAAATGAGAAGATCTACACTTATTTGGTCTCACAGTGTATGGATTTTACCACGTACCATAGCTATGAGGTACGTATTTATATTACGAAGGGAACACTGAATATAACTTTTGTTATACAGAATTTATTCTACATCTGTATTTCACAACAATGCTGTGGAAGTTAGGTGTTGTATACACTAACTAGCCAGGGCCCCAAGTTTGTAACTTTAGTAACTTTAGTATGATCTTCTAACTTCATCATAATATCTAAAATCTGATGGTGCAGGTTAGACCTGGGTAAATGACTGAAAAAGAAGAGCTAAAACTTGACATAGCATTCATGACACTGAGATGAGGATATTTGAGTGCGGTTGCTGGTTTTCTTCGGGTTTCTCAAGATTTCAAAGTTACAAACAAAGTTTGTTAATAATTGTTGTGTCTGGGTTTTTTTTCATAGAAAAATGCTATCATCTGCTTTAGGTACAGTTGGGTACCTGAAGAAGGAAGACCTTATTAAGGTTCTAATCCTAATTTTTTTCTGTTTGTCCTCTTGGTATTTGATCTTGTATTCAGACCTTTAACTATAGTCTGGACTGTCAACATACTGGTTTAGATTCTGACTCGGGGCTGGAATGAACTGACTTCTTGTCAGCTAGAGACACAAAGACACAAGGTGGAAGCAAAAAGGAGAGTGAAAGGGAAGGTGTAGATGTGGAAAGGCATATCCTTTAGTCATTGTGAGTGTAGTTTGGTTTAATTGTGTGAGCGTTCAGCTTGGGAAACAGCAAGTGGTGCATTCAGTGTGTATCACAGAAATGCAGTAAACAGTGCTATGTAAAACGTTGAAAGCTTGCAAGTAAGCACAATGAATCTATAAATAATAATGGAGCATAATCTTCAAGATAAGTATTATGGGAATGCAGCACTAAGTTGCTAAAGAAGGATGGATACATAGAGTGAAGTATATGTAGTAGTTTGATTTGCTGACTATTAGAGACATCGTGCAAGTCCTTCCAAGAGAGAGCAATATTTAGTAGTAGAGTGATATGGTAAAACTTGTTATGAGCAGAAATGTGAGGTCATTTTACCTGGAAGCAGTAAGGCACAATCTGTTACAGTTCTTTATCAGGCTTGGACTTTTGTTTTGGGATGCAGTAGATGAAGCTTTAGGATAGCTATTAGCAGATTAGGAATTTTATTAAATATGAATACTGTATAAGTTCACCTTCATGGTGTCTTTTTTTATTTTTTTATTGGAAGCATATTTGTTCTGTCAATATTTGGTATGAGATATTGTATTGCCATTCTATTTTTATCACATTTCTGTCCTGCTACAGTTAACTTCTAATAGAAGTAAGTGCAATATTTTACAAGCAGCTGATGTGATAGAAATGTAGTTGTTCACACTTCAGCATTTTTGCTGCAGTGGGGTCCAGCACTGTACAGATCCTAGTGCATTCAGGGCTATGGTGTTAGTTTGGTTAAAAAGATTCTAAAATATTTTCCCATTCAAAGAAATTTCCACTGCTTTCTTATCACAATCAGCACATTTAAGGTCTTGTGTCACAAAAGTGGTTTCACTAATTATTTTTACAAAGATTATGTAAATTGTGTTATTTGATAAATTTAATGCCAAATCAAACAGAATCTGCTGCAAATAGTGTTGCTTAAACTCTCTGCTGGGTGATTGGCAGTAGAAGGTACTTGTGCTAGAGAACGGTTTTTGTTTGCCCTCAAGTTACTCAAGTAACACAAAGTTTGT
Source organism: Meleagris gallopavo (assembly GCF_905368555.1). Classification (NCBI taxonomy): domain Eukaryota; kingdom Metazoa; phylum Chordata; class Aves; order Galliformes; family Phasianidae; genus Meleagris; species Meleagris gallopavo. The sequence continues at coordinate 7,921,087 of NC_139417.1, read as the reverse complement.
TGGAGTAGAGAAGGTTTTTTTTTTGTGTGTGTGTGTGTGTGTGTTTTATTGGCTTACTAGAGTATTTGTTAAAATTTGTTTTTATTTGGTCTATATTTCTTAAGTTGAACTAAAAATTCAGTAGACAATAAGACTTGCATTAAACTTCTGAACTATGATCTTCAGAGTTGGAATAAGAATGTTGGTATGTTTTCCATGACTCATTTAACTTCCATGCATGTCGCAGCCTCCATTCAGATATCCTGCTGGGGCTGTGGCCACATCTGATTACGAAGTTACCACCTCTGCTACAAGATAGCATGTGTCTACTTTTCTGGAAGGCGCTCCTCTCCTTCAATCTGTTGATATTCCTATTTGCTTCCAGCCCTCTTTATGTCAAAATGATCATAGTTATGTTAAATTCTTTAATAATGCTTAATGATTTTTCTATAGCAGATCATTTTGATAGGAGCAGACTTGCAATTATGTATGTGGTTTTAATGTGAAATCTGAGGGAGAGACCATGTTCTCTCATGGTCACAAATGGGGGGAGATAAGTATTAGAATGATCAAAGCTTGGCACTTCCGTTTTGCAGGATCTTCAGATGAAGCATTGGAACAGGCTGGCCAGTGGAACTAGCTATCTCTGGAGGTATTTAGAAGGCAAGTGAACATGGCACTAATGTGCATAGTTTAGTGACAGAAATCAGTAAGTCAGTCTGACAGTTGGGCGGGATGATCTTGATTATTCCAGATGATTCTAAGTGAAGATGGTGGTAAAGTCAGTGGGGAGTAGGGATTCATCTGTAATATGCAGGACAAAGAGAAGGAACTGATTGTTGTGTTTTAAGGCATGTATTTACATAAATGCTTTGAACAAAAGTGAGGGTTAAAGTCTGTGCACTGAAAGCCAAATTTGCAGCATGCATAATGTAGTTATAAAGGTTAAAGTGAGAGAAATCAGGAGCAGGAGTGTTACTCTAATTTATAAACACTGCAAGATTCTGTAGAAATGAGAATGCATAGAGGATGGGATCCAATCTTAAATAGGCAATAATAGGAAGCAGTAATTCCTTGGACACTGTTCAGAAAAGTAGCAGCTGGAGGGCTTCTCTGGTTAATTAATCTTGTATAACTTCCTAAGCTACAATGAGGATACAAGCCCACAGGGTGTAGGAATTCTTATTCTTAAAGTTTAACCTTTTTTATCAATCTCATACATGCTCACTTCTGATTCGTAGCAAATTTTTAAAAAGTAAATGCTGTCATGCTATTATTTGTTATATTTTGCATAACTTCTTTTAGCATTGTGTTGAGATAGACAACTGTTGCACAGAAAATAACTTCATTTTTAAAGGAGCTTCTTCATTGCTCTTCTCTACTGAAATCAAGTACCTCTGATAACTCATTAACCATTACGTTTCTTTATCAAAGAGAAATGGAAGGAAACCCTAGGTATTCTTAATAGCTAACATCTGGATTATAGGAGAGGCTAAATAAAACATACTTAAAGATTTGCAATCTATTTTGGAGCAGCAGTTGTCTTTCAGTTTGGGTGGATAGTGGTACACAAAAAGTCACTCATGCAGTGACTGGAAATAAAAGGTTTAATCTAGGGAAACGATTTCTTTACTTGAATCATCACTACCCATTCTAGAAATTCTAGAATAAAGTGTTTAATATCATAAAAATAAAAAACCCAGAGAATCAACATTAGGAATGGCTTTATGGTCTGTTCTCGTGTAATACTGAAGACCTTACAGCAGAAGATATTCCTGGAAATTTAGTTCTTATTAACATATACTTTATGCATTCCAATATTCTGTGATTCATGAACCAATCTCTTTGCTTAATTAACTTGTTCTGAGTAATGCTTTAAACAGGATATCTTCTGGCATCGCAGATCCTAAATGTTTTTATGCTGGTGCTGTGTGGATTTGAACTAATTTACCCATATGGGTGGTGTTTCAGAGATAACATAGGAGCTTGTGCTGTAACCAATTTTCCTGTGTCATACTTGACTGAAACTGTCATAGTACTGTTTCACTGGCTGCTAAACTTCCTCCTGCTCTGCTGATAAATTCTTGAAGTGTATCATCTTGCATGATACGGAGATGAAGAAAAAATGTATAGGATCGTGGCTTCTGTGTGGGGAAAGTTAGTTCTCATTTTAGATCTGTCTTTGCAATTTGTGAGAAAATTGTGTAGTCGTGATGTATCTCAGTTTTTCACTTTCAAAAGCAAAGAAAAAAACGTAACTGCTCTCCTATATGTGACCAGTCTAAATTCTTCTTATTTCTTTTTGAGTGAGGATATCATATTTCTAAAATATTTATATGTTCAAAAAACATACATCAGAGTAACTGTTTTTATTCCCATAATCTCTGAGAATTAAACAAATATTAGATTTTTCATGACTGTTATTTAGTAGTTGAAGATGAGCTGACTCTTTAGAATAAGGCAAGAAGTAGACTACAGATTTCAGGGAAGGTAACACTGCATCACCTGAAAACCCTTCCATTAAAGAAAAAAAAAAAAAAAATTCCAGATAGAACAGCAGTACTGAGGAGTTTTGTGTACTAAAAGTTGTAATGTATAATTTCAGCTTACTTGTTGTTAACTTGAAATATGTAACAGACCAGTTGAAACACAAGACAAATTATAAAAAGAATGGAGTTGAATGCGTACTTTCTTGAATTGATGGATGTTTATTCTTGTGAATTTTGAAATGCTAAAGACAGGTGAAGTTAAAGTGGGCAAGCCTCCATATTTTTAGAAAAATATAGATTTCAGATATAGTGAGATATATCTTACTACATATATATATCTAAGATTATATATATATATATATATAAAAAGAATAGATATAGTAAGTAGCTAACGCAATAAGTATATTCAGCTTGAAAAATATTATTTTTAAATAGGAAGTTATTCTTTCTAAGAAGCTGATTATAGTCCTGTCTTTAAGTGCATTTATAAGATGCTCAGATTTTGTGGAGATGAGGATGATCTCAGAAAAGCATGAAATTTGTGCCTTGGTAATTATCTCCTTTTGTAGCATTTTTTATGTGGTTATATATTCAGTTGGCAGCACAGCTTCCTTCTCTAGGTTGCTACTTCATAGGTCACTAAGAACTACATTTTTCTGATACTACTTTTGAACATCACACTTTGCTGAAGTCAGGGGAAGTTTAGTCTTTGATTAAAGAGAAGAGGTCGTCACTAATAATTTTTTGGCAACATTATCATATGAATTGTAATTAATTCTAATTCTGAGAAAGGTTGGCTTCAAAATGTCAATTAGGAGAAATACCATGAACAAAATTTGCAGAATGGAGATTATTTTTACTTTTATTTGGGGAGTATGGTGTCTTCTAGCAAAATTGCAGTATTTCTCAGTTAGATAATATATGGTGACATGTAAGGAATATATTCATTGTAATCATGTTACTTCAGTATGCACAGATGAGCTCTTCTTTGGGCTGTTGATAGAGGGTCATTCATCACATCTTCTAATGGAAGTCATATGTTATGGAAATGTACTTTAGCTAGTCCTATCTAGGAGAAATAAATATATATTGAGAGGTACAGTTATCATTTGAAGATAACAGGATATAAAGGAGTTTTCAGTCATTCTGGAAAAAGCTGTGGGCTTTGCTCTGGTTCAGAGTGTATTTTGTAGAATCCTTTCAGCTACATTAATTACAATTCATCTGAACTTGGCAAAGGGAGAACTGGATGTCCTGGTGATATGTATACATTAGAATCACTGATATCCATTTTAATGCAGTCATTTAACTGTGCATCTTAAAGGACAGTAAATTTTATAAAGCAAATGATTAATCAACATATAAAAGTGAAATTGTGAGGAAGGGCATACATTTAATGTTTGTACATAATGCACAACATTAAAGAAAAACATTTTACTTTAAAAAAAGATTTCAACTCTCTTATGACTTATTCCAAAGTACTTTTTCTATATAGAAAAACCAAGCAACAACAACAACAACAAAAAACCAACAAAGAAATCTTGGTAAAAATCTTAAATGCATATAAGCATATACTTTAAAATGCTTCTTGTATCCTGATGTCTTCTTGTGAGCTGAGTTAGTTTTAAAATGAGATGTTTTTAAGTTGAGAAAATATATATTTATACTTAATTTAGAAATATCTTTCACACTGCATGGTTAGATGACCTATAATGTGAGACTTAGTGGAACATAGCTGGAGGTTATGGTTAAACTCAGTTTTATTATAGCCATTTTATACACTGTTAGGACAATTTAATTAGCTAATAAGCAAAGGAAGTTATTTCAACCCTCATCTGTTAAGAGGTTGAAAGAATCAGATGGTCCATATGGCTGCATTTAAGCTTCCTGTTGTGTATTTTTTTTTCACAGTTCAGATATCTTCTTCGTATTAATCTGGGGGATCAAATAAGCCAGACATGACTTAACTGGCACCAACAACAAAGACAAACGCCTTGTAGCTGTGAGACCTCATGAAAGCCAGACTTTAGTCTCTTTGACCTTTTTAATACCATTTACACATCTACAGAGTCTATTAGTGACATTTTTCTTAAGGTGGAATTACCTTTAAGTGTAGTATAAGTGAAGAGACAAAAATTAGGTATTTCTTATAGCCAAGTAGATGAACAGCAATAACGTATAGTTTTTATTGCACGCATAATGCTTACATGATATTTAAGTAAATAAGGTATTTTAGCATATGTTTGGTTCCTATTTCTTTTGGAATTTTATTTTGCTTAAGATAACTTGCTATAATGGATAAGTAGCTCTATAAATGTTTTACATTCAGGAAATTACTCATTACATGTAATTTTCATGTTCAAGAAGAGGTTGAGGTCTATCCTAAAACAATACAAATAATAGGAGTACCTCACAGTCTAAATTCCAGCACATTTAGTAGTCTAAATAATCACTGTTCAACTTAGTAATTAGTTCCTAAAAGAAAATGCAACCAATAAACCCGTAGATTTGTTGCATGAAGTTGTGTACATTGACATCTGTTCACTGGAAGAACAAATAGTCATGCAGTTAGTTTATAGCCTGGCACACTACTAAAATTCAGTTGCCTTTTTGAATAAATATTTATGAATGATGCCCTGCACAGCTTCATTGTGAATTAAGAAATATTGGCAGATGAACTGATGTAAATCTTCAGAGGACCAGAGACAAACATTTCTTTTGATCTTTGTCTTTCCTAAAGCCCTGTAAAAATGACCAGATCCTGATAGCATAGACCTGTCTCATAGAATGTATCCTGTACAATGCACAATGCTTTTGCTGAAAGACACAGTTAAAGACTGAGCAAAACAGAAGAAGCTTTCTGCTTCATAATTTTATTCAATTTTTTTAATTGCTTTGTGAAAAAGTATTTCTTGTTATGGTAGTTCTGGAAGTTAATTTATTATTTGGAAATTTTTTTGATGATCCATACAATTTCAGCATACTTCTGCAGACAGCATGCTTTTTCAATGTTCCCTTACAATATTTTAGAAAATTTTGGAAGAGCAAGTAAAGTAGCACATCTTACCTTTCATGTGGCTTTTCTTTAAAATCTGTGAAAAGTTGTTTGAGAGATGGTGTTTATCTGTGTTTGGTATTTAAGAAATCAACATTTCTGTTCTGACATTCTGACTGCAAAGCTTTCATGTTTGCAACACAGCTTCTGGTTATACTGTGACCACAGAAGATTGGCAGTAAAAGCCAAGCTGCATGTAGTCAACTCAAATAGAAATAGAGTAATGCTCCTGAATTCTGTTACAATTTTGTATGTGAAAGGCGTATCTTGTTACATCTATTGAACATTGTGCAGATGAATTTGGTTATCTGATCCTTGCCTATTATTCCATTTATTAAGATGTAATTTTTCTGAACAAAACCATGGGAATTGTTGCTTCTAGTGTTGAAGTACCATTGACTGACATGTCTTAGTGATCTCAAGGGTAATCCTTAATTGTAGCACTGTAATAATACAGGATGGAGGTCAAATGGAGTGATGACCTGCAATTTTTCAGCAGTAGAAGGCCAGTACAAGCTTGCTGCAAGGGAAAATGAGGTTGTAAAGTGCAAGCAAATTCAGCGACAGGCGGGAATCAAAACGATTCTGCTGTATTGCATGCTTTCTTGGTGTGCAACCACATTTTCCTAATCAAATAAGCTTCCACATCCATAGCTATATAATTATTTTTCAGTTTGCTCAGTGATGGGAGAAAGGGGTTATTTTCTTCTCAAAACAAGCAAGAATTTAATTTCACACATTTTGCTCACAGTAGCAGAAATAAAGGTAACTCCTAGGTTCTCACACTGCCAGGAAAGAAAGGAGACTGACTTCATTACGGTTGATCAGTGTGGTTGAAGTCACATTCTTCACCTGCCAGGAAAATGTTGTAACCTGTTGGCTGGCAGTCAGCCTCTCCTAGAACCTAGTACATTCGTGTTCTTCAGGGAATAAAAAAGAAGTATCACTCAGTGTTTATAGGACGCCTGTGGAAACCTGGGTTTCAGAGCTTGTGCCAGTGGTTTAAAAGAAAAAACTAAAACACTTAACCCCGGTCTTGCAGTTATTCTAATTTCTCTAATCCACCAGAATTGTCCTTTTAAAAAAAAAAAAAAAAAAATCTTGATCAAGACTCAAGCAGTTTTTGTTCAAGCTCCTAATGGAGAGTAAGAAAAACAGAGGAATATTGAGTTTTGTTTATGATATACATATTAGCATCACATAGATGGTATTAAATGTGTTGTTTTTATCAGTTTTTATTACTGAACTGCACCTCTGTATTGAGTTCTGTCTTCAACTTAAAAAAGGAGTTTAGTTTAATTGTTGGAAACCTCCCTGCATGAGGAGTCTGCATGTGTGCTCAAACCTGCATCCCCAAATGCAGAACAGATTGGAGTTTCTGGGTTCTTCTCTCATCTTTTGACTGAGCAAAAAACATACTGTATGGAGTATAATGATCTCCCTTATAGTTTAACACAGAGCCCTAACTGCAATCTTAAGAATATCAACAGATATTCAGGCTTGACATATGTATGGTTTAGGTCTGTGGTATGTTGTGTATTTGTGGGGGAAAGCATGAGGTTGTAATTAAGGTTTTACATTGTACTGTGTGGAAAGATTAATGTGTTTGTCTGTAATGTGTTTCTTCATCACTTGGAGACAGGGGAAGTTCTTAATGATGATGACAAGCCTGTCATTGAAAATATGCTGTTTGGGCACTGGTATGAAATTAAGTATTGTCCCGTAATTTGTCATATCCTGGGATTGCCCTCTGAGAAGAACGTTTTTTCTTTTTCTCTTTTAACATGGAATTTTTATTAAGAAACTTGACACTAAAGAAAAGGAAGATTGGTAATTCTGTTCTTTCATTTTTTAACTGAAATTTATAATAGAATATTCACTTTACGATTGCTGGGGTAAATGATGACCTACCAGATGTTTGATCAGGAACCGTTTCCTATTTCCCAAGTTTCAGATGTTAAAAACTGTAAACAATTTTTTTTTTTAATCATAAGCCCTTTAGTTTAGGTTATTAAAGATGATTTGCAGTATGTGTATATCATTCTAATCAACGACTGTGCAAAGGGGCAGTGCTCTGGGAAGCAGACTGGAAAAAAGAGGGAAATATGCAAGGCATATAATGACTGCAGTTGGAATACCACTGCTGTTCAGTTTAAATGTCTGGAACAAACTTATGCAGTACTGTGACACAATAATTAATTGAGAGGCAATAGTGGTGTAGTATGTCCACTAAAAAGAAATTTTGTAGCCATTATATAGAGATATTTAAAATTTATTTGGGAATTAATGTTGAGAAAAAGGATTTAGGATTTAAGATATAGGAATCTTAAAAAAATGAAAGAGGAGGAATTGTAGGATGAGGAAATTCTTGGTGAATTGTGTGGAAAATGGAAATAACTGTTATATAGCTGAACCAGTGAGGAAATACTGAAGGAAAAAGAGTGCTGAGATGCTGGAAAAGGGTTGGTGGATACTAACACCAGCAGTGTTCCCATAGAAGTGCTTACTTTCATGAAGAATATCTTCAAACCAATTGTGTTCACAGTGGTGATATTTTACTTGTAGATAATGACCTTTTCTCCATCATTCAGCATTCTTTTTGGGTTATTACAAATGCTCTGGACCTATGCAGTGGTAGTTTATCTGCTGAGTGTGTATATGTTGGAGCTGTTTCACTTACAAACTTAGAACATACTGCTAGTCTAAAGACCCTCAAGTAGGGTCACTCTTTCCCATGTGATTCTATTTGTTTGTTTGTTTGTTGGTTGGTTTTTTAAAAGTGTCATATTTCTTTCAAATATTTCATATGTGGTCTGTGAGTTTCTAGAAGAACTGCTGCATTGTCATATCCAGCACCAAACTCTTCATCCTGTGGAGAAATCACTTATGATGCAAGTTTCTGGAACTAGCTGAACCATGTATATTGGCTGGACAAAAGGAAGTTGTTGAGCTGTTCAGGAGAGCTTTATCCTACCTCAAATTCATGAGACAAGTGTAAAGCAGAAACTACAAAGACTTCTGCTTTCACCCCTACTGCACTGTACCTCCTTGTTTGATTTCTGCATGCTACTGTTCCTGCATTGGCTCCTAACATCTTGATAGTCTCCTTATGTTCTGCATATTGTACACTCTGGAGATGAACATGTCTGGTTTTATAAGCATGTTTCTTTTCAGACAGGAGCAAAGGGAATTCTTTATACGCTGCACTCAAATTGAGCTGCTCTTCCTTCTCAGCATCACAGAGTTACAAGTATGAGAGCATGGAATGGCTAGGTGTGATACACTGATTTGACCACTATGAATTATATTATAGATATTAATATTTCTCATAAACTCTCTATTTTCAATAATATCGTAGTGCTGGAAGTTATCATGAATATTATTATATTTTTGATAACAATGATCATGCATTCTCCCATTTATCTATTATATTTTTAATTTGGCAATGTTTTTGACAATTTTAAAGTATTTAAAATTCTCTGCTATTGGGAAGGAGAATTTACATGGCAGTGTGCAGCAGGATAGGTGCCTGGTAAGCCAGTGATGAAGACAAAAATTCTTCACTATCACTTACATAATGCTATATGTGTATGAATGTGGCAGTGAGAGCGCTGAGTAGAAATAATTTAGCAATAAATTTCTGTACTTAATTATAGAGAGATTCAGACCAGATTTTCTCTTCCCAGGCATGCCTATTATGGGAGAGATGTCACTGAACAGGCTTTAGAAAATAAATAAATGTACAAGCAAGAAAGTGAAGTTTCTCATGCATTTTGCTGAATTAGGAGCTGAACAAAGCTTTAATATACCAGACCTCTCTCAGAGTAAGAAATATTGCAATAAGTTATAAACTTAGTTCAGCTCTGAATTATGCATTGTGTACTTAGTCTGTACTAGACCTATAGTATGTTTATCTGTTGACTTCCACTAAGATTTAGGGTCTATTTTGACTTAATAACTTGCTTTATTTTGTTTGACATATACTTTATGTCTTGCATGTGCATGGATATATAAGATACACAATCGTGGGTGAGGGTCTTGAGAGAAAGTGCAGCACTATAAGTACTAATAATAATGGTTGTGACATTAAAACAAAAACAAACAAAAAAAAAAAAACAAAAAAAATCCTATGACATCTCTACATCTCTGGTTGGTTTTTGTTTTTTTTTTTTGGTGTCTTGACACTCCTTAACTGATCTAGAAGCCTTAATAAATGGTAACAAGTACAAACTGAAGAAGCTATCACACTGCTTTTATTATATTTTACTTGACAAATCCAAAACGTTAAAAAGATAAGAAATCTATCGTCACATCACACTGATTTGTGACTATCATGCTCAGTAAAAAAGCCATTATCAAGTGTACTGTTTGTTGGCATCCTATGCTACAACTCTATTTTTGTTTCCAGTATTAAAAATGAAATTAGTGAACATATCTGTGTAGTATATTGTGTGCTCTCTAGTCCAGATACGAGTTTAAATTGTACTTACTGGAGCTTTTAGAAACATACATGATTTACAAATCAAAAGGATTTCAACAGTTTGATCTTTGCTGTTAAACAGAGAAAGATTAAAGCTGAGCTGATCTCCTGTGTCTATAAATTCTTTTTGACTTCTACATTTTGTGTGTCTTTTACCCTTTTCCACATTTCGTTTTTACCTTTATGTTTATACAGAAAGTCAAGGGTAACTGATGTTGTTACAGCCCCCCTTCTGTTCTAGTGCACTTCTGAAACTAATCGTTGCTTTATTGAGATGTGTATAAAAAGATTAAAATAATAATAATAATAAAAAAAACCCTCTGAACTCTTAGTGGAGGAAATGTAATTCTTTACATTTATTTTTGTAAGTTTTGTATATGTTTTAAGTGAGGTGCTGGTGATCCTCTTAGACTTGTCAAATAAAAACAAAAAACAAAAAACCAACAACAAAAGGACCCTACCACGAAACATAATACAAACCCAGACCGAAGAACCAAACCAACCGAAGGCAATTTTCAATTCAACAGAATTCATAGAAAAAATTGGAATTGCATTGTCTTTCTGCCTTTCGGTGACGGTGCTTTGCCCCATAGTCCTAAAGGGAGCTGTTTGCAAAGTCAGTGTGGGAATGCTTTGGCTGATCAGCTTATTTCAAAATCTGGCTACTTCCCCATCCGTGCTACAGATTATCAGCCCTGAAAGTAGGGCTCTCCTTGTAAGCAACAACTAGAAGTGTGTTTTGTATATATGGTTCCATCCAAGTAAGTGCATGGCTATCAAAAGTCTATATAATAAAATAATTTGTTCTATAGAATAAATACCATTCTGTACATAACAAGGCTTCTCCATTGGGGTATAAGTGTCTGTGTTAGCTAACAGAAAGGATTTTGAGCAGCTCTTTGCATTTGGGGTATCTGTGGTGTGTGTTTTTTTTTCTTTTATTTCTCTCCTTTTAAGATGAATGGCATGATTATGAGTAATTCAAATCAGGATTTTCCTGTGTAACTTCATTATATAGATACTGGCACAGAATCATTTCTGTCTTAAGGATTGAAGTGAGTGATTTTTACAAATGGTAGCTCAACTTTAATGGAAGGTTGTTTGAAAGGTTAGCCGAGCTGTAATGTTTTTTGGATGTATTCATTCCATGCAATGATATGCCACGTCAGAAATCCTGTTATTGAGGATGATCTTCCTACTCCTTCAGAGTAATACATGTTGGAATTCTAGGAGCAGCTTAATTGCAGCAATGCATCACTATCTGAAACAATTAACCTTGTCAAGTCTTGTTAGCTGGGATGCAGCACTGTGCTGATTTGGCCACAGTCCTCCTACTTTGGAGTTACTTAACTTGTGTTAGGTCATGGCTGTGTACAAGCCCTCTGAGCCAGCAAACATAATATGAAACAAAATAGACTTTGCTGCCACTGTTGCCCTTGACTAATTTTTCAGCTGCATTACATGTTGGTTTTGATCTTACGAAGTTAATTTCACCTTTATTTTAGAATGTTTATCATATTGTCTGACATTGTAGCTTTGAAAGGCTAAGGAAAAGGCATATCTGGAGAACAAATTGTTAAAACGCTATTTGTGGAGTCTTTGCAATGGAAATATAATTTATCTTCCTAGGCAGTAATTTCAGGATCAAACAGAGGGTGGTGTTCCAAGCAATGTAATATGATTGTTCCTTGCTTGAAAGCTAGACAATATATCTTTTTAAAAATTATTATGTATTGATGACTGAAAATGAAATCTTGACAAACTGCAGAGAAAATAACGCCCTCCTTGAGTAATGCTTTGAGAAAATTATGATCTCCTAGTACAAATTCAGTACTGCAGTTTAAGCATTAAAAAAAAAAAATACTTCCCCCCCCCTTTTTTTTTATTTCTACAAAAAAAAAAAAAAAAAAAAAAAAAAAAAACATGATCAAAAGAAATCAGTGAAATAGAAACCATTTGCTTGTTTAAATGCATAGCCATATTGCTAGGAGTTCAACTATCAGAGTTTACTGAATCAAATACTGCATGGGAAGATAATCTGCTAGTTACATAGTAGTTATAATGAGTGAATTTCTGAATCCCAAACTGGTATTTTAATTGAGAAATAAAATATGAAGTTCAGCTTTTTCTATGAGGAAAACTACAGAACATGCAAGGAGAAATAAATGTAAACTTATTTGGCCAAGGTGTGGTAAAATTGTAGTTAAATTAGCTTGTCTTTGAATTATTTTGTCATCCTGATAACAGTATTATTACATTTTTTAACTCAAAAGTGGAAGTTATGCAATAATTTAAATATATTCTTTCTCAGTTATTGTTATTACAGTTTCTGTTGGTCTAAAGTCACTCTTTTTTTTTTTCCCCCTATTTTGTTTTTCTGATATCACAAATTTTCTTGATTTTACACTTCACTCAAGTAATATTTATTCTATATTCAGTGGAACCAAACTGTGGTCCTCTCCTGCCAATGTTTAAGTATTGCTTAATTTTCAGAATGCAAATACTTCCGCTGATTTTTGTTAAGTACATATGTAACCACTTGCAGAGTCAAAGTTATGGATGTTCACAAATGAGAAATGTAAACATCATTGTTTCCATGTGTAATACAGCAAATGATGCTTTATACAGTTCTTAGGAGAAGGCCAAAGTTCAGAGTTATTTCATGATACTAATAGAGGAAGCTTTGAATTCTGTCAAAGATGATGTTATAAATGTTGAGAGTGATAGACTATAGACTTCAAATATATAGTTTTTTAAGAAGAAAGGTCTTTTGGTAGGTGAACAGAGACATTGTTTGTTGATGATATACACATGCACAGCAAGGAATAATAAATCCACATAGAGAAGCAGCCATAAAATAATTTTACTATTACAGTTGGTGTTCTGGGTCAGATTAATCCCTGTCTTTTTTTTTTTCCTTCCTGGTAAATCTGTAGAATGGCACTGGGGATTAACTTATCCCTTAAAAAAACATCCGTTCTCTAACTATAACTCCCCAAATCCTTCACGTTCTTTCATATCAGAATATAGCTGAACGTTGTATATCTATGTCTGTATATATATGTGTATATGCTGATTTTAAGTGTCTTTTGACAAAAGTTACCATAACATACCATTGATCATTCTGTGTATGCCAGATGTTATAAAAATAAAATGTTAAGCCAGAACTCTAAACAATGAAGATCTTTCACTTTGGATATTTTTTTATCCTTTGAAATCTAAAAGTGTTAAATTACAATCAGTCCTACTGCATAGGGTTTTGTGAAGGTCAGATTTCCTAAGTTCTTCTTTTAGCAGAATTAATCTTCACTAGTTACATATTGTTTTGTGTTAAGGACTAGTATTTCTGGTCTTGCTGTAATAGGTGCGAGCACTGACTTCTAATAGAAAGATGACGTGTGCCAGGTAAAAGTTTCAGACCTGTTAATTGCATTGTGTTTTACAAACATAGATTAATTATTGTTCAAATTCTTACATTTACTTAGTCTACTTGTGGGAATTTTTACTAAAGGTATTTTAGACTTAGGAGAAAGAATTAAGGTATATTTCTTCAGAAAAAAAAAAAAAAGAATTGTATGCTATCTCTAATTTATGACAATTTTTCCAATTGCTGTGACACCTAAGTATCACGATAACATCAATGTAGTTACTTTTGCAACACGCCTAATGTGATTCTTATTTTGTAGATTAGAAATGATACATAAAGAGATGAGCCAGATTTAAATAATTCTGTGCATATCTAAACAATCAGCAGCTCAGTATAATTTTATAAAATGACTGGGTTGAGGATGGGAAACTTTCATGTCATGTTCTAAAAATATTATCAGCACTAGCTTTCATAATTCATACCTTGGCTCCACTATCCAGGAGCAAGTTCTTATGTGAGTTCTATCACTAGAGGTAAAAGGGAAATTTACGAGCCAGGTAACCTTCTATTCTTTCCTTCAAAGAAGAAGTCCTTTAACCACCCAAAGTCTCAGGACATTTAGTAGTAGAGCTGAAGACACGGTGTAGTACTGAGTTGAAAGCTTTTGATTTTCTAGCACCTACTTTGTGAACAACTGATACACTATTATGTAACTTGTCCGAAGTCATTTGTAGAAACTTGGACAGAGGCAAGAGGCAGGTGATTGGCCTCGTGTCTGATGTTCTAATTGTAATAGACAGTACTGGATGTGTTGAGACTAGACCAGTTAGTGCTGGATTTGTGAATGTTAAACTAGATTCTGGAGAAATTTATAAGAAAGCCAAGAACAGGAAGGAGATGAAAGATGCATGACAATTTTTGGTCCTTCTGTCCTCAGACACATTAGCTCTCTTTTACTGTGTATGTTACTTGTTCAGCTTTCTCTGAAAGCTCTGCCCTGCTTGCAGTTAGCAAAGATTCATTACCTCATCTCCAGTATCCCATGTCTGCAATGCAAGAGCTGGTGAGTTATCTTCTTGTTTTTATCATCTAACTTCAAATACCTGTTGACAATAATTATTTCTCCAATAGCCTGGATTATTTTGCTTATGTAGGCAGCAACATAGAACACAGAAGATAAATGAGTGTAACTGTGAATACATTTTTGATCTCCCTAAATAGTGTTAACTTGTGCAGCAATATCAGAATTGAGAGATGTGATATATCATCTGTGGGAGTATTTTTATGATTACCACATGCCTTCAGTGGCATTGATACAACATTTTTTTTGTGGTACACTAAGATTAATAATGAAACTGCATCGAGCATTCCTTCACACAGGACTATTTTAACATACATATACAAGGTGGCTAAAAGTTAGTGGAGAGTATAGTCTGTCTCATAAAGAGCTTGGAGTTCAGTGCAATTCTCAGCACTTAGCAGGCCAGATAGTCACATCTGTGTTCTAAAAGCTGGAAGCTGCAGATGAATACTGTATGCAATTTCTGTGTATTAAAATTATTTTTAACTTGATGCCAGAATTATCTATGATATAACATAGTAGTGAGTAATTTATAAATAAACAATAATAGACAATAAACTTTTAGAAAGTGAAGCTGTTAACAGGAGGAAAATACAAACTGAACAAATTTCATAATTGCAGATCTTTTAAGAAATAAAAAAAGCAAGCTAATACTTAATTGGGAGAATATTAAGGTAGAGTTTGTTTTTTTTTTTTTTTTTTTTTTTTTTTTTGTTGTTGTTGTTATTTCACATAAATTTCTCGTCCTCTGGCTGTGTTTTGCAAAGTTCAGCAGTTGAGCATGACTTAAGAAACAGTAAAGTTCCCTTAGGAACACTTTGGGGATTAGAGGCGTACTGTAGTAGAAAATGTAAACATGATAGAGCAAAGAGCAAGGTCAAGCAGAGCACTGTCTGTTAGCAGAAGATCTTAAAATTGATTCACTGCTTCTCTATAAATTGTCTGTACAGAGCAGTAATGATCTCTGACATATAGACTGGATAATCATTCGCACAGGAAAGTTTTGCATAAACTACAGTTGCTAGAAGAGAATTGCAAGATGACACTTTCAAATAAGCAACTGTGTTATTCCAGTTGAGGATTAATGGTCAGTGTAAAGGCTTGCTAGACTTAAAAACTATATCAAGGTGAAATGAATTACTGTAACTAAAGAAGTTTCTAAATTTACTGGGATTATGGATTTATGTTGTGCTTTTAAGAAAGACTTACACTGAAGCCCAGGTGAAAAGTAGTGCTGTATAATTGATCTAAGGTAGCAATAAATCCCAAACTCCTTGAACTCAAGTTTTGGCTCCAACATCAAAAGCTACCATTTATTATTAATATAAAATTGGTTTGCTTTAGGTACATTGATTTTTAGTGCACAGCCAGGCATCATCAATGTCAAATTTTTGTTTCTGCCACCTCTTTGAAATTGTTACTACTATGACTTTATTTTGGAATGATACCTGGGATAGTTTCTCTCCAGGTTTATTAAACTGGTAGTGGGTTTACCACTGACAGACGGCACTGATGGGTGTGTGGTTTCATTACTCTGAATTAACTTTCACCATGGAAAAGGCAGAAATGCTGTTTGTGCCTTCTGATGTGATGTTTTCCACTGGACATGTGAAAGATTCTAAGTGATTTAATTTTCAAAAGTATGCTTTACTTAACGTGCTACATTATTCTGTTTTTCAGGTCTGATCTCTTTAAAATTCAAGTAAATCTGTTGAAGACACTCTATCATGGGGACTGTATGTTCATACTAAAAGTAATAAACAGAAAACTACATGTTTGAGAAAACTGTGGAGATATTATTATTTATTATACTCCTGAATGTTATTTATCCTCATCTACCTGTTACTATTCCCTATATAGCATGTCTCCTCCTTCCTTCTGTTTGCTTTCACCATTCTTTTACACTACAGTACCAAGTGGATTAAAACAAAAACCTGTCCTTTCCAGGGATCTGTCAACATCTAGAAAGCTTTGAAATACTTATTTTATGTTAGTGAGAGAGAAGTTAAACACTAATGTACTTTTTAGTCCAGGAATAGAAATGAAGTATCAGAATGCAAAAAAAGATTGATAGTTGTTCTTATCTGCAGATTAAGTAAGGTTCTGGAGAACATGAAGAATGTTACAGAATATTTGTGACACTTTACCAACTCCTATAAACACAAACTGATGGAGACTTAAGGGAGAATCCTACAAGTACCATGAAATACGAACTTCACTGTGCCTGGCCAGACAGGCATTTATGCAGGTGCTTAGCTGTAAGCATGTGGATAGTTCTGCTGAACCCAAATCCAATTTGCTTATGAGAAAGCACGTGTTGAAATGCTTTTGAGCAGGAGCAGGGTACTCTATAGCTTGCAGGACTCAGCGCTTTTATTTAAGTAAAATGTTTTTATAAAGACTTTGTAGACTTGAAGTATAATCAGTAGTGGTGATTACAGCTTTGTTCGTTTTTCTACAGGTTTCAACTCAATGAACTATTGGGCTCATTTGTTTCTTTTGTGACTTGTGCTTACATATGAAACTTTTATTATATTTCTCACTTTTGCGTAATAGTTTATCTCCAGTAATCAAAAAATGTTATAATAATATATGACATAATAGTTAAAAGATAAGAAATAGATAAATTTCATTTGCAAATTTTAACTAGTACTAGATACTCTAATTCAAATATTTCAAATATATTACATATTAAGACAAATTTTTATCAGAAAATCTTGAATAGTGAATTGATGGAAATTCAGAATAGTGGACGAAATTCTGGTAGCCAAGTGATGGCAGTGAAAAACCACTGACTGCACAGAACATTTCTCAAGTGCTCTATATGGCACGTCCTGAGACAGATTCTGATGTAGAGATCTGAACTTTGAGAAATAGGGCCATCTAGAACAATGAATGAAGTTCAAGTATTTGCAGTTTTTCATATTAATTATTTCCCCTCTTCTATGTAGTGCTTCATTAGTGCACAGAATAGCAGAGTTATTGTTACTGTGCTTTTACTTTATTGATGAAGCATTAAGAAGTCATTTCTTATAAATAGTTTTTAGATGGTCTTCATCGTTCTAATAATTGGTGACTAAAGAGAATTACTATGCAAGGTATTCTGGATACTGTGGAACACTATTTTCTGGTATCTTCAATATTCCTTTTGTAAGTTGAAGTTAATCTTATAATATTAAAGAAACTGTTTTGCACTTTCTTTTAAACTATCTTTTAATCTGAGGTGAGGTTACAGCTTTCAGAAAGTCGCACTAATGAGGCCACTGTGAATAAAGCAGTTGTTTGGGAAACAAAAAAGTTAAACACTGTGATTCCTGATTTGTAGGTTTACCTTTAATTATTACTATTAATTTTAAAATGATTTTAGTAAAGTCAATGTCTTCCTTCATTACTATTTTTCCTTTTCTTTGTAAAATATACTAAGATAAGTCAAAGGAGACCTGGGCGCTAATTTAGAGAATATTTTCAGAACTCTGTTTAGCCTCCTTGAAAAATGAACATTTGAATTGGAACTGGCATTCATTTAACTTTTGTAATAGTGATGCCATTTTATATATTTATTTATTCATTTATTGCTTTATTACAAACTGTTTGCTATTATTAAAATAGGTTATGCTACATGTGCTTTATTACTATATTATAGTATTATACATATTTAACTTATACTATAGACTCCATAGAATAGGAAGAAGATACTGTGTGCAAAGTAGATGTGATGATTTAGTATCCTTGGATCTAAAAAATAGTTTTTAGTCATTCAGTTAAATGCAGCTATTTTGCTAGATCATGGTGAAAGGTACACTCAGCACTGCCGTCTTGGATGAGATCAGTAAGATGGAATTATTTTGGATGATTTTTCATTGCAGATTGACCAACTGAGCATGTGCTATGGAATTATGATTTTACTATATAATATGGGGTGCTTTGAAAAATTATGTTGTATTCATGTTTTTAGGGAAAGAATTTGGAGAACAGAAGTATATTTATATGAAGAAAATGCCTGATGTTTGTTCTCATTCATCCTAGTCTTACTTTTCCCTGTTATGTACAGCCTGTTATGTCTGAGTCGTGCAATCTGTCCCATTGGTTCTAAGTAAAGAGAATTGGATTCAATTTTACTACTCCCTAAAGTAGAAGGACTAGGTATCTCCTGAATTCATTTTTCTCTGTACTTCAGTTTCCTGCCATTATAAGTCATTTTATATGTTTATTGTACATGTCAAATTATTCAAACTGTTATTTCAGGGTTGTTTTATTTAAGATGTGTTTTTAAATCGGCAAATACAGATTCAGTGAGTGTGCTTCTGTGTGGACCAGAGTTGACACCCCTGTGGCTACCTAGATTAAATCAGAGATGAGTATTTAAAAGGGATATCAATGGGACATCTCTCAGACTTGATCTATTGCTTGAATACAGTAGTAATCTCACAGCTGAACCATATATTAACAGCGTAGCAAATTTCTGCTCTCTTTTCCTCCAGAGTATAGGTAAAAATAGTGTAATAATATATTGAATAACAACAGACCTTTAAACTACTACATTTTTTTTTTTTTACTATACTACTACTTTTGTGATTCAGTACCTTTTAACCACTTACATGCTAGAATAAGAGCAGGTTGACAAGTGTACAAAAGCATTATGTGATACATGGTGCAAGTTTCTTTTAAGCAGTCATAAAATCAATCTTCTAATCATGGATCATTCCAAACATTCAGTTACAAAATCTTTAATTCATTTTTGTTGATGTTGTGGACAAGATCTATTATTGTTGTATTATTTATTTTCTATAATAATGTCCACCTTCACATTAAGTGCAATGCTTCAACCTTAAAACAGCATTGTATTCAGAGTAGCACCAGTGAAAGTAGAGATTTTATTAAACTGAGAGTAAGGTGTACTTTAGTACTTCAGTAGAAGCACTGATAAAAACGTGGAGATATAATAACACCCGTTTGTCTTTCTCCGCAGATTTAGGGCATAATATAAAAACACAAAGCCTTGTTATTATTTTATTTTCATAACACAGCTGTTTAGTAATGGCTTAAAAAAGAATCACTCCAAGTACTATGTTTTTTGTTTGTTTGTTTGTTTGTTTGTTTGTTTTTTTAAACCATTATTTAAGGAAACTCCATAAGTGAAGCCAAGGGATAGAGAAAACCACAGGATCACTTCACCATTCATGAAGTCAGGTGGAAATTTTGCCAGGACAGTTAATGTGTTCATCAAATAGTCATGAATAGGAAATTATACCTTCTTCAGGCACCCACAGAAAAAGATGGTTTTTATAGCATAGCCTCAAGAACTGTTTCACATCAAGAAGAATTTTTTTTTTTTTTTTTTCTGCACAAGAGAACAATTAATGCTTTCTATTCTTCCCTTACCCATATTCCTCTTTTCTGTCTCCCCGCACTACACACACACTTCCATAGGGAAGACTCTCGCAGCAGTCTTGATGTTGCCCAGTGCGAAGGAAGTGTAAGGAGGAATCTTTCAAGCAGGCAGGTGCCAAGCCATTTAAGACTTTGTAGAACAAATGTAAGGCTTTGAGTCTCACCCAGAAATTGGCAGGCAGCCAGCACAGGTCATGGAGTATTGGTGTTAAGTTCTCTGTTTAAAATATATGACTTACTAAATGGATTTCTGCCCTTTGCATTAGCTCAGATTTCCCCTTCAATCAGCCCAAAAGTTGCTTCGTGTTGAGCACGTTGCAGGAATTATCCCAAGAGGAAGCTTTGGACTAAATAAATCACTAATTTTTTTTCACCTTGTATGATGCTAGTCATCCCACTGTGCATGATATGCAAATCAGAACACAGTTATGCTTTCGGCCATTGACATGTAGCTCCATTTTGAGCTACCTTTTCTTTATTACTGTGCTAACTAGAAACCTCCCACTCTTCCTTTAATAAGTTATATCTCAGCTGTTTGTGGCCATTTTACTCTGTGATGCTACATGACTGTCCATGAATAGTAATTACTAGATGTAGTAAAATTTCCATGAGCTCATTTTTTTAATCATTATTTACAAAAATATTAAAGAAAAAAATGTATTTTCTTGGGTTAAAAGAGGGGTTTTGCTGCAGTGTATATTTGGGAAATTGCTAGTTGAGTCTTTTGTTCATCTTATCCTTGCATGGGTAATTCACTACATCAGTGTTTGATGTAAATTTAAGTTAATATTGTCCATTTGGTATTTCACCTCTCGCTGTACCCCATATGCTGGGTAGAAAGCAGTCCCCATGTAGTGCTCCGGAGATCCCTGCCAGCCCCCAAACTATCCTCCCACTTTAAAGCTCTGTCACTTCAAATTTATGCAACCTATGCTGCTTTCACTGTACTGGAGATTTTTCTTATGGTTTTGAGGGAGAACAGGTCTGCTTTGTGAGCTTCCCACCCTATCTCCTTTTAACCTCTCAAATCTCTTTGCCTAGTTTCAAGTTTCATTACAAATGCTTTGACCAGCTCTACTTGTAACCACTTCTAGACTTTTGGATTCCAGTTATTATATTCACTTGGGAATAAGAGCTTGATGTGCTATAAATTTACTTTTCCTTTACAAGAAACAGAATGTAGTTCTTTGGAAGTTAATCTATTGTCCCCATTTGTCTGATAACCTTTGGGTGTTTTTCTTTAAGAAAGTGAGTGAAAACATATTTCAGTGTTCTGGTAAGAAAGTATGTACTTTAGTATCAGAAACCAAAGTGTAGGGATTTACTGTATTTTAATGTATTCCTATAGGCAAGGAATTCTAAGATGTAGCTCTTAGAAATGTTTAGACATAGGAGAACTCATTTAAGCAAAACACAATGCAAGTTCTCTTTTCAACTTTTATCTTTTACAATAGGAAAATTTATTTCTTTTCTCTTTAAGTGTGTTACTTTTCATAATCTTCCATAAGTGTCAGTCATTTAGATAATTGAAAACATAGAATACACTTTAGACATACGTAGTTCTTAAATTAACTACTGACTGCATTTAAAGACAAAAGTACTTATAGCAAAAAATGTTTTTATCCCAAGTCATTTTTGCTTCTAATTATACTACAAGAAAAAAAAAAAGATTTTACAGTTAGTGAAGTTAAAATATTCTCTTCTGATTAGTCTTTCATCTTCAGTTTTGAGAAGATGAACTACCATGTTTATCATTCTTGTTTTGACCTTAACCTTTTTTTTTAATGAAAGAGACTTAAAATGTCCCAGCTGGCATATCTCCCACTGTTGTGAAGAAAGAAGAAAAAAAACTTCGAGTAGTTCTTCCTGTGCAGTAGCTGTAGCAGGATGACTGAAAACTAATAACGTATTGAAGTCAGTAATACCATTAGTTGTAGATGGAGTTTGAGGTGACTTGTGCCAGTTTGTTATCAAACATGCAGAAACTGTGCAGAGCAAAATAATGTCAGAAAGCATATAAATAGTTGTACAAAGACATTAAAGCATGCTCCTTCATTTTTAAATTTATTTTGCATCAGTAAATATGAGCATGATCATGTTTAATATAAGTTAGTCTGACTGAGTGCAAGGTTTGTGTAGCAGACCAGTAAGTTAGAACAAGGATGATCCTTGAGATTTTCATCAAATTGTACAAAATATTTAAGGTGTCTTACGTAAAATTTAGTACCTCACATATAAAAGCACCCTTGCATTACAGGTGAGAATTGGGTCTGTGAATATATTTCCATATCAGTAGAGAAAGGGCATCACTTCACCAAAGGCAGCAAGTTCTAATTTGGTTAAAAAGTTTTGCAGTACAGAGTTGATTTTTGTTTTTTTAACCAGTTAATCCAATTGTGGTTTTACAAGTCTACCTTGCAAGTATATGCAAATAAGATAAGATATTTATGTTGCAGTCTATATCAGATGTCTGTACTGTACGTTGTCTGAAAGAGTGCCTCTAAGTAGTGAGCTCTAGATTGCTTCTAGAATGGTCTGGGAGCCAGTGTAAGGCTATGCTGATGACAGTAGTATTTAGTCATGGCTGAAGATGAAATAATTCAGTATGTTGGGTCTTATTCTTGTGAAGAACATTCTGTTCTGTTACTCACAGTTGGATTGATATGCTCTTACTTTTTGACAGTTGCTTTAATTATTGAATGCGAGTGTAAAAAACATTTCTCTTTGGAACAAAAAGTAGATGTACACTGTATCCTACTAGTAAGGTTTGGAAACTATTTATCTGTAGTTGCACACACTAAGAATATATAAAATCTAAGTACACTGCTGATAGTTATATGCTGAGATAGAGTATCTGCATAAAAATAATCTTCTCTTGACTCCAGAAATAAAATTATCCCAGCTTTATAGTGAAGGTAACTGCTAGATAGAACAGGAGAATGTTTTTGAAAGCCATACTTTAGAAACTTAAAAAATATATGACCTTGTGCATTGATGTATCATGTTGATGCAACATGGAGTCTACTCAGTTTACCCAGGATTCCTGAGCAGTTCCATTGCACTTTGTATGATGTCGGTATTTCAGCTGTTCAGCTCTAAAATCTCAGCTCTTGTGCCTTTTATCTCAAAGCCTAAATATAGCAATGTTTTCTTTTAATAGAAGTAAAGTCCTTTAATTTATATGGCATGTGTTATAGCTTCTGTTCTGTCATATCAGTCACATGGAAGGTGCCATGACTTCTGTCAGTCTTGCAGCATTAGCTTGCTAAATCTAAATTTTAACCTGCTATAGGACTGTAGCAAAGGTTCAAACAGCTGTGGGTAGGAGACTTTTACCAAAACTATTTTATTCAAAGCTTGAACCTTAACTAGTTTATTATTCTTATTAAATTAGTCAAATGTTAACACAGTGAGAGTGACAAACCTGTCCTCTGTGAGTGATCTGAAGTAATTACAGGTTAACTTGAAGTATTCGGAGAACTGTTCTGCTTTATAAGAAGGTCATTGAGTAGTATTCTTTCCAAAGCCAGCATCTTCCAAATAAGAAAAAATTATTTAGATGAGATATAATGATCTAAAAGCTATTTACTTGAAAGCTATCAATGTCCAGTCAGCTTAAGAGTTTCTTGGACACTGTTAAAGTAATATAGCTTATTTGAGCATAAAATGTTTATTATATATCCCAATTTATTTTTGCTCTTTGTGATGCTGTTGTGCATACAGAATAGATAATAGTAAAATGATGTTTAAAAGTTTGATGGTGGTGGCATTATGTAATAGTCACTTTTCAACACAGTTATAGTGTTTCAATTTACAAATTTTACATGCTAAAAAAAAAACAGTCTAGCAAGCTGCAAACTTTTAAAGACTTTAAATCTGCCAAATTATAGCCACTTATTTTTGCCTGACATATTTTCAGCTTAGACCCACATAGGGGCTGCCAAACTTGTTTCTTTTCATTACCTGTTCTATGTCTGGCTCGAAGTTTAGATTTTAGAAAATGGAAAAAAGCTGTTTGTGAAATCACAAGGCTCTTGAGCTCTTAGTTTCCTCTTAGTATCAACGTTTATTTATTTAGGTTTGGGCTGGGTTTCAAAAGATTGAAATTGGAAACAGAGAAGGTGACTCTGAATAGCATTTATCTGTATGTAAGCGAACATTCAACGTACATTTAATTTAAAAAATTGCTGTTTCCTACAAGAGGGAGATATTTTTCACATTGTTAAAACATTTTTAGAGGTCACTAGGTGGTCATGTCACCAGCAGGGAGTTTTTGTTTGGCAGGCTGCATTAGCAGTTAGTAACAAATGCCTCCCATGATTCTGTGTTCAAAAGGAGCTGCTTTGCAAGTAACAAATACTTACAACCTGAGAACTGAAGTATAAAAAGTAGTGACAGGGGAAAATGTTTGGAAATGTAAAACAGCATCTTTAGTGGCCAAATTGGAGTGTTTAGGGAGTTGAAGATTACATATCTACTTTATATTTGAGCTTAGAGTTTACAGAAGCAATAATATTTTCACTACTGCAGTTGTGAGTCTCATCATTTCAAGTTAGTGAAGAAGTGTAAATTTCTAACTTGCAGATATCCTTGGTTTGGGTTGTAACTAACATTTTCAGTATATTTTTTTTTAATCAGGTCTATCATACTTCTTTTAATTTTTGTTCCCTGGTGCAGTGTTTTTATTTTTCATAAGTGCCCATAAATATTTTGACTTAATTTTATATGGAGTTGGAATATTATAAGAAGAGGCAATAAAACTGAATAACACCAAACGCGTTTGGCCAGATATACACTGTGTGAGAAGGGAACCCATGTTTGACTGTTTTTAATCTCAGAGCATTTTTTCTTTATTACTTGAAATATGGTCTCTAAATATTTGCTAGTGAAAATAAGATAGTAATATTAGTATTTGCAAAGTAAAAATATTTCGAGTTGGACTGAAAACATCAGTTTGTTATAAATGTAATAGTTTTAGTTTATAAACAGAAATAATTATTCGCTGTAACAGTAACTTCTTCCTCTAACCTTAGAGTTCACTTTTTCCTTCGTGTATAATTAGGCTCATGTCATCCCACTATGCTTAAGAAAATGGAGGGAAAGGACTCTAGGAGAAGATGCCCTTAATTGTGCTAACGTGAAGCAACTCGTTGACTTTCTTCCTAATGCACGGATTCATACCTAAGCTCCCACTCAGACATCATTCACATTCCATTTCCAGTATCTTCACAGTCTGTACGTTTTGTGTAGTCAGATGCATAGAATAACTGCATTGTTAGAAAGGCCCCATTTTTCACTTGAACTATGCGTGTCCAGAGTAAGGCCTTCTTTGTAGGTGAAAATATGTGTTGGAACTATAGCCTGTCCAATTTTGTTTCAAATGAGGTATACTTTCACTAGTGAGTCTTCAAGGGATAGACAAAGCCAGAACCAGGATGAACTAGACACATGAGGTCTTTCTCTTTGGCACCTCAAAAGATTTTGTTCCTCCAAACAGAGCTTTGCACTTTCCAGTGGGAGACTCTTGTCCATGAACAGTCCTGAAGGTGTGAGAACCAAGAATAGTTCTGAACCAAGTTGGATGAAGTGTGTGTAATCTCATCAACTCACCTTTATACTTAACTGCTATATGAAAGAATCTCTAGAATATAAGTTAGAAGGAAGCTGCTGTGCCCTCTGATCCTATGACCTTGTAAAAACCAGGCCTGCAATCTGGATGAGTTGAAGAATAATGTGCACCAGCTGTACAGTCTAGATGTAGCACTGGGAACCAAGACTTTGACAAAAAAAGGCGTTTGGAAAGACACATTAGTCCAATTAATACCACATGGTGACCTTATGAGGACTCCTTGGGGTCCCTTTTTGGAATTAGACCTGGACCGTTTCTAGCAGCTGGATTTTGTTTACACTTGAGGTTTGCTGTGGTTTGGTTAGATATACTTTTGCTTGTCTGTATTGAATAGGAAAAGATCAGGCCTGGAATTCTCAATATATCTATTTTATTATACTCACATTCTGTTAATTTTTCTGGGAATCCTGGCAGGAGCAACATGAAACTTAATCTTTACCCCAAGCTCTGGTGTACTAGGTTAGCTCATTATTACTATATTTGTGACTAGAGAAGATGGCAGAAGAATATTATCTCAGGCATGTGGGCCACTGTTATATCAAGCAATGAGCAAAGGACTTCTGTTTCTCATGTATGAGTTTTATCTAGTTGCCCTAAGGCCTGCCAGCAAGCTCCTTTATTTCCTGTGTTATTATGGGCATTCTGCTTGGTTGACCTCGTCTGACTCTTGAGAGCTATGGTTATGTTTATCTTCATTATCATATAATCATGCAATACCTGGAAGTTGTGACCTTATTCTGGGTAATGGCACAATCTACAAGTAATGAGATTTACTTAAAATATTTTTGTTAGTAAGATTTCCTAACTATGGTCTTAGTGGATTGAAATAAGCAGAATTTGCTAGGTCCAAGAGTTCTGCAGCCATTTGTAGAATTCCCACCATTTTAGTTTCCGTGCAAAGGGGAACTGCATTTCCCCAACAAAGAAATGTGAAAGTTTTTGGATGACTTCATTTTTCTTTATTTAGTAGGTTAAAGGAGTTACAGCTCTTGTAAAAATGCATAGGTTTGTATTATCACATGTACAGTAAGAAATTGTTATTTGGTGTTTTCCTGTTTCTGTGTTTAAGTACAGAGTCCGAGTAGTTCAACATCAAGCTCGCTAAAAATTGATCTATGAGGTGGTAAGTGTTGGTTAAGGCTATTTCTTCTTTAGGTAGCTGACATACATTTGTTCTCTCCTGTCTTGTAGCAGCTAAGGTTTCACCGCTGGAATAAATTATTTTAGTGTTAGATCCATCTTTAGAAAATGAAAGCAACAGCTTTTTAGCCAGAAAATTTTATCAACACCTTTGACATATCACCAGTGAGGTGCTGTAATCATTTTTAGAAATCCTTTCTTTGCTGACTTAGAAAAAGTCATCGTTGCTGAGACTGTTCTGTCACTTGAGAAACTAAGGCGTCTCTCGACATGAGCTCAATAATGAATGCAAGCCTATGCCTTGGTCCTGTGAGGAATTTAAGCTGTTTCCTGAAAGGAGGTTGGGGCACAGTTGGGGTTTTGTCTGTCTCAAGTCTGAGGATTGTTCACTCTTAGGTACAGTGTTGGATTCTGGGAACTGTTCTCAGCTGATATTGATGGGGCTTCCATGTACTTGGTTGACTGTACAATGACTACTTGATATTTAGTTACCATATAATGGCATAAACTTAATGATGAGGTACACAAGGTAAACTGCACAAATGCACTTTGCCAGGTAGGTTCTGTGTTTGTCCAATTTATGTATCTGAGTTATCAGCTGTCTGATACTGGAACTGGAGATGCTGGGGTGCATGGGGCAGAGATTCAGTCTAGCCAGCTTCCTGACTTAGCAACAGCCTGGCTGGCATCACTGCAGGATGCAGAAGTGGTGGAATTACATGGAAGTGGCAGCAGTACCCACTAAAAAGGGAGGCAGGCAGCAACAGCCCAGGGGTGTGAATGGGAGGAATGTCAAGGTGAATCACACAATGAGGCATTACTTTGTAGGAGACATTTAGCTGCAAAAAGGTTAACATACATTACAATAGAATGTAAAGGCTTCAAAACATTACCATTCATTTAGTATTACAGGCCTAACAAAAATTCACAGGCTAAAAGCATAGGATTTTGTTATTACTTGTAGTAGTTATTCTACTTGTTTAAATAAAAATAGAAAATGTTAATTAACAGTTCCTCTTTTTATTATAAAGTGCATGTGTCTGATACACTGTATTAATTGTGGGTAGAACAAATAATTTTCCCTTTAAAATACAAATGGTTGAGACAGTGACTTCTTAGAAAACATAAGAAATTAATTATTTATGAGATATTGCCAGCATATGTGAATTTCAATTCCCATACACTACTACACTTTACTTTTTGCTTATGTAGTCTGCATTGGTATGTTATGTTCCTTGTTTTTCAGCTCTCTTGCTTTAAGCTAGTCTGCTTCCTGTAAATGTGAACTGAATATGTCAGCCTTTATAAACATCATATGCACTCTGTTCCTCCCAAACAATTGTAGCTGTTAGTAATTGTTCATTACAAAGTAGCTTCCACTAATGTTCAGAAGCATGGAAGTAATTTGAGGAGAAATATACTTTGTTCTTTTCTTCTTAAATAATATGAATCTTTGCCTTACGGATAAGCTTAAGTCAACCTTACGTATGGAATCATGAGCAGTATTCAGTTTTAAACATGAACAGACCAGCCAAAACAATTATGTCTTTCCCAGGTTTTTACTGCTTGAATATAGTTTTTAATGTTTTCAGTGTTGTAGTGTTTCCTATTTTTTAAAATCTTTATTTCTTCTTTAATGAAAACATACATTCTTATTGTTAAATTAAGGTAGTTAGTGCAATAACAGCCTATATAGATTTCTCTTTTTGGAGTAGTGATGTCAGATAGCTTTTTAGTGCCTGGCACTGACCTGAAATTTTGGATGTTTAATCTTTTATTCCAGAAAAGATAAATAACGTGTCTTTTAAAGTGTCTTCAGCACATCATTGTCAAGTTTTCGCTTTTTTTTTTTTAATTTGTGTAAATAATGCTCTAATCAGCTAGTATAGATCTATTACACTTGAAATAGTTCAAGTTTTTGTTGTTTTTAAGATTGTGCACTTTCTTTTGACCTGAATAGTACTTTCAACATCATAGCTACCTGCAAAGACCATTTGTACTGATTAACCAGTGCATTTGCACAACATTAAAAAAGAATCCTAGAGCTATTTCTGTGTGCAGTCGTCTAAACGTTGATTTGGTTCTGGGTTCTTTGAACTGCTGATGCACTATTATCTCCTATCACCTGTACCGAATCTCTGCTCATTGCAGCTTTTGTTTCATTTCTCACAGTGATAGTCCTTGCTTCTACCAGCACTCCTTCTACTGCTGGTTCATCCTGTAATGGACTGTATTATCTGTATGAGTCACAAGGCCACCCAGATAGCAATTTAAGAGTATTTTCCATAGCAACTACTTGGGGTCTTACTCTCACGATTCTTTCCAGATGTGCTGTTGATTCAGGTAATACTCAAAATCCTACTTAGGAATATCTCATTTTACTGTTGTCTTGGAGTATAGAGCTCATCCAAGGTTATGCTAAGTCTATAATTTTGTCCACAGTTGAAAAAAATCAACTATGGATTTGCAGAGAACTCAGTAAGTGTCCTCTACTTGATTCTAAGCAAACTTTTGATGTTCAAATTGATTGACTATTATTTTCAAAAAGCTCCATTGATTTTTGTTATACTTACTCTCCACACATTAAGCTTTGGAAGTTATAGTTTTTGTCCATGCCATGATTTGAAATGTTC
The DNA here is from genome assembly GCF_905368555.1 of Meleagris gallopavo. Taxonomy (NCBI): domain Eukaryota; kingdom Metazoa; phylum Chordata; class Aves; order Galliformes; family Phasianidae; genus Meleagris; species Meleagris gallopavo. The sequence continues at coordinate 7,891,843 of NC_139417.1, read as the reverse complement.
CGATGAACATACGGAAGCAACTCCTGTTGTTTTCTAGAATATAAAATCAGGAAGAATTAGGAGAAAAATGCTAAATTCTTCAATACAAAGAAAATATGTGAAAATATATACAAAATCAGTATACATACTCCTGTTACTTCACTGTCACTTTGAAGATGACAGGCAACATATATGTGACTAACTGATGAGCAAAATGTGTGCCATCTGGATGGATATCTGATCCCATGGTTGATGGAGACATGACTGAATGACTTCAGCCATGACTGTCAGCCTGAAATGTCTGATAATGTCTTGTGACAAAGCTACAACTTGGAGATAATTTTGCCTTGAGTCAATTTTTTACTTTGTCCCTTTCAGCTCCTCAAAGATGAGCGAAAGGTAATTAAGATTTGGGTTTGGGAGTGGAACGAATCTGGCTTTGTGATAATTAATAATAATAAAAACAACTAGGAATGTCTCATCATAAAATTATATTTTGCTCTCTACATAGTATCAGAAATCAAATATGAGTAACTGTCTCTGCAAAAGTGCTTCTTTTTCAGCTAACTCAATGACTGAGTGCCAGCAAACTCTATTTCCACTGGTATCTCAGAAGTCTCTTGTTACTCTACCATACCTGCTGTCTAATGCAACTTCTTTCCATGTCTCACCTTATAGGCTTGGTTGCTTCTTCAGAAGAGCTCTAGTATCCCTCTCTCCAAGAAGATTCTTCTCAATCATGTATCTTTAACACAACTCCAAGAGTACCCAAATAGAATAGATACCTTCTGACATACATCTAGCTGACCTAGGGAGAGGTCTAAAGAAAGTCAAATAGTTAAATACAAAATTTGGTAAAAAAGGAGAAGCACATTGGTTAGCCTGCCCAATATACTATGAATATATATACTATTAGTGCTATGTAGACTCATTTTTAGCCCCAGTAGAATTCCTTCAGTTTGGAAGACTGTCTAAAATATTATTCAGATTAATTCAGAACATCATCCATTAGTTCTGTTAGTCTAGCATAACATATTATAAGTTAGTTTTTTGTCAGGCTGTTTTGTTATGGAATTGTCCTAAAATATTCAACTACAGCTATTCTATTGCATTGACTATTATTGCCACTTGAACATTCATCTTGATGGGCAATATATCTTTACTCTGATACTTTTCCCTGAGATACCTTATGCCTCTTGCATCTTCTTTGAGAAAATCAGTATGTACTGTCTTCACTGAAAGTCAACAGAAATCAGCTTAGAGCTCCATGACTGTACATACGCGTCCTTGGTCTGAAACAAATTTTGATATAGTTAACCCACCAAAGAAGATCAATGAAAAAACTTCTTTATGCAAAATTGAATCATATGATGGTCTTCATGCTCCTGGCAATGCTTATGTATTGCTCCATTAGCAAGGAAGTCGTATAATTAAATAATGTCATGTGGTATCCTATCTCTTTCGTTCCCAATCTTTTAAGATACTAATTAGATAAATATTTCTGTGTTATTGTCTAATTCTGTTCTTCCTTCAGCAATATGTTGGGCTTGTTCTAGGCTTCCGCTGTTTCTGATACTTTTCTATTTTAAAGTTACTGTTCTCATATGCTATACTTTGAGCTTGCAATATTTTGTTAAAAAGGAATTATTTTTTTTTTTCACTGAATGATTTTTCATCCTCGAGACAATGTTTGAATAAATATTTTCCTGTGAGGGGCTTTTGGGCCTTTAGATTTCATACTCCTAAAGAAATGATGTCCTATTGGGTTTCAAATAAGTAATATAATATTTAATTATATTAGTTACCTTTTTTTAATGTTTGACTAAAAAAATGTTTACAACAAAGATTAGTGACATTATTGAAATACTTGGTTTTCTGTTGCTTGATCAGAAATGTAAATCCAGTGGATTCCATTATAACAAACCATTCAGAAATATAACAATAAGTAATGCATGCCAGCATGTTAATAATAGTAATGATGATTCAGACTCCACAGATCTAAAGTAAAATAGTCAAAATATTAAATGTCAGCCTGATGGAGGAAGGATAGGTTTCAAAATTCTCAGGAATTTCTTACTCTAAGCCTAACATACAAAATTGTATTCTGAGATACTTTTATGGCTACAGGAAATTATACAACATTGTTTAAATGATCTCTGACACAGTATTTTTTCACGTGAGCATTTAAACTAGTCTCTCAATCAGTTATCAAATACAAATTATGCACTGCCACAAGAGTGCATTTTGTTAATCTTACATATTCAGTTTTCTTTCTTTCTTCTTTAAATTGCATTCCAGTATTTCTATATGTTGTTTCAAAATAAGATTAATTACTCCTTCTATGATTTACTTTAAATTTTAAGTGCTCTACATTCAATTTTATGAGTTTTGTTATATATTATTCAAAGGGAGGCATGTAACATTATGGAAATGAGAAGGAGGAGCTTAAGTCACTTCAAAATCAGAGCAATCTTTTCCTTCAAGTTCCAATGGGAAGTAATGAACTAGAAGATTTTAGTGTCTTTAAATGTGTGGAAGGATCATTTTGTTGAATGAATGCCCCACTTCTTATTTAGCATAACCAAAATTTATTTTCTGATAAATGTCTATTCAGAATATTTTCTCAATTCAAAATTAAGAACAGAAGATTCTTAACATAAGGTTTAACTAAGGTTTTCTCTTCATCTGAATTTAACAACTTTGTGACTCAAATATTTTAAATTCTTTGCAATTACATTAAAATAATAGTAACTTTTAATAATATTTTCCAACCTTAAGTATTTGCTAGTTCTAAAATGTTACTGAGCTCTATAATCTAGAGATCAAACCATTCATCCTGCGAAGTACTTTTATCTTTGTCTCCTACAAACACAAAAACCAGCGTTGAAGGATGAGAAGGCTGACAATGACAGATTACCTGTAGTTTTGTTTTCCTGTTTAACTTATGTGGACCCTGTGCAGCACTGTGTTCTGCTGTAACACAATCCCATGCATCCAGATGCCATTGCTCTCGTTCTTAGTAGACCCCACCTCTCCACTGTATTGCAGTATAGCATAAAATAAGCAGACTTATTTTAACCATATTTTGCTTATGTTCCCTTGGAGAATCATATTAACCCAAGTGGGTGCAGGAGACAATTCTAGTAAAAAGCTGCAAAATACAGAAATAATTGTCATCATTAAACTTTTTCAGCTGTATTTTGAATTCTGTGAATTCGTTTTTCCCCTCTATATTTCTCATGCAGTCTGAAGTGTGCTATTTCTCCTTACATGTGAGCAGTGCTGTCTGTTTGAATGAAATGATAATGGAGTGGTTTCATATGATCTATGAAACCAAATGTAATTGGTTTCACCAGTGTGTCTCTTTTCTGAGTGGGTGTTTTACTTATCTGTCATTTCCAAAGCATAAATCATCAAGACTTCAGAAGTTCAATGTTATGGGGCTTGAAAAAGTTCAGAGAATTCAAAGGGCAGTTGAGTGCCTTCCTCTTACTGGAAAATCAGTACTGAAAGATGGGTACCAAGTTCCTTCTTTGCCTTTAAAATCATTCTAAACATACACCTTTATAGATGACTTCTTGTTTGCTTAATAGAAAAAGTATATACACACATTAGCAATTAGTGGTAAGCAGAAAAGAAAGAATTTTAAATTTTCAATCTGAAGACAAAGCTGTTACGATTACTAGGGGATGTAGTAGTGGGAGTAAAGTGGAAATAATGAAATATGGTGGAGGAAAACTAGGAAAAAAAAGGGGGGAAATGAATAAGAATATTGCATTTTCAGTAAATTCCTTTGTGATTATTTGCAATCAAGTCTGTTCTTTTCCTTCCTTTCACTTGCTCTGAGATTTCACATGAAGGAGAGCTCCTTCATCCTTGTTCTTCTTGATTATTGTCCAATGAAGTTATGCAGCTATGTAAGGGTTAGGGAGAGTGACTGTCCAGTGTCTTACACCTCACAGATGCCTCCAGGGGAAGGCTTGATGAGATGGCAAATTCAAGGTTTGATATACAGTCAGATAATATGAGGAAAAGTGCTTGGTGGGTTGGACTGGGGAACTAGGCGTGTTAAGAGTAGAACCCCTCTGTTTCTATCCCATAGTTAATGGAGCAGTCCTCTGTTGCTTGCTGTGATTGAGCTGTGGAGTATCTGTCCCCTCTACTTGCCACAAGGGTACTGGGATGATCTGAGGGACTATTTTGTGGTAGTTTTCCTACTGAAAATATTTCAAAAGGATTTGTTCTTTGAAAAGTTGTTTATTCCAAAGAACTTAACTATGAATTATGCCTTTTGCAAAACGTATTTGGCCATGACAGTTTACAATATGTTATGTTATGATATGAAATATGATTTCAGGAAAATTGTCTAAGATCTGTAGTGACTGAGTTTAAATGTTTCACACAACTCTGTTATTAAATATGTAGATTTTAAATGTCTTGCTTGTGGCCAGTATGTTTTGTTTCTAAAGAAAAAGCTTCAAAATACTAATAATTTTCTGAAGTTTATTTTCTAAGGTGCATCCACATCCATAATGGATTAACAGCATGTTTTAACAGGCCATTTATTTGCTTTAGGAGTGACAGAGAGAAGCTGTTTCAAACAGGATCTCTCATCACTGTCTATCTCTAGTCACCTCCTACTGAACCTAAGGTTGAATACTGAGGGTCATGAGGGAAAGAAAACAATAATTAAAGGGAAAAAGTTGATTGAGCTGTTTTTTCTCCTTCAATATGATTAGCATGTGAGAAGCTGCCTGAGCACTCTACTGTGTATCATTAGTTCAAACATTTCTGACTTGAGGTAACTTTAATCGTGACTTTTTCAGTTGCATTTCTGTATTTTTGAAGAACGATTTAAGTAGAAAAGGCAGTAAAAGCTCTTGTTAGATGATCTTGTTCCTATAAATCCAGGAATTCAGTTAGATTACAATTGGACAGTTCCTAAGAACTACTCCACCTCCCAAAAAGTTGTCATGAGTTCCTTTATTAAAGCTCAGAATATTATTCTTAGACTAACAGAGGTGGGGAGTAAAGCAGGAGTGTTTACAGAATTCACTTCTAAATTGACTGTGATAAGTGGCAATGCAATGTATTATGATTAGAGGTTTCTGGGAGACCCTTTAAGAAGGTTAACTGCAAGGCAGCTCTCAAAAGAAAGCATTTATCTTAGTGACCATCCTTCAGTGTTTTATACTACTGAGAATTTTTTTGTGGGTGGCTAGAACCATTTTTTTGTGTTTTATTAGCTATATCTTGAATACCTCCTACAAGCTGAATGACAGTTTAGGGTTATTAAATCTGTTCTTAGTACATTCTTTTATCCGTAGTTAATCTTGACTAAATATATGCTAGTGAACAACCTTTTTTTTTCTCAGTTGTTGCCCATATTTGTTAAAGAAATTATTCCATTTGACATTTGTTTAGGCTGCACTTTGATAAAATACTGTATACAATATACTTTTTCAGTTTGGCGCTCAACAGTGTCTTTCATGGATTTATTTCTTCTTACATTATCTTATCTTCCCTTATAGCATGCTAAGGCTTCCTTTTCATATTAAGTAATTTTTTTCACTCCTAGACAGATGCTTTCACAAATGCATGCTCTGTATTGCTAGAGATCTATGAGATTACAGTTTTCAGGTGTTTAGTTACATTTATAATTGAGCTGCTTTGTTATCATCTGCTTCCTTCAGCTCTATATATGTTAATTCAAATTAGACTTTCACATGCCTAGCAGTCACTTTACAAAAAGTTTTATATGACTTAATTTATTTTAATGTTATTGAAAAGTTTTGTCTTGTATCAGATTAATAGGTGGTAAATCCTCCAAGAGAAGGTATCTTTGTACACTGTCACTGAGAAATGGCTGATGCAGTATGAAGTTATTCTTATTTGTAACTGGTATTTTTCACAAAAACTTGATCATTCTGAAGTTTTGTAGTGTGATGTAGAAATTTAAATGTAAAAGGTCTGTCTTTCTAGTCATAGGAAAGCTTTCAGGTACATGGTGTAAACAGATAAAACATGGACATTAACTAAAAGGAGCACTGCCTTAAATGAGGCACAGCATAAATCCGCTTAAACCATTGAACTGTTGAATAATCAGGTTACTGGTAAGATCATGTTCTGGGGCAAGATCAACAATACCTGAATTGTTTCTAACAAACTTTTGCTCAGATTTTCCCATCAGTTTCTTCCAGTACTTAATTATATTAATAATTACCTGTCATTGTCATTAGATGTTGGCTCTCACTCTACATGGTGTGGACATGGAAAAAATGTTCTATTTCACCCTGACATAGCATTTTATGTTCTCTTTATTGTGTTATAGCTCATAGACAAATTACTGTAATTCTGTCAGTGTTTTCTTGTCAATTGTTTCTGAGTGATTTTGTTGCTGTCCCATGAACAGTCTTCACTTTTTCTTGAATGTTATCCAGATTCAATATTTCAGCTGAGATTCTCCTGAAGTCATACAGATCAAAAGACTCACTTCTGTACTGCAGTCTGTTTCTGCTTTCCAGTATGATGTTTTCCTTTTTCACAACAGATCATTAATAAGGAGTTACTCCTTAGTTTTACATACTGCTTCTTTGGTTTGTCACGACCTTTTAATTCTTGTCTTCTTGGCACTTCAAGGTCCTCCCAGTCTCAAATCTCTCTGAAATTCAAAAGGAAAATTTTCTAGTCCATCATCTGTGTAGTTAATGAAAAAATTGGAGTGAGATTGCAGATAGTTTGGAGTGGATCCCTGCTTGCTTGAGCTCTTGGCTATTGAGAAGGGACCGTACCTTTCCTCTTTACTTTTTTGTTTTAGTACAAAGTGGCATGACATATATTCATATATTTGTGCAACTTCCTTGGTACTTCTCACTGGAATCTTTAGTACATTAAGCCCAGGTCTCACTGTTGCAAATGTGACCATCAAGAGACTGTTATATTCACATTTTGTGAGACTAGCTTGTGTTTGCAATGAAGTACAATATAATCTGGCTTTGCCAGCTGAGAAGTTTCATTTCTAGAGTTTAGCTTTTCTAAGGAAGAATTGTCTCTTTCTTGTTGTGAACACCCTATTATAGTGGAGGATATTTAGATGAGGAATACTGGTAACTATTTTATGTAAGTCAAAAGAAAATGTAGGGATCACTTATCAGTGTGGAGCAAATGCTGTTTGATTTAACATGTATTTTATAAAACTGAGAGTTTACCTAATTTTACCGTGTTCAATTGGAGTGATTTTTCTTGGTGTTAAAAGTACTACCCTGGTATTTGTATAACAGATTAGTTTGCCAAAAGAGATGAAAAACTGTGAATAGCAAAAAGGATTACTCTTTATAAATATTACTGTTAAAGAATGTCATTTAATTCCATGCTTTAATAAATTATTTTAAAATGTATTTTATTACCATAATTTATTAAACAATAAGGAGACATTTTGGCTGGAAATACTGATAACATCTCTATAGTACCATATTGGGATAGTCATTTTTTTTACTGACACACTAGATAATTAGGAATTATAAATTATGCTTACACCCTTAAACATGCTAGCTGGAGAGTATAAGAGACTGTATGTTGTTTTTGGTGCCAGTTCAGCTCCTGATTTTCAAAAATCCTGGCACAGAAATGAATTCTGATTTTCAGTCTCTAGCAGTAAAATGGATGTGTATTACTCACATGAGAGATTTAGGTGAAGACCTTGACACCTGCTTACATGTCTGAATGAAACTTACTTTATGATTGTTATTGAGAATGTTGTTTTTACCTGCTGTTTTGCTGGCATCTTAGCCTTGCTCCTAGAGGTCAGGTAATCACGTTTCCTACAAAACCAGTAATATTGATTCTTATCAGAATCACTGGGTAGCTAAAGTAAATTTCTTCTGTTCATCAGATTTGGTTCTTCCATAGGAAATTTCAAGGATAAGGATTGGTAGCACAGTAGCTTTCACAGGCATGTATGGACCTGTGTGTGGCCTCATAAAAGGTATATGACAATGTAGAGCTTCAGGTCTGTCCATACAGGCTGTTGCATAAATTCTTGCACCTTTTGATTTACTTAGTCCATTCCAGTGAGGCACTGTATTTTTTCAACCTATGTCTTTCTTAGAGAAACTATAACTTTGGCGGTATTCTAGGCCATACACAAGTAAAAGAGGCTGCCTCGGTTTTTTCAGATGCTCTGTCAGAACCTGTACCTCTATTTTGTATATTAACAATGCAAAGCATTGGGTTTTCCCTCGGTATTAAAGTTAATTACTGAGGTTGTAGACAACCTTGTAGCCCATCTAATGGTAGAGCATAACATTTCAGTACTACTTTGCTGAACTCTTGTTTACCCAGATGCCTGGTAAAATGCCTCTGGTTTATATATTTGAGATTATTACTGTTCAAATTATCCATGTTTATAAACATAGATAATGTGCCAACATGCTCCAGGAGAATGTCTGTGCAGGCAGGTGCAGATAGATGCAAGCTCCCTCTGCCTGTGCTCTGAACATGCTATATGTGAGCCAGCCTGGAAACCACTAGCCAGTTGTGTGGCACTATGCCCAAGCTAAAATGCCTTGTGTCTTAGGTAAATGAGGCTTTAGAGCTTCTGAACTGAAGCTGACTTGCATTCAGGAGGCTTCAAAATCATAGTCTGGGTGTTTGCATTCACCTGCCCATCTATGTGGATGTATTCATCATTCCACACTGCAGTGGAAGGACTTCATTATGAATTCCCATCCTTGTGTTCTTATGCAGTTTTCACTAAACATTTGTAGATTTAAGACCTGCTAACTTCACTTACATTTGTTACAAAGATTAAAAAACAAAATGACCAATAGCATGAAATATTGGTAGGTGATTCAACTGTCTGCATGTGCTGGGGGTTGGATTCTGGTCTTTGGCTGTCTCAGTAGTGCATTACAGTAGAGCCATATGACAGCAGCTATTTCACGTGACTGTAAACCATCATTTTCTGGAAGTGTTTAGTATTTATTGAAATTGTTTGTTGCGACTATGCTATATTTTACCAATAGCTGTGTACTGAATTGAATTGTCCTGTTAACTACGTGGCAGCTGAGAAAAAAATTTGTTAGATTTCAACAAAATACTGTCTTACAAAAATATTATAATATCTTCTGATTGGCTTTCATAACCCCTCTGTGCTTAAGCTGAGAGAGAGGACATTATAGTTTCCAAAATCTTGTGTCCTTGAGGGTTGCAGAATTTTCAAAGTGAATGCCTGCTCTTCTCCCCCATGAAAGTTTTTCCCCCCATCTGCTACTTTAAAGTGGGGCTGGTGTGTCAGAAGGGTTTGCATAGTGTTGCACAGATACACTGTCATGAGTACAAGAACCATATGGCTATTTTGACTGTCAACATAAAAAAAATGGAATTCCATTATCAGATATTGAAATGATACCTGATGTCAGTATTCCTGACTGTCTGTCTCACTGTCAGATTTTTGTTTTTTCAGTCAGTTTTTAAATACTGAATTTTCACTTTTTCCAAGTTTATAGTACCTCCATTTAAGTTCAAATTTTTTTTAGAAATTTTATTCTGTGTGTGACTTTTGACAGCTGGACTAAAAATTGTGTTACACAATCAGATAACATGATATATCACTAGAAACCATATTGATGGGAAGAATTTAGCATGAAAAGTGCCTATGAGAATTAATGCATGGAATTAACCTAAGCATAATTGAAAAACCTTGAATTTCTGAGTTGTTTACTTATTTGCATTCTGAGTGAGTTGGATTTGTGATGGTTATGTCAGTATACATCTTCAGATATTAAACAGGTATATCTTAAAGCCAACAGTTAATTATAACTAATTATAATTATCATTTGGAATAAGCCAATTTATATTTTGCTTTTGAGCAAAGGGTGTCTACTCTACAGCAATGATTACTGTGAATGAAAGATTAGACCATTTTAATTAGGCTCATTTTAATTTCAGACAGAGAAAATCTTTGTTTTATGTACCCTGAAAACAAAGAGAACAAAGCTAAAAGCTGAGTCATCATTATTCATGATTTTAATACACACTGCTGTCAGATAAAAGTAGAAGAACTAACCTACCCTTATTTAATTTAGAAGAGTATTTTGTGTAATGAAGCAATCTGCTGTTTCTTTGGCTTTAAAGTCACAGCATTCCTGTTGCCAACCCTTTCTGTCAGAAATGTTCTGTTATCACCCGCAGCACTCCCAAAAGAACCTGCCTGGGGAGGCTGGGCACATTTCTAAAACAGAAAAATAGAGACTTGTATATAAAAGATAGTGCAGAGAAAAAAAAAGTTGAATTTGTGTTACATTTTTCTTTCCATTTAAAACAGATGCTAAGATGAGGGTGTGTTTAGATTTTCTATGGTGCATATATTCCCTACTTTCTACAGTATGAGAGAAATGATTTCATAGAATAGCGGATCTGCTTTCTTTTATTTCAGTGCATTAAGAAGTTAAGATTTGAATGAAAGCTTTATTGAATTGACAACTTATTTGAGCACAAAACATGAAAAATGTTGACAGTCTGGTCTAAATTACTGTACAGCATCCTTTACACATTATTTTGAGGTCTATAGAAAGTAAAATACCTACATCTAACCCTATAGATACGTGACTCCTTAATGTATTTTTTTTCTTAATATCTGCTATTCAAAATGAGATCTTTTTATTTAAATTAAGACTGCTGAAGACTTATGGCATCCTCTTTTAAACATCCTTTAACCATGATTAGAGTAAAGAAGACAGAATAACAAATGAGACTATTTAAGTGTATGAATAAAATGCAACTGTTTATCTAGAATTGATCCACGTCTCCTAACTTTGAGAGTAAAATAAATGCATTGTTTTCCTTTGACTCCATCAGAAATATTGTCCTTTAAATATTTACATTAATACATTAGGAATTTTGAAATAAAAGTGAAATATCTTTCTTGACGTTATTACTGGCAAGCAGAAGGATTGCAAGAATTCCAAACTTTTAGCTCACCTTGGATATATGAAGTTCATGTGCCATATTCTTACATTTATTAGCAGTTGGAACCTAAGGTTAATTTATGGCTCATTTATCCATGTTTATTTTTTAATGATTGATCTTATGTAGTTCTCAAAAAAGGCATAGGCCATAACATATTCTAAAACCTATTAAGTATTATGTACTCTTTCTCAGCTGATAAGTCATGGTCTGTCATCGAATGCACTGTAGAAAGTGAATGTTTCATTTATTTAAGAAAACAAGGGACAGATTATGACATTACCAACAGGAGCATTTTAGGGCATAAGAAATAATAAGATTTGTGCTTCCAAATGATATGTTGTAGAAATTACTTTTCTCATGTGTCTTCACAAGCTACAGTGTGATCCTCCTGGCTTCTAAGTAATTCTGTATCTCTGAGTGCTTTAATAGAAATAAATCCATAGGAAAACATCTGTGTAAATGTGTGGAAGATGTTCAGAGATTTTTCTACTGAGGGTTACAAGCTCCCAAATAAACAAGACAACTTAAGTTTTATATCACTTTGCTTTAATGATTCAATTGTTCCAATTGGAATAGTTCACAACAGATTTATCTAGAATATTCTAGAATTCAGGTAAGTAAATTAAAAAAAAAAAACAAAAAAATAACAAATACCAAAGATTTCTTAGATCAAAACAATTCAAATAATTATTATTAGATGTCATGTCAGAATAAACAGAAACCCACTGAGATAAATGTGTTAAGAAGTATTTAAATTACAAAAAAAAAAAAAAAGAATAAAGAAAATTTCTTTTTGCTGATAGTTTATTTTGTTATTTGATTGTAATTAACATTACTAATTCTATAAGGAGTTTTCAGAAATTGTTTGATTATTCTCTTGTGGTTAAAAGAAGCATTTCAGGTGGCATTTTTATTCTGTTTTATGGAGAATGTAACAATTGTTATTTTATTTTATCAGACAGGAAGCACTGCTTGCTGCAATTAGTGAAAAGGATGCAAACATTGCCTTGCTTGAACTGTCTGCTTCAAAGAAAAAGAAGACACAAGAGGAAGTAATGGCTCTTAAAAGAGAGAAGGACAGATTAGTACATCAGTTAAAACAGCAGGTGGGGAGAAGTTCATTTTCATACTTCTATGACAACTGAGAAGTGACATTATTTTCATGTGTAGTATTTTCTTCTAACATTGTATTGAAAGTTCTCAAACCAGGTCTGATATGTGACAGCAATTGTGATAAATAGGAGATGTGAAATGTAAATGTTTCTTTGTTGCTTCTTGGTTGCTAAGTATTTAGCTGAATGTTTGACAGGCTCATATTACAAGGGCTCCTCCAAAAGTAATTCCTTCTATTTTATTACGCTGGCCTGTGATGTCAGAGGCAGTCGTTGGCAGTAGAGGATGAACCTTTCTGCCAGTATTCTGTTATGTTTTGTTGCTGTGTGATAGATAACAGCATAGGGGCAATCTGACAAAATGGCATCTGACATGGAAGAAGGTATCAAGCAAAGGGGTGTCATTGAATTCCTCCATGCAGAGAAAATGGGACCCACTGATGTTCACTGATGCTTGCCAAAAGTTGATGGAGACAAAACAGTGGATGTGGATGTGAACACAGTGAGGTGGTTGGTAGTGCTTTCCAGCAGTGGTGACAGTGGGTCACCTTCACTTGTACAGATGTTTACAAATGCAGCATGCAAGCTCTTGTTCATGATTTGCAAAAATGCAAAGCTAATGGTGGTACCTATGTTGAAAGTATAGTATTTTGTAGCTGAGAATTATCTCTATCAAATAGTGTTATTGTGCTCTTTGTATCTGTTGTAGTATACATGGAAATAAATAGGAGGTATTACTTATGTGCCAACCTACATATATGCAGCTATTACATTTCTGTTTCCCCTCCTTGTACAGCTTCCCACTGACTGCATTATGTGCAACAGAAGATTACAGATGCTCTTCACACAGTCAAGCAGGATCTATCCACTCTGTTGACACATTCTAACCTTTTTGCTGTTCAGTTTTTTCCTTATCTGTTGTTGAATAATTGTTGTGGGTTTATTTTTCAGAAGGCTTCAGGCTTTCTGCGAGGTTATCTGGAAATCATGATTATCCTTAAAATTCTCAAATGAGTTTTTTTTTTTGTTTGTTTGTTTGTTTTTTTAAACCATCAAGATATTATTGAGATGTGCTCAAAACTTTCAGAACTTTGTTCTGCCAGAGTATGGGAACAGCAGAAGAGGATTGCCAAAGAGACACTGTGTGTGTGATAACTTCAGCTAGAAGTGCAATCAAATACTTCAAATGCCTCCACTATTTATAGTGATAAAGATCTTCACTAATGCTATTTAACTAGATTAAATTAATGCCAAAATAATCTCTTTTATCTCAGACACTGGAGGAAAAAAAAAAAAAAAGAAGGAAAGAGACACCAGGAATAGGAATGTAGTTTAACTGGGTCACCACTTTATTACACTTAAGAATTATCTGATAGTAGGAGTTGTAGAGATTCATGCTTCTTTAATCCCTTTAGAGTGAAGCACTGTTAAGCCCCACAAGTTTCACGTGTGCATCCAAGAGCAAGGCTTGTAAGTGCTACTCTTCCTTGTTACGATTGTTCTATGGGAAAAAATGACAGATTTCATATTGCGTGATATCTCCACTCTACTTCTTGGTTTCTTTGAGAGATGTTGTTTCCTAATCTATTTCTGATGCGCTTTTATCAAAGAGCTAGAACCTCAGTGAATGACCAACTGCAGCACTTCTTCTGTGCTAATTTTCTGGCCTTTTAGCAGATCAAGCAGAGTGTAAATGACAAGGATTTTGATGTAATTTGTAACTCTTCTCACTGAAAAAATGAAAAGAATAATCTTAAAAATGAAATATTTGCCTCTGTAGGAGAATGAGAATGTGTGTTATTTGCTTTAAATATGAAACTACAGGTATACATATATGAAAGACCAAAATATTATTGTGTTGATAAATTGAGCAGTCTTGTCATAAGTTGTGGCTGCATGAGTTTAAGAATGACTTGTCATTTCTAGTCTGAAAGAAATGCATTGGTTGTGGCTTATTTTTACAGTTTTCATCAGAATATGTTTTGATAACCTCGGAAACTTTTTTGTATTGCAGTTGTGCACCTAAATTGCTGCTAGTGATACTGACCTCTGTGATGCAAACAACTTTGCATAAAATGTGCATATTTAATTGCAATTATTTAAGTATAATTTAGCAGCTGCAGTTTTTCAGTAAAGCATCTATTGCTTAGTGTTTTAAATATATGGAAGTATAGTATACACTCCCAGCAAAACAGAGCCACTGGAATTGTTCTGATTCACACACCAAATGCTGTATTTGGAGAGCCACAGAACTTTTTAGTAGGTTTAAAAGACCTCTCAGTAATACAGTATTAAACAAGATCACTACACAGGCTTGGCTGAGTGATTACACAGTGTTTATAATCACCCTGGCCAAGATTCCTTTGGAGAATACTGAGACAGCTATTTTTAGAGAAATGTGTGTAGTGATGCAATCCCTCATGAAACAATTAGCTTAAAGCCCATTTTTAGAACATCTCAAGAGATTTTGTAGGAGCATAATACGCTGCTGTGTTATTGATTCATTCTGAACTTGGATACTGTAAGGAAATTTCCCAGTTGCCTCTTTTCTCTTTTGGGATATAGAGCCAAAAATGTAAGTGGAGTTTGCCAAAATGCAAGGTCTTCTAACTCCTTGAAAGCATTTTATTTTTCTTCCCAAAACATGAAACTAGAAACCAGTCCAGCATTTGCAGGACTGCAGGTGTACAGAATACTCTGGCCAGAGGCAAAGTTGGTGTTTGGCAGAGTTCTCCAGTCTATTAGTTCATGACTATATTTCATCACATGAACATATTGCTAATGAAACAAAAACGGTGAGAAACAAACAAGGAATTTAAAAAATCTGTGTAACCACAGTTTCTCAACAAATTCCTCCTGTATGCAATACATCGGAGTATTTCTGACTAATTAACTTAAAAGTATTTCAAAGAAAGCTTTCAAGAGCAAAGGAGGGAAATGGAATTGAAGCCAGCATGTTGTATTATATATATTGTTCTGGTTAAGAACATTAGGTATAGAGCTAATGTGATATTGTGGTAGTGACATCAAGCATTTAGGAATAATGAAATTGCAAGTTGTATTTTAGCTTTTAGATAAATTGGTCCATATTCCTACATACCATCACTGTATTAGAAATTTTATCTCTTTTTATTGTGTACTACTGGAAGAAATGTAGTGATTTCAATTTAGGCTAGATTTTTTGTATAAGACACAGAAACTTAGAAAGGGGAGAGCTGGATTTGCCCAGAGAGGTTGTGGAGTTCCTTTCTCTGGAAATATCCAAGAACTTGTGCCTGGATGTTTTCCTGTGCAACCTGCTGTAGAGAACCTGCTTTACCAGGGAGTTAGGTTAGATGATCCCTGGAGGTCTCTTCCAACTATGACTCTGTGATTCTGTAGAATTGCAAAAATTACAACGAAATGAACTTTTCTGACATTTAGATATCAGTATTACAAACCATGTAATTGCAGTTTCAGAAGTTCAGCTTTGATACTAAAGTTTCTGATACATGTCTGGTGTTTATAAATTATGGGAAAGTGTCTTTACAATCGTTTCCTGTTTTAATACACAAACAAATGAACAAAAACCCGAAGTAAAAACAAGCAACAAGCCAACAGAGAACTCTACCTTCTCGTGCTGTTTGTCTGCTTTTAGTGGGACCTGGCCTGAGATGTCCTCAGGCAGCTGCTGTTGCAGAGCTTTAATTATGCTTTTTAACCCACTTCTTTGTGTCTGCGTTCTTACATACTTCTGTGTAATTACTAGGTTTAGTAGTAGAACTCAGACGAATACTTTTAGCATGACTTTAGCCTATACATTACTTCGTATGCTGTATTATTACAAGATATTTCCTGTGCTTCAAGCCATACTTTTAATTCACAGAACTTAAAAAGGCTTCAAATACATTAACTCTAAATGCAGGGACCACAACAGAGAAGGCAGAGGGACCATGTTCAAATCAGCACAACTTCAATCACAAGTGCAAGGAAAGTAGAAATTTACTCTTAGTACTCCAGATAAATGTCTGCTTGGCACTTGAAACTGCTGCCTCTTCTCATGCTGCCAAGCATCTGATATCCCAGCTGGTGTTTGTGAGAAGGCTATTATCCTTCAGCTCATGAAGAGAGAGGCTTACTATGAGCCCTGACTTCTTACAGCATAAGTCACTTAAATCCTGTAATCTTGCAAAGCATCAGGTCTAATGGCTGTTAATATCATTTAAATAGTACTGTAATTAATAATAAATTTGAAATATATGTGGAGCTTTTGTGCTCACAGTAAACACTAAATTATCAGACCCAAGTCTTTGTCAAGATATATATTGAAAACTGCTTTACATCTATTATTTTTCTTAATTGTAAACAGATAAGTTGTTCACATCGTAGTTACTTCTAGGCAGATAAATAGATGGGACTTTTAGCTTTTTGTCTTTTCATGACTATCCATTTCTTTTATGCTACTCAGGCTTCATTTAATCTAATACTTTATCTAGTATCCTTTATGTATCACATTACTTTACTTCACAGTGTGATACCATCAGAAAAATAATTAAAATTGTTAATCTTCCAACCTTCCTTGGCATTGCTTTTTGTAAAACTTAATTTTTTTTAGTTTTTTAGTTTTTTAGTTTTTTTTTTTAACCTTTTCTCCAGTATTTATGTTTGTTTTTTTTTTTTTTTGTTTTGTTTGTTTTTTTTTGCTTAATTTCAGATAAAGTATATTTTTAAATTTCTCTGGTAGCATTGCTGCACAAGAGTCAGAGCATCTGATTTGGTCAGCTTTTGTTGTTGTGTTTCATCTGGCAGGAAGGCTGGATTTCCCGAAAGCTTGGAAAATTTTTTTTGTACTGTGAATTTAGGGAGTGCAGACAAGGTCTGAAGAACAAATGTTCTGGCTACATGTACTTCACAGATGATGAGAACTATAAGATTTTCACATTAAACACCACACGACTTAGATTTAATACATAACTAGATGTAGATAGAAGAAAGTTAAAAAAAAAAAAAAAAGTGCTTTCCTACCATAAGAACATTAGTGTGTTCCTAACTTCATATGCAACAGTCATAGCATGAATAAGGAGAAAAAAATAGAAAAAATCTTAAGTAAGAATTGGCCACATTTTTCTCCATTAAACCATAATACACGCTTTTAACCTGCATTCATCCTGTCTCTCATGCTTTCCACAACAAGTCACACAATATACCAGGAAAATAATTTCCATTTGAAATTTTAACAGGGAAAAAAATTAAAAGGAGGAAAACAAAACAGCAAAATACAAAATAGAAAATACAAAGAAAAAATAAAGGTCAAATATAATTAAGAATAAGAGTGTAAGGATAGGTTATACTACAGAGATGTTATAAAAAAGAAAATGCCTAATTAAAACTCTCTGTAAAGCATAGCTCTACCCCATAGTGATGCATTCTAATACCCATACGATTATGATTATGGTAGTTTTCTAGCGCTCCGGAATTCTGAGTTACCACACTGTAATGTTCTTATTATCTTTTTGTTGCTGGTGTGTGCTTGCAAACATATTCTTTGTAACTTACATTTTTTTTATTGGTATTTTCTTAGTGTATAAGAACTCACTGCAGAAGCAAAAAAAGAAAAACAAAAACAATCTTGAATACTATCAGATATTTGTAACAATTGAAGACAATTGAAGAAGTATAACTTATTTTATATATAATTAACATTACATTGCTAGCGTTGTGTTGTTAGAAGTATTCTGAAATTAATGTAATGTAGCAACAAGCCCTGGAATACTCATACAAACTGAAGTCCACTTCTTACATGCAGCTCTATATTGGCAAAATGTCCCTCAAAGCAATAGCCAATTAGCAGATCTTTTAACTTGTGGAAAACATAAGTCCTCTGTAAGAAACGTAGTGGGCAAATTTGCAGTTTAACTTACTATGAAGTCTCATAAGCAGGAAATTGTTATTTTTGATCTTGGAAACATGCTTGATGAGACTAAAGAGTTGACTTAAGTGGAAACTTTCTGAAGAGTACAATAATAATTAAAAAAAAAAAGTTGACTTAATTGGGCTGTAGAAATACAGGCTTTAAATGGCATCAAATTTTAATTTTCATTGTAATCCCTGATGGTTTAATTGTTCTTCAGTGTAGACAATGTAATTTGATTGTTTTCAGAAGTTCTAATGATGATTACTTAGAAACTCAGCAATCATTTCTGAAAAGCCCTCTATAGCTTCTTTTCGAGAATACCTTCCTCTGTATCAGTCCAAATTTGGAATATTTCTGATTATTTTAATGAAGAATGTGCAAAAATACTATTCTGTCATAAAAACTAATTTTGTACGGACAGCAATTACATAACTGGCGAATTTAGCAAACATTTTGTTAATCCTCAGCTAATAGATTTCAGGCCTGAAGCACTGGATTCAAACTGAAAGAACAATTGCATTTGGTCATGCTTTCCTGTAATCCAAGTTAATTCCACTGGGTTTATATAACTTCTGGATAAACTAGGTGAAATATATAGTTTTGTATACTGTTTTTTTAGATCCTTACATTTTGGATTTCAAAAAATGAAAAAGAAAAATACATTGGTGTTTTCTGAAGTTGTATTAAGGGGATAAAGCTCAAATTAAGTTGTTTATCAGCAAAAATAGAATGAAACATCTAAAAATGAAGATGTCAGGATGCTTTGTGGAAGTATAATTTTCAAATAGTGAGATTACAGGAAACAGAGGTTTCAGAATATTGAAGATGGCAAAGCCCATTGCAGAATCAATGCTAGAACTCGATTCTCTTGGTTTTAAATTCATGTTTTAATAATTACATTGTAGGATCTCACCAGGATAGTTTGTAGACCTGATATGTGTCTCCTTCTTGTATTACATAGGGAAAAATCCTACTGTATTGAAAGTGAATATGCGAGAAATGTTTCAAATTCCATTTAGTGAAGAGAGATTGAGTAGAAAATCCAAAGAAAAGTGATAGCTATTGAATGGCATTACAACTATAACCCAGAGAAACAAATATTACTATTTTTCCTCATTTGAACCTCATTCATGAGAGTTTGTTTCATTGTTAACTTTATCCAGATGACAGATCAAAGCATAGTTGCCTATTGCCACCTTGCTAAAATATTTTTTTAAGGACAGTTTTAATATTACAGTTTTACAGTTACAGATTGTTCTTAAGCTATTGAGTCTGTTGCCAGTCAATCAAAGTCTTTCATTTTACTTCTGTAGATCCTTAAACTCTACAGAATTTTAGAAGGACAAGAAATATCTGTCAGTTTTTGTACAGAGCTTGATCATAGATTTCTTGGTAAGTGGGTTAGAAATTCAGTTACACATACCATTCATGACCTTGACAGCTTAGCAAATAGTGATACTGAATGATCAAAGACAACTGTTTTGAGCCCCACGGGTTAATATACCTGTGCACCTACATTTAAGTCACTTCTAATTCCTCTATCATTCCTTTTTTTTTTTTTTTTCTCCCCAAATTATATGCAGCATTTATTGAACATAGAAATAAATTCAAAGGAAAAAAAATCCAAAAAACAAAAAACCAACAACCCATACAAAACAAAACAAACAAACAAAAAAAAGAAGAAGAAAAACCCTGAAGACATTATTCAGGCTAAATCTAATAAGAGTATACATTGCCTGTAGGAGATGCAGTTTATATTGTTGCATTTTACAAGTTTACTTTTATTTTCATTCCTTATATAAATCCTAATTAAAACTGGTTCCTTCTTGGGTGTGGGCCTGATGTTCACCAGGCATTTTCAAAAAAAAGCTAATGATAATTTTGTTGTTAGAGATGTGCCTTTCCAGCATGTGATAAATGGTCAAAACAGGAAATTAAAAGTTGTAGCTTATCTATTTTAGTTTATCATTAACTTCAGGTAATATTCCAAAACGAAACTGACACATGCTGAAAATGGAAGGAGAAAAATTAATTATGTTCCTTGCCTTTTAATTATTTTTGTATCAGATGTGTTCCATACAGGAAATGCATCCTAAACTGCTAGAGTTCACAGATCAAACCTGGTATACTACTTTATGTTAAATTATTTCAGATTCACATCAAAGACAGAATTTAGGATTTTGGTGTCAACATCTGTGTTAGAATGCAATGCACATCCTTTGGCAGTGTAAAATGAAATAAGGGTGAGGTTTGGAAACCTCAGTCTCAAGAAAATGCTTCAAACTGCTGAAGTCTCCCTCTGAAGTCAAATGGGTCACCTGTTCAGTATTTCTCTTCAAGTTTCTGTATCACAGTACTTCTAATTTCAGAAAATCCAACCTATGCTACTACTCATCATTCTTTCAACCACGAGTGAAACTGGTTTTAATTTCTAAGAAAGAGCTAAAATTGTGAAATCGCCTAAGCAGTTGTGGGTCTTTGCAAATAAATATTCTCCAATATTCTGTTTGATAAAGCAATTGACAAAGAGGTTTCAGGAAACTGTAGAGTCATCTGTGTCATGCTCT
Source organism: Meleagris gallopavo (assembly GCF_905368555.1). Lineage (NCBI taxonomy): Eukaryota > Metazoa > Chordata > Aves > Galliformes > Phasianidae > Meleagris > Meleagris gallopavo. The sequence goes on along the minus strand of NC_139417.1, from coordinate 7,871,324 downwards.
GTATCAAAGGATTTGTAATTAAGAATTTAAGAAAGAATGATTTCTTAATTCACAGAATACTACATAATTTGCAGTGATACTTATGGAAAGTACACAACACATGTTGTAGTGTAATTCATGTAGAATAACAAATGATGCAGATTAGATTTGACACAGCTTGAATGTGTGTACAGTTTTTATGAATTGCAAATTCCAAGTCTGAGTTTCCAAACAACCGTGAAAAGTCATATTAAGGAATCTGTTTCAAAAGTAATGTAAAAAAAAATCTGGTATATCTTTGAACTTGAAATTTTCAAGTATACTGAAGATGATGCAGGAAATCACAGCATTATCAAGTAAGCGGGTGGTATGTTTCCCCATCAGTCAGCACTGAAGTGATGATCTAATATGTTGATATAGGACTGTGATCAGGAGCAGTTACTGTCTGTCTGATGAGCCAATGTCCTAAAACACACAGTGAATAAAACCCCTTTTCTGTGTGTTTATGTGTGTGCTTATATGTATGCGTAGGGGTGTGAAGCCCTGGGGTCCTGAATGAGTTCCAGTGTGGTTAATTAATTTCTTTCTCAAATAAAAATATACCTGACATTTCATCGCCTACTAACCATTAAAAGAATTAGCAAGGGAAGCAGATGGAAGTAATGGCACAGAGCTTTACTTAGAAGGACATGAAAGGGATTTTATTGTTACTCTTAATTTTCTGGATGCCTTCAGTTTTGTTCCTCATCCAGAAATCCTCCTCCTCATCCTTAGAAATCCCAATTGGAAAAGCTTGAAATCATATGATATTTTTTGCTGTTTAAGTAATAGGTAGCATATCTGGAAAACACAGTTTACTTTTGAACTACTCTTTGTCAGCAGCCAAAGTAAAAAGAAACAGAATCTGAAAGTCATATCAGTTACTGTTGTGAAGCACTAACAAATAGAAAGAAAAAGCTATGAAGAAAAAATACATATTTAGCTTCATTTTAAGAAACGAACAATAAAAAGTCATGTAAATGTATGCACAGTATGATGAGTGTATGAACTGAAAGCAAAATCAACTTTTCATTTTTCATTTTTCCATTTTGCATTTCATATGCATTATGCTTTCAGAGCAGAACAACTAAAAGACGCCTACTGCAGCATTAACGCTTTCTTTGTGGATGCTTTACTGCAATCTGGCATACAAAAGGAGGAAACATTAGAAGTGGTTTATTTATATTTCAGCACCAAATTAGAAAGATGACATCATTCATTTACAGTTCTTATCCCATGACACATCTAATTCCCAACACCTCATTACAAGGGACACTTTTAGGATTGCATATATCATCTTGTTTAACTTTTGCATTCTTTTATGGGATACAGTTGAAAGGTAGGAAATTTAGGGCTGTTCATTGATAAGAAAGTAAACTGATAAAATCTTAGGAGCTTCCCCAAAGAGGCAGAATATTACAGTGTTTACAGTAAGTGGGTTACTATTTATTAATTCTCCGTCTTTTCCACTATTGTTCAAAAGGACTTCCTCTTTAAATATTAATTCAAACAAGTTAATGGTGATTCAGGTTGAGTTGGCCTTGTGATAAATCAGCAAATTCATGACTAAAATTCATACAGGTCAATGCTTTTGTCTTCTTAATTAGGATGGAAAAAAAAAGAATTGTCCCAGCTGTGCAGAAAATAGTGTTTAAAAGTGTGAAATGATACCCTCCAGAGCAATTCCTGTTCAAAGGAATCTACCTCTTGACTTATGGATGAAATCTGTATTGTAAGAGGCAGGGAAGATGCTCACAGCAAAGGTGCTGTAGCGATGGTTAGAAAGCAGTGAACACTGGTTTAAACATATCCATATCCAATCTGTCAGTGTTCCTCTGCCTTGTTATTGCGTCTGCAGTAACATGAACTGAGTGCTAGTGCCCTCCTGAAATCTGTTTATTACTGTCCCCAAATGGTCATCATGTGCAGTTCTTGAGAAGCATTACAATATTTCAAAATAAAATTAGTTGCAAGGAGACATCTTAGGATTTTGTGTGATCCCAGTGGTTCGTGGTTTTCCTCTCATTACTTTTTTCTTATAGTGCAAATATTTTGTAGTAAGAATATTTGGTTTTCTCTTCTTGCTTTTTTATTTTTCTGTTTTGTTTGTTTGTTGGTTGTTGTTTTTTTGTCTGTTTTTCAAGATCTCTTTTCTACTTCAGCAAAACTAATTAAATTCAAGGAACTTAATTGAAATCTCAGTTTTTACGTTTTCTATTAAAGTATATTTACCGTGAAGTTTTCCTTGCAGAAATTTTGATATAGGATTGTTCTCATAGGAGAATGTATTTACCTTAATTCTTGAAGACTAGTTACCACATATTAGATATAGGCTGCTGGTTATCTCATGGACATTACCATCTGGAATCCAATTAGACCTGTTAGCCTAGGAACATACACAAATTAATGAGTAGTGTTTAAAATCATCTGTTCAATTTGGGAATGATCGGTTTGAGTAAAATCTTGGGGTAATGTGTTTTTCAGTGTCCCTCTGTATGTGTCCTGCCACCTTGGGGCACAAGTAGAACTGTGAATTTTTGCAAATGACTTCATATTCCTAACTTCAATGTCAACAGAAAAGTGTCTGTTTCCAGTGTATTTCCAATTGTTTGTGCATGACCCACTCAAATGGTTTCCACATAGAGAATTGGCACAAAGTAAATAATGCTCTTTCAAGTGCATCTATTCCCATATGAAATAATTCTATCAGGGTTCAGATGAGTTTTTGTTTTTTTTAAAAAATATGATATTGAATGTGTTTAGACTTCAATCTTTCCTTCAGCCATCTACATAGTACTAATTGTGTATACCTTGAATAGAATCTTCAGATTTTGACAGAGGTCCCTAAAAGCTCATGGCATTTTCTCCAGGGATTTATCAGTGCAAAAGTGAAACTTGATTAATGGTTAACGAGTTTTCCAGAGAGAGCCTTACTAACAGAAAAAATAAGTGCTGTATACACTGATATTGGGCAATTAGGTAAAAAGATATTTTTGGTGCCATGAACAAGGTTTGTGTTATTCTAGTCTATGTATGTTATGGTATAGAATAATTGTAATAATGATAAAGAGCAAGGGTGTATCTTGTTACCTCATGGTGACATGAGATTTTATAATCTGTACAAAGCAGTAACTGAAACATAGATGTTGTTTTCAAGATCTTTATCTAAGACTTACTTTCATTCTGTGATGTGTGAAGTCCCATAATCACTATTTCCTCTAAGCAACTGTGTCTGTAGCAACTAGGCTTCAGATTCTTTTACCTTCCTATATAGCAGTGTGATCCTTGCTTACAATAAAAAAAGAAAAATTAAGCCAAGAGTTATTTTTAGCATAGCTGTTCACAATTGTTGTTGACTTGCCTTGATAGATAACTGTAAATACTTGAAGCATGCTTAATATTCCTGTTTGTGAGATTTTGGAAGTTAATTATTGAAACATAGCAATAAACTGGAAAATAGGCAACTCTTCTAAAATAGTAAATTTAGAAAACTTCAATGTCTTCATTGACACCTTTCAAACATAACAACCTTAATCATGTCCTTTTCTCATTTCTTTGTGTTATTCTCTGTAAGTGAAAACTGAGACAGATATATTCACATGCTTTATTATCTTTCTCTATTTGTTTCTTTTTCTTTCTGAGCCAGCAGTCCTGACATCTATTGTTAGATCCTTGCAGCTACAACCAAAAGAAAGAGTGAACAAAGAGCTAAGATCTTGCCAAAACACTGTTAGATTAATAAGTTCCAGCATGTAATATTTTTTTTCATTGTCTCTCTTAAATAGACACAAAACAGAATGAAACTAATGGCAGATAACTATGATGATGACCATCACCACTACCACCATCATCACCACCATCACCATCACCGATCTCCTGGGAGGCCACAACACTCCAACCACAGACCCTCTCCAGATCAGGTCAGTCCCTTCTTTTCTATGCTTCGCTTCTATAATTTTACAGTTTTGATATCTCAAGGTGAAACAAATATTCCACAAATAAGATGAGCAATATTAGTTCTTTGAGCAGAAACTAGTAGGTGAGGCATTTGTTTCCAACGCAGAAAGAATCTCAGTGTTATGCCTGGGATCTTATATTTCTCTATCTTTTTAAAAACATTTCACAGATACTTTTTCAGCATTTCATAATTCAACTTTTTAATTAGAAAGTCATTGAAAATTTGCCTACTTAAATTGATTTCAAAAGTATCAATTTTTGGAGTTTTGGGGAGTTTATTTAAAGTAAATGGAGAAATAATTAGTACTTTAAAACTTGTTGTATTTCCATTTGGTATCTTGTAAACCACTAGTTCTAAGCTGTTCATGAAAATATTTTTTCATTATTTAAAGCAATAAAGCTATAAAATAACAGGTATAGATTAAAGAGAAGTGACACATTTTTCACTAGGCACAATAAACAAAATTCCAGAATGTTTTATTGAAAATCTGCTCATGATTCAGTATTCTTATAATATTAGTCTTCTTTAAGACCTCTGTTTAAAGACTATCCTAATAAGACGGTCTCAAAAGATTTGTTGATTGAACATGCTAGCTTTGAAATTTTTCCATATTGAAAAAATAATATCCCTAAGCCCAACACTGGTTTGATTGTGTGAATTTCAATATTTGTTTATAAATAAGCACAAATTTTGTAAATCAAAACATTTATTTTGGAAATACATAACTCATTTGATTTTGTTGATATTTTGTGATGTTAATGATTTGAATGTTAAGGGAAAAGTAAAACATAATTATTAAAAAAAATTCATTAACATAGTTTTAAAATGATAATATTTATACAATATTTGTTTGGAATTAAGAGGTCACAATGTTTAGTGGTTTATTAGCATTATTGCACTGCCCTTTATAATAGTTCAGTGTGGTTCTTCAGATAATGTTGCAGTTCCTTTGATAGGAAGAAATTTGCTAAGTGTCTAATGTGCAGGCTCAGTACTTTTTGTTTTAGCCATCTGAATGAAGGAGATGCTTTGGCCAAAAATCTTGTTGTTTTGATATTTTTGAAACAGTAAATATCAGAGCTCTTCTTTCTGGAAAGCTTTAAGACCAGATCCACCAAAAATAATGTATCTGCTTAACTTTCATATTTATATATGGAAAATAACACTTCAGTATTATTATTATAGTTATTACCTGTGGTAGGATAGTTAACGTGTTGTCATTATAAAGTATTGAAAGTAATGAAATTTCTTCGTTATTTATCTATCCCAGTGCATTATTTAAATTTGCTTTGCTCTCTAGGTTTTCCTAATCATCACTTGATTGGTGATTTCTGTCTTAAGTTACATTCTTGAAGTTGTGATCTATCATTATGCACTCACTTTATTCTTGCACTCTTTCCTAGGTGGCCCCTAGTTTTGGGCCACAGTCTAAAACAGGATGCAGGTCTAGATGGCCTTTACATAGCACAGCCTTTCTAAATATAGTTTGTATTTGTCGAGGACAAATGATGTTAAACAAATCAAATTTCCTTTCAAAGGGTTAACTGGCTTTGTGGCTTAAGAAGAAAATGTTAGCTGTGACGTACGTACTTTGAATTCATAAGGCCTTTGTCATTGTCCCATCCTATATTTGTAATAAATACAATAGTTATAGTAAAATACAGTGTAAAATACATTAAGAAAAACAAAAGCTATAACAATAAATGTTATCATTTTAATGGTGTTAAGTATGAAATCAGGATGGGATGTCCATGCAACTGATAGATATAAGACACTACAGAAAAACTTTCAGTTATTCATTGTTGGACTGGAGGAACATTTACAGCAGTTTGCTAAGAAGTCTTTCCTATATCCAATTCTGTGAAGTCCTTTTTTAGAAATTATTTCAGGGATGAAATAGAATATTTTTGGTAATGAACCAAGATGCAAGAAATTACAGATACAGCAGAAGCAGTTAAGATGCTCAGTAAACTGCTCTAGTCTTAGTAAGCTGGAGAGAAAGTCTGAAATAAGTAATTTGAAATTCAGTAAAGACAAATTCATTTAGAAGGGAGACTTTGCATGTATTGAGGCCATATAATGGAAAAGAAAAAAAGAATCTGTATTTCAAACAGTATGAAGCAATGATGGAATACCATTGCAATGAAGTTACATCTAATTCTGGGTAATGCTGGAGAAGAAGCAGGAAGTAATTATTCTGCTCTCTTGAGCACTGGTGAGACTTCATCTGAAAAGCTGTATACAGTTTTGAACACCATGCTTTAAGAAAGATAGACAAATTGGAAACGGACAAAAGGAGAGCAATAAGAATGATAGGAGTTTTAGAAAACATGACCTATGAGGAAAGCTTAAATAACTGGATTTGTTTAGTCTAGAAAGTACTAAGAGCAAGTCATAAGTCTTCTAATATATAAAATGTTGTTGTAAAGAGGACGATGATCAATTGTGTTCCGGTGCCCATTGGAGAAGGAGTAGGAGTGGCAATTTATACTAGAAGTAACGAGGTTATTTATTAAAAACAAACAAACATAAAAAAAAAAAAAAATAAAAAAAGGAAAGAAAAGAACCGCAAACAAACCAAACCAGATTTTTTTAGCTATAAGTGTAGCAAATCTGTAAGTCAAAAGAAACATGAACATTCTTTACTACAGATGTAGCAGAAACTCCTTTCTTACAGATTTTTAAGAACAGGTTAGACAAATATCTGTTGTGCATGATAGTTGATTTATTTCATCTTATATTTGTACACTGGTTGGATGAGGTTTTCTTCTGACGTACTGCCATCCCTAAATTTCCAGACTCTGTGAGCAGTGGATTAACCTAGCTAATGTTTAATTGTAAAGTAAATAAATAGGAGTTCCACAGCAAAATCCTTCCTGAAATAAACTTTTGGGAAGCAGCAAAGTCAATATTTATGACTGAACTCAAGTCATTTCTTTAGCTTACATTTTTAAATCGTGGATCTTATTTTTTACTGTGTTGTATTATTTAGTATTCCACACAGCACCTTTTTTTGTCCAACAATTTGATTGCCATGTGCCATGCAAACTTGTTTTCCATTCAATAGAGTACTATGCACTATAATAAAAAGACATTTTTTATTTTATATATATATAAAAAAAAGGAAGTGGTGAATATTGTAACACAAAGGCCATTTTTGTGGATGTTGGGAAGGATTTTGAAAGGAATCTCAGAGAGAAAGAGATAATTTTGAAACATTTTTCATATTTATGGATTATATTGCAATTTCTAATTTATGTTGATACATTTAAGTAAGGAAATACATGTTACCATATATGGATGTAAAAATATTTGCATATTCATTTTAATACGTATTTGTGAAAATGAATAAGATATTTCACTCTTAGTGTTGTAAAACACTGTGAGTCTATACCTGTTTTAAAGAGCTTGAAGTACTACTTGTTTCTTGGAAGAAGATCCTATTTTTAATGTGGTGCTCTTTGGTTCAGCTATTGATATTTTCCTTCAGTGGTCATGTTTTCAGTATAATTTTTACTCAGTAACAATTGTTATGAAGGAAAAATATAAGTTGAAAAGCTTTTGCACCCATGTTCATTTATTATTAATTTACCTGCAAGTTTTACATTTCTTGCTATCTCTGAAACATTTCTTATTGGCATATATGACAGACCTCTAACTCCAGAATGGTCTCCATATAAAAAAATTGCATTTTTTTGCTGTCACTTGTTCAGATTCATGAGAACTTTCGTATGTGGCCCTAAGTTCAAGTTGCTGCTTGTGGACTACATAGTATAAAATATACTTGATTATTTTAATTACAACTGGCGTCTCTACATAAAAAAAAAAACAAACAACAACACGTTTGTGTGATAAGGATGTAGTTCAGTTATACACACCCACCAGATCAGGCTGCCCATTCCCCATCTAGCCTGAAGGTGAATACCTCCAGGGATGGGACATCCGCAACTTCTCTGGGGAAACTTGTTCCAGTGCCTCACAAACTTCTGAAGATTTCTTTCTAACATCTAACATATATATCACCTCTTTTTGTTTTAAATCTTGTGCTGTCACCATCAAGCCACATAAAAAAAGTCGATCTCCATCTTATTTATGAACTCCATTTAAGTACTGAAATGCAGCAATGAGGTCTCCCCAGAGCTTTCTCTTCTCCAGACTGAACAAGCCAAGCACCCTCTGTCTGTCTACATAGAAGAGGTTTTCCTCCCCACTGATCTTCATGGCTGCTATTGGACCTGCTCCAACAGCTCCACATCTTTCTTGTGCTGGGAGCCCCAGACCTGGATGCAATATTCCAGATGGGTCCTTGTAAGAACAGAGTGGAAGGGGACAATCCCCTCCCTCGCCCTGCTGGCCACCTCTCTTTTGATGCAGTTCAGGAAGCTGTTGGCTTTCTAGGCTGCACGCAGACACTGCTGCCTCATGTCCAGCTTTTCATCAACCAGAACTGTCAAGTCCTTCTTTTCTGGATTGCTCTCAGTGAGTTCTCCCATCTTTACCCATATCTATCTAGTATTGCCTGACTGAGATGGATATACTTTGCACCCAGCCTTGCTGAACCTCAATATGTTCATGTGGGCATGCTTTTCGAGTTTGTCCGGGTCACTTTGGATGGCATGCTTCCCTTCTATCATATCAACTGCACCACTGTAACATCAGTCCAGCGTTGTCTGCAAACCTACTCAGATTGTACTTGATTGATCATTGGTCATTGATAAAGATATTAAAGATAACTGGTCCCAAGTTGGACCCCTGGGGGACATGGCTTGTGACTGGCCTCCATGTGGAGATCCATTGACCACAACCCTCTGGCTGTGACTGTTCAATGAATTCCCCAACCACTGAATCCTCAACCCTTCCAATCCATCTCTCTCCAATTTAGAGATTAAGATGTAATGTGGGACTATGTCAAAGGCCTTGCAGAAATCCAGATAGATGTCTTCACTTGCTCTTCCTTTGTCCATTGATGCCATCACTCCATTGTAGAAGGCCTTCCAGGCACAGAGATAGGACTCATTGGTCTTACATTCTCCTTGTCTTTCTTTCTATCCTCCTTAAAAAATGGGAGAATTTGATACAGCACCTACACAGTGGAAGACTAAAGATATGAGATTAAAAAAAATTTCACAATTGAAGACTTTATTGCCAATCCTGACAACAATAAGAGCTGTCAAATCTTCTTACTGCTCATAGATCTGGAGATTTTGAGATGCATAAAATGAAAAATGTTTCTCATTTCATAATGTTTCCTGAATTCCCAAACTGTAGTTGAATCAAAGTTGTATGTTTTGTTCCATGGTCACCAAGGCTACAAGTACATTTTAATTTTGTTTTATGATGAGAGATGATATTCTCATAAAAAAGATATGGATTTTGAGAAAAGATGAATATCGTAGGGTGTACCATAAGGCTGTAGGAGTTGGTTCCTTTCCAGAAAGTTGGTGCTGCCCTCAAAAGGTATAACTAAGGATGGAATATCATATGGTTGCATAAGCATATAGTATGTTCTTTTACATCTTTTAATCCAATCTGGCTGCATAGAGATTGTGTTCATATCTAATACATTTTTGATGGCCCTTCTACAAGGCGGTAGTGTTTTAGAATTAGGTTATCACCAATTCATCATTGTGATTTTTATTACTCTGAAATCTTGCAAAGAGGCACAAAAAGAAAAATCCTTCTCTCTAGGATAGTGATGAGTCAAAGTGTATCCATGAAGTTTCCATTAATGCCTTTCTCCAGAAAGAAAGTTGACTTACTTCTATAGAACCATCTATCTGAATCTTAGTATTGAATCCAGTTAGGTTTTTAAGTATGATGGTAGTTTTATTAATTTGGGAAAAGAAATTTAATGACTAATGCATGAAAATTAACAGTGTAATGATGTAAAATAGTAGTATGCCACCAAAAGTAACTTCTTGAAGAAGACTATAGGTTCTTGAAAAGTTATAGATTTGTGACTGATCTTGGCAACAAGATATCAGCTGGAATTACTAAATATTCTTGGAGCTGCTGGAAGAAGACATAGAAAACACCAAACAATTCAGACGGGATTTTGTTAGAGCGGTATCACTTTGAAATCAGAGCCATGATATAGTCAAGCAATTGTTATTTTGGTGTCTGGACCCTGATCTGCAAATTACCCATCTATAATTTTAAAGGAAAAGGAGTACCTGCTACTTTGTGTATTTTGGCAGCTCTGGCCATTAGCATAATGCCTTATATTCTGTGGCAATACTGGAAAACTGCCAACCTGAAACTCCTGAATAGGCCTCAGGAATGTTGAAAATGGGATTTGTCTTTAAAAAATAAACAACACAATTTTAGAAGGAGGATAAACAGAAAACAAAACAGATTATTTCAGCTCACTCAAATAACTATGGCTATTTGAAAACTGTGAAATCTTCAGATTTCATTAGTCTGTGAATACGACGCCCAATTCAGCAGAACTTTAATGTCTGGAAACCTGAAATACCATGTCTGGGGAGTTTTCTGCTACATTAAAAATTTGTTTTCCAGTTGTTCAGGAAAGTAGAAAAATATAAGAGAAAAACACCAAAGCATCAGTGACATTTTATTGCATAAAACATCACATGATATAGGTGTTTAATTCACTAAGTTGGAATTATTGGCTCCATCTCTGACCCCTAGATTTTGTTTAATATTCTGTATGTTTCTTTATCCTGTATGTTTACATGTTGTATTTGGGCAGGTGTGAGCTTGTTCTTCTCTGTTCACTAAATGTACATGAACTTGTTCTGCTGGTACCTCAGGCTGCAAAGAAGCATGCAATTGCATTAACACAGTGCTGAGCCTGCACTAAGCTCATTAGAGTCACATGGATTTATTTAATTTAGGAATTCGGGCAGGGCAAGGTTTTCTTGTCGGTACATTCAGTATAAACAATCCTAGGCATATCCACTGTAAATAACTGGCATTGTGCTGAATTAATTACTGCTTTGAGATCTAAGGAGTCCAATGCAAATTAGTCACATAAATACTTTCATATTTTAAAGTATTTTCTCTAATTTTTCATCTTTGCTATGCATATTGTCCCTCTGGAACAAAGAACTTGTGATCATGTCACAGATTGTTCAGACTTGTTGAATTAAATGCAATAAAATCCTATTTATGTCATGGTCACCATTAAATACTCAATTTTCCTATTAAATTGTAGGCAGTTATAACAGCTATTTTGCTCATTATAAACACGCTACTAAAATGGCAAAAGCATCTCTTCTACTGAGGATGTAATTTCTGCCTAGCATTTTTCAGAAGCCAGTAAGTCTTATCATATACTTATTTCAGTAGATGCAGACAATTTTTCCTGCCTCTGACGTCTAACTATTTCTATCTAGTCTAACCTAAAAGGAAAACTAGAGTGGCCTTCCATAGAAACTTCCAGCTCAGATTTTGAGGATAAGGAGCATGCTTGCAAACCTACATTTCTTTATATATCACTTAGTATCTGTGATGGAACAAAACAACAAGGCTTGAAATGTGAGAGTCTGCTCTGAGCTGGAGTTTCTCTTGTAGGGTTTCTCTAGTTCTAGATTTTGGTATACTATCATCTTGCAGTTATAAACATGCTTAAATTCTCTCATTTTATTTAATTAAAAATCAATATCAATATATAATATTTATTAGTGCTTTTGTTATTCCTACCTCTTAATTTTAATTATACTGTAACCAGATGACTTTTCATATACTTTTTAATTATATTTAATTTGTAATTTGACTACAAGTCCAGATAATGTATTAAAAGTAAGAAGTAGAGCATAGATTTTGCTGTCTATGATACCTCAAGGAGATGGTTTTGTATATTGAAAAGTTATACCTCTCCTTTGCTTACAGAAATGAATTTATTTTATGTTTTGAGGTTTAATGAATGTGATATAAATGTATACATACTGCTCAGTGTGTATATTTATATATATCTATATTTATATGTTAACTTTGCAGTCTTTTCCACATATGGAAGAATTTTTTGAGATCATGTTTAGCTATAGAAACCTCTCCCCTCACTTCCCCTGAATGTGTGTGTTAGAATATACAACACTTATATAGAGGTTTACATTTATCTTATATTCCTTACTAGAAAAATTAGCTGCCACCATCATAGTCTAAAATAGATCTTTAGACCAGCTGAGAGAGCCAAAAATGCATTTCTGGGAGACAGTAACTTGATAACAGAAGTTGCATATCTGGCACTGGTTACTTAAGTGAGATAACATGTCACAGGCTTTCACTACAAAGGGGACCATAAATTTTTGCATTGCAAATCTGATTTCACGGGCCACATCTTGTAAGAAGCATTGGGTTTCTGCTTCATCTAGTGATAAAGCTTTAAAATGCATGAGTATCTGGTAAAACATCTTATTCATGTTAATGCTAGTCTGGGTGTTGTAAAGAAACAACCTTTTGCTTACCCTCATTGCCAGTAGTTATGTCTGATTATACCCTAATTATACACAAATAAAATAAATGGTGACATGAGTTTTATGGCAAATTTCATAAATGAAAGATGTACTGTTTATTGAGATCCTTTCTTATATGATTTGAAAACAAACCTGTAACATAAATCCATATTACTGAAGCAATTTTAAAGATTCATTCAACTATTTGAATATAGAAATGAAACATGAAATAAAGAGCTTCTGAAACTGTACACATTCTCTTACGTGAATCCACTGTTAGCCTTTCTTCTTTCCAGTTTCAGGCTCAGTGCATCGAATCATTCATGCACAACACTCTTCTGTAGTCAATTGTTCCATATATGGGGAGTCTGTGAGAGGAGTCTTTAGTGATGTTTGCTCCCATGTGTTCCCTACAAATTGAGTATCACACGAAAGTCTCTCTAAGCTCTAAAAGATTCTGATTTTAGAATAAGTTCTTGAATTGAATGAAATGTCATTACTTAGCAGGTAGATTTCTATGTTTCAAATGGAAATTAATATTTGCAAATGTAATTTTTTTGCTGTAAGTAAGACACTTTCACAGTCCAGAGCCAGTAGTTACATGTTTAATGACCCATTAACAGTCACAGATAATAAAGAGAAAAGGGTAAATCAGTCATCAGAAAGTTAGTTCAAGAGATGAGTGGGTTATCACTGGATTTATTTAACCCAAGTTAAGACATTAATTCGTAGCATGCCGGCACATGAAAGGGTAATGTGATGAGCCTTGTCAGGAAGGGTCTTCTATGTGTGGGAAGAGAGCCAGCAAAGCTTAGCTCATCAAGGTTTTAACGTTGTCTGTGTTGCAAAAGCTTTTGTCCAAAAGAAGATCAGGATTTATTATTATTATTTTTTAATTTATTTACTGAATTGGTTTCATAAAGATATTTCCATGCCATAAATGTGAGGGGATGTGTGCAATACTTCAGTTTCACAGAAGTATTTTCTGTCTGTTTTTTGAATCAAATCCACTATCTTACTCAGGTAACCAAATTTTAAACAACAGTGGGCTTCACAATAATACAGTTTTCTAGTCTTTGAATGCATCTATGTTAGAGTTTCAGTTATGATCAAGACTGCATACTTGAAGGAAATCTCCTGATCTCCACTTACTGTACTGTGGTTTGTATCCAGAAATTGTGTTGGAGTGGACGCACTGAATTCCTTTTTGATGAAGTATAGCTGAAAGATGCATTCCAGGATGTCACCCAGCACAATTCAGTGCTAATGGGAATTCATTTTTGGAGATGGAGCCAAATTAAACCAGATTACCCCACAAGATATGGATGTTATACCATTTTTCAGCAGCAGTTATATTGCTCTGTAAATCTGTTGCTACTTCAACACAGAGATTACAATTAATTTGCATTCATGAGTAATAAAGAGTATGCTATAAAGTATATATGATATGAATAGGCATATGATTTCTGGCATCTGATATATTTAAATTTGTTAGACATACTCGAACATGTAGATGATAATTAAAATTATCCTTTGTTTCTAACCTGATGTATAATGTAGGTCATTTTATTTGAAGACCACTGTCTCAAATTTTCTGTTCAATCTAATGAACCCTAAAGAACTGAAAACTGAGAAATATGCTTTCAAAACTTATATTAAGATATACTTTAATATTAAAGCAGAATATCAAAGCAGAAGAAATCTTTAAACAAGCTTTTGACATCTTTGTGTAGTGTTTTCTAAGCACTGTTCATCTTGCTATATTGAAGGCAGTTGAATTTTTGACATTAGGTTTTTTGGTAATTGGAGAAGAACAACGAACAGTAAGCCTTATTTAGTGACAGCAGATATTTCCTTTTAAGATACTGAGAAACTATAACAAGTAGCAATGAAAGAAGAAAGGACTAGCATAATGATGATATATAATCAGTGAATTAATAATCTAGGAATAGTCAGCAAAGGCTTTCATACCATTGTACTCCACATAAATATATGAGACTTGGGTGTCAGTTCCAAAAATACAAGGCGATTGATATCTTAATTATTTTGAGTTCATTGTAATTTTGTAATAGTTAATCATGTACACTAGATTATCAATTCAAAGAGTATTTCTTGATTTTTTTCACCTTCTTGCATGTTTCTAAGTCAGATGTTGCTTTGCAGTTTCTGTCACTGGGTTGCTATTCTTGACCCCATAAACCAATAAAAGATCCAAGTTTAAAAAGCAGTTAATGTACACAAACATTAATCAAAAAATGCTTGATTATAGTTTATTGTTTGAAAGAGCCATAGATTAATGATTCTGTAGGATACACACTGATATGAAAGACTAAGCATTCTCCTGGAAGCCTCTGATCCAATATTAATAAATGATAAGGCATAAATGCAGCTTTTATTTTGCTTCACAATATGTAAGGAGTGAAAAAATAGTAATGAACATCATTTGTCTGAGAACATCAGTGGAGACCAAACTTCAGCTTCTTGATAGAGCAGTTCACTTATAAAAACAATACTACCTATGTGCCTTTTATCCAGAACATTTGGGTAGTTGTGAAGATCTGTACAGAAAAATCTCTAAATGAACTAAAATACTAAATTACTAATTACTAA
Organism: Meleagris gallopavo; assembly: GCF_905368555.1. NCBI lineage: Eukaryota > Metazoa > Chordata > Aves > Galliformes > Phasianidae > Meleagris > Meleagris gallopavo. The sequence continues at coordinate 7,856,321 of NC_139417.1, read as the reverse complement.
AATAATTTACACCATTAAATATTCCCAAAATGTCACAGGCAGAATAATGACGAGAATAGTTGAGAGTCTTATGTCTTTTATCGAATCCACTGCAAAGAGATAGTCCAGGCTTGAAAAAAAACCTGACTGCCTAACAGGAAATCAATGAGTTTGTTAAATATTCCATGCAGATCTTATATTTGTACATTTTGTTTTCTATTATATTAAAAATTGACAGCACATACTATAAAATTATCTCCCTTTTTGTAAATGAAAATGAAAGCTGACATTCTCTCACAGCTATAGGAATTTTATTTTTTTACCGAACTCTGTAATCAACCATCAAGTATTTTGAGGTTAGAGCATTACCTGGCACAAATACATGACATCATTATCTAAACAATAATAGAGCATGTAATAGGCTTTCATAATTGAACTAATAAGTTGGTGACCTCTACTTAAGATAGTGGAAGTCTTAAATGCTATTTTTTTTCTGTAAGTAATTAGTGCGTGAATTGAAAATGAGTTATGAACAGAATTTCAATGGCAGACATTAAGCCAGAGCATTTTATAAGTAAAAAAAAAAAAATTAAGACATGACAGTATGTTGAAGCTGGTTTTGGGCTGCTGTTAATGTTCAGAATTTAAAATCCAGTGAGCATTTTGTTCTGGGATTTTTTTTTATTTTTATCTTTATTTATTCTTTTTTTCAGTTGTCCATCAAAACAGCTCAGAGTACATAATAATTCCTTTTTATGAACTTACGAATCAGTAAAATTGGAAAAATTGATGGGAAAGGATTTTTGTTAACTGTATATGTTAAAGATGAAGTGGATCATGATCATAATTTGGACCTGACCTGACCATTCAATAATTTCTTCATTAATTCTATAATTTTGGGAAAAATATTTTGAGTACTGTTAGACACACTTTCTATAACATGTCTTTCTAGACATAAAAATTTCCAGTCATACAGAACTAATGTGCTACTGAAAAATATGTACCATATATTCAGTCTATGTCCTGTAGATATCTATCTAGTTTTGTTTTGTTTTGTTTTGTTTTTTCTTCTCTGCTAAAGAACTTTATTTTCTGTATGTGTTACTTAATAGTGATCATTAAATATTTTCTGAATGACCAGATAGGTTGAGTCTCTTGGCTCTCACTGCCAAGCTTAGTTTTGAGTAATTCTGTAGCTGTTTCCTGATCTGGTTAGTCTTTCGAATATCCAGAAGAGTTATGACACAAACACCAGATGTGCAATTCTAATAATGGTCTCATGCTGCTGCACAGAGATGTAGAACATTTTTTATTTATCTGTCTGTATTTGTCCTTGTTCAACATCGTGTAAAGGTTTATTTTTACCATAAGCCCTTTTAAATATCACTGATCTCAGATACAGTTTTCTGTCTTCTGGGTTTGCTCTATATTTTTTCAAACGATAATACTGTGCAGAGGATTTCAGTCACATGTGTGAATGCAGCTGATAACATTTATTCAGCTAATCCCAAATAACTTCATGTTTTGAAGCAGTCGTTCTCAGCCATTTCTATCGCACTACGGGACTACAGAGTATGTTTGGGATGAGAATAGGTGTCTGCAGGTCTCCTTCATTCTTCAGTGACATTCTTCTGTATAGAGCTAATTTTGTTGACAATGCCCTGGGAGACACAATCGAACACTTTACAGAAATCTCAACATATTTTTTCAAAGCTTGTACCTTATAAAAAAGTCTCTATGTAATTAAATGACATAGAAAGTTATTTCGACAGGACCAGTACTCAGTACAAGAATGTTGATTGACATTAACAAGGCTCCAGCTTTTAATTTATTGCTTATTGTATATCAGGATCAGCGTCAAACAATATAGTCTGTTATTTCAAGTAATGCTCTTTAAAAGTATTTGACAATACTTGATTTTTCATCTTATTTAGAAGTACCAAAAAGAAAGTTTACGTGGATAATTGAAGTAGAAATGAATATCTGCTTATTGGAAGAATTGTAATGCACTAAAAAGCAAAACAGCTGAACATAGTTAGGAGTCATTTGGAAACGTAATGAGTTGCCCATTTTGTTGATTTCAGCTGTTTTTAAAAGTATCACCACAGATTAACCTAATGTGTTCTGTTAGTGAAATAGGATCAAACCACTCAGTGGAAAAGAAACCCTTCAGTCTTTCTTCAACCTTTACTCTGAGAAAGCCCTTGTGAACTTCAAAGTCAATTCAATTAACATTACTAGCCTGAAAAGCAGTAACTCCTGCAGAATTCTGGGGAAAGGACTTGTATTTTCACTCAGGCGAATCCAGCTAATTGGACGTTTTACAGAATCTGTCCCCTTTTTTTTCCAAAAAGAATTAGGAATATTCAGGGCTTACTGCATCTTTGCTTTATGTTGTAGTTGTGCAGACCATAGAACCAAGACTTGTTCCAAGTTAACTGTAAAAAATTTATCCACATTTCTTCTGTGTTAAATGATAGCTAAGTTTATAGTGGACTGTCAGATTTCTTTACTTAATTCAGCAGTATGCAAGACATCTATCTTAACATCTGGTTTTTAATAACAGTTGACATCTGGGAGCTCTTTTTTTTATTCCAAGAATGGACTAGGAACGGTAGTGATACTGGCAGTGTATATTTTCAAGTTAAAATTCCTGTCTGCTTCAATCATAATTAATTACCATTCATTTTATTTAGTTTTTAGATCTAATTAAGTGCCAGCAATATGCTACGTCAGCTAACTTTCAAAGTTTTGAAACTACGGAATACCTTTTTTTTTTTTTTTTAACAAAATATTGAGGAGTTAATTTTAAGGATATTTAAAATGATAAGATTTTTTTTAATTTTGAAATGCTGAGTTAAACATGACACATGGTGCACCTCTGTTCTAGGAGCTTGGTATCACATCAGCATTTGGCACACTATAACTACATCGAGATATACGCACTGACGTCTATGTGTGCATCATTGTAAAATATGTACTCTTCAGTAAATACATCCAGGGAAGGATGTTTTACTCTCTCGATTTGGTTCATGTTTTTCCTTTCCTTTTTAACTTCAAGTTTATAATGAACGTAAAATATTTCTTTCTCCCTTGAGTATATCTACAGTAAAAATAGTCCCCCTATTTAAAAACAAATAAAGTTGCTATGATTTTTTGTACTTGTCATTTATGTGAACTAACATAAAAACTGTGAATGAGTGATGTTAATGATGAAAAAATGGAATAAAGGATAAAAACTGTCTGTAAACAATGTGCAGTGTTTAAGATTTGCTTAAAAGATAGATTTAATTAACAGCATATTAAAAAAGTATACTTCACTAACAACAGATTTTTCTAATTCGATAGCACTTTCTGTATCTTTCAACCAAACAAAATGTAAGACAATTTGATTATAGTAATTATTTATTTATTTACTTAGAAGGTTTAATCTGTTTCTGCTGTCATTGTTGGTTTGAATTGCGTGCAGTTAAAAAATAGATAATCTTTTAATATTTAATCTCATAATCTACATCCTACACACTGTCTTAACTGGGTGGGAAAAATGTTTAAGTCATTGTTTTTGGTTGCTATAGATGCAAATTCTTGTTTATTAACACAGACTTGTTCATTTGCTTTCACTGGCTTACATTAAAAAAAATATGTTTTAACAGGCAAGAACAGTGTCTTTTATGTGCACCAAAGTAACTAACCTTTTCTTCTTTCATTCCAATGCTAACATCTCTGTGCATCTCCTAATGTCTGGCACACAGGATGATGAGGAGGGTATATGGGCATAGCCATTCCTATAAACCAAAGTTCCAGTTTTATTTTGAGGGGTGAGAAACTTTTTTCTATCTCTTTCAAGTTGCATTCTACTTTGTATTGTTTTATTTTAAACTGCATGGAGCTGTATGTTACTCAACAAGTGTGTTTGTGAACTGTGTAAAAACGTTTTCTCCTTTGCAATGAACGATGAGAAATTATGATGCGTAATGGTCTAATTATTTAACCTTTTCATACCCCGTTTTGGTTAAAGATGTTGGCAGGTGTGAAACTTTAAGGAAGTCTATTTGTCTCTGCAGCTGCCCTGCAGTTTGATAAATGAGAATTTCTTTAAACTGGTATTAATTTGCTGTATCATCTTGAAAATCCCTGTAAGAATACTCAATGTCTTTTCAGAATTAATATGAAAGTTTGCTACTTAAGAAAACTTGCCACAGATTAAGGGTATGATTTTAATGGAATATAGCTTGCAGTATGTATGGAAAAAATATTCAGTTAAAATGTTTAATTGAAATTCCAATTCTTATTAAGCAAAGGCTTAATAAGAAAAGTATGACCTTTTTATTAATTATGAACATGACATACATTAACTTGACAGTGATGTTTAAAAGTAAGAAATTGCAGCTTATTTTGTCTCTTTCAAGTGTGAGTAAATGCTTCATGGTCACTTTGTCTCAGTTATTGATCAGTGCACGTCCACTCTCCTGGTGCTCACCTCTGGGCTGTCAGTAATCTGCTGCAGCTCACAATTCCTGTGGGCCCTTAACAATGCCAAGGACAGCACAAGAGTACCAGGTGTGGTGCTTCCCTCCTACAAAACACTCTCTTGACACTTCCTCTTACTGGAACAATTCTTAGTACAGTGGGACTGTTCATAGGAGCAAAATCTATTCACATTAGTGAAGATTAACGTGCAAGTGACTAACATGTTATTAAAACTGTCATACTTTACTCTTTATATTGCTTTGGCCTTTGTCACCCCGAGCAGAAGACTGTATGATTTGTTTTGCTTCCACTGATGTTATAAGCCATCCTACGAGCCACTCAAATTACATAACAGGAATAAAATTTCCAAAATCGTTTTTGTTCTTATTGGTAACATTTTTGTTTTAAATAAAACGTTTTTATACTTGCTGTTTAGAGCAGTTGGAAGATGATGCAAAGTTAGTGATATCCATAATCATTTGCATTTTGTTTTAAAAAATTAAGCTGCTGAACATTTTTATCGCAGACAAATTTAAGATTTGGCAACTGTGAAATAAACAAATGGGTACTGTGATGCTATTAACAGCTTCAACATGAAGAAAAAAGCAGGCTTGGTTTATTAGTATTATTAGTATTATTATAAGCCTTTTTTTGTTTTTTTTTTATACTTTCTGATTTTGTTTTAAATGGCAGTCTCATACAGGTTGTATGCACAGATAGCCTCTGAGTTTGGGCACACATAGAATCGTAGTCATGGAATTGTTGGAAGGGTCCCCTAAAGGCCATCCACTCCAACCCCTTTGCTTTCTTCTTTCTTGAAATTAAGCAGCCATGAAACAAGTCTGGAATTGTTCTTTTTCACATAAAAATGTGAAAAAGGTTTATGGGTTTTCTTAGTGTTGTGTTTTAAGCAATTAGCAAATTCTGTTAACGGGGCTGCATGATATTTTAATGACAGCTTATGGTGCTTTTTAAAAGTAATGTAATTTTCAGTGGTTTGCCATCATCATTCATTTGTTTGGAGGATAAATCTTTGTTTATTTTCCTGACCCATACATATTTCCAGTTTAAAAACAGGCGTTTCTCTCTGACTCTTCTGTTCCAATACCAGCAGAATTTATCTGGTATCTCTATATACCTGACCATTGACAAATACATTCTTTACTGTTACCTTTCAAGCAGAGGAGACTTGCAGAGGCTATGCAAATGGGAGACAGAGTGCCCTGTGCTGATGGGCAGAACTATCCCTGGGCTAGAGCAGCATCCCTAGTGTGGGAGTGGCTGCCACAGGGTGAGAATTCACAACACAGTTCAGAGGGTGGTGACACAGTGGAACAGGTTGCCCAAGGAGGCTGTGGATGCCCCATCCCTGGAGGCATTCAAGGCCAGGCTGGATGTGGCTCTGGGCAGCCTGGTCTGCTGGTTGGCGACCCTAGCATAGGGTCATAACATAGCAGGGGGGTTGGAACTAGATGATCAACATGGTCCGTTTCAATCCCTTTTTTTGGGAAAAAAGGAACATTAGATCAGAAACATATAGAAAGTTTTGTGAGGTGATTCATTTTTTTAAGAGAGATAATTAAACACAAGATCATAATGTATTTTGGTAGTGATTCTAGATGACATCCTCACCTCAGATAAATCCTTTTGTGTATGTTCAAATGTTCTGTACTGATGGCTGTATCAGACACTGCCTCATTTTGCTGCATGAGTACTCAGATCTGCGCTCTGGCCAAAACACCCCTGGAACAAAGCCAGTGCCCTCCCATTGCTCTGCCTCTGAGTGGTGCCAGATAATTAATTCTACACGTTTCATATTGTGAAGATATACTCCCAAGGCTTATCTTAGAATGATATATTAACAATGGGGAGAGATTTGCATGTAACAGATGCTCTGCAGCTTGACCGTATCTTCCCTTTCTACTTTTTGTACACGAGAAGTAATGTTTTAACATGCTTTACCTTTTAGTTAGGCCTGGCTTGGTTAGGCTGATGGATTGGATGATATCTGATGGTCTTTTCTAACTGAGCTATTCTGTTTGGTCAGGTTTTCTTTCTTTCTTTTTTTTTTTTTTTTCTTCTTCACAGTTGGGAGAAGTATCAATGAATGTGAACAATTATTCTCTCAAGGAAGGGTAGAAGAAAAATCTTCATTTGTTCCCTCATTTGTTAGGAACTTCCTTTGCCAAATTTTGCTCTGATTGTCAAAAAGTAAGCAGAGAGCTTCTGCAGCCTTTAGATATTGTTTTCTATGTATTTTCACAGTAATCCCTGTTAACATTTTAAGATTTAACAAATTCATTTTCAAAACACCATTTTATAATAAAGTTATTGTTGTTTTTAATTTAAGATGGAGAAATGAGGCACAGAGAATGGTTTGTGATTGAACAGTCAGGAAATTTTAAGGGATTTTCAGGAAATGATCCCTATCCTTTTAAGGCTCAGCAAGTCCTTCTTTCAAGAGCATTTTTCTATACCCTAGCTCTTGAAGGCCACTTTTTCTCCTGCTGCAGATAATCTTCCTTTGCCAACACACTGCATTTTCTTCTTTGAGCATCTTAGCTCAGCAAGGAAAATAACATCATGTTGGCTCATGTATGGGAACTGTTGATCACGGCCTGAACCTCTGATTGACCACCTGAGGCAAGCGATGAGTCAGCCACGGGAGCACAGGTGAAGGCAATTCACCTGTGCTACCAGAAGGGGTGGAGGCTGGCTACACCTCTCCTAGATCCATTTAAATGCTGACATCCATCGAGGAAGGATCTCTTTCTGGAGGTCGTTCCTTGTGAAGTTTACTGTGGGCCTATGACACTAGTGAGCATTTCCATTTATTTTGATTATCTTTCTACTGTGATACTCTTACTAAGCCTAACCTCTGTATACTTATTGATTGTACAGCTCAGTTTAGAGATTGACACTTCTTGCCCTGTAGATTTGTGTCAGGTGTGTTGTTGTTGTTTTTAATGCGGTGGATTGTTTGCATGTGGCTTTTTCAGTTTCCGAGTCAGAGCACTGTAAATATTTGCCATTCATTTTTTTGAACATTTACTGCCTTATAATTATACGCTTGGACTATATTTTTAAAGCAGGCATGAGGTTCTGCTGTTGATATTTTCAGATTTTGATTGTGGTTATCATAGTTGTTTGTTTGTTTGTTTTAATGGAAGTTGGCCTCTAGTTACGAATGGAATAGATACGTTATTTTTAAAATGTGACAAATGCCGATTTTCCTTTCTGGTTACTTTATTTCCATGTTTTGCTACAGAAATAGCAGCCTCAAAAATTTCTGGGAATGTTTTCAGGTAAGGTGTGGTAGAAGTGACTGTTATTTTCTATCTTCATTCACCTTTTGTGTTGAAAATTGCCAGAAAATAACTTGGCTACAGTATGGCATTTTCCCTTTACTAGACAGGCTGTAGGCTGATAGCTAGCTTATGGTGCTCTGAAGTGTTAATGTAATTCTTCTTGAGACTGTAATTGTTCTTCATTTTGTTTCAGAGAACAGGAAACATATAGGTGCGTAAAACATTAATTCCATTAACTCCGTGTAATTGGCCAAGGATAAGCTTAGATAAGCCTGTTTCTAAGTGATAAGCCACTTGATTAGAAGTGCTGTGTGTCCGCTGTTGCCAAAGTCTGTGCAATATTAGCATAAACAGTTGTGAATTCAGGGCAGACTGATAGTCAGGTGTGGAGAATAAATTCTGGCTGGTATTCCCCATATCCAAAAGCCTGAGTAGACTGCTATCTACTAATATTTTTACCATCTGGAATTTTATTTCATTACAACTAAGTTTGTTAAATTGTTAAAGGATATAAAGTATAATTAAGGTTCCAGAAACTTTCAGAAAAAGGAGCTGCTAACCAGATGAGACATCGTGATGTTCAAACATGAGAAAAGCTGCAGTTTAAACATAGAGGCCACAGAATTCGTGTGAGGGGGCTGTTGTGTGCAGCCCGGTCATGGGAAAAGCTCTGGGCAGATCTTGCATCTTTTTAGACATTAGAGGCAATCAGCTCTGAGACATAAACTTCCTTTGTTCCACTGGTTGAGACTTGCAGCTTGTAGGAGAGATGAGTGCTGTAAGAGATGGCTTTTCAAATTTTATGTTTTGCCTGTTGCTGTGATATTCGTGTACTGATCAATACTTGATTTAGAACAGAATTTTAGTTTGAGAATTATTTCTTTTTTAATTTGGGAAAAAATCAAATTATGGTATCTTCTATATTTGCTTTGAGTTTTGGCTATATCTGGCTTGGAAGTTGGACAATTTTGAATTTGTGCATTTCAGTGCAACCAAAGAGAATCTTCTGATCTAAGAACTTGAATCAAAAAAATGCCTAAAATACCAAAATGTTACAAGTTGGAACTTTTTTTTTATTTCAAGTCTAGTTTTGTCTTGATTTTATGGTGCTATTAGTGTTCTTTTAGGAACAATGCAGATGGTATTCATGGAATCAAAAGTAGTACCCCACTTAAGTAAGGATAGTGCAGGCTAGTCCTCTAATTCTGTTTAACAAACAAAAGTTTAAAACCACAGAAGTTGTTTTTTTTAAACTTCTTCCGTGCTCAAATACAAAAGAAGAATGGCATGAAATGATGGAGCTGTGTGGTGGCAGGATGACAATGCGCGGTAAGAGAGCCTGTTGTTCACTAAGGAGCAGACCATAGTTAAGGAGATCTCAGTGGCCAGATATCTGGTAGCACATGTAGCTGCACTGGCTGGGACTTATTAGAAACAGGATCCCTTCCCCTCTGCTTACGCCTACAGAAGGAAAGCAAAGAGAATCAGAAGGTGATGATAAGTTTTAAGTATTAAGCTGATAAAGCAGTCTGTCATGGGTAACTGAATCCACGTGACTTTCAGAAAGTAAGATTCATGGCACAGCTGAGGTGTGCAGGTAGAAGGAAAGTGCTTGGTTTTTTTTGTGTGTGTTCATCTTCCGACTACTGAATTAGAGCAGACCTGAGAAAAACAATTAGGGCTTTTGTCCTTGTGTGTCAGTAACACAAATCAACACAAAACTTGTTATTACAGTATCATGTTTGTACAGTAACAGAGGCTTCATTCTTGTCAGATGTGAAGTAAGGATGATGCTTTAGAAGATGTTTAGGAGTGTTTGGACCAGTTTATTGATTGTTATATCCTTAGAACTGAGTTAACTTCACTGAGCTAACCTGAAGCTCGTGAAGGTCTGAAGCTTGTGCCTGGTGGCAAACAGAGGGTAATGTTTTAGCAATCCAGCTTTATGATTTCAGAATTTGGATCCAGCTTCTGAATGTAAAGCCTGTAATTCTAAACCTTTGCCTTAGTAGCCCTGATGGAGTTGGTCTTAGGAAGACATAAGTGTTATTCGGTAAAAAGTAAAAAGCCTTTCAAGCAGAAACAGTAGAGAATGGGTAGAAGAGTAAAGCTTCTCAGTTATTGCTCTGGCAAATGTTTACTGTTCACTTCTAATTATTGAATGTGTTCTGTATGTGTTTACAGGGAAAATGAGGAGAAGGCTGTTTTAAAACAAATGTGGTGCCTGGCTTTGTCTTTGTGGAGATGTGGCGAACAGCTTTCTCTCGCAGCATCCTTGCTAATAGCAATATAAAGCATAACAGCATTTGGTCACAGTGCTATATAAGGGCATGTTTAAAGACATTAACAATCAGCCATTGTTCTGCTTTATATTTCCATTATTTTATGTCAAGATTTTTGTAAATCTTTTGTGTTTTTTAATGTTTGGACATTCTGTGTAGCTTGTTTTGGAAAAAACACATTAGCTTTGAAATGAGTCTCAGTAGCATGCAAAGCAATGGAAAAAATAAGGAGCATGACGGTTTGCAGTCTTCATTTTAATTCTCTAATAGAAAATACTAGCTCTATGCTTAATTAGCGTAATTAGGATGTTGCTACATTGACTGGAGCCCAAGGGCATTTTGCATTTGTGATTTTTAGACATGATTCTTGTGTTACTGTAGCTTGGTTTTTACTGAACAAAAGGAGGAACCTCCAAGGAATGCTAACATTGCCAAATGTGGATAGATTTGTGACTAGTGTTCCTCTTTCTTGTTAAAATATTTTTATTCATAATGTAAGATCCTGAAGGTTTTTATTTTAATTAAAAGTTTAAAAGTTGTTTTGTCCTGTTTTTGTTATGTTTTTTTAAGGATGCCATTACTGCTACTACTATTTTCAGATACTAATTGTCCACAGTTTAAGGCAGGATTTTTATTAAAAGTAAATACCAATTTATTTAGCTGTGCTTATTTGGCTATATTTATTATAGCTTATATGCTGGAAATAAGTGATGTGATTGACAAATATGAAACTTCTGTGTTTCATATTAAGTAGACGATCAGTGGAGAAAATCAGCATTCTCTTTTGGGGGGGAAAAAAAAGCAAAATATCAAATCAATTTCTTAATTTTGTTACAACTCTGCTTTGGCCAAATACATTACAGAGTTAAGATCAGAAGTTGAAGCCTTGGACATACTGAAGTCAGTGGTTCTTGTTACTTATTTCAGTACTGTTTAATTGTCACTCAGATTGTCAGAATAGTTTCTTTCCTTGAATTTCTTCATGGTCTGAGTTGGAAAACATCTGTGAAAATATATATGCATATATATGCATTTTCAAAGAGACTTGCACAACCTAGATGTCTTTTATTTTACTCTGACAGGCATTTATCTTATCTTATCCTTGGTATTTATGAGGCACCAAATCACCCTCATGCCTAGCTAGAGAACTTTATTTTATAAATTCAAAAGTTTTTTGTCTGTCACTTGTATGTTAGCTGTGTGAGTGAGGCCATTCTGTCTGAACTTTGGCCTCAGCTTCTTCAGAGCAGGTGCAGAAGATGTGCAAACAGACTGAAAATGGAGCTGATGAACACAACTTCAAAGCTTTTCATGTAGTCAGCCTAAAGACAACAATCACAGGACCTGCAATCATCAGTCTTGATCTTTTTTAATCTTCCACAATAAAAATAAATAACATATTTGGACAATTTTTAACACTGTAGAATGTGAGAAAAGGTAAAAGTGTGTAAAAGAAGTGTAAAATGTGTGAGGTAAAGTATGTGAAATACCAGCTAAACTTTGTTTCAGGAGTTATAGTTCTTTAATCAGAAGTTGGTTATCACTGACTTCATGATGAAAGAGAGAAATAATCTATGTACAGCTTGAAATCTGAAGATGAGCCAACATCTTGAAAAAATACTGAAACTTTGCTTCACAATATTGCATTTTGTTGGATTGCAGTTTTATAAATATTCATGTGAACATGTAAAATTACTATTTGTCTTCAAGTTAGTGAGTTTTGAGCAGTTATTTGTAAATATTAGAGTAGGTAAACATGAGACTGTCTGCACAGCATTCCTTCTGGCAGGATGTTTCTGCTGGAAGCAGACTCAAAAGACCTTACAAAAAGTCATGTAATCTAAACTTTTAAAGGTGTTTAATGCTAAAATACAAGATAATACCTAACAATTAAAAAATCTCTAGGTATTTATTTTTAGTACTGTGTGCCCTGACCTACTTAACATCAGTGAAATACCATTTGTCATTGCATGTCTCTTGATTTCCTCAAGGAAAAGCTTTGATAGGTGATGGCTGTTATCACAGTCATCCAGTCCTACCAGCCACAGGGCCCAAAGCCACTTTTGAGGCACTTTTCTGACTCACGCTTCATGTCATCCTGATGATGGTTTCTAATGCTGATTTTTCAGATCACACACATGCAGTAAACAAAACATCCCTACAGCTTCCACTGGGTGCAGTGTCAAAGAGCTCAAACAGCAGGCAGGTGCACTGAACCATCTGACTCTTTCAGGACCTGTGTGCTATTTCCATATACATTCTCTTTTTCTGCAAAAAAAAAAAAAAAAAAAAAAAAGCATTGGGCTATATAGGATTGTCCAGAGGCTTGAATTTGGGCTACTTATCAGTGACTGAAGCATGATAACTTATAACTTTTTCTATAGCAGTGTGTAATATGGAAATCTAGGGAAAGTATTTATGTAACTTCGGCTAGTTTGTTATGGAAGTGTACTGAGAATGTTGCTTAGGCAATGCTAAGCTATTTATATATTTGAGCTCCAGTAACAAATATTTACGTAAAGGATGAGAAATACTTAAAGAGGACATTTTAATTCTCATTATAACTCTGTGCTGTAATTATGCATCCACTTTGACATCAGTGTTCTCATTTCTTCCAAAAATCTATTGCACTAAATGACCATTTCAAGGGAGCACTAGGCAAAAAATAACATGTGATGAAATATCCCTGCATATCTCAATTGGCAGAACCTCACTGCTTTAATTTCCTTCATTTTTGTTTGCTTTATAGACTGTTCACTGGTGAAGATGTTTACATGTCTGTTTTCCAGAAGAGAAGTGACGTTTTCATTGCTTCTCATCTGGAGTCTTTCAGTTAATCTGGCTGGCCAGATCATGTGCTCTTCTTCAGCCTGACTTTCAATTCTATCAAATAGAGCCAGCTAGCTAAACAGTTCATGTTGCACTTATATCAGATTATTAAAATCTGATTCTTTTGAATAAAATGAGCAAGCTACTCACTTGAGCGGCTTTACTGGAATTTTTGAAAGAGTAGCAGCCTTGGAAAAGCAGCTGAAATCTTTCATCAGCACATTCAGATATAGCTGAGAATCTCTGTATACAGCTTCAGGCCATGGGCAGAGTTTGGGTAGAGCACTCCACAACCAGCTGTGCCAGTTGATGACATTATTACAACCCCACCCCTGTGTATTTATTAGATTTTTTTTTTTCTGCTAGAGACTGTTACTTTCCTAGATCCATCAACAGAAGAAATCATCAATCTCCTATCAACTTCAAGCAAACTGAGCCAGGTTAGCTTAAATAGCGACAGATGGATGTAAGCCTCTTTGTCATTATCTGTGGTGGATTAGATGGTACTCTGACACAGTTCTATCTGTTGGAAACTGTGTGTTAACATCCAGTTGACAGTTAGTGAAGAGCAGCTAGCAATGGTAACAGAATAAAGTTTAAAAACTTTATCTGGAAGAATACGATGTCCATAAAGTAAAATAAAAAGACTCTTATTGAAATAATTTCATCTTTAAAGGTTCTTGCAAAAACTTAGGTAATCAAGTTATTAAAATGATTTAAGTAAAGCCAATGCAGTTCTCTTGCTTAACTAATCAGAACCTCCTTGTTAATTTTGCAGATGTATTTTTACCAGATGCAAGCAAAGAGATCAGTAACGTATATTTTGCATTTTATATAAGAACTATAATTTCGGATTGTAAATCTCTGTTAAATTTTAGAAAAACTTTTTTTTTCTTAAAGGAGTTTGGATCAGTTTTGCAGTAAGAGGAAGCTGGGATGACTCGACTAAAAATCTGATAAATTTTGCCACATGTGGTTCCAGGACCTTAAAATGCATTACATGATAAAACTCAACTGAAAACTTTGCTCTGTATGGCAGACCTAAAGTTCTATCTGTAAGTGTGTATGAATGACTACTGATGACCCTAATGTGTCTGAAGAGTAAATCTTTATTTGTTAGAGCAATCAAAGAAGCGCAGTGCACTCACATTCTTTGCGTAGAGTTTTGTCTGCTGACCTGGCCCCTACACGTGAGCTTTTTATCAGAGTTCATTTTCATTCTAAGAATATGGATTGGGTCAAATGTAAATACTGAGGCAAGTTTTTAATGATTTGTGTATTACCTTAGCTAGGATGACTTTGATTATGGCAGCTAGAGGCTTTAGGTCTTACTTCAATTGGCTTTGTACCACTATAGGAATTTATACTTGTATAAGTAATAACAGATTCCAATGTTCTAATTGTATTCAAGCCTTTTAGGTAGAAACTATGCAGAGATCACCCTCACTTTTTAAAAAAGTTTTTTCTTAATTAATGGGGTATTCTCTCCTAGTTGCAGTAATTGTGAGGAGGGAAGAAAAAAAGTGTAAAAAAAAAAAAAAAAAAAAAGTATTAAAAAATTATTTATAAAAATGCTTTATGAGTAGCTCCTGAACCAGCTTTGGACTTGTCTCCAATATCATGCCCTAAAAGAATTTTTTCTTGACCTTCTAATTTTTTCTTTTCTGCCCAACTCTATGCCGATTTTAAGTATTTTATGATTGACACCTGCAGTTAGATTTAATGAAAATCCATACTATTTCACTTATTCTCTCAGAGGCTGGCAAAATTGTGGAGAAATTCATACAGACTTGGCAGCGCTCCTTTGGGAATTATTTGCCTACTGGACAATTGTTTTAAAGGATAGAAAAGTGCTTGAAGTCAATTTGCTGTTTTCCCCTAGATCTCTTTATCAATGTAGTTTTAACTTCCATCTCTTGTGTGATTGTTGTCATTTATCTTCTAGATCTTTTTCTTCAATAATAAATTGACTTTATTTCTAAAGTTGGTGGCAGAAAAATAATGTGTTTCTGGTGGGTAGTTAGTAGATGGGGGAAAATATTTAGAATGTGGATTGCCATTAATTTGAAGAAAAAATGATAAATGATCAAAAAAATCTGTTGATAGTAATAGATTTAGAAGTGAAAGTGACAACCAAAAAAAAAAAAAAACCACCCACAACTGATTGCAAGAGAGGAGAACTTGTTCTGATAAGGCTGATTCTTTTTTTTTCAGTTACATTTCTTTTCATTTGCAAATTTTTAAACTAGGAAGTGTGAATACTGCTACAAACATTGCAGTGTCTCAGAGCAACTTCTGGTTCTGTAGAAGAGAGAAAGTACTAAAACTGCATGTGAATATTCCTCAGATACAGTCTTATTGCTTGGGGAAAGCTTTGGAAAGTTTTATCTAAAAATACTCCTGTATTAGAGTCAGAAAACAAAAATCCCCCCCTTTTTTTCCTTTTGAAAGCAATGTAGCTTCAAAGAATGTATTTTAAGATAAGCTGAGTGAGAACCCTGCCTCGGTCACAGGAAAAAAAAAAAACAAAAACGCTCTACCAAAAAAAAAAAAAGCACAAGCTCTCTACCCATAGTCAACTGCTGTTAGCACCAAGACAAAATGAACAGTTAGATATACCTTTACCAACATGCTCTATTTTCTTTTGAGGATTGACAGGTTTAAATGTACTGATTCTCTCCTTAACTCTGTCTGTCAAACTTCAATTTGATCTTGAAATGTTCAAAAGCTGCATGTGTTGCAGGATTTCAGCAAACTTGATCTTACAGGTTTAACTTAAATATTGTTTCCATTTTGATGTCTGTTGTATGGATGTACCACAAAGAGTGTTTGGTTTTAGCCCCGATGCCTTGGGTGGTGGTATGCAGTAAGTAACAGAATACTGGGAATAAAGAAAAATTCTGAAATTAATCCCTCCAGCTATGGGCCAGTTGAGAGCTAGAGAGACAGGATGTAAAGTAAAACCAGTATGTCCCCCTTTGATCAAAGGATAGATTCCCCACCACGGCCCAGCAGGTGATCAACACGTAAGCACTTTCTCCCATAAATGAGCACATTGGACAAAAGTAAGCTCAGTGCCCACAGAGTGTATTTCAGTTAATAAACTTAGCTTAGAATTATTTTAATTGCTGCCTTTGTGCACTCAGATTTGTGAACTTACATGATCTGACACTACTCGCTTCCCAATTATCAAAGAATATGAAATTCTCAATTGCTGACCATTTGACAAGACTGGATTTTTATTTTCAGAAAACAAGCTGGTTCCACAAGTCAGTCAGTCCTTATTTTTCAGTTGTGTATGCTTTCAATACTTGGATCAATTTGTTAATAGCCATTTGTGCTAGAAATCCTGAGTATCAGTGTAGGGAATGGATGCGCATAGCTTTTTACATAGAATCCATTCAAAACCAGCTAATTGACCAGTCTGTGTAAGGTAGAGAGGGTTTTTAGTTCAAAAGTAATAACAGTGGCCTTATCACTTTGTTTCTTTGCTTTCTCATGGCCTCATCTTGTATTTTATTTATTAAATGCCAAATTGTATGCTTGTTGAAGAGGAAGCATATCAAGCCACTGCTGTCCTAAAGAAATCAGTGTGTGGTAGTGTACTAACATCATTAAATTTCCCCATGTCCTCTGTGAGGACAACATTTCAAAGAACTTCAAAAATTCAGAGGCTGACAGCCATGCTGTTCTCATGTCCATGATCACTGATTGCTTTCCAGTTTAAATCAGAATATAATGACAAAAACACCTCTGTTAGCATTTATCTATTAGTATGATCATACAAGTGAGAATGTTTTTAATGAGTAGCCTCTCTCAAGACTTGTGATGGTTAAGAAATGTTGAGAAAACATTCAAAAATGATTTTATCATAAACATTTCTCTATGAAAGATAAGCTATCCATGTCTCATCAATCAAGATACTGCCATTCAGAACAATCATTTTTGCAAAATGGAGAACAGTACGTAAACTGAAAGTATTTATCATGTGAGATTAAATGCGTATATAAATTTGACACATGCATTTTTTGCTAGGATCTTCATAAAAATAATTATTACTACTTAATAATTGTACATTCTTTTTAATATCATATTTGGATTTTGAAACGCATAAAAATACACTGCCAGATTCTAAAGCAACATGAAATTGTAAGCCAAAATTGTAACTCAAAGAGATGACAGTGAAGATTCCAGGAATCAAATGGACATGTGGCATCATGTGGGCCAGAAAATATAACCTCAATATATTTCAGAGCTGTAGAGGATATTGTCCTTGTAGCTGTCTTTTACAGTACCACACTGTAATGGCCATAAATTGTGTGCTTTGTTACTGCTATTAGAACGTGATTTGTAGCAAGCTTCATTTTAAGAAAAATGTTGTTTATCAACCAGTTGCTCTCCTAATATGAAAAAGCAATATTTGGAATATAAAACCTCCAATCCTGCAGGGAAACTGTTTGACGAATTAATGTAATATAATGAGATGAAATGGTAGTGTTTTAAAATGTTATTTGCTTATATTTTTATACATTTTTTCCCACAACTAAGGGGTAGACTAGTTCCAATAGTGGGGTTTTAAAATGATGACAGATGAATAAAGGCTTTGTAGCAGGGAGGAAACAGGTACTGAGATGCAGAGTGATTTATTCTCTGAATTTTGAGACTTTCTTAACAGTAGAAAAATTGTGTTGTGTTTTTTTTTTTTCCCCTCACTGGTTATTTGTGGTGTTTTATGATGTTAGCTGAGGACTTCAGCTTTCATGACGTGCTGCTCAAAGTCCTGTCATGATATAGGTGAACAAAGCACCATCAAATACCTTGATTTAAGAACCTCCTGCCAATCACTAAGAAGATAGGCACTATCCGTAATGTCCTCGGGGTAAATTCTTGTTTGTGTTTCCTTTTCATAAAAGCCTGCAGTTGTTATTACACCTGCTGGTGTTCAGTGTCACTGACCTCTCACCTAATGTACAATCAGGTGCTCTTTTTTAACAGGCAATCTGGCATTCAGCCCACTTAAATTAGGTTCATTTGTCATGTTCTCCTATCTGCCAGCAAGCAAACTGGGGAAAAAAAGGTCAGAGTAGGGATTTTTCAAATGTAAATGTTTCCTTGAAGCTGCTGTTGAAATGTAGGTGTGTCATTCAAAATGCAAGTTACTGCTTGCCCACCTTCTTAAAAAACAGATCCTCTTTACAAGTACTGTTCAGAATGTCTTTGCAGCAGTTTTGCATGAAATTGTTGCAAGGACATTTTTATTGCGAAATATTGTTGCAAGCAAGAAATAAATCAGTGGGCTATATTAAAGCATATTTTGCCCAGATGGTGCTTTGAAATAGAGGATTAAAATGGAAAAAAATAGTTTTAAACCACTTACAGGAAGTGGGATCATGCAAAAGGCTGGTTTCACTTCCCAGTATCTTGTTGCTATTGGTGCTTTTCTGTGTGGGATGTGTCCAACTCTATCATGTAACATATATCACAATATGGTATTAAGCATACATTTTGAAATCATTTCTTCTTCCTTTAACCACATGGGCCAACATGTAAGTTAGATGGTGAGCTGTAGATTTTGCTAGCAGGTGATGTTACCTCTTAAAACTTAGTGGTTCATGAAGATTTATGGGGACTCGGTCAAATAATAAATGTTGCGTTTTCTGTGGTATTACTATAATTTGTGTAAAGTAATAACCTTGGGTAGATAATGTGCTGTCTTCTGCTGTGTCATGTCCACCATTAGTAATAAGGAAGGAAGAAAGTTTTGTTTTGGTGATGTGTCAGTGACAAGGAAGAGGTTGGTTTTGTGAGCTAGAAGATTGATGAAAAGAGTTCTCCAAACCCTGTGATTGTTGTATGTGATTGAGAGAGACAGGCTCATTGATTATGTGAATGAGTTCTCGTATGGGTGAAATCAGAGAGGAGCTGAAAAACCTCATTAGTTTTAGCATTGTGATGGGGCATAGTTTGTTTTGGCACGGTTTGGCTTCTGAGATGATGGAATGAAAGGGTGAATGACTAAACATGTTATTTGGGTTAAGTCCAATGAAAGTGGTAGGTAAATTTTTTACCAGTTAAAATTAGCTTTAGAGCTAGAATTAGGATATGGGGAGAATAACATAGGACTGGGAAAGATTTAAAAAAAAAAGTCTTTTTTTTTCTCTTCAAGTTATTCTTGAAGGATCTTTTTCTCCTTTTTTTTTTTTTTTTCTTAGATTCCTTTTATTTGTCTTCTCATTTCCACTTTAAGCTCTGTGCATTTATCTTTGGATAACGTCACCTGAAAATACAATTTATCTGATAGTCTGTCCAGACTACAAAGATGTTCAAGGGCCAGTAATTGGCAGAACTTTTATTCCACTCCAAGTATAGCCTATTTTCATTAGAATTCATTTTGTTGTTTTCCTTCCAAACAGATACATTGTAATTCGTGTTTGACTACTTTGCTGTAGAATACAAAGAACAATGTTTGAAAAGAATAGGAAAAACTAGAAATTTATTAATAATGAAATCAGGAATAACTACAGACTTCTGTTGTCTGCCAGAGTAAGAATTCTAGATCTTTACTGCCAATTTCTAAGACAACTGCTAAAGTCAGTTTTAAACACTTGTTCTCACCCTAGCAATTTCTGGCAGAGATAACATTGTATTTTATAGTACAGCATGTATGATATCCAATATGACAAAAATTTGGAAACAATGGGAGAATTTGGCACTTATTAATCTATAGGCTGTGCACATAATTTAAATAACTTTACAATGAGAACATCTATGTGCTTTAGAGTCAATAATCAAAAGCTTTGCAGATTTGGAAGAAAGATTTCCATTTTAAAACAAAATTAACATGTAATAAAAAATCTTGACATAAAACTGGAATGATATAGCACACCAAGACTTACATTTCCAAATCCTTTTATGTACTGTTTTCTGAAGAGACAAAGCCCAGTATGTACATGAAGTACATGTAAAAAAGTGAATCAGATGGAAGTCAAGCATCAAGAAAGATTTGTGCAGATATATTTTTGGATAAGTTTGAAAATGTTGGCTTCCCTAAAATACTGTGTCAGTGTGCATTTACGTTTATTTTCTTTCTGTTTACAAAATGCCATTGCAAAAAATGAATTAATCACATGCTTAGAGATACCATGAAATAACATACCTTTTGATGGCTGCTTCTTTGTCATTTAAAATGTAGGAAGCGTCACTTTTCCTCTGGATTTCTTAGAACTGTATACTGTTTGCATTATTGTTATATACGAGATGCGTCATGGTAAAGAATAAGACCAAAATGTCAGTACATTATCAAAGAATTCCCAGTACTGGAAGAAAAAAGAAATGTGAGAGGTTTTAATTCATCAGATTTAAGCGTCCGTCCTGCTAGATTCCAGATCATTTCTGATTGAAATCATTTCTGATTGAAAACATTGAGTGTTTTCTCAAGCATTTGTCATTTAGTAAAAAGAAGGCCTGTTGCACAGAAGCCTTAGAAGTGTGAACTCAGCTATTTTGGTTTTGTGGTTAGGACAGTGCTATTTATTGAGTTTCCAGGTAGGAATCCAACTCGGTTCTCTAGCGCTCAATAAAATACTGTACAGCCATTGAGCTTAAAAAAAATAAAATCAAGATGCCTCCAGTGTCATTGGAAATTAGACAATCAGATTCCATATTTAAAGAAATATTATAGAAATGAAGAGATGGCTTCTGGTATAATTTCCCTTTCCTACAATAATACAGACTCATTTGCCATTCCTATTTACAAAAGCTTCAAAGAAAAATAATGAATTGGCTTGCTCTGCCTACGTTTTGTTGATTTACTTTTATGTTTGCAAGCACATTGCAAGTTTGAGAATATAAATATGTTGTACTGCTTGGATTAAGGATTTCCTAGATTTCCTATTAGTTTTAGCTTCTGAACACTTGAAAATTCATTGAAACATAAATCTATCAGTGTTTCAAGTTGAAAGAATAAATGATGTGGCTCATTGTTTAATGAATAAGATATTTTTTTTTATGCAGTATTTCATCATTCTGACATGTTTGAGAAAGTCTGAATCTAAATTCCTTTGGTCAGTTGGCTTGACTTTCTTCCAGGGTCAGGGGATTGAGTAGTTGTGCCAAAGTTTTTTATTCATCCCTGTTTACACAGAGAGTGACTTGAAGCTTTCATAGTCAGTTATTCCTATCAGTTATACCTGAACCGAACCCACATGAATGTAGTATTCACCCGTTGTGTTAAATTTGCATAGTTAGCTATATGGTTTGTGTCTTCGTTATAGATGCAGTCAAACAGTGTTTACTATTTTGTGAAACTAGCTTGATCAGTGGCATTCAAAAAATATTTTTCCTATGAAGGAGGGGATAGGTTATGAAAGACGTGCTCAGCAACAGTGCCTTGGTTTGCTTTCCATCTACAGTTGGAGCAGTACACGTGTACTTGAGTATGTGTCAGTGAATGTCTCTTTAACTGGCTGTGTGGTATGAGGGCCAGCACGATGAGGTAGAGCATGCCAGTTTTCCTTCCCAAAGGATCTAGTTGTTCACATTGGCAGGAAGTTTTACTTACCAAAGTGGTTAGAAACTGGCAAAGTGAGCACATCCAGGTCTGAGGTATTTCTTACACACATTTCTTCATGGGAATTTCTTATGTTAACAAAAGTACCATATGCAGTGTGCTTAATATTCTATTTATCAAGGCAAAGAAACAACTGTATGAGTAAGGTCAATATACAGTAAAAGTTATTTTAGGTTGAAGGTCAATATGTTGGTCCTTGTGGTTTGTTTAAATCTGTAGAGATTTTACATATTAGCAGCTATTTCCTGGAAGCAATAGCTATGATGTGAAATCCTGGAAGGATTTTCACTTTTAATTTTCTGTCTTCCTTTTAGAGGAGAATGGTACTCATCCTCCTGGAGTGAGTTCATTTCTTGTAATGTTTATATGTAACTTCTGAAGACTTTTGTGTCACATTAATATGCTTTTAAGTAGACAGATATGAAAACTGAATGAAATCACACTGTATGTTTTATGTTTATGAAACTTTTGCTCTCATTTGTACTAAATATAAAAGTACTGAAGGTCCTTGCTTAAATTAGGCTTTGGGAAATTCACTCCTTCCTATCATGGAGGTGATGTCTCAATGGACTGCTCTACAGTTGGGCTGATTCCTCTTCACTGCTGTATTCAACTTTGAGAATTATTCTTGTTTGAAACTATGCTTCTAGGACTGTATTTCAAATCTTCTGCCAAAGGAAGATGCTTGTCCAAATAATATGCCAAATGGTAACACTCTTTTACTCTGATTTTTAAAAATATATTGTAATTAAAAAATACAACAGCAAAACAAACCAGTGCTGCACCAAACAGTTTGAAGGTAGCAGAAGTTAGATTATTAATGAAAAAATGATTATTTTTTTAAATATTGTTGTCAACATTAAGGTACACACCACCTTTTCATAAAGACTTCAGATGGAACAATGTTGTATTTAGTAACTTGTGATTACAATAGCCTGATTGTTGAAAGAGCATCTCTGTGGTTATCTGGAGAGGTCAAGGTGACTCACCTGTGGAACAAGGCCTTGTTTTGCCTCACAGCTGTTCTTCTGGTGAAGGAGCAGTAGGCTTTGAAAGAATGTTACTGCTAAATCCATCCTTTCTCTTCAGTTGCAAGCTTTCCTGTACATGATGTCTAACTGCAGGTGAGTTATTTCCACAATAAGGCTCCTGTGTTAGCAGTTTTTAGGGTTGCCTATGTGTCCTGCTGTCACTATTTTCTCAGTAGGGTGACAGAAGCTGTT
Source organism: Meleagris gallopavo (assembly GCF_905368555.1). Lineage (NCBI taxonomy): Eukaryota > Metazoa > Chordata > Aves > Galliformes > Phasianidae > Meleagris > Meleagris gallopavo. The sequence continues at coordinate 7,833,661 of NC_139417.1, read as the reverse complement.
CTTTGATTGAAACATGAGGAAAGACATGTTGAAGTCAGATAGGCATCAGTTCTAAAGCAGCTTTACCTCCCAGTTTGCTGGACTTTGTGATACAGCTAGTAATAAGGTATGCTGAAATTGAGCTTTGTAATTGATTTGAGTTATAATCTTACAAGATGTGTAAATCTATATAAAGAAATGTTTTGAGTTGTTGAGTCTTTGTAAATCTGTTTTTTGAGTCATGGCATCTTAAACTAAAAAGCTCAGGATAGGATGACATAATCTGATTCTTCATTGTAATTCTGAATGATTATTTCTCATCACTCCTTATGATTGGATTCGTCAAAAAACATCTCAGTGTGGTGGGGTGTTTTTTGTTTTGTTTGTTTTTGTTGTTGTTTTGTGTTTTTTATCTGAAGTGATTTGTGACTGGACAGCAGTAGTATCTTGTATCATCATTTCCAAAGCTGCACTTTGGAAAGTGTAAGACCACATTCAGCAGCAGATTAATCTTTAAATACCTTGCTTCAGTTTTCATGGTTGCTGCCAAGCAGCCTTCCTTTCACAGACCATTCTGTATTTTGTGACACTTTATAATTAACATTTCCTAATGTCAAGTCTGCTCCTTTATCCTGCATGAAGAAAAGTAAACCCTGCTGATACACATTATTAATGAAGATAAGCAACATGAAAATTTTATCTTAAGGTTTATTTTTAAAATGCCAGAAGGCACAATGGGCAAATAACCACTTGTAAATGATCCCAAATACTTTGGCCAGTACTGAAGATTTTTAGAATTGAGGTGGGGCTAGAGAAACACTCAGATCTGGTTTCTTCTGATCTTGTTTCATTTTTTTTGATTAAATACAATGAACAATGGCATTCTTTTTAAGAAAGGGTTCTAACTCTCATCTCTGCTCAAATCCACTGGATGCCATTTAAATTGTGTTAGGAACAAATGTATCTGATAAGGTCTATTACCAAACAATGGAGAGGAAAAACACCTTTTAATTTACTTAAAAAAAACAAACAAACAACAACAACAAAAAAACGTGTGACATTGCTAAATTTTATTGTCAGAGGTTTGAATCAAACTTCTCAATTAATCTCTAGGCTGGGTTTGACTATGGTTGAAATTGTTTAATTGCTATTTTAAAAAAACATCAAAACACTTCCAAATTAACAAAACTTAGTAGTCAAGTTGGAGTTGAAGCTGAAAAAGATTTGACTGTTTTTAAGTAGGGAGCATTTATGATGATAAACGTAATTGGTATTTTACCCTTACAGTACACAGAAATAAATATCTGTCATTTGTAGAGAGCCTGATTATGCATCTTCCTGCACTACCTTATTTCTTTGTTGGTATTGGATAAAAGCAGCACCAAGACTCTTGCTTGTTAATGTAAATGTAGTTACAGTGATGGTCGAAGCTATCTAAATTATTAGCTCTCAGAAGCGACTCATACACACTCAGTAGCATGGTGTAAATTATTCCCAAAACTAAAGCTTTGAACCAGACATATCTTTTTCTTAAGGTGATACCACCTAAAGCAAACTGTATGGGGCTCCTTTTACAGAATGGAAGTTGTACAGATGTTATGCACTGCTTAGTGCTCATAACACTGAAAGCACTCTGATCCAAATGCATAATAAATAATATATTTACAAGAATTAGGAGTTGAGTAGAGTTAAAGATCATTCAGAAATAAGAGGATTGTGCTTGACCAGCAAGTAGTACTTTTATAGAAAAAACGGAAGAGACATTTTTAAAAATGTGTGCCTGTCTCCCCATGAGAATGTACTGATTAACCATGCAGAAGGCAAAAAGGCTTTATTTTTTCACTGTTTTTAAGCAGAAGCTAAATTATTTTGGAACAGCTACGTGTTCACTGTACCATGCTACTCTTTCTCTTCTTCTATATATTAATAAACATAAATAGGGGCATTTTTAGCCTCTCTGATTTTCATTCAGTTTTTCAAACAATGGTAGTGACCATAACAGCTCTATCAGCCTCTCAAGGAGGTTGATTTATGCTTTGGCAGCTTGCCATAAGCATAAAAATAATGTTTATTTATTCACAGGAGAGTGGGAAGGGGGCTGGGATGGAGCAATTGCTCGTTTTCTTGGTTTCTTTATTTAAAAAAAATCTCCTAGCTAGAATCTTAGGAATTCTTCTAAACAATTTTAGTTCAAATTTGTAATTTCTTTAGATAATAATGATTAAAAGCATAAAAGATGATTGTTATGATGAGTACCATAAATCTACCCTTCTGTGGCAGAAAGAAGTGTTATGGTGTTTTTCTAATTACATTTTATTTCTATCACAGAAGTTTGGAAACAAAACAACCTGTTTTGTTTGCACGTATTAGTCTAGGAAACAATTCATGTGATTGTTGATTGCTAATGTTGTGAACCAGTTTAGGGAGTTGTCAAAATTCAGCTAACATTAGAGCTTGAAGTGGAGACTCCAGTCTTTTTGTATGGAGCTTTGCTGTTACTGCCCCGTTTAGGACTGCCTCTGCTTTTTTCCTAGGTGTGATAGAAATCTCAACAGGCTCTACTTTCAAATGCAGTTCTAGATGTATTTGTAGCTGAGTAGCATTTTCTGTTGGGACTTCAGTTCATGGAGATAAGTAATCTATCCCATTTTCTGAAACCAGCTTGCAAAATTCCCACTTGATTTCTAACTGCAGCCCATCGGCCTGCATATTTGGATTTAAACCTGGTAATCTTCAATATCTTACTGGGTATTCAAAGATTGAAAACTCAACTGGTTTCTGCCTTTTTTTTTTTTTTTTTTTTTTTTTTTACACTGTAGATAATACTGTTGCCTTTTTTTATAGAAGATAAAGAGAACTGGCTGACTGGCAGAGCGCAGAGGGTCGTTGTTGCTGGTGCAGAGTCTGGCTGGAGGCCTGTAACCAGTGGTGTCCCCCAGGGGTCTGTGCTGGGTCCGGTCTTGTTCAACATCTTCATCAATGACCTTGATGAGGGGATAGTGGCCATCCTCAGCAAGTTTGCTGATGATACGAAGTCGGGAGGATTGGCTGACATGCCTGAAGGCTGTGCTGCCATTCAGCGAGACCTGGACAGGCTGGAGAGCTGGGCAGTAAGAAACCAGATGTGGTTCAACAAAAGCAAGTGTAGGGTCTTACACCTAGGGAGGAATAATTGCATGCACCAATACAGGCTGGGGGATGAGCTGCTGGAGAGGAGCTCTGCAGAGAGGGACCTGGGCGTCCTGGTGGACGACAGGTTGGCCATGAGCCAGCAGTGTGCCCTCGTGGCCAAAAAGGCCAATGGCATTCTGGGGTGCATTAAGAAGAGCGTGTCCAGCAGGTCGAGGGAGGTGATCCTCCCCCTCTACTCTGCCCCGGTAAGGCCTCATCTGGAGTACTGTGTCCAGTTCTGGGCTCCCCAGTACAAAAAAGACAGGGATCTCTTGGAAAGAGTCCAGCGGAGGGCCACAAAGATGGTGAAGGGCCTGGAGCATCTCCCCTATGAAGAAAGGCTAAGTGAACTGGGTCTGTTTAGCCTTGAGAAAAGACGACTGAGAGGGGACCTGATCCAGGTTTATAAATATCTGAGGTGTGGCGGCCATAGCGGTGAGGCCAGTCTCTTTTCAGTGGTACGTGGAGACAGGACGAGGGGAAACGGACATAAGCTGCAGCACAGGAAGTTTTGCACGGATGTGCGTAAGAACTTCTTCACGGTGAGGGTGACGGAGCACTGGAACAGGCTGCCCAGGGAGGTTGTGGAGTCTCCTTCTCTGGAGATATTCAAGTCTCGCCTGGACGCCTACCTGTGTGACCTGGTGTAGGGAACCTGCTTTGGCAGGGGGTTGGTCTCGATCTCTAGAGGTCCCTTCCAACCCCTATAATTCTGTGATTCTGTGAAGATTCTCAGTGGCATTAAAGTCACATACGTTTGCTTTGCCCTATTTGCTTTTTTTTTTTTTTCCTGGTAGAATAATTAAAAAAAGTGGTGAGGATAAAAAAAAGAGCATATGCCCAAGTTAGTAGAATCATCTATAGTGATTATCTTTTAGCGTAATTTTTAAGCAGTATTGTGCTTTCTTTGGAAAAAAAGAAATTTGTGCTCAGTATGGAGGAATGACTGATAAAAGACTTAGAAGCAGATGTGAGGCAGAATACAAGAAACCTTATGTATCATGGGTAAGTTATTACAGACATCCTTTGAGGAAGGTGATACACTGTTGATTTTAAAGGTTAGAAATAGCAGCCAGACATGAATCCTGTCCTTACCTGTGAGGATTTCAAACCAGCACCTTTTTATTCCAACATATTGCTTTACATGTTGTGAAATCATTACTACAGAACTACTTCGGACCTCTCCCCTCCCAATAAATAAGTAAATCTAATAGAGTGCTTGCATTCATGTTAGTGGTATCACCATTTTCAGCTTGTTTTCCAGTTGTCACAGGGAGGGTGGAGTTCTGTAGTTTCATACCTAACTTAGGTATCATTTTCTTGATACAATGGCTTGTTTAAAACTCTTTTTTTGTCTAGAGTTAATGTGCTTTTTTCCTAAACTATTCAGTAATGTTTCTAGTTTTATTTAACTTGGACTTATTTTACTTGAAATGAAGTGTGGCTTGAAGTGTCTCGATTCATATATATGTCACATAAAGGGTAGAACGATAACCTTCTGGATGACAGATGTTACAAAGATAAAGTACTGTCACAGGTCCTAATATCACTTCTGAAGATGATTTATCAAGTGATTAACAAGGCTGTCAGAATTTACTAATATTTATTTCTCAGCCTAGAGAGTATCTTTCTTGTCTCTTTTCCATTCTAAAATAGTAATCTCTAGCAGTTCCTAGAGGAAGATAAGGCAGAGTTCTGCTTTCCAGGAGGTAGTTTTTGAAGTATGGATGTTTTGTCTATAAGGAATATTAATGGGGGGAAAAAGTGGAAAGGATTTTCTGCAGTAAAATGTAAAATAAAAAAACAAAACAAACACATTATTTACAAAGACATGAAATAGTATTGTTGGTTACTTCGTGCCGTAAATTTATTTTTCTTGGACACGTTAGCTTTTTAGGAATTGCTCATTTGACTAGTTTAAGCAAAGTCCTGTTTCATGTGGAACATAAATAGTGACATTTAAAATAATTTAAGTTGCTCTCTGGATTTTTTTGTTCAGTATTCTTCTTGGAAATAGAATGTTTTCTGCATTACTGTCAATATTTAATTGGTCAGCATTAAGAATGCATGAAGATGAATTGTATTTTCAGATCTATCCTTGAATATTTAAAAGAAATGTTACACAAGTTAAACGCAATTATTTTAATGCATTTTGTCGCTGGAGTTTCCATGTAAGCACACAAGAATGTGAAAAACATTTTAACTGGATTCTAAAAGAAAGTTCTGACATCGAATCAGTCTTCCTTCTGATGACAGATGGCAAATGTAGTTTTATCTTCATGTGAGCGGGTGCTTTACTGGCAGGTTCTCATGTGAACAGATTAGACATCCGTCTGAGATGTTTTTATGATCTTGATTTATTCCCTTGGAAGATTGAAGGCTTTTGCTTATTTTAAAGATGATTTTAAGTGGCTTGTTGAGATTACATCTTGCATGTGAATTTTAGTTTGGATTATGTAACATGGCAGGGACAGTTTTTAATAGGTATGGTTCAGGTGGTGCTGCAGAAAATGAGTCACTGAGCTTAATGGAAAAAGCTAATATAGAGTTGCTTCCCACACGTGTCTTAAGTGTGTGTACATAAAGCGTAATAGGAAAAAATACTGCTGTTTTATGTTCTTAAAGCATAAGCATTTGTATATAAGCCATCCTTATGTCTGGGGCACGCCACAAGCAAGTGGAAGCTCAGATCATTTGTAAAAGTCTGTTTTGTGATGGACAAAAGGGAATAAATAATTTCTGAGATATACCTGGCTAAGTGTAGCTATGGCACTTCATCTCATCACAGAAGACCTCAAGCTTATACCAAAACAAAGCTTACAAATTTGTATTTTATTTAAATTTTCCTGTGTATTTCATCTTGAGAAAATTTTTACTCAAGACAAAATTCCTGATCAAAGCAATACTGATATCAAAGTTATATTAGAGAGCTCAGGCCTTTGTTTAGACTGAGATTATTATTATTTTTAATCAGGACTTCGGTGTTTGAGTCAGTGAAAAATGCAGAAATAAAAATAGGTGGTACAGAAATAAGAATTATATGAAATGCAGATAGAGAAATATATAAATAAGGAAGGATGAAGGAGAGATGCTGTGGATGTGATTAATGAACTGCCAAATGTAACTGAAAAGTCTTTTCTGGTATTGATGTAATTGATCCTTCTCAGAAGGAGGGCTTGGGACACATATCAAGGGAACTTTAATTCATCAGCAGTTGGTCAAAAACACGCTGAGGGTTTGGAACTAGATGATCCATGAGCTATAATGCTATTTGAGTGTAGTAACTTTTCAATCATTGTCAACTTGAGTGAATTTGAATTGGTTCCCAAAATGAGAAGAATTTTAACTTTCTTGGTTTTTCCCTTTTTCTAGCTTCAGTAAATAGAAGTTAAATATACTTTGAAAATGCTTGCATTATGAATGCATTATGATAGCAGTTCAAGGCATTTTATTTAATTTTTTAAATAGCTATATAGCATAAATAACTAAAAAAAGTCTCTCTCAGAAGACACTGGTGGTGCACAAAAAAAAAGTGTCCACGGAAAGAATAAAATACCAAAAAATGTGTGTACTTGCTTTTGTCATTGCCAAAAGTTGATCTGTCTATTGTTGCTCTGAGGATGTTTCTGGCCTTTCCTTGACTCCTTGTCACATTGTCTTTTTGCAAAACTGTATGGATGCTTACCCTTGCCTGAGGTGATGCATGTGGAGAAACATTTTGTTATGACAGTAAATGTTGTGTCTCACAAATAATGAAAAAAGTCTTTTAAAATAAAATACTTTTTCCACAGATTTTTTTTAATTTGTTGATAATTTTCTCATAATATAAAGAAATGAAATTAATAGATATCAAAGGTTTAAAAATTATCTTAAAAACTATAGTTGAATTACTCTGAGGTGTTTGAAAGAATGAATCCCATACTCAACGCATGGTATGCAGACATGGGTTTTGCATCAGATTATTCCATGTGTTCTTATAAGAAAAGGTTCAAATTTATTTTCCATGGTGGTTTGTTTGAGGCATTGTTTACTTATTAATCAGTCCTTACTCAGTGCTTAAGTTTAAATCATGCATGCTTATTTTATGTATGGAGAACCATATTTTTCAGCTGGAATTGACTAAGGTGAATACAACAGAGAAGGAAAGAAAAAAATATCTCTATAGGGAAGGCCACCAGAAAGCGGTGAGCTTTATCCGTAATAGACTGGTGCCAGATCTGAGATGGCAGGTTCTACAGGCAGGTGTCGATTTCCAGTAAGAAGAGTATGGGATGTGTAACTGTTGTAACAAGCTATAGATTTACGTGTGTGCGCAACCATATGAAATTGTGTCCCATATCTTCTATTATACCATATGTTTTCATTCTTTACTGTTTTGTTAACCCCTTTGAGTGTTTTAAGGATATCTTAATATTTTAAAGTTGAAGTCAATCTATACCTTCTTTGCGAGCACCTGTTAGTAGAGGGGTTGTAGTTAAGTCTAGGCAGAATTTTGTCTGATTTAATTTAAATCTCATTTCCTATCCTGATGATGTCCATTATGCCAGTTTACACTTCTATGCATATCTGCATTCATCTCCACTTAGCATGGCAGTAACACTCTTTGTTGCCTCTGAAAGTAGTAAAAGTGCAAGTATGTCTTAAGCACCATAAGTGGGTCTAACCAAAATATTTGGGGTAGAAGATGTTGAACTCTCAGGAACATGTGTTAAGATGGGGATATGGAGGGTTTTCACTTTTATTTTCTTCCACATATTTAGTTCCAAGGTACTGGCAGCACAAATTCTACTTCACTGTGGTGAGTGGTAAAAGTAAATAAATAAAATTTCTCTTTCTGTTTTTACCTTATATTTTCCAGTGTCTTTTCTAAAATCAAATATGCAGTCTTAGTGCAATTACACTCACATTTTGTACTGGAGTATTAAGATGATTGAAAAGAACTGTTTATTTAATAACCAGTTAGTGTCTATTCATTTAAAAAAAAAAATCCCATTTTGCGTTCATGAGTTGCTGTCTACATATGTGCCTTCCGTAGCATCACATTTTATGTTTATTCACCCTTGAGAGGTGAATAACACTCTTTTGATCCCAAATCCCTACGCAATATGGTAAAAGCGATTGGTAAAAATCTTTCCATCTGATTTTATATTCAGTAACTGCCAGAACGTCAAACAAACCTACAAATACCAAGGCTATCGTGTTTCTTTATTGCAGTCTTCCTTTAGACCTAAGGAACCATAACAACTCAAGCATCTATAATGAACCATCCTAACTGAGGACCTAAGTAAAATATCTCTGTGTTGGATGTCAGTCTTTGGTGTCAAGGCTACTGCCTTCCTTGGGCAGAGCATATTTCTAAGAGGACAAGTATGAGAAAGTTGTGTCTCTGTGCAGTACGGCTGTGTCTCTTGTCTATGGCAGTATTTTTCCTACTCCCCTTGTGGATGGAGTTACTCTTGTTGCTTCTAGAATCTGAAGTTAAGTAACATTTTGGAAAGATACAAATTATTTGAAGATTGCAGTAAAGAAATAAGCTTACGTGTTATGTTGTACATGTTGTTAATTCTTTATTATTTTATACAGCCTATACATTAATTTGATTATTATATCAACTGGCTTTATTTAATTTTATAAGTGGTAAGCAAGTTATAAAAATAAAGTAAGGAGAATCACTGCCAGTATAGGTTAAATTTCAGGCCACCTTGTCTTGATCTGTGTCAAAAAAAAAACAAAAAACACACCACAAAACTACCACCAATCACCTTATAGTTCTGAGAAGATATTACAGTCTATTAGATTAACATTGTAAATGTTATTTAAAGAATAATTTTAAAAAAATTGGCTGGATTAATTCTAGAACTGTATCCAGTCATGAAGCCATGCATCATAAGAAGTTTATGTGAGGAATGCAAAGCCTTCATCTCAAGCACTTCTATTTAACTAGCTGTAGGATGTAGCTCTTACAGTTTTGGGTGTGGTCTTTTGTTTGTTTGTTTTTTTTCAAATATACCAGAAGGGAGTGCTTCAGAAGCATTAATATTAGCACTTCTTTTGGGAATAAGTGTTGCATGTGCCAAACTCTTTTCCTTTTGTCAACATTTTTCCTTGCCTTAATTTGGTAGCTGTAAGATACGTAGGGCACATTGCAGAGCCAACTCTACCCAGAAGAGATGAGCAGTTAGCCTTACTTTAATGTTGGAACTGTAGCTGATCTGAAGTTCAGTGTGAAAATACTGGCACTAAAACAAGGAGTAGCTCTGTAGAAGAGGATGAGTCTGATTCAGTATTTGCTGGGAAAGCAGCCAGCTGAGAACCAAGAAGGGAAAAAATGAAATGTTCTCTTTTCCCTGGAGGCCTGCTTGGAATGGACTGTTTTAGGGCATTTTAGGGCATTTAAATAATTGCGTTTCCTGAGCTGTAGAAAACCCAGCTGTTCTTATATTTGTGCCTCAAAACAAAAGTTTTGTATATCTCAATCTAAATTACACGTGTGTAGATGCCCTACTGAGAAGTGCAGTATGCTGTCATGCTGCATCAGTCAGAACATAACCATGGGTGGTTATACTGTTTTATATAGGCATATATACACAGTGACGTTGATTAGAGGGACATAGAAGAATGATGTGTATCTTTCAGTAGTTGACGAATACAGACATGCAGTACCATGTTAGCTCCTTTTAAAGGGAATGTAAACTTTTTTTCTGTAAGAAGTAATAATTGACTGTAAGACCTTAAATGCTATAGATTGCTTTTTCCCATAGTCCCTTTTAATGGAGAGCTTGAAAGTCTGGATGCTAGAAATACATATTCTTTCAAATTCTCTCTTAGAACACAAATTGAAGAAGACTACCCCTTTTTTGCTTTACCCCCAAGGAGTGATTTATTTATGGGAAAACAAACATATCAGTGTTCCACTGTGTACTGGATCACTACTTGGTGTTTTATGTGCCTCAATTGTTGTGCTTTCAGATTGTAAGTCCCGAGGGGCAGGGACCATGTCTTCGTTTGTTTGTACAGCACTGAGCCTACTGTCAGCACCCTATAAATAAGGAGTAATTATAGTGCTACATACCCATGTATTTTGAAAGTGTGGGTCTGCTCTTGCTGAAATACAAGGAAATTTTTCCCTCTTACTTCAGAGACACAGGATACGCACTATATTAGCTGGCTGAATTTGATTTACATTGTTGTTTCTCTATGTATATGAGTTTGTGTAGGGAAAACAGACTAAAAATTATAATACGTCCTTTACATTCGAGGTGCTTTATTATATGAAGTTGTATTTTGATTGTTAAATGAATATATGGGAGGTGTTGTGAATTAACAGTACTGTTTCAAATGATGATAACTAGTTTTCCAAAGCTAACAACTTAAGTTATTAATATGATAGTAAAATAAGAAATGAAACTGCTACCAACTGTGGAACACTGTAATTAGAATGGAAAATTCCATCTTTTGCTCCATAGACACAAAGGTTTTTCTGAGTGCACTGAGTGCAGAGAATACGAGAACAAGAATAGGAAACCTGTTTTCAGCTACCATATAATCTGAAAGGCGCACCACTTTTTTTCTTTTTAATATATGTGAAACATACTTTAATGTTGAGGCCTTGTGTGTTAAGGTTCTTTCTGCCTGAAGTGAAGTTTTATGGCCAATTTACAAGGCCTTGCAAACAGGAGTTTACAGTGGAAACAGTGACTCTTACCTTAATTGTAGCAATGTCAATAGCATTGCTGTAATGAGGATCTGGCTACATTCCATCTGTTGACCACACCAATGTTTTTTTGTGCATCATAAAAGGAGTGTTTCCCCTCCATATTTGATTTTCCACATGTCAATCCCTCCTATGCACACCAGCCTTTCAGTTTATTGGAATCCCAACATGTGAGTTGTGTAAATGATGATGTGTGTTTGCTCACATAGTGAAGACATCCTATCTCACAGAGGACTGGTGGCATATTTTTTCAGATGCAGTGGCTTGGCTTTGTCACATCCCCATGAAGTCACAATGGGTACACACAGCTGATTAGGAAATCAGTTGCGTGTGGTGTGTGAGGTTATAGAATTGGAGAGGAAGTGGCACCATGCTGTAAATACATGAGGTCTTGCAGCATGAGGGCATGAGATGAGGCCAAAAGAATCAATTTCACGTTTAGTGCATGGGACTTGGCACATCTACTTATTGGCATGTATTCATGTATTTAAAAACATTACCAAAACCAAGCTGCATTTTAAATGAATTCTGGGCATTACTAATTTTTAATCAAATCAAGAATTGAACAAATGTCCCTTCTAAAGCATGTAAAGAATTTGGGATGAAATGTCTTTTGTATGAACTGCAGTTTCATGGTGGTACATACAACTGCCTTTGTTCTTAAAAAAGTAAATATATTACTAGAACATTCAATCCGTGATCTAACCTTTTCCAATTTCAGTGGCTTTTCTAAGTCTTTGCTAAGATGAGATGCTGTGAACGATGAAGCATGTTTTTTTTTTCAGCACATTGATGATCCCACCATGTTTAACTGCTCAGTTTGTCAGTGTTTGGGGCCTGGTGCACTTAATGCCAGGAACAGAGACAACTTATAGTGTAGTGTCTTTGATATAGATCTATATAACTGTGTTCTAATATACACCAGTAGGTGTTTTTTTTGTTTTTTAGTTTTTGTTTCCCCCTAACATTGGAGAGAAAAAAAAAAAAAAAAAAAGGAAAATGTCAGACTTTCTTAGTGTCCTTGCATATGGTAGCATTCAGTCCACACAGTTATCCAGGTCACAGTATCAGATTTTCTCTAGGTATGCTTTACTTTCTCCTCCATGTGAGTTCTTTGGTGTCTTTGCTGCTCCTCTGTCTTGCATTCACTTCCATACTCAACACACCAGCTACTGGCACATCCCTCTTTCTTTTAATGTGTATGTCTGCATAATAGCATATTCCTTTAGTTGGAGATTGTTCTGAGAATTTCCCAGGCCACTGCCTAAAACAGAAGACAATCTTCAGGACTATCGGTTCTTATAATATGTTCCTTAGGCCCCCCTGTTATCTTGTGTAGTAGATTTCCATAGGAAGTTGAACATAGGAAACTTAATACTGATGAACCTGAGAGTGTGTGTTACAGTTGTTATATATGGAAACTGCTATTTATTATACTATACACAGGTTAGTTTTGGCCCTAAGTATCTAGTCCAATTAGTATAAAATTTATCATGAATATTTTTTACGTACAATTTCAATCTAATTGGATTGTAAGTAATAGTCTTTAGATCTTTGGGAACTGTGCATTAAAATGCTGCTGTAGCTTTGTTTTTGAGGGAATATTCCGTATGTTCTTTCCTCACATATACTGTTTTTTGTGGAGTATCTGCTGTTAACACAGGAGAAGAAAGAGTATCAGATTTGAGGATGTAATCTGGTCAGCAAACTTTGTCTTTTAGGTTCTCATAAATGTATGTGGTAAATCAGAATCTTTTAGACTTCTCTCATTTTGGATTTGTCATTTTAATAAGAGATTGACTCGTTACTATGCAGACCCAATATCCCGGTGCAGTGTCATTCCTTTCTTGACTGTATCAGGAACTTCAGCCTTTACTGCTGGTAGAATACACTTGTTCCTCCAGTAGCTTCACCTTTTCTCTCATGCTCCTTTCAGCCGTGGGGATATTCTACATCCATGTCTATAAATTCATCAATGTGTCACCCTTTGAATCATTAATTATGATCCTTAAAGGCTATTAAAACAGCTCTCTGATAAGAGGGGCAAACTACAAGCTAAACTGATAAATGCAAATTCAAATCACGACTGTTTATTCCTCTTTACATTTATTGAAGGTCAGTCTATAAAACAGCATTTATTGGGCATTTTGGAGATGGTGGTTTGGTATGATTGTGGCGTGCTTTGGAGAGCTGGAAATTTGGCTTTATGCATGCACTGCAGCTACAAACTAAGTTGTTGTAGCAGAGCAATTAGCATGCAGTTTACATTACTGGGGTTGTTATTGAGTCCTTTTTTTCCCTCTTCTAGTGCCTTCTCAAAGTACTTGTAGGATAATCTTCCAGAGTTCAGGAGTGAAAAAGATTTTTTTTTTAACTTGTTACTGTGAAGGTCTCCTAATGGATAATAATGGGACAGGATAGGGAACTAATTGGGCATGGCAGGAGTGCAGGTGATGGAGAAAGTCGGTGTGTGAGCTGCCCACTAATCTCACCTGATCATTTGCTTTGTAAACAAGTCTATGGTAGTTGTTTTACCTTTCACCATATATGTAAAACAAATAAATGTTAGCAGACTATCAAAATATGAAAAAGGGATAAAGATGTTCATTTAATTTGCATCTCATTGATTTGTATTTTATGCGTTTACAGAGAATTAAAAAGCATAAATATGGTAGTGTGTAGTAGCTCTCATTTTTGTTGTTTTGAGCAAGCAACATGCATAGGAATTTTGGCTCCTTACCGTAACCTGTCTCAGTCAAATATTTGTTTGCTACTTAAGGATATTCTTTTCCTTGATGTAGAAGATTAAATAATCAAAGAATCATAGACTTTAAAGATACTTATTCTGCTCATAGCCAAATGTCTTAGGAGCCTTTAAGGACAGAGTTGATATATCTTTTGGAATAACAATAAACAAATTTTGTTTTCTAAAGCCAAAATAGTTTTCAAATGTTGGTAATTAAATGGAGTCCATAAAGAAGCTAGAATATTAATATCAAGGATAAATATTTCAGTATTAGGAGATAATAGCTTGCAAGATTCATTAGGAATGTGATTCAAAACTATTGTGGCTATACCTTTCACCCACACCTTTAACATCTTACTATCATAATTGATCTCATAATGAATACAAAGTAGTGCTTGCTAATGGCTTATATTTTACTGTATAACAAGGAGTTTCAGTACACGCCAAGTATTACTATTATTGACTCAGTCTATTATTAATTGATCCAGTTTCACTGCGTACATTTTTAATACATCTAATCTTTAGTATTTTATCACATCATTCAAAGATCTGTTCTTAATTCTAATTCTTCAAGTTGTTTTCTCATGTTCGTTCTGCCCAATTGAAATACAGCAGCTGAAAGATATTGAAATAATTATTTAGGGTTCCCTTTTGCCTAATTTTGTCCACTCAGTTATGATAAAAACAAACAGGCAAAAAAAAAAGTATTTCTTTTGTTTGCTTTTGTCTCTTCTCAGGTAAATGTAGAGGTCAAAGAGCGGATAACAGCAACAATGTTTTTGGTAGTTCTGAGATAATGTATGTCATTCATTAATAAGATTGTTTTTTATCACTTACTGTGTTGGTTTTTATCCCTCTAAATTTCTATTTTTTTAATTATTATTTTTGACCCACATCTGCTTAGGGATATATTTTTTTTAAAAAACATTTTTGTTTCTATCTTTAATTTTTGGTATGTTCATATTGTCAGATAACTTTTATAATGATATATGACAAGCAGCAAAAATTGTCAAGATAGAAAATAATTCCTGGATTTTTGAATAGGTCATGGTTAGTAGAAAAAAACGTAAGCAAAATCCTTTAAGAACAGAAGAAAAGAACAAATTTATAACGAAGGAAGATCACTTCTCCAGTGAAAGTTTGCAAGGTGAGAGCAGGAACAGAAAAAGTAGAAATTAAGAAGACAGCTTTCACAGGTTGCAGAGGCCAGAGGAGTCTGAGCGAGGAATATAAAGCAGATAGAACAGTAGTGAGTTTGGAGGAACATGAGGTGAAGTGCTTAGAAGACGTTAGCATGTCATTCCAGGATTCAAAGCTACAAATAGCTGGGGAAGGGGATAATGCATGGACGATTTTGAAAGAAAAATTAACTGCTGTTCAGCCACCTGAGCAGAATACTTGATCAATGAGAATTAAGCTAGGTTTGGAGAAGAGTGAACCAGGGACATTACTTTTGTACATCTCATCGAACCTTGAGAAGGGCATCCCTTTAGAGGTCCCTGGTGAGTTACTTCCATGAATATGAGGCCACTTAGAATGACAGGAATCTTCATGATGAAAGTAATTATAGCATGTATTTCACAGCAAACAAAAAGTAAAAATCACATTACGGGAGAAATTATAACACAAGACAAACCTCAAAAACTTGTGGTGGTTTCTCTGTCATTCTGAATCCTTCACTTAATGAAATTTTTGTGGTCTAGATAAACACAATTTTGGTTGTGTTGAAGGTATCACTTGAGGATTCATTATGGATAATATCATGGAGGGACGTTGGTTTTATGAGTTTTCAGTTGTGACTTTATCAGTGATGGAAGCTATAAAAACCAAAGGATATGGAAGTGTTAAGATTTTCACTCTACAGTAAGGAAGATTTAGCCTGCTCACCACCTGCATGCTGCTATCCTTCAAGGTCAGAGCTTTCCTCTAGAAGGAATGCTCAAATACATATTCAGTATTTATTTTTGATACTCCTTTTCATACGTCTTTAATAGCAAAATATAAGGGATTTATTTTTATGATTTATAAGCTAATGATCTGTAAAGATTTGGTAACGCTGCATTTAAACAATTGCTGCAGTCCCTTATAAACCCAAGGAAAACATATGTGTGTCTGATATAGATGAAAGAGCAAAGGACAAAAAAAGCAATAGTTGCTCAGTTGCAGCAACTATGGTGGGAGGCAAATAAAGCAACGTCTGAGGTACTTCACAAAAGCAAAAGAAGGAACTGTCAAAGCCCAACACGTATGTTTTGATCTGATCTCAGATACCTAGCACATTAGAGGAGAAGGTGCTGCACCGCCATGCCTGTGCAGACAAGTGATTGAAGTGCAGCCTCCTTTTCTTCAAGTAGGCCTATTTGCGAGCTTTGCAGCATAATTTCTATCTCAGAGTTAAAAAGTGGTTGAACGCATTCCTAGTCACTAGGCAATTTGTGTAATGAAAGGGCTTTCCTGCTGCAATACTTCATTTGGTCTTTACTAGTGTTAAAGAGGTAATTATCACTCTTACTATTTTCTGAGCTGACAACCAAGGGGGTCTAAAATGCTTTTTCTGTCTGATAATGTGCTTAACTAGGTTTCAATGGAGTTGCATATCATGGTTCACTGCCCCTTGAGTTTTTTCAGGACCTGAAGTGACTGGCTTAGTGGCTAGCACTAATGTACGTATCAGTGCAGATTGGCAGCAGATAATTTAGTCTGATCTTGTTTGATTTTATGGGTCTCCTAAAAACTTTGTTTCCACATACCTAGCAGCTTAGCAGAGAGGCATATGATTTCAAGCTGCTAAACTTCAAGGACTTTTTTAGAAGGGGCAAGAATGCATGGTGGAGGAAAAAAGGGTGGAATTAATGCTGAGAAGGAATTTGACTCTGGTTTATACTCTGTTGCCTTTCATTTTTAGACATGTCTGCACTGAATACTATACTGTTTGTGGTACAAGAAAACAGAAATGAGATGACCAGATTTTAATAAATAAAGTGTTTTCAGATGACAGTCCTCATGTTTCTTTAAGAGAAAAGAGAAAGTTCTTTACAATTCTAAACATAACTTGATATCTACAGTTAGGGAATTCTTGATGTTGTTACTGTTTAACAGTAATCTTTGTAGAAATAAGGATGCACTTTTACATTCCTAAGAACTTGTTGTATTTATGGAGTGTAGGATAGTAGATTTCCTTTTAGGTTTTGTTATTGTTGTTTTGTTTGTTTTTACAGTTAGACAAACTACAGTTAGACAATAAGCAGGCATTTCCTAAAGGCAGGATAGGAAATACAGCTTATACAGTTAATACCCCAACTACCAGAAGAAAAAAAAAGAGAAAGGCTTTAAGGGCCCTCATGGTACACCGTAGTATAAGACACATGGCAGCCCATGGACTTGAAATAAAATCTTACCATTTAAGTGCGATGTTACTCGTGAATTATTTGACAGTGGTAGCAATACTGACAGTGATATCACACCTATGAAAACGAATTCATCCAGCTACATTTGTGATCTCCAGTCCATTAATGTCAGTTGAAAGTCAACTGTTACCTTATGCATGAAACTGTTTGAGAGTGTTTTACCTTCATTGTTGAAGCATAAGTGTTCAAGAAACCCATTCTTTTTAGTTTAGGTTCCTCTGAGACCCTTCATTGCTACTTTACTCATAATCAATATCTGATGTTAATACTAATAACGTATATTCTTTTTAAAAATCTAAAGTTCAAACAATGACTTAAATTCCTGTATTATATCAACCTATGAACATTTATATTAATTTATAAAATGTGGTGATATCAGTAGATCAATACATCAGTATAGCAATGTCAAAAATTACAACCATACTATTTTTGACAAATAACTTCTTCAGTAATTAACATGTTGTGATGCTTAATACACTTTTTTCTGTCTTAAATAATTATCAACATAGATCTTCTACGTCTTTTTATTGTAAAATTACAGCACTTCAGAATTTCCTTTCTGACTCAGTCATAATTTTTTTTCATTTTATTTTCAATGAAACAATGAATACAGATTTATCAATCTGCATTATATCTTCTCTTTACAGTCTAGCATCCTTTCTTATATTAAAGGCTGTCTGACTTTTATTATAGTTGGTAACTTTCATGCAATGATTTACAGCACTTGCCAAAGAAGATATCTGTCTTGAGACTTTGCACAAATGCTTCCATGTGCTTAGCAGAAAAGGTCTAGCTATTTTCAAGATAGTGATTTAAAATAATAATAATAATGAGGAAAAAAAGCAAGCAGTATGAAGTGGAAAGTTCTTCAAGCAAGTTTACTGTTTCTATCACTTGAAGATATGTTCTGCATTTTAGCAGTTGAATAGTATTCATTTCATGGATATACTTTCTGTCATCCAATTAAATGTATTTTTCACAATTAGATTAATAGTCTTTTAGAAGAGTTCCTTTCTGTGTGAGACTATTTGATTTTAGCAGCTGGGTTTCCCTCTCCATGATGAAGTCTTGGACTTAGGAAGATTTCCCTTTAAATTTTCAGTTTGGGTCTGCTGGTGACGGGTCCAGGGCTTCAGCTCCTGTTTTTTCTGCTTCATCTGCCAGTCCATAGAGGTGATTTTCCCAACAAGTTGATTTGAGGGCAGGAATTGAAGTCCAGAGTGGGCTGAGGCTGATGAAGATCCTGGAAATAGGAGGAAAATGTTTGAGAATATATCTCAGTTGCAATGAAAGGTTGAAGCTGCTGTAGGAGTAAGGTAGGACTGAGGTAGCTGTGCAGTCAGATGAGAAATAATGGTTGGTGGTTCAGAAAATCGGAAAGAAGACTGGGACTGCTAAGGTGTGAAGATGGGTATTGGAGGGCACAGTGGAAATTGCAATGCATGGATGAGAATGATTAAACACAGAATTTGGAGGGAAGATGGAGTTGGCTGAGCAAAACCCCTAAATGGGTATATCTGAGAAGGCTGCGGAACTCTGAGAGTCTGGAACTTTTTACGTATTCCTTATTCAAACTTGCAGGCTGGTGTTATAGATTTTTTTAATCTATGCACAGTTTTCACAGGTTAAGGAGATTGTATACAGATAGAAACATTTCTGGAAATTCATTGTGTAAATTAAAAAAAGAATGTGTATAGACTTTAATTGCATTAAGTGATTAAACTATGTGACAGAAAGATCAGCTTCTCAGTATGATTTTAGTCAGTGAAGTTTCCTCAAGTGAGCTGTATAGCCCAATAGCTTGTATTGCAGGGCCTAAATATTCAGCATTCACAGGTACAACTGATATTTGTTTGTTTTTTTTTTCCAAAAACCACCAAAAAATGAGGATGATGCAATTCAAATAAACCTTCATACATACAACAATTTTCTGCTGAGAATCTTCTCATAAAGGTTGTGTAAGTCAATGGACATATAGCTTACAAGGATAACATATAGTTAGAGGTGGAATAGAGTTAGAATATTTTGCTTGCTTTGCTGGCAATTTTTTCAGTCAGTATAACTATTTATTTGATCTAATTTGATAATTTAGACATAAATACATAGGCTTTTCCAGGTTGGCAAATTATGTGCATCGGTAGCTTCTACAAACTGATAGCTGTAAGATTCCATGATGAGATCTTTGTCGGACTCTGTGTAATATTTAGAATAAACATAAAATTTCATGAAATTCAGGAATGCCATTCTGTGATCCTGGTATGCAGTTAAAGTCAGAAGTCCGTAGTAACGAGGACATACAGCTCGTATTGCTAGAAAGGTAGAAGATGGTTATTCTAAAAACCAGTGCTGATTTCTTTGCACTTAGTTCAGGCAGTTTTGTTTCAACTTTTTTTATCATGTCATTAATGCAACATTTCATACCAAAATGAGTATATTTATAATACATTGCAATCTACTTTGTAACAAATCCTGAAAGTATGTGCAGAGAGGCAGCACCTCTCCTTTAGAAAGGTTATTAGTGGAAGTCCCTTTCCTCAGATAGAAAAAAATAGTTATTGGTATGACTAAATTAGGAGATCAGAATCCAGTCTACTGTAAAAAAACAAACAAACAAAATTATCTGCATGACCAAACATAACAGTGAAATTATAATCAGTAAATGTGTGTCCTTTGGTTTCAGCAGAGGTGAGTTCTTAAACTTTTTTCAAATTATTATTGATTGGGGCTATGGAGCACTTATTATTAAGAAAGGACTGTACTCTTAATCTGAATTGTGATGTAAATCTTTCCATGTATTATGTTGTTAAAAGCTCCAGTTCTTGCCTTTATATTTCTCTGCAAAGTTCTATACAAAGATACAGCGCTGTATAAGTAGCATGTCTATGTCTACTGCAAACTGCACATATTTTTAATAACTGTCATTGAGTAGGATAAAGTCAGTAATAGTGAGTTTGGATTCTGCAGAAATAAGTAATGATTTCTTATTTTTAAAAAAGTGTTTTTAATAATTTAATAATTATAATTTAATGTACAGTTTGATAGAGTTTTCTGAAGGATTTGAGTGTAAAGATATATTTAAAGTTAGCTTTAGGTGGAAGAATAAAAAATAAACTAATACCACTTAAAATGCTTCGAAGTCCATTTGTCAGGTTCTTTCTGGCATTGAAGTTTTGCATCATTTTTAATGTTGAAATCAGATCAAGTCAGTAAAATTTCTTTAATGAACTTTAGGGCACATCTTCAAAGAAACCTGCAGTTGAACCTGTAGAAAGGCCAATGCCTTTGAACTGTGGAAAAGAAGTTTATCCTAGATTAGCTTGATCTTTACGTTTACTCTGCCTTCTAATCTAGACATGAAGATCTAAGCTTTAAGAATACCTCTAAACTGCAGTGACAACCTAAAAGTGATGCACTATTGTGGATAAATTCATTACTTCCCACTGGTATTGGCATTTTACATTTGAAAGAATGGCAAAATGATTTATTTTGTACTGTGAGCATGAATATTCTGTCTCTGATGGAGCACTACCTTTTTTTACTTTTGTTACCTTATACACTGAAAACTTAACTTCATCTTTTGTTTTTGTTCTCTCTGTAATGTTTCACTGTACTTCCATCCAGTTCAGTCTTTCATCACCCAAATGTGGAACAATGCGCCTTCAAATGTGAAAGAAATAACAAAATATGGAACAAATTATGAAGTGATGGAGAAGGGAAATGCAGAACTGCATGGAAATAAGTGCATTAATGCACAGGTTATGATGTACATGAGTCTGTTTTGAAGGACACTTCATTTTTAGTTTGAACTTCTGCTCTTAAATTTTGCTGTAATATGATATAACGTTTACTTTGGTGAGTACTTGAGGAACTTTTGGTGTTAACAGTATTCTTTTCTATAAAAATTCCTTTGGATTTCAGATTTTGTACTCTTTCCAGGTTACAATAAGAAAAGCATGGAACAGATTTTTTTATAGAAAAAAAACAACACTCGGTGGTTTGCAGCTGGCAATCACAGTGCCTCTGCTGCTGCTTTTGTTTTTGTAGAGTGCAACAGGTCAATTCAATATCAGAGCTGAATATGTTCTTTCTCTAGTCAAAGTGAAAATACAGATCTAGGAAAAAAAATTAAGAGACCACTGATTTCTTCTTTTCCATCATTCTGCAAAATGTCTTTTTAACAACCATCTCCTTGTGGAATCAAGTGGGGATAAGAATGATTACTCAACTGGACGAGGAAAATATGGTATTTCTTTAGAAATCTTGACTGCCATACCTGGCATAATTTGATGCCTACTTTTCGCTAAAGATTAATAGGAAATCATATGGTGAAAGTGCAGCAAAACTGAAGATCTCATTCATAATAACATGAAAAAAATACATTTATTGAAGGGGGAAGAAAAGAAGTGGCTGAAGGAATTGCAAATTGAAATTATATGGTCATCCAGCATTGACAATTAAATGCTATAATTTTCTGTATGTCACTTTATTTTTAAAGTAAATCCTTGTACTGTTGAAGTTAATGGAAATTTCACCACCACTGAATTGAACTATTTCATCCTCTTGTCTGTTAGAAGCTGTTTCTTCTTTTTATTCTTACTATTATTTTAAATAGCATCCTTCCTTCCCCCTCCCTCAGTCCAGGTTTCTAAGAGTTCATATTCTCCTGCATCAAAGGGAAAAATGCTCATGCTGCATACTGGATAGCTGAAATCAAGATCCGTGCAAAAGTTAACTGATCTAATGGGCAGATTCCAGTAGAGCAGTCATTTTGAATCTGGATTTTCTTAGTTCCTGAGAGTATAGGATTTTGAATGCTTTTATCCTTTTATTGGTGAATGCACTAAAGTGCGTGCAGACAGCAAATGTTAAAGCGGCAGTCAGATAAACTTGTTAAAGCAGTGGGAGTTTTTCCTTTCTTTCTACGTGACTTTATCATCACAGTGGAGTTAAAAGGCAATTAGCCCTTCAGCTCTTTTCTGGCCAGTTTATTGGCATTTTACACACAACTGTTGAATAGACAGTGCCATATTAAAAATTCCAATGAAGCTGGCCTGGGGATAACAGACTCTAAATTTCAGGTTAATGTTGGTTTCCTTAAGAGGAACGATTGCCAAAAAGCTCAAGTAAAATTATCTAAATACAGTACCTATGCTGCGTGCGCTCATAGTTGATGGAAAATTGTAGTAGTCTAGCTACATGCTGTGTTACATTTCCAGGGAAATATTTTTATAAAGAGTGTTTGATGAAAAAGTTTATTCCGTTAGTAATAACAGGCTACCCACTGTGTTAAGGCAATGAACATAGTGAATAGAACTAGACATTCTCATCATAATAACAACAACTATACTTGCTTTGCATTTCTGTAATTTTCATCTCTGATCATGAAAATGATTTACGAACGTGAGTTACTTATTTCTTTCAGTATATGACATGAGGGGGGGAGAGAATATTGTCTAATTTCTGACTACATTTAGTTTAAAAAAAAAAAACAACTGAATTTCATTTTTCCTAATGATTGCAAAGGAAATATTTTGGATTGTTCTTTTTTCACAGTTCAGTGTAAATAGTAAATCAAGCACTTTGCACTCCTTGTAGACCAAATTGTTCAGAACTGAAAATGAATTCTAATTTAATCATTTTTCTTCACTGTGAAGAATAAAGTACAGACACAAAACACATAAGCTCACTACTGGAAAATAAATTGGAAATTTAATAGTATTTCAGTTTTAATCTGCTATTGCCAAAGAAAATTGTGGGAGTTGTTTTTTTGTTTTTTTTTTATTTGAGTATGAGTATTACTGGCCTTAATGATATATACATCGCTTCTAGGAAGAAACAATTAAATTTTGTAGCTGATTCTAATTTGCTGATTCTGGAACAAAAAATGAGAAATCCATTGAGGTCTGTGTGATTGAAAACCAGGTGGTGTAAACAAAGACTAGATCTGATATTTTTAACCTGACCATATGCATTGCTTAAACTCCTCCAAGTTGTGTCATCTAACTGTGAAATCAATAAAAAGTCCCCTTATAATTTCAGCTGAGTTTTGGATAGCATCCGTTTCAAAATAGGGAGAAAAGCCGATAGGTTTAATGAATCAAAAGCCCTGTTTTCATTATTTGTAGATTCCCAGTCTGCTCCAGACAGGGCACTCAGGTTTTTTTCAGAGAATAAATGGTTCAGAGAACTTCTGCATCAGTGTATCTTAACAGTAAACAAAGCAAACCAAAATGCTTCCATTTGCTCAGGTATATAAGTCAGCAGATTTTCTTTTGCTGTACAACACTATAATTGGAAGTGATCATCAATAACCACAGTTTCATTTTAAATAGGTATATCTGTACTTCATCTATGATTGGTAGGGGCTCAGACTTTGCTTCTGGTACTGATAAGGCATTATTAAAGTTGTCTGTTACTTGTGTTTGTTAGTGCACCAAATTTATGTTGAAAGTCAAAAACATGGCTTTTTTAAACAAACTACAATGTCAGTTAAAACTGGAATTTAGGAAGTTACAAATTTGAAGTAGCTGGTATCATTTTTATTTTGGCACGTTTTAGGTGCATTTTACTATGTTCTTCCATTTACTTTCATTTTCTACACTTTCTGTAAGACCTCACTGCTGTTCCATATGAGTCAGTTGACTGTGGGAGAGACAACCACTACTGCTATTGGCCATCTTAGCTCTGTACATTATCTCGTTGCAGATTTCTTACATGCTAACAGATTCGTAGACCAGAGTACAGCTTTTGTGCGAACCTCTTTTTTTTTGTGCCTTTTATCACCTGTGTTGTTCATTTGCAGTACCTCAAAACAATAAAAATACTGCTGTTATGCTGCTGGTGCTGAAGGACTGGGTGTGGTTCTGAGCTTTAAGCCATTTCTAATAGCTCTCTGGGCTAGGCACAAGTCACTTTTTAGCATCTGCAAAATGAAGAAAATTGATGTACAATCTTATTTTATAGAGATGTGTCAAAGATAACTTGTTAAAGTCTATATAACTGTTTTGAAAATGAAAAGGGCCATAAAATACTAAGAACAGTACATGAGTAAACTCAATGCTTTGAGCAAATGACCAAGACATCTGCAACAAACAAAGACTTTTGAAACAGTGCCCAGCATCTGTGCGCCATCTTTCCCTATTAAGATAGTAAGAATCTTTCTCTTTCATACCACAAAAATACAGATAACAGTTTCTTACTGCTCTAGTGATATCCAGATACAGTGATGAGCATCACAGAGAAGCCCAGGAAGTGCTTACTAACGGTAGTTTCAGGGAGATGCTGACAAAGGTAGCGCTTTAAAAACTTTGGTGGTATTGAAAGGAAGCTTTGCTCTAAAAAAACATTTAGCTTGTAAGCAGAGTCACACTGAGATCCTAGAGTGAAAAATGTGATCGTTAATAGAAATAATCATAATTTATAGACACCAGGGGGCAGAATTAAGGTTGCAAGAAGAGCTATAAACCTGGTACTTCCAAACATTTAAAGTACTATGTATTTATATTGGAAACTCAGACTTTTAAATGTAAATGGTATAGAATTTGTTACAAATAATAGTAGTCTAAATTTGAAGAAACAAAAGCATTTAAATACACTTGAAAGAGAAGCGTGATTGCCCATATATTCAAGCTGTGAATTTATCTAAAAGCTAATTTTAATTTGTTTCAGCTGATGTCCAGGACATTGTGGATATCCACATTGTTTGTGGATAAATTAGTCCAGCTTTCTAAAGAAAAAATATCAAACAAATCCTTTTGTAGAAGTTAGACCTCTTTTAGTTACTTTCTAAAATGCAGAAAATACTGCAGATAACCGCAGCTTCTATTTCCAACCTGACCTTCCGTGTTCTGAAACTAATTTGCCATACTGCTTCTCAAAGTCTGCTCAAGGACTTCCTTTAGCAGAATAATGTGGTTCTTATTAAGCACATCCTATAAGACCCAGGAGGATTGCACGCAAAGGAAATAAGACAGAGACACAAATGAATTTCCATCTTCCAGTCAGATATATGATATTGATGACCAGGATGTATATGAAGGATATTGCAAAGGAGACAAAGAAAAAGAATTAAAGAAAATGTTTGATAAATTGGCTGTCTTCGTATGCAAAGATGACAAGTGGTCTATACAACTGACTAGAAGAGGTGTAGGCATCAAGCCAAATAGCTGTACAGTCAACAAGTCTCTTTGAATCACATGCTTATATGTAACCTCTCTTTTAAATAAGGCCTCACTTTAAATTACATCATCGTGAAAGACTTAAAAGCCCATAAGTTTTACATGAAAACTGATAGTTTCTCTTTACTCCAAATGTTGTTTTCCGTTGGTATGAATTTTATATTTTTACCAAAATATCAAAACCTATGTAAAAGTGGAACTTCTTTAGGAGTTTTTTTTCTCCATTTTTAATGAAGTGCACCTAATATAAATGGTTGTGAAAATAACAGCATACATTTCAGAATATACTTCTTCCTCTAGGTAAAGTGACAAAAATATTTTCATGTTAGGTTAATTTGATAGTGCAGTATAGTGGCTATAATTCCTGATGTTCTGATTCTAGTGTCTTGCTCAATGCATCTAAATATAGATTTCAGAGGTTTTACACTTGGTTGCCAGGAAAGATTTATCCTGTATATCTGGCATACAACAAGTGTGAACAAGTGAATGAACTCAGGGACTATGACTGTTTGTTTTTTTTTATTCTTCAAAAATAAGTAGAATTTGGATAATCAAGATTCTAATATGATTTTCCTTTTAATCTGTTCTAAACCATGAAATCTGATATTTTCACCATGACTAATCCATGAAATTTTTCAACCTTTTCTGTGATTTACACAAGCTCTATTTATAAAGAAAACTTGTTTAAGTCCTAGGGCATGGAATATTATTTCCCAGAATGCTTTTAGTGTCTCTTTACTAATAAACAAAATATGCACGTTGATTATATTGTTTCAAGATCAGGGGTAAAATATGAAGAATATGCGAGAGTGTATTCTGCATAGCAGCGTATATTCTTCTTAAGCCATTAAGAAGAAGAAAACCTATTGTATCAGAGATGGTAAGAGTGGTTGTGATAGTGTAGTTTACCTAAATTAATTGGATAACTTGCCTGTAGACTAAAAACATGAGTTACTTGTTTGTCTTTACATTGTAGGCTTTCAAATTAATCATTGTCAGCATAAAACAGGCCAAACAAAAATAGATTTGCATGAATTCCTTGTGATGAGGATGGAGGGAGGGGGAGACAGCTTGAATGACAGTGAGGATAATTCTGTTTTGTATTTGAGGGAGAGGAAATTGCTATACCATGTTCACATACTGAAGTTCAATTTACTATGTTTGGGGAAGAGTAAAGATCCTTTATGTAAATGTAATAACATGCAAGTAATACCTTCAAAAGGCAAGAAAAAGGTCTCTTGTGTATGGGAAGTTAGTCTTCGCCAGCTGTCCTCTCTCACTTTGTGAGGGAAGGCATTTGGGGAAAGGCCAAAACACAGATATTCACAAAGCATCCAATTTTTAGTTCAGCATAATGTCTTAATCAGCTTTTACAGAGCTGCTCTGCTCTGTACCAAACATGCTATAAATGTGTGATACATCCATACATGTAAATAAGTCACACTCCCTGTGGTGATGAAAACAAGATGACTGCATATTTCAATAACTGCACAATGCCGCAGGTGATGGAAAAGCAGCATTGTCCTGTTGTTTTTCAGTTGAGCAAGGGATTGGAATTGCTGAATATTATGGCTAACTCTACATTTCAAATTCCTGATCATACAGTTTTATGGCAGATCTCCAGAAATCATACATTTTTAACTGCGCAGATGGCCAACTTGTGACATTATCTCTAGATTGGAGCCAGCTAGAAATTACTTGAACTGGTCTATATGTCTCTCTCCAGGAAAAAAATTATCATAAATCTATTCATGTGTCCATCAAATTATCAAAATGTAGATGTCATCTGTCATTCTCACTCAATCATGTGATAGTAAATGGCTGCTTTGTAATCAGATAGGTTAACTTCTGATTGTATGCTGAGGAAGGGCTCATGAGGTAGTCTCAGGGTGTCATGACATTCTTATGCAGTTGCCCTGACCATGAAAGGGAAACTCTGTGCCTTTGCACCTGTTGGTCATTTCTCTGCCCTGCCTCTTTAATCACTGTAGTTTATACTCTCAAAGATTCTGCAGCCTCTTAAACTGATTTCTGAATGAGAAGGTTTAACGGGGTAACTAAAAAGATTTACAAAACATCAGTTAATTTCCAGAAAGTACAGTGCTATCACTTACAAAGAAGTGAATTCAAAATAACTACTTAATATTCCTTGTTTGATAATCAGATCAATAGCAGTATAAAATTAAAGGTTGAGTAGGCTGAAAAACAACAACAACAACAAAACAAGAGGGAATGTTTCCTCCTGTATGTTACAATTTATCTATGGAACTTCTTGCTTCACTATCCTGTTCCAAAGTTTTTGCTGGTGTAAAAGTGATTTCATGGAAAAGAAAGGAACAAACATTTCAGAGGCTATTAAATACAGAGATACTGTTTGCAGTGCATAAGGAGTATGATTTGAAGATTGGTTAAGCTCAGGGATTATGCCAAGAGTCACCACTGGAGAAACAGTGCTGCAGCAGATGAATTTCCACTGTTCTACCTATCTCCTCTGCCTTATAGTTACCTCACCACTCAGAATTTTCTGTCCCACACTGTTTTAAGAGTCAAGGGAGAAGTGTGGCTTCTAATCCAGTCTGGAATCTGTTCTTCTTGACCTAATTTATTTCAAACTTACTAAACTAATTAGTCTACAAGGATTTCTTGTGCAGGGAGGTGAAGAATTTGAGGAAGACGTTATATGTAAACTATTCACGTCTTTTGTATCTGCCTAGCTAAAAAGCAATTGAGTAAATTTTCTTCTAGTTGCTTGTACCATGAAATGGGAAGTACATGAGATCTTATCCTCTTAAAAGATATTTCGAAAGTAATATGATAACAATATAACAATGAATGCGAGATTTTATAAAAACCCATTAAAGTTAGTAATCTGATCTTTCGATTCTTTCTTTTCATCAGGTGATAACTTGATAATGTCTTTGTAAATGCACCTGTTCCCATCTTATCTTCAAAATCTTAATGATTCTCTCATATTTCTGGTGTAACAAGGAATTTCTGGATAACCAACAAGGTTCCAGAGATTCTCTTAATGATTCATTCTAGATGTCTCAGATATTTGTTTTTTTTTTGTTTGTTTGTTTGTTTGTTATTTTTAAAGTAAATTTAACCTAATATACATAGAATTGTTCAGGAAGGAATTAACGATTTGCAAAGTTATCAAATTAAATAGTGTCAAAGGTTTTATCTTCTCCATTTGCTGAGTCTCTCAATAAATTATCTCGTGTTTAATATATTTAGCCTCTAACATTATTGCTTCTGTGTTATAAAGGATTCTGTTTTACACGATTAAGCTGGCATGCTCATATGAGACAAAATGTTCTTCTGTGTAAATTAGGGCTCCAGGATTCACTTAGGTATCTGTTGAATGTGAAAGTTCTATAGCAAGGCCTTTTCCTAATGTGTAGGTTTATTAGCTAAATTCTCAGTTGTTTTGCTTGTATTATGTCATTCATGTCTGAAAAGAACAGTGTCCTGCTGTTTGTGAAGCTGATCTCCTGCTGCTATTTAGCCACTTGTAGGTTTCTGTCCCAGTTCCTCTAATCCACTCTGCTTCAATAGCACCATATTTGGACTCTTTCACACATTCTTCTGCTGCTCTGTTTAGGATGCTCTGAGAGCTGAATTAGAATTTTAATATTCCGTGCAAAACAGAAGGAACCTTTTTGTTAAATAAGAGTACAAGGAATACTCTTCTCTGCTCCCATGGATAAAATTTCTACATGTGTACTGTATTATTTTCCTTCAAACTATTGTCCTGAAGTTGGGGCACTGTTTCAATTTATTGGTTTACTTTATATAAATCCGTTCCAATTTGAGGTTTAATGTTGCAAGGCCTGCTTCCATTTTAAATTGTTTCTTTTCTGCTGTAACTCCACATTCAGAGATCAGTGCTCCCTTTTTTTCTGTGATGTCAAAGGCTTACTGATATCTTTTTGAGGTGCCCATGTAAGTAGGCCATAGTTAAAGCAGAGAACTGAAGGCCTCTGAAAATCGTGTTAGAAATGACACCAGAACACAAAGTTCACTGTATTGCTGTATGTATTTTTGCCTTACTTTCAAGAAGTCAGTAAAGATTTGTGTAGACTTTGATGTTTTGCCAGTAACTGTTTTCTGATCCCTACATAAAGCAAGATATGGAGAAAACAATGTAAAATTTGAGTGCTATATCTATATGTGCATTGTCAGTTTACTTCCTGGCTGAGAGTACTAACTTTAGTGCGACCATTTGTGTCTAAGCTAGCAGTTGTAAAAGCAGTGTAGTTGGCAGACCATGATTTTTTTTAAGGTAGAACACATGCACTTTTTTTCAGAATTGCTCCTTAGCTAATGCGATTTAGTTTACTGAAGAAAAAAGTGGTCAGACTATCAGTGTTTACCCTATAAAGCATGGATGTCGAACCTTTTGTCTTGCCTGGGCCATATTGAGTGAAGAGGAATTGTCTTGGGCCATACATATGTAGACCACTCCAGAAGTATTGCCTCCTGTTTATTTTTCATGGAAACTACAGTATATACAATGAGCGCAGTAACTCCGATAGAGCAAATTCTCAGCTACAAGACACTATTTTTCACCATATTCACCACCATTAGCTGTTCATTTTCACCACTGATGAGCCTGCATGCTGCGCTCATCAGAAAATGCATACTGTGGAGTGAACCATGGTTGCTGTTGCCACTGCTGAAATGCACCACCCGCCACCTCACTGTGCTTATGTCCACTGTTCAGTCTCTGTAAACATTCAGCAAGCATCCATGAAAGTCACTGGATACAACTTTTTCCACATAGAGAAAATTCAATGACGTGCCTTTGCTTCACATGCATTTCCAAATGAGGTGCCTTTTTGTCAGAATGCCCATCCTGCTGCCATCTGTCACTCAGCAACAAAATGTAACAGAATATTTGTGGACAGGTTCAACCTCCATTGTCAAGCCACCCACACCTCTGATGTCGTGGACCAACATAATAAAATAGGAAGCATTATTTTTGGAGCAATCTTTGTAAAATATATACTACAGCTAGTATTTATAAGTAACAAAACTTACTTCAACTGGTAATATTTTTAGTAAAACATATACAAAAGAGGGCTACAAAAGCATAAAGATAGTGGGATGTTTGACCCAGTTTTTGTGAAACTAACACACTGGTCTGGTTTGATGGCAGTGGTTGCAATCCTTAGTGAGTTCTCCACATGTTCATCAGATTTTTTTTTGATGAAATTTTACTCCTCCTGTACTTCATCCTTGGTGGTAATTGTTCACAAATGCACACACTGCCCAGAAGTACATGGTGGAGGGCTGCCCCAACACAAATGTGCTGGACCACATGCAGGCTGCAGATAAGACATGTCTGCTATGGAGAGAAAGAAGTTCTATCCTTATTCGAAATGTAGAATTGTAGGGTTTTCTGTTGTAAAATTTTCAGTTTTCAGTGCAGTATGTATGTATATCTATCTGTGTATATGGTGAGAGAGAAGGCATCACCTGGGAGAAACATATTTCAATAATTTCTTATAACGTGCGTCACTTATAACAAATTTCCAGGACTAAAAAACTGGGAAAATTTTAGGAGCATATACTATGTTTGTTTGAGCTTTCTGTAGTACAGAATTCCCTCCATTTCCTCCAGAGTGCTGAATTATCATTGTCAAGAGCCAGTGGTGCAAGAACCTGATGAGAAACATCATCTCACGAAGTGCCATCTCTTGGATAGGATTAAGGAAGCAAGCAGAAATTGGAAGACAGTGACTGCAGCAGTTTGGGAATATAAAATTTACAATCAAGTTTTACAGCTAAAAGTGGAACAAAGAAGATAATGAAGAAAAACCTTCAAAAAGTGAAGGTGTAAGGGGAAAGAGGTATCCAAATACAGGAGGAAGCAAAGGAAACCATACTTTGAAGAGAAGTGGATAAAAAAAAAAGAGTAGTATATGATCTCCTAGCTTGCTTGCATTTGACAAATAATATGTATATGATTTGTTCACAAATGTGTTAACATTTCTGATGATTAGAAGATATAAGAAGAATAAATGATTTTATTTTATGTAATAGAAAATGAAGTGATCCATTAAGGTAATATTAGCTTGATGACTTCTGCGGTTATGTTGATCCTTTTCTGTTTGTACTTTTAAATTAATTGAAAGCCTCATTGTTTTATTTAAACTGTGAAAGCTTCTAAGGTCAATGAGTAAGGTAATTGACCTGCCTGTTACAGGACAAAAATATGTATGTTAAATTGCATAATTAGTTTTAATTACATAATTATGGTGTTTAATGTGTAGGGGGCAAAGGTTACTATTACATTTAGAAGTCATGGCAAGAAACACCAAAATAAGCAACATAGTTTAATTCTGCGTTTCTTTAAGTTTTTAGAAAAGAGGTCCACTGTGATCTGTCCTTGATCTTGGATACATGATGATTATAGCAAATAGTGTATTGCTGTTATACTTTTTTGAGTCATAGAGACACCTTTGTAAATGACTAAGTGACTTTACCAAAGACTTCATTTAAGTTTAGAGTATATGAAAGTTAATCAGCGGTGGGAACTTAACTGACAGCAATTTAATCTCATTGGCTAAGGTAATTACATGATTACCAGGAGTGTTTATATTTGCATGAGGATATTTTTATTGGAAAAAAAAATACTAATTGCTTTCTTACTAAGAAGAGAAAAAGACAAACAAATTTGTTGTCATAGGTTAAGAGGGCATCCTTCATCCCTTCAAATAGCTTATTTTCATATTTTAGCAACAAAATGAACTTAAAATTCTTTTCAAATTTGCACTGGGATTGTGTTATATGTTACTTTATTTCTAAACTAGAAATAATGCCATCATTTAACCTGCTTTGTATAAAAAGCTTGTTTCTTATACGTTAATTACGTGATAGCCTGAAGATGCTTGTAAGTTTTGATCTCTTTTATTCAATACCCATTACACTAATAGATATTTTTGCTGTCTGTTATACTAACAGATACTTCTGGGAAAGAGGTTATTGTTTGTTGTTATATGATAGTTAAAAAAGAAAAAAAAAATGTGCCTTGTATAAGATAAGTAGACAAAAGATGGTGTTCATAAATGCTAGAAGAAAAGTCTCACTTTGGCTGCACTTAACGGTCCTTTAGAAAATGCTTTTTCAACCAAATGACCACGGAGGGAGTGTCAGAAGATGAGTCTGTTAAAAAACACACATCTGTGAATAGGATATAATTCTCTTAAGGAGTAAATTCTTATAAATTGTAATTCTTATAAGGAGTTAAAAAGTTAACTAACTTAAATAAGAAATGATTTTGTAAGACCTACATAGTAATGGGAAGAAGTATGAGACATTCCTTGTTATGAGCATAATTTATACTCCCTTTTGCTAATTTTTCCCTAATTAAGTTCAGTAGAAAATATTACAATTTTGAATTGTTTTTCTAAACCAGATGATCCAGTCACTGTTGGAGGCACATAGCCACGGCAAAATCTCATGCTGTACATTGATCACCTGTCCAACCTTTGCCTAGAGTGTGATCCCCAGTTCCTTCAAGAGATCCATCTTTACCTGTCTATAAAGAAGAAGAGGAGGAGGGAGACATCTGGGATATTCAAGTATCAAAGTTTAACACCAGAGCAGGTTGAATCTCCATTTATATTTTTCTCTCTATATGTTGCTAGTGTTGAATTTGGCTGAAGATTTTTTTTCAGGAATGACATAGTATGCTCTGAAGTGTTACCTCCATTAAAACATTTTTGTTTAGATTTCTCAGTTAATTAAATTATACATGTGCTTTTCATAGTTCTAGGGTGCAATACTGAATCCAAAATCATTCTGCTATAAAGCAAGTTAGCTAATACTGAGCATGTGTGGCAGTCTGTATACAACTCTTGAATATATGCATATTACAAAGACCAGAGTGGCTTGCTCTGTGTGCTGTAGTTGTACTATTCTGTATTTAGCACATACAACTAAATTCAGGTCCTCAGCAAGTACACTCATTTCCACTAACGTGCTTCAGATGTTAAAAGATGTTAAATTTACTCTTTCTTCCTCTTCCATTTTTAAGAGGACTTTGATATCCAGAAAACAGACAAGGTTTCCCTTGCTGTCCTAAGGACTGCCCCTTTAGGAGTCTAGTACAGCCCACACACAATCCTGGAATATATCCAACTTGTTCTTTGAGCAGAATGTGAACCTCTGACCTTCTGGGCCTCCGGCAAGAGTGCTGCCTACTGAGCCACCAATACCCAGGCCATCAATAAGTTTTAAATGCCAGTTGCAGACTTCACAGAGATAATGACTTCAGTGTGTAAAGGTTTTGTTGTGGAGGCTGCAGTCTCACATATGGCGTGACAAAGTAAATATGCTAAAACCATAGAGAGCTGTTGCATAACATACCTTGATATAACAGTTTTTGTAATATGTTTCAAGGCATGGAATATTATTTAAAGGGACACTGTTATGTAGGCTTAGGCCCAAAATGAAGCTATTATAAAAAGAATGTTTAGCAAAAACAGAAATATGTCCATGAAATTGTTGGAGTGGGATTTTCAGGGTAAACTTACTTGGATTTAAGCAGTCTCCTGCATGACATTGCACTGTTGTGCTAGGGAATGAGAACCAGAAAATGAAAATAATGTAAAGTGAGAATCAGAAACTGGAACTGAGAAGAATTAAGATGTGAGAGGTCTACTACTATTGTTATAACTTCTTAAAAATCAAATGCTACCACATTCTGAAAAAGACAAGATCAAATAATAAGTTCCAACTTAGTAATTCAAAGCAGCAGTTATTGACACAGGTAAATAAATGTATTTACATTTTTATATTGTTTTTAACTAGCTTTTATTGATTTATTGATTTATTGTATTATATATGAGTATTTTTGGCGCACTTTAGCCTTATTGATGTTCTGTATTTCTGATTTAGAGTTAAAAGCATATGAAATACATATTTACATCTTTCACTCAAAAAGAAGTTCAAATTGATAACTATGACTGTTACACCAAATGTTAGATATAAACTGGCATCAAGAAGGAAAAATTAGTGAGATTCAAGGCAGGACTTATCATATGGAAAGACTGTTAGATAAATTTCACGAGCATTCTATAGAGCAAAGGCCAGGAACTCAGCACACTTTTTTTCCATCTGAGTGCCCAAATCACTAGGCTACAGACTCTTGCTCCCTCTTGTGTTCTTTCTCTGGCCCAATGAAGCTTGAATTATTTTCCATACAATGATATAGCTTCAACAGGAGACCTTTAATATATCTTCATCCTTATTCCAGGTTCTAATGTTCCCATAGCCTAATGATTAGAATGCTTTGCTAAAAGATGTTACGTTCAGCTTTGGACTGCAGAAAGGATTGAAGCTGGGGGTTTTGCTTCTGGGCTGAGTAGTCATGCTGGTAAGCAAGCCATGAATAGCTGCTGTTCACGTACCACTTCAGAACAAAATAGCTTCTGAGCAATTATGGCTGGCTTTAAGAGCACCTGTTGGTTCAACTCCTCAGCCCACACAGAGTGGGCTTCATTTCTACATTCTGGACAGTCTTAGGTATAAGCTGTGCAGTGAAATGTTTGGTACTGTCCAGGTAGGTAAGCTTTGGTCATGCACAGAAGTGCAGCTTCTATATCTGATTTAGCATAGAAAAAGTTTTCAGGCTAAGAAAAGGGCCTTCATTATGGTTGGAGGTGCCTAAATTCTGCTCATGTCCCATTTTGAATTCCCATATTTTTAGGATTGTTAGTTTATTTTAATTTAAGAGTTCCTTTGAACGTAGAACTGAGGGATTTTGTGAATCTGATTTTCAAACATAAGTTGACCTTAAATGAAGCTTTTAAAATTAAAAAGAAGGGAAGAATTTTTGGTTCATAAGTGCACTGACATTTATGAACCATAGAAAAATGTGGTGTTTTGATGCTCTAAGAGTTGAAATTGATTAAGATGTGGTAATGCTTTTTGGGAAATTCTTTGAAGCAGTATGTCTTACTCTGAACTATGGAATATTCAACTAAATTAACATATTTGCATGTACAAAGTGAATGTGAAAATTTCTGACTTAATTCCTAGGCTATAATTTTGTCTTATTCAATACACAAATTTTTATGATGGCCTGCAGTGCTGTTCCTTATTTATGCAAAAGCATTTATCTACCTCTGTGGAATTATTCTGGTGAATAAGTCAATGCCTAAGATCAACTAGGATGAGTCTGGTTTTCTTTTTAATAGAAATGCTAATTGTGAAAGTGACATCTGTGAATTATTTTTGGTCTGGAGGGCTACAGACAGTATAAAATTAGAACTGTGGATTTGCTTGGCAGTTCTTTTATTATTGTTTCTACCTTTTAAAACACTGGAGGAATAATGTGATTCATTACACATTACTTTTCTGGCAGTAGATGCATTGCCTGGTTTGGTATCCAAGTG
Source organism: Meleagris gallopavo (assembly GCF_905368555.1). NCBI lineage: Eukaryota > Metazoa > Chordata > Aves > Galliformes > Phasianidae > Meleagris > Meleagris gallopavo. Next base: position 7,798,061 of record NC_139417.1, on the reverse strand, counting down.
TATTACATTGTGAACTATTGCTGCTTTGTAATATAGTAAATTGGTGGTGAGAATGGAAACTTGTATTCATGGAAGGCTGCTTTTTTAAAGACAAGTCTTTTTCTGCCTCCAGTAGTGTCTGTTTTCATTGCAGTGGAGCCTTTCATGTAGTAGGATAGCATTCAACACAAGTAGGAGGGGTATAGTCTGTATCCTGAAGATGGTCACTGACTGAGACGACTTATGTACAAACCATTTGCCACCATTTATGTTTTCTCACACAAGATATTCGTTTTCTCGTAATGTGTGTTTAGAAGAACTGCCATTTACAACAAACACAATTTAAAACTTTCTAAGTGAAGGGAAGGTAAAATGATAATACTGTTAAACCAACACATTAACAGTTTTTTTTTGTGCACGAGGACCTGCTGATATAGGGAACTGTTTTAGCATAGCATTGGCAGATTGCTCTAGAGAAAATGTTTGTTAGTAGAAGTTGAATATCACTGAATGCTTAGATAAGTGTTATTAATGAGAAATATCTAAAAAAATGTATCAACTCATGTTGAGATGAGAGAGAACTGAAAGGAAAGTGAGTAGCCTCCTACTCATATAAAATTCTTAAAAGCCTGTCTATAAATGGGAAGATATTTTAAATCCGTGAATTGATGGAGAGGTAGACTTTAGGGTGAATAGAGATCTTCAGGGAAGACTAGTTCTGGTTGATTTGAATCGGTGTGTTTTGGGAAGCCCTGCATAAAGTAGTTATGATAATTAATAGTTGTAGTAAATAAGCATTGTGTTGAAGTAACAAGGTAACAGTCAAATGTAAGTTAAACTCTGGAATTGAAAAAGAGACTTGCAGTTAAATTCACATGAAGATTAGTAGTTCATATGGAAACAGCATAGTTTCAAGATTACAGATGGGATCTGTAAAAGGAAATCTCTATTAAGATTACTTAGTTCAATGAGAGTTCAAATTAAAGGCCTTATCTTCTGCAGTGTGAAAATCATCAAGTGCATTGACACGGCACAAGAAAATTGTGTGAATGTTGTTAATGTTTTCACTTGATCAAATCTGAGTGAAAATGCTTTTTGCATTGCATTTTATTTATTTAAGAGGTTCATCTGTGAATGATCAGTAGCAATGATCCTCTAGCCTTAAATCACTTGATGTCTTGAACAAAAAAAGTTTTCACGGCCTGGTCTCACTGTCCCCTCCTTAGTGTGTTACCATAAAGGCAAAAGAGTATTCACAAATGTCTGAAACTTATTTACATTTGCTCTTTGAAGTAGTGGAGCTGATTGGAAATTTTTCAAGTTAACAGTTTTAGGTAGAAATTGTTGCTTTATCAACTCTGAAGTTTCTCTCACATGAAGGGTAGTTTAAAGAAAATTCCTTTAGTAAGCTTTAATTCCAAATAGAAAATAGCTATTTAAAATAAAACTGTTCAACAAGAAACCTTGAGAGAAATCTGCATTACAATACTCAGAGCCTACTAGTTAGGGTATTATCCCTTAAGACATGTGACTTTGGTTCAATTTCCTCTTCTGAATCCAGCTGAATAGAGACTTAAACCCAGCTGAATATCTAATGCATCCAAGGCAACTGTCATTACCACTCAACTATTGTCTATAATAGGTTGGGTATCTCTGCTTTTGTGGAAATTGTGAAAGGATTTATCCTGATACTAACAGGACCTTTCTGAAATCTCCAGAATTCTTACGGGCTAGGAAAGAACTTTTGTGACCAGCTTGAATCATAAGCCCCAGGCTTATTTCTGAAGAATTGCCTGTAATAATCATTATTTTATATATTCATACCAGGCAGCATTTATTAATCTGGACTCTAAATGAAATCTCAATCTATGACTCTGAAAAGAGCTGTCTTTCCATGCCTCTGGTTATTCCTGTCAGCTGTCTCAGATTTTTCTCTGTTTTTCCTATAACCACAATTTTAACAGTTCAACCAAATCTGCTTAGCAGTGGTGCTTGAGATAGAACTGCAATGATCTTAATGGAATTTTTCTACATAGTTTTCTCTGTCTCTCTTTTTGCACCTTATACTTTGTTATGACAAGGTGAACTCCAGGTTGATGGCTGTTGAAGATGCTTATAATCCAAAACCTGTCATAAGTAATTTGATTGTAGTTGGGATGTTGTTTTGGAATACACAGTCGATGATGGATTCCACGAAACAACGTGAATGAGGATTGCTATGTGCTTTGTGTGTCAATGTGTAGGTATTCTTCTGAGATTACCAGAAGGGATCAGTTACCTTGGTAATGTGTCCACCAATATTTATTGTGTCTATTTCTTTACCAAGGCTAACAACATTAATCACATGGGAATGTCGGTGATGACCAAACTGAGCTGAATTTGAATTGATGACCTAAAGGTTAAAGTCTCTGTATCCTGTTGCCACTCCCTTGGGCTGCCCAGTCCTCCCAACAACTGTGTTTAACACCATTTTCAGTTTACCAGTGTCTTTGGAGGAAGGGTAGTCTTTAGATGTGTTGATCTGACAAATACTATCAAAGTACTGTTTAAAAAACAAGATGTTAATATGACTTTTACAGCTTGTCAATACTTGACAAAGACAATTCTGAACAAGTATTCAGATGCTGCACTAATAACGTAGCCAGCCTGTTAGAAAGCTTTAATCCAGTCATATGGGAACATAATGCAGTGTAGCAGTCCCATGAAACGTGAAACTATGAGAACAGCTGAATAAATTTAAACAATTTTTTTAAACATTCTAACCTTTGCATAAAAATTTGATAATATAGAAGAAAAAGTAGTAACACTTTCTTTTGGTTTTGTTATTTTGTACAGTAGTTGAGAAGACAGCTTTTCTTGTGGTTGCTGACTTTAAAGAACTAGTGACAATTTCTAGCACTACTTTTTGCCCCATATGAAGTCTATTCTTTCTCACTCATTAAGGAATGAATCTGGTTTCTGTTTTATTCTATATTGTATATACATCTCACCCATAAATATTTAAACTAAGTAAATATAGAATCTTAAACATGGAATATGCTTTCATTCTAAACTGGTGGCTGTGGGGGAAGGTAAATATATTTTATTCAGAGACCAGTGGTCCGTTTGGAAGGAAAAAAAAGTGTCTTGCTCCAAAATTACCCCCAATTACATATACTTGCGCGTGCTGTAGAGCAACAAACTTTTTACTGCATTATACCTGTATTGCTATATTTATATGTATGAAGTTTAGACTATAAGGGATCTATAGGAAAGGGTTTACAGATACTTGCTTCAGAAACACATGGCTAGTGTTCAGCCCCCATATCTAGGGCTAATTTAATTCTTCTCCATTCAAAGTGCCTCACTCCTGCCTACAAATGCAGAACAGATTCTCTGGTAATTTTCTTTCTTGGAAGTACACTCATTGTATTCCTTACTGGGAATAGCATGAAATAGAAATACATTTATGACTGTGCATAAAAATGAACACCAAACAGAACAAAAGCAGGAACAATCTGAAAGATAATTCCATAACAGATTGATTCAGGAAAAAAAAAAAAGTAGAAATGTGAAGCTATTGTAAAGTACACAGGTGACATTTTCTTCAAGAATATTTCCTTTAGCAAACTGATTTTTTGGAAATGGCATGATGTGGCATATCTAGAGTAGTTCATTACTTTTCTATTTATTGCCAGTCAGAACTATAATGTAAACTCAAGGTTTTAATTTGATCCATGCAAGTAAAGTTCACTGTATCTGTAGGTATGCAGCAGATCTAGATCCTATTCTTTCAAATAAGAGATTGAGAGGTGTAAAAACAAACATGTTAAACTGAATACGATCAGTACTGGACAGTTATGCTTTATGATGTTATGAATGTGAGACTCTCTCATATGGGTGCTATTCACTCTTGTTCTATGTATACTGTACAGTCTGGAGTACTGAAAGACACTCGAGGTTACATCCCAAGGAACAATCCTGCTGAGGCTTTGTGGAAGAAAGGCAAGCTCTTTGATATACTTAGGAGACTGTAATTCAAACTGCGGTTTGTACAGGTATCTAGTGGATTAGACCAGCTCCTTCTGCAGAGTCTGCATCCACTTGTGGCTAATATATCATTGAAATATAAGCTTTGATTATAAAAGATGTCTTCTGTAAAGAGAGACAGAAATATAGCACTGTGCTGTTTACAAGGCAAGATTGTACTAAACATCAAAATAGAAATGGAAAGTAGATAAAGAATGTTTCATTATGTATTACAGAATCATAATTGACTCTTCAGCGTGAATCTCCTTCGTTGAATTTCTTGAGGTTGTGAATAATTAATTTTAAGGGGAAGACAAAAATCCATGTTTTGTGTATAGACCAAGTACCTCAGCTGGATCAGTGGTAAAGACTACTGCAGCCAAGTTTAGTAATGCTTCTCATTTTCCTTTTTCATTTCTATCAAATAGAAAATGAAGATGTGAGAGAACAAAATTGATTTTAGCATCTGTCCTTGTCAGAACAGCAGGCCAGAGGAGTGCACTCAGCAAGATCCAATTGTAACTGTTGACTTTTTTGTGCTAATCCTGTGTTCATGGAAAGCAAAAGAAAAATCTTCACTGATTTACAAATGGGGAACTGGGATATTTTAGTTATGCCCTCTATAGCTAGACAGAGTGAAGAGGTTTTTGTTGTAGAGTTTTTTTAAACCAGTTGATCTGGAGCTACCCTGTCTCTGCTCTGCTGGTTGAAGCAATACAGTAATGAATTTTAAATTCAAACATGATTTCTTAAGAGTCTGGCTTTGTTCTCCAGAGCACATTGACAGATACATAGAGAACAAAACCCTTCTTTGGTCTTAGATCAATACTATAATGAAAATTCAAATACTTCTCAGTGTTTCCACAGCTCCCTTAGAAGCAGCAGAGAAAGGGTTTTTTCCTTCAGTTTATCTGTAGAATCACTCAAATTCAGTCTGTTAGCACAGAGCCTTCAACTTGAAAAGTCTAAATAGTCATGTTTCCCTATGCTTTCATGTCTTGTCCCTTCTATCTTTCCTTATGAGATTTTCTGCTTTATCTATGCAGTTATTCCACTTCCTTCCACTAAATTTAAGTGAATCTAGACTGCTGAGCTCTAAGTGCCATTTTGTTATGAACATCAGCTCTTTTGCTCTTTGTGGGCATCTTAACTGTGCTGTGCAGAATGGGGTACAGTTCCTTTGTCTGTAGTTGTAATGTACTTCATTAGTTTCCAGAAGACAATAACTTGCTTTATTCCTATTTTAGAGTGATTAATTATACTCAGGAAAAAAAAAAAAAAAGCACTCAAACAGCAAACAGAAAAGGAAACCAGATGTTGCAGTTATTTAACCACTGTTATTTGTGGACAAGTATCTTAGTAATGTGATTTAATTTTTTATGAAACCTGTGAATGCAGACTAGTGAGTGAATAAAACATCAGAATATGTATGAAGATATATTTTAACTGATTAATATCATTCTTTTGCCTAACTTTTGCAGGTAAGTACTTTATCATTTCTTGTCCAACAAATCTGCAAAAGTATTCGATTAGAGTATGAACATTCTCTAAGGCATATTGTGTGTAGAGTCCTAGTTTTCTGTTGCATAAAGCGCAACTGCACATTTCCAACAGTTTCAGTTTTGTATGCTAATGAAATGATACAGTGATAAATCTCTGTGCAAGTTTATTTTTCATATAGATGCAGAGCTCTCAGCTTCATTTGATTAATTTTCAAGTCTCTCTTCAGTCTCTTTTCCTGTCTTTTTCTTTCTTCATTAGTAACCTGCAGACTTTTCAAAATATACTCTTCAAGACTTAACCATCAGGTTTCCTAGGTGATGTTGTCTGTTACCAGTTTTTTAGCTTTTTGTTCTGTTCTCAAGTGGCACAGAGGTTTTGTAACAGTGGTGCTACAGTAATTTTCACAGTTCTGTTCTGACCTCCCATTTAGTCCATTCAAGTGCTCAACCTGATGCACTTTTAGCTGTGTGGAGTCAGAGAAAGTATGTAGCTTCTGTCACCAGAGATGGTAATAATCTGTTCTTCTTTTATAATACTATTTCCTGTTTATGGGAACTCATTATTGCTGACAGTTTAGTGCAAAGAGGCATAATTCTTAAATGTATGTTCGTCTTAAGAAGTTTGTGCATTTTCTTTTACTCTATGCAAGAGCTGTTTGCTTTATGTGATGATTTCTCGTCTAAATGTAACTTGGAGAAAGTGATGATAAATGTTAAATGGTTCTTGTAAAACTGTTAAATTGTCAGTTTTAAAACTAAGTAAAAACATTAATGTTTTCATTAGATCCCAGCACTGAGGAATGTCCAGCTTTCATCATAGCAGTTGTTTAGTTCCATGTAGGTCTAAATACTTTGCCCATAGTAGATGTCTTAGTGTCGCATGATCCTAAACTGAAAACTCTTTGTTCAGCCCTAGCTTTTGGATTTATTTGCTGTTTTTATTTTTCATGTTGGTTTTTTATGTTTCCTTTTTAGAAAGGAATCTTTTTTTCCTCTTCTTCAGCATACGTCAGAATCACAGAATGGCCAGGGTTGGAAGGGATCTCAAGGATCATGAATGTCCAACATTCCTGCCACATGCAGGGCCACCAATCTCCCCATTTACATATTTACATATGTGATGTGGGACAGAATCCATTCAGTGTAATAAGTCTGATATGCCATTAACTATCCCTTTAGTTTAAATATATCCAATTCTAAGTAAGTAACAAATATCTGATCCTTCCTGCCTTTGTTCTCCCTTCTTCTACAGGACAGAAGTCCAGATTTTCAGGCAAACAGTTCTATTTGCTGCATCATGAGCTTCTATAAGCTAGCACTATGTTGAATAAATAAAACTGTAGTGGTAGGTGAAGTTATTTAAAGCACGTTCTAAGTTTAAATGACTGTTGTGGTTCAGCTCAGCAGGCAGCTGAGGACCACACAGCTGTTAGCTCCCTCCCTGCAGTAGCACGGGGGAGGGAATCCTGAAAAAAGGTAAAACTGGACATGGAGAGCTGGGTGGCAGATTAAGGGAAAACAAGTGATAGTGATAAAAACGTATAAAAGAAGTGCTGCACAGTGCAATTGTTGACCATTTGACCACTAGTGGACAGCCAGTCCTTGAGTGGCAGAAGCCACCCAGCCAACCTCCTCAGTTTTATTGGTGAGCATGATGCTGCTATATGATACAGGGGTCAGCTGTCCTGCCTGTGTCCTCTCCTTACTCCTTGTGCACCCCCAAGGTGCTGGCTAGGCAACATGAGAAGCCCAAAGTCCTTGACTTGTATGCACTGCTCAGCAACAACTGTAATGTCAGTGTGTTATTAACTTTATTCTCACCCTAAATCCAAAAGGCATCCCGCCCAAAACAGAGACAATAAGAAAATATTTTCTCAGGTACGTCAATCACAGATAGCAAGTTAATGTCATTGAGCATAAAAATGAATAAGAAAAGGAATGTTTATCCATTCAGCTAATCAATTAGCGGAATCAATTTAACTCGAAACAGCAGAAAGCTTTTAAAACCGTATAGGGCAAATACAATCTGGATTTAATTGGGTGTAAATAAGAATGGATGTCACATTCACAAAGCTGTATTTGGCTTATACCTAAACAGCTTTTTTTTTTTTTTTTTTTTTTTTTTTAATAATGCCCTGTTTATCTTTAAAGGGCACACAGATGCGAGGCCAAATCAGATTTTGCTTGAAAGGAAGAAAAGAATGCATAAATAAATGCATTAGTACCTAGCTCAAGCATATTGTTTCAAATTCTGTAGGGCTTTTTTGAAATAACGATTGAGAATATTACAAAGTTCCTCCAGTAAATATTCTTCAGAGTGGAAAAGCAGCATGAGGCAAATATTGCTTTGAATAGAACTGAATATAGAAAGCAGGAAACAAAATTCAAAGTGTTCCATTTTTCATTGTCCTTCTATAACACAGTAACTCCATCCCCTCAGAAATCTCATGGAAGCCTCAGGTGTACTGCATCTCTGAAAATCCTATAGAATATATCTCAAAACAGAAAAAGAATGTGTGCAATTTTTTTTTTTTAATATCTCACAATATTCTGTCAAGGAACCTATGGAAGAGCAAGTGTTGGTGTCTTATCCAAATCATTCTCATCAACTGATAGCAAGGCACTGTGCTGCACCATGCATACGTTCATGTCCTCCTCAACTTCACTGAAATAAAAAGGTTTCATGCCTTGTCTCTGAAGTTGGCCTCTCAAAGACAGTTCTGTTATGTCATGTTCTACATCACATCTAGACTTCAACCTCCATGGTACTTTCTTTATTTACTCTTTCTGCCTCCAAATCTTCTCTTGTAGCAGTCTAGTTAGGACTAGTTACGTGAATATGAATAGTTACATAATCATAGCCATTTGCACAGAGGAAATTCTTAAATATGTGCCCTATGCTGATAAAATACATGTGAAAATTGCAGAGGAATGAAGAAAAATGCTTCTGCTCGGATCTTTTTTTGCTTTCATACCCATGTTTGAAAACTATTTGTTTGTCTTCTTCAAGTGGTAGAGTCCTGTCTCCCTATTCGGTGGTGGTATGTTTGTCCTCTTAGCTAGGGAGCCTTTACCTTTTTACAGTCTGTAACATGTTTTCTGCCTTTCTTCTTCCCCTGAAGGTTTCTTTTCTTTTTTTTTTTTTTTTTCTCCCCCATTTCTGATACTGTGGGTTCTTCAGTGCTTGGTGTCTTTTTTTAAAAACAAGAAATCTTCTGATAATAGATACCACTCTACTCGAATGGAGCTATCCCATTACCTTGGATGCTGCATCAGGCACCTAAACATCTTAACTGATGTCTCCTTCTGATGCAAGAAAAATGCCAATTAAAGAGATAGTGATAGATGTGACCTAATTAACAGAGCTCTTGCCACAGAACTAATGTGCATTACTGATTTATCTTCCTGCCTTCCCTCACATTCAGATTGGAGACACAGATATAAACTCCAAATTGTTACAAGCTGTAAAGTGATATGCAGAGCATGCTCTGTCTCTGGAGTAAGAATGTTTGTGCTTGGATTTGGCACAACATAACATAATAATCTGTAATTCTGGGCAGAGATGTTGGGCATTCTCACTTGCCTGATTACCTGCACAGAGCTGCTATGAAACCACATCCCCATGTCTTTTGAGGTGAAAGGTAAGGAAAAGTCCTGCTTAGAGAAGACGACCATTCATGCTGTTACCGTGAAGTTACTTGCGACATTGCCACAGAGATAAGAGAGCAGCCAAACCACTCCACCATGAGAAGATCTGCCCCAACTTTTTTCTAGGTTCCAACCCTGTTTACAGCCTCTGAGTACTATTTTAATGTAAATAATAAATAGGACAAATGTTCTTCACCAGAATTACTTGTTTAGCAGCAGTGTTCACGCTGATGTAGCAATCTGGTAAATTTGTTTCCATTATGGACAGCACTGGACAGAAATATCTGTCATGTCTGCTATGAGGGTGACAACTGCTGGTTTATTGCATCCTGGTTTCTAGAAGTCGAATCCAAAGCTATCCTCTCCCTGTATTGATTTTTGTGGATCTTCGGATTTCTTAGTGCTTATGTATGCTTAGTATTCCCTTGTCCCTTGCTAGAGTTGATTGTACTTATTTTCTATTTCTTAACCCTCTCTTTCTCTGTTCTTGCTTTTTCTTGTTTGTAAGTCAGAACTTCACACTTCCCTTTTTCCTTGCTCTGAGAGATTTACTTTTCCTGTAACAAAAACGTTAAAAACAAAATCAAAAAATCAATAAGCCCTGGTTACACCCATGTAGGAATTTCTTTGCCCCTTGAAGCCTTGTGTTTTCTAGATCCAGGAGCTGCATATCTTTTCAAAAGGTGATTGGAATTTTAAATGGCTTTCTAGATTATCTGTTTCGTCAGATATGTATTTTAAGATAATTCAGAGTATACTGATCCTTTTTCCTTTCAAGCAGAAAAATAATATAAATTGTATGTGGCAGAGGCTGCCACATTTCTTAGTTGTGTTTAGTTAAATATTAAGTTAACAGCATAACTTAGAAACACTCCATAATCAATTTTAAGAAATACTATTTGAATGGTCTCAAGGCAGCTCAAAGTCTGCTCTCAACAAGGGTTGAATTATTGAAGCACTGAAACAATGCCAGTCACAAAGCCATCTAAACCTTTCCCTGCTTTTGTGTCATTCACAAGAAAAGCACTTGTTACCTGTTTTTAATTTATATTCTTTCAATTTATGGAGGGTATTTCTGCTCCATACTTTCACTTTGGAAACAGGAGATCTAGAAATACTAATGGCAAGTTTTACGTTTCTTGAAGCTGTCAAAATAAATTTTAGCTAGTCATAAATGAATTAGTAATTATTATTCTACATACTCTGAAACTGTTAAGAGAATATCTAAGTTATAGAATGCAGGAAATTAGCTGGTACATGGGTTGTGTTCTTTCTTTCTGGGTAAAAGTGCATAGCATAAATATCAAAGCTCAGCCATGTATGACTTCCAATAAGCACTCTGTCAAATACAGGAATAGGTCTGCTCTGCTATGTAAATCCAAGCTGCTGAACAGTTAGTAAACAGCAGTTAGCTAAATGGCATTCTTCTGAAAGCTTTCAAGTTACCACTACCAGAGGATAAGTAGTTAATAACAAAAACAGCTGTATAGGCATTCTTATATGCTGTATTTAAACTGATAAATCTGCAGTGACATATATCTGTAATGGAGAAATCTGCTATTTGTGGATTTTTTCTTTCAGTAGTCATGTGTATATTTATAGCCTCTTGTTGAAGCATGGAACTCCTTTTTTAAAGGCTACTTGGTGTTTTCTGTAAACATGGAAAATAACTGCATTTTGGTTTAGAATTTCCTTGGGAAAATATTTTAAGAGAGAAAAAAAAAAGCTCTTTAGCTTTTTGTTAAGCTGAATATCTCAACAGTAAGAACTGTAACCACGGTTACCTTTACCATCACCTATCCACGAATTTGGAGGACATACACAAATCTGGAATTTTATTTTAGAAAAACATTGCTGTATATATAACCTACTCAATAATTATTGACAAGAACACCAAATTCTTAGCATTATGGCTTTATATAAGACCATGATATTTTTTCTTATAGCTCTGCAGTTCACCTTGCATAGGAATGGATACAGAAATGTCTAAAGGAGGAACCAGGTCCAGTATTAGATGTTCTTTATATTGCTGATTTATATTGATCATTTTCAGATGTCTGGTTAATTTTCTAGTCCCTCTACAGCTGGGAACAAATAGAACTACAGAAGGCACTGTCTTCATATTGTTTTCCTTTCTCCTTATTTATGTCTGTTACTTTGTCTGGTTTTAGGTTTGGAACTTTTTTGGGGTGGATGGGGGAGCTGAGAGGGTTTTGTGCAGTGTATGCAAGTTTCAGTTCCTACTAAATATTTCATAAGTGCTTTCCTTAGTATTGTACTGTTTCCAAGTATTGAACTGTTGCCTGCAGACCGGAGGGTCGAGGTCATATCTTGTGTCCTGGAAGCTGTTCAGTTTTCTAAGAGAATTTTACTAATTCAAGAAATCTGTTCTGATTTTGAGACCAGTAGGGAACTGCAAGTAGCAAATAACAGCTTTTGCCAGTACATGGGGAAATTTAAGATATGCAAAGAACAAGTACAAATTAATTTGAGATTAGCTTGGTTGCTGCTTAATAAGTGCCAATGGAAACGTTCTTCCTTACCTAGGACTGTCCACAATGATCTTGAATTTTCCATAAAAATGATGACAGCTTTTACTAAGGAGTTCAATGAATGCTATTATCTGGCTGTTTTTTGAGTGGATTTTTTCCTGTTGCAAAGAGAATTTGAAATTAATTTTGAAGTAGTAGAGTTTCAACAGAAATGTTAACAAAAGTTCATTGTAGTGGTGGATCGTGGGTCATATTGATTTGTTCTTTTCTTAATCAATGTATGAATTGAACTAGTGTATAGAGGTGGACTTGTATTTTAATGCTTCCTTGTTTAATGATTTTGTTATTTTGCTTTTGGAGAGGGTTTCATTGTGTGTTTTTCTTGTATGTATGTTTTTTTGAGCACAGCATAGTAAGAGAGAGAAAGAATTACTTTCTGTCTATATATTGTTCGTGTTCCATATTTTGATGGAACAATGTGGTCCATATTTGACAAGTCTGCATTGGTGGTCATTACAAACGATTTTCACTTTCTCCTTGTTATGATATGTAACAAATTAAGAAAGTAAATGCCTTGGGCTAGTTATGCGATGGAAATCTGTAATAAGTCATCATGCATGCATGAGTGCTGTGATCATGGTTCAGAAAGCCTGTGGAAAATTTGGCCTAAAGTCTTTTGGAAAATGTTTCCAAAATCTGCTGAGCTCTTTTCTTCTTCCAGATTAGTGGTTTCTCTCAGAGTGCAGGTTAACTTTCACATTCTTTTTCCAGCTCTATGCAAAACTCCTGATGTACTTCAAAATCCACTTTGCGTGAAAGCAAACCTTTTATTAATTGCTTCTTTAAAAAAGATAATCTGCAACTCCAATGTGTGATTGCAAATACAATTGTTTCATTCTTGTGTCTCAAGACTTTCTCTCACACAAAAGGTGGCCTTGTGCCAGCTTCAGGAGGGCTGATGTGACTTGCAAATGACAGCCTCCAGGGGAACAGGAATGCAACCCTGCTAATGCCGGCCCAGGGTGGCTGGAGCCCAACAGAACGGCACTCAGTGCTATCATACTGCTCTGTTGGGAACAGCACAGCTGCTCACTTCTCATGCACCAGTTCAGTTGTGCAAGTGATGAGTCGTATTTTGATTCTAAGTACTATCAGTATTGCTGCAAGTGTAAGACGTTTTCATATTCAGCAACTGACCTTTGCACGTGGAGCAGAAGCATGAAAATGAAAGTTTTGTTTCCCCATTGAGAACCCCTTGGCACGAGGCAGGGCTGCATGGCATGCTATCCTTATGGCGAGCACACCAGCCCCAGGTCAAGTGTCCCACGTGAGTGTCAAGAAAATAACAGCAGTGAAATGACGGAAAGCAAATCATCTGGTTTGCCTGTACTTCTGAGAGGTTGCTTTGTAAGCAGCGCGACATCTTGCTGTGGGTGTTAAAATATTTGTGACATACTGTAAGTGAAGAGTTATATATGGATAACACCATGCCTGAGATCTTGTACCTAAGCACTGCCCCCTGACTCTGTGCTCTGTGCGTGTGCGTACCTTTCAAACTCTTGAAGAGAAGTGATTATGCACTCAGCTAAGAGAGATGTCTGCTTCCTTTATTTTAGGATTCAGTATACGTTACTAGTTTGGGCTTTAGTGTCTTACAGTGTATAAAATTATCTTTATACAGGGATAATTAGGAACACTTTTTGTTGAAAAACCTGAATTTGTTTCCAAAAGAATAGTTTGAGGGGGTACAGTACTGTGTGCAAATTCAGGTCAGATTTGGTGAACAGATGTGCTTTCTTTTAAGAAATGTTTTTGAAAAGTTTCAAACGTTTGTTTATTCTATATAGAAATCATATTTAGATGAATTCATTGACAAGCACAGCAGGTTTTCTACCACAGTGTAGAACCTTGTGTACACTAAATAGCATATACTTTTTCATTTTTTGCCTTTTATAACATGCCTAGTTTTACTGCATGTTTGTGTTAATTTACATACATTTCATATACATATGGTCTGTCATTTAATTCTCCGCTGCGTCATTACACAAGAATGCCAAAGCTGATTCTAATTGTTCAGCAAACTGAAGGAATTTAGGGAGGCTGCCCAGAAATTCAACGTTACTTAAATAAAATGCACATGTATTTTAAACCTTTTAACAGACACGCTCTGTGCCATATCCCCTTTACTAATATTAAAATAAGACTTATCAGCACAAGCTGCATGAGGCTGTGCTGCTGGAGCCAAATCCTGGGATCAGCATCCAGGCCACGAGCCTGCAATCAGTTACACTTACGTTGAACTTCATGCACATTTGTCATTCTTTTGAAATCAGCAGGATTATTCACCTCTAAAGACAAGTATGTGTGAAACTGATTCCGTGAGCAAACCCTTCCTTTTTATTGGCTTCATTATGAATCCAAAAACAGGAAGAGGGAAATCTGTATTAGGGCCACAACATTTAGGTCTTAGGAATCATATTGGAGACAAAATTTAGGCACTGTCTGCTGGAAGTCACCGAGAGAGAAAAGAATCACTCAGGCAACATGCATGGTGAGCGGCAGAAGGCGTGCTCTGGGGGGGATGAAAGAGATTATGGAGAACAGCAGAGGGGAAAGTTATCCCATTGGTTCCTGAGCTGAGCCGAACCTTTTGAGGTCCTGTGAAAAATCACAAGCACGTCATGAAATGGTAGGAATGGGAGAAAAACAGTAGAGTAAACGTAGAAGGAAAGATTAGAAGTATTTTTTGGGTTTCAGGTTCTTAACATCTGGATCTAGTGAATATCTTGATGTTGCATTTTCCCAGGCAGGTTAGTTGAACATGCAGAAAGATATTTTTTGGCTCATCCTAAATGGATGACAGTATCATCCAGGAAACATTTTGTTTTCCCCAGACAGCGCTTTTTTACATTGTTCTTGCTGGATGCAGTCTGCAGTGTCATGTGCTGTATTTGCAGAATTCTTTTCCTATTAGTGTCATTGTTTAGCAATAGTATTTTAAATGTATGCAGAAACGTGATATTAATGATCTTACTTCCTTCAGTTTGTGATTTTTTGTTTGTAGATTTCAGATTGATTCTCTTAATAATAATATTCATGCTCTCCATTCACTTTGCAAATAAAAGATCAATAACAGCTATGAAGATATTAAGACAAGCTAAATGAGATCTTCATCTACATTATATGAACATAACTGCTGCAGGTAATTAACGCCTTTCACTCTGAAAAATGATTTGAAGCACTTGAGGGAATTTGGAATGATACTTTACATTTTATTCCAACTAGTAATGCAGAAAGGAAATGAAATAAGACTGATTTTATTTTCCATTTTTTGCCGTTCCTCTCTTCTCCCTGTTCTTTCTCTTGTTGAAAAACTATTGTCATTTATGTCATTAAAACATAGAATTATTGCCCCCAGACTTTCAGTGAACCACAGCTGTTGACCTTTTTTGTCAAAAAGCTTTGAATACAAAACTACACTGGGAACATTTGTAGCCCATGGACCATGACAGTACTGTAGACTTCTCTCCGGTTCTGATAGAAGAGAGTGCCAGGGGGTGTGCTCACATAGTGACTGCATTATTTTCTGGCAATTGTGGTAAAGATTTCCTTGCCTTTGTTTTTTCTGCCTCATCTCAAGTGTACAGTCATCCTTCAAACCCATTATACCACCTTCTGAATACTGTGGCTTTGTCCCTTAGGCTACAGTCTATTGTTTAAAATGTTTACCAGAGCTGTATAGATATTATATTAAGCATTGCAGCTTAACATGGAATGTGTGGATACTTGAAGCTGAGTTTAAAATACATCTTAGTTTCCTTGCTGTGTAATAGTATATTGCATTGAAAGAAAAGTTAAAACTTAACCTTTTCTAGAACAGGAAGTGCTAATTTTCAGTGAAGTCTTATGAATATTAGATTAAACACTGAATGCTAAGCATGTGAAAAACTCAAGATGTCTTTGCTTGAAATATGCCATAAACTCTTTTATTTTTCCGGGTGATTAAATTAATCACTTTTCAGTAGTGCACACCAGCTGCTGCATCTGTAACTAAACCAAGTACTTTCCCACAGTACATGCTGTATATTTCATTCTTAGAGCATTTTATTTTGACAGGTAATCTTCATCGTTCTGCATATGAGATAGAAAATCAGAAGAGTAGAAATTAAATATAAACTACAGTGAGTTTCAAAATTAGGGCCATATTTTTACTGACAAAAATAAAAGGGCACATAAAGCCCTATTTCTAGAACAGTCTATGCATAGCTTGAAGTATGAAGGCTCAAGTTTGGACCTAATTTCTTTCTTTTCCATGCAACTGACATTGCCACAGTCTTTCTCTTTGGAATGTATGAAGAAAGCAGAAAGGGTGGCAGTGGAAGGGAATTCTGCTTTTATTCTGAGCTAATTGTCTCTGTGAAACTTGACCTGAGTTGGTTACATTTATGAGAGTTTGTGAGCATAGAAGCAGTGTGATGTGAATGCAAAAATCTTACCTTTCTGATTTAATTCATTAGATTATGCTGCAACTTTTATATATATGATATATATATGTAAAAATATACATATATAAACAAAATCACGCAATGAAGCCAAACCCTTCCATAACTTAGCTTTCTAACCATGACCATAATTATGAGCATATACTTAGGCTAAATAGTCTTTTCCCTTAGAGAATAAGCACGTACATTTTTTTCTGTATCCCCAGTCAAGTTCACTTAGACATGCAAGGAACAGAAATTTTACTTGCAATTCAACTGTTATTTTGAGATTATGCTGGCTAAAGAAGGGCTCCCTTTCAGAAAACTGATTTTTATACACTTTCTCTTTCTGTTCAATCCTTTTTCTGTAATAGGGTTATATATTTCTTTAACACAAAGTTATCCTGAAAACAGAAGTCTGGATTGATATTTCAAATATATGCATCTATCACAAAACAAACAAACAAACAAACAAAAACCCTCTACCTATGAGCTAAATGTGGCTTGCAGAGCTCCTGCTTCTGGTCATTCCAGATCCCAGGAATTGACATTAGGCACATGGGCGCTGCAGTGATTAAACAGGAATGCTGCTGGCTCCTCTACTTTAGGTAGAACAACTTTACTATAGTAAAGTCCATATACGTAGCAAGAAAGATGAAGAGCGGCAATAGACACTGACTTTAGACCATTTTACAAAAATTAATGTGTGTTTTTCACTCAATAACCTTTTCTTCTCAATTAGTGGCAATATTACTGGGAGACCCAAGTGTTGAAATGTCTGGACTTATTTAGAATTGGAATATTCTGTGCTCACATAGTTTTTATATTTAATGCAAGAGCTGTTAGTAGTATACATAACGTGCAACGTTATATATATATTACCCGTGTGCTTTGTAGTCTGCAATGAATTAGCCACATTATAAAAGGCATTCTGTATTGTCTTTTTTTTTTTTTTTTTTTTTTTTTTTTTTTTAAACTACTGTCATTACTGGTAGGCCTGTATCTCACCATAAAAGGCAACCTGCTACTTGCTGAATTCTCCACGTACAGCCTGGAATGCTCCATTACTTCAGACAGCAAGCTAAGACACCTTGCAGCACAAATGCTGCCTCTAGTTATGATTTTTGGACTCTGAAAATTGTCTCTATGAGAACTGGTAGAACTGTGATCATTCAACTGTTTAAAAAAAAAGTACATAAACCATGTACTGGTTAAGAAGGCAAATGGTATAAAATTACATAAGAGTATATATTAGGAAATGAATCTCTGGATGAGGATGCACTTGAAAGTACAAGAATGAGCAATGAGTCTTCAGTGCTGGAGTAGTGTGAAGGAAAAAGAGGAGAGGAAAATTAGGGTGAGGGCTCCTTGTACTAATTCTGTACAAAGAACTTGTGGTAGTGTGTGAGCAGAACAGCTACATTGTTTGCATTCAAATCCATCTTGTTTTCCTAATTTTTAATATATTGTTATACCAAAGAGAGGTACTTTTTTTTTTTTTTTTCCCTTTATTCTTTACGTAGTTGTCATAGAACATAGAATCTATTTTCTTTTTGTGGTACTTGCAGCAAAGAAGATTCTATATTCAGGAATAAAATGCTTATTATATACTTAAAATTATCTCCAAATTCTTCATAATAGATGAGGAAACAAAGGGAAGGTATATTCTTTAGTGATCTTGTACCTCTGCGTTTTAGCAAACCTTCTAAAACTATAAAGCAATTATAGTATGTTTTAAAAAGTGATTTTATTGGCAGATGGCAAAGCCATGGAAGTAAGTGTGAATTGAGGTTAAAATACTGAATTGAGTAATGCAAGAAGAAACACTCAGAGCAACAGGGATCTAGAAAGTGGGGTCCATTATGCTAGATACAGCAGGGTGCTGGTGCAGTAGTTGTGATCTACTGGTAGGATACCTTTCATATTGCTGTTTTATATTGGTTATATATTGGTTAGGTAATTAATGTTCATCTTTAGAAGAAAAAATGAAACCTTAGATTATTCAGGAGGTCCTATTTACTAACCTTGCTGTTTTGAAAATGGTGGTTTAAACATAGTGGTGATCTTTTCATACTGTAAGCTTATTTCAAAATGAACAGACAAAAAAAAAACTAACCAACCTACTTATCTAACACTGCTGTGTCTAGATAATCTGGAGGGGAGAAATTTATCTACGTAAATTCTGAAAATAAAATACAAGCATGAAAGATCAAAAATAAAAGCAAAAGAACATTTTTGAGCATATTAGATGCAAAAACATTGAAAGCTATTCATCTGATTAAATTGTAAAAGCATTAACTTTATCTTCTGCTAAAAACATTAACGCAATACGTAATTGGTATTAAGAATATCCTCAAAGAGGAGCATTTCCACATGCCTAGATTTTATTTTGCCCTCATTAAACTTTATTCTGAGTTGAATATTTCCTGTCTATAGTGTAAGGATTATTCTTGCTCTACAAACATCTTAAACTTTGAGTTTTATCACATTTTACTACCTGAGCATTTTCTAGATGTTGATTAGCTAATGACAGACAAAGAGGACTTATTGGCCCTTTAATGTTTATCAGGAGCAACAGGTAAGTTCTTTGAGCATTGATGGCTTTTAGGCTATGTTACAGCCAGCATGTACATTATAACTAAAATTCAGTACAACCGTGGATTAAGATTGAAGAGTGAAAAGAATGGAAAGTGGCCTTGTGCGGGACTGCCATCTACCTTTACACTTTAATGTCAAAAAACCTTGAAGTAATAATATAAAAAAAAAACCTATTAGTTTGTCATTGTATTCATTTCTATATTACCCTATCTTGAACTCTTTGTTTGCAACTTTGAACTGATAAGCTTTTTGAGACAGGATTTAGCTATATGTGCATCATAACATATCCCTGATCTTCAGCTAATCTAATTGGATAAAGTTGAGGATTGCTGTTTGCATTAATTTGTATCGTAATAAAATAAACTCATGTTGTTATCTATGGGCTGAATTTATTTCCTCATGAGCTCAAGATCAACCAGATGCTTAGAAGTCAAGATGTTGTCACAAAATGGAAGATATATTCAAATAAAGTCTAGACTTACTATCTCTCTTTCCCTCCCCCCCAGCATCCCCTTTTCCCCACCCCCATTATCTCATGAACTTTGCTTCTCACCATAAATTTGTCTGATGCTGACATTTTCAAGATAGTAAGTCTAGACTTTTGGAAACTCTAGAGACTAATGAAAAAGTCATTGAGGTGGTTCTTAAGTTTCTTGGCCTGTGTTTCCAGGGCACCTTTGACAATCAGTGTTACTTTAGTATTTCCCCTCCACATTTAGAGGTCTTCTCCATTAGCTTCTGCCTGAAGATAATCTTATGGACAAGCAAATGTTTATGATAGGGATTTTGTGGTTGTATGACCCAGTAGGATGTTTCATTAACTACTCATGGCCTCTCCAGTCCCAGTAAATGTTAAGGATCTTTGTTTTCGCCATTTTTTGTGAGCGGATGGTTCCTGCTTCTGGGTAGATGATATTGACCATACAAAAATAAGTAGAGGATGGGGATTTGATTTTGCTTAGTGCTAAGTACTCACTAGTAGCAGATACCATATGCAGTCGGCATGTGAGATATGATTTTTGCTACGAGAAGAATTTAAATAGTTTATTTTCTCAGACACCCCAACTTATTTGTTTAGAGACTCTTGTGCAGACATAACAAAGACTTCAGCAGGCAGCAGAATTCTCTTTTTTTTGATAGTTTACAGCTTGTAAGGTGATGATGAAGGAACAGAATCATACTTCAGAAGAGAGCAAGTATGGTAAGAGAAGAGTGCAAGGAGTACAAGAAGGGGTCAGACCACTAGCAGACATCCATTAAACCTCTGTGCAAGCTCATTAAAAATATTTTACATGTAAATGCATTTTATCACTTTCTGCTAATAAGTCTAAAGGAGATACATATTTGAGGAATGTCACCTGTTTTTCAAAATAAGAAGTTTGTCTGAGAGTTAGTGCTTTTGTAAGTCATGCTTGCGCTTCTGAAAGCCTTGATGAAATTCCCTTTTCTCTCAACTGTTATAATTAATAATGAAGCAATGAACACAGATGAACATCTTAAAAAGGCAATTAATCCAGATGGCAGGCATTTTTGCAAAATCATTCATGACTGTGCTTTTGAGGAATTGAAAAAATGCTGTAAATCACAGGATTATTCTCAGTGTGGCAAAATGTTATTTCCATTACTGATCTTGAATTGATTTTTTAAATAGGAATTATTATGATAATGAAGATTTGCATCCATTCTTAAAACCTCTAATTCCCAGTGAGCATATGTTTAGGAGTAAACTGAAATCAGGCAATGTAAAAAAGTCTTATTTTCAAAGCCTCTCAGCTCAAATAATTGAGTAGATATTTCAACCCTGCAATTAATACAATTGCTTTTCTGTTGCTATGATGTATTGACTGTATTCAGCCTGTATTAAACATAGGAGGCTTTAGTGGATTTATAAAGATTTTTTGAGACATATTTGAGTGTCATTCTGTAATCCAGTCACTGGTGCAAAGAGATTTTGTTTACAGAGGTTCAGAAGTGCCTGACTCTACACCAACCTGCTGGCAGAAAATGCTGTATCAGCACAGCACTTCTTGACACTTACTGAGCTGAGAGCTGAGCACTGTACACACTGAGAAACCTCATTTACATCAGTGACTCTCACTCAAGACATTGTGTAAAAGTAGTTTACTGTTTGGTGGATATTGATAATCACATCTGTTCTGTCTTGCCCCAAATCTTCTTGTTTGCTGTTGGCATTTGTACCCACGTGCAAAGATGTGGTACAGCAACAGTATATAATTTTATTGTCTCTTCACAACTGTGCCGCCTTCATTAAAAAATAGCTCTTTTACTACAAGAACAAATTTCCAGTTTCTGCCCAAAATTCAGCACATACAACTATATGTACTAGTCAGGGTTTTTTTTAATGCCCAAATGAAACTGCAAGGTTATTCCATGAAAAAATGGATGCCATCTCAGATGTGATTATAAACATGGTCCTACATATGCAGCATCAATAAGCATCAAAAGTCTTACATTTAACGGTCATAGAAAATATTTTGTTTTCTAAGTTACTGGCCTGATAGTCACTTGGATTCAATTGCTGTAATGCCTTTCACTCGGCATAACCATGCTCACTTACTTTTTCTCTGCTTTCAAACTTGCATTTGCTTTTTGCCCAGTCAGCATTGGGCTAAAAGAAACATATGTAATAGCTTTGATGCATCTATCTGTCTCAGTTTTCATCTAGTCTTTTCTGATACATCAGTACCTGTTTTATATGGTATATTCACATGCCTCTTTGACCTTTCTTGGGAGGTTGATGAATGTGTTTTTAAGCATCCATAAGTGAATTGTAATATATGCTAAAATTATATATTTGCAATCTTTCTGCCAAAATGAACTACAGTGGATGGCTTGTGTCCACATAACGTTGGAATGTGCATGCTCATAAAATTTTACACCGGACATTTGACATCTTGCCAACATTCATTTGCTATCACATCACCATCATTTCCTACTTTAAACTTGTTAGTACCAAGTGCATATACAAGCATAGTTGTAAGCTCCTTATAATATTATATATTTAGAGAGGAAGGAAAGATGAGGCCAGAAAGAATATATAAACGTCTACTTAAAGAGTAATACTAATGTTTGGACTTATTTAATGCAGTACTAGACAACTGTATGAGACATATACATATGAACAACTATAAGAAAACTTTCTGCTATTCTAGCTGTATGGGAAAAGCTACACATTCTAGGAACTTTTATTAAGCTGAAGAAAGTTTTTGCCCATAAGTAGAGAGAACTATTATATCTTCGTTAACATGTACATAAGCTGTAGTCCAGGAAATCACAGCTCGGAGGGCCCTGTGTCATCTGAAAAGTATAATGAAATGAACTGTTTTTTTATGAAAAAAAAAAAAGTCAACACTATTTCTTCTTTTGGGTAGAATTATAATTAGGGAATGTAAAGGAGTATTGTAAACTATATGTCTCCTACTTGTGTTATGGATGTCTTTTTATTTTGTACATTAGAATAGGGTACCAAGATTTGATTTTATGTTAAATTTCGGTTAAATTCTATAGTTTTATTTTGCCTGCTTGTGAGAACTAATTAGGAGACTATTTACTCTTGGTTTTGATTTTAATACATTAGATATCCTGGTCCTTTCTTCGTAATGCTGTTATATCTGGGAACAGAGCATGGATTAGGTTCTGGCAACATAAAATCACTTAAATTACTATTTCTGTTATTTTTTTTTTTAACGACAAGACATTGCTATTCCAATTGACATTCCAAAATCTGTTGTTTTTTTTTGTTTTAAAATGAAGTGTATACATGTACACTCCAAATCCTAATAAGTAGTTCCATATTTGAAAGAAAATATTACTATTGTGGTATATGTAGTAGATATACCACATAGTGCATACCCGCACATTCACATAAAGCAAAGCTTTATGTAAACAGGGGTCTACTCCTTCAGCTGGGAGGAGGATCAGGAGGTCTTCCCTGGAAGTGCAGATCCTTGATGTCAAGATACCAAGATGACCTTCAAAGAAGAAAGACGTATAAGCTGTGATATGTGGGAAAAGAAAAATGGAATCAGAGAGGAAAGCATATTAAGTTAAGGGAGGTGAAGATTTTTCCCATAGGTTGAATCAAAAAGAAAATACGGCGGGAGACAAATACAAGAGGGAATATAAGAGGAATGAATGACCTCAGAAGCTTGAGATTCTTCTCAAATTATCCTAATTTTTGGACTTTACCTGAACCATTTAGGTTTTCATACTGATTTTCTACATTACGTCTGTATGAACTCACACTATAAGAAACAGAAGTATTTGAAAGAAAATGAACAAACGAGTCTGGTCCTTATTAGCAAAAGAAAACAAAGAACTAAAGCAAAATTAATCCCCTTTGTAAGCGTATAAAGTTAAGAGGCACAGCGTTATGAGACAAACAGCAGAACAATTGTATCTGAAGTCTGTAATAAGATTTACAACATTATATTTTAAGGATCTTAAACCCATGTTTATGAATGCTTTGCCTTTTATTTGAATCTTGTGAAACAATATCATTTTCCAGGATTTCTCTTCTTTGGGACTAAAACCTATGGAAAATTAGAACTTGAACTGCAGATTGTTCAAGATTTCATTTTGACCTGGCTGTTACTGGAGTTTGCTTCTTAACTGCATTTAGTTTGTGCCATTTAGTCAGTCTATTTCAAAGATAAATTTCATATGTTGTTTCATGAGAGAGTGTTCTGCCATTGATCTATTTCTGAAAATGGAAATGCTTCTTAGAATGATGTTAGGTATTTTGGGTCTTTGAGTAACAGGCATGTGAAATAGAAGTGGTTGGATGCACAAAAATGGGCATTGTTAAAAAAAAAAAAAAAAAAGTGTTGGATTTTTGGTGCTGTTCTTTCTTCCAAAACTTACGAAGTTGGTGAGAAAATGATACATTCCTTACAGCATCGTGTTTAGACATAAGCTTCTCTCTACACCTTGCTCCTGAAAAGCATAGACCTCACCACTCCCTCAGCATTCAGAACAGCAGATTTGTTGTGGCTTCACATTTGCAGCCCAGTGTAATAGAATAGTACCCAGAGCAGCAAATAGAGCATGGACAAACTATTAAGTACCATTTATTTCTATGGAACACCAAGTGTTCTCATATCATCTCTTTCTGATTTTATTTTAAATTAATAAAAAAATAGAATTCTGTCTAGAATTGAGAATAACATGACTAAAATTCTAGGATTGAGAGAATGTGTTATATGTGGCATGTGAGAGGGTAAAAACCTTCTAAAACTCATACAGCCTAAAGCAACTTTAGTTCTTGATCAGGAACTGATGTAAGTGAAGTTGATACTTTTTTTTTCTTCAGTTTCTTTTCGTATATGAATGAAATCACCGTGGGCTGTAACTGTGGATATTCTAACAGACAAATTCAAGTTAGGAATGCCATCTGCATTATGTGTTTAGTATTTGGGTGGGTAACAGTAAATGTTATGTAACTGTTAAGATTTGGATAAAAAACAGTGTCTTCCTATCCCCTTGATAGGCCCTCATCCCCTGAGACACTGAACACTCATTTTCTCTGTTAATCATTCAGCCCATTACTTTAAACTAACAATTGCATCAGATAATGTTTTTTAGCTTATGTATCCTAGAACTAGTAATCCCAAAAGATTAATAAGATAGCTAAAATTAATCAAGTTTAATCAAGGAAAAGGATTAACATTGTAATATTTTATTCTTGTTGTCAATCAGTCAAAAGAATATGCAATACAGAACCTAATCCAGAATGATGTAACATTTCAGCATTTCAAACCCTCCCTATGTTAAAAAATTAACATTAAATTTCTGAATATGTAAAACAGAATAAAAAATCGGTGTCCACTGTATTAATTCCATGCCCACAATGTTTTAAAACAAGCTACAGTTAAAAATATAAAATAATATCAAATATAATGCATGAATAATCCAAACATGTGGCATGAATAAATTGATTAGAACCAGTCATTTAATGTGTAATTCATCTACAAAGAATTCCTGATGATGGAATTCTTTCCTGCACTGCCATTTTCAAAAAAAGCTGTGTTGATTAGCAGAGATCCAAGACCATTCTTTTTCTGACTTTTCACTTGATATTGTTTTGTTTTGTCAGAATAAATTTTCATACCTATCTTTGAAGTAAAGCATTGACTCTGTCTTCCAAAGATCTTCTTTAATCTTGCTCTGAACAGAAAGTTCATTGTATTCTGTTTAATCTTGCTAAGAATGCACCTTTCAAGGCCAATTTTTGTCCATTTGTAGCCATGGACAATAGAAATTAAAAAAATATATGCTAGTTCACCCATTACATTTTCCTACTAGAGATAACTACTCCCCAGGCAGCTTTTTCTGCTTCCTGAGCTCCTAATTTTGAATAATAACTAGCTTTTCAAAATAGATTTTCAGTGTATGCAAGACTAGAATTAAAAATATAAACAAGAAAATTTGTTTTTAAGTTAAACACTGATTTTAGTTGGTGTTTATTTAAGTGTGTTATTTACGTTAATTTAAGAATCTACATTTCTTTGGGTGTAATAGCACTGCAGGGAGTGAGGCCATATAGTGCAATAATTCTAGCAGTGAGTGGTCTATTATTCTGCTAGAAGAGGTGGGATATGCTGCTGCTTCACCTCTCTGTCTTTGCTGTTGTTTTTTTTTCAGTCTTTGTCTTATCTGCTGAGAGTGTTTTCCAGTGTGCTTGTGTCCATTCCAAATACTATTTATAATACAAATTTATGTTAACAGTACATTTAGTTACAGATCTCTCCCTCCTTTGGAATAAACATGCCTCTCCCTCGCAGTTCCAATGAAGAGCAGAGATCTGAAAAGGCCCACATTAGCATGGTAATGTATTGTGCTTCTGACTTCAAAATAAATAATAAGTAAACAAACATGTCTTTGTCTGACAAGTTTTGTCTTGGGCACACCCACTTATCCTTCATCAGCCAAGATAAATTGCTTCAGAGGGAGGACTTCCATGTTCACTGAAGGAATGCAGAAATTCTTTCTATTTTGTACATTCTTGGCGTCTTTCCTTTGTTATCAATTCCGTGTCCTTTTTTTTTTTTTGTTTTGTTTTGAAGCTCTGCTTGGGAAAAGAGGTTATAAATATTAAAGCTCTGCATGGCTTCTTAAGAATGATTTGGGATTTTTATTTTGTTTTGTCTTAAATATTCTTTGTTTCTGCTATTTTTACATCAGAGCTATGCTTCCTCATCCAAGTAGTGTATTTTTAGCTCATCTTGATAGTTGAAAAGTTTTTTTATTAATTGGAGAGAGATTACTTTTGGCTTTCTTCTTTTCCAATACTGTTGTAATACTGCCAGCACTGAGAAACACACACTTAGAGCAAATCCTGCAAATATTATATGGAAGATGTAGAATTTATATTCTGAAAGTATTTTAATGAATCCCCTGCCATAAACAGCAAGAGGTTTTTTTATGCATTGGAATGTATATCTTAAGTTGGACTTCATGAAGAAACATCCCAAGTCATTGTTTGTAATGTCATAGGATTCTGTAGTTAGGCTGAGGCTGATACAGTTTCTATACCATGACTGACAATACAATGTGTTTCTGGCATGGCTTGAATTAGATGAGAATTTCCATTTTTCCTCCTGTAAATATTTATAGTAGTTATTGACACATACTTGAAAAGCCAAGATTTTGACTTTTAACTGAGGCATATAGATATATGTGTGCCTCTAGCTGTAGACTCCATTTTTGAGCTCAGGTTCCCTTTCCCACAGTTCTAGAAAAATAAAAATTTGTAATGAACTTTTTCACATAAACTATTTCATAATTCCCTGTGTTTTGTTTGCCTGGGTTTTAAATAGCCTAAATAGCCCTTTCTCCTAATGTTTGAGGGTAGCGTACCGATCCTTCAGTCATTTTTCACAATCACCTAAAGCTCTGTAGGGCAGCAGTGGGAAAGCATATGGAATATGTAATAAAAGGAACAGTCCAAGCACAATGCAAAAGGAAAAAGAGTAGTTTCCATATTTGGAAGGTCCATAAATTACTGTAGCCCTTGGATCAAATATTTGTGTGGAATTGCTGGACCATTTAAGCAGCTACTCATTAAAACCATGTAGATGCTCAAACAATCAAGCTATCATTTTACCTGACATGTGAACTTACTGCCAAGGAGGAAAGGCAAATGTGCCTTGATAAGCAGCATACCTGTACTTTTAAAGGAGGGTAGATTCTCACATATGCCGTCCTTCTCCACACAGACGTTTCCTTAATGGCATACTGTGAGCTTTGCAGATATAACCCAAACATTTGAGTCTCAATGACGGTAGCTGCTGATTTTATGAAAAAAAAAAGCCTATGAGCAATAAAGAAGTTTTCCTTGTAGGTTACTCCTTTTTTCTTTTTTTTTGTTTGTTTGTTTGTTTGTTTTTATGTTAACTTGTACTGCACAGGAGCACTGTGTTTTTCTCTTGTAAAGTGAGCACTGCAGAAATCACAGGATCCTCCAGAGCCGCAAAACCATTCTCATGGGGATCTACATTTCAGGGCTTCTGCACCTTAGTCTTCCCCCTTCCAGTTTCTCAAACACAAGGAAGAGGGACGGGTTTGCTCAGCTATAGTAGTTTGCTCATAGTTTAATTAATCTTCAACTGCGTTCACTTTTTGGCAGCCTTCCAGCGGAGTTCAGCAAGGAAGGTGGCTATCACTCATGCCTGTACCTGCCTTCTTCCTCTTCCAGAACTGGGGAGGTTTCTGTGCGGGTTCAGGAGTGGCAGTGGCAGCCATCAGTCCTCTATGAACGTACCTCAATGCAGGGTGGCCTTCAGACACAAAATTTTGCGGTCTGCCTTTGTTTAACACACTGTGTTAAACTCTGTTTTTTTCTAACCCAGACTCCTCTCTATAATTGCCCAGGGTGTTTTATCTCCTCAATCTTGGCCTTTCTTCATGCCTTTATTTAAATTCAGCTTTTAAATTTTCCCTGTGCTTTTCCTTTCCAATTCTTGATTGCAACTGTTATGATCAGCTGCTGCTTTGTTCTTCCCTCTGATCCTTTCACCACCCCGCTGAGATGAGGTCCCTCTTTCTTCAGCCCCACGTGACCTGAGTGGGTGAGCAGAGAGCATATGACAGAATTAATTTGCAGGTGTCTCCATCCTTTTGCTTTTGACATCCTGTCATTTACTATATCCTTATGTCTAGGGGGAGGGGTGTGTATTTCTTGGAGTTGTGCAATGCTTTTCTAGGTTAGCATTGAGCAATCTTTATTTCAGAGGCAGTTTTTATATGAGGATGTACTTTGTAAGGGTAAAGACTTTCAAATGTTTTTCCTTTAAAAACAGTTGAGTGTAGTAAAATGGAGAAGGCAGTGAAGTAGCGGTATCATTGTAAAGCATGTCTGCAGTTACCCTAAGCCATGAGGACATAGTAGTTTGCAATAGATCAAAAATGCTGAGCAGAAAATATAAAAGTAAAAATAGCAAGATTCATTGCTACATGTTCCTTTTCATCTTGGGAAATGGCATACGTTGAAGGTTTGGTCTCCCCCCACAGGCAGTTGTCTCCTGGTGAGGTGAGGCATGTCTGTTTGCAGAAGTGTGATGTGAGTGACTTGTGTGTGAACTTCTTGTTTGCCCTTTCATTTGTTTACAGAAACTGGGATGATTTCCCACAATGAGTGGAGTATTCCTCCTGTACATCCTTTGCATGTCTCATTGTGCCTGGTGGGCATCTCTCATCCATACCATTAATTACATTTCCAGACTGGGAAAGGTAAAGAAAAGGTAATCTGTGCCATAATGGAGGCAGGTCTGAATGAAGAATGCTAATATATATTAAGTGTGCACTTACATCTAACATTTATTTATTTGCTGTTCAATTTCTTTCTCAGTATTCCAGTGTGTTTTTTGTTGTACAACTCATTTTGCTTTTTATGTTTGGTGACACCCCAAAAACTAACCATTGTTCTTAATTATTTTGCCCTGTTCTGGGAGAAGTGTGTAAGTAAAAACGTCCAAAACCGTAGTCTTTGTGGACAGCACTAGAGATATTACTTCCTTGGAATACTTCAGCTGTGCCTTGCCTTAAGGGAAATCATCTTTTTCTTTAATTGTTTTCACTGTTTTAAACATTTCTGAGGATTAGAAGTGAGATCAGCTGAACACACAGTGTGTATTTGGGGAAAGGAAGGATGAATACTAAATGAAAGTGACATGAGTACCCACATTGCTCATTATGAATTTCACATTGTATGTAAAAAGGGCAACTGCTGCTAACAAATCATCAAAAGAAGACTCCATTTTGTTTTTCTCTGTTTTAAATAACCAAACTCATAACAAATGTGTGAACATCTGTGATGAAAAAGCAAAAGAAAATAAATGATGGAAAGCAAATTTTTAGTACTTTACTGCTCACTGCTCACAGTGGTGGTTGGTGATCAATATTATATGATCAATATTATAATTCACAATCTGTGGTGAAATAAGAAACCAAGCTGAATTATTAAAAAAAAAAAAAAAAAAAAAAGGAAATATTTGACTTGGGTTTTTTTAAAAGCTTGCTCTTAAGCTTGCTTCATTGCAAGACTAAATGGACTGATTATGATTTGCTTGTGATAAATGATAGAAGTGTTCAGGTTTCTTTCTCTTGCTGTATGTTCTTAATGTCTGTGGAAATTACTGATATTAAGATATTTGAAAACGAGGCCAAAAGGCAATGCTGTGCAACGTTGTTTGTGAACTGATTTGCAGACAGATGTAAGATTCAGTTCAGAACCAGAACTCACTGAGACGCATCATCTTCTCCTAGCATCTTTGTAGGAAGAAAGTTTTATTTGCTACAAACAAATTTATTTCCAGGCATCCTAGATTGTTTAAATCGTATTTCAATGTGTGTGAAGCTTTTGAATCGGAGCTGGCATCCCTTCTGGGAAACTGAAAAAGTTTGAACACCTTTGTGCTGTTGCTTGGTTTGCTTTTTAAAGTAGTGCTCTGATAAATCACCTTTTTTTATATTAAACCAGAGGTGGCCAAACCAAGCCAAACAAACTCGGTTATCTTTACAATGGGACAAAGCATTTGACCAACTGAGGAAGGTGACAGATTGAATGCTTAAGCCAACCTGTCTAATAAGGGAGTCTGTAACAGTTCTCCCTGTCACAGAAGGCTCTTTTACATGCTCTATTTATAATGTCCTGTTGCCATTTTATTGTGCCTTTAACAGCTATGCAAGGATGATTAAAAACAGTCCCCGAGTTTCCTGTGTCACTTTTCACTCATCATCACTGCTATGAATGGTGATAGTTTAAAGCTCCCCATGCTCATTAGCTAATGTTTGGGAGAACATAATATTGGCCTCTTTCTTCTTATTATAAATGTCACAAATCTGTATTATTAATTTTCATTGTCATGCTTATGGGAAGGATCCAAATCTGGAAATTTAAATAACAATTTATCTTCCTTGTTTTTTGGTCTTCAAATTCCTCTGTGCAAAACTCCATTTGACACAGCATAACTCTAACATTAGGTTCCCTGCCTTTGCTTAGCAACACAAATAGGTTTTACACTTTCCAGGCTTCTCCTGTTAACTTCTGAAGCTGATTGTTGCCACTGGTGTATCTTTGTTTGCTATTTATTTGTTACTAAGTGTCACAGCTCTGGACAGGCTCCCCTGGCTGGATGCTCCCCAAGCTCTGGCTTGGGGTCCCATCACCCTGGGGCTGTGTGCTCTCAATCTTCCTGACTTTGAGCAGAACCAGGCTGCCTTTGGCTCTCTGCTTCTACATGCTTGCTGAAGATGTGCTCTCCTAATTCCTCAGACCTTCTCACTGTTGCTTATTCTGTATTTGTTCTGGCTCTCCAGGAAAATCCTTATGCCTAAAGCATTACACTCTACTTCTTCAGACTGAGATGGAAATTCTCACTCCAAACTTTTGACATTGCAAGAAATATAGTGAATCCAATAGAAAGAAATGTCCTTCTGCCCTATTCACACTATTCTCTTTTCGGATTAGGAGCAAAGCCTTCAGAGAAGGTTTTTCTTCAGAAACTTGCAACCTATTTCTTGCTGCCAGTCCACTCCCTTCTACCTTTGCCATTATAAGTTAGGAAAGTTCATTCTTTGGCCTGAAACCTGAGCCTTTGTTCATCTCTCTCCTACTTCTTGTCTCATCTGTCTTCTTGACTCACCCTATTTTCATGGCTTTTAAAAAGTGTTTAATACTGTGCTCCCTTCAGATTGCCCCAGGAGGGTGGTTCTCCCTTCCCAGGCAATCCTTGGGAAACTCGCTGCCCAGCTCAGCACATTCTTGAAGTGTTAGCAACATCTCTGCTTGTTCTGTAGTTTCTCTCAAACAGAAGCTGTCAGAAGACAGTGTCCTCATCACATTTGCTTGGGGTGTGAAATAGGGGGGAAAGAGCGAGGATGTAGCTCGCTGGAAAAAGAGCTGCTGGCTGATGTGGAGGTGAGGCATAGGGCCTCAGCAGGATCAGCTTTTGTACACAGCATGGCTTCACTGCTGGCTGCCTTAGGCTCTGCAGCAGCTGGCATACTCGGCCTCCCAAGCAGCACCCATCCTTTGTGCCCAGTCCTGAGACCCCACCTGCCCATGGCTGCTGTTGCAGCCAAGCTCTGCACTCTGGTGCATTGTGCTTAGTCCAGGGAGTGATTTCCTGAAGGCATAGGGCCACCGGCACCTGCACAGGAGCTGCATGTCTTGGGGATGGGCTGAGCTCCAGATTTTCACTGGATGTGTGGAACAGCTGCTCCAGATGACTCAGAAGAAAAAAAAAAAAAGTGGCAGCAGGTAAGGCTGTTCCAAAGTGCTGGTTTCTCATGCATTCGTGCACTTAGAACCACACCTCAGATTTGTCATTTAAGAGCTACTGCCAGCACATTCTGCAGCTGACTGGTGCCGGCTGTTGTGGGAGCCCTTGAGCTCCACTGGAGCCCCTCCTTTTGTTGCACAAAGTGGCTGTTGCCTGTTCCACCCACCCGCATGCAGGCCATGTTCCAACAGGGATGAGGTGGAATGAAAATGTGCTCAGCTATCAGCAAGGAACTAGTGGTTATTGTGGTTCTCAGCCTATATGCTTCCTCTAGGAATTTAATTAATTTCAGGAACATAAATGAAAAATGCATCTAGAGGGTTTTTCACAAGGTAGAAATGCCTCCCAATTTTGTTGATTTTTTTTTTTAACCTGTTGTACAGATTGCATAAATGTGTGACTGTTCCCTGTTTGGACAAAAAAAAAAGGTATTTGATGGAGGATGACTTCTTAGTGCACATGCCTCAGTTATGCAGATAGTCATTAATCAGTTGCTGTTTGTATTGGGTAATAAATATACTGTTAATGAAATTGGCTTGGTGAAACAAAACTTTTAAAATGGTTAATAGAAAGATACTACAGGTATTTGTATTAAAAAAAAATATTGAAAGGAAGAAGGATCATGACTTACTTTTGTCAGTGGTCTTATTATAGGAATGAGAGCCTTCATTCCTGGAAGTGCTAGGGTGTTTTTTTGTTGGCTGAATGTTGCCCATCATAGTAGTCTGTTTGTCATCTGAACTGTTCTGTGAAAATGGAATTCATGTTTCTAGCCAAAAACATATTAATTTTTACTTTGCACTGCTGTTGTATAACAGATGATCATGAACTGAAATGCTCAGTGTTCCAATGTGGTTCAGTGGCTCATAAAACTGAATAATATTTTTCCTTCAGATCATGCTTTAATTCTATCTGGGGATGAGTAAAACTGTTGAATTAAAGAATACAAATATTTGAATTGTGAAAATGTGTTGGGATTTGTAAATATATTCTTAAAATTCATTTGTCTGAGGCTTGTCTTGTAGTAGGAAGTATCAGAAATCTCTCAGAAGAACAATGTGCAGTTCCTGAAATGTTTATGGAAAAGCAACAGTTTGATGACCATCAAAATAGGAAATACAGCCTGCAAGTTGTCTGAAATTTCAACTATTGTGTGTTTTAATTGGAAGAAACATAAAGTATCTCTCCGACAAACTGCTATTTCCTCATGGGCTTGGCATCAATGGGAACGTGGTTACTTTGGAAATACCTTACAGGGCTTATTGAGAGATAAGATGTCTAGTTCATTAAGTGTCTGTCCCTATTACTTGTGTGGCAGACACACTCAAAAGACATGGGTCCAGTTTTGGAGAATTCACACTAGGGGCCTGTTTGATTTCAGCCGCTACGATCCGTCACACTCTTGGAAGTTCTAGCATTGTCAGCTGCTTCTATACCTACACTGGAAGTAGGATAAAACCACGGACTCTATTAGTTAGGTCTTGGCGATAAACATTTGCACCAAATCCCCTCAGTCTTATTTCAGTCTGATCCCTTTTAAGAACCAAGGCTTGTCATGGCACACCGCTTGGAGTAGATGAAATCTTCCTGAGTTAGGAGGGATCTTAATCATGTGTCAAGGCATTTGAGAGATCTGGAGAGACAGAGGTTCTGGAGCTACATGGACTCCTGAAGGACTGTCTGAAGCAAGGAATAGGCAGTATTCCAAGCAGGTGCTCAGAGGATGTGTCAAAGGAGGCAGCCACAAGCCAGTTTGGGGTTCAGGTTAAGAGTTTTCATTCCAGACAATCTCTATTTATTCAGGCATAATAGAAAAACTCCATTACTGGATCTTAACTATTCAGCTGTGGTGTATTTTTAGGTTGATATACACTTTACTGTGGTAGAAAGCAGGAAACTCAGAACACTTCTATCTTATAAGTACACAAAAGTGTATTATGTATACAAAGAATATACAATTTTGAAAGGGCTCTTAGGCCTCCTTGTAATGTTTACCTTAAGAGTATTGCCATTCTCAGTGTATTGATAATATTTGCCTGAAAAAGAGATGCCATCCCTTGGATTTCCTTCTTCTTGGTGAAGCTGCATTTTTTGCTCTGCATATCTAGTAGCACAAAGCCTGTTTTTCTACAAGTTGCTCTGTTTTCAAAGATAATAGGTAGATGTTCGAGGTCCAGCTTTTCTCTTCAGTATTATGTGTGTGGCTCTATTTGCATTCTCTCAGCTTATGTTTTCTCAGATGCAGAAAATTATGTAATTAGTTGTGGGGTCTCATACCATCATTTCAGAGATGTTTCCCATTTAAATTAAAGGCCTGTTCCTCAACCCAATCAGTAATTGTCTAGATCTTTTAAGATCTCCTTCAGCTTGGTTTAATTGTTAAACATTAATTTAGTGGGAAAAAGGCTTCAAAGGGGAAAAAAAGAACTGCTGGAGGGGCAAAATATTAATAGGTGCTTAAAAGAAAAACTGTAATTCTTCCCTTTCTAAGCTTGCAGCCCTTCAGGCCTAGTAGAAAAGAAACAGTTGACTGTATTACAGGATTATATTGGTTTCATTGACTTAAAATGAACTGAAAGCAGCTGTAGGGAGATTTACCTCAAGTCTTTATTATTAGCCATATGAGGCAGAAAGAAAAACAATGTTTTGTTTGAATCAGAAAATACAATTTTCAATGGTGGTTTAGAAAAGGTTATCTAAAGAGTGCATTACTTTGCAATACGGAAAAAGGTGAATAGAAAAATTCTGTTTTGCCAGCATTATATTCCATAGAAGAGATTTCAGCCAAGAGAAAAGAAAAAGAAAAAAAAAAAAAAAAAAAAAAAAAAAAAAAAGCTGTCTTTTACTTGTAGGATCTTTGTTTTCTTTTATTTCTGATGGATAATCTTTGAGTATGGTATACTTGATGTCTCTTACTTACTAATGACAGTAATACTTCACTTCTTTGGATACTTCTACCATGCAAATGGCAATGAAGATCAAAAAAAGTTCTGCTTTTTAATGAAGAAAATTCTTCAAAAGTCTGCATCAGCATGGGTTTCCCTTTAAGATTTCTACTCTCAGCTGTTAAAAAACCTGATAAAGAAAGAATTGTGTTTTTTTTAATGAAAAAAACTTTGGAATACAAGTTCAGAATCTCTTTTAAAGATACAGAATATTTTCTTATACTGAAGCTCTTAAAATATTTGGCATCATTTTTGGTATCATACACTTTGTTGGAAACCATACATATCATTAAAATATTTCAGGTTTCTAAACTATGTTTAATTATCTAGGTAAATCAGTTCCTTCTCAAAGGAGAGTCTTCAGAGAGAGATGTGGTTATTACTATCTGCAGCTTTTTAGCTTTGGAAAATATACTGTTGCATTCTTATACTCTGTGTATGCAGTTGTGCACTTTGAAAGTTCTCTTACACTTCATATTGACTTCATATTTTTATGCAATTTTTCATAAATTTTCTGCTGGGACAGTGACTTTTTGAGATATTGTAATTGGTGACTTTTAGAACCTACAGCAGTGTCCTCTTAATTTGCGATTTTGATTTTCTCATGTTTACATTCATGATGTCATACATTCATTGAATGGTCAATCATTTTTTTCCTTTTTTTTTTTTCTTACAACATTAACTACCAGAACATCTTTCTATGGCTGTGTAGCACCTGTTGCAAGCTACAAGTTGGTGGACCTTATTTTTTGATCTTAAATTAGAGTAAATTTACTTTGAAATAAAAGCATTTTAATTTTTTTCAGGTTTTTTTTTTTTTTTTTTCACCCCGAAGTACTGGTAAGGCATATCAGCCTGAATTCAGTTAACACAGCAATTATTTTTCAGCCTTAAGAAATTGAATTACTACTGCCATAGCAGTGCAGAAAAATACTTGCTGTTTACACTCCGTTTTAATGTGTAGGTTTCAAGAGACTTGTGCAGGTTTAGTATCTTCTCTTTTCATTTTTTACAGCTGAGGAAATTTTGATTCAGAGAGTAAGCAGCTTGCCCCAGCTCTCCAGGTAAGCCAGTGACAGAATCAGTGCTGAACTCTGAATTCCTGTCCCATTTCTCACACTAGGTAGATCAATGGCTGGGAAGGTGACCATTGTTCTGACATTCAGAGGATAGTTTCTTCTTGGACTCCCACGCCCAGTTTACTTCCCCAGCAAGAAATCCTGGTATTCTTTACCTCTACAGTTTCCAGGAACGTTTTCATCCCCTAAGATAACAGCAGAAAGTTTTTATTTTCAGTATTACCCCCAGATATGCCCAGGTACCTGCCCCTATATGTAGGAAGAGAATGGTTTTATTCGGCTCAATGTGTTTCATGCTCAGAAGTATTCATTTTTAATTTAACCCTAAGTTAAATTAAAGGTATGAATTCAACAAAGGAATTTGATATATTTGCTGTAGACATGCTATCAGATTTGATAAACACTATCTCAAACATTAGCAGAGGTGGGAAGTGGAGGGTGGATAAGAGTGACTGAAACAGATCTGAGTCATTTGCACAACTATATGTGTAATTGGTTGGTATGTGCATGCAATTACAGTGCTGCAATTGGACATCTGAAGTACTTTTAGTTATGTATTGCTAGTCTGTTAATCTGCTGGCGAGAAAATAAATATTGAACAAAATTAAACAGGTATACGAAGAAATTTTGTTTCATTCACATTCTCAAAAAAGGAAAGGTAACCTGTATATTTGTGAACTTCTCTTAGTGCTTGGGACAAAGTTGTTGTTACTTGTGGGTCATGAGCAATCTCTGTTCTTGGAAGTGACCTCCAGTCATCTGTGTATAGGATGTGTATAGAACATTCTGCTTCCTTACACAGTGTTTTCTGTTCAGAATTGCGAGGGACTTATGGTCATTCCACACATTGGTTGTGATCAACAGGAGGTACAAATTAGTGAAAACTATCATATCTACCAGGCACTTCAGGGCAGTAACATAAAATAAGGAGAGGCACATTTCCCTAAATGAATACATTTTCATTCAGTAGGTTATTTCACTTAAACAGCATTAAATGTAATCCTCTTTGAATCTCAGTGGCCTCCTCCTACTCCTTTTCTGTCAGTCTTCATCTCCTGCAAAAGCGTGAATTCAGCTTTCAAAAGAATGGTAGTTTAGCTAAATCACTGTGGAGTTTTCTTTAAGAAATACAAGAGGGATTCTATAGAACTAGCATGAAATATCTCAAGGTCAGTTGCTCCTTATACTTTACATCATAATTAAAGTATTCACATTTAGTTTGGTCTCTACTAATTCAGATTTTCTTTTCTCTTTTTTTAATCCTTTCTCTCTCTCTTTTTTTTTTCTCTTGTTTCTCTTTTACTTATTTTCCTTTTAAGATGGAAAAGCATTTGTCTCAGTAATATAACATCATCATTTCTTTTTATGCTAATTTGATTTTCAGACAAGCCAAATCACACTGCTGGACCTTGTAATTTGCTGCACACCAGCTTTGCAGAATATAATGGAGTGGGACAGTATTCTTTTTGATGTGGTTAATCTCTGTTATACTTGTGCCTCTTCTGAAAACTGCACTGTGTCAGAGAGTCTTTTGTAGCCAATGGTGACAGGAAGATCAACAGAGAGAGGTTGCTCCATTAACCTCTGAAGTAATGAAGTTGCATTTCAGGCAGTCAACACTCACACTGCCAATTTATTATCATTTAAGAGGAAGTGAAACTACTTCAAGCCACTCTAGTGTCCACATTTTGATAAATACACAGATTGTTAATGTTCTAATGCTAACAATCAGCCTCAAGGGGACCTCTAATGGTGAAGGATACTGTGGCTGTGTGTCTCCTTATTCTTGCAAAATGAAAATTCTTCAGCACCAAGAAAACATGTTAAGGCTATTTCTTTTTCTTTTTTCTTTTTCCTTTTTTTCATGCTGAATATTCAGATGTAGCTTTACTGATAGTACCAGCTTTATCTGTCCACCATTGAAATGCTGAAAGTAGATAAATCCTTTGAAAGCTAATTTATGTAAACTTTCAAGGGAATCAAATTCAGATCTCCAGATTCACATCTATTTCATTCTAGTTTCCCAGACGATACACATTTATAAGGGGATTACTTTCCATCTTCTAAACAGAAATAACCAAAATCTTGGGAACATGTTTAAACCCTGAATTTGTTAAAATATTGCAGGATTGTCTGACCTTGTAAGTTTTTCATGACCAATAGTCAAATCCTGTGAGAATGGCTTTCTGAGGAAGCAATAACACTGGTCTCCCCGCCTCAGCAGTAAAACAGGCTTGTAAAAGAAAACACTGCAGAACGGGCATGACCATACTCCCATTCTTCCCCAGTTCTGCTCCTAGGCATGGTCTTTGGCACGTATTTTTTCCTGCTAAAGGTAGTGTAATTTACATGTCTGGCTTTCCATAAGTAGTGAAAACACTTTTTATATATAAAAGTCCAGGTGGTTACATAGCCATATCATACATTCCTGTTCTCCCAGGGTGACATAAATAGTTATTTATCCACACTATTTCAGAGACACAGAATCAAGGTGGTCAGCTAAGTGCAGCATGTCCCTGCTGGTGCCTTGGAGGGTTTCTGGTCTGCTCATGCTTCTGTTGAGGGCCAAGTTTTGCCTACAGATGGGTCTCTGAGTGCTCGCTTCCTGCGACTGTTTTGACACGGCTCCACTGAAGTAATTTGAAAGACTGTCTTCTGCAGGCTTTGGGTGGATCCATTTAGTGCCTTTAATCCGTAAAGAAAAAGCCCTCAGTAAAGGAAGGGGAATGTTACCTGCATTTTATAAAAGGATACTGTTTATAAAGGAAATACTCCAACATGGATTCGTGCCCATTGTGTGAGATGACTGCTTTCTACCCTCTTCTGTCAGCGGTCTGAGTCGCATTTCCTTCCCTCGAGCTGTGACCCTCCCTGCTGTGTAGCAGATGCTATGTGTCAGGAAGGCATCTCCGTGCCTGTGATTCTCCTCATGGGGAGGTGGCTGTGCGGTGTGGGCCCCGTGCAGAGCTCTACCAAAGGCAGGAATGGGGGCTGTGGGCAGGGCAGCTCCTCACCACCAGCTCTGCACCTGGCAGGCAGCAGCCTGAGCCCTGTGTCCGTGCTGCAGCAGTGGTGCTGTGCAGCCTGCCAGGCCTTGTTACAGGCTCGGTGCCAGAGCGAGGACCACAGGCATCTCGCACGTGTGCCGCAAAGCTGCGCTGAGAAATGCAGCTTGCAGAGCTTACGGTATTTTCTCCCCCTCCCTCTCTCCCCAAGCCCCAATGACTCATTATTCTCTGTCCAGAGACAACAGGTATCTCAGCACTCTCCCTTTTGTATTTAGGCAGGCGGGTTTGGAAAGAGCCCCCCGCCAGGCCCATGCACGGGGTTCTGCAGGGTGCCTGGCGTGACACAGGGGATCGCTTTTTCAGCTGTGCTCAGATGGGAGCGGAGCAGAGCCGTGCTGCCAAGCTGAGTGCAGCTGATGATCTGGAAGGACGATCAGGGCAGGAGCACAGCCAGACTCACCGCAGAAACACTCCTGGGATGAGGGGGCTGGGGTGGGGGGCTGCCACCTGCAACGCCTGTGGAGCCCCAGACCACTTATGTCTACCTGTGTGGGGCATGGGGTTTTGTAAGGACGTGTCGTGGAGGAACCAGAAGAGCTGTCAAGAAATCTGCAGCAGTGCTAAAACTAAAGAAACATGGGCAGCTCTCATGGCCAGGACTGTTTCAACATTCTCTCACTTTGCCCTCTCACTCCCTTGCTTATTCAACATGAATAGCATTCATAAAGCAGCCCAAATGCATCGTGTGTGTAGAAGAAGAGAGTTGAGGCACACGTGTGTGTCACTGTAGAATCATTTTGTTGGCATCATGGTCAAATTTTCAGGTAGTGGAGAGGTTTTCTTTTAGCATACAATTAACTTATAGTTGTTTTCAAAAACGTGAGCTAAGATTAGGCAACACTGAATTTTAATTTGTGAATCCATAGTGTGTTATTGCCTTGTGTCTGTCGTCTTTTTATGCGATTTAAATACGCAGTTTACTAATCTTAGCTTCTTCCCTTCTATGTTTAGCCAAAGTGAACTGTTAAAGAATGTGACATATATTATTTTATTGGCATTGACTCACAACTGAGTCAGTGAACTTCTTTGCACTTACCACTAAAATTGGCTTCTAACTTTCAAAAATTTATGACAATTGCTCCTTCTTGTGGCTTGAATGTTGACGTATAATTAATTTAGGATTTCTTCTTGAGATTTCCTGTCTACGTTTGTACCTGTCACAAAAATATCCTTGGAAGTTTATCTAACAGCTGGAACACCACAAGAGTCGATTGAAATTTGGCAAAGAGATTTACTGGGGCCAACGGAAGTGCTCAGAGCAAGATGGCATAAATATGCAAAAGGAGACTTTTTTTTTTTTCCCCCCCAGCAGTTTTAAAGGATTCTATACAGGCTGATAATGGCATAATACTGAAAATGCTGACATTGTGTCAGCTCGTAACAGCAGCACTGAAAAAAGATTCCAAAAGCGTGCACTGACATTTTGTTGAATTATGCACAGAATAGAAATATGTCTGTTGCTTTCCTTCAGCCCAGCTGCCCTACAAGTTTCAGCTCATTCTTTCAAGAAACCAGATATTTTTCATGGGAATTTCCCACAAAATGGTTTTGAAATCTTTTTTTTTCCTCTGCAAGAGTGAAGGAATTCTGAAAATTCAAAATCTAGGTTGCAAAGTCATAGTGACAGTACTAAGGGACTGGGCAGTAAAACAGCATATAAAATTTCCTTTAGATAATTGTAAAATGAAGCATATGGGACACAAGCAACCCTAACTATATAGCTAATGTCAGGATGTAAATGAGTTGATACTTTTTAGGAAGGAGATGTTGAAATTGCTGTGCATGGGTCTCCAAAACTTTGCTTTATTTGCAGCAACAAACAATATTTTAAATATGTAGGAAAGAAACGAGTATCTAAACACAAAGTCACTGTAAGCCCTGTACCAGTTCAAGGTTTGCCCATATCTCTGCTGTTCCGTGCATTCCATAAGCCACTGACAAAGAACGAAGAGTAGAGGAAAGGGAAATAGAGGGTGATGAGAATGATAGAGATTTCAACTTGTTTCTACATGAAAAGAGACTATCACAATATAATTCTTCACTTTGGAAATAAAACCCAAACAAAATATGAAAAGTTTCTAAAATCTTCAGTGGTTTGGTAGGTGTGAATGTGAGATGATTGGTAGATTTTTCACATCCTGCATGTGGATGTAGCAGGTGTGAGTTGCTCCTGATCCACACTTTGAACTTCAGAAGAGATCTCAATTAAAAGTGACTAATGGGGCAAGGTGCATTTTCTGTGAGCCTACAAAACAATTTGTGCCCGTTATCTTGTCAGTTCCTAATATAGGAAGATAACTAAGGGAATTAAAAATAAAATTTCATTTAATGAAATGGAAGTAAAGATCTCAAAACACTGTTGGCATAAGATCTTGCAAAGGTCTTCATTCTTTCTCTCTCTCCCTTTCTAAAATCCCATGTCTGTGATTCAGTGCCTAGAATGAGAAAATTACTAAGGGGTTTTTATTCTGTTTGTTTTTGTGTGTATTGCTGTTGTTGTTTTTACATGACTACTAATTGTTGACCTCTGTTTTTTTCTCAACAAGC
This sequence comes from Meleagris gallopavo, assembly GCF_905368555.1. Lineage (NCBI taxonomy): Eukaryota > Metazoa > Chordata > Aves > Galliformes > Phasianidae > Meleagris > Meleagris gallopavo. The sequence continues at coordinate 7,756,911 of NC_139417.1, read as the reverse complement.
AATTGATAAACTACAGTTGGGATATACGCTACAAGAATTGGCTTGTTCAAAAGCACAGGTAGCTTTGACCAAAAAGAAAAAAATAATAAATAACAAATAAATAAGGTGTAATTTAATTTGTGCAATTGTTTGTAACAAGATATTCACATTAAAAAAAATAATGCATGGAAACCACTTTCTCTGACTTAACCCTCACATTTAATATTCAATATTTGCAATACTTGACTTTATTTGAATATGAAATCATGGTCCAACCATGCTTTTTGCTGATTTTCCTGCATTGTTGTATCGTGCTTTACTGTTCTGTATAGAAAACACTGTTCCTCATTTCCAAAGTGTACAAATATGAATGTGAAGTTGGCAGACTCAACCAGTGGCCATAACAGTGGTGATCTGCGTTATATCTTTAAATTCAGGTAGTAAGTGAGGAAAAATGTGCAAGCATGAAAAAAAATAACCTAAATTAGAATGAAATGGGCTGGGTAATTTTATTTGTGCTTTGATTACTTCATGAGAAATTAAGATATTGGTTTTCCCTTCTTTAATTTGAGCATCAAGAACAAAATTTCTTGAAAGTAACCCTGAAAATATTGTCTTTCTTGTAATTTTTTTTTATTTATTTCAATAGAAAAAAAAAATTAATTTAAGTGTTAGGTCTGTTTCCATTCCCTCTAAAATTAATGGTGTAATGAACTAAGTATGGACAGTTATAATTGTTCTTATTTTCCAAGTTTTTTATACGAGCTAAGTTCCATTCTGGTCTTTTCTTTTTCCTCAGTGGGTTTGACACACTTGTGCGTGCATGACAAGAGTATCTTTGGTTTGTTTTCGTGTATCTAATTAGCAACATGTTGACCTCAGAAATGCCTTTGTGAATTATTCCTCTGTCTTATCTTGTTCCAACCAACAGAACTGCAATATGCAGGTAAAGTAGATGGTGATGATAACGCACAATTACTACCTAGAGCCCAATGAGTTGGTCAGGTTGACAACAGAGACTATAGAGAGCAGAATGAAAAAGTGTAGGGAGACAAAGTTTAAGCAAACACAAAACTGGAGATCAAAGAAAAATAGGAAAGTCTGCCTACAATTGTACAGGAAGAAGAGATTGAGAGGGGAAAGAAAATGGATGTGAGGAAAATGGTATTCTCTAGAAAAAAAATATAAATAGATGTAAGTTGTGATTAAAGATTGATTGTAGTGATTATTTGTGCTCATGAATTCACCACTCTTATACTGCTAAATGCAATTGTTAGTTTAATTGCATTGCATCAAATTTTCATAAACGTATCAAGTAGTAAGTCTTGCCCTTGACAATTTTTTATGATTTAGTAATGAAGTTCATATTTTATTTGTGTATGTTTACTTGTTACATAACACTTACATGGAAGGTTTTAGTATCTCCTTTGGAAATTTCATTATCTAAGCAGCTGATCTTGCTAACTTCTACATCGTTGCTGTTAAGTTTACAAGTGGATAAAAAGGTGATATTTGAAGGTTTGAGGGGAGCAAGATTTTGCTTATTGCTCTTTTATTATTTCCCTTTTTTCAATAGCTTTTATTATTGGTATAATGATGACTGTGGTCTTCAGTTTGCATGGCATATTATATGCATGTCATTAGCAAAAGATTAGCCCAAAAGTTCCCATTCAGGATAGACATGCACTCATGTTCTTAAAGTTAGGTGCATATTTAAGTCTCACTTAGAGTAAAAATTAAAGCATATGTTGATATGCTTACCAGAACTGGTCCCTAAGTCTTCCCTATCACGCACTGAGAAATGCGTGGGCAGACCCATAATTGTGGAGAAGCTCATAATATTGAGGCCTAAAGTATAAAAATTATTGCATAATTAGACCACACATGCTAGATTTCAAAATGCTGTGTGCTGTCTGTATGGGTATTTAAAAAATAAGTAGCTGTAGAGCATGTATGGTCCTGTTCACACTGCCACACACAGTCATTGTAATGCTCCAGCAGTGCTAGGAGTTTTAAGTGGATCCAGCATTGCTCTTACTTCAAATAGATCAAACCTACCAGCATGCTCCTTTAGCTGGATCTCTTTCTTCTTGACATTAAAAGATGAAACTGTAGGTATCACACTTCATTTTTATAGGGACGTTCATATCATGAACCACATAAAATACAGAATACTTTGGATCATTAGGAGAAAAAGATGAAAGTGTATCTCGCTAACTGCAAAACAGGCTTTTGATATATAACAATATTCTGAGCTATCCTTCGGCATATTGATTTCTCTTATTTTATTAGTAAGATAGTAGGAATACCTCACAGTGTTCTCCACAGAGCAATTAGTGTTTAAGCATACTGATAGGATAAAGAGTACAGAGCTATTAACTAGCAGAACAAACTAATGAAACAGCATGTTTGTGGTTTACCTAAATTATGAAGTACAGATAGGGGTATATAACTGTTGGTATAAATTTTCAGATCTACACAGCAGCAATCTGAAGCTTGTTAGTTTATTCTCAGCTTTAGAAGATAAGCAATCTAATATGATTGGAAAAGTAGACACAAGCCATTAGATTCATCTTTATTAATTTTCTTATTATTATTTGCTTAAGAGAAAGATAATCCCAAGCAAACTTTTGCCAGTTTATTGGAGTCATCTGCCCCGAGGACACCATGCAATGCCCATGGCTTCCAACAAGGCTTGTCCTCTCTAGTCAGGAATCCAGACTATTCCTAAGGGAAGAAATAAGCCCACACATGGAGTACTTGAGACCTGCACTCAACCTTTATCTCCTCTTTTCCTCCCAGCTCTGGTCAGCCTTCAGGTACTCCAGGAAAGGAGTCCAGCCCTTGTACTCCTGCTCATTGGCTGGAATGTTTTTGGATTAAACTTCCTCACCACAACCACCAAAGTTATTACCGTTTACTCTGATACAACAACATCTTGTAACCAACATGCTTCTAATGATAGAGCATGGTGACAGCTGTCCTAACTGGTTACCTGAGTGCTGCAATCAGCCACTTTTAGCTATTAAAAATTGACTGACTCCTCTAGGATGCATGAGGTGAAAATCAAATCCTACCCCCTACCACCAGGCAAATATGTGTGAGATTTTAAGAATTTTCTTCTAGTCCCAAATTATCAGCAAATCTAAAAAGATGACAGAAAAAATAAATTCTAGAAATTCCCCATATCCAGAGAGAAGCCACAGCTATGACCTTGCTTGGCTCAGGCAAACTGTAGAGAAGAGAACTGTAGAGAAGAGAAACTGAATAGAGAAGAGAAAAGAAGAGAATAATTCCTTCATCACTGGTGGCTAAAGTGAGAATGTACCTGGTCTTTGACATAGCTTTTGTCCCTCTGAAAGAGTGAGCAGTTCTTTCTGTGGATCTTACAATCATCTAACCTTAAGGAGTCCTTGTCGGTAGTGGGCTGGAAGCACTGCTGACCATGTTCAAGGAAAAATACTGTTACCTCATCTAGGAAGAGACAGGGGAGCCCACCCCAGGAAACTGTGTAGATGGGACGAAGCAGCCAAGCCCCTTCTTCAGCTTCATGACCTCTCTTTGTCATTCTCCGTGAAATTAACCTGTGACGTGCACCAAAATTTTGGCTCATTTAAGAATGAGGACAGAGGCAAATCCTCCAGATGTACAAGTGCTCAACCAACTGATCTCTTGCTTCATACCCACAGGTGAATGGGAAAAGATCAACATGTGGCCATTTATTAAACATGGGGCCACAATGCAGCTTTGAAAAGCAAACAGAACTGCAGATCAAGAAGACTGCCAGCATCCTAATCAAAACATGATAGAAACTTTACATCAGTTCCTGAAAAAATGTAATCCTTAGGTGGGTAGGAAGGGGCATTCTCATTTGTGACTGATATCAGGGTTTCTATCTTAAATCTACCCCTCAGTAAAATCCTTAATATCTCCTTACATTAATTTTATTTCTCTCTAGCGTCCATTTCAGAATCTGATTTTCTTTTTAACTCTGAGTTAAACATATATTTTTCTTAAAGAAATGAAAGAAAACAGAAGCGGGGAGCAATTATTTAATTAAGTGGATGCTCATAAGTGAGACTTATCCCAGCTGAGATCTTTGTGGCTTCTTTTTTTTTGATTTGTTTTCATTTTGCAATGAATTTCTAGCAACAAAGATTTCTCTATCCAGTGAAAAATTTCTCTTTTAAGAAAAAACAGCATCTCAAAGTTTCCTTTTTCATATTAAACAAAACATGCGGCAAGCTGCAATTAAATTTCGGTTAACAAAATGCAAAAATACGTCCAACCTCCATCTGCCAAAAAATAAATAGTTTGAAAAGTAGTTTCACATCCCTGACAATGACGACTGTGTTTATGACATATTTCTGGTGCCATATTCCGCTCTGCTATCACTGCCAGCTTGCGCCCAGTATTTAGAAATAAAACAGAAACACATTGAACTTGCTGAACTAGATGTTGCCACACTGCAACTCTAATGGGCTTAGTGACCACAACCTACAGGGGCCAGAATGTGTCAACAGCAAAAGGGCCAACCTCAATCACTGTCTGTGCTTTTACAGAGTTGTTACATGTTTAATTCTTTGCAGCTTAGTTCTCCTGCTGTTTTGGCTGCTCAAAACCAAGGCTCGTATATTGCAGCAGCCTTCTCTACCTCATATAATGCCACAAAGGTCCCAGCAGGAGACCTTTCAGTGGAGCAGACAAGCCACAGGCTAGGGCAAACAGGGCATCACAACTTCCTAATAAGATGACTTATTAGATTGGGGGCTTGACACAGCTTTTATTTAACCACTTATTTTCCCAGCCACCAGGAACATGAACTGTCTCTTTTCTTGGAGCACAGCAAGTGGTATGTGGGTTTGCAGCAAGCGCTGCCACATGCATTCAATCCAATCTGTAAGTAAAGGATGATTGCTAATGCCATCTTTACCAGTGTATCGATACATTAATTTTGCTGTTAATGGTAGATTTCCAGCTGTGTGATTTTTTTATTATATTAAGCTCCGATTTTCCCATTGCATTGGTCACTGCCTGTTCTGGGTTTCACATGGGCTTGAGGAGGGCTGGCAGCGAAGGGGTTACGTGGCTGAACTTAGGATCAGTTTCCTGCCTGCACTTGCAATGGCCTAAGGCAGTGCCTGCTGTTTGGGAGTTAGAGAGAGTGCCTTGCCTTGTCCCAGGTGGCAGACAGGCAAACCATGTTATTAAGAAGCAGAGATCGCAAAACCTTGATCTTCAAAAAAGGCCCCTAATTAGTCCCTAGCATGAGAATAAATGGCATTCCACATCAGCAAGGATGAAAAAGACTCCTTCAAATTTCATTAAGTAATCTCTGCTATTGACAGTTTTTAGGATCACATTGGGAACTTGTTGTTTGAATCGCTTTGCCCACGAACTCTTCCTTATTTGTCACTTCTGTTTGAGTTGGGAAAAAAAAAAAGTCTTAATTGTCTCATGTGCTTCGTGCTAAGGAAGTCATAAATGTCATGACAAAGAGCCCCATGCCCTACACTGCAGCCTCTGTGAGTGACTCTTGGGGTCTGCTGGAGTCAGTGGAAATTTTTTGATCATCTTCAATACACTCCAGCTCAGACCTCTAAGAGTACAAGGCAAAAGCCATCTGTCACATTTCCCATAACCCTCTTTTCAATTCTGCATGGAAATGACAGATTGAAGAATGCGTCCTAAGTTTTCTCATATTTCTTAAGAGCTTTGATTTGGACTAGACTTGTTTTATGAAAAGGAAAAGTTTATTAAAAAGAAAAATCTGTCTTTCAACTCATATACTTCTTGTCTAATTTTGATTTATAAACATTCCCAGTAGAGATAGCATCCTTGTCCAAATAGTCTCAAGGTTTACAGACTTCATTTCATTTTGCTTTATAAATGTACGGTAGTTTTCAAGGACTCTTGGTCTCTAGAGAACTTGGATCCATTGGATTTTATTCATCCCAGTGGTATCTGCTTTTATCCCTAACTCAGATCAACAATATGGAAAGTTCATCACGTTCACGCAGTGATTCTGCCACCAGCTGCAGATTCTTCTGAAGTTTACTGTATAATGAATTTAAAACATAAATAGCAACAAATGAGATAAATAATATCTTTGCCAGAACTGGAACAAAGTTCATTTTGTCTTCATAAATAACTTTTTATGCTGATAGTGCTTATGAATCTTTCAATATTTTATTTAATCACACCGTTTACAGATCTTTGTTTTGAAATATATTTTACATTCATATTTATCATTGTAAATGAATATGAAGTGGATAGAAATGAATGGAAAAATGGTTCTACTTTTATAATGTAGCTCAGAAGATATTTTTTAGTCTAAAAAATACACCTCAGGACTGTTGATTCAAAATCAAGAACAGTCATTACCGGACATATTTCACATTATTACAAAAGACAGCCTTTGTATTAGAAATTTGTAAACTGGGTTTGAGCTATTTCTTTTGGTATGTGCTTGTGGGTTTTGAGACACCTTTAGCCCAGGTACAGCTCTGTGTGGCCAGGCAGTGGCAGATCTCCCAGGTAACATTTCCTTAAGTGGAGTTTTTAAGAATGACTAAAATTTGTTCTCCTCCGAGCGGGGTGTTTACTTTTTGTGTTCAGTGTTCTCCAGATAATGTGCAGTGCTGCACTTTCCATTTGAATGAGGAAACTTCCTCTAGCATTACTTTAACCTGTGTGCTTTGTTGATCTGAGACGTAAGAAATCGTACACCAAAACTTCGGTTATTGTAACTAGTTCTAAACAAGAAGGACTAACATCAGTTTTGACAACAAACAAAACCAGTTTTTGTTCAATCGGTTATGTTTAAAAGATTCCAATTTCAAACCAAACACAACTTGTGGTTATTCTGTCAGATATTTATATAGCCACTGGGGCGCCATAGTTATGCACCGCATACATCATTGTATTTTTAAAATGTACTTAATGAACATTTTTTTCTTTTCTGGTAACTACTTCATTGCCTTAAATGAATGCATTCCAATAGAATTTGTAACAAATGAGCACTTTGTGTTTGCATTAATGCCAAACACGTTTAACAAATTTTTAACAAGGAACGCTGGCAAAAAGCCAAACTCCTAGAGGGACACTGAAGGAATGCTATAAATTTAAACTAGATTTTACCTTTTCACTCAGCTAACAAGTGTCTTAGGTGTCTTTGGTATCTTGGCACTGGAAGTTTTCCGCATAGGCTGGATGTAACTTTACATCTTAATTATTCCTCTTGCTGGCCCTCCCTGTGGAGGATTTTCACATCGATATGACAGATTTCAGCAGGATACTGTGTTCTTTAGAAAGCCAGGGGTGGGTTTTCATTCTTTCCATGAGAATTAGGCCAGGTGCAAGTAGCAAAATACATACTTATTTTGGGGGCTGTAATGACAGAGTTGTTTATATCATACCATTTCATACCTTACATTAAGGGAACTATGTAGGGGAAAGCACTCCAGCAGATCTGTGCTACTCAATATTGTTCCTTGTGCTGAGTTGCAAATAGCTGGACTGTGATCATGTTAGCAACTACACTTCAGAGAGGGGGAAAAACAGCCCAAAGTGCTGTTCCCACTGGCCCAAACTCTGGGCTTGCACAGAAGCCATGAGCAGATTTTTTTGGCTGAATCAAACATCTGGGAGGATTCTGCAATTGTTAAGTTATGCCCACATGATGCATGTCATTGCATACCTTGGGAATCACCTAGTCTGTAATACATGTTGGTATTAAAAGTCCTACAGGTAGCTGCACAAGCTGCATTCCTGTTCTTTACTTTAATATATTAATTTAATTTTTACTATGTTACTTCATTTTTAATCAAATGCAGGAACTGAAAAATAATAATGCTTAGCACTCTTCCAAATGGTTAAGGCACATTAAAAACATAAAGCCTTGCAAATTGCTTGAGGAGCCTGATGTTATCCCTGCTATAGCAAAGAACAAGTTAAGCACAGAAGAATGACGTGGCTTTTTCCTTAGTCACACAAAAAGCTAATGGCAAGGGACAGAATTCAGCTTAGTGCCCTGCCAGGGCTTTGTCTTAGTTAATCGTGTCATTCTTTTGATGGGTTTGGGCAAGCAAAAATAAAAATTGAGAATGCTTTTTTTTTTTTAATTCATGTCATTTCAATTTTGTTGTTGCAAGAGGCACAGCCGAGTTCCAAGGGTTACTTGAAAAAGACTTCATGAGTTATAGCCTTGTTTGTGCATTACTACTTTTTAGTATAGTTACTTGTTTCCAGAAAATGAAATAATTCCACATCATTTGTTAGTACTCTGATTGTAGTAATGATAAATCACTCCAGAGACGGAAATAGAGGAATTCATCCTGACAGCTTTTTAAAAGATGTCACATTATAATGCAGATGTCTTGTTATAACTTAGGGAGCAGAAATAGCCCTAACAGGTTTTCATTAATGATATCCTTCTCTGCTAACATTTGGTCAGATACCAATTCCCTACAATAAACTGGCTATTCCCTCTCTTTCTGACTCACTAATTACCATATCAGTTGTTGGCCTTTTATGTAGGTACCATGTGTAACAGGTTAGGAGAGGGCAATTTAAGCCTATGTGAATGGGTATCTGTTTTTGTATCTGGGTGCTTGTTGCAAACATTTGGAAAGCATATGGAGCATAATGGACATTAACCCAGATGTCAAAAATAGCCTGCATTTTACTACTGTTATTAAACAGTTTCCCCTTTAACCCCTTTGTGTTTACCCACCCTCTCCCAGCTTGTTTCTGCAAATCACTGCTGAGAGGAAAGGATTGGAGGTAAAAAGTAGTAATCAGGCAGGTGTCTTTATCCAAAGGAAAAACAATCTGAACAAGTATTTGTGGGCTACTACACTTTTATATCTTCACATCCTTCTGCTGTTTTCATTGACTGGTATCTAATGGACCGTCAGAGGTGCCAAACTCATAAGACATTGATTTCAGCTGCAGCACTCCTGAATCTCAGGCCTAATATACATTACCAAATTTTATTTCCATTTTAGAGGTTCAGTGACCTATCCCAAGTACAACATTGAGGAAACAAATATAAATTTAATTTACTCAACCTCAGCTGGTTTTTGACAGCAATATCCTTTTATATATTTATTTGACTTACTTGAGAAATACTTTGCATTTCCTACCTGTGGTGAGCCAGTTTTTGTTACACTCCCAATACGTGTATGGTTTCCTGATGAATGGGTGGGTTGATTAAGTGGGTGGGGTTTATGTGGGAGTTTAATTCTGTACTAAAACCACTATGAAAATTTGGGGAGCAAGCTGAAGAGAGATTGTATTTTGTGATTGGCTGCTGCTCCTCAGATTGGACTCTTTATTCTGGCTTCTTGTTGAGCATGTGAATGAGTGTTAATTGCAAAGGAACTTCAGCTTGTAAAATATCAAGTATATTGGAAATCTGCTGTGATTATATTGTAGAGAACCTGTTAAAAAATAGACATTTTTGTGCTAAGGATTCTGGAATGTACTCTCTTTGTTAATTTATATGGGCGCTTACTATGCCTATATATCTCTTTGAATGATGATTAAGATATACTCAGCACACAAAAGAATGGGAGCTATGCACAGTTCACGAAACGTCACGCATGCTCTGACTTACAGTTTTCATAAAAAGTTCACAAAGATTTTATGTGCCAGAACTAGTAACATGATCTACCTTAGGAACTCCCTGGCTTTCCAGCTCTGCAGAAGTCATTTTTTCTTCATTCACAGGCCAGACCAAAAGTCTGTTAAAATCAATGGGAATCTTTCCACATTTCAGTGGGCTTTGGATTAGTCCTGAAGTGTTTTAACCAGAAGAATTGTACCAACTTCCCACTGGAGAAGTAAAACTATTCATCTAAGTTTGTGTTAGATAAACCATTATATAGGGTTGCCATAGAGGGAAGAACTTAAAAACAGAGACTGAAAGTGATTTGCGAGTTTATTTGTCTGCATTCTATACAAAGTGCTGCACTTTACTCATAGCGTAATTACTGTGCTAAATATTAGCTTCTAGAATTTAAAGAGGCATTTTAGTAAAAAAGTTCTAGAAAACACAACACTTTTTCTGCTGCATGCAGAAGTGTAAAAATTCAGCAGCTGTTTCTTTTTTATAAAGACGGATGTTTTGGAAACTCTTTGCTTACATAAATGCAAGCTTAGCAGCAGAGAGTCCCATACATAATACATTTCCACTTCTCTAGGAACAAAGTCAGTGGATAAAAGAACAACTGCCCTGCAGTGGAATCATTTAATTCCTCCCACTCATCTGAGATACAGATACTGTGAATAAGACTAATTCACTGCCCTTGTTAAGGAATACTGTGCTGTCTGCTTGCAGCCGAGCTGGTGTAACAATACAAATCATTCAGGCCTCATGTCACAGTCACTTGCAATCAGACAGAGCCTCTTCCAAACCCAGGAGTGGCAGAAGACACTTTCCACTGACTGACTCAGGCTTGCACCATTCCCTTTAGTGTTCCCCTAGATTTCATCAGTGCCAGCCATGGGGAACAACCAACATCGACTGCATGGCAGAAATAAATGGACAATTCCTTTGGTTTCCAAATGAAACATTTAGGTTTACTAATAACATTTCCACTTCGAAGCTACTGCGCCTGTATAGAAGATCAGAAAACTCCTCATTTGCAGAATCACAAACACAACAGAATTTCATATATTTTGAATTTAACATCTTTCCCATTTAGGGGAAATCTTGTCATACAAATCATCTGTGGAAAAGATTGCCACTCTTTAAGTGTGTCAAGTGGGTTCAAATCAAATTAAATCCTCACTTAATACTTAGTGCCTAGAAAAGCAATGTACCTACTGATGTTGATGGAAAGCTTGTTTAGATGAGAACTAGAATGTTGTTGCTTGAAATGTGTTATTAATTGGAATATTTTGTGTCCTTTTTACAGTTGTCAGAGGAACTAGTGAAAGAGGAAGAAAAAACCTAGCACTGGAAAGTTACGATGATAATCTATTGCATTGGATCTCCAAACATGACTATGATATCCTGGAGAAGATCACAGATGCAGAAAATAAATGCTAAGGTTGATATCTAACGAAATGCTGCATTAATTGGCGTCTTCTCCATTATTTCTAGTAGTCTGCTGTGAAATTAGATACTTTGTAAAACAACGAAGGAGACTCAAGCAGAAATTACAAAAGCTTTATTTCTATCTTTAATGGGTCTTGCAAGTTATTGTTTTCACAAACAAACCAAGTGTTCAAATATTATTGTTTAATGAAGTTCATTTAATCAGGTTATGTAACTCTTTTTTGGTAAATTGATATTGATTTTAATAAGTAATTTAGATGTAGGTAATTTAGGTATGGTATCTGCATTTGCTGATTTTACCTAGACTATTCTAAAACTTCTATTGCACTAGATTATCAAAGAGGTATTAGTAAAATGTTATATAAAGGGCGTTGGCATTAATCTTAACCCCAATTAGATGTGGGCTTTTCAAAAAATTAAAACCAAGCCTTTACCCTCCTCTGTTTTCTTACATCTACTGATAATTATAATTAAAACAAACAAACAAACAAACAACAAACCAAAATGAAAACAAACAAACAAGAAAAAAAAAACAGCAACAAAAAAAGAATGAAGAAAATCACATTGATAGTATAACCGGTATTAAGCTCTGGGCCAGGTTGGAAATGAAATCAATTTTTCGTACTAATAACTGATGGCAAAGATTAACTCTATGAAAATATGGTGTGTGTCTCTGACAATGCATAGGACATCTAATTTGATCATAAATATACAATTATAAACAAGATGTATCTATTCCTGGATGGTAAAAGCTTGAGGCGTATATAAATACATATGTTTGTATATATATGGACTATATGGACATATACACAAGGATGTATCAACCTTTTACCATCCAAATGCATACAGATCTTCAACAATGAAAGCTGGGACTCTTTAAAAAAATAAAAATAAAGTAAGATTGCTGTGAATACAGTATATGCACTAGGTCTCCTGTAAATGAGGAACTGTTTGTTATCATTTTCTGCGTTGAAAAACAGTCTCCAACATGGATCCCAATGACTTTTAGATGTTAAAGAAGAAAATAACAATGAACAAACAGCCCATAGAGGCTGTCTGAATCACCAAAATATGTCTAGTGAAATAAATTTAAAGCACATGCAAGGAAAAATAGAAATGTGAAGTCATTACATTCAGTGAGAGAATATTAACTGATAGATAAATGTCTACGACTTCTCGAGGAGAGGATCCTTGTGACTCCATGAACATTTTTGGTCAGTCTGGCAAACCTACAAATGTTTGGCTGTTTTACTGGGGCATCTTTTCGTCCATGGGAGAAATGCTTCCATGGTGATAGGAGTGGGAATAGAATATCTACATTTTTAAAGGACAAACAATAAATTTAAGCATGGGTGGCCTTAATCCTTAGTAGTTTTTCTTTGCTGCTGTAAAAAAGAAAAATCTAAGTGGATACTCCTGAAGTCTTGCACTGAATTTAGAAAAAATATTTTTTGAACCTGTGGTGCAATTAACCCTAAACATCCTACATGAGCCATACATATAGCCCTCTAAAGTGATTGTCTAGAGATGATATTTTATTTATTTGTACCATAATTCGTGGTGCAGTCAAAGAGCAATTTATTTGAGCAGGAGTCCTGCTGGATGCTACTGTTTTCCATAGATAGAAAATGTATAGAATTAGTATAGCACAGATAATCCAAATTTCATTCATGTTTAAAAAGTTTGTCCTTTAACTATCAATGGCATTTTAGATCTTTGCTTTGAAACAGCAAAGCTTTTGGGAGTATATTTAGCACATATGACAAATGTTGCACTTGGAAACTCAGACAACAAAGCTTAGTTTCTTGTGACAAATTTGTTGTCACAGTAGGGGACAATCGTCTGTGTCTCTTACAATCAGGTCTTAACCTTAACTCTGCAACTGAATACTTGAAGTAGGAAATAAACTAGGGGGAAATAGGTTCAGACGCAAAGCTGTATAGTTAGATATTTATATGTATGTGCCAATTTTGTCACAGGTATTACTTTAGGGGCATTTTTGCTCCATTCATGTTGGTAACAGTATTGATCTAAACTTTTATCAGGGCCTACAGGTTAGCCCTAAGGAGGAAAACTCTGTCTAACATTGCTTCTTTCTTTATCTTTCTTTTTTCTTTTCTTTTTTTTTTTCATTTCATGTGATACTCTACGATGTTTGCAGAAAATCTTTTCATATACTAAAATAGAATCTCGGGGTTTACAATAAACACTGTGATGTTGGGAAAATATTTTATTTGAGCAATGTTTGGTAGTTTTTTTCCCCCTTGAAGTGTAAAGAAGCAACCAACTTTTGGTTAACACTTAAGATAATGATTATTATTTTAATGTGAGATCAGTCTTGTACTGCGCATTCTTTCTTTCATTTAAATGTACAGTATGAATTTTGTATTTGATGAATTTTGTGTATCCAGTATGCACGTACCTGCGCATTGACTTTCATTTGAAAGTGAGTTTCAATTTACTTTTTAAACAGTGTTTATGAAAAGACCTCAGATGTGTTGACACAAAGTATATCTGCAATGTTTTTTTTTTTTCTGTGTGTAGGGTGACGTTTGAATGTGATGTTCTGCAGCAATGGGTCAGTATTCCCTAATAACCTTAGATCCTCATTTGATAGTGCTTCTTGTAATATTTTTTTCAAGTGAGTGGCATGTTCTGGATTGTGATATTGATATGTGGTTAAGGATATCGATATGAAACTAAGGAATTCCTAGAAATTAACAGTGGGCATGTATTAGACAGTCATTGTAATTTAATGTCTAGTAGAAGTGTAAAGTACCAAGGTATTTAGAGTTCATAACATTGTTATCATGTGTATGGAAGTATTTAGTGTTGATCATCTTGTTTATATTCATCAAATAAACTTTGTTTCTTTCTGAAATCAGTGTTGTGTCATTAAAACTACATTTAATGGCTGTACGAAAATGTGTGAGAGATGTTTTCCACATGGTAAATCTATCACACTCCTTATTTCTCTAATTGCTACCATTCAAAGTAATTTATCTTCCTGTTGTTACTATCACATAAACTGTTTAAGAAAGCATAACAAGGAAAATGTCTCCTAGGCCCTGCTCCCAGAAATGCTTACCAGCAACTTTACTAAAGTGAGTAACCATTTTCCGGACTGGGCTCTTAGTGAGCAATATGCTTTTGAGTGGGTTTCTAAAACATAATATTCTTGTGTGACCTTCTGTAATTGCATAGAAAATTACATTTTGTTTATGTACTTTACTGACCAAAAGCCGTAAGGTGTGAAATTCTCTGCACAGTCAGCTCCTTTTTCAGCTGCCTGGTAAGTGGTTCCCCGTTTCCATTATGTTCACTTTTTTTAGAAAAGGAACTTTTGTTGAGCAGGAATTTCTTACCTCATAGAACTCCCCGGGCCAGCTCAGGGCACACACAGCAGGAGAATAAAAGGTAACTAAGTATGCATTTTACTTAGGTTATTTAAAAACACAGTCTCTTAGTTTTAAGCTCTGTTTCTTTGCCTATAAATTAGTTTTCTTGGTAAGAGAGTGCTATAACACTAACATAGGATATTAAGTTTCACTTTAAAATACAGCTAAACATACATTTTTCATGCATTTTTCTTATGTCTCTTTAATTTTGAGATATAATGCTATAAATTGAGTAGCAATCGCTTCTATCTATCTCCTTTCTAGACCTGCTGCAGTTTTTCAGGACTATCTTGTTCTGTGTTCAGACAGTGCTGCACTGAGGCTCTCATCCCGCTCCGCTGGAAGCACACCAGTGCAAGAGATCCTTCCTGCATTGAGGGCAGCTCCTCCTTGTGCCCAAAGGACACATTAAGTGCCCGTGCGTCATATGAGGCCATACAGGAGGAAGACAGAGAGAGCTCTCGGTGCCTGTTTTCTGAAAAGCTGTTGTTGGCAAGGAGTGTCCTTCCTCTCCAGAAGAGCTCTGAGGGCTGCTGGAGGAGGCAGGACCCTGGGGTGAGGCAGCTCCTGGGATCACAACTCTGGCCTTTGGTTGCACACCTCAGTCTGAAGTTTGAGTTCATACAGTCAAGGGCTCCTCCAGCCCTCCTGGAGCGAGCTTGAGTAAGAGTCAGCCTTTTCTGAGCTTGAGGTTTCCTCATAAGAGAGCCTGTTTGTTCAGTCCAGACTTAGACCAAAGTAGCTTGAGGTCTGAGTGAGCAAACATACAAGCATTCAGGGGATGAAGCTGAGTGTCGGTTTGTACTTCAAGCCAAGATGGCTGTTCAGGCACACTCTGAGAGTGCCAAACAGCTCTGTGCCAGCATCAACCAGATGAAGGCAGCTCAACACCTCTTGTATCTCCCAGGTATTCCCACTGTGCTCCAGGCCCAGCAATGGGTCCTGAAACAACTGCACTAATGATGCACGCTGAGCAGAAACTCATCAGAAAGAGCAAACGGGGTCAAAGAGCAATGTGACTGTATTTCACCTGTTGACATTGCTTCTCTAAAACATGAAACTTTTAATAACTGATGTATTAAATCATTCTAAATGAAGCCAAGTCAGCTCTAAATAAGCAATAGATTTCCCATTATGAAGTCAGTGGGAGCCCCGCACATTGCCAGGGCAGGATTTTCCCCATATATGAAAAAGACAGCTGATGTGGGGGCTGCTGTGTACACTTTCCTCCTGTAAGATTACAATGATGCTATTTTGTGCTCCTAACTTTACAGACAAGATGTCTCTTCTTCCAAAGCATGTTTTCAAACATGAGGCAACCTCTGCCTTCACAAGGAACAGCCTTCACTGCACACTTCAGTTTTCATGCAGCCTGGAGGCAGTGGTGAGGAGCAGCTCTGCTGAGAAACGCACCTTTGGTGAGCACAATTACAGAATTAAGGACTTACTTTGTTTGGTTTCGCATTCCATCCACTTCTTAATCTTTGAAATGACTCTGCCTTCAGAATAACGATGTTCTACAATCAGATTCCTACTGGTGTAGGGGGAGAGGAGGCAAAACATCAGTGCATCCTCATGACAACACATGTATCCCTTTGAAATGCACACTTGATTGCACGTCACAGATCGCTAAATCATATATTCCCATGTAGCTGCAAATCTCAGGACAAATCTAAGAACTTTGAACTCAGTCAGTTTCAAGTGGAGGCGACTGTCCAACTTTAAAAGGCTGTGCTTTGGGTACTCACCCAAGAGAAGCCAGGAGACAGCAGATGTTCTGGCAACTGCTGGCTGCCTTGCGCTCAGGGAGTCGGGCTGGAGGAGAGCAGCCAGCTCCCTCCAGATGGAGCAGACAGCAGAGAGGCGAGTGGGAGGCTGTGAGGAAGTTAGATAGCTCCAGATAGTGAAGGACTGATGATGTGTGGCTCCACATCACCTAACCGACTTTCAAAAGGCTGCATAAGAGAAATAACCATCAGCCTGCAGTTAACCTGAGTTCAGGGAAAAGCCTTCTTGTCGTGGGAAAATCTATAGGAAGGAAATATCTTTGAGAATGCATGATAATGCAGCATGATAACTATTTTTTATTTGAATGTATTTTGGGCAAATGCATTCCTTGTAAATGAGTTATCCAGGCCTTGCCAAATATGCAGCAGAACAGTTACTGTAGCAAATTACACCATCATCTAAACACCTCTGTTTTGGCTCTTAGTGGACTTATTTTGCAATAAGGCTTTATTATTATTAATATTAATATTATTGTCTAATATTGTTGTATTTGCTGCTTTGGTTACCATAGAAATAAATAATATTGTGAACAACAACATGCATACAAGAAAATTTCACAAGAACAACACCCTAGTTAATGAAGACCTATATGTCTGGTAATTCCTAACATAGTTCTCAAGTCTATTGATTTGTGTCCTCATATGCATTTTATTATGAGCTTTATATTTCATTTTAAATTTCTAAAAATAAAGAAAAACAGCTGAAGAACATTCTTTTAAATGGCCAGATTTTGGTTAGAGGTTAACAAAGGCCAAAAGAGAACACAGATCTGCCCTGGAGCTCTTACAATTGTTATGTTTTGTTTAAATAAAAAAAATCCCTATTGCAATCCACCAAAGGTCACAGAAGTGCAGTCATTACGGACCAGCCATATTCCTCATGCATAGCTCTCCTGCCCTCTGAACCTTCTCTACTCTGAGACCAATCAAAAGTGTGAAGGCAGGATTGTTGTCAGCCATGATAAGGGTGTGCATTAAGGAACTAGCCCAAAGTTTACTGAAGTGAACTGAAAGACTATTGACTTACAGTGGGTTTCTGATTGTACCCTATTTCCTTCTCTCTGGAGCATACGCGTATGTTTATAGGAGCATGGGGCCAAACCATTTCCTCTATCTATCAAAATTTGAGCTAAATGTAATTCAGATGAACCAACTGCCTGACTTTTTGAATGCTTTGTGATAAGAAAATAGATCTTAGGTTTCATTGCAGAAGTTCATTTACAATCTATTTTGTTTATAGTTGTCCTGACTGTGTTTCTAGGTCAGCACTCTACCTACTCTTTACACAGACTCTCATTATAGTGTCTCTACTTTATGTTCACTTATCTCATGGTATTTGTTACAATTGAATAAGTATCTTTCAGTCTGCAGGCTAGTTTGCTATTGCCATAGATAAATTTGCTATTGCCTCAGGGAGTAAAATGAATTATATCTGAGCCAGTTTTCTAAAACAAAGCAACTTTTGACCGACCTTTCAGTTGGGGTTATTAAAGGAAAAAGAAGAGGGAAAACATTGACAGACTCCCAGAGCAGCTGTCCAGGTAGCTAGTTTCTAGAGGATTTGTTCCAGTTCTGATTCCACTCACCATGTCAGTGTTATTCTCACTGGAGTTAAAGAACCAGTCTCCATATCTGAAAGCTGAAGGTTGTAAATCTCCCTTGTGAATGCTGCCTATGACAGGGAAGGAAAGACCTGCATAATTACCACTTGTACTTCCTCGGCGAACATGAGCTCAAGTCTGAAGCAAGGAGTTGGGTCAATAAAACATCAAGATCTGAAAATTACAGGAAAAGATCTGTCCAGCTCGTATGATAAGGAATTTGTTCTTGGTTATGAAAACAAGAATATTCTGGTGAAAGCCTCTTCATCAGACCTTTGCATTATGCAGGTATTCTTAAATTTTCTTTCAGATTACCACCAGTTAGTGCCGTTTACAGCTAAATTAACCAAAATATCTCACAATCTTCCTTCCTCTGTGAAGAATATTGCAATCAATATAGTTACCCTGCTAAAATACAGAGAATGTTTAGTGATGTGACCAGTATCTTTGAAACAGTTTAGGAATATAAAGGCAGAGGGCAGTTACAACCTGTTTCCAAGCGATGCTGCTGAAGTCAGAAGGAATTCCTCACAAAATATCATCCTTTGTATATGAATGAGGGATATCAGTGCCTGATATTTTTTTGCTATAACCAGCCAGATAACTTAAAGAAGAAGAATGCAATTATTCACGAGTAAAATTTGGACAGGACTTAGGTCCTGAAATCAATTAGAAATCCTTTTTGGGTTAACATGACCACTCACAATCCTAACTACACCTCTTCTAGTCCTTGTCCACATCTCTTCTTTATGTATATCCTCTCAGGGAATTATTTTGTTAACATTTTGCTGCTATTCTGTCAGTTATTCTCCACTGCAGTCATAGGAGCATGCAGCTCTGATTTTTCTACTTTTCTGCAGTGCTTTTCACATTTTGACCTTTAAATTCCCTCATGCAGAAGTGCCATATGCACTTTGAAAACTTTTTTGAAGGAATCCGTGATTCTTCTGCTGCTTTGTCACCTTCTCCAGAGGTGTGCTGAGGACTTCACACAACACAGCAGGAAGCACATCAGGTAAGAATGTCTGAAATTAAATCCCTGATGGAATGGGTCCTGTGCTGCTCAATACTGTGTGATGATGCTCTCCTTCTGATGCTTGCTGTGTTATTATTTGAAAATAATCAGCATCTTGGAGAATGGAGGCTGAAAGACAAAAACCTTGTGACATTTTCCAAAAGCTTTAGGTTGCCATCATGAGTGTCCCAGAGAATTGTTCAAATCAGGCATTTTAAAATAGATTCTTTAGAAGTGATGGTGCTTAAGAGCTCACTTTCCTATTCAGTTTGGCTCAATAATTATTTTTCCCCCTCACTTTTAAATTCTACAAGAATTCTACAAAAAATTGCAAGATGTTTGGCCCTGCATGTTTTTTAAACTCTGGGTGATGAGGGAAAAATTGGAAAGAAAAGGCATTTTCTGAAGGTGATCTGTTGGACCTTGACACCACGGCCACTTCTGAGAAGCCTTTTGATTACTAAGTGACAAAGACAGTAAACTGTAGCCTGAAAATAAAGCAAATGAGATGTTTGAATTGAGTAATTCATAGGAAAAGAATGGTGCCCTGGTGAGTAATAGCCTAGTACTTTCATGAAGGTCAAGCACCAGGGAAATGGGACAACTTTATAAAATCAGATGGTTGTATTTTGTGATTTTGTTTCCTATTTGCATATCCAGAACATTTGAAAGCTGCTTCCTTAAGCCATGTTATAAACAAACCAGCATTGAAGAGATGATACTTTTGATGTTACACACATCCCCCTTGCACTACAGGAATTAAGTTGAAAAGGACGCTTCCCTCTAGTGCCACATCGAAGTACAGTTTTGTAATTATGCTACACAGACAAGTTTACCAATTCTTACTGTATACTGGACATCAACGTAAAATGAGTAACAGATTTTTAGGAAGAGCTTTTTAACAAGTATTTTAAAAACCTGATTTCACTTTGAGTTAGCTTTCAAAATCCAGTCCAGATATATGTAAAGAATATAAAATGTAAATATATTTTCCAAAGTAGTACAGCATGTGAAATTTATGAATTGTTACATGCTTTGCTAATACAGCTGAGTGAAGCTTAGTCTCAGATCAGATAGAATCTTTTAGATAAATCATTTATGACTAGATGACTTCTTATCCAAAAGTCAAATATGTGATCATTTACAGAGGTCACTGGCTATATTCTGCTCTGTGTTCCATAATCAGTTGAAATAAACCCCAGGAGTCCCTCCTGATTGTATAGTCACAGGGTCACAGTACAATAAAATGCTGCTCAAGTTGTATTTCAGACAAGGAATGCTCCCCCCAGAACTATTCTAGTCTTAGGAACAGGACTGTCAACATCCAATCCACTACAAATGACAAGTATTAAGTCCAATATATTGAAGAGAATTACTCTACATACTGAGTGGTAAAAAAGCCCTGCTGCATCACACATTTAATTATTTAAGTGACTTTTAAAATATATATTCTGTGCTCCTTTTTTTTTTTTTTCCTACCTAGGGAATCATGTTGGGATTTGTAACTAAAGCACCTTTTAGAGAAGGAGGAGAGGTATTGAAAAACTTGGGAATGTTTTTCTAAGGAACACAAATTGGTGTTGTGGGATAGGGAAGAAATGCTATTAGTTTCCATGGAAATAAATTGAGCATATTTCTATGAAATCCTCATGGTATCCTACTTATGATAATACAATGCTCACACTAGTATTGTCAAAAAGTTACAGGACGATGGAATTGCATGGAAATGCACTTCTGCTTGAAAAGTAGATAGAGTATTAGCCTCTGGCATTTCTGTCATTCCATGGAAACACATGTGGCTGGTCAGGAAAGCACAATAAATGTTCTGCATAAAGCCCTGCAGAAATGAATGAGATTCTGTTTTCCTACAGAGTTCACTTCAAGCTGCAGGTCAGTACCTCCACCTCTGCACTGGGTAAGCTACTCACTGGCTCAGACGTTCTAGAAGGAAGTGGTTTATGAAGACATTAGCACAACAGCTGCTTAAATAAAAAAAAAGTTGCTAAACTGGCAACCCGTAATAAAAACAATTAGATAAACTAAAGTGTGATGACTATTACTATGCAATTAAGTGGCTACTTCTGTAGCCATTCCTTTGCTTGTCTGCTTTGTTAAAAGTGATATCATAGAGTCACCGCTGTGCTTTGAATTATAGGTTATTCCAGCCTGCTTGAATGGAAGAAATGCTGTGACCAGGAAAGATGCCAATGAGTCAGGGCTGGGCAATTGCTACAGCTGTTCAAAGAAGCACACTGGGCAGTAATGAATACCTGTCATGCTCTCCCAGAAGCACAAATACAGCTATTTGACAAAAAGGCTGACAGTGTTCTGTAACATTATAAAGAACAGAAGACCATCTCCAATGGCATGCTAAACTGCTTGGATGCTTTTTCTCTGCCTTTAAATGAAGAAGGAGAACAAGAGGCATACATGTACACTGTATGGACTTTTCTACCCAAATGCAGGTAGGCTGGAGAGCAGCAGAGCCCTCACTGCAACAAACCTCATCCACTTCATTGGCAGGCCCTGCCCAAAGCATGGCATGCTTCCAACCACCACAGTCCTTGCTTCTTTTAAAGTTACACCATGAGCATTTTTTGTCAGGTCACTCCTCAGAAAGTGACAGTCTTTAGGCTCTTAAACAGAAGAAGAGAATGAAAGGAAGTCAATGAAAAATGAACTTCCAACTCTTCAAGCCTGGATTAGTATTTTTAGCAGGGGAAGCACTTGCCCTAAGTGCCATGTCTACATTCACTGACCCAGTGCAGAATCTCAACGCACATGGGAGCACTCAGCCTGGTCCCATGGCTGCAATGCTGGTGTAACCTTGTGTTAGTCACCGTGGGCAAACATTCACACCATCAGTGCTGTTGCCAAAAGTTTTCACAATTTCTGTTTAAACTGAGGAAAACAATGTAGGTCCAAAATGAGACCTTAATCATTCCATGAAAACATAGAGACGAGAGTACCACCAGGGCAAGTCAGAAAGTGCCTAATTAAATAGTGAAAATGAAAAGTTCAAAGTTAATCTAGACCTTAAACGTCTCCTTACAATGAGTTGTTACACAATATTATTACAAATAACTGGTAAGAATCAGTTCACAGACTATTGTGGAGCTGGAAAGATAGGGTTAAATTTATCGGATGAGTTGCTCAGGGTGCATAGACTGATAGCTATGCTCAGGATTCTATTGGCTTTAAGCAGTCACAGGCAAATATACATTGGCTTAGCTGTTATGACATGTCCTTAGTTCTAAGGAAATGATGAATTATCTAAGCAGTCTTTAAGATAAGTGTCATATAAGTGTCTAACCAGGCTCCCTCCTCTCACTCTTAAACACACCTTACTGATGATATGTCTGTGTGCACAGATTTGAAGACGTGCTCAGAAATATTTCAGGTCAGAGCACCAGACAGCATCCACCTACATTTCTCCTTGAGCTATGCAGACTTTGGG
Source organism: Meleagris gallopavo (assembly GCF_905368555.1). Classification (NCBI taxonomy): domain Eukaryota; kingdom Metazoa; phylum Chordata; class Aves; order Galliformes; family Phasianidae; genus Meleagris; species Meleagris gallopavo. The sequence goes on along the minus strand of NC_139417.1, from coordinate 7,734,609 downwards.
GATCCCAAATCCTGTAGCTGTCCTGCTTGGATAATCCTTGGCTAATCCTTCCTGGGGAGCAGTGTGGCTCAGGTGCAGTGCAGCCCCATGCATATGGCTGTGACCGTGTCAGGAGTGGCCTTCACATTGGTCCATGCTCATGGGGTGCCCATGGTATACTGTTCTCTCTTCCTCTTCCACGTGTACATTTGTGCCTGTTCATGGTCCACTGGTTTATTAACAATAAAATCTGAGAGCAGTGCCTGTAGTGGTGCAGAATTGGCATGGCAGAGCTCCCTTTGTGGTCATTTCTGGGGAACGAACTCTGTGTGCACCTTTATGTGTGTGTTGGGCAGAGGTGGGCTCAGGCCACTCAGGAGAAACCTGTAAGAGCCCTCCAGAGTTTATGGGAGGTGCCTTTGGCCTCAGTGAAAGAAGGTGCTAGCAGCATTAGGAGAGGGAAAGTACTCTGTTGTTAAGGAGTGGTGGTGGGATTGTTTATTTTTCCTCCCATAAACGTTTTTTTTTAAGGTCCTAATGGAAACAAAGCGAAGTATTATTCCTCTAAAAGCACTGTTCTTTAAGTAAACCAGACTCGCTACTTGAAACATTCCAATGACACGTGGTGGCAGGAGGGGGATGGCCGTGATGTGGATGGGAGAGGAATCCTGAGATAAAGACCCCAAGCTTGTATGGCACAGAGTGAGGGGATGGGGCAGAGTAGACGAGAGCAAGAAATGCTGCTGGAGCGTGAGTGAGCCCTTCAGTACCTGTCTTTAAAGTTTCTTTCCAACTCAAATGATTCTATGATTCTGTGACCCTATGACTACCTTCTGCAGCCTTGTTATTTCAGAGCAGATTGCCAAAATCTCCCATTTCCGGTCTGTATGAATACAGAAATTGCCCAACAAACAGCAGCCAATGCTGCTGCGAGGCACCACCCTGCACATGACCTGAACTGACCGCTGTCAGTTCCACTAACGGTGGCATCTGTGGGCATCCTGCTTCCAGAGCCTTTGGTTAGTTCCCATCTTCATAATGAACCCCCTCAGATCTGTTTTCAACCCCTGAGTAAACACACCTGTGCACTGAACCCAGCCTGCAATCTCAGCAGTGGCAGCAAGGTTGAGGGGCTGCAGTGGAGGATGGAGTGAGAAAAACTCACCCATTTTGCAACCAAAACTGAGTCCTTCTCCAGTTGATAACACAAAGAAATGTGGAGTGTTCCGAGGGGGCTATCTGTTAGGCAGTTAATGATAATAATAAATCTCAACAGCCATCATCAATTCACAAATGAAGTGGTATATTTCTTTCCACAGACTTTACAGGTTTGTATATTGATGCATGCACCAAACCTGTGCAACTTCACTATGTGGCAAACTTTCCTATGTTGTCTGCTGCTCCTTATTTGCATCACAGTGCCCCATAGGACCTCAGTTGGCAAAGACAATACTGGGCTCCGCTCTGCAGTTCTTCCTCTGCAGCAGCTGCTGCTCCCCATGTCCTGGCTTCTTTCAGCACTGTGGATCTGAGGGAAGTGGTGGCAGACAGGGGATAACATCCTCACTCTTTTGTTTTCTGGTCTTTTCACTTGTCAAGGTTTCTTCATCTGTCATGCAAGCTAGAAATATAAAGCAATTATTTAAAGAGCGAGAGTTTCTCATGCTATTTCTCCCTTCTAGTGGCTGAGGATATAGGAACATAACAAAAAATTGCAAAATTTGGCAAAAAAAGATCACCTTTGGCATTTCTTTTGCAGTTCAGACCTCTTTTTTTTTTTTTCACAACAGGGTGGTCTGTAGAAGAAGGTAATTGCATGTCTTAGCAAAACAAAAAGCTTTAGGAAAACACACATACTACTTCAAGGCAGTTACATCTATGTCCTTCGAAGCTTAAAAATTAAAAGTGATGCTCTGGGCAGGTGTCCCCAGGTGGTGGGAAAAGAACACATTAGATGCTCAGAGCAGCAGAGTGTGTTCACTTTTGTTAAATGTCTCTGGTGTTGTGCATGGTCCTCACCCCAACACCATACACATGTGCAGCAACCCCAAAGCAGCTGTAGGCGGGTTCTGCCTTCACAGGGTTTCAATGCAATGTTTGATATTTCCTGTATCATTTATACAAACACTATGAAAACCTAAAGAAACACACAGCAAATGACCTTTTTTCCCAGAGGGTTCTGCTTCCCTACAGGTTCTTCGTGATGGAGCAATGTGCATCAGCCTCTGACTGGCTGTTCGCCATCGGCCGACGTGAAAAGCCAGAAATCACACAGCAGCACTGTGATGAACACATGCACATAGTGCTCTGGTGCAACAGCCCTTAGTTAAAGTGCATTATTCTGTAGAATAATAAAATGGCAGAAAACCATCTGAGACACTGGAAATAACTCATTTCTATCTTACAGAGAACTGTTGAGCCACCAGAGCTATGGCCGACCTCCATCCCTTTAACCAGACACATTGCTCTTCTGGGGTTCTGCTGTTCAGATATTCATCTTTGCACTTCCTATTAGATTACTGAGCAGCCTGCAGTTTTGGGGTGGTTTTTTTAATTATTATTTCATTTTTATTTATTTTTTCCTCGTGAAAATGCACAGATGTTTGCAGTAGGCACATGGCACAATCGTCCCATTAACCATGGTGCTCCATGACCAACAACCCCAGAAACCTACAGCTCAGGCAGCACCAATGCCTGTAACGTCAGCACTCCTCCCTCTGGCCCCCTTTAGCTTCACCCAGCTGGTTTAAATAGCGAGGAGAAATTAAAATTCTTCAAGCCTTGCAGGATGTTTGGATTTCTGCCCTTTATTTCCACTTCTGTGAGCCACGGTTTGAAAATGTGCCCATGATTTATTCATTCCCCAGTCCTATTGCTGTGTACGGCAGCACCCAGGAGTGCCTGCTGAGCCCACAGCATTATGCCATGACCCGATGCTGAACATCCCTCGGGAATACAGGCACACGGTGAACAGCTCAGGGCTCTTTATTAGTTGATTTCAGGCGATCTTTCCTGTTTTACGGCACGACTCCTCCCCTCTTTCCAGATTTCTGCTATTCTTTCCTAATTCTAGTGATTTGAGAAATGACCTTTAACCCATGCAGTCTGCAGACTCCTAAAGGGGATAATTGAAATGCCACAGTAAACCAAAGGCAATAAAATATTATTTACCAGGCATAAAACTAAGGTTGGCCTTCCGCACAGCAACGAACCCCTTTATCTCTCCCTCCCCTTATACACCCACCTCCCACTCCGGGAGCCCGGTGCAGCACCTCATTTACCCGAGGAGCAAAGCCGGGATGCCCTATGGGGCGGCTCCCCTGCACCGGGCACCGAATGGAGCCGGAGTGTACGACTGCGGGCGGACAAGAGCCGGGGGCTTACGGATGGAGGGGGCTTTGCCCGGGGGCAGTGCGTACCTGGAGGGCTGCACCGCGGCGGGGGAACAGCTGCAGCGCCGGTGCGTGTGCTGCGGGGCTACGCCGCTCCCCTTCCCCCCGCCCCCTCCGTCCCCGTCGGACTGCAGAAAGGATTTTGCACTGCAATGCATTTGAAGGAGTGAAAGCATTTATCGATAGCGGGGCCGCTCTCGTTGCCTATTGGGGTTTCCCAGCGCTGCTCTGATAATGTCCCCCTGTCCCCGCGATCAGCGCCAGACTTGGGCGCAAGGCAGAACTTTTGGCCGAGGGCTGCGAAGCGGTGAAAGCGCTCTGAAGTACAAAGGGGCCGTGGAGCCCTCGTCGCCTTCATCTCTCATTGGTCCGTGCGTGATTGAACCCGAACAGCTTTGTCAACAACCTGCCAAATTTACAGCGGAAAAAGACGCTGGAAAAGGAGGAACCCGAAACGTCGAGCCCGTTCCGTCCCCCAGCGTTTGGCGAACGGTACTCGCAGTACGCGACGCTGTGTCACGCACCGCCACCGCAGCCCCCCCGGCCCGGCCATGTGCTCCGCGCACCGCCCGCACGTGGGGAGCCCCGCGGGTACCGACGAAGGAACCGTGGCACGGGGCACGCAACGCCCACCCGGCCCGGGGGGGGCTCCCTCGGACAGCACTCAGCTCTGCCGCGCGGTGTCAGCTCCGCGGGGCCCGACGGGCCACTCGGTGCGGTTCTCCCCCCCACGCCGCCCCGGTGCTGCAGCAGGGTCCCGCTCGCTGCCGTACAGCTTTAAAATGCAGCCCAGTCTGTAATAGGTCGGCTCCGAGCGCATGCGCTCCGCACAAAGTTTTTCAGCTGCCGTTGGCTTTCCAACTTTTTTTTCTTTTTTTTTTCTTTCTTTCTTTTTTTTTTTTTTTAAACACTTTTAAGCAGCGGGGCGAAGAGCAGCGAGGGAGAGAGCCGGGGGGAGCCGGGCAGCGCAGCGCAGCGCGGGGCCGCCTGCAGCCCCACTCGCTCCGCGCGTCCCTCGCTGCCCGGCGCCGCGATGGATTGGGGGAACCGCCGCCGCCGATCCTGAAGCCCCGGACTTTTCCCCTCCCCCTGCCCCTACTCGCCGTGCAGGAGCAGTCGCCCCTAAGACAGACACACGCGTGCACAAGGGCCCCCTCCCCCGATTCTGCAGAAACTTTCGGCTGTTGTTGTTGTTGGGATTTTTTATTATTATTATTTTTTTTTTTTCCTGGCATTTTTCTTCTCTGTGTAAAATGGAGGGAGGCAGCCCGAGGAACGCTCTGCAGCCGCGGACGCTCCGCGCCGCGCCGCCCGGCCTCTGAACGAGCGGAGCGGAGCGGAACGGAGGGGCGGGCGGGGAGCGGTGCACTGCTCCTCTCGTCTCCCCCCGCCCGGTGGGCGCGGAGCCGCCGGGGCCGGGAGCGCGGGGACCCCGCGGCGGCCCCACCTGGGCTCGGGCTGCCGGCACGGATCGTCGCCCGCGGCGCTTTCGCTGCCGCTTGTGAAGATTTTTATTTGCTTCCGCACAATCACGCCCACGGGCGCTGTGTGCGTGTGTGTTGGGTTGGCTTTTTTTTTTTTTTTTTTTTAGGAGGGGGGGCTTTTTTCTTTTTTTTTTTTTTCCTTTTTTTTTTTTTTTTCCTTTTTGCCTCTTTCTTCTTCTTCTGGTGGTGGAAAGCCCTAATTACTGTGATTGCTGATGGACCTTGGAAAGAAGGCTGCGCCGGTGCCCCGCTCCGCAGTCGGACCCGCTCGTCACCCGCCGCCCCCCGCCAGCCCCGCGGGCCCCCGCGCTCCCCCGGCAGCCGGAGGAGAGCGCCCGGCTCCCGCCCGCCAGGATCGGATCTCGCCTCGCCCTTTCCCCCTCATCTCCGCTTGGATTACAGCGCTGCCGCCGTTCGCTGATCCCGCGCCATGGAGGTGAGTCGGGAGCATTGCGGGGCGGCTCCGCGGGTTCCCTCAGCGGGGCTCACCTCCCCCCCCCCCCCCCGCAACCCCCCTTCCCCGCCTGGAAAAACCTCCTTTCTTTTCTTTCTTTCTATTTTTTTTCTTTTTTTTTCTTTTTTTTTCCACGCGGTGCCGCCGGTGGCTGCGCACCCGGTGCCCCATCCCGGCGGCGTTAAAGACATCGGCCCGAACTTCCCCAGCTTCCCCGCGGAGGATCGCTGTGGAGGAACCCGGCGCCGGCGCTCCGGTGCCTGTGCCTTTAAGGAACGCTGGCTGGGGGCCAGCCGAGGACCCGGAGTCAGCCCCCCACCCCCCCTACCCCTCCGCCCCCCTTTAACTTTATTCTAAGTTTCTGGAGATTATCACTCTGCATCTGCAGAGGGTCCCGCCTGGGGCAGAGCGGAGGATCGCGGCTCCTCGGGGTCCCCTCGGCGCTGCGAGGACTCCATGTTGGAGAGCCTTTTCCTTGTTTGTTTGTTTGTCGTTGGCAATTGTATGCTAACTCGGTGGGTCACCCAGAGTTCAGGCGGATCGAGCCCCGACGTTCCCCCGGGCTGCCGGGGCCGGAGGTGCGCGTCCTCCCTGGGGGCTTCCCGGCCCCGCGCACGGCGCTCCGAGGCGGCCGCCCCCTCTCCCCAGAGCCGCGATCACGGTGCCGCCCGCCCGCAGGTAGCAGCGCTGCCGGCGCTCCAGATGCCCTCGCTGCTCTCCAGACGCCCCATGTAAAACACGATCACAGGCGTAAAGCCGCCGCCTTCATCTCGGCAACGAGCGCGGGATCCGTATGGGGTGCATTAAATACCACAACCCGATCTCCGCGGCCCTACAAAGTTGAAAACGGTGCCTCGCGCTCCCGATGGCCAATCCCGCCGTGCTGCCGGCGAACCTTCTTTTTTTTTTTTTTTTTCCCTTTTTTTTTTCCTTTTTTTTTTTTTTTTTCCTTTTCCCTTTTTTGTTGTTGATGGCAGCCTGTCAGCTGCTGCGTGCAGCGGAGCCGAAACCCTGGGCGCAGGTGCCTCCTCCCACTCCGGGAGGGCGAGAAGAGCTCTGGGGGCAACGAGAGGTGCCGTCGGAGGACAGCGGCCGCCCGGCGCCCCCCGGGGGCTGCAGCGGCCGAGGCCGCCCCCTGTCGGGAGCGGAGCATCAGCGCTGTGGGCTGGGAGCTGCGGGGGGCACCGGACCTCCGGAACGGGGTAGGGAGGTACGAGGCTTTAGGCTCGCAGCCCGGCAGCTCCGAGCTGGGGTCCCGCTGCGGTCCGGTGTCTTCGAAGTTTTCAGGCTCGTGCAGCTCCGCGGCGTTTCTTTAGCGTTGTTATCTGAGGGATTCGTGGATGTAAAGAAATAAACCCCAAACCCACCCCTTGGTGTTCGCGGGCCGTAGAGAGCTCCCAGCACAGAGTGCTCAGCCCCGTTCCTTGCTCGTTATGTGGCTTTCGGACCTCTCCCGAGCCTCGTCCCGTCCGGAACGCAGCGAGGAGCGGGGCCGCTCTGTCGGGGCTGAGCCCCGCAGGATGGACGCGGCCGGGCCCGGTTCGCCTGGCTAAAGGCTTCAGGGTGATGGGAATGGCCCCTCCGCGTTCCGGAGCTCTCGTGGCAGCGATCGGTCCTCTTCTCCTGACCCTTTGCAAGCAAAAATAAATTAGAGTTAAGAACACCTTGGTTTCGGCATTGAGGGCTTTTTAAGAATGAATAGGGAGCCCCCAAGTGTCGAAATGTCTTTTTTTTTTTTTTTTTTTTTTTTCCTCCTTCCAAGGGGAGGGGAAATTAAAAAAAAAAAAAAAAAAAAAAAAAAAAAAAGCCAGAACCGTGAATGGCACTGGTTAGCGAGTTAAAGAGTCCCGCGTGAGGACGCAGACGGATCTGCGGGACCTGTCGGGGGAGCCTTGGTCTCCCGGGCCGGCAGCTTGCTCGCTGCTCGGGGCTGCGGGAACCGATCGGATCCGGCGTCGCCGTCGGGGTTGTCACCGCGCTGCCAGCGCCGAGCTCGGGGAGCGGAGGCTGCGGCGGGATGGCTTAGGGGTGCAGGCAGCGCCTTCCCCGGCCGGTGGGGGAGGGCCGGGTCCGGCACCCCCGTCCCCGTCCCGCTCGGGCTCTTTTTGCAAACCTGAAGCTGCTTTCCGCCGCCCGGGAGCGCTCCGTGTCCGCGGCGCTGGCTCCGGAGCGAGGAGCAATGGGGTAAAGCGCGGCCCGTGGGGTGCTGATCGCCCCGGGGTAGCGGGGAGGCTGGGCTGGGGTCCGCCGTGCCCGTCCCGTCCCGCCCCGGCGGGGTGCGGAGCGGTGCGGCCGCCCCGGGAAGGCGGTGTCCGGGGGTGGGGGCGCGGGGTGGCCCCGTCCGGCAGCAGCGCCGCGGCGGGGAGAAGGGCAGCGGAGGCAGCGCCGAGTTAAAAGGGGCCCGGGTACTTCCGTTGTTTAAACTTGAATGCTCGAAAATGGTCTGAGAAGCAATAAACAATCTGATCCTTTTTTCTCCCCCCTCTAGAAATCCACTGCAGTATTAATCCAAGGAGGTGCTCTGGGGACAGTTGGCAGCACAATGGCTTCTCAGTACCTCGTAGTGGCTCTGGCCATCTTCTCCTCTTGTACCCAGGTTGTAATAGAAGCCAGCTCTTGGTGGTAAGCATCTCGTGTCGGCGTGCTTATAAAAGGGGGAGCGAAGTTTTGCTCGATGGAACGTCTGTGTGCTTGGTGTGTACTTTGTTTCTGGGGGAGTAGTGCATGAGGGGACTGCCGGGAGCCGCGTTGGGATGTGCTGTGCTGGGGAATGGATGTGTTTCTGAAGCAAGAGCAGTCGTGTAGCAGCCCGTGCTGCAAAATACAGTTTTTTAGAATGCTGTAGATTCTCTATGGATTTCATCATCCTTAAATTTGTAGAATTGCTTCTCTTCTACAAGACTTGCTTCAGCTCCCTCAGATGTTTTGTATATGTGAGAGAAAGTACGGAATTACCCACAAGAACTTCTATGAAGTTAAAATTTAGATTCAAATTTTTCTGCAGCTTAAATGTTTCTAAGTATATTTTGTTACAAAGAAGAACATTTTATGTTTCTGCCTTGGCAACTTAACTATTCCTCAACCACATACGGTGTGGGGAGTCCTTGGAATAGGCGTTTTCTGCTCCTTTGGTTGATTCTTTTGGGATGTGAATCAATACTTTCTAACTAAAATGTATTGTGTAAGTGCTCCTGAAGGGCACTTAAAGAATTTAGAGGACAAAGTTGATTTTGTTTACAATGCTAATACTTCCATCTGTGCTCACGTGTGCATTGGGAAGGAGCTGGAAGCAGTATGCAACAAGTTGTGAACTTCTGCCTTCTGAAAGGTTTCCCTGCTTTTGTTAGAGCAGACAGAAATCCAGACTTACATCTAAAGTGTATGTTCATATGAAATGAGATCTAGGTGTTTTCTTTTGCTTTTTGCATTTTTTTGCTTTTTGCATTTTTCTGCCTTGCCATTGTTTGGGACTTCTGCTATTTTCCATGCGTCCATTTAAGTTAGAGAAGGATTGCCTGAATACGAGTCTTATTTCAGTCCATAATCTGTGGTGAGAGCCACATGCGTGGGAACTCATAAGCTCTGTTTTATACAGTCTCTAAAATAAAAGTTTCGTATTTATGTAATTTTTTTCCCTCACCTGCTAGCAAAAACGAGGAGTTACAGACTCAATGTTTGTAGGATATAGGATAGAGTTTGGTTTGGGATTTGTAGACTTTTGTTGTGTTTTCTTTTCTCTTTATTAACCCAAATCTTTCTTTACACAGGTCTTTAGGGATGAACCCTATGAACCCCATGAACCCTGTGCAGATGTCAGAGGTGTATATAATAGGAGCCCAGCCACTATGTAGCCAACTAGCAGGGCTTTCCCAAGGACAGAAGAAACTCTGCCAGTTGTATCAGGACCATATGCAGTTCATTGGAGAGGGTGCAAAGACCGGCATTAAGGAATGCCAGTATCAGTTCAGACATAGAAGATGGAATTGCAGCACTGTGGACAACAACTCTGTTTTTGGCAGAGTCATGCAGATAGGTAGGAAGCAACATCTTTATGATTAAACTCTTGTCTAAGGATATGTATGGCACATAATGTTCTGCATTTGAAGCTCTTGCCAGATTCTTACTGCATACTGTATACAACCAAATGTTTTTTAAAGTTGGCAAAGGAGTTGAATTATTTTTAGCCGGAGGTGATTTCCCACCACTGTCCAGCCATGTCTTTTGGAAAGCAAAGTAGGAATACACATCTGCATATGGGAATACATTAGAAAGGAAAATGGAGCCCTGAAACCTCCTTTAAAAAACCTAAGACAAAAAAAAAAAAAAAAAAAAAAAGCAAACAAAGAGAATTAAAACCAGCAGCGTCTTGTAAAATGAAAGATGTCCATGCTTAGCTCCAGAGTTAGTGGCTGCATAGTGAATTGCTCTTGGTCTGGAGGTTAAATGAAAATTGCTACTCTGTCTATTAGTGTTTATAGGCAATTCTTTCTTGCTTATTTCCAGATATGGTAACTTCTTTTTCTTTTTGAGAAAGTTAGATTTGTGTTAAAAATAACATAGTGGGATAATCTGCATGAAATCAGTTGTATCAAGGCCAAATTTGTGATTGCCCATGCAGGTCGTGTTTGCTTAAGCACAAAGCTGGTAGGAGGGACAGATTCCTGTGCAAATCTTACAATGATTTGGTGGGCACCCAACCCTTTCCCCATGAGATTGTCTTTGAAATGTGCTTCTCCAGTGCTCAAGTGCTGCCTGCTTGTCCCGTTGTTTAAGGACCACTGCGTATTTTAGCAGAGATGGCAAAAATTTAGCTGGTGCTACCAAACTGGGTGCGTGGTGGAACCTTCCTCTGACATTCCCACGTCAGATGTCAGATACTGTGCAGCAACAGGGAAAACTCAGTTTTTCTGAGTGACAGATAGGAGCTTCTGTGTGCTCTGTGATGAGTGTGCTGACAAATCCAGTGTTGCTTTTTACCTTTGAAACTGGATCAAAGCTGGTTTCGCTTGTGAATGGGGTAACTCCAGTAAAGATTGAAGGAATACCACTAATTCACGTTTGTTCTCTATTTTTTTTTTAGGAAGTATTTTTTATCTGGAGATTGTCAGATAAATAAAAGCAATGTATTATGTAAAAGTATCTAACTGGGGCAGCTGGTTTCAGACATACAACCTTCCTGAGGCTTTCTCCAAGCACAGTATTAACACCTCCCCATGGAGCATTTCCTTTTGGCCCAACCTGAGCAGAGATCTACAAGCATATGAAATGTGAAAGGAAACTTTTTCTGTTCTAATAAGCTAACAATTGCCAGTTAAGTAATCTGTTTGAAAATTGGGCCTTAGTCCCTCAGCCCTTATTTGTTATTCAAGCAAGTGAAAATGAGCTCAAGGGGACTGCTGGTATGAAGAAATGTGCGGGATTGGGCCCGTGATTGTGGTGTCTGTCTATGAAATAGGAGTTTCTGCCCTCACTGAGTATGATGGATCTATTTAGAGGTGGTTTCTTTCAAGTTAAATAACTTTGCCGCACCCTTCTCCTGGATATGACTGTATTAGCTGATGTCTACACAGCAATTTATCATGTAATTAAGCCACTTATTCTAATTGCAGATGGAAGCAAGGTTAATAGCCATATTCAAGAGTTAAAGATCCTAAAGAGTGTATTCATGGAGAACAAGAAAGGTGTTGTCGGTGCCAGTGCTATTATTTCATGCTGACCTTCGGTAATGACCAGCTGCTGGTCTCTGAGTGGAAGGAAAAATGGGCACTTTTCAAGCCTGATCCAATTTAACTCCGCCTGCCTTACGCTGGCTTGTCGAGGGCTGTCAGCTCTTCCCTGCGCTCACCAACGTGAGAAGGTTGTGGTGCACGTAGTCTGGGAGGGTTTTGTCACTGGGGCTCGGGCTGTTGCTGTTGTGCACAGAATGCCTGAGCAGAGCACTGACTGACAGCGCAGTAATTACCGCTGCTCATAAATGGACAGTCTTTCTTCCAGGATTTATCTGGCAAAGTTAGCTAAAGCTGTACAAATAAACCCAGCGCTGGGTTTGGAAACTCGCTCTGTGGCTTATTGAACTGCAGCTTCAGGGCTTTTGTTCTTCACTGCTCTCCATCGCTGATGGCCCCAGGTCAGGCGCGGTCCTTGCTGCCATCTCCTGGGCCCAGGGCTGGCAGTGCTGGGGCTGCAGACAGTAAAGTGCTAACGTGAGGGAAAAGAGCTTTGTCCTCCCCCCAGCTCGGTGTGCTGGGGTCTGAGCTATTCATGCTGAATGCTTTTCAAATACAGGACAAAGAACATTTTGTATCTTATGGTCAGGTATTAAAAAAAAAAAAAAAAAAAAAACCAAAAAAAAACCTGTTCTGTTCTCGCAGACTTATTCATATCAAGTGTAAGGCTCAGCTCCTTGCTCTGTGGGTGGCTTCCTACAGAGTGTGTATGTTGAACAGTTCCATTTCTATGTGTTATATATATGGGAGAGAAGGGACTCGGACGTGTTTGGAATGTGTGTTTCCTTGCCATGGCTACAATAGAGAGAAATGCTTGGCTGTGGGAAAAGACAGGTTTGACAGTGAAGGAAAGCACAGTTGTGCCTAAAGACTTTAACAAAAAGAAAAAAAAAAAAAAAAAAAAAGGAAAAAAAAAAAAGGAAAAAATTCAGAGCAACTCATCCACGTAGAATCATCACCCTTCCTGTGTTTGTGGGGTCGATGACTTTAAGCCGTGCTGGATTGCAGCCTGGGGAAATCTGCTTCAGCACTTGATGCTGCTTTATAGTTTGCTTAAGGGAGAAAGGTGCGGGCAACTCTCCTTTCTGTACCCCAGCCTTTCCTTCTGTGTCCCACTAAGAGCAAATTCTTTAAAACACGCTCCAAGATAATAATGAATATTAGTTAAAAAAAAAAAAAAAGCCAGCTTTGTGGGTTTAAATCCTGCAATAAACAGCATAGTTAATCATGTGAAAGCACGAGCTAACTAAACATGAAAAAGAATAAAATGGAAAGGAAGAGGCGAGTCCTGTGGTCCAAAGCAGACCATGATTCTTTCCTCTAAATCTAGTGGAAATTTTGCTTAAGGAATTAATCCAAAAATGTGCGTTACAGAGCAAGTGGGAACATTAAAATCTGTATGAGGTTCCCCTTGCTATAGTTTGCAGTAAATGTAAGGCGTAAGTCAGCACATAAAGCCAAATCTTTTTTAACTGAAAAGGCCACTCCTGTAACCCTTTACACCCATAATTCATGTAAGTACTTCCCCAGGCAGGTGTCTGGGAAAATACAGCATTGTAAGTAGGGGGCAAAGTGCTTCTCATCTTCCTTAAAGCTGATCTTTCCCAACATAAGACTTCTGATTTTTCCCGTTTAAAAACAGCATCTATTACTAGAATTAATCCAGTGGATGACAGCTGTTATATTAACAAAGCTGCTCTGAGTGTGGTGTCATCTTGATGTTAAATATGGACCAGATTGTGAATTATTTATGTTCCAGAAGTGCTCGAAAGCTCCTATTAAGTTTGATCTGGCATGGTAGGCCTTGTACTAACAGTTTTTGCCTCAAAATGTTGCTGCCTAAATACATATGATACGTCCAAAATGCAGCCTCTTAAAGACTTAGTTTTACAGAGTCCCATGCTGTTCCCTGAGAAACTTGTAAAAGTAAGATTAGAAACAAACTTGACTTATTGATCAGACCAAAGATTGGGAATAGAACTTAGAAAAATGGAAAATGAAAAAATTATATTTAGTCTATTCTTAGTCATTCTGTGAATCCTTCTTGGAAAAGATCCAGTGCAATGCTGTTTCCTAAGATGAAAAGCAAACTGCAAGTGGGTTTTCTGGTGCAAGTTTTGTGGGGTTTTTTGTTTTGTTTGTTGGTTTTGTTTTTATTGTGCTGTTTTTGAAAGCCCTTCTAGATGTTGTCAGAATTTGTTGGATCTTTGGAAAAGAGAGAGGGGAATTCAGGCTCTAAATGAAGGTGGGTTTAGACATTGTTTGAGGGTGATACTTGGCCATGCCTTGCATTGTGGATATTGTGCGTTTTTCTTCCCAACATTTGAATCTTGAGGTTTTCAATTTCCACTTTAGCATCTCAGGTACAGGAGAAAACTTTCATAGCCAGCTGGTGCCAAGGCTTTTTCTTCCCTGTAATTTGTAAAAGTGATTGTTCTTGCGTTCACTTACCTACATGCATGGGATCTGGAGCAGCGCAGGTTGGTGCTGGATGTCAGCAGTGCTCTGCAGAAGAGCACAGCTGATGCACAGGGCAAGGAGCAGCATGCAACTCTGCCACATGTTTACTTTTGTTAGCAGGAAGCTTTGCAAAATGCTATAACTTTAAATAAATTGGAACTAGTGGGTGAAGTGCCTAAATCGTCTTTGAGAAGCAATAATTTAGGAATCAGACTTTTTCAAATTTGCATTTGCCTTGTCTCTTTTTCCAGAGGGCCGGGCGACTGCTACCCTCCTGTCCCTGGAGGCAGGGCTGCTCTGCCATGTCGCTCCTCTGGGCACCAACGAGCAGCAGCCCCTGCTCCTCATAAGCACCCGGTGCACTCCCGTGGTTTGGGGGATATGGTATTCACTTGGGTTTTTCGGTTTTTTGAAGGAGCACAATTCAGGGTTACTTTATGCTCTGGGAGGCAAATGAATGTTGGAGGCTCCTGGATGGCTCCTTCAATTGGATGAGCTGGAACAGTGCACTTAAGCCTTCCTGTAATGCACTTCTTCTTTCCACACAGGCAGCCGGGAGACGGCGTTCACCTACGCAGTGAGCGCGGCCGGGGTGGTCAACGCCATGAGCCGGGCATGCCGGGAGGGCGAGCTCTCCTCTTGTGGCTGCAGCCGGGCCGCACGGCCCAAGGACCTGCCCCGGGACTGGTTGTGGGGCGGCTGCGGGGATAACATCGAGTACGGATACCGCTTTGCCAAGGAGTTTGTTGACGCCCGGGAACGGGAGAGAGTTTACCAGAGAGGCTCATACGAGAGCGCTCGGATCATGATGAACCTACACAACAATGAGGCTGGGAGGAGAGTAAGTGCCTCTGTCTTTTCGAGTCCCTCCTTCTGGGGAAGGTTTGGCTGGTCACCTGCCACCAAGGCTTCTCTGTTCTGATGCATGAGACAAGAAAATGGAAAAGGCAGGTATAGGTGGCTGGAGAGCGTATGCATTCATGTTGTTCCTCGTTGGCTTTCCCATGGAGCACTGGAACTGCAATGCATTGTGTTTTCTTCCACAGTGGATCACCAGCAGTGCCCAGCTCACTGCATGTTTTATTGGTTTGTGTTTCCAATCGGTACCGTGTGTGCTGGGGGCTTGTTATTTGTCTGGAACAGTGCTGCAGGATTATTCCCACTTTTTATTTCCTGCTTTGAGAAGATGTGAAAAGCTTCTCCATATTATGAGAAAACATCATCTTCTATGGTTAAACATGTCTTTATGGTTTCTTTAATCTCAAAAAATGCCTTAAATGAATGGGTGTAATCTTTTTCTTTTTTAATAGTCTGAATATGAAGAGCCAAAGTCATTATTTTCCTAGAGCTTTGACATGCCAGACATAGTTGGCTGGGGATTTTTCACTTGTGTTCTAAGGTGAAGTAGGATGAAAGATAATTGAAAATTAATAGTATTTAAATGTGAGAGGAGGGTGTCTGAAAGCAGTGGACAGGCCAATTTACCATTACTGAGAAGAAAAATGACACATTCACAGTTGCTAATGGAGACTCTAGCAGTTTCTCCTTCCTTAGCCTCATGTTTGCGGTGCCATTTGGCAGCACTAAGACTTTCTGTAACTGCTGGGTGGAAGTTGTCTATGGTATCATCTAATGTGTCAGACACCAGGATTTTTGGGTTGATGTCAACAGCGACTCTTATTTCTATTTGTACAGGGCAAACGACTGATATTTCTTTGCCAAGGCTTTGTAAAGAGGATATTGCTGTGTAGCTCTGTCTTCCACCCATAGGTGTTTGGGGGTTTCTTTTTGGATGAAGTCTCTCTTGCAGAACAGTATTTGGGATAGGGGGATGATGCTGAGCCAAGAGTAGACAATTGGCTGCAGCTGAGTCAGGAACAAGCGGAATCTTAACTCTTTCCCTAATTGCAGCCTCAAGCCGAGATCAATAGAGAGGGTAACTCGGATAGAAAATAAAGGGATGTTTTACATTTCTCAATGAAACAGCAAAATCTTTCTCTGGCACAAGAGAGAATTCCTAAAATTTGAATGCAGCGTGACTGATGCTGCTGTCTGCTCGATGCGTGTGTTGCTACATCTGTCTGTGTGGTGAAGTCAGGGGGCTTGAGAGAGCTCTCTCCCCTCCCCTGCCCCTTTGTCTGGGTTAACAGGATGCAAGGAGTGCGTGGTGTGTATGCGCTTTCTGCCCTCCCACCCTATTGCAGCAGGAAGGAGAGTGCCAGAGTGAATGCTGTGAGGTGTGAAGGGGAAGGGGACAGAGTGCAGGAAAAGAGGGGAATGAATACTGCCGCAGCCATGCTAATCGTTCACCTTCCTTTTTGCTTTTTACTCTGCCTTCTCCAGACTGTATACAACCTGGCTGACGTGGCCTGTAAGTGCCACGGTGTCTCTGGTTCCTGTAGCCTGAAGACCTGTTGGCTTCAGCTTGCCGATTTCCGCAAAGTAGGCGATGCCCTGAAGGAGAAATACGATAGTGCCGCTGCCATGAAACTCAACAGCCGGGGCAAGCTGGTGCAGATGAACAGCCGCTTCAATGCACCCACCATCCATGACCTGATCTACATCGATCCCAGCCCTGACTACTGCATGCGCAATGAGAGCACTGGGTCCCTGGGCACCCAGGGCCGCCTTTGCAATAAGACCTCAGAGGGCATGGACGGCTGTGAACTGATGTGCTGCGGCCGGGGGTACGACCAGTTCAAGACGGTGCAGCGAGAGCGCTGCCACTGCAAGTTCCACTGGTGCTGCTATGTGAAATGCAAGTTGTGCACAGAGATCGTGGACCAGTTTGTGTGCAAATAGGAGATGGACGAGGTGGGAGGAACTGCAGCCACCTGCCTGTGAGGGGTGTGGGCCCCTCACCCCTTCCACAGGACTTTTTCTGCTTTATTTATAGAGTCCAGTGAGTTGTTGTCTTCTTCTTAAAAAAAAAAAAAAAAAAGAAAAAAAAAAAAAAGAAAGAAAGAAAAAAAAAAAAAAAAAAAAGGGCGGGGGAAGGAAAAAGGGAAAAAAAAAGAAAAAAAAAAAGAAAAAAAAATATAAAGATTGCAAAGAGAAGTGCCTGGAACCCTCTCTATGTCCATCCCAGAACTGTGTGCGTCTTATATTTTGGTGATAACAGGGGAGAACATGAGAATATTTATTTTACAAAGTAAAACAAACAAACAAAAAAAACTTTTGAAAACAATAGAGTAGCTTGAGAGGAAAATCCAACATATCCTAATTAAGTCCCACGGGGCATAATACATGTGCAGTAGGCAGAGCAACCATGTAATGTGCTTGGGGCGTTAGAACCATCCCTATGGATGTGAGGAACACACAGACCTGTCCATGACTTTTGGTTTCAGATGCTAGAAGTTGTCAGAATGAGGTATAGAAAGCTGTTCAGTACAACTGGGGCTCTGTAAATAAGGGGTTGTGTATTCAACACAAAGTGCAGTGTCAGTTGCATATCTGAATGCGCTCGCGTAAGTAAGTGGTGTCATTGGAGGGTAAAGAGCAAAGAATCATAAAGGCTTCAACTGCGCTATTCATTGAATTTAGTTCCAGAACCTAACGAGACCAAAAAAAGCAAAAAAGACACACATACAGAAAAAATCTGCCTTGATGCATAGCAAAATATTCCCCAAAGGAGAAATTGACCTTATTAGCTAATTGTGGTGTTGGAGTATCTCATCTCGCAGAGCAGCATTTCAAGAGCCGGTGCGATGGTGGCTGCGCAGGGCACGGCAGCCCGGTGGGAGGGAGGCTGCATGCTCACAGGCTGGGAAGCTTTGAGCTTGCCGAGCTGCAGTCTCCCAGCCTGGAAAGGCCTTTGAAAACAGAATTCCTCAAATTTGAAAATGCCTTAAAAATGGTGTAATAGCTGGCTATCTTTCGAAACACAGCTTGACAAAGAACTCCTCTAATTTTATGAGAGAAAATAAATCATTAGATATCCACTCTTGGAATGATTGATTTTTATTATTTTGTTGCAGATTTTGGGAACGCTTTCACTCAGAGAGACAATAGTTTCATACTTTAATAACACTAACCAGCTATTATAGTTCAAGGAAATGTTGCAGCGATACCAAATTTATCATCCTATGTCTTTAATACACATGCTTTAGATAATATATTGCAGATATACACTACAACTGTTCAGACTGTACTTGAGCAGTTACATATATATGGGAAAACTGTGGTCTGCTGGTGTCTGATATTTCAAAGCTTTTTGTACGTATATATTTTAATGATTTAGGAAATAATAAAACTTCAAATTACAGGGGCAATTCATCCCCCCATTTTTTTTTTCAGATCTCTTCAGGTTGGTCAGTGATTCTAATGTTTTTGGTGTTAAAAAATATTTTTGAAAAGCTTTTATAATTCAAAGAAGTAAGCCTCTTCCTAGCCTCAGGATGCTCTTGGGCTGTTGCTAGAGGCAGCACCCTGCACTTGAATTGATACCGGTCTGCTGATTACTTCCATTTCACTTACATTTTAAGGGGCAATATTGATCGTTACTGAAAGGAAAAACACCTTAAAACTCTAAAACGTGCTGCATTTGGCCCTTGGGTTTTAGTCTTGAAATGGGAATTATTTGATGAACAATCCGCGTTTGCCCCGGTGCTGTGTGTTTACACAGGGTTTCCTCATTGGTTCAGATGCCTCTTTCCACCTTGATCCCATGCAAAAAGTTCAAGAAATTGATTTTGCAGATACCAAGTGAGGAAAATCTTTCACTTTAGCCTAGTTGTACTAAAGCCTTAACTTTTCACAAGCCTATAAGCTGTATCATTAAGTTCATCTTGATCATTTATCAGCTTCTTAAATGGCGCTTTATTGCTCTTAATTTATTGTACGAGGACATATTTACCCTTCATCTTCAGATGTTTGCAAAGACTATCTTTAAAGTAAGATAAATAAATAAAGCACTAACTCATTGAATATGTCACTTTTGGTTTTCATTATACAAAAACTATGATCATTTTTTTCATTTGCTGAGTCACCTCTTGTTCCTTTTTATTGACTTCTGTCCAAGCAGAACTGAATCTCGTGATCCTAGCTATTAAAACACTATTTAATGTAAAATATTTTACTTGTCATTCAGATATGTAAATCTTCTATGTCCTTTCCTCTGTTCTGTACATTTAATGTACATATTTCTGTCTCGCGTGATTTGTATATTTCACTGTTTTTTTTTTAAAAAGAAAGGATTATACCATAATGGAAGATAGACTATAAAATAAAACTTTGGTTGTATATTGGGAAGTGGTTTTAATTATCTTTCAGAAGAGGATTTAAAACAATGAACAGAGCTGATTTTTAAATTTACTACGTGGTAAAACAGGGAAGGGGTTGTTTGCCAAACATACAAAATACATCTCGAAATTTTATTTCTATATTAAGAAAGCATACAGATGTAACTACTTTTTAAACAGAAGAAAAAGATATATCCAAGCCCCATCCCTATGAAATGGAAAACAGTTCAGAGATGGGTGAAGGGCTTCAGTGTGAATGCTGCTCCCATGGCTTGCCGTAGTCCTGGGCAGCGGAACTTCCTTGTGCAACGGCAGCAATGGCAGCAGGAGCATCCTGTGGTTTCTGAGGGGAATAAGATTTCAGGACTGGGCTTTGTCCGGTTTGAGCCGTGTGTGTGGTTTGTGGGGTGAGGTTGCAGGCCGCAGCCTGGTGGCGCGGGGCTGGCATGGTGACACGCGCTTGTTGGTCCTCAGACTTCCTGCCATGAGCGGGTGTGAGCGTGGAAAACAGGGAGGCCTTAAAAAAGGCAAAATGTAGCGAGGGACCAGGCTCAAGGTAGAAAATGAAAAGCAATGTAAAAAACAACCTTCTGCTTTGGGATTGCCTTTTCTTTGAACTGATATCCCCAATAAGTCACCATTTTGTTCTGCTTATACAGATCTTGATGAATTAATGACCTGTTCTACCTCTCTTCCGCTGCTTCTCTTCTTCTCTTCTTTTTTTTTTTTTTTTTTTTTTTGTCCCTTCTTTTTCTTCTTCTTTTTCTGTCTTCTTCCTTTTTTTTTTTTTTTTTTTTTTTTGCCCAAGGATAACCTTCTAACGTATCAAAACTCCTTCTGGCTGCCAAGAATGTATTATACCACAAACCAGTAGACCAACATCGTGTGTTTAAAATAGCGATTCTGGGCAAATGTAACGTTCTGTGGTCCTATTACTGACATCTGGTTCAGTTTTCCTTCACTAGTATATTGACCAGTATTCTTTATTGCAAAAACACAGCCCCTATTTAGGAAAGTCAGCATTTTTTTTTTTTTTTTGGACTGGATTGTATTCAAGCTCTTCCCAATAACAGAAAAGTTACCAAAGGTTTTCTTTATTGGCAGCAGTAAATATCTGTATTCAAAATAGTCATTACAGGCTCAGATAGAATTGTTTTAATTTGCTGCAAAGTTTATCTGTTGAATTTTGTTAAGAATACTGTTATCATCTGGATTTAAATCTTGCATTTTTAGTAATCTTTTGTACAGTCATGGCTTTGCCAATACCAGTTCTCACCCAAATTTTGCAAAATACTGAAGCCATAGCCATTAGCAGGAAGTGTACCAGGAACAGGGAGCAAATCTGAAGAAGTGAACAGCACTGCCTGCAAAAAACAGCTGAAACCCTTCATTTTCTTAAGGACCAAGGACATTTCATAGAATGACCTGACAGAGGTGGTACAGAACTTATAGAACTTGGCACTGAAGCTGGCAGAAACACTGCTTTCCTTTTGGGTAAGGACTCTTGCAAAATGATTTCTAAACCCTTGGGATGTACTTTGTAAAATAGTGGTTTTATCGACCCAGGAAGGACCCTCTTTTTTTTTTTTTTCTTCTTTATTATTATTGTAGGGGAAACTATGAAAAGAAAGGGTAAAATAAAGGTCTTCTGAATATACCTACTTTTGTATATAGATTATATATGTACTTGTTGACTGTGGTAGTCTTAAGATTGCTTATCTAAGTCAGAAAGAAAAGAGAGAAAAGAGAGAAGAAAAAGAAGAGTATTCCTTCCTGCTGCAGGCTCAGACATATCTGTTGATGTTGCAGTGGAAGAAACAAACCATGGAGGAGCGCAGTGAGGGGTTTGTAAGTGGAACTTTGTTTTTTTAAAGGTATGATTAAAAAAATCAAATCTGTCTCATTCCCTGCTCTTATATAATGTTGCGTGTGTGCATTTGTGTATACTCTGCTGATATTTTCCAATTGTGTTGGCCAAATTCTGCTTTTACTTATGGTTAGGCATCTCTCCTGACTTTGGCGGTGTCATATGAGCCTGACATTTTTTGACCAGACGTGAAGGTCCCCTTGCTCAAAGAGAATGCATATGAAATGTATCAGCCTTTCTTTTGCTGGCTGCTTGTTTAAACGCGGGTAACTGAATTATTGAGAAACAAATTCTGGGACTGCAGCTGCATAAGCAGTAATACAGTATATCCGTAGTGATGTTTCTATGCCATATTTCCTAATTTCCCCGTCAATTTCCAGTGCAGACAGCCTAGAATGCATGTGGTACATTCCTCCTGACATATTTTATAAGTGTAAAATAATTGTCAGTCAATGTTTCTATTGTAGAGATAAAATCAGCTATTTTGGGCCCTCATTATGTTTTTCTGAAGAGCTCTTACCTGTGGCTGTACTGAACGTTATTGGCTGGAAGCACTGGTGAGCAGCGCAATGTGAAGCTGCTTTTGGTAAAGTTTCTGGAACACAGGATGTGCAGCTTGAACATCGGTACACTGTATGCTTTTCTAGCCAGTGTTGGTTTACGTTGTGTTGTCTTTCCCAGCAGTCTTGCTTTCTCAAATGGTAATTGAACAGCAGCAGTCAAAATACTCAGCTGACAGAAGACCTCTGAACACTCCATAGGCAGCTATTCAAACACTTTCTGAACTGGTTTGACCCATTGCTGATTTATTCCAGATCCATTGCAAGGAATTCTAAAAATGCAAACTGAAGTGTAGAGTTTATAGCGTGTGTCACAGTTCTTTTTGGTTTTGTTTTGTTTTTATAAAGCAGCCCAATCCCCAAATTTAAATTTTTTAATAATTATTTTTTGAAAATCCTTCTCTGGGTAGAGAAGGAAATGTCCCCAGCACCATGAGATTCTGACCTCTGCACAAGTCCTTGGGTAACCCTCAAGGCCCAGCACAATTTGCAGTGTGAGGTGCCTTGCAGAAACATTTCCCCTCCCCAGCTCATCAGTGCAGCAGCTGCAGCCCATTGGGCAGTAATGGGACTGGCTGCTGCCTTCTGCATCTGCTCTAAGGAAAGACACCCCAGCACTTGGACATGCTGTCCTTCCAAAAGAGAAATGCATCTTCATATAGCTTTCCTTGAGAAAGGGCTGGGATTAGCTTTCCTCGGCTATTGATTTTAGAAGAGCTGGAGCTTGGTAAGTACTGTTTTTTTGTGTGTTTGTTTTTTAAAGGATTTGTGATGCACCTCTGTGCTTTGTAAATCAGCAACCTTTGAGTAGTAAAGAGTAATCCCTGAGTAAACTGGAGCTGGTTGTTGCTTGAGGCAGGGAGACTGAGATCATTAATGCTGTAAATTGCTCTTCAGCCAGGTTTTTGTGCTTTGCTTTGTTGATGGTCTCCACAGCATGAAAAAGAGTTCTTACTCAGAAAGACATGAGCTAGCGAGTATGGGAAGGGAAAATGGGGAAAAGAACAAGTTATAATGGGCAAGTACATTGATAGCAATCATCAGTACTTGAGAGCTATTATTGCTGCTTGATGTTCATTAGAAACCAAGGATTTGTCCACTTCTGCTTTTAAATTCTTTGGATATGCCTATTCCCTGGGTGATAAGCTCATGTTATATGGGATGTCTGTGGGTAAAGAGCCTGCATGTGGATCAAGTCTGAAGACTTAATGAACTGAACTTAAAACCATAGCCAAAGAAACATTTCCAAAAACACTACAAAGTAAATGAATAATGTAAGATGTGTCAAACTAATGCTTTAAGAGTTACTGCTGCTATAGCAGGCCAGTGGTTACCTCTGTGAAAGATAATATGTCCATTTCTAGGCCAGGGTGCCATTTGATTTAAATAAGTACAACAAGACAAATACTAATTGTAACAGCCTGCAAACAATTCCTTGGTAGTTATGTGCATTGTATGGAATGATGGGCAGTTACGAATTCTGGCAATCCTCAGTATGCATGATGATGTGCTTGTACCTGAAAATACATTATACGTTATTTTAAGCTTCATGGAAGTATCTTGTGTCATGATTTGCATTGCATCACATGTAGTTACTTATTTTTTGGCTGCAGTCTTCTGGTATATGGTGGGAATTTGAATGACTGGCAAAACTTATGGGGGAGGCTGCAACATCTCGGTATGAAAGACAGGGAGAAATGCGGTACGCAGCCCAGGCACTGTGAGGTGAAAGACTTTTCATCCTGATTTTGTCTCCTGTAACAATGTGGTATGCGTAGATCCTGCATGACAGATGCTTTGGAAGAAGATGACAGGAGGACTCCGTGAACATAGGGCATAATTCATTCATAGTTAAGTACACAGACTGATCTACTAATGTTGCCTTTGTAATGTCATTTGCATGCAATATTTATTTCTATATGAACATGTCAAATTCCAAAATCTTAACTAAAATGTAAGGTCTCTATTATAGCAGATTAAAAGCAGAATAAGCCCTAAAGAGGCCCGACGTAATAAGAACTGAATATGCGCCTTGTTCTTACATTCTAGTGGATTTTGTTGGTACCTTGTTAAGATTCAAACAACGTCTTCGGGATTTGGCTGGCTAAAATGGCAGATTAGTCATTGTGTAGGATTCTGAGAATAAAGCTTTTTTTTTTTTTTCTTTTTCTTGAGGGAATGATATATGCCTTTTCTGGAGGGCATTTTTATCATAGAATCTGCTTTAATTTATAACTTAGTTTCTGATGCTCTCTGTGGTTAGAGAATATGTAGAAACATCTATGCTTTGTGTAGACTGTCATCTCTTGTGTCTGCTTGTCCTCCTTGGTGGTATATATTTCAAATAGTTTAAGTTACTGTGGGCTTATTGTTTTGAAGTTTGACTTTCGAAAGTAGAGATCTTGAAAGATCCCTGGCTTAGGAATCCTGCTATCTGAAATCTGTTGCCAAGTTCAGAGGAACTGCTTAGCAGAAATAAGTAGCAAAATTTAAATATTGGTATGTGGAGACAGCTTGACTTTCATTTTAAAAAGCCGATGTGAGCAAGACTAGAAGAAAATGTGTTTTCTTTGTTTTAATCCATGTGAAGAACTGAAGACATCCATCCTCCATTCTTAGATGATCTTCTGGAAGGAGTGAAAGGTCATTGTCGAATGGAAGTGAACTCTTTCCCTCATGTTGTGATGCTAGTGTACTTTTATTATAGACCGAGATCCTAAGGCTGTGCTGATTTGCTACGTGATTATACAATGCTCCAGGACACCTGTGTAAATAGCAAACAGAGAGGCTTTTTGTAGATACTAGATCTTAGATAAATGGCTCTGAGATATAATATAGAATCTCAGCTCTAAACCTCTGTTATATGCACTATGTATTTTTGGTCATTTGTTTATTATGAGAAGTACAAAAGCTGTTCCTCGTAACACAATTCTTGTAAGGCTTGCACGTGTCAATATTCATTTTGCAAATATTAAATGGAGGAGCATGAGAGAAACCACTAAGTCAGTCGTTTCACAGTCCTCATTTCTGATTCTGAAGCTGATTTTCTCAAATGTTGCTCTGCTAACACTCAAATCTGTGTGCTCTTTAAGCCTCAGAGAGGAACTATGCAATTCCTCAGCCTTGGCCCTCTCTGGGTGTAGATCTCAACCAGAGATCTTTAATGGTAACAGATGTTTGCTGGAATCCTCCTCAGGGCGCTGCTGTTCTGGGTCAGGAGCATGCAATGTTAATCAAAGCACCCTGTCCATCAGAGCCAGTTCTGGACCTGGACCTCCTCATGGACTGAGGTTTGGGGTGATGATGCTGGTGCAAGATTCTACAGGGATAAAATCAGCAGGAACTCTCCTATCTATCTCAGCTGCATCCTGCAGTAGGAGTGTCCTGGTACAATTAGCTTGGCTTGCATTAGTAACAATAGAGTGGAATACTGGAGTCTTTGCTTGTTTTCCTCTTTTATTCCTCTGTCTCTCTCTGCATGTGTCTGCCTGTGCCCATTAAATTTATTCCAAAGATCCTCAGTAGGTAGAGTTCTGAGCTGCCAAATAATCACAGGACTCAGATTCCTGAAAAATATGCCCCTAGAAGCTACAGGAATGTGTACTGTATAGCACCTCAGTATTTCACTGGAATGTTAATAGAACCATAGAATCATAGAACCATTAAGGTTAGAAAAGACCTCTAAGATCATCTAGTCCAACTATTCACCTACCACCAATATTGCCCACTAAAGCATGTCCTTCAGTGCCATGTCCACATGTTTCTTGAGCACCTTCAGGTGACTCCACCACCTCCCTAAGCAGCCCGTTCCAATTCCGTATCACTCTTCAGGAGTTCTTCCTAATATCTAACCTGAATGTCCCCTGGTACAACCTGAGACTGTTCCCCCTTGTTTTCTTACTGTTACCTGGGAGCAAAGGCTGAGTGATCCCCCTACCTCACCACCACCTCCTTTCAGGCAGTTGTAGAGAGCAATGAGGCCTCCCCTTGAGCCTTCTCTTCTCCAGATTGAACAACCCCAGTTCCATCAGCTGGTCCTCATAAGACTTGTGCTCCAGTTCCTTCACAACTCCACTGCCCTTCTCTGGACATGCTCCAAGACCTCAATGTCCTTCATGTAGCAAGGGACCCACAACTGAATGCAGCGCTTGGGGTGAGGAATTACAGCAATGAGGTTTTTCTCATTGTTTATCAGTACTTACGGAGGAAGGTTGTTCTATGCTATTGCTTTTTAAGTGCTTAATAGGGCAGCTATTAAGAGTGAATCATGCTTTTGCTTCTGAAAATGGAGTGAAGAAAATGAAGGCAAGTGTACAAAAATGTGGATGTGGCAATACTGGCACAGTACAATTCTTGTTTGTGTTTTTACGGACAATTCTGCAACCACATATCTGTAGTTAATAGTCTGTGTGTGTGGCTTGCTGGACAGCTGACTGACCCAGGACTTCCCATGGAGTCAAGTTTTCCTTACCCAGAAAGCTCTTGTAGTGCAAGGAGGAATAAACAAAGTCACGTGGGACACTCTAGTCAAGCACCTAAATTAACAAGAAAGTGCAGAGTCAATTTAGCACCCCTGATTAAACTTCTGCTGTACAGCAGCTGTGTACAAAGGAATGATTTAGATTCCAGATGCTTTGAATTTCTATGAGCATTTCTTAAACTTAGATGATCCATAAGTAAACTGGTTATTCATGATCTCATTTTGACCCGGACTGAAACTTATTCAATGGTGTTGATGAGCCTTTTTTATTTTGTAGAGGACATAGAAAGCACTAAT
This sequence comes from Meleagris gallopavo, assembly GCF_905368555.1. Lineage (NCBI taxonomy): Eukaryota > Metazoa > Chordata > Aves > Galliformes > Phasianidae > Meleagris > Meleagris gallopavo. Next base: position 7,708,670 of record NC_139417.1, on the reverse strand, counting down.
ATCAAATGTGCTTTATTAGGGCAAAACCGCAATAGGCAATGTGGTTTGCAGGACTTTGACGTTCCAAGACCATCAAAATATTAGAATAAGTAACAATGTGCCACGATTAATTAATCCAAGAAGATTTTTTCAGTGATTAATTTTTTTCCCCAGGACTCAGACTGATTTGTCTTTTTGGTGTTTATTAATTTAACATTTGAACTGAAAAAAATTCCCCAAGCTTCAAAGTTCAGCCTGTTCTTTAAGAGCAATCCAAAAATATGTTTCTTCAGGCCTCAGGCATTTCTGAAGTAGCTAAAGTTAAACAAAAACCATTTCTCTCCAACTCTGCAAATGTTCTAAAAGCTTTAAAGTGGCTCCTCACAGGGAGCCGGAGCAGAGAGGGAACCCCTAGGTTATTTTTGTTGCTGTGCAGTGGCACACGGTTTCCTGGAGGAAAGCTCCAGAATTATCACTTTTCCATGTGTTTGTGTATGTTTTGCCTTCCTCTTTTCACCTCTGTTGCTGAGCCCCTCTCCACCCCTGGGCCTGGATCCCTGTCGAGAAAGTCTGGAGAAGGTAAGGGTTAGGTCATCCTTCCAGCTAGGGTAAACTGAATTCATGTCTGAATGAGAAGATGACTCACTCGCGTCAGATGTGACTTTTTCCTAAGGCCTGTGTTGGAAGGGATGAAGAAGGACTTGCTTGTCCTGAAGAGCTGCACCGTCACGCGGGAGGCTGAGTGACGTGCTTCCCCACTCTGTTTCCCTTCTGCAAGCTGCATTTTGCTCTGCAGTAAAACAGCGCTGGTAAACCAGCCTGTATTTTGCTGGTTCCTTGCTCTGCTAAAGTGGCATCCCTGAGGTTACAAGCGCAGTTGAGAATGCTTCTCTGGAGTAATTTTGGTGTGGTCTTATTTCGTTTTCCCAAGCAAAGACTGGTATTCACGTAAGATGACAGCATGGCTAATTCACCGTGAGTGCAGGCTCTGATCATATAGAGGCATTTCTAAGGGAATTGCTTCATTGCTCTGAGGAGGCCCAACCCAAGCTAGTAATTCTGCTTCCAGTTTGGTTAAGATCTGTGTGTGTCTGAAGGGTTTCCACTTGCAGCTCACTTCTGGAAGTTTCTGCCCTGAGCTCTGCCCCACGAAGCAGCCTTTCAGCTTGCAGCTTGGGTTTGAGTGGACTGGGGCACTTGTCAGGACTTGGCTGTCGTATAACATGTCTCGCAGCGGGGAGACGCATTAAGTTCTCCCAGACAATTGTATTGTACGTTAAAATATCTGTTGTTGCACTTACATCATATGACAGCTAGTTGTGCCACATCACAGGCAAGAGTTTGACATATGTTGCAAAATAAAAGTTGCCAGTCATGGACACTTTTTTTTTTGGTGTTTTCATCTCCAGCAGTGCTGTCATGATCTCTACCAGCAAATCGCTTCCCACTGAGAGCATAGCACAATCCCGCCAACACCCTGTCTCCAGATGTCTGACATGGCACTGGACCAGTGACGGAGGATGCTGTTGCAATCTTACGTGGTATCTGGCAGCAAGGAGGGCACCTCAATACTCCAAATGCCAACACGCTATTAAACTTTTTTTGGATGAAAGTTCAGTAGTGTCAAGGGATGAGGTTTTCTGTTACTAGTCGATTTTTTTTTTTTTTCTTTTTTTCTTTTTTTTCTGTATATGGCTTTGCTGAATGTCCTCATTGCTGGGACCCTGGCATGACTCATGCTCCCACCTTACTCTCCTCTGCACAACCCTTGTCCTTGGCTGGGATTGGGGCAGTAACGTGATGTGCAGCGGGGCACTGTGCTGATGGTGTCCACGTGCTCTGTACCACAAGTAGTAGCCTGCAGCTGTGGTCATGGTGCTGGTGCAGCACCCACTGTGGACACGCATGCTCCAGACCTTACTGCTCTATGAGGAGCTGCCTCCAAACATGCCTTCTGTCATGCAAACCTTCTCACTTTTGCCTGTCAGTATAATAGGCAAGTGCTAAAACTTATGTTTTTTTTTTAAACCTAAATGGTGAATCTTAGGCCACATGAAATGCCAGGGTCCATGCATTGATTATGAGGCTTTCCCTTAATGTTAACCAAACTGAGCTAGCACAGCTGCAAAACTCCCCAGGGATAAAGCAAGTTCTGCTCCCTGTGAAACACTAGTGAAAAACCTGGAGTTTATAGCATGGATGGCAGGTTTTGGGCCTTTGGTCTCCCAGTTTTTATATTACAGTACAATTCTGCTGTGGTTGCAATAGCCTTATCTAACAAAAGAGAATTAAATAAGTTTTTATTTGGATTTTTGCTGGAAGAAACAGCAATGCTGTTTTACTTGTGGCATTTGAATTAGCTTTTCAAAGCTCATTTGACTGCCTGCTGCTTTTGAGACAAGCAATAGAGTCAATCTGGTTTTGTATATTGGGTATTCTACAGTAGTAAGAAATTTGCAATTAGAAGAGAAAATATTTAAAATAGTTCTATGTCTTAGTGTCAGTTCAGGCTGGCAGTTGTGTATGCAGGCTCTTTTGAGTTCTCTAGTCATTAATCATTATTAGTGGAGATATGTCAGAATTTACAGTCAGATTCAGCTCCTAATGTGTTTCTCCTTTCTTGATATGCTTTGCTGGGTTTCATGAGTAACCACTGCTCAACTGCTGTTTGTCTGCTGTCTCTCTGGTCTTCTGAGAAGGTCAATCTGCCCGAATGTGAAACATAAAATCAGAGGAATGCTGCAGGAAAGGAATAACAACATAATTCTGGGGCTCTATGCAATAAATAAATAAATAAAATCTGCTTTGGATATTGGTTTCATGGCATAGAACAAGTGGCATGTGGCAGTTTGTTTGAATTTCCAGTCTGTTTTTCTCTGGGATGTTGAAATAATGCATTAGTTAATGCATTAGTGATGATACTTTATCTGCTATAACCACCAGCATGGAAAAAACTGGACAAGGGTTTCACATCTGTAAATCTCTGACTCTGCATGAGATAATATTGCTATGAACCAGGCATCCATCTCTAGCATGCATCTTCTTTGGGCTCAGTAACTGAAACTGCAAAAAAGCAGATGAAAACCTGCCCAGAAGGTTGCAGGTTACAGGCAGCACAACAAGGAAATTGCACCATGCAGGCTTCGTTCCCTTTTCCTGTTGTTGATACTTCCTATACTGGGGAGAGAAGATTGTTAGTGTTTGGCAAATACTTTTTCAAAGAGTTCAGGAAACCCACCTCTCAGTTGTTTCTTTCTTGGTTATTTTAACTTGAAAAGGCTGTAATCCTGGTGCCAGCTTTTGGCACCAAGCTGCCATTGGGGGTGTAGTGTCCAAGTATGCAGTTAGCCAAGAATTTCTTTTGGATTGGTATTCCCTTCAGTTGAACATCATATGCACATTGTTCATTATATGATAGTTCTGGTACTAGGGATGAAGAGATGAACAAATCCACAGGACTGTTAAGACGTGACTTTGTAGCTAGTGCAAAATCTTCCCAGCTGTCTGGAAAAAATGGCACAGTGGGCAAGCTGTAAATGCAACTGTGCTTTTACCAATTCTTCTGATTATTTTATTAGAATTGCAACCTCAAAACAAATTATTCAGTAGAATTCAGGATAGATTCATGGCTATACCTTTTTTTCTTCCTCTGCATGATATTTCATCTATGTTTCTTCTGTTACTAAGTGGTGCAATTCTGATTTTTCTTCTGATCACAAGTCTAATGGGTGAATGGTGATAAGTTTGTAGCTTTGGAAATATTTTCTTGGCAGTTTCAGCCTATACTTCTGACAGGAAATCATTTTCTTCCTAGAATTATGATTGCTGGGTTACGTGAGTGTATCTAACCACTGCTCAACTGCTGTTTGTCTGCTGTCTCTCTGGCCTTCTGAGAAGGCCAATCTGCCCCAATGTGAAACATAAAATTAGAGGAACGCTGCAGGAAAGGAATAACAACATCATTTTTCTGTGATCTCTTGTGATTTTATTTTACCGCTTCTTATCTGAAAGCATCTTCAATCCCACTTGGACTCCAGAATTAAATTTGTTTAGAGACGTTTCTTCCCATATATGGAAAACAAATGGAACAGGCTCTATTTGTGTGGCTTCTTTTTGTTTTGTTTTTAGTGAAAGATCAGTGTGTTCTGCTACAGATGTTTACAAATGACCAAACTAACAGAAAATGTGGAACTCATCTTAGATCTACAGAAAGCTGCCCTATAACATGGCCTGTATCATTTGGTTAAATCTTGTTAGTCCACAGCAAACTTAGTACTGATCTTTCAAGGGTATAAGTCATGGTACATTTGCACGTTCTTTTGTAAATTGCTGTAGGTTCTACTCTCCTTGCTCCTGAAAATGGATAAAATCAGTGCTTATAAATGAAGGTAAATCTGGTGTTCGGAGGTGAATGATTTATGGCAAAATGTTGTTACAGTTGAAATTTGTAAAAGCAAGGAAGATCATTTCTTTTAATAATGAAGAACCGTTAGACAGCAAGCAAAACGCATCTCTTATCACAGGATTATGTCCTCAGTTTTACTATCAGCACCCCGGGCCCACCACTAAGGCTTTGGGCACTGCTGCTGTTAGCTGATGGATGGGAATGGAGGAGGCTGAGCACCTCCTGTCTGCATGTGGGAGTCTGCAGAACTGGAGAAGAGCAAAGGGAAGAAAAGGCGAACTGAAAATGGCTGGTCTCACCTAAGTCTCAGCCAACACAATGCAGTTCTATCATCTACATTGTAATGATTTTTCTTCGTTATAATTAATGAAGATCTCCACGGTACTTGGCTGAGTAACAGCTGAGGAATGAGCGGGGCGAGGGGCTCAGCTCTGCTGCCGAGGCCCGGAGGAGCTCTGTCACCGCCTTCTGCCGGCTCCCCGCCACAGAATGCCACAGCTGTCATCTTTGATGCTCTATTGAACTTGCTAACGTAATTGTGAAGATCATCTTGAAGTAATTTGATTTTTGTCTTTGTAGAGTCACGCAAGTGTTGCTGATTTGTGTACTTGCTGTGTTTATTTTTGTTGCAAGTTCAGTTCTAGTCCATTTAATCAGTAGGCCAAAGGGTCATCTTCCCTCTCCCCCCTCCAAGGCACCCATAATCCCTTTCCGTTTCATGCAGCTGGGGAGTGAAGTACTGGGAGAGATGGGTTGAAGCCCTTTGCTTTAGTGCTGGGGTTCCCATGGCATGGCCCCTGCATCACCTGGGAGATAGGAGAGCATGTTAATGCAGAGAAATCTTGTTAATTCTCATGAAATGCATGCAGCTATAGTGCTGCTAACAGCTAAGTATTAATTAACTGTATGGTGCTGGAATTAGGTTCTCATTCTGTTTCCATAATGCGTGTTCATAGCAACTCAGAACATGTGCTCCAGAAGGATTGCAAGTGGACACCAAAGCATGAGGTTTGTGAGCTTTCTTAAGGAGTGGCAGTGCCTAGGCTCTTTCCCCAGTGGTTTTGAGGTCCCTCCCAGGATCCCAGCCTTCATTTTCCCAAAAAGAGGGCAAATCAGTGTACTGAAGGAATGTAGTAAGTGAAATGTGGACCAGACTTTGGCTCTTCCAGCCCTACGTTCTTAAAGACTGCCAGTCCCATTTTCTGTGATTGGCAGTATGAACTAGGGGTATAAGGATACATGGAAGGCTGAGTCAATGCAGTAGTAAAGGTATACATTAATAAACATCTCACAACTGGCTGTTTTTGGCTCAAATACAAGCTTGAGCCCTATTTGGGAACATTTTACTTACAATAGGTTTGTATTTACCAAATGAAAATGGCTTTTGTAAATCACAGTTTCTGGCATAGAAATGGTTACCCAAAATACTCTCACAAGCTTGGAATTTTCCTGTAGCAATAAACATTTTCATGACAACAGGATTCAGTAACCTGTGTTTTACAAGCACTCCTGGCTCCTTGAAGTCCATAAGAGAGCATCAGATGCCTAGCAAAGCCCTGTGAATGACTTAAGTACCCAGAATAACACAGCTGTAGTGTGAGGTACTCCACATTGGTTGATTGAGCGAAATTAGGAAATTGAACTGCAGGTAGAGGAGTTCACTCTTCTTCTAAGTGGAGGATTGGGAAATGCAAGGTGATGACAAGGCCATACAGCAAAGCAGCAAAAGGTTCTCCTTCTCAGCCTTAAAAGCTGTGAATTTGCATCTGATTTCAGGTTTAAATTTGTCCATGTTTAGTTTATATATCAGCAAGGCTGGAAAGTCACCACCAAGAGACAGTTTTTTCCATGTGTTAGTACCTAACGCCATCAATCAAGACACCTCTCAGCTGCTTCCTCACTCCCATGCCAAATAGTGTGCAACTGGCTTAGCTTGGAAAGTAGATGGTGAGATCAAACATGCAGAGTCCATCACATCATCCTAAATGATGTCTATGTGCAAGTGCCAAAGCTTGCAGTATAAATGCAGAGGCTATGAGGAGTGCTGCTGAAATGTTTGCTTGTGGACAATGAGTAGAAAGCAATGTTTAGTAAAACATGAGCCTTGCAATTAAACCAAAATTCTTTCTTAAAATGATGTCCTCAAGACATTTCAGTTTTTGAATACAATTAATAGCACCTTATACGATAATGACGAATCATTCTGTGAGCAAGTTTTACTTTGGCATACATTTGTTTATGGGCATTCAATATGCACTGAGTACACTCTAAAATCTGTACCTTAGGCATAAAAAACACTTTATTTTTTCTGAACAAAACACCTTGTTGATACACTTTGGATTTCTTACTACTAGTGGACCCATATCCTTCAATATAAAGAATTACTGTTGTTTTTTATTGTTTTTTTTTTCTTCAATTATTATTTTTATTATTGTTGTTATTATTTAAGAAAACTTCTGTATGGTGTGGGATTGGCTTTAGGATTTAGCAGGGTGCTGTTGCAAACTGTGTCATCATTGTGAGCTTGACCTTGCAGTTGGCATATGAGCTTGAGTTAGTGCTGTATGCAAAGAGAGAAATCTGGTCTTTCTCAAAAGATTCATGAATGATGTAGATGCTGTTAAATATTTCTGTGCTGTTACAGATCGGATTTAAAAGAAAACCTTTACAAACTTCTTTTTTTATCACTGAATTTGAACAAGATGCAATCTCTGCACCAAGTAGCATTAATAGTGCACTGCCTGCTCGTATAAGCAGCTAAAAAGCACAAAGGCTCGTACCAGTGCGGATAAGAATTATTTTATGCACAATGCCTTTTCAATCTGACTTCTGTTATACGGAGGTATTTGAACTCACAGGGTACTAAGAGAAAACACATGGTGAGATGAAACATGAGAGAGCCTTTTAAGCAGCGTGTCTTTCAAGTCTGCAGCCATTCCCATTGGGCTGGGGAGGCGGCAGCGCGGGCTCTGCCATTGTTGGAGAGGCTACGAAGCACAGTGAAGCACAGACAGAGCCTCCCTCAGCCAACAGTAGGTCAGGGCTTAAAGCAGGGATGAGCTTCCAGAGGTACCATCTTTTGCAGGAAAATTTTGATGGCTGTAGGTTCTAGAGGTGTTTTTCCAGAAGTGGTGCTCTGCCTGAATTCCAGCTTTGTTTGTGTGGGATGGGAAGAGCTGACAGCTCTGTGTGTCTCCCACCTAGCTTTTCCTTGCACTGGTAGAAATAGCCAGTGAAGGGGACATTCTTTTTTTTTCCCCCCATGTAGAAGCCTCTGTTTAGGGTGGAGGTGCTTTTCTTTGACTTCGTAGGAGACTATGATGCTGTGCCAAGCATTTAAAAAAAAAAAAAAAAAATTTCTACTGTATTTTATGTCTTAGATGTGATGAGAAAAATGATTTTTTTAAATTGCATGGGATGTTTGTGGGATTTGATCCCTGGGTAATAGTGTGTGGTTTCAGGGCTCTGCATGTCTCATTAGTTTTACATAACCTCTTGCTCTTTCTTGATACCACATCCCCTAAACTTTTCATACTTCTTCCACTGATGTTCCTGTGCATTGTGCTGTCACCACTCACCCCCTTCATTTGCTAGAACATCTTCCCCTTTTCGTAATAAAGACACCTACTTTTTCTTTCTTTGGAACTTTTTTGGTAACAAATCTTTCCTTTAAGATTTTAATTGGATCTCTATAAGCTTGATACTAGACTTTCAAGAATCCGGTGATTATCTATTATGCAATGTGCTGTCAGCACATTTAAAGACCTAAAAATATTTTAATGATGTATGGTTTTAACACAATTCAGTACCAGTGTCTATACAACAAAAAGCAGAGCATGGTATAACGTACCGGGGACACAATGTCCCAGTACATTTTATGGTGTAGTCAAGCTATACTTTCCTTGGGGAAGGAAATAAATGAGAACTATGTACTGCACAGAGCTGAGAATTTTGCTGGTACTGGATAAATTAAAAAACAATATAACTGCTTCTCCAGTGCTAATGACCAGAGCCATCCCTAATTATGCTTGGGGCCTCGGGCAAAGAATTTTTATAGAATTGCTACTCCAGCTTGAAGGATTATGCAGTCCATGTCCTAAGGTAGCTACAGCTATTGCCTAGCTACAACAGAGAACCTGCATTTTATGGGTCATTGTGGTACCTCTATGCATCGTTCAGGGCTGCTGAGGTCGCATATAGGTAACAAGATTTCTACTGAGGACAGAAAGATGTATTGGCCTTAATTTTGAAGTGATTACAACTGAGCATGAAAAATGTTTTTGTTTCCACTTCACTTAGCAAAATGCAATCAATTCCATATTTTCTGTGAAACAATACTCTAGATGACATCACAAAAACAGCCTAATGCCTGCTGTCCTGGGTAGATTTTGTTGGAGACAGATTTTCCATGTAGCCATTTTGTACAGCCTCAGGACACAACCAAAAATCCCAGCTCTTTTGAAGGCAGAGAATAAATAACTTTAAATTTTTCCCATTGAATTTCAACATGTTTCTTTTATTGCAAAACTTGGATTTTTCATGCCCTTATTTGAATTGTACATTAAAATCTGTTACTTGCCAGCATCCCACCCACATATAGTACTACGTCTCATGGAAGTCATCACTTAGTTGGAAATGTGTGCACCATATGCATACTCTCAACTCCAAAACTAGCACCCAAGGGTTTTTTAAACTCGGCCCATAATCTACGAACACTGTAAGAAAAATATAAAAGATAAAAGAGAATATTTTAAGATGCCATAAAATGGTTTAGAAACTATTCTAAACCTCTCTCTATTGTAAGGAATCTAAGGAGCATTTATTTTTCTCCTCAAGCAGGAGAAAAGATAGGAAGCAGTCCAAAACTTTTGTAGGCATTTTTATTGCATTGCAGGAATAGGAAATGGAAGGACTGAGGGGGGTTGTGGTGGGGGAAGTGCTTGTTTTCCCAACTTGCAATATCTGAAAGTTTGGAATCCTTACAATTAATAGATATATTGACATATTTCCAGTTGGGCAATATCAAAATAACAATGTGGAGTCTCCAAATCAGATATCAATATTATAACTCTGTCCTTTGCAAGAACACTGCATGGAATGCTGCTGATACCATTGCAGCAACTGCAGTTATTTTTGCTTACCAAGTTCCCAGTTGTGTGCAGCATTTCTGCAGATCACCTGCTTGGGAACCCATCGTTTCCTGCTGTTCTTAGAAAGAGAGGAAAGGAAGCTGTCCTGGAAAAATGACTTTTTCTGTCCAACACTGTGTCTTCAGTCGGATTTTGTTATTATATGGAAAATGACTTAAAAGTTACAAAGAGGGCTAGAGTAAAATGGACGCATTAAAAAGGACTTCAGAAATGAGAAGTAGTAACATGAGAATCAAATATCTGTATTGTGAGTAGTTCTGGTTGGGTAACATCTTACATCCTGTTGGCTCAGATCTGTGCACCTAGGCAAGGTAAAGGGTGAGGGAAAGTCAAGAGAAGAACATTAAACAATGTTCGCTTTATTTTGATAGCTGGGTGTGCATCTTCTGTTTGAAGCAAGAGATCAAAAACTAATGCCATCACATTGTATACAAACTTGTTCCACCCCTTTACTTTTAATTGCTACTTGGAAGAATACATTAAAAAAAAAAAAAAACAAAAAAAAACTTCAGGAGCCAAATTCAACAATTTTTTGTAACTAATGGCCTTGGCTGGTGCTAGTTGTGCTGGTGGCATAGGCTCAGCTTGCTGCACACAGCTTGTACTGTGGAGAGACTCTTGGTCTTTACTAGGATTGCTTTCCTCTACTCAGGTTAGCCCTTGGTGTTTTTGTATTTGTGCTTTTTATTTTTATTTTTATTTTATTTTTTTGTCTGATGCAGGCAATAGTTCATTATTTAATCAGGAAACCTTTGCCTGTTTGTTTGAATGCACCCCCACATGTGTCATTCATTAACTTGAAGCCAGCTGGGGGAAGTCCATTCTTTTTTTTTTTTTTCCTTTTTTTTTTTCTTTTTTTCCCAAGTTTATGTATGAACTTGCTACGGAGAGACAGTGAAAATCAGAAGTCACTTGTGGACATGCTCTGCAAGGGGCTCCTGCCCCTCTGCCCATGTCAACAGCTGGTTCTGGTAATGCTCAGGGGATGCTCAGAGAATCCCTTTCCCTTTGCTATTTAAGAATCACACAGAATTGCAGGGGTTGGAAGGGACCTCGAGATCATGGAGTCCAAACCCTTCTGTTAAAGCAGGTATCCTACAATATATCGCACAGGTAGACATCCAGATGAGTCTCAAATCCATAAAAGGAGACTCCAGAATCTCTCCGGGCAGCCTGTTCCAGTTCTCTTCCTGTAAAAAAAAAAAAAAAAAAAAAAAAAAAAAAAATTTTTTGTATGTTATTACGGAACTTCCTATGTTCAAGTTTTAGGCTAGTTCTCCTTCTTCTATTGCTATGCGCCACAGAGAAGAGCCTGGCCTCATCCAGTTGCCTCCCACCTCCCTTTAAATATTAATGAACATTTATCAGATCCTCTTTCACTCTTCCCCAAGTTTGATAGAGCCAGGTTACTCTCCTTATATGGGAGATGCTTCAGTCCCTTTATCATCTTTGTGGCCCTTCTCTGTACTTCTTCAAGGAGATCCCCGTTTTTTTTGAACATGGTGATCCCAGAACTGGACGCAGCATTCTAACTGTGGCCACACCAGGGCTGAGTAGAGGGGGAGGATCACCTCCCTTGACTTAATGGCTAAGAAACTTTTTATTACATTCTGGGATATCGGTGGCCTTCTTGGCTACAAGGGTATGCTCTGGCTAATGGCCATCCTGTTGTCCTCCACAAATCCCAGGTTCTTCTCTGCAGAGCTCCTCTCCAGCAGGTCCCTAACCTGTACTGATGCATGTAGTTATTCCTCCCCTGGTGCAAGACTTGCCCTTGTTAAACCTCATCAGGTTCATCTCTGCCCAACTCTCCAGTTTGTCCAAGTCTTATAGAATGCTAACACAGCCTTTGGGTGTGTTAGCCATTCCTCCTAGCTTTGTGTCATCAGCAAACATGCTGAAAGTGGACTCTATCCTTTCATCTAGGTCACTGATGATGATGTTGAACAAGACCAGGCCCAGAACCAAACCCTGGGGAACACTGCAAGTTACAGGCCTCCAACCAGATTGTACCACTGATGACCACTCTCTGAGCTCTGCCAGTCAGCCAGTTGTCAGTCCAGCTCACCATCCTCTTATCTATTCCGCACTAAGTTTCATAACAAGGATGTTGTGGGAGACACTGTCAAACATCTTGCTGAAGTTGAGGTACATATGTTTATCCTGCTGCAAAGGTCAGCATGACTTGAGCAATGCTTTGGTGTATCCAGAGAGAGAGCCCACAGACACTGGCATAGTGGGTAGTACTTCTCCAGTGGCTGCTCAAACTGCTCCTGGGCAACTTTATGCAAGAGAAGCCAAACTGAATATAATCCTAGTACTTCTCAGGAGATGATAAACTACCTGGGTATCTAAAATAAAATAAAAATCATGAGGTATTTTCTTTGTTAAATAGATAGATGCTTCTTATAAATCTTGTTGGAATGCTGGTTTTTTTTTTTGTTTTTTTGTGTTTTTTTGTGTTTTTGTGTGTTTTTTTGTGTTTTTTTGTGTTTTTTTTTGTTTTTTTTTTGTGTTTTTTTTTGTGTTTTTTTTTGTGTTTTTTTTTTGTGTTTTTTTTTGTGTTTTTTTTGTGTTTTTTTTGTGTTTTTTTGTGTTTTTTTTTGTGGTTTTTTTTGTGTTTTTTTTGTGTTTTTTTTGGGTTTTTTTGGTTTTTTTTGTGTTTTTTTTTGTTTTTTTTTGTGTTTTTTGTTGTTTTTTTTGTTTTTTTGTTTTTTTGTTTTTTTGTTTTTTTTTGTTTTTTTTTTTGTTTTGTTTTTTTTTTTTTTAATTTTTATTTTAAACTCTTGCTATAGGAGTCACTGCTGGCTCCATGTCTTCCTTTCTTCTGTGATGTTCTGTAACATCATGACAACTTTATGGGTAGTGTCCATTGTCTCTCTGAAAGTGAAGCTGGCTTGTATCTGTAAATGCAGACAAAAAAAATAGTTGTGATTTTTCAGCTTAAGGTAAAGTCAGATTGAATTCTGAGGACTCCACTCCGTGTGGAATAGGGAGGAGTGCACAACAGTGGTGTGGTGATGGCTCAGGGCAGTTGGAAGACCAATGTTAGAGAGTCATTTAAACATATATTATTAATGCTGTACTTTTTTAAACTGACTTTCTTATATAGATAAATGCCAAAACTATACTTCAGTATCTTTTAAAGTTGATTTTCTTACTGAAAATGTAAATTTTGAGATAGATAGGATATGCACTTGGTTTATATACTTTGCTTAAGCTTCTCCTAACTGAAATGCATTTGATTTCATTGTGCAGAGCCTTCATTGCTGTGATATAATTACCAGCTGCGTGCCTTGCACAGACATGTTGCTCTACTTCATTAGTAGGCATCTTGCGGGTGCTCTCTGTGGAATTTTGTGTGTTAGCATGAATGTTTTGATTTTCTTTCTTTATGGTGAACATTACGTTCTTCTATCTAGTTGAAGTGGTCTTGGGCTACACAAACCTTTAATGTTGGCCAGAGAAATATGTGAACGAGCATGCTCGTCCTTCTGCTGGCTGCTATGATGGGACCTGTAAGATTCCCAGCAGCACTACAGGAATGGTAATGGATGAGCCCTGCTTAGCTTGAAAGAACCAAGTCAAAACGGGTGCATGGAGGGTGTAGATGTGGGCCATGACTGCCCAGGGCTGCCCCAGCAGCTCTGGGGACCATCTCAGTATGTGGGAAGTCTCTTAGATGAGGAAATGCCTCTTTTCTTGGGGACAAATAAATGCAAAGACACAATGCTATGGTACTGTATATGATACAATACAGGGGTGATCCCTCCCTCCTTCAGAACATGTGGATCTATTACAACAATCCCTGTGGTGCAGACTGCCCAGATCTGTGCCATGGCCCTTGTGAAGTGGGCTGCGCTTTGCTCTTTTGTAGCCGTAAGACACCAATTGCAAGCAAATCTTGTTCTTGGCTATTTCTATGAGAAAATGTCATGGTTATAGAAGGGTAGAGGATCTGACGTCTGTTAAAGCTTCTGTTGAGAAGCAGTGTGTTACAATTGACTTAATGCAAGGATAGGAATTTGGAGGAAATGTACAAGGAAATACATACAAATATCAAATTATGCATGCCATCCATAGGGAAAATTTTGTAAGCAGCGAAGTCAATATATTTACTGGATTCCTTTTTTTTAAAAAAAAGAAATTCTTTTAGCACATGGTGCTGAATTTGGATTCCTTGTGTTCTTTTTGGCATAGCCCAATCTGCACAGTTTTTTTCAGCAAAGATTGTCTGATTAGGAATCTGGGTACATAGCCTTATATGTTTCTCTTCCACTGCAACTGAATCATATTTTTAACTCTTTGTTTATCCCTACCTTTTTTACATAATTTGGATGTTTCAGTAATAGTTTTATTGCAGGGTGAAAGTGAGAAATTGAGTGTTTTAGCCAAATTAGCCTGCTGTGTGTTTGGCTAGCATGTCAATTTTCTTATTTTGATCTGAAATAGTGATTACATCATAGTGAAATCTGAGCAGTTTTTGTGTATGCCTTGCTTATGCTTATTAGTGAATTTGGTGTGCAGGGGTTAAATGCTATTTTCACTTGATTTATGATTATTATTTATGGCACACAGCTCATTCTGACGGTGCATATATGTATATAAACACACACATGTTACGTTATATAAAAGATGGCAGTGTGTGCTAGTAAATACATTTCTTGGCTTGAACTTGGAATGTCAGCAGTACTCATGAGTAGCAAATTTAATTCTTGCCAAGATAACATCAGAAGATATGCAAATATTTAATGTTATATATAGTTGTTTTATGGGCAGCAATCCACACACGTGCTCTCATTATACTTTTTGCTGGGAGAGAGATAGTTTTATTTTTAAATTAAAAATCTGAATTGCAACACTGCGTACCCAGGGAAGCTGCCAGCCAATGACTGTTCTTCCTGAATCAAACCTTCCTGCAGGGGTGGGAATTACCACAGCTGAGAACAAAGAAAATTAGGGACAGAGTTTCTCCACTGCTTCCGTAGGTCATATCAAAGTCCAAACCTGTAAATACTTATGTATGTGTTTAACTTTGGTATTCTGAGTACTCTTAATGATTCAAATGAGATTCCTCATGGCGGAGTAGTTAATCATGGGAAAAAATGTTTGCAGTTTGGATCCCAGGGCTTTTTTCCCTTTCAGCTGTACCTCATATAGAGCCCATGCATGAGAGTAGTGTGTAACCGTCAGATTATATCGTATCTTAGAAAGCAACAGCAAAATATTTTCTTATGTAGCAGAGGTGATTATATTCCCTATATATTGTCTATTGCTGATTAAAATATAATAATATATATATATATATATATATATATATTTCTCTAAATTCAAATGCTTTAAACCATTGATCAAATGTATGGAGAATGGAGTAAATTCCAAATGAAAATTGCAGAACTGGGATGCACTTTGGAAGAGAATGAAATATAGCATGCTATTGTGATGAAGTGGCTGCTTTAATTCTTCATTTCAAAATATCTCATTTAACTCTACTACACTGACATATATTCTTTAGGAAAAAAATGTTAATGCTGATTTAATATGCACGTAGTAATCAGGATCTAGCAAGTCATTTGTGATGTTTGGGTTGATAGGATCCAGCTGTTTGATAGCTTTTATAGGTATTCCTAATGCAAATATTTAATGCTAGTTCACCTAAAGATGCTTTTCAAAAAAAAAAATAAACAAACAAACAAAAACACAACAAGAAAACCTTATAAAAAGCAGTGGGTAAAGCAGTAATGTTTTCTCCCTTATATATACATACTTCAAAATACCCTTAAAAAAAAATAATTCCCCCAATGCTCTAAGGGCAGTGCAGTACTGCGTTCCTCTCTGTGACTCTGTGTGGTGGAAGGTAGCACAGAGCTACAGCAAAGAGGCTGCCATTTCAAAATAATTCTAAGTGCTTTTTAATATCTCTTGGCGATGAAGGGAAAAATGGGGATTTTGTGATTTTCATCCTGATTAATAGGACTGTATTTGTGTTTATGAAAAACTTCAGTTTAACACAGTTTGTTTCATCAACTATTTATTTGTACAATTGCTGAAAATTTTGCACATGCCTTTTGGGTTATTTTAAATGGACAGATTTTCTTTAAAAGGGGTTTTAATCTTTATCACATCTGTGGTGGATTTACTATGTTTCCTGTAAAACATTTTCTAAGGTAATGAATATAACATTAACAAAGCCTACTTTTTAATGCATCAGTCAACATTACTTGGTTCCTCCCTTCTTGTTCCATTAGCATTTTCCCCTTTTTCCTGAAATATTTATACTCGAATGCATTTTAGAAAGTAAACTCAATGAGAAATATTTTAAAGAGAACCATCAAAGTTCCTTGGATAGGAATAGAAACTGCAGTATTTGTTAAACTGTGATTCAAAGATGCTTTTGAGTTTCTGGAGAGGTTTTTTAAAACCAAAGAAAAATGGCTCTATTGCATCCTTATCTGTAAATTAGAATGGCCTTGTGCTTTCTTTTTTGTTTTATTTTTGTATTTTTTAAACAAGAATTTATTATTTCTATACATTATATAAATGTAAATAGGAGGAATGTTATATACATGAATAGTATTAGATGGCACAGGATTTCTTAAACATTCTTATGATCTTTCTGGATATTTTAAAATGGACAGTGAAGATTCTATACTCTTTCTGTACAGTTCTTCTAGAGGGGAATATTGCTCCTCTGGACTTGTTCAGTATTATCTTGTGGTGGTCTCAGTGTTCTGCTGTTACTTTCCCATCTGGAAATTCAATACCTGTCCATGGGCTGCTGCTTTCTCTACTGAGCATCCTTCAGAGGTGCTGGGAGAAGGAAAGTGCTATGTTCTGCTCCATGCAGAATGACTGCTCTGGCTGAAATGATCTGTCCTTGATACGTGGATCCTTTTTTGGTAATAGATTATTCTTAAATGAACCTTTCTGAGTGCTAGCATGTAGTTTACAACAGCAAAGGCAATCTTTTAGAGTCTATGTCAGAGCTATAAAACTTAGGAAGTAGAATATAATGAGGTTTTCTGCACCTTATTTACAAGGTGAAAATGATAGGGATAGAAATGAAAGAATTAGTACCTCTTGGGCTACTCTCTGTTTGCTGGCTGTTGCAGCTTGTACCATACCCAGCAGTCCTGGACCTTTAGGAAGCGGTTTCACCTGAGTGTAAGGCTGAGTGTTGTGTTCAGTCTCCCTGTTAATCTGGTGCTCGCTCCATCTGCTGTTCAGCAAGAAGCCCTGAACCCACTTCAAGGAACTGCTCACAACTGAATGTTTGCAGACAAGATTTTTTTCCTCCTGCCACATTTCTCCTTGTGCCAAGCTCAGCCATCGCCTGTAGTTAACCCTGCTGAGACAGAAAAATATCTTCATGAGAGGATGGCCTCTGCCTCCAGCAAGGTGTGCTGGGTCTGCCTTAACTCCTCTGCCACAGCAGCAGCTCGGGATCTCCCATGGGCAGGTTTGATAGCCCAGGTTGTACCCTAATGTGGGCACCTGCCAACATAGAATCATATAATGGCTTGAGTTGAAAGGGACCTCAAAGACCATGTAGTTCCAACCCTCCTGCCATGGGCAATGTTGCCAACCACTAAATCAGACATCAGATCGTGTTGCCCAGGGCCCAGCCTGGCACTGAACACCTCCAGGGATTGGACACCCACAGCTTCTGTGGGCAGCCTGTGCCAGCAGATCACCTCAGTGAAAAACGCCCTCCAACCTATGCTGCCAAAGTTGGATTTTTGGCAAGCTGAACTGCAGTGGCAGGAAGGCTGATGGTGTGTGATCATTGCAGATGTCTGCACGTAGGCCAGCTCAGTTCTGTGCTTGTTACAAGCTTCCTCAGAAGGTGTTTTGGATGAATTCTTCTAGGGACTTGGATTAACATGGGAGTGAAGACAAGATGCCTCAAAGAGGGCAGTGGCAAATGCAGAAAGAAGCAGTGAAAAATGAGGAGACGAGGATCTTAAGGAAAAATCATAATAAACATCACCTACAGGCTACCCACTTATGCCAGCTCAGCTTTCAGGGTGTTTTTCTAGTCTCTTTTAATATATAGTACAGGCTTCCCTTCAGTTCAGAAAAACATTAAAAATATATTAATCATTCTTAAACAAAAAAACACGTGTCTGAATGACAGGGGAAAAGCGTGCAGCATCAAAATCGATGCTCCTGTGTTTGGGCTGCCTCCTTTCTTCCTGTTGTGCAAGGAACACATGACCTGACTACTCACCACCGTGGTCCCCATGCCTGGCACTGGTGCCAGTGGCTGTGCCCAGCAGTGGGCTCATCTTGTGGGGCCAAGCTGCCCATGGGCATCAGTGTATGCAATGTGATGCCCCCGCTGCATCCAGCTCTAAGTAATTCAGGTTTAGCAGTGGCTGTGATTTATCTCCTAGCAAACGAAGTGCAGTAGCTGTGTTTTGTGAATTAAGATGTGGAATGACCTCTAGCTTTGCTTTCGTGTGGGGTTGTTTGCTGTCACTGCAACATTCAGCAATGGAAGGGACAAGAATGCACAGGGAAATGGGAACAAATGTCTTTGCGTGCGGCTTGTATCCAAACAAGCTGGGTTTGAGCTGTAAGCGTAGAGCAGCTGCTGTGTGAATCTAAACTGTTCTTGTTCACCAGAAACTGAATGGTCTTTGTTTAAGCAATGTGCAAACAAGTCAGGATTAGGAACCCAATGCTTTTAGCACTACAAAAAGGTGAACAGTCCCTATTTCAATGAACTGCCGAGCTAAGGCTTTGCACAGTGGCATAAATTCAACACCCTGATTTGGAAAGACTTAACATGCACTTCAGCTGGCCTCTGTTCAGAAGCCATGGGGACCTTTAAACAGCTGCTTCACTGCTGCTCTGGAGAAGGAGATGTGAAGTTACTTTCTGATCTAGACTCAGTCTCGCTGTCAGGGAGTAGGAAGGGGAAGAAGTAACAAACTGGAAGGAGAAAAAGAAAAAAAAAATTATCCATATTTGCTCTCATATGAATAGAGTTCGCCTCAAGTGGGAATAATTCCCTTAGATTTGAAATTACTACACTCAATAGGTATTGCGCTTGGGGAAAAACAGGCAGGCTGACGTAAGGGGAACGTGCTATTGAGCTGAGTATAAAAGAAAACAGATTTTGAGAATTTCTGCCTACTTGGGTTATTATCATCTGGTTGATATAATGTTTGTCTGAGACAGAAACATTCTGAGATGAGGACTGGTCCAGCTGAGCTTGTTTAAGGTGAACTTGATGTGAGTGGAGGAAGATGTGTGTGTGTGTGGAACATGGAACAGGCACTGTGCAGGGAGTCAATAGGGTCAGGCACTGCAAGTGAGGCAATGGTGATCACTTGTCACTCTGTAGGCACTTCCCATGTGGTGTGAAGTCCTTGGATAGCTCCTGTCCCATGCTGGTGGTAAGAGACTGCACTATGGCACTGATGTCTATGCAGCCCACAGAGAAGCCAAGGCCAGAAAGCTGCATGTTACCCTGGGAGCAGAGGCGGTGAGCTAAAGCTCCAGCCTTGGGGCACCATTCAGACAGTGTGCTTTCTGGGAGCTGCTTCTGTACCAGGCTCAGACCTGCAGCACAAATTGCTTCTGGAAGCTCCTCTGGCAGAGACCCTGTCCTGCCCCAGTACCCAGTTTCAGACCACTGTGCAGACCTAGCATCCCCTTCCCCACTTCACTTTTCTCAGACGTGTGGAACTATTCTTAGAATTCCCATTCCTAGTGTCATTATCTACTTTGTCTATCTTGTATCGTAGCACTTTATTTTCCTTGAGCAACATATTAAACATGCCAACATATCCACCACAGCTAATTTGCAGGCCAGCAAACTTGTTTTCAGCACCTTCTAATCTCTGAGCAAAAGGCTCCGCTCTATGTTCAATAGCGGAGACAGGCTGTGAGGAGTCTCGTCTTTCATGCCCCAAGCCCTGCTCTGCAGCACCGCTCGCCTCACATCTAACGCGCCGATCTGCCTCACAGGGCTTGTAAGGAGGATGCAATTCCCAGTGCAGGCTGCCGGGCTGCTTGGGTGGTGCTGGAAGTTTGTTTTTAAACAGGATGAAAACAGAAGTTCCTCATTCCCCTTCCTCATATGTCACCTCAGCAATCATGAGGAATTTTCATAGAGGCACAGCGAGTAGCGGCTGTGCATCCAACTGCCTCTGTGGGGAGCTGACTGGGAGAGAGAAATGAAGCAAAGGTCTGTGTTTCTTAGAGCATGATTTAAAAAAAAAAAAAAAAAAAAAGGAATTAAACTTACTGATGGAGGCTGTTAAAATCTATGGTTGAGGTGCAGCGTTGGGTGTTCCTATGGCACCTGATGCCTAGAAGCTAGGGGGCAGACACTGGAGGAAGCAGCACTGTACACATCTGTAAATGTATCTCCTGGTGACTCTTGGTAAGATGAGGAGGGTCCTCCTCTCCTTGTCTCCCAGAGGCAGAATGCAGAGCTGGATGAATCTCTGATCTGATCCTGTGCAGATGCTGATAGCAAAAGCTTGGTTCTTGACTTAAGGAGGTGAGCATGCTTCTGTCAAAATAATAGAGGCCACTCACTCTGTTTCAGATAAAACATCCCTGCTTCTCATTCTCCTGTCTCTCTTATTGAAGGCCTCACATGCTGGGGAGCACCAGGAAATCCAAACCTGAGCTGCAGGGCATGATATGTGCAACGGCAGGGGCTAAAAATTCCCGTAACACATTCAATATTATCTGCCCCTCCTCTCACCTTGTTCAGCCCCTGGAGAAGACAAAGATAAATGGTCCTTTCTTTCTATGTTAATTGGAGTGAGGAAGGAGATAGCTGGTAAAGCCTGCTGATAAGATTTGGACAGAGGTGTCAACAATTCCCAAGGAGATGCGGAACATAGAATGTAAAGCTTTAACCAGAAGAGCAATTTCTAGCCACAGTGCTAATTCTGCAAGACAAATGCTGGAGAAGCACTTGATATTTACTTTCCAGAATAAACTTCAAATGCAGTGCAGCCCTTTACTCACAGGATGTGGGCAGCAGCATTGCTTTGCTGTCAGATTTGTCCATTGCTGCTATAGGAGGTTTTGTTTTTTAATGTAGGTAGGTTGTCATTTGTTATGCTGTTTCCCTCTTTCCAGAGGTTCTGTGTAGCACATTGCTAATGAAGTTGTTTTCCCTGAAGATAGCTATTGATAAGTATTGGGAAGGCAGCAAGGCTGCCCTTTGTAGTGAAGGTTCTTTCTAATAGAAGCTGTAATGGTGAAGCCTCTTTGAAGCAGATGTACTTTAGAATCAAATGGGATCAATATGTTCTACTTAAGTTGAAGACAATTAGGCTTACACAGAGAAGCAGAGATGAATTCCAAAAGAGATGTTCCTGGTCTCATATAATGGGAATTATGAGACCACTGAGCCATACAAGATATTTTAAAGACTATTCAGCAGGCTCGCTGGCAAGCCTGCTGCATAATCAGGTATCAAATGGCCAGTGGTATGGAGGCTGTCCTGATAGCTTCCTTGCTTATAGTGATACTGAATACAGGAGTAGCCACAGGAGTTTTGGAGAGTGCTGCATTAACAGTCCTCTATCTGTGAATCACCTTTCCTATGGTGTTTTTTGTCAAAATCAGTGCTTGCCACTCATAGCTCATTTTCCATGAGTTATGAAGCTTTGAAAGGAATAAAAGGAGTTTATGGAAGCGGGAACTTTTCTGAGTCAGTTGGCCATGTAAATTTTAAGTAGGGCTTCCCAAACATAACTTCAGTATTTAAGTGAATTAACAAGGAGATATTGAAGCAATGAGCACTGGATATTTGGCTGCCACATTGTGAGTTTGATTATAAGCATATTGGAAGGACCGTACCAATTCCCCTCATGCCCTAAAGAATCCTAAAATATCCGAGGTTTGTTTAGAACTCATGAGATATACTGTAACTGTATATTTTTCTTTTCTTTTGTGTGTGTGTGTTGCATTGATTTTACTCATCCTCTCAGACTCCTCTCTTGATCTAATGATCTAATTCTATCTGCTTTCCTGACGGTAAATGAAAACATCTTGGGAATGCAGTACAGGCACATGCAGATACCTTAAAAGCAAGGAGTGATCAAAGACAGCATGGGCTAACAACTGAACAATTTCTAATTAGTTTTCAGCTATCTTTATAGGGAGCAAACTCTTGATAAAGAGCAATTATTCATACAAAGGCCACGTAATTTAGACAAATAACTTGTAAAACATAGTAATTGGGCTGCATTGCACTCTCTTTTTTAATTAGAATTCATATTTGGAACAGGCGGGAGGATTCCTTTGGTTAAAAGAGGAGGGAAGATGTAAGCTAAAGGGATTAGAGAGGAAAAAGCGTAATAATTCATGTGGTTATCTAGATAAATCCTAGCCAAATGTGGCATTCTTCCTTTGAAGCATGATGGTGAAGACCTAACATTGCATCAGGAAAGCTCAAATACCTTTTCCCCTTTAAAAAGGAACACACTTTGCAGCATTATATGAAGCAAGTGTTGCAGAGTTAATTTGCTTTCAGGATCTATAGCAGGGGCTTCCAGACTTTCAAGTTCAGGGCAGAATTTAACTCTGACTTTCCCCAAGATGTCAACATATACTCGTCTGGGTGATACCTCAATTTGTTTTTTCCTCTCTGAGGTTTTAAATACCTCTAGATCATTTCTGATGTTTGTAGTGCTTGTTAATTAGTGCATTATGCATATTTAGTTAATGTGCTGTGCTCTTCCTCTTAGAGATATTATTAATGAAGGTATTAAGTAAGATTGGCTCTAGTGTTTAGCCAGAACTTGATGTTTGCCTTCTTGCAAAGAGTGAATTGTCCCTGTGACCAGTTTTCATTTCTCCTATTCTTGCTAAAGTACCCTGCTCTTTCATGTCAAATATCTGATGTTATATTTAACGTCTTTTGGAATCCTCTCCAAATTACTTTCAGGAGTCTGATGTTAAGAATTTGGAATTTTGTGTATAAATGGATTAAGAATCGGATTGACATAAAGGCTGTGTCATTCTGGCATGGCTCTTAATTTTCTACTTCTGCCTGTCTGCTTCACTGTTTCTTAAATGTAGATTTCTTGTATCAAACCTGCAAACTTTCATCACATTCCCCCCTTCCAATAATTAGCACAACCTTTTTTCCCTACCATTCCAAAACCCTGCTCTGCCTAATCTTCAGAATATAATCAATTATCACTCAAAAGTGAGCATATAATCAATTATCACTCAAAAGTGAGCTGAAATGGATATATAAATTTGACACCTAAAAAGCCTAATTCATTCAGAATTTAAATGAAATCAGTTACTTTTGTTTCTGAAAATGTTGAGATCTGTTTTAGCATTCAATTATCCATATAGACTTAATCTTCTATTTATGACGTTTTAGAGACTGGGCACTGCAGGTGAATGATAATTATTTTATTTTCTTCATCACTGCAATCTAACCTCTTTAAGTCACTTAATGAGTGCAGCATGATGAAAAATCACAGGAAAGCGGTGTGCTGTTTGAGGATACACGTCTGGTCTGGTTCAGAGGAACAGTGAAAAGACTTGTAGCGTAGGCTGGGTTTGCTCTGCGTTAAGGGAACCGGGGACTTTACATAAACTCCAACTAACACAGAATATGACTGCCAGGTTTCTTATGAAAAGGAGACGACAGGAACACATTTGATTTATTTTGAATATGTATTGGCTTCCAGTCAAATACCATACTGATTTTGAAATTGCTTTCCTTGTTTCTAAGGTGTTACATAGTCCCAGCCTATCTCCTGATGGTCGTTGTCCTTGCATTCCTGGTCAATGTTGATGATTTACTCAGATACAAGAGCCCTCTAAAGACCAAGGTCTTTCATTTCTTACTGACAACTTCTTACACAGTAGATATTAAGATTGTGCCTGATTTTTGCTGCAGCTCTGACTCAGAGAATTTCGCTGACCCACTGTGACTTGAAGCTGGGCTCCCAGTTAAGTAACTCTTTGAATCAATCTCTGTGTTCTACTGTCTCCAGTAGTTTTGCAATGCATGGAGTGAAAGAAGAATCAGGCTTTTCCTTGTTTGAAAGTTAAATCCAATGTGGTAACCTCTTTTTTTTTTTTTTTTCCAGTTTAGCTTTTCTGATGCATTGATTATACATTCAAAACAAAGCCAAATGAAAAAATGCTGAGGGTTAGTTTTTTGTGCCAGTCATTGTGCAATATTTTTGTGACAGCTGGTAGAAACACATTTTTTTATTTGTCTCAAGTAGAAAGATTCGTCTGATTATTTTTTTTCCCTTTCAATTTTCACACATAAAATTGTTACAATTCATTTATAGCATTTCTTAAAAACTGTTACTGGATGTGCTTGTGACATTTTTTTTTTTCTCCGTTTTCTGATTTTTGTTCCTTTGCTCTCCTTATTTGGCTTGTGCTTTCTGTGAAGCCATGTAATGTTACATGTCAGAAAAGCCTCTTTCTGCCTTCCCACTCGCACATACATTCCAAACTCTTGATAAATTAGAGTGGTAGTGTTGTAATATTCCACAGTTTAAATGTTTTCTAAAGTGGAAGGAATATGGTAAACTCTTTGTAGTCTGCAGCTCTTAGCATGACAGTCTGACCTCAACAAAGAAAGAAAGAACAAAAAAAAAAAAAGAAAAAAGAAAAAAAAGAAAAAAGAAAGGAGGTGATGTCTTTTTCTAGGACCTGTATCTATACAACAGACTTCTTTTTCTTGAAGAAACGTTTTTCTCAACAGGCAAACTCACCTTGCTGTCTCCATCGTGGGCAGCGGGTGGGACCAGAAACTGTTGATTTATTTTTACAACCAGTTTATTTATTTTCTCCAAGTCACTAAGGCCCTTGATTTATTCTTTTCTCCCACAAGGATATCATCTTTCTTACCGTTGTTTAATGTTTTACAGTTTAAATTCGTTCTGTAATTCTAAAACCACAAATAGACTTTTTTTTTCAAACTGAAATAAGATGGTAGATCAGGATCAAATAAGCCACTGCCACCCACCACCCTGCGCTGAGAGGGACATGCAACCTGTCCACCTGCAGTGCTCCAGCTGTGGGTGCTGCCTTTGCTAACTGTTGATTTCCTTTTTTTTTTTTTTTTTTTTTTTTTTTTGTGCATGTGAGATGGTTTTCTGAGGAGACAGATTTTCGGCACTACCAATTTAAAATAAAAAACAACACTTAAAAAAGACCTGATTACTGGCCAGCCCTCTCACAGGCAGGTGCTATGCAGAAAGAGAATAAGTTATTTAAAGTTGTGCTTGCAATTAAATACATGGGAAAGTTAAAATAAGTGCCCTCTCTTCTTGCCTTTTGTATGTAAAATATAGCTCTACAACAGCAATAATAATGAATCCCTGCTTTTCCTTTTTGTCTGACCACCAAAAATGCTTTCTCTCCCTGGGGAACCAGACTGAGATGCTTAGCCAAGGGTGTGTTTTATTTCTCTCAGTACTTCTGCTGCTCTTTTTTTCTTAAACCAGTATGGTGTATGTTCATAATTTTTTATAGAGTACAAAATAAACATAGCCATGCACTGTTACAGTTTTGCGAAGCTGGGTTACTTTCCAGTAGCTTCTGATCACTTCTCTCCCTTTCCTTCTCTTTAAATTTCTTTGCTAGAAAGGTTGTCCTTGCTTTATTCTTCTTTCAACACTATATACTAAAGCTGCTGTCTCGTTCTATCTTTGGTTTGAAATGTGTGCATGAGTTTCATACTTACATTAAAGAGGGGATTATTGGTGCTGACTTCTTTACACAGCCATGTCAATACCTCTTATTTCATATTGGCAATATCTCTCTCATACTTTGCTTGTTCCTTCACTAAGCAGCTGTAATTTTCCTGATTTACTCAGCTCTGTGATGTGCACGAAATAAAGGAAAGATGAAGCAAGGCAGTGTATTTCTACTTGTGGTCAAATTGGAAATATTCAGAACTCTGTAAGGCAAAATCAGAGTGTTTCAGGGGTCAAACAAACACAAATGAAACCTTGATCATGGATTTTTTTTTTATTTTATTTTTTTTGCATTCTGGATCAAAATCAGGATAGTTTGCCTTTAGATCTTGTTTCATTTGACCCTGCAACAAATAGGGTGGAGCAGCAAGAATTACATGATATAAGCCTGGCGTTGACCAAATTCTAGATGAAAATCAAGTGAACAAACAAATGTTCTGCATCAGCAAGTTTTCACTTTAGGTTTGTCAAGTGCTTAAACTCCTTTCTTCACTTTTTTCTTTTTTTTCTTTCAATTCCACATTGTCTTCAAGCCACCTCAACACCTTTATGCCTGGCAGAATCCCAAAGGTAATGGCAACCTCTCACATGATGGGATGCCAGGATGAGAAAGCAAGAAAGGAAATCCAAGCATGCAGGGAAAGTAGTAGTACCTTTCCAAACATATACCTTTTTTTTTTTTTTTTTTTTTTTTTCTAGATACTAATGTTTTTGCTTTCTTTCAAGGTTGTTTAATACATTGTAACGATTCTATTCTGCACAAACTCCCTTTGTTATTCAGATCTTATTGCAATAAACGAGTCTTTTCTCAGAGAGAAAAACTGTAGTACTGAATGGAAATGAAGAAACAGAAATGGATACAAAAAAGAATATTTGATGCAACTTTATTTGCAACAAGTACGAAAAACAACTCATGAGAAGACACTATAAATTGGTATAACTATAGAAGCACCATTAGAGGGAGCTCTGTTACTTAGTCCAATAATTTAGATGACAGACTTGTAACTAAGATGCTGATTTCTGATTTGAAATTGCAAAACCCATAGGATCAAAGCAAAAATAAAATAGCTTTGGCTGTAAGCACAGACACAGGGAGCACTCTGAGTGTGGGTATATTTCTTTCTGCATGAGTACATTGGCTCCAGCCTATTTATTTCAGGCTGCTTCATATAATGGTGTCTGTAAAACTCTAAAAATGTAACTCGGTCCTCTTTGTTTTCCCTGTTATCCCCTCCCCCTCCCCCCCATCTCCCACTAAGTATTAATTTATTGCCCCCAAATTCATGATTTATTTATTTATATTTAATCATGTGCTGTTTCCCCCCCTTTTTTTTTTGTTACCTTTTGTGATCAGTGTGTTTTAGCTGTTTGAAGTTGTGCACAATACACATGTATGTGCATGTTAAATCCGAGCACTGGAAAACAGGGATTTGAAGACTTATGTTATCTCTATAGAATGCAGAGTTAAAAGGAAATAAAGTTGTTTAGAATTAGCTGGGATGAGCAAGTAGTGTTGATATATAGTAATAGTATAAAAAAATGTGAGCATATCACTAACCTCCTACTTATATCTACTTTTCTGTGTAAAAGGTGTGATTTTGTTGTTAATGTAAGGTGTTTTTTTTTTTTTTTTGCTACATATTCTTCTTCCTTGTGTCAATTCTATAAATGCCTTGAATGAATTATTAACATGCTGCAAGTTATATGATCCTGAAAAAATGAATCCAGTCATGTCTTACACATAACAGAACTGAGCTGAGTTCCCTACCTGTATTATAGCTTATTGTCGAAGGGGATCTTGTATTCCTCTGGTCATATTTCACAGTTTTCCTCCTTTCTGTCCCAAAGACTCTTAAGACAAACTTTGCAGAAGAGGAGAGTTCTGGAATAGATTCTATTCTCTTTTGTTTTATAAAGAATAACATAGCAGAGAAAAGGAATCCAAACTGTGTCACTACCGAAGGACAGGTTTCAGTAAACACCAATCTCTTATGACAGATAACAGCGCATTCGTGCAGCAGCTCACTATCAGGCACAAATTCTTAGGAAAGCAGGTTTACTGGCTCAGCTGCTAACAGACTGTTATCTCTCAGGGAGTTTGTTTGTGAAGATACCCTGAGATAGCATTACTATCAATATTTTAAATTCTTGATACTAGAAATCCAGTAAACTTGGGCTGTCTAGAGGTAATGACATAAGAAATCTGAAGTAAGTAAACACTTGAGAGGAAAACTGGGCTAGGCTTCCTGTGTCTAAGTTGGAAAAGAAAACTTAAACTTGTTTCTATGCAGAGCCAAATGCAGTTGTCTTCTGGCTTGAGCAGAGAAAGACAGAACCTAGCACATACTGTAATGCATCTCATAACACAGCACAACATTCAGGTAGCGGCCAGAGACTGGTATGTGCTGAGTGCTGGAGAGAGTGCTCGTTGTCTTTCTCAGTTACTCTGCATCTCGGTGTCCTGTATGTCCTGCTTCCCAAGCAAGGACAATGATTGGCTTTGACCACTTGATGTTTAATAACCAAGTATTAAAGGGAGTATCCCCCAGCCAACTGCCACAATTGTAATATTCTTTGAATTCCCAAGTAAGTACAGACTGAATGATGAACGTCAGCCACATTTGAGCAAACAGACATTAGCACCAGCATTCTTTTCTTCCTCTTGTGTGGCCTCTCTCCTTACGCTTGTGGTAGCTTGTCAGCACTTTCTTTAAAGGCAACACAAAGTCCACTGAATCTCTCAAACAATAAAAAATGAATTACTGTACTATATAATAAATAAGAATTTCCTTTTAAATCAATCAGTGTCTGTGTTCAAGGGATCCCAGAACCTTTTGCAGTTCCATAGCTGATGTGTGAGTAAAGGCAACTTTTCCTCAGGTATGGCAGAAACATGAAGGAAAGGATTCTTTATTGTGAGAAGTTGGAGCAGGAGTATGCAGAAAAGTGAGTCATGAGAACTAGCTCCAGAGCTCAGGAATGACACTAAGCTGTGAAAGAATACCGATGTTTCAAATTAATTAGTCTAGACAACCTAATGGCAACATACTAACACCTTGCATCACATAAAAGGGTGCCTAGCCCAGGAGCTGGCTTTTCCACTGGACTGAAGTCCTTGTCCACCACGTCCTTTCTTGGGTTCCCTCCCAGAAATCTGTGAGACTATCTCTGAAGCCAGATCCCATGTGGTGGTGCTAAGATAGCACAAGTCTTCTCCTTACAAGAAACTGAAATATTTCTTCCTGAAATCTGATGGAGATCTGAGTGCTGGCAAATATAGGCAATATGGAGAAAAACTTTGGGCTAGAATAAGAAATTAGTTAATAACGTTGTTTACTCTACCTGAATCTCTACACACTTCCTCTTTTGTGAAAGCAGCTGGAAGAGAAGCTGGGTAACTTAAGACTTCAGCCACTGAGAGCAAATATTGCAGAGTACCAGTGAAGCACTTTCCTGCAATCATTGTGGAGGAACACTGATTGCAGGCAATTGTATTGATTCACTCAGTGCTTCATTTCACCTTATTGAATTAATTCTGAGAGGGTTTTGCAAGAACTCATTAGCTTGTAGCTTAATGCTTAATAAACTGTCATCTTGCCTTTAACAGTAGGGAACCGCTTGCCAGCCAGCCTGAGGAAGTAGGAAAAAAACTACTATTTCATTTTCTCAGAAATCAGATTAATAAAAGATGGAATGATAAGGGAGGAAAATAAAAGAAATAGATATGTGAAATAAGTAAGCAAAGTACTACCTGAAAATAGGAAACAAAAATTCTTTAACAATAAATAAATACACAAAGAAAAAGGAAATGGATTAGATTTTGAACCCACATGGGAAATACATTATTTCATTGTGGAAAAAAAAAAAAAAAAAAGCATAATCCCCCACTGGATGGCCTCGGGGCATTTCCTTCAAAATTTTGTAAGTTAAGATTATTTCTGGTGGTTTCAATATTATCAGTTCCTGTGCTATAAATAATAGTGTTTAAAATTTTCTTTGCATGTTAATCACCAAGATTTTGTGAATGTGAGGAAAAAATCATTAAAAAAAACAACTTGCATAGAAAAAAACAACATATGTTCGACATTCTACTTTGCTAAATGATGATTGTCATCTTTACCTATTCTATCTGCTTTCATGCAGTGATGTGAACCATTACCTCAAATAATAAGAATGATTTCCTCAGGCTATGACAAATGCTTTGGATACAGGAAGAACTTTTTAATATTTTTGGTTGGATTTTCAGATGTGATTGTATTATACACATTTTCATAGTAAAGTTCTTGGTATTAACTTGGAGTGCGATCTGAAAAAAAGGAGTACACTTATTTTGTTTTCTGTGCTAGTCTGATAATCCTGCTTCTGTGGCTGTAATATTTAGCATGCCAGTTATTCCTGCTTTTTTGTGTCTATTCTTTGTAAAGTGTCCAACGCCTTGAAGAACTGTGGCCATCATTGCCTTGAGCCTGGAGAAAAGTATGGGAAAGTTGGCCACAGGTGGAGCACGAAAAGATTCTGTACAAACATATGGAATGCTTTGTGAAATGAGTTCTGCCATAGCAGGTGATTTTCTTTCTACTGTAGTAACATGCTCTTATTCCAACTCATTGTCAAGCTGTTGTTCTGTCCTCTCACTTACAAGTAAAATCCTTTTTCTTTACGTTCTATGACAGAAGACAACTTGATGAATTCAGTCGAGGATGTTACTGGCTACTCCAGTTAAGTAAAATGAAATGGAAATCCCCTTCCTTCTCTAATGCAGTAAAGTTAGGTCTTCAGTTCCTGTACACGGTGGTGGCTATATCCCCACACACCTGTCCTATAGCTGTGAGCGTGTAAGAGTATGACCTGGCTGTCAAGGACTTCTTCCCTTCCTCCTTTTCACTGAGAGAGGTAGCATCTACCAGTGGTGTTGGCCTCTATGTGCAGTATAGTGAGACTAGTGAGAGTTAATGTCTGAAGAGACATTTATCTGCGGTATAGCATGGATTCTCTACGCTAGAAAAGATTTGGCAGTTTGCTATTCTGGCAAACTTTCCTAGTGTAGCCACAGCTTATACTGGCAAGCTAGTGTTTTGTCTGTATGTAGTTTATACCAGTTCCCTGAATGAAATGTGCTATACTGGCAGACTCCTTCTCCTTCCCACCCACATACAGCAGCATCTACTTCGGTATTTAGTATACAACATAAGTTTTGACTATGGATCTTTTAGTGTAAGAAAAATGGTGCTCCTTTGCATAAATGGGGTTGAAAAGATATTGTTCAAGAGCTGGATAGAAAGCTATCATTCTACTACAAATGTATGGGAAAACTGTAAGCTCATGTGTTTAAGATACTGTACAAATGCCACTTATGTCCTTATGCCACATCGGTACTCCAAGCATTGTACCCATGCTGGTTTGGTGCCACATTTTCTAGTTGGAGAGCCCAGAGGCGTTTTTGCTTCCATGCTGCATAAGGTTGGTGGGTGAGAAACAGCTACCACTGATCACCTTACCCTTACAAATAAACCTCTTTTCCCTTACAAAAAGGCTTTTTTTTTCCTGCGGGGATGTGGAGTTTGAAATGCTGATGACACAGAAGTCCCCGTCTCTGTTATCTCTTTTTATGGTTCTCTTTGAAGGGAAGAATTTCCCTGCCTGTGGTTGAGATAACAGAGAGATGCTAAGTGGTGGAATTTTTCACAGCACTTGACCATATGCAATAAAAGGTCAATTTGGACACACATCCCAGTGAACTTGAAGACATCAGAGTTTTTCTGGTTTAATGTGGAAATCAAAGTGTTTCAATAGCTCCCAAGGAGAGCTATTGCCTCCTAATTGCCTTTGTCTTCATTTGCCTTAACATCTTTAAAGCACTGTGCTTACTACTTACTTTTCTTTTAAGTTTAGAACATTGTGAAGAGGTTGACTGGAATTGATTCTTACTTGTCTCTAACAGGAAAATGAGGGCTCCTGAGTAATGGTTGTGAGGGCCACGTCCAAAAATCCATGTTATCTTTATGATGGACACAGCGATCTCTGAAAGAAGGATGTTCCAGACCAATATGACTGTTCTTAAGTTCTTCTGTATATAGGGTTAAATTAGAACAAATTTCAAATTCACAGAGCCAGAATATATTCATCTTGCAATGTTCTTGCCATTAAGCAGTAGATTATTCTCTTCAAACAGTCAGAAATTAAGGTTTCTGTCCAGGTACCTCCTTGATAAAGAATGCTTGGCACAGTTAAAATTTCCAGATTTTGAGTAATATATTGTTAGGAGTTGGAGATAGCAGTGCATGATAAATTTTTTGGGGGGGGTTTGGCTTGGCACCTAAAGTCAGCTGACAAGTTCAATAAAAGTAAATTTGGCGTTGTTGCTGTTCAGGAGTTTGGCTAATGCAAAAAGTTTGGAATATAAAAGCCAAATCAAAAGAAATATTTCATTTTCATAAGGTGGTCTCTAGGCTCAATCCTGCAGTTTTCACTCATGCAAAACAAATTTCTCATACAGCTTATTCACATTGTGGGGAAAATAAGCCATGATTGGGCCATTTGTTTGTTGGGTTTATGAATATTTTTCCAGCAACAAAGGACCCCTGAGTGCTTTCCCACTTGCTTCCTTTTTCTGTGCTGTCTGTGCCACTTGAAGTCATGATAAATTTGCCAGCATAGGGTACAGAAGAAGGCAGGGCCATTGAGGGAGCAGAGACAGGGCTCTCCTGATATGCACCTTATACAAGCCTTTCTGCTATAGCTTGGTGCGAGATTTGTCAGATTCACTCTCTAGATTCATTCTTTGTTGCTTCATTGTTTTATTTATATTTATTTTGACCTTTGCCTTTTCTCTTTCCCCTGTGTTCTCTTTTCCTTTCCTCCCCTCCCTTCCTCCTATTGTCTGCTTTTGTATTTTCTAGCATGCAGAATGAGATTCTGGGCTGTGCCAGTGGGGCCATATGGGACCAGGCGAGAGTTTGGGGGTCTCATGGGGACTCCAGACCCCCTGGCAAGGGTAGCAGCATTTTGGTTCTTGGCTTGCAACTTTCTGGTGCTGGGAAGAGGAATGGGGCTGGGACATTCCCTGCTGAGGGCTCTTTGTGACTAACCGGGCCTTGGGGACCTGTGCAGCTTTTAGTGGGCACCAATTTTGGCCCATACTCAGCGGGTCTGTGGTAGGGAAGAGGGAGGAACTTTGAAAACACTTTGAAATGGAAATCAGGATGTTTGGGGAGCTTTTCACAAATGGCCATGATGGTGTTTGCATTTGGTGGCAAAGCAAGGCCCTATGACCAGAGCTGACCATGAGGGCTGTGGTGCAGCCCAGCCCCAGCTGGGCAGCCATAGCAAGGCCTCGTGGCGAGGGACTGGTGCAGCCACAAGGAAGCAAACTGATTTCCTATTTTGTTAGGACAAATTGTATTGCTTTTCTCATTCTCTGCCACTAAAAATGCAATTTGCCCTAGTACACAGGCTGCCATGCCCTCAGCAAGTAAATAAATGCCAACTAAAACAGAAAGGAAGCACAAAAGAACAGTGAGGCCTGCCACACGGCCCAGTCAGCAGCCACTTGAAGCTGGATGAGGGAACAGAGCATAAAGAGCTGAAACCTGTGCCCCAGCTTCTGGGCCGTGGCATGGCCTTGTCCCCATGGCCACCTCTGCCTGTGGGTAAGGGCTGGCTGCCACCTCCTGAGAAGGAGCAAAGGCCCCATGACTGTCCTGTGTGCACAGGTAGCAGTGAGCAGGTGAGCATCCAGGAGGAAAAGCTGTAGTGCTGTCTCCAATAGGTGAAGAGGTCAGAGTTGGCTGAAGTTATGAGTAGATAAATAATACATACACAGGGGCAGACTCAGCGAGATCTTCTCTGTCTGGCAAACTGCTGAAGAATTTGCCTAACCAAAACATGAAAATTGAGTTTAATTTCCTATGTATCATTTCTCAAAGAATATTAAGGGATTTCTATCTTTTTTTCTTTCTTTTTTTTTTTTTTCCTCCTGTTAATTTGTAAATGAGTGGAAGTATCAGAAAAAGAAATACTATGAATGGAAAGAGCTTGAAAACAACTTTAAAGGAACTTTATGCATGAAGACATACTTTGCATCAGCCACCCCAACTACACACTTCTTAGAGGAAAAAAGAAATACATAGCACATTTCTTACCTCTGAATAATTTACTTCATGTGCTTTCCCATCAAGATGGTGGTAAGCTAAATGCTTAATTTATTTTAGCTGTATACTCTTGCTCTCTCTGATGTTTCATGCCAAACTGTTGTGGTAAGAAGAAGTCTAATATATTTAAGACGTATATTTTAATTAAAAATATTAGCAGAAACATATTAGTGTTCCTTTTTTTTTATTAATAACAGATTGTTGGCCAACTAGGCAGCAGAGTTATTTATTTGGAAGACATATGTTATGCTGTGGAGTAATACTACAAGTAGGACATGGCATGTGATAAGTGGTTATGTTGGCAAACTGCTTCATTTCCCTTCTGCTAAATTAGGGGAGCAGTAGGCAAATCCTTCCCTGGTGCAGCCTGGTGTTGCTCTGAAGACAGTGACAGAATTGGGCTAGTTTACCCTTGGAGGGTGTCTAGCCCTGAAACTAAAGTTATCATTTAGGTCACGTTTGGTGTTAGCGGAAAGACATCACTTCTCATGAACTAATGAAATAATTTAGGACTGTTATCTGTGAAATAGTCAGAAGAAAATAAGGTAATGACATATTATGCGTGCTAGCTTGCTTTTGAGAGTTGTCTTAAGAATTTAATTCCATAAAGTTAATTTTCTTTTAACTTCTTGAAAGCTTAAGTGACTAAAGCAAGCAAGAAAAGTAATGAGTTAGGTCACAATAGTATCAGAGAGAATCCTAATAAAAGATGTGTTACTAATACAACCTAGGCTATTTTTATCATTTTTTTTTCTTTATTCCTCATCTTTATCAGTGTGTTTTATGTAAACCTGACACATTTATATATGTGAAACAGATGCAAAATGAAGCAGTTTTGTCTTCAGTTATGACCATATTTTTTCAATCATGGGCATGATTTATTGAAATGTTCTTTGCTGTAATTTTTTTTCTAAATCCAAACCACATTAATTATAAATCTAACATTCAATTTCTTTTGATACTTTGGGGAATGTGGGGAAGTAAATTTTTTACGCAAATAAATAGTTTCTTTAAAACATCAGTCTTCATTAAAAATTGAGTTCAAACAAGCACAAGACTTCTCACTGAAACTACTAGAGAATTCAATTAGATGTTGAGAAAATTAGCTTTCTTCTTACAAACAATATTAAATGTCTCAGATTTCTATGTGCTATGGTATATTTGGCACTGCTGGGGCCAACCAAACTGTGAGAAGCTATTGATGTTGGCTCCTTGGATTGTCAGCCTGCTCAGGGTTGAGCTCAATTTACTGTGGAACAAATTC
Source organism: Meleagris gallopavo (assembly GCF_905368555.1). Taxonomy (NCBI): domain Eukaryota; kingdom Metazoa; phylum Chordata; class Aves; order Galliformes; family Phasianidae; genus Meleagris; species Meleagris gallopavo. The sequence goes on along the minus strand of NC_139417.1, from coordinate 7,674,003 downwards.
TAAACATTTCTGCATTCAGAAATGTTGTGGAGAAGTACAGCAACCGCTTGTGACTGAGACTGCTGGTAGACAACAGGAAATTTTGTAAGGTCAGCAGCTGGAGAGAATATTTCTTTTCTCCTGGACAAGGCCAAACTACATATGAGTATCCACAGCATTGCCAACTCTGATGACTTTATCACATCTCTTAAAAGGCTTAGGGTTTTTCTTCACACCTCAGCCGTGTACTAGCAGGTACAAATCGCAGTTTCCAGTTTTTAAATTGAAGGTTTCTTGTCCTTGTGATTACAAATAGGAGCTTGAAAATGTTAATACTAGAGGCTTTGCATTCAGAAAGCAAACAAAAAACAGTGATTTTTCTAAATCCTTCTCAATTCACCATTTTGTTGTTCTGATTCACAACTTTGGAGTGTGTCAGTTTGGCTACACAGAATACCAGGAAGCTAATTCAGCTTTACAGAATTAATCCTTCCTGACAGGAGGTCTCTGTGGTCTGTGGAATTCTGGTGGTCTGTTGTGAACTGCAACTTCTCTCCTCAGCCAATTTCCACCTGCTATTTCTTATTAAAAGACAGCTGAAAATACTTGATGTGCTTTCCTTGTATTCTTGCTTATAAGCAATTCTAGTGCATGAAACATTCAAGGATATTGTGGGAATAGGGTTTCACATGTGCACGTTTGCCCTACCAGTTCAGTTGTCTGCGAAGTACTGTTTTGCACAGTGAAGTATTTTTAAGTTATTTATCTCAAGATCATTACCAATTTCAGTACTGAGATGTTAAAATTGTTCATTAAAATGGCAAAAATTACTTTTGCTGGCCTTTTAAGAGTAGGTGATGGCGTGATTCTTTTTAACCTGAGCTGAGAGCGTATCTTTTTCTTGAATTAGATGTTTGGGAGAGTTATTTCCCCACCTAGCTGGCCTGTGTCAGAGATTAGATCTCTATTCCTGTCTCAGCTTCTGCACAGCAGAGCTCGATACCCACAGAAGCAGTGGGGAGGGCAAGGGAAGCTGGTTTCTGTGGGACAGAGGAAACTGTGAGTTCTGGTGTCTGTGTAAAGCAAACGCAGCATCACGGAGTCTACAGTTGATCCCCCAATAAACCAATTTTGAAAGCACCGGCTTCCCCTATCCCCCTCCTCACTGTCTTCCTTTGATAGAAACAGGAGGTGGGAGCTTCCCAGGAGCGTAAAGATGTCTGGTCTGGGAAACATGAAAGAAGAAGAAAGCTTGAGTGTTTATTTTGCACGCTGGAGGTTTTAGGACCAGAAAGGCTTTTCTTTTTTTTCTAATTAGAAGATAATAATCTTGTTAAAAAGTATATGTTTTGAAGCTTCAAAGAGGGAAAAACAAAACAAAGCTCCCTTCTGGACTATAAATACAGTTTGTAAAGCTTCAGCAATCCACTGAAGTTTACTGGGGTAACTTGATTTTGGCCTCAGTCTGGAAGATTCGGGTACTTTGGGAATTGTAGGAATCTTGAATCTTGCTGGTAAACTGTGAGAGGAGAAATACAAAAAGCATGGTGCAATGCTGACAGGGTGGTATGCAGCATTCCTGCACATCTGCAGTGTCAAAGTGTGGAGTTTATGACTGCTGTTTCGTTCTCCTCCATCAGTAAACACAATCTCTCCACGCCCTTAAGTTGAATCAAACCACTATAAAGCAACTCGTGAGCAAGCAGGGTAAAATTTCCACTGAATTAATCACATATCTGGCCTAAAATATTTAAGATATAAACAAAAAGGGATAGAATATGACCAGTCAGCGTGTAAACATTTCCAAAGTGGTTGTTTTTCAGATTTTTTTGAGCCACAAGTGGCGAAAAGCAGTGTTGTTGCACAAAGCTAGCTTTGAAAGGAAGGGGTTGTCATCAGTTTAACAGCAGCTGAGGGTATGATTCCACGTATTTCATGAGTGTCTGTTTAAAACATACCCAAATGTCTATGGAAAATACGTGTCCATTGGGGGGAAGGAAAAAAAAAAAAAAAAAAAAAAAAAAAAACAACAACGCTAAAAGCATATCTATGAAAAAACTGGGCAAACTTTAATGGAAGTTGTAATGAAAATAAACTCCAATTCTTAAACTAAAGGGTTTTTATTTCTACATCCACTGTCCCTATCTATCTTTCTAGTGTATGTATGACAGTAATCATTTGTATGCCAGTTCTCATTTCCTTCTCTGAAAGTGTAGTAAAAATGAGAAAGGCAGCCACTAATAAACTAGATTGAAACCAGACTATTGAAGAAGCTCAAGGCATGGTGATTGGGGAGACTAAAGTTCCAGGCTTTTTAGAATGGTCAAAATCTTTACAATATACAGTGGGCAAGGACAAGAGGTGAGGAAGTAGCAGCTCCCACAGCAAAAATAAAAGTGAGTGGCAAGATACAGCAGAGTGACTCATCAGAAGAATATTCTGTATCCGTATTTCGGGTGGATGAAATGGTTACTGAATGGTGAAAATTACTTCCTTATATGCAAATATGCAGATTTTCTTAAGGAAATTTTAACTGTGTTGTCGCATGGCACTATTTTCTATTGCATTATGAGATGAAATCAGAGTGAAATCCCAGTGTTTTTGTGCTTCAGCTGTGGTCATTTTCCAGTTTCATTTTCCTCTCTGTGCATAAGCCATTTTTTATTTTGTTACCTATGTTCCTGCCATTGTCCTTCAAGACACTTAGTGATTGATTCTTGTGAAGCATAGTTAGTAGAGTTGGTATTAAGGATCAGCAAGAGCATTGCTTGGGTTAATCACACCTTGGAAGGGTATGTATGGATGAATGGTTGCAAACGACAATTTATAAATTGTTACTGCAGCCTCAAAAGTTCGGATGATATAGGCCTTGAGCTGTACTTACTGGAAAGGCATCTGAAAATTCACACTTTGTCTCTGGTAGTCTTACACCTAGGTTTTTCAAAGGGACATTCCTTACGATGCTCCACTTTGAAAAACTCCCAAATGATTGATTTTTTCATTGTTTCTCTAGGCTTGTAAGATATTTTGCTGATGTAGAATACAAGTGCTGCTATGACCTTTGTAACCTGCTGGGACTGGGGGCTCAGTACCCAAGCTGAGGCCTTGATTGGAAGCCAGGACCTACAAAGCAGTCTTCTGCATATCTGGCAAGCATCCTTAGCTACCAGACTATTTGTTATTTCTGGATTTGTCCCTGATTTTAATTTTGTAGCTGTCCTGCTTTGTATTAACTAACTCTTCATTAGGCAGGGAGGGAAGCAACAAGAATTGGCTAATAAACCACCTGGTTTTGTCACTCCCTGGTTACAATATCTAGAGAAACTCTTAAACTCTTGCTTACAAACTTCCAGATAGTGCAGATGTAAAGCTCCAGCTGCAAAGATCAGGAATTAGTCTTCTCTCTGTTAACTTCAAAACAGTCTCCTGCAGCCACAGGACTGTACAGCTTTGTGTAGTTTAGCCCCCAGCTGTTTCCTCTTGGCAAGGTGCTGGTATTGCTCACTTCCTACCCAAGGTCTTCTCTATTATGTAAATATATATGTTGGGGAGCAAGTCCTTAAATGTCACTATCAGAAGTTAGTCTGGACTGGTCATTTACTGCCTCATAGCTCTGGGGGGGAGGGTGGCAACTGTTTTTTTCTTTTTTGTCCAGTTTTGGAGCCTGAACTGGGCCCTGACTGCGTAGTTAGGCAATTATCTGGAACTATTTCTGCCAGTTTTATACATCAAAAGGTAGCACTTTGAAGTTTTGTTAATTCTTGTTTCATAAGATCATGTCTCATTAGTGCATGCTTAATTAGTTCCTGTTCCATAAGCTTTGAACATTTAAAAGCTCTTGTTTTTTTTCTGTTTTTCTTTTTCTTTTTTTGGCTTGACAGATAACAAGTCTATTTAATTGATATTTTACTTGTTATCAGTTCCCATGGTATAACAGTCAGTGAAAACTACAATTTTATTACAAATCCATGAACTTCTAAAATGTTCCTCTTGGTTAATTTTTCTACGAATGTCCTTTGGGCAAAGCAGTGTGGTAAATAACGAGCATTTGAGTAAACGTAATGTACTTGAGGGAGCTGATGCAGTTTTCCGTGATGGTATTAAATACATCTATGCCAAGCTGTACTCAATTCCATAGAACACTCCAGTTGCCTCTGGAGATAAGGATTGAAAGGGTAGGAGTGGCTGCCTTTGGGGTGGGACACCTTTCACCACAAAACATTGGATGTTCCTGTTAGAGATCTTTGCTCTGTCTGCTCAGCCAGGAAGGCTTCCCGGGGAGAGGATGTTGTATAGAAGCCTTATCCTCAGTTGTGCACAGAGCAGAAGGCAATGATCACAAATCACTCCCCTTGTATTTATTTTCACAGAAGGCATAGTCTAGCATGCTCATAAGATTACTGGGGAAAAAAAAAAAAAAAAAAAAAAGAGAAAAACATAGTTGAGACTAGCAATTTACCCTTCAGATGACTAGTGCAGAGTAGTTACATTCAAAATTATTAACTTTTCTGGAAGAGCCAAGGGTTGTCCTTAAGTTTATGAGAGGCCTCCGCAGCAGGTGGGAGCAGACAGCAGGTGAAGATTCATATCTCCCTGCAGAGGCTGAGAGCTGTCAGCAGAGCTTTCTGAACATTAGCGTGAAATGAGAATTCTATGCAAACAGTACGATTCCTTCCACCAAGGCTTAAGTCATATATCTGGCATACTACCTGCAGATGACAATGACTAATTTATTCTATTAGATCATGTGCTACTCTCCCAAACTCAAATAAGTTATTCATTTCCAAAGAATGTCAACATCTAATGTGTGCTTGAACAGTTCATAAAAGCTTAAAATTCTCTGGAAGGATGAATTTCTTATTATTACAAACTGTACATAAAAAAAATAAAGAGGCTATTTCTCCATCATCCACATTTGTAAAGCATTTCCTTTGAGCTGGCTACAGTAAAGTACATACAGATTACCATGGCCACGGATAAACTTAGTGGCACACTATAAAATTGTTTACTTTGTTATTTTTTTCCCCAAGGAGTAGAACTCATTACAGCCCCAACTTGGGCCATAGTCTGGATGGAAATATTTCTTCAAGCTTCTGGCTGGGTATCTAAAGTATCATTAGTTTGTTCACTTCCAACATTTAAGTAATAGATGAATTAGAAGAAATCAAACAAACTCTCAAGAAAGGTTGCAAGTACTGCTTAGTATTTTTTAATTCTCTTTGTCTCTTATACACTAATTAGGTCTGAGAGTGTTATTTCATCAGATTGCCTTTAATTATATTTGTTTAGATAACAAACTATCTTTCTGAAGTGCTTAACTTCGAAACATGGCTAATTTGAATGGCAAGGCTGTGCCTTTTTTTTGTTTGTTCTCAGAAATAGGATGAATTTGTCATACCTGCAAAATGATTAAAACCATCTAATAAAGAGATGAGAACAGAGATAATATTTTTAAAGCTATGACGTAGATGTTGAAAAGGAGAAAGCATATCACTTTTCAGCAACTCTTCTAGAAAATGTAAGAAGTTGAAAGTTCTTTCTAAAAAGCAGTATAGTACTTAGTATTTTTTTTCCAACACACTTACAAAAGTCCAAAGAAAGACAAGCATCTGTGCACCATTGTTCTTACTTGGGGGAAAGCCTAATTCAAATTAGAAATTTTGATATTTGCCAACAGGTTGCTAAAAAAAAAAAAAAATAACATTGTACTAGAATAGATCAATAGGACTTATGCTTCTTGTGTATATCTCATACTATATGATAGAACCAAGCAGTACCAAGCTGTACACACCTGTTTCAGTAATGTATTTTCCCAAAGAATTCACGTGCCAAATGAAATATGAAATGGGAGCTCTTCAAGAGCAGTTTTGTCCTTTCCTATCCAAAGATGTTATGTCTGTTCTGAAGCAATGAAGGGATTTATGTAGCCTGACTCCAAAACCGCAGAAGTCAAGAGAGAGCCCAGCAATAATTTTGCACAGAGATGTGATTTATCATTGATTTTACATCACCATTACCAAAGCCACAGGTGACTGAAGAATAAAGTTATCCACACACTTCTTTATATTGTCTCTCTGCCAAGTTGTAGCTAAGGTCTGAGGCTGTGTAGTTCAATTTCACAGCAAATGCAGTCCTTACAGTGCTCCAGTATGGTAGGACATGTTTGCTTACATTCACTGGTCTGTGTATGACCATGTCTTTTTACCACTACATTAGCAAAAACACCAGTGCCACGTTGCAGGAAAGAGTTTTACTTCAAGGCAGAGAAGAAGAGACCTGCAGCCTTTGAAGAGAAAAGCTTTCCTATGGCAGGAGCAGATGGTGGTGGAAACCGCTTTTTTGGGGAAATTGCACAAATTATAAGCTGGAGTACACTGTATGACATTTTCTGCAGCTCTAGTGATTATGTTGGTGAACAAAACTTTGTCCTGATCACTAGTATTGTGAAAGATGTCCACTTAAATCAGTGAATCAATCCGTAAGTTAATTCAGTCACTCTTCCTTGTACTGCAGATGTGCATACAATCTGTACAAATTTAATGCTGCACTCAGGATAATGAAGTAAGACATTAGAGATCTGTAATGCTATAATGTGATGGAAAGTACAGTGATAATAGCAGAGTGGCAAAGTCTTGAGCTGCAGTGAATGAAGACAAGCTGACATACAGCAGCCATGGACACAGAAACAAAAGAGAAAAGCTGTTTACCTTTGAAAGGCCTCAGGATCTCCAGTGAGATACCCTTGCCTCCACTGCCAACCCTTAAATGAGGTCTGGGATACTGGCTCCACCCCTTTTGGCCACTCAGGTGCATAGCATTGCATACACCTGAGCTTCTCTGGGTTGGCCCTACCTCCCCACCAGGTGCTCAATCACTGGTTCAGGCCATTACTTAGTATTTCTGCTACACTCCACCTCTTCACAGCATGAACCAATCACTGAGCAGATTGAAGGTAAGTCCTTTCTTTTACTGTGATCCAGTATACCACAACACTTTGTGCAATTTGCCCAGCGTGGTATAGATGGACAAAATGTTAGACAATTGATGATTGGTTCATGGTTGAGGTTCACGTTCCTTTGTAGGTCAGTACTCGATGGTTCTGGAGGCACATAATTGCATGGACCATGGAAGGTTCAGCTCACATTCCATCAGTCCCATACAGACCACCACCAGGTGTCAAGCAGATCTTATAATGACAATGGAGCATCTTGATGTCATGATGTTCCTCCCAGTGATCCTGTGGACTCAGACTCACAGGGAATAGCACAGATGTTCCAGAGGTACCAGAAATGGCAGGCCTACCCTCCATGGCAAGATACAGGCCACGTTCCTGTTCTGGGTCAACACCTGGCTGTCTGTACCATACCCTTTGGCCTGACATCTGAGTCTGCAAAACTCTATCAGGTATCAAAGGGTGATGGTGGAGGATAAGGAAAGGAGTGGAGAGGGAGGCGGGGGTCCTGATTTGCTATAGGGATACGATTAAGGTCCCCTTAGTGATGAATGCCAGACTGCTAACCATGATGGCTGCAGGCCATGTACCTATTACTGGGGGGACCACCAATTCCTCCACCTCCAGTAATCTCCCCCAGGGTGCAAGTCGGCCACATCACTTAGGTCCTACCTGCACCTCCAAGGCTGTTTTATTTAATGGGTACCACGTTCTAGGTTTCAGAGGCAGGGAGCAGAAAATTATTTTCATTGGCAGTCTGGGGTCTTACCCAATTATCAGTGCCCATAATTTTGTGTACAGTATCTTCGTGGCACTGGTCTGCCATCTCTAGACTTTTCGTTCAGGTCCCATAGGGTTTCATAGAGACTCTTTGTCTACCCCGCAGAGACTGAGAGCCTGCCTTCAGGGCAGACTTAACAATACCACTATAGCATTCCATAAGGCCTGCCCCCATCAGATTATACGGCAAGAGGAATTGCCACTCAATGTTGTTTTATTCTGCCCAGAATTTTGCCAGTGAAATTAGTCCCTTAGTTGCTCTCAGTGACTTCAAATGTCCTGTAGTCAGCCATCCTTTCTTTTGTAAATGAGTAGTTAGTGAATCTACAGCCTTTCCTAATGCCTCCAGTGAATTAGATGTCAACAAGAAACCATTAATGTAGTGGTACAGTTTGGCCTTATTTAATATTCTGTAATCCACTGTCATTCTCAGTGTGCCCTCTGACGTATGGGGAATTATATAGGCTATGTGCAGATCTTATGATCCCTTCTTTTTCTAGTTCCTGCACCATTCTAGAGATACCTTCTTGCTCCCCCCAAGAATCTGTAGTGTTCAGGAAATGAGACCAAGCCCAAATACAGCAATTGTAGACCCAGAAACAAAGAAAAAATACTGCTGACCTTTAGAAAGCCTCGATTTGGCAGAGATCTCCAGAAAGACAATTTCATCTCCACTGCCAACCCTTAAATGAGCTCTGGGAAGGGGTAGATCCTGGCTCCACCCCTTCCAGTCACTCAGGTACATTGCATGCACCTGAGCTCCCCTGGGTTGGCCCTGCCTTCCCACCAGGTGCTTGATCACTGGTTCAGGCCATAACTTAGCATTTCCACTACAGGATCTCTTAGACTTTTTGGAACAGGATAGTCTGTCTAAGGTGGCCAGCAATTTGCAGTCCTGTGTTGGAAGCAATTAGTTGTGCCTACTACAGTGCTGCCTCTTCAGCCTGGATGTAGTGTTACTGATGGACAGAAGATCCACCACTGGGACCCTTGTATCTCCTTTTGTCAGGTGCAAAATTTATGTTAGTGAAATTTCTGTCCCAGAACCAAAGCTCGTGTTTCTAGCTGCATTACTTTGAACAATGAAAATATTACAGTAACCCTGGTTTAACTGAGTTCTGTCTTCCACCTCTTCTTGAGCACTGCACTACTGACATCAATAACAAAGTTTGAGGGCTATTAGCATGGAAGAATGTGTAAGATTTAGATATTTAGTGGATATTTGAGACACCGTGGTAGTTCATAATTCATTTAGAATCACAGAATCAAGGAATTCAGTTGAAAGGAGCCTTTAAATGTCACCTAGTCCAACTCCCCTGCATTGAACAGGGGAACAGCTGGAACAAGTGCTCAGAGGCTGGTTCAGCTTGACCTTTAGTGGCTGTAGGAACAGGGCATATACCGCCTCTTTGGGCACCTTGTTACAAGGCTTCACTATTCTTATGAAAAAAAAGCCTGTTTTCTTATATCCAATCTAAATATCTTCCATTTTGGTTTGAAATCTTTTCCCCTAGTCCTATAACCACAGATCCTTCTGGATATTCTGTCTCATTTTTCTTACGGCCCCCCTCTACATATTGAAAGGTCGCTATCAGGTCTTCCTGGAGACTTCTCCAGGCTGACCAGCTCCAACTGTCTCAGCCTGTCATTGCAGGGGAGATATTCCATCCTTTAATCATTTTTGTGACCCTCCTTGGGACACACTCCAACAGGTCTACATCTCTTGTACTGAGGACTCAACATCTGGGTGCAGTACCCCATGTGAGATCTTACCAGCATAGAGCAAAGGAGCAGGGTCACCTCTTTTGCCCTGCTGGCCATGCAGCCCAGGAAACGATTGGCTTACTGAGCTGTGAGGGCACTTTTCTGGCTTATGTCCGTTTGCTATCCACCAGTACCCCAAAATCCTTTTTGGTGAGGCTGTGCTCCATACTTTCATCTCCAGCTTGTACTAGTAGTGGGGATTGCCACAACCCAGGTGTAAGACCTTGCACTTGGCTTTGTTAAACCTCATGACGTTCTCCTGGGCCCACTGTCTAGGTCTTTCTGGATCCGTTCAGGATTCTGTGTTTATTTAGGAAAAAGAGCAGGCTCAAGAAGAAAAATATATCTTAACTGAGGTGTTAAGAGGCTTAAGGATTAAACAAACACAAGATCAGAAGATAGACCATGGCCAAAACAAACAAATCTGCTTAGTCAGGTAAAAGTAGAGGAGATCAGAACAAGTGAGAGGAATTAGAAGACAGCAATGATGAAGGTGACTCACAGAGGATATTCAAGATACGGAGGTCACAGACAAAAGTTTCTAAACCACAGACTAGAACTGTGTGTTAAATCTGAAACAGATGACATGCAGAAAAGCAGGCCATGATGGCCAGATGGTAAAATACTGTGAAGAACTGACTGAAGAAGCAAAAATCTGTTAAATAATTTTGCTTCAACCAGTGACAGAAAGCCATGACATGAAAAGCTGGAAGAAAATTTACAGTCAAAAAGCTAAGATTAGAAAAGCTCTAGGTGCTAGGCAAAGTGCTAATAGATTTTCCCAGGTTGAAAGTCAGTACCAGAGATCACTTGTTCCAAGAATGTATATGGAAGAGCTTGTATTAATACTCATTCCCATACCAACCAAAATAATGGGAAGGCTTGTAAAAACAGCATAACATTTTCTATTATTCCATGGAATCCAAATCAACACTGGCAGCTTTTAGAAGAGGTCTTCAGAGAGGTCACTGCTGCCCAAAATGTGTTATTTTTTTTCCAAATGAATACCTTGATACATGCTGACTGGACTGGCCCAGAGAGAATTTCTAATATTTCATAGCAATTTATGGTATTCGCCCATCACTGAACAACCAGTGGATTGTCCACTATCAGCTACAAAATGCAAAGATACATTTGCTTCCATCATAATGTAAATAACTATGTCATATAAATCCAAAGGCTGCATCTGTTAAAAAGGAACTTCTGCTCCTGTTGCTTGTTATCTTGTTTATCACATTTTTACAAACTGTGCCAGAAAACAATTTTTCAGCGAACTTTGTTTTTTTGTACTTCATTCTTACTTCCTCATTACCACTAAAATGGTCACTAATTGATGTGTAAAGCTCCCTGAAGGGATTTGTGCAATTAAAACTAAAATATAGATCCTGAAAAATGTCTTCTACATCAGCTTGGTTAAGTTCTTAAGAGATTATGATTCTAACTAGTTTTAAAATTCTTGTTGCTGAATGCAGGCAGACAGGCACTGGGCACACAGCTGTTTGAAAAAACCTCCAAGAACATGTGGGGCAGAGAAGTGCTGACAAAACCTCTGGGAAAGGACATAACGAAAGGAGAGAGGTTCTTTTACTTTTTGCCCAAAATTCATATAACTGAGTTTTAACTTTCTTTTACAGTGTCATAGAATGCAAGTCTGTATTGCGTGTCTTGCAGATGAGCTCTAAACTGGCGATGTTGTGCCTTTTTGTGTTCCTTCCTTACTTGGCGACACACGGCTGTGACAGCTGTTCAGAGAGCACTGAGTCACATTGCCATGGAAGGGTGCTGAGGCTGGGGTCATCTCCGAGAGGCGGGTGGTCCAGACACTGAGGAGAGGAGTTGCTACAGACATCCAAGATAATTATCTGAGTCATGAGTCAACTCAAAGATACCAGGATTAACAGTCTTAAAAGCAAAAGACTTAGCTAGACAAAGAGTGTGTATAATCCAGTGTATATATAAGCTGTTATGCTGCCCAACTATTAAGCTAAAGTGCTTGGAGAGGACTTGGTGGGTGAAAGTACTCAGTCTCCAAAACCAGGCATTCCTCAGCCCTTTAACTCTGCTAATCTAAAAGCCAAGTTGTAGGAAGTCACTACTTTTGATAGTTCAGACAGATGAGTTAGAAAGCATGCTATCTAATTATATGCTTGTGAAAACTTCACTGACCATTTTGAATTCATTTTTAACTTCAGTAAAACAGAATTTCAGTGAAACAGGCCTTGTTCCCATCTCCCCCAACCACCTTCCCTCCACAGTTATAGCGCAGAGGGACACGAGTGAGGGAAGTATATCCATAAGCAGTGGGGTGATGTCTATGTGTCATGCAGTGAATAATAATTAAGAAATAATACGTCAGTGTGTAACATCAGGCCAAACTATGGTGTACCCTGATAACCTTTAGTGCTGGCTCATGATTTCACACAAGCAATATCGAACCATTAAGAACACATTGTCAGATAGATAGGGTATCTTTTTAACTCACTGTTTCTTAACCCACCTGCTAAGAAATATCCACAAGTTCAACTTCTTGGTAATAAGCAGTGTGTTAGATTATTTAGGTAATTTCATACTATAGTTTAAAAAGAAATTTGTAATTTATGTATTGTTTTCTTCTTCTAAGGCTGGGGATGGAAAAAAAAAACTGTTTCCTTATCAAAATGAGGAATGAAATGTCAGTAAAGCATGTACCTGATGGCTGTTTTTCCTCAGATAAGTATTATTTGGATTGAAATTATTTCCCAAGCTAAAAGATTATTTAGTTTTTCAACTGCTCATAAGCATAACTTTCTTAATCAGGGGTGTTTTGCAAGTACTTACATCACTGTATGTTCAATAGAGACATATCTGGATGGGTCATGAGAATTTTCTGATGGCACCTCTGACAACTTGCTTTTTCTTCAATTAATCCACACTGCTGCCCTTTGGTAAGGAATACCAACACAGTGACTGAGCCTATACCATTTTATTATCCCCTCCAAGATTACGTCTGCAAGAAGACAGTGTGTGTTATAAAAAGCCTGGGAATTGGGATTTTCATGATGCTACATCAAATGCTAATGAATGTTTCTAACTCTTGGCACAAAACAAGAAGAAAGTCCTAAAATCAGCATATCTGATTTGTGGCAACCCCAAGGTGTAACTAATATTAGCACAATATCATGGTTCAAGCAGGGCGGGGAGAAAATAAATTCATAGCTGAAAATATTTAGAGGGGAAAATTTTACGTTTCATATACCACCCACAATGAAGCCAGAAGCATGTTTGCTATTGTTAAATATAAGGAAACAAACAAACAAAAAAAAACAATACACACACACACCCTTTTTAGCACTCTAGATCAGAGCCAGGGGATAACATTATGCTCTGAGTGAATGAAATCATACTAGCAAGCTCTTTTATCTGAGTGTTGGTGACACCTTACAGATACTCCCCAGGGCACTGGCAGGTCACACATTTGCTAAGATTGAGTTTAGCTGCTTTCCTGTAAAACTATGATACCTCATAGTCTGCGGAAAAATTAGTTTTGCTGATCTTTCCATTGGTCACATGTATGTTATTATACCTGACTGACCATTCAGAAACTGGTCTTCTGATAACTCATAAAACCTAACGTCTCCTGCTAAGGAGGAGAAGCACAGAGAGAAGAGAGGCCGGAAGCAGGTCAGGCCATTACAGGGAGCCAAATGGATGAAAAATAGAAGAATGAGAGCAGCAGAATAAGGAGGAAGAGAAAAGACAGAGGAAGAGAATTAGTGAAGAACACGTAGTTCTAGTAATAGTGTGTTGCTTTCCTCTAATTTCTGTTCTTTGGAAGGATAATTGTACTATTCAGATGAAGTCATGATTATATGGTACCTCCTGAAGTCCATCTGTGGTCCCAGACCATTTCTAAGAAACAACAACAAAAAAAAACAAAAAAACAACAACAACAAAAAAGCAAGCAGCCAAACAGTAGTGCTTATCAATAGGGAAAAGGATCAGTGACATCATTTCTACTATAAAATATGCATGGAGCCTTTAACACTGCATCTAATGGCTGTGCTACAAATGGCAGCTGTGAGTGAGCTCTGGCAGATGCAGGCCTGGGGAGGAAAAGGAAAACTGAGGCTGCTGTCAGCTCAGCGCTTGATGCAGGTATTTTCATGCGAGCTGCATTTATATCTTCCTGCAATATGCTTTGATGCATGCTTGCATCATTCATGTTAGATTTGTGACTCCTCAACGACATAAGCTCTCTAGCACAAATATCAGAACTTGTCTCTTCAAACTCTCTGGGGCCACTCCCATGCTTCAGCCTAAGCTGGCAAGGCCGGAGGCCTGGTGGTGTGACAATAACAAAAGGACCCCTGAAGGGCTGCAAAGGCCAGGCTCCAACTCACAGCAAAGGGCACCACATTGCTGCACAGAAATTGAGCTAATTCTGTAATTTTCTTAGCACAGCACAGGCCTCCTACCCTGCTCCACCCCCAGAAAATTAAAAAAAAAAAAGAGAAAGCAATAGCAAAACACGTCTCTTACTGTGCCTGGGAAGTACCAAGCAGCTTGCGGAGGCTGCTGCAGAGAAACTAGCAAATGACAGTGATGTGAAGTTAATGAGGATCAGGACACTTGGCAGTGGAGGTTTCTGGGCTGCAGGAAGGAGGGGGGCTCTCAGGAGGTCCCGATAAGCATTAACAGTTTTGGATGCTCAGCCAAAACTTCTGTGGTTTGCCTGTTAGTACTGAATCTCTTTTTTGTTCAGCTGTTACTTTATACTGTGCGGTCTGGCCAGCAGTTGTACAACAGCATTTAAAATATACAACATGCTGTGAGACAGAATGCAGCTACCTTGTCAAAGATGCCAGCATTAAATTACAAAGAGGCTAGTATACTCCATATATAGGATGTGGCCATTTTGCCTGTAATAGTCCAGATAGCCAATGTCTGTTATCAATGAGTTTAGGATGCAACTGCTGCCTTGAACACTGCACTTCAACTTGGCTGAATATATGAATAGCTATTAATGAATTTCTTTTCAAATATATGTATAATTAGGTGCAAAATTATTTTGAGTCTTTTCATTCTTCAACACGTGTGTATTGAAAGCATGACAAGCTTGTTTGCTAGCTGCAATGTCTTAAAGCTGTAAGATGCAATAGGAGTAATTCCCAACCATACCAATTTTTTGCCCATGAATGTAATTTTTTTTTTTTTTTTTTGCATGAAATCAGATTAAATTACTGGAACAAGATTCTTAACACAGCTCTTGTTTTCACATATGGTTTTCCCACCTAATGTAAATCACTTTACAAAATAATAGTTATAGGTAATTTATTTTAAGTATGTCAGAGTTATTACCAAGAAATACAGTATCAGTATATAGTACAAGAAATGGGTCTCAGATCTCTTTATGTTTCATAACCTATGAGTGTTACGTTTTTAATGTAGAAACTTTTTGTCTTGTGTGTCAGTCCTCCAGATTCCTTTAAAATAAATTCAAGCTATCAAATTGTTTAAAGCAACCCTTTTCCAGCTTGCTCTGAAAAAGAAGCTAGCCCCACTCCCTGAGCCTGGCATGGGCAAGGATGAGGAGCAAGGAGAGAAGGGCCAGGGAGTGGATGGAGTGGATGGAATGAGGAAGTGTAACAGAAGAGAGGTAGTAAATGCTCCTCTTTGAATCCATAAGCAGATTAGTAAGAGAAGATGCTGGAGATCATTCTTTGGGACAAGATGGAAAGCAAAGTATTTGTAATAATGTCTCCACAGTTCACATTGCACGGCTGTGTAAGGGTTGGTGGTACAGTTAATACTACAGAGAAGGAGCTTGTGCTTTTTGAAGTGAAATAGTAAAGAAGATCTACTTCTAAATGTGGAGTTTCACTTTCTAGCTTTTATTTTTTTCCTTTAATTTTATGAAATTTATTTCTTCCTGAACATTATTGGCTTTGAGAGAACATACATAGAGCAGACCATTTGAACAACATTGCTGTGACACTTCATAATCCTTCGTGCTGCAGTGGGTCCCTCTTTTCTAAGTACGTAACCCTGTATTAGCGAAAATAAATTCCACATTCTTAGAGGAGGTGGAACTGAAAATGCAGCTACCCTAGAAGCTGTGTAAGAATAGCAGAGAAAAATCTTAAAAAAAATTCATAAGAGAAAACAAAGACACTAGATTAGCTTTGAACCTGGGAGTTTCCCACACTACAAATCAAGTGCATTGTCAGAAAAAGCACAGGTGTACAACACATGTATGGGTTAAAATGTGGTTCAGAGTGGTGTGATGACAGTTCTGTGTTCATATCATATGTATCCCAAAGAGTACTTACTCATCTGTTATAAATTCAGGTAGGATGGAGATAGGGGAATTTTACTCTGCGATACAACATTGTAAACACAGCTTTGCTCCGTTGGTCGCAGTGAAATTATTCATATGTGAATTTGTCCCAAAGGAGTTTTTACCTTGTAATAATAGTTTTGTAGACACCAATATTTAAGTACTTATGTATCTATCTCTCCTGCTTTAAGAAAAATTGGATGGAAAATGATTATCTTGAGACTCTGCTATGGTCTGATAAGAGCAATGAGGCATTCTCCACAGGAACAGGCTTGATAAGTACTGTGGTATGGATATGAAAGGGCTGAAAAACCCTTTGAGATTTCACAGCTTTCTAAATGACACAGTGCAGCATAAATGGAGGAGATGGATTAAAACAGACCAGGAGCTTGAAGAACAAAACCAACATAAAGCTGACATTGCCAAATTAAAAATGACTTTGCAGAGGAAATGTGGGGAATGTTGCCTTTCACACCTGATACCACAATAGGCATTTCAGCCAATTTTTCCTTGTAGCACAGAAGCCAAGAGTGCTACATGCTTTTGATAATTATAAAGTATTAATGAGTTTTTTTTTGTTTTTTTTTTTTTTCCTCCCCAAAAAGCAGCTTGGGTTCTGTGGCATGAGTAATTAGGGTCTGCATAAAACTTGACACATGATACAGTTTAATGACTGAAGCCTTTTGGGAATGAAGGACATTGAATCCTTTCAAAGAAAGCTCTGGTGCCTGCATTTGTAAGATCCACCACTTTGGATCCAGAAAAGAAAGGGGAAAAATTTTAAAAAGGAGGAGAGGCGTTATGCCAACTTCATAAATGAATAACTCTGTTTTTATTCGTAGCATGTACTAGAAGCCCTGAGTCAACTTAAGGCCGGTGTCCTAGGCACCGTATTCCACACACTAGAAAGAAGATGATTGCTGTCATCAGGCCTGTAGTGGCCAAAGAAAGGTTTGCCAAACTATTCTACCGTAAAAATACATTTGCTGGCCAGGTTGGAACTGAAAGTAGATTTGATCAAGAACCAATCACAGATTTTGCATTAGCTCTGGCTAGTCTAGAAAAACTAATACCAAAAAGAAAAGCAAAATAAAGTGACCATTCTGCTTAAAATATGTTTAGCAATTAAAAATGCATGCAATTTGTGAAAGGGCTGGCAATAAATGGTATGAATTTTGCTAAAAATCTGATCAATACTTATACAATTTAGGTATCCCATGAAGCAAGAAGTTGGCAGTCAGACTAGCGTCACTCCTACATAGTACTATTGCAACAGGAAAGGAAAAATATTTTTTACATCCTGAATCAGTTATTTAAGCCCTCTCCTACCCTCCTTGAGAGTATGACAGAATCGATCAGCCAAGCTGAACAACACTGGCATTGCAAACATTTATTCATACCATCTGGTACAGAGTCAAATCCAAGTAACAAAAGCTTTTATTTTCCCACAAAGGCTGAAGGTTACATAAATGTTACCCACATACTTGTGGCATCCCAACATGTTATTCTCACGTGCTGTAGAGAGATTGACAATTCCCAGACCAGAACAAGACAGCCAGCCACGAATATTCCTGCAATGCAATTGCTTACTAATACCTTTAAATGTACATTTTAGACCCCTTGAAGAGCATTAAGTTCCCTTTGCTTCTTATTGCAGAGATAATATACACGGTCCAACATGACAGACAACATTGCCAATGGTTAAATGTGAGGGTAGTACAGTTTAAAGAAAAAAAATTTATCTGGAATGACCACTTATTTGAACTCTGTTATGGCTTTATTTCAGTCAGCTGCTCATAAATTAGGTCGGCAACCTGAACTCATGAAAGTAAATACATACATGATGCTTTACCAGTGTCAATCTCACTTGCTGTTTTTTCATATATTCAGATGTCCACATGAAACTTGTTATCCCCTCTCATAACTACATATATCCTCTGCATGAGTTTTAAGACCTAAATATTTTTGTAAAGGGTGATAGAAAAAGAAAACTTTAAGTACAGCCCTTCAGAAAGCTTAATGCTGTGGAATATCCTGTTCAAAAAAACAAGCATTTTTTCCATAATTTCCATTTCAGAATCTTATTTACAGCCTTACAATTAATAATTTACATGAAGCAGCTTCAGGGTTTTAGAGCACAAAAATAAACTGAGATCTGATAAGTAGCACATTTGCTTACCTGCTACTGGACTCCTGTTTATAAGATGCTTGACAGGCCATCTTGTCTGATAGCTTCTGTCCATGTAAGGGCCCACATCTTGAGTCAAAAAACTGTTAAGGAAATTTTATATTAGAACATTCAGGAAAATCTGCTCAGAGTTATTGTTTTCTTGAAGGATAACAATAATGGAAAATAAAAATGAAAACACAAGGGGAAGGGAATTTACAAATTTTTGGTGGGGAAAGAAAACACAATAAGCTCTGATTTTTTCCACATGATGTTGAAGTGTTTAACATGAAAATGAAAGGTGTGTTCCTTTAATTTGCACTTCATACTTCCATTTTCATGATATTTTAATCAAAGTGAGTTTTCCATTGCTTCCTGAGATGCACAGGGATTTTCTCTGAATGAAGAACAAGCAAAATATTATTTGGGAACTTTGATGGGAACAGGATTTTATCTATGAGAACAGGTCAGCTCACCAGGCTATGGGGAACTGCATTCTCAAGCTCCAGGAATACATCATGGATATAATGTAACCCACTGTTTTTTGTCAAGTTTAAAAATAAAATCCTAAATACAATTCTTTATGAAGGGAAAATTACCTGATGGTACTAACGGAGAAAATGGGAGAAAATCACGATTACTTAGTGAAAACTTTCCAACATTCCTTCAAATCTCTTCCTCTTAAAGAAAATCTTTGGCCAAATACAAGAGCCTTATATGAAAACCTGTTTGTGAGCTGCTGGCTGTGGAAATTTCCAACTTCAAAGATCAGGCCAAGCCCCAATCTTGCGATGTTCAGATAAAGCAAGAGCTGTTTCTTTTGGAAAAGCTATTAATGTCTCAATTATGTGACCATATCGACTGTTATTTCTTAGAAAACAACTTTGGAGGTCCCAAAGCCTGATACTCAGAATGAGCAAGCGTGTCTCAAAAATCACTGTATACCTGTCCTGTTTATGCGTTACTTTATAAGAAGCTCATGTCAGTATAAATCCTCCTCTCTTCAAGATTTAATTATTTAGTTAAATAATGCAGCTGGCAAAAAAAAAAAAAAGACCTAATTTATCCTTGTCTGACTGGTTCCCCATCACCTAGAAAAGAATCTGTCAAATAGAAAGCCAAATTCCATGGCACAGCAGAAGAAAGCAATGGGAATGTTTCCCATGAGATCAAATAAGGACTTGAGGGTTTGATTTCTATAGCAAGACTGGTGCACAGTTTCCAGATGTTTATGGCTTTGAAGGAAAACTGGTCCAGAGAATGAGTATCTTGGAAGAGAACACACTGAGTGCCAAGTGCTGTGCACACGAGACATTTCATACTTCAACCTCTGATCTACATAATAAAGGGCAAGATGGTCCTTTGGTCACATAACTCAGAAGTATCTTAATGGCATAGTTTCAGACTGCCACGATGCTGGAAAAAAAAAAAAAAGAAAAATGATGAAAGCCCTTTCTACTACACTTATGAGATCCTTAAGGTATTACTGTTCATGACCATTTTCTCAGCTGACCCTTCAGAGCAGCTCTGTGGTCCTACAACATAGATTTTGTAAAGCTACTTATTTGGTTCAGAATCATGTACTGAATGAGGTAGGGAAAAAAAAAAAACAAACACGCACACCCAAACGCTGATCCAAATGAATTTCTTACTTAAGATACTCTAAGTAAATAGGTTCAGGTGAAAGGGAGAGACTATGATTATTGCTTTCATAAATAAAAGCATTACTGCCATAAAATAAGAAGGATTAAGAGTTTTGTGGGGTTGGCATAAGAATAGTAAAAGTGTTTAAAAACAACAAAACAACAACAAAAAAATCAACCTTGTTTGTGGGAACAGAAATCATTTTGCCAGAAGTTGTAGGCAGAAAATTAATAAGTTATACTTTACACTGTTACAGCTGATTGTTTTTTTTCTCATTTTGCTGTGTAGATTAAAGGTAGGGATCCCATATTCTCTTGCTACCCAAGCTCTAAAGTAGAGGCACTCTCCTTTCTGCATGGAGAATTCAGAGACAACATTGCAGAACTTACTGGAGGATGTGTTTTTTTCCCCCCACCGTATTTGACTTTTGTGTTTCGTGTTTGATAACATCAGTTAATTATGAAGGAATCTTCTATCATTTCTCCACTAAACTGGTCCTAAATTATGCTTTTATGCAAGAAGAGAACAGTTCTTAGAGTCTAAAATTAGAAAGAAAACTAGTAATCAGCAAGAACCTTCGATTTACCTTTGGAGAATGAATATTTAGGCTTAAGCAGAACTACTACATAGACTTGTGTTTAAGCTCCATAAAATGTACAGCTCTAAGTGTATTACTAGTAATCTGGTTGTTGAAATAGAGTTAAGGGTATTGATTAATCGGGCCCTCGAGATACACCCTCAAAATAGACTTGAAGAGATAGATTCTTCTCCTAGCAGTGCTAAGTGTACTGATATACAACTTACAGGGAGACCAGCCTTGATGAAGTATGTGGAGGCACATGGCTGGAAAGCTCATATCCTAGTAAACCGGGAGGAGCAAATGCAAGGGTCTAAGAAGCTTATATAGAACATGATAAGGCTTATTGAGTTTTCAATCCGATTTTAACACTTTCACTAGCCAGACTATGCAGTTAATATTTCAAAATATTTTGTTGCTTTTCTCCCTGTAATTCTACAGTCTCAAACAGCCATGTCCTTATTCAAACTTCCACTAGAAAGAGTCTCTTCTGTAATAACATTTTTGTCCAACTTCTAGTTAGAAAAATCATTAATCTTTAATAAAGTTACCACAAACTGCACCATTTATTTTTGCTCTCTCTCAGGTGTCTCTCTCCTGTTTCAGAGAAAACACAAAAACAGGTGGTAAGATTTCTTGAGAAAAAAGTGTTTTAAATGTTTACTTGCTTTAAGATATTCTTAGGAATTTTATATGCTCTTACAAAAAAATAGCTACTGAGTCAAGTTTCAGTAGTATTTTTTCTTCTCACCTATATTTTTAGCTGGTCTCTACATTTTATTTTTTGTCTCAGGTGCTTATGTATTACTTTCAGTTTAGGGAAAAAAATAACATTTGAGAAATACGGCACGCTGCAATGCTTTTCAAGTAGTTTGTTCAGTGGTTACAGTTCATAAGGAATCACAATTTTTTACAGAGAGGCTTTTTTTTTTAACCATGTGAAGTTCACACATTTAATTTTGTTACTGGTTGCATTGCCATTTTTTGTCAAATTAGTTTAGTGAACTTTGTTGACTGAGCCCTTCTGCAAATCTGAAATATCTTCACCCTTCCATTTTACAGTCTTGCCATGAAAACCATGAAAAGACACAGAATATTGAGATTAATGACCCTTTTCTTCCTATGACCCCTATAGTGACACATGAACAGTCAACCTGCCAGTGGCACTTGGGACAGGCATATTAGATTTCTTCTCCGTTCCCAGGCAGCTTGGTTTGAAATGGAGCTGAACTGCTCCTGCAAGTGCTGGGAGCTCCCAGTGCTGTTGGCTTTGTAGGCATTTGGCACCTTGCAGCCAATCATGTTGGCCTCAGGTCACTTATGGGACTTCAGATTTTGCCTTCCACCTGACTGTGATCATTGTTTCTGCTACCAAAAAGAGCCTCTTTTGGTTCATAGATTTAGACACACGTTATAGTCCTCCAGATGATCTTTATAGTGCTCCAGCAGGATAATGTGTTAGCTATATTTCTGTTACTCTGTTAGAGCCTGTATCCCCCATTATTTCATTTGTTTATGTGTACAGGAGTGCACTACACTACACTGCTTCCAGGGGCAGTTCCTTTACAATAACACCATGGTTATTAGCCAAGCATCATCTTATTCCTTTACCCTCATGAAGAACCAACAAATCTGGATCTCAGGTTGGTCTGTAGGTTTGCAGAACCAAAGACGCTGTGGACAGGGTGGGAGGTGGCGGCAAAAGGCAGAATTAATGTTTATTTCACTTTCCTTTTCTGATGAGATACCATGAATGTAGACTGCATTTTTACGTAACGAATTTGCAAGTGATGTGTAACTCATGTTCAGAATAGTAATTGAAATGTGTAGTGTTTATTACAGTCCCATATGTTTGTAATCGAGGTACAACTCTAGTGGATGGGAAAGGAAAAGCTATAATTTGCTTCTTAGCATCATAACTGTTGCACATTCATTTAAATAGCTTTATTTATCTTCTTCCCCATAAAGAACCTTCCATACTGTAAATTTATTGAATAGTTAATGGCCCAAAAGTATGGGGTTCATTACAAAATGAAGTATTTATTACAGTGTTAATTAAATAAAAGCATTGTAATCTTTCCAAATTGAACAATTATGCTCATTTGAACATTTTAAACAGAAAATCTTTTATATACTAATTGAGTTGCATAATGAAAAGCACGTGTAATGGAAATTTTAATCAAAACAAATACTGAAATAATTTGAACACTTTTTACAGTATAAAATGTCTACCTCAGTTTTTATTAGAAATATTATAACAGCCAGATTAGTTTCAGAACTCATGACCTTTGAGTGCGGTATATTATTTCTGAGCTGATAGGCCACCCTCACATACCAGTTGGCTAACCCCTTCAACATCAAAGTTACTGCTTGGCTACTAGCCCCAAACCATGACAGACTGGCTGCGAGCCCAACGCCTGACAGCCTGGCGCTAGGCCTGCAGCCCGAGCTGACAGCCCTTTCTGTGAGGGGCTGATGAATGATTTCTGGCAACTCGTCCCACGTCCTGACTGACTGAGGGAACAGCATTCAATCAGGAGAAATGTGCACAAAGCCTCTGCAGGTCTTTGGGAGATGGCACTTTGCCGAATGCCCAGATCAACTGTGTGTTCACACCCAGTTATTTATTTATTTACTCAATTTAACCCCGGAATATTCACAACTGCAATTATACCTCAAATAGCTAGGTCACCTAACATCTAAATTGTACTCAAAATCCAAGCAAACTCAAGCTGGTCTTTTACGTCTCTCTCTTTTCTGTTTTGAGCTCATGAAGGGATAGCTAGCCTTGGTTTTTCACTTGTAGACAAAAGCAGAATAACGTGTATTCATTAGTGAGTCTGAATAAAATTCCTGAAAGATGAAATTGCATGCCACGGAGCTGCAGTCCATTTTTTTCTTTTCAGAAGAAAATGCGTAGCACAGGATCTTCTCCTGGGAGCTTTGTGTTTGTGGGCTGACATTTCTTAAGTTCTATGCACATTTAACAATTTTATGTTATTAAAATGAGGGGAGAAAAAAAAGGAAAGGAACTATTTAGATCCTACTCTTTTCTTGATGTAATTGCACTGTAAGGGGAGCAGTACATTACTTGACATCAAGACTTTGCTGGGATTATCAGGAGATTTAAGGATAAGTCTCCAGAAAAAACCTCACGTAATTAAAAGGTATCAGCAGTAAGCCGACAATATACTGATGAAAATGCTTTGGAAGCAAATTCCTACTCAATTTATCCTTAAAGTGAAAAAGTATTTATAGGAATATGCAATAGTAATCTCTTACAATGACTAGGCAGAGAGGTTTCTATAATGAAATAGGCCTAATTTCACAGGCGAATAAATGTGATGTTATTAGGTGTCTTAAGGAGCAGCATTTTACACCTGCACTGCAGCATACACTGTGGCCATGAAATATATATATACTGCAAGGAATTTTTGTGGAGCTAAAGGAATATAAAGTGTGCAGATGTGGTGAAAGCACTTGTGATGATGCCTTTTGTCTATTGTACACAAACATAGGTACAGTCTCTATAGAATGACACATGTTATTCCTTCATATGTATTGGGAACATGAAAGTCTAAAAGCTTTAGCAATTTTATCTTGTTACACAGTATGCCTTTATAGCTGTTTGAGCCACAGTTTGTAGGTTACCATGAGTGGATATTCATATGGTACTAAAGATGAGTGCACAGACGTTTCTAGATTACTGCTAATAGGATATGGCAAACCTGAGAAAAGAGCAAACTATAACATTATTTTATAACACAAAAGCCATTCTCATCCCTCATCCATTTGGATGAGTTAAAAGATGAACCTATTGCAGTGAAAACTTGTTCTTACTTTTTTTATATTAACATGGAATTTATATCCTGTTGCTCAACACATAGTCAACACAAGCAGGGGGGAGCATAGCTGTAGGCTGCCTGAAATTATCCCATCAGGATCTAGTAAGGTAGCTGATGAAAGAAAGCTATAAATATGCTATAATATGAAGTAAATATGCAAAACAATATAGAAGCAGATCAGAAAGACTTCTAGTTTTTATCCTTTGGGATGATAAGTACAGTGATCGTGGATAGTGCTACCTCAGTAATACTAAATAGCCTTTTCCACCCAAGGTGCTATGGGAAAGATTCTTTCCTGAGTTGCAGAGAGCATTTTGATCCCAAAGAGATTAGATTTCATTTAATGAAGTAAAGATGAATGAAACTAAAACAACTTCACTAAATAGCTTAGCGTAACTTTTTTGACTGTTTCTTAAGATAACTAAATGTCACTTAAGAAATCTGAAATTGAAACACATTTTCTTTAAAAAAAAAAATAGAGGAAGACATTTTGTAGCCTTATTGCAACTATCTGTGAGAAAGCAAATGAACTCAAGTGAGTTAATGCAGCAGACGAAACAAGGGTGTGGGCCTACCAAAAGCTTGCCTGTCTATTCCACTGTTCTTCTTGCATGGGGTGCAGGGAAGAGGAGGCACATCAGGACAGTTTGTTGGGGCAGAGCACAGCCACAGAGAGCTGTGTTCTTGCATCTTTTGCAAGAAAGGTGTGAAGATGAGGATATTGCTTATGGAATAAGAAACTCCAGAGATGTTTCTCTTCCTGCTCTGAGGTGAATCCACCACTAATGGGTGTTTGTACGTTCCTCACACAAAGCAATGAGAAAAACATATTTTTCTCATGCATAAGTATGATAATATTACTGAATGGCTAGTATTCTAATAGTAATATGCAAATAGCAACCTGAAATGCTGTAACATGATGGAAAATACAACGATGGCAGACCTACAAGTAAAGATACATTCAAATACAACAGCAGTAGACACAAAAACAAAGAAAAAAAAAAAAACTGCTTACCTTCAGAAGACCTCAGGTACACAGAGATCTCCAGCAAGATATTCTTTCTTCCACTGTCAACCTTTAAATGAGGTCTGGGAAGGGGTGGAGCCAGGATCCACCCCTTCTGATCACTCAAGTGTATAGCATTGTATTGCATTGCATGCACCTGAGCTCCCTTGAGTTGGCTCTGCCTTCCCACCAGGTGCTCAATCACTGGTTCAGGCCATGACTCAGCATTTCCACTGCATCACTACAAGAAGATGCAGGAGTTACATGTTCACAGCCTGCCTACGAACCCAACTCTCAAGATAAACCTACCAACCCAAGTTTTGCTATTGCTACCTATGCCCTGCCCAGGGCTGTGGATGTGTGCCCAGGATTCACCAGCTCTCTTCTCTTCTTTGAAGTAGAGTGAAGTAGACCTGCTGACAGCAGGTCTGAGCTTGCTTTTCCTCCTAGCCTTCTATAACTAACTATTCATAGATATGGTGGTGTTTTTTGGGGATTGAAGAGAAAACCCAAATATTCTATTCTCTGCTATTTACTGATTCCCCAAGATGTGAAGCAAGCAAGAGTCTTCTCTGATAAACTGTTATTTAAACTGTGTCTACACTTCATGGAGAACTGAGATGCTATGGGGACTTTCAGAATGGAAATAAAGGAATCTCTTCACCAAAGACCAAAGTCCAACAAGGTACAGGAAGGACGATAAAGTTTACAATGTACATCTCAAATATTCTAGCAGGTGTTGAACGAAAGTGAAATTTGCCTTTTTCCAGGTTTTTTGGGGGGTGATTGTGAGGAAGTAACATAAAGGATGGCTGTTTTTCCTGCGATCACCTGAGATTAATAATTTTAATCTTATCTGTATGCAATGTCTCATTTTCCTTTGGGTCAGGTGGTATTGTTCTTAACGGCTGAAGTATGTTTTCAGAACACAGACTCCTGAGAAGTTCACTCCAGAACAGTGTGCTTCTCCTATGCTGCTGGCAGTAGTGATGAACCTCTGCCCCAAGATTGCCCCACAGCTCATCAGTAGCATTGAAGAGCTAGTTGCAGTGTTGACAGTTAATGTTAATCTCTCGACCCCCTCCCCCCCCCCCCCCCAAAAAAAAAAAACAACAAAGAATGAGAGCACTCCTTTGAGCATTTCTATTCCTGTATATGAAATTAAAAATAAAAATGGAAAGTGGTAACTAGTAAAGTTTCCAAATTATACCTGTTATTTGAGTTAAATCATTTCAGGTCATTAAGTCCATCTTGGACAAGATTAAGACCATTGCTGCTGGGTTATGTGCAGATTGAAAGACCAGTTTAGATCTTAGAACTGCCTTTGTTAAACAACATGAAATGAAGTGAAAGAAAGATGACGGTCTTAGCAGAAGTCAAGTGCAGGGATTGAAGTAGTGATTTGGCTTATGGGTGGCAGAGTAAATCTGCTTGTCACAGCTGTCTAATGTGATTTTTCTCATCTGTCACTTTGGTATGACTCATTAAAGACATTAAGAACTTAATTCTCATTGATTTTAGTGAGAAAGGAACTCCTGAAAATCCCATGAGATATCCATCCACAATTTTAGGTAACAGAATGTATGAAAAGCTATGTACTAGCTCTCTGTTAAGTGGAGAAAATATCTTAATCACAGAGAGATGTGAAGTTAAATAGACGAAAGCCTTCTCATTTTTTTGATTGCTACAATAATAAGAATGATTTTTGAATACTAAAATGAACCAGAGGGATGAGGTCCTGATGCTGGACCATTAATCACTGGTGTGGTCAAAACTGGAGAAATACAACATCTATTACGCAGGCGTAACTCTGTGAAAAAATCAGTGTAATGTTTGCCAGGGTAAAGATTTGGACTTACAGTGTGTGATTACTTTGTCTTTTATCATCTGTTAGATCAGCAGATTCTTCTCAGCATGCAACATGCACACAAGATATAATTTAGACCACCTACGGATCAGTTTGTCTGATTCCTAACTGCAAGTCATTAAAAACCAGAATGTATATGTGATATTTGAGCAGTAATGCCATCACTACGGAGTGTAATTCTGCCTTGAAATCAGAGGAATGTCTTGTTTGGCTGCATTTCATAGCCACCTATTTTCTATGAATTGTCTTCTTGAGACATTGAAGCTATCAAGATTCTGAGCTGAGGATGAGCTGCTGATACAAAGGCTGTGATTAAATCAGAATAGAGCTGGGTCTTGGTTCAGGTGCAGAAACACCGAAACAACAATGTTTCTCCTCCTCTGGATGCTGATATAGGTTAGGAGTGACCGCACTGCAATAAGGCAGTGTCCACACTTCCCTGCATGAGAGGTTCATTTTAGCCAAGTGCAGTACTTGGGCTTGAGCAGCCTGAAGAAATTTAAGACCATCTTCTCCCAGGGCCTGTACACATGTGTGCTGGGCCTTCAAAGTTAGCTAATCAGAATGAATAAAGTGTAACAAAATCCACTTTAGAAGCTGGAGGGAACCATGAGACCTGAAGTATGTGTGAGGGCACAGGGGAGGTGGTGATGCACCGGGAGCCTGGTGGCATGGAATGCCTCATGGCTGCTGCTCCCCACTGCTGGCACTGCCTGACTGTAGGCAGCTTGGCTGCTGCATGCTCTGCTCTTACAGGATTTCTGAGTGATTCTAAGCACTCTAGAGTCATTGCCATTTATAGTGTATGGAATTTCAGTAGTGTTTATATTTCCATGTGAAAACCACTGATATGATGACTTAATCTTTTATGTAACATTAGGGGATAGATGAAGATGGGGATCCTGGCTTCTTTCCGTCCTGAAGCATGTCTTATGTTTGTAATATTATACCATGTTTGCTTGGATGTATTTTTGATGCACTGATGAATTTGTGATTAATGAAGTTTTATCATAAAAATTCTGTACACAACTATAAATTACATTCAATTAGATGTGCAGAAACAATGTAAAAAATATTTAGGTTGGAGTGCACAACTTTGATTTGGCTACATTTACTGGCTATACACAACTAATCTGTTAGATTTCTTTTACAAAAACAAAGTAATTAAATAATGGTAATGATATTTTTGCATGCAGACTGAGTGACATAATGTGGCTTATTAATGAGAACAACAAAGAACAGTGGGATTATATGTATTCCTAGTGTAGCACAGTTATTAAAAATCAACATTACCATTGGGACTAATTTGGTCCAAAATGGATCATTTCCCAGGGGGCATTGCTATGTGAAATCTCATCTTTGAAAGAAAAGGAAACAATGGCCTTAATTTCTGTTTACTTTCATTTGCCTATTTCCATTGGTTTCAATATGATTATACAGGTTAAAGTGATCGCAACATGTAAATAGATTTAAATATATAGCACCCTTGTGGGTAGACATGGTGCTTTGAATCTGCCACTTTTCAAACATAGCTGTGGTTATTAGGTTGTGTTACACTGGTGAACCTTAGGCAGAAAGCCCTGTGCTAGTGAGGGATTATTTCCTGGAGGTTTTGGTTGTACCTGACAGGATGATTTGACCAGATATAGTTCAAAAAACAACTTTCAAATATCAGCAACAACATACAGTTAAGCTGGTCTGGCTTTGCCCTCCTAACATTCCTTAGTCTGAGCATGGCCAGGAATCAGCTCTGTAGGAAAAGGGCAGCTGAGCAGTTCAAAATGCTGCTGTGCTGGGGCATTACCTGATGCATATCATTAAATTAATTGCAACGTGCTCACCCAACAGGTTGCTGTTAATGGCAATTAAGGCTGAACTTGTTGAATTATGTCCATTTTGCTTGCAAAAATATTGCTGTAAGGCTTGTTCCTGTAGTCATTATACCTGTGAAACTCATTTAATTCAGGTCTGGACAAAGCAGCAATTCCAGTGGCTCAGAATTCATGAAAATGGCTTGTGTTGATAACTCTTTACATGTCTGATATATGAAAATAAATGTAGAGAGGAAGCCAATTTCAGCTTTGAGTTTCTAAAAAGTAATTATAAGCAACAGTGAATAAAAATAATTTTAAAATTATAAAGCACAGGTTGATGATTTCCACTTAACAATTTAGAAAATAAATTTATGCATGGGAGGGTTAATATAAATACATAACACTATTCTGTCCTGAAGGCTGCAGTCTGAAAAAGAATAATAATACATTAATGTTACACTGAGATGTAATACTCTATACCCTAATTTTTTTGTGCAGAATAACTTGTTTTTCTTGGATAGAAGAATTTTGTGTCAGCTCTCAGCCATGTTACAGTTTCTTCTGGCACAGAGATTGGGGAAGCTAACATTTATCTAGTCGGACTGTTAGCACCTTACAACTCAATCTGAGACTTTCTCTGGTCCCTCTACTAAATAAACTTAACAAAGAGTTTGGGAAACATTGTTTTCTCTTTACAGATGTCCTTTAACCTCTGTGGCTGTTCCTAGTTATGTATTTATTTACTTAAAACACGGAACTCCTGTGAAACACTAACCTGCCTATCTCTGCAGTCATTTCCAATTCCATGCGGGAAGGTTGTCGATGTGCTTCAGTTTTAATTTGCCTCAGCATAATTTTCTTTTCTGATATAAAAGCTGGGAATATATTGACCTTTGTTGCAGCACTGTTTTCAAGGAACCAGAGCGTGTACACAGCCAACTCTTCGTGCATGGATTGTAATAACATTAATTTGAGTCCTAAAGGAATACAGTGCCTGCTGAACAGCTTGATTTGCAATGTATCAGCTGAGGATGCTGATAATGGGTGGTATGGAGGCTAAAGCTACAGCCATCTTGGCTGACTATTTTGGTACTACAGTTTTTCTTCAGTGTAACATTTTGTTTGACAATGTCTTGTATAGAGAGTCTGGATATAGCAGGACTTCTAATGGAATATCCCACCCCACCATCCAGAAAAGAAGACATTGCTCAGACTCCAGCATCTATGACTCACATCTTATATCTCAAAGTCATAATTTCAGGTTATCTAGGCGTAAAAAAAAAAAAAGTCTTTTAAACAGAAATCAGACTAAAACCAAATTCCCACATATGTCTTTGAATCCTTTTTTCTTTGAATTCCTCTTCTTGGTTTGATTCCCCTCTCGCCCTGACACAAGGCCACACCAGGATTGTCACCCATGCTGTGCTCCAGCCATCACTGTTCCCTGGTTGTGGTGGGAGTGGGTGTCCTCAGAAGAGGACAATTCCCAGTGCCCAGTTCTGCAGTTGGGCACCATCCCGTGTTTTGAATTCCAAATTCTTTCATTTTTTTATTTAAGACATCCAATCTTTCAGATAGATAATAATTTCACTGATAAAGGATTACTTCTCAGGCACCGCACCTTTTACAAAATCTATGTGTGCTTTATCTAAACTACCAGAAATTGTTTATTAACTACCATCCTCTGCTCCCCTGCTTTTACACATAAAATCGCTATCATTTCTTCTCATACTTGAACGTTCTCCCACCTGTCCTCAATTTAATCTGTGAATGTAAGCACATAAATCTTCATGACATTTTGGCAGAAAGTACCTATTTTTGGATGACTCCTTCTGGAAACTCTGAATCCAGGTGTTTGTTTTTTGCATAACGTGTTGCAAAAGGGGAATTTTAATGTGACCATACAACCAAAAACTGGTTACATTTGGAAATCTGTAAAAGGGTGGGCTAGCCTGTATGCAAGCCCCGTGTATCTTTTCCACACCCTGAGCTATTTTCAGAGAGTTAATTACAATTCCCCATCTGTAAGGGGAAGGAACATGGGATTTTAATGCCACAAGCATGTGATTGAACAAACTTTGTTATGTGTAACCAGCGTGCAGTGGATATCTCAAAATCCTTTATCACACTTGACAAAAGGTCTGAAAAATGGAATGCTGATTGGAAAATGTATTTTTGAGATGGGGTGAAAAAGAAAAAGAAAAAAAGAAGAGAGAGATGAAACAGTTGGCTATTTTTCTTTGTCCAGATGGTTTCTAAACAAAGATCAGCATCTATCTGAAAGTTGGATCATAAGGTTTGCACTGAATAGTTTTGACATAAGGATTGTATGATCTGCAGTTTGCAGAGCCTTTTACCTTCAGTTACTCTGTGGCTGCAGGAACCATGAGCTGTTCTTAAGGCTGTATGCTGAACTGTAGCAGAAGAGCTCACACCGTGTTCTCCTTCAGCTGGAAAGACAGTGTATAGAGAATGAGTCTCATGGTAAGCGTATGCTAGTCTCCAGCATTTGGAAAAAATCTCATTTAAAATGATTTCAATTTGTCGCCAAACTGGAAATAAACAAACAAACTGGAAATAAACTAAAAGAGGGGAAATTTAGGTTAGATCTTAGGAAAAAATTATGTACTCAGAGGGTGGGGAAGCACTGGCATGGCTGCCCAAAGCTGTGATGCCCCATCTATGGAGGTGCTCAAGGCCACAGATGAGACCCTGGGCTGTCTGAGCTGGTGAGGGGGCAGGAGGTTAGAACTGGATGATCTTTAAGGTCCCCTCCAATCTAAACTATTCTATGATTCTATGAAATGCCTCTAAAATCACTGGGATTTAAATAAATATTGTGTAAATTAGCAGATCTGTACAGATATGGTATTAAAAAATATTAAAAAGCCTTCTGTCTCTAGGATGATTGGAGAGCACTGTGTATTGCAATCCACAGGCTTTTATTTTATTTTTCTCCCAAAGCTGGTGAGAGCACTTTGGCTGTTAATGGGAGAAATAACTGATGAGGAGACATTCAAATATGGGAGGAAATGAAAAGGCCACCACACACACACGCACACACATACACACACAAAATGGAAAAAATTCCCATTAGGGTTTTTTTTCCTTCTTTTATAAAATCTCAGAACTACCTTCCCCTCTTCCTGAGGAGGTCCTTTCCAACCTGCTGAGGAGGTCCTTTCCAACCTGGCCTGAATCTCACACATGCACCTTCTCCCCTAGGAGCAAGCAGGGAGTAGGACTACATCAGACCATGTTATTTGGGTAGGATAGAGATACATGGAGAGCAGCACAACGCCTCAAGCAGATCATCAGACACGCATTGTTCCAGTGCTGGTATTCCCTGCTACACACAGACAATTTTTATCCCTGCTGTAAATCCTGTAATCACTTATATTTTGCTGAACAACAAAAAAACCCTTTCTCCTTCTTGCCTTAATGGACTAATCCCGCGGAAAGGCTCTGAATCCCCCGCTTTTCTATGGGGCCGCACTCTCTTTTCTCGTGAGAAGGTGGAGGCTGCAGTCCCTCAGTGGTGCAGGGGCACAATGGGGCGCAGGGGGTGGCAGCTGTGTCCCCGGCCCCGCTGCGCCCCAGCCCTGCTCCCCGCTGGAGCTGCCTGCGGCTCCGTGAGCCAAGGCGAGATGCGGGGTAAGGAAGATTGATGCGCTGATTGTGCTGCGGGAGGCCGAGCTGTTTAGCTGCCGCCTCCTCTCAGGGTTTTAATGCCAGCGTTGATCCCCAGGAGCCTGCTGGTGCAAAGGATTGCACTTGGGGTGCCCAGCGGACCTGCTCACACTCTGTGGTTCGCTCCCACATTGCATCCCCAAAGGTGAGCACAGGCAGCTCCGTGTGCTCCGTCCCTTTGCTGAGAGAGAAAACAGAAATTTGGATAGGCTCGCGCGGTTGGCTGTCATTCCTGTTGCTTTCTTGGCATCATGAGA
The DNA here is from genome assembly GCF_905368555.1 of Meleagris gallopavo. Classification (NCBI taxonomy): domain Eukaryota; kingdom Metazoa; phylum Chordata; class Aves; order Galliformes; family Phasianidae; genus Meleagris; species Meleagris gallopavo. The sequence goes on along the minus strand of NC_139417.1, from coordinate 7,641,345 downwards.
ACAATCCCTTTAAAATCCCAACTTCCCATGAACTTACCCATTCTGATCTGAATTTCGGGTGCAGGGATTCCCGCTGGCCACCCTAATCTGCTGCCTGGGCAAAGGACTCTTTTCATGCCGATGACACAAAGGACTCTGTGGCAAGTTTTACACAGTATGCGCAAATGAACTGCTCAGCTATTTGCAAGCAGGAGGAGATTTTTCTTTCTTTCTGTATTTCTTTTTAAAGTATTCAGTTCATAGTCATTTGTTCCTTTTACTCACTCAAGCTATCCCAGGGTAGAGAGCAAGTTTTGTGCCAAAAATAGAAGCATATTCTACTTCTGGGAGGAAAACAGCTTTACTGTTCAGAAATAACACTTTACATTTGCTCTAGCAATCCTGAACTGTTTATAGAGAAACATTAAGCTGCTGATAAAAACAATTTATAAGGCGAAATTATGCCCCGGGGTCAACAAGTCTTGTCCATGAACATCTGAGGGTAGAGTGTGTTTCCTGAAGGCTCATATTGCACCGTTCTTTGCTGCTAAGTAAAGAAATATCAGTTAGTGTGGATATTCACAGATGGAAAAAAGTGACAGTTGTTGCTATCGAAGGTCATGATAGATTTGCCAAAAGGCATGAAAATTGACCTCTGAAAAGAGGAAGAAAAAATTGAAGAGAGAAAAGTGCTCTAAAAGAATTATGGATATTTCTGATGTCTAAATGGGACGGTGTCTTCGAAGGCGGCTGAGTTGATGTTTTCTGGGACACCAGAGCCATAGTACTTTTCAATCTTCCATCACATCATCCCCTCTACAGGGAGCGGGGATGAGTCAGTGGGGTACAGGGGAGGCAGGAGTGTTGCACAGCTCCAGCAAGCTTTTAGGAGAGATATGGGTCCCACCAGGACACCATTGCCAGCAGTGGACTCCCAGTCCTTCTGTATCAGCCTTCAGCCCTTGGGTTCAGGGGCAGTGAGCATCCCTGGACAGGAAGAACTCAAAATGTACACTGTCCAGTCAAGGAGATGTCACCTTGCTTGATATGAGGACAGGCTGATATAGCTGAGGGTGGTAAACCTGGAGAAGAGAAGGCTCTAAGGAGACCTACTAGCAGCCTTTCAGTATCTGAAAGAGGGCTGTAAGAAAAAAGGGGACAGACTCTTTAGCACGATCTGTTGTGATAGGACAAGTGGAAATGTTTTCAAACTAAAAGAGGGGAGATTTAGATTGGATTAAGAAAACAATATTTTGTGATAAGGCTAATGAAGCACTAGCATCAGTTGCCCAGAGAGGTGGTGGATGCTTGCCCCTTTAGACATGCAGGGTCAGGCTAGAGAGGCTCCAAGCACCTGATGGAGCTGTAGGTATCTCTGTTCATCACAGGGGAATTGGACTAAATGACCTTCAAGGATCCCTTCCAATTGAAGACATTCTATGATTCTCTGGTTATAACTGCTAACTGCTGCTGGATTTCCGGGAGCAATTACAACAATAATTTTATTTTTCTTTATGATAATAGAAGCAGGCAGCAGTCTGGAACACAGACTTTCTCTTCTTGCACTTCTTTAACCTTGATATTTTGAAACTGAAAGTGAAGGTGCCTGTAGGTTTTCAGTGTCAAAGAGTGTCTAACAAAAATCACACAGGTCTTAGTGGCTAGCTCTGCTTTTTGTTTTTCTGGTTGAGTGGAGCTATCAGTAACTTCAGGGGTTTGGGCCAAGTTTGAGCATTTTCTGGGAGAACGTCCCACTCAGTCTATCTTCTCTTTTGTTAGTAGAACTCCTTTCATAATCAATGTTAAAATGCTAATTGCTGAATGAGAAAATCCCCAGATTTTTCACAGAATTATTTCCTTGACCAAAACAAGTCAATTATTTAAATTTACAGGTTTTGATAGAAGAGAGCTCGTATTTTGGGTAGCTATCTTTGTATTCTCCCTAGTGCTTAGCAGTTCCAGATTTTATTTCCCCTGAAAAAGATGAAAGATTTTTCACTTTTGAAATCCCAGAGCTACATAATATTCACCACTTCAGCATGATATTTCACAACTGCAATAGTTTTCATCTTTTAAAATGCTGTAGTAACTTAAATGGTAGTATTAGCTAGGTTTAATGTGCAAAGCAAGTAATTATAGGAGCACAAAAATTATTCCAAATACCAGGAGAAAATTAGCCTGGTAGTTAAATTCTTTTCTACTTTGTTTTGCAGCTGTATTGTTGCTAATCTAATCTAATAATCTTGGGAGGTTAAAATTACTCGTCTTTAAAAATACATGTGTGAGCTGGCATGGTGTAGCAAAATAGCTGATAATTATTTTATTACCACCAATGCCTTTGCAATCATTTTGGGGTGCAAAGCAAAAAGAATCACCACTAAGGTCAAGTCATTCTCCTTTGATGGGGTTTGAATAGGGTTCGGTTTTCATTAGAAATGAAGAAGAGGCTTAATTTCTGATGGTGTGGAAGAGTTACTACATGCATTTGGGCACCATCTTTAATCTGTTCCCATTGCTTTCTTCTTTGATTAGTCCTACTGCAGTTCCTAAGTGCTGATGTACTTGAACGTAAATTCAGCCAACCAAAGTTGTCTCATTCTGTGCTGGACAATACATGGTTTAGGCAATTCTGATATTCACCAGGCTGTCAAATTTGTTTTAAATTTGTTCAAATGCTGTATCTCATGGAGATGTATCCTCATTTCACTGAGTAGATGCCAGTGTAAGGAAGTTGGAAACTCCTAGGATTATTTATCAGTCATGCTTCATTTGTCTTTTCCTCTTAATATCAGAATCAAGTGGGAAATGGAAATGCAATTAAAAGTCTTCTTGTTTGTGACAGTTGACAAATTTTAATGAATCTCCCTGTAGTTAGCAGTATTTGCTAACATATCCTTGATTAGTATTATAAAGAAAAATGCATTTCTGGAAAGACATCTCAGTTTCTTGTTGTGCAGACAACATCATTATGTGGCCCATGCTGGGACTTACATGTTAAAATTTACAAGGCAGACATCACTTACTATAGAATGTCATTGGAGGGAACATTTGCATTTGTATGTGATTTCGAGTCTCTCTGAGACTGTAAAATGTTCCAAGTACGTTCAGTTGCCCTCGCATACTATTTCCGGTTGATGAATTGAAATGGCTTCTCCTGGAGCCAGCACTGAGCACAAGCTCAAACAGATCACCCAGTATATTCTTCAGTTGGTAGCCCGGCCAAGGAATGGACATGGGTGTCTGTGGAAGTCCCTTCCAGTGCTTGGAGCTGACTGGGGTCCTGACTGAAGGAGAAAGCCATGCCAGCCCAAGTCCTTCTTGGTATGATTGTCCTGGCAGAGGCCTTAATGCACAACAACCTGCTCTTCATTGTAAGTCCACAGGAGACTTCCAAGATAAAAATAGCTCTAGTGACTACTATTCCTGTCCTGAAAATGTATGTTCCACTGTATCTCTCGGATTGGTGAGGAGAAAATCTAGATGAGATTCCACTTTGTTGCACTGAGCAGTTGTTTGTAGAAGTGACCTTTTTGACTGATAGGGATGAAGTTTCTGAACAGGTTTTTACATTGTTCCTCCTCCCACCAAAAAGTCACTTCAAAAAAAAGAAACTCATTTATAAATACTCCAGTTGGAATGAAATATTTGTCTGACCCCACAGAAAGTGTTTTGTCCAAATTATTTTTTGTTTGTTTTGGGGTAGCCAAATGGGTCACCTTAATCCATTATTTTCCTATTTTACCAACAAACTGTCTCACCAGTTTGACTTTACAATTTTTTGGCATCTTTCAGAGAGATGAAAAAAAACAACAATCAACCACCAGCAACACCAGTCTTTTCCCCATGTTATCTATTTGGCTGTGCAGTCCCAGCCACACACACACACTAAGCAGAGCTATGAGCACCTACAGACCTCACCTTGCCTCTGGGCTGCTGCAGTGTGTTCTAGGTGACAAACAGACTTGAGCACATATTTATTTAAATGTTTCTTATGTTTTGCATGACAGCAGCCAATGTGCGCTCAGAGTAGATATGATGTGGTCTTGTTTCCATGCCCGAAATGACCAGCACAGCTAGAGAAAACACCTGACAAATATTGCCAAAAAGCAAAATTCTGGTGTTGAATATGTTGATGCAATGGAAATGACTCATCTGAAACCACCCAGGTCACTTCAGATCTGTGTATACTGGAGGGGGGAAATTTGATCTCATGGTTATTGATAATTTTCTTGCCATTTTAGAAAAATCTCACTTGTTTCTTCCTGCTTTTGCAACATTCAGGCTTCACTGTGGGGGAGAAATAAGCTCTGAATAAGCTGCAGTTTGGGGATTAAGATTCCAACAGCATGATATGCTGAGTTGTATTGCATAAATAAATATCTCAATTTTTATTTATTTATTTTTAGATTCTACCAATTGGTTACTGAAACCAAAAGCATTTGTTCTTCCAAAATGACCCCCGGAGAGTTGCTTTGTATTTACAGAGGCTTTCAGATTGTCAGAGAGCCACTGGACAACTTATTTAAAGTCACCAAATGTTAGCAGCAATGTGGGAACCAGACTCTGAAGCAGAATTTCACAGAGATATCAGAGTCAATTCACATTTTGCTCAGAGAGGAAAATGTGGGTGACATTAACACACTTCATTAAAAGATAAATATCTTTGTCCATTAAGATCCATATATCCTCTTGTTCCAGAATATGTAATATAATTCTGATATAATTTTTCCACATGAAAATAATTTTCAAAAGAAAACCCAATCAACCAAATAATGGTTCCATTACAGCTGTTGAGTTACGCTGTGGTGAAGATAGGATGCAAACACCAAATGATGGGCTTCATGTCTGCAGGGGTTAATGGTGCTGTTAAACTAAAATTAACTAAATTTAACTAGAAGTGCTTTTCTTTGGTTCACATGTATTTCTTTAAGATAACTGGCCTACTTGCTCAAGACCACCTGCCAGATTCTTTAAAATATTGTTTTGCTTTTTGAATAGTATGCAGATAATCCATCTGAGGGTTTGCTATTCAAATGTCCGAAGTCTCAGTGCAGTTAGCTTCTGAAGCAACGTGGTATTGTTCCTGGTTGCTGATTGGCTGATTTATGTAATGCAATGAATTGCAAATTGCAGACACAGCAATGGAGAATTAGCTCTGCCTCCGCCTCCCTGTACGCCCTGAGCTCTCTAGTGATGATAATGGCACACAGCACACTGGGAGGATATTTGCTTTTCTGCTGATACAATGGGAACTATTGCATGAGCTGAGGCAATCAATTAAGTTCCCATCTCTGTACTGGGGTGCAGGTGAGGAGTGCCTCTGAGATCAGCTGCTGAGCCCCAGTCCTTGCTCTGAAACAAAGCTGTGCTGGAGAGAAGGGTGTACCTTTCAAGGCCACACATAATTCTGTGAGCTCTTTAAATAAGATCTTTTATAGCAGTAATCTGCTCTCCTGAAATACGCAGGAGAGGTTTCTGTGAGTAGAAGCTGGCCTGGACATAGGGAAATAAGTGTACAGGGGTCTGTCCCACCCACTAAATGGGATGTGCTGATGATTGCTGATTTTTCCTTTAGTTCTTGGAGAAAAAAAGAGATTGTGTCAATAAAGGAAATAGACCAAATGTAATGGCATGCTGAAATGCACAGGAAATGTAAGGAACAATCAGTGCAAAAAAGTTCTTGAAAAACACTACAACTGGTGAAACAGAGTCAGTATTAGTACTGCTGGTGAAGAATTTGGAATTCTAAGCAGGGGAAAAATGCTTTTAAAGAGCAAACTATTCGGTATCTCTGGCTTTTATATGTTCTTTTTAAAGAGAGTGTTACAGATCCCAGAGGCATGTTCACAACACCTGCCCAGAGGCTGCAGAGAGAGGCACACCAGATGCATGGCAGTGCTCCTGGCAAGCATTTGTTTGTAATCTGCTGGTTTGGCTATAGGGTGGGAATTGCTATTTCTATACTTCGCTAAGTGCACCAGATTTGCTTTGTGTCACTAGCATTTTGTGCAGGGAAGAATGTGTGCTAAGCTGACTTTTGGCAGGGTGTAGGGGAGAACAGCTGTACAGCCAATAATTAATTCCATAATTGCTTTAACCTAGACCAAAGCTGAGACAAACCTTAAACGGAAACACAGTGCTGCCAGTGCGATGATCAACTGTCTGTAGAGCCAGAAACGCTAATGAAATAGGTTCAGCAAGATCAGGAAAGAGCTCAGCAAGCCTGAACCCTGTCATTAGATGTGCAGCAGGGGGCTTTTTAAAAGCAATATATTCCCAAAATGCAAATATGCTCAGTTTCTCTGCAAAAGTTAGCACATGCTCCAATCTGAGGAAAGAAGTCGTGAAAGGCAGAGGTGTATGCTCAGCTCTCTCCCCTTTGGGAGAAGCTCTTGCTCATCCATTGCATCTGGAAGTCCACAAAAGCATATGAACATCTTCTTTCCATAGTTTCTACCTAGATGCTTACTTCACAGAGACGGCTTGGATGTTGCCAGTCTTTCAACTGAGTCTGAACTTCCTCTAGACACAGACACTCCAAGAAACAGATGTATTTTCTCAGTATTTCTTCTTTTTCTTAGACATTTCTGCCAAATGTTGGGCTGACATCAGCAGGTGGTTTGTGCATGGTTTCTGATTCAGCTGCACAAGTCCTTCTCATCGCCATAAAATGCAGATCCCAGCAATGACACCCATAGTCTCTTGAAAAGGCCTGAAGCTGGAGGCCTCTCATTTAAATGAGCAGCATCAGTGACGTCTTCCCTTCCCTTGTCTGTGTTCAGACTATAGGATGCTCTCATGCAGGAATGCTGTCAGAACACACACACAGGGCAGTTCTTGTTTACCAGCTCCATAACCAACCCTACACACCTGCTCATGGTGGGATATTTGTAAACCTATGGGTGGAGTTTTCAAACTCTGTGTTAATAACACAGTGCAGGGAAAACATGGCAAAAGCTCCAGGCAGCGGGCAGAATGTGCAGCTGAGGGTGAGCTGAAGACCTTGAGCTTGACTACCCTGTCCAAAGGAGCGCTATTTGTTTAGCTGTGCTCGGTCTCCTGCAAGAGTCTTTAAATAACTGCCTTTCAGTGTCTACTTTGGATTTTAATTTTCTGCCTCATAGAAAATGGTATTTGTATATTAGAGTGGTGAAACATCATCAAAATATCTTTATATGATACGTAGAAAGGAAACCATAGAGCAAAACATCAGTAACCACAATACCAACTGCACAGCTTGTCATTGCAGTGCCGCTTGCCAGTAGCAAGGCCTTGCATGTATAATTGCTAGTTTCTAAATGCATTGCTGGCTTTCAGGGAGAATTACTACAGAAATGATCAGCAACAACTTCTTATACTTCATTTGTATCAGTTCTGCCAGCTTCACCTTTTCTCTTTGCTCTGAAAGCAGAGAAAACTGATTTTCTTACCCTGAACAAAATGTAGACACCTATGGTCTGAATATGAGCAGTGATACTCCTCATGGCACCTTCCTCAGATTCTCTAAAGTATTGCTTCTGGACAGTGTTTGAAGGTAAATATACATATACGATTTCATTTATGTGTCTATGTGTAACTCTCTGCAAGTATTGATATGTACATATTTGCAGTCCCACACCGTTGGTTTCTGGTTGCCTGGTGCAATAGGCTAGCATTTAAGTGGCTGCTGACTACTGTGAAACTTGATGTGCAAAAGTGGTCCTGTGCTTGTATCAAGAGACGATGACAAATTTCTGCCTTCAGTGAAGAGACAACATATTTGCTACAGATGTCTGCCCTGTAAGTCATTCTGTCCTTGGCAAGAACCAAGAAAGCTTAGCAGACATCCATCACCTTTTAATTTAAAGCCTCTGTAGTGTGTATCAGATATGTAAGCTTATGAAACTCAGAGTTTGGTTGTGGCCCCTCTTGACCAGTCAAATATATGCTATTGATGTATTTAAGGGAATATAAAATATTGTAAACAAAGGGACAGTTCCTTCTCTGGCTGTATCAGTCTGAATGTGGAGTAAGTCTCGGTATCACTGATGCTCCTTCTCTTGTCGACAGCTTATGTCTGTACAGATTCCACCTTTACATTCTATAATCCATGAAGTATTGCTAATTCATTATCTGTTGGGCTAATGAACAGCAGGCATTTTGTTCTTGTTCACTGCTATTTCATACTTACACTATGTGCTCTGTTGGTAAAACACTTTATTCTAAACTGCAGTTCTGGAATTTATTATTTTTTCTTCTCATTTCTGATGACCACAACTATGTTTCATAAGCAGCACTGTTTCTTTAGTTTGTGCCAACTATGGAGTAAGTATAATGGGGGAAAAATAAATCACAAGTATGACAATGCTGGCATGAGCTGCCTTTTCCAATGTACTCCATTTAGCTCTTCAGTTTCTTGCAAAGTGCAGACGTAATTCTTCATTGGCACAGGTCACAGGAAACTTTACTCTCTAGTAAAATATGAGAGGCACCACAAACAGAAGTGGAACAGCGCGAGGCCTACTCTGCTGCTTGCAGCCACCAGTACTATTGCCCCCACTTCATCACACTAAATCAGAGCCTGCAGGCCCTGTGCCCTGGGAACTGTACACAAAGTGCTTTGGTCTCTAACTTCTATTACTTTCATGTACCTTCTATTTCAGGATTTCATTTACAAGCAAAAATGCAGTCATTTTTTACTTTGTATGGACTAACAACATGAGGACAAACTTCACCCCATCCACCTTCCCCATATATGAAATGGCGAGGCAGTGAGCTGACTTGAGCTCTTTGGGGGCCCGGAGATGGAATGAATTCATATGAATGAAATGGAAAGGGCAGGGCACACTCATACTGACAGTCATGTCTTCTTGCATCACACACAGAAATAGTTACAGTTTTGTACCAATTCAAATGCCAAGAGATTGCAGCTTCAGTTTTGTCTCAGCTCAGTGATATTGGCGCAGAACGCAGAGCCGAAATCACATCCTTGTGCCTCCTGCAAAATTCTGGGTTTTGCCAGTTCAAAGGGAGAGAATAGCACAAGGCTCAACCCTGCAGCCTTTTCTCTGGGGAGATTCTGCTCACAATGAGAGAGGATTAGGCTGAATAAGTCAACTGCATAATTAACATTTTTATTGATTTTTTTTTTTTTTTTAAACTAAGGAAAGCAGCAGACAGATGTCTATGAAGTATGTCTAGGCTTAATCTGGTTGGCCACTGGATGTCACTGATGGCCTCAGAATTACAATGCTAGTATGTAAATACAAACAGGTTTTTAATAAACAAAATGAAATAAAAATAAATACAAAACCCTATGCATCACCCATACATTTGAAGGGGTGATTAACAGTGTCTTTTTAGCTGTGAAAGATTTTACTGCTGAAGTATTGAAGTTTTCAGTGAAAATATGTGCAAATCCTTCTTACTGTGGTAAAAGAAACAGTGGTTTCTTTACATGATAACAGTCCAGAATACCTACTGCTTCCATAAGCTGATGCAGAGCCTTGTTATGTTCAGACAGCCAAACTGGTAAGAGATTACCTGTATTAGAAGTGAAACTCCTCCAGGTCAAAGATAAACTTTCTGAAGACTTTAAAACACACAGTCTTGTTTTTATTTAGTTCTGTTCTCCCTCTTCATATTGTCCCCATTTACATGAATTTTAGATTGGATATAAGGAAGAAGTTTTTTTGTACTAAGGGAGATGAAGAACTGGCTCATATTGCCTAGAGAGGTAATGGGTGCCCCGTCCCTACAGACACCCAATGTCAAGCTGGATGGGGCTCTGAGCACCTGATGGAGATGTAGGTGACCCTGTTCATTGCAGGGGAGTCGAATCAGATGGTCTTCAACAGTTCCTTCCAAATCAAATGATTCTATGATTCTATGAACTGTGATGTGAATTGCCAAGCAGTCAAAAAGCAGGAGCATTGGTGCAATCCATGAACCAGTCTGAAGCTGGAGGTACTGAAGGTCTAATCTCTTGGCTTGGGAGTATGGGAAACAGAAAATCCTCTGGCACTTTTGGAGCCCAGCGGTGCTGAAAGGAAGCCCTGCATTTGGGGAGGTTTGCTAGCAGTTGCTACCTTCAACTAAAGTAACCTAATCTGACAGGAAGCAAAATCACTTTTGTTTTGGTAGGTAAAAATTTATCAGTGCTTAAAGCCTTCATTTTCTGATGAAGGAGAAGAAACTCCCCTCTAAATCAAGCTCAGACCTGTGCTCTGTATCATGATTTCAGCATTGCTAAACATCTGCTGGCCCATTAGTAGCTAAAACGCATTTCTGGAAAGAGCAAATATGAATGTTATTTCCCTGCAGTTTTTGGGATAAAAGTTAAATGACATTGCATGAGACTGAAAGTTGAGTTACAGCTACTGGCATGCCTAAACACAAAGCAGTGACAACTGCTAATGGCGACTGTGTGAATAATGTCTTCATTAAACATTTGAACATATACAGTGTTGACCAGTTATTTCCAGAGGACGAAACAGTTACAGACTGATCTGGGTCCCGAGCAATACTGGGAAGACAAATCTCCCGAATGCAAACTGAACAGCTAGATGGCTACTCAAACTGAAAACTATGGGGTTAATTTTCATACTAAGCTTACATTTAGAAAAACATGAAACAGATGTTCATATCAAAATCCGGTATTTTTTCTCTAAGAGCTAAACATGAAAAAGAAGTGAAGTTAAAGCATGCATGCTAATAGCTCCTTTCAAATAGTTTAGTCTTTTTCAAATTCATAGATGTTCAGAAAATCTCAGTCTAAGCAATTCTGGGTAACTTAAAAAAAGTCTGTGTTGGCTTAAGCTAACAGAGTTGCTGCTTTATCTCAACAGGAAAGAACTTTTCTCTTGGGGTCTTCTGTCTCACCATTGAATTCTTGTGCTAAATTAACTTAACTTATTAATCGGTATGTACATATGTCTGTATATATAAGGATAATGTGGCAAACAGGCAACCTGCACGGAGAGATACTGAGCACACTGAGGCTAGAAAGAAAAATGTAAAGAATAGTTAGAATGGTCCTTGCCAGGTCCCTCTCTGGTAAAAGCCATAGCAATAGTCAGACATGACACAACAAATGAGAAATGTAGGACAACTAATACAGAATCAACAATGTACTGTACTCAGCATTTTTTCAGCAATTTTCAATATTACGACTTTGGTCTTCTGACACCCGGGGCAGCCCCTGGATCACTTGATGCCCTGCAGCTGCTGCAGTTGCTGTAGCTCACCAGCCTGGGCACACAGCTCTGGTGACTGTGGGTATGTATCCCATTCTGTATGTCTTGATGACTTCCAGTCAGACGTGTTAGAAAATTGGAGCTTTTGCTATTTTTATAAATCCAGAGATCACTTAAGAGTAGAAAAATATAATTATTTTAGATAAAGTCAGCTTCACTGACAGTAGTAGCTTTGCGAGTTGTACTGAAGATACTGTTAGTGGAAGCATGTTTTTGATGTCTGTTCAGAACTGCTTTAGTTAATTCTAACTGCATCTCACCACTTCTTCTTGCCACAATTATTTATCCAGAACATTTCTTCCAGCTGTGTTGACTGGCCCTTTCAGAGATTGTCGACATTTCCTCTTGCTTTTCTTCTCCCTACTTGGCCTGTTCTGTAGGTTTTCTTCCAGCTATTCAAGAGCATGATGATCTAACTCCATGAAGGATTAGCTTGTTAAAACAGACAGAGGCTGACCAGAGATCTATTGATAGCCGAGTTCTATCTTTGATATCTCTGTAAAGAGTAAAGATATTATGCCCTATCCAGTCCATCCTTCTGTGCCTTCTGCTTTGCAGGGCTTTTTCCAATTAACGGTCATTGCAAATCAAATTTTCTCTAGTTAGAGCCTTCAAAAATCTTTGGCACTTTGTTTAATGTTTGCAAGAGGCTTGTGGAATCTGCTTTTTATGCTTTGGTAATAGTTTGGTCTCTCTGACATGATAATAATACATGGCCCACAATAAGGCAGTGACCCACCAAGGATACCTTGTGTGAGAACTAAAGGGTTATGTGGGGGAATGTCCTTACCTATCCCAAAATCCCATGGCTCTATAATGTATCACTGTGATTGGGACATAAAATGAGATGGAGGGAGAAAGGAAAAGGTTGCTTTTTGCCATGATTATGAAGTCTTTGTGGCTTTAAGCCACTTAGGCTGAATATCCTAACTGAATATGCTCCAATCGCTATGCCAGGATATACTTGCAATATGGTATAAAATTCATGGCATCGAGTTCTGGCAGAAGCAGCCAAGGCAATGTGCAGCTCAGTTCAGGTTTGATGTAGAGACATTATCTAATTTTAAAGGGAATAATTCCAGTGTGGGCAATTGCTAAGCCTGGGGGAAGAGATCATGCATTGACTTGTGCACATGGTTTGGGAAAATGGTAGTGGTTGTGCAAGGGGGAAGGAGGTGCAGAAAGGATCAGGAGCAGTGTTTGGAAGGACTAGGTTGAGTCGAAGAGCTGCTACTTTTCCTACAGTAAATGGATATTGCTGACACAGGACTAAAGCATAGCTTGCTTTCTTCACAGTTGAACTTGAGATTAAAAGAAGCAATTAAATAGGCATTGAGACTGTTTTTTCCTCTATCTTAGGAAAATAAAACAGAAGAAAAAGACAACTGCTAATCTTACAAGCTAATACTCTTTTACTTAAGAGACCTTATAGTCTTATTGCAAAATATAATGGTGTCCAAAGACTGCTGAGCTTGCTCTGAAGGAGTAAAGCTGAGTGCAAGAAACGGCTAGAGTTGTGTTGGAATAGTCTTCGGTGGGGCTGGAGCACCTCTGCACACACAGGGGTTTTCTCCTATATGCACATATGCACATTGCTACTCCTAATCTCCCAAAGCAAATATCAAACCAGAGCCCTAATGGTCTAAGTAAGACTGCTAAATGAGAAGAGTGACAAGAAAGGTACAGGTCGCCATCCTGGGCTTTGATCAAGCTTCCACTACAGACTACAATATCAGTCAGGTTTTATCCCTTGTTTTGTCAACAAAAGTCACTCTGTGGATTTAGTTGTGACAAAACTGTGCATTCACGAGGGTCATTTATTTCACCCATATTACGCAGCAAAAATGAAATTCTGCCAGAATAAACATGTCTACACCATGTGCTAGAACAGCTTACTAGAAATAGCTACTCCAAAAAAGCTCTCTGCTATGGCCCACGTTTATCACAGGGAACCTGGGAGATCCTGCTCTAGCACAGATAAAATTGCAAAACATAAGGTCAGACAGCAAGAGTCTGGGAAGTGTCCCAATTCCTAATGTTACTGTCTCTTTGCCTTAGTAGCAAAGAGGTATTGGCAACTCTAGTCACGCTGCCTCATGCAGAGGAGCTACGGACCAAGGGAAGCTAACTGTTTCTGTCTGGTTTAATTTGACCACTTAAACAGTTAATCCCTTTGTAATGTCATTTTTTGGCATAGACATAATGTCTGTCTACTTCTGAAAAGATCTTTTTATTAATACAGCTTTTTAACATATGAAAATGTTTGCATCAGCTTACAGTGCCTTAGCAGCAGCAGACTGCTGTCGGTAGGTATGCACACAGACAGACACACAGACATAGGCATCCATCCATCCATATTACATCTAAACATCCCTTGCTCAGTCCCTTCTAATTCTTCTGATTTATTTATTTGGTCAGTTTTTCCAGTGTTTTCATATCTTTTGTTTCATGGACAATGTTGCTACTTTGCTCCAGTATGTTTAGCTCAGGCTCTACTTTGCTTTAAATCCTCCATTACTTGTAAATAGTGAACATACTGGAGGGTGTCCAATGAAGAGTCACAAATATAATTAAGGGAATGGAGCATCTCAAATGAGAAAAGGCTGAGAGAACTAGGGACCGTTTCCCTCGGAGAAGAGAAGGTTCTGGAGAGATCATATCTTTATATATAAATATCTGAAAAAGATGGAGTCAGGCTCTTTTTCGTGGTGCCCACTGATGATATAAGAGATAACACACATAAATTGAAACACAAGAAGTTGTATCTGAGTATAACCCTGCCCACAGCAGGGAGGTTGTAAGTAGATGATTTTTGAGGTCCCTTCCCAAATTGTTATATGATTCTATAATAAGAAAACCCTTCATTCCTGTGGGAATGACTGAGCAGTGAAGCAGGTTGCCCAGAGAATTTGTAGAGTCTACATCCTTGAAGACATTCAAAAGCTTCCTTGACACATGCAAAGCAATGGGCTCTAGGAAGCCCTGCATGAACAAAAGAAGACTTGACTCGATGACCTCTAGAATGCCTTCCAACATCAGCAGGCCTGGGATATTCTGAAATAGGATCATTAGATTAGTATGAAGGTTCAGCAGGACAGCAGTGCAGGGAATTTTTTTTGCTTTATTTTGTTTCTTAATATGTAATAGTTTGTGACAACTTCAGGGCACAATGAAATAATTTCAACTGCAGAAGCAGCCACTTACAGTAGACAGTATATAGGGAAATGACTTTCATAATTAATATCAACATGCACAGTCTTGATGCTGAGAAAGTGGCATCTGTAACTAAACAAATAGACAGGAGCTGCAGTGGATTTTTCTTCCACAATTATTTTATTTATCCCTGCAGGAAAGTGACGAAATGTCATCTGTTTTTGCATGTGTGAAAAGATCTTGCACAGAGGACTCATGGCTAAGAATGTGCATGTTGTGTTTTTACAGCAAAAATAATGTTGGTTTGCAATGCCTATATATGTAGTATTTTTACTAGAGCTGTGAGAGTTTAAAAAAACAGCTGAGAAGACATGACTGTATATGTCTCTTTTTCCCCCCCTTTCTTTCCTAATTAATTTAATTTAATTTAATTTAAATCCATTCAGAAATATAGTCAGAAGTAGAGGAGGAGAGGAAGTGGAATGTAGACAAAGAGGGGAATGAAAACTGAGCACAATTTAAATAGGAAAACCAAGTTTCACCTGCACCTGGAGTAATTGTGAAAATACATGTCTTTCCAACAAATGAATTTTTTTTTTTAAAGTACCATGGCCATAGTGAAGGGCCATGGGAAGGTGATGGAGTAACAGAGTAGCTAGACTTGACTGAAAAGATGTTTAATTTAGAGCTTGCCAGATACCTTTTTGGCAACTTCATATTAAGTCTTTTATATACTGTGGGGTATTGCTCTCTGGGTCAAATTTGGGTGTATTCTTATGATAGTATTGTGTGTCAGCTGACATGCATTATGCTCTATCTATGTCTTGTGAAAGTAAAAGTAGGCAAGCAAGAAGTGCTGAAGCAAAATTTGAATAGATACATTAGAACTGAGAAAATAGATGCAGAAACATGCTTTCATGAGTTAGAGAAGAAGACTAAAACAAAAAATCTAAAAGGCCTGAAAATATAGTAACTGTCATTAAATTGGCTCTAGTAAATCTACTTTCTAAAAGAAGATATCTAAAGATTTCATTATATTTCATGTCCCTAGATCAAATGCCACACTGTTTCAGTATTTATATATACCCTGTAAAGCTGGTATATTTGGTATGTCATTCATTAGTCTGTGCTGGCTTATTCTTTGAGGTGTGGTAATTAAGAGCAGTTCTTTAGAGTATTCAATTATTCTCTTTTGGGCGTGTTAATATGTTAGTTGTGTATTCTGATTTCAATGGTTTAATGGTTTCCATTAAATAATGAATAAAACCACTAACAGGAAACCAGTTAGAAATGCATGACTTATTCAGTGTGAGGTGTCTTCAAATCTTGGCAGTTTTGGGCTGAGGAAGAATTGAAAAATAGTTTTATCCCCAGCCACGCAGTGACAAAGTGATTGGATTGTTTTATATGGTAGTGAAATTGTTTGTACGGGAAAGTGACTTTGTCTTTGTTACATACTTGTTTCATAAATTAGAAAAAAAGATCTAAGGTAAACGTTCAGCTCATCTGGTTTATAACAGAAACCATGACTATAGTGGATAGAGTACAAAGATGAGCTCATTCAAGAATTCTTCTGAAACAGCAATTTATCACCTAGGTAATTTTAAAGGTTCCTCATGTCATTGTAAGGGTGGCAGATGCAGACTTTAAAAAGACGTTCTTTATAGTACCTGAATAGGCTGATGCTTAAAATAGAGATTTAACTAATGATAAACTATGCATCTTGTAACTATTGGCTAAATATCTTCAGCATCTGTACTGAAATGGATCACAGAAGATTGTCTCTTCTTCCATTCAACAAGGATGACTTCCAGTATCATTAACAATTGTTCCCAAGAAAATTCTGTTTTGGATTATGTTATATATACAATGGGAATTTATTTGAGGTTTCCCAAGTTTACTAGTTCCATTCCCATGAGCTAACAGACAGTAGATCAAGTGCTTAACAGTCAAGAATTCCCATGGCAAATATCCACCAACGTCCCTTTCATCTGATGCAATGGCATAGTGCCCATTCTTCTGCTTCATCATTCTCTTTCAGTGTATTCAGAGTTCCAGGAAAGGGCCATATCATGTATTAGACTTCGCGGGAGACATGAAGCCTAATCTTTAAAACCTTATGGTTCTACTTCGTTTTTTTGCTGACCACTGGAAACAATTACAGCACAGACAACACATGAGAATGTCTGACAGCTTCTTCAATTTCTTTGCACTCAACTGCTTGATGAGACTTTAGGTTTCTGCTTATTGCAATCACAGTATCAGAGACTTCATTTACATTTATATCCTGCAAATGGACAAGAACTGGGTAACTGACGGTCAAGGTGGCTCTTATGAGGTATGTATCAAATAAGTAAAATACACCTTTACATAGACATTTTTGTTATTTCTGCCATTATGCTAGGAATACATGAGCAGTTACTGGTATACCCATTTATCTGAAATTTTTGTTTCTGCTCCTGCTGAAGGCTTACAGCCATCATATTGATTACAACGATTACGAAGTAAAGTTTACTTGCTACTAGGAACATTTTACAGTCTACTTCTGCCAAATGGTTTTCAAAACAAGGTTTATGCATCCATAGAAAGTCAGAAAATACATAGAACTGGTGACTTTGTAGGCAGTTCTTCCAACAGGCACCAAACTCATTGTAAAGAAGCAGAGTTCTATAGAAGATGCTTTCCTGCCTGGCAAGAGTTATATTCAGGAAAGTGAAAATGCTATTAAAAATACTGATCCATTTGGGACAAGAGTATTCAGGAATTTCTGAAGGACAGTTTGGATATGAAAGTTTAGAAGCTGTGGAATTGAGAAGGAAGATAACTGAACAGTGAAAAAAGAAGAGGAAAAATCCCAAACAGATACTCAGAAAATCCATACTGATGGGAGAAATACAGTGTGCAGGCAATTTCTTGTAAGAAAAGGGGAAAATCACAAGCTAAAAGGACGGCATTTACTTTCCAGACTGGTTGCAAATTGTGACTAGAAACCAGTTATAGTGGAGATTTCTCCTACTTACAGGCTACTGAAACCATGACCAAGAGTATTCTGCTTTTGGCAGAGCTCAGGAAGAAAGCTTGTGAGGGCTGGTTACATTCAGACGTTTGCCATTTGCTGGAGAAATTCTTGTCAATATAAATAGAAAAATCCCTAACCTTCAGATCTTCAGAGGAATGATTCTTCATTTTTCTCAGTTAAAAAAGTCTAAGAACATATAGCAGCATGTTGGATGGTGACCAAATCATCCAAAATAACGAAAACATGTTTCTCAAGTCCTTGATATGAGGGAAGTTTACCACTTATGAAACTGGCAGGATGTCATTGTGATAACTAAATGGTAAATGCTGAAAAGAAAAGAAGTCTCCAAATTATTAACAGGAATAGTTGTAAATGTACTTAAAGTGCACTTCTCAAAAGTTGGCCTCTATTTTTAATAAACAACTGAAAACTTGTTGAGACTTTTGCAAACATGTTTTTTCTACAGTATGATGAAATTCAAAGAAAACTCACATGTTCCACAGACATTATTGATGGCTCTGCATTAGGCTTTAACCCCATGTATATTTCATACAATAGCTCTGTCCTTATCTAATTGGTGTATAAAAAGACAAAAGCAAAGAAACATTAAAAACCCTGAATTTCTTAAATTATAAAAAATATTGGATTTCATTCGAACTTTTTGTTCAAAGGGTATTTGGTTTCCATGTTCTCTGAATCAAAGAGAATTTCTTCAGATGCATTTTTAAAAAATTAGTTTAATCAGAATGTTTTCTGTACCTTTGATCTGGTGTGCCTGTGTCTGCTTTCTTCAAATACCTCGTATATGGAAGCCTTTTGATGCTTTGAGAATTTTGCAAACATATACAACTAAATTGATGTAAAATACTGTTCCCTTTGAGCACAGTGCACGAGACAAAGAAAAGGACTGATATGTAAGTAGTGTTTCCAAAAGCATTCAGAAGATCAGCATCTTCCTGTAGCTTGCCAAGGACTGTTCTTGTGCCATTTCTTAAAAAAAAAAAAAAAAAAAAAAAAAAAAAAAAAAAAAAGCAGATTCTTGCAATACTAATCAGCAATATTCATTCAGTCTCATAGCACTCATTTCTATGTAAATTTCCAATTAGTGCTATTGTACTCAACAGAATAAATGGTTTAATGTATATTGCTGCACAAAAGAGAAGTAAAGAGAATAGAGTAAGAATGAGCAAACTCTAGAAGTAATTTAGTATTTCTTTTGCATATGTGAATGATGATCCATTCTTGGCTCAAGAATAATATAAATACACATTCCTCAGAGGAGAGGAGAGATGAAGGATTGATGTGGATTTTTCAAGGAATTTTTTTTTAGAGAACATCTTGTTGAAAATCACTGAAATAAATTACAGTGGATAGGTGTGGTTCTGTTTCTATCATTCAAATGTCTGAATAGTGACTGCTGTTGGTGGGAAAAAGAGATGACAGTTATTCAGGCATTGAATTTATTTATACACTGTTTGTAATAACTTACACACTGCAGTTCTTTAAACAGAAATTATCACAGTTGAGGTTTCCATCATGCTATGCCTACTCTAGCAAAAATAAAAGCATACTAAGCATCTCATATGTAGAGATTATTTTGCAAAAAATAATCTTTCTGCAAATTAAGAAGCACTAAGGTCTCTTGTTTTATTGTCCTTCAGCAAATCACAGATTTTTCATGTTTAAATACATGGGAAAATGCTTACTTATTAGTGTGTTTGGGTTGTACACTCATAATCCATTAGGATCTCTGTCAACAGTCCAGGCACAGATAGACTTACTTTCTTGTATATCCACCTTTAGTTGTTGGCCTGCCAACAGAGTGCTTACTAGCAGGTGATATAGGCATTATAATTTAAAAGATTAAAGCAAAGAAAACTAGGCTGCGTAAGGGCAGTAATAGCACTTCAACCAGCAGAAAGTCCTATTCATTTAGTTGGGCTGGAATAAAGTACCAGTCAAACTGGTAATGACAAAATTACATCCAAAGATTATAATTATTAATTTTCTGCTCATTTCAAAATGGAGACAAAGCATTAGCAGACCAGCTTCACATGAGTGAACCAGCTTCTATTTGATGCCTTTTCTGTTAAGTTCACCCTGAATGAAGCGGGCTCCAAAGCCTGGAACACACCCAGGATATGGCTCTCCATTGAGAAACAGGATCTCTCAAGCCTACTGCTTAAGACTTTGGAGCCAGTGCTCCTCTTGCAGCTTGCCTGATAGCAAGTGTCAAAACACAGGCTTTTCCATGGCTCCAGGCTAATCAGACTCATTGTAGCGCAATTATTTTATCATTTAAATGGCACAGAAGCAAGGCAAAGTGAAAAGTCACCTGAATGCATTTTCTTCCTGTGATTTCTTTGCTTCTCTTGGCAATTCATTGATTTTAGGGAATCTGTTAAGGAAACTAAGATGCTCCTTCTCTACTCTTTGCAAAAAAGTTTCTGTAGAGCCTGGCAACAACCCTTCCTTGAGGCTTTGGCTTCTGCTTCACATTTTGTTTCTGTCACACTGTGCTCTCTGTTTCTCCTTCTTTTTCTTTCTTCTTTCTTCTTCTTCTCCTATGTTTTTTTTTTTTTTTTTTTTTTTTTTTTTAATGTGGCGAGAGATTCTTTCATTTCAAACTGCCTCAGCCTCTTGGTGAAACGATCAAAGCTTCCCACTTTGCTCCTTTGCCTCCCCTTGCTTTTTCCACTCCTGCTCACTTGGAGTTCAGAGATGAAAAAAAAAAATGTTTTGTCCTAAGCGGAGCATTCTCTTTGCATAAGGAAATTCCCTTCAAATGGATGATTAACAAAGCTGAATGGCTCTCAATTATTAATCCTATGCAAAGCATCAGATTTTTTTCTGTCACCACCTTTATGTTTTGATTCAAAGTAAAAACAAATACAAATGAGGCACTAATAAAGTCCCAGCTTCTGAGTAGAGTATTTGATCAGACATAAATATAGTACCAAACAAAATACTTACAGTCAACAGGGAAAGACGCAATGAATCATCAGGATCAGGCATGGAGTGTTTTTAATCTCTGAATACTTTTACCTGCATATCATTTGCTGCTTCTTTTGCCCCTGGAATATGGCAGTGGGAACAAATTTTTTACTGAAGAGGAGTCTTAACAGAAAGCATAACTGCATTTACATGGGATTTCCAGTAAGAGTCCAGACATTCCTTGGCTAATAAACTTATTTTCCACAAGTAGTAATGTGCAGGTGTGCATTCTTAAGCAAGAAAACATCAGTACAAAATGGGTTACACGCATCCTATGAATGCAAGATGAATCTTGTATATTGTGAACTTTCAAGTTGATTTCTTTTATTGTTTTGTGCATTATAAGGATTTTAATGAAATAATAAAGAGGCATTGCAATAGGGGAAATTCTACCAATGGCTTTCTTCTCACCTTCTTATATCTGAGAAGAAACGTTCTGCAAAAAGATGATCTGATACATGCCCAGCCTTTTTGGTGGTGGTTTCTTTATGGCACCTAAACTGTATTTTGTGTCTGTACTTTCTTCTTCTTGACTTTTTAATAAGAGGTGGGTATTTTTTTATGCTTATTTTTGGCTACCATCTGAATAGAGACCAAACACAAGCCTTGCATTTACTGGGCCAAATACTGTATCATGAGAAACCAGAGATGATTCCAAATGTATAGAAGAAAATGCACTGCAACAAGGTTGTTGTTGAAAGGCAAACAGGGATTCACAGTTCTACCCTCCTCCTATTGTTGGCCTAGCACTTCCATTCTGGACATACAGTTTGCTGTGACAAACCCTAGTAATACTTTGCTCTGTCAATTCCTCCTTATTAAATCAGGGTTTATAAAGCCTCAGCAGTCTCATCACCACATTGAAGCAAATTTGAGACATCTTGGGTGAGACTAAACTGGCTGGCATGGTCCTACACTCCCTTTTAATCCTACAAAATGCTGTGCCAGACAAAGCATGGCTGCTGTGCACTCTCCTTTATGACCAACACATTTCTCCAGTGCACAGTACTTGCCTCCACTCTACCATCTCAGTCTCAGCGCAACCTGTGTGAAGGCAGATGTGAGGTCAGCAGGCCAGCCACAGCAAGGTGGAGCTCCCAGTGCCAAGATAATTTTGAGTCTGTAGCCCTCACCCCAAGGCAAGCAGACCTTCCATGCAGTGGCATCTTCCGCTTGTAATTCCATTTTCTGTTTGAAAAAATATAACATCCTGGGGTGATAGTGCACATGAAAGTCAACAGGAAAGAAACTGACAGATAAACTTATCGCAGAGGGTAGCAAACAATCACAAATATAGGTCTGCTTTCAGCCCCCACGTTATATCTCAGTTTGGCATTCTTTGATCACCAGTGGGAGATCTGACAAATGTTAAACAAGCGGTAGGTCTTAAATGCTCATGAGAGATCTCAGTTCTCTGGATCCTGTCTATCTAAAACAAAGCAAACATTATCTTCAGTAACTTGTGCTTGTAACTTACTTCCCATACACAACATAGATTAGCAAAGTGTGTCTTTAGATTTGTTGACATTTAATAAAAGCTAAACACTCCAGGGGAAAATAAATAGTGTTTTTATTATTATTATTATTATTATTGCTGTCACTGAATTTCCTTTTAGTTGGAATCCTAGCTGGATGCTTAGAGCATTTATATCAAATTATAATCAAAC
Organism: Meleagris gallopavo; assembly: GCF_905368555.1. Classification (NCBI taxonomy): domain Eukaryota; kingdom Metazoa; phylum Chordata; class Aves; order Galliformes; family Phasianidae; genus Meleagris; species Meleagris gallopavo. The sequence continues at coordinate 7,619,299 of NC_139417.1, read as the reverse complement.
ACAGCCAAGGAAATTGAAATCAAAGTAGGTCTGTATCTATACATGACATGAATCATTCTGTTATGTTATCATACACATTAGGAGAAGAAAATACACTCCTCTTAAATTTACTTGGAGGGCTGCTCCAAAAGTAATGCCTCCTATTTTATGATATTGGCCCACAGCATCAGAGGCTGATGAAAGTGGGATGGCAGTGGAGGCAGAACTTCCCACCAATATTGTTACATGTTGTTGCTGTCCGACAGATGGCAGCAGAGAGGCAGCCTGACAAAATGGTATCTGACATGGAAGTGCGTCTGAAGCAAAGAGCTGGAATTTAATTCCTCCATGAGCAAAAAATGGCACCGATTGACATATGTCAGTACTTGCTGAATGTTTCTGGAGACCTAACAGTGGATGTGAACAAAGTGGGGTGTGTTTCAGCAGTGGTGACAGCGGATCATCTCCACTGGTGCAGATCTTTCCAAGCATGGCATGCAGGCTCTTGTTCATGGCTGGTAAAAATGCGAAACTAATGGTGGTGACTATGCTAAAAAATAGCATCTTGTAGCTGAGTGTTATTGTGCTCTCTATATCTGTTGTAAGATCAATGGAAATAAATAGGAGATGTGACTTTTGGAATGGCCTATGTATTAAAGACATAAGAAATCCTGGCAAAAATATAGATTTGCATGAGTAATTAGAACAGTTATTTGGAGGTTTAGAAATGGATTCACTGACTTAATCCACATGTTTTAGGTTCGATCTCTAAAATGTACCATGCTCATTTAGAGATGAAAATAGAGCAGTTTTAAAAAACTCAACTGGAAAAAATATTGCTATGTTAAACTTTGAACTATCTGATAATAAAATATGAAACAAAATAAGTTACTTCCATTAGCTACATGTGGAATCCTATTTGAAAGAAAAGGCATGTATCATGAAGATATGTTAATGTTATTCTCTTAGAGTTTTATTTTGCACATAAAGTAACCCACTGGATCTAACTGTACAAAATAATTGATGGGAGAATATTTACATGCTGGCATCACTCTACATATATTTGCATTCAGTGTTGTAAGTGTTTAAGGAAGTGACACCTAAGAAAGCTGTAATAGTCATTAGCAAATCCTTCCACAGATTTCTGGACTCAACAAACACAAGTATTAATATACGTTCTCATCTGAAAGTATTTCTCTTAAATGGCATTAGAATGCATCAAACAGGGAATTAATGTATTGTAAAATATGAGTTTAAAATGTGACCATTTCATGAGCATTTACACAGAAATATATACGTATAAGCACAGACATATTTTTCATGTTCAGTGTTAATTTTGGAAACATTAATTAGAAAACATCTTTTCATTTATGTGATTTGTAAGATTGATTCTTCAAATAATTTGAAAAGTATTCATACTGAAATGAAAATATATTTTATAAATTACTTGAACAGAGTTCCTTGTGTTATTTCTTGCTTTACCAAAACTAGAGAGCTTATCTCAATTTCTGTTCTATTTTAATCATTAGCTTTTTTTTGTTTGTATTTTCCTGTGATCTGCTGAAAACAACTATCTTTACTTACTGCTGCTAAAATAGGCTCACTGTTACATAAAAGGGCACCGCTGGTAGTAAACTAGATATGAAAGGTTTGCTCTAGTAATAAGAAGACCTTTTTCCCAGGATCATTTTTTCCTTTTGTCTCATAGTGATGGTAAGATCAAACACCATCTTAAACACAGTAGTTCTATGCTTCAGCAACAAAATGCTACTTTATAATGCAGAACCAAAAAGAAAAAACGTGTTGTTCAACAGCCTCTCTGAAAATGACTTGGCTCTTTCTCTCTTCTCTGGGTATAATGAATTCCAAATCTGTGCCCTAATACTTTGTTACTCTGCATAGGCAGCCTCTCCCACGTGTCTTCCCACCATCAGACTTTCAAGTTGTAGGCTAATAGCAGATCCACAGTGCCAGTACATTTCCCTGGGTTTTGGAAAAAAATCCTTTAAATAGATTATCATTCTTTTTAAAGAACAAGTTTATTTTGTGTTAATAATGAGCATATATTAGGCTTTGGATAATTGCTTTATGTAACTTGAAGTTTTGGCTTTCAGTTAAATAAACACTTTATGTGTTCACAGGTGTATTGTCCTCAAGGGCATTCTGCTTTTTGGGGTGGCAGCTGCTGCCAAGGTGTTGCTGATACAGCTCTGCACAAAATTTATTGGAAACAGGTGCTGACTTATGATGAAGATAGACAGGAAACTAAAGCAGACAACATGTTTAACCACTATTTTAAAAGTTCAGGTTCAGAAAGACAATGTGTCTGAGATATTTGGTGGATGTTGCCAGCATCTTAGTGAGAGTTTACAAGCTCCCAGAAATCACCATAAGGAACAGATTGTCTACAAGCTGCAGGAATTGCATTCTACAGAGTATTGTATGCTATTGTGCTAGAGTTCATTGATTACACAAATCCTGTCATTCATAACTAAAACTACAAAATGTGTTCCTAGACTTACGTTATGATGAGAGTTGAAATGACATTATAAATAGGATAACTCTCAGACTGGTGGATGCTGTGTGCTACATAGAACTGTTACGTGCGCAGACATGGTGAGACATTTGTACATTTGCAGGATTCTAAAATTTTCCTCTTTAAATGAGAGCTAAAATGAATAACTGGTAGGCATAGATATATCAAGGCAAAAGTGGAAAACTCACTGAACTTTGCAGATACAGGAAGGATGATCCAGAGGAGAGGTTCTTTGCCTCAAGTAACTTACCTTGAAATCTATGTAATGCACATGGCAGATAGGTGGGTGCTGTGTTGGGGAATCTATTGCTACATGACATCAGCATAGCCCCATTCTGGAGCAACAGAGCACTGTCTGAGTGCAGCATTAATGAGAATAGGTGGAAAGCCTTCTTTTGACCTTACTGGGCTTTGGATGAGATCCCAGGAGAAAGAAAATGAACTTCTTTACTTTCTGTAGCCAAGTTAAACCACTAAAGTTACTTAAACATTGCTTTTTTCCTCTTCCCATCTTACTTCCCTTTGCTTTTATTGTAGTTTTAAACAACATTTTTTAAATAAGAAACTTTCAATAGGAGTTCATGAGGATGTTTATTCATGGACAGCAGTTTGCATATTTTAGCAAGTAATCTCCAGTTTAATCTCTAGCCTCTATAAGATACATATGTAGTAAATATGCATACTAAATATTTTTAAAAGAAGTTGTTAAAGTTTGTGTACAGTTCTTAAACCTTAAACCTTAAATATCTCAATGATTTACATTAAAAAAAAAAAATACCCAAAGGCATTAAACCACATTATGGGCTAATAGTCTGCCAAATTTTTTTGGGGGGGAAATGTTTGAGTTACAATATATGAGGTAAAAGACAACTGAATCAACAAAATTTGGTCAAGAAAATATTGACCCCAGGCTGAGAAATTGTATGCCAAAAATGTTGACAAAACTTTATACCAACCCTGGCAGGCATGTCATGTTTAATATTTGCAGTATAGGGAAAAAACTTTGGCAATTTAATGCTTGTATTAATTTGAAAGACTTATATGGAGTGGGTATAAGCTTTTACATTACCATTCCTAATTTATACCAGCATTCTTTTTTTTCTCAAAGGATAAATGATCTTCAGTCATGAGAGAAGGACAGGGAGAGAAATCCCTCAAAATTATGAAGCCATTTGCTGTACCCCACCCAAACTTACATACCTGACTGGAAAGGATCACTCCCTCCATTTGATGGATAATTCCACTTTCGTGCCATTCACACTTACTGATTATTTTTCACACGACTTTTTTCCACAAGAAAGTATATAGTTGGAATAAATATATATATATATATATATATTAATTGAAACACATGTAGAAAATCTTTATTTACATTGAAATCTCTTCAAATAAATGTTCTGTTAACAGTCTTGTGTAAAGAATTGTAATGTTTCATACTGCATCAAGTGATGAAATACTACGCCACAAAACAAGTGCAGAAAATTTGTGATTGACTATTATACTCCTTAAACTAACACATGCTCTTGTTAATGATAATTATCTGTGACCAGAGTTTCACTGCATCAGTGCCAGGCCTGGAGCCCCCTATACAGGAAGGATGTGGAGCTCTCAGAGTGGGTCCAGAGGAGGGCCGCTAAGATGATCAGAGGGCTGGAGCACCTCTCCTATGAGGAAAGGTTGAGGGAACTGGATTTGTTTAGGTTAGAGAAGAAGAGGCTCCGGGGAGACCTCATTGCGGCCTTGCCATACTTGAAGGGAGCATATAAACAGGAAGGGGAATGGCTGTTCATGAGGGTGAATAGTAATAGGACAAGGGGGAATGGTTTTAAACTGAGACAGGGGAGGTTTAATTTTAGGATATTAGGAGAAAGTTTTTCACAGAGGGTGGTGACACACTGGAACAGGTTGCCCATGGAGGTTGTGGATGCCCCATCCCTGGATGCATTAAAAGCCAGGCTGGATGTGGCTCTGGGCAGCCTAGTCTGGTGGTTGGCGACCCTGCACATAGCAGGGGGTTGAAACTAAATAATCATTGTGGTCCTTTTCAACCCAGACCATTCTATGATTTTATGATTTTATGAATTGACCACATCTCTATATTAACACTGTACATTTCAAAGTTCCACTCTCTACCAACAAATTATTCTGAGAAATATGGTAGTTCAAGGGCACACATTGTTCTGTACCAGTTATTAGACTGTGGTGATCAAGCTGCCAGTGCAGCATGAAACTAGGGATGAATACACCCTCCCTTCCGCTGTGATCATGCCTTCTATAGTCAGCAGGAAAGAAGAGTGATGGAGCTGTGTGTCATGGCCCCACCTGATCGTGTTATGCTCTGATGATTAAACGATGACTAAAAAGGCCATCACTGAAGAATTACTAAAGAAATAAAAGAAGATTACTAAAGAAATAAAAAAAATAAAATAAAAAAAAAATCCTACAGGATCAACACCTGGGCAGCTCATAAAATGACATGCATTAGGATAACCCTTTGTACAATGTTACGTCAATAATTTCAAAACATCTATTCACAGTGACACACTCATGTTGATTTCATATACGGCCAGGTACCGGAAATAATATTTTTAAAAGGGTATCTCAGTTATTAAATATTTCATTATGGTCAATGGTTATTCTAGGGCACTTAAAACCCACATGTTTGGCCTGGACATACCTGCTGATATTGGGACTATGAATCTCACATCAAGGTAATTCATAGAAGTGTCTTCCAACATCATGGGAACCCAAACTGCAGTCCATCTGTACTCAAATCACAACAGAGATTAATGTTATCTACCAGGGCAATCCATCATCAAGCATAAAAAAAGTTGTGGATCAAAAAGGCAGGTGACTACACTCAGCCAGAGGCAACCTAAACTGTGATAAGCCACTCTTCTATATGGACTAGACTAGAGGCTGCAGGTAGGGGCAATGAAGACTTCAATGTCAGACAAACTCCCTCTTTCTTCTTTGCATTACTATGATGACTGACTCATTCAACATGGTTGAATAAGTGGTTGTAAAGAAATCCAAACAAGGAATTACAAATGAACAGTCAAAATATGCGTCTATGAAAAATTTGGTAACTACTTTCAAAGAGGTAACCCCAGCAGATAGTCCTTTTCTGGTATTGTTGAACTTAAATAGTAGGTTTGAAAAATAGCTTTTGAATGAGGTATTTTATTTTGCATCAGTTTAGATACATCATATCAAAAACTAGAATGCTATCAAAGCCAAAATAAAACTTCACTTTTGACAAAATAAATAGAGTCAGCTAACCCAGGGTGATTTTTTTTCTTGAACATCTTCCTTCAATGAATATTTGGAAATTTTAGGGCTTTATTCCAAATTGGAAAAAAGCCATATCTCAAGACTATGCATAAAGTGGATCTCCTATGTTTCACAGAGCTTTAAATTACAGCTTTTTCTGTTATGGATGAAAAGAACCAAAGGGTAAACAATTGTTCCCCTTTGAGCATAATTTGTTCCCCACTTCATCATTGTAGAAAGTGAGCTCCAGCAAATGGAGTAACAGCAGAATGACAGATACTTTACAGTCATCATTCATAGTTTTATAATCATGACATGAAATCTGCATGCTCCCTGCACCCTTCTCATGACACTGGTATCTGAAATTCAAAGCTTACCCACCAATAGCTCCAGCAGAAAGACTGAAGGAAGTCTTTCTCCTCTTATGTCACCTCCTTCATTAAACAGGAAGAGAGTACATGTCAAAAAAAAGATCAGAAATAATGAGTCTACAAAGGTATTACTGAGACTACAGAAAGCCAGGTGCAAGAGGTAAATTTTTCCAATCAATTTAGACCAGGAGAACAGAATGAAGCGGGAATAGAAGAATGACCTGAGTTGGTTTAGAAAAAATGCCCAACATTCTGTTCCTCCTTGGAGCTGCTAAAATTCATGCCAAAAGTCACAAAGCTTAACTGAGACAAACATCCAAAGGCATTGCTAAAGAGTGAGAAAAGAGTTATGCCTGGAAATGAATGGAAAAGTCAGTCACCACCAGTAATACATTGAAAATGTCACAGTGGATGAAGAGCAGGCTTTGGGCAACACAAAGCAAGAGGTATGGTCTTCAGACTTCTTGGAATTCAAATAAAGTTACTGAACAATACATGTTTATCTTAGAGATCATTCTTAATTTGCCTGATTCAAACCTTTTTGTTCCATTCCCTTCTTTAAATTGCTACAGAAGCCAAGAGTGTCTCTCATAAGCATGAGTAGCTTTTCATGATGTGTCAGCATATGGAGAGTACTGGAAGAGCATTTTAGTTACTATATTAGCTATTACAATGTAGATAAATGGAATGAACAACTGGGGAAAAGACAAAGAATAACAACCAGCATCTTGGCTCCCTTCACAGATACAGAAGACACAAATAGATTTTATTAAAATTAGGGACACTCTAAAGAACAATTACCTGGTAAATACAGTATAGCCATTTTACCTGAGGGTGTTTGGGTATCTTAGAGATGACTACTTGCCTGTTGCGGTGGAGATTTGTAAATGAGCTGCTTTAAAAAACTTCCACTGTACTTGTGACTAAATTCAGAAAAGTAATTTCGATTCTCAAGAATTTAAGCAGAGGAGAAAATTAATTACAAGATGCTTTTCTAATTAAAATTCTAATTGTTAAAATTCATGTATGCATTTCAGTACTTAATACGTGGAAATCATGACCCAAATTCCAAAATCCACCTATTCACCTTCACCTTATGACCATGGAGGTCATAAGAAAAAAATAAGGTGTTATGTATTGAACTGTGAACAATATTTATGTATTTGTGTGCACACAGTAAGTAGCTACAATTGCCTTAATGCAGTTTGAAACTTGTGAATTATACATATCACTGGTGTCAAGAGTATTAAAAAATGATTAAAGTTATGTAGTTTCTAAGAAAGTTTCTAAGAAAATATACTTCTCTCTAGAAACCTGGAGAACTGGCTTGGATCTCAAAGATGATTTCAGAAGATAAGATCTACTCAATTAAATGAATCCACTGAATTCAGTGATGGCATATATCATGCAAATCTTTTTTTGAAAGCAATGGGGTGTACATCTACTAATACCATAGCTCAATTTAGCTTTCACTGCTAAAGATGGTTGAAGAACAATTCATGCTTGCACAAAGACTGAAGCTTCTTGCAATTTTGATGTCTTCCTTTCACCAATTCAAATATGTCAGATATCTTGGTGCCTAATTGGAATAATTTACTCATTGCTCATAATTAATTTCTTTTTTATTAAATATGTAATTTGTATCTGTTCAGGGTAGGGTTAAAAATTTCTGTGCCAATCATAATAGCTTATATAGCAGACATGCTTGTAAAGATCTCTAGGTCTCTGTTGTCAGTCTAGGCTATAGTTTTGCTTGTGCATAGCTTTCTAACTAGAGATACGAAAGAAGAGCATCTAGTGTTCAAAGAATAAAAATAATCCAGTATATACCAGCTCATCTTTCTGATAAGAAGGATGATTCAATTCATTCCACAAGTCCTAGTCTGTCTTGTCCACACAGAACTTAGGGTGCATATTTCTTGTGTACTTATTTGTCTGGAATTCAAAAGCATCAAACTTTTCAAAGGATCAATTCAGATAAACACACTACATTACAGGCATTCATGAAACTTGCTTTATAAAATAAAGAATAAAATGTTAGAAATCTGACAGAACAAACTACATAATTATTCATTCGGTTACCGGTGTAGCATGGGAGAAGGTGGAAATTTACATATCATCATTCTTTGTGTTCAAAACCATATTCGTTTATCTTATTTTATTCCTCATTTTTTTGATACGTGTTGGGCCATCTTTTTACCAAAAAAACTGAGCATCAGAGAATACAAGTTTACTAATCCATGATCCACCCACAAATTTTAAGCAGATTTACCTCTTAGACTTGCTCTTTCTGTTGAGATGGATGTCTGGATTATTTACCATTTGTTCTTTCATGTTTTGAATTCAAGAATAGCAGAGTGGGAGGTGGTACAAAGTGATGAGGAGATTGTAGGTAGCAGTGACTATTGGAGCTTCAGCATTCCTGGCATATGAGAACATCACCACTTCAGCAAGCACTTGTGATCATTTCACATCAAGGATGCGATCTGCAAAGTTCAGAGATGTATTTATTACCTCATGCTCTCGACAGCTAAATATGATCCCAAACTCCTGATTCTGCCGACTCTACAAAGTTATGCACTCCTTGTCTTTTTAATAGCTGAGATATGAAAGTATCCTATTTCATCATGTTGGCCCACAATGTCAGAGGTGGAAATTGGTTGGATGGCAGTAGAGGCAGAACCTTCCCACCAGTATTCCATTACATTTTGTTGCCATGTGACAGATGGCAGCAGAGAAGCAGTCTGACAAAGCATCTGCCATGGAAATGCATATGGAGCAAAGGGGTGGATCTGAATTCCTTCATGCGAAAAAATGGCACCAACTGACACGCATCAAAGCTTGTTGAATGTTTCTGGAGACAAAACAGTGGATGTCGGCACAGCGAGGTAACAGGTGATGTATGTAGAGGTGACAGTGGGTCATGTCCAATGGTGAAGATTTTTATGAACGTGGCATTCAGGCTCTTATTTATTGCTGGTGAACGTGTTGCAAAATACTGTTTCCTAGCTGAGAAGTTGCTCTATCAAGCAGTGCTATTGTTCCCTTTCTATTTGTTCTAATTCTCATGGAAATAAATAGGAGGCATTACTTTTAGAGTGACCTGTGTATCTCCACAGCGAGCTTCTCTTCAGTGTTCAGAACAGATATCTACTGTCAGGAAAATTATTTATTGGGAAGATTCCACAGATGTTCCTAAAACTACTCTAAAATAACATTCTGAATTCTGTTCTGGAGGTGTACTGGATCTTTTCTGGTTGGAGACAAAGAGGGAATCAACCTGAAATTATACCAGCAGGGATAAAACTGCCCAGGGGCAGTTCTGCTGACTATTTGGAAAACTATCTATTTGGAAAAACTGCAAATTCTGGCTGTATCTTATCACTCTCCAAAGGCTAAAAAGAGCAGATGTCCTGAAGTGGCTGAGCAATCTGACGACTCTCCTCTGTAACACAGAATCACCAGATGTCCTCTGCAGGCAGTTTGACTGCTTTTCAGTGCTGGGCCACAGGAAAGAGCTGAGGATCTGTCATGGCTTTAGAAATTATTTTCCTTGTAAGCGTATTTTATGGCTTTGGTTTTGTCCAGAAAGAGAGACCTCTTTGAAAATAAAGCCTTTAATATATACGAGCAGAGATGAGTGTTCAGCTTCCCTTCATCTCAACAAATGCTAGGGTTTGTCCTTCTACAAAGACAACAAAGTTTGTCCCAAAACTGGAAGAATCCAGTTTTTTTTTTTTTTTTTCTTTTCTTTTCTGTCCGACTCAAAGGTCTTTAATTCCAGCTAAAAGTGTAAAGACTTTGGAGGAAGGAAGACAACAATACCTCTAAGCAACACAGTAGAGGAAGCAAGGGTGGAGAACAGCCCTCAAAGGGATTATAAAACAAAGTGAAAAGGAGCCAAGACAGTGCCCATAAGATGTTATCCTTGTAGGACTGTGAGAAATGGAAGAGAAATGCAGTTCTTTCTCAACAGATGTTACTCCAAAAGCACCCAAGGAACCTTGTGGTATCTGAGCTCCCAGGCCTAGGCCTTCCCAGCAAGCACACTGCTGCTGGGGCAGCCTAGCCTGGCCCTTCACATACCAGCACACGCCATGAGGAAATCAGCTCAGCAGTTTTCCTTCCAAACACTGCGCTGTCACGTCCATCTTCCCCACATGTCAAAAATTATGTTTAAAGTACTGAAAGCTAGCAACTCTGGAAAATAATGAAATCCATGAAACAGTGACTGATAAGACAAAAATGCAGCATTTAGCTCTAACTGCCCACAATTAAGTTTTCAAAGGCCTGACTGCTGGCTGAAAATATATTACCCAGTCATCTGCTCCCAGTTTTTTTTTTTTTGTTTTTGTTTTTTGGAATGAATTTGATAATTAGGGGTGATATTCCTTTGTCAAAACAAGTCTTTTGTTCAGTATTTAGCAGGCCCTCTAGACATTCTGGCAAAGCACTGAATTTTTGTGCAATTTTTCTGGAGAAGAAACCTACATTGTACCAAATACTGTAAACCGGGATGAGAAAACAACTCACGGTTTTGCTTCTGGCTTCTGGATTTAAGAAAATAGTGGATCTGCACATAGGGTGAAGAGAATATAAACCAAAAAAATGTTTTTAAAGCCTGATCTAAGCAAGAAAATAGGTAAAAATAGACATAATTTTATGTATGTAAACACCAGTAATTTTTACTGCATAGAAATCTTAAAATATTTACATATATTTGCATATATGAGATATATATACATATGTTACAACAAGCTTCAAAGACATGTAGACCACCATCTCATGCTGATTGCTAAAGGAAGAAGAAGCAGGAGGATAAAAATCCCCATAATTTCTTAGGTGGCTGACCTAGCTACCATGGCAGGCACACACACAACGCACACAGACATAACCCTGGAGAGGAAATCTGTTTATGATAGGGAAGAAAACAGGCAGCATTCAGTACCTTCTGGAATCTCAGTCAATTGTACTTCGGCAATACAATATGGTATTGCTTCAAGCCAGTATTTTTTCTACAATGTCTCAGTGTGAAGCATTGAAAAACGCTGATTCCTCTGGAGCACAAAGCCGAAAGTAAAAAAAAAATTAAAAAAAACTAGGTATTTCTTGCAAGCAGCAAACTGCCATATGTGTGGTACAGCAAATGAGTCAAAAGAGGAACATGCCTAGGCCTGAAAACTCTATAGCAAATCAGAGCAAAATTTTCTTCAATAAAATAGTTTAAAATATTGTAATTACAGACTGATTTTTAATTCTTTTAAAGGTATTCCTGAATATATTTCTGATACACAAAATAATCACAGGGAGAATATAACTGGTAATCATTTTTTCAAAGATGGCAGATGTTATTACACTAAGAAAAGATAACTTTGTTCCTGCATAAGATAGGAAGGTGGTCAAAGTAATTTTCTCTCTGTGAAAGGAGTTTGGATGGGTACATGAATGAAAGAAAAGCTTGCAGATTTGTTCTTTTTTCTTTTACTTGATCTGCCCAAGAAGAAAAATAGAAATAAAAGAAGTCTAAAAATAGTTGTCACTTTGAAATTTCCCAGTGTTTCAATTAAAGCTTCAGAGTCTGGCAAAATTTGTCAAGTTTCCCTTTGAAAATAAAGGCTGGCTTAACCTTCAAGACAGTTTCATTAGATTGTTAATGTAGCCCTAGCCTAAAGTTGTGCTAAACAGAAAGGTAAGACTGAGCATGCTTCAGATCCCTTTTGAAGTCAGTGGAAGTATTCTCATGGTCTTCAGTGGGTTTTGACTTCAAACTCATAATTCTAAATTTAGGCTCATTTATAATTGTTCTTTTTGCTTAATTAACCACTCTATAATTAGAACTCTTTTATTTGGAATCAGAATACACGGAGAGAAGTATTCTGTCTCTCATATGTAAACTCAGTCCAGGAAAAACACTTTTTCACTACTTTTGGCTAAGACCGTTTTCGTTAAAAGAATGAGGAAAAGATCAGAGGAAAACAAAAACTGAAGAAGAGGAGAACAGAGCTGCAGAGGGGACTAGCTGGCTGATAAAAAAGGGAGGATCTAGACAAAACAGGTAAGATTAAAGGGGAAAAAATGGTGTCATAAAGTAAAATAGGTCAAAATTCAGAATTGTATTTCCTCATTTGTTATTGAAGTCAACATTATTAAGTTATTAACAGTCTTGCCCTAGATCCAAACTAATATAAACAGGGACAAAATTTGACTAAGATTGTGACTAGCATACAAAATGATTAGCCTGGCCATAAACTTTGTCTTTTTAATTTTAAGCATTAAGTCCTCTTGTTTCTGTCAGTCCTTATTCAGAAGAGCTGAGACAAGCACAGGAACTGGCGGACTGCAGATTCTATTAGGAACATTTTGGTGGGAATGGCTGCTACTCCTGGAGCTTTGCCTTTTTAACAAAGAAGGTTCTCTTTTAAGATTGATACTTGGACAGGATTGATGTCTCAAGAAAAATTGTCATTAACAAGGCGATCTTTTTTTGTTTTTCTTAGATGCAACTTTAAAAGTAAGACGTGCATACCACAACATGAGGACAATAGGACCCATCCAGACAGCTAATGCGATTCACCGATGTAAGCTGCATATCAAGATTTCAGTTCTTGGGTGCAGTTGTATTATTACACCCTATGCTCTGTATGGGGAAATGATTAAAACGGGTTTGGCATAGCAGAGGAAAGAAAGCCCAAGTGACTGGAGAAGAGATTCCATAGATAAACTCACAGTGTCTACAAAAGGAATGCCTTTGGCATGCTAGATAATATTTGAGATTAATTAGCAGTTTATTTAATAAAGCTGTAGCCAGACGTCTTTAATCCAAACACCTTTGTAGAGTACATTTATATGCAGAGCTGTAGATAATTACTAAAAGTATTATTTCATAATAAGAAAACCAAGTTCATTTATGAAATAATATACATGAGTTAATACATGAAAATGAAGAATAATATACACTTCCATATAACATAAAAATAACTGTACATGCCAGACACTTTTGACAAGATCTCCTGGATGCTTAAAAAGCACAATAAACATCTGTTTTATATCTGAATGCCAAGCCTTAAAAAAGCACTCCTTTGTTAGTATTCTAGCTCCTTATTTAAACTAAATTACTAGGTATTTATAACATTTCATTCTCTTGTGAAGCAGCAGTAAACAGGACAGATACAGAACCCAGTAAACTGAAAATGTAGGCTTCAGTAGTCAAAATGTCACTGGTAAAATTCAAACTGCTCTGCTGGTATGAATTGGTACAATGACATAACTGTACTCACCATTTGAGGGAAAAGTGATTGCATTTAGGAGAAAAAGAAGAATTTCCAAATAACTCATGTTTAAACAAAGGAAAAAAAGGACAACAGAAAAGCAAGCAAAGAGGAGTTTGAGTTGAGGGTGTCAAACTCTGAACTGTAAAATGATCTTTTGATTTTTTTATTACATCTGAACAATTAACAATTTTTGTGATAATAACTAACTCTCTTCTCTCTCTTTTTTTTTTTTTTTTTTTTTGACGGAAAACACCAGAACATTATATTGCTGCATAACATAAAAGACCTTCCCTTGCTTGTATGTACGTATTTGTTGCTAAGAAGAATAAGAAGGTGTTTAAGGAGTATACTAACTCCCCTACAATTCCTTAAAATGCTTAAGTCAACTTTGTTAATAAGAAATAAGAATACATAAGAATATATATAGAATATATATAAGAATATATATATAAGAATAAGATAAGAAATAATCATATGTAGTATACAGACACATGCAGGCACACACACTCTATTGTTCAATCTTTGATGAAAAGAAAGATGATACGTTCTTATGACACAATGTTAATAAACTCTCTTGCATCACATATCCCAGAAAAATCACTGTGAAAGCCCTTTTATTAGAGATGAGTATTTTTAAATCAGAAAGCTCATGCACTATAAATCCTAAGGTTGCTAGAGAACAGTAGAAATACACAGTGTTGCCAAAAGCCAAAGAGAGGAAGCAGAATGATCACAGTAATTACAGGTCAGTTAGTCTGGCAGCAGTCCCAAGCAAAGTAATGGAAAAGCTGATAAGGGATTCAATTAGTAGAAAATTAAAGGATGACAGTATAATTGGTGCCAGACAAGAGGACTTTATGAAAATGTAAGTCTTGTCAAACAATTTGATGAATGTAACAGCACAGATATATGACTTATGTAAAGCATTTGACTTCGTACCTAACTATAACCTTAATAAAGCTCTAGCATAAGTAAAACAGTCTATGAGCAGAGAGAAAAATGAGGGCAATACCTGCATGCGCCATTTTCCTGCCTGATACTGTCTTTGCTGACTGGGTGGAGTCAGGCTAAACATTGTCAGGTGAAGCAAGTAGGAAAGGAGACTAGCTATAAGCGATTACCAGGAAAGGAGACCAGCTATAAGTGATTACCAAGAAAGGAAACCAGCTATAAGCTATTATTGGGGAACATGGCAAGAAACCAACATGAAATAGGGATGAAATGTTGCAGGTAGTGACAGAGCCTCTAACTTCAATAGAGATAGATGTTCTTATCAGATTTGTAAAGAAAGCAAGATCTAGGAAACTTCTACAGTTAGCTTTCAAAAAACACGCATTATGGGACATGTACTTAAAATCTGGATGAAGATCAGAGCATCCTAAAATCTGATGTTTGGTCCAGAGTAATGGACAGGTTCAATTCATTTACATAGTATTTGAGGGGATTTGAGACAAAATATATAGACTGATTCTTTAAAGTTACAACAGAAGATTTGAATCACAGTGCATTCCAAGTCCTACTGAGTGACTAAGTCTAGTCCCAACAGATTTTGTGTATGTAGATCACAACACAGATGCTTTCATGTCTACAGTCTCTTGGGAACACTGTATGTTTTGTCTGCTTTGTTTCTTAATGATTTGCAAACTTTCAAAACTTGGCTGTGTTGCTACTTTGCTTGTGGGCTCAAGAAAAGACAAGAATCTGTAAACCTTTGATCCACATGCTAGAAATGTATTAGAAAAAAAGAAAAAGAAAATAGTGCTGTCAACAGGAAGATATAATGGTTGTTTTGTATGAATGGAGATGGTTAGTTTCAAGAAACATGATATGGCAATTGTTTGCTGCTTTTTTTTTTTTCTTCATGAAAATATATTTCTTTGAAGAAACAATTTTTATGCAAAGTATTTTAGAGAAAAATTTATATCAGATTAAATCACAAAGATACATTTTCTCGTCTCGCCACAAAACAAGGAAGGGATGCTGAGTCTCATGGTTTGCTCCAGGAAATAAAAGGAATAAAAAAGGTCACTCATGTTTTCATTAGTCATAAGTTTAACAATCTAAAAGATTATTAGATCTCTTAACATCTAGATATTATCACATTTCAGAAAGTATGGAGTATGAATTATGTACATGTCCCTGTAAGGACCAAAGCCTGACAAAAAAAACATAGAAGATACGCATTCAGAGACATCTCTGTTTTAATAGAGAAGAGCTTTACCCAAAAGTACATGCTACTGTGTGACTGACAGCAGCTTGACTGGCAAGAGGGAAGCAGATGACTAGCTGATGATGGTAATTTTCCTGCAGCTCAGCTAGAGGGCTTCTGGTCCAAGCCAAGTTGTCTTGGCTCCCTCTATAGTCAAAGTAAAGAAAAAGACATTTCTGGAGGGCAGCTGTTCTCGTACCACATATTTATCTTTAGTGCACTGATGTCTCTTGATCCCCAGTGTGCTTGATGAGCATCTTAGACAGGAACTCAAATATTTGACAGTCAACACCAGGTGAGATGAACTATAATGACTGGTGCAACCGATACAAATAGTTAATGCTAAAGTACACCTGTGCCCATTAATTTAGTCACACGTGTCAGACATCAAAAATCCAGATCAGCACTCAAGATTTGATTCAAGCTTTATAACTATCTGTTTCATATTTGAATCAAAAATAGCTGTAAAGTGAAATGTGAGATTCTCATATGTATGTTGCAGTGTTATGAAAATGGCCAGATAAGAGGGCAAAATGATGGAGTGCCTTATAACTTTTCCTCATCTCAGAGAGGCATGAAGCAAGCCTGTAGTTTGCATTTTTGCCTACAGCCCTCTCCAAGAAAGAGGGTGGATGGTTGTTTTCAATTGTTCAGCTTTGGTGCAGGTCTGTACAAACCATAATTTGAAAGTAATTGTGGTAATTACTGTAACTGCAAAAGTTAAAATGCGCAAGTTTAATTTTGCTCAGGTAAAGCTGTGCCAGTAATGGCACCATTCATCATTTTCTGTAAAAACAGTAACAGGTGTTAATCTACAGTCACCGATGGGAGCAATGGGAGTGCACAATAAGCAAAGGGCCAAAAAAGAAAAAAACACCACCAAAGTACTGCCACAGAAGAAGAACTTCTAATAATGTATTTGTAATGGGACTCAACTGAAGAGTGAAAAGTTATTTGACATTTCAGTGATGGGGATTGCTAATGAACCCAATTTTTCTCTTCCACCTTGATTAGCTTTCTGTAGGAAGATCCATTGTAGCTCTGCACAATGAAGCTTGCAGGAATAGACACCCAGCTGCTGTAATTTTATCAGCCCTCCCACTTACTGAAAAGTAATCTTTTTTCTTTTTTTTTCCTTTTTTGACAGGCTGCTGAACTAACTGTTACTAGGTTTTCAAACATAATGGAAAACAGTGGGAAGTTGAATTTAAATAGAACTTGAACAGCAATTTTGCAATTTTTCTAGCCTTAACAAAAACCTTATAAGATTTTTAAATGCCTGGCATATCCTGTTCTCCCAAGGTTCTGGATGTTGCTTGTGAGATACCCTTGGCACTAGGGTTGTGTCTTCTGCTCATTGCTGTATAAAGCTATCTGCTCATTGCTGTATAAAGCTATCTTATGGAGCAAGAGGATAGCCAATATATCCTGTGCTTTTCATGTGATCTTATTCACTCAGTAGCATCCAATTTATCTACAGAGAATATTTAAGCAAGTAGAAAAGTATTTCCCATCGTCTATGCACAATCAGACTCGTACACTGCACAGTTAGTTTCTGCTATGAATTCCAGAGAGTTCAAAAGGTAATGTTAGTTGCACTTATGTGGTTTTGCTCAAGTAAATGAGGGCATTTTCTCTGCACAATGCTCACACTTTTGCTACTAGCAGCTACGTCTAATTGTGCACAGCCAAGAGCCATTTTCTTTCAAAATATGTCCCATGATCCTGGACTTTTCTGCCCTGGACTTATTTGGGAAAGAACAAAGCCAGCCCATGCCCTGCCTCTTGCTCCAGTCAATGGGAGTACATACAGCCCTGTCTGGAGGAGTGGAGTCAGGTGGGTGCAAGCAGGATACATGCAGTCGGAAATCCTTCCCACTCCTCCTCCCATCAGGTCTTTGTCACAATCTGGTCTAAATATGAACACATATTACTTAAATCAATAATGTGAGCGTTTTGCAGAATTTGGAAGAGAAAAACAACAAATGATCCAATTGCCAGGCTCACACCAAAGATTTCCTAGAGAGTTACATAGCTACCTGGATGCTAATAAATATATTCAAGTAAATCCACTACATTAACTGATTGTTATTATTATTATTTATGGCATTTTTAGCTTAAAAATGTATTAAACTCATTTCAAACAGAAGTATTAGCATTTCAAAACTAGACCTTTACAGAAATATTTTCCTTACCAATTTCGTGATCTGAGTCACTCTTTTTAATTCAAGGCAGCTGTTCCATGACAGGACAGGACTCAAATGGGATCCCAATGATGATTCCATTGCCTTGGGTGTAGTAACAAAGACATGGCCACTGCAGGGTTGTGGTCTGGTTTTTAAACATAACATGGCAAGACAGTGAAACACTAAAATGCAAGAGATCATTATATTCAAGACTTCCTGCTCCTTCTCCTAAAAGAGAAATCAGACACACAAGATTGTAGACTTCTTTTGTTACTTGCCATGGGTTGGACTCCAGCCTAAAGCAGAAAGACCAAAGCTGAAGATGGGCTGAAAGCACTTGCACCAGCCCCACAGCTCAATGATCCTCCAGTTTGCTTTTGGGTAGCATCATGCTTCTGAGAATCTGGTCCTTAGAGGACTTGGTGAAAAAGAATAAGACATGATAAGCAAGACCAAATAAATTTTACATAAATTATTTTTCATAAGTAAAATATCAAGGTACTTTACAATGGAATGTCCATCTTTTTCCTTTATGCGACAGGAGAAACTGAGGCACAAAGGAAGTATGTAGATAAATATAAATTCTTCAGATTCCCTCTTGAAAGAAATCAGAATTTACAATTCATTGGTTATTCTGAAATAAAAAAATAAAATATAAAATATTGAAAGGGAGAAAAATAAAATGGAACTTTGTTGTCAACATTAGACAGAAAGCTAGAAAGTGTTGTCACTTCAACCCAATGAACTTTTCTATTTCAACATCCTTTGTCATTGTATATTGCACTATTAAAAAGGTATAATCAATAGTACGGATTAAAAGTCAAATAACAATAATTATACTGATGAAATATCTTGAAATATGTCATATCAAAAAGAAATAAAATGAACAGTGTAGGTTTTTCTCAATTGATAGTTTTGTTTATATAAACAAATTTCTGCAAAATACTCCAACTATGAAAACAGTTTTTTTTTAATGGAAAGGGGTTTAGTTTAACCTTTATCTTAAGACTTGATGTGGTGATATTATGTTGGCTGTGTTTTATGCTGTGGAATTACTGTAATATCCAGTGACGTCAGCACAGACCATGTAATTAAGTTAGGGGTTCACCACTTCAACCAAGTGTTTAGCTTTCTGGGTTGAAGGTTTGGAGAAATTTATTAGTGGGATGGAGATTTTGGCTGTTGAAGTATAAGCGTTGTTTAGAAAATATTTATTATGTTATTTACATTGTGCATAAAACTATATGATACACAGATATAAGAATGTATTGCTATGTATATGCCTACTATAAACACACCATGCTTACATATCATTTGTTCTGTAAGTGTCACTCAAGAAAATAACTTGTAAGACAAAAGCATTGGTAATGATTGTATACAAACACTTTAACCAACCAGCAACTTTTGAAGAAGTGATTTTGTCCTAAAAGTCGAAAGTAAGTAGAGCCATAATTTAACTTAAACTGCTGAAGTTCAAATTAAAGCATATATACACCATCAACAACCGTGCCTAATGACACAGGCAGTGATACTGAGGCAGAAGTGAGAAGCACAGCTGGTTCAAGCACAGCTGGCACCTCCCTGGGAAAGTGCCAATAATCCCTCCAACACATGCAAAACTCCCAGTGCTGGAGAAAACCATGAATACAGGGCTAAAAATTGGCAGCTACTTATCAGCATCTGATTTAGTGACATAAGATAGCTAAGTACATAATTACTTTTTTTTTTTTTAATTCTCAAAATACCGCTGGTGCACTCAAGTTCTCTATAGGAATCAGAAAGAAATTAGGAAGATTTCCAAGTGCAGGATTGGAAAGTTTACATAGTCACAATTATGATTTTAGAAAAACGAACCACAAATATGTCATGCAGACTGAAGAGTGTGATGTATAGATAAACAGATACACACTGCATTAATTCTATTTTGTAACAAAAGGGATGAAGATTAGCATGTGTTTTTTTGACAGGATAGCTCTAACAAAAATCACATATACGGCAAGCAGTATCCATAATTCTTGAAATTAGCATAAGTGTGTTAAAACTCCAAGTTGCACAAGGACTTAAAATGCTTGTATGCAGTTTGGGAAATAATTGAAGGAAAATAGAAAGTGTCTATGACAAGAAAGCAAAAACAAAGCTTTGAGGTGATGGTAACATATTTTTAGGGCATAAGTAAGTTCTCTTAAAATCAATTCTCTCTATGCTAGTTCATTACTCCTGGTCATATTAGCATAAGTTCCTTCAACACACCTGGGAGCACAATGAACTTATTATTAGCAATGGATCTATTGATATATTTCAAGTACTTGGACTACTGTGAACTGAGAGATTGAGCCTGTTTTAAGAGATCAGTTAAAATCAACTTCAGTATATCGTTTCTCCTGGTGTGAAATAATGTAGTTTATGTGGTCTCACTCAACAAAGCTGTGCCTGCATGGAGCAGCTGGTGTGCCTGATCTTCACGTGTGGTCTCCCCTTGATTTTGCTGGATTCAGGATCATCTGCAGAGTGCATAAGTATCTGGATAATGGATTTGCCTTATTTGAAATTGCAGCCTCCAAGACAGACCAGCAGCTAAGCAGTGCACCCGGATACTTTAGCAGGAAATGAAGCTGTTTGGAATACAAAGAAAAAAAAAATTCTGCATGGGTTATGTTTTTCAAATGAAAATAACTAGATATTTATTAGATAATTAGATAATCAGATAATTGTAGATATTCCTTCCTCTCTCTGGATGATTCTTAGAGATTAATGAGGCTTTCCAGAGTGGTCCAGTTTGCTTTCAGTTCATGTATACTTATTTAATAAGTACTTTCTAAAACCTATTCATATCTTTCCTTAATCACAGATCTTATATAAACTCTGTTATCAATACTGGAGACTTCCAAAACGAGAGAGATTCTTATTCTGTTTCAGAAAAGCACTGAATGCAAAAATACAAATCACACAGATGAGCTTACTACTGACAAACAGACAAAAATAAAAAATTTAAATGTCCACATTCCTTATAAAAAAAAGGAAACAAGCAAAAAATCAGAAAAAGGTATCATTGAGTAATTTTTCCCAATATTATATGAATAGTCTATTTGTAAGCTGGGAGATTGAAGCGTTAAAGTGGAGGCATATATGTATATTTCAGTACAAAAGCACAAGAACGTCTGTATTTCTAAATGCTTATGTCATAATTTGCATATATTTTCTTAGGTCTTCCAACCAAAATTTATTCTACCTATTTTTTTTAATAATAAGTTTCTGAGAATAGGTAGATTAAATAAAAGAAATTATGAGTGGGATGCGAATTCTCATTATAAAAATGTTTCTATCCCTCTGGCTTTAGAGATAACTTTCCAAACATAAATTGCTTCAGTAATAGGGTTTCATGAATACATTACATATTCTTGCATAAATTTGTGGGGAGCATTTTTTGTCTGAAAAATAGAAAACATTCCACAATAAATAGTAATGTTCATACCTATTTTAAAATAAAAAATATATATTTTTTACACTTATGAAGCTTTTTTGACTCTCATATGTTTTCACGTTGTCCTTCTTTTCTACAGCTTTCAAACTCATCTTTAAATTAAAATAATTAAACATAAGTTCCATATTTCCCTCTGCTTTTGTGATTTAGCTTCCCAGATGGGGTAGTTCTGTCTTGACAAGCACAGGAACACTGACTGTCCCTTATAGGTCCTGAAACACAAATACAATTTAACTTCATTTCTCCTGGCATCATTTCTAGTTAAATAGAGGACCTGAAACTCAAAATATTAATAGTAGAATTACATTCTTATTAATGTGGCATGGAGAAGGAGTGGAAGTGCAGGGGCACTCATGTAATAAGCTGTGGAATTTGCTCACATGGAAACTGCTCTTCATCAGTTTTCCAAATACAAAAGTAGGGGGAAAAAAAAAAAAAAAACACCAAAAAACTGTAATAGAATTACAAAGAACTTAGTGATACAAAGAAAGAGGAGATGGCTATAAAAAGAAATAATAAGGATCCTGATTTAGACTCTTTGAATCAAGTAATTGCTGCATAGAAATCTAGAAACCCATGGTAACTCTTCCACTGTCTTGTGGGGGGCCTTGTTTAATCTTCTACAACCCTGAATATCCTATAGCAAATATTTTTGTCAGTGTGGAGAGAAAGAAAAGATAAGCAATACTGCAGAGAAAAAACCAACGATCCAAGCATTCCTAGTATGCTAGTATGCTATTCCTAGTAAGAATACTAGTAATACTGGATCCTCCAGAATATAATGAAATCCTGCATTTTTCTTTCAAAATACAGTAAACTCATGTGTCAATAGGTGTAGTTAAAGCATTTCTTACTTCATTATTTTGTAAGAATTGGATGATGACATCACCTAAAGACACAGCACTTCTCAGGGATTTTGTGCAGAATCTTAATGTTTATGCTAGCAAAATAATTTAAGAAAGTATCCTATGTAAATCCTTGAATCTCCTAGGATCTAGGAATGAAACGTAATGCTAATTTGATTTAGTAATTTGTTCTTTCTCCCCAGAAACACACAATTACAGCTCTCAAAAGACTTTTTTTCTTTTTCCATCATGCTTGGACTAAATTGAAAGTTGAGTCGGTAGCAAAGCCCAGGCTGGGAATGTAGCAGACCTCTGCTACTCCGTCTGTAACAAGCCAGAACATACAGTGCTGGGAGATTTATTTCTGAAAAAAGGAATGTTCATTATCTTTTATTTTCTTTTTTTCCCCTTCAAAAATGGAAACAAAATAAGTCTTCTTGAAATGCCATAATAGTAATCTAAATGTGAAATGTGAGCTGAAAATAATGTGCCTCTCTGTGTGTCTAGGAGAGAGAGCAATGTGTGCAATGTGTGTGTCTGTTTATAGGAGAGAAGGGGGAGATTGTGTGTGTGTACAGTAGTTCAGAAATAGTTTATCGAATGCGTGGTTTCCTGTCCTGATCTGTAGGTTTACTTTCTTCCATGAAAGGAAATGGGAATAATTGATCTGACTTCCATCAGCACACAAAAGAGATTGTTGGCAATTTGTTTTCTGCAGGGCTACTTAAATATATGGTGACGTACTGAGCAGAAAAGATCACCCACAAATTCTGCAGTGATCACACATATGTGGTAGGCACACCCAGGGACTGATACCTTCCATCATTCACAATGCGTGGCTTTCTTTTTTTTTTTTCCTGCTTTCTCCCTCTTCTACTTTAAGGATACGCGCTGTCCCTCCAGGTTCTGCAGTCTGGGTTTGATTAAATAATTATAAACTTAAAGCAGCAGATCTATCATTTACATTCCTGAACATGCCAACATGTGCCTTTTGTGGGGATGCCAACCAACACCAAAGCTTCTCTCATTATTGTCACTGAAAATACAGTGCTTCAATGTTTGTGCTATTTCCTGGATTTTGGTGATATAATGTTGCCCAGCAATTTGCTCCTACTGCCAACAACACTAAAGAACTTCATAATAAATCCTTTCTATATTTACTCAGTCCACCACTTTGTCACTGAAATTAGCATTTTACGATCTTATGCTCCAAAGCACCTATTTTCTCTCTTTTAACTTCATGCTATTATGAATCCTAACAGAAAATCCACCGAGGCATGGTCTGCTTCAGCTTCTTTGTGTAACGTCTGCTGTCAGTTACATTTTTTTTTCCAAAAGGACATGGGCTTGTAGATCCATGGTAGACAATACTAAAGATATAACCAACTAACAAAGTAATAGTTTAATTTCAAGATGCTACTGAGAGATTGGTGGTCAGATGCCAACATCTCATGTTGGGCTCAGTTACAGAAGACAGAATTTATAAACAAGGAAAGACACCAAAAGGTAACAGGGCCAGATCCTGCTCTGATGTCCAGGTGGGTAAACTCCACTCCTCTGAGGAGCAGGCAGAATACAAAGGGTGAGTTTGACTCCTCCAAATAACAGCATCATGCTTGTGGCAGAAAACAAAAATCAGTGCAGGGGCTTTAGCACAGGAATCTTCCATCCAACTTGAAACCATTGGATCAGTGGGGCTCAGGTACTGCTGTGACAAGGTAAGCCAGCCCTTTGCTTAAAATGGCACAGGAGAAAATAAAACAGTACTTTTTGCATTGAAATCCTCCCAGGGGCACTCTTCTGAACACCGAGTCTAAGGTAGTGCCAAGAGGACAGTGGGATCACATTCCACCCATTTTTGTTCTTAATTATGAATGATGATAATATGGGCTCTTCCAGCCCAGAGAAAGAAGAAGTACAGTACAAGGAGGGGAGCATCTGGTATAAAGAAGGAGTGAAGGGAAGAAAACAAGAGGCAAAGATTTTCTAGGGAAAGAAAGATCAGAGATAATGGAAGGGAGAGCAGATGGAGATAGGTTTCATTTTCTTTGGTGGGGAAAGTGAAAGCGATGCTGTCTGGGAAGAGGAAAATGACTGGAAGAGAAAGCATGTGAAGAGGCATACCTCAGGACTCACAGTAGCTTTATTTGTTTCTCACTGAAATAAGCAGTGGTTGGGATTTTTGATTGATAGGAAGAGAATTCTTGCTATCCTCTCATAACTCCCCAAAAGCTCAAGAGGTTTTGCAGAATGTTCTGGCATGGGGCAACTCCACAAAAAACACCCGTTGCCCCAAATGCAGTATTTTGGAAATATGCATGTGTGCTGTGCGTGGGGAACCACGGGGCTGGGATGGAAGCTGCTCTGTAATCTTAGCTCTTGTGGCAAAAGCTGCTCCCACAGGGCCGTGTGATGTGGGCGCATGCAAGCTGAGTTACAAGCCTCCATGGATGCAGCTTATTGTTACAAAAAATCTCGTGGCAAAAGTCGCTTAACTCTTCCTGTAACCCTCAACAGTGGCTTCGCAGGGTCTTTCAAGAGTTTTCAGCCCATCTACTTTACAAAATAAAGTTAAGCAGTCAGCAATGCGCAATGGAAACCAACCATACGCTAAGGTGCATTAAGTTAGGCACTGCCAGATGGCTGAGGAGGGGGACTGTCCCACTCTGCTCTTTGCTGGTGTGGCCTCAGCTCAAGCACTGTGTGCAGTTTTGGTTGCCACAGCATAAGAAGGGCATAAAACTATTAATGATTCCAAAGGAGGGCTAAAAAGATGGGAAAGGGTCTGGAGGACATGATGTTTGAGGAGCTGCTGAGGTCCGTGAGCAGAGCAGGCTGAGGGGAAGCCTCACAGCTTCTCAGAAGTGGCGCTCAGCTCTGCTCTCTGTGCCTGAGGGAACGGCGTGGAGCTCCGTCAGGGGAGGGTCGAGTGGTGGTTAGGGAAAAGCTCTGCAGCAGATGAAAATGAAACACACTCCCCATGGCCGTGGGCACAGCCCCGAGCTGCCGGTGCTCAGAACAGCTCTTTGCCAGCGGGACCCGCCGCCAGGGGACACTCCCGCGCCCCGCAGCGCTGAGCCGAGGGTCTCGCAGCCGGCAGCAGCCCGAGCAGCCTCACAAGAAAGACTGGAAAGCAGGATTTGCTGATAACGGGGACACACACTTGGACTAAGCTGCCTATAAAGCTATTTGTTTAAACGTGATAGTAACATGGGCACGTTTTATTAAAGGGAGAAATGTTTCAGCTGGTTGAATGGTTAGGGCAATAACCTTGTTTTCCTCTGTTTTAGAGCTATGTTTACACAACTGTAGTGCCTTAAAAACAAAACAAAACTGCACACCTTTGTTTTAAGCCTGCCAGGCAACAGAAGGGTGTAGAAAGCATGGATAAACAGACAGCAAAAATGTTTATGCAATGCTGCATGCAAAGTGTAGCTGAGTATATAGTTACCTAAATGTGAAATGGTATTCATGAATCAGATAGATGAGAGCGTGGTACCGGGTACCCAAAATTGACCACTATTTGCCTCTGCTGAGGCTTTTTCCCCCAGAAAGGACATGCAAACTCCTGCAGACTGAGGGTATTCAGCATCTAAAATAGAGAAATTAAAACTATAAGAATCTGAACAATGAAAAACGTCCATTTTTTTCTGATTTTGATTTTCCTACTGTAGATGTACTGTTCCATTTCTTTCCTGGTGTAAATTGGTGGAGCTCAGTGTGTCACAGGTGTAATTTGCATGGAAAAGCATTTGAGTTACCATTAAAAAAACATCAAACCAAAGAAATCTTTTCTGGCACAGCAGTCTGGCTTGGCCATATTCTGTTACAGAAGAATGCATCTTCTTCCTTTTGAGACTAAGGAGACAGGTATGGAAATGCAGGATGTGCTAGTTAGCAATCTGTTTGAATGGGCTGGCATGGCTTCCAGCGACTCAGAGCAACACCACGGAGCTGAATGATGAGCCTACACATTTTATGAGTTTAAACAGTAAGCAGAGACTGAGCCCTAATTCTCTAGACTTGCGGTGTGACCAGAAACCACCTCCTTTTCTGCTTCTGATTTTCCTCAGCAGTAAGGAAAACCGAGCTACAAGAACAATATTTCACCAACCATTTCTTCTAAAAGTATTCTAATAAAAACATCCTGAAACTAGCATTCAACTACTTCCTTTTTTAAAGTTTTTTTTTTCTTTCTGATTTTAACATGGTGGTTTTAAAGCAGTAGTTTTAATCTAAATTACAGAGCAACAAGAAGAATGAATGTTACTATTCAAAATAAAAAAAAAGTATACTTAAATTGGCATCTAACTTATGATTAAATTACCAGCCCAATTAGTTACTGAATTTATAGTAGTTCTTCCCTTAATTTATCATTAAAATGACAGGTAAAATGTCCATAAAGCAAATTCTGGGCTTTTAAAATTCTGAATATAAACAACAAAAAACCAAAAAAAGTACCTGGACAGCTTTTCAGTGCCTCTGAGATACTGGGGAATAGAGCAGATATCAGTATTGATTTAATTTATTTTGTCTGCCTCCATCTGTGCACACTGTGCTGTTGGCTTGTTGCGATGCTTGATTTGTTATTTTATACCTCTATGTATGAAGGTCACTTAGTCTACTTATGTTTTCACTTATGGGACTTCATTCGTTTTGCAAACCACTACTGCAAGGATGATAGAAAAGTCTGTTGAAAGATATGAAATCCCTATAATACAAAGATGGCAGTGATTATTCTCACACTGCGACTATTGGGAGGAAATTTCCCAGGGTTGATTTTGGACACTGTGCTCCTGGAATGACATCTTTGGTAGATTATCAGAAATACAGGTTGCAGCCTACCAAAAGACCTTTGTTAACAGTGTGCAAACACACTTATATTTCTTTTTCCGTCACCTTTGAGAACTCAAGCGTTCCTACACACTTTCATGCCCAGCAAAGTGCCTTAGAGCTGGTTAATATTCTGAAGATCAGGCTATAACGCTGTCTAATATTTTGGTTTGCTGGTGGCTTTTTTCTGTACTGTTTCAGACTTGCTGTCAGCACAGGTTTCCAGATAAGGAAGGCCACACTGCTTAATACTTGCAGAGGATCTGATAAAAGGGCTTGGCGTGGATTTTTCTTCTGTTATGCCCCAACATACCCCATCTGCACAGCTCTTCTAATGTGACCTGAACTGTGGTCAGTGAGGAAGCAGCAGCTTTTCACTATTAGCCTGTATAGTGTTTGTATCAAGTAGTTACCTGGAGAGCAGAAAAGGCCCTTTTCCAACATCAGAGACAGGTACTGCAGAAGATGTCAGTGAGGCTGAAGGCGAAGAACCCTGGGCTTGCTGTGTTCCTGAATTGTTCTTTTCCATTTGGACAGCCGTGACCTGATTAGCTATCAGATATCCTTTCTGCATGGCAAAATATGCAACAGTATATCTTTACAAAAACCATTGCAACTATTAGATTCTGCTTTTCCTACCTACTCCCCTACAGGTGTGTGTTAAAAAATGCTCATCCTCTTAGAACTGCCCGTACCTTGCCTTGAGTACTCAGAGAATAGCACGTGTTCCTTGTGTCCCTTAGTCACGTTAGCCAACTCACACCTGAAAGTGGAATAGAGATGAATGTGATGCCCTGGGCTTTGCCTTTCCTGTTGTTCTCTTGAGTACTCGGTGCTCCTCTGATGCTCTTTTTAAAAAAGGTTTGAAAATAAGTGCAAGATTAAACAGGACTTCAATAACAAGAATCTATTTGACACTAGGAATTATTTCTGCCATGATCATCATTAAATAATGTCGCTGTAAGCAAAAATTACATTGTGCAAATCAAATAAAACCCAGACAAGCTTTTCAATCTCTTTGAGCTTTTCTCACAATGTTTTCTACAAATCCTTATACTCACGCTTCAAGAAAGTACTGTAAAAAAATCTAATTTGCTGGATGGGTGGGGTTCTCACTGGCACAGTGCCAGGCCACACACACCAGATTCTGCAGTGCTTGCTGTTTTCTTTTTCAGGTAAATAGAAGAAAAAGTACATGGAAGGCATGAGCAAACAGCATTCTGCAAAATAACCAAACTCCTCTCCATATTTAATTTTTCTAAAGAAATGAAAAAAAAAAGACTATATGTAAGGCAGCAGAAAGTAACGAAGAGTACAAAGTCCCTATCAGTGATTTAAATTATTGCCTGCAAGAATATATGCAATCTCAGAGCTATTTGGGGCCTTGGTTCTCTGCTGAACATGGCAACTATTTACAGTGGGGAGGGGAGAAAAATATCTAGACTATGTCATGATTCACTGATTTATGGGAAAACATCTATTTTACCACTTTTTGCCATATTCCGATTGATATACCTGAAATATTAGTTTTACTCCTTTCTCTTTCAACTGTGCCAATAAGTACAGTAGGAAAGCTTGCAGATGGGTCACTGTGTAGCCTCAACACTCCACACTGAACTGCCTTGAAGTGGTTGTTGTGGATTCCCTCACTGTGCTGGTCAGGAAAACATAATCTTCTGGACTCATCTAAGTCAATGGAAGCGTCTTCTGCCTTCAAGTGCTTGTGATCTGTTGGCTGGTAGCTCTTGCTACAAGGTATAACAAGGTTTTCTAAGCTGCTTCTGCTTGGTTTAGATGAATTTTCAGTCTTTAGACATAAACTGTTTCAATAGAGCTGGTGCACTTTAGGACTGTATATTTAGGACTGTAAGAACATCAAGTTAACACAAGACATTAAGTCTTCAAGCTCAGTCACCTGAGAGTGCAGCCCAGAATACGTAATATTTGTCTACACAGCCCACTCACTGTGGCTTGCAGTGGTTTCTCAATACCCAGGAGGTAAAGTTAAAAGACCAAAATTATAATGAACTTCATTAAGAAAACAAGCAATTAGTGACAACACCAAAGATCTGTGTCTCTTTGATAAAGAATTGCTTTAGAAATGTATTGCCTGCCATGTCATAGATTTTATTTTATTTTTTAAGAAAAAGCATAGCTCCCATATGTGCAGCCTTGCAGCCCTGACATGGACGGAAGAACTCCCCCCCCTCCTAAATCCAAATCTAGAGGCTGTTGAAGGCATCTGCCAAGTGATAGGGAAACGCATGTGCCTGACTTGCTTGCTGGCTGTGATAAATCTCCCCAGATCTCCTGGAGACAGTCAGCAAACCCCAAACCAATTCTGAGGAACCACGTGTGAAAACCTGCAGGAGACAAACCTAAGCACTGTGTGCCCACAGAATCAGAGGCAAGTAGAAAGCAGTGTGAACACAATTCAGCAAGGGGGAGCTGACAGTGGACCCTGCACCATTCTGGTTGATGAGGAGCAGGCATCATTCTATAGCAGGAAGGCGTGTAGGTGGCAGGGCTGAAACACAGCACATTCCAGTAATTTGGGATGACAGGGAGACATTGCAGGTTATTACATCTAGCACACTTTAGAATTTTGTTTTGTCTAAGGTATGAGATATTCTGGGGCTTGGTGTTCTCACCCCAAGTCTGGGAGGAAATGTAGAGGGAGAAGGAATAGTAGCAAGAAGGAACAAAACTACCACTGTACTCACACTAGCCCAACATGGAGGCCTAGCCACATTTGGGACTGATTTAGGAAACTATTTGGCAGCATCTGTGGAAAAAAATGGAAGATCAAATAACACCTTTCTCTAATCTAAGTGATTTCTTAAGTTAAACGTGAAGTACTCCAATCAGCCACAACGATAATTCTTTTACCATTGAGATCAAATTGTCTGTCTTTCATTTTTATGCAATTGGATGCATACATCCATATTTAACATTGGTCGATATGCAGGACCTCAAAAATTTCTCAGTAAACGTAAAAATTCTGTTTAGAAAATGTAAGCTTATATACATTAGTTGCTATTGAAGACTCATTAGTGAACCACATCAATCATTCCCCACATACACCTGAAAAATAATTGAGTTAGATTTGAGATACGAGGCTTGTCACCTGAGACAGAGATAAAGCATTACTAAGCTCTTTGGTTGGACAGGCCAGAAGAATGCCAGTGAAGAGGGACAATTCCTTGAGACTGATTCAGAAAGGCCATTCCTTCATGCCTGTTGAGGTGTCTTTAAGGGAGTGAATATTCTCTGAGACAATTTTTGTGATACTGAAACAACAGTATCTTTTCAGAGGTATTACTGTCCCAGTTCAGGGCAGTGCTTTTGCCAATATGTTCTTATAAGAGGGTTTAAGAAAAGAGCCCTGTAGCATGCATGTTCCCCTGGTGAGTTTATGCATGCTCTCACAGCTCTAATAAAAACATACAATGAAGGTAAATTAGGGCAGACGACTGCTTCTGTCAACACCAAGCAAACAGTATTTTTAAGGTTTATATGTGACTTAGAATTCAAGAATGCAGACTTTGTTTTCGCTGATGTGCTTGTTGAAGAAAATACTTTGATAGATCCAGAGGAAAAGAAATTATATAGAAATATGAAGAGATTAAAGCAAAGAAAGAACCTTGACATCTAACGGGAGCTTATTTGATTAGGTCACTCCACAGAGCAGAAATAATTAAAAATAAGAAAGATAGATAGAGAATGTCAGGTACTTAAAACAACACCTTGAGTCTACCAGCATTTGTGTTCCTGCAAGCCAAGGCTGCAGGCTTTGCAGATGTTGATGTGCCTTTTGGCCAAGGAACTCAGGAGGATGAGGAGAGGCACCAGAATCTTGTACAAGCAGGCAGACAAGCTTGCCTCCCCACCAACAAACATTTGATACGCTCATCTAGTCTGGTTCCCTGTCTTTTGCTCCTCACCTGCTGCCAGTTGCCCAGCGTGCCTTTGAATTAATGAAGTGGATATTTGCCTTAAGGAGCAACTTGTTCTGATCCCAAAGGAACTGCTTGTGCCTGCCTGGTGGCTGCAGAAGCGATGCCTGCAGCCTGGCAGGTGGTGGCAGATCAAAAGGACAACCTCCCACAGAGGTTCTGGGGATTTCCTCACTAATATGCTGATACATACATTAGTTGACTGACTGACACTGCCCAAATATTTGTCCTTTACTGCTATGTTTGGCTACGATTTTATAGCAACTTTGGTGGTTTGTGACTTAGCACACTTTATGCATGAGCTCCTTTGACTTTCGCCTGCTGCCCTTCTACTAACCACCAATGCAGGATTAGCAGGGCTGAGATCAGACCGTTTAACCTCAGTTTTCACTTTCTCGGTGAGAAACAAAAGTTTTCACCTCCCACCTAAGTGCTGCAGTCAGAAATGAAAAGTTAATGGACTGTGACAGAAACTAAGGAAGTCCACGTTCAGAAATTAACCTTGCACAACACTACGTGTTCCTTCAGAAGGAGGAAGGAATTCTCGGTGTCTTCATATTGATCCAGAGGGTATTTACCTCGTTACTAATTTCCCACAGAATGGTGAAGCCTGGAAATGGCATAGATGAGCTGGTTTTTCCCAGCAGGTGTCAGGTCCTGTTTCCAACAGAGCTGAGTATTGCTGCATAGGAGACCATATAGACAAAAGACTGCTAGGGGGAAAAAAACAGAAATATGTCTTTTCATCATAGTCACTTGGAAGTTTAATGCTTAACCAGGAAAGACAGACAGATAGTATGAGTGCTTAGATGATCCTGAAAATACCTGTTAGTTATGAACTTTCCCCAACCTCGAATTATTTAGAACAGCTACCAGTTGTCCTACTATATAACAGAAAATAGGTAACTTCCCTTTTTTAAAGTCAACTTGATAGGATCATGTATGTTATTCAATTACAGTGATACGTACATATGGTTTAGGTATTCAATTATATTTAAGTTCTTCTCTAATAAAGCTAGAACAGCTGGTTGCCAGATCCTCGGAGTGCTTCAACTATGTCAGGAGCATCCAGCATATTTTAAAACCATCTCTTGACCCCAGAAAGGAGGTCAATGTTTCTCCTGGCAGCCTACTAGTTATTTTTTAAGTGTCTTGATTTTTTTCTGTGGCGTAATGCAATTTTACTCATTATCACTACAGATGTCAAACCAAGACTAGCAAAACTACAGCAGTAGCTGGAGCATATGGTTGAGTCATATGAATAATAATCATAAATCCTTTTTGACATTGGCCCATTATTACATCCTGATCATGTCCCCTTGGAATCTCTTGTTTGGTGTAATGTTTAAGTCATTATAAGGTATCTCTGGAGGTCTAGATTTATGGACATCTCTATTGGAGGAACACAGTATTAGCAGTAAGTTTATACAAACATAAAACACAAGAATATTATATACTAATATATCTATCTGTAATGTTTATGGAGGCACACAGGAGAAGCAATTAATGATTGGCAGTCAGTAAAAAAAAATATGCCTGATGACATCTTAAAATCATAGTGTAAGTCAGTTTGATGCCTGAACTGCCATTGTTTAAAAAGAAAAAAAGTATATGCATATAGTGAAAAGCCCAACTTCATAGCTTTAAATGGTAACATTTTCCTAGTGTTTACATTTTATTTTGGAAGTAAGAGGGATGGAATAAGCCACAAAGGTAGTATTAAGAGTAAGTTCCTTCACATCTCACTAAAGAATGTTTGCTCTTTTCAGGAGGATTTTACAATTAAATGTTACCAATTTCTTGGCAATCTGCAGCAGGTGGCAGAAAGGGGATCATAGAATCGCTGAGTATGACAACACCAAATTATGGGAACATTTTGATCCAAATTTGAAGACCGATGCTGACTCACTGTATCTATAATAATCTGACACAATATGCTAAATCAAAACCCTTGGGGTTTTAGAAAAACACCAGGTCTAGGAATACTAATTACCAAACTGCAGTTACAGTAATGTGACAAATCCTGAGCAACTTTCCCAGGGATGAAGTTTTGTGGCATGAGCCCAAACCACAGCTGCAGTGAAAAGAGGCTCATTTAAGTGTAGTGTAAGGAACAACCCCATTTAGATGTAATAGGGATACCCTAAAACCAAGCCTTTTGGATTTAGAAAGAAAGGGTCTCCATTGACACATGTAATGGGCAGCCCAGATATTTAAAAGGTTTAAAACAACACAAACATATTAACATAGGATCATTGACTAACACCATTGAGCAAAATGTGAAAATTGCTTCATTTCTGGGACAGAGCATTTCCCTGGCCATGGCAGGTTATTTCTTACCACTGCCTACCATACACCTGTCCCTTCAGAATTTAAAACCTGTGTGAGCTGCTGAGTCCATTTCATTAGAAGTCTAGGGTGAGATACAGCTGTAGCAGCCCATGCTTGCAGGTGTGCCTTGTTTGCTTGTTGTCCTTTCCTGCGCCATTCCTCTGTACTTTTGTTTTTAAAAAGGGGGAATATCTACAAGAAATATGTACTATTCAGAAACTATTCAGTTTTGTTTTGCAGAGTGATTCCCACTTTCTTTAATAGTGACCCTACATCAAGTGTACCTGCAGGCAGCTGCAGCATTCATTAATTTTAGGTTTTGTCTTAAGTCTACTGGGATATGTTTTCATAAA
The DNA here is from genome assembly GCF_905368555.1 of Meleagris gallopavo. Classification (NCBI taxonomy): domain Eukaryota; kingdom Metazoa; phylum Chordata; class Aves; order Galliformes; family Phasianidae; genus Meleagris; species Meleagris gallopavo. The sequence goes on along the minus strand of NC_139417.1, from coordinate 7,585,675 downwards.
ATCATAGAATCTTTTAAGTCAGAAGCGTTCTTTAAGGGTCATCTAGTCCAGCTCCCCTTTAATGAACAACTCAGTTAGGTTGCTCAGAGCCTGGACCAGCCTGACCTTAAACATCTCCAGGGATGGGGTTTCCACCACCTCTCTGGGCAGCTTATGGCAGACGCATTTTTCTCCATGAGAGAGACAATGAAACCTCCAGACTGGTCCTGCAAGCGCTGTGCATGGAGTTATGCCCATGGGACAGGCACTCAGTGTGTTTTCAAGCAGCTGCTGCTGCCTGCACCAAGCACCTATGGGGCTAATCCAGTACAGCCAGGGCAGGACTGCTCATTGGATTTGCTGGGTTCTGCAGATGAAGCTTGCTGAGATAGTGTCCCCTCCCTTCAGGAGAGGTAGCCTACATCAAAATTCAAATGGGAAAGGAACCCTTTCTTCTTCCAAGTACAAAGTGATAAACAGAATAAAATGAATCTAAACACCAAAATATAATAAAAGTCAGTCTCTGGGTCTGATGAGCTGTCCTGACCTTTACTGGAAGATAAACCAACTGGATACAGCTGTGCTTATTAAACATACTGAGGCAAAGAGCAGAATGGCTGAAACAATACCGCATATCACCCTGCTCTTAGATAAGGTGCACTTTATTTTTTTCTTTTTAATGGAACAGTTATTACGCTGATACCCAAAAGCAGGCATGCTATTTTTTTTACTTACAAATAAGTGAAATTTTTTTGTATTTGCCAATTAGCTGGGTTTTTGAAACAGCTTCCTGTCTGAAGAAATGAAGCAGATTGCAATGCACAGATGTCATCCAAGAGGATACTTTATACAGATGCACCAGAGATGACATCTCTCTTGTCGTCAGTAAAAATGATACAGAACATATTGCTAAGTTATTCAGCAATTTCCAAAGAATCCTCTTTAATGCACAATAAGAAACAGATCTTGGCTGTCTTTTCATGGATGTCAGACTTACACAAAAATGCAGAATGCACTTGCAACCATTGGTGTGAAAGGGTACTTTCAAGGAGAAGACTATTAAGTGAAACATTCTGCTATAAGATATCAAAAGACTGCTTATTTGCCACAAACTGCACAAAGTTATACTCATTTTTCTTAGTGGCAGTAAGTGGCTTTAATGCAAGTAATGGAATTTAAAACCAGTAAGTCCTTATTACTATTCAAAGTGCTCTTTGTCCTTTGATAATGAACACCATATTAGCATCTTGAAGAAAAACTAAAGCCCTAAAACAGGTTATGTTATTTCAGCATTTTGAACTAAGTGACCAAAACTTTATTAATGGGAGTTGATTGCATTTAATAGTGTATAGACAAAATTCTAAAAACAAGTTCCAAACTCTTACTTGTTCCAGCAATAGGAATAAAATGAAAATAGGCTAAGAAATGAGAAAAATATGCCCAAAAGGATATAAAAAAAAAAAGTCATATGTGATATTTGCTATAATCGTATTTCTTGTGCTCTAAAAAGGCAATAGGGAAGGGGAGGTAGGGAAAGGCAAGGCTAATAAAAGCAGGGGAGTACACTGCATGAAATGTATCCCAACAGACTGCTGGAAACAGATGTCTTGCAATTTTAATTACCCCTACCAAAATACTCACTTGGTTTAAAAATGAAAGTCTGAACTTCAGGGGGGGGAAAAAAAAAAAATCCGCTTTGAATGCATAATAGGAAATACTGTTTTTGTCATGGGTAAAATTGATAGTCATTCTAAAATCAGGACAATATATACTTACATAGAATGTATAATGTTTGAAAGAGTAAATACAGTGGAAAGGAAAACATAAAATGAAAATATAAAGCATATTCCATAGGTAAATAAGCTCTGGTCTAGATATATGTATCTACATAGATATGTGTATCTATATAGATCTTTACCTCAATAAATTTGTGTATATATATCCATATCTATATATGGGATAGACAACGTATATTTGTCTAAATATGTATTTATATATATATATACATACACACATATATATATGGAGAAGCTTGGTGATTTTAGTCAAATATTCTTTCTCCATAATCTTGTTTGAAAAAATTGTACAAGTTTGGATGAAAATTTATCAAGAAATATATTTTAAAAGGAACATACTTTCCCTCAGATATTTTTAGCCCCAGAACCTTTAAATTATAATCTCAAATTTTCAGACAGAGATTTGTGTAATTAATGTTGCTCAGTTTTTAGTTTCTGACAAGTCAGCAGAAGTATACAGAGTGCAAGAGTACCAATGCTAACATGACCGAAAATAATTGCAATAGCTTGCACCTCCTTAGCTCCTTAGTGTGAAATATGTTGCACTAATGTCAAGAATGAAAAGAGAGACATGAACCTGAATTCCACTAGTCTCTTCAGGAGTCTTTAGACTACTACAAAAGATGATAAAGTGGAGCAAATCCATTATCTCGTGCCACATTTAGCACTCTCTATCTTTTCCAGCACAGCTCTGTTGAGTTCAGGACCTCTAATTAACCTCTCAGCATCACTCTGCTCTGGACCATACAGACATCCCAGTCAGTACAGAGTTCCTTCTGATGCTACAAAGTGCTGTCAGGAGCGGTTAAGATACAATCCCTGCAGATGAAGAGAAGATCATTTAAATCAGATGAGCAGTTCTCCTTAATTAAAAGTGAATAGATCATATGATTATTATTTAACCAATTAACTACTGTTACTGACATAACACAAATTGCTGAAGGATGAAACTATTTCATAACAACAAATATGTTAGAAAATTGTAAATGTGTCTAAGAATTGGGACCACTTTTCTAATTCAGTAATATAAGTGCGGGGAAAATACTCTTTTACCCAGAATTCTGATTCTGTGTCAAATTTTAAAAATGCCTCATTAGTCCCAGTCAGAATGAATTAATGTTTGTTAAGAACTGAACATTTTCAATACTGGAAATGGAAACTGAACTATGATCAGCTCAAACCACTTTCAGATGAGAAGTCTGAGATAGGATTATTCTTCAAAATATGTTCTCATTTACTTTGTCTACTCCACTTATAAAACAGTCAAGTAAAAGTCCATCTATATCCAGATTATTGCAGTGTTGCATTATCTCACCAAATGGGGAAACTTCCCCTAACCTTAATTCTTACTGCTCTCCTGATTGAATTCATCCCCAAAACATCCACCTCTCGGAATGCTGGCTACCAAAGGCAGCTGAAGGTGCCCAGAGGGATTGGGTACAAGCTGAAATCCCACTGTAGCACAAAAACCTCCTGACAAAGAGCATTTACCACTGTTTTTGTTAGTGTTTCTAAAGGACCAAAGTGTTGGGGACCAAATTCCATCTATTTGCAATGAAGTGTCACTGCAATGAAGTCTCATTGCAACATTCTCTGGATCATATTTGCTTGCCCAAAGTAACACCCTGCTGTGGAGGATGACAGAGTTATGGGAAATAAATGTCAAGCATTTGCTCTTGTTATCTGTGTGATATTATGCTGCTTGATGGCTAGAAGTTCAATCAAAGGAGGCTGCTGAAGCACGAACTAAATGAAACACAGATGCAAAAGGAGAAAAGCAAGAACTTGGAAGTATTCAAGGTAGTAGTGGCTGTGCTGTGAACTGGAATATGATGGGAGTCCATCTGCTGCCCTGCAGGGCTGGGTGGATTCCTCCCCAAAGGGCATAAACTTCATATCAGATTTTGCATGTTGATGGCTCCAAGAAGAGACACAGGAGAAACAGCTCATGTTCCTGCAATGTGCCTGCCACTGGCAGGTGGGTAACCTATGATTTGAGGACATTTCAACCCATTTTACACACTTGCTATCCTGGTTGCCAGAAGTGGTTGGAGGTGCAAACGTGAATGGCAAATTATGGGTGACAATCTGGAAGAAATGGACATAAGGGTGAGGAGCAAGAAGCGAGGCTACTGCATAAGATCCCAGAAGAGAAGAGAATCAGATGCAGCTTGTCTTGCAAAGCCCAAAGTGGATATCTGTTTATCAAAATGATATTTACTGGAAGATGACATTCCTCTACCAGGGGCCATTATCTGGATGTGCAAATCTTTTTTAATTCATAATTAAGTGGTATAGCAATGTTTTTCCATTAATTAAAGAGTGTCTTTGATTCTCCTTGTAATATGATGCCATCTTAATGGAAGAGAATTTAAGTGCTTGTACAATTCTCATTATTCTTCTAAATGGAGGAGGTACCCAAGCTCTCTTAGAAAAGAACAGTATTGTATGTATTATTGCCTATCTGAACTGATATTTCTTCAATAGCAACTGAAATATTTATTGCTAATCAACTGTATAAAGTTTTATACTAGCTTAAAAGACAAGCCAATTTTGTATAGACACCACTAAAGGTATGAGACAGTTTTCCTGTCATCAACAAAATGATATAGAGCTGACTATTGAATAATTCCACTAGAAATGCTCAGAGATCACCTTTACAAAATATGAAACAGAGCCTTGAGACTTTCTTTGATGTTAAGATTTTACAGAGCAACAATAATGCCCTTTGGATGAAGGACATTGCTTTGATAAAATATATGGTATTCAGTCTACATACCTTTTCAGCCATGTAACACTGCATTCTCTTTACAAGACTATTTTTTTTTTTTAGTACTAAAGACACTTCAGAAGAGTAAAAACGTGATGTGTAATAAAGTTGTGACACACAGAAGAGCAGTAAAAGACTAGTCTATATTTCCTGGCCTCTCTCAACTGACAGGGTTAAAAAGGTTAATACCCTGACACAGGACACCAGCAGCTACTGTTATATGGGGAAATCTTTTATTTTTTATGTTACTTGTCATAGGAAAAGGCAAAGAATATCCTAAAACTCTTTATACTAAGCTTAGTATACTCAAACAAGCAAGTTGGAAATATGCAGAGCAAACAGAATTAATATTTATATATTTTTTATTTTTACGTGTAGATTATAGTTTAGTACTGGTTTAAAATCATCTTCTAAAAGTACTCTGGTATGTCCTTATATATATATAATACATACTGGAAATGCGTTTTTTACTTACTTTTAACAGAATTTTAGTGGATAGGTTTTCACACATCATGATCTTTGAGGAATATGATCACTTGCATATCTATATCTATATGTATTTTATAGAAAAAAAATTGAAGAAATTTTAAAATTATTAAGAAACATATTAAAATTAATAATAATTAATTTAAAAATGCAAAACCTTAAAATCCTAACTTCCACTTAATTCAATTGGATTTAGATTCAGTCTTCAAGGAAGGGACTTATAAAAACTGCAAAATATTTACACACAAAGTAGACTTATAGCATTTTTTTTTTTAATATTATGTAATGTGGACTTTGTGTAAAGTTTTGGAAGACATTTGCTTTGAAAGACAATTCCTACAGTGTTGTTTGCTATATTCGCTGAAGTTTTCAGTGAAAGTGATGAACGTTTGGCTTAAGAGAAACAGCATTTACAAGGTTTCCTTTGCAAAAAGAAATTCTAGCCACTGGTCTGATACTGATATAGAATTAATCTCAAAAAAAAAAAAAAAAAAAAAAAAAAAAAAAAAAAAAAAGACAAAAGCAAAAAATACCCAGAAAACACAGACCAAGATTATTTATGCTCGAGGAAAAGATCTGCTTATGTAAAAAAAATGCTCAGTTTTTCTGTATTCACATGTATAGTTTCCTTTAGTTTCCTTGCATAACTCTGTGGAAGATACTATCCGAGCTGAGCCTGTTTAAATCCTTCTCTTTGCAGGAACATCATTTAGTATTAAATCAAACTACAGAGTTCTAGAAAGGGCTTTTTAAAGTGTGTTCTTCTGTTTTGTCATCGTTGTTTTTATTTTTTATCAGTCTTACGTCATCTGCATTATCTGGAGTAAAATATTTACTGTTAGATTGGTTTTACATTATTTATAGAAGCCATTTTGTACTTCTTATTCAAGTTTCTATTTACATGATAAAATCCTTTGTCTTCCCTGTGCTATGCCATGAACTTCAAATACATTTTTTCACACATCTTTCATATGCAAGCCTTCCTACTCACTGCTCTGTGAGTACCAACAGGTTGGGCCATATCCAAATATAGCATAATGCCCTCCAGAGGACTATGAATTTATCTATGCATCACCTGAGCAGGCTCACCTACCCTTGCCATGGCACTATCATCCCTACCAAAAAGGCACTGATGACAAGGATGATAGCCACCTGTCTGGTAGTTAACCCAACAGGTTAATTCATGAGCCAAATTATTTCTTTCTCTGGTAATAAAAGAATAATTGCAAATCGTTATTTTGTCCTTAACTGGATTTCCATAAGGAATAGGCAGAAAATCACGAATAAAACTGACAAAAATCCAACCCAATATTGCAAAAAATACAAAGAAGGCATTCCTGCCAGGAGCTGGGGCTAACCTGACGTAGATATACGAATACTGCCCAAATCAATTCACTGGGCTAAACTCAAAACCTTGCTGGGGTGTGGTGCAATGCGAAGACTAGAAGATGCCCCACAAGAGCAAGCTGTGAATTTGTCCTCACCACAGCAGTGCTGAGAACCCCTGTGGGCTAAGGACACAGTGGGGAATGCTGATGTAGCCAGGGGCCTGAGGCAGCTGGTCTCATGTGGATCAGAAGTCTTGGAGGTGCTGCAGTGAGGACTGGGGTGCAGGAGGTGGATGAGCCCTATTTACACAATGCTTTATCTCTGCTAAGAAATCTGCCAGGTTCAAGTGCTCAGGGTCCACGGTGAAGATAATCCTTAGACCAAATAAGTGACCATAGCTAACTGAGATTTGACAATGCAGCATTATTCATTTTAAGTATGAATTATAAATATCGTATATTTATTATGACTCATTCAGTTACCATAGCTCAAGATCCTGAGATCCTGGGAGCAACTACTGTGTGACTGAGTTAACTATAGTTCAGTCCTTATTAATGATGCATAAACCACCTTGAAAAAAGCAAGAACTGCTTAAACATTAAACTGGCACCCCAGCCAAGCCAAATATTTTTTAGTATATGTAGCTACATAACTGCTCTGATTTATTTATTTATTTTTCTAAGCTGCATCTATTTCTGCAGTTTACCTAGCTCCAAGGCCAGTTCTTATTTTATGAATCAACTTGATAGTGCAAATTAGATAGGATGGCATCTGCTATATTCTTTGTCAGAAGAGTGTCTCTCTCTTTTTTTTTTTTTTTCCATTGTTAATATTTCATTATTGTTTGTCTGTATCTTCACTCTAATTTTAAAGTCACAGACAGTGTAAATCTGGGGTTTGCTGGATTCAGTATGGAAAGATACGTGTTGGTTTTCTTTTTAAAATTTTATTTACTTTTGATTTAGCCAATCATGAGAAATGTATTTCAAATAACATTCTGTTTTTCTAAACATTGTTTTGCCTGTTTCTACTAGCTGGAACCAGAAAGAAATATCATGTATTTAAAGCAGATATGCTTCAATAAAAGCATCAGCAAATACTAACAAAGATAATATTTAGCAAAAAATACTCAAAATTTCCTCCCTGCCCATAAATTCATGGGGATCTCAGTTCTCAGGTCTGTGAAAGTATTTTGCATCTCCTGGTCCTGAGAGACCGTGTTTTGTGACCGCATTGTGTATGGGGGAGGAAACAGGGCTTCAGTTCTGAGAGCACTGACCTGATTTGTGGGGAGAGGAGACAGCAATCCCTGCCCCAAGGGAGGTTTGGGATGCTCCAGCATCTATGTTTTTGATCCAGTCTCTTTAAATCTAAATGATCAAAGTAGAGAAGCACTAGAGAAAATGGGAATAGAATATCCCAAGCCTGGTGAAAATGGTAAAACTTCTGGATTAGGAGATCTGAGAGCAGAAAACTGTAAAAAGGGGTTAAAAAGCCATCTGCCCTATACTTAGTGGGGCTGGCAAAGCAAAGGCAGGAGTGGTAGACAGAGAGCTCCTTTCAAAACTGTTTGGCATTTGATAACAGTTAAAAGCAGTCCTTGCAAGTTTAATAGTAAATTTTACTTGGGTGAAAATCCCTCACGCATTACCGCGAGGCCCAGCGTGGGCTGTGAGCAGGATGGCGGCATTCACCCCACGCAGGCAGCACCTCATGGGAGCAGCACTGTCACTCAGAGGAGCTGACCATGACAGCTGGCTTTCTCCTGTGTCAATGTGATCCCACGTGCAAGTATTTCACAGTCAGGGAAGCCAAAGTAAGCAAATGGAAGAGTTAATTTGAAGCTAGACACAGAACAAGCAGCGATGTAACATTACAGCTATCTGGGCTCCCTGCAGATTATTGCCACACAGCACAGCTGCGTCTTGTGGCTTCCCAATGTGCTCTTGAGTGCATGACTGGGCTCCAAGGGCTCTGGCCGACATGATGCCAAAAGCAAACTCTCTCAAACACACTGCAATCTCAAAACGACTATTGGTGCCTCTACCAGCAAATGCACACAGGAATACCCTTAACACAAGGTATGGATTGAGATTTTTATCCCATCAGGAAGGCTTGATGTTTTTTTCCTCCCCTTTCTGTTGGATGTGTTTTCTTGGTGGGATACTGTCACTACGCCTACACTGAGATGACATGAGAACATGATACAGGAAAAAAAGGCAGATTCCAGAACATCCTTGGCTCTTTCTGTCACTGCACGACTAGGGAGGTGATTGTCTGTCAGTACTCTGCACTGGTGAGGTTGTGCCTCAAGTACTGTGTTCAGCTTGGGGCCCCTCACGATAAGAATCATAAAATGGCATGGGTTGGAAAGATAGTGAGGGCCTGGATAGCATCCAGAGAAGGGCAATAAAGATGTAAAGGGTCTGGAGCACAAGTCTTAAGAGAAGCAACAGAGGGAACTGGGATTGATCATTCTGGAATAGGCTCAGGGAAGACCTTATCACTCTACTAATGCCTGAAAGGAGGTTGTGGCAAGGTGGGAGTTGGCCTCTTTTCCCAGGTGAATAGCAATAGGACAAGAATTAATGGTCTTAAGTTGTGCCGGGCGAGGTTCAGGTTAGATATTAGAAAAAATTTCTTCCAAAAAAATGGGTGAGGCATTGGGACAGGCTGAACAGGGAAGTGGTGGAGTCACCAACCCTGGAGGTGTTCAAAAAAAGAGTAGATATTGCACTGTGCGACATAGTTTAGAGCAGTCACAGGCATGGGCTGCTGGTTGGAATAGATGACCATATTGGTCTGTCCAATCTTAATGATTCTTTGATTCTATGATACTACGTTCTCAACAAATCCCCCAGTATAAGGTCCTCAGTACTGACTGTGCACTCAAAGAATATAGCTGTTTAAAGCAAAATACTGGTGCTTACCTGTCATTTGGTGTTGAGATCATTGTATTCCAGGAAAAAGAAAAAAAGTAGCATTTGGTTTCAGAGCTCCACATCATCCCCAAGACACTGTGCCTGACCAGCGGAGTGCCACAGGTGTACTTGCCTATGGACCTTTAATAAAAGTGCAGATTATCCCTAAAAGTAGTAGATGCTTCAGAATCATATCTCAGGGCAGGATCACACTGTCTGGAGATGAGCTGGGAGGAGAGCAGGAGCCTGGACTGCAGGAGCCTTACCTCAGCACAAGAATGAGAAAACAGTAGGAGGAAAGGCAGAACCCATAAGTATAAAACCTCTAATATTATGGGGCTGTTCAAAGAAATCCCATATGAAAATTATGAAAATGAAGCAGTCCTGGATTCAGTATGTATGGAATTCATTCAACACTGTACAGTTGAAATGAGAAGAAAATGACTTCTGTAAAATTAGTATGTAAAATAAAATTTTATGTTTTCAGTTATTTTACCGTTACTACAAAAACTAACAAAAGCCAAAGGCTCCTGATGTATCACCCATATAACTCCTAGCTCCAAGGAGGAAAAAGACCATCATAGAATGAAGTTATATGGCTTGCCAGCTGTAAGCTCCACACACTGTGGGCTAGTACTATTCAGATACGTTATTTCTTTTTAATTATCATGCCAAGAATAATATTTCCTCTGTTATATAACATTCTTGCCCAGAGAAGGAAGAACTTTTTGTTACATGTATATTTACTTTCTCACACACAGTGAAGACATTTAAGCTCAGCAAAATTACTAGGAAAGTGCTCAGGAGGACATGCATTTTGAAATCTACTCTGTTTGCTTTATGGTTTTTACTGAGAAGGGACACACATCAGTGAGAGAATAAAGCATGTTAGAAAGGCACTAACTGAAAAACCCAAATAGATGGTCTTTTCTTGAAAGAAAAATGAAGCAGAAGTTTGAAGAGGATTGTATGCAAATTCTTCTGTACAAATTAAGCTTTTGTGTATCAGAATTCACAAAATATTGAAACTAGGCCTTGCTTTGATAACAGTCATAGCCTCTGTCTTGGATAGCATACAGTTTCCTAGTCAAATTTAGCCTTTTTTACAAATAAATTTATCCAAAATTATTCTCTGTTAACTCCATGTAACTAACACAACCTTAAGGATTGCAGAAAGGAGAAATTGGCAATTGTCAATGTTTCAGACTAATTGTGTGATAATTTCTGTTCAACTTAGCCTTATGTTATCACTCTTTTACCAGAGTAGAGTAGCTAATTCATATAAATTGCCCAAGATAGGTGCAGAATTTCAGTGTAAATATTATGTGTATACATATGTAGCCTTTATTCTTTCTGTCTCTCTACTCACAAACAATACTAATCTAAAATTCCATTTATGAAAGTTTCAAGAAAGAAAATGAATTGGTTAAAAATACCAAAATAAACCAACAGTGATATTCAAACCCTTTCCCAGGCAGTATTTACCCAGCTTTATTTAAAGATTGTACTAAGAGAAAAATATACTTTGAGCAAAGTAATTCATATCAGGAATTTGAGAATGAGCCATCTAATGCGCCCACTGAATAAATGAATCGAGGCATAAAAATATAACAGAATAATAAGTGTAAAACAGAAGGAAAAGGAGAAAAGATGGCTGCCACTGAAGGACAGCTCTGAGAAGTGTGATGGCTCCTACCTTTCATGACAGGCAGTAATCACGGCAATGTGACCCAGGTGGTCTTAGATGTCCCTGGCTGAATGTCATGGCAATGTCACTGCTGCTCTGACATTCTCCTTAGTGCATGACTATGGTTTTGAGAAAAGCACTGTTATTTAAAATAGAAGATTTTAAACAGCAGATTGAAAGCAATCACATATTTTGACTGAGATTTCACTTGCAGAGCTGCTGGAGTAGCCCTCAAACCTACACAGGATCTCAAGGCTGCAAGGCCCCTGTGACCCACTGAGCTGTATGACCGTGTCAGCTGATGCTGGGGAGTTCCAGTGTTTCCTGAAAATATTTCTGATGGCTCTTACTGCTTCATGTAGTGGGCAAGTGGGATAATAACCTGTCTGCAGAATGCTGGGCTATTCCTGGGTACCTGAATATTCCTGCTCACTATCTTTCTTCCCAAAATCCTGCTCCTGTCATACATCCTTCAGTAACAGATGACTCTGAAAGATGTTACCATTTTAATACTTGAAAAAATACAGCCTTAAGTAATCTATGTTTTTCTTAATTTCTCTTGCTAAGAACAGAACAAGTAGGAGTTTTGATCCTGATAAGATGTGAAAACTGCACAGAATACCTGTAAAAGCAAGCAGAATTTAAAAAGTTTTAGTATTCTTTAAATATATATTTCCTTTACAACCTTATATATTTCATCAGTGGTATTATAAAACGAAGAAAACCAAGTGGCAGCATAATATGACAGTGTAAAATAAAAGCACAGTTTAATACCAGGAAACCATTTGACATTGTATGGGGAAGTTACTGAAACTATTTTAAGCAGCTACAGCTATTTTATTTGTGGGAAGAACTTGGATGTTGACATTGAAAGCAAGTTTTTCAGATTTCCAAATACAGTAAATAAAGAAAAATGCTATGAGATTAGAATCATCAACAAATCCCTCAAACTTCTGATCTTTAACATGAACCGACTAATGGATAAGAAAGTGACTTCCTCTGTAGATAACAGGACCCAGATCTTTGAATCAAATAAGTGCACAAATGGGAGACCAGGGCCCTGTCCCTGTCAGAGGCAATAATAAAACTCTACAGCCTGCAAATAAGAAGAAAGGAACCCTTGAAGTAGACAACTGCAGAAAAACAAATGCCCCTCAGACAATGGAAAAACAGCAATTTGACTTCTAGATTATACTGTTGTCAAAATGCGAAGTATTAAGAGAAATAGGATCTGATGATGTTTCCTTTAGAAAAATCACAATTGTAATGGGGCGAGAACTGAGTCACTTCCTCAATTGCCAGAAATATATTCATTATAAACTCAGAACTCTTTGAAATCCTGAAAAATTCTCCAATCAATCTACTCTGTAATTTTAAAATTTAGCAGTGAATTAAGAAGACTGTTCCACTTGAAAAGAGGGTTTCTATCAATCTCATGGACAGTAATATACACCTACAGCAACAACTTAGTTCTGCTTCATTATTGAAATTACAATAATTTCCTTTATATTTTATAACACAGCTCATACGTTTCACACAGTGCTACATGTTTCTAGGTCAGGATCTTGGAGAGGAAACATAAATTTATCTTTTAGAAAGCTAACATTCTCTGGCAGTAAAAATCAGAATGGTAGAAAACTTACCATATCTTTTGCTAGTGCTTCCAAATGCCAATTTTTACTATTCTGTGTGCATAATCTCTACTATATAATCTAAGACTATATTAATATATAAAAAGTATATATATAAAATAACATACAATTCTATGGTTCTATTCTCACATCTAATACAGACTAAGGACTTATTTGCAGCAAAACACCTTTTTCTACTAGCATAGTAAACTTGAGGTTACAGGTCTGAGAAACTTCTTCACAGAGATAAATGAACACCTGAGAAAACATGGATTTATTAAAAAATGAAAGTGTATGGCTCTACTATGTGGCTCTTTGCCAGCTATATGAAAAAATACCTGCACGTGCATGTACAAGTTTTGATTCTAGCAGATATGTGAGGGTGCACACCACTTATTAAAGTGCTGGAGAAAAGCTTTGATCCCATTGACAACTTATATATGTGTGTGCATATGTGTACCTATCATATATTTTACAGGTATTTTAATAATTCACATAGAATCCTTTTTTAAGATGCCATTTGTTTCCTCAAGATTTTTGTGTTTATCACTTAATGATACGCAGGATGACTGAAAAGTTGAGGTGGAAAGGCTTGTAGTTTGTAATTTTTTATGTTTTATTGAGCAAAACACCTGGAACAAAATGTTTGCTCTACTGAAACCTCTGCCAAAATTTCCACCAATTTCAACAGGACCAGAATTCAAACCCAAGTCAAAAGGTGGTCTTAAGTACTGAAAGGAGAAAACACATGCTTAAGGAGAAAACAAAGTTCCCTCATTGTTGGCTCAGATGCAAGATATGGCAAGACAGAGCAGATGTAGCTAAATAGCAGGGCAAAGCTTTACTCGTTGCTCTTAGGTATATAACTGTAATGAACAGTGTCCATGTCCATCTGGTTATAAGAAAAACCAGAACTTCTAAATGATTATTTTAGAAATGTACATCAATTAAGCTGATGAGTCTGAAGATCTTCACTGTCTTCAAATGAAACTTCACTTCCAAAGCCCACCAGCTCCTGGTGGACCAGCAGCAGCTGCAGAAGCCTGGTCTGTGGCTTTCACCTAGGATCCTGTGGGCTGCATCGACCCGATTGACCCCAGAGGCTCGCAACAGACTGACTCCTTCTACACTTAGGTATATTAAGCATGTACTTTAGCTTTCTTTCTCTTCTCTGCTAAGATGGAAAAATAAAAAAAAAGATGTTCCATATTTATCAAAGTTGGCCTCTTTTGACTCCTGCTACTACAGATACATAGGTGATCAAAGCCCAATTGCACCCTTTAATTGCTACTCTCCACTTCTCACTCACCCCAGAAACTGAGTTGCTTCCGTTACTGAGTTATGGCCTCTATAAGCTTTTGTTTATCTCCTTTTCCTCTTACTTCTTCCTTGGAGCCTGCTGTGGGAACAAGTATAGAGTTATTTGCCTGGGAACAACTCAGCCAAATCTTCCAGCAAGCACCGGATAACAGAACTTTACTACTCAAAAATGACACCTAGGCAATCTGTTTTATTTATCTTTCCACTGAGTGTTGATCTTCCACACTATGTTTCTAAAAGCTTCATTCATTTCATTTTTAAATGTCTCAAGAAAAAAGGCCTCCCCAGTGATTTTCCACGCTCTCAGCTCCTCTTGTTCCTTGCTCCACAAATGCTAATGTAGCTGCTCAGTTTCAAACAATCTGCTGGAACAGCAGAAAGCTGGAATTCCTTGCTAGAAAGCTTTAATACTTAGAGTAAGGAGGAGAAATATTTTCTTTTGGTAGGTATGACTTCTTTGTAATTCTCATCTGTAGTTAATGGCAGGGGTTAACAAATGGTACCTATGAGTAGTTATAATAAAAAGATAAGAAATAGTCAGCTTTTCTCTCATAACTTACTGCCCCAGATACTCTGGCCCTTATTCAGCCAGTAAGGCAGGAAAGTATATGCTTCCTTTTGTAAATTTAATCATACTCAGTAAATTCAAAGATGTTAGACTGGGAATAACCCTCATGAGGCTGTGCAACTGGACAGTCTCTAAACTACTTCCTTGGGTTTGTATTGGCTACAGTGATGCCTATTCCTTTCTTACTCCTGGCAGGTATTCTTCACACAGGTACTCTGCTTTCCCCTTGGGAAAAGGGACTTGTCATCTGCCTGCTGACCTGTGTCTCAGAACCTGGCTAATCCTAGCCTTACTCTACCTAATGAATACCCAGTGGTCCTTGTTCAAAATACAGACTCAACAGTTCTTTTCAGGCACATCTGAGAAGAGACAGAAATGTAGATAATTGACTTCACAAAGTAGTACAAGATGTACTCAGCATCAGAAATCATAGTACCCATTTGTATCCTTTAAGATTCCCTACCATTTTCAAGATTTTTTTTTTGCTTATACTGGAGCTCTAGGTCCCTTTGACGTCCTATACAGTACTTTCTTACCAGATCATTGTGGAAAATCAAACTCGACTTCCTCTTCACCAAACAGTGTCATTAATCTTTGTTTGATCTCAGAATTAAAAGAAATTCAGATCCAATAAACCAACATTCTTTCAGCTTTCTGAACTCATCTTAAATTTATTTAAATTCTCAGTATTTCAGAGTGTCTTTAATATTTTCATCCTAAAACTCAGGTATTTTCCTATTTTTCAGATTTGCTACAAACAAGTGCCTTAAGATGTGGCCATCCCTTTTCTCTAAAGGTCTCACATCTGGATGGAATTTGGGAAAGTTTAACAGCACTTCATAAGCTCCAGTGCAGGAAGCCAGAGCAAAGTACAAGCAGTAGAGGGTGGCACTCCCTGATCCTCAAATTCAGTTTATCAGGCATACTAAAATGGAAGAAACATATTAGTTTCAGGATAAGTTCCTATCTTAATTTCCTCAGATGTGCTTGTGTTTTTGCCAGTGAGAGGAGTTTGTCTAGGCCAGTTATATCAGTCTGCACGTGAGGAAAAGCATCAACTAGATTGCTACAATGTCAGCTCTTCCTTGGTGAGGACAACTCTATTTTCCCTGACCCCTG
Organism: Meleagris gallopavo; assembly: GCF_905368555.1. NCBI lineage: Eukaryota > Metazoa > Chordata > Aves > Galliformes > Phasianidae > Meleagris > Meleagris gallopavo. The sequence continues at coordinate 7,570,069 of NC_139417.1, read as the reverse complement.
CTCATTCTTAAATCTTTCCTTTTTTTTTTTTTCCCCCTTGTGCCTTTGTTTCTCATTATTAGTAAATAAATCCTTATTTGCAATGAGTAAAACATTATTCATTATCTCTTGGAGAAATACAATAAAATCAGGAGAAAGAACCCCTAAGTAATTGGAAAAGGGAAATACAGGATTAATTTCTCCACCCAGAAAGGGTATGTTTTTCTCTTCCACTGGCCAGCTGAAAAGAGAAGAGAGCTAAGATGGCTGGCATACTTTCCCACCAGTAATTATGATGTTTGCCGTGGTATCTTGGCCCTGTTCAAGTTCATCTTACATGGAGGGATGCATTCACCCTCAGCTGTTTTCCAAGCTTGTAGGATACAAGCTGGCTGATACAAAAGCCATGTAGATCCATTAATCTGGCACTGATCCCAGGCTCATCAACCCTGCTGCTTGCACTTCCCAAGTGTGTGCTGGCAGAAATGTTTCCTGATACAGCTTTCAGAAATGACCGCTGCAGTACTGAACATTAATGATCTACTCAAAGCATTTCCAACAGCACTTGTGTACCAAATATTATGCTCACACTCTACACCAGGAAGAAAGGTCTGCTTATGTTCTATACCATCAACTGTGCGAGATTTGATGATTTAACAATGATCAAATTCAGAATTTATAGACATCTTTGTTTTAAATTATAACTTTCTATATTTTATCAGATCAGGTGTCTAGTTAATGACACAATATGTTTCTTGTTTGATAAGAATAATAGTGACAAGAGGAGTTAAGAGACTAGAAAGGAGTAAGAAGGAAAACTATGCACATACTCTTATTTACCAGCTGTACTCAAAACAGTACTTTCACTCCGTACACAGCCTGAAGCTGAAATCTTTCTGGAGATCAATACTGTGATTATCACTTGCTTATCTGAGATTCAGTTCACTACTGACATATTCCTTTGTCTTTAGTGTGTACATACATGTACTACATTGTATATTTTATATACCAGGGGCATTGTTTTTATCCAAACTGATAACATCCATAAAATGAAGTCAGGTGATGTATTGCTTCTTTTCTACTCTTCTTTGCCTACAGAATTTTCACTTGTCTGAGAGTTCCTTTACTTTTCTGGGCACGCAACTGCCCCTGCCTCCCTCCTTATGGATGTGAAACATTTTGGTTTGTAGCATCCGTGTTCTCTCAGATGGGCTCTAAAAACAGAATAGCAATAGCCACTTTGCAGACTGCATGTACTTTCCTCAAGATAAGCAACAGTGAGTATAGGATTACAACTCTTTTAAAGCTGTTGTAGTGTACAAACAGTGCACCGGGGGAACACAAAGTCCCTCATTCACATTTATTACCTTCTCTGTGTCATTTCTCACTTACCAGGGCACTTCTTCGTGCATTTGGACAAGCTCTGTGTATAGCTCTGTGTATTTAGACTTTAAAACAAATCATTCATCTGCAAAGTAGTGGTTTATCTCTTAATTTCATTCTCCCAATTTGAATTTTCATTAATCTCTCTCATTTTTCTAGGCTAATGCTTATATTCAGAGGCACTGATGCCAAGGTTTGTTTGATGAGTTAAATAGTCTCACTGCATGACAGATTTGTTTGATGAAAATCACTTTCCTTCCTGCCCGTGCAATACTTTTCCACATTCAGGAAGCATTTTTAAGAGGAGACAGCACTGAAGTAATTCTGCCCCAATTTAAATCCTGTGACACCTGTATCTGAATATGAAACTTACTACACTGAGAGCTGAGAATAAGAGCTCTTTAAAAGCCTTGAAGTTAAGAATTGCACACAGACAGCAGTTAGCCTTTTGGCTTGTGCTTCTGTCCTTCTCCTACTAGATTCAGCAGACAATTCTTTTCTCGTTAAGCAATAAATTAAATGATATAACACTAGAAGTATGTACAGCACTTTTTCAGCTTTTTTTTTTTTTTTTTTTTTTTTTTTTTTTTTTTTTTTTTTTTGGTCAGAAAAGAGACAGTAACCCTGACAGATGTGAATAGAAAGCTGACTTGTTCAGACAATAGCCTGCCAGGTAGCTGTGATATAGATACAAAGCAAGAATGATATACATGAAATCCCAGCTCCATTGAAGTGGATGGGAATTTTGCCACTGATTTGAATGGAGCCAGGATTTCATTGCGAAAGCATCATTTAGCTGTAAAAGTTGTCACTTTGAAGTTTGTACACTCTCCTGCAATCCTTGATGAAAGAATTTGTTATTTTCATATTGCTCAATTTATTTTTTTTTTACAGCTGAACTATTCTGTCCTTAAACATAATTTCTTTCTCCAAGAAATACATTGAATAGTCTTATTGATTTTAATATGACTTTTAGCAACTTTCCCACATTCCAGCAAAGCCTACTTGAGCTGCTTGCTTCCCCTCAATTCCTCTTGTTCTTTTCACTTTTGCCAAAATCATGATGAACACAATTGAAATTAACTGAAAAGAATACGGAATCTTGTTGAACCATGGTACTTTCTGGCTTCCTGATAGCAGCAATACTTTAACATGTTGTCTGCCTTTGTCCTTGGCAATACAGTTAGATAAACTACTTATCTACTGCTGTTATCTTCACTATCCCAAACACTTAAGCTACAAACAGGGGTGGATGCTTGAGGAACTTTTATGTGGTTGTTTCACTGGAGAAAGTTCTTTCTTAGTATCTATACTGTCAGTGTATCTGCCTGCCCTTAGGTTTTACTTCCGGAAATTATGAGGTTCAAATCAGAAAAATCAGAAAAATATAAAATATTCAACAGTGCAACTTGGAATTATGAATCATGACATGTTTCACATGCCATGTATACACAAGCCAGTATAATGAATTTACAGAACAAAGCGCTTTTACATTTTCAGAACTGCACAATGCAAGAAAAAAATTATATAGCCTCTCAAATCAAGCAAAAATAACCTGAGGCAGAATAGAAAATGTACAAGCAACATATTCAGATGGTAGCAATGAAGAAATTTTGGCCCTGAGAATAATATGTATTTCATGCAACACAAGTATGCAGTGCCCTCAGCAGGGACAGTCCTTATTGTCCTTCCTACAGGAGGGAGTGATGAGTGAAGCTGTTTTACAGCCAGATTGTTCTCCACAGAAACGTTATTGAGGAAACGACAATCATTTGGCCCACTATGCCTCTGGGCCAGGACGCAGGTAGGGGAGTAAGGAGACTGCTGAAATAAAGAAGAAAGGAAACATGTTTTATGTTTCCTGAAGGCCGACTAGCTACTATGGCTTTTAAACAACTGCATCAGTCAGCACCAAGACATCTCTAATGCACCAGTGAGAGCTTTCATGGTATTATCTACCTCAGCACCTTAAATCAAACACAGCAGCAGCAGACAAATGTGAATTTCTAGGACCTGCATTATATTTGCTGTATCTTAACACTACAACATTGATTTCCAACTCTAAAGAATCTTATGGGATGTTGGTTCCTAGCGAAAGCTCAGGAACACCCTTACAGATGTCAGAATGTTGGCGGCACTCAACAGATCCCACTCAGTCCAGCTCTGAGGAGGAATAAAGGTGCTTTGGGGCATCTCTTGTAACACTCTGACTTGGTGAGCTCTGGCTGGGAGCCCTTGGGGCAACTTCTGGTCCTGCTTCTGATCACAGAGCATCTCTGAGTTGATGGACTGCAGCCGCTTACTGCTCTGAGGACATGACTGAAAGCGGAAGGCAGTTTTGCTAGTGAGACAATCAAAGGGGAACCTGCAAAAATGTGTTTCTTAGCCATATCCAGGAGAAACCTACCTCAAGAACAAGCCACATGAGTTTAATAAACACATCCTTAAAGCAGTTAACCCTTTTACTGAAAATCTCCCTATGATCCAAGTCCCAGTAGAAGTCTCATTCCGGGCACACCTACAGCTGTCAAATTTGACATATGGAATCATCAAGTTAATCTCCTTCAAATTAAATTGGAGGAGAAAGAAGCTAAAAATTAAAACACAATTGGTTTAGAATGAAACAGCTACTTTATAGTTCTTAACCTTTTTATTTATAGTAAATATTTGGTTTGCCTTGGAGTATTTTTTTTTGGGGGGGGGGGACGTCTGTAATTAATGACACGGTTCATTAGTTACAGGGAAGCTAATGTGGCTCTGCAATACAGTAGTTCACATAATTGTGGGAGATAACTCATTCCACATGCTCAAACATTGTAATTTCAAAATATTTTCCTAATAGTTCTCAAACAGAAATATTTCTAAGTGTACATTGAAAACTGCCTATATCTAAGTAACGTTAACAGAACATAGTTTAAGCATAACATGCCAAGAAGTATTATTTTTGGCTGTAACATAATTGGTATCACATGCTGTTGCTATTTTATATACTCTTTTCCTTTTTGCCTTACTTTTACTATTTTATATGGGCATAGGCATTACCTGAGGGTGACTTTGCATAACAAGATATAGGTGTATGCTAGGTAGTGGAATTTTAGCCAGTTAGTTTTCTTGTTTCAAGCTGCAACAAGCATATTAAGCGCTTACAGACATTAATCTAACAAATATTTCCCTTACACTTGGCAGAATGAAAACATTTTAACACGACATCTTAAAAATTAATTTAGATAGGGAAGTGAAGTACACGATCAAGAATTAAGAAGCAAACACAGTGAATACTCCTATAAATCTCACTTTTGGGTAGGGGGTATTTGACTTTAAGTTTTTCAGCTTGTTAGTCTCCCTTATTTATAAGATCTCCAGAAGCCTCATAACTTACACTTAGTGTCCCAGTGCTGATGGGTCCTTACCCAGGCACTGGGATCAATTAGGCACTCATGGTCCACCCTATAAAATTCTTATGCGTGTGTCCATTTTATTTTATCACAGTCAGATGATGACAAGTATCTCAATATTGTGTACCCAAGCTAAAACACATATAAAAAATCAGAATAGGAATCTTGGTACAGAAGATGACTCTTGTTCCATCCTGCAGCTACTTAGTGGAAAGAGGTATGGCACTATTAGCAATGTAAAATATTTACTTGAGTTCACTCTAAACAGCATTGCTAAAGAGTAGTGTTGTTTTCTAATAATACTGCTGTGGTGATAGTGGGCATTACCAGCTTCATAGATACACATGTGGTATTTGCAATGTATATGCTAAACAAGTATTTTAAAAGATTTTTAGGATTTAAGTCCAAGAATTAAGAGGCTCTCTAACTACTGAAAGAGGCTTTGCAATTCTGCACACTGCAGAATTTTGACATTGCAAATTGCAGAATAATGACAAAAAAGTCATTATGTGATCACCTGATCAGCTTTCATTTGTCTTCCATGATTATGCAATAACTACATTAACAGCCCAAACTGACTCAAGGTCAAATATCAATGCCCGTCATACTCTTAATATTTACAGAAGTAAAAACAAACCTGATCTCCATCCATTGAATTCAGACATAAGTTGCACTAAAGCCAATAGGAGTTTGTCAATCTGAGCAGCATTTGGCTTGATATTTCATGGTTGCCAGCAGAGTGAGTCCTGACCTCAGGAGTGTTTCTATCTGTGTCCCCATTCCAGATGTGGGGACAGCTTGGTTTGCTTGCCCAGGCACATGGCTTGGGTAGGTATCTGGGGAACACATAGAGATCGTATGATGCAAGCAAGTAGGGGACCAAGAAAGATTGGCAGTTCAGAATTATCTGTCCTGTTGTCTCTGAAAGACAAAAAAAAAAACCCAAACAAAAAAACAAACCACAAAGGTGCAGAACTGAAAAAGTACTAGCATGCTAAAATACTTTATGCACGCAGCTGCAAGTTTGCTTTCATTTTGGGAAACGTAAGAGAAAAACTTATTTGGTAAAATGATGAACCAGATAAACTTTAAAAAAAAAAAGAATATTCAAAGGTGAACAAGTGGCTGTTGCAGTTCATGCAGCAGGGGAGGATGTTGAATGTACGCCCCAAAATTTTACTGCTGCATTAACAAAGCAACGAAAAGCATAATTTACCTGATTTATTCAGGTAGTTCTAAAAAGTCAAATTTGGTTAATTTTAGGGTGAATATTTTAATGTATTTTGCTGAGTTGGTTTTTTTTTTTTTTTTTAGTGCCCAGAATAGCACACAACAACATCATTATATGAAAACTCCAAGTCTGAGATTCAATCAGTTGTATCATAGAATCATAGAACTGTTTGAATTGGAATGGACCCTTAAAGGCCATCTAGTCCAACTCTCCTGCAATGTACAGGTACACCTACAGCTCCGTCAGGTGCTCAGAGCCCATCCAGCCTGACCTTGAACTTCTCCAGGGACAGAGCATCACCACCTCTCTCAGCAACCTGTGCCAGTGTTTCGCTGGCTATGATACATAAATAAATTTAAAACAAAACAAAACAAAACAAAAAACCACCAAAAAACAGAATATATTAGTTTTAAAAGCTTGTGTAAAATTAAGCAACTGTCATGTTGACTTATTATGGCCCTTCTTGTCAGCTTTGTTGGTCTTAATTCTTTTTTTTTCTTTAAAATATATTTGTAGTTCCAAATTCACTTTTGGGTTGAAAAACTATTATAGAATATCTTAAAGCAAGGGCCACAAAAAAATCTTTTGTGTGCATCCACATTATAATTTTTGAAGGACCAGATACATACCTTTAAGGAACTCCTTCCATCCTGTGGCATGCTGTGGTTTACACCATGAAGCTCTGGAGCAACCCATGATCTAGATGGAGCTAAACTGGAAGATACATTTCAGAACACACAATGAAGTGTTCCAGCTGATAACAGGAGATTCATCCAAGGCCAGATCACACCCAGAGTTAAACCCTGACTTTATGCTTTGGGATGTCAAATCCTGTGCACCAACTGTGTCATGTTACAGATTTTCCTGCTGAGCACAAGGCTTGCTGATGTAGATGCAGTATATGTTTTAAAAACATAAATGATATACTTTCACTAATTACCGGTGATCCGTTTCCAGAAAGTCACGTATTTCAGCTGGCAAAGGTTACACTACTGTGCTTGATAAATGGAGTATTTGATTCAGTAGTAGAACTACTGTTTTTGTCATTACAATGCCTTAATTATACAGGAATTTATTTGTCCAACGTTTGCCAGGAAGCATTTTAGATATTTTAAATAATACCATTTACAAAAAAAAACAAAAAAATAACAACCAACCCAAACAAAATGGAGATAGAAAAAGAGTATTACAATGAAAGAAGGAGAAGCGTAATTAGATTATGACTAATTCACCATGATTTGTGGTTGCAACCAAAATATTTTGAAATGAGAAACAAAATTTTCTCTAGTTATGTCAGTTTGTTTTGGATTGGGACTTTTATTGCTGAGGAGGGGAGAGCAAAACTGTGGTGTTTCCTAACTCATTTAAATCAAAGTGTTTTTACAGCTTTTCATGCCTGATTCACAGTGCCGAAACTGATGGAACTTGGTCCTAGGGATCCCTGAAAGCTGATTCAATGATAACCATTAAAAATATCAGTACAAACTCATAAATACTTCATAAACAGTAACTGGAATTTGGGACTTTTAAGTCTTTTAAAAGATAATATATGAAATTCAGAGATATGATTGTTTAACTCATGGAAAAATGTATTTTTTTTTTTCCTAATGGAAGTCGCTGTATAGAACATCCAAAAAGTTGTCTCCTTCTTATTCATATTTATGAAGGAAATTCTCCATTTTGAATTTCCTGGTGGAATCCAACTATTTGAGTTAATTTTAATTTCAGAACAGATTAGACCTGAAAACCCAGCTGGCTATATCAAGAGAACAGACTTCCTTGTATTTCCCTCCCTGCACTCCCAATTTTGGGCGTACTGAACGTAAAGCAAGGTAGGCAGACAGTCATATTTACTTATAGCAGAGACGTTGCCAACTTTATAGAAACAACCTTTATCAAAAGATTTTTGTCTGTTATGTTTCTCTTCCTATAATACATGTTGAGTTTCTATTTCTTTTCATATTCCCTTGGATACTTTGTTGATTTTCCTGTCTTGGCAACATAGCCTATCATTATATCTTGTTGAAAATGTGTTGAGTGATTAGAGAGGAGTCAGCACAAAAATAGGAACATCCGTGACTGCCTGTGCCTGGCAGAAAATACCCAACTCTGTGTGCTCCCAGATGCATCGAGCTTGTGAGGCTACTACGTATCATAACGTCAATTCTGAATTACCTCGCAAAGAGTTGTTCAGCAATCATAACAAAGCATTAGACAAATTAGGTTTCCTGTCTCTCCTTATTCTTTTCCCTCTAAACAGGAAGATTTCTAATTACTTTTCCTCAGTAAGCCACAGGTGACAAATACAGGTCTTCTTTCTACTCCCTTCCTTTAAGGGTGTATTCTAAATTAAAACAAACAGAACCAGTTATTATAGATAACTTCATCTGTATCACATGTATTAGCTTTCAGAATACGTGCGTATCTGATACCCTTCTGGTTTTTGTCTTTTGGGGCATTGATGTTGTATTTCAGGTTTCCACAGAATGGCACATCACCTAGAAACTAACTCTTCAGCCCCTGCCTCGATAATTATCAAACAGCTGGCAACCTGCACACTAGTAATGCTTTCACCATTTGACTCAGGTGAAGACCAATTAATAAAATCAATAAATATACCACAACTACAGTTACTTCTCATGTGCATAGCTATCAGCCAGAACTTTGTTCTGTCCCTGGTCTACTAGCTTTTCTGCCTGTAAGTGTAATTGCTGATTAAGTTTATTTTATTCATGATTCTGGGTCCCTTTCTCATAATGGAATTCCTGTCATGGTCCTCCTACAGACTGTCAAGATAAAAGCAAACCAACTACCACATTTTCTTGTGGACAAAACTTTATGTGCTGGCCAAAAGCCATTCATAGAAGGAATACATCAGCTGGAGGCCTTCCTCTCCAGTCTAAATGAGAAATTGCTCCTTATGTTGTCTTTCATCTTTTAAATGTGTTCCAGTCTGATCTGAGCAGCTGTCTACATTAGATTTATTTCTCTGCTTGTTCACGGATGTTCTCATCTACGCTAATCAGTCTTCCTTTTTACATCTTGAGCATTATCTTTTTAATCAAGTTTATTTTCAGATCCCATTTCGTGGCTTTCAGGTCCATCACCTCCATCAGTTCTTGCAGACTGAGTTTTTTGAGCACCATGGTATCCGACAATCTGATTTACTTAGATTTTGGAAGTAATATTAGGTATTCATTTCTCTTATTCTAGATATTCAAAATTACAACTGAATATGCGTATTTTTTAGCAAAATTACAACTGAATATCTGCAAAAAAAAACCACTTCAAAAATACTGACATTTTACTTTGTCTATAAATATAAACACACACATACGTAAAAATAATCCTACACAATCAAAACTTGTAGTGGATATTTATCAGTATTATACTTTCTGGAGGAACAAAACAGGATAACTTTTCTTATGTGCTTAAGATTTTCAAAGTTCTGACTTCTGAGCTTTTCTCCAGCTGAATATCTATGCTTATGGAATTCATGGATGCCATATAGATTAATAGTTAGGGCTCTACTCATTCTGCAGTAATTCATTAATCATTTTGAGTATTATCTATCACAAACCTCCCAGAACAAAAGCTTATCTATTTCCACCATTTAACCAGTCACTTCAGCACAGTGATTACTGCAAGAATTATCTTTACACATTTCTTTTCTGAAAGGACCCAACCCCACAGAGTTCTTCCCACACCAGCTTCTGATCTGAAGCATCAATGAAATGGTTTGGAGCTCACCACAACAGCTTCTTACATTAGGGTTTTTTTTTTTTTCCAATTTGATTAATTTCTAGTTCTGCTTCATTTTTGGGACTACAGAAGATGTACACAATCACACAGAAAAAGCCTCTAAAACAGCAGAGTTTGTCCAAGGCTGCAGGCAACTACTTCACCCACTCAGCTGCAGGGCTGGGGGTGGTTAACCACTCATCTCTTCCTGTGCCTCATGCAAAGCTAAAAGGACTTTGACCAAAGAACCAAGAAGTGTGCTCGTGCATGCTGTGTGTCTTCTGCCCTCTGTGTGGTGGACGATAGAAGCAAAATGCTCTCCTGTTTGGTCGGATATCTCCTCAACCTCCCCATATTGCCAATCTAAGCAGTTCTTTATTCTAGGCAAAATTCCTGTAGGATTCTAAGCATGGGAAAGTATGGAGCAGTTAACCCTGCACTCTCTTCCTCTTCTGCTCCTGCTTCTTTCAACCTTGATGAAGCATTTAGCAGAGTAAGCTGGCACCTTCCTCCTACAGAATGCTGATTTTTTTTATTTTTAGCCAGAATCTCTAGTTTCTGAGGAAGGGCTTCAGCACCATGCCTGTTGCAGTGCCATGTGACAGAATAGTTCACTGTGCAATGTCCTCTCAGGCCACCACTTACTGCATTCTTCACACTCAGGTATTCTACCTCTATCCCCAAATACTTTTATTCAACGGAAATTGTGAGGGAAATTTGTCTCCATGCCTGGGACCAGTAAAAGTCTCATAAACCATTCCAATTTTATTACCTAATCCTGATTATTGAGTGCTTTGCTACTTACCTGTAGCTTGCCAGGGTTTTGGACCAAACAGAAGGTTTAAACAGTGCAGCAGGCCTTGAAGTGGAAATAAGCTTCTCCCTTTCTTTGCTGAAAAGAAAGTCTACTGCCATCAATGCCTGTCACTCCTCTGACATAAAAGTGCATTTCTTCAAAAATTCTTACCTCCTAGCAAAAATCATGCAAGTTGCTGCTCTTATATTACTGTACATCATGGCACTATAATGGAAATCTTCAGAGTATCTTAAAAAATGAAAATGGATAGAGAACAAGTTTGTAAAAGCCAAAACCACAGCTACAAGTCAAATGCAGTGGGAGGCTTTCACCTACCATACTCTGGTGCTACAACAGTATTTATTACAGAGTCCTCTCATTGTTGCAGTTAAAGCAGCTAAAAGGTGCTGTTTCACAATCTGGGAGCTGTGCTTTGAGATTATCAGTCTTCATTTCCCTTTGATCTTCAATTCAGGATCAGACATGTGGGCCATGGGGGTGTCTGTTTGAGCAGATCTTGGAAGCAAAGTCCCAGCACCAGCACTTAGTTTCCTACCTGAACCAGCAGCACGATGGGCAAAGGCTGCTACATGCTCACTTACTTCCCTTATAGTAAAGGGAGAGTGCGAGAGATACCGGTTTAAAAAATGACTTTTCTGCCTCCATTCAATAACATGGGGCAAACAGATGTTAATGCTGAAGTTTTGTTGTGATTTATTGTGGGCTTGCCTTGGTAGAGTTCAATTACACACATGAGAAAAAAATAATGAAACCACATAAGCACGGCTGTTACTGCTCAGGACAGTTATTGTCAGGTTCTTTGTTTGTTTGTTCATTTTTAATTGAAGATGCTTAGGCATTTAATAGCTTAAGATAGAAAGAGGTCCCTCTGTTGGCTTGTGTTCAGACCCATTTGTATTCAAATGCACATTTTGCAAAGAATCTAAAATGAGCACATATTGAAGTCAAATGACACATCAGATGCAGAGCATAGCTCTGGAACATATTGTGTATATAATCTCACTGAACTGGGGTTGTGAAGCACTGTGCTTCATGGGGAAAAGTCTGCTCCAGCAGACACACATACATATGCGTATTTTTTAGCAAAAAAGCTGTTCTGTGAATGCTGAGGGAAATGTGTATGAATCTGAACAAGCCTTCCAGTTTACTGCATGTTGGATCAAGGCCACTGACTGTCATAATGCAATATGAAGGTTAAAAACGTATTGAATAGAAACAGCTTTTTTTAAAGAAAGTCTCTTTCTTCATCTGCTTTTTTCAAAGCGACTAATCAGACAGATCTGACTTATATTTCCGTACGAAAGCATGTTGCTATTTATATACCCTTAAAAATTATGCAGCTTTACAGTTGTCAGTTTGAAACAAAAAACAACAAAAAAAACCCAAGAAGTCAACATATCACTTTAAAGTAATGATTTGGGTTGGAGCAACGGTATTTATTTTTGCTAAGAAAAAATTGCTTTTTACCCCTAAGGAAGTAATATTTTCCATGGTGGGAAAGAAGTTACAATAAAACCACACTAAAACATTCTGTCCAAAATTGCTGACCTCAACTTAATACAACATAATAGCTACCTGCATTGTTGTACTACCTGCAGCGTTGTACAAACTGCCATCAATGTCACTTCTGTGGCAAATAGGCCATCCTCAAACTCTGTTGTGCTTTTTATCTGCAACTTGTATAACTTTTTATGAAGTAATGTGCAGTGACAACTGCCAAAACACAAGCATCTTCAATATGCCATGACAGGAAAAGAGACTACAACACTTTCATAGAGAGGCACTGTAATTGTACTTCAGAGCTAAACAGGAAATAAGAAACCAAGGCGTACAGTCCGTTATACATAATTGACCGATCATCAAAATGACCAAATAAGTTCAGGCATCAGTCTTTGTTGCAAACACCACTAAGGAAGAGGCATGTATTAACTAAACTTCTATATTTTATTTTCATTTCAAACCATTTTACTAGAGTTGCATGAGTTTGCACGAAAAAGCCAACAAACACCAGCCAGGCAATGCACACTTCAAGCTGTAGAACCATGGGAGAACTCCATTAAAGATGCTTGCTATTGCTGTTACATGTGCCTCCAACTTGGATTTGAGAAGTCCTGCTCTGTGTGCCAAAAATCTAAGCAGGCATTTTAAGATGGACAGTTTAAAACAAAACAACTGAAAGTTATATAGTGTAGCCCATCCCAAATGAACCCGAAGCACTTTTCCAAGCTATAAGACTAACTTCATTAGCCTTGTGTTAGCCAAGTTCCTCTTACCTTCAGCTAGAGATTTCGCCTGTGCAAAGGCAGTTAGAATTAGCCCCTGCAAACATGTGAGGAAAGATGAATGTGAGTAATTAACTCAAACTGCAGCTGCAGAATTAATAAAATGCTCCCCGCAGAACACCTCTGAGCTCAGCTGTGCATCACACGCAGGTCTGGCAGTAGTGGTAAATCTCACTGTAGAAATGGCACTCAGGCACTGATCATCACCTACTGGGCATTTCTCATTTCAAGTGTCACTGAGAAAAGTGAAAGGGAGTTGAATTAAACCATTAGCACTGATTTCTGTAATTCATCAACTGTGCACTTCTGTCTTCGAATGAGTAGAAGATACTGGCCCAATTTATCAGTTCTAGATCTTATCTAGAAATGTTGCTACAGTTTTTATCTGATTTCCCCATTCATTACTTATGTCTGTAGCACTAGCTGATTGTGATTGGATGTCCTTCTTTCCTGAATGCGTATTCAGAAGATTTATTCACTTTTTGCGTCTCTCTTTCTGAAAGTTGCAAAGCTCTACTGATATGCTGTACTATTGCTTAATGGCCAAAATCTAGGATTAGAAAACTACAGTTAGCAGTCCAAAAATATATATGCCTTCTAGCTATTTTCCCATGCTTTGTACGTTTGTTCCAGAACACAGATTGATTTGTGTTTTTCAAAAATTAGAAGGTATTTCTCATAACAGTTTTTTTAGATGTAAATAATCTCTATCTACAGACAATTCTACCTGCAGATGAAATATAATCAGTTTTGAGGTGAAAGGTTATCAGTGCATCTGACAACATATGTTTAAACTGTCACAACTAAGGAATGAGCACTCACCCAAAATCTTTCTGTACCTTTTAAACTATCCAAACAAGATTGTAATATCCACAACCTTCCTTAACAAACATGAGGATTAACCCTGTGCAAAACTCACTCCTTTTCTATTCCTTAACAAGTGCCAATTTCTATCAAAGAACACATGCTTCAAAATTCATAGAAAAGGATGCGTCTTGCAGCAGAAAAAATTTCTTCTCAGTAAGAGTGTTCAGGAACCAGAACAGGCTGCCAAGGGAATCTGTGGAGTCACTGTCCCTGGACTGTGGAAGCGTTCAGGAACTGTGTAGATGTGGCACTGACTAGCATAGTTTAGTGGACGTGGTGGAGATGGGTTGATGGTTGGACTGGATAATTTTAGTCATCTCTTCCAACCTTTATGATTCTAATTAAGAATCTAATGATTCGTCTATACCCAGAAGATTAGAACACTAAAGCTTCCTTAATAAGAGATGACATTGCCAAAGAACTTATAGATTCATGTTTCCTTTCTTCAAAGCAAAAGGGGATGCCTTTGTCCATTTTAACTATAAAAGTATGGTACTAGGAAGTCATGTTCTCCTCTGGGATAGTTTGAGTTCTCTAATTCAAAGCTGGTGTTCAGCCCAGGCTCTAATATCTGTGAGAAAGCAGGAAGACTTTGTGCACTAACAACATCATCTGTTAAGTAGGTGCCAGCATTCTTTATCAGTCCACTCTGCTAGAGTTAAGGTCTAGTCAAAGGTGCACTTGCAGCAGCCTCAGATGGAAATGGCAAAGGCTCCTAGTACAGATCAGAAAGAAACAGTTAATCTCTTTGCCTGCAAATTTGACCCAAAGAGGAATCCTGACCAAGCATCTTTAAAAAAGGGGGAAACACCAGATTGGCCATACATTTATTATTATTTTTTCCCCCGCTACAGATATACTTTCTGTTATGTTAGGAACAGGTTTCAGCCACTAAAGGTCTCCCTCTGACCTCAGACTTACCCCACAAAGTGCTACTGGCTGAATTGGACAATGTTGTTTTAAAGCTGGGTGGCATTAGCCAACTGAAAGTCTTTCAGATTATACCTCCTAAGTAATGGCTTGTCTACACTGGGAAATTTACCAGTACAGTTTTATTGGCTTAATTATAACTGTTATAATTTAGTTATAAATATAACTCTCTGTTTGGACATTCATATAAGGAATATGAGTGCTTATGTCACTTTGAAAACTGTATAAGTAGAAAAAGATATCTTAATCCCATACTAAATATATCCAAAGTAGGAGTTACACTGACCAAACTGATGTAATTACAACTGGTATAATTATACCACTGTAACCAAGCCAGTGAATTTTCCCCTGCAAACAGTCCTTCCTCACATAACCATGCATTTGTTAAGAGGATAAAGCTGAAGGAAGTCTGGGGAGTCCCACCTGCCAGTTTCCTTGGGAAAAAAATGCCCTTCATCACTTACTGAGATTGTGCAGCAGATGACACTGACACTTAAGATAATATTTAAAATTACAGTGGGTGATAGATGTAGCATCAGTAGCATCAGCCACAAATATTCTGAATTGGCAATTAGACCTAAGCAAAATGCCAGCATTTAATAATCAAAAGTCATCAGGAACTCAATTCACTTCTTAGTGAAACAGTAGCACTTGTAATAGCTGACCAGCACTGGCTCAAAGCAGAGAAGTGTTCCAGTTGCTCAGTGCTCCTCATGCAAAAATACATGGTTACACGCTGTACTTAGGAAGCTATTCTAATACAGTATTTTCTCTCGTTAGGAAACATGTATAGTGTGAACTGAACAACTCTATTATTAGTTTACTTGTTTACTTC
The DNA here is from genome assembly GCF_905368555.1 of Meleagris gallopavo. NCBI lineage: Eukaryota > Metazoa > Chordata > Aves > Galliformes > Phasianidae > Meleagris > Meleagris gallopavo. The sequence goes on along the minus strand of NC_139417.1, from coordinate 7,554,609 downwards.
CTCTTTAAGCTCCTGGAATGCCAGATTCTTATGTACAGACATGACTTCCCATATATTATCAGTGTTGTTTTTCATCATATTGGCAGAGTTGCACAAAAATTGTAATCTGTTTAAGTTGATATAATGCTGAAAAACTTATGAAAATTTTGACTCACATTTCTAATTTAATTATGTGTAGACTAATGTGCCACTGCGTATTTTCCATTAACATTTTTCTCAACAGATGCCGAAACAGAATTCTAAAGAATACACATTTATCTTTAGAGCCAACTGTTAAAACTGGTAATACGTAATACCTTGTAGACCTCTCATGAAGTTAGAAACTTTTTTACAATGTCACTTGTTGTCTATCACTAATATAGTTGTAGCTCTTGAATTTCTGTTTATTCCACTGTACCAAAAATATCTCACCAGGTAGAAAGCTGCCTTCTACAGAAAGAAAATTAGCTGGGCTACATTTTCTCAGCAGTAGACCTTCTGAGTATCTTCAGCTGTTCTGTTCAAAACCAACTTGGTTATGTTTGCATGATCTCAGTTGTTTTTGATTGTTAAAATTTAAGAACTCCAATGTAAAGCAAATGAATTTCAACCAGCCAGAAACCAATTCCACCTGGAACACGGGTAGACTGCTCATGGCATGGGTGAAGATAGAATGACATATTGCTAACTTTGGAAATCCAGGAAATCATCTCCTGAAAACTCAGGAAGATTTACGCCTTTCTAATCCAATCATAATTCACTTCCATAAAACATGGAAGGAAATCCACAGAGAATCATTCAAGGAAATTCTTTGAGCAGACATATGGGGAAATTCCTCAGTAAAGGTAAAAGGTCATATATTATCTTGAGACAACTGAATTGTAAAAAAAAAGAAAAAAAAAAAAAAAGGGAACAATCATGGTCTCCTACCTCTATAAAAAACTTTTGAGATCAGTTTAAGGTGAAAGAAAAATGGGAAAACACAGCAGCACTACAGATATAAATAGAATTTTTTCCAGTTGTGTTAACCAAGAAGCTAAATTTACTGCAGTTGAAAAAGTTATCACAAGATTGAACGTGAATCAGCAGATCTTAAGAACAACCAGGAGGATAACACGTAATTTAAATTCTGCTAAGAAAAACAAGCTGTAAATTGCAGAAATCTCAGTAACAGTGATGTTCCAGCTCTACATTCAGTGGCCAACTCAAACACCCACTATTTGCTGTGAAATATAGAGTCAGACCCATATATACTCTTTTGCCATCTGAAATCGGTATAAGTAGGTGTCATTTGTCCTTTCTGATACATCTTCCAGTAAGGGAAAAAAGCATTAAGAGATAAATCGGATTTCTTTTACTCCCCTGAAACTAAAGGAAAGATGAATTGGCAGGTAGATCTTAAAGCTCTATACTCTATTCAGCGTTTATGAGCACAGTTTTCAAGTACACCACAATTCAATTACCTTTAAACAGTCCTGCCAAGCTACTTCAAGTGGAGCACAAAATGGTTTCAGTGCTAAGGAGCTCATGACATGAAAGTTCATACCAGACCTGAAGCTCAATCCTTCCAAGACATCCTAGAAAGGTTAAACAGAAATGGAAAAACTACTGTCATCTGGTTTCCCAATAGATGCTCCTTCTTAACAATTCTCCCTCAGCCCATACATTATACATCTTAGAGGCAGTCCATCTAGGGAGGACAGATGCAATGAAGTGTAGGGAACCTTGTTGTGCTCATATATGGATAGAGAGAATGCTGCTGCACTCTTCAAATTCATCAGGGAGAGAAAAGAGACAAGGATTTACATTCTCTGTTGAAGATTGGTCCAGGAGATTGTGAAAGAGCTATGCTGTCACTTGAGAGGCCAACTTGAAATATACATGGGCCATAATATTTCATGAATTATTGCACTCCAGTGCATAGATGTAGACAAGGTTAAGAAGGTGTAATCAGAACCAGAATGTAAGGATGTTCTAGGATGACATGCTGCTTATCAATATCTGTGTAAGCTCTTTATAACGTGACTTTTTCCAGAATTAAAGTGTGTATATATATATATATATATATGCATAGGGATACATACACACAGACATATACATCCTCATATACTGTGAAACTGATCTTTTTAGATCTAAAAGCAGTAGACAGTATGTAAAATTCCCATAGAAATTCATGAAGGTTTTTTTTATCTTCTTGGATCTGATACTAGGGTTTGGTGGTTTGCTTGGTGTTCTGTTTGTTTTGTATTTGTTTTGAAAACTCATGGTTAAAAGTACGTAAGGACAGAAACACAAAATGCAAGAATTTAAAAGGACCTGCAAGTCATAGCAGAAAGATCCATCATGATAAAACCAAGAAGAAAAAACAGATGTAGAGCATGGTAGTCTCTAAAGACTGGAATAAAGAATACTATGTCAATTTTATATCCATTTGCTTTCTCTTTTCTCTTCATGAATGCTATTGATTGTGTTTCTTCAATGACTATTTGACTACTAAAAAAAGGCAAAACATGATCTATTGATATGCCAGAGTGCTGCCCGATTGAGAAACACCTGTTCTCTTTTGTTTATGTGAGAGACAAATATCTTCCAGAATACAGTGTGGGTAATAGAAATCCACATTTCTAGAAGTTCATTAACAAATGGACCAAAATACTTTGCAACGTTACAAAGCTACTTACAAAATTCAGATTTTTTATCATAGGTCAATATCCTCTTCTTCCAAGAAGTGAACTTTTAGATATTACACTTCAGGTTAGACACAATTCAAGAACTTTAAGAGAAACCAGGGGTTCTGATAAGCTGAATCTTACATGCCCTATATGCTCATTGGTAGTTTTACCAGTAGGTCTATATAATAGCAAGGATATTTCGAAGAACGTAGCATGGACATTTCTACTGTCTCTGACATGTCATTCTTCTCTTTCAAAAGATCATAATCCTCCTTAAGTCAACTGTGTTACGAGGGAGATTGTTTTTTGTGCGTGAATCAGACAAGGACTAGAAGGCAGGGAAAGGTGGATAAAGCATAAAGGTTTTTTTCATGTTTATTTTACACATAATATATTTCTTTTTTTTTTTTTTTTTGCTTAGGGTATCCTCTACTATTAAATCTGTCAGATGCTAATGAACATAGGGTTGCTGTATTTGGAAAGGAATGAGTAGGACAAATTTCCAGGTTTTCTGCCATGAATATTACAAGGATAAAGCCTTCTCTCAAGTGAAACAGTTAAGAAATTCATGATTTGCCCTAATCTGAAACAGCATTGCCTAGAGGTCCCAAATGCAGAGTTGAAAATATGCAAAAAAATCTTTGGTGCATTAGGAGTTGTAGATCATTTACATGCTTGGCAAGGCCATTTAAGACCATTGTTTACTGTTAAGAAGTTCTCAAGTTCTCAAGAAGTTCTGCAAGAGTTTCTGAAGGTTGCGTAGAAAGGAGATTTTTGGTCAGTTCTATGACTTCCTGTAAGTCCTTGTTTAACTTCAGCAAGTTCTCGTTGTCGGCATTCCCAGACAAGGGAAAGATACCTTAAAATGTGAAACTTCTAAGTATCTTCTATTAGAAAAAATCTTTCAAGATAGGCAGATGTAAATAACATATGACATAATGGACATAATGCCATATGACAAAAGGATTTCATGGTTAAAAAGTAGACTTAAACAATGCCTCTCTAAGACATCATAAAAAAGTTTTTAAAAGTTTTTTTCTTTTAAACAAAATCCAGAAGATTTCTGCCAAGAAAGGTTTTATCAGCAAAAAATAGCAATTCTCCTTCTGAGATCTCTGCTCATATAATGATGGGGACATAAAGGATAATAATTAAATACCCCTTAATGAATCCATACTTGTATGAATTTTAGTGTATCAAATTAACTTCAGGTTTTAAGCAGAATTCAAAACTTTTTCTTCACAGTTTCTCTGGATGATAGACTTCCATGGGGCTCTTGAAATTATCTATTGAACTTTGGAAGAGCAAAGAAGAAAAAGCAGGAAGAATGTCTTCTTTAAACCAAAACATCTTTCTGAAAACCACAAAGTTCTAATGATGGGAAATCACAAGTCTCCATTAGAATGTTAATCACTAGCTTGTGTCCTGCTTTTTAAATCTGTCAGAGAAAATGAAATTACAAAATTAATTGTGACTTCATTTTGGTTTGGATGTTTAGAAAGAAGCAATATGAGCAGGTTTCATTTTCACCAAATTATTTCGCTTTCATGTGTACACAGGAGACAGATGTACCTAAACTGCTTCATTAGATATAGCTGATAATAGGATATTAACAAGAACTTGAGATTCTATCTTACCTATTGTACATGTCACAGTAATGCCTCAGAAATGGTATAAGAAGATCCAACAACACAGCTGGATGCTTACAAATTAACTCTACCTCCCTCCCCCAAATAACATAAGCAAATGAAAAAAAATCTCATTTTCCAGTTAAACCAAACTGATCAGTGCCAGAACACTAACAAAGAAATGAAAGAAAACAATTCTTTATTTCCTGTCTCAGGAGCCATCTGCACATTTGCATGTCTGCCAAAAGCATTCTTGATTAATTCAGCTATCCCAACTAGCCCCAACTAGTCATTCTCTATCAAACATTTAGCACTTTTTCTAAGACATTTAAATAGCTGATTCAAAACACTTCTTGCTATGAACTGAAATCTGATCTTCCACTTCTTCTGTAAGTGAAATATGCAGCATGTTAAAGCAGCAAACTAAATCCTAACATAGTCAAACAAACCCAGCATTAACCACTTGAACTTCTGGTGTGAAGGTTCAAATTTGACTCGGAATTGTCAACAGTAACCTTTCTTACAAGACTGTTTTAAACATATGTAAGTGCAGTTCAAGATCACATTTGGAGCAAAAAAGATGCCAGGTTTGGAGTTTGATCTTACAGAGGCTCTAATAGCTGTCAACTCCTTATAACCCTCTGTAAAAGAATTCAGTGAGAGATAACCATTCCTGAATGAACTCCTCAATAAGAGGATTTTACACTGCTCTGACATAACTAGAAATTTAGCCTCAATTTCATTTAAAGTAAATATAATACAGGCCTTTCAATTACTATTATCACAAGAAATACAACAGCTTTCCTGCCACTTATCTTGATCCTGCACTGATTTTTGTCTAATACATTTTTGTTAATTTGGGGGGTGAAGTAGCTACAAATCTGCATACACAAAGACGCCCTTATGTTGCCAGAAACTCTCAGCAGCAGAGTAGAGAACAAGTTAGCTTTTGACACTTGGTGAGATGTTGTACAGCAGCTTGGCATAAACACAATTACCTGGCTCTATCTGCTAAAACAATGACCAAATCTGTTAACAATGTGGAAATGGAAAAAGTATTGTTAAGATTTCAACATCTCATACCTTGGATGGTCAGATCAGTTCAAATCTCTATTGGCTAGTCATAAATATGGCCACCTACAGACTTTGCAGAAAACTGTTTAAAATTTAGATATCAGCCTCTAATAATTTTTCTCTGTTTATTTAAGGATGTCTTGGGAAAAAAAAAGAACTAAAGGAAGTGATTAGATAAGTAAAATACCTATATAGATAAATATAATAACCTTCATGGTGAAAGAATATACTATGCTTACTCTGATTTCAGTTTCAATTATATCTAATCCTGGAAGTGAAGTTTCATGTTCTTAAAACTGATTATTGAAAGTCTCCTAGCTTTCAACAAATATTATGAATAGTATAATTTTTAAAATATACTGCATATATTTTGTATATATATTTCATAATACTTGTTATGGAAAGGCAATATAGCATTGTTGTTTGTTTCTTTTTTTTTTTTTTTTTGTCTTTAACTTAGATCTAAGTGAAGTATAATGTAAAAGTGCCACTAGTTCCACCTCTGATAGAAAAAATGTCAATGAGAAAGTCAGTGGTTTTGTGATGAACAGTGGGCTTTGAAATTCTTCAAAATATCTGCTAGTCAGAGCTATGGAGATTTAAAATAACTTTTACTGGAAATACAAACAATAAAACTACATCTAATTCTTTGACTAGTCACTATGGGAAGGAGGAGGAAAAAAGTCTGAAATAACTGGAAACATATCCTTTCACTCAGAGCATCACAGAATTGCATGATTCAGTATATCCAAGTTATAACATCCAGCTTCAAGAATACCATTGGGAAGAAACAAAGAGCTGACTTTTGAAGATGATGTAAATCCTCCTGAGGAGCTATAGGAAAAAAAAAAATATATTGGCAGAAATAGGATCTGAGCCTAATGGCCAAAAGCTGAGAGAAAACTGCCTTCAGACTGGACTGTAAGTGATAAACTCCAGTGAGATCTTCTGTAGATGCTATATATGGGAACCATATCTCTCATTCTAAGTACATACATGGGAGCTGGGCCTGTCAGAGAGTGCACTGTTGTAAACCAGATAAACAGCAAGACAGCTAAATACATACTTGAAAAGTTCAGAACCATGGGGAAGAATTTGGACAAGAAGAAAAAAAAACATAGTAGTGGAAGGATCTTGGACAGCTCAGGGAACAGAATAATCAGGCAGGAAAATAAAGTAATCTTAATATTTTCCACAGTTGCAAGATTATGAAGCACTCTTCTGTGGAAAACTTTCCAATTGTGAATGCCTATTTACATTAAAGTTGCATGAGTGGGAATCTGTGAGGCACAGAAAGTGCCAGGATGTAAAAGTCCTTGGAGGCCAGAGGCAAATGGAAATAACTGCCTTATTCTAGCCTCAGACTTTCTGAGCCAAACTTGCATTCTGCACCCAAAGGGATAAACAGACCAGTGCCTTGTTCTGGGGCTCTTGCTATCACAAGAAAACCAAATCAGTCTCTTGAGGCCATTTACACAATGAGGGGAGGGATGGGGTGGGAAATCACCTCTGCTTTCAATATCTTCCTGCCTTAGGCAATCACCTGCTTTGCCGAGCATATATATTGCAGAATCAGCCCTGGCAGCACAATGCAGTGGGTCAGGCAGTCTCAGTGTCATGGAGACAATGAGAAGAGATAGCACAGCTGCAGAAACCTGCCCTAGGCTCTCTGGCTTACAGGATTTCAGAGGTGTGTTTGCAGCACTGACAGTTATGGGCAGTCAGTTTTCCCCACACAAAGCCATTTGAAAATAGTGTATCCATGCCTGGTCCTGAGCTCCCAAACATCTTTTTTCGTATCAAGATTAAAGTGAGATGAGGCAGCTGGGGTTAATAAGTTGAAAATCAATGCCATTACCAAAGAGAGCAGAAAAGGAAAAAAAAAAAAAAAAAAAGAATTCAAACCCTGTAGAAGCCAAAGCTTTCAACTATGCCTCTTGCTGTGTAGAAACACACTGTACAATTTTCCTGGTTCAGTTTGGGTTTGACTTCAGATCTAGGGAGGTAAAAACTATGGATGATGTCTGAATTTCCTGTTTATTAAAAAAATGCATATAGTTTCATATATGCAGCTGTATATATGCATAGCTATACATCTGTTTTTTGTTCCCTGCACTGAGCTTTGGATCAGACCTTTTTAGCATGACATTTTTAGGATTTGAAAGAAGTAGCATTTAGGATTAGTGAGGTTATGAAATTTAATTTCACCTTCTATGACATGCTATAAGCAATGGTATGACAGCACAGAACCACTTCACCACATCTTCACACTTTCTCCATGTTTCAGAGCTAATGATGACGTACAGAAGTTCAACAGACAGGAACATTCCTGTGCATTAAAATGAGATCAGCTTTTCTGTAAACCTGATTCAAACAGCCCATGGCATGCTTTCTGCTTGTGTCAGCTAGTTCTATCCCAGAAAACTCATTATCATCATTTCTGTGTTTGGACATCGGCAGTTTGTATGGAAGCTGTTCTGATCTGAAAGCTGAAACATCTCTAGTATTGTATTAATATAGATGCAGCCACTTAGATCAAATAATTAAGAGATCTCACAGCATTATCACCATACTTCTGTTGGTCTGTTTCACACACTCGAGATTGATGGTGGCAATGCAAAAAAAATCAACCTAGATGTTATTGACCAGTCCTGCTCAGTTGAATAGAGAGGCATGCAAGGATCCAGAGATCTGAACCCAAAGCAAAATCTTCTTCAACCACTGACTTTCTGATGCATGGTAAATTCAGGTTCATAAAGTTCGATGAGAATTAATTCAAAATTAAAAAGATGTCTTCATTAACAAAGAAATGACAGCTAATGAAATATGACTTTACACTTACCAACTTTGTTGTATCATTGTTTAAACACTAACTGGCTTCTGTACACCAGTACATTTTGCCTATATAAATTTCTTACTTCATGAGAATAAACTGCCACAGTTTTTCTGAGCAATGTTCATTTATATACTCATATTTTCATCTCTTTAAAAACACTGTTTTACATTGTCACATCTTTATCTCTTTCATTACTCTCTTGCTCCTTCCTAGTTAGAAAACTGCCTCCCATTTCTGAAATTAAGGAATGAAATATTATTAGGTATTTCCATCTTGGTTCAGTAGAAATAAAATTTCTCCTACAATAGCTTTCTTTTCTCTGTGAGCAATGATGATTTGCACAACAGTCAGAATAAACATTTTTTGTGCAGAACGTTTCAATGTCTCTATTAAGACAGATTTCTTGTCTACTTTTACTAACAGGGAATAACCACTTGGTGTATAAGCATTACCATTTAAATTGCGCTGAGAAAAAACAAGTATCAGACATACAAAAACATTACAAGGATGTAGCATCGTGCATACTGGAAACTCAGAAGGAAGATCAGAAACTGAAATACTATTAAAAAAGTACCGAGATTAATTTTTGAGAGAATAATGGAGGATGATAAAAAAACACAACAGATAACTGCACAATATTTGTGTCAATTCAAGCACAAAAAATGCCTTGATCTTTGCGGAACCAGAGGGAAGTACCAGTGTATTTGAACCCATTAAATCATTCAGTGGAAATTTTACTAGTCTTCCTCCTACTAGCAGCATGATCATGTTTAAGATAAAGTCTCTCTCCCAGCAACATTTGTCCCCTACTCTCACCTAGGATACACAGCTTAATGTTAAAAGCATTCTTACTTCCAGTTAGGAAACTGCAGTCTTCTAGATCAGATTTAGAACAGTGTCATTTTATTTTGTATCTAATGCATTGCACTGTTAGAAGCTGATGGCTGAGAAGGGTTATTCTCTTGACAGAACTTCGCCTCAGATAAAAATCCGAACACAAACCAGAGGTTAACATACCTCAAAGATCAAGATCCTCAACAAACACATCCATAATAAGGACATTACTACCAACTGCAAGAAAAAATTCATTATGCGATGGGTAGAATGAATATTAGCCTTTGTGCAGGGCTTTTAAAGACAGCAAAAACTTGTTTCCTTTATCTTCTTATTTCCCTTATGTAGAAGAATATAAGGCCTAGAATTAAGAAAGATTGGTCTTGATCTTTGCCCAGTGAGGGTAAGCCTCAATGGATTCTCAGTGAAAACCATAACAATTTCTGCTGACACAGATGCATTGCAAGTCAAACTTTCTCTGCTTATGAATTTCCAACAAGTCCTAGCTGAGTCACTCTCTGTAGGGCAGAATATTAACAGAACAGTATCATCCTTTTATACACATTACAAATTGTAACAGATGAAAGTATTTAATTTTGCCATATGCAACCAAATCAAATGATCCGATGTAAAGCTTGCCCAAGTTAGGGAAAAGGCTTTAATCGGGCTTTGGCTCACTCTATAAAATGTGACTAAGATATTTTATAGCTATTTCCAGAAAGCAAAACTTCAGTATAAATCAACACAGTGTATTACCTGCTCAGCTTCATCTATGCACATGTGTTTCCTTGACTTAATAAAAGCTATTCTGCCTTATTATAAAAGCTAATTCCACATTTTCTTTTTGTTATCTTTTCAGAAACAGGCTAAGAGCATAAGAAAAACACATTTGGTTTAGTTTATTCCCTTCCCATTATCAATTAATTGAACAAATATATTATAGGACTTAAAATGCACTCTGAAACTGTGATTTTAATATACTTTATTGAAAAAGTACACCATTTTAAATTATTTTCAATGGGACAAAGCAATGATCATCTCTATCTACCAAGTCCTTTTTTGATGAATCATAACTACCATATGCCAAATTCACATCTGCATGACTAGCAAAGTAAAAAGATAAATCTTTTTTTTTTTTTCAACACATCTTTAAGAATTTATATCACCAACAGTTTAAAATCATGAAATGCTGATGCTCTGACTATATTTCATATCCTCTATGTTGCACCATTTCCCAGTTCACAGTTTATCCATGTATTAGCATGCCAATTGAACACATCAGTCAATGTCACCTTGAGAAAATTGTCAATAGCAGAGGAAGAAGAACAAAAGGAGGCTTAGCGCTAAGACCTGGGACACCACCACATTCTCTTGCATTTTCCTAAAGAGGAAAAAAGAAAAGAAAAAAAAAAACAACAAAAGATAAACATAAGCCAAGACTTCCAATTATGACATATGAGAATTTATCAAACTGCATAAGCAGAAGACGATTGATACAAACCACAAAAGGGGTGAAATTGATACATTCAAAAAATAACACAGGTATTCATTTTCATTTCAGCAAGTTAAGCTGCAGACTAAAAGCAAGCAGGATCAACAAGAATCATACAGTGCTCCAAGCAACATTTTAGGTCTCATTCTACATTCCATTACAGAACCGGAGGCACTGAAAAATTACTCTTGTGTAAAACGGGAGAAACCACTGCAGAAAATACTGCAGAAACCACTGTAATTGTGTCCTGTTCACTATCAGATCTCCTTACTGTCCAACAGTGCTATGGAGAACACAGGGTAGTAAATATGTGTAGTGACCTGTCCCAAGAAATACTATGTGTAAATGTGATGAATATTCCATCACAGCTGATACTGTGGAGTTAGTTTCCGAAATAAAAAACACTAACACCCAAAGTTCCCAGCCATCTCTAATGAGGAATCCTGCAGCGAGTGCTCAGACAAAATGAGCTGCCATATTCTTGGCTACAAATCTGTGCTCATGTCTTACCACATTCTATTACATGACATAAAACAGTCTACAAAAGTAACAAGACAAAACACTGTCTACAGGAGTACTAAAAAATTTTTCTGCGCTTACAATGCCACTTGCTTCCTTTAGTAAAGTGTTCTGAGTACTTTGAATATTTTCTGATGAGTTTCATCTTATAAGACAGCTTTCCAATTTGCCTTTTTAAAAAGGAATACAACTTCTACTAGAGACTAAAATAATAATAACAAAAAAGTAGAAACTTACTTCAGGGTGATATCCATGGCAAGATTCTGGACGTCTTCTTATCTTCTGAGATTTTAAACGCTCACACTTAAGGGATTCATTATGTACTATGTAGTTAAGGAGAAATCCTCTGAACATTGCGTTTAAATATCCTGAGTTTATTTGAGTGCTTTGAAATGCATGCAGTGAAAATCTTTCAACTCCTCACTTTTTCCTTTTATTCAAAGATCCTACGTGAGGTGTGTGGTCAACACAAGAATAATAATGTAATTCTATGGCTTTCTCCTCAGTGATCCATTGTTCAGACAGTATCATTTGCACTAACACTATTAACCTGTCTTTAAATAATGCCTGTAAGAAAAGCACACTGCTTTTGATAAATTCCAACTCATTAGAGAAAACAAAGTATACAGAACAGCAGAGAATAAAAAGTATGACAGCTAAAAATCAACTGCTATCTTTAGTTTGATCTTTTTTTATATGTTCGGAAAACAGGATTCTGAAATGGTTCCAATGCTCCAGACTAGTCTTAAAATGCTCGTAAACTTGGGGATTTCGGAAGTTCCAATATCAGGACTTCTATCCTCAAAAGGAACTTGCATTCTTAGTTCATAAAGTGAAGGAAGTCCCACTGCCTAAAAATAGAGACTATGACCTTACGATACTTAAAAATGCATATAAGTGTGTTTGCTTAAATTTTATTGGCTGTCCTAAATACCTAAACATGTGAATTCAACTTGAAAGTAACTAAGAATGCATTCTCAGCTGGCTTAATTTCAACTAGCCCCAGCTGTGATGCATTCTTTGAAGTTCTTAAGTCACTTTATGTAAGAAGAACATTTTCAGTGTTTACATCTTGAATCTCTTCTTGACAACTATGCAAATAAAAGGATATATCTTATTTCTATAGGTGCCATGGTAATTGGTGGGACTGAATCACAGAAGCATTCGTTATCTACTACCACCATAAAAAGATTGCTGCTTGGGATTTGCTGGATTACAAAGGACCTGCAAATTAAAAGAAAATAATTAATGGTAACATTTTCTATATATCTTAACAACGGGTTTTATTAAGGTATTTTGAGCCTGTCAACAACACCTGTATTACAGTCACAAATCTCACTGACTTTATATATTGTACTAAATCTCTAAACCTTGTAGAAGAAGAGGGTCTTGGGCAATGCTGTGCTCAGCTGATAGAATACACTCACCCATTTTGTGATGCACATAATGGCTGGTACACAGGTAGAATGGAACACAGGTTAATTCTGATGCTGTGTTAATGCCTGTCACCTTGAATTGGAACATAGCTGAATTGCACAGGAACTTATCTTCTTTTTCTTTCCTTTGATACTGAATCTTTTCTCCGTAATTAAAAACTAGCTATGTATTTATGATCTGGAATTTTCAAGTACACATGAAACCAATCAGCAAAAATAAAGCAGGTTCTTCTGCAACCAGATGGTAATAGCTCCAAGTCCCACTTATCGCCTCTAGAATCACGTCAGGGGCTTTATTCACTCTGGATCTTTCACGGCATGAAGCAACATGAATTGTTGAAACAGCTTTCATCTGGCCTCCTGAGACTCATTTTATTTCTAGGCCAATAAAATAGAGATTAAACCTCAAAATTTTCATAAGGGAGGAGATTTATTTTAGAATAATACCAATTATATGGTACAAATATGGTGATAACTCAGGACTACAATCAAATTAAGAAAAAGTATGCAATTGAAAGGGAGAGAGAGAGAAATAAAGATATTGCTTGTAAGAAGGAAAGCACCCAGGGGAGACTAGGGAAGGAACCTGTGGGCACAGTTTAATGGTCCACATAGCTGCAATGAGCCAAATTCTTCAGCACTCACAAAGAGAAAAGAGGATGGTTGAAGGGCCAAAGAGGCATTGTTTAACCCTTTATTTGAAATTCAGAACACAAGAAAAAAAAAAAAGCTTTAATGTTCAGAGACAATTTTTCATAATTTCTTAAAATTTTAGATCAGAATTTATAGGCAATATTTACAATTTCTGCCAATACAATTTTTCATAATTTCTTAAAATTTTAGATCAGAATTTATAGGCAATATTTACAATTTCTGCCAATACTCAAGAATCTGTGAAATCTGAATGTTTCAGGAATGAGGTGCTTTTCAGTGTGGTATACTGCTAAATGCACAGAATCTTAACTGAGGGTTTGAGAACCAAGATGATGTGGAGAGAAGGAGAGAAACATTTTTCCTCAGATATCTTTATGTAAAATACATATTGCCTTACTAAAATAACTCTCTGCATCTTCCAAAAAACACATAAAATGAAATTGTGGAAGGGGTGGGGAATATTTGAACTTAGCTCCAGAAAGAAAAAAAAAAAAAAGAAATTGGAAAACCTGCTATAAAAATGTTGCCAACAGAAAGATTAAACACTTTTCAGTATTTTTTAAACTTACTAAACCTCCATTAAAATTACACTTAGAGTGATCTGCAGTGTGTTAGCTTTATGTTTATACATGAAATATACATTTATGGAATACGTAAAAGGTTGAACTTTATAAAAGCACCTACGAAACAGCTGGAGCATGTAGCAAGACTGACATCATTGTAATGGAGCATCTGTAGCTCTGTGGATTTGTGTGTGGGAGAAATGGGGCCAATAAAAGGAAAGGAGGGAAAATTCTTAACAGGGAACAACCTCTGAATTGTATTGAATGAATTTCTCAAAACTATTACAAATAATTGAAACTTCAAAAGATAGGGGAAAAAAAAAAAACCAACAAAGAAAACTAATTTGATTTTATTCCCAATCTGGTTCAATTTGGACATTGTACATTTAGAAATATTTATAATATTTATAATATTTATTGAATCTTTTAAACTAGCTCAGAAAATGAGATGAAAGACATAAAGAGTCATCACAATTAACTTCAAAATGATTCACTCCTCTTTGAGACCTCAGGAGTAACTACTATTCTGTTGTACCCAACGTGTGACTGGCTCAAAGACCTTTCCTAACAACTCCATTTGTGGCCCTCAGGTAAGGCCACAAAGCATGTCAGGAAGCATGTCAGGAAGTGTGCACTATACAGCTAGCCTGAATGTTGCCATTTAATAAAAGGAGTAGACATTCCCCATTTTGCATTTCATTTTTTCTTTCACTCACACGATCAGGTGACACAATACCTCTACAGTATACGGTACATCTTCCACATAAAAGAGAAGAGAGAAAATAAAAAGGATATTGATGTTTCTACCTATTCATCAAGCTGAAATGAAAAGAAGGAAGCATTGTGATTCAGAAGAAAGTTTTCACTACAGAATTATGATGCTGAGTAGATTATTACATGGGATCCCTGACAAAATGGTCAGAAGCTATAAAGGTTAGTAGAAATTATATTCTACAGAAAATTTTGCTAGAAACACTTATTTGGGTGTATATGTATGGATTTATTGAAATTAAAAATTAAAGAAACTGCAAGGATTAAATTTATCAGGTTAAATAAAAAAAAAAACCTTTCTAATATTGAAATTGTAAAAGATTGATATCTACAATTTACACTGGTTCATTTTACCAAACATTGGATATTTTTACAAATCTATGGTCTATTATATTTTCATATATATCTTTTGCACATCTATATGTATCTATAGTCCTATTACAGACATTTATGGTAACTGCCAAAGAACATGTGATTGTCATCTAAAGAACTATAAAAATATGAAACTTTTGGCTCACTGAAATATTTTTTTTCCACAGCACATAATAAAATTTAAACAAATATTTTTTCTGGAACATCTCCTTGACCATGCTAAAGACAAATTCAAAAGAAAACTTTAACTTTCACAAGAAGTAAATGAATGTTTTTCCCTTTCACAACTATCGAATCTTATCTTTCAATGAAGTTGTGAAGCCAAGTGCATGTCCTCACCAGTCATTGACTGTGAAGTCACTGGCAAAGGATTTACATATCACCAAGTGAAGACAGAGGACTGAAGACAGAGATTCAGTTGAGCAAATAATTAGGGAAAAAAAAAAAGTCTTATTTAGCTTTCTTTTCTAGTAATAGAGTGTGCATGACCAAATTATACTTTTTTCAGATGTTCTAATTTAAGATCATTTCACAGACAAGAGATATTACCCTCACTAGATCATGGGCAAAGAAGTTCCTTCCAACCATTAGACTCTCCAGTTGCTTTGTAACTATTTGGATAATTCACATGACACTGCTTCCATGCCCACCATCATCCCAGCAGCATCTTCTTTTGGTGTTCAACATTCAGCTTCCATGCTGACATGCACTTGCATATTTGAAACTCATTTTGAGAGAATGAACATGCCAGTAAGTCTCAGGAATTGAACAGTCAGAGAAAATAAAATGTGTGTATACACAAGTCAGAAGAAAATCTTTCCTTTAAATACTGAAATATTCCACCAAAATGTGTCACTGTGTACAGCCTCCATGACTGCAGTGGAAAATAAATCTACTGACAAAGTAATGAAAGGGGTTTTGTCCTTTAGTAAGTTCCACTGTAAGTCTCTTAAGTTAATATTATAATAAGCATTTCTGAACACCTGCTGGCTGAGATTGTCCTTTGTGTCTCATAATATGAGAGTAAACAATCAGTAATAGGCTAAGGACTCCTCTTGAACTTTATTGCTGCGTTAACAAATAAAAGGAAGTCTATGTTTAATGCTTATATTTAATGTTTATGGAGAATGTTTTGTTTAAAGGGTAAAGTTCTTTTTAAGTTAAGTAAATCTTTTGGTCTGAGCCTTTTTCCTTTACAACAGTATCATCATCGTTTGACAGTCACTGCATAGCAAAAACCTTGCATAAGTCTCCATATATGAAACGTAATTAGCTGTTGTGGTTCCTGTTATGTTGAAGCCACACTGAGTCAATAAAAACCTTATTAATAATTTTTGCTCTATCTTTCATCCACTGAGAAACTTGGTTTATTTAAAGTGCCAGTCCAGAGGTTCAAAATAGGCTAGAACACAAGCAGCCTCTTCACTTTGCTTTCAAGGGGAAGGAAAGGAACAAAGAAATTTGATATCTGAATGGAGTAGGGAAAAAACCCTATTCATACAAAAATATCATATTAATGAAGAAAAACTTAGAGAGGAAACCTGCAAGAAAGTCTGAATTTTAAGTCAGAGCATTAGAAAACACTTTTCACATTCACACACATTTTATCTTTTCCTTTCTAACCTATTTTTGTATCAGTTCATATAGAGCATCTGCACAAATATCATACAAAATGAATTGGAAAATAAAATTAGCTCCATGCTTTACCTGTAATTTATTTCTCAGTTATGAAAGTATAAATTAATCTACTCCTTGAACTTCTTGAACACAAGAAGTTGGAATTCATTCATAATTATATTTGTTAAAGTTGTACTTATGAAGGCATGATAAAGCATGCTTTTAATAAGTGAGTTATAATTTCTTAAGATGGCCTGGAATTTTTGAAGTGTCATAGAAGAGCTGTAATACACAACTTGGAGAGCAGCTGTGCTGAGTGCTTGTTGACTTAGGTGCCTATGTTAGAACACTAACTGTCTCCAATCTGAACAGAGTACATGCAGACGCACAAAATTTCAAGGACAATTCAGACCAGGAACTTGGCTTTGGTGATCTGATTATCCTTGCCTTTCTGTCTTCCTCTATCTTTAATGGCAAAATAGTGACCCTATAAAGAAGAGCAAGTTGAACTTGGTGAAATGCGATATCTAAAGCAAAATGCAGATCACAGCATTTGTTCTGAAACATCTAGCGAAGTGTATTCAAACCTGATTTTCTTTTACATTTCAATCTCTTCCTTTTGCTTGTACGTATGAGAATTTTCATAAAGTTAAATTTATTACATATAATACTGTTTCTTAAAAAAACTGTTGTTTGGTTTTCTTTGTTGTTTTTTTATTTATTTAATCAACTCATTTCAGAAACGGCAACTCTATTTCTTCATATAAGAGTTACTCTCTCCTTTAGAGAGGAATAATTAGAAAATACTCTCAAGGTAGTGGAGTAGGAATTGAGTGAACACCATCCTTGCTGCACAACCCTCTTTCCACACCAAGTGCTTCTTTCTTATCCCATTTTTTCTTGAGACTCTGAATCCCTCAGGTAGCAAAGTATTAATAAGGCCACTGAGAGACAAACTGACTTGGAAAGGAGGGAGATGTTCAGAGTTGTTTTCTGGACAACCTGATATTCATGCTCTTCAGTAAGCCACTTACTGCCATCTCTGCTTAAAGCAGGACATTGCTTCATTACCACCTGAATTACAAAGCTCTGCGTATCATAGGCTTAGCACCTTCTCTCTTAGGCTGGCTTCAACCAGAAGCATTTTCCTAACATAACCGCACCCATAACAGGCAAAGCTAAGGTAATACAATTTCACATATTCAGCTAACTTTTACTTAAGTCTTATTCAGCTAAGCTAACTTAATGTTTGTTCACTCTCCACTGTTTGACTGTAACATCCAGTATTAAAGGAAATCAATATCACTCTAAATTGGCTTAGTCTCTGTATTTCCAAGCAGGAGAGCCAATCCATTTCTTTGTCCACTGGCCCAAATGCCATCACTGGCTGAACTATTTTTCATTTCCTGGCTTAGAATCATGCTGCCATTATTTGATGGCCAGTGACACTGCTACAGGACTTGTTTCAATGACTAAGAGATGATAAATCTCTTGAGTAGCATTCAGCAATTTTTGATTTTCAGATCAGTTTTCTCTTTTGCTCTTCAGACGACAAAGACTGAAAAATGTCTAAGGGAACAAAATGAATGACAAGGAACAGATAACTATAATGATACAGGACAAGACTATGTTTGTGGAAACAAAAAAGTAGAAAAGGTATATTCCCCTTATTCTGCAGTATGGAATGTTCCTTTGAAATTTGGAGATAATTTGAATATGGCAATAATATTAAACGCAATTCAATTTATTTAAATACAGTACTGCATGTTTCCAATTAAAACTTAATTTGTTTTATCATAGAAATAATGCACTGTTATGCTTTGTTTTAGGCCACATACCTTCAGATCTAAAATTATTGATCTATATGGCATATTTTACAATCAACTTCAATTTTTAAATTTTTTTTTTACAAAAATATGCTGTTATTATGCCCATGCTTATGATGACAGATGCTAGGAGTCAAGTACAAGATCGCAATAAACATATGGCTTAGGTGGGATTTTAATCCTATAAACATTTAAATGGCTGTTTGGATTCATATGTAATTTCATGATAGTGAGCTTTAACAGCCTGATTCAAGGAAAAAAATCCTTCATGTATGTTTTTCTTTTTTTTTTATTATTTTTTTCTGTAATGATGGCAAGAATTCTAATATTATTGCTTAATGTCACAGTGATGACTGTGGGACTTACAGTCAAGTTATGATTGGAATAAAATCCCATTGTTGTGTTAGCATATCTTTCCTGCCAATACACAATCATATCAATCATTTTTAGGAGGTAGTAAAAAAGTTATTTTAGCTAGCAGTTGTTTTGGCCAAGAAGAAGAAGCCTACAAAGCCTGGAATAATTTCACTATGATTGTTTGAACTGAAAACAATTAGGGCAATATTTTCAAATTGGCAACCTAAATGCATGCACAAAGACTTCAAAAAATATTCTGAATTTTCCTGGTATTCAACTCAGCCCCAGATGGGAGCTTGAGCATCTCTGTAAATTCAGCCATTTCCCTCCAGGCCTTTCAGTGTATTTTTTTCAGCGCAGACCAGCACTATAGAAGTTTGTATGTTTTGGATCAAGATTAGTTGTTACTTTGGGATTACATTTCATATATGTCAAATTTGATCATTCCTATTTTTTTAGAGAAAGAAAAAACATACAAGCATCAGGGTAGAGTAAGTGGAAAATATTGTGCATTCTGCACTCAAATATCTGTTATTCACATAACTATTGGTTGCAAATGTTCAACCCTAATGGCCTGGAACAAACTTTAACCATTCAACTGAAATGCAGATATGTGCCCAACTACTATCATGCGCTTTCCAGGCTGCTGGCCACAATTCCAACCCACATTTCTCTCACTTATCACAATTTTTAAATGAATGAATGAAATGTTTATATCACACTCACACATTGGGCTACTTGTTTTTTGTTGTTGTTGCTTTTTTTTCCACCAAAAATAAATGGTGTTAGAGACTGGAACATCTTTAATGCAATTTATAAAAATAATACGTATGCCAAGGATAACAGTTAACAGAGCAGTTAAACTATATGAAAAAAAAAAAAGACCTAGTCATTCTATCATATAAAAAGAGGCAGATAAGCTCTCTGGCTCAGGCCTGTAACCTGAGCACAAGCTAAAATATTGCTACTACTACATATAGCCTTAGTAACTTGAGAACAACTCGGTGTCAGTATAAACATACCTAATCAAAGCAAAGTTCAGAATGAAGCAGAAAAATGAACAGTATCATCCTCACTGTTGCTGCAGGCTTAGAATACCAGAAAGTTGTTGCATCGTTGGTATCTACTTTGTTTCATAGAACCGCAGGATCATTAAGGTTGAAAGAGACCACTAAGTTCATCTAGTCCAACTGTCAGCCCTTCCAGACGGGAAAATCCAGAAAGGCCATTCATCTCACATTATCAGGAAATGGTTTCTCATAAATAACTACAGCTTGAAAAACAGTATCTTACTAATCCCACACTAGAAACTTTGCAAACATTCAAAAGTTTTGAATACATAGAATTTGAAATTTACAAAAGGACGTTGTATAACAATGAATTTGACAACATCCCTCAGCTTTCTATTCCAGCTGTCCACATTTGTGACAATGTATGATAATATAGAATTTCAGATCACTAGGATTAAAGTGAACTGCAAAACTTTTGCAAAGATATCAGACTCAGAATTTCCACTGACTTTAAATATTAGTCAAAGCTGATGTCTGGACAAATCTGAGCTCACTTGAGGGTGTGGTATAACGGTGAATCCAGAGGCAGAGCGGCTACCTGATTTTGTGATAACTGTTTAAAACAATGGGCATAAAACAAATCATATCAGAGGGTTCTTATAACTCAGGTATTGCTTTTTGACAGTTAGCAAGAAGATAATATAATTTCTGTGTTAGGCAATGTGTGTTTTTTAGTAGAGCTTTTGAGCCATATTCAAGTAGCTGTGGTTTATATTGAGAAACATCTCAGATATTTTAAAATGTTAGATAACATCTAAGCTGAATTCCGAATATAAAGATTGAAAACTTAGTTGATTTCCTGTGACTTATAAAGACTCATAAATATTACAATATTGTAAAAGTCACTGTTGTATTGCATGTCTGCTAACTATTCTTTTCCACAGCTTTATGTCTAGAACACACTACCAAGCTGCAAAGAAGCAATTTATTCTGAAGACTATTTTTCCAGTATAAATAAACCACCTGCCTCAATGCCATGATATTTAGCTACTGGGAGAATTGAATTCTAGAAATACAGAATGTAATAACAGCAATGTCAGTTAAATAGTATTTTCTTAATGACTATTTAAATTTTTATTGATTGATCATTTCTACCTGTATATAAACAGAAGAGAGAAATTCTGAGAAAGGATCTGTAAAGAATATCTGTAAAGAATAAGATCATATGCGTAAGAAAAATACAACTTTGATGAGTACTGGCTATCCTTGCTTTAGCAAGTAAGGTGGCACAATAGCAACAGACCTATTTGAAACTTGCAGTAATAAAGAACTAATGTCTACCTTGTTCACACTGTAGGTGTGTATTTCAAACTTGCTTTTCTTGTTGCTTGAACAAAGCAACCATTAGTGGTAATATACATTAAAATTTTGACCTAATTTAATCAAGAAGGAATCAAGCTGGCATTCTCCAGGACTGCCCTGATGTAAAAGCTGAAGTACAAATAGCAAAGATGACCAGGATTTTCATTCAAAAAAATCTAATAAAATCTAGAACTAAAATGCTCATTGGATGTTTCCACAGTGTGCTTTACAAGAATGTTGTTTGTATAGATATGAAGCAATGACTGGGATGATCACATCTGAAAGAATTATGTGCAGTATCTGTCATCGTCTCCACATATGTATTATTTAAGGAAATTTAAAATTCTGTATTATTTAAGGAAATGTATTAGTGTTCCCTTGTATGGAATTCAAATACTAAGATTCATGGTCTTTTAGATTCATGGTCTACTAGATTCATGATCTATTAAACTCCGAGGTTCACTATAAAGAGAAGTGTTAAATGTAAAGATGCCTACACTGCGTATGTATCATTTTTCATCAATCAAGCTGTGTTATATTGTAAATATATTACAAACTGACATGAGTTTCCTAGTATTAGCAATTCTTCACAAGTGTACCTGGCTTTAAAAATTCACAGCAGTGTTTTCCAATTTTAACAAGTTTTCCTCTTCCAAATCATCTTTGATATGTATATTACTACTCAGCTGAATATATTATGACATTCATACAACCTTTTAAATCTCCTGTCATTACAAAGCATCCTTTCACTGTGTCAGCTTCTATCTATCATTTGTTTAATATTTATTACTGCTTGTTTAAAGTATAAAATTATGTTACTTTTAAGCAGTGGTTATATTTACATTTTATAGCACTACTGAGCTTAACTATGAACACCGAATGGCGGAGATCACCACCTTCCCACACATATGTTTTATATGTAAACATCTCAAGCAGTTCAGCTGTGGGCTATTTGGAAGATATAAGTATGGAACTGAAGAGCTAAGAGGTGGAGTACACCTCATCCTACTTGTCAGGGAAAAAAAAAAAAAAAAAGACACTGATACTAATGAAAACATCAATGGATGGAATTGCTAGAAGTCTGCAAGATGCTAGACCCTGCATCTCCAGAGTTTTAAAGTACTTACAGATGGACCATGTGGCCAGTGCTATGAAGTTCCCCAATGAAAACGTTTCACATAACTGCAAGAAAAGACCCCTGAACACTTCCTCATTTTTCTCTTTCTTCTATGAAATCCTCATCATATTCATTACATATTCCTTGTCATTAAAAACATCCTTTGAAAAAACAGTTTACTGTGGTCAGATTTATTTTTTACTTTAAGTTTTGATCCACAGTGATCTTTTATTCTTTAGCCTTTTCAGAACTGCTGCGATGCCAAATAAATTGCAAGAGAGAAACTGAATTAGCAAATAGAGATGTGCATAGCTTTGTCAACTACATAATCAAACTCCAAGGTATTTGTTCCTTTTGGAAAGCTTGGACACAAATAAAAACCAAGAATAATAATGAATAACTATATCCAGTTTCTTAAAAGAAAATAGTAATTTACAGTGTTTCCTAAACTGGTCATTAAAAATATATGTTATCGAGGGGTAGAGATAAAATTACACACACAGTGGCTTTAAATTGCACCTGGATGCCAAACAGTGTAATAACTGTTGCTTTTGGAGTGAAGAGGAACTTACACAACATACAATCGTTGACATGTTGGTAACATGATATAGGATTTTACACTACGTATAAAGACCTTTAATAAAGAATTCTACCAGTCTAGATTGCATAATTTGATACTTTTCACAAAGAAAGAAAGAAAAAAGAATAGTCTTTGAAGGTCTCCTAAATTTTGATGCTTTTGGTTACTACAGGATTCTTCAAAAGCTGACGTTGCTCCAGAGACCTCTTAACACATGGATATTCTGCAAGTCTGGAAGGTCCCATTTTCAGACATGCACTTGAGACTTCAACAACTAACTACTGAGGTATGTGAAACGTTGACTTTTCTTTGTAGATGCTCCTTGACTTAAACAAACATCTAAACAAAACTCAGAGATTAAGATCCGTCCACCACTGCCAAGGTCAGTGTAACTACAGCACACCTTTGATCCAAATGGGCATAGGTCAAAGCCATTTATGTGCGTGGTATCAAGCGTACTTGGCACGGTTACCGAAAAACAGCCGTATAAAACCACACAGCCTAACCATAAAGTATAGTGAAATACAGAGAACATTTGCTTTCCTTCAGGGTCATATAAGATGGATACAGTAAAATGAATACAACATAAAATGTCTTCGAGAAGACTGATTATAATTTACTGCCCAAACTACTCCAGGAAATCTGCAGGAGTATTCTGATGTATGTATATAGAGCTCCAATGAAAGAAATAGGCCCTTGATGCTTTGCTTGTTTTATGTGGCAAGCTGATTTGTTTAGAAGTAAACTAGCTACATCTGAAAAGGCAAATGATTATTTATTTCATGGGAAATTGAACTGCATATTTATTTACACATTTTAAACACGATCAAGTACAGCAGTTTGGCAAGCTTCTACTGAGGAACAAATGCAGAAACATTTTAGCAAATGATGGTATAGCTCAAGATTAAGCAGTTTTTAAAAACCATTACCATTTTAATGTCTACAGACTGCACCATTCCTGTCACTAATATACTCATGCCTTAAACAATTTGAATCTAATTTGTATTGTTATTTATCTTTTACTGTCAAATAAATGCAGTCAGTGGACAAATCTTGTTTCCCACTTGACATTCACACAAAGGGTTTAGCAACATCCCTGATCAACAATTCCATCATGATTGACCTCTTTGACCTCTGTTTATTGACAATGAACAGAACACAATGCCCAGCGAAATCTGCAATACCTAGGCCACTATTTAATTAATTAAACAATTCCTATGAATTTAACAATTAATTTGCATTTGATACACAGCAAAGTAAAGGGAACACTCACATTTCATCCTGCATAAATAAAACTAGTGCAGAAGTCTTTCCTCAAGTTAGGATGATTGTAGCTATATATTTCCTTGTTTCTATACTGAGGATATACTTCTCTGATTTTTGCTTTTATTTCTATTTTATGTCTTATGTTAATGTGCAAATAATCAATTGGAAAAAAATCAATTGGAAAAAAAAAGCAAAACATTTATTTACATTTATGGTACTGACCTAGTGGAGCTATAAGTACTTCAGTTCGAACAGAAGGGCACTTTGCCTTTCTGGGTCACTGGTAGTAAGGCCAGATTTTTGATCTGCATTCAAGTCCAGCATATCATCACACAAGAACACAAGAGGTTAGAAGGGCAGATTTTAAAACATTTGACTGTGGGACTGCTGTCTGATTTATACATTCATAGCTTCTAGGGTTGCACATGCAAATTCGGCAAGCATGAACTCAAATGACTCCTTGCAATTCTAATACCCATACTTAATGTATTAATAGATTATTTTATTTAGTAAGTTGCTGGACCTACAAAAGAATATTTATATCTACATTCATGAGTTAACAAGAGAATTAATGGTACTTTCTCAACTGAAACTAAATGAAAATATTGGAATTCTCCAAAAATTAGATTTGCAATTAGAAAAACTTTTTTTTCTGTTTGTTATAAAAATTGTTGAGTGGATACATTAAAAACATCAGGTAACTGATTTTGGTCAGATAGATGATAATCCCTGCTAATTTATAACAAAAATCATAATTCTTAGTGGTCTTGAGTATCAGCAATTAAACTGTAATGCAAAGAGCTGCAGAAAGCAAAAACTGGTCATGTATCTAGTGAGAATTGCTGGAGAACTTTAGTTGACATACTTGCATTAAAAATTGGCTAATTTACTGCAGCAATACCTCATAAAACTGCAAAAGCACTGAGATGCTATGTTAGCCAAAGTGTATTTCTGACTCTTTAGCAGCTCAAGCTGCCATGGAACATTTATCAGTCCATCATCTCACTTTTCTCATGTACTGCCTTTCTTTTTCTCTTTCTTTCCCTCTTTTTCTTTCTCTCTTTCTTTCTCTTTCCTTTTCCATTTATCTTTATTTTTCTTTTCTTTTTGCTTTTTCTTTTCCTTTCTTTTTTGCTATAAAAGGGATTAGCTTACTGGAAAATATGAAAGCAATTCATATTTTTAAAAAAATCCCATTTTTTTCCCTTTTGTTGACAGTACATAGAAAATGTGGGCTGACTTATTTTTGATTGTTCTTTAAATAACAGATTAATTTAATAATTGCCGAGATATAGAATAACAAAAAATTATGGGGTTGGATAGCCAAACCCTGACCCTAATGACATTCTTACGTTAATTCTTATTTTCTTTTAGGTTCCTGCTTTCTTAATAAAACCTATATTTTTGAAAATCAGTTTAAACACTGCAAATTATTTCAAAGTAGCATTTATTTTTTTGCTAGTAAGAGGTAAGTTTACAGTAGAGAGTATACTTTATATATCTTTATACACTCAGTGCCTGACTCAAGGCCATTTCAGTCTATAGGTGCATTTCCATTTCTAGAATAAGTTTTGAGAGATGACTTGCAAAGGTAATCCAGCCATTTATGAAGTAATTAGCATAAACCACTAAGTGTGATTTATTTGCGAGGAGATACTTTAAGTTTAAGCATCCATCATTAAAAGTTAGAGTATTTGTAAGAGCAAGGCTTAGTTTTCCTAACTACAGCTGGTAACTGTTTCCCTCTGATTAAGCACTGTGAAGCGCTGAGTATTCCAAGACCAGTAATAGCAAATTCAGTTTTGAGTTAAACTGAGACCTTGGCTCTCACCACATGACCCTCTTAATGATGGCTTTGACCTTGTTAGCAATAGCACAGTATTTGTACTCCAAAATGTCTTATCTAAGTAACACTCTACAATTTCAATTAACAACAGTCATCATTTTTACTTCTGCTCTAGAACTATCTTTATTTTACTTTTTCAGACAAGGGCTCTCTTGTGCCTGACACTGTAGGAAAGAAAGATAGTGACTTGAATAAGTAAACTATGACAAAAATTTCCTTGCAGCAGAGTACTGCACAACTTCTAGCTGCAAACCAGTTCACAGTATACTGATCTTTTACAAAGTGTACTTGAGAGGAAGTGGTTATCCTACAATATTAGCATGGATAAATATTCAGTTAAATATTTACATACCTCTTCTTCTAATTGTAACAAATGTTGGCAAGTATACATCACAAATAGATTGAACTGTAACACAAATCCAAGGTAGGCACATAGAAATATTCCACTGTCTCAAAGGGAGGTGATTTGAGCCCCACGTATATAACAGACCTTGTTCGGATGTGTTCACGGAGCAAAGCATCAGTTCACATTTCACTGCATATAAGGCTGGACCCTAATTTTGAGTGATTGAGCTCATCATTCTTAAATTACAAGTGTTAAGCAATACACTTGCTAGTAAAAATATTTATTGATACTGAGACCATGAAACAGAAAACTGGGTCAGAAGATGTAGGTCTTCAAAGGACTTTGGGTCAAATTCCTTAGCTGTTCTGCGGGAAAGTGTCTGGGGTTATAACAAAAATATTTGGAATCCAATGTAGTCTGCAATCTTAGATGCAATTTCTAGATTATTAATGACAGTGGGTAAGTGGTATAATGAAGAACTTTCCCATGAGAATCTAGCAGTTCTTCTGGATTATTTCTTTAGGTTTTGCTATTGCTTGTGGAGAAGAATAATGGGTGCCTTGAGATCAGTTTGTAACTTACAGGGTTTTCTTTTCTTTCTTTCTTTTTTTTTTTTTTTTTTTTGTTCCACTGTGGAACACAAAATGTTTTTCTATGAAAGAGATCGTAGCGCATTATTTTTGAAATACTATAATTTTCACTCAACGCAGTTTCCAACTCATTGCTGTCCAAGCATTGCAGAATTGTGTTATTTTTGAAAGTTATTTCCTTTGACCTGAAGTTACCTAAGAAGACAGACTGAAATCTGCTTTCCTCAGAAAACCTGGTCCTGTTAGATTAATCTTCTTTTGATAGAAACACGCCTATTTGCAATATTTAAGCACAAGATAATTGTTACACATCTTTTCAGTACTATTCTGCTAAGTGAGCACAGAACTGCTTGAACTCTACAGAGCTGGCATCAAGCACCCAAAGCAGTGCAATGTACATTGTATTTGACATGTCGAGTGGAAAAGCCATAGCTTGATTTTGTTGTGTTTGTTCTTTTCAGTCAGTGGGACTGAACACTTAGACACTTAAAGTGTTCCCTCAGATTGACTTACGAAGAACTTTTGTATTTCTATCCTATGAAGCCATGTAAGAACAATTATCCAGGAGAAAATTTAGCAGCC
The DNA here is from genome assembly GCF_905368555.1 of Meleagris gallopavo. Lineage (NCBI taxonomy): Eukaryota > Metazoa > Chordata > Aves > Galliformes > Phasianidae > Meleagris > Meleagris gallopavo. The sequence goes on along the minus strand of NC_139417.1, from coordinate 7,527,280 downwards.
AGTCCTATTAACTTCAAAAAGATGTTTTCACCTTTTTTTTCTATCTCCACATTGATTTATTCCAGAAGGGGACAGCTGTAACAAGTTTTGTTTGATTTATAAATTCTTGACATTTACATTGTTAGACAAATTATTGCAATGTATCTCCATTGTGATTATGACCTCTCAACAAAAAGGAAATCTAATTAAAAGAGACTTATTGAATTACAGAAATTTGCATAAAAAATGTTCATGTTCAATACCTACACAATTCTCCAATTAGAGTGCAGCATAACTGCAGTACAAGTTTGTTGTACGAAGGCACGAAATACAGAAGAGACATTTTTGGTATGAAGGAAGAAAGTCATTCTCTTCTTTTAAACCTATGACGGGCAACTTTACAGTAGCAACTGACAAGGTTACAGCACTGACATGAGAGATGTTAACTACTAACTCAGCTTCCTATCACTGAAAGTTTGAAGGATAGGTTTAATCTTCTCCCACTCTTTTCAGCCTAACAGTTCCAAGCAGGAAACATTTGGCATGCAAGTAAAACAACCAGATCTCACCATAGCACAACGGAATTTGTAACCTACCCAGCAGAGTTCCATTCCTCTGTAGAAGCACTAACAGTACTAACTTTTCTGTATCCAAATCTTTGCAAAATTTGCCCTTAGAGTGCTGCCCATTCCCAGGAGAAGACTTCAGTATTCTTTGAAATTAGCAAAAGCTTCTACTGGTTTTACATTTTTTTTTAAAAGAAAATAATAGGCACTGCTTTAATTTAAGAATATTAAACTTGTAAATGACCCGTGGAATAAGAGACAGTGGTCGTTATCTAAGATAAAACATACAGACTTGTACGTTCTTCAACATAACCTTGAATAATTCAGTTTTACTGCTTTGCCACAAAATTGTATTAAAAAAAAAATCAAAAGGGCTTACTTGAAACAGTCATCGCAAGCAATATTCCCCGTGGTCTCCTTTATAGTGCGTTCGGAAACAAAAGCTGGATATTCAGTATCACAGGGCTCTAGGGTTTGTTTCAACCTCTGCGCTATAGGCACAGCAAAAACATATCTTGATGTTAACATGGGAAGAACAGCAGACAGAATTCTGAACAAGATGAGAAGCTGTATTACAGAGCACAGAGAATGGAAATGTTACTCAGCTTCTGCCACCCTGTGAGATTTCCTAGGCAGTGCATAACACTATTTTTTCAATTGAAGAAAAAAAAGGAATCTATCAATGGAGTGTAATTTTCTAACATATGACCATTAAAGTAGTTATCCATGGTTTAGCCTTTGCCAAACTTGCTTATATTTACGGACGATTACTTATTCCTTCTCCATGGAATCAGGATGGAGTTGCTGTTGTTTTTATTTCAGTGATGTTGTGCATCACTAGCTCAGTAAGTATGGGCGCTTCCATGTATTTGATAAATAAATTTTGATAGATTTTACTGAAGCCAAAAGTACTTTTTTGAGTTAAGACTTGGAGATCTCTAAAGAGTTTCAGCAGTAAAAATAACTCCGTGGGTAGAGGACAGAAGCATTATCTTGCCTAGAACTAATGCCTGTAATCTGCTTCCCAAATTTGTAATCATAAAAACACCGTGACAATTTTCACTAGCACAGGGGTCAAGAAGGGGACATTATTTATACCTTAAAGGTGGGGAAATGAAGGCACAAGAAAACGTGATTGTTCAAGGTCAAACGACAGGACAGCAGCAGGGCTGGGAACTGCAGGCAGCTCTTCTGACTCTCATGCTGATGCATCTGTTGGACAATGTCTCTCCCTCATTCTTTCCTTTTCCTCTACACCCCTTTGTTTTTCCTTAACACAGAGATACACTTGCACATCAGCACAAATGTTAAGCCTATCTTAAACTAATTGCTAAGTGAGAAAACAAGACCAAGTATGACAAAAATAGATTACACTAAACAGGCTCTTGGACTCCACAGATCTTCCGTTCAAGACAATCTGTTTCAGAGCCAGTGGTGTATCTATTACACATTGACAGTGGAATGAACAAAACTGCATTTGCAATCATGCGTGTTTCTGAAACGTATTTAATTAGAATAAATATTCACCCAAAGAGTACCTCAAGAATGGTATAAAACTGGTGAAGAAAATTTTGTTGTTTCTGATGCTTCCATTATGGACATCATCAATTTAACAACTTAGAATGTTCTTAAAATTTATCTGAATAGCTCTACTGAACCTTCTCTTTCTCTGCTTTTCTCCTTGCCTGTTGCTAAGAATGACTGAAATTTATCTCACCTGTAATTTTGTGTTTGCCCTCACTTACATCAATACAAGGGTCTTGTAATGGAGGCTGCCAAAGACAGCCTCTCAGGCCCTCTTAAGAGTCCAGAAGATGGTGGAGTTGCCCAAGATTCAGGACATCAGTTTCTTCTCTCACATTTACAAGTATTTACATTACAAGACCATGGGCAAGAGTATTCTTCCTACCGTGGCTTCATAAATTGACAGGTGTGTGGGGAAGGTCTAGGATTTTAACATGTCATGACAGCAATTAATATCATAATCATTATAGGAAGCAATTTCCCCATTAAAAGACTTGAAATTTTGCTGCGCTTTATTAAGTACCATTAAGTAAAAATAACTGAATTTGTGAGTTAATTGGTTTTATTTTCATGATTTGAAGTCATACTCTTACAACTCGTAGTGGCAATGTAGCATCTACAGACGAACAAACCTAAGTATACATGTTTTTCTTGCCTGCTAAATTTTGTCTGTAAAATCTCCTTTGCTTTTGCTTTGCTAATACTTGTTCATTTCCAAACTATCACTTACTAATCACATCTCATCTGGCCAAGCAGTGCCATAAAACCATGATATTCCAGTGAGTGTGATGAGAGGGATTTATTATTATTTTGGATACCCTTACTCGTCAAGGAAATGGAGCACGGGAATTGTGTAGCAAAAACCACTTTCAACTAAAACATGAATGAAAATCCTTCAATCGCTCTGCTGATTTAAAGTGTTGTCCTCAGGAAATGAAAGGTTGCTAGTTATTAATTGCTGCCTTTTGTAGTTAGCGTGTGTAAAAACCAAAACAGACATTTATTTTAAAGAGATGAGGAAGGATGCTGCCCTTAGAGGATATTTCCCCTACCTCACAATTCAAGTGTCACTGGATACTTCATAATGGGATACATTAAGGCACATTTGTAAGGTACACATGAAAAAAACACCCCAAAGAAAGTAACTATTCCCTACTAAGGCTGCTTTGTGCCGTTCTGCAAACAGTAAGAGTGATGGCTGGCATACCCGCCATTCTTCTTCAAATATAGGAACAGATTTGCCTTTCCTGGGACTAGCACAGAAAACCCCGCTGTCCTTCACAGTCATCCATTTTCATCATGATTAGGGACATCACTGGAAAGCGAGTTGTGGTTTTCAGATGACCCATATAGAAACTGCTGATAATGAAACAGCTGGTTCTCATGGAGATCTGTTTCTGCATGTGCATTCAGTTTACACTAAGCTCATTGTTCACATAACAGAAAAATTGGCTGCAGTGTTACAATAAGAATACACAGTTTCCATCAGTATGGGAAATGCTGCTCTAAGCTGATGCTTAGAAACTTTCATCTCCAGCAGACTTCCATATCAGCCTTCTTTTCTCTCTGCTCAATAGGTACATCAGCTTGAAGCTGACAAGTGCTTTGCCATTTACGGTGACACTGCCCAGTTGCTTACTGATAGAGGACACTGGAATACTCCAGGGCATCAGGGTGTTCAATTTTCCCAATGCTCTACTTTCAGCCAGGATTTTATTTTGGCATAACAACCTAGTACCAGTGCAAATAGGAATTAAAATATAAAGCGACATGTTTGATCTCTGCTTTGCTGAGGAGTATAGAAAACTGCAAAGCTGAGGCTGAAAAAATCATTTTAAATCACTGTACCAATAAATGCTGTGCTGCACAATTGGCCAATGAAATAGCCCAGTGACTAGCACTGATGCAAATTAGCTCTTTAATTCCGAGCAGCACTTCTAAAATGTCATTAAAAAATCTGTGAAAATATGAGATAACTGAAATTCAAAACTTACAGTTCTTAGGGATTCTTAAAATTTCATTGTTATTTCAGAAGAATTTTGAATAGTAAAATAAAACATATTTTTAGCTTGTATTGTTTAAAAGTAAAAGCATAAAATTTAGTATCTTAACATTTAAAATTTATTTCCATACGAAATTATATTGAGATTATCATTTTCCTTTGGAACTAAGTTGAAATGGCATTTTGAAGAACAATCACCCCATGCATATAATAACAGCTCCAGAAGAAACATAGTATTAAGAAGAAAAAGGCAGTGTAACTGTTTAACTCACAGATCGTCTTAGAATGAAGAGAAATATTTTAGAGGAAAAAGAAATTCTACTATTCCATTCTCTACTATTTTAACCTTTCCATTATAGTAGTGCACTGCACTCTTAGAGCACACGAGTACTCTAGTTATTCATAGAAGAACTCAATTCTCCTTTTTATTTTAGGAAATATTAAAAGAGAAGAGAATGCTGAAACAAAAGGAAAACTCATTTATTCAGAAGTCTACTATTTAATCAAATTTTTTAATGTACATTTAAATTTAAAAAGAAAGTAGAACAGAATTTACACTTACCTTTTGCTGTTAGATCAGAGTGCCACCAACTGCATAGATTAAACTCCACAAGGAACCTAAAGAAATTAGATTTTTCAAATTATCCCACAGAATGTTTCCAGTACACTACATTGACTGCAGTTCGATACTGTTAATCCCACTTTAAGTAGAAGCTAATGCAGAACTGAAATTCATGTGGCTAACGTAAGTCTGGGGTTATCAACTTCTGCTTCTGTTGTATCTTACCACCAGGAATTTATTCCAAAATAAACCCTATTAATAAATCATAGATTTCCCTACTGCTGAACTACATTCTTATTCTTATCTGTTGCCCATAAAAACTCTCAGTGCATGGCAGCACACAGTATTTTCATTGGTGAACATTACTGAAAGCTCCCCTTCATCATGTAATGCATTTTGACTCTCCAGTAAAATGTCATAAGATTGATAACTACCCCCACTACCACTAGGAGAAGAAATAAAATAATTCCCACAATTACTTCAGGATTTAAAATAATAAAAATTATTTTATTTCTAGGAGCAGCAAAGACTGATTAACCGGTGTCTAATCAGCTCTGAATAGACACCTAGTGTAAGCATTTTCCCCACTAAAATATACTTCGATTTGCTCTGAAGAATGGACTGAAACATATCTGTCTATCAGTTAGTCTAAGTGTGGAATGTAAAATCAATATCCAGTTTATCATAGGAACATGAAACGACAACGTTTCTAACCACAGAAAGTTCCTTAATTTTTTGAAGTTATTATGGTTTGCATCAAAGTCATATTTTAACGCAATTTATTTTCCTGATACTTACTTTGAGCACTGCTATTATGATCAATCTCTGCCCTCTGGCAATAGCCACCCAGTTGATTTTCCTTACCTTTTATCCCAAATTCTCTGGGAAGTTCATATAATTTGCAATTAAAAGAAACTGACTACAAGAAAAAAGATTAATTCTATTTCAAGGGAGATAAAATTAGTTCGATCTGCAAGCTTGCTCTCTGATAAATACAGTAAAACAAATTCAATAAATTTATAGGCTTCCTCTTCATACAGTATTTCTCTGTGAATTCACTGACAAACTTTCCTAAGGGCAATGCTCATTTTATATTAACTTCAATTGTTAGAAGAATTAGACAAGGTGGAAATTGAATACAGTCTACAGAGTACGCCTTATCTGTAAAGGGTCCATCTTACTAAAATTTAGGAGATGACGAACTGCGCAATGAATCACTCGAACAGTTTGCTGTACTCACAACAGCCTGCCCAAGCAGCATTACAACCTGAGACTCGTGTTAAACACAACATTCAGTGTTCAATTTAACCGCAATAATAAATTTGGTTTGTATATTGCAATATGCTGGACTTCCTAAGCAAAGACATACAGATAGAAGTGACGACCATGAATAATGTAATAGAAGTGCAACTGCGCCTTCAAATAGCTGGGATTTTTTCAGATATTAACAGTGCTAAATTGGACTGAAAAAATGGAGAACTATTACAAAATTGAAAATAATAAAATAAAAATAATACAATATACATAAATGACAAAAAATACAAATGTTCATTAAGCATTAAAAAATACAAATAATCATTAATTTGCATAAATATCCATTAAACTCTTGAAAAAAAATTACTTACAAGACAAGCTCTGTCATAATCCATTTTACTGCAGCAAAGAAGGCATTATAAGGCTGAAGAGAAGCAACTCATTTAATAAAAGGGCAAAACATGCAGTATTTATATCTTAACTGAATTCTTCATGGAAAGACAACGTTATGGATATTAAAATGCATGGGAAGCATGAGAAAAAGAACAATAATTTTGTTATGAAAGAAAATATACCATTCTGCTGAATAGTAAAATATACAGTAATGAAATTTTCTTTTAATGTGGTTGGTTGGACACACAGATTATCAGCCGGAAAAGGAAAGTTTTGCAAACTATTCTTAAATATTTAACCTCTAGGGGTTCCTATTTCCCAGGCTAATGCTGGAGGAACAGCTCTGTAAGAAAATATGGGGCTTTTCTTAGGCTGCAACTCACAGACTTGCCTCTCCACAATGTAAATCTCTATTCATTATCTCCGTCTAATGAGACTAGGAAATGCTTATGTCATTTGAAATTACCTAAACAAAGTCATCTGTGTCATAGTAAAGGCTCACTTTTAAGCACTGAATGTAATTTCTAAGATCCTTCCCCACCTCTTTTATTTTGCTTGATTATAACACCTACAACACAGCAAATATTTTTAAAATCCTGTGTTTACAGTACTACAAATAATACAGATAAATCATAAAATTTTGGTTTATTTTTTAAAACAGAATATCCATAAGGTTATTAATTTGTGAAAGTGTATTGTTCACTGGCATGAAATTCTGAAATAACAAGCCAGCAGAACGCAGCTCAGGACTGTCAAGGTTTTCTCCAATAAAGTACTGTCTGACAAGTTTAGATAAAACAGCTGTAAGTATTACCTAGGGATGAAGACAAAACAAAATTTCAGCTCTGTGGAACATCCTTTTCATTTTAATTCCCAATCAGAGAACTTTACATTTCCCACACAAAACTATTTTGTTGTACGCTTTGGCTTAGATAATACCAAATTATGTAATAGAAAATAACATGTACTACTTATTATTTGTAACTAATATATGTAAAGTATAATATGTATTATAAGAATGTGACTTTCAATATGAGAGCTGAAAGAAAATGAAATAACTTTAAATATATCGGGAAAATAAAAAGGTTTCAAAATCATGACTACAAAATCAGAAAAATGTGTTGGAATTTTAGCGGAAAAGAATTCATTACATTGCTAGAAATCTGCTCTCATGATATGGGATTTTATCAAGACAGCCTTTCACACTTAAAGACTGTTCCCTCAACAACTGCAACCAGCTTTTTTCTCTGTATGTATCTCAGCTATCACTGAGAGACAAAGGTTGAGCTGGGTCATCCCATGGCACTGGTTTCCTTGCAACCTGTGGAGGCTTATCTGGGACTTAAATAAGTTGAAACAAGAAAATATGCTAAATAGCAAACTAACAGATTGCCTTTTAAGAAGTAATCCTATACTGGTAAAGAAAATCAACAAACGATCTGTAAACCTTGTCCATCTCTAATTTATTGTTTTAGTTCCACAACCTGAACACTGGCACCAGACGCCAGGGTCCAGCCCCTGACTTGCTTTCCACAATTGTGGCAGAATGCTGTGGGACAGCTGACACATGGTCTTTCACTTATATTCTACTTCTCTGCTGTTTAAAGCATTAATATTTGTTTTTGAACTTTTTAAAGAATTTTCTCAGTCTCTATATCTAGTAGTATACTTATACAATGGTAATTTTCAAGTGGAATTATAAATATTTGGGAACAAATACGTTGTTTACATTATGGAATGCTGCCCTATAATCTAATCTATGTGTGCAAATCTGTGGGAGTAAAACAAAAGAAAGAAAAAAAATACTTTTGAGGAGTCTGCCTCTATCTGTTTTGTTGTTCTTTTTTTTTTTACAAGCTCTCTTTGTACTTTCTCTGTAGACACAGTTATTAGAAGTGGCAGAATCAACAGAAAAATAGGCAACTATCCAGAGCTCTGCCCATCTCTCTTGTTGAACTTGACATAAGCCCTTGAGGATTGAAAGTAGAGTTTTCATATCTTTAACAAAATAGGGAAAGGATATGCCGTGAGTACTCGTGCACACTTAGTTGAAGCCCCAAGTCCCAGGATGGAAGGTTGCTAAAAGTGTTAATATATTTTAAATTTTTTGTGCAAATGTGAATCACAGTGTCCTGCACTGTTTCACCAACAGTGTAAGTCTCACTGCACAGCCCAGTACTTCATGATATACCAATCTTATTTCAGGTTCAGGCATTAGTGAATAAGTCTGGAAAGTGCATATAAACAAATCATAGATGCTATATATTTATAAATATTTGGAAGTTGCCAGAACTTTGATATTTCCGCAAGAGTTTAAGCAGGCAGGCTATTTTTTTCAAGCTGGATCCCTCTTTATTTAAAAATAATACCAGACAACTTCTCTAGACTGGTAAAATTGCAGCAGTATTTTGCTTTTGTTTTATGCTTTTACATAATTTTTCATGATCAAACTGCCATTAAAAAAAAAATCCTGTTTAATATGCAAGATCTACAGTATAACTATTTCTAACTGATAGACTACTGTAAGTAATCAGTAACATATATAAAATACCCTTGGATTATTAAATTAGACATGATTTGGGAAGAAAGATGTGTCATCCTTGCTAGGCCTGACTTTATGCTAGTCAGGCCTTGCAAAGAGACAGGGTTTGTATCCAGAGCTGATTGCTAGAGAAGGGTTCAAATAATCATTGACATTTTATTTTAAAAGATATCTTCTTCAAATACTGTGAAAAAAAAAATGTTACAATCATTCAGTTGTATGCTTCACCAATGAACCAATTCTTTCACATATATATATATAAATAAATATATACATAAATAAATTTTAAATTTCAATTCCATCATTACTTGTGTGTATGTGTTTACACGCAGAAAAGGCATGTGTGTTTCCAGCCCCCTAAAGAAAGTACAATTTCAAAAAGTCCTGAGGTAGACTCACATGTTGCAATGGACAGTCTGATGGAATGTCAGACAGAAATGAAAGTCCAGTGTAAGAATGACTGCATAAGTATTTGAACTCAAAAACGCTTAACACTTCCCTTTGGTTTATAATGAACCATTCCTTGTATGCACTATGATAAACGCAAGAAAATTAAGCATTCCAAATTAAAATAATGGGCTTAGAATGGCCATGAGATATTTGCAACAATTTTCTTTGATGAGTGCATGGAAAGGTGCTCATAAAATTCACTGTACTTACGTCCAGTAAGCTATGGGCACTGTCGCTACTCTCTTTGTTTGTTCTACACATGGCCTGGTAGTCATAAAGTGTAATTCTACAGAGAAGAACAGAAAACTGCTTGACTAAAAGGAGAAAACACAGTGGAGTAAACATGGTGATATGAAACAGTCTGCTCACAAAGTAGACAGGAAAAAAAAGGGGAAAAAAAAAGGAAGGGCAGCAGGGAAAATAAGGAAAGGGATTATTAAAATACATTTGCACAAAGGAGAATAAAGGTGAGAAACTATGTGAAAACTTTGTAAGGATTTTATCAGACTGCAGAACAAAGCAAAAGCATAACTGTGAGAAAAAAGGGAAGATACACATACAGTGTAACACACAATGAGATAAACGATGAAAGGAAGAGGAGAAGACACATTCAACATGATGCTTAAACAATTGGTTCTGGACTGAGATCAGCACATTTAGCCCCAGGAAGTGAAAGAACCTATGCATTTGAGGGGCTTCTCACAACAGACCATTCAAACTCCAGAAAAGACAAAATGTCACTTCCGCAGTTTTAACATCTCTAACATAACGAAGTTGAAATAACAGTTGCTTCCTAAGAGAGAAGTGATATTTCAGTGTATTCGTGGGACAGACAATTGAGACAGGTTGGGTTTCCTTTTGCATCTTTTCACGAGGGCAAGTATTTCATGTCAGGTACCCATTGCAATCAACGTATGCTAGAAGCCTCCTCAGATGCATAATAAGTGGCAGTTTCTTTCTGCTTATGCTTTTACTCATTGACACACTTCAGAGATCTAAATGTAAAATCCAGAACTCAGAGATAGTATATGGAGCTGTGATTATTTCTCTAAATCTGTCCGTCCATAGAACAATTAACAATTACATCCATACATAAAAAGAAGTTAACATCTGTATGTAAAGAATCTGTAGCTGATAAGTTACAATGAATGTAGATACATGAATGTTACTAGCTTTATTTGAATATATCCATTTGACTTTTGCATCACCAGAGGGACAAGAGAATACATTTGGACATATATGTCTTAAAGATGTATGAGATGGGACTTCAACATTTTGCAATGTGTGCCTTGCTTCTAAGTGAAATGGAAAGGAGCGCACACAAGTTCAGCTATGGAAGGGATGTCCCAGAAGCTGCCAAAACCAGGTCATGAAATGCATTCAGTACCACCATAAGGCATTCTGCACTGCATGCCATGAAACATAGCAACCTGTACCAACAAAACATTTTAAAATATTATGATAGAAACTGTATACAATTTCTTCTGATCTAATTTTGTGACAGCAACCATCACTAAACTCTTCTTTACAATGCACTATATTTTCTTTTTGGTTTACAGGCAAAATATCTAAATATATTGGATCTTGCAGCTTCAGCTAAACATTTAGTACTTTGTCATAGAGCTTACATCATTCGTTTCATCTTATTTTCAGAATAGAAATGGCTAGGAAGCCATTGTTTTGTGGACTGGCAGAGAGAGGCACATGGTAGACAAACGCATAACTAGAGACCTAAACATCGGTGTAAGTTGAACACTGACCATCTTTGGCAGAATCACGCCCACAGCCAGATCCACGCACACAGATCTGCCAAGACAAACAGAGCAGTACATGGTGTAAGCTGTGCTGCCTGTATGGCATGCAGTAATACACCACTTTCCCTAGCATTCTTTTATTTTTTTCCCCTTTAGCCATGGTCAGAATAAAATCCCCGTAAGGTAATCTCTATAGCTTGCCTTTCCAGTCCTGATTGACTTGACTATTTCATTCCTCTACTGTTAAGAACTCTACTGTATGTCCACATGGATGTGCTAGTGATGGTGGCAGGAGATACGTGCACATACAAGACAGTTTAAGGATTTTAACGCGCTCTCTGCAAAGCAATCAAAGAATTATATGTGGATGATATGGTCTCATTCATCTTGAGTGCAACAAGTTGAATAGCACTCAACTCTGTCTTCATTCTTTGTAAAAGGTTTCATAATAATTTTGGTGACCTTCCATGTAGTACTGGAAAATGCAATCATTTTCTCAACTTTCATATCATACACTAAAACAACTTGGTCAATCTGTGAATTTTGTTATCCTGTTAAGAAGTGTTAACGAAATGCTATTATTGTGCACTGATATTAAACATTTGGAAAAAAGCCTTCTCCCCTCCCCCAGTATTTATGCCTGTCAGTATTACAGTTAAGATAGACAGAATAGTTTCTTCAAATGCTCAAACATGAAAGACTGAAGTTTGTGCTCACACAAATAATCAGAAATATAACTGATACTGTGCCACAACATGCTAGATTTGTGTATTATTGTACTGTACTGCATGGAGTAGACAAAAATCTAGAACTGTATTATGAGTAACTAGAATAAAAATGTTAAAATTTGTGTAGTTAAGTAGCACCTCACTTAAAAGGGAAAAAATATTAAAGTTTTGAGTATGGAGGAGAAGAACAGTTGTAAGAAAAATGTCAACATCAGTATGGAACACTATAACGTTGTTGTTTGGAAACGCTTGAATCATCTACGGGTGATAAAACAAGCTTAGCTGTAGTAAATATGTTTGAAGATGTTGCCACTGTGAAGATTCTGGTTCAGGAACAAGTTTGCAAAAAAAAATTTTTTTAAAGAGAGAAAAAAATTTAAAAGGGGCTAATCTTTAGAAAACTTTAGAAAAGTGCATGACAGATGTAAAAAAAAAGCCTGGAAGAGTTGGAAAGAGTTCTAGTTTTTAAACAAGTATTCCCATGTCAGTGACTTTCAGAGTGGGCAGGTTCAACACCTATCTGAAAGTTTCTAAAGACTACTCAAACTACTGTAATACATAATGTACAAAATATACCTGCCAAAACACTATTGCCAAACGATCTTACAAAGACCTGATTCTTTCGTGCTAAAAACAAAAAGGAATTTTGCACTACACTTCAAAGATCTGTGGATGAAGCCCATAGCCATGTTGAAATCTGAACACTACAACATATTGAATCAATTCTAGACTCTCTGTCTCTATGAATGGTATTGAAGCTCAGTATAAACGAGTTCCAAGGCATTAACAAATTCAAATACAGTTTTGCTTTGTTTTGTTTTTATACTTGTAAATGTAATAGTAAGAGCCTTCCAGCCTTATTCCTTGCAAAGGCTACTACAGCATTGGTAGTCAAAACAGTACTCTAAGACACTGTAGTGCTTCTGTGTTCAGGTGTCATTTCTCAAGTGTTATTTTATTGCTAATGTCTTTGAGATTTTACCAAATAATCTTTCCCTCATTCAGACAGACTTAACTCACTGTTGCAGAAAGAAAGGCTTCCAGATTACCCTTTTTGAAGTGATTGTGTTACAGTTTTAAATAACTGTTTGCAGCTACCCGTATCCTTTTCGACTGACTATACTTAGCGAACATAATTGCCTGCTTCCCACAATCTAATTTTAAACCTATCTAGATGCCCAATTCTATTCTGTAGCAATCCACAGGAGAGCTTTGCTGAAGTCAACATGACTGGGACTTTCTAACATACCCACGTTGCTTACTACCCCCATTCCCACACTTCATTACTGACGTCTGCGCAGGAATTGGTTTCAACATCAGACATAGGAGAAATCCAAGGTGTGTGCAATTGTCTTGAGCTAATGGAAGATAACTTTCTCTAAATTAAATGAGGTGTGCAACTTCAGGAGACAAACAGATTTCAGCAAAAAACATTTGAGTTAACTTCCAGATATAGCAAATTCCAGCCTTATACTCTGCAACAAGAAAGTGCAAATCTAGTTCAAGAAAATTAAGACCTGCTAGCAGTACAGGCTATGCCAATAGATGTATTCTATTGCTTCTAGCTAGATTTTCAGCATACCTATGGATTTCTAGGTGGCAGTGTGAAATATCATCACTGATAATAGTTGAAGAATTTTCAAGGCAAACATTTCAAATACCTTATCATCAATTCAAGATAGTTGGGGATTTTAAAATAATTTATAAGAATAATACACTTCTTATCATGGAATAAACATAAGAAATGAAGTGCAGAAAACAAGCATAGGAAGCCAATGATAAAAGAAGTCCTAATTTTTTGATGCTGCTGTTTCCCAGTGGTCTACATGAGAATTAGCAGTGACTAACGTTTACTTCTGGTGGCAAGGTGTTCATTAACTCAGACAGAAGATGTGTAGCCTGCCTCATACTCTTGCAAGGAGGAAGAGAAGGGACAGTATGGAATGCTGTGAAGAATAAGTCTATGTCTTAAATCTAGAGAGGGTCCCTGCTGGGAGATAGCAGCACAGCGTATGAAGTTATATACTGTTTCTTTTCTGGCTCTCCTTTCATTTATAAATCATCAATATCCAGAAGCAGTCAAACTAGTATTTTTCATCACCAAGGAAATGAAAAAAAAAAAAGCTTAAAAATAAATCAGAGCATTTTGAGAAAACGAACTTGTCATCACATACCTTTGCTTTGAATTCAGCTATTCCTAGTTGCCAAAGTGCTCCAGAGCATAAAATGTATAAAACCCACAACTCAGTCTGCATTTTCAGCTTACAGAATGACAATTCATTTACACTGCACATGTCTGAGTTTCTCCTTAGGTGGGTAAAAGGATCCCAAAATACTAATTCTCTCCATGAAATTAGTAGCAATATTTACAGAGATGTAAATTGAAATTACACCCAAACTGTTTTGAGACATTAATTTTAGATGTCACAAGGACAAGATAGGAGTAGAAAACATCCACACAACAAGAGGAGAGTTTCAGAGCATGAGTACAAGACGTACATCTGGCAAATGTGAAAAAAATCAAGTCTAGTTCCTTGTCATTGGTGATGACAAGAGGGCAGTGAAGTACGTTATTCTGTACCTACAAGCAGCATGCAGCTAGGAACAAGGTCTGTTTGTAACCCTGCACTAGACAGTCTGCTGTATTATTCTCTTTGACAGCTATTTCATTTCCATTGCTGAAAATGGAAAGTCACTCTTCAGAGCAGGATAATTACATATTATTCATCTAGAAATTGAAGAATCAGTGTGTATGCTTAATAAATACTCCATAGATGACAGTTAATACAGGAGATGATAATAATGTTTGGGCAGAAATAAATTGCAAAGCTCATTAATTTTTTTTACCAGGACATATAGTGAAATGACAGTTTTAAGCTGTAAAAGGGTAGACCTAAATTGCATATAAAGAAGAAATTTTTCATGATGACTGAGTTGAGACACTGGAATAGGTCCCCCAGAGAAGCTGTGGGTGTCTTATCACAGGAAATGTTCAAAGTCAGGTTGGATGGTCTTTGAGCAAAAAGACCTAGAGAAAGATGTCTGCACCCATGTCAGAAGGGTAGCACTACAAGAGCTTCAAAGCCTTCTTTCAATCTAAATCATTCTCTGATTCTAGTATTTATGCCCTAAACATGGGGTATATCTTGAGCTCACTTTTACAAAATAAATTACTACCAAAGATAGAATCTTTATAATCAACATTTATCCAGTAACAGATTAAGTAAACCTTTCTGGAATTGTTCCTTTACCCTAGTACTGATCTTCTCCAAAGTACAGATCTACATTCAGAAACAATTCCAAATAAACACAAAATGAATGCCATTATATTTTTAAAGGTTAAATCAATGACTGTAGAAGTACACATGAAAATAAATACGATTTATAAATATAGCAGTGTTGTATTCACACAATTTCAAGAATATTTAATTGAATCAAATGCTTAAACAAGACAAAGTAGCCTAAACTAAACAGAAGAATATCCTTCATTTGGAGGCTGCGCTGCCTCATGGGAATTAGCAACCTGATCAAACAGTTACTGTTTTCATAATTTGGCTCTAGAAATGTTTTGCTCTCTTGGAGTGGCTTAGCAAAGGTTTTGAATTTTTGTATAATCTCATAACCCAGAGGCAAAACACTTGTTAAATTTGGATTATGAAGTGAGTCAAGTCAGGGAGATGAAAGTCGGCCCCTATGTGAGTGCATTTAGAGAACAAAGGTGAAGGAACTGGACTGTGCCATAAGGGCATAAACAGTATGCATTATTCACTAGGAAACGTGATTAAAGATAAAGGAACAAAGGATGAAGAAGGAAGAAACCAGGGAAGCTCTCAAAGCAACAAGAGCTTATTAGAGTGAGCCTTAGCATCTGGAAAAACTGGAACTTGAGGATGCACTATTTCAGTCAACTATCCTAACAATACCATGAGACACCAAAGCACAGATTTCTCCTCAGAAACCAAGAGCATGCCTGGTGGAAGCAAAACCGTTAAGAGGAAATGATGCTGCTTCCATATTTGTCTTATAGAATTGCTTGGCTTTCCCTGTACTGGAAAGTACCAAGCCGTTTTCAAGTCAAGAGATTAAATATTTTATAACAGATTTATTAAACTCATTTATTTGGGGATCTCATTACTTTGATGGCTCTTGATTTTCTGAATGTTATTATTTTTCTTTATATTTCATGCTTCTAGCCATCATTTTTTCCCCCCACTGTTTTTACATAAGCAGAGTACTGAGGAATCAATAAAGACACATTTTTTTCTGTTATGTGAAGCAGATACTTTTCCATAAGCACATCTTAATTTATTTAATAATGAATTTAAATCATGTTTTAACTATGTATGCAATATTCAGGGTATAAGGTAAACATTATCTTGCTAAAAGAAATCACAGAACATCACGTTGCTGTGGAGACACTGATACCATTTTTTCCTCTAAATACAAAATCCATAAACTAAGAAAATATACACACATATATACATAAATAGAATTCAAAAGAAGTACTGAGTTTAAAGAAATTAGGGAGGGAAGGAGGTATTTAAGTTCACTTTAAAAAATAAACAGCTAACACAAAAATTGAATTTCATCCTGCTGCAGGTTGAAAAGAAACATAGTCAGGAGCAAACAACCCCCTTTTGTTTAACACCTCCAGCTCAATCCTGAAAAGAACTTCTCTATCCCTCCGAATGAGTGGTAGTTGAGTGAACTCACAAAGGGTTATTTCATTCCTTTTGTGGCCAGAGAGCCTGAAAGCCAGTATGAATCTGCGAGGCAGCAGCACGTATCTGCACTCCTACTCAGGTTATTGGTAGCAAAGGAAGAGGGCTCCCATCCCCATAGATATGGGGCATGTCAGGAAACTCTTCTGTAGAGAAGAACAGGCACTGTGGAACCTTCTACCTCTAAAACAAACGAAAAAGGAGCAAGACGAGGCCTGAGAGGGCAATGTTAGGTTTATTTCAGCTGTTGGTCGGTAGACTTCGTATTAGAAATAAGTTGCAAGGAAGGACGGGCTCTGGAATGAATGGCTAAGATCAGAGCTTGGTCTCTCATTTTGCCTTTATGCTAAGAGCAGCAATGACACAGGTAATGCAATGTTTATGTGCCCTCAAGATAATATATTTTACCACTGCACCATTCTACTTTTTTCTATTCTTTTATTCCCTAAGATAAATAAATAAACTTCCCTCAATTAGCAACCTTAAAAATACAGTACATATGCCTGAGTTGTTCATTAGAGGCAGCAAAGATTTTTTATTCAAGTTGGTGGAATAATTTATTTTAAAGATCTCATCCAGCACAGCTCGAAGACAGTTTGTTTTCTGTTGCTGCACTGAGCTATCTGCTGTACAGCAGGAAAAGGAGGTGGCTCATTTAGAGCAATTACACCACTTTGATTCTCTCCCCATTTTTAACTGATTGGCAATGACCAGTTTATTGTTCTTAAATAATTGGCTCATCGTGTTTTCATTTCTTTAGCTTGCAGCTCTGTTTCATGGAGCTAGTGGTTTCATTATCTGTAACTCCCTCACAGCTACAGACCAGAAATATCCTGAGCCAATGATCCACGTCAAATTGGTGCCCACCGCAGCTTAGGTGGAATAGTCAAGAAGTGCAGCCTTTGTTTTCTCAATCGAGGTGTTCACCACCGTCAATTGTTTAGTAGATACACTGTTAGAAAGCCTTTCTAGGCAGGACAAAAAAAAAAAAAAAAAAGGGACAAATTAAAGCTTTTTCCTTTGATTTTAGCTAAACTTTTTATTTTGTTTGCATTAAATAAAATTCTTCAGCTCTTGTATAAACAGATCTTTCCATTGTAGAGCTCATTCTATAAATAGGTATTACTTCACTTCCTTTTATAGCACATGTTAAGAATGTAATGCTAAACACACAAAGGTTGCCACCCTCAAAGAATGAGGATGTGGGATGATTTAGTGAGCGCTAGATCTTTCTATTTCAGGTCAGTCATTTACTGCGAGTGGTATTCAGCTATAATGCACAGAGTAAAAGCTTTCTGCCTATAATACACATGGAAAGCTTTCTGCCTTTAAGAGAGCTGGTTTACCCAGGAAACACAAAAGCCATCTGTTTTGAAAGCCTCTGTGTACACCCTGCATGCAGTAACTAAATTCAGTGGTTGATGGGAACAGCGATGTGTCATTTTTTTAAGCTAGAAATGCGCAGGAAGATAAAAGTGGAAAGTGCTATGCACATGCACTGCACTTCTCTCACGCTCTTGCAGGAGTTGGAAGGGGACAAAGGGATAAGGAACAGTTCTCAGGATATGTGAAAGCCATGAAGACTTCGGTGCTGAGTTACAGGGAAAAGTTTTCTTACTTTTCCAGGATGCTTAATTTATTTCAAAGGACAACACTCAAATCACTATTAGTTATATTGTCATGATGATAGCAAGATTAAGCCAATAGTCACAGAAATGTTCAAAGGTCAGTTAACATACGAGGTGAAAGAATTACTGGCAGAACACTTTTAGAACAATAGGGCATCGTTCACTATGTGATTTGAGCAATCTCCAACTTTTTACGGGTCAAGATGTTTAATGCTTTATCGGTGATTTGCTCTAGAGCCATTTAGAACTGTTCAGTAGTAGATACGGTCTAATCTCATTTCCACTTGAGCAAAGTGGGAACAGGAGAGGCACAAGGTTTTAGCATCACAGTCCAATAAAAAAGGAACTCCCTGTTGATTGTCTCCAAAACGTTTAACAAATTATCATACAGAATACAGAAAAAAGGCATAATGAGAATCCAGCCAAGCTGTCAATTTTGGCCTTTCTTTATATGACTTTGGTTTTGTTTTGTTGGCTTTTTTTTTTTTTTTTTGGAAACATTTTGTAAGAGATAAAACACTGATGTAATTCTTACCTCTTAAAGGAGCCCATTGTTAGTAATTTGTTCATCACAGCCCCTTCAATCTCCCCAAAAAAGTTACCAGTCTGCAAAGAAAAAATACAAAAAATTACCAGATGTAGAAAAATGCGAAACAAAAATGGATATAATTTAAACTGGCATATTCTATGATCTGACAAGAGTCGGTTTGACAGCTACATAGATAGGTTTTCATGACTATTGCTACATAAAAACTGAAGAGGACTTCATAGTCATGGCAAGTTATACAGACTAAATTATTACCCCTGAGCAGATGTGAGAGCTTATACAATAGATTGAGGGACATTATATAACGTCTAATACCGGAAATAAAAGCCATCCCAACCTAAAGCTAGCAAAGGAAACACATTAATCTGATCACAAACCCTTGTGATTAAAATGTTACTCAGGAAGATATAAACAGGTTGTGAGAGGATTTCATAAGCGGTCATAAAAAAGCATTGTTTATAATTCCTGCATGACCTGTTTAAGGAACCAGGACAGTACATTTCATCAGTCCTAGAAATTTTAACTTCATTCAAAGTCATTTTATACTTAAAACCACTCAGCCTGATGAATTACTCATTTTGTCCTTGTTCAGTAGATGTGGACTAATAAAAATAAATCTCTTTTGAGAAAGCAAACATTCACATTATGAATTTGGTATGCAAGATGGAAGTGACTCCATTTTCTGTAGCCATTCATATGGAATTCAAAAATCTTGTACGTACAGCATTTTTTTTCTAGGTTGGGAAGACATTTTCTGATCTGAGGACCTCAACTCCCATAAGGATCGGATATGTTCTCCATCGTGTTTAAAGCGAGAAATCCCACAATTTATTGGTGGAAAGGGCACTACACTCTCAAATTGCATGAATTCCATAGGTTTTGTATGAACTAAACCCCAATTCCATTACAAGGAACTTACTTGACCTCAAGTATGCACCTGGGATTTTGCAGGCAGAGAAGTTACAGTCCAAGCCAAGAAAATGCATTCCTCTACCTAAAAAGCAAGTATCGCCTTTTTTTCTTTTTTTTAAACTCAGGGGAAACTTGGAACATTTTCCAAAACATATGGGTGTGCAAAATCTCCTAGAAACAAGAGGAACATTTGTAGTTTATATGACTAAAAATACTAGCTTCAATAGCGCTAGTTGACTGATGAAGAAAGATTATCCTAACTATGGGAGAGGCAGTCAGCTAATGTCAAAAAGCCCAAACCATAAATGACTAGTATAACCTTAGATAGCAATAAACATGATTTATTAAGTTATGCTTCAGTCTTATGAAGACATTTCAGTGACAGTTCTTTCCATAAAAGCTCCATTTGTAAATGCCAGTTCTCCCCAAAGTAGTAACACCCAAACAATTGTTATTTTTTAATATATTTGGATTTAGTGGTAACTCAAATGAAGAATTACAGTGCCCCAGAACAAGACCACTTTTAGAGTGGTTCAGGCCATTTCTGGCAAGTCCAAAGAAAAAACAGCACTGAAATAAGCCCAGAAAGGTGAGTAACTGAAAAGGCATCATCCCACTTCCCTATTCCTTCCTTCACCAACAAAGAAAGAGTGTGTACATACATATATATAGACATATGTGTGTAAAAAGCATAGACTGTAATTATCATACTATTACTTTAGTGTTACATCAACAAAACTGACTGTCTGTGGCTTGGATCTGTCCTAACTAATGGCTGAGTTTAACAGCAGTTAAGCAGGTAAGTATTTTGAAGGAGCTACCAGTGCTGGATATGGCAGAACAGGAATTAGCACCTTATGCCATGACATGGCAGAAAGGTTTTCTTCCTATATATGTACATCAGGAGGCAGTGACATAGGAACAAAATTCCATAAATCTTGCCAGTAGGGTTCTTGAAAAATCTGCATTTTATCACCTGTTTCCTGACATTCTGTCAGCAGTGTATGATTCTCAGATACTTTCCTTCTTTCCCAGAAAACGGATATGCTAGTTTGGCTTTTAGACTCACATACATTTTTGATGCTTTACCAGTAGCAACTTGAAATCTAAGTCATTACACATGTCTAGCCTAATGTTTGTCCAGCATCTCTCCATAATAGGTTCTTCAAGGGAATATGTACCAGCTAGTATAAGATGACCTACCAAAGGAAAAATGTCTTCCTAATCATATTTATTGGTTGTAGCCAACTACCAGCTAGCAAATGAGCTACAAAAATACCGTATGCAATTGCACACAATAATCTGGGAGAATAACCAGATAAAAAGTTTTCAGTGCATGAAGATTATTCTACAATGAGTGTTACTCTTTGCCTTAATTAAGTAAAAATACGTACTTAATACATAGAGAGAAAAAAAAAACAACACACCACTGTTTCTAACATAACATTTTTAAATAACATCATATTTTTGGTTCATGTAATTTTATGGGTCCATCTTGGAATTATATTCACAACATGCTTGACATTCCAAAAGGATAAAGCAATGTATGTAATAAAGTAAAACAAAATATTAAATTTCAGTCCTTGGTTTTTGCATGAAGACAACATATTGTGAAGAATGATTACTTCAAAGCACAGCACATTATCTGTTGAGCAGTTAATGCTCTAGTATAGTATAGGAAGGACAACAGTTTCAGAAAATTTTGCTTCCCTTGTTACTACTTGCTAACAATCTTTTTAAAGTGTCAACCAAAATGGAATGAGGTACAGAGGGACAGTGAGGAAATGTTATCCAGCTACTTCAGAGCTATGAAAAAAACATCTGTACCTTTTTGCTTTCAGAAGTGTTAGATTTAAAGTTGATGTATTTCATGTTTTAAATCTAAAAGCAAAATGCTCAGTTTGGCTTCTTTTTCACCGTCAACTTAGAGGTTTGGTTTTTTGTAGCTCTCCTCTCAAGTCACTCTTCTAAGTCACCCAAAGCTCTTTATGATAGCTATGTTTCTCAGTAACCAACCTCGTCACAACAAATTTAATTCACCTAAGGGCTAAGTAAGAACATGTGTAAATCCTATTCACAGTACCAACACATAAAAGAAATTCAACTTCAGACAACTCTGGTGTAATTGGGGCACCATCCCAACTGTTTCCAGGCAAAGTTAATGAGGATAGTGGTGGGTTCTTCATAAAGCTCACAGAATTGAACTGCTACATGTTCTTCAGTCATTTTCGAAGAAGCAGAGCAAATCAATGTTTTGAGTGGTCTCCATGAATCATGATCCTTATGCTATATATTGTGGTGCTTAGTTTTTATCCACCAGTAACTGTAATGTACTCAGAAAGTAAATTCAACAAACAGCTGCATATCACTTCATTATCTGAAGTTTGAATGTAAGAGTTCTTCATCCCCAGCCTCCTCACCCTCTTCTCACACTTTACTGGTGGCAAAATTCCACAGAGAAGAATCTTTCTTCTGGGGGTAAAAAGGTCTTACGGAAGATAGACCTTCTTGCAGCAAAAAAAGTCCTCTGAGGGAACGTTTAGGAGTTTAAGAGCAGAACCCACACCAGTGGGAGATAGAAACTGAGCTTCTGTCACATTTTATTGATGGAAGTTTTCAGTGTTATGCTACTAGTTACTTAACATTTTAAGACAGTGACCTATTTAAGAATAACAATTACATAAATGTGCTACATGAGAGGGCTGAATAAAAATCTTTCACTTACCTGCCCATAGTCTTCAGACACTAGAATAAATCCATTGTTGTCTATTAGGTAACAGTTGATTGCCTGAAAAAGTAATACCAACATACAGTTCTAACTTTATTTTTAGGATGCAGTAGTGTTATTTTGTTTACTTCCAAATGACATTCTAAACAAATAAAGCCATCAGGTTCTTCTAATGGATAACCCAACTTCTAAGTGTAGTCTCCACCAATGGGATGCTACCTGATCTAGACTTTTACGCAAAGTTCATGCAAAACAAAAAGATGTATTTATAAAGAGAGGCTGTAAGATAAACTGTAAACAAATATAAAAAGAACAGGGTCATTGTTTTTTTTTTTAATTCATTCTTAAAAATATCTCCTTGTAACAAAGTTGCAAAGGCACAGAGCTGCTACTCCTGATTGCTTATCCTGTGTTGGGAGAAAAACATCAGCACAATGTCATTACCCTAATGATGTATTAATGAAAACACAGTGTCTGCCTGGAGGACTAACAGGGGAGCAGGTAATATTTTTTAATTTGGTCAGTGGGGGAGGGAACCAGAAACTTCTGCATAAGAGGCCCCACAGGTCTCTTAAAGCTTTTCAAATTGTGTTTTTAATTGGGAACTGGATCCAGAGGTAAGACTGTTAGCTTTTCGTAGGTCAGACTTATAACTTGTATAAAGCAAGATAAACTGAAATCAGTGCTTCCCTCTATACATTCATGCTCTATTTTAACCTCAAGTGAGTTATTCGCTACAGGCAAAGTTTTAATTACTGTGCTTTGGAGTTTAAGCATAAGGTACAACTCAAACCATGATATAACTCAGTTTCTCTTCATCATTGCCAAAAACCTACGTCAGTGTTAAATCTATAACATATTTCTATCATTGGTCTAAATCAGCTAATGTTTCTAGTGACATCTTTGTAAAAAAAAAAAAAAAAAAAAAAAAGTAGGATGGCTTCCAAAACAGAGATCATCATTGCTTTGCTTTTAATTCAAAACCTTTCCTGCTGTGAAAAGGCTGAACAGAAAGATGGTGAAATGTACCTTCTGCTACTCTCTGTGCATGCACTAAAACCTCTTTGCAGTTTTAGAAAGAACAGCATGGGTTGATCCTGCAGCAGCACTTGTACAGTTTGATTGTTCAAGATTTCTGGGTGAGTCTAACTTTGACTCTGTCCATGTACTGTTTCTGTTCTGTGGGACTTCAGAAGAAGAGGGATTTACAGAAATGTTGGCAGGAATTTAAGTTGTTGTTTGTTTGTTTTTGGACTTTTGTTGTTGTTGTTTTAAGGGAAAAAAAATATTAAAGAAACTCAAACCAGGCAAAAGTTTGAAAAGAATGTAATTCCCTAACACAAGTGTAGGATATGCGTTCTAATAGGGGAACCTAAGCTGCAAACCACCCCAGTGGCAAAAAACCTGTCAAAAAGGAAGTCTGAAACAACTAATTTCCAACCTTTGATCTGCCAGAAAACCAAAAATTGGCAAACACAATGTGAAACGCTGATGATGCTGGCAAAGATCTGAGTAGAACTAATGCATCCAGAAGAGGCAACTACTTAACCTCAGTGGTGTGTGAAGAGTGGAATTTCAGAAGTAGACTGTAACTCCAGAACACTTCTATCCCCTAAGTAAACCATAAACCTCCCACGAACTTTATAGGAGAGGAGCTAAGTCAACAAAGACCTCTTTCAAGGATACATATTTGCAGTTGTCCTGCATGAAAGATTAATCTAAAGAGCGTTAGAAATAGTATTTCTCCACAGCATGGAAAATGTTGAAGAGTAGTTACAATGGACAGGAGAGTGTGGGCATCATTTCAAGCTCATGGATTATATCCAATTGGAAAACTACCGTCCTGACAAAAGAGTTAGTAATCATGTATTGAATCTCTATGCCATAGTCATGCAATTAATATTTCAAAATTCAAAATTATATTAACAACTTAGGATTTGTATTTCATATGGGCAGTTGGAAGAATACGCATTTTGCTGTGTGAAGATAATAAAGTTTCTATTTCTACCCATTTTAGAAACTGAGAAATTTAGGCCATTCATTCATCTACCCACCAGCAAGATAAATAACTTTTGCTATCCAGTACTGCATTAAAGAATCATTTTCAGATGAAACTTAGCACTGACAAAGCACAGTAGGGTGCATTTACTTGTCTGCTATAACAGCAAATCTCAAACAGAAAATGTGAAATGCAAAATTAATGCATAGGATAATATCATTTGCATAGACTAGAGCTGTATGAAAAAGGTTTAATTCACAATGGCTCACAGGTGTTGGAAGTGAACTATGCACAGGTTTGCCCAAAGGTTCAAGTTCAGTGAACTTGAGATTTCAAGGGAATGTTCCATAGGTAGAGAGTCCCTGAGCTTGTAAAATACAGCAGGCATGAAGTCCAGAATAAACACACCAAGAATGTTGACTGAGGTCTGAGAACACATTTGGAGCACAGTAACTTTGATCAAGTTCAAGTCCTCTATGTATTTGTCACAGCTCCAATATATAACAGTAATGGAATGTTATATGGGTTACGAAACCAAATATGAAAAGGAAAGAAAACAAAAAACGAAAATAAAATGTGAGGCACTTGGAAAACAAGAAAGAAAAAAAAAAAAAAAAAAAAAAGAGCAAATCCAAAGCTGTAAAAGAATAGAAAAAAAAAATATTTCTGAGGAATTGCAAATCTGTCATGCTACTGTATTTTAGAATCAAAATTATTACAAGGACTCGTCAACTATTTCTGTGTGAATATTGTGCCTATCTATTTCTATTAATTTCATTTCTTAATACTTTTAAATGCTTTACTTTGTATAGTAATTGCTCAGCAGATATTTTCTTACTGTTGAGATAAGGCAGCTTTGAAATATTAAAGAATACCTATAGTATTTGACTGAGTCAAATTAATAGATAGCATGTTTTGTCATTACAACAATATAATAAAATAAAATAATCTTGGAACATCTACATTACCCAGGTTCACACTATTACTGAATTTCTCCCTGTGCTTATGTGGCTCCTGCTGGTGTCAAGTGAAAATAGCTGAATAGCTTTTAAACAGACTGAGCTTTCTTTGTATATGAATGCAATACCAAAGGAAGTTCTGCATGAATACTCAACAAAGTGTATGCCTATTTTTACTAGCTAGACAAAGGAATAAAAAGAAAAAAGTGGATTATTTTTAGAATGTTGGAATCTTTTTTACTTTATACTTGGTTCTTTGCCATGACGTACTAAAAGAACTTCTCCAGTCATGATAATATCCTTAAGTTCTTGTTTTGATGAAGCAGCTAAACATGTTGCTGAGAGAATGCTTTACACAAGTAAGTGTGTACCATTACTGTGGTACAACTGGACTAAGGTCTGCTTCATGCCAAAGCTGGCATGATCATCATAGCTCTGTGTTTTGGCTTACTGCAAAATTTTCCAATTATTTCTTGCTATTTCTGTCTTCCAACCGTTATACTCAGAGGTTCTGGTATATGAGGTATGTTTGTAGTAAGTTTTGCTGATTTGATCTGCTGAAGATGTCAGCGCTCAACTTTTGTAATTGCTGATGTCTCAAGTTTCACCTTCATCCCTGGAATGGTTTTTGTGAATTTCATATCATAGAATCATAGAATACTTAGAGTCGGAGGGGAGACCTCTGAGGGCATCTAGTCCAACTCTTATGCAATGAACAGGGACACCACAGCTAGATCAGGTTGCCCAGGACCTTATCCAGCCTTGCCTTGAAAGTCTCCAAGGAAATTGAATTTACAAATCTATTTCCTGGACTCATTTTTTTTTCAATAAAACACATTTCAGCATCAGAGTATTTGGAGTTATGAAGTAGAATCCTACCAGTGAAATTTCTAAGACAGATCATGCATCATTTAAACTTTTTATACATGAATTTTCACCAAATGAATCCAAAAATTAAAATCGTTTGCCTTAGAGAGAGAGAGAGAGAGAGAGAGAGAGAGAGAGAGAGAGAATGTAATAATAGCAAATGTCAGCGCTCCTCAAATGCATTTGTGAACATTTGTGACCGCAGGAGTTATTTTGCTCTATGTAACTATATTTGTCATCACTAATTTTTTTTTATGTGCTAAACAGCCATGAATAAATTTAGTGCTACACAACATACTCCCAACGAATCTACTATGGAATAAGTAGGAATGCAGTCAAGACAGTGATAGAGGTGGAAAATGTGGTGAGTTCGGGGAAAATACATTAATATAGGACATGCAGCATCTCTGCAGAAAGAATGGAAAGTCTCATTCAAATACTGAAATAGTCAGAAAGAGACTGTTACATATAGACTAGAAATCAGATAAGAAGCAACAGCAGAGAAAGGGAGAAAATAAAGACACAGAATACAAATAATACATTATGGTACCTATTTTAAAAATTAGTGACAGAAACTTGTGAGAACTTCAAGATCTTTGGAAGAAACAGCTTCAGGAGAAGAGATGAGGAGGGACTGTTTAAGCATCAGAGTTTGCAGAACACTATTTCAGTTTGCTAGATGCGTACTGTATGTAGCACTCTGTTAATAAGGGTGTAAATGGCAGCAGAAACTGAGGCTACACTGACTGCTCACATCTGGTGATACTAAGAGCAGCTGGCCTGAAAACAACTGAGCATGTATAAAACAAAATAAAACAGAATAAAACTGTATAAAAACTTTACAGTTGTATAAAAAATGTTATTCTATGTTAAAAAAGATTGTAAAAAAAATTACATAAGCACAAATTACAGAGGCAAACAGATGCTTGCTTTTTACACGTGTTTTGCAATAGTTCTTTAGGGCACTGTATAAAAAGAGGATCTCTTATTCATCTGATTATCTCCTGTGGTTCTAGAATTACTAGATCATCATTTTTCAGGATAGTGCTTCTCAGTTATACAACTACAGCCTGCAGTTTTATTTCTAGTCCTACAAATTAAGGTTTCATCATATCTAAATAAATGTATTTTGTTCTAGCACACTTATCTTGTGATCCCGGTCTCCTCCCACTACTGCTTAGTTTGGAGATCACACAGGGATGTCATCAGTAAACGTTTATGTTTTTTTTTTGTTTTTTTGTTTTTCCAAAATACTAATAAGAACTATATATGATACAATAATAAAAATGCAACCCTAATTTTCTATGAACTCATACATCTAACTCCTCTACACATATAAATACAGCTTGTGCTTTGTTAACCTCTTTTTGATTCATTTAACTTATGATAAATTGCTTAATCAAAAGATCATATAGTCGGATATAACATGCTCTGCAAAAATCTATGCATAAGGTACCTAATATATTATTTTCATTTACCAAAATTTACCAGGATATATATTACTTAAAAAGCCACTTTGGTGCATTAATTAAGAAGCACTGACTCAGACTACTTCTTTCCTATTTCTGAAGTGCTATTTAGGTATCCATTCTGCATAGGCTCAACTTAAAGTTCATGTTTTATACTAGCATGAATATTAGATTAGCTTCAGGTGAAAAATAAAGAAGATAAAAATACACCTTTGAGCATCTTGATGTGACTTCCAAAACTGGATTCCTGAGCAAAATCTATTGCAATGCATACTTCAGGTATCGCTGTCAATGTCATAAATAAATGGATGTTCACAAGGAATTATAAAATGAGTTTCACTACATAAATTGCATAACAATTAGAAGGCAATTCCTAATTACATCAGAGATTGTCTGAAACTCTCACTGTACATTAAAATCAACTTTGTATTTTACTGCAGTGGAAACATAAACGGAAAATAAAGAGCTGTTAAATACTTACTTCATCATCACAACTTATTGCACATCTGCCATCAAGAGATGCACACTAGAGACAATATCAAAAATAAATATTTTCAATTCCAGCTTGATGATTATGAAAAATGACAGTTTCAGAATCAAGGTGAGTGCAATTATAATGATGTTGAAATTGATTACATTTTTACCAAAGGCAGCAGTTTTTCTAATAGCAAGAGAAGGAAAGTGTTGTATCTGTTCACCAATCTTTTTCTGCTCCTGTCTGCATCACACTGTATCACTTTCAAGTGTTTTAAACATCATCATCTCCTTTTTGTTAGAAGCTTGGAAATTGTTCATCAACAAGAACACAAGGTTTTCTGATTGGTGGGGGGGGAGAGGGGGGGAAAAGGGGAAGGGGAACAGTTGGACATGCATTTTAGGAGATGTTCTCTGGAATCCTCAGGAAGTGTATGATTGTGTATATTTACTTCCTTCACTGAATGCACATGCTATATATCCTAAACATTTTGGCAATAGTTTATCAAATACTATAGATGCCAAGCATAATTCAGTCATGTCGTTTAGGTGATTGATTTAGGTGATGCTGCAATTAACCGAATGTCAGAAAAAAGGTACTAGGTTTGCAAGAAGGTTCAATTCTGCTATTACTGAAAATGAATACGTATCACAACTTGGTCTGCTGTTTTCCTTTCATCTGAAGGAGAAAATTAACACGTGTCATATCAACAAAGCAACTCCTTATATATAACAACTTTTTTCCTTGCTTCCATAAATATGGAATCACACTGAACATCCTTTTCATCTAACAATTAACTGGAAGGTTCTAATATAATGTAACAACTTATGTGAGGTGTATTTCAAATAAAATGCTTCTTTACAGCAGTTTTGTGACAAAGTAATTGTGGATCAACTACACAGCTAGAAAGATGTTGTGGATTCAATGACAAGGAAAATCTCCATTTCAAACATACCTGTCTGCTTGCTGTCCAAAATTTACGCTGGAAAAATTCAAGTTTCATCTGGATACCTACAGCTGGGAAATACATGAATAAAAACAGTATGTTTTATAATTGCTTCAAAATTATGATTTGAAATAAATCAAAAGCAGAAATAGTCCTGTAATAAAGAGGGAAAGAAAGTCCCATAATAAAAAGACACTAGTGATTAAATAGGAGAGCACATAATTATACTTCAAATATTACTAATACAATGTGACAATTACACAAGGAAAACATTGAAATTACAGCCATCTCCATATGACTCAAAAGAAGCACAAGCTGAACATATTTATGTTCAAACCTATCTCAAATTAATATTCTACTGATAGTAATACAACAGCTGTAGGAACACACTCTATGCTCTATGTGCTGAAACACATGAACATGTGCTAAAGCCACAGGAGACTGCTGGTTAATATTTCAAGTGATCATGTATGGGAAACGAACAAAATTTCATTTTCTCATTCTTTATATTGGATCCACACTAAGAGTCATAAGAAAACATATTTACCTTTTTATCATTGGTAATTTTTTTTTTGCAAATATAAACATGCTGATGTCATGAACATATTTTTCTTCTGTATCAGCAGGCAGGAAAAAGTACATAGCGGGTTATAAATAGTTTTTTACTATCGATAACTCATTGACGTTTTTGTTTAAGAGAATAAGGACAGAAATCCATCTCTTCTTTAGAATGAAATCCAGAGGAAACTCTCTCCAACTGCATTTTATTGTCTAGTAATTTATTTTACAATCAATGAGGAGATGCTGTCTGACAGCCATACAACACATGTTTTCTACATCTGTTCTTTGCCTTTAGCTTTGCTCCTAGTGTGCAGGTGATCTGCACATCTCATTCCTTTTTCTGCAAATGGAGGAAATGCATATTCTCAGGAAGTTTCCACAAATAAATTTCAAACACAGAAATATCTGCTATACCAGTATTTGAAATTTCAATCTCACGTTACACTTGTCATCCATTTCAGCATCTATGAGTTAATGTAAACACTTATACCAGCTTTTATTTCCTAGATTTCATCAAGCACAGTCTAAGTCTTGTTTTACACATGTGAACATTTCTTTTCAAATCACTGAAGAAACTGCATGATCAACAGATACACAAGTAGGCATCACGCTGATTCAAAGCCTAGACTTATCTTCAGCAGTATAAGCCTCAAACTTGTAAGGAAATCATTAAAATCTCATTTCTCATGTAATTAAATTGTATGTATATGTACCTTTATGCAGGAGCTTGGTCTAGATGCCCTCAGGAGAATCCTCCCAATCTGAACTATTTTATTATTCTTAGAATAAAGTCTAAAATGTGAAGAGAAAAGCTAACTATATAATCTAGACACTTAAATAAAGGAAAACAAATGTGTAGTAAAGGTCTTCCAGTGACCAGAATAAATTTCATACCACGAGACAGAGTCTGAAAAGAAACAAGATATTTACAAGAAAGCTCATCTGTAAAACATTCCATGTGAATGTTTTAATCAGTTGCATGATGGAATGCTGCAGCATAAAGACAACCGAAATCCTGGGACTAATTTCTGTGAAATGTAGAGCATCCTTCTTCATGAGAATGAGAGGACACAGGCAGCTACAGCTTTATTTTCATGGAATTAGCTTTATGAATTTTGATACTTACGGAAACTATGATGAGATATAAAAGACCAGGGATGAATACTGAATTTGCTCTCAAGCAAACACACTCTCAAGAGTAATGTAGTTATTGTAGAAAGTAAGGGACCAGACTTTACCAGTTACTGCCTTCCTTCCTTCCTTTTTCAAGAATGATTCCGTTTATTCCCCACCTAACTTCTAGAAGAGCTCTATCATTTATCTCTCAGGTACAATACCACTGAATGATGTAAATTTCAAAATTTAAACTTTTGCCTGCTCTGCTCAAGGTCATTCAGTCACAGTGGCAACTTTGTGAGCATAACACAGAACAAAATACGTATTTCCCATATCACAGATTTGCAATCCTTGTAATTTTTTTTTTTTTTTAATGAACAGCTACATGATTTGTACCTACGTTTCAAGATTGGAGGAGAAAACATATCTCCCATATACAATATACAATGAAAACAGCAATAGGCATTTGCTTTGAAGAGGGGTGTCTTCCTGTGAGATTTTAATCTCACCATTGTTTTACTTTTTTTTTTTCCCTTCATGAAAAATGTGACATCACAACTTTCATGCCACTGAATAACTTCTATATATCTTATGTGAGATATAATAAATTACATTTATGAAAGTTTTCTATAATTCAGCTAATAAGTATAGGACTTAACCTTTATTTAAAAGAATTAACATCTCTATTCTATGGAATGATACATTTTTTTCAATTCCTGAAGTGATACTAAAGCATCTTTACATGCTTTTCTCTGAGTTTTTCAAGAACACTGTAACCAGCACAGGATATTTTTGGTTTCAGAACCAATATGTTCTTATGAATAATCCCTAGTTCATCAGCATTCAGAACTTCAGAACAAAATACTTGTGCTGGCATTTATTTTTGTATTTAAATTTATGTTTTACAAGATGGCTACACATTCAGCTAATGGGAGCTACTAGAGAGGCACTAAGGCTCTTTCTTCATGTACTTGTCTATTTTCTGTAACACAAAATGTATTTCAATGAATACTGCAAATCCAAGTAATTGCGTCAACCATACTATCAAATTTACTTACGCAACTCCAATAAACAGCTTTAATGCTGTGCATGGATAGCAGACATGCAACATTTCTTTCCTCAGTTTAATACAGTGATTGGTATTTTGCAGCACATACTCTATGAAATAAGAAGTTTAAGAACTATCAATTTAATTTCTTGGCTCCATAATTTTTAAATAATCCATTTCCTTATGCATTTGTACCAAGGCTGAAGGTAATAATTCATTGTTTTTTGTGGGATGCTGTAAGAATAAAGTTATTGGGAAGGGCTCAACTTCCACAGAACTCAGGCCCGTTTATATCAAGGAAAAAATCTAAGAAAACAAATAAATTATTTGAATAGATCAGAATTGCTTGTATTCATCTCAAGATCTCCATGGCTAAGCAAACGGACAGAATGATAAGGAAATCCTCCCTCAATAAATTAGTCTTGTTCTGTGTAGGGAATTATAAGAGCTCTTGTACTCTATGTAAAAAGCCCCAACTCCTACTTAAAATGAGAGAGGAAAACAGAGCAGACTGATTTATTTCAAGCATGAGAGGAGATGAAACTCCCTATAAACCTGGGAGAGATAATCAAATCCACAGATTGAAGGAAAAAAACAGTAAAATGTAAAAGGGTTTCCACTCTGCAGAATATCCATAGAACTTAACACTATACAAAAGCAGAAGATCAGCAAGATTAAAGAAATATCATAAAGTATCTATTCCCTTTTTCCACAGAAAGTAGAGTATAGATAGCCTAAGGTAATTTATCATACATAAAAGACGCTCAACATTTTAAGGATAATTGGACATCCTTTTTCTGATGGAATTATCTTAAGGGAGGCTTAATTTGCTTTCAAAATAATAAATCTTGGAGACAGACTTGTAGCAGGATTATTTTTCTTTACCTGTATCACCTTTGTGCATTAAGCTGAGACTCCTTAAGATTTGTTTCTTTCCAACTACTTCTATTATCTCTTAATATCTATTAAAATACCTAAATAAGTAAATGTGAAGTATTCTAGAACAGATTTAAATACTTACAAAAAAATTGATTGCATTTCTTTTGTCTACAATCTAACTCTTTGATTCAGTTCAAAATCTTTCTGTCTTCAATTTTGGCTTATCCAAAGCTTAAGAGGCAGAATATTATGCTCCATGGTACAATATTGAGCAATAAACAGCATAGCTGCCAAAAAGTACCTCTATTAGAGATTAACTGAAGTATCTCACATCCAAAGCTGATGTTTTTCTAAATATTTATAAATATCTGTAAGTAAGTTATTTACGTTAGGTTCTGTACAAAACATTTTAGGTATTATAATTAAAAAGAAAATATTCAGTTGTTTTATCAGTACAAAAAGGGTTTGCTAATAAATTAAAGGTATTTCAACAGAATATAGTAATATATAGTAATATAATTATGGTTATATTCTCAGTAATGCTAATTCTTTCAGATTACATTAAACAAGAAATGAATTAGCACTTACTGAATGTGTACTTCTCAGACTGCTTCTAGTCCTAGTTACAGTTTACTAGCACAGTAAAACCCAGTTTCAGTCTTCCAAACTTCACACTTCATTCAGTATTCTTCTTGATCTCAGTGATCTTTCAATTCAATCTATACCTATCTATCATTTTCATTCCTTTTATTAAAAAAAAAAGATGGCCAGAAATCTAATATGAAAATGTGTTCTTTTTTTTTTTTTTTTCTTCAGGAATATTGGACACTAAGTTTTAATTAGAAAAAAGCTGGGCCAAAATATTAAGTAATTATATGCTTCCTTCTGTTTTTCTTACAATAATGGACAGTTCTTACCCAAGGAAAATTAAATATCACACATTTGGATATGTGGATTGCAATTCATGAAATACCCTCTGCAGCGTGTTGGTTATTGTTTGATAGTTGTTTTTTCTTTAAGCAGGGCAGAGTGTCTTGTTTTGTTTTTTTTTTTAATATTTATTTGTCATTTACAACAAGAAACAATATTAAGGAGAAATTTATCAGTGTTTCTTTGTTACGAACTTTTCATACTGTACTTCAGTCATTTTTCATGATAAATAGTATGAGTTTTTCTCCACAATCAAAAAATGACAAGAAATAACATTTCATAGCTGAAAAGAGGCTGTCAATCTCTGTATTGGCTCAAAACAAAAATTATTGGACAAGCAAACCAGCAAAAAATTACAGACCTATCACTTGTATCTACTGCATATTTCTTTACTCTTAAGTTATCCTAATAATATTCTAAAATTATTTTTAAAATGCTTTAGTGTTACATTCATTCAAAATCCTTGTAAATACATTCATACTTTACCACCAAAATTTGAGCTAGCGCCTTATTAAAACTTACCAATTGATTTTCCCAAAGATAAGTATTTTATTAACCTAGATATAACATGAAATAGAAAAAAAATCACAATTGGAATTTTTTTGGACTCTAACTAATGTTTAGAAAAAAGTATCAGCGTTACTATGGGTATTTTATCTTTATCCTTTTAGCCTCAGATAAGTGGGATGATTCCACACATACGCATACATTTCTAAGTACCATATAAGTACCATATCAGTGTCAGAGTTTTGTTATGAGAGACAATACAGTTTTCATAACATGTCATAAGGTCTTAGCTAACGCATAGAATATTCCAGCAGGTGTACTGAGATGCAACATGTAAACATATGCATTCTTCTTAAATGGAGAATGGAAAGTTGAAGATGTCTCTTTTTACTGACAGATCTTAAACCTACTATTTTCTCCCAGAATATGTTTAGAATTAGTGGTGGAACTAGTTGTCTGGATGGAAACTCCCAAGATACAGCAAAGGCAGTGGCAACTGGTATTTCCTGGAGGCCAAGCTTAAGCAGAAAGGGAGGAGATATTGGGAACTTGATGTGAGGCCAAGCTGAAAGGGGAGCAGGATGATGATTGCTATGATGCCGAAGTTCATCCAAACTCAAACCACGGGGGAAAGCTGAAGGGCTTGGTTTGCAGCCAATCCCTGAAAAACTGAACTGCGGAGGGCAGTCTGTGAACATCATCATAAACCAGACTCCCTTTGACTCCCCGACACATATCTTCCTTCTGGAGGACTAATGAAGTAGCAGCAGGAGCAAGAGGAAGCAGAGGAAGGATATAAATTGAGTGGAAACATAAAAAAATATAGACATTGTTGACTGAAAGTCTTTTGACTTTTCAGGAGGCTTCACTGAGGAGCTTGGAGGAAAACAGGTTATCTGTAAATTATCATTCAGACAGCTATGCCATATTTCAAACTTTACAAGATAGTAGATGTGCTGCCAACACTGTAACAAAGGGCTCCCACAAAAAATCTACTATTTTACCCTATGATAAACTCTGTGCACCCAGAGTATAGCTCAAGGGAGCTACTTGGGAATGCGTTTGTAATTTTTCCAGGAAAAAAAAATCTTTCATATTCCTGGAGGGAGGTAACTACTTGGCATGCAAAATTATAGTAAGTGCACTTTGCTGGAAATATGTATACCTTGTTCCTGAGAAGTACAAGGAGAACATTGATAGTATAAAAGTGGTTTAAACTGTTTAAAGAGAGTGAAGTAGAGCATGGTTAAGCCCTGTCTTGTGTCTAGAGAATCCTTTACTGTGATTTTTAGAATATATCTGACACCTACAGACACCTGTTTCATTGCAATAGGGAAAGAAAAGAGAAGTAGAAAAGGGAAAGAGAAAAAGAAAAGGGAGAGAAAGAGAGAAAGAGAGAGAGAAAGAAAGAAAGAGAGAAAGAAAGAAAGAAAGAAAGAAAGAAAGAGAGAGAGAGAGAGAGAGAGAAAGGAAAAGGAAAAAAGAGTGTATTGAGTAGTTTTATTTCCTTATAGCTGAAGCCCTATCTTACTAGTTAGTGTGGCTTAGTTAGTATTTCTTTCAGATCTCAGCCAACAAGCTGTGGTTTCAAGTTTGCAATTAATGAACCTCGAGAGACTTGGAGTTCAGAAAAACATCCAGAAATTAGGATCTTTATCTGAACTCTCGGAGGCTGTGACCAGATTCTCTTAGGAGATGTCAGGCTCTCAGCTTCTGCTTTAACTAAAATACACTGTGGTCAAACTTTGATAGCATTTTATTTTTTCAGATTTGATCCTGGCTACTACCTAACTCAGCTGAAAAACAAAGTTCTTATCAACAAATTTTAGCACTGTGAAAAAGACTCATTTTAAAAATGGGAAAAATGTTTATTGCTTTTATTACAAGAAGTCTATCCATCCCAAATTGGAATTCCAGCATTTCAGAATGGCTACTGAGAATATATAACATCTTATTAGGTAAACAGACAGTATATTCAGTAAGAAAACACCAACATTTTATCAAAATCATCATATCACTAAAAATAAGACTTGGATTCCTTCATAACTGAGTTATAACATGACATTCTCTAAAAAAATTGCACTCTACTGTGATTATCAAATTACTTAGAATTGCTGTAAGACTTAAAGTAACACATTAGAAGTATTTCCATTATGGATTTTGTATTTGAAAGTATAAAGAAAACAGTAATAGTGGTTTTGCAAACCTCGTATATTATGTTTGTGTCTTTACTGTACAACTGTAAAAGGCAGCAATGGTAAAAGCTACAGTCAGCATACTTTCCCATGAAAATGTATTCGATTTTTAGTACTGGATTAAGATTGGCAATGATCTGAATACTTTCACATTTAGTTAGCTTTATTATTTATTTTACATTTGTAGAAATTCTAGTCTTACAAAACTCTGTCAAGATACATTAATTATTCCTTTTAGGAATTACCTTTATTGGAGAAAGAAATTTATATTTTCTTTTATTTAAGTGCATGAACTGGAGAATAGTGCAATGAACAGGTCAGGCACTGAGGGATAGAATAACAACTTTCCAATTTTTTTCTGTCTTATCACATTTTGGGAAAAAGAAAAAGCATCTGCAGAATTTCTAGATAAACTTAGGTAACCTTCAGTAGAAATATTTGCTTAGGGCTGATCTGAATATTCATGAATTGAGAGAGATTTTCACTCTGCTAAAAAGTAGCCAAGAGCTGATTTACTTCATTAGATATATGAAGCATTTTGCAACTCCCTGGTGTTACAAAATACAAAGAGAATTCTGCTGACTTATCTATGTCCAAATACGTATTTAATCAATGCTTTTAAAGGATATTCCAAGAAAACAAACATTAAAAATGTTAAATATCAAAAATGTTAAAACCAATAAAATCAAAAGGCACTGATAGATTTTTAAAATTTCTTGATAAAATTTCATCATTGTCGAGAGATCTGTGCACCAAGTTATGACTATTCTTGAACTTATCTGTGAGTTATTAAATTCTGAAAATAGAATAAGTGCTGGCATGCTTTCCACAGTAGCACTATAAATGCAATATACTTTACAAAATCTATTATCCAGATGCTTCAACAAGAAGTATACTTCAATTTATTTCCTAATAATGTGTAGGATTCAGCTTTCAACAGAGAAGTAAAGCATATTTTAAGAGCCTAAATTCATATTTTTTAGGTAAATCAATATCACAGATACCAGTTCTAATCCTCTCTAAAGGAATAGCTTTGAAATAAATCAGGGGGGTTTGCTGAAAGGTAATTGTCTTTGGCATTTCATTAAACTAAGGTTTTATCACACAAAATAGCTGCTATCTCTACTAAGTTGTGAGATCTGTGCAAATTCAACTGAGGCTTATGCCTAAATAGTGCTGAGCATTGCAACTGCTCACTGTAGTCTGTGAAAGTTAAGGGATGCTCAGCGTATGATAGGAATGGAAAAAGCCCTTAAATATCCATTCAGAGAATACTTTTGATAAGAATTTTCAGAAATAATGTTATTGTAGAGAAGTTCAGGTATTACTGACTTAGAATGAAAAAGTTTTCCAAAGGCCAAAATTCTATAGCAGTTTCTTAAATTGGCAGTTAGGACATACACATCTGTAAGGACAGACAAATACTACTGGGATTTGCAGAAGCTCTTATCTCACATTGCAATTAGTGTATGTATGGGAGTTCTTCCAGAGTCTCTACTATGTTCCTTCCAACACTAATAGGCAACAGAATAGCTTTGAATCACCAATTTTCAAAAAGTAGGCACCTCTAAACTACAGAGACTCTCCTGAATATGTTGCTACAATGTATTTACTAGAACATTTCATTTTCTATTACAGTCAAATTAATCAGCTCTGTATTTTATCAGCAAGGATGCTTTCAGTATGTCTATGAGGGAAGCAAAGATTATCTCAATTTTTTTTCACTTTACAGAGTGAAAAAGAGCAGGTATGCCCTACTCCAAGGGAAAAGCTCACCTTCCTTCCATTAAAGAAAACATCTAACACATGTACTAGAAATGCATTTTTTTACCAACTTAAGTAAAATTCATTTACATAGATTTATATTTGTATGTTAATTTTTATATTTAAAAAAATAGTAAAACTATCCATAAAAGGAAACCGAGAATGCTACCAGAAATTTCCCTTCTTTATTCCATGATTTTAATTGCACTTAAAAAGTATCTGTAGCAGCAGAAGGGTATGATTTCTGCATGCATAGAGATACTTATACTGTTCTTCAGTACTTATTAGCTAAGATTTTTTTTCCATTTAATTCAATAAGATTAGATTATGGTACTGATTATGACCATTTCCACAAATCAGCATTTTAACTGAGTTTCCATGGAAACTCTATATGTTCCCGTTTTCTTTCTAGACAAGGCGATGCCTGTTTAACAACTTGAAAAAGTTTGATGAAGACAACATGTTTTCTTTAAGTTACATTAACCAAGTCCAATATTTCCTAATTACATTAGCAGGAGAAACATTTACAGCAGGACTTTTCAGCATAGGAAACCCTCCATCATTCAACCCATCTTAATCTCTGAAAAATGGGAAGCATCAGCATTACCATTGCTTATCACACTCAAGACGTGTTAACTGGTCTTACAAAACAATCTCTTATTAAATGACAACATTGTTCATGTGTTACATTCTTTGTACATAAGGACATTATCCTACAGCATCCGAATTTCTGAGGAACTTCCATCAGAGAACACACATCTATGAAGACTGGGTGGTCCACTGGCTTAAGAACTGAGACTCTGAAGATTGTTTTGTTCCTTGCTCTGCAGTTTGCCTGCAGTGCAACCTTTGAGCAAATTACCCTTTCTGTGTTGTGCTCCATTTCTTGTTAGTGAAATGGGACAAAAGACACCTTGCATTCTATAAGAAGTGATTATAATATAATGAATGAAAGCAGTAACAGCCAAGTATTACAAAAACATGTTGCACATAAGGGTGTGATCTGTAAACGTACATAACAATCAGGCCCAAACTCTTGATTATGTAAAACTGAAAAACATGCCTTAGCAACGATAATGAAATACTTTTGAAGAGGTTTGGAGATAAATAGATTTTTATCTTTTGCAATGATGAAATTGGAATGTTGTTCTGCATTACTGATTTTAGCCAGGTTTCAATCAAAGTGATGGAGAATCATGCACTGTGTGACTCCTTCTGGCATACTGGTGTCTGCTTATTTTACAAATCTGCTTTCAGGTACTCAATTCAAGAAACTGCAGGCTACAAAACTAAGTATCCCTTTAAATCCTAAGTTAAAAAGTGTCAGCATGTAGAACATGACCAACAATTACAGAGAGAGAGAATCCTCTGATTTTTCCTATTCCTATAGAATTTAGAGAAAGACAGTTTGTAGCAGTAACTAGTGAAAACCTAAGATCTTACAGACACTAAAAGGAGAGGTATGGAAATGATTAGTTCTCTAAACCAGGCACATAATGCTTAACTTCTTTAATTTCTAAAAATGGTAGCTTACTTTCTCCCAATGACTACTTTCAGAAGCAGAGAAGGCAGTAATATTGTTCTTTGAACTTATCTATTCTAACTCTGCTGAAACACAGAGACAGAGAGAAAATGGATGCTGAGAAACGTACTGTCATTTTGTGAAGGGAAAAAGATGAAAAGTTTCAGCCAAAACATGAGTAATCAAGGTCAGCCCTGCCATTATGTTCAAAAATAACTTACTGCAGAGCAGAATGAAAGCAGATAAAGGTCAAAATATGCTCATGTTGACCAACATAGCCATAGCTGTTTGGACAGAGGAGGATCAATGAGGCTGGGAATGTTGAGATCATGTCCTAAATTAAATAGTAATAAAATAAAAGTACCTTTACATAAAAAGAGATATGCTGTATTGCATTCAATGATAATATGTACTGCCTGAGTACTTATAGTCTTACTCAGTGAAATGGAAGTCATATGCTAACACTGAAGGTAAAAAGATGAGACTAACATTTAAATGTTTCCTCAGCTTCAGAAGTAATGACTTACTTTTATACTGTACTTTTTTTCTTTATACTTGCCCACAGGCTTTTCAAATGCTGTTATAATATTGTCATCCTAATAACTAATGCATTCACTTGACCCAGAAAATTAATCCTTCAGCATTTTAAGGGACAGTAAAATAGAAACCATAGTAACAAGCTTGCAGATAACTTTGGTTAGTACAAAAACAAAATAAAACAAAGCAACCTAAGCAGCAGACATGGCTCAGTTTTATGACTGGCAGGACTTTGACATTTATGCCAAAATCATTAATACATTTTTCCTCCTTACCTAGCAAGTCAGCTATTTGGCACGATACTTCTAATAATTGTATTAAAGTAAATATCAGTAAATTATTTGCATTTTTACCAGGTCAAGAAAAGGACAATATTG
This sequence comes from Meleagris gallopavo, assembly GCF_905368555.1. Taxonomy (NCBI): domain Eukaryota; kingdom Metazoa; phylum Chordata; class Aves; order Galliformes; family Phasianidae; genus Meleagris; species Meleagris gallopavo. The sequence goes on along the minus strand of NC_139417.1, from coordinate 7,486,839 downwards.
TTCCCTTTTGATACAAATTTTTAAATTGAAATTACTATTGAATAAATTCTACTCTAGTGATGAGAAAAGAAACCACAGAACAAGGCCCTTCTGTGATTCTGGGTATGAAAATAGTAAACCAAAGCAAAACAAACAAAACAAAGCAAAAACAAAGAAAGAAAAAAAAAAAAAAAACACAAAAAACAGAGAAAAAGGGGTTTTCCTTAAAGATTTCAATTTTCAGTTTCATTTACTTGCCATTGGGTTATCCCAATAAAATTGCTTTATTAATGCTGGTATAAACTGCACGCCTCTATAAAACGGCTTTTATTAAAGCTTCTCTTTATATTTCATAGCCATGGGGTTTTTGTTGCTGTTTGGTTACTTTTCTGTTACTTTATTTAAATCTAGATTGTTTTATTCCTGCATAAATTTCCTCCCAGGGTATCTGAAATCCTTAATCATCATCCCAATTTTTTTCTCCCACATTACGCTTTTAGAATCAAGTTCCATGTCTTTTAAGAGTATGGCTTACGTCAGAGGGATCCAGAGGGATCAAGAGGTTTAAGTTTCAGTACCTATTAAAGGAATTTAATTATCCAACCAGTTCCATTTGGATACTCTGTTCCTGTTGTTACTGTTCCTTGCTAATCTACACCAGATTTTCCAGTATTGTAATTCTCATTAATAAAACGCACTCTGTAGGAAGGCATTTCTTCTCCATACATTTTTTTTTCCCTTTCTTTTCAGAGAAAAAAGATCTCCTAGTGGCCTTTTTACAAATTCTGAACAGACACATCAGGATCCTTCATATGAATTTTCCCAAGACTTTATCATGTCTGCAAACAGTACAACTGGATAAATTTGAAGGATGAAAAATCCCAACATTCGTCAGTGAATTTTATTTAAATAATAGTGCCCTGCCATAAAAGCATGAAAACGATTAACAAAGTATGAGTTCTATTTTTTTAACTGTTCACCACAGCCGCTTACGAAACAGAAATATTTGCCACATTTAAAATCTTTCTTCCTACACTGAGAATATTTCAAAACTCTTTTACACAAGTTTGTTCAAGAAAACAACATCCTAATTTCTATGTGCAGAAGTGCAGAAAATTTACTCTTTTCTCCCTTAAGATTGAATTCCAGGCGAGGTATGACTATAAATAGAAATTCTTTTCAAACATTAAGCAAACAATCAAAAAAACACCTAAAGAAAAGTTTAGAAAATAACTTTGTCTTCAGTGTAAGAAGGATAAACTAGAACAATAGAGAAAGTGACCTCAATTTCAACATGTTTAAGTGAGGACAAAAAGGATCTAAAATGTCAAGATTAAATAAAATGTCTGCTTGTCCTTATTTTTATATTTACTTTGTCTTTGTCCTAATTCTATTCCTTTCATTTCTGTTACCTTCATGTCAAGCAGCATACATTTCTCCTTACAGTAGTAGCAAAATGAATCCATTAATTAATTAATCATGTCAGTGATATCTCTTAGCTCCACATTCTCAGATTCTCAGCATGTAATAACAGGCAGTAATCATTCATCAGAAAGGAAATGTCTGAACAGTTTCCCCTCCCTCCTTCTACCTGTGACAGAATAAATACTGACACATAATCTGCCTTTAAATATGACTTAATGTAGCTTGTATTTGAGGAAAAGTAACTTTGCATTTTTCTTCTTTGCACTTCTTCTCACTCTGAAGGCCTTGCATTGCATGCAATGAACTTTCTACTGACTGAAGCATATTATAGGCTGGTGCTCAAGTATTCTTGAGGAAACCCTTTCCCACCTTGAAATACTGCTTATTTAGCTATGGGGAAAGAAATATAAGCCACATGGACAACAAACTAATTATGTTAGAGCATTAATATCACTACAGATTGCTAGATTGAAAGTCTTGCACCCCCTCAGTGAAGTAAAAAAACGTGAAAAAAATCTGAAAAGGATTGAGCCGAACAACTGTCTCCAAATTACCTGGATATTAATGTTGAAAGATTTTTTTTCCATCCAAACCAAAATAACAGTTTGGGAATGAATGCAGACCTGACCTCACCCAGGCACCTACAATGATAAATAACACCATCCGACACAGTGGCAGATGCTATGCTGGTTTGCAGGTTGTTGGAAATAGTAGTCTGTAAGTCCCTCTGAACTATCCTGTTTCTTTCCCTCACTGTAAATTTGCACCTTGAATGCAGAGTGTTTCAGCTCATCTACTTCACTATTGTATCTCATGCACTGGCCTCAACTAGAGGTGTCAGAGGAAGGTGTAAAAATTTCCATAAATAATAATTATGGAAAGAAAGAAAAAAAAAAAAAAAAGAAAAACCTTGCCCACAGGGAAAGGTTTTTCTCCATAACTTGTATCACTAGTTGTTGATTAAAGCCCTTAAGAGGGAAAGTTTATATGTGCTCTAAATGATTTCTTTTTTTTTTTTTTTTGTCCCATGAGGTAACTATGGCTTCAGATTATGTATGAATCCTACTAATTTTTGGCCCAAGGATAACTTCCAGCACTGTGTTTCACAAATTAATTATGTATTTTATAAACATGTACCAGATGTATCTATGTATGGTGAAACAAACCATTGAAAAAAGAAAATGGGACTCTTTCCCTCAGTTCAGTGATCCAAAAAACAAAATCACAACTGCCTACTGGTTTCTTTATTTTTGGAGTTACAAAATGTTGCTTCTCACGTTCAGAGTTACTAACAAATAATTCATAATGAGCAGGTACAAGTAACTTTTGGATAACAATGTAATAATGATGCCTCTGTTATGATAATCAGGATTTGATGTCATTAAACTCTTTTACTAGTCTTCCCTTGTCCTGCCTAACTAATAAGATGTCTGAAGAAATCTACACAGATGTCTTCTGTGAATTATGGCCAACATTTTAAGGTTGTTAAGTTCTTCAAGCCAAATTTGATTTGATTTTCCAGCTTATACTTCTCTTATGAAAGGTGGTCTGGAATAGGAACCAATGCCTTCCTCTAATTTTCATCTACTTTTGAAAATCTAGTTCCTTGACAGACATAGTTGAGAGGGTCCTGAGCTCTTTGGATGCAGAGACTGCCTTTGTAGAGAGAAATACATGAGGAATTGAAGGTACAGTACTCCATGATTACTCCATGATAAGGATTGGTTTGTATCCCAATCCATTGCCTTGAGTTGTGTTTAGGTCTTCAAACAAGAGTTTAGTTGTTCCTCCTTCAGAGGAGAAAGCTCATGTCATTTTCCCTGTAAAACTATATCTCCCCATTCAAAAGCAGAAGGAAAATAAGTGTAATGGAGAGAATGAGAGAATGTACAGGAATTTTCTGTCATAGTTTTAGGAATGCTTTTTTTTTTTTTTTTCATATAATCATGTCTGTCTGGACTAGATGTGTAGTCAGAATTCTATAGACTTTAAGTATTTGATACATGTACTAATTTTTTTTCCCTCTCTGCTAGAGTCTAATTCATACAGTGTTCCTCTGCAGGAAGAGATGATTCTTGTACATTCCTTTGAAGGACAAAGCAATAAACTTCTGTAACAAAGTACATTCTGACAATCTGACAGTGAAGTGCCCCACCAGCACACTTGGATAGGACATGAGTTTACCAGGCTAGCTTGCCATGGGCAAAGGGAAACGTATCTTGTTACAACAAGGCACAAGTTAATTTAAGCAGTCACAATAACACAGTTGCTGCACCACATCAGACAACTGAAAAGAATCATTGCTGGTTGTTCAAAAGCCCAGAAGTAGAGTAGATTTCATGAGTTATTCTGTTTCTGGCAAATCTACCTGTTTCACAGCTGTAATTTTCACCACATCAAACTTCTCTGTCATAACCAAAGTATTATTACTAATAAATGGGAATACGAAACGGATTATAGGTTAGGGTAAATTCTGTTTACAAAATATGTGTATTCAGAGTTCTCAATGTGAAGAAGAGATGGCCACATCTACATGAAAAGCAAATTGACAGATTTAATCATATGTTTCCAAATCTGAATCCAGCATGAAGATTTTTTAAAAAAGAGTAATAACTTCTTATACCACAATTCAGAATACATAAAACAACCTCTGCATTATTGTTGGAACTGAACCTCCCACAGTGCTTAACTTTGTGTGACCTTGTCCTATGAACATCTCTTTAATACTGCAAGTCCTAAAAATAATACAATTATAGCAGCAAATACTTACCTAAAATAAGAGGGGCAGTTAGAAGACATTCCTAGGGCTACCATTAGATGATACAAAACGTTGTGGGAGTTTGCAAGCCTACCTGGTCAGCAAATGTTAGTTAAAGAGGAACTAGTTAAAAAAGAAACTTTTAATTAAACTCTTTGAACTCTTTCCTTTGGCAGGGATTTGGATTTGATGATCCCCAAAGGTCCATTCCAACCCCCACAGTTCTGTGGACCTGGAAATTCATGAGCAAAAATAAAAATGTAGATTCTGAAGAGAACTTAAAAGTATGAAAAAGTGCTATCATAACGCAACAGCAGCATAGCTAATACCTTCTGCAATATAACAAACGGTCATGAGAACTATTGTTCTGCCTTTGTAGAGAGAAATACATGAGGAATTGAAGATACAGTACTCCATGATTACTCCATGATAAGGATTGGTTTGTATCCCAATCCATTGCTTTGAGTTGTGTTTAGGTCTTCAAACAAGAGTTTAGTTGTTCCTCCTTCAGAGGAGGATTATGTCAAGGACAGAGGGGAAACTCTCTGTAGCAACCAGCACCTGAGCTAAATTCCTTCTTTTAAAGAAGAAAGCAGAGCATCTGCAACTACAAAGGCTAGAATTTCTAAGGATTACTGTATTTAATAATTGCCCTTCTTACATTTAGTTCTGTCTTCATTAAAACGATTCAATGCTACAGTTTCAGACAGGTCTGTTTCTGTGTTTCTTCAATGTGTGTGTGCATATACATGAGTTGGGAAACTGTAGAAAAACATGATTTGCAACAAAGATTAAAGAAGCATTTTTCTTTAACCCAACATTCATCTTCCTCTCCCTTTGGAAAGCTGAAGCTATTTACTATGGCTGCTACCTGGCAATCTACATCTACGGATTTTCTCTGTACTAGTCTGAAATCTTTCAGGCTGAATCAGGATGATGTGTCAATGTTCTTGTGAGTTAGAGGAAATACGACCTATCATTCACAGCAATAATGCTAGTATCTTTGAGATGAACAGTCACATCTATTTACAGAATGCCACTTGTTCCACATTCTTTGTCACCATCTCACAATACTCATTGTTTCTTTCGGTACTCTGAATAGTCTCAGAATCAATTCAGCAAAGCATGCTATAATAATCATTACTGTTCTACATGCAGTTTCCTTTACAGTAGCACATCAAATCTCTTCCTCAAACCAAGAAAAGGGAATTAAAGATGCCCACTGCAGAGGATGAGAGTGGATTGAGAGACAGAGGAGACATGAAGGACTGAGAGGAATGCAGAACCAATGGGATAAAAACAAACAAACAAACACACAAACAAAACACTGACCAGGCAGGCATATGAGATGAGTAGCATGAAAAAAAATGCATGTAAGGTTAGGGACACAAAGGCTGATCTGGAAGTTAGAGACAGGACTAAGGCTGCTGGAATGTAGCAGACATTAGAGCTGCTGATGCTTTCCTAGAAACATGAAAGTCTCAGCTTGACAAGGACCTGGGTAACCTCATGTAAGGCCTTGCTTTAAAGAACAGTTTGGACCAGATGTTTTCTAGATGTCCTTTTCAACCTCCACTTGTGTACAATTCCTTCTATTCTGCAGTAGAAAATGGGTATTGTTAGACTTTCTCAAAAATCACATAAAAGAAGAATTTGGACCAAAGTTAGCTATGCTACACGTCAGAACTGTCCTGAAAGCTTTTGATTGCACTACTTCCCCACTAACAAGAAAGGTAATGGATGATAGAGTGATCATATGATCATGAAAGACACCAGATCATTAATTCCTTGAAACACCTTTGAGTTATTTCATAATCACAAGTCATTAATCCTCTTTTTTGTTGTTGTTGTAGCTGATACTCTATGAATGAGTAGTAGTATCAAGGAGACAAATCAAAGCACTGTAAGAACACATTCATTTCTTTAAAATAATGTTTGGAAATAAATTTCTTCAGTATTCTTGGTGTCTATTGCCATTTTTATAGAATGAGATACCAGTTCTGCGTTCCCATGCAAGAAAAGCCTGTCAGCACAACTAATGGATGTCAGATGAATAAGCTTAGAAGAGCAAACAAGTGCACTGTCAAAACCATATCATCAACCCACATGACTATTCGTGGCAATATTACACACTCCACTGCCTCCAGTCACAGCTCAGGATAATCAGAATCTTTGTTCAGAGTCATCTGATCTAGCAAAAATTGACACAGCATAGCTAATAATCCACCACAATTCAGAAACTACACTGGATTTTAAAAGGCAGCTTTATTTTCCTGCCTTCCATGTGAGGCAGATTAAATAATCAAAAAGACGGGGCTATCAGGTCATGATTTGTATGTTACAGCTGTCCAGTTAGAGTTGACAGACACTCTTTGCATGGCCTGCTGACAGATTAAAAGAGGCAGGGTAAGACTCTGAGAGTCAGAAATGAACACTGAGGGAAAAAAAGAAAAAAAACAAAGGCTGATGGATTAACTCTCTAAAAATTGTAGCATTTCTACTCAAGCCACAGATATAATCTTAAAACAAAAAACTAAAAACAACACCACAACAAAACAAACAGAAGAAATTGGATGAGCATGTTACAGATTTGAAGGAGGAGCCAGAATAAAGTGTACATTTACTGTTCTACCTCAGAAAACTGGACTGATTCTTCTTCAAGGTAGGAAACAAGCAAAGCAGAATGACAGGTGAGATACTGATGCATTCAGACTAATAATGAGGCTATTCTGTTCTTTAGGCATTTCCTTGACTCATGTTTATTTTTAATTCCATGTTGGAAGCTGTATGTCAGTTTCTGAAACCAACTGTTGCAGAACAATGTAATGAACTGAATGTATTGCTTACCTTATTTACAGGTATGCTTTCTTGTTGTTTTTTTTTTTTTTTTTTCCAATGAATTTTACAATATAGAACTCAGGGATGGCAGGGGATTATTTATAATTTTAATGTGAATACAATTTCATTTTACAGGGAAAACTAATGAGGAATTTATCAGTTAAAATGTAGCCTCAAACTAAAACTTTCATTCATATTTTCATGTATATATTTTTTATATTCAATGTTTTAATCACATATTTGTTCCTTCAATATGGTATTCCCTGTTACTAATTAATATTTGATCTTTGAAAGCCAATGCCTCCTTTAATTTCCAAAGGTTTTAAGTAGTAACTGACCAAAATATTTTTCATTCTGAAATATCAAGTAGTAAAAATGGTTTGAGGTGTCTCAAAACCAACGTGAGAAAAGAATTTATCACTGAGTCTCTTTATTCAGAGAAACTCACATCACTTAACATCATTCGATTATTTATCTTAACTTCATGCTTTGCATAAAATTGCATGTTCTTATACAATGGAAGATCACTAGCTATACATGAAAGATAAAAATGATATATTTTTTTCAGTTAAGGCTGACTTGAACATCAGGGAACAGATGATAATAATAAATGATAAATACTAAATAGTGTTAAGTACTCCTGTGACCTCATTTATCTTTATAATAGTTTCTTGACAAATGTTTGCTGAGTGAGTAGAAACGTGTATCTATGAGAAGTACAGCTGGAATCCAAGCAAGTGTAAACATAGATATTTTAAAGAACAAATTTAAAGGTTGCTGAAAAAGTACTGTTAACTTTTTTATGGAAATGCCTTTAAAGCTTGTTACTCTTTTGATAGTACATTAACTTAATTCTTTTTAGGTAGTAAAACTTTAAAAATAAAAATAAAAATGACTCTTCTGATATAAGATAGCTGAAAGTATTACTACTGCATATAGAAAAACATTACAATTTAGTAATTTTAGGAAATTCACAAGATTTCCTTCAATCACATCTTTGCTGATAGCAAAACCTCCTGAAAACGATTTATACTTAATTTAAAGCCATGAGCAGTACTTCACTTTAAGATGCTGGGAGCACTTATTTCACTCCATTATATAAAAGTATTTCAATAATATCTGTGATTTACTCATGCACTGTTAAAATTATTAACTATATTTATGCTATCTACAGTATGGCTTATAAACGTGCTGTATATGCTTTTATTTTGTTATTGACTTCTGTATTGTCAAAAGACAAATATTTTATAATAACTTCAAAGCATTATTGCTTCTTTCATTTGTGGTACAGGTAACTGGCTTCTGGTGCTGAGCATTGTCTTCACAGTACACATGGCTCATGGGTGTCCACAAAAATGCCTGTGCCATATGGCTTCAAAGACTGCAGACTGCAAGAATAGAGGTTTTACTGAAATTCCTGCCCACTTACCACCTGAAACTCAGATACTGCTGTTGCAGAATAACCGCATTTGGAGAATCAACCAAAATGCATTCACTAGAACACCACTGCTGAAAATCTTAGACTTGTCTAATAATTCTCTCTCAAGTTTTGCACCAGGTGCTTTACAAAAATTACGGTACCTACAAGTTCTAAACCTAACTAGAAATTTGATTCATTATATAGAAAACAAGACCTTCAGTTTCCTACCACACCTCAAAGAACTGGACCTGTCATCCAACAGCATTGTACGTTTGCCTGAGACTTTCGGAAACAGCACAGGGAATATTACATTACTGTCAGTGAAGCATAACAAGCTTCAGAAAATGGAAAGAGTTCTGCTGGAGTCACTTCCAAACCTTAAAGTTGTTCTTTTCAAGGATAATCCCTGGCTATGTAATTGCAATGTCTTTGGCTTGAAACTGTGGTTGGAGAGTTTTTTATACAGAGGTAAGGAATTCTCTTCATTACATACGATGCACATGAGAACACAACCTTCCAAATGCAGCTAACTGATCTTCACTACTATAGTGTACCAATTTTCCTCACAGCCTGCATCATGCTATCAAATAAACATACTAAAATACATTCCTATGCATAGCCCAGAATATAGGTGTGCTCATAATTACAGGTGGCCAACTAGAATCATAGAGGATCATTTACATTGAGAAACTATAGTCTGCATACATACATTCTAGAAATACATGTTTGTAGTGAATGTATGTATATACATCCACACCAGTATCTACATATAAAACAAGCATAACTTGAGCACATGTACTTGTCTTAATACTACCCAAATGCATTTGCTAGAAATCAACCTAACATGCAGAAGCTTTTTACCTGATGCATGAAACTAAGCATCAACACAGGTATCAGTACCAATTTAGTGAACTCAGGATTCTAATTTCTCTTTAAATTACAACTTGGTATTTCCTTATAAGAATACTTACCTAAAAATATGTTTCACCTTATAGAAGCCTACTCTTGTCTGATATTACTTTCTAATTTGTTGTAGTACTAAATTGACTATTAATATCGTGACTAATATATGAAATACCACCATCTGAGAAATGTAATATGTAAAGTAGCTTCATATTTTGTTCACGCTTGCTTTTAAATATGTCCTAGAGTTATGCTTTATAAAAAAAGAACATGATCTAATTCTACATATTTAAGAATTTGTTTTGCTTCCAGAGCTCAGAGAAACTTTATAATATTAAAAAAAAAAAGAAAGCAAGCTTTCATCATCCCAAAACGTTTTATTAATATCCATTTTACCTACAGTGAACGCAGGAAAGACTTTAAGCATTAAAGCAAATTTCTTTCTCCTGGGAGGTATGTTCAGACTCTGAAAATTCAAAACTGCTGTGCAATTTATTTTTCTCTAAATGAAGTTTTGATGCTTGAGTGTGATGAACTATCTGCACATGAAGGTGACATGGAACGTGAGAAGATGGTCCATGTTGCCTGTGATGTACTGCCATCTCCAAGCATTCAGAAGTCTGCAGGCTAGTTGGAAAACTATATTGTCAACACAGGGACATAGAAAAAGTTTTTCTGAGGAGGTAAAGCCACTTCCAGAAATAATCTTTTAGAATAGACAAAAGCCTAAACTCCTCTCATCTTAATCTTAATATTTTGGATGATAAGACATTACACTGTCCCAGGGCTTAAAGTTGCATATGCAGGAACTGTTTCCTGAAAGAAATTTCAGCAGGAGTTTTCAGCAGGACAACCTTCTCATCTCTATCTTGGAATAGCATCAATATTTTTGTTGAAGTAGACTCCAGATTTTCATCTGAGTCCATTTTTATTCACTACTTTCTCAAATAAAATCGTTTAAGGATAAAAATTTCTGTGCCTTAACTAAAAGGTGGATTATTTCAGAAAGAGAAGAGGGAGAAAATTCAACTAACTTGATTAAGTTAAACTTTTTAAATATGTAAACATTGGTTTTGGCCTTGTTGACTCCTCAGCACACCATACTCCTAAGGCTGTGATGTATGGCCTAATTAGAACCCTGAAAGCAACTCCCTGTGTGTGTTGCTCTACATGCTTAGGAACAACGGTGTGATTTACCAAGACTGAGGCTTCCTACTTCATTTCCCGTTTATACTAAAAACATACTTTGAGAGGCTGCAGAAGCTGGCTGTGAGCAATTATGAAGTTTACCACTTGAACAAGTAATAGATTGATTAATCTTAACTTCTTTAGAACTCTGAATATTTTCTTACCACAAACCTTGAAAATATTTTCATGTACTCAACTTGCTACACTTTATTTCATTATAACTAATGCATGATGCCAGAAGAATGATTATTTCACAGATTATTTTAATCAAGCGAGATATGTTTACTAATATATTATTTTATTTTTTTCTTTAGAAAACGAAGTAATACTACAAATTTGAATGCAATGAATTTGCTGTTAGCAATATCTTTTATTTTTATCTATGACATTTCTTGCTTACATTTATTTGCTGCTCTTTACTTTTGTATTTGTAACAATTTGTGATGAAAGTTATTACTTGCAAATAATTTCTTCTACGATTGTTCAAGTGCAATATTCTTACCTTTGATCTAACTGGAAAAAGAGAATCATAGAATAGCTCAGGTTGGAAAAGACCTTCAAGATCATCAAGTCTAACCACAACCTAACCATACTACCTTAACTCCAGCAATTCACTGCTAAATCATGTCCCTGAGTACCACATCCAAACAGTTTTTAAACACATTCAGGGATGGTGACCCAACTGCCTCCCTGGGGAGCCTATTCCAGTGCTTAACAACCCTTTTTGTAAAGAAGTTTTTCCTGATAGCCAACCTAAACTCATACTGGCGCAACTTGAGGCCATTTCCCCTCATCCTCTCATCTGTCACCAGTTAGAAGAGACCAACCCCACTCTTACTGCAACCACCTTTCGGGTATTTGAAGAAAGCAATAAGGTCTCCCCTCAGTCTCCTCTTCCCCCAGACTAAACAGCCCCAGTTCAATCTGTCACTCCTTCTAGGTCATATTCTCCAAGCCCTTCACCTTCCTTGTTGCCCTTTTTCTAGATATAGCTAGACATCTTTAAAAGTATAAAGTCAACACTGACTATAAATGTAACTTGGGTATCTGTAAACTCTACATGAAGAGAATTCAGAAACCACAAAATATTAAGACCATAATCTGTTGGGTTTCTTTAATTTTTCTTTTCAGGAGGAATAAGTGATGGCATCATCTGTGCAACACCAGGGATTCGGAAGGGCAAGGACCTCCTCAAAGTTCCTTATGAACTGTTTGGGGCATGCCCACTTACGACAGCTCACACTCATCTGGCCACCACTCATCACCACAGCTTTGAGCACAGGAGTTCTCTGAAGCACTCTCACCACAACGAACATGGGGAAAACAGCAGGCTAAGTTGTGAACCCAAACCAAAGCCGAGGCCTGTTAATTTGCGTCATGCAATTGCCACTGTAGTAATAACTGGAGTTGTCTGTGGAATTGTGTGTCTAATGATGTTGGCAGCTGCTGTTTATGGTTGTGCCTATGCTGCAATTACTGCTAAATACCACAAAGAACATTTGGCCCCTGCAAGACAGCATGGGACTCCTGAGGAAAAAGAGCCATTTGATAGCTCCTTGGCTTGAGTTACTTTTGTCTCTGGTTTCTTGAAAATAAAGAGCCCTCACTCAATTTAAAAGCTTGGAATCTAAATAGGATTGGTTTAATAGTTACGACTGCTTTTATTTTATTTTTCACGTTAAAGAAATTCTCTACGTATATATACATATACACATATATGTTCTTTGAACTATACATTAAGGTATATTTATGTAGCAGAATGCAACTTATTGCATATATCTGTACTCATATTTTGCGTTATATGTTCTGAAGCCAAAATGTAAGGCTGAATGTGTGAGAGAATGAAGTTTTAACACAGTTATTTACAAGTATTCCATTCTTCATTCGTAGCTTTTGATGTGGTATTAGTACAGTATACGAATAATGGTGTGCCTACACTTAGCACTCAACATGAGAGGTTTTTGCAAAGAAAAACACAAATGATGAGAGTTTAAGATCTTAAAATATCTGGTATGTATTCAGAAATATAATTTATAATCAGTTTTAGAACTGGACGGTCTATGCACTGATAACTTACAAAATTGTTGTAACGTTTCCAAATACTATTTCCCACCTCCTAATTTGCCCCCATTATGGAGTTTAGAAAACAGGAAGCATCTTGTTATCTATCACATTTCATCTTCAAAGTACTTGCAAGGAAGAAGGAAGAGAGCTGAGAAACCATAGAAGGAGGAAGTCATGCTACACTGTGTTTCATGCACTGAAATAAGCATACGCTGCATATAAGAAGAGACACTACCTGTTATCCTAGTGGGATACATGCTTGCTAAAGACTTTTCCGAAACTCCTTAATCCAAAATCCACACAATCTCAGGACTACAGATGGAGTCCTGATCACTGTGCTGCCCTTCAGTAGGGAGGATCACCTAGCTGCATGTTGGCATGTTCTCAAAGAGAAAGCATCCAGCTGAATTAATTCAAGGGTCTACCCTTTTTGCAGACCTGTTCTCCTGTCAGAGGATATCAGAGCAAAAACCACAGTAACCAATTTAGAACACAGAGAATATTTTGAATGTGCAGTAGTATTTTTCAAATAATTCATAGAAATGATAGTCTCAAAACAACCAAAGAGATCAGCTACTTCATCTACCCTTTCTGAGACTAGAAGGAGTAACGTCCAGTCTATTTGTGACAGATGTTTGTCTAAGGTGTTTTTAAACCTTTACAATGACACGGATTAACAATCTGCCTAGGAAGTGAATGCAGCAATCGACTTTGCTTATAGTCTGCAGATTTTTTCTTAGTATCTGCCCTAAACCTGCTTTGCTAAAAATATTGCTAGTGTATTTTAGTGGCCAGAAGACTTGAGGACAGCAGCTGTCTCTCCAATAAGAATAAAACGAAGCTGTGCCATAGCATTCAGAGACCTCCGATCTTCTTTCAACAGACAGATTCCCAGACCAAGTCTTATTAGAGCAGCTACAGCCATTCCAATTATAGCCCCAACTGAATAATGAGCTATATGGCAGGAATCATATAACCCTTGCTCTTATCTACTTACTAATAATTGAAACGTAAATTTTAAAGCTCATTCCTGCACCTGCACTTGCTTTCATGTCCAGTAGAAATTAAGCATCTCAGTTTTAATGTAAATCTAGCACACAAATGAAAACAATCAATTACTTTTTCTTTTTTTTTTTTTTTTTTTTTTTTGTGGTTTCTACTACTACGCCCTTTACATTATAGTTAGTCTGTTCTGTACTAAATAAATCAAGCAGTTTCAAAATTTTCTATAAGAACACATCTTCCAAACACTTTTTCTCCTGCATTCTCTGGAACCTTTTCAGTTTTTCTGCATTTCCTTTTTTTTTAATGTGGTGCTTTGGACCAGGTATATTACTACAGCTGAGACATTATCGGCACAGAATCTCTCGGAATATTTATATTCAGGCTCTTTAAACCTGATCTCTTGATGATGTAATTCCAAAGTGAATGTGCTTCTCCTTTTTTTTTTTCTTCAGTTGATATATTTTCTGAAGTTTAATGAACAATCTGTTTTCAGAGCAAAGTCATTCTAGTGTGGAGATCAACATTTATTACTCTTTTTATCAATTTAGCGGGATATTATTTTTCAAAGGAAAACATAACTTTTCATAGAGAAATAACTCAGGGAAGTATTTTACTGCCTATGGGCCAAAAAATTAGTTCAGAGCCAAGCCAAATAACAGTGCTTTCCTATGGTGACCACCTGAAATGAGTACACTTGCATTCAGACGGCAGATCCAAAATGAAAGCTAATAAACCTCTGACCTCCATGGAGATTTCAGCCACAGTGTTTTTAACAGCAATGCAACTCCCATTACAAATAAGTTTACACCTCTGACGTATTCAAACAAAGGAAGGATTCAATATTTCCCTGCCAGAAATAACCAGAACAACATCTTTGACGTTAAAAAATATTCTTATTAACAAAAACCTTTTAGGTTTTTCTTACTGTAAGAAATAAAAAGAAAATTAAAAAAAAAAAAGGAGAAGTGAGAGGAAGAGGCAATGAAGGGCACAGCAACATTTAAAGGAACACTTTTCAAATTTAAAATCCTTTCGGGATTTTTATGCACAAATAAGGCTGTGAATTGATATGGAGTTCTGCCAGAAAGCAAAGTATTTTGTATTTCTGTTTGTTCACTCTGCTATGGGAGTACAGCAAGCCAATCCATGCAGAACCTGATTTATACTTTCAAAATATATGCTCTTTAAGAATAACAATAATAATAATAATAAACCACCCAAGAAATGTCTCATTTAGCTTTGGCAAGACTATACAAATTTACAACTGTCTACATTTATCAAATTCCAATTATTTATGCAAAAAAACAGACAAAAGAGAAAAGTATTGATTTAATTGCTTGAATTAATAAATGTAAAATTATTTATTTTTCAGTAAAAGAAACAAACGAAAAAATAGATACAAAGGTGCAATTTTGTTGCCTATAACAAATTGTCCATAACAACTGTTGACTGTAATGTAGTAGACTGGATCTAGGGATTCCCCACAGAAGCATCCTTAATTTGTAAAGCTTAGCAGTGGACATCTGCTCCCGAAATAAGTTGTCTGCACAGCTTTATGTTTTAGATAAAGGTTGCTGAGAAAGCTTTGTTATTTTTCCAGCAATCTAGTAAGTGGTATTAGGGTAAGCACAGTATTTTTTTTTCTAATCTTCTTTCAACAAAATAAAATTTAAAAAAAAAAAAAAAAACAGGATACATTATTTGCTGCAGTATTTGCAAAGGTAAATATATTGTTTTATTCCTGAATTTTATATAGAGATTAACAATATTACCATGTTTTCTGAAAAGCTGGCCTTCTAAAATGTCAATTTAGAAGAGTTTAGAAATTACGATATGGCAGTATTCCTTACAGAAACTGTCCTTACAAACTATATCAAATGAAATAAAGCTTAAATTGAAACATATTTGTTTGCCATATGTGCCTTTCCATTCAAAACTTGCAAAAAAATAAGTCTTCCCATGTCCTACCAAAATCAGGATCGCTCTTCTTGAATATCAAAGTAGAGTTGAATGACATTACACATAACTTATCTATCATTAACAGCATTAAGAATAAACGACCAACTGTTGCCTACTAATAACCATTTATCTTTGCTGGCCCAAAGACAAAGATGTGCAGGCTTTAGTTAAGCTTACAGAAAACATGCTGAATTTTACAACTTTGATCTTTGAATGTGGTTAAAAAGTGTCACAGTACTAACAATCACAGAAGGTCTCGATACTTCCTGGGCTTATATCATCTGATATGTGACTGTATGCTCCCCAGATGAGACAGGCAGCAACATCAGTCATCTGGATATAGCAGTAAGCCACAACAGGGGAGAAGGAATAGGAACTGGAAATCCATAATAAACAAACCAGTGAAAGGCACAGTTATCTCTGATTACTGAGGGATACCCCATAGTTTTATGGCTATATACAATATAGGTATGAATTTTTGTGCAAGACTACCACCTCACTTCAAGACACAACAAACACACAGTAAAACTGCTAATGTTTTCAAATATTTTTACAGTGGGAAATGAATTAATTGATCCCCAGTACTTAAATTGGAGTTAATGTATTCATATACTACATAACAGCAGAGAATACTCAAAGTGCTTTTGAGTTTCATCTTTGTGCTGTATTGTTTGAATTTTTTAAAAGGACCTGATGTCTTTTCTGCTGTGTCATACTACAATCAAGGATTTATTGTGCCAGAAGAATTATTCAGAATTATTTAGAATCAGATTGCTATTAGATCACAAGATTCATTCTTCTACTTAAGCTCTTCCACTCTGCCAAAATTGTACAGTACTCAAAATCGAATGAATAAACAAACCCCAAAAGCAAAGGAAAAGTGAAGAAGTGGAGAATGCTCTGTGGAATTTACTCTGTATCTATTCTATTATACATGTCGGGAAATTGATCTAATTCATCCACCAGAGAACTGCTAAGGAAAGCCCAAGAATTAAACAGGGTTTACATTCTGAAGCAAATACTAGCAAAGAAATATCTTGAAGAGCCATGTTATTTGATTAATCCAAATACTAATTCTGTGCAGTAAAATGAATTGAGAACAAATAGAAATGAATGCAAATGTGTGAATTCTGAGTATACCATCTAACTTCAAGATTCACTGCTCAGGCAGTGGTGAGAGGCAGAATTGAACTACTTGTTCTGAAGCACTCAGTAGGGCACTTTGCATGTCTTCATGCATTACCTACAGAGTACATTTCCTAAGCAAGTCATGGCTTTTATCCTAAGTCCATCAGCTATTTAATGCTAGACTGTACAAATATACATTCCAATTTTCCTGAAGCTGAAAACACTAGTCTATAGACTAATATTACATTTATGAGTACACAGATAATATTCAAAATGAACAAGAAACTCCAGAAAAAAAATAAAATAGTGGTTTTCCACCAAAGCATGCAAAGCATTTTGAGGGATTTACTAAACACTACTGCTGAATATAATCTTCTGTGGCTTATAATGTGGAGTAAAGATTAAGTAAATCACTGTCTTGCCTGACAAGGAAAACATCTATTTTAGAACGATTCAACAATTTGGTTGGTGTGTCATTCTGATGACATATTCATTTTCCCTTAAGCCTTCATACTAAAAAGCAGTTTTATGGATGGTGCCATAAATTTTAAGGACTGTGTATGACAGTGACATTTGCACGCATGTCTTTAATACAGCAATACCAAAGCAATTCACGTTGCAAAAAGGGAAAAAAAATGCAAGCAGAACTGAGAGGTTCAAAATAGATACAATTCTGTTGTGCTGTTGTAACAATAACTGACTTAACAATTTGTGAGATATTTACAATACCTGCTACTCCTAGCAATATAAGCAGTTCAAGCTAGTTTTAATTAAATTAATGGGAGTCACTTCTTCAAAACATGTGCTGGATCTTGCTCAAAGAGAGATGTGCATACGAACTTCATTCTAATTCATGCCAAAAAAAAAAAAAAAATCCTAAATAGAATTTCAAAGTAGCATTTATACAATTGCTAACACACACAGAAGAAAGAGGATGAAGATCATAAGTTTTGTCATATAAAGGCAGCTAGTCTCCCATACAATACTCACATTTTCCTCCATAAAAATATAAAAAGATCTTGCTTACTTAGAGCCTACATAACTAAGTCTCAGTTACTAAAAAACTGGTATGCTTACTGTTTCTCCTTTCAAACTGTTGTACTGCAGAAGCTGATTCAAACAGAGAGATGAAAAAAAACTGAAGTGTGACCAGCCTAAAACAGACATACTTGTATTTTAAGAGTAATGTGAGAGTTTAGGTCATTCCTTTTTTTTCAAGGCACGGATTGAAATAACTTAAACAGCAGGATTTTCAGGGTCACTTTACTGTGGCATTCAAAATCACATGTCATTTTTAACAAATTAGTGCTGAAAGAAGATACGATAAAAATTTCACTTATTTTATGGATGGGGAAACAAAAAGGAGGGCCTAAATTTTCAAATCATATCATTCAAAATATCTGAAGAATTTTATCATCTCGATTGGGAATATTAAACACAGAATAACAGAATTTCCTGTTTGGAGACAAAAACTTTGAACCTTTATATGGGCTCTAGGAAGAATCCATTCTGAATAGTTAAATACTGGAAAGCAAAATGAGCCTAGTTTTATGTTGGGCAATCTACTTACTGGTGTAAAATGTAATATTATATGTTTGCTTAGTAAGGATTTTTGGTAAAATTATTTAAAAATCAACTATTGACGATCCAGAGATTGAGTATCCACAGAGGAGAAGACCTCCTGCTTCTAATTACAAAGAACTGCTGAAGATATATTTTTACAATTATACTCCGATGTAATTTTAAATGTTAGTGATATATAAGCATTAAGTAACAGGTATGATCTGCCTTTTTAGCAGAAATCAGCAGCGCAATTTTAAAAGCTATTCCTTCCATTCATGTAAGCTGAATCAAATTTCTTCCTAATAAATGTTTTCTGTGATGAATTATTTCTAGCGTCACTAGTCTCAGAGCGTCACTTTGTGGTAGAGACCAAGGGTCACCTATACAATAATTGTATATAACTAGTCTATATCTTTAGAAATTGATTTTAAACAAAATTACGATGATGAAACCATCACTTCTCTTGGTTCAAAAGGAAGTAAAAATAACCATGTACAGATTGCACAAGTTCTATGTTGCATTCACAGAAATGCCCTTACAGTCGTTTGGAAGTAGATGCTCACATCAAGAATGTGAACTAAGTTTGGTCATCGTGCAATATGAAAGAATACAAAACTCTTCTGCTGAATGCTATCAACATTTCACATAGACATACTACCTTTCAAATGAACGTCAGAAGATATAATTCAGTGAATTTGCTCCATTTATAATAACTAGATTGAGAAATCCCATATAGACTGCTGTCACTTTGGCCACTAAAAGCAACACTGCCTTTATATAGCTTCTAATATTACATTCCAACACAGGAGATTTTTAAAGTTCAGCTAGAGAAGATTTATTACAACCTTGTGTAGGCCCTGCTTTTGACATGAAAGGTTGGACCAGGTGATCTCTGAGGTCTATTTCAGCCTGGTCTTTTCTAGGGTAATTCTACAACTTTTGGATCGTACTTGGAAGAACAAAACAAAATTTTAC
The DNA here is from genome assembly GCF_905368555.1 of Meleagris gallopavo. NCBI lineage: Eukaryota > Metazoa > Chordata > Aves > Galliformes > Phasianidae > Meleagris > Meleagris gallopavo. The sequence continues at coordinate 7,467,634 of NC_139417.1, read as the reverse complement.
CATCTGTTGTTCTCCTTAGCTTTGTAATATGGGCAGTATGAAGAAATTGATCATTATAATGTAAACTAAATATAGGAGGCTTGATAACAGAGAATGCTAAGACAAAGAAATTTGAGCATAAACATATTTTAAATGCAAAAAAACCTGCTTTCCTTGTCTCTTCTGCAATTAAACTGAACTCTGTGGAAAGAGTAGTAAGCATGCTGTTACCTCAAATACATTAAAGACTTATCTGCTTTCACACTTGCCAGAAACTTGCACTCAGGAAAAAAAAAAAAATAACATCAGCTGAAAGAGACAGGAGGGATTTTAGAAAACAAATCACTTCAAGTTTCCTGTAGTAACAGTCTGGAGACTCACTGACACTAGGAATTAGTGCCTATATTACAGGATTGAGTCAGCCTACTTCCAATGAGCCTTATCAATTTGCATATTAAGTGTGTTATAATTGATCATTACCTACAAGTATAGAATCAAACAAAAACAGTTAAGAAAACAGGATTGCAAAATGTGCAGTAAGGGTTAGTTTTCTTCTTTTTTCCTCCATTCTTGTGGGCAGCTCTAACTCACGTTTCCATTTTATAGCAATGCTCTAGTTTCTCTTTGCCTGTCTTAAACTCTTGTAGTTATCTGCAATAAACAATATTCTGGCACAGCTTTACTTTCAGTCAAATCCCTCTTGGGACCACAGTGATTTTACATTAAATGTGCATATCAGGCTTCTGCTTTCTGTAATCCACTTAGACCAAATGGGAATGAGGATTATTTAGTTCACACAAATTAAAATGAGATATTTTGGCCAAATCTGAACCTGTATGTAAGCATTTGAAAATATATCCTACTTCAATCTCTCAAGTCTGGCAAACAAAACCATCAAACTTTGACCGTTTACCTCTGCTACAGCTTGTGTCCTAGACACATTTGCTTGAAAGGACCAATGTTGACCCTATAATCAAATCTAAAATTTGGGCCAGACATTGGGTACTTTGTTGAAAGTTGTTGATGGAAAAAAATGCAAATGTCAAAGTACACTTATGATCTTCATCTGAAAGAGGACAAAAATAATGCATGTACTTATTTGTCTCGTGCTGGCTGTGGCTGACTGATACTTTCATGCAAAATGGTTTGTATAGATCTCAAAAGGACCTTCACTCCTAATGAAAAACATATAAGGGAGAAGTAAAAAAATACCTATATGAGAAGAGTAGGATCTTGTTTCATGTGGTAGCTACCTAATTTTCTCTAAAATGGCTTGATTTCTGGAAAAAGCCACAAAGTTTCTTTAATTTAATTCCCACTTCAGGTTCAGTAACAATAGATATGTTGAGAAAACTGAGCAGAAAAAGCATCTGAAAATAAGTGAGCAATGTCCAACCATTAAAAATTAATTCATTTTTCAATCTGTATGTTTTACGTCTAGTCTACAGTTGCCAAACTTTACTTTTTAGCCTTTAGGATTATAATTTTAGCATTATATTCTAATTGGCTATTATATATAATCTATCTATCTAATATAATTCTTATGATTATAACTTAATAGATTATAATCTTGGCTGTTAAATGGTAGAGTTTTGTTTCCAGTTAATATTTTATGGTCAAATCACACCTTGCATAACCTAAGCAAACTGATTGCTTCACAGTATTTATTACAGAATAGGATTTTCAAACCTGAAGATTATGTGGAATCCTTACACACCAGACAGTGATTACTTACATCTCCTTTTGCTTAATGTAAGATATTCTGTTTTATAGTAGAATATATGTATTCTATGATTCTATTTTATGATTATGTGGAATTGCATCCACAAAAAAATGCTTCACTGATAATTATTGTTATTTCTATTAAACTCCATTGCTCACAGAGATCTTGGATAGTCAATTAATAAAAGATCAAGTCCTTAGGCAGAGGAATCATTAAGTGTTCTCTACTTTAAGGGATTCAATTATTTCTCATACAACTGTAGCTTTCCCTCCTCTCTTCTCAAAATATTATATTCCTACATAATATAATTGCCAAACTAAAATAAAAAGTGAGGAACTTATACACTGCTTTTAAAAAATGAACAAAACAAATAAACTATAAGAATTTTACCTGCAACGACTGGAGATTTTCTGTCATCCAAAAGCTGAATGGCAGTACTGGCTGTCACTACATTGCTTTTATTTGCTGTTTCTACAAGGTATAATAAGAAAACAAACAAACAAACAAACATATCTCAGAATAAGGAAATTCACCTTTTGTTTTTTTTTTTTTTGTTGTTGTTGCTGTTTTTGTTTTTTTTTCCTGTAGCTCAAAATAATCTAGTGAATGCAGTGCTCAGGAAATATGCTAAAAGACAGCAAATATCATGGTGTACATGAACAGAACATACAAGCACTGATGTTTCAAAATTCCTGAGTAGCCCAACAAGATTAAATCACAGACATTAGTAATCAATTCTCGCCTTTTCTGATAAGAATAGCAACAAAGATGACAAGCGGTTGGGCTTTTCAGAGATGTTGTAGTTGTAATTTTGGACTTTTCTTGCTTAAAATGAAGCTGTAAATTCAATTTAGGCAAATATTCAACAACAGTTACATAGTATCTTGGGTTTTCACTTGGAGCCCTGTAAAAGATGTATCAGGTCAAAGGACCAGTAAACTAGCTGCAGATTTCAATGCATATTTTAGTATTTTAATATTAGCATTTCAGCTTAACTACACAGCCTTCGTGTGCTGAAAAATTTGCTATCCTTTTGTTAACATATATGGTTCAGAACATAGATAATGACAAAATTATAGACCTGTACTAAATGGGATTGAATAGACAAAGCTCCCGGGTATTTGCTCAGCAGCTCTTCTGTACCAGAGTGGAAAATGATCAGCATTAAAAATGTTTTCCTTGTCTTCAGCTGTCAGGAAATCTCTTGAGAAAGAAGAGAGAAAGAAAATACTTGTTTGTTGTATGTCACACAGTAATGTCTAGATTTGAAAGACAAGAGAAAAAGAAGACAAAGCTCAATGTTTCAGGGAATAAAATGACTTTGGACAGTTATTCTAATATCATTAGTACAAGAGAGGGTTAACTTAAGGCCCTGCTACTCATTCATAACAGATTTGCAATTGGAAAACCTCACAAACAAAGTAGTACTAAATACACCTCTACTGATATAAAATAAAGTTGCTCATTTGGAATCATTTAACAGCAGAACACAAGAATGAATAATGAAGAAGTCACTAAAGGTTTGATAGTTTGCTGCCATTGGTATCTATTTTTAAGAAAAAAAAAAAAAAAAAGAAAAAAAACCCTAACAAACTAATTAACAGCCTACTTTCCAAATTATAGGTAAAGAGAGTAGTGGAAAACTGCAAACTTAATTCATCAATGATTTCATGGAATGTTGACAGAGGAAAATTTCTCTGAGAATAAATAGAAGTATGGTCTCCATGCTATTGTTCTGGTTTGTTGTCCGACAGTAAGAAATTGCAGTGCTATTGATCTCATCTCCTGGACTACTTACACTACAATAGTTTGTGGTCAGATAGGCATCACACAATTTTATATTCAATGAACTTAATTTATCATAAAGTGCAGGGTTTTTTTCACATGTATAATGCCTATATTTGCCTGACATAACTAAAGTGCTGACTAAAAAAGTCATTAATTATCAGACCTTATTTTATGGCTCTCCATCTTAAGAAACCTGTACCTGCACTGCATCACATCTTCAAAAATGCAAAAAAAAAAAAAAAAAAAAGAGAAAAAAAAAAGAAAAAAAAAAGGAATCTTTTGAATGATGAGATCTGCTGATGATCCTTTCACCGAGTCCACTTCTGTTAGCTTTGTTTCGACTTTAAAAAAGAATCCACAGCAATAAGATACAAACTCTAAAAAGTATATGATATTTTTTCAAAGGAGATGTTAAATATATATATATATTTTCTACAGATGTAGCATATTCTGAACTCCCTTTTGAATAGAAAAGGTATAAAGCTAACTTGAAAAATGATGGAAAATGAAATCTATGGCTGTAGCTATGCAACAGCTCATCATTCCAGATGTTCCAACTGAGGAAATAATTCTATTCAATCTTTCTAATTTGTCCTATGTATTTCGGTGCACAAATGCAAAAGCCTGGAAGTGACAGTAGGCATGCTTTCTGAAAATAAGTGGTTTTTCTCATTTTCACACATAGTTGCCAAGCATAGGTTTGTTACTTACTGATTAGTAAGCTGTTCTGGACCCACAAACAGGTTGATACGAGATAGTCCAGTCCGTGTTCCAAGGAAGGCAACTTCTACTCCCTTGTCAGAATTTCTGAAATAGAGCAGAACACAAACAAAAATGTTTCCAGACAGTAAACAGATAAAGCTATATTACTGGTCTCTGAAAATACAAATGTACACACCTTTGAGTAAGATAATTTTAACTACAGTTGCTTTTTTATTTTTTAGTTAAAGTTTAGGTTGTGGCAAACATACAATGTAGAAATGTTATTTAGATGGTACACCTACACTTCAAGCCATAGCTGTGACTGCTGTTCCAGCATCAAAAACTTAGCTAGATTTAAACAGCTAGCTCAGAATCAAATGTAGCTGCCATTACGACTGCTATCTGCTGCTAGACCTTAGGAAAGAATGTGGTAGGTAGTTCAGGCCAAATGCTCTTTCTGCACTGCTATCAGGACCAAAGAAGCTGTTTTAAAAAACTAGCTCTTGTATGACTAGAAGAGCCTCACATGCTTTGTTCCAAAATGTCCTATCTTGTTAGTGTAAATGAGAATATGAAAGGGGATCAAGTCTCCGACTAGTATGTCTCTGAGGTTGTCGTCCTTGTTTTTACTGGACCTGTTGTTAATTCATTGTGTAGGAGGATTCCTAAAAGCCTTATACTTCTTATATACATTAACTGATGCCTACAGCATACTAGCATGCAATATTTTTCTATCTTTATCTTCAAAGAGGACACTGGGTAATCAGCCTGCTGAATTAGGTCTCACTGAATTTGATTTTACTCATTCAGTATGTGTTTCCAACAATATCTTTTTCTTGCAGCTTTTAGACATGATGCAAATTTAACAAAAGCTAATCAGGATAACTCCCAGAATTGCCTTTTATCAGCAGTTTCTGATGCAAACTGCTAATCTGCTTTCCCTAACATATATATCTTGTTGCTTAACACTTGGCTCTGGAAATAAGTAAAATAAAATAAAATAAAATAAAATAAAATAAAATAAAATAAAATAAATTCTGTATATAATTGTATATAATTTGTTCTGACACAAATTACCAGTTCAATAAACAGTTTTGATAAATTATGCATTAAATTCAATTATTCTAAACAATTGTTAGAAATAGTCTCAACTGTATGCTGTGCTTCATATACGTTCTCATCAGATATATTGTAAAATTTGAGTAACCTTATGCTACTGAGCATCATGATGTACAGTGCAACATAAACGATACTGAATTCAAAATTGGTGGTATTTAAGATACATTGGTTAATATGTTCTTTTAATTCTTTTTAATGTAGTTGAAAAATTAAAATTCCCGAGTAAATAAACTGAATGGAATGAAAAATCTGATTCAAATAAATCTTGGTAACTTGACAAAACATCAGGATTTGCAAAGCATTTTACCAATTTTTACGCATTGCTATTACATGTCAATCATGATAATAATGACATTCAAAGCTTACTTACTCTGATTTATTTAGTGCTAAACTGGTCCAATAAGCTTCAATTGGTGCACTCACCACTGCATCAAACAGAACTTCCTGGATCAATTCTTTATCACCTATAATGTTGTATTAAAATCAGTAAACACACATGCAGATAATTTTTGTTGCTGTTAGACAACTAAACAATGTTTTTTTTAGACTCTACTGTATTTTGTTCAAGCTTTTTGCAGTATAAAGCATTTACTATGTAATATTATATGATATGTAACTGCACTGTAGTTTTTTCTTATGTTATTTCAATGCATGAACAATTACTAATAACTATAAAGGAAACAAAAAACGCATTTTCCACTCCATGTAACACATTCCTGTATATATCTCACGCTTGCATTGTCATATAAAATGAGGTTAAAACTATTCTGTCCACTAAGTCACAAAAGCTTTAAGTTCATGAAAAGATCTCGGAGAAAATATGCTCTTATCTACGTGATTTTTTTTGTTTTGCAGTCCAGAAATGCTAACTTCATACATATTGTCCCTAAGGCACTCTGGAAATATCTGGTACATTTTTTAGAGGAGTGATCTAAGGATTGATTCAGACTAACTCTGTTTAACTTACGAAACCAGATGATAATATTGCATGGTATAGCTATACCATCTGAGCAGAAATTTGAATATTTGGCTCAGGCACACTGTTTACCATAAAACCCAGAATTCTGTATCATCTGTATTTTTACAGATCCTCTGGAAAACGCTCAAAAGCAAATGAAATTTGAAAGTGATATCAGCCATGCAATCCAATCACAAGTTATCAAACTACGTAGCTTTGTGTTTTGTATAGGAAGTACAGTATAACAGTTTTTAGCTGGGATAAAGTCTACTACATGTATACTTAACAAAATACTTGCATTGGAGCAATGGCTCTTTTCCTGTGAGGTAGCGTTTAATTGCTTCTAACTGAGTCATTTGACGGTGTTCAGGATGCAAGTCAGTGTTGCAATAGGACCTGAGAACATATTGTCGAAACAGTAAAATGTTAATATGCATAAGCATGATCTCTCTTTGAACATAAAGAATTGGTTTCAGAAAGCACAAACAATATGAAGCCAAGAAGGGTAACAGACACCAATTTCATGCTTTGTTTAAGGCTTACCATTCATCTGCTAAAGATACATCAGGGTGTTCTAAATCATGTAAACCTGTAACAGGAATAATAATGGTTTATTTAGGGAGCAGTCTGGGTAACAGATGGTTATTAACATACACTCCATAACATAAACCCTTCCTTCTTGGAAAGTGCATTATTACCACAATATAATAAATCACAGTAAACTATTCAAATACATTTTAGAGTCTAACAGACTGGCAAAACCCAACTAAATCAGATCTAAAAATGAAAAGGAAGGAATAAATGTTTTTGCATTGACATGTTTAACACGTACAAACTGTTCATGCGATGTACTTGAAGTTGAGAAGAAAACCTGAACAGAGTAATGCACAATGGTAAAAAAAACAAACAAAAAACCACCAAAAAATCAAAGACAACAAACAAACAAACAAAAAAATAAACACAAAAAAACCTCCTATTCATATTTCCTTGTTCTTTGTCTAGTGAAGTTCTTCACGCTAAAATGTATACTTCTCATTTTATGGGAGTTTTTCTCTTTCTCTTTTAAATAATATTTCTTTAAAAGGAACAAATCCCAAAGCCTAAGCACACTCACTATGAGCACAAATAGCAGTTCACAGGTTTGTTCAGAAAAGGTTTATTGTTCTAACTGGCCACGCAGATGCTTGTAAATAAGAACTATATCATTAGTTATATAGCACAATAAAAATGTACTTTGGCAATTTTCAAAACTCTTAAAGCATGTATCAATAGACAATAAGCAAATATAGTTCAGAAGGCAGGCTCTGGGTTTAACCCCCAGAGCGCATACTACATAAGGACAGAGCCATGGTGAATAAGGGCAAAGAGGGAATTCAAAACAAGAACACCAACTGTATTACTCAGAGAGGACAGAGATGTGCCAGTGATAGAGAAACAGTCAGAAAGACTAGAAAGAATGACAGAAAAGGAATGGTTGGATATGGCTCTGTTAGGGGGTGATGCATCTGAAAGGAAGTATCATAATGGCTGGCTGAGATGGATAATTGCGAGAGGTAGGTTGGGAACAGTTTGGAGAGTAAGTTCCAAGTTTCCTGCTGTGCTCTCTTCTTATCCAGATTTATTTATTTTTTTTTATTTACATATATTTTTTTGTGATTCATAAACTTTCAAACATTTCTTTTTATATATCTTCTTGGAACATGAACTTTTTTTTACCGAAACAAAGCTGAGCAACAAAGACCTGAAAAACTATATTAAAATCACCAATGAATTAAGAAGCAGAATTGGAAATAAAGATTTTGGAATAAAATCAGAAAAATTTCCTCTCCTGTAAGACTCATTTTGTCAGGAACTGCTAGAACCTCACCACCTAACAGTATAAAGCTCCTCCACTGGATACGTACACCATGTACAGAATGCTCAAGGAAAATTTATCGCTTTCTGCACTCCATGAAAGAAGGTTGTAATGAGGTGGGGGTCGATCTCTTCTCAGTACCAATGATAGAAGGAGAGGTGATGGCCTCAATTTGCGCGCCAAGGGAAGTTTGGGTTGGATGTTAGGAATAATTTCTTCTCTGAAAAAGAATGGTGAGGTATTGGAACACACTGCCCAGGGAGGCGATGGAGTCATCATCCCTAGAGGTGTTCAACAAGTTTGTGAAACACTGAGAGAAGGAGGGGAGATGATGCTCATCTAAAGAAAATTCAAGGCCTCACTATGCGTAATGTAAATGAAGAAAAAAATCCCATGAAGTAGAAGATCTTAAAAAATAAAATCTAATTCCCTCGTGGAATCTGCAGAGAAACATACAAGCTTTAGGTCTATCAGGTCAACAATTCAACTACTGTGTAAGGAACACGAGAAGGTAGAGAGTATCTTACCTTCTTCCACAGTTACATTCCCTCTGAAGAAATATTTTCCATGTCCTCTAGAGAGAGCCACACCTAAACTGTGCAGAGAAATAGAGCAGACTTCGAAATCTGTGACACAAAAACAGACATTCAGAGATATTTTCAATTCTAACATTTCTAGCTTGTGTATGCTTATTAACTTTAAAAAACTGTTTCCAAAGCCTCACTGACCACATTGTTTAACTAGCTGCTTCTGTAGGATCTGATGGATCTGTTCTGATGAGCCTACAACAACTGCCTTTATTAAGTGTGTTTAGAGGTGCAGTACATCAGTATTATCTTGCAAACTAATAAACGTGCCCCTCTAAGCTTACCCAGCACGACACATCTTCAGCTGAGCCTTGAACATACCTATGGCCTTACATTGAAGGAAACAAGACTAGGATGTTTAGAAACATGTAAGCGTTGGAATCAGTGGAGCTACTAAGAAAATAATTTCATATGTAGCAACAGCAGCACAATTCTTCTTGGATTATTCTGCTATTCATATCTTTTTCCTAGTTTAATATTCTTGCAATAACTTTAGCCTCATAAACTTTTACAGTTAAGTGCTTTGTTTTGTGTTGCTTTTCATCTACCATTAACAGAATTCAAATTTAATGAACCAGATGGAGGATACATGGCTCTTCATATGGAATACATACACAGATAACTGCCTTAAATGAATGAATGCCAGAAAGTATCCCAGGTTAGGATCCTGTCTGTAATCATTACAACTGAAAAGCATGGGTTCATCCTTTAAGGATATGTAGAGCCAACAAATCCAAGTGCACACATGATGCAATCAAAAGCTCAATCTGGAAATAGGCAGAAAGTAAACATCTTTGACATTTCAGTATATATTTTAATAAATGTTGCCCCTGCTGTCTTCCTGAAGCTATGTTCTCATCCCATCATAACTACATACAGATCATTTTGAAAAAGGAGAGTTTTACTACTATTATTTCTGTCCTAAGGATTAGAAGCCACACTGCACGCATATATGTAGTCACACATCTGTTTACTAAATAGAGTAAGAATGGCATTCCACAAAAATTACACTGAGTTTAACAACACATGTGTGGATTTTAAGAAGAATAAAAACATGCATCAGAGATGAGAGATGTGCCTATATTTTCTCTATGTAAAAACGTATCTTGAGTTCTGTGATGAGGTTCCATTGAAGAAAATTTCAGTTGAGTATTACAACTATGTCTCCTGCTTTAAGCATAAAGTTCAGTCAACATTATTTTATCAAAGGATTATTTCTAACTCAAATATGAGCATTTATTAAGTGACTTCTTGCCTTTTCTTGTTTTTGCTAAGAAGCATGGCAAAATAACATGGCTGCCTTGCTCAGTTTTATTTACACAAATACACTCTAGGTAGTTCAGAGAAACAAAATATCCAAACCTCAAAATAGAAATGAAATACTACCTCATTTTACACTACATTTTGTTGTTGAAAAAATCAAAATAAAGCTCAATATGTAATTACTTAAATGGATTACAGTATTTATAGTTCTCTACGTACTTGCGAAAGCCTTTCGTTCAAAGTAAACCTCAACTGAATATTTTTTTAATGAAACGTAAGCCATGACAAACACTGAAGGTTTGCCTGTGTGAGCTTGCACAAACTTTCCATCCCTGGAAAAGCTGAAAGGAATGCTAGTTAGCTCCTTTCCCTTGCTATTTCCAGCATTGTCCAGGGATATTTTATTGTCAGCTTTTGCTGATGAGCTTTTAATGAGTTCACAAGCTCTGTACAAATGCAAGTCCAGTGAGTCTGATGAAATGGCCATTTATTATGGTCGGCTCTACCTGAATGGAGTACCCTTGATGTCTGTATAATAGTAGTCATTTGTCATCACCAATACCCGTTTCTAGATTCAGAACAAGAAAGTCAGAAAGGAAGGGGGAAAACAGTTAGTTTGCCATAAGAAAAGTATAAAAAATTCAAGCAGTTAGTCAGTGATAAAAAATTACAAGCAATGTATACATTCAGGAGTGATAAAATATACCATGGTGAATAGTGTTTATAGTAATCTATCTTAAAAATTGCAAAAATTAAAAAGAAAAACAAAAACAAAAGCAAACTGCTTGCTTTATAACTAGTTGGAAGAATATTTCAAACATTACCCCTTTGTCCACCGTCTTCTTCACTTCCATGGAGAATTTTCCTGTTTTGCGATTCACCATTGCATTTCGAAGCTAAAGTGAAGGAAATGTGTATCAAATGCTCTATTTACAAATTCCGCAATTCTTTGAGCTCTTTGCTACATTCATTTGACCTAAGCATTCATTTATAATAGTTCTGCTAGTCATGAAACAAACCCCTTCCAGATTTAATGGTAGTATAGGCCAAGGCTCCTGCCACAGAACTTCAGGCAAACTGTGGAGGTGTGAAAGCAGTTCTCAGCATCCTTAATGGTAAAATAGCTCTTCTGTAGTAATCTGGATTTTACACAGGATAAACAGTTTAACTGAAAATTATTATGCCGTTGCTATAGAGGAGGTTAAGCACTAGACTTGATGCCTGGAGTTAGACCAAGGCTCGTTTTAAAATACTTCATAGTCATATATAAAATACCAAAAGAAAAAGAGAAAAGCCCATTTATGACCTCATTATTCACTCTGCTGCTTCTGGTCTCTACATTTGGTTGCACCCCAAACCAGCATAAGAAACTACATCCCAACTGCACCAAAAATTGCAAGTAGTAGAAGCATGACAGCCCATTTGATCAGTAACCTGTTGCAATGGGAACACACAGCTCCAGGCTCTATGATCTACTCACAATTATTTTTCAAAGAGAGGAAACTCAAAGTTGCTATGAAAAAAATATGTATACTCAAAGTGTTCATACAGAATGATTTACCTTCTATTCTGCTGGTTAAATCTGTTCCTATTTGGACTGCCACAAATGTCCAGTCACTTGTGATTCCAAGGTGTCTTCCTGTGCCTGTGTACCCTTCAGTAACTTTATGCCAGCTTCTGCATGAGTTCCAGGTTTTGTGCTGCAAATCCCTTACACATCACATGCATTTCTTAGCACATCTATTTGTTCCCCAGAAAAGGAGAAACTTCCTCCCAGAGGACGTCAGTTGGTACAATCTCTCTTTTAGTGGAACAGGACATGGCTGTTCATCAGGACAATGCACCAAAATCATGAGGTGCACCTAGCAAGGTGCACAGGCTGCACTGCCATTTTTTTTTAGCCCACCTGAGAATGGGGATGTTGGGCTGAAATTAAACTACGACCTGGTTTCTGAGAAATTCTCAGCATTTGTATTCTGAATTTGTCCACCTTCCTGTTCTGGATTTTAGGGAAGAAATTAAAAACTTACTACTTAGCAGTTATACCATAGAAACATGAAAGTATTTTATGCTCTCAAATTTACAGATGGAAGAAGCAGAAAGTTTAGGTGCTTTTTAAGGGATATCTTCAATTACAAAGTGACATTGCCATACTTGTGGGACACTTCTTGTGGCAAGAAACATCTATAAATTAAATCTCCCACAACAACAATTTTCATTACAATGGGAACTCTTCAATACTGCTAGTAAATTCCCACCGCCTTGTTAGAGGTATTGAAACTGCAGAATAACATCAACAAAACAAGCTTTTTTATCTCTCTTCTATTGCTTATCTGACTGAACACAATTATGGACGTAGAGTTCTTGCAAAATAAATATTTCTTGTTTTCCTGTACTTCGTGCCATTCATTGCCAGATTGGGCAATTCAGACAGATTTTAATCAAAATTTGTGAAGATAGTCATGTCAGTGCACTCTGCAGACTTTTTGAGATAGTACAGAGTGAAAAGAGAACGCCCAAAATTGCCAGTGAAATATCTGGTTTTATTTTCATGATGAAGTTGTGTATGGCTGACCTATCTAAAACTGCAAACTTTGCCGCTTTTTAATTCTGGAGTATCTACATTTGAATTAACAGGCTTACTCTTCTGACAGTGAGTGTAAAAGGATAATTTTAGCTGGGGGCATGTATAAAATAAAGCATATATTTTACTGCAGTTTTTTTAACAATACATAATAGGCAATTCTGGAAATATTTTCCCATTTTAACTTTTGTGGTTTTGTACTTGGAGAGCTGGTCTTAATTAACCATCTACTTTCTAACATTTACAGAACAGTTCCATTTATCTTTAACATGGTTTTCATTTTTTCCTACTGGTCCCTGCAGTTGTCTGAGATCCATTCCTCTCACAAGCCTCAGGCAAGTCACAGATTTATGAAAAGGGCCTCCAACTCTCAGTAGTGTTTAAGATCAAATCTGCATGTGGAACTTAGAGTTTGACTTTCCTTTGTCTTTTTGCTTGTGATTACATTTCTTGGCTTTGTAATCCGGTTTCCCAGCTCTTCTGCAGTCCCATCTTCCTTCTCAAGTGCATAAAATAAGTAATTGCTCAATAGGCTTTGAGCCCCAAAGAGTCATTCATAGTGTTTTATTAAAAACAAGCAAACAAAACAAAACAACAACAAAACAACAACAACAAAAAAAAAAACAAACAAAAATAGCCTCCAGAACAACAAAAATAAATCTTCATTCAGCTAGAAATCACAGTATATTATAAAATGAAGTAAAAGCAAGATGGCAGATACTTCAAGCTGAAAAATTAACAGATGAATATATACCTGCACCAACTCTATTTCATAGCAAAAAAATTTCTAAACGTACTTCTGCCACTTTTTCCTTATTGAATTTCTGGAGAAAACCTATTCATTCACCTCTTTATAGATAAGTATTACTACTCTTTCAACTAAATGTCTTCCAATCAATTGCTAACAATCAAGTTTCACTGCTATAGTGTGAGATCATTCTATATACTTGGAAAATTATGCAACCACTGAATTAATGTAGTAAAAAGTAAGCAACCTAATCAGCCTCCACATAAGTTTTTAATGGGAGACAAATATACCAATAGTTTTCTATGTTGCTAAAGGCAGCTCTATGAATACATGAATTCTTTCCCTCTATGGTGGAACAAACAACGCTTTACTACTAAAGCTTGGAAAAAAAACAGAACAAAGTCTTTCTCTAGATCTAATGTCATTAAAGACTCTGTCTGTAGCTCTGATATTCTTTTATTTCATTCCTCTTTCTCATTTATTCTGCTATTAGTGTTTCAGACAGTAAGCCTCTCCAATGACCTTAGAAAGGTGGTATAAATGACTGACTTGTATATTATTTCATAAACACAAAACACGTGTAATAATACCAGGCTTGCTTTTAAAAATAACTGTAAAAATATGACTTGCGGTTTTTTTCCTGTTTAGATAATTACATCAAGTGTCCACTTGTGTGTGGCATTGCTAAAATAATAGGAAAACCTGAAGAATGCTACGATTTTTTTCTACTATACTCAACACGTTGTTTTTACAGAAAACACCTTGCCACTGACCATCAAACAGTAAATGGGCATGCTTTTACAAAACGACTGTTGTCCAATGCTACGATATCTGGTTGTTTTGTATTATGTATTAAATATTTCTCAAGAATGATTTAAATTATGATTTATCATTTTTTTTTCCTTTTTTTTTTTAAACAATTAATTACTGTACACTGGAGCGGGTCCTTTCTACAAATGCAATGCTCGATTTAGTTTACTTCCAGTGTAGATAAATATTTTTCTCATTCAAAGGATGAAATATTAGGACATGTTGTTTGTTTCTATGTCAAAATTAAAAATCACTTTTTAACTTTTTTACGTTAAAGGGAAAGATAAATTTTATGTATGTATCTTTCATCAGAATGTGAAATTTAACTTTCCTTAGGTTTCCAGATTTGAAAAATTCAACTTCTGTTAAAAATTTTCAAAAAATCTCGCAGAGCTTGGGGGTTTTGAGGAAAACAGAGAGAGCTGAATCCGGACTTCTTGCTTTCATGTGCATTCAGAACAAATCACAGTTATAAATAAAACGTAATTTTCAATGTCTGATAAATGCTTCAATATTACTTTAACCAAACCACTGAATTTCTAAGAGATCATAAATAATGAATGATTAAAACTGTAGAAATTAAACAGATAAATTATTGGAAGAGGTAAAAAGTAACAAAAACAAAGAGAAACAAGAAGAAAAACAAATTCATGAAGGTTTAAAAGCCGTACTTAACTACTGCAATAACATTTGAAAGGAGAGAAGAAACTTTAAAAAGGTCATTTGCAGAGGAACTGATTGAGTAATATGCTGTCAAAGATAAAAGGTAAGGTATGAAGTCAGCCTGATTGCCAAGATTACAGAAGGCTGGTACAGAACGTGAACATCTAATGAGGAAGTCTTAAGTAATGTATGCACAGAACACCACGCAAAACTATACAAAAAACACCCCAGTGCACAAGTTTAAGTAAGGAGTAAGATGGCCTCCTAGGAAAGGATGGGAGCAATCTATCACCTGATGAAACAGTCATTGCTAAAAACATAAATGAACTGTTTCACTATTCACAAAGAGGGTGGGGAGAGAGAAACATCTATGAAAAACACAGACATGCAGTCTTGACTTTGGTAGTGGAGAACTGATGGGGGGGAAAAAAAAAAAACAACCCTAAATTACAGGACAGAAAGGGGAACACCTGGAAAGTTATGATTTAATTAAGGACAGTCAGCACGGATTCACACAAACCAAATCATGCCTAACAGATCAGACTTATTGAGGAAATAACAGAAAGACCAGGCAAAGGTTAAGCCGTGGACGTAAGGAAAGTTTTTGATACAGTATTGCAGAAAAAGGTAAGTCTTTAAGATAAGAAAGAATAAGAGTGAATCACAGAGTAGATGGAGTGCTGAAAAATGAGTTTACCAGAACGAATTGTGTGCATAACAGCTGATAGACAAGGAATGAATGGTTCTGCAGCTACTTATATGCCTGAAATTAGGAGTTTTGAGAGAATCTTTTACGACTCTGTTCTGAACAGAGAATCCAATTTGCTTATTCATATGGATTTCGTACATTAAGGAAAAAAGTTCTCATTATTTCATTAAGGAAAGCAGAATCTCCTAAAGAGAAGTTAGGCACCTTCCTTCATTTCTGAGCTTCAGCAGTTGTCTGGAAGGGCCCGAGAGAGATATTCTCTTTCTCTAAAAATATACAACAGGATGCGTGGAGCATGCAAGTTGGGTGACGAGTTTTACCAAACATACAAGGAGTCTATGTTAGTGGTTCACGTGCATTTACATATAAGTGAGAATCAATATATATTTAAAAAAAAAAAAAAAAAAAGTTATGAAATTCTGAACCAGGCAAAGTGGACTACTGTTTTTCCCTTTCTGAGAGCAGTCAAGTGGCTGATAACTACTTGAACAATTTCCAGGTACAGTCTTTCTGATACGGTTTTAAAACACATCGCTTACCACATCATCTCTGTCTTCCCACTCAACCTCAGAAAGATCCACACTACTGTAGTTGGGCTTTCTTCGTTTCTTCCCTTCTTCATACTGGCATAAAAAAAGAACGAAATGTTTAGCACATCCTGTACAAAAATTTTGTAACAGAAGTGTTTTTTATTATTTTTTTTTAACTTGGATGTATGCTGATTTTGTTTGGAAATGCTTTGACTAACAGAGTGGACAGCTTAATTGATAGATAATGAACAACACTGCTGGAAAAATATACTCTGTGCACTGAAAATATACTTCATACATGATTATTTGCATGAACTGTTGCCATGATATGAAACTGTTCTTGAAGGACACACAGAGAAGTCAAACTCAGCAGTTGTACCTTTTCTTCTCATATGGAACCTTACAGGAGACCTTCCTCGTATAGTTTATGTTAAGTGTCTCAAACTAACAATCTCAGCTGTACAGGAAGTTATATTTGCTATAATCTTATCAAGAAAATGTTTACACGTTTCTCTTTAAACAAGATAAGATGCAAGTCTTGGGAAGTGTGGTGTTAACATTTGCTGATACTACATTTAATCTACAACTTCATGGGAAAAAAGTAATATACTAATAATTTATAGTTGGTTTTTTTTTTATCACTAGTCACTGTTACCCTGTAAATCTCACATTTTAAATAAACATTCTAGTGACAAATTGATTTGACACTGGGGAATTTATAATATAGGAAATTCTGCCCTCTGCTGAACATTCAAATGAGAGAGCCCACTAGTGTTACAAAAAGCCTGATCAGTGGAAGAAGAAAAGTATTTAGAAAAGTCTGTGAACAGTTAAGAAAAAATACAATAATCTATTTGAAATGTTTAAAAATGGGAGCAGATCTGTGCAATATGAAATAACGTCCATTTATCTTTTATTATGCAAATAAGGGGGAGGACCACCAGAAGTCTTCCCATGAGTTATGATGAGAGATGCTGAGAACTGTGAGAATTACTCCAATTCTGCAACTCCTCAGAAACAGAATGATAGGATAGAGATTGCATCAGTAAGGGACAATATGTGTCTGATTCTCCTCCCTCAGGACAGGACCACCATACCACCAATCAAAGCTCTAAGTGCTCAGTATTGTTTATCACTGGGGTCATTGCAGCAGAAACCTGCAGTCCTCATCTGCACATCACAGAGAGGCCATGGAGAAAACCTGGTCTCTGAGCATTTCAAAGGTTACTCCCATCCTGAAACTTTCCTTTCCAAATTATTCTCACGTGAATCTCACCATTGGTTTTGTAGGGTAGCAGTATTTAAAAACAAGCATGACAAAGCTGCTGAATTGTAACCACTGGTTTCGAGATATTGGAAGAACAGTAATATTTCTGCTAGTACAAAATTATTTCCCTCAAAAGAACTTGGAAACAGTTATTTTTGCAGAATCAGTCTTTTGGGAATCTATGTGGGATAAAATCCTGAGTCAATTCTCATTCTCATAAAAAAAAACTCATTCATAAAAACATCCTAGCTACTCTGTCGGTGCAACTCTCAAACTGACTTCTGACAGTTCATATGAATGTAACAAAAGAATAATTTAATGCATTTTTACTGCCCCTTTGCTAGAAGTTTGCATTCTCAGAACAAGCAGGGTGTCCTCTTCTGGGCTGATGCTATTCAACAGATGGGATATTCAGAGATATAAAGATTTTCCCATTTCAGTCCATATCCATAAGCCAGATTGTGAATTCAAGTATCTCAAGGCTGCAATTAATTCTTGCTCCACAACTACGCTCTGATAGCTTATACAACTATACACAAATACAGAAGTACAAAACTTGGAAGCCCCTATAGTTAATTATCAGAAGGATAAAAAGGAGAGGATAACATCTGCTTCATGAGCAGGACTTCATTTTGTTAACTTTCTATTCTTTGCAAACCTCTAATTGTGGCTGCAGCTATATCAATATTATCTTTAATCGTTACAAGGACTAACTATGCCTATTCTCTGTGGCCGCATCAATTAACCAAGCAAAGCTCTGGTCTTATTTATTTACACCAGCACAGGAATTGTGGGAGTAGAGATCCAAAATACTGAGAGCTGAAAAGTGTTACATAGAAATTAACTGGGATCATTTGAGTAGAACAAATGTGAAACAACTCCTGTACTGTGTCCAATGTTTAATTACATCCTTACTCACAGATGTTGAAGGGCTTCTGGGCTATACTGCATTCTCAGACACATGTGCAAGTCCTTACTTATGACAATAGGAGTTGATCTTGTGTGTCTGACAGCAGAAGTGGGCTTCGAGAATATAATAAATTGTTTGTATCATATTGATTATGGGGGCTTTATTTATTTCAATTATATAGATTCCATATTGTGGATGCAAAAAGCAAAAACAAAATCCAAAAGCAACCAAATGAACTGCTGCATAAAACATTCAAAGTTCTGCAGCAAAGCCAGAAATGGAAGTATCCATGTGTTAAAAATTCAGATGAGTAGAAAGCAAGCCAAAATCCCAGTGCTTAAGCAAGCAGAAGACTCCATACACACTTGAATAAACTGAAAGTGCAGATCTTAAACCATATTTAGGACAGGAAGTAATAAAGTACTAAGAAGTCTAACTTCTCAATCTGTTATTACACTTTAGGGGACTAGTGTTAATTCCTACACAGGAGTTCAATATGTGAAGAATATGTTTATGATATAGCTCGGGAAAGAACGGCAGAGAAAATAAAAATTCAGTTTCCAGCAAGGATAGGATTTTGTTCTGATAACAAAAATAGCAGTTATTTCTATATGTGGGTATCTTTACTTACACGTCTATTTTTTTTTGGTGAAGATTACTCCTTACAGTAAATTTACTTATTCATATGTAACTATGACCTAAAACATAAATGCAAGGAGATCAAATGTCAAGTATTTCATGCAACTACAATTCATTCTTCTCTAGTTTCATTCTACTTTTACTGCTAAACTAATTTCTCAGTAAAAGTTATTCATGGGCATAGAAGCAATTCACCAGCTTTTAAGAATGACATTCATCTATGCCATTTTCTTTGGTAGTGTACTGAATCTAGCTTCACTTTTATCTCTGTCTGAGACTCCTGGGTGAAGTATAAAATACTGATTGAAGACTGAAGCCAATCCCATTCGCAAGATTACTATAAAGCTCTGAAACAAATTAGTAAGGAACCCATTGGGAAAGATAGAAACTAGGAGCTCTACCAAATTGCACTGATTTAAGTGCATAAGGAAAAGAGCTAGATTTAGACTGTGTGATGTTAATCTACTTGGGCCAGTATAAATTGTGTGGTGATATTATAGAGTAGTTAAAACCTGGAAAAATATGATAGCCAGTGAAATACCTGGACTGTGAATAAAGAATCTTTTAGTCTGCTCAGAATTCAGTGCTAGCTCCAATAGCCTTTTGTTTGTGGGAAGAACAGGGGAAATGATTTTATTCGGTAATCAGAATGAGCTTTATCTTACTGACTATCTTTTATTTGAGGCTTGGCCAAACTGTTATAGCACTGGGTCATTCAAACAATGTGCGACGTGTACAGTTTAAGGACTGAATCACATTTTTTCACCACCTCCCATACAACCATTTACGTTTGCCATTCTTAAGCTCTTTGATTTTTTTTTTTTTTTTAAACACAAGCAGTCCCAAACCATCTGCACTAAATACAGCCCCGTGTTTATTAAGTCAAAGTATAGCCATCTGATCACAGAAGGAGCAAGCTACATCTTAACAGCTGCAAGCCTTGGGTCTAAGGTGATTGCAGTTTCTCAGAAGTGCTCCATCTGGATAACTGGGAGGTATGAGAGTTGCTCTGATAGCATCAGGGTAACTTCACATTGCCTTGAAAGCATCACTAAACTTCAGTGAACTTGCCTAGCCCCGTTTGTAGAATCATCTGGGAGAAAATATGATAGCGAGAAAGTATCTAATATGACAACCAAAAGCTTAAATTTGTAGAACACTCATGGGTATCAAGTCAGAAACAAAGTTGCTTGCTGTACAAAGGTCCTTTTAAAATATATAATTTTAAGTAACATTATGATTTCCTTAGGAAAAGAACTTCTCTTTCCAAAGGGAGACTTTCATGATAAGCCTATTATTTAAGTCATTAATCCTGAAGTTTCTAGGCTATGGTTGGCAGTGAAAAACAGTTATTTTGGACTCGTTTTTCATGCCAGATAGTAGTGAAAAAAAAAAAAAAAAACAACTGCCACGCTATAAAATTTCCAGCAACACTGCACAGAAAAGCCGACAACAGGAGCCATATCATTCATTGGGGTAAAGAGAACAACACAATTTGAATTTTCCAGGAAGAGAAAAAGCAGGAGCAATCAAACATACCACATACACAGAAGAACCTTCTAGCAAAATAAAAATAAAAATCTTGTGCCACATGTATTTGTATTTCTCTATTTACAACTATAACATATGTGTTTGCATTACAGATACTGCAGAAATGGTTGAATCGATGAAACAACATATGGAAATACATAGCAGGAGGTAAAAAGCAAGGGAACAGAAAATAGCTCTAAGTCACACATCTACAGACTGAACAAAGAATACATTGGCTGAGCTCGCATTTTCAGGTGGATTGCAGTTGACTAGCAATGCATCATGTATGTAATTTACTAAGCTGAAAAAAACAAAACAACCTCTCTATTTAGGATTTTATTTGCATTCTCAGGACCTTATCATTCAGGATTATGTAAAATAGGCAGCTGCTTATAATTATTTGGGGTTTGAGTAGAAATAATTAAAAACATCTGCCTTTATCTTAATACTACCAGACTTTAACCCGTGAGCTCAGTTATACCTAACTTCAAAGCTCAAAGCAAAGAATAAAAGAAAGCTTCACATATTGCTAACAAATTTTCAGTGATTCATTTATATGTACAACCAGTTATTCAACAGCCGTCAAACCTTTAATTATCTTTTAAATATATGTAATTTTGCACTTCTAATTAGACAGCAATTTAATGCTCTCACAGGGATTCAGATGGGCTGTCGTTTTTAAAATGTAAACTCCAATAGGAATAATCATTGGCATTCAAGTGATTGAATTCTTCAGTTATTTAAATGAACGTGAGGCATTTACACTGTTCAAATCATTTAAATATTCTGCTGTCAGCTACAGCTGTAGAGTTTTATGGAGTCGCTGAATAAAGCAAGGGTAAGTGTAGGTTATCTTACGTTCCAGGCGGGACTCCCCAGAGAGAAATGAGATTTGCTGCTTATGAAAGGCTAACACTGCTTAAGTGGGGCATTAATGTTTCCCCTGAGACTCGCGTTTCTCTGTTTTTCTATATTAGGAGAAACAAATTTTCCCAGAATTTACAGCTACAAAAGACTTAATATTGGTCTAGCGATCTTTAAATACACCCAAGTCCTTCAGCTAAATGCAATATATCATGATAGTCAACAAGTTTTAAATGGCAAATTATTCAGGCAGCTAAACCGCCAATGTATTCCATCGAAGGTATTACAATATATTCCAGGGCTTTGAGTTCTACTTGCAATGTTCCCAATTAATATTAATCAGAAGCAAATAAAGATGTGCATCATTTTAAAGAAAACAATTTGTCAATTGGTTTACAGTGATAAAAAGTGCATTCACATACAGCCATTCGAGAATTGTCACTACTTGTCTTCCAGAGTTTTTACTCATTAGGAATATCTGCCTCAGTTTCCGTGGGGGGACAGAAAGCTTTAATTTCAATTCAGAAACACTATAAAATCCTCAGTCATCACTGATGTTATTGGATTAGGGAAAGGGATACCATAATCGACTCATGTAATTGGTAAAACAGTCCTCATTTTACTTTTATAAAAATAATGGTAGAATGCGAATAAAATAAGCGATTTGATTCTGTAACAGATATATTTCTTTAAATGTGCATTTTCTTTAGTCAGGAACCTGAGCTTCTTGGCTGGGAACTCTGAGCATTCTACCTTAAATGAACCTGATAATTACTGAAAATGAAATTCCTCTTTATTCCCTGAACAGAAATACAACTCCTACTGCCAGCTCCGAATCACTAAAGCTGCAGACTTCACAAAAGCTACCAGCAGTCCTGCTATTCTTCGTTGAAACCACACAAATATTACGATGATGGAGCAAAAGTAAAAGCCCTTGTAACGAGATCAGATTCACAAAGGTGTCCCTCTGTGACTACGGCAGGCACTGCTCATTCAGTGGCATTCTTTAACTTCCCTGTAACCCCACCACGCCTTCATCAGACGGCAGTTTTCCTCCAGCACCTCCGTTTAACAAACTGCAGTGACAGCTCTGTAAGGACCAATCAGCCAGAAGTAACACAGCAGTTGTTTTTAAGTATATGAAAAAGTCTGCAGCATCTGTTTGTTATCCTTCCTTTGCCTTCAGTGCACTCAATTCATTGACAATCTGTAACATGATAAATTTTGCATCTTAACTGCTACAAGTGTGAGCAGAATAACAAAAAAATAGGCAATGAAAGCTGGCATAACTGTTACTGAAAAAAAAGACTCCTCGTGCACATTTAAAGCATGTGCAGGGACCTTTCCTAACCAAGTCACTGTCTTCAGAACCTGAGAAATTCACTCACAACTCCCAACAAATTCTTTTCTTTCCTTGAGAAAAATTCATCATTTTAAGTTTCATAGAAAATTTCAATTTGTATCATAAGATTTAAAGAATTATCTCCTGGAAAATAATTAAGAACACCTTTCCCCACCACCACCACTACACTCTGTAGAAAATAATGACTTGTAATTAAATACAGCATTCTGGAAGCATTTTGATATGGCATTATTGGCGTTTGTTTTTGAAAAAACATGACCTTCAGCTACAGTTTCTAGAATTACCACGAAAAAGAGGGCAAATGAAGGAGAAGAAGAAAAAAAGGACTTGTCAGTTTTGAAACTAAACACGAAATGAAAAGTAACGTTAAAAAGTAAAAACTAAACTTACTCAACTGTTCTGCAATTAAAAACAAAATTAAAAATGACAGTAATAAGAAAGAGCTTTGAGATAGAGCAGCACGGGGATAAGGACAGTTTTCAGCGCTTTCCCGTCCTCAAGCCGCAGCCCGAAGTCTCTCAAGCCGCCCCGCCGGGCGGTGCTGGGGCGCCACCTCATGGCCGCTGCCCGGCAGCGCAGCGGGGCAGCCCCGCGGGAGGGCAGGGATGGCGGCACGGGGAGGCCGCGGGCAGCGCGGTGGAGAGGCGGCTCGGAAGGTCGTCGGGAGCCGTTGGGAGGGCGGGGTAGCGCAGGTTGAGCGGTGTTAGGGAAGACAAGGGCAGAAAAAGCCGCAAGAAACCATGTTTCTGTGCAAATGAAGCATAAGGGTAAAGTGTGCTCAATCGTAGAACAAAAAAGACCTCACAAGGTTGTTTTTTTTTTTCTTTTGTTTGCTTGTTTTTTAAGGGATTTCCATGGATACCTTATTCCCTAGTTATCATGACCCTAGCTATTAGGCTCCCAGCACAGGAAAGAGGTGTTTGGAACAGCCTTCTATGATGCAGCGATGACATCATTGGACAAAAGGAAGGGTTAGTGATGTCGCCTTCCTGGACTTGTGCAAAGCCTTTATCATGGTCCCATATAACATCCTTATCTCTAAGAGAGGGCACCCTTCAAATCTGTATATTTGGTGTATAAGGAATTGGTTGAAAAAAGTACTGTGCCCAGGCCTAGTGCCCCCAACACAAGACAAGGAGCAGTTGGAATGGTTCTAGAGGAGGGCCATAAAAATGATCAAAGGACTGGAGCACCTCTCCTATGCAGAAAGGCTGAGGAAGTTGGGCTTGTTTAGGTTGGAGAAGGGTCCTGAGTGTCTTCACTGCAGCCTTTCAGTACTTGAAGGGAGCTTATAAGCAGGGTGGGGACTGAATTTTTACACTGCCTCATAGTGATAGGATGAGGGGAAATGGCCTTAAAGTAAAGGAGAGGAAATTTAGGAAGCTAACATCTAGCCTAAGCCATTCTGTGATTCTAATCTAATAAGTTGTTTGTCAAGACTCATCTCTCTAGTAATGGCTTTGAGATAAGACTGCAACTGAAAATCCTTTTCCGTTTTCCCATGGCAATAGCTGCTCATGAAAACTTTCATCCAGTACTGACTTGGAAGACTACAACTGTCACCAACCTTTACAAGTACGTTACGTTTGGAAAGTACTTTCCACCTCAGCCTCCAAAATGCAATTAGTCCCATCATCTGACCACATCTATGCATTCCTATCTGAAAGCCAATTTTATTAAAAAAAAAAGTAATAAATACACACACACGCACACCAAAAAAACAAACAAACAAACAAACAAAAAAAAACAGCAGAAGAAACAGGAGAAATAGGAGAGGAAATGGCCAAGAAAAACATGTTAAAACAAACTCAGCAGAATAATCAGCAAAGAAATGTAGCTAGCTTAAAGATTAAATATAGTGGTTAGACTAAGATGAAAATCTTGTCCAACAGGAAACAGTCTTCCCCAGTGTCTCCTATCTTGTTCGTCTGCTCAGTGCCCCATAAGAGAATTTCTTAAGAAGCAGCATGTCAGCTTCAGAACTAACAGATACAGCCAGTGGGGTTAGCAGCTCAGCAGTCTAGCAATGTTCTAGCTTTATATCATCATAGGAAAATATATCAGCATGTAAGCCAGCTTGAATGAAGTCAGTAATCTACATACTTGAACATAAACTCCAACCTATCCAAAATGATTTTATGTACACGGGTCCTCCTATTTAATTCCATGGAAACTACACCAGATACAAAGAACACAATAACGCTATTTCTCACTATTCTCAGCTACAAAACACTATTTTTCAACATGGTCACCACCATAAGCTATGCATTTTCACCAGCATGAAACAAGAGCCTGCATGCTGTTATCAAAAAGATTTGCGCCAGCAAAGATGACCCACTGTCACAATTACCACTGCTGAGATGCACCACCCACTGCCTCACTGTGCTCACATCCACTCTTCGGTCTCCTTAAATTTTCAGCAAGCATCGATGAATGATCAATGGATGCTTTTTTTCCTGTATGGAAGAATTCAGTGACACACCTTTGCTTCCTATGCACTTCCACATCAGATGCCGTTTTGTCAGACTGCCCCCTATGCTGCCATCTGTCACATGGCAACAAAACATAATGGAATGTTGGTGGGAAGGTTCAACCTCTACTGCCATCCCACCAACATCCACCTCTGACATAGTGAGCCAACATCATAAAATAGGAGGCATTACTTTCAGAGCAGCCCTTGTATTTCGGGATAACACTTTTGTCAGCTATCCAGTTCTATTTTTATTTGCCTATTTTCACATACTTATTGTCACAACATTCACGGAGTGTTTTGCCAGTGTTACAATGGTATCAGGATTTGTCCTGAAATATTAATCTAAGGGCTCAGGCCAGCAATCACTTCACTCTCAAAAACTCCACTGAAGTAAAAAAAACCACTCCCATTATACACTACTGACAGAACCCAGAGGTAAAAATGAGTCTTCCAAAAAATAAAATGAACAGACCATGAATATATATCAGAATGACTTCCCTAAAGTTGACAGCTTATGGGCAACTGCCCAATGTTCTGATTTTGAAAAAAGAGACTCTTGTATAAGGTAATGAAATAAGTGCCTTCAAGATGTATGCTGGGACTAGGGATAGTAACAGAAAAGCAACTTCTGCCTCATAAAAACATGCCACCACAACAGAAATAAGGAAATCAGACAGCAGTCTTTGTCAGTATAATTGAAACTATCCACTGTTCCTGGATTTTATTACTGTATATTAAAATCTCTATTCTATAAAGAATATATACTATTATTTTCGGAACAATCCTTGAAGTAATTTGCCAGAAGAAAAAGGCACAATACAGCAATTGCATGTTGTCTAATTCTTGTAATGTAAATAGGGAAATTTCAAATACATATACCTAGAGATTTGCAAATATAGGCTGCTAGGTGTACCTGTCGTGCCTGAAGGTTTCAAAAAGCCTTTACATTTTTAGAAATAAAGACAAGGTCATGATTTTAATACTATGAACACTGGGGAATGTTATAAAAACAAAACAAACAAAAAACCCAACCAATCAAAAAAACCCAATGCCTTTGTATCTACTTTAGAATTAGGAAAAATCCAGCAACAAAAACCAACCAACCAGCCAAAAACCCTACATATACTTTTAATGCATGCAGAGATAAGAAAAACAAATTGTGAGTGTAGTGGTGACCAATCATGAAGTAAAACCAATCCTATCACATTTTCCTTTGCAACAGCTCCAAAACTTTGAAGACAACTTCTCTGTGCAATAGTATTTCACACAGAGAGAAAGGTTCGTATGAAAAGCTTATGCAATAGCAAAACAGCATCTATTTCATCATTTTAATCACTAATTGAGGACAATTAGCATCATTAGGTTAAAAACTATTCAAGTAACAAGAATGTTAGCAATACATAGAGAATGTTAGTGCAGTCACATCTCATCTAGTTCATGTGCTCTTAACTTTGGCTCTTTTAAGCAATTCTTAGCTTATGTACTTGATACAGCTGTATGTGAGCTAAAAGTAAAATTATACTAATAGCCACCATGGGTAAGGTAAAAAGCAGTGAAGATGCAGCAGAAGAAACCTGAAGGTGCACTAAAAATTTCTGTATCTAATCCAGGTGCTCTAAGGAGGTCAGTGCAGCCTCTATTGCTGCTTCTGCTCAGCTATGGTTACCAAATAGAGCTCAGCAGTCAAGAAAGCAAAGAACATGAAAGAAAGGACAAAGAAGAGGTCAGAAAGATAGAGAATACATCAACGCTGTGTAGAAAAGCAAGTACAGAAAAATATTACAGCAATACTTAAAATACTCGATGTTTATTATGGTGAGATGTTTCAATGAGATATCCATTACAAATCATTACACAAAGTAAGAAATGGAAAAGAGAAGATAAATTAGGAGCTTCTGCTTTCCATGTTCGTGAAAACTACTTCTAATGAAATTTAAAACCGGAATTAAAAATAAAACCTCTGCATAAAACAGTTACAATATGGAAAAATCATTACTATGAGAAGTTACGCTGACTGCAAAAATGAGTATGTTAGTATGGATAACAGAAGTATCCACTCTAACAGGTCTTAATGTTTAAAAATGAGAACCAAATGTTTCCGAGCAGAAGCCTATCTGAAGCTAAAGAGTTATGCTAACTACTGTGAGACTTTCCTACATCCTCTTACTCAGTTCCTGCATCTTCCTCAGGAGCAATCTCATGCTGGACACTGCTGGTAATTGGATTCAGAAGATTCTTTTAATATATACTTGAGATGTACGCACGGTCTTGTAGAGACAAAATGCATTAAGAGAGGAAATGCTTAGGGATTGATTCAGAGCTTGCTATCTTCCTTAAGAGTAAACTGCTTCTACTGAGGCTGGAAGTTTTTTATTCCCTAGCCATTATATATTTGGATGGCAGAGGCCCTGATCCCCGTAGAGCAATAGGATAAAAATTCATCTTCGCTGGAAATCATCTGTAGGGAACACGAAGGTAAAAAAATATTTCAGCAAAAAATAGTCACTGAAGCATGCTATTTTAGCTGACTGGGATCTGACAGTGGGTTAATTTGCGGCAGTCATTTACGAGAATTATGTTGCTTATTGGTCAGTAATTTGACATATTCTAAGCACATACTGTCTTCCTTTCCATGTCTGTGAGAAATTCTACCAGAACCATGAGCGATATTCTTGATTGAGGAAAAATAATAATGACACATATGGCATCCACGTGTACATAGCAGTGGAATCATTAATACCAGTGCTTTACTAAGAGTTGATAGTGATGGAACACTTGCACGTGCTGTACTAAACAATGATGCAACCAAGACTGTGCCTGTACCAGTTCTCATGGGTGTTAGGCTTATAAACATTTGCGTAACAGGCACTTCTATTTTTCTTATCGTGATTAATGCAAAGACAATAATAAGGGAAACTAAAGGCAGAATTTGCTGTTAGTTCTCTTTTAGTATGAATATCCCTAGTGCTCTTATTTTGCTTAAAAGTATGCTTTGTTGAAATTTTTGTACACATATTAAATTAGCTTTAACACTTTGGCATGGCAAATAAGGGTTATTACACAGCAATAGAGCACTCTGGCATTCCATTTCAATATAAAATGAACGTAATTACAGCAATTTTTGGCTTTGCCATTTTGCAGCAATGGAGACCTGCATCCCTTACAGAAACTAGTATATTTATTTTCCGTGATGTTTTCTATGCTAATTTTTGTTTCCAGAGGTAAATTTATCAAGCATTTTAAAGTGCTATAAAGCATTATAAAGTACATCATCTGATGCTTCTTTAAAAAAAATGAATATCTTCTTCACATTAAAAGATAAACAAGTGTAATGTATATAACCAGATAAAATAAATTGGTAAATAGTATTCTTACCAAAGGCCTAAGTTCTGGATGAGTCAAAATATATCCATTGTTTGTAATTGCAAAAGCATATCCATGAATACCTAACTGTAAGAGTAAATGAGAAAGAAATACTAATTAGCATGGCCTACAGTAAATTCTTAAACAAAAAGCAGGCAAACATTCAGTTATCCAGGGCTTAAAGATGGTATTCACAACAGTCACCCACACAGTATTTCACTATAATATATGCAGAGCTTTGATCCCTGACATTTTTGCAAATGAGAACCTGCCATTGTGATGAATTCAGCATATATCACAACTTTAAAATGTCACAGACATATTTTGTTATCTAGGACACTCACTTCTATGTACCTTGGAGTGAATTAGATATATACGCATACATAGTACATCCCATACAACCTGTATCAAATCAAAGGTATGCTGACACCTTCACACATTCCCCGGAGCAGCTAGGTTTGGGTTGCTTCGCTTGTTCAAGTGATGTTGTAAAAGAAGCACTTAAATCAATGATACTGGAAGTACAGTTACACTGATCAAGCAGTGACCTGCCATAGATGATATTTACATTTAGCTCTCTGTTAATTCAGATTCATTGGGAGACACGGACCTATAAGAAATTCATCTAATTTACATGTTTGTACCAAGTGGAATTATGGGACATCATACATGAGCAATGAAATGCTTTATGAAGCCTAACGGGATACATAATCAAATTTAACACTGAACTTATTTAAATAATGCTACTACTCTTTTAACAATACGTCCCTTACACAGCTGACTGCACCTGCTGAGTGCCCAAACATACCTGCAAATCATTCACATGGTCATTCAAACATCCCTTCTTAGCATAACTGTGATGCTAATATAGTATCTTTCTGCAGCTTCAATGTGTAACTGCCTTCCGCCATGCTGAGAGCATGCTTGCTATGCATCCTCACTCAGTGCTTTCCAATTGTGAAGCCAAATAATATGACATTCCATAGAGCTGTGAAACTGCTCAATGTGAATGTGATTCAGTTTCAATAGCCATCTCTTTATGTAAGCATCTTGATTTGTTAAGGTATCAAAACAAAACAAAGGAAAACCCACAACCCAGAAGTATTTTGCTTTGGTGTTTGTTCCATGTTTCTCCCTGCTAACAAACAAACTTTTGAAAACATAATATTTCCCTTGTTCCCTATGAACAATCTGGTTGAGCAAAGAGAAAACTGTTCTTATTCAGCAATATGCTTTACCAAGATGTTTAAATTCAATTCAAGCTTTTTTTTTTTTTATTTCCTCAAACTTTAGTCCATTCTTAAATGCTTTGCTGAAGTGGGTCCTCGGGACTTTGTCTGGCACGAAGCAATGTGAGAAAGGTTGACAAGCTAGAATCATTTCTAAGAGATAAATAAGACAGCAACTCTACAGGCTTCTGTAATTTTCTGGGAATATATAACGGGGTATTACATTATGGCAAGGTCATAGAGAAAACACGCCAGGTAGATTTATACCATATCTGTCTGCGAGTGATTGTATATGGTCAACTGTATCTCCTATAGAGAAGATTGTTTCATAAATTAGCAGTTTTCCTAAAGCAATAAACTTCTGTGAAAGTAATGGAAGGTGATATGTTCTTGGCATCTCTTCATAAAGGAAGGAGAACCAAAATAATAACAGCGGACATATTTTACCTATTATAGTATGACAAGTGAACTAGCTGTTGGCTAAATATCAGATCTTGAGTATAACTGCCTGTGTTGATAACTGCAGAATGATGTCCAAGCAATGGATGTCAGGTAACAAAACAAATGTGGGTGGTACACTTCACAGCATAAAAAGCATTTGCCAATTTGAAGTATACCAGCACAGCAAGGGTAGTATTTGTTGCGTGTTGTGCAATACATGAGACTGTATACTTTGCACATAAAATGCGTTGGTTTGAGAGAGAGTATTGCTTACAGCTGTGTTGCCACTTTTAAGCTTGAACTCTCTAAATGACAAACTGATTGAGAAACGAAAAAATTTTGTAACAGTAAAATGGCACATGAAAAGTAAATCCAACCCTACCTTATTAAGAACAAACTCCCACTGACATCTGGGGAAGTTTAGTCTGGAAAATGACTGCTGAAAATAGCTCATTGTTATTATTCATCTTCCTCGGCATAAAACCCATCTCATCCAAGCTGAGAGAATTCCAGGTCAGCAGAATTCTATTTCCAACCAATCATTTTATATCCCTGTGTGAATTTTATTTCACATACTGCCTCTCCAGGAATGGGTCCCAGGGGCGATTATGCTCTTGCAATTGCATGGTCTTTTTACTGTTCAGAAATGTTTATGGTATGTGAGACTGGAAGTTATAACTCAAATGGTTTCACTAACGTAATTGTATTGCATGATATTGATGCCTCTTGTAATAATCTTCTCTTGCATTACATCCTGCAGTATAAAATGTACTTTCAAATAGTCTTGTATTCAAAAACAGGATTGTATATTACTTCCTCAGAAAACTGAGTCTTTAAAAATATTATACCTTATGAATAAACCAGAAATTTTAATCTCCTTGCCTATCTTCTCCTTTTCTGAATCATTTTGAATAAATCTGCTGCAGTACCTGTCATTCAGGGCCCACACTCTATACTTTGTGTATTCAGAATATGTCCAAATCTTACAGAAGCCTTCTGAATAATAGCTCTATGATTTGGCCATTATTGTATAGCCAAGAACAGCCAGGCTTTCATCAGTCATACCTTCAGTTACTATAACACTGTTCATCCTTTTCATTGCAAATGAAACTTGTTCTACTCTTAGCTTATGGGAAGGTGACAACAAAGATTTTCATAGCTCCAGATTTAGCACATGCAGTCCTTTTCTCTGCCACCTTCTAGTGATTCTGCATACACAAATGGTATAATCTAAATTTTGGTTAATTAACTTCAGTGGTTCCTGTATTGAGACCGTACTATTATTTATCCTGACCTGGAATGTCTTTCTTCACTAAGTCCTGCTTCCAAGGTGTCTTCTGCTGCCTCTTCTCACACTGCAAATTTCTTTCCAGTTAGGACAGCCTTTCTGTTCTGTATTTTCATAATGTCTATCCCAGTCGGATGCAAGTTGCAAGAAATTATTGCCATACACCATATCAATATAATTTTCATTATTTTATGTATTTTTTTTAAATCAAATTCTCATTTAATTTAAACCACCCAAATGTAGCATGTTGATCTACAAATTCATTTGCTAATTGCCAGTGCATTAAAATTAGAATGGACTTGAAACTTTTACTTATTTTTTTTCCTTTCCTAGTTTTACTTTTTTTAGTTTTACTTTGTTGTTGTTGTTTAAATAACTGCTGCATGTTCTGCAAATTTTGTTTTAAAAAATATTTAATGTAGAATTTTTGCTGACTTTGAAAAGCTACATAGAGGGAAAATATTTTATGAAGACTGGGTAGAAGGGAAAGAACCAGTGGTCTGGTTGGGCATTCGCTGAAATGCACCGCTTCAATTTGGTACAGGAAAGATACATGGGCGGGAATCCTAAAGGCAAGATTTTTGCGTGCTCTTAATACAAAATTATTCAAATATTCTGCACTAATTTCTTGTTATTTTGTGCAGTGTTCTGCTTATATTGGGTGGTTGAATGGCCTCATTTATTTTATTAAAGATGACCTTCTAGAGCATACTGAGACGTGCAGAAAATCAAAGATGAAGCCATACATTAATTCTAGCAGGAAAAATTGGCTATACAGAGGTAAAACTCCTGAGGAAAATGGGTGACATAATGGAGCTAAGTCAGTATAAACATAGAATTGCCCTCTAGTTTTCATTTTCCATAAATAAATGTAAAATAAATAATATTATATCACATATACTGAGAATAAATAATATATAATATTATAATATATAATAAATAATATACAGTATAAATAATATTATATCACATATACGACATATCAACATTTGTGAATTACCTTGTATTTTGGAATAGCTTTTAGAAGTTCTTTAACTGGGACGTCTGTGCCAACTACTCCCAGGAGAATCCCTTTTGATCTCTGAAAAGAACAATAAGACGTACTGAGAAACACAAAGGTAATGAACGTTCTCACCAGTAATTAAACATTGTAGCTACTCTAGAGAAGTGAATAGATATCAGAGAGATCATTTAAAAGGTAGGGAAAGCAGAGGCTGGTACTGTTAATCCAATCAAGCAGTCATTTAGTCAATAATGGTTCTCCCTTCTACTATATCTGCAATTCAGATAGAAAAGGTATTCAAACTTTCAGTAGTCGTTGAGTCCGTCTACAGAAAATTTTCTCCATGTGAAATAGTTTCCAAATGAAAAAAATATAACTGAAATGTGTTACTCCCTTCATTCAAAATTTATCCTGCTATTCAGTAAGCAAAAGAGAAGGACTAAGCATAAAAAGTATGCATAATTTTCTTTAATAAAGTCTTAAATTAACAAAAGTAGACATATACATATATATGAGATATATACAAGTAATTAAATTCTGGATCTACACAATAGAAGCCTACCAGTACAAAGAAGAAAAATATATGGATTATCTGCTGTAAGAAGATAACATAAAAGAAAGAGAATGCTGTTGCCTGAGTTTTTCTCTTAGATGTAGGGTTTTATTATTTTATTATGGTGTCTACAGTATAGATATTTGGGATTATTTGTTCACATTTTTATGTCAACACAGGGTTAATAACTGTAGACTAAATAAGAATAAAAGAATAAAAATTTACAGAGCAGGCTAAAACATTGTTAGGCTCCTAAAAGCAACTTCCCAGCAGCCACCCTATGATCACACAGTAGAAACAGTCTGAGTACTTACAGTCTCATTTTGCTTACTAAATACCGGCATGGCAACAGTTGTCATCAACACCAATCCCTGATCGTCAGCAAGCTATATTTAAAAAAGAAATATTATCTCTAAGAACCAAGGAATAATTACAGGCATGACTGCATTTTTCAATTACGTTTTCTTCGTTAAAGTGAGAGAAGGCAATTTATCTAAATGATGCTTATCAGTTTAGAATTGCAGTTAGTCCAGCCCAGCCCCACCCTGCTCCATTTCAACTATAGCAGCTCTGCCCACCCCACCATCTGGACTGGCAGGAAAGATGTCTCTTCTTCATTCCTATTGCAATTTCCCGTGAGAGACACGAAGGGGCTGGAATGTGGATTGTGGAAGCAGCATGTGCAGTAGCAAAGCAGCTGGAGCTCTGTTCCACATCTTTCCCAGTGTCAGCTATGCCAAGATTGCCTTGGGTTGTTTTCTCCCAGCTAGGAACAAGAGGTCATGAGTTGCATGCACTTCGTTTCTGGTTCAGATTGAGATCTCATCAGCTAGCACTGCAGCAGAAAGGATGACAGCCAGTAAGGATCCCAAGAGCATCTTTGCTCCATCCGGTTTCAGTTTGCTGGACTAAGTGGTGGCATGAAGCATTAGCTGATGCTACACTTCAGGTTGCAACATATTTCTTCAATTTAGTAAGAAAACAGATCTCCTGACCTTGGTTCCATTCAAGAGAAACATGCTTATCATTGACCACAGGAGAGTGGCTTTGCTCAGACTATTGTCTCTTCGTGCTCTCTGGCTATATCTCTCACTGTATCTCTGCCATAAGGTAAGTGTTAGCTGTAGTGCTCAAGCAACAAGCACTGCTATGTGTGTTTGTGAATCTCCATCATCTACATATGAAAGATAATGCAAGGAGGAAGTTGAGAGTTACTGTTAAACACTTTCTGCCCCTATAATTTTGGAAGACATAAATGTCTTCCAAAGTTTAAAAAGCTTATCCTACTTTTAAAAGTATGACATATCCAGTTTTAATCACCACTTTACTGTGATTTATCATTTCTAAGGACAATTAAGTTCTGCTAAATTGTATCTGTGTTTAGCCAAATTCACCAGGAGAGACAATCTTACTGAAAAAATTTGGAGGTGAGAGTCATACCAATTGCAACAGTGATAGTCTCCTACTGCTGCTCCATCAGTATCATACTTTCTGAACTCAGGCAGTATTTTAAAACCATTTTATTTTTGAGAATTTGTGCAATTTTTTTCCTAACAATACTTTCTTCTTTTTTTTTTTCAACAATGAAATAGCTATTAGCTCTAAATTTTCAGAACGCAAAGCCCATATATTGTTACAACAATATTTTATGAATCATGTTTCACATTAATAAATTAGACAAGGAAAATCTAGAATGTTACATGGCTTGCAGCTCCCCATCTGTTTCAGGAGGACTTCAGTTTTCCCAACTGAAGCATGGCACTATCTTATGGTGAGGAAGAATGTTTGAAGACATCAGACAAACACAAATGAGTTTTAGGATCAAGGTTTACATCTGATAAGGAATCACCAGGGGCATGAGGTGGAACCAGCTCACAATCATGTTCTATTATTTGTTTTGTTTTCCTTTTTAATAAATACTTAATTTCCAGTCCTGATACAATCCTTGATCTATTAAACAATAGTAAATTACTAAGAAACAAACAAAAGAAATACCAACCCAACAAAACACTGAGTCCAGGGGTTGTGCTAAAAGCAGCTGAACTAGCCCAGGAATGTACCCTCTTTGGCTACAGTAGTACAGTTAAGCACACTGACATGATTTGTATGGAGAGGAGCCTGCTGTGGTATTGATGTTCAATAGTCCTGAACACATGTACACCAGGAACTGAAAAAGCGTTCTGCTGATTATGGGGTGACATCTTGGAGCGTTTAGTGATTTTATATGATTGCCCAGGGTTGTTCATCTCTGACATTATGAATTTCTCAAGTATCATTATGGAATTATTTTACAGTGAGCCTACTTACTCTCAAGGGATTACTAGAAACAATTTATCAGATAGGATGCCAGCCAAGGGACTTGTCAGTAAAGTTTTAGGGTGTTTGAAATTCTTTAAATGGGGGAAAAAGAATAGTATGGAGTTCCTGGGAAATTCTGAGAACTGATCGTG
Source organism: Meleagris gallopavo (assembly GCF_905368555.1). Lineage (NCBI taxonomy): Eukaryota > Metazoa > Chordata > Aves > Galliformes > Phasianidae > Meleagris > Meleagris gallopavo. The sequence goes on along the minus strand of NC_139417.1, from coordinate 7,432,243 downwards.
AACTCTCAAAAGTAACTATGGAAGCATGCCGATAATTACTGCCCTGTAATTGTGATATCTGCAAGTATCTACAATTGCTAATGCAATCGTTTTTCGTGGAAGTGCAATTTTATTTTTTAATAGGTTTTTGACTTTTTTTTTTCTTTTTTTGGTAGATGGGCAGGTTGTTGGCTGATTCTGTAAGGGGAGTCAGAAAATAACTGGATGATTGATGACTTGTGTTTGGAATGTTTCATCGAGTTACCAACTTATGCTGCAATATTCACTTCTGTTAGATTGTGAGGAGTTACCTCCAGGGGAGGACCACTTTATTCCCTGGGCAATGATATTTTGACTTTGAAATAGTAGAATGGTAGCCACTGGGTATTATTGTTAAGACAATTAAAGCTCGCGTCAGTGAATACACTGCAAAGGAAGCCATGATCTAGGAATTCTGCATTCTTCTTTTTAAGTCTGACAATTTCTTACATACAACAGAACTCTGTGACAGCTTATGCAAATGTTCAAAAAACTTAGTAATTCTGGGAAACAAATAAACAGAAACATTCTAGTCACTGCTAAAACCTCCCAAATTGCTTATATTAGTAACAATCATGTATTACTAATATTATGTGACTTACTAGGATTATTATTATTTTTTACTTTTTTGCATCATCAGCAAATAATTAGAAATTAATATTTAAAGAAAAATATTAGATATCACAAATTCAGAATAACAATTTATAATCATAAAATTTTTGAGTGGCTGTTCTTATTTCAGAATTTCATATTATTGTGCAATAATTAGTAAGAGTAATACACTCTTCAGTTACTTATTTACTACTTTTCTCCCCATACCAATATGTAGATAATCCTTTTCATTTCCAAACGTATCTACTGGGCAAAGTCATAGTCTCTGAAAACAATCATATAGGGACATGCAAAAGAAAATACTGTAACCAAATATTTCTTACAGGAAACCTCTTAAGGTATGTTTTTTTTAACTCATAAGCACAATGTGCCTACTTCTAAACAGGTAACAACTCATTTACACACAAGAACAGGGATTTTTAGTGTTGTGGGCAAATACACAGAACAATATTCATTGGATATATTGTAATAGTTTCATCAGCTGGGTGGTTAAGAGTTACATATAGTAGAGAACCCTAGGGAATGACTGAAACCTGAAGCAACACACTTGTAATCTCAATTTCTAACTAGGCTTTACCTTACCCAATTTCTTAGAACAAACTACCACCAACAGTCACTGCTACTTCTATGAAGACATGCTTAATTTGGCATATTTCATCCTTCTGAGAATTGGAAAATATGTTCTAAGCTTACATGGTTCATCTTTACCAACCTCGACAGATTCTAGAGGATGGTAATGTTCACAGGAAGCAGGTAGGGTATGACAAATGTATATTTGCACAATACTGTGTTTATTATTTATATGGTGTCTGCTGAAACAAGATGCTGCTGGTGGATTCATTTTGTTCACAAATAAGGATAAATTTCGACCCAAATGCTAGAACCTCATCTAAATTAATATGCAGAGCCACTAATAACTCTGACTTCTTCCAGCACATTGAGAATCCTTTTTTTTTTTTTTTAATTCTCCTCTACTACTGTTCTGTTTTTTTTCCAATGTTTAGTATTTTTTTTTACACTTCATATTATTAATAAATCAAGTTTTTTTCTGTTTCTTCAATGCGTAGTAAGTGGCTTAGTTATTCTTTACCTGGGACATCACATTCATTAATGCACCCAGGTTCTGGCTGACATCAAACCCCAGCTGTTACTTAGCAGCATATCAGTTACTACATCTTGATTGCCTTCAAGTGGTTATTTAATAACTCTTGAAGTGTGGAGTCATCTTCATGCTTAATGCAAAACTCTATGTGCAGCATGGCACTGAAGTATACTTGCCCCTTAATCTGTTAGATATTTATTTCCCACTGAATAGGAAGGAGTTTCTACTTTTCCAAAGACCAATTTAGTATGTTTACACGGGCCTTACATCTTACGAAACAAACCCCCAGGTTTACCTTATCACACAGGATTTCCACAGACATTTTCTTCAAGAAGGTTTTTCCATAATTTGCGAGCATGGAGAAAAGAAATATGGAGAAATAGGCTGCCCCATAAAACAGAGTGGTCGTTTAGAGAACAAAAGAAGTCACTTAACGTTCAGTTCTCTTTCCTCTTGCCATTTTCTGACTGTTGCATTTTGATTGAGACCTGCAGCTAATGAGTGCGCTAATCAACATCTCCTATTTAGTGTACAGGCAAGAGAAGTTACAGCAAGATGGCCAGATTTTCAAAGACAATGTTACTAGTGTTCTATTACTACTAACATCTAATATCTATTACTGTTATTTTGTATTTATATATTGTGCAGTGATTATAACAAAGCCAGGCTCTGCTAGTGAGGAAGCAGTCACTGTCTCCTGAGACAGAAGAACAAGTACCAGAGCCCGTATCCTTTTTTAGATATTATTTCAGATCCTTCAAAGAAAATATGCAGCACTGTTTCACTTTAGCTGGCTCTTAAGTGACGTTTTAAGATCCTGTTAAATAAAAGTATTCTCTAATTGTTACTGCTAAATGAAAGATGCCAAATAAACAATATATAAATTAATTTTCTAATTACTTTGAAGGGGGAATTCTGTATTTTGTTGCTAATCTTTGAAATATGATTAGCCACAGAAAGGAAACAAATTCTGATTTTGTAAACTTGTAATTGCTTGGTATCTTTTGGAGTTTAGATTTTGTATTTTAGATAATCACAGAGCATACCAGAGTTTCTAGAATTTGACACTGTATTAAAAAGACAATTATCCAAGAAAATACTTGATCTGAAACTTCAAAAAATCTACTTTTACAAAATTTATTATGTCTATGATTTACATTATAAAATCCTAGCAGGCCTGTTCAGTTCAGAAGTGAACTTTCATAACGCTAATTCTTTCCAGCCTACATTTCCTGATTTATACAATATCTAGATCCATAAATGAGAATTTTTCTTGTGATTTTTTTTTTTTTCCTTAAAATAGTCCTTGTTTCTGCATTAACACTAGACTGCAACAACAGTAGAGCAGTTTTTCTGAACAGGACATCTCTTGCCACAGTAGCAGCTATGATTTCCACAAAACTCAGCTGACTTACAGTGCTGGAATAGCAGAAAAAGTCCACAGGCTGTCCTATTTACAGGGCAGATTTTAAATTTGGAGTTAAAATTCAGAATTAAAAAATGAGATAAGAAGCAAGCTTAGGAGGCTGAACAGAGGCATTTGAGCAAGTATTTGAGAAGAGTTGTGTAGCTATGCTGACCTATGAAGCATTGGTCTGTGGACCTGAAAGGAAATAGGACTTAAGGGAAAAGGGCAAAGAAATAGGTCAGAGTGAAGGTCTGTTGGCCTACACAGCCATATGCCCTGTGCAAAAGCTGAAAAGTGGAAAAGAACATTGCTACATTCAAAAGGACTGAAAATAGGGTGAAAATTTTTGGCATGGGAACACTGATACCTCTGTGACAAGGCATCAGAGCTGAAACTGGCTGCTACAGTTTTGAAAATTTATCCATAGCAGGCAGTAGTTCCACAGGGATGTACTTGAAATATGAGTTTCATGCTGAGGATTTGTTTTTATTTCAGTACCTCGAATAACTCTATCACATTCCCAGTTCATCCCTCTCCTTCCTTTCTCCACTCAGGATTAGCCTTGTTTCACCTGGTGTCGTCTTCCCCTCAGACTTCTGTGTTCTGAGCAGTCATGAGACAGGCTGGTGGCATCAGAAAATTGGAATTCGACCATTTAATTGTTTTATATAGATTACTGGAATGAAGAATAGCGATTATTTTAGCTTAGATATAAATTGTGGCCCGGGACTATATAGGAAACTGTGTGAGTGTTAAAAGTTACAGGGATACGTCTATGTTTAGCCACACAAAAGTGAAACACCAAAAACCATCAGTTTAAAATGCTTACTCAGTTAAGATTGGCAAATTGTTTACTCAGTGCTATTAAATATCAAGTCACTTGCTAAGGAGTGTGAGGAAAACACTTGGAGACTAAATTTAAGATCCTGTTTAACATGTACGCAGAAATCTTAAAGCAGGTTTCTGAATGGGTCACTCAACCTTATATACATTATAAAATTGAAAGATAATAGCACCTCATCTGGAAACAGAAACAAAGGAATAATAAATCAGGGTCAAAATGTTTACTACGTTATTATTTTATATCTCATTAGATTCAATTTAGTTTCTATAAATTTACAAAAATGCTAAAATTACTAGCCATGCACTTCAGTGAATCAGCAGCTTTGCAAATGTTTTATTTTCTATTCCCAGTGACAGTCAATTCAACACTTCAAAGTATAGGAAGGTAAATGATGCAGGGAATGATAAATGATGTTTCCAAATGGCTGTAAGATGATAGCATCAAGATAAAAGGAGGGCAAAGCACTACTTACAGAAGTTAAGGGATAACACAGAAAGAGAGAAGAAAGCTGTCAGGAACTTTTGGGCAACAAACATCATCAAAACATTTCTATATGGAGGAAATACGATTCTATTCATGAGAGAACCATTAAATTTTTTTTCTATGTTCCTAAACACAACTATCTGCTTCTGATTTATGCGCCTAATTTATTCAATTCTACCTGTTCATAAAAACTAAGTAGAACAAAACATCACAGCAGGAGAAGGACAACAGATTTGAGTCCCGCTGCGTTTGTTCAAGAAAGCAAGGAAAGCTTTCCTGCTAGGAAACCAAACACCTTTTCGAGCTATTAAAAAGGAATAGCTTTTGTTCATCCATGAATACAAAAACTGCTTTTCAAATGTTTTTCAATAATAAAGGTCATTTTGGAAGCCAAAGTGAGAAAGTCAGAAAATTGCTAAATTTGAGTTATGAGTTCATTATTATTATTTTCATTTTCACAGTCATGTAGGATGATGCTCTAGAAAGATGCAGAAAAATGATATAGATGACATAAGATATTCACATTCATTTATTTGTCTGGATAGTGGCTCTCCTTTAGACTCACTGGGTATTCTTAGACACAATTTCTCATGAAAGCTACATGATCGTATTAAATCAGCACCTTTATCACCTGAAATTATGTGAACTTTTTATCATTATCATAATTAGTAGTTTTAATATTTTTAATTTGTGGCATTATCTATTTCAATTATAGGGAATAATGCAAAGCTCCTTTCAGGTCAAATATCGTGCTTCAACCGACATCCAACTTAAACTCCTCATACTTCATTACATCTGCACTCCAAATCTGCATTTTCAACAATTTGTTATTTAACTGTCAAAGACAGACTAGAACCCGTGGTCTTCAAAATTAATAGCTAATTACCACAGAACATTGACTAAACACTGAAAAGACTGTATCCAAATGTTTCATATAAAAGACATAACATTTCATCAGGATGACCAAGTATTTATAATGGATACAAAATAGTAAAGGTAAACTTCGAATGCCACATTTTTCTTTCAGATCACTAGAAGATTAAAGTGAATATGTTTAGAGAGACATGACTGTTTGAAATGTTTATAGAGAAAACATTTGCAATATAATACATAGAATCCAACAAAAATACAGTTCAAGTTCATACACCATATGGCAAAAAATGTACACTAGTGACTAAGTCATTCATACAGGCAAATGTATATCAGTCCTGTGTTGCTTCCCTTCACCTTGCAGATAGGTAGATAGAGATTCTTTGGCTTGGTGTTTGTGTTGTGTTTGCCATATTCTGGCTTGCTGGAAGAAAACTTGGATATTAAGCAATATTTTTGTGTGGCACCAAATGGGAGAAAATTTTGGCTTCTGATAACTGACAGTTAACATTTTTGTTGCTTCATGTATAACCGTGGCAAACTCCTGACCAGTTTAAGACTGAACAGCAAGCTTCTATATCTGGAAATCTCAATGCACTGAACTGAACTTTAAGTTTGAATGGTGTCATAATAAACTCAGATAGGAATATGAGAAAAATACAGCTATGAAGCATTTGCTCAGGTTTAGTTGGTTGAAGAGCAGAGAGAAGAGAATTTAGATTTTGAGCTAAAACACTGGTTTTCATTAGCACACTGCCATTGTGATTCTCTGCAAGGGAATCCAAGAGAAAATACAGATTCAAATAAGGTAGGATCGAGGGACAGGAAGAAAACTCCTAGAGTAGAAAGGTTTTCATAATCACATATAAAGTAGCCTCATAAAGATCAAAGAGCAAAGTAAACCTGTCAGTAAGAAATATCAATCAGCATTTCCTGCCTTAAAGTCTACTATCTTCACATAACAAGCAGGCCATGTTTAAAAAAAGGTTCATTCTTACCTGAAATTATCGAAAAACCTCAGAGACTACTTTTATCTGTCCCCCTTCATTCATTCCTTTCCATCCCTCTCCTCTTTCTCTACATGAAGGTATATATTATGGCACACACATACAAGGTATGTGGCTATAGATTTGCACTGATTTGCTTGATGGTTACACACTTGAATAATTTGTATTAGAATATTACTTAATAGTTCAGAAATGTAGACATTACAATCTAAAATACAGTATCACATGACACTAGCAAGCAGCCTGATATAAATTTCTTCAACAGCATATTTTAATCTCACCCTGTTTCTTCTTTCTGCAAACTGTTAGAAGTATTTGGCATAAACAAGTAGGTTAACATGAATAAGTCAAGGTTAGCCAGTCTTTTAGCACTTCTACTTGTCCAGGAAGCTGTAAACAAAAGAATATTAAATCCACCTATTTCCAGAGGAAAAAAATAACAGCACCACCTTTTCTTACCATAACGCCACATTTGCTAGGCTCCAGAGCACACAAGAACAAACTATGGACATAGGCCAGTGTGATAGACTACCATACTACCTACAGATTTAAAACAGGATTTTCTGAGATCCATGAGCAAGAAAATCTCAAATATACATGGCAGTATAAAGCTACAAATTTCCATAATCAGATTTCTTGCTTTTTAAATTAAAAAGTACATTGAATACACTAATGAACCATTCTAAAGTTTTGAGGTCCATGGGTGCCCTAACCATTGCACAGAAGCTATTCACTGATAATCACTTGATCTATAGTTTTCATTAAAAATTCAACTTTTATCATCATTCAAAGGCTATTAATAATAATGCATTTAAATTTCTATGACATTCCATATTAAAAGTGCTTTATCTAGAATGAGAATTAATTGAATACGTAGGTGTTGCTATTCCCCAATATATTCAATTAATTTTTTCATTTCAGTGCTTCAAATCACAACCCACAAAATAGCATCTAGGTTTTCTGTTTTCTAGAAGCTTTGATTATATTTGTGAAATATACAAGAATGAGGGAACAAGCATCAAGCAATTCTTAGATTTTGCCACAATTATTGTGCTTTCATGATGTGCAGAAGTGACTGCTAATATACCATATCGATGCAGAAGTTGTTTAAAAAGCATATTATATAAAAACTGCTTGCAACCTATTAGAGAAGTCAAATGTCGGATGTATTCAAAGAGGTGCTGATAGATACAGTGGGGAGCAGTGAAAGGGTAACAGCTATAACATGGGTTCTGCTGTCTCTATAATAGAAATAAAAATGGTCTAGAGATGTTTCACATACAGTAATGGGGGGAGTTCACTTTTTTCTCATTATTCAAATTGTTGATAAAATAACTTCCCTGCTGTTTTCAAGTTGTAGGCCGCTATATGCCTACTGTGTTCAAATAGCTCATGTGTTTGAAGAGCTGCTCTTAGCAGGCCACAATGCATTGCTTTGATGTCCAGGGCCCCAATATGGTGAACTATTTCACTGATCACTACTGTACCAAACTCACGACACCATGGAAACATGAAAGACTGGTGATTACTTTGAATAGCTAAGATCTGAGTAAAATATTTTACCTTTTGAGCCTGAGGGAGCTGGAAAACAACAAAACAGAACAAGCAATCATTATACATTAAATAAATTTGAACAGCTACTTCAGCTGTTGTATTCATAAAATCACAAATGTAATAAAATATAAAAGAAAGAATCCAAGGAAACTTTACACTGAGGGCTTATACTAACTTAATCATTATTTGACAGCTTCTCTGCTAGGTATCACAAAAGTACCAGCAGCTTGTTAAATACCATGCTACTAAGAAACAAATTATTTTTTCATCAGATATGGTATCACACTTGAATTGTGAAGTAGTTCCATCTTGCTGTACACAAATATAATTCAACATAAAGATAGTTTCAATTTAAAACCAGTCATTCTTTATTTGTAAAGATCTAAATCTATAGTTATTAAGAATAAAGTGGCCATTAGGAGAAGTTTATTGCATTAAAGTAGGCTGAATTCTCAGGAAAGAAAAACAAAATGATAGTGTCTGTTTATGCAAACATTCTATCATATATGCATACAATACAACAATGTATGCATAGAAGAACATGTCTATAGTGTAATGAGTATGATTAGACACACGTATGCACAAACACAAGATGGTTATGCATATATGCCTATTCACACGACACATGTTCTTAAGCAAGATTACCCCATAACTGCAAAGTATTTACAAAAACAACTCACATAAGAAAGTATAGAGAGCAGGCATTAGACTCATTACATCCAAACACCTTATTTATCAGAGTTGAAAATAAGTTCTGTTTCCTTTCCACTTAAGGGAAAAAAAACCTCACTGCAGATAATGGAGAGGAACTTAGAAAAATAAACTATTATCATCACAATATGTTTATATTTTTTCAAAATTCTCCTTTTACTTTCAGTCTCAGAGAATTTCATTACACACAGCAATTTAGCCTTGTGCTAAATCCACCTCAAAAATTCCCATTTTCCCACACAAATTGTTTCTTTATAGGCATCAGCTGAACACGGAACAGGCAGGTGAGTTAATATCAAATGCCAAAAGACCTTCAGTATCTCTGATCTTCCAACAGACATTTCTCTCTCCCTCTTTTTTTTTTTTTTTTTTAAATACCATCTTCTCATACAACACATTAAAATCATGAGCATTCTTTCATCAGAGTCTACGTAAAGACAGCTGCAATAAAGAACAATATCCAAATTTCCACCTTCAGAATAAATTTCAAAGAACTCCACAGTTTGCTTAAGCTAGCACACGTAACAAACTCAGGGTTGTCAATCAGCTAATTTGTACATCATATTCTACAAAACAGTGCTTAAAATACAGTAAATGTATCTGAGGCAACATATGCATATTAGGTTCTGGAATATCACTGCAGAAATTATCACTTCCAGATAACATTCAAAGTAAATTAGAAAACTTCAAGTCCATATACAGTGCAGATATGTTTAAGGTAGTAATGGGAAATCAGTAACTTCATCAAAAATAGGAACCACAAATGTATGCACACAGACAATGCTCTGGTATGACTTCGTAAGTTGAACCCTCATGCAAATACTAGTATGCTCAATATAATTTTTATCGATCATTTTCAGAACTTGAATTTACTCCTGTTTGAGCACATCTCTTCAGTAACATATGCTTTGGGCAGGTTTTGCCATTTTATGGAGTTACAGTCAGATGAAATGCAAGTGAGGATTTCCTTTTGATAATTATTACACAAACTAGATGCTACATACTTTCATTTAAGAAATTAGTCCCCTTGCCTTTACCCAGATTATTCTCAAGAGAACATTAATAAGAGTTGGCAAAACAGAGCTCCATGCTATTTGTTGCTGAATGGAGTATGCCAGTCCCATTTATAGCCTTTTATAAAAATCAAGAATATTTCTTTGCTCTGAAAGATTAGTCGTCAAGCCTTGATTAAGAATAATAGGGACAGCAGATTAGATTTACATTCCACTAGGCTTTTTTTCTGGATAAGAATCCTCATCTCTTTTCATCTAAGCTTCAGAATCCAGGTTCACAATCTTTTCCTCCAAAAATCTGTCTTTGCTAGACCTAGATAAACCTTAATTCTGTTTTCTATTCAAAACTTGTGTGTTACAGGATCTATATGCCAGCAATTCACATTCATAATTGCTACAAATTCCTTTGAAATAAACCATGGAGGTTTGTCTGACATTATCCCTTCTGGGAGGCCATAGGAAACAAATAATTTTCTTAACAATAACAGTAATAGCTCTCTGGTTTGTCCCTTTATTGCATAGTCTAAAAATTGCCTGTCTGTGTAAAACCCAGTGGGTACCTCTGCTTCCTGGGGTTTGCCTTATACCCCGCCAAGAGGCACTTTTGCAGTAAATTACGTGATCTCTTCCTGACCCTTAAAAAACTCAGAAGCAGAATTTTTTATTCTACTTGCACCTACGGTAAACTATGTTATTTTGGGAGCTCTATCAGGCACAACTATGCCAAAGTGCCCACAGTTTCTATGTGTTTTTCTGTTAGTGTCTCTTCCTTTTTCTGATGATCAACAATAAAAGAAGACACGTGATCGGACATATATATATATTTGACTTGCTCCTAGTTAACCAATTCTCTTAAAACAACTGTGGCTGAGGTGCAAGGAAGAGGTATGGCCATTCACTGTCTTCTGGTGTTTGGGGGATGGGGAAGTTTACCTTCCTCCTACTACAGGTGTGGCTGGGTCAGGAGCATCAGACAGAAGTACCAGGGAAAACCTGAGAGGATTTTTAAACAGAGAAACACAGACTTCGTTAATGATGCCAATGGAACTCTGTAAATCTTGCTGCAACCAAAAAAAAAACCTGATAAAGAGCAAGCTTAGTGTGCAGGACCTTGCAAGAACACAGTGAAGAAACGGGAGGGGAATTTGCCTTCAGATCCTTTCATTTCAATTTCAATCTATCTTTCCCAGAAGCCTCCCCCCCCTTTTTTTTGTTTTTGTTTTTGTTTTAACCAAAGAATTTTTCATATTCTCTTTTATACTACAAAAATATACCGCTCAGAGACCTCAAACCCTCAATATTCCAGGAAGAGTAAGAATTCCACCTCTAAGTTCATATCATCTTAGGGTTCTGTCACAAGGTAACAGAACAAGTAATTGTTCAAGGTTTTTCAATACTGCTACTGCACACAGTGTCACAGTTCCCATGTTTGCAAATAGTCCAGTATTGTTTTGAGTCCTTCATGGAAATGCATTTGGTATTATAGAAAAAAAAAGAAAAATCGCAGGCACTACTAAAGTGATAAAAGAAATCAAGACAGGCTAAGGAGGTCAACTATTTATTGGATCAGATGACTGTGAGGTCAGTGTAAGTAGAAGAAACAGAAAAGTTAGATTTGAAATACTGCCTTCAGATGCAGAAGGCATATGTTAGCGGACCAGTAGTTCTAATGAGTATTCATGCCATGCCTCAAGAACTCCCTCGACTTAACAAAAGTTCAGAAAGTTAGGGAGCAAAGAATTGTAGCAGCTTCGTTCAGCATCACACTTGTAAAACACTTGAAAGAACTACTATTTTATGAAGGGATTTGTGTATGTGTTAAGAAAAATGAGCAGCAGGAATCCATATCTATAAAGCTGAGAATCTGTGGAAGACTGGTTTTAACTTCCCAGATCTTGTAACATATATATGGAAAGGAAAATAATCTCTCAGTTATTAACAAACTGCTAATGTTTCTGTCCAGTAGCATGCCAGCTTGAGGAAGAAGTTCTGAAGACATTTGTGATGAAGCAGTGGCAACAACTACTAGATGCACTGGAGCAAAGTCAGCTGTGTTTCTTCTAAGAAGTTTCTTTGTGTCCCACATAACATAGCATGACTTTGAGTTTAATATTTTACTTAAAAATTCTAAAAGAAAATTCTTTTTATTAAAATACTAAATAAAGAACAGTTAAGTGTACCTGCATGACATGTGTCTGTGTATCTATGTGTTTTTATCAAGTTATCTCAAAACGTGACAAAGTACTTTTTTATTTATAATCAAATCATCAAGAATTGACTAGGATCTCTGCTAACACTTCCTCACAGTTATGGAAAATAAAACTCTTTGGTTTATTATGCTTTCAGTCAAAACAAAAACACCTAAACCAAAGACAAGACAGTACAGGAGAATCAGATTAAGAAAGAAAGCAAGGGATTGAGTAAGCAAAGTATTGAATACAGTACGACATTGACATCAGGAATAGCAATCAGAGCTGACCCTTTGTCTCAGGCTACTGTTTCCCGTAATACATTATAAATAGACTAAATAATTTTACAGAGAGATTTCTGTAAAACTTCTAAACATAATAAAAAGAACATATTCCCAAATAAATTTATTTGCAGGCTATTAGGGACAGTGATGACATTTGCAATTGCAAAACAGATTGGTTTTTATATTCATTCCAAAAGTTCATTAATATTTTAATAACATCTAAGAACAGTCAAATAGATTTTCTCTTGATTCAACTGCTAAATGTATTTTCAACTCAGGTGTACTCATGTAAAAAATGAAATGAATTACATATTTGTAGTGTAAACATTCACTGACTTTACCACTGAAGGTTTTTGAAGGTAATCCATTAAATGACATTGATCACAAAAGCTAATTAATACCCAAAATAGATATTACTGCTTTTACTTTATGGAAGGCTTCTCTATAGAGTGAAATCATTTAACATGCTTGAGATTTCAGCCAGGTACACTGCACCAGACTCATGCTCACTCATGTCTTCTATTGCAGAATGGCTTCTATTAGTCCAACATGCCTTCAGTGAATCAGTTTATTTTTAGCTAGCTACTTATGTGGCCATAACCTGAGCCAGACTAATGCTTACATGTGTTTCCAAGTAAAAAGCACGTTTAGAATTCATACCCCATTATGATCTTCACTATGCGTCCTTCATCAACATGGGCAGCAAAGCAGAAAGTGAAAATGTTATCAAATGCATTAAACAGCAAGCTGTCAGTCATTCTGAAAAATGAGTTCAAAGACTCAGTGGGTAATCTGTCCAGATCCACCACTTCACCAAAGGTTTCTACTTTCATTGCTTTGATTCTAAATTCTATCTGGTCTATGCCTTTTCTATTTAAAGAATAAAAAAATAAAAATAAGTTTGGTCGAACCAGAGAAGGAGACAACTTGTCTGTGATATTTATATATTTCCAGATTGCTATAAGGTCAATAAAGGATTTAGAATTAAGAATGTTTTACTTCAATTAGTATAAATGCTGATTGATTGAGAATTTCCTCAATATTCCCCTCTTAATATCCAATCTAAAATAGTATGAGATCAATTCATGTTTACTTAATAAAAGTTTTCTGTCAATTCAGTTGCATACATTTGATTTGTTCATTTTCTTTTTCGTTTATGTGATTGCTCCTCATTTTTTTTTGACAGTGTCCACAGCAAATACAGTGAACTCTTTCAGACCATTCAAAAGATAGCTAAGTTTATGGTGCTTTGACAGCAGTATTCTGACTCATTCTATACATTTCACATACTGACCCTGAATTTAACATTTAATGTGTCCATCAGAACTTTAACTTTTTAGAAATACCTTTCCAGGAAAGTGAAATATTGTGGGAAGCATGTAGATATGTAGTTAATACCATAGAAAAAAGAACTCCGGTGAGGCTCATCAGAGAAGGTCAAGACAAAAACAGATGATAGCGCATATATGTGCCAGATACTTTATAATATGGGCCATGTTTTATGGCATCACATTGTAGGGTGAATAACAGTTTAACATTTGCAAAATAGATGCAATGCATGTCCCGCATTGCTAGGTAGGCTTCCACAGATCTTACTCAAAATGGCAAAAATCTGGGGGGAGCACAGAGAGAAAGACCATTCAAACTCTTCCAGATTTTAGCAGAAAATGTTTTTCTACTTTAAATATGATTCAATGATTCTACTTGCCATCAGATGCAGCATTTAAATCTTGAAATTTGGGCAATTTTTCTTTTACAATCTATGCATTTAGTCTCTCCTGTGATGCCTGTAAGAACTAGTGCCATCACAGGTAATTATGTGCATACAGGAAGACATAAAATTCAGCCTCCTACTGAGATGCTCCTGATGTTAAGCCTTCAGTATAAGTAGTAAGAGTGACAATAACCTGCAGCTTACTGGGCCAACATCTGTAAGGCAAGTGCATTTGATATTTCAAGGGATTCAATAACAAATCTTTCTCTGTTCACATAATTGTTTTACTATGCCATCACATATTTTGCAGTAACTACAGCAGTTCAGTCAAGGATAGACTGCACTGCATACAAAGTATTCCAGACAGAGGAAATGTAAATGTTGCTATGGAGAAGAGAGTCATAAAATATACATGAAAACTATCATCCTAGCTCTTTCTTTACAAATAATTCTATAAAGACAGAAAGAAAAGATGCTAGCTCTTGTGAATATGCAAAAGAGAAAACAGTATATCTTTCAGACTAGAGATCAGATTAGAATTTAATATCAGATTGTAATTAATAAATAGTAGAACACATGAAAAAATTACACATACATCCCAAACATTTGTAAAAAATGGTGCTACCCTTCAAAGACTTAAAGTACTTTCTGAAATACAATCTTAAAATGTAAATATTTCTAATATTTTCTAAGCCACTGTCTAGCAATCCTACTGCTAAAAAGAGAATCATTAACAAAAAACATATCTAAATATACTCAAATGCTATAATGTTTAAGTTGCACCTGCTTATAATTGCTCTCTCCATTTTGTATGGAAGTTAAATTAAAAAACCTTCCATATTTGGAGGAATATGCCTACTTTTTCATTTTAATAGTGATTGATTAAACACTGGAGGTTGTAGAATCTCCATTTTTGGAGATACTCAAAACTCAACTGGACAGAGTTCAGGGCAACCTGAACCCGATCAAGCACCAAGCGATCTCTATGGAGTTCTTCCAGACCCAACTCTTTCATGATTCTATACCCATGATTCTTTTAATTGCATAAAATAAGTGCATTCTTTTCCCAATAAATACAAAATGTTTACAGAAAAGACTGTATTAAAACTACCCAGAGTGATTTGTTTCAATTCATAGTTAGAAACTATAATCATTAAAAAAAAAAGGGCTGATTTTACAAATAAGCCATGCAGCTTAAGATTGATGAAACAGAACAAATTCACGAAATAAGATTAATTCCAAACACCACTACAAAAATCAAAAAATTACAAAAAATTGAAAAAAAAATCTATTCATGCATGTGTTTAAACAGAGTGAGACCTGTTTTACTGTATTTCACTAGCAAGTAATAGATGTTCATACTAGATATTCATGTGAATAATAACTGTAGTAAAATCAGAACTGAAAACGTCGTACTTGTATTTCAAAGAAAAGGTAAAAGAAAAGTCATTGTATTGTAAAGATTTTTTCTGAATTACCAAGGGGAGAGATAGAAGGGAGAGAGAAGGAAGAAAAGAACCAACATCAGAAGTTGAGTTCATATGTACATATTCATTCAACTCCTCTCACATACACTTCTATCTTTGACAGTCCTTCAAAAAATGACAAAAATAACCTAAATCACAAATCCTCTTAGAAGATAGACACATATCCTCTTTCTTTCACCATAAAGTCCATTCTGACTCCGATGCAAAATGAAATAAAGATCTTATCCAATACTTATCACGTCAATGAGAATCTCTCAGTAAGTTCAATACACTTTTGATCTTGCTCTGTATTAGGTCTTATTTGCTCCACATATCAATGCAAGACCAACATCTGAAGAATAACCACTTCCTAGAGAAGGATCAAAGTGTATTTAACTTAATGAATGTGTAAAGCAAGCCAGAATTTCTTCTAAAACTTACATTTACTAATTGTGCCTGTGATTTTAGTATATTACTGTGATTGCATTGGAATTGAACTTCTAAGACAGGTATATTTCTGTAGTATGTTTTGTAATCACTCAGCATATCTTAAAAGAGAACGGTTGTAGGAAGAACACATGAATTATGCCAAAGGGCTCTTTTTACCAACTTTTTTTCATACAATTTTACTATCACTAATGGTATTTTACTATATACCATGATGAAAGTTTGTTAGGATCTAGTTTGAAAGTTTGCATTATGCACGATTCGTATCAGGTAATCCATACAGCCTTGTGGCATATACATTTAATAAGAATTTATTACATGCAAAGAGCATCATGTCAAGATCAGTACAGTTTGGAGTGGGAATGCAAAACATGCAATGGAGAGAGATTCTAAACTACAAGCAGTTTCCTGCAGAAGTCAACATTTTCGTTTTTGTATTTTGTTATGTAATTATTATGTTACTACAAGTATGAAGGTAAAACTCATCTATTAAAAGATTTATGCATCATTATGTGCCAAAGAGTCTGAATTGATACTGAAAAATTGTATTTTGCAAAAACTTGCTCAGAAATCCATAGACTGAGCCCACTCACAATACTTAAGATTTAATGCTATTTTGCTCTCCATTATCATTATCTTAGCTTCTCTTTGTTCCATTTGTTGTTATAAAAGTATTTGGCAATCTCCTAGCTGATTCTAGAAATCTGAAGCAAAGACAGGAATCAGTACATGCCTAAGTGCCAGAACTAATTCTCACTTAGAAATAAAATACTGAGCATTTTTTATACAAGGAAAAATCTGCCATGTTAGTTACCTAGAAGATATATTAATGATACAAATGATAAGCTGCCCTTTACTCTCACTTAAAAATCATAGCTATGCTGGACACCACACATTACGATAAAGTATTACGTTTTTTATTCTTTTTTCCTCAGTTATCACTTTTAAAAATACAAAACTACTTTTACAAACTTTTATTTAGCTACCGCAAAATACCTTGAAGATTATGTCAGTAAGCCAATGGTCCAGAACAGCTCTGAATGAGGAAGTATGCTGGAGGGCATAATGAAGTACATACTATATGCTCAAAAGATTACTTGAGCTGATAAGTGATAGGGTATACATTTCAAATGTAAGAAAGCACTAAAGTGTTATCACTGTTTCATTTCATGAGAAAAAAATCCACAGATACAGATCAAGAGCTCTAGAAAGCAGTAGGAAGTGCATGAGCTGCACAGCTAATAAATTAAAAGCCTCAAACAGCTTTATGAAGGGAATCATCTTCTCTCTCTTTTAACAACTTGCAAACACAAACTGCTTTACCTTCAGAAACATCTGCACTACTTCAGAGGAAGCATACACAAATGACAAGAAACAAATTGTGTGTAAAAATAATGCATAAATGCTGACTTAGAAACCCAAGAATGAAGCACATGTACATGAGAACATGTGCTTTTTTTGCTTTGTAGGTAGAGGTGGTATACTCAGTGCAGGTGTCCAGTTTTGCTATAAACATTTAAGAAGCAAATGTTCAACGTCTATTTAGAAAACAGCAATTGCTAAAACTCACTGACAGCAAGGTGGCCATTGTGTGCCTCCAAATCAGAAACATGTTTTTCAGGTCTTCATGTATGAGCACAAAGCATTACTTTAAAAATATATCATGAAATAAAGAATTAAAAATATAATAACCTTTAATCAGATTACATAGTTTAACACTATGAAATCTCTTAGTTAGATAAACTCCTAATCTGTCAACGATATTTAAAAAGAATATATTTTAGCATCCTGTGGAAAGATTGGTATCATAGATCTGTCTGGTGCTGACATAAACAGATAAGGCGTTCTAATCAATGCTGCTCCCTATTCATTAGCTCTGTTCTGAGGAACAGTTACTGCTTCCATATCCTTTTAATCACAATGCGGGTAATGTATCTCACCGTTCTAGTTTTACACTGAGATTTTATAGCTACACTTTATTGAGAAAGCCATGGAGCATTTTATGGACTTTTCACACTGCAAGTTGAATTCATCGGGCTATATAAAGATTCACTCACTTTGTAGAAAGAGTTACATTTCTCATTCTATTTTATTTTGCATGAAGCTTTCTGTTTGTACTCTTCACGACTTGAAATTTCAGTCCTTTCTAAGGGCCACCTTGACCTGATGGACAAAAGGTAAGACTGTTATGCTGGAAGAAGAATAAAAATTGAGAGCATTTCTAGGTGATCTGAGTTAATTTCAGATATGCAGTTTGTCATTATTTAATACAATGCTTATGAAATCTAGGCCAAGGAATGCTTTCAGCCTGTGGCAAATTTGCTCACTGTCTTTTGCTGTTTTCCCGTTATTATATCATCTAGAAGGTTAAAAAAAAAAAAACACCCCACTTTGTTCCTTCACTTGAATGGAGAGTTAGATACAGAGTCAAAATTCTTTCAGCTACAACAGTTAGAACTGTTTGCAAATGCTAAGGTCATATTTAGGCATGTCAGAACCTAAAATGTGGCAAATGACCAACTTGTATTTAGCTACACTGCAAAAACCATACAATCAGCTTGTGAAAAATGGGCTGTATGCCCGTATTCTTAAACTAAACTGTAGCAAAAAGAAGATAAAGGAATAGAGAGAAGAAAAACTAAGTTTCTCTTTTCTATAAAAGGACAACTTTATCTTCACTGAAAATCTTGAATTTTAAGGATTTGATCCGACAAAGAAAATGTTAGAATTATTCCATCAGCCTACAGAAGTACAAACCAAACCTTCAAGTGAGTTTTAAAATATCGAATCTGTGCTCTGTTTAAATCAGTGTAACTTAAGGTGCATAAATGTAGAGTACACAGAGTAAATTTAATAGGAATTATCAAAAAATGCAGCCCATGTGGAATGCAAATTTACAGCTGACTTAAGCACTTTTTTGTTCGGGTGTCTTTTCCACTAAGTAAGGCAGCTCCTTGACATTGGAGTATCATTTCCAGTATAAATCCCAAAATATTATTTTCTGCTAATAAATAAACTCCATTGAAAAGTTATTTAAAAATTACTGATATTATGTAAAAAAAGCCCTTAAATATGGAATGGCTGTTGGAGATCTTTTATGTCAAATCTTACTACAGAATCATAGAGATCAGAATACTTAGAATACTTAGGGATTTTAATACTTTACTAAGAACTACACAATGTAAATTTTAGAGTGATTACATATTCCTCCTGAAAAATCTGACATCAGTGCAGATGAAGTGGTTCTGCATCCCAAAGAAAATGCGTACATGCTCTAAGCTTTCTCCTGATAAGTTACTGATCAGACATTTATCTACTGGATAGATCACCTTTGAATTAATTGTTAATGGAAATGCTTGCTGGAAAATATCTGATCTGACAAAATCTTTCTCCAATGATGTGGGGAAAGGTCAAACACCTTGCTGTCAAGCAGCAAGGACATCATTAGGAAACATCCTATTCCTTGTAGAATAAAGTGCATTTCTAAATAGTTTCTTCAGAAATTACTAAGTTCAAAGTAAACCTTAATCATGAGATGACTATGGCAAACATAACTTTCACATGGATGCCATATTATATGTATGAATGAGTTGTATGAAATCTCGTGATTGTACAAAAATATCAGAGCTATAAATAACAACTTCAATATCTGCAGAATAATAGACAAATGAAAAGACTTCTTCCTTTTATTCTTCTTCTTTTCATTTATGCTCTGAATTTTGCCACTGAGCAAAACTTAAATGGCAGCAATTATTCAATGAGTCTTTTCTTATTATTTCAGGTTTTACTCTTTCTTCCAGTTAGTCAAAGAATGGCATATGTAAGATCAAAGTACATTATGCTAAATTCATTGCTTTCCTACTTTATCACTTACCTTAGATAATCTATTACATGAAAACTGAAGGCATATACCCAGAGAAAAAAATAAGGTAATGTATCTGACCAAATAGACACAATTTCCCTGTAATTAGTTACACTTCACTCAGAATAAAGGTCTTAAGATCAAAGATGGGCAAACAGTTTTGGCTCCAAATGTCTTTAGGTAGTTAAATTCATTAAGAATAGAAACATCCTCCTAAATGTCATATTCAACACAACATACGGAGACCTAGGAAAAAAAAACTCCCTCTAGTTACTGACTTGTCACCTTCTGATTTTCATTTCTGTCATAATAAAACAGAAAATTATCTGTGAAACACTGGAAATAAAAAGCATTTTCCATCCCCTCACCTAGAGGCAATGTATTGTCATTGGTAGACCACAGCTGGAAACGGTCCCAAACTGCTTTATCTCTAGTATGCAGGTGTCTGCAAATGAGACCAATACCCCTTTTGGCATGAATATGCCTGTTAATCACGTTCAGTAGCTGAGCAATTCTCTGTCAATAAGCTATAGTAACTGGTGAGAGAACATCCAGCAGGTGAACCCTACAGATACGTGTAATTCTATGGATTCTTTTTAACATACATCTAAATCAGTTTTCTTCTAAGAAGAAACAGTAATTTGGGGCAAAGTAACTGAAGGGAGGACAAGGTACATTATATTTACAGCAAAAGTGACAAAAAAATCCTTTAACTACTAATGGCAATGTAATGTTTACATCTTACAGCTCTCAAAACAGAAAACCACGTTCAAGTTTAAATGTTAATGTTTCTTTATTTCCAAAATTTCATTACAGAATGTGCTTTGAGGATGTAACTTCTTTGAAAAATTTTAAGAGCTGTAAATAGCACACTGTCCACGCAATTCCAATTTGAACATGCATTTGTGCATACTTTCATATACTACCCTTAGCACTTAAGATCTCATAGACAGACCACTGCTTATAGTGTTGACCTGCACTGTCTTTACACCACCATCTCTGCTCCTTCTAAACAATTAATGACTCTTACCTAATACTTTGCATGTACGTAAATTATAGTAAGGAGGTATCCTCATTTAACCTTATCATTATACATCATCTACCCTTGTAGGATGTTAGTGGCAATCATATCAGCAATGGTCAGTGGCAAAATTGGCATCAGTGATGTGAAGGGGGAAATTCTCATTAAAATGTCCAGCACAAATTAAAGATGATCTTAGAAAGCAGCAGAAGATACTGTGGATGGCCACATCATCCAGTACGAAAGAAAACAGAAGGATTATTTAGAGCTGCATTGTAGGAGATATGATATCGTTACTGTGACATTGCTGTATTTCCTGGAAAAAGAAATCATGGACAAATTTTACAAATTTTGTAATATATATATATTAGTTTAAAAGCTAAAACTTCTAAATGAAGGGGTAGAAAAACATTAGACAGTTGCCTTAGCCCTTAAACATCTATAATGGTAAAATTTCCATGTTCTCATTTGAAGCAATTTAAAATAAAAGAGTAAATAGCTCCAAAATATTCCCTTAGCTATCAAATTCCGAAAATATTTTAAAAAAACCTGTTTAAATAAACTCTTCTGCAGGAACTGCAAAATCCCATTTTGAAATTGGATATTTAATGTCTATAATGCGCTAATGCTGAAAGATGAACAAAGGCCAAAGTCAGTTATCCTATCATATAAAATACTTGAAAAGAGAGCCAACATACAGCTAAAAGCCAAGATGTAGTGGTACTTTGATCTCTTTTCTATGTTTTAATACAATGCTTGTCTTATTTGGAGCAGAGCTTCTTAATACTTAGTTTTGTTGTGACTTTACAGCTGCTTGCCGATGTCGCAGAAAAATCAAAAGTTAAAGCCTCCAAAGTGTAAAGAACTGTAAAATGCACATAAAGAAATCAGCTGCGTAGCTCAAAGTTTGAAAAAGTAGGATTTGTATTCTTCATTTCTCATGCAAATATACACTAAGAAAAATAATTATTGTAGTAATCCGTTTCAATGGAATAAAGTACTGTAATATTTATAGTCTGAGCCAGAGTTATAATGACTGTGGGGCGAGAAGTGAAGTGTCTCAGCATGTTCCACATGTTTTTAACACTGTTCCTAAAGGCTCTGGAGGCTATTAAATTTAATGAACCCATCTGCTATGAAATAGAGGTCCAAACGTAATCAGTTTTCTCAGTGCCATATAATACAGATGGCATTCCATGTTCCACATCCCCAGCAGGAAATTTTATGTTCCTCTTTAGTGCAGGACTTTTGTTTCTGCTTGTGTTTTTGATGTTTCAAACATCTTTTTGATGTACAGCATACAGTATTTTATAGTATAAATACTGTATACATGTATACACATGAAAAGTGTTAATTCATTAAAATAAATATTGCCATTTATTTACAACATTTTTTCCTAGTGGTTTTGAAAACCAGCAATTAATTCTCTGTAGTAATACTCTGTGCTTAATGCAATCACTGATAATTGCCCTAATAGCATAACTTCCAGCATTAGCAGTTGTGCAAAGCAAACACATAATTTATCAAAGTAGTTTACTTCAAAAAATGCAAAGTATACACATACGTACCAGTTTGTGCATGGCATATCCTAATTTGTATGCACTGAATGTAAGTGTATGTACTCTTAAAGTATCCATATTCTCTCAGGTCAATATGAATTTCATTTTCCTGCGCATGTCCTCATTTCATTTTAGGGAGGGGAGTGATTCCCAACTCGTGTGTTTTACTGGGACACACTGTGCCATGTTTGTTGCATTGCTGATGTGTGAGCAAGGGCTCTAAACTCAAATTAAAGCAGCACAGCCTCTGTGTACTGATTTGCACCCTGCTGCCTAACATAAGTAAATCGGATGTGCATTTGCTAACAAAAAGAAACAACATCCATTGTTCTTTGGAGCTGCATCTTAAAAGATAATGAATATGCATTAATTCCATCCAGTTGAGAGGTTTATTCATTTACTTTCTTGAGTGCTCATTAGGTTTTGACAGTTGACTCAGATCTTACTGAATATGAAGCAGTTAATGTTGTTAATGATAATTCATTTATTCTAGGTTCAGCAGTAAAACAAACAGATTAGAGCTGTTCAGTAAAAAAAAAAAAAGAGAGAGAGAATGCTTAATTACTGTGACTGGAAATTTTGGAGCAGAGAAATTATAAAGTCATGATTTGCAGACTTTTTTATTGTATTGCCAGTGAAGATTCCCACAGACTCCCCCAAAATCATCAGCCTAAAGGGATGTTGCACCTACATATAAATACATGCATAAGTTTTTTTATTGTGTGTACATTTCTTGTATTGATCACCCTTGTTATTTGTCAAGCACTATCTGTAAGATTCCAGTGCAAATACAGCAGACCATCATTGCTGGAGCAGAT
Organism: Meleagris gallopavo; assembly: GCF_905368555.1. NCBI lineage: Eukaryota > Metazoa > Chordata > Aves > Galliformes > Phasianidae > Meleagris > Meleagris gallopavo. Next base: position 7,409,261 of record NC_139417.1, on the reverse strand, counting down.
GGTCTGAATCCTCAAAATGTAATCATTCTCCTACAGAAATTTTGGAAAAGATGAAATAGTTGGAGTTATTGTATCTTTGCAGGAAAAATAATTTGGGATGAGAGTTGATGAGAAAGCACTCCTTGGGCTACCTTCTAATTTTGCTCTCATATTTCTGTTGTTAAAAGATTACTGCAGGTCCATAATGGGCAAATCAACATTTGAAGAACCTTATTTTAAAAACAAACCTACCTGGTGGAAGGCCTAATATTCAAGCATGGCTTATCATCCCCTAAGTGTATTCATATAAATAAATGTGAAAGCAAGAAAAGGAAATTTTCATGGGAACATCAGAAGCAGTTAGTGTTTATGACTTACCCCACTAAAACCCTATTAATTATGGGAGTTTAAGAGATGCTGGACACAAAGGAAGAGTTAGATCATATAATAAATTCCTACACAGAATCAGGAAAAACAAAACAAAGCAAACAAACAAACATAAAAACTACTACACAACAACATCACAGATTTCTAGTTTTTGAAACTGGCATAAAAAAAATCATTCACTGCCTCTGTGTAAATTTTCTTTTAGCAGCTGCTGATTAACGATATTTCCTGACATTCAGTTCTGCAGTGATTAGCAGTATTTACTTGCCATAAACATACAGGAGAATTCTGAATGCCCTGATGCACTTTAATGCATTCCAATACTACAATCTATAAGTTACTTTTGAAATAGAGGCCCAGGGAACATTTACCATATAAAAATGCTAATTACATCTACTTATTATAATAGCACAATTAACTTGTGCTACCAAAAGCGTTTGAAGATATCTCTGGGAACAGAAGCTAGTGGAAATGGGATAGTATTTTATTTTTGTTACTTCATAAAAGCTCTTCTGTGCATTGAGCAGAAATAAAATTGAGTGCATGAGAGAAAAACTAAACAGCACAATACCTTACCCAAAACTCCTAGATGGAAAAAATGCCAGCATAAAAGCTTTGAGTCTGTAGGAGCATTTTGTATCTGCACATTATACACAGAATCTCATGCACAGCTCTGTTGCTTCTCTGAAACTGGCTCAGAATTCACCACTGATAAAGAGCTGTACTCCAGAATCTCAGTTTCCACAGTTTAAAATATTTAGAAACTGATACGACATATCTTTGAAGTGTTAGCTTCCTATACTCCCTACCAAATTTACACAAAGAACCTGCAAGAGTACACTTAAAACAGTATACATTTTATAAGGATGAAGAGAACTAAATTGAAATTGATGAATCATATATGTAATAACGTAATTACATTATCCATTGTTAGCATTTCATAAATACTTAGTCATGATCTGTCTCAATGCTTTTTGTTTTTTAATGAACTCTTAGCTTCCAAGGCACTAGACAACTCAAAATACTAAATGAAGTAATAATTTGTCCTTTTTATGAAAAGCAATCCTCCGGTTGGAAAGTGAACAGGGCCAATATGGTAATGCATGTCTGAATGTGCTCACAGCTTGAAACTAATAGCCTGAAGGAGATGAACTCAACGGTGCATTAGAACCAGAGAATATCCTAAGGTATACTTATGAGAAACAAATTTCCCCAGAAAGAGTTAGAAAAGGTTCAAGTAAGTCAAGTTACACGCTTCAATAAACAAATTCTCAATTGTAAGCATTTAAACAGCGGGAATTCAGGTGCCAGTCCAGTCTTTCTTTTTCCATTTCCTACAGAAAAATAAAAGTAATGTTTCCCCCATTCCAGATGTTATCAAGAGAATGAATTAAGGGCTTCTGTACTTTGTAGATAATTATCCATCTCCTCCAGATACCAGCTCTACACATCAGATTACTGGAACACCCCAGTGCCCAGGCACTTTTTCATTTTCCTTCAGTATATTCACCTGTCTTGACCTGCTATGGCTGCACATACGCTTAAAAGCAGTGACCGACCAATTCAATACTGTTATTTTCTTGAAATAATCTCACACTTCATAGTTATTACCTACTCTAGAAAGAGTATCATTAGAAACTTTCATTTAGAAATCCAACTCTATTTTTAAGGACTCATTAAGTTATTCTGTTTTCTGAGGCATTAGGTACTTGTAGTCCCTAGTGATGTTAAAGTAGCAGAAAAATTATACTGAGAGGTGTAGTGGAATGCTATCCAGACACCATCACCTAGGGCCCATCAACCAGATGTCCTATCTGCAACTTTTTTAGTGCCTCTACACAAATGTACACCATGTAGCAAGATGATCTCTTCTCCTATTAGATTTCATAATCAAGAAATATCTGCTTGCCCCCTTACTCTTGATAACCTAAATTCACTTTCCCACAGAGCTGCAAAGATGCAACAATGCTTACCCACTTCCAGCGCATATCAAACTGCTGAGTAGAGAGGTGCAAATGGAAAAGAGGCTGAAAACATACCCCAATCAAACCCTATTAATTATGGGAGGTTAATAGATGCTGGCCACAAAGGAATTCTATACTAAAATAACCTAGGAAAGGTGTAGAATATGCAACCGCAGGACTGCATCAGGACACTACATACAGATGGACTTATATCACATATTCCAAAATCTCAAGATCTTAATCTAATTGCATTGGCAGCACTTAAACTACTAACCTATTACTGAAACAGCACTTCAACTACTATGAAGCTGATTGTGGAATTAGCTCAAGATAGTCTTCAAGCACCATTTCTCAAGTAAATTACTGAACAGAGAGCAATGATGAGTAAGTCCAGTTCTGCAGTGACCTAAATTAAAAGGATTTCAGAAATCTGTTAAATCCTTCTGAGAGTCAATGACACCTCTTAAGGTCATAGCACTCCTTTGTCAGAAGACTTACAGTCATTGATAATGTTTCTGTCTGGATTCAAGTATGCTCCAGCATTTTGTCGCTTGTTCTAAAACAGCAGAGTTTGTCAACTCTCGTTTTTGGTGAGGTTGTAGGAGAAGTATGTTATTAAAACACAGTGACGTGTATTACACCCATATGTGTGGTCCCAACAATCTAGCCATGTCTGTTTTGACACAACTGGATGTTGACAAGAACACTTAAGTTTTCTGGCAGCACACTCCCCTTTCTTGCTAACAAGGTCTAAGCAGAAGCCATGGAGGTGCAGGGACACAAACTGCCTGTGAAAATGGAGAGGATCATTTGGGTGGCACTTCTAACTCCAAAACAGAATGGCCAAGGAGTCAGCTTCTGAAAACAGCTGCCAGACATCTTAACAGAGGTAGATTCCTTTCATGGATATTTCCAAAGTTTTGCATATGAACGCTCTAATTTATCCTGTTCTTTGTTTATAAGTTTTATGCTTTGCTTTGTTTTATGGGAATAAGAAGAAGGGAGGAGAAAAGTACTTCACTACTAAGATGATCGCTGCATTCTAGTTCTAAATCTTTTTGTTTTAATAGTTATTATAGTATTAAGGCTCTTAAGTGGAGCTTTCAGACATTCATAAAAATGTGTGTGCATGGAAGTATATGTTTACACTCTAGAATTCGTAAGTATGCACTTGCATTTAAACACCCCTGCTGTATTCAGCTAGAATTTCACACTATATTAAGCTGTTCATTTTCCTTAGACTTTCCATAACAAATGGAAGAATTACCAAAAGTTAGCATAACTTTTCTAAATATATTCCTCCCTGCAGTGATTGAAGAAATACAGACTAACAGAGGAAAAGAGAAAGTAAAGTATAAAATTAATTCTCAAGCAGCATTTTGTACTTGGATAGTAGGAAAAGGGGAGGACTTGGGTGTTGAGAAAGAAATACTTCGTATACAACAACACTTTTAATCTGAGATTCAGAGGCTAAGAACAAGGTTGCACTGAAACAATAAGTACATGAATCTCTTCCTGCTACTCTCCCTAGCAAACTTCCTTGAATATACACGTACATTGATTATTTCAAGCACATAAAAAGCAAGAGGTGAATGAGAATTAGATTTCCCTAGTCATCTTCCCATGTTGTGGGATGCCCTGAATTGACTAATAAGGTAGTTTTCTTCTCACCATTGCGTTCCACTAACAGACTGAGAACAAAGGGGAATCTGGAATAACACATCCTTAAAAATAAGTAAATAAAAAAGAATTGAGATAATTAAACCACTTTAAAATAACATTTCTAAGAAATGCTTTTTTCTTGGAAACTACAGTTTTGGAAACTACATCACTCAGCTGAAGAATAAAAGAGACTTAAGCAAACTTGAAAAGAAAGCAAAACTCATTTTCTTTTTTTAAGATTTTTCTGCTTATTTGAAGCCAAACCTCCTAGAAGTATTAAAAACTCTCCAAATAAACAAACAAAATCCCTTAAACAACAACAACAACAAACCACAAGGGGAAATTGGCAAGATTTTCTATTTTGTCCTATTTTCATGAAGGTTAAAATGTAACAAAAAGAAGAAAAAAGATTGCTATTAGTAATCTGTGATCTTCAATTCACTGGATTAAAAACTTGGCATCCCTTGTACTGAAGTCCAGATATTTGTGGCAAACTCTTGATCTGTGGATGACTTAGAGACCAAAATATTTTAATTGCATAAAAAGAAACACAATAAAGAAAATAGATGAAAAACTATTTTAGATCAAGCCATGAAAATGAACAACTTTTATCTGCAAATCTGAAGATTTAACATAAATGACACTAAAAAAACAGTTTGCACGTTCAGTCACTGCATTACAGAAAACTCTAAACTCTAATGTTTTACAAGGACATCAAGTTAAAATTGAATGGTTATGACAATTTTATTATCAGATCACCCATTCTATCTACTTTAAAAGGCAGAATCTATTTGGTCTTTTTCCCACTAAGACAGCGTAATTGTCACTTAGGTGTTGATCAGCATCTCTTGATTCTTGTCAGTCTGTACTTTTACATTGACACTCATATTCTATGTCTGAAAGCATATAGAAAAAGCGTTTATTCAATCCAACCAATTTCTGTTCAATGTCCATGCTGATTAAGAAAAATGTGTATTTAGAGATCAAATTCAAACACAATATTATCACTCACATTTGTTTCATTATTTTCTGTGTAATTTATAATATATAAATGCCTGGTGAAGTTCAGTAATCTCAAACTACTTGCTTGTAACAAAGATGTCAAGATCTGACTTTCATATTGAATTGGAGCATTCCAGTGATAGAAACACACAACAAGTGTTTTTTAACAACAGTTTTTCTATAAAATCCTCATCATGTATAGTTAGTTTACATTAAATGACTTCTCATGGAGACTTACAGTGCTGTCAATATATGCTTCTGTCCATACCACGTCATGCTCTTGGTCAATAACTTTTGGTCGGCTAAGAACATGGAGGTATTCCATGACATTCTCTTGAACATCAGCTAAGGTAGAGATCTGAGTAAAAAACCCTGTAAAAACAGACAATTTGAAGTCAGAAATCATGCAAAACAAATTAAGGATTTCAAGGAGTATGATGTGTTGCATCAGTTGTGTTTTCTGCTTGTTTATTTCCAAAGAAGAAATGCAAAGAAGGAACATTTGATGAGAAGCAGCCTCAAAGAGTAATAACCAGAAGTCAGTAAAACTGTTGGCCATTCTTGAAGGTCTGGGTTCCCAAAACTGCTATGAATTTCTGGACCACACATCCCAAATTCTCTATTTCCAGAAAACTCCTGTTGCTTGATGGTAAATAAATACTGCTTTTTTTTTTTTTGAATGGTGTCAACCATTAAGTTTGTACAAAAACATCTCACCTTAAGTTTATCCAGTCTCAAGAAGCATTAATGATTAGAACTAGTCACAAAACAGCAGTTGCAGACCTTCTAAAACGTTTGTCCTTGTAGAATGTGACTAAACCACTGATAACAACAGCAACATGTTATTTTCAAATGGCAGGTCAGTGAGAATGGAGACTCAGACAGGAATTGCTTTTCTAAGCGATCACAGCTTTGTTAATCCTTTAAAACTTCACCTACAACCTGACAGCACTGAGAACAACAGAGGCCACAGCTATTTGAGCTGTCACCACTTCCTCTTCATTCCTTGCATGTCAAGTATATTTATACGTCATCACCTTGGCTTTTGGAGCCCACATCATGCAAGGGTGACAAAGGACTGACAAATTTCAAGGCTACAGTTTCACCAGGCATTACTTAAATGCATCAACTGTCCTTCATGTACATTCATTTCTTTACTGAAGAAGAACAATATAACATTTTCATGAAGGAAGTCTCATTGCAATTTTAGTCTTTTGATATGATCACATATTCCATGGAGCTGCTAAATGAAATTTCCACAGAAAACATTGCAGCTGGAAAGAACTTTTGAGCAGTGTTTATTGTGGGTAGGGTAAAGCCTGGCAAGGTTGTAAGGGTGACCTCTTGTCTGAAAGCTGGAACTTTGCTTTAACATACCTGCCAATGATCTGTGCAGTACAAAACATACATTCTACCTGACACCAGCAATAGATTCATATGCATGAATTAAGACAACATGAAGACAGTCTTTATGGCCAAATGACATTTCATAGTAGTTGTTTAATGTATACTTTCAATAAGTAAAAATCAATTTGATTATACTGTGAACTCAAATATTCCTAGTATAGTAGTACTGTATTAATATTCATAGTATAGTATTCACACTGTTCATATATTCAGTATTCTTTTTAATAAAAAAAAGAAATTCAATAAAATTCCTTCAGTCTAGTATTTTGTGAGAAGGCTGACAGCTACATATACCATCAAGGCTTAACTGTTCTTAACTGTTGCTTCAAGACAGATGTGTATTTTTTTTCCTAAGGTTTTCAAAGTTTTTTTTTTTTTTTTTTCAGAATAAAATGATTGTTATAAGTTTAATACAGGAATTTGTACTTGAGAAATCAGAATTTTATGCAAATATTGAAAAGAAAGAAATTTATATACTGAGTTTACATGAATTACTGGCTTAAAACAGTTACAGGAAAAATCAGTATTCTTATTTCTCTTTCTGATATGCTGCCTGCTTCAATTCTGTGACTGCTGGGTTTCCAAAGTCAAAATGTGAGGTTATCCCCTCCTGTGAGCATTAGAATATATTTCTCTTTCTGGTCCTCTGCATTTGGTATGAACGTCAACACTTAATCAAAATATGATTATTTGACAATAACTTCACAAATTTTGTATCTATAAATACACAAACACATGTGTGTATTTACACACTCCAGCTTATAAACCTTTTAAACAAAGATTCCAAATACTTCCGAGTTGTGTGGACCTCTCATTGTACAGAAGATAATCTATGTTTTCCCTAAAACAGTTCTGAGTGTCTGAGTTCTAGTATAACAGCAGAAAAGAGAATTAATATTTGGAGGTAATTTGTTCAGCACTGTTCAGATCTCAAATTTCATCCTCAACAACTCATAGAAATTCAGAAAAATCAAGCAGAAGCACAGATAGACTACTAAGCCTTTTGCCTTGCTTTCTGCAACTTAGTCTAGTGTGCAAAGGCTCAGCCAGGACTCAAACCTCTAAAAGCAAAGAGCACACAAAACACTGCTGATTTCTTTGCGAGAGATTTGCAGCAGGAGACCTCCAACTATGTTCACCTAACCCTGTTCTCCTGCACCAAGCACATACTTTCAATTGTCCTCATGGACAAGTCTTTAATTGGCCTTAAATAACAGACTTAAGCATTGTTTTATTTCAGTGTTTTCCATGCGATTTTATATCACCCCAATATTCTTTCTTTCTGTTGAGCTCATGAAGATTTCACTGCATATAATGCCAATACTTCTCTCATAGCAGTCTGCAAATTGAGAGATGGAAAAGATATCTGCACTAAGTGTTGTACAGCGAACAAAGAACCAATCCCTGGTATTATACCTTGACAATATTTATTATGTCTAAAATGTTAGAACAGATTAACAGTTTGAAAAAATGCCACAAGATGGTTTTAATCAAACATTACTTTCACAACCATACAGGTTGAAATCACAGTTAGCTAATACTTTTTAATGTAATGCTTCAATTAAAGTCAAAATGTTAAAGGCTCATTTTAGAAGCTCTTAGATGCCTTTGCCTGGAAAATTATTTAATCACAGAATGTAAATTACCTTTCAGATAGAAAAAAAGCCTTTTTGGAAAATAATCATTTACTCTGATTGCCTCCTGAGAAGATTTTATATCCATTTTTCAAGTGAAAAAAATTTTCTGTTTAACGCTTGAATGTTTGTGGCATACAGTTGATACACGTTGCAGGACACTGATGATGGTGAACACTGTTTTGTTTCCATTTAGATGAGACCAATATGGATCAGATACGGCCAACTTGAGGAGATTATTCATAACTATCATGCGTATGGTTGTGTACTGTATTAATAACTTCTCTTTATAGTATTTCTAAGATCACCTATTCTAATATCTCACATCTTAAATAACATATCTAATATCTCATAACATCTTAAATAATATGCCATAAGTCTCCAGGTACCATGCAAAATGTATTCATTTTTTGTAGTACTTGCAAACTACATTATCCCTAAGCTGTCCAGTAGAGCAGTTTTTAACCCAATTTCCTAAGACTAAAAGAAATAATGAATAAGTCTATTGCTTATTCTGAATGCATTTCAAACAAACTTAGCAAAGAAATGAAAGTCTCAAAGACAAATGAAAAGTTGTGGCTACATTCGGATTGAAGTAAGTGATTTTGAGCATCCTGTTTGGAAGGAGCCAGATGATAAATGTGCACATGTATGCTGGCACACATGTAGCAGGCTAGCTATGCAGTGCTCCTAGCCTGGTGAGCATCACAGCTAGAGAAGTCAAGGTCAGCAAGCGAATTAAAACGAGCTCAGTATGGAAAAAAGAAAATTTAAAAAAAATATTTCTCAGATGTATTCACACATCAGGCTGCAAAAGAAGAAAAGCTGAAAGAAAGAGTATGTTAGGGACTTTATTTCTTATAATTGGGTAGTTACAATGAACTAAATTTATAGAAATACAAAAATTGCTGCTAACAATATGTAAGAGACATGACATGATGGAGACAAGTATACGGATTCTCTCTAGGTTTTTCATAATGTGATCTCGGGGGTGGGTTTCATTTACAATTCTGCGGGGAAAGTTCGCTTCTTGCATTCAACTCTGTTTGCTTAAACATGATCTTTGTCCTCCTAAATACGGTTTGTGTGCTTTTGTATGTCACATTAGAAAAATGTACAAAGATTTCATAGTTTCCATGATTCATTTAATGTGAACTGTTTTCTACGAATGGATGGTTCATCTATTTATTTTTTTCTATAAAGGTTTTTCCTTAAGTTCTAGTTTCCATTATAGCAAAACAAATAGCTATGCAAATTACTTTTCCTACATTTTTTATGTTTGTTCTTACATCCATTTTTAGATTTTCTCCTGTAGGAAAACCTCTACCCAAAAAAATTACTGTAGTATAGTATAGGTAGGAACAGCATTTGGCAACGTTCTCGTAATTCACTTTCTCTCCATATTTAGACCTTTTGATGATTCATGTGTTTGCAGCTATGTGTGACTAATGTCAAACCTCATAAGAATTAACTTCCTTCACTGTTAAGTTAAACTCTCCTTCCTAGAGATCAGAGGTACCCCATGGGTTTAAAATCTTACCCTTCCTGTAGCGAGGTTTAATCATCACATAAAGACATGCTCTGAAGTTCTGAGCACAGTTGCTGAGGCCGTGTAACCAACGGCAGCAAACCTGTGCTTAACATTTTGCATTCTAACACATGCTTCTCCTCTCCCTGGTGTGTGAACTATGCCACCCCAGAGCTCCTTACACTTAGTGCTACTTTCTTCTCCTCAGCAGGGAAAAAATTGTGAAAGAAACGGGTAGGATTTGGTAACGACAAGCATGAGATATGAATATCATATGCTTAAACACAGACATTTAAGCTCTGCCTTTCCATAATTATACAGTGTGTTGCAATGTTTCTGGATAGCTTGTTTTTCTCTAAATTGTCCAACATCAGACTTGGAACTTTTAAAAATGCCCCTAAATTGATTTTTAAATAGAGTGTGACACTTCTCATTTTCTGGACACACGTAAAGTAGGTGCACTATTATTGCAACTAATAAAATACTCAGAATTAAAAAATTCCTATCCGGGTAGGGGCTAAGGAGGGAATCCATTGTTTCACCACAGCTGTAAAGCTCACACAGAGAATGCATCCCCTCCTCCTAGGAGGCCTCTCAAGCAGGTGAACAGCCTGTAACTGGCTGCCTGCCACTCCCCACAATAGCCCACAGTGCGGGAGGTGCCGGGGTCATGCTATTAATGGGAATGGATGTGACTAAGGCTTCCTGTACACAAGGCTTCCCTGCTAATACAATAGACTATAAACTGCTCCAGCTGGGCACAGTTTGCCTCAGGGCTAATCTGTCCTCTGCTGGCACTTAGATAGCCGCTATCAGACCTCTGATATGCAAAGCATTTGCTCTTCACTGCTTTCCCAGCTTCTGCTCCTTTGTACTGATGAATTCCCCTCTTTGTCCATTTTCCAATATGCTAACCACAGTGATCCTGGCTAATTAATAAGCATTCAAAACAGAGGCTGTCAAATTGCTAACACAGTATTTTGCTGAAAAAAAATAATAAGTCTACTACTGTCTGCTTTGATGTCAGTAACACATTAACTCCCATCTTTATTTTACAGCGTTCTGTTGGAAGTGACTACTGAAGAAAAGGCCTGCTTATTTTAAAATCTGGCACATGCACAGTGAGCATTAGGAAACTTTTACCTTCATGTAATTGAGGATATTAGTAAATCTTAATTCTTTTCCTTCACGTGTACCGTCTTACGGTACAGATGAGTAAATCATCGCAAATTTCACAAACCGCTCTAGAGGGACACTGGGGTTCTTGAATGTTTTAATGCATTTAAAATGGTTTGGTGTTTTGCTTCATTAAGCTAACTCCCTCTAGATATGCCCTACTTATACACAGAAATGAAACAGAAAATGAAGCCGGGGGGAGGGTGTCGTTCAAGGATTCATCGTTGGAATGTGGAAGCTAAATATGTTTTGCAAGGTGGTATGAATTTCCCCTGTGATCCGTTTAGATGGAAAGGACTGCTGTCCACAGTCTAGTCAGCTGGAAACCCACCAAACACCCTTCCTCTGTGTTGTGATTCCAAGGCAAAAATCACTGCTAGGAAAATTGATTTTAGAGCCATTGACCCTCAGTGACAAGAACATACTTTGGCCCACCCAGGAAAGCAGTAAACTGCAGTCCAGCCATTCAGGCAATCTTTAGACCGGCTTTCCTATATTGCTCATCTGTCTGTGCTGTAATCCTTCCTTTCACTAAAAGAAAATGGGTGAGCTGTAGCTGAAAAGTGTAACGGAAAAACTCTAAATCCATATTGCCTGACATGATGAGTGATGCTGCTTTCCAGTTATGATTTTCAAAATTATAAAAAACTATTTATTTTCTAATTAGAGGTAAAAGATTTTTTTTTTTTTTTTGCATTGTAAGCTACCAGAAAGCAGATACTGTATCTACTCAGTAGAGTGTAAAAAAATGTATAGAAGTAGCAGTCATTAAACTGTTTAGTTGATTCATATGAGTAAGATTCTGACTCAAAGCAGTGTGGCTCTGAAAAGAACAAAGCAATCCTGAAAAATGACAAAGGTGACCCCTCAGAGAATAAAGACATGGACCAGATGATCTAGTGAGGCAGTCTGTACTGCCTGGTCCTGTTTTCTGAGTTGCTATACTTAGATCTTTATGAATCTGAAGAGCAGGACTAAAATATTTTGTTGATTAAATTGTCTTCAAAAAGATGCTTCAAAGGATTCTTATACTATTACTTAAACTAAATTATGGTGTAATATTAGTTGATTAAGACAAGACTTCAAACTAAGTAATTTCCATCAGCTGGACATAACAGTAGTTAAAGAAATAATGACTAAATGGATAGCACCTGATGCAATTCATCACAATAAAATGCGGCACAAAGGAAAAAAGAACTTTTTCCAAGAGAAAAGGAAAACCTGAAGACAAATTAATTTTGCTTTCTTTTTTTTTTCTGAATCATTCTTACATTAGTCAGTCCTTTTACTGTAGCATCTCAGCATCTTATTTGTTTTAATGCTCTTTCCGTACAGAATAAATCTGTTTTTTCAATTACGCTGTCAGTTCCTCGAGGGACAGGATGTCTGGTGTTTTACATACCATGACTTACTCAACAGTGCTCACACACAACATTCTTAGGCGACAAACTAACTATGACTGAGTAATAACAGCAATAATGGGACAAATGCTTTGAATCTAAGCTTTGTTCTCTGAACTAAATTTTAAGAATAGACCATTAAGAAGCTTCAGAAATTTGAATTTGTATGTTACAGATAAATAAGCTTTTTCCTTGAAAAAAAAATAAACACCCTCTTTGACCAGACATCACTGGCACAATATCTGTATGCAGATACAACCAAGTTTGCAGGCAGAATCAGTAATATAGCTTTGAAAGCAGCGCTTTTACAGTAGGAAGTTACTAACCTTTGTTAGCACAGGCCATCCACTTCAAGTTATCAGCAAAAGCAGCTTCTCTTCCAATCAGATATGTAAAAATACGAACCTGAAAGTACAATGAAGAGATCGAGTCAATTAAGACTGCAGTCACTTAAAACCTACACAGTGGAATTTCAGATACAGATATACAATTCATATGGAGAGACTTTTTTAAGAAAGTATTACAGCCAGTAATGACTTCATGACAAAATATGGCTTTTGCTCGATGTAACATAAAGGATTGTCTTTTTGGATGTTTTTAATATCTAACATTTAACTAAAGTTAAGATTAAATGTCTGAAGTACAAATGAGAGTAAACTACAAACATGAGAGTACAGTACAAAATTATTTGTTTGAGGCATATCTGTTTTGCATTTATAAATTCAGAAAATTGCTTTGGTATGGAGGAAGAGGCACTTAATTAGTAAATAATTCTATAAATGAAGGATCTGAAACACCAATCAAGAAAATTCCCCTCAGTTTTCATAGTTCATATGCTACTATATCTTTGTCAGCTTAGGTGTAAGTAGCCATGGGTAGCACTGTTGCTACCAAGTGATGAACTGAAAATTTGTGCCCCAAGGTTGCGCAGCTCCAAACAGAAACATCTGTACAAAGAACCATGCAGTTGGGCTACATTCATGTGTGTGAGAAGACAGACTCAGAAACTCGAATGGATCTTGTGGGTAGATCTTGTCACTCCCATAATACAGAGCATCCTTTTATTTCAAATAACCCTTTCTGTAAAATCAAGAGCCTGTAGTATAAAAAGGTGAATTTTCATATCTTTTAAGTCGTAATTGTTATCAAATTTACAAACTTACAATTATTATCAAATTATCAACTTTAGACATGCTTGTTTAAACTGAAATATCTCTGCCCCTCAAATCACGATTGGCAGCTATCCTTGCTTCTGAAAGCAGTTTTTCCAAAACAGCAATCAAATACAGACACTTCAGTAAAGCATTATAAAACAGTGCAGAAATGCATCCAAAATATTTGCCCAATACACCACTTTTCTCATCAGGTGCACATGAGTAAAGGAGCCCTTCCAATCAAGCAGATCAATCACAACTTTATCATACTGCCTGCAGTGCAAGTATCTGTCTTATGTGTGAACACCAACTCTATACTATTTGCTTTTAACAGGACAAGGTGAATTACAACTGCCTGTGCTGAGAAGCCTGCACCTCCCTCAGGGCTCTACAGAGGTTGGCATTGAGCTAGAAAGGTGAGACAGCCTCGAGGTCAGAACAGCCACAGCTCGCAAAGCATCCCTCCAGAAACATGTACAGGATAGACATTTAACAACTAAACGTCTGCAACTCCTATCAGTCTTCTTAGACTGATTAAACTGGAATAGAGAAATATTTTTTTATATAAAATAGTTATTTAAAGTTGCTATTTAAAAAAATGAAACTGTAAGAACATTCCTTTTCTTATGTCATCTGAATTGTTGTCTTTTATTATACTTTGATATATTTCTGATTTAACTTTGCACTCACACAAACAACATCAGCACGAGCAGGATGTAATGTAGCCACAGATAAGTGTTGCTAAAAATACATGCTCTGTATTTCTGATATATAATTTTCACTAACAAAACAATGATAGCAAACTATATGGTGGCTTTTGCAATGTGATGCTCTCCACACAGCTAATGAACTATGCTGGCTGAAATAACAAAATCCAAGATTAATGTCAAGGATTTGTCCTTTGGTTTAGATACATGCTCAGACATAGAATTTTACATCTGAAGGATTATTATTTTTGCTTGTTTTAAAGGGGCATCATGTTATTTTCAGTGTTAGTCTCTCGTTCTGTTATTTCTAGCACATACTTGTTCCAAAGTGTCACAGATGACAAGCTTGTTCAAAATAAAACTTTTAAGAACATAGCTAGCTAACTGGAAGTTAGTAGTCTTGAGCTCTTTCCCTCTTTTTTTTAATTTTTATTTTTTGCATTATTACTCTCAGTACTGTAGCTAACATACTGCTGTTTGAAGGACTCTTCTGCTCTTTCAGGGCAACGGGTCTGATCTGAAAGATTATCATTGATTCATCTGTAACTTCTATGAGTCTGCAGCTATAACTTCATATGACCTATATAACACACAGCAAAAGAGAAAACTTTTTCCAGGATGCACATGAAAAATTATACACAAGAAATATGAGATTTCACATATTAGACCTAAATCTCTGAAGATTTGTATGGTATTATATCTTTCCCTGTTTTTACTGATACTCTCCCTTATGCTGTTCTGTACCAATAAAAAATTCTCACAGGCTGAAAAAGAGTAAAGGAGTAAAGTTAGTATACTGCAGGTTGTCCCCTTGCAGTCTCCAACCTGGCCTGCAAATTTCATAGTAAATTAGATTTATATAATTAAGGCCATGACATCCAAAATATTATCAGTGTCAGAATACATATTGGAAGAAACGAGAGGAAAAGTTTTTAAAAAACTGAGGTTATTTTGATCTGTTCAACACTTGCACTTAACTATGAAAGAAATAAACAGATCTTTCAGGTTTGTAGGATGACTTCTGAGGAGGAAATCACTCTTCTGGTTGGTCAATCCCAGTCACGTGCCCTGTTGCAAAATGCAAAAGCGGTTTTCACATTCTAGTTGTGAAGAAAAAAAAAAAAGCAGCACTGTGTGCAAAGGCTTTTAAATACCAAAGACGTTTTCAGTAATAGCTTTATGTGAGAGCAACAATTGTCTCATCTTTATGGATAAGTGCTTTCACACACACCAGCTGGTTGCACAATTTTCATCTGAAAGGTGCAGTAGCAGACAGCATATGTAACATCAGAATAATATCCTTCTGGATTTATTTGTTACAAGAATAAGCTGTTCACAAATTGCCTGAAAGTAGGAAGAAGGTTATCTACTTATTATCATTAGCAAAAATACTGTGTTAAAGAAAAATTGAAGTCTTCCCAAACACCCTGGAGCAGAAAACACACACCACAAGGTCATGGGGCATATCACCCTTCAGTGGCAGCTCAACTTGCTCTAGTCATGGGCTGACAGGAACTTCCTGAGCTCCAACAAAAGTATATAAAAACGTCCTGTATCTGGTATAGAAAAGCCCCATGCATTAGCACAGGTGAGAGGAGCTGGCTAGGAAGCAGCTCTGCAGAAAGTGAAGTCCTAGGGAACAACAAGTGGGCCCCTGAGTCAAAGGATCCCAACTACAAACTGGGCTGTATTAGAAAGGAGTAAACAAGCATCATTATTCCTCTCCATTCCACTCCAAGACCATATCTGGAGTACTGACCCTGAGTTTTCAGCTCAGTTATACAACAGACACGGACATAATGAAGAAGCCAGTCTCTTCTTGAAGGTAGACTGTAAGAGGACAAAAAGACAAGAGGAAAAACTCAGAACAATGGCAATTCTGATTAGCTGTAAGAAAAACCCTTTTTTATCATGAGGGCAATGAAATATAAAAACCATTGCGCAGAGAAGCTGCAGAACCTGAATCCTGAGAGACAAACTCTTGAACAGCCTGATTTATCATACCTAAAGATAATGTAGAGATAATATTTTGATCACAAACTCTTCTCTAGTCTTTAAAAGGTAAAATGTACATAAATTTCAATTGTGATGTACATAATTTAAAAATATATACACTAATTGTGCCATATTATTAATTAGTTTAAATCAAATAATGTGCATAATCCTATTAAGAGTCTAAAGAATGCATGCTTTACTGATAGCTACAAAAACCATTAATTAAAACATATCTTTATTCTCTAAGCACAAGTGAAAGGGCACAGTATGATTTATACTCTGAAAATATAGCATGAATCACTGTCACAGTTTATCTTTCTGAAAACAGTGCTAGAATACAGCCTACGATGAGACTGAATACATCTGAGAGATTTATATCTAACCATCCTCTTTAATCTAAACAGAATCAAACTACATTGTGTTCCTAATAGAAGAAGACCAGCTTTATCTGAAAGAATGAGCAATAAGCATGATTATAAGCCCAGGCAGCAACAAAACTGCATTAAGCCTACAAATAATAAAATTTCAGCACATAGGTATCATAGATCATCATGAAGAATGGACGACTTCTGCAATACTATTTCAAGGATTTTAGTAATTTTTCTCTGAGTGCATTTTAAGTATGTACTTTATTCACTTTACTGTTTCTCTACAAGGTATTTTAAGCATCATCAAAAATACTGCTATTTGGTTGGTATTAGCAGTAAAAATAAAAGCTATGGAGTAGTCAGCTAGCACTGAAGATAAATTATCAGTTCATTAAATGCTGTTATCCTTCATTGTCATAATGAGTTGCATATTAATCTCTACACTTCTCACTGCATAATCATTAAAATGATGTTTATTAGCTTTATTATAAGGTACAAAATATTTTATAAGAAGAAATCTAAGGTAAGCAATATTTGTGTAAAATATAATTTCTCTACTGTTCATTACTTAACAGAATGACTTATTCATAGCAGCTTGATAAGAAAATAAAAGTCGTAAAAAGGTATTTTACTTAATTAAAGAAAACAACAAAAACAAAAAAATCCACTGAGACATTGAAGATTTCTTTGTTTGTCATTAATTTTAAAGATACATTAACAGTTTTTATGGATATTGTTTAATACTGTATTCAGGATAGTGAGAAAAATTCTCAGAGTCAGCTCCTATAGCAAATGATTCTGATTATTATACTACTTCAAAAAGTCATTGATCAGTTTTTTGAATTCACTAGCTAAAACATAATGTTTGTGTGCTTGTAGTAGGAAGCACTCATGAATCCCTAACCATTCAGTCTGTAATCAATTCTACAAAACAAATGCTTGCAATATCATTTTCTGCTGTCAGAGATTCCAGCAGTGACTCTGCTAACAATAAAACTAGAACTGAAAGTTGTGTGAATAAGCCTACAACCTTAATTTCATTTTTCAGAATGAACTTATATCTAAATATCTCTTCTACACTCATTTTAACTCATTTTCAACTTCTGAACTTCAGAATATGAAATGAACCATCTCAAAGCTTAACTATCAGGTGTGAAGAAAGCAAATGTTTTCAGACAAAAACACTGATTTTGTATTGTTGTATCCTATCTACAAAACTGAAAATTGAAGATGGTAGCAGATCCACTGAATGAAAAGCAAAGCTTATTCCAAAAGAAAAAATACCATTTTGGGTCTTGAAGGAACTGGCTAATATGATTGTCAAGAAACTTTCCATCATATTTGAAAAGCCATGGCTGTAAGGTAAATTCCCCAGTGATGGGAAAAAGGGAAACATCATTCCCATTTTTAAGAAAGGAAGAAAGGAAAACATGGGGAACTACAGATCAGTGAGCCTCACCTCTGTGCCTGGGAAGATAATGGAGCAGACCCTCCTGGAAGCCATGTTAAGGCACATACGAGACAAGGAGGTGATCCAAGACAACCAGCATAGGGTCACCAAGGGCTGATCATGGCTGAGATGATCGTGGCTTGCGATGGAGTGACAGCATCGGTGGACAAAGGAAAGGCAACTGATGTTATCTATCTGACTTATGCAAGGCCTTTGACATGGTCCAACACTACATCCTTATCTTTAAGTTGAAGATACATGGATTTGAATGCTCTACTATTCAGTGGATAAAGAAATGGTTGTACGAGAACTGTGTCCAGGCCAGGAGCCTCCAAAAAAAGAAAGACATGGAACTGGACAGACATGGACTTTTGACTTTCTCAATTCATATTTTTCTTTTTTTTTTTTTAAAGCAAACATTAAATGGCAAATAAAACAATTTGAGATTGAAGTATTTTAATTATCTTTAAAAAGCAGTTGTAGAAATCTCCCATATCTTACCTTCTTATTATATAATAATAATAATAATAATATAATATATAATAATTTTCTGACTCAGAAGGCTCACTTCTGGGAAAGAGTACTCCATTCAGCTACTATTCTTACTAAAAGATTGCAGTATAAGCTCAAATGATTCTGAACCATAGAATTATATTCCTCTTAAGAAACAGACCAATTCCCAACAATACATTTTATGACAGTCAGCCTCTATATGCAACACCACAGATTCTGGTCCAAACCACTAACTTATACTGAGCTAGAGAGAAGAAGCACAACATATCAACAGTTGTCACAAATTACTCTGGTAACTACTCCCATGACACAACAGAACATTACGAGATTGAATTGCAAAACTCAGTAGTTCAGCAGACAAAATTGAGCACCAATCTCAGAAAGAGAAAAATACTTAGATCAATAGTAAACACTTAACTGTATAAGTTACCATTATTTTTTATCCATTTTCTTTCTGGTTTTCTGTATGCTATACCCCCGCTCTGCTTTAGGTACTGATCATGTTTTGGATTACACGATGGTTTGCCCTCTATTTTTTGATGTATCTATGAGATACATCATTTTGAAAAACAAGATAATACTGTGAATAAGTTTCTTGCTGTTACAGTTATGGAATATTCTGAAGTTTCAACCTTTTTAGTCCGGACAGATAGATCATATAATAATCTCAGAGATGCATACACTCAACCATTAGTAAAGAAAACAAAGAATGACGATTTAAGTGACAGCTATTTCAGTGCTAACCACTTGATCTGAAATATCCACTTAACAGTTTCATACATTATAAATAGACTAGTCTGCAGTCCATGAACTGTCCTCACCTCAGAAACGTCATTTAACTAGCAGCACAGAGAACAGAAGTCTTCTGTCTGTGTTAAGTTAGAAAAGTTGATCTGCAAAATTCTACACAACTGTGAAGTTGTATCTTCATGTCAAACAGGCTGGAAAATAGTCTTTCCAGATATTTAAAATACAATGTGAGAGGAGAAATAGGACTTCTGTTTGCAGATAACAGGTGGAGACATATGTTTGCATCTGCAAACTACTTCATGGACACCTTCAGAGAAACAGCCTTTCCTTTCCAACTTAGCAAGAAACAGCAATAGCTTTGTGGCAAGACCTGTGAAATTTAAGTCATATGCAGGACATAACTATGAAAACTTGAACTTTATCGATATAAGTTATGATGGTCCAAGAATACTCCAGGTAGCCTCTCTGTAAATGACAAAATGAATTGATTCGGAAGAACTGTGGGACTGAATGATTACCTGAACTCCTAGGAAGCTTTACCATAAAGAACTGGCTTGTTATGGGAACTCTCCAGTTTTGCAGGTGAGAGCAGTCTGGGACATTTCTCCAGGCAATTTATGCTATGACCACACCACCAGATAGGCACTATTTCTGTATTTGAAAGTGTTGATTAACCACTTGATTGGAGAATCTGGGCAACCCAGAGACAACATCAGGTAGTTATTGCTGTAGAATTGAAAGGATACTTGCACATTTATTACCCGTTACAACTGAAGACACTGTTGCAAATACCTTTGTCATCATCTAGACAGCAAGAGAGCATCCTATTCAACATACTTTATTCCCAAATACAGCATTACCCTATCCAAAGACCCCTCACAAATATGATTTAACATTTTGGTCTTTATAACAGTCTCAATGGTGAACTGATTAAAGGACTTAAGTTTTCATTTGATCAACAAAATGGCAGTTGGAGCACATGAAACCAGAGATGGTCTAATTTGGTTCATATGCTCTAACTTTAAGATTCACAAAAGCAACTCTTGAATTGCCTGAATTTTGTGAGCCTAATAGCTCAAAAAGCTGCTATTTACTTGTACTTCTTAGTAACACTTTTCAAAAAGAAAAACCAGTGGTCATCCATAATCTATTTTATCCTTTGCTGCATACTGTCATCTGAAAAGAGAAGGATGTCCAGGAAAAAGGCAACTGATTTTTGTATTGACATTTATTTTCCTAATCTACCTAAGCTTATTCATATGTTACTTAAAAGGCATTGGACATTTAAGCAGTCTGTCATATTAAATCCATCTTGAAGTGTTTGTATCTTTGATTGAAAGCACATCAGAATGATTAATAATTTTCATCAAGAGGTGGTCTGGTGCCATGTCTCTAAGTACAACCCCAAGAGATACATTCTCAATGTTTGGTGCTAACAAAATGTAAATCTGATGCACCCTTGTTTTTGAGTATGACTAAGAAAGCACATGGGAAGAATATATGGGAAAGTAAAACCTTAAGCTGAAAAGAAAAATATTCACTTTGAAATTCTCAAGAGTGCTCCTTCCAGGCAGATCTATTTTTCTATTCAGAATAATTTCTTTGGGGAGGTTGTCTATTCTGTAGAAAGCTTACCGAGTATTAAGTAAACAGAAAAACTGAAACAAAAATAAGCAGAAGTTAACTTTACAAGGTGTATTTCTGTGGCAGAATTAACAGTTATATCTTTATTTGCCAGGGTTAACTTTTGATTCTGTTCTTCTGTAATTTCAGTCTTATGTTATGAATTACTTGTCTCTTTGTAACCAGTTCCTCTTACAGTTGATTAGGAATTTTTCACACACATTTTTTTTATGCTTGGCTGTTGTGAAAGTGCTCTTAAAATTAGTTACACAGCAGAAACTCAAGCTTTTCGTCCTTTAAATGCTCAGAACTGGCTTCTCTTCCTTAGGGTCCTGCTGTTTTATAATTTCTGACCTTTTTTTTAGGTTCAAATTCCCTAAGTTGCCTAAACTGGCTTTCAATTTAGAAAGAACTTGAGGTTTTATTTGTGCTCCTGCTGCTTCTCTCCCATAACTGCATAGTCCCATCCTCCTGCTCCTCTCTCTGACAGTCCTTTAATGCAGCTCTACCTCAGAAGACATCAAGGGAAAAAAGGGAAAATGCATGATGCAGTAGGTTTGCCTTCAGGAAACAATCCAAATACAGTCAAAGATTTTTGGGAGTCACACTAGATCTACTCATAAAGATCACTGGCGTAGACATTTAAATAAAAGGAAGAAAATCTGAACAGACCATGGCTTTGTACAAGGAACTTTTTCAAATTTGAAAAAGAAAAGATGATGAGTTTGTAAAACATATCAAATCTTTGAGATTTAGGATAATATATTATTTTAGACCACAAATGCATACACATAAACCTATCCCAAAATAGTACCATATTCCAAGTCTGTACTCCAGTATATCTTGTTGCAAAGAACATCACATGTTGGTCAATGAACAGGCATGGGAAAAGCAGAAAAAAATTATTCTAGAGTGAAACATCTTGACAGTCAAGAAACATCTTCTTTGTCTGCCTTTGCTGGGTTTTATTTATTCATTTTCATTTTTTCTGTTATGAAGTGGTGAAAATAGGGGTAAAGAAACTACTTGCACTGATTGTCCAATGGGAAACTCTAAGAACATTTCAAATAAGCAAATAAAATTCTACTGATGAGGGCCACAAACCCACAGCGCTGCTCCAGTACCTTCTATCCTGTTAGAGAACCCTGTAAGGTACTGAAAGACTCAACTTACACCACACTCAGTGAGAAGAAGCCATGAAATTGAAACCATTACCTCATTAGGTCAAATCTTTAAAAGTAACTTAGTAAAAGGTTCTTTATCTCCTTCAGTATTTCAAATATCTTTTTTGAAAAAATTTATATTTATACATTTCCTCATATTTTCTGTTTCCTGTATTTGCATGCTGTATCTAATTTTACAACAGTGTCTTCTATTATAATGATGTCCTAAACACTCTGCATTGTACCCTAAGTAGCCATTGAACGGTAAGAGAAAAAAAATCTCCCCATCCCCCACCCCAAATTAACTGGCCTATTTAGCTGGAAAATAAGATTCCGTAAGCAAAAACAGTAACAAAGACAAACATTTAATCTGTCTGGGGATCTTCAAGCAGCTGAGCCCTGTTATCCCAAACATCTGCCTCCCCAACAGCTATTTGTATAGACCTACCTCAGAAATTACGTGCAGGAAAAAAGGAAATTGATGCTGCAGTTAATCCTCTGTGGTCAGGGAACAAGATTACTATGTTATACTCACCTGGGAGAAGCATATCCACCCACCCTCTACATCTGGGATTGTTGAGGGTCAGTTTTAGAAAATTCAAACAAGATAAGGGATACAGCACGGTGAGATTTTCTTGTTTTCTTTCTTATAAACTAAATGAAGACTAAAAACTTCACAGAAATGGAAAATCTACAAAAAGCTACCAACACCTCTAGTAGAGGTAAAGTACCTTTGTAGATTTATAGAAGATTAAAAGGCAACTCAAGATTAATAAAGAATAATTTCCCACTGTAAAAATTTCCCCAATAAAACAGAGATGGTGTTAGAAGAGAAATATGGGATTTTGCTATTTTCACTGCACAAGGATAGATCAGGTGATTACAAAGTGTTCTTTCTAATTAGCACAAGATTTATTGCTTCCCTCAAGGAGTTTAATACTTGACAGTTTTGAAAGGGACAAAATGTCTTAGCCCTCTTATGGGACAAAAGTTCTAGCTGCATTACACATACTGAAATATTGGTCACACAGAACTGGGCAAGACCCAGTTCCCTCACAGGCAGATGAGGATTGAACAGCTCAGCGGAAAGGGCTTATATTGCTGATGAATTATATGTAGAGACTTGGCAGAGCAAATAGCTTGCATTAAATAAGCAGTTAAGATTTGGCATTTAGCAGCAAAACACAAAATAGGCTTGAATCTATTAAATCCTTCTTAGAAGTTAACAATTAAATTAACAGCAAATTTCCAGATTTTGGGAACATTAATCTTCGGGACTAAAACAACGACTGGAAAATTTCAACTCAAAGACTCCTTTATAAAAAGTTCTGATTATTTGAAAAAAGGGAGATTACCAACAACCAATTTCTTACCTCCATTATAGCCTTAATTCTAAACAAAAGCTCTAATACTTCTCTTTCCTTTGCAAATCACTTTAAGACAAATGGCTTACATGTCATGTTAGATATATATCAATAGAATGCCAATAAAATCTTCAGAGAGCATCTCCAAATGTTGTGTGTTTACCACACAGTTTTACTGAAGACGCAGTTGATTTGGTTTCTTTGTTTGTTTAAATATCTTTCCACAGGTAAAGACATACTACATACAGCTGTAGTATGAGAGATCAACTACATGGGATATAGAGGGATAGGAAAGTTTTAACTCACACATTTATAACTTCACAAAATTATGTGATAAGGGTTTTCTATTATTATAATGTTACCATTTCAAAGTTAAATGTGGTGTTATTTAGAGGAGCGAGGAATAAACTCTGTGCTCCCATCTCAGAAGAGATCTAAAGAAATCTCTGTTTCCAGTCCTGATATGCCATGTCATTACAAACAGTTAACAGCCAAGCCTAGATGATCTACTAGCAGCTAATTCAGCTATCCCTTAATGAATTATATATTTTCATTCTTCAATGTGTAAGTGAATTTGGTGAAATCTAGATCAGCAGTTGTTTTACTAAAACACAAAATAGCAGTCTAAACAAATTAATTTGTCTGAATTGAGAGAATGAGAAGAGATTAGAGCAGAAACCATTACATAACTAACTTACTTGGATCTAGCTGAAGCTTCTTTGGAAAAAACAGGCTCATACAATTTCTGCTAGTATACCATTTAGCTTTCTTGTATATCATTTATTTTGGAAGAGTCCATGAGAGAAGATCAAAATCAGACTAAATTCTAAGTAACCAAATACTGCCAACTACTCCACTTCTGTTATTATATAGTTACAGGATGAAGCACTGAACAACGCCAACTCATTTACCATATACTTCACTGTGCATGGCGCAGACGCAGATTACAGGATGACATAATGGATAAAGCGCCGGCCTTTCACCCTTGGGATTCTGTCCAGTCTACAGTACTATCAGATAATGGGTTTGGCAATCTCCACTAGTCTCTTTTGGACACTAATCCCCATTACAGAATCTCTATAATTCATCATATAATTTAATACACCTGGCAACCTTACCACCAATTCATTCTTTTGCTACGTAACAGCCCAAAGTGAAGTCAAGGGTGGTTAATGCTCTGACAACTGGCTATTATCTCCCATAACAGCTGATTTTGAATAGATTATTGCATTCATAAACCATCTCATAAAAATTGACAACTGAGAAACCAATGTAACAAAATAGGGTGATGTTTAGAAGTTTTATCACAGATTTTCTACCAATCTGTAATGGAGTTTCCAGCATCCAAAAAATGCTGGAGGGGAAATTTGAGATTAAAACTCAAAAAGATGATGAGCCAAGAATCTGAGGACTGAATAAACTTACAGCTAGAAGAGTTTGACTATTTTGAGGTTGCAGATGCTTTTTTTTGTCTTTGTTGTTGTTGTTAAATAAACAGTACATTTCATCTTTATTTTGTCTCAATTACTAAATCATCTCTTTATCAGCATCCTTCCCCTTTCATGTTGAAGTATTTTAGATCCACAGCCTTGTTCATTCATGAAGAAGGATCTTTACTGCTATCAGGAGCAATTGCTGGGGATATAAGGGAGCTGTACTCAGTTCATGGAAATCAGTTCACTGAAACTATGGGATTGGCTAGAAAGGAGAAGAGCCGCTGTGACTCCAGTATGATTACAATAGCATTAACATATGAGCAGACACACAATAGTACCAAAGTACTCATAGCCAAAATAAATTAATAAGCACAATTCTCATTGGAAATAAGAATCTGTTCTATACATTTGTAAGAAGTCTTTAAAACCCCCACCAGCTAAAATGTAATAATACAATGGTTGTCTCAGAACTAAGTTCAATCACATAAGGCATAATGATTTGGAAGACTTGAAACTGTAAAAAGATAATTGGAAAGGTCATCACAAACAAGGTCCTCCTATGCTTTCTGACAGGACCACAGCACAGATACCTGTGCTATACCATTTGATATAGCATGATAGCAGTAGAAGTCAAAAACTATTTAATTAACAAAAACATTGTACTGATTTTCTTTCTTCTTTTCCATTATGTTTCATTCTATGAAACAAAGACAAAAAAAAAAAAAAAAAAAAAAGATAACCATAGCCAATACTGCTCTGATCAAAAAGCATTACCAAGAATATCCTGTTGAATAAGCTATGATCTATTTCATGGAAATTTTACAGAACTGTGTTGAAGTGAGCTTCTATATTTCATGACTTAGAATATGTCTATCTGTCTTCTTTCAAGGCAGATTTAACTTGAGCAAGCTCTCCTTCACAATGTGTAGATGCAAATCACAGCATGGGCCTTGAGCTAAACATTTTACTATAAGCTAGTTTGGTGCTGAGCTCCAATTTCAAAGTCCATGTTTGGTTCTGCACAACAGAATTTCATGTGCTTTATACTACCTTCAGTGGAAAAAGGTTCAAATACTAGCAATCCAACCAGCAATGGGGAGTTTTGTAATCTAGCATAGAAAACTGAACTCTACTTACTGAATGTTACGAATTTTGAAAATTAGAAGCATAGTAGTATAAACTTGAAGGCTTTGTTTACAGGAACAGCAACAATTAAGAATTACTCATGGAATTCTAGGATTATTTTACTAATTCACTGAAACAAAAAACAAAAAAAAAAATCAACAAAAGTTCCAAATGCAGATATTGTTCTGATAGAAAAGCAGACTCACTGTTTGGCAAATTCCAGTAGGAATGTGTGCTTATTGTTGAACTTCCTGGGTAATCTGAAACTTCTGCATCAAGAAACACCCTGATTTCTGAAAGAATTTATTTCTGAAATTCCTGAGTTGGTGAATGAAGAAATAAATGAGATTTTAGATAAAAACTGTATGCTGAAATACATTTAGTTCTTTAGACACTGCACATTCACCATGAATTGTTTGATCTGCGGCATTATAGGAAAGAGATTAAATAGACATCTTGCTCCTTTAATTTGACATTTCAACCAACTGAAGGTAATTGCTGTTCTTACTATCATAGTACACCAGTCAGAATTAAAATTACTGTACTACTTTTATCTTAGATTAAAAATTAAATTTAGCTCTACTTTATCATTTTTTGTAGCCCTACAGCATTCATGTGTTCTTGCAGTTAAAGTCAAGTCAAACTAAATATTTAATACACTATTCTAATTAGCTACAAACTATTACCTGATTTAAGTCTGTAAATGAATGTGAAAAGACTCTGGAGGCCTAAAGTTAACCTTCATCCACTTCAGTTATATGAGAGAAATTACAGGCTCTAATTAGACTCTTCAAACTGCAAAGAAATAGAATTTTCATAACCAGCTTATTAAAAAATGAAGGCCCTCTTGGGACAGGGCAAATTGCTTCTACCCTGATCCGCTTATCCTTGTACAACACCATACAGAAGACTCGTGTTGTCTGACTTATACAGCTCATATTTCTCCCAAATTAATGAGCACTCAAATTATTCCAGCTGCCCCCTTGGCACAGAGAAAAATTGAAAATCCATGGCTGCCAAGTGACGTGTATAACCCAGCTGCTAAATAAAATGTGCTTAAGGGGACACAGCTGTTGAGGTGCCTATTTACATTAAAATAAGTCCATGGATTCAGAACAAATGCCTAAAGACAGCAAACAGTTTATAATACTTTATTTAACCCTTTCATCAGACCGGGTCACAAAAATTTGCAGTCATTTATAGGCTGGATGTAAAAGCATGGCCTTTTCACCTTTTGATTTATTTCTCCTTATTTGTCTAATCTTGGAAAGTTTTTGATTTTCTTTTGAAGAACTGGTAAATTCAGAGGAATCATATTAAACACTGCAATTCATGTCTCAGAAAGGGCAGCTGATTTGTCAGGACTTTACTATGGGAAAAATACAAATGAAAATTTTTGCTTCATTTCCTGCTCTCCAAACACGAGCAGTGATGATTAGCATTATTTTCCGGACAGCAGAACTTCTGAAAATGATACTTTCCTGTTGTTTAACAGAGAAACTTGTAGAGCGAAAACTATTACATTTCTGTGCCTTAACATACAGAGCATGCAAACTCACTTCTGCATTAAATTGAAAATATTAGGTAATATTAGCTTAATGCTATTTAGTATAGGATAGTTTCCATAGAGTTAACTGCCTTCCAAAAAAAAAAAAAAAAAAAAAAAAATCATGATGCTGGCTTTCATAGACCACATTCTTGAAATGTTTTATAGAATGTTATTGTAATCCAACTGACCTGAAAATTACTGTGTTTGTTGCAAAGCCACTGAAATAACTGGGACCTGGAAAAGGTTCGAGTAGTCAATGGTTTATTTATTTTAACCTTGCTCACAACTAAGCTTTCTGGTCAGTCACTTGACACAAGTATTTTTAACAAAGGGATTAGGAGCTGAGATCATATTTGGAAGAAAGCAACAGATAAATTAGATGTGTTCAAATCAATAAAGCCTGACAAAATTTCCCATACAGCATTCAAGGATCTAATCAAACCAATCTTTAAACCATTAGTGATTTTTTTTTCTCCCAAGATTTGCTTGGACTAGAGAAGGACTAAAAAGACTTCCAAAAACAAGAAAAAACTGTAGAACTATTTCCTAGATTATACTACATAGAAAGACACTATTAAAAGTGATTTAACAAACAGTTTAAAAGCATGTATAATAAAATAAGATGCAAAGGAATTGCCAGCATCAACCCAAGAACCATTCTGTCAAGCCAATCTCATTTCCTTTTATGACGAGTATCCTTTGTACACTATAGAAGAAAAGAGAGATACTCCTTTGTTAAATTCTGTGAGTATTTTTCTGAGAAGCATGCTCATCACCACCAATCTGCAACACATGGGCAGCATAACATCCATGAGAGCTTTCAAGATCGTTCATTTCCATAGTAGAACAGAAGCATTTAATTGGGACTGACAGAAAAACAAACCTCAGCATGTTATCTGCTCAGGGATATTGTGTATCTGTAAGGATTACTAGCCTAATGAAATCAACATAAGGTGAATACACTTTTCAGGCAGCTGTGCTCTCAAAGTAGATATATGAAGATTATGAAGATATGAATATTATGAAGAGAGTTTCTAGAGGGGAGGGAATGATCTGGCCCGGATTGAGCGTAATGTAAGAATTCAATTCAGCAATTAGATGACTGTCTAGAGAGGACACAAAAATTTATCAGATGATGCAAAGCTGAAAGGTGTTCTAAGCACATTGCAATGCAGAAGTCAAAAAAACATTTTTTGTGAAAGACACAGTCTGTAATAAACAGGACTAAATCTAGCTCAAATAAGTACATAATTAGGATGGAAATTTTTAATGTATTGACAAAAGTTAAGAAAATTGCTAGTGGAGCACCAGATAAACTTTTAGATTTTACAAAGTGCCACAAATGCATTATGGATCAAAATGAAGTTACTGAAATAAAAACAAGTATCAATCATTATATGTCTGTAAGAATCAGCAATACAAACTTGACATCAATGCAAGACAAAGAGCGTTATTCAGCTCTAACTATGATAACGAAAAATTAAAAAAAAAAAACAAAAAAAACTTTAGCTAGACTACGTAGTAGAGTGCTGAGCTTGAGGCTGTTAGAAAGGTCTTTGATAAAGCTGGAATGCTACATATCCAGAATATATATTTTTTAAATTCTCATTAGCTATCCAGGCTAATCTCAGCTCTATAAAGCAGAATGCTATCTAATATTAGAGCATATAGAAGACAAGCCTGTATACATTATAACATATTGGTCACCATAGTTAATAAAGTATTAAAAACAAAAAATAGATTCCTTTCATTTTAGTTAATTCTTTACTGACTGCATCCTGAATCAGTCATTCAGTGATTTTACCTGTGACTGATACCAGGTACTGCAGTTACCAAGCTACAGTTATTTGTCTTCATACCAACTCCGTTACAATACTGACGAAACATCAGGTTTTTTATCTGTCGATTCGCATTCACTCATGTTTCAACACTTGATTAATATCAACGACAGCAGTTGAAGTGTTTGGAAATAACTACTATGATTACATATTTTAAACCTGGTACTAGAAAGAATGAAGAATGAGGAGCAGAACTCCTTTGGACACTAAATGAAAACAGCTCAGGGAAGTTCATCCTTTGATTTCACAGTGAGCCTAGGTTTTTTTTAAACATGACTCACAAACTATGCTCTAAGTTCTGTACTTAATTATAACAAACATGCTTGTTTGCTCTCTCCCTTTTTCACTGCTGGTTTTGCATTGTCCAAATCATATAAAAGCATGCAGTGATGTCACCATATGTATCATGGATAAGAAAAACAGATGAATACTTTATAAACACACTTTGCTCCTAGAACATGTAGTCTAAATAAAGGGCTTCCTCCTCTTTTTAGAGGAACTGGGTTAAAAAAAAAAAAAAAAAAGAAAAAAACACTGAGCATCAGCAGGCTTACATTTGACATCAAGAAATACAGGAAAGCAGAGTTAGCAGTGAAAAGTGGAGAACCCCAAAGTCAGGAGAAAAGAATAACTCCTTTTCCTCGAGGAGTTTTGACACTAAGCAACTCATTTCTTTGAAAAGTTTCTAATACTACATCAGTGCATGCTTTCTTTTTCCTTGTGGCAATCTTTCTCAGGAAATAATTGATTCTATTCAAAGAACATCTTTTATGACAATTTGTTGCCTTTCCCACTACCATCAATTAACAGATTCAAAATGAGAGCAATAAATCAGAACTCTATGATATTTTTAATACATAGCACTGTTTTAAATATCAAGAAAACCTTCAGGATTTTTAGAATACAGCTGCTTGGTGCTACGTTTGGGGCCCAATCACAAAAATATTTTACAATAGAATCGTAATGGCATGGACAAGTGAAAATATTATCAGAAAGACAGTATCCCTTCAGCACATAATGATAGACACCACAAAGGAGTAATAATAAATGTATCTGAGGGGTGATTTGACAACATAGCAAAAAATTAAAAAATCTTCCCAAATTCAGGTCTGTATTTAAGAAGGATCAGACACAGAAGAACACGATATTCACAAGCTCTGGCTCCCCTGTATGGCATTACATTGCAGGAGACAGCATCTTCTTTACCAAGTGCAGAACGGAAGTAAAAGATTAAGACTTCTTAGGAAACGATGAATTCACATGCCCTGAATGTTAATATCAATTCTACGTGGCAGGGTAGCATCAGTAACTGATAAAGGAAGGACTACTGAATTTCAATTAAGCTTTCAGTATGTGAAATGTAAACTCAGGCATCTAATATCTTTCATGACTTCCTTAATTAAGTTATTTTCAGCTGATCATTGCAAATGAGCTAGAATAAACCACCCATAATCCTGTTGTCTCCAGAGGAATCATGAGTGCCTTTTTGGTGAGACAGATGTCGGGAGATCACAAATTTGTCCCTGTAATCAATTATCTTCAGTTTAGTATAAAATAAGCAGTGAGCGCTTAGTATCACTGCAACCATAGAAAAAAGATACTTCAGAAATAAGAAAATAAATTGAACAGAAAAATAAAAGGTTATTACAGTAAAAAGTTTAAGACAGAAGAGTATCAAGTATGTATTCTCATTGTCAAGTAGAAGTGTGAATAAAAAAAAGATTTGGAAGAAAATTAAAATAGCTTTAAGAAGCGAGTAGTTTATAATACAGGAAAGACAGCATTTCTGAGAACTACAAAGGGAAGAGCTTTCTTAGCAGAATAAACAGGAGTTTTCAGAAAAGAGGGAATAACAAACCTACAAACTGTGCTGAAGAACTAGCTGCATGAAACAGAATAAATACCTTTAATGCAATATCAGGTAACAGAGGGAAAAAAAAACAAAACAGTGAAGAGACAAGAGAAACTAATAATACCATAAAGTCAAGGTACAAGCCCATTGCACCTTATGTTCTAGCAAAAAGAAACACATGGCTGTACTGAAAAAGGAGAGCAAGAGACAGCACAGCACACAAAAAATACAGAAGAGATATGGGGAAAAAATGTGTCCGTGTGTGAGCGTAAGTCAAATTCGCTCTAAAAAATATGCCTTGGGAAAGGGAAATCTAATGTCCAACAAATTAAGACAGATTTTACTCAACCTTTTAATGGAGACAGGCAAAACAGAAAAGGCTGTTATTCAATCAAAAGGTAGAAGAAGGTTAATTAAGTCAGACAACATTTGACACATGGAATTAAATCCCTGCTCAGCTGAGCCTGAGGGTCTGGCAGTCCCATGGGTCCTGCAGTAGGGACAGCTGTCACAGAGCAAGGGTAAACTGTCCCCAGGGCTGATTCCTTGTGCTCCATATCTGACGGGGAAGACGAAGTGCAGGTGGGTACCAGAGGAGGAGCACTGGCCAGCTGGGGGCGATGAAACTCCAGGAATTCTGGCAGATGACAGAAGGAATTTGTGGCTTCACTAAGCTAACTTGCCCACCTGTCCATTATTCCCTTCCTGTCTTGTGTCCAGCTCAACAGCCCTTTTGTTCTAGAAAATTCATTTCCATTTAGTCAAAGTGGAAAAAATCTACTTCAAGATTACACACAGCAATAAAATTCTATATTTATGAAAACTACATACAGGAGGTCCACCATTCTGAAACAAAAAAGAATGAGATTCAGATTCTGAATAATAAACAGAATAACTATAACTTCCAATTCACAGTACATTTGTCTTAAAGAAACAGCACAAAACATCACCTTACTTTCTAGCTGTCAACTCTGCCACTTCAGATTTCATTCTTAGATCAATCCAATGGCCCCACAGATGTAGTTTCGAACAGAAGTGAAGCCAGCCTATTTAAGCAGCGCCTGCTGCAAATACAGGCACCACGCAAGTATGCAAGCTCTTTCCACAGCCCCTTTTTCCTGAAAAGCTCTTCATGAGCTTTTACTCCCAGCTGTTTTTTCCTACAGCATTTCTGTTCCTGTCTCTGAATTTCATCTTGCAATGATGTTCACTGCATTTTGTCTTCACTGCCAAATATCACTTCTTTTTTTTTTTAATTTGGGAAGTTTTTTGGCATTATGCAATTTCCCATAGCAGCATACTTCCGTAAGTAAAATCTCACTGTATGCAGAGTGATAAATTGTACCAGGGTTTTTCTTTAAAGTATCATCAGAAGTAGTTAGCATATATAACTGTAAAATGTAATTCAACGTATTTCTTAAATAATTAACTGTTCACAAGGTCTCTGTTCAGAAAATGTTTATACCTCAGATGTGAGGAGTTGCACTATCATGCGGAGTTCTAAAGTGCTCTTTCTTTTGTTTTCCCTTCTTTTGCATAACAATTTATTATGAAAGTTTATGAGAAGATGTGGTCTACAGTGATCTCAGTCTTTGTTCATCCAGACAGTGCTATTGATGGCCTGGGCCACTGTCAGAGGGAGATTAGGATAAGGCTTACAATTAGCTGGCTGATGTTGAATCAGGAAAAATCTCAAACGGTGCCAGTATACCTAAGGAAGTGAGCTATTATAGTGAAAATGATATCTTCCCTTTTTATACAGCTTGTGTTCACTACCATTTGTTATGCACATTCCCAACACAGGCACTGCATAAAGTGCCCCAGCTGCTCTGGAGCCAGCAGCTGAGCCCAGAAAAGCTTTGGGCAATGAATCAAAGAATTGGAATCTCTTATTTTATGTCATCCTTTCTATGATCACTTTTTTTTTTTTTCCCCTAAACATCAAAATACGGCGACATATTCCACAAATATATATATATATCTTGGTTCAATTTAGAAATATAAGCCAGTACAGATATAATTCCTACATTACCCTTATCATGAAGGTTGAATCTATCAAAAATAATTTGAACAATATTTCACCTAGATTGCCCTCCTAAAACTATTGAAAGCTGTCTTGCCTTTAATTTAAAACAGGATGGCATTGAAGTATTTTCTATTAGAAACACTTTGTTTGAGAACAGACTCCATCACACTGAAACTGTCCAGAAGCACTGATCTTCATAAAAATATTGTACAAGAACTGTCTTTTTGTGGAGACTTGGAACAAGTGAAGTTCCTCAACAAACCCATATAGACGATAAAAGAGTTCTTCTGCTGTAATATTGGCATAGCTATTTTGTGCAAAGTTGCCGAAGGCATTTTACTATTATCTATATAATAAAAAGGCAAGACTGAATTTACAGAAGGTCCAATAATTGGATAGATAAATTCATTAATGTTTTGCCTCAGGAGACACTGGTTTAGCTTTCAGTCACTCAGGAAACTGAGTGTTTGTGGCTGCCACCTAGACAGTAGAGAATAATGCAAGGATCTGGCATTCAAGGACCTGAAATCCACTCCTTTCTGTGTTGGTAACATACAGAAAATATGTCCATCTCTGCCTGCTCACTATCTCACTTGCAGTCTAACTGCAGTAACTGAAGAGCAAATTTTCCAGTTCAAGACTGTCTTTTCCTATGTATACATAAAGTGATTAACACATAGGAAAAATACTAACAGGAATGAACTAGAGTTTATGAGTCTGCACTAGGAACATTTTGTGACCATCACAACAAGATGTTACTACTAAAACATACACCAGTTGGATATTACAGCAGAAGGATGCATTACAAGAAATGCTTGATGTCATTTCTGGCTTACCTCATGCCATTATTGCCCTGCTTTCATGCACACTAAATACATCCAAACTAGTAACTATCTAAGTTTGTAAATAAGTCTTTTTTTTTTTAATTCCTCATAAGAACAAAATTTTACTTGAAGGAATTCCATTAAATTACAACAGCCAAAAGATAAAAGTACTTCAGAGTTTGAAGTTTAGACTGATTAGATCTAGATGAGTCTAGAAAAAAAAACATTCTCTTTTAATACTTTGCCAGATATTCTATGCAAACAGTCATGGATTCTATTCACTTACTGACATTTGCTACAGTACGAATCAGTAATTTACTTTTAAAATTTGATTTCCATTGAATTTAATACGGGTTTCCTTAAGCTTTAAGGTAGCTAACTAAGCAGTTGAGCTTGCTGTCAGGTAGATTACTTTGATATTTTTAAAAAGAACTTCTTAATTCATCTGATTTTTCTCAGTCGTCAGCCTTCATTTATTTCTAGAATCTCATACAAGACCTTGGATCCTAGGATCCTGTCCAATTCATTCTACATAATCTACTACATCTAATTTTACCAACAAAGGAGGACTCTTAAAATTGATATACTTCTGTATCTAGTGCTGCTTTTATCTGGACAGGCCATTTGCCTCATCTATATTTTTGCACTAGCTCTGTTGCTTCACTTATTGAGGCCCCTTACTCACAAACAATCATCTCATCAACAAATTCTCTTGATGAGCAGTCATAGTAGGACTACTTATCTGCTTAAGCACTTGCTTTCCTGAACTGGATGAAAGAACAGGACACAAAAACTGGACAAAGGAGTTTTAAAAATAAAATGCATGGTCAAAATTATAATTCTTGAAAATTACTTTAAATTCCAAAAGGTAGCCTGAAATGAGATTACTAAAAGGAAAACAGTGCTGATGGCATAAAACAGTGCAGGCAATAATTTTTCAAGTATATATTTCTTGTGTCAAATTTTATTTTATATCTTCTGAATTACAAGTATCACTACTATTCCAAACAACTAAATTCTTCTAGATCTACTGCAATGTGCATTATTTCCATACCAAAAATTCCTATGGCAAAACTTTAATTTACTAACATGTCATCATGCTTTCATTTAATAACTCCAGACCTACTTTATACAATAAGTGTAACAGCTGATTTTCAACCCAGGTTTTAAAGTTGATAAAACAACCAAAACATGGGAACTGTTGATCTGTGAGGGCCAGAGAAAATAATGATAACTATACTTGGTTTTTACCTTTGTTAGTGTCTTGTCTCTTTCTTTAATAATCAGCCATTTTTACTGACAATTTTGTTTAGGATTTCAGGAATCAAAGAGTAAAAAAATATATTTCTACTTAAAATTACAATCCAACCATGACATTTTGCCAAAATTTACTTATTACATTAAAAAGATTCAAAATTTGAGTAAATCAAACTTGAACTGTCTGATCTGAAACTGAAAGAAAAGCTGCATCGCCACATCTCCTTACAGTCTATAATTAGAAGGGGATACGAATGAATTAAATGTTCAGCAGTTCAAAATCTATAGTTGAACAGAAATGTATTGCTGAAGGCCTATGAGAGCCTGTTTAAATGTTGATTCCCCACTGAGAACTCAGTAGGTGGATAAAACTTTAGAATCTCTTGTGATTTAAATGTTTAGGTTATGTCTTAACTTACAAACATGCATTTTAAAGCATCCTGTCCTAAAATATTTAATTGATCTGTTCCCTGTCCAAACAGCAGTCTTCACTTTCCTGCATATTTTGGCAGAGGTTAAGGGTGCTAAACCTGTACCTTTCACGCCCCTCTCCTCAATCAACGCATAGCCTATTATAAACAACTCAAAGTCCAGCCTGGCAGCTATTCCAAATGCCCCAATCAAAGAGATTTTGTTCACATTTATCCATTCAGACACAGGTTTATTTTTGCCTTTTTTTTTTTTTCTTTTTTTGGTCATTTTTGTCTTTGGAAGTTGCAAATACTTCAGAATCAAATGGTGCGCTAAACTAAACTCTACAGCGATCTATGCATTTCCATATTATATTAAAACTTGTAGGTCTAACTTTGACTGGCCTGAAAGACTGTATATACTATTGTATTTAAAACAAGACCCTCCAGATATTTCCCATTCAAATTGGATACAAAGCAATTAAACAGAATGAACGAATACAGGCAGAATTCTCCAAAAAAAAAAAAAAAAACAACAGAAGTTCAGTGAGTTTATTCACCTTCAAATCTCCAGGGGACTAAGTAGAGTAACTTCTGTCCTTTAAACTAGAAAGGCGAGAATTCACATCTTCTTATTTTTGAGCCATGACATTCATTGCTTTTTTTCCCCAAATATACAATGCTTTAAGTGTAGAACAGTACTTCATATGTAAAATGTATATGAAGAATACAAAGAGCAATTCACATGTGAAAAACTATGCTGCAACAGAAAATATCTGGGTCAAGCTATAGAAAAGAACAAAATCAATTTTTCAAAACATATTTTCCTGGTAATTTTTGCTCCAGTTTTTAAGATATTTCACAGTAACGATGTAACAAAGGGGAACTTTAATGTGAATTCTCTTTAAAAAAATCTATAGGTTGTGGTTTCTGGCTCTTGAATAAAGTTTATGAAACTAAGTAGATCAACTTTTGTCTAGGATTTTTCAGGAAACACGTTGTTAGAGCACAAACAAAACTGAGAAACTTTCTAAAAAGGAAAGATAGCAACTTTGTGAATACTGTTCAATCATTATAAATAATGACTGACAGTAAAGCATGCTGTAAGGCAACTGAATGAAGCTTTATATACATGAATTTCTAAACTCAGGCCCTGATTTCCTGAACAGATACAAATACTTAATTTCCTGAAAATCTCCCACTGCCTACATGGGAGAAACATGTATTCACCACCCAGCATTACTATCTGACCACTTGGAAGTTTTTCAGGAAGTCTGAGACATGTGAACTATCCTTTTTGCAGTGACATTTCAGGGTGCCCCATGTACTCCTCATGCCAATGAGCGGTTTCTAAAACTCGCTGCCTGAGACTTGACAAAACACTGCCCGCATTGCAGACAGAACTAGGCAGACCTTAGTCTAAATTCATAGTCTCCTATCATGCAACTCATTGTCCAAAAGGTTTATGTCACAAAATTTATTTTTATTTATGTGGAGGACTCAAGCGCCTTCACACTTCACTATCCTCCAGCATTTGAAGCCATATTTGCTTTCTAGTCATCTACAGGCATGGTAAGGTTATAAGGTCTCAGGTCTTAAAGAGGTCTGCTTGTGGAAGTGGAAAATTCAAGTACAAGCATATAGACAAAATCACAAATTCAAATATATGTATATATATTTTTTTTAAGACAACATTCTCAGATTTTTCTTAGCCCAAAGTTAAGCACATACTTAAGCCTTTCATGATCACAGCTGCATTTTGACAGAAAACAGAAGACAGTGCCAAAAGATAAGAGAATTCAAAAAAAGTTGGAACTACAGCAATTGTACTTCATTTTGCAGTTATGATGTGCCTCAACATGGTTGTTAATAATGATGACTAATAAAGGAACACTAATTGTGTTTCTTTCCAAATTACTTGCTAATTAATTGAATTTACAGTGGACTTAATCCCTCAACATGGGGTAATATTCCATTGACTGCAGCAATTTAGTAGTATCTTTTAAGATATATTTTTACTGCATTTTGGATTAGTGATGCACGCATTTTAATGGCATCCACCATAACATGTCATTGAGAAGTATATTTATGAATCATGCCTTTAAATCAAATTGGATACATAAATAATTGAGACAAAAGTATTACCAGTAACTGGTATGAAGAAAAACTTAAAGAACAACCATGTTAAAATCATATGAAAGTCAAAGCCACCAATTTTTTTTTATTTTTATTTTTCCCCATTCTAGAGAAGAAAGATTTCCAGTAAGCAATAAAAACAAAAGAAAGAAATCAGAGGTTGAGGAAAGATTTAGTGCCTACTAGCACAAGTTCAATCCAAAAAACATCAAAAAATGACCTGCCTTTAAGGTCTAATGCACTGTTTGCTACTCTGTAAATTCCCTTCATGTCTTTCTTTCACACTGACAATGCTACAAAACGCAATCTGTTTCACAGACAACATTTACTTCATGACCAATATAAGAATAAAAAAATAAGTAAAATCACTTTGTATTCAATTACAAGAACACTGCTTAGAGAAAAGCTCCTGTTAACTGTATCGTAACGTAATCAATGTATATAATAAATTATCACATACATCTTGTGTCTTTGAAGACTTCAGACAGAAAGGGTACTGTTTATTTAAAGGCAGCCACTAGAACAATGCAGTGCTCCCTCTATCCCACAGCATTTAACTAACAAGTTATATCTTAGAAGGGTTTATGGAAACAGTTCTAGGATAAAACCTTAGTGACAACAATAAGTACTAACACAGTCACTTTCTTCTGCCTTCCTAGTCCTTCAAAGTGCTAAACATTTGATGCAAAGTTTGAAATCTACACTGGAGGTACCACTGAAAAATGTTTCATTTTATTATGGTCAGTTTGAGCAATTTGCTTTTCTCTACTCTGTTCAACAGTCTATATTATTACTTTATTCATAATGAACGAGGATAACCCAATCAATTTTTCATTTATTGTGATAGCATAATTGCCATACATCATATATACAGTTCTTAGATTACAAAAATTTTCAAAGGTTTTCTTTACCAAAAGAGAAATAAATTGTGCAAGAGGGACAACAGACCATAAAATCCCAATCTGGACTATATGAATTTATCTAGAAGATGACAAAAAAACAGAAGCTGAAAATTATATGGAGCAATATAATAGCACTTACAGTAGCTAGTTGAAACTATCCAATCTATATCTTGACAGCTGGTGGGCTCAAGGCTTCTCAAGAAATACAACGTGTTAAAATAGAGAACATTAAAAGGTATTGCTTCACTGATCATCGAGTTTTACCTGCTTGACTATTCACTGACATCAACTCACAATGGATTGAAGCAGTTCATAGGCATGGACTGTAAGTTAGTTAGAACTGAAGCCTGTTCTCTGGCAGCAGCTGAGAAAACTTCAGCTTACAGTACATCTGCAGTGGCGTAGAAAGATACATCTTAGGATTTTCTTTGGTATTTGTCTTCAGAGAGCCGTTCCTGTCAACTATCTCACCTTTTCTCCTACTTTCCATTTCTCTTCTAAATCCTTTTCTTTAAAAATATAGGTAATGAGAAAATATGATTTTTTAAATGTTTTTCCTACAGCAAATTTAGTTTTTCTTGTGCATGTTTGAACTCTACATTGGAGCAGCAGGGAGGACACATGACACTGAATATTAGATTATTCTAAGCAGAATCTTCAACATAATACTAAAAGGGTTTGCAGACTCCTGCCCAACTTTTTTTTCCAATAAACCTAACAAAGTAGATGGAAAGATCATGAAACCAGATGCCTAATGATGCATTCTATTTCTTTTTGTCACATAGCCATTCTCTTCAATGTCTCCAAAGGCTAGTTGAGTTAAGGCTCATCCTTATTTCTACCCCAACGTCCCACAACTCCTTTGTGTCAGAACTTCCTATCTTCCTTTGTGAATTTCTCATCTAAGAAGCTATTGAAAATTTAGATATTTACTCCAGTGCTCCACTTGATGAGCTTTTCTTGTTTATTTAGCTCATACCTACTTCAATGAGGAGATGAACAGTTTCAGTAGATGGCAAGTAAATAGTAATATTTTAAAGATTGTAACTGGTAATATGTAAATTAAGCAATGAAACATAACATCAAAATAAATGTAATTTAAAGGAAGTTCTGCAAACACAATTCTGATTGATTGCTGTAGCACAGCACTGCATGGAAAATTATGCTATTAAATCCATAATCCAGAAATAGTTGCTTCCTTTATCAATGAATAAATAGGATTTACCAACAATGGATGTTTTTCCTCCATTCACTCACATTCACTTTTTTTTCTGCTAGAAAAATCACTGGTTATGAATATGAAGATAAATGCACCTACAAATTATCTGCAATTTATATGTAGCATTTAAGAAAATATTCCCCTCTCTCTTCTTGTCTTCCAAGGGTAGTTCTGGTATCTTTTAAAATATGTCACTTGAAGGAAATTTAATAAGCCTCACATTCAAAATTAATTGGCGTAAGTGCATTTGTTCCTTGAACATATGAAAAATGTGTAAAGCCTGTTCTATTTCTATTCTTGAAATCAGGAGTAAACACACATACACATAGATGCAGACTATACGTTCTTAGACTGACTCCAAACTATTTTAGGAGATACTCAGTAGGCCTAAGTCATCATCTGTGCAGAAAAATTGGCCATTTCAATTGTAGACCAGGTGACTGCTACCCATCAGCTAAAGTTAATAATGACAAACCTCTACTGTAAGCCTCTGCAAAATGTATTTTGTTAATGGACTTAAAATTATTATTAAATTTAACATGGGCACAAAAATAACATCAGAAAAATTCTCCCTTTCACAAACTATGTCTCATTGTTCTAGGTCAGCAAATCACTGGCTTTTAAAACTCAATTTAAATTAGTAGCATAAGAGAAAATACGTAGCCAGTCATTATACACTTGAGAATAGATCTTAGCTATGATTGTACAAAAGTAGAATTAATTATTGTTGTGGCTAGATTCTCTTAGCAAAGCTACAAATTTTGCTGTGCACAGAATAAATCCCTTACATATTATCAACGCACTACCTGCTCACAGTTGTTTGTGTTTTAAAATAGTAACTAACTGTTAACAAGTACAAACAATTACTACCTAGAGTTTCAAACAAATTCCTAAAAATGGTATCATAGCAATGGCCAGCTACAGCCATTTCTATCAGGATTAATTGAAGTCTGGCTATAGTAAAATGAAGAATAGACAGAAGGGAGCTATTTTAAGCTGCACTAATTATATTACTGTTGCAAAACCTCACGCTTGTTAAGAAGTGCATGAAAAGGAACTGTACTCTATCACAACCCTTTCAACAAACTCTGAAGATTTTATATGACTTCCTTTTGTTTTCTTTCCTGGTTGTACTTTATTTCAGTTGGAAAGTGACAAAAGAAGTTATTTTCAGCCATCACTTTTTCACTGCTGGACTCAGTGCAGCGGCTGTCCATACAGCCCAAGCCAGGAGAATACAGTGCACCAATTTTCAGAGAAACATATACGTCTAAGTAGAAATAAAAGCCCCTTTCTTAATGCATCTTTCTTCAGGTTTCTTCCTTCTCTTGCTAATACTGCACAGATGTGACAGCTTGAGTAGAAGTCGTTCCTGGATCTCTCATCATCAAGAAAGTGATGACTATGTGTTCAGTCCTTCTTATAGTCATGACAGTGCTTTCGTTCCCTTTTTTGGATTCTCGTCTCTCCTTTTCCCATTTTAGTATTTCTCTTTCAACTTTTGTACAGCCACTCCCCGTCATTTTCTAGCGTGTTTAATGACATGCATCTATTGACTGTTTATTTTAATACCTTGCTTCTTACACAGTAGACTGAGATATACCCCATGCCAGACCACAAGTCAAAGAAACCTTAAATATTCAAACACATGTGTATTATTAGAACAGCATGTGATGAGGTATGGGTTTTTTCTCTATGGTATGATACTTTTTCAAAAGGAAAAGAAATATACTGCTGTCAATTAATACATTATGTTCCAACAACATTTTAAAGTATGTTGCAGAAACTCAAAACATTTGCACAGTTAAAAATACATCAGTGCCTTAATCCTATGGAAGGAAAATAAAGGGTGGTTTTTTTGTTTTTATTTATTTTTTTTTTTTTTAAGTTTAATTTAAGTTCCAAGAAAAAGATGAAAGAATGTTAAGATTTCCAATTCTGAATTAAAAACCAGTTTTTAAAGGTACCGGATGACTTGTGTCTTTCAAAAATAACATTCACTGTGTAAAACACCTGAGAGTTTTTGAAAATGTGACTAAATGCACATTAGGGCACTAATTAGCCACTGTACAGAATTGTGAACACATGTAGCATTCGTAACTGCTGAAAACTGTCTTTTCTGTAACGCCATAGATGCTCTGCATAGCACTGCTGGGAAAGACCATATGTGGGCTGCTTAGCCCACAGTTCTGACACAGGACAAACAGAATTGTTTCTGTTGCTATCTTCCTTCTGCTAACCCAGAGGGAAGTAAGCTTAATTAGGAAAAAGAGACAGGATTTAATTAACACTACCTCAATGGCCCTGTTTTGTGCACTTCTGCTTCTGATCTTAAACGGGCACTGAAATATCCAAACCATTTTAAAGGGCTGACTGCAATTTACAGCAGTAAGATGCAGCTATTGACATCTCCATAGCATTACAGTGCTATCACAGAGCATTCTACAGCTTGAAGTAAAGGTTTGTGAATACAGCAAAGAATACATGATTCTGTTACTCATTTTGCTTTAAAGACTTACACATTGGGAACACACTATAGCTGAAACCTGTACTCCATACTCAAAAGCAAAGCACTTGCCAAACGCAAAAGAAGTCAGTTAAAAATGTAAGAAAAAATTACATACTGGGAACTAGCAACCTGTCATACTCATTTCCTAGACTTCCAGACATGTACTGCATAGCACTGCTCTTGTAGAAATGTGTTCAACAACCATATTTAATATTCTCACACTGCACAGTGGCACTTAAGCATGCTGACATCTCTAAGTCTGTTAAAACTTCTCAGTAACCTCAGTTCCAAGAATTGAGGAAAATGGAAAAAGTTTGAGGACTTCCCTATTTAGGCAAATCTTCATAAGCCTTACAGATGGAAGATAAAACAGCATAGCTCTTATGTGGCTATGCCATATTCATATGTATTATTTGACAGTCAGTGTATTAAATCTGAAACCCCTGGCATTGGTTCCTTCTCGATTTTGCTTTATGACTACAGCTAGTCCCAGCATTAAATTAAATGTGTTTCTCACAGAGTATATAATCCAAAAGAAATAGAAGCCAAATAACTGATTTATAACAAAAACTGACTGAAATGCAAGACTTTTTGAGAGCATAACTTCCCCCAACTTGTATATACCATGCAAGTATATCATTTGAAAAGAGAAGGACTGGCTGGATGCTCTTTACAAAGTACTATCACGCTATCATAGAATCCTAGAATGGCTTGGGTTGGAAAAAACATTAAAGTTCATCACCTGAGCTAACAGGTAAAATGAAGGCAGGTATCCACATTCATTTAATATGAAGCAATTCAATAATGCTTCCAATGAACAGCTGAACTCTGCTATGGCAGAAACTTCTGTGCTCTTCAGAGGACATGCCCTGCCTCCATCATTTGTATTTCTGTTCCAAGGGAAGCATCACCAATTTAAAGGTTACAGAAAAGGAAGGCTAATGAAGATTAAAGGATGGCATGAGTTATTTTACTATTAATAACCAAACCAAATACACTGGCCTGTTTATTTCTCAGTTTAATTTTTTTTACTCTAACATTCATCATCAATGATTTCTGTATCTAAAGACACTTTTTTCTGTGCC
This sequence comes from Meleagris gallopavo, assembly GCF_905368555.1. Classification (NCBI taxonomy): domain Eukaryota; kingdom Metazoa; phylum Chordata; class Aves; order Galliformes; family Phasianidae; genus Meleagris; species Meleagris gallopavo. Next base: position 7,365,867 of record NC_139417.1, on the reverse strand, counting down.
TAAAGACAGCTTTTAGTCAGCTGTGGAAAAACTTATTTATCTGTCAAGGGGAATTTTGTAAATGTCCCTCTGAAGTTGGCAGCCTTCATCCTAAGCTGAACTTTGACAGCAGGTGGTGCATCTCAGGGAAGAAAGAGCAGATTGCCTCCAAAACTCAAATATGAAAAAATTGTATGCGTTATCAGCAGAAGGGAAATCAGAAATGAAAAGCAGACAAGGAAGTTACCTGGAGTTTATCCTTGCACAAAGATAACTCAAAGGGTTAAAAACAGTCAGAGCTGTGGAACACTAGTAGGGAAAATACTGGCAACATAATAGGATCAGGATTTAATTTTTTTTTCTATATATAATAGTATTTATACAGTTAATATGTATATTTTTAATACAGAAATGCATAACGTATTACATAAACAATTAAGCACAAGTGCTACTCTGAAACTAATGCTTCCTATTTTATTAAGTTGGCCCACAGCACCAGAGCCACATGTTGGTGTTACAGCAGCAGAATTTGAAGCTTCCCATCAAAGAGTGGATGCTGGCACAGCGAGCTGGAGGGCGGTGTGTTTCAGCAGTGTGACAGCAACTGAAAGACAAGCTACATTCCAGATGGTCATGCAGAGATTTATAGGTGTGGCATGCAGGCTTTTGCTCACCATTGGTGAAAATGTATAGCTAATGGTGACCATGTTCAAAAACAATGTTTTGTAGCTGAGTATTTGCTCTGTGAAATAGTGTAACTGCACTCTTTGTATCTGTTGTAATTTCATGGAAATAAATAGGAGGCATCCCTCTCCTACACATACAATATACACTTATGATTATAGCACTTTAAGAAGTTTATTAAGTTAAATGAGTTTCTACAGGGGATGAGTTAACAGGAGTTAATCAGGATATATCTAGTGCAGGCAAACAATCTGTGGTTAAAACATTTATGAATGGAACACCCGGCTGGCTGCTAAAGATTTGATGCTCTTTAGCTAGGCCAACCAACACTAGCTCATTTTGGAGCATAGGAGCTAACACGGATAGTTAGGTTTATGACCCCCCATTTAACATTAAACCTTTCACTCAGCACTTTTTGCCACTTTAGAAAGCCCAGGGGAGAAACTTCCTATATTCTGCGCTCTTAGTGATGATGTTAACTGCAAAATGCAGTGCTTTGGCTGACTGCTAAAAGGCCATGTTCTAATTATGAGCAAAGGTTGTAGCCTCTGGGTCGACATTTAGTCAAAACTAAGCAATTCTAAAGCCTGTTGCCTTTTAGCAGTTACAGTAATACAAATGGGTCAAACATGATATAACGAATGAGCAGAAAAGATAAGTTTCACCACTTACCCTTTATACATACCATACCCCCTTTGTGCTATACCTAATATAAATCTGAGACTTTCAGTTCAAAACAACTAGTACAAAAACCAGTCACAAAAGTAGCAGGTCCTCTAAATTAAATCAGCATTTCTCTCACATGTCACTTTCACATATTCCTGCAAATGGTTTCAGCTTTGACTAATTTTTACTTACCATTTCTTATTTACTTAATGATGAAATTCCCAAACAGGTCCTCAAAGTCTGCTTAAGGTTAGGAGAAAATATATTTATCCATTATCAAAAGATTTGACAGATTCTACTTTTACTTTCAGGTCTCATAGCACAGAACATCTTAATGCAACAGAGGCATATAAAACTTTCTTAAGTCAACATGGACATTGCTAACCTTATCAGCAGACAATTACTCTTTAAAACCACAGACTGCCAAGCATGGTAATACACTCAAGCTGAAGGACATCCATTACATGAGAGAAGGACTCCCCAGTTATTATGCATTATCCATACCTGAGTCTAAGATGTTTTTCATCTGCTTTTTTTTTTTTTTTTTCCAAGCTTCCATTTAAAAAATACATTCCTTCCTAAGATGCAAGTGTACTCATTAATCAAAATTTATGGATGGTTAAATTTGGGTGCCAAATGTGACTGCTAAGGAATGTGGCTGTTAAGGCAAGTGAGAGCAAGATTAAGTTTAGAATCAATATAATTTCCTCTAGAAAAATCTCCACCCAATTAATAGCACCATTCAATGACATGGCTTTAATTCACTTCATTTAATGCTGCCAAGCTGTATAGTTTCTTACATATGTATTTCATTCAAGAAACTAAAAATAATATAAGCAATCAACACAGAAACAAAGATGAAAAATATGTGGTAATGAATTAATTTATGTATAATGAAATCATTTTGTTTCTTATTACACAACCTAAACCATGCTGCCCCACCCTTTTTTTTTTTTTTGCTGCCTTTCTTTTTCTAAATTAATATCCTTCCTTTTGTCAATGTTATTTAAAAAAAAAAAAAAAATCTGAAAGGTTACCCAAAACTTCTCTTTTATAATACTGATTTGAATACACATAATTTGCCTTTGCATTATACAGGAGCATCCCTATATTATATAAAAACTTCCCAACAAGCACAATGAATTTTACCAGGAATAACATTACTCTTACTGGTGGAACATTCTACCCAAACAAAGGAAAGTTTTTGCTACTGAACAAGAACAAGAAAGCTTTTCTGTTCTGACCTAGAAGCTAAAGTATTTTTTCTTTTTGCCAGGTTAATTATGTCAGCTCAGACATCTGAACTCAGTCTGCGAGCTCACAGTGAGCTTAGAAGAACTTGAACAGGAAAGGAGAACAGGGAAGGAAGAGATGTTGTTTCAGCAGTAGCAGAAGCTTTTGCGTTGAGATGAACAGACGTCTACGACTTCCTGCTTGTGCCACTGTTGGTGTCACTGCTCACCAGGGTCCAGAAGGACCCACATGATTTAGCATACCTTCCTCTGCCTTTAGGCTGTCCTGCTAGAGCAAGACAGAAGACACAAAGTAGAGATCAACCCCACCTCCCTCCTTCCTTGCCCCTAGAAGTCCCCACTTCATTGACACAGCCATTAGTTGTGTTTTTGGACCATTATTGGACCATTAGTCTAATCAAAGTTCATCCAGAATGATATCACAATAAGCTTAAGACAATTTAAACCATGGTGCTACGCTCTTATGTTCTTGCCATCTTTCTTTCTTTAGGGAGGTTTTTATTGTGTTGTCAATTCAAAAAACCAGCAGCAGTGAAATGGAGATGATGCAACCATACAGCGCCACTTTATAGCAAACATGACTGTAGGTGTTACCAAGTATTATAATGGCACTGCAGTCACAGATTTGTTTAAGATGTTAATGAAGTGGTAGCTAAAGAGATCCTTATTGCGCCTCTGAAGCACAGTCAAGTTGGCAAAATTTCTAAGCACAGAAAAAGCAGATTTAAAACTAACTGCAAGGCAACCAGCAGAGCTCAAATTTATTCTTTCCACATTCACATGCTTATCTGTGACCCAAGATCAGTAACTTGTAAGAGAAATATCTGTGTTAGCCTATGCTATGAGATACAACATGTAACAATGAAGAGGATAAAAATGAGAATTGCTTTGATTTAAAATACTTTGGGAAAAGTAATATTTAAGAACTTTGACATTGACATTACGCGCACATAATGCTTCCACCGTACTCATCAAGCTCATTCACACAGTCATAGAATCATAGGGGTTGGAAGGGACTTCTGGAGATCAAGTCCAACTCTCCCTGTAGGTTTCCTGCAGCAGGTTGAGAAGGAAGGTGTTTACTATCTCAACTGAATAAAAACATTTTTTCCATTAAAGTTTCTTTTTTTTTTTCTGTAATGAAATTTCTATTTTCCTCTCTGAGCAGTACATATAGACATAACTCCCTCATTCTTAGAGGTTACTTTTCATAGATGCCATCCACCTGCACCTCAGTCTCACTGAAATACATTTCTTCTTTCACATGTATTATTAATAAACTCCACCAATAGCATCGCCTAGGCTACATTTTCAGTTATTTAATTTTTTTTCTTCTTCATCAAGATAGCTAACCAGAATAGAGGTGTTTTGAGAAGAATGATCAGCAAGAGGATTGCACTGTTATGCAAATAATCTCCAAGGCATTTTATTTTTATAAGTAAAATTTTACAATTTTATTCTTTCAGTTATTTTCTTATAAGCTTTCTATATGGAGACATTAGCTAATACTCAGGGCCTTCTCACAGTCTGTCTCCCTCAACTTTTAATAATGCAATGAGTGGGTTTTTTTCTTAATTTATTTAATTATTTATTGTGGTTATTTCTCATGCTTCCATTCAGAATAATTCTCTAAGCAACACTTCTTTTAGGTGGCCTGTCTGGTTTGACTGTTGCTGAGCTAGCCTATGACTTCATTGCTTATTTAGCTATTGATTGCAGCATTGATAAACTGAGAGATATCAGCAGCATAAGAACTTGTAGAAATAATGAACCTCCTTGTTCCATCCTGTGCTTTGACTATTTTGTCTTCTCATTTGGTAAGATTAATGTGTGCACATTATTGCCTCAACACCATTACAACTTCTTTTTGTTTTTTGGTAAGGCATAAAACTATGACCCGCTAACAATATAATTAACACTAGCAGCCAGCAGAGTGATAATTTAGCTTTTAAAAAAGGCAGATATCACAACACTAGCTGAATGGAAAATTAGATGTGTTTCTTCTAATATTAAAATATGGCAGTGTAAATGTCAGATCCTGCTTGCTGCGTACTGGGAAAAAAATGACTTCTACTTTATCACTCAAGCTTCAGTAGCAGCCCACAGCTATCAGTGAGAGACCAGAATAGAGTACAGTGTACTCTACAGGGTACTTCTGACAGGACAGAAAAAAAACACTCAAGGTTTAGCTAAGGTGTTTCAGCTAAACATGAGGATTTACTCACATCAGACCTGGAAGGACCAGAAGGGATTTGCTGCCCTCCTCTACAGCACACTGCACAGACCCATTCCTAGGGTCACGTAGATATTTTCAAACAGACTTGTTCTGCAGCTAGAACTCTAAAATAAAGCTGTCTCCTATTACAAAAGAGCATTTCAAAACATTCCTATGTTTCATAGCAAACCCATGTATTTGTCATGTTATCACACAGACCTGTGAATCTGTAGAGAAAGTTTCAAAATGCATGTTCTTGTACATTCTTCTGAACGCTTTTACAGCCAGACTCACTGACTGCTCCTTTCCACCATTCTCAGAGTCTCACTATTCTTAACCTTTCATCTTATTTGAAACTGCTTCTTCAGGCTCCTTCCCCTTCCCTCTTACTATCAATGCCTCTATTGACCTTGATATTCTTTGTTCTTCTCCCTTCCTTTACAGGCTCTGGCTGCCAAGTCAGTCCAGCAAATCCAGAAGAATTTATTAATCTTAGCAGCATTTAACACAAGCTGCCCTTTCTAGACCTTCATTCCTATTTTAGGATCAAATATATGTTTTCATTACGCATTGTTTCATGCTTGCAAGTCGGAAAAAAAAGGAATACCACAGATAATAAGAAAAAAAAATAACTCTTTGTAAGGATAAGAAGTACAAGGTACGAGTTCAGTTTTGATAGCACTGGTCGGAGCTTTTGGGTTGTTAATAATAATACCATTATGTAAAACTACGAAGGTTAGGAAAATAAAACTGAGTCTCTACTTATGTATGGTTATTCTGGATCATTTGGTACTTTCAACAAGCAGTTACTCTGTCCGTATTGTAGAAAGATTTGTACAGAGACAATTCTCTCCTGGGGAAAGGGTGTGAAATTACCCTTGTACAATTTCAACTGAAAAAATCATTTTTGGACTGTCTCTTAAAAAAAAATAAAAATCTGTTCTGTAGTGCTGGTGCATTTATCCATCACAGAAATTTAGATATTCATTCTATGCCAGCACTACATAGAATGAATATCTAAATTTCTGTGATGGATAAATGCACCCTAAATATATCATTCATAAAGTAAACATGAACTTTCCTGGATGAAAATCATTATGTAAATAGAAGATAGAGATGCATACTCTAGGTGAAAGAAGAATTAGCACAAAGTTTGTCCCGTTTCAGAAATTATCATTAACTAACTTTCTTTTAAATAGCTTTTAAATTTCCTGCTGAATTATGACTACTGAAACAAAAGCATTTCAGAATTCGAGGGAAAACAACATAGGCAGAACAGTGAATACAGACACTAACAAACATTTCAAAATATTGCATGGAAGAACAAAAGAAGAGCAGTATGCCACTGAGGGGATCTGGGTGACATCTGTTTAATGGCACCCAGTAGAGCTGTTAGAAACATCAGCTAGTTGAGGTCTCTCTGCTGCAATTACTTTTACTTACCATGTCATTTTTTCAAGACTGGATTACTACTGAAAAGAACACTGAACAGATGAAAAAAAAGAAAAAAAGAAAAAAGAAAAAGCTAAGCTATCCCGAACCACCTCCCTCCAGAAGAAGAAAGCCTTTTTTTAGGTCTACTATCTGTCTAATGTAGAAACTCCATTCAGTAAACTAAACTGGTAGAAAATACTTCATCTTAAAAAAGGAAGAAATCAGAAACAACAGTGATATCAAGTAGGTGAAAGTAAGAATATAAGAAATACGCTATAAAGTCTGAAGAGAGATGCTATGTGCCATTTTGTTGAGCGTAGAGCTGGTCTACAACATGGGCAGACCTCTTCAAAGGGCACTCAAAAACTGATACTTCGTGTGTATCCACTGATAAATGAATAGTCTGACAGTGAAGTCAGACCTAAGAACTAAGGATTTTAGAGCAGGTGGAATGATCACCTGCATTCTGCCAAAGGCTAAGCAGTAGGCCTGATGGACCCACTAGCCAATTGGAGATGACATATTCTGTATTTCTGCCATACGTTCCTAAAACTGGGCGAACTCGCTTTATCTATTTGCTTATAAATGGTATACAACAACTTTTGCCAGCATTTGCACTTTCAAGGAAGTAAATTTGCAGATTCATTTAAAAAGAAATTCTAAGAAAGACCTTAATCATACCACTTTAATGGTTGACTGAGTTGATTGAATCAATTCCTTTGCAACAACCAATCAACATCTCTCCCTGTAAATCTGCAGAAATCAGTTAAGGTAGCCTCTTGATGTAACAGCACACAGAGCTGGTAGAAGGGCGGGGAGAACCTTGGCTGCACAGCTAATAATTGTAATTATAATGATAAAAGCTCATAAATGGCTTCATTCTACACTGTCACTCACAGCACAACCCTCCATCGCTCACTCCTGCTGCACACAATGACCTTTGTCATGCTTGAGAAAACAGCTTCCTGCTGTGATTTGACTCTTACTGAGTGGCCAGATGGGGCAGTTTTGCTTCATTATTTGTGTCTGTGAAGTGAAAATGCCAACAGAAAGATTCATTACTGTCAAGATCATCTCTGCAAAGCTCCTCTGATTTATTAGGGCACAAACTGCTGCACTGGCTGTAATGAGACATAAATGTTCTGTAAGGCCTATGAACTTGAGAAGGAAATACACTGCCATCAAGAGGCAATGGGCCTAATTTATTAACGGCGCTATCACAGAAAATCACACCAGCAGCACGGATTGCAGCAGTTGTGGAGGATAATGTAACAGATTAGCCAATGTCACATTTACATAGAACCATTTCCTTCAATTTTTTGAAATTTATACAGTGCAGACAGGTGAAATGCAATGGAATTTCTAAATACACTAAAATATTAGTGTCTTTCAAATTCTTATTAAAAATGAGATTACAATCCAGACTAGTACATTGCAGGATACGAAAAATTAAGTCTTAAGCTATCTTTCAAGGAGAAATTTACTGTTCAATTCCAGAAGTCTAGTTGGTTTTTTTTGTTTGTTTGTTTTGTTTCTTAAGCTCTACATTTTGTTGGTACAGATTTTTGTATGCATTTTTCTCACATCACAGACCTTGCCTGTGTTTCCAGTTAACGCAGTGGAAAGCTCCTAAAACATTACCACCAGTTATGATGAAAAATAATGAAGCACTGAAACAGCTTTACTGTGTCTGTCATGAATTTTATGTATTACTTGAATACAATACACCACCTATTTCGTCCACATTAAGAAGGATAAAGAGCACTTCAGCAATACAGGAATAATTTTACACTGACTTCTAGTGCGGCCATGAAGATGCTTATATGGCCACACTGGTTCAGTTTGCTGGCACTAGCATTCAAGCTGCACATTTTAAAACTGAATCCAAATCTGCAACCATCAACTGTCTTCTGCACTTTCAGGAATGAAGCAACAAATAATTTTCACACTCAATTAATGTATCATAGGAAAAATGTAAACAAGTAATTAAAAATCTACACATCTAAATAAGAATTACACAAAAGTTCCTTCTTGCAATCTCATTAAATAATTTTGCTGTATACCTTTTTCAAAATTCAGACATACAGGATAGATGAATTTTTAATAATCTAATCTCTCAGAATGTTGTTTCAGAAAACTTGCAACTTCTTGCAAGAAGTTTTCTTGCATTGAAAGAAACTTCCTAACAGGAAAATATATAACAATTCAAGCAGTCAGACTCAAAAGATCAAACCAGCATAAGACATTTTGCTTTTAGAACAGCAGCAAAATTAATTAAGCAAATTAAAATACAAGAGTATCTGCTTATGATGGCATCATAACTTGGCCTGTGGTTCTAATTTAATAATCCAGCCTCATTCAGAGGGCAAGTACACTTTGAACTGACACAGTTCCTGTGAGCAGTTCTGGGTCTTGTAGATACTGCTAGCACTTGATTAAATATAAATGTAGGAATTAAGGCCAGATTCTCCTGCCACTCAACAACCCATTAATAAGTCACTCTGGAGGAAGGAGGAAAAGATAAATGTTTTGTTGAGCTACTTTCTTTTGGGAAGTCTAAATTCATTCATTAGAAGCAAAAAAATAGTTCATTGGTTGAGTTTTTAGCTTACTTGTATGGCTTGTTTTAATTACTATTCCCTTATGGCTATTAAATGTTCTGATATTTAAAAAGCGGTAAACTAAACCAAGTGTTTTCCCATCTATTTCTCACTAAATGCTGTAAAGTCATCTAAATTGCTTTCTGCGAATCTACATTTATTTCAAACCATTCAATTAATGCCATAGCCTATAAAAAAATATTTAAACATAAAAATACAGAATATAGTAACATTAGATGCTGAAACATTTATTACATTTTCTTAATGTAATAATCTGGACAGTAGTTACTTGCAAGTCAGAAATGTGAGCACTGGAGTGAAGAACTTGTCCGCTGTACTCCTATCCTTTTCCTAAGATTCCCTAGTGAGCTCCTGAACACCCTTCCTAGACAGCTGTTCCTACTGTTAACACGCTGTATTTATGGAATTGAATAACTGCCAACAAAGAGGACATCTAAGAGTTGCTCTGGTGTAGAGAGGCACAGCGCTTACCAGAGTTCCTTAGCTGAACTGAGGAAGTTGATGGAGGGATTCACTTTTGTAGGAAAGAAATTTGCTATTTTCCTAATGTTACAGTACTTTTTTCTGAAATGCTTGCTCTGGCTGGTTGGCACCAATTAATGACTGTCAGCTCTCCTCATGGAAAGGGGACACAATTTTGAGCAACTTTTGTGAAAGCTATGAAGAGAGGAGAAAAGTTTTCTACATGCTTGCCATGTGACCAAAAATGTAACTTCAATTTAGTCATGTCTGCTAATATGGGAAAAGTACATGAAGATTCTATTGTGAACAAAACAATTTTGAAAATTGTTTAGTATTTCCTATTTTTTATGCAAGTAAAACACACACAAAGAGTGTTCTGAGCTTCATGTTTCAGAATAACTGTATATTGTACTTAATATATATTCACAGGACATTGATCTAATAGCTTTTTAGATGTCACTCTTGCTGCAAATGTAGAGCCAAATACATTTTTTTCTGGCTGAAATTGCACAAACATGATGTACCACAAAGACATCGTCAGATGTTTGGCTCATCTCTAGCTTCCATTCATAACCTTTTAAGGAGAATTTAGGTCAGCCTAAATAAAACAGTTTCTTCCAAAATGAGGTGCCATATGTCAAAATGTACTCAATTAGCCAGAACTGTTCTTAGCCAAAAACTCAGCATTATCAGATACGGTGCTAATATCTCTGTAGTCACAAATTTCTCATACTGTTAGTATAAGTATATGAATATTTTGCACAAATTTGGTTCTGGTTAGTCAAACAAATCAAAATATTGAAAAAATACTGTCATAGTTATTACAATCATACTAATAATAATACTGCTAAGTTTCCATCATGCTTTTTATAGAATGAGTTTTGTAACCCGTTTTTTATTTTTATTATTCTGAACAGTCTCAATCTCTTTATAGATGCCATGTACTTCTCAGCATGAAATTAACGATAACTCAGATACATAGCCCAAGAAGAGCAGATAACACTCATTGTGATGGAATTCCACTGAATAACATACAAGACGCTATAAACAGATTTTATATAACGAAAGGAAAAAATGATTTCACAAAGGAGCTAACGGGTCCCTTTACTCTTGGCAAATATTCTACTTATGTAGGAAACAAAGAAAAGGGAATTCCTAGTGCTCTCCGAAATAGAGCAATTTTCTAAAGAAACTCTTCTGGCAGGTAAGACAAAGAAAGTATTGTTACACTGGATAAATCTCTGGTAGGATGTGTGTGCAGCCTACATCCCAGACAACCAGGAACAGCACTGCTGAGAATACAGATCTCTTATTAAAACAAGATAAACTCAGCTACTGGATACTGGATGTCCCCAGTATAGACTCAGCAGAGGCAGAAATTCTGAAGTGCACTAAAAGTCTGAACCCTTTTAAAGGTAGGTGTGGTCCCTGTTAAACCTAAGAAGAGAGATTTTAGACCTCACTAATCTCTACTTTCCGCACAATAGTATGATGCTACCAGTATATTCCCAACTTTGCATGGAAAAAAATGCAAGCAATACTGACACTATAGTGTATGAATAATAGAATGGCTTGGGTTGCAAGAGATCTCAAGGATCATCAAGTTCCAACCCCCCGGCCACACGCAGGGTTGCCAGCCACGAGATCTAGAACTAGATCTGATTGCCAAGGGCCCCATCCAACCGGCCTTAAACTCCTCCAGGGACGGACCATCCACAACAGGAGATGTAGGGGAAACAGGGAATAAAACTTGCAATCAATAAAATTCTAACTACATTTCTGAATGGTAGTCTGATTTTTCTTTTTCAATGGAATACAAACCATAAAGTCAGGTTCAAATTATACTCAAGAAAGTAGCAGAAATCTACAACTGTTCATACTGTCCAGTCAGATTCTATGGTCCCTAATCAAAATTCCTAGCAGTACAACCACAAAAATGCCACATTGATGGTGCTCCCACAGATTGGTGGGATGAGAAACGCTTTTTCAACTGCAAATGACAAGAATTGGCAGGATAGAAAGATAATGTAACCAAGGCCATGTTTGCACACAGGATTAAATTCATCTTCCATGAATATTTGTGCCTAGAAGACTTGATAGCATGAGTAAATGATGAACATTAAACCTTAAGTTTCATATAAGCTTACCCAAGGCAAATGTTTAGTGCTCACCTATCTCTACCACAGATGTTTCAGTAAGCAGTATTTAGACAAAACTCTCCTTTTATGGAAAATTCTGCCATTTATTTTTCACAGTGAGAGCAAAACTAATAAATGTATACTCAGTTAATTTAATTCTTGGAGATTAAGTTAATAGAGTAGATGAACTGCCTAGGGATTTTTCCATTTATTTGTAAAAATAATTGAAAACAACTGCACACCTACTTCAGGGCAATTGCAATTAAGTCATTTTCAGGCTGGTCAAGTTTTTTTTTCTGTTTGTTTGTTTGTTTTTTGACAATGCAAAATTGGGGAGAGGCACGCGCTTCAGAAGAGGCACATTGGAATCTTGAATAAGTGACGCGCTACATATAATTCAGCACTGTATGATGAGTACTTTGTGTACCTGGAAGTGTAAGGGACATTGTAAGGGAGATCAGCTGCTACCTTAAATTCAGTGTATGTTGGAAATTATGTTCAGATCCAACATTTATCTATAGCTTCGCAAGACCTCATTTACACACTGCAACCTTTCATGCAAATCTATAACAAAAAATAACTTTCAGATGGTTTACCACAGTTTACAGTATGTTCCACCCATTTCTTATTTGCATAAGTTTTCTGTAGTATTCAGGGAAGAGAAAATCTACAAGAACGAGAGCAGATATTCTTGAGTTGAAAACTTGCACACTGCTTTCTATCTGACATATGAATATGTAGTTCAGTTTATTTCTAGTGACTGAAATGTAAATTATTAATTGTGAGAACAGTATTATTTTATCTTTGGTCATTATTCTCCATAATGAGGAAATTTTTTCTTCACTTTTTTTTTGTTTCATATTATTAAAGCAATTGGAAAGCACAAAGACAGAAAAGACAGACCATAACTGATGCTACCTTTGTTATTATTCAAAAATAAAAAAATTCTCCTTCTTCAGAGGTTGACAGAATAATAGAAAGTCCTGTTTTGCTCTTAACAAGAGGAAGGCCAGGAGCTTGCGTAGTGTATACGTCTGTTGCCTTGGTTCGTGTACACTTCCAGATTTTCCTTTAAGCTTCCTAACATACATTTGTCATCTTTTTGAGGATGTTTGTGGGAATGATTTTTCCTCAAACAAGTGTAACTTGTTTCTATCTGTTTTGTAAAAAATTGAAGAAAGCATAAAAATGTTACCAGAAGTTACTGTGTAATTCGAGATTCTATTGAAGTATTACAGATATGAAAATGGACCGTAGGGTTTGCAAGATTCACAATCCTTAAGAAAAGAGCACTCTCAGTGGCTATTGTCTTGATTTGCATAGAGAAGTCAGAAGTAAAAAAATCAAATTATTCTGCACTATTTACAGCAGAATGGATTGCTGACCAGCGACCATTGGGATATATATTTTACTGTCACAATACAAGTTCAATTATTAGTCCCAAAAGATTTAAAATCCTACATGGTTTTTCAAGATTTGAATGTCTAGTGATGTAAGATGGCAGAATAAGAACTTGAGTTTTCTAGGGCATTTATCAATGCACTAAATTGAACTCCATTGTTAAAATTCCTTAAAAAAGATTTCAACTGCTGGTAAGAGGAAACCTCTGTGACTGAGCTTAAGTCTTAACAGAAGTCAATGCACAAACATTATCCCATTAAAACAGAACATATTCATTCAGACATACAAATCCGTCAGATTTGCACTGAGAAAATTACAATAGGGATAGTAGAGAGGATTACAAGATGATGATATTTGGAACTTCATAGGGAAGAATTGGCTTTTATCAGCACTGCAGCAAATGTCTGCACATGGGAGCAGAACACAAACGTTGTATCGACAGAGACAACCACATTCTTCAGAAGTCTCAGATTCTAGGTAATGTTGTTATGTCAGTTTAAATATATATATATATATATATATATAAAATATATAGATTGAGATGAACAAAGCATGCATTAAATGGATATTCTATAAAAATGCAGATTCACTAACAGCTCAAGATTCAACTACTCAGAAAGGCTCAGTAGACCCACAACAGAGTTCTAAAGAGGGGATTGTTTGGAATAACTTGTTTAGTTCTTAATTCAGTAAAGGACTTTAATGTATGCCTGAATCCCTTGCTTTGGTTAGCTGAGATGTAATAATTCACATATGTAAACGCTTTGCTGAAATGAATACTAAACTACACATCTATGATCTCCTGCATGTAATGAATCTTCCACACCATCTTGATATATATGCATGTATTGTTGGATTATTATATAGCCAGACACCACGAAGGCTAACAGAGGTTCTCTGGCAAAATGGTATGTATGAATAACAATTTCATATATAAACAACGTCTGTTATAGTTTCAAACCAGCAGAATTTGGCCTCTGAGAGCAAAATGAGCAAGAAATACCATTCACAATATGTAATAAGATGCCAGCAAGAGAATACTATACCAAACATTTAACTTCCTCCCTTTGTAACATTCCCTTTCCAAACATCTCTTGAGATTCGATATTTAAACATGCAATTTACCAACCTTCTCAACTCAATGTAAATACCCAGCAGAATTTCACTTAAAGCCTCAGTATGTAACAAAACAACACATGATGGCTTATTTTAATTCAGTAAGAATTATATAAAATAGAATTATATGAGGATGTCGTTAAAAGAAAAGTGATCCAGGAATGAGGTAAGGGTGGACCATGCAAACTAGGTAGAAATACTTTCAGCATCCAGATGCAAAAGTCTGAGAACAATTATTTCTTTGTGCTAGAATATAGTTTTCCAGGGTAATTAACAATTACTCATAGGCTACTGGAATTGCCATACCTCCTCAGACCAGCGTTGTATCTGACCAATTGGTTAGGAAAATATGCAATAAATCTTTTTCTTATTTAAGCCTCATGTTTGGACTCTCTCCTCTGCTTGTGTTACCACATGCAACTGTAAACATTCTTGTCAGACATAAACAAATCTTAAACCCTATAAATACTTGTTCACTATACAACATTGTGTTTGGTTCTGGCTTAATTTGCATTCTAAAAAAAATAAGAAATAGAAATTTGAAATTTTATTACAGTACATTCCAAAGGCAATAAAGGAGGCCTAAGACAGCGTTTGAGAATAACCACAGATTAAGTTTTCACTCTTCCTGGTCTGTAAAATCAGTGAACAGTCAGAAGTTTTCACTTAATCTTGTGCTGCAACAAACAAAAAGTATCTATAAAGGAAGTAGGCTTGTAGTTCTGCTGTATCCTTATTGTGACAAACAGAGATGACTGAGAGTAACTCAAGTTTTGTCATTTTAATCACATTTTTCACCTACGCTTTCCTCTGAAATGGGACCTTCAATATAGATTCTGATGATTTCAGCTAGTTCCAGGAGCAAATAATAAAGACATTCAGTCCAATTTCAGTTTCTTACTATCTGTACTTTTATTTACTAATCCAAATTAATTAGTCAGAATACTGTGTTATCTTTTTTATCAAATGCAAACAAATGGGCTTCACATGCAATTATTATCACTGTTTTTGCTGGTGAGGAATTAATACTGTGCACTCTTTACATTTTGCAGAGACTGCAGATACTTGTTTAAAACAGAACAACTCAAACATCTCTTTTCTGTTGATCTTGTTTAGGTAAGAAGATGCATATTATAAAGAGAAGTAACTGAAAACAAGCACTGGCTTTCAGTATAATTGCAGCATTATTCAACTTAAATGATACAAACCACACTGCAATTTTTATCACTCTACTGAAGAACTTCAAGACATAGATGATCTCACTGTTTCCTTAACTGGATGATATAATCCTTCACAAAAAAAAACACTACCTCAGAAACAGACACAGTCCATAGAATGAAATACAGTTGTGCAATTACTATGCCTTTTTTAATAGTGATGATCCCGGCATAACTACACCTAAATAAATAAATAAATAGATAGATAGCTAAGACTGTAGATTGATTCATGTCAGGTTTATTATATCAATTTTGTGGATTAGCAATCATAATCCAAAGATATCAGGTCCTTATTATGAGATTTACTTACAATACTTCAGACTCTCTTTTTAACAGTGGCTTTCAGCCACATATTTCAGTGATGTGGAGTTTATGTCAGATGCAAGTAGTGATTATTCGTACTCATCTAGGTATGTCTTATGCACACACATTTTATCTTAAATTTTGGAATGCTTTCTTTATGTCCCCAAAATGCACTAAATAATCTTTAAAAATCTTTTTTCTTTCCTTTTTATTTTTTTTTTTAAAAACAACCAAAAGCTATGATTTTTGTGCCTTTGGTACCACGAGTTCCTGAAAAATACTTTAGACAATCTATTTCAGATTGTGTATTATTCTCCATTTTGATTATGCATTGTTTATCAGTTATTCTGTATGACGTATAGTTAATTTGCTTTTGTACCTCGCCCTGATTATTTGACAAACATTACCAGGGCAATGGCACTTTGGATATACATGTACACTGTGTTTAAATGATCATCTCAACCAAAATTCTTAGAACATTCAGAAAGCATCAGTCAGTAAATGATTCTAGCCAATCATATAATGATGTATATGAGAGGCAATAATCCTTCCTTTGGCAACCCGCATACATCCTGAAGGATAAGATTCAATTACCCTTAACTTCACAAAAAAGCATCTTCCCCACATTTTGGTTTTAAGTACCGCAGGAGAAGTTTACTGATGGCAAATTATACTAATATGTTATTGGATTCTTGAGAGTTATACCAAATGCAAGCAGAAATAGAAATGAATTATATTTCAGGCACCTTCCAACCCAGGACGTTCCATAATTCTGACACTTTCTGGGAGTAAACCTGAAGGGTTGGTATCTTCTTCCTCCCTGATCCCCTCCCCTCCACAAAAACAATTACAACAAAACAAAAGCAAACAAACAAAAAAAAAACCACAAAAAAGTCTTATCATGATTTTAAATTAAAAATATCTATTGAAATACCTAAGTGAAGTATTTTGCTTACTTTCTAATAGTGTATTTGAACATATTATTAGAAGCAATATTAAAAAGTAAAAACATGAGTGTTCCAACAGGCATCAAAGAGATATTACTGAACTGCAAAAGCTTCATGCTGTAGTCATACAAAGTATACAAACAAATCTACTAGATTTGCATTTTAAATAGTAGAAAGTATTAACACAATACAGTGAATAGATATTTTTTTTTTGTGATGTAGATAGAGATTCATAAAATAAAGAGTAGAATGAAAATGTTCCTGCTATCAAGGAAACAGCCTAGAACATAATTCTGAGCATTGTGCAATAGCCAAGAATGTACCTTTAAGGTTAATTTTTCCACAATAGCTTATTATCCAAGTTCATTACTACATTAAAAGGCTGTGTCTATCCTCAAGCAATATCACACAGGCACTATTTTTGTCACTAATGAAACATCCAGTTAACCAAAATCATTTTTAGATGAATAGAAGGATTACTATGACTTTTTAATAGACATATACTTCACACTGCATAAGATAGTTTAGTTTTTCCATTAAATACAGGTGAGAAAATACTTACTTTTCTGTCTGGCCAATTATATTTTGCAAATATTGTGTCGTATGTGTCCACAGCTCCATCAGTAATCAACATTATGGCTTGGCTGCAAATACTTCCTTGTCCTGTGTGATTGAACTGTGAAAGGAAAAGTTCATTTAAATACAACACATTCTGTTAGCTACAGAAGATACACCATTTAGAGATATGCTATTCATATGGCATTTGTATTCACTCCACATTACATGCCATATGATATTTTTTCATAAAATGTTTATCTGGGAGGACAAAGTTTCCCATGTTCTCACATTCTCACAAAATGAATATACATATGCTGCTGAACAGCAGTACTACAGCACAGGTAGACAAACACCAACACATACTTGAAGCGTGCAAGGAAAGTTTCACCATTGCATAGAAGGAGGATTCTTCTCCTCCTAAAAGAGCCTGTCAACTGAGCTAAGTAATGTGAGTTTTGATTTTTTGATTCTGTAGCTTGTCTCTTAATTTTGAATCCATCTTTCTTTAATTTATTCCTTAAGTTCTTTTTTGTTTGTGTATTATTTTATGCATTCAAGGAACTTAGATGACCTGGTGTTAGCAACAAAATACAAAGTTGGCAGATTATTTCATTTCCAGTTACTCTGTATGAAGTACAACACTTAAAAATGTGAAAAGGTCAATAAATTGTAGCACTGCACACAATTCTATTTCTATAGGTTGTATTGTTTCAAATACATGCTAATAAACAATCTCTTTTTGTTCTATTCCTATCTAAATTTCAGATACATTATCAAATTAGACAAGTCCTTATCCTACCATTCTTTTCTTGGTACTGAGAAAGCCAGATACTAATTTTACCTGTCTACCATGTCTCACCTTATCAACTTATCTGTGCAGAGTAGCAGCCCAAAAAAACCCGAATGTCTGGCTTCAATATGTTTTCAGAATACTCTAGTTTGATGTGGGCTAGCAACTCCTCTGTCATTGAGATTTCTGCAGTCAACTTATCCTCACTTATTTGCTGATCTTCTCAGAACCCTGTAACTTTTCTTGTAAAAAACTTTTTAACTTATAAAAATCTCATCTTTGTAGACATTCCAATACCTCAGCACCTTTACAGTAAAGGATTTTCTCCTAGTAGCTAAGCTAAATGTAGTAGCCTATTTTATTTTAAAATCATCATAAATCTACCCTTTTCTCTTCTACTTGAAAGCCATTCTCCCCTGTTCTATCACAACATTCCTGATAAAATAGTCCCTCTCCATTCATATGAACTACATACTTTGAAATGCACAAGTTATAGTAAAAGGGAAATTAATGAAGGAGAATGCCTTCATAAATCTATTTTAAAATATTAATCTGTGTGCATATGCATTATTCTACATGATTGTTTGAATATTTTTAAGAATGAGATGAAATTCAAATGCTTTGATGAGTAATATCTTCACATATTTGTCTAGAACTTTAATTTTATTGAATAGCAAGAATGATGAAAGTGTTTTCCATAATAATAACAATGACAAGGGATTTATGATGAACTACAATTAACTCAGTGATTCATCAGTAAGCAGCAAAAATCTCAATGCATCCTGACATTCAGAGCGTTTGGTTGTGATTAGCAGTCTTTGAAATGTCACAGAATTTTATTTAATTGGCTTTGATTTTTTTAAAAAGGTAATCACTGCAAAGACCACATTTGTCACCAAAAGAGATAATTGCAGTTGTCACATGACAATGTAGGTGCCTAACTGCTCTACCAACCACTTCTGCATTCTTACAGCAACTAATGAACACTGCTTAAATCAGTGGTTGGAAAGAATTTGAAAGTAGATTTTAAACATGCATTTCAAAGATGTTCGGTATCAACATCTTCAGATCTTAATAACCCAGGCAAATACAGAAATTGAAATGCAGGTAATTGCAAGACAAAATTAAATGAGTTTAATTACTGTAAATCCTGAACCATTCTGAGAATGCCGCTAGATTCTCAATAAGACTATCAGTATAAGATGAAGCCTCCCCTCCAACTTTCTTTTTTAAATGTAAGCCAGACATCCTTAACTAAGATGAAGTTCACGTGAACAGATTTCTGGCACATAAAGGTCACATGCTGTAGACGAAGTGTAAAATGGTTAGCAGTATTCTTTTAAGGATAGTTGTTTTTTGTTTGTTTTTTTTCTGGTTTAGGCTGTTTAACAGGAGCTCTCAAAGACTTTGCTGATGTGCCTGCAGAAAATAGAAATGTGAATTCTGAAAGTATGCATGAAAGAAAGCTTGATCCTGTTATTGTCTCTCTTGCAAATTTTCTCAGCTTTGTGAGAGCTGAACATACATGTAAGCATGATCCATCATGCTTTTCTAGACACAAAGTGTGACTCCCACTCAAGGACAAGCTATGTATAGAAAGAAATGCAGTTTCTTGAACACGTCCATCACTATTTTAACGTTACACAATACTAAGTACTGTCAGCTGGACTGTCACCAGGATA
Source organism: Meleagris gallopavo (assembly GCF_905368555.1). NCBI lineage: Eukaryota > Metazoa > Chordata > Aves > Galliformes > Phasianidae > Meleagris > Meleagris gallopavo. The sequence goes on along the minus strand of NC_139417.1, from coordinate 7,346,401 downwards.
ACCGTAAGTTTGTAGTCTATGTTTGTGAACCAACTAGAACGCCTAAATACACACAGAACTACATTATTATCACAATGACACTGGAAGTTTAGTAAGAGAAAACAGTGATCTAGAAAACATAGCCCAAACTTTGATTTGTCATCGAATCACGGTTTTATATTTTTATTGCATTGCAATATTCCATTTTTGTTCCTTTGGAAAAGTTTTTAAAAGACTTTCAATAATCTCATTTGAAAAAGTTAACATAACTAACAAGTATCAAATAATTTATTTTAATAGTTACTTAACCATTAGAAGTCCGTATGATTTTTGTTTTCACTCACCTACCAGTCATTTCATATTGCTTTGTCTTTCTAGTAATCCCTCTTTCTTTTATCTGAAAGCCTTCCTCCTTACACAAGGATTCCAGAAAAGGATCAAATCACCTCATTATCTACTGACTAAGCAATATTAGCACCTCCAAGGTGCCAAAGCTCTTCAAGTTATAGAAAACCAAACACAAAATTATTCAAATATCTTTTTTTATACAAGCTATAAGACATGTTAATCAACACGCCTCAAATCAAACCAGTGACTCATTATTTTGTGATTCTAGTAAGTGTGTATCCTCAAAATGCTTATGAAATACACAAATTCTTGCATACCTAAAACGTTAACCCTTCCAAAGAAAAAAAATAAAAGAACCATCAAAACTGTGAAATTTGCATATTATCCTAATATTTTTAACACCTATAGCAGCTACTGAAATAAACTTATTTAAATACATAGACACATAGAGGTGCATACTGTGTATACACACACAAACAAAAAGCAACAAAAAAATTAATTATAAAGTTAGTAAATATAAAGATCTTTCCCAACATATAGATTATAAACACTGCTTGTTCTATGGACAATATTTTACTGTCATGGCAGTTCTGGAGTTGGTTCTAATTTATTACCTTAAAATCGACAGTAATTGCTAAAGAGCTGGAAAAACATCAGCAGTGCAAACCTGAAAAGCATTAACTTACTTCATTGAGCATGTTGAAAGCTTCATTTAAAGCAATGTCCAGCATTCCAATTCCTTTTGCAAAAAGCTTGTCAAGGTGTTCCCTAAAATGCTGAAATGAACAAGAACGTTTTATTTGTCAGATTATTCTTATAACATATATATATTTATAATGATTAAAGTTTTCTTCCTGAGACTTACCTCTTTAGTTAACATGACTGCATACACTAATTCATAAACCATAGTTGATCCTGCTCAATGTTTTTGAAAAAGTCACCCCGAAGTATGGACATATTAGAATAACAACAACATAAAAATGTCACAAGACTTTTTTTGACCAGTTATTCAGTCAAACTGTTTTTTATTTGCCTTTTAGTTTATTTTGCTACATACAGATATGCATATCTTCATATAATATTTTTTACTTTATTTCTAGTTATTCGACTTTTAGCTCTCAGGAAATACTACTTAATAATAATTATTCACTGAAATTTAGTTTTCATGTCCTATTTTGTGTTATCTCTCCTCAAAAATTGATAGATCCTACCGTTATTTTAAGCTGTTTAGCCCATTACCGGTCAAGTTGTTCATCAATGTCAGCATAATATTTAGAGAACAGGTCTTGCTAGCTATCGGCAATTATCTTCATGTTTATGTTGCATAGCCATAAGCCTAATTTTTGCAGTTCTAAATTTTTTCATCAATTATGCACTGCTTTACTTGCTTGTGCATGAGGATTGGTAAAATCTTCTGGGAAGCAGTTCTGACACACGTCAGCATTCATCCTATATTTCTCTCATACTAAACAGAGAATCATACAATCATGGAATGTCTTGGGCTGGAAGGGACTCCAGTTCCAACCCCCCCGTCACATATTTTATTTCTCCAGATATGCCAGGAATTTGAACAATTTCACAAATTTTACACTCAGCAAAAAAAAGGGCTATACTATAATACGAATATTAAATTGTAGTTTTAATTTTTAGATTAAGTAAGCACATTTTCAAAAGTATGGTAGCATTTATTTTTGCAAATAATATGTTCAGAGGAGAAATAAAGTCGCTCAGGTTTTTAAGGAATTACACATGATAAAATCCAGTGTCATGAGCCACGTTGACATAAAAAGGAGGACACTGAATGAAATATCAACTAGCAATTATAACGCCTCTGATTTTGTCTGACAGATACATATCTTCTTCCTTTGTAGAACAAAAAGATATTACTCTGCATATTGGAAGGCAGAATCCTTTCTATTTCATTAATAAATTTCAGTCTGTCAAAATGAGGAAAATTTACATCCTAGCTCCAGGCGATTTTGAAGCGTACACTACTGACACAAAAACAGGCTGCTTTTTCAAAACAATTAGTCCACAGTAACCTAGTAAATGTAGTTCATTGCAGCTCAATGCTTTGAACAGCCAAAAGGCACAGTCTTGTTTGTCTAAATAAACAGCAATAGCATTAATCTCTACATACCTAAATTGTGAAACAATTTTTTTTTTGCCAACTTAAACACAGCTAACTTAAGTAAACTCTATCACTATCGCATAGTAATACAAATCACAGTTTTAAGTATAATTTATATATATAACAATTTGGAACAAGAAAATGAAGACACATATAGTGGAGAAAAAAAACCAAAGGAGGAAATGTGAAGTGCTTTTTAAGATCTCACAGATGGATAAAAAGGTCATTTCAATAAGAGGAAAATTTCTGTCACTTCATTAGCCATGTCAAAACATTAATATATATCCAAGAAAATTAATTATGTTTGCAGAAGAATTAAAATCCTATTCTCTTATATCAGGCCCTTCATATTTTTACAAATAATAATAAAAAGAGGAATGAATGTAGAATATCTGAATGTTCAAGAAATGCATTAACCTCTTGTTATTCTGTATCCTACTTCAAAATACTTCAAAAGGTAGGTATAAGCTCACATAAAATATGGGCATATTCTTGACTTCAGTTAACACAGACTGGAAATTGAGAGTGGCGATGCAGAAAGTTTCCCAGACAAGGGCTACGTCAGCTGTCAGCAGCACAACACGGTGCGCTTTCCATCACTACTTCAAAACACAACTGACCTGCACTGAGTCTCAAAGACCACTGACTTCTACACATACGGACAGAAATAGGACTTTTCCAGCAAATGAAGCTTTAAGGAACTTAGAAAATGCACATATCTTTTTTAATGAAATACTTAAACATACATTATTTTAAAATTGTTCACAGAAATTCTTCAAAAACTAAAATATATTTATAAAATTCTCCAGGAAACATCCTATTAAAACAAATTTCACATACAGCTGATAGTTTTAAACCAGAAAATGTAGTTTGCTGCTAAGTAAAATGTTGAAAACAAGCAGTTCACTTCTGTTCCATTGATGTCCAAAACTATTTCAAAACATCCAGTGTAAGCATTGACCAGAAGTTTTCAAGCTGTGGGAGCCAGTCTATGCTTACAGCCTGTCTTTCTAAGATCCATGACACTAAGATCAGTTTACAGTTGTCACAGATGCTTCCAATAACACAATGATTCACCCCAAAACAGAGCTTTCAGAAAATTGAAAATCACCAAATTTTGTCATGGAAATAAGTTTCCAATCCTTTCATAAATCTGGCATGTTAAATAAATATCACAGATCACATTTCTCTTTGAAATACTTTATTGCTTCATAATTAAACAAGAATTATTTTGCTATTAAAAATTAGACTTGTGTGTAAAATCTCTGAGTATTTCAGGAGTAAGCACTGTGGAATACTTATGACAAAGCATATACATTATCAACTATGAACATACAGAATAAACACATTACCAAAAATCACTCATAAATACTAAAGTCTCCAGTGTATCAGTCAGTTCACATGATATGTTGGAAGAATAAATATTTTCTCTTGCTACAGTGCTCTCTCTCTTTACATATATATATATATATATATACACACATACACGCATTTTGAAAATTTAATAGTAATGTTTGTTTGATCTAAAAATTGTAAAAATGTTAAAAATCCATTTCATGCAGTATGAATTTTAACAAATAATTGTTTGCTGCCCCCAGGCTTCTGAACAGACGAATGCTAGACAAAGTCATTTTGCAAAAGGATCTAGGTGACTAAAATGAATGTGTGTTCTTATTGACTCCGTTCTCTTTGAAGTGTTTTAAATCTTTTTTTTTTCCCCCTAAGTTTCAGCACTGTGTATGTCCACTACAAAATTGCATAACATTTCAATTAACATTTGTTTCCCTCTTTATCACACCAGACACTCTGAGTGTGTGGCATTAATTGAATCCACACCGAAAGACATCATGTTTCATTTTACAGGCAACACAAAGAGTAACTTCCTCAGAAAGTCCACACTTTATCTAGCTCAGGCTGTTCCACTGTAAACAATGAAAATGGACTAGTGCATTTCTGCACATGCAGACTGTTGCATGCTTACCAGCCATGCTATAGTGCTCCTTTTGTTATTAGAAAGCCAAGGCATTTTTAAAGCATTGTATCATTTCAATATGCGAATACCAAGCTTTCAACCTGGTATGCCTATCAGAATTTCTGGATAACCTGCTGACAGGTATCTGCAACTGCCATCCAATAACTTGGTAACCTACAAATGCCCTGCAAGACAGCTATAATTCAACCATGTACTACTGCAAAAAATGTCAGGACAGGAGCTTAACCACTGAATCATCATTTTAAAGAACAATAAATGACTTTGGAATGAGATAACAAACACCACAATTTTACTTTCAGTAACTTCCAAAAACGAAACACATCCCAGAAAGCAGGTTTGCTTGCTCATAAAAACTGAGAAAGACATTACCATGTTTGAATTTAATCTTTTCATTTTAAAAAGCTTACTTAGTACCAAACGGCGTAAGTAATAATATTGGTCCATCTCAGTTTCTCTTTACTGTCATACTGGAGACCTTGTATTTGAATTATCTAAAGCTTGAACTCGGTATCTCAACTAACAGTGTGCACAAGCATTTGCATGCAACTGTATGTTTAATTTCCATGTGCAATTACCATAACGTGCAATATCTAATTGTGGACTCAAATATCTAATTGACATGCATAATCTTGGTAATTCTAAATGCAAATTAGGCACACAATTATGACAATCAGACTCTGATGTCTGATTACAAAATTATAGGGCCAGAGCTCAACAGAAGAAGATGTGTCTTGTTACAGTAAAGAAGCATGGATGTGTTCAGTTGTAGAGGTATCTACAATCATTTTAGAAGTAGCTGAAATACATATCTTGGAGAAGAGAAGGCTCTGGGTAAACCTCATTGCAGCCTTCCAATGCTTGGAGGGGGACCGACTTCACGCAGCCTAATAGTGACAGGACTAAGGGGGAATGTCTTCAAACTAAAGGAAGAGAAATTTAGGTTAGATTTTAGGAAAAAATTATTTCCTCATAGGATGGTGAGGCACTGGCACAGCTGCCCAGAGTTGTGGAGGTGTTCAAGGCCAGGCTGGATGGAGACTTGGGCAGCCTGAGCTGGTTGGTGGCAACCAGCCCACGGCAGGGGGTTGGATCTCGGTGATCTTTAAGGTCCCTTCCAACCTAAGCTATTCTAGGGTTCTAAGATAACCCAAAGAGTGTGAAGAAAAATCCACTCATGTCTGTCAGCCGAGATAAGGTCCTTCCATGTATCTATGAGGGCTCATCAGTACGCATCTGAACAAATTAATTCCCCATCCACCTTCTACCTTTCTGTTTACCTTGTTAAAGTAATCTTATTTTTTCTTGATTGTAGGGCTTCTGCATCAGTAGCTTGAGTTATGCTTAAATTCCCAATTATACAAGGCTTTCAGCATTTTAATTAAAACCTGTTGTTGTGACAAGATGCTACTCAGTATTTGCAGTCCACTATACAGGTATCTTTTAATCTGATTTGAAATTACTAGAAATAATTTACCATTTGTTAGAATGCCATAATTAGATGGGGTTGCAGGACCATTTTTAGTCTAAAAGTGTAAGCATATATGAATAAAGTATTTTCTACAGATTCCGCATAGGAAGAGTTCACATACATGCAGTATAGTTTATACATTTATATCAGCTAACTACAATACTATTGTTTGACAAAGGTGAACTTCCTAGAGAAAAATATTGCTAATTAGTTAAAGATTTCTCCAGATTTTGTGTCTCTAATTGTTGCAAAACTACTGTTTCCCATTTTCATCCATGCATGCTAATATTTGAGATATACTCAGCAATGATTTATCAGATTTGTGAAGAGGATAAAGCAGTGAAAAAAAAACAAACAGGAACCTGTCAGGTAAGACAGTGACATTTACTGGCACCTCACAGGGAAGTTTACCAACACACACTAAGAGTTGATAAATCTGCATTAACATCTGTAAAATCCATATAAGCATCTTCTTATCTAGCATTAGTTGCTAGAACAATTACAGGTTAGCATGCTGTTGATTATTATCCAATTACTCATTTTCCTTAGCATGTTGTGTTGGTAGGTTGAATTTTTTTTTATTTTATTTTTTTTCAGATAAACAAATTCCAGATATGAAAAGCCAGAAGCTGATTTGTTGGTCAAAGAACTCAAGATTCAATGCAGCAAATTAAAAACAAGCTCCCTGTTAAACAAATTAGTTGCCTGGAGCTTTAATAGAAAACTTCAGAGCCACTTTCAGTGGTCTGATGCTAGCTAAAAGTTACAAGGGTCCAGAATGGCTAGTCATCTGTTAAAAAAATTGAAATGGATTTCAGTGAGCTTTTCCATTTTTGGTGTTGTGGACTTTTTCTTTTGTTTTGGGTTGGATTGGATTTTGCTGGTTTTGTTTTTTTTTTTTTTTTTTTTTTTACAGCTAAGCAATGCAGACAGCAATCCTTTTTGGAGATCTAAGACAGATAAATATAGAATTAAGCATGCTTAAATAATAATAAATATGCAAATTTTGTATTTACCAACTCCTTATTGGGAATTTCACCCAATCTTGTTACTGAACCAGTCTTCTAATTATTTAATTTCTGCTAACTGCATCTAGTAAAAGTTTACTAGAAATTAAATGCAACATCTGTCTATTTTTGTCTTCCAATTTATGCACGGGTAAGATCCCAACTTAGTTTGGAGTTATTGTGCCTATGTGTACATCTAGAAGATGATATATTTCATATGGAAGCGCTTATAGAGAAATGTCCTCAACCCATATATAGCATATTAAAAAAAACATATAAAAAAGGAATGCATATTGTAATATTGTTACTTTAAATCTGGAGTTACACTAAATCAGATTGTCATCCGATTCCTTTGGGGTAGGTAAATTGCAACATGGAGTTTCTCAAAGATGAAAACCTCTTGGCCCAAGAAAACCAGTATTAAAATAGGCAGTTCCACATGTTTGTAATTTGTGGAGAAAGTGCAGACGGTGACAGAACAGTGTCTGAACTATTTCCCACTCTTTTTTTAAATATGTGTATAGCAAATTGATACACTTTAAGGTAGCAGCTGTTTAATGCTAATGCCAAATTATAAATTAGTCTGGTAAAATTCAAATTCATATTACATGCTTTAGATTACTAAGCCACATTTAGGGTCACAGATTCATTTCTACCTCATTTATGCTACCCAGTGAACTTACAGACTTAATCTTTGTGATAAAGAGAACTTGAAGAAAGTTCTGCAAATCAAGAATATTTTACAATAGTACATCTCCACACCTCCAAAGAGAACCTCCAAGGCAGGTATACTTTGTTTCACAAAAAACAGTGCTGTGCTTTGAAAAAAAATTTGAAAGAAGCAGATGCCTGCCATATCACCTGTAAATTATAATTCAAAACTGAATTACTATAGTCTTTCATTGTAAAAATGAAAGCAGAAACACTATATGTTGGAAGAAGCCTTGGACTGGGATGTCTGCTTTGTGTCTTGGTAGAACTTGTGGTGTATATATATTAATGCCACTCACATCACAGTTATACATGAAGTTATAAGTTTGCCTTTTCTAAATATACAAAAATTGACTTGATTCAGTCAGGCTTCTCAAAAGGAGTATGCTTTCAGAAGTTAAAGCTGACAGAAATTCGATTATATCCACACTGCTTAGAAAGCTGTAACATAAGCTTTCATATAATCAAAGATTTGAGGGGAAAAAAAAAAAAGCCTGATCAAGACCAGTGGATGTTTCTAAACATAAGTAACTTTTCCTTGTTGATTGTTGACAGCATTAAAAAAGCCAACCTTAAAAAAAAAAAAAAAATGAAGTTGTTATACAAAGATTTACAACTCAAAACTGCAGTATGTGCAGTTCTTGAAGCTGGCAGGGAACAGATTTAGGTGCTTAGAATCATTACTTTTATCAACGTATCTTCACTCCTTATTAAAAGAAAACATTTTTTAAAATGTCATTATTAACATGTTGGAAATTCAGGTGAAAACCTATTTATTATCCAGCTATTCTTCCTTTTCCATAGTAAAAATGCATGAATATCTTAAATGTTAAAATTATTTACTATATATTTATATTTATTATGTATTATATAATGACATATCCGAATTACTTTATGCTCTTTAAAAACCTACTGCAATGCAGCAGATGGATAATAATACCATAATCAAGGAGTGATCTTGATCAAGTTACTCTCACAAGTGTGATGGGGCATTTAAAAAAATATTTCCTACTTTCACTATCCCAACTATCATGAAAATTGTATGTCTTTTCAAAATATTTATTTGGTTAAGCTGAATGTTACAAAGCTATATTACTCATGCTTTTGCTTTGCTGCTATTTTGCTTCTTTAGTAAAACAATTCAGGTTCATAAATTCTCTTCTGGGCTCCTTTATTACATAAATCAAGAAATAAGTGAGTAAACTCAACTTGTCACCTTAACTCATTAAAATGGCTGTGGGAAAAGAAAAGAGGGAAGGAAAGGGAAAAATACATACAACTATGACCTGCTATCTATCTCATATTTATTTTCAAGGGAAAGGTATCAATAACCATCTCACAAATATAAAAAAATGGAAAAAGATGACAGTTATTCTCCAAACCCTTGAATATATTATTCAACTTAAAGGCAAAGCAAAACACAAACTGACATCAGATTAAAAAAAAAAATAGTACTTAACTGGAAAGGATGTGGAAGCTTACTCTGAAGAACATGAAATTGTACTTAGCTCATAAAATCTGAGCATCATCTAAGTGGCTCAGAAACTTTTTATTTACTTAAATTAAAATAAATCTGTCATTAAGTAACATATGGACATATATTAATCAGCATTCTGATCAGTTGCAGAGTGAAGGAAATATCAGTATTTGGATGAATTACAGACAGTATATCTTGGGAATATATTTAAATCTTTAGCTTTTAGTCTAGAACACACAGCTTTCATATGGCTCATTCAATTCATCCAATAAAGTGCTGCTTTAGAAAACTACATGACAAATAAGGGTCTTCAACAGGAAATGATTAGAAACAATTCACATTGCTCCAAACAGCAACCAAATGCTACGTATGTATCCTAAAAATGAACAGTGAAGAACATAAGCACATTAAGGAAGTAACCCACGAAGAATAATTCCTGTGGAATGTTGGTGTATATTTAGGTGAAATAAGAAGAACCCATGTGAATAATACAGTAAAGTTTAGCAGGACCAGACCAAATTAATTTCATCTTGGCGTACATGAAAAGATCTAAGATAGACACACTTAGAAATGTGTTTTCATTGCTATATTTGCTACTTCCTGCAATGCCTCATTGACTGTTTTAGTAAAAATGAACTGTCATGCTGAACCCTCAGTGCAATTCAGTGCTGAGCTGAAACCCTTCTGGTCTGTCTTTAGTAGAAAAGACACAGACAAACTTTTAAGACACGGCAGCAATTTTGTATCATTTAGGCAAAAGCAAGACCCATTACCAGAGAAGTTCTGTAGTTAGAGGTGTGGCTTTAACAGCCTTTCAATATAAAATAACTTTTCAACTATCTTATTAAACACAGAATTTAATAATTTTATTTGGCATAAACCATCCTATCTTAACCTTCTAAGATGTGCAATGCAGTATTGCTTCTACAGAGCAACTGCACTCGAATGGCAGGCAATAAATCAAGCTTTAAACTGTAGATTCATTCTGTGATAGTCCTTCAAACAACACTTTCAATAAACAGTGTATTTTTATTTCCAAAAAAAAAAGTCAGTAGTATTTAATGCATTTGCACACACATTGAATTTTCTTGGATTAATACATTATTATTTTTACATGTCTGTTTGGAATAGTCACACTTTCAATTCATATACAATAATATCTGTTTCAACTTTAGTGTTAGTGTGACTTAAGAACACAATCTATTCCTCAGTCTTTTTCTTTTTAAGTGTGTTTTCAGTAATTTCCGTATTTTTCAATTAATATTAATCAATCTAAATAGTTAGATAGATATTTTTCTTCATATTGTGTCACACACAATTCCTTAGAAATGTCAAAAGTAGAATAATTAATTTATTAATTGCAAAAATGTAATCCATTTTACTAGGAAAAGGTCATCACAGCACATCTTAGGCAACGCAGCCTCTGTGTTGTTTTGTTCCTTTCATTCCTTACCTCTTTGTTGGTTCTGTCTGCTTGAACCAATGTTCCGTTCAGACACGGTTCTACATAGTGAAGTTCTTCATTATACTATTCAGAAAAATAAAAAGTATTATGAAAATTTAATTAAGAGCTTTGAAAGATACAATTTAATGATTTAGAACTGGAGGGAAGCATGCATATAAAGCAAGAAAAATTGGATTCAGTTCATTTTTAAAAACTGACCACAGACATTTTTTCTTTCTCATGCTTCTCAGTATCTCAGAGGTTTTGAATTTTTAAAAGGAGCATTCAATGGAACGGATACCAGTTCAGGTGGAGGTAATGTGTACTATACACACTAGCTGGCATAAATACCCTTCAAGCTGAAATCTGGATAATATTAAGAGATTAAGAGTTCAGATTTGATGCATCTCAGTCACAATTCCCAATTCTTTGTTGCATATTAAATAAAAAACTTGACAAATAATTGAAGCACTGGCTAACACACTTTGGAAGGCTAAAAGCAAAATAACTATGCTAAAAAGTCTGTGAGCTTGAATCCTGAATACATCAGGATTTAAGAGTCAGAATTTAAGTCAAGCAAAATAACTCATTGCACAATGATACATGAAGCTGTGACAGATCCTGAAACAATTCTCCGCTTATCTTTCAAGGTTGAAGTTAGACAGCCCAGATTCATTTTCAGAAACATCTTAAGAATTTAAATGAACAGTCTCATTTGCATTCAGTAGATCCAACAGAACTATTGACACTCGAGTGACTTGATTGAAAATCAACTTGTTTAAATCTTAAACCTTTCATTGCAGGTCAGATTAATTGATGCCTTCAAAAACTCTATTATATCCCTTGTAAAGATGTGATCTTCGCTTAATTCTTATTAATTTGATCTAAACTGGAAGTTACCACAGATCAAAGAGCCTTTGCATTTAAACTCTTGTTTTCACTTTTTCCCAGACTTTAAGTGAATCAGAATATCAGACAAGATATGAAGTTAAGCCAAAAACAATCAGGGATAGCATTTCCAATGATTAACGTATGCATTTACTCACTTGCTCCTCCATCTCAACAAGAATTAAAAAAAAGTCTTCCAACAATTCATTTCTGACTGTTGCTTACACAAGGTTCTTGGTCACTGCAAGACCTCATTTCTGCTGTGGCTGTGAATTTGATCAACTCCCTCTTCAATTTAACACCATCCCCCTTTGACTGTACAACATACGCATAAACACAGATCGCTGCAACCTGTTCCACAACGGACATCTGTCATCACCACTCATGTGAACAATGTACTATTGCCACACTAATTAATTAATTACATAATTACTGTTGCAAAGGGAAGAGCTTTTAATTAGAATTTCATCAAGTTATTCTTGAGGTGCTGTGTCAGACTCAGCCCTTAGCTATAAGGAAGTATATGCCCAGAGAAACTTACTTCCTACTATTGGATATATAGAACATTTACATCGGTATCTACAAAGTAGCTGGTTAAATGTTTAAAAACAAACCAAAATTCTAGAAAGGGATTTGTGCAAAATTTCTTTAGCAGGCTTGCATGCTTTTCTAATTATTTTATTCCCATCAGTGTTATTCCAATATATGAGAGCCTGCAGACATATCTATTGTTCCAAAGCTAATATGAAAACACAAGGCAGTGACAACTGAAACACCTGAGAGTCACTGGGAATGTCCTCTGTGCATCCCAGATCATAGCCATTCATTTGACTACTAAATGATGTACTTTTTGCTGCAGTCTCTTCAGACTGCTTTCCAGTCTGTCTCCTGACAGCCACCGCAAAATAGTAATGCAAAATCTGCAAAGCAACTCTCATTATAGACAAAAGTAAAAAAGTGCCTTCCATACTACTGAAATACAAAAAAACATCCCAATATTACACCACATGCTGAAAACCTGTAAAAGACACTGGCACACCAATCACTACTCCCAAGCTCTCTTGCTTTCACACCATTTTTTGTTTAACATGTTCTTCAATCAGTGTACTTCCTGGGCTTTTAGCATGATTTTGGTAGCTGTTTTTAGAAGCTAGAACAAAGGCATATTTTTCTTTATATGATACCAAGCACAGTCTGCAGTCAGCCAACATGCAATAAAGAATTACAGTCTTTTTCTCAGTCATGATCATTTCATGTATCTCATATATACCAGCAAAATATGAACTTTTAAATGCTGTATTAATACTCCTCTTTTTTTCCAGATCTATCAGTATCAGCAAACATCTGTCACAAGTTCCTACTCTATGAGAGCTTGCATTTAAGTAGCACAATTTCATTCTGCCCAGTTTCTACTAAATAGTAATTATATTATTTTTAATTAATTTAATTTAATATTATAATTAAATAGTCCAGACTTCTATTAAATAGTGTTTGGGTAACTCATAGCATCAGGCTATCTCTACAGACATACAGCTTGCACGGCTGCCAGCCACATCATAACCCAGACAGACGCCCAGTATCCTCACCCAGTGTCTTTATCATTATTATGTTGCACAGTATAAAGGATGTCCATACTGTCACAAAAAGATGTTTCAAGTCCCTTAGCAGTCTCATTCTACAGAATCAATAGAGGAAGAAGAACAATGTTCATTCTCACATAAGCAGTATAATTGCACAGACAGAACGTGGCTACAACTTTATTCTTATACTCATCCTTCTGAAACCTTGCCAAATTGTGACACTATTTGCATTTGTAGTAACCAATTCACCTTGCAAATATTACTGTAGAATATTTTAAGTAATCTGCCACTTACGGAAAAAAAAATGAATTATGCAGAATTAATATTTTATGTAGCAGTGTTCTCTGGATAACAAGAATAACCTGGATGTGCTCCATTTGTCAGTGCTTCTACAGATAGAAACAATAAGAAAAATGCTATCTGCTTTATATACTTTTTTTTCCCTTATATATATAAAAAAATACTACTAGATAGAAAAATTTACTGAACAAAATCATTTCAGTTTCCAAAGGAATTCCCCAAAACAGCAAACATCTTCCTAACTCAGTAAAAACTGAAAAAAGGGTGATACATCATGTGGAGCCAGTCAAGAAGAGTTTGCTGCTTAAACTGGCACATCTGGTTGGTAAGACTTTTAGTACAACTGTCAGCTTCAGTAAAATACTCAGCTTGTGTTTCAAGTACATATTAAAATTTGGTCTATTTGTAGAATATATTGCGGTATTATTAATGATAATTTTTTAAACTTATCAAACTTTCTTTCAGAGTAGAAGGAAAAAAAGGCATTCCAGAATTTTCTCAATCTAGAGGAAACCTCCACATACTTCTCACAAACTTACACAGCAATTTCAACTCAGTTCTGCAGTTTTTCTAGGACATGTAGAATTTCATATTTAAATGGATTTGCTTCTTGATGTTCAATAAAAGGCTTGTTACTAACTGCTGAGTTTGCCAGCAGTATGTGATACAGATCTGTTATTCCCTGGGCAAGGAGATTTTTGAAATAGAGATTTCTCCTTTAGTTCAAAGCTGTGAGTACTCAATTTTTATACCTATTACAAAATTCATCTACTTCAGTAGAAGACTACTTTCAGCTTTTCTGATATTTCTTAACGTTACACTGTACCATATCCATACATGCAACCATAGGAAATCATTATCACATTACAGATGTGATACCTGCACTGCTATAGCATAGAGGGTTAAATCTGTATATAGCCTGTGCTTCACTGAACAATGGAGAGAGAAGAATTAACATGGTTTACAATCTCCTCTTAAAACCTTAGCCTGCTTTAAGTATTTTATAATTTAAACACTTGAGGACACATTATTATTACTTTATTACTAGTATTAAAATATTTATTTATGTTTATTTGCTTTATTAATTTTTATTTTGCCAATCTAATTGTTTCTTTGCACAGCATAAAATAAATGAGTGGGCCAAAATCAGAACTGAGAAGAATCACAGATAGCTGCTGATTTATCTTGTATAATCAGATACCCATACTCTGAAAATATGAAATGTTGCTCTAAACCTATGCAAGTAGTTTGCATTTACTTCAGTTTATTCTTTGCTGTATTTCAGCAGTCTGGAACAAGATTCACAGAAACAAATAACTTTCATATTGTGTTGTGCAACAACACAGATAAAAGATTTCACACAGCTCAAGATATCCATTTCAGCCCACCCTAAGACCAAACAACGAAGCCAAACCTATTCCTTTAATTCTTGTTCAGGTATTTCCAAGCTTGTCCTAGCATTCCCACACACATACAAGCACAACCCATGGCTTGGAGCAGTTATATGGAGACTGACAGTTGGCTGCCTTCCCCTCGCTCAGTCTCCTGCCATGTTACCTACACAGAATCTGATTACTCAGGTCAGTTAAAAAATAGGTTTAAACATTCTGAATGAATACAAGGACTTAAACAGGACGATACAGAAAATACTTATAATGGAAAATTCAGCAAATTGAAACCAGGAACTACGCTACTGTGCCCCGAATGAACAAATAAAACTCCTCTAATATATTTTCCTAATATGGCGTGACAACAGCATTAAAATCGATTTGGCATTCTCAGCTCAGTTAATATTTTATTCTTTTAATGTAGAGTTTACATTTTTTGTAAAAGCATTTGAAAAATTTCAACATTGAACAGAATTAGTACTTCTTTTATGATAATATTGTTAATTTAATGCATGACTTGGAGTTAGGCTTCAAAGTAAATTGAAAAAATATGCCTTTTCTCTTGTTGCCAGCATCCCTTTCATGTGCCAGTAAACTGACCTTAAATTTTAACAAAGGCAGCACAAAATTTCTCTTGCAAAACAGGTTGTTTTGCAATTCAATCATCAGTCCAACAATTTCAGATAGATTTTCCAAACTGAACATGAAAACTGAAATGATTTTTAACATTATGTTTTTTGTGTTTACTCTCCGGAAAGACTTGCACTGAATTCTGCTTTCTTCTACTTAAAAGTTAGAAAGGTATTTTAGTGAAAAATCAAATGGGCATGGTGGATATGAATCAACTCAGTTAATGTATAGCTAGTAACTTTCAGGATTGGCAGGTTTTGTTTTGTTTCTCTATTTTACTGAATATTTTTAAGCGTTAATTGAATTTTTAATGATGTTAGTGTGTACTGATCATAACTCCCATTATCATTAATGAGAATTCTCAATTTCTTTTTGTGTACAGAATAGGGAAATGTATGACAACACAAAAAACAAACTAAATTCTTTTTAGAAACTTTTTGTACAGTGGAATATAGTAAAGGGAGAATAAAAAACTAACAGATTCGATCATCACAAATTTTGCACAAGTGCTTTTCAGACTTCAGTTCTCCATCTACTAAGCTCCACTCCCCATTCTTCTACTGATATATATAACTGTTTCTTCAATGCTCAATTTCTTTCCAAATTTGACCCTGGCTTACAGCAGTCTCACTTGTCCATAGAACAAAGATTTGAGACTGAGCTGCATTAGGGACGTATGATCTTTGTCACCCGATCGCCTTTTACAAGGTAACTCATTCCTGTTCCCACAATGCTGCTCTGTTTTCTCACTTATCAACCCTGACACTTTTTAAACAAGGCCTGCCTTCTTTCAACAGATAAATTATAAAACATCTTGCCTTTCTCTAATCTCATCTTCTCTTTTAGTAAACTTAAAAGTGTTCTCCCTTCTTTCCTGTAACAAACACAGAAGTTTCTCATCTGTTTGTGTAAACCTTCTGCTAGCTTCATTTTGCCTATAAATATCTTTAAGTCCTCTATCACATCTTTCACCACTATTTCCCCTTTATTTCCTTCTTTTCCTTCAAAATGCAGGCATGCTTTAGGGTGAGTGAACTCCTTAATCCATCTGACTCCTAATTCCTGACACACTTCCTCATAAGAGTCCTCCATTAATCACTGTGCGTAGTAAAGCCATACAATTGTTCAGGTTCAAAACTTTCACTTAATCTTACACACGTATTGCTTGTCCAGAATTATTCTGCCTCACAATTTCACCTGGGAAGAGAAGGAGATACTGCATTTTTCATCCCAGGTCTCTCAGAGCAGCCATCTAAACATTCATTTCAGGTATTGGCTGGTATCAGTGCTTCAAAAGTCACTTCTGCTGAGCATTAGTCACAGTACCCCTGGCTTTACTGCAGACCCTCAGTATACCTTCCTCTAACACATCACATTTTAAAGGGAGTCTGTAATGCAGTGCCAGCCTACCTGTGCCATTCCTCACAGAAAGGTTGGCTGCCCTCTCCACAGCACTGCTGTTAGCAGCTTGTTACATTTTCAAGCAAACAAATTGTGTGCTTTCTTTAAATTACCGCTTTTGCCTCGTGAGGAGACAGTGAGGGTTATTTTGTGATATTTAGTTCAAAACAACTCCTTAAAACCCTTCTTCCATATGACAGAATAACACCTCTCCCACTCACTGCCAATCCTGTCACAGCCTCCTCCATCTCTGCAGCACCTCTTTGTGAATAGTGAAAAGTGAACAGTTGCAGGGCCATATTTGCACAGCAACCATCCCACAAGTGTCCTACTAAAACTAAACATCTGAGCTGAAAAGAATAAAATTGCACTCTCACTCAGTACTCCTGCTTATTTCAACAAACAAACACATAATCACCCTGAAAGAAGCTATAGAATAGAAAAAAAACCAAAACCACAAAACCTTTAGATGAAGAAATCACCTAGTACACATGCTATAATTATCATAGTAATTACATCTCTTATTATAAGAATTTCCTGTACTACCGAGCAAGAGGGGTTGCAGTGTTGGGAGCTGTGGAAGGGGGCCATCAGCTGCCTTGTGCCACTGTGAATACTTTTTTATGCACAGCTCTGTTTAGTTTCAATTACAGTTTTAAAGATATGACATTACTTCATACTTAAGTGTATTGAAATATTTGTACATAGTACTATTACTTCAGCAAAAGGTTTGCTTTGGATCCTTGCTTCACATTCTTTGTTGTAGACGAACATTTTGTTTCTCCCAAAGTAAAAACAAATAAACAAACAAAAAACCAGAAAATCTCTTTCCATAAATATTTCATAGTCTTTCCACATCGCTTACAATAACTGTTATGAGTTCTAAAAAATCAGAGATTATACACTAAAAATGGCAAGTCAAATGTCTTAGTAATTACTTAGTTGACATGTTTTTACTACTTATTATGGTGGCTTTTTAAACTAACACTAATCACAGGTGTGTTGGAGGACAGTCTCGATGATTTGCTTTCATATTAATGGTATCATTTACTTTAGAATATAAAGGATGCTTTCTTTGCAACAAGGGAAAGCCAAAATCCTTGCATTTGATAGTTTAAAAACACTCTTAGGATTTAGATGCATGAGAAAACCACGTACTAATAAATTGTTTTATCATATTACTTAAAAGCAAAACAATATCCACAAAGGGAAAATTATTAAACTATCAATTCCTCCCCTGCCAAATCACAGTTGTGATGTCAGTTTAAGCCATGGTCAAACCATCCTTACCCACATCATTCTCATTATGTTTAAATAGCTGTAAAACCAGCCTCTTGTTATTTATTTAAAATGTGTGAATACTATTTGATACATCAAAACATTAGGTACTATTTATGATCTAAATTATCACTGTAAGTAAGCAGCAGTAATACCTCCCCATAAAGCTTCAAAAAACCCGTGCTGTTATTTGCAAAATATTGTCATATCATAGCATCAACATGGAAAAAATGTCCCAGAACTTAATAAATCTTTAAAGCTAAATATCAGGCACCACTTTTCAAACAGTTTTATAGATGACTAAACTGCACTTTTTGGGCAGTAGCATGTGGATTGACTTAGTTATCAATATTAAGTGTTGTGTTATAATTAGAAGAAAAATGTGAATATTAGAAATAAAAATGGTAGATTTAAAATAGGTCAGCAGAACGGTGGCATGCAGTGGGTTCTTATATTCATTAGCATGCTTTAGAGTTGTGGTTCATGAGCATCTCACATTTCTGAAACTCAATTAACTCGGTACACATACAATACATTTTTAATTCACACTGAGAAAAAAAAATAAAAATTGGGAGGTAAATTGACATTTTATCTTGCCATGCAAGCTTCAGCAAGAGCAAACATCTAATTCTATTAATTTTTACACAATCAGCATTTTGTATATTGCACTTTACTGAAGAATCTGTAAGATGAAAACAGTGGAGATAAAGAGAAAGAAATCCCCAAATTAGAAAGTAAGGTAATGTAAAAAGTGCAAACTACAAAACAGATTGCTATTCTTTGCCACTCCCAATCTTATGACAGCTTAAGGAGTTTTAGATTGCAACTCCTAGAAAACAAGAGTTTGAAAACACTGTCATCACCTGAAGAGGCTTGCATCAGAAAATCAGTTTGTCCAGTAGCTACAAATGCCATCTTATAACAATCACTTGCCTGAAGCATTTTTCAAGTTTACTGTGTGATGTAAAATACAATGGATGGCAACAAAAGATGGAAGAAAATAATGGAAGAAAAATCTGAGACACTCACAGCAATTATATTGAAGAAGTCGTCATCTCCAAGGGTATCCAAAATAGATGAAACTGTCTGTTTAGCGATAGTCAAGCGAAGTCCTTTCATACTGCCACTGACATCTACTAAAATTACCACATCTTTTGGAGAAGTTGCTGCTTGGATGTACCTAATATGAAATACAAAACATCTTGTTCCTTAAAATAATGAACTTTTTTAATTCCTCATTTCTTAAACATAATATACATCCATTGCCTACCATTTTCTATTTCTGCAGTCAAATGCAATAACTCCATTCTCATCAGGTTCCCATTTAATTCCTATTTAGACAAAGAGATGAAAAGATTAAATTACAACATTTTGCATGGTAACTGCTCAAAACATCTCTGTGATATTGTGGCAAAGCAGCATTTAACAGTTTCGTACTTCAATCAATCTCACAGTCAATGCTATTATAATACAGCAAATGCTGGAAAACAATAATGAAAGAGGACTGCCAGAAACAGTATGGCTTCCTCACTCGTTTTTAGCCTACTGTAAGGTGAAAACCTCCTCAATCTTTCCATGCTCATCATATTTTTGTCACCGAAGTAATATTGTACCTGGTCTCCAGTCCTGTCCAGATTCTAGACAGGCTGGCCAAGTTCCTTTCAAGCCATGAGTACTTACAGTTCATGGGTGATCTCAGCAGGTATTGCTATACAGCTATACTTGCTAACTTGATAATAGCCTGTACTTGCTTGCAGCTGCACTCACAGGCTGCACATTTTGTGTTTTGACCAGTCACTATGTCTAGTACCTCCAGGCTGTGAGTCAAGCAAAATATGGTAAAAACTCCTTTTTTTTTTTTTTTTTTAAAGAAGTTACAGCCTTTAAAATAAAGACATTTTCTATTCTTCCGTATCATACAGCTTGAGAACTCAGCCATAATCTAAAATTAATACAAACATAATATACATTCAGTTCAGCCCCTTTGAGACATATAGGCTTATAGTATAGTATGGAACAAATTAACCTTCAGATTTCAGGTCTAAAATCAAACCAACCAACCGTTTGTTGCTAAACTGTCAGCTAAAAGAACACTTCCGTCTATGAGAAGGAGTTATCTTAGGGGCTTATATTTTCAAATGAAAATTAGCAGAAAAAAAACTCAGAACGTTGAAAATGTTGATTAGGAATCTCTCTCTGAAAACTAGATAAGTAAAACCGAACCTCCAAGTATCTGTGAAACTACTGATTTGTGACAGTGTTCCATAGAAATGTGCAGCCATAGCATTCTTTATTGTTTCTCTGTAACCTCTATTATTCTTACCTGGATACTGTCTGAAAAATCCTTTTGCACTTCCAAAGTACTGCCAGATGAGAGAAGGGTCACGATCAAAATTATCAACAAACACCTTATTTAAGGATTCTGACCAATAAACTCCATTTACAATGGCTGGATCTAAGGAGAGAAAAAAACTGTTATCATCTTCAGTTTATTCAGTACCCTAAAATCCAGTAAGTGCAAAGTATTTCAGTTTCCTGTATCATTTAAGAGATTCAAAATACTTCCATAATGGAAGTATGGTTAAAATGACACATAGAAACCATGTACATTTTGTAGATAACTTACTTAAAATTGCTACGCAGGCCATTTATTTGGAACTCCTATATCACTTTTTTGGAGAACATAAATGAGTAAACCTAACGATTATTTATTTTCCCTAAATGCTTAGAACGTCTCATAGCAACATTTTATACATTTCTTTTAGTCTTCAATTCTGCAAGGTCAGTATTACTCTGTTTGAAAGTTCACTTGTGAGAACATAAAGTAAAATACTTCTTATTTCATACTTGGGTGAATAAATGGCATATACCAAACACAAAATCTTATAGCATATAACACTAATTGTGTTCAGAAAGCACTGGACCCAGATTTCACAACAACATCCTATTATTTTTGACCCCTAGAGAGAGAAGGAAAGAGAGAAAGAGAAGTACATAACAAATCCTTGATGTTGAAAATAAGTTATCTCTGTTTATTACATCCTAGTAACTCCCCCAGGCAGCAATTCCTGCAATCCCAGACTGCTCAAGTACATTTTTATGTTGCAGTTGGTTTTCAGGAGTAAATGAACACATCTAAAAAAGTTACTCAACTTCAAACTGTGATGTCAAATGTAGTTGACAGATGAGAAGCAATTAGGATATATTGCATTCTCAATTCAATCTGTACATGAAATCAGTAATGGAGGCAGCAATAAACAGAATTAAAACCACAGATGTATTATTTCATTTGTAGAAGTGTACATGCACACTAACATTTGTTCAAACATTTGAAATAATGCTTTCATTAACTCATGAAATAATGGTATTTCACTCATTTCAGAATGTGATCAGAAAGACTGATCAGAGTGATTTTAATGGAGTAAAGGTAAATTGTTATCTTTCCTTACACTCATCAAGAAAAACAGTACAAAAAGTGAAATGTCTGAGCTACATATCTTTAAGTATTACTTTCATCTAAATATTTTGGTCAAGAAAAGTCAAGGTCAAGAAAACAGATTTTGTTTTTAAAACATGTCTGGCATAGTTACTTGTTTCTCTAGAAGATGAAATATACATTTAAAATCCAATCAAATGTATCAAATGTCACCAGTCCAATGTACTTCTTCAATTTTGTCTAGCTGGCAAGAACCATTGTCTGGGTATTTCCAAGTCTCCAATAACAAGCTGCAAATGAGACATCAGGAATCAACTGTCAAGACTGCTATCATGTGATCTGTCATTAGTTTTCAGAAATATTTCAGCATTTCAAAATACTGATTGGGCTGAGATCCACTGTTCAGCATTTAAACATTAAATGAGAAATGATGTACTGAAGTGAGAATCCCTTTCTCAGTCCACTGCAATCTTATTCACATCTTCTGATGGAGAAACTGAATCACTGAGGTGTTTCTAGGAAAATCTTCTTGTAGGAACTGGAAGCTGTTCTCAGAATCAATAGGGCATTAAGTTCTCCATACACCCTTCAGTTACCAGTATGACTGAAAAGCCAAACTGATCCTAAATGGAATAATTACACCTTAACTTATATTTAAAATAATCTCTAGTGTTTCTTTGCAATTTGTATTTGAATCTCATTCCAACACTGCACATTTTACAATATTTCTTTGCAATATTGAGCAGATCAGGTATCTTCTATCCTGCATTCCTCAGAGGCTAAGCATTAATGCTCTTCCCTAGGTGATCTGTGCCACAGTGCCCTCAGTGAAGCAGAACCTTCACTTTGACTCCCCACTCAAAGATTATTTCCTTTGGATTCTATGTACACATCATCTCCATCAGATCATGAGACAAGCCTTGCTGTCCATGCTGTTAAGCTTTCAACTGAATCTAACATCCACCTACTGGCATTTAAAATACATATTTATGTAATAAATACATATATAAAGCTATTTTTAAAATGAATTTATATTAAATTATCCATAGCACCATGGTAGCAGATTACTTTTATTAGCCCATCCATGGGGTGCTGCTTACTGTGTTTTTATATATATATATATATATAGTATATATATATATAGTATATATAATATATATATATACACACACATTATGAATTAGAAAACTCCAGTGAAATACAACCATAAAAATTTTTCCTTGAACATGATTATTTGAGTCTATATTCTGCATTATGTTGACAGCTCTAAGCACTAATCATCCAAACGCTTGCTGATGACCTAAAATATTAATTCAATGACACTGAAACTAATAGGCTTTTTTTTTTTTTTTTTTTTTTTTGGTACTGAAAGAAGCATTAAGCAAGCATATTAAACAAGAGACTGCAATTAAAATGCAATCTGTGATGACCAGATTCCTTTAAAATTAATCCTGGTGGCAATTCACTACCTTCCTACAACCTGCGTATCTATTACACTGGCTGTTATTAATACAATATGCCAAGAGCAATTTATAAGTCACATTTTATGCATCACTTTTTTTTTTTTTTTTTTTTTTTTTTTTAAAGTAAATTAGGTCACAGTTTAATTCTTATTATACTGGAGGAAGAATAGAGCAGGAAAAAAAAAATTATCCACAGCACCAACTTCAGGCAGATAGCCCAGAAGTGGAAATCATCTCTCTCTGGATACTGTATCTGCAGGTAGAATGATTTCCAAACCAAACTCCTTGTTGTAAATTTGGTTATGTCTGATGAATGCATCTCTTTGAATTTGTACAATCCAAGATGCATCTGAGCTCTCAATTTATAGCCTCATTAAAATATTATCTGTTTCTAATAACAGATACATTATTATATTATGTGGTTCTGGGCAGTTCTTAGTTTTAGTAATTCTACTGACATTGCCCCAACTACTTCATTTGAAAAAGCATTGTTTTCATATTGCAGGTGAATGTCATCTGTATCCCCAAAACTGTTATGGAACTAAGTGCTTGTGAATATTTAGGAATCTGGGGGAGGGAAGAAAAAAAAAAAAAGAGGAGAATTTAATACGAATTATTTTTATTAATAATATTAACGAATTATTATTATTAATACGAATCATTTCTGTGATGTTATAGAGACAGATGTTCAAAGACAGTAAGTGCAAACAGTTTCAGCCACACGTCCTGAAATACAATTTCTGTTTGTGCTTCCTGGCAATAACAGGTAAATACAATTCAAGTATTTATTTTCCCCGGCCTCTTAGATGGGCTTGGTTGCAATAATATGGTGTTTTGTTCCACTGCTGTTTGTGTAGATATTTAATAAAAACTAGCCTCAAGAAAATAGGAACATTGACAGCAATGTGAAATATAAAGGTAAAATAACAGTATAACTGCATGTAACAATTAAACTGCTGTCATAGATACTGCTGACCTCAAGAAACAGGACTGAAGACTCAACAAAGGCAACCAAGGTGTGCAGATTTAAAGATGTACAACAGCATGACAAAGGTTAACGCTACAACAGAAAGTATTTTAATACAAAGAATTTGTAAAAATATCTACAGTGAGATAAGGCTACAGAAATAAAATAATAATACTCAATGCCTTTTGCTCTTTAGTTTTTCCTGTATAGAAAAATAAGGGAGATCTGCTGAGGAATTCAGTTACTATGAAAAAAATGCAGAATACTACCCTTTCTTTTCCATCGTCTGCTTTATTACCTAGAAAAATTGTTACCACTAAATCTTTGTTTTTTCCTCTAGCATATTGCCTTTGTAATGTGATCATTAATTTCTCAGGGAAAGCTGTCAAAGATTCTGGCATCCAAAATGGTGTTCTTCTTTGCAGCATCTGACCTCAAGGACAGCCCCTAACATTGCAGAGCTGTGCTGTCATACAATGAAGCAGTACAAGCACAGCCTATAGGAACAAGCACTGGAAAAGAATGCAAAATCCAGCACTTTTTTTGGCTCAAAGATAGCGACAATATTAGCATAGTTTTGATGACACTGACAACGTATTTAGTCTGGTCATATTTTAAAGAATAACAAAATCACATACTTTACTGGGACATACACCAACAATTGAATAATTATACTACTCAACGCTAATATGAATGCTTTTCAGGGTGGTCCAATATTCAAGAGCTGGGGCTGGATGCCAATTTTGGCAATTGCCTTTGCTTTATTCATTCTTCCCCAGCCTCCCCCTCTACTGGGTACTGTGGATGCATCGACTAACACATCAAAGCATCTGTAGACAAAAAAGAAAGTGCTTGCCTATTTTGCTTCATGTCCTGAGATCCACGAACCAATGATGTCAAAAATCACGCTCCCTTTTCATACATACATGGGGCGGTAAAGACTTCAAGTGCATGATTGCATAGAGACACAGTGGTAGCTATTTAGTTGTTTCAGCTTCCAACATTTCTCTAATAACACTTCTCTTTTCCTTTGAAACGGCAGTAGAAGAATTGGAATATTGCCAGATGTGTTTATTCTCACACTGAGTTTTATGGCGGATGTTTGGTTTTGTTTTTTTTTTTTTTTTTTTAATTTACTGAGTGAACAAGATGATCTGAGATTCAATTTTAGTCCACTTGCAATACAGGAGTACAGTGGTAAAGTCCTCCTAACACTAACTAATTTTGGAGGAGAGTTTCAGTCCTCACTTCTAGATTGCTGCCTACTGAATTATAAGAAAGTTCCTGCAGCAAAACAACTACCTTTGAGGATACCCATTCAGCGACTAACCTGGCCCTGCTCAACTTAAAATAGATATAACGGCTAAAAGCAACCAGTAGGAAGGTGAATATTTAAAGTGAACAATTACTATTATTATTTATTTATTTTTAATTGAAGGAGGAGTTTGGAGCAGAAGTCACACACTGTCCATCCCCAGATGAACTACCAACATTCTCCTGTAAGTGCTGCTGTCCCACAAGTTGAGCACATAGGGCAGTTACAGCTATCACTAATACATTTTAATTTATTTTAATTATATTAATTAAATTAAAATATTAATATTTTAATTTAATAAAAAGCCATAAAAAGCTGAGGAGAACTCAATTTGAAAGCTTCATAGTGATGAGAGAATCAAAGCATAAATTGATGTGACCACAGAAAACGGTATTTCTATATTTTTAAAAGAACGTACCCCTTTTCCACATTTTTGCAGGATATTAATTGAAAACTATGAAAACTGAAAGACAGCTAAGAAAATAACACTTGGCTGAGCTGGAGGATGCTATGGTATGACTGAGAAAAAGTGAAACACATGAAAAAATGCCCTTAGAAATAAATTTTCCAGGTAGGTAAGAGAAGACAAGTGCTCAGATCATGGGAATTAAATCAAATAGAGACTCTCTAGATACAACAATTTAATTGCAAAAACAAAATTAAAGACTGAAAAAACAGCCAGTTCTGAACAGATGGGAAGAAGAAATTTCTGAACAGGCTGATGGACCAGGAAATCTAAATCCGTACAAGTGGCAGGGCAGGAAAAAGCATCAGGACAAACAACACAGGAAGCCAGTGGAACATATTGCAAATTACAGGAAAAGAAAGCAAACATGACTGCTGCTAAATGAAGCCAACTGTGCTGTAAGATGTTTAATGCACAACATACCAGAAGAAGCAACTGTAGCAGAACTGTTGTCAAAGTGATATATGACAAAGCCAAGGTACAGCCTTTGAAATAGAAGTCATCCTTGCAGAAACTGCCCAAGGATAGACCTGCTCACAAAATTTTACTAAAACTGTTTAAAAATCAGCCATACAAACTGTAAATTTACAATTTACAATAAATGTAAGATTTCTGTTGTTTTGATAACCAGAGACATAGAACTACAGAAACGGGCTAACTTAGTTACACCACACAATGCAAGGAGGTCCTATAAGAAGAATTTGAATTAAAGTCCTTGTTAAAGTCCTTCCATCAGAACATGCCTGTTGTGCACAACAAATGGAGACATGAGAACCTTCAGAGGGTAATGCTGTGGTCTGTAAGATTAAACCACATACTAAATAATTTAAACATCTATTGATACATTCCCGGGAGTATCAACACTGTATGAATGTGTTAATTACCACCAATAAGAGCACTTATCTATTATCATGAACAAATAATTGCATTTCACTCTCTCAAGTCAATCTCCTCTTAATGCTGCTTTAAGAGCCTTTTGTGATTCTTTCTTCTTGCACAAAAGAACATTTGCACTATTGAGAAGAACGGAAGTTCTACTCAAACAAAAAGTTGGAAAAACCCTCACTGATATGACAAAGTTTGATTCAATACCTCTGAAGCTGACATTAAAACCTCATACTGAAAACACTGAGCAGACGAACAAATGCATCTTGGGACAAATACATTACAAAAACACTTATGGATTCTTAACATTATTTGCTCCTTTAGGAATGTGCCAAATAAAAGCTGCCAGAAAGACACCTAGATAAAGTACAGTGTAAAAATATCTTTGCAGGATTTTAGCCAAATGGTATTCTGAAACAGTTTACATTCTAGCCAAGCGTACTAATACTTGACCAGAAGAGCAGGCCTCCTTTTCTCCTCTTCACACTAAACAGATCCAAGAAAAATCTAAGATGAATCTGTGTTATGTGGCAGGATAGAGAGGGAAATATTTACTCTATTATAGAATACTAGACAAAATGAATAAAAAGCATCTCTGGAGAGACTTCTATGATTCTGTAAATGTCAATCTTCTCTACTCCATATTGAAAAAAAGCTACAATTTTTCCATTTCCTTTACAACCATTTATTCAAATGTTTTCTAATATTCAGCACTAAAGGTTTTCAGGAACCCAGATCTATTATGTCAATTACTTTTAGGTGTAAAGATAAAAATGTTCTCCCAACATAGTTCATGGGAGAAATAAAGTCTTGAAAAATCTTTAAGTAAAGAAAACAAACTGAAAAATAAATTCCCCAATGTATTTATAGGAGGTAAACTCAATCCACTGAGTTGTACTGAATGTATCCATTGAATGTATTGAATCATGAGAATTTTTTTCATTAATATACTCCACACTGAAAGCTCCCTTCAGTAAATTTCCTGGTTGTTATTTTAAGTCAATAACAGAACATATTTTGATTGTTTATTATCATTAAAATAATGAAAAACTTGTGTTTACAAGTAAGAAAACTTAGTGCACTGAAGGAGAACAAATCTGTTATAATTCATTTTCAGTGTTTTTTTTTTTTTTTTTTTTTTTTTTAAGTTATATTGCTCAGGAAAAGAGAGGGAATCAAGTTTCCACACCAGAAGCTACTGAAGAATGAAAGCCTTCAAGAGATTCTCCATAGAAAGACAAAGTAACTGCTTCTAGGACCAGACTATAGCTCCTTTGCTGAAGTTTCCAAAAGTTGCTTGGGTAGAATTTATTCCTAATTTATTCCTATTGTTAATGATGGAAAAAGAATTCTGTATCTTTCTGCAAACATATTTATTAAATAAAGAATGCCTGGCTTTGGCACTAACTTCTGCTTCAGACATGAAACTCATGTATAAGGCAACAACAACAACAAAAAACCAGCTTCTGTCTCACAAAATGAGTGCTAAGATGTTTAAGATGCTTTTCATTCAGTGATGCTGATTGTAAACAGGCCAGGAGAGAACCTGTCTCACTTGAGGCATGCTTGGATAAAATGGGTAATTTTCAAGATAATCAAAAGTGAAGCTGAAGTAACTTATCCAACTCACTTCCAATTAGCATCCCAAACATGTCATGCTTCCAAATCAGAGATGTTGAGATTGTGGAGAGTAATACTGCTTGAGTTAAAAACTATTTTAAAAGTCTCAACCAATCGCATCTTACTTCAGTTAGTTCTGGAACATCAGTTAGATCATTGATTCAAAGAGATGTTGCCAATACCTTGCTTCTTATCCATCCATTCTCATCCAATCATCAGTTACTTTTACTTTTGAGTTTCATTTACTTTATTCTTGGAAATATATATATATATATATATATATAATATATATATATATATATATATATATAGTAATTCACACTCTTGCCCTGCAAATGGTTAATGTGCCATTTCTGTCATTGGCCATTCCAATACTACATTATCTCGAAGTAAACCAAATTAGTTGCAAAAGTGTGGGAAAAATTCAGTTTGAACATACAAACCTGAGATACTTTCCTGCAGAGGTAAATCAGCAGAACCCAGTGTGAGTTCATGGTCATGAACACTGAGGCAACAGGGATCCCTGTGCTCACACTCAGCTTATTCATGCAACATATCCAGGTACGTGCAGTGCACAGCAATATCAAGGTACCCATTCTGGTGCTGGAAGTCAATGAGCTGAACTAGCATGGCAGAGCATAAGCTAACAAGGATCCTTGTAACAGGATTCATTATCTGCAGGAGCCTTGCTAATGCTCTCAATTGAGGTCCAATGCATGTTGTGGATGTGCCATTATATATGTGTTACCGCATATATGGGTTAACACAGACCCAAATGAATGGTAGGAGCAGCATTAAGTAGCTGCTACTTCCACCTCTTTAACACAGGAGCTGAAATACTGACTCCACAGCTTCCATCCAACCATCAGACAAGCTAATACTCACCAGAAAAAAAGCGTAATAAAGAAAATGGAAAGATGAAAGAAGACCGAGTAATTTTCTACCATTATAGATCAGTGGCAAATTGTTATTACCGTCTTCCTTCAGGAAGTAACAAGGACGTATGGAAGACATCATGATTAATAGAGGTTCTCAGGTCAAAAAGTCTCTTAAAACTATACCTAAGATTGTGCACATTAGCAAACCTTCATAGGCTCACATTTGTCAAAAGAAAAAGCCCAACCCCAAGTAACTAAGCAACAGCTGCTGAATAAGGAGTGGTAGAGAATAGGGCTTTTAATATAAAAACCTAATGTTACCGTGTAGCTTGTATCTGACATCTAGTTGCCATGGTGATATGGATGTACTAGAAATATATAGATTAGATCCACAACCAGAGACACAGACTAGGATACAAGAAAGATAAAGCACAGTACACATCTTGCACGGTGATGCCAGCATTTCCAAAAGGCTTGTTGTTCAGTACAGAGAATTAAAAAACTAGTTCTGTGAAGCAAAAGCCTTTTGCAAGAACAAAGCAGCAGTCCAAAGAGACTCTGGGAATTGGATCTGAGGCAGAATTTGAGCAAAACCAGACGGAACAAGTAGAGAAGTCTGTGTATCTTTGTCCAATAGCCAGTAAGAATTAAAACAAAGAAATATGGGAAGATAGGAAATTCTATGCAACCTTGACTAAATCAGACTAACAAAATTCCTTTTAAATTAAACAATGACCAAAGTTAGGAAGACAGTGCAAACACTGTCCTGAAGATCTTAAAATGTGAAGACAAACAATTCAAGGGAAGGATTTCAAAACATAAATATAGTAGCCCAGGACAATATGTGGCTATCACTGTTTAAATAACAGTTCCAGGATGTTGAATTTTCAGAAGCATAGTCCATAAAATCATATACGACAGTGACAGACAAGATTTTATTTCTTAATTTCACACCTTGCAGGAAAGTGGTTTTATGTATCTGCTAGTTGCAGATTATAGCCTTTCTGCATCACTTGAGAAATGAATTTTTTTTGGTTCTAATATTCTAGATAATAGGTAATTTTGATTTTGACAGCCTCTTGGAAGGAGTTGATAGGAAAGTATGACTGAGCAATATTCATGGCTCTTTTTAAGTAGCAAATTGAAAAAGTCTCTTAATCAAAAATGGTTGTGGTTCATCATGTTTCAATATCTTCTAGAGAAGGCTCTATTACATGCAGTAGACTTTTTCCTATGCAATCAAAACTTTTGGTAACAGCCTGCATTTATTGACTTGTAGTGCCTAAACTCATCCTTTGACACACGGCTAAAATCATGCACTGGAAATGCCATTTGACACAAATTATATTCTTTACCTATCTTTAAAGTGATCATGCAAAACTTGAAGAAAATTTGTGAAGTCTCAGTTTGAAATCTACTTTTGCAGTGCTTCTAGTACTGAGAAGTAAACATAGAAATCAGAGAAGCACAGACTAGATGTGATGCTTTTGTTACTACAGATACTGAGTTCAGAATTATTCAAAGCTGCATTGCATTCATACATTCTGTAAATCATTTAAGTATTTGCGATGCAATTAAGTATAAAGATTGCAAGACAGAGATGAAGAAACAACTGCAAGAAGAAAACATCTACAACCCAGAAAATAATATGAGAGCATACAAATAATTGCTTTTCTGTTTTCTATAATCATCATCATCAGGCACAAAGCTTTTAAACAAAGGCTTAAGTCACGTGATACAACCTCTAATTTCAACAGCCATAAAATCGTAGGGGATGAGGAGACAAAGGCACAAAAGACAGGACAGACATCTTACAAATAATTGTGTCATGCTCAAAGCTCTGAGAGAAAGAGATAAAGCCTATTTTTGTAGAAGTGTATCATGAGCCAGTGTGGAAAAAAAAAATACGTTAATAAATGTACTTAATCATGGAAGAATGCTAATTCTAGGCTCTCCTGTAGGAAAGCACCTGAACTGTGAAAATAATGAGAACAATAATAAAAATTGACTAGGAGTACATAGAAAAATATAGGATATTTAGTCTTGTCTCTAAAATGAGTGAAGCCCAAGAATATTTCAGGTCATGTAAGACATTTTTTAATCACTTTAATAAACCCATACTACTTAGGAATGCTTACTGTTAGACTCAAAAGGGTTGCTAATAATTAAATGTATTTCAGATCCAATGGCATAGAATTATTCTCAGTCAGATATTAATGATAGGAAAAAAAAAACATATTTTGGCTACTTTAAGTAAGGTAAGGATTTTTTTTGTCATTGTTCACATACTGTTGAACTTTTAATTGTAATTTATATCCATGAATCTTTATTTTATTTCTTTATGTGCTGATGACACAGTTTGCAACTCTCAGCAGCAATTTACGTGCTGTATGTTTGTTAGTTGACATAAACCATATCCCATGTTGACAGAAATGCTTGAAAATATTCATAGTCTGCAGCATCCATCAGAAGAACTCTGCAGTTGTGGAAAGTACTAATAAAATCCCTTCCTATACTTCAAAAAGAGAAAAATAGCAGTTATACCATAGGATGAGGATGGAAAGTCCAACAGACAGAAGACAGACATACAGACTTCTCTAGGTTAAAATGTATTGTTTTCATTTTTCAAAGTAGTAGATTATCTCTTGGATTGTGTATAATTTATGTATAATTTATAAAAATTCACAAATTTTTGTTATTATTTTGTTGTTCTTAGACTCTGTGAGTGAATACACAGCATCATCTTGCACTAAGGCTATTCCATTATCCAAATATGCCTGGGTAGATATTCAACAACCTACAATCCAAGGTCATAATTTTAATTATATTTTTTTATCATTTTTATATACCTCAAATAACCAGGATTCGAGGAATGAATATTTTACATGTTCATGTCCAAGCTGTTTCCCAGCTTCCCTACAAAGTTCATCCCTTAAAATACATTTCCTAACCTAACTATGAAACAGTGATGAAGTATGTGGATAGCTACAAAAGTATTGTCTCCTACTGATTTACTTGAAAACTACAACAGATACAAAAAGCACAGTAACACTACTTGACAGAGAAAATTCTCAGCTGCAAAATACTGTTTTTCAACAGAGTCACAACCGTTAGCTAATTTGTGCAGATGACTTGATCACACTAAAGTAGCTCCTTCCTATTTTATGATGTTGGTTCAGTGTCAGAAAAATCTTTTTTTTTTTTTATACTGGAAGACGGTAATGAAATATCAGACCAAGTTGTACAAAAAAATAATGTCAACATGAAAAGGAAACCACAGTAAGGAGTGTGCTAGAAGTTCACGTAACCTCCTTAAATTAAACTGCACTGTATAAGGAAAAAGTTGAAATAGTGTAATAGTGTAAATCCCATTCTCTGTTATAAATGAAAGCTGGATAGTACCTTTCCAGATCTTACACTTCCGAGGATATTTTATATTTTCTTTTGACATATCATTACTAAAATCAGTAATTGATTCTAACACATTTCCTTCTTCCTGCACAGAGCACTTTCTCCCTGAAGCAAAATCCTCTGCCTCTTAGTTAGGGCAGTTATTGATATCAAGTCTCTACTGTAGGAAAAATTTAAATAACTATCTGCTCATGTCCAGGCACTGACACTATTTCAGCTTGAGCAACAAGGAAGGTTCTTTTTTGTGCCTTCTTGGATCAGAAAGCCATTTAGAAAATGATTACTGTAGACTTTACTGTACACAGTCATGTTAATATGCCCCTTTTGTGCGTTCCCCCTACATCCTGCTTTTCCACATGCCAATCATCATTTCACCTGGGGCATTTCAAAGACATCAATCAATTCTCTTCCCAGAGTTTTAGGAATTAATTATTTCAAGCTAAGAGCAGACATTTTACCAAGCAAATTAATCTGAACAGATATCATTATAAATCAAACAAGGAAGAAAATTTTCCAACACTGAATCTGTTCAGAACAAACTTATTCATTTGTACAGCTAAGGTAATTTCAGCTTGTGTGCATCGAGAAAAAGTAGCATTTAAGTATTCATGCAACATTCACCCCAGGAGTTCAGTAGGAGTAAAACATGAAAAGCCCAAGCTAAAAATGTAAATGGCAGTTCCACAAAACTTTTAAGCATAGCCTTCCATCTCCCCACACATAGCACAGTAGTTTAGCAAGCATTAGATTTTAAGACCCTGGAAATCAATGGAACATAACTGTTTGTGGGGAGGTGCTGTGCTGAAGAGTCCCAGATTACCGAGTCTCATCTAATACTGTTGCAAGGGTCACAGAGTTTAACATGAGAAATTGTGCCTCAGGCTACGTGATGGAATCTCACTGGAAGCAAACTATGGGAAAGCAAGCAAGCACTATAATACTGGCGTACAAAAATATGTCTCTTGAAAGCTATATGTCATGCACTGCACAAAAGGAGGACAGTGCAGCGCTGCAATCTAGCTGTCTCTGGATATGAAGCAAAATAAAGACATTAACCTTGGGCTGTACCTTAATAAATTACAATTACTGAGGGTCAGATCTTGGTAACTTTTTTGCAGAACTATGCTCATATAACCATATTTGTTCATATTTCCATGCAGTACTCCAATGAATTAAGCATATGTGCGAAGATCCATTCTGCTAACAGACTACACAACTTAACACCATGTAGCACAGATGTACCTGTGTGTCATTTCCTCTGACATTGGGTGGTGATGTACACAAAAGTATATTAAAAATTATTAGGAGCTCTCAGAATTTGGAAATGTGTTGCTTATCTGGATAGTAAGTTTGGACTCTTCCTTCTTGCAAAGCTGTAGAATGCATTTAATTCCCCTGTCAGCTGTGCTAATAGAGTGAAGGTTTATCCACTAGGAAGTATTCCTCCATTATAAAATTTAGTGAGTTAAACAAGATTATATACTGTAAACCAGAAATGAGTACAAAGGAAAAACTCCCATTAGCTTAAATCAACTTATGTAAGCCTATTTCCTCTCTACTGCCAAAAGTAATTATTTGTCTTCTCTTGTTTCTCTTTAGCGCAAAGTTAGACATGCTGCTCAAGATGCATCTGATCCCAGCAGAGAGCACCGTTTTCCCTAGCTTACCTCCATTGGCACATCCATGTCCTCTGCCATCTCCCAAAAGCTACTGCCCAAAGGTAGGTAATAAAGTCACACAATTACCCCCACACTAGTTCTGTCAAAATGCTTCTAATTCCACTCTTCCAGGAAAAAAAATGCTGATCTGACTAATTAAACCAGCTTTGGGAAGAGCTTACAGAACAGCTCATGACAGCTGGTCTGAACCAGGGCAGTAATACCCAGGAAGGACAAGTAGCAGAGGGCAGGAATTTCTTACCCCCAGTAAGCTGCAGCTGATACCAAACATCCATCTATACTTTAAGACACTTGATAATTCATTATAGTTATTCATCTTCCAAAAAAAAAAAAGAAAGAAGAGGAGAAAGAAGAGAAAGAAGAGAAAGAAGAGAAAGAAGAGAAAGAAGAGAAAGAAGAGAAAGAAGAGAAAGAAGAGAAAGAAGAGAAAGAAGAGAAAGAAGAGAAAGAAGAGAAAGAAGAGAAAGAAGAGAAAGAAGAGAAAGAAGAGAAAGAAGAGAAAGAAGAGAAAGAAGAGAAAGAAGAGAAAGAAGAGAAAGAAAAATAAAGAAAGCCTTCACATAGTGTGTAGTCCAGAGAAGTTCAAGCTAGACCTAGTTCCAATTGAAAATGAAATTTCAGGGTAGAAAACAAGTTTTCCTGTTGGCAGGAAAAAATTGTTCCCTTTTAGAGAACAAATGAAAAGATCTCTATGAAGAGAAAACTAGAATTATGCAACTTCACCTTGTTGGTACAATAGTAGGCCTGGAGAATGTTGTTCAATCTTTGTGTCATCTTGAGGAGAAAAACATGGGAAACTGAGGTAGTAGATATCCAACCAGAAAAGTGAAACAGACTTCATCTAAAAATGTTGGTTTTCCTCTTCCAAAGAAGACATGAAGATTTTCTTCCTTTCAGAGAGATATTTTAATCTAGATTACATTCAAAGGCAGATCTACTGTGAATATTTTACGATGTGACATATTTAAAAATGAATAGTATTTTTATAGTTGGAAAACCTTAGGCACAGAAGTCTTTCCCTAGGTCTAAATTTCAGAGAAGAAACAATAATACTAAATACATACACCCTAAACAGAGATTCAGCAAAGACAGAACAGTCTTCTTCTATCCAACTGTGATAAAACATTTAGTTTTGTTATTCTGTTTCCACTGTAAAAGGCTTGCATGCATCACTTCACATTTCATTGTGTTCATTTGTATCTAAAGATCTGAGTCAGCTCCTGTTTACCAATTTAAAAAAACAAACTAGTCAATGCAATCAAATTAGAGAGGTATGCACCTAAGACTCACAGAATCACAGAATTGTAGGGGTTGGAAGGGACCTCCAGAGATCATCGAGTCCAACCCCCCTGCCAAAGCAGGTTCCCTACACCAGGTCGCACAGGTAGGCGTCCAGGTGGGTCTTGAATATCTCCAGAGAAGGAGACTCCACAACCCCCCTGGGCAGTCTGTTCCAGTGCTCCGTCACCCTCACCGTAAAGAAGTCCTTACCACATTCGTGCGAAACTTCCTATGCTGCAGTTTCTGGCCGTTTCCCCTCGTCCTGTCTCCACACACTGCTGAAAAGAGTCTGGCCTCACCACTCTGCCCCCCACACCTCAGATATTTATAGACCTGGATCAGGTCCCTTCTCAGTCTTCTTTTCTCAAGGCTAAACAGACCCAGTTCACTCAGCCTTTCTTCATAGGGGAGATGCTCCAGGCCCTTCACAATCTTTGTTGGCCCTCCGCTGGACTCTTTCCAAGAGATCCCTGTCTCACTTGTACTGGGGAACCCAGAACTAGATACAGTACTCCAGATGAGACCTTACCAGGTCCGAGTAGAGAGGGAGGATCATCTCCCTCGACCTGCTGGCCACGCTCTTTTTAATGCGCCCCAGAATGCCATTGGCCTTTTTGGCCACGAGGGCACACTGCTGGCTCATGGCCAACCTGTTGTCCACCAGGACACCCAGGTCCCTCTCCGCAGAGCTCCTCTTCAGCAGGTCATCCCCCAAATTGTACCGGTGCATGCAATTATTCCTCCCTAGATGCAAGACTCTACACTTGCTTTTATTAAACCTCATACTATCTCTGTCATTCCTAACCAGTGGCTGCAAACACTGAAGTTCTTAAAATCCCAAATCCTAGTTATAATAATAACTAGAGATGGTTTAAAAACAAAACAAACACTTAAGAAAACATGATGCATCCATTGTCCTTATAAACCAGTAATAATTATTACACTGTAGAGTTACTCTGATAATGTTCTGCAATTTCAAATCTCAGAAACATTCAAGGACCACTGGAGTAATTCCCCAGAAATAGAAAAATATTAACAAGTCTTCCAGGCAAATAGGTGTCTGTTTTGATATGTCTACATAGTCTCCTGTAACATTCCTAGGGAGCTGATTTCAGCTGATATTGAGAAAATGCATTTATCAACATCCTTCTGAATGTTGCAGATTTTATGAAATACATGAGCATCTGAAATCCTGCTGAGTGTAACCTCTGGTACAGTACTGTGCTGTGCTTCACTTTTCAACAGGTCCCATATTTTGGAATTTTGAAGCATGTGTAATCAGGATACATCCACTCTGGCTTTGGTTTTCATTTGCATTCTTCTGCAATCCAAAAGATTGGGGAAAATAGTTGGAACAGTATCACATTATTTAGCCAGGTGCTTATAAACCTATTCCAAGAGCTGGAAAAAATTCTGAGCATGCTGAGCATAAACTCAATAGAAGAAACTATGTAATTACTGAGCACAACTTTAAGGAAATAATATGGCGTGACCTAGACTTAGAAAAATAAAAAATGAATATTTTCTAAAGCTCAGATACAGCATATACTTTGGACAAAGTCTTCACTTAAAATTCTACTTTCTATCTGCATTCTTATACTGACAAAAGATAAGATTCTGATATATTTTTCCTCTATATTCATATATTCACAATGTAATATCAGATTTGAGTTTCTGAAGCTTTCCTTTATCATCTCCTTGCATACATAAATCCATTACAGAATCCCACTCCTTTGCTACTGGCAACACTATTGCCAGAAATTATGTTCTTCATGGATGGATGCCAGAAAGCCTAACCCATGTTCCAACTGCCTATTTCTTAATTTTATATGTATACATATTACATTCCCAGGTTCTTCTAAACACACTGGTAGCATCTCAGAAAGTAATTAAGCAAACGTTGAAACTATGTAAACTTAAAATCGTTAATAATTTTTATTAATTTCTTTCCTAATTGCAGTTTAAAATACATCAACTGATATGTAAAAAGATACATTCTTCCAAAGATAATCAATTATATTCAAATTCATTCTAAATTAATACCTGAGTGTTAAACAATGAATGTAAGAGATGAAAACTTGCTTTGATACCAAATATATAACATATGTAAATAAATTTCATTAAATAATATTAGCAATACTTAAAAAACTCAACAACTGAATTAGGCAGCCCTCTATACACAATTGTGCTCACGCCTGGCTTTTTCACTTAGTAAGGCATTGTCCAAATGGGATTCAGATTGACTGTGTGCTTTCCAAAACTGAAAATTTTTCTTTTAAATTTTCCTTCCTTCCTCCTCCATCTATGAATGCTGTATGATACAGCTGATTAATTCACTGAAGAACTTTTACCCTTGCTTTGTCAGAAATCTATACACAGCTGATAATTGATGTTTACCAAATTCCAGGATGGAACTACAGCTTACTGTTTGCTAAGAGAGTTATCACAGAACTTCTTACTTAATCTTAGTTATGTATTCATTGTTTGAAAGAAAATTGTCTTGCTAATCCTATACCTACAGGCAATTAATACACTCATGCTTAAAGTGGAGAAACAGAATGTACTGATAGATTTAGAATCCCAGTATTTTAGTATTTCAAAAGCAAAAATATTATCAGAAGCTGTCATTTTCAGGAAAAATGAAGGTGGTGAATTTCATTAAAATGTTCAGTTTGAATGAATCTCCAGCCATGCTGTAAAACAGCTTTGAGCTAGGAGGGGTCTCTCCATGTTGGGATAAGGGATATTCATCTGCATGATGAATTCATGAGCAAAATCATACAACTTTTTTTTTTCTTTTTCCCCTGAACTCCTTCAGTACACTGTCATTGTGGAAATGCCAAAATTATTTTTTCTGAGCCTCATCACTTTATAGGAGAGAGGATCAAACCACATAAGACCACACAAAAACACATCAATAATCAGACTAACTCTTCACATTTTACAGTCATGTCAAACTCGAAAGTACTGAAAAGCAAAATTGAGCGATTTACTTTTTCTTCTCTGCCTGTAGTAGGCCCATGCAATCTGTACTCAAAGATGGCACCAAAGTTATTAATACGACAAATCAAGTTGGCAGTCTTTTGTTTCAGCTCATTTTTCCCTTCAAAAAGCTCATGTTAAATTTTAATTTCATGGCTGTGATATTTATGGCATTTGAATTTTCTTGATTTCATCATCATGTCATGAAATTTGTTTTTTCTTTATGTTTTCAGAGCCTAAAGTTGATTATTTCCTTAGAATGGTAATTATTTGTCTTATTACCATTCACATTTTTAATCTTTTCTATGCAGATACTAAAAGAGTCAGAAGATATTTAAATAAGAGCAGTTGTATTTATGTCCCATGGTTTTAAGCCAATCTCATTAGAGCTTAGTCAGGGACTGTGAACATTCAGTTTAGTAATTCTACAGCTGGAAAGGATCATCATGATCACGCAAGCTGACCAGGCCAAAGTTTTTCCCTAAACTAATTCTAGACAATGTATTATTTAAAAAATAAACAAAAAGAATCTGGTCTTGATTAAGATCTTCCAGACAGAAGAAAAAAAAACAACCTTCTCATAGACCACTGCAAATTGCTTAAATGATTAACTATCTTCATAAAAACAACAACAAAAAATGCACCTCCATAGTTCAACTGAGTCCAATTTCATTTTTTAAAATGGTGGCAACCAGATTTCCATTTTATTAGAAATCAACTACTTAATCCTCTAATTTCTTTTGTCTAAGTTAAAATAACTGAGCTCCAGAAGTCTTTTGGACTAAGGCACGTTCTTCAACTCTGTGGTGAGTCCTCTGTCTATCCTCTGAACACAAAGCAAAATACAAAAAAAAAAAAAAAAGCTACAAAGTTTAGAATTAGCTGACAAATATAAAATTCATTTTTCTAGGCTGACTTGAGAGTCTTGTGTTTAAAAATTCAAGGGTCACACTGCTTTAAACTATAAGCTTTGGCTGTGGTTTTGCCTATTAACTACATAAAATAGAATATAACTTGGAAACAAATAACTGACATTTTCTAGAGTAATAGATGTTCAGATACGTAGTTGTAAACCTATCAATATCTACCTCCTGTAACCTACGGCTAGGATTTGATTGAATTGTTATCATACCACTGCATTACAGAACTTGAGAAATGGACAATGAAAAATGCAAGTATACAGCCCTCTTCTTCAAGGCCAACGTTTCCAGACATTTTCAGTCTCCAAACTGGGACCATCATGTCCATACGTATGGAAAATGTCAGCAAGAAACCAGATTTCAGCAGTTGGAATACATTTAAATGATAAAAAACGTGTTTCTGCAGCTGCTTAAAGTAACAATTATGGCTGGTTTGAATTAGATGAAGTGAAAACAGGAATCATCACAGAGTTCTATCTCCCACATCTCTGAAGGCAGACCCTACATTAGAGGCCAAAACAAGATGCAACAAGCCCTTTGATTTTGCTCTTATCTGCAATTAATCAGCATATAAAAATGGATTCTATACATAGCATCAGGCTAGTTTGCTTCTCCAGAGTATGACTGCCTATATACATATACAGGCAGTCATATATATATATATGTATGTATGTATATATATGTGTGTGTGTGTATGTATATGTATATATATGTACCCCTTTTTCTTTTTTCCTTTTTGATTTTGTTTAGTAAGGATGTTAATACATATAAAAATTCTAGAATTGATTAATTTATAGACAACCTCTATTAAGCTAATAATAGAGCTTTCACAACACAAACAACTTAGTAGTTTTAGAACCTTCAAAGATTTTCTAAATCTTCTAAAAATATTCCATATTAATCATTTCATAGACTTTCTAAAGATCACTGGGAAGCTTTGTTATTTGGAAATCTCTACTTAAGGCATTCTTTTGAAGACTTACACAATTTTTGGCTTGTTTGAGATTCATAATTTATAAGACAAACTGCCATTTCAATCACTTCTGCACGCCCAACCTACCTAAGAACTACTTATTCCATTTGTGATACACAATGTCCTTGCATAAATTAAAACAATTGCTAGCCTGGACTGAATTACAAGGAAAGCATTTAATATATTTTTAGCTGTATTTTATCATAGTTAAAAGAAGGAAGAGGAACCAGATAATGAGATTAGGCAGCTCTCTACTGACTAATGACAAATACTCTGCAGACATGATTTAGAAACGTCTGTGCTTCACTTTTTCTTTATTATTATTATGTGCATTGCAAAAAATAGACAAGTGCTGCGTAAGTGCCATGAAATTACAAAATTTTGTTTCCTGAAGTACAAAAGGAAAATGAGCACACATGTATCTGAGTTCAATTTATCTTCCCAATTTCAGGCCTTAGTCCATCATTCCTAAGACCATCAAATGCAGTTTTTTGTTAGTACCATGTGCTATACAGCACCTATGAAAAGTAGCCAGAGTAGCAGAAATTTCAGCATAGCTTATTATTCCTAAATATGAACTGAAAACTCACATCAACTATTGTATATAGTCAAATACCGACATAATTATTCCCACTTGCTTGAAAGCAAAATGCTAAAAAGATGTTCTAACTCATAGGAAAGAGAATGCAACTGGTAAGCATTGATGTAAGAACCACTCAAGTGATTTGAAGAAACTGAAAAGAAATTTGTAATAAACATTCTGCCATATTGTATGGGAGAATTCATGCAAGTCTAATATACAAACTCTTGGCCATATTAAATTGCTAATGACTTTGACAGTTTTGTAAAATATTTTGTTCCGTGGCATGCTTTTAATATTCTTCTGGTAAGATTTCAGAACTGCAAACCGTAAAATGAACACAATACACTGCCCATTAAAAGTTTCAGTTTATAAGCAAAAAAGTTCCTAATTTACGGTTGGCTAAAGGAACGATAAAATAAAACAATTCTTATCTTACCTTTATTATACATATTGGTTGGTACTTGGACGTCACTCAGACTGATATTTACAGGCAAGTTATTGAAGTGGTCATTTGGCACTAGAATGAACTCCTTTCCCAGCTCCAGATAGTTCCCTTCTTCATCTCTTTCATTTATAAGCACAGCATTGAAGTACTCATACTGCAACAGAAACCCACATTCAGTATTCTGAATTTGCAATCAATATAAAAATATAAGGAAGCTCAAATACTTTGATGTATGTATTAATCCATTGATTAATGTTTAAGCATCTCTCTCTTTAGAATTGAAAACCAAGAAATTTTTATTACCTCTCAGATTCCCTCTATACTCCTCATACAGGTATATTTTCAAAATCAATTAGAGATTTATCAATATATCTCATGGAAACCCCATAATTACCTCAGATCTCTGCCTGCCCTGAAAATCTTACAAGCACCCCAATTAGCCCTTTGAACATACGTAACTATATA
The DNA here is from genome assembly GCF_905368555.1 of Meleagris gallopavo. Classification (NCBI taxonomy): domain Eukaryota; kingdom Metazoa; phylum Chordata; class Aves; order Galliformes; family Phasianidae; genus Meleagris; species Meleagris gallopavo. The sequence goes on along the minus strand of NC_139417.1, from coordinate 7,304,609 downwards.
CACTATATTTAACACAAAGGATTCTACACTTAAATCATTTGCTGGATAGCTATCTAACTGTTCAGCTTATTTTCATCATTTCAAGAACTGCTATCAGAGCAGAACCTGGGCCTTGACAGGCTAAAAGCATTTCTACTTCACAGGAATATTAACTAAACCAGTGATAACAAATTTTCATAGGCCTTTGTCTCCTCAAACTGTTGCTGCTTTCCCAATATGTACTGACTGACGTTTCCTAATGGAAAACATTCACTTTGTGCTGAACCTTACATAAGCACATCACTGTAGGTTTTGTAAAGTCATGCATACTCTAACATGGATGCATAAACTTAGCAGTGTCTTATTTTGAAACGAAATTATTGTTTGACTGTTTACAGATTCCTGGAGAGTATTTGGCCTATTTTGTACTGAACTATAACTAGATAAGCAAAAGCAATTTAGATAAAATTATTGATTTTTTTTATGACCTAGATTTACAAAAATTCTATCAAGCTTTGAAGGCAACAAACAGATTAGAGTACTTTTTAACCTCCCAAACGTCCTTAAACCCCTAGGCAACAGTTTTATGATCTATTTCTTAATTGAAACAGACCAAAGGACAGTGTCTTTGAAGAATCTCACTAACTTAAATCCCAGTGTCTGCCTTAACTACCCATTTGACTGGAAGTCAATGTAAATAATATGAATCTATAAAATCATAGATTGCATATAACCTACAAAACTTTTACAAGGATAAATATACAATACCATTTACAAAGCCAGAACAGATCAGCAAGTACAAAAACTTCAAAGGCGTTTCATGAGCACTGCTTCTCAGTGTGATATGCAACTCAATTTATGAACAAAAATTACAAAAAATCTTAAAATCAGTATGTGTCCATTAAATACACGGAGGCTTTTATGGCAAAATTTCCATATCTCTTTCAGTTTTATTTTCAGTGTTCAATATATAGAATCATAGAATTGCTCAGGTTGGAAAAGAGTTAAAGATCATTAAGTCCAACTGCAACCTAACCATACTACCCTAGCGACCCTTTGCTAAATCATGTCCCTGAGCACCACATCCAAATGATTTTCAAACACATCCAGGGATGTAGTTGGTACTTTAGATGAAAGTAGAATAAAAAAAGAAATCCTATAGCTAGATACTAAGTGCCTGTGAAAGAGAAATATACAGACAAGCTTGATATTCCCCCATCTCTAATCATATAAAATGGACAAAATGTATCAATATTTGAAAATCAATCTTAATGAAAAAAATCTGTCACAATTAAATTTACTTAAGTGCTTTATTCTGAGATGAACCAAATAATGATCTGCTGCAAATATGCCATAAATATACACAACTACTGAAACTTAAATTCCTGGGGGAGGGGAACATCAGAAAAATTTAGTTTCAGTATTTTGTTTATTTGTTGTTACTGCTGTTTCCTGCTCTTGCCCCTGCCCTGCAATTCTAGAAGTAGTGATAAAGAAAAGACTGTAGATATAATTTGCTTAAAGCTGTCTTTTCATTAACTTTGGGAATTAATGCATTCATTATGAGAATTATCCCAAACCCACTGGGAAGATATCACATTTGTACATTTAGTTCTTCCCACAGCAAAAGGATGAAGAAATATAATAATGTACAAGAAATACAGTTCTTACTCTGTCTGGGAGAAGCCTTCTCCACCTGTGTTTCCTACCCAAGTTTACCAGGGATGATTAACCACACTGTATGCATGCTGCCCACATGTGACAGGAGCTGTTTCAATTTCCCTTTCTGCAAAAGCCAGAGACAGCTGGCAGAAGACTTGAGAGCCCAAGTCAGATTTCTAATCTCAGGAAGAAATAGAATATTAGTTCCAACATTAAACCATGCACTAATGACTGCTGTAAAAAAAAAAAAAAAAAAAAAATCCAACACTAAGCAAGGAAGTAAGCCACATAGCTTTTTCATATTATAGTAGATAGTACAGTAAATCTGGAGGAAAAGCTGGCACAGAGAGTAAAGTGATAAATATACTTTCAAATAAGAATGTCAGAGTATATTTTACATGCAAAGCATAGCAATAATCTCTTAAAGAACATTATTTCCTTGCATTCTATTGGTTATTTCCTTTTCCAAAGGAATTAATTAGTAGACATTTTTCTTCGTCATGTTCTGTAAGTAGCAAGGCTAACCAAGTATTAAAAATCGTTATATTTTAAATAAATTAAATCAATCATTTCACAATTAAGAGCATTCAGAATTGTTATTTTAATTGATACAGTATTCACTGATTTATTGGTCAAAAACTGTATTATCTCTTTTCAACTCTATAAACATATACAGAATTATATTATCTGAGTTTTTAAAGTAAATCATAACACAAAATCATCCTAATTTTATAACAAAGGATGAAAAAACAGGAAAATATCCCCTTCCCTTTTGCCCAAATGAGAAGTCTACAAATATAACAAATTTCAGACAGTCCTGAAAGTTCTGAAACACTCGGTAATATACACAGCTAAAAAATACCTCTTTTGAAAAAAACTCAGCATGTAGGCAGAGCCGTTATACAGTGGCTTGTAGTGCAAATTTTGCTTCCAAGGAAATTATGGAATGTGACAGCTGAAAGGCAGTAGAAGGAAAATTAAAAATAAAAATTGGAGAAAAAGTAGTGAAGCAAATCCATCCGGCATTCTGACACCGCATTTAAGATAATGCCCAAGGGAAAGAGGATAAAGTCCTGTTTGCTGACAACACAAATACTCTACCTGCTAAGCTCTAAAAGAAAATGGCTTCAATTTAATCTTGTCAATTGAGGTCAATCTTTGATGTAACCTTAACTCAGTGAGTTCTGAGTGTGCACAGTGTTACATGCCAAGAAGATATTAGTCTAATAAATAACAAAACAATTATCTAGGTTAGGAGCACATCCTGGCTTTGCTGTGATTTGGCCAACAGACGAGCTTACACTAACTGTATGCACGGACTTGTGTGGTGAGCAGTGAACTAAAGAAAAAGCGCTCAAAGAAAATTTCATTCACATAATATAGCACACACATCTCAAGATCTGCGTATGAACACTCACATATATTCAAACTTGCACTTAAGCAGGCACACTGGGTTCCTTTGTTCTGTTTATTTTTACAAGCACTGTCCTTGGCAGCATCATTATCACTCTGAATGTTTTGTCAAACATTTTAAAATCCCCTGATAGTGTAACGAACAAGACCTAGATCAAGGCCGTAAAATTAGAGAGAATTGGGAATCTCAGTTCCCATGTGTCACCATTCTTTTACCCTTGCGAAGAAAGTCTCCCCATGTAAGCCAATCTACACTGATCAGTAGTGCTCACCAGTGCTCAAAGCAAGCGTCTGGATCACTCTTCCTCAGCAAGGAGCTGGGTATATTTGAGAGACATCACAAAGAATCATATTGCTGACACAGACTGCAGAACGCTGGCTGCTCTGATATAGTGAAATAATAATAGGAGGCAGACACCTGGGGGACTATTAGGAGGTCGATCAGAAAATTATTTTACAGGTTCATTCAGAATTACTGGAAAAGGCAAGCTTTGTTTTAAATCACCATGTGGCAGCCGCAATCCAAAGATATATGCAGTCTGTTTTCTGAGGATAGCTGTCACAGACTGAGGACAAGGATGATAAAAATTAACTCCAGAAGTGGAAGTGCAAGAGTTTCAGCTAGCAAAGAGAACCTCAGGGTTAGGCTGCAGGGGAGAATTGATCAGTAAAGCAATAAACAAACTTGGCAGTTGCTTCAGTTTAGCCACTTAGTTCAGCCTAATAACTAAACAAGCACCTTGACTATAACGGATACTTTGCTGAGACAATACATCAGTAATTTAAGTATAATACCAAAAAAAACAATATATTGTCATGCATAAATGTAGATCTGTGCAAACTTTTAAAAGACTGACATTCCCTACTTCCACTTATGTTTATCTTATTGTAAATCAGTACCTCATGATGCTTATGTTATTAATCGAACGCTTTTTAAGATTGTACAGAGGATATATTTCTCTAAATGTAAATCTTTACTGTTTCACTTAAAAGACACATTATTTTGCAAATTGCCTTTGTGAATCAGAGAGTACCTGGCACATAATAATAAACACTTTTCAGATGGCTCTCTTTCTAACAAGAAAGTGAATTTGCTTTTATTGGTATGAAACAATGCACTTTACAATTTTAGATCGATGTATTTTTTTTTTTTTTCCTATAATACAGAAATTATTATAGCAAGACAGCATAAAATCCTCTGTTCACAGAGCAGTGAGGAAGGTGTGAGAATGCTACAAGAAATGATTTGCCCCGATGGTTCAGAACTATAGCAATTATTGGGGTTACGCTAATAATTTTTAATTATGCAAGAATCCTTTTTACAGCATTTCTGCAAACATATCATTCAGGTAAATACAAAGATGGAGGTCTCTGGAAGATACTAAATCAAGCAACAGTTACAGCATTTGCGTGAACCTCAAATAGCAGAGAAAGTGAAAAAGGAACAAATGTTAAGGAAACTGAAGAAGAAAATCAGCATTAAATGGCACAGACATTTGAATATCTATGAGACTTTCAACACAACAGGTACTATCATAAGTTTAAAGGATGAAAGATTCCTCTTCTCAAGACTGACAAGCAGAAGCTCTCTCTGAAAGGGCAGATATGCAAAAGCAAAAATAAAAAATGAAGTGAGTCATTCTTTCTGAGGGAGACTTTCTACTACAGAACACACATTGACAGCAGTCTCTACTGAATGTGTGTTTCAATGCACATTAATTTCCAGAGCTCAAAAAGTCTCTTTTGACAGTTGTCCACTAAGGAGAATTTCTGTTTTAAAGCATGTGATTAAAGCTCTTGTATTCAAGTACTCAGTCTGATGTTTACCAAAAAAAAGCATAAAAGGTCACAAAAGCAAACTGCCTCATATACTAAAGTCTACTCTGAATTTTAAAAAGCTTTTAAAGTTGAGAGAGCTGGCATCTCCTTCATTTGCTGGAAGTTGCAATCTTTATCATTTCTGATTATTCCATGGAAGCTCTTACTTGCTTCTCTGGAGGGACTTCCAATGCCTATTTATTCTTTTTAATGCCTTTATCCAACATCAAAGCTCAGAAACCACCTGAGATTGGAAATGCTGTGACCAGAGCACTCTCTCTAATTTCAGGAATACAGAAATGTTACTTGGATCCTCACAAAAACAACTGGCCTACCTTCCTACACAATCAGATTAAGATGACCTTTCCCCAGGCTGTCCATTCCTCCCCAGCATGATTACGCCATTAAAATTGTATTAAAATGGGATAAATAATTAACATTTTATTACAGTAAAAAAATCAATTATACCAGCATGCAAACTGATAATGCAACAAGGTTTCAGAGGTCTTGTAAAAATTAACTGATTCACTGAAAATGGCAAATAACAAGTAATTACAATGGCTATTTTAAGTGATCTGCTGAAGTTCAAGAGAGCCACTGTGACTGTATGATTCAGATGGTAAGTCTCCTTTCCTTTAAAGATCAAGACTTTTTATTTGTCACAAGACAGCAAAAACTCATTTATCACTCTTGAAGCTAATAAACACAAGAAGGATGAAAGACTTTACGTCCTTCATTGGACTTTCAGTTTGAAACTTGGAACCTTTGCATCACAAGACTTACTGGAGATCCAATGCTTTTACTCTCTCTAGGAGTGTTCAATGTTCATTTTCATATACATAAAAGCCTCTCAGGGAATATTTTCTTCTATACAGCACAACAAATATCCGCTGTGTGTCAACTTCTCTTTTCTCCTAAGCCCATGGATGTGTGTTAAAAGACAGCAGTTACATAGATGAACAATTTCAGGGCTGGTTATCATGCTTGGACAGAGTCAGAATGAGCCATGGAAGCAATTGCTTGAACATTTCTAGAGCAATTTTAAGTAAAAATTTCATGACTTGCAACCATCTTATAACCAGAATATAAAAATGGTCAATTCTGTGCATTTGTGAAGGCTGAGTGTTTCAGAACTGCATAATTACCACAGACTGCAGAAAGCCTTATTCCCTGCCAATGAGCTTATACTTTAATACCATGAAACAGTAACAGAGCAAAATTCTCCAACCTGGAAAATCCTCCAGTACAGCAGCGTGGCTCTGTTTGATAAGGCTTATCATGTGGCACATATTGCTGAGTGAGAATGACAGGAATCCTTCTGGGGCTGGGGCACACCTGACACGCTCCCCTTCCAGCTCTGCTGCTCTGGCTCTGCACTGCTGAGAGGAACTGCAGCACATCCCACTGCTGAGGGCCGTGGGGAGCTCCTCTCACTGCCTCCAGCTCAGAAATACACCGACAGCAGAGACTCGTTTTTATTGCTAATAAAATGAGCATCGCCAGCCATTATTTAAGCCACACTTTGGAAGAAGGAGCAATCTTTTCAAAAGGACAAGGCTTGCGTAAGAGCAAAGAAAAATACAGTAGTATGTGGCACTTGAGGATGCTGAACCATTTGTATCAAGTTTGCCATTACTTCCACCCCTACAGTAGTGGTGATCTCCCCTTTGCAGATTTGGAAAACAGTGATACAACTGACACAGTAAACACTGAGTACATTAATAGTGTACTTCAGAACATCAGAACCCCCCTTTACTACGTCCTATTTCAATCTGAGATTAAAAGTACCACCCCTTTGATGTGGGTGAGACCAAAATGCAGGTTCAAAGCATGGCATCCTGCCATGTTGCTGGGATGCCTAGGGAGAAGAGTGCCATAAAATCTCTGCTGTTCTATACTTATTTTCAAAAAGGTGGTGGTAAGGAGAAGCATTCATTCTTGGTCAGCAACTAGGGAATAAAAAAAAAAAAAGTAAAAGTGAATCCTGAGCGATTTTTACAACAGGATTAACTTCTGGCTTCTTCTGGCCATGCTCAGGGTATAAGGTTATGCATGTTATAAACTTAAACAGTATTTTGAAGATTGTTGGCACGTTTAAAAAGTGCATGAAGTACAATTTAGAGTTTGTTATATTTGCTCTCAGAATCCAATTCTGAAGAAAGCTTGCACTGCACTGAGCAAGCCAATTGTCAACGGATTTCTCCTCTTTAAAGTCTTTAACTCAAATATTCCTGAAATCAGTTGTATGGGATTAATCTCTTTACACAAGTTATACTATTTGTACATCTTGGAAGATAAAAACAAAACAAAACCCGATTCCCAGACTTAATACAGTTTTCTTTACTACCTAGAACCACAGGCCTTCTCCATTTCTCTTAAACTCCCCGTAGATCATATCAAGCTAGTGAACAGGCAAGAATCAACCACTTCTATAAAATAATTCAGTAAAAGGATATTCCACAAAAGAATAGGATAATGGCAGAATTGCTTCAAAATCAGTGCAGTAATGTTTGCTAATGGTTTCCAGCTTATCATAAGATACCTTGTTAATGACATTCAGTGTGACATTAAAAAAAAATTCCAAACAATTTAGAATGTACCACAGATTTTATTTTTTTAAAAAGCAAACTATTTCACAAGATAAGGTGAAAAGTTTAAAGTGAAATCGGTGTAGTTCTGTGCGTGTTCAGCTCATATGACACGGGCAGGCTGATGACAACCTCAAGGCTGCTTCTAATTATCAGCAGGGACATATCTGACTTCTGTGTGCTTTTCTGCAATCACACACTCTAAGTACCTCATTCCAACTTCCAAGTAGGAAGAAAAAAATATTTCTCAAGCTCTGCATCTTCTCTATCTTGCATGAGAATCAACTTGAACTCAGAACCTTCCTAGTCAAAGGCATGCATGTAAAGCTGCTCTCAGTGAGAGCTGTACTGTCTCCTGAAACCACGCTCGGGGATAGTACAGAGACTATATACAGTGTTAGGTAGGAGGTTAATAACTATTCCTAACAAAACAGAAAGTAACAGGCAGTTTACACACAGCAGTCTACAACATTTGAACATGAACTGCAGCTCAGGCTGAATTAAACCTTGTACTTCACCAGATTTTTTTTCTTATCAACAGGGGATAATCAAAATAATTAGATACCAAAGAACTAGAACAGAACAAATTTTCATGGGGCTCACTGCAATCTAAGGTTTGTTTTGCTACTCCTAACCACCTACCATACATGCAGGAGATTAAATTAATATTATTGACTACACAAAGGAAAGCAAAAGAACACGTGCAACATTACTGAATTTATTTGGGAGTAAAGTGAGAGATGAGATGTTGAGCAAATGAATGTATACAAATCCTCTTCAAATGATTAATGACTCTCTCATGGAAAATAGAAATTTGGTCAGCTAAGCCTGCAGTTGAAATAACAAGACCATGTTGATGAGTTAATTTAATAAAAGAAACATACGTCTCCAGAGTCACAGAGTTCTCAAGGAGATGGTGGGGGACACAGGGGGAGGGAAGAGTGGCATCCATTTTGCTCATAATTAGAACTTCAAGCATTTTTAAAAAAATGTCATGAAGAAAAACTTGGTCAATAAAATAACTATTCCACAAGCAAAATAAATAAATAAATAAATAAACTAAGCCTAGTTACAGTTTGTAAAATTTCCTCCTATGTGCAAAAACATCGGAGTATCACCAATTCCAAGTTGTGTTATGAGAACTCCTCAAACTTGCAGGCTACACTAAGAACAGTGTGCATTATGATGGGGTTACTATTGAAGTGCAAATAATACTTCTCCCCTTCCTTACAGTATTGGTTTACATTGATCGCATGAATCAAATTTACAAAGATACATGAACAAAATATTTTTGCATGTCATACTCAAAGCTTTTTCTTGACTTCATTCAACAAACATGAGTTCCTGTTATAGAAACAGGACTATACAAGCCATAAAATGCCATTTTATATTAGCCTGTGAAATAAGCTAGGATAGAACTGCTGGTGGAAAAGAGTGGGAGTACACTAACAATTTGGGTATTGCAAAAGATTGCATGGGTAAAACAAACAGCAGTGTACTACTCATTTCCCTAATTTGTGCAGATAAGGAAATGGTACGGTCCAATGGCTAAGATCATAAAATACAAATCTCTATATTTTCAGCTTTTAACCATTTTTCCATATCAAGCAAAGGCAGAATAATGATAAATATAACAGCAGTAATGAAATGCATTATATAAATTGAGCTTGTCAGAGCAATATCATGAAGCTATTTGGAATCTGTACTATTGTTTCTCTACTATATTAAAATCTGAGTTATTCATGGAACCATTTACGGGTAAGCTATTTGAACTACAGATTGTTGCTGTTGTACTCTTATACAAAACTTCAGAGACAACAGGCAAACCACAGCACAGTGCAAGGCTATGTGAAAGCAATTGCAAAGACCATTCAGATTTTCAGAACCATTACCATTTTCCACGATCCAGCTGAAATCTGTGAGGCATTTTTATCTGTTTTGAATTAAAATGAATTAACACTTTTAGAAAAGCTGGTCAGGTAAAGCAAGGCAACCAGAAGTATCTGGATGATGGGGCAAATGGCAGTTTTGCAAATCACTATCCCACAATCCAGCATGCTTCCCAGGTTGTTTACAGGTGTAGTAAGTGCAAGCTAAAACGCACCACATGAAGTGGTCAGCGGAGGTTTTTAGAGCAGCAGTGGGCAGGGGCAGCCCTGGAAGGCTGCACAGTGTCCGTGCATTTCCTTCAGCTGGACAGGATAGATTACACGCATAGCAGCCCCTCAGCCATCTAAACAAATTAAAAACTAGTTTGTAGCAATCCTTGGATACTCTTTCTAAACATCCCAATTTCCTATTTTACTGCTCTCTTCCTGTCTCTGGTAAAAAAATAAATTGAAAACAAGATATGAGAGGGAATATGTTGCTCAGACACAAATGAGTCTAAAATGCTCATCTTGGAAAAAAAAAAAAAGAAAAAAAACATGAAGAGTCCTTCATTCTTACCAGATGTTTATCTAAGGTTCCATTTCTTTTGTTACCAGGACATCATATGAAGAACAATGTTTAAGGACACGCACACAGTTTTTTCCCCTCACTTGTTATTAATCTTCTACTGGAAAACACATTATATAGATACATAAATTCCTATGTGTTTGACTACATCGATGGAGAAGAACTGAATGTAAAAAGACCATACAAGTTCTTAATTATGATTTACAGAAAATCACAGAATCATTGAGTTTGGAAAAACAACTAAGATCTAGTCCAACCATCAACCCACACCTGCAACCACTCTAGACCACATCTCTCAGTGACATCTATTCTTCTCTTGAAAAGCCTGAGGGGTGGTGACTCCACTGCTTCCTTGGGCAGCCTGTTACAATCCTGTATTTCCTTTCATCTTTTGCTGCAGAAACAAAGATTACTGTAAATGCATATGCTTATTAAAATGATCCCCCAGTTTTGCATGTGTTGGCTCTGAGCTCGTTGCCAAAGCTAAACCAATATTCTTAAAAATATAATTGCACTTAATGTTCTAAATGGTGCTTCTAATGGGTAATTATGCCCATGCTTTCTGGATTTTATATCTATGTCAATAATGACGCGCAGCATTAATAGTCTTCCCTGAAAAAGACAGGTTACAGCCATTACAATTCAGTGTCATCTAAAAAAAGTACAACCAATTGGAGAAAGTATTTAAATAATGAAAAGTTCATAAGGCTGACTCAGAGATCATTAATTCAGTTTTCCCAGACTTCAGTTTGCTATATGGATGACATGCTACATACAGATTGCAAGGGAGAAATTAGACTAGATACTGTTACGCTCTCCACCAACTGTCAGAAAAAAAGATCCTCCCTCCTACATAAGGTGCTATGAAAGCACTTTGGTTAGCAAGCAGTTTATCATTAGCTATTTCGCTGTCATAATATATGGACTGACTAGACCACACAGGGATTTGAACAATACATACAATGTATCATGAAAAAGCCCTGAAATGTAATACGCATCTCAACCATTTACTGATCTGAAGTTTAAACAAACAGAGACCTAAACCAGACTTATAAACTTTGGTGACAAAATATATTTTTAAAAGCAGAAGGATTTATACTAATGGATACCATTCAGATGTCCAACATAGCACATATCTTAAGTCAGAAATATACCATGGATAATTTCTCAGCAAACATTCAGGTACTTAAAGCATAAATCTGAGCTTAGGTTTACCTGAGCTCATGCTCTATGCTGAGGCTGAAAACGTGCAGGGTTTGTACACAGTAAAGCTGACTGAGAATAATGAAACAGCGTCTCTACAATCTCACCAATTCCCATTTTGAATATTACTGTATTTAGAAAGTTTTACAACAGGAAGACTTATTATTAATACAGGATTATTTTCTAATCAGAGAAAAGTCTCTACTTAAATATCTATAAGTAGAGACATCCTGTATTTTAACTTTACAATTGACATGTGCATTTGTCAGTATCTTGGCTTCAGTTAGATAGTGACAAACCATAAATGCTTTTAGGAAATGAAACATTATTAAAAAAAAAAAAAGAAGAAACAGCAAAATATCTCTCTTGCTGTTTCTTGCCATACAGAAACTTCAAAATCATTGAGACAGTGGTTGCAGCAGCTAAAAACAATAGCCGTTGCCATCTCTAGAACTGTTTAAGATCAAGCTGGATGGGGTCTTGGGCAGGCTGATATAGTGCCTGATTTAGTGGCGGCAACCCTGCCTACAGCTGAGGGTTGGAACTAGATCTCTGATATCCCTTCCAAGCTGACCCTTCTATTCTATGATCTTGGTACATGTATGGGACTAAGGAGCTGATCCAAAATGATACCATTTTGATGGACAGAAGAACTAAGAGGGTTTCCAACTGCATTTTTTATTCCCACACCACTCCTAAATCTTCTGTATGAGGGTGCCTGGAAGGTGAAATGATTTTGATGCTCAATGCTTCTGTGCTGCAGTAGTTCTAACATTTTCTAGGTATTTCGAGTATTTGCAGTAGCCAGAGAGGAAACTGCATTCCTAACCTCCACTAAGGACATCTAGAAAGATAACAGGATGATTCAAGGCTCACGTATTCAATAAATTTTTCTGTGCTTCCTGCTCAATATAACACACAGCACCGACACCTCAGTGTCAAAATTCAAGCTTGAAGTTGGGATTTCTGAGCCTCCCTGTAATTACTGAACGTTAGGTCTTCGTGAGTCAAATATTGACTAATGGGAAAAGAGAAGACAGCCCTTTGAAGATCTCTGCAAAAGGCAATAAAGAAAGATCACCTCACCAGCTTTTTTCTGGTTAGTTCCAATATTTGCATTTCTCACACATTTGTATTTCCTATGGCAGTACTTATGCTTCTCATTACACTGTTGCTCAATATTTCATTAGATCTGCTTAAGGCATATTAGGTGACAAATGGTGAAGAGTATCAACCACTTGTTTCTTTCCTACAGCTATTCTTCCCAAATTTATTTTAGATAAAACACAGATCTATCTGAAGCAGCAAATATATCTATTACCACAATGCCAGAAGTAAAACCTTGGGCAAGTCAGATAAAATTAGAAACAACTTTTTTTTTTTTATATCCATCTTACTGGAGACTCAGCACTTGAGGCTTTGCTACTAACTGCAAATCAGAAGGTCAACACACTTCAAGAAAGAATCATCAAATTCTAAAATACTATTTCTGAAACTAAGTTTTCTTTTCCACTTCAACACAACAGCAAATTATTTTTCTTGGATTTAGAAAACAATCAAGCATATCTATATGCTTCCATAATGAAATCTTGCAGAAGTGTTTTGCTTTTTTTTTTTCAGTAGATAATGATTTTTAAGCATCTTGCTCAAAAGAGCAGAAAGGAGTCAACACTTTGCATCTCCTAGGAGAGAGATCAGACTTGTTTCTCTATCTATAAAATGGGAACAATCACACATGATTTTTGCAAGTTTGAAACAGATGAAGAATACTCCATAGCATTACTATTATTTCTATATTAACAAATCTTTTAATATATGCTGCCTACAATAATTCAGAGCACCATTCCAGATTCCATTCCCCATCTGAGCACTTAAAATAACATTCTGAATGGTTCTGCTCAAACCTAAATTTCATGATCATGTAAACTCAATTTTCTAACAACTTCTCTTCGAATGAAATCTTCACACAGTAACATGGTTAACATTGTCTAATCCCAGGCAAAAGCAACAGATTGACCTGATAAAATAATGATTTCGCCAGAGTCAGCTGTTGGTTGTATTTTTAGCAGGAACAAAATACTTCCCAATCAGCTTTGCAAAGCACAGAAAAAACTCTGTAGGTAACCTACTTATTTATAGGTGAGCTGATTATTAATTCAGAAAGAAAAGTTACAAAGCAGTTTCCTAATGTGTCGTTCATGTCTATGAATTAGTCTCAATGGCATGGATTCAGGCCAGAAGACGTTCTAGAATAGCTAAAAAGCACTTCTTACATTTTCTACCAAGCCAACAGCTTAAGCACAACCATGAGGCACAGAGGTTGATTTGCTGATGACAATAATGTCTTGAAATTATAAATGTCAAATGGCAGCAATTCACTGAAATCAAGCATCTGTGTTTAATTTATTTATATTAAGCTTCCACATTTCTGAGACATGGTTTCACCCAACTGTTTCCCTAGGAGTGTAAATTACCATCAAAGTACACAAGTGTAAATCTGCAGAACATAGCTGTGTTTGAATGTGACGCACAGCAAACAATTGCAAAAGCACATCTACGACTCATCGTCAAAGCTACTCCAGACTTGGAAATGTCTTCATATTTTTCCACAGTTTATGCAGGAATTTAGAATGTAGCAAGTATATAGTTAGCATTAAATGTAATTAATTCATACTATGGGAAAGTATAAAAAAACTGAAATAGTGCTCTGCAGATCTCGTCCTCTCTCCCCACCCAAACTGCAATCAAGCAGATGCCTATTCAATTTTCTGAACACACTGCCAGAACTCAATTTTAGGAACTGGCTTTTTTCTCCTCTGGCTGTAGTATGTAATGTTTCATTTTTCAGTATCACACTATTTACCACGCACATATTTTAGCCATATCATTTCTCAGTACGGTTCTGGGCTGGCTGGCTCACAGGTTCTTTGCAAGTATTTTCCTTCATTCTATTCTTCACTGCTTTCTCATAAGCCTGCTTGCCAAGTCTTATTTGCCTATATTTGTAAAATAAACAGGAAATATTATTAGTCTTTTCAAAGGCACACAATACAGACTTCTAGAGAAAAGATGCTGGTTCCATCAGAGTGATCTGAGAAGAAAAAGTTTGGGGTTTCTACTCTGTTTCTCTCTGGATTCTGCTCTGAGATATATGTGAGAATCTCTGAAATTTACTTGTAACAGTGAAAAGATGAGACCAAATCTTTGAAACTGGTACAGAACAATAAACCAATCCTCAGATTAGAACAACGGGGATCAAGTTTGCTTGAAGAGTTCTGCGAAGCTTAGAAAAACTCCCATGGAAGTTTAGTTCTCCACTATAACTGAAGTCCATGAATGCTTGGCATGGTTGCACAAGTTTAACGTAAGGTTTGCTGTTATTGAATTTGGTGTGTATTTCACTGCACTAAAATTAAGTGAAAGCAGGAAGACAAAAATCAAGGATATGAGGAATGCTTGAGTATAGAAACAAAGACCTGCGTGCTACTCTGCCCCACACATGCCACACTGCACATGCCATCTGAAAATGGAAAAAATATATTCCCAAGTGACTTAACTATTTAAATTTCATTCTCAAATGCAGAATTTGGATTTAAATTTGGTGTGAAAATCTGCTGTAATGAAGGCTAACTATGGTGTACGACACAGCCCAGGTTGTGAGAGTTTCAGCACAGGGCAGAAACTCTCAATTCAGAGACGAGCGAGCATAGCACTACGCCCAGCTTCTTTAGCTTTATTTAGAAAAGAGCCTCTCACATAAGGAGCAGCCTCATACAGACAGGCCTCCTGCTTTCCAGAGTAGAGCAGACAGTCCTCTGATAGCACTGCATTTGGCTGTGTTGACAGAGCAGCATCTTACATTGCATGCAACAACAACGGTTCAGAAAAACTGGACATGGGAGTTTCTAATGTTTAACTCAACCGCCCTCAGCTGACATTTTTCCCCTGCATGCTCTATTGCTATTTGGCTCCCTAAAAAGAAGTCATACCATACACTGGCATCTTCGGAGGGAAAAAAAAAAATTACAATTGACTCAATGGCACATAACAACGCTGGATGTTATTTTACAACATGACCCTGGATTTGTAATCACAATTCCCTAGCCTGAAATATTGTAATATAAATAATAAGCATTATTATTTCAAATTTGATATAAAATGATTCCCAATTTTCTAATATCCCACTTCTTTGCTAAAAAGCACATAGATTATTGGTTATATACACATGAAAACAATATAGTGACAAACTACCTAGTATTTTTAACCAGGTTCTACATACTGAAGAGTATTAAAAATCTGAAAATAAAATCTGGGTCTTAGCTATATTTGTTGGTATTTTGTAGCCCATATCTATCTGGGACTCACCACCTCCCTCTTCTATACCTGCACTGGTGTGGAAGAAAGCTCCCTGTCACAGTATTTATTCAAAAGAAAAAAAAAAAAAAAAAAGAAAAAAAGAAGCCCTACAAAAACATTTGGCCATTTATTCTCCCACTTCTCAAAACTCATTACATTGTATTGCATTTGACTCTATTATAAGAGTTTATGCTTACTGCAAATTCTAAGGCTTTATTAGATTACAATTAATTTCCATCAAAGCGTCTGCCTTTTTACATCTGAGGAGAACTTTCTAACCTAATATTGTGAGGAGAAGGGGAAAAAAGCTACTTAATTAGGGGCAGAAATATGTGCACAACCCCCTCTTTGACAAGAGACTTCCTTTTAACCATGCACAGCAAGTCTTCTCACAGCCTGGAGGAACGAGTAAGCTCTACCCAAGTGTTGCCTAAGGAACACTCCAGCCCTAGTGGATGCCCATCACCTCTTCTGTGTGAATATAGGACTGGAAGCTGCTTGATCAAGGCAATGGATCTGCTATGCAAAGAAGTGTTTTAAAAAGACTGATACAAAGACTTTTTCATCACATTTCCTTCAGTATTCACAGAAAAGGGGAAGTAATGGAGAGTTCATTCAGAACAGATTACTAACGGAAGGTCTGACTGCAGGGGAGAAAAGAGCTACAGTGACCTTCAATAACTAACTGCAATGGTTCCACATGAGTTAATAAAAGTGCATCCCCTTCACTTGCCCTTCCTGCATGGCTGCATGGCCAAGATCATGTATACAAACTGAGAGATCAGTATTGGCTAATGACCACAAACAGCTTCCTCGTTGCAGTCAAACTGTTACAAGGCTCGAGCGCTGAATCACAAACTATCCCCTGCCCTACATGTGTAAGACATTAAGTGTTCATCACAGAAACTTAAATATATTAAATTGTTCTTTCACAAATGGCAAAAAGGAGCTTTCAAGTTGCAGTTGTTATTCAGCGATATGGAAGCAATAAAGTTAAGGTTCCACATGCATCCTCAGCTCTGAATTTTTATCAATGTGTAGTGTGGCTGCTATAAAAAAAAAGTTAGTGATTTAACTAAAAAGAGAAAAATAATACTTTATCTGCACTAAAATCTTCAAACTCTGTAGAAAGCTCTATTTTAATTTAAATAACACAGTCTCCTTCTTACAAACTCATTTTTATGCACAAAGATCCTTTGCCTATATTTAGCCGTGCTGACATTCCAATCACATTTCTCTATGCAGTGCCCCACTGGCAACGTTCACATCTAGGAACGTAACAGTGGGATAAAGAGCTTTTGCAATGGATGCATCCCTCTGCTTTTCGCTATCAATCCTTCCATACACCCCAGAAAGTACTCAAATCTAAATCTAACAATTTAATGCACAGTAGGTCTTTATATACGTATAATCCTTCATCACTGCTTTGTCTGGTTACACACAGGCTGATGCAGGTTGTGTACAAAATATATATTGTGTACTTTTCAAGTAGATGACTTGCATTGACTCTGGCTGGCACACATGTAGTTCACAGTACTCGGAGCTATCTCATATTTAAAGCAGCAATAAAGATATTTGATGTTATACATAAAACAGTATAAAATTACATAATTAAAAATTATATAATACTTCACACAAACTAGAGAACAGATTTTTGTTCTCTTGAGAAATATATCCTATGAAAGAGAACTTAACCTTGTCTTTGAGCTTTTCAACCTGAGGGTACATTTGTCCAACATTACTCACTTTGTAACAAACTCATTTTGGTTTTCCTTTCCTTGTGAGACAGCAAGTTTACAAGATAAATATGCTTACTAAATTTTGAGTGATAGTTGTAAAACAATTGACTTTGAAAATGCTTCTGTAGAAACAGCTGACCATTATATTCCACACATTTTTTAAGAGAAAAAAAAATCTAATCTTTTACAAATAGATTTCTACTGTGTTTTCTTTATAAAACAGAGGAATTCAGAAGAAAAACTTACTGTTTTAACTGTGTTTTCATCTAAGGTTCAGTGCTTTCTTTTATGAGATTGAACAAGAATTCAGATGTACTATATTGAGGGCCAGGTCTGTATTATGTCTTGCACAAAGAATTAGAACATCAAGTTTTGTTATATTAAATGTTGCTGGAAAAATTATTTATTTATTTTTAAGAGCTTTTCCTGCATTGTCTCAAACAGCTTCATCATTTCTGCATTTATACTTCATCAACTACCTGTCCAGGAAACAATTGAAAGATGGGTATTAAAAGGTAGGAATCTATGGATGGGCAGCTTTCATGCTAGTCATGTGCCAAATGTCACCAGTGGTACAGTTTGAACCTAGAAGAAGTTCAAGAACTTCCTCCTGAATCTACTAGAGAAAAAATGCAAAGACTAAACACTTAATAGAATTTTAAAAATTCCACTTGGAGCTTTCTTGCATGATAAGTGCCTGTGAAATCAATTGGAAAACCAGACGAATACACATGCCAGAAGTTTGTGAATTCCACCCAAAGAGACATAGCACAACATAACTACGCAAGAGGCCCACGACACGACAAGAGGTTGTCTAGAGATAACTGAGATATTTATAAACAACTATAGCATCACGAAAGGGGGAAGAATACTATAAACAGTAGGGTAATATTGTAAATTTTAGAAGTACGAAATAGTTAAAATACTAAAGGAACATCTTTAGAGGGGGCTTTGGGGTGGAAGAGCATAGTTAGGTTTTTTTAAACAATCATAAATACTCTCAGAGTTGTAACGGGATGAAACAAGAGTGGCATCTAGTGGCTCGCAGCGTTATGGTACTTATTCCCATTGAACAGCTGGGATATGTTCCAGACCTGCTTTTCTACAGTATTCGTTACACTCATCTGGACTGTAATAGAGTATCTGGTGAGTATCTTGCTAGCAAAACTTGGAGGGGGAAAAAAAAAAAAAAAGAGGTTAACATATAGAGGAATAAATACAGAGATATTATTCTCTGCTTATCCGCACTTCGTTTGCAACTGAGTCTAGAAGCAACTCGAAGGGAAAATTCTTTTTAAACCAGAAAAGAAGAAATTGCACTGAGTTTAGTACAGCTGTTGACTAATAGTGGTCTGTTCTTTCCATACATAGATGTCTGGTCAGCACTTTCAACTATAAAGAATATTAACACAGTACTTTCATACATCAAATACATGTTTGGTTACATTTTCAAAAATTCAGTTAATACTCTTTCATGAATGGCTTATTTTTACTGTGACAGTATTGGAAAAGTTCCCCAACTGAGAATTTTGGAAATTCCTCCTGAGATGTGAGAGTCTTTCATCTCCCCTGGAGCAATATCACTTTGCTTGCTGCGGAAAGGGTATGGTGATAGAGTAATAGGGAGACTTGATGAGCTCTTGATCCAGGTTCACTTTTAATTACACATTATTAATCATTTTGCAGTCGGAAAAAAATCTAACAAAGTTTCTGTGTACCTAATTAGGAAGGAACTTACATTTTCTAAATTAAAGAGATGTGTAGAAGTTGCTTTTGGGATTGAGCTAAGAATACGTAATACCTAGAAGTGAGATTCTACTTCACAGTCCAGAAGCTGCTTATCTAGAGCAGGAAATGAAGAAGAAAAGAAATTGTGTATTATTTTCCAAAATGAGTGGGAGATACTACAGACATTTCTGATTTTTCATATATTGCTGCTGAAAAGGCCATCTAAATAATTTTGTTTTGTATTTGCAGTGCCTACCTTCCTGAAGCTGTTCTCTGACAGCAAAACTAAGTTCTCTATCATTGGCCAAAACAATCACACAAATCTAAGCACCTATTAATTGATATTACTGTTTACAACTAGGACAACAATGAAAGCAAACGTTACAAGTACTATCACGATCAGCAGTTAAGAACAGCATGCCAAGAAGATTTGAATTACAATCAATATCATACAAAAAGCTGTTAAAATAATACTTACAATTAACCTATAGTTACAGAATTAATGTGTTCAGTGCTAATACAGTTATAAACAACAATTTAAAATATTAAGAAAGAATGCAACATGGAACAAAATACAAAGATCTGTGTATGGTGGTAATTTCTTGTTTTAGAGCTCAATTTACCAAAGCATGTAGATACCTCAGAAGTCTGTTCATTTGCAGCTTTAAAACAGAAATAAACAACTACTGAAAAATTTTAGCAAGGACCTTGATTCTGACAATCACTGACATTCAATAAGTCCAAATAGCATTATTTTTTTCCCTAAATTATTAGTTAAGAAAGCTTGCACCATAATTCTGGCTAATAGTGTAAAAGCCTAAACTTAAATCTCTCTGGAAAATAAGGAAATAATTCTGAAAATATGTGTAACCCTTACGTATTTTCCTCCATCTCAGTAATAGTGCTGCTGACTTACAATACAGTACAACAAATAAATTTTATTGCCAGAATCAAATGCTTTAAGTACAATCCTACTCCCAGTAAATAAGGTTTAAAATGTAGACAGCTGTGGAAACCTTAGTCAGTATACTATCTATTTCTAATAACCATTAATTTTAGATCATTATAGCATTCCAGAATTAAGGTCCCTGTGTTTTTCCTGTGAGTATCGGAAGACAACAGCTGTATGCCTTCCTGACACATCCACAAAACTCAGACTTTAAATTAGCATTACATGGCTTCCCATGCATGCCAACCATGCACACATCACTCACTGGTTCTGCCCTGTGAGCTCATCATTAGGACAAGAAGTGTGTTCAAGAACTAAAGCACAGCTAAGAAGCAGCAATTGAACTGCACTGTTTGTTCATGAGAAAGAGAACATAAGGGCTTGAGACACAGGGCAGGAATCAGAAGTGCTAATTGCTACTGCAAACACACACACACACACACACACACACGAATACATGCGTGCATGCAAAGTTATCCCTGCTGTAGGGATTTCAGTCCAAATACAAGAAGAGAAATTTACACGAAAGGACAAGGGACATCAGTAAATAATTGCGTAACTTCTGGCATGACGATAAGGAATGCTGACACTATGACACCATCCACCATCTTGTTTGCCAGCAGTGATTTGGGAGGGGTTGGGGAGGAAGCAGTGAAGGATCATTTGTTAAAAAAAAAGTCAAGAAGAAAAAGTGCAATTGAAGCGAGTAATTAACACTACAAGAAGAACTAAAAATCCCATCTGTGGTCCTTTCCCAGAAACAATGCCTGTAACAGAAGTGTTGTCCTTTACCAACTCCTGCATGCTGAAGATCAGATCATCTGCAGAGATATGAGGGATGTCTGCCCTGAACACGGGAATGACCAATAGTGCTGAAGACAGGCACACATTTTTAGTTCATGCAAGGCAGTCCAACTGGTGAAAAGTTACTAAATCAACTGTGTATCAATATACATTCTGGTATCAGGGCTGTTACATTTCACTGTGTAGGGTAACAATAACAGAAAACAGAACTTGTCATTATGTATCATTAAAGTATAATCAATTACAGGAATCTGTTAATGCTTTCCTTCAGAAAATCCATCATGAGAAAACACAGTCTACTTAAATGTGCAGATAACAAACGGAAATGATTTTTAAAACAATGTGATTGAGTTGAAAACATTTTTGAAAGATAAACTTTAGCAGATTTCCTGACCTCATTTTATTATTGCGGAAGTCAAAATAGACAAAAATGCTTTTTTTATGCTCTAAGAATGGAATATGAAAGTTCATATTAAATCTGGGCCTGGAGCACACATTTTCCAGCCAACACCTAGGACTATATTAGCTGCATTCATCGTTATATATTTGTATGTATATTCAATGATGTCACTGTTCATGGTACTATGAAGTCTCATTCAAACAACAAAGCCCTTATACTTTCCGCGAGTTCTCTTGTCTCTGTGTCCAGAGTGACCCTGCTACACTGGGGTAACCTGTGGCTCACAGCACACAAGCACTGCAGGTGTCATTCACCCACAAAAGATGTAGCCACATCAGCTGAAGTCCTTTGGACTCGATGACATCCTCCCTTCCCAGTTTTGTATTCTCAGACAGACGTGAAACAGAGAGATGAGAAGAAAACTTGTGCTGGGAGAGGATGAAGGAAAGGAACAGTTCTCAAAATATTTGTTAAAAACAAAAAAGTAAAAGTCAAACAAAGCAACAACTCTGTCACCATTTGATGGGGAAAAAAACTACAAAGGGCTGCATAGCTTTTGCTCCATCCACTCCCGATTTCTACTGAAAATATCACCATCTGATTAAAGTGAATGAGAAAATGTAAAACCTTCATTTCCAGCCTTCACTGCAGGCTGGAAAGGGTCTTAGTTTGACTTTGCTGTCTCCGCTGCCTTCTCTCAGCAAAATCTCCCTCATTACTGTTTCATTTTTCTACAAGTTTCACAATTTCTGCTCAAGAGGAGCACTAGCACTGCCCATGTGCAAAAAATGTCAAGGACTGACACATTATTTAGAGAAAACATATAGCAAGCTATTTACAAACAGACCACAAGGAATTTTTAAAAGTTATTTATCTGTAGGGATAACTGTGAACACTAATTAAGCTGCTATTTTTTTGACGTTTTGTGCAATTTAGTATAGAGTTTGGACAAAAAAATGACAAATGTTTTGAGACTCACATGTTTTATAGAACATATTATATCTTTCTAAAAAAATTTGAAAATAATCTTCAAGAGATTTTCTATTCAATAACCTATATTAGATCCCAATGAACATAAAGCCCAGGAAATTTACAGTAGGTTGTAGTTCTGGGGGAGCAGGTATAGAAAATGAGGAATTTTTTCAGAACATCTTATTTCCCATTCTTACTATGTCTTTCATCTCATTGACATTTTGCAGGTCACTGAAGAACAGAAATCTGAGTCTGTCTAGTAGAACAATGATTCCTTGACCTCTATAGAGCTAACTCAATAGCCATTTACCTGTACAGGAACTTTAATAAAATCCATGACAATTTCCTAGAGGCAATACAGGATTTACCTCTTCAATAAGAGTTGAGCACTCAGCTCAACTTTGAGCACCCCTGCCTCTACCAGTGACACTAAACTCCATGGGACTACTAAATAGTCTGCAGGAAACAGCTGGATCCCAGACTATCTCATAATGCGCAAGACAGCATGATGTTTGTGTTGGGATAAAACTTAGATGGATTTGAAGTGGTATATACCACTGGGAGAAACAGTACAGAGCTTGCTATGGGAAATATTTGTTCAAGATACGATCAACAGCCAGCCATCATGCAAAATATATGTAAAGTCATCCAGGTCTGCATTCTGTCTATATAACCAATGGCACAGGAGTGAAGATGAGTTCAGGCAGCGCACAGCTTTCCAGAGCAGACCCCAGTCTGCCTGCACAGCCTTTTGGGGAAAGGGAGCTGAGTTGAGCACCACAGCGAGAAGTGTGGCAGGAATGGAGAAGACCAGCAGAGGCAGGGCAGTTCAGAACCATGCCACGGTGGCAAAGTCTCCTAGTGGGCTGGGGAAAGAGTCCTTGAAGCATGTGAACTCTCCAAAACTTCCAATGCCTTTCACAAACTCAGGTAATCTTCCAGATCTCTTCCTCACTGCCAACCAGCTGGCCTTCACCAACCCCATACCCAAAATCTCTACTGACTCTTCCAACAAACCTTCTCCCCCAAGCTTGACCCTACTTTGCTGCAAAATTCAGTTTTGCATACGATGCTGAAATCTGTTGAGCTGACTTTGTCAGCAGGAGCTTCGCACAGTCACAGAACAGCCATTAAAAATACCATTAGTATCCTTGATTGGAACGTTCAGTCCACGATAATATTTCTCTGAACACATGCTCCTCATTTCCAACAGCTAACTGGACCCAGAATCCCAGAATACGATCTCAAGTCCTTTTTATTTTATTTTATTTTTTCCAACAAACAAAATTGGATGGCCTGAAAGCTTTAGCTATCGGCTGTTAGTTTTAATCTGAAATATATAAAATGTAACATTAAATCAAACTATTGTTATTGTATAAAAAAAGCAAACAAAGCACTTATTGAAACTTATCCTCTGTGATTTTTATTGTGAACATACAGTCAGCTTTTTTTAATCTTTTCTCCTCTGTGAGTATAATTCTGCTGTTTCTTCTGTTCGTTTTTGCTATTGTTTTCTTTTTTAGAAAGAACTCATCCTACAACACAACCTACAATGCTAGTGATAAAGATTTCCTCATCAGACAATATATATAAGGCTGAAAAGCAGAGCTTTACAAAAATGGATCAAAACAAATCCTAAACTGTGCATGCATACATCTGAATATTTTAGACTACTGTCCTGGTCAAAACTGCACTAGATATATGGAGCACAGATTAGAAGACTGTACCTTGATGTTTTTACAAATTATCAGAGAATTATCATATTTTGAATTTTTCATTTTTATATTAAAAAGCCCTGACAGCTTTTGACATTGTTCTGCCCATTCTGTTTTGTGCTATTACTCATTAGTCATGGAAAGATAATCACATTTTCTTTTGCAAATAATTTTCTCAAAAAAGGAGTTTAAAAGTCATCAGTGACTATTTCACAAGCAGAAGCTTTCAATTAACTGTTAAACAAACATACAAGTGTATCTTTATAGTAAAAAAAAAATCATTGTTCACTGAATTCAGACAAATCCTACGTATTATGAATCGACCAATCGCATGATCAATGAAATGATGTGTGAAAATAGAGTAGAGGCAAAATAACCTCCCTGAATCCAGAAAATTTTCAGACAATAATCATTACCAGCTTTAATTAACTTCAACACAAAAGCAGGGGTTCCTTCTGTTTCAAGTTAATGAAGCTCAACACACAGACACTCCAATTACAGACAAAACATGTGACTAAACCAAGTTGTATCTTATGATTGAAATAATGAGATTGGCATTTTAATTTTGCAATCAGTAATTATGGGAGATTCAGAAACAAAGAAACAATACATACAGTTGTAATGTTAAGGCACAAATGTAGACAATATCCTTCCTATAAGCCAAAGGCAAGAAAATAACTTTTTCTACAATAAGCAGTATCTATAATACCTTGGAAATATTTCCACTATGATCTTCTAAGATTTACTCACTTTCATACTACACAAGCCAGAAACGTGACCTC
Organism: Meleagris gallopavo; assembly: GCF_905368555.1. Classification (NCBI taxonomy): domain Eukaryota; kingdom Metazoa; phylum Chordata; class Aves; order Galliformes; family Phasianidae; genus Meleagris; species Meleagris gallopavo. Next base: position 7,280,044 of record NC_139417.1, on the reverse strand, counting down.
ACCTACAGCTATGAACGGCTTATTGACTTGCCTTTCTCATATATATTCATTAAATCTTTATCTATAACACTGTTATTTCTATTGAAAATGATGGTTGTGCAGTAAAAAAGCTGTTCTCCCACAAAAATGAATAACCCTACATTACTTCCACCCTTTTCAATAATTTGCCTATTCCTAAATACCACGTTAGAAGAATATATGACCTTTAGCTTAATCTCATCACCAAGCACCTCCAAGGAAGAAAAAAAAAAAAAAAAAACACAAAAAGAAAAGATGGTCTGCCATCTATTTCTCCCATTTATAGTTTATTAAACCTAAAGATAATAGGAAAAAGGTGGAAAAAGGCAGAGTATGTCTGGGCTGTAGTATCAGATATCACTGCTTATTATTGGCTATCTGCCTGGCAATCATAAATCCATAGGGTAATATTCTAAAATCTTTTTCTTTTCAGGTAGGTGTAAGCCAAAAAGGAAAAAAAACCTAAGTTTAATTTTCTATGAAGAGCAGAAAACAGCAAGCACAGCACAATTGGGTACCAGGATGCATAAATATTCCTGATTACAAACCCTTTCACAAAGAGCAAACAGGAAGAGTTTGAAGCTAACAGTGCATACATCATGCAGAAGGTATCTCTGTCCCAGAAGATAGATATCACATAGTCTATGAATGAACTGCTCCAATAAATTATATTATTCCTCAGAGGAGAAAGGAGAGAAATGTTATAAACAGTGACTTCAGAAAAGTGAGAACAATAGGGCATTGAATTTTGCAAGAGTGAATTGAGGAACTTTTTCCTGCAGAAGAACTCAGTATCACTGACCAATGAGCCTTATAAATACAAACATTAACTCCAGCACTGTTGCTCCTCTGAGCGCCTTCACATCTTGCCTCACAGCACATCAGAATCTAAATGCACGTGAAAAATAATGCAAGACCATACAGCATTAAACGTGTTTCAAATAACTTCTTTAAACTATATTTACCAGGAAAGCTCAGAAAGCACACCATTCTAGCAAAACCCAGACAGCAAATACAGAGCTTTGATTATAGATACAGTTGAGCATTTTCTGTGCGGAAGTCTCAGCAAATGAGGAAACAACACTGCGCATCATCTCCTGCTTGCACCAGCTGATATGAGCTAAACACCCCCAGATAAAGGAATGCTAAACCAGAGCTGCAGTTCTCAAAATGAACCCTGATAGGAGCACAGTGTTGTGCTCAATGCTCTCAGGGGCTGTAGGGCCCAGCAGCAGCACAGGGCTCAGTTCTTTTTTCTAAAGGAAAAAGTATCACTAACTCAATCCAGTTTCTAAGATGCAAGTCTTGACAACTAATTTGAACAATTACGACTGAAAGGTATTTTAATCCAGATTCCTGTTTCCTGTCACCAACACGCCAATCATCAACTTTTAGCATGTTTAATTTCACTTCACACAGTCATTCCTCCTTTTCTCTGGCTCTTTACCTGTCTTTCTGATGTGTCAGAATTGGAAACCGATAAGCTAAAAAGATTTAAACACACCAGCTCTGTCTGCAGTGACTACAAGAAGTTACCCAGAGGTCTGTGGCGGTCTCCAGGAGCACTGTGGTAGGCTCCCTCATTTCGATGCAGTGTTCATCCCTCATGTAGTACGTACTTATTCTGCCAAAGTTCTCCTAAGCTCGTTTTAAAATTGTATTTGAACCTTACCCACTTATTCTGAGGGTTTCTTTTGTGTTTTAATGAAGCTCATGGCAGACAGCTCCTCACTGTTTACATAATTGCCTTGCTTGACACTGAAGAGGGTGGAAAAAAGTTTTGTTAAAAAAAAAGAGCTGAAAATGATTTCTCCATTTCTGCCCCATATGTGGAAAGGTAATGGTTTTGAGAGACTTGCAAAAAGATTACTGTCAGTACTCTTAAAACACAGAGCAATTAACGCTTAACTGCTTTGCCTTTACACAGTACTTACTTGTTTCTCCCTTTACAGCCTTCTTTCCTACACTTGACAATCTTTTGACACCTATTTCTTTTACTCCATGGATGCTGCATTCTCCTGCAGCCTCCCATGTCCCCATCCCACAAACCTTGTTTTCTTCTCCTTTCCCTTCCGCCTTCTGCTGTTCGTTCCTCATCCAGACCCACAGAGTTAGGGCTGTGCAGGTGCCTCCAAAGGCAGGGAGAGCCACTTCCTGCCTGCTCCCAATCCTGGCATGCTCTGATCACACGCTATTCTCACTCTGACAGTAGCTGTTTGGGCACTTTTGGAAAGAACGCAGGGCATTTTGAAAGAGGAAACTTTCTGAGGCTGCAGGAATTGTGAGTTTACTCCAACTCCTTCCTTGATGCAACAAATTTCAGCCTAATTTTGGGGCTAACAACATCACCACGTTAGGAATGCAGCATAAAGTATTATGGCTGATTTTTTTTTCCCCCTCTTGCAGAAGCAAACATATCTGCTTAATTTGATTGACTGTTTCTAGCACGTATTATCTTTTCACCTGAAGAACATTAGCTCATTGCTCTTTTAGAATATGATAAAGACTTGCCTTGCAAAAACAATAAAAGAGAAAATTCGGTGCGGCAAACAGTGAGTTATATCAACATTCTATTGAAAACTTCTGTTTCACTTATAAACTCAATAGGTGAATTTATGTGAACGTGCAAGAATTTCAGCATTTACTTCTCTTAACCACAACTCTAATTCTTATAGATGCTTACAGAAAGCATAAAAAGCAACCGGAAAACAGTTGATAATTTGAGTATGGGAAAGGAACGGCGTGTATGTGTTATACATGTGTAAATACTTTCTGTTCCATCTTGTTATTGCTGTTAGATCTGACCTGTGATTCTTTCTAGTATTGGAAAGTTTTGCAGGAGTGCACAAGAGGGGAAAAGATTTATGCTGCAGCTCAGAACCATGATGTGGACCAAGCAAAAGAGATTCAGATGAGGGCCTCTGAGAACCAAAGTGACTGGCCTATCCTTCAGGGTCTTCCAAGTTGAGTGTCTCACAAACTTCTCTTGCAATTGTTTCATATCATATATATAATTTAATGTTCACTAGAGAAGCAGCTTGAACAGGTCTCATTTCCTCACTGAGAGCCCCACCTATCTGATTGTAAGTTGTTCTCAGGTTGAGGTTTCTGTCGCTCTGAAAAGCTTTGGGACGACTCACTGTTTAATTGGAGAACTTTATATTTTGAAAATGCTCTTGGGATGAGAAAGGTATTTCCTCTTCATTTTGGGTAGCAAGCAAGCATAGTAAAGGGTCAAAATTACAGATCGAAAAATGTCATGCAGATGAAACTAACTGCTCAGTCATACAATTCTAAAGCAATACTAGAGTTCAGATTTTGCCTGTTACATAATACAGATATAAACAGGCAACAGTATTGTGTTTGTACTTGAAGAGTAAGATTGAACTGATAACACACAATTATATTCATTTTGGTACAAAACAGAAATAAAAGAATAGCAATTGTAACTAGGTAAAAGGAACTACAGCCTGTGGTTTGCATTCTAGACATTAAGTGCTCTACACTGCAAGGACTTCTTAGAACTATGAGTCTGCAACACAGTTTGTTGCATCTCTAGTATCATAACAGTTGAGAATACAATACTTTGAGCACACAGAAATTAACAGGAGTAAAGCAAAAATCAGGAACCAGAACTAGGAACTAGAGTTTTTCTTCTTTACTGTTTCCCTCCTTTCAGTAAAAAGTATGGAAACACTTTCCAGATGAAAGATTGTTAAACAAAGGAAATGCTACAAGTGAATAAAAACACTAATCAATGTTTTTTTTTATCACTTAACAGCATCCTCTTATGCACTGTAATTCACTGACACTAGATACTTGTGCTTTTGTTCACTTATTCCTTCATCTTAAGCCCTCAGACTGTAGTGTAATTCTTAAGAGTTTGGAGCTTTGCCGTTTTTCTGTAAATACTCTGAATTCTATGCTTACAGCCTCTTTCCTTGATCTCCCCTATCTTTTGATCAGTACAGAAGACCCTTCAGTAAAGAAGTTTCTCCTGATATCCAACCTAAACTTACTCTGGCGCGACTTAAGGCCATTTCCCCTCATCCTGTCACCAGTGAGAAGAGACCAACCCCACTCTCACTGTAAGCACCTTTCAGATGTTGAAAGAGAGCAATAATGTCACCCCACAGCCTCCTTGTCCCCAGACTAAACACAGCCCCAGATCCTTCAGTTGCTCCTCATAGGGCACATTCTCCAAGCCTTTTACAAGCCTTGTTGCCCTTCCTTGGACCTGCTCCAGCACCTCCATGTCCTTTCCATACTGAGGTGCCCAAAACTGAACACAATGCTCAAGGTGAGGCCTCACAAGAGAGACATGGACCTACTGAAGCATGTCCAGAGGAGGGCCACAAAAACAATCCAAGGGATGGAACACCCCTCCTACAAGTACAGGCTGAGAGTTGGTCCTGAAGAAGAGAAGGCTCCAAGATGACCTGGTAACAGCCTTTGAGTATCTAAAAAGGGGCTGTTAAAAAAAGGAGACAGACTCTTTAGCAGCGACTGTGGTGACAGGACAAGGGGAAATGGTTTAAAACATATCCAGTCTAAATCTACCTTCTTTATAAGAATAAAAGTCTTTTACAATTAGAGTGGTGAGGCACTGGAACAGGTTGTCTGGAATGGTGGTGGATTCCAAGTCCCTAGAAACTTTCAAGGCCATGCTGGACAGGGCTAGATCAGATGCTCGGAGCCGAGGGTGACCCTGATCATTGCAGGGGAGTTGGACTAGATAACTGTTAATGGTCCCTTTCAACTCTAAGGATTCTACAATTTCAGGATTCTGCAGTGCAATTAGGAGCTAACAGCAGGCAAAAAAAAAAAAAAAATCACAGAGAAGAATTGGTCCTTCAAAATCACGCAGGAAAGGACCTAACTGGTGTGTTTAGTGCTGAAAACCTGAGCCCTTAGGACTCTGTCATACATTACAGATTTGAGAAAGAAATAATAAAAAGCAGCTTTGTGCCATTACTCCTCTTTTTATCCCACTAAACTAACTTTAAGTGTACTCTAAAAAGTAACCTTTTATTTAAAAAATCTAATTGCTTAACCATCTTCTAGCCCTGTGACATAAAATTAGAATGTCAAACACCTTAATGCATCGGCACGAAACTGTCCTATCTTATCTAGAAAGTAAAATTACAACAATGTGAAAAAATGTCTAGTACTTCAGGTGATGTCAATTATGGAATAGCCTTGATTCTACTAAAAAGTAGTAAACTTGCATTTGTATTGTCACATCGCACAGAGAGAAAACTCAACTGGAATGTACTGCAAGTGACGCTGTCAATTAAAAAGGAAAATAAAAGAACTGCCCTGCAAGTATGTGTAATGAAACCATCTAGAAAATGAACCAGTAGTCATAATGAAACATTTTATAATTTCCTCTTGTAATTGATATCAGACGTATAAAAACTGACGAGGAATCGTGTATGGTAAGAATTTTTCTGAGCAAAAATAAAATTAGAATGTTTTTTCAAGTTCATAAGAAACAAAGTAAAAGTTACTTTTAGGGCTCCATTGAACAATGTCAGTTCTCTTGCTGAGCATTCTCGAAGTTTTTGAAACACTAAAATAATACAGGACCATAACAGATCTTACTCTCACTGTGTTCAAACAGAAACACCCTGTAATATCCTGAGAAATAACTCAGATATTATCATATAAATAGGAGAATACTGTAGAGGACATTGGTGCCATCACAAACCACAGGACTTCAATTTAAGTGTGCTTTAGCACCTCATCAGTAACTACCTAACTGCGTCAGCTTGGCATCACATTAGTGTATTTTTTTTTTTTTTTTTTTTTTTTTTTTTTTTTACACACCAATATGCAAAATGTGTTTGTCAGCTGCAAATAGAGCATATTCCTTGTATGACAGCTCCAGGGAAGTGTTGCACTTCAAAACCTTTTCCTTGGGTCTGGCAATCAACTTCACAATGGAGTTCCACTGAATCCCAACAAGAATGTTTATATCTTCAGTAGCACACACTCAAGTCCAGAACAAGTAAAGGAAGCAAAATTTTTCTTAAAAATGATTATAAATTATTAGATAATTATTTCTAATAGATCAATTCTGTCAAAAAAAGTATATTATGCTCTGCTTTGGTCCCCAAAATATTTCTCTGACATAAAATACATCAACAAAACCAATCACTTCAAAACTTGAAACATCCAATACTCCAGTGCTTGGCAGTCAGATCCTGTATTTCTTTTCTCATCATGTTAAAGACAAGACTCAGAGTGAATGATGCATATTTTACTGCACTTTACCACAGAGGCAAAGCCTGAAACAACGTCCTTATATAAGCAAGATGAGCAATTCTTAAAAGCTGTATAAATTTTGTGACCAGGCAACTTGCTATAGCAATGCAGATGGTAATATATTTTACATCAGCAAATACATGGTTTAACACTAAAAGACATATTTATTCCGCTCAGTTGCCATTTGCACAGTCTTTAATGATACAAAATAGCTTGATACCATAGCCAACAGTGAGAAAAACCCTGGTATATGTTAAAGGCTGAAATAAGCGACACTTAGAACACCATTTCCTCATAACTTGCTACCAATAAAGATATTAGTTTGATTCCCTAAAAGGGAAAAGAAATTCTGAATGTGAAACACTGCAGGTTGATCCTTCAGAGCCAGCTCTTACCAGTCTAGTTCGCTCATTTCTCAAACATTCAATAAATAATGTTGGTGAGTTAGAGTCACATCACCTACTTAGATTATTCAATTCACTGAGAATTGTTGTTTGTTTTTGTTTTTTTAACTACAGGGTTGTTTTTGTGTTGTTGCTGTTGTGTCAATAGATTCAGGAGAGGAACAGATAGCTCTAAGCTTGGACAATTATGCCACATTTTAATCAGAATACCTATAGAATAACTAAGGACAAAACCAATGATCTTCCTAAGAATGACACCTACAAGGGGCTAAGTCTTCAGCATTGCTGAATACAACACAAGCAATCTAAAAGATGAATTCTTCCAGTTGTTATTTTCTTTAGTGTTTTTTTTCCAGAGTCAATAAAAATATTAATATAATTTTATTTCTCATCTCTATCATTTTTATGTACTGACACAATATTAACTATACTGTCTTCAAGACATAGGAGGTGATGTTGGGCCAATAAAAGGCACAAAAGCATTTCCTTTATGTGCTTCCTGAATTTTCAGAATATCTGAGCACACAGAACCAACTGCATCACTGGTGCTGCATCACATATCACTAATTCAAAACATTTAATCCTGTCTTTAACACATTGGCTGCGGCAATACAAACTAAAAAGTCCCTCTTTGATAGTGGAATTATACAGAATGCGTACTATTTAAGCCCTCTATCCACATCTACTTCAATGTAGGCTAGTGAAGTATTCTGGCCATTGTTTTATATTGAGCAGATGGTATTATGAGATTCTTGATAAAGAACAACAATCACTCAGCAAAGGTTGCAAAGGGGTCGCTGAAACCAAGATTAGCAATTGATTAGCTTTAATGGACCATGACAGTAATAAACAACGGAGCTCTACACAAAGATTTGATTGTCCCATTAATGCTGCTGACACAAATGGCTTTTAACTGGCTTCCTCAAAGCGTTAGTATCTTCAGAGCCTCAGCAAACGAAGAACTATGTCAAAGTGAGAACTATCTTGCAGTGAAGTACTTATAAAAGATTTTTTTTTTTTTTTTTGGAGATCTCCAGTAAGTGTGTTTCTGATTTATCCAGAAAATAGCGCACCTTTAAAAGGGTTGAATGTAATACATCTCTAAAGCATTGGAATACATAAGTCAGCATTCATTGAACACAACAATAATATGAATAATCACTTTCACTGCCCTCATTTTCTCCTTACTCCAACATGCAGTGACAGGTCTCAGCATCACAGCCTGCTAAGCTCAACTTTTTATCCCTAGCTCTAAAGAGTTCACTCATGTTTTTTTCCTCTCTGCACAGAAAACAGTTACTTGTATCTTTCTTTAATGTATTTTCATTAAAATGTGTTGTGATTATTGGAAGTAAGCATGGTAAATTCTGAAAACAGAACTTATGGACTTTGTGTATTAATTAGCTAAATGTATGGGAAAGCCTACAAAAAAACAAACTGCTTCTCTTAATGCTTAAGCTCAGAATTTCAATAGACATATGGCTAATATTTGCAGAAAGTTTTAAAATTGAATTGAGATAGCTAAAGTAAAGGAAACAAAACTCCACCCAACATGATATTCAAGAAACAGAGGATGTAGGAATTCATGAAAGGTAGGAAAACCATTACTCATATAGCTCTTGAGAAACATCGTCTATTGAACTTCATATTGTCAGGTTAGATTATGTGGGTTTTTTAAATAATCTCATTTTAACTTTTTATTTAAGCAAAAGTTTTTCTTTCTAACAATTTCAACTGTGAGCTGCCACCACTTCTTCCTGTCATATTAATCCTAAAGACAATATTTGGAGGCAGTGGTCTGGCTCCGAGGACTTCCAGGTAGGAAAAAGTTGCCTGTTTTAGACACAGATCCAAACCACAAACCAATTGCATAAATCAAGGTCATGTTAATCCCATCCCAGTGGATCTCACCTCACCTGCAACTTCAGCTCCCTATTGAACAGTTCCTTGCCAGTATGCTACAAGGATGAAACATGCTGCTAATTACTAGGTTTAAATAGCTTGACCTAGGCAGGCAAAGAATAGGAAATCTCTCAGAGTAAAACCTGCTAGGTCTCCCAACACACATCCTGAATATTATCTATCAAAATACTGAGCCAGCTTTTCATTAGCTCTGTCTTCTACAACCAGCATCCTTCTATTACTCACATACTTGTCTTTCTACAGCAATTCAGTTCACACGAGGTATTGTATAAACTTTTATAGCATACTCATGATAAATACTGAAAAAGCAAATACTAATTACCTGTAAATCAGCATCAAACTCATGTTTCAGGTAAGCATCTTCTGCAGCTTCAACAAGACGCTGGAAAAAAAGAAGGGAGAAAAAGGTGTATTTTTGGAATACTTGATAGCATGCTTAAACTAAAGCGTTTCTTCCAGTATGACAAGAAAATGAGCTTGAGAACTGTGTGACTCTCTATCTCCATATGATATCTGCTATAGTACTTCATTAAAATCAGAAAAATAAATAAATAGATGAACCAGATCTTAAAAACAGAGACCAGGTTTTCTAAACCTTCAGCATCCATATTTGTTGGTAAAGACTGTCAAAAGAACTCAACCACTAAGTATTAAAGAAAAAAATAAATGTAATTTGGTCATTTCCCTCCCTTCCCCACAACTGCTCAGCATCCTGCAGCTCTCATTCTGATATCGATTTTAAAAAAAAATTCACAAAGGTGCTTCAACACTCTGGACTTAATTTTGCATATAGGAGCCTTTTTCAAATCTAAAAAGTTAGCGGGATGTACTTCTTAATACTGTACTTGATCACAAGCAACTGAAATAAAAATATTTTTAAATAACACAAGTATGGAAGAATAGAAAAATAGAGATGAGATTAATCTACTTAGTAAATTACAAGTGTTGTACAAACTACTTAAACATGGTGCATAATCACAACAAGAATTTTCTATCATGGATGTAATGTTTACTGAATGACAGTAATTTAGTTGTGTTTTTTACTCTTAATACTCAGAACTCCCTACTGTGTTCTGTACTACTTTTGAAGGACAAAATAAGGTTTGTATTAGAACACAGCTACTTGAAAACTAATTCATACAGAGGTTTACTGCAGACATTCTCTTCAGAAAAAAGATAATATCCTTTCTAGGATGTTCTACCCAGGGTTCCTTGTAGTATTTAAAATCTTTCTGGTTTTTATTTCAGTTAACTGAAAATTCATCCATGTGTAGCCTAAAATTAATTGAACTGTGATCTGTCAAAGAATATTCCAATCATTTTTATTTGCTTTGATGTATCAGATACCAGTATGAACATTTATTTTCATATATACATATTGTTAATCACAAGGCAAGTGAGCTCAACTGCTCATGACTGCTGCTGTTCATGGCACTTCAAGGACAGCTGTGCACCCTTCTGCTTCCAGTTTCATGCACACACTTCTATGAAGTCTTTGGATATAAATCAAAAAGCAGTCAGAATTCATATCAATTACCATAGAATTTAAACTATAATGAAAAGTAAGAAAAATATCTCTGGGTGCCAAATCAGAATAAATAATTCTACAACAAAAAGTGAATGTTTAAAGCAGAGCCTTGTTGGTTAATTTTGCATTCAGCACAGGTCACAGCCTTGCCTTCTCCAGCTGGGTCTCACCTCACAGCTTGCAAACTGTATTCAGCCCAGAAGGGTTTTCACACCTTTTACCTTAGTGCAATGTTATATGTCCCAAGAGAAGATAGAAGATTTGAACCCGAGTGATGCCCAGGTTGATACAGAAGAGCAAGAGATAAAAGACAAAGCCCACAATGAATAGCTCTCATTTGACTGTAAAAAGTCCTGTCTCATGTAAGCCCAGCTGCTACTACTAAACTATTTTAGCCTAATCCAGAACAGACTTGAAGCAGTTCCAATGCCAGCAAATTCAAACCAGAATCAAACTGAGAAGTGCACCAGCTCACCTTCCCACAGGCAGAACACAAAACAGTGGACCGCCACCACAGGTGAGGGGAAGCCGTGACACAATTCTGCAAATAAAACATCAAGTTCTATGGAAGTGTTCCAACTGCTCCTATGGCATAGTTGCTCTATGCTGTATGACTAACTGTAAAATCACACCCTGTAACTTGGAAAATTGACAAATATTAATTTGACCCACGGCTGTTTGGTGCTTTTTTCTTTTCTTTCCTTTTTCGTTCCTTTCTTTCTTCAGCTATCAGAACTGGAAGAAGCACATTTGTATTTGATTCATTCCTTTCTCTTTTTCTAAGGTAAACCGATTGCCATGCATAGAGCCAGAAATGCAGCTAGAAATTTCTTCCTTCTCCAAATCAAACTGCCACAAATTTCAAAGGAGAACAGAAGACTGCTCTACCATACTCCTAATACCACTTTGGTACTGATACTATTTTAGTCCATAGCATTCATAGTTTATATTCCATAACATTAAGATAAAAAACCCACTTCAAAACAGTAAAAAAATGCTATATTATGATATTTAAACACAATACCACAAAGCAACAGGATATGAAAGATCAACCCACTCAATCGTAGATGCTCCTTTGTTCAGCCCTTGCCTGACTGCTAAAAAGCACCCAAGGAGCACAGCATCATTTCTGTCTGTTAAATCACATCAAGCACCTTCTAGCAGGACGTTCTTCCAAATTCACTAGACTATGTCTTAACAACTCCTTCAGTATGTTGCCAGCTAGAGCTGCTACCTCCACACTGTGATGCACAGTGAAAAATCCAGAGTCTGCAAGAATTCCAGGCAGGATACTTCAAACCAGGGACACTGATTTTGGCCCTGCTCTGAGAAGTGGGACGGCAAAGTAAAATAAATAAATAAATAAATGTGTGGATAAATCTGTAGGAGGCTCTTTTATTTTTATATCAATTACAACATGAAAAAGAAAAAAAAAAAGGTTCAACTCAATATATTTTTTCATTTTTTTCCTGATGGCAGCACATTTGTTTGATATTCACCATCTACACAAATCATTAAGGTTCAAAAAGGCCTTTAAGATCATCTAGTACAACTGTCCACCTACCACCAATATTGCTTATTAACCATGTTCCCAAGCACCACATCTACCCTTTCCTCAAACACCTCTGTGGACAGCCTGTTCCAATGCCTGATCACTCTTACCAGGAAGAAATACTTCCTAACATACAATCTGAGCCTCCCCTGAAATCTTGCGTAATTCTTCAGAGCGAATAGAAGATATGTTTTGGAGGTGAAAAGTAATTAAAAGCTTTTCTGATTAAAAAACAAAAGGGAAGAAAAAACACAACAAAAAGGGTAAACTCAAGAACATTCTAAGAACATAACTAAGTTCATGCTGAAAGACAACTGCATGTAGAAAAAAAAACAGGAATTTATGTAAGCTCAAAACCTTGTCTCCCAGACTTTGTACAATATTGTAGCAAGGGTTTCTGTCTCAACCAAATACAAACAAACTTTGTAAATAAAGACAGAAGGCAGTAAAATGAAAAGTAATCTCATTCTCTTCAAGAAAAGAATTCTTACATATTTTGTAGGAAATCTTCTGTTACATTACCAAACAAACAAGCAAAAAAAACCACCAGCAATCCTCTATAATGGAAAACACTGATTAACTACTAATAGTTACCCTTTTTCAGATGAAATACTGAGTATATCTTTAATATATCTTATTATTGATTTGAACATCAAATTTCCAATCAAAATTAACAGTAATTTAGCTGTGAACATGCCAAAAATAGTTCCTAAAGTGCAGCTAGATAATTATTTAAAACACAGTTCAACAGTTGAGTACAGTCCTCAGAGAAAAATCAGAACTTGCATTTCAATCATCAGAGCAATTTTCTTTACTGGCTCCTTCATCAGAAGATTATGCTGTTCATGTGGGAACATTCAGTAATAGATTACCAAACTGATAAATACTACCCAGTTACCTTCCTGTGAATTCCCAATTTTGGGGTTCATTTCAGAAGTGAAAATGGACTTTCTTTCCAGGAAACCAGTGAAGGCAGAGGTACTTTGATAACTTCTGAAAAACGTTTTGGAAAACAACAAGATTTATAATCATGATAACCTATTACCTATTAGCTTAGGTAATTCCAGTAAAAGAATCTCTTCTTTGTGAGTGTGACCACACTGGAACAGGCTGCCCAGAGGTAGTGGAGTCTCCTTCTCTGGAGATGCTCAAAACTCACTTTCCTGTGTGACTTGGTGTAGAGAACCTGCTTTAGTGCGGGGTTGGACTCAATGACCTCCAGAGGATCCTTCCAAACCCTGCAATTCCATGTTGGTTTTTTTTTGGTGTGGGTGGTAATTCTGCTGCAAACTCTCCTTACATCCACCAGAAATCTGCTTCTTTTCTAGTTTCTTCTAGTGGAGAAAGCAAAGAAGTTGTCAGAGAACATTTGGTGGTGCTCATCAGTAACCCTATTATTTTCTTTGCTCAAAAACAACAGCATATATCACGTTGATGAATGCACCAATCTGCAAAGAGACCTCTCAGCCTCGCTGTTTTATTGCATACATTGCCATAACCAGTGATACAGGGTAGGAAGCAGAGACTGATGCTAACCTTGAAGGAACATTTGTTACCAACAGAAACACATGAGTCTTTAGACAGGCTAACAACACCAGCTGTACAATTTGGTTTTTCTTGTATTAATTAGAGCAGGGAGGTGGAGCAAATAAAAGCTTCTTTTCAGAAAGCGCAGCAACAGATGCTATTTCACTGTTTTTCCCAGTTACACAGTATTTTCTATGAAATTCCATCACTAAAATTGCTACTGCTGAGCTTCAGACACTGGAAATTATTTAGCCTGTTATCTAGATGTTAGACAAACTTCCAGTTCTTGTGGCATGAGACATACCAATCCTGCAAATAATGTCATCAAAAAAAGACTGCTCTAAGGCTATCAACTTCAATTTTAACAGCTCACTAGGTAACGATCAGTCACAGTAAGCGATGCATCAATGCACAATCAAAGCACAAATTATAAGTTAAGAAAAAATAAGTTAAAAGCTTAGAATATATAATTATTATAAATAACTTAAATTATCCTCATTTATTCATTCAAGGCTGGAGGATTTTCAGGTTGATTGATGTTAGAGTTAGCTAGGTTTCTTTGAAGCAACAAAAGCAACAAAGAGCTCAGCTTGACAAAGAGCTGGACAAACAGCAATGAAAGTGTAGATGGATTAGTTGTGATAAAGTACATAAATCTTGCATGTACCAGAATAGTGGTTAGGACATCGTAATTAGATACATTTTTAACTTTACTAGGTCAACACTATATTTATTTCTGCCATCTGAGATTGTCATGAAAGAAGACCACAGATGAAGAGGTAAAACATTTGTCTGGTACTGTGTTTTGCTGTGTAAAGCCAGTAGATCAAACAAAATACACAGACTACGAAATCTGTTCCTATCACATTATATCTAACAGAGCAGAAAGGAATGATGTGGTTAATATAGTTTTCTTCTATTCTTTTAATTCCATAACTCCCAGTCATTAAGGAATCAGTTCAGCTGCAGATGCAACGTGGAGCTGCTTCAGGGCTTTTTACAACATGATGCACCTACCCTGAGTACAGCAGTTACTTCAGGCACCTCTCTCCTATATCAGGGCTAAGGGAAAAATTCTTCACCATTTCACATCATCTATTTGCCTACAGTTAGGTCAATCTCTGAAAATGCCTTTACATATACATATATACATATATACATATATACATATATTTTTAATTCCACTTGCAATAAGGCAGCCCCATTTGCAGTATTTTGTTTTCAGTTAAAAATCTGTAAGTGTCCCATTGCTTTCTTCCATATAATTTTAAAATTTTACCTATAACATTGCTTTGCCAAACACCTTACAAGATTAAGGAAAGTTAGTCTGCATATGCATACACACACATGCCTTTAAATATGCATCTCTGCACGTACACACACATACTCAAAAGTAGCCTGCAAGTATCATTAGGATTCTTATTCCCTATACCGACATCCTTAAATTCAAATGTGTAATTTGTTAACCCAGTTCACACATTTAAACCACCATGGGTCAACTCTTCTGCTGACTTCAGAATCATGCTCCTACTTGGATGGTGCCAGCAATCCTGTATGCGAGTACTGTGAAGACTTGCACCATGCCTGAGCAAAAATAGTTTGCCTTCCACTCCAACAGCTTTTAGCACCACTGCTGGATGCCCCACAAGTACAGAACTGTAGAATCATTTGAGCTGGAAGGGACATTTAGAGGCCACCTAGTTCCAAGTCCACTGCAATGAACAGAGACACCTACAGCTCTATCAGGTGCTCAGAGCCCATCCAGCCTGACCTTGAGTGTCTATAGGATCTGTGTATCCACCAACTCTCCAGGCAACCTGTGTCAATGCCTTATTGTAGAAATCTTTTACCTTCAATCCAATCTTAATCTGCCCTCTTTTAGTTTAAAACCATATACCCTTGTGTCTAATCACAACAGACTCCCCTAAGTTTGTTCCCTTCCTTCTTATAGCCTCCCTTTAGACACTGAAAGAAAGGAAGGAAGATTTGGAATAATTGTTTTCATTTGAGTTCACTTAAAACTCTGTTGGTAGGATTCATCTCACCTAACCTTAGCTCTTTCAAAGTTAAGCATTTCAATACACAAGAGAACTAAACATCCTTCGTGTGTTGAGACAAAACACTGAAGGGTGGCTCGTCCCATTCTAAATTCCAGTTTCTACAGTAAGATAGTGGGAGCTTTTCCCTTCGCTCTTTTCTATATTAGATTTTTAACTTTTATGACTGAAGTTAAGGTAGATGAGTCGCACACCATATGTATAGCATAAATGAGCTAAAGAAATACAGAAATATTCTCATGCTTACTGAACAGGGGAAGAAGTCTTGACGTAACACTTAGTCCTGATAGCAGTCCTGGGATTAGCCACCACGCTAAAGTGTTTCTGCTCTATGCAGAAGCACTAAGTGAAACCAACTGTTTTGCTCTGTTCCCTCCCCTTCTGCTTCTCTCCTCATCACTGCACTAAAGCTCACCTCCCTCAAGGTAATTCAAGTCCAGCTTGCAATCTGTGGCCCACTTCAGCAAAATCAGCAGTGATGTACCTTCCTTCTAGCTTCCTACCAGATTCTATGACACAACAAAGAAGTCCACAAGATTTATCACTCAAAACAAAGGTCAGTTTTAGAGACTGCAGGACCTATTTCAATTCCCTAGCCCAGCATTCAATCATGAGACACAGAGACTTGTCTTTACTTCAAACTAAGCTCTGAAAACAGAACGTATCACTCTTTCTCAAGGTTAAATGCACTGTTACTGACTTTTCACAAGGTCAGGATTTCAACTGCCAACAGACTAAAAGTAAACTTAAAAAGAATTCAAAAAAAAAATCAAATTTAAACAGTTTTCTACTAAGATCTACCCAACTCCCTGCTGCAAGCAGAATAGGTGATAGAAATGCTCTAAGCTAGATATTAAGGTGAGTAGAGTATAACTGGGAAGGGATAAAGAAAAAAGCATTTCATGAAGAAAGATAGTGGGGATACCTTCAACAGATGGAGTTAGTTTGAAATTCAAATACAGTGAGGATACTGTAGCAAATATTTCACCTTTCGTAACAACTGACCTGAGAAGTTAAACAAATCCAATGTTAGCATCATTACGATTCTATACTTTGATGACCAAAAAAAAAAAAATCAAGTTAGAAACTTCAATCACTGCTATGAATGTAAAGTCAAACTCATAAATACCAGAACACATCAGAATGAAACTGCCTATTTCAATCTCAGTAATACTATACTATCATTATCAACGTGATAGTGCATGACTTTGTGCATATGATTTTGTTTGGTTAGAACACTGATAAATGCCGAGATCTTTACAGTCCTCACAGAGCAATGGCAGCAGGTATCCATTTTATACAAACCAGAATTGGACCATGCAATCATTCAAAAAACTTAGAAATTCAATGCCATATCTCAGGTTATACAGGCAGATTCCTTGGCAGACTTCAATACTTAAGTGTACTCATTTCTGCCTTCAATCATAATCATGATTTAATTCTGTTCCTTTCATACTTGATTACAGTCTAGACATACTAATATTTCTTTTCTATCCCTCCCTCTAAATCCTGAGCTCAGTATGCTCACGTGTTCCCCCCAAACTCCAGTACTAAAGTTTTCATACTATCCTCTACCTTTCTCTGGCACTTCACATAGCAGCTCTAGCTCCCGTGCTACCATTCTCTTCGTGACCAGTAATTCCCAGGTCACTGACAATATCTCATTCCTAACCCTGCCAACATATCCATCCATTTTTTCGTGTTCCTGGGTATACAATCTCATTGGCCACATCTAGAGTATCTCATACCATATTTATAAACCCTAGAGCATTCCAATCCAATTTGAAGAGATACTGGGAACTATCTCATCATTCCCTTGTCTTCAGCCTCTCCTGACCAACTGACAAACTTCTATTGCTGCTGACTCATTTTCTAGCGCCCTCACTAAAACACAGAGACAGACAAGATAAGAAATCTCTCCTCTTAAACCTTCTTAACCTCTCCAGTGCTTAGTAGGCATATGGACACACTGACAATCTGCCAGTGAAGACTTCATTTCCAATGCCTGCTGCTGATTCAAGCTGAGACAGACTAATAGTGCAATTGCTTGACTATGTTCACGTCCAGTTATGTATTGAAAATCACAGTGTAGAGAATTTTCAGTGATTTTACTTACAGATAGTTTTGTTCTGATAGGTTTTCTAATGGCCATATGCCTCTATGTGCAGATTTTCCAAATGATAACTAGATCCAGCTGGAACAGATTTTCAAAGAAAACCTTGCGTCAAGGCCACATCCCTGCCAATTTCAAGAGTTGGTTCTCAAGCATAGGAGTGTTATAGTCTTAATGAAAAGAACATCAGAATTATTCTGAAAAGACTAAACGGATGCAGTTTTGCCTAGTTTCTTTCCTGGAAGCAGCTGAAGTGCAAAGATAAAATTCCAAGTTTTTTTTTTTTTTAACCTCCTAAAAGCAGGTTATTTTTTTGAGACTAAAGACCACATGTAACTTCAGAATAGAAGATAAATTTAGTCTTTCATAGTTTTGTATGCTATTTCAGCTTTGATAAGAAAAAGTGCACTGAAGCATTCTATTCACAAATTTATCTAGCTGATTAATCCTGAGATCTTATGTTCACACACTTGGTAACTAGACACTGATATTTTGACCAAGAAAGATCTTCTCATATGAAATTATGAAATAATGCTGAAGTCTCAAAAAAAAAAAAAAGCACAATTTTCCTCAAATAAAGCATATATAGAGATTATCTCTACACAAACACACACAAATACGCATACCCCAACTGTCTGTACTTCTTCATGTAATAAAAGTCAATTTAAACTTACATTCTTACTGTATTAAACTCTACTTGTAATTAAATGAACATTTGCAAATTCCCAAACCCAAAGGAAATGCTGAGTTGCACTCAGAACCTTATCTGCTTTACTTTGTAAAGGGAATGAGTTCAATTCCAGTGGGTTCCTTGTTTTTATTACGTCTTGTAACTTGTATTCTCCTAATAACTAAAAGATTGCTATACTTTCATGTCTTAATTAGTTTTTATCAGCCATTCAACATTTAATTAATGCACAGTTTTACTTGGAAAATGGAGTAAAATATGCAACACAGCACCTCATTTCTACTGACGTGTCTCTAGATTACTCTGTGACCTAGGGAACTAATCTCATAGAGCATTACCATTTTTCTCCATTTTTTTTCTTGATACTCAAAATACTCTTAAGTGCATTTGGGGAGCAGAATGAACGATCACATAGCTAACACCTGCAGATTCAAAAGGGACAAGCAAAGACTGTAACCCAATGACAAATACAAATACATTATGTTTGCAGAGGAAGTGAGTAAATTATTACACTAATTTTCCATTTAGTTTGGTTTATATGAGCACACCACAGTCTGATGCTGCCGAGGAAGTTTCCCCCACTGGCTGAAGGACTCACACCAGCACAGACTGGCAGCCGCACTCGTATCTACAACGAAGAGCTCTGCTCCAACCTTCAAACTCTGTACAAGAACAAAAATATCAAAATCAGTGTTGCTACAAATAGCTTAGACTCCCAGGATCTCTACTCATGAGTAATCCGCACAAAACACCTTTTCCCCCAATAAAATGTGAAGCCCCCAAGACCTGTAGGCTTTTTTTTTTTTTGTCTTTCCAGTCTAAACCACAAAAATGAGACACACAAAAGGAGGGGAAACACTGAATTAACTTTTTTTTTTCCAACACAGGGGTATATTTCCCATGTGTTAAATCCTTATTCCGTAAAGCTGTCTACATTTTGAAGGCCGTGGACATCTTGATTTTGTACACTGCAATAAATCTATACCTCACACTGGCAATAATTTGGTCAGAGCCAGGTATGGAAACAGGTTGCATTTCCTCCAGCTCACGATTTGAATAGTGACAGAACGAGACTGCCTTAAGCAAACACATAGGGCCAGCCTTAGATTCACCTCCTTGTAACCCCACTGATATCATCGGAAGGGATTTTGTGATAAATATTCGTGCAGAGCCAGACTGTGAAATTTCTCACCCACTGGTTATGAAATCTGTTGGGCAATCACTCTTGAAGACTTCCGCAGTACACTGGCCTTTTAAAAAGACTTTCACAACCTTTTAGCAGTAATAATCTATTCAAGAATAATAAATTTAATTTAAAAGTTATTTGTAATAACTGTCACCGTTGACATGTAGACTAAAATGAATGTTTTCTACAACAAAAACAATCACTGTTTTTACTACATGGGGATAGAAAGACTCAAGTCTGGCTCAGTAATTAGGTTTTTATCATAGAAGCTAGGGAAAAAAAATAAACAATTAAATGATAAAGAACACTCCCACGTTTCAGAATGAGTTCTTGCCAGATGGATTTTTTTCCTGTTTCTGATACATGACCATCCATATAAACAAAAGACCATATCAATTATGTAAAACAGCAACAAGCAGTAATTACAATTACAAAAAAAAAAAAGAAAAATACAGAGCAATGACTTCTTGCATCTCAGTGTTCTACTATAGCTATCAGTAGGAGATATGAAATAAGAATTTATTGAGAAACCTTGGTAGGATGACTCAGTGTAATAATGCTATTTTTTCATCTTTGAAGTATTCTGCAAGCAGTACCTGAATCTCTTTGTAGATATATCAGCACAGTGAGTAAAAAAAAAAAAAAAAAAAAGAGTGTGATAATGCCATTGTGGTAAAATTACTCACCCAGCAGAGGCTTTTTGATTTGTTAAAAAGATCATAATCCATATTGATTTTAGTAGTTTATCCAATATGATCCAATACCCACTGTCAATAAAATAATGTCTCTGAGATATTTCCTTTTTACATTCAGAACAACACATGCAAGACAGCCATAATTTATATTGTGTCCTATCCCTGTATGCAAGAAATCATTTAAAGAGCTTTGAAATGCAAGCTTTTGTCAAAAAGCTGTTTGTAAGCTGCATGCTAGCAATGTCGTTATCATCTGACTGTTCAGGTATGAACCAGACTGCTCAAGCATGAACAAATAACCTCTATTTAAACACGTACATTTTCTTACCGCTTTGCAAACATTCAAAGAGTCACTGAAAGTTCAACTTCATCTCATCCTTTAGAAAGAAAAAGAAGTGCTGCAGAAATGCGATGCAGGCTTTCTCCCGCTCAAATGAGACCCACATTTGGGAAAAATTCAATTTAAAAAGATTATAGTTCAGGTTCTTCTCTAAAAGAAGTCTTCATCAAAACATATGCAGGTTCAACATTGCTCTTAAGTACTCAAGGGATGCCCTGACTTCTTGCAGTATGATAAACTGCATCTGTTTGTAAGATCCCTCTTAGTCTCCCAGAATTTGAATATGCACCAGTAACTAACCATAAGCAAAGCCATTACTTGTGTAAAATTACTCCATTTTCTCATAACAACATGCCACATGGGTAGCAATCTTGAATTATACCAGATTTCAAACACCTATACCAGCCTCAAACTCCTGAAATGAGGAGCTGCATCATGCAACCATCCATCTTGGAGTTTATCATAATCACTGACAAAAATAATGAGATTAGATTTTTAAGAGCAGCCCTCTGGCTTACTTCCCCTGTACAGCATTTCACATGGAAGTTTTCATTACAGAAAATCTTGTGCTTTTTTCCCCCAATGTCCTCCAGACTTGCATGTTTTTCAACTTTCGAATTATTCATCATTCCCACATAATCAATTCCTATTTATGGAAAAGAATAAAATTGGAATCTTTGCTTCAATCTCTCATTTCAAAGTACTGTTAACTAAGAGCATATATCCGAATTTTTTTCTAAATTCAGAGGTACCCAAAAAAAAAAAAAAAAGATGAACATAAAGCAATTCAATCACTTGGTTACACAAATCCACCTAACTGAGCACCAACCATCATGTAACAAAGTCAGTCCTGCAGTTCTTCCTCTGCATCTACACTACTACCAGATACAATCAAGTGGTACGTGTACAAATAGTACGTTTACAACACCATATAACATAATTCTGCATCTTTAGAACTTGCTTTCATGGAACAAATCAGTAACTGTGTTAAAAATTTAACAATTGATAAACCAAATATTATATATATATTTTTTTTTTTAATAAATGCTACAGCATTTAGAAATGTTTTTTTTTCCAAAATTACTTTTAACATGACAGATCTTTCTTTTCAGGTTCTGTTACATTCTGGAAGACTGACAAGGAGTTGTAACAAAAGGGAGTGTCATTTTCAAGACACTTCTTGCATATTATTTATTAAGAGTTTCAAGAACTACTCGTATGTATACTCTGTAAAATTTATAAAGGCGTGTATACTGCACATCTATACTAGCAGCATATATAATACACAGATTTACAAGAGAAAAAAAATACGGTTTTTACCAGTGAGTTTACCACAATTCCCTCCCTTCTTTTTATGATTCTTTATGACCTTCAACTTGCTTGTGAGTAATTTGCCTACCACAGTGCTGAAATTGAAGTATTACATTGCTAAATTTGTATGTAAATTTCTTGCTTTACTTCTAACTCAGTAACAAAGTCATTAGGAAATATTGACATACTACTACTAACTTCCCTAAGTTTTCTAGACTGCTCAGGTATCCTCTGACCTAACTAAAAGCAATTGTTTGGGTCTGACAGAACTCTACCTATATACGTCCTTTCCATGCAACCTGCTTGAGCAGAGAGCAGGCTGGCATCTTTTCAGCACTGGACTTTCTGTTAGGAGGCTCCAGTGCAATGCCATCTGAGCATGGAGAATTTGTCCAAGTTTTGCTGCATGGTCACTGCCTCACAGCAGGGCTGCTGGAGTGGACTGGAAGAAGCGGGGTTCAGTGCACTCCTTGCACAAAGCATGAGATGCCTGGGCATTGAGGAGCCAGCGAAGGGGACAGACAAATCCAGCAGGAATTGTTACGATGCCGACAACATTGGTGTGACAGCAGCATCCTCAGCTCGGCTCTCCCTAAAAATAAGCTGCAAGTTTTATTTCTTATGGTAAATAGTAGTTTCATTCTTGGTTACCTTCTAGTCAATGGTTTAATATAGTATTTAGCCTTCTAAATACATACGAATAAAGGTAGTTAAATATGATTGCAAATGTGGAGACTTCCTAAAATAAGAATATTTCTACTGATTCTCCAATCTGAAAAAGAAAACTACTGATTATTTAAAACAAAATATACATCCAAAATTTTGTGGGTCTTCAGCAAAGGCAATTATTTATCTTCAGTCATTTTTTAACAGTAATTCATAATAAGCAATGCTTTGCTGGGATCCACCCCTGAACATGTTAAGAGGAAAAATCTAATACTGCAGTATGAATGTTTGTCTACTTAGTGCATTCTATGCACTTTCTTGTGCTGATTGATGAGCATAGCAACCTACCGATCTGATATGCCAAACCCTAATAACATCTCCAAAACCAAAATACTTAAATCACTGAATCTGAAACATAAGTAGTTCGTGCTCATTAGCAGTGTATTTGTGAAGTACTCTTCCCCCCACTGTTCTCTCTCCCAAGACTCATAATTTAACATTCCTCTGTCAAAACAACGTGTAACTACACCTATGTCATCCTTAAACTTTCAAACACATTGCTTTTTTCTTCTATCTATTAATCAAATAATTTTTATAATTTAGTGTAGGAATAAATTCTGGTTGTTATATGTAACGTTTTCTAGAAATTAAACAGCGCAGAATTTTGGGGACAAAGGCTGCCACCTTTTGGCAATAGTCTGTAACAAAGTCTGTTTTCTTATGCAAATTAATGCCTTAGTAAACATTTTTTAATATTATTTTAGAAACTTACATTAAGCAAAAAAGAGCTGAAGAACAAAATATAAGATTCAGCAGAAGGCAACATGAGAAAAATGTACCACCAGAGCTGCTATAGATAGTGCAATGTACCTTCACATAAAAATGAGAACACAGCTATATTTTTGATAGTCCCTGTGATAGTCGGACACAAAGCACTGAGCAGCATAGGGAAATCTCATTTCTTTAAAAATACAAAGAAGGAAAACAAGAATTTTTCTTATGTACAAAATTTTCTTTTACCTATAGCACTGACTTAATCTACAAGTAGGTCTGCTCTATGTACGAGGTCAGATAAATGATTAAATAACTAGCAATTTTATCATTATGCAAATAATTTATTGCCAACCTTAATTCTGATATTTCCCATATTTTCAGTGTTTCACCTTGGAAATGAAATTTTTAATTTAGGAATTTGAGATATATGGTTTTACCCCATTTTATGTCAGCTGTTAACGTCTATCATTCGGCACAGTTATACTGGCGTGGTCCAACAGAAAGACCTTTACATCAGTATTTTGCCACCGGAACAAAATAACCATAACAGCAAAAGATTGAGCCAAAATGAGAAAGGACAAAATGGATTTTCTAGTTAATGGATTTCCCAGTGAATGGATTTCCTAATCATTTGCTTGTGACAGATGAACAATAAGAACTTATGCTACATCCTCATTGGAATTGCTTCATCAGGCTTAAGGAAATGCCCAAAAATGTCCAGACGTACCAAGAAATCCCACTAGTACCAAAGCTAAATATATACTTTATCACCAAAGGGAAAAAAAAAAAAAAAGAATATTTGAAATCAAACTCGTGACTACAACCTTGACAGAGCAATGTGAAAGGCTTGCGACAATAAAGAAATTAACAAATATTTATTTGTTCTTCAGATTCCTTCTGGAAAATGTAAACCACAGTTAAAATTTTAGAATAGAATTGCCTCCTTTACAGACAACTTAGACATAAAATTCCTGGGAGAACAGTTAGAAAAGAGGTTGCATTTTTAGAAGTCTATAGTGTCTTTGGGAAATAGTGATACCAAATACCCTGAGAGATCCAAAAGATGTAAGAAATAGAGGACAAAAAAAGGTCCAAAACAAGTGACAAGGAGGGCCAGAGGAATCTTCTGAAAGAATGAAAAGCCAGAGCATATGGCGGGTGGCACAGAAGTTAGACTTCGACAGTACTAATAATACAAGACTAAATTGTGAGGATGTCAAACCATGCTGAAATCATGCCAAAGAATGGACACAAAATTGCAGACATATTTATCTTCAAAACAAATGCAACTATGGGAAGATCAAAAGAGTATTTTACTGAGCTTCTCGATGCTGAGATTCACAAAAGCAAACTACAACCACCCAGACAGCTGAGCCATTTGGAGAAGAATGAAATTCTGAAGAGCTTCAAGAGGCAATCAGAATACTGAGGGGTAACAAAAGCACCAGGTGCGAGTAATCTTGCCACTAAATTATCAAGAACAAGAGGGAAAGGAAATCAAATTCTTTATAGGGCTATTTGGCTAGTTAGAGTTTGAGTTAATTTTTCAAGCTTTAAAAAAAAAGATATGCCAATTTTAATAATAAAAATACAAAAATCAATTTACACAGAAGCAATCTGATGCTGGAGAACTTTAAGCTCAAGTATTATATTGGAAATCAGTTACATTACACACACATTTAATATGTTCATGTATCTTGTACAAATGTTCAAAAACTTAACAATTTGTTAAAATTAGAAACTTTAACGGAGCCTTCCCACTGACCATAAGAATCTAAATAACCTCACAATTACAGTCAGCCTCCTTTAAGGGCTAGTTGTATTGAAAACAAGTAAATAACCTCATGCCATATGGAATTCCATTGATTTCACTGAATTCCCGTGGCATAATTCTGCATTTACTAGTGGGACTTATGAAAGCAGATGAAGGGTAGCAGAGCACAACAAAGTCCACTACCTGTCTGGCACCAAATCCCTCCAGCACAGATGGAGGAGGGATATGGTACAGGCTTCCACATCACAAAATTTGCAGTCTTTGGAGCAGCACAGCAATACACACTGCTTAAAAAGTATTATGCTGCTATCAGTAGGACTTCCATATGGGGACTGCCACGTTCCCAGTGCACATATTACACCACTTGCTGAAGAAAACAATCTTTTCCAAACCATGTTCTCTTGGCCAGGCTTAACGTCTTTAATATCCTTCCCTGGATAGCTTTTAACTGACTGAGAAGGTTAAGGGAAAAATTTTTTAGGTCTGCTACATAGAAAGATTAAGCATAGCAGTTAGAACAGTATCAGTTTATCAGCAGTTTGAGCATTCTTTAATTTTACTATTTGTATGCACTGCTGCTTACGTACAATGTCCCCTTTCTCTGCTCCACAATGTTTAGACTGTTTCAAAAGCTATTTTTAAATAAAAATATGTAAGGTGTTTCCCATGAATCTTTAAGAAGTAGGAATGTGGACTAAGCCAAAAACCAATAAAACTTGCAAGGTCAATTTTATTACACAAATGTGCAACAGACCGTATAAACGGTAATTAAATCCCCAGGTTTTTGAAGTTGTGATATTGCTCTCTTCTACAGATACTCAGCAGGGATATATCCAAAAAGAGACACTGAATCCCAGAGATCTCCACAGATATATCTAGCAATATATTTCAGTTCCTCACTTACACAGTCAAACATCAAAGTGGCGATGCGTAAACCCTTACACAGTAATAAAACAGTACAGTGCTGGTAAGTAGAATAGCACACCACTCCCAGGTATAAATATGAATGTTACTAAGCGAATTCAAATCACGTTTGGATATAAAGTTTACGCTTCCACCATCGTGCTTAACTGTCTGATGAAACGAGCAAGGTGGAAGAGTAGTATAATATCTTAATTAAACTTTACACATGTGTGTAATGTTGTATGAATTAAATTCTAACAGCTGCAAAAACACGCACCATGGAAAACTGCAGCCCCAACAGTTTGTCTCCAGCCCATTTTGGGAGGTCATCATTCAGATATCTGCTTGATAGTCTCTTAAGTCAAAAAGAGATTGCCCATAATATTTTACCAGACAAGAAATGTATCTTGAATTTTACTTCCTTGTTCTGATAAAGTGAATCAATGCAACAATCCAACTTAATTCAGTACTTTGGAGGAATATAGTTGAGCTAGAGCTGAATAGAAAGTTTCAATGTAATAATTTTGAACATTTTCAGTTCCATTTCTACAGGCGGTTTCAAAAACACCTGGATTTATGCAGAATACACTTGCTTGGGCTAATTTGCCTAATCACATGCATTGTGATAAAGGTTTGTACTGCCTTAAAGATCATTTTCTCATTTAAAAGACAGTAGAAAAACAAAAGTGTATCATGTCAATATATAAACAATATTGTTTATATAACTTCCACATCTATTTTGCCTTGTTTTCATGACATTAGGAAAAAAGTGTCAAAGGATATGCTAAAAATAAGCTAGAGTGGCAGTGACAGATAACATTTCACAGGTGAAACACAATTCTCTAATAACTCTGGTAGCATGCTCACCTTTCCTGAACCACTTATACCATGAAAAGCCACTCTTTCTTGCATCACATTAGTCAGCCACAGAAGTGAAAAAATAGGGCTTGTATTTTGGTGGTTAGATCTGCTTTGCCTTAATAGACCTACAGCTAAAAAATTTTTTGAAAGTGTCACTTCTAGAAAATTGAACAGTATTGTTTTTCAGCTTCAACAACTACAAGAAACTTCATAAAGAAAGATACCTTAGCACTGTAAGGCAGATAACTATTTTCTGCAGGTATACTAGTAATGCTATATGTATCTTTTCAGTCACTTTAACAAATTGCAGTATTAACTTCTGGAGTTTGAGTGTCAATTGTTATATTCAAATATTGTTTATATACGAAAATCAAACCTTTAAAAATTGCGTGGTTTGTTCTGCTGAGATGTCTAACTATTTACATCCCAAGTACTTTGAAGTCATCATAGGATTCTTTCATTTTTCAGTTCATTTAACAGATTTTACACACATTTTTTCCACCTCAATTAAAATTGCCTAGAATTTCAGTTTATCATATTTTTTTCATGTTAGAGAGAAAACAAATATTATAAATATTCCCAACAAGCCTGCAACTGTCACCTTTATACATATTCTTAGCAACATTTCATATTTTGCAATGAGAAAGCATATTTTATTCAGTCTATCATGTCTTTGAACATCACTGTATGAAAAAGTTTTAAGAATCTTTTATCTAGGAATTTAATGCAGCAAAGCCCTGTATTTTCAAGCAATACATTATACCAGATTTTGAATAACTGCAAGAAAAATGTTAATATATTCATGCAAACCTGTGACCAATTTCTGTTTCAAGGAAGATAGAAAACAAATTGAGAATGATAACAATTTATGATATGAATAGGATCAAATAGTATGTTTCAGACTTGAATCAGGCTATTAGGCTACCAGTGATGCCACTCAGAAGTGATGCCAACACATTAAATGCCAGCAATATCCCAGCCTCCCACTTGCCACAAATATTCACTTTTCCTCCTCCTAAAATATGATGTATGTGACAAGTTCTTTTCAACTTTAGAAACATTCTCCAAGTTGGTGTTGGTTCCTAGCTGTTATTTTTCAGTCATTCACATGTTTTTCCTAACATACACATTAACTTTCCTTACAGTAGAGAAAGCAAGGGCAAACAAATGTGTTTTTGTATTTGGAGTGGACAAAAGAGCCTAGTGCCTGATTTAGTGGTTGGCAGCCCTGCCTATGACTGCGGGTTGACACTAGATGACCTTCAATGTCTCTTCCAACCCAAGCCATTCTAAGATTTTCTCAAAAGAAAAACTTGAGGGTATTCCTGTTCGAGGTCATTCTTCCCTCCTGAAAGGTAAACTCATAACCAACCAGCCTTTTTCTTGTGGAAAGCTCCACTGCATCACAGAAATGACAGCATTAATAATGCTTTCCTCAACAGAATTATATATTTATGTGCATTCATCTTCCAAACTCTACATAGTTCCATAGTTCTAATATTAGGTGTACATTCGAGGACTCATTGCCACTCTATCTGACAGGACCAGACCATCCCAGGAGTTCACAGCAGAAGGAACTGGTCAGGATCAGCTGCAATGTACTTTCAGTCAAAAATTTGACTTCTCTCTTGTCCAAATCAAGATTCAAAAGTTTGGGAGCACCAAGCAGAACACCACCCAGAACCCTGAAGAATTCTGGGTTCAGGATGGTGATTTTTTCCCATCTCTGGAAATTCAGTTTGTTTTGGTCAGTTCCCAGAATGATATTCACATTGTTCACATTGCCTCCTGATGAAGGGAAGCCAATGAAAAAGACTGTGAATCTTCTATTTTTGGAAGAATTCCAAACTGATGGGTGATGAAGGAACCTGCCTGAGCAACAAGCAGGCGAGTCAGGGATGTGCAACTGCTGGATGTGAGCAAGTCAGCACACAACTGCCTGAGTATGCAAGCAATTCTGAAATATTCCGTATTAAAAATTGATGTCCTGCAGTGGATATCAGTGTGCACACAATGTGCGTATTGCTAAATCTTTTCAAGAGAACTGCATTTTTCCTCAGTTGTTTTGTTTCTACAGCTTCATGTGCTTTGGTTCTCAAAGAAAGAAATCAGTACATAAAGATTTCTGAGAATTTCCTACAAGCTACTATAATAAAAGTAATCACCAGTATGAATGCTGTAGCAGCACAGAGAGGAGCCCAGCTCTGTCAAAGGCACAGAAATTGTTCCAATTTACCTTTCAATTTCAAAGCAAGAACTTCATGGAGAACTTCACAGAGCTCCTTTGGGCCACACAAACAGCACTGCTCTGCCTCAGAGCCATTTGTCTCCCACATAGGCTTCTCTCCACAGTTACGCTTTGTAAAGTATAGGCTTGGAAACCTCAAAGCCAATTAATCCTGTCCTTTAGTTAGAAAGGAAAAAAAAAAACCACAAGGGTTACTGTCTCCGACTGTGGATGCAGGAAAGCAAAAATCAAACCAAACAAGCTGCCCTGTCACATAGATCAGGTACTCTGCAAAGTGGGGGAGTGGGAGGTAAGGAATAGTACTCTCCGCTCATTAGAATATAAGGAAAGGAATATTCTCAGTCCATCTCCTGTAGTTGCACTCATGGAATTTCCAGCAGCCAGCAGTGCTCACAGGCCAGCACAAAGACCTGCAGATCCCACATAGATGAGGGCAAATATCAGTGAGAAGAGAGCTGCAGCGATGAAAGATCACCACTCCCAGCCCTGCCCTCATTGAGGACAGCTACCTAAGAATAACAGCATGCCTAAAGGGAGAAAATGCTAATTCTGTTTTATTATTTTCCTGGAGTAATGAAATGAGCCATGGTGGCATTTCATCCTTGAGGTTTAGGGTTTATTTTCAAATCCAAAGAAAATCAAGCTCAGAAATACTGTGAACTCTGATAGATTTCACAGCTTACCCCAAAATTAATCAGTGCATTGGAGGTATTCTCTTCTTTCTTTTTTAATTAAGTTATTTCCAGATAGAGTAGATTGAGGCATTAAAATTAAAGGATACAGTGAATTATATTGCTAGTTTGGCTGTTCTGCAACTTCAGTAATAATGTTAACATTTCTAGAAGCTCTATATTCCCAGGTGGCTTTTGTGGGGTGTGTTTTTTTTTTTGTCGTCATGTTCTGAAGCAAGCTTGATGTCAATTCCAGAAGACAGGGAAGTGCTATACAGAATTCATTTTAGCTGTAATTTCTATTTCAAAGTCTCTCTTTGAAGATACCCCATACAGCAGATTTGATATTCTCAGAACATATGCATCACTGCATATCTAGTTTGCCTGACAGTTTAAGCGAGACATTTAAATATTCTCTCTTGATTGCAGTATCCCACATTTCACGTAAGTCTCACAAAACCCTTTGCTCTCAACATCTCCTTTCTATATTAGATGGCACAGATGACAAGTTCTGAAATATCAGGAACATTCACAGGCCACAAATATTAGTTATGCCCTATGGCAAAAGTTGGATTAATTGGTATAATGAGAAAAGATCCAAAACACTGCCTGGGGACCATTTTGCAATGATTTCTCTTGCATTTGACAAAGGCATATTTCTTGGGGGAAAAAAAAAATCCTTTAAGAACCCTAGAATCCATCAGTACATGAGCTGCACATGCATCAGAACTGCAGAAAAGGAAATAGTCCCCAGATTTAAAAATAGAGCATTGATTTAAAATAAAAATAGAAAGGACAAGGGTGACTTTTATTTAAGTTGATCAAAAGCTTGGCAGATTTCTTATGCATAGAAGAAGAGAACAGCATTCCAAGTAAAAGGAAAGAGACTTCTGAACAGATAGAGAGGGCTCTCTTTCAAATATCTGAGAAACTGTGTTCAGGTGAAGATTTCTACTTTCTCCTTATTCAAAGAGTTTGGAGCTGACCTTAAAGCTTAAAGAAAAAAAAACTCTACTTTTTTCCCTGCAATAAAAAAAAATCTGTGAGATATGAATTTTTTAAATTAGACTCCTGAAAAGAAATCTAGATCTTTGCTAGCAAGGTGCCAAGTCCAGGCTTTTCAAGAACTACACTAGAGCAAGACTAGACACTGCCCCTCTGTGGCTGGCAGCAGCACCCAGATTATGGAGCACATCTAGGCCAGCACTGCATCTCCAGAGCACTGTTCAGCTGTTCTTGGTAGAAGGCTTTCATAAAGCATAGATCTATATGCTTTTCTTCAAAAGAAGCACAAAACTGCATTTCATTATGAAATTGCCAATACTTGGAAAAGATGAGTTTATTTCCCCTGGAATTAGATAGGACATTGGCACATCTACTGCCAAGTTATGATTCACTAAGCAGAGTCAAGGTTAGACCTAGATGCCAATAAAGATTCATTAAGTATGAAATACAATATCAGCAATGTCTTTGTAATGACCTGAGTGCTAATTTTTGCTCAGAGTACTTGAATTCTCCAGTGAAAGAAAGGTAAAGGGGAACAATTTAACAGCTTTTAACCACAAATATGTTAACAAGTTAAACATTTGAAAAGATACCCTAAGCTATATAAAAGTGAGAAGCCAAGTGAATATACAATCTAGCAAACTAAAAGTGATTAACTTAGATGTCTTCTATTTGTTCTAAATCAAGAGGAATTATTCCTTTCTATTTTAAAATTATCGTGATTACCGCACAAAAATGTTAATAAAGTTTACCACATCACATAACTAAAGCACTTAACACAATGACACCTAGATAAAGGAGTAAAATTCATGTATTAATTTTGTATTTGCAGCACCTAATAAATAAATACCACACGAAATAATTAACAAGTAGAACAGGAGAGTTGGATTTTCAAAAGAGAATTGCATGGGCTGAAATACTGAGATTGACAAGTCCTTTTAAACAGAAAAGAGAAATAAAATAAAGCAACAAAAAAGAAAGCTTACAACGTTGGTTGATTCATCATTTTATGTTTTCTAAAATTTTATAGGCTGCCTTTATGCCAGTAGGCTACACTTGTTTGTCTCCCAAGAAGCACGATAAGCAACTAATTGTTGCGTGCAGCTTGAATGTAACATCTCATATGACACAAAAGGTTCTGGAGCTTTAAAACCAGCTTTTACAGTATCACAATCCACAAACATCCATCAACATCCCTGACGCTCTACCTGCCTTGGAAAACTTTTACTCCAGAAAATTAAAATTAACCTACAGCTTAGCACTTATGATTTTTAATATCCCATCTGCTTTTGTCTTCACAATTCACATTTATACACCATGGAAGAAGAAATAAAGAATATTTTCTGTTCCTACATTGGTGCTCACAAAGATTTCAGCCTTGTAAGATGCATGAAAATAATGTGTAAAATATAAGAATATTATAAGAATATTCATCTTCATCTTTGTGACATGACACGCTCTTTTGTGCCATGATTATCAACTTTTCTGCTATGGAATGAGCCATTTAAGACTGCTTTTAAATCATGTGTAGATTATGAAACACTTCTAATTTTGACTTATTTTAGATGAAATATTTTAGCTATTTCATGTAGAAAATCTAGAGTTTACATTGACTGCATCTTATCTCCTTTAATAAATATAATCCTCAGAAACACCAGCTGGATGTTTATGATTTTGCATCTATGCATGGTAAGGTTGATCATACACAAGCTGTGCACTCAAAATATATTAAAAACATATATGCCTACAGACCAATCTAATAATGTTACATTGAAAATTGTAATGTGATATATAAGTAAAGCCAACTAATGACTTATATTTTTAAATTATTCTTGTCTACTTTGATGATGTAGTAAAAACATTCTTTCCTATACCATCATCTGGCTGTATAAACTTGTGTAATAACCAACTTTCAAGTCCTGTCATTAGAAAACTAATCTAAAATATTCTAACAAACTCTTCTCATCTCCTTTCAAATCCTAAGTCACTGTAATTCTTACTGTTCCTTTCTTAAGAAGTAGTTTGCATGCTGCACATAGCAGCAGACCTGCAACATAACTGAAAAATGTGCAAAATCAAAAAGTGCAAAATCAAATAATGATCATCCATGGGCTGGAACCTCTTCCAGATTCACAGTTCTTTTTGTTTTGTGCCTTCTTCCCCCACCCCTTCCCACTCCCTTCTCCTGATTACACTAATTATATAAGCTGATTCTTCAAAAAAAGTCAAATGATTATGGTTTGCATTTTTTCCACACTGGAAATATAAAAAAAAAAATCAAAGCAACTGAGCAACTGCAACTAACATCATTTAGCTTAAATGGTCTTTTTACAATCACCATCGACATCATTCTGAAAGGGCAGAAGCTTTGTTTCAAGCCCATATTTTCAAAAACAGATGTATATTTTTACAAAAAAAATCTTGCAAATTTTCCATCTCTTCCATTGTTACTGACTGAAAGAAAAGCTGCGAAGTTGTAATGATCCAAAATCTTTCCACCCCCCCCTCAAGTACCTGTCCTGAAAAACCATACATGGTAAGCAATCTGCTGATTTCGTTCCATTATGAACAGCAAAGAAATTACAGTCTTAACTGTGGAAGAAAGCAGGAAGTACACCATCCCAGTTTAATAGTACTTAAGGAACAGTAAGTACAAACAGAAAACTGATTAGAAGGTAAGATGAAGCATCACATGGTGAGTAACCCCGTAGTGCAAAGTAGACTTAATAAAGATTAAGTTTTCAGAAGACTCAAGAAAACAATGGAGAAAAATTAACATGTAGACCCAAATTTTTATATATATATGTACATAAAAAAGCAGAAAAGCAGTAGGATTTCTTCAAAAAAATAGTAAGTATGCTGGTAGGAGGCAGACTACAAGGGAACTGGGAAAAAAGTAGTGGACAGTATTGATATAACACAGAAGAAGTGAAGTAATTGCCTCAAAGTTAAGTATAAAAGCCACAAAGGAACGATCAAAGTTTTTTTCTTTTCTTTCTTTTAATGAGAACTTGGACACAGAAGAGAGGGAAGAACCAAGGTAATTAAATAATTTCCATGAATCTCCAAAACAGAGCATTACAATAGCTTCTGGCTTAAGTAAGGTCTACCAAGGCACTGCTAATTCCTTCAGTGCAGGCTGTCACATGGAATTGCTGAAAGTAATTAACTAATCTCCATCCCTCCAGCTTTCACTACACACTCCACCTACTTAGTCATGAAAGACAGCAAGTGAGTCTGCGGAGTGTTTGTGATTATCCTGCATTATGGGCATCAGGAGAGAAATAGAGCAATAAAATGTATTTCTATCAATCTATAGTGTTTTCGAGCAGTGTATTGGGTAAAAATTCAAATCCATCATCACCTGCATCCAGGATGGAAATGCATAGTGCTGCCTGCATTCTCACAGATGTAGAACAAGTTGAAAGAGGTGAGCAAAACTGGATCATTACAGTAAATGCATGTATACATCTTTTTTATCCAGCATTAACAGCTTTGCTTTATATCAAACAAAGCCTTAATGGGCAAGGAAAACAAAAACCAAATACCACAGATTTAATGAATTTTAACTTCAGCTTTTCACGATGCATACAGAAACACAGCAACAAGTGTATGCCACCACACCAAACAATGTCAGCATGCAGGAATCATTCATACATAGCTCCAAGCCTCTCCCCAGCAGTGGTCAGCAATGCGTACTTAAAAGAGGGACATAATCAGTGTTTAATGGACTTCTTGAACTACACATCATCCATCAGTATATTAATTAGCCACCTGTGGACTTAACTTTTATTAATTTAATTCCTTATTGAACTTCAGTCAAAAATCAAGATCAGGAGGCTAGTCATTTAATTTTGAGATCATGAGAATGGAATTATCTAAAAGCAAAAGGAAAATAACTATTCCCATTTCTGTAACGATTCAGTGACATTTAAATGAAAATTGCTTAATTCAAAAACCAAGGCAGTATTTCCATTTTTATATGTCAGAAATATTTGCATTAAAATAAGATAATTTAGTCCCTTTAGACGCATCTTAAGAATAACAGTAGTAATTTTTCATGTGTGAAAAAATAACACTTCATAAATATCCATAAAAGTAAGATAATTAAGATAAATTCAAAATTAATAACTCTAGAATTACTAATTTACTGGCAGATTTAAAAGTGTTAAATTACCATCTCATCACAAGATACGGGAAATGAATGATAATAATGATTTTCTTAACAAAAACCCTTTTTCAGAGTCAGGAAAAAGTTCAACATAAGCCAACCCTGTTTAATTACAGATATTATTCTCATCTGCTGAGTATGTGAAAGAGGACGAAATCCCAAAGGGTATCAGAACCCAACAATCCCAATCCACTGCTGAAACACTATGAAACACAAAGTAGTCTTTCACTGCCCTCCCTTAAGGTGCCCTGTCTGTGACACAGATTTGCCAGCTATTTCAAATAAACTAAAGATAATGGTTTTAAACTGTCTCACCCTTACACATAAGAATTATATGAAAAACTGACCACGGGTGACCCCTGAGCTCTGACATACAAGAAGTTGTGCTGCAATCATTTTGGAGGTTCTAGAGCACATCTGGGAAAGGGGATGTGAGAATGCACGAGATCTAAAAGTGCAGTCTAACTGCATTTTGCTGCAGTATAATCTGCTTCTCCAATTCCAGCTTGTTTTTAGAACAAATACACCCGCAGGTATCGAGCAGTTATTTCCTTTTCCCTTGCATATAAGGTTCTTGGTGCATTTTTCCATCCTACTGGAATCAGAAATGAAAGACACAAGACTTTCAGCAACACAATACTTCTGTAGTGCATTGTGTCCCAGTGATTCCTGTAATTTAACCTTTATAATAAAAAACAGCTTCATCAATAAAACTTCAATTTACAGTATCACTTTGGAACCGCTCATTTCTTCCACTAAATACCTTTCTCTGTTATGTTTTGCTCAGACTGTTTGTCCTCCTGCAGTACTTACACAGCGTTGCCAGAAGCAATCATCCACGATATGTTTTCCTAGCTTAAAGGACAAAGAAACGTATTTGATCCAGGAATACAAGGCCGTACCTATTTTTTACAGACTGTAAAATAAGTAATAGTTTTCACTATAACTTATTCTTGTTTTTTTTTTCATGTGTAACTAATATTAAAACATTATCTAACAAGCCATAATCATATAGTGTAATACTGAAATCGAGACGCTACCTGAAATAAACGACTACTGTCACAGCACTGAAGACAAAGCACCAAATGACACAGCCCTTAAGAAAGAGAGACTTCAAAATGAAAAGATCAGCAATTTTCTCCCTCAAACACTTCAAATGCCACAAAAACAAAATCACATTCCTGTTTTTCTGGGCGTCATCTCAAAGGAGAAAAGCAATGCCAAACACATTGCTTTCTGTACCTGCTTTTACACCAGTGCACTGCAGCACAGTTTTGAAGAGCTCCTGTCCTCAGCCGCTCTTTCTGCGGATCTTAATTCTACAACATAAATGTTTTAAGATCTTCATTCGTCTACAAGAGAAGAATTGCTTGGACATTTCTGCGAAACTCCGCTTTCAAAATCCATCTTTGAAAGTGATTTAAAATCCCTTATCGGATTATTTTAAAGCATACTTTAATTAATCAGTCAATTAATCAACAGCAATTCTGGGTTCTTAATAGGATTCTTTACATCATTTCTATCGCCTCTAAAGCTGCTTTATCTCCAGTGTCCAAGGCTCAAGTACCAAAAGAATTTGATAGCTATGAGATTCAGGGTTGAGCAGGTTTATGTTGCACTGGTGATATTGCCCATCTGTCTAGCAGAAGCCTCAAAACTGGAAGCTGTTTCATTCTGCAAGAAAGTAAACTTTTGCCTTGCTCCCAGAGAAAGTGAATTTTCAAGGTTTTTCCCTGATATTTCAGTCTTTTTTAATTTAAAACACTTTTAATCAGAAATCTATATCATAGATTTCACCTTTCTGAAGCTACCATACAGAAAAAATTGATACTCTACAAATGAGTTGGAACAGAAGATGCTAACCTGCTAGTACAGCATGCAATATGGAGTATCAGGCTTGAAGCAACTGATTTGCACACAGGTGATTAGAAATTTCCCCAAACATCTGGCCACGCATCTAATCAGATAGGAAGATATTTTGATGTGGTTTTAAGCCACCATAAATAAAAAATTAAAACTGAAATTAAATTTAATTGATCTGACTCCCTCCTGTCTCCCTCCTCTGCTTTCCTTTCACATGGGCTTTTCACCTCATGCAACAAACAAAATCTGAACTTATTTAAGGAAAAGAAAGACTCTTTTAGTTTATTAACTTAGGGTTTTGGGTTCGTTTGTTATTGTACTGACTAATCCTTCAGTCATAGAATCCAGTACCAATTCGCAAGCATACCCAAGTATAGGTTAGGATCATTAAAAAGTTCAATGTTAACAAAACAAATAGAATGAGATTTTTTTTCTTAGGATTCATCAATATGCCAAAGATTAGTTTTAACTACTGAAAGTTGCAAAACCAATTTGCCTCAGCTCTTTCCTTAAGATGTTCCCTTCCTGTGGTGCTCCTGCAGCCACCTGGGCTGAGCCATAGCACCTGCCTGGCATGGCAAACTGGAACAATCAGAAAGATCAATGCAATGGAATGGTAACACAGGAGATGTAATTACAAAAGGACTAGCAGGATAAAAAGGCATTACAAAGAAAAAGGAAAAGTTCTCACCCACCTCTGAAGATCTAGGACAGCAATATTCCACAAAGGAGGAATTTTCAGGAAGAGACCCTTGCCCAGTGGCAGTCAGCCCTTAAATGAGGTCTAAGAGAGGTGCAGCCAGGCTCCACCCCTTCCCTGACACAGCTGAATTGCCTTCACCTGTGCTCCAGGGCTGGCTGGGTCCTTTCCCCAGGTGCTCAATCAGTGCTTCAGGCCAGGACTCCACACTTCCCATACACAAGCGTAACGGAAGAGCAGAGCCAAGAATAAATTTCCTTAAAAAATACTAACAGATTCTCCTTAGAGCATGTTTCACTGAAATGTGCTATTGTGAAGGAGCACCTACAACAGTTTTGGGTGGACACAGATGTACACTGCAATCACCAAAAATTTGCTACCAGTTTGCTTCCAGATCTTGTAATGGAAAAGACAGCAGCATGACCAGCTGTGCCGTGACAAGCACAGGCCATGCCCCAGAGGGTTCTCTCCAAGAAGTTACCTTTGCTCATTATGTAAGCATTACACTGAATGTGTGTCATGTTGCAGAAAACAGGCTAATATTATACAAACAGCATTGCAGGCCATGGGGTATTCTCTCAGGAGAGTATTTAAAGTAGTCAATTAATAATAAGTAACAACAAACAACCTCAGTGAGCTGAACCTGATTTTTTTTTATTACATTGTCATGTCAGTGCTTACAACATCTGAGAATAGTATTTATCATTCCAAAAATAGATTTAATGATATGTATGTAAAAAAAATGAAATAAAAATTATAAATAAATGAACAGGTGACAGTCATATAAGTGAAATTAAACACACTGTATAAAACTTCACTATTTGAAGTGATATCTATAATTCAGATGGTAAACATCAAGCTGAAAATACACCTATTTTTGTTAAAATTAAAATATGGTAATTCTCCAAAACAGTGATAAGAAAGAAGGATACATAAAGCCAGTCCCTCCTAGTTTATTCTTCCAAACCTACTTTACTTTTTTGTTCCTGCTGTGAGAAAAGCTATTTTATGTTGTTGATGGCAAACCCTGGCTGTTATATACTTTTGCAATGAAGTTTAATAAATGAATTATTCTGTGAAGTGTCTAGTTTGATTTTTCTCTCTGCCTGTATTTTCAGATAAGTGTTTTAGATTTGAAAGCACTATCTTTAAATACTTTTTACTGCTTTCCCCAGCACTAAGGATAAAACTATCATAATCGTTTCCAGCATAAAATGCTATTAGGTTTTTTCTTCATTTTCCCCCTTTCCTCGTATTTAAAACTTTTTCATGTGTTTTTTTTTCCCCTAAATTTAAACTTCCAAAAGAAATTCACTGAATTCCCTAGGACTAGTTAGATTGGTTTTATTGAGCAGACAAATTGCCTAGAGTTTTAAAGCCAGACAAAATTCAAAGCCCAATTTAAGTTACTTTGTTTGGGTATTTATTTCAAGCTGCAGCAGAGCAATGAGACCTTCAGATCTGCAGTACCATACAAGTTGGCATATGGGAAATGCTTCCTGGAGGCCCCATGTGCCAGATTATGTATGTGACTCTAAAAATCTAAAGAGATACGTATTCCTCAAACCTCCTAAAAATAATCAGTACAAACTACTGCCCTTTCCTTAAAAATGGATCTATCAAATTAATAGTTTCTACCTTTAATACAGATCAGTACACAGAGGCTGAAAGTAGAAAATTATTTCTGACCAGTGAAGAAAGGTTGATAAACAAAATTATTTTGACTTTCCTAGTTGTCGTAATGAAGTCATTCCTGAACTATTAAAAATAAATGACTAAGCAGACAGTGAAGGATCTCAGTGAAGTCTTTGTTGGATTTCTTTTCATTCTATGGAAGTTAAACATTCAAACTTTGTACGTGTGAGAAAAGGCAAACAACTGAGTGAGCCAGGTTTTGTCTCTCTCTCCCTGTCGTCCTCCAGTCAAAGAATAGTTTTCTACAGTCTCAACTCAACCAGGCTTTAAGAAATTTTAGATTTAGACAAAGATTTGATCAACACTCTTAGCTCCCTGCTCTGATTCAGTGCTTCAGAACTCCCGGCTCCCCCATCACCCAGCTGCTCTGTCCCACAGGCAGCACAGGTGTGCAATCAGCTGATTGCTGCTTTCCCCTTCATTCACCAACAACGTGCCCAAGGACAGGCTGCAGCTCTGTAATAGGAATGTAGGCTAAGAGAAGCCTATTGGCTGTTCAATGAGAATGAAATAATGATTTTCATTATTTATTTATTATCTCTCAGAAGTCACAGTGATATCTGTTTATAAATATACATATAAATATACACATATAATATACATTGGAAAATTCAGAGAATTCAAAAACAAAGAAGCAATATGTGATCTAGCTGAACTGAACTAAAATAAGCTTGCTAATACTGTATTTCTTGAAGATCTCAGTTTCTGCACATCAAGAAAAGCAAATGTTAAATGGAATGGTAGCAAACAAGAAAAATATTCAGTGTGTCTTTAAATATTCTTCAAGCTATGATTACTACGTATTATGCTTCTAAATAATCCTCTGACTGTCAGTGGATTATTAACCATCTTATTATCTTCCAGTGTAGTCTACTTTGCTAAAAATTAACTAAAGCTCTTAATGCTTTCAGAACAGAAATTCAACACTTACATATGAAGAACCAGTCAAACTGTGAGCAAAATTCAGAGGATAGCAGAAGTAACTAGCAACAATTAAGTTAAAACACTAAATGTGAGTGCAAAAATACTGCTGAAAAGTTTTAATTTGTTGCCAATAATTAACACAGTTGTAGCTCTCTCTCTTTTATTCATTGTCTTCATTCTGTTATTTGAAACTATTTATAGTGACATTGGGATGATTCACCATAATTTCCTTCCACCCATAATCATTTACAAATTTTTCCTTCAGTAATTTTTATATATTTTTTTTTCACCTATTTATCAAAATAGTACTCATTGAACAGCACAGCTTTAAGTAGTGTATGTTGATATTCATTTTCCTTTGTAATTCTACAGATGCAATGATGAGGGAACACTATGGACAGTAGAAACATGTTTATTATACATTTTAATGTGGCTAGGCCTGTAAAGTAATAAGCTTTGAAGCATAGGACCTTTTCTTCTTCTATTATATGAATATGAAATACTGACGACCATTTCCTTCTCAAGAATGTCATTCTCAATCTGGCTTTGATCTACGTGATAGAAAATTACAATAAAAATAACAGTAATAAAACCGACAGTGGACACTGTAGAAAGTGCGCATTCAAAATAGTCCCTTAAAAATAATACCTGTTCAAAAACTCACTGGAATAATTCCTCACTGTTGCCTCAATTTTTTATTTATCTATTGTTGGAAGCCAATATGTTTCAACCACAAGTTAACAATATACAATCTAACAATATACAATCTAGAAAAACGGCACCATGCAGGAACGTCCTGTCCTCAGTAAATGCTCTGAATTGGCATACTGACATAACAGGGACATCTTCTGCTTCCCTGATTTAAAAGGTTGTTGGGTCTTCCTATTTTTGCTTTTTATTACTTTTATTTGGATTTTTGTCTTGATGAAGGCACCCATTTTCAATACATCATCTTATCATAATACTTCTTGTTTTTACATCATTAGTTAAATTAGCTTCCCGAAACAAAAACATTTAGGTCCCTCTAATCTCCAAGCCTTTCTTATGATTGAATTTCCTCTGACTTTCATCAGTGAGGCCACACTCTGTAACACCTGTAAGGATTTAAAATCTATCGAAAGCGACAGTAGACTTAAATGCAAACTGTGGGAAAAGTGGTGAATAAAAAGTGAAGAAGACACTGAAAACAACCTACACATAAGAAAATCAAAAAAGCTCTAAAAACTTTATATTAAAAACTTCTTATTCAAAACTAACGAGCAAATGTAAAATAATAGCTACTTTCTAACTTTCTATTAGTATTTAATTTTCAGTCATTACTTTTTGTGTGATTTCAGTGACATCATTTGGAAGCATTAAAGTGAATGACTAGAATAACTCTTTGAAAGGAAAGGTGTTTAAACAGTTGGTAGAGCTAACTCCAAATCCAATCCTAAATATCACCCTTAGCCAACCAGAAAACAAACACCACCTTCCCCGATCAATGTGTCTGATCAAATGGGGAAGCACTCCGCTCTAAGCAACACACCTGAAAAGTTAAATACTACATGCTGCCAAGGAAAGAATAAAGTACCTGTGGGCAGTTTGTAAATAAAGCTACATTCATTGGCTAGCTTATACAGTATGATTACTTTAGTTTTCTTAAAAATATGTATATTCACCGCTCTATGTTCATCCAAGCAACCTCATTTTGCCCTCCCAATACAAATTATCATTTGCATGAATGCCTTTGTTTATATATATACATATACAAAACAAAACTGATTTATTGATCAGGATACCAGTTCATCAGTAATTGTCAGGCAACACGTTGGTGGAGTTTAATATATTGCTTACTTAGTTCATGCACACACACACAAATCAATAAACTGCATTGGTTAATATTACATATGTAAACCTCAACGTGTTTAAAGTATACACTTGCATACACATCCATAAAATAAAATGTGCAAACACGGACAGTATATGAATAAGCATAAACATTTCAAACACACGTTACACTTTTTTTTATCCATGTATGAACAATACAACTCTAACAGTATATGAGAACAGTTTGAAGATTGGTGTAAAAGGCACCTGTGGGGAAAAATAAAAATCTATTTTTCCTCATTTTAAATGTTTGTTAAATGTTAATGCTGATATTCTACTCCTTGGAAAATCATTTCTCTGCATGTGGAATTTCATGATAAAAAGCTTTAAAGTCACGGGTTTCTCGAGATAAACCCCACTGGCTTACTGATGCATGAATGCACTGAAATTGAATTACTGTACAACAGCAATTACTTTTCACAGCACAGTTATAATGAGAATCAGCTTCACAATGAACACCAGGTAGCTACGGTAGAAAAGTTAATAAAATATTCTTTTATTTTCATTTTCCACTGTAGCAGTGGTAGTTACCTGAAAGAAAAATAATCCTTAACATTTGATTCACCATCTTAGAAGTAAATCAACAACCATTTTTATAGGATTCTCTTTTCTTGATGAATGATACTGTTGAAAATGGAAATTTAACTACCTAGCTAATATTTTAATTTTGGCTTTTTAAATATATATATATATTCACTAACAATTTATATTTTATACTATTGTTTTTCACTTCCCGCCTTTTTTTTTTCCTATGATAGGATTAACTAGAAAAAAATAAAACCAGCGAATGAATAGTTTAATTTTACCTCTTTTCTGCCACTAAGTTTCTTAAAATAGACTTTTGTCAGTAAGCACCATGCCATTGTGCTCTGTTCTCTTCATTTTCCAATGAGTGGAGATAGTAAAGAGTCATGATACCTCCTAAAAATCTTAAAATAAAAAAAAAACCTCACAGCTAACTTTACATTAAGTCTGAGCAAGCCCATTTCCCCTGACTGAAATCAGTAAAAGTTCAGGGAAGGTGGCTGAAGTAATATCACAAGTGACAGTGGACTGCACAATGCTTTCCAACTGATTACTTGGGTTTGGCTGTAAAATTAAACCTACTGCTGAACAACTCAGGA
Source organism: Meleagris gallopavo (assembly GCF_905368555.1). Lineage (NCBI taxonomy): Eukaryota > Metazoa > Chordata > Aves > Galliformes > Phasianidae > Meleagris > Meleagris gallopavo. The sequence goes on along the minus strand of NC_139417.1, from coordinate 7,237,187 downwards.
AATATTTCCACTTGTCCCACCTTATGGGCAATAAGACTTTTTCCCAGTCAGAATGCCATAGTTTTACCTCTGCATTTGCCAGTTATAACCAAAGGTAAGTACTAACAATCTGGAATCAAAACCATTCTTCCATAGTATTAACACAAACCCTGTCACAAATATTTAAAAATAAGATTTGCAAGTTGCCTGTCTGAAATTTCATTAAGTAGGGCAGTGCTAGGGAAGAAACAGTTAACAGGAATATCCTGATCTGACATAAATCTAATGTAAATAGTGAACACTGGGAGTAGGGGGAGTTGCTTGCAAGGGTTTCCATCAGTAAGTAAATGACAAAAGGTTACATAATTGGTTTAGCACTTTCAGTTTTCCATTTATTTTATGTATCTGACAGCACAAAAATAGGACATTCTGTGATAGGATAATTGCATAGTGAAGGGTAATTCAAATGGGATGAATATGATAAAAATCACACTGAACCAACTAATCACTATGAAAAACGATGAGACAAAGATAAAAATTCAACCAGACTATAAATGAGTAGGAGGGAGAAGAGAGTCCAGCAGTGATTAGTGCCTCAGAACAAGTTAATGTGTTTGAAAGTAGAAAGCAAAACAAAACAGAAAACAAAAACAAAAAAGAAGAAAAAAAAAAAAGAAAAAAGAAAAAAAAAGAAAAAAAAAAAAGAAAAAAAAAGACCTTTCCATGCCATGCTATTTCTATATCTCCTAATCTTTCTTGTTGGCCTTTTCCACAAATCAAACATTCTGTATGACTGTGGCTTCCTGAAAAGTTGTCAGATTTTGCTGCATATGCTAAAAGCTGAAAAAGTGCATTGATTAAAGTGCTTCATTTAAAAAGTATTTTACACTACACTAATTATGATCTATCTGTAGCTAGTTCAACCAGTGGTTTGGCGTGGCACAAACATATTTCTTCTCAATCGTTGCCCCACATTTCTAAGGTTGGATGATATTTAAGAATCATAGAATGGCCAGGGTTGAAAAGGACCACAACAATCATTGAGTTTCAAGCCCCCTGCTATGTGCAGGGTCATCAACCAGAGCCACATCCAGCCTGGCCTTGAATGCTTCCAGAGATGGGGCATCCACAACCTCCTTGGGCAGGAGTTGATCTTCATTTGCTACTTACCAACTATTAACCTCTGATTATCTAAAAGATTAATCTAATCTCTAGGTTTCAGTGCTCAGAACATTTCCATTCAAAGTTTAGGTCAAAACTCTACTGTATTAGAGGCAGAAGGATTCAGCATAGCTTTGTCTTATTGTAGAATAGGTCTTAGTCCTATATAAGCTTTGCAATTCCCTTCTCACTTCTACAGGCATAAGAAAGTGAGCTGTAATGTGCCAAAGAAAGAACCTGGTCAAAACTTATCAAGACAAAAAATACGAAGTTCTACTGTCAAATGGAACTCTTGCAGGTTTTGAACTTATCACCAGAGCCTGGGCAGTCACCCATTCCATCTCTGACTCCCACAAAGAACCACCTCAGATGAGCCATGTCTTGTAATTCTGCAAAAAGTAACCTTCCTGAAAGATACGCTAGAGAAATTAACTTTAAAATGAAGCATCCCCGTTCAAACCAAGCTTCTAACTGCTTTTCCAAAGATGGAAACTGTCCAAAGAACATTCTAGATGTCAGTCGGGACATGTTGGCACTGACGTCCTTTCAGATAGCACTATACAAGTGCTTTAAGATTTACACAGAGCACAATAGCCTATATTGGTGCAGGAAGCTTTGGTTGCTTATTTTCCTCTCTGAGGGAGTGGAAAAACTCCATCTATGTGAAGAGGCCAAAGCAGCTCTATACACTTCACCACCATTGGAATACATTCATTATAAAGCTATAACTGAGAGAACAAGTGCTCTTCCCCAACAGTGCTCCACACCTTTAGTAAAGGTGTTCTCTTTCACTGTACACAGCTTGTTGTCACTTCTAGCTCTAGCGGATCACTGCTCTGAGAACACTTTTGGACATTTTTACAACATCAGGACAGTAGTTTTCTCTAGAGAATAAGGAAAACCATCCCTACAGAATCAGCGTACCTCTGCAGGCAACTTGCAGCTTCTGGAAGCTGTTGCATGTACTTTAAAGTGCAGTTTTCCCTCTGAAAAACAGACCGTTAAAATGGCACTGTGAAGTTTCCATGTTTTTTGTCTTTCTCTGCTTCCCTGCCAAGTGTGCTCAGTTTACAAGCTGAAATATGTTTTACTTTGCTGCCAACCCAGAAAATTCAGCCTCTAAAAGAGCACCAAATTCCTTCCTCCCTTTGCACTAAAAATAAAAATGAAAGGCTGAATTGTATTTGCAGCTACACAAGTGGAATCCCCTTCCTTGGGTGATGCCTTCAGCTTCACAGTTGAGATGCTGAGACCTCCATCTCAACTGAACAGACAGCAAGCAAGCAAGGCAGATGACAGCACAGAGCATCACCACAGCAGATTGTCAGCTAATTGACACTGCTGATACAACAGGAACTACAGTTATAGGCAGTCACCTAAATTTCAAAGAATAATGTAAAATGAAGAGTAGAACGGGAATACCTGATATTCTTTAGGACAAGTGTTACAAAAAAAAAATCCTACTTAATGCAGAATAACACAGGTGTCAGACTTTTTCCTTTTTCTATGGTAAATCTAATAAGACAACTGAGCACAAATAAAGTGTCAGAGTTCAACAACAACAACAACAACAAACCAGTCAGGCCTACAGAAGTACAGAAAGTAGGTAGCTACTGTAGAATGTTGATAAGTTGCCTTTACAGCTATGTACTACTTAACAAATAAAGGAATTTGGGGTTCATTCCTACATGAAGCATTTTCAACTTTTTCTTGACCTGATCTAAAGGACAGCTATCAAAATCAGAAGTTTCTCCCAGTACTATTTTTGTACTAGAAAGCAATAATATGAAGTCTGCTTTAGTTTGATGATGAGAATTCTAATATAATAATGCACAACCATTCGTAATAACTATATTTTACCAAACACAAGTGATAGCTTACCAATCCATATGGGAAACGGGTAGTCCAAACCTTGCTACACACTTTTGTGTTTATCCATTGATGCCATAAAACATTTATATATATTCTCTGGAGAATTGATTCTAAAAATACTTCTGTACTAAAAATACTTCTAGAAACATTTTAGTATTTCCATTTCATTTTCAATTGCTTGTACATATTCCAGAGCAGAGCCTAAATTCCATGCTTAGTTCAACATTAGCGAATGAAATAGCAGACAGCTCTGCTGCTTACCCGCACAGCTTCGGACTTTTTATGAAACATTTCTTCCATATTCTTTGCTAACTTTTTCACAAGCTGAAGGCCATCGATTTCTTCGATTGCAACGTCTTTCTCATATTCTTTGTATTTCTGAGGGAAGAAATGAAAAAAAAAAAAAATTAAGGAAAAATTATTCAAGGAACTAGTTGAAATTTTGACAACAAATGATTGGTTTTGTTTACGCTGTTGCTGATATTCTCTACTTATTTGATGTTTATTTGTTGACAGAAGGCTGCTATGCACCAAGACACTGACATACAGAAGAAATAATGGGGTTAGTACCAGAACTCTGCTAAGGCAATAACAATAGAAATATTTACGCTATGCATAGTAGGAATATATTTTCCTTCAAAACAGTTAAATTACCCCTCCGGACAACCAAACATCAAAATACTGAAGAAAAAAATCTCTGTATTTCATTCAAAAGTATTTTAAAGCAACGATACATATATACGTCTTAGCCATTTAGAAACCTCCTTCACCAATGAAGATCCTGCAAATATCTATTTTATGAGGTTTATAAAATCCTTAGATTAGGAATACTTACTCTATAAACATATCTATATGTCCTTAACTTTCCTTGCAAGGAAAACCCCTCAACAAACCACGGAAATACGTGTCCTTATCTGAATGCAAAGCATCAGCTGCACAGTATGGATGAGCATTAATTTATGGTCTCATTCACAACAAAACTCTTAGACTGACAATACATGCAATTTTTATCCTCTATTTTCTGGATAACAACCATTTTTTAAATCAGTGTTTATAAGCAAACCTTGTAAGAATATAATGTACAAAAAAAAAAAAAAAAAGTGTAATATTCTCTGGAGCCAAATTTCAAAGTATTTAATACAGAGACTGTTTCTCCTACTCATGTCACTCCACTATATTTTTACTCTACGTGCCGAGACAGTAATACTAAGTAAATTCATGAATAGCAATAATGATTTTCTCCAAAACATATGCAATACTAGAAAGAAGGAAGAATAAGGAGATAAAAGAAAAATGGCTTAAAGCACCAGGATGAACATTTTAGTGATCAAAACAATGAATAAGGACCAGTCATGTCCTGGCAGGTGACAGAAGAAAGGAATTTACTGTAAGAGAATTCCTGTGCATATTGTTCTCATTTCTTTCAACTAATTTTCAAGGCAAATGACACTTTGAACCAGTTTTAATCTGAATACTTATCTGTCAAAGCTTGCATTAGTGTTTTGATAGGAAAATTTGATAAAATATCATTTGCAGACCATGCCATAAGAAGTTTAACAGTGTCATCAGAAAACATTTAGGATATTTGAATTTTTGTATTCTGTAATTTTCCTATTCCAGTAATTAATTTATTTACTTTTCCATTGCTTCCTACTATGAGATTATTTTATTTCAGACTTTAATATTAATCTTGTATTATTTATGAAGCCTCGAGCAAACTGCCTGCATTTTGTTCTTTGGAGGAAAGCAGGATGATTTTTTTTTCCCCCCTTTCTAGCCTTTATTTCCCCACATGCCTATAAACGTTTTTATTTCAACTCTGCAAGTCCACTACTAAACTCAGCTCAAGTTCTATTATCCATTCTGAAAAAAAAATATATATAGATAGGATAGCATGGTGATTGGTCTAAAATAAATAAATCTTTCTTTGCATATGTTGGAGAAAACTAAGGAACGCAGTAGGCAACAGGGAGGTAAATATTACTGTAATGAAATGTGATAAAATGGACTAGATTAACAGTAAATTGAAAACACTCCCAGTTAATTAATGATCTCAAAGTCTGCTCGTGTCCCACAGGATTAGAAGCTTTGGAGAATATAAAACAAGTGACAAAATGCACAGCTATGAACAACTATCATATTTATCATGTCAACGGACTAAGTACAAATTTGACTCATTTATTTCAAGCTGCACAGGTCATGTTCAACATATCAGAGTCTGATAAAAACTGCTCCCTGCAGTATTGATCTTTGAATTCTTAGAAAGTATTCTAAAATACATCCCTTCAAGAGGCTGCTTTCAGGTCTCCAGATGTATTGATTTAAGCTTTGCCGTTAAGTGAAGAAAATCAGATTATTCACTGCATTTGTTGGAAAATTGCATATTAGAATGAAAGTCAACATTTTCTAGCCACAGAGAATTGCATTATATAGTATCTTAGGTTACTGAGGAAACATTAAAAGCTAAAATTTCTCAATTTTGAATAACTTCTGTTATTTGATAATTAACAAGTAGCTTGCATTCAAAACAAGCATGAGTGAGATACTGCTCAGTACATTGATTCATTTTTCCCTAACTTAAAGCCAAAGCATTAAAAAAAATATATGGGAAGAAAGAAAAAGTTATTGTTTAAATTATAACAACAAAAGACCACACATCTTGCATATTGCTCATCCAGCCAATTGTTGGAAAACTTAAAGAGCAATTGCAACTAGCCAGGAGTATTTACTTGATCTGCAAGACTTTGGCAATTGAAGTGTTTACTTAATATGTATTTTATATTCAGAATTTCATTGCCATTAAAACAGTTCTGTTATTTATTCAGCCATCAATGGAAGGTTCAAAGACAGGAGAAATGATGTGGCCAGAAAGAACAGCAGCTGGTTTTAGAATTCTTTTGCTCTAGTGATTGTTCATGGAAGGGAGAGATGCCAGCTTCATCCGTGCATATCCATGAACCTCCTCTCAGTACTGAGCGTTCTGGAAGATGGTAATTTTGTTTGAGTCTAGAAAGATGCTGACCAACAAAAGTATGAACACAAGAAATCTGAATCAAAGCAGATATGAAAAAAACCACCACACAATAAATCTGCGACAAAAAAAAAGTCACTAATAATGGATTCTCTTCCTCTCACCACTTCTACTGCTGTCTGGTCTCTAGGGTTTCATCGTTTTCCTGACACTACATTTTACAGTACACATTTGCTTTTAATTTAAATAAATTAGCTAAAACAACACAGATGTTCACTCAAAATAAATTCGGACAAATTTTAAAACATAGTTATTTTATTTTAATGTAATCCTGAAAAAAACAATTGCAATCTTACTGGCACAGTCCTAAGGAAAAAACTATTGGAAAAATGCTGGTGGAAAATACTCAGCTTTTGGCCTGGGCTATCCTTTATATTGCTTAGTTGCAAACTACCTTCATGTAGCCACTCTGAATAACTCTTCCAAACAATGTTTTAAATCAGCCATTTTCTCTCCTTTGTCAAAAATGTAAACTGTAAATAACTGATTTTTCCACAAGAATGTATCAAAAGTTAAAGTCATGGTTGGACATTTCTTTTGATAAGGAGTCTTCCAGTTGTCAAGAAGACTGAGCAGACACAACTAAGCAACTTCTGGTTTGTTAGCAAAATCCGCATTTGCTAAGAAATTCTCCACAGAGATATGAACATTTATCATTTGACACAACAGACAAAAAATAGGTTATTTCTGCAATATCTGTTTTGCCACATCATTTCACATAAGTACCAGGCAAAGACAGACAGCACTTCACTGTCAGGACTTTTAATGCTGTTCGTGGATTTAGTTTAGGAGTCTTTTTTGTTTTGTTTTCCTTCCTCCCCCACTTGCATGGTAAGCATTCATCTAAGATCAGCATACCATAAAGTAGTCCACACAACAGTCAAGTCTGAATCACTTAATGTAATCAAAGCATTTGGCACTGAAGTATAAACAAACGCTAAATAAACAATAATAACAGTAATTATGATAGGGAAAAAAAAAAACATGCAGATTGAGTGAATAAGGAGAAAAAGAAATATTCTCTTCAAGAAAGACAACTTTAGAAAGATACCACAGATAGCTACAGTTTGAATTATTTTCTTCTGGGACAAATGTGATAATTATGTTCCTGTTTGTATCTACCTATAAACTTTTATCAAAATCCAGATAATTGTGTTGTATGCCAAAACATTTCAAGTTACTAACAAGTATGCAAGCAGTTCTCAGCATCACTCTTTGTACAAGTGGGTGCTTTGAACACAGGCAGAACCATCTATGATGAAAAGTCCTCCCACTCCCAGTGATCTTCAGAGGCAGCAAATATCACCGCCATCCTGATTAAAAAAGTATATTTACTCAACACCAACTCTATAATAAGCCTTTAAAAGCAAGCTGTGTAGCATATTTAGGAATGGATATAAGCCTCTGAGATGTATTCATAACTACATCTCGCATATTTGTACATAATCATAAATGTGGCTATTTGAGATAGTGTTTTTCTCACACATATATTGCAGTTTGATGTATGAGTGCATTATTATTATTATTTTATAAAGGAAAAGCAGAACCAACATGCAAATGAAAGTTGAACTATCCATTTCAATCTATCGCTTCCATGAAAAAAAAAATGTTTATTCGATGTCATTCATAAAAAACACAAACCAAAAACACATTCAGATGTTCAGATGTTCAAGACTCGAAACTTCAAATGTAAAATGAGATTATGGAAACACACACACTAAGCTCACATTGATTTTTCAATGTTTTCCTCATATAAGAATTTTTGAAATGCATGCTGTTAGCTGTGCTGAATAAAATTTAAATGGCGTTTATTCAGGGTGGTTTAAAACACCTACTCATTTTTTAGTTATTTTGCTTTTAGTCATAAAACTCCAATCCCACCATTAATGTGGAGCAGATTGACATTGTAGTTGCACTATGTGCTGCCTTCCACCATTAATAATTCTATGGAAGATAGAGGAGATATGAACAGAGTGAGGCTTTCTACTATTAGGAAAGCATGCTTGCTAGATTTTGAATCAAAACTAAGAATATAACTTGTCCTCGATGTGGGGAAGCTACAAGACAATAAAATTTTAAAACAATGATCATGTTCAAATTGGTGAGGCACAAACTTGGAGAGCTCAGGAAAGCTCAAATCTTCTGTCACTTGAGCTCTTGCAGTGCTCTTTCATACTAGCACACAACCCTTCTGCATGTAAGAGCTGGCAGAGCAATTTCCTGCAGATGATTTTAAAAAAAACAAAGCAGTCTTTAAATCCTTCATTACAAGTGAACGGTCACTAATTAAATATGAGTAAACCTGAATTTGAAGCCAATGAAATAGTAGTCTCCAGAATTATATGTGCATGAGTGTGGGAATCTGAGCATTTCCACTGAGCAGAAGGGTACTCAGATGGCACTACCACAGCAGAGACATCAACTACAGATGGTGCACTCCTTTGATAGACTCATCTGTGAATCTCTCCTTAGTAAAAGATTTCTGTACTTCTCTATTATCACAATAACCTCAGGGCGGTGGTTTGGAGTTTCATTTTTTCAGTTTTGTTTAAACAAGAATATCACTGTTAGGTTGTTGCCTGTTCCTCCTCACTCTAAAATGAATTTGGTAGAGCAAGATTTAATGTCTTAACAAAATAAGCAATGTTAGATTTGTCCTTACTTTGCAGCCAATGTCTGCTAAGAATTTATGAACAAAAACATTTTGATTTAAAGCCAGTATAAGATTTGTCATCCACAGATCTCTGAAAACTTTATAAAAGAAGGTCCTAAGAACCTCAATTCTGTACACGAAAATATTGAGACAGATAAATTCAGTGACATGCCCAATGTCCCACAACACTTTACAGCAACAAAAAGTACAAGCTCTCTTGGTTACTCTTCCAGTGCCCTGCCTGATAGACCACAGATAACATTGTTAACTCCAGCCTGATCTGTAAGGAAATATGAGTCAAAATGGCATATTTCTCCTCACCTTGACATTAAAGAACTCCTTGATAATTGGAAGTTTGTGTTACACCACATTACACACTCCTATTAACCTTTACTGAACCTCTTTGTGTTGATGAAATCCATAAGCAATGACCAGTGTGATGGCACACTCATTTTCTTTTCTACAGGGAAATTTTTATTCACTTCATCAAATGACTCCAAGGAACTCTACACCAGCCCGTTTTGTTCGACCTTTATCACTTATGGCAGCTAAGGAACTCCTGCTACCTCAAACTCCAGTTTAGCCACTTCATAAAATAATGTACACTTTGAAATGCAAAGTATGGAAGCATTTGTTGTACATTATTTTACTACAATCAGCTACACAAAGTTATACTTTTTACACAGTAACCAAAGATCAGCTTACGTGGGAAATATGCTATCATTGGAAGACTTGACAAGTGTAGGTACCGTTTTTCTTGTTGTTGTTGTTGTTGTTTTTAAGAGCCAGTTAAAAACAATCATTAAAAACTGCTTTAGAAATTTATCTCATAAAGCCTATTCTTGTAATTATAAACACCTTTCTTTTGTCTTAGAAGAGAATGTCAAGTCATCGTTTAACTCAAAAAAGGAACATTCTGAAACCGTCCTACAGACTTCTTTTTCCATAGATGTGCTTTTGAAAACCCACTGCAGTATTTCACATGAAATACTTTAAAACAATTAAATAAAAAAAAAAAAAACATAGGTATAAATCTAAAGGACCACAGTATGACCCAGAGCGTATGTCATCCAAAGGAAAGTCACCATTATATTTTCAGGTGAAAGCAACTATTAGAAGCACGTACATCTCACCTGCTCCTCACAAAAGTCTGAAGAAATGTGAGAATGTGCCCTTTCATCCTGGACAGCTGATCTGAGTCACTGCTAACTGAGAAGCAAGGAACCTGATAACCTACTGTTTACATCCATTTCTCAGCTGGGACAACATACTGCAACATTTACTTTTGCACATCAAACTGCATCAGCCTTCTCTGAAAGCCTTTATGGCTACCGGAAACAAGGACAGCCAAAGAGATAGCTTCTTTGTGCTGAAAGGTCACAAGATACATCTACAAGGTAATTCATTCAATCAGCCTTTCTTTATAGCATTTTTCTCATTATGCTTCCTTTTATCACCGTGTCTGTCCATCTCCTTTTTATTCCATACTGGCAGACCTGTATCTGTCTTATCCCCAGGCACTGCTTTGGGTATCAGTATCCCCATATACTTTTATTAGACAATGCCTATTTTCCATTCCAAAAAAACAAGTTAGACAGTCATCTCCTCACCTTCCATAGTTGCCCCTAAGTTAGTTAGAAAATAAAATGAGTAAGGAAGAAAGCAAGAGATGAAAGCGGAGTAAAAAGAAAAACAAAATGCACCCTGAAGACAAATACTGCATAACAAACCTCACACCTCATGGCAAGATGAAAAGGTGCCAGTCTTTTAAAATAGCTAGTGGTAACTTTTTCTCAGGAAAAAAAAACAAAAACAAAAAACAACAACAACAACAAAAAAACCCACACAATTTCAACTCCTAAGAAAATGAAAATTTGCTCATGATTTGCTCATGATTTCTATAGCTAGCATTCATCTGCTCAGATAATACTTTTAAACCTTTAGTCTTTGTATTATGTAGTACCTTCGACATTAACTTCTAAACAGGTTTTAATTCACTGATTGTCCCTATGAAGGACATGGCATTGATTGCTGCTGCTATATCTCATCATTGCACTTTTCATATCCACTTGATAAAAGTATTTACATTGATTTTGGTTTTTTAGACAGATACAAGAACACTATCTGTCAAAGTGGACTCTCCTAATTACAACAAAGACAGTAACTTCTGAATAGCTGAACCCTGGCATCCAAATTTAGGCTTCTAATTCTTCACTATAATTACTGAAGATGAAAAATGATTTCCTTTGCAAAAATCTAAACTCCTCTGTGTTTTATTAAAGCCAGCAATATCAATATGTTCTCAGACTCTCTGAAAATTTGACCACCTCAACATTGTCTCTATGCTGATGTCCTGAAAAGAATTTATCAGGCTATCCAGAAAAATTAAGAATTTGGAAACCAAAAGTATTGCATTTGGCATTGCCTGGAAGTGTGAAAGCACATTTGTTGTCTTGCATCACAAGCAGTGCATGACAATGATGCTCTGCACTTTCCTGTGTGATTTTCAGTCACTTGTAAAAGTTCCCAAGAAACTGCAGAGCATGAGTAGGTTTTTTATATATTTAGTGTAGAGGGGCATATTCACAATGATTTCTTTCAAAGCTCCACAACCAAATGTAAATACACAAGAAAAATGAAGAGTTCAAGTTCAACTGTTAAACAATGTCCAATCCAACATATTATAAATACCTTTGAAAGATGTAATGTGACACTAGTCAATCTGTACAACAGATCTTGCCCACATCTTTATTCTCTTTGACCATTTAGCTATATTGCACACTTTCTTGAAGTGGCATTTGACATATCTGTAGGATCATGAAGGCTGGAAAAGACCTCTAAGATCATCTAGTCCAACTGTCAACCCATCAGCACAGTATCCACTAAGCCATGTTGTTCAGTGTCAAATCTACACATTTCTCAAACACCTCCAAGGACAGTGACTCCTCTGCCACATTCCTGGGCAGCCAGCCTGCCCCAAGCCTGTCATATTGGATGGGTTCCTTCTGAGTAAAGTGCAGGATGCTGCACTTGTTATTGTTGAACCAAGTTGAACATCACATGAAGTGTGAGGGACGTTCGTTTTATTTACAGTGTTTTCTATTTACAGTGGTTTCTACATACAGTTAATGTAATATTACAAGCACAAGCATGGAGATGCTTACCCAGGTTTTGACTGGTTCTTGTAGAACTAGAAAATGTTCCTGTAATTTAGGAACTCATCTTGCCAAAAATACATAGTGTATTACATGTAGGTTATTGACATAATGTACAGAAATAAAACATTTAACACAAGACTCTATACTAACACTTATCAAAAGACCTTGAGCTTTTGTACTAAAAAGTATCCAGCAGGAGCTCTGTTTTGCTTGTCAGTTGATCACTACTGATGATAATGTGTCTAAGAATTAAAGATGTATCCATTTGCATAGCAGAGAACAGAAGCCGTGAATAATAACCAAATCCATACTATGAAGTCATAAAGAATACAGTGTGCTCTCCTTCAGGCTGATGGTAATTAATTTACTTTTTCTCCCTTCATACACAAGAGAAACCTAATAAAAGAACATTTTAATCACATTAAACTTTCTAATTAGAAAGAGAACACATAGTGGTATCTCGCTGCCGTATCTTTTCTGTTCATATGCTTAAAGCAGTTAAAATATTACTTTGTTTGCACACATCTACAGAAAACAGCTTGTGTTTTAGGAACATATGCCTATATTGAGTGATGTTTTGCAGTACAACCACTTGACTGCTTGTTTCCTTAAATACAATATCTTGCTCTAGTTAGGATGTTCATTATCATAAACAAGTGATGATGTCTAAAGTCAGGTTTCTGCAACAAATACTCTACTGGAAATAGATATATAGATATACTTTAAGCATGATTTGGTTCATTATACTGCAAGAGAAAGCCTTAGCACTGAGAAATTATATTCACTTACACTGAGGCTTAGCTTGTCCACTTCAGCTCCACTGGTTAATGAAATAATGTCTATTTTGCAATTAAAAAGAACAGGTTTAAGTGATCAGCATCTAGCAGTGGCAATCTCTCCTTGTAAGGAAAGAAGTGGTCCTGGTACTTCAAGAGACTTGCCCTAGGCTGGCAAGCCTCTGCAAGAGCAAACAAGATAAAACTCCTGGTTCTCTGGCTTTAAAAATAATTTTATTATATTCTGAGAAGCAGAGTTTTAACAGCCATTTTGTTGGAATTCCATTAAGTATTATTTTTGCACAAACCAAACTTTGAAACTTAAACTGCCATTAATGTGTTCATAAAGACAAAGAAATTAAAATTTCCATTGTTAAGATACGTCTCCATGACAATATTCAGCAAACTGCAATCAGCAATCCATTACTACTTCATTGCTTGATAGAAATATTCCTTTGCCACAGCTGGCTAGCCCTCAGAACCTGGAAACCACCTGAATTGCATGAGCTGGCTAGTCAATCTATTGACAAATTCCTCCCTGCTCACCGCAAAGCATTGACCCTGGTGAACTGCATTCACGTTTCTTAGACAGCAGTAATTAACATACGCTTAAGTTAAAATCATAGGGTTCCTACTGAAGCAGGCAGAACAAGCCAGGTACTTAAAGCCATCTACTTATCACTGAGGGTGCGAATGGTCATTTACTCTCGACAATTTTATTAAAATAATATCAAGCTCAAAAAAAAAAATCTTTAAGACTTAGCTTGACCTTTGGTTGTTTACCAGCAATTGCGTAAAAGATTCATAAATGAGGGTCCTCAGCTTTCTGAAATAGCTTTTCTGTTAAATAATATAATGCATATAGCCAAGGGCAAAATTGTCTCTTAATTTCCAACACCAGATTTTATCATATTAACTAATGAGAAAGTAAAATATTTAAATTCTTGTCAAATGCTACTCTGCAATATAAAAATTCTGAACTGATTTGCAGGTTTCTTTCTTTCACAAAAATACAACTTGTCCCTTATTGCTATGAATGCACATAGAACAGTGTGCATCAATAAAATATAATTGTGGCAACTGGACACTGCATTTGGAGGTAGAGCAGAGCATGTGCTGCGTGCACAGGACTGCCAGAGGCATACATCTGTTTGTGCAGTTCTAGTTCAGTAGTTTAAGGAATGAAGTATCACCTCATTACAGAACTGCCATGTATGAGTGAATTTGTGGAGCTTGCCCTCCTCACAGTCAGACAGTTCTAATCTCCTCGCAAACCGCAGTGGCAGCACAGAGATGAAGTGTTAAGCTTATCGGGCTTCATCTGTACCATCACCTACTTAGTTAAACCCAGGCCATCCATTTCACTGTCATTTCTTTGTTCCAGAGGTGCCTGAATGCATAATAGCCAATACCCAAAGATACAAGATATCTTTAAGTCTTTCTAAGATCACTAGCATTATTTTTTTTTTCAAAGGCAAACTGAAAGCAATCCACTAGCACCATTTTAACCACTGGTTGGACTACCTACTTTTCTTACACTAGATTCTACCTTGTACTGTCACTACATATTCCATTACTAAAAAACTATTCATGTACTGTAAATTAACTTTCAATATTTGCACTGAAATCCTTACCTTTGAAAAAGCCTGTGTTACTATGGCAGTATCACAGTTGGAAAGGGTTTTGTATGTGCAAATTTTATGTCACAATAAAGACAACCTTGGACTCACCACTGTTTTTAGCATCACCGAGCAAATCAACAAGGAGCTCTATTTCAATCAAAAAATAAGAATCCTTCAGCAGCTTTTAAGAATGCTGCCTTTAATTTGTTCAAAATGAATTTCTCATTTTTCACATTTCTTTTTAGCAACACAATTCTGTTTTCAAGATCACGATTCCTCATGGATCTTAATTTCAGGAATAAGATCCAAAACTTTACATACATGGAGCAGTATTTCTATCATCAAAAGGCTTTCTTCCAGTTATTGTCGAAGGACAAGACAGTTGGAATAGGCTAGGCAGTAAGACCTGCCCACCATTTTTCCTTCTAGGATAACAGGGCTAACGTGGCTTCTAGATTACTGTCGCAAGTGCACAGGTACTGCTGAGATGCACATTAGGAGACAGTGATGTCTGAGAGCTATAGACAAGAACAGGGAGAAGACTTTGTACAGCTGTGCTTGGTCTCAGTGTTACTGGGAATGTGCAAGCAGTATGTTTCTTCTCCCCAAATAGGCTTACACAAACAACATTTTCATATATAAAATCTACACCAAAAGTCATCTAAAGGGATTTTTTAAACAGAAAATGATCTTTTGCAGGAACAGCCAAAGGCTGCATGCAGTACTTTACTATTTTATCAGTTCATCATCAACAAAACCTGTAGGGATTCCTGAGTGTTATCAATACCATAAAGGTACCAATGATGCCATCTTACGTCTCTAGATGCCTCTAGAACACACTGAGCAGGCCTATGCTGAAAGATGCTGTAGATAAAATTCTGGTCTTAAAATAGAACAAACAAAAACAGACAAAATAAAAATCAGTGTTCATAATAAGAAATTTGGTTTTGGCTCCTTCTTCAAAATTTTTCTGTTCCAACTGGAGATTAAGAGTCAAACCACAACAATACTGCCAATCACTTCATCGCTAGCTTCTTGTAAGTGAGGAAAATAAAATTATACATTTATCGGAGAGACAAAGAGGGAGGATACATTTATTGCAGTAAATCAGATAATTTTGCAATAACAGCTTACATTAAAGGATGCTGATTTGATTCCTGTAAACTCTACAGCTTTCTGTCAATATTGCATCCTTCAAAAAGTCAAATATTCCATTCACTCCAGCCCATTTACATCTTTACTTCAAATGAAAAGTTTTGGCAATAGACTTAGAGGAGACATGGTTGATGGAAGTTTGTTCGCAACAAGAAGTATGCAATTTAATGAACCCACTTGATTAAGTGAGTAGAAATTGTTCAGGTGTCACAAAATGTGAAATAGTACGAAATCTGCAAAAAGCCAACAGTGCCCCAATAAGACGCCATTGTTATTGAAGATGACGGACCAGAAATGGAAGACAATGTTGGATATTCAAACGCTGGTAGTTAGTATTACATAAAAACACAAGTTTTTAGCAAACTAATTTTTTATCATATGTTCAAGCTTTCCTGTAAAAGGTAACTATTGGTTACAAGAATTGCAACTCTTTGATGACTCTGATAGCTGGGAAAATATCCTCCACTATATTTTGTGATCTTCTGCCAAAAAAGACTGAGCATACCAAAGTCACCAGGTATATATTTCTGAAGAGTGACGCACTTCACCACAAACTGTTTATTCCTCAATTAGTGGCTACAAAATCACCCAACCTCTATCTCTTTTGGTGCGCCATTAACTTCCCACTAAGAATACCAGCACTAGACTATTATTTTCTCCCCATCTGGTTCTGCTGACCCAGTGTCTAAGATTACCCTCTGGAAAAGAAAAGCCACAGGACTAGAACACAGCATGTTTCTGAGAGGCCCTCGCAGAAGTCTCTGGTTACTGTGGGACGACAAGAGAAATGCCAAAGTACACAGCAGCACAGCTGACAGGAAAATAATGTCCCCAGCAACTGTTCCTGGATATTTTACTGTTATTGCTTCTGTAACCCTCAACTCTTTGTTCCATTAATTAGCATGCAGCGGCTATAATCCTGCCCAGAAAAAGTCTTTGTTCCCAGATAATAATTTAACTAACAAGCAGAAACATTTTACGAATTTAATAACAACAAATGAGTCAAGATCACCATCAGCTCGTTGTCTTTGACTTTGCCTGGAATTCTTCCCTAACACAGTTCCCAAATGACACTTCTTTACTATAACTACACACAAAAAGATGAGTAAATTTAGAAACGAAATCCCCTTCCCACGATTCCTGGAGCCAAACTTCTGCAGGTAGCCCGTGAAGAGCTGTTCTGGTTCCAGAAAGTGGGAGTCATTTGAGGGGTTTTGTTGTTCTTTTAGTTGGATGTATATGGACAAAAAGAGTCCCCTATTTTGCACATTTATTTTAGAGACAAAGAAGAAGCATTTGCTAAGTGGCAATTGGGAAGAAAATTCATCTAAGCACTGCGGCAGTCTTCCCAGCACTGCAGCATTCTTCTCACAGAATTACTTTAACTTCCATCTTCATTTCCTCATTCATAAAATAAAGCAGTCTGACAGGAATAGCTTGATGCCAAAATTACTATCATTCTTATATTGAAAGGGTGCATAAACATTTAAAAGATATTATTCATTCATTCGGTAAAATATTTACAAAGATCTGATGATATTTAAACTTAATGTCTTCTGAAACAATTTAAGATGACCCAGTGATAGAATATATTAAAAAAATAAACTGAAAATAAATGAATAAATAGTCAGAAAGTTAAATTTATTTCTATCTCAGTAGGATATTGTAACGGTATAACTAACAGATCAAACCTTTGAAGGTATATCTGAAAATCAAGTTCCCTCAAAAACACTTTGGTAATAAAAAGAGTAGATTTTTTTTTCTAAACAACACATACTCATCAGGTATACAGTCTTTTAGACTTAACATTTCTGTTTTGCTCCCAATCATTTGTAGGAGGTATGTTTGGTCTCCTAATTACTTATTGGTCTTGTGTTTATCAGTCCTGACTTGTCACCTTGAATTGCCAAAAAAAAACCTCACATTATTCCACATTTATTTTCCACAGTTTTAATTTAAGGAAGTCAGTATTTTGCACTATAATAAAGCACCTTCTAGACAGGCAGCAAATCCTTATGCTTCATTTTTTAACTGTGCACAGGGCTTTGAATTCTTTAAAATGAGGACTACAATACAAATCAAGCCTGATTTCACTGTTCTGCTACAGAGGCTTTAAATTTTACAGTACTGAACTACCACATTATTAATTCAGCCTTCATTTTACATATATTTCTTCATTTTATTTATTTCAAAACTATGCTTTGTAACAGTTCTGGGAAAAAAAAACAAGATCTATACAGTTTTAAGCAATGTTTATTATGAGTGAAAAAATGAACTGGTCTGTAAGTGAACAGAAGAAAGGAAATCTCACTGACAGTATAAGAAATCTCACTAGTTAAATTTAAAGGCATTTTGAAGAAAAAAAAAATAAGTTATTTTACCAAAAATCACTTATTTTGCTTCACTGTCAAGCAGACTTTCCAGAAGCAGTTTCAAATCCCCTCTTTTTTGAGGGCAGTGATGGAAAATTCAAGTCAAAGGGACTTGGGTTTTGCAGTAAAATTAGCATAAGTGAAATTTGGAGTTATAATAACGGCTATATTCTTAGAGAAAGAATGGTCTGGTGGTTGAGAGATTAGCCTTGGGCTCAAAAGAATTGGGCTCAGTTCCCAGCTCTGCCACAGAGTTCTGCATAACCTTGAACTGGTCATTTAATTCCTATGTTCTCAAGATATTAAACAAGGTTGGTAATATTTCCAAAGTTAGTTTCCACCTTGTTTTTACAGGTATCAGTCCTGCAGATCAGATAGGAAACAAGATCTATACAAAATCCAGTACTTCAGTCCCAAGAACAATTTGCATCAGGATTGGGAATTAGTTTCTGTTCTCAAAACTTGCCAGCAGTCTTCGTTTGCACTGCGTAATCTCAAACACCATCGTAAACCGTAGGAATTCCAGTAATAGATACAGTCAACAACTGCACTGCAGCTTAACCACTATTCCTGCAATAAAGTTTATGTCATATACACTGTATGTGCATGAAAGGCAAAGGTTTATTAAAGCAATTGCTTAAAAACCTACCTAGTTACTTTCAAACATAAAAATTCAAAAGACAAATAGTGATTATTTTAAACCCATTACTGTATATTCAGAGCTCTGTGTATATATCTGAAAAGTGAAAGAAATATGGAATTTTGGGTAAAAGCTGAAACGAATGGCATAAAATGTACTTTGCACAATTTACATGCAAGGAAGATTTACAGCAACACTCCTTAAGTAGCAATAGCACAAAATAGCTGTCATTCTGAAGTACGGCGATACATTCAGACAAATATGAGAAATGCTCTGTGTGTTTATCTACCATGAAATGTTTATGCACATAATCTATTACTCAGTTTGTAAAAATAGTTATCCACTCCTCAAGCACATGGTAAATAACTATCATGAAGCATCACAAGGTCTTTATATCACTTAAAAATAAAAACAGCAATTTTAAACATAAATGCTCTATCTTTTTTTCACTCTCCTCCAAGAAAGAACTTGAAACAATTGCATAGCATGAAAATACCAACCACTATTGTAAAACTGCAGAAGAAATAGAGGCTGAATTAACTGCAATTAGAATCACAAAACACTTATTCTCTATTTAGACTCTATAAAATCAAGAATATATCAAGCTAAAAGCTTTTATCAAGCACAGTGTCAAAAGACTTTAAGCTGACTGACAGGCAATCATACTTTGGATACTTAAAAACACATTTAAAGCATTTCAGCTGTAGCTTAGATTTTAGTTTGCAGTAGTTTGAACACTGAAAACAAGAGGTATTTCTGTTCCTATCCATAAGGTTAAAAGATAAAAAGAAATGGGGAGAGG
Source organism: Meleagris gallopavo (assembly GCF_905368555.1). Classification (NCBI taxonomy): domain Eukaryota; kingdom Metazoa; phylum Chordata; class Aves; order Galliformes; family Phasianidae; genus Meleagris; species Meleagris gallopavo. The sequence continues at coordinate 7,217,966 of NC_139417.1, read as the reverse complement.
TAAGGAGTGGGGCACTGCCACAAGACAGAAAGATGTATAGAGAGACAATTGACAGTGGGAATTTAGGTGAGATTCACATGTTGAGAAACAAAGGAAAATCGCTTGAATTTGCAATTATTGACCTTGCACTGGAATTAATTCCTCTTCTGGGGTCCAGTGATGGAGCAATGCAAACCACTCGAGCTTCACATTTGAAGGGTATGTCATCAACAGAAGTCCACAATGGAATTATGGGTCTGTAATTCAGCGTTGTCACTATTTATTCTATACATTATGGTTGCCTGGATTTCATTTGCACAGAACAAGTACTTGTGCACTCATTACCCCGGACCATTACGTACTTGCATAAATCTTTTTTTTTTTTTTTTTTTTTTTTTTTCTCTACGGTGAACTATGGAATCCATCCTAATGGAGAAACAACAAAATCTAACTGCATAAGCAATTTTCTTGTATGTCAGATTTTTCCAGTCCAAAAATAATATAGAAAGCTCTACACAAACTGTTCGCTTTTCCAACAGTTTCCCACTTAGAAATACAAAATGTCCGGCTCCACTCAATTTCTTGGAAATGATCACAAAAGTAAACCAAAAATAAGGGCAAAAGCTTCATCTATTCTTTCGAAATAAGCCACAGTGTTAAAAAGACTGTGCCTTTTTATTAACCATAGATAAAATCCACTGTGAGAAAGAGGTACAGAGGTAAAGCTAATGTTATTAAAATAGATTGAAAAAATCCCAACTTTACCAGCTTCATAATACTAACATAGGGTGAGAAGAGAAAGAGGAAGAAATTTAAAAAATATTTAATTAGCTAAAAAAAAAAAAAAAGGACCTACTAACTATTGAAAGTAGGAGCAGATTGGAGCTGGTTTTGTGGCTGTATTTTTCTTCCCTTTTTTTAAGGTGAAGAAAATTTTATTGCTGAATGCATTAGGAGTAAGAATTGTAAATCACTTTAAGCCCAAAGAGATTTGAATACAGCAGCTGATACACTCCTGCAAACCCTCCATCACCTCCTTGATCAAAGCAGCAGCGCAGCTCCTGCCTGCGCTAACAGCACTCACAGGAGCAGGGGCTGCCACAGAGCTTCAGTTTAAAAGTACACATAGACAGCATGAAAGAAGGAGTCTGAAAAGCTGTAAAAGTAGTATGAAATACAAGAACCATAATTCAAACATAGCGAGTATCAGGCTTATATTCAATACAAATACAATACAAAGAGCAATATACTGCTGTAACTAAAGAAAGGAAACCCCCAGACCTGCAGAACAGCACTTGACAGAGGGATAACAGAAACATTTATCATGATCATATTTGCTAAAAGCTTACATTTTATCTACCACATTCAAAGACTTCACCTACTACAGCCTATGGAAAAGATGAGAGGATTCAAGATTCCGTTTGCCTGCAATAACCTACAATTATTCTCCCATGTCGCACAACCAGAGGAGAATTCAGTACTTTTGCTGCTGAGGCTGAAGGTGCACTAAATAGTGTCTTGACTGGATTGCTACCACCAATTTCTATTAATCTGAAAATAAAGCACAGTAGGATTCCCCAATTACATTTATATATAGCATTTGTACTTTATTTAATCAAAAACAAAATCAGTTTTAGCTCTATTTTAAGAGCTAATCCATAAAGGAGGAAACTATTTCCCCACAACTTGATATTGTAATTCTCTCCTTGTGGCTCCATTTCACTGAATATTATTTGGGTACTGCAGGTATGGAGTGTATCAAAACAGTCCCTTGCTTGAAAAACCCTTGACAAGACAGATTCATTCTTCCATATAATTCTAGCTTGAAAATTCAATCATCTGCACATAGGCAATTACCTATTTTTATATATGGATTATTGATCCAGACTCAAATAAGTGACTGCATTTTAATGTGACAATTTGGTACTGTGCTCTGCTCAATAAATCTACCACTGAAAAATTTGTGTTGGAAACAAGTTCCTACACATGCACAATGGCTTCTTTTCAAAACATAACAACCAGGTTCATTTCCACATTTAGTTTGTTTATATATTTCCTCAAATTTCCAGTGTAAATTGTCCATATCATGCTCTAAGCCTTCATGTTTTCCACTCCTAAAAAGGAGAAATGCTTAAGTCTTAAGTCTTGGGTTTGGATCATTTTTAATACTGCAGATACATAATACATTACTATTTTAGAATCTGCTGCACTATTTCCAGCTCAGAGAAAGTATATGAAAGAATTCAAAATTTCTGCTCAAGTTAAGAGCAGAACACTGGGGTAAATGCAAATCAATTAAATCCAGCAGTATGAAGTGGTAAACTGCTTTGTTCACCCTACATCTGCTCTCAGCTCCTGACACATCATCAACCGTCTCTTAACTGTAGTGCAGCAAAACAAACTAGCTTTCCAGCATCAAGCTGAAGGTGTTCCCTTTGAGCATATGGGACCATCCAGGCACACGTGACCTGCTGGGATACCACGAAGGACCATATGAAGTGGAGGCACCCCCTCCTATTACAGCACAGCGTGCTGCAACCCTTGATGGGATCCTAGAGCAAACCAGTGCACACAGTTCATCCTGCAAGGAACAAGTTGGTTGCTAACTAAGACAGACAAAAAATAACGTTCTGGAACAGCATGGGGAGCAACTCAAATTCATAGTGTAGGCAGTCCAGTGGATTATAGCAGACAAGCATGTTCAACTACTCCAGCATGCTTCTCTGCTTTTCAAGCCTAAGTCATCTTAGCTTTATTCCCAAAATCTGCTAAGAAGAAAGGTATAGAGAAATGAAACGTTAATCTTCTTTATGCACTGAACTCGATGCAGCCGAGCAGTTCTCAGCTGACAGTGGATATACTGTGGCCAAGGCAGATGAGTAACCAGTGCCTCTGTGACAGGTATGACGGCTGAATCGAGCCAACGAAAGCAGAATACAGAGCCGTATTTCAAACAAGTTTTAGTCATAAAATGCATCATATGCATATACAGTTATCTGTATTTCAGCTTGACAAATTAAAAAAATCCTTCCCTCCTCTGCTTTTCTCTATGCATTCTGTGTGTCTGCCTCACCTGTATTAAAGCATGAGTAAGGAAATAAACTAAAATTTCTGAGAAACTAACATACACACATAGGCATGCAGGCCTTTCATTTATTTGTTTTAAAATAAGTGTTTTCCATCTCAGAAATGGACAAATAAAATTTCAAATCTGCTAATCAGATCAAAGCACAGAGCACTCGCTGTTTCAAACACAGATGGAGACAAATTTCTGGTTTAAAAGACAGCATTAGGTTTGTTTTTAATAACACACTCAAGTTTCATAACGGTACCAGATCCAGATTGTCAATAACCACAAAAAACCCCCTCTGTCAAAGTGTTTCCCACTCAACAGTACTCAGCTTTGTGTTTTTCTATATAGCCGCTTCCTTCCTTTATTTTTTAAAAGCATCTCTCTGCAGTAAGCAGCCAGGCAGGCAAGGAGGGGGCACTTTCACTCCACTCTGTGTATCAAAGTGCAGAATGGACTGCAGCACTACCATAGCAGGAAAAAGTCAAGGCGCACCTGCTTAGCTCTCACACAGATTCCTTGATTTATCAGTTTGCTCTGGACATTACAGGAAATAATCAGCACCTCAATTTCATTTTCACATTTTATCATCATTGTATCATCATTGCAACCACGTTTTTAAAAGATAAGTATGTAGCTTTCACTGCAATAGAGGTCTGAAGAGTTAATTAAATTAAGAATCAATGACTATGTATACTGACAACAAGCTGAGAGTCTTACCACATGAAAAATAAATGTTTTCTTGGTAGTATTTTTGTTAAAACTAGCTACAAATGTTTTTTTTTTTTTATTGTTGTTGTTTTTTGTTGTTTTTTTTTTACACACAAATAGCCATTAACTAAATGGAAGTTTTAATAGTGATTTCAAACAATGAATAGTAATAATAACGACAACGGTAACAATAACGGTCAAAGCTTACCAGTATTCTGTTATAATGCCTAAGTTTGTCTTGACTTTCACTTAAACAGTATGTATCAAAATTAAGTAGTGAACAATTCTTTATTATAAAAGAGTATCCAACTGAAAAATAGGGTATACTGTGGCACATACAAGCAGTCAGGAAACCCCACCTACAAGAGAAACTAGAAGCAGTGCGCTAACCATGCAACATGGCTCAGACTCATGACTATCAGAAGTAAATGTTTCAAAGACATTAAACACAAAAACTTGTTTCTGTCATTCAGAAATGGGAAAGCATTGCTTGAAATTCAACCAGGAGAAATGATCTGTTCAGAATTTTTTTGTCTCAGGTAAAGCTGTCCAGAGTGAAGATAAATAGTTATTATCTATATCTCTAGGGCAACAATCTACTGAAGTAAGCTTGGTCCAACGTGCCTATTATTCTGCCCTGCAGCCATTTCTGCTCTGGCCTCTAAGGACAAACCAATCCTTTGATTTCCTTTCCCTACTTTGTGTAGCCGATATTTCTTTCTTACAAGAAACTGCAGTTGTAAGACATTTATCAAACACACTCTTGAATTTCTTCTCCTTACCATTTAATAAAACAAGCTAACAATCAATACATGTAGAAACAATCTTAGAACTATAAGAAACTGAGAGTGCATTATACAGTAGATAAAATAAAACCTGAGCACTCACACATCACATACCACAACAGTAACAAAACAGACAGGATCATGGTAATTAAGGAGCAGAGAGGTCGATAGAATGCCTGCTTCACTTTGGATGGTCATCAGGAAGCTGGGCTATCAGTTTCTGACCCAGAGAACAGTCTGATTTTTTTTGTTAGCTCAGCATAACCTAACTTGAGGAAAGAACATTATTGCGTACTTAGCCTACAGATGAGTTCAAGATTTCAGTGCATTCTTTGCAAAAAGCAGTTGCAAGGAAACAGTCCCTGAAATTCATAATTGAAAAGCATAATTGAAAACAATGACCTTCAAAAAGAAAAACTGATTAGGTATGGGGTTTTTTTGCTCTTTTTGTTTGTTTGATTGCTTTTTATAATTTCTTAATTTATAGAAGCACAACAGTATTTTCTTATTTTTTATCTATGTCTGTTTAGAAGAAAGCACGAATTCTGATAGATCTACACACTAAAATTACATACCAAAATCAAATTTATAATTCCAACCAGAAGCAGCCTGGTGCCACTCTCAGGACAGCACAGGACCGCACCTGCTCTCAGAACACAGGTTTGGTTTCATTGGTGCTCTTCACTGCCATCTCTATAATGTAGAACTTCCCAACCTAACTCAGATACAGGTTTCAATCATCTTCAAAAAAAAAAAGAAACAAAAACAAGGGGTACACTGACCTGAATGCTTCCTACAAAAGACAATGGGAACAGGAATTGGATGGGACAAAGTAAGCCCAGATTAGATGACATCCTTTGGTGGAGTTATGGAATCTGCCAGGACACATTGCAGATACTATGAGATCACCAGCACTGAACAGTATTGGTGCTGACTGCATCAGGATTGTGCTACATTTCAACACTGCCCATCACCAACACATATGGCGTGACAGATGTTGAAGCACGTGGCACAGAGCACAGAAGAGGCCTCATGGGATCTGTATGATAGAAGCTACTGAGTACCACTCAGGTCTCTGAAAAGCTTTGCTGGACAAGACCTGTTAAGTGATATTCTTGAAAACAAACCATCTATGTGCATCTGCTTAGGGTATACAAAGGCTTTGTTGATAGTGATATATCACTGGAAGAGTCCGTGGAAATACTGTAAGAAAGCAACAAAATTTTAACACGAAAACAAGACAAATAAGACATTTTAGAATTCTTTAAAAAATATGTAAAAGGTTGTTAAAGCATTAAATTTATCATCACATAGAACACACTGAGATGAACTAGATAAGCAGAATTTTAAAAAGACTGAACCTCTGTTGAGCTAGTGAGAGAATTTAGCATCTTTCCACAGGATTTTTTCCAGTGAAGAGACAGACATTCACTTTTGTGAAAATAAACTGGGACTGTGTGCTGGATCTTCTACTTCTGCAGGAGAGTTGTTCCTGGCTGTCCAAAATGGAAATACTAGAATCATCCTCAAAGACCAGCACTAATAGGATGGTAGACAAAGAACGAGCCAGTGACTTCCATAGCCACTTATAAATTTTCATAATAAAACTATAGCTCATTCTTGCCCAGTGACTATTTTATTTTGTTAAACATTAAACAGAAGTGATGTAGTAATTGTACAAATGCATTTACACTATGCTAGTTTGTTATAAACAACCCTCACCTTTCTGGTGAGGCACAAAATAATATAAGAAAAGAAGAAAATGAGAAAACAAAATACAATAATGTTAAAAACATTTAAGTTCAGGTATTTTAAGAGTATGAATATTCTTTAGTCAAACCCAAAGATTAAACATAAAGCAGTCTTAAAGTAGAAATCGTGGGGTGGTAATGGGAAGATAATTTTAGATAATTTTGTGAAATGTGCTATTAACCATCACAACATTATCACAATAAACACTGGATGACTTAGTTTCATTTCTTAATAAGCCTTTTGGCCAGTCAACAACCAATAGACCAATGGCATGATGCAGTACATCAATTTGTTTTGTTTCTAAGCATTTTATTTCACTAAATGCAGTCCCTGTATTTCCACTGAGGCAATTTGAAGAAAATATTTTCAGTATAAACATCCACAAAAACAAAAACAAACAAACAAACAAAAAACCTAGCAATAAAAAAAAAAAACCTTGCAAATCTAGCAATAATGGAGCACTTGAGGTGAAAGAAAAAGTATGCATCCACACACTGTCTTGCTCTGCTAGATGATTACGTACGAGAATTTGGGATTTTCTTGCCTCAGCATTATTTCTGTATTTTAAAGCTTTTCAGTAACTTGGATCACAAAACCTACTTTTCTCTTACCAAGATACACAATCCATCCCTCAAAAACCAGAAAGGGTATGAATTGTGTCAGAGCCCCTGAGTCATGAACTCCTTCACTTATGATGCTTAAAAGGGTGAACGAAGCAATCTTGTGGGAAAAAGACAAAGACCAAAAAAGCCACACCTAACACGACACTGAGGCTGTACTGTTCCCAAGCTACATACAGCAACAAATTACTCTCTCAAAAGAAGAATGCAGGTCTTACATGAAGTGGAACAATTAATTTCACGCTTGTCAGCCCCGACTCAATAGTGTGTTGATTTGAATCAGATATTTGTGGTGCATTACTGCATGTAGCAGACAGTCCTGATGCCTCCTGAGCAGACATATTGCAATGATGACTATCATTGTAAAACAATCCATCAATAAGAGTAATTACAGTATTGATCAAAATGGCTGGTTGTTTCGTATCAGAATCAATTCTAAGGAGTTGCCAGAAACAAATATCTAATGGACTATTCCATCACTGCAGCAACTGAAACAGCTAATATTCTGGAAAGCTCTTAATAATTACTCATTGACTCTAGATTTCTGCTTCAGTGGTTAACTATACCCTGCTTACTGTTGCTTGAAAGTCAGTCTTAGTGGCTGAAATAAGATTCCAATGCAAATTTATAAAGTGCTAACATCTGCAAAAAAAATTCAGAAACACCTTATATAATTTCACTGTGTTCTGCTAATCAGAGAATCTAATTATATTTCTTATTACATTGTTTCTGGGTGAGAAACTGCATTCTGGATGCCGACAGCTCATTTTACAGTGGCTGCTCTTACAGCACTCTACAATAGGTAGGGTGGAATGCATTAACGTTGAAATTGTAAACAATAGAGGGCATAATGCCATTAACGGGATATTTTTGTGTGTCACTCACTAAATTACAGATGGTGTTGGGTTGGTATCAGCTTCCAGTGCTGCCCCATAAGCCCTGGAAGACATCTTCATAACATGTTCCCGTTTCATTTTAGATTTGTTTGTCCTCACATCTAAACTGTCCTACTCGTGAACAGCAGTTAATTAAGACTATATTAAAATATATTTGCATGCTGATATAATCTAAATTGCCAATAAAAACATCTTTAAATTAATAAGCTAGCATATTACACAGGCATAGCAAGAGACAGTATTATACCATTTCTAATAAAATATTTTATATAACACATTAGCATTATCATCAATTGGAAATCACTAATATTTCCTCTGATGTTTGCTGAAGTAGCATTAATTATGCTCACTTTCTTTTGATATTCATGTACCATCAATGTAATTAATTTGGAGCTTACTGAAGCGTGAAATGCTCTGCCTTATAATAGATTTTCCAGAACCTCAAACAGCAGCCGACCTTAAATGTTCCAGTTTTGCAGTGGCTAAATACAGAGGTTGAATTCAATACTCCAATATTCTCAGTGGTAAAAGCAAAAGCATAGGAAATGACAGCAATCCAGATTACCTTTTTAAAAAATACTTTGCCAACAAGGTTAGCATACATTCACGTGCATCTCCAGGCACAAAAATGTGAACTGAAACGTGAAAAGGTAACGACTGCAAACAGCATGGCTGAATTCTGACTCTTTTCTTTCCAACATTCTTAGCAAACCATTAAAAGTGTTAGAATTGCAGCTAATAATATGGAACATTTTGAGGCATGGATGATTAGGTTAAAATAAACGAAATTTTGAAAAGCAAGAACAGTAAGGAGCAATTATTATCTCAAATAATAGCCTCCACTTATTCTGTCATTAGTAACGATGAAAAAAATGAGTTTGCATAGGACTTGTTTCAGATCCCACTGAATTCAGGAGGAATTGCCTTTTTTTTCTCTCTCACACATTTTGGATCAGGCCTTATAAAACAGAGCTCTTCATAAATACCAGAACAGTAAGAATAGAAAATATTTTAAGTGTTATCTAGCTAAACAATTTTTCCTTATTGCTTTATTTATACCCTCTGCTTTATGCTCCAGTTAGTTCCATATTACTAATGCTGTCTTAGATTTTTTTTTCCTCAAGGAGATTACATTTCCACCTTAATGGTATCATAAGAAAGTTGAGCTACATTTGTCTAAGATGCTTCAATCATTTCCTGCATCTAACAGCTTGGAAAGACTGTCCAGTGTGATACTAAAATCATCTCGAAATCTCTGTTCAAAAGCCACCAGACACTGCTGCTGTTATTGTTTTGTAAATTTTAATCAGAAAAGAACTATAATTATTCAGATACTACCAGACCAGTTCTGATAAACACTGACCTTCTAACAAGCACCATCACATTTTTTAAACCTACAGTCACAAAGGTGAACGATCAGCAATTTGTTCTGTTTCCACTCATCTCACATCCTTCAAAAAAGAAAGGCTTTGGAAAAGCCTTTCTAAATAGAATGCTTAAAATGTACAAAACTAAGTTGAAAAACATCCCCTACAGATACCACAAACACAGAATCAGATGGAACAGATGGCAGCTCTACTGTAGAGAAGCAGTATTTCTGCAGTGCTCGCCGTGCAGACGCATTTATCCTGTGCTAAGGGCACAGAGTGTGCCTCAGTGTGCAAGACCAGCTTTGAGAAACCCAGGCTCTTCAAACAGGAATAAAAGCAACTGTAAGAACATTTATTCTGTAAATTCTGGTAAGAACTTATGAAAAAAAGCTTTCAAAATACACCAATAAAGAATCTTGTGAGATAGCTATAAATTATAGGACACTTACAATCTATAGGATAACTCATGCATGCACAGGTTTTCTGTAAATCAACTGCACGCATTACATTCAGGATATGCATCCTTATGTCTTTATAATTTACAATTTTAATGCATCATAATATTAAAAATCTTCCTTAAGCAAAAGCTGTGCACAGCTGGTGAATGAATGTCAGGCAATCCTTGCCGTCTCAAAATAGCTGACAGAGAAAAACAACCGAAGATGCCCGAGGTGTCCGCGTGCCACCACTAATGCAGAAATTAGTTCAGTATTTCAACAAATCACGCTTTAAAAACAATATACGTGTGCCAGAGTAATATATGTTTTTTTCTTGATATCCTCTAGGAATGAAAAGAGCAATTTATATCACTATCATTTAAAACTGAACATTAACAGTCATAATAAAAGTGTTGACAGCAGCATTTAATGTTGATAAAGACAAATAGCGTTATTAAGCACGGAGATGCATTTTGAGTGTATTTTGCTACCATTGCAGGTTGTTGCTGAGCAAAGCCACCTTCACTAAAACATGGCAAATTAATTCAGTTTCCCTAGAGCTGAAGCAGCTCTTTGTGCCACAGCCCTTCATTTCTGTTCATTCCAAACGGCCAGAATTCTCTGGAGGTAATTAATTCCTAAAGATAATTTCATAGCATTACTGCCTTCCGCTCAACTGCATTTCACAGGAGACAGTTGCAACTCAGCTTTGTAAACGGATTGCAAGCCCCCAAAGTATGCTCTCCTAAAGCAAGGTTTTGCTGACAGCAATCCAAGCCAACTTAGGCTGCAAAGATCCCTGAAGCCATGGTGTAGAAAGGGTCAGTACTGAGGAGCGTCCACCTGTGGGCTGCGTACATCCATGCAGAAATTGTGACAATCGGGAAAATATTTAAGAGCTTTAGAATTAGTTGACAGGTTATTATTCCAATTAATTGCCCTGCTTCTCAAGAATTCATATTATAGATTCAGTCTCATTCTATTGCTTTGGAGAATAGTGACACTGTTTAATAACTAAAATTTTATCTTCCCACAACAGTTTGTTCCTTTAACCTTTGTCTAATGATACAGTTCTAGCAGAGGTGTGCACGCTTGTGCTGATTGACAAGTTGATTTTAATGCTGACTAAACAATAGCTCATTAAGTACAGAAAATCCACATCACTATGGTAAAGAAGTTGGTAGAAACCACTTGCTTCCTTGGGGCTTGAAATGTGCAACAACCTTTTGGCTTGGAATGAACACATCACGTTGTTACAACAAGCCAGCAGGAGTTAAATCTGACAAGTCTCTGCTCAGCCACAGCATAAATAACCTTAAAAATTGAAAAACTTGCCAGCACTACAACTGCAAGCACTAAGATCTGACTGTCCTCTATGAAAACGAGAGCAAGATTATTCTGTTCTACAATGGGCACAAAATACCACTTCTGTGAGAACGTGGCTGAGGTAAAAAGTTAAGCACTTGGCACAGCTGATATGACGCTGCGATATCCAAGGGAAAATACCTTCCCTGCCTTGGCTTCAGAGCTCTAGGTATGCAGGGCAATGGCAAGAAGGTAAGAAAAATGCAGTGGACGACCAATACTTCCAACGACTGGGAAAGATAAAAACTGAATATTAATAACCTGTTATTCAAATATTATCTAAACGGTGAGATGCAAAGACATCGGTATTTTGCAGTACAGTAACCATTAAAGTCATCAAACTGTAATGCATATGAAGAACATGCATACAGTTTAAATAAACTTCAGTTACTGCCAGCAGTTAACTCTCCATCAGAAAGGATGAGACCAAAAGCACAGCAGCACTGTGTGTGTAAGCATATCTTAGGCAGTGGGCACAAGCACAGTAACTATTTACTATAGCTGCATCCTCCGTGTTAACTCTTCTTGCCTATTCCAAGGGCTGAGGTTGTGCGCCCAATAAGCCAAATATTGGCACTACTGTTAAGGTCTGTAGTGACTTATCATAGTCTTCCAATGAGATTTAAGCACTTTTAGCAGACATATCACAGATAAGTGAATATGTATTAGAATATATATAAGTATATTAAAAATTGGAAAGCAATAGATGCTTAGAAATGCTTGATCATTGAGGATTCTTCTTTCGCATACAGCCTGTGATTCACAAACAAGCCTTCTTGACAAAACTTGCTGAACATAAAAAGACATGCTGATTTTATTCCCATTCCTGTATGGAAATTACCTAGAAGCAAGAATGGAAAATATCTTTCTCAGATATCGCTCAGAACTTCAGAAGACAAAAAGCTATTAAAAGTTATGTGGGAACACATTCAGATTGTGTGATATTTCACTAGACCTTGAAATTTGTTAAACACTATCTTCTGGATTCTTTTGTTTCATTTTATTTTTACCTCCACTTTTAAGACCAACATACAAAAGAGAAGCAGCTTTTCTGTACCAAAGAAGTTTGACACTGATTACTTTTATTATTATTTTTTTTTAATGCAATGTCTACTATAAAACACGTGCTTTGTTTCAACTGCCTTCTGAGTTGCCTTCCGAGTTTTCTCATCAGTTCAGCATCTAGCAAAGATGACAGGTACAACTCATACAAACTCACTGGAACAACTAAGTATGAATCACACTTGGGCAGACCTGCCTATTCTATTAATTACTCTCAGTTAAGGCAGCTGTTTGTGTTAACAAATAGAGATCATACAGCCTTTTCTTAGCAGAAAGATTCTAAACTATCTTTAAGTTAACTTATTCACAAACAACTCACAATACAACCTCAATGCTCCATTTTCATTTCAGTTTCAATTCTGTGATGTATCTTTAAAGTTATGTCTATTTATTCTTTCCAAGCTGCATCACTTCTCAAAGCTGTCACAGTGCAACAGCATATTTCAACAGGGCTACCTTTTAACACAAATATAAACCCAAGCCTCCTCCAATTGTTCTGAAATATCTTACAGAAAAACCTCAGCATTTTGAATTTTTTTTTACATACATAGCACCAACCATGGTGAAGCTAAGATTGAAGATGCCTTAAAAATTTACAGTGCAAGACTTTCATCATCTTCAACCATTTTCTTACCACAATCAGCATAAAAACTGTCAGAAATCATGGTAGCAGTATTCTTAGTTGACCATTCATACTCTCACATTCCGCATTAATGTAATGGCCTTTTAATGAAGTTTTTGGAAATAGTTTGGAACAAGATAACCACTTCTTAAGGCCAATCACAACAGCATAAGAAATTTTAGCCACTGAGACACTGCACTTCACCATGAAGTTTCCAGTTTTCTCGTGAGAAAAGGAGAGAGAGAGAGACATGATGAACCTGTAGGTCACTGGCATTCAGACTTCACTGAGGTATTCAGTCCCTCTTGCTTTTATTTGCAGTGAAAATTTACAGTCCTTGGTCCATGCTTTTCAGCATGTAAATGCTCTGCTCTGCATCCCAAAAACCACATGAAACCTTTATAATTTTTATACTTACTTTTAGACATGCAAAATTTCATTTTAAAATACAGACTTTGAATATTCATCTTAATATCTTCTACTTTTTCAATATGCCATTGCAATAAGTAAAGAGAATACATTTAGTCACATCCATATATGGTCATCGCATCCATATTTGGTCATGCACGTATGTGAATATCATATCCATATTTGGTAGTGCCCACATACTGTCATTTCCATATATGATCACCAAGATAAGCGGTATAAAAGATATGAGGGACATAACAAAAGAGCAAAACGAGGAAGCAGAGATTTTTCTGTCTCTTGCACCACTGAGGAAGGATAGAAAAAAAAGGGTGGAAGGATAGAACTATATTTGCATTCCCATCCTATTATTCTGTTATGCAGCACAGAGGAGGAAGTGGATGAGACCTTCTACAAACAACTGGAAGTGGCCTCGTGATCCCCAACACTGGTTCTTATGGGGGACTTCAACCATCCTGATGTTTACTGGATAAGCAACATGGCCAGGCACACAAGGTCCAGGCAGTTCCTGTAATGCGCTGATGGTAACTTTCTGGTGCATGTGGTGGAGGAGCTAAGGAGGAGTGATGTGCTATTTGACCTTGCTTTCAGTAACATGTAACAGCTGGTCAGGAATGTGATAACTGGGGGAAGGTTGGGATGCAGTGATGACAAGATAGTGGATTTCAAGATCTTGTGTAGAAGATGCAAAGCAATAAGTAGAATTGCTGTCCTGCACGTCAGGAGAGCCAACTTTGGCTTCTTTGAAGACCTACTTGGAGGTATCTCGCAGGCTGCAGTTTTGAATGTAAGGGGGTCCATGAGAGCCGGCTGGCACTTAAACACACTTGTCCCAAGCTCAAGATCAGTGCATCCCTAAGAATATAAGTAAGAAACCAGGGGAAGGTGGCAAGAGGCCTGTGTGGATGAGCAAGGAACTTGTGGATAAACTGAAAGGAAAGAAGAAGATCCATGAAATATGGAAAAAATTCCTGTCCACCTGGGAAGAATATAGGTAGGTTGTCATGGCCTGTAGGGATGCAAAAAGGAAGGCTAGGGCCCACTTGGAATTAAACCTTGCAAAAGAAGTAAAGAATAACAAGAAAGGTTACTTTAAATATCTCAACAGTAAAAGGAAGACTAGGGAAAATGTGGGTCTCCTACTAAATGAGGTGGGTGCCTTGGTAACAGGGGATGCTGAGAAGGCAGAGATTCTGAATGCCTCCTTTGCTTCGATCTGTAATGCTAAGCTTAGCCCTCAGGAATCCCAGGAAAGGAAGACATTTTTTTAATCCCCAACATCAATAGGTAAACACAGCCAACCCAGGTATTTATAAACATTGTTCTGTGAACTGCAGCATTTCATGGAAGAGCAAAGCTTTGCACAAATTATTTTTTTCTCCTTTACAAAGAGCCTTACGTTAAATAAGCTATCCCATTACATTTAAGTCTACCTTTATAAAAGTATTTCCAATTCCAGTTTATATCTGTGTTACTGTGTTACTATGAAATACACACCAGTGCAGATTAAGTCAGCTAGTTCAGAGAATCTCTTTTTCTAAAGACACAAATAGTTTTGTTTATTGTCATCCTCTTATCTTCAGACTCTTCTAAACCATGCTGCTAAGATATATTCTCATGTCATCTCAGCCACTAATAATTTCTCATTTACTTATCTGACAAGTAATAAAGTCAATTGTAAGCTTTAAGACAGTAAACCACAGAAGCTAAACTCATGAATATCTAATCCATTTTAAAGTTGCTTCATGTTGGTGAGACAGATGGTGTGCTGTGACCACTGATTATTACACTTAATTCAACTCTTCCACTCTCCTAGAACACCCATGTTGCTGCAGTGTCCAGCTGTTCTCTCACATTACACTTAAACTGCAGACTTCAGGGGATAAAACTGTCTTCTCATTTCCCACTGGTAATTATACATAACTGAACTCCAAGATGCTCAAAAATAAGTTAGAATAATTTAATAAAATATACACTCTATGAAAAATTTTCATTTGCATTGACTCAACTTTGTCAGCAGTACTGTTATTCACCTTGTGGAAGCAGCAGAAATAATACTTCTCATCTCAGTCATTAAATAAAACAATTCATCTTACATCAAATTGCATTATCACCTTCTTTTCCCTCTATTTTGAAAAGAAAACAGAGACATCAATTTTGAAACAGAAGTGGGGCATGTGTGAAGATACTTATAAGGTTGAGTTTCTGATATGTTAAGACACAAGGTTTTGACTTTTCCAAAACATCCTGGAAATGCAATAATTAAATACTTAGCATTTTTAAGGATGCTATATCACTGTCGCCTTAGCAATCTCCTGAACATAAAGGAAACAAACTAAATCCAGCTCTGCTGTCTGAAAGACAGAAACACATTTGCAATCTCCTTAAATAAAACTCATTACCTTTGCCATTATAACTGCTACTGTCTGTCAACACTAACAGATGAAAAACTCTTGATCTTGGCCGAGCCTACCACCAGCACCTCCACTGAGGACTTGAGAACATTTGGCAGTGACCAGGACTTCTACAAGAGGGACAGAGAGCCAAGGTAAGTCAGCTGGTGGGACCAGCACACAGCCACACTAGCTTAGTGCACAGGTCGCAGCTCCTGCCCGTCTGTTTCCCTAGGCTGAGCACCTTCTCAAGTCAAAGTCTGCCATACCATCAGTCCTATAAATTGAGTGCTCACAAGCAGAAGCAACTGTGTTGTGATCCACACAAAGGGCAATTATAACTGGATACACAAGAATCTTGCTTTATCGTTAAAAAGTCTGAATGAAAACACTCAGGGAAATAAGAAGCAAACAAGCTACATTAAAAAACAACTCAGCTGACCACTTGAGAACTAAGAAAAGCTTGATTTATAGCTGCAAAAGCATTTGCACTCGCTAATGCAAATACTTTATGAAGCAAGCTGTAAGTGCTGTTTCTTCCTTAGATCAGTGACTTTGAGGCCACCCTGTGTATTGAATCTCACAAACTAAGGTTTCAAATGTACAGTTTTGCAATTCTAATGATGCTTTTTATGCAAAATTATTATATTTAATTGCACTTTTATGTCTATGCCATTCTAATGTTTTGCATCAAGGAAGCATTTCTCTGGAAGCAGCAACATTTTATAGCTCCAGACATAGATCTGAATCATTAACAGAACCACAGAAAATCAGACACTAATTCCAACAGCTGAAAATTACTGTAAATAAAAGCTAAAGCTGTTCCTTTTGCTTATTTGTTCACAAAAGAAGCTTAGTGTTTTGATTCTACCCACTGAGATCAACTTCCACAATTCAGCATAACTTTCACAGAAAGAACTTCTATAACCTCTACAGAAATACTAGGTTGATTCTTCAACTTTCAAAGACAAAACAAGAAATTTGGGAATGCAAAGATGACTGAAAGGTGGCTTTGTGCCCTTGAAAGAAAATACTCAATCTGCAGGTAGATTCTGACTCAGGTTTAGGATGCTGTCTCCCAGTTCTGTACTAGTAGAGATGTGGGGAAGGCAATCTAAAATTTCAGGCACCACTACTGGCGAAATCACCAAAGTTACTATAGCAAATATTGATGCTCTCAAGATATTTTTTATTAATAACATTTTGAAAACTTCCAGATTCCTATTCTACTGGTGAGCTCACAAACAGTCATCTACAGTGATTTTATCACACAAACTAAAGCAAAAAGTCTGTGTTAATTACATACATTTGGGAACTTGGGGTCAAACCCTATGACGGTTAACACAGTGAAAAGATATGAAACACCACAAAGCACTTGAGGGGAGTTCCTCACAACATTAATTTTTAGCCTGGCAGAATAATACTCATTATAAGATCCCACAGATGAAAACTAATGTACTGTGAATTCTATACCACTTCATTATAATTCAAATGACTTTTTCTTCCTTCTTACATTTTCATTGTTTGATATACTAGAATATCTCTTCTCCTTTTGTGAAGCATAGGAATAGCATCAATGTTCATTAAATAATGTATTAAAGAAGTAATATTCAACAACTATATATGGCTGAATATTATTCAAGTATGCTATGTTACAAAATCATCATTTCATATCAAAATATGACTTGTTTATCAAGACTAGAAGAAAATAAAGAAGCAAGTATTCTAAGGGAGAAAAAACTTAAACCTAATTCTTCTTGTTCACTATTTTAAATATTGATACTTGAGAAAAGCATTTTGAAAAGCACATCTTACAACTTCTAACATTTATTTTCAAATCCTCCTGTCTTCCCTACCATGTATGTACATTCACTACATTGTCAACCAATGTTGCCAATGAAAATTAGCCATTTACTCACTTCATTTTATACAAATTCAAAGACAGTAATTTTTGGTTACCCAATCCAGCATCTCCCAGCCACTCAGCACCTTCCTTATTTTTACTGCAAAAATGCAGTATTGCTGCTGTTCAGAAAGCAGAAACACAAGTGTTGATATCTTTTCTCTTAAGACCTTATTTTTCAATGTAGGCTGAAGTCTATCATAAAATCATAGTTGAAATACTGTATCCATAAAATTAGGTTGAGGAACTATTTCCCCATGGTAAGTTGCACAATATGAACAACTCACTCCCAGCCTCTTGACATTTTATGTGAGCAGTGTAAGATGTACTGAATTTCTGCCAGTGCTACTGAAAACAGAAGTGTTTTGTTATGGGAAAACAATTTCTGTATCACAGCACAAGATAGGTATTTTCTTTAATCACTTGACATACAGTCCTTCAGACCATTGCTTCTCACTCTACCACGCTTACTGGAAGCTCTGAGATTCTCTATACAAAAGCAATGTCTTTCATACCTACTCCACTGCAGACAGACAGGTTTTTTTCCCTTCTTTTCCAGAAAGTGTTTTAGAGCTATAATTACTAACCAAGTTTAAAAAGGAAATGAAACATAATTTATTCCAAAACTCTGTGCTTCCTTTCACACACATTTTCTATATTAAGACTTCTCAAATGAGTACAGGTAGCCCAGACAATTTTCTTCCATCCTTAAAGTCTCTGATTGTGTTCTAATGCGTCAAAGTCCCATTCTACCCCAGAAAATCTGCCTGAGTAAGATAGCATCTGGCCTGACTCTTAGTCAGTAGTGTAAGACTCAGCACTCTGAAATACTTTGGGTGCCAAAGTGTCCACAGGAATAAGTTACATCAACCTGACAGCACTCATGCCAGAAGTGCACACTGTTTCAATATGCGTGTTGCCAGGGCTCAGTCAGAAAGAGGCAGAGAATGGGCACTTCTGGAAGTGTCATCTTCTACATAACAAAGCTTCCTTCCTCAGAACTCTTTTTTCCTGCAAATTTTTCGATTTTTTTTCAGTCTGATGGAAGTGTCTGCTAGTGACACACAACCCTTTTAAACATGCTGACCATGTCATGAACCTCATTTGCATATTAATAGGTCTTTCTCAAGGGATTAATTGCTTTCCCAATAGAATCTCTCAACTGCACTTCTGCAGCGTTATTCAGGCTCTGTGACTGGGCAGCCACGGGCAGTTCAGTGACTCAAATCTTGTTTCAGAATTTCAGATTTCTCAGCACTTAACTTCCCATGTTCTTAAATGCTTTTCAATCATCATTGGCAGTATCAGCTAGAGACAGACCTTTTAACGTGACCATAGTTCAACACTGGCATATATTCTGCAGTTATTTAATTTATGACTTTTAAAGAGGATAGCAAGTTAAAGCATTTAACTATAGAATTCTACAGAGTGGATAAATTACACATTAAAAGTAATTGATACACACTGTTATAAATGTAAAATCTAGAAACTGCCATATAATACTAATCTAGAATGGCTTTCTTTAAAGAAAAATATATATATATAGATATATATGATGCCAGGGTATTCTCTCAAACAGTCTACTCTAAACTAATATGTGCTTAATGAGACCACAGATGTGTAGTCTCTCCCATAGCTAAGTATGAGATTTTAAACCTCAACATGGAACAGAAGCTTTTTGTATCCAAACATAACCATGGAATTTGCTGCTTCAAATGGGAAAGTAGGTAGTATACACAATGTTCATGCGAGACAAGTTCATTAATTAACGATAGAGGATACAGTGAATTTCTAATTTACTGTAGTGACCTGCAATAAAAGAATTCATTAGCAGATTATAGATTCCAAAACAACTTCTCCCAGCAACAGCTTATTTGCAAGAGCTACTCAAAAAATGATCAGTAGTGAGTATGTTTAAAAATAGCATTTTGTAGCTGAGAATTTGTTCTATCAAATAGCATTATTGTGCTCTTTGTATCTGTTGTTGTTTCCATGGAAATAAATAGAAGGCATTACTTTCAGAGCAACCTACAGACTTTTCCTCTAAAAGAAATGAAAATTATGTCAGGAATAGACTAGAACCCTATTTTAGATTAGCCACTAGAACATTTCCTATTTGAAGTGTTGTAGTAACCTTGTATTCATCCCAATATTCCTCAAAAGCTGTCGATATTTCTTGGCTTGCAATATTTTTTCCAAAGTACTTTCCCACTTGTTCCTCTGGTTCATTCTTTCTATAAAATGGATCCAATATCAGGCTAAATTTTTCTCCAAATGCATAGGAAGAATTTGTAGAATAAAGCTTGGCACAGCTGGGAATACAGTTCTATAATGACATTCATCTCAGTGCTTTTTGTGCCCATGTAGATTAAAATAACAGAAAGTGGGGTGGTGGTTTAAAAAAAAAAAAAAAACACCACTGAAATTACCATATCTTTTTCTTGCACTGCTCTTTCAAAGCCTCTGTCTCTGTTAGTTAAAGCATTTCCAAGGAAGCAGACAGTCATAATCCTCTGTCTTTGCATTTCTGAAGTTGCCAATGAGGAATTTTGTTACAGTAAGTAATAAAAATCAAATATTTTAAACACCCAACAGTGAAAGTCCGTTTGCAGTGAAATTTGTATTTGCCCTGGATAGAACATGGTAAAAATGTTTAAATATTAGAAAACAAGCAAACAAATAAATTACTCAGGGCTCTACTCCATTGCAACACCTTATGGAACTCACCATCTATCATAAGGGTGTCCTAGGCAGATGAAGGGCCAAAGGCACACACTCAACATCTAAGGAAAAGAATGCCTGTTTTTCCAAATAAGAAAATCTGGTCAAGTCAGGTATCTTCAATATAATCCACTTTGTGAGCGAAGAAGATACAAAATCCTCCCTTTGAAGGCAGGACAAGACAGCCGGAAGAAATCCCTACTCTGGCTAACCATTCCTTGATCCTTCCTGCAGCAGTAATGCACTAAGCTCTCTTTCAGAGGCTGCCATCTCTCCACTCTGATTGTGTACGTCAATAGCACAAACGTTCTCAAAACCACCAGCCACAGTGTGGATGCTCTCCAGCCCATGATTTACCTCGACTCTTAGCTGACGTGCTGCAGTGCCTGGACTCCAACTACTTCTTCCCACAGTCTAAATAAAATCAAACTCTTGTGCTGGTATCTCAGTGAGGCCTATTGCATTTGACATGCTTACAAAGTGAACATCAGTTTAGCTCATGAATTTACACTCAATGTAACTATAGTAACTTGAAAGAGAGAAGGTGTTGCTAACACCATTTGGAGGATATAAGCGTTGAGATTTGATAACAGGACATTTCCAGGGCATTTCCAGCATCCCAGAAATGACTCACTCAGTAACTAGAAGCTCTGAGTTTCATAGAAGGATGCAAGGCTCATTTTCTTACCAAGTATTTGCAGAAGAATGAACCCAGACTTGACGTTTTTTTCTTTTCCCGTTTGGAAAAGAAGAGCAATAACTATTTTTCCTATTTTTCCTGTCCATTGTACTCAATATCGAATGGTAGTGCTTCCATGCTTTGAATGGTGCTTCAGGGTTGTTATTTGGAATGAAGCTAGGGGTAATTTTATAGTTTTAAAGCTATTTTAAACATCTGCAGAAATAAAAGAAAGAATTTACGCAGTCAAAAGGTGTGGAAAGTCACACGGTACTAACTTCATAACTTTTAGACTAATTATCTGATTCCTCTTCATAGTTGTAATAGGAAGCTTTTGAACCTGGATCTGGTCAAATATTTCATACCACAATAGATTTATGTGTTCACAAATCTTGTTAAGGCCAGTTTTTAAAGGCTATTTTCTCTCCTGAACAAATCCAGTAAAAAGGAATGTTTTGGACGTGCCATACATGCAGGTTGCTAGAAGTCTTTTACAGCACATCAAGAACATACTTTGGCTCATACATACACATTGCTACTGAGAGTTTACGCACTGATCAAACCTGACCATTAGGTCAGGTATATCCGTGTCAAGGACTTTATGTTGGAGCAATTGCTGATTTCCTTGATAGAAGCAGCCTCTATTTGGCCCAGTCCCCTGGAGACTGTGTGCTCACATCTAATTACAGAGGTTAAAATGGAGAAAACTGTTAAAAAGAAAACCAGCACAAAAGAAATATCCTATTGTGAGGCACTCCCTGATTTTGAGAGAGATTCACTGTAAAACACTCTGAACAGGACTCAGTTTTGACATTTTAGACCTGGAAATGAATTTTAATATGTTGATGAATCTCAGAAATATTATGTTAAGCACAAAAACCTTCTAATGAGTTAAGAGGGATGCACAAACATATATAAATATGTGTTTAATTTAAAAAAAAAGAAATATGTTTTATTGTTTCACACTAGAAATATTGTGCTAGGGTAACTCACTTTGTGAGAATGTACACAATCTCTATCAAGAGACTGTGAATCAAATTCATCGAACGCTTTTTGGCTTTACTACAACTGTAGCTTTAGTGAAGACCCAGAAATGCTTGAAGCCTGTGATCAAAAGGAATGTAAATCCTATTAAAATGGATTAGGGGAAACACTGCACATTACTAAAAATATCAAGCATAATTTAAAAATCATCCGTTACCATTTCATTACATTGATATTTTTTCATAGGGGAAAAAAAAAAAAAAAAACTAAGAAAAATTAAAAAGTTGGGTTTCATTTTGAGCAGGTTTTTTACATTGGACATTACAATGCATCCTGCCCATTCTAATGTCTCACAAGCCTCGGCAGTTATTCAACAGCAGCTTCCTTCTGCTGGTTTCAGCATTCTGCAGGCACATAACAGACGTGCAATGCAAAGCACTCAGGTCTGGCTCTGAGGTTCTGTGCTACAACAAATACCCGGGTGAAGCCACACCTCGAGTACTGCATTCGGTTTTGGGCCCTTCCCCTCAGTACAAGAAAGGCACTGAGGTCCTGGAGCACGTCCAGAGAAGGGCAACAAAGCTGTGTCTGGAACACACATCCTGTGAGTTGCAACTGAGGGAACTGGGATGGTTCAGCCTGGAGAAGAGAAGGCTCAGTGCAGACCTTATCATTCTCTATAACAACCTGGTTGTGGAGAAGTGGATTGGTCCCTTCTCTCAGGTAGTGACGGAACAAGAATGAATGGTCTTAAGTTACACCAGGGAAGTTCAGGCTGGTTTTTAGGAAAATTTCTTCCCAGAAAGAGTAGTCAGGCATTGGAACAGGCTGCCCAGAGGTGGTGGAGTCACCATCCTGGAGGTGTTCAAGAAGCATGATGATGTAGCCCTGAGTGACACAGTTCAGTGTGCGTGGCAGGGATGGGTTGTTAGTTGGACTGCATGACCTTTATGGTCTTTTGTAACCTTAATGATGCTATGATTCTATTAGACTGCATTATGGGGCCTCTGGACACTTTCTATAAGTTGAACATGCTGATGCAAACTGGCAAGTCTAAGATGGATCTTTTTAGCAAGATCCAGTTTCTATAACATTTCTTTTTCTTTTTTTCATTTTACTTTCTGGATTTCCATATTTAAATAGGAAACACAATTACTGAAAACTAAAGACAATCCTTTAGCAGTTTTATTTTGTTAAAATCAAGACCTAATCAAAGTGATCATGTCTCCTGGTATCTACGTTATTTCTCCTTGTGATACTGCCTGTGTATTTTCTGCATCAGATTTTCAGCTATATTGAACTTGAGTATTTAATACATGTTCCTGGAGCAAGTCCTGTGTCAAATAGTAGGATTCTTTTTTCATGGAATTTAGATTTTTGGGTTTAGGTTAGTTCAGGATTTGTTTTATATTGCGAGTAGTTAGGATTTAAAAGATACAGATGCTTTTGTAAGAGCTGCCAATGCTTCTACAAGCTTTACTGGGAGCAGAAACTGAGCTTTATAGATCACATAGTGACTGCAACCTTACGTTACATCACTCAATCTGTTCAATCTCTAACCCTTTAAACATTCTTGCTGGGGCCAATGAGACTGTGTTTATAAAATTGTGCATTTTTATGACTGTTTTCATCCCAGTTTTCCTCTCATTTAAAGTAGCGATGATTCAGAACAAGTGTAAAGATTGACTTACACTAGAACTCAAAACACTAAATGTAATTAATCAAGGTAGATACAATTATTTCATTTACATACAATTTATACTCTAGTACACTCAAGAATATTTTAGCCTTTAAAAATAGTCAGTGCAGGCCTTCTGTCACCCTGTGGAACAGACTGAAAGCAGCTAAAATGACCGCTACGAAACGTGAATTTAGGATAGTAAAAACCAGGTTACATCAGTTCTCAGGTTTCCGAAAGAGAACAACCTCTTAACATACAGCACCTCCACACCATCATCCAAATGCAACACACAGGCTGGCACTACAAACAAGAACGTAAAGTAGAGAGAGGGCTGAAATGATGCCTGATTCCAGCTGCCCATCCAGTTCTCTATAGGGATGCTGGGAGAGACACACAAATACCCTTCACAACCACAAGTCACAGTCAGGTTTTTAACATAGGCGGTAAATTATAAAGTTATACAAAGGGCATTATGTGTTACTTCACTTTTTCTATGTCTCTTTTCAGGAGCTGCAATTTCTAAGGAAAGCTTAGGGCAAGGGTGGCAATCCACACAAAGCAAATCTAGGTTTAATCTAGAGCTGCATGGAAGTCAACCCTTATCATCACTAGGAATAGCTTTTCACCTGACAATTTACTGCTAATATTCTGATGTCTACAAGATTATCTATCTTTTCTAGAATGTCTCTATTTTCTATGCAACTAGATGAGGAGTCAGAAGTAATTTGGAAACAGCTAAGCACTGTCTTCATTCCAGGAGAGAAAGCAAATATCTCATGTTTTTAGTTTACTCACTACGGTTATTTATCCACACTCTTCCAAATATTACAGCATATAGAAGGAAAAATATTGGCACAAATTTTGAAAATCTACATTTTCAAGTGTAAAAAAACGAAATTATATAAATACATAATTACCAAAAGAAATGACAAAACTTTGGTGGCTAGCCTCTACTGTAATGATATTTCAAATTAAAATTCATGAATTAATTGAGGAGGTGCGAAATAAAATAATTAAAAAAAAAAGATTGAAAATTAGTAAAGATTTTAAATTTCCTACATTTTGAACTGAAGTCTCCTTACTTTATATAACACGCTGTAGGACAGATATTTACTTGTCTCTATAATGAAACTGTTATTGAAATAAAAGAATTTTCTTACTGAACATGGTAGCGGTAGGAAAAACCTAATGTGCAATACAGGGGTTCCTACAACATGAGGAATAGATACTGCTGTTATAAAGACATTCAGTATCTCAACTTTGGTCGTCTGCATAAAACATCATTGAAGACAACTTTTGCAGAAGCATGAAATGCTGAAGTTGGGGGCTGCCACTGCTCCCTGTAGCATTAGGGTCTGACCCACCTGGGGGTCCCGAAATGGTGCAGGGATGTGTGCACACAGACAAACACAGACACACACACGTGCTCAGTCACCCAAGAAAAGGGCTGTTATCCTCTCCGCACAGACTCTTATCAACACTTCCATTACAGCACAGTACCAGTGATAAAATTACCAGTAAGGAATTTTAAATGCATTATTAATGCACTGTTGGGGGCAGGAGAAAAGTTAACCCTGTGGTAACCACAAGCATTACTACTGTGTAATTATACCACTAAGCTATGATGATTGTTTTTGTTTCTCTTGTGTTTCTTGTTAGCTGTTAATACACTTCACAGAATCACAGAAACACCAAGGTTGGAAAAGACCTACAAGATCATCCAGTCTGACCTTCTTTCCAAATACGCACATCTTGCTGTGTACATCCAACATATTTTTAGGTAACTGCAAGTCAAAAGTTATCAGCCACCTCAGAAGTGATCCTCAGCATCTCTCTGCATGCAGTTCCTGGTTTGTTTTTGTTGTTGTTTCTGATTGTTGCTTTTATACAGAAAAATAAGTTTAAAAAAAAAAAACACAAAACCATGAAAATATCACAACTCTTGCAGATATTCCTGTTGTCAGCCACAAAGCCTTGTCTGTCTTATTCCAAACAAACTTAAAACACAAATTAACCACGTGCAATAAATTATCATTTGTCTGAACCTGTAAATGTTGATAGCTTTTCAATTTACAAACCTTACCATAACTATTACCCGGTGCAGTTTTAAATCACTATGCCCCTTGGGTCCATTACTTCACAATATCATTTAAAATAATTTTCCAGCTAAGATACCTTCTAAGCTTTTTTGCTTTCCCACTAGATAAAACATTACACCAATTGTTTATCAGAAAACTGCAGGCTCTCATGGAATTTACTTTTCCTTTTCGAATTCAGTAAAGACTAGAGGAAAGTAAACAGAGAAAGAAGAAAGAGTAGCAGCCTTCCAGAATAGCCTAGCTGGGAAGAAAGCTGTGTTGTTCTTAATTTGACAAGAAGGATGAATCATAAATACCTTTGGCAGAAGTGTTTTATCCTTACAGTTTTTTAACCCAACTTTTTCCACCTTTTATCAGTTCAAATGGGTTTCCTTCCAGCCACCAGCTAAAAATGTGGAGAATGCAAATGGGACCAAAGCTGCAAAACAGTCTTCAGTACAGCTAGAGCATTTCTCCATTCACACTTCTTTTGGTGAGGTTTGCAAAATATCTTGTTCTCCTAATTACAAGCAGAATTCTTCTACAATTAATTTTCTCAAAGCCACATCTCAGAATTGCAGCTTTTAATAGTAGATTAAGATGTGATGCACAAACAACTGCAAACAAGTGAATTTTGCTATCTTAATCAAGTGATAAAATAGAGAATGATTGTGAAGAACTTTAAAGATGCTTCAGCTTGAATAAATAAATGAGTGTGCTCTCCATGAAAAATGTGCAATGAGACTTGAACACATTCTCACTAGCATAGCTTTAAGATTGCCGCAGAAGTATTCTCAGAGCACTGGAAATCTATTTTGCATGGTAAATAAAAACTGACAAAAGATGTATATGCCCATATTGTCAGTGTGCTCCTTGCTGCCAAAAGCCAGTCTGCTGTCAGATAGATTATGTGCTTTTGGCCCTAGGGAATGGTGGCATCTTAGAATTTCAATTTCTAAATATAATTAGAAAAAAAACCCACAAACATTAATACGGCTGGAGGAGGAACACCTTGTAAAGAATACTTAATTCAGGATCAGAATTTGTCTTTTGTGATTCACCGGAAGCCATCGAAGCAGCAAGAGAGTGCAATGCAAAGAGTACTGTGCTGGGACTGCACAGACCTGTTTTCCTCCAGCATCCAAATGTTTCAGTGGAAAGGAGGGCAAATACCATGCAGACCAGGCTCCAGCTAAAGTACCAAACTGCATCCACCCAGTGAAGGATTACCACTCATACATGGACAACATTTCCACTTACGAGTAATGAAAATATTTGAAAGTATTATGATTGAAGAAAAATGTTGCTTTGTTTTGTTTCTATCTTCCATACAGTGCTATTTTTCAGTTCTGTTTCTTCATCTAGGTGATGACAGGACTACAAGGAATGTTATCTATTAACACACTAATCTTTTACCTTAGAAAGCAGAGATAAACGTTGAAACATTTAAAACAAAAACAAAAACAGATGGCTGTAAGTGAATAACAGGTTCACTTAACCAAACATTCTATTTCCTGTATCTTGAATAATTAACCAAAAAAGTGTTTACCAACAATTATATAACAGCTTTTATAGTAACACAAGGAGGAGAAAAACATTTAGCACCGACTCTCATAAATAATTCAAGAGGTCTAATTTACCATAATCATGTCTGGCATTTATCTTCAGTAAATAATGTATTAGGCATATACTGTGCACTATTTCCTACAGTAACTACTATAGAGCATTAGGAACAAACCCATCTGTGTTTTGCATTCTGTAAATCAGACCAGCTCTTGCATGCATAAAATGATTGCTGATGAAACCATTTACCTACACAGTGGATAGCAATGACATCTTTTAATGTAAAATTAGATAAATATTATCAAAACTGCAACATAGAGAGGTTTTCTGTATACCATAAATATTCATAGCTTCCAAACTGACAAAGCATACCTCAGAAACCATAGGAACCACTTTAGGAAAAGAGTTGGGTCTTCCACAGTCACTGCACTACTGACAGGTTAATTTGCATAAGAGCAAATTAACATCTCAAAAACCTTGTCTCTGCTAGCATTTTCAAGAAATCACCTCCCATCACAGGAAAGGCACTGCAGCTATCCCAGCATAACACAAACATGCACTCAGTGTGGGTGGATTGGTTTGTTTCATTGAAACACCATTGCCTCAGCTAGTTTCATCTCTATTAACCAATTCTAATTCCTAATAAATGGTAGCATGTACATAACCCAGAACATGCTTGATGTTTTCCTCAGATTATTTTTTTTTATTTTGCCTGATAAATCAGTTAACTTAATCTTCATTAGAATGTAACAATTTACCTTTTCCAAATTAGAAGGAATTGAATTTATCACATCTTCAGATAATTCAATCTGCACATAAAACAAGACTTCTGTTAGAAGCTCACTTCTCTGTTGTTTTTTTTTCAACTTTCTGAAAAGTGTTTGGCAGTTATTCAAAACAATACAGCTTCCAAAACTTGATACATTTTATCTCTCCATAGGATTTTGTATTGTCCATGGCTAGGACAATTTTCACATTCAAAAAAATATGTCTAAACATAATATTTTATATGAACAACTGAAATGAAATCAAAAGAATACCTTCTCACATAGTTTATCATCCTGGTGTCATCTATTTAAGTGATCTAATGAAAGTTCACACAACTTGACAAGCATCATCTTTGAGGACTCCAAGAAACCCACATAAAGCATGCCATGAAGCACAGTCAGCAGAAATTTCTTTGTTTTTAAAGGACGCTTGTATTAATTTCCTTAGATTCCCCCTATTCTACGTGCTTGTACGATTACTATAGATGTGTAAGCAGTCCACTCACCTACTAGGCTTAGGCTCTAGTCATATAGCTACAACATACATTCTTCTGTCATCCTTTTGTTGTACATCATCATCGGAATAACAGCACTTTTTCATACTTCACATGACCTCCTATAAAAATGAATTACCTCCTTTAATACATTAAAGGTAGTCCAGAGGATAGAAAATGTAAAAATAGTTCAAGAACTATTTTTTTCACATCATTTTCTTGACCAGACCACTGAGATTCATTTTGAAAGATAGTACAAATTGCCAGAATAACTTTTTTTTTGTACAGGAACATTTACTGCGAGACCAGTTTCCAACTGTGTCTCAGTTTCTTCAAACCTTAGATGGAAACATGACTCACTCTGAAAGAAGAGAATGCCAAGAGCATTGCTCAGCTTACCACTTAATGAAACATGCCAGCAACGCAACAAAAGGAAAAGCTTGAGCAACAGCATGGCAGGATGGAGAAAGCTGTCATTGATTCAGCCTGGTCAAACTACAAAATGGATGTAGGGAAAGACAGAAACCTTACAATATCTATCCTTCCATTTTCTGTTGCCTAATATTCAAATGGAAAGTTGTCTTTTTGATGTCAAGGAACTCAAGTTGTATAGGACCAAAGCCAGTACATGTTCACTTGGCCAAAACAAGTCAGTGATAAATAGATTTAAACCATGTTAAATGAAAGCCATCAGAATGCTAGAATACAACCATCAATGGAGAGATGCATGCTGAATGAAGCCTCCTACTGACAGAAAATCAGTTTTAATCCGAAAAAAAAAAAAAATTATTATTGCTAACTAAAAATTTTTAGGACTCTATAAAGAAATCACAGAATTGTATTTTTTTTAATATGGAAATATACATCTTCATCAGTACAATAAGTAGAGCAAATTAGATGAACTTTCTGCATCTGGATTGGAATCGTATCCGCTATAAATATTACGTGGGTAGAGATGTACCTTCGTTATGAAAGAAGGGCCCTTACTCCAAAGATTAGAAGAGCAAAAAGCACAAAGGCAATTTACAGATATATTATGAGGGCAATACAGTTTGGATGACACAATATAATTTAATCATACATAACTTCATAACAAGGCTTCCATCGAGAGATCTTTCAGTCATGAATCTGAACCAGCAAAAAAACTCCCAATTAGTTGCAAGCAGTTTTCTATTTCTTACTTGTTTAATTTCCCTTTAATTGTCAGTGTTGATTTGGAAGATATCATGTGAAGCTCAACCTCTAAATATTAATAATGCAGAAAATAAGTAATATCTATATTTCATCAGAAACTATGAATGGATGAATCAAATAAAAATGCAAACATAAAATCATTAGATGCAAAATAGAATATAGATTACATTTGTTCATCATGACATTATAAAATGTCAAAGACCTATCTCCAGCTCCAGACTCCCGATCAAAACAAGAATCATTTTAACAGTAGAAATGCCTAGTTACAATTTGTCAAGTTCAGATAAAACCTAATTTCATAATCTATGAAGAAAAGGAAAAACATAGCAGGACCATAACAACAGAAAATTACACCATCAGGATAAATGTCAGACACTAAATAAGCGTGTCTGTGAAAACTTCACGCTGTAGACTGCTGTTGTCTCTGAACTATAGTCATATTGTCAAACTGAAAGACAAAGGCCAAATAGTCTGATGTCGAAGAGAACATAAAAGAATTAGTGGTTAGAAGGTCCTTCACTAATTGGCTTTCCACCACCATGAAGTTCTGCCAATAACTCCCAGCTACTTAATAAATGGGTACTAAAACCTCTGAAAGTGAAAAACAGTAGGATATGGAATTGACCGGGAGCATGGATGTGTGACTTTTCTGGCCATAAGGCTAAACAGGGAATTCAGTCTTCAGTAGCACTGTTTCGGTAAACAAAAAGGGAGAGGTAGGGTGAGGAAAGAGTTCAGCAACAGATCCAGACTTTCCACATAGAAAGGTTTATCTGTCACCAAGTTGTTACTTATGCGTGAGAGCTCCAGAGCCCCACAGTCATATGTGATAAAGTGATCGCCAAAGCCTGGAAATGACTGACTTGGCATTATAGGCAAACTAGAATGGAGCCAATTCTAATATTTGCCTTTCCACAAAGGTTAAATATCAAAAAAGAAAAATTAAACTAAGCCAAACAAACAAAACGTATGCCATTTTGAACATTATACTATCATTCTTGACAGAACTAACTATAGTTATACAAACAGTTAGAAACAGATATTAATTTCAAGAGTGTAGCGACTGGAGTCAGCCTTACGGAACCATTTCTGAATACCTTACAGTTTGCTCTACAGCTAAAATCTGACTTCTGTACAGACTAATTAGTCTGGTATTAGATTAATATCAGACCATGCAATAATAGTCAAGTAGCTGCAATGTGATTTTTGAATCTTCACAAACAAAAAGTCATTTGGGATGTGGGAGATATTTTTCATAAAAAAGGAGAGTAGCCATCATAGAAGCATTTGGAATCTACAAGGGCCAAAAGCATCTTTAAAGAAGTTTTACTGTTAACTGTGAAAGTTCAAGAATAGATAACTATTATCCTTATAGCTGCCTTTAAGTACTTTAGATAATTTTATACAACAGATGGATAGGAGCTCATTTTGTGACTCTATTATACACTATTTTTAGATTCTTCTTATTATGTGACAACCAACCTAACCTTTAAGACACAAAGAATGTACCTATTAATGTAACACTGCTAATTCTAGATATCCTATATATTTTTGCCTCACAGAAACAGAGAAAATTTAATGCAAGAGCTTATATTCCTTCAGGGAGAGACCAAATAAAGATGTGGAGCAGTTGATCTTCCTTCAAATCCTTATGACTACAGGAAAGTCAATAGAAAATTTAGAAATGTAGGCTTCAATGAGTTTGGGATTTCCTTTCCAACATTTCATAAATCAAACTTTTAATCCACACATAGCATCTGCTTCTTGCAAATTCCAGGTACAAATATATTTGTGTCTTTTTTTTTTAATTGGAACATACTCCTGAAATTGCCTCTACTAGGGTGGTCACCAATGCTTGTACATCACTGTTGTACAGTGAAAATTTGTTCTAAAAGGCAACTCAAAACAAAACAACAAAAAAAAAAAAAACAGAAAAAAAAAGCATCCCTAATTCACATATTGATATGTTCCACTTAAGGATTGAACCATATACTAATTATAATATACAATTATACCTATACAAGACTAATGCCTCACATCAAAATTGCTTATTGTACTTCTGAAATTTCTTTTTAGGGAAAGCACTGGTTTCTATTATTTTTTTTAGGAAAAAAAGAATTTTGACAGTAATTGGAACTACTACAGGCTCTTGTTTAAACTTGCACAGTGTCACATATGTAACGAAAAATTATACCCATTATCCATTTATGCAAAACAACGACATTAAGGGACACAGCTGAAGTCACTAACTCACAAATTGAGAACATAGTTACAAACAAAGCAGTAGCAACAGAAAACATGTGGGGCGGGAAAGGGGGGAGCATTCTAAAATATGTGAGTTATAGAGCCATACTTCCTGAAGATAGAAGGAAAAAGAAAAAAAAAAAAAGAGAGAAAGAAAAAAAAACATTCAGACTTCATCTTTCACTTCATCCTTGTAACATTCCAAGATGCTGATTGCACTGCTGCTTTGAAGTGCCATACTCGTGCCACACCTAGACAAACTGCAGTTCACGGCAGTTTAAGTTCCTTCAAGAAGTACACATCTACAAATCTGCACTGACATTCAAAGGTCAGTCAATGTTTAACAATCTCTGGACTTGTTTCTAAACAAATGTCTATGACAGCCCACAGCCCTTTATTGTGCCTTATATATCTATATTGCACATTATATATCCTCTTGGATAGGATATCCAGCCACATTAGGCAATTTTCTTCAGACAATTTAAAACTAATATTAATATCATAATTAGAATTCAGACAAAACTGTTCTCTATCTATTTAAATCTCAAAATAATTTCGAGTACTCTATTGTAAATAACTACAGCTGGAAAGCAGTGAATACATTTCAGCCAATTAATCCAGAAATATAAAGCATTATGCAAAAACCAGATTGAAGTATGAACTGAAGATCTCTGTGGAACATGTGATCAGTTACACACAGATAGACATAGACACTTTGAAGAAAATGCAAATGTCCTAAAAGTTTAATCTCAAGTGTGTCACATTTTTCTTCACCTTTTATCATTTCCCTGTGAGCTTACCCACTAATTCTTGTCTTAGACTTTGACCTTGCAATACAAAAAGCAAGAGTAGGACAGGAGTAGAAAGAAAAGACTGCGGTCTTTTCCTAATAACAAATACAATGAATTTTCATAAGAACAATTAAACTATAATAAATATGTAGGTAAATACCTATACCTAGTATCCTGATCTCCTCTCCTCCTGCCCTTTCCATATCTTCTTATGCCAAATATGCACATATTCAGGTGTACAGATTATGACAGGCTGTAGAAATATTATTATGACATTAAAACTATTGCTTATTTATCATTTTAAACACTGTTTTCTGACCAGTTTAAAATGTTCACCATTGTGTAACAATGGCAGGTCATAGGAAATGTGATCTCTGTAGAAAGAAGTTAACATATGAATAGAAAATGAATTTGAGATCAAGAAAGTATCACAAATGTGCAAGTTGACAGCTATAACTCCACAACATGCATCCCTGCATCTGCAAAGCATGCTGAAAATTAAGCACATTAACAATTCAGTCAGTAAAATACCTTGTTCGTGTAACCGGAACTCATCACCATTCAAACAGCTCTGCAGATTGGCAGTGCAAAAGAGACTATACATTCTAAATGAGACTGTTTGATTGCTCTTTCTATTATGAAATCTAATTTTATCTCTTTGTCCTATTTAATAACAACTTTTTGACAAATACTGTCAACATTTATTATACATGTGAACCATAAAAAACTGCCTTCTTAGCAAAAGCAGTGAATGAAATTACAAAACTGATGCTGCTGTTCTTACTTGATATCTGGCAATAAATGCGAGCCTTGCACATTCTGCCCGGTTTAGTCTTTGAGACAGTAAGATCAGGCTATAAACAAATTCAATAGGTGAAAAAATATCCTCAAAACTAGTGTTAGCATAATAAGGGAAGCGACAGGGATTCACTAGTACATGCCACTAAACCTAGCGCACCAAGCTTTCTTATTCATCATTGAAAATCTCAAGCTGTTTGATGCCTTTTGAGTTGAATCTGGGTGAATGATGCCAGGCTTGGGACTGAAGCCAATGGCTCAGCTGAAGTGCATCTACAGCAATGTACACAGTATGGGCAGCAGGAGGAGCTGGTAGACACTGTGTAACAGGCAAACTATGACTTAGTTGCCATTACATGGTGAGATCACTCCCACAACTGAAGC
Source organism: Meleagris gallopavo (assembly GCF_905368555.1). Lineage (NCBI taxonomy): Eukaryota > Metazoa > Chordata > Aves > Galliformes > Phasianidae > Meleagris > Meleagris gallopavo. The sequence continues at coordinate 7,184,197 of NC_139417.1, read as the reverse complement.
GTTGCTATGGCTATAAGCTCTTCAGAAGGGATAGACAGCAAAGGCAGGATGGTGGATGGCTCTCTGTGTTAGAAAGTGTTTCAGTGTTGTAGAAGTCTGGGCAGGGAATGATAAGGTCAAGTTCCTATGAGTAACACTAAGGAGAAAGCCAGCTAAGAGAACACACTGCTGGGGGTCTGTTATAGGCTGTCAAACCCGGATAAAGAGATCGACGAGACATTCTACAGTCAGCTGGAAGAAGTTGCATTATTGCTATCCCTTGCTCTCATGGGGGACTTCAACGTCCCTGAGATATACTGGAAATAAAATACTTCCCAGAGAAAGCAGTCTGGGAGGTTCCTGGAGTGAGTGCAAGATAATTTCCTGATATAGCTGATAAGAGAGACTACCACGGGCCATACTAGACCTGCTGTTCAAAATGGAGAAGGACTGGTGTGAGATTGTGGTGGTCAAGAGCTGTCTTGAAGAGAGTGACCAAGAAATGGTAGAGTTCAGTATTCTTGGTGAAGTCAGGAGGGGGTTCAGCAAAATAACTACCTTGGTTATCCTGAGGGTAGACTTTGAACTATTCAAGACACTGGTAGGAAAAATCCCTTGGGAGTCTGTCCTGAAGGGTAGAGGATCCTAGAAGGCTGGTTGTTCCTTAAGAAGGAAGTCTTAAATGCACAGGAGCAGGCTGCCCTCTGTGCCAGAAGATGAGCCAGCAGGTTAGAAGACCGATGTGGCTAAACAGGGAACATTTGCTGAGACTCTGGGAGAAAAAGAGTGGAAGAAGGACGGGGTAACTCACACAGAGTACAAGGAAGTTGCAGGCATATATGCAGAGAGAAACTCAGAAAGGCTAAAGCCCAGCATGAGCTCAATCTGGTTAGTTGTTCCTTCATATTCTCATTGTATATTCAAAAGCATCCTATCCTGCTCTATTTCATTTGCTATTTAAACTTTCAATTTATCATGCTTATAAGTAATAGTGCTTCATCTGGACTCAGGATGCAGGCAGTCTTCATTTTTAAGCCACCATTTTATTTTATGATTACATGAAAGTAATCTCCAGTTACAAAAACCAATCTGAAAATTGAGTAACAAGGAAAGAAAATAAATTCTAAAATCCCTTTGGGATTTAAATGATAAATTTTCTCTTTCCTTAGTAACCTTGTCACCACAGAGTGTTTTTAAAATAGCTATTTTATTTAAGAATACCCTGTCAAATATAACGCTATTTCATTTAGCAATTCACAAAAAAAATGCACAATAAAGAATATATCCTCATTTGCAGTTTTCCCCCAAAAGCCAGAATAAATGTAGTTGAGGCTGGAACAGATGCTGTGGTCTAGTCTCATTCAGTGCAGCTGTAATTATATAATTTTAGCAATTAATTCTGACTGGGGCTTTGCTCAACTCTGGCTGAATGCGCCGCGGCTGATTGTTCAGAAAGTGGCCTCGTGCGATTGGCTTCCTCTCTGCAGCGAGACATTCAGATGGCAACACTTGCTTTCAGCAGCCTGAAAAACTAAAAACTCTTTGGGATTCAAGAGATAATTTGAAAAGCACAGGCAATGCAGCAGAAAGAGTTTCTACTCAAAACCTGATAAAAAAAAAAAAATAGAGGATGCTTGACGCACAGTTCTGTGCATATCAGAGTTAAATTGAACTCCAGATTTCTGTCACAGCTCAGAGAATTATTTGTGAAAATATTAGAGAAGGATGAGCAGCCAAATTGGAGAGAGCTTAAACTTCAATATTTGGTTTATGGCAGTGGCCATCAAAATTCCTATATTTCTGATATTTCGACTATTACGCAAATGAAAGAATAATTCAAAAACTAATATATGAAAAAGATTTTCAAAAGCTATTGTTGGAGTAAAATACATGGCTAAAATACATATTTTGGAGCTGAAACAATTCATGCAGATCTTCTGTTAAGCAGTCTAAACCATTTTGCACAGTTCCTGCTTAAGAGGAAAGGCTGTTTCATTCATTGTCACAAACATTTCAAAGGTTTTTCTGGAAAATCTGCAGTTTATTTGAATATTGGGGTTTTTTTCCCAGTTTTCAGTGGAAAGTACACTTTTCCCATTACACATCACTTAGACAATAGTGACTGCCTTGCAGTGATACTACACAGCAGTAGAAGCATTGTCCTCTACAGTTTTTTACTTGTTTCAAATTTATTTTATTTTTCATATTATTTTCGAATTTACTAAGCCACTCAGGCAAGCTCCAGGAATTACAGAATGAATGAATAAGACATGAAAAGTATCTGCCGCCAAACTACGTGCAGAAAATTCCAGAAAAACTGCAAGCCGTGATGATTGTAGAAGAGAATTTGTAGAATATATTGAGAATAATTGTAGAATACAATTAATATTGTAGAGTTCCATTTAAAAAAATCTGCAGATTTACTTATTAGCTGGAAAAAAATGATTACATGTCACATCCTATTCCTTTCATTTGGGAGTATATTCTTTTCATACTGTAAGCATACATTGAGGAATTTTTCAACTACCAAAAAAAAAGTCATTCTTAAGAATGAATACTAGAAATCTGTCCTTAAAATATAAAATTAGCACTCACAAAGAACACTGTGAAAGGCAAAGTTAGTGTGATACATGTAGTTCACAGAGGACATATGGCATGAAAACTTCTCGTTCATCTTAGTTTCCATTGAAGTGCTTCTAAGTTAGCCTGGCAACATTCGCTTCTAGCTGTCATCTCATCAAATGAACCTTTAAGGTTATAAAGATCACAGAATTGTATATATGTATGTGAACATTCACATTTCTTCCCCACAGAAGTTTAAGTGCACAGCTTCCAGTCTGTGTTAACTATAGTTATAATGATTAATAGCACCACAATAATTGGTGTCCAGTGCCTATTCATCATAGAGAATCCATTTCTTTATGGAGTTCCTCTTTATGTAATAAATACAGGACTTTTGGATTGTACCTGACAGCTTGATTAATGATGCTACAGTTAGTTTCTCACACAATAAGCACAGCGTAAGTATTTTAAGTGTCAGTTGTTCAACCCAGCTTCAAGTCCATTTACTACTCTTCACCACTAAGAAACTGTAAAAGAGCTGGTGTACACAGTGTGAAGAATTGTTTCTCTTTTATTCTTTAATTAGTATTATGTGTACACAGCTCTGCTATTTAAGCTACAAGTTGGAAGGAAAATGTAAAGAAACAACTGAAATCTAATTAGCAAAATGGCACGACTTTAAATACTCTATTTAGAGCAACAGAGTGCAAATTATTTTAATGATGTACCAGAGGTTCCTCATATCAACTTTTTTTTTTTTTTTAGCCAAAAACTACTTGTAAGCAATACATAGTAAGGAACTCCAGTGAAACAACAGAAGAAACATTTGAACATTCAGATATCAAATTCTCCACTCATGCTGCACTTCCCAGTGCATCAGCATGCCCAGCAGATAAGCAGTGCATTTCCCATCCAATGTTGTGGTAGGAGGAGGATCCTGCAGATAAATTTTCAAATCTAAGTAAATATTCAGCTTTGTCACTGAATCAAAGTCTTTAAGGGTGTCTTCAAACAGTTTTTCAGATGTCAATTGATTTCTCTACAGCTAAATAATTTTAATCCACCTTTTCAAATACTCAGATTAACCAGTAGTTTTATCAAGGAAATTAAATCCAGCTGGACTCACAAATACAAACCACAATGACATGGCAAATCACTTGAAGAAGCAGCAGTAAGAAACTGTTCAGTACAGTAAAACAGTCAGTAGCTGTTTTCGTTTCCTTACTTTCATGCATGTTAAAAATACCACGTACAAGTCATGAGAAAAGAAATGCAAATAAACCATTCTTCTATCCAGGTGTGCATCAATCAAAAACTATTCATACTAGTATGTTACCAAAACACAATGCTGAAGTCCTGCTTCCTCCGCTCAATAAGCTAACACACAAGCACTTGTATATATAATAAAAGGTAAACAGTCAAATTATAAATCAGAGATCCAATGACATACTGTGGATTTGTTTCTGTTCAGCCCAGGAAGTTGTACCTGGCGTTCTACATGATTTATTGCCTTGAAACAATCACAACTTGTGTTGTCACCTATAGCATTAAACAAGACGTTTTTTGCGTAGCCAAGAAATAATCTTTATGAACATACAAATAACTGTATTGGATAAACAGTGTTCACCAGTATCACATCCCACAGCAAATGCTTAAACATGCCATAAAGATAAAACAAGCACATATTAATATACTTCTGATATATTCTCCTAAGCAGCAGTAATCTGTGATTTATGAGCTTAAGATAAAACAAGCTTTTACAACTACTTAATTTCCAATACTCTTTGGTAAACTTTTTCTTTGTACTGCTATATAATTGCTTTTTGAACTTATTTATACTTCGGCATTAGCAATATCTCATGAAAAGGAATTGCATAGATTAACTATGTCTAATGCGAACAACATGTTTAAACACTCTTCAGTTATTCTATTAAGAGAAATAGTGAGTAATTTTTTGATCATTTCTTTCTTGACAGTGACTTTACACAGCTCTCAAGCCACCCGCTCCTCCCTTTTCATTTCTGTTGTACATTCAATCTTGCTAGCCTTAGCTCCTCCTGCAAGTTGTCCCTTTCCAGGAGATTACAGATTTGCTTCTCTATCTTTTCTTGTTTTACTGAATCCTTATTGAGAGAGAAATTCAGCACTGTATGTTATTCAAGATTTGAGCTCAACACAGATCAATATTACCGCATGATGATTTGTTCCATTCTTTGTCCCGGTCAGAATGATCTCTAACATAATCTTTGCTAATTTTGACTTCTAGTCTGCATAAAGCATGATTCTACAGGTCTCAGTTGGACCACCAATCATTCTCTTTTGCTAAAAATTAATAGGTAATAAGGGGATGAGAAGGACAATAGAAGTTTGAGAAGATATTGCATTCTTTTTTATATTTATAGTAATACATTTTCTTCAAACATGCAGTTTCTCGGTATTCCCTCAAAGACATAAGTTTTCCCCACCGTGAGCTACCTGCATGGAATTATAAAAAGGCAGAGATCAGGACCAACCCTGTTTATTGAACTGACACAAGTCTTGCAAAACCTGCTAGCATCAGCTCAATGTTGCAAATGCAATTTCGCAGAATTTGTATTGTAGTGTAACGCTTCACTTCTGCGGTTTTTGACCCAACTTTAGCTCTAACCATTTAAGGAACAAGCAGATGCATGAACTAGGTCATATCCAATAAGTTCGGATATACTAATTGACTGCAAAATGTACGTACTATGTCACTTTTCAATCGTTAGCTAACAACCAACTGCACCGAATTGCTCTTGGTCACGTTCATATCATCCCATATAACTATTCCCTGAAGGAGTTATTGCTTTCAGTAGTAATCTTAAGCTCATGAAAGAAAACCATCCTCTTTTTAAATTTTCAGATTTATGAAATATGCTACTCCAAGGAAGAGTTCTCATTTCACTTAATTTTTAAATATAAATATAACATTTAAAAAACTAGAAGGGCTGAAGTAATACAATGAGATACTTTTAAAGCTCATTTTAAATTTGTTCACCTTTTCATTCACTAATTCATGCAGCTGATGGAACTCAGTCCACAGTACAACTAAGTCGTTAGGTCTCATTTCCATTTCTACAATATTTTGAATCCAGAAACAAACAGTGAAAGATTACAAATATTAATTATTTTTTAAAATAATCTATTTTTACTGTATTTCTGCCTGTCATACTAGTGTCCTCGACCCTAAAGCTTAAGAAAATAATGAATTAGAAATGGCTCAAACATTAAGATGATTTAACATCAGGCTTCCAGCACTTACCTAAAGCAGAAGTGTTTGCGGATTTTCATCCTCTACCAGCTCTTTAATTTTTTCCAAGTTGACACCAATAACATTTATTTAAAATGGTCAGCAGTGACTTTAAAACTGGCATAAATTATGGAAATGTGGGGAGAAAAGGGGAAATATTTCATTATCAGCTTGACCATAGAAAACAGTTGCGACATGTAACAGAATAATTCTCTAATACATGAATAGTAATCTGCTCTGCCACTAGAAGATAATCACGCAACATGCTGATGCATTTCAGCTCTTCCATGTCTTTGCTAGTATCAAAATCAAAACTCCAAAAAATCTAAAGAAGGAGCCTAGATGTACTGACAGAATCCCAGAGTAACTGGTTTCTAATCTTGGAGGAGAATCCAAGCTACATCCTGACAATTACATCAATATAGAAAACATTAGAAATAAATGGTAAATCATTGATTTTAATTATGATGATTTATCATGAAATCGAACTGTAATTCACAAAGTTGTCTTAAATCACTCTTTCCTAGAGGTAGAATTTCATTGATGACTACTGCCTTTTTGTAAGATAATTGGATTTCTGCAAACCAGGATAAGATCAGATAAGATGGCCAAATGCTTTTTGCAGATACATATTGAGTTGCTATCTACCAAGTCTAAATATTTCTTCATTGTCTAATGAGTTTCCAGAATATTTAAGCTTTAGGGAAAATATGCTGGGATTTTTTTGTGTTTTTTGTTGTTGTTGTTGTTGTTTATTTTATTTTGGTTTTGTTTTGTTTTTTAAAGTCATTAAGCTTAGAGGAGGAACGAATTTAAAAGTTCACTCAGTGGATTTCCTGTATGATCAGATATATATTTTAACAACGTTATACTATCCCTTAATATTGCAGTTTAGCCATCTCACTTTAAGAATTTTTATCTTTAAATAGAGACTCCTGAAATTTCTTCTCTTGTAAATAGTAAATTGGATATTTTAAAATTCATCTGACTAAGGAATTATTTTTTTTCCTTCAAAAACTCAGTGTTTTTCTGTACACAGAAGAAATTTAAAAATAACTCCCATGTAGTATGACATTAGGTAACAAATCTATGAGTAGTTTCCAATTTTCTGTGAATTTCAAGAGCTTTTATGTAGCCACTTAGAATCATTTATTGTTTGTCCTTCCATTTTTGCACTATGTAAGATAAACAAACAAATGGAAATCTAACCTAAAGAGCAAGTATACACTGGGACAATCTAGCCAGCAATCAATTCACGATGAAGAGAGCACTATAGAAAAGAAACAGGTGCTTTGTAAAGGAAGTAAAAGTACCTGCATAGTTTGTCCACAACATATTTCCCATCCTTGTTGACAAAGAACAAATCTGAACAAAATACCAAGAATGCTACGTTCCTGGATACCACACGCTATCAATAATTTAGCTTGAAATCACACCTGATATCCTCAGGTAGAGCTGTCCTAGAAGTCTGGTGAGTGGTGTATTTAATCTGTGGGGAAGACAAAACTCTAGTAGTAGTGAAATCTTCAAGACAAAGTGGGAAAAAGCTTAGGTCCCAAACAGTTTCAACATCCCTGAAAGAAAATATTTTCTTCTTATCAAACAAGTGGATTCTTTGTACAAATACCACAGAAACTGCAGGAACCCAGATTTCCAAGACTTCTAGCTCACAACGCGTAGGAGCACCGCAAACCTACTGCCCATCTCTAATAACAAAACACATCCTTCCAGAAAGGACGAAACAACAATAAGGTTGCTCCATGTAAATATGAGGTCCTCCTCATGCTTTGGGTCAGGCTTTTCCATAGGGAAAGTTCACAATGGATTCAGAAATATTAAAAAAAATAAAAAAATATTTACAGAATTGGAACAATATCAGTCAAGAGACAACAGCATTTTTGGAGAATAATGGTTTGACATAAGTTGAGTTCTAGTTATTAGTGACAAAAGGACCTCCTGTAATTTCCAAAATATTGAACAGTATGTTTACTATATATAGTGGAAATAAAACCTTGATGTCCTAGTACAGCAGACAGCAAACAAATGTGACTAGATTTAGCTTTGGAAATACAATGGATTTGAGAAGCCTCTTCTAAATCTTGAACAACATCATGTGATCTGAGACCTTTCCTGCTTTCTCTGAATTGACCCTAAAAATTGCTTTTAAGGTTAATTCCTATGTAAGACTATGGCAGAGAAACTGAGAATGGTTATGCTTTACACTTTTCAAACACTCAGGAAAAAAATCTTTACAAATTTCATGTGCCCATAACCACAACAGAGGTAAGGAGAAAAATTAGTAACCTGAAATAAATCACTTACATGAAATTCTTCTAGCTCAAACTGTTATCCAGTAATTACAATCATTGCTTTAGCATCAAGAGATGTAAGAGATTTTCACCTTTTTTTCTGTCAAGACAGAACACTTCATGACGAGAAGAGGTCAGGAAATGTCCATGTGGGAAGGAGCAGTCGGCCATGGTTATTTTCTATGCCCTAACTTTCTTCCTGAAAGGAGGAGGAGGGAGGAAAGAAGGGGAAAAAACACCCTTCAAAGCAAACCTTACATATCTCTTATTGACTGAAATAACGACTGTAAAGTCAGTTACTATTCCATTATATGATAACTGCAGTATAATACAATGTCATACTCTATAACTGAAAAGCATGTATGATCGAATATCAGAACTCATGAATTTTAAGTATGTGGAAGACGTTGCATTGTTAAACAGAAACTGAAATGCAAAGAAAAAGCAAGACCAGTTCAGTTAATTCAAGATTTTCATTTAGATTTGGAATAATTATGACACCAAATCTGAATTGTTTTAAAAGGCATTAGAAAAAAAGTTTGAAAAGATTTAACTAAAAATTTAAAATGTAAGTTAAAAAATACCCTTTTAAATGGTTCTCTTCTGAAGAGTTTTCTTTTTTTTTAATTTATCAGTCATATTAATAAATTCACAAGTTTACCTTCAAACTTTGAATCAATAGGCATTATCCAGTGTACATAACTGATTATTTCTTATGAAAATTTTGAATGGTTGATGGTAGTAATGCCAAATTCTTCCTGTGAACACAGGAAAGCAATACAGAAAAGAGCCGGCAATTCTTTTCCCAGAAGTCTGATGAATTCAGTAAGCAGTTCAGTTTCTAGAATGCAACACAGAGCACTGTTACAAAATGAACAGGACGTGATGGGGAGGCCACGGATAACTTCTTAGATAAATGCTGAAATATTTTGGTGTATGTGATGAGAAAAGCAAGGAGAGAAAATTCCCCTTGAAAATATGAGCTGTATAATTTACTTCAGTTACTAAGTAATAGGAAATCTAAAACAATACTTTGAATGACATTGTCTTCTCTCTGATGTTAATGACAATTACTGAGTTTAGTCACTACTTTCTCAATTAATATATAATGCTAGACATCGAGATAATTTTCTCTTTATTCACAGAATTTCAAGGTGAACAGCTAATAACCTACAATAAGTTAAATTACTCACTCAAGATTAATGGTATTGAGTGTAGAGTCTAACAACTTAGCACTGCAATCCTTCATAGAATATATGGATGAATGAACATGATAAAAGAAATCTGCCAATGATCCTTGGAACACGCACACACAGCATTAGAAAGTGACTTTCTCAACCTTGGGCTTGCCCTTTGGAATAACAGATGCCCAGGACAGAATAAATTCATGCGCTTGCTTCTGCAGTTTAGATCATCCGTCCACCAGTTAACAGCAATGGGACTCAACCGTTCAGAGTCACTGCTGCTATCCTAAAGAGCACATGAAAGTACCTTCACCATTCCTAACACAGATCATGGGCTTTTTCTTTTTAAGCATATATTACTAGCTAAGCATGCTATTTCTGTAATTCAAATCAAATAATGTTTAGATCAAGCATATTTTGAGCTTGAAAGTTCATGACTGATGTAAAGTCCAGTGAAGTCACATGATATTTAGTGAGTTTAGCACCCTTGGGCAAGAGTGTGCACGATTTAAAAGGATGTTATTCCATTTACTATTCACAAAAGGCATTGCTGCATTGGGTGCAAGCATTGAATCTTGTGCAGTACTTCAAGTTATACAGTCTATTCTACTGCTCAGTAGTTAAATACACACATAAATTACATACAAAATACAACACGCTTACATGAAAGTCTGTGGAATATTAATCTTTAGTGACATTCAGCAATAAATTCCAATGTTTAAATGCTTCATTCTCGTTCAACTGTTCCACTACATGAGGAAATAGAATTTTCCCCTCGCATAACGTTCTTTAAATTAAGAATATGAAAATTTTATATTTCAAAATTTATGAAAATGTTTTATTTTTCTCATGAGATTGCAAAAAAACATCTTTTAAAAGGAAAATATTCTTAGGAAAACAAAAAGCCAATCACTAATAAGTATAATCATAGATATTACTAAAAACAAAACTACCTTTAGGAATAAAATTATTAGAATTAACATTCATAGTTTTCAGATTACTTTATACCAAAAATTTTAATATATACTATATAGTTCAACACTTCTTTTTGTAGAAATAAGCAAAGAAATTTAGTTTTAACTGTGTCAATTTTAACTTCTGATACATTTCAATATGAAAAGTGACGTAGTAATACACTTAATCTGTTTTGCATACATTTTTCACACAGCTTTCAGCAAGAATTCTCCGATTAAAAAGGGAAATCTGAACAGATGATCCCATTTTCCAGTTTGTAACAAGATATAAGTTCTCTAACATTAAATAATTTTTCATATATTTCAGGAAGTGTTATTAAGTGCACTATGTGCATTAATAAATGTAGTGTAGAAATCAGTGCAACCTCTGAAGACAAACACATACATATCGAAAGAGGATCACTCATTTTGTAGCAGCTTACTGCCTCTGAAAAGGACACCTCTAAATTATTCATTTACTTTTTAAAGTTAACAAGTTCATAAGTTACACTAGGAATTGAGCTTCATTTTTTCCCCTGTACTCTGGAGAGTGTGTTTTCAGGTTTTTCTCATAAAAACTAAACGTTAAAGCACAGGTAATGTTTATTTTATTCACATCAGCTCTGGGTGAACACTAAAGAGCATTTAGCAGCTGGTTTTGTCATCACCTGTGAGCAAGGTGCAATATCTACTCTCCTCCACTTTGTCACTTATCTGCACTGAAAGACGAGCAGCTAGTGGCACTGGATATTTGCAGAGGAAGGAGAGCACTGGAGGTCTTTGAGGACTTATAGGTCAGAAGATCAAAGAACTGGCCTCCCAGATAAGATCACTTCTTCCCCACACACTCACCACCGAACAAACAGTACCCAAAACATGCAGTGCACACTGCTATGGCTTTTTGTCCTTGTACTTTCTCTGCACATTTTATTTTTTTTTTTACTTCTTCCCTCCAATTCCCTTTTCTATGTGTTTTCTGTATCCCCCTACGAAGTTGGCAAGTCTGACAGGCTATGTCTCTTGTTTCCTTCCTTTTCAGATTCACTAGGAAATATCAGTTCTCAAGCCAGAAACAGTTAATTCACCTCACTGGACAGGAGACGAGTGACACTCCATTTCTCACTGCAGAAGGATAAAGTCTGTTCTCCACACTTGCCAACTAACAGCAGCGTTTGTTAGGCACCACCGGTTACACAGCAAATGGAATATTACAGAGTCCATCCCCTTTAATTAAAAGGCAAATTTTGCGCTCCAAGTTCAAAGCTATTAATTTTCTTTGGAATCACAGGGAACATCCGAAAATGGCATTCTGGTCAGAGTACTTGTGGAAGGAAGGTTCTGGAGAAGACTGCTGGAAACAAATTATGATTGATTTTTGTTGAGAAGGCAAATTCCGTTATTTTTATCGCTTGACCTCACAGCCCACGTTAGAACTCAACACTCCCCTATAAGCAAAAAGGCTCAGCAATCTGAGCACTGAGTTCTATGGTTGTCACCTGTTGGGTAAAAATGCAACATTCAGATGTTTTGCGATACCATTTCGACTTTTTGTTTGGAGCCAAAACTGCATGACTAATTTCAATATTCAATCATCCCTAAGTTTATCTTCTCTATTTAACGTGTATCTTCTTACCTGATAAATTTACAAGTGTTTTCAAGAGTTTCTGCAGTAATGGATTTGACTTCATCGAGCCGAAATCGAATCAAGGCAAACATCCCAAGAACTCCGCATTCTACAGTTCTCCCTCAAAACTGAGATGCTACACAAGCCTAAAGTACATGCCTAATTAATATTCTATTTAAGTTAATCTTGTTCCATTTTGGAACCGTTATGCCTCTGAACTATTTATATCAAATAACTCACTCACTGGAATATATGTTACCAGTAGATACTTGCTTCCCTTCTTATTTCATTACTATTTTTTCAGTGAGATTACTGGTAGCACACTGTGATCCTGCTGAGACTCCCACATGCTGGCTGTTCCATACAGAGCACTTGTCAGTTACTTCCATAAAGGAAGCAGACATGCCTAAAATTCAGATCAGGACATAAATGTTAATGTGTTTTTTGTCATTCCTAGCTCTTGCCTTCAAGGCGATCTTAATACACAAACTTTGCAGCTCTCTATGCTACAATGAGATCGCCTTTATGTAAGATAATTTATTAGTTTGATCCTTTAACCAAAAAGGACAAAATAAGCATAATTTCTCTTCCCTGGGTAATTGAAAATAAATCTCCTTATGCCTTTACCTCTTCACAAACAGACAGAAATAGCTCTGTTAAAAAAAAAAAAAAAAGAAAAAAAAGCAGCCAATAAGAATATTTGTATATACATATATATGTGTGTATATATATATATATATATTACCACTGCATAACAAGTTGCACTGCACAAAGTCATTTTTAGTGGAGCTGGTATAGAGCAACTAGAGGATTTAAAACTCATACTGATTTATACCAAACCTCTTCATGTAGAAACGTCTAGGGAATGGCTAAGTATTTTTTGCTCTATTTCTGCTTGTGATACCATCATGGGAAACATGATGAGCTCCCCAACACAGCCTGTTGGACTGAAATGCTATGATTTGCTAATGGCTTTGATCTACAAGTGAAACTAATGAACATAATGAAACCACAGATTCTCCGCTATTCTCTGTGTAAGTAATGGAAGCAATTACTTTCAATTTCTGGTCACTGCTAGCACAACACACAGGTCCTTGAAGATTGCAGACTCATTCTTATGCGGCATCAGCCTCATAGAGGAACACGGTCACATTATCATTTGAAGAGGCCTAACAATGGTTGGGGGATATATTCAAATGCTACTTGTATATCTAATAGGAGCATTGTGCAGCATCAATAGATGAAATTGTTCACATGTTTTTCTGTGAATACAAATATACTACTAGCAAGAACGTCAAATAAATTAGAGCTGAAATAATGCTCAATACACAAAAAATGAATAGGAGGGACATGAACCACTCTCAAAATAAAATGGACAAAGTTTGTAACTGTAAATCTGCATAGTGAGCAATATAGTTAAAGCTTCTAAAAATTACTGACAGCTGGGAGCACTACAGAGCAAGTTTGCTTAGATCCTGGGCAGCAGCAGAAAAGCTCCATACTGCTTTTTGCTGAATTCCTCCATAGACTCAGGACCAGCTCCGACAGCATCTTTGGGGGGAGGGAGGGTAACTCCCAGCCCTCTCCCTCTTCAGCAGAAGTGATGTCTCGGTGGATGCAGGATTGGATATTATCATAGAATTCTTTTATGCTTTCAAAGGGACACAGAAATTCCCAAAAGGAAAGTGACTAATAAACATCACAGAACTGATCAAAGACATTGCTAGCTTTGTGGTTGATTTAGCTTTATGTGAGATATTACTCTAAGTGTTTTACAGCAGAACTGTCTGCAGGGGCAAATGAAGACCTGATATGAAAGACGCCTGGAAGGGATGAGAGATCACACAGCCAGAATCACACTGAATGATGTATTAGCACATGTATTACCCAAAACTCATGAGAAGTCTAACATCTTCCCAATTCCTCCCTCCCAATTGCAAATATCCTATAATTATAATCATTATTCCTCTGAAAAAAAAAAGTAAAGAAAATAGAGATCATCACCTATTGCACAGCAATACTATCTTTCCACTGCTAATATTTATCTGCAAAATCAGTTATTCTGCATGCGTAAATAAATAAGTACTAGAAACTACGTAAACTGAGTCAATTCTGAATATCATATACCAAAATCTTACTTAAATTTTCTTGCATTATCTCCCTTCAAAAATTTTGAGCAGCTTTTTTTTCTCCGCAACACAAATGGCTTCATTCATCTCCGGTTGAAAACATCATAGGAAAGGGAAAAGACATTTTACAAGAAGACAAGTCCTTTTGTCATACTGGTGGACACAGCACTGAAAACTATCATTTGCTAATAGACAACTGCCATAGCTATTTTAGAAATCACATAGCTATGAAAGCAAACACTTATTTCAGACAAATTGTTTTCTAAAAGCACAGGTGAACCCAGATTGCTCTTTGTATTGTCTGTGTCCTCTGCAAGGCATAGCACTGTGACAAAATGACACGTCCTAAGATCTTTCTATTGAATTCTTCTACGGAATTAGGGAGAAAAATTCAGTTTGCAGTCCAGACAGTTTCCAGGAGGAATAAGGAAAATGTTTTTCTTCATATCTCTGAGTTGGAACAAGTGTTGAGAGTCTGAATTTTCACTTAGGAAGCTCCTAAATATAACAGTCAAGCAGGACACAAAACCAGCAGGGAATATAATTCAAAGGAAATTAAAGCTATTAAGTTTGAAGAGTTTAGATTTAAGTAACAACAATAAAAAAATAGTGCTAAGTCATAAAGGGAAAGAAGGCTTCCTTTTATTCATATCAAATGTTTCTAAGCCAGCAGTTTCAAGGATTAAGACAAAGAAAAGAAAATTTGATCTGTGATTTTGTATGAATCTGAAAACGCACCTTTAAGAGCGACTTCATTGGAAAAAGAGGAACTTTTTTTTCTGCCTGAGTAGATTTACAGATTCTTGCGTATTTTTTCAGAAATGCGGTATGTTTTTGAGATACAATCACTGCACCGACATGGGCATAACTAGTAGAACAGCTGTCCTGCACAAACTAGTATTTTGCAAGAGCTTTGCTCCAGGAGCTGAGTAAGGCAGTGATCAAATCACTTATTTCAGAATGGATCCAGCCTGCAAACCTCTATGAAGTTTAGGGAACAAGGCATTTGGGTCAGGTATGTTTTTATGCAGGTGCTGCATTTCAGCAGTGGCAACAGTGGGTCACACTTCCACTGGTGCAGATTTTTAGGAGCATGGCACACAGGCTCATTTGTGGCTCACACACAGCTAATAGCGGTGGCTGTGTTGAAAAATAGTGCTTTATAGCTGAGAATTTGCTCTATCAAAGAGTGTTATTTTGCTCTTTGTCTTTGTTGTAGTTTCCATGGAAATAAATAGGAGACATTCTTTTTACAGCAACCCACATACATCTGACACCTCACCTTGAAAAGCAACATGTGAACCCCGTACAAATCTTTATAGCATGCAAACAAGGCCTCACCACTATACCTTCTTAGCATCTTACTCATGCTGCCATCCTGTGACAAAGAACAGTAAATGCAAGATGCAAGAACAGAGTTCCGTGTAAGAGAGAAAAAAAGAATCAAGATACTTAAGAAATGTCGAGTTGTTTTTTGGTTTTTTTTGTAAAGCTCAGAAGAAAGTCTTGCATCAAACATGAAACTTCAAAACACAATGCTTTAAAGAGCTGTGTAATTACTTTTTCATTTTAACACTGTAAAAACGACATTACAGAAATTGCCCCAAAACAACAACAACAACAAAATACAAAACAGGTCAAGCTAATAAGAGCTTATTAGAGATCCAGTATACTTTCTGTCTGCTGCAGCAATCTAACAGGTGACATTTACTCAAATTACCCTTGGGTCAGAAAATAAAAATGCTGAAGTAGCGCCCATCACACATGAAATGATGTAAATTGGAACTGGGCTGTAAGGGAAATCTAAACATTAGTCTGACCTTTCCTAAAAAAATAAATAAATAAATAAATAAAAATAGATAAATAAGTAGTAGTAATAAGTTCTATAAAGGTTGGAGTTGTAATTTTTTCACCACGTTGAAAAAGCACTGGGTTTATGAATTTTCATCACTTGATAGCAATGCAGGTTTCCTTCAACATGAGCATATCAGCTGTGATACTGAAACCAAATGACAGGGACGAAAGGGATAAGAGAATTAAACTGTATATCAGCCTTGGTTTGTATCCTACAAAGTCCTCAGATTCTTCAGTGGTTGAAATAACATCACAGCTTAGAGGGGAAAAAAATAAGATAAAACACAGGCAACGGCTTATCAGGGAACATGAGGACAAGCAGAACGGCAAGCATGCATCCATTCAACTGTGCACATCCTGTGTGGTGAGAAGTTCTCAGACTAGATTTGTGGACAGCCAGCTTGAAGATATGGCTGAGAATACCTTTGGACCACAGCAGACATCCCCCACCTGGCAGCTCCGGGTACAGTATGGCTCAGTGCCTTCATGCACTGCCCAGGATTTTTGAACTGGCAGAATGCAGGCAGGCTGCTTTCCAATGCAGGCACACAAATGGAAAAGTGAACAGATCGCAAGCCATGCTGCTCTCGCAGCCTCCTGTTATAAGGCTGTCATTGAGCCTATACCTTATTCAAGAAGAAAGACAAGGCTGTTTGACGAGCGGAGTCAAGGCAGGTTGAAAAAGGCTGTAGGTATTTTGACTTGCAATGAAGATGGAAACTGCCAAATTCCAGAGCCACTAGCAAGGACTAAAAAGGAGAGGGAAAAAAAAAGAAAAAGCACAGATCACAGAAGTAAAACGCTCAGGAAACTGCAGAAACACTGGGGTTATTTTTGAAAATGGGACAAGATGGGTTACCTAGAAAGCCTGCCTTGTACATGGCACTGGTTAACAAAAACATTCTGACAGATGGAAGAGGATGCTTGAAAATTTGCAGTCCCGTTGTTGGAGCCAGGTAAGTTAGCCTGAGTGATAAAAATAGATTAATAAAGTATTGGAAAAGAAAAAGTCAATTGTAAAGTGCTCATAAATATCTGTTGCATGTTCACAAGTGTGGTTTGTAACTATCACTGCTTATTACTCTACCAAGGTAGGAAGGAGCTCAGTACACGTAGAACAGCAAAATCTGAAAGCAGCAATTTTTTTAGCAGCTTACCCAGAAAGAAGGAGGATTAAATTTTTTTGCCATTGTTTTTATTCCAGGTACATGAGCTTAAAATTGATGGCATTTAATTAAAAATCTGCTCATAGACCAAGTGTGGACTAGACTGAGCCAGACACCAAGGACTCACTGCGGGGACTATCAGTCTTACCAGTCAGTAGAACTAAGATTCCCTGTGTGACTTAATGCTTCCTGGCACAGTCACACTTAACCTCTTAATATTAGCAGCTTATTAACAGACAACTCTTTACAAGAGGAAAAAAGGACCATGGCAAGGCAGATACTACTGCTACGGAAAGTTCTCCACTTCCCTCCCCCACTATGTTGTCAAAGCCTCAAACAAAATCCAGTACATTTTCTTTCAGATACCAGTATAAAGGTTGCTACTAACACCGAGATGGATGGGAGTTGTTTCAGCAGCAACAGATCTGTAAATTTCTTAAATAATATGTTAGTAAAGCATTTTATAATCATTTGCTTTCTCTGCAACTTACATTTTTTGTTTGTTTTCATCTATCCAGAACAAAAATTTTGGAAAGCTGCAAGTATTGTGAGTTTTTTAACCTATTCTTTGTGCTGTCGTGTCTCTTCAAGATATTTTGGTAATGAAATCAAGCTTTAAAAGAGGCCTCATCTTACAGAAGTAAGATGAGCAATGTAAAGGTGAGATTGAAATAAACGAACAAAAAATCCACAAAGAAGAAATTGTGCTACAAGTTTACTGAGCACGAACAAAGTGAACTAAGGAGTAAGGGTCAGAAAGCAACCTGCAATTAGGTTAACTTCAAGAGCAAAGAACTCACAGTCAAGAATGTAAAGTGTCCAAAGGTTTCATTTGATCCAAAAAAGGTCAAAAAAATCAAACACATTATAGCTTCCAGGTACTCTAGCACAAGACAACCTTTTCTTCCTAGGCTAGACTCCAAGCCTGCATGGAAATGTGACAGCAGCAGACTAACTCTCAGTGTCTCAAAACTGGTGCACAGGAAAGATGAAGAAGTGAAAATCCACACAATAGTCTTTAAAATTTGCCATTTACATGTAGGAGAGATAACTGGCAGAATACATCAGAAACATATAATTAGTCACTAATAATCAGCCTTTGATTAAATTGATTAAAGTTTTAATCAAATAAAATTGCTTCCATTGAGCATATATGTAAATTCAGATTCAACAGCGTTTGGGGCAAAAACTAAATTCAGAAGCATCACAAATAGAGTTATGGAGAAATGCACCTGGCTACATTTCCATTCTTATAACCTGAGAAGTCTTTCCCTCTGGGGTCAGCTACACATCAAATCTCAGCAAGGCAGTAATTCCCCAAGTCTGATTTACTTTTGAGTTTTCTTTTTCAGTTTGACTTCTTGTACTTCATGTACCAAAAAAATGAGAACACTGCCTACCTATACTCTGCCAAAGTGCACTACTAAAAGGAAAAGGGGCAGTATTTTCAGTTCACTCCTAAGCATGCCATACAGTTGCAGCTCCAGGCCAGGCAGTTCCCTAGAACAGAAGCTAAGCACTAGACATTTCTTGTAGTACAGGGTGCTTGACGTTCTTGGTCTAAGTATCTAATCACTATTATTTTCAATTGCTTAAGAAACCTTTTTACAAAAAAATGAAACAGAAACATTAGCATTAATTTTAAACACTACTTTCTGATTAAAATAATACATATTAAAAGAAATTAACCTTATCTCCCAAATGGAACATCTTGAATGATGCTAAAAAATAGGCAGAGTACTCAATAAAGGATTCAAAAGCTTTCTTTTAAGAGAAAGTCAAAATACCTGTACTGCCGATTAAAAGAAACTACAAAAGAATTCAGTCTATTTGAATACCTTGAACTCTTACCATATGACAGCTAGTTTTGCTGGAAAACTTTATAAAATTTAAATGTCAAGAAACAAAAAGAAAAGTTTTCCAGATGTATGGAAAACAGTTTTTCAAAAGAGCTTAACACAATCATGGTCTGTAATTTTTTATTTATTTATTTTAAAAAGTATATAACACCATTTTGGTTAGGGAATTAATAGCAATTTTTTTTTTAATATGTAAAGGAACTTTTTTGAAAGATCAAAGGAACTTAAAATAAAAGCAAATCAATCAATCAATTCTGCTCTTTGAAGGTCAGACTACAATAGACTTGGCTCCTCTTGCACAATGACCCACCGTATCCAATTTCACCTACTGCCTTTTTTTCCCTGTTACTTCTATATTTTATAATAGACTACCATTAATTTGTAGTTTATTACAACAGAGCAATTATTTCTTCATGCTTTCTCTACAGTTCAGGATGGCCAGAATAAGGGACATACTTTCATGCCTGTATGAATTTCACCTACACAGCAACAGCAACACCTTCCTTGGGTGTTTTTATCCCTTTACAGGTACAGAAATCTTTGCATTTCTAATGGAAGGGTAGGTGAAGGCTCTACAGGTTTTTTTTCCTGTGGTTTGGTTTTTGTTTTTAGTTTTTTTGTTTTGTTTTTCTATAATAACTTGGCTATCTAGGTTACAAAAACAAGCGTATCTTGTAATCCTTATCCAAAGCTGGAATCATTTCATAGTTCAGAAATTTGGCAACAAGTGACAAGAGATAGTGAATGAATCATGCTGGAGAACTGGGCTGCAGTCTCTCTGATAATAGAGCTGTAGGCACAAAGGAAAGAACAAAGTTTGGATAACACCTTCTCAATTGTGCAGTAGATGCAGAGAGCTATTTTTAAACTGATCTGGACTGCTTCACAGATGCTACTACTACTACACAGGATGTCTAAAGAACAAAAGCCATTTGCTCGAGCTTACCCAACAGTTCCAGTGACACATTAACAGAACCTGGATCTGACAAGTGCAATCAAGAAATCAATCAAGAAATTTAACAGGCTACACTAAGAAGCTGGCAGTAAGAGAAAGGGGGGAAAAAAGAAAAGAAAAAAAAAAAAAGTCCTTGATAAATTTGGGGAACATTTTATCTGTTGAGAATATCTTTCAAAATATTTTCAGAATCTTCCTTTTTATTCACATTTCTCCTTCTCATCCCACCCTCCCACATCACCCATATCCTGAGTAATTCTTCTAGCTTTAGAAAGCTTAGAGAACAGTAAATAGTAAAACATGAAAATACATCTCTCATTATTTCCTTTATCTGGAAATATCAGTGGCATATCAAACATTGTACAATTAATTTAGAGTGGCAGCGTGAAAGAGATCACTATGAACAAATGGAGAATCATTTACATTTCCAAAAGGAGATGGTATTCTATAACTAAGAAGTTGCAGACTAACTCTAGTCAAAAGCAACAGCCATGGGAGAGGCAAAAGATGACTTCTAGAAATGCAGAGACCCAAGAACATTAAGACTAGATACTGTATTTCTTAAAATATAACTACTGAAACATGTTCAAAAACTGAGACTGTTCCAGTAAAACAAGACGTATTAATATACCTTTAAAATACATAACATATAAACGCATGCATGTACACAAGTTAGAACATAAGAATAGACGTAAGAATGGAATTAAGTAGAGTTGCATTCTAAAAAAATTAATTACTGCAGTATCAGAATTCTGAAGGTGGGACAGTGGATGAAGAAGGAAATGAAAAAAATATCAGAAAGAAGAAAAGAATGAGCACAAACTAAAATAAAATTAAGCCACTCCTTAATAAAAAGGAAAAACGCAATTTTTCATACGTGTTGTAATGAAGGAGAAGAGCTGGGCCCACAGAGTGATTTCACATGCCTTTGGACGGAAATAAAGAGTAGAACCAAAGAACCCTAATACTGAAATCACTAGGTGACAACTTTATTTTACTGTTCACCTACAAGAAATGTAATTCTATTACAGTTACTCTTCTCTTAGACAAGTAAGCAAGGAAAGAAAAGCAATCTTTGAATTCTAACCTCCAATCCACCAAGAAGTAAAAGCTGGAGAAGAATGTACACTTTTGCAGTTAAAGAAAATTACATCTTGATTTAATGTAAAACCATCAAGGAGATTTATAATTACTCTTCATATTGAAACTATAACATTTTCCAGCCTGAAGAACAATGTACCCTCAAATACTCTACATCTCTTCTCCAACAGAATACAGTCTCATTACAGATAGCTGTCTAATTACTATGTATGACTATTATATAAAAGAAATCATTTGGGGATTTATACGATACTCAGCATTCTAAGAACTGTTTTCAAATCTTGCTAGAAAACATGCAATTGTAATAGATACCTGAATGTACCATAGCTAGCTGCCAGTGAAGCAGAAATTCCTTTCCTCAGTTCCCTACTCTATAAGTCATGACAGCACTCAATGGTCAATGCAGTATCATCTTTTTTTCTTTACAATGTTTGTGCTACTCAATACTTCATGCCAGTACCTTTCATTAAACGAATGCATGCTTTTACCAAAAATGGCCTTATTTTAGGTGCAAAACTACTGCAGAAGTGCTACTCACAGTAACAAATATCTGCCTTTTTCTCAAATACTCCTGAACTAATGTGAATTTAAATTCTCTGATAATTAGTTTATTCTTAAATTAAATTGAAATAACAGCATTAAGTTTGTATTCATTTTGTTTTCATTCAAGTTTTAAAGCCTGATTTTGACTGGACAACTACTATATGGAATGGTTCAGAAAATAGATTTGTTTAGTCAACCAATGAATCATTCATCAGTACAAATTAGAAAGTCCCTTAATTTCTTTATGAAGAGAATTTTACATAAAGTTGCCATCCAAACATTAGATTTTAAAAAAGAAAAACATTAAAACATGCTACAGAAAACAATGTTGAAAATTCTGCCTACCAAATACGATGGATATATCAGAACTGATTTGCACATGATCAATCAGTGGGTCAGAGGTAAAACCAGGACCATGGGAGTTCTTTTTTTGGAGACTTCCAAAGCCGAACTAGTATTATTTAACTCCATTTAACAACTGCATCAGCTAACCATCAAATGTATCAACATTCATGCTAGTAACTAAAATGTGAAAGTATTATCTCTGCCAAATTAAAGAGCTAAATGACAGTACTGGAAATGGTACTATTAAATGAGTAAAGTTCATGCAATGGGAGCCACGGTACGATCTGCCTGGATTTCTTGTTCTCCTGCTCACACCAGGAAGCCATAGGATTTTATTAGACTACTGAGAGTAAAATATCTGATAGCCACTGAAGATCTGTGTGAAGAACAGGAATTTTGCACTTCTCAGTATCAGTTTTACTGAAGATTTTCGTGAAGAGTTGAGTTTGCAGCTGCTTTTATCTGAGAATTTATGTTCAGAACAATTACAGTTTTCAGTTACATGATTCCTGCATGTTTATAATCCAAGATAGAGCACAATCATGGAATAGATAATTCCATGCCATAGATAATTCTACAGAATTTTAATTATTCCAACACATATACTGGGGCCCAGAATGACATTTTTCTATACTTCTCATTCACATGAAACTTCCCAAACATCTTGTAATACTGAGAAAATTCTATCCAGCAAATATATATTTGTATTAATAATATGCTTAAGGTGGACTGGACAGGATTAGTGCCAAATTTTATACGCATTTGAACTCCTATTACACTGGAGCTGTACAGATAATAACTTCAGCAGATGAGATTCTAAGTCAAGCATTCTGTTTTTGTTCATGTGTTCCTGTTGTCACCTTTAGTAGTTTTACACAGACTGCTTTAGCTTCTTGACAGTGAGTACTCCCTGCAATTTGTCCCACCAGAAAAGTGTTGTAAACCCACCTACTTGCACTACAACAAAAAACTTCCATTTAATCTTGGAAGGAGTCTTGTCTCTTTTCCTTCTTCCTCAACATGCCATCTAAGGTACAACTAAGCATATTGGCTGCTAGTGGAGAAACAACTGCCTCCTCCTTCCAGTGATATTCGTAATACATAACGTGCAGTGGTAGATGCTAATGTATCTTCTCTTCCAAAAGTAAAACATAAATCCAATAAAAAGATCATTTTTAGGACAATACCTGTATTTAAATAACCTTCACCCATCCTTTTGTTTGTTTGTGTTATTCATTCTATTTCTGCATTTTTCCTCCAGCTGGCCAGACTCTCACTGCAGTACTACGATTACACCTACTCGAGTCACTGAAATACATTAATGGTTAAAAAATTCCAGAGGAAAAAGCAAAGGCTATAAAGAAGTGGGAACACAGAGAAGGACAGAGTGAGAAATCACATATAACAATGCATTTCTATGGTCAATATTACACAAATAACCAGATATCTATAAAAGTAAGGTTTTCTGGTTCACAGTTTGTTTTGGCATTTATGAATTTGACTCTCATTAACTGCCTGATCCTATTCAAACTGGGAAAGGAGAGTCCGAAGACTCTATGAAAAAAAGTTTAAACCTGTAGTTATGGGAACAACTAAAAGTAAATACCAGAGTGAATAAAACAGTGTAAAAGAAAGAAGAAAACACTGCAGAACTGAAAATTTCTCATATAGATTTGCGCATTTTGTACTTATTTATGGCCACAAGGATATGCATATTTTGAGTAGTGAAAGCAGTTTTATTTAAAGTCTCTTGTCATAATAACATGTTGTAGTTCTCAGAGGTGACCAACTCCACACGCTCAGCCTTATCTCTGTAGTGCTCTTTTTGCCACCTAAATTTCCCCATACAAAAAGCATGTTGCTCCCAACCCAAGGATCTTTAACTTTATAAATTTGAGGCAAAGGACAGTACAGCCAGGTCTATTTAATTCAGCAAAGATTGCAGTGGGTCAGGGGTAGTGATGTGTGGAAAACCTTGCTCTCAGTTCTAACTTTTAATAGAAGGCCTACAGCATTCTGAAAAAAAACTATATCACTACTACAAGTTCTGAACTTCGTATGTATGATATTGTAGGTGTATTTTAATGCTTGATCACTTCACTGCCTGAACAGACCATCAAGGAAGTTATCATAGACCTAGGATAAAAAGACACCCAGATGAAATCTCAGCCTTCTACTTTGATTTTAACAGGAAATTTAAAGCTTAGGTGGCCAAAAGAAATCCTCATGTATTTTTTATTTTTTCGCTTAGTATTTTGCATGATAAGTTCCAGAGGAATGTCAGATCTCATCTCTACCTGTACTGTGAAATCATGTTGCAGTTTGTAATGATAGGGAGACATCTGAAACGTGAAGTGAGTACTCAGACTTCTTGTATGCAGCCATCTATAATATCATCTCTCTGTTGTACTTCACTGAAGAAACTGCAGAAGATATTGTAAAAGGCACAATGTGCGTAGGGAGTAATAAATCTGTTGGATGCAGATAGTCAATGGCTGCAAGTCATAACATAAAGCTTTACTCTTAGCCTCCTACAGTTTTCATTATCAGTGAAAATTTCTATTAATGTAATATGATAGCATCATGTACAAACAGCTCAGCAGTCAGATTTGGCACAGCTGTCATAAAATGATAGTCATTTTGCTTCAAGGTAAAGCTGTAAAGCTGAAGTTTGAATATTCCTGCTTTTCATCTTTGAAGCTTTGTCACTTTCGAAGATAATTATCCGGTTTTGTGACCAACGATGTGTTCCCAACACATCAAACTTTAATATCCATAGTACATAAACCTTTTTCTTATGTCTTGAAAATTAGCAGCTTAGCTTGATAAACTCTTGGGAGTTTACTGAATAAACAAGTATTCAAGTACAACCTAGGGGAACAATAGGAAGTGTATGTGCTGTTGTCCTGACCAAATTTTTTACAATACCTTCCAAATAACATTGTATGTTATATTTAGCAGGCTAGAAATACTACGACTGCATAGCTCAGCTCCTACTTTTTAGGAAAGCAAGTCAAATTCTTGTTTGTGTATGAGCGTGAAGAAGCTCCTTACAGCTACAGCAGAATAATCTGAAGTGAAAACATATGAGGTACTAAACCTTCTACCAGATGACAAATGATTTCTGTGCAACAGTAAGTTCATTTAAGGTACTCTGGTTGATAAACATAGTATAACAAAACGTCTGGAGTGAGGTAACTAGGAGACAGAATTTGGTTTAGCCCTACAAGGGAAGTACCCGTGTTACCATGACAAATTAAAAAAAAAAAAAAAAAAAAAAAAAAAAAAAAAAAAAAAAAGCTTTCCAGTTCTTGCAATCAAGTTAGTTGAGACTAGTCTCAAAGCTTCATAACCATGAGTTACATACTTTACTGTGAGGAGTATCTGTGGAAGAAAGTCCACCTAAATATTAGACAGAATTTAATTAATGAACTAGTAATATTAATGCAAGTATTTTGAAAGAATGAGTTTGAAAAGGAAACGGTGAGATCTGTTCAAACACCTAAAAGATTGTACAATGTGGTTTATGACTGGGGCCTAATAGAGGCCTGCCCTGACAACTGCTGAGAGAAACAAATATCAAATGAAATAGAATTGAAATCCTAATTGATTCCCTTGTAAGTCTACTAAAAAAAGCAAACTGCAAACAAGCACTTATTTTTCGCTATGTAGAGAGATTTAATTCAAGGGTCAAAATTTTGAGTTGCTGAAATACATACAGATCCGATAGAGAGAAGAGAATGGCGGCAATACAAGTTCCTTTCACTAAATCAAATTTATTTCCAAACACGCATAGGCAACGGCTATTCAACAATCAAAAAAACTTTTACGAAAATTTCAATCACTAAGTTTTCCATTTGTTTACTGTAGTTGAGAATTTTTCAGCTAAGGTCCACAGCACTTCCTGTGATTTTTATTAGGTCTTATATTTTATGGGTATTTCACAATAAGGAAGGCAATAGTACAGTATACCATAGATAATGTAAAGCATATAGATCTTCCAGACTGACAATACAAGAGGAAAAGGTATAAGAGAGAATAACAAGTACATTTCAAATTGAATTTATTTGGCCTTCGAATAAAACACGGGCAACAGCTTTTGCAACAAGACAGTGATATCTTAACAAAGTTGCTTAAAACTGCTTGAGTAGATGTTTCTATTAATGTTGAAGGATACAGAATCACGTAATCAGCCTGACTTCTGTCTACACCTGTGAATGAGCAAAGAGCTGTGGATGATATTTACCTTATTTCAGAATGTCTTTTGACGTCTCCCATAGCATCACAGTATTCAAATTACGGCAACTATGGTCTGTGAAAGGACTGCTAGATGGATGGAAAAACTAGTCAGGCTCAAAAGGTAATGCTCATTAACAGTGATCCCAAAGCCTATTTGCAAGTAGAGCTCCTCAAGCATGTATATTGTGGAATTCTGGTTTCAACATATTTATTAATGGCCTTTATAAATGAAGATGGGTAAGACCCATCAAGACTGTGCATAACAGTTTAGGGCAGCCCTTCAAGGTAGGGGATGGTAGTAAGGAGCTGTTGTGAGGAGGACTCAATAACACAACAGAAGAGACAGGCAGCAGTAAGGAATTCAAGTGAGAGGTTCCAACTTAAGCAAATAATTTTCCATCCTAAGAGTCCAAATTTGAGTAAGAGGTTTTAACATCTCTACCCTTGAAGATTCTGGACATTGTACTCAAAGCCCCAGGAAGTCTGCCCCCACACCAGCACTGGCCCTACTTTAAGCAGAAAGTTGCATTAAATGGCCTTCTAAACCATTCTTCCAGAATGAATTATTCCATGATCCCAAAAATTATTAAAAACATTCAGAGTTCCGTCGTGGAAGAGAGGGAGATACCTCTCATACCTAAAAGTGGAAGATTAAAGAGTTTTTTGGTTTAGGTTTTTGTTGAATTTTTTTGTTTTTTTTCTAGAACCAGTTTTGCAGAGTCATGAAGCCCCTGAACTAAATTCAGTATCAACCTATTCAGAGGAATATTAATCAGTGATCTACTCAATTTTCAAATTCTAGAAGTATCAATGCAAACTGACACCTGCACAAAATTCAGGAAAGTCTGTCAGTTCCACATTTTGAGTACCCCAAAGGAAAACATTCTGAGGCTGCTAGAAGCTCAAAGATCATTTCAGTCTTCTCCTATAAACCAGGAACAAAGTCTAGATAAAGAAATTCCTATCAATCTACATACAATCAAGAAAGGTTTTTTGTAAAAAAAAAAAAAAAAAAAAAAAAAAAAAAAAAAACAAGAACAAAAAAAGACAACAACAATAAAACCACACAAAAAAAAAAAGACAACCAAGCAATCACGTCAGCATCTGTCATGCTTCAGTTAAAACAATTATATACACATACTTATCATACTATACCCCCAATTTATGGACTAGATTAGGTCACCATGTGTTTTTGTTTTTTTTTTTTTAAAGGGCTCAAGAAGAATTTGTTTATACATCTTTCTTATTTTTAATTTGGGTGCTCTAAGATCTTTATCTAGATCTTCCCTATTTTAGTTGCTACCCTTGGTAAATTTGAGTCTAGATTGTTATAGAAACCTGAGATTCATAGCCACAGCTAAGATCTAGTTAAAGAGTTCAGTAAACCAACCCTCATGTAAGAGGGTCTTATGCTGATCTGTGCTCTGGATTCTACTACTCATTTCCAGCTTAAATTTGGTACACTGATTGTAACATTTATAAAGCCCTGTGTGAGCAAGTCTTCATCTCTCTTGATGAATCTCTTCATGCCTTATAATATCATCCTTTGAAACAAGGTGCTAGCCATGAGCAATAAGACACGGAAGTGCCTTTGTGAAGTCCTAAGAGTTCTGTGTCAGATCCTGTCCATAAGGAATGGAAAGGGGTGATTAGATTCACAAATAGCTCAAGTTAGATTTGGGTAAAAATATATATACACATATACACACATACAGAAGTCTTCACATAATTATGAATTTTAACGAGAATCTAGATACTACAGAATCTAGATACTGGCGCATAATTATCCCTGAAATATTGGCACTCTAATACTTAGAATCTAACTTAAACTTTGGGGCTAAACAACATAACTCGAAGAGGCTGAAATAAGCCTTGCAACTTTACAACTAAACTGAATGAGACAAATGGGTTTTAAGAAGCCATTATAGGTCCTGCAATTACTTTATAATTTTTTTAGAGAAAAAGAGTAAAAAGAAAACAGAAAAATGGAGAAAGAATGAGAGTCAGAAAAACGGACAGGAAAAAGATTGATCACTGGTCTATTTAGAAGGCCTGTTTCGAGGAGTTCTAGTGTCAGCCTATGGCACTGGAGGAGGGCTGTGGGGTAAGCACACTTGTCCAGAGGCCATAGTCTCAAATCAGTAGACAGTAACAATGACCGCCAAGAAGATGAAGAAGAAGAAGATAATCTCCCGGGGTCTCTCTCAGGAATCCCCTTACGCCTGCTAAATTAGTAGGTAAACCACCCCAAGGTCATGAGCAACCGAGTTCACAATAAAAAGTTTGCCAAAGATAAGTTTGTAGCCAAAACTTTCTTGCAAGAAGGACTATCCTTTTGAGAGGGCAAGATATGATACTTTATCATACTTCTTGATATCAGCCTTCAGCTGGCTGTCATGGCAATAGCCTTGCACTGCAAGTGTTTGAGATATGCCAAGCACACCCCAGAAAGTCAGACAGTGCTTTCTGTTGGTCCTTTACAATCTGAAGGCAGGATATTTTATGAAAGCATCTGTCCCTGGAATTTATCACTACTAGAAGGGTACCCAAGGCCCTTCTCAAATTCTAAGTGTTATTTTTAAAAAAGTTTTATTGCACATATTGGTTTTTCAACTACAAAGACTGTAATGATTTTGTCATTCACAGAATAAGTACTTAATCTTGGAGAAGATGCTAAATAGTGTCACAAGAATGTCCACAGTTTGGAAAAAAATTTTAAACATAGAAAAAGCAGAATGGGAATTCCATGAGAATAATATATGAAAGTATTTCATGAAGACCTCTTATTGAAGTGTCTACATCAACCTAAAAAAAAAATACTGTCTATGCTACCAATATATAATTTGGTACCAATATATAATTTGTGTTGTACAACATGTAACCTTTTATTATGAGCAACAAAAAATTGTACCCTACAGAACAGTAATGACATTTGAAAGTATAGAGTATTGATTAGCAGTTGCTCAAACGTGAATCACTGTTAGAATGCAGTTTCAACTCATGGCAGTATACCTTCTCTGTGAAAATTATCTGCATGGAGACCAGCACTTTTAACCTTGAAACACAAGCACTATCTGTTACAGGCTTAGAAAACAAACAACCTTAAAAGCATTAAGTACAGAAATTAGCATTCATCTCTTTTCAAGATCTGATGTTTTCCAGTTGGATTGCCTGCTCAATTTCTATATTAAAAAAACATGATTGAAAGTGGAAGGTACGTATCATACTTACAGAAGTCATCTCCTATTTGTGTGATACATCAGCAATAGAAAATATTTACTTCTAATAATACAAGTAAGAGGATCACGCTATACTTGCAAAACCTGGAAATACAAAATATTCTACAAAACACAAGAGTACTGGTAGCAGAAGAGCACAAATTCAACACAGCTTTAAGCAGGGCTTTGCATTTAAAAAAAAAAAAAGAAATATTAAAAATGATTGATAATTCACATACTTTAAAGCATACCAAGAAATTCATTCTTCTGAAAAAATATTCGAACAAGAGATGAGAGTAAGTACATACAAGATGCTGGTCCAACTCAAAGGCAAAACAAAATTACCCAATGCTTTCAGAAAAGGCAGGACTTCATCACAAGAAAGAAGGAAAACTGCAGTTAAATTATTGAGAAAAGGAAACCATGTTATTGAAAGTTAGATTGTACTATGATGTTTTTCTCTCCAGATCAATATACTAACTGAAAATCAGGATTGGACCCAGCAGGTTTCCCCACACAGTAGCACATTTTTTTTCTCTTGAGAAAGAAGAAAAAATAAGATATTTATGCAAAATAATTTATATCCTCACATAATAATACTGAGTGTGTAAAAAAAACACTCTAACATACTCAGCAACTAGTTTGACATGGGGAATAACTCCATTATTTACATGGCCTGGAAAAATTGAAGAGGAAAAGGGTTTAAGTCTTGCAAGCTGCAAAATAGCATTGTGTTAACCATCAGAATTTAAGTGTTTTAAGATGCAATTTTCTTTTATTGTTTAATGCTTGATTTTAATTCAGTGATAAGAGACAGTTTGCATAATCTAAAGTTCAGAAGTATGAATGTAATGAATTAACTGTAAATAGAGTTTTCATTAAGCTTAATATGATTTGCCTGGGTAGATTTTGTTGTTTCGGTTTGTTTAAAATCATAGACGTCTTACAGGTTTGTTGTGGGTTTTGGTGATGGGCTTGTTTATGTTGTTTATATAAATACACACACACACATATATAAATTAGGTGATTTTTTCTTCTATCGCTTTTTAGCAAGATTAAAATTAATAGTTCAGCTGGCAAAAGTTAAATAATCAAAAAGGCAGTCCATATCTGCAGCTTGAAGTGCACATCCCAATCCTACTGACCCTTTCTTCGAAGAAGACAGCAGTAATTGAAGAGTCTTGAGCAAAGAAAATAGAAAAGCAGCCTGAAAAGACCAGAAAAAAACATCAGGCTGAATAAAAGCAACTAATGTCAAGATGATGGTACTAAATTTCTGTGAGAATTTAAGTCACTATTATACATATTAAAACTAAAGATAACTGCACCACATGAATCAGATATGCCAGCTGAATGCAAACTGACCTAAGTCACGCTGTTCTATTAGTTTTGTACTGACATTTTCGTAGTTGTAAGAAACAAGATACAGAACTAGGTGGTAAGACAAAATGTAATTTTGAACCTTTATAAATAGGAATTCTGTACTGATGGAAAGAGTTGCTTGGAGAAAGTACAATGGATTTGAGAACTCTTCATACAATGAAGATAATATTGAAATGAGTGGGCATGTGCAGACTTAGACTGCTTGAAATTAGGGCTGTAAGTGCTTACATAACACTGAAGACTCCGTTAAGCAACTTACATAAGGATATTCTATGAGGGCTTTAAAAAAAGCTGGTTTCAGCAAGAAGCCTTCATGGTAGAACCCTCAAAAAAAAGAGTTCATATTCAATTATTACGTGTTTCTATAGTAGTAATAAATTACTATTTACTGTTCAAGACCAAATCAAGAATTTCTTAGAGTACGCATAGTTTTCTCCAAGAGAAATCTAAAAGCACAAACCACCTCACATATAGAAATAATTGGACTTATTTGATATTAGAGATTTACTGTGCAAATGTCAATTATTTTTAACATTAACAGAAGGCAAATTACCTCCACTTTCTACTTGCATTTTATTGCTACTATTACTTTGCAATAGCATATAGAACTGAAAACACATCATTATCATGAAACTGTAACGTGAACAATAGCATTCCCTAAGCATAGAATTTTGGAGGAATAATCATAGAGTGAAATGAATCCATTCCTGGGATCTAACCCTCGCTTTCATCCTATACTTAAAAAGCCTGGCTTTGCCACCAGGCTGTGCTAACATTAAAACTAAAAAATGATTAGCGTTTAAAAAAAAAGTTTAAAGATGTGTCAGGATTCAAATAAAGCAGATGCCTTTTCCAAGTACAAGAAGAAAAAATTCTGTCATACAGTGCTACACGTATCCTAAGAAACAATTTAAATTTGAATAGATTTTAGGCCCCAAAAGTATTTTCTAGCTAGGTGAAGAGCATGCACCAAGCAGCTTCATTTATGCTACCTAATCTACGTGACAACAGTAAAACCTCCATAAACCAGCTAATTTAAGAATAATATTGTCCTGTTTTCTCGTGCTTGGTGTTTAGAACACAGAACGGCCTTCCTTCACTCTGAAAGCAAGTATTGACCATTAAAATGAAACATTTAAAAGTGTTAATTTGCTTTAAAATCTCATCTTCATTTCTAAAATACTTACCAAGCTATTATTATTTTCTGAACTATTTACAGTCTCTGTATTTTATCTAAAGCCAATTGCAAGAGAAGTCATATATCCCACACACTGTTAGAAGGCATAACAACATACTTAGATAAGGTTATTATAATAGAATGAAATTATAAAAACACTCAGTTGAGATAAACAATGTTGCTTTTTTAAGAAAAGAATAGTGATAAAAATGTTCTTATACATTTCAAAACTCAATAGGACTGCAATGCTGATTATTCATTTTATGTTCACAGCACAGCGACAGGATTTGCGATACCTGTATCGATACTCAGAGCTACAATCCGACATATTTTTTTTTTAACTGAGATCCCACATAACTTCATTTTCTCAATGAAAACTCCAGACGGGTTTCATGAATTTTAGTGAGGAAAGCATTTGCATAAAAGATTGTGTCAACAGAACCTTGGTGTACCACGCGTTCCTTTGAAAGTAGCACTCATCATCTATGCTAACAAAGTGAACCAAATAGTCTTCACATTAATTTTTCATTTATCAAGCTTTTATTAAACTAAATGGCACTGCAAAGCAGTTGATAATTAATAAATCCATACTGCCCAGTAATTATACACGTTTTTATATCTTCATTTACTAATGATGCTTAATTCATGATCAAAAAGTATTGATTCATCCACTTAACATTAGAAGTCATGCTGCCTCTACAAGTGGAATCTTGCCTTTAAGAAGACATTGATTCTGATCACTCAGCACACAGTAAACACCAAATGGATTCTTGATGTCTCACTAGTGGCAGAGGAAGAAAAAAAACAACAAACAACCATGCTTGGATTTAGAGCACTAATGTGCTATCACTGTGGTGAATTGTTATGACAACTTCTGCCATTGACTTCACATGATGAAAATGCTTGTGAATCTTCAAGTTTGATATGCTTTTATTCATGGAAGCTTACAAAATAAATGTTTCACAACAATACAAAAAGATTCATGCTAAAATCATCTGTCATATGACATGGCCAACACTAAGAAATGGCAAGTTTAAAAGGACAGACAAATGGAATCTTTCAGTGAAATTGAAAGGTACCAGAGTTTTCCTCAAACTGTTATAATCAGAAGGCAAGAAGAGAGGAAAAAAAGAGTAGAGGATGCAATAGAGGAACAAATGAACTCAAAACACCTTCAAATCTGCATTCCATCTTTCTCCTTTAATTCTAACAAATGCAGGAAACAAAAACAAAATAACGTGGAATAAATGTATACCGTCTACCTTTAAAAAGAGGAATAGGGTTTTGTCAGTGAAATAGAAAGAACGCTGATGAAAATGTAAAATGAATAGCTGCCTATTGCCTACAATTATAACAGCCTATAGGAAGGAATGTTGATACTACAAAGGGAAAAGTACATTACAGAAATGATTAACCATATATTCTACATCTACAATGTATCTACTATGAGGAAGAGAAGCATGATCTTATACTGAGTGTTTGTGGATTTTAGCACCATTGCCAAACACAGCATATTCCATATTTTCCTGATAGACAAAAATGTTTTAAGTCATTTTAGTTCAAAAATGGCTGCATGTGGAGCTGTTCCAAAGTTAAATAAATGTACTTGCTTGTTAAGGGCTGATAAAAAATTCAAGCCTTTTAATAATATTTGATTAGATACTAATTGAAACTGAAATGTCCATCTGCATTATGAACTTAAAGAGTTTATACAGATTTAAGACTACACTAAGATTTTAAAGAACATGAGCTAAAAAAATACAATAAATATTAAATGTCCTCATTTTTAGATTTAAAGTTCACCAAATGTCCTTAACAGAAGCTATTTAATGGCCTTGAAACATATTGAAAGACCTCAACTATTCATGTTCTTAATAGCTCTGTATTGCAGCATAGGTAAGGACAGGTTTCACAGTCCTGGGTACATAACAATGAAAAGGCATAGTACTAAGGATCTCCCATGCTTTTAAGTATTAAGTTAGTTGCTTCTGCAGACAGTATAAGCTGTTTATTTGAACTGCTACCTTTACTGTCCATTACATAATCTCACAAGCATACAAGCCTTTCAAAATAAGTGCTACAAGCTGAAGCTTTTCCTTCATAAGCAAACAAAAACAAACAAACAAGTGTTACTCAAAACCAGAAATCACATCCAAAACAAGCAGAAATTTAACATATGGGTTGAATGACTGGTCTCTATAGTCAGAGAGCATCTCAACGTTTTTCCATTTCCACATCACATTTTAAGGATCACAATAAATGCCAGAAAATCACATTCTTAAAAACTTCAACATATTTCTCTCAGTCTTTCACAATGCCTTTTTCAGCAATTGCTGTAAAAACGAGCGGTCTGCAATACAGAACTTTATTGTTGGCTGCATGTTTAAATTAGTCTAGATGCAGTCTTTGATATATGCCTAATACTCAAATCCGCTTTCTCATCCCCTTCTGCCCAAATTATGTAGACTTATGCCAATTTCTCAAGTTTTCGCAATACTTCACTAGCTTATTACCCAGCTGTGCAGCTGAGCAAGAAGATAACCACATTCATTCCTTTTATCTGTAATGATGTAATACATCCCAGCACTGGGTTGAGATGATTGGGGAATAATGGGATTGTAAAAACTGCAGAGATGACAAACAACAGTGCAGCCTTCTTCTCCCGATACAGTCAATTGCATACATACAGCACAGGGCAAAAATAATGAAATATGCCCTAATTCTGCTCTTTGAATGAAGTTAATGTTTTTCATAAGCAGCAGCTGTTTCTACACAGAAACATGATCATCACAATGCAGCAACCAGACAAAATACCCGCAATCTAGATTACAAGTAAAAAAAAAAAAAAAAACACCACACATCAGAGTTTACTTTCAAATGAAAGCAAAAAAACCCACACCTCTCAAAACCAACTCATTTTAATCAAGAAGTCTCCAAACAGTGCAGTGCAATGCAAAGAGTCATCAGGGACCAGTCTGCAATACAAAAATAGATCTTAGACCAAAGGATGCACTGCTGTGCTTTCCTATTAAAAAATTAAATCTGCCTCCATCTTCCCTTTTAAAACCTTCTTTATTACATGCAAAAAGATCCTTACCTTCTGCAGGAGCTGGGAACCCGAGTACTTGGCTGCAATAGATTTGATCTCCCCACCAAACGCTGAGGCCCAGAGCTTCACACTGTGAGGGAAAAAAAAAAAAGAGGCAGGAAGAAATGTAATACACATGTCATAGCAAGCAACACAGACTGTAGCAGCTTCAGCTGTACTCATAAGGATTCAAGCAATTTTGCATTGAGGAGCTCACAAAGGAACCTAGGCACAGCAAAAGATTAGCAAAGCTGTTCAAGTATAAGCACAAGCTAGGTGCTCTGCCAAGGTGAGGCCTCTGACTCCAAATCACCCAACCTGCACTTTTTAAAATTTAAACAATCAACTTGCCCAGAAACACACTTTGGCACAATGTGTTTACACACAAATGAAAGGAGCAGATAAAACAGCAGAGCGGTTCTGAATGGTAACTTCTCACATAGCAATGAGTTAACATAACAATATGAACTTCAGTAAATAGGAGTGTTTAAAATAAAGCTCTACTACCACCTACTCCATCAACACATGCACTAGAATAAATTTAAAGTGGTGCCAAGCATTTTAAAGACCAGGATTTCAGAAACAGATGACAAGAGCAAAGGTGCCTTGAACAGCTAAATATCTGCAATAAGAAACAGGAACTTGAGCAGTCAAGCTCTCATCCTTGAGCACGGTCCTGAGAGAAATACCACGAAAACACTTACACAGACAGGGGGATCTGCTGCTCCGATCCAACCACATCCACTAAGGCTGTGTTAAAAGCTGTCCAGAAGATAAAGAAAAAACCCCCAAAAGTCCGAAGAAGATTCAGATTTTCTAGCATTGTGCTTGAAGAGATTTGGGGAAATTCAGGTAAATCTGAATTTAATAGCAGTAGGGGGTGGCTTCTCAAGCCACCCGCACCCCCTCCGCGAGAGCGACACTTGGAGAAATCACTGCTCCATCCTCATCCCTCCCAGGAGTGACCCTCTCTGTGTAATGGAAGGAGAGGACCAGAAGCTCTAATGACTTGAGAACTATTCCGTCCCTGGCAAGAGGGACGCGTTTTCCAGCACTCCTGCAGCCACTTGCACGTAGTTCTTTACAACTCCGCAGTCAGCAGCGTGCTGGAGTTACTTCAGTGACCTACTACTGCTCCAAAGTGCCCTTAGCAGCAAGAAAGCAGACTATTGATTCCAACTGGGGAGGCTGTCTCCTCGCAATTACCGCTCACTTTGCAAATGGAAAGCTGCCTAGAGGTCTCCTTTCCCTCGCCGGTAACCTCCAGCCTTCATCCCAGACGGAGTCAACCAACGACTGGCTCAGCGAGCGGCAGCTGCAGCCTTTTAACGGGATAGCGCGGAGAGAGGCAGGCACAGGAGGAGCCGGACCGGCGGGAGGGAGCTCCGGATGGCAAGAGCAGCCAAAGTCTGAAGGAGCTGAAAGTGGAGTTGAGCCCTTGCAGGGAGGAGAGGAGAGCAGAACGCCGCACGTTGCCGGGGGCTGAGCCAGGGCGGCTTGGAAAGGGGGGGGGAGGCTGTGCCCACCCGGCGGGGACGCGGCCAATTCAGGCGGGGCAGCGCCGCATGACGGGCGGGTGCAGGCCGGGCAGCACGGCCGTGCTCGGCCCCCGCCCAGCTCTGGGCTGAAACCCCCCGCCCCGCCGGGAGCGGAGCGCCGAGCCCCTCCGAGACGGCGGTGCCGGCGGGCAGCGGGATGCCGGAGCGAGGCGGGCCCCGGCTCCAGGCGAGGCTCGCACATGGAACCGCGTCCCGCACGGCCCGTCCTTGTGCACGGCGGCACGTTCGCTGCTTCCTCCCACGCCGGAGCGCTGCAGCGAAGCACTATCCGAGAGATGGGGACTAGCGAAGGCTCGTGAATGAAAAGAAACGCAGCATAAGTGAATCAATGCGGGCTAACCGACTCGAGCCTGTGAATAAATTATTAATTTGCGCTCGCAGAAGAATCCCCTCGATAGAGCGAGCATAGGATGACAAGCTCCTCCACGGAGCGAGCGGCGTGGGGAGCAGGAGGGATTGGTCCAGGTATTTTTGTTGTTGTCGCGTTTTAAAGCCTTCCCTCCCTCCTTTCTCTTCTGCTTTCTCCCTCTGCTTCTTTCTCACCTTCCTCTCCACTAAACACACAGACTTAAGAATAGCACAATTGAACTTTAATGTAAATAAGCATGGCAAAACCTGGAGATGAGCTGAATGCGGGCTGAGTCATCCTTACA
The DNA here is from genome assembly GCF_905368555.1 of Meleagris gallopavo. Taxonomy (NCBI): domain Eukaryota; kingdom Metazoa; phylum Chordata; class Aves; order Galliformes; family Phasianidae; genus Meleagris; species Meleagris gallopavo. The sequence goes on along the minus strand of NC_139417.1, from coordinate 7,147,046 downwards.
TCACCCGTTGCTCCAGCATCCGCTCCAGGATTCTTGTTTCTTCCCCCTCCTCTTAGAGTATTCCTCAAAATATTCACTCTGCCTCTGTGTGCTGTACTCGTTTAACATTTTCTGTCTTTAGATATGTAGTACTTGTATTTTTTCCCCACGTTACCATTTTTAAGAGCGCTGAACAGTTTGCTTTAAAACATCAAAACCTCTGTTCAGCACCTGGCTGATGAAAGCTTTCTGCTTTCTCAAAAGAAGCTGGAAGTTTAAAGACAGAAAGTCTGTCTTAGGTAAACTGCTGTACAGAACAAGAATCAGATAGCATGCTGCAGCTTTCAGCACACGCTGCCCATCTCTCAGGGACAAAAAGTATTTGTTTCTCCCCATACTACTGCCTTCCTATGAAGGAAGTTGTCAAAAGGGATGCTGGGGTTATTTTGTCTATTATTCAACCATTTTGAAAGTGCTCAGAGCTGTGCTGTAGATTTTCTAAACGGCGTTTTAAATATGCTGCCATGTCACCAGGTGTTCAGCCTACCTACAGGCAGAAATGTAAAAATGCACATGGCTGACTAACCATACATAATGAATTACGTGCTCCTTTGAACGTCTTATATAAGCGATACTATCTTTTCAGAAGGAGGATGAAATAGGAGCAGTGGGCTGCCTCACCACTTGTGCTGTTCAGCTTTTCTTTTTCTTAATATATTTTCAAAACTATGTCAGGAAAGAAATGTGTAATGCTAACTTCTCTTTTACCTTAAGATAAAGAGTTATCTGCCTCAGGTCAATACACAGTTCACTGACGACAAGCAAGAGCTAACTTCATACTTCAAAGAATTATTAGAAGCCCTAGAAACTTTCTGACAGCACACACAGCGTGTCTGTGTTCAATAGCCAGAGAGATTTAACATGCATTAGAACACTCACTAATTATTGTCATCAAAAGAAAACAGGCACTTGTCCAACCTTGACAGTATTTGCATTTAGTGAACATTCAATATCATGTCAGATTCACAGTTTATACATTTGCCATGTATAACTGGTAACTGTCATTCCTCTCTATGCTTTATATTGAAGATTCTATTTCTGCTATCACTAATCTCAGGAAAAAAAACACTTAAAAAATGCATCGATACAATTCAGCATAAGAACAGCCCCCACACGTAGCACTGACAGGCTTCTGTACGCATTATACCACGGAGGACTTTCTGCATCTTTCACTGACACGCACTAGTAAGTTCAGGCAGTTATTTGGTTCTTTTCAATAGTTCAATGACTAAAAAGCTACCATATGCCACAGCAGTGGTTTAACACATGTATGTATAAGCCTCCAGCAGTGGCAACATCTCCTGTCACAAAAGAAGGGGGCTCACATCGCATCCTGGCCTGACTACTACTGGCTATGTCAGGTATGCAGATCACTGCAGCCAGAATACCAGGTTCAAAGCTGACGTTACACCCTGCCCTTCCACCAAGTTGTCCTCATGAGTCAGATGTAGAAACTTCCCCTGAAGTATGCATGAGGACCAAGGCATATAAAATAGGAGAGGGGGGAAAAAAAAATTAACGCTGAAAGATTTTTAATTCTCTATAATGGGGTTGTAGCAGTTATTAGGTATAGCCTTGTGATATCATGGAACAAAGTCAGAAGAAAACTGAGTTTTGGAGAAGTATAATAATTAATGTCTATTTTGGAAGTAATATAGCATTTCTACCATGTACTTGTGCTTTGTTTAGAGAAAATATTCTGCCTGATTCAGCAGTTAAGTGCAGGTCCCACTTGAAAAAAAATATTAAAGGGTCAATATTTTTCAAAAACATTTCAAAGGTGTAATGTATAGATAATTGACCAAACACGTGATTCCACCAAAACTGAAGTAGCATCTTAGCAGTGCACGTAGGCAAGTTTAGTTGCCAGTGACCTCAGAAGCAGAGGCCCCCATATTTGAACCTCATCTCACACTCCCATTTTTAAAATGGGAAAATGTCACCTTATTTCACACTGTCTCTGATGATCAAGTATCATTATATTAGTATTTCAGTAAATGGAGAAATCTGCTTTCTCCATGAAGGCAGAAAAAAAAAACATGGATGCATGAAATATCAAGTGTTGTAATAGAAAGTCACAGGCATGGTCAGAGAACACTGATGAATCTCCAGAGCTTTTGCTATGGATCACATTCCAAGAAATAACCAGAGGATTAAATAAAAAATTGCAAAACAGGTCCAGTGTAAAGGGTAACATGAGATTTGACTCAGACTGAAGTAGGGAATGCAGACTAAATGAAAGTCCTGTATTTAGATGCACAGAGTAACTTCCTCTGCCTACATCTAGATATATTTAAGCTGATAAAGGAGTGCAGGAATAGGGTCATATTTGTAGCATCAGAGCATAATTTGAGGTCTTTGATTAGACATGTAGCAAGCACTAATACAAATAATAAAAATAAAATCAACAGAGATGCATAGAGAGAGGATAACATATGTTGCAGGGGAGAAGAGTAGGAGGAAATGATATAATTAACACAAATGTTTATTGTATTTCTTTTTGGATTCTTATCTACAATGAATTTTAACCAAAGAGGAGAATAAATGCAGAAGGCAGAAGTGCTGAAAGTCTTATTGAAGATGTGAAGTGAAAGTTATTAATAAAGAAGGAGGGGTGGGGGAGGAGGAAATGCATCAGTTTTGCTATCTTCAACATATATCATAAAATTCAATTACTGCAAAAAATAGACAAACAAGTCCTAACTACACAGCATACGATGGTGTTATTAGTTGCTCTGTGGTGTATTACACAGCGGTTCTAAACAACAAGCTTCAAATCTACCGGCTTATTCACCACAGTGCATTTTTTTTATTTGGGCTAAGAGTTGTGAATTACACCTTTGAAATGTTTTTTCAAAAACATTGACCCTTTAAATAGAGAAAGTAGAGGAGATAGGGAAAGAAAAAAAAAAAAAGGGAAGTAGCCACTTATGCAATAAGCAATTTAATATGTTCTCTACTGAAAATCCTTCCAGCCTTTAACCTGTATGCACTTTTTCCCTTATTTCTTAGCATGTTTTATATACAAAGAAAAATGAAGATAGGAGACATAGTGGAATAACAAAGGACATCTCAGCTTTACAAAGCACATGAAGAATGTCAGATAAAATGCAAAACCTGAATGCTCCAGATTGGGAAACAACCTCATGGTGGAAGCACTCATCAAGTAGTGTTTGCATGCAGTTAGAACGCAGGTTTACTGGTTTCGAGTGAGCTGTACACAGGGAGCAAGAGACTGCTTATTAGACCTATTCTGTAGAGACTACACAGATGTACATGTCCTCTTTGAATTTTACGAAGGTCCCATGTGGATAAGTTTAAGTGTTTCATTGGTATGGGGATGCCTGCTTATTGACTATTTCCAACGCACTTACGACAAAGATTGAGGTCAAGTAACGTTACCCAGTGGATTAAATGAACACAATTCCACATTATGTGCATGAGCTAGTGCCTTGGGAAAATAAAAATGGTACAAAAATCTAAACCACATCAGTGTTTTGTAAGCAAGTTCATAATATCATCGTCTAGTTTGCTTTTACCATTTACATCAAATAAAAAAAATAGTTCACCATACAAAGGATATGCAACCCATTTTACAGGTAATCAAAATCTGCTACACACAAATAAATATAACCTCAAAAGACTCAAAATTCTAATACAATTAATAAGTAGCATTTTAGGTTGCTGTGATGTTATTTTTAGCATGCTCCACCACCAAATAAACCTCACAGTTTGCCATAAGCCCTCAGGGAATGAATGGTTAATTTAGCTTCTACAAAGCCTATATTCAGCTGGCTTTTAGCATCTCCACAAGGAGTTAAAACGTAAAAGTGCAAAGCATTATCACATCCCAGCCTATGAGAGCTCACACCGCATGGTAAGCTAGAATGCTTTAAGCTAATGATGTTTATAGCTAACCAAATCCAATTTCTGCAGTCCACTGTAGCTCCAGTCTGTTTGTGCCATTTTTCACAGGCTTTCTTTTTTAGTTTGAATTTGCAACTATTAAGACAAAGGCTGCACTTGGTTTCTTTTGAGCATCAGTCTAGGAAATGAACTCTTCTCTATACAAATAAATTACCCTTTATCTCCCAAGGCTACTGCTAGGTTGTAAACGTTAGTGCTTTCAGTGCATGCAAAATCCTTCAAAACTGAAGGTAGAACCTTAAAATGAGAAACTGTAATTGAGAGTGCTAACATAATAGAGACAATACTATGGAAACAAACGAAACCAGCATTTTCCTCTGAAGATAGAAATGGAGATCAAAGGTCAAAATGTATATCAGTGCTAATCCACTACTGTCTAAACACTGGAATGAAACCCTTAGTTACATCTACAATGTCTGTGAACGTTCATCTAAACCTTGCAAATTCCTCTGAAAAGGGTCTCCAAGATTGGCTCTGAATCCAAAGCACAGACTTCAAAGGTAAGGGAAAGCATTGCTGTTATTTCAGGTCTTTGCAGGATTAGTGATGCAGACACTGGGTACCAAAAATTATGATTAGTTGGAATCCTACTCAGAAACAGGGGAAAGCAATACTGAGCAGCCTCTTTCAAAGACAGCTTCTTCCTCACCAATGGGTGAAATGGCATCTATTGATCCATTGTCTTCAGGGTATGTTTCCAACCACCCAGCTGAATGCAACCCACAAACTTCAGACTAATGTTTCATTATCTTCAAAATGCTTTTCTTACTACAAAGTTGAAACATATAACAGCCTTTTGTCCATAAGACAGCGCTACGTCAAGTGATCATGTAGAGAGCCATAAGCACTTCAGTGGCTTATAGATCTGCCACGTTGATTAATTGCAAGAATGAATTTGAGGTAGAAATGTAACTTTTCTGAAGTCTTGAATATCAGATCAATGAACTGGTATTTTATTCAGTGCAGTGCTGCTTATGAATATTGCAGAAAATGAGTTTTGTACAAACGGCAGCACTTGGTAAATTATGATATAATTCTGCTCATTCTGATGTGTCTTGTTTATTTACCATTAACACTGATGGTGAAAAATCAGTTTTCTTAAAATACTATTGGAAATAGCATACATTAGAAATCAAGTGTTACAATAATGAATTCCACTGACTTAACTGCAAAAAAAATCAACAAAAAAAAATCCCATAAAGTGAAGATATTAGATTTTCTTGAATACCTGATCACAATTGCAAAGTAAGACAACAAAGAATTATCAAAAGGCAAATAAGTTCTAATTGCATTAAAATAATACTAGGTAGTGCTAAATACATTTCTTAACTCTGCAGCATTTAAGATAATTTTTTTAATCATTGAATAAAATAGGATAGGCAATTCATTAGTTGTCTCAAGTTCACAACACCAACCTGATACAACTTATGTAAGACTTACTGCTTTATGTGAATCAGGTTTCCCATCTTCAGCACTTACACTCACTGTGGGCAAAGACCAAGTTTAGGTTGGCTCCACCCTCCCCATCAATACAAGAGGCTACACGTCCCAGTGAACATTAGCTGAAACTTTGCTGCCTCTAAGCAACTGAAATAGATCTAGTAGGGTACTACTCCTCCAATACCCTAAGTCAGCAGAAATGCCAAACTTGGCCATTCCCTCTGTTATCACAAAGAATAATACTGCCCTACCACAGAAAAATTACAGTACAGTCTCTCACTTTGGTGTTTCAGATTCTGACTTGTGTCTAGTTGTCAAATTCTACTTCTGTGCTCAATATTGCATATCATGTCAAGTTCAGGCTTCACTTCCTAAGAGTAGTAGATCTATTAGTTTTGAAAAATACATTAAAGCAGGTGTTTGTTTAAAAGATATAAAGTAAAAGCAAAATTAATGCATAAGTATGCGTAAGGAAAAAATAATTGCAAGGGCACACGTTTCTATTTTACAGGCTGTTAATACATTATAATGTCACTAACATTGCAAGAAAGACACTCAGGCTGCTATGCTCATCACTTTTAAATTAGCCTCTCTGTTTAAACAATACAATAAGCAAGTTCAGGTCATAATATGGCCTTGTTCCATAAGACTGCAAAAAACAAATGCCATTTTGCCACTGTGATTCTCATTGTAAACAACCAATATAAAGCAGTCTATAGGAAAGAACAAGAAGAAGTCCTGAGCCAAATTTTCTGAACATTAAAAGCAATAGTCTACCTCAATGCTTCGAGTTGCCTTTTTTTTGAGTGTGTCATTAGAAGTCATTCAATCTTCAATTTTTTTTTTTTTTAATGTGAAGACTAATGCACTACACTTAGATAAAGGAGTTGATATATATGAGTGAAGTGATTATGTTTTATTAAGATCTATGAGAGGCCAGTGACACCATCTTTAACACAAAGGTGATATTTAGTTAATAAGATACGGCACTCACCAAGGAGCTCTCAGAAAAAAAAAAAAAAAAAAAAAGATGCACTAGAAAAGTGCAATTCTCAAGCCCTCCAAATCTCATTCACTGCTTGAAAGAACCCTCTCCATTTTCATGAAGTTGACTCTCCCCAGGAGATGGCAGAGTCAGTCAATACTATCCCAGCTCCTTTCATTTTCCAAGTATATTTCCTTTCCATGCATGACCACAGTTGAGAGGGTCAAAGCCTTTCTTAGAAAGCAGTCGCATACTTCCAGTGTGCTTAACATGAGCGCAGGATCATGGCCACTCAGTGTGTGTAACAGGCTCAGAATGAGCAGTTACAAAAATCAACCTGAAGAAGATGCCTGCCCAAAACAGTGGTCCTGGCAACACCACAGGTATCCTAAGAAGAGGAGTAGGGTGACAAGGAAACTTGGAAGGCGCAGCGATAGGAATAGCATCCATTAGCATCTGGAAAACAAAAGAAAAAACTTCCCCTGGGAATGCCCTTTTATCTCCCAAGGTCCAAAGGCCATTACGTGCATATTTGGTCAATATTCTGCCACTCTGCTTCACTGCAAATGAAACATTTTTGGACCCATTGCCTAGTGACCCAGGAGGGTTGGTTGAGGGCCCTGTCACAACTCCTCACAGCTGCCCTTACTCCTTTATGTTCAAACAATAACCATATTTTCAGCCATAATTGATCAATTCCTACTCTACCTTTCCCAGTTCCATTCCTTCCTGATTAGGCACTGTGAGCTGAGAGTGACCAGGCCTGCCTGGATCCTCTCTCCCTGGGACATCACTTGTATTTTACCCTGTAATTGTATGCCTGTCGGTTTTAATGACTCTGAGAGTTCCCTTATAAAATGGGTCTCTGAATCCACAGGTGTAATCACAGAGGATTCTTGATATATCCAGAGTTCCCTATCATACTTCTGAAGGCAGGCTGCCATTTAGACACTTTCTATTAGTTAGTCCATGGTTCTATTAATAGTGAGGGAGTCTCCACTTTCCAGGAGATTTAATCCACCTGCCCAATAAGCAGCTCTTGAGTTAGGGACTACAGGGCGCGGTGGTTACCAGTAGTAAAGATACCCTGGGTCCCCAGTAACACTCTACTTCCTTTTTCAGTCAACAGGATCTGGTCTTCCCTGGTAAGAGACACACTATACATTCTCTATCTTAATCATGATTCCCTAGGTGCGCAATCAGTATCCTTCTTTAGGTTGGCCAGCTTGGTGGCAGAGAAGGGGACTTCCTTGATACTAACATCAGACTACCAATCTTCACCTTCTTCATATGTATATTCAGTTTTTATCAGAGAGAGGAGGAGTTGTCAGAGTTTTGAGCTTATCTAGCCTCATCCTTATCTCCTCCAGGCTCTCTTGCAGGTACAAGTCATTACCTGGAGGGCCAGAAAAAGCTACAGTGGTAAACAGCTTCTTCTGGTTACTGAACCACGTTACTCTTATTACTGTGATCCTTGTAACAGTAAACCACAAAGGCTTGCTAAACAGAATACATCTCTGATGGGTGCTGCTGAACAGACTGAGGCAAGAATCTTTTCTTCCAGCCCCCTACATACACAAATCTATGTAATAGTTGAACAGCATAAATCATTGCTAAGTTTACATTTTTGCTGGTGCATTTCATCTGAATGCTGCACACCACGTCCTACAAGGTTTGTGTTGTTCTCTTACTTACAGATAAGAAGCTTCCAGGCTGCTCAGTCCTGATGCAAATACTGAACTCCTAAGACAGCTTGCTTCCATCAAAATCATGCTCCCTTCATGTGAGAGTGGGCAATGATTAGCATTACTAACTCTCTAAATCCTCTCTCTTACTCTGCTAAGTGATCAAAAAGTTTTAGCAAAGGAGACATGATTGCACACAAACAAACACTGAGTTGCAAGAGATGTTGGGGGTAAACAACACTGCAACTAAATGCTTTTTCTGAATATTTACTTTGGTTCAAGCTATTGACATCAATAAAGGAACAACTGGAGAACCTATGGTATTGCATTTGTTACAATCTAATGCTAGAGGATCTATTCTCTCCTGCGTTGGTTAACCAAACAAACTGACCCTAAGTAAGGAAACCATACTGCTGAGAAACTGCAAAGTTCTGAGAGACAAGTTCTCCAAAATCAGGTAAACAAAAACCTGCTATCAGTTCCCCAAGACAACGTGTGATGTTATTCTGGATGTAATCAGCATGTGTTCAGCCTTACATCTACTGATGCATACAGTCAGTACAATGCTTTAGCAAAGCTAAACATCTCTCATACTGTCCTAGGTAACATCTGATAATGCACTTCTTTTATCGCAGAGAAGCAGTGCTCCACAACTCAAGCAGCATTCCTTAGAGCAGCAGTTGCTGCTTCGAGAAATATGTAAGACCATAGAACTGCAGTAGTTGAAGACAACATATGTTATCTTCCTGGGCATCTTGCCCTAACTGTATTACCAAGAGATTCAGTTTTACATTTTTTAAAAAAATAGTAGATGAAGTGACTAGGAGACTTATTTAGAAAAATCTCAAGCATTCCAGCCAGTCTTATTTGCTACAACTGGCACAGCAAGCAAGACCCAGTATCCTGCCTCCCCCACTCAAGGCCAAAATACAGAAGTGCACGCACACACACACTTCGAGAATACAAATTGCCAGTGGGGACAAGTAATAATCTCAAGGCTTGCATCATTTCACAGCCGAGTTGTTTGAAGACAGGCTAGCCATTACATAAAGCAGCTGTGCTATTTGGCTTCTCCCTTCATTCAATTATAGACTTGAACTGTTTTTATAAGTCAGTTTGAACTATTTTTCTCATTATAGTTAGTATAGCTCAGTACGTAACTAACTTAGATATAGCAAAGCATACAAAGGCTTCCATTTTGTATGTGCTGATGTTTCAGAGAGATGTTAGAGCTCTCCAGAAACATGACGGTATTGGCTAGGATTCTCCATGACACAACCAAAATCTGTCTTCAAAAAATGTGCAACCATCCTTTTCACAGAGCTGACCAACTTCAGCATTCTTTGTGCATCTTTCCATTAACAGAAAGTGTAAGGACTACGGCACTTTCCTGTTTACAAAACAAAGGAATATACAAGCAAAGCTAAAGTAAATTTTCACTTATTTAGTTTTTATTGCCCAGGAAACCAGGGGCATGCATCTACATTACACAAGCAGAAGAGCTTTAAAGGAAGAACAAGCAAGTTTGGAGGGGTTCTTTTTTGTTTTGTTGTTTTGCGGTTTTTGTTGTGTTTTTGTTGTTGGTTTTTTTTTTGTTTGTTTGTTTTAAATGGGTGTTTGGTCTCTCTTGTTATTTTCAATTCATTTGGCTGGTTTTTGTTGTGGATGTTCTTTTTTCATGCCAGCAAGCAAAACCTAGCCAGAAAGCTGCAGTTAAATGAAATGAAAATGTGAGAGGAATTAAAATTATCCTGTATAAAAATATATATACATTTTTAATATCTCAGGTTAAAAGGAATACCCTTTTTGGTGTTGCACCTTTTGGACCTTAATTTCTTCTCTATCACATTCTCTTAACACTCCTTTCATTCTCTTTGCTTAGGGAAATGGTTCTCTTCTTTCCAAGATCTACGTACTTAAAAACAGTATGTTGTATTTTTGTTTTTTGTTTTTTATTTATTTTATTTTTTACAGCACCAAACAGACCTTCATTTGGTCTTTTTAACCAATAATCACCGCTTAATCAGTATTATTTCCAAAATTTAAAAGCCTCATCTAATTCTGTTTTTTTTCCCCACTGAACCACTGATCTGTTTATTCAAAAACTGAAAAGCATATGAAGAAAGGACTGCCTCATTTTCCTTTACCCCCACCCCCAAATAGTAGGTGGTTAAACGTTTGAATAGACAAAACAGTTCTCCTCAGTTCAAGTCAAGTCAAACCAAGTTATAACAAAAGCGGCAGGTTTGAAAGCCTTCCTCCTGATGGGCACTGTTACATTGTTTAAAAAAAAAACAAAAAACACAATGGAATCATACCCTTTATAGGAGAAAATATTCTGCAAAATCCATTATTACTCCATAAAAACCTCATATGGGGGTATTTACATAATGAACTGCAATTACATTATATTTATCTAGTGAAGAATGAACCTATTGTGTGCAGTGAAACATATCTGTTCTGCACTAATACACACACATAGGAAGTTACCTACTGAAATAACACATCAATCATAGGTTAACACCAAGTCTGCACCCATATAATGCCATTTCCAGGTCATTAAGGAAAAACAGCTGCAGAATCTGCATTGGGCCAGGCTGCCAAGGCTCAGCAAGAGTTTAAGAAGAGATGTGCAGTGAGCTTGCAAGTTGTTTGTTGTAGGGAGGGAAACCTTTTCTATTAAAAACTGTGACAATAGTTATTGTGAAATGCAAAGATTACATATACACAATAAATATGCCTGTACTGGAGCAGCCCTCAGCTCCTATCTAGTAGGTATAATGCTGTATGAAAACACAAACATGACAACAGGAGCAGCAATCTACCTATTCAAATCTCAAGGTCCTGACTCTGAATCCTGCTAGGAGAAATTGTTCTCTTTGCTGACACCACAAACCTACATATGTATTTTAAATTTTAATGAAAATATGTCAGTAGAAAGTCTGCTCTTCCTATTCAGTTCAAAAGTTCACAGGCAAAGTAAGGTGAGGTGTTTTGTTAGCATATGTAAAGTCTGCCTCTTAATCTTTCTGGATTAGGAGTTTGCTAATTTTTTTGTATGCATCTGAGCACCTTCCATGTTAGATATGCACATCTTTACTCTACCTTGGACTTCCAACAGTGCATTCAGAATGCAACCATCATTCTGTAGGAAGTGCACGCAGATCAGACGTGGCTTCCTTTTACCCCATCATCAAGTGTCTCTCCTTCTCTTGAAAAAGTACAGGGAAACTCACATGCAACCCCTTTGTTTTACTTGTTAGACTAAGATCATACTTGTGTGTTCTATTACAGCAAAGAAAAATAAGAGCAAGATATGTAGAGAAAAAAGTCAAGCCATCATTAGACTGCAAAGCAAGAATCATGTATGTCTAGAGTTTGGTTTTGAACTTCTTAATCATACTCTTTAGAGTCAGAGCCTGTCATTCAGCACCAATTTTCTCTTATGATGGTGTTTTAAAACAGCCTGATCTTTGCAGTGTACCTGTGAGGGTGCAGCAGGTCCGCAAACACAAAGTCTCTCTCCGCTTGTCACTGCAAGTTCCTTTCCTCACATTTCTTGTAACAACATTATCTAACTGCTAGTACAGCGTTTCACAGCACAGTGACTCTCAGTCATGCTGAGGGACAGGGAAGGAGAGAAGAGACTGATACAGAAGGCAAGCACATGTTCCAGGTCAGAGTGAACTGAAGCATGAGCAGCTGTAGGCATGGATGTCTAAACCACAAACATATGCTTGTCAGGCCCACACATGCACATTACCCAACACACTAACTAAATAGAGAAATACTACTATAGCAGCCATCCTTCCCATTTACTTTTAATTTTCCTTTCCTTGTTCCTCACTAAGCTGAGAGCTGTCAGGGTTGGTTCTGAGTGTGGCGTCACAAGGAGGTCCTTCCCCCTACTACAAGTTTCTTTGATCTTTCATTAGCAAGGGTAGAAACTACATTTTCGGGTAAACTGTACCCATTTGTTTCTTCTACTATCCTATATCTTCAGCTACCCTAGTTCAAGAATTTCAGTATACTTGATATCAAGCACTTAAGTTGGCTTCAAATATCCACCTGACATTAATAGAAATGTCAGTTTACTGTACCACATAGCTCATATTTTCCTGAACTACTGTGAAAGGGTTCCAAGTCAGTGATATGCTCCCTTTCCGCAACAGTCCTAAATTAATAGAATCATAGAATAATTTATGTTGGAGGAGACCACCCTTATGATCATCTAGTCCCAAGCCATAAACAGGGACACCTCCCTCTAGACCAGGTTGCTCACAGCCCCATCCTACCTGTCCTTGAATGCTTCCAGGGAGGGACATTCACAACCTCCCCTGGGCAGCCTGTGCCAGTATCTCACCACCCTCACAGCAAAGAATTTTTCTCCTAATATCTAGTCTAAAATTCAGATGAATAATTTATCTTCTCAATAAATTTCTGCATTCTGATATTGACCAGCATTAGACTCTTAGACAGAAAGAGGTGACCAAGCAGAAGAAAGGAATACAGCTGGGGACAAGCAGACACTACTCCTAATTTTGCCTGGGGTTTCACAAAATTAAAAAGCAGCAGAATCATCTTCTCAAATTCAGAACCTGCAACCAGAAACAGCTTCAGGATACTTCAAGGAAATCAGGCAGTTCGGTTTTTCCCCTCCTTCTCTCAGCCCCTTTTCTTTCAGAAATTAAGAGATGGATTTACAGCTGAACTTATAATTAAGAAATCATCTGCCAAGTAGAAGTTAATAGAGCTAATTAAGATGAAAAACTAAGAAAAAATAAGAGTTTTCTTCTCAACAAAAAGGGAGGTGAATTGTAAAGTAACAAAGAAAACGTCTAACTCATATCATGATTTATTTCTGTTGACAGCAGAAGTGTTTTTCAAATTCAGAAAGAAAGCACTATAGCACAAGTTCAACATCCCTGTTAAATACACTCACCTTGCCCCAGAGTAACACCAAGCACAAGAAGCATTCAGTTTGACAGGAATTTAGTACTGCACCCATCAGAAGTCCTGACCCATTCTTGTACTTTAAGCCACAAGATGTGTTTCCAAGAAAAAGCACAGGAAAATTCAGGAGCCTGGATATTTGTCTCTTAATTACTAGAAACTTCATATAGAACAAGAACAACCAAAGATGATAGAAAAGAATATTTTATAAGAACAGAATTTGTGAAATTTGTGGGAAAGTGGAATAAAAGATGCCTTAAAAAAGCAGTACTGCCACATCATTACCAGCTATCTCTACTTTTAACACTCACTTCTGTCTTTACAGATCAGTTGTAATATTTGCTTAGAGCAGCCACCTGATTATATGTTCCACTAGAAGATCCAGGAATATCCAGTATTCCAACAGAGAGCAGATTAAGTACCAAAAGTGATAGCCTTATAGTGTTAGATTCAGTGTACATTTACATGGAGTAATTTCCAGTAGTTTCCAAAATGCGTGCTTAAAAAAAAGTACTGTTCTTCAGATACACAAAACCATCCAAACAATGACAACAAAAACACCTGCTTGGCTCCATCTTTTATTATTCACATTATTTCAATTTTTTTTTCTTACTAATGTGGTGTGAATTCTCTTGCAGTAATTTAAGTTCATGCACAGTGTATTTTAGTTTATCACTTTTTCCCCAAAAAATCATTTTATGCTGTGCTTGTGATATCAATCGTGAGGGATACATCAGACACGTGCCCTCTGCTATGGAGAGAGAAAGCAAAATGGTGAGTTACAAAAACATTTTACTGCAGTGTTGCATACAAGCCCAAGAGCCACAAGCAAGTTCTTGTGCTCACAGACACACGAAGTCTTTGATAGATAGTAAGATACAATGAACAATTCCTTACAGTTTCATAAGATGGTTAACTCTTCTGTTTAACAATGCATGCAGCTACTACACAGTGAGAAAGAACAAGGACAACACTTTTTTTTTTTTTTTTTTTTTTTTACAGCTAGAATTATAATTCAGGAGCTGTACTCTAGCTAAAACTAAATTACTGCAAGCTACAATAAGAAGCAGAACTAATTCATTACTATGGAACTAGAATAACACCAGGACAGCATGCAAAAAGTCATTCATTGAATGGTACTGGATTGCATATAACTTCACATAAAATGAAACTGCAAGCAGATATGTACTCTAAGCATCAGCAGGTGGCATTAGTAGAGCATATTTAGCATGTTTCGTCTTAGCTGAAGCCTTAAGCTACTTAAAAACTTGGCAACTTTGTGTTAATTAAATTGTAAAGTGGCAAACAGCGATCCTAGTAATAGTTACATGCCTGCAGGAGACGAATCAGAGCTGTCAGTCTCTAAGGAACAGACTAGTAAACTTTCAGACTGAAGAAAGCCTATTACTTACTATTAGCAAATTCATAGTACCTTCTCATTTCAACAGCCGAGTCCCTTCAGGAGAAAATTATTCTAGAATGACACTATACAAAATGCAGAATAATCTACCAGTTACACACTAAATATGTGAACCAGGATGCTGGAAGGAGTACCAGAACTCAATCAATAGCTATCAGGGTAAGTGTGTTACTGCTTAAACAGAAAAAAGAAAAAAAAAAATTGCAGTATCAGCAAAAGTAAATGCTAGTTAAAACTTTTAAGATGTTGAAACCAACAACAGAAATATTTACTTCTGAAAAACCTTGCTGTTACAAAGTATCAATCCAAGTGAAAAAGTATATTAAATACGCAATTACAGTCCTTTTCAAGGATTTCATATATCTACTTTTGGTTACTAAACCTTAGTACTACAGACACAATGGACTTGCTTAGGAAGGCAACCTAATCTTTTCTTACAACCCGTGAGCTATTTCTAATTCTTTTGAGTCTAAAGACTCAAGACAGAAAGAAAATGGATGCTTTGTACTTGATGCTTTCACAGTTCTTCTGGGGTAGAAAGAAGAGAAAGTACTACACAATGTACATGCAAGAAGGACAGGTACACTGAAAAAAAAATGATCCATCCTACCATGTGTTAAGAGGAAAAGCCACAGGCTTTCTCAGCGATTCACTGGAGGCTGCAGTTGCCAATCGTCTCCTGCTCTTCAGGAGTAAAAAAGCAATATACCACATGAACTCTTTGAGAAAAGGTATTCAAGTCCCAAGGATATTAATTTGTTCTTTAAACCATCTGGTAATTAAACAGCACAGCAGTCATACCAAGTTTATTCTACGTGTGTTGTAAGTAGGAATTTTATTTAAAAGGCAAGTCTAGTCTATTTCTTGTGGAAGTCTCCCACATTTGTGTATTTTGGGCAGATTAAGAAATACTGATTCCATTAAAGGAACAAAATTGCAACCATTAGCAATGGAAGAGATTCATAGGTCAGTGCTTCCACAGAACTCCTAGGGAGCACAGAACCAGAACTGCCAATACCAAGAACAAATTATTGCAGTAGTTCTGAAGATTAAGCAAAAATTGTTAATCTCTGAATTTTCCTTGTAAATTTAAGCCAGTACTTTATTCTGATCCAGCATATTGGAAAAACAAAACAAAACATGCTTGCAGTCTCGTTTCTGACTTAAACTTCCTTGCTCCCAGTTGCCCACTTCATTAAGCTAGGACAACTTGGCCTGGGGGCTTAAGTCTTGTTTTGTTGTCTGTTCCGTCCCATCATTAGTTTTTGGACCCACCTTTCCTACATTCTACTTAATTTCTTATCTTCTGTTTACCTTCACATCTATGTTCACATTGTGGGCATTACTGATTTTTTTTATTTTTTTTTTTTTAAACTCTCTGCTTGAATGATATATGCAAAAATTATAGCTGGAAAACAACAGTATTTTGCTAAAGTTCCAGTCTACTATAATTTCCACGTTTCTTACTGTTTCAATCTGTTTCAGTTCCTTGCTTGCTACAGCTACAGAAAACATACAAAGCAAACAGACTTCCTTGTAGAGTTTTAAACTAGAAAGTTGTAGATTTTATGTCATATTGGAAAAAATCTTTCCAAAGAACAATATTAAAATGTAAAAGCCATTACATACATTTAATCACTTAATATCCTATTAAGATTCATCATAGACTTTGGCTGTCTTCAAGAATATTAACCATAGGCGTAAGTCATCCCATTTGAAGACCTCTACCAATCAGCCAGAAATAAGTGTAGCTTGTTCATCACATTCTTCCTACGTAACAAGGAAGTCAAAGGCAGGGGCGACAAGAAAAGACCCAAGAGTAGCCTGTTTTGGTCTTTATGATATAGCCAGTCTGGTTTTAAGGGGTGATTCACCATATATTTTTATACATAGTGTTCATTCCAAAACTTATCATTTTGTAGACTCTAAGTTAAATTTATTAAGCAGTATGACAGAAGCTTTATTAAAATATCCAGAACAGTACTGTAAACTACATGCTTCACATTATTAGATGGTGCTGACCAAACGATACTTAAAGGGCTTTTGTCTGCTATATCTCATAAATCATTTTTATGAATGCTGCCTCAACAGTCCCCTCATTTTATCACTAGTGAAGCAAGATGAAAGTTTTAGTCTTGTACTAGGTGAGGTAAGCTTTTGCACAAGAAGGTACACATTTATTGAATACACCACAGGACTAAGTGACTTCCTCTCCCCAGCCTCACATATTTTCATAGAACTGAAATACAAGTGCAATCTCTAATTCATCTCTTCACCTTTTGCACAGTAACAAATAACAAAATTCTTCCTTCTGAGGAAGGCAAGAAACTTATACTTTTTTTTCAGGAGACTTGGTGGAAATAGAAGTTAGTCATATTAATGAAGTGTGATTTGATGGTGATGAGCTAAGTACTGCATAAAGCCCATACAGTTATTGCCTGTTGCCACATAAAAATTAGATACAAGTATTCTCAGTTGTAGTTCATCTTGCAAAGCAGACCTTGATTATACCACTAGTACTTCAGCTCTGGTTAATTTTTATGACTTTCACTGTAAATTTAGTCTTTTTCTCCTACTCCTATAAAAACTTGGTTTTACCATTAAGCCACTGTTACCCTTCACCCATTCATAACTATTAAGAGAGAAACAATCATTGGGATTTAGTTCATCATGGGTAAACTACTTATTTTTACTAAGAACAAGCAGGTCAAGTAACAGTAGAGTGTCTGAATGGCAAACAAAAATGGTGGGATAAAACTTAGACTACTTATCTAGTGAACAGTATAGGTCTGACTACCTATCAACAGATACTTAACAGCAACAGCAACTCACCTGAAGGCATCATCCCCCAAAAGATACCTGATTTATCTCTATGTATTTTGCTATTCTCTCAGTAGAAGATGGGGAAGAAAAAAAAAAAAAAAGAAAAATCAACAATCTAGCTTATTCAACCTCACCCCCAAGCCTTTTTTTCCCCTCCCTTCTTTCCTGTGGAACAACGGTCAAGGTTTGCTTGGCAGAGAGTTCTGGACAGCGTTACCCAGAACATCAATCAATTTCATCATAGAGGTCAGAGTCACCACATACTGAGGCCTAAAAATTTTCCACTCTGTTCCCAAAGTCTTCCTTCACATCTTAGAAAGGAGTTTAAACCAAAGGAGACAAAAGACAAGGTATCTACCAAATCACCATTTTCAAATCAGGATTTAAGTATCCCTTTAATGTTTTTAGAGTTGGCTTTCATTTTTTTCTTTTTTAACTTCAGACTAGATTCTGAAATGTTGTTCAAGCACCTATAAATAGAGATAAACATCTGCTAGGATTTTCAAAAGCATGTATCTGCTCAGATGCTGTACTTGGTGAGAATTGACTACAATTGCTTTCCACGTATAAAACAGCAGCCAGCATCTCCCACCCAGAGTAGTAATTCTTATTCATCTTAAGTGTTACACAGGAAAAAAAAGCAGGCTGTAAACTCAATATCTTTTTCCAAAACAATGCAAGCCACCTTCATTAATACCGTACACGTGCAAAATATATTTGAATAGCAATAACTATACACCGTACTAGCCAACATCAGCACATATGCTCACCCTACATATCCTGTACCCACATATCTCAGAAAAATACATTTATTCATACTTGTCTCTTACACAAATACATTTCAACTAGTTCATTAGCCGTTTGTAGAGCAAGTAGTAACAAAAATTATCTTCATTTACAGTGAGCCAAATCTGCACATTACCAGGATCCATCTCTTAGAACTTGATAGAGATTTGGCTCCTGAATTTTTACTTCAGTTTTCTTCGCAAGTCTTACCATTTAGCATGTTTATCATAATCCAATAAGTACACCTTTCACAAGATCTATTATTTCACTTCAATTAAAAAAAAAAAAAAAAAAAACAATGGTTTTAATCTTTGGCAAAAAGGTAAGAACAGGTCTTGGCTACCGAATGCCCTAGGGTCTTCATTCTTTTCCTTCCACATCAGCATGTATTCTAGAATACATTCCCCAGAGAGAAAGTTGCTTTAAATATTCCTACCATAGTTTTGCTTATTTTGTCATACTTTTTTTTTTTCCAAAATATCTACCACTTGTCACTACCAGGTGTGGGTAGCAGAGCAGAAGAATTACTGCTCTAGTCAGCATTTTCACTAAATGGAATAAGTCAGGTGAGATTCAAATTCTAGACAGAAACTATTTTCACATTACAACTGACCTGTACAGAATTAGTGCAGCCGACTTAACTATTACAGGCTCAGAGGAACCTGATCTAGCTGTGGATGTCCCTATTCATTGCAGGGGTATTGGACTAGATGACATTTAAAGGTACCTTCCAACTCTAAGGATTCTACAATGAGAAAACAATTGTAACTGGAATTAACTAAAATTTAAAAACAATTTTACAGCACTGTTTGATTCTTTAAAAGTATTTTGTACTACTTTGTTCTCTTTCTATTTTCTTTACAGTGGACTACAAGTTTAGAAAAGTCACAAAACAGAAAAAACAGGGCCCAAATTTGCAAGTATTACTTGGTAGAGGGAGTACTGTATTCTGCTACAGAAGACAACACTTCAAATTTGAGAGGTCAGCTGCAAAGCTTGGCTTCAAAAGCAAATCACAATCACAACACCAGAGAACAGAAACAACTTCCTGGGCCAGATAGCAACTACCGAATCCTAGAGATGATTGTTTTTAAGCAAAACAGATGTCAGAGCCAAATGTTTCTTGAGGCAATCCTGTACATCTTCAGTGAGACAGCATAAAGTCTTGTTTCCCTGAACACAGCAAGAGGAAGCAGTCCCTTTGCTCAATGCCAGTTCTTCTTTCCTGACAGCTCTGTACCAGCTGCTCTCCCCTACCAGCTGCAAGCTTCTAATGCCTCATCAGAAATGGATCCTCTACCAACCAAAAGATGCTGTTGTTTCCACACTGTCTTCTTTAATATCTTCTGTTTTATGCATATTGAATGTTCTGTAGAAGATCTGAAACACCAATCTGGGATGCCCAAGTCCAATCTTCCTCACAGGCTGGTTGGGTTTTCTCATTTGTTTGTGTTGTGGTTTCTTTGCAGTGTGTTTGTTTTTAAGGTTCATTCACAAAGTTTGAGTGTGAAGGAAAATAGCAGCAGTTTGCTGAAATTCACAAACTGTTTTATTTTTCACCACACTTACACCACACCACTTATGCATGAGAGACTCACAATATCTGGATAAATATTTCTGCTCTGAAAAGCGATTTGAAACTATCAGTCACTTAGCAAACATGGCTAGATAACTTACTATTCTTACAGATTTATTTATTTTTTTTAACATTCTATCACAAAAACATTAAAATTTTAATTTAAAAATGAGGGTGATCCTACACTGACTGAAAACTATCAGCATTGTACATATGGTGATGCAGCCAATAAATATTTTCAGTGATACTTGTAGACAGCATAACATTACCCTGCAAGGACATACATACATACATTACACACACACACACACTTAACTATTTATCTATTTTTTTTTTTTTACCCCTTTTTCACATTTAATTTGATGGAAGGATCAAAGCATCATTTTTTTTCCCCACCCAAGCTAAATCAGACAAGTAATTCTTCAAAGTTTTTTGTTTTTTGTTTTTTTTTTTCATTTTTACTCCTTAATAAAGGATCTTTCTAAAAACAGTCTGTCATTCTGAAGCTTCACAATGCTAATACCATAATAGGTGTGACGTACATCTCCAGAAAAAAAATGCTCTGATGCTTTATTTACGTGCTTTATCCTCTTTCCACTTAAGAGACCTTGAATATGTTTTAATGTTTCCAGCATATATTAAAATGATCCAAAGGTAGCATCCATTCATCAAAAACATGAAAACTCAAGACAAGAGTTAAAACAACAACAACAACAAAAAAAGCCATTCGTAGCTATGCCTGTCATGGAAAGAAGCATATCAAAATGTCCCCATTAATGACTGCATCACAAGTACTGCAATGTTGAAAGCCTGTTACTGAGATTCTATTCTCTAATGGGAATTCAAGCTACTGTATGCAAGAAGTTGAATAAGTAAAGATGAAAAACAAATTCAAAATGGTTTAATTTCAGAAGTTGAGAAATACGGAAATTTGTTCAGAAACAAGAGAAGAGTCCACAGTGTTTTCCTGATCCTTGATTTAAAAAAAAAAGAAAAAAAGAAAAAAAACAGAGAAAGCAGGAATCATTCAAAGCAGCAGGAGCCAGAAAACTCACCAACTATTACAAGCTTAGTGAACCACTGTATTAAAACATGCTTCTCAATAAAAATTTTAACATTTTAACATTCCCCTAATGAAGATGATTCAGAAAGATGTAAATAAAATAATTTACCATTTGTTTCAAAATATAGTCAGATTACTTTATTTCTTTATTTTAACAAACATACAAGAGACAAAAACAACAAACCAATGTGTACTAAACAAAGAGCAAGTACTGCCATGTCCCTTGGCTAGCACATAACAGTCAAGAACCAGAACAAGCAGGCGAAAGCATAGACAGAAGAAAAAGTTGCAGCCCTTCACTCTTGAAAAAATATTTAGAGTAGCTCGTACTTTTTGTTATTAAATAGCAATCACATAACTAAATATTTCTCCATCCAAATGATGGCATGATGTCCTTTTCTGAATTCAGGAGAATTGATTATCATCCTGAATTGCTTCCCTCAGCTGGTATCACTGAAGAGCCACCTGAATTAAGAACCACTAATTTCAGATCAAAATATGCAGTTTCAGTAATCACTCAAAAGGAAATTGGAGATGTTGAATCTCTAGATATTTGAAATAAAAACTTCAATCACAAACAGTCTAATTCATTTCCATTGCAGTCATCCATATAGCGATCAAGAAAAAGGTCTTTAAAATAGGAGTCCCTTAATTAGGCAGAAACCTTTACAACCATCTCCTTGACCTCAACACTGAGGTATAGTAATTTGCCCAAAACCAGAAATACAGTTAACATAAAGAAAACGAAAACCTTGGAATGCAAGAAATACAACTAGTATTGCCCTAAAAACAAACCTACCCCCACCATTACTCTCACATTTTTTCAAGATGTGAAAAAATAAGACTCAAGTTTGCAGTGGAATCATCCACGTTGAGTGCAGCATTACAGCATTTACCTTTGATTTCAAGGTTAGAGAGTTCTAATAAAGTTTACTATGTGCATTCATTTGCAGAAAATACTCATTTTGGAAAGGAAAAAAACAAGTTCTATTCTAAACTCCATCTCATTTCATCTCAGAATAATCTCCACAGAGATTAAGATAAATAAAGGATAGGATAAGAGGAATTAGAAACTGCTATTGGAAAATAGCAAGGCAAACATCCAATTCCCCAACTTTCATTTCTTTTGGTACAAGTAATGGGCCAAATACATCACTTTAATAATCTTGGCCTTATACTGTTTGGAGATAATCTAAAAAGAAATCTAGGAAAACCAAGTTGCAAAAATTTAAAAGCAATTTTCCAATCTTAAACTAAGCAGGAAGACACCTCTCACATGATAAGAAATGTATTTTGCCTTTTTAACTCAGCTAATAGAAGTCGTGAGCTCTCTTAAACCAGATTCAATGAATTACTACTGAAATCTGGAGTAGAAGCAGCCAAAAAGTGTTAGATATTTAGACAAATAAAAATAGTCTAGATGAAGAATAAATACAATGACTACCTCAGTGATTACCTTCTACAACTTTGTTTTCTATCTCCTCGCCTTTCCTCTGAAGGTCTCTGGACTGTTGTGGACAATACACAGAGTTAAACCCAGAAATGGTCATAGCTGATATAGAACTTCCTGCATTGTTAGCCCGACCTTTTGATGGCTCTCAGTCACTCTTCAGATGTAACGTAAACAAAAATACCTTGACAGATGACAAAAATCACTACAGAGGCTGATTTGATGTGTCAGAAGGTTCTATTTTGTAAAGGTGCTTTTCAAACAGGAGTTACATTCTACAAATTGAGGATGTTCAATATCTGAACAAGGACTTGAAGATACATAAGCTTCAAGAAGTCAAACATGAGTAGGTGATTGCTCCTTACAAAGGTATACTTCATCATACAAAAGAAAGTCACCAAAAGACCTACATGACTCACTGAAATACTATAACACAAGAAAACGCTTTGAGCAGGTCAGGATCTTTTTACCATTTAGCTATATTTTTAAAACATCGCCTGGCAGATTTTCCATCTTTTTTTTTTTTTTTTTCTCCTGCAAAAAGAAGTGCAAAGTGCTCACTACTAACATATGGAATCAAAGAACGGAATATATGTGCATTAGCAACAGATCATTTGCCATTCCTCTTAGTCTGTTTCCTACATACATAGATCTAAGCCACCTTTTAAACAATACTGCACTTGGATATAGTGTTTCTTTCAGAATGTAAAACTTTTTACTCTACTATAAGATTTCAAGCACTACTAATGCCCTAATATCTGAACTTCAGGTTTCATTGATACAACATTAATTTGAGGATTATGTATACCTTACCAATATTTAAATTGCAACTAAAATTTATTTTTAAAAGCGAGTCTGTGGCACACACCAAGAATTAAAACATGAGTTCTTTGTAATTACACCGTAATAACAAAAAATACTTAGCTTCTGCTCTTTTATTTTCATTGAATGACTCTTCCACTTCATACTTAAGAACTTAAAAACTACTTCTGTTTACCTGTTTACATTGCTCAGCATTTGTTTTTTGCTATTCCAA
Organism: Meleagris gallopavo; assembly: GCF_905368555.1. NCBI lineage: Eukaryota > Metazoa > Chordata > Aves > Galliformes > Phasianidae > Meleagris > Meleagris gallopavo. The sequence goes on along the minus strand of NC_139417.1, from coordinate 7,123,863 downwards.
GACAATCTGCATTTCCACCATCATCACTTCCAGAAAGTTAACATTAAATACTACCACATTTGCTTCTTTCAACTGGCCATTTAAAACGTGCACCTTCACCTATCATTTCCCTATATCTAATCTTGTCTGATTTGATGGATTTATTTTTTTTTTTTTACTTAGATAGCAAATCTTAATTTGATATATGAATATAGTTCCCATGCATTAACTAATTATTTGAATTATGTGAAACTTTAAATCACAGTTTTTCTGTGAGGAGACACAAGCTGGTTATTACATATCATATATCATACCATATGGCTTGCAAACTATAAATGGGGGTATTAAGTAGACAATGTTAATAATTTAACATTGTAGATAAAGCAGAAATTTTAAATTATCAATATCAGCAGTCGCAGGACCTTTGAAATAATGTTTTACAATCATTGGCTATTGCTGTCTTCTTTACAGTAAAGTACAATTGCTTAACTGAACAGAAAACATGCCTATGGAGTCACTTTTAGTTCCAAGAGCGTATAAAAGCTATTGTTTATTGTACTTGATTTTCACTTATCAGTCTTTAAAGTAATCTCCAGAAAGTATTTTTGAAACATACCATTTCCTCCTCCACACTAATTGTATGCCTTTCAAAAAAACCAAAACGATCCGTATCTGTTGCTAAGAAATTAAAACCATAACACCCCTTTTTCTTTTTTTACCCAGAATTCCACGATATCAAGATTTCTCATGAGTACTGTAGAACAAACATCCATCTACTAAATTCTTGTGTGTTCCTCTCCTTTTCCCCCCCATATCTCCCAGGCAGGCCAACAGCTATGCAGGCTATTAGCATTACAGAGCATTTTTTTATTCTTATTTTTTTAATTTATAATAAAAATGAAGCCAGCTATGTACAAAGTCTCTAAGACACTAAATATCATACAGAAGAAAAAAAAAAACAAACGTGATATCTAGGAAAACTGATAATACTGTCTACCAAACTAAACCATGATTTCCCACATTACTCACAGGAACAGCTTAGCTTTTTTGAGTGACAGTAAAAGAACATTTTGTAACCTTTTTAACCTACTTTTCAAAGAAAATTACAGCCTGTTACACATTTCTCCTCTCTTGCACTTTAAGAAAAAAATAGATCTTACTCTTTTAGCTCTAGTTAGTGTTGGCCCATAGACCTTCACTTATTAAAAAGAGAAGTAAGAGACTGAAGTGTTTTCCAGATAGCAAAAAATTGGAAGCAATGGAATAAAAGTAGCAAGTCATTTTTAGGAAAGCATTATACCCTATGGCACATGATGTTTCATAAAAAGGCTAGCTAAAAGTTCCACTATACTACAGGGCTTGCTGTCCTATTTAAAATATCAAGGTTCAGCCTGCCAAGTTACAAATTATTATCGAATATTTCCTCTTTTATTTCCAAACAAAACACCTTTAAGAAGACAACTCACTTTGTTTTCAGTAACAGAAAGCTATTCAAGCTTCAAAGGAGAACAAAATGTTCTTACAGCTTCATAATTGAAAAGTCAGTGATACCTGTGGTTTATAACCATTTACAGAATCTCAGGTACCAGAGATCACTTTTGGAAAGAGGGGACTTGATATTTTTTCATTAGAGATGCCTAAGAAAATCCATAGGTTTGAAGCATGTTGTTAAATCTATTCCCTGGAATAGGTTTTTGTGGTCCAGATGAGTTTTTTACCTATTATTTTCATCTGGCTAAGTTTTAAACTTATTTTTTCTGCATATTAGAACTTCTAAAAGAGAATATGATATTAAAAAAAAAAAAAACATCCAGAATGTTGAAAGTGCTACAACTGCATCAAGTATTCCTATATATAAGCATCACATTTCTACTTTACTGATCACTACAAAGAATCTGTACTTTCTGTCAGAAAAGCTTTTATGGTTAATATGCTTTCTTATTATGCATTTAGTACTTAGTTAAAATAGAAATATCAACATATTACATAGAGAATCAAGGAAAACTTACACACAACCAATAGACAGAAATTACTTGTTTTTTAATGAAGATAAAAAGTATTCATTGATATAAGTAGTGTAACCGATAGGGAAATGGCAAAGCCACAGATGGGACAAGAATCAGTGCACTGAAGAAGAGCTGGCATCCTTCAAAAGGCACACAGCTTTCAAAGTTAGAATAAAAAGACAAATATCAGATACTAGCTAGAGTTCAATAGTACTGATTATCTTGTAGTAAAATGTCTGTGTCATTGCTATTCAGTATCAGTCATTTAAAAGAATGAACAAAGCTTTGAAGAATATACATCCAGACTGACCAAGAATTAAAAAAAAAAAAAAAACAAGTATTTGAAACGATTTTTTCCATATCTAATATCTATAAAGCTATCAAATCAAGAGAGACGGGTCCATTTCTCATATTAGGTCAAAATACAGCAATGGTATAAAAAATGCAAAGATAGAATGATGAATATGTGAATAACTCTTAACTTTAATATTTAAATGGAATTTATGCATATTTTGGCACTACTGGAAGTATTTTTTTTGTTGTTTTAAACTAGTTCTTTTTTAAAGCGATCTTTTGAAAAGGAAAGTAGGAAAACTGCAAAGGCAAAAGCAACAAAAGGATTCAGATTTGAAGCATACTTATTAAAAGGAAAATTAAGCAGATACATAATCATATTAATTGCAAGGTTTTCAGGTGTTGGTTTCTAAGTTGTGCAGAAGTCAGCTTTTCCTTCCTCAGTAAAGCAGTAGATATTCTCAAGTTCCAGAAAGCTGCCCTCAACTCCTAGAGTAGTTTCTCTGTGGAGAATAGCAATACTATTGCTATTGCCCTGGTCTCAATATTACCATTATTTCAGCTGTTAAATGGAATGGCTATTGAAGCCAGTAAGCGGACAGCAGTTGCAGGTCACATTCTACAACTGTTACTACTCTTCGTAGAGGTGATTGTAACTACATTGCATGTGTTCCAGGCAGAAGAATATGAATTCATATTTATACTGGGGAGTCAAAGCTCACAAGCTTTAGAAAGAGTTCAACAAGAACGTTCAAAGGCATCAAAGCAAATCCACAAGCTGTATGGATCAAATAACTTGCTCAGTTTAACTTCTTTAAGTTCTTATACTAGCTTCCTTTCAGCCAGAACTGGAAGAAAGGATTTTAAATAGATAGTACCATTCCACTAGTTTCATCTTATTTAAAGGTAGAAGTGTGTGCACACATAGTCAGGAGAGAAAAGTCCAAGCATAGACAGAATGCCAGTGATCACTACTCTGGGACATCCCAAACAGCAGAGTAATTTCAGCATAACACACTTAACATACTGACAGATTTCAGAAGAATGAGTACTTCCATATTGACAGATGAAAACTGTAGGGAAGCGTGATGGCAGATAACCAATTCTAAATTACCCCCAAAAAAGGGCAATGGTCACAATCCAGTTAAAGAAAGAAGGATTTGCTCACCAAGCATCAGGGCTCATCAAATACTCCAAAAGGATGAATCTCCAAGTAGAGATCCTTCCCTTGGGGCAGCCAACCCTTTAATGGTGCTTAGAGAGGGATGAAACCTGAATTGCTTTCACCTGTGCTCCCAAGGCTGGTTGTGTCCCTTCCCCAGGTGCTCAATCATTGGTTCAGGCCATGACTTAGCAATTTCTATACAAACACAATACTGTCTTTCAAGTATCTATCTTTAGATGAACCCTAACCACCCATTTCTGTCAAATTTCAAACTACTACTAATTGTAATAAAGCCAAAAAAAAAAAAAAACAAAAAAACCTCACTATATATTCGAGGAATATTTAAAAAAGCTAGTGATATAATGAAATACTGATTTATATTAAAAACAAGTTGAATTGTGAAATAACATTTTACTAGGATATGGACACAGTAACCAGTAAAGATACATGAGATTATCTTCAATCCAAAACTTTCTAATTGTTGAACCAGTCAGCTTCTTTCATAAATTAAAAATATTCATGCTTTTAATTCTACTCATACAAAGTAATGTATGGTACAGACTTTTCAAATTTCCTTTGTTGATGCTAAGACAGTGACATATGTTGGCATGTACTCACTCCTAATGTCATCTCCATAAAAGAAATCATGCTTTTCCAGTTTACCTATCTTCTTCCCCCATCTCCCCTCAACTTTTGCACATGTCGTTCTTTCATTTATCTGAAAATAAAGGGATGATTCTGCAAGAACTTGGGCTCTGAGGAAAAAAGAAAAAAAAAAAGGAAAAAAAAACAACAACAAAAACACAAGATAAAATCAACACCATGGAGGGAAAAAAATGTGCATACACATGCAGGTATATCCACTTTTCTTACATCAGATAAACTCAGCCATCACTGATGCCAAAAGTATTATCTGTCCATGTTTTTTTTTTTTTTTTAATGTTAAAATTAAGACATATCGAGCATAAGTATGTTTGCAAACTCATTGCTGCTGGCTCAATGGCCAGTCCTCGGTTCTGCAGCTGTCAGCTGCAGTAATCTAACAGAGTCAGAGCCTGCAGCTAGCAGATTGTAATTTTGTCCCCAGGGGAACTGGGTATGGGATGCCAAAGGTAAGAAGAACTGCAAGATAATAATAAGGTAAGAATAAGCAAGGTATTGTTACAGCTTCCTAGGCTTCAAATCCTTTTCTTTGTCCAATATGTGGATCACATCGTTGTACCGAAGAAGCTTTAACTTCTATTTAACTTTATATTTCCCACAACAATCCAAAGCAAAATTCCTGTAAGTGCCAAGGTCACTGGAACACCTGACCACAAGCAAAGGCACTAGTAGATGAGACAGGATGATTCAGCAGTACAAGCAGTTAGAGGATAAGAAGAGAACAACAATGCAGCCACAATTGCCTCCTTGGTAGGATTCAGACTGAAACAGATCTTTCTAGGAGGAGACACAATTAGCACTGGGAGGGGTGGGAGAAGAAGAGAAAGTGGTTTAGTATTTGGACTAAATCAGATGGCTTGTCATAAAAGATTTTAAGAGGTACAAGTTGAATTCCAAGTGTTAGATTTAAAATTAGATATGTCTGTGGCAGACCACAGACTTAAGAAACATTATCAGAATGAGAACAAAACACTTGAATAACCTCCTTACTCATACATGAGATTCCTTCAAACAGCAGAACACTAATTCTGCTTCTTAGCCAGGTTATGCATTCCAGCACACTAAAATTGGTTATAACTAATGGCAACACAAGCTTTGCATATCAGAACTATAAGGGAATAACTACATACCCAGTAAGATTGGACCTTCAGAGCAAATTTACCACATGAAAACTTTGGAAAGGAAGCTATCAGTTGGAAGAATAAAAAGAACTCATATCACTTCAGAAACCGGAAAGGCATCGGCTGAAAAAGCCAGAGAATAAGAGTTTTTGTGATTCAGCAAGATAGATACGTGCAGAGGAAGAAATTTCCTAGAGGATTCTGGCCTAAGCCAGAAGGCTTTTGAGCAGCTAAGAAGACTGCAAGAAAGAAGTTGTTGCAGGTGCAAATCAGTGCACCTCAGTGCACATTAGTGCAGGTCTAAATCAGTGACATTCAGATGCATTCAAAACTCCCCAAACAGCACATACAAGCCTACCCACAGTTGCTACATTTTCCTCAGTTACTTTTCAATTGCCCATTAATTGCCTGCCAATCCCACTGTTCTATTCACAATTCTAGTGCATAATGACATAAGGTACAAGGTGTAACTAAGATATTAGGTCTATTTTCCATGCAGAGCCAGCACTGAGGGGATGTGGATAGGATATGGTTACTAAAAGATGTGAGAAGGGTCATGCCATCAACCTTGATTCTTTGTGGAGAAAGTTTTACATGAAGCATATGTCCACAGTTAAACCATGTTAAGGCATTGAGCACAATGAGGAAATGCCCAAGACAGCCCAACTAGATAAGCAGTTAATGTATACTGGTGTAAGAAACATCTCCAAACAGGCCTAAGAAGTAGGGGAGGAAGTGCTTAGCCAAGACTTAGCTCTGCACTATGCATACACTGCATCCCATAAAGATTTGGCTAACAGCAGGCTGGGACTCTCAGCGCTGTACTTCAATCACACAGCACTGTCCTACTTTTGAAGGCTGATGGTATGGGAGATTTGAACATAATATTCATCCCAAACCAAAAAATACCAAGGAAGGAAAAGGCTGGCTATTGGGATAACGTCTGACCTGCACCTAAGTGACAAACTTACATATCATACTTCCAAAAACCTCAGAATATTTTCCTATGCCTGGTCTCGTCAGCATAAATTTTGTTCTGCATAAATGCAAAAAATTATCATTATAAACAGCACTTAGAAGTTAATAATGTATTACTGAAATTTGCTTATATCGCAAAGTGACATCCAGTCTGCTTAACTTAGATTGCTGCATCAGAAACAAAATACTAGGGGCCTAAGCAAAGATTTTCAGCTTCTCCTAATTTGCTCAAGCTACAGTCGAACCTTCTAGTAAGGTCTAGTAAGTCTAGGTAAACAGCACTGATGCTTTACAGAGTTCAGCTTTAAAGGAACACTTCCTGAAAAAGAAAAAAAAATCAAAAAGCACATCTGATTTTCAAAAGGTTGAAGTGAGGTACATGCAGTCTCTTACATTCAGCTTGAGCTAACGTTGTCCAACAATAAGTTAAAGCTACAGTTTGGTACACAAACTTTGCCTGAAGTAGCAACTGGAGACTGCCAGTATGAAGATATACTATTTCCCATTAGTTGTTACATGAAGCCTAGTTTTCAGGCAAAGTTTATGCACTTACTATTGACACGTAGGGAAGCAAAATCAAGATGTCTTGTAAAATGACCACTGGGTAACTATTTCTTGTATTTAAATAAAAAAGCAGGCGTACTGCTAGATATACTGCTAGCTGCATATGTGTGTACTGCGAATCTAATGGAAAACTACATACCTACACGTGAAGCATACTTAGCTTCATAAACATGCCATTAGACACCATGAAAACAAAGTAACTCAAGACAGAATATACACCCTCACAGCAGATAAAAAAAAAATCTGTGCTGACCTACAGGCAGGCCTCTCACATATCACAAGACAACATCCTTCTTACAATACGGAAGACTATAGCAGACAAACCTCAGCCAGCCCTAACTATTACACTCAATAGTCTCTGTTCTTCAACTTTTGTTCTAGTGTATTTTCCTTCTACACTCAACATCTCCTAATACCTGAACTGCTTATAGAGCACCTGTACCTACTGGCCTCTAAATGGAAAAGATAATGAGGCACTCAACTTAATGATGCCCACCTATTATTTAATTATTTTTTTAAGTTGCCATGGAACTGAGAATTCATTACAAGATCCTTTATAAACTGTACCTTTCTAAGTGTTACTTACTACAGATTTTATCCCTGCCAGTTATCTTGTAACCTTGTACTTAATTTAGGTTTCTCGTAATTAAGTGAACGTTGCATCGTATGTTCTAAACTAATGAACATTTTAGAAATATCCATTAAAACTTCTGACAGTTTTCAGCTCTTGGTAGGATGTTCAACACATGTGATCACAGGGAGCTAGCTATGTAGTTCCGCTTCTACTGCCAGGATGCTGAGGGCTGAGATACTATATACTAAAAAGCCTACCTCATAACACTGTGGATAATAAAGGATTTTGTTTTGTTCAGGTGAAGATTTTGTTTTTAATTGTAATTTATCTTACTTCTCTAAAGAGGTGCAATTTGAATGTCCTGAATAATTAAGGGAGTCCTCTGACTTTAAAGGCAGAAAAAAAAATCTTTCCCTCTAATGGAAGAGCCAGTTTAAGATCTTAAAGGCAGCTTAAGGGCAGAGACAGGCAACTGCTGTGTGTGATAAAATATCAAAATATATTATCTCTACCATTTTCAATGCTATATGTTGGTCCCTAGGCACTACTATAATGAACATGAGTAATCTGAACTCAGGAATGTGGGTTATCTTAAAGTGCTGCTGAATATAGGACACACCAAAAATGCATAAAATATATAATTTGGCACTCAGTAAACTGAATAAATCAAAAATATATTTCAGTTAATTCTAATTAAAATATCTGAAGATATAATACATGTATGTGAGCACTGACATCTATGACTTAACATCTAATACATATATCTTAATTATTTCACCGGTGTTTAGATCTCCTGATCTTAGTTTTTGTGTGCAACATGCACATTAAGCAACTTTACTAGTAGCTCAAGTAGAAGAACTACTTAGATGTTAGGAGGATATTTTTTACCCATAGCATGGTAAAGCATTGGAATAATTTGCCCAGAGAAGCTGTGGATACCCCATCTCTGGAGGTGAGTTTTAATGCAAGGTTGGATAAGGCCCTGAGTAGCCCATGACAGGAGGTTGGGACTGGGTGGGCTTTAAGGTCTTTCCAACCCAAGGCATCCTATGATTCTATGATATAAGATTACCCTAAATCTTCCATAATGTGATGTCTGCACTGAAGCAAGCTTTCCTGATTGTATCAGTGAATGCTGGTCTTATTAAAGCATAAATATTTTACCTTTTTTTTTTTTTTTCTGAGTTTTAAAGCAAAGGAAATGTAAGAGCTAATACCTTACCCAAAGTCACTGTTACAACCCCTGAAAAATAAGGCTTACTCTCTCAAATTCACCTGCTGCAATCATTAAAGCAAGAATGGAAACATCAAGAAGTACCTGAATGTATCTTATTGTATATATGAATATTTCAACTGACCTCTCCAAGATATGTTTGGAGTTGCATAAGCCTGAGATTCTTCATGTTCCTTGTTTTCCTTTTATTTCCCAAACCAACTAAATAGAATTCAAATTTATTTCAACTTTTATAGCAGTAATTGCCATTTTAAAAAGGATACATGCTATTGTTTACAGGTTATAGCTTGGTAGAGTCAGCACATCTACAAAATTTAAATGTATTGTTGATACTTTCAGCTTTCAAAGGCATTCAGATGTACATATTCTGCTCTTTGGTTCTGGCTCTTATTATGAACAAAGTGTTCATATTTTCTAAATGTGTTCAAGTATTTAATTCTGGCTTGTGTCTCATTTTGTCACTTCTGTATATGCATGCAACACAGAGAGATATGAGACAAGATTAATTTACCTCTATTGGATCCATAAAAGGAATTGGCTTTTCAAGTGCAATGCAGTGTCATTATTCATTACTGTACATCTAATATCCTTAAAAATCTCTCTCCCGTATGGTTATAGATAACACCAAAATTTTAAGCTTGAGAATTAATTATGAGCATGCTGGCTTAATAGTATTTTAGTGATTCCAAATCAATTCCCCTCAACACAGTTCATAGAATCCTAGAATCATTAGGTCTGGCTAAGACCTCTAAGATCAAGTCCTACCATCAACCAGCCACTACCATGTACACTCACAGAATCACTAAGGTTAGGAAAGATCTCTAAGATCGCCAGTTGTGCATACTGTTCCCAAACACCTTTAGTATATGTTGGAACAAGCATTCAGAGGAATATTTATGATGTGACCAGAATAGAAATTACTAAACTGTTTGGCTCTAGTAGTGTTCAAATGTATACTATGCTTCCTGCTAAATTCCTAAAAGGGAAAAAAAAAAATAAAAAATGCACAGATGGGAAATATGCATGTTAGGAAAATAAAACCCGATTAAATCACAGTTACTCTCACCCACCTCATAAGGCACAAGAGACTTGCATCAATAGCTGTATTTTAAATATGTCTTTGGAAAATATTCATAAAATGATTATGATATTCAAATGCTTTAATATAAACACTGAAAAAAGATTTGACCAGGACAGACAGAGAGACACTCAGAGATGAGTGATGGTTTGATGTGAGCCAGATGAAAGGAATGCAGATCCTATACTGTGTCACTGTCAGTTTCTTGCACAAGGTTCAGCACTGTTTAGCTCCTCAGAAGGTAACACAGACTGGGTATGAGGAGCCTACCCACACCTGTGAAATGGCATAGGAGAGAAAACAAAGAAGTTAGTGAAGAAATAAATGCTTTTCATTTCTTCTCTTCAGAAAAGTCTTTTTGGGGAAGATCCTGGAAATTCTCCATTCTGTTCTAATGAATTTTAATTGTATTTTGCTTCTTGCATCTGTCTAAGCATAGCAACAAAGACCTTTGTATTTATACACAAAACGTAAATCCTAAAGGATGATAACATAACCAAGAGTGGAGCCAAAGAGACCTTATGAGTGATTTCAGTTTCTATGAATTCTGGACAGTTCAGCTGAGACTTGTCAAAAGTATTCCATATGACTGGCACAGAACAGGTATTGATTGTTAAATATACAGTAGGAAAATGTTTTATACAACTCACAGTCCAAAGTATCACCTAAGACATTATCAAATCTTACAGCTCACAAGTTCGTTGATCTTGATAAAGAGATATCAGATGATTAATGGAAGCTAAACCATGATTCTCTCCTGGTTTTTCAGGAATTATCAGCCTGCTCAGGGCTCATCACATGATACCCCACACTGCTCATTTAGACATACCTTAATTCTAATGGTAATGCCCTATGATGAGATTTCTTGGGAGCAAGGTCCTATAGAAGTACAACATACATTAGTGTTGAATGTAGTACTGCAGTATAATACTACAGTAAAACACATATGCAATGAAAAGCACTAAACTTCGTGCAAGCAGAGAGAAAGAGAAGGTCTGACTCAGGAGCAGACACAGGTGGGAGATATGAAGTAATTATGTACTAATGTCTCCTATTTATCTCAACAGAAACTACAACTGATACAAAGGGCACAATAGCAGAGTTTGATAGAGCAAATTCTCAGCTAGAAAATACAGTTTTTCACCATAGTGATCACCGCTGGCTATGCATTTTTGTGGATAACGAACAAGAGTCTGAATGCCACGCTTGAAAAAGATATTGACAGAGGTGATCCACTGTATCACAGTTGCTACAGCAGCATCATTGCTAGGAAGAACCTGCCCTTGCAGTCCATCTCTCATCAGTCCAAACAGATGGAAGTTGGAAGGTAGTAAGTATGGACTGTGTGGTGTTGTAGGACAGTCCTAGATGCCCTTCATTTCATGGTGTGACTGCTACGCGTGGTCATTCAGAATATGGCTTGTCTTTCACGTTGTTCTAGCAGCTGCTAAAATGCACCAGCCATCACCTCACTGTGCTAATACTTACCTTTTGGTCTCCATAAATGTTCAGCAACCATCAATAAATGTGAATGGGTGCCATTTTTTCCACATGGAGGAATTCAGTTCAACACCTTTGCTCCTACACACTTCCATGCCACAGACACCATTTTGTGAGAATGCCCCTCTGCTGCAACTTGTCACACAGCAACAAAACATCCCAGGATATGGGTGGCAAGGTTCAGCCTCTTCTGCCATACCACCATATCTGCCTCTGACGTTGTGGGCCAATGCCATAAATTATGACATTACTTTCAGATCAGCCCCAAATACTTGGTAAATTTCTGTATTAAACCTGCCACAGCATTCAATGACTGCTCAGTTCTGAAATATCTGAAATCGTTACAAGTAATAGTCGTCCAATGTAATCACACAGATCCAGCTAAGAAACTGAAAAAAATTATTAACAAAGTCCTTTTGATCAAGTCTTTCTAGTTCTTAGTAGAATAAGTAAAAAAAAACATTATTAAGATCTATAGATATTTGTTAGTGATGTGCTTTCTCTCAAGGATTTATCATCCTTTATTTCATTGTAAAACTTTCACTAGATGAGCAAAGTTATTTTAGACTTGCACACAACTTCACTGAAGTATTTTAGAGATATTTCAAGTAGTATTATAATGAAGTATTTGACCTTGGAAAATCATTTTATTATGGTTTTGTTAAAACAAAGTTAAAAACAAAGTTTCCATAGTCCTTCCAATATCCAGCCTTTCTCCTTTCCCCTGCTTCTCCATCCCAGAGCATTTTAACCAGCATGCGATATTCCTTATTCAAATTGGCCATGTTGTACTTCACCAAAATAGGAAAGTTTTATCAGTCATTCACAGCTTAGCAGCATTTAAAAAAGATTCCATCCCTCAAAAGAAGGAATAAAGAAAATCAAGCAAAAGAACATAGGAGACATCTATAATGGAGTTTTAGGTTTTAAACATATTATTAAATTAATTTCTAATTTGTGCAGAACTGTGCTGTCCAAAGAGAATTAAACAGAAGTCTCCACCATTTTAAATCTTTTAAAACATCTTAAACATCTTAAAGTTGAATTCACTTCCATCAGAGAAAGGCTTCTAAGTTATGCACTAAAATAAAATTCTAAACTTTGCTTAGATCTAAGAGATGGGAATGACAGACAGCTTTGAATCCCTTCTTACTAGAGTTGCATCACTTTTTTAAAGTAACTAATACTACTATTTAAAAAAGCCATTTTAGGTTTACAATTCCAAATTGCACTACCCATGTATTACAACCAAAGGTAACGAAAACAAAGTCAATCATTTGCAGTCTCATCAGCATAAAATAATGTATATGTACTTGGGCAGTGGCTCTACACCAATATTTTTTGTAAAGACCACAAAAATTTAAGGCAAATATTTATAATACATTAAATCTGGCTTTCCTCAACCTGAATTTTTACTACTATGGAAAACGTTTGTGATGATATAACTTCCATCGTCAAGATTGCTAGGTTTCACCTTTTTACACTGAATGTGCAAATGCAGTTATGTCCACTGTCTTGCTTCATATTTCCAAATGTAAATGTTCCAAGGCTAATACTTATGTGGTTTTGGAAAACAAAATATTTTGAAATCTGGAAAGTTTAATTACCTCCATAGAATTAAGTACATTAGCAAGATCTATAGCAGTAGCTATGATCATGGATATTGGTAGCAGCTAGCCTTTACGTTCATGAACAAGTTTGCACTGCAAAAGCTATCCCATTAATTCCCAGCCAAGCAGAGCTGTGAGACTGACAATCCCATCACAAGATACATTTAAGGCTCACAATTTTTTGGCTTTCAATCTTTCTCATTAAGCACGTCCAGTGTTTTCTTTACTTTTTTCCAAAAGCAGTAAAATACTTCAATACATGGAAGTGGTTTCTCTGTGTGTAATTTAAGATGGCAAATCACTAGTTGCTCACTGTAGCCAGTCTACCCTCTTGCAAACCATCAGAGCAGCTCTGGGTTCTGCTCACATTTCTTCTGGCTGGAATACATTGAGTTAGGAGCAAGTTAACCTCATTCAGAGAAAGCAAAGTCAGGCAGACTCTATCAGATATGTCTGTTAAATAACTTTCAAAGCAAAACCATCACCTGTCTGATAGAGATTCTATGACCTAGCCATTACATACCTACTTATAAGGGATACTTGACGACCTCTATTCTGGAATTTGTCAAAATGACCATAAATAGAATACTTTTCACTCCATACAGAGCCATAAAGTTATTGAAATATTTACTCATCCTAGAACTTCAGAAAAATTCATGGTTACCCTGGCAACCTCATGTATTTCCCTATATGTATACAAAACATCCACATAAAAGGAAAATGCATTTATCAATATGATAAATTCATCAGTTTCTTCTAAATCAAACAATCAAGCTAGTCAGATTAATACCATATGAAAGGTCTAATAACTTATTCAGATATATTTCAGATGCCTAGGATATCTCAGTGTGTATCTCACATTGTGTGCAGGTGTATGGGTACACAGACACATACTTATGTGCATCAATGGCTTCTCCAAGAATTCTGAATTTCACAGGAGTTCTTCAAACAATACACACACCTTGAGGAAAAACTACTAAGAGAATACAGACAACGTTATGATAGCAATTTCCTTTCTCCTCTTGGTGTCTTTTAAAAAAATCACTGGAATCTGTGTAAACCGTTGAACAGAGAGCATCACTACAAATTGCTCTTAAGCCAGATTTTCAACTGTTTGAAGGATGCAACTATTAAGGAAAAAATACTTATTTGAAGTATCTCAAAGCTTTATTTGCAAAGGTTCGTGTTAGGTGTATTTATATTCTTAGTGTATTCTATCACTGTAAAATCAGAAATCCACATGAGGAGGAAGGATCATTACCAACAGAGCATATACATCCAACAGAATATGTATTTTTTCATAAAATCATTTAAGAGTGACATTTTATTCACACATGCAGCCATTTAGTCATGCTTCACTTCTACTCTAATTTTACATAGGTAGATTTTAGAACTGTAACAAGATTTAACCTAACCTTTACATAAGCCTAGCAGTGACTGTAAACCCAAGTAACAGAACATAAGCCAAAATCCAGCATGCTCACACACATTCCAACTCAATTTCCAGCATAGTCAACTATGCATGTTTACAAGACTTTTTCAAAAATCAGCATATATATGGATTTCTTTTTGTGATTTGTATCAAATGATTTTCACGTACAGAATCATAGAATTTGCAGAGTTGGAAGGGACCTCTGAAGGCTGTCTGGCCTAACTCCCCTGCTGCAATGAACAGGAGCACAACAGGATGTTGCCCAGGGCCCTATCCAGCCTTGAAAAGTCTCCAGAGACGGGGCATCAACCACATCACTGGGCAACCTGTTCCAATGCCTCACCACTCCCCACGTAAAAGATTTTTTCCTTACATTAAACCTAAATCAATTTTGCAATGATATTGCGAAATAGTCCACGGCCAAAACATTTACAGTTACACAGCAGAGGTTTTACTGACAGTGATTTGAGTAACAATTCTAAATTGTATTAAGGCAAAAAGTCATTTAATGTATACTACTTTATGCTCTGGAATCCTGATGAAACATACTGAGATGGTAGGCTTCCTGAATTTACCTTGAGGTTTCTGATACCTCAAACATTTTGCAATTTTTTTGTACATATTGACTTGCTCACAACAAATGCCTTCTTTAAAACATCCCTGATGTTGCCTATGCAAAACTTATACAGGAAAATGCCATTGAAAACATCATGGAATTCAGTCTCCAAAACTAAATAAACCATCCCAGCATGTTAATCACAGAGAGGAATTTGATATTTGAACATGACTTATATACGTGCAAGTCATAGGGGCATTTCCTCATTTGTGTTAATTACTTATACTTCAGTATAACATTAATGTAACAAAAATATGGGAAGTATCCTGTCCTGTTCTCAAAAGATAAGATACAATGGGAAGTGGAATCAGAGCTTATCTATTGAAAAAGGACAAGTAGCTTATTTTTGGCTGAACACAGAAGTTAGCATAAACAAACATGATGAATGTATTAATCTCAGAATTAGATTACTTTGCTGACCGCATCTTTGATACAAGAAAATCACAGGGTGGTCACGCTTCCTCCTGTGTAGGGAAGATGTGACCTGATGGATATGAGAGAACTGTAAATGTGATAGATTTTTTATTAATCTAAGACTTCAACACAGGTCTCCCATAACATTTTATTATTAAATGAGGAACTTAGATTACATCCTCTCTTGAGAAAACAATTCTAAAGAATATTTTTGAAGGCCACATCTAACACAAGTCCAGTCACAGTTTTTCTTTTGAAGTTTCAGCAAGAAAAAAGGACACTTGTTTCTAATCATTAGGATCATTCATCATGCATTAAGATATCACTCTGTATGAACCTATAAAAAGGTGGTTCCAGATAGCTTCTTTCTAATATTTTCCAGTGTGAACTATCTCTGTTGTCACAGGTACTCCAGATGTTTGCAAATTAGGGTAGGATCATTGTACAGTCAAACACTCAAGACTGGTTCACATTCAGACAGACCAGCTTTTGAAGCTATTATCACAAAATAATCTGGCTTCAGCCTTTTCTTACTATTAGTTTGACTGGGTTTTCTTTTTACACAACTAAGTCTATTCTGGGTTGTCATAATTATCTCGTCGAGGACAAAGAATTATTCCATTGAAAAGAAATTTAAGAAAATGCAGACCCGCACTTGGCATTCAATTTTGATTTTGCTCCTTATCAAAGAAGAGCAGACAGAACTTTTTGACTGAAAACTCTGAAATGGATGATTTACAGATTTTTAAAGTAACATTGGTGTGACATATGAATATTATTTGTTGATAACATGCAAATCATTATTGTTAAAGTTCTTATATCCCAATTATTTTTTTCAAATGCTGTTTATTCACTTCAGAAATCATTTCTAAATTACAGTGAATTAATTAGCTGGTGACTTCATATACTCTTGAAATGATGACTATGTTTCCCACGTATGAGATGAACGTGAAGAACAAAAAAGGAAAAAGGTCACTCATCTCTCCCTCTCCTGACTCACCACTCCTTTTCTCACACAGTCAGCCTGTTTGTCCCTAATGCATAAAGTGCCGCATCTACAGTTCTTCATCAGAGTATCAGGTTGCATCACCACAAAAGAATTCACCTTGGATGATCTGAATAATGTACTGCTCTAAAATATTTTAAGAGCAATTATTTCTGCCAAAAAAAAAAAAAAAAAAAGCTTACCACAAAAGATATGAGAGAATTATAACAGGCTAACTGCTGGAGAGTCAAAGAAATGTGATTAATATACACTGCAAGTTTACAGAGGAAGCCTCACCAAAAGGCAACTACCTCTCATACAATTAAAATTAATTTATATTCATCTACACATGTTATTTATGTGAAGGATGTCTATATCCTTTTTGGCAAGGGTTTAGTATACGAGGCAATTTCACAACTGCAAATAGAAAAATGAAGCCAAATACTGAAGATTCAAGTATTCAAGTATTAAAAAAGCTTGTACAGAAAAATATTTATTTAGAGAAAAATAGGGGAAATCTTCATGTCTAGTGCTCACAGTATTTTTAACCTCCTTTTTCTATTCTCCCATTCTCTTCAAACTTAAACAGAACTGCCTGCATATGCCCAAAAATCTATTGAGTACCCTTTCAGTTCACACATACTACTAAAGAAACAACTATAGAAGACCAAAAATCGCATATTTATCCCTTGCTATGAAATCATTCACAGGAAAAATGTAAACATGACAGACGATAGGAATAAACAACAACAGGAACAAAGCATTCATGATCTGGGTTCATGAACAAAGCATTCATAAGCAATGGGTTCTCAGTCCCTAGAACTCCTGCTCCAGATGTGGCACAGAAGCTCATCATAAATTTTGTGATGATTGGGTAAGGAGAAAAACCACTTCCTTAAAAATATATAATTACTACGTTAGCTGTCAGCTTTTTAATGGCCATCACACTGTGAGGATTCTGTTTGTATTCTCAAAGCTTTCTTTCGAGAGCTAATAAGCTAACCTGGGCCGTTCTGCAATTCTAACTTAAAATTCAGAAAATATTTTCTGTGCATCATCTTATTCTGATTTCAAAATATTTGTTAACAAAACTAGAAAAAAATTTACTAAATGTAGCACTATTATTTTTAAGTTTTTTTCTAAAACAGAGCCACTGTAATTATTAACATTTTAACTGTTTGTACAGTAACAATAATAATAATGAAGTAGTGAATTACGGAGCCTAAGCTAACATTTCACCATTAAGCGTTCTGGAAAACAACAGCCAGAAGGGCAAGTGCAGTCTTCATTACTATTCACAGCCATGTGAATCTATCTCCTTACCTGGCTCAGATATTAGCTATTAAGTGGCTCTGTGACACATCAGATCAACTTGCTGTTTTGGCAAATGTTATCCCTTCGGCCACATGTTCATGTGATGCAAGGGAAACCATGGGAAGATATAGATGAGGACAAGTCTTGGATCTGCTCAGTCTCCAACTCTGTGACAAATCTGAACAGTCAGTGGCAAAAGGCCTACAATAAAAGTTTTCATAAAAATATTGATTTAACAATGTACCCTTTTCTAATAGAATGGTGTTTTATAAGATAATTCCTGCCCAGGTCTACTTCTGTGCAAACTCAAGCTGGTGTCTTTCCACTTAGGTCAGTTTACATCTCTGAGTTCATAAATATTCAGTAAAGAGGCACTCACAAAGCTTCTGGATTTAAAGTCATGGTCATCCGAATATACTAATTTCAGTTACACAAATTTAAGCCTCTTCAGAAGATCATTAACAACGTGTCATTGTCAACATCTGACAAAGTTCAACAGAAAAAAAGTAGATGTTCCAGAAGGAAAAAAACATGGAATTTAAACAGAGAAGAGTAAACTTTACAAGCATAGACACCCACGTCTACACCATAGGAATAGTCTGCTTCAGTATGATGTACTGATATAATGCCATATTTTCAGAAGGTTAAATATTTAGGTACCAATCAGTAGATTTCGAATCAGATTTCAAATTTCAGAATTCAATTCTTACCTCAGTACTCACTGAAATCCACTAAAAATCCACTCAGAATACTGAGGAACTAAGAAAATGGCTAGAGAAACTTGAACTTTCAGTTCTCATATACTGGTAAAGGACCTATTTTCATCCAGAAGTATAACAAAAATGCAATCTAGATAATAGAAATTTGGTTTCTCTTCTAGTGTTGATCAAAATGATATTTTTCCATATGTTTGAAATATATAGATCAAGTATTTTTAAAAATAAAGATAGCAATATAAGAGAAAAAAAATGTGTTTAACAAAAGCAAAATGAAACCAAGAAAAGCGATAGAAAACATGTCCCATATTTAGAGAAACTTGCATCTCCGCTGAATCATCACATCATGTTCGTATCACTGTAGCTCGAGTACAAGTCTTTCAAAATTCAGAACGATAAGAATGCTAACGCGGCATAGCACTCTCAGCATATGCTCATAACTGAATAAATCCGAAAACAAATCTGCACAGAAAACCAATAGTTCTATTTTCCAGAAGTCTGTAATTACGAACACTAAAAGCTTAGTATAACATGGACTGTATGCTTATATCTCAATATACTAAAAATTTATGATTTTACTACGGCTATGGCTCTGATCAATTTAAAAATTAGTCCTACTTTGTTAGCAATGTTGTAGCAATGTTTCTGGCAAAGTATACACGCCACATTGTTGTCTACATGCAAAAACTACATATGAGTTAACATGTATATCATTATCTGTATAAATAATTTTGGATGAATAATCCAAAATGAACATATCTCAGCCGAGTGTTTACAAGCATATAGCATTCAGGATACTCCTGAGATGCCCCTAAGCAGTAGACACCACCAGATATTTCATAGAATCATAGGATCATCAAGGTTGCAAAGGACCTCCAGTCTAACCATCCACCAGCTATCAATATTTCCCCACTAAACCACGTCCATTTGTTTTATAACACACACCACTTCTCAGAGAAACACACTTCTTCTCTGTGACAGTGACAGGTGCACCACTCAAGAAATTCTCCTAACTTCTGCCCTTGTTTCCATCTAGTTCTCTAAATACGAAGTATCAGGTAACTAAACTAGAACAGCAAGTAACCAACATACACGACTTCACAGCAGGGAAGATGAATCAGCAGTGAGTTCCTGCTGCTAAGGCAGCTGATATTCTCATCTGCACGAGGAAAAGTAGGAAAGAAGTGATCCTTCCTGCCAACTCACTGTTGGTAAGGCCACAAGGGGAGCAATGTCCAGAGTTCTGGACAGGAAAGACAGACATGGTCATACTGGAAAGAATGCAATGAAGAGTCACCAAAAAGGAGAGACTGAGAGAGCTTAGACTGATCAGCCTGGAGAAGAGAAGACTCAGTGAAGATCTTATCGAAGTGTATAAATACCCAAGTGGAATGTGCAGAGAGAATGGAGCCAGTTTTTTTTTTTTGTGATCCTAGGACATGAGGCAACATGTACAAAATGGATCACAAGAGACATGATCAAAACATCAGGAAGAAGTTCTGTGATGTGCAGATGATGGAACACAGTAACAAGTTACCCAGATAGCTTGTGGAGTCTCACTGCTTGGTGATCTTCAAAATCCACCTGGACATGGCATCCTGGTGGACGATAGGTTGGCCATGAGCCAGCAGTGTGCCCTTGTGGCCAAAAAGGCCAATGGCATTCTGGGGTGCATTAAAAAGAGCGTATCCAGCAGGTCAAGGGAGGTGATCCTCCCCCTCTACCCTGCCCTGGTAAGGCCTCATCTGGAATACTGTGTCCAGTTCTGGGCTCCCCAGTACCAAAAAGACAGGGATCTCTTGGAAAGAGTCCAGCGGAGGGCCACAAAGATGGTGAAGGGCCTGGAGCATCTCCCCTATGAAGAAAGGCTAAGTGAACTGGGTCTGTTTAGCCTTGAGAAAAGACAACTGAGAGGGAATCTGATCCAGGTTTATAAATATCTGAGGTATGGCGGCCATAGCGGTGAGGCCAGTCTCTTTTCAGTGGTATGTGGAGACAGGACGAGGGGAAACAGACATAGGAAGTTTTGCACAAATGCGCGTAAGAACTTCTTCACGGTGAGGGTAATGGAGCACTGGAACAGGCTGCCCAGGGGGGTTGTGAAGTCTCCTTCTCTGGAGATATTCAAGTCTTGCCTGGACGCCTACCTGTGCGACCTGGTGTAGGGAACCTGCTTTAGCAGGGGGGTTGGTTTCGATGATCTCTAGAGGTCCCTTCCAACCCCTACAATTCTGTGAGCAACCTACTCAGTGTGTCCATGCTTGAGCAGGGGGATTGGACTAGATGCCCTCCAGAGGTCCCATTCCAAACTTGAAAAATCTGTGATTCTGGGATAGACTAGATGAGACATAAAGAATGCCTCATTTGGTCATGTCTTTCGTTGTAGTAGCTACTGGTTTAATCCTCACATCCCATTCCCCAAACGAGGATATGGTCACAAAGATCTATACTCAGAATTTCAGAATCATTTGTTCTCATCAAGAACTTGTCACAGATTATGAAATAATGGAAGACCAGAAAAGAGCAACATTTACTTTCTCACATTATCAGCAGGCACAGAGAAGAATGCTGACTAAAGACAAAGCACATATTCTTGGAGTTCTGGTAGTATTTGTATTTTGTGACACACATATCTGGTCACTTACAAAAAAAAAAAAAAAGCTTCCCTATGCAGATTTGCTGGAAAGGGAGACACACCATGTTTTATCCTTTTCCAGAAAAAAAAAAACATTCATGGATGAAGGCAAACAAATCTTTATGATTTCTGCTAATCCTTGCACTTCTGATGAGTCACGAGCAAGGGATCTAAGACTTAGGTATGGAAACTATTATGGCCAGATAACAGAAAGGTAGGTTTGTAGGTTTAGAATTTTTCAAATGTCAATAATCATCTGTTTCTGTAATAGAATTTTGTAATTCACTGATTCAAATAAGCATAGTAAATAAATAAATAAAAACTAAATAAAAGAGTATGAGTTCTCCTCTTAGGACTCCACCAATAAGGTATTTTCAATATTTTTCTTTATCTTGTGTTGCTCATGACCACTTAATTTTCTTGCATCCTTTGGTCAGCTTCTACCTTGCATGAGCCAGAATTTATTTATTTATTTTTTTTTTAACCAAAACAAATTTTGTCAAATCCATTCAGTGAGTTCTTCAGTATATAGCTGCATTTTAAGAGTTCTTTATTACAGTATCTCCTCGCAGTTATAAACTGTACTCAAAGACTAACAATCATATGAATTGCAATAAGTTTTTTGGGAGAAAATTTTTACTTGCCAGTTTACGTCATCAACTAATTGCTTTGAACAGGAGAATAAAATACATTTTGTTAAAAAATTGTAAACAAAATAATAGGCTGGATGAGTCCAATTAAAAACTGAGTAATATTGAAACAACTGTAAAAAGCTGTATAAGTATACCTTCCACAGTTGTGACTATTTTTTAAATAGCTTAAAGACTAAATTATAACATTAACTCTAGTTCATAGCCATTAAGCATATGGAAAATTAAGATTATCACAATAAATAGCAGTCATTTCTTAATTACAATGACAACATATGACAGCTTTGCCTTTACATCCTTTGTATTTCCAAAGGGGTTCAAAAGTGGGCATGGTGGAACAGTAAATCAATATGAACAAAATGCTTAGTCATTTCCTATCTCTGAGGCAAGTGACAGTTCCAATAGCATTTGGTGAGCATAAATTAAAGTGACCTTGGAAGAAACCTTAATGTCCTCATGTGCATAAACGAGTGAGGAACTATCTATATGCAGTTTCACACCTCATGAACTTTTACACATTATTCATCTAAATACAAAATCTGGCACTTGGGACATCATGTAGATTTCTGACATTCATTGGCAAATATAGGGTCCTGAAATAAGTGGTTAGGTTTAAATGATTGCAGATGTAGAGGCAAGAGATTTGTGGAGAGGATTATTTTCATTTTTTTTATTCCAGATGCATACTTAAAGTATAGAAAATCATTGTTCTGCCTAAAGGGTGTTTCAAAACACCAGATTTGAAAGAGCACAATGCTAGGAAAGCTGATTATACAAAACATGAGTAGAGACTGCAGTATTTCCTAGCATCTGGCATACTCAGTTAAATGAAGAGCTTGTCATATGCTGGCTTTTCAACTGTGGCATGTCACCTAAAGTCTGCAATGCTACAGAGTGGGTGAAGTAACAAAGCCTGATGTGCCAGTATCCGACATACCTTTAATTTCACACACCACTGTGTTCCCCACCATGAAATGTTGCAGGGGTATATTTTTCAGGTAATATTACATCTTTTGCTGAACTATTTGGTCCAACTGAAAGTCACAATTAGCATTTGAGAATAGAAGAAAAATGTGAACCAAGCTGCTTGTTAAACTAGAGACCTTTTTTTTATTCCCTCCTAATGCTAACTGCACCATTGCCATCATCATTTATTTTATGTCCAAGAGATAAATGTTTTTTTTTTTTTTCTGAATTGGAATGTAAAAAAAGGCACATGGTAGATGTATGATAGAAACCTCTGCATCACTATTTTGGACAGAAGTCAAAATTAAAATGAAATGGCAAATTATGCTGTATATTCAATTTGAAAAAAGGAAAAAATTATGTGGTTTAACATACATTATCAAAATTTCCAGTACTAGGTTTTCATACACACACACACACAAAAGAAAGACATACAGCTTTAAGAAGTTACTACAACAACAGAAACACCGAAGGAATATACTGCCATGAGTGCAACTACAGAAATATTTCATGCTCTGTCAAATTGTAAAACTGAAAAATATAGTCACAAAACATATTGCTGAAACAGAATTCTAAAATAATGATTTTGATAAAAAATGTTGAGACAAAGATCCGTATCATTTTGCTCAGAAAATTTTGATATATTCTGCAACTAAAACAGGCTATTCTCAGACCCTTCTTTATCAGCGTACTTCTCTAAACATGATCTGTATTCTCCATCTTGTCTGTTTGGATCTCTTATAGGAAGAGTTTTTCACATCTTTGAGAAGATAAATAAAAAGCTGATTACATCATGATTAGCAAAAATTCCAGCTGGGTTATGTACACAAACAAATATATAACTTTATTTTCCTCAACAATAGACATGTTTTTAAAAAGATTAACGGAGTTTACACTGCACAAGAAGAATTTTATGGAGAAGAATGCAAACTAACAGTTGTGATTAAGATGATAGGTTCTACATAAGGAAACAGCCATAGCTGCCTTAGCACTGATATGCTTCACTCAATGCCTGGATGTAACCGTCTCTGTTAATGATTACTCCCCAGTCTTTCTGCTAAAATAAGCATGTAATTTGTGTATTCTGAAGGTTTAGAAATCCAAAAGATATATATTGCCACCGTTTAGAGCAATAACATCAACTCAAGTGTTATGTAGCAGTCCAACTCTGATCAACTATGGGCAAAGTAAAAACAGCTGAATTAGTGACAAGCCCTGTATCCTATTACTATACCAACAATTGCATTGTCACAGCTTTGACAGTAAGGGGGAAACTAACAGTTGATTCTCCATCTATTTACATTCTAGTAAATAATACATACACACAAAACATGTATATGGACTTTCCCATGTATACACAGCCCTGTTTTCTTGTACAGAGTCATAAGAAAATATTATATTATTGTTTCCTCATGTTAATGAGTATCTAAAATGTACTGAAGGAACAAGAAAAACCTAACAAAAAACACCCTAACCTCTCAAAAAGCAAATGATTTTGAATCATCAGTAAATGCAGTGTGAGTAGTCTGCAAAAAATATAGTCTCAGAACTACCAGAAAAAAAATAATTTTGAAATATAAAAAAGAGCTCTGAAAGCTAGTAAAAGAATGTAAACAGAAGCTATTCTTTTTATTCTGAAATATCCTTCTGACTCAGTGCCATAATTTTCTAGGTAGGAGGAGGAAATGAAAAGGGAAAAGCTTGAATACTTTTTTCCTTTAGTCTTTCTCTGTTAACAAATGGCTGGAGAAAACATAAGAATCTGAAAGGGCACACTTTCCATTGTGACTGCAAAAGCTGTGATTTACTCTAACGCCTGGTACCTTTTAGCTGTGCTCAAATTTGTGATGCTATTTAAAAAATGAATAATTTATGAAAGATTATAAAATTAAAATGCTTCCCACAACTCCCCTAACAATTTCATGCAAATACCTTAACTGCACATCCCTTGTTCTTCATTTCTTAACTCCTTCCAGTAGAACAAGGAGCTCTATACACTGGGTTATATTTAACCCTAGCCATGAATAACTTAGACGTTAAATTCATAAACTGGGACATTTCTATTCTAATGAGAATTATACAGCAAAATAATAGAAATACATTGATTAAATTATTTTTTCCACAATTTTAATGGAAACAATCATATATTAAACATAGTATGGACTTCACATACAATAAAAACGCAAAACAATCTGTGTACCAGAGTGCACTGTAAATACCTCTCTGCTAACACTGGCTGAGGAGTGGGCTGGCCATGCATTAATTGGCCCGGTCTTTTCACATAAATCATAGCTGTCCAAATTCTAATCAGATTTACAATGGCTGCCAATGCTCCCAAAGGCTTTGCTCTAGCCAGCTTGGCAATTCTGTAAGGAAGGCCCAACCGCACACACTATACGGCCTCCAGGGAGAACCCTTATGCTAAGAGGATCTCTCCATGGCCAATTAAATTGGCGTCAGAGTCACCTTGCACTGCTGGCATGGTGCAAAGAGCCTGCAGTGCAGCTGAGGACTAGAGCCAGGGTGTTGTCAGTTCTGATCCTAAGGTTGGGAAATGCTCTATTACAGAGTTACTTTCGCAGCTCGTTGCAAGAGAATTACACACACAACTTGCTTGTGAAATAAAAGCTTTCTCCACGACAAAAGCAGCTAACGAACTAACAGCACCTCAACACAGGATAGTCCAATAAAGTAGGACTGGAAGTCATCATGGTTATGGATGTAGACTATAAAAAATTTTTAAGAGATGCTTCAGAAAGTATCATGTATATCTTTTGTAGGTATAACAGATGAAATTTAGAAAGTTTTTATTTTACGAAACATTTAAATGTTTCCTGCAGAAGTTCTACGCTTATTAAATATACGGCATTATTCAACACTGCGTTCTTACTGCCGTATCATACAGTGACAATCATCTATAAAATGCTGACTAACCAGCAGCAGCTGTTGAACTTGCTAGAGCTGAAATCCAGTCTTCCCCAGACATTTGAACTACAGGCTGAGAAAGCTGAAATATTAAGGAAAGAGCAAATAGAAACAATGAATGAAGTCTAGCAGCTGACTTCACAGATTTTCACATCTTTGAAGATGCAAAATCTAATGACACAGCCACCTCTAACCTCGAGGACCTTATAAAAACATTGTAACTATCTGGAAGATACAGGAAGAAGGAAGCAGCTGTCAAAATCATAATACAAACATTTCACATGGATTAGTAGTGAAATACAGTCAATGTAAAATCTTTGAACTAAGCAAAACTGCACCACAGAATATAGATGGTTGTCAAACATCAAAACTTTTTTTGAAGCATATTTTTCAACACACTGGACAGCAATGTTTCTTGTTGTGGTAGACTTATTAATACTAACACATTTTTGTAGACTACTATTCCTTTGAAATGCTAGAGCTGTACCTTAAACATATTAGTTTTGTTCCCATTTCATACCTGAATAATTTTTCCTTGAACACATTTCATTTCCGTTGCATCACATCATGGTCTGGTTTTTAAAATGAAATTTTCAACATTTACTAACATTACAATAATTTATTTAATACTATACATAGGTGAGGTTTTAATGAGCAATATACTTTAATTTTGGATCTGGTACTCATGGGAAGAAGAAGCAAGGACAAAAAGAGGGAACAGCAGAAAGGCTAAATTGAGAAGCTTTATAGAATCAAAAGTGTGGAATTCAGACCCAGATCATCTACTTGCCTTGAGAAGAAAGCAAACACAGAAAGCCAGATAAGCCTGTGCGCTTCCACATTTACAGTAGCATTCCTCTTGAGTGGAAGCAGACTCTTCATTTGAGTGGACCACCCAGGATAAGTGTCTCAAATCTTAATAACCCAGGGAAGGGGTATTTTGACAGAATGATTTATGAGAGCCATGATGCAGTCATAGAAATAAATGTTAACAAATTAAGATACCTAACAAAATAACGCAGTATGCATTCCTTTAAAAAGATTCTCCTTTGTAATAGATAGTAATAGGTAGAAGACCTTGAGTGGCTTTGAGTGGAAAATGCTGTGTGTGTGAAATCCTGTCATGCACTGTTGGTGAAATAATAAAGTTCTACACTAAGTTTAATACATGCTGTACTCTTAGGTATGACTAAGATAAGAATATGGTTACAACTGACAGCTTTTACATCGAGCATGTATCAGTGGATATCCAACTGAATATGGTCAAAAACAAATATTGCTCAATTTATTCTAGTATAGCTGAAGACAAGGGCCAGAAATTATAACTGAATTATAAGACTATTAGCAAGATTTTGTTTCCTTAGTGATTCATGCAGAGAGACCTCAGATGACAGTGTCCATCATCTGGATAAATAAACCTGGCAGCACACAGCTGCAAATCTGTGTCAAAGTAGACATACAGCAGATATCTCATGCCAAGTGCACCACACTCGCTATAAATCCATCTATCTAGCAATTAGATACTCCACCCTGAAACTTCCTGTTAAAAAGATTGTACTGAAACTAATAAGTGTTCTCATATCAATTCATAGCACATAGTGAAAAGAACCAACCATTAAAGGCTTCCCAACAGAAATCTGTTGTGCCTCTTCATCTAAAGAGTGCATTGCACATTTTGGGGGCAAATGAGCAACTGTCCTTAGCCAAAAACTGCTTTTTCTTACATGAATATGCATGAAATACATGGAAAATTGTTTTGATATGAATACTGCTCGAACAATTTTTATATAGACGTTTGTTTATATAAACAATAATATTTTTTGTGTTCTGTGTTCTAATTGGTAAAGTCAACAAAAGGAGACAATGCTGTCTGCCAGTTGGCACAACGGAAGTGACAAGAAGGTAACTAAAGCAATAGGGAAGTAGCTTCAAGCTGAGCAAGTTATTCAGAAATATTTTGGTATCCTTGCAAGAGATAAACAATTAAAAACCACAGGAAAGTACACAGATAGAAAGTTCAACATTTCTTAACACTGACTCCATTGTAACTTCTACTATAGTGGCAGAAAAACTCTATACTTTAGCAATGTACTTGCAACAGAGAGGGAGAAAGGTGGTAGAATGTGAAGAGGAGTTAATAGGAAGTTGAATGCACTTTCATTAGAAAGGAAACTGGAGATAGTAGGTCTGCCATGGTTGAGGAAAATGCCTACATCAGCCATCTAGCTGTCATGGTTTAACCCCCAGACATTTGACATGGAAGTGCATGGATGAAGCAGAAGTGTACACTTGAATTATTCCATGCAGAAAAAATGGCACTTATTGACATTCATCAATACTTGCTGCCTGTTTATGGAGACCAAAAGTGGATGCTGGCAAGGTGAGGTGGTGGGTGGTGTGTTTCAGCAGCAGCAAAAGCAAGGCACCTCCACTGGTGCACATGTTTATGAAAGGGGCATGCAAGCTCTCACTGCTATCAAAAATGTGTGGCTAATGGTGATAACTTCATTGAAAAAAATATTTTCAAAGCTGAGAATTTTGTTATATTAAATAATATTATTGTGCTCTTTGTATCTGTTATAACTACCAGGAAAATAAATGGGAGGCACTGCTTTCAGAGTATTTTCTCTGAAAGTTACACACTTAAGGGCAGATCTCATTTTCTCAAAGTGAGGTCAACATAAGGTACCTGTACCAGTATACATAAAGGTAAAAATCAGCTGCCCTTCAAATCTGAAAAGATAGGATTAGGTTAAATAAGCCCGTTTTTCTATAACCTACCGTTGAATTGTATTTCAAACTATCTTTTTCTGCATTCATATATTCTCTCTGTTTTCATGCATTCCCCTTTGAAACACTGAGTGTTCTTCCTATGTAGTGTGGAGACACCCAATGGAAAAAAGCGGTAGCACAGAAACCAAAGGGTAAAGAAGCTGCTCTTTAGGAAAATGGTTTAAATTTTTCTTACAGTGTAATTTCCAAAAATTTTAGTTACTACTTGGCCATCAATCATGAGATTGAGAAACTCATTTAAAAAGGCTTCAACAATATTTCAGATAAATGATACATGTCAACTTAGAGAGCAATTACTTCTTTGAAGAAACGTTCCTTTCTCTGTAATTTGAAGTGAACAGATTACACAAAGCTAAAGATAAATTAAAAACTGATGCTTTTTCTTTCTGAACAGCCATGGAAATTTCCCCAGAATGTTTTATTTTTACATTTTGAATAAAGATTCTAACTTTCGTTCTATTTTCTCATCCAATTTATTCTTGCTTTCTTTAACATCTACTGTAACACAGGAAGAGAGAAACAGTTTAACAAAACATATGCACAGTACTGGCCTGAGAGACCCAGAGAAGGGCAACTGAGGAGATGTTTTTCTGTGTAGAAACGTAAACAATACTTTTAAAGAAATAATTTTCCTAAATTAAGTACTCTCTTATTATACATCTCATGACTAGTGAGATCACCACACATATTTGTAGATGTAGAAAAATACTTTAGAAAACAAAGTTTCATATGTCCCTATCGATAAATATATATATATATATATATGTAAACAGTTTACTACTGTTTTCCCCAGTTGGACCAGCATTACTCAGAAAAACAACGCAGTCTAAGTTTTTCTATGTGTTATGTTCTCCCTTACAGTCTTCATCTCAATGGAACAAATGAAAAACAAGGAAATAACTGCAGCTCCATGGGCAAGTCAACACCACCCTACTGACCTAGCAACATGTGTCTTTCATAGCATATTACACATTAGCAGGATTAAGGGATTAAGATTTTGCCCTTCTTCTGATGCCAGAGTAGCACAAGCATGTGAAGCAGAAGCCAGCTCTGTGTGCTTTATTCCAGCTGAGAGCTTTTCATCAACAGAAAATCTCTGCTTATTAATTACAGCTGGCATCTGGCTCCTTTACATCACCTGAGGAGTAAAAGATGTCAGATCAGTGCAGAGATCTGTCCTTTCATGCAGTAGTTAGTGAAACCAATAATACAGGATATAGCAGATAATTATTACATGCTGTATGTGTAATACTTGAATAAATTAATGATATGAATCACAACATTAAGTGTCACTAGAAATGATGGATGGAAATACATAGACTAACACAAGAAAAAAAGAACACCTTAAATTTTCCATTAATTTCAAGTATGTTTACATCTTAATTTTCCTTGAGTAATATAGCTGCAAATAACGAGACAGATATGAAAATGGTTTTTATGAAGGGTGGTGGGGTTTTTGCTTGCTTCTTTCGCTTCCAAAAATTGATTTGTTACAAAAGGACACTTGTTTCACCAAAAAGCATGTTCTCTAAATCCACTAGGATTAATCCAGTGTAAACATTCAGCTGGCATTTTTGGAGGACCATACTCTGTGCAGAGGTTATTCGGTTTTCCTCTTCATACTACTTGCACTTTATGAAAAAATAAAAGGTACTAAAAATCTCTCTGTAGTTGTCTGCAGGCAGATGAAGTTTCAACTATGTAAAGTAATTGAAGATGTGAAATTGGCTGATGTATATTTACTCCTTTTCTGAGTAATTCAGAAATGTATAGAATTACACAGAACAACATAGGCCCATAGACAGATCCCTGTGAGACTTCATGAGTGACTTTATCATGAACATTCATAATTTATTATCCCTCTTTAAAAGGTATATCAATTATTTTTAAACCATCATTGGAAAATCCTAATGACCCTATCAGCTATCTTTTAAACGTATCCACATTAGGGAACAGCAAATTAAAACTTAATGTATATGGTTTTCTCCTTGGCAACTTCATGAGGGGAAACAGGAGGGTACTGGGAGTATTTAACCACAATTCCATTAAATGTAGGTCTTGTCTCTTTCAATTAGCACAAGTAATCACATATTCAGTAAAGTTTTAAAATAGGCATTCAGCATAGCATCATTTTGAAAGAGATGTGCAAAATCTTCTATATGACTAGAATTCAACAGATTACACAAGCACTGCAGCTTTACAGCTGGTTCTCCAGGCACCCATTACATTTTGTGAGCTGTTTGTACTGTAGCTTTTGATATTCTTAAAGGATTGACGGCATCCATTTACTTTCAAATAAGGTCGTTTTCAATTTAGCAGCATTCAGCAACCTGCAAATCTGAGTCTGCAAGGCCCTCTTAAGAATATCACTTTCAGAGGACGGATGTTTTCCAGGTGGTTTTGCAGAGAACCATGAAATGCAGCTGCCACAAAACCTTTGATGAGACATAAGTAGAACAACATCAAAAGTGCACTTTTTGAGCAAATACATGAAAGCACAAAACTAGCTGACAGCATCACATCACAGAACGCATTTGAACTTGCAGACAGAAACCAAGAGGAAAGACTATTTCTCTGACCATTACTTGGAGCATGGCCTACACAGCATAAAAACACAGAAATTGCATCATTATGTAGTCAGACACTGCAAGAAATAAACAAGACTTTTAAATTGAAATAGATGAGAAATAGAAATATATACATGGTAAAAAAAATGTGCCCAGTATAGTACCTCATGCTAATGTCCTCACAAAACACATTTCACTGCAAATAACAAGGTACATAAACAAAACTCACAGATGTAACTGTCCCCCAGGTTTCACTCAGCCTGCTAAGAGGTACCTCAGCTGGTACCAGTGCTTAGTAAAGCCTAAGGCAGGCACTGATGTTTACACTCATTTATTCCTTTCCTTAAAGAAACAGCCCCATCTTTCATCAACCACCTCATAAATAAAGCACTGACCG
The DNA here is from genome assembly GCF_905368555.1 of Meleagris gallopavo. Classification (NCBI taxonomy): domain Eukaryota; kingdom Metazoa; phylum Chordata; class Aves; order Galliformes; family Phasianidae; genus Meleagris; species Meleagris gallopavo. Next base: position 7,092,687 of record NC_139417.1, on the reverse strand, counting down.
TTATACAAATTCAGTTCTCTAGTAAAAAATAATTTTTATTCTGTTTCAATATGATTACATTCCTAGCATATTTTTTTATATCCTGTATAATTGCACTAAGATGACAAAGGTTAGAAAACAAAGCCACCTTTACGACATCCCTATGTATACTTCAAACCAGTAGACTTGTCTTAATTATGTGCAAAGACTAGATAATCTTGGATGAAATTAAAAGATGCCTGTTGCTGAAGAAAACAGTACTGAGACCATCACTGAAGGTGGTACTATTGAGAACACATTCACATATTTAAGACCCTGTGCAAGACTGGGAGTGAAAATATTTTAAAATTGCTGCCTTTACTCAGTCATCTTACCACTGAATTCTTTATTGAATTATAATTTATCAGTCTTGATTTTGCCCAACATCTAGAACCATTTTGATGAATGAGAGGAATCTGAAACAATGATTACTAGAATTCTTACAAAACTTGACTCCTTACAAAAAAGGACAAAAAGGAATTCACTTATTAATGAATTCCTGGCTAATAAAAGGAGAGAGTTCCTGCTATGGTAGCCACAACAGACCTTCCATGTCAAAGATCTAGATGTAAAGTCTTCCATCTTAATTAAACTAAAATAAGCAGTATATTTTGTTACTTTATTTAAGGAGCAGTGTTTCCATTCATACCCATTATAACAACATATATAACCTAACTACAAAACGTGTCTAAGCTGACACATTGTACATATCAGCTGAAGAGAACTCCTTGCATTTTTTGAAGTGTTATTTATTTTTCTGGTTAAATCCAAGAGCAAGAGATTTGAATTAAAGTTTAGCAACTGCCTCCAACAGATGTAAGCTGAATCCATGGTAAGCAGATATTTAGTCAGCTCAACAGCTATGCCACTGCTAGAACTAGCCTTGATTGCAGCACTTACTGTATTCTCATGAGCACACGCTGCACAAACTTGGATAGAATTCATGGATTGTAGAAACCTATTTTTCCTTACTGAAGTCTAGAAAGATGTCCGAAACAAGAAGGCTGAGCTGCTTATTCTAATAATTTCTTGTCATATTTGAATTGAATGTTTTTAGATTAGCAGATAATCTATATCTGAACATTTAAAAGATTTTTATACTATGAAAAGTTCCTTCAAAGACAATCCATGGAGATTTAATATTGCTGGTCATCCTAAAACAAATCTGAAGCAGAAGGAAGGAGCAAGTCTATCTAAATATTGGCATGGAATTACGATCAGGAGAAATACTTTTCTTAAAATTAGAGTGTTTTAGACATTTTTTCTAATATCTGGATATTTTGTGTATTTCTACTTTAATGTTGCATTATTCACATTTGCTCTTCAGTATCACAGTGGTTTTGAGTGCAGTCCTCCTGCTCCACTAAATTCCCTTGCTATTTTGCAGTGAAAAACCAATCTTACTGGACTCAGAAAAGCAAAAAGGTTTAATTTCAGTGCCATTAACAGACTCATCCCTTGCTAAACATTATTAAGAATAAAGAAATTTCAGCTCTGTTATTTGGCAAGAATACCTTCCAATAAAATCAAGATGAACAAGTTCAGTATGCGAAGTAACCTACTAATTCACACAGTCTTGGCAGAGTTTCCATAACTCTTTCCCTTCTATTGTCACTCTTTTCAGGTACCTGGCAAAATTCTTGACAACACATAATGGTTTCCAGCCATTCACAACTTTCTCTCTGGTCTAACTCATTCACTTCTGCTTCCCCATTTCATGGCTCTTAAGAACGCTCCCTAGAGAAAAGGTCTCACACTAGATTTTGCATGCATATCCCTTTGCCCTTGCCTATACAGTTTTCCTCCTTGGTCTCTTAGAAGCTCATCTGGAACCTCTAAAATATTTGCTGAGATTCCACTGTTGGTTTGTTATGATCAGCTTCCATCGCAGTGATACTTCAGTCTACAAGACATTAAGGAACAAATATTTTGGAAGGTTTAACTAAATCTTGCTATTAGTGAAACATTTCCATATGATTAACTTTTCCAAGCTGTTACACTCACACAGATATATGTACATACACATATATACACATGTATATTCAGCTGATACAATAGGATCTCTACTTTATGCCTCCTATATCTGATATTATTTCTGTCATCTATAAAGTGCTTATGAAACACTGGCATCTTACACAAACGTTTTTGCAAGCCAAACACTGTCACATTTAATAAGTGATGACTAAAGGCAGTGAAGACATAGCCTTTACGCAAAGGCTGCAAAGTAGCATAGAAGTGCAGCAATGCAATTCAGAGTCACATTCAGAAGGATGGCTTCAGTCGTTATTCTAAGATTGTCCCTTATCAGAAAAAGGTCTGATTATAGTCAGTATCATAACTCAACCTGACTCCAGAAAGCCATTTGTAAAGTAATTTGATGAGCACAGGACTTTATTCCTCGTTGCTATAGGATATTTACACTTCAAAGATGCCCAACTGGAAGCAGCTTAAAATATATAATGTTCTTTTGACATCTGCCACACACATTTCAGAGCAGTCCTTTCCAACAACACATTCTCATGAATCATCTACTGAAAATCTACCACATGTACCAAAGAGATAGTGATAATGCAAACTTGACAGTTTTTTGGATGTTACACTGATGAAACCAGGCAATATGTTGTCACAAGTCCAAGCACCTACAGGGAAGGAGACTGCATGATACAGTTGAATTTCATCTGTAATACAGTTATTTGGATTTTTCCACCTGATAAATGAAATAATTCATTTTACTTCTCATTCCATACTAGGTTAGCAACTGAGTTAGCACTGACTATATTAAAAAACTTCAGTTTGTTCAACAACAAAGGACAGTAACAAAGACACTTGGAATAAAGAAGATATAAACAGATATACCCTCTCTTCAGTGGCTATCATCTGTCTGCTAAGTACTGAAGCACCCAAGAGAGTTTGGGTTGTATGCAAACAATTTCAAATTTTCTAGTGGAAATCCTTTAAGTAATGTCAGGCCATAGCACAAAAATCTCTGCATTGAGCTAGGCAGCCAATTCAATACCCTGCCTCCAAAAGATACCAAGAGTGGGTCTAAATAATAACTTGGAATGATCCTTCCAAAGTATACTCTCTCAGACTCCACTAGTTTGCAGCTCAGACATCTTGATCCAGAAGTGATATCTTTATGCTTTCTCACCCAGAAAAATCACCACAATTTACAGCTTATTTTTTTCATTCACATAAAAACCTACAATACAACGGGAAAAGGACTGCACAGCCTCATAGTTTGGTAAAAGTCACACACTTTATAACCTGTCACTTGCTACTTCATTATACGCTTGCAATTCTTGGAGTACAGGAACAGCTTTGTTCCTTGTTGACTTCTCCACGCTACTGAACTCTCTCATCTCTCTTCAATTGTCTTATCAAAGCTGAAGAGTCCTATAGCTGTTCCTTATACAAAACCACTTCCATACCTGTAAACATCACTGAAACCAACTTCTGCATTTCATTATGCATTCTCATTATGCTACATCATTTTGGATGTAGGACAACTTGAACTGCACATTGTTCAAGACACATGTATTTTCATACAGAGGCATTATAACTTCCATAGTTACTTCCCTAACTTTTTCATTTTCCCCCCCAACACTGTCAAGCTTCAAGCCAATATTTTTATAGAGTTATCTATAGTAATAGTTAGAACAGTGTCCTTTACAGTATGGCATTCAGGTCAAAGAATATACTGAACTGTATATCTCTATACCTTCACTTGCTACTCCATTAATTCACATACTGAATATCCTGATTGAAAGTTTGCTAACAACGAAGCAAAACCAGCAAGTACTCAGAAAGAGAAACCTGATTTGTTTGCCCTGCTAGACACTGGTGATTATGTACAGAAAGAAGACAAAGCTTGGAAACAAGTGTACACTGACTGACTGTCATGAAAGTGATGGTCCTTCACAGAACTTTATGGCTAAAGAAAAAAACAAAAACATTAGAAGTACTGCAAAGATACATGAAAGGATGTCCTATATAAAACACTCAAGGAGTGTTAACAGATGTTCAATTAGAGACAGACTTGTCCATTATTGCCCTTATAGTAAGAAGGTTTGATCTCCATAAACATTCAGCAAGCATCAATGAATATCAATAGGTAGCATTTTTTTCTCCACGAAGAGGAATTGAATTCCATTCATTTGATTCATACACACTTCCACATCTGATGTCATTTTGTCAGACTGTCCCTCTACTGCTATCTGTTATGCAACATCAAAATGTAATGAGATATTGATGGGAAAATTCAGTCTCTACTGCCATACCACCAACATCCACCGCTGACGTTGGAGGCCAATCTAATAACATAGAAGGCATTACTTTTGGATCACACGTTACTTCTCTGCATTGTATTTAGCAGTGATTTACTTTGCTCTGTACACTTCAAAGTTGAAAAACAGACTCACAAGTAAGATACACTAGCAGTAGTAAAGCAGTAAAGGTTTTGGAATTAATGCAAGGAAAGGAATTGTTTCTTTGGACACCTTTTTGAATTGAACATTTAGCATATTTAAGTAAATTAAAGCTGGGAGCTCTAGAGCTTACACAAGAGAAGTTCAGTTATCAAAAGATCTTTATCCAGCTGTTCACTGCATCTCCTTGAGAAACTGCAGGAAATCAAACTATCAGTTTGTCCCAATAATTGAAACAAGTGATAATAACACCATTATCAGCTCTTCCACCAAAAGGAATGACACTAACTGCAGTTAGTTCTTCAACTGCACGCTCTACCAGATTATAGCATGTACTACACACAAATTATTGATCAGTAATTTGGAGATGATTCCTGCAGTGTGAACCTGTTGTACAAAAGTCACAGGATACAGTTAGATAAGTAATGCCATGGATGACTTGCACATTTAATAAATAACTGCATCACTATCCTTGAGAGTACGAAACTGTACCTACCAAATCAGTGAATGCACATTCATTAACTACAGATTGAAATATACAAAAAATTGTGGCTTTTATATCTGTTTTAGCAGAGGAGAATAGTATAAAGAGTCATTTTTCAGTGAAAATAAGTTATTCATGTTTGAAATGTATATCTAACATACTGTAAGTGACTCATGTTACATCTAAAATGATTTCATGAAAGAGTATCATTACAACAAACCTTCTCAAACAATACTAAGGGCTGACAGTTTTGACCTGCCTCATTGATTACTCTATCATTTGCTCTGTAATGGAAATTTTTAAAATATAGCCCACAAGTAGCAGGGTCTTTTGTATTCATACACTTGCAGATAAGTATTTCTGACACGAATTTATACTTTCTATTTTAGCAGTTGGGGCTAGTTTTTGTTTGGGTCTTGTGATGACTTTGATGTGCTTTTGCAATGAAGTCTGTAATACTGCAAGAGAAAATGTAACAATGAAATACCGTTGCTCCACAAAATTCTGAAGTCCCAAAAAGCACATAAAAATCCATTATATGTAATAATACGCAACTGAAATCTATGCAGGGCAAGCCATGCCATGGGATAAGTCTTCACTATGAATGAAAAAATTAAAAAAAAAATCAATTTATTAACTGTAAAAATCAACCAACTATCACAAGGTATATTTGATTTTTTTCATGCTAGACCACTCCTGCTAATTTGCTGGAAACCCATTACAGACATAGCATTGGCTTTATTTTATTTTTCCTACCTGAAACTGATTTATAATAAGTTTTCCTTCCTTGCTGTAAAGGTCAAATATGGATTATCAGTGAAAGCTTGAGAAATATCTATTTCTCAGAATTTTCTGAGTGTTTCACAGAAAGTAACAGCATATACAGAAGCATCCTGGAAAAGAACCCATGGTTTCCACATAAGAATAAGCACTAAGAGAAGCAAAAAAGGTGGTTATTTTCAGTGCCTAGTGTCACCATAATTTCACATGTCAGTTACTGATAATTATGTTAGTTACCTATACATATATATTGATATTTATACTGTACTTTCATGCCATTTATTCAATCTAGGTCTTGCATGACAACTATTAATCTCCAGACATACCAGTATATTTAAACTGCATTTTGCCTTAGATTATAAAGTGCTAGCTATAGCTGCAAAGCAAGCAAATTCCCTAAGACATGGTCTTCATGATGACAGAACAATGAATGCAAATAGTACTCTTATGTAAGATTTCATATTTTGTCCATTTTTAAGGTACAGTTATTGTTTACTAATCTGAAACATTATGACTGTTTTATTCTGCTTATAAGCTACTTACACCTTAACTTAAATGCAGCTGCTCGAAGTTCTTTTTAAGAAGATAATAAAAGCGATGTATTGGAGCAAGAACCAAAGCACTGTTGCATAATTTGTAAAACTCAGGTTTTCCTTTAGTGTCATGTTTATAATTGGATTATAGGTTCTTCATATTTGTCCAGTGCCCCAGTAGTGAATTAGCATCAGCCAATAGATGCCCATGAAATCCTTGCCATAGCACACTGACTTTGTTGTTACTGAATGACAGTGACTGCCTCCAAATAAAATTAACTGCTCTTCAAATTGTCTAAGCTGACAACAAACACTTAGATTCTGTATTATAAATAATACAACAGTGTTAAGAATAGCAGTTTAAAAAGCTTGGTTTAAGAATCTCAATTTATTATATATGGGTAGTTATCTCCTTAAAAACAATCTCTTTCAACCTTCAGATTTATTTTCCCCCCTCCCAGTTTGCATGACTTCCATCTGAAATATTTGAAATTTGGATGTTAGGAGTCATTTTCCCTCTGCTCAAAGAGCTAAAGTTTCTTATCCTCAGAGAGCTCTATTTTTCTTGAGAAACTAATGAGCTCATTTATGAAAATGTATAATACTCAAAATTCGGGTAGTTGTTCACTTAAGCTGAAGAAAATGCTATCTAAAGGCCTTGGGATAACTGCTGTCTGCATCATACTTCTTACCTCCCTGAATTTGTATAACACATCACAGATTTTTGAGTAAAAGCAGGTTGATACCACTTTGTCTTGGAGAGGTGTGCTTTAAAAATCATTCCTCTACTTTTACCCAAAAGGGAAGCTCACAGTACTTTCACAGAAGTCTTTTTTCCTCTTGCATCAGTGGAAGATTTCACAGGATCCCTTGTGTTGATAAGCATCTCCCCACTTCTCTCTCTATCAGTCACAACAGGTACATCAAAAAAATTGAAAGTCAGAATTCAGTTTTCACAGGAAAAGCAGGACTTCTAAGGAGCTGAGTCATTTCTAACTCTTTCCATTGATGCTGCATGGGAAAGCCTTTGTTTCCTTTAAAGGCATCGTAAAGCTTCAGAAAGATTTGAATACCAATTATCTGAATAAACTAAATAGGCTATACACTGATAGGCTCCAGTGTATCGCCTAATGACCAGAGGTCACTGCCCAGACTACTAAACTTTGAACTGAACTGTGAAAGTAGCTGTAGTTCTCATTAAGTACTGTGGGAGTGATGACCACCTAGATTTTCAGATGAAAAGTACATTTTTCTCCATTTAACTACATGGAAAAGGGGATATCCAAAGAATATTTGCTATGTGGCAAATATTCCATAGAATGTGGAATTTGGGAGATTTGGTTAGTATTGGAGATAGATGCAAAGATAGAAGAATAAATATACCAAAAATCTATTTTCTGATGTATTTTGCCCAGAACAGGTCCAATTCTGTGACAAGGAAATGGACTATTAGTTCATTAAAAGAGAAGCATTTTTAAACACTATATACTCTTGATTCCAATTCTGTAAAAAATTTTAAGTGTCCAAGGTGTAAGAAATTTTCCTCCTTTCCACTCTCCAAAACCATAGAACACAAAGAAAATATGTTGGGAAGGAATTTTGAGAACTATATGGCTACGTGATTAATCAAAGAGCTGATGGACAGTACACTTTAAAAAAAAACACATTTAAAAAGTAAAGGTCATCCCAAATTTAAAACCGAAGCTAAGCTGCACATCAGAAAAGGACTATTGCCAGAAGTATAGATGAGAGTTTACAATATGGAATCTGTGGAACCCATCTGGGTAGCGTATGAGAAAAACCTCATTCTTCTTCAGTATGCATCAAGTCAGATCATTCTGCTGAACTGTGAAAGTTCACTCTTTGGTTTATTTCTAGATATAAACTACTACAGACATACGCTATCAAAGGCTTCCAAGAGCAAAAAAAAAAAAAAATCAGGTTTAGAGCAGAGAGTTTATTAAGGTAATGTAGTTTATGCTGTGCATCAGAGTAGAAAGTGGAAAAAGAAGCTGATCTCTATCTAAAACTACTATAATTTTTCCAAAATATATGTTAGGGAATGAAGCAGCTATGAAAGAAGTTAATACAATCTACTGCTCCACACCGGGAGACAGCAACAATTTTGTATTCAATTCATTCTGACCCCACAGGGGTTGGAATTCAGCATAATTAGACATCTACATGATTTTCTACACACAGAACATGAACTGGGAAAGGACTTAATAGAGCATTCACCAGTCCACTCTAGTTCTGTTTGAGCACTCTTTTTGCTATTTGCTATGAACGATCAGTCTATTCTGATTTCTATGAAGATACATACAAGGTTTTAATAGAAAGCCAGCAGACCAAAATTGACAGCCAGAAGTGCTCTCTATTATTACCCCTGAAAATCATTCCAGGCCTAATAACTCAGGTACTATTTTGTTGTTCCACTGCAGAGCAAACTACACAAACTGTGGCTTACTTACATACTTCCTACAGCTCCCCTCCCCACAAGGTCCCTATGCACAATCTGCTAGCTGCAAACTGTCTGTGCTCCCACATGGTAAAAGCTTTGTGCGTCCTTTCCCATATTCCTGTTGAATTCCCCTGCTCTCATCCTCTTCACATTGCAAGGGAACCTCATGATCTCCACGGTAACCTTTTGGCCCATTCCTCTGACTCTGTTGTTAATTTCCCTATTTCTTTCAGATGAGAGGAGTACAAGTTTTTGGAGCTTGTGCTTTCGCATCATTAAGTTAAGAACTCCCACCTTAGAGTAATGAATATATTCTAACCTTAGCAGAAATGGGTTTACAGACTAATTTCCACTCTAGTTCCTAAGACTTTTACACGTGTCATGGTGGGTGGACTTAAACCCTTGAGATTTCTGTATCTGATCTCAGTTGGGAGATTTTTAATAAAGTAACAGGGATGTGTATTCCATGTTTGTGGAATTTTTTAGGAATTACTTCAAACATACAATACATATTCTCCCCGCCTTAACTTCAAAAGAAGTCCAAGTACTTATTCTCCTAAGAGCAAATAGATGCATATTTGAAACTAAGATTTCAATTCAGACATTTCTTACTCTTGTTCTCACATATGAAAGATGAGAGTGGTGCTTGACTGATGCTTATGTTAATGAAGAGATGCATTTCTTTCCTTACAGTAAGTCCCTAGCATAAGGATGTTTTTGTACATATAAGTCCACTTCCTTTATCAAATATACTTGAAATAAGATTAGAAACCACTACACCAAGTGCTACTTGAATAACTGTTTCTGTAGGTTCATTACTGTGTAAAGGACCTCAGAATCATTCCCCAAGTCCTGTAGAACGAAATCCACTTACAGGGATCCCTGAAGATCTCTAAACAAAATCTATTTTCCAACAATGGACTAATTTTCTCTATGGTTTTTGCCACAATTTAAGTTATTTCTTTAAAAAAGTTTCACATATTTATAAATCTTCTTACTGTTGACTCACTGAGCACCTTCAGATACCCCTTATATCCTTTTCCAGCCATTCTCAATTGTTCCCACTAAATAGCCAGCCTTGAGTAATCTTTTGAATAAGAAATTTTGAGAATTATTTGATGACTTTTTCTGAATTATCTTGAAATATCCTTTACAGAATGTATAGGCAGCTTTCTCTTTTATTTCAGACAGACTGAAAAGTCACCTAAAGGAACATCCATCAGGAAAGTAAACAAACATCAACTTTCCCCTGCAAACACACACACCCACCCACCCCTGGCTAACCACCAACAGGTTCACAAATTATGGACCTAGAGACTCTTGCTACCATTTCAGTAGGAGTTATAAGTGACTAAGGGATATAGGATTGATTTTTCCCCCCCTTACTGGCTCAGTTCCTAGTACAAGAAACAGCTGAGTAATATCTTGAGAATTAAAGAAGCATTAATATACTCTGTGATTCAAGTGAATGGTAAGCATCAGTATCTTACCTAAATAAGGTAAATGCAGTAGGGAGAACATGATGACAGTGTTAAAGTTAATGATCCAGTGTAATAGTATTTAAAATAGATTTGACACTAGCTTAATCATGTTAATTGCTACATTGGACAACTGAAGAACAGTGAATACACTGTCCCTGAATGTCCCGACACAGCATCTTGTCTGTTATCTTACAGGTGCAGTGACTTTCATGATCTTCAGGTAACCAGAACTTCAAGAGCACTTAGTTTGCCCTGCTACATCAGCTAACTGTGAATTATTAAACTGAATAGTCCTCTTTTTCTATTCTGTTTTTAAATACTCAGTAAAGTATCCTTAAAAAGCAATCTGCCTCTTTCCTAATCACAGCAGTACTGGCCAAGGATATTTCCAAGGAGAGGAAAATGTCATCCAGTGCTACTGCTCTAGGATAGCTGGCACTCTGCTTAAAAATATGTACTTCTAGTTCTTTCAGGATGACACTTTTGAGGTTTGACAGAAGGCACCAGCAGCCGTTCCTGAGGAAGTAACCCCATGCACACCTCAGCTCTGTCGCAGTCAAAGCAGTCTGGGAGTTTCACACATTCTTTTTAGTGTGTAGTTTCAAGATGATTTTGTGCAATTATACTGTGGTTCCAGAGCAGCTTATTAATGATTAATACTGCAGCCTCACACTGCTCACAGCCAGCTGAAGAGCCGGATGTTTTCTAGTAGTCTCAGACTAAGTATATAAATAAATTCATAGTCCCATATCTTCTCCTTCCCCAAGACTACCTAGCTCTCCTGAGACTTCAAACAACACGTGGCAGTTCCCACAATTCCTTCAGAGACCCAGAAACAAAAGAATGAGATCAATGAGAAAAAAAAGAAGATAAATAGTGCTGCCCTCCATGCAACCATGGAAAAGACTTGGTAGTTCTGAACTATACCAGAATACTATAAAATAAAAACAGATCATGTCTGACAGCACTCAGAACTCATTTAGTTAATAATAATAAAGATTTCTCAATCAGGAGATGTGCCAGGAAAGTCTGAAAGAGACTTCACATAACCTGTTACCACAGCCTTTAGGTATACAAAGCACGATCCTTCACAGAATGAAGAGAGGTAAGGATTAGAATCAAATTTCTCCTGATAAAATGAACAGATTCAAATGAAAATAAGACAGACATATACTAATAACAACATACATAAGATAATTAAACAGGTAGTTTTGGAGAATAAAGAGGAAACTTTAGCCTTTTTAATTAGATAAAGGTTTGCTTGGAAAAGAAAAACCTTATTTGCTGATTTCTTTAGCATGTTCGCTGCATTAGATGGAGCCAGTACATTTCAAAAAGGAAATTTGTATTTGTTTAGACCTCAAGGGGCACTAAAAACTAGAACTAAACCCAAGAAGAAAAAACAATAGTTATCTTTCATGTCAAGTTCCAGATTCTGCTTTATTTTACCTCTTTCTCCATAAAGGCAGTTAAGATTGTATAAAGGACTACCCATAGATTGCTTGAGAAGCCTTTTGATTGTATCCAAGGTCACAGACTTGAAGTAGGCCACACATCTTCCAGATTTTTTTCTGCTTACACTATCATATTATGTTTTTGCAAGCATTCTCTCTTAAAGGAAAGAATCTGCTGTCAGCAAGTGCACTATTTTCTGCTAAGTCATTCCACCACCTTGCAACGACATTTGAAAACATAAAGCTGATTTATAACAACATTTTACAACTAGTGCAGCATTTTGTTGTAAGTGAGATGAGCACAATACATCAATATGCAAAGAGTAGGAAAGGTGCTGCAAAAGCACTGGCACCAATCTTTAGAATTTCAGAGTCACAGCAGGCTCAGGAGTTCAAAGTCCCTCATGATTTTGGAAAAACACATTCTGATGAGAGAATGATCAAAGCTTAAGAGCTCTGTAAAGACTCTACCTGAAGAACTCTGAATTAGAACAATTACACTGACTTCATAATATAGAGAAAACTGCGTGTAACATGTGTAATAACTTCTTCAGCCAAGAGAGATCTATCTTTTCCTTGTACAAGCCAGTAAAAGTCACAACACTGTCTCACAGAAATCATTCCAGTTACTCATGGAGGCTTAAAGAGCCATACAGACATTTACTTCAAAGGAAGTGCCCACAGACTTCAGAGGAATAACTTAGCATGAGGTGAGACTTCAGTGCCATTCACAGCAGTAGAGGATATAAGTAGCTGTACCATAGACATTAACACTTATGCATAAAGCCCTTTCATTCTGCCTTGTTTCTGTTTTATTTCTTAACCCAACTATTTCATTCTTACCAATTGCTACTGCAGGTGCCATAAGTTATCAGAGGAATGAATAATTTGGAGGGCATTCATTATTACAGATAATGCATTGCAAAGAATACCCACACTGTACAGTCAATTGACAGAAGTTTAAGGAAGGGCAAGAAAAAAACCCACAATTTCCAGAAAGATGTAAAGAAATTCATTTTATCTTGTTTTATACTGAAGTGCTGAGATGACTATCAGTTCCAACAATACAAAGTCTCTACAACAAGAACCACAGTACAAAATTAAAGTTTTTCCCCCTCACATTTAATATCTATCAAGTCTATTCTGAAGCTATTATATTACCAGAGAACCAGCTGCACAGAGGGAAAGTTTGCATGATGAAATAGAGAGGACTGCAATCCCTCTTCTGTCCCTTTTAATTTTGGTTTTTCAAATGATGAGAGAAACTCAGGTGGAAAGATATGCTCTGCATGTCTGCCCATGTGGCAGAGAGGAAAATGTAATTGATTATTCTTATTAAGGAAATGGGTTTTTGCCAGAAGCATCAAGTTTATTCAGTTTCATCCTTAAAATGTAATATACAGCATAGTTAAATATTCTAACTTCATTTCATACATAGCTTGAACTGACCATAAGCATTTCAACAATCACAAAAATGAAGAGTGCAATATCAACTTAATTAGAAAATTAATGGAAAGAGAGGGAAGGATGCTGTAATCAGGAATCTGGATCTTTAAGTACTGATAATCTGTACACTATCACCACTTCTGCCTGTAAAAGCTGCCTCAAGATCATCAAAAGGGAATCGTGGATAGAAAAAGGCAGATATACTCAGCATAAAGAGACTCAAACAATGGTTTTGGAGAGCAAAATTCTGCCTTCCAGTTTTTCTTGTAGATCAGTTTTAAAGAACAGATCTCTGTGAATGATCGTTCTCTGCAGAAATACTACCTTGTGGGTACCCAAATGCTAGATATGTTATTAATGTAGGATTTGCAAGTGTACCAGACTCTGCTCAAGCTAATGTTCAGGAAAGATACAGAACAACACAAGCAATTTACCCAATGAAAGAGGTCTTCAGATTTTGCATTATTGGTTAAAAAAAGTCTATGAATAGACATTTATGGTTGTGCCCCCAGAGTATATGTGATTTTCATTAGTATAGCAGGAATGTACTACTAGCTATACAAATTAGGTAGTTTAGTATCAAATGATACAATTTGCATGCAAAAGCATAGATTGCATATGCTACTAAAATCTCATTTTATTAAGTGTAGTGTTGTAGTCATGTGTCATCTTAAAAACAGCTATAGGAAATAAGCCTTTAAGCAAAGAAAAAGAAAGCAAGTCAAATCAACATAGTGCTGTCAAGCAAAGAAATACATCTGCAAATTGAAGGCAACAGTGTCACTTTCGAGGCACAGACAGCTACTAACTCAAAGTAACAAAAAGAAAGTTAAGAAGCTATTACTGAAGTATCTGTCTCTCTGGGACAGCTATAATTGGCAAAAGAAAGCAACCTGACAAAACATAGCTCACTGGTTCCAGAATTTAGATTACGCCTTGCAGCATTAAACAAGTGAAGTCAGATGGGGCCACTCACATTGCAGCAGGACAGTGAGAGATGGCCAAAACTACTCACATATATATATATATATTTCAAGAGGAGAATCTGTAATCTGTAAACAAGTACTTTCTAAAGCCTATTAGTCTAATAATGCACTGTTATCTACTACAAATTCAATGATTTGGAAGCTTCCTTCATACCATTTTAGTTCTCATTTCTCTGTTCAGCACAGCAGTGATTCATGTACCTGGCTAACAGCCTAGAAGAAAATCTTCTAACATTAAGGATGAAGACGACTGAATGAATCTTTTTGAAACTGAAAAATAGGCAGAACAGGGAGCCAAAATATTCCAGGTGGAACTAAAAGCAAAAAGGAATCGTATCTTTACCCTTTCTCTCTCCTTCTTAATGATTCAAAAGTTGTAACAGCTTGAAGGGATCAGTAAGGATTTTCAAGATAAGGAAACACTCAATAGAACTTGGTTACCAACCGACTCCTGCTTATCTTGCTGCCACACACCTAGGGATCTTCTGCTTGGTGAAGAGCAGCAATATCTCAGGCTGGCACCCTTGTTCTTTGTGTACTCTGGCAGCTGTACGGAGATTCAAATACTGATCACTTTCCCTTTTTTACAAGTTGGGAAAGTGCTGGGTAAAGGCTGGCCTAGAGCCTTGTTGCAGATGGGAAACGCTCAGGAATATTTTCTTCATGAGTCACACCCAACTAAAACTCTTTACAAATGACATCCAATATCATTTGGAGAATTTCTAATAGATTACATAGCCTGGCTATCCTGACAGTATCAACATCAATTGATTGAAGAAGCAGGTTAATCCCAACTAATAAGAATCAGGTGCATTTTTGTTCAAAATGCTTACATTTTCACATCTGCACTTGACTTCATTCATAAGATTGACTTGAACTGATGCTTAGTGCTGCTGATTAGAACTGAATCTTACATTACTTCTCCTTAGAAAGAAGTTAGACAAACACTCCTATGATAGCACATGGGAACTTTATTAATGATGAAAAAAGTTACAGGCTTTGTCATTCATTTGCTAACTAACTTTGAGGAAACAAGTTTTACTTACGGTAGACCTACCTGATGCTTATTTTTCCTACCTACTGTAGGTAAAAAGAAAAATATTGAACATACCTATGTTATGCTTCCAATTTATTTTTTTAATATGCATTTTACTACCATTTTGGATGCTGAAATATTTCTGTAAATGTTTGTGTGTTGCCTTGCTTTTTAACTATCTACATTCATCCTACTGCTGTCACATTTTCATTTGTTTGAAATAGCCACAAGTGGTAACAAAAATAGGATTTTGCAAGCACACATCAGAGTTCTTGGTCTCTCTCATCTGACATAAAACAAGATAAAAAAAGCACACAGAAATATATGTGCAAGTATACTGCACTAAGCAAAAAGTCTTCAATGTCAAAAGATATAGTAGAAGTTAATTATGCATCCAGAAGGAAATTTGAACCTGTTTCCACAGTATCTTTCCCTTTGTCATCTATAATATATACAGAAGAAGTTTGTAGGGTCTTGACTTAAGCTGGGAAACATGACCCTCTAGCAAACTCCCAAAATAATTTATCTATATAATCAACACCATTTCTTAATCTAGTAAGAATTTGACACTTACACTTGACAAGTTTCTAGCAGATTAGCAATTTTTATGTAAGGCAGAAGCCAAACATATTACGACCAACTCGATAGAAAATTTGCGCTGTGATTTAAGAAAGCAGTTCTTGTTATTTGACACGCTGCCACCTAACGGCTATTCGAAGTATCAGCACCACTCAATGTTCCCGAGTGAATGGGATGCCTTTTTTTCCACTACTGCTCCTGCAGTTTGGCCACTTACAGACTACATCTGCAGGCAACACGTAGCAGACTTTTCCCTTTGGACAGAAGAATATGGAAGCTTCTTCCTAGAATTTCAAATAACTTCAAAACCAAGGATTTCGTGTTACCCAGAGCTCAAGGCTTTGTTACCATGAAAAGTATGTAACATCACAGAAAGTTATGTGTTCCTATACAGATATGCTGTTATCTAATTAGCAAAATAAACATAAAGGCAATCTTTTGACATTACTTCAGAATATATTTGCTTTCAGACCAGTAACCATAGTAATCTTACACCAAAGCCTCATCATGTTTGTTACTCAGACACTAACAAATAGGATAATGAAAGCAGATCTCAGACACACTCTCACTGGAACACCTGGCTTCTGACCCAAGTGGGGGGAAAAACAGTTCTTAGCATGAAGAGTTTGTTTTCTTGACCTGGTTTTGTGCTTAGATCAGAGCTCCCGATTTTGCAAAACACATCTTCAAGATGAAATTTGCATGAGCTACCTTCCCCTTTAACTAAAGCCCTACAGTACAAATAAGGATATACTTGACTAAAGCAAAAAAAAAAAAAATAGAAAAAGTAGTTTTCTAATCATTTATTCAGAACTGAAGCTTATCTAAACAGATAACACGTTTAAAATTTTGACTTCAAGTCAACATTATTTTGTTCTAAGGAGAGCAGAATTTTAGCTCTTTCACACATGCACACATAACATATACATATATCTATTTCTGAAGAAAGCTGTTAAATAAAATGGAATAATGTAGCATATCACCTGAATTTCATCTTTAAAGATGCAAGGAACAGTCCACATTTGTAATTTAGTTTTGCATTTGGAAGACCTTCCTCCTTTAATACATAAAGCATTAACTGTGTATGCAGAAGGCAAGTATGACAAAACAATTCAAACTTCAATTTCGCATGTTGAAACAATTGAAAGCACAGCAATGAAAGCAGAGTAGTAAAGTCTTAGGGCACAGCAAGTGAGGACATACTCAAAGACAGCAGCCATAGACACAAAAACAAAAGAAAACAGCCACTTACCTTCAGAAGGCCACATACATACAGGGATCTCCAGCAAAATACCCTTGCCTCCACTATCAACCCTTAAATAAAGTCGGGGAAGGGGTGGATCCTGGCTCCATCCCCTCCAGTCACTCAGGTGCATTGCATTGCATGCACCTGAGCTCCCCTGGGTTGGCCCTGCCTTCCCACCAGGTGCTCAATCACTGGTTCAGGCCATGACTCAGCATTTCCACTACACATTTCCTTTTAAATTATGTGATGAGAAGAAATTCTACGGGTTAGCAAAAAAAAAAAAAAAAAACCACCACAAAAACCACCACTGTACAGCTATTTACCACTAAAAATGACGACATCTCCCTAGTTTCCACATTGCTCGTACATTAACTTTTAAAACTGAACAGTAACTGCCTGGTTTCATTTCCTAAATGAATCCAGCCATTTTGTATTTCTGTTTAGAACTTCAAAAATGCCTCCTGCTGTGTTTCAAGAGCAGGTGTACTGCTGCTGCTGTCCTCTTAACTCCCCAGCAACAGGCACCCAGACTGAAAGCACAAGGGAGGGTCAAAGAGTATCAGAGACACAGTAACAGTTGTTTCCCCAGAGCCCACCCTGGGAGGGAGTAGCTGCTGGGAGCAAGTGGCTAGGGCAGGGCAGCCACCATTAAATAGTTTCAACCAGAGCTTTTGTCTCCATATGCTTCATCAGCAGCACCATAGAGCTTAAAGGCACAAGTAATTCCTCACATTCCTATTTTCTAGCCTGTTCTTGACACAAATACAGACCAACAGATAGTGTGCTTAATAACACTATGCTACAATTGATTTTTAACCATACCTTTTAAAAGTCACACTTTCATGTCCAAATCTCAAAGATGTACATAAATAAAAAATTAGTGCATATTTGAACAATTAAAAACTGTCACAAATGCTTACATTTTCACATATCATTTTATGTAGCGATGTATAATCAATGGATATACAGATGGTATAGTATATCCAGGAGCTTGGCTAATGTAATTATCATACTGAAGTAAGAAAAGAAAGACACTCACCCTATCCCAGGCTCGTGAAATAGACTCCAGTGAAGCAGATCTCCACAAGAGATCCTTCCCCCCGGCAGTCAGCTCTTAAATGGGTCTAGGAGAGGTGCAGCCAGGCTCCACCCCTTCCTGCAGCACAGGTGAATTGCCTCCACCTGTGCTCCCGTGGCTGACTCACTGCTCGCCTCAGGTGATTAATCAGAGGTTCAGGCCGTGATTCAGCAGCCCCGTACAAGTGGTAACTTATTTTTACTACTCTTAATTACCTGGATGTGCTGACAAAATTTATCTACACTAGGAATACAAAATGGCAAGTAATCTGAGTTCAAAAAATATATTTCTTTAATAGATATATATTGTATTGATCAAAAATACATTTCACATAGAACGTTTGTATTGTAATTATCTAAATTATGACATTGAAATGAAAAGTTAATGAAATAAACCAAGACCACCTCACATACAATTTAACCTTTTAAACATAACCATTTACTTTTTTGTTGTGTTTGTTTTGTTGTCATTTGAAAAACAAAAGATACATTGTTCCCTTCCACAGGACTAACATGTTCCTTCTGAAATTCAATACTTAAAAAGTAGGAATGAGCTGTTCAAAATGTTGTTAGAAGAGTTTGTGCAGGACAGTATCAACCGCATAAAGAGTGTAAGTTGGTGTGGAATCATTACTTGATCTTATTCATGTTTGCTACCATGTTTCTGTCTAAACTACAGTGAAAAGTTTGGACTTTACATCTGCTTGTCATAGAATCATAGAAACACAAGGTTGGAAAAGACCTATAAGGACAACAGCAGATTTTTACACAGGTAAGAGTCATTTTGTGTATGTTTTCAGCACATCGTAAAATTTACGATACCTACTTTATGACAACTTATTGCCTCTATGTTTCCATTGCCATCAGCTCTGCGTTCATGTTCTTCTTGGCAAACGTATCTACAGCTTGTGCAACAGCTCTCTAAGCATAGGTAATTTGGTAGTTGTTTCAAAGCCTGTTGAAAAAAAAAAAACAAAATCATTGAAAAGGAAGATGATGTCATTTTCACATTTTAGCACATAAACAAATGAGTGTGCACTTGACGCATACCTTCCCTTAGCACTGTTATTTCAGGATCGTTTGACAATATCTTTTTTAAGTAACACATTCCCTTTCCACACACACTTAGTATTTACACAACAATATCCCCTAACACATAGTACTAAATCTGCAATGCCTTCCGTAAATTAAAAGTACACCAATACATCTTCCATGCTTTGTATGTTTCCATTTATCTGGATTCACTCAGACTAGAAAAACGATGCTGAAGTGACTGAATTTCTGCTGCTCTTCCACACCTTCTTACTTTGTTCTGCAGTTTCTAAGCTGAAAATTTGCTATTATTTGAAAAAAATATATATGTTGCAAGCATACCTAATTAAGAAAAGGACTGGATGCTGTCCCTGAAGAATTTCAACATACGGCTTGCATTTATTTTTGCATTTATAAATTTGTGCATTTAACCACAAAGCACCCACTATTTTCTAAACCCTTTCGTTTTTCCCCATTTGTTGAATGGTGGATTAGCTAAGTCTTGTCTCAGCCACAAATCTTTTATTTTATGCACGTTTCTACAGATACTTTTCTTCCACAGTTGCTTTCGATCTAAACAGAAGAGCTCGCTGTGACGGAATAACGCCTCGAGCTCCGGCCCGCCACGAGGCAGCTGAAGGGCCGCCCGAAAGGCGGGCTGCGCGCAGCAGCACCAGGCACACGCGTCCCGCCCAGCGCCGCCGCACCGCCCACCCCGTTCCCTTCGGCCCCGTCAGCTGGAAGCGCGGAGCCTGCACTACGGCTGCGCAGCGCCCACAGCCGCCCGTTCTGGGCATGCGCGGGTGGGACGCGCACGCTCCGTAGGCAGGGGCAGGTGACGGGGCAGCGGTAGGAGGGCGCCGCGATGGTGTACATATCTAACGGTGAGCGGCGGCTGTCGGGAAGGGGCGGTAGCGTTGCAGGCAGTGGCTGCTGTGGGGTGGCTTTGTGGTCCGGCCTTGAGCAGCAGCTTCTCTTGGTGGGGCGAGGGGTGCGGGCCGGAGCTGCAGCGGACCCCTTCCCGCACCTCCAGCTCTACAACGCGTCGTCCCCGCCCTGCCCCCCCAGCCCCCCACGCTGCTCCTTGCCCGGCGTGTGTTCTTGTGCGCGCTTGTGCTCGGATGCAGCGTCTGACGCTCCACTCCAACTGTTCCAAGCACTGCGTGCTCATACTCCCTTAGGTAAACCTTTAGGCGTGGGGTGTAGTGGGTGTAGTGCTCCATCGTGTCTGGATTCGGTTTCAAGTTGTGTACTGATGTAATTCAATAAACAGTGCTGAATGTTTCCTGTCTTGCCACGTAACAGGACAAGTTCTGGATAACCGGAGCCGGGCTCCTTGGAGCTTGTCATCCATAACAGATTTCTTCTGGTCGATAGCAGACTTTGTAGTTATGTTGTAAGTAAAAAAAAAAACCCAACAAACTATTCTTTTGATGAACTTTATTTAAACTTGTCATATGTTGATGCTGATAAGTACTATCGGTAACACAGTCCCACAAAAACACTGGATTTATTCTTAGCATTCCGTAGGTACTATTCACACAGAGTTGTAGGGGCTGGAAGGACTTCTGGAGCTCCTTAAGTCCAACCCTTCTGCTAAAGCAGGTTCCCTACAGCAGGTTGCACAGGTTTCAAATATCTCCAGAGGAGAATCCACAGCTTCACCTGTTGCAGTGCTCCATCACTCCCCCAGTAAAGAAGTTTTTCCTTGAATTAATATGGAACTTCCTACGTTCAAGTTTGTGCCCATTGTTCTACTGCTGACTACCACTGACAAGGGTCTGGAAAAAAATCTATCAATGTTTTAATATGGTTACATAGTCTTGATTATGAAGCACTTGATGCACATATTTAATACAAAGTATATGAAAGCCAATACTAAAGAACTGGCAGTTCTTCCATTTCAGTAGTGCAAAAAGAAAAATTGCATGTATTTTTGTTAAGTTTCTAACAGCTGATCAAACTGAAGTATTACTTGGTGGATTTCTACAACCGACAATGGTTTCTTGCTGCATAAGAATACTCACATAGCAGTAATCTCATATGGCTT
Source organism: Meleagris gallopavo (assembly GCF_905368555.1). NCBI lineage: Eukaryota > Metazoa > Chordata > Aves > Galliformes > Phasianidae > Meleagris > Meleagris gallopavo. The sequence continues at coordinate 7,071,597 of NC_139417.1, read as the reverse complement.
CTGGAGCATACAATGAAGAATCAGAGTTCTTTTGATGTCTTCAACAGTCCTTCATCATTTTAGTTACAGTTATATTACTTGCACTTTATTTAGTGCAAGAATAATGTTCAGTTTTAAATATTTGACAATTTGGTTTCTTTGAGCTGTATTGTTAATTGGAACTGTGTTACAATTTTATAATTCTGTGTAGGAGAAAAATTGCAAAGATTAAACAACAATAATCTTGACAAGATACTATTCATTCCTAACACTACTGGTTTTTTTAGCCCACCTCTTACCTTGAAGTCCCAAAATCTAGAAGCTGTGTTTAGCCATCCATTGAATATAACTACTCCTGTTTTGTTTTTCAGCTTCCAGAGCATTATTCAACCAGATTTGAGGAGAAGAGGCTACACATCTTCCTCCTACTTAGGACAAACTGATGGAAGAGGGTATTTTTCATATTCTCAATAGTTCTGCTTATCTTTTTTCACTGCCCCAGAAAAATGTCATAATGTGGTCATGATCATAGTCACAATTTGCATCAAATCAGGTCATGTCAGAGGACTAAGATGTTTGGTGTTTTTCTGCAGCATTTTGTATGAAACTTGTTGATAACAACACATAGTTTTGAATAGCTATAGTAGCAGTACAGTTTGATACAATTTTTTAGGGCTGCATTATAGATGTTTGTCTTTAAAATTTTTGTTTTGTTAGCCTTGCTTATATGATTTGCATGAAAAAGTCACTTTGTGTTAGATTTATCTATTTTAGACAAAACACTTTATTATGTGGATATAGACATTATAGCTACTGTATTTCTTTGTTCGTAATGGACAGCCTTACCTTTTTACAAAGTTGTGTAAAAGCATCACTTGCTTTTACAAGCAGCTACAAATTTTCACATCAAACTAAACAACTTTCTAAAGGCTTTATCAACCCAATTGCTATAGTTTAGATACTATGTTTTTATATTTCTAAATTAACTGAATGCCTATTAAATAGATTTTACTTTTCTTGCTTTTTTTTTTTTTTATAGGCCTCCAGGAAATCCTCGCCGTAGAATGGGCAGAATAAATCACTGGGGTGGAGGCCCCAGTCCACCACCAATGGCTGGAGGTGGATGAGGAAGGTAATTCCTTATCTCCACTATCCTAGTTTAGGTTTTTTTTAAAAAATTTTTTTTTTATTAACTCCTAGAGATAACAGTGATAATAGAGTTTAAGGTAGAGTTGAGTGCATTATCCTACTGTAAAGCAATGGAAAACATAGCAATAATTGCAGAGTAGCAAAGTCCTAGACTGCAGCAAGTGAGGGTGTGCTCATATACAACAGCTGTACACATAGAATCAAAGAAAAAAAAAATCCACTTACACTTGGAAGGTCTCAGGTAGGTAGGGATCTCCAGCAAGATACCCTTGCCTCCACTGCCAACCCTTAAATGAGGTTGCATACAGCCTTAAATTGCATTGCATACACCTGAGCTCACCTGGGTTGGCCCTGCCTTCCCACCAGGTGCTCAATCACTGCTTAAAGCCATGATTTAGCATTTCTGCTGCACCTACTTTTACAATAGTTACCAAGACAGGAAGAATAGAAGTGGATAGATACTTTCATTAACAGGGGAAAAAAAGTGTGTGTGAAGTAGTGTAGTATAAAGTTTTGGCACAGAAGTGATGAGCTTCTAATTGTCATTACATAGAAATAAGTATACAAAGCACAGAACAGATATTTAAACATAGCTGATAAAAAATGACTTAGCACTCAGTCTTTTTTGGTTGCTAATATTAAGTCCCATCCAGATCAGTAGTAACTGAAACTTTGTTTTTTTTCTAATTGTTATTGTATTACAGATGATACTTTTTGTTTAAGGGGGATTCCTAAAAATGGAAAGAAGGAGAAGTTGTTTAAAAAAAAAAAACTACTACTAAAATACATTTTCCACTGACAGTGCGATAGCTGTGCACATCTCAAATTGTAATATAGCACGAATCAGAATTGCTTAAAAAGGGAGGAAAAACCTTTCAAAAGCCCTATCCTAACATTACATTTCTTGTTACTGCCTGATAATTGTAATTCAAAATATGAATTCTGTTTTGTTAAGATGATGGGATTTTTATCTAACTTAATGTCTATATGGTTTAATTTACTTTAAGACTTAAGTAAGCTGCTCTTTTCATGAATTATTATTCATTATTGAAACAAAAGTTGAATGGAAAATGCGCATGCAGATGATAATACCAGTGAGTCTTGTGGCAAAAACTTCATACTCAAAACCAACCATTTGGTTGGCACACTTATATTTCAGTCTCCTCAGAAAAAAAGGAATAAATGCCTCTTCATTTTTATTTTTTTTTTCCATTTGGATTAGTTTTTTTCTTTCTGAACTAGTCATGAAACCAGCAGAGACAGTGGGGAGAGCTTTTGGAGGATAATGACAGTGTGTAACCTGCTCAGGATGAGAAGTTCCAAGCTTTTGGCAGGTCTCATTTAGCTAAATTAAAATCAGTTTTATTTTAAGATGGTTACTTATATCTTGCAAAGGAAGACCTTGTTGTTTTTAAACATGATGCAATTATTTTGTCTTTCTAGGTAAATGCCTGCTGTAAGAGGCAGGCAAAGGAGCATGCATGTTTGCAAGAAGAAAGGGAAGAGAGTTCAGTGGTGGACCAAATGAGTTTGGACGTTGTGAATGTGCATGTCTAACTGAGAACTGTTCTGCAGTATAAGCAGATTAATGAAGTTGTACTGGGAACTCCTTCAAGGATCCAGTGCAACTGAAGTGCAGTGTTATTAAATACATGTTTACTGTCTAAGTCTTTGTATAGTTTCTGAACATTTTACTGTAGTTGCAAAATAAATTGTATATGGCTTGTCAGAAGGCGGGCTCTTAATTTTTAGACAATCAAAAAGTTCTACTCAAAGCACAGTGAACACCTTCCTTGTCAAATGAGGATAAATATGTAATACTTACACATGACACAGAAGATCACTCAAAAATCACTTAAAGCAGTGCTTCCTTAAAAGGTTTTAAGGAACCTTTACTGGTCCTTGCTGTGTTTTTATAATATTAATGATGTGCTAAAAACACTTCTAAAATGCAGTTTAAGGTGGTTTTTTTTTTTTTACAGTCCTTTCATTTTAAAAGACTCACTTCCTTAAAGCCCGATTGTGGGTTCTATAACATGCCCACTTCATAAGCACTCATGAAACAACTTCCTTCTATTCTCAAGACACATGCATATTCTGTGCAAACACTCAGGACACTTCCAATAGAATGAGGTTTCATTTTCATTACAGGAAGAAAAGCTGCTCGGTAACACTGAGCACTAACACACAAGTTATTTTCTTCACAGCAGTCACTGCTTTCCTGCATGGGCTGCGACTTCTAATCTGCGACAATTGTTTGGTCGATGGGAGCGGGCAGAACCCAGACGGAGCTAACTTCTACGAGGTGCCGCTTTCAGTTTTTCACGTAGTTTTTCTAACAGCCTCCAGCAGCTAACTATCGCCTCCAGCAACGCCCCTTTGTTACCAGCGGGCCCACGAAACGCGTCGGCTTCCGCCTGCTGCTCGTAGAGAAGCTCGTACCGGCCGAGCCGTCCGGGGGGCGGTGCCTCCCGTGCTCCCGCCCGTTCCGCCCCGCTCCGCCGCCGGGTCCGGCTCGTAGGCGCCAGGCGGGCCGGGAAAATGACCCAGGCGGAGAAAGGCGAGACGGAGAACGGCAAGGACAAGGAGCGCGAGCGAGAGCAGCGCGGCGGCAAGCGGCCCATCGTTCCCGCCGCCGTGCCCGAGTCCCTGCAGGAGGTGAGGCCGCGCCGCCCCTTTTAAAGGCCCGGCCGGGGACGGGAGGGCAGCGCCGCGGGGCGGCCGCCCACCGCCCGCGTTTTGTGCTTGCAGCAAATCCAGAGCAACTTCATCGTGGTGATCCACCCCGGCTCCACGACCCTGCGCATCGGGAGGGCCACGGACACGCTGCCCGTGGGCATCCCCCACGTCATCGCTCGGCGGCACAAGCAGCAGGGCCAGGCGGCATACCGGGACAGCTGGCTGCTGCGGGACGGCCTCAATGTAAGCGGCACCGCGGCGCCCCGGCCGGCCGAGCGCCGTTCGCGTTGTGCGGGGCGCGTGGTGTCCGTGTGTCGTGATGGCTTTGGCACGGAGCTGCTGGGACCTCCGATGCACAAACCTTCCCTCCGTCCCGCGATCTAGTAACCTCAGCAATGAGTTCGCAGTCTAATTTAATTCACTATTACCAGTTTTCAGTCTGCGCGGCAAGTGTTTATGATATGTGCTATTTCTGTTGCTTAGAAACCTGAAAGTACAGAGCAGAGACAAAATGGCCTAAAAATGGTGGACCAAGCAATATGGTCCAAAAAGATGTCAAATGGTGCCAGACGTATCCCAGTGTCACCTGACCAGGTAACTCCTCTTAAAATTCTAATAAATTGTTTGTGTTCTCATGCGGTGTAATGCTATGTTTTGCTGCATAAAAAAAGATATTCTGTATAAAGTATATATGAATAGTGTTATTGCGTCCCTTACCTCCAAAGATCTAAGAAGATGAAGGTTTAAAATGGATTTTCAGCGTGCATTGTCGGGGGTTGACTGTTTGTTGCTTTCATGCACAAAAAGTGTCTGGTAAAAACAGTGTTTGATTTGATTACATTTCAGGCCAGGTCATACAACAGACAGATGCGGCCAGCTATTTTAGATCACAGCTCTGGGGCCAAGTGGACAAACACCTCTAATCATCCTGAGTTTTTGGTAGGAGAAGAGGTAAGATTCATTTCCTACCTGAAATAAGGCTTAGTGTTATCCTTCAATACAGCTGTGTATTGAAGAGCAATTTGGACTCAATTTAGACTAAGTTTAATCAAACAGAACCTGAGCAGCTCTACGTGGGACTAACTGAATGTTATCGTTCAAGAAGACCAGTTTTCCTCACTTGCCTAGCTAGAAATATATATCTATTTCACAGAATCACAGAATGGCCTGGGTTGGAAGGAACCTCAAGGATTGTGAATCTCCAACCCCCCCGCACCACAGGCAGGGCCACTAACCTCCACATTTAGTACTAGACCAGGTATTTTAAACAGCAGGGAAAGCTGTATCTCTTTCAAAGATTCATGAAGTGTAGTTTTCAAGGATAAGTAAAAGATACGTCTGAATATTCTTAAGACTTTATTCCAATAGTTAGTAGAAGCAGTGGGGTAGATTCATTGTTGCTGGAAGTGGCCATTGCTGCAGGTGAGAACTTTACCTGTGTGGTATAAATCAGATACATGGAAAAGAGGATCAGCACATGGAATTGCTGCTGACTCATTAGGTATTCATGAGCTTTCCAGAGTTTTTACATTAATTTAGCTATTAATGAGATAACAAAAAAGACACTTTTATGTACTTAATGATCTAGAAGTCATTCCATGCTTCTATATCCATGGATATGAAAATTCAAACGATTTAAACCATGTACAGAATGTCTTAATACAGCCCTGCTAAAAAGAAAGCCACCATATTGCCAGCACATTGGTCTCAGTGCTGCTGTACAGCAAGTTCTGCCAGTTTCTGAAATATTTTTCCATTATTTATTATTAATACTGGGAGGAAAATAACTTCATTTCTTATTTCCAGGCACTGTATGTTAATCCATTAGATTCTTACAATATACATTGGCCTATTAGAAGAGGGCAGCTGAATCTCCACACAGGACCTGGCGGCTCCCTCACTGCAGTATTAGCAGATCTTGAAGTTATATGGTCACATGCAATACAAAAGTACCTGGAAATACCACTGAAAGATCTAAAGGTGAGCTATGAACAAGTTTATGAGGGCTGTATCCTATTCTGTAAATCTTATTATGAAGTGCTTGCATCGCTAGGCTCTTATTGAGTGATTATTGCTTGTCTTAACAGATTTTTCATTCTTACCTTCAGTACTACAGGTGCATTTTACTAATTCCAGACATCTACAATAAACAACATGTGAAAGAACTGGTGAATATGATCCTAATGAAGATGGGCTTCTCAGGTAAAACCATATGTAAGCAAGCACTGAGTGATTAATAGCATAAAGACATTGGTTGTTTTTTGTTGTTGTTTTGGGCTGGGTTTTTTTTGTTTTTGTTTTTTTTTAAGGAACATTTTTACAGGCTGGTTTCAGCTTGACTGAGACTCTCAGCTTTCATCTTTTGATGAAACCGTTTCCTCTTTTAAAGGGGAGAAATAGCTGGCTAGCATTGAAACAATTTTGTTGTTTTCTTCTATTTTTTTGGCTGGAAGGAGACAGAAATATCTACTATTTTTGAACTTTAAGTATGGGCTTGTGATACATATACGAATGTACTCTTATGAAGATAAGAGCGAATTGAAAGGAAAACAGAGGGTGAAATTGGACCTTGTTTTGTAACTATTTAAAGATCCTGTTTAAAATACTAATTGTAATGATACATGATTAAAAACTAGGAAGAAAAAAAATAGGAAAACGTTTCACATGCATCTGGAAACAAAGAGCTTGAATACAAGCTACAAAAATAAACTGGCAACAGTATCCTAAATCTTACAAGATAGGAATGCACAAATGTAGGCATCCATTTTTCTAGTAGCTTTTCTCAGAACACCAAGGGCCTATGGCCTATACAACCCATCTTCATTTAATATAGAATGTTCCAGTGGAGTCGAGGCTATTAGCAGGTTTTAAAAGACATTAAGATGTCCTTTGAGCATCAGAAACATAGCTCTGGAGTTTAGTATAAATTGAATATAAACTTTTTTCTTCCTGTTCTAGGAATTGTGGTGCACCAGGAGTCTGTCTGTGCTACATTTGGAAGTGGTTTAGGCAGTGCATGCATAGTAGACGTGGGAGATCAGAAGACAAGTGTTTGCTGCGTAGAAGATGGAGTTTCCCATCGCAACACCAGGTATCTCTTCATGTGCAGAATTATTACAAGCATGTACCTAATTACTTACCAAAGACTTGACTTTAAAAAATATATATTTTTACATCTAGAGTTGGGGATTTTATTATGAGCTGTTCAATAGGATCATTATGTTACAATATGAGCCTTAAAGAAATGACGTCTAAAAGAAGAAAACAATGGAACTGATACTGTGCTGTACAAACTATTTGGAAGTCACGATCACAGTGCATCTGAAACATTGTTTGTATTCCTATGTATACCACAGTAGTAGGCCAGTACTTTAGAAAATAATAATTCTTTTTTTTCTATGCTTTAGGCTCTGCCTTGCATATGGAGGATCTGATGTGTCAAGGTGTTTTTACTGGCTTATGCAACGAGCAGGGTTTCCGTACAGAGACTGTCAGTTAACTAATAAGTTGGATTGCCTTCTGCTTCAGCACCTAAAGGAGACATTTTGTCACCTAGACCAGGTGAGAAGGCAAAGTGATGTATTTTCCTATTTACCTCTACAGAATGCTGCTTTGGGGAAGCTCTATAGGAATCTACAATTGCTTGCAAATTAAGAAGCGTATAAAATAATCAGAACATGGGGAACAGTTCAGAAGATGCATGATTTATTCCTAGTAGTATGTTTGCACAACACGTGTGTTTTATTTTTAATATAGAATACTTAACTAATAGTCCTAACTAATATATTTTTAATTACTAGATATGGGAGAGCTGTAGGAAATGGGTTTAATGGGCATAGGAAACCAAATACTTCATCCAGTAGAATGCTGGTAGGAGCTGGAGTAGCTTTACAGTTGAAGTATTTGAAACTTACTTTGTTGTTCTTCTAGCTGAAAGGGATCCCAGCTCTTAGAAAGGACATTTATTTGTTCATATTACTGAAAGAAGCCGATAGCAGTTGCATACTTGCTGTTTTTCAGCTTGCTTTGCAAGCTCTGCCACAAGGTCTTGTACTTCTGCATGAACTCTCATAGAGGCTTAAACAGGTAGAAAATTGTTTTGGCAGATCTTGCTACAATAAAAAGATTTTTAAAGGAGTTGAAGAATAGGTAGGTGAAATTCTGAGGCTGAAGAGTTTTGTTACTTTCTGTTATTGGCCACAGTTTAAGTTATGCAGAATTTAAGTTACACATCCTGATAGAGGTATGTAAAAATATTTATTTTTAATACTTCTTTTTTTTTTTTTTTGACTCCAGGATATTTCTGGATTGCAAGACCACGAGTTCCAAATTCGGCATCCAGATTCTCCAGCTCTATTATACCAGTTTCGATTAGGGGATGAAAAATTACAGGTTGTGTTCATTAAATGAACAAGTAGTATATTGTAGTATGCTTGGTGATGGCATTCAAATGAATTGCATTGTGTATGAATGTACCTAATGAGACAGGAGGAGATGCACACCACTTCTAATAACCTTTGATTGTCACTTCAATTGAATGCTACAATGCTTATCCTTCAACTGCAAGGAACTGTGGAAGTTTTTCATGTTGTAACAACATTTGAATTACTTGTACACATTGCTAGAATCTGTGAAGTCTGTGTACAAGTGTATAAGTTTTAAAATACATATGTAAAATTTCTATGAATCTGTTGGAAAAAAGACATATTTTGAATTGCAAAATATTAAGGTAGAACAAACTTTCTTCTCTATATTAAATTCCAATTAGTAAAAATATACATAATAAAATGCCAAATCTCTCATTTTTTTTCAGGCTCCAATGGCTCTGTTTTATCCAGCAACTTTTGGAATTGTTGGACAAAAGATGACAACTTTGCAACACAGGTCACAAGGGGACCCCGAGGATCCTCATGATGAGCATTATCTGCTAGCCACACAAAGTAAGCAGGAGCAGGTGTGTGAATGCTTGTTTGTTTTTCTTTTCCCCACAAAGTATTATTTCATTCAGGAATAAAATAAGGACTCATTACCTCATCTCAGAGACTGAAGTGTTATCTGGGTCAATAGCATAAAAGAAGTCTAAGGAATTTTAGGTATCTAGAAAAGATTAACCTAAACTGTATTTTCAGTCTGAAGAGTCTTCATATTTATGGCATTGATACATCTGATGTATCAATGCCATTGTACATCTGAAAGTAAAACCCTCTCTTTGAAAGTGGGAATCAAAATAAAATTGATACGAAGTAGTAATGTAACGTTTAGCCTTTCTGTGCAAAAACGTAATGCAAAAAGGTAAAGAGGTGATGTTTAGTCATTGTATTGTTCTGTAATCTGCTGAAGATCATCTTCTATTTTTCATAGTTTAACGGTCAACTTATTTCCTTATTTTTAAGTCTTCAAAAGCTACAGCTGATAGAAAATCCATGTCAAAGCCTGGTGCCTTTGAGGGAGATATGAGAGGCCAAGTTACAGATATTTCAGAGAGGATGTACCCCCAAGAAGTTGAACTGGGATCCTCCCAAAGTGACTGTATGATATCTGGAAATGATTCAGAGGAACCTTTAACTGCACACGTGTCCAGAAAAACAGCTGTTTCTCAATTTGAAGGCAAAGCTTTAGGCCTTGACAAAGCCATTCTTCATAGTATTGATTGCTGTGGTAAGAATTACATTGTTATGATTCTGGGAAATATGCTTATCAGCGTGGATTTATGTTAACTACTATATTCTCGGAAAATAATACGTATATCCCTTAATTTTACCAGCTCTAGAGGTACCTGCACTATTCCTTATTACAACTTATTTTTAGATTTCTTGAGCTTGTTTTTGAAGCTACAAGAAGCAAAAAAGTTTTAAAAGTAAGCAATTCTCAGTTTCTATTTGATTTGACTTGCATTAAGTTCTTTATAATAGAAGCATTAACTACTAAAAATATATATTTCTATATGCGTCCATTCGTTCCAGCATCTGATGACACAAAAAAGAAGATGTACAGCTCCATCTTAGTGGTGGGAGGAGGCCTTATGTTTCATAAAGCTCAAGAGTTCCTTCAACACCGAATTCTCAACAAAATGCCCCCTTCTTTTAGAAGAGTAGTTGAAAACGTTGAAGTCATCACAAGACCTAAGGTATACCATTAACTGATAGCTAAATGGTTAATCAACTGTAATTGAGTTCTCTCAATACTACAGATTAGTTGTATTTCTGAGGAGATTTAGGTAATTAGAGGTAAAGCAAGACCATTACTGATATTGATCATGAATATAAAGGCCATATTTCCCAAGAATTAGTGTGGGTCCCTGAAGTTAACACAGTTCCTTGCTGAAAAACAGTTTTTTGTTTTGGTTTGGTTTTTGATTATCAATGTAAAATAAAGTATGGCATAAGTAAGCAATTTTAATTTGGTTTTAATCAAGCAAAATCTTTAAAAATTCAAGTGTGCATATTTTTCAGAGCCTTCAGCCTGCATGCTGAGGGCAAGATATTCATGGGCATGCCTAAAAGTCATATTTAAATCAAATAAAAAAATTGACTTCCTCAAAAACTCTAGATAGTCCTTCCATACTTTTACTACTTTATCATGAAAAGGTTTCTCTTAGATAATTTTCAAAGTTTTTTCTCGTCCTCTCACCCCCATGATTCCAAGTGATGAATACTGTTGGAATAAATAGGATGCAAGGTTTGAGAATCAGACTAGTACTGTGTATAATCCTGTTTTTGGATTTAGGATATGGATCCCCGCTTAATTGCATGGAAAGGAGGTGCTGTCTTGGCCTGTCTCGACACAACTCAGGAGCTATGGATATATCAGCGAGAATGGCAGCGTTTTGGTGTCAGAATGTTACGAGAGCGAGCTGCATTTGTATGGTAACTGATGTGTTTACATAGTTAATTAAAAATTCAGTTCCCTCAAATTTTTTGTTTTTCCAAGGGACTGGAAAAAATATACTGATCTTATGCTGATATTTATCTTAATAAAATTAAATTGAACTGAGATTTTTCCAGTAGCAGTGCAAAAATCTTACAGAGTCCATATTACTTCAGTATTGCTATACTCAATTCTATTTTGAGTTGTGTGCATTGAATTCTGTGTACCTCCATCTCCAGATTCACTATATTTATATGATGTAGATCATATACACACACACATACACACACACACACACACACAACCACATTAAAGTTGCACAGTGAGGGAATATTAGGTATCAAATGCTGAAATGGTAAGTATTAAGCCAAGACTGGGAAGTCTGCAGTCTGTGGGATTAATGTCTTATTACAATTCCTATGCTATTGTTACCCAAAGATGGAATTGTTGTACAAACCATTATTGTGGAAACCACGAAAGGGAGAACCTAAACTTCAGTTGCTGTTGTAGTTTCTATAATAAATTGTATTATTCAGTGGAAAAACATCATTTTCAACTTAAGTATTTTTTTCTTGCTTGTTCTTATCATTAAAAAATTATTAGCTTTTCGTTATCCTTGGTATTTACCTTTTTCCTATTCAAAAATAACAATATAAAACGTGCGTCCCCAATTCTGCCCCCTTACCTTCCTTCCCTCAGCCCCATCCTTCAACCGGGCCTTGCACAGAAGGACAATAAGCCTGGTAGCAGACAGCTGGTTCAGCAGCTGAAAACCAACTGAGCATGCACCTAAAAAGCAATTTATGACTATGAATCAATCATCTTACTCCATAAATGGTGAGCAGCCCAAGAGCCCCTTTGAGCTCTCCTGCACAGCAGCTGGCTTCATGACAGGATCTCCCCCTTGAGGAGGGGCACCTCTTGAGGTTACGGCTGCACAGAGATACATCCCTTATGCCCTGATGTCAAGCTCCCTTGCCAATACAGATCCTCAGTAAGTGTTTTAGGTTTTGTTAGCTTCACTAAGATTCAATCTTAAATTGACTGTGCACATATAATCCCTTAGATATAAACCACTGACAAAGCCTGGGACTAGGAGTGCCACATCTAGGCTCCTTACCTCCATGGTTCAAAGAGATTAGAAAACAAGGGTCCACTCTGAACCTCATGGCTCAGCAGGAGGGCCTTCTGTATGTTTATGTTTAACTCTACCCTCTGCATAGTAAATAATTGAGTGTATCCAGCCACCTTGAATCTTAAGGCACTGTTAAAACACTACATTATATAATGTCAATAAATATATTCTAGCTTCTCTTTTATGAGGGCAGAATAGTGTTTTTGTCCCACCCACGACAACCCAGAAGAACTAGATTTCTTTTACATAGCTAGCACCAACAGCCATAGAGGTTTTTTCTCCTTGTTAACTAATCCTTTGTTACAGAAGTTCTATTTCTTGTTTTATCTTCTGTAACAAAGACTCCAATCACCCTCAAACCAAGCTTCAAATATGTATTTGCAGCTATAAAGTATATTAATACTATTAGAATGCTTAATACAACATAAAACATCAATTAATATAATAGTTACAGGAACACTGAAGTTCAAAAGAAGTGAGTATTCTTACCTCGGTATCAATATCAGCAACCACAGTAGTAATGCCACAAACCACAAGTAGAGCAGAAAGGAGAAAACAAAAATGTTCCAACTGAATTGACTGAGGATTTCTGGGGAAAAAGAAAAAAAACAACAATTGCTTTGAACCAAGTCTTGCATAGGTGAAAAAGCTGTCTCCAGTTAGTTAATTATTGAAGAGATCATTTCTAATGTCTGTATACGGAAAAGAAATTTTGTTAAAAGGTAATGCAAGAGAATTAATAATCACTGATTAATCTCATGCTGACCAAATAAATTTTGTTTAAAAACTGTATTAAAAACGAAGAATATCATCTATAGAAGTGAAATAATGTAACAGTGGAGTACAGCACTGCTGAGAATAACCAGAGTTCTTACACTGTCTCCAGAGCTTGCTGGTCATTCTGTTGATTTTTTCTACTGCGGTAGTATAGGAGAACTTAGGAGAATATGCTTTCAGTGTAATATGATTTAACAGATTACATTTTTTTCTGTGCTTTTTCAAGTACTTCATACTTTTGACACTCATAAAGCAGCATTAAATATTCAAGCCCAAGACTAATTATTGTAGAATTCACTTCTGTCTCTTTTTTATAGACAGTTATATTTGGATTCCACAAAATTCCCGAGTGGTGCTTTAATCTGTTTAATAACTAACTGATTAAATGGATTTCTGCTCTAGGTGTGGCTGTGACAGTACACCCTGCAGATGGCAGCTTATGACCTCGCAGTGTTTGCTTCGGAAGGGAGCAAGTTGGAAGCATTGGTTAGAAAGAGATACTGCTGCTGTATGAGTTCAGGTACTGATGCCTGGAAAGTTACAGGACAAAAATACCAGAAAGCTCCAACAGGTTTAGAAACAGTAGTACTTAATGTTAATGGCACGTCTCCACGCGAGGATTTAGTCTGTTAAAAGTACTTTTTACCAGTAGCTAAACTAAATTCACTACCTCACAGAAACCAAGGAAACTTCTACAACACACATTCACGGATTAAAAGATGACGTTATTATTTAAACTGTGCAGAATTCCCATTTTAAGGCCACGGAATATAGGCGATAATAGGAATACAAGCAGCGATTCTGTGCGGGCAGAAGGTGACACCTTGAAGTGCGATTCCGCTGCTCTCCAAACGCCCGCCGTACGCCTCGCTCTTACCCGCGTCACTACAACTTGTGAGGGCGCGTGAGGCGGACTTCGCCCCGCAGCTGCTCGTCGTGTTTCGAAACGGCGCAGAGTTCCCCCGACGGACTTCTTCCACGACGGCCGAAGAACCACAAGTTCCCGCGGACAGCCGCAGACCGCCTCCCACACAGGCCGCTCCCCCTGCGCTGGGTCAGGGCCGTGTGACGGGATCCAGCCCCGAGTTTCACGGCGCCCGGCCCGCCTCCGCCTCGGGAACAGCGTGAGTGGGACCGAGAGGCACCGACCGAGCCTCCGGGGAGACACGAGGCGGAAGGGCCGGGAAAGGGAGGCAGAGGGAGCGGGGCGGCGGCGGGGTAGGAAGGAGGGGGAGAGAGGGGGAGAGAGGGGGTAAGGCCCCGCTGGCGGACCCCCACACAGGCGGCTCTGTGGTAAACACGGCCCCGATGTGCCACGTCCCACCGCCAGCCTTCCCTGCGAGGCTGGGAGGGAGCTCTGCGGGGCTCGAGCGGTTGCGCGTGCCCTCAGGGCATAGCCGTGCCGACCCCGGGCAAGGGGAGAAGTTTGTGCGTGCAGCAGGGCGAGCTGCATCGGCCTGAGCGCTCCCAGCTGCGGGAACTTCGCACAGCGCTTTACCTCAGGGATTCGTTGCTCCTCCTGCACCTTCACGCGCAGGGTGATGGCCAGGAAAGGCCTCGCCGCTCCCAGGCTCCAGGTGTGCGCTGCTGGGCATCTCCAGCCGAGGGATATTTGCCTCCACCAGAGAAAATGCGGTCATTTTGGCCCTGGTGAAACAGAAGCGGGAGTGGAATATCAGCCAGTGGGAGTTTCCTTGTGGCTTCAATATGTCTGCAGGAGCTGGCGTTCAGGCAGGAGATCCACATACAGATGAGTGTGTGGGTCGTATAAGAACTGTGCATTAATACTAATGTACATATCCAGCTAAGTATGTTTGATTTACACTGACACAAAACAGCTTGAGATTTGACCTCTGCACCTTCAAGCTTTAAAGCACAGAAAATCATGTATCACCTGCACACTGATTCTCATGGTCACTTAAATACTGTTGATTGTCCTCTTCCTACACACTCTTCTCAGGAGAAAAGTGTCTCATAATCTCCCATGGTACTCAGCCACTCCCATTCCAATTTAATAAGTTCATTAATAAAAAAGAAATTTTTTGTTAAAGGAAACTTAAAGGAAAGCATGAATTAACATTTAAGTATGGATGTGATGAATTTATGTGATGGAGTAGATTCAAACCACCACTTTAGTAACATCAAAAGAACATTCATTCTTGCTTTCTTGGCTGGTAATTCACCCTCCTAGTTGATACAGTGGCTATCATAATAACTGTTTGGTACTTATCTTTGATCAGTTTTATTTCCAGTTTTATCAGAGAATTGGAAATCTCTGTTTCATTAATAGTAACAGTGCCCAGAGATATGCAGCTTTTCTAGATTAGCCACCCCATCCACCTACAGCCACTTTGTTATGGTCCATTTTTCAATATACCCTGCTATGCAAGCAAGATATGTAGCCTCTTCCCTTTGTTGTGGTCTTAGATCCCTTTAAATTTAAAATTCCAGGAGTTGAGTTAGGTCCCAGACACACTTCAACTAGTTTTACCAACTTTCTTGCGAAGAAAGCAAGTTGATTTAATCATTAAACAACCCATGCAGTTTCTTTCTTTTTCTTTTTTCCTCCTCCTCTCCTTTTTCAAAAACTACAGGAAAAAAATAAGTTAAGAGACATAGTCACTTCTTGATCATCCTTTAGAAAAATCTCTTTTCACACATAACCCAAATACTGAACTGAGAAATGTGTTCAATGAGGAGCCCCAATCTCTTAAGAGCTCTTCCCACTTTTAGCTACCTAGTGTATGATCAAATATACTGTGCTTACACTGTAGCAATAAAGTTTTCCTGCTGAGGTTCTCCTGCTCTTTATTCCCATAAGAATGCTGTCTGTAAGCTCTTTCAACAATATTTACCTGTAAAATAGATACATTTTTTTCAGGTGAGTTCAAATTTTGAAGCTCTGGTGCAATAAATGAGTATATTTTATGTTGCTTTATGCATTTCTGCAGGGCTCTTTGCCAACTGATAAGAAACCTTTTATTACAAACACAAAAGGGTACATGATATGAAAGGAACCAGATAAAGCCTTCCAGTAATATCCAGTAAGGCCTAAAAGGCACTGGTTTTTTGGTGGTAACTACAGAGCATTTTATTAGAATTGGGCTATTTAAATCATCCTATTTCTACATGTTTTACTTTGGCAGCCATCACAATATTTAATAGAGGTGGCCATAAAGTACCATCCTGTGTGAATTTTATACATGGTGTGCCCAGCAAGTCGCAGACAGTTGTACCTACTGAGATAACTTGTTTTTTTACAGTTATGGGAAGGAAACCAACCAAAACCTACTTTTATTGAAATGGATTTTTGGAAGATGACATGGACAGTGAATTCTCCCCCTCAAAAGAGCAAGTTAAAACTAAGGGAAAGTTTAGAAAAATAACTTACTAGGTTAAATTTTGCTGAAGTTATTCTGTTCAAAGAAAGACTCCTGCAAATTTCCCCAAGACTGTAAATGAATTTAAACAATGATAAAACTGTGTATGCACTTAGAGCTGAACAGATTACTAGAGAGCAAAGAATCATCATGTTCTAGTTTCAGAAAGAGAAAGCAATGATCCCTTCAATATAAGTTTGAATTGCTCTGTGAGTTTCAAAGTTTCCACATGTAAGAGCCTCTCAACTAATTAGCTTTTTAAAGGGTCTGCATTTCAGTAATATTGTCATAGAGTAAGGCAGGACAGAAACAGTACTGAAATGTCAGCGTTGCTTTTGGAATGTTATTTTAGTTAACATCTTCAGAAGCTCAATAGCTGCTGCTTGTGCTGTAGCAAACCAAAGAACTACAGTCTCTGGGCACTACCCTCAGGTCTGTGACACAAAGTAACTCCAGCTGAATGTGATTCTAGGGATTCTGCACAGTTCACTCTTTTTATCACCAACAACTAAGTAGGTCATGGCTGTTAGCCAGCAGTCTGGTTAGGAGGCACAATAATATTTAATGGCATTATAGATTTTATGCCAAAATCAATAGGCTAACGTTTGTTCCAGAACATGGAAACTCTTCCTGTCCAATTAGTAAACATCTTTAGGATCAACATCAGAGGAATTCTGCTTCTTCAGGAAAGAAGTTCAAAACATTATCTCATAATGAATCACATATAGGAAATAAAAAGGAAAAGAAAGAAAAAGAAAAATACCTTGCATCTTTCCCAGATTAGCAGGGCCTAAGCCCATAGCGTAGTAAAATCCCGTGTAAGCTATCTGCTTTTCCTGAAACAACAAAATCTACAACCTGCCAGTTCTGTAAGTCAATCACATTTTCCTCAAATTGTAACCATCTTCATTATAAATAAACCAAAACACATAAAAACCTTTCTGTCTTTCTCTATTGCAACACAAGAAATCATCAAACTCTCTTCCCCTAAAGTAATCCTTTTAATATTCTCCACCTGTAAAAATACCCTCCTACCTTCAGCTGGGATCCACTTTGAGTTAGCCCTGTGAGAATCAGGTGTGTGAACTACTAGGCTAAACTGCTATCACACACAGATGTGTGTTCACATTCACGTTCTAGAAATTTCAGGATTTGTACAGCGTTCTTAGTGAAAAAGATTGTGCTTATTCCCATACTTTCCCCAAGGAAAAAAATGTGTTTGATATCATACATTACAGTGTAAATAAATATGGTTCCTTATGGAAGACTTACGATCATTTGTTAGAGATTGCATCTAATTTTGCCTTGGATCCTGGAACTTGTGTGTGCTTTCACAAACTTGAGAGGTCTCTCTCACAAAAACTATGTTGCTGTCTATAGAATCTCCAGCAAATCCTTAGGAGCCACGGGCTAGGAAAAATTAGTTTTTACAAGCCTAGGATATCTAACTGTTTTTACTTATTGTTTGTACAGGAGTAATGGTTTCAAAGGGAGAAAGCAAGAGAAACACATTTCAAACTGGCCTTACTTATGACTTACGACTTAAAAATGAGCTATGAAAATCTTGCCTGAGCACACAGCTAAACCTGTGTTGTTTGCAAGGTCGTCAGGCTTTTCTGAAGGTAAATAATTGCCATTCCTATCAAGCATCAGGACCTGGAAGTATCACATCATAGTTGTATTCATAGTGCTCCTGCAGGATCTGGTTTCAATAACAAGGGAGAAAGCCACAGATGTACAAGTGTTGCCTTTACCTACATTAGGAGACATTCTTCAAAAACTGTAGTTCTGTATTTCCAGCTGAATCCTTTCCATGGTTATAAACTGACTGCAATACTACCACATAAATTTTTAGGGGAATTTATGCAATTGTTGTTTTTCTTAAATTCTTGTCCACTAAAGGCAGATAAAGAGAGACTACCAGGTAAGCAGAGGTTTCTATCCTTCATGGTTTTGGCAAATACTTGAAGATGTGCTTCAGGTATTTATCTCATGAACCCAAAGGAAAGCAAAATTGGACTGCTTATAATACGAAGTAGCATGCCACTCAAATGGTGCCAGTAGTGCATTAAAAAAAGACAGTAAGTTTCAGAGTAAATGTTTGTTGTCTTATTAGCATTGTAGTTAAACTTTTGGATAGTGAGAATGAACAAAATACAGCATTTTTACCTGAAAGTGATAGACATTTTAGAGGTTGTACACGGCACTAATTATTACATTTTAATTTGGAGTTTTGTTTGTTTGTTTGTTTGTTTTTCCTAGGGCAAAACACTGGATTTTCTTCTAACTCTGCAAGAGTAGTGTTATTAGTTAAGATGTCCTACTTAATCAATGGAGCTAAACATTGCAGTCCTGTGAATCAGATTCACAAAGTAACAGGAGCTCTGTTTAAAGCACACCTATTAAGAAACACATGGGGCATCAAGGAGCAACAATTAAAAATCTCATGTGCATTATCTCAGCTTAGTTCTGAAAAGGCAAACTCTTATAATTATGTCATTGTTGGAGCTGGATCAGCAGGGTGTGTGTTAGCCAACAGGCTGACTGAAGACCCTCACAGTACTGTACTGCTTTTGGAAGCAGGCCCTAAAGACACCCTTTTAGGTAGTAAAAGACTACTGTGGAAGATTCATATGCCTGCTGCATTAACTTATAACCTCTGCGATGAGAAATATAACTGGTATTATCACACAACTTCACAGAAGCATATGGATAACAGAATTATGTACTGGCCCCGAGGAAGAGTGTGGGGTGGTTCCTCTTCTCTCAATGCAATGGTATACATTCGTGGGCATGCAGAAGATTATAATCGATGGAGCAGAGAAGGGGCTGTAGGATGGGACTATGATCATTGCTTGCCCTATTTTAAGAAAGCGCAGACACATGAGCTGGGATCAGATCAGTATAGAGGTGGAAAAGGACCTCTTTATGTGTCAAGGGGAAAAACAAACCATCCTCTTCATCAAGCATTCCTGGATGCAGCCCAGCAAGCTGGGTATCCCTTCACAGATGATATGAATGGTTATCAACAAGAAGGATTTGGCTGGATGGACATGACTATACACCAAGGTAAATTGTAAAGGCTTCATTAAGGAATTTGTGTTTCTGACCCACCAGAAGTACTGAAATAATTTTAGAATACAGACATAATCTGCACTGAATGCTTTTTGGTTGTTTGGGTTGATGAACAGCTACCAAACTCTAAACTTCCCCTAAGCATTTCACAGCAGCTTGCTGTTAGTCTAGTGTGTATTTCATTTAAAAATGTTTTGGCATGCAGATCTTGAGTTAAAGGTAAATTTGGGATAAGAGGATTTTTAGGATTTCAGAATGTTTTTGGGAAGTTTGTTAAAATAAAAGATCTAGTTAGTATATATCCAATAGTATTGCTTTGAACACTACAGAGGAATGCTTTTATTGTATAAACATCCTGCTATTGGTATTGGTGAAAATCTTGAAGAGAACTTAGTACAACTATTTTGATTTTAAATTTAAGTTTATATTGCAGGTAAAAGATGGAGCACAGCTAGTGCTTACCTTCATCCAGCTATATCACGTCCCAATTTGTCAGTTACTGAGAAGACGCTTGTAACAAAGATCTTGTTTCAAGGAACAAAATCCATTGGTGTTGAGTATGTGAAAAATGGACAAAGGGAAAAGGTGAAAGATTTATACTTTCCAGTATGAAAGACATTATTCATAGCCAAACTTATAAATAAATAAATAAATAAAACAAGTAGGTATGTAATACAAGTGATGCCTTACTCTGTAAAATGTCAGCTTCCAGTGTATGATTCTTTGTGAGTTATTTACAGTAGGTGATACTTCAGTTGTATTGATTTAGAGATAACAGTATTTTCAGAACTGTTCTTCTGAAATACCAGCATTTCATCACACTCCAGTTTACAGAGATAATATAAGTGTAGGTTCCACTTGAAACATTACACGGTGCTCTTGCGTAATATCAAGCCACAGCTTGTCTGCTCATATTGAAAGCTTGATCATTTCTCCTTAAAGAAACTTGTCGCAAGATAGTAATACATTTAGAATAAGAAAAATGTGAGGGTAAGAAAAATGTGAGTGATCTCAGTCAGAATTGTATCTGAGTTGAAGCTCATTTGCATTCAGATCAAGCTTAATAACACTAGGACTTATCTGCTCATTTCATTTTAGGCTTTTGCCAGTAAAGAAGTTATTTTAAGTGGAGGTGCCATAAATTCTCCACAGCTACTTATGTTGTCTGGGATTGGCAATGCAGACGATTTAAAAAAACTGGGAATCCCTGTTGTATGCCACCTTCCTGGTAATCTTCAATTTCTTTCAACCTTGTATCTTGCTAAGGATTCAGTTCAAAGTCTATTAAATTGAACAAATTCATTAATTTTGGTTGTCTTTATGTCAGGTAATATGGACTGAAATCAACAGCGTTACAAATCAGTGGAAACATGGATTGATTTTGGAACTGAGCAATGCCCCCCTACAGTTTCTCCACCATTTGATAGTGTAAAAAGCCTTTCTGAAAAATGCTACTAAGCGGCTTTAAAATAAAGCTGCATACTAATAATTTAGAATTTTGGACAAGGGGTTTTGATCCACAAGAGATTGTATCAACTGTCACTGTCGTATATATTAAAATATGGAAAGAACAACATGAACTTCTTTGAACTAGAAAATCTAATACTCTACTCAGCAGTCAGATCTGGCAATTTTAGAACAAATGATATGTCTGCCATTCACCTTACTATTTTTGTTCTAGTTATGCTATGTTTATTTAAAACCCGATTGTGACATGAGCAAAGGGCTGATGATGTGATGCGTAGTCTTGGTACTAGTCATCATTGCCCTTGTAAGAGGTTGGGTTAGTTTCCATTTATGCTGTTTTCTGGTAGCAAATTTTGAGTATAATTGTTCTATGTGACATAACTTTGTTTTCTTTTTCCTTTCTTCTCCTTCCTGCCCCCTTATAAATCTTTTAATCAGGAGTAGGCCAGAACCTTCAAGATCATTTAGAAGTCTACGTCCAGCACAAGTGCACGAAACCTATTACTCTATATAGTGCACAAAAACCACTTAACATGGTGAGGATTGGTCTAGAATGGCTTTGGAAGTATACAGGTATGAAACAAAATATGCAATTCTATCAGTGATTGCTTTAGAATTATTAAAGCTTTTTATCTGTGAATTTTGAAATCTGGGATCCTTCATATAAAATTATTTCATATCTTCTAAACTAACTGGAGTTTGCAAAGGGCCTGAAAGATTACTTTTTTTTTATAAATCAAAATATTTTGAAGTAGTTATTAGTTATTATGTTTTAGATATCAAGTGAGGTTTTTATACAGTGTTGTTTAACACACATGGATCTCCATTTAAGAAAAACTTTTACATCCTGGTGACACTGAGAAAAGCTTTGTTAAAAAATAGATTTTGCTTAGATAAAAATGTGCTGTGAACTGAATTATTTTTCCTGATTCTTGTCACAAAATATTTATTTTGTTGCTCCAGGCAGAATCCTTCAGAGTAACTTTTGTTAAAAATGGCACTCTCATTTTATAATAATCCAGCTTTATGTTATAATAATCCAGACTTTAAAAAGAATCTATCAAAGTAATCCTTGAAATCATTAAAATAGTTTGGCCAAACTCAAAGCCTTCATCTCCTGCTGAATCATTATGTCAGTAGCTGGCCCAAGGTGATGACTTATGCTGCGTATGTGTGGCATTTACCATGGGAGTAATGGTCACGGAGGGATGAATCATGGTTTTAAATGGATCTGAAAATAACATAATATGAGGGACATAGTAGTCTCTTCATTTTCCCCTTCAGGGTAGGCACTGTGGATGTCTTTGCCTATTACATGTGACTGATGGGATAGCTATGCTTCTTCTCTTGAAGCATGCAGTGCAATGATATCAGGATGCTGTAGCTGGTTCCCTCTACATCTGGCAGAGTCCCAGTATTGAATCTGCCTCTGCAGTTAGACTGTAGGCAGTGCTTCTGCCAGTTATACTGTGGTAACAGCAACATCTCACTATCAAATAATTGGAATTTCCAAAGTTATAGAGAATTACATTTACCTAGTGATTAAGAAGCAGGTGAAAGTGATATATACTGTTTCCACTGCAAGCTGTTCCTGAAATGTTTGTATTTGTTGCAATTTTCACTGTATATATGAATTGTGAGGGCTGCTCTGAAAGTAATGCCTCCTATTTTGTGATGTTGGCCCATGATGTCAGAGGCAGATTTATGGTAAGGCAGTAGATGTTGAATCTTCCCACCAGTATCCTGTGACATTTTGTTGCTGTGTGACAGATGGCAGCAGAGGGGCAGTCTAACAAAAATGAAAGAAAGCAAACACATGTAATTGAATTCTTCTATGTGGAAAAAATGGCACTCAGTGGCCTTCACAAATGCTTGCTGAATGTTTACAGAGACTGAACAGTGGATGTTAGCACAGTGAGGTGGTATGTGGTGCATTTAGTGGCAACAACAATGTGAAAGATAAGCCACATTCTGGATGGCCATGCTCAGTTCCCACCATGAAATAAAGAGCACCTCAACCAGCTCATCTGGATTACAACCAGGGATCTGTGTAAAGAGCTGAATATTGACTTCAAAGTATTGAAAACAATGATGGCAATACTGGAATGTCATAAAGTTTGTGCTGGGTGGGGTTCCCATGAACGCTCACACATGAACAGAAAGACCGCATGCAATTTTGCCAGATCCCATTGAAACAATACATGGCTGAACGTAACAATTTCCTGGATCACATCAGTACCAGTGACAAGATGCTGTGTCACCACTATGAGGTGGAGTTAAAACAATAGTTCATGAAGTGGCAACATGTGAATTCCTCACTGAATAAAAAGCTCAGGATGCAGCTCTCAGTGGGTAAAGTTACGTGCAGTGTATTTTGGATGATATTTATAGATTTCTTGGAACACAGACAAACCGTATCTGACTGCTAGATCATGATGTGGGATAAGCTGAAGACTTGAACTTCCAGAGTCAGGCCAGAGAAAAAGACAACTTTCTCTTGCAACATTAATGCCAGGCCCCACACCAGTCTGATGACAGTGGAGCACATTACCCATTTTGACTGGACTGTCCTACCACACTATCCATATAACCCAGATTTGGCACATTCTGACTTCCATCTATTCAGGCTGATGAAAGATGGGCTGCATGGGCAACATTTTCCTAGCAATTACACAATCATAGCAGTTGTGAAGCAATGGGCCATCTCTGCTGGTGCAGATTTTTACAAGCTTGGCATGCAAGGTCTTGTTCATCATTGGTGAAAAAGTATTGCTAATAGTGATGACTACATACTGAAAAAAAAAAGTGTTTTGTATCTGAATTTTTTTCTCAGTCAAGTAGTGTTACTGCACTTTTTGTATCCATTGTAGTTTCTGTTGAAATAAATAGGAGGCATTACTTTTGGAGCAACCAACATACTATCTATAGTAAAACAAGTTAAAAAGAAATAGGTTTCTTGCTTTTCTGAGGTCTTGTAATGGCATTTTATTGCTCATTTTCACTCCCTAGGTGAGGGAGCCACTGCCCACTTAGAATCTGGTGGGTTTATCCGAAGTCAGCCAGGAGTTCCTCACCCCGACATTCAGTTCCACTTTCTCCCTTCTCAGGTGATTGATCACGGTCGGGTTGCTTCCACGATGGAAGCTTACCAGGTGAGGTTTTTAAAAACTTATTGCAGTAATGTTCTATAGTCCCTATAGGAAGTAGATTGATCTTTTAGTGTGGTCATTGTGATTTGGCTTTATGCTGTGAAATACCTTTTACAGCATAAAGAGCTGACTAAACCTCCTACATTGGGAAAAAGTAAATGACAATTATTTGAAATTGCTACTAAAATTATGCTGCTTTTTTATCTCTGTAAATGTGTTTAAGTAATTGCACTATTGAAGTGCCATAGTACTGTTCATTGGACACTGTTGTGCTAGATGTACAAAACTAAACCAAGGTGTTCTCAGTTCCCCTGCAGTTTAGGCAGAGGTGTAAGCTAGATTATAAGAAGCTACTCATTTATTTATTGGCACAAATCCAACCTCATTTTTAAAATGTCATTCTGATCCAAAAGTCTGTGCTAATGGTAAGGAACTGTTCCTGAATATACATCATCTTCTTGCTGATCTCTTCAGTGGTTATAGTAATTTGATCTGATTGCATTAGAATGCTGTGCTACTGCTAAAGTGATTGTACTTTAAATTGGAAAAAACCAGCTGTAAGTTGAAAAGACAGGTACATTTCTCTTTCTTACAGAATATCGTATTTAATTTGCAAAGTCTGTCCGAATTGAAAAAGAAATAGAATGTTCTAAATTTGGAAATATGTCTGGTGGGATTTTGTCATGAGTATAGAATGGGTTTGCAGGTCCATGTAGGACCCATGAGGAGTGCAAGTGTTGGCTGGCTAAAGCTGAAGAGTGCAGATCCAAAGGACCATCCTATCATTGAGCCTAACTACATGTCGGAAGGTAAAAGCAGCTTCTCCATCCTTGATGACAACTTATTTCCTGCCTGATACAGTAGCAGATTTTCACATCTACTTGAAATCAGTTCAGAAGTGAAGGTTGGTGGATTGTCAGATTGTATCAAAGAGGCCACTGTCCAAAATACTGGGCAGATACGAAGAATTTCTTTATGGGAATGCAGTCAGAGACTGTGGGTATCGCAAAATAAAGAGCAACTTTTCATAACTCACCTATTCCCTTGTGCATGCAATATATGTAGCTATTTTGCTAGTGAGTATAAATCTATGAGATTTGTTCAAAATGTTCTACTTTTGCTTTCAGCAATAAGTGAGGGACTTCCCCTGTATCCTTCTCTCTTTTCTGCTATTTTCTTTTTTTTTTCTTTTTCTTTTTTTTTTCTTTTTTTGTTCTACTATGTTAGACTGTACTTAGAGCCATCTTATTTTCTCTCCATGCAGAAAGAGACATTTGGGAATTCCGCCAGTGTGTCAAGTTGACCAGAGAGATCTTTGCTCAGAAAGCTTTTGAAAAATTTCGTGGACCTGAAATTCAACCAGGAAACAATGTTCAGTCTGACAAAGAAATAGATGCCTTCATAAGACAGAAGTCTGATAGTGCTTATCATCCTTCTTGCACTTGTAAAATGGGTCAGCCTTCAGATAGCGCCGCTGTTGTTGATCCCCAAACAAAAGTAATTGGTGTTGAAAATTTGAGAGTAGTAGATGCCTCAATAATGCCCAGTATAGTCAGTGGGAATTTGAATGCCCCTACTATTATGATAGCAGAGAAAGCTGCAGATATAATTAAGGGGCTCCCATCACTTCAGGAGAAAAATGTTCCTGTATATACGCCCAAGACCTTGGAAAAACAACGATAAACATTGTTGTCATCCTTTCACATTTTTGCCACTTAGATTTTCATCTGTGTGTTTGTATCTCAATTGGAAGGGCCAACAAAATAAATGCCATAGAAAAATACACATCACAGTAAAGCAGCTATTAATTTGGTCCATCCTGTTATATAAGATTAGATTGTTGGTTTTTTTTTAATCAGTTGGCTCAAGCTGTTTATTTTACTATAGAAAAATTCCTTATGATATGTCTTATTATTTAAAGGAAGAATTTGAACTGTTTTGAGATTATTACCAAGATTACAGCTACTCAGTAATTCCCACATTCTGAAAAGTAATTGCAAGCATTTATGTACTTACAGGCCAAACTAGTAGTAAGTGTCAGAATTCATAGAAGAGACACTTAACATGTCCAGAATTTGTAAGATGTGTTTTTTATGGGAAGAATGCATAATTTACAAATCTTTACTAGAAGTTGGACTTTACCATACTTAGCACTCTTAACTTAGAAAAAAAAGACATAAAATACATTTATCAAAAACTTTTTTTTTTCCTAATAAATGCAGAAATAGAACTGATATTTATAAAAACATATTGGAAAGCTGGACTTTCCCCTTGCTTTTTTTTTTTTTTTTTCAAGAAACACAGTAGAATTCAGTTTGCAATTTAAGCTCATTTAGTTGTGCTGCTTTATCTTGTACCATTGTAAGGGATCCACACACCCAATAATTTCCATAAAGTTTCTGATCTTTGCTCAAAGATGAGTGCATGCAAATATACTCAATAGTGTCCAACTATCAATCAAAAATGATTAGAAATATTTATAGCTGAGGTAGCTTTAAAACGGAAGTTCACTCAAAATAACTACATTAAATAAGATATCACTGATATGAGGAGAGATCTTTTTGAATTCAAAGGCAAACGACTTACTCGTATACCAATGCTATACTTCAGTTAGGACTTAAATCTTTGCTAACTATCTTCAAATATGTCAAACAAATACATGATCTTCATGGCTGTTTCTGTGTGTGTCTAACTTACTGGTGCTGAACTGAAAAACAAAGAAACAAAAATAATACACCTAAAGAAATGGAATTCATTAACTGGAACCAAATTCAGTCAATTGTATGGATTTGTTAAGTATTCCAAGCTAACTTCAGACTAAGTAACTATTAATTATAAAGCAAATGCTTCTATACCTTCAGATTGCTCAGTACTTCCCGTGAACAGAATATGCTTTTTTTTTCCCAGAAAAAGTGAAATTTTACACCATTTGAGCAAATTGAAAAGAAAAAAAAATTACAAAAAGGCTGCTGACTCAGATGTTGGCTAGAGGGACAATTGCAGATGTTTAGGGCAGATTTTTCTACCTAGTGCTGCTGCAAAGTAATGATTGGAAGCCCTGCTGCGAGCTGAGGGAAAGGACTTAATTGATCAGAGTATAAGAAATAAATAAAAATTTTGAAGATGGAAGGGGATAGAAGTGAACATCACTCCCAAAGGAAACAGGTAAACCCTTTCTATGTACGACATATATTTGCCTGGAATTTGTGGAACAAAAAGAATATTTTAAGTCAGAGGTGATTGATTGGCTGTATTCGTAAGACAATTCACCTGACACAACTGTGCCTTTAGGGAGAGCATGAATTATG
Organism: Meleagris gallopavo; assembly: GCF_905368555.1. Taxonomy (NCBI): domain Eukaryota; kingdom Metazoa; phylum Chordata; class Aves; order Galliformes; family Phasianidae; genus Meleagris; species Meleagris gallopavo. The sequence goes on along the minus strand of NC_139417.1, from coordinate 7,044,632 downwards.
TATAATGTACTACTTTTATAGCAACTAATAGCTTTTATTCAGCAGCTATTCTTCTGAGATCTTCATTTAAAGAGATTCACTATATCTTAGTGTCATCTAGAATATGAGCTGTTAAAGATGTTGAGAATAATACCAGTGATGAGACTCACCTCAGTCCTGTGCACTTGAGAGCGGAAGAAATTTGGAAAGATGTAACAGTGAAGTTCTCGCATTTGCAGATTGACAACATGGGTTTCCAATCTAGACATGCAGCATGGGAATTGTTATTATGCAACTGCGGAGGATTATCTAGTTGCTATATTACATAACTTATTGCTTGAACACACAGAGCTGTCATCTGCCATTATTTCAAGTTCTGAGAGATTAGGAAATAGTGAGGTTAGATAAACATATAGAATTGCATGCGTTTTACATTCACGTGTCTTGCTGCTTTTTGCAATCAAGGTATGCTTTGCTGCATTGTGTAATCAGACAATCAGGCATTTGTTCTGAACCATCATCTTTTGTCACAGTTCTAAACATACAGTCCTTGCAAGTTATTCCCCTTCTAAACATTTGAAGATTTTTTTCACTGCTGTGCAGCTGTAGTTGCCTTATTAATTTAGACCTCACTGCTACAGAACTTCATGGCTCCTTCATGCATTTCCTTTGATGTAGTCCTAAGGAAATTCTTTAGGTATTTGCAAATGTTGTCCTGGGATAATCTTTAGGTAGCAACAAGCAGCCATTAGATTCTCCTGCATTCTGTGTGTCTGCTGGGATTGAATTTCTGTTAAAATTGTTCTTACTCCTAGCAGAGTTCAGTCTGCTAAAGGTACTTAGAACAGATACAAAATGTTCTAATGCGCTCTGTGGAGCACTGGGAGCCTGCAAGTTAAACATCAGCCATCTACACACCTTATGAATGATGCTGATCACAGGACATTATTTAACAAAATATGTTAATGTGTTGGTTAAACAAATATTTCCATTTCTATTCAGATATTTTTTCTATAGATAAGCAGATGATAGTATATTATGTATTCAAGAAGAGTTCACTGTAAAAGTTTTTTGATGTAAGAATTGGGAAGTTCCTAGACCTGCCAGCCTGACTTCAACCAGCAATGGTACTGTGAGTGCCAGCACCAGCATTTCCATGGGAACTGCTTGCTGTGGGTGCTTCGAAGACAGCTGGATGATTCTGGCTGGGGGCAATAAGATTAAGAAAGGTGACCAAACTCATTTCTTTCTGTACTTGAATCTCAGTTCAAATTGCTTTAGCATGAGAAGTGCTATTAAAAGCAGTAGAAAATAGCAGTATTTGTAAAACTGCATTTTGTCTCATTTAAGGACACTCAGGATTTTGTACACCGGAACTTCTGATGTTTCTCCAGCTTAAAATACTTTAAAATACTTTTCAAGTGTATGATTTCAATTACTCTACAACTAAGTAAGGCAACTAGGAAAGTAAATAGTGGGCTTGTAACAGACATTTTCTGTAACAGAAACATATTGAAGTATTTATATATCTTATTAAAATAATAGTTACATGACATGGATTGTTGGGAAAAAAAATAAAAGCATTTGTGCATGTTATTAATAGTTCAAAAGTTACTGTAGATACAACACATCTTATTGCAGTGTTCTTTTTAGTCTATATTGTTCTGTCATCCAACCTCCAAAAAAAAGCACAATGTTCAAATATGAATATATTTTATATGTACAATTTTTAAGTGAATCTAACTTCTCTTAGTTGTATTTAACTCCTTGCTAATGGACAACCATAATGCTTTCTGTCATTATGTTCATATGTAAACATATCTGGGAAATCATGATAAATGCAATAATTGTTGAGATCACTTTCATTTCTTTTAATGGAGTGATGACTACAATTCTGTGATTCATTCTAAGGCTGCCAGTTACCATGTACATATACGGGTTCATCTTTTTTTCCTTACACTTCTGTGATAAAATTGAACAGTTATTCTATGTATAGTTAAACCATTAATTATATAGAACGTGGCTTGTAGCTGAATTTCCTCCACTGTTCATAAGGACTGTTTTCTCATAAAATAGTATATCTGCCCCAAAGAGTGTCTTTCTCATCAGACCATTCGAAACTGAGGACTAGCTATAATATTAGCAAGAAAATACAGTGAAGTCAGCATATCTTTTTCTGTCTGTTCAGACATATGCTTAATTTGAAAAGTTCAGCGCAATCTGCTACAGTAGATGTGCTATGAGAAAAGTCTATGTCATTACTTATGGGTTTTTTGTTTGTTTGTTTTTGTTTTAAATGTTCCATCTCCAGCTTTCTTAAAGGCGTTTTTCAGAAATGAGGTGGAGCTGTGAAAACTTCTGACTGCTATTTCTGTGAAATAAGATCTGAAAACTTTATTTTGGTATCGGAAACTTTGCTCCTGTAAGTTAAGATGAGTAACAAAATGACTACAGTGGGTAACGCACCTCAGTGACAGGCATAACAGATTTCACTTCTTAAGCAATGTTAAGTCAGATTTGCTTGATTGCTTCCATACATTCACACCTCTGGGAGCATTAATCCCCTAGAGAGTACAGCAGGAATACAGCCCTTGTTCATACAAATACTCTAATCACTTTTCTCCTTTCTGGTTAACAGCAATTATTCATAAAGATCTTGCACACTATAATTCTGTAGATCTGTAATCAAATTCCATGTGTTCCTTTCCATTCTCCAAACGGTACAAACAGAATTTCACTTTTGGAGCTTCCTGGTGAAAAACTATTAGTAAAAGGAGTCCCAAGTATAATAAAATTATTACACAGTTTTATTTTGAAGAACATTTTGCATTTGTTTTAATACAAAATGATTTAGGTCAAGAAAGAATTTACAAACCTTTAAGTTCTTATCCTGGCATTTGAAATAAGAATGATTCCAGAGGAAGTCTGTATGCTATTCATAGGAAATTGTCATTATGTACAAAATGTTTATTGACATGTTTTAAACATCACATTTGTAAAAATGTGAACTGGATTGCTATCTAGCATATGAACTACAGGTAAAACCTGATAATGCAACTTGTTAGAACAAGTCATTGTTATCCAGTGCTAACAAAATAGACAGTAGCTTTCAGTGTTTTTTTATTTTCCTCCAAGGTTGTATTAGCCTCAAAGTCATTTCAGGGTTTTACTGCATTATGAACAATATCTCAGCCCTCTTTTGATTGCATAAAAATAAATCTTTGAAATAGTACACATAAAACAGAAAGGTAGAGGCAATAAAGTCGTATACTTTTTATATAATTTTTTTTTTGGGGGGTTCTGTGAAGAATCATTTAATTATATTTCTTCTTTTTCTGAGCAAAGTAAGCAGTACTTAGTAAAGCATTTTCCTTTACCCATGAAATAGTTTCTGCCCTAGATGCTTTCTATCACAGTAGGGTACATAGGTAATGTACTTTGTCAAAACAAACTGTCCCATGATCAGTAGTACCCTGGCATGAACTTGCCAATTTTTTAATAATTTTAATTTTTCAGTAGCATGGGATTAATACAAAAATAAAATTACAACTTACTTTTCAATCAAAATGTTAAAATAATTTCAGATCTTTTACCTTTCCAAGTATAAGACTGCAAATGGTCAACTGTGCATCCCTTACACAGAGAGATTCATTTGACACCATAATGTTAAAAAAAAAGTCTGTGTTGTCAAGTTCAAACTTGACACTTTATCCCAAAAAGATTTACAATGAGAGGTGGCTCTATTTAAATATTTATGCTATAGATCTATATATTCCAAGTAAAAATACTCATATCTAGAATTCTGTGGAGAGTTACAATAATTAGGGTCCATAAATATTGCTGCAGTTCAATTACGGTACAATAATTACAAAATATAGAACATCTCTTTACAAATACAAATCATTGTATATTACAATTCATTTACAATAATTTCTACTATATAACTTTTAGCAAACTATCTTATCTAATTCTACTTTAACCTGGTTGCAAGTGCATTAGTAAGAATGCAATTATTCCAGTATATTTTGCCCTTAACGTGATAGTCATAAAACAGACTATCTGAATGATATTTTCCTATGTAAACTGATGTTACATATGACAGAGTATTCTTTATATAACTTCTTTTTCCAATGATCTCTAACAGGTAGAGCATGACAAACCATGTTTTAGAAGAGCATTAAGAAAAGAAATTGGGAGGCAGGTTTGAAAACAGTATTAGAATAGATATGTGATGGATAGCTGATATGCTCTTGAGTACTGAGGTAATGACATTATTGGTTGTCATCACTCACCTCGTGTTGTGCTGGACTTACACATTTTCATTGACAAAATCCCGCTCTACTATGAAGGACAGCAGCACAAAGTTGAAGGACAGGCAAGATATTACACCTCAGAATCCCACTCGAGCCCTCAAAAAACTGATTGTCAGAACCTGCTTCTTTCCAAAATAACCTTATTCCTACAGAGAAACTGAAGCTTCTGTGGGAAGAGATGATGTGCTGCAGCTCTGATTACATTTCAGCAACCCGGAGATAATCTGTTTATTAGTTATGGCTTCCTTGAGGCGTGACATCACTTGTACAAAACTTGATCAATTAACCCCAACTAGTGCCTAGCATCTTTAAACTATGAGGCACTTTTTCTGTTATTTAAAATCATTTCCCTTGCTAAATACTATAAGCTTGTAATGCATATCATTTCATCAGCTAAGTCTTCTTCATATCGTCCTGGTTCTGGTTCTTCGTCACTGTAGCCAGGACCAAATTCTTGAAGTTCATAATCTTGTCTGCTTAAAATGGGGAACATATCCCCATTGGTCCCATTGCTAATATTTCCATTGAGAAGATTACTTGCCGCACTTTCCATCTCATCGATAGTCATGTCACAAGCATCAGCAATCTCATGTTTTGTAGCTGAAACAAATTTAGGGTCCTTTGCATACCTTCCTAGGCCTTCAGATATAAGTACCTGGCAGATGGAAAGGAGAGAATGAGATATAAAGCAGAATTATGGAAGAACAGAGATATCATAAAAACATTTTTCATTTGTGGAAAATACTAGAAACTCCATGCTAAATCACAAATCAACAAACAAATGGCTTCAAACTACACTGTATCAGTTATGTGGTATTGTAATTGATAATGCAATGCATTCAGTTGTTGTCGTTAGAAACTAAGGAGGAGTCTGATAAACATAGGACAGCAGCTACTAAATCCCAGATGAGAAAACTGGGATAAGTTGCTGAAACAGAGTTCTAGATACATGCTAGGTATTTTAGAATACATAGAAGAAGGATGCTGAAGTCCCATTTAGAAACAGTGAAGTATATTGTTCAACTTGTAGCAGAAGGAAATGATAGACAAAAGCAAGAACAGCAACTATCATAGTCAGAAATGCAACAGGTTAATATTATTAATACAAAAGAATTTCTAACATTCTTTAGTACACCTGCAAATCAATCCCAGTTGTCTTTGTTCACCCTCTCTGCAGCCAGTACACACCTACACAGTACACACAGAGTTCCTGTTCTTCGATCAGATTACTGCAAAAATGGCTATTTATACATATAAAATAATATAAATAAATAAATGGAAACAAAGCAGAGAACATATGCATCATCAGCTCTTGTGAGAGGATATTTCACAATTGATCCTCATTGGCTAGAAAGCTTAAAGTTCATTTTAAACCCTGTCCTTGATGTTCCCAACTTTCCTTCTACTGACCTCTTGCAGCCTGCCTCTCAGCCCTCTGACACTGTGATTTTGAATTCCACTGATCCTTTACAACACAGCAGCTGAGAAGTTTCCCTATCTTTACTTGAGATCAGTTTCAGTTGAAAGTGAAAATACCACATTTTCAGAGAGATTGTGCAGACTGAATGATAAGCATTTCAGTGTTAACACAAATGCTAAGCAGACACTCTTGATGACTTCAGAAGTTTCTGTAATACTTACCGCTTCTACCAAACTGTCCGCACTCCTCTGTTTGTCACTGTGTTTATGCCTAAAGTCATTAGGTACTGTTAAATTGGCTGGTGTAAATGTTCGGTAGGAGATATCGGGGTCGTCTGTGTACCAAGAGCTCCTGTGCAAGGAAGGCAGGCTACCATTCATATGTTCTGTAGATTCAGCCCTGTCAACTTGGATTAGAGGTGTGTAATATGGGGTACGGTCCCTGTTGGGAGGGGTTGCAGGTGGGGTAGCCCATGAACGCGTGGAACGACTTGGTGAATGTTTATGAGCTTTACTGGAATCCAGACCCGCAACAGCCATGACCTGGAATGGGGGAGAATTTTTAAAGTTAGTGATTTCAGACACTCTGAGTCATACTCAATTCTGATTTCAGCACTTAGCTCCAACCAACTCTTTTGGCAGATTCTATGCAAAGTTAATATTTTCTGCTGTTTAGAGTCAAGTAAAAGAGGAACAGAATTGAGATTAGTAAATAGCATAAAATTGTATTTTTTTTATTATAGCTAGTTTATGTACCTTGCTTTCTTTAGCCTCTGAGGAAGAGGGCCCTATTTATCATTCAGAATTGTTTAAAAATCTCTGGCTGGGGCTGCAGCAGGGGATAGGAGACTTGTGCCACAGAAACACTTTGTTTGGTCATATGAAACTAAACTATTCCACTCAATATGAAGTAATTATAAACATTAAAAAACAATTAACAAGACCACATGACACAAGTCCTAGTTTAGATCAACTAAGTAGACATATATAGAGTGTAAACAGGAAACAGTAACCTGATTCAGAAAGATTAAATTCAGCTACAGGACAAAGAATATGGATTTATTTATATTCACCATATACTACCTATGCTTATTAAAAGATCTGAATTATTCAGTAGCATCCTCATGCACTAGGAATGACCACCTACTACTTAATCCGTGCAAAATCCTCTAGTACCATTTTAAGCAGAAATGAAAGTCTAAGGTACGATATAGAAGATAAAAAGATGTAATTCATTATTAGTTAAATAAAGTCCTTGGATTTACCTGCTGTTGCATTAAGTGAAGTGGTAAAGCAGTGCGATGGTGGAAATTTGGAGAGAGTGGTATATCATCTTGACTACTCTGTCGGCGGAGGCATTCAAAATTAAAGGAAGATCGTCTATTTGCTATGGAGAAAGCATAATTGATTAGGAAAATGAAACAGTTTTCCTCAAAATCTGTTGTTTCCAGAATTCCACTGTGCAACAACTATCACATAAAAAATATCCTACTGATAAGAAAAAGAGTTTGCTAACAGAAGAAAGCAGTTGTTTATAATAAATAGATTAATCACATGAGCAAATACAGTCCTAGGCAGAAATATGAGCAGCAGAATGTGAAGCAGCATGTTTATGAAAGAAGCGTTTTCCAGTTCTGCAGATTGGTTTCTATACTTAACTTCAGAGTTTCGCTGTACGATGCTGTGAATAACAAAAAATAAGAGTTTATTCTTTCTTCTCCATTCTTCCAAATTCTTCATTCTAATGAGTCAGACTTCCAAAGGAAATACCAAATCCCTAGTTTATAAATAAAAAACCCTCAACCCCACACCATTAAGTTTGCTCTTGGTTCTGTTTTTCCTGCAAATCACTGAATTTCAGTCTCTAGTGTTTACTAAAACAGTAGGAGTTATTGGGAAGTAATCTCAGTGTCATTAAGAAGCGTGGCTGTTAAGGGGAGGGGAGGTGCCAGCAGATGAGACAACAGCAATGCTGCACATCTGTGGGTGTGAATAAGGAAGACTCAGACTGAAACCCTCTGATAAATGTTTCAAAGAAAACTAAAGCTACATTCTACCTTCATTTACCAGTTCAAGTAAATCAGCAATTACAATAATTGGTTTCATACTACTGCCTCAGTGAGGCAAAGGGTATTTGACTGATTTCTATGTTAGGATCTGTAGATTTTGAGCATCTCTCAGAAATCTGCTGGCAATACTCATCATGAAATGTCACGTTTGAAATCCAAGTTACAAATAAGCTTTTTAAACTGGAAAATATTTTTATGAATTTAAATCATTCTGGGTTTGCAAACACATTGTTCTTAATGTACGTACATGCTGGTGTTGGAGGTAGCAGCCGTCTCCTAGGAGATCTTTTTGTATCATAGCAGGTCTGTGAATCATCTTCCTCAAAAAACCCATGTGGGTGATGGTAACCTTTTGGTCTTTCAAAATCTGAGTCATGGCAGTGATGTCTACAGTGGTAATCATACACATGCCTGAATTCAAGTACAGTAAAGAAAAGATTATTTCAGAGTTTCTGTATGTTGAGCTGTTTAGATTTCTAGAAGATACCCAAACAAAACCAGGTATAACTACATTATATAACTACATGACTTAGTTTTAAAATCTATGCTGTGTGTACAAACAGATTTGGAGGTAGCATACATTTTTCAACTAGTATAATTACGTAACATGTTGTCATATGAAATGTTTATCGAAGTATATCAGCAATGAAGTTATTCCTACCAGTACAGGCTAAACTGAATGTTGCTTAAAAAACAACTCTAAAACCAAAAATCTGTTCTTCTCCTGTCATTCTTTTTTTTGAACCCAGGTGTTGGAGTACAGAAATTCAGAAAACAGAATTCAGCCTTTCACACTCCTGAAACTTCTGAAGTCAAAAATCAAATATCACAAGGTTATTATTTGGCTGTAATTATCATGCAAAAAATGAGTGTCCTGAAAATTCTGTGAAACTCAGCTTTTATGCAAATCTTAGCTTTGACACAATCCAACACAATGCAGATTAGGGTGCCAATCTTGTTAAAATTCATATGGCAAATAAAGATAGCATATGAGGAGAATAAAGCATGTGTGGTGCTAGTGCATGTTGGTTTATGGAAATAAATTCCTCTATTTTTGGGCTGTCTTTCAACATTAAAAAAAAATATATTAATAGAAGTGGAGAATATTGCTGAGAATTTGTTGAAGCAAATTCAGCAGAAGAGAAGCTGTTTTAAGGAAGATAACCAGACAACAAGCTACTCAAGATTTTTTAAGACCAAATGTGAGGTTTGGATCTGATGTTGCTGAAGCAATGTCACAGTGGTGTTTGTCAAGCCAAACTATCTTGGGAAGTACAGTTCTAAAGTTAGAAAAACCTACTATGGTCCATTCCTGAAGAAGTCGAGTGAAAGCAAGTTGCAGCAAAGAAGTTAAAATTATCAAAAGAAAATCAAGGCTTTACTTGCTTAAGTTTAAAATTAAGATTTGAATGCCAAGTTGAAAACAAGAACAATGAAATTCTACTTGACAGAAATGCTACAATTAACTAAACTACCTCTCTGGGTTTGGGCGAGAAAAAACATAATTGAGTCAGAAAATTGAGAAGAATTGGGTTATAAAGCTAGAACCCTGCAGTTACACCACAGAGCCTCAGATGAATACAAGTTTCCATATTGTTCAGTAATATAAACGTGAAGAAATGCCAACGTGCTGACTGAAATGCCATCTACGATGTTTCCATAAAGAGTATGAAAAAACCATAAAAACCATCTGTTCCCAGCACATAAAGGCCAGGACAACCATGAGAGTATTAAGTGTGTGTTTTAACAAGACAGAAAATGGTGCCAAGATGAGGATGATTAATGAAGTAATACAATGAGAATTTTCAAAAGAAAGATACCCAGTTCTATATTAGTTGAGCTAATACCAGCACTAGTTTATACTCAGGTCAAATGAACTTTCTGCTTTGCTTTAAATTTGGTAAAGAACTTCTGCTGGATTCAGCGTTTGATACAAACACAAAGATCCTTGGTACACCAACTCTTCTTGTCCTTCACTTCATTAAACAGTGGTTGTGAAGTATTAACTTTATTAGAGGATTTTCAGTGCAAGTGCACTCGCTGAAGCCTACGTGGATTAGTAGTATATCAATTACTGAAGTCCCTTCCTCAGTTAAAACACACTCACCTGCTTCCTGACAACATGCTGTCTTCCTCATAGTATTCTTCTCCACTATAATAATCCTGCTCTCCCAAATAATGATCATCATTGCAATAGTCTCGAATGTCACGTTCTTCACGGCAAATTGTTGGTCGACGGCCATCACCAGAGTCAGACCTGGAAGCAGCAAGCAAACTTGGGACTGATTATGGTGCTTTCAAGAAAAAAATACAAGCACTGACAACTCTTGTGGGCAGAGTGTGACTTTACAGTATGTTCTGAGGAAGTACAGGCCAGAAGTAGTTGATCTGATACAAATATGAAAAGATTGGGGAATGCATATTTGGGATACAAATATGAAAACGTGGGGATGCTCTGCAAAGCCAAATACATTTGACAAAGACATTTTTACAAAATCTAAATTCAGGATATTTGGTAGAATAAACCTCTCTCAAATGTCTCAAATTTATGACATAGCTAAAAAATTAAAGAGAACTCATTGATGTCATCCAGAAAAAACTGAAACTGGGTGTGTACATCTACACACTACAACGACACTACAAGCTACGGCAGAGTGTAATTTAGCAATGAATTTCATGTAACACCATATCCAATTTTTAAATCTTGCCTTTGGAAATATTCAGACGTAAGACCAGGAGAGGTGTTGTGCCCCTTCAGATGCAATCTCAAACAACAATATTCACATAAGCTATCATCATTATCTTTCCAGCCTATGCAATTCAGTTTTAAACCAGGGTTACCATCAAGTGTGATCTTTGCCTGCTGAAAACAGCACGAACCTGCCTGGACATTTTTAATCAGAAGATTACTCTCAAAATTGGCAGTGGAAAATGTGTCTTAGAAGTACTTCCTTTTTTTTTTTTTCCCCCAGCATATGCATCCTGAGATGGTTAATTTTTAAAACTGGGAACTAATTTGTAAACATAAAAAAGTTAACTCACCTAATATATGTTTCGTAGTAGCGGGTTCTATCCAGGTAAGACATGAAATTATGGAGAAAGATATTTTATAATCACATAGTTTTGAGAAATTTACTGGTGATTACAATGCCTGTAAAGTAACTTCTATTTTAAGAGAACGACTATTTTCAAACCTTATTAAAATTATAAACTTTTCCCATATATTACAGTTATACTTTAAGTTCATAGATCAATAAGGAACTGAAATTAAGCTAAATATAACAAATTAGTTTCACATAGCACAAGTTTTCTTACAGAACATTCAAAATTCCTTGAAAAGCAAATACATGTGTACATTTACCTCCTACTGCTTGGTCTTCTACGCTTCTCATGGTCAGCTCTAGAGTATGAATGGTAACCATTTTCAGATCTATGCTCGTGACTTCCAAAATTAGCGTGTTTCCCATGAACAACTTTGGATACATTGGCATTATTGAGATTGGCATTTGTTGAGTTTGGAACTTGTTTTCCTACTGAGTTGTGGTTATGATGATTGTGGTACACAGAATTTCCTGTCTGAGGATATACATTTTTCTCAGGATCGCTTGCAGATGGAATTGAAGGCCGCTGCACATGTAAGGGACGGTGCGTGGTGTTGATCTGCTGAAATGAATCTCGTCTGTCACTGCTAATATGGTTTATATGGTTGCCAAAGAGGGCACCATTCCTCTGTTTTAGGGGAAGAGAAAGAAAAAAGAAAATCAGATACCTTAGTAGAACATATTTTTGACTGATGATTATTTACTTTTCTCCTACATGTGTACAGAGTAACAATTCAAATACATTGTGAATTTTCTTTCTAACTTCATGATGCCTCAGATGGCATCTCTTGAAGTGACAGACGTGATTGTGACAATGACAATATTTGGATTTCAAATTCAAATCAACATTATGCAGTGAACGTTATTCTTTTTCCATACACCTGTGACTTCTAGCTTTCTCCATGTTCCATTATACAGGAGAAACCCAGATTTCCATACACGAAGAACATGCACAAAATTCCTCAGAAAAGGACATGTGTGTGTAATTCTCAAAAAAGTTTTGGTGGAATTCTCCTATTCTCATGGAGCACTGGTTTGCAGCAGGCGTCACTCAGACAGGATGGAGTGCCATGCAACAGCTTGCAAGCATATCTCAAGTAGACAGCATTAAGCTTCAGTGGTTCCGTTCTTCCTTCTTGCAGAGGTACAAGAAAGAGCAATAACTCTTTATCAGCCCTGAGAGTGTAATGGATGGTGAGAAAGAGAATGAAGTGAAAAATTATGACTATGTCATGCAACTCTCTTTTACATCTAACCCAGATTATGTAGCCTCCCTGTCTAGCCAGTTGTGGGTCCTGGATGACAGCAGTCTGTCTTGAAGCTCAATCTAGAGAAGACAGGACGTTATGATGATTGGCAGAGAAACGCATCCACTGCTGGTCACTGTAGCACTGTCCCCAATGCCACATCCTCCTCTTTGGTGAAGGGCAAAAGCAAGCTATGGGGTTTATGACAATTTCTGCAGAAGATCGCCTTTATATCTACTTCTTAATTAAGCTTTCTTGCTGGCTAACAATGGTGTGCAGATAGCTCCTGAAACTAATCTTTTTCCCAGATTGATTTTTGTTGATATCCCTCACAGGAAACTGGACTGGCCTTTATGCTTAGCTGACTACAGTGTAAATCAAGTTTTTTTTTTATACATGCACCTTTACATCTGTTGAGGCTTGGCTGCCTAGAATTTCATCTCTTCCACCAAAGCAGAAATTAGGGTATGTCCAGTTTCCTTAACACTATCACAATTTGGTTTTGCAGGCACTGTGCGAAGCTCATATCTTTCTTAGAATCTGCTTAAGAATAAGTAAGAATTAATAGGAAGGAATTAGGAGTGGGAGAATCACCCAACAGGAACTGCTTCTTAAGATTATGACGAGATGCAGATGTCCTGGTAATACCTCTTTTCCAGATATAAATGAAACATACTGATGTTCATTAAATATTTATGTTTTGCTGACTTGAGGTTTTTATTATTCTTCCACATTCAGGGATAAGCTCATTCTATAAAACTCATATTACATAACAAAAAAATCACATAGCTGTGTTCTGACATTACTTTATAAACTTCTTCTTCCTCGTCTGGATTGTTTTCCTCTGGTTCATCATCTTGCAAGTCACAGGATATAGCTCGGCGTATTTCAGGGCCGATATCATGAAGTGTCCTTAGTCCTGCCTAAATTAAGGACAATATCATAATATATTAGGAATGCAAATTCTTTAGTTACTTTTAAAAACAGTCATCAAGTTGTTGTATCCTGGTAGTTGTAGAAGATGCATCCCGCTATATGCCTCTGTACTATTATAAATAAAAGGCCTGTAGTCAACTACAATCCAATCCTGTTGAGGTGATCACGTCCTTATTATCAGAGTAGGTGCTGACTAAAAGACCACTGATGTTTATGGAACCCTACGTCATCTTATAATAAAGCAATAAGCAATTGACAAGAACTATAAGAGCGTATTTCAATGGGATGTATGTTTAATGTCCAAAACATGTTTGCAGCCTGTGTTCACACAGGAAACATGAGGAGATCTTAGCTATAGCAGCAGTAGTTTTAGCAGAGCTCAAATGGTAAAGAAAGCAGTGAAATAACTGCAGCCCATCTGCACCGCACTGTGATACACAGAAATCTGTTTTAAAGCTTTGGTTTAAGACAGAAAGCCACCTAGCTCCAGCAGCTGGGAGCTCAGCACGTAGTCATTCAAATTCCTTCTCCAGTCTGCTATCACTAGCGACTTGACAGGAGGTCGGTCTCTGCTGGGACTGCCAATGAGAGACCTACACTTGGCACAATTGTTGCCCACTATCTAATAGCCTATTTCATCATTTAGCTTTGTATTTTTGATACAGATACGTATCAAACACATGTTATTTGCATGGGGAATGGGCATGAAGATGTGCATTATTCCCAAGAGGAATAACATGGCATGAAAATGCATGGGGAGTTTTGCATGCTTCATTGCTGCGGACAGAACTGAAGGACCGTGGAGGACACCACGCGTGGCTCGGTCCCACTCACGCGACCCCGGCAGCACGCTGCAGCCAGGCTTCAGCTCCGAATGGAAAGAGCTTGCTGGCTGGGGAGCAAAATGGTGTTTGGGCAGTGTGGGCAATCAGAACCTGGAAAGGGATCAAGCAAAAAGCTTCATATCTGACTTTACCACACACTCTTCTTCAGTTCTCGCTTTAGTATTTCACTTCCTAAAATAGGTGCTCACATTACCTACCTGAATTGGGCAATTATGTTCTGTTTCTCAAGGGTGAACTTTGAGAGATAAGCTATAATTGAACTAAACTGAAAATCACTTACTGGAAAGTTATTATACAAAGTACTTTTCATGAATACATTCTCCTACTTCTTATGCTAACTGCACAGCCAAGCTTAGCAAGTTTGCTAGTGTCATAATTGTGTTAATTGTGTAAGGTACTAAAGGGAAGTAACATTAACATTCCCAGGTACGGATTTCAAGGCAGACCAAAGGCTTAACTAGTTTGGTTACTCAGTCATTAGTAACAATCATCACTTGCATTTCCAAATCATTGACATTTTAAAATAAACTGTAGAATAAACAGAATACAATCTCAGAAATCCTAAAGTAAGAAAACAAGCATGCAGAAGAATAGGTGAATAGACCTACGCTACAACAGTGAACATAAGGGACACAGTAGCCCAGTCTTGGTTCCCCAGCATTACAAATCTCCACTGAGCCCATCCTCTCACACTGAGGCTGAGCTCTGCTCTACAGCTGCACAAAAACTCCAGGCTTTCACTCAAACCCAGTCTCCCTTCTAGCTGTGCCTCTCTGTGAACACAATACTCTAAGATAGCAGCATTATAAATTTTAACTCTGGCAAAAACTACCAGCTTATATTCCTGTCTGACAAACAGTGACAACTTCCCATAAATGTATGCCTGAATGCTGAGAAAAGGCATATGTTTGTCAGCAACATATTCAGTAGTCACGTAATTTCAATTACACGTCCCACTTCCTTCTGGTTTATTTCTTGGAGAATTACTCCCTTTTAAAGAAGGCTAAATAAAAGCAGGCAGCTTTTATCATCTCATTTCTCTTCAGCATCATTAATTTGCCTATGACAGATCTTTTGCAATGACACAACCATTTGCAAAAGAGTAAAACCTGGATCACTGTACATAAACATGTATCTGCTGGTTAAGCTAAAACAATCAGCTTTATTCTCCGACATTCAGTACCAAAGCCATAGATTCTGCAAGCAATAATTGTTTGCAGAATTAAAACATTCCTCAGCTTATTTGCACTAACAGATTCATCTACAATTTTGCCAAATCCGTCATTAAAATGACCACTCCCATGTACTGCCCTATTTTAAGCAGAGTACAGTAAAGTATTCCAAGCAATCTAAGAACAATTTTTCTGCCAGGAGAGTTCTGCATCATGAGACAAATTCCCATGCTGCACTCTTGCTGATAAGATGACCATACTTTGAGACATGAACCAACTACTGCTGAAGTTGGACTGATGCAGAAATACTTATCTGGCATTAGGAATATTGCTCCTCTAAACCACTTCAAAAGTCTTCTGCAAAGACCACAATGGAAGTATGCAGTGATAAAACATTTTCTTTTTACCTACAAGTATGTTTTTAGTGGATACATTTATTTATTTATTTATTTATTTTTGCATATAGAAGTCAATATTTATGTACATTTACCCTGTAGCTTTCAGCAAACTTTGTTTTCAAAGACATTTGAAGATGGAAAGATCTATAACAGAGAAGATGAAACACATGCAAGTGATGTTCAGCCAGTAGTTGTAAAGAGATAACAATCAAAACTGCACACTAAATTATTCATGCTGCTCTGCAAGAAAGCAGCTGTTGTTTCTACTCAGGTTTGTTGATGTTTCTTTGAAGTGGAGGAAGAGAAGAGATGCATGCTACTGTGTTTGACTGCATCTAATTCTATTTAAAGACTTCACGAGACATTTGCAAAAGTGTTTTTCTTATTCAGACATTTTCTCTGCCAAATTTAATTTCTAATGCCTTTGTTGTCTAATTTATTGTGTGGGAAAGATGAGAAGCATCAGTCCAACAAAAAATATTCTTCTTAAGAATAATTCTAGTATGCCAATTAGCAAACTAGTGACACACAGTGCTTTGAGCAACGTAATTACATAATAAAGCCAAGCGTGGCTTCAAATAGACTTTCTCCTAAATATACTAGATGCCTTGAAATTACCACAACAATTCTGTGCAGCTGTGCTTTATGAGGCACAATAACACCTGCAATTCTTTCAAGATGTCACGAAGCACAAAGCACTCAGCACTAATACACTGTGTGCTAGACCACATCTCATGAGACAATTAATGATGCCTCTGTCTGTGGCACAGCGCTGAGATGACATGTGTGCTTTTAAATGCTGAAGTAACAGAACTGTAGGAGTCTCTCAGTGGGAAAAAATGTCCTATGACTGATAACCATACCTATGAATTAGTCATTCAGAGGGAGAGCACTTCAAAAATACCTGAAAAGCACCATGCAACGAAACACAAAAATGTTTAAAAGTCAAGTCAAACGTGGAAACATAAAAAAGTTAAATATTTCAAAACGATTATTTTTAACTACTAGCAAATAGTTTTAAGATCAATTTTATACATCTATATCATTCATAGAACAATCACATAATTTTAGATCTTCCTTTTACAGTAAGAAGATTTTATATGATGAAAAAGTCCAAAGTCAGAACCTTCAGAAAAGCATGTCAATGTTCATAAACATTGGAACAACCAAAAAAGGATTTTCCCTATAAGTGAACCAAGTGCAAATCTGTCTTGATGTACGAAGCAGCCTACACATAAAGAAGTTTAAGCTTACATTAAGATGAGTAAATGCAACAGTTTGAATAAGAATCACTATCACCACAAAATTTCTTGTCATAAAATAAACAGTGCTCCATAGTTGAGGTATTTTACAGTGATATCAGGAAATGGAAGTGACACTTATAAGCTCTGCTTCATAGATTATAGAAAAATGATGGATAGTTACATATATTGCTATATAAACTCACTGGATCTGAAATAAAGCACAAACATGAATTCTTAATTCTTATGTCTTAAGAATTTCACAGTGCTGAAAGCATATGACTATGAAACTCTTCATAAAACCATTTTACTTTCAGAAAACGAACATGTTTTTTACTACCTGCTTCTTTTACAGTGAAGAAAACAACAAACAAAAAACCCCAACACCACAGCTGCACTGATACAACATAAAAATAAGCTGAAACTAATATGAACAGAATAAAAATCCAGAACTCCTAGAGTAAGAAAGAGAGCATGCAGAACAGCTGAATAGACCTACGCTATAGCAGTGAACATAGGAGACATAGTAGCCCAGTCTTGATTTCCCAGTGTTACTCATCTCCATCGAGTCCATCCTCCAGTGCTGAGGCTGAGCTCTGCTCTACAACCACACAAAGGCTCTGGGCTTTTGCTCGAACCCAGACTCCCTTCTAGCTAAGCCCTGCTGTGAATGCAACATCAACGCAGCAGACAATTAAATTGAACTTGAGCAAAACTCGTTAACCCCTCAGCTGAGGCTTACTAGAGGGCTTTTTTTCTCCCAAGCTAATTGTTGATATTAGTTTAAAAAAAATAATCGTGAGAAAAAGTGTAATTAGATAACCTGAAGTATATTCCCCAAATCAAGTTCTGCTCAATTGATCAGTGTTTTGTTTATTTGTGATACGAAGAGAAACTTTTATTTGTACCTGCTAACAAAGAGAGTTATGTGTAAATAAATGTAAAATTTAGAGGAAAATATTACATAGATTAGGCTAAAATTAATTCATCATTTGCTCTGCACAGTAGATGAGCGTAATTAAACCTGTTCATGCTTCACTGAGCATTTATCTTTACTGGCAACATGACTACTGTTTGGCTCGATACACATTTCCATCACCACCAGAAAGCCGTCTCTTTAACAACTGCCACAGAAGAAAAACCGGAGCAAAGTTATATTCCTTCTTAATGCATAAATATCAGTCAACAGGACAAGAAAGGCACTGTGAGCAATCCAACCCTAAGGAATTTTGTGACTCATACCCTAGGAGTGTACTTAATGCAACAAAAATGTTAGTAGACAGCTAACAGGAATTACTGCTCATCATTTCAAAACTAGTTGCTTTTCTTCTCTTCATAAGGCCCAGTAACAGAAATAAAGTCCTAATCCAATAAAAATAATGCAGTGTATGATATCCAGAATTATTCGAGGACAGCCTCCCATTTTTCTGTTTCAAAGTTTATAACACAAAGGGTATACCCAGATAGAATCTTTCAAATTATAACCTCCAGATCACTTATACTCAATGGACAGCTTGCTGCAGGCTTCCTGAGAGAGAAGGTCACAGAGCACTGTCTATAGTCCTGGTTTCCATCTGATAGCTTGTTTTAAGAGACAGGCAGAAGTACATGGCATTAATAAAGTATGCTGATATTCATTCTATAGAAAGTTAAGTTCCAAATAGTGAAACTGCTGATAGGAAGTAATTTCACCAGTAATCATAGTGGGAAAAAAATAAAAATAAAAGAACAATGAGAATTAGGAAGCAAAACAACATCATATAAAAATTTCTTTACTAAAACACCTGTCAGGATGTTTTCTGAGAACTGGCTTAAAATGTGGCAGAACGCAAGCAATAAAAGAGAAGTAAAACAAATAATGGAAATGGTAGCTTAGAACTTCATTTATCTGATTTTACATCAACTCTATTGGTTGAGGAATCTTATAACTGTTGCTACCATTTGAGTAATCCACAGAGAATAATGTACTGCACTTACCTTGTTACAGACAGAAAAGCAGGATTATGTTTTACTTTTCTGATGAACAAAGAGTCCCAGCTAAACAAAATCCTTGCAGCACTGCACAACCATCAACATTCATCTACCTGGTATGTCAAGCTCACAAAATGGTTAGTTAAAATGTAAAAACAAAATCACCTGCAGAGCAATCGTGGTATTCTTCGCAGGATATTTCCCCACCAGTCCTTGTTCTTTGCGTTTCTTGAATTTCCTAAAGTAGTCCTGTATCAGGAAGGTGGCATAGAACTTCCCCACGGTTACCTCATCATCTAAATGAACAGACCAGACAGATCTCTCCCAGGTCAGCACATTTGGCAATAGCCTGTACACTCATATCTGATTTGGGGGAAGAAACGTGACGGGTGCAATAGGCACTACACTTTCACCTTACAATAATGGGACCTCCAGCTAGCTTGAAGCAATGTTTTAGCAAGCAGGTTATGCATAGTCAGTTAAGTGGAGTCATCCTTAATAAAGAAGAAAATACAACACTTTACCAAGTCTCACGTACCTGTGGGTTAGTTCATGTAAGTTTCTAACAAAACCATCCGCACGTTTGTATGTGCATAGAAACTGAAATATTGGCTTTCATTAGTTGAAATAAACAAATTAAAACAAGAGTTTCTGTGACTTACACAACAGTTACTCTATACAAAATGTCCTGCTCACAATATCTCACTTTTTATTCCTGCTGCTACAAATTTTCTTGATCAGTGTATTAATATAGTATTTTTGTAATTACATAAGGAGTTTGACAACCTTATAGGTTGCTTTGCTATGTACTTTCTTAATATCTTCCACTTTGAATTGGCTGTGTATCCCAGATAAACAAGTTGGGCTGTATCTTTTGCTCTCTTGCTGTCACCCAAGAAAGCTGACTCTAGACTGAAATCTCACTGTGTTTACAATTTCACACATTTTCTCTTGCTTAAGTGAAGATTTGGTCCCTCACCACCTCCCAGTCAGATGGTGATAAAAATGAATATGAAACACACATGGTGCTTCCCGATATTATTGTATTGTACTGCCTCTGAAATGCTGATAGGTAGGAAAATAATTCATGTCAATTAATTTTGTGCAGCTCAACAGATACACAGACTGTCAGTACAGTAAAAAAACACCATTTTCTAGAGTCACTATTGTGAAAAGAATCCAAATTTCAAAGTTTTCAAAGTTCAAAGGTACCTTGCAATACCAAAATCTCCTAGTTTGTAGCATGTTAGCATGTTCCATTCAATCATTCAGCTGTGTAAGTTTGACCTCCTGACATGTAATATGCTTGCCAGAAAACTAGGAATAGTTTTCTATTCAAAAACATTGCTTTTGTTCTCACACACTTCTTTCCCCCAGAGTTACCTGGCATGAAGCTAGCTGTTTCTCTTACTGCTGTGTTGCCTACCCTCCATATTTTTGCAGTATACCAAGACAGCTATTTGCAACTGGTTGGGTAGAGCTCTACAGAAAGGAAGCCCCTGGCAGGGCCCACATCCTGACAGTAAGTCCCTGCCATCCCAGTCACCACAGACAGCTGCTTACACACTTCAGGATCTGGGTTACACTGTCATCACTGGTTTGGTTGCACACAGAAAATCTACTGTGCTCATACGTATTTTAACATATCTTTGATAGAAGAAAAATCTTATTACTGTTTTTTTTTTTTTTTTTAAAGTTTAACTCAACTGTTTTTTCTCTCTAATGAAGATTTAGTACAGACCTGAGAGGTATCTTCATTTGCTTTGTTTGTCTTTATTTCTTACTTATGAACACATCTTGTTAAGCAAGATTTTCCCCTCTCAAGAGATTTTTTTTAAGTGACTGACATTTACTGTAACATCATACATTAGTGTTTGAATAAAACATTCTCCTTGTGTTTTAGCTTTATCAATAATCTGTCCCACTGTATCTCACTAATAATTGTTAACAGTATTTTTACCTGTATTATCACAGTTTTTGCTAATTTAAACTTTCTACTTTTTATGACCTGCTTTCAAGTCAATAAAAAGAATGGGGGAAATCCAATTTGTGTGTAAAACAGTTAGAACTTATTTCTGCCTCTGTGACAAAATTTGTCCCCAAGTGAATCCTCAGCATTCAAAACAAGCTCCCTCCAGAGTTCTCTGGATGTATTTCAGTATAATTTATGATGTAGGCTGTATGCATGTGAGAAACTACACCAAGCTTTAATTTGAGGAAAATTGCACCAGGGATGTATTCTCCTAACGTTTTATTTCTTTTAAGGTATCAGAGCAAAACAAATTATAGTAATTGCCTTAAAATATCTTGGCTGGAAGACCAGCCTGTCATGGGAAATGTCTTTGCACATTAGTGTGTCTGTTCTGCCAAATACAGGCATCTCTTCAAGGGCTGAGTGCCTCCAGTTCCCACTGGGAAGTAAGGACTCCACAGCTCACAAGAAAAGCTCCCCAGTGTCTCAATTCAGTCTCAACAGTAAAAAAGCTTTTTTACTGACTCCCCAAATCTAATTTTTAATCTTTTGTGTGAGCATTTGTTTTGATGCTCGTCTGTAATCTCTGTTGGAGGCTTCTCTGGAGCCTAGTGGTCTTTCGTATTCAGAAGATGTCTCTTTATAAGTATCTGATCTAAACTTGCCTTCCTTAGCTTAGCTGAATCCACTCATTTCTGCAATGCATCCTTGGTCAAATTCCCCAGATGAGCCTTTCCCCATTCTTTGTATTATTTTGTTTCAACTATTTGAACAGAACTCTTTGAGGAAGTGATATAGCAAATGGCTCCTAGAAAGAACACGCACATAGAAGTGACAGACTCGATAAAACATACACTACCACGGGTTGCACTTAGAGCATGTCTCAAGACAGGCTATGATTACTGACTGTACCTGAGACAACCATACCTCCAAAGTCTCAGTATGCACAAATGAAGGGCCCTATTAATTGCTGTGGACACACACCAATTTTTTTAATAAGCATATTAGTTGAATGCATTACCAGTTTCCTGAATCGTGCATGCCAAAGTCTGTATGTACAAACAAGATGCATGTGTACTTCACAGGCACAGTCAGTTGTATTGCAGACACGTGCACACAAGAACTGAAGCTTGGCCAAGGGGAGCCATCCTTGACACACAGAGCCAGATATGGACAGGGAGGGAGGCAGCTAAGCGTAACTGACCACGGTATCAACAGATCTATAGCTACAATTGGGGACAGCAAAAGGAATCATTTCAGTAGGAAGTTATTGCAAGAGAGGGCAAAAAGTATTAGGCAGGATTAAATGGGCTTGCAGGTGGAGACTGGGGAATTTAAAGAATAGAAAGCAGGTGAATCTTTAGCGGGTGGTATGTCTTTCTCTTACTCTGTAGTCTCCTAGGAATATTAATACATTTATACATTCAGGCTTTTGACTTTCATTCTACGTTCTTGCAAAGCAGCTTCAGTTTTCCTGAAAATCTGTTGCTAGCTCTTAACAGTTTAATTAAATTATATTAATGAGTTATTCAGCCAGTACCAACACTTAGCTGGCTGCCCATTTCTGGCACATCTGTTTATAAGTAAGCAAAAAAAATGAAATTCTTTGTGGATTGTTTTCATTCTGCTCTGCAAATAATTGATCTGTTCTCTTTGCATTCAGGAGGCATGATCACAGGCACATAAAGAATCTAGCATTCAGTAATATCAGCAAAAGTAGTATTTGAGAAAAATATCATGAACAGCCCAATACTTGTAAGTACATGTGATTCTAGTACAGTGAATTTGGATGCTTGGTTGATTTATATTGGAAACCTGTCTCCTGGTAGACTGTTACTTATCAGCTGTCACTGGTCTTGCTGTCATATGCAATTTTCTATTGAATACTAAGCTTTGATAGAAACAATTTTTTTTTTTTCTGAATACTAAGCTATTTTACACTCCTATGGCATATGAATGTAAAATAGCTGTATTCCTTTTTTGTGTGTGTGTAGATAGGTTACGCTATTTTCAATTATTGTGTAAGTTTTAATGAGGCCTGCAGAGAAATGAAGTTAAAATGAAATTGAAAATTGGTGAATCTTAACAACTTCGATGGTTGGACTAGATGTTCTTAGCAGTCTTTTCCAACCTTAATGGTTCTCTAACTTCCCATAATGTCTTTGTTTATACTGTAGAAGCCATACAGGTTTTTATCATGCAGAGTGTGACCTAGATTTTCTGTCTTCTAGCTACACTGAGGAGCTAAATTTGTGGAAGAAATATTAGCAATGGATTTTAGTATAGCTGAAAGTTAATATACAGCTTATATTCAGCAATGAGATGAAACTGAAGTTAACAGTGAGTTGCTGTGTGGGATTAGTTCTAGGAAAGTGATCTTTAAAGATTCTTTGTCAGATTGGTTTAGGCAGGCACAGCTCGCTATTCTGAAGCATGCATCTCTATTTCAATAAAAAATGTAGGGGAATAAAGTTGGCAAGAGGCAACACCAATTCCATGCCACCACCCTAAAACAGAATTGCTTCAGAATATTCGGAAAGACTCATAGTTGAAAGGAACAGAGGCTGCAGAAAAAGCTCAAGCACATAGTTACAACAATAACAAAGCAATTCATCTATGCCATGCAAGCAACTAGGTGTAAAGCCGAAAATAACAGAGTAGAACACAAAAAAATTGTTTTAAATGTGCAGTATCAGTTCCCCTTTGGATCATCAAATTTGCTAGATCTTTGTCTTAACCCCCACTAGCAGCTGGCAGCCACCACACCAGTAGCATGTGGCTCCCTGCAGCGACCAAGCTAATGCTGCTTCTGGGGTCATGCTGTACAGCAGGGCAGCCAGCATGCTCCTCCTCCCCTAGAGACTGAGAGTGTCACCTTCAGAAAGGGATCAGCCTCCACCATCATCGGGCCTGGATCTTGAGTCTGCTTCCAAACCTGAGTCTGATCAGTCTTGAAAGCTGCTGTAACACTATAAAAGTACAATAAACTACAAAAAATACCAGGTGATTACAGTGGATTGGTATATTGGATGTCTAGATACCTCTATCCTGGGTATGAATGGACAGTGCAACAGATCCTGCACCTTTAAAACTTGAAAAAGCAAGTACAATGTCACCTAAATCTATACTATAGCATATTGGTAAAAATGTATATATTGAAAAACTCTAAATATATATATTGGAATATATATATTTAAAAAGAAATATAACAAATATTTGATGTCATCTTACTGCACGTAGAAACAATATACGTGCCTCATACCTCTTGTAAACACATTGGTATGATAATTTAGATATTTTTTACATGGGCCATATTCATACCTCAGTCATACTGGCCTAAATCTGAACCAGTTCCATTATGCGTTGGCTGTGGAACTGCTTTGGGTTAAGCTAATGTAACTGAGATAGTTTAGCCTCTTGCTTTATCAGTTTAGCAGAAAAAATATTTTTAGTCCTGCAATCAAAATTTTTTTAGTTTCCTCCTCCCAGAAGTATATTCAACACATACAAAGACATCAGCTAAAATGTAGTGTACACTGTCAAGCTTAATTAGTAAAAAAAAATGCATATTATTTAGCTGAATGCATTGAAATAAAACTTACTTTAGGTTATTCCACTGAATGACTTGAAATTAAGACTAAATTTAGGTCTAATTAGGTTGGGCTTTTTTTTTTTTTTTTTTTTTTTTTGGTCAAGCAAGAAAATAAACATTAAATACATTTTCCTCTTTCTTTTTAATCTAAGGATGTTGTATTAATTTGTCCTACATTTTTTATCTAAAGTAACAGGATATAACAGTCTCTGTATTATTTTGTTATTATTGTTTGTTGTCCTTTAATGACATTATCACTTCAAGTTTTACTAATTTTATTTCTTTAGTCCCTACCAATCTAGAAAGGCCAAAAAGAAAAAAGAGCATATAGCAAAGTTTATCACACTGACCGCCAGCCGGAGGGACAACTTGGTCAAGTAATTTCATGCTAGTTTTCTTCCATATTTTCTTTATAACTGCTCTAAGTTCTTCATTTGCTTGCTCTAGGTTACCTGTGGTAACGAAATAGAGACACAGAGGATGGCATTTATATTTAAATTAGCTGCAATGAATGATCCTTTGGATATTAATTAGCTGTATCCATATAAAGACTAATAAAGACTGTGAGCAGCAGCCTAAGCTCCATGGAGTAGCAGATAAGAACACTACAATAATTAAAGAGAAGAAAAGGTGTAAGAGGATGAACTTCTTGGGGCTTTGAAGTTTGGAGTTCAGCAACAGCAATTTACAGATCTTGGCTCTACTCTGTCGCTGCTTACTATCTTCTGCTTAAATTGTGCAGCACATGACAACTCTGCAAGCCACATCTTTCCTTATCCAAAGCTGATCCTTTTTTTTTTTTTTTTTTTTTGGTTTATTCACAGTAATTTCTCAACTTTGCAGGCTTGCAGGTTCAGCTGAGCATCTTTTGCAGTGCTATTCTTAGCCACAGTGTTGATTGAGGAGGCTTAACTTGCGTACTGTTGGCAACGGAGCTCAAATTCTACTGAGAACAGCAGAAGACGTGGAACAGGAAGAAATGAAAGTAAAATAATGACAAAATATATAAAATGAAAGGCAAAATTCCCTTGAACATAACACATTTTCAGGGCTTTTCACTCTGATGCAAATTACAGAAACCCATTCAGCCCCATCATAACGAGTTTCCACCAACCTGGGGATGTCACTTTCAAGGCTGCAAAAGCCACAGTTGCACTAATATGGGATCCAAGGTATTAAGTTAAAGATCAATGAGGAGGAAGCATCTTGGTTGAGTAGAAAAGGGAACTCATTCCTTCCTAGCAGTAGAACTCCTGGTACACAACTGCTAAGTGTTTTTAAGTGACCAAGTAAAAGCATGCCATAATTTCTAAGACTGCTTGGGCTTTGGCCTCCCTTTATTTTCTAAACAAATCATTCCCAGCAATACACAATACAAAACCAAAGCAAATCCACTGAGACTTAAGAAGCCTTACTCATGTTCAACAAAAGTAATAATTTCTTGTTTTTCCTCAATGCACTTTCTGACAAGTGCAATAAAGGCTTGGCAGATAGGAACCTTACCTTCTGTTTTTATCTTTAGAGCAGTCCTAACCAAAGCAAACAAAGTGGCATTGAACATGACGGTTCCATCGCTATTTAGTGGCATATTCATGGCTACTAACCTCTGTGAAGGAGAAAAAAACACTTTGTTTGAAAAAAAGAAAAAATACCTTCTGTAACTTTCACTTCTGAAAAGGTGACATAATCAAATGATATCACTGAGAGACATAACATTATGGAACTCTTCAAAAAACACTGAGCCCTCTATCCCAGCTGTCTGTAATAAACACCACTATCACCTATTTCTGATACTAATGACACGGATGCTTCTACCACAGCTAGAACTCCCAATAGTTTTCATGGGTTTTGGCACTCCTTTTGACCCTTGTGTTTTATACACCAGCTTGGATATTAATAATACAAATATAGAAAATTCAAAGCAGAGTGTTGTTGTGAGGGTCCTTTAAGGTGCAATCGGATTCCTACTGAAACTGCTAAAACTAGAACATCCGTAGTTTTGAATTCCTTAAATAATATAATAAAGCAATTCTGAGTAGCTTTTCAACTTCTATATTAAAATGCAATTATTTGTCATACAAATCACACATTGCGCCTAACAAATTTTACTTTATTCTAAATTTTTGTTAATTTTCAGTTTTCTCACTCACTTCTGCATATTATTTGGATATTGTTATTCATCTCTGCAAGGCTTATCATCTTGCCATCTCTTCCCTTCAGTATCACTTCTATGTTTCATGTGAAGCCAAATGTTCCATGAACGCACCTGTACAAACACTTTATGAAAACTACATTGTGAACTAAAGTAAAGTTCCACTTTCTCCCTCAGATTTAAAAGAAACCAGAAGTTACTGGGTCACCATCAATGCTGGGTTGATTTACTTCATATCACAATAAAAGACTAACGATAAACGTATAGACCAACTCCTTTTATTTTGGTGTTCTGTCAAGAATTTTATGTTGGCAATAAATTCAAATGATTACACTGAGAGAAATGACACTGATATTGCTGGTTTAAGTCAATCCTGCAGAAAACTGGGAAAACTAGAGAGTGGAGATCTTGTGAATAAACAGAATTACTGAACAGACACAACAAGTGTTTGGCAGAGTTGAACAAATGAATGTTTAAACAGTGAAAGAAACCTACAAAGGAAAAAGTGCAGAACCTACCTTGCAGGCCACTCGGTGAGGGCATAATTTGCCAAAACCAAGTGGTGGCTGAATGCGTCTCAGTAACGTAACCACATCAAGATGCTTTATCCTTCCCCTAGAACCAACACATATCAATTACCAAATATAGATACATTCTCAAAGTATATATTGTGCTCTGCTTTCAAGCAGAGCATTCTCATTTTTAACAGGTAAGTTCTACCAGATAAATGATCTAACTTACTTTGCTTCAGGGTCATATTCTGACCATATCCTTTTGAACTCATCCAAATGATGAGGACCCAGAATGGACCAGTCACGTGTCAAATAGTCAAAGTTATCCATAATGACGGCCACAAATAAGTTTATTATCTAAAAAGCAATTAAGAACACAGATCTACATTTAATTTTTTAAAGCACAAATATTTTCAATAAATAACTGTATAAGGTAGGAGGTGCAGAATTCAAACAGTTAAATAAATTGATCTTATAAATAATGATTTTTGGCAAATACTACTGAATATCACAGAAAATACTTCCTGAAAATTTAACTGCCCAATTGGAACTCTATCATGCAACCAGATGACAAGAATGTGATTCTGCTGTGCAGTACTCAATCTTTGACATAGGCTGTTTAATGTTTTTGTTTCTCTTCCTTGACTGGCCAGACCAAAGAATACAACATTTGAATGACACATTGCATATTTGTATTCACAAGATTCACTGTCATGCCAATAAGATTTCTGCATATATTTCATTAATATAAGAGATGACACTGAATGGTTATGTTTACAGTAGTTCAGGAGTCTGTTCAATCCATCTCCTTTTGCCAGGAGAACAGAACTGTGAATATAACGAATCAACCAGCCAAGGCACCTGCGATGGGGAAAAACATATTCCAGAGACTGCTGTAGAACAAATAATTAATTATGCCATGGATTAGGAAGAAAGTTTATAGTTTAGATCTCTTGCCACAGTTGGAAAACACTTGTAGAGACACATACAAATTCTGTTAAGTTTAAATAATACTGATATAGCATTACTAAGCCAAATGAACTGCAGTTTCATTATTAATGACACTTTATGGCATTACTGAAAAAAGACATAATAGCTGGTGAAAAGATGATCACCTTAGCTTTCAAATGTGCAAGCAACCACTTCTGGCTTACAGGGATGTTTGAGATCACAAGGATATTTAGTACATGAGAATTTGCTGGCGTGCAGCATAGGATACAGGATCTAGGGACATGATGAAAAACAAATCCTTGCAAATATGTTTTGCAAATAAAGATATGGGATTCTACATCATTTTCTGACTTCACTGCTGTTTTATTTCAGAAGAAATTAAAAAAGTTAAAACTTTTGATAGTAACCACCAGCTGAACTCACCAAAAATGCACAAAGCATATAAAAACTGATAAAGTAAATGATGGCAAAATTGCTCCCACACGTGTATTCTTCCCCTGGATTATAATCAGATTCGGGATCACAGCGTTTTCCAGGCAAACATGCCAGCATGATTTCCTGCCAGGCTTCTCCAGTTGCACACCTTTATAAAGTCACAAAGAGAAATGAAGTATTAATTGATCACAATGAGCTAAAGATGTATTAATTTGTTAAGTTCCAATAAAATGCCTGGAGCTGTACATGTAGAAATGTGAAAACAGATCATAAATTCCTCAGAGTAGGATCTAATTAAAAATTATAGGGTACGTTTCAAAAATGAGAAGCTTAGACCTGACAGAGCACACTCATGCACCAGAAAGGCTTGCATGTGAAAATTTTGCACCCCAAGCTGTGATTTACAAATTAAATAGTTATTGCAGAGCAGCTGTTGTGTACAAAAATATAAATCTGTCTATAAAGCATCGATCTTCATTGTGATATGCATATGGTGAACTTCTTCTGCATATCCCATGCATTAATTCAGTTTTGTCTGAGATCTACAGTGAGTGTGGAAGAAATGCCACATCATTTCAGTCGAGTCAGGTAACATGCAAAGCAGAAGGCCTGAATGAAAACACAGCAGTGTGGTGGAATACAGGTGCCCTCTTTCTCCTTTTTCTGGTTCTCCTGGCATCCACCTTATAAATTCAGAATGATCCTAACAACGGATCACAGAACTCTGTCCACTGGTCTATCTCCAGTACAATCAGTCCTGTGTTAGCACTATTAGCTGTACTGCTTCTAAGCTCCACGTTATGACCTGCTGATATATCTACTCATTAGGACATGGCTTTGATATCTCTGTTTGCTCTGATTTATGTCTGTTATCTCTTGATCTTCTTGTCAAACATGTCTGCTGTAAAAGAGAACCTTCTCTTTAGAACAGGGTAAAAAATGCAGGAGCCAAGTGGAGATACAGATTCACAGGCACTACAGTCACAAGATCAACAGCTCTAGAGGTATGCGTGATCCACATCATTCCCTCCACTTGCTCCAGGGCATTCTGAAGCACTTCCAACACAGGTTTACTCTGCTCTTAACCTCTCTAGTGATGGAGATTCCATAATTCCCCAGGATCACCTATATCAAGATTTAGCTACCTGTACCATCAGAACTTTTCACCTACTGCTTATCCGATGCCTCCTTCTGCAAGTTACACCCACCACTCACCATCTATTCATAAAATGTAAAGAACAGTTTATTTTTTCCATCTTTGCAACAGCTTTTCATTTTTTTCTTTTCAAACTGTCCAGCTTGATTGGCCTTCTTAAGAACAAAACAAGAGCAAAGTCATTTTTCATTTTCCCAACACCTGCACAGTGCCATCAGGACTGGCTATTTAGGCTCCACTGGAAGATAATTCCTCCATGAATGAGCTGTTTCACAAGAGCTGTAATGACTTCAGGCCTATAGCACCTGATTAGAATCCAGTGGATGCTCAGCATACAGCTGCAGACAGTATGTGCTGACAGGGAAATGTTTCTAACTTAGAAACAAATTTAGAGCAAATCCACAGAACAAGCTCTACAGAAATTTTTCCTGGACCACTGAAATGCGATGCACCAAGCGAGAGTTCAGGTTTACTCACCTGAAGAGAAGCAGCACAGCCTGGGGGAAAGTTTGAAAATTGTTGTTTCTGTTTATTTGATTGTTGTCTCTCATGGCCACTTTTCCAAACACCTACAGAAAAACAAGATTTTACTTTCATCTTAATGGCCCATACTCTCAGAAACTGTGGTCCCTGTAGTCTAGACCACCTTCAGCACATATGAAAAACACACATGTACTTTCTCTAATGTCCTTATATTTTTCCTGATAATGTAGATGTAGTAAATAATCCATACATACAAGATAATTCTTAATTTGGCATCATTAAATCATTATGACACCAATATTCCCTCTTGTATTTTAGATGACAACATATTTGCTTTGATCTGGCACCTATAGTCCTTTGCTGGGATTGAAACCCCATTACAATAGGTACTGTGCATACTTGCAATAAGAAATGATTGCTATCCTGAAAATCTCAAATTTAAGTAGACAGATGTAAAGATGGAAGTCAAAGAATGGAGTCTGAGCACCTTGTCCCAGACAGAGGTGAAAATGTTCTCCAAAATTAAACAGTAATTCCTTGGTCAAAAAAAGCACTCTTTCTCTCCAAAATAATTAATTGATATCCTCTTGCCGTACAGTGGAAGTCGTTATTTAATTAGGACAGATTAATGTTGCTGTACTCTGCATACATGCAGGTCCCTTGGTTTGGGAACCTTATCACTTTGGGATCAAAAGAAAATCTTTTTGATTGTAATGTCTTACTCCAAAAACAAATCTACACTAAGAAGCCATGTATTTTTTTCATGCATTTGTGCATAGGAATAAGCTACACAGTAAATGAAAGAGGAAGGTCACCCCTCAGCAAAACAAGATACTATAAGCACACCCCCAGCTCTTCTATCTTTTTTGGACTGTCAAAATCACAGTCAACAAAAGATGTCTACATTAATTTAAAAGCTCTGCCAAATAAATAGCACCACTGTCAAGAGAACATTTCAGAAAGCACCCTGGTAAATAGGTCTCAGGGTAGCCAACACTGTGCTTTTGTTGAGTGCTAAAAACACCTCAAATTACCTGCATTCCAATGACAGCATAGATGAAGAACAGCATAGCTATCAGAAGGGCAACATAAGGCAGAGCCTAGAAAAGGGACAGGTGAATTTTAATAATTTCACACCATAATTTCCATTTCAATTCACGAAAATAGTTTCTCTGTACACCACAGGCTCTTCCAAGGTTTTTCTTCCCAGGTAAATGCTTGAAATGTTATTACCTCTTAATAATCTGTCATATGCAATGAACATGAGCTTTGTTGTATTTTAAATTACTTGTGCCAGTAATCCAGGGGAAAGACCCAACTTTAGCAGTTTTAAATTATATTTATTACTGATTCTGCCAACATCCCATTGAATTACATTAACTTCATGTTCATCACAGTTTTCAGGGGCAAGGTTTCAAATATCTATTTATGAAATCAGTTCTTTCTAAGAAAAGATTCAATTCCTCTTTTTTAGTCACCTAATAAAATGTGTGGAAATACAAGATCAGTGTGCATCAAATCAAATAATCCTTTAATTTCACACAAAAAAATCCTTTTTAAGGCATATCTAACGCTTTCTATGAAATACTATAGAAATCTCACTGTGGCAGCAAACCTTTATGACAAAGAATGATCCTTGGACTCACAGAAGGAAGCAGCAGGTGAAGCTTCTTGTAGCATTAATATATAAATGTATTTCTATGTGCAATCATTGACAGAACAAATTTCAAAAGAAATGTTATTTGCACTCCACAATGTATCGCATCATAGAAACTGGTATACGAAATGGTTATAAGTATAAAGCAAATTTAAATAAATTTTGCTAACCTGAAATGACTTAATAAATGTCCACAATAAAGTTCTGATTCCTTCTCCTCTGCTGAGCAGCTTCACCAACCTCATCACTCGGAAAAGACGGAAAAAAGTGATGGAGATTCTCGCGCTGTCTTCGGAGTTCTGAAGAGTATCATGAAGAAGTCAAACCAAATACAAACACAGACATGCAACACTTTCAGAAAAACAACATCAAATGCAGAGGTGGAAGAGGTAAGATTTGAAAATGTATCTTGAGGGCCTTTTCACCTTGATAAGAATGATATGAGAGGAAAAGTTACATGCTAAAAACACAGGACCTGTAGAAATGCTTCACACATCACATGCATTTCCAAGTTTTCTGGTTTGTTAATAGGGATCATATTGGGTTTGATTGTAGCAGACTTCAATAATACATTGACAATGAATGTAAACCACTGCATACACCTTTGTAATAGGACAGTTATGAAAAATACAGAAAAAATCGGTGGAAAATAGAGACATGGTAAAAAGAATAAACTCAAGTAGAGGTAAAACCACTGGGGTCAGTTTACTAATCTTACCCCAGACTCATCAGTTGTGACTGTTTCAGTTGGCTTTGGCTTTAAAAAATTAAGAACATTAAATATTAAAATCAAGTAAGAGATCAAAAAAGCAGCTTCACCATAAACAGAAGGACATTTTTCATTTCTAAATGTAAATGAACATCTTTCAACTCTATATTCTTCCATAACAGAACAATAATGCCTTCAGTAAAAACTTCAATTTAGCATTTTATATTGGCTGACTCATACTAAAATCTGCTACTTTAAGACATGTTTAAGAGAGTCAATATGAACTGAATACAAACTTAAAAACTGTTCCCATGTAAGCCAAACAAAATTAGCCCCCAGTTTCTGCAGGTTATGTAAAAACGTAGCAGTAAGTCTTAAATACAACTCAAAAACAAAGCTTTGGGGTCAAATCAGCTTTTCAAGTTCTCTGCTGTGCTTTTTTTGAAAGTTAATTATTCCATCACTGGAATCTAACCATATTCAATTAACTGGGTTTGATATCAAATCAGGAGTTCCTTCAAAGCAAAGTTCACCAATTAATGAGTTACAGTTAGGAGAGAGGCATGCCAACTTCTTGATCGGAGCCAAAACTTCTCTTTTTCTAATGTTTCTGACTGTCTTTGGAGAAACTATCCCAGCACCCTAAGTGGCCAGACACTGAAGTACGGCAGCTAGAAAAGCTTCATGGGCCAAATGTCTATGCTTGTTTGTGCACTGACGTTCATTGCAGCTTCTTTCAGACTGAATAGAAAAGTCTTTAAAACTTCACAGCACCAGAATGAATGGATTCCTGGAGGTTAGATCCAAGTGATGGGACTTTCTCTCTTGCCCAAAAAGTACATCTTTTCAAAGTGACATTTTTCAACAACTGAGGTTACATATAGTGGCAGTAACCACGATGCCCTCTCAGTGCTGCTTCCAACACACTGCACGTGCATTGGGAACACTCTCAATGCCACTGAGTTAAATCTCAAGCCTTGCTGTTAGCTAGAGTGAGACCCAGGGGGAGAAAGGAAACAGAATGGAGATGATTCTTCTGAAAATACAGGCAGTATACACATAAGTGTACACTTTGCCCAGAGAAACTGCAGATGCCCCATCCCTGGAGGCATTCAAGGCCACTCTGGGTGGCCCTGAGCAGCCTGATCCAGTGGGGGGCAACAGTGGGGACATTGGATCTGGAAGAGCTTTATGGTCCCTTCCAACCCAAGCCATTCTGTGATAGTTTAAAAAAAAAAAAAAGCCCTAAGAATTGATAGTACTCTACTGAAGTCAAATCATTAGTGGTATATATTAAAAGACTAATTGTTTTATCTATTTTATTTTTTTTTGGCCAAAAATATGATAAAGATTTCAAAAAGCAGTCAAAATGAGTGAAAAATACCCATTTGTTCAACTATACGCAATGCATATTAAAACATTATTTCCCTGCCAGAATTTCAGTATTTTCTGAAACAGTTTTAAAACTGTTTCAGGGATCAACACTAAAACAATGCATTCATGTTAACAAAAGCCCAGATCTCGTTGTTACACTTCAGTAAGCAGAGAATCTGTAAAATTAGTTATCACCTCTAAGCTTTGTAAACCTTTCTATAAACAACAACAAAATGTTACCAATGAAAGAGATGCTGCATTAGAAATTCCCTGCATATCTCAGCAATTTTAAATAAAATCATCAAAATTGAAATTCATGAGTAATAATCACAAACATCATAAATGCCAAAATATCACACAATGCTTAAACAATCTTACAAAGCTGTCTACCTAAACCAATCACAAGCCTGTACTAGTGTACACTGATCCACATTGCTACTGATTTTTGGTGCAGAAATAATTTCTTCATCTGAAACTTTTAAAGAAAAAGGGTTTCATTATAACTTCTGCACAATGAGACCTGACATTTCATATTAACTGCTGGTGGCTGACTTGTGCTGAGGTATATAGCCTTTATTGGCAATCAAATTAATTTATATGCGGTGTTTTGTGTTATCAAAAATTAAATAAAGTGTTTCATAGAAAAAGAGCAGATTAAATTATTGTACCTTCAGAAGCTTATACTAAAATAATGAAATAAAATGCTGGATTTTGCATTTGGGTGCATTTCCAATGAGCTTTTATATGAGAGGAATTGGGCTCTAAATAAATTAGGAGAAGTATTGCCATAGTAATGTATAATGAGATATATAACAACATGATAAGAATAAATTAATCCTGCAGACTTTATGTAGCTTCTTTCAAAAAAAAAAAAAAAAAAAAATCAACCAAAAAAAATCAACAAAAAAGCACTGAAGATCATTGTTAAGATCACTGGATTTTGTTTTGAAATAAATTCACAAAAGAAAGAATCAGTTAAAAAAAAAAAAAAACCTTTTTCTATGTATTACTCATTTAATATGTACTTAATAACCAGTTTTTAAAATGCAGACAAAGATCACATTACCAAAATTGTATGAAAAGTATTCTACCAAAGGTACTCAGGAACAACAAATTTAACAGTCCTTTATTATTATTTTTTTTTGTTGTTGACAGAAGGGAATTGAGTATATTTGTGTATATTTCTATTCCTCTGCTTCTTTGGCCTATGCATTCCTGACAGCCTGAAGCAATGGCTGACCTGCTGCTGTTGGGCATCGGTTGGATGTCATACACAAGTGGCAAGAGCAGGCCAGGAAAAACCTTTTTCACAAAGGGTAAATTGTGCAAAAATGCTGGAATGGGGATAGATGTAGGAAACCAAGAATGAAAACATACTCCTGGCACCTGGGGAGTTTCTTCTACTGGAGATGAGAACATTCAACTTCTGCCCATTACTAGCCAAGTGTCCTGGGTATTGACATTTTAAAGTGAGTGCATCTAATTTCTTATCCCCTCTGGCATTTCCCTCTGATATTACAGCAGCTTGGCTCATAATAAAAAGTTCAACTGATTTAATAGAGTGATAGAGCAGAAAAAAAACAGTATTTGTATTTATTTATAAAGGAAATGTTCATCTGAGAGTTAGCATTTGTGTGTGAGTATTTGGCATCAATTACACTGAGATCTTGGAAACTAAAATTAACATAATTTGCAGTAATAGCCACATTGACAACAAAGACTGTCTGCTTCCTACAGATAAGGAAAAGACATACCCAAACACACAGTCCTATTTACAATTTCAGTAATATTACTTGACATGTACACACACAAGTAGGTGGCACATTATTTTTATGTAGGAGAAGTATTAGAATTGAACAGAGAGAACAGAGACTAGCATAATTATTGTCTATGCTGTCAGCCACGTGCCAGCTGCACTGAGACTACTTCGGCAAAGCACCTCATCTTTATGTGCTTTTAGTCGATTCTTAAATACTTCAAATAGGCCATTAATCAGTCGTATATATGCATATATATACACACACACGTATATCTTAATTGAAGCTCAATACAGCATTTTTCTTCTCCACACAATGCCCTCAAAAAAGATAAACCAATGATAAACCAAAAGATGAAAATGTTTGCAGCCTGCTAACCTCACATTTACTGCTGCTTATTAAAAATCTGGCACATTTCCTAAAGAGTAATTCATCTTTCTACTCTTCACATTGCAACTAAAGTTCCATATAACCATCCTAGCTTTGGAAAAGCTTCAGCGTAAAATCTGTGACTGATGTGAAACTGATTGCATCATGCACTGGAAGCAAACCGTAGTGCTGTGTTTAAGAAAAAAAATAAACAACGTGCAAAACAGTGAATATTAGTACACGATTTTGATCAAATGCCGCTTGTTCCTTATTATGCAAAAGTGTACTAGAGTATGCTAAACAAATTTACACATATTGATGATGTAATCATGATTGCAACTACTGCAGGAAACATCCAAATGACAAATACAAGTGCTGACATCAACATACACAGGAAAGCATTCAGGTTGCCAAAATATCTTTAGAAACATGTAAAATATGTGTGCACATGTGTATACACAAGATCCATTCAGACAGTCATTACTAGGAATCAAATTTGCTATTAAGTAATTTTCTTCACAGCCTTAGTGCTTGGTAAATTCCCTGTTGAACATGAATCAAATGCTCATACACATCAGTTAGTAAAAATTTGGAATCAACGTGACTCAAAGTAGATTAAAAAGTATGCGTCATCCTTTGTTAAAGATATTAAGTTCATAACTAACATCCATTGTTGGCATAGGATATTATTCTCATGGCTGTCTAATAAATATCCCATGGCACAGTATTAAATTATCAGTATTAATACATCTTTATGGAAGCAACTTAGAAATTTACTTCTACTTCCAAATTAAATACTGCAACAGAGTGTAGGTTACACATCACTTGATGCTAATTAAAGCAAACCCCTTAGGTTTAAAGAGATTTATTTACAAAAATCTAAAAAATATTTCCACTGTATTAAAAATATATAAATTACTTATTATTAATTAGCAGCAAAGCACAAGATCTAAAGTATGATATTGATGGATAAAGTAGGATTTAGACTGAACTGCAGTGCTTTTGTTCAAACTTGGATTCCAGCATGTCTTAGGGAAGTGAATATAAATTACAAAGGAGTAAGCACCAGCCATCTCAGCTCTACTAGCAGCCTAACAAACAAAGTGACACACTGTCTGCAAGCCAGTGCTATACACTGCACAGTGCTAAAATGATAACAGGTTGGTTCCTTCCTGCCAAATGACAAAATATCCAATTCAAGTTTTGTGATAGACTTTTTGATCATATTGCCATTAACCACTGTTAGCTGTTAACTGCAGAGTAAGTGCTGAATGAGTCTCCCATGTTTACAAGGCTGAGCACAAAACAAATAGATTTTCCTGAGGAAATCAGGAAGAAGATAACAGTGCTCTCATGTTGAGCAAAGAACCTGAATTTTATTCATGCATAACATTATTCCCCAATTGGTTGCACAAATGAATGGTAAAGTGAACTCCCCGTTCCTTTCATGACATTTTGGCAGCACATGAATGGTAATGGAAAAGAAAATTTTTAAAATGTGAATTAAAACCTCTGTATCTACTACTGTATTTCAATGTGATCATGCCTCTAAGTCATCCAGTACTGGTCATCCAAATGGTTTCTGAACTACCAAATATGAACTGCAGATAATTTTATCACAGTCTGGTGAGGTTGAAACATGACTGAATTCCAGTAAAGAACTTCATAATTAATTCAAAATTTATTTCCAGTTATCTCTCATATTCTTAAGTATCTTCATCTCCAAGAGAGGATTGGCCACTTACTGTGTCTCACAACCACCACTCTGCTCTTTTTTCTTTTTTTTTTTTTTCTAATTTAAAGGGAACCATTTTTATGACCACACAAGATCATGTGTGTCACGTGAAACTTTTTGAAAACAATAGGTTACAAAAAAGCCAAAGTAATTATATAGGTTTTAGTAGTGCTTTTAAATTTTGTATTGCTATGCCATATATACACATTTACTTAAATATACTTGCCTCTAAAAATTTCTAAAAATAAAATGAACATGAAAACCAATTAGGGTCAAAAAAGAACTGTTTAAACAAAGAGATATTAAATGACAGAGTCAAAAGAAAAATCATAGAAAATACACATAGCCAAAATATATGTTGCTCTGAGGTGGTTTGTTTTTGGAACTAGTCACTGATCCAGACCTTGAGGATGCTGAGTAGTCCTGTAAATTGCTGAACACATTAAATACACTGATTTTCATGGGCACTGAGACTATTCAAAGCTCAGCAATTTCCTGGTTAGTGTTTGAATGGGACTGGATCAGAAGAATAAGCCTCAAGGCATCATATACTTTAAAAAAAAAAAAAAAAAAAGGAACAACAACAGAAGGAGGAAACATTCAATTTCCAAAATCGAATACCAAAATCAAGGTGATGTACAGAAGTTCTACCCCCTCACTTGAAAACCTCAGGTCAGATATAAACATATTAAAAATTGCTGGCCTTTGGAATTACTCTAGATGTACACAGCCAAAATACTGGAACAAGGTCAATTTGATTCCACCACATGACAAAATTATATATTCATACCTAAAAGAATATTTAATCCATCTTGAGTCTTTCTATACTTTAGGTACTTTCAACTCCTCATTTACACTGATCAACTAAGAGGGCTGCACTCATGCAATTGCAACTGC
Source organism: Meleagris gallopavo (assembly GCF_905368555.1). NCBI lineage: Eukaryota > Metazoa > Chordata > Aves > Galliformes > Phasianidae > Meleagris > Meleagris gallopavo. The sequence goes on along the minus strand of NC_139417.1, from coordinate 7,006,190 downwards.
AATGCAATCTGTTTTTACATCATTGCTAGCAGTCAGCACGAGCAGACCACTCACTCAAACAAGGCTGAGCTCCCTCAAAGTATTGTTTATACTTGGAATTGTCACAGATGTCATTCCATCAGTACTTGTATTATTGAAAACAAAGTCCTGTGTGCATCCTACAAATTTACCCAAAACTAATGAAGCAGGAAAAAATGAATAGAATAAAAACAATAAAAAGTCACAAAAACTTTAAAAATCTCCCTGAACACTTTGCAATTTCATGTTGAAAATGGGAAATCAAGCCCAGAAATATACTGAAATTGAAATACATTCATCAGTTGCACAAACGAAGCACAAAAAAGTGAAAGACCAGAAACAGACAATACTTAGTACACAGATAGCCTGCTGAGCAGTACTGGGAGACATCAGAGATGAGCCTTTTCTTTACTAAGTATAGCATGAAAAACTAAGAAACACAGTGCTAGTTCTTGCTGTGGTGTGTCCTGAAGCTGAAGATCAGTACGTGATCTCCACTGAGTGCTCAGCAGTGATTAGTTATAAGCAATGCTGCCAAATTAGCACTGTCCATGTGGTGTCAAATACAGGGCTAAACACAAGGGCATCATCTCTAATTGCAAAAGTACATTCAAACTATTTTTCAGTGGCTGCACAGTTAAGTACATTTTCAAGCTGTTAGGGAAAGCTACTCTAAGCTAATTGTATTTTTATGCCCCTCACATTATGCTTATGTCAGTAGTACTGTGAATGGAGATAGCAGGCCATATGCAATTACTTCAGCTCAAAGTCTAAATTCAAACATTTCTGGAAAAAATAAATCTGAGTCAGCTTTTAAAAATCTGAGCCATGAGCTGTAATCATACTTTGAGAAATGTCTGAGTGGGACAACACCACTCTGTGCTGTTGGACTCTCACTGACAGCTCAGGTTCCTTCAGTCCATAGATACAACAAAAAAAATACACATGGAACATATTCTCTCTTTGAATACTTATAAGTTAAATTAAAATTTGTCTTGTACAGTTGTATAATGCTGAGGGTTTACTTTGATTATTCTTAGACTTTTTTAAAAAACTGTTAAGAGTTCTCAATACATAGGGCTTAATAGCTACTGGACAATGGCCCCCACTGAGGCTGTGAGTATATCAAAATTTTTCTGCCTCACTTCTCTCCAATATTAGATAGAGATATTGCTAATTATGTTATATTGGAAATTATATTATGTTGCAAGTTATCAGAGATATTCACTTAAGGGCATTAATAGAAACTTCAAAGTTTTTTGAAAGATTTTACATACTTCTCACTTAATTTAATGTCCCCACTGAAAAATAAAAAAATCTCTAGCATGTAGGTTACTAACCCTACATTGAGAGAAAAGGAAATTTATGAGCCAGCTCATAAACTGAGGCTGACGTAAAGAAATATGCAATCTTCGATTAATATCAAGAAACTATTTAAATTTATGGCTTTCTCTGATCAATCTGTTCTTTGACACAGGGAATAAGCGAATGCTGCACCCTCATGGGTACTTGAAGACAATTTCATTCTTAGAATGAGAAGCAGACAGGATCTTCAGCACATGGACTACATTAACTGCACCTGATTAGTGTGTGCTTAGTAAGCATTTTCAGCTGCTGAGTTGGATCCAAGTCTCACCATCTATGGTCTGCCTATGTGAGGTCATAACAAGTGCTAGAAAGAAGAGGCACTTTCCTCTGAAAATTGGACTACAAAACATGTAAATATGGAGAGCATTGCTCCAAAACAGCTGAGTGGGTTTTTTTTATGTTTCATATATCTTTTTTCTTTTTGTCATACAGTTTTCCTTGTTAAAATCAGCAAGTCATACAGAAAGTAGGCAAAAATCAATATTTCCCTATATTTCTGTTAAAATACCTATACTTAAAATGGCCTTTAATCAAAACTCTGGTAAAAAGATGGAGTTTTCAAAGTATCTTAAATGTAATTTGGATTTCAAAGCATTTGCTGTAGTACTGAAAAAAATAAAAAATAATAATAATTAAAAAAAACCCTTTATTTTCCATGCCTTTGAAGTCTTTACTTACTCTTTTTACTTTTTTCCCACTACCTCTTAAGATACGAATGGTAAAATCACTTTACAAGGCCAAACTTCACATGGAATAACCGATTACTTGTTAAGCTGAGACATTAAAGCAACGTATAGATGCTTGAATTATCTCAGTCAAACTACACAAGAAAATCACTGGCTTCAAATGGAATAGTAAAGGCTTAATTGCTTTTCTATAAATAAAATGTTTTAAAATATTTTCTGAACATATATGGGAAAACATAATTCTGTGCCTCACTATGCTGCATGCATGTTCAGTTTTACAGCCTTACAGTTCTACAATAACAGCTTGTATAAACATGTTTGTCAATATTTTTGTCTTCAATTCCAGGATAAAGCATACTTTTGTGAAAAAGGATTTGGGGATATAAAAGTTACATTTTCTCTATTTCTTGAGGACAGCAATTACTTTTTAGTGCATGAACAGTTGCTACTTACATTAACTTCTGTTATAGCAATATCAACGACGCTACCAACAACAATTAAGGCATCAAAAGTGTTCCATGCATCAGTGAAATAGTGCTGTTAGGACAAGCATTCAGCAGAAAGAGAGCAAGAGAAAAACACAAACAGAAAAAGAGAAGAAAAGGACAGTGTTATAACACAGAAACACTCTAGGCTTCTCTGATGTACCACTATACAATCTTTCCCTTTTCTTAGCTAAAAAAAATTGGTAGAAAAAAAAGGCTATTTATTTCCCATATCAACATAATTGACCTATAACTGGTCTGTATTCAAACTTTAGAAACATCAGATCAAAATCTGTGACTTGTCCAGATGATGGAAATAGTGGGGAGACAGAGAAAGAGAAGTAGGGACTGGGGAAAGTAAGCTGGGGTATACTCACATCAGCTTCACTGAGAACGACGTCTACTATGCTGCCAATAACGATGAGGGAGTCAAACGTATTCCAGGCATCACTAAAATAGCCCTGAACAGAGCAGGCAGGGTGCAAACGTTTGTGATTACACATGAAATGTCAAATATTTGCATACTTCTGTTTAGTTTTGCATAAACAGAAATTAGTTAAACAAAACCTGTGGTCTAATGAGAAAACAAAACAAAACAAACAATATTGCCTACTGAAGGAAAAGCAACATACATGTGCACGTGTGTGGGTGTGTATATATATATATATACACACACTTTTTTTTATATATATACATGTACAGACACACACACACGCGCTACACATGCATAACACACCATCGTATAAGCACAACTTTGGCAAGCAAGCCATCAACCAAATCTCTTGTTTGGGACTCAACAGCAAGGCTGAAAAAGTCTGATATATAAACTAGAACACATGACAATTCACCTTTAACAGGATTTCTACAGGACCAGGCCCATTGAGAACCCCCTAGCAATAATGACTTTGTGACAGTCCTATCTAAGCGACTAGTAGAAAATATTTTAAGTGTCAACCCTGGTTATTAATGCATAATCATCCTTCAAGTAAAACTGTGCATACATGTTGCATAACTAAATTTTCTATTCATAAATAAGTTTTTATAGAGGAACCATAACAAGTTGGACAGGTTGTTACGGCTTCTAACGCAGCCTTTCTAACATCTGAAAATTCACTTAGTCAGTCTTCTGACATTTTATGCCTTGAAATATATTCTTCTATGTATACGTTAGTAGCTCACTGCTGCAAATTGTTATAAAACACTACCAATCAATATGAACTCCAATTTACTGGAATCAAAACTCCGTGTTTGAGCAAGAAGATATTTAAGAAGAAACCTTGAGTTGGGTTTCAGGATTAATCTGTCACTGGGAACTGGGAATGAGATGCATTACAGTGTTGAAAGTAATTCTATGGATACACGACACGTAGGTTTCAGAAGAGTTTTGCATAATTATTACCGAAATTCCGAATTGCAAATGTTACCAAAATCATCTTTTCTTCTCATTCTGATACAATGACTTATAAGCCCACAATGGCTAAGGATTGATACTGCAAAAGCTGCAATGTACATATTGTACATGTGCATTCTGCTTTCCAGATAATTCATTTTAAAATAGTAACTTAATTGCCATTGCAGTTCTACATAATTGATTTGGGAAGAGTTGAAAATAAGTGTGGTGATGGTGACCTTACCTGACGTCTAGTTTCATTTATTAATGCACTACTTACTATAAGATAATGTTTTAGTTGAGTAGTTAGTTGTTACATGGCTTTAGCACAGAAAAACAAAGTTGGCTGGATTTTTTTTTAATCTTTTCAACATTTTAAACTGTCAGAATTTCTAGCAAGTATTAAGATTAAAAGTTACACCTGACTGCATAATGATTCAAAAAATCTAATGTGAAAATTTGCTCTATAACTATAGAGCAAATAACTATAGACTATAAAAGAGCTGCTGCAGAAAAAGACAGCTCTACAGAGTATTTGATGAAAGTAAGCACCAATCTTATGTTCCTAATGCTACTCTCCACTACTGTTCTTATTAATACTACTCCATTTGAAATTTTAGCTCTTTATAAAGAGAATTGCTATAATTATTTCCTTATTTAAGGAAGGTAAGAGGAATATCACTGCAACCCTTTGCACCACGTGCCTTCCCTCTCTGACTTTAATAATAAATTCCAGTCTTGAGGCTAAAACCCATCTTCATGGATTTTGCCTTCTGAATAAACACATCCACTTTGGAGACTTCCTCTACAACTCCCTACCACTCCTTCTTCACCATTTCACTCCTCCAAAATCATTCCTAATGTCCTGCCAAACTTCATGTTCAACGACCTCAATACTGATTTATAATCCTGAAGAGATTAGGAGAGACCAGCTAATGAAGGGAAGAATGGAAGCTGCTCTCTCATGGTATTTTTCCTGCTCATTTGTATTCCTTACTTATCTCATTTAAAAGACATATCATATTGTTATTCACATAACTATTTATATAAGAAACTACTGGTAAACAACCAAACAATAATCAGTACAATCCCGAGGTGTGCTATCCATCTTCCTCTACAACACCAGCAACCAAAAAAGGTCCTTCAGCTATTGAAAAAGTGACTTTACTTGACACACTACAATATAAAGCACTTAAATAACAAATTCACATTTTTTATTCAATACAGCTAAAATAGTTTAAACATTTATTTTATGAAACCTTTTCCATCAGTATAGACAAATATTGTTCAAAGTAATATGTAAAGCAAAAGCATACAAACAAAAAACTAAGAGAAAATAAAGATGGTTTTGGAAAAGGGAGGAATGGACAAGTCACAGCAAATAAACATCATGCAAATAAGTTGTTTTCACCACTGCAATAACCCAAAATCAGTTCACTTACTAGCCATCTTTCCTTTTTTCTTACAAAAATCTGATGTAAAATGACATGGAAAATCATTACAAATTTAAGTAACGGTTGGCTATCATGAAGCTATACATACAGTGTGTGTTGATGCATTGTTTTAGATTTCATTGATATATTTTGTTTCATAATGTACTGACCAGATTTTAGCATACGTGGAAAACAACATGAAGAAAAATATGCCTGCTCTTTTACCTTACACTGTGAAAAAGTATTCATTGAGAAATGCTGAAGGATAAGTCACAAATTCTAGGGAATACGTATGCACAGAGAATTAATACAAAAAACAGGTTTCTGTTGATCAACTACATAAGTATTTTAGTCATTACAGCACTCTTTTAAGAAGTTCAGGGACTCTTTCTGTAAAGCTCTCTGTGTTCCAATTTCCCAGTCAGCAAGTGTGCCAGACACTCGGCATCACCTTTAACATCTATGATTTATCCAAATTTTATATATTTCAGAGCCAGAAGGCAGTCTGCAGTACCTCGGTTTTACACAACACAGTTACCACAGTAGGAGTATCAATTATTTATAACTGCACTAAGTTCGCATGAACAGCAAAAGCAAAGCTTACACTTCTTACAGGATTTTTGTCAGTGTTATTAAGGGGACACTGTCAAGCAGATTAGATAATAACTAACATGTTCTCATCTTTCTTATATTTACACACTGAGTAATGGAGCAACTTTGAAATTGTTTCTATAGTGCATCAAAGTAGTAAGTAATGTTGTCCATTCTGTCAGAGTAGACAAAGGAACCCAATGGTGATGTAAACGCAGAGGAATTGAACCAGTTTTTTCCCAAAAATCCTAAAGGAAAATTATAGGCTTGGTTTCAGATCGTTCTGACATTAAAACATTTTAACATTAGTTAAAACAATTCATTGTTGTTTAAAGTATGTATTTAGATTAAAGTTTAGATTCTTTTTAAGACTGCTAACTCATTTTAAGTTATTAATGAACTGTGAGGTAGATGTTGCCAATCAGTATTTAGGTATAAATTACTCGATTTTAAAAGTTACAATCTTAAAAAAAAAATTACCAGGAACAACCTTAAAAATATCTCACTTCCTTCCTTCTGTGCTAATTAGTCTCTGAAAAGTGATTAATATCATGGATTTTTAACCTCATCCTGCTAATTAACAAATTTAAGGTCTTCTATGAGGGAAAAAAAAAACGGGAAATTCAGGGAATAAGTGTCTTCCCTTCAAACTCTCAGTTTTCAGATCCAGGGAGCTGTTACAGTAAAAGCATCCAATCAGACAGAAAGCACATTGCAACAGTTAGAATCCAAGCTGTACCAAATTCTAGAGACCACTGTTAAGACACCGCATTCAATAATGAGTGGGAAGTTCATAATACAGATGAAGAACTGTGATTTATACACCCATGATCAGACCAATTGATTTGGCATTAGCTGCTATTTCTGACTATAGGCACAGGTGCATGAAGAACCACACAAGGATTCACAATCTTCGTTCTAAGAGCAGATGATAAAACGCAGCAAAGTCTTCTGAAATGCCAGTGTGAAACAATGATATACAACAGGAAATACAAATCAGGAAATGCAATCGGCATACTCTGTGAACCACATAACTATCCCTCTAGGGCTTCAGATCGTGTTAGTTTTACTGTGAAATCCTTGGTGTTTAAATAACACAGATGACAAAAAAATACATATAAATTCACTAGAAATGTATAACAGTCTAGACAGTGCAGAGAATGACTATGAGAGAGTGAGTAAACTCACCCAGAACTCCACACTCCGTATCTCAACACTAGACCTCAAGTGATGTATGATTTGTTTACTTCTATGCAGGCAAAAATAAGCTAACCATAAATCAAGTAACTTGGGTGACACTGTACAGCTCATGGCTAAAGCATGCTGCATAAACAGTCCTGAAGTGCTGGAAAGGAGTTATGCATCACTGCACACTAGAACCTAGGCTGCCATAGCTATGTTCCTCTAAGTGTCAGAGCTAAATAAGCACAGATAAGATCGTCCTCACAGACTGGAGTCATTCAGTACACTACTTAAATCAAAAGAAGTGCACAGTCTGCATTCAATTTACAGATTCAAATATTCTGATTACTTTAAAAGGGCAGTGCAAGATGAAAAAAACAAAAACAACAACAAAAAAACAGCCTTTGATGCTGAGATCAGGAACCTCAAATGTTTGTTTTCAAATTTCACATCTAGTGAGTGACCATAATTCTTTACTTGCAGAAGCAGAAGCCCAGAAAAAATATTGATTTCACTGTACTGAAAACAAAATTTAGTTTAGTTTGTCTTTTGCACTGCCATAAATGGGGTATGAGAACAGAACAAATAAGACTGCGTGAACTGCCATGATTCAATCTTCTTTTAAAAATTAATAATAACAGTTATCAGTATGTCTTGTGAATCTACTTTCAAACAATATGTCTACATTATTCATTTTGACAGTGTCCCTTTAAAGCAAGGAATCTCAGATGCCTCCTGTAGGACCCTCTACCAAATGGTGCGTATACATAACTGAAAACATTAAAACCTTAAAAGGCTATTGAATACTCAAATTATTTGTGCATGCTTGTAGTACATGGCTATATTTCATGGCTATATTTTAAAAAGTAAAGGAACAATTTTGCATTTTGAAAAAGAAACATAATATACAAATCTTTAATGGAGGTCAACTTTGTTGAAGGTTATGAACGTGGTACCCGGAATTAGGAGAAGTGGTAATGCTTGTTACTTGAAATGATTTATCTAATTTAGAAAGGAATAGTTTTATTACCTCAGAATATTTCAGATGTCATCAATCACCTTGTAATGTTTGCTCTGAAATCTGTATTTCATTTCCTGGATTTATGTATATACGTATTATTACATTAACATTTCTATTATGATTTAACTGATTGATAACTGTGGGAAACATATAGTTTCTTTTTGTTACTTGAATATTACATAGCTAGTGTGAAACTTACATTACACTTAATTCTTGTGGTGATGCCCTAATTAAATCACGTATAAAACTTACCTTGGGTTTGAATGCAATCAGCTTCAAAACCATTTCAACAGTGAACACTCCCGTGAAAACCATATTCATAATGTCCATTGCATCATTAAAGAGCTTAGACTGTCCATAGTGCTGTGGAGGAAAAATACGACACATTTAAAGATAAAAGCTTTAAAATACTAAGTGAAAGTAAGGCAACATAATAAAAGCTGGCAACACTGCAGCAGAAGAAAATATTTTCTGGTAGTATTTATGATGCACAACTATATCATATGAGAATAGCTGAATCTCTCTCCAAAAATGGATTTCATCTATTCCATGCAGGCAATGAGTGGAACAAATCTGGCATTCCTCTACATCAGGTGACCTTCAGAGAAAGATTTGAGGAGAATGCTGCTCCCACAAAAAAAGGAATATTAGACAAAAGCAATTTTTTTTGAGACTTAGAAGGTTGTTTTTAAATAACATAATCTCATGTCACACCTGCTTAGAAAGCCTGTAGTGTCTTAGTCACAGCAAAACATATTGTGTAGGAGTGATATTTTTAAGAGCATACAGCACCCATGCAAGTCTACCACAAAAAGTAAGTAGGATGGGTATATAAATTGGATTTGAAGATTCTTTTTGTTATCAAACTCTAAAGTACCAAGGGAAAGAAAGAAACAAATTAGAACAACTTGGAAAAGAAGATAAGTGCACCAACTAATGAAAAGCAGTGGATATAATAGTGCAGGAAGAGAAGAAAACATAAACATATACAGACAAAAAAAAAAGCCTGTGCAAAAATACAAAGAAATACACCATATACACAGATATACAGCTAATACCTGAAAACATGTTTGCAATATTATACAATTTTAGACTTGCTCCATGTAAGTTTAAAAAACTTCTAAAGAAGATACAGATATAGATGGTGGAAATATGGGGTAGGACATATATGAAACAAAGACAGAATAAGTACAGGAGTTATTGTGAAGCAATGCTTAAAGACATTGTATACAAGAATATATTAGATAAAAGAATCTAAGAGGATTAGAGAAATGTTTGCTAACAAAAATAGGTTCTTCTTTTCAAATTTTCCTGCACTTGGACTGTCTTGGGAATACACATTTATAAATTTCATAAAGTTACAAGTACCAAATATAGATCAATGAGTTCCATTGGGTTAGGAAGATCAGCACTTAGCTTCAGAGAACTGATGCACAGATTAGCACACATCACAGAAGAGTACTATGATTTTTTTTTTTATTAACAAATTATAAACAAAAGGCAATGCATCTACTACACTCTTCCTTGCAATTCATATCAGTGGCTTCAAAAGAGCTTCTGCTTTTCCTACCTGCATAGCCAGGCAAAGTGTGTTCAGCATGATGAGGACAAACATGATGTATTCAAATCCAGTAGAATTCACCACATACCAGAACTTGTACTGGTAAGGATTTTTTGGAATGTATCTACGAAGAGGACGTGCCTTCAAGGCATATTCCACACACTGACGCTGCAAAAGCAAATACATCAAAAATTGACAGATTATAGCCAAGAGTCAAACAAATGGGAATACAATCAGTGATGAGTGCAAATTGTTAAAAGCAGAGAGAAGCAATGTATCTATTTTACCTACATTTTTAAGTACTTATAAATTAATCAAGTAGCTTACCAACCCTCACTTGGTTACTTACAACTGTACCTAGGCACATACACTACTCAGCTACATGCAAAGAATCAAAGATGAAAATTCTGAAGCATTTCACTTTCACACGGCATACTAGTATACCACAGACCAGATGTATGTATACATGTCTTGTTTATAGTATTAAGTGTACTGATACACATATCATCATATTGTTACCCAACCATCATAATATTAACATACTATACAGAATTCATTTGTCAAGATTCTCAGCTAACAACAATGCTGACTTTTAATTAGTCTTTAAGTTGTACTTAGTCTTTACTAAGTTTTCAATCATTATTGTAACTGCATAGCATAAAATCCTACAGTCTGCAAAATAAATACCAGTGGGTGTTATTCCTATTAGTTGAGATAAACTGATAGGCAGAAACATCATGGATTCACCTCCAGGTTTTAGCACCTAAATCTCCATATAAGTTGGGCCTTCTCCTTGTCTTTTGAAGAATGCTTACAAAAGCTGGCTGTTGGGGCACAAAACACATTACGAATTCTCCCCAGAGTTTCATGCTTAACTACATTAGATGAAGAGTTGCAGTGGAACAAGGGTAGCCAAAAAACCACAACTGATCACTGGCAAGAGTGAAAGGATTAAATAATAAAAGGGGAATATGAGCATCACGTGATTTATTTTTTTTTTTAAATAGAGGAAAAAAGTAGAGTAGAATATTTTGAACACTTCGAACATTTTCAGTCTACTCAGAACACAACTTTTACATATCTATTCTTACTGTAAAATCTACTTCTGCCTATGGATAAACTGTTAAATGCTTGTATTCCTCTTAATGCCATACCAAGAAGTGAGACACTAAGACACTAGCAATCATCACATAATAACCTTCACAACAAAAAGACTGAGATGATTGGTTTACAGAAAGAGGAATATAGAGTGACTTGAGTACCAATTGATGCTATTTATCCAGGCTAATTTTAAAAATTATTTTATTACTAAGATATGTGTTTGATGCCCTTCTCTGGCCCAAAACAGAAAGGAAGCTATTGGTGAATAAATAAATAAAAAAAGAATACTTTCAAAACTTAAGAGTTCATTATGTATTTTAACCTGATTTTTGTCCAGCTCACAGTTCTTGTATTCTTGTTCCCCCTGTTCTTGGAATGTAACAATGACAAAACCAACAAATATGTTCATCATAAAGAAAGCAATAATGATGATATAGATGATGAAAAAAATGGAGATCTCCACTCTGTAGTTGTATACAGGTCCTACGTTCTCGCCATTGGAATCAATGGCTTTGTACAGCAGCCTGGTGGGGGGAAAAAAGTCTTAATTAGCATTAAAATGGCAAAAAAAAAGTAAAATATGCAGACTCAGAGGACAGACTTCAGAAATACCCAACTATTTATTATTGACTTCACTCTGAATACAAGAGTACTTACAAGCGTAACCAAAATAGAAGAAATAATGTTATTTTCTTTTTTCAGTATAATCAAGACAATGACCAACTGGTTGTATTATTTTATTTTTTCACATACAGCTGTCCTGTAAGATTTTATGTACTTAGGCACATTGCCAAAAGCAGCTTGTTCTTCTCAGGTTTTTCTACACAGTGTATAGTTGCTTAGTTTTACAGTAGAAGTTTTACTCAAAGTTCTAAAATTTTAATATTAGTATTATTAACCTTAATGGATAAAGATCAAAAAGAATTGTTACTCTAGTGCTAAAAGAATAGCTTGCTGTAGCAAAAATAACTGAAAGATTAGGAAGCAATCAATATAAATGCAAAAGATTTCACTGATTTGAACACGCACATACAAAAATAATATATTCTGAGATCATACAGTACTTTTAAGTTATCCTATATTGTGTTTGTCACTTTAAGTTGATTTCAGAGACAGAGAGAAGCCAAGTACTATCAATGTGTTCTCAACAGTTGTACATTCCATACCCTGAACCACACTGAAATCATAAAATAAAGATTGAAATCCCATATTGTTGTATTCCTGAATGCAACATTACCCACTTACACACCACAGAATGGAAAATTGCAATTATTGGAATACAATTACTTTGGACTACATATTTTGAGTTCCTTGTAAAGGAAATTTCCCAAAACTTAAGTTGTACTTAAAAATCCACCCTCATTTATTTCTTGTAAATATAGGAATGTAAAAATGAGAACTTTTCCCATTACTGACAAGCGATTGAAGAAATACTAGAAAAAAATGCACAAATTCAGAAGGATAGTAGGTTTATTTCCTTCTATTACTAATACATTTCTACATAATTGCTTAAGACTATTTTGTTGCCCCAGAATACTTAATAAATGATAGAGAATTTTTCTGAAAGATATGTCTTAGTATTAATGTTATGAAGCATTCACTCACGCTGGCCAGCCTTCAAAAGTGGACACTGTGAAAAGGGCCATCATAGCAGACAGAACATTGTCGAAGTTGAAATCACTATTTTGCCAGACCCTCTCTTTGACCATTGGATTATCAACATCCCCATCTTTATAAACAATGTATATCCCCCTGTGGGAAAGGAAACAAACTGCCATTAGTAAAATATTTAATTAGCCCTCAAGTTATACAATTATTTATTCAAAATAATTTATTTTACTCCATCATAAACTTGTTTTATTTCCTTGCTAACCTGTCTTGACTGCCTTTATGTTTTAGAGTTTCCTTCTGGATCTCAAGATGGTAATTCCAATTTATACAAACCTAAATCATTTATCTCATGCCTGCCCTTATCTGGTGCAGTTTACATTACTCAACATATGTGTCACTTTCTTAGCTTAAAAGAGTTCTCACCGGCATTCCTCTGGATTCTGTTTTGCTTCATCAGTGCATTTGTAGAATTTTCCCTACATATAAAACAAAACACAGTAATAAAATGGAGAATATACACAATAAATGCATTTACACTATGACTGCTTCCAAATGAGACCAACCCACCAAGCAGCAAGACACCAAGAATTCAACTCAGTTTTGCTATTCTTGCTGCAGCACTACTTTTGAGTCTGCTCACCTTGAAGAGCTGCACTCCAATACAAGCAAACATGAACTGCAGCAGAGTTGTAACAATCATGATATTACCAATAGTTCTAATAGCCACAAAGACACACTGAACAACGTGCTGGAAAGAAAGAAAGAAAAAAAATATTTTAAACGTAGAACACCTACCACAAGAATAAAAGCTTACTTTATCACATTTAGATCACTTTTTAAAGCCACTGTTTTTGCACTTACAGTATTATACCTGCTATCATAGCTAAGCTCATTTCCAAAATTTGTCCGTAAGTCTGTTGAGACAGACCCATTAACATGTATAGATTAAAATGTACATATGCACTGTAGAATGGCAATGGAGCCGTTTCTGTGACATGTTGGTTCACAACAAGCACCGTGGTCAAATTCTGCTCTCTGTGGCACTGGTTTTCCTCCACATATAAACCACTGGAGCCATGGGCAGAATCTGGCCCAGTATGCTTAAGAATCAGGAACTGATTTATGGGTTTGCACTGTGACCTTTTCCAGGAAATTTTTATTGTGTTAGACTTTTTAACCTGAAGCAGAATTGAGGAATCAGGTCAACAGAAATGTAACTTAGAAAAAGATAAAAATATAAACCTTAAGTCCTTTTGCTCTGTTTATAGCCCTTAGGGGCCTCAAGACTCTCAAAACTCTGAGGATCTTCACAACTGAGATAGCACTCGACCTGGGAAAAAAATAAAAGTTTGTTACTCTTAAGGTAATCAATTTTATTTCTAAGAACAACAATATTCTCACAACTTCCTTATAGATGAAAATTCAAAAAAAGCATCACGACATTGTATACAAGATTTTTTGAAGCACTCCTTCACTGATCTATTGTTAATATTAGAAAATAATAACATCATAAATACTGTAAGAATCATTTTGATATCTGGAGCAACTTGGAAATTAACAGCTTGGAGGCTCATGTGACACAAATACAATTAAGGTTGGTCAGGAACAAATTACTCCCCAGAGTACTTTCTTTTTCGAATGCTGACACCTCATTCAAAAACCTTGTGCAAGTCCTGCAAGTCAATGAATACCTTCATTTCCAACCAACTGGATTTGAAAAGATCTCAATGGGATCACATTTGCTTTCAGCAGCTGTAACAGCAGACAGTCCATTAAAGAACACACTGCAAAACTAAAATCTTGCATAAGTATTGTAACACAAGCAGAACACAGACTGGGAGGGGGCTGACTGACAGCCAGCCCTTGCTCATTTCTGGGTCAGTAAAGGATTCACGGATGATTTAAACAAGGCACAGCTGCTCGCTTAGAGAATCAATAAGCACCTTCTGACTCTGTTATTATGTTCTGCCTGATCCAAAGGAAGCAAAACATCCCTCGTTACCACTTACAGCCCTGATTAAGCTACAACGTCTCTCCCCTTCAAATCCAGTTAGGTTATGTATCCCAGTAGGACAGTACCAAAAGAACAAGGTCATAGAATTAGGCTGTGTATGTCGCAATAACACAAAGGAGGGCATATAAACCTCCAGAAGCCCCAGGAATTCCTTGCTACACAACAGAGTGCTGTGGTGTTCCTCCTTGTTCTCTTAGCAATAGTGGGAAGCAGTGATTTGCTTCCAATCTCTATTAGTATTGAATTACAACTCTCCACATAAAGCATCACCTCCTCCTGTTCCCAGCCTTGACTGCGCCCACACAAAACAGCAGAACAAAAGGAGCTGCAAGACTGATTTCAGTAGAGAACCCCAGAGCAAAAAATAAATTGTTCAGATTGAAATACTTACTGAATACCAAATGACACCAGAGAAACACCCACAACCAGCAAATCCAGCAAATTAAAGTAATTTCTGCAGAAGGACCCTTTATGGAGGAATGCTCCGAAAGCTGTCATCTAAAAACAGAATTGTTTCATGTTTAATCTCTATCTCAATCTATTCACATTGACATTTAGGCTGTTTACAAGACGCCTGCCTAGAGTGTGAATGCATACAACAGTATCACCTTCTAAAAACAACTGAAATTTAAAAAAATACTATGTATGTTTAGTAACTTTTAATTAAATAACAAAAATTCTGCTCAGGAAACATGAGCAAACATGTCAATTGCTTCTGATGCTAACAAATATTGTATTTGTATGTAACTGATTAGGCTGAGCGGATTTCACTGAAGAGGGTGGGCTTTTGATAGAAAAGTGACTACAAGAACCATAAACCTTCCATGCTTACAAAACTGTAAGGTCCAGATTATGACTCCTCATTGTTCCTATTGTCTTGAGAATTAAAGGAGCTGAAAACACACTGCAAAATCCCCAGAGTAAAATCTGGTACAGAAGCCATGCAAAACTGCCACCAGGCAGAGCTACTTTGCTGCCTCCTCCACACAGGAGATGGGTTGAGGCCATCAGTGAGTACCCTGGAAGGTTTTATACAGCATGTTTGCAGTACTGGGGATTCTGATTCCTCTGGGCAGTGGAGCAGCCCATAGACTGCAGTGATAAAGCTGTAGATGACTCTCCTCATAGCAGGGCAGTTGGGCTAGGTGACCTTTACAGGACACTTTCAACTCAAACAGTTTTATGATTCTATGACTCTTTCGTACTAGGCATGAACTGCAATCTCTGAGCATTACTTTCTGCAGGGAATATCGAACATTGCTCTCTCTATTGGGCAATCTCTTCATTTTTCACTTTCTAAGCCTCAATTACAATTAAAGGAACACAAAGTAGGTATCTTGTGAAGAAGCCTGCTTACATTGTCTGCAAGACTCACTAGGAGCCAGTGACAGAGGTTCTATTAATTACGGCTGCAGACACTGGCAGATCTTTTCAGGTACCCCAAAGCTGAGTTTGGCCCCAAATTTATTAGATCCTTGGTATAACTCAGAGGGAATACTAGTTAAAAAAATCCTCAGAAAAAACCTCTTGATCCAACAAGAAGTACAGAATCTGCATGAGCTGAATTTTGCAAATATTTTTTAAATAATTACGGATTATGATTGAAAATGCCGAAACTGGACTTCAATTTAAAATAATTCTGAAAAACATCCAGTTCTCAGTTCAGGCACATGGCTGTAATTTCTTCAGTCTTAAGCACATCTTAAAAAAAGGAGTAATGTCAGCTACTTATTGTTTCCTACAGGTACGGAAAACATCTGCAGATTTTAAACCCATTACTTTCCATTCTGTTCTATTCTGTTCTATTCACCACCACGGAGAGAAAAGATTTCCTCTCCTCTTACAGCATACCATTGCATCTTTCAAAACTGTTCCACAGAGCAGAGGAGAGCCACTGATGGGCATCTCACAGCTCAGGGCATCACTCCTTGTGTGAACGTACTTGTAGGCCTTCTGCATCAGAAATTCTTCAGCTTCACTGAGTTACACATTAGCTGCAAAGGATGCCTTTTGCTTGGAAGAAGCTTTCTCTAGTTGTGTTCAGTACACTAAATATTCCTCAAAATTAGAATAGCAATTCTAGAGCTTTAATATGACCTTCAGAGAGCTAATACATTATATTATAAAATTTTCAATAAATGCCTACTTCTTTCACTTCCAGTAGTATAGAGTATGACTAAACAAATTAAAATCAGTGGGAATTAAGAACTAAAATAACCTTCAATAAAAGCCTACATCAATCTACAGATACTCATTCACATTCTAGTATGCAATCAATGCTTAATGTAAAGACTCTCACAAAAGTTAAGACATTTTTGACCTAAAAACTCAGTTGAAGTACTCATCATCCTGTCTTTATATGGAGACCCAGACTTCCATCAGTATAAATCCCAGCAAAATTATTTTACCCTTTGCACAGGTCAAGACCATAGCAAGTCCTAGGGCAAATGCAAGGCAGTCAGCACCACTCCTGTTGCTCTCTTCCTCTTGCCACACCAGTGGGGACTAGTTTAGATGGCAAAGGGATTAGCACAAGTGGGGCAAGGTTAAAAGCGCAAGGCCCCAACCGGCCCTTAGTTTGACACATTCACACTCCCCAAGTACTGCAAACAGGATGGTAAGCTGGATTTGAAACTATGTAGGGATTACATAAGAGAATTCTTAAATGCTTTAAACAGTTATTGCAGCTTTTCTGGTATTCATAACCTCCCTCATAACCTCAACACCACATAAAGTGTAAATCCTTACGTCTGCAGAGCAGTCAGTAAAGCAGAGCACAGGGAGAACTCACCATGTGTTGTGAATTATTTTAATGCTTCTTTTTAGCACTTGATAACATTGCTCCCATTATCTTTGTTTTGGTTTCACATACTTTTTGGCTGGAAATCAAGAACTGCTATTGTTCCTATAGATCTAATCTTGAATTTGCATCCTACAGAACTCACACAGCTGCTGGTATGACAGATACTATGAAAAGCACAGCACAGAAAGCAACAGGGGAAATGTGGAGGGCTCCAGCCAGGAGCAAGCAAAGCCAGTGTCTGAGACATGTTAGTAAAGCAGGCATTGTACGTGAATCTGCCATTTGCTGACTGTCCACTGAATTTTTTATGGTACCATTTATTTTCCTCTATAAAGACATGCGAGTACACTGCCAGGCAGAGTTTCCTGCAGTTAGTGCAGTCAGGAACATCAACATGTTTTTCTATGATGGGGCTTCTTGTTTCTTTTTATTACTTAACAATGCCGGATTTCAGAAGTTCATGCTCCAGTGCTTCCTACTTCCCTTGAATAACTTAATGTCAGAATCTTTTGCAGTCAGTGAGAATATTTCTCTTCTTAGCACATCTAGTTATGTTTGTATATGCCATGCTTTGTAACTCCTCTGTCTGTACAGAGACAAATTGGAACTACAGGAGCTATACAACCTGCTGCTCAGAGCAGGTAGCTGGTCTACCAACTCTTCTGCTGTACAAATGGTGCTAACGTATTTATTATGGCTTCTCAATTTCCTCTAATTTGGCCTCTCTCTTGATGTGAAAAATCGAGACTTTTTTTTTTATAACACAATAAATATTATAAAAGCAACCAATTTTTAGCAAGCTCCTCACTGCTGAAAATGAGAAGGGATTAAATTGAAGTCTGAGAATATTCACAAGCATAAAAATAGTCTACTACTTACAACACAGCTTATCTTGTAAACAGCCCAAATATTGCATCAATTAGTATTAAACAAATTGCATAGTGAAGAGTATGCACAGCAATATGAGCAAAAGCTGGGAGAAGAGATTTTGTTAAGCTTAATCCTCAACTAGAAATGCAAAGTTTATGTACAGATTCTTAGTGTACCAGTGTATGGATTGGGGTTACTCAAAGAAAAAGTTAGACTGAATATGCACTGATTTAACTTTTAAAAATCATATGTAAGTTTCTGGAAAAAACATTTCACAAATTTCCAAAAAAAAAGAAAAAAAAGAATTATTTTATTCAGCAGTTTCCTACACATGAATCCAACCCTCAGTTATAGAGCTTCTTTGTCTGAGTAAGCTCCATATACGTTCTGAGTAACCCCAATAGATAATCTTAATTATCAGTACACAAACTGTACATTAAAATGCCATTTTTGAACTCATGCATGGGTAATACATTTAAGCAAGCATATTTATGCCTTTCTGTGTATTTAAATGTATGCCCAAGATAAGATAAATGAAACGTATCTTAGTATATAGATAGATAAATGCAAGATATCTTGCAAGTCCTATTGCAAGAAAATAGTTATCTATTTTAGCTCTGTGAGTATAGTTCAGCAAGAGAAATGAGAAATTACATGCTCCCTCCTTACAAGACTGATCAACTCTTTTGGAAATGCCAGAGCAGGGAGAAGGAAAAGCTCATGCGCAGTGAATTATTTTTCCCTTTTCTGACAACTGTAAGTTTAAAAAGGGTAAAAAATGAATTACTAAATTAATGTAATGATAAAAAAATCATCTTCTACATGCATCCAATGGTAAAAAAAATAACCAATCAAAACTATGAGAAATTGTCAAATTAAAAATTCCTCTGGTTGAAAAAAAGTTTAGCTTTGATCGCTTAGAGAAAAGGCGAAGAACACTTCAAGTGCCTTTTCTTGGCAGGTGACACACAAGGAAAATCCTTTTAAACAAACTTCCTTTGAAAACCTGTTACCTTCAAAATGATCTCAAATGTAAACATACTAGTGAAGACATAATCTGCATACCCTAGGATCTGGAAGGTAAACAAAAAGTTACAAACATTATTGCTAAAGCTGCTTTTGAGCTAACAAGGATCAATAACAATGCATTACCTTTAACAGGATTTCAACAGTAAAGATGGCTGTGAAAGCATAGTCAAAGTAACCAAGTATCTGCAAGGTATAATATGTGCCACAGTAAGAAATTCAACTATTAATACGTTTTTACAGTTTATACCACATGTACAACAACACCTGAATTTATAGAAACAGGTAGATTGGGAATTAAATCAATATAGTTTAAAATTCCAGCTATTGTGCAACAGTTTATATTTACTTAAAAAATTATCACATGCCACCACATCTAGATATGAGATTTTACCACTCAGACCCAGTGAGACTTTCAGTTTTTTCAGACCTTCCCCTATTGGCTTTCACAGGTACCTGCTTCAGATTTTCACAGAGATGCATAATCTTATGCAAGAAACGTTTAGTAGTAGTATGCGTTTGTTATTAGTAAGTCATTTTGATGTTGTTGTTCCCATATAGACTGAGCCAGAGTATGACAAAGTACATTAATGAATAACTAAACTAATTAAAACCAGCACTGCAGCTTTGTATTATTTTTTACTTGGAAGACACAGCAGTTCTTTATTTGCAGGAAATTTAGAGCACACACCAGTAATTTAGTGACATGCAAACTTTTAAAAATATCACAGATGTGATATTGATTTCACAGTTGTCAATAGGAATTGTGCATACATATTTCAATGGAACTGGGATTTCACCCTTTCAAAGTGGAAGTATTGCTAGCAACCAATTTAGTCACAGACATACACTGCAGTACTGTGTTAGTTTAGTTTCAAGGATCCAGCAGTTCACCTAGAAAACAGGTGAACACAGAGATGTTTCCTGTGGTGCAACGGCTAAAAAAATGAGAAGGAGAAATAAAATAAAGAGGCAACACACAACGGACATATTGCTATAAGACCGAAAGAAATCTTTTTTCTTCCCATGTTCCACTGACGATCACATCCTTCCATCCCTTGCCGTGGCTGAAAAGAAGAGTCAGATAAAAAAGCTGTTCAACAAAAATTAGTCAGTAAGGAATTTGTTTTAGAATTAAAGAATGTATTTAAAGCAATTCTTGCTTGTTAAACTTGTGTTTTCATGCTTTTACTGTCATGAATTTTATCAGATACACCTAACCTGAGACTCATCAGGATGTTCAGCTCTCATGTTTGCATGTGACTTGATCCAACGTGCTGTCCTTTATCCTGGAATTTTATCATGCTAGCACAGCTACAAACAACATGATCTTCATTAACGAGCCAACATGGGATATCCAACATAAAAAGCACAGGACTGAGTAGAAGCAATCGTATTTGCAGAAAAGATAACATGAACTAACACTCACCAGAAAGCCATGCTACTGAACTTGAGTGCCAACTGGAATAAGCAGAGGCTACTCTCGTGGAAATATAACAGTGAACTCTTCAAATCATACTTTTCAGTACTTTCTGAGTCTTCCAAATACCAACTCACAAAGTCAATGCTAACCTCTTCCATTCAATACACAGACATTCAATAATGAGTTCCTTCCCTTGCCAAGCTGCCCAGCTGAAGGCTTGTTTGGTTTGGTGGTCTGTTTTTTGACATTATGAGTTCAATTTTCAAGCATTTTTTTTTTTCCACCATGGAAGACTAAACAAAAGTGTGTTTCCCAACTAATTGCTCTGGTAACTTTAGTACTGGAACATCTACTGATCCAGAAGGCCCATCTTTCTAGTAAGAGGTTTTCCTCTAACTCCATGGCTAGCCTGCAGATCAACATACATGTAAGATAGGGGAGATCTGACAGTTCTGTCCAAATCCCCACAAAGCAGTTCAATCATAACTAATCAGAAGCATGCACAACTCACGATAACTTGAGAAGCCTTCTCCCCCCAGTGCAAAATAGTTGTACTACCTATGATTCTCCATCCAAAAACCTACTTGCCTTTGAAAGATTTATGTTTTTTACAACAAAAAAAAATGCAAATGTTTGACTTGGAAAAAGAAAAGGAACATTTCTTCAGTTGAAAATTAAAAACGAGGCACTAGTCCTGAAGGTTTATTATTCTATGAGGATATATTTATCTCCAGATACAAAATTGATAGGCTTACATTATTTCGAAATGAGTGGCTGCGGATCGGATCTTCTGCTGCTAGGGAAACACTGCTCAGCATGATGAAGACAAGGATGAGATTGGTAAAGATGTGGTGATTGATGAGCCTGTGGCATCCCACTCGAATTCTGCAGAAGAGATTCAAAAATGTACCACATGTGCAAATAGAATTCACCAGATGGCTAATATACAACATGTTTTCTATTACTCTGCCAAAAATGACAGATCTGGGAAACCATCAGCAGTTAAAACATGGTGTAAACGCTGAAGCTCTTGCTCCCTCTTATGTAAAAACTTAAATAAATTCAAAATCCAGTCCCGCAGTTGTGAAGGTGCACTTATCAAAAGAATAAGGGAGATAACTTCCCAGATTATGAATGCCATTACAAATTCCAGTGTTTATACCACTGTACATGTAGATAGATACCAATGTCAAATGCCAAATATTAAGGTTATTCAGATCCCAACTGTTACTTGTTATTAAAGCTGTTGAAAATATTAATTTGGTGAGATGTGTTTAGGTTTAGAAATCTTCTTGTGTTACTTGAAGACTCCGATCAAATAATAATTTCCCTCAAAGATTCTATTTGGCAGAATTATAGAAGCAGTGTGTGCTGAAGATTATAGAGCTGCTAGCATTCAGACAAATACGAAGTGGGATTGCATTTATGCTTACAGTCACTGAACCCAAAGTCAATGAGCTATAGTGCTACTGAGCACTTCACTGGAGTTGGTCCACAATTAAACTGGCAAAATGGCAGAATCTTGTTCATAACTGACTAACACTAAAGTTGTTTGAAATATTCTTCTGAAGAATCATCAGTTTCTCAGAGGAAATTTGTTCTTTTAAGTAGATGATTTCAGTACAGTATATCTCAGTTAAGCAAGATAGAGAATTTGCCCTGAAAAACCACATAGAATTACTTGAGAATAAAAGGAAATTGACATGTTCAACAAACCTAATGTATATGCATTCATCACATGTTCTTCAAATTACCAGTTTAAATAGATATCTCTCTAGTCTGTAAAAAAATTCTGAGTATTAGATAATCCACACAATCAGTAAGATACAAGCCCAAAATATCAGGCTTGTATCATCCTTTAATCTTATCTGTGAAGACCTCTGCTATGGAGTAAACAAGTTTCTCTTGTACAAATGACTTTTAAAAGCCCTGCTATGACTGCCCCTGAAATTGCTATACCTGAATGTAACAGCTATCTTCAGTCCTGTAGGAACTGAATTCCATTCACTTGTTCACTTCCATCTAACCAATCAGTAACAACTTCTACTGACTGCTGAAGCTTGCTTTCCTCATCACTATAAAATCTGCAATGCTCTGGAGTTAGATTGAGTGGTGAAAGATTTCAATTTCCTCCAAAATCTAACTACTCTTGTTTCTGACTTTTTAAATAATTTGTCAGTTTTAGTTTTAATCTGGAAAAACACTGTCAACTGAAAGGATACAAACCTCCTTCCTCCTTCTTGTCTCTTACATTTTTCCTCATTCCTCACTCTCACTGCTACAAAAACATGCCATTCTTCCCACGCTTTCTAGGAATTCTACCTCATGCAAAAATCCTCATAGTTCATGTTCAGATCTTTTATATCCAGTGACTAAGAGAATAGCTGGCTAGTAGACATTAAAAGGTACTTTTCAGACCTATGCAGGCTTCATAGTCAATACACAAAAAATACTATAATCTTTGACAGTGGGAGGCAAATTAATGTATTTAACAAATTATTTTTATTTATCAAGTCCCTTAGAAACCAATTCCTATCTTGCTGCAGATATTGCTGTTCTATCCGTACACTCAGTGCAAGGAGACCTACTCCTTCACCACTGGAAGAGCTAAAGGAGAATATTCCAGAATGATATTTACGGATTGGTGCTGCTGAAAATGAAGAAGGCACTCCCTTCAGGGATCGGTGTTATCTTCTCCTTCATATTTAGTTCTGATATTCTACGGGGACGTGGGCCTGCTGGTACCTCAGGTTCATCCTCCTCATCTTCTTCATCTTCACCTACTATAAATTAAGCGTTTATTTTACTAAAAATAAAAAGGATTAATTTTTTTCATAACAATATAAAATTGTATTATATACAATTCAGTGTTTTATCAATTTCAATAACAATTTATCAATTTCATAGCAATATAAAACTGTATTAATATATATACACAGCTTACACAAAAAATTATATTTACATAGCTTTATATCACATCTACCGTATATTACATACCACAGCTTTAAACATCCATGAAAAAATGTGAATAAATCTATGAATATTCAGAGGGCAGACAGGTTTTACCACAGAGAACTGAAAGAGTTCATAGATGTTATAGCTGTATCCCTCTCAATACTTTACCAAAGGTCTTGGGAGTCTCGGGAGATCGCTGAGGACTGGAAATAGTGTTATATATAGCGTCATCTAAAAGAAGGATCATAGAGAATGAAGCTATGTCTGGCTGGGGTCAGATTCCAGGGCCAGTCCTGTTCACACTTTTATCAATGATCTGGATGCAGGATTGGAAAGCATCCTTAGAAAGTTCACTAATGATACAAAAAGTGGGAGGAGGTGTTGAACCTCCAGTAGGACAAGAGGTCTTGCAGAGAGATCAAGATAGACTAGAGCATTAGACAATCAGCAAATAGCATGAAGTTCAACAGAGGTAAGTGCCAAGTTCTACACTTGAAATAGTAGAGTCTGGGAGATGAATGGTTGGAGAGCAGCCAGAAAGGTATCTGGGGGTAGTAGGTGACTGCAGGCTCAGAATGAGCCAGCTATGTGCCCTGGCAGCCAAGCGAGTAAACCATGTTCGCAAACATAGCATAGCCAGCTGGTCAAAAGAGGTGATTCTGACATAGCCTTGGTGCAGCCTCACTTTGAATAATGCCTGTGCTCTGGGCTACACAATATAAGAAATGCTGGATGATCTTGAAAGCATCCAGAGGAGGGCAACAAAGCTGATAAAAAGACTGGAGGGCGTGTTCTGTGAGGAGAGGCTGAGGACTCACACCCCCTCCTCCTGTGCCAGAAGCCCCACACAAGCTCAAACTCTATAAGCCCATCCCTGAGCTGTATTGTAAGACTCTGTGCAGTTTGGTCAACAAGCAATCCAATGGTGAGATAAAAACAGATTTCTGTAATAGGTGTTGAAACAATCAGAATGGATTTTTAGATAGAGGTGTTTGCTGGACTGGAAGATACTGAGATAATAGTGACTGAACACCTTCAGCCCTGGAAAGTCTTTTTACTGCCGAACATTTTAGAATTAGCCTTCACATCCAGGTTACTATTAGCACAAAAGCCTTCAGGCTCACAATATTAACCCTCATGTTTATACTCTTAAGAGAGCTAAAGAAAAATGTTGTACTTAGCAACTTAGAGGCCCATTTATCCACTGATAACAGAATGCAGCTTCATTGACTTCAAAGGAGCTGATTCAGAGAGAGCAGATTATGATATTTTAGCTAACAAATTTAAATGTTTTTGTCTTTGGACTGGTATTCACATACCTGGTACATCACAGGGTGGATAAGGATCTTTATCTTCATCCTCTCCTTCTCCATATTCAGCAATTGTAACCTATGGCCATGAAAGAGGAGAAAATAGTTTTCAGTAGAGCTTTGCATACAGAGTTTAACAGAAGGCAGAACAAGTAAGACTCTGAAATCAAGAAAGTCATGCCCATATTTAGCCTGATCTTTTAAAACAGGATAAACCTGAGAAGAGAGAAGAACTGACATTTTAATATATATATTTAAAATATAATTTTCTATAACATCCGTATTCTTTTAGCTGTGCAAATTATAATCACAATATGACCAACAGGTTTGGTAAAAATCACTAATAATGGTTGAAAATTCAACTAAGAATTCATCTTTTACTAATTTCTTCCACTGGATTTACCAGGCAAAATACATTCAGAGATCCTACAGGAATGACAAATTTGACCTTCCCTTCTTTGGATATTAAAATCAAAAGGATTTTCTGGGCTAACAGATTCTGCAAAGATGCCAAGCATCAGAACTGCTTCCTTTCCCTGGAAAAAAATGTGCAGATGATGACTTCATAAAAGAAATCACATAAAGAATAGCAGGCCTGAATTCCTTCCTAAAAAGATATATTTTTAAAAATAAACACCTTACTATCCTTGGGCTTCTTTTGGTCACCTTCTGACTTCTCACTTTTTTTATTTTCCAGACTCTCTTTTCTAGAAAATACAAACAAGCAAAAAACAATTACAATGCAAATCACATAAGGACAGGAGGTTTAGAATGAATTATAAGCATATTTTTAAAAGTTGAGTACACATAAAAACATACAGTCAAAAATTTAAGCGATATTTAAAGTGATTTGCACAGAAGCAGTCGTCAAAGTAATAAAATCTACTGCATTTGAACACACTTGATCCATTTCAAACATTACCACTTTGAATTTAACTGCAGAAGTTAATCACTAAAAAATTCAATGCATGATCATTACTCCTTTCTAGATGGATAAAATGTGCTCTTGGACTCAAATAACTTGCATTGATAAGCAGTACTAATCTTGAGGAAAGGTCTTCTTCTTGCCTGTATAAGGCCTACAGAACTGATTCCAAATGTCTTTTTCTCTGGCAAGAGCAGATACATTCCTGTTCTAATTGTACAATAAATCCTACAGTTGTGATGTTTAAACATCAGTTGGCTTATCATTCTCTCCTTAGGTCATCCTATTTTCCCAATCACTAGCCAACTTTTATCTAAAATCATTCTAACTGGGTCTTACTTTAATGTCAAGGTAAATTCTGTCCTGTGTTTCCAAAGTCCAATAAATTTTGCAAACAGCGAGGTCATCTATGCAAGAAAGAATTACAGGAAAAAACTTATTTCTCTCCTCCTCCCTTCTCTTGCTCATTCATCACGCCTAAGCTGTTTTACCTTGCATTCTTTTTCCTTTCCTTTTCTTCTGCTTCTTCTTTCTGAGCAGTATTTAGACTTTCAGCATCTGCCAAGTTATCCACAGCAATGGCCAAGAAGACATTTAGCAAGATATCTATTTCAAATCATTTTAAGGACATTATGTCTTACAGCACTTTGTTTATCAGTATTATCAGTATAAACACTGACAATGTGAGAGAAATAAATCCCATGTTCCCAACCTTAAGTGTAGAGACGGGTGATGTTGGAATGTAGTGCAAACAACACTCACTTAACAGAACAGAATAATACTCGGTGTAAAACCAGCCAAGATCCAGCAGGATCACTGATTTTAAAATAATGGAACACTTGCTATTTGTTTGTTTTTAAATAAAATGAAACTTAACTTTATGTTAGCCTGAGCATGCTTCAAATACAAAACATCGTCTTTTGAAAGTCAAGAATGTTCGGGCATTTTGAAAAATTTATTTCTATAATGCTCTGTTTTCTGTGTCTATGAAAATCTACATCGAATTTTGTACTTCAGTCTGTATCAGTTACGCACAAATACTGATATAAGTACAGTGTAGTACAGAAAATAGAATGCTTTTGCCCTTTTATTACCTCCTGATCTTTTAAGAATTTAGGAGAATGACACTAGTTTCTGTTGCTATATGGGACCAAGGGATTATTTCCAGCATACAGAAGTCAGGGAAGGGGAGTGCTTCAGAAGACTTAATCCTAGCTGACTCAATATTTCTCCTTGTCAACTTCTCTCATCTGGTCCTTGCAGTGGATCACTGGCTCCATTGTCGATATGTGTCAGACCTAACAAGATCTATACAAAGCATCAAAAAGATGAACAGGAAATTACTGTCATAGAGATCAAACTACATCCATTCATTTTGAGGAGAGATATCAAAAAGAGACAAGCAGGTGGAACAAGGTTGTTTTCCCATTGAAGGAAGAATAAAATATTTTTTTTGTTGTTCCTACCACTGTAGTAGTTGGAGATGCACTTAGAGATTCCTGGAATCTCATTCATCAGGGAATGTAAAAAAGAGAATTGCTCCATGAAGTCAATTCAAAGGACTGAGCACGTGCAGAATGAGCATGCACATCCATTGCAACTTAATCTCCTGTGGAGAAATCATGCTTGTGCCCCTGGCATGGTTACACCCTTACACACAGTTCTATTTGGAGATGTTTCCATGAAGCACAAAGGATACAGTTACCACAGATGAAGAGGATAATGAAATATATGCAGACTATCATGCCTGAAGATGATGGACCACCATATGCCATTATGCCATCATACATAACAGCATTCCAGTCTTCACCTGTTAGAATCTGAGAAGCAAATATATTATTAATAACTCATCATCAAAAAGAACAGTAGAAAACTATGTTTCCTGTGCCCAAAATACACAATAAAGCTAACTTTCTGTATACAAAAACTACTAGTGAGGAGATAGGAAGCAGATACAGCGTTGAGTCTTACAGTGCCTGCCTTAAACATTCACCTACAATATCTGAAACCAAACACTGTGGTAATGTGCAACGTCTGCAAAGCTGAACATGGAAATGGTTAGAAAGATGGAACTGATTAGTCTGATCTCTAATCTTTAAAATAGTAATAAACCTGATAGTGTCTCTTTAAACTTATTTCTATATTATAGTAACTGATATAAATCCATTTGCAAATATGCCCTCTAACAATGCATCTCAATTTTCCCACAGGTAAAAGCTGAACTTTTATATAGTTAATGAAGTTAAAGGAAACAAATTAATAAAAATAAGACAACGTGCCACCTCTTTTTCTAAGTGTAAATTTGATGGACAAAAGAGATTTAATTTTGTGAAGTAATATGACAGCTATGTTGCATAGATAGATCAAATAAGACATGAAACAAATGGTACAAATGGTGCAGAATTACCCGAGTACTGAATTCAATGAACAGAATGCTACTTGAAGTAAACTGAATAAATAGTATTTGTGATTTTGCTTTCGGGCAACATGATCACTTAAACAGTTCTGCTGATCATCAAAGATAAAATGTTTCATAGGGGATGAAAGACAGTTACCTGGAATACAGTTAAAAGAGCTTGTGGAAAATTATCGAAGGTGCTCCGTTTTGTTTGAGTTTCATCAAAATTAAATTTGCCTCCAAACAGCTGCATTCCAAGCAACGAGAAGATTATGATGAAGAGGAAAAGCAGAAGCAACAGTGAAGCAATGGACTTCATTGAGTTTAACAAGGATGCTACCAAGTTGCTCAGGGATGCCCAGTGCCTATAAATTAAAATGCGTGTGTTAACACACACCGAAAACAAAACAAAAACAAAAACAACAACCAAAAAAAAAACATAACAAAACCAACCAACCAAAAAAAACAACCAACCAAAAGAACAGTAAAAGAGCAGTGCATGATGAAGTATTACAAAAGAATTGCTGATCACCCTTCAGCTATCCCTAAAGTTAGCAGTATTAGTTAATCTTACCTTGTTACTTTAAAAATACGCAGGAGACGAACACAGCGAAACACTGAAATTCCAAGGGGTGACATAATTTCCAACTCCACCAAAATGGTTTCAACAATGCCACCACAAACAACGAAGCAATCAAAGCGGTTAAAAAGAGAAACAAAATAAGCCTGTAGACCCAAGCTGTACATCTTTACTAACATTTCACAGGTGAACAAAGCCAGAAGAACTTTATTTGCGATATCTGGAACAAAATATTAAAAAAAAAAAAAATAACATGATATTTCTCATAGCTTCCATTTTCATTTTAACATCTTAATACTATACTTTCTATAAGGCCTATTGCTTAAAAAGGAAGAAACGAATAATTTTATTAATTTCACTTTTTTTTTTTTTTTTTTTTTTTACTTCGGACAGTATTTGTTGCTTAACGTGACATCAGTTACACAAGGATGCCAACCTTCCTGCCAACCTAAGTACTAGTTGTTTTTCCAACATGTTGGGTACTTCATGGCTGCTCAATTCACAACTTGAGTCCACACTAAAAATTGAACAATGCAGCCCAGTGTGTGCTGTGCCAATCACCATTTTCTTCCTCACCTTTCAAGCATGATTTAACAACAAAAGTACAGGTATTTGCAATTTAGTATCGTCCATTCTTTTGCTGATATGCAATTCAGCTGTGTTATGGAAACGAAAATCTAATACAGTCAATCATTTCTTGCATTGCCTTTTGGGTGGGCTGAATATCTTCAGGACAGCAACAAACAAAATGACAAAGTATGAAAGATATACAGAATGCAAGTATCCACAGTTACAAACAGGACAAATATTTTTTGTCTGTACCTTGGATCTGGGTCAGCCAGTCAGGTTGGTTATAATGTTCTGATGAGATAGTTAATGTGTTCAGAAAGACCAAGACAATAACAAGCCAATAAAACGTGACAGATTTTACTGCAGCTCTACATTTTCTTCGATTAAATCGATTCCAGCGACGCCAGCGTCGACTGAAAGTTCAAATAAAAGTAAATTTTTATTATACAGAAAATGCATGTCAACTTAAGGAGGGTTTCATCTCTGAAGAAGTATAGTGCAAGTATACACGTGTGAGTAGGTGCATTATTCCTCTTTTAGATTTTGTTGAGTGTTTTTAAAAGTAAACCACATCTTTGGGAGTGACAATTATATTGAATTGGATTCAATACTTCATTGAGTAACAAGGCAATCAAGTAACCTATCTTCCCAGGCCCCATAAAATTAATAGTAGTAAAAAAAAGTCCACAAAGCAAAATAGAATTGAGATTACATTTAGTCTCAAAATGTAGGCTTTAAGTTAAACTATGCAGACAGGAATAAAAATGACACCAACCCGCTTTTGAAATTTGTTACTAATAACTAGGTATACTGGTTATCACTTCCAGTGCCTGAATTAGGAGATAACGTATTGACTATATGTAAAGTTAGAAATGCTTCAAATCTCTCTCAGTAAACAGAATCTACGTACAATATGCTGCCATGAAAACATCTGAGTTGTCAACGCATTCAGACATTAACATTTTCTTTGCACACCTTAAACTTGTAGCACTGGAAATAAATACATGTTTTGAATGGTACAAAGATGTTTCAGACCTTCGCAGTATTCTAACTCTTTAAAGGATCTATACCCTGTCCTGACCTAAAGCCACACTGCACTCAAGAACACTCTTATCTTGCCAGTCCTTGGCTCAGGAGTGCGATGCTCACAGCCAGCAACGGGAGGGCCAACTAAACAGGTAGGCAAACCAGCTTTTCTTAGACTTATAGAACACTCAACCTTTTAAGCAAACGTGATAAAGATAATATTGTTTGAATCTCTCTACTTATACCAGCCAAGAGCAGCCTCACTGTCTGTGAGTCATCACCCTCTAAAGCCAATGGGAATTTTCTTCCCCAGGGCCTGTGGAATCAGTGACAAAATACTCCAACTAAATGGCACACATACGAAAATGCTCCTGAAGAGTGTGCTAGGGCACGCACGTGTACAAGTGCTTGAATGACATGAGCATATTTAAAAAAATAAAGAAATGAAGCAAAAGTTCAAAAAGGAGAAAAACAGTAACGGTCTACTTTCATTAGATTGCAATAACTAAAGAAATAAGTAGAAATAATCAATAAGTAGATGGCTTGCTGTGACGAAAGAACTTGGGAATATACAAAAAGAGAAAATACGTTATATGAATTTCTCTCAATAGTCTTCTATTTTTTAGTAACCATTCCTCCCAGTTATAAAGCGCTAACGTCATGATGGGGGAAGAATGAAACGTAGCCTTTTATTTTGAAGAAAAAAAATCATTTTCATAAATTTGCAATGACATAATACTGTTTTATGAAATTATGAAGCATTTTTCACAAAATATAGCTGTTGTTTAAGTATTCAAACCACAAAGGACAATTTCAATTGATACAATTTGTTACAACAAACCAAATTATTCAGTGTTTATGTTCTCATTAAATAATTTATTGCTTTTTCTTCATAACTATTCGTAAGAAAACCATTTCCTCACAAATATGTTCCGAATATCACTTTTGTTTGCTCAAATATTCATGTTTAGGTGGTCATTAGGTTCCAGTCACAAATCTGAAACTAACTTGAAATGGGAAGTCCAGACTTGCATCATGACTGAACTCAGTATCCCATCAAGTCAGTCACCACAGCCTATGAAGCTTAGCTTGGTTATCTGCAATTAATTTGTATTTTCTATATTGGTAGTAGATCTATATAAAACTAGCAACATTCAGTTTTTTATCTGTGGTGTTTCAGAATAACATGACACTTTTTAAATTGTACTCTCTTGCTCAAACCATGTGTATCTCTGAATCTTGT
The DNA here is from genome assembly GCF_905368555.1 of Meleagris gallopavo. Classification (NCBI taxonomy): domain Eukaryota; kingdom Metazoa; phylum Chordata; class Aves; order Galliformes; family Phasianidae; genus Meleagris; species Meleagris gallopavo. The sequence goes on along the minus strand of NC_139417.1, from coordinate 6,974,600 downwards.
ATCTTTGAATTAGGAGTACCTCGTGTTTTCACTAGTTAGCTCACAGAGATATAAAGACTGATGCTCAAGATAAATTCTTCTGTAATTGTGGGCACTAAAATCTGTGCAGGAACCCTTGCCTTCAGTACTAGAATAGAAAAGCAGCAGCTCTAGTATCAAAACATCTCAAATCCAGCTGGAAGATTACAAATAGATCATATTTACCTATATATATATAAATATATAGGTATATATATATATAAATATACTAGAATAACACATGGTTGATATAAACTGGCAGATAATTGCTACATCTTTCTAGGATGTAATACCCTTAACCAAGTTTCCATCTAACTTATCAGAATCATATTTCCAAAGACTAACTTCAGATTTCACATGCGACATAGCAGGTAAGGCATACAATAAAAAGTATTTTCTACTTTTATCCAAAAGCAAAAAAGTTCACAGTCAAACAAATACTGTTGAAAAATTATGTCCTGAATTACTTTGCCCTGAGACACAGAGTAATTCTATTGCAAAACAACATTCCTGAGGTTGGAGTGAGAACCAGGCCAGAAGACTGAAAATTAGATCAAGATTTGGCATTTTCAAACAGTAAAATTTAAAGTACAATAAATAAAAAATAAACATATTAGACCTTAATGAAGTGTATCAAGAAAATAAAGTAATTAAAAAAGAGAGGAAAATACTGACCTGAACTTGGATTTTGAGATGGTTTGACTAAAAGAAAAGAAAAATAAAATTTTAAGAGTGCAGAAAAATTAGCTAACACAAGTTCAATCTCTTTGGAATTATAGAATTTTTCAAATCAATAAATTGAAATTACATATACATAACAATAATGTTCCCAAAACGCTTTGTGAATGCTAAAATGTTACTATCTGTTACTTATTTTCTGTAATACCATTCTAAAAGCTCTACAAATATTCTAAGTGAAATAAAGGAAATAATTTAAAACTAAGTAAATTATCTGATGGTGAAGAATATGCTGGGAAAGCAGGAAAATCTTTGCAAACAAACAGCAAATACTATCGTGTATACAATTTCCTTACTGTTCACATTGATCCATTTTGGATCATAATTACATTCAATAAAACCTTACAGGAAAAGGGTGAGGGGGTGTCCTGGTTTTGGCTAAGATAGAGTTAATTTTCTACCTAGCAGCTGGTATGGTGCTGTGTTTTAGATTTCAGATGAGAATAATGTTGATAATCTGATATCTCAGATGTTGCAGAACAGTCCTTACACTTGGTTGAGGACTTACAACTTCTTACGTTGGCTGGGGTATGCAAGAAGGGCTGGAAGGGGAAAGAACAGCTGACCCAAACAGGACACAAGGATATCTCACACCATACAGTGCGGTGCTGAAAAATAAAAGCTGGGGGGTTGGCTGGGGGATTTCACTGCTCAGGGACTGGCTTGGCATTGGTCAGCAAGTGGTAAGCAACTGCACTTGTACCACATTTTTGTTTCTTTCCCTTTCTCCCTTTCTTTCTTTCCCTTTCTTCTTTCTTCCCCTTTCTTCTTTCTTCCTCTTTCTTTCCCTTTCTTTCTTTCCCTTTCTTTCCCTTTCTTTTCCTTTCTTTCTTTCCCTTTCTTTTCCTTTCTTTCTTTCCCTTTCTTTCTTTCCCTTTCTTTCTTTCCCTTTCTTTCCCTTTCTTTCTTTCCCTTTCTTTCCCTTTCTTTCCCTTTCTTTCCCTTTCTTTCTTTCCCTTTCTTTCCCTTTCTTTCTTTCCCTTTCTTTTCCTTTCTTTCTTTCCCTTTCTTTTCCTTTCTTTCTTTCCCTTTCTTTTCCTTTCCCTTTCTTTTCCTTTCTTTTCTTTCCCTTTCTTTTCCTTTCTTTTCTTTCATTCCCTTTCTTCCATTCTTTCTTTCTCTCTTCCTTTTCCTTTCTTTCTTCCATTCCATCAAACTAGAAGTTCTAGCACTTTTACCTTTTTAGCTCTCTCTGCTCCATCCCACTGTGGGGCAATGTGCCAACGGCTGCAGGATGCTGAGCTGCCCACTGGACTGAACCATCAATGTGTACTCACCATAAGCTCCCACAGCATGCTGGGTTCTCTCCTTCTCCACTCACATTCTCTGTGTTCACTGACTCGGTTTCACTGGTGGGCATGCTTGCTGTTAGGAGACAGCAATTGTTTTAGATTGATAGCCAAGCAGGGCATTTCACAGCATCTGACCTCCTGCTCTATGGCAAGAATACCTCCATATCTTGCAGATCTAATGAGAACTTAGAAGGGCTAAGGAACAGCAGATGAAGTTAAACAGACACTTCATCAGTCCTTCACATATAGCAAAAGAAAGCACACAGAACACCAGAACGTATTATAACTTCTTTTTTTGTTTCAGTTATTCGTCATAACTGCATAAAAGCACTACAGAATGCAATGTAGAGAAAATGTGGAACAAAGAGAACAGTAACTAATAAATAAACCAGTGCTAGATTCTGTGACTTTTTAAGTATCCTGTTACCACTTTGGAGGTGATTATCAGTTGAACTCTTGCTAACACATTGCTAATTCCAAGAAATGCTATAGTTCCTCCGAAAATAGGGACTTGCACTTTGATCACACTGGCCACTCTATGATTTTCATTTTATTATGAAATTATCAAAGCAAGACATTAAAAATCAACTATGCCCGCAAATATCATATGAGAAATCAGGAAGGAGCACTGGGAATGTCAGAATGGGTACTACAAGGGATGCTAGCAGAAAGGGGGCTGTTACATTTGTACCACATCAGTTAATTACCACACATGTGGTGGATCACAGAGCAATTGAGGTTGGAAGGGACCTCTGGAGGTCACCTGGTCCAATCCCCACTCAAGCAGGGATCGGAGTTAGCAATTGCAGCTAATGATTTAATAGACAAAGCTCACTTGTCAATTGTTCATCACCATTTACTTCTACTAATGTAGAATAAGTGTTAGGAAAGGTTGAACAACCAAAGTTCTCAGTACTTCCTGTTTTCCTAGGGGGAAACAGTACTTCTGAGCAAAGGAAGTACTGAAAGAAAACCTCAGGAACAAGAAAAATGTCAAATCAATGTTTCTGGCTTATACAGTAGAATATAATACCATATGGAGTAAGAAAAAAAAGAGTGTGGAAATTACTGTAGAACAGCAAGAAAAAAAGCATAAAATAATATCTGGGTATTCTGGGTTGTGCCTCCTGATAATTTATTGCTTTTGGGATATACATATTCCAAAGAATGTGTCTGTAGACTGAGTAATGAAGTGCTACAGTGCTTCTTTCTGTTCTGGATCTCCCACTATTTTGGTGGCTCAAAAGAGGTTTGAAGTGGGCTTTATTAAACACATTAATATAAGTGAGAATCAAGCACTGAATTTTCTGTTTTGTCTACAAATCAGGTACAAAATGAGAGCTGATAGTGTTTCTCCATAGCCTCTATATTGCCTCAGTGCTGACCTAGAGATACATGCTAGTGGTCACAGGGAGGAAGGTTTACGTGCTCATCAGTTCCATACTTAAGAGACTGACTGCTCTATGCAGCAAAAGCTGAGAACCTGCCCCCACAAATGTAAGTAACCACAGTATGAAATGCTAACACAGACTTGGCATAGCAAAGGAAAATACAAAATATCCATGCAGGTGTTTGAATAAAACCAGGCACTCCAAGCAGTAAGCACAGCAAAACTTTTTTCACAAGGTTCTTCTGTTTAGGTTATTCTTTCTAAATATTAATTTAATTACGGTATATACAAAAAAATCCCCTTTTTTTTTGTCAGCACCTGCAACTGCCTCAATTCTAGTATTATATAACTGAAAGGTTAAAAAAAATGAACCCTGCTAGTCCTGTATCAACTTCACAGCTTTCAGTCATGGAGTTAAAAGGAATTTCATTCAAAACTAAAGCAGACAATCTTCATTGGCATCCAAATTGAATAATTAATATTGTCAATGTTTTAAGAAGAAAAAAATAGACAAAACTATTTCAAGCACTATCTCAGACCTCCAGAATGAAGAGTTATTACTTAAAAATGCCAATGTCTTTTGTAAAAAATGCAAGGAGTTTCTCTGTCTAGTAAGGAAATAGCTGTCTTTTGCTGTGTGACATCCTGCTGTTAGGAAACACAACCTGAAAGCCACCAAGTGAACATCTTAGCACTTGTGAAGGGCAACTGCACACGTAAGAGTGCAGAAGTCTTTTCAAACATTCTTATTAAGAGCTGCTCTATAAAAACAGAGCTAGGCTCACCTTTGCAGTAAGTTTTACACAGGCAACACGTGTGACTGCTTCTCACATTCATGTCCAATACACCAACCCTTCTGTCATCTAGGAGTACTACCTAGAATCCAGTCACTCAGTATCACTCAAATGCTATTCATTTTGAAGACACGACAAATAATTAAAAAAAAAATGGATAAAGTAATATAATTTGAACCCATGTTAACCCAATGATATCAGCCTTTTTTGAATATGGCTGCATTAAGAAAAACAAATTTCAAAGACAAAGATCTTTGCTCCTATTTTCAGTTCTGTAGTCAGGATGTCACCCTTCATTTCAACCAGGGTACTGCTCTAGCTTCATTAGTGACTTGCAGGTGCTGTGTTACTAAAAGGGATGAGAAGAAGAACCTGTTCAGCTGAAATGAGGAACACAACTACCATTATCTTGTAATTTGTCTATCAGAAAAACTTGACAGAAGTACTGAGAAAAGCAACACGTGTAAGTCTGGCTCCAACAATGCTTACAAGTCTTTAAACCTTTAGCTAGATGGAAAGAGAAAGAGCACTGCATGACCACATTCACACTAACTAATGCAAGCAACTTGGCAAGTCTTGGAAAGACACAGTGCAGGAGCACAGCTTTGAGAGGGTGGTGTGTGCTGGGCACAGCACACTGAGGGCCAGCTTTGAGTTCTTTAAACTGGTACTCCAGCACTCACAAGAAGATAGCAAATTTTCCTTTCTTTTCTTTTTTTTTTTTCTTTGCCTTTATTTTAAAGGAAAGAATGCTTGCATTAGGCAGTACAGCTCACATACAGCATGCAGCTTGATGCCTTTCTGAGGATAGAGAAATTAGGCCAAAAGTATCAGCTATTACATTTTATTTATGAGGATAAGAAAACAGCTACTGGAGAGAATCTTACGATTACTAAACACGGTGCTGTACTGGCAACATTCTCAAGCAAACCTTGCAGAATGCTCTCCTTGTGTCTGTAATAACTGGTTGGCTGATAATTCCATAGTTCCATTACCTTCAATATTGTCCTAATTCTTTGTCAAATCAGTACACTGATTTTCTGAATTCTTTATGCCAAATCTTTGAGGTGGTCACAAAGGAAATCAGAACAAAAAAATCCCAGAAGAGAATTCATCACACGTTCATCACAAATTTCCCTAAATCTGCTTTATGTAAAGCACAAAAGAAGGTGAGAGAAAGCACATCAGAAAGAAGGGGTACTCGCTGCTCTGCCTGTGAATAACCTCAGGATAAGTTCAGCTTACGGAGAGGCTGCCAGGAAGATGTTGCACAGGACACAGTAGTGAGGTGCCTGTTTACACAGCGCAGATTTAATTTTGGTACTGCCAGCATTCATTTTTGTGGGCTCTCTTTTTTTTTTGTCAGCCCTCAAAAACTCGCAATAGGTCGCAATGGTTTGGTTTGGTTACATGACAGAGGAAGGAGAGCGAAATAATCCATCTCACCATATATGAGTACGTAAATAATTTTAAGCTATTTATTGAAAGTGAGTCCATAACGTTGTAGCAATTCCTGACTTAATCTTACACTTTCTGTTAAAGACCAGATTTGCAAGCCTCAGTCTGAGTCACAATAGTGATCGTTTCATGACAGCAAGGATATCAGCTGCTCCAGAATATTCATTTTACATGGGACTAAAACCAGATCTCCTAACTGCTGTCACTGTGATTATGTCAAATCAACACATCCACCAGTATTAAAAAGGAACAGATCTGAAAGTATGTATCACATAAGAACCCTTGTCTGCCTCCATTGTGGGTGAGAGAGAAAATGAAGAAAACACAAATTACAGAAAACTATCAAAAACAAGAGCAGATACAGTAAGGGTTTTCTTTTTCTGTTGTTAGATTCTACATTAAAAGTAGAATTACAATAGCAAATACTATTATATTATAGCCATGCTATAAATTATAAAGCTTGTGACATACTGTCATGGATTTTTTCACACCTGAATTCAAAGCATATTTTGTATATGGTATCTTTAAAAAAGAAAGCCTGGACTTAAATAAAAACATTTAAAGTCACTTCAGTTAAAATCTAAACAGATTAAAAACCATGCTCTAAGAAGGCAGAGCACTGCAGCACCAGTCTATCAGAAACATGCACTTAGAAGAGCAGAACTGCATGCACCAGTATCTCCATGCTGTAGATGTATATGTCTGTGATACAGAAAATGCATATAGTATGTGCTTTCAAAAGTTACCACATCAAATGCAGAGAAAGCTCAACTGCAAACTCGAACATGTTTTACCATGTTTATTGGAAGACCGGCCAAAGAAACTAAGTCTGCTTTTCTTCTTTTCTTCCATTAAGTCAGCCAGTGTAACCCCTTCGCGTTAAGTACATGTAATCCCAGCATTTACACAGTAGATGGCAGCAGTTGCAACGCAAAAAAAATAAAAACGTGTCCATATACACAGCACAAGCAGTATTAGACAAAACAAATTGAAATTGCCAAAAGAAAAGCTTATCAGAGCTACAGTCCTCACCTCTCAGGATTTTTGGAATTTGAGCTAATTTCGAATTCCTTTGAAGTCAATGGGAGATTCTTTCTGCTGACTTCAGAGTAAGTAGCTTTTAGCTCATATAAATATAACAGCTAGTCTTTTCCTAGAGACACAATGGCAATTCTACTAGTTAAAAGATTTTCCCTTTTTCAACAGCAATGAATACTTGCCCACCAGCAAGAAAAAAGTACAAATGCACGGTTTTCACACATAAATAACTTATGTTAGAACCTAAATAACTCTAGTTAGAACTTTTAAAATGCAAAGGAACCTGAATGTTTTTACAGGATCACATAAGAAACCAGTAGTTACTGATTTAACTGCCTTTGAGATCTGCACCTTTTCCTGCCGGAAAGGAATGGAGAAGACCTTCTGTATCCTACACCCAAAGCTCTCGGACATCATGGAAGATCATTATGGTGATCTTCCATCACCATAACATCAGTGGGAGTCTTGATTGTCCAGAGGCGCTCAGTGTAGGACTCTGGCTTCTTCTACCCACACTGGAGCCCAGCTCTCTCTTTTGCTTTGAAGACCATTCTTTGAAGCAAGAAATCATTGGTATATTTGAACTAAATTTATTTCCTAACTTGACTACTCAATATTATTGACCTGATGATAGCTAGCTAAATTTCACGTCGTTCACAAACAAGTAGCTTATTATTACAGTTATACTCCAAACCCAAAAGCTTTCTCTGAAGTAACTGAATGGATAACTCACGCTCTCTCATCACACCTTGCCACACAACACTATGTGCAGCAGAACACTTTTGAATGAAAAATGGAGTGCTTGAGCAAACCTTTCTCCTTTACATCTTGCAGCATTTGATACTAAAAATGAAATCCCCAGCCCCATATTCAAGCACACGTGCATAAACCCAGAGGAGTGCTAGGAGACTATTTGCTGGAAATTTCCACTCAACACACACGTACACAAGCCTGCTCAGTGCCAAAGGAATGCTTCCAGATCAATAGTTGACTGTAAAACAAAACACTGAGCTTGCGCAAAGCATTTTTTGAACCTTTTATGACTCAGCCAAACCAGAAATGATTTTTGTGATGTGACTGGAATGTACAACTTAGAGACCACTCCAGATAACCGTGTGTGTGCTGTGTCTGCTTTGTGGAGGAAAACTGATGTTAAGATCAGTATCTTGCCAGAAGCAGTTCACAACATCTCAGCCACAGTTAAGTATACTGAAACCTTTACCACCCTGATCTCTTCTCTTTCCTCAAAACAACTACAATGCCAGCAGAGTTGCAGAAGCAGGAATCACATCAGGTCTGCCAGCTCTCTTTATGCTCTACTGCTAGAATAGTAGACATCAAGCTGATGGGACTAAATAGATATCCCTTAAGTATACAAAAGCTGACCACCTACAAAGGAAACATTATTCACTGAAGAGCAATGCTGTATTGATCACCCACAGTAAATTCATTCACGAAGATCTACATTTCAACTACTTTTCTCAGGAGTCAAAGGTATACTACTAACATTGGCTTTGTAGGGGTATTAGGACCAGCTGACGGGCAATGTATTAGGGCTTTGAAGATACAACACAAGTATTCAGTAGTTTTACAGTACTGATAATGAGGCTTCTAGTATTCTTCGGTATTTTGCATATTAGTAACTTGGCTTTGATTTTTTTATATTTAAAATAGAAGCAACCATCTGAAATTCAGTTCTTGGGATTTAATTAATTAATTACATCTCCTATCCTACTGTTACGCTGAAAATCTCTTTCAGCTCTTAAATCACCCCAGAATGCCTACCTTAACAATGTCAATTAAAAAAACTCTCTCAAAACTAACAACTAAGCAAACAAGTATTTCTGATTTATGAAAGAACAACATGATCTATAAACTGTTTAAAGAATGCTGGACCAAAAGATTCTTCTGCAGTGCATTAACAAGCAGACCATTGGAACAGGATGCAAAAAGTTCCCAGGGATTTCGCCTGCAAACCAAGTCAGTGGTGACCACAGGTCACAGCACAGTTGACATCATCCACAATCCTGTATGGTGTACTTGTACAGTATATTTACTTTGTAAAATATGCACTTATTCACTTCTCAGTTTAAGGATTGCATACTGATAAATTCATATTTTGTGCATACCTTTCAAACAAAATTATTAACAATAACTAATATAGTCAACTCCATTTGGCTTTTATGCACTGCCCTAGATAAGACTCATGTCAATCTGTAATGTTCTATCTATTTCACATTTCTATCTGTAGTGTTCACTTATAAATTAGTGCAGTAGAAAACTGTTGCTCCTATCTTCAACAGTCAATATTTAAGCTCCTGGAAAGGGCTATAGTTTTCAAGAGCAGTTCACAAAGTAGCAGTGCTAGTGCAAAAAAGGAGTACAGTAAAAATGAATTATTTCAACACAAAAAATGTTTTTCTGAGTTGCCTTTGGCAAACTACTTGTAACACAATGCCTTACGTATACTTTCTGGAGTTTGAACTGAATAATAAGGTGCTATTTAAAATCAATACCTATATTGGAATTTGGGCTTTAATCTTACATTCAGTATTATACCAGCAACATCCATGCTCTCAGTTCTCTTTTTGTTTATTACTATGCAGACACAGCTAAGAAACTAAAATACCTTATATAAAATTATTACATTAAAATACTGCTATTAATTAAAATTTCTCACATACAGAAACAAGATGATAACTCATACTTTTTGCAAGATCACAAAACTAACTTGCTTCTTTATGTTGGGACTCTGATCAGAAGCACTAGAAAGTTATTGTGGTAACAGACTACTATTTCCATTATACACTACTATATACGCTGATACGCTATAAGTAAGTGACAATTATACTTCTTACCATTCCATTAAAGCACCCAAAATTTTCCAATTTCTAATTGCATATGAAAACTTCTAGTAGAAAAGAGTCAATATAATGGTATTCTTGAATATCAGAATGATCAAGAGTGTCATTTCCTCACTTTGAAACTCAAAAAAATCCTATTAGCACGAGGTTATTCTTCTACTGGAGGTTTGGCTGTATACTTCAAGCTTTTTAAGTCATTGCTTCTACTGCATGCAACTACACAAAACACATATTCTTCTTGATCAAGGACTTACGATGATACCTAGTAGTAGGCAGCTTATATGCACTAACTTTTTAGAGAATACAAATAAAGCAAAGTTTTTCAATCTGAGTAGACTGAGTGCAGGCTAAGAGTTGTAAATGGACAGGTCAGAGAAAAATTCTAAATTTATTGTAAAATTTTAAATTCTTTTCCATAACTTCAAGTATCAGTGTATCAATGGACATGATTGTTCTGCTAATAAACACTTACGCAAACTTAAAATCAGAGATCAACACCAGCTAGGCTGCATTCTCCACAGTGTAACTCACTGAAAGCAATCAACCCATTCCACACAGAATCAGCACTGAGTAAAGAACACATACTGTTCCGTTTGCCTTCTTCATCAGCCTCTTCATCATTCTCAGGATCAATGTCTTCTGCCTGTGTAATCCAGTCTAAATATCCCTTCAGATCTTCTTCAAGCTGCTGTTTTTCACGTAGCTTCTGAAAGTCCCCTCGGGCCTTGGCTTTTTCTCTTTCCTTGGAAAATTCCCTATCAAATTCAGATAAAGCAGAAAGAAATACTAATTGTCAGCTTGCCAGGCATTTTGATCTAGGTCTTGACATTGCAGAATTACATACTGACATAAATAATGAACTGCATCAACCACACAGAAGATTGGAAAGCTTTTTGAAAACAAGACAGTGGTGCAAAGAAGTCATGGCAAATCCCCATTGTACTACAACAGAACTTTCAGAGCTCTTACGATTTAATTGAAAATTAAACAAGATTCTTAATTCTTCCAAGACAGTTTATATGCTACCATTTGTTTATGTGCTCTTATAAATAGTTTTAAAGATCAACTGTATCTAATGGCTAAGAAGATAAACCGGATTGCATGAATAAAGTGATTTCAGAGAACTGAGTAACACTTTCAGCAAAAAGGAAATTCTGGCATTTAGTCTTAAAAAACTTCCTCTTCCAGCTATGGCTCACTGTCCACGTCCAAAGATACATACTCACTGCCAAGTCTTGTTCACAGAACATCACTAAAGTCCTCTCTCTATTACACCATGCAGAGACACCTGTGGCGTTTGAAATCTGCATGTTTTGCCCCATTACTCTCTGTAGTAGATCCTGGAGATTCTGTTTTTACAGATGAGAATTGCATCTCTTTTCGTGAGTTGAATCCTCCGCCTGGTTGCTCCCATCTCGAGAAATATACAGCATTTGACTTAGCCTAGATTAGCTTTGTGATTTGGTCCATTCCCTGACTAATTAAGTCACACTCTTTGAGAAGCCAAGTGCATAAAATGACCTTCTGAGCAGCCTTCCAACCTGAATCACCCCATGAATCTACAAGCCCCTTGGGTATGAATGTTTCAGGACAAATACCAAGTAAGCTCTTGCATCACACTTCATACACTGACACTTCAAATGCTCACTCTGACATGCTGATACACAATCTCCAAATGCATAACTCAGTTCGCTAGAAGGATCAAGCATTTTCTAACTTATCTATCAACCTGTTTGATGAGGGGTAGATAAGCATCTTTTGAACCATACTGTAACAAGGTACTAACTCAATATTAAAAATTAAGCTTTTTCCAATTAACTTATTTATCTTACACTAGGGCTAAATAAATTCAGAAAATGGCTATAACAATTTCTATTACTATGGATTTACAACTCCTTTATTTACTGTGATCTTTCACTTGAAAATATCCCCTAATTAGCTCATGTTCAAGGGGAAACTTTTTAAAGCACTGAAAATGTCTTCAAAGTTAAAAAATATATTGTGAAATTCCTGCATTCAAAAGTGCAAGGCTTGCAAAATATTTGAACACATTAAACACAATTATCAATATGCTAACAAAATGCAGAAAAATAATGAAAAGTTTTACATTTTTTGAAAATACTATTTCAGTTCCATGACATACATTCCTTATCTGGAATTGTTGGTGTATAATCTTTGCTTTTCCTATTTTTTCTTATTTTATTTTTAGTCTCTAAACATCATCTAAACACTAAATTCCTGCTTTGACATCAGTAGAAGAGTTAAGAGTTAAGGTCTTTCTATACAATTGTTCAGAATGTTATATTTTTGTTATGCTGAAGAAGTGAAATACAGCTGCAAAATCTGGGAGACAGGCACTACAAATACAGCTAAGAACTTCAACAAAAATTACTTTTGGCACACGGAGATCATTCTGTTCTATCTGATAGCGCCTTAATGTAGCTGAAGAATGCCAGAGCTTGCTTTGCATTTGCTACCATTTGCCAAGCATCCAAGGGTGAGGTGAAGGCCATCTCTTCACAAAAACACTTGTGAGAGACAGCAATCAGCAGATCTCTACGAGGGATAACTGCTTTAATTAAAATTAAAATAATAATTATTATTATTTTTTAAGGATTTCATAGTTTTGACAGCAGAAGTCACATGCCTGTAAGAAATCACTGGTTTATGCAATCCTGGGTTTAGGCTCATCCTAGAGTATGAAAGATGATGCCCTTTACATCCGACTGGGGCAATGTACCCGTGACTGCACCAGCAGTACATCTGGAAAATAGAGCTATCATAGCATACTATGAAATCTGAAGCAATAATCTTTGCTAGCTTTTGCTCACCATTCTTGTTTTATCTTTTGGTATCTTTCATTAGAGTGAGGAATTTGTGATTTGTGTGGGTAAAGTAAAATGAAAGCTGCTGTTATTGTATGAGAGTCATTGTAAAATGAAACAGTTGGCAAGGCTGCTACTTTGAACAGCACTTCACCCATGACTGAGCCCCCCTTTAACCCTGTCTTTATATTAAAATAGCTGCATGCAGAGGATTAAGCACAGTTTTTATACACACAGCTATCTATGACCTTTCCCTTCAATACAGCACATGGTTAAATGCTGTGGCACTGTATCAGAAGAGAGAGATGTAGAGGTGCTTAATTTCCACAACGTTTAAAAATTTTACCTTAATTCTAAAAATCCAACTGTCTGCAGGCCCTTGCTCAGCAAGGACCTACTGATCAAACGGAGAAATAAGGCCATGTATGGCAGTGCAAGAAGGGACAAGTGGCCTGGGGAAAATGCAAGGATGGAACCAATCTTGGCGAGGGATGTGAAAAATAACGAGAAGGGACTCAACAGGTAGACTGGTACCCCGTGATAAATGACAAGGGAAAGCAGGTTACAACAGACATGGAAAAGGTTGAAGTACTGAATGGGATCTTTGCCTCAGCCTTCACAGGCTACCAGACTCACTGTGCCTTTCAGAACCCAGAACCTCTAGATGGGAGCTGGGGGAACAAAATCCCTCTCACTCTAAGAGAAGAGCAAGTCCAAAATCAACTCAAGAGACTGAATGAGTATAATTCTATGGGGACTGATGGCATGCATCTCAGGGTCCTGAAGGAACTGACTGATGCAGTTGCCAAGTCACTCTCAATCATATTAGAAAAGTCACAGCAGTCAGGCAAAATCCCCAGTGACTCCTCTTACACAAACACAATGTGTAAGAGTGGAATTAAATTGAACTGGAAATGAAATGATTATCCTGTTAACAGAAAAAATGTATTTTTTCCAAGAAAAAAACAAGTTAATTGAAAAAGTCTGTGGAGGTGAGGTGGAGGAGAAATGTTGGCTCTTTAACACTGCTGATAAAGACATTTAGACAACAAAATAGTTGGATATATAGAGAAATATGCAGATATTGGCTGTTTTCCTGGAAGTAGGAATAAGAGAGCTGCTTGTGCAGCATTTCAGGCTACAGAGAGTGTAGGGTAGTTCCAGGGCAGAAAGGAAAGGCTTCTGGTTATGTGGGCATCACTAATCCAAGCATCATTAGACCAATGGCCAGGACTGGCCTCTCTGACTATGATCAACCCAGTACTCAGCCCAGAAGCCTATGAAGATGACAGGCTTAGGAAGCTGTACATTAATTGTGTTAAGTGGACCTCCGCAATGTAAATATTTGTTTTCACAAATGGCTGTAGTGAGGGCTAATTTCAAAATAACTACTTCATTTTGTTTTGATAAAGATGACCTAGATCTGGTATGTGAAAGTGTAAATTTGGGTGTTGGTTCTTTTTTTTGCTTTGTTTCATTAATTAACTTGATAAAAATTGTATTCGAAGAGATATTGTGACTGTGGTAATGCTCATAAGGGTCTCCCCTCCCACACTAAAATGTGATTTTAATCAGTCTCCACCCAAGTTACGATAAATTGAAAAACACTGAGAGGCTACTCTGATCTGACACACCAGCAGATATGAGATGGAAACCTGGTAAGATGAGTGCTGCTCTATCTCATGTGCATCACTGAGGCAGTGATGATAGAAAACAAGAAGTTCCACTTCTAACTGTAAACCAGGATGACTCTTCTTGGCTGACTGTGTTACTGACCTTGCAAACCTATGCAGCCAGAATGAGAGAGACAACTCATCCACTGCAGTACGTAACTTAATGTGCACAGGGTCTGCTACACAGAAAGTGTTATGGGAAAGCTATATGCCAGTGTCACCCAGACATCCTAAAGCCTTGTTCATTCACAGAGTCACACAGTCACAGAAATGTACTCACAGAAGTACGGTGTTGGCCACCAGACTCAGAAGAGGTTTCACGCAGCAGTAACCATACCAACCAACAAATCAGCAGAATCAAATCAGAGAACTCAAACTGCACAGTGACAAACAACAGCTCCTGCTGGGCCTACTGTGTAACCCAGGTGTAAAGAGATATTTTAAAAGGTTAAGTAACATCACATCTTTAATTACTGGATCTTTGTACTTATTACCCCTTCTGTTGAAAATAACAAAAAATCATAGGCTGAATACCACAGAATTATTTCTGCAGAAATATGAGCATAGCAGAAATTTTCCCTGAGCAAAGATAATTGGATTCTTGACATCAAAATGCAAACTGTTACTATCTATCCATAGTTATTTCTATATAGTTAGTCAGAGTTGAGAAAATGTATACTGTATAGAATATTGTGCCAAAGAGGCAGGGGAATCATCTGCAGGAGCAGCAAGATGAGGAACAATTTAAAAGAAGTTGCAATGGAGAAACAAAACTGAGTTTTGACATTTCAGACTGCATTTACATTAGCACTTTACGATGTGCCCATTCTGTCCTGAGTAGAGACCTGCTTAGCTCACAACACTGGATTTCTTAGAGGAAAAATTGGCAGCACTGAGGGCAGCTTCTATTCCCCAAAGTATGTTCAACCTACTATCATGATGAGCACTGCCAACAAAGTTTTTAAAACTGATATATTTTAACTGCCAGAAGCCCACTTGACAGGACCCATACTAATAAGACAGTGTGATGTGTACTAATGGGACTTCTGTTCATGCTCTTTTATTAAAGAGTACTGAATCAGTCCTATAGGTCTCTGTTTAGACAAGTTGGTTAGTTACGACTGCATACATCTGAAAGAATTTGCCATCACCTATTGTCAGTATATTCAATTGATCTGTCAAAGATATTTCCTTTTTTTTTTTTTTTTTTTTTTTTTTTTTACATATTTGTGTATTTGAGTTTTATTTTTACCAGCCACAGAGCAACCAAAAACAACCTGCTTTTGCTCATAACCTGCTGATATCTGGAGTTGAGGTCCCTTTCCTCATTTCTAACATATATTGTGTGAGGGAGTTAAATTTTTATCCAGATGTCTTTTTTCTACTAAGCTTTCCCTCTGCTGTCAAAAGGAATACTGTCAAAACCAGTTCATATCCCTTTTGCTGAAAGACTATGGTTGACAGTTCTCTGCCATTTTCTATTTTGTACATCATTATTCAAATGTCTTTTTCTGTGATTTTTTCCTGTGTACACTGTAGACAATTCTTAGGTGTATCAGCTCCTCTGTACCAATATATTTTACATTACATTAATTGACAGATGTTGCTGGTGAGATTGACATGCATAAGTACGTACCCTTAGCTTTCAGAATCACTACATACATTACAAATAATACTGTGAGAAAGAAATTGAAAAAATTAACATTCTCTTAGAAACCTGGAAGACTTGCACGTAGGAAGATATATACAAGGACATGTCAAAGCTCATGCTTTTATGTCCTTTAGTAAAGCAATAAATTCAACGTACAGAGATTCATTAAATGTGTTTGAAAGGTCTTACTCGTTCCCATGGCTACCCCAAGACATACTAATGCTGCCAGCAAAGATGCTGCCAGCAGAAGCCATCCCCTAACGATAAGGACTATCTTGAGGAATAGATTATCATGCATCATTAAAAGCAATGCCTCTTAATAAATAAGCTATGAAGTTTTATCATTCATTATTTCTTCAGTTCATAGGAAAACAGAGTAATGCATGATGAATTACAGGCATCTTTATTTTAATTTTCAACACACTTTTAAAGGTACTTTCAGGGTTGATGTCTCTCTCTCAATTCCTGCCTCTTTTATGAGGCAACCCTTAACTTTGTAATTTCTAACTTAACTTCCTAGTCTCAGCTTTCTGTCTCTTGCTCTGGTGGTCACAATACACTCGGGTCTTTTATCCAGGAATATTCAGAGATCTGCCCTCAACTCTCAATTTCTGCCTGGTATTTAATGAGTTCAGAGAATACAGATCCCATTTATGCCTGATACAGACACAGTGAGTACAGGCTCCTGAAGAAGTCCATCACTCTTTCCCAAACTAGAATTGCTGAGGAGCTACTTAGTTGTAATTTGTACTACTCCATCAAGCATCAAGTTGCCCTAAAGCTGCACTGCCCAGTCCTCAGACCCTAACCAGAGGGATTTTTTTTTAAAGAAAAAGAAGTGTACTCTAGTGTATTGCTTACAGGCTGAACCCCCTGTCTGCTGTTAGCTCAAAAGATCTGGCAATCAAAATAGAGCACAATCATGTCATGACAACCTGTGATTTCCAGTAGCTAAAACAATCATTCAGAACCATACGCAGCTTTAAATCCATAATGTGAACTGGCAAAATGCAGGCCAGCCCAAGATAATGAAAATGCAAAGCAGTCTGAGGAATGTATTTGCAGCTTTTCAGTGCTACAAGTAAGCATTTTGATCCACGTTTCTAAATATTATATGAATCCAAAATTGCAGTCTTATTGTGAAAGATCAGGCAATAGTTCCAGGTGGCCAGGTACATTCCCAAAAAACTCACTCCAGGTACATTTCTGGAAGTGGATTTATGTCCAGTTTTCCCTAGTGTGCTTAGAGAGGAGTTGTTCATCAGGTCTGTTCTCGAGCTAGAGCTAGGCTTCTACAGAGCCCTCTGTTGAAGTGGAACCAAGAGTCATTGCTAGAATCTTTTCCTAGAACCGCATCTATAGGTGTTCAACTGCCATTTCTAAAGCACTCATCTGGAGGTGAAACTTGCCAACTATGAAGCCCTTTAGAACCCTTTCGTTGGACTAACGCCAGATCTTGAGGTCTTTTCCAGAGCTGGACTCAGCTTTGATGGTCCAGTCAATTTCTTGGAGCTCCAGCTACATAAGTACCATTTTCAATAGCCCATCCTGAAGCTGTTTTTATAAAGGTCTTTGTTAGAGGTCATTTAGAGGGTTTTACCTAAAAATTCCTTTAGAGAGGTGGATATCTAGAGCCTTTGCCTAGAGTGCATCACTAGAGCTAGAGCTAGTAGAATTTATACATGCAGTTGCTGGAACTGGAACCATTTCTGGTCTTTTCTAAAGCTTGCTCTGTAACCCATTTCTGTAACAGATCCAGAAACTGAGCTGGATGTGGTAAAATTTCTAAAGCCTGAACTGGAATCTTTATCCAGACTGCCTTTTTCTATATAGCGCTGCAAACCAACATAGCTTTTCAATTGAGAATTCACTTTGAGAATGATCAGACTAGTGACTAATACAGAGTATGAGAAAGGGAGAATTTTGAAAAAGACAAGCTAACAAAAAAGCAGTTGTACAACCTTCAGCCTATGAATTCTCTCCATTCTTGTTATTCAAGAGAGTAGTTAGAAGATTAAAAAAGACTGTATAGGCAGCTTCCTTCCAAAAATTAAAATATTTACACATAATATTTCTCTTAATTTGCATATCTACTATTAAAAATATGCACTGAGTTTTTATGAGTATGATCTTCAGTAGGTAAAAGTGACATGGATAACCAGAAAATACTCACCTTCAGAAAGGGCTATGTATAAAATAAAATATCTCCCAAACATTCTCATCCATTTGTACAGTATCTACATGAAACATGCGGTACACAAGAGGCAGTACAGAAATACAAAGGGGCAGATGGTCACAGAAGTAACACAGGAATGCAAAGAGAATTAATGAATGTTTCAAAACCGCAAACAGATCAGAACAGCAGATTTCAATGTATTCAGCACAACTGTATGTTACAGGAACTAACACTTCCATACAGAAAAATTGTCTTAGGCATTCAGATTCCACTTACAAAATCTGTATGCAAAGCCATGCTTTTCAAGTCAGTTGCCATAACTTCTTGCATTCTTTGATTGGTTAAGTACAATTTAACTTTGTAGTTTTATCATAGAAGAAGTTTCATGCTATGGTTTGAAGAACACAAAACATAAAAGCTAACTTAAATAACATAAAGAATGCAAGTGTTACACATTCAATGCCTAATTCAGAATTATATATATATATGTATATACAGCTTTCCACTAATTAATACAAATACATCCACAAAATGTTCAGCATACCCATAAAATTTAGACAAGTAGGTGTAAATACATAATATATGGAAAATAGTTATATGTTAAATATAAATGCATTCAGTGACCAAATCAAATCCGTGTAACTGTTCCACACTGGCCCTCATCAGAGTTTCAAATGTTCTCCGGGACATTTTCTTCTCTTTTGTACCAATTATTACTTTGCTGTAATAGGTGTCTTTTATATCTTTCAGGGATACTCGCTTCCCCCTTTCTCTTTCCCCACTCGATGTCAATTTTGGTGGTATTTATGAATCACAAATCTCAGGTCACTCGTACCATTTCCTTCAGCATGGAAATCACGAACAGCAGACAATCCATCAAACACTCTGAGTGCTCAACTGACACTGCAGTTAGTGACACCATGGCAGAAAACAAGTTCAGGAATGAAAGAAATTATAAATCTGAGTACACATGACACTTGCTACTTTCACTCAAGTAAAGGCAAGTAGGTAAGGGCTCTAAGAGCCCATTAAAACCTATGGGTCAAGAAACACCTAGAAACCAGGGGAAATTTATTTTCTGAAGAATGGAACCTTACTAAGGGACACCTTTTCCCCTATTTTACTATAACAGTGGCTCTAGAAAAACTTCATAATTCCAACAGACTTTCCTCACCAAAACCATCTCATTGCAAGAAGAAAAGAAAAGCTGCTGAAAGAGTACTGATAAATACTGATGCCTGAAAGTTTATGTTAAAGGTATCTGAGTCATTAAATCTAATGGAATTGTAGAGGGGTGCAATCAAAAATGCAGTAATTTATCTGACTTACTCAATTTTTAATAGCTTTGAAAAACTACCTTCTTAAAATACAGAAACCAGGCAGTGAAAAAAGTAGCTGGTGTATCAAAATGGTGCAAACCTTTTAAAATATTTTAAAGATATTAAATCAAATAAAGAGCTTAGCTGTATGGACCTCTCAATTTCCTGGCTCCAGTGGAAGAAGTGAACATGTGCATCAGCACATCACATCTGGCATTACTTTCTACACAACTTGCTTTTAAAAAATTAAAAAAATCTGAGACCAGTAGCAATTAATTTGAGTCATGCAAGGGAAAAGGAAAATACTAATTAACTGCTCTGACAACACACCTTTGCGTGACAGGAAGAAAACTAACTGCTCCTTATGACCTTCTTAAGGGCCAGTGAAAGGAAATGTGAAAACCTAATCCACTAATGGCTTTAGTGGGAAATCTAGTCACACAGCAATGTTAGGTAACACTACCAAAAGGAGAAATAAATCATACAGCAACTACCCTCATTTTTCGTCTTTTTCTTTCTTGCTTGTTTAGTGTGACTGTGATGCAAGAGCTAAACCATTCATTTTGCAACAGTTGACATGTTTTTCCCTGAATAAAACAAGCCTATATGGCTGCATAAATCGCCCTTTATAAATCAGGGTGGGCCATGGAAGGAAGAGATAAATTGTAAAAGAAAATAAACTGATGTGCTTTATGTCTACCCTTTTGCTCTTAAACTCCCACTTTATGAGTTGATTCTGAAAGTAAGGTAAAACCATACTTCCCTAGTTTTTTGTGTGCAAGTAGTCTATCACAGATAATCAATCCGATTTTAAAAACCACATTGTAGAAACACTAGCTAGATAAAAATGCTCTTGAAACAAAATCATCAGCAATTGGAAATGTTGTTTCTGATTGCCTGGCTTCCGGGAATATAATGTAGCATTATATAATTCCTTTCAAATCTGATGTACAACATGGCAAAGCAGAGAATACGGTCGTGCACGCAACCGGCAGTCTGATGACACCATCACTTCCAAGGCTGCATTCAATGCAAGACCAATTTTTCTATTGGCTAACAAAGCTGTCACAGCTGGCCAGAATGATACTGTTTGCTTGTAATTCATAGCTTATCCACACAATTATGATCAGGGTTGGTGGTTGGACTTGATCATCTTAGAGGTCTTTTTCAAACTTCATGATTTGAAGATTCTAATAATGCACAGAGTTTTCAAATGCTAGCAGGATTTTTTTAAAATACGTTTACCTAATTTGGAGTTTCCCAAGCTCAATTGTGTTGCAAGACAGGAAATGGCAGAAGAAGCAAAGATGTAACCTCAGAAAGGGGGCTTTGTTGGAAAGAAACCTTGCAAACTGTTGACATATAGTTTTAAAACCTATTATGCAGCTACAACAGATTCCACTTCAGCTCTTAGTCAGTCTGGAGTACACAGAACAATGAAGTGCTATAATAGTCTCTCACTGACAAACATAATAAATTGATATTTGATTACTGATAAATATATTAGCTCGCTAGTAGTACACAACAATACAATAAGCACTAAATATTTTGTGTAATCCAGTCATACTCTAAGACAAATCTTGAAGCACCCCATTAAAAAATTTTGCTGTATAACTAGTAAATGCAAAGAGAACTCCAATCAATTTACAGCATTTTTTTTTTTTTTTCTTAAAGCAACTTTCAGAAAGAAACACCAATATATCTGTAGGGGAAAATATTTTTACAAGCACTACCCGTACCTGTGCTGAAATATTACAGAATGTGGAGATCAACACCTCACTTAATGAGTATTTTTGGCAAGCATGGTGAACGTGATGTCAGACAGATACAAGCATTAGGATCACACAGTTCAGTCCAAAGAGCAAACACTGGTAGAATGACATAGAATCTAAAGTACATGCAAAAGAAGCTATTGCTGAGAAGCTTGAGTAAATGCAGAGGCCATCTTACAAGTAGCAGTAGCATACACAATGTTAACTCAACTGCTTACCCACTAAGTACACCAAGAACCAGGTTAAGTACGAAAAATGAGCCAAGGATGATAAGACTAACAAAATAGATCCATGGCCATTCACATCCTATTGCATCATTTACCTGTAAAATGTAAGGAAATAAGTTATGATTCAGTCATTCATTAAACAGCAGAGTCCTTTTTGCAGCTGCCAGATCACGTAGGTGTCAACACTGAAAGTTCTGTATTTATACAGTTCTTAAAACCAATTAATTTCTCTTTAATTTTATTACTCACCCAAATTATACCGCAGATGTGATGCCTTAGAACATGAATTAAAATATTTAATTAAGCACAGGAAAATTTTCAGTTCTTTTTATACTTTTGCCATAAATATGGACATGAAGATATATATACTAGTATGTCTAACTGATTTTAGTGTTTCTTATTTTTTATGAAGGCTACATAAAACTGTTTCTGTTCTAATTAGAAAAAAAAGAAATACTTATTATAAAAAAAAAAACCTCATGGCAACTCAAGTCTCACCTGCATGAAATAACCTGTGTGTTCATGGCAACTGAATTCAGGACTCTGCCTTCATGATGAAAAAGGTGTATGCTTACCCGCTCAATACACCAAGAACAAGATTTAGTACGAAAAATGACCCAAAGATGACGAGACTGACAAAATACACCCATGGCAATTCAAATCCCATAGCATCATTCATCTGCAAGAAATAAGATGATCTTATAGAGTAGATCTCTATAGTAATAGGAACTAAGAGTCAGAGAAACAGAATTTAATCATTCAGGTGAGATAGCATTCTCTTCATTCTTTCAGTACTTTGAGAAGGGGAATGATACAAGAAAGAAGGCACTGGCCACATTTAATTAGCATTCATAATACGTACTTGAAAAGAAAGTACTGAGAGAACCTAGCTTTCAGTCTAAAAATACTATCAAACACACAAATTGAGTATTGCAACAGTTCTATTCTCTAACATCAAGAAAAGTACCCCTTGGATTCCACTAAGTTAATTTATGCTTACTAGGACTGTTAGTTCATATATACCTTAGTAACATGAATGATCCTTTGAGAAAAGAAGTACTGAAATGTATTTCCACAGGACAAGTAATATAACTTTTTTCTGCAAAATGACATTTCAATTTTTTTTTTTTTCCTGAAAAGCTACATCTGGATACATTCAGATTTTTAAAAACATGAACAGAACTTTACACAAACAAAGAACTGAAATAAAAATTTATAAACATAACAAAAACAACGAAATATCCCAGAAACACTTCTGAACCAAAATTACACCAAGATCAATGTTAAATGAAGTTTAAAAAGTGTTGTGGTTGCTGGTTTTTTGTTTTGTTCTTTAAGTAAGGTTGAATTTCCTGAACTTCAGATGTACTACTTATCGATTACACAGGTTTTTCTATAAAGACCTTCTCCAGTGCCTAATTTTAGTGAGCTTACTGCATCTGTGAGGAAGACTCAAAGAACTTATCCATGGACATCTTAGAACACTTATTCCAAAAGAAAAAAAAAAATTGCATGTAAAACACAGGAAAATTGAATGTTTCCTGTAATTTTCAGATGCAAAAAGACATTTCAGTAAGTTACAAACATAAATTCTGATTTATAACTTCTTGGAAATACTTCTCACATCTTATTTTTGCATTAGATTCTTCTTTTTAGACATGAGATTCAGGAGACTATAAGGGCTCTGTGAATACTCAAGACCGGACCTGGTATTGTAGTACAATTAACAAGGAAACCCTTTTCCTTTCAGGTGAATGCTGTCCTAAGTCTGTTCATTGCATCTGAAATTTGTGATCAGGCTTTGAGCTCTATAAAAGCTCAGCTTTAAACCCTATCATTAGCATCCTTGCTGAAATCGACACAGTTCCATATTACACACAGGAACAAAACCTTTTCAAATGGTAATTCTAAATTCATTTTTTCTCTATCTTTTAAAAATCATAGTTTCAGTTTCTGCAAGGTGATGCAATGTTCAGCTAAATGTAAGCACACACATTAAGTCTTTGCAGATTAAGGTCCATAGGCACTTTTCTTCAATGGTGATCAGTCACAATGACACGTTACACTAACTAAATTGAGACTTCCAAAGTAACCAAAAGAAGATTCTTTTACTTAACTCCTTCATTTGTCCTCTAAAATAACCTCTGTGTACATCTGCAGCTAAATTGTTTTAGAAATCAAGCTGAAATCCTGAAAAGCAACCTAGAATTACTTACTTGATAGCAAAATACTACTACTAATAATAATTTAAAAATTGTGAAGTACATATTTGATTTGCATATTTTCCTTTTAATTTGAAGAAAACTAAGTTTTGGAGAAATTAAAATGGAGAAAGATTATAGCCAATCAGAAAGGCTGGAACCATTGAGTTCAATTTTAAAAGATCCCAGGTTTCCATGGTCCAATTCTGCAACATATTCACGTGGAAAACAAGGTCTTTCATAATGCTGCCGTTATACTGACCTACTTAAACTCAATCTCCTATGCAATACTTTTAGCAATACTTAATACATTAGGGGCTTATGCTGAGGAGACTAACACTTTCTTTTTATCTCCCATGACTGTTTTCCCAAAGCAAGTTTTCAGAACTCTTAACAACAAAGAGAACTCAGATTAATAAAATGACCTATTGCCAATACTGGATTTCTGCTTTGTTCCAGTGTGTGCTGCCCTTTGCACCTTCTTTCAGTTGTAGGCAACTGACATTTACTCAGAGATTTTTTTAAATGCATACCTTGTAGTTATTCTATTATTTCAGAACTGAGTTTACTTCATAGAAGTGATTCATAACACACAGATCAGACAAAGTGTTTTTCTAATAATAGCTCGTAAGAATCAACATTTTGATTAAATTTCACATGCATATGAATGCATTTTGCATCCAATTCAACAATACCATTAGCAAATAGCATTTTGCAAGTCCCAGAGCGGAGTAAGGGCAGAAATTCATCTGGTGTTGATGCCAACAATTTCCTTCTATAAATTGTTTTGAAAAACTTGAAAGATGAATATGTGCAATTTCAGTTTGAGAAAAACAAAAGATCCAGAGAGAACAAAAGAGCTCTGGGAATCACTGGAACCCAACCTGATACACTCTTCCTCCTCAGAAAGAGGACATATCCAAGAAGCAAGGCATTGTGCTAGTTTAGTAAGCCAGGAGCAAAGATGAATTCCCACGCTTTGTTATAAAGGTACACACAGCTGTGATTTGCTTTGCTTCTCCTTAAATCATTTTAATGTGTGTAATATATGAAAAAAAAAGTCCATCTCATTTATGCAGTTTCATGTATAAGCCCAATATTTTAGGCTAATCTGTCTAGGACTAATGCCCTGTGATGTGAAAGCTTGGAAACTGCAGCTAACCAGCATCAGATGAAATGTTTTGGTTTGGACAGATGATGAACTAATTTAAAGCATTCCTAACTCAAGAACCCTTAATCCACTAGAATTCCTGGCACTAACTCTTAAAATCAACTACCTGAAACTGCATCTATTCAATAATTTCACCACTTAATTCTAGAGACAAATAAAGTCTATTCAGATAACGCATCATAATTTCTAAACATGAACTAATATTTCTGATTGCATTAATACCAGAGATGAAAGCATGTAAATAAGTCCTGTCTATTTGGAAAACTTGCTCATTTCATGCATGTCTTGTGGCATTTTCCATAACTTCAATTTAAAGAAACATTAGAAGAGTCAGTTTGTCTTGACTAATGATGGAGACAGAGCTTGGTTAATACACACACACAAAAAGACGAGGTTTTTCCAATTGAAAGGATTAATACTAACTTCTCACTCAAAAACTAGAAATAGGGAGTTACAAAGACACAAATTCCAGACTACTGGAAGTTGCAACTAAGAAACATAAGCAGTAAAAGCACCTCAAATAATGGTAAAATGACATTAGGAAATCCAGAAGCTGTAAGGTCTCAACTCACCAGCAAAAATCTTGTGAGACACTCGCTCTCTGTGGCTTGAAGGCATGACACAGCAGAGAACGTGCCATATGTCATGGCTGCCAGTGGACTTGCCCCATCTCTTTTTGAATCCATTAAGATTTCAGCATCCATAACACCTATTGCAAAGTCATTTGCCAAGTGACACTCTTCTTGCCCTTCTTTCTGCCTTTTTCCAGCACTAAACTTAATGTTTTGATTTCAGTTCTAATTAGTTTGTCCATCATGTCACCCAGAGGACAGACAAGATAATGAATGTTAAGAAGGACAGAGTGTTTTTTCTTATCACTTAATTTGGTTTCACTGTAATGGTAAATGCACTATTATTTCATTAGGTAAGTCTTTAAAAATGCTCATTCTACAGAACGCCACTGTTGGTATTTTCATGCTTTCATACAGACACTAGAACTAAAATCTGAAGCTGTTCCAATCCTTTTCATAAGTGATACAGGACCAGCCTGAAGCCCCCATAATAGGATCCAGCTGTGGGCACTATCAGATCTGAGACAAATTACTCTGTGCAAGTCCAATTGGTAGAGATCAACATTTTCTTTGTATATTTGACTCTATATCAACATGCATATGCCTGAAAACTCTTTAAGAATTATCTTCAGCTGATGGGACAAAACTTGGTACAGTCTGAAACTGCCTCATCTGGCATTTGGGGTGAATAATTTTGTTAGCTGTGCTGTAATTGGAGTCAGCTATCATATCCTGCAGTGTAGCTGTTCAGGGAAATCTCTGAAGCGAAATAGAGAGAGCAAGCCAAGTTTATAGCACAGATATAACCATCAGTGTTACAAAGCGGTAGATAGCACATCCCAATCCAAAACATTAATTAGAAATCATTAAAATGTCTCACTTATCCTATCTGTGGTAACTTTAAAATCCCCATCTGCAGATGGGGATTTTAAAAGCCTTACTTTCCTGAAAAGCTGCCACTGGTTTATGTAAATTATTGCAAGTTCTTTGTATGTATTGATTAATCTAGCCCTAATTGGAGATAATGATAAAGCAGTGCAATAACACCTCTAATTCTGCATTTGTCCTATTAGATACATACTCCACTGATGCCTGAATCTATTTTGAATTATTTTTCACAATGTTTCTAAATCATTTGGTCTCTTCACTTCCTTAGTTTTCAATCTTACCTTTCTCCTTTCATAACATAGTGGAGATATAATCTGTGGGTTTACTTATAGCGACCTAGAGCCTATCTTAAAAATTTAGACTGACAAACTGAGACTCTTGAAGGGTGTAAAAATCTCTCAGGAATCAGTATTCTGTTAAATGGGACTAAACCTGCTCTCTTTGAAGCACATGCTGCAGGTTCACAGACCTCAGATCACAGACTATTTATTCTACTCACGTTAGAGTACAGTAGATAGCTTTTCAAAGCCTGCTCACTTCAAAGTTTGTGTTCTGAGATATTTCTGGCTGAAGTGGAGTTAACTTCAAGCTGACTTAAAGCAGGCTGTGCTTGAAGCATAGCAGCCTCCAGACTGGTTTGTGAAAGCATGCAATTTTATCTTCCATCTTCTTTGGGTTCTGTAGTTAAAGCACAGCTCTCCATGACATTCTCCTGGTTGGACAGACTCGCACACATGCTGAGAAGCTCCAGTGAATGTG
The DNA here is from genome assembly GCF_905368555.1 of Meleagris gallopavo. Taxonomy (NCBI): domain Eukaryota; kingdom Metazoa; phylum Chordata; class Aves; order Galliformes; family Phasianidae; genus Meleagris; species Meleagris gallopavo. The sequence continues at coordinate 6,947,774 of NC_139417.1, read as the reverse complement.
AACTCAGAGTCGACTGCTCTGCCAAGCATCTCGGCTCAAAAACAACTGGAAAATCATAATTCTGTAGCTTGGGCATTAAGGGAGGCTAAAAAGAATTGTATCTTCTGGAGAGATGAGAAGTTGTTACAGTACCCGCAGAGCTTCATAATTACTTCATTGCCTCTAAATTTGGCCCCCAACCTCTGTATGTAAACCACAGTTATTGACAGTTTACACACAGGTAACCCTTCCAAATTAAACTTCAACTTGTAAGACACAGCTTCATTTGTATTAATTTGCTTCCATCTATCTGAATACAACTTTCTAATTTCTGTTACTTTTATCTTTTGTTAGCTAATAAATTTTATGTTAGGCAGTCACATCATCAAAAAAAAAAAAAGCATTTTTTTTCCAAGGGAAGCCTAGACGTCAAATTTGACAGTTTGCTAAGGAATTACTTCTTCTTCTTCAGGCAGCTATCTTATGTTGAATCACTCTGGCAGCAGCCTGCATTGATGGCAGAGCAGGTGCACATCACCATAACTAAGTGGTGAGCAGTGCCTCTCCCCATTCTAGTAAGCCAAAGGAGGTTTTCTACAGGATGGTTGGAAGCAAAACTCCACCAGGTTTAACAAAATTCATGTTCAAGGTGTAACAAATCAGAAGCGTTTGACTCCTTCATCAGTTTCAGCAGAGTAATCTAGGATTAATACAATTAATTAGAGCTTCTATGTATTGCCCAGAAAAACTCCACTCTGAAACTTATTTTATTAGTATTTATTACATTATTTTCTAAAACTTAAATTTATTGATTTGGTTTGTTTAATCTAAGGGCTCAAAAGACTTTTTCATTATTGAAATGAAAGAATCACTAAATGAAGACTCTACTTATTTTTCAGTGTTTAGCTACAATGTATTAAAAAGCACAGAATAACAACTCCAACTACTTTTGGAAGTAGTAGTTATTGTCGAATCTGCCATGACAGCTATGTATATTTCACACAACATGATACTGTAAATGCATGTATTGCTGACTTTGCAAAAATAATAGCATGAATCATTTGGATTGATGGTGTATAATTGTTATCATATATAGAGAGGATGTACAAATGAAAACTCAATACTCAAGGTACATTTGAATTTACCTACTCAGCTGTAATCCTGGGACAGTCTGGAAAGTAAAATGTGTTTTAAATGATCTTTTTCTTCTTGTGGTAAGTGTTACTGATGAACTGAAGCTTCAGCTAGAGGAGTCCTCAGCACTGGACGTACAGCCTACTTCTAAGCCAGTTTCCATCTATTTTATTTAAACTGTCTGGGGAGAAGTAATATGTTCTTTTGAGTATTTGCAATGTTGTGTGACAAGAAATTAGTTCCATGCTTTGACTGCAGTATAGGTCAGTAGTCAGCTAAGACTGAGATACTAGATATCTTGTCAAAGTAGATCAGGTTCAGTGCATGGAAACGATATTTCTCTGTGGGGTACTTTAAAATCATCCTCAGGTGGGCTATGATAATCTGCTCATTTAAAAATATATATGTGATCATCTCTTCCAATACGAATTCAAACTCGTTAATATGCATGTTCCCTGGCTTGGAAGCTCTGTTTGTAGATCTGAATTTGATCATTTCATTTTCTTTCTTTCTGAGGTTTCTAATTTATTGATAATTTAAATATCAACTCTTTGCAATCTAAAATTGGCTGATTCTGGGAAAAACAAGTAGTCCAAATCATTATCTAAGGGTGAGGGATGCGTTAAACTAGATTTTAGCTTGGAATTGAATTCAAACAATTAGCGCACATTTACTTTTTTTTTTAATACTGCCTGTTATCCCTGGTTCTTAAGTACAATTTATGCAGTGTATTAATACTGCTAACCAAAATTCTTACTATTCTTTCTCCAGCTGGACATCATGTGTTAAATTTCTGGCTATGTAGTCATCAAACGCCGGGAGCACTGTGCAGCCAGCACATCAGTGTCTTTGGGGATGTACTGCCTTGTTTCACTGAAGAGTCTCCCTTAGATGACCTGAGTGGTGTTGAACAGTGCTAAGCTATCCTTAGTACATAAAAGACAAATAAAAGGGAGCAATACAGATTTTGTAAGATTTGTCTTGCATATTGAATCACGATTTTTAACGCTATTTGCTGAACATTTGCAGCTGATGTACAGAAGAACACAAAGTTATCAAGCATCCATTAACTTCTTAGGCTAAGCTGAAATTCATTGCTGACCAGTATTGTTTGGATGCAATAACATGCCTTCCATTTCTGCTGCTGTAATGTGACAAAATAATTTATATCAACCTATGTCTTCGTTTTCTAATGTTATATTGGATCAGTCAAGTCAAAGTTCTTGAGTATCATTGCTTATTTGACCAGTTGGTCATATAAAAAGATTTTGCTAATTTATTTATTTTAAAGATTCCTTCTCAGCACCCTGATGACAGTTTTCATAATATTTTAAATGTGCTCTGCAACTTTTTTTATGGACTAATAATACACTTTGTGCACCAGCCAACGGTTTCTTCTGTGAGACAGGTTTATAAAATACTAGGTTGTTTCCAGGAAAAATCTTTGATTGTGCACTAGTTGCTTTCAAGTACATCACATCCCCTTAAAATACTTCCTACTGTAGGCAATCCTCTGTGATTCTTGAGCTAGGAGCACAACTAGAAGAGAGGTGATGAGAAGACTTGTTGAGCTCCTGATCATCTGACTGACATTCTGAAAAATCAATAGACTTTGTTTTATCACTGTAATTATTTTCTTCTGCATGGGCAAGTTTGAGGAAATTGTAGTCATTCTTTCAGATTTTCATCCAGTTGGAAAGCAAACATATAATGGTTTTCCACATTTTAAGTCACCCTGTACTACTGGAAAGCCAGTAAGAAAATCATAGACTGGAAAGCCAGTGAGAAAATCATAGCTCTTGTACTTCATCATATAAATATTTGATCAGTTGGCAACCCTGCTCATGCAGGGGGTTGGAATTAGAATGATCTGATTTGAGGTTTCTTCCAACCAAAGACATTCTATGATTTCATTATTTAAATAAATATTGATACTTTTTTTTCTACCTTAAAATACATTATTCGTGGTTAATTAATGCAGTGGCTGGATAGGCACTTGCACACTCAACATGTGAAGAAGTGCAGTGAAACCTAAACAGAATGCATTACTGAAATGATTGGTTTTCTTCAAATGTTCTAATATACTTCAAGAAAGATACTGGGGCAAATAAAGCTCAACTTCTGAAGAATGAAACAGGTTTCTAAGTGCGCACTTCTTTTTGTTATAAAAGCATATTAATTATCAATGAAGTATTATTTGATGCTTCTTTCAAGCAGTAGTAAAGGGTACAATTTCAGAAGCTGACACGTTGGTAAAGGATGTATTAAAAATATTCCAACATCCCTTTCTTTAAACCTTAAAGTTTTAGATATATTTTAGATTACTTACACATCCAGTTAATGAACTGCATATTTTAAACGTGAAACCTTGTGAAAAGGTTCATCTTGTTAAAATATCAGTACTTACATTAAAGGTTTAAAAAGAAAATTAAAAACCACAAGACATCACATAGCATAATTCAGCAGTTTCAGTTGGAGCCACTTTGCCAATGAGGACTGTACTGGGATCCAAAGCTAACAGTGTAAGTCTGCGTCTGGACCTACTGAGCAAACAGACAGGGCTGTGGTCAGGAGTAAACACACTCCTGATCAAAATGGAAGAGATGTACAGATGTGCAGCCACAAAAATATTAGACAATTTGGGAACACATATGCCGCATTGGCTGGTGTAAGTGACAAGGACAATATCCCTTAGCCTCTACAATTCAGTCCAGCATTTGGCATTAAAGAGTCGCGTTTTCAGTGGATGAAATAAGTGATGTGTGCTACTCAGTGCATTGCACAGAAACTAGAGAAAACTAAGCACTAAGGAAAAGCACTAAAAATAATAGGACATATAGGAACCAGGTGCAAACTGGTGAGCAGCAGGACATCCAGGTGAGGCACCAGGATGGGAAGGGTGCCAAGCAGTCCCAGGATCAAGTCCTCAATCTATTATAAATATGTATTAGAAAAAAAACTACTGATGCTTAGGGAATTTTTAGGGAGAGTTTACTGTTGTTAACCAGGTGAAAACAAGCTGTATTAGCGAGCGTTACTGGAAGCTGTAATTTTCAGCTGTCATTCTTGCTAGCAGAATGCCACATAACGTGATGCAAAGTATTGCACATATTTCACCCACTCAGCTTACACCTGCTAGCAAGATAATTCTACATAGCCAATTTTACAGTTTGCACAGAGAACAAGTAGAAATCAGACTTTTTGTGCAGCTTCTAATCTTTGTGGGTTTGTTTTTCTCATGTTTGTTTTCAAGAAAACTCATTCCATTCGGCTTTCATCTACAGATTTCTAAGCAAAAGTTAACTCACAAACCTAAACATCTGTAATTGTTTCCTTAGATTCTTTGCACATTTTTATCACAACCTAGTGTATGCCTTTTCTCAGTTTGTGATTAAAACAAAATCTTTTTGAATGCTTAATTAGCAATAGCTAAATCTACCTCAGGTTAATCAGTGGTAAGCGTAAAACACATAAAAAGTCATTTCTTCTGTCCTCAGCAAGTGATTTCAGCTTGAAAATGGGCAATTCACTGGTATACAAAGGATCTAGAGCTACAATTAAATTATATGAAAATATCATTTAAATTCCAAAGCTATATGAAAATCTGGTTTTGAGCATATTTTACAAGGTCAATACATTTCTTTCTTCTCTTACTAACAACCCCAGTATCATTTTTAGTAAAATTAAAACTGACATCTGTGTACCTGTAAATAACTTTGGATTTGGGAAGCCATTTTAGAGAAACAAAATAACACACAGTTCTGCATGCAGTTCTGAAGCTTTTGAATTTGAATTTTCTTATGCATTGCATTTTGAAAACATCTGACCATGACAATTTTCAGCACCCTTTTCTAATGGTTTTACTTTTGGGGCTAGAGATTTTTTAGAATGCATCTAATCAATTAGCTTCTTAATTCCAAGGGGGAAAAATATGCTTAATATTAAGCCATTCAGATTAATTTATTTCTATAAAAATCATAAGTCTGGATATGTTAACTCCCTGAAAGCTTTATCACTGACTTTCACTGTAAAAATCTGTGACTGTTACAGTAATTAACAAATGTGAGCACACTTCTGCCTTGAAAAGCATTAAAAGTGCATTTTTTTTCTGGACAATCATGGCAAACCTTCTGTTTCAGGAGGTATAAAAATACCCATCATCATCGTAATACAAATCACATAAAATATATATTAACTCTGCAATAACGCATTCTCTGAGAAAATTAAGAAGAACTGGAGAGCAAAACTCAAAAAGGATAAACCTACACCCTGACAAACAACAAACTGGCCCATGTTGAGCCTTGTATTACTGTCAGTCACTTTACTACCAAAGGTTTGCATGCTTACAGCCAATTCTTAACCTCTGACAACTGACAGTGGAAGCAGAGATTCTTATTTTGCCATCTTCTTCATCTCTGAATCCAAAGAGAATGCCTATCATCTTAATTATTTTTAAGTGACACTATATTAAAAATGTATTCATATGATACTTTCTAGTATCACAAATTTTATTCTGAGACTACACAGACAGCTGTTATATTACTTAGCAGCAGCATATTTCACCTTGATTTGCAACAAATGACCACTTAATGTGTCCATTCACTGAAAAATGCTTCATCTTTTATTGCATCTTGTACTCCACAGAAGATTCAGTATTAGTAAATAACCCCACTTGGCCAAACTTAAAAGCAATCCTAACCATGAGCTGCTATGAACAACACAACATAGAACACAGCTCCACAAAGACATGCCCTAAGATAGCTCATCTATTTTCAGTGATTTTCTAAAAGTGATCCTTACTAGCAATCAAATTTCTCCTTCCGTAAAAAAAATCTCAGTATTCAAACTGTTAAGATGCCATAAGGTCCTAAGTGCTGCAAAGACTTACTGCTCAGTACCAAGTAGTATGGAATATCCTCAACGATTTTGAGCACCTGCAGTAGGCAGGTTCTGTCATGGTCTTCTTGCACGACATTCTACAAATCACTCATGCCAAATATTAGGTCCTTAAAAAGTCACAGAACAAAATGTTCTTTGATTGGAATAGGGTAAGGCAGAGACATTCCTATCTGAATATTTACGTAACCCTATTCACTTAAAAATCTGTGTTCTTTTTCTTCATTCTCATCTGCAAAATTAGGACAAAGAGTATCTTGTTTCCAGCCTGTGTCCAGCTGTTTGTTTATGTTCCAAGATGGAGAAGGTTCATTATTTAATGCTGAAGTAGCATTTAAAGGTGGGGCCTTACACAGCGGAACTTCTGAATGCCTTTTACTGCTTCTTTGGTGACAATGTCAGGCTTACAACTGTTGTGACATGGTTTTTGTTTGAATGTATAACAAGTGGTTTTCAGTACCCAAGGCAAGCAATGACAGCTGAGAGCTTGTTTTGGTCTAATTTATGTTAATATTGCAAAACATTTTGCAGAAATACTGTGGAAGGAGAGATCCTAAGTTTAATCAGACATGTTAAAAACTGTACGCTTGCATGAAAAAAAAAATGTTAATCCAAAGGACATAAATGTGGTATTATTTTTATCCAAATGAAATAGACAAAAACAAAAACAAACAAATAAAACCCAAAGAATAAATTTGTTGCTAAAATGCATTCCTAGCCTAAGCAAGCCAAAAAGATATTGCGACTGGAATAAGTTAAGCTGTTAAGCTCCTATAAAAACTCACCAAGATTTCTTACTTATGGTATTGTAAAACAGTTTACTTCTCATTTGAATGTTGAAATTTGTTTAAAAGTAAGCAATGTTCAATGATGTCTGAAGTTACTTACCCAGTATAACACATCAGTCCATCCTTCCATGGTTATACACTGGAACACAGTCAACATTGCAAATGCAAAATTATCGAAGTTCGTTATGCCTCCGTTCGGTCCAACCCAACCACCCTTACATTCAGTGCCATTCATGACACACTGACGTCCATTCCCTGAGAATGCACAAGGTGCTGGATCTTCTTCAACTAGTATATCTGAAAATTGACCAAAAAAGTCTGTTTCACTTCTCAAACATTTGTGAGCTAATTCTTCTATATGAAGAAATATCAAACCTATCGGAACATAAATCTAGATATCAACCTGAGAAAAGCTGAGAAAGGGAACTCATGAGCTCTAGAGATGCTTATCTCTCCTACACCAGTGCCCTTTAATCTGAAAATATTTTAATCAAAACCGAGCACATAAAAGAGCTCAAGTAATTGACCAATGGGTAGGAAAAAAAAGCATGTTCACAGTCATAATAACGCAACACATCTTTCCAGAAACACCCCATACACAACGGTGTTTTTTTCTTCTCCTCTTCACTCCATTGATGTACAACCAAGGAAACAGGTTAAGACTAATTGCTTCAGGTAGTCTACTTTATTTTATTAGGTGAAGGAAACATACCTTTAGCCATCACATATTTCTCCCTCATGATAACATTTCACTCCTTCAAAACTCTCCCATAAGAAACACTTTCATTGCATCACTTGCATAGATGGAGGAACATTGTTTTCTTTTCTTAGTCATCTTAGAACTCTATTTTTTGTCATACCACCCAAAATACTGAAGGAGAGACAATGTCGAATTGTAATCTCAAGAGAGTATACCTTACTTGCTACGGGACATCTAGAAAAAATACTGATTTATATCTTGCGGATAGCAGTCCCTAATATTTTCAATGCTAACATTGCAGTTAGATGTTTCAGACATTAAAAGCCACTGAGAACACATTCAAGTCTCTGTTCTTCATGTTGGTGGCAGTGGTAGTACCAGTTTTCTTGATTGCTTTTAAACAGAATATACTTTCCCTAAAATTACAGTCTATTGAAACCACGGGTTACAACAGTCTCAGTGCTTCAGCCCCTGTTCTATTTCAAACTGAAATCCTACAGACTTGAAATACAACAGAACCGATCCCTCATTTCAACAACCAGTTTCATGACTTACCTGAATCAATAAGAAAACAAGATTTGTGCATTTTTCCAATAAAAAGTTCCAATCCTATAATAGCATAGATTATGATTACAAACAATACCAAAAGGGCAATATGGAGCAGGGGAACCATGGCTTTTATAATGGAGTTCAGGACAACTTGTAAACCTGAAAGAAAATAAGATGCAAGATATGAACTAGGTTTCTATGCTCATACCTTACCAAAACTTCTGTAATTACACATTACTCAAAATTCATGATACACACAGGCAGAGAGCATCCGTTTAAAAACATTTTTACTGCCCAGAATCATATAATATATTTCATATGAGCCTAAAGCTTTTTGTCAAAGCCTAATGATTTCCTCTGCTAATAAATGTTATGTCATGGAAGCCAACGCTTGAAACGTGTCACAAGAATTTACAGTTGGATTTTTTTTTAGAAATGAAATGAAAGCCATGGTGAGTGGCTGCAGGTCACTTTATAGGACCTCTAAGAAGTCTTATGCTACAATTACAAATTTGCAACAAGTCCACAGAAATTGCACTTACATATCTCTCCAGATTAAAAAATTTATATATTTCTGCAACTAGCTATTTAGGAAAACTCATTTTCACTTTGAACAATCTTACTTTTTAGTTATTCATATTTCACATCACTTTCGGAACTTATTTCACTTTTCTTGCGTTTTCTCCTTAATTAAATATTAAGCCAAATTTGGTTCTTACTAAAAGAAGCAAACCCCAGACTAACAAGGTTGCCAAAGTACCAATGAGAACAAAACATGGCTCATTTTTATTTCAAAATTCCTTTCTGACATTTCATAAGACTGCTTCTTTCTTCATTTAATCTCTTTCGCTAAATATATACCAAACACAACCATTTCTATGTAAGAGACTATGATATAAAAATACAATGACTGGAAAGAGTTGAGTTTTAAGCCATGAACCTCTCACTCAGCCCAAAAAGCTTCAGTAATTAGTAATGCATGAAAAGAAAATAGGAAGGATTGTTAGAAAATTCAATTGCTTTCTTTAAATAATATTGCTCTACTTTTCAAGTCTCCTAATATATCTGGTAGCTTTACTGACATAAACAGAAGGCATTCATGTGCATTGGAGGAGGCAGGAAATATGAAATGTGTAATATGCTTTGGCTAGATTTACCAAAATATAAACTATTCTAGGATCACCTACATTTTCAGATGTGTAGGATTTAGAATTTTAAAAATCTGAATTTTAATTTTTGGTTTATTTGCATTTAAACACGTAATTCAATTTTATATAAAGCTTCTAAAAAGGAAGTGTATTTGCCCATCTGCTTATTGAACTGTGTAAAAAGATCATACACTGAATGAATTCACAATCCTCTGTTCAAGTTGAAATAGCATATCATTCATCTTGAATCTCACTTTATGTAAACAACCAGATAACAAAAATCAACTTTATATTATCTCATCTATGCAACATGAAAGTTAAACAATCAGATCAGTTACGATATTTATTTCAATAGAATTAAGTAGAAAAGAGCTTACTGGGCACTCCTGATACAAGCCGGAGAGGTCGCAATACACGAAAGGCTCTTAGGGCTTTGACATCAAAGCCTCCAGGTTTGCCACCTGAGTGGCTGCCACCTTCTGTTTCTTTGGTTAATTGTTCCAATATTACACTAAATAATCTAGAAAATGAGATGAAGGGTAAGGTCATCACCATCCATTTGCCATGCAATCAAAGGTATTAGGAAATTACTTGAACTGCAGATAACTCTGCAAAGCCATCCAGATTTCAAAGTGAGAGGAATATTGACATATTAAATCATGACAGGAAGAGTTATGAATTGCAAGCACTAATCCCTTCTGAGAGTGACAATCACACAATCTCCAATAAATTAGCATCCTACTTGTACATACCCCGTGGCTATTTTTAAATAAATGAAGATAAATGAAGCTACTTTGCCGTTTCTCCTTGTTCAAACGTTTTAACAGTGAAGTTTGGAAAAGTAGCCTTCTCTTTAAAATATGAAATAGATAATCACAAGAAACCATCTGTTTTAATTTTAGTGGGGATATGTGAACTCCAAGTGACTTCAATATGCTAAATACAGTCAGTAAAAGATGAATATATTAAAAAATAATTTGAGGCCAAAATTTAATAACACAGAAGAAGATTTGTTTCTTATTCATAATAACCTTGAGTATAAAAATATTCCCAGATGACTCATTTGTTATATTGTATTTTTTCACTGCAGAAATGAGCTAGTAATTCATTAGAAGAGTTTGGAAGACAAGGTTTTATTTTTCCCTCCCACTTCCAGCAGAAATTCAAACTCATGCAAGTGTTTGAAATGCAAAGTAAACTTAGACCTATTTTGGTTTCAATCTGAATTTGAGACGCATTATTTTCTAGACAAAATTTGGGACCATGAAAACCATAATAATCCTTTGCACAGAGTCAGTAGTCCAATACTTGCAAAACTGCACTTCTCCTGAGATTATCAAGCCAATATTCTTGCAATCCTGAAATATTTCACATTTGCAAAGGACTCCTGAAATGTGTAGGTTTTTGGCTTCATCAAAAGAAGTTTTCACAACTCTGGTTCACAGTGCTGTAGGATAGTTGCTTTAAGTCATATAATGCCCAAAGTAGAATCTTTAAGACTTTCTCCTCCCCTAGTCAGCAATCAACCTGTATCAGTTGATTCCCATCCCTGGTCTGCTTCATTGAAAGAAAACCAGACACAAAGAGCATCACATATTCTAAGGAATGAGCATCAATCCAGCAACCCACCTTCTGTAACACCTTGAGAAATCCACACAGTTAGTATTTCAGATCCTGATTCATCGTCATAATTTAAATGAAGCATAATTCTAAGAAAATGAGCCACCTCAATGATTTCAGCTAGACTACTTGCGCTCCAGAGACAACGTGGTTAAACAGACTTCTGAATAAAACCCCAATTTAAGAGAAGCTGCTTTCAAGCCTGCCAATCAGTACATTATTCAGAAAATTTAAAAGGCTGCAGGCATAAGAAAGCTCTATAAAAGCACAATGAAAGCTTTCTTTGCTAGACTCTTATTATTTCACTTAAATCAACAGAAATTGCATGACAAAGAATGCAGGCAAATAGTAGAGTGCTCAGAAGGTAATTCCTACTCTGGTTTCAAAGAGGAATGACAAGGACAGGAGTAATAGCAGCCATATCTACACTTCTGTCATTTTATGTCCATTATCTAAAGCCATTAAGGTATAAAACATACAAACTCTTATTATTCTTAAGATTGACATTTATCCTCCTGTACAGTTTATCAAAAGTTTAAATGCTGAATTTTATGTTGGGGAAAAAGCCTATGCGCATGTTTCTCCTTTCCCGGTAGAGATTTCTTCTGGCATAGTTAAGATTTATGCATTTGGACTGCTTTAGTTTGTGCTGAAAAAGCACACAAAGCAAATTTCATCTAATATGTTGACTAGAGGACAGCATGGCAGCTCTTTCAAAGCTATTAAAATACCTAATGAAATTGCATGATGATGCTAGTCAAATAAAATCAGATCCAGAAGTGATTCCATATCCATCTATAGTTACATATGAGAATCAACTTTCCAGTAGGCTTTTCTCTTCAGTATTAATTAGATAATGGATTCACTCGTTTCCTTACTTACGTGCATGGTGTTTTTTCTTGGGTTTTGCATTGTTGTTTTTTTAACAAAGAGAGCAAAAACAAAATTGTGTGTTACTGAAGGGCAATAATTTCATGAAGATGACAACTGATGGCAACATACACAGTAATTTACACCTCAAAACATCTGGGTTTGAGCTAGAACTTAAATCGTAGTGTGATATTTTACTTATTTCATAAGATACAGTCCTTTTTTTTTTTTCATTTTTTTTATGAACACAGTGCGAATATTTGACCTAATCAGATTTAGCCTCCAATAGTGAGCATTTTATGAGTTAATGGAAAAATTTTTAGTTATCATGTATTTAGGACAGAGCCAAAGATAGAGGTCATGTTAATTAGACTGCTCCAGGCTTACTGTGGCTCCATGGTCATTTGACAAAAGAGAAGAGGTCTATTCAAGTGAGCCTGGCAAGAGAACAGAGCTTTTATCTCTGATAGTCTCCATACCTACCCACCAAGCTTCCCCTTCAGGCACAGAGGCCAATCTGTTGAGAATGACCTAGCCTGATGAAGGATCTATTTATATACAAATTTTAGTCCTCAATGAAAATTTCTTTCTGGCCCATGCAACTGGCCCAAATACAATCTTCTCAGTAATTTTTTTTCCATCTCAGAATCAAATAGTTATAAATTGGTTATTAACACATTCAGAATACTTCCCCATATTTAATAATGCTTTACCACAAATTCCCTTACTTTGCATCTTTTTCCTTAATACAGTGGCATGAGTTAAAAGCAGAATACTCTTGAACTCCTGGGCTTTTTCAATTACAGAGAACTTGATAGACTTTCAACTTCCATACCAATTTCGTCTTTGCAAGCCAGCCACAATCTACAAGGTTACATGGAATAACGTTCTCCGTAGGCTATATCAATTTAAAAAGACTAGTAAAAAATCTGCAATACTGGAAATTCCCTTTTTCAATAATCACTTTCCAGGGGACATTCAACTCCCCACTCTTTGGTAACCTGCACAAGACTTGAGCAGTAACTTGTCAGAGGAGGGAAACAAACTGGCAAGAGCTTCTTGATAAAGCAACAGGCAAGACAACTAAGGAACATATGTCTTGTCAAATTATTTGGCGGAACACAGAAATCCCTATGAACTTCTAGTGTATAGCTGATGGTGCAATACAGCCTACACCAGTGAAAACTTTTGATTTTATACGGAATTCTTCACTCTTCTCAGTCAGTGCTTTTACTCCAGAGGAATAAATGTCAAGCTCAGGTCCTTACACACAGCCAAACAGATCTATATCTACTTCACTGTAAAGAAGACTTTAAAATCTTTTTACAACAGAATATGAGTTACTTACCCTACTACTACTATTACAAAATCCAATAAATTCCATCCATTTCTAACATACGCATTGGGGTGTAATAATAATCCATATGCTATAATCTTCAAAAATGTTTCAACTGTAAAAATTATCAGGAAGGCATATTCTACTTTTTCCTGTAAAAGACAAAGAAAAAGTACAATGAAAGACAATGCAATTTAACAGCTCTTTTACTATTTAAAATTCACAGTAGGAGGGTAAGTTGTAAGATTAAGGAGAAACAGTACTTCCTGTCAGTTTATTTTATGGATTTTAATTGTATAGCACTTAATGTTAGCTGTACTGACAAGGTTGTAATTACACAACTGCATGAGAATTTTCCCTTTTTGGCACAGCATGAGAAAAAAAGGCTTCAGTTCGGCAAACACTGAAATACTCTGTCTTTACTTAAGCAAATAGTCCCATCCAGATCAATAGGATTCATTACATTCATTAAAATTAGAAAATGGTGTAGAATAGAATCCTTGAAATATCATTAAAAGGTATGCAGAGCTATACTAACTTAACTATTCACTACATCAGCTTTTAATTACAACACACAGAATTCTTTCTATTAAAGGTATTTGAGACAGTGTCGCAGTGCACTAATGAGCTTTGAAAAGTTATTATGAGAGTGGTCTTAATGTAATTTAATTCTCCAAGTCATCTTCACATGGAATTTTACATTTACTTATTCTTCCTTGCATATCACGAGATTTGCTTTAAGTCATCCTAATATGCTTGAACAAATTTTCATTTCATATACCATCCCCTGTATCATTGAAGGTCCAATTCACATTTGTTTCAATACTTTTTCAAAAGCACTGTTCTTACACAGTATCTTCATTTTGCCAGAATTCATATTTTAAACCAACATAAATATTGAATCTCTTTTCATAGGTAATGGATAATAATTTTTTGTGTCTTCTTCTTTGTCTCCTGAAAGCACATTTGATTTGGATAAGTCGTAAAAATCACAGCTATCAGAACAGATCAATTAACACATTTATTCTTTTTACCCTCAGAAATCATCATTTCTTTGTATATCACTTGCTTTCTTATCTGACATTATGCAAATATTAGAGCCATGAATACAAGACACAGAACGATTCATTTTTTTTTAAAACTTCTTCAGGCACTTACGGATGTTGTTCACTGTTATCATACACAGCGTTAATTATACGGACTGTAATTGCTCAGTAAAGATTACAGTCAGAAAACAAGGATTACAGAGCTTCACCCAAGGCAGCTTCACCTCAGCTACATTGTTTTGCATGAGTTCTTCTGTCCCAGTGACAGTGATGGACATTCTTCTCCTCCTCACCATATTCTCCTGCTATTTTTCCCAACAGCAATTTCAAAATTGGCTCTTCCACTTACTAATTTTTCACTGATAAACTGGAACAATCACACGGTAACAAGATTCAAGTGATGTCAGAGAGTTGTAAACGCTCTGTGAATGAATAGCCATTATATTTCTTTGATTAGAGAGCACAACAAAGGTTACAATAATATGAATTATGAGTGCTCCTGAGAAACCAAAAGTGCTGAAATCCAGCCAAGCTCTACCATGTATACATTCCATAATAACAATTATTTCAGTCTCCCTATATACAAGTCTCTAACTTGGGTATAGAAAGATAAATTATTTAAGACAACATAAGGAAGACAAAAATATTAGGTTGGCATTTGCTATAGGCAAAATACATATCAGTAGCCAGAACAGTAAAAGAAAATGTGAAACAAAAGAGAGGAACCTTTGTATATGCAAATATCAACAACTCATTAACATGAAAGGAAAGCAGGACTGGCTTGACATGAGCCAGCAGTGTGTTCCTGCAGCCCAGAAGGTCAACAGTATCCTGGGCTGCATCAACAGATGGGTGGCAGCAGGGAGAGAGGGGACTATCACCCTCATGACTGCCTTCACGAGACCATGCCACACTAAGTCCGCTTGTAGGTCTCCCAGCACAAGAAGGATATGGAGATGTCAGAGTGAGCCAGAGGAGGGCTATAAGGTTGATTGGAGAGCTGGAGCACTTCTCCTGTGAAAAAAGGTTGAGGGAGGTGGGTTTGTTTAGCTGGGAGAAGGAAAGGATCCCCAGAGATCTCGTGGTGGCCTTCCAGTATTTGAAGGGAGCCTACAAGCAGGTTGGGAACTTTTTACACAAGCTGATAGTGATAAGACAAGGGGAAATGATTTTAAGCTAAAAGAGAAGAGAGTTAGGTTAGATATCAGGAAATTTTTTACTCAGGGTGAGTCACTGGCACAGGCTGCCAGTACCAGTTGTGGATGCCCCATCTCTGGAGCTGTTCAAGGCCAGGTTGTATGGAGTCCTGGGCAGTCTGATCTGATGGGTGGCAACCCGCCCACAGCAGGAGGGTGATGACCTAGATGTTTGAGGTCCCTTCCAACTCAAGCCATTCTATGATACTGTGATCAGATTTCTGGGCCATTATGCCCACTGAGATGTTACTATAGGCAAAGATGTAATATAATCCCACCATAATCCTACCAGACTCTTCTAAAAAGCATCTTTGCCCCTTTCTGTTCATCTTCACAGAAAGTTTTAATGCTCTACAGTTATTCGGGCTAGGCACCAACCCATGTCCCAGTGTAACTTGCTTAATGGTAAGATACTCCTGCTGTTCATTTGAATGCTACAGTTCACATCTAATTCTATCCTACTATTTAACCCCTATCTTTCAAAATACATTGGTCTTGTTCCTGTCAATTTTCTTTCCTTCATAAGGAAGCAGGACTGTTTCCTATTTCTTAATCAGTACTGCAAACATCCTATTCAAGAAATATATGATCTAGAGCAAGCACTTTTTAAACCTAGTGGTGATGGCTCTTACTGTTACAAGCTTTTTAGTTCTGGTTAACAGATCAGGGAGAAAAATAATACAGTTTCAGTGCAATTATGGTGAAGTCATACTTTTCAAGCAAGACTGAAAATAATATAATTATAATAAGAACAAGCATTTGAGGGCAGTAAAGACATGAGGAAATCACATTTTAGCACCATTATGAACCACTTGTATCATCAATACATAGAATTTGGGAAATATACATTTTCAGGATTCACAATGACTGTTTTCCAATTTTTCAAATCTTATGCTAGCCTGTGGGCCTAAAGATGATATATATTTTTTTATATATATATTTTTTTAAATAAGTACTGTTTTCCAAGCGTGCTCTTCTTGGTCTAGAATCAACATAATGGGATCCTCCTCCTCCTATCTTTCCTTCTTTTGGAAAAATGCTCTAAGATGAAAGACGTGGATTAGTGGGCATGGTGGTGATGGGTTGATGTTTGTACTAGTAGATCTTAGTGGTCTTTTCCAACCTTAACAATTCTGTAATTCTATGAAAAATGCAAGCAGTGTGTGACCAAGATAAGCACTGGGTAGTGGCCCATTGAAGATCAGTATCAGTTGGCACTAATTAAAAAGAAGACAGGCATTTTAGGATGGCTATTCCAAAGCAAGCTAGAACTCTGGATGGGTAATAACACAGCTGGTAAATTTGCTTTTATGAGGCATTATGATAAGTTTTCACTGTTAGTCATTTTGGTTTTACTGTTTCAGATTTGCTATATCAATCTCATGCAATGTATACAGAATAGGGAAAAGTGCTAGAAAAGGGATAGACAATCCTAACACAAAAAGAAAGAATGAAAAATAAATATACACTGGCACATACACTGTCATTCTGTTCCCTAAATTCACAAGAGAGCTCCACATAATGCTAAACTAGCGGGGATCAAGGCAACAGGGTGTCCACATAGCTGCACAGCAGGTGAGTTCTGCACTCAGAGCATTCTGAATTGCAGAGCATGAAGCAATCTGAGAAAGCTCTGCGTGTCAAAGCAAAGGGACTTTAAGAAAACTTGACAGCTGGACCAACAGAAACCTCATGAATTTCAAAAAGGAGAAATGTAAAGTTCTGTACCTCGGGTAGAATAATCCCACACGTCAAGACAGGTTGAGAAAGAACCTGAAAATCACACTGGGAACCACATTAAACGTGCTGGTTTTAAATAAGACAAATTGCATACTGAGCTGCATTAGGAATTCCTGAAGACGGCCAGGAAACTGTGGGTAATTACTATCCCAGCTCTATATGCTGCTGAGGCTGTGCAACAACTACGGTTTGGGGCCCCTTAGTTCAAAAAGAACACTGATAAAGTGCAAATTCCAGTGAAGGAAAGATCATTTCTCCATCAAAAAGAAGGCTAATAAATGTTTAACAGTGGACAATAACTACTTGAAGGGGAGTTACAAAGATGATGAAGCCAAATACAAAGTAGCAGCAGATGGTAAAACGTAGGAAAAGAGCCACAAGCTCCAAGTTTGAAATTAAGAAAGACTTCTCTACCAATAGGGCAATGTAACACCCAAAGAGGCGGCTTCAATGCAAAAAGTTTTGAAGATGCAGCTATACAACACAGCACAGCTGATCTAACTGCATACTGGCAACTCTCCTGCTAAGAGCTGAAGTTTAGATAATCCCCAGAAGTTCTTCCCAGTTCATACTTCCATTATTCTAATCTATTTCAAATAATTCTTACATGAGCACAAAGACAGGTACAGATAGAACTGGGACAAGTATGACTACCTACATCCACTCCATATGTAAAAGCCCCTGCTGTTTGCATAGCGTTGAACATCGTGGGAGAGTTTTCATGCAATTCTGTGGAAGAACAGAAATGCACGCCCTGGTGACAGGGTTTGCCCCAAGATATGTATATTCATAATGGATACAAGATAGAAGCAGAGATGATGCCATTAACCGAGTCAGTGGCACAAAGGAAGGATGCTTTTTAACAGAACAGCCAGTGGGCATTTCAAGAGAAACAATTTCTTGAAAAACTAGAGAAAATTTAAGGAACTCTTTAATATACATCTACTACTACAGAACCCTACTGTTCTCAACACCACGTTTCTTTCCTCCTTTTTCCTTCTTCTCTTGTCTTTTCATTTTCCTCCACACTCTTGCACACTCACTCTTTTTCCTTTTTTTTTTTTTTCTTTTTTTTTTTTTTTTTTTTTCCTTTTTTTAAAATACACTTTGTATCTTCCACAGTGGCCAGAAGAGCAATTTGGTCCAGTCTTTAACAACAGTATCCAAAGTACGGGCTGTGCTTTCCTTACACTCTGTTTTTCAGTAAGCAGGCAGCCAACAGATGTTCTAACACAAAGCTGACAACCTGGTCGCCCTCAGGAAGGTACTGGCAGTCCCTCCTTGCATGCCTGTAACCTTCTGCCCATGTCTAGGGACATCAATGATGGTGTGCAGCCTAGACACATCTATGGCCACACATCACCAGGCACGCCCAGAGCTTAAGCAAGCATTAATCAAGAATGAATAAAGTTTAACTATCCCATTTTCAGCATTACTGGAAGGGCTGAAGGAGTAGTTTTGCTATGCAGAACTAAGGCAGCAAGTGATGATTTAAGGATCCAGACAGAAGGTTGCATTTTTAAAAGAGGAACACATTTCCTATTTTTCTCTGTAGCGAGAAAACATACATGCACAATTTTATTTTATTTATATTATTTGGGATCTTTAAGTGAATAATTTATTCCTTTTAAAATGGAAATAGGAACGCTAAGACATAAGACAACTGAACTTAAATAAGGACATACATATGCCTGGGTACCTGAAGAACATCTGCATTGAAAAGACCATTTCATTCTAGAAACCATTAAGATTAAATTAGAATTATACATAATTATGAACATGTACTATGGCATTTATTCTATGCAGCATCACAAAAGTGGCAGATTAAAAAGTGATAGCTGTAAATCTTGAGATGACAGGAAGCACCAAAATCTGGCTGTTTCTAAGGATCTGTGATGCTGCACAGATTAACAGTAGCTCGTTCACAGATTTGCTTCCACACAGAACCAGGCCCTCTCCCTTTACCGCAGGCTGATTCCTGCAAGGCTGTCTCACACTTTTGTTAATGTTGCTCAAATCCACTAAGGCTCAGTTATCTTTTTAAGAACTTGTGATGCAATAACAACACTGATTAGTTCCATTGCCCTTCTCATCATGCAAGGAGCCAACAAGCTCCACGCTAAGATCAATCGTTTAGTACAAAATAAAGGCTACCCATATCCACTGAGTTCCAGGGAAGTTGTTAGAACATTTTCTCAGTGAAGAAATGTGTTTGCTTTTTTATTTTAAGCAAATCAGCTTAGCAGAAACCCTGTTGCTCAGGAAGAATTTTTTTCCCACCCTTGCCAGATGGTGTACATTAGTCATAATTTATTATCTTCATATTTTCAGAATCTCCAAAAGAAACAGGCAAAGATACTGCTACATATTTTAACACGACACGCTGAAACTCAGCACAGAACTTAAGACATCACAAGAAAATTGCTTAAAAATAAAGTCAATGGTTTGCAAAAACATTAACATACCATGTTACACAATTAAGAGGTTTCTCATATTAATTCCTATTCCCTAGACATTGAAAATTTCATAAAGTCTTAACATTGGAAACATTTCTGCATGCATCTACCAGAATAAAAACACCTTATCAAATGAATTGACTCAGTTTGACTCAGTTAAGTAAAGTAACTCAAATGATCAGTATTTTGCAGATCAGTCATACAGAAAGCTGAAAATCTTTTTTCTTTATCTGGGGATTAATAATCAATTGTGCTATTAATTAAGCTGCGCGATCGATACCTTGACAACATACAAAGTCATTCATGCTTTTGACAAACAGCCATTTTTCCAAATTCTGCCGTAGGAAAACAGAGCATTTATAAGAAGGCATAAAAGTAACTGTTCAGAATTTCTTAACACAATACTTCCATTTTTCACTTAAAATATCTGGTTTCCCCTTAAAACTATTTGTAAGTTGTACCACGCTAAAAACTGAAAAATAAATAAAGTTTACTCTCATATGCAGGAGATGTCTTTTCTCTGATTTAGAAAATGCTATATCAGTTTCCCAAAATGGAAAATGAAAGAACGTAAAATCTGTGTAACGGCCAACAGAGAAAAACAGTAAAGCTTTCCTTGTCTGTAATATGGTACATACTATGAACGTACTTCCCACTTTAGATGTGGAAATTACGTCCCGCTCATTAGAAGAATTAGAATTCTGTATCATTCAAGAACTGACTGATAACTAGTGGGTTAACTGTATCTTCATCTCTGTAATGGCAAGCAAGGGAGGGAGGGCTTGAAAAACAATTTTTAAGGATTTGCATTCTGATCAATCCAATTAAACTATGCTGTGTCTTCCTGATCAGTCCTGGCTTACCCGAGGGAATACAACTATCACACTTAACTATGTCAGATGTCTGAATTCGTTCTCTTGTAAGCACAGCTTCTACTTTGACAGAGGAGTTCAGCAGCAAGTAATTAAAAGGAAAAAAAAGGAACTTCAGAAAATGTAATTAATTAATTACCCATAATTACACTTGTTTAATACAGAGAGGAACCAGTAGGCATTGTTTTCAAGGGCACACGATGCTCCATTTACACAGGATCATTTCATGTTTATGTGTGACCAGCAATGGCTCCTGATCTTAAATCGTTCCCAGGACAGCCTCATCCCCTCATCTCACATCTCAGAAGTACAAAGGTTTAAACAGACCTCAGGTTTCCCAAGGCCTAAGATTCTCATGTGAAAGAGGATTTGGCTTGTGCAGCCAGCATACCTTAATTGAGTAGTAGTTGTCTTCCTTACACAGTAACTCCTGAATATTTCTACGCAGCAGGCACTCTGCATAGAAATATATGCTAAAGAAAAACCTTTTATAAAGGTGTGGAAAATGACCTGAGTTTTTCTTTCCACAATTCAAAAGGCAGTAGTGGAAAAAGTACTGAGGTGGCTAATTCATTTCTGAATATTAATCTGTAACATGTTTTTATGCATTCAGAAGTTTACCTAGGGAAAATCTGAGAATACATTTCCTAACCTTTATGAGACTACCCAGTGGTCAGAATCCAAGGAAATTCTTTAATTTACATAAACTACTACTGCAAATATAAGAAATTTAGCTTCTGCCACAGTTGCAAAAGTCTGTAGGAATAAAACTGAAATGAATGCATTGGGCTTAGAAGCAGAATCCAGGGCAACTCTGTGCAGGAACTTGGCATAAACCTGAGAAATATCTCAAGCCTTCAAAGGCACTTTATAGGACACCATGCTAATACCAGAGATCCACATGGTTTGAGGCTTTTACTGCTAATACATCTGATAGCAACGTTGATATTTAAGAGTCAATACCAAATGCAAATTCTATATTTAGGAGGTACTGCTGACAGTAAGTAGTTGCTGCACTGTAAGCATTTTTAAACCAATTTTATATAAATCTGAAAGGGATCCTGTTCCTAATAGCACTGTCAAATGACAAATCTCACTCACAGCAATAATGTTTTCAAAGAGAATACAAAATGCTTTCATCTCATCTGAACTGTGAATTCACCATCTTTTGGTACAGTCACAATTAGCAGTTACCCCTCTCTAATCTCAAGCAGGCATGCATGCTTGTAAGAAAAGTGCATAAGAGGACATCTCAGAAATACTGGGTACAGCAGGTGAGGAAAATGGATGCGTAAGCTATATGCTGAAGTGTAATTAAGTTTGAGCGTACATTTCTTCAACTCCCTTTTCAACCAATGTCATCTGAAGCAGCATTTGAATAACTTAAGCCACCAAGACATTATCTCAATTTTCAAAGACAGTTTCGGGTAGCACAAATGCCCATGCTTTCAGCTGACAGATTCTGGCAGCCACAGATAGATGACTAAACAAATCATGTTTAACACTAATTACTTTTTTTCCATTATTTCCTGTCGACACTTCCCCTAAATGCGCTGTAAATCTGTGTTTCACTCTTGAGTGTGATCACTTCTCATACATATAGCTATGTTTTCTTCCACTTTACCTTGTGGAATTACGGAGCCAGAGTTACACATCTCAGTTCTATAAACTATCCTCAGTACAGTCAGAAAAATGTTGCATCCAGATGGCAAATTTTCCTACTGATATCAGGCATCTGTATCGGCCCACTCTATTTTTGTACACTCTGTACAAAGTTTTTGTGCATTCTGTATGTTACTACACATCACTGCCACTTTACATAATCTTAATAATCTTAACTGTAAATACAGTTTCTCTAATTCATCTTGTTCTGAAGGAACAAGGTAAACGGCACAGTTTTGTAAAAGTGTTCATGACTGACTAAATCCAATGGACCATCTACCAATTTACCATCTACTGAAAAATTATCAAAAAAGGAATCTTAAGGAAAAAAAGCATTTAATGCTGAAAAGGAAAATTTGAGTTGTTCTGAGTAGAGTATTTGGGGATATGAAACAATCACCTAGAAAGAATTATATTGTTATAAGGTGTAAATTGCAAGCTGTATAGCTGCTAATAAGTAATGATGTGGAAGATTCAACAGTAAACTCCAACTTAAAATTGAACACAATGTGCCAAAGAATCTGAAATGCACGAGAGAAAGCAGGCCCAGCAAGCAATAAAGCATGTAATTGGAATACAATCCAAATTACTTGAGTATATTTCTGCTGTCCTCTTATTTAATTGATGATATTCAAGAAAATAAGCAAAGTAAGGAAAATCAGCAAAGTAAGGATGTAGGAGAGAGTACGCACGCATTCTGCCAAATGTTCTGAAAGTAGTCACAAGCCCTTTTTTTTTTTTATGCTTAACTCATTTTTCTTCAATAGATAAGTACCAGAATATTCAATGAAAAAAACAAGAAAGAAAAGAAAAGAAAAAGTGAGTTAAAAAAACCACTAATTAAATCAATGTAAACTATAATGGTTGCATTGCTGGAGTATTTTATTTCATTCCCAACACAAATTAACTAATGACTATCCAAAAAGGTCACATGACATTGTCTTCAACCAATTCTACTTGTGTATTGTCTCTAATGGTCTCTTCCCTTTCCTAATTTTCACAGTGGGAAAGCAGTGCTCCCCAAATGCACTTCAACAAGCATGCGACTTACTGTTAGCACCTTCATTTATCTTATTTGGAAAATTAAAAAAGCAAATAACTTGCGGCTTTTTTTTTCGTAAGCAAGCAGTAGGATGTTATTTCTTTTATGAACGTTGAAGGAAGATGATTTAAATTTCAAATACTGTATCTAAACCTCAAATCCTCACAGTATCTGGATGGAGCCTAAGCCTACATGCAGAAATATTTCAAGGAATAGTTCACTGTTTACCATCTTTTTCCCTTGTTGTCCTTCTCACTTTCTTTTCCCCTCCCCAACAAGAATCTTCAGGGACCTCTGTCCACAAGATGCATTTTGTTTTCCCTTTCTACTTCCTCTGCATGATTTGAAACTGAGTGGAGGAATAAAGCAGGAGAGGCCATAGAATCAATTATTTAAAAATCAGTTAGAAAGTACTCCAGGATTTGAGATACCAGGATAATACTGTTCAGAAATTTGATAAGATAAAAAAACACCTATTTTGGTTTTGTTTCTTATTTAATGTTTCCTAACAACAGAACATTATTAGAGTTTCATACAAAGCGTACTGAATACAACAAACAATGTGGATATGACACTTGTATACAGAGGAGGAGTATGGTAGGTAAATAACATACAAGCTTCATTGCAAAAAAGTGGCTTTCTGGCAATGACACACTAAGTACTCTATAATCTCTTAGGAATTATTTTTCTTCTAGAAAAAAATTAAACAAATAGATATCCATTAATTCATGTATATTTGTTAGCAGACAATATGCATTACTGCACTATAAAAATAATTGTCATACTAAGTCTGGGAAGACTTAGTCTGGGAAGCTTTACTTATGAGCAGACAGTATGCCAGAACACTGGAGATCTAACTATAAAAATGTCAACAGCAACAAATGCTAATAAAGTAAACTCTGAACTGTAGGAGAGGGCAGCACAGAATAGTCCTTGCAGACACTGTCCAGAACAAAGACGTGAAGAACAAAAAAAAACAATTTATCCAAACTGACAGATGAATGATCTGCAACACCCACAACAATGTACAACTTTACCCTCGATCGTCTCAGTTTGCTGAACAAGTTGTTTCTGAACAGAATGGTATTTTCCTGCAGCAACACCAGGCAGGGCAATTCCCATTTTGTGTGGAAAGTAATTAAGTATTTGGATAATAATGAAAGGAGAGATCTCTGTAATTCTTTCAACTGGAACAGAAGGTTCAACGAACACAAGAACTGCATATTTTTAATGAATCATACTTGTGAGGGTCAGATTGTTCTGGCTGTTTCATAATCAAGAAAATACAGATTTCTAGAAATACTATGGTTGATAGGAGAATTGCCATCTTCTGCCAGAATGCTGCTCGTGGAAATCCTGTGCTCCCTAAAGTAACAGGAAGATAGGCTGTACATACTTTGCAAGTGTACAGCACAAGGAAAAGAGTTAAGATGTGGAATAGTTTCCTGTATACTTTAAGGAGCTCGAAGGAAAAAAAAAAAAAAAAGAAAAAAAAACAGGACATCTAAATCATCAATTTGTACTCAGTTCAGTTCACAAACAAGATCAGAGTGACAAACACATTTCCATTTCAGCCTTGCTCAGATAGGGATATTGGTCCATTCTTCTGAAAATTCATTTTAAAATTAAACATTAGAATAGCTAGGTTCTGGTAAATGGTGAAGACTTACTCTTTAAACTGTATGTCTTGATAGAAAAAATGTTAGATATAATGTATATAATATATAGATTTTTCTTGATAGAAAAACAGAAATAACAGTAAACGCACTATTTTAGAAAGAAGTAAACACCAGGAATGTTAGCTATAGTCACTGCTGAAATACCAGGAATACTGAAAGCAATAAAAACTAAACTGAAAGAAATTGAGTAAAGTTGAAAAAAGTATTTATTTGTTCTTCATTTGTTATCTAATTCACTTTCCAATCCAAATAAAAAAGATTTCTGATGTAATAGATCCCAAATATTCTTTTTAAACTACTCAAAGGCCGTATATTAGACTTGGTATAAAATAACTACATCATTTCCTGTGATCTACAGATCAAACCTTGGTGATAAAAACCTTCAACTTCTGATAGAAAGGAAAATATGCATCTGCCTGCCCTGAAGCCAAATTTCTTTCTTCTCTACAGATGAATCAGTTTTCCTTCTATCCTTTGGAATGCTACTAACATTAGTTAGTGCCTCTCCAGTGGCTGCTGCAATTAGAGCTCCAGATTCTGCAGATGACTATGCTTATTTGTTTTTTTAATCATCTAGCTAGCCTTAATATTAAAGGCAGAAAGCAGTGCTCAGAAAATCTCAACTACTTCTAAGAGTATCCTTGCAATTTCAAAGCTATATCAAAAGAATTCCTTCTTTTCTTTCCTATGCTATTTGGCAGCCCAAGAGATGTACTTAGGTTTTGAGTTTCTTATTTCATTTTCCACTTATCCACACTGAACAGTCTTTACCAGAAAGATTATGTTCTGGTTTTATTATTCTCATCTCAAATCTATCTAAGCCTTTTTTCTTCCTTTTTTTTTTTTTTTTTTTTTTTTCTTATTTTGGAGATCAGTTTTGATTTCTGCTGTCTGTAACAAGACATTAGTAACTATTGTGACATGGTTTCCAGTTCACTGTCACTATAAGAGAGTTTGAACATACCAACACTTGCTTTTTCCCCATCTGATGTAAAGTGTCACAGTCCATGCAACTTTCTGCCATCCATTCACAGCAAGACAGACCCTAACACATTTACAGTTTACAGCTGTGGTCTCAAAAGTAACTACATGGAACAAGAGTTAACTTCCCTTCTGAAAAATTTTCAACTTTTCCCCCCTAGAAAATTGTATTTATGTCTGCCAAAACTACTCCCAAGTAGGTGAGGGAAACCTACTGTTTTTACTAATACAAATCACAGTTCATTTGAATTCTACACACAGAAATCCAACAACATCCATTTGCTCAAGATGTTCATGTGCAGTCAGTCCTGTATTTTCCTATTTTCTTGTACTTCGTTACTTGTAAAAATAAAAACATTTTCATTAGGAATTCCCTCTAAGCTCGGCTAATTTAATCTCATACATTCAATGGAAACATGCTCATAAATTCATGTTAGACATTACGAGTTTATATCTCTATGACAGAACCTGATGGTTCTAGGAATGACTCAGCCTACACGGCCCACATCTAGAGACTCCATCCAGACTTTGCCATTTTGCTGAGGAAAGAGGAAGAGTTGGTAGCTGGTGTGTACATCCAAAAAATCAAAATCTATGCATTACAACTAAAAGTGGGCAGGTACCATTAGTTGATTTAAGTGAGAATTAATTACATGAAAACAAAAAAAAGGAAATTAGAAGGAGTTGGTTGCTCATTTTAGGAATACACAAACTTAAATATACTGATGATTAGGCATGTTATGACACCTTATGGGGCTGTGTTGAGCTATAGCTAAAAGTTTGATGTTTTAAAGCTTCTGTTTGGTTTGATGGCATGAAATACCATCATCCATTGGAAACCAAGCAAGAGAACTACTGAATTATTAATACTGTTCATCACCTTCAGGTGAAACAAAGAACTCATATTGTAAGCCTAGGGTGTCACCTTTTAGCCCAAAAAGTGATATACATTCTTTGTGCAGGTAGAATGTTAAGTTTGAGTCACAAAGCCTTTTTTTTGTGAGATTTTTTTTTCACCTACTGTAAGTTTTTCATGGTTTCTTTCCTGTATTAAAGTGCTTGCAACAGGGGAGAAACAGTATAACAGCAGTGAATTCTTCTGTTATACAAACATACATTAAAAATAAGAATCTTCACTACCTCTCATTAAGCTGAGTGTCTAAGCAAGGGCGTTTTACAGTCAGAAAAGCTGAACTGATAATGCCAGAACTCCAACTGTTTCAGGGATTTAGAGAAAGCTCTTAATATTTTATAATTCTATTTTAAGTTTTAGAAAGTATAACAACTAAGATGCAAATATTTGCTTCTTAATGGCCTAGAAAAATGCTGAGATAAAGAAATAAGGTTATACTACATATTGATCGTTGAAATAGCTATTTGATGCATTTAAAAGTATCTCCCCAACCAGTACTACGATATACAATGGCCAGTGTCATTATTGGAAAAACTGAGGTTTGAAACAGTTAACATGGGATGAAGACAAATTTGCTCCGTATGGCATTAAATCAGACTCACTTTAGTACAGGCAAATGCCATTTTCTCTTTTTCTAATGGGCAATTTTACATAGCAAGCTTTTTGGCATCTAATTCCAAGCAAAACCCAATGCATTGAATTTGGAAGGAGCTGAGGGTCTTTGCAGAAAAGACACCCAATACTCTGCAAGATCAAGTCCTCAAACAGGAACAAAACGCTTTAATTAAAGCTATTTCTTTAGCTCAGTGTTATTTCTAACTTATGAATTGCCAAAGGCATTGTTTTACTCATGTTTCGATGGAATACTCAGCACAGCATGAAATAGACGGCATCTCCTCTGTAGCAAAAGTGAAAGGTTGACTTCAGCCTAGGGCATCTTTTATTTTCTGTGAAAGCTTGGAGGTATAAACTGAAGCATGATAATTAAACCTTGAAGAAAAATGCAGTGACGTTATAACAACTGTTTTCATGCAATGTGATATATTCTGCAGTGATATCTTTAGTTTTCAAGATTAACTTGATAATTTCATTAATTTTTAAATGCAACATATTAAATGGGACATGCTGATAGCCAGTTAATCTTACTTAAAACTCCATGTGAAGGTGAAGGTTACTATTGACAAAAAAATGGGTATTTCATCTAATTCTTTTTCTTTAATAACTTTCAGTATTTACGTTTATCATACATGCCATATTGAAAAATAATTTTCATATTCTCCAGCACCCAAGGCAATGAAAATAACAAATGATGTAACAGAAGCGTGTAAAACGTGAGGCAGAAATACATCACCACCAAAATCTGCTGGTCTTGTTTAAGTGATGTACACATTTGTACTCACAAGTTTTACTTTTTTTTCCTTCCGTAAAAGCTATCAAGGCAGCAATCTCCTACTGAGGTGTGTCAGAACTAATGCAGCTGAATGTAGTTCACCGTAATTGAAAGTAATTCATGCTGTCACATTTACTGTAACGAGAGGTCACATCTCGAGGGCCATAAATGTTGTTCACATTAATCGTAACTGACACCTTCCTCCTCCTTCAGGGAAATTCAGCCATATTACATGGCTTAGTTCACATTCTTTTTAGGCATCTGAACTTCTTGATGTTTTCTGGGAGGAGGGAAGGTTGCCATTTGGTTTGAGGGGAAGCTGATTTTTTGTTTGTTTAGAAAAATGAGCAATAAATTGTGCCTTGTATGTTAACGGAGTCATCTCATACAGCAGAACATAATAAATACAATTGTATCATTCCTAAAAAATCCCTCAGATTACTAAAAATTACAATATAAAATTGCGTATTCTGGGAGCATAAACAGTCCCTAAATTACATACGCATACCGTGTTCAAAAGCAATAATTAAGAATGCAACATACTACACAACCATACCAAGTGATCTGCATGCATTAACCTTTTACTGCTAACAAAAGACAGTACAATTTTGGAATTCTAAGGTCACACAGTAAGCAATATATTTATTTTTGAACGTTAAAATCTGTATCAAGCATGTCTGGGATTAGCACCTTGACATACTTCAATCCCAATATTTATATTATGATACCATTTCCTTTCTGAAATATTAACTACTCTCTTTTTTACAGCACATCAGACTAAACTTTTGGTTTCCCATCTGACAGTGCTACGTGATTGGAGAAAGTTCTTGAAAGTACAGACTACATGTACCCCATGTATAATTAATACAGTTTACAGAAAGTGACAAGCTTTTAATCTGCGCACTTAATTTATCCTGGGAGCAGAGTTAAACTGTTAAAGATGCCAAAGTAAAAAGGGCATGCAGAAATGCACTGGAAATAGTAGGATGTGCTTGTTGACCACAGAATAACCTTCATTTTTTCGTTTTGTTTTTGTAACAGCATATAGTAAATAGCTGAAAATATAATAAAGAACGTTTTCCCTCCAGTATTTGTTACTCATTAATAATTACTAGGTAACATTTTAGAGTACTGTTTGGTGGGTTTCTGTTGCTATTTTTACAGGGTTTTTTGTTGTTGTTGTTTTCTGTTGTTGTTGCTCTTGTTTTACAGTATTTGATATATTTCACTACAGGAGAAACTCCAAGCAATATGACATCATTTAATTTTTGTGAGGCGAACTGCAATTGTCTCATTTTCTAAATAGCAGTAGCTGTAGAACTAAAAAATATTCCAATGACCCCAGCAGAAAACTTGTGCTGAAAGACATGGTCCTGCTCTGTTCATTAAAAATGGACTCCCCCCACCTCAAAACACACAAACAAACCACTATGATTTCAATTGAAATGAGAAGGCCTTATTACAGTTATTCTTGTTATTTTCAATTAATCTCAACTATCCTTATGCTTTTACCATCACTTCCAAAATCATCTATATTCTGCTCTGAAATGTATAAGCACTTCACACTGCCTATTTCCACTATCACATATTTCTAGGGGGCAATATCTACAGTACTCTGTAAGAAAGCTCTTGTGCCAAACACAGAATTAACACGAACAGAAATCTGCTTCTCTCTAAGAGGCACTTTCACCCGCATACCTCACTTGATTCCTAATTTCACATGTTGCCTTTAAATCTCTGTCTACATTGCCAAGATATTTTCCTTTAGGAAAAGAGCTAAAGAACTACAGTGAAACGAAGAGGGCTGCTCTGAAAGTAATGCTTCCTAATTTATTATGTTTATTATTCCTCCATGCTAAAAAGAATGGCAGCCATTGACATTCATCAACGCTTATGGAGACACAGCAGTGGATGTGAGCTCAGTGAGGGGCAAGTGGCTGGTTGCAGCAGCAACAGTGGGTCACCTGTCCTGATGCAGATGTTTATGAGCACAGCATGCAGGCTCTTTTCAACACTGATGAAAATGTGCAGCTAATGGTGGTGACTATGCTGAAAAATAGTGTTTTGTAGCTGAGAATCTGCTCTCTCAAATAGTGTTATTGTGCTCTTTGTATCAGTTGTGGAAATCAGTAGGAGGCATTACTTTTGGAGAGACATCTGTATGTTCCAACAAATCATCATTGCTATTACTGTCTCATTAGTACATATCATATATATAATTAAATACTAACTAATGTGATTTTTACTTTACAAAGACCATCCTTATTGTTTTATTAAATTTAAGCCAAGAAGTAAAAACTGCATTTGGACAATAAAAAGCTTTGTATTATTGAAGAGATTACAGCTATTTGAACCAGGTGATTTAGTAGCTTAGTACTCTGGGTAATTCAGCAAGCCAGCATTCACCAGTTCCAAAGGCTCTGCTGAGAATCAAAGCCATCACCAGTTAACAGCCCTTAGTAATTAATATCAATATTATAACAGTATTTTATATGTTTGCAGATGTTCTAAAGCTTATTTTTGTTCAACAGTAGTAAAAAAGAAAGTAAGAAGTCTAGCACCTTATTGCATTTTAGGATGGATCAAGAGATACTTTATTAACATGTCGATAAACTCATCAGATTTGCCTATTTTCAGTTTTATTTCTTGATCCTTCACTGAACTCTCTTCCAGCACAGCTGGCAGCATTTAGATATGTGAATTTGTCCCACTTTGGGGGGCCCACTCTTCCAAACATGAAAGTCCTCTTCACTCCTTCTGGAAGTTCACTCCTGTAGTTCACCCCACTGGTGCTTAGAAAGCTCTCTACTCTCTAATATAATTTTACTCACAGCCAGTAGATCACCAACTGTTCTTGAGCCGACATTATAGTTTAGCTTAAGCAGCTTTTCTCTCTCCCTCATATTTCCCCCTGAAATTCTCTCCCATTCTTCAATTTTCCCAACTGAGAAATGTCAAGCTGTTATAGTTCACTCTTCCTTCCAAAATCATCCTATTATCTTTTCTCTGCACCTACTTATCGGAATTAATTGATCCACAAGAGGAGGATGAATTTTCCCTCCATCAGAAAGCAATTTTGACAGTTGAGAGTATGCACATAAATCTGTTACGTAATTTAAAAACATACATTTATTTACACGTCTCTATTTCAGTGAATACCTCTAAGCTGCCTCCCTTCAAATCCTTGCTTTACGGCTAAAATTGTCCCCACTTGAACTCTATCAAAGAATCAGCACTAGTATTTTCAATCACATTCCATCAATATTTCTTACCCTATTATTTGTGAAACAGGTTTACATTTCTGCTGGAGCATCTGAACTGTTTTTCCTCTCCATGCAAACATACAGAGCTTCACAACACTTCACCTGTGGGTGTCCTCGTGTGGGTGTCCTTAAAACATATGTGAATTTTCTTAGAAAAGGATTATTCTGTTCACTTTGCCTGAAGCTGTCTTTTCCCATGTTACATAAGCCTTGATGATGTCTGCACTGTTGTGTAGACACCACGTCTGGAGTTAGACAACAGACTCTTTTAAGTCAAAAGGAGGAGGACAGAATCCAGAACTTGGAAAGCATCCAGTGACACTTGGTAGTAATAATGCTTTGTTTAGACGAGATGTTGGACAAACACAAAGCTTTCTTACTGCTGTTGCAAAATATGGTTAGATCAGATATTTTGGTAACGTCCTTGTCAGTTAGAGACTGTGGTAGCAATAAGAAAAGCACAAAGAAGTTAGCCAGGCAATCAGCCCCTAGAACTATTGAAAAATTCCACATTTCTGTAAAAGGGCAGAATGACTTTTTAATGCTGTGCTTTGTAGTTTTTCTATCTACTGAATGAGAGTATCCTTTTATTATAGCTTGCTTTCCCAAAAGATTATAAAAGAACTACAGACAGGGCCATGCTGATACTACTTCACCAAACCAAGAGAAGATAACTTGAAAATTAGACTATAGATTATTGAAAATATTACCTCACCTCTAACAACCAAGAACACTGCAGGATTTAATGTTTTATGCCTCAGTTAGGTTTCAGTTCATTACATAAGCAAGTGCAGTGCAAACATGTTATCAAGTGACGGGATTAACTGCCAAAGAGCAGCGCTCAGATGCCATCCATTCTCCCCTCCAGAAAAGCGAATGGATCTCAAGAAAAGCCCAAGCTAGGATAACACAGCTGAGCTTCCAGGTAACCCAGAGCATTTTCCAGAGCCTGCAGCCTCACACCAGCTGCTGGCTGTGTAGAACACTTTGTTGAAAGGCCTGAGAAAGTGCACGTCAGGTAAAGCCTGAAGAAGTTAGGCAGCAAAACATTACTGCAGTGATGGCACAACATGAGCACTGAAATTCATTAGATACACTGCGCTGTCTTCAAGACAGCAACTGATACCAAGCTTGCTTATCACCCTGTGTGTGAAATTCACAAATTCGACAAAAAAAATCCATGGAAAGTAAGCTGTAAGTGTAGCAAGGAAAGAAAATTCACCATGCTTACATGCACTGCATTCTCCCATCTTTCTAAATTACTGTGTTTGCTCCCAAATAGAGAGGACAGACTTTGCATTCACTTTGCTCTTTATTACTTCAGATTGTCTAGCAAAACAGCTTTCTACCTCTAAACTACTGCTAAGCTTTAATCATGTGTAAATTGCTCTGAAAGTAATGCCTACTACTTATTCCCACGGAAATTACAACAGACACAAAGAGCACAATAACATTATTTGACAGAGCAAAATCTCAGCTACAGAACACAACTTTTCAGCAGTCACCACCTTTAGCTGTGCATTTTCACCAGCAACGGGCAGCAGGTTGCATGGCACGCTTGTAAACATCCACACCAGCAAAGGCGTCTCTGATGTCACTGCTGAAAAGCACCACCCGCCACTTCACGGTGCCAACATGCACTGTTTGGTCTCTAGAAATGTGCTTTTCTCTCAAGCTAGCTAGCTTTACATCCCCCCTTTCTGTTCTCTAATAAAACCTCTGACTGCATTGCATACCAGTTATGACAGCTAGATGGTTTGACAGCACAATAAAACCTCATACTGGCTCAAAATAGTATGATTAATTACAGCTTACTGGCTGCTTATGGTCTCTATTCCAGTATCTAAGAATCATGTGGAATCTCCTCCTACAGCTAGCATATAGAGAGCAGTGATGGAACTAAGCCCTGTAAAATAAAAGCAAGAATCTGGCCTCCATGAACAAAGTTTGTGTAAGAAATGATCAGCAGAGGACTGATAAACTTTAAAACAAAACTGAAAAGCAAGTTATAACAGGATATAAACTTTAATACATCAATCACTTGTTCACTTGTTGTGTTTAGGTTCACAGTGATTTAAAGTGGATTCTTGGAATATTCTTCCGTTGCCTACAATACAATGAATTAGTTCACATGCAGTTCCTAGCATGTGTGTGGCCACACCATAAACAGCTAGATAAACTTCTTAGCTTCAACAGCAAAAAAAGCTGATACACATCAACTTTTTCCTTGACTGAACTGGGGATGTTATTTTCTATTAGCAAATATTACTAATATTTGCATATTATAATACATACTAAAATTTTTACGGGAAAGTCTGCCCTGAGTTCTAGATTACATGACAGGAATCTTACGGTCCTTACAGTGTGCCCACTTGAAAAATGTCAGTGTATCAATTTTATGAAAATTCGTTCAAGTTCTATAGACTTTATTCTAATATCTGTCTTCAATCCCTTGCCCAACCAGATTAAATTCTAAGTAGATAGAGCAAATGATGTACATGAGGTTCACAATGAAACATCAGACAACTTCTGATGAAGCCTGTTGGGATAGCATCTTTTTGTAGATAAAGTGCAGTCTGCCTGAAACAATAAATTCACTTTCTATAAAGAATGCAGATGGTCTGATACCAGTGATAAATGTTGTACAAACTTCACATGTAAGATGTAAGCAAGCAGCTATTCTGTTCATCTGATATGAAAGACATTTACCATTTAAAGTTAATTTGCAAGAGAATATCTGTTAGTGTGACATCATATGACAAATATTTTAGTGTGCTCTTACATTTTTATGCCAGCTTTCTTCAATTTAGCAACAGCAGTGCTTTTACAATAAGCCATGAAATCATGCCAACATTTAAAAATGCATGGGTTAAGACTTGATCCCCGAACACCCAAAGGTCAGCTACACAGATACAACACACACTGAAAAGACCAGGTCCTCAAATTTCTTTTTGCATGCATCCATTCTAAAATTACACAGTACAAAAATTAAATGAAAAATAAAAACATCACAACCAAGCACAGCATTCCAACTACCAAAATGCTGTATGCCCTGCACAGAACTTCTAGAGATGCCTCAGTATTTTGCCACTTGACAACTGCACTGAACGTTACATTTCTTCTACTGACAGAAGCAATTCCTGAAAGCAAAACCACAGCAATTCGTTGCTAATCAAACTGCCCAACACCAAAATCCAAATGGAAAACCATTTCCCTGCGAAACTCAAAGATGTAGAAGAAAGAAATGAGTTCTACAGCAGTGTTTACAGAGGATTGAAACAGATGTCTTAATTCATTAGTTCATTGAACCACTAGGAATATGCAGAAATATTCTTTGAGATGTTGCAGCTCTTTTAAATACACTTTTGTTATCATATTAGAGAATATTTTGCTATCATTTAGCACATATTCATTCAAAACCTCAGAAAGCTGCAACTAGAAAGTCTGAGTCAAAAAGTCCCACAGTTTGCTGGAATGTATTTGCCTCATCAGCCTTGTGGCCTTCTGTGATGGCATATCTACACCACCAATGGACAAGGGAAGAGTCTAAAGTCATTTATCTGGACTTCAGTAAGGCTTTTGACACAGAATCCCACAACATTCTTCTCACCAAATTGGAAAGATATGGATTAGATGGGTGGACTGCTCGATGGATGAGGACCTGGTTATGAGGTCATACCCAGAGAGCGATGGTCAATGGCTCAATGTCTGGATGGAAATCAGTGACAAGTGGTGAGCTTCAGGGGTCAGTACTGGGACCAGCACTCTTCAATATCTTCATCCATGATGTCGACAGTGAGATCGAGTGCACCCTCAGCAGTTTATAGACAACACCAAGCTGTGGGATGCTGTTGAAACGATCCAGACAGGCTCCAGCAGTGAGCCCAGAAGAACCTCTTGAGGTTCAGCAAAGCCAAGTGCAAGGTCTGGTTCCTTGATCATGGCAATCTTCACTACCAGTACAAGAAGCTGAGGGTGTAAGGATGGAGCACAGCCCCACCAAAAAAGACATGGGGATACTGGCGGATGGCAGCTGGACATGAGCCAGCAATGTGCCCTCACAGCCCAGAAAGCCATCTGTATCCTGGATTGCATCAAAAGAAATGTGGCCAGCAGGGAGAGGGAGGTGATCCTGCCCCTCTTGTGAGGGTGAGACCTCATCCTGAGTCCAGATGTAGAGTCCTCAGTACAGGAGTGACATGGATCTGTTGGAGTGCTTCCAGAGCAGGGCCACAGAATTGATTCAAGGGATCGTATACCACCCCTGCAAGGGCAGGCTGAGAGAGCTGGGACTGTTCAACCTGAAGAAGGCTCTGGGGAGAGCAGACTTTCAGTATATAAAGGGGGCTGTAAGAAGGAAGGGGACAGACTCTTTAGCAGGATTTGTTGTGACAGGACAAGGGGAAGTAGTTTCAAACTAAAAGGAAGAAGATTTAGATTGGATATAAGGAAGAAGTTTTTTTACAATAAGGGTGGTGAGGCACTGGCACAGGTTGCCCAGAGAGATGGTGCCCTGTTCCTGGAGACATTTGAGGTCAGGCTAGAGCAGGTTCTGAGCACCTGATGGAGCTGTAGGTGTCCCTGTTCATTGCAGGGGAGTTGGACTAGACGACCTTCAAGGGTCCCTTCCAACACAAACATTTATATTGTTACAATTGTAGATTGTACGATTCTATGATTCTATTCTTCTCCTAAATTTCTGCTCAAAGAATTCAAAACTGCAATGAGTCTGAAGGCTGACTGTAAGGTCACAGCATGTCTGTGTTCATTTATCCAGTACTAAAGGTTATGATTCATATCAGACATGCCCATGACGACATATTTCTTCAATTATTCACAGCACATAATATAGAGTTTATAGAAGTTTTTGACAGCTCCCTAATCCAGCGTAAGACCTAATAGGCCAAAGAGACCACACCTGCCCTGCAGAAGTCTGTCAGTGAAAAGCTGATCTGCTGAAAAAAGATTTAGCAAACTTGAAAGAGCTAAGTGGATTTACATGAGTTCAGAATGCCACACCATGTGCCTATGGCATTTGTATTTAGTACTTCCAGTCTCTAAGCCAGACTGAACAGTTTAGTTTTAATGAAGTTTGACCTGAAAGGCTAGGTTTCCCACAGTTCCTTGTTCTAAATACTGCTCTGGTTTTAGGTCTGTTCTGCAACCTCTCTGCAGAATAAGGCATGCAAGCAAGTTCACTGATGAACCATTTTTTCACCCAACTATATATGCTTATGAAGGCAAAACCATTTCAGCATTTCAGGAGAAAAACTACTGGGCACACATTGCTGCAGTTAATTAGAAGAAGTTGATAAACTATGCAGAGGGACAGTGCATTGAAGGGTGA
Organism: Meleagris gallopavo; assembly: GCF_905368555.1. Taxonomy (NCBI): domain Eukaryota; kingdom Metazoa; phylum Chordata; class Aves; order Galliformes; family Phasianidae; genus Meleagris; species Meleagris gallopavo. The sequence goes on along the minus strand of NC_139417.1, from coordinate 6,911,167 downwards.
TAGCAATACTCAAGCAACACTGGAACTGAAAACTGTTCAACAAGTTAAAACCTTACATGTCTTATCTGCCAGTAAAATTTTTTCAAAAAATTGTGTTTTAGAAGAGTCTAAATAAAAATAATAAAGTGGCACAGGAAGCTAAATGAAGATTTATCATCTGGCAGGAAAATTCTTACAGTATCAAGAGTCAGAGCCTTTCAGTAACTTCAGCAGAGGTAGATAAGAAAACAAAGTTAGCATGATGCCAGATTTCTTCTTGCAAGAACTTGAAGAAGGATCCACAGAAGTTACCAACAGAGGCAATAAAACTTTAAAACCAAGGAGAAATCATTATTACCTGATTCCTCATATAACAAAAGCATAGACTGGTTTTGCCTCTCAGCAGACTGAAACGATGACTACCAGAAGCTCAGGAAGGTTTTTAATCTTTAATTTATGGCTACAAAACAGATGTATTCAGCTCAGTGAATAAAAGCTTCCACTTTCCTTCAGGATGAAAAGCAGTGCCATTCAATCAATGCAGAGGAAAAAAAAAAAAAAAAAATCACCCTTGAATGAAGACATCCCCTTTAATAAATTGCAGCTAATAACTCCAGTCTGCCTTCAAAACACCTCTATGTTCTCTGCTCCTCCTTAGCTGAGACTCTAAGTAAACCTGTCGGAGGAAAACCAGAACACATGAAACAGCTTATGAGCATTTGTAGTGAATACTCAAGCCTTCCTGTCATTCATGGAAGAGCAGGGTCTGAAGCTCTGACAGGTCTCCAAAAGAACTTCATATACGATTTTAAGATGGCCGTTTACCTTGGCCCAGATCAAGTAGGATAGTGGTCAAATGGCATCCCATCTGCATTTCTAGAATAGTCAGTACAGAGCATGTAGGGCATGTATTTAGCACTGCAACAGTCTGACAGTGCTTTTCTATACTGCTTATTTAAAACTTTCTCCTTACATCCCGTCAGAATTTATATACACAGCTTAAGTTTCCAGCACTAAGACGTGTAGGATCAATGCATCAGAGAGGTTTAGGATTTGGAACAAAAAAAAAAATATTAATACAGTCCAAGTGCCACGGGGCCTATCCAAAACTCTTTCAGTTCTATTATTCATAGGTTTTGATGCAAGATATCCTTAAATCTTCTAAATCAGATTATTCTTAAAATAAACAAAATATAATAAACCATTTTTAAAACTGGAATGAATGACAAGTACGAGATTAGCATATGGTTGAATGTTAAAGTGAGGGTGATGCATTAAGGTTACAGAGGATACAAGCAAGGATATAATAATGACTTGCAAAATAAAATGTAAAGAATGAATACAGTTAACAACTATGTCAGCCTACACAGAATGAAGTTTAGAAAAACTGAGCAAGTCTACCATGATTTCAGACAGTAATTCACACTAGGCAAAGCGATGTGATCTAATGCATAATGGGAACAAACTGGATTAGCACCAACTGTACAGCAACGAAATTGCCAAGAGCTCAAAGAAAGAAAAAGAAAAAAAAAAAAAACTTCTACATTGCTGTCAGAGATTAAGATTTGCCTTGGGACTTCAGAGTTTGTTTCAGTAACTGGAGGGAAAGTGAAATATTAGCAGCTTTACATTTCTAAAAAAATCAACTTTGGATGATGGAAAAAGAACAGTATTTTTAGGAAATCTTTGCACAATGTTTTTAAGAGAACATTTTCATAGCCAGGGAAAGCAAAAAAATAAAAAATAAAAAAAAAAATAAAACATGATTTTGACCAAGTTTTCTATAAATTGAGTTTCTTTTTTTCCTCTTCAAAACTCCCTCAGGCTGTCTCTGCTCCTACAGGTGTATCTGTCAATTTTTGAAAACAATTTTATTCAACCTTCTGGTGCACAAAGCTGATCAAAAGCTCCACTTTCTCCAAACATAGAGCTCTTTATTTCACATTCACTAAAATTGCACTAGATTAATTACAACTGCACTAAAATTATTTAAAAAAATAAAGTGTCACATAATGCACAATCTCATTCCAAACAAATTCTGCACAAGAGTATTTTGCTGTAACAAGCTCTGGAACATATGATTATTCCATCATCTATTACTAGTGCAAAAAAAAAAAAAAATAATAATAATAATAATAATAATAATAATAACAGCAGCTTGGTTGAATTTCCTGAATTTCTTTACACTGAGCAACACCTCTGAGCAACTGTTAGATTCACGCCAAGAAGACAGAAAAGGGGAGTTTAAGAATGCAAAGCCAAATTAATTTAAACTGCTTATACTCGTATATCAATATTCATGTCAAATGGACTGAATAAAGTACAGTTATTGTATAGTAGTTAGCATGATTTAGGTTGTATGAAATGCTTTGGCTAGTGAATTCTATTTTATTCATCTTTACCACAACTTCATAAAGTTCTTCTTGCTATATCTACTTAAAAAAAATAGTAATTAATACAACCTTTAATGCAGTGATTTTCACTGAAACAGATGACTGCACTGACTGCATATCAGGGATTTGAAAATACAAACACAAAATTCAAAATGTACAGACTTGCATCAGTTCATACCCCCTCACCACTACAATATCATCACCTTTCCTATGGTTTTTATCCACATGCCAAAGCACGAATAACCAGAAAGATCTGCTCCCATACATGATCAGAACACCTAACGGATTGGTGGAATGAAACAAGAAAATCACAGGAGGCTTCGCCCAGCTGTGGGGTCTGTAGAAAAATATGGAAATGACCTGTCTCCAGAAATTCTATCTAACATGTTTTAAAACTTGTTACGTTTTAAGCTAAGCAGCAGACTAACACAGTACGTGTAGAGCCCCTTCCGCACCCACAGACCTCTCTTCTCACACATCAGGGTGCTTAATTCCCTCTTTACATCCACAGAATAACTTCCCTACCCAGAATACTGTCAGGGTTTTAAAGAGTCACCAGCCTCCAACTATTTATTGTTGACTACAGACTTCAGCTTGCTCAAAGAAAAGTAACACATTTTCCACTGTGATCACAGTCCCTTCTAAGGAGATGATTGAGAACATGATGGAATCCTAAAATATTTAACAAGAATGTATTTTAGAAGCCGCCGCTGCTGACAACTTTACTATTTCTGTGAGCATGTTTTACAGTATGACTTCCTTCCAATTTCTAAATGCTACTACCTTATTTGGGAATACTGAGATCAAAATCTTAAACAGGAAAAAAAGCTCATAAATTGAGCGGAATGGAAGTCAGCAGGTACATGTTGAATATCCTTCCACTACTTTTTAAGGAGACAACCTTTAACTTACAGTATGATGACAAAGGTGAAGTAAAAGCTCCACCCTCTGAATACCGTTGGAAGTTAGTGTAAGACAAAGCTTGAAAAAGCACCCAAAGCCAATGCACTACACTGGTAGTGCAGAGGAGTAAGACCTGAACTAATATTTCATTTCTGTACATACACCTGGTGCATGTCACAAACAATGACAGTAGTCATATCAAGAAAGTACACGTGCACCTGAAACCAAACAGTGATTTGATATGTCTTTAGATTTCATTTCTTAGGTTTGACTCTCCTGTCTTTGATCACACTCAGTAATAATTTGACCTAGGAAATCCTATTCATTTCACAGAGGCCCATCATGTGGGAACACTATTTAGTCTATGCCTTATAACACCTCCAGAGCAGGGCCTTACTGTTTCCTCTGTCAACATGCACGGATGAATTTCCTTCCAGTACTGCGTAAGAATATAAATATTTACTAAAAATAGTTCAGCATGAGGATGAGTCACATCATGTCCTTGGAGGCTAATTAAAAGTGGAGTCATTCCGATCAAGCAGTACAATAACCAGCTAATAATCAATACAAAGCTAATCAAACAAAGAGAATTACAGGCTGAGTAAGTGCTATCCTTCTAATGCAAGAATGGCTGAATCATACCCTATATTTTAAAAGGTCTCACTGCATACATAAATAATTCCACTACTTATAATGAGTTATGCATGATAACAAGGTTTGAAATAATGGTTTTCTTTTCTGGAAGTAAATGAGAATATGTGTGGAACATTAACTTAATGAAATTTTGCTGAAGAACCCACTCATCACAGGCCACTCACGATGCATTATGAACTGAAAAAAACTTGGCAGAAGTTTGGTGAGCAATGGTCAGTTCTTGGCAGAATTATTTGGTTTTGACCTTGGCTTAGGCTAGTTAGGAAGATATTTTGTGCTTAAGGTTCAGGAATAATCATAACAGCAGAATTATTCCAAATCATAAGTCTCTCCACTTAATACCATGTCCCCCAAGAAACTGGTTAGACACCGTCCGCTGGAGGTAGAGAGAAACCGGCACAGCACTCCTCCTCTAAAGGAAGGCCATTATTTACTTATTTAATTAACTGTTCAGTCAAACAGAAGATCAGACCAAAGCTTCTGGGAACCACGAGGACAGTAAGAATATCTATAAGGTGACTCTATTTGCCTTTTATTCTGCCACAAGCCTAGCAAGCAAATATTGATTTTTGATTTTTTATTGTCTAAAAAGAACTTATTGCAGCTAACCTAATGAGTAACATTTCTATTTCCAGGCAAATTTTCAAAAGAATATGTTGAATTTGTAGTGCTTCTATTTCAGACACTAAAAAGCAACCGATACCTTTGACAAAAGTCGTCTTATTCACAGGAATACTGCCTGCTCCTCTGGTGTATAAACAAATTACAGGTGCTTCAAGAAACATGGCTACACAAAAACGTAATTTTAGAATGCTACATAAAAGGTTCTTAATGAGTCTCACAACCTAGCCACTGCTGAGAGCCTTGCAGACCAACATGCTTCATTTTGGAGGATCTGCTCCAACACAACCACCATGCTGAGGAACAAAAGGATCACCAAAGTCTAACCAAAATTTCCAAGAACAAATCAAAATATAAATTCCACTTGAAAATCATTTCAAGTATGTTTCTTCAGATGAAACACTTCCTTATTTGAAGTGGAGCAGACACGCAAGGGATATTTACAGGGAGCTCAATGGAAATATAAATGGTTTCCCAGACATTTTCCGTTATTCATAATACATAAAATCAGAAAAATAGCAGTGTCTGTGATCAAGAAAATGAGAAAAGATTTGTCAAAAATTTTAAGCATATGCTATCACTCATTAAACCATAGTATCCATACTACAAAATATTTTCAAACCATTCAACGGCAACAAAGAACTGTCCAGAGCCAATTCTGTTGCTGTGAACTCAGTATGATAAATGGTTAACATTTTCTGCAGATCATAATTTTCTTTCATTATTCATGCCAACAAAGTTCTCAGCAACCTCAGTTTAAATGAAGATTCAGAACAAATAGGAGAAAAACAGAAGGCTGTACAGTTGCCACGGGTTGTGGGTTGTGTGCTCATTAGCTTCAGTGAAGCTAAGATTTATTACATACGGCTCTGCACCACTAGTCAAGTGAATATTTAGTGTAAATTAGCCAAACTTCATTCTCATCAGTATGTATTCATACACTGTATGTCTGTGCACATTTATATTTGAATTCCCATCCTGATACTTAAGTTCCTACAGAATCTATTTTATTAGTTCAAAGCAGTTCCAATTTTAATTATAAATATTTGTTATTCTCTACGCATGTAACTTATGACACTGCTCATAAAATAAGTCAAGATAAAACCTGAGACAATGTTCCTATATCAGATCAATCTGACAGAGAGCACAGAGATCTAATATTTAATCTTATCGTCTGGCAAGAATAGGCTTACCTTTGCTTTAGTTGTTTTATGCAAGCAAAAAGAGTCAGTACTACAGTATTAAAAATTGCCAATCCAGGCACAGAATTTTTTCTGCTCAGCTAGTGCAAAAGATATCTATACTGCTGCCTACAAAACCAAATGTGAAGGAGTTAAATAAGGCTAAATGAACATTCTTGAGCACTGAAGCTTTAAGTTACTTTTCTTGTAAAAATCTCATAGTGAATTTGGTTAACAGTGCTTCAGAGAATATTTGATGCACATTACTTTTATGGATCTCTTCTCTCAATTTAAATCCATGCAACATTAGTTTAAAAAAAAAAAAAAAAAAAAAACAAGTTTCCAGGGCATGTGACTACTGCACTCATTGTCCTTTACATACCTGCAAGGAAAATTAACAAAGTAAATGCTGAAGGAGAAATGCAAATAACTTAGGGCAGAATATGTTTAGATTACCTTTGTTTCACAGTACCAGTAGATAAAACAATTTTAGTCATCTCTTTCTAAAAGACATTTTATATAAAAGACTTACATGATGTTCTATCAACTTCTTAACTACTTTTAGAATACACAGAAACATTGAGCTGCAAGAGTTCCAAAAGCCAGTTTTTCAAGAGCATACAGAAGTCAGAAAAATACTGTTCCATAACTGGAAGTGGCATGAGTTATGAATAATCTTTCATCTAGGATAGCAACCTACCACCCTTTTTCTCAGATGAAAGATTATTAACAGTTCTCACTTGTACTGTGCTTTCTTCATCAGAAGCCTACATGGTGCCGTAAGCCCTAGATGGAATTATTACTTCTGTTTAACATAAAAATCTGTTTTCTCCCCTTTGTGCTTGGAACAGGATTCCTAATTTTGTACTTTCAGACAAAGACTACTGCAGAAGGGATGACAATTCCAAATATTTATGACCTGCCCAGTCAGCTCCATTCCCAGAAGGGTTCCAGGCAGTCACCTGTGCTACATCTTAATTGACCAAAACCATTCATCCCTGCACATTCAGATCTTTGCAATTGTGACAAATGAGTTTGGTTTTCACCACAAAATACTCTTTCAACCTATACTAGCCTGTGATTAAAATAGGATAATCAAGCTCCTGGTAACTCACTTGCAAAGCCATCTGCAAAAATAGTAGTAGTAATAGTAAATTTTATTGAAAGTAATCTGAAGTGGTGCAACAGCTGCTATCTTGAAACTCCTCAAACTTCCTATAGAGATGTTCATGTGCCATGCAGAAATGCAACCACTTCCTTTTATTTACCCTACTCAATCTCTCATGCTTTGGATCTCTATCAGAATTTTTATAGTATTAGGTGCGAAGACAGAACTTGTATTTCAAGTTGCAACGTGTATTGATTTTGAGTTCACAGCTGTACACTGCAATTAATTATGCTCATACACAAGATTAGTAACTTAAAGGAGTGAATTTCATTGTTTTGTGCATTTTATGAGCTTACCAAAATAAGATTTAGCTCCTCAGAAAGTTAACCTGACCAAAATGTCAAAAAAGAAGAAATTAACTTCAAGAAAAAAAATGTTTTCAGCAGCTCTGTCTCCATACTAGCCTGGTAAATGTTCTTTTCTTCCTGTCTACTCTTATTTTTAACACTGTGATTTTTGTAATGGAACAGAACTTTTTATGTGGTCTCTTGTACTCAAAACCACAACTTCCATCTCCTGGCAAGACGCAGCACTTAAAATGATGTAAATCATGGCCACTTGAACATGGCTTTCTTTGTACACAGTCAGCAAAAATTGTGCAGATGGTCATAATACTGGAACGTGTTATTTTAAAGAAATCCCAATAATAATAAGCTCTTCTGTTCTCTGTCCATTCAAAATTTCAACACAAGAAAAAGCAAGCAGAATCTGATGAATAAAATGTAAGTGCACATAAGAACATGTGGTTTATTTCTCATACTGTTCTCTATCTTTTGTTAGTCAACATTTGAAAAATTAATCCCACAAGCAGCAGCAGATACGGAAATTGTCTTTTCTTATCATCTTATGTACATTTTAGTTCCTTTTTAAAATGAGCAATCTATTTACTTTATTATCCTGACATTAAACAGTTGTGACTGTTCCCAACTTTAATTTAGAACAATACTGCAGTGCCACTGGGAAAGTATATAATAATTCCGCTGCTTTGAAATTGTTAATTGTGTGTTCAAATAAGGAATCTGAGCTCAAGATCTAAGAGTAAACTTAGTAAATATTCCATTATTCTCAGGGCTAATCTTAGGATTTCTCTGAAGTAAAAAAGTCAAGATTATTGCCTTAAATCAGCCATGACAGATAGCTGCACCACCTCTTAGCCTTCTGCTAACAGCACCACTTCTTACTCTAAAACCTATCTTGAAAGTGAGAAAAGGTAGTGTGGATAAGTGAGGCTCCACTGAACCTTAGTAGTTTGTTCCAGGTTAATGTTTAAATGGATCTGTTAACGAGAAAACAGTTTTATCATTGCATTTTCACTGTAGTTCTTGATAATATCTCCCTCAGATAGTTCTAAGAGCATGTACTCCACAAGGATGTGCCTACAGACCTGAGGAAATAGGACGCAGTAAAAGAATGAGAGATGGCATTTTCTTCTGCAGCGTACATCTTTGGAACAACCATTACAATCCAGCTCAATGCCCATTCCTATGAGACCAGCTGTGTTTAGAGGTGTTCTATAGATTGTACCAACACACAGCCTCTGCACAATCTCTAATTTCCTAGGCCTTCCAACTGATTAAAACAACATATTACAGTTATTTATCAAGTAAATTACCCCCTACTTATTCTTGCCTTCAACATACAACTGAATGTTACAGAAGGTTATTGAAATGCTACTCGTTTTATTTTCCTTCTGAAACAATTTCATTTCTACTCAAAATTCTCCCCAGGGAGCCTAGAAGTTCTACATCCTCTTTTTGCTTTTTGAAATTAGAAAAATTGCTTTTCATGTCTTTATAACTAAAAACAACCAAAATTATTTTTTTTTATTTTGGTTTGTTGACAACGTCAATACAACATTGGGGTAGGACTCAATGACCTCCAGAGGTCCTTTGCAATCCCTACAATTCCATGACTATGTGCCTCCAAGTCAAATCAATCCCAAAAAATTAATTTTGCAGTGTAAATAATTTAGTTTTAGTGAAATAAAATGGCCCTTAGTTTTTCACCAAGTGAGTTTTCAAGCAGCGTATTACCAAAATCTAAAGACAAACAGCAAACAAAATCAAAAGGTTCGCACTTCAATTAAATATACATACAGTAACATACAGAATTCTGACCAATACTGACTTTATTTAGACCGATTTCTTTCCAAGGCCACAGTCTTGTTCACTGCATGATCCTATCCTTACTCTAAACCACTATGTAATTTACTACATCCTTCTTAGGTAAATTACTGCCACCTGATCCAAGAATCTCACTTCTTTATTAAGTTATTTTATGCACCTTTATGTACCACAAGGAGACTAGAGAATTTACAGAAATCAACTAACAGAGTAGTCCAAGCTTTTTGGAGGGAAGACTTTACTTTACTCCACTACAAAAAGAGTTTGGATGATTCTCAGTGACAAAATTCCAAATTCACTATCTCATTTTGCAACTAGGGGTACACAGCTGCAGCCAAAGCAATTTCCACAGGTTCCTCATAACCATCTCTTTAGAGGAACATCTTAGAAGATTCAAGTTTTCAATCAAAGCATTTAAATTAAAAATAAAGATCTTGACCTTATATTTAGTAAACATTTAAGGAGGAAATAATCTGACGTAACATCAGAACAACAAATTTATTTTTTTAGGTTTACTGTTTACTAATTGTTAAGGCTTGCTACTGAGCCATGTACAAACCCATTTTACTGGCAGCAAAAACAGACCCTGGTGACAATTTCACAGCAGAGAAAAAAAAAGACACATACTACATTAAGCTCTGGTAGAATTACTAGCAGTGCTTTCAGTGGTACATAAACACCTTTCAGATGCCTTTTCCTCCAGGTGCATCAGCAAAAAGCCAAGGAAAACACACTTCTGCAGTACGATGTGCTATGGCCACAGCTTTGCCGCATCAGCAGAATGTCACTGAAAATACAGTAACAGCAACTGCTGGTCACGTATCCTTTCTCTGCTGTCCCTGGTGACACAAGGGGCTGTATTCAGATCACCTACTAATGTACACCCCCTTTCCTACCCGTTAGCCTTAATAGCTCTCCCTGATGCCATCTAAGCCCTCATAATCACTCCTCAGCAACATCCGACGCTGCCAGCTTTGATGTGATATAATCTTACACTATTATGTTCAGACCAATATTTCAAGTTCCGGAAAATGTGTTACATAGCTGAGTATATCATTCTCATGATCAAAGATGTGGAATTCAGCAGAAGTGTGCTTCTAACAACATTTTTTTACGTACATATTTTATAACCAGGCCAGAATACTAGCAATTTCTCACGCCTTCAAAAGCATTGTAAAAAATCAACACACAGATGCACGTAAGGAAGCTACAAACAGGACTGTTTTTATAATCAATCTTATCTTTGATGATAGAAGCAAACACAGGTTGCAAAACGTGTCAGAAACAGAAAAGCTTTACCTTGGTCTTTGCTAAGTACACAGCAGCCCATAATACCATTACTGATCTCTGACAGTGTCAACAAAGAGCAGATGCTATAACACATTACTGGAAAACACTGTTCCTTAAGGTAATGGCAACCCATCATAGCACGTTTTAAATGATAGCTACACATTTACTGTGTATGTAGAGTGCTATAGACATTTGTCATGTTACTTTAAATATAAGAAAATGAAGAAGCTGCTCCTAAAAACTGTGCATATTTAATAATGCAGAAATCAAGAAAAATAATTAAACTTGAACTCACTTCACTGCAGGCTTGCATCACAATTTCTCACCACAGAATGATTTAAGTGCAATAATTAAGTCATCTGCTTGTGTTGGTACCTAAAAAAGAACTGTAATAATTTTCTCATATAACATTTTGGGCTCTTCTCCCAAAGCCAGGACTATAACCAGGTGTAACTCTAAAACAGCAGCACTATACTGATGTTGTTTGTAACTACAAGAACTTGGCAACGCGTCTCTTCATGCCTTGTATAGCACTAAAGGTACCACCTGTGTGCTTCAAGTGATGATAATGTCTCATTACCAGATGTTTCACACTCATGTATGGATTGAAGCTTCTCCTCTGCATATGCACTGAAGCTTAAAAAAAATAGACAAATTCTGAATTACCTTAACTAGTACAATTAACATCTTAGCCATGTGCTAGTGTAAGTATAAGTTATCTGAAAAACAGAAAGATCCACAGAGGGCAAAGAAACAAACAAGAAAATACCCAGCTTTCCATTCCCAGAATTTCAGTTCTTTTTCTTCACTGATGCTGAAATTGCATCCTTCCATAGATGCAAAGGATTCCTCACAGCATTCAAAGGCTGCCATAAAAAAAAAAAAAAAAAGCCTGCAATCCATCACAGACAATTTCATGCAAGCATCTGGCTGAAGCACTTCTTGCTTCCTCCCTTGATCGCTGCAGTGTAACACCAGAGAGCTCTCAACCTCTGTCACCTCCTACATTTCAAAAAAATTTTTTCAAGGGAGGGAAATTCTAGTTGCAAACCTCAGAGAGGAAACCTCGTCAATTAAAGACTATGTGTCAAACTTGCAAAAGGCACTGTGTGCAAACATTCCCTTCTGGATCCAGCTGTAGAGCAGAAAGGAGAACTCCACTCAGCCTATTCTTAGTTGCTTATCACTGCTTAGTTTGGAAAGAAAAGCAAGCCTTATTGTACAAAAGTGTTTTAGTTAACTCACTGTGACTGAAACAACATGGTAGGGAACAGCCACAGCACCAGTTCAGCTGGCAGATGAGACAAAGGTATCCTCTGGCAGAGAGGAAGAGATGGGGACCAGTGGTGAGTCTGGGTTTTAGTGCATTCCATCACACTGTAAAAGTGATTTGTAACACTATTTATATGTCTAAACCAACTTGACTTTAAATTAGAAAATCAGTCTTAACACAATATTTACAGGTTTCTAAAACCCATCCATTCACAAGCACAAACATTTATCCCATTTTTGCCAATATTAAAAGCGTTTGCATTTTAGTAAAAAGATGAACCTACTGAATAGGGAATCATAAACTCTTTACATAATCTTTGTATTCACACTGCTGATGATTCAGAGTCCTTTCTTGCCTTTTTGACAATTCTGAATGTTTTGCAAGTGCTTATAATTTCATAAGATTTCCTTGCCTTCCCTTTTCCTTCCTTCCATCTCACTCCTCACTTCAAAAAAAAAAAAAAAAAAAAAAAGGAATTGAATTGAATTAAGCTGAGAATATCCAGCTTGCTGAAATCAAAATGGGAAACCAGGAACTTGAAATAAAAATGAAATACCAGACAATCCACCAAGTGTCAGACAGGAGATGCTGGTGAACTGTACCAAGAATTTTCCTTCAGGATAATGTAAAGCAAGGAAATAAGCAATGTCTTCTACACACAGTGATACAATGCATTCCTTTTCTTATGTATGCTTTATGTAGATCAAGCAATTGCTACTCAGGATGAAAAACATCTTCAGAGTTCACGAGTGTGCATAACGGATTCCACAAATCCAATCTGGTACCTAGCAAACATATTATTTTTATTAGTGTTACTTTGACTCAACACACAATTAAGAAGTGGAAATAGAAAGGATGAGTGTAAGAAAAAGAAACGAAAAGACAAGCTAAATAAGCAAGGAATTAAGATTAAAGAACAATAATTAATGTCAGGGAAGAATTTAAATATTTGTTGGTTTAACTCTTTTTTAAGTGGAGTCCAGTACAGAGCAATACAGAATCCAGTACAGAGCAAATGAATACTTATATCTTCAAATTAATAATTTTTAATTAGCATATGATATCTCTAGCCAGATTAGGATCCCCTAACTTACATTATGAATGGTTACCAAAGTAATCATTGAAACCAATAGTTTAAGCTGGAAAATCAGCACATAAGATCAAATATTCAGGAACCAGGGCAGAATTTGCTAAGAATCTGGCAAAGATAACTCAAGGGTTTTTCCAAAGTCTCACAATGACTGAATAGGAAATAACTTGACAAGCTCTCTCTCCTAAATTTGACTGCCTATCAAACATATTGAGAAAACTAAATGGGAAGCTGAAGCTTAAGAGAAGATAAAGAAATTAACCAATTCTTTCAATAGACATCAACCGTACTGAACAAAAGTGGTGTTCGTTAAAGATCCTATTTAGCATCAAGATTTTTGGTGCCATTTTGAGTCGTTCGTTCTTAAAATTCTCAGCGTTTGTTTTTTCTTGAAATCTCACAATAAATAAACTACACACAAAATCATAAAAAAGAATACATTCTGTGATAATCAAGAAACATTAAAGCATGTTCAACATCAGTTTGCTCTCAGATATGCTGGAGTCTTACATTTAAAGAAGAAAAATTAGTGCTACAATAAAGAAGGTTAAGCCTACATAACTGAATACAGCATCTAGACTTTCTCTGTATGGTTTCCACTATTCCTCGCAGGTTTGGTTGTGGCTTTTTTTCCCCTTCTTTGAAATGAATCATGCAATCATCAAGGCTGGAAAAGATCTGTGAGATCATGTAGCCCAACTGTCGACCTACCACCAATACTGCCCACTAAACCTTGTCCTTCAGTGCCACATCTACATGTTTCTTGAGCACCTTTAAGGACAGTGACTCCATCACCCTGCCTGACCATTCTTTCAGAGAAGAAAAGTTTCCTAATATTTAACCTGAACTTCCCATAAAGAAACAGATGAAACAAGGAAACTAATGCTAATGTCAATTAAACGCAGAACTATCAAAAAGATTCTCATTTTAGAAGAGATTCAAAGACAGAATCACAGGTTACATGTAAGCATCTTAACCTGCACATCTTGACATTTAACAGGTTTTGATGCTATAAAAGAGGCATCTGGCTCTAGAAACATGACATTTGCTTACAAGCCATCTAGAAAACCCACCAATGGCCTGAAGTTTTGACACTGACTAAAATGACAAAAATGCCCCATAAAATGAAAAAAAGCTTCTATACTGTAATTTCACATAACTAAATTCTGTATCCACTACATTTCTCACTGATATGACCCTGACACCAATTTCATTCAAAGGGTCCAGTAAGGAATTTCTTCCTTCCCTCTGCCCCCAAGCCAAAATTCGAATAAGGCACAGAGTTAGAGTAACAAGCTTGCTACGTAAGATGCTGATGTGGAATAAAAACCACTTGAAAACTGCAGGCTTATTCTTCTAGAGGTAGCTGGCAGATTTGTAAAAGATAGCATTAATGCTAACGAGACACACAGAACTGTCTATATCTTCATGAAAGGATAGACTACAAAGCAGGAATTCTCCTCAGCATGAGAAAGACTTCTCTGTAATAATCTTTGAAGTATTTATCAGCAATGAAAGTAACCCAGAGCACTTCTCTCTGAGCCGTTATCTACTCTGGAAGATAAAAATGAAAGTTACAACTGACTGATGAGTCAAATGAAAATGTTCTTTTTGAAAACACAACTTCTACAGGCATCAACTTTCAGCACAAAATAATTGTCTCATTTCTTTTAAATAGCAAGTTGTATGGAAAAAAGTTATAGTAACAACATCAAAAGGTGAACTAACCTGCATTTTGAGGGAAAACAACATAAAAATACAAAATACAAATACATTAGTACTATAAAGCACTAATTTATAAAGAGTGGAAGGAAATGCATGCATTCTGTACTGTATTTCCCTTTTTTCAAGAAGCTTTGTAGTTTTTGATGGAGAGAATGAGAGATTGTTAAAAATACATACTGCTGCCAGAAGGAACACAGCAATATCACTTAGCACCTGAATCCAATTTTGTTTTGTCCCCACATTATGAGGACAGAATACAGTGCAAATAAACTCACCATCAGGTTCCCACTTCCCCATCTCGCTCCCAGCACGTCTGTGGCCATTCCACAAGGATGGTAAGACAGCAAGCAGCTGCTCCCACATACTATTAGCAGATCAGCACTGGAGCTTTCCTTAATACCCCAACCCTGTGTGCTGCAAAGATAACTGAAATTGGTGGGCATCCTGTACAAGTTTTATTTCCAACTGTGCCGTGCCAAAATTGTCAATGTCCTGTAATGAAATTATATGGGTATGCAAAACAGACCCAGTTAGTTCACTGGTTCCTGGTCCAGTTTCCTACAAGGTGTAAATTTACAGACAAAGGCACAAGGCATAGGTGAAAGGAGTAAGAAGCAAGATGGCTCACTGAACCTGCAGGCCTCAGGCAATGAATATGGCTGCTTCTGAGATGGTTCCCACATTGGTAATCTATACCATCTAGAGCCAAGGTCTCCTTTAACAACTCATAAAAGCTGTTATCGTTGATCCAAAAACTTCTTAATGGAAAAAGAAATTTCTGTAACATTTTTATCACTACTGTACTGATTATTAAATACTTCAGCAATAGCTGCTAAAATGAGACCTTTTCAAGGAAATAGAACTATTTTCCAAAAGATCTGAGCTAAGTTTGACAATTAAGGCAATAGAAAGAGATGAGAAGTGGTAGGAAATAAATCTGGCTATTCTACCAGCAGGACTACCAGGCTGAAAATAAATAAGAGCAACACAAGACCATTCTGATTCACCTAGATGCATGATTTTTTTTTTTTTCCCACTGCTGTGTTCTCTTAGAGGAATCATTCTGGACTGATACAGTATCATCTGTGTATTTTCATAGAAACTTACGGAATATACACATAGTTATGTAAGCACACACACATACACAGATATTCTACTGCAAAGGTACCATTCTCATTGGTAACCACTTCTTGAATAGAAGTGGCAGATTTCTAAAGCAGTAGTTCTAAGAATCCTATTCTTAGGGGACTTTCTGCACATTAACTTGAATTACAAACCACCGAACATAAAATAAGATCCATTTATTTTATCTCCAAACAACCAGAGATGCTCCCGGCAAAAAAAAAAAAAAAAAATTCCGAAGTGCTAGGAATTTTTCTTTAATGATACTAAAGAATGAAGATATTTTTCTGTGTTTGTTTACCCAGCTTATCTTCATTTTTTATTCTGATGAGGTATAAAAATGTATCTTTTAACCTAAATTGCAATGAAATTACGGTGCAACATCTCTATATAAGTGGAAAATGTTTACTTTGTTCTGGAAACTTTCCAAACTGCTGCCATAATCTAAGTAAATTTCAAATGATTTTTAATAATGTCTCATTGATCAAAACCTTGACAAGGAAAAAAAATAAAAGGAAGAAAAAATAGTGGCAGAGATAGGGAGATTTTGTCAGCGAAGACAGTAAGGACACCAGCATGAAGGCTGTGCACCAAATGCCAAACCAAACCCCCGGTTTAACTTCTTGAGCTTGAAAGGCTTTGAAGTTAGCAATTCTATACATGAAGCACGTTCTCTGGGATCGTTGTATTGCTCTTCATTATTCAGCAGTGCTGCTTTGTTGTAGCTACCGTTCTCACTCAGATCATACAAAGATTCTGAGTAATGAAGAAAGCTCTGGAAAAACAAATGCGCAGTCCCACTCCTCAATATGCCTAGCTTAAAGAAGGGCAGGATACACGAGATAGGTAATACCAACTGCTTGACAAGCCGAGCAAAGAATAGCACGTACTCACCAAGAGGGCAGAGTTCCACATCCTGGCCAGGCATTTGTTCAGAATCACAGCAATGTAGAAGACAAACAATATTTGATCTGCAGATCAAATGAGGTAGCCAAAGTTTGCTACTTAGAAGCATTCCCATTTTGTCTTCCTGAGTGGTGTCCTTAGTAGCAAATTTAGCACCAGTCATGAAAAGTTTGTCTGAACAGGATTTCAAGGCTCGTTCCATGAATAGTTAGGAAGATTCTATCAATCTTGGCCTCAGACAAAGGATTCAGTCATTCTCAGTGGAAAACAAGGAAGTAGCAGGATTGCCATCGTCTAACCTTCAGGACTAGCAGAAAGACAGGTTTGTGAATCACGGTTGGATGACTGCCCTTAAGGACTTCAGTCCTTCTGTAAGAGTCTATTTTCAGGGAGCAAAGAGATATAACCATACTGACTACTTAACTAATTTACCCTTCATCAAGAAATGTTGAAAGCAACACTTTTAACAGCAGCTGCCTACTACTGACCAATTTCAGTCCACTTTTGTCTTCCTGCACCTGCAGCAGGAATCGTCACCTTCTTTGAGCATCTTTAAAGACTGGGAGTATGTTATTGGCTTGTAAAATGTGTATGTTAATATGGTAATCTGGAAAAAAAAAACATTATTTTCACTCAAGAGAAGAAAACCATACACTGATCGGTAACAAAAAAGCCAAGTTAGACTGATTCATTGGGCAAGAAAATAAAGCAATAGTTCTTAAATCACATTATTCAGATGTCCATAAGGACCTGGACAGGCTTGAAATGTGGGCCCGTATCAACCTAATGAAGTTCAGTAAGACCAAGTGAAAGGTGCTGCACTTGGGTGAGAAGAGTCCCAAATACTAGATACAGACAAGGAAAAGAATTCCTTGATAGCAGCCCTGTAGAGAAGGACTTGGGAGTCCCAATGGACAAAAAGCTGGACATGAGCCAGCAGGATGTTCTTGCAGCCCAGAAGACCAACAGTATCCTGGGCTACACCAAAAGAGGGGTGGCTGTTACGGCAAGGAAGGCAACTGCCTCCTTCTACTCATTATGCCCCGCCTGTGTCCAGGCCCAGGGCCTCCAGCACTGGAAGGATGTGGACATGTTGGAACAGATCCAGAGGAGGGCCATGAGGATGATCAAAGGGCTGGAGCACCTCCGCTATACAGAAAGGAGGGAGTTGAGCTTGTTTAGATTGTAGAAGAGAAGGCTCCGAGGAGACCTCATTGCAGCCTTCCAGTACTTGAAGAGAGCTTTTAAGCAAGAGAAGGAGTGACTTTTTACATGATCTGATACTGATAGGACAAGGGAATGACTTTAAAAGAGGGGAAAATCTAGGTTAGATGTTCGGAGATTCATTTATTTATTTATTTATTTATTTGCCCAGAGACTGTTTGTCCTGGATTTGCTGGCTACCATAGTACTACTATGAAATTATGCATTTAAAAGGAGAAAATTGTGTCAGTGTGAAGTCTGCTGAAAAGTCATGGCTGACAGCTCTAAGCACTGTTGTAAATTCCATATGGGCATTCTGTTTACTTGTGATATAGAAGAAATATATAATATAAAGCTGTTACTTGATCAAGATAATTTTTCCTTACTCTACTTTCCATTACACAAGAAAGAATACACTGTACAGAAGTACAGAAAACACTGAGGCAGGAAGGATAGTGAGAGAACCTAGGAAAGTAACTCACTTATTAATTAAGAAGCATCTATTACAGTGGAAAAAAAAAGAATAAAAAATATTTTGTTAAATAACAAAAAAAAATTTTAAAAATTGCCAGTGAATGGGAGACTGCTTCATAATGGACATTTTCTTTATGGGTAACGTGTCAGAAAATTTGTCTCACCTGAAACATCTTTAAAAAAACGTATCAAACAAGTAAGAAAGTAGCATAAGCAAATTATTTTCTCTCAAAACTTCTGAAGAAAATATAGCTTGAATTCGTTGGGCTATTTACTATATGCATACTATCTAAGCTGAAACCATTAAATATGAAGACCTTACTTCTTGCTCAAGCACATATGGAGCTGAAGATTGTGGAGTCAGTACATCTACTATTTCATTCTCTTAACATTCCTTATTGATCAGTGCTAGAGCTAGGATTTGGGGCTTGATGCTGTAACCCAGTACAGCTGTTGCAATGGGTTGTTCCTATAATAAGGAAAAAAAAAGCAGAGTTGCTTCTGGCATGACCACGTTCATTTCTGGGCACATTCAAACAGAAAGAAAAATCTTGACATTTAACTTCTCCAACTAACTGCAAAGCTTAAATTATTAATAAAAATAACCTTTAAGTCCCTTTTAGAAGCATGAACATTTTTCAGATTTACATAAAAACCATATATGCCGACTAGAAGTCAAGCTCAGTAGAAACATGTTGCTCTATTTTAGGCTGATTTAATATACACAGTATGTTAAAATAAAAACAAAATGGAGTATTTGATTCTGCCCTTTGGAAGATCTGTGCCTGTCCAAGCTGAAAAGGTCTCCACAGACACTATGCACAATTAGGACAGCAGAACAGAGGCCAGCTTTAGCCCTACAAACAAAGAATTTCTAAACATGCTTTTGCTTTTTCTTTCTGTTACTCCCAGCAATGAAGATCACTCCAAGGTATGCAGTGCACATTTTACTGCTTGTTACCACTTATGCAAAATCACAGCTAGCAAATATAAGCTTGACTTTTTTTTTTTTCCTTAAATGTGGCACATTTAAATAGATGCAATATCAAGTTCTTAAGTAATCATTAAAACATTGCCAGACATTAACAGCAAATACAGTATCAACCAAGCTATTGCTGAAATAGAGGGAAACCATTCACTGATACTAGTCTACTTTGAAGCATTATTTTCGTTATTGATACCTTACTATTTGCAAAAACATATCAGTATGGAAAGAAAAATTGCATTAGGAAAAACTGTATAATAAAATGCCTTCAATTCCAATTTTCGCAGAGTTCAATACACACGTAATGCATAATTTACTAACTCTGGAATCACTCCTCAGTTCTTACCTCCCTAACACAGTTAATGACAGTATATTCCATCATGAAGCCACGACATTTATCAAAAACTAATCAACTCAGATTTTTCCCCTGACTTTTCCATAATTTTGCTCTAACACATACTTGTCTGTACACTTTCAAAGGTCACTGAATTCTTCAGCCTGCTGCAGACCACAGCCTTTGGTATTTTGCACTGAAACAGTAATTGCTTATTCATTATAAGCAGTACCTACAGATTTCTCAGTTTATAGCCACAAACCTGTCGTAGTCTGTGGCCCATACCTATCAAATCTGTGAAAGATAACTGAGGAAAAACTATTTTCAGTAGTTTTTCATTCTCTATGTAGAACTCTACATTGCCACTAGAAAATTCACTGAGTTTCCCAACTTGAAACTGTGTTAAACTACGGAGAAGGGACCATTAATAAGTATGGATGAGCAAGAAACTCGTGGATAAACTCAAAGGGAAGAAGGAGGTACATGACTAGCAGAAATAGAGTCTGTCCTCTTCGGAAGAATATAGGAACATTGTCAGGACCTGCAAGGATGCAACAAGGAAGGTAAGATCCACCTAGAATTAAATTTGGCAAAGAAGGTCAAGGACAACAAGAAAGGCTTTTTAAAGTATGTCAGTAGTGATGATGTGGGTCCACTAAAGAATGAAGGTGTCCTTGTAACAGGACACTGAGAATGTGAAGACTCTAGACACCCTCTTTGCTTCAGTCTTTACTACCAAGACTACCCCTCAGGAATCCCAGATGCTAGAGATAAGAGAGTCCAGGGAATAGAAGACTTCCTTTTGGTCAAGGGGGACGTGATCAGAGAGCACTTAGCCAAAAACAACATACACCAACCCATGGGCCCCAATAGGATGCATCCATGGATGTTGAGAGTTGGCAGAAGTTGTTAACAAACCTCTCTCTATCATGCTTGAAAGGTCTTGGAGAACAGCAGAGGTCCCTGAATGCTGGAGGACAGCCAGCTTCACACTAGACTTGAAAAATGGCAAGCACAATGATCTGGGAAACTACAGGCCAGTCAGCTTCACCTCCATGCTTGGAAAAGTGATGGAACAACGTTTTCTGAATATCATCACCAAACAATTGGAAAAGAAGGTTATCAGGAACAGTCATTATGGATTCACTAAGGGGAATCACGCTCGACTGACCTGGTAGCATTCTATAATGTCATCACCAGTTGGGTAAATGAGGGGAGAGCAGGCAGATGTTGTGTAGCTTGACTTCAGCACGATGCTTGACCCTGTCTCCCCATAACATCCCTGAAAGGAAGCTTAGAAAGCATATGTAAGAGATGATTCTTTTTGCACCTTTGTCTCAAAGCATTCTCAGGAACACAGATGGACAAGTACAGGCAAGTCCTGGTCTTGGTCAAAAGCTGGAGAAATTTTTGTCTGAAGATTTGCAAGCTGGGACAATGAGAGAGAGATAAGTAGCAGCTTAATGGCTGGGAAGCAGATTTTTGTGTGAGCTCACCTCGAGAGAGATGGCCAAACCTGCATACTCAGGGGTGTTGCACATAATTCTTACTAAGTGCCCAGAAATGCCACGCTGGTGGAAGAAGGATAAAAAACGGACCCAAAACCAAGAAGGTGTGTCTGACATCAGCTGCCTTATGATGTGACACCTGCCTGCTGATGGAGTCTCCTGAGCCTGCTCTGTCACTGTCCCTGCTTGCTGCCTAAGGCCAGCCACTCTGCTGCTTTTGCTCCTGCATTGGCCTCAGACTATCAGAATGGTGTGCAGCAAGATGCTGCTGGATCTTGGTGGTGACTATCCCTGCTTTACGTAATTCTTGCTCCTCTCCTGTCTTCCCTATTGCCCACTTTCCCTTCCCCATCACCCTAACTTGTAATTGGCGCTGCCTTCCCTGCCCCATCTCCTTTAGTGACTAGGATTTGTAATAAACTGATCAGACCAACATTTGAACCGTTGTTTCTTAATCTCACATCAGGTATACAAATATCAATGAACCTTCTCTCCCTCCTATAAATTGAAGCGAGACAGCACCTTGACTTACATTTACCTTCTTCAAAGGCAAAATACATATTTTGAAAGTACACAATCATAAAGCAATGTAGCTAAAAAATAATGCATTTTCCTTATGTTTCACTATATTCTTCAGAAATACATTTATATTGAAAAGTGTTGTATGAAGAAAATTGATGCACTCTTGACAACTGAAAGGATTATCACTTCTATCACCAATAAAAAGTAGCTATTGTATAGAATCCCTTCAGCACAAAGTTTAAACCATATCTTTATATACTTCCAGCACCCTCAGTCCAGAAGTCCATAATTTTAACTAAGTTGTAGCAATCAATTTGCCAGGAGGTTATCTACTAACTCAATTGTAATTTGTTTCTTCTGCAGTTGCTTAAAGGCAAGGAATACAAGACTAGTGTGCTTATAATCCATGTTACATAACCATTCAGTGGATATCCTCTATTCAGTGAACACCCACGAGAGTCAGTGCCTCAAAATAAGCTGTAAATCTTTGCCTTCTTTTTGATTTTCATTGGAACTGAAGAAACACATTCAAGGCAATGTAATGCAAACCATACAGTTGTTCAAAGAAGAGATTAACCTCATTCCACTTATTTATTAAAACAAGGTACATCATACCACACTAAAATATACCATCTTTGTGAGTAAGTTAGTTTTTCTTCCCGTTAACCTTTTCAACTTCTCTTCCAGTACCTTCTGAAACACCCTTGTTCACAAGCATGGGCAAAAGGGACAAGATATATCCCTACACTAAGTCTCTGTGTAGTCAATTCCAATAATCAGCACTCTTTTTTTCTCCTCACTTACTTTATATTACTTGAAAAGAGTTTACCTAATCCATGCTTTAGCTGACGTGCTAACTTTACTCGAAGTTTCCACCAAAAATATATGCATATATAAATCTCATTAACCCTCTTTCACCTATATCTGAAATTAGTCTCCTATCTTATACTTAATGCTCTACTCTTCTTATTTCATACAATCTGATTTCAAAGGAAAAAAAGTTGTCTTCCATTTCATTTGCTAGGACTTCTTGCAGAATTCTGTGATTCCACATTTTGTGCAGACTAATAAGCACAGGTACATGCAACATCATCTAGTGCCCCAGCCTTAGCACTTATTGAATGAAACTGAATGCTACAGTTCCATATATCAGCTTTCATACTTTTTTTTTTTTTTTAGCAACTTATTTGGGACTAATATGTATGTAATATTTAGATTAATTACAATACTGCTGCTGTTGAGTTTCTGAAAATACCCTCCTCTTACATGCAGCAGGACCATGCTAAAAGCACCTTCTGTGGCACCATTCACAGCAATTGGACAGTTCATACAAGCATATCTGTGATCACTCAGTATATCCTGCTTTCTTTTGCTGAATGGGATGCTGCCTGCTTGGCTTCATTCACAGATCATCTGTTCAAGGAAGACACTGAACTACCCACCAAAGCTTGGGGTGCTTGTGCTACTAATACAACCCAAAGATTAACATTAACATTTTTAGATACACATGAAACAACACATGGAAGCTTGCTCTATCTTCTGAGACATCTAATATTAACTCCCCCAAATTTCCTTTCCTGCTGCTGTTTACCTAAATGTCACTGATTTTGCTGTATCACTATGGGAACAGCGGCGGTTCCTTCTGTTCCTATATTGCCACCACCAATCACTTTCTCATCACCAAAATTTGCTGCCAAAACACTCTAAGTTCAACCTGAAATACAGCTGACAACAAAACTGATGCTGAGTTTCTGGTGTTCACCAGCAAGCCAGCCAAGTCCTTTCCAATTAAGAAGAAAATAAGGAATGCTTTTAAGAGAACTCCCAAGATCTCGTCACCATATCTGAACATTTCACAGCCTCAGACTTATCCTTCTTTTAGATGCCCTTTCAGAGTAGAAAGAAACTTCTAAGCAGGAAATTAAAACACTAAAAATACAAATAGCCTGTCAAAGGGCACGCAAAAAGTTGGGAGCAAACTTAAAAAAAAAAAATAAAAGTAAACTCCCGAATTTCTTACTCCCTTCTCTTTTCTCTCCATTCAGATTCCAAATCATTTTATTTCCTTAGCCAGAATAATTCAGTATTCCTGTTAGAGATAAGCAGCTCTGTTAGCATGAAAATTAATGAAGTCTTGTCCTACTGCCTGGCAGTGGCTGATTAGCTGTGGTGTGACACATGTCCTCCTGCCTTTGGGAAATGAGGAAACACTGATTCCTCTCCTGCTATTAGCAAAAAAAAAAAAAAAAAAAAGAGGAGGGGGGGAGGAGGGTTGAGAAAACTTTGATACCCGTGTTTCTGCTGCATTTGATTGAGATCACATTCCCTCTGAAGCTTCAAAGAGCTCTGTTATATGTTAAACACCTAACATGGGACTTTAAGAGCTTTTTTTTTCCCCCTGTTCTTGGCTTTTTTTCCTTAACAGGAAGATCCTTTGAGGTCAGCCTTACCTACACCACAACTTAGATGATCCAACTACCTTTCACCCTCACAGCTATACGATGCTTAGGGAAAACACAGCTGTGAGGAGCAGCTGATAGACTCTACCACAGAGTAGAAGGGCCTTAAAGCACAAGTGCTGGCAGACAGGCACCGGGTGCACAGCCTACCTATGCTCAATCTGAATCAACTGCAGGACTGTTACACTTGCAAAGCACCCACTGAGCTTCAGAGTTGAAGGAAATGCCTTCTTATTTTATTAGGAATACTGACGGCAAGCATTTGTTGTCTTAAGATGGAGTAATGCAAAAATACCCACGATAGTGCCATCAAAACCAAATCACAAACCACTAAAATAGCGTGGCCTCTGCTCTAGGGCACTTCAATTCCATTTGACACTGTCTCATTATAATTAAAACAAAATCTGAATATTTTCAAGTATCATTCAACTCATTTCTCGTGCGCAGAGAAAGTGTCTTGCAGGAGACAGAGCTTTGCTGCACTGCACTGAGCACATCCATCACAGAGACTTTGCATCTCCAAGTACCCATCTCTTCTCTAGCAGTTCCTCAGAACACAAACTGCAGTAACATCATTCTATACTTTTAGATAGAAGGCACTCCCTACTGATTTTTTCTTTTCTATTTTTTCCTTAAGTCAGTGGCATTGAGATCGAGACCTTATTTAAAAGAAGAACTACACAGGACATAAATAATTCTATAGACTGTTTTATTTCAGCTCCTTCCTTTAATATAGCAAGAAATAAATGGAAATAAAAGCTATCTGAATTCGCAGCTATTACATCTTGGGATGATAAGTATATAATTATTTCAATATCAAACCACAGTGAACAACTTAACTTATGCCACATTTAATCCATGTGTGTTTTAAAGGACTCAATCAATATTTGGGGAAGAAGAAAAAGTGGTGGCATACTAATAAGTCCATCAGAGTCAAAAACGCAATAGCAAAACTCTGATAAACATAATACAGCTTTGGGGTATTTGCTACTCACTTCCCAGGAAGGATTGCATTTCCCTGATTAGCTGAGCAGCATAAGATGCAAACTCGCTGGAGGCTGCAGCACTGCTGGAGAGCAGCTCCAGTCACTGCAGGCCAATCCAGAGAAAGTATAAATACTCAACTACTGAACCTCATTAATGAACGCTTATTTTTATGTTCTTACTGGTCCCCACATCATATAAGCGTAACTGGCTCTGTCTGCTCCTTTGTAGCACTTGATCTCCAAGATTCTTACTGAAGCACAAAATGATGTTTCAGTATCATATACTTAGGCTGTAAAGCACAACCTGTTCTGCATCACATATGAGGAGGGCGTAACTAAAACAACTTGTCAGGTGAACCTTTGGGCTGAACTCCTTTCCTCTGTTAAGACACAAATTTGTCTCAGAAAATATGCAATAAAAATAGTGGAAAGATTTAATGCTGGTATTCTGCATTCTGGAATACCAACCAAAAGTATTGTGTGTTATTTACCACACTAAAATATCAGGATTCAGAGCCTTGATGACATTGTCAAAAATCTATAACCCTACAGGACTGCAGAAGTGTAAGCAGTTCTCTATTCACATGAATAGTGACCACGATGAAAACAGTGCATTGCAATCAAGTTGAACACTGGCTGAACTTTCAGTCCTGCAGCAACAGTGAAAAGATTATGGCATAATACCTTTTCACATTACGAGAATAAAAGGTATTTCATAGCTATGTAAACAAATCTTCCAAAGAAATCAGTCTGTTTAATCTGTTCATCATTTCAATCATTGATTTCATTGAAAATATTATTTTCATAGTAAAGTTTTTTGAGCGTATATCTCAAGTCTTTCAATAAAGTTTGGCTTCAAATGCCAAAAGCAAGGACCAAGATTTCTGATAAGAATCAAAGCATTCTTCAAAGAGAACGCAACTCCAAAAGTACTTTTGCTCATGAAAATAAGTGTGAAAAAACCATGAACATTAAGCCCCGAAATGAGTGCTACCAAATCAGTTTTACACAAGTGAAGATAAGATCATGATTTCAACATTTGCTGAAAGGAAGGAGGGAAGGAATTCTAATTGTAATTCATTAAATTAGTATTTTATTGCAAAGAATCACACAATGACCAAAAAAAGATTAGTGTTGAAAAGCAAATGCACCCTAACTAACATTCTCCTACTATCTCTGTAATTCAGTTAACCTTATTTCATGGTCCTGTCCCTCCAGATGGCCTAGCAGAAGCAAAAGGTTTTGGTGCTTAACAGCGTCGAATGGTAAATCAAATCACACATCCAATTAACCATCACTGAAATTGTTCGTTATTAAACCTCAGCAAATCAGCAAATTCATTTTAGTTGATCTTAAAAAGGTCTTTTTAAGAGTCTTTTGAAGCAAGCACAGACTGGGTTCTGAATCCACCCAGAACTCCATTTCTGCTCAGATGAAACAAGCAAACATGCCTGTGACCAACACCTCCAACAAGGATCCAAACTGTCATACTTCAGGACACAGCACTCATCACACAGACAAAAATACAGAAACAGTCATAGAGTGGTTTGGGTTGGAAGGGACCTTTGAGATCATCTGGTCCATCCCCCCACTATAGGCAGGGACTCCTCCCACTAAACCCGGTTGCTCACATCCCCATCCAGCCTGGCCTGCATGGGAGGGTCTCAGTGCATGACATGCTTCTGGTGAGAAGTTGTTCAGGTTAACATCTCTGCCCTGCACAGCTTGTTTGTTGTTGGTTTTGTTTCTAAGCTTTTGTAAAGCAAATAATAATTATGGCCCTAAATAAATAATATTTATGGCGATCCACTTCTGGCACGGCAACAGTACATGGCAATCTGGAAAGATTCACAATTGAACATATTCATTTTTTTGGAGTAAGTTTCAGAACTGTAATTTTCAGGGTCTCCTTTAGCATAACAGCTATCATCATCGAGGGAGATAACTCTATAATAGAATTTCACTACATTTACTAATTTATTCCAACATCAAGGAGTTCACATGATTGACAAAGCAAACTGGTTTGTTGGTGTTTCTTTTGGAGCATTTATGAAACAACTTACGCACTCACTATGTCAACAGTTTGTTTAAAAAGTACCAACTTCTGCCACTCATCTGAAACTCTTGAAACTTGACTGACCACAGTTTTAATGTAAGACTCAACTGCTTTCCCACTGCCCATTCAGCTGTTACAGTAACTAACAGTATGATATATTTGGAAGGGCACAATGTTGCTGAGAGCAGCCTAGAGTACAAAATTTAACAGAGGTACCTTTATTAAGCTGACCCTCCCCCTCCCCCCCCCAAAAAAAAAGGGAAAAAGAGAAGGAATAAAGCCCGACAACATTTCCCAGCACAATTAAACTGACAAATCCACCTTACCTTCTAAAAACGTGGCACTATTCACTTTGGAAGACTGACTTGAGGCTATATTAGAAAAAAGAACTCTTCCAGTCCTTTCTGGTATATGCTGCATCTCCCTAGGCATTTTGCCAGCAATGCACTACCAGCAAATCTTTTCAAGGAGAGACAGGCCCTTAGTAGGAATTCCCATAGGAACAAGCATGCAACTTTGAAAGTGGAAAAAACATTTTCTTTCAAACAGCAATGATTAAGTACATCTTTTTGTGGGGCCTCTTGGTCTGGATAACTGAACAGCTATCTCCTACATTTAAAGATGGGAAATTATTTTTCCAGTGTCATTAACTAAAACTTGTAAGACTTGTTTTAATCTGTGCTGAAGTAGCCAGGTCTTCGGTTATACTGGGAAACATAAGAATAAAAGAGTAATAAGGACAAGCCTGTGTTATTCCCAAACCACCAGCAGCCCAAGCAGCCCTTCTAGCAGTTGGAAATCTCCAGTTCAGTCTTGCTCACATCTTTCTTCCCTTTTCCTAAGCCAGAGGAAGAAGCAAAATTTCTCTTTCATTCACCGCTACAGATGGACTTGACATACAGCAATTCTCCTTATCAAAAAAATAAAATAAATCAAGAACCAGCTCTACTAGCACAGTAGAGAGACACAGAGCAGAGTAGGCCTAAGAGCTGGCTGTAGGACAAGTAGGCGTGATGTGCTAGCAATTCAGAACTCTCATTTTATTTTGAAGAGGTGTGCATTACAACACAAAAGAAAAGGTTTTCTCAAACTGTGATCAGCACTGATAAAAGTCAAACCATTCCATAACAGCTTGCAAGTGCATAATACTGGAAATACAGGGCTGGCAGAAAGAAAAAAAAAAAAAAATCAAATTTGAAGATAGGGTTGAGTAAAACATACCATTTTTAAATAAAACATACCATTTTTAAATAATCTACTTGCAGAAGGGTCATCAACTAAGGAATTCTTGCAGCTGTCCAAAGGTGAAGCACACTGCCTCACTTAGTAACCATCAAACAGCCACACTGCTAAGTTTTAGCAAAATAAATCAGGCTGCTGCTGTTGTACAACAACAAACAAACAAGAAAATAGATGTCAGAGTAATCAGTGCACAGAAAAAGAAGAGACTCGGGCTCCAAAGCACCCTCAGCTGGAAGAGTAAACATGGCAAATACAGCATGTGTCAGTACAATCCCATTTAAAATACACCACAGGACATCTAGCAATTCAACTGATTCCAAGATATTAAACGTTGTCAAAACCCACAGCATTCTACAAAATACATTTTCAGATAAGCTATGTATAGCATAGCCAAGCGCAAGGTAAAATCCAACAATCTTTTCAATGGGTGGATTAATTAGTCATGTGGCCACAGACTGAATGAGTCATGGGATTTCTAATGAGATAAGGACAGGAAGCCCGACACCTTAAGTCAGGAGTTCAAGTGGGTGAGTACTCTGCTGCTGTGACCTAGATTGAAGGCACAACTAACAGTTCAGGGCCAGCACCTAAATCTACTTAAAGAGAACATCTTTGCCTTAGAGAAAACCCAGACAGCACCTTTCTGTAGCAGTATCCCTCACTATGGCTCTCCCAGTTCCAGTTGCCTGGGAAAACTTGAAATAAATGAAGTATCCAGCTAATGAGTACTGTAGGCACAGCTGGGAGACCTCACCCTTTGAGAGAGTTCCCCACTGACAATCATAGTCAGAAGCAAAGAATCCTGTTGTTGCAGGCATAGAGTCTGTGATTATCAGCAGACTCAAGAGTTTTGTGCTTGTGATTTTGCAGTTGCCAATTTGCTGTAATTAATGCAAATCCCCCAAAATGGGAGTTTTCAATCTCTTATGCAGAACAACCTCACCAGTGAAAACCTGTGGAGTCTGGTCACAAGAGATGCAATACACCTAAAGCAAGCTCAACTCAAATTTCAGGAGTCATGTCTTCATAGATTCAGCATGGATGCCTTCTTATTGTTCATGTTTAGTTATTAAAAGAAGAAAAACTAAAAATGTTTTGATCACAACAGAAATGCAGACCCATATTATGCCAGTCTGCCTGCATGCTGTAAAAAAGCCCAGTGCTGGTCAAACCAGTGGTAAAGCACGAGGAAGGAAGAGAGAACAGAACAGGATGATAGAAGAAAGAATAATTGAGGTGGGACAATGAGAGCAAAGCATGGTGCAGGAGAGGACCAACAGAAGAGTAAACAGAGAGGGAAGCCAGAGGGCAAAGTAAAAGATAAGAAATGAGTGGGAAGTTAATGAAGACAAAAGACATGAGGGAAAATAACACAACACGGATGTGGATAAAAAGCAGAAAAGGCAGAAATAGAAGAAATACATATACAAGAAACTCATCGTCCATCCAAAAACAGCTTCTTATCAAACCCAAACAAGGAACAGCTGAATCAAACACAAAGTTCAGATCACCTGAAACTTCTGAAAGCAGATGAAAAAAATAAATTAAAACCTGAATGAAGTGGTGAGATTATGAGAATTTCAGCAGGGATGATACTGACCCTGTTCTCTTGATGCAGGAGAAAAGAAAAAAAAATCTGCCTTCAGAAGAACTCTGCCCACTTGTGAACTGATTAAGGACTAAACATTTAAGTAGAATTTGGAATCTAGCTGAGTAGCTTTTTAAAGTTCATCAGACTGTTCTGTGCTCTGTGCAGAATAGATAAGCATAACAGAAGTGCTCCACTCAAGGAAGAGAACATCCGTTCCTCCCACCACTCCTAACACACAACAAAAACATGTCAAGGCATTTTCTTGATAAACTTTCCCCAGAACACAGGACTGTAACACTGGTTAGTGGCCAAGCTCAGCCCATTCAGAATTTAACTCTGTACTCCTGATTTGTTTGAAATGCATTGTTTTGTACCATCCAGTACTAACATAGCATTCTTAAGTGGGAATGAGGCTGACTATGAGTTTACTTTGCAAGAAAAAAGTTGTAGTGCACCTTGTACTCCCAGAGAACAGAACAAGTTCCATTTCTATTTCCCACTTATCCATGCTCCATTGTTTTCTGCCCTCTTGTACCCTGCTCCCTCTTCCCACACCTGAATACAGACCATGCTATACGTATTTTACCTCTGTTCACCTCTAAATATAAAAATGAAGTATGAACATGTCTGAGGTTTTGGGGTTTTATTGCAAATTAGGAAACACACAAGCCACTTCAGCAGGCTCATAGAAAACAGCTAATCAATTCAACTCAGTGAAGCAACATTGATATACCCATCCCCTGAAAACCAAGCCCTAAATCCATACACAAACTAAAATTTATAAAGCTGAGCTTTTGGGGTTTACATAATGAGAAAGGGAAGGCACTGGAAGCAGACCACGCTTCACTCCAGTCTCTCCCCACAAGACAGAAATGGTGCAAATACTGAAATCTGTACAATGTCAGTGGATGCCTGCATCCAGAATAGGGAAAGGATGAAAACGAGACTGTGGGGTTGATGGCACCACAAGCCTGGGTTGGAAGTAGATAAAGAAAGTATCTTATTTCCCCTCAATGTTTGGGTTTGAATTAAAGAGAGATCAAACTGGCTACACAGAGCTTATAAAAGAGAAACACCTCCATGTAACAGTGGCTAAAATCCTTCCATACTCACAAATCTAATACAATGTATAAGCTCTGGGCAGCCTGGTCTGGTAGTTGGTGATCCTGCACATAGCAAGGGATTGAAACTAGATGATCATTGTGATCCTTTTCAAGCCAGGCCATTCTATGATTCAGTGTGGTTTTTAGACCAATAAGAAAAAAGATTTGAACATTACTCAACAGTATTGTAACAACTGACACCTCTGCCTCAAACGTGTGTTTATATGGACACCACAAGAATCAGGAAATATACGCTGAAACAGATTCCCAATTAAGCCTAACAATTTCCAAATCAGCTCAAACACAGTATTGCTTCACATTATACTTGAATCCTCGCTATGGGTTTAACGAAGAAAGTTGGGCTAAACCAGAAAAAAAAACGGCAACAAAATCCCAGAGAAGGTTACATGGACCCAGAGCAATAGTTCATGTATTTTATGATTTAGAACCCTTGCTATAAAGAAAGCCAATACTGCTCATCCTAGAGCAATTTACGTTATTAGAGCAAGCAGACAGGATGCACCTTTACATTCCGTTATCTGGGCTGAGTCTGCACCAGCACATGCCAGTACTTGAGCAAACCTAGTGAAATTACGCATAATTAACATCAGTATACACAAGTTGCAAATTTAAATGGCAAAATTATCAAATTATATGTACAGCTGACTGTGTTCAAGATCCATAATTCGGAGTGTTCAAGACCCTATCTACTTCAAAGGGACAGGGATCTCTTACTAAAAAAGCATAATGTGTTTTTGTTCAGACCAACCTGTCCACTCATCCACTTTAATAAAAACATCAAATACAAAATGTCCATTTCTTTCTAAACACATTGTAGAATTAGGTCAAATACCAATGTAACAAAACAAAACATTTATTAAAAATTTTATAAAAAACATTTATTTCAAAATTATTAGCTTCTGCCACAAGTAGCTGTTTTGTCCTTTTCACGTAATGCTTTATGAAAGCAGTTATTAGAAGATCTCTTGGTGGATTGACAGCTATGGAGACTTGTGCCCTGAATTTCTCACAGAAGGTAAAATGAAGAAGTAAAGACTATTGGCTGGCTAGATAAACAGCTGCACAATGCATTCTTTATGCTGACCCGAATTATTCTGCCTTTCACCAGCATTTTTATTGTTTGTATTTGCTTAATCTTGATAAATAAGATGCATATAAAATCAGTCATATGTCCAGAATAATTACTTTTAGGAAAATAAACATGCTCACGTGCACAAAATGCACACATTTATCTTCATAAATAGAAAACCTCATATCAACCTAAAATTTCCCTTCCAAAGCAATCCAAAATTACCTGCCCATTGATCTGGCACCCTTCCCCGCCACCACTACACCAGAAAACAAATCACAGACTTTCAGAACTCATAGGACCACAGAGCTCTGCTAACTATTTCAAAATGCTGTTTAGAATAAATGAAACCATGATAATGTATTTCAAATCGCCCTGGTGTGTCATAGAATCCGTAAGACTTGGAGCAACTAAATTATTTTTCGTTACATTTTCAAGTACAGCGCTGCTATCCTATTTTCAGCTGAAGAAATACAGCTCCACAAATGAAGTACCCATTGTGTTATCATCCCTTTTCAAAACAACTTATAACAGCAGTAAGTGCTTCTAGAATTCACGTTGATGTTCTTACCGCTTTGCTGTAAAGTTTTCCACCATTCTCTTTTAATAAAAGCTAAAATAACAGCTAAAAATACAGACAAGCCAAACAGCAGCCTTAAGAATTGAGAATAGATTAGACAAGCATATTAGGTAAGGCAGTAAAATTTCACAAGGATTGAAACAGACATCTCAACAACAACAGGAATTCAAATACAAGTTCTTACACCACACAAATACATACACACACAGAGCACATCATTATGGTACGCTCTCTTCCAAAGAATTTCACCGCTAAAAACATGATTTTAAAATATGACATAAGAGAGTACATATTAAAACTGAAAATAAAGCAATTCCATATTCTGACTGACATTTTATTTGAAAGTACCACTGTATACCAATTTTTTCTTTTTACGAAAATTATTATAGTTAATAGAGTCTTAAACACTAGCAGCTAATCTTGACCACCAAGATAAAACTTCAAGACCAATATAAAAAAAAAAAACTCAAGAGTACTCACCAAATTATGATTAGTTGAATTAGAATCATCTTCTGGGAATGGGATGTAAACAGCTAAGGCCACACAGTTGGCAAAAATAGACAGTAGTATAAATATGTCAAATGGTCTGGAAAATCCTGTTAAGGAATTAATGGATTCTCAGTATCTACAAACTTTTAATCCTACTTCTCCTTTCTGTTTCAACACTCACAAACAGTTCTTCTTTTAAGGCAATCTTTAGACTGTTAAGTGGGGCAAACATCAAATCATCATTGGTTATATCACTATATCACATCATCTTCTATCACAACAATGTCTCAATGTCCCCTTCTCTTTGCAAAAGCAAGAAAACTATTACTCTTGCTGCCAGAGAACTCTTCATTTTTCTGACAGTGGAACTCCTTAACTGTTTTGCTTTGGCCAGAGCAGATCAAAGTTTGGGTAAGTAGAATGGCTAACAGCATACCATTCTTGGCTTGGCAGCCATACAGGCTCAAAGCCTCTCAGGCTTTTGCACAAGTGACATGAAGTACAGCTACAGTTTTAACACCACGTCTGGATAACAGTAGTAGAACCCTGGAGATACATTTCCTTTGGGTAAAAAAGAAAAATAGAAAAAAGAAAAGATGTTTCCTCAAATTCATACTTATGAAGTTCATCCTTCAGCTTATCATCAATTTGCCTTTCCCTGAAAAATACTGCATTATTTCCTTGTAACTAAAAAAGATGGAATTACCCAGATAAGACTACTTGTAGAATTTCAGATAGGGAATACTTTGAACCTTAGCTATGATTTTTGCCATTTTATCCTGTTATCTCAACCCACACTTTCTTGGTATACATCCATAAAATTCCACCCAAAATTCCCCCAAAAGACTGAGGGAAGAGTACAAAATACCACCTTTGTTTCCACCAAAGAATATTTTTGTCAGTTTACAATACACTTTTTCTGAAGAAAACACCTATTAAGACCACATGTCCATTAAGTACTTTTAAATTTTGTTTGTTGGCAACGCAAAGTTTGTCACCTCCAGGGTTGCTTTTATTTCCATAAAAGCCTATGAATATCAACAACCATTATGTTGTACACAAAAAAACAGAGCACCCATCTTAATACACAGCACTCTTCAAACTGAAATAAACAAACCACGTCAGTGCAAGACTTACAAGCTTGTTTCATGATATAGTGCTACTGGGATCAACTCAGCCTTGCATTATTCCACTTCAGATTCATAGCAATTTAATTTAACTGACCTTAGCCAAGGAGAGGCCAATTTACTGAAATTAGTTGGACTCCTACCAGTTTAAAATGAAAGTAGAATCTGTTTCACTATCTTTAATTACGTTCAAAGAATTGAAAAAACAAGCCCTATAAATGAGGAACATTTCATACTGCCAGGATGGGTGTTCTGTTTAAAGTAAGAAAACGAGCTTTACTTTCGTAATGTACTCTCCTGAACAGCTATTTCCTGCTACAGGAATGTTGCCATGGCTAACAGGCAAACATTTTTCTCCTTGTACCTCAACAAACCTTTATCTTCTATTTCAAACTTCTTTCTTGAGAATTAAACAATATATCATATCTGCATGATATTACTTCTTCCAAAGAAATCCACCGACTTTCAAATCACAACCACTGAGACAAAGATAAAGCAATCCTTCCCAGCATGTACACCACCCCAAGGAGAAGCTGGTGTGTCTGGTCTCCTATCTACAGCCATACACGCTTCCAAATATTTGATGGTAGAATTGTTGTAACAAAAGATGAATATAGTTCAGGCACCTGTATGTACCAACAGTGAATCCTTAGCTTAGCTAAGAAAACATCACTTTTAGCAGTTGGAAAACATAATTTTTAAACAATTTCTACATTCTGTCCATTTGCCTTAATAGTAATACATCTGAGCACAAGATGGAAGATAAGTGTTTGACATCTTAGGTCATCTCCCAGTAAGCACTGCTAGATGCACTCTTAAGCATTCGGCCTTCTTTAGAACAGTAATGAATAGAATATGGAGATTTGATGGAATATAATGCAAGCTTATAAATTCAGAAGG
Source organism: Meleagris gallopavo (assembly GCF_905368555.1). Classification (NCBI taxonomy): domain Eukaryota; kingdom Metazoa; phylum Chordata; class Aves; order Galliformes; family Phasianidae; genus Meleagris; species Meleagris gallopavo. The sequence goes on along the minus strand of NC_139417.1, from coordinate 6,876,090 downwards.
TTAAATTCTGAATGTGTTCCCTTTCTCCCCTAAAAAAAAAAAAAAAAAAAAAAAGCAACAGCTATGAGCTCTTCTCTGATTTGATCTACTTACTTTGGTGAAACAACATCCTGTGCTATTGTGACATCGATCAAGAGCCATTTATGCAAAACTAGCTACCATTAATGTTAATGAGAGGTAAGTGAAGTACAGTGTTAGCTATGCTGCTATCAGAGACATAGCAAGACAGTCTTGATACACCTAAAAAACTCAAGAAACAGATGAACTGAAACTGCATCAAAGGATACTTCCATTCTACTAGACTAATGCAGGCTCTTCGTATTGGGTTGTTGAGGGATAAACAGAAAAGGGCACGGGGTGGCCGACTATTAGATGTATTACCCTGTTTTTTGCTCTTGGCATATTGCTGGCGTTTTCTTTGGGACAGAGATCCTACAGGCTGGGCTGTGGTGGAATTCATATTTTGGGCAGCCTTTGCTTGTCTAGCAGCATCAATTGCAGCTTGCCAAGACAGAACAGTTTGCTTGGATGGTGCTGAACTGTTGGATTGAGTAGTTGGTCCGTCACCAGGGAGAGGAATTCTGGTGCTACTTGCATAGTTCGCCTCTGTGAGAGAAAAGGGGAAAAAAAAAAAAAAAAAACTTGTTTATAACTTTTTATGCTATAATGTGTCACCGTGTTTTCAATGAAAAGATTATTTTAAGACCTCTTGATGGTGTGATGCCTATATATGTGCATACACTCATGCTCTGCAGTATATATATATATATATGACTGTAGGCAAATAAATATACATACACGTAATCGAACATATACGTATGCATATATGTGATTGAACAGTAGCCAAAAAGGCTCAGGAGTCAGCATTATAACTTCAAGTCGAATCTAAGTGTCAAGACAAGTGCTTCAGCAACACTTCGCATTCTGAGTCTCCCACTTACTACAGACTCGATGGCAGCTTTCCTGTCACCATGTTTATCCAGTGAAGCATACCTCCTCCTAATGACCAACTCTGCTGCAGTACCTTAGCGTTCAGCAGAAAAACAGCCATTTACTCATGCTTTTCAATGGAAAACAACCAATGCTACCTTCCCCTCCAAAAAAGGATTAAAAGAAATCCTGTAAGCAAGTTGAATTTCACCTCGTTCTGCATTCTCACAGCAGAATGCACGGATGCCTCCCACAAGTGAAAATCCCATACTGCGTGGTGGTAAATGTGTTGATAAGGTGGAGTTTCACATGTGAAACCAATGCAAAGGAATGCTTCTTTCTGCTTCTTCACAAGGGTCCACTACATAAATCGTAGCTTCTAAACAACGTTTTTGAGCTCTTTTTATTTAGATGGCTCAATGCCACCTCCTCGCACAGATCTCCTCTCCTGACTGGAGCAGCAGAGCCGACTCCTACGTGCACCTGTAGGAAGGAGCAGCTCCTAAGTGAAATTCAAAACTTGAAGACGCCTGGGTGGGCAGAACATGGAGGAATGATGGCAGAATCCACGCGCAGGGAATCAGGGCTGGCAAGCGGAACGGATCTGCCCAGGCAGGAGGGCAAGATAACTCCCCAGCGACCGCCGTTCGTCGAAGAGGGGAGCGCAGCCCTCCCTTCCCAGACTGTGGGAGCGGAGATAACGGCAGCGACGCGAGAGCCCTGAACGTGCGTCGACGTGTGCGAGCCCGGCCCCGCCGCTCCGTGCCTGCGTGAGGGGCGGCCGCGGGGGCTCTAAGATGGCTCCCGGGGCGGCGGGGTCAGCGCGGGGCCGCGGCCGGCACCGGGTGAGGGGAGCCGGGCAGCCCCTACCGCCGGGCCTCGGGAGAAGGTTGCTCGGGGGCGGCGGTGCCGATGTCGACGTTTTGCAAAGGATTTCTGCCTGTCTCCCCCCCCCCCTTTTTTTTTTTTTTTTTTTTTTTAATTTTCTCAAGCAATTTGACAGCATCTCCCCCGCCTTCCGCCTGCCTCCCGGGATGCCGTGCAACGTGGTTCGGCGCACACCAGCCGCCGATCGACGCATTTAGCTGTCATTCTCCTCATCGGTGCTGGCGAGCGAAACAAAGCCCGAGCACCGTGCTCCCCGGGGAACCTCTGCCCCCGGCGGGCACGCAGCAAAGGACTCGCGGCTCATATGAGGGAGCGGGGGGAGAATCGTTCGAACATGGCAGGGAAGGACGTGCGGAGCCGGCACGGGACCGGCGCAGCCCCGCGGCGCCCCCTCAGCCGCCCGCCCCCAGCCGCTGCCGCCGGCTCTGTGCCCCCGCACCCGGTTCGGAGCGGCGCGAGCGGAGCCGCGTCCCCCCGCCCGCCCTCAGCTCCGGCCCCGCGCAGCATCCCACTTGCCGCCGAATCTCATCCCGCGCCCTTCCCGCTCCCGGCCCCTTCCCCGAGCCCGGCCGCTCGCCCCCTCCCCGCACCAAACCCCGTCCCCAACGCTTTCCCTCCCTCACTAATCCCCGTCTCCCAAATCCCTCGCAAATCCTCCCCCGCGCCCCCTCCCTCAGCCCCGGGCACGCCGCTGCCCTTGCTGCCCGCTCCGCTCCTACCTTCTGGGTGCTGCTCGGGCTGCTGCTGCTGCTGCTGGTGGTGCTGCATGATTCCCACTTTCTTCGGCGCGCGAGAGGGAAAAGAAAAAAGCCCAGGGCCGAGACGTCCCCCGCCGCCCCGAGCCAGGTGCGCGCTGCCCTGCGCTCCGCTACCCGACCCCCATGGTAGCGACTAGCGACGCGCGAGGGGCTGCTCCCGCTCCTCCTCCTCCCGCCGCTGCTGCCGCTGCTTCGCCGCTGCCAAATCCCTCCGAGTTTGGGCCAACATGACACTCACATCCGGGTGACACGAGATCTCTCCATCCCTAGCAACCGCTAGAGCCGCTGCCAGCTCGTCGGTCCCCCCCTCCTGCCGCCGCCCGCTCCGCGAGCCCCCTCCTCCCGGTGCCGCTCCTCTCAGCCCCCTCCTGTCGCTGCCGCTCGCCGCGGGCTTAACTCCCTCCTCACTGCCGCCGCCGCCGCCACCTGCTGCTGCCGCGCTCCTGGGGCCGGGCCGGGCGGGGGCGCGGAGCCGCTCGCTAATCGCCCGGAGCTCCGACGGCCGCAAATAGAACCGCCGCCGCCGCCTTAACCCCTCCGCCGCCGGCCCGCCCCCGGGCGCGCCCCCGCACACCGCCGCCCCGCAGCCGCCTGCTACTGGCGCCAGCCCGGCTCTCCGCGCCCGGCTCAGCACCGAGACGCGAGTGGGTTCGGGGCCGCCCCTTCCACGCCGTGCGGTGAACGCGTCCCTCGCTCTGGACAGCTCCCCGCCCGCTTCTTGTGCCCACGTGCACATTGAGAACCCTCAGTCCCTCAGCGCCTCGACCTGTTGCAATGGCTCCATTTCTATCCTAAGACACCTCAACATTTTTAGCATTTCTCAAAAGAAAAGAGGAAAAAAAACAATTATCTTTCCAAAATTTTTCATTTTCAGCACTCCACAGCAGAAGCTAAAAACCTTCATTTTGGTTTTATTTTTCCTTCATTGGTCTGAAAGCAGCAATCGCATGCACTGATGCATATGACTGGAGTAGCCATAGGATGTGTGGGAACAGCAAGGGCAGCACCTCCATTTACTATGATATTTTTCCCAGTGGCAATATTGCAGCCACTGGGAGAAGTACATAATGAAACTAAGCAAGGATTATACAAATTCAAAACAGAATTAACACTTCAGAGTTCCATTGGCTTTCTCTGAAATTACTACTTCCCGATTTATTTTTTGAGAGTATTTTCAGGATATTTGTTCTGAACAAACTGTTGTTAAAATAGCGTGTGACCCTGTGATAAAGGTACTATTTTGTTAAAAAAAAACATTCAGCAGCACTGCTACAAGCCCTCTTTCATCACTTCCATGTCTCTATCTCATCTTCAAGCTATCCTTCACCCACAGTTAACAATAAATAACAACAACAGAGAAGACTTAGGGAAAAAAAAAAAAAAGAAATAAGACCTCAACACTTCTGATATCCTTCAGTCTCATACGAAGCCCTCTTAGGTGGAAACCATCACTTTTAGTGCCCTCTGGAGAGAGAAAGCTTCTATCTCCATGCCACTTCTTGGCCTTGTTCTGGAACTTGCTGTTCTCCAACCTATTGAGTGGATTCAGCTGCTGTGGCCATGAGCCACCTGCTACTCAGGGGTGGTTTAATCAGGAAGACACCACACACAGGTCAGAAGTTTACAGCAATAAAAACTGCAAGAATCAGAAAGGCGATAGAATGGTGATACAGGAGGTGTAATAGCAAAGGGACTAACACAGCAGAAAGGTGTTGCAAGGAGAAGGGAAAAGAGCTCACCCATCTCTGAAGATCTAGGCTCCACAAAGGAGGGATCTCCAACCAGAGATCCTTTCCAATGGCAGTCAGTCCTTAAATGAGGTCTAAGACAGCTGCAGCCAGGCTCCACCCCTTCCAGTCACACAATTGAATTGCCTTCACCTGTCCCACGATCACTGTTTTGAAAGAGACTCATGAAGTTCAACACCAAGACACTATTGGAAAACCCATAAGTAATAAGGCCTGAATCTAAAACAAACAAAGCATTCCAAAGAAAAAGGCTGAAGTCTGCAGAAGTCCATCAAACCCCAGGGTTCAGGCTTGCCAGTGTCTGGTTTCCAATCCCCTATCCTTACAAAGGAGAACAGCATCATGTAGCAGAAACTACAAATACTCCCAAAGACTCCCAATAAAACCATGAAAGAGAGATGCTTTTACACACTTGGTCTGGAACTGCAAACATGTACTTTTGCTTATTTCAAAAGCTATCTAAGCCTAGACAGTCAACAGATGTAGTAGGTAGCTACTAGATAATCAAATTATCTACTACATTTTCAAAATAATAATTATGAGAATGAATGTCCTTTTAGTGAGTTTTGAGACAGTGTGTATGAACACTGATACTGTTTAATCACAAAAGTGCTAATTACTGAAACCATTAATTCTCTACACAGCTGTTTGCCCTTCTCCTCTGGAACTAATATTTGATTATTTCACAAACACTGCTTCACTTTGATGTCACATTAATAATATTTACTCGTTCCTGAATGAAATGGTTGGAATTATGTTAATGTTTTAGATCGTCTTCAACTGCCATCTGCTCAGTGCTATGCCCTTATCAGCGTATTTCCTGTATGAGCTTAAGAATGGCAGGGCAGGAAGAAAATACACTCGTTATTATCATGTATCTGTTGCAGATTTGCCACTCAATTATTATCATTTGTCCTCTGATAACATTTATTGCTTTCAGGGCCTTGTCCTCTGTAAGAGAAGCAGATGAGCCAAGAAGCAGCATGTTACGGACATTTTAGGAGCAGAAGCCCATTCAGAATTTAGGAGCACACGTGACTAGTCCTATTTAACCAGAACCTCAGCCGATGAGCTGGTGGAGCAGCAGCTCACTGCAGGAAGGGACAGATCCAATCAGAATACAATTGCCATAGTGGGAAGAAGTTATATAACAAACACAGAACTGCAAACAGTGTGAAGCAACAGAACCAGCCTAGCCCTGTAACAAGTAGGCAACTCACATCCATCGCTCATCACAATAACTCAGCTGAAGCTATTAGCATACTGACACATACTGACCTGTTACTGTCTTTACACATGGGAGGAATATTTAAATGAAAGGTAGCCACACTGAGAACAAACAGTTGTAGAATTCATTCTCACCCACATTACGTGTTTTCATCTACCTTAGCACACGCTGTCATTGAATCACAGAACGCCTTGGGTTGGCAGATCCCCTAAATCCCTCCCAGCTCCGAGCCTCGCTGTGGCTGGTTGCCCCTACCAGAACAGGCTGCCCAGGGCCCCGTCCTTTCAACTGCAGCCTCTTTTACTTTCTGCCTAAAAGTACTCTTTTCATTCCGCTCACCTGAAGCATTGTAGAGTTACAGTTTGGGTTTGAAGATGTTTTTCAAATTCTTTTCTAAAAAAAAGATCATAATTAAACATAAGTGTATCCATATATTGTCTGTCAGCTCAGTGAATAGCATCTTTCTGATGTCAGTACAAGTAACAAGTTCTAAAGAAGTTAAAATAACACTTTATTACAAGTGCAGTTTATGTGGAAAACTACAGAAAACACATACTTCTAAGTCCTACTGACTGGGATCTCAGAAATAGATAAAATGTACGTGTACAGATTTTAAAATATAGGAATCCACTACATAATATAGATGATGAGAGAGTGGCTTAAATGTCCATTTTCTTGACCATATCCATACTCAAGATTTAAAGTGTAAAATGTCTTCCAAGAGGAAGTAATACCAAATTTTGAATTGCCCTCTACGAAAGTCTTCTGTTTTTGCATATTCTTTTTTTGTATTAGTTTAGGTGAGCAGCGTATCCCAATACAAAATATAATCCTGCCTACTTCTTGTCTTATTTAGAATTTCACAAAAAAAAAAAAATAATAATAATCAAAAGACAAGAAACCTACCACAGTGAAGCCTTATCATTTGCATATAAACTCACAAAAAATACAAGTTTTTGAAAGCTAAATGTAAATGAAGTGAATTACACTAAGCAGTCTAGCAGGAGATCTAGCTGAACATTTTGTGAAAAAAATATATATGTATGCATGTATAATTATAAATTATTGTACAGAAGCATAGAAGGAGGGAAGAAGGGAAGGAGGAAAGGCAGGGGATGCACAGACTCTTTTCATGTGTTTGGCTGAGTAACAGCTCCAAGCACGTCTTGTTGCCGGCAGGCTAAGGAAAAGGCCAAAGGTCTCCATTGGAGCTCACCAACGCAACGATAATCCTGATTTATTATTCCTAACCTCTCAGCAGAACTTTATATACTTATGGGGTCCAATGATTTGGAAATAAATGCTCTATTGCATACGTTTCTGAAACTGTATTTTTCCTTTTCACTCTACACAGGAATAAAGTCTCATATGTCCTGAGCACACTGAGAATCTGTTCAATTTAAAAATTCAGCTTTTTTTTTTTTTTTCCAAAACAAATTACTAAGAATATAATGAATTGTGTTTTCCTGACTAATTAGATTCCTTGGCTTCAACTAGGGTGCAATTACTCAACAGAGTTCACGTTCTTCCAGCAGTTCTCTCCTTTACTTATGTTCTTCACTATTTTTACAGTTTATCACATCTTTTCATTAACCACTTTGAATATCTGAGCAGGAATAGAGCCACTCTGAAGTATTGGCTCTTCTCTTAGCCCTTGTCTGAAAGCTTCATTTCTTGCTAGCCTTCTTTCTCTCAACTTCTCTCTTTCCTCTATTCTACTGTCACGTCACTTTTTTCCTCTGGTGATTCCCCATTATTGATGCTTCCCACTCTGCATGTTGTCCACCTTCCTCACATTCCTACACCAGTCCTGGTCATCTCAGGCCTGTGCAAATTGTCTGTGGTGGGCAGTGGACTAAATTCCTAGTCAGAAAGTGTTTCCAACCATATCACCGTGGTAGCAAGGTGAACTGAAGTGGTGACAGCAGGACTACATAACCTTAAATTTAGAGTATCCATATTTATGATAGAAAATATTTAAACTGTTGACTGCATGAACACATCTCAAACTGTCATTTAAGTAGATTCAGAATTTTCTCAGAAGAGATTCATTTCTATTTTTAGTGCTCAGTAAAATGATGATTTCACAGATGGGAAACATTGACAGGAACCAAAAAAATTCCACTACACATAATTGTGCTTGAAAATGTCACAGTGAAATGGATGGATGACTCACAGTGTCAGCACATGTGCCTCATGCAAACAAATATCTTCAATAAATACAAGCCACGCTGCAGCTTCTGCAGAGTGTTCTGATGGCAGCTTGCAATGGAGCTTCAAAACTCCACTCTGGAGGCTGGAAGTCTGCTAAAAACCACGCAGGGTTTAGACAGAAGAAAACACGTCTGAGCAGGGGCTCTCCCATGGGAGATAGCAGCCAGCAGCAGGGGAGGAGCAGCATTTAGGTTGGCTGTGTCAGCCTCACTGGGCACCCCATCCTCTGCAGCCTCACCCCAGTGCCCAGAGGAGCCACCCAAGGCACTGCTCCAAGGCGCTCCCACCCCACGTCCAACCAAGTGAAGATGTGCTTTCAGGCATGACTCTTGACTCTTCATACAAAGTCCTTTTGCTTTCTCCCTGTGACAGCACAAATACATCCTTTCAAATGTAGGGCTATCTTTTACTTTTAAGCCAACTTTACCTATGATAGTATCTGAAAGTATTTTTACCAGTACAAGTAAAACTTGCTAGCTCTGAATTAAATATTAAGAAGGAGACAATTACAGCAATCAGGGATGAAGTGAAATTTCATGTTTCTTAACACACAGTAGAATACAGAGTGAAATCAAATTCTCAGTTTCCAGTCTGTGCTCCACATACTAAACACAACACATTGCCTGGGGTTCAAAAAATGTTTCATTCTTGCCAGATACAGGAATAAAGAATGTAGCAAAATTCTCTGCAGAATTTTTCCCAAATAGATTTTTAAAATGACTTTCAAAGACATTCTTTGTAAAAAGCAGCTCTTGAAGAAGGCAACAGCTGCACGGTTGAGCACACCAAGGTCAAGAGATGTCCTACTTCATTCTGGGGCTGCATCATGACACAGTTTCACATGATCAGTTGTTCCTTTTACAGGAAAATGCACCATGTAGCGTGAGACAGCCTGCACTTACAGCATGAAACTGGGGGTAAATACATGTCTTTTAATTAATTAATCAATGGATAAAACATAAATTGTATTCCTAACTTATTTTGTCAGAAGATAAAGTTTTACTGCTATAAAAGCACACCAGATTTACCTGTACATGTTTTGCAGTAAGTAGGGCTAGAAGTAAGCACAAGTTAAGGATTATAAGTAAACAGGAGCTAATGCCTGTAAAAAGATTTTCTGTCTGTGCTAATTGGTACCTACTGGTGGAAATGTAGCCCTCTCTTTTTGTTGGTGTTGGCATCCCATACTGAAAGAGGAACCATGGTTAATAAGAGAAAAAAAAAAAAAAAAAAAAAAATCTCAGCTCTGTAAAATGAAGGAGTCTCAGTAATTGCTTTAGAAAAAAAAAAAAGTGAAGTAAAAAGCAAGTCTAGATTTTCAGATCTAGAGAAAGATTTTAAGGTGTTGTGGGTTGTTTTTTTTTTTTTTTTTTTTTAATAATTTGATACTTAGAAGTTAGTCCAATGAGCTGTGTTACTCATGGAAGTAACAAACTATGGGTGTTAAATGTTTTAGAAAGCGTGATATATTCTCAACAGTACAGCAATTTAAGTGCCTCACTAGGTAGAAAGGAGACTCCCATGTAAGTATCCCATATTTAACTTTGCCAGAAATATCTCATATGCATGTTCAGTCTCTGTTTTTATTGATACCTAGGTACCAAAACCAGTTGCATTTCTTGTCTCTCTCAATGCTGTACAATATCAAGATTGCTATTCCACTAAAAATCTCTCTCTTCTGGCTTTATGATTACATTCAATAAAATAAGAAGCCAGGTTATGTCAAACCTCTGACAACTTTGTTTTCACTGGTGTTTAGAGAGTTCAAAAAGGACAAAAGCATAACTAGAGAAGTAGAGTAAATATCCTTTCTTATCATAAGACTTGAGTGCGTAACTCTTGACAACACAAAGACAAGCTTAATAGACTAGGGAGGCAAATCCCTATAGAAAAGCATGGAGGGATCATGTCATTAGCAGACAAGACTGCACTGAAGCCTTCAATCAGAGTATCTGCAAATAAAATTGCTTCAGGACACAATGGACTCTTTTCATGTTTTTCTGTTAGCAGGTGAAATTATCAAAAGATGTTTACAGAGTAAGGTTCATTTCCTTGAGGATTTTTTTGGATTGTTCTGCTTTCATTGGAGACAGCATTGCCCAAACACGTTAAGTGAGAATGTGCTATGCTGCATTTAAGTTAATGGAAACATTTCAGTTTCGTATCACGTTAGTATTTCTAAAATACCTAGCCAGTTCTGTCACCCTTTTGCTTCCTTGTGATGCCCTTGAAACCAAGTAAAAAAATCAGCCAGTGCAGCCAAATCTCAATATTCTATAATACTGAAATAAAATAATCACCTGACCCACACGGCTGGCATGCTGACGCAGTTCAGTTATAGCTTTGAACATATGTACATCTCCTTTTAATGACCATGAAAGCAGCATCACATTGTAGGGTGCCAGCTCCCTTTGTTGGAGGGGGTGTCTCCCATTATGGATGTCTGCTTGAGATAGCTGACAGACCTGTCAACACACTCTGCAATTTCAAACAAAATAAAGCTTTATTATGCATGCAAAATAGAACTGAGGCTCAAGTGGATTATGTCTTGGGGCTTCTCCAGTTTGCTATTGTAGAGTAATTCTCCAAGCGCTTCTTTATGCGGAAAGCTAGCAATGAAAACATTGGACACTAATATCTTGAGTCATTTAATATTCATGCTGCTTTTTTTTTTTTTTTTTTTTTTTTGCCTGGGGTCATTCTTTCCTGTCAAATAAAAGGATTATTCCTGAAAATGACTCTCACTAAACTCGGCAGGACTTTTATCCATTTCAGCATCTTAAAGGTTTGCATCATCAAACAAGAAACTAGAGTTTATGGCTATGAAAATATGTGAATAAAAGCAAAGGGACAGATGCCGAAGACATAAGAATTACTAAGGCATAATATGTGTTTGCTGTTCCATAAAAATGCACAGTTTAAAAACTAAAACAAAACAAACAGCAGACAATGATATAGAGTACAACCTCAATTTATTTTTATCCTCTAGTCAGTTTAGTATACAGGTTTTTTGTTGTGTTCTGCAGGAAGGCCAGTGATTGAGCTTATTTATGAGCATAATGTAGTTCGCCACAGATACAGATTGCTTCCTCTTGTCTCGTACCAAATTTAGAAAATTGTAAACAAACTAAACAGTGAATTTCACTTAGAAGTTCAATTTAGATTAAGCTGATTTAGGTTTAAGGGCTCTGCTTCACCATAGCACATTTGGACCTGTCTTGTGTACTATATGATGGGTAAAACAACACTTGATGAGAGAGAAATATTTAGCATGCTCCCTGAGGGGCAATATAAGCACCTAGTGATATGAATCATGTCAGAGTGCCCCACGCATACCAAGTCAGATTCTAAAGTCACACCAAGTGGCCATCTTACAGCTGCGTCTGATATGTTACACAGGCCATCAGAAGTTCCAGCTCAATTTTGATAACAAACTCAAGGTGTTCAAACAAAGTTTAAGATTCCATACACTTCCATTAAAACCTTCCAGCAAAGACTTTGTCTCAACCATCACTATTTTTAAAGTTTTGATGTTTCAGAGTAACCTGACAACTGCTGTAGCACTCAGTACATGATGTTCTCAATGGAAATACAAGTGATTGTGACCTTTGCCAAGGAGATCCCAGGCTAATGACACAGTTTCACAGCACCTCACAGTCAAGCATATATTAAAAGAGTCTGCAAGGTAAATTAATGTTAGGTATAAGACTAGTCCCTAGCTGTAGTCCTGGGTTGCTAGAATTGGAAGACATTTGTCATTTCCATCATCACCATTTCCCCACTGAGCAGTTCTTACTGGGAACAAGCCATAGCTGAATGTTTTCTTTCAGTGGAAAAGAGAAAGAAGTGCTCAAATATTTCCAAATATTTGATTTTGACCAAAGTAAAAGACTGCAAATCTTCTGTGAATTTTCATGTCTGGCACAAGAAAAGGAGAAGGCTAATGCTGACTTTCATGCTGTTCAGTCACAGATTTCATCTGGAAATGAGTTATAGGCAAGTAATGAGGTACACAGAGCATACGTATGCCCACACATGAACACTCAGCCTAGTTAGGAAGTAGCTTATAATAATGAGGTGTAAAATGTTCCTCAGTGATGGAAGAGAGGTATGGTGCTGAGATGCATGAGAGCTACTGCTTCAGAGCTAGGGAGAGAGCAATTGTAATGGGGACTTTTATAAAGATTAGCTATGAAACTGTATTTTAGCATAATAAGCTGTTAAACCACTTAGAAAACTTCAGGAATCAAGCTATATAAAAATAGACAGGAGTGTGTCTCCAGCAAGATGGATTTTTGTCAAATATTCACTTTAAAACCATGTGAAATATTCTTTTTTTCCCCATCTTTCAATTCAAATTCTGCCTTTAAAACAATATTTCAATGCTATAACTTCTTCAGAAACACAAAGTATATTCCAGTATGAAGGACTGGAGATGCAGTATGTGCTCAAAAAACACATTTGATTTAATGCCTGATTCACAGGTGCCCACAGTAACATTGGCTGCCATATATGTACAGATATGCCTTGCAAGTAATGGGAAAGCAAATCCACTCTAGGACTTTTCTTGTCTTCCTAGACATTTAGCACAATGTACATGGTAATTTGTCTGCCAAAGCTTTTTTTTTTTTTTTTTTTTTTTTTTTTTTTTTTTTTAAACTTTGCCTAAGCATGCTGCTTACACAGCTTTGCCTTTTGGCAAGCCAAACCTATGCCTCTCAGACGGTGCCTGTTGCATCACCAAGTACCACCTTCTCTGCTTCTCAAATGAGCCAGCAATGCAGCACCAGCCCGGGGGCAAAGGCTTACTCAGAACCACTGAAGCTAAACATCAATGCTTCTCTTAAGTAGGCAGTCACTTCAATATCATCGACTTCATAAGATCTGTATTTCGTTCAATCCAACGCTAAACAACAAACTAAGCAGGAGCTGGGCAAGGGAGGGGGGGGGGGTCAGTGGTTTCTGAAAGCATGGATATCATCCTTCTTTTATGACTAGAAGAGCTAAGACTCATGTGGATGACTAAGAATGTCAGAAGAGCTCTTGAGGAAAAATAGACGTTATGTGACATATATAAGAACATGAAATCTGAAAAGGATTAAGAGAATTATGAAGTGAGACAGAAAGACTAAAAAAAAAAAATACCCAAACCCAACAACAGCGCTGTTTAAAGCTGCCAGAATTGGCACAGCAAGATTGCTCAGGAAAGGAAGAAAGAACAATACAGGATCTCAAAATGTTTAAGAGATGTGAAGGTCAACAAGGAATTAACTACTGAGCTGCTAACAGAACCTGTGCATGAGAGGACTTAGCAAAACCGCCCAGCTAGAAACGTTAATGCATGCTTCTGTTCAATATCCATGCAGTAAAGAAAAACAAAATGCCAGAAAAGAGAACACAACTTCCAGTGCAATGAAGAACCGATCTTTTTGCAATTTAGAATAACTAGTGACACAGAAGACAAGAAGCTAGATTATTTGTGGCAAGCTTACTGGAAAGAAAATTTCAAACTTTAAAGATGATTTTGCAGAATGAGTTCAAGATGAATACAAAAACAAGTAATTGTTACTCCAAGATGCACAAGCCAAATTGGAAAGAGCTAGGAAACTAGAGATAACTCATTATGACCTGAAAGGCCAGAGCAATCCTAGCAATATGAAAGCACAAGGCCAAGAACCATGTACAGGATTAGGGAGAAGTACAAAGTATTTTGTATGAATCCACAGTGGGACCACCTTTACAAATGAGCAACATTTGCGATTTTTTTCCATTACTCCAAAACAAAGTCAATTTGAGATGATGGGCTACAACACCTCTCAGTTTTTATCTTTGATCTTTCACAGAAACCAGAGGCTTGCTACTTAGGCAGACCCACTGGAAAGCAGCAGCAACCATATTCACAATGGCAGGAAAACCTTAAGGCTGAGTCTATTAAAATCTGACAGCAGACCTAGAAGAAGGGGTATCTCAGGGTTGGCCATGAGTCCCGTTTCAGCACTGCAAAATAACCCTAACATTGGAAGACCACCACACTGGAGCACTTGTATATCATTATTAGGCCTCCGTATGAAAGAACAAACCCATCCTGCCTCAAATCACTCACTTATCTCTAACAACACGAAGGAACTCGCTGACCACTTTATATTCAAAGCACATTACCAGACAAATATAAGAACTAAAAATTCTGTTCTAATTTCAAGTTTGTTTCAACCTGTTGTATCAAGTCACTTAGTTGTCTTTTAACCACAGATAAAGAAAGATGTTACTGCCCTCTTGGCTTCTCTACAACCCAGTAGGCAGTAATACCATCTACTTTCTTTAATTACTACATTTCATGCCATGGAGAGGTTATTGAAGTGACATTTGAATCTTAATAAGAACTGCGGAAGTAGGTGGCAAGACAGATTTTATCCAACTATTCCTTCATCAGATTCAGAATGCTTCTGCTCAGATTCTGCACACTAAATAAACTTGCCACTGGAAAAGTCAGTATTTCCTATTCTCTGCAGATGTCTTCCTTTCTGAATCACATGCAAACAACCTTCATGTCATTGAATAGTGCTTAGTTTAAATGTTTGTCTATATGCTTCTTTCCTGCTTACTGCCTTTCCCTAATAGCTGTACTGAAAATACTACAGATGCTCTACTTGATGACATTACATCAAAGAGATTCATGCTGAAATTCCTTGGCCACCACCATCATTGCTGATGTCAGCACAGCCCTAAGAACAAGGCTAGTTAGCTAATTGCTTTACAGAGCAATCACAGGCAACACAGAACTTGGAGCCAAATGTATTGCAGGAGCAAGCAGGCCAAATGCCACTCAAGACATCCATTCCATCAGGCAATGACAGCCAGTGCCAAGGCTTGTGAATGTGGTTACAAAACCAAAGAATAAGATTTTGGGAGGCTTGCATCCCAGACAAGCACAATGCTATTTCCCAATATTAGACTGAATTTTAATTACACTTCTGATGATTTACAGGCACCCCAATACAGAAGGCTTCATTGATTTTATCAGTATTAATTTCAACAGTATCAGGGCTTAACTTTCTGCTGCATAAACTATGCAAGCAACATAAATAGCAAACCAATGTCAACACAATCAGGTCAGAATACGAGCAGACAGAAATCAGACCTGTATTTATAACACTGATATCAAAACTTGTTACATTTAATTTGTCACAATAGATTCTCTGTACTGTAAAATATACACTGATCCCATTGTTGCAATAGATTCACTACTTAAATAATTGTAAATAAAATGAACTGTGGTAGAACTTATTATATAAGGAGCTGAAAAGGGAACTTTAAATATTAACAGTCTTCCATGAAAAACAGAAGGAAAAACTTAAACACCGCTATAACAGAACAAAAAATGTGAATAATTATGTGGTACTATTTAAGTAACTTAGAATAATTTAAAGCCCCTGAAGTGAGCACTGAAGCAGAATGGACGTATATAGAATCAAATCTGTAAAGACAAAACAATCTTCAGGAAAGTACATTGTACTGAATAGACTTATACTTTCTAATGGAAAAGAGCCTCCAAATCAGGATATTTTTGCAAAGAAGTTGCAGCCAGAAGAAACATTATAGCTTAGTTTTAATCAACCTCTACTACTTTGTATAGGGAATTAAGCATTAAAGTCATATACCTGGCAGTCTAATGAGAATCTTAAACTACTAGCATATTAATTTTTTGAAGTTTCCTAAACAATTTTTTTTTTCTTTTTCCCCTTACAGAGCTACAGTAAAACAAAGATTTTAGTCACTATCCATGATAATGCAGATACCCCAAGCACTACTAAAAGTAACTCTGCTTTTGGTTTGTGCACCTGCAACAAAGAAAAAATGAATGTGGTTATCTGAGAAAAGCCCTTAAGGCTCTTTAACTTATTTGATATTTAAAAATATAATTCAGTACTTCAGTAAACAGGAATGTTCTCTTGAAGGACAGGGCACTCTGAATTCCTAATCAATCCGTTACAGTTTTGAGTTCTTCTGAACATTAATCTGTTCTTGCAAATCACTTAGAGCTACCAAGATGGTTCCCCTCTGTTTTAACTTGTCCGTGTTTGACCTCTAAATAAACTATAACAAATGTTTAAGTGACAACACAACCCATCACCCCAACTTGCATGTCAGTGTGCAGAAACTTCACTGTTGCAAAGCCACCATTCGCTCTTTGGCCACTGAATTAAAAACTTTGAGAGAATAAATATTCAAATCATTATCCTAACAAAGGTTTTCTTTTTTTTTTTTTTTTTTTAAATAATAATTGAGTTGTCCTCTACTTCTAGAAGTTTTTCCTTCTGAGATATAATACTTATTTAGAAAACAATTTTATACCTCAGTGACATATACTGGTGTTTTCAGGATGTGAATAACGCAATGTCAATCATTATTTTTAAAATTTCCAAGGACAGTTTCCTAACTTGGAAGGAGAATTCTGCATTGAAATACAGCTTGACAGGAGAAAAAAAAAAAAAAAAAAAAAAAAAAAAAAAAAGGAAAAGAAATGTTAAATCATGCCAAATTTAAGCAGAGTAAATGGAAAGACCAAAGTAATTACAGGCCTGTCAGTCTGATAGAGATCCTGGGAAAATAGCAGAAACACCAGCACTGGAATTTTTAAGCAACAGAGAATTAAAGAACAGTAACATAATTCATGCTAGTAGGAACAGAGCAAAGGAAAATAAATCTTCTTGACCACCTTGTTACTATTTTTCTGTCAAGACTAAGAGAACCTGTGATAAAATAACTTCATTAATGTAATACATTAAGACCTCCCTGTGGTATTTGACTTGTCCTTTTTATTAAAAAAAAAAATAGGATGATAACATCAGTGTACAATGGGTACATTGTGCACAATGCACAAAAATTGGCTGATGTGAAGGCGTATCTCATAGCCCTACAAAAGACTCTCAACCACGAAATCTTTAAACCAAAGTTGGATAACTTTCTGAAAGTACAGTTCTCTCTCAGCTATAGCTATTGGATGTAATACAATGATTCATTCACAAAATTACACAGATGGAAATGGTCACAGTGATTTCTTACAGTTTTCAAATCTACAGGTCTACATTTTATATACTGACACATAGAATTACTGTGAAATGGAGTTCATTCTTTCAATGCCCTTCCAAAACACAAATTAAAGTTTCATATATCTCTATATGGTCAAAAGCTATTTCTGAAAACAGGGAGTAGTGCTAGTTGGTTGGTGGAGTTGTGGATTTTTAAGTGTTGAAGTTTCTCTTTTAAACTGAGCATGAACTCCTTTGATTTGTGTCAGAAGTTCTAAAAGATAAATAAACTCAAATGTCATGAATTCAAGCAGGAAAATAAGATTTGTTTTTAATAGACTTGTATAGGAAATAAAATAAAGATCTGATAGCCCTATAGACCTTGCTTTGTATGATCTTAATGCATCAATATCTCAGTATCTTCTTGTGTTTCATAACACGCAGAAATGTATGCCTTCCAGAAAGCACAAATCCTGGCTTCTGTAATACTTTATGAAAAGCTTCTAAGGAAACAAGGAAGTCAGCTCTTGACCAGAGATCCTCCTAGAAAGCTGCAATAAGAACTTTCACCTTTGCACTTAATCATTTCATTCCAACTAAGCACTCAAATCTTTGTCTCAGTCTGTGAGACAAATGTGTCAAATCTTTGGTAGAATAGCTACCCATTAAGAAAGCCAACCGTATGTGACAGCATAAGAAAATACTCAAAGGAATTTAAACATCCGTAGGAGCCTACAGTTCAAGGAAGCACAGGCCTTAGACAGGCACCATTTCATTCATGCTTAAATCAGCCACTTTATTCAGTGTTGTAGATACAGACTAACACAGCTGTGTGCTGAGCTTGAGTGTAACAGTCAGAAAAATCAATGCAGTGGAAGGGTGAGACAGGAGGTATAATGAAAAAGGGACTAACACAATGGAAAGATGTTACAAAGAAAAAGGAAAGGTGTTTACCTGTCTCTGATGATCTAGGCTAGCAAGGGAAACTCCACAAGGGAAACACAGTGGCAGTCAGTCCTTCAATGAGGTCTAAGAGAGGTGCAGCCAGGCTCCACCCCTTCCTGTCACACAGCTGAATTGCCTTCGCCTGTGCTCCCAGGGCTGACTGGGTCTTTTCCCAGGTACTCAATCAGTGGTTCAGGCTGTGACTCAGCAGTTACCACACATCAAGTAGCCTGATTTTTATAGACCGCACAATATATATTACGTATATATGTTAAATTATGTTCAAACATGATTTTTATAAAAATTATAACACATTAAGTACAAAAGAGCTTCTTCATGTATAACCATGGCATAATTTCTGTTCTTTTTTCTCTAGAAAACATTTTCCTGCAGCCAGGAAAATACAACAACTAATGCAGGGAATTGTGATCATGTGTTTCCAAGTTCCCAAAACAAAAGTAATTGCATCTCATCTGCTACTGCCCACTGTCATTTCAAAACTCACATTTCAGTGGTCAAAGCAATATACACAGGTCACTCCAAAGGTAACGCCTCTTATTTATTAATATAGAATCCACAACAAATACAAAGAGCATAATAACACTGTTTGATAGAGCAAATCTCTGATAAAAAACACTATTTTTCAGCATAGTCACCTTTAGCTACATCCACTGCTCGGTCTCCATAAACACTCAGCAAGCGTCAGTGAATGTCAGTGGGTGCCAAATTCTATGGAGGAATTCGATGATATCCCTTTCTTCACTCACAGTTCCATGTCAGGCACCATTTTGTCAGACTGCCCCTCTGCTCCATCTGTCACACGGCAACCAAATGCAATGGACTATTGGTGGGAAAGGTCCACATCTACTGCCATCCCACCAACATCCACCCTAATGTTGTAAGCCAACTCCCTGCACAAATGTGTTAAAAATCTAGAAAAACAAGTAACTATTTGAATTTTCCATTTTCCTCAAAAATGTTAACTGAAGTAATAAAAATTTAGAAACAGGCTTAGACAGAAAGCAATTAAATATGTACAAAAATAATATAATGTCACTTAATTATTCCTTTGGTTCTCTTCCTGGCAATTTTACTCAAAACAAATTCTCCTTTCCCCAGGAAGCTGTTTTATTTACACAAAGGAATCTCACAGAAAATAGGGGTTAATGAAGAACATGCCAGAAGAGGGCTGATCAGTCAATTAACCCTTTACATTCTGAATCATGATGGCATTTTTCACTTTTTTCAAACACGGGAATGTGTCCCACCAGGCAATCTGTGCAATCTGGATACATCACCAGTTGTTTCCCATTGGCTGCAGAGCTTTAAACCTGAGAATTAACTCAAAACTGCAGGGGTTATAATTCCCATCAACTGTTAATCATTATCATATGTAATAATTTTAGAATATTACTACAATAGGCACTATGTGTTTTCCCTCCTCTGCTTCTCCTATTTCTCAGGCTAAACAAGATTTTCGTTCAGCCTATGCATGTATTCAATGTTTCTGAGCTCAAAGGACAATGAGGGAGATATGCTGAATATTATGTAGACAAATCTCTGCAGAAAAATGTCTCCCAGCTAGAGATACATGGATGAATGAACTTTTGTTAGCAATGAAATGGTCTTGAAATCATTACATAACTATTTTTGTATTCTCCCTGCCCCTCACATCTTCTCTAGTCTTAGCAGCTCTTTGCTAAGTCATTCTTCAAATTGCATTCACAACAGCAGGTACAATTTGCATTTCAGTGCACGTGACTGATGCTCAGGTATCAAAAGGAAATTACTTTTTCCATTTGGTTCCATGAACACTGCATCATGCCCAGAAAGAGAAGGGTTTATTGAAGAAACTAGGTGTTTTTTTTTAGTACACTCTCTAGCTCATGCAAAAACTCACAGTATGACACCACGGAAGCCAGCTGAATTTGTTGTTTTTGTTTATCCTTATTCCAAACTGGGTTAAGATCTAGGCTTAAAATCTTACTGGCTATTTGGTTTCTGGCTAACCCTGCAGATTTATCCAAAATAGAAATACAGTGTGCAAAACTGTGCAGCGGCCACAAGAACAAAGGTTTTCTTAATTGCCTCAGAGAAGTGTCTCAAAACACTCAGACAGTTTTGATGAAATTATTGCCTGAGTTGAATAAAGGAATTGTTCATAACCAATATGCTAGACCCATAAGGAATTGTACCTTCCAGGAGACTGACTCTCACTTCAGTAGTACACGGCCCCACTGTAAACAATGATACAAAAACTCAACTGGACGTAAGAAATAAATGTCCTTAAATATATATATATTTTTTTTTATTATGCCTTAAATATATATATATATATATATATATATATATATATAATATATATATATATATATATATATATTTTTACCAAAGGCTACTTATGGAGTATATTTATCTGCCCACCTGTTAGCACAGATTAGTAAAGCAAAATCCCAAAGAAAAATGAGACCTTCACAGATCAACAGTTAGCTGTAAATTGGCTAGATATATAGCTTGGGTGCTTTATTCCTGGAACTGAGTTAACATACCATTTGTGTGGACACAAAACACTCTCCCAAAGACTTTTGCACAGTGCATACAGAGAGCAGTACAAAAGTAGATCTAAGGTTGTTAAAAATGGAGAAGGTCAACAAAAAATTTATAAAATGATATTATAAACATGAAAACTATAGAGAAGGCTACACTGGATTCTGTGAGATTTGGTGACAAATTGTTGTGTGAAGATTTACTTCTACAAGATTCATCCTCAACTCACATTACTTTCAGCTGACTACATCTTCTGGGAAGGGTACGTGTCTGCTGCATGTGTAGCTGTCACGATGCCCCAGGGCTTCGTGCAGAAAAAATGTAAGCAAGATTGGGTTTAAAACCAAAGTAAATAGAATTTAAAGGGAGACTGATTCTCATAAACCTGAAAAAGATCTTGAAAACCAAATTTGCCGAACAAACGTATTTAGCTTCAGAACATTTGGGTTAACATTCATCTATTTCAACTCAAGTCACAGAACAAATATTAGGTTGTCTTCTACATATCAAATGTATTTATATTTGGTGAAATTAAATGTTCTAAACAATAGAAATCCTTTTCCTGTCTTTCTGCACTGAAATCTGTAGGACAAATGTTGTTCTTTCTTGGAACAAATACTTCTAATTAGTTGGATATTCACTGAAGATGCAGAAAAATAACCTCAAATCCTTCAGGGAGAGGAAAATAAGGATGTCAATGTGTTATGTCCCAGTTCCCCCTACACAAGAAGAATTATCTGGAAACTTAGTGCCACTGTTATCCTTCATGCCTTCACAAGAACATCTTTCTTGCTTCTGTCTTTTGCTCATAGTTCACACAGTTTTCTTATCACAGAGTCATAGAATCACTGAGTTGGAAGGAACTCTTACAGGCAATATGATCCAATTCCTCTGCAATAACAGAGACACCTACAGCTCCAGCAGGTGTTCAGAGCCTGTCCAGCCTGACCTTAAATGTCTCCAGGGACGGAGCACCCACCATCTTTCTGGGCAACCTGTGCTGTTGCTTCATTACCTTTATCACATTTTTTTTTCTTTGTATCCTTTATTATGAAAAAGTCTTTTAATAGATCTTTTGAACCAGACCATTAATAAGCCTCTTTTCCATCAGCATCAAGAGAAGTGAGCACAGTGCCTAGAGGATAAACAGGATATAAAACCTTTTTGTACTGTTTTAAAATTCAAAGTTTCCATGTCTCTGCATAAGGCCGTTTGTGTATGCTCATGTACAAATAAGAGTGACAAGTAACAAATATCCTTGACAGTTTTTAGCCTCTTGCCGTACAGAAATGAAGGGCAAATACAGAAGAAAATATAATGTGTCAGACATCTACACATTACATCTACACGTTTTTTCTCCCCACAAGATAGATTCTAGCTCTCCATAGGGAAATCTTCAGGAAAGTAATTCTCAGAATAGTATGCAAATTTGCTGATGACGTAACGTATGTTTAAGTGGGGAAAAAGGAAACAAGCTAAACTGGTCAGGACAAGTTTTAGCAGCATTTCTCAAAGTTGGTGAGTGAGCACCAAGATAGGGAGGCAGCTGAAGAGGCTATTGTCCCCCAGGATCTCTGCCACAGTCCCTCTGAGTGTGAAATCCAGTTTTCTCTCTGTATCCAGGAAAAACACTGCAGCCCGGTTGAGCAGAGGTGACAGAGAGCATACCCACACCTGTCTGTCTGCAGCGCGGCTCCTTGCATGGCTCTCTACATAAGCCACATACGTCTGTACGAACCAACATGGTTTTACTTGCTATGTAATGCTGAAATGTTCTGATCACAGATATTGACTCTGTCTTCAGAAATGAAAAAATGTGGGACTTCTTGGGTAGAATATACGTATGTGTTCAGTTTTTGAAAGTTCTTATTTTGACCTGTTGACATGTTGAATTGCCTGTAAGTTATTCGGAAAAGTGGTGCAGAGGACTAAGAGCCTGGAGTTTATCACACTCATATTTATGCTGGCATTTTCAAAAGTTTTCTTGAAGTGTACTAGATACTCATCAAACCAGCACACGCTCACATCCATACAGTAACTGCATCCAGCTAAAACCAGGCAGACATCGTCCAAGCCAGAGGCCAAATGCCAGTGCAGTATAAATAAGCAGGACATATTCAAGATGAAAGGCCTTCTATCATTTTAGGAAGGCTAGAGATCTAATCCAAAAGGCCTCTTTAAAACTTGGCTCTGCATTCAATGAAATCAATGGGAAACTCCATGGGATCGTTACTTTCGTTGCTGCAACGTCAGCTGCACACTGACAGAGTGTAGGCATTCAGCACTGATTCATAGCCAGCACATGCATGATTTGTTTTGGTCAGCACCCATACAGGCAGGAATGCAGACATCCTGCCTCAAGTCTTAAATATTAATCAACAAATATTTTCTTACTGTAAGCTACATTTTCTCACACTTCTGCTTCTCTCTTCCCCTTTGCAGTACAGATTGCCCTATTTCTTCCACCTTACTGAATGCCAACTTTACCTCAGCCAGACATATAGAAAATAAAGTGTCATATAAAGGGTGTCATATGGCTATTCACAGGGTACAAAGCTGGCAGCAGTGCTGCAATGGCACTTTTTTTTGATTGCAGCATCAAACACCTTGCTAATGGTATTTTTCCTCCATAATCCTTGAAGTTTTGCTCACATCTAAAGTGAAGCAGGTATCCCCAGCGAGGAGCCCTTCCACCCCACCAAACAACTCACTTAACTGCATTCTAAGCTGTAAACCACTTCACTAATCCCACTGCTCAGCACAGGATAAAAAGAGAAAATAGCATTAAAGATTTAAAGTAAAGAATACAGAAAACTCAAATGATAGTTGTAGCATTCACGTCATTACAGCTAAGGGTTTGTCAGCACTTTCATTATAATGCTTATTTCTCTGCTGTCACTCTAGGCTAAAATTTGGCAGAGCATAAAACTTCGAGCACAGACAGACACAATAAGAACACAGTGAAAAGGGAAGCAAAGGCTTCAAGGACAGCATCCACAGATACCTCACATGTCGAGAGCAGCATCTTACAAAGCATGATGCAA
Organism: Meleagris gallopavo; assembly: GCF_905368555.1. Taxonomy (NCBI): domain Eukaryota; kingdom Metazoa; phylum Chordata; class Aves; order Galliformes; family Phasianidae; genus Meleagris; species Meleagris gallopavo. Next base: position 6,852,759 of record NC_139417.1, on the reverse strand, counting down.
GCAGTTAAGCTGGGAGAACTATGCTTTCTCTCATTTAAATGGTGTCACAGAGAGGGAATGACACTGAAAAGTCAGTGAGATGTATTGTTATGAATCTACTATGAATGGCTTTGCAGATCCAGAAAGCTAAGTATTAATATGGTAATTTAAGTTGAATTTATGCTACACTACAGCAGAAGTAAATGAGAAAAGGAGGCACACCACAAGCAAATAGTACAGCTGTGATATGCAGGAGGAACTGAACTAGATTAAAACTAAGTGGTGGTGGTGTATTAATTTTGACTTGGAAAAAGCCAAAACAACCTAATCTGAGAGCAGTCTTGATGCTGCCTCATGTGGGAGGCTGGGCCAGGTGACCTTCTGCATCTTGTTCCAGCCCTGGAGATTCTGCTCCCACGTATCAGATGGTGATAAAGTCACAGAGGGCTAGGACCACTTCTTGTAGCTACAGAACTAGCTAACACTAGGTTGAAGTGTGTGTAGAACCACAGTCTTAGTTATTTTTTTTAATTTATTTTATAAAGATTTTAACAGTTTTAGTTTCTTGAATAGAAAACAGTAAGAACTGCAAGGAAGCAGTTACTGCTACATGGACGTGATGCATCGGAAGGATTACTTACTCGAAAGCTTTGTTGGTAGGTGCTGTGGGACTTAGCGCAAGCCATTTAATTCTGCTTCAGCATACATGAAGATGGTTCTTATTTTTAAAAAGCACTTAGAGATGAACAGTAGTATCTATGGAACATACAATTTGTATTATTACCTTAGTAAAATTTTATGAAGATTGAAAACTTCCAGTCAAATTAGAACTAGTTACAAAAAAGACTGTAAAATAATAATTCTATAGCTCACCTAGACCCATTGATTTTGCTAGGCTAACTTCTTCCTTGACTTCAGAAATGAATGCAGCTTTGTGAAGTTAAGATGGGCACTTCTGTATCTTTCATAATGTTTGGTTGCGTGAGAAAGTCTACCTCATCATTCTTAAAGCAATCCAACAACTGAATAAGGAAAAATTAAATTCTGCGTATCATCTGAGAACTCTGATGGTTGTAAAAGACAAGGAATCAAAAGCGATATTAAAACAAACATATATCCATGCAATATTAGTTTAATTTATTAGCAGGGGAATTAGCAATTCTGTTGTTTATGAACCACAGCTCTATCATAAATTTATTAGGACATACATTCATGTTGGTGCTCTTATATAATTTAGTGAAATTTACGACAGAGAGGAAGTGGAAGTCCACTTCCATGCTTGCCAGTGTTGTCAGGGAAGGGCATGCTGTTTACGTAAGATATAGGTCACATATTCAAAACCATTTTCCTGACATCCAGTCTGCCTCTTTTGTGCAAATACAGATGTGTTTGAGATGCACTGATTTAGTGTGCTACTGTGCTAGCATAACAGATGTCACTGTTGCATAGAATGAATGAACAATAGAGGGGAGACTGTGTTTCACTTTGCCAGCATGCTATCTGTCGGCAGTTCTGACGCAAAACATCTATTATTTAGTCTCTTTTGATTAATCTGCTGCCTTTGTTCAACATTACCTAGTCAATAATGAGATACACTCCTAGGATTAAAAAAAAAAAAAAAGTAATAAGTCAGCTCATTTTGCAGAATTAATGGGGGAGCACTCTGGTCTTCCTAAAACCAAGGTCCCCGTTTGCACCCAGAATGATGAGTGTTGTCTTTTTCTTGTATGTCCACACCGCCCCCTGAATTAAAAGCAAATGTTTTCTGGTCATCTGCCTCCTCTGCAAAGCCTGGCCAACCTTCCATGTCGCTGCCCCAGCTAACAGGTGAAGTAAGGTTAAGTGGAGTTGAGCATTCTTCAACTTTGTGCTGATTCTTTATGCAAGGATAAATCTAATTTAAAGTGTAAGAAAAAGAGAAAGTGGGTCAAAACTGAAAGCCTTCCAAGCAACATTTACGTGGGTGGCCACATTTATCCACTAAATAGGCATGAGGAGCAAAGACAATGGGTAAAAAAGCCTCTTACCCGCAAGAAATAAGGAAATAACTGCAAGATGAAATGCAAAGGATATCTTCTGCTATTGTATGAGTTAAGGATTACCGAGGCTCAGCAGCACTCTTAGATTTTGTCATACCTCAGGCAGTAAAGAAAGGAAAGAGTGGTACTCAAATATCCATGTGCATGTTAACATAGGAAGAGAATGAATCAGGTGGAAAACAAATTACAAACTCTTCAAGAGAAGATATTAAAACACTGGGTTATGAAAAGCACTGCAGTGCTCTGTAGTAACAGCCCAAACATTACAGTCTAAAAATGCTACAGAAATGTTTACATAACTGGATCTAAGGACCTAATTCAATGCTTGTGAACTTCAGTGAGACTAAAAATCTTGATGCAACTTTTTTCTTTAAATAATCCCTTGCAACTGTAAGAAGAGTTCTGTGCAATACATTTGGAGAACAAGAGCTTTTCACTGGTAGAAATTCTGAAACAATCATTAGTTTTTGATGTTACTGCTGTCTCAGAAGGTCAATTAACGTTAAGGTGAAAAGAAATGTGACTTTCTGGTCTTAACTTCCCTTAATTTTAAACAATGTGTTACTGATAGAGAGTACTTGTGAGCTACATACTTTTTTCTTCAGCTGACAGCTCTCATTCTCTAATAGTTGTGACTGAAAAAAGAACCACTCTGCTCACTGTAGTAAAGATACAGATCCTTCTTTAGAGAAATCTATGGCAAAACTCCATATAGTTAGAGTAACAAGTTATGCCTCCTATTCAGATATTTTGAAGTTTCATCCCAAATGAATAAAAAATATTGAAACCTGGGGGTTCTGGGTCCCTCAACACAAGGCAGGCATGGATCTCTTAAAGAGGGCCCAGAGGAGTGCCACAAAGCTGATCAAAGAGCTGGAGCACCTCTCCTGTGAAGAAAGGTTGAGGGAGTTGGGTTTGTTCAGCTTGGAAAAGAGAAGGCTCCAGAGAGATCTCATGGAGGCCGTCAAGTACTTGAGAAGAGCTTACAAGCTGGAGGGAAACCAAATTTTTATACAATCTGATAGTGATAAGACAAAGTGGAATGGCTTCAAACTAAAAGAGGGGATGTTTAGGTTAGATATTAGGAGAAAACTCTTCGCTCAGAGGGCAGTGAGGGACTAGCACAGCTGCCCAGAGGTTGTAGGTTCCTCATCTCTGAAAGTGTTCATGGCCAGGTTAGATGGGGCCTGGGCAGCCTGATCTGGTTCTTAGCCCAAGCCTAAGTGCAGTGGGCAATGACATTGGGCATGACAATGAATTTTTTTTAATCTTGCAAGCTATAGGTGTGCTTATGAGATAAGACTGAGTTACAGTGCCTCTTTCAAAGTAATAATCTTCATATACGCTACTGAACTGCTTAAAGTAGGCATTAAGTCAACCAAGATGAAATAAAACTTCCTCTAGTTTTATTGAGAAAGAAAAGCCAGCAGCTTCAGCCATCTGGGGGACACAAGGGCTGCAGTAGCCTCCATTCTATGGCAATCCTTCTTGTCCTCATAAAGTGCAAACTGGCATCACCATCTGAGTTTCCTGCATTCTGTCTCCTGGAATGGAGACATTTTTTAATAAAAATACAATCATCATTGTTTTAAAGGATTATTCACCTCTTTGGCCTTGACAGTTTAATTCTACCTTTAAAAATATGGAGAGATGACCATGAGATCCTGCTTCTCCTTTACGTATAAGACTAGTTCTGTTCTACTATTTATGAAAAATGCTCTGGGCAGAGTCCCAGACAATCCCTCCAAAGATTACTTGGTCTGGTGCTGTCTAGACTCCTACTTTACATTTTACAGTAAAGTGACAGAGCACAGTTCCAGCCTCATTCTCTGACAAATTTTGGTAGGGCCTCCTCTACAGAAAATTTACTGGGTTCAGGTTGGATATTAGAAAAAAAATTATTCTCAGAAAGAGAGGTGAGGTACTGGAACAAGCTGCCCAGGGACACAGTAGAGTCACCACCCCTGGATGTATTCAGGAAACATGGAGATGTGGCACTTAGGGACATGGCTAATGGGCGTGATGAAAATGGACTGGCGGTTGGACTCTTAGTGGTCTTTTCCAACCTTAGCAATTCTGTTATGCTATCATTCAGCTCTCTGCCTATTATGTAGGAATAGCAAACACAAGATTATCTCTTCATTCCACATACACTACGTTTACAAATGATTTCACATTTGAAATGTAGAAAATAGCTAGATAAAATGAAAACACAGATTTTAACAGGAAGAGTGGAGGTTTTTATTATGTCCCATACCAGAAATTACAATCATATATACTTAAACTAGAGCTATTAAGCAATTATTTATTTTTATTATTTATTATTATTTATATTAACTAATTTTTTGGTTGTTCATTCACTAGTTTAAAAATGGCTCTACAAATCCATCATCTGCACCTTATGAAATTATTCAACATGCAAAGTTATGGAATTAATCCTTATTTTTCCTGCAGAAAGACTGAACTACAAGAGAGGAACTATAATGCTGTGTAGAACTATGTTTTAACACTGATGTGCCAGTTTTACAGGAACCAGTTAGCACATCCCAGCATTAAATGTGACCATCAGTATGACTCAATAATAATGGGAAATATCTGCACATACCTTTTTGCACTAGCATCTCAGTTACGCTGCTAGGTTTGGCACTCCCAAAAGAGCAGGGTTGTATATAACCATTGGATCAATTGACCTTTCATTTGCACAATTTGTCCAGCTGTATATTATATCAACTGTTTGCTCTATTATAAACGGCAAATCATCTGCAGAACAACAGAGCATTTGTGTTGTTGGGTTTTTTGTTGTTTTTTTTTTTAATTGCTGAGAAGAACGACTGTGGCACACAGCCTCTCTTTTTCAAAATAGCATCTGTCTCTACCCTGCAGGAAAGAGAAAAGAGCTCGGGCTTCTGGATTCCAAGGGGTTCAGCAAAGAGATAAAGAGATGACACACTTCAAACACACACCTCCTTGTACTCACCAGTGGATTTTCTGTTAATAAAACAAAAAAGGGTACTATGGGGGACAGGAGCAGAGTGCTGCAACTCAAGCTCACAGAACAATATGCTGATTCCAGACCATATGTACTGAATTCTCCCCCAGAAATTGAAAGAACAGCCATCGAGTCCATCTGGTTCCCACACAGCAGAATAAAGCCTCCTCTGCTCGGAACACACAGCCAAGCACACACATGTGCTTTAACTTCACCTTATCTTCGTGCATTTCCCAGAAAGCTTGTCTTATCCACCTGACAGCTACCAAGTGATCTGGGCAGAGCCCAGCACTCAGGCTGAGCCTGTGGCATGTTAATGGACAGCTGCATGGCAGAAGATGTGACAGGGGAGGCGAGCGCGAGGTTTATCGAGATTTCCTCCTTGCTGCTCCACAAACATCAGCACTTAATGGGCTGATTCTCCTATCTGAGCAGCGTCACTGAGACTGTGACAGTGATTCCTATTTGAAATGTAATGCTTCATTTCTGTGCAGCCAAGAAGGCATTAATTGTGGAAGAAAAGGTTAGCCCGTCTCCTATGAAATCACATCCTCACTTGAGGAAGAACTGGATCTAGGAGAAAGGTGTGAATAAAAAAGGTTGGTAAAACAATTGAAAACATGTGCCCTGCATTTCCTTACGTCTCTTTTTTCCCCACTAACTATATGAAGTAATTAGTGCTTTCCTATAAAATACTATTGGGACTGCCTGAATGGGCTTGTAGTTATTAAATAAATTACTCAGCAGAGGAATGAATTTAGCCAGGCATCCACTAGTGAGGAGACTGCTAATTAACTGATACCCAGGCAGGCAGCAATTATCCTTCTCCTCCCAAACAAAAAAAAAACAAAGAGAACTGAGAACTCTGAAACACACATCTCTTCCATTAGAAAATTATTTGGAATGGAGGAGCAGTCAAACCAAAGATCTCAAATTATATGAAGTAAATGCTAAACAGGATAAGATAAGAATCTGTGTTTTATGAAGGGGTTGAACTGGCTTCAGATATAAGTTTCCAGCTGGGACCAGATTGCCAATGCCTTTATTCACTCTGCAGGAGTACTTATTCATGCAAACACTTGCAGCAAAGCCAGGGAAACAAATTCATGTGAGCATGTAGTCACAACTGTGAGCATGAAGTCTACCATCTGACCTTCAAAACCAACAGATTTATCAGTGGCTTCATGGAAAATATTAGAGGTGTTGGGGGTTGCATTTATTCTTTGTAAATACAGTCTTACTGTCATTTGACATTGATTTTCATAGGAGGAAAATAACTAATTTCATATTTAATGCATGGAGTTTTCTTCCCAAATCATTCTTTGAGCCAGCTTACAGGTTGGTGTTTCAGCAACAGATTTCTAGCAAACAAGCCACTGGCACTCAGACTTGTGCATGTTTTGCTTTAGGACCATCCGTCCATGCAGCAGACTTTCAGCAGCCATCTGGGGCTGAGAGGCTCCCAGTCTCCTGCACAGAGACCAGGAGGCATCCTGAAAGATGAGGAGAATGTAAAGGGAGCCCAGGGACTCCCTGTGTTGAGTATAAATCAAAGGGAAGAGTGTCCCAACAGCTCTGCGTTCTCACTTGAGTGACCACTAAAGAAACAATACACTTAGAAAGGAGCAACAGAGCTGCTCTGTTTGCAAGGGTTTTAACTCACCTATACAAAGGCTGATAAAGAAATATAGGTATAATTGATGACTTTGGAAAAAAACTTCATAAGCACAAATAAGACTTAAGTGCCAGGCTGCAAGAGGCAGCTAGAGCTAATATCTGTAACCAGAATACAAGGCTTGAACAAGAAACGATCTGGCACCCAAAGTCCATCAGCCTAAATGCTAAAGGACAAGAGCCTGAGCTATAGAAACCAAGGTACAAGCCAAAGGCTAGAGCTAAAGTAAGTCCTGGATACAAGCTGAAGGTCACAAAAAGAGCCTTTTCAAAGAGCCACACACCTCAGCTACTGAGTAGCCAGAAAACACATTTCAAAGCTCCTTCAGTTAGCACTGCTGCTACCTGTGATCACTCAGAGAGCCCACAGAGCACAGCTGCAGCATGCAGCAGTCCCATAGAGCCAGGCTGGGCCACTGGGATGCAGAGCCAGTCTGAGAGCAGCACCCTGGGTATAGAGGTCTGGGGAGCCCTCACTGCCACACAAAGGCCAGTCGAGTTCTTGTTGGACAAGTCAGTCGTGGAGATTATGTGAAGTTCCTCTCTTCCTGCAAGCTTGGAAGAAATGTAAAAGCCATTCCCACATGAAATGTGAAAAAAACTTGGTCCACAATGAGACCGTAGAAGCCTCACAAATCCATGTGTTAACATAAGACCTTGAGTTGACTTTTTCTTCTGTTACCTCTTTGCCAATTATAAAATGCATTTATATACAAGCTCTGCTGCCAGCACTGTCCTTTGACTAAGTACAAATAAGCAAGATATTCTCTTTCACCTATTCTACAGGGCAAACTTTTTCTTGCATTAGATTGCTTTTCAGTGAGAAACAACAAAAAAATCAAAATTAATCTTTTTACATATAAATTAAAACCATCAATGTGTCTTGATGTCTCATTACGTGCATCATTATTTACATTATTATTATTGCATGCATCCTCCAGAGAACTCTTGACAGCTTTGTGAGCTTTTCAAGAACTGCTACAGTGTTGCTTAAGTAATTGAAAACCACAATAAAGATTTTTTTAAATAACAGTCCCACTGAATAGTTTGCAAATAGCCCATGGACTAGAATATTTTCTGTAAACACTAATATTAAATTCTGAATAAAGAAGCAGATACAAAAATAACTTGAGACAATATTTTCTTGCTTTTGATTTCTTTCCTGAGTGTATAAAGAACTAAAGAGAATTGGAGTAAGTTTAATAAGCGCCTCTGCACTACAAGGTGATGGTAGTAAATGAATTACTTTAATACAGTTACATTATACTTTTTTCCTCTCCATTAAAGTGTTCGACAAAGTGCCCGCACACCGGCAGTTAAACCCACCTGGTAGCATCAGTGTTTCAGCTGCCAGCTTTCACTTGCAGTGAATCTCACTTCATAGGCATCTCCTTGTTTAAAAAGAAAAAAACTCCTACCCTTAAATGCCTCAGCACTTGGCATGGTGCCACTAAGCCGTGGGGAGAGAGCGCTCTGCAGAGGTGTGAGCATTAAACAAGCACCACAAAATAGGCTAGGGCCACACAAACAAATGTCTGAAGTAAAACAAATGTACAGAACCTGATATTACACAGTAATATTTGGAAGATTTTCTGAAGCAGCACAAATAACTGATCATTGCTGTGACTGATCATGACTGCTTGTAAGCCAACAGCACTGGCTAACTCTCATGTCACAGAAGCTCATGACTCACTTAGTGGCCTTTGAGTGCTAAATCTCAAAGGTTTGCACAGCATGCTTGGCCAGCTCCCCATCACACCTAGAATTTATGCCTGAATCAAAAAAAAAAAAAAAAAAAACAACAAAACAACAACAACAACAAAAAAAAACTAAAAACCAAGAAAAATAACCAAAACAGACTCTAATGGGAGGATTTTTGAAAATACCTTGGGCGTGTGTTTTTGATGCCCTTTCTCAGACAAATACATCCTAAAAACACTGCTGTATTCATAAGCTAAGATATCCTCCAGACTGACTGTCCCTGCTACTCTCATGCAGACACTCTTGCTAATGAGAACTAAAACAAATGTCAGATGAAGCAGCCTCCAGCTCGTCCCATGCTGCCCACCACGTGCTGCAGGTACACCAGCAGCTCCCGCTCCTGCTTCAGCTTACCTCCAAGACATAACACCAGTCATGAATTATTCAGGCAACAAGTCTATCATGAAAATGGAGCTGGTTGGAAGTTTTCTGAACCGGAAGAGGCAAAAATACGCTGTTTGCTGGTTTTATCACAGAGCAGAAACATTTTATAGAGCTAATTTTTTGTTCTACATTTTGCTAAGTGGTTTTGACCTTTTTTTTTTTAGGTAAAGAAAGTAACAAACTATGGTCATTCTGGCCCTGTTCAGCGCTGCTGGAATTCATTTCTATCAGTTAGCAGGCCTCTTTTGTAATACTGGTGCAAGCCTTCCTGAAAACACCCCATCTCTGCCTTTCCAACACCTCACACTCAGGCACACAGTGATATGGGAAAGGCAACCACAGTAAGCCTGACCTATCCAGATGCCACTAGCCACAGATTTCTCTAATGGGCAGAAAAGGGGCTGAGTGCTGGTGCAAGGACTGGGCTCAGATCCCCAGAACTACCAAGCTTGGCTGGGCTGGCCAGATCTGGGAAGCATCAATGCCACAAAGGAAGAGACAGAGGGCCCTTAGCCATTTTTACACATGTGCATTATTTACACTGAGACTATCAGTCTGTTAAATTTGTTTTGAAAACATGCAACTAATACAGAGTTTAGAAGAGGTAATGATTTTTGAAAGTGAGAAGTAATCACTCTATTGAGTTGAGAATATTGAAAGAGCCAGTTAGAGCCTGTCATGTATGCTGGTACTCTGGAGGTGTTTAAAGAACTGCTGGTGATTACTACAATTTATTGAAGAGATGCTTATCAGCTCTTCAATCACTTGCCTGACAAAAGGCATCACCCCTACACAAGCTCATTGGATTCACCTTTGCAGTAGACTAATACCACAAAACACAAGTAATTTTAACTGTGAAATACTGCTAGGGAAAAATTACTGTATGAATGCAGCGGACGGTTCAATGCACAATATGTTAGTTCTTTTTCCTTTAAAAATGTGCCAAAGTAAGCAATCTAATTTGACTAATGTCTAAAGCTACAACCATTTTCAAAATGAAAGCCTCAGTAACTCTGTACTCACTATTTTGTAAGCAATATTTTACTAGTTGACTGCCATTTTTAGACACATAACCTCACATATTCCACTTGAAATTAAAAAAAAAATTAATACTGCATCTGTTCTTAAGTAATTCAGTACAATCTGATCACTCATTTTATAACACCAGAGCCAAGGGATATGTGGTCCCAAGCCTACGGGCAGCAACTGCACTCTCCCTGCAGTCATTGAGGCCTGCCTGAACCAAACAGTTCCATGTGCCAAGCCCTGCGCCACAGCTAGGTTGCCAGTTTCCAGTGTTGAGTGTTATGGGACAGTGGGGCTGAGGAAACCTACCCTGGAGCAAAAGTGACTGAAAGCACTGAAATGACTTCTTTGGTCTTGCCACAGCATTAGGATTGCAGCAGGTCAGCAGCTTCTGTCCTCATCTTCACATTGGGCCTTGGGATACTCCAGGAACTCACCAGCCTTTCCCCAGCGGAAGGAAATATCTCCCTAACACCTACAGTTTCATGTTACTCTTCAAAAAACTAGTTCAGTGAAATATGTAGTGATGCATAAAGCCATTATATTTATTCCCTGTTGGGAAAACTAAAGCACCAAGAGCTGAAGTGGTTTAATAACATGCAAAATAACACTACTGTTCCCCAAACACAGGTTTGGGGGATTCCCATTCTGCTGACACTAAGCAATCCAAGAAGCACCAAAAGAAGCCAACATCACCAAGCTGTTTTATGTTGTGTTTGTTCCCAGTCACACCTGAACAGCTCTAAAAGCTGTTATGCTGCATACTCTTTACTAGTACTGTACAACAACAAGAAAAACCTATTGAAAAAATAGTTTTGGATTATACAAAATTCACCTAACCGAATCTAAAGCCAGTTCTCTGATATGTGCGTACTCTGCAAGATGACCTGCTAAAAGAATATTGAAAAGGAACTTCAGATATGCTATTTTACAGCAATGCTTCTAAGATTAGAAAGAATGTAAAGTCACATTTTAAGATCTGCGTGATAATCTCAGTTTTGATAGGGCTAGACATAGATGTTCAAAGTGGCTCAGGAACCTTGAATACAAAAGGATGTTTAAAAGAAAATAAAAAATATAAGCACACAGTAGTGCCATAAATTGGGCAGAACATAATTAGAGTCAATTGCTCAATATTTAACATTATTTTTTATTCAGTTTGGAAACTGACATTGTTCTAAGGAAGTACTTTGCTCAAGGCTTAAGACATTTACTACTGATGCACAATTATTCTTTCTGCTTTTCTCAGTTCTACAGACAGCAGAATCTTGCTAAACTAATTGTAAGTTTTTGATCTGTGCAGTCTGTGATGTGTGCAAGAAAACTAAGAAAAGGCTACTCAGCTCCTTCTAACAGTAATTGCATATTGTTTTCCATAATATTGTTATATCAATAAAACAGAAACTGCATGTAGAATGAAATGAGCAATTGAGACTCCCTGATGGTGCACCTTTGCTTCTGCAATATCTTAGCCTAGTTGGTAATTTGCCTCAGCGGGGATTTGCAATAGAGTTCATTTTCATTAATTAGATGAGTACAGTTCTAATACATTCAGCAGCAAGCCCTGTACCTCCTTGTTGCATAAAATAACAAAACTGGCAACAATGTATGTTCAAAGTCCTATGTATTGCACTGAGCATATAAATCTACAAAAACAAGGCAGAATACCTATTTGGATGTACTTGTATAGACTGCAATTGCTGAAAGGCCAGTATTCAAATGTAAAATGTATTTAAGTTTTTGGGCAAATTTAGTCCAGAAGATATTACCAGATATTAATGCAAAGCCCAGAGTATCAGGAATAACGTTTTCTTTCTAGTTCTGATTTGTCAATGACAAAGTTTTCTCTTTACTCTCTTCATTGAGAAATTTCAACTAAAGGTGAAAATAACATTTCTGAGCCAAAACTCAATGCTCTAGTTAAAAGAATTAGTTTTACCCACCTAATCTCACTACCTACCTTTGTCAGAGAAGAGCTGTCATATTTCTGATGCAAATTCCAGCAATTTACACGTTTCAAGCTGTCAGGCAGACAATGTCTTCCTAGAAAAAAATGCCACCCTTGCACAATCCCCTGTGAAACGGCAAACCAGGTTAGAAAGATAGAGGAGATTGGATTACCTGTCTGCACCAGATCATTGTTTCTAGGAGATAATCCATAAATGATTAATCCTTCTAATGTTCTTGAGCAATGTAAGGAGGGCTGCCTGTGACCTATTTCAACCTCTTATACTGTTGTTGTGGAAACAGCTTCACTGTAAAAAAAAAAAAAAATCTATTTTCATTCTCTTAATTTTATTGAGCAAAGTGTAATTTAATGGCTTTTGTATGCCTTACAGTGTTTTAGCATCTGTCATAAAGACAGCTGGTGATCATCATGTCCAAAATCGCAGTGAACTCATTGATTACTTTTTTCCCCCACTTGTGCTTTATTGTTTCGATATTTCAGGGTTGTTCTAGAAAATCTGAAGCAGGAATCATGAAAAACATTTTGCCAATTGTACAAGGAAAGAAAGGAAAAGAAAGAGTCATCTATTTGTCACAGAATCATGACTGCAGCTGTCACGTGACAAAATAAAACCAAAGTAATTTATACTTAAAATCAGGCTTCAGTCCAACAAGATCTGAGAAACTGAGATACTTTATAAAATTGTTTCATATTATCCATGTTTTAGGTATAGCATAAAAATAGCTAAATCTACAGCTGGATAAGTCTGCAGTCCCAATGCTATTTTCCTACACTTCGCTTCTTTCAAGTGACAACAGTCCAAAAGGAGGAGTAGATATACATCAAGCAATCCCATACGTTTTGATTGTTTAGATTATCACTATTCTGCATCCATTCATACTGCACTACAGATGTAGTTACAAAATCACAAAGCCCTGTTGACAAATCCCAGACCAGAAACTGCCTTTTTTGATATGGAGAATTGTAGATACACTTGGTTGGCTTATTTCATTAAAGTGACATAAGCAATTGAGCAGAAGAGAAGGGACACAAATCTCCTGAGAAAGGTGGAAGATAAATGATACAATAGCAAACAGGAATAATCATCAAAAAGGCACTGCACAAATGTAAGAAGTATGCAAAGATCATTTCTGATAGATATTGTAAGCATCTGATATTTAAAAAGAAACAGTGAAGGAAAAAAAAAAATCACAACCTTTTTAACATGTGTCACTTAACAATTCCTTCTGATTAGAATTGTAATGAACACAACCTAATTATATCTGCTGCACAGTAACCAGATTTGATTCTGTCCTTTTGCCAGTGGCTGTGGAGAACTGACTTTTGTAAAGATCTTTTATACATCAAATGACCACCATACTCCTTTAATTTTCTCTTTCTTGTGATCCAGCAACATAAGAAATTCTTTTGCTTCCTCTCACAAGGCCAGTTCTCCACATCTTTCGCCATTCTTCTACTTTTCTCCCTGAATTCCCCTCATTTTTATGCAATTCCTACAAAGTATAACACTTGGACTTCAATGAATTGACAAATTTATCAAAAATTTAGTTACTAAAAATTCAAGGAATATACCTTAGCTGTATATCTGATGCTTTTTTATCTTGATGACGATCAGCAAGTGTTCTAACAAGTTTAGTTTTGTAACCAAGGGAAAAACAAATGGAAACTAACTTGGTGACCAAGAGACCCTGTAGATGTTGCTTCTCTATAACTGCAATATACAATCATTTAGAAAAGTTTCCTCTAAAGGTGGAAGAAGATTTTTTCACAGCTAAGATTAAAATCCATTACTGTGAAATTGGAAGAAAGTACCTGTGGACGCAGCATTAGAGAAGAAAGAACATATTGCAGGTTGGAAGACATTAAAAGCCTGGGATTCATTCAGCACTCCTAAAGAGCAAAATGATTTCCAGGAAAGGTAACCTTTTACATGTACATAAATATAGCATAAACTGCTAGTGAGTGTAGCATAGAAGCCCATTCCTGCAATAGTTCTCAACAATTAGAATTCTCAGATGTCAATCACAAGGAGATGGGTCTTTACCTCCAAATGTAGTAGAGTTCAGTTACCCTACATCAGGATAACACCAGAGAAGCATCACATAAAGAATTATTTGTAACAGTAAAGTATGGTAAGGAGACTGAATATTAGGAACTGACAGCCTCACCAATGGCAAAGATCGAACGTGCCTTAAAAGGAGAGCAGAGAGTACAACTGAATTAAACACTATAATAAATAGTAAGCAAATCAAAAGGCTCAAGTAGCATTTCTTGAGAATAAAAATTGTTTTCCAAACAAAACGGCACCCCAGCAAAATTCTAGCATCCCTCCTCCTTACTGTTTTAACCTCTTTAAAATAGCACCTAGAAATTGATGTCTCCCACAGAAAGGAGAAGAAAATATTTGCAGGCCTGCCCAAGGAATTCAAATGCAAAATGAAAGTCTGCTAAGACTTCTCTAATCAACAGATAAGAGAAGTATTCATCAGGGCAATTTTTCCTAGATAAAACTAAGCCCAGATAAATGAACTCCATAGAATCACAACCATTATTGCTAAAATTTAAGGTATAAATACCAATACAATTACCAATAAATAAAGCAAGAATTGCCTGCTATTGCAATTCAAGGAAATCAGAAATCAAACCAATAAAAAGCATCAGAAGATATATTACAGATGACATATCAGAAACTTCTGAAATTTGTTTCAAGTGGAAAACAGTGAAGGTTACAGAATGGCAGCTCTATGAGTCACTTGGGTTTGCTGGACTCCATCAGACCATGATTCAACTTGTAGTAATAACAGAAAAGGCACTGACTAGGAATGCTTACTGCACTTCTCCATCATTTTAACAGCAGCAATATATTCTTTCCTGACAGCATGCAGTTAACAGGGGAAAAACAAAGGGATTGCAGACTGTAGAAAAATTTTTTTTCCTGCGTTAAGTCTGAAAGGAACCAAAATAAGCTTTGGAAATGCATAACTAATTTGCCATGTGGAAAAAAAAAAAAAAAAAAAAAAAAAAAAAAAAAAGAAAGAAAGAAAAAAAGGGGCCAGAGAGAAAAGATCTGTACAATTGCAAAGAGCAGAGCAGCCATCAGTAGAGAGACCTAGTCATGCTGTCAAAAGCAACTGAAGGGGTAAAAGAGGATTTTTATTATTTCATTTACCTTAATATTAACATATATCAAGCAGATAAAAGTACATAGGGTAATAAATAAAAATATTCTATCCTACAAAACCACGGTTAAATAACTGAAATACATAATATAATGTTCATTTGTTTGTTGAAACACAAATGGAATCTGTCCCACTCACAAAGAAAACATCAAAAGGGCATTATGTATAGCATCCCACTTGCGTGTGGTACAGAGCAAGAATCAGAAAGAGAGAAATGGATGAACTTTTCCCAGCAGTAACTGTTGCATAGCTTCAGAGAAGGACAAAGAAATCTGCAATATACAATAATCAGAACAAGCCTGAATGGAGACAACAAACATTTCAGTTCACAGAGGTCACAGCTTGAATCTAAGTATATCATACACTTCAGTGTCCTTCAAGGTTGAGGAAGCAGATGGCAGGTCATATGACTCATTTCTGATATAAAATGTATTCTTGCAAGGCAACAGCAGCAAAGAAGGGCAGAGAGAATAAATCTCTCAAACGCAGAAGCAGAATTAGAAGGCAAAGGAGGAAAACAATGCATAACAATTCCATAACTGGAAAACACCGCTCCTTATGTTTCACTTTTAATTCAAGATACAGCCAAGGAATTTTCACAGTTGAAAAGGTCTGGCACAGCAGAAAGCTGTCCTTTGTCAAGTTTTTTGTTCTAAGATACCTTTGCTTTATAATAACCTTGTAGAAAGAAATTGATTGGTGTTTCAGATGCCATTTAAAACTGTTAAAAAGTTTTTGTTGTTTGTCATTTGAGCCTTTTGAATGCTGAATGTCTTCTTTACAAATATTCCTTTCAGAACTGGACTTTTTCATACTATCATTATTACCAAACTTGGAGCATTACTAAATCATAACTAGACATTTTTACAAAGTTTCTTCGACATCATATTACATGTCATTCTCTACCCTTTGATGGAATTGGCTTTACACACTTCATTAAGAGAAACAGTGAAAGTCTGAGTTTTATAGATTAGTTGAGACCTCTTCAAGGGAAAGAGGAGATGGAAGATTCGTGGGGCTTTCTACATGGGTTGTTCTCCATAATTCGTATGATTTTTCTTTAACTCATGTTTAGTTCTCAGGATTTTATGGTGAGTTAGTGGAAAGAAATATATAGGAATTTTTTGTCTAGATTACCTTTTTTAAAAAAATGAAGCGACTTCATACTAGAACTGTTTGACATTAAAAAAAAAAAAATTAGCACTCACTCAAAAAAAAAAATTACTTGGAAAATAAGTAAGTTCCTACTGGACCTTGACTTTTCTATTATTTGTCAGAAAGACTTTTTATGGAGCCACACAACAGCCAGACCCTTAAACATCTGCCTTTGTAGAAAAGGATAGACAAGGCAAACAAAGGCAATGACAGAACTTCTTCCTAGACTACAAGCACTATAAAACAGGATGACAGAAAAAGAAAAGAAACTGACTCACTCCTTCCAATAACCAGCAACAGCTCCAAAGAAACGTAGTCTCAGAAAGATGCAGTTCCTGTGTCTGCTAGCCCTACCCTTAAACGGGAGGAGGGATAGATCCAGGCCCAACCTCTTTGGATCACTCAGGTGCATTGTTTGATCCTGAACTCCCTGGGTTAGCTGCACCTGGTGCTCAGCCATTGGTTCAGGCAGAGACCTGAAGTTCCCCTAGAAGATTAAACTAAAAAGCTAACTGCTAGAAGTCTATCTAACTCCAGTAAAGAACATCACCTGTTTTAAGGGAGAGCTTACATGATGTTCTCTACATTATCAGAAGGGTTTTCATATTTCCACATCTTGCTGCAGACTGTGGAATAAGCAGACATCAGATTAGAACCACTGAGTCTGTAGCACTGACTGCAACGTGCTCTGCAGCTCCTCCTTCAGCACAGAAACTCCCACGGGTGCTGCTCTGCAGTACAGGATGGGACACGCAGCATCTCCCCAAAGTCCTGGGCTATGGTGAGCTTTGAAGTTTTGTATTTCTGGTGCCATTTCTCCTCCTGGCATGCCCAGATGTGGGGAGATAGCTGTAAACTGAACATCTTATCTGATGCAGTTCACGCTGGGTGTCTTTGCACAGGTGTATAGTGCTGGAGGATACTCCATGGTAAGACACGGTGTCCCATGACTTTTCGGTCTCTTCATTTTGTACACAGAGCGTGTCTTTTCATCTCATAGCAGCACGGCTGATGGCAATTCCACCGATGGCAATTTAATTAAATGATCGCAGCGGATTCGTTAAATGCAAAGACAGCTGCTGCGTAACAAAGTAAAAGGGAGCATTTATTTTGTTTGTGTTTTGTTCTGAGTACAGGGGGTGCCCACTTGCACCCCGGGGTTACTCAGCCAGCCCCGCGTACCACCGTGCTGTGCTGTGGCGCTGAGCAGGGCGCAGCGGGGACCCAAAGCGCGGGCGGAACGTCAGGCGCGGAGCTCAGCGTTCCGGCCGGCGGCGGGGCCGTGCGCACGGTGACACCGCGCGGCCGCTTCTCGCCCGCCCCCGCGGGTGGCTGCCGGGAGCCAAGATGGAGGCGGCGACCAGAGCGGGGCAGGAGATCAGCTTGGCGGCCCTCAAGCAGCACGACCCGTACATCACCAGTATCGCCGACGTGACCGGGCAGGTAGCGCTCTACAGCTTCAGCCCGAAGGCTAACGAGTGGGTAAGTGGGGAACGGCTCTCCCGGCTTTTCCGGCCGCGGGGCGGCGGGTCGCGATGGGGCCGCGGCCGCCCGGTTTGGGGCTTAGGGCCTTCCCCCGGCAGGGTTCGGCTCGGGAGGCGGTTTGGCCTGAGGAGAGCCGTGCCCGATCCGTGCCGGAGCGGCAGCGGGGCGGGGGTTGGTGCCGCAGGGCGGGCGGCTCGGTGGGTCGGTTGTTGTTCGCAGCTCTGTTTCAGGAACAGCGGGGTTTGAGAAGCAGCGTTCGTCATTGCGTTAAAGCGTAGCTTTTGGCCTGAGGTGTTTTCCTTTCTGGTTTGGGTCTTGGTGTCCGAACGGCAGGGAAGAGGCACTTTAGCGGTGTTGCTTAAGGAAGAAGCCCTACGCAGGGTCAGAGCATAGCCGTACCGTGCTCCTCCAGCTTACCCTGACTGCTGCCGTTTCATCACAAAGCTCAGAAGGCGTAAATACGTGGCAGTTCACCCTCTTGTGCTCAGCCCTGGAGCTGTGTGTGGCTGTCAGCACTGGGGACCTTGACACGTATGGTAAGCTTGGAAATTTCAAGTGGGATGCAGCTGTGGTGCATAACTATGTTCTGTTGCTGTCTGTGCTGGTACTGTGGGCATTTAAGTATGACGTATAGAAAAACAACCTGTCTGCTGTGTGCAGATAGCAGCCAGTGCCTGAGAATAAGGAGCTGTGAGCAAGGCGTTCAGCTCTGACTGGTCAGGCTGGGTGTATGCTGTGTAACACGTCGGTGAGTTAATAACATGAAGTACATCTCCTGGAAGTGGATTTAATTTCCCTAGTTTTGCTAGGGAAAAAGCAGGTCATTGCTGAAAAGGAGGGATGGCAAACTTCTGTGGGAAGATAAGAATATTGTAAATGGTGCTCCTAATTAAAACATTACACAGAAGCTAGCAAGAATATTTCCTAAACATACATACTGTTTTTTTTTTTGTAGGAGAAGACTGACATAGAAGGTACCTTGTTTGTGTACAAAAGGTAAGGGTTGTTTTGATGTCTTCTTTTCTGCTCTAAGAAGAAAGCAGGACTCAGGTGGCTGCATATACAGCTTTCATAGTAGATTTATTGCATGCAATAACGTTTGTCTAGCTATTAATATATGTGTGTATTTTAAGAGGACTAAACTGTGCAAAGGCGAATGACCCTGTTAAAATTACTGCTGAAAAATCGTCATAATTAATAAATGCTTAATATGTATCCACACAAAAACATAGTTTATCAATCTGCATTTGTTAATACGGTAGCATTTGCTTATGTGTTTGTTAAACGCTGAGAAATCCTTGGCTTTCTAACATGTGTGAAGTTGCAATGAAAACAATATAGATGACAAATCAAAAAATCTCTCATCACTTGATTTCTTTCATATTCTATCTGGTTCTGTACACGGATGATGCTAGTTAAGTCACTTGGAGGCCTCTTGATTTCTTTATCAGAACAGAAAGAAATTCACAATTACTTGGGGTAAAGAAAAGGATTGAACAGGAATTATTTTTTTCAGAAGCACTGCGTAAATACTACTAATAATAAACATTTTAAGTTACAAATCAGAAACCTAACAATGAAATAAGTCTGCTGTGTGTAAGATGTGAATAATGCAGACATTATCAACCTGTCCCCAAAGCAGACTGTCACAAACTATAGGTTGTTCCAATTCTTTTGTCTTGGTACTATAAAGGGATACAAATAACCTAGTGCTCTTCACTTTGCTTGAGTTCCAAGTTTGGAAATAGTGTAAGAAAAACAATCAAACTAAAAACTAAAGAGAGAGTGTTCCCGTGAAAGCTGGTTATTTCACAAAAGCTCCGTTAGGAACATTAAAGACAGCCTTGTTTTGGCAAGGACTGTTTGCCTCCTCCATAGCAGCTCTTGGCAGATTTTGTTGTTGGTCATTCAGTAAACATGGCCGTGTTGCTATAAAAATTTTTATACTTAATACCTAATTATGTCTGATTTTTGCCCTGGTATCTTTTGTTTTCTTAGCTAATTATTTTTATTAGACATGAGTGACCTAAAACAAACTTCTTCCCCAGAGGCCTTCATTGTGCTGCTGTGTTCATTATGTGGCTGCTTATGGGTACAACATGTTTGTTTTTGAACGGCTTTTTTTTTTTTTTTTTCCAGCATATCTTTGATTCTGTAGTTCACAACTGTTATGTTAATTCTAATCATAGCTGAGTTAAGCATGGTTTTAAATTGACATTAGTCGGCTTGCCAAGAAATGACGTGGAGGAACAAATATTGGATATTCAGGATTACTAAAGCATCAGTTCATAAAATAATGGAGTTTTGAGGATTAATTCATAACTGTTTCAGAAAACTGTGCATGTTGTTCAAGGTCTCAATCCTTGCTTTTGTTTTAACTGAAACAATAGGTCTGCTTCTCCATACCATGTTTTTACAATAGTGAATCGACTGAACATGCACAACTTAGTTGAGCCAGTGAATAAAGACTTGGAGTTTCAGCTTCATGAACCTTTTCTTCTCTACAGAAATGCTAGCTGTGAGTATAACTTCCTCTAATCCATATGAACGTGGTATTCTCTTTTATATCCTAGACTGCTTTCTATTATTGTGGTGCGTTTCATGCATAATGCAGTGGGCCAGGTTCCAGTGGGATGTGTGATGCTTTCTGCCTGCAGTGCTAGATTTATGTAAGCAGCAGTGCAATGCTTTATGATCACCTGCTTTCAATCAAAACGGGGTTTGACTATGAAAGTTCAATATTGTTATTCTCATGTTTTTAATTAATGGCCTCATTGATTTAATCTGAACGTACACAGTGCTATAGCATTATTAAAGAATACTGAAGATTGATAATTCTCTTGGTGTGTGGTAACTGTTGAGTCCTGGCCTGAACCACTGATTGAGCACCTGGGGAAAGGACCTGGTCAGCCCTGGGAGCACAGGTGAAGGCAATTCAGCTGTGTGATAGGAAGGGGTGGAGCCTGGCTGCACCTTTCTTAGACCTCATTGAAGTGCTGACTGCCACTGGGGGAGGATCTCTTCCTGAAGATCCCTCCTTGGTGAAGCTTTCCCCTGTGAACCTGGAATCCTCTGATATGGGTGAGCAATCTTCTTCCTGTTCTTTATAGTACGTTTTTATTGTGCCAGTCCTTTTGTCATCACACCTTTGTTGTGATGCCTTTCCCATTGTATTGATCTGTTAACATTCATCACCAAGTGTAGCAAGTAATCAAGTAGTTCTGAAGGCTTCAAGAGCCAAGATTGAGACTTTCTGCATTTTTTTAAAAAAAGAAATTTTAAATATTCATCAGTGGTTCTTCAAAGGGATTGAGAGAATTACCTAGCTCTAGGTGTTAGTTTCTTTCTCTAGAGTACTGTGTGTACTCTGGAGAAAAATGTCTGCTAAATTTCTTCAGATCTAGACTCCAGCAAGTTGTGAGTGCTGGGAGATGTATGGTTTTAAAAAAAAAAAAAAGTCATATTCTTGCTACTTCTTCATTTCTAGTGTCAGCACTGGGTTAGCAGTTAAGTTAGAGTCCCCGTGTGCTGTGTTCCAGTTAGATACACAGTAAAAATCCTATTACTCCAAAAAGCTCAATCTAGAATTGAGATTGCTCTTAAAGAGGAAATGAAGCGTTATGTGTATATGAAGCTCTATTGAAGGCTGGTGGAATAAAATATATTCCACAGAGTAGAGAGGACTCATGATATAAAACTGTCTTTTTATATCCTCGATTTGGACGAAGTTCTCACAATTAGTTTGCTGTATAATGCATTACTTGGAGAACCTGTGTCTGGATAAATTGCTTCCTTAACACAATCTCTGCTGCACATCACCTAATGTCCCCTTGAATGGCAGATAGGAATGCTGTTTTGGCTATGCTTCAGCATACCTAGGAGAAGAGTCAAATGTTAATCTTATCTTGTCCTCTGCACCATCCCCTGTAGAAAACTATCTAGATGGTTTTTTTTATTATTCTTTGTTATTTCAGTGCTGCTAACTGTATTATATTCTGCATTTAGTTGTTGGGTTTGGAATTTTCTTCCCTGAATGCAATTTTCCCAATTGCCTGACCTCCATCCATTGAATTAATTAGGAAAAAAAATGTGTATATGTAGTGGAAGTGTTTAGTGTTAAATACATTTTCCTTTATCTGCTTAGTATTCCAAAAACTTAAAGCAAATAAAAATGTCACCTCTAGGACTGGTTTGTATTTACAGACTTCAACACATGTATGTTCTACTTGCACGGGTAAGTGAGGCAATTGCTGGTGAAGGATCTCTTCATGCAGTAAATGATCTGCTTCTGCTCAGCTGCTTGCTGGTGTAAAAAAAAAAAAAAAAAAAAAAAAAAAAATTCTGACTAATTCTAAGTCAGTGGATAAGGTAATCCACATCTCTGAGGGCCTTTTGCTGTCTAACTGTAAGAATTTAATGTGTAGTTCTTCAAAGATGTTTTAATGATGCAGAGGATGGACTGCTAGGTTGAACAAGATAAAAATCTCTCTTAGAGTGCTGGCAATAATCTTATTTGTTAGGCTGTTTTCTCTATCCTTCTTGAGCAAGACTCTAAGTTGTCCTGTTAAAATTGCTGAACTATTGAACTGACAATTGTTTCCTTAGCTTGCTGGTTCAGACTACCTGATTTAGAACTGCAAAATCATGTTTGTTTGTACTGCTGTTTGCCTCTGCCAAACAGCAGTATATTTAGGTTATAACAGGATCAATGGCAAATCGTGCTTTATGCTTCCCCAGGGCATGGCAGAAATAAAAGATGATCAAAACAACATTGTGCCACTGTGCCATTGTGCCACCATTTGAGACAGGCTCTATGTCAACGATATTTATAAGTGATGATGATGCTACTGTTTTCTAAACTTCAGTTTCATTGGCTCTGGATTTTGCCATTATTATCTTACGTATACGTGTTCAGGCCTCTGGCACTTCTTAAGTGAGGTGAGAGCTGTCCTGAGGATGTTGGGTGATGTACAGCAGTCTATGCAGAGCCACTAACAAGTTTTAAGAGAAATTTTGCAAATTGAACATAACCACTGTTTTGACTTGGCCGGGGGCTGTAAGAATGATCTGCCTGTCAAGCTAGATGACAATGTTTGTGGTTTTACCATTGTTTTACAGTTGGATTTGTTCAAATTATGTTTTGTATATATAATGGATTTTTAGATTGCTGTGTAATAAAACTAAACTTTGCTAAGCTAAAACTTGAGATTCTTTAACTAATTACATGAGGGATTTTTCAAGTTCTTAAAATATTCTAAGAACAATTGAGGGAATTGTATTATTCCAATGGAAAGGAGGCCTGTCTTCTCTTTGTTGTTTTTTTTTTCCTGTTTATGCAGGTTGGAATGAGGAGTTTTTCATGGCTATGCTACTACCAGAATAGATCAAATGACAGGATATCTTTCTTGTACTTGCTGTCTGTTGGGTTCACTTAATATTTGAAGCCTGATGTCTTTTTTCCTCAGAAAACAATACTTTGTTAATATTTTTGCAGTTAACTGAGAAATCTGAGAAAATTATTCTGACGATGTAAGCCTAAAAACAGCATGAAAATCTAAAATTTTGAAACAGGCTATGTATACTTTTCAAGCAGCATTATAAACACCGTTAAAATTTGTGCTTTTTATTCATTGCAGTCACATCCTAAAGCAAAAATGACAGCAGTGTGGTGAATGAGGTGCTGTTAAACATTATGCCAGTTGCAGTGGTAAAAGAAAGTATTCTTCTATTACTAGACAGAATAAGAAAACTAATATCTCCTAGTAAGAATGAATCAAGAAAGAAATGCAGTAAAATTCTCTTTTGGTGATATAACAAATGTTTTCATTTAGAATTCTTCTCAAAAGTTAGACTAGCTTGTTTCATATTTAACATGTTATTTATTTTTGCTTAATCTGTAGTATATTGTTTTGTACATTTGAACCTTGACTAGCTTTCTGTCTGGATGCATGCATGTTCTTCAGGGTGTTCAGAGCATATGTTTGTAAAGCACTGAATTCTAGTGATGTATTTTTTCACCAACCTTAACTTGTTTCCTCTTACTGGTATCTAGTGAAAAAGGATATTCAAGTCTGTACTAAAAAGTGCATATGGTTCTGCCAGTTAAAATAGTAATAGCCCAATCTGAAAGTTCTGTACTTTCTTTTAATCTATAATGTGAGAATTTGGAGTATGGTCACTACTGTGCAGAATTATTTTTGAAGGGTATTGCTCAAGTTTGCTAAATAATAAAGTTAGTAAAAGTTTTAGGTAATGATTAACTTACCTCTAAATTTCTTCAAGAAGTATTCTTCTGAGTCCTTCTCATTTATAACTTGCCCTCTGTATTGGTGGTGTTGGTCTGGATTAGAAGGCTTTCCAATCCAGGATAGTTCTCTTGGAAGGTCGAGTAGATTTATTTCCATGATCCTGAAAAGGCAGATGCCAAGCGTAAGACTTAATTATTAAAATAAATAGTCAGTGTTTGTTTTTTTTTCTTCTTCTTACTCCTGGTCCAATGGAGCAGTGGTCAGTGAAACAAAAGTAATGGATGTTGTGAGACTTATAACACTGCAGTGTGGATACAAAGGACTGTCTTGTGGGTCTCTTATATTGTCATTAATTAAACTTGCTTTTTGAACAGCGAAACTGAAAGGAGTTGCTTTCTTTCAAATGGCTTTCAAAATTCTTTGAAAGAACTTCTGATTGGTTTTAAAACAGGGAGTCTCTACTATTAAGGGAAATCTCATTATCTCTTCTCTGTTCTACTGGCAGTGTGTAGCATACAAGATCTCTGACTAGTGAAGCTGAGTGGCTCTCCAGCAAGCACATTAACTTAGTGGTTTAGTCAGAGATAAGGAAGGAGTCTGTTCTTGATACTTTTATAGCAGAAGAGGCAATGCAAGTAGGGGGAGGGGGAAAAACATTGAAAGCTGTTAAGCAGTGCTAAAAATATTTCATTTGACCTGAAATATGGCATTCTAACTGCAAGGGGTTTTCTGCCATAGCTCAGCATCCCACAGTGCTTCTCATTCCATGCTATGCTTAATCCAATTGTAGTTTCTGGATCCTGGATGTTGTTTGCCACCTGCTGAGTTACCCCTGTGCAACTGCTTGTGAGGTTGTGCTGTGAACTGCATTTGTGAAATGTCCTTAGGTATTCAAAATAAAAATGGAATGAGACTTCTATAGAATGATTTCTACTGATTTATAAATCTATGCAAAGGCTAACATTAAAATTAAGGAAAATAAAGTTAGTGAATGAGGAATCTTGGTGAGAAGGAGATTAGACCAGAGTGTCTGGGGAGACTTGACATTTCAGCTTCTACTTCTACCTTCTACTGAAGTACAAGCTTGGAGAGACGTTAATTATGTGCGTTTGTCTTAACTATTTGAAATGTAAAATGATGCCTATGTCAGCTCTTTTATGGGAGTGAGATAAGATTAAGTTACTATCATTATTATATTTTAGGATGATTTCAAAATAAGATCCTTTCTTTGCAGAGTGACTGCTTCAGTCACTGTATAATGTATAAAATGGAACTGTAAAATATTTTTTCTCTCCTCCCGTGAAATCTTCCAACTAGTTATGGTAACTTTTTAAAATGTATCATCTTTTTTGGATGAGATAAAGCTATATCTGCACAGATGGCTAACCTGCCTTAGGCAAGAGAGTGGTAGCGTCTGCAGTCTCTCAAACTGGCACTCCTAATGAACCCCATGTACTTCTCTTTTGACACAGTATTCTCAGGCAACATTCTCATGAACATTTCAACAATGTTGCCTTCCTCTGCAGCCCTGAGCATCTTATTTCTGTCCTCTCTATTGACAGACAGCACGGTTGTCAAGTTGATGTGCAAACAATATCAAGGAACAGATCTGGATGAAACCGACATGAGGGAGAGGGTGGATTGAAGTAGTATGAGTAATGGCAAAGTTGTGAGAGTGTGGGTGGTAAGGCTGTCTCTTTCCACTAATTCAGAATGAAACCTGCAGGTGTGTAATGAAGCCTTAGTTACTCTGCCAGGGTATGGCTTCTCTCGGTGTGATGTTGTGTTATCCCTGCTCGGAGTTGGATCTAGTAGCTGGACAGCGTTGGAACAGTAATCTGACTGCTCCATGAAGCAGCAGGATCCCAGTGTAGAAGAGATCAGCTTGAGAAGTTGGGTATTACTTGTGTAATACTTGAATTGCTGTTATTAATAAAAATGGCATAATGAACTTGCCCAGATACCTAATGCCTGAGAACAGTTTAAATGAAGATAAACAATTTGCCAATAATTTTATTGTCTGGTTTGGCTTTGGTATGAGTTGCTCATGACTTTATCTGTTAATGTAAAGTGAATCCAACTGAAAGATATTGATGATAATGATTACAGATTGTCTCTACTTAATTACTGAAGATGCTGCCTAGCATTGAGTATAGAAAAGACAGAGTAGAAGTGTTGAAGTAGATGGAAGAGTAAGTCAGTGAAGAGATTGGATGAAACTGGTATGGAGCTGTAGTGGAAAGACATGCCATGAGATATTCAACATTCAGCTAATGTTTATGCTGATCTGATAACCCAGGTTGGAAAAGTACTGATAAGTACTGAATCTAATACAAGGATGCTGATAGCTAAAGTATCATATGTAGTAATCAGTTGATGCAGGGAGTTGAAGAATATCTGAGACGAGAGCTGAACTGATGGTACAAATGAGTCCTCTTTCTAAAAGAAGAAGGTAAACACTTGAGTCTGTTGGACTCTGTTTAATGTAATGCCCAAGTTCACACGTTCATAATCTGGTTTAGATCTTTGTAATATTGTTAGTGTTCTTTGGTGACTCCTTGCAATTGTCAGTACTACAAAGTGTCTGGTGAGGTGGGAATGATACTCTGTAGACGGAGCCAAGTTTTGAATCTACTTCAGAACAGTGTGCCACTCTTATCACTGGTCCCATTAAGTTATCATTATAGGCTCCTTATCTTTATTTCTTCAGCAAGTATGCTTTTGAAGAAGCTTTCTTCTTTTAGTAGTGTATCTAGTAATGGAGTCAGGAGGGAAGGAGCTTTTATTTAGCATTAAAATCTACTTTATGACTAAAGAAATACTTCAAACTGAAATGCTTCCAGGTTTCAATGTGATAGATGACCAGTTAAAATAAAGTCAATTTTCATAAATGTTTCATAAACATTGTCTACATGTATGAAATGCTTTTTAATTGGCTTATGTAGTTTTCTGGGACAGACTTTAAATTGTGCTATATTGACTTATTTGCTTCTGACTAGAAGAGCTTTATTGGTTATTACTTATTCTAGAACTTCTAAAGAACAAATACTTGAATGTAGTTTTTTAGAAGAAGAATAAGAAAAAGTAAAGTAGAACGTGGTTTGTCTTAGGATGTTATTATAGAAAGAAGATGTGGGCACAGCAGTTTTGTATGATACAGTAAGACTAGGATAACTTTTTTGGTAAATAATCACCATTTTTGCTGCGACTAAGTAATTTTGAATGAGCTTTGCTTGACACTTTGAGTTGGGAGGGCAGGAAGGGACTTGTCTTTAAATAATAAAAATCTTGAAATGTCAAGATGTTACCAGTTACAAAAAACACTGTGTACCTTTAACTCATTCTTCCCCTTAACAGATTTCAATGTAATAAAAATATTGGCATGAACATCAATATAAAGATGACTCAGGCTAAAAATATCTTTTTCAAGCATGAAAACAATCCAGTGGCAACATGCAAAGTGTCTAATTGCCTTTTGAGAAATTTATATGCTCTGCATTGGTAAATTTCATTGGTGAAGCAAGATATGAAATAACTAGCTTTGAGAATTGAATCAAATACAGTTCTGCAGATTTGTTGTGTTGGCACAGCTGTGGGCCATCACATGAGGAGATGAGGATGTGTGAGTGTAAAAATGACATCTTTATGATGTGCTTGCTGATGAAATAACATATGGCACTGCTGACCGTATTTTTTCACTCTAATGTGTCTTTCAGCTGAAGGGTCAGGACTTAATTTGGCCAACTTTCAGGGAGTTTTCCTTGTCCTGAAAGCCAGGTTGAGCTTGGTACCTTGCTGAGCTGAAAACCTTTTGCCCTTGCTGTTTTGTCATTGCTGCCTTCAGTGAGTAGCGTTCCATATACACCTAGTTCTAAGCTGCTCCATGAATGTGAAAGTGTGATTGGAGCTTTGCTACCACTTCCTTCCAATACTATTACTCCTTAGAAAAAAGAATTTGGAGAGGGCACCATCCACAGAGCCTCTGACTGAATTCTCAACTTGAACAGGTTTGTTGAACTTCAAAAACTGACAAATTTAAAAATGAGTGTTCAAAAAAAGAAAAAACCCAATGCAAAGATGGTCTTTAGCCATGGTAACATCTACCATTCTAAATAGAAGGTTGCAACTGTAGTAAGAAGGCATCTGGTATGTCACTTTCTTGATATTTTTATTTGTGATCAAACATCAATGTTTTGTAATGCATCCATTTAATCTGATTTACATTCTGTATGTGTTTGCTTTCATGCTATTTATAATCACTTTTTAAATAGTATTTGATCATGCAGAGGACGTTTGAGTTGATACTGATGTTAATTCACACATTGCAGAGGCAATGGGCTAGTTTTTTATTGCTTCCTTCCTACTGATTTATTTACCAACTGTTGTCTTACACTGCCTTTTTTTCCTTGTTTTCAAGTGTCAATTTACAGTATCTGGTTTTATGACAAGAATGACTGTCATCGAATAGCAAAACTCATGGCTAAGTAAGTACTGCTGTTTTGTTCTTCTATAATTCTTTTACGTAATACAGTCACTGTGTATTATCTTGTACTTTTGTTTTGCATAGAGAGAAATGTTGAAGAACTAAAAATTGCATAAGGAGCATTGGCTGAATAGTGAAATAAAAAGGCTCGTTGCTAAATTGCTGGGTTGTTATTCAGTGTTGATTTCATTTTTTCTTTTTCTGAGATAAAAGATTGTTTATAATGTTGCCATCTCTACTCCTATTTTGTAGCTCTTGAGACTCCTGAAGTCTTTCACAGGCTGTGCACAGGAGGATTTATGAAATGATCTCATTTTAAAGAAACAGAAGTTGTTTGTAGTAACACGGTATTGTTAGTTTGTTCAAGCTGCTGTCCGTATAGCTGTACAGTTACTGCATCTGTTCTGTAGTATAGATGGTTGCACTGGCACTGCTGGGAAGGACTTCAGAGTGTCGAAGTCTGAACAAGAGAAGCCAAGGGAAGCTGAAACTGGTTGAGTTTGCAGTATGATGTGGCTTAAGTATTGTGATTGGAAGGTAGAAAGTCTTCTTGTGGTTGTTTCTTTGCTTCAGGTGTGTTGTGCTGCTGATTAAGTCTGGTTTATTGAAGAGGATGAGAATAGGCTTAAGCACATCTTCAATACAACCCCTACAATTCTGTGATTCTGCAAAAGGGAAGAGTTTTGAAGTGTGGGATGGGGTAGTTACCCTAGCAAAAATGCAGAATGTGTTTTACGGAGTATTTTTCTCTTCCTTTGTACTCTGCTTTTCCTCACCATTGCTGCTTTCTGAATTTTTTGTTGGATGCCTTAGTCAACAGAATGTCTTGCAAGTCATGCCATCTTTAAAGACAGACAAACATAATATGTAAAGTAGATGTAGTGTGAATGTCATTTCAAGATGAATTGCTGATTTTATTTTTTTTTCTGTATTGGAGTGATTGTGGATTGTAAGGTCTTGGAAACTGAAATTAGAGTTAACATTCCTGAAAATCTGTTTGATGCCTGTCTTGACCATTGTCACTTAAAACTTTTGATGCAAGTGAAACTAGAGAAATATGTAGTTAGAAAAACTTACTGATTTAATACTTACAGAATGCAAATAGTTACATTGTTCTGAACCAGCGTAGACCCCTGTGTCATTATGATTGTCATTTGCTACTACAAGGACTGCTCTGGAAGTAATGCCTCCTACTTTATTATGTTGGCCCACGATATCAGAGTTGACTGGTGGTAAGCAGTATTCCATGATGTGGTGGTGTTGTGTGACAGATGGCAGCAGACAAGCAGTCTGACAAACAGGCATCCAACATGGATGTGTGTATGAAGCAAAGGGATGGGATTAAATTCCTCTATATGGAAAAAATGGCATCCACTGATATTGGTGCTTGCTGAATATTTGTGGAGACCAAACAGTAGATGTGAGCTCAGTGAGGTGGTAGGTATTGCATTTCAGCAGTGGTGACAGCGGGGCATTTCTGCTGGTTCAGACTTTACTAGCTCAGCACACAGGCTTTATTCACTGCTGGCAAAAATTCATAGCTAGTGGTGGTGACTGTTGAAAGACAGAACAAATTCACAGCAACAGAACGCTCAAATAGTGTTATTGTGCTCTTTCTATCTGTTGTAGTTTCCATGGAAAAAAATAGGAAGTATTAATTTGGTGTAAGTTGACTGTGCTAGCTGAAGTTCTGCTAGTAATAAGTCCTTCATTAAGTGATTTTTTTTTTTAAGTCTTTCTGCATTATTAGAACATAGAATGCTTAAATACTCATGTGTATTGCTTTAGGAGTAACAAAAGAACTTGAGGAAGCCATTTTTGTATATTGAGAGAGGTAGTTAGCATTTTTCTGCATGGCAGCAGGCCCCACCATACTTCAGTTTAGTTTATTTTTGCGTTAATATTTATCTTCCAAAAATATTGTTTCATTGTTTTTTTGTAGTGAGCAGTGACGAATGGATTGGAGTTTGGATTGTGACTGTTAGTACCAGTTGGTTTAGGTGGGATTTGTTTTGTCACTTACTGGAAAATGTACTGACTTCTGAGCACCTCGGAGATTCAAAAACACAACCATAAATGGAGATTTGCATTCTCTTTCCTGCTGTTTGAGTTGACCTTATTGTGCCAGATTGAGTTAACAAGATTGCCAGCCTTCCATTTATATTTTGGTGGCTTATCTTTAAAAAGAAAAGTGAATTACTCTTCACAGGCTTTGTAATCACCAAACTTCACTTCTCACGTTCTCTCTCTCTCCCCTTGTCCTCCACCCATACTCTTCCGTGAGGTTGTGCCGGGTATTTTTTCAGTGCTATAACTGCAGTTATTCTTGAGCAAACTGTCACAGCCACTACTATGTCCCTGAAGGAATGTGTGCCTCTTCCACTATCTGATATAATGGAAAGAAACAGCAGGCCTTGTTTAAAGAAGTCTTAATCCCGATTGCATACAGAGCATACTCAGAGTATAGACTAGCATTAGTGGAAGCTTTTTTCTTTTGATGTTTTTCTCCAGCTAAGGTGTTTCTGAATCTTGTCTTTAGAAAATTCTGGAATACTTCTTAGTGTGAAAGAAGTCTACAGGATTGTTCAAACCACTTCAGAAGGAATTAATTTGGGTCAAGTGGAAATTGTTAGTGAAGGATAAGCTTTCTAAAAGGCATAGGCATAAAGCAGAGTTTTTCCTCATATTTGCCAGAATCCAAGTCTTTGTGGAACTTTATTGCCTTCTGGCATGTAAGTTGTAATATTTTTATATCGAGGTTAGCTTGTAGGCTTGAATTAACCCATTTCAGCCATCTGACCTAAACTGTTTTGAGATACCCTTCCAGTTAATAGCTCATTGCTTGTATCTCAGAGTTTTGGGGATACACTGTTCCACGTTTACCCCCACCACCATCTGAATGTAACCTGCACAAGGCAACAATTGGAGAAGAGCTATGTATGCTTGTCTACATGAGAAGATAATTTCTATTATTTAAAAAAAATAAAAACTTGAAAAAACTAAGTAACACCTTGTAGTGGACACACACAAAAAAAAAACAATTGTGAAATGCTCTGTGGAAATATTTCTGAAATGCTTCTGTAAAATTGATATACTTGTTGAAATTTTTTTCTTTTATGCCAGCTAGTATCATTTCAATGGGAAGATGTTTTGTTGAAAACTTTTGGACCAACTAGTAAGGAAAGGAAAGGAGTCCAAAGCCACAACCTTCCTTTCACCTACAAGGCAGAACATACATGACTTCAGCTGCCCAGAATTTGCCCTTTAACTGAAGTGTTTATTTTTCTTGATGCAGCCATGCTGACACTTAAATCTCAGCAAAGTGTTCTGTTTCTTTCATCTTGCCTTTTCTCATCCCTAGTTTTGGATTTAGATTTAGATAAGTCCCAAGTCAGGACTGTATGACCATGTGGGGTGCTAGAACAAAATGTACTCTGATGGTGTCACCATAGAAACATTTATACAGTATTGAGCTGCTTCAGCCAAACCAGCACATGTTGTAGTTCTTAGAAATTGTCTGGCAGAGTAGATTGGCCCCCAGATCCTGGGTTAGGTTTGCAGGTTAATGCTTGCATACAAATAGAGAAAGTTGTGCGGAATAATGAAAATCTGGATAAATAAGCAGTGTGTATGATTAGAAATTTTGAAACTAATTTTCCTGGTTAAGTCTGTTGCTGTTTTTAATCTATTCTTTCTTCTAATAAACACGGCTGAACTCTACTGAAGGGTCTTAGCTGCTAGAAAACTGGGAGGAATTGCAGACTTGTGCTGTTCTTTCTTTAGGAGTATTAGCATAGACGTACATACAAATATCTATTTCCTCAGCAGTCTATACATTCCAGAGTTGCTCCTGAATCCTAGCTGACCAGAAGAAACTGGAGGCTGGAATGATTGACGCTTTCTGTGATTGCTGTGATGGCACCCCTTGGCTGCCACATCAGCTCCACAGCATGAGAGTTTAGGTGATGTGCCAGCTCCAGAGCTCTGCCCTGCTTTCTGCATTTGTTTTTTTCTTAACATATTTGATTAATGCAGGCTTAAAAAAGAGGGGATTACAGGCTGGTGTGTGTTTATTTCAAGAAGATAAGCATTAGTGCATTGCATGGCCATGTATATCTTGTGAACTGCATATGGATTAGGGGTAGAAAGGTATGTTGCCTTTACTTTCACTAATGATAATACATCTTCCTTATGTGTATCTTAATCATCTTTTAACAAGTTTTCTTAGTCTTAAGGCAGTATGAGTAGTGAAGAAGTGGTGAATGAACTGTAGGTGTCAAAGACCAGAGGAAGT
This sequence comes from Meleagris gallopavo, assembly GCF_905368555.1. NCBI lineage: Eukaryota > Metazoa > Chordata > Aves > Galliformes > Phasianidae > Meleagris > Meleagris gallopavo. Next base: position 6,820,094 of record NC_139417.1, on the reverse strand, counting down.
GCATTGTAAGCCTACAAGTAATTGGATTTACTGCTAGACAGCTAGAGAAGAAAATGGTTTGCTCTTCTTTCCAAAGCTCTTGGTGAGGGAGGAAGAGTAGCTTGCTCTAAGCTTCCTTCCAGACTGACTCCAGAGACATCTGGTATGAGCCAGCTGTCTTCTTCCTCTGAGTGTTTTGTTTTCTAATGGTAGGCCTTGTCCTAAATGAGAACTGGTTTGTAATTGATTTTGTTGAATAACGTGACTTGGTATGGCTGAACATGGAAACACTGCATGTTAAGAAGTAAGGAATAAAAAAAATCTATTTTACTCAGTTTTTGTTATAATATGTATACTCTTTGTAAGATACTGATGTCCACATATTTTGTTGTAAAAAAAAAAAAAAGTCTAAATGTGACAGTTTTACAGAAGCAATGTTTACTGCAGGCAAGTGTTGACTTAAAGACCAATGCTGTGTTTGTAACTTTGGCCAACTACATGTTAGGTTTTCATTTAAGCAGAACAAAATGTGTTTATATGCTGTGAATTATGGTTATCTTCACTGTTTTCTATAAGATGTTCATTCAAGATAAAATGTTGAAAACCCATTTCTTCTTTCTTGTTACAGAGTGGTAGAACAAGAAGCTCAGAGATCGCAACAAGTTTCTCAGGACAGAAAAAGTCCCAGCAGAACAAATGGCTGCAGTGAGAACAGGCCTATTGACATCCTGGAAATGCTTAGTAAAGCCAAGGTTGAATATGAGCGAGTAAGGAAATGTATTTATTTTCTTGCATTATGAACTAGTGAAAACACTTCTGAGTAAGGGGGTTAAGGCCTCATATGGAGTCTGGTGAAATGCATCCCTTGTGACCTATGAGAGAGAGCAATGGTAGAGAAGTATTCTTGTATACTAAATTGTACTGTGTAGTATGCTGTCACCTGAGATTGCAAAGTAGCACATGTAATCTGTAATTTATTGGGCCTGTAATTTCGTATATTTGAATTGTTACCTCCTGGAGAAAAAGTACTGTATTGAAAACAGATACCTGGGGAAGCAAATGCAACAAATACTTTTTTTTCTAAAATAGATGCCAATGCTCCTAGTTATCAGTATTTTTCAACTGTCATGTCTTGAAATCAGTCACAAAGAAAATGTGAACATATATGTAACACTGTAGAAGAGTAGATAACTGTTTTTGTGATCCTGAAGCTCCACTTCTGTGAATATTCCTTAATAGAAGCTGACACTTGCATTTTTAGTTTTTTTCCTCTATATTGAAAATCATTGGAGGATGTTTGCTTTTATTCATTCCATAATCAACAACATTCATTGGGTTGCATACCAAATTGCTTTGGCCTTAAATAAGAAAAAGAGCCCACTAGGTGTGCGCTATCCTATTTTGTGATACAAGCAGAGATGTACAGTGACCTACAGGGCAGCGGTTATACAAGGTGAAATTCTTGGCTTAAGTAGGCAACTTAGCCAATTTATCTTTGTTGGTTGGAAAACGTATATAGAAAGCAGTTTCTAATATATTCCACTATTTGGTTTAAAGAGAGAGAATTCTCTGCCATTGTTCCAGTAGCCTTGTTGTTACACTGCTGCCTTGTTTGCTTCCTCACTATACTGTAATAAGAAAAAGTCTCATTGATTCTGTCATGTGACATGTCCATTCCACAAAAATTGCTAATGCTGTGAGAAAACTATCTCTAGGAGTAGCAAAAAAAAAAATTATACCTAATAATATCAGTATTAATAGTAAAAAAAAAAAAAAATCTCATAGAAAAGGGTTGCAATTTAGTCAGTGCACTTTTAGATTCTGTAAAGCATATTTTAACTGCTGTAGGCCAGGTGTAACATTTTCCTGCTGTTCCCTAGTGTACTACTTCATCCTGCCTACCATGTGTCTATCCCTATAATAAATTATCTCAGAACGGTGGGTCTGGTGTCTTTTGCCAGTATTAAATTCACAAGTTTAGATAATGAAGGAAAATATTAGTTCTCTTGAAAGAATTAATTTGCATAGTCCTGAAAGCCAAATTCATGCGTGGAAGACACAAATGTTACTTTTTCTGGTTTTTGCACTAATTGCCCTAGAAATTCTGAAGGCATTTCTTTCTAAGCCTAATAATACAAGAACATACAATAGTAATGTCTAGGTATAATGTAGCAGAGAGATGGTATGGGTTCTTTTAACTGTATTGGTGGGAGAAAGGTAGAAGCATTTCAGTGCTTCATTTCTCGTGCTGTGGGATGCTTCAGAGTTCCTACTGAGTAAATGCAAAATCTTCATAGGATTCTAGGTTGCTACAACACATTGTGGAATGGGAGGAAAGAAAACATGTGGGCTAAGCCATGTGCAAGCCAACTTCTATTCAGTTTCTCATGTAGAGTGAGGATAGCTGAATGTGACAGACCATAGACTGTAGTTGACCTGGACTAGGTATTAGTGTGTGAAAACCAGTATTGTTTTCAGAATGTTTTAATGTAAATACAAAAAAACACTTGCTTCTGATGCTTAATGCATTAATCCTGTTTGAGAAGAATGTCTTTCACAATGTTGGCTTTCATACAAAGTAGCAGTTTTCTTGAGAGCACAGAAGGGAGCATCAAAAGCGGAATGACTCATTTTTCAATGTTGTATCAATTGAGACAGATTTGAAGAAATGGGAGGCTTTTTTCTTATTAAAGGAAAAAAATCACTCAGGATATTTCGGCTTCTCCTTTTTTAATTTTCTGATCTTTTTTTGTGTGAGAATGTTGGAAGCTTTTCCTTAGAAACAGAATTCCTAAGCATAGTTGAATGAAGCTCTGTAGAAAAGTAAAATACTGATAAATAGACTGTGGCAGCTGTCATACAGTATGGAAATGCATGGATGTACTACATATCTGACTTTTTTAATCTCAGTCTTGATTTTGCTGCCTGATGCTTTTAGAACACCTTTGTAACTAGAAAAACTTTGCTTTGTATGTATATGAGCTGAAAACTGAATCTGCCAAACTTAATCCGTTAACCTGCTATAACTGCAATTCTGAACAAGTTGGTAGATAAATGGAATTAAGCGAACTTTTTGGAGAATGTTCTACTGACCGTTTCAGCTTTAGTGCCAAGATTCAGGCATGTTAATTTTGGAATTCCTTGTAACCAGCATACATCATTGTTAATATGATTAGGTAAGCAACTTGAAGATGGCTTCTTGAAATATCCTCTCTAAATTTTTTTAAATTATTTTAAGACACTCACTCAATAATTACACTTGAATTTGTATTTAGGAGCAGAAAGTATTTATTTGCATTGTACATTCCAGATGGATCATACAGTAATCCTTGTGTACAGCCCACATGAGATTGGCGGAGTGTCAGCATGAGAAGGGGGCAGAGAGTGAAAAAGAGATTTATGAAGGTCTGAGTGATTTAATCTAGGATTCCAAATCAGCTTAATCCTTCAAGTACTTGCTGCATCGAGGCCATATGTGGAAAATGAATGAATTCTGAGATTTTTTTTTAATGAAGTGAATGGATGTTTTTTATAGCGTTTTTGTGTGTATTTCATTCTGAGAATGGAAACATTGCAGATTATCCTCTAGTGAAGGAAATCTGTGTTTTGTTTTGTTTCTGTAACTCTAAGGCAATCCACCATTTCAGGCCCAAAAAGAGGCCTGCTAACCTTTCAAGTTGGTAGCTAAAAGGCATAAAGGCAAGAGTTGTTTTTCTCTATTTTGTATTTATCCCTTTAAAATAGATTTAGAAAACAATGATAAAGCTAAGATTGTTTCTAACTTCTTGCTGAAAGGTTTAACCTATATTTTCTTGCTGTAACAAGACCAAAGTAAGTGACCAAAAGAAATTGTGTTGTGCTGATGTTCAGCCCTATAGGGATAAGGTGTAGTTAGTTCATTTACTGAATGCTAGACTATTAGTTCTATGGTTGCTTTTCCACTAGTGCTTTAAATTGTAATATATTGTTTTGTATGTATTTGTTAAACATGAAAGTCAACTCAATCTGTAAACACTTGTAAGCTTCCTGTCTAATACTTTGTCTTTCTTGTCCTCTTAGCCTTATTCACCTAAAACCCCAGTTAACATCTTCTGAAAATACTTGTATGTTATTAAAATCTTGTAGAAATAAGTCACCAACAAACTCTTTATCCAATCACTTCAGAATGATTTCTGACAAGTTTTTTCTAAGCTGCTTTTAGTATTAAGTTCTTGATTTAATGTCCTCAGTGGCAGCTAATATAGGAAAAGAATGTGAAAAGCCTGTCTTGATTTTCTTTGTTTTATTCACTCCTTTGAAAATAAAAGGAAAAGCAATATGAACACATAGTTATACAGATAATGTATATCTTGGTATGATTTTACTTCCTGAGACTTGGGAATTCTACAAGTGTCTGTCAAAAGTCAGTATTTTGACCAAAGTGGGTCTGTATTTTTTTTTTTTTTTTTTTTCCCCCAGAATCAAATCAATGATTTAAGCATCATGTCAAGTTCTGGTGTGCAACAACATGCAAATGCCTCAAAGCCAGAAAGCACAGAGACTTCAGAACAAAATACTTCATTACAAGTGCAAGATCAAGTAAGTTTAATTCAAACATATATAAGGTGCTACTTCTTTATTTAGTACTTTGTTTTTGTACCAGAAATGCCTGCAGCATCATCTTGCTGATTGTATTGTGCTTAACTTTAAAATAAATACATATGGAAGTGTAAATTCAGTTTAAGAATGGGTTTTAGTATCTATTTTCATCCCCTGACTGTGCTTGTCTGAGATCAGCTGGTATGATCACCACCTCCACCCCCTTTTAGATAAACTAGTGAGTTTTAAGGCTCTTAGGAGCCTACAGTCCATTTTTTGCCTTAATGCTTAAAAATGTAAGATGGTGTCCATGCTACTGTGAATATTCAAGTGTGTTTAAATGGGTTAACTTAGATCCTGGACTGTCGTGGACTCTATGCTGTCAGTCCATGATAGTGTAGAGTTCTGTGCAAGATGACTGCAGAGTGAGGAAGCAGACAAAAATTACCTGTGTCACAGTGACAGAGTGAATATGGCATCAGTCGGTTGTACGCTGTTCTGTAGACTTCAGAACAGAAACTCAAGCCCTTGCTTTCCCATGTCTGAGACCTGTACTTAAGTTTTGTCTGTGCTGCGTTCAAATGTGTAACTACACTCCTAGTAACTGAAATCATTGGTGAATTGCTGGATTTTCTGATTTTTTTTGTTTTAGACTTCAGCTTTGCATTCCTTCCTTGGCAGTAAGGAATATGTTCCAAAAATTTTTCAGCACTGTCGGTAAAGGATATTGCTCAAGTAGGTGGTAATTTAATTGCGTGTACAGTGCTTAGATCTGTTCCAGGTAAATATTAGATAAATGTTCAGTCAGCATCTATCTTCATATGTACAGATTCTACAACCTGGTGTTACCACTGTAACTGAAGATTAAGCCACAGTTGGTTTTTGTTGTTTGTTTTTTTTTTTTTTAAAGGTAGTGATAATAAGCTGTGCTTCATTTAAGTGCCTTTGAGCCATGGGAAACTTGTTATTAAAATAGTATAATCACTGGAGTGGTTGAAATATAAGCTGCAAAAGTTCATTAATTGATTTTAATCGACTTTTTTTTCTCGTAAGCATTTATAAACAAACACCTGTAGCTTCATACAATACTCTCTAGAAATCTGTTTTAAAATGATAACTTGTGCTACATCTAAATTCTTTGTATCAACTTGTACCTGCTTACAGTGCCACCCAGTGGGGACAGAAAGATCAGGAGTAGTTCTCTACAGAAAATACCCCACTGAGGTGACCTGGAAGAGTCTCTCTCCAGGTCCTTCCTGTAGCTTTACTGTTATGTTTTGAATGCAGTAAACCACCATGTCTGAAGAAGGAAACGCCTGAGGAAAATGTGTGCAACCTTTCATTTAATATTTGTAAACAAAATACTTAATTTGAAGTAAAAATAATCTCTAGTTCAGGTTAGGATATGAGTAGCAAAAATCTGTTTAAATTGATGGGTTAAGACAGGAAGTCAAAGGAGGTTTCTTGGGATTACTGGCTGTCACAGTGCCCTCCATCATCTCAACAGCACTTCTGATGTAGAACAAGCACGAGTGATAAACTGACCCCTGGCAGCCAGCTCTGCTTGCTGCATGCTTATGCTTGAGGCCTGACAGTGGGCTGCCTGAGGCCTTGTTTAAAAGAAGACATTGTCTTTTTGGCCACATAATTAGCTGAAAAGACTGAACTTGCCGAACAGTAATAAGTTACAAGAGATAAAATCAGAAAGATGAGATTCTGGTAAAATGCTATGAAATAATTAACAAATTTACAGAGCAGGTAAAGTAGTGTGCTTTAATGCCTTTTCTGTTGAGCAACTTAAAACTATAGTTGCAGAGATATTGGGGGAAAGAAATGGTTACTATATATGATACTTTACTTTTGTAAAGCTGGATGGGTTCAAATACAGTACGAAGATGATTGTTCTTAATTTCATAGAATCATAGAATCACAAGGTTGGAAACGACCTATAAGATTATCTAGTCCAACTGCCTTCTCACTACCACTGCTACCACAAGCACTAAACCATATCTTGCAGCTCCTCATCCAGATGCCTCTTGAACACTGCCAGGGACGGCGACTCCACGACCTCTCTGGGCAGCCATTCCAGTGCCTGACCACTCTCTGAGAGAAAAAGTTTTTCCTCGTGTCTAACCTTTTTAATAATTTTAAATTTTAATAATGTGGACTACTGAACAAAGAAAACAATTTCAACAGTAAGAATACATTTTCACCTCATTAGACGATGACCAGTGAAATTAAAAACTACTGTACATAAGTACTGTGAGATCCTGAAACCCCTCTCAAAATGTCACATTTGTATATTGATTTCATGCTAAGGATGTCACAGATGTGGGAATGAAAAATCAATGTCTGCTCTGTGATATTTAGAGGTTTGAGTTATGTGTCCAGTTAAAAAAAATTAATTGTATCATGAAATATTTTTGCACCAGTGGTCAGCAAAACTGAACTAGAAACAGAAATAAAATTTCTTAGCACAAGCTCTGGCTGCTAATTCACATGTCTCAATGTATCTGAAATGATTTCTGGAGGAACCCTCTAGGCAACGCACTGTTCCTATCAAGTAGAAAGATTGTGTTGCCCTCTTTGCAAGCTCCTGCAGAGAAGGGTCTCTGTAATACAGTGAGTTGGTGAAATGCTTAAAATGCAACTCGCCCGAGATGAGTCAAGCAAAGGGATGTTGTGTACCTCATGTTGGGAATTAACTCAATGTTTGTGTCTATCCATGGAAGTGGCTAACCTGACCAGGATTGGAGCATGGTAGATAGCAATGAGTTAATAAAGAGAGGCTACTCAATTCATCATACTGAGGTTAAAAGCAGAATTTCAGATGAAATAGTTACTTATTCCTTAACAGAATTTTTGTCCTTGAAGAATGGGTCTTTACAGTGACAAGGTTAGTGGAGAAGATTTGAAAACAGTTTCATAGGAAGAATTCCTAGCATAGTAATTAGCAAGCTTTGCAAACAGTAGAATGTCTTAGATGCAAGATGAGTGTGTCTGGCATTAAGCTGGCTAATAATAAATAACAGCATTGGTGGCACAATACCACAATACCAGTCAGTAAGATTTCAAGCTCAAGGCTCTGTGCTAGGCTGCTGGCATGTTACCTGTACTGCACTACATTTGTTGCTGATATCAGTGCTAGTAAAATTAGAACAAGCATAGCAGTGTTGTGATATAGTAGTTGTCATTGTAAAATACTGTCTTTGTTTTGACGTACCATAAGAACATGCTGGAGTTATGCTGCAGGCCATTCAGTCTTCTGAACAGAAGGTTATATTTTAGTCCAGCTGTTTTACATAACTTCTGGTCCTGTGCAACCTAAAAAAAAAAAAAAAAAAAGCAGGAACAGTTTGAGATAATGTTGTTAGTAGCTGTTTCTTTTCTCTGTAGAAAAATGCATTTGAAACAATTTCAGCTAAAATAACTGGCTTGGAATAAATTTTGCTTATTTTATGGTAGAACTGGAAAATAGAGAATAAGGAATTAGCTCAAACTCCTTGATTATACTCCTAGGGAAAAAGCATTATTTTTTTCTGCAGAATGGTATACATGAGCCTGTGATTCATTAGGTTTGATTTTTTTAAATGCTTCTAAAAATATTTGAAATCTATTGGACAGCTGTTTGAACTGTACTGTATTGCTACTTCAGCAGCTGAAATGCATGCAGGTCTGCTCAACCATACCTTTGATTTGCTTTTCTGTTGTTACTTTTTCTTTGAAAGGAGAAAGTGAAAACAAATGACTTGGGTTATTTTTGTTACTATGTGTCACCTTAGTTGCCTTGTTAGGACTTCTGCTATTTTCTCCTATACTGAGAATAATCTTTTTCTGGAGACACTCCTAAAATAAGGAAAGAAGCATTTTTTTATTTGTGTAGCCAACATATGATTTGATAGTTAGGAGTGCACTGTTCACAACATAATTTGTTATTGTTTTTTTTTTTCCCCCCCTTCAAAAACAAGTACTTAGTGGACAGCTGTTTCTCTTTGCTGACCTTGTATTGTTTTTTTAACATAGGGAATGCTGTTTAAATTTCTTTTCAAGGAAATTTGATATAAGATAGACTCTCAGCATGTTAGAGGAAATGTATATATTTTTTTCAGTACCTTACATTAATGTGAGTATAGGATTTAGTGACAGAACCAACTTCAGGTTAATTTTTTATTACACTTTCAGCAGAACGTTGTAGCTGTCACATTACAAACCCCAAATGGCTCAGAACGTTTCCCCCAGAGCCAAGGCTTGCTGGAGTTACCCTGCTTAAAACTTGGGAAATTGCCAACATACAGTGCTTCAGTAGAAGTCCATAACTGAACATACAGTTTAATTTACTGAAGTAAAAGTGGTAGTCTGCATGGTTATGTGTAGTTACTAGTATTGAGAACAATGACTCGGCTTGAATCCCATCACATTTAGATGACTGCTGCTGTCAGTTATCCAGCTTATTTTATATCGAGCGTGTCTCTTGGAATTTGCTATATTATGAAACATGGCTAATCTTGAGTTAATTAGCAGTGTCACGGTTCAACAATATTTATGTCCTAAATCCTTTGAGTCAGGGGGAGGGGCAGGATGTGATTAGTTTATATAGGTTGGATGTTCCTTGTAAATGAAATGGACTTAAAAATTTCTCTAAATAAAGGACAGTTGATTTCCAAACTGTATTTTGAATACATCTGACCTAGCTGGTTTTTATAGTTTTCTTGAAGTTGTCATACTGACTGTGTCAGAGGCACATTAATCTTTTATTTTCAAATTAATTATTAACTTCTTTCTCTGTTCTTTTTAGCCATTTCAGTCAAGGCCAAAGCATCTGACTTTAGAAGAACTCTTTGGGACCTCTGTACCAAAGGAACAGCCTTTACCTCTTTATCCCAATCCAGAGAGAATGGAGAAGTTGCAGACTGACACCTCTGCCAGAGAGCAGCAAAACTTGCTTTTGCCTTTTTCCTTTGACCAGACAACAGTAATACAACCTCCACAAGGGAAGTCGGAAAGTCCAAATGTTAAAGCTAGTGCCAATCCTCTGAGTCAACAGGAATGTTTGACACCTATGCTTATACCTCCAGCCTCAGTTTCCCAGCCTGATGTTTCAAGCTATTCAGTTCGTTTAAGCCCTATACTTAATTCATCCTCGACAATGGATGCTGCTCCTGCTCAAATGCTTCCTGGCCTAAAACAAAACAGCAGTATAATGCACGTTATGCAGCAAGCTGCCAAGCAGATAACGCCACCAGTGAATCAGCTTTCTGAAGTGAACCATGCTCCGCAGAATTTAATGGCTGGCCAGAGCCAGGTTGTAACACCCTTGACATCAGCAAATACAGGAACTGTTTCAAATACATCCCATACAAGTGTTGATCTTCTCCAGAAACTCAGGTTGACCCCACAGCATGACCAAATGCAACAGCAGTGTATCACTAAGACTTCCTTAACACCAAACATCTCTGCCTCGATTGGTCAACTTGCAACACCAGAAAGCTTCAAAGAATCACATAGTAAATCATCAACCTTGAACAGCAAGAAAATCCCTTCCCTGCAGGTATTCTTTGAGTTATGTCCCTACGGATTTAAACTGTATAGGCTACAAATATTTTTTCATTTGAGATTATGCTGTTAGATATATATGCTTTCTAAAAATAATCAAGGAATTCTTGTGTGACCGATCAGATTGTGAACCTTAAAATCTAATTCTTGTCGTTAGTACCTGCCATCAGGGACAGACTTCTATATGGAGGAAGAGTTTTTTTCAGGCTGCTGCTGTTATTATATGAATACATCCTAAGGAATTTGCCTGTACTTGTGTCAGAAAAATGCAGCTAAAATGCAATCTGAGAAGAGATTGGCAGTTACAGATTAATTGGTGCTTCAGGAGTTAATTCTGTGGAAGTATATAGCTCATGCCTTCTTTGAAAGTACATAATTAACAGCTTTCTGTTTTGGATAATTTTGCCTTGGGAGTTTTATACCATTTCAGTATTGACCACTTCTGTTGGGGATTCCTGTGTACTCCACTGAGATATTATTTATTTAACAAAATGAGCCATAAACTGATTTGTTTTTTCTAATTAACAACCTTGATTTCTTTTATCCGACAATCATTTCTAAAGGACCTTCTAAACTCTTTGTTTCAGGCAAATCTATTGTCTATGCCTCAGTATATACCAAAGCAGTAAGCTTGTTTTGAGAGACTAGGTGAAAATGTTACTGCTGCTCTGCTAGGCAGTTGCCTGTGGCTGCACTGTAACCTTTCTGTCAATTAGTGTTGCTCTGCTTTACTATTTGCTACCTCTGTAGTAAAGATATTACTTTAGATGATTTTGGTTTTTTTCCTCCAAAGGCAGTAATTCTCTGTAGTGCTCTGTTTGGAGGTTATACGAACTTGGTTGCCTCTTCTAACTGCAATCCTAGACTAAGCCAAAGTTTGATCTTTCTTGCTTCTGAGTACAGTGATAATGTAAGAATAAAAAGTATCAAACAAAACTGCTTACTGCTATATCCAAGTTGTGAATTATGCTTTCTTTTCAAATTAGGCTGTACAACAAAACAAAGAACCAGAAGTATTTCCACAGTCCAAGGCTTTACCTAAACCAAGTCAGGTAGGTGAACAAACACTTCAGCACGTTTGGTTTACTTGTAAAAATAAAATGGAAATTTTAAAACTCTGGTAATAATTGGTATCTTAAATTGTCATATTGCTTACTCTGACGATATCTGAAGTGCTTTTATTGGTCAGAAGCGAACTGTACTGAATCAAGGAAGTATTTCTGTAGACTGCTGTGAGTTTTCTTCTGTACAGTATACTTTATGGTTGGTGCTAGTACAGATATGCTAACACAGTTTTGTATCTGCAGTATTGCAGCACTATTTGAACTGTTTTTCATTTGCTCTATTTGAGTACTATTGTTATAACATTATTTAACATTAGTATTATGTGCCTCAGTGATTTCTGTAGTAAAATGTCAAACAGACCTGTAGAGGTTATTGTCAAAGTATTTCCCCATTTTTCTCTTGCTCCTGTCCAGTTGCCTTAGAGTGAAAAAGATTGTGTACTTTAATATTTTAATTATAGTTCATTGGTTATTTTAAAATGTATTTTAAAATATATTTGAAATTCGAATTATTTTACACCAAACTGTAAATGTACTTGTTTTTGTACTTCAGTGGTCTCCAACAGGAAAAAAATGCACTAGGGTTACCCTTTCTGTAAACTCCTGAAAAAGAAGAAAATTTGAAAAACTAACAGAACAAAAACCCCACAGTTTCCTTTCACTACATAGGTGAAAAGCTCACCTTCTGTGATATGTTTGGGGGGGGGGGAAAAAGCCTGGAAAGTAGCAACTACATGGGAATGGATCTACATCTAAGAACACTGAAGGCTGTCAGCTTCTTCAGCTTCTAAAATAAGAATTTCTGTTGACATTGAATTACTTGGTAAATAGCTTTTCATTGTGATTAGCTATTGTGATTTTCATTGTGATAGCTATTCTGTAGTGCCTTTCTAATTTACCAGTAGCTACGATTTTTAATGTTTGTGTTCATTTCTACAGTCTTTTTCATAACAGCATTCGTTCCTTCTGGACATGGTGCTTATTAACTTTCTTTTTTTCTGCAGGTTGCACCTCCACAGTTTGTTACAGCTACAACTACAGTAACTCCTTCAATCCTCTTGTCTCCTAGTGTTTTTCAGCAGTCAGCTACAAAACCTACTGATGTGGAAAATAAAGCCAATTCTTCATCACCTTTAACACTTAGAACAACAGAAATTCAGACAGTACCTCCTACTGTTCTCAGTAGGTCTCAGCTTCAGGAAGCACTGATACATCTAATAAAGGTCCTGTCTGAAGAAAACTCAATATCTGAGGGGTGGGGTTACAAGTACAGTAGCCAGTACTGAGACTTCGATTGTAAGATGGATGACTTGCAAGGACAGAGTTCTGCCTGATGCTTTCTTTCACACACACGTCAATTTGTGAACACTTGAGGAAATGGTTATGTGTATAGAAGCAGTAGTATGAGGGATCGAGGCTTGGGTTTCTTTTAAGTGTTTCTGTTTTCCTTTGGAAAGCTTTCCTGTTGCCAGTTACTTTGAACTGTTCCTCATCTTTAATGTGTGTATATTTGGAATGGAAGTTACAAAAAGTTCTAGTTGTACCATACTTACTGACTGAAACATTCAGTTGAATTAAATCTGTAATCTGTTGGGGGTAGCTAGACAGATCAACATGTTATAGGTAACAAGTAGAAGTTACCATGCATGACAGCCATTCTCTTAGTTCAGGATTCTCTAGCTTTCTCCATGCTGATGTTACTTGGTCTTGCACTCAAAATGCAGGTCTGAAATAGCAAATATCTTCCCAATGAAAAAGTTATGATCAGAAGGGCCAACACCAGACCCCAGTATCATCTAAATTGTCTGATTTATGTGTTGGTTTTTCTTGCATTTTAGTGTGCAATCTTTCCTTTAAAGATACAAAACTAGCGGAATATTCATGTCTCCAGTCTTCTCTTTCTATATTGCTGTATATAGGCAACAGTCACTGTACCCCCACAGCAGAGGAGTACTTGCAGAGTGCTCCAAGGAGAACGCATACTCACTATGTGTAACTCACTAGAGTTCAGTAAAAAGAGTACTACATCTTCAGCCTAGATAATTACCTACTATCTGAAGGAGTGGGACTCAGGAAATATCTCTAAATGCTTTCTTTTTCACTTCCCAGTAATTCTTTGACACAGGAATTTTGATATAACACACTGCAATCCTTCTCAGACTGATTTTGCAGGCAGAACTAACGTAATTTTTGACACTTCTATAGCCTTTATTTGGAAGTCTGTATACAGGATGGGATTTACTATGTCTTAATTTTTTTGTACTCTTTTCAAAGAAAGTGCACTTGATAGAAGAAAGTGAAATTGTGTAGCCAGGGCTGACCTTGGGGCTGCTGTTTTTTTTTTTTTAATCTGAGTATCCATTGTGCTTGGTAATCACTTTAGCTGCCTTCACAGTTTCATGTTTCAAAGTCTGTGTGTTGTCTGTACAGCACTGCCTTTTGTACAGGTAGGCAGCTAATTCCCTTACTTTAACCCTCAGATAGATAGCAGTGTATTAAAACTCTTATCCTCAACTTAAACTGACTTAAATTTTACTTTTTTTACATCTTTTTACTAATGTTTCTGATGTTTTTTTTCCTGCAGAATGATTCCCGTTTTCTCAGCACTATTCATGAAGTCTACTTGCAAGTCCTAACCAAGAATACAGACAACATTAAGCTATAATTGAAGCTAAATCTGCTTAGAATATTTCCACTTTAGAAATAACGATGCCTCATCTATAAAACTAATATTTTTTTAAAAGAATATTTAGTTTTCAATGTCTTGAATTTTGAACCCGTTAGGAAAGAGTATTCCTTAAATACTTTAAGAAAGTAATGTTCTCAGAAGTGATTTAGGTTTTCACTGTGATCATCACCAGCAGACCTTTCTTTTTATTGCGGGAGGGGATTTAATTTGCTTATGAGCTTTCATTTGCATTTTTGATCATGCAGATGTTTGCTCTGGCTTTTGTTCCTAGCTGTATTCACCTTTCAAGGATTACAGACTACATACTACTTAAACTAGCACATATGTAGTATAGTACACTACACCACACCAGAACAAGACTTGATTTTGGAACCTAGTTCCAATTCTAAGGTGAGAGCTGAATGCCTTGTGAGTAAGGTGGCAGATGTGGGGAAGAGAGGGATTTGGAAGCCAGGCCTTTGTAGCTAAATCTTTAAACAAAAGCTTTAAGCATATGATTTGCTGAGTACTTTAACAGTCTCTGCCTAATGCTCATCAATTTATCTTTTAAATATTTCATTAATCTTACTGCTTCATGTTTGACATAAAACAGATATCCAATTGAGTAAGGCTGTTTTCTCTAAAAAGATGGAATCGGAAATATATAAAATCTTCAATGATTATATTAGTTTTAAGCAATGGAATGGTTCTGTTGTAAGTTGAGGTTCTTTCAGGTTAAGTGTAGGTAGGAGGCCATCACTGGAAGACCACTTTCCTGTTCAGTAGTGTTTGATATGACTGAAATACTTTGTTTCCCTTTTAACTTAAGGATGGACCATATCTTATTTGGATTTCATTTCTCAGTTGTATTGTAACTGCAGTGTTGAAAACTATGCAGATGAGGAACAATTGCATGCTCCTCTCTTGGCTTCTCTCCAAATTATGTCTATACTTCGTGTTCTGAATTTTATCTAGTTAACATGTTACTGCTTTTTGTATATTATTTCGTAGTTCAGCAATGTAAAAAATTTAATATCATACTTTCTTATTTGAAATCAGAAAGATTTCTAACTGTATTTTTTTATGCTGCTGTGTTGGTTTACCCATGGCTTGTATTTATTTCATGAAGTTATACAAAGGTAGTTAACAGGACTTCAGGTCTGAACTTTATTCAGCAATACTAATTTTAAAGGATCCTTTTGCAATTTAAGAAAAAAAATGTCTTGGTTTATTCAGTAAAAAATTACTCTGTAGTGAGTCCTGATGCACTGCTTTTTTCCCCCTCCCTCAAGCGCTATTGAAATTGAAGAAAAAAATTTAGTTCCTTTAAAAAAAAAAAAAAAAAAGAAAATGTTTATATCCTAAGGATGAGTAGAGGTTAACATAGTCACCATACCCAGTCATTTTTGTTGCAGACTAGCAACTGAGCTTTAATTGTTACTTTTCACAAATTGGTATGTTTTAGATACAACAGATCTTACATTTTTATGTATTTGATCTGTTTTAGTTTTTTCATAGGTTTTTAGTGGAAAATATGTTTTGTTTAGCACTACCTGCCTTCTGAGAAGTTCTTTGCAGCCTTTGAGTTCAGTGTTTCCAGTTAAAATATATAGTAGTTTTGTTAGAAAATGTGCAGGATTCAGGGAATTATGTTAATGTCATGCACATTCATCAAGAAATTTATTGGCTTTAATTGTAGCATTTGAACTCAGCAATATGGACTCTGCGCCTTGCTAAGGAAGATGGAACTTCCTACACAAATTCTGGAGTTACGATACTGTGTTTGGGTATAAACAGTAACACTCAGTTTAGGTATAAGGTCTCAACTAACTTAATGGTTGTTTTAGAAGAACTTTAATAAACCAATGTGCAGTTCCTTGGGGGGGGGGGGGGGGGCGGGGATTGCATAGTCTAAGCCAAATACAGAGCCACTTTTTCAAAGATGAGGTTCCTATTTCCCTGGCTTTTACAGACGACTTCCAGTTTCTTTGAAGGAAGATTTGATGTGTGTTTCTAAGAATAGAAATAACTAATGATATTTGTTGCTAGATACAGTCGTATCCAAAGAAATATAGAAACAATAGAAGGAGTTGTATTTTGAGTTCTTAAGTGATACAGAGTTGAGAAGAGTAATACTGCTTAGTTCTGAGAGTTTGACTCTACTCTGACAGCTGAATATCCTTGACTTGGTTTTGTCGTGCACTAGTAGCAATATATTTTTAGTTCCTCCAGCTATCAAAATGAATTGGAAGACAATAAAATCACTTTTACTACAAGAAAAATTATTTGTCTTGAACACCTACTTTGATATTTGGCCTGGCCTCTACATATAGCCCACAGACACTGGAACTAACCTGGGTGTCCTCCAGTACACTGCAGTTAGTCTGTCCTTTATGAGTAGTGAGATAAATCTCTTCAGAGATAAGTTACATTGTAAAACACAAGCTTAACTACAGTGTAGAACTTGAGTTTACTTGTAATGTAGACTGTGTTATTTAAGAACTTTAATTTCCTACTTATCTTAGTTTTTTGCATAAACCTAAAATTACCAGCTTGTTGACATACTTAATTTGTGTTAGCCACATGTAGCGATAACTAGGGCATATAGAAATGACCACGGGGTCATCACAGCAATTTATTTTCACCATTTTCAAGTGTGGAGTTTATTGGTGGATCTGCTGGCTTAATGGGTTTATATCTATTAGTTCTGAGAAGGAAAAGGTTTGTTTAGACTTTACTCCTCACATTAATTGCATTGTCTAAGCATGTTTTCTGTGGCTGGTGTTTAAGTCACTTTAAATTAAAAATGAAAGAGTTAAGCCTAATCAAAAACAAAACATGCAGCTGCTGATTTATTCAGGAAAATCAAAATCCTCAGTTTTGTAGTTAGACTTGATCTGCTGGTTATTTAATAATGCAAAGTTTATATGAAAGGTGCCTAACATCTGTTAACTTAGAAGCAGTATATCTTTCCAAATTAAACAAGATTTGGAGAATGATTGAATAATGTTTTAAAAAAGCTTAGTTATTTGTTTTGGTTTCTTATATATGTTTAGCTTTGTGCATAAATACTCAATATTTAAATATTTGCTCCTGGATGTACCTTGGTTTTGCTCGCATTTCTGATTGCTTCATTTTGGTATATTTCTGAAACCCACTATGCCATGTATAGTCACTGATAACGCTTTCTGAAATACTTTTAGAATAAAATGTTCATTTGGGCCTTCTTGTTTTTAAAAGTATTGTAAACAATTCATCTACCCTTTTGCCAGCTATTTGTGTTGCTTTGAACAGCATATCTTAACAGGAGGAATGTGTGCAATATATCACCTCACTTTTGTCTGGCAATGTTACACAAATGTTAAGATGCAATATTTTCCCTTCAAGTTGGAAAAACTGCAGTATCTTTAATTTGGTTGTCTATTTATATTTATCTAGTCAGTGTATGGGCATATGGTTGTTTGGCTTACTTTGTGTTTGGTTTTTTAGTTTATTTTTTAATGTGTGTTACATGCTTTGAGCAGTTCCTGAGTTTTACCACTTCAGTGGGTGCACCAGTTCTATACCCATCTGCATGTTCTGTGAGGATGGAGACAACGGGGAAGGAGGGCTTCAGGAGAAATTTCTTGAAACTGGGAATGAGAGGAATTTTAAGTCAATAAGTGAAGATACTGCTTCATTAACATTTTTAGTATGGTATGGATTTTATAGCACCTGTGTATGTTTGCAGTTATTAAGTTATTGCATAAATGTTTAAGAATGAACGTTTTTCATCCAAAATTTTGTATGTTTGCAAATATATTTTTGTAATAAAACCTCAAAACAAATGTTTCAGCACCTCCTAAAATCTTGTGATGATTCATTTTATTTCTAGAGTTCAGGGTGGTACTGGGTGTGAAAACAAATGCTGCTTATTGATGAAATAAATTGTCCTGCTGTAAGGGCAGTTGAGAATAATATCTGTCACTTGTAAGAGCTTCTGGTCTTCCTCTGGATTGCTTGCATTTGCAATCTGATAAACTGACCAATTTCCTTTCCATTAAGAAATACAGCTGCAGGTTCACTGTACAGCTGTGAATGGTTTTAGTGCTTCTTTCTGTGGTTTTTGTTACCCCCCTCCAGCCTTATAGACATGGCACATGAAACTCAACAAATCCAGTGCTAATCTTTGATCACAGACTTGGGAAACTGAAGTTGTCATCTTATCTGATTGCTGTCATGTAACTGTTCTACCCAAATTTCACACAGTGGAACAGAGGCTGATAAAGAGAGAAAACATAGCAGAGCTTCTGTTGAAAAGGTTTTGAAATTAAACAATCTTACAGCAAATTCTCATAACTGAATACTTGCACCCATTTTAACTACCCAGAAGAATTGGAGATTGAGCATACTCTGTGGGAGAGGTTACTGAAGAACAGTGTTTGTTGTTCTGCTATAATTCATGCTGAACTCCAGAGAGAAGCATCATATAAGTATGGAAGTTGTGTATTTTCTTTAAGGTAATTGAGGAGAAACTGGAAACAGCCTGAAATACAGCATTAAGTTGTGGTAGGTACTTAGGTCAGTATTGAGGAAGTGCTTTTTGGTGGTGGTGCTGTTAAACTGTCTTCTCTGGATCTAGGTGCTACTGGTTACTGTTATCCTTCCAAAGTGCTTCCCTTTGGTTGAGGAAATTAAGGTAATACTTCTGGTTTGCATCGTTTAACTACAGATAAATTGAATAGCTCATGCTCATGGGCCAAATTAGTTGAAGTCACGTATTTGGTAAGGATTCAGCTCTACTTCATTCTCAATACACTGAATAACAGAACGGGCTTAGTGACAAATCATTTTTAGAGAATAGGAAACCTGTCATCATTCATACAACTTACGTATTTATGAACAGGATGCAGTCAAATCAGTAAATATAGTTTTTAATACAGATACTTTTCTCTTTAAAATTCAACAACTTAATGTGAAGTTCAAAAGATTAGGAAGTATAACAGTTCAGCTGTTGTGTTATAGTTTTTTTTCCTCTATTTTCACACAACCTGTAATGAGAATCAGATTTTTTTCCACTTTTATTCACTTTTATGAACTTTATGAGGAGTGGGCTTCAATTTAGCAGATATATCAATTTCAGACAGTTAAACCACAGTGGTAGATAACTGAAACATGGCTATTAGTGTAAAGTTTGTCCTTTTTAGGCAACAACTACAATGTCACTCAGAATACTTCTAAATAGGCTCAAAAAGCATTGCGAAAGAGAGCAGTTACTGCATTTCTGAAAGACTGCTTTGCAGTACAGTGAGAACCAGTGAGTACCCTGAGAAGTGAATGTCCTAGGAAAGGAACAGCAAAAGCATGCAAGTAAATCTGAAAGGAAATACTGTAGAGAGACAAGTACAGCCTTGTGAAGATGTGTCCTAAAGCACAGAAGAACGTTTGCATTTTTATATGTACTGCTCTTAGATATCTTAAGGTATTTCCAAGATTCAAAGGAGTCTTGCCTATAAGAACCACAAATATTTCAGGATGTATTCATAAACAGATTATTATTTTTGGTACAGCAATTCATAATTTGCTAGATTTGTGGTTTTTAATCTTTATGTATCTAGAAGCAGCATAATGGAGTTGCCTGACTCAAAGCAGAAGGTAGTTTGTGTTTTTACTTTCTGCCCTAAATAATCTCAAAATCTGCTGCTTAGAACATGACTGTTCATACCTCACTGCCTTTCTTTGGTCAGTTCAAATAAAGCTTTAAAAAATATTTCTTCCATAAGCTATTCTTTAAAACTCCAGAAGCACTATTTTCAAAATAAACTTTGGGAAATATAACCACAAAGGAGTAAGCTTCCTTTATATGCAGACTAAAATGAATGCACTTGCCCTTGGGCCTCACTTAAAAGATGCAGGTATGTGATGTAAATGCACAAGTCTGTTTCTTTTCTCCTCATAAATAAGTCAAGAAACTTTGAGAGTAACAACAGAGTAAAGATCTCCCAGACTGCCTTATATATGCAGAGCTCTACGTGGTCTTAATTTAGAGAGCATATGGCTTGCACATCCTGCTTTACTACTTGTGGTTCGTAAGAGGGATGGGAAAGGCTTAGCAGGTTAACCACCTGGCTTTTTCATGCGGACTGAGGTTTATAAGTAATGCTAATTGTCTTCTCTACTTCATCAAGTTAGCTTCTGCTCTCTAGAGATGCAGTTTTCCCATGCAGCAAGTGCTGTGAAGGAATAAGCTGATGCTCTAAATTTGCCACAAGAATTGAGTTAGAAGGTAGAGTTTACAGGATTCAGATTTATATAGAATTTGAGAGTGGTGTGTTACAGCAAGCCCTGCTCCTGGATCTTCAAGATGAAAGGTGTGGGATATCTATTCTAGGTAGAGAAGGAAAACCTGCCACAATAGAAACCCTTAGAGAACACTAAAAATCTCAGTTAAAAACTCATGCAGAACTTTTAACAAAGAGTTAGAAATGAACGTAGCTTAGTATTCTGCAGATATGCAGCTGTGAGAACAAGACAGGAAATGTAAGATATGAAAATTGTGTAGATGGCATGTTGTATAGTGACTGAGCCTGGGCACAAGGTATAGCTTCATTTTAGTCACTTGGATTGTTTTGTTTTCTAAAAAAAAACACCACAACCTGATCTTACTGTTACACCTACACTTGTTTCCATGCAGAATATATTGTTATTTCTTGCTATCCTTGATGCCATGTTGCACAAAAATTGGATTTTTTAACATTTTCTCAAATTCATAAGCAGCTAAATAATCTTATTCCTGAACTCATGCTGAACAATGACTTCCTTGTACAAGTCACTGTATTTTTGCAAGTGTGAAAGGATGCATAATGGTGCGCATAATCAAATAACTTTGGTATAAATCAATCTTATTCATTCTTGAATGGTTCCCTTTTTGCAGAGTTTCTAATGCAGCTGTTCTTTTGAGGGACAAAAATAGTCAAAATAATGTTGCAGAGAGACAAGCTGCAGGAGAATTCTTTCAGTCTCCTCCTTCCCATCTGTATGAGAAACAAACAGATGCTGCTTCATTTGGTCATTGCAGCAGTCTCTTCTCTTTATTCTAAACATGCGTAACTTAGAAAAGTGCTGCTGTTAAAAATTTCTTTCAGTGTAAGTTATTGATGGTAACTTTATTCTCATTGCGCTGAACTTAGTTGTATACAGATATTCCCGAGTCTGTAAACAGAGCCTAAACCAGCAAAGCAAATTCCAAGCTTTTTTGAAGAGATAGATAACCTGAATTAAGAAATAAATAGGGAAAGCAAATGTAATGGAACGACTGTGGAGTACTTGCAAAGTCTTTTAAGCACAGATGCAGGCAAATGCCTCAAACTTCTCCTACTTAATATCTACGCTAACATAACCATAAAGAAACTGGATCAAGGGAAAACTCATTTTGACAGCAAATTTAAAAAAATGCACGTAATATTATTACTAGCAATTGTTCAAATTAAACAAATTCAAGTAGTTCCAAACCTTGCTGCATTAGCATTACACACTACAATTTAAATCTTGTAATTCTTCTGCATTACTAGTAGAAATACTTCCCTAAATAGCCTGAAACAGCAGAGCAATTGCCAAAATAAGTCACAATGAATTCCCTTTAACTATGTAAGATGCATAAAGATTTTTTTTCTCTGATAGGTTACATACTAAATAGAGGTAATTCTAAAAATTTTACAGGATTTACTGTTGTTTTTTTCTTACTAAATGACACTTTTTTCTTTTTTTTTTTTCCAGATTACTAAATATATCCTGCATGTATGTATCTTTTACCTGTATTTGCTCTTTCAGACACCAAAGGTGAATTGATTTCCCTGTCTGGGCACTTTTGGATCAGGCGCTGCATGAGAACTTTGTATTTTCCAGTTTAGTGGTTGTAGCTTGTGCAGCAAGGACAATTGCTGTCCTACAGAAACCTAAGGATGTTTGAAGTGTTTCTCATGCTCCAATGAGAATTGCAGAGCTGATGATTATTTCACAGCCTGCTGAATATTCTTTTCATAGGGTATTTACTTAAGCATGCACTTGGGCTGAACTAAATCCACTTGCTACAACTGACAAAAAAAAGTAATTATGCCTTTGTACATTACTCAAAATGAACTGCATCTCCAGAAAAGGTGCAGCACCAAATTTGGTCTGAAAATATACTGCATGTGCAGCAAACTGCAATACACCATAACATACATGCACCAAAATACGACTGGAATTCCACCTACATAACTAGTTAACTAGTTCTGTTTTGTTGTTGGTTTTTTTTTTTTTACTTTTTCCTGAAAGTAGACTGCAAATGAAATTAAGCAATACATATTACACACATATGTTCAAGGTTAGCCAGATGACAATCCATACCAGTAGTGATTGGCAGCTCATGGCACAGTCTGGAAGCTGTACAGTGCAGCAGTTGCACAGGCTGTTGGTCTCCTGTGCCTTCATTCATTTCCTTTGCTTACTGTTGGTTAGATTTTGTGGACCATAAGCTAGCTAACCATTCTGCGTTCTTAATAGATCTTGGAATTTTGTCTGAGAGCAGTTTTTAAGGTAAAACTGGGAGCATAGTCCCATAGCACCTAAATGACCTGAATTTCAGTGGTGCTGAGCACACGCAGCTCCTGCTCTGGTAAATGGAGTCACATTGACTTATGTCAGCAATGCATTTTTGCAGTATCTCAGCAAATGACAGCCATAGCTTGGCTTCCCTGTTTCTAGTGTACATAATGCCCTGACTGTGAAATATGTGGAGGAGGGGATGGAAAAATCCAATTGTTCTGTGTATGTATTTAAGAAGCTGTCCAGTTGTTTATGCTGAAGCTAACGAGATGTGATTGTATATACTGAAGCAAGACTGTTCATACATTTGCATCTCTATTTTAACTGTACTGCACATGGTTTCAGGGGCAAATGCAAGAATGTGGAAGAAATGCTGGCTGTTGTGCACAATGTATACCATGACTGTAGCTGTTGCTTTACAGTCCATCACACTGGATCAAAGTTGCAGAAATACATGCACTTCAGTAGATCAAAGAGGAGGCACTGACACAAGGTGGCATTTCATCCTGTGTATGCTTGAGCGGCTGTTTTCACAGCACAATGCCATAAATAAGCACTCAGTGCAGCGTGAGGATTCAGGGAAAGAGGGGTGAGTTGCAGGCAGTAATCTGCCTATGACATTATCTAAGCTAAGTCTATCTTAAAGCCTTCATAACAATGGAGGAAACCAAGTTGTGAGCCATAGTAATACTAGTCTTATCCAGATCATCCCCCTTAGTTTCTTACTGGAGTCAAAAAACAAAGCACCATATGTCCAGCCTGCCAAGACTGTTGAGATTGTTTTTGCTGCAGCATACTTAGGAGGCAGTTTGGTGGGTGTATTTGCAGTGAAGATTCTAAAGGGCATTTTCACTGTAAGCACACAGACTTGACTCCAGGCCTTACTCTTCAGACAGAAAATAAAATCAGCTTGGACCAATAGAGCCAAATTTGAGGTTGTGATTTACTCAGTGCGTTCTTTGAAGAACTGAGAAGAAAAACACAGCAAACTGACAAAGGAGAAGGGAACTGTATTCTAGCTAAGCACTGTCTCACATTGAACATGAACTCATTAAAAGCAAAAACATAGTGTGGAAATCTCACATTTCTTATGCTACCTGCTTCCATTATGGTAATTTTCTAATAGCCATCAAGAAGAGTGAAGTACACTTACATCTAAAATAAGCTTTTTTTGTTTGTTTCATGGTATAAACATCTGGGTTTTACTTTTGGAAGCTTAATTATCTGCAACTGAAACTGGAAGTGTGTACACCCATGTTTCCTTAGTATATCTTCAGTCAAGTATTGATACATTGGAGTTTTGCATCATAGCTATCGTTTCAGTTATGCTCAACCTCATTTAAAGAATTTACTTCATGCACTGCTTCTAATCCCTACATCGAGCCCACGCCTGTTCAACTGACATGAAATTATCCATGTCACTGAGAAACTGGCTGAGCCAGATGTCAACATCTGTCTGAAGAGCAGTGTTTAACAGCAGATGTGACAGAAAATTTGTCATTTGCTTCCATAGGACAGCCAATACTTTAACTAGTCTGAATTAGTAAGTATTGTGCAGAGTTCAACCTAGTACTACTGCTAGTGCTAGTAACTTGGTGCTGTGGTTTCATCTACATCAGCAGATCTATAAGAGACAAGACAGAGCTGAGGACTCAACACCTATAAGGTGTGTTTTTGAATAATGCTCCAAACTAGCTCTTGTTGGTCCTGTTGGACAGATTATTCATTAATGACCTAGGTGTACTAGCTGCTTTCTCAGACTAAATCTTCTATTTCATTTTATTTGAAAGGAATCCTGTTATGGAGGCTGTTCTGCAGAGTAAGCCAAAGCACAGTAAGTAGGGGTTATCAGGAGATTTACTGCAGGAGTATACTGGCTCAAGTGAATTTAGACTTATCTTTGGACTGCATGGCTGGAGAGAGTCATTAGTGTTGCTGCCTTGAGAAAGAGTTAGTGGATAGGTTGCAAGGATGTGTACAGGAAGAGCTATGTAATTTGCTCAGAGTTTGGTGATCTTTGCTCTATAGCAAGATAAGGTTAATCTTAGGCCTGTTGGAGCCTATGGCACAGGCAGATCTCTAGCAAGATACTCGCTGGTACATAGCAAGTATAACATTAGATTAAGGTTCTCTTAATGGAGCTTTACAAGTTATCTGGGTTTGAACTTACAGTCACTTCTCCAATAGTTAAGGTAGGGTTTATAATTTGAACAGAATGAGCCCTAAACCAGTAATTATTTGGTAGATGCTACTCTAATACTTCTAAGAGCTTTGTTGGTCTCCCTGCTAACCCTGTTCCTTTGGGTTCCATAGCTCCAGGAGGACAGAAGTCTACTGCTGAATGAAAGTAGATTTTAGCAGGAATATTGTGGAGAAAACTGCTGTAAAGAATGGCAGTTGTCTGCCTCCACCATGTTTGGCAATCATTCTTCTGTGCCTCCTCAGCTAGTATCTCTTTGCTATGGTTTCCCATACAATAGTGATTAGCTACCAAGTATTGTTTAATTTCCAGACTGCAGTTCAGAAGTGGCAAGTTACAGAGCGTATGATAAGAATTTCTGTACACTGAAACAAGAGCAGGTTTGCACGACTCCTGAAATGCATTAACGAATTAAGTTCATAGTGTTCTTCTCTAATGGGCCTTGCTCTGTCATTGGAAGCACTTGGCAATGCAGACTGCATTTTTAGTTATTAAATTTAAATCAGGCTGAACTTGACTCTCATGAGACACTTCCACATGCCAGTTTTATTGTCTATATCACTTCAAAGTATCTTACTGAATGTAAGAGATTTGGATAACTGGTTCTACAAGAAGAAAATAAAGCAATATATTTTGAAGTAGGATATAAATTAGAACAAAGCAAGTGGCAGTCACATCAGCTAAACTTTACCTAGTGCTGTCTAAAATGAACTCTGCACTTTGCTACTGTCAGGTTTGGTTCTATTTCTTTCTTCTTCCTGGCACATAACCTATTCCCAATTTAGTACCTCTTCTGAAGGGTCTTTTTTTCTTTTTTGTAACAGAATAGCAACAAAAAAATTGAAAACAATAAACCGCTTTGTTTATGGAAGAATATTTTACCTTCCCTTGATCAGTTCCAGGTGCTACTGACCAGCTGACATTGCCAAACCAGCACAGCTACATTACAAACACAGGTGGTTTCCTTTTTGCTGAAACATGGAGTCTTGAAAACAAAGGTGCTGTTTTCTTAAATAGAAAAGTAATGCCTACCTAAAGGAGAAAACATCATTATATCCATGGTGTAACTGTTTATATCTAAAACGTAGTTTCAAACATATTACCTTTTCAAACACTGTCATACAGCTTCTGAGCAGCTTCTGAGCCAAACTACCACTGAAAGCAGTGCTGAAGTCCCTGGAAAACATGGAGCACAAATATGGATTTCTTGAGTGTGGAGTGCTTTTTTTTTTTTTGGTTTGGTTTGGTTTTAAAACTTTTTCTTTTTCCTCAGATTGTGACTTCTAATATTTCCAGAGCTTTCTTGAACAAGTATGTAATATTCAATGTGCCCAGTTAAGGCTGCAGCTTTAATTATTTTAGCGTCCTCCTGTTCGGAAGTGCTAGAGACAATGTATTTTCTGATCGATGGCTGGTGAAATTGGTATTTTAAGCTGAAGTCCGTATTTCTCAAAAGTGGAATGGTCTGATTTTTGGGTGTGTATTACAGAATTGTGAATTCTTTCTTGAAAAGAAATAGCAAATAGCAGTTCTGCTACAGTTTCTTCTGTCTGTAGAAGATCACACTTGATGCATGATATTCTTTTCCAAGCGAGGACAGGCTTGGAATAACTTTGTCTAACAGGGATCGAACGATGGAAAAGCTTGAGTTGGTCCCCGCGAGCGCTGAGAGGTGGCTTGTAGACACGCGGCCTACCGCCCGCAGCTATGAAGAGCCGCCGCTTCCCGCCTTCTCGCAGACGGGAGCGAGAAATGGCTCACACTGCGCCTGCGCACGGCCGGCAGGGGGCGCTGTGCCGGCGCGGGGAGGCGGGGCGGCCCGGCCCTCTCTTTCTCCCCGCCCTCACCACACGGCCCCGCCTGAGGCGCGCTGCTCACAGCCCTCGCGGAGCGCCGCCGTCCCTGTTCGGCCCCAGCAGCCGCTGCCGCGCGAGCCTCATCGCCTCTCCTCTGGCCCCATGGAGGACTACCACAAACCCGACCAGCAGACCCTGCAGGCCCTGAAGGACGCGGCCAACCGGCTGCGCATCGGCTCCATTAAGGCCACGACCGCGGCCGGCTCGGGGTGAGGCCGCCTGCCGGGTGCAGCCCCCTTCTTCCTTCAGCTTTTTTGCGCCCCTTTCGCAGAGCCCGAGCGGGCAGGGGAGGGAGGTTCCCTCCGGGTCGGCGGGAGGGCTGGGGCGGCGCCGGGGAGAGCGAGGGCGGCTGGCATGGCGCGGAGGACCCCGTTCCGTAGGCACCCCCGGTGCCGGAGAGGAGCGGGGATGTTCCGGCGGGAAATGGCGGCCGCGGGCGCGGCGTGGGTCTTCTGCGGCTTGCGGCACAAATCGGCCCCGCCCGGGGCGGCAGCAGCGGGACTCGTCGGTCCCCGGAGCCGGCGGGTGTTGTTGTGACTGCGGGCAGCGGCCGGGAATGCCGAGTTGATGCAGGGCTGAAACCCAAAGAATTCGTGCCCGAGGCGCAAGCGGTTTCTTTTTCATTTCGTGCCCGTCAGTTGGAACTAATTCTCCACAGAATTTCAAGTGAGCCCGAGTGGGATTATCTGCGAAATGCCTGCGGTCTCGGATGGGCGGTTTATTCAGGCCTCTGGACAGGATTTAGTCGAGGCTCTGATGTCTGCAGATTCCAGGGTTATCCTTCCTTTGATCGTGTTTTACCTATGGAAAAAATCTCTGCAAACAATCCGTTCTTACTCGTGTAAAATTAAAACCATTTTTGCTGCTTGAATAATACATGTGAGTGCTTCCACGTAGAATGCAGCCTTTTATATCCAGTCTTGTGGCAATTTCCTCCCTTTGGGCTTCTTTGAAACTGGCAGTAGTGCAGGATGATTTTATTGCTGTGTTGGTTGGTTTTTTTTTTTCAGTTGAAGGAATCCTTTGGATGCTGAGGTTTGAGCAGAGAAAGGCGGTCTGTAAAGCATTTCAAAGCTTTCTCTTGGAGCTGCTTTACATCTCCTGCCCGGCCGTGGCGCGGGCTGCCTCACGTGGTCTCTCAGCACACACAGAAACTGAACTTTACTCGCGCCTTCTGCATGCAGCAAGCAAGAACCTTGCTCTGGTTCTGTCTGTGGAACCAGCTGGGGCACGGTGGCCAATGCAGCAGTGGGGCTGTGCTGAGCAAAGCTTGGTCAGTCCAGGCTGCTTAATGCAGCTCTGCTGTGTGTCTTAGGCCAGCCGTAGAGCTGCGCAGCACCAGTTGTCTGCAGGTCAAACCGTCTCTGCTTTGTGCCATTCAAGAGCAGGGATCTTGCTACAGCCTCTGCTTTTCTTTTCTAGTGCATGAAATCCAAACATGTAGTAGTAACGCTGTTTTCTCCATACTGATGAAGAAATAGCAAAAATAGCTTTAGTTTAGCTTTTTATTCATGTGTACTATGGTACTGAGCACTTCTTGACAGAGGTATTTCATTAATTACTAGAGCTTATTCTAGCACTACGTAAAGTCTCATAGAGCCTGAAATTATTACACAACTTGATAATTGGTAGATTATGAAAGATGTGCTCTAGAGAGAGGATTATGCTGTCAAGTCATATATTTTCTTTGATTAATGTTGGATTTGGTTAGCAAGAGGGTAGTGGTAGAGTAACGTGTAAAAGGTAAAGAAATTAAGAATCTGATGCAATATTAGATAAATGACTAATTTCTAAAACAAACATTGGGGGATGTATTTTTTTAGAAATCTGAATGAGACACTAAGCTTTACTTAAAGCACTGGTATGATGTAAGGAGGCAGGTAAACGTTTGAATGAAAGTTAAATTTGAACAGGCTTACAGTTAAAAAAAAAAAAAAAAAAAAGGGAAGAAAAAAAAAATGCTTGCATTGACTTTGCTAAGGAAGCCAGTATTTGTTAAAGGTGTCGTTTATAAAAGTGAAGGAACTGCTTGCAATAAAAGCACTTCAAACAAACCAGAACCTGCCTGCTTCTTTCAAGGAAGTAATTTCTGTAGCAGCGGCATGTGTTTCAAGAGAAGTGGTTCAATGGTTGGCCTGACATGCTAGTTCTTGCATTCCTTACTTGTACTTTTATTCAAGAAAATACAGCCTTTGTCTGGACGAGAGCTAAAAGGTCAGGTGATCTGGTCCTTACGATGCTCAAATAGGTTATTATGATCTGATGAGTCCTATCTCAGCTGTAGTGGAAAAAAATCAGTAGACTGTTTAAAAAAAAAGTCTAAAATGCCTTAGGTGGAGAAAAACTTGATTAAGTTGGTTGCAAAGATTGAACATATTTGGTTTGGGGCGTATTGGAGCCTTTCCCTTTAGATAAGCTGTGCAGACATTTTGGTTAAAACTAGTGGAGTCTTTTTAGCTACTGATAAACTTCTGCAGTTTTAAAACAGTGTCCAGCTTCCTAGAATTAGGTGGTTATGTTCCTGAAAGTGGAAGTTGGAAGTTCCCAGAGTTTCTTAAGCAGCAATGAAATTTCGTAACACGTAATGATTTTGTGATCGCTTGTCACAAAAGAATTTCTTCAACATTTTAGCTTTGTTTTTCATTCCGTGTTCGTTTTTAACATTCCACCATTGTTTCTTCAGGTGAAGCATGTAGGCACGTGTAGATGGAGGCAATCTAAATGGGCATCAATTGCAAAAAGATCTGTTTTCAGGGTTTTTATGCACTTTGGTTTCCTAATGAAGGGTTCATTTCAGAGTTAAAGCAGTTCTACTGTAGAAGCTATCTGGCAGGGAAATGTTAATGGGAGAGCCACAGAGTTCTGGATTGTTTGTTGGTCAAGAGCAAAACATGAAAGATTGCGTGAGAACAGTAGTGATGACCTGTATGGGTACTCCAAATACATCTAGGTTTAACAAGGAATTTTTAGTAGAATTTATTAGGAAAGTATGAATTAACATGAGAGCAGCTGACCTAGTTAAGATGGCTTTGTTTAGCAAAATTCTGCAGCTGGTTTTAGATTGATTTCTGGTGTCTGTTATGCAGTTAAATTTTGGTTAACAACTGCTAGTGGGAAGTAACTTAATTAGTATTTTTAACTTTTTCAATTTTCAGGTCATTTATTGAATTTTCTACCTTTTGATTTTGATTTTTATTTTTATATGCTACCATTTTAGGTTGTTTAAAACTTTTTTAACCGAGACCAGGAGTTCATAGAAGTATGGTTAAGTATAAAGTTAATAAAATTAAAGGAATGAAAGCTTTAAACAAGCATGTAAGGCTTATTGATTAATTCAAATACATAAATATTACTAATATGTTTGAAACATGGTTTAAAGCTAATTCGTGGTACCCTGTGTGTGAGTACTTACCAAGGGATGGACACTAACCATAATTCTTGTTTTGCTAGTGTTCTGCATGATTTTTATTCTGTTACTGGAGTACTGCTGGGGTTGTTGGGAGGGGAGGTTTGTTGCTACCAGAAGAGAATATTCTGTTTGAAGTTCTAGTGAAAGTGTTGTCTAATCCTAACACGCATGGTAAATGTATGTGTGTAAAGCAGAAGGAAATATGACAGTTCCAAGTAAAATTGTCCTGATTTACAAAACGGGTCCTGTATTTTAAGAGTATCACATTAAAGATGAAACAGAAATGTTGGTAAATGAGGAAGTGAGGTGAGATTGCTTTCCTCTCAAAGCTGGAGCCAATTTCTGGAGCCATAACCCTCCTGTGTGCAGCACTTACTTTCTGGTACTCCAGCACTGGTATGCAAACTGCACCAGTAAGAGTGAGAAATGCTACTTTTCACGTGCAATAAGGATTTAAAAACCACACGGAGTTTGTTTTGAGCTTTACTGAAAGTGAATGTAAACTCAAGTCTGATACATTCAACTGTTCAGATAAAGCTCTCTCTTCAAGGTGCAAAAGAACTGAAAAAGTCATTATTTAATTTGCAATAATGATATAAATAACAATAATTGTATGCCCTTATGTTATGTTTTGAATAAAATACATACCTTGTGTTGAAATAACTCATTATTTGCCACCTGAAAACAACTCTGCATGTAACTTTACATTTCTTGCTTCTTTATAACATAATTGCTTCTGAAATGGGCCTCCCTGCTCCTAGGGCCTACACTTAAAGTGTTCTTTGTGCTGCTCTTGAAAATTGTTGCAAAAGTTGCCCCATGTAGGTCAGTGGGACAGAGAATACTCAGCTGGTTCTGAATCTTTTTTAAATCAACTAGTTTGATATTTTTATTTTTAAACCAATTTAGATGTAAAAGCGGAAAGTGCTGTCCTTCTAAGCCAAGGATTAAACAAATTTAATATTTTACCATGTTCATCTGGATATTTATTATTAAAAGTAATAAACTCTACAGAAATTTGTGTTCAGTTTCAACAGAAGATGAACTGCAAGAGCTGTATTATTTAATGCCTTCTTTAGAAGTCAAAATTCTGGTCCTAACAGTAATGGTAAAATAATGAGCAGTTTAAAAAAAATAAGATGTTATGCTGGTTTAAAAAAAAAAAAAAAAAGTTCCAGAATGTTCTACAAAGTGAGTCTTACACTACCAAACTTCCATCTGTGCAGTGGATGGTTTATAAACAAAGCTTATGACTGCGTGTTTTAATGCTGGAAGGTAGAGAACTGGTAAAGTGATATTTTTAAAATGTGGGCCTAAGTAATCAATATTCAGAAGTGGTAATTTTTGGTCTGTCTTGATTGTAGCCACCCTACATCATGTTGCAGTGCAGCAGAGATTATGTCTGTGCTGTTTTTCCATACCATGAGGTATAAAGTGCAAGATCCCAGGAACGCCAACAACGACCGTTTTGTGCTCTCAAAGGTAAAAGCTGTTACACTGTGTGCTTGCAGTCTGCTTGTAAGAAGGTGTCTGTAGATCAGTGACCTCTCTTCCTCGACTTCCTTACCCAAGAGAAGTCCATTGCAAATATTTGAGAACTCAAGTTTTTCTGCTACAGAGATACAAATAAAAGCTGGTTAAGTTGTATCACAATTTAAAACAATCTGTACAATGTGTCTTGATGTGGCATAATTTCACTATGTTAAGTTGTTCTGATATTAAACAATAAATGTTATATTGTCTATACATTCTATCCGGAAATTTCAAGTCTGCCTTATTTTGGCATAACTAACTTTCTAACTAGTTTTGTGCTCTGCTTGTTAAATGCTGCCATGCTGTTGCAGTCATGCCTCGATGTGTGCTAATTCCTGTCAGCTCTGCAGGGAGCACTATAGGAAGTGGGAATAAGTTAGTGAGTAGCTTGCACTCCTGCTATGCTGCTATGATATTTAAATCAATATTACTTCTGAAAACACTGTAGTTTAGGCAAAGCATAAAACCACAGTCCTGACTGACCATTAGTGTTTCTTGTTGCCTTACGCTTTTTGCCCTTTCGCACTGATGTGACTTAATGGTTTTTGAGGGGTATTCGGAAAAGATAACAATGTGTCAAGGACAGCAGATGATGTACTCTGGTGTAGCAGATTCTTTGTCTCAGCCAGAACTTACAATGATACTGAATGTGGTGGTGTATATCTGTATATCTATTTGCTTTACCCATCTCTAACTAATGAGGGTTTCTACCCCAAGTTACTAAATGGCTTCAGACCATGCTATTTTGACTCCTAATGACTCTGTGGTTAAAGATGACTTCTCCTCAGCTTTGTGGAGTTTGTCTTGATAGTAGGATATTGTAAGACTTAATATTTTTTTTTAACTTAAAATTGATGTTTCTCTCTAGGGTCATGCTGCACCAGTTTTGTATTCTGCTTGGGCAGAGGCTGGTTTCCTACAAGAAGCAGAATTACTGAACTTGAGAAAAATTGATTCTGTCTTAGAAGGACATCCAGTACCAGTGAGTGCTCATTGCCTTTGATACAGGGTGTTGTTTTCTGCAAAGCCATAGTGTGTGTTTTGCTACAACTCTGGATTGCCAGCTGTGGTGCAGGAAAGATAAGGGTTTATATGAAGGACAATGAGGATATTGTAGCTTCACAAGTGAATCAGTGTCCAGGTTTGAATGAGTGCGCGAAGATCCCCTACAGATCAGTATTTTCTGTTTCAAAATGCTTGTATAAAGAATAGCTTTTTTTTGCCCTCTAACATATTTGAGGTATTTCAAGAGTTTGCATTCCATTTGGTCACCTCATTGGACTATGAGTTCCAAATCACTTCTTTGAATTAAAAATTTATGTACAAAATCATCAGTTCTTAACTGTTGTCATCCAAGGCATAGTTTAGACATTTTTGAGATGTATGTAACACCCCTCAGAGAACCTAGTTAGCCTGTGATACTGATCACTGAGGTACATGTGCAGCTGTGAAAGAAGGGGAGCAGGGATTAGTTACGGAGAGACCTGCACTGTACTCTTGTGACCAAGATTCTGATGTATGTCGAACCATCTCCTAACACTGGAGTTTAGTTCTTTTGTTTATTGAATGGAAAATAATTGTTGTCTTTCTATTTTCAGAGACAAGCATTCACTGATGTGGCTACTGGATCCCTTGGTCAGGGTCTTGGTGCTGCATGTGGAATGGCATACACTGGCAAGTTCTTTGACAGAGCCAGGTAATTCCATCTTTCTAATTCATGATTATAGACTTTAAATGGGAGTACTTTGTGAAAACAAATTTTTATCTTGATCGTGGAAAAAAAAATATATTCTTTTTTCTCCATTCCTAAGTCTTAACTTTAAATTCAGATTTTAAATCATATTACCCCAATAAATACAAAGTCATTGCCAGTGGAACTCTGAAGAAATCAAATTAGCAAGAATCAGTGCATTTGCTGGTTCATTTTGTGATCTGACAGCACTCCAAAATGATGTTCCTGCACAGAGATTTTATTATTGGAGCAGCTTCTAACTTCCACAGAGTAACTGATAGCAATTTTCAGGCTGATACGTCCTTTTGGAAGGAAGAAGCAAATTAGGGATGTGTCTGTTCAAAGACAGATGACAAATAATGGAAAACATGAACTCTGGGTGAGGAACTGTTGTGGTCAATAATAGCATTATTGAGTTATAAAATAGGACTCAAAAATGTTACCTGGAAACCACTCGACCCCACAGAGGAAAAAAATAGCTGCTTCTGCCATTTCTTTTGTGCACAAGAGAAGTAGATGTCTAAAGGCAAAAGAAAGTAGCCTGATGCAGTTGATGTATTTCATGTGACAGTTCTAGTACATTCAAATGCAGGCTGCCCAGTTAATGTGCCCTACACTTCACTAGCTTGAAATCATTTCTGTGAAAGATGACTTGCTGATTTTAATTGAGTTTAGCAGATGCTACGTGTGGGAAAAATCTAACCAGTGCTTACTTGACAGAGGAAAAAGGTGGTCTTACATGCAATACTGAGGAGCAGCTTGTATGGACGGAGTTCAGATTTAGCTAAAGGCAGGTGGGATTTAGATCAAAAATCTCTAATGCTTTAATGTCTAGTAAAAATAAATACATCACTAATGGCTATCTTGGTTATTTGATTTTTAAAACTACATATTTGAAAGCTTACATGCTACTCCTTTTTAATTTTAATAGGTAATATAAGCCTTGTCATCCAGAAACACAAGTGGTAACTGAAGAAAAACCCAGAGGCTGAATCATAGAATAGATCAGGCAGTACTCCTGCAGTTTTGTCTAAATACAAAGCTTTGGTGCATGCATAATCTAAAAAAATTATTATTGTGATTTTTTTTTTTGGATTTGGTTATGCAACAGGCATTAACGTGTAGCTATGTTCATTCCTGGTTTATATTTTCCTGAAATTACTGGTTGGCCTTCCAGGGAAGGGAGTATACGCTAGGAATGAGGAAGCAGACAGTAACCTTTCATGCATTGTCAGTGTTCTTGCTGAGTCACAGTGACAGTGTTTAACAGGCTTTTTTATTCAACCTTTGTATTAGGAGGATTAAAACCTGATTTTTCTTAGAGACAAAGTTTTGAAGTGGAGTACAGTATCTTTCAACTTAAGTATTTTTTTGCATGCAGCAGCTTGGAAGTATTTTAATATGTCTGAGTTTACATGAGGTTGTCTTAGTAAATGATTTGACCAATGTTTGGAATTAAAACAAGCTCTCACAGTGGATTGTTAGGAGAATTTTGCTTTTTATTTAGATCTACTTAAATGTGAAGCCAATTTTTATTTACTTACTTTAATTTTCTTTTCTAGCTATCGTGTGTATTGTCTGCTTGGAGATGGAGAATTGTCTGAAGGCTCCGTTTGGGAGGCAATGGCCTTTGCTGGGTTTTACAAGCTTGATAATCTCGTTGCTATATTTGATGTTAACCGTCTTGGACAAAGTGACCCCGCACCTCTGCAGCATCATGTTGAAATCTACCAGAAACGTTGTGAAGCCTTTGGGTATGTGTTTGGAAAATGTTCAGTATGTTCCTCCATTTGAAACTGTAGGTTTTTTATTCACCTTTTATAGATTTTTTTCAAATATGTTTTCAACTCTAAATGAAACCAGCACCAAGAGGGACTGCTTAGTGAGATATATTAATGAGATAATTTAGTTTTTATCATACTGAATACAGGTTTTCATCTAACCATTAAGGTTGAAAAAAGACCTCAAAGATCCAATCACTCATCTACCCCAGTACTGCCCAGAAAACCGTGTCCCTAACTAGTACATTTACGTGTTTCTTGAACACCTCCAGGGACAGATACTCCACTACCTCTAGGCAGCTTGTTCCAGGGCCTGACCAGGGAATAAATTTTTCCTGATATCCAACCTGAACGTCCCTGCTGGAACTTGAGACCATTCTCTCTTGTCCTATTGCTGTTACCCAGAAGAACAGACTGACCTCCACCTCACAACAACCTAATTTCAGGTAGTTGCAGGGAGCCTTAAGTTCTTCCCTCTTCTCCAGACTAAACAATCCCACTTCTATCAGCTTCTTGTCATAGGACTGGTGCTCCAGGGCCTTTACCAGCTTTGTTGCCCTTCTCTGAACACACTCCAGGGCCTCAATTTCTTTCTCATAGTAAGGGGATGTGACTACAGGTACTGTTATAGCAAGTAAATCAGGGAAAAAAAGGGCATTAATAACGTTATTACTTATAAGATAAATTCTTTATATTGGCTTTCATTTCATTTAGAAATGTATATTTTTATGTAGATTGGAAAATCAATGAAACAATCAGATGCAATATCAGCCATGCAAATTATGATGGAGCAATCTAAAGATTTTGATCAATTTTCATTGTTTTTTATTTGATTGTTACATGTTCAATTTGCTTTTGTGATTAAAAAAAACTGCTGTTCTGTCTGAAAAAGTTAAGATAACGTAATGGATTTTGCTAGTAGCTATTAACTGGTGATTAATTCTGCTTTTGAGAAAAGGACTATATTATTTTATGGTCTTAAATGATGCTGGTTTATGTTTCTGGCATACTGTGGGTTTCTTGAAAAGACACTGCATTGGAACAAAGTTAGTAATTGTTGTTATTGCTAGCTACCAGAGGATGTCACAAGCTAACACACTTTAGAAATAGTTGATCTGTTTGTTTTTAGCTGGCATGCGATCATTGTTGATGGTCACAGTGTGGAGGAACTTTGCAAAGCCTTTGGTCAGGCCAAGCATCAGCCAACAGCTATCATTGCAAAGACCTTTAAAGGCAAAGGCATATCAGGTAATAAAACATCCATTGTTTTGTGTACACGTGTATAGTATACGTTTAGAGTGAAAAAGTCTTTCAAACTCTTTACACTTCCAAACATTAGTGCTAAAAAAAGAAATGATTGTGACTCTTGCAGATGAGATGTATGCTGATTGTGACTCTTGCAGATGAGATGTATGCTGGCTACCTAGCACTGTATCCATAAAATGCAGTCAGTGCATATTGAGCCAGTCAGGGGTTGCCAATCAGGTACAGATTTTACAGTACAGTGTGAATTTCTTTCTGATCAGCTAAAAATTATTAGTAACAAGACTGAATTTATTCGATCCTTTGCATTACATAAGCAAACAATTTGTTATTCCAAGTCACTCCCTGAAAAGCATGTCAGGCAGAGAGGCTGTTAGGGCCAGATGCACAAACATAAGAGTAATCAGAAGCTATTAAAACAAACCTGTAAAATTTGAGGGCTTGTTTGAATTAGTCAGCTTGGTTAACTGCTGTTTGAAACTTAGTTAGACCAAAATAAAACTCGCTGTTGAATTTTCATGTTAATTGTTCACATTGATTTAGCGTTTACTTCTTGATGTGTTTTTAGTTTTTGTTTTTCATGCCAGTTTAAAATCAATTTTGGTACTGAGACACTGAAAGTTTGTAGTCTTGAATGGTGACTAGCTCAAAATGTTTGGAATTTGACTCCTTCTCTTATATGTTTAGACATGTCTTTATTAATGCAATTGAATACGATTGTAACCGCTCACAGCAGGAATGACTACAGAGATTCTTCCTTGGAAAACAATATTAGGCTGTCATAATCCACTGCACTTGGTACAATCTGCAGACAAAAGCTCAGATATTTTTCTTATTTCTAATGTAATTTTAACCATGTAGGTGTTGAAGATAAGGAAAGCTGGCATGGAAAACCACTTCCAAAAAACATGGCTGAACAAGTAATTCAGGAAATAGAGGAGAAAATCCAAAATAAGAAAAAGCTTTCTCCTGCCCTCCCTGAAGAAGATGCTCCTGTAGTAAATATTAGAAACATTAAGATGCCGTCTCCACCAAGTTACAAAGTGGGAGAAAAGGTACTGCCTTTCTTTCTCAAAGTTTGTCAGATGATGTGTTTCAAGTATAAGACTGTGATGTGTGTAGTGTCTGCTATAGTGTACCTTGCCATTATTTCAACTACTATCACTTCTTTCCTCCTGTACTTAGTATCCCAGTAAACACCTATTGCTATATTGCGATGTATAGATATCCAACTTACCTGGATATTGAAAGAATATATTAAAATAGGAAGTTTCAAATGGCTTTCCTTAATTTTTTTCTATCATTGTCAATTATCCAAACTGTTTTATGTGTTTAAAATG
This sequence comes from Meleagris gallopavo, assembly GCF_905368555.1. Taxonomy (NCBI): domain Eukaryota; kingdom Metazoa; phylum Chordata; class Aves; order Galliformes; family Phasianidae; genus Meleagris; species Meleagris gallopavo. Next base: position 6,782,573 of record NC_139417.1, on the reverse strand, counting down.
AAGCTCTGTGAGGTTCCTTGAATTTCCATGGTTGGAAAGAGGGAGTCAAAAATTGTCATGTTGATTTTTTTATTTTTTATTTTTTCTTTGAGACCTGATTAATGGAGACCTATTTGAGTAAACTTTCAAATTTTGTAGCTTCATTATTTTCACTTTTTTGTTTACTCTCCTGCATGGCACTCTTCTCATACATATTTTTCACAGCATTAATATTAAAATGTGTTAGGTTTTTTTTACTGTCTAAATGTTATGTGCAAACAGAGTAAAAAGTTGCTAGAAGCAGGAACTTGTAACAACCTTTCTTTCCCTAGTGGGCAACCCGCAAAGCTTATGGCGTTGCACTTGCAAAACTGGGCCATGCGAATGATCGAGTGATTGCTTTGGATGGAGACACAAAGAACTCTACTTTCTCAGAGCTTTTCAAGAAAGATCATCCTGGTCGCTACATTGAATGCTACATTGCTGAACAGAACATGGTAACTGGTCTCTTGTCTCTTGGTTTCATAAAGTGCTGGTATTACACAGTAGGATCTGGAACCAGCCAGTCTGATTCTTCAGAAAGTAGGGTTTTAATATTTTTTCATGTGTGTTCTTGGATATTAAATTTTGCATAATGCTTATAGAAATCCTTAGGCTCTGATAGAACTTACAAATATAATACAGCAGAATTGCTTCTAATCAGTAAGTCTATAAACTTCTTATTTTTATCATGATACTGCATTTCAGCAGAATGTGTAGATATGGCAACGTGTGAACAATAGTAATATTTCCTACAGTGTGATTTGTAGAGAGTCAATTCTGAAGACTTTTTAGGCTTTTTTTCTTCACAGGAAATGGAATACCACTACACAACATGACAGTGAGCTCTATGCTAGACTGGGGTATAAAGGTGAGGACAGATAAATAGTTAATAAAAGTTAGCCTTGTGGCAATTGTTCAGAAAAGACTGAAATAATTTGATAAGTCATCTGTTGGACTGAGTCTTCAGCTGATTCTAGATGAGTTCACTGCTGCAAATAAAACTAAAGACACATTTTAAAATGGCAACCAATTTCTGCCCAAATGATTAATAATAAAGGACCTATGGGCAGTTTCCTGCAGATTTTATGGTAGGGCATGTTTCGTGAGCTTCAGTCAGGTATTTTGGATTTACATCAAACTGGGAAAAGTTTGGCCATAGGAACACGTCTAAAATGTGTACTGTGTGATATAAATGTATGGGGATAATTGTAGCAGTAGATAAACTAAGGATTTTTTTTATTTTTCCATCCTGCTGAAGAAGGACCCTTTTAGTAAATACTAGTCTAAAGAATGCAGATAAATCCATCCCCATTTAATAATATTTTCTGTGTGCTGCAGATAGTAAATATTGCACTTTGGACTGAAAGTTTAGGTCTTTGGTCCAGGAGAACAGGGAAGAGGGTAGTGGATAAGGCTTAAAACTGGATTGCTGCTTGGTGCAGATAAAGAAAAGAAGCTGCTGCCAGCATGGATCAACAATACCAGGTAGCTGAGGTGAGGAGCAGATGTGCTGTAGGGACAGATTCTAGGAGTGTGAGTTGTTTCTGTTTCCTTTCTCGGAAATGCCAGCAAGTAGGAGCAGAAATGGGGAGAGATTCTGAGTTTGTTGAAGTTGCACAGATGATCTATTGGAAACAGTGGATAAATGAGGAATTAACTGTTCCTGTATGATCTCCTTCTTTTCAGGTGAGCATTGCAGTTGGTTGTGCCACTCGTGACAGAACTGTTGCTTTTGCCAGCACCTTTGCTACCTTCTTCACACGAGCGTTTGACCAGATCCGTATGGCTGCAATCTCTGAGAGTAACATAAATCTCTGTGGGTCACACTGTGGTGTTTCTATTGGTAAGGGCAGCCTGGAGTTATTTGCGAGTGGTTCTCTGTTATTTAATGATTGGTCTGGCAGACAAAGCCGACTGATAAACCTTTTGGAGGTGATCAGTCATAAAGTTACGATAGTATAGGAGTGAAATTGTGATGGTATAGCAGTGCAGCCATTTACCAGCATGACTTCTTACTATAATTGATTTTTTCTATCAGGCACAGTACTGCATTTGGAAAGAATGAGAGAGATTTCAAGCCTTCATCAACTTAGCTTGGTAAAAGTAGGACTTTTCCGTGCTAACCTTCAGTGTAGAGTGATGTAAAGGAGTTGGATTGAAAGTGAGAAGCTTCATTTCCTTTCCGCCTTTACAGTTGACTTCTTTGATGAGAATAGTTGTGTGTTTACTGTACCTCTTTTCCAGTTCCTAAAATGAGAAACTAATCATACCTGTTCTCACTCAGATGCTTTTGTCCAAAGATCTCAAAACGCTTCAGAAAAAAAATTTTTGATTTATTTTGTCTTTTAAGATCACCACTTTTAAATAAGTGCTTCAGTCTGTCTCAGTATTCCTTAATACTGGAACAATTAATCTGTGTATTTAAAACAACAACAAAAAAGCAAAACTTAAAATGCTAATAGAACAGGAACTGTGAACCTGTTATATAGTTCAGGAAATTGACGCTACTGTTTCTATCTTTGTCTTTCAATCATAACTGCTTAATACACATCAGGTGATATTGGGGCTAGCTTTTGGTTTGATGGAGTTGGATTTTTTTGTACTTTCTGAAAAATTTGTTTTAATTGAAATTCGTGAAAGTCGCCCTTGAAAACAGGAGCAAACTTGCATACCAAGGAGGAAAATGCCAATGAACATTAATGCTTGAAAAATTACTAGGTATTTGTGAGGCAAAAGAAAGAGGTGGAGATCCGATAAGGATGCTGAATTAAGGTCCTTCACATAAATCAGTTTTGCGGTTGATTTGGCAGTTTTGGCTAGCAGTGTGGTTTGCAGGAGGAGTGGTGTGGGGCAAGCTAACCAATTTGACTTGTAACATTGGTAAAGCTATACAGATTTGAAGATGCTATTTATGTGTGTAGTCTCATCCAGAACCTGAAGCTTAATTTGCATTGGTGTAGAGTATGCTTTAGTTGAGGAAGCTGTAAGTAGAGTATATCAGATTATGGCTTGTGTATGTCATTAAGGGAGGGATTCTGTTACAAGCCTCTTTTCTTTTTAAAATCAGTCCTCCCACCTCTTCATAGTCTAGTTCAATCCAGATTAAGTCAGCCAGCAGCAAAGGGTGTTGGTGCAAAAGCTAATTAGCTTTGGTCTTTGCTTATTTAAGAGGATGAAATTCCTTTAGGTTACCTGGATTGTCCCCTAGACTTACACTTCCAAGTGAATTCTTAAAAATGAAATATTTGAAATGTTTTTTTTGGAGGGGGGATTGGAAAGTGCACAAATTTATAAAGCTACTTGAATTTCTAGTCTCATTCAGGTTTCAACTCAAGTTCTCAAAAATCCAGAGTTTTGCAACAGAATTGTAAGAGAGAACACTTCAGAAAAATTCATTCAGCTGTTAGGAATCTAAATTTTAAATGGAAGAATGTGAGTTAAGAGTACTTCCTATTACAACTTCAGACCTGCATGGATTCCAGAATCCTATCTGGATCCTTGTTGAAAACTGAAATTTTATGTATGCAGTTCTAGGTAGGCCTGGGATTTAATACATTGAAATTTGGACCCAAGAAATTTATGAGACAGCTATCACAATGACCTTTTGAACTTGTACTAATTTCTCTCCCAGAATAGTAGTTGCTGACAAACCAAAATTTCTAATGAAATTTTAAGTAAGTTTTCAAGGTCATAAGAGAATAAGTGGTATCTGTGTTTTCCAAACGTATGGGGGAAAAATCACAGTGTACATACCTGTCATTTACATGGCTGCCTTCTCATTCTAGTAATATGATACTGTTCGTATTAGGCACTCAATCTTGTTTAAGCTGTAAATGCAGGTCTTGAGGGTATAACTGAAAATTACTCTTTTTTGATCTGTGTTACTCTAAAAAACTTTAAATCAGAATTTTTGTCAAGATGCACTTGAGGCAGAACTCAGTACTACTTTGTAAATTACTGGTATGAACTGTGCTGGTTTTTTTTTGTTTTGGCACTGTTTAGCAGAAGTCAATGAACAAATATGACTGTTCTCCTACCTTGGGTAGGTTCTTGTTTGGGTAACATAATTTTGTTCTTTGTAGTTTCTCTTTTTCCTCAATATGTGTTTTGCTTGGATGCATTTTGGGGAAAAAAATCGTCCTGAGTACTCATTCAGAGTGCATACAGAAACAATGGCATTAAGAATCTTTCTTTCATGACTGAAATGAGATTTATTTTTTTTTATTCCTGGCACATGCTTGATGAGTAATTTATAGTGGCAGAGTCCAATGACTGATTTCTTTAACATGTTTAAAGCTCTTCAGAGTTTTGTGCTGCTCTTATGAAAATTCTCTTTCCTTGTGAACTCATCCTTGAGTAACAGGTAGTGGGTGCATGTGGGAGGGCTTATTGCCCTGCTTCTACTTCGCAGGCTGTGACATGAGTGGATTCAGGACTTCTTGCATGGTTACTTTATGGAGTAGTGCCATTCCCAAAGCACCCTTACATAAGGCCATTGGGAGGGGGTTGTGGTGGTGGTTTCTGTAACTAAGAAAATTCATTGCATCCAGTACACGTTTTGGCTAACAGTTCTTGTCATTAATCTGCAGTTTAAGCCAGGAAGTGCTTGAGTAGTTAAATGAATAATGCAGATATACACCTTTGAAGAGGCAGTCAGTAGTATCTAAATACATGTACCTTCATCAGTTTTGTAGCAAGTATAAGAATTTGAGAGTAGTTGTACCAAGTGGACTCTCCATTTCGGATGGAACACATGCAATTTTCCTTTCACATTTCAGCAGCTTAAGCCTAGAGTAATATCACTGACAGTTAGGAATTTTGCTTGTAAGGCATCCATGTAAATCTAAAAATGCATAGATATATTGTGACTTCTGTACCTGTACCCTTTTTATTTTGGTTATTTGCCTTTTGTGTTGTTTTACTATTGCTCTTTATTTTCCATTTTTTATTTGTAACCCCAATTCTCTTTCTTTTTAGTCTCTTTCTGTCTTTATTTACTGTTTAGATGGTTCCAAGTTTAAGGAGAAGATGATTCTTTTCTCAAGCAGGTAGACTTGCATGTCCTGTGTGTGCCTGATTTTTCTGATTTTCATTAACCTTGTATTGAGTGACTGTCAGACTGTGCACTTAATTTTGTAACCTTGGTTTAATTTTTTTTAGGTGAGGATGGGCCTTCTCAGATGGGACTGGAGGACCTGTGCATGTTCCGAGCTATTCCCAATGCCACTGTCTTTTACCCCAGTGATGCTGTAGCCACTGAAAAAGCAGTGGAAATAGCTGCCAACACTAAGGTTTGCAACACAGTATTTGAATCGGGGAATGTTTTATTTGTCTCGTTGCTGATGGCATGTTTTTTTGCATGTCCCTATCAAATAAATTGCTTTGAAGGCTTCAGCATGGCAGCAGGGTGTTTTTGTTGCATGGAAAGCAGCAAGCATTATGTCCAGGCTCGTGCTGAGTGAACAGTGTGCAATGGTGTGGGCCAGAATTGGGAAAATGTGAATGGTTACACTGTGGTGTCAGCATGGATCAGATTGGCTCAGAAATGAGAGAAATGCAACTCTTACTGCTGGTCTTCAGCTAATTTAATGAATGTACACTCTTACTGTAATATCTGTGACATCAAGACTGAAGCTGGATTTGTGACTGTCTGATTTCTGTCATTTAATTTCAGCTAATTTATCATAATAATAGTCAAACGTCCTTGGTAGTACCTGGGTCAGTTGGTCAGATCTTCTTGGCTGATATTTCTCTTGGCTTCCATGGGAACTTACCTTGAGCAAGGAGCAAATAATCTGAAAAAGTTCAGTTGTGCTAGTTGTAGAAGCTTAATATGTAACAGATGTGTTGTGTGGTCTATGGAAAAAAAGAGGCAAGGGGGAAAAAGAGAGAGGAATGTAAAGTAGTGTGAGGGAGAACTTTATAGTTTATTGCTTCTTTTTGAAAGAACATCTGAACATTAACTGGTAGAAAACATTTGCTTGCTTTCCTCTGAGCATTTCTTTCACTTTAAAGCTGATAAAGTAAGGCTTGCATATGTATGGCAAAGTTCTAAGATCCTAATTAACTCAGTAGGATTCTTCATTTCCTAAAGAGAACAGAAAAGTTAAGATCTTGGAGTTAGAAAGAAAGCAGCGAGTTACTGTCATGTTCTAAGAAAAGGAGGTAAAACTGAGGAGTTAAAAACAGACAATTAGAAAAAGTAATTTTGCTGCTTTTTTATCAAAAGAACAAATTAGAATGTCAGTGCCTTTATCTCCTTGTAACTCATGTTTTCTGTGGAAACAGGGCATTTGTTTCATAAGAACTAGTCGTCCTGAAAATCCTGTCATTTACAACAACAACGAGGACTTCCATATTGGACAGGCAAAGGTAAGTATTGCCAAGAGAATCAGAGAAAATATGCCAAGTTTTTTCTGTAAAAAGGAAAAAAAAAATCCTTTTCCCTCTAAAAAATTCCAGAGCCAAAGATAAGTTTTTAAACAAAATCTCTGGAAAGATTGGAAGCACCAAGATTTATTATGAAAAATATGTGGAAACACTTTCTTGCAGGTGATTCTGAAGAGTAAGGATGACCAAGTGACTGTGATAGGAGCAGGAGTCACCCTGCATGAGGCTTTGGCTGCAGCAGAGCAGCTGAGAAAAGGTGATCAGATCTTTTTTTTTTTTTTGCCTTTATCTTTTACCACAGCAAAGAAATTACTACTGGTTAACCTAACTGCTTACCTTTTGTATAGGTAAACATTAACTAATTAAGATATTACAGACAACTGGTCACCAGCTAGCCAATACAATATGGCATGCCCATATATATGATGATCTTGCCTACTTGATTAGATTTCAGTTAGTTTGGCAGCCTTCCACGGAAGTTGCCAAACTGGTCAGATCAAAGGTCTCCTTAAAACTGCTATCCTGCCTTAAAGTGCTCTGTGGGCAGGATTTTAGAGGGAGTATTTAAGAAGCAGGAGTGATCTGTGCTGTCAGCTTGAGCTAGTGTACTGACACAACAGAATCAAATCAGGTTGGGGCCAGTTAACAAAGTACAGCTGCATGGTGTGTGCTCTTATGCAATGCTGCTGATAGGATGTGCCGTTGTGCAGATATGACTCACTGCTAACCTGACCTTTATGAATGAATGTATCAACTTCTAGCTAGAGTGGGAGGTAATGGTCCAATGATAGAGCTCACTGACGCTATCTCACAGAAAAAATAAAAATCCTTGAGTGAAATGAGAAAGAAACCATCAAAATCCATCTGTGAGTCAGTGGCCTACGCCCAGGAAGAGATTACAAATAGTAAAAGGTGATGCAATTAATGCTGCCTGTGGCTTAGGGGTAGCCTTGCGTGCTTTATCTAGGTGGACAAATACTCTTATGACCTCAAACTATCAGAGTTAGGACATTATGGAAGTTATTTTTTCTACTCTCACCATGCTTTGCAATGCACGGGTGATCTTGAAGTGTGAATAACAAACAATGGAGAGATACTCTTTTATTGTAGAGACAGTGTCTAATATCTAAAATATAGTGGTCACGAGAGGCTTTGATCGCTCAACTGTCACTGTCACATAATAGGGGCTTTCCCCCTGCTTACAAGAGTTCTTAGCTGTTGAAGTATCTTCTTGGAATAGTTGCTAAATAGCATGAAATTGACCTCAGACTTCTTTACGTAAATAAAGATTGCTTCAGTATTCTGCTGCCCAAGATCAGACCGAAGCTCTAGTAATTTGCTACTCCGTATAAAAAATAGCCATTTTGTATGTATCTTTAATAAGTAATGTGGGCCTGCCTGTCACAACAGGACAAATGCTGATTTTTATGCCAGTTCTAAGGACATCGCAATAGAAGCCGGGGCAGTTCAGATAAACATACCTGATAGGTGGTCAGCCTGCTTACAGATGAAGAAGCAGAAAGAATTGTTTGACAGCAAAGTTAGAGGTAAAAGAAAGGTGTGGGGGGGAGGAATAAAATGACAGTGACTGACAGTCTGAAGAAGGAGGATTTCATGGTGGCTGGATCCTGCCCTTGCCCATGGGAAGGCCACTTGAGTTACTTGTTTGCTTACAGGCACTCATGGTGACCTCGAGTCACTTATCCAAGGCTTTTCTGTCTCAGTTTATTCTGTGAAGTGGTTGGATGTTACTGTCTCACAAGGAGCACCCAGAAAGAATGCACACAAGATTACATGAACAGATTTAGAGTTGATTAGATTGTGTGTTAGGCATGCCCTTAGTGCAGATACTTTGATGGTTTTCATAATAGCTCTAGAAAATCACAGGGACTGCCTCTACTGCTTTTGTTGTGCTACGTTCTCCAAGACCAAGTTGTAAATAACATCATCCTACTTCTGCAGAGAAAATCTTCATTCGTGTGATAGATCCTTTCACTATAAAGCCCCTGGATAAGAAGACAATACTTGAAAATGCAAGAGCAACCAAAGGCAGAATCATCACTGTTGAGGACCATTACCATGAAGGTAAGCAGAGTATAGGGGGTCAGAGTGTACAGAGCAGACCCCGGGGTTTGATGCTCGCAGCTTCTCCTGTGAGCATCAAAAGAGATAAGTATGAGACCTGATGCTTCAGTTAAAACAAGAAGTGGGTTTTAGAAATTTTTTTTAATTGCTATTATGATTCTAAGTTGACAAGGCTGAAAGTTTCCTGAGGTAATGGGTTAATCAGAGTTGCATTTATGGATTACTTAGTCTTGTGTGCCCTTCTGTATACATGGTGCAAGTGGAGTCTTGATTCCTTTGTTCCCAGTGAGGCTTTACAGCAGCTGGTCTCCAGTATGTTACAAGTTGCAAGAGAGACCATTTGGGCCTTCACTGTGTCCAAAAGCTTGATTTCCAGGTTGCTTGAAATCAGATAGGTTTGACAGTTTCAGCAATCATTTGGATAAATTTCTTTCTTCTCCACATTCCTTTCTTCTTTCTTCTAAAAGAACAAATCAGAGCCTGTGGAGAGCCCTCGGTCATTACGTATCCTCCCTGGATTTGTTTTGCTCCTCCATTACAACCTGCTTACAGGCCAGTTCAGAATCTGTTGCTGGCATATGATAGTGTTCTTAACCTGAGAGTAAGAAGTGTGTGTATGTATGCGTACATACAAGAAATACGTACTAAGATGGTTCCCAAATAAATCTTCAGATAGAATGCTTCTTGAGAGAAGCAGAGTAGTGTCCATAAAATTCCCGCAGCTTCTGCACCAGGACCTCTGGTGATCTCTGGCAGGGTTCTGCAGGACCTTAGTTTAGGAGCTGATCATCTGCTCAGCTATTCTACTGCCTCTTGCTCTCTCACATGACTTTTTTGCACAGGTTTTCAAGAGCTTGCCTGTGCTAACATGTCCTGTGAGGGTAAGCCCATATGTAAACAGTGAACAGCTGCTGTGAATAACGTCAGGCTTGCTCCTATTAAAGGAGATGAAGAAATTAGTGAAGAGGCACCTGTGAACTATGGTGTTAGTAGATATGTAGATATTTTCTAACAGGTATTAGCAGATATTAGCAGAATGCTATCCTGAAGTGAGCTGGTATTACCAGATCATGGATGGTAGAAGTATCACACAGCCTCATAGTTTAGTTTGCTTTTCAACTCTTTACAAATAATTTACTTAATATTTACAAAATGGCAGCATCATCACACTGAGATTATGAACCTGTGATTTATATTGATGGTGCTTTCTGTGCGTGCTGCAATCAAGAAAAGTCAAGAGTACATGCATCACAAGCCTGAATAAATTGCAAATCCACATCAGACTGATCTAGCCAGAGGCACCTACAGTTGCTAAGAGGTTAAGGTTGTCTGCTTAAATCACAGTTTGCCCTGAGCTGGGAAAAGCCTTGTGCAATCCTGGATACACCAGCACCAAGGTGTCTCTCCTGCCAGGTCTCAGAGCACGTGCTGCTGACACTGGCCCTGTGCTTTCTTTACTAGTATTCCTGTTTCCAGCATCATTCTTACTGCCACAGTTTCCTGTTGCACCCACTGTCCTTGTGACTGACAGTAATTCAGTCTGAGCAGAACTTTAAGCAAAGGTGGTGAATGTATTACACAACTCAGAAAGCTCTCTGGTGGTATGGGCATTGTAGAAAGATGGAGCGTGTAAATGCTGTTGAGCCTGGTAGGAATTAAGATTTTTGGAGTGTTAAGTATACTTGTAAATACTCAGTCTAAACATATTTTAAAACCTGTCCCTTGGTTGGCTGATGCTGAAGTGCTGAGGGCTTCCTGCCAGTTTTATGCCCCTCTAGAGGCTATGTTTCTTACCATCCATTTGTAAGAACTTCAGAAATGTTAGGCTGATTGTCCTCAGAATGTCTTCAAAATGTGGAATTGTTTTTCTTTTCATAATGGGGGACTAGGATATCTATCTATCTCTATATACCCACAGATGTTTCTCATAAACATGTGAGTTGGAGATTTAACTTGCTTAGATCTTCTGATCATACTTAAATTTTAAGAGCCTTTAAAATTTTATTTACTTGACCATGGGCAGAAAAGAAAATGCGTGTTAGAGTATTGAACTTTCTTCTCTGATTCACTGACAGATATCCTAGCCCTATTTCTCCTTTCCAGATGGTCTCTAAGTACCAGTCTGCCCTTCAGAAAGCAATTACAACACTGAGCCTATAAATGGAGGGGAGAGGATTGGAGGGAGAAGGGGAGAAAGTGGTCTCTGATCTCCTGAAGTTTTTCACTTTCCTGTTTTGATAAAGGAATCTATATTTTGCATGTCGAAGCATACAGATCTGTGTCCTGTCTGATCTCTTTCCATAGGTGGCATTGGAGAAGCAGTGTGTGCTGCAGTAGTGGGTGAGCCTGGTGTCACAGTCAGTCGCTTGGCTGTATCTCATGTACCACGGAGTGGGAAGTCAGCTGAGCTGCTGAAGATGTTTGGTATTGACAAAGACGCCATTGTGCAAGCTGTTAAGGTGGCAGTGTCTAAATCAAGAAATGCAGAGTAGTTTGAAGCATCTTATGTTGTTGCAGAAAAAAAAGTGTTCAGAGAAGTACTGTAAAGTTTAAGGCAGGCAAAGGTGCTTTATGTAGAGTTCTAATAAAAATACCAGCTTAAACCTTTGTATTTTCTTTTCTTCTGTGGGTTTTTATACTGCAGTAACATCTGAATATTTTCAGTCCCTGAAACCTTCAGGTTATTTGACCATTGGTTGGCAGCATTGTTGCGTACCTACTGTAGCAGCAGTGTTTTCTACTTTACAGCTAACTAATCTTGCTGCAAACTCTAGAGTGGGAAGGTTGCGTGTTCACTGAATTTCTAAGTGGACTGAGCTTCAGCAAGGAAATTGGGTAGGGCATAGAAGCCTAGAATGAATCAAGTAACTTTTTTTAATGTTAACTTGAATTTGCTGTTGAATATTTAAAACCTTGTCTTGAAGGGGCTGGGCAAAAACCAGAATTCTTTCTTTGCTGCCAGAAGAGTTCACCAGCTCATCTGGACAGAAATGTTACTTGTTGGATAATGAAAAGCAGGAATGTGTATTGCAGGAAGACAGTGGCTATTGCATTCTGTGATTCCTGTTTTCTGCATTGCCTCACGTCCATTATAAAAAAAAAAGAGAAAAAGGGAGAAATCTGGGTAATGTGAGCATACAAGAGGGAGATGTACCTGGTCTGGGGAGCCAGTAGAGGGAGGTGAATGCTCAGCAGAGCTCTAGAAAGGACTGATGAGCTGGGAACTCAAGAAGGACTTGCTGGACTTGGAGAATGGTGGCTGACACAAGTACATGCTCTTCTAAGGAGTTTGAAACTCTTCATAGGAACTTGTGTCATATTTTTGAATGCTTGGCAGTGCTGCAGCAGGGGTGATGCATGAAACCAGAATGGCAGTGTTGTCTTTGGTCAGGAGGTAGAAATGTTTAAAATGCTGAGAAGGACTGAAGAAGAATCTGAAAGAACATCAGGAAATTCTTGGAGTACCCGAGAGGATACAGTCGAACAGATAAGTTACTTTTTCCATAGAAGCAGTTCTTCTAATGTGACCTGCTCTATGTTGGATGTAGTTATTCATCCCCCACGATAAGTTCTACTATGTGATTTTAAAATGTTTTTCCACTTTTCTTTTGCCCTTAACAGCTTCTGGTTGTTTTCATTCTCTTGACTGCAGAGTACCACATTTGAAAATCTGAAATCATATTTCATATGAAGAAATGTTTCTCATTCTGACTATGCCACAGCACAAGAGACATCCAAAAAGAAAAATAAGCTAAAATAATGAGAGCAGGATGGCAGTATACATAGTTTTCAGTTCACTCAAAAACTGTTGTACACAAACAGTCCTACACTGGTCTCAACAAGACTTTATTTGCAGACTGAAAACAACAGTAATTTGATGTGAGAAAGTATTTCTACAAATATATATAAAAAGTACATGTAAATGAGAATATAAATATTACAAAATAACTTGTATTTATCCTTATTGCTTAAGTTAAGTTAATCCCTGACATGTTAGGCAACTGCTGTGCTGTGTTGGTACAGGCCTGCACACAATTGTTTATATTTATGGGTGTGCAAAAGGAACTGCAGTAGTTCAGAATGGTAGATATTGGTGCTTAAAGTTAAGTACCACTCCTGAAAAGTAGGCTTTTTAATTTTCTGAGCAAGGCTTGAAAATGTTTCACTGAACTAAAACTGGGCTGTTAGGACTAATGGCTTTTTAGATCTGTATTTTCTTACATTTTCGTGTTTTATAATTGTCTGATTTTGATGCCTTCCCCTATGGTTATGAAGACCTCATGTTTTTATGTGAAGGTAAACTGCTTGGTTTTGATTTGTTTTACATTAGTCCTACATATGTATATAATTGATTAAAAACTAAAGAGAATAATTGAAATATTATAGTGTATTTTATGTAATGCATGATGTCCCTATAAGCTAGAAAAAACATATTTTATCAGAAGGAAAGAAAGGTTAGGGGATTGGTCAAACCAAACATTTTGTTTCTCTCCTCCTCAAAGAGATGAAATTTGCTGCTGTTAACAACCTCGTTAATGCACCATTATGTCACTGCATGTAAAATCTTGCCCAGCTTTCACTGGGAGAAATCATTATATGCCCACTATATTAAGTTCTGCCACAATAAATTAATCTGCTTCAGTGCTATTGCACTGCTGGGGCTCAACTGTGTAAGCCGGCATCTGGTGTTTGCCTGACTTGCAGCATCAGAAGGGTAAAAAGAAGGTGGCTTTCTAGTGCCAAGATTCCTATTGAAACATCCAGAACCAGCTGAAAATAGTACAGATCTTTGTGTTGATTTTCATGCACAATAGCTGGACTTAATGTGAATAAGTGTGGGAGGGAAGGAGAAGGTGCTTATATTGAGCAGAATTAAATATAAACTTGGATCTAAATAGTCTTACGAGCTCAGCTGAGTTACAAATCTCTTCAGTTTTAACTTCATTTTTGAGTGGACTGAATATATTTCTATTGTTTAACATTTCAGTGTTTTGTGTTAGCTGTTATGATTTTATGACTGCCTGATAAAGGAGTTCTTTTAATACTATAAATCCAAACAGGAGAGTTTTGTTGAATTCTTCTGAAATACTCTTAGGCAGCTTTCCTCATACCTGCATGGTGATGAAAAAGAAGACCGTCAAAACTATTGTTTAAAATTTGGTGTCACATATTGACTGTAAGCCCTTGTTGCAACTTCTCAGCGCTCCTTTCTTGTGTTCATGAACTCAGACAGACATGAGCCTGGAGCCTGTTTAAAAAAATCAGCAAAAAGAAACTACCCCCTTTCACTCAATTTTAAATGGAGCTATAGACTTCAAATTCACACATTTTCAGGAACTAGTCCCCAAAAGAGCAGAGTATTAAAAATGTGAAAATGCTCTGCCACATGGAAAGAGTCAAGAATAATTAATTTCCAAACTCCAGCAGCTATAGTGGACTGTAATATTTTATTTTTTTTTATTAAGATGATGCAATTGTAATTTTGAGACGTTGATCTTGAGAGTTAACCAAAATAGTTTGACTCATTTCCTAACCAGGAAGGTGTGGGGACTTACATATGCAGGCAGTAAGAAGATCAGTTACCTGTTGGCCTGAACTTCTCGATCAGAGGAACAAAACTGTCCAGCACGCTCCGAAGTCGATACACTAATTGTGAAAACACATTTTTTTCCAAGATAAGCCAGATATAAATATAAAACACAAAACACTGAATAACAGCTAAAGTCAAACAAATGCTGGTTGTACCATTAAGGAACCTGAGATTACTGTTTAAACAAGTGCTTCTGTGAAATCACTGATAGCAAAGTAGTGACAAGCATAATTCTACATAGAACCATCCACAACCTACCAAAAGTTGTAGCACAAACTTAGACTTCTGTTCTCAGTTTGAAAGTCATGCCTTGCTGCTGTCTGCATCTTTCCTTTGAGATACCTAGGGATAGCCAAGAATCTTTTTTCTGTGTTGTTTTTTTTTTTTAATATAAAATTCTTAGTAACTGCCAACATCCAGTTTCTGCTGGAATTTGATCCTTAGGGTGTTCAGCAGCCTCAGTCCTGGGGGAATGAATGGCAGCTTGAGTGCATAGCACCTTAAAGAACATATCTGCAAAGACTGCCTCACTGCTAAAATTATATGTTGTCATGGCAACACAGCATTCTGCCATTGCTACAGAAAGAGGTTACTCAAGGTCTTGTGACCAGTGCAAACCACATCTGCCTTCAGTGTCACAGAGGCATGTTTGTTTTCAGCCACGCTGTGTAATCGTGAATGGGACAGGCTGGTTAAGTGACTTTAAGTGAATTTAAAGAATCTCAGCAGTACCCATTTTCTAGACTTGTGTAGTTAAGTGACTGCGTGCCCTCGTATCCATCATGTTGGCACAGAACTGGCTGCAGTAGATACTTACCTAGACCAAAATAAATCCCAGTGGTTTCCAGAGAAGCAAAGGTGATTAAACCAATTCCAAGAGAAATTGTCCAATCTAAGAGAACAAAATAGGTGTTTGGCTTTATGCACTTTCTGGACTGCAGCAATTTACCCTTCTGTTGAAGCCTTGCCTTACCTTTGTAGTAGTAGTAGCAAACTAGTAAAGCTCCAATTGCAAAGCAAAGAATAACAAAATGAAAGAATTCATCTGAAACAGAGAGGGGAAATTAGGTCACAACTGTTGGCACTGTTCCCTTAGGAATACACATGAAGTTCTAGTATTCACTCAGTGAATAAAGTATATTTCCATGAGAGAGGTCTCATACACTAAGCTCAACTGCAAAACGCGCAGCTTGTCATGTGAGAAGCTTTAATGGCCTTAGTCAAGAAGGTCCAATGAACTTCAAAAACTACTCATGTTGAGAAGTTTTTTGAGTTAGGAAACTTATCTTTGGTCTAACGTTCAATGGGATTGGTATCAGCTGGATTAAGAAAAGAATTACCATCCTTGCGTATGCCCATCCACCGTACTGTCCACTGAGGGTGAATGTTCTTGTTCCCATATGCTGTGAGAAAGAAAGAGAGATTTTTTTTATTGCAATGTAACTATGAAATTCAGGCATTTTAAGTTTCTTTCCCTTTTTGTAGCTAAGAATCTGAGAGCAGAATATGTTTAAAAAAAAAAAAAGTTTGTTCAGAGGAAAAAGCTGCAAATTTTTCAGGGACATCAAATTAGCAGTTTTAAAATTGTTCCCCGAACTACTTTCCAAATGGTCTGTAGCAATTGTACAAATAGCATTATTGAATTAATAATTCCAAATTACTTTTAAAGAACTCCAGGTCTTTTCTGTTAAGTCTGGGGCAATCATGGTCTCAGAATTACAGTGGACAACTAAAGCAATGGTACAAGGGAGCTTCAGTTTGATTTGTGATGTCACTTAAACAACAGTATAACAATCTTCATTATTATCAATATATGAGTATTATCAGTCTATCTACTTTGGTCTAATATTATAGTATTTCTGCATCTCCCAAATTAAGAACTGTAGTAGCTGGCAATTACTCTTATGGGTATCTAATTATGTCAATACAGAGGAAGAAGAACATAAGAACAAGCTTGGTATTCTTAAAGTTTCAAGTATAATTATTGTTAACATAGTACGGCACTTCTTTAACTCACAGATGTTCCTCTGCATGGTTGTCTATGTGAAGATTTGTAGTGACAGCATTTGTATGAATTCACGTTCAGATCTGTTATGTGTCTGTTGTGTTACTCTGCCTCCTGGATGCAATAGTACTGTGGTAACTGCATCGGATCATATTTTGCACAGTATTTCTCCTATCAAAGCACTATAATGCATTTTAGTAATTGTTTTTAAAGCTGCTACTTTTTACTTACAAAATACCTAAGCACCAAGGAGCTGGTATAGCTATCACTGCTAACTAAAACTGAATGCTGAAAGACCGCATTCACAAGAAAAACTTGTTTTGCTTGTTAATATTTACCATCTGCAATTGAATCTTCTCTTCTGGTTATTTCTGAAAAGCAACACAGTTGGATTATTTCTGTGATAAAAACACAGCAGTACTGTCAAGGAGGATGAATATTCTGTTCTAGGACACAGTAAAATAGCACTAGAAACTGCCACAAATTTGATGAAATCAGAAAGAACCCCAAGGTAAGATAATGGAAAACACTTATTTGCCGTGATCCCAGGTAGCTGGAATAGCTGGGCAGTAGATGATTGATGGCTTCCCTGTTAACATTTGGTTGCTAGAACTGAAGTTGGAACCGGCCTGAGTCAGAAATGAGCTGTGTCCACAAATCACATGAGCCTTTCAAATGCAGTAGACAGGGTGTCCAGTACTAGCTAAATATTTTCAATGGCTTGGTCTAGTGTACTGAACTAATCTAGCATTGAAGTAACAAAGGCTGCAGAGAGAGGTGACGCATCAGGGACAAAAGCCAGCTGGAGAATTGCTGCGTTCCTTTCTGCACCTGGCAATGTGGGGAGAATGTTGAACTGCAGTACGCTCCTCTGCTCCTGTGTTCTATGTTCTCCTCAGTGATGGGCAACTCGGAATTCTCCCCTAAGGATTATTCTGTCATTTACACTCTTTCCTCAACTGAAAGAGTCTGAGTTACAGCAACTCTTCCCCACTTCACAGAAAAGAAGTAGTTGAACAGCTGTCCTTTTAGAAGGACCAGCCTTCTTGGTGCTCTGCTTTGCATAGCTAATCAATGTGGAATTGACCTGGGATTGAGATGGATGATGATGACAATGTGATCAAGCCATTTAAAATTTTCTATCATGGTCATCTTACATCAGTTCTGCTGCTGTTCACAGTCCCTTGCAAAAGGAAATATACCTTCAGAGTGCAGCCATCTGGTCAAGCTCTCAGTGGGACTGTTTCTGTTTCCTATCATTTGGCTTTCAGCTAGCATCTTGCTTTGGAGAATGCTCTGAGCTAAGTGAGTTAGGCATTCAGAACTCAGCATCACCAGCTGGCAGAAACCAGGTTTGCAGGTTGCCCAGTAGTGTTGCTGGGATTTCCACTAGAAGGGATGGCAACTGCTGTAAGCTGATCCTTGTCTCTGGCAGTGCTACCAAGAATGGGTAATTTTGCCCAGGGCCAACACCAGACAATGGGAATATAATGGATTTACAGTCAGGAAGTTATTCTATATTTTAAAAAAATCAAAAAGAAGAAACTACATTAACAAAGTTTTCCTTCCTGCAGGATAAGGTTGTTATCTGGGAACACCTACCTGAATCCCCATAGGGAACAACCTCAGCTGGTGTACCTGAAATATTATGTACAGAAGATGCAGATTAATGTCTACAACAAATATGTATATTTTGCTGCCAACCCTAACCCAAGCCACTGTGCTGAAATAAGTGTCAGTGTGAGCTGGTGGATACCAACTCCTGCTCTTCAGAAGGAGGTCTGTTGTGGTGGGTTATGCAGATCTAAAGGAGATATGGAGTATTAACACCATATATTTCATATCAAACAATAGCTGGAGTCAGGCAGAATCAGGTGTGTGTGCGACAAGTTAAAGCTGCTGTTAGTTTAAATGAACTACTTTTGTATCTGGGGTGGAATCAATTTAAGATGCATATTAAATGATTAAAGGCCTGAATTTATTTATTTATTTATTTATTTACATCAATGATTCTATACCAGAAGCTGATAGCTGTGTTGACACAACATCTTTTCTGCACTACGCTTCTTTTCCAGTTTATCCTTTGGAAAGAATGGAAGAGCCTCAGGACCAAGATCCAAAGAGTGGTCCTTACTGATAATCTCTGGTCTGTATAGAGAGTGGAAAGCAACCCCTGTAAGTAGTGGCTGTGATAGATGCTTTCAAAACTCTTTTGCTGTGTTTCAATGGTGACTGTGCAGACCCAGGCAGCAGAAGTTCTCCCACAAGGGTAGATTTTGTTGTTCGCATAGTTTAGTTCTAACCACAGGCCATGGCTAAGCATTACTATTAGTTTCATCTTGCAAGAAATGCCTTTCCTGCAGCCAGATTCTGACTGGTTGTTTTCCTACATCTAATGCTGCCTGTAGAGTGTTAATCTACCACTGTTCTGAAGTCAAACCAAAGAATTACAGAAACTATTTGTTTTCTATTTTATACTTGCTTTCTCTAAGGAAAATGAGTAACACTGTTGACACTTTATCCCACCTCTAAGCAGTTGGCCTTCAGTCTTGTGTCTTCCTAAATCTTCTTCATCACTGTCTGGGTAGATAAAATGATTAAATTAAAGTCACACACAGAATCATTAAGGGTTGGAAGGGACCCCTTACGATCATCTAGTCCAACCCCCTGCTAAAGCAGGTTCCCCAGAGAAGGTTGCACAGGAAAGCGTGAGCAAACAACCTGCTGTGATGAGAGCACTTGGACTAAGACACAAGTCTGATGTAGAGATTGCCACCAATTTGTGTTGTATCCAAAGCAGAACAGGAAAAAAAGCGTCTGAGTTTAAGAAACTGTAATCAGTTCATGGAAGATGGATTATTGTGGAGATAGTAAGCAAGAAGAATGTACTGGTAATACCAGAAATAGCAGTGCTATAGCTTTTTGCTCACAATATAATAATGGCCATGGGATATCTAAGTAAAAAAATGAAGATTTGGAAGCACAAACATCATTACTGGCTGCTTTTGCCTCACTGCTCTTTTTAAATCTGGCTGAATTGAAGAAGAACAGTAAAATCAAACACCAAAAGATGATGGAATAGATCATATAAAGGAGTATTAGCAAGAAATGTCTTGTTTTGAACAAAATATGTCACCAGCACTGCTAACTGGTTTTAAAATTTAATTTCTGAGTACAATTAATGTTAATTAGCGCATGGCTTTTTGTGACAGAATAAGCCAATGCCAGCAAATTCTCATTTCCGTGTCACCTGTCATCTTTTAGCCTCTCTGGTTTTCCATGAAGGGAAATGGCTTGAGGGCAACCAAAGTGACCTTTGATATACCATCGATGATTGGTAGGAAGTACTGCAGCATTGTCAGTTACTATCACACACTGTGACAGTGATTTGGGTCCCTGTCAGCTAGACCATAAACATCACAAAAAACGTGGTTTTGTATTTACAAAGGAAACTTGCAGCACCTTTCAGCACTTCTTGGTCCTCCAATTTCCCAACAGCAGGAAACAATCATTATTTTGTTAACAATAAATAAATCTAGAGATAGTGATTATTTTCTGTGTCTTTTGCACAGTTTTTCTTTGAGCTTATACCAGATGGCTACTGAATTGTTGCAAGTCTCTGGTGTCAGTCTCCTTAGAACATATAATCAGACTAAGTTATGTGACAGGGGAAAACAAAATGATCTTTTTTACCACGTGTATCTTCATCTGTGGATTCCTGGGATGAGTTTTCAGCCTTTTTATCCTCTTGCGAAAGCATGAGATTTCTTTCCAATCTCTTGAGGAGTTTTAATTTTTGGTCTGTTATGATATCCAGACAAAACAAAAATGGAAAATTATTTGTTTTATTTATAGTGATATATTAATAGTGTTTCATAATGTTGTATTTAAGAGTTGACAAGAAATCAGAGTGTCTTTCAGCTGTGCTAGCTGTAGTCCAGCAGCAGTATGAAGCATTACAATAGAAGCTTCACTCGCTGTTTAACTGACTTAAATGATTGCAGTAGATGCTTAGGTCTCATATTCTTGCCTTTAATTTACCCATAATTTACCCTGTGACTTTTCCCACTGCCTGAAGCAGCAGCATCTGCAGCTGAAAGGTGCTTTAGCCGGAGAACAGCTGCTTTCCTGCTCCTGGGCTACTTGTCCCTGCAGAGCTCCGATTTCTGCTGGGCTCCTGTGGCTGTGCCGCAGTGCCAGCACCCTCTCGTGGCATAAAAGCAGAACTCTCAATGTCGGCTAAAACAAAAATTGTAGGCTGCTGGGCCGGGCAGTGGGGTGCTCCTGGCTCCTGTGGCTGGAGTCATAGATGTTTCTTAGCAGCTCTAACTTCAGTTCTTTGCTGAGTCCTGGCAGGTCTGTGCATCTCTTCATTGTTAGTTGCAATATTTGGACATAGCCAGAGACACAATTTCCCCCAGTTCCCTCAGTTGTCAGTGCAGCTCACTGTATTAGAGCGGGAATTGGGTCCCTGTCAGCACAAGCAGTCCTGCTGTGACAAATGCCCCAAGGAGGGCTGCTTTTCGGGCTATGGGATGTCTGCCCATTGTTGAATGTGTTTCATCCTGAAAAAGAGACAAGTACTTCCTTGAAGGTGTCTGGTTAAATTCAGGGTCACCTTAAGTGAGTGCACCTTCATGGTGTATTAAAGACAGTTAACAATTCTGTGGACCCTGTGGAATTGTTTATCACACAACATGACAAGTGGGAAGCGTAGTGGAATTTGACTCTTGTTGCCAGGCTCAGCAACTGAATCGCATCTTCTGCCTGCTGGTTTTGGTTAGTGCTGTGCTGCACATCCTACTAGAGACATTTTCAAAAGCATTTACAGAGCTCGACCCTGATTTCTTACCGCTACAGCAGCTCAGAGAGCTCGAAACTGGCTGGAGAATGGTCCATGCAAAGCAATGTCATTAACTCAGTTTAGAAAAAAATGAGGGATTGCTTTAAGTCTCAGAAGTTCCTGGGCATCATCCTCTATGCCTAAGTGAACAAGGGTTTTTTTTTTTCTCCCCTGGAATTAACACAGACTAAAATAAAATGCCACCTATCTTTAGCTCCCATTATCCCTGACTTTTCTAAGCGTGTTTCTATACCCTTTGATTTCTCACTACTAATCACTGCCAAGCTTTGAGTTTTCTTACAGGCAATACAGTAAATTTAACAGAACAGGTGAAGCGATGCCAGGTAGGACTCACCCTTTCCCTTGGAACTGGGCAGCTGCTGATACACAGATGGGTTGGAACTCTTCAGCAAGAGGTAAAGGACTGCCATTGCCCTGACGCCTTTCGTCTCTATGGCTTTCAGGCAGGCTGCACAGCCCCCAGGCAGGACGCTGCACTTGTTGAGGAGCTGAAAGATGCATAAATAGCAAATAGTCCTTCCACTAAAACACAGTGTGTGTGAACAGATCATGAAATAGAAGCGAATGAGTCTCACCGTTAGGAACGTGATCTATTGCTCCTACTACACAAGGGGAAAATCAGGGACAAAAAGCAACGTCAAAAATGTGAAGAAAATGTAAACTCTATTCAGCAACTTAAAGCAACTAAAAAGTTCAGATAACCAGGCTGTATGGTCTCTCTCCCAAAAATATATCAGAGAAGTACTAGAGTGCATGGAGAATGATACAGGAATCCTTTTTTCTTTGGTAAGGTTTCTTTAGCAACTTACACTGTTCTTCTCTTCAGTGGCCAGGATAGGTGGATCAGTGGTGGCTAAGCTTTTTACAAGTGATTCCCAGAAGGACTGGTTCATTTTCTCGTGATTCTCCAAGTAATTGTCATCAGCAATAAAAGCCCTCTGGAAAACATCTGGGAGGAAAAGCAAGTAAATCACTGCACTGAGATAGAGGTGGATTGGGTGAGAGTTTTCCTGTTGTGCTCAGTGTGGGTGTGCTGATAGACATCAGACTGCAGCATGTTGGCTTATAGGAAAAAGAACAGTGTTGCATAGTATAAAGCAACTCAGTCTATCAGAAACAGAGGGGAAAAAGGCTGATAGTCCATACCAATGGGTGTCTTTCTGATGTTACCATTTCAGGAAAAGCAGCAAGGGAAGTATTTCTAAATATTGAGCAGGTACTTATTCTGATCATGCTATAAAGACATACAGACAATTTCTGTAAATTGTTAGGCATTTAGTGCATGGAAAAAAACCCTTCATGCATCTACATTTCTACAAGGATGTGCCAAGGCCAGATGAGAAACCAGTGAAAGAGCAGGGAACTGACCACTGGTCTGGCTATAAGCAAGAATGTGGATGGAGAGTGTTTTCAGAGGAAACAAGTCTCATTGACCTGTTGTCAGTCCAGGAAAACTGTTGTGTAGTGTGAATGAGCAGAAGCTCTGACTGTTGTGTATTACTCCTACCTTGCTGTTCTTCACTGAGATCTGGGAGTGGGACACTGAGGTTCTCCATTTCTGTACCTGTTTGAAAGGAGGAAAAAATAGCAGATACTGTTTAGAGACAGGTCAATCTGACCTCTATTCTTCTGCCTTACTCTTGCACTCCTGCAGACATGGCATCTATCTCTAAGCACTTCAATTTAGAAATCACATCTCTGTTGCAATGGGAGTTTCATATCATGATTCATTTACCCTTCCGGACCCGTTCTCTGCTCCTCCAAGTGATTTTGGCTGGGCTGCCTTCAGTTAGGAAAGAACAAACGTCTCATCATCATGAGTAAAACCAAAAGAAGTCTGACTTGATCATCCACAGATGTGAGTAACTTAATAGGCACAGTTGCATTCACAAAACAGAACAATTATTTGTTACCTTTGACATTACATTTAAATATACATTTGAAATATACCCATCAAGGGAAAACAGTAGAAGCAGTTCAGATGAGAGCCCAGCAAGATTTGGAAATGGCGTCTGAGAGAAGCCTTTGACATTTCATTCTCTTCTTCCCAGTTGTCATCAAAAGGATGCTTCCACTAGTTTATATTTATGAACTGAAAATTTTGAAATTTCAATCCCAGAAAGTTTCTTGCTCTTATCCAATAACATGGAAACAAAATTCTGACATCCCCAAAGTGCAGTGTTTCCTTTTGGTTTGCTAAACTCACCTAATTCATTTCTTTATTTACTTATTGAGGCTGTTTTACTCTGACAAAGCATCTTTTGTCGTGTTTGGGGTTCTGAACATGGTTGCTTCCACCTCCCGTGGTCCAGGCATCTTGCACTTACACCACCCCCCTTGTGAAGCATTTCATATAAAGCTGTTATACTGAGAGATGCAGAAGAGGACTTTTTGAGGCCCTAAACCACAGTTTCTCCTGTGCAAGGCACAATAAGAAAACATAATTTAGCACCTGAGCACTTTTATAGATTTTGGGTCCATTCAGCAATGGACTTTTAGTCAAGCACCTTAAAAATAAGTTCTTCCTTCAAATTTTGCAGGTGGACAAATGATGGTTTTCCATAGGCAGTTTCAATGATAACCACCAGCCATAAAAATCATAGAACCGTAGAATGAGTTGGAAGGGACCTTTAAGATCATCTAGCTCCAACCCCAAAATATTCCAATACAAGATCTGCAACAGGTTCAGTTAGTATCTGCAGAAGGATGGCATACTGCATACTACATACACAAACATCTCACCTTTGGTAACGGAACAGTGTTTTACTGTCTCAGCTCTTAGAGGAAGTCAGATTCCAATGTGAAGCGAAACCTTTCTCCTCTTTAGAACCAAGGTCAGGGTCTTCTGATTTTGGTACCTCAGTGACTCTGAGGGCTTTCTCCTTTTCTAAACTACAAATGTTCCTCAAGTGAAGGGGTTCTTAGTTTGAAACTCTGTTTTGTCATTGGTTTGCAGTTTGACTATGAGGAAATTACTTAACCTCTCAATCACTTCTAAAGGCTAAGCCCAAAAACTAATTCCTACCTGCCAGGCATATTGTTAGAAAACAAACATTTAATATTCTAACAGTGTGAAATTATTGTTTATGATAAGTCTATGCAAGACAGCACTAACATGGGCAGATAATACATTTTATTAAACCACCTGATACACCCAGAAAAACCAGCTTGTTTTGGACAAACAAGATTTGAATCCATCCATTACTTCAATAAAAGTTACTACCTCTCCTACAAACCTTGCTGTCTTTCAGCCTTTGCTGCCTGAGCTGTGGCAGCAGTGCTGTGTGACAGTCCCCGGTGGCTGTGAGCAGCCGATAGGGAATGCAGGAAGCTCATCTGTCCTCACTGCCCTGTTAAGCAACCGCTGATGCTGAAATACAGGAACCAGCACACCACACCCTGGACAAACCCGTTTTCAGCCACATGGTGAGGAACGTAATTTCTGTGCAGTTATATATATCCAGCAGTGATTTTCAGCTTTTTTCAGTATCTTTTTGCCTTCTTATTCATGCAGCCTAAATGCTCCAACAGTGTTTGTTTTTATAAGTTAAATCCATCAAACTTGTTCGTGGGCTGCAGGGTTGAAAACCCAGTCCAAAAGGAACAAAATTACTTCAAACATGAGCATTGCTGTTCTGAGTTATTTGCGCATCATGTTTATAAAGATCCATGGAGTGAAAATGGGCTCAGACCCACCCTTCTGCATGCAGGGAAAGAGAACGCACATTGCTAGAAGCCTCCTTTGCTGTCAGACTGATGGACCTTAGAACCATTTGCTGGCTGACCCAACTGACCTAACTGCTCAGCTGCCCAGCAGGCAGCACCAAGGTGCTGGGCTGTGTGCTGGGCCCAGTGCTGCAGAGCAGCCGAGCTCCATTCAGTGCCTGCAGCAGTATAGAGCCGGCCAGCTGCCACACTGCTGTGAGTAAGGAAGTCAGGCACCTCACTTCGGTTAGATTATGCACAATTAATTCCCCTGTGGCACTTCTGGAAAGAAAATCAGATCTGAACAAAGGATAAGTGCTGGGACTTAATTGTTGCATGTTTTAAAAGTGATTTAGTTGATTATACCTCCTAACAAAAGAAGGATGACACTG
Organism: Meleagris gallopavo; assembly: GCF_905368555.1. Lineage (NCBI taxonomy): Eukaryota > Metazoa > Chordata > Aves > Galliformes > Phasianidae > Meleagris > Meleagris gallopavo. Next base: position 6,757,521 of record NC_139417.1, on the reverse strand, counting down.
GCTTTTCAGCCCAGCCACAAGCTCACTGGGACTGACACAAACCACAGACCTCATCTTGCTCTCCTCAGCAGCAACCAGACCTCACTGCAGCGAGCTCTTCATAGCACCTTAAAGCTGTGTACAGCATCAGATGTGCAGTTATTCAGAAAGATCCTATTTAGATTCTATTATGTAGGATTGTCATAGAATGCCTTGGGTTGGAAGGGACCCCACAGCCCACCAACCCCACCCATCCTCCTGGCCTTGAGCTCCTCCAAGGATGGGGCACCCACAGCTCTCTGAGCAAAAAGCATGAAGCGCAGCTGCACGCCCCAGGCTGGCCCTGGCTGCTCTCAGGAAGCTCTCCTGGCAAGCTGTGGCAGTGGTGGAAGCTGGTGGTTTCCTTCAGTGAGAAAACAAACCTGCCAGCCTCTCTGTTTGAAGCTATTCCTGTCAATGCCACCAGTGAGACAACGATGCAGGTCACCCACTTGCCTTCCTGTCCACAGCTACATTTGCAACACGACAGAGGAGCAGCAGAGCTCTCAGACTGGCACACAGCTCCAGTCATATGAACGGGAGCCTCACGCACAGTGCAACAGCACGTCCTTCCTGCCCAGCTCTCATGGCAAGCCCAGACATGGCAGCTGGCGAGCAGGGCAGCTGGTTGTGGGCTGCTGGCTGTGGCTACGCTTCCCGACGCATTCATGGTGCAGTTTGAACGTACCTGGCATGTGTTTCTCCTCGTGCTCGGCTCCTGGGCTGCTCCGAGGAAAGGAAGTGAACTCAGCAGAAGCTGAAAGAACTCGAGTTGTCCTCTGAGTAAAGTCACGCCCATCCCAGTGCTCACCTGCCTCAGGGGAGGATCCTGCAGGGCGTGCGCAGTGCCGGCCCTGGCACGCGGTGATGGGCAGGAAGGCGTCAACTGCCTCCTCATGCAGCTGCGCTGACTCACAGCAGCGGTGATCCTCAGGGGTGGCGGGAAGGAGCTGTGTGCTGCCATGGCTGGAACCTGCAGCTGCCCTTACTCACAGCCATCCTTGGGCTGGAGGCCGTCGCAGCACTGCTGCCCTCCTGGCCTGGTGAGACAACATGTACAGGCTGGGGGGGGGGGTCCCTCCAAAGGAGAAGGCTCACCTTGCTCAGGTAACAAGCTTGAAAACAATCTCACACCAAGAACCCGGCTGTGTTTGCAAGTGCTTGGGACGTGAATGAGGCAAAGCAGGCTATGCTGATTATATTTGCCAGGAGTCATTCAAAGAAACAGGAGCCTCACTGGGTGTTTGCTCCCTGCCTGCACTCAACCAAGGTCAACCAAGGTCCTCACTGAGCTTATCTGCTAATCTGACAGCGATCCATCTGACAGCAATTCAAACACCTAAATCAGCTGAAGCAAGTAAAATGTTTTTATTTCCTCCCCAGCCTGACAATCATTTTCACTATGACAAACAGGTCTCTAAGCTCTCTTCATGCACTCTGCAATAGATTTGTACCTAAACCTTTGCTAGGCACAAAAATTCTCTGAATTTCATTGTTGGAAGATAGATTTTTAATCACATTAGATATGCTTTTCTAGAAAGGCATATAATTTCAGTGAGTGGGTGTAAGTCCTCCATTTGGTGTAAGATTAATTGTCATTCACTCTACATTGTCTACCTGCTCTTAGAAAGCACCAGGAAGCAGACCAAGCTGGATCCAGCTGCCAGGCTGTGATAAGCCTGAGGTAAACAGGGGAGTTTCTCTTTGCTCTTTTCAGCAATTTGTTTGCTGTTTGTAACTCTATTAGTGGCCCCTTGAGTTCTGATAAGAGCCAGTGTTAGAAATAAGGATGGATAGTCCTGAAAAACAAAGGTGCTTGAGATTCTGGAGTTGTTCACAGTCAGTTTCCCCCATGGTAGTGACTTCTTGCTTGTCTTCAATGAGCAGCCTGTGCAGCACCTGTGAGCTGTGCCCCTCTTGTTCTGCACTGGTATCCAGACCCAGCTGCTCTGAGTACCAATTTACATTGATTATGGGTTTAATGTTCTGTCTTTGGAAGAAGGAAGAGATGCAAACTGTTTCTTTGTAGTTTGCACTGCCTCCTTTAGAATAACCTGAAGCAAAGCATCCTCCTGCTTGGCTTTTCTTGTACTACACCTGCAGTACACTTCATCAGTGCTCCCTCAGAGCCTTTATTGTTCACTCCTGATACATATAATACCTTCAGCACACAATATTAAACTCATCCCAGACTTTTTTCTGTTTATGAGAGCTGTGCCTCATCTAGCAGAATAGGACTTCTGACTACCCAGCTTTCATTAAAAGACAATAGAACAGTGGGAAGGAGGGGATATCTCTCCCGAACACGAGAGCAAAGGATGCCCAGCACCCACTATTTACCAGCCATGCTCAAACAAACATTTTCATCTTGATGCTTTCCACTGCAGCTGTCCCCAGGTAAATAATTAACTAATTAATTATGCCTTCCTTAGGCTTGCCTTTGGCCCTTAACATTATTACTTGAGGAAGTGCTCTGGCTCCCATGGTCTTCTGGTCTACTCCTATGTGTGTGCAGAGGTAACCTACTATTTCTGGACTGAAATATTTTTCTGAGTTTGATTTGATTGTAGTAAGATTCTTGTTAGAGTCTTGGTATAATTATTTCTTTTCCTCAGTAGGTATTGTAGGCAAATTGTATTCGCTCACTTGAAATTGTGTGCATTGAGTAAAGGGTGATTGCTGCTGTAATAGGTGACTACTAGGGACATTCCAATAGTGCAGTGTGTCTGTTGATCACACAAGGTGTGGTCATGCTAACTCACTTGTCAAATTAAGCTAACAGTTTTGCCCTGATACAATTGCTGCTAGATGACAGGGTGCTTGGAGCAGGTTATGTATCCTCTGCTCTTCTCTTTGTGTATTCGTGTTTCTGGAGAGACTGGAAGACAGAAAAGATTTGACATGTTTTTGTTTGTTTGTTTGTTTGTTTGCTATTTTGGATTCCGAAACAGGGAGAGAAAGTTATAGAGCAGTGCTGAGAGAGGTCTGAGCCAAGAATCTATGTACAACCCTAGCTGCCTTGGAAAAGCCACGTTAGTTTCCTAACACAGCTGCTGGCAGTGCTCTCAGATAGTTGTGTCAAACTAGTCAAGCCTCAGCTCGTAAGCTTACATGTGGTGCCTACACGTGAGGAAATAGGATATGCTGTCTTCTCATAAGTGATGTCACATAGGACTGCAGAGATGTAGCTGATTCTGTCACAGACTCTAGAGAGTAAACTTTGGTCAGGAGAAGACTTGACTCCACGTTAGAAATACAATGTGGGAGAAAGGTTAAACTGAACAGAAATAATTCTAAAATTAAAATGCATGGATCCTTTGTATCTGTCGCAAATTTCACGCTAAGAATAATTCATAGCACAATTAGAGAAAAATCAAAGACACAGAATGCAAAGCAAAGGGGAGTTTCCTGAGCCAGTTAAATGCATATAAGCAGAATGCCTCTTAGTGCTCTGGCTTCCAGAAACATATGCTGAAGTGTTGCAACTACCTATGTTCACACTGTATATGTGATGTATGAAGAATCTTGGAGAACTTGTAACTTCAACTTAAAGAGAAAAACTGATTGCAGGTAACTCTGGAACAAGAATTTCTTGTGTGCGTTTATATTAACTATATCATAATCTGCCATAATTATTTCTTTTATCAGATTTGGTTACTTACTAGCTTCAGTCTGAGTGGAGTATGCAAGTGATTAACAACCCTGTTGATTGAATCCAAGAATCTATGAAATGCTTCTTCTGCATAGCAAGGGAAGTAACCACCTGCTGGAGCTGTCAGAGGCAGGGCTCCCTGCAGGGACCTGCAAGGAAACATGCTCACCTCCCTTTGCACCGAGAGCCCACCCTGTGGGAGTGATCTGAGGACTCTCTTAACTTGAGTAACATATCTAACATACTACTACTTCATGCCAGTGTTCAGAATCTAAACCTGCTTTCAACCAAGTCAGTGACGATTCTTCTATTGCTGTAAGTGGGAGCTGAATCGAATGCTTAGAGAGGCTCTGGGACCAGATCATCTAAACAGAATAAAATCCCTTTTTCCCAGAGCACACTGAGACAGAAGCAGGTTGTGCCATTAGTTTTCTGCAGTCACTTGCCCTGTTCAAGTGCTGGAGTCTCACCTACCCTGCCATTTAACTGAATGTAATGTTTAGCACTTAAAGTAGATGACACTCTGCTTCTACAAAGCGCTGAGAGGATATTATCTAATTAATTCTTTATCGTGTGTTTCATGTGTTTATTTTCCCCTTATTTGGCAAATATCCCCTGAGACAGGGGGAAGGATGATTTGCTCTTTGCAAGCTGGGAAAATTGCTTCCAGGAGAGGTTTGTAGAGACGAGCTGCATGGTGAGGAGCTCTTAGAGTTGACATTAATTAGGTACGGTGTGCACGCAGATCTGTCACGTGGCCAGGCTTCAAGACCGATGCAGAAATGTTCTCTTAAGGAGGGCCAGTGATGGTTCTCATTCAGGGTAGTAATTACTTATTAAGTCATCACGTTTTTGACGGATTAAAACACTCCCATAACACCTCTCAACCAACTCTTTGGATAAAAGTCAGGATAGAGCAAATTGGTCTCTCCTGTTCACCTAGCTGCTACTTATTTTCTTCAAATAAAATCTGCTAAAACAATTGCTGTGGGACTGAAAAGTACTCATAAGTGAGGGAGAATTACTTTTCCATTTCAGCTGCATTTTGCAGGGCGTAGCTGCTCTACATATAACTTCCTGATTCTCAATTGTGAACACTTTTGAGAAGCAGAGAGTAAAGAAATGAACAGGTACAGCCCACTCCTCAAAGCTGCTAGACATCACTCACCCAAGGAGCTGCTCTTATGCTGGGCAATAGGAGACAGGAATGTCTTCCTTTGGGTGGGTGGCAGGAGGACTGAGGTTCAGCTGGGGAAGGTTTTGCAGAATCATATAAGGATGGATTACATTGTACCTCCCTGAGACTTTGCTCATTCTGTACCCTCCTATAAAGTTGTTTACCATGATTACTAATTCACAATAGTAACATTACAAGTGAAAGCAGTAAAAATCGTGTTAAAGCCTGCTGAAATTAAAGGATTAGGCCTAATTTTTATCTAGAAGCAGGAGTTTCTTGTTTGATACAGTTCCTCAATCACACTGAGAACAAAGCAAAATGCTCTGATGACCTCTGTGACTCTTTTTCCTCAGTCTCTCTCCATAAACTGTTGTATCTTGTCAAAATCATATTTTCTTCAAATTCATCATGGGCTTTCTAATATGCTCTTGAAAGTGGATCAGCCTGCCTTGGTTATTTCCTTACGGACTTACTTTTTTTACAACAGAAATCTGTAGTTTCTAATCACTACTAAGCCAGTGGTTACGGAGGTTGAAAAAGCACAAGACAAAACCTACGCGTATTCCAGACCCTACTGACAGGCTCCATAGAAATGCTCATTTCCTGTTCTTTGTTGTTTCTCATTATTACCAGTGACAATATTACTAATTACAGGCTACAGCGTTGATTCTTAGTCACAGTTCTTATCCTTTTGGCCAGGTATGATGGAGATGCTCCAAGCTGCTGCCCTATACCTCTGCTGGCTAGCTGGATGCTTACACATCTCAAAATTGGCATTGAATTCTGCTACAGGTGGTCCAGAACTGTGGAGCCAGCATATTTAGAAAATGGTGAGTGCTGCTTACGTGTCACAGGCACACAGATACGGCCAGCAATATTTTGTGCAGCTCAGAAGGCTGTGGCTACTCTCATAAATACACTTCTCCAAGCTTGGCAAAGTGTTCTGGGTTTCTTTAACTCCCCAGAAGGGATTTATTTATTTTTCTCTTTAGTATTGCTCAACATTTTAACATCTACTGTCTTCTGTGGCCAGAAGTGGGAGGAATTTATTAGCAGCTCTCCAGCCTTGCTGATCCCCTTCTGCTGCAGGTATTGGCCCTGCTGCTCTGTGCCTGCTGTGTGCAAAGTATTTGTGCACAAAGTCTGCCATCGTGTGGCCTTGTCCCCATCCGTGGGGATGGAGGCCCTTAGCGGCAGCTTTGCTCCCATGTTGCTCTCCTTGCCCAGCTCCAGGGATGCTTTTCTGTTTTGTCTCTGTTGCTCAGGGTGTTTCAGCCACAGGGGCTGAAGCTACAGCATGCCTGAGCCAGCCCGTGTCTGCCAAGCTGGGCTCTGCTCTCGCAGGGTTACAAACTGAGGTGCTCTGGCTTTTCTGTACATGATGGGAATAAAACAGATCTGAAAGCCAGTTTCAAACTAGTGTCCTGCAAAGCAAAAATGTTATTAAGCAGCTTGGACTTCCTGTGAAAATACAGCTTAGATGCTAGCAGAGACATCTAAGCCAGCAGAGCTTCTCTGTCCAAAGCCCAGAGACAGGAAGGTGATGGCACTATCCTCAGCCACTGTCAAGCACAGCCCTCCAGGCTGCAAGCTCAGCTGAGCAAAGAGGTTGCTGTTACATTTGAGTTTCTCCTTGAAGCGTTTTTTCTGAAGTATAAACTCTGCCTGGCCTGAAAAGGGTGGAAAACAGACCTGGTTCTATTTCTCACAAAATGAGCAATTTTTTCTCTGGCCTGCATTTATTTTTTTTATTTTATTTTTTTTCAAATGACCTATGATTTTGTGCTTAGAGTTTGCTTGGGGTTCTGAATCAGGAGACGTGGTAGTACTTGCTTTGTGGTCATATAGGAAAAGAGTGACTGCTGTAGCAAAGCAGATTCGTGTACTGTTTAATTTCTTTCTTTTCTCTGACAGTGAACAAATTAAATGATGTTCAAAGGCACACATAGCACTCAAAGGCACACAGTGTGTAATCTTCATTCCCACAGTGGCATGGGCACTGAGACTTAATGATCCACACCTTAAGAGCTTCTAGCTGACGGATGGATGCAAATAACATAGGCTGGAGAGAGGAGGAGAACTGAATTATTCCAACCCAGTTCCTGTGGTCATCACTAAATATAGTGCTTGTACTGATGCAGCATTTCTGGGGTGGTTATGAAATGTCTGGCATGCTCTGATGTTTAACGATCTTTACACATTTATATTAATAGATGCTGTAGCTGAGATTTAGCAGGCAAAAGATGAGAGCAAAGGAAGCATGCTGCAATGCTGTCAGGCAGCGAGGCACTGGCCAGCTGCTTTGCTGTGCATCACAAGCCTGAATCTTGAGGCTTGCCACTGATAAACCACCTGCTTTGATAATACTATCTTCCTATTTCTCAAGTGGGGGAATTTGTCAGAGGCCAGATTTAGCAGCTGTGGTCTCAGGGGCATCTGATAATTACAGAAGTGCTGTTCCACATGCCTAATGAAGCAATGGAGGCTGTTAGTGGGTGTGAGCTCTGAAGAGAGATTGCACTATTGCGTGTTTCTATATTTCCTTTAATTTGCAATCTCATTTCTTCTCAAATTAAATTTATGCAAGCATCACAGTGGGGATTAGCTATTCATATAATTGAGAGTAGAAACAGAGATGATTATACAGTGCCCAGGATTCGTGCAATTGGACATCAGACACCTACAAGGCAGATATCTACATTCAGCACAGTTGTTTTGTCCCCTACTTGTACTCAGTGCTCCCGTGTAGCTGCTTTAGGGCACGAGCATTGCCTTGTGTATGTGACTACCAATGGGCACACAAGCTCTGAAGCCCCGCAGCCCTTTAAAGTTGAGTCACCTGCACACTAGCAACAAGTCCATGACAAATGGGGGGGACATCCAGGATTGCATTTAAGAGCAAGGGAAGCGCGTGATAATTCCTGTGTGTGCCCCCTCTTGCCCCTGAGATCTACAGCACTGATTTCTTGTGCCAGAGGCAGTTTTGTATTTAATTGTTTCTGGTAGACAAACTCCTGGAGCAAAATCTTAACAGCCTTTCAGCTGCTTGTGAATGCAGACAGTAGTGTCTTTGCAGTACCTATGGTCCTCACAGTGGAAACAAAACTGTAAAGTTCACAGTGTGAAGCCAGAAAGGTACTTTAAGCCAAATTGACTTTTATGACTATTTACATCTCTCAGTCAGATTCTGTTTGTTCCAAGCAGCAGGCAAGCTCAGAAGCTTGTCTGAAACCCCATCCTAAAGGGCCCGAATGCAGGTATGAGTTAAACAGACACTAAAAATTCAGGGTGCTAGTAAGGGCTGCTGATTTAACAGTGGTGAAGATGGAGACTTTATACTCAGAGTACAGGTTCATTACAAAGTACCCCAAAGTTTCGGACAGCCTTACTGGAACACTGTGAAGCCCAGGCCCTCTTTTCTTCTCTTTGCAGTATTTCCACCTTCAGAAAGGCCATAACACTTGTCTGTGGATTACCATTGTCCCAGGTGTATTACCAGGGTCAAGGCAGTGAATATTCATGTAAAGGTGTTACTCAATTGCATTGACAGTCCTTCTGAGTGGAGAAGTGGCTGAGATGGTGTTAAAAATAAGACTGGTGACTGTTTGCCCCTTGCCCTGGTCTTCTAAATGATTCTGCAACAAGATGGGAGCTTTTAAGGAAAAACACAGTGAAGATGGAGCAGATGGTGCTAATTTCACCCAAGAATGAGACATTCTTACAGGGATAAAATTCCTGCTGTTCTGTTTTCTCCATGGAAGGAGGTCACTTCTGCTCTTGGCTGACTGTATCTTGTTCCATGACATGGATTTACTGGGATGCTTCAGAAGTCAGAGCTGTGCCTCCAGCATACACCAAGACCTAGGGCAGGAGAGGAGCAGCACAGGTCCCGGTTACCAAATACAGTGCAGTAAAGGAGCTGTAGTGCATTGCTCTGGGATTTGGGTTATTTCCTGAGAAATTAACAAGGCAAATCCGAAGGGGAAAAAAAAAAAAAAAAAAAAAAAAAAAGGAAAGGACATAGATGTTCTTCGGGGTATTTGAGATGTAGTTCAGGATCCATCTCAGCAAAAATAAATCAGAGCAAGAAGTACGAACCAGTATGATAATTCCATATCATTTATTCCTGTTTTTTTTTTTTAAATTTATTTTAAATCCTGAGAAAGACATCTGAGCCGTTGTTTCTTTCCCTATTTCTAAATAGATGCAAGGTAACAATGAGTCACTGACTAAAAATAAAAGTAAGCCTCTTATTTTTTTTGCATCCGTAAGTAGGAAGTGGGATGTGCTGCATTAATCAAGGCTTGTTTGGAAGCCCTGTGTGGGCTGGGTGTGCTGAAAAGGGTGACCTGATAAAGCATTCCTTTCTTGGATAATTTTCTATCTCTCAGGGATTTTTCAGTCAGAAATACAGGACTTTGATAAGAATCTTTTACAGTGAATATAGTTGGCTCTTACTTTGTATGTATGTAAGAGCTGGAGATGCCTTAAATTGGGATCCACCAGGGCTTCTTTGTGCTGGTTTCTAATTTTGTGGGTCCTAGTTGCCCTGTAGTGAAGCAACAAAGTTTTATTGCCCTTAAATATTTTCTGTTGTCTGTATTTCATCATGAATGGTTCAGGTCAGGTACCAAAGCTTTGTCTCATTTGAGTTGCTTTTATATTTTCATATAGAGGATTTGCCAGGCTGGGTCATCTGCCTTGCAGCCCTCAAAGCAGCATCATGTGTGCAGTCTATCCGGCCAGCTTAGGGGGCCTGCTGCTGGGATTTGTCTATGCCACAGTAAAGAGCAGCAGGCCTCTAATGATTGGTAGAAAGCAAGCATGATTCCTGATTATCCACTGCCTTTCCTCCTTCTTTCCTTCAAATCTGTGTCAGTATCAACTGTGTACACAAAGCAGCAAGATTAGGAGAGCTCTTGCATGCGATGCATGTATACAGATTTACTCATCTGCATGCAGTGGTTTGTCTGTCAGCTGATGTTCAACAAAACATTCTATGAGATTGGTGTGGTACAGATGGAAAGCAACACTCACAGTTTCCACTTTTTAAAAATGTTAAGCTCTGACACAGGAAGCAGATTGTTAGATCGAACTGGTATAACTTGATTTAATAGAGATCCTATGACTTAGTGAGATGCTCCATGCAGTATCTTCTGACTTGGCAGTTTTGCAAGTAAGTATCATACCTTTTGTGGCCTAACTAGTAATTAATCTTAATGATGCATTGTCCCAGTAGTTTGAGTTGTTATTAATTAATGGCAGTCTTTAGGCATACAGATCTCTACATCTCCACACACAGCAAAGAGTGAACAAAGCAACAACAAGGCTGTACCCTGACTTCAGGCAAACCATGGGTGTCTGTGGTGCCAGCAAAGAACTCACAAAAGGGCCTGAGACTACTTCCAAGTGCTGCACACAACTGTGAGCCCTTCTGCAAACATCTGAGATAATTTGTTAAAAATCAGGTGATATAGGGGCTGTAGAAAGCAGCTTTTGTTTCAACAGATTTTATTTCTAAATACTATAAAGTAGATCAGTGAGACTGAAATAGAAGCCCAAGTAATCTGTCCCTTGTTCTCATCTTTTGTTGTTGTTGTTCTGTGAATTCCAGTGGTTGTTATTGATTTTGTTTGTTTGTTTTTGCTTGTTTTTATGCACCACCACATTTTAGGGCTGCAAAAGATCAAACTGATGAAATTTCAATGGAACTGGGAGAAACGCGGGCTTCAAGAGAATTGAGGTGACACACTCCTGTGCTAGGGCTGAGTTCTGATCTCCTTCCTCTGCAATAATCTCATACAAAAGACAAAGATGTGAGGAATAACAAAGGGCTGTTGGATAGGCAGTTTTGCTGACGCAGTGATTTTGTTGGAGTAAGTAACATCGGACACATCTTCTAAGTATTTCAGTCCCTTGCTTACCTATTTTAGTTAAGATTTTCTCTCTTAACATATAAAATCTTTGATATAAACACAGCAGATTTAATTTAATTGATTGCATTCTTTTTACTCATAAAATGTTAACTATTTTGCAATCAGTCTGTATGTACATCTCTGAACAGAGCCTGTATCCAGCTGGATAAAGGAATATACCATGTGATGATTAAAAAACAGTATGTTATGCAGAATATACTTAAATCACTGATCCTCCCCTTTGACCAGAGTTCCTAGATCACTAATTTCAACAAAATCTAATTAGAACACAATAGCCATAGAATTAGCTAGTTGAAGGGCACGTGTGCATTATAAAATACTGTTCCACTTTTTAAGTTACAGACTCTATAAACTCACAAACAACCTTGCAAAGGAGCAGCAGTTTCAGTACCTATGGATTAGCTTTGCATATCCTAGAAAAGGAGTATTTTATGTTATTTATATTCTAGCTGTGGTGGCTAAATCATCTTAATTAAGCAATGGGTAAGAGCAGAGTTAATATAAGGGTCATCTAAAACTGTCATTTTGGCAACTGCTGTTTAGAAAAATTATATCTTTCAAATTTTCCAGAATAACAAACTATGCAGGGCTTGAACTGCTTAATTCTGTGCCCAGCATAATGTTGTCTGCTCTATAGCAAGAGCTGAGATATTTAGTCTTAGTGCAGCCCTTTTTCTACTCACTCCAGCCAACCACAGAGTGAGGTGCTGTATGTTTTGTTGTCTGTGTCTGTAACTAGATTCTTAGACCACATACAGAGAGCAAGAATTGAATGGGAAGATCTTATGTTGTATTCTTACATATGTTACAACAACACAAAGGCAATAGCACAAAACCAATGCTTTCACTATTTGGATGTGTTCAATGTTAAAAAAAATTAGCTCCAGAACTTTGTTTTCTCACTTGGAACATTTGTCACAAATTCATTTTAATGCTCTTTTTAGAGCATTATGGCACTCTTGGTGCCATTTAGGATGTTACCAGTAAATAGGGCGCTCTAGGTGACAGGGATGACCAAGACATAGTGGTCGAGATGTAAGAGGCAAGATACAAAATCTCTTCTGGCAGAATCCAAAGAATGCATTAAATACATTGGCTTCATGTTCTTAAACCAGAACAAAGAAAGATGACAGAATTTGCTGTAATTTTCTGTGTCTGGTTGAATACTTACAGTTTGATTCAGCCTACAAAGAACTGTGCTCCAAAAGCATCCATTCGAAACAATGGAAATTTTTGATGAGTTCCAATGTGGCCAGGCTGTCTCCCTGGGGTGGAGGAATGGGGGAACATTTTGGTTTCTTCTATTGATTTTCCCCCTTTCTCCTCTTCTGCTTTTACTTCTAAAGACCTGCAGAAAACAATCAAAGATGAGGAAAAACTTCAATTAATGTAAGATTGAAAATGAGGGTTTCCATGTGTGTATAATCAAATATTATATTAAGCGGTGTCCAGCTAAATAGACATGTGAAGGCTGTAAGTATAAAAAAATAGTAATGCTGCTCCCCAAAAAAGCCCACAGAGCTGAAGTGCAAGAATAGGCACTACATCAACTTTAAAAAGTTCATGCCTTGCTGCTTTGCTACCTTGCAACACCGTGGGCTGGGTCAGCAAACTAACTGTGCAGATAATGGGATGGCTTGCAGCCATTTAGCAGCCTTGCCTAGAAAGAGAGTCTGGTGGGTAATAATGGTGGCATGAGGAAGGAGAAGACAGAAGGGCAGCATCCTCCCCTTCCTGAAGAAGTAATGCACTGACTCCTGTGAAATCTGACTTGCCCCATGGTTAGCCTCAGGCTTGTGAAAATCCCAACCACCATTCCTCTGTCTCCAGTTTTCCTCTGTCTCTCTTCCCCCTTGTGTTCTTGTATTTTATTGAGTTAAACACAGCACTCAGAAACACTCAAATGTTCCTCGCACTTGCCTAAGAGCATGGCTTGCAGTTTAAAGGGATGGAAATATGCACTTGTGTAATTGACAGTGTTATTTGGATCAACAGATTTATAACTGATAACAAAACAACACTATTTGTGTTCAGTGAGAACACTTGGAGAAATAGAGCACAACAACAAGGGGTTTTGGTTAAGCCTTTAAGGGTTTTAGAGCATACACTATGCGTCAAAGGAGACAATGCTTAAGTGGCCCTATGGACATATGCCAAACACCCAGATTATCTGAGAACAAAAACTCTTAATAGCGTGGACCATGGGATTTCCTGTGGAACTGGAGCAATCAGGAGTGGGAGATATGCAGCCTTATTTCAAATAAACCTGTTTTGCATATGGAAATAACATTTCCCAAGAGAGCTGGCAACAGGAAAGCAGTAACATCACTTTTGGTTTAGTCTTGGCGCCTTGAGAGGAGATTTTCATTGTTTTCTTTCCTGTCTGCTGTAATCACTTGAGGGCTATGGATTGGCAGTTGATGTCTGGGATGGCTGTCCTGGAAGAGCTGCTCGTGGGCTTGGCCTTGTGCTGGTCAGAGCTCAGTAGAAGAAAGTTAAGAGGGAAAGGTCATTCGGAAAGAATGAAAGCAACTTTGTTGAGAGAGCTTTCTGGGATTTCCCCACTGCTCAGCAGTGCAGATAAATGCTTTGGTGTGAGAAGTGCTGGTCCTCACCTGCTGGGCACAGCCTGCTTACACGTGAGCTTATCAGACATTGGGATTCACTTTCAGAAGAGAAATGTGCTCAACAGTAATTTTGTTAGCAGGGAAATACTGAAAACTCCTGAGCTTTAAACACTGGAAACAATATATGTTTGCTTATCATAGAGCAATTTTTCACAGTCTGGGCAAATGCTTGTGAGAAAATGGAGCAAATGGTGGAGAACAGCATTAGTTGGATGTGATGTATTGACTTAAGGTTAGACGTAGGTCAGTAAGTAGAGGCTGAAGGCAAGCAATGAAAAAATACATATTTTACCAAATTCTAGGTCTATTTAAGATATATCTGACCACCTCTGCTGGGAAGAAAAAAAAAAAAAAGGAAAATCTAGCTTGGTGTTAGAGGGTTTGCTTTCAGTGTAATTAGTTACCATCACAGCAATTTGTTTTGTCAAATGACTATTGCTTCTGATCAGGCAGGAATGGACTTTGAAAATGTCACACTTCCCAGCTGCTCATAACTTGAGCAAAAGTGAGTTTAAAGATATTGGGAAGGTTTTTAATGCTCGCTTTGCTCTGCTGTGCTCTCTTCACTGTGATGGAAATGGGTTTGTTCCATTTCCACATGCAGGTTTGGCAGGAGCTTGGAGACAGGAGTTAATGGGGATGCTGAGAAGCCTGCTGGTGCCTGGCTGCAGACACTGCTGCCTTTGTGCCTGTTCACGCAGCTCTCTGTGGGCTGAGGTGCCATCGCTGGGGTACGGGGGGCAGTTCCCATTAGTCCGACCTGGACAAACTTGGCCCATAGAATGGGAAGTTCTTGTGTTGTCCTCGCTGTGTTTTGCAGCTGTTTTGAATTTCAGTTCTTTAGAATGAAGCACGGTGAATTCTTCGAATCTTTTCTCCACACCCAGAGGGCAGGAGGGAAATAAGGGAACCATTCGGAGCGGAACCTTCCTTAGCTGGACTTGGCCAACAGAGGATTTGGTGAATGGCTTTCACAGATCTGCTTCAGGGCTCTTCTGTGCAGAGCCACAATAACAGCTCTGGCTGTGGGGAGGGCAGGGAGAAATGCTTGTTAAATAAATCTCTGAGTGACAAAATAGAAAACCATTTATTCTGATTTTTCAAAAAAACTTGGAAAATTGCCTTGCTGGAAGCAACTGAGGCACATAAAGTAATCAAGTAAAAAGCAATTTCAGGTTATCTCTGGAGAGTCCCTGCTAGGATGAACTAAATCAGAGACTTGGTTAATACAGCAGGCAATGAATTGAGGCAGCTGAAAAGCCAGAGTGTATTCATTCCAGCTAATTCTATTATAGAAAGGGGAAGAGAAGGCCTAATGTGCAGCAGGACAGGAAGGGCAGCTGGGGAAACTCATCTGTCCCTCCAAGCACCTCCAGAACTTATTTAGGGGATCCTAATGAAGTAGAGGAGCTCAGGACCAAAGGGAGAGCCAGCAGCTTGGTACCACGTGTTTGTGTGCCAAAGAGGGGCCCTCTAACAGCAGTCAGTCGTGAGCTCAGGATGTAGGTACGAAAATGCATAAAACTGAAATTAGTTCTAGATTAGATTAGAGAAGAAAGGAAAAGAGAAACAGCTATGCTCAGAGGCAGATGACTTCCATCTGATGAATGCTTCTTAGTGTAGGTTGCATGTCTTGGGAGTTTCTATGAGAGCAGCACGTGGAAAAGGCTTGTGCTTCAGCCTAAGTAGGTCACCCTGTGAACACTTTCTGAGTACCAGATGTGTAGAAAGTCTTTGGAGATGAAGTGGAAAAATGATTTATAGATAGGTTTAGGAATACATACATCAAAAGAAGTGAGAAGTGATACTGACTTTAAGAAGGAGGTGGGGGGATTTTGTCTTTGTTCAGAATTCTAGGTAAGGCAAAGAAGCGGGGAGAAGATGGTTCTAACTGTAAAGCCTATTTAAACCACCCAGAGCCACACTGTATCCCTTGTCTCGCAAAACTGTAGCTACATGATAATCCAACAGTTTTGCTAGTTGCAAAATGTTCTCAACTCCTTGGATGATGACACTAGAGTGCATTCTCGTATATGTATAAAAATGTTGGTGATCTAAACCTTCCAATGGAACAGGCAGGACAGTCTCTCTATTTGGAGGGGTTATCCTGCAATTCCCACTTTTTTTTTTTTTTTTTTTTAACATTTCGTGCGCGTGAGTATGGCAGGCAGAACTCTGTACCATGGTGTGTTTGGGGGTAATGTCAGCACAGCAGCTGCCTAGGAGCTCAAGGGAAGAACCTTTGTTTGCAAAACAAGTTAACTGATAGATATGATGAACTAAGCAGATTAAAACCTACTTGATATGTGAAAGTTTTATTCATCATTCAGACATCATTCTGAATTGTTCTTGAAACCTTCTCACTAGTAATGGATTATCAGAAGGTTTCTGGAAACCCCAAAGCTAGGTGCAAACTTCTATGGGCCCTGATGGAGTGGTAGGAACTGGCATTTGGTCCCTGGTCCAGACTTATCCAGCAGCTCTTCTAGTGACCTTGAGAAAGGACAGGCCATAAACACTGATGATCAGGGTTTCCTAGGCCATCAGTTTCTTCCAGATGGTCACTAATCCTCAGAAAAATGTGTGCTGTACCTCAGTTGTTAATGCCTAATTAACAGCAACAGCTCTGCTACAGCTGCAGGTTTCATTTCCTCTATCCCAGCTGACTGTCTAGGAGACCTTGATGTTTTTCAATGAAGGTATATGCTTTCTAGGAGGCACAGCAGCCTGTAACCTATCAGTTACACCTGGATTGCTGAAGAAAAAATCCCTGTGCAGCATAAATATCACATGTCACTCCATATAGCTGAAGGAAATATGTTAGCTGTGAAAAAGAACCCGCTTCTCCCAGGAGAGTAGATGTATTCTGGACTGCTGCATACAGTGCTCCTTTAGAAACAATAATGCAGAGGATATATATCAGCTTTAGTATTCTCTCTTGCAAAATGTTCCTTCCCAGAATGCCCCTCAGCTGTTGTGCGTTGCACAGTGTGTGTTTCCAGGATTCCTGAGAGCTGTGGCTGTCCCACTTGGAGCAGAAATGAGCTTCTGTGATTAAATAGGTAACTGTTTTTCTTCACAACCCTTTCCTCCTGCATCCATGATGACAACTGAGAACTTCTAAATGCTTCTGACTGTGGCTTTGGTGCTTTGCATCTTCTTTTCAGGTGAGGAGAGGGGTTTATTAAGAAAGAAGGAGCTAGAGCAAAGAGGGAAGATTTAATTCACCATGCCAAGGTTAAGCTTCCCCTGACCAAAGTTCTCAGAACGTGTGGCAGGATGTAGCTGTTCCTCCTGTTGAGGAGCATCCACAAAAAGCTGTTAAGCTTTTCACCTGATACCAGCTACTCCAGACCTTCTCATCAGCTTTTCTGCCTCAGACAGCTCCTCTAGCATCTCTTCAGCCACACCTCCCCTGTCCTCAGCCTTCCTCCCATGCTAACCACTATTATTTGTCTCTGTGAAGTGCTGTTTGACTCCGCTCCCCACCCACACCCTTTTTTTACGAGCCTATGCAGAAGGCCTGAAGTGTGCTTGGCTTTATTATCATCTCTATTTCATTATTTCCTGGTCCTCTTGAGATCTATGGGAGATTGTTCCTTGCTTACATGGGCTGGCTGCACCTGACTCTGCATGCGCAGGACCTGGGAGCTGATGTGCTGCAGGAGGAGGCAGGAGATGTTGCAATCATGCTGTAAAATGACCAGTTTCTGATTATTATTATTATTATTTTGTAAACGGCTTTCGCATCATAACAACCACCTCAAAATTTAAAGAGAGATGATGTCTCAGAGATATGGCAAATATATGCAGTTTCTATTTCTTTCACTGGTATGGAAATTGGGGGTAAGCTAGTTCAAAACATCCAGAAAAGTTACTCTAGGCTCAGCCTAGGGATAGTATTACCCTTAATTGTTCAGGCTTTCCTGCTATGTTTCAAAGGTACAATAAGAAACTCCTGAACTCTGTGCTCAAGCCTGCAGGGACTTGCAGGCCAAAATTTATACAAACCAAATAAAGCTCAGAAATCTCCAGGGAACCTATTAATCCTTTTCTATCACTACTTGCCTCCGTTTATCCTATCTTTATGGTTTGATCCCTAGCTGGTACCAGCCCACCAGCCTGAAATTGTGGTGCAGTTATTTTAGCCATGGGAATCAGCCCTGTGCATCATGCCACCTGCCACCAACTCAGACCTGTGAGCATGGCTCCAGCAGCTTGCTTAGGGTGTTTCCCTGCTTATAACATCATTCTTAAAACAAACGTTTGAAGTATCCGAGTTCAAAATGAAAGAGGATAGCGGCTCTTTTGGCTTTAATTTTGAGTGCCGCACGGACATATTTGCATAATGAAGTCAAGCTGCAGCCTGAAAATTTCTCTGTCACTCACCAGAGCAATCTGATCACTGGTGCCAACTCATCAGGTGACTCAGCTGTCTGTGCAGGAGTTCTCCTTGCAGGTGACAGAGGTCACCCTGAGTCAATTGTCACATGCATCTGATAAAGCACTGCTTGGAGAGGAGAAGATGGGGATATTTATTCTCCCCAAGGGCTGGGATTTGGGTACTTGGTTTCCTTCAGTGATTGGGATTGAGGTATTTGTTGTCTGACACAGTGGGTTTGATGTTTGATTTGTTGTTTTATTTTGTGTTTTCCACTCATTTTCCTGAGTCTACTTGTTGATCTAAGCTTTGAATTAGCTTCAGTGGAGGTGGAATTAGACTTAGAAATGATCTAACTTAAGTTGAAAATATATTCAGATCTATCAGACCTGCCTAAACACCACTCTGGGATTCTTGGATGAAATACCTGCCTGGAAAGTTCCAAGGCACTGTATCTGATCAAATCGATCTGTTTTAAACTTGGATACTGGCCCAGATAGAAATCTGAGCACTTTTTCTCCCGATGAGCTCCTCACCATACTAATGCAGAATTGGATACCACCGTTTTAAGCTTTGTCTAAATCAGTGAGAAGTCAAAGCCCGTGAGCCACGGCTGGTACAGAACAGCACAGATCTGTCAGACTGTCCACTAGGTGGAAGCGTTACCCGGTCCTGCGTGGAGGATGCACCAACAGTCCGTTGCAGAGGGGACAGAAATGTCACAGAGATGTTGCAGCCCACAGACCTTCCCCAATGACTTTGCTTGCCTTCCTGCCACCAACGTGTTCGGGTCCACCGAATGGAGGAGCACGACCAGTGCAGCATTTCAGGAACATGTTTGCACGTGGCACACTGCAGTATGACGTGGATATTTTCGTCCTAGTGCTGTGTTACAAAAACTGCAGAGACTCAGGTTGCGCTGCATGAACAGCGAGGGCGGGGATAGAAATGTCAGTGAAAATCCTACAGAGAGGGGTAGGACAATGGGGAATGGCCTTAAACTAAAAGAGGGGAGATTTAGGTTGGATGTCAGGAGGAAGTTTTTCACTGAAAGAGTGGTGAGCTGGAACAGGCTGCCCAGAGAGCCGTGGGTGCCCCATCCATGGAGGTGTTCAAGGCCTGGTGAGATGGGGCCCTGGGCAGCCTGATGCAGTGCTTGATTTAGCAGTTGGTAATCTTGTCCATGCAGGAGTTGGAGCTGGATGATCTTTGAGGTCCCTTCCAACCCAAGCCAGTATGTGATTTTGTTCAGCTTCTGCAGCTATTGCTATTGCCTGGACTCTAAGAGACCCTTATATTCCTTTGGTCTGTTTCTGCCATCTTCTTCCCAATTATTTCTTTATTCCTTCCTTCTTTTTTTTTTTTTTTCTTGTTATTCAAAAGATCAATTTCTGTATAAACACTTTCTCCATTATCTTTCTTATCAATGCTTCCTTCCACTGGTATCGATCTACTGAGCCAGCAAACTGGTTCTCAGGGAAAAATGCTCCTCAGGATAACCAAAAAGAGCAGCACTGCTGCAGTGCTTCTAGTCATGGTGAGAAACTGTGAGCTCAGGGGGAAGGGGCAGAAAGCACCTAATGCACTGAGCTACATAGGTGTGCCTCATGCAGTGTCTTTGCAGCACGTAGGTCCTCAGCACAGGCACGCACAGAAGGACTGGCAGTGACTGGTTCCAGCATGGGGCTTTGGCCCTTTCCAGGGCTCTGTGCGACTGGACCTGGAAAACTGCCCTGTGCTTTCCTGGCACGTTCTGCGTTCCCACACTTCCATTCTTTTTTGGGTTTGATAATCCTTCCAGATAAGCTTGGCTCTTTGAGCAATTGCTTTTACCTTTGTCTCCTTGTTAATAGCCTCCACACCCTCTTTTTTTCCTGTGCTCTTGTCTCAGGTCCCATCATGTTTACCTCCAATTGGAAGTGCCCTGAGGCTAGGGAGTATGTGTAGTTATGAAAGGGATGATTAAATCTCATCATTCTGTAGAAATTACAGTTAATAACATTTTTAAGAAGCCAAGTGAATATGTTTTGTATCAGTGACATTCCGTGGAAAAGGAAGAATTATTATATGATATTTTTGCCTCTAAGAAATCAGTTTTAAATAAAGCTTACTTTAGGCCAAAATCTAGATAAGCCACTTATAATCTTATGCTGCCTTTATTTGTGAAAAAAAACCCTCTTCTTGTGCAAGCTGCTGCCTTGGATTCTTTACCACAGCACTCCATGCACTGCTGAAACTGCGCTTGAAATAGCAAAATTTCAGTGGCATGGCTAGAAAAAAAAATGATTGGATCAAGAGTCATATCCACATACAACTGGCGTCATCATCCATTTAAGGCAGCTCTTGTTCTAAGCCGCTATTTCCATAGTTATCAGCAGGACAGATGCAGTTGTCTGAGAGAGGAGTGTTAAGCAATAAGTCGAAAATATTAGCAAAACACTTTGAAGTCTCAGGGTGCACTGACAAAAAAGGCTGGTCCTCATCACAGCTAGTGAGGATTATCATCAATTTTGCTGCAACGCATCCTGCACTCGCCAACTTCTGCTTAGATTATGTTTTTTAAGAGCTAAATACTTGGAGGAATCATCTGGCACTTTAGTATATGATTAAGCACATTTGCTATGACACAAGGCTTACTTGCTTTCAACAGCGTAGGTGTGGAGGCATCTCTGTTCCAAAGCAGCTGTTGCTCACGTCCTCCCGCTTCCATGATGCTTTGTCTCCATCTTTTCACCTGCATTTCCTTGGTGGTGTCTGGTCTCCCTGGACTGCAGCAACTTCCCTGTCTGAGTGTGAAACACCGGCATCTGTCCTCTCGGACTTCTGTTTTTGCACGTTCCCGTGTTTTGGATGATGCTGAGGCTGACAGATACAGGAGAGACAGAGACTGCAGTTGCTCTATGAGCATCTCTATCATATTGAGTGCAACGCAGTGGGTTTTTTCCCTCTCTTTTCCTACTGTAATGAAAAGAGAAAACAGAGTGAAGAGTGGGAAGGGGCTGCTGTGTCACGTGGAGGGACAGCCACCTCCCAGGAGTGTATTAGCCTTGAAAACATGACCTCATTCATATTCACAGTTGAAAGGTCTGACTTCTTATGGCTCAGTTTTCCTGTGCTTCCCAGATGAAGCACAGGATTAACTTAAAAGCTTATGGTGCTGTGGTGATCCAGCAGGAAGGCATGCTGGGGTGTGTAACACTGCTTGCACAACCGCTCCTGCTGAACCAGTGACAGGGAGACTGAAAACTTGAAAAAAAAGGTGTGCTCTGAGATATTTATGTAGCCTAGGTATGGTCACAAAGCGGGCGTCATGCGGTGAAGCACTCGAAGTGGGAACATGAGGAATGTAAACATGCAGGAGAAAGAATGAGGACAGGAATTGAACAAAGAGCTTTGATGACAAAGCTCTTGTAAAGGAGGCTGTGGTCAGCTGCTGGCGTTTAATCTCAAGGTGGGGCAGAGCCTGCTCAAAGTTTACTGGATGGTGCTCACATAAGAGGAAGGAAAGACAAACAGCGTGAGGGAATGGCAGAAGAAAGCTGAACAGGAGAGAAATTCAACCCCACAAGGATAGCTGCACAGGATCACCTCGCTGTGAACGTAATATATCTGCCAGGAGCGGAGAAGGAGGAAAGGGCAACCTCAGCATCTGTTTCACAAAACACTCTGGTTCCACTCATTCTTAGTTTACATAAGCTGTAAATAATTTAGTAGAGTGCAGTCTCTTGAAGCCAGGGGAAGAGGAGGCTGAGGTACAAAGTCTCATTAAGATTTCACCGAGGCACCACAGAAATCTCAGTCTTTTAATTGACTTTCTTATTTCTCATCTCAGTTCTCATCAGGAAATCGCACTTTATTTAGAGCCTGCTGCAGAACTGGGAGGAAAAGCCATGGAAAATATTTCCATTATTTCACTCTTTATTTTATTGATATTAGGGGAAATGTGGAAGTTTCAGTTCTGTCCAAGCTGGCACAGAAAAATCTGTACTGGTGATGTGCAGACCTAGCAGTCCATAGATAGCACAGGTCCTGCGGGGAGCTTGGAGCTGTTGGTCCGTTGGAAGCACACAAACCACTCTTCAGTGCACCCTGCCAACATCTTGTGTGCATGGAGAATAAGGGCACACAGGAGGCGTTAGGGCTATGTCATAGACACGGTTTACATTCCCAATTTTGTATTTTATTCTAATGCTACATATAAAAGGCGTGAGTTTCATATTTTTAATCAAAGCATCTGTGAAATGACTTCTACCTCACCCTTCAGTGTTTCCTTCTGAGCAACACTGGTTTCAAGGATGAAGATGCTCATGATTAAGTGTCAGTTCTTTTCCAAAGGCAATAAATGCGAGTGTCTCTCCCTGCAAATCGGTCATTATCTTGTAAGTCAGCACAGGAATTTGGGATATCTGATTACAGTTCTTGTATGTACCGGTTTGTTAAAAAATTCTATGAATGTTCTAAAAGTAGGAATCCTCCTGGCTTTGCCTTACCTCCCAGTGGCTGTGGTGAGGAATCCAGTCTCCAGTTTCTTTCTTTCATTGCCACTTAAGCACTACTTTTGTTTGCTTTGCTTGTGTTGCAAACTTGCGTGTTGTGTCAGGATAATAAACTTTGCTTGTGTTGTGTCAGGATAATAACCACAACTGTGCAGCTCCGTTAGGGGATATCCTGGCTTTCTTCTTTTGGAAAGAGGTTGTGAAAAGCAAGATATGGAAATTGTATGGGCCTCATTTTACATACCTGATACTATTCACACTGTTTGCCATTTTTCAAGGGAGACTGTACAGAAACAAAAGAGAAGGCAAAAAGCTGGTAACGTAAGGGCTTGGGAAGAGCCTGAAGGCCTATGGACTGGGCCTATTTATGTTGGCTGATCCCAGCTAAGCTACCAAAACTTCATTTCCTCAGACCTGAGGAAGAGATAAGAAAAATACTGATAGAACACCAAGGAAAACAAACAAACAAGAATAACCCACAAACCTAGGAACTTGATAGTAGAAGGGCAGACACCCTGTCTTTCCCTCCTTCAGATGGAAGCTGGGCCAGCAAAGGGGAGGGTGAGTGAACTGTACAACATCTCCAAGGCTTTGAGGAGGGTGCAGTAGGAGAGAGCCAGGCTCAGGAAAATTTATTCTGTTTGCTTTTTTTCTTAGGTCAATAGGCAGTGGAGTTGGCTAGCAAGAGCTATTGAAGCAAAGCTAGTTGTGAGCCTCCAGTCTGGACTGCCTCTTTGTTGATGACTAGGGTTTGCTGTGCACAGCTGGGGGATTTGCTTACCTTAGGGGCCAGGCTGAGGTGGTGGGCTGGCAGCTTTCTACACAGTGCAAGGGGAAGACATGAAACATACCGTCTGAGGGTGCTTTTAACATGGGTGCAGATGCTCTGACGTGATGGTATGGCAACAAAAAAGAGGCTATGGGGGAGATACTACCCAGAGAGGCATGGGGAAGGTGGACTGAGCATGGAAGACTTGATCTAGTGCTGGGAGCAGCCTTATTTCCAGTGGGATGCTGGACATGGTGTCTGCAGGTATACACTTCCAACCTGCCCTGCCCTGCCCCTTGTACCTGTAGGATAGGCTGGAAGGGCAGCCTGTGCCCCCAGGAGCCTCTGCCTGTCAAAGTCCTTGATCTCTGCACCAATCTTTGTATGCAGCAGTTTGGTGCTTTCCTTTGGCCAGAATCACTCAGGAATAATTCTCCCAGGGCACATCTGCACTTGGTGACAAAGCTCTGTTAGAAGCTGTAAAACTGATGCATTGTCCAAGGAATTGGAGCAGCACTTTGCCTCTGTGGGCAATGCCTGTTCTGTCCATTTTCTTCATTCTTTGGTACTTATGGAAGAGAAGGAAATATATTTAGTTCCTGCTGCTGCAATCCATTAACTGCCTTCCATTTCACAGCGGGTGCTATTTTCCTCAGGGGAAAGAGATGCAATAAACATGCTTCAAATAATGAAAACTCTCTGCCCCATTAATGGCTTTTTGAGTTATGCCTTTAGGGAGAGATTTTCAAAGGTACTGCATGAGGTCTGATTTCTTCCTCTCCTTTAGAAATCTTTCTTTCTTTACAAGCTCCAGGCACCCAGCACAAATCACAGGAGAGCTGTGGTTTTGGCCAGGTTTCCCCTCGGATAACCAGGTTGCAGTGTCCAAACAAGTGAGCTGTTGGTGGGCAACACCTTCAGTTACTGCTTGGTTGTTTAGGCCAGGCCAAATATATGATGGGTGCAAAAGCTTTTCCCCAAGGGAGCGTGCTATGCTGTACAGAATGGAAAGGAGGTACCTGTTCTTCTCCAGAGAATAGTCATCCAACTAGAGCTGAGAACAGGGGATTTATTGTCTGAGAGGTTCAACAAAACAAAGTTTTATTTTCGTTTCTGAAACAAGAAAGAGTACTGTAGAGATTAGAAGAGGAAACTGTGATTTTTTGGACCTCCTCTAGCTGAGTGAGTTGTGACTACCTGCCAACCTCCAAGCGCATTCCACATAACCAGTGCATTACATGTGTCTATATTTGCTGGATTTACTTTAGATTGGTGGCTGCCATCGATGGACATCCAGCACTAGGGTGGAAACTCAATGCATAAAGCACCTGGCACACAGAGCCAGCTCCAGAAATTAATGTACACTTCTAGGTGAAAGGTGTTATACTTTACATTTGTCACATGGCTACCACAGAGATATCAAGCTATATAAATAGTAGTTATCTACATCAAATATTCAGATAATCATTGTGTAGTTTTGTGAACCTTATCTGAAGGCTGTTACACAAATGTCAGGCGTTCCTTTCAGCAGTTTGTTTTCTGTGCTTTTTTACATGAGTCTGACTCATATTTTCCATAACAGACAAAATCTACTTACTGGCCACTCAAAAACAGATTTCCTATATGGCTTGAGGGATTCTTTCATGCTCTTAGAGAAGCATAACCCCACAAATATGTACCATATAAAAAAATGTACAGGATGTGCTCTGAAGAGCACAGAGTCACCCAAACAATAAAAAGTCAGTCCAGCAGTGACACTTCATTTGCCTGTGCTGTGTAATAGAAGAATGTACACCAGGTTATACAATTTCCTTTAGGCAGGATTAATTGTAAGTTATATGCCATGATGAAGTCCAGTTAATGTGCTTTTGTCTGGTTATGTTGCACTGGGAGAAAGTATCCCCTTCTTTACTGGACTGAAAATAGTAAAGCAATATAAAACACTTCTCCAGCCACACTGGCTCCTGTCACGAAGCATGATCCTGCAGACAACTTAGGAAAGGAATTGTACTCGTGTGAATAGGATCTTTGAAGTGATGCAAATGAACGACTGTTTGCAAAAGCTGGCCTGTGGTTTTCTCAATCAGTGCTGGAGTCTGAGACAGATACTGCTGGTCAAAACCTGCTTTCTTTGGTCTGAACTTGGGCCTGATTTCTGACTTCTCATTGCTCCTAAAGATGGGTTTAAAGACTGATTTGATAACTCCCATTAGTTTATTTATTTTTCTGCATGTTTGTTTCCCTTGAATTGAATTATACTCTAGAATGTATTGCCATTTCACCAAAGTTGCAGGGCAGTATGTAATCAGATGGTCAGTGAAAACAGTTGGATTACTCTTCTTTCCATAAGAGTGTTTTCAGGAAGCAGTGTGCAATTACTTGCACATCTTAGAAAGGTCTACAGGAGCAGGAGTTCAGTATTTGTTGCTAACAGATAAAGACAAGGCTGATGGATGTGGAAATGCTGAGTGGCACTGTGCTGTGCCTGAGGTAAAGATGCACTTTCCTGGTGGCTACTGCAGCCTGATCCCCTCGTCCTGAGCTGAGCAGGGGAGGCTGGGAAAGCAAAGAGAGCTCAGGGAGGCTGGAAAGAAACAGAAGGTGCAAGAGCAAAATATATCGATGAGATTGCAATAAATGATGTGCTCTTAAAAACTAATGGCCGCAATGACTTCAAGACCACAGTGCAGCTAGTTTCCCTGAACTAACAGGGTGTATCTTTGTTCAAGTATAGTTATTGACAGATCTGGAACACACATGGGATATTTATGTGTCAGTAGGCTTAAACGGAATCAGGAGAATGCTCGTTACATTCTGGGCATCTGATGTTATGTGGATTTTCATTTACAGTAACACTTTGCTACCAGACTTCATTGTAACGATGGGCTGCGATTGCCTTTTGAATTTGTTACCACCTATGAGAACAGCTGCTACTCTATTCAAGCGTATTTTTATACACATATATTTCATTTGCGCTACATAGAGTGATGTCACCTGCATAATACCGTGAGTTTGCTTCATAACAGGGTGATAGCAGGTTGCAGTTCTGTGGTTGTGGTTTCCCATTAGGCTGTCTCTGACTTCAAGCTCTCCCCCTCCAAATACAAGACTTCTTCCAGATAGATATGATGAAAGATGTGACCTTATACTTTGGCCAGCCCGCAGTCTTTCCTGACAGAGGGAGAAAGCAAGAGTCCAATTCTCTAAGTTACCTTTTGACCTAGACGTGCTCCATTTTAATCCAGTGTAGCTGTGCCTGCTTTATGTGATGCTGGTGGTTCCCCTGATGCCTCTGTCTCATGTAAGTGAAGGAATGGCAGCCCCAATGGAGGGTGGGGAGGAATACAAAAAGAAGGGGGTACAAATGAATAGTGCAGCAGAATATTTGGACCCAACTCTCCCACTCTGATTGGTTTCTTGTTTTCCTGTTTTATTTCCTTGCTATTCATCTTTCCTTCTCACACTCATGCTCTTTGCAAGACAGCTTGCCCAGAAAACCATCTTTCACTACAAATGAATACAGGTTGTGCTGTCAGTGTTTTCTCTTTTTATGTATTACTGACAGCTCAGCATCGTATGGGGAGCCCTAATCAGCTGCCAGAAGAAATGGGGATTGTCCTGCAGCAGTGGCCAGCCTGGGGGCTGCTGCTATGAATGCAGCTGTCTGCTCCCACAAAGACTTCTATGAAAGTCTGTGGCATATCTGCTTTTATCTCTCTGTGGAATTCATTATGCTTACAGTGACAAAGAATTTGACTGCTGGATATAAGGATGTACTTTTCTGCACCTCTTTTTGTTTTTTTGTTTTTTTTTTTTTACACCAGTGTCAATATAGGTTCACGCTTGCTTTATAAAAGCAGCATTCTTCTGTAAAAGGGAACTGACTCTTGGTGTCAGCCAGGAGCATCTCCAGTGAGGGCAGAACAGCCCTGTATTCACATGGACAACTCACTTGAATAAAGGCAGACCCAGCCCCCTTCTAGAAAGCCTGCAAGCACACTCAGCAAGAACACACCTCTGCCTCTGTTCTGCAGATACACAGAAGCCAGTCTGTAATTCAGACATATGGATCTGTGATGACTACTGAAAGTATCCATTAAGGTCTACTTGTTTATGTGGTTGCATTTAACAAGGTGCAACTAACTTGGTGCTCTCTGTCCTTGTTCTCCTGGACTCACCCATGGAGGCTCTGAACCGAACAGCGAACCATTTCAGTGCTGCCCATATCAAATCTTTACTGTCATCTTTATTAAGTTTTAAATGGTGGCCTCTATTTTTTTTTTTTTTTTTTAATTTCAGGTTTTATCTGATAGTTGTATTTTTCTTCTTTTGATAGCAGGTGTTTTTAGTCATTTTCAGAAAGGCAGCATTATCTGAGGGCTGGAGCAGTGCAATATAGACATTTAAAAAAAAAAAAAACTAAAAAAAACAGAGTAAGGTACAAACCTATTTATTTCTAACCATACGTATTGAACAGGAACCTATTACTACAATAGTCAGTCCATATAATAATATCTCCAAAAACTTGAACCCCACCTGAATTAGCAGGTGCAGAAATTGTGCATAATAACAAATATTGCTTGGATAAAACATGTCAGTAGTATTTAAAACAGCTCTATTGGAATTCCAGCTATTAGATATTAATGGAAAAAATATATATATAGCAGAAGTCAGTGAATTCCTAAAATACATAAGTGGAAGCAACATTAAAAAAATTAACCGAAACACCTACCTGCCTGTTCCATAGCTCATAGATCAGTGCTAAAAGCATTAATTAATTTACTGCTGGATCACACCCTGCCTGCTTTGTGATGCTGTCAGTGAGCTGCCTGTGCTGCAGCTATTTCCATGCATGCTGTGATCTCTGTCTGCCTCTACCAAGAAGCTGTTTCCTCTGTCCAAAATGAAATAACTTTGCCTCTGATTTTTATTTAAACTTGATGTTCTTGTAATTGATGCTTATATAACATACTTAGAAGAAAATGGCAATGAGCTCAGACTTTCTTTGAATTATTTAGTTGATGAGGTTTTTAATTAATGCATTTAACTCCGCAGATTTTTTCCTTCATCTAACCTAGAGGTTTGGTAACAAGGAACGCTGTGTTTAGAAAAAAAAAAAAAAAAAAGCAAAATGAGTAGAGAAGGAACTGCAGTCATTCTGCACCTTGCTTATCTACCTAGCAGTGCAGTGGGCACATGTCTCAGCGGGAGATGAAACTTACAGCATAGCTTTGATAACGGGGAAAGTGCTCTGCTTTAAAGTGTGTGTGTCACTTACTGAATGACACTCAGTCATTCACAATAGATCGAGTTCTGGCTGAGACCCGAGGTGCACAGAAGTGTGCTCACTTAGTAGAGAGAAACAGTTGAAAGTGACTTTCATGTGAGCCTTGTCTTGAATTGAAAGCAGATCTGATGCAATCCTTAGGCTCTGGGGCAGTAATCTGAGACTTCTGTGTTCTGTGTGAGGAAAACTGGCATGGCCAGGAAGGTATTCTAGCAGTGAAAAAATCACTTGATAGCAGAAATGCTTCCTAGCTCTTTTTTCTAGATAAGCTCTTCAGGAAAAATGATGGAGCAGGAGGTGCCTATACCAGAGCTGAGGCTGTAGCACAAGGCAGGGGTGGCTTAGGTGCTCTTCAGCAGCACCAAATCTGCTGTGACCCACCGGTGTTATCACTGCGTCCACTCTGGGGCCAACACACTGATTTTACCCATGGCACATAAGTAAGTTGTAATTCAACTAACTGTGATGAAGTTCCTGCTGCTTCTGACTGCAGCCAAAAGCAAACTTAGCTGTGCCTGTCTCCTTCCAGAGCTTATGAGAAAACATGTGTATGTCTTTTCTCACACTGGCAGAAGTAAAAATATTTCTTATGCAGAGAAAAGCAAATCTGTACCAGCCAAGTCCACACGGCATACAGTATTACTCCATTGTGAGCGACCTCCAGAACCTGAGACCCTTTCAAGTTACAACGTGAAGATGGAGGAGAAAAGAGAAATAACATTGCAGTGGGTTTTTTTTGTTGTTGTTGTAATTATACTGGTACGTTGCTGTGTGGATTCTTGTTCGGCTTCAGTTTAAACATGTGCCTGGATGATTTATCTAAAATGAAATGGTTTGGCTTAAATCCAAATGCAGGTGTGTTTACCTCATCAAAAGAGAGGGAGCAATGGCAGCTCATTTGCTGCTTGTCAATCAGGCATATGGACACGGTTTAAAAGGGAACGTTTTCCTCCAAACAGGCAGTGAGGTGAAGCACAAACATGGTCCTTTCTCACGGGTGAGCTGAGAAGAGATAGCGTGGCTGTTTGGGCTGACACGGCCCTTTGCACTGACCTACGGGCCTGGTAAAGCCATGTCAGTCTGCTGCCTTGGCAGGCAGGCCTGCAGTGTTGGCACAGCAGCAGTTCCACACGCTCTGTGCAGCAGCCAGGCCATGGGCCCCTGGCCTGCCCTGGAGGCACAGTGCTTCCCAGCACCTCCATGCAGACCAAAGGACAAAGAGCTGTGGTCATGGAGAGTCTTTGGCTCTGCTTTACCTAAGCACATCTTTGTGCACTGGAAGAGGCTTTGTTGTTGAATGAGATCAAAGAAGAGAAATGCTGAAAAGTAAGATGTGTACCTCACGGTCATGAGAAGCTGTAGGTGGTTGTGAGGGGTGATTCAGGCTTGCAAGAAGGAAAAAGGGAAATTTTGGGGAAAAAACCTCCCTTCCTCTCCAGCTTGTTCCATCGTGGCAGAATAAGGAAGTAACTTGAGCATCTGGTCCCTGCTCCACCTGGCAGATGGTGTGCCAGACATGCTCTTACTTGGACCCCCAGCCATCCCTCCTCTGCAGCTCCTGGCAGAAGGCCAGCACTGATAGGCCTGGGCATCTCAGCACTTGGGTCAGGGAACAGGCTGTGTGTGTGTCCTGTGCTCCCCACACCCAGCCAAGGCATTCTGTCAAATGTTGAAAGCTAAGGCACATTTTTTTCTCCTTATGCTGAGACATTCTAAAAATTCCATTTTGCGATAAGCATCTGTAATTCCTCCGCTTGTGCCTTGCATGCAGACATTCCCTCTGGCAGCTTCCTGCCAGCAGCTCACCTGTTTCTCCTCAGCTTGTCAGCTACCATGTGAATATCTGAAGTTTTCAGTCACTTTCAGGTTCTTATTTTGAAATGTCTTTTGGTTAAGAAAGGTCATTACTGTACCTCACACAAACGTTGATCCTGTCCCAAAGTATTTTCTTTTTTGCTAAAGTCATTTTATTTTTTTCTTAGAAAATGGGAAGAAATAGGAGACAATGGCAATTTGTTACTTGTCCATACACAAAGCTCGTGGACAGGCTGAATTGTGACCAGCCTCATATGATAGCCTGTGACTATCATCACATACCTCAGGAAACAACCCGAGAGGTTATCCCCACTCTTCCCTGCCTCCTGCACTGCCTTCCTTCAACAGCATCTTTGCACAGATGAAGTTTAGAGACAGTGAACTGATAATGAAATAGGCTGTGACCTCTGGCTGCACCCAGAGGAGGCTATGGGCACAGGTTGGGCTGTGCTCATTCAGTCATTTCAAATTTTTGTTATGCTACATCATTACCTTGAACGATCACAAGAGCCTCAGCTTTGACAAGCCGCTCTTGTTTCCTAGGCTGTCCAGAAACGCTTTTGAAAAAGCGATATTTACAGTTACTGCTGCACATTTTCCTTTGCATCTTGAGCAGTTTAGAACAATAACAAAGCATGAAACCTACAAACAAATCTTGGGTTTAATTCTCACTGGTGACAGGTGGCAGGATGAGGGGAAATGTCCTCAAGTTGCACCAGGGGAGGTTTAGGTTGGATATCAGGAAAAACTTCTTTACAGAGAGGATTGTTAAGCACTGGAATAGACTCCCCCAGGGAGTCACCACCCCGGGATGTGCTTAAAAACCATTTGTGGTGCTCAGGGACATGATTTAGCAGAGGGTTGTTAGAATTAGGGTAGCATGATTAGGTTGCTGTTGGACTTGATCTTGCAGGCCTTTTCCAACTTGAATGATTCCATGAATTGCCAGGTGAAGTTGTTTGAATTATTATCTCTATTAATCTCAAAAACTGGCTAGGTCTCACTGTTTAATTGTAAGCCCAGCAGGTTTCAGGATGTGAACTGAAGCCCCATGCCTTAAGAGCGAGTTGTTACAAGTAAATTTCAGCTTCTGGAGAGGACAAAAAAGCTAGGGCTTGTTTGAGTCCTGATTTACAGGGTAAAGCCTGAGCGCAGTGAAGGCTCAGAACCTATGAGGCAGAAGAAAACCCAGTATTTCTTATAAATGTGGACTGATCATTTGTGAACATGTGAGATTATCCGTGCTACTGCTTAGGGGAAGACAAAAGAAAATGATAAAATGCCACAGATTTGAAAAGACATCCTTATACTTAAAAACGGCGAGCAGGAGAATGCAAGAAACAATGCTTCTATTTTTCTGACTTGGGAAAAATGCTCTGCGGTTTGATTTGGAAGATGAGGATTTTGTTGATTTACTTCTCCTATTTGTTTAGCTTCCCAGTGTGTGGGCTACAGCACCTTAACTCCTGGGGACACCAAATAGGGGGGTTAAAAGTAACTCTGAGGAAACGTTACCAGCTTGAAGAGAACCTCAGTGATACTCTACCTCTCTGCCTGCCGACTTTTTCTCATCATCAGACACACCTTATCCCACTGATGACACCTGCCAGAGCAACCTCTTTGCATCCAAATCTGCAAAGTTCGTTATGAAGTAACTACCTGGATGTTAATGGATTCCTTTGGGGTGTAATACTAGAATTTGCCAACACAGTACATTCCTTAAAGGAAAAAAAAGAAAAAAAAAAGAAGAAAAAAAAAGAAAAAAGGCTCTTGGGTTTCTGTGGATGATGAAAAGAAGAGAGGTGAAGTGAGACAGACCCTGGAGGCAGTGGAGTGCCACCAGCCTGCCCACAATAGGGACAGTGCTGCCATGGGGGCTGCTGTGATGACAGGAGAGAGCATGTTGACGGCATCACACAGAATGGGGCTGTGAAGGCCAAGTAGATACTTAGCTGTCATTAAAAGCAAACAAACAAAACCAAGGGATTTTGAAGATAAATTGGTGAAGGAATTTCACACACGTGCTATGGGCTGAGAAAATCAAACTGCTGCTTAGATCCAGGAAACTGTCCGCATGTAGCATCAGTACTCCTGGGACAAATGCATCCCTGCACATGAGGCACCAGGAGCTCCAGGTGCTGCCAAGGCCATGATGAGAAATGGATGAGGCAGCCACGTGGCTCAGAAGCAAAATTCAGCCATGGAGCAGATCATTAACGGGATAAGGGCTCATATGTACCAGGACAGAGCATGATGAGCACAGACAGAAGTTGAAAGCACATTAAAAAAAAACCCTGTGGCTACGAGCAAAGGTGGCGCTTCGTGTGCTAGACCTTGTGGAGTGCTCAAGCGTGTAATTGTTGTTACTGTGTTTGGCATTTGCTTGCCAGTTCACTATCAATTATTTTTGACTCCGGAAGAAACTCTGAACTTTGCTGAAGGGGTGAAGCAGCAGGGCAGTCAGGTGAAGCAGCCAGTTCCTCACCTGGGTATAAAGTGGGGCCCATTCACACTGACGTTATGGAGCTGTTCCCATGTACAGTGGTCCTACTAAGAGAGTTATTTGGCTCAGTTCTGCCTTCAGCATGCTTTTGAAATTAGTTCTGCCCATGACTGAGGAATGAGGATCCCAGTTACTGCGCTTGCTTACTCTAACTTTGCCACTGTCTTTGCCTACCATTTGTGCAGTGGTATAACCTGCAGCAACATCTGGTGGCTTTTTCCTAACAGTTTGGCAAATCCCTTTTTGAACAGTTGCCCAGGTATTACTGCCTCACATCTATTTGTGCCAGCTGAACTTGCCACAATACTTCTCGCTACTTCTCTCAAGTAGTCCTGTGCTGCATGAGCATCTTGTCTCTCAGATATGCTCTTCTCAGAGTGATCACAGAACCACAGAATTGCAGGGGTTGGAAGAGATCTCTGGAGTCCAAACCCCTACTCCAGCAGTTCTCCACAGTAGGTTGCACAGGAAAACATCCAGGCAGGTTTTGAGCATGTTCAGAGAAGGAGTCTGCACAACCTTTCTGGGCAGCCTGTGTCAGTGCTCCGTTATTCTTCAAGACAAGTTTTTCCTTGTGTTTGTATAGAGCTTCCTGTGTTTGTACCCACTGCCCCTTGTCCTGTTGCTGGGCACCACCAAAAAGAATCTGGCCCCATGCACTTCATTCCTGCTCTTTATATAATTATATGCATTGATAAGATCCCCTTCAGCCTTCTCTTCTCCAGGCAGAACTGCCCCAGCAAT
This sequence comes from Meleagris gallopavo, assembly GCF_905368555.1. Classification (NCBI taxonomy): domain Eukaryota; kingdom Metazoa; phylum Chordata; class Aves; order Galliformes; family Phasianidae; genus Meleagris; species Meleagris gallopavo. The sequence continues at coordinate 6,724,116 of NC_139417.1, read as the reverse complement.
CTCAGCCTTTCCTCATATGGGAGATGCTCCAGGCCCCACACCATCTTTGTGACCCTCTGCTGGACTCTCTTAGCAGTTTCCTCTCTTTCTTGGCCTGGGGAGCCCAGAAGTGGACCCAATACTTCAGATATGGCCTCACCGGGGCAAAGCAGAGGGGCAGAATCACCTCCCTTGCCCCACTGGCCAGGCTCTTTCTAATGGTGAGGACCATAGCGCTTTTTTCTCCTGTTGGTGGATAGAGAACTCCTTGATGGACCAATTGCTCTGGAGATGTGAAACCCTGTAAACAAACAAGATACGTGTAGGTCACCTGTGCATGTCAGGCATCAGCACTTTTCACGCTCACCTTGCATTCTTTCGATGCCGAGTGTTGCCTGCTGTGTGTACTTTCATTCTGGCAAGCTGTAACCACACCATGGTATCTGTGATCCTGTCCCAGCACTGCCTGCTATTGGATCTCCTTCAAGAAGGAACTGTCTTTTTTTTTTTTCGACTGCTTTTGAAGCCTTCTGATTTCTACCCATCTTGCTTGCATGTGAGGAGCCAGACACCAGGATATACGTGTGGTGGTGAATTTTCTGCTACTACTGTGCTTGTACTGGTTAGGTTTCATTTGTGGTGCTGCTGCTGGTGGGCTGGGCTGCTAATGGCTGCGTTTAGCCTTCTGTAGCACGAGTGTTGCTGCAACTGCAAAGCAACCGTTAACTACTGATCATTTCTAGAACTCTAAAATGCGAGGGCTGCTCTGAAAGTAATGCCTCTTATTTTATGATGTTGGCCCACGATATCAGAGAGGATGTCGGCAGTAGAGGCTGAATTTCCCACCAATATTCCAGGACATGCCGTGTGACAGACGGCGGCAGAGGGGCGGTCTGACAGAACGGTGTCTGACACGGAAGTGTGCCCGAAGCCCCAGGCCCGGCCCTGCAGTCCCGGCTGCGGCTCCGCGCGCTGCCGTCTCCGCCAGCGGCCCCGTGCAGCGCTCCGCCCTGCGGGACGCACAGAGCGCGGCTGTTCTGAGCTCTGGGCGCCTTCCTGGAAGGAGGGCCGACAGCCGGCCCTCTCCATCGCACGCCGCCGAGAAGTTCTGTTTTTCTTACGCGGTTTCCCGTCACCGACTTCAGCCCCGGCCCTCGCTCCGTACCGAGCCATCAGAGTGCAGCCGCCCCGAGCCCGGCAGAGGGCCGCTCTGCTCCGCTCCCCTCCTTCCCGCCGCCCCTCCCCGCGGGCGGTGCCGCCGCGGTGCACTGTGGGGGACGTAGTCCCGCGGGCGGAGCCTCCCCGTGGGGCGGCAGAGCGCGCGGACTACAGCTCCCAGCGCGCCGCGCGGCACCGGGCCGGCCGTTCCTTTGAATGATTTCATTGCGGTCGGCGCTCGGGGCGAGTTTCGCGGCGGCGGCAGCGCGGTGCGAGGGGCGCTCCGCAGCGCGGCGCCGCGCCCGTGGATGGCCGCCCGAGCGGGCTCTGCCGGCGGAGGGGGGGCCGTGGCCGGCCGCGGGCCGCGGCGCTGCTAGGAGCGGGGGACGGGCCGCGCGTTCGCCTTTCCACCCGCCGGCTGCGGTGCCCCCGCCGCCGACATGTCGCTGGGCATGGAGGAGGAGGAGTACGCCCGGCTGGTGATGGAGTCGGAGCCCGAGTGGCTGCGGAGCGAGATCAAGCGGCTCTTCCAGGAGCTGGGCGAGACCACCCGCGAGAAGATCCAGGCGGCGGAGTACGGGCTGGCCGTGCTGGAGGAGAAGCAGCAGCTGAAGCAGCAGTACGAGGAGCTGGAGCTGGAGTACGAGACCATCCGCGCCGAGATGGAGCAGCTGAAGGAGGTGAGGCCGGCGGGGAGCGCCGGGCCGGGGCCGAGCCTGAAGGCTGGATGCGGAGGAGGCTCCCCGCCTCTTCGGTCTTGCGGCGGAGGGCCGGGGGGGGGCAGGGCTCGGTGCGGAACGGCTGCATTTGTGCCCAGCCGAAACACAGCGGGCTTCGGTTCGCTCATCTTCACGCGGTTCCGCGCTGGCCGGTTCTTGTCTCGCTGGCGGTGGAGGTGCTGTGTTCTGTTAGGTCTCCTGACACGAGATGTTCGCCGCCCCAAGGACGGCCCGTGCCGCCTGGCTGCGCCGTGTCCGGACCCGCGGGAACCCGCTCGGCGCTCCCTGTGAGCGGCCGCTCCGTGCCCGTGCGGCGCAATCCCGTGGGACTCGCTTGGCTGCCCCTGCCCCGGTTATTTTGGTGACTGTTTCTATGCAAGCAGACCGCGCGCTGCTTCGCAGCTGATGTAGGCCTTGCCTTGTTTGCAAAAGATCTGATACCGCCTAAAACGTGAACTCGCATGGTCGTGTTTGGCCAACGTGATCCGTGTGCTGTTGGTGTTTGGTGCCGCTCACGTCGGTTGGATGTGGATTTGAAGTAACATCAAAATGTGCTGTGTCAAAGGGGAAGTAAATACAAATGGATTTGTACCAATTCAGCTGAACCTGTCAACGCCCTCACTTCCTGCATCCTGTGCATCTGATGGACTCTGTTTAACATAATAAAAGCAGAATAAGCATAAGCAGAGGAGGTTCATTATTTTGAATTAAATGTCTGTACTCTTACTAACCTAATGCAGGCCGAACCTCCCTATTAATTGCAGGGGAATTGGATTAGATGACCCTTAGAGGTCCCTCCCAAATCAAATGGTTCCCTGGCTGATGCCACGTGGAACTGGCTTGTTTCTGGCAGTACAAATATTGGGGGAAACAAGTGTGTTGGCATCATCAGCCCTTGGGAGTAGAGGTGCTGTGTGAAAGATAAGGGAGGCAGAAGCAGTCTTGAAAAGAAGGAGTGATAGAGTTGTGCTGAAATGGGAGGAAAATCAGTGAACCCATTGGTAGTTGGGATGTGGGAACATGGTACTGGGGGAGGCGAGGACACTGGTGTGACCTCACTGAGCTGGAGCCTGAATGCGGGGCGATGCTGGAGTGGCTCAGACACAGGTGATACCTCACTCCCTTGGTTGGCTGTGGGCCCCAATTCTGCTTAAGGCGAGAAATGGCTGGAAGGCAGCTGCTTCTTGTTCTTTTAGAGCTACATTTCAGAGACTTGAGATTTGGGAAGAATTAAAAAAAAAAAAAGACAGGATGAGCAATGATTCATTCTTTTTGCTTTTAGTATTCTGGAGAATTTTGCTTTGTGTGTGCATGTCCTGTTGTACTTAAGTCAAAACCTGGGAGGCAAACAATTCTGGGAACAATGTGAGGACTCTACTAGTCATACTGCACTGGGCAAAACATTGCTCCTCTTGCTTTCTTGTGGTGTTGGGGAGGAATCTGGTCTTCATTAGAACTTGTAAACCTTCAGCAGATACATGAGGTGTCTTGTTAAAGGAGGGGTTTATCTTTGCTGTTTATATAACTTCTTGCTTTTCCCAGGCACACTGAGAGGCACTTTGCACACAGGACTTGCCATATTTGAAGGGATTGTGCCTTAGGTTGCATGGGGTTGCTCCTAGGGAAGGCAAGGGAACTGCTGTCTGGAAGAGGGGTGCTTTCTGTCTCTGGCTTCTTAAACTGGGACTTCATGCATCCTTTTAAAATACAGACATTGCAATCTCCTTAAATCTTGTTCTATTTCTGTCCGCTACATCTAGAGACATCAGTAGGATAAAGCCATGTTATGCATAGACACAGTAAAATTTCCTGTCTTGCTTGGTGTTGTAAATTTGGTTATACTTTAATTTGTTTAATGTTATGAAGCATCCCATATCACAGCCCTGTTCATACCAAAGGTAAATGGGCTCTGAGCGTGGGAACTTTCTAATAGTGGCTGCTGAAAGTACAGGCTTTTCTGCTGCAGCTGTCAGATCTTGCACAACTTTCCAGTCAGCTTCTCCCTTAAGCCCCTGAATCTGTGATTGTGGCAGAATTTCCTTGCTGTAACCTTCACAGTTTTATCCCTTTGATGAGTGTACATGCTATCCTTAGAGCTGGACCCTGTTTAGCAAACCCACCTGCGTGTACACAGTATTTGCCATTCAGGTCATCCTGGTGACAGTGGGTGGCTGTCCTGTCCTTGCACTGAGGCTCTCCACCTCACCAAACTCTTCAGTTGGAGTCCTTAGAGAACTGTAGATTTTTCCCCAAATTTGTACTTCCGCTGCTCAGGTGCTGGCTTGCAGGTTGTACCTCTCAGGGTAATTGTGCCATGTTTCTTCTACTGTTTCCATTTGAGATACCTAGACTGAAGTAGAAACTGTCTTCCCAGGTAAACTTGCTAGTTATTTCAATCCCACGCTTATTTTTGCGAAATGAAATTGATTTCGAACCTTACTAAACATTATGGTTTAGAAATACATTCTTTTTTCCCCCAATTTAGAGAAATCAGATACTGACTCTCAGTGAAATACTACATCACATTGTATGTTGATTGTTTTGATCGTTATTTGCCCCCTGTAGGAGATGAAGCAATAAGGAATTGTTTCTGTAGGCTGTGTTCAGCTAAGAAGTCATCCTGTGAGCCTTTGTCTGTGAGGATGCTAATTGTGTAAATTATAGGGCTGCCTACCTGCCTGAGCCGAGGTTGCTGCACTCACAGGAAAGGTATGTAGGATCAGCTCTTTGTATGCTGTAGCTCAGAGAAGTGATGGGAATTCGTTTATTGGCATCCTGATGATTTGTAGGACAATGTGGCTTGGAAGGTTAGCTTGAAAAAGAGCTTATCTGCTTTGCTTAGTACTTTTGAGTTGCTTTTGAGATGCCAGTTAGATTTACAGTTATTTGGTTAGATATGAAACTGGCTGCTGTCCAAAGCTACTTTCAAATTAGATGGTTATGCAGTATTGGTGATGGTAGACTTGCATTTAAATCCCTCAGAATGCAGGGGCATGATTATGTTATGAATTATTTATTTCTGTAATAATGTAAAAGGGTGCTTGTAGATTGTGTATGTCCTGAAATTTTAAAAGCATGTGTCAGTACATTGCAGTTAATGCCAAGGCTGTGTATGTTTTAAGGGAAGGGGGTGGGTGGGTAGAAAGCTTACAAAGGCAGATAAGAGCGCCGATACAACTGGGGTCCCACTTTTTTCTCTCATACTACTTGCCTTCATCAAAATACAGCCTGCCTTTCTTTAGTTTCCCAACACCTTTTTCTTTTTTTCCCAATACACAACACACATTGTGTGTGGTGACGTGAAGTTGTGCTCTTCAGAAAGCATCAGATGTACCTCGTGTCAAAAGCAGATGCATGGTAGGAGGTTATATAGCAGTCAGAATGTCCGAGTGTACTGTGATGAGCAAGCCAATGCAAAGGTATTGTGAACATTAAACACTTCAGAAGAGTATTGCCAACAGTGTTTTGTTTTTATAGCAAGGAGAAGACAAAGGAAACATGTTAACCAAATCTTTGGTTAACATAAAATATTCTTTGGAGATGACAAAGGAATGCCTGGAGAGAAAGCAGTGAGCTGTACGTGACTGCTTGTTTCTCTGTAGGGTGGCAGTAGCTTTTGTTACTGTTTTTTGCCTTTAAGGATCACGTACTGACTTTGTTCCATGACACAAACTCTTTGTAGAGGGCTCCTGGATAGACTTAGAAGCTGTCTCCGAAAGAAACATGCAAATGAAATCTTGAGCTGCCTCATTGCTCATTAAGATGAAGTGGGGCATGTTTTGCAATGGAGGCGGTACGTGCCCAGGCTGTAATATTTGTGTAGCTTATTTGAATGTATTGCTTGAGTGGAGAGCTCACTCAGGATGGTTCTGCTTTGGTTAATTCACTCACATATGTAACAATTAATGGGATACGTGATACTTCATCCGTGCTGTTTTAACACTTTAACTTATGTATATTTAAAAGTGAAGGAGAAATAACTCTTTTTCCCATTGGAAAAAATGCAGTATACCTTACAGACAGACGTATAAGATAGTTATCAGGTTTATTGACTTCATTTTACCTATTGTGCTGCTGTATTGCTGTGCTCATTTACTGTTTTGGAACAAAGGTGAAGGAAAGTGATGGTTGGGATCAAGTAGTAACAAGCCAGTGGTAGCCTGGGATTCAGTCTTGTGTGCCCACAGTGCAACCCCTGCTCGACCAGGCCTTTTCATGGTAGATGACAATGGTCAGCAGCAATACTTCTATGGCCATGGGCATGGCTCTGCAGGCTCCTCCTGACAAATATTCAGTGGTTAGATTTATTCCCTGTTGAAAGGGAAGGACCTTACCGTTGCATCCAGCCATCTGTTAAAACAGAAGGAGGTAGTGCATAAAATACACGTGTGATTTTTTTGTTTTGTTTTCCCAAATTGACCCTGATAGGCTGTCTGTCATTCTGTCTGTCTGCATGTAAATGTACAATAAGGGACAGCTACAAATCGCTGGGGAGTTCGTTATCAGTTTCGAACATACTGATGGAAAATAGCTAACACATGGACTAGATGGTCTTGTAGGTCCTTTCCAACCTTGTGATTCTATGATTCTACGACATCAGTGAACTTGTGGCTTTGGTGGTGGTTGTTACTTGGACAGACTTGAACACCTGCTCACTTGAAATGGAAGAGAGACCAGAATTGCTGTCTCCGGTGTGAAATTGGACAAACCTGTGGTTGTTGAGGTAAGCAAGGCCATGAAAACCAAACTCCTTATATTTTGATCGATAACAATTGGTTTACATTAAGCATACAGCCACCTACATTTTAATCTGATGTCTGGAGCACTATGGGCACTTGCTGCTGTGTTTTGGAAAAGATACCTTTCTTACATATTACCAAAACAAAGCCTGAAAAGTCGAACATTCCAGTTTTTCCCGCTGTACTGGAAGTGAGCAACCTGTACGGCTTCGTGTTTTCAGCTGCTTTTTCTTTGCCAGTGCTGCTTGATTTGCTCTTCTGAAAGCTTGATTTCCTCACGAGAGTGCCCAACTCCTCCTTGTGCTTTCTGCTGTGAAATACAGGACATGCTACTTTAAACAGAACATCAACAAATGTTTGGGTGAACAGTTGAGAACTTTAGATGAAATTAAATTTAAAAAAGCTTGTTACAGTAGTGGCTTTCCTGATGTTCCTGTAGGCTCAGCTGAGAGCTGGGCCTTGATGAACTGCGAAACTCATGTTTTATTTTTGTTTGTGATGCTTGTCTGTGCCTTGGCCAAGAATGAAGGCTGTCCCTGACCATCCAGCCAACATTCATTTGTTTTGAATTTTCTACAATCGATGACATCCAAGGTTTCACGAGACAAAAGCTTGGCAGCAGCAATCCCTTCTGCTATTTTTTCCCTGGAAGAGCGGCAACATTTGGCATTAGCTGTGCTGGTGGAGGGCATGTGGTGAACTGCACTCAGGAACTGAGGCACATAAGAGCTGAGGCTCTGCAGATTTGGGGCCGTGTGCTGGGCTCAGGGCTGCCGAGCGGCTTTGCTAAGGGCTTGGGTGAACCCAAGGGGGTTCTGATGGGCTGTATGTTCTGTCATCCCTTTTGTACCAGCGGAAGTTTGTTCATCCCTGCTGTGTCAGACCTCCTGCCTGCTGCTGGGAGCCTCCAACCCAGTCACAGCATTTTGCTTCACGGCGGTTTTCTTCAAGCCGCTGTGGCGATCCCTGCAGTTGGCCCATTTCAAATCGCAGCTCCTGCTTGCCATTTCAAACCCTGCTGGAACAAACTCACTAGTTTCAGGGGTGTTAATACCTAATTTATCCCTTTGAGTTGAAGAACATATTTCTTCTAATCTGAAAGAAAATTCTAATGATTTGGAAAATTGCCTGCTTTCCCTTGGAGGGGGAGAGGGGTGGAAACAGTAGTTACAGGGCTGTGCGCTGCCGTGGCGTTAATAGATTCACCATTTCCTCTTTCTCTCTACTGTATGTGAGGTTGTGACTAATCTGTAGCAGTGTGGGGCCGTAAGATGACTTCCAGAGGGTGATTCATCCTCCAGGCATTCATTTGCTCTCTTTCTCTGCATTTGGCAGACTGCAGGGAATGGTTTGTTCAGGTCTGTAACTGAGCAACAGTGGAATATAGCATGGGTTTGAAAGATGATCCACAAAACCTTAGCAGGGGGGAAATGACATAAATAAATGTTGCCATCCGAATGAATGTAGGAGCCTCCATTTTGGAGAGTAGCTGGGTTTAGGTGTAATAGCTGAGAAATGGGGCTTCTTCCTATTTTCTTCTCATTCCAGCCCTTTCCTTCCTTGTGCCCATCTCATGTTTTTCCTCCACTCCGTTCTCCCCCATTGCCTGCCACACCCCGTGTGGGTGCTGCCCCTACACCCTTTCTAGGATGAGCCCAGGGGACAGCTGGCACCCAGAGCTGTCCCCTGCCCTGCCTTGAAGCGGGCAGGCTCATCTCCGGAGATCAGGAGGAGCAGTGAACTGGAGTCCTGCTCATGTACAGAAAGCTGTGCTCAGCTCTGTGTGCTGAGTGCCTGTCCATGAGCTGAATTGGGAATTTTGACCCTATCCCAGCTGGAACCGAGTGCTGGGCTGGATCCGGCTTCTCCTCAGCCTGTGCCGTATTTGGTGCTGGGATGGGGAGCAGCCGTGCCATATTAGGGCCTTCCCAGCTTGTGCAGAAAGAGCGGCATGTCCTGTGGTGCGCTGCACGGCCCTGTGCTGTGCTGCAGTCCTTTGTCTCTGTGATTTTTGTTGTTACCCTTTAATTGGTGCCGGCGCACAGCCCGTGCCGTAGCACGCTTGCGGAGCGGTGCACGGAGTGCTGTGCTGCGGGCAGTGAGGGGTTGTTGCAGGAAATTCACTGGGAGTCTGTCTGCATGTCCTGCCGCGCAGTGCTGAGCAGCTGGCCATGTCAGTTAGCTCTGGTTTCTAGGCAGGAAAGCGTATTGCCTTGATGGATGGTGGATAACTTCTTTCTCCGATATAGGCACCAACTAAACAGACGTTTGAACTGCCCTCTCACCTGCCCACGCCAGCCAGGTTTTATTGCTTCCTACACACAGAGATTTTGTTGCATTGATTTTTAGTCTCTTTTTGAGGTCAGTGCTCGGGGAAGGATGTTTGTTTGGAGCGTGCCCTGTTATAAGGAGGCGGGATGCACTGCAGCTTCATCCCAGGGTGTTTTCCTGCCAGCATTCCCGCTCAGCTCACTTTGGTGGCACTGCCATGAAGCATTTGTTTGTAATCAAGAACGGGTTAAAACCAAACAGCTGCTGTTTAAAAATCTGGAGACCATTTTTTAACATAAATCACCTCTCTTGACGTGAGGAATGGTGATTGATTTCTTTGTGTCCAGCCCAAATTTTATCTCTCAGGTTTGTAGTCTTGTATATAATATAACATGTCATGTCAATAACAGTGATATAACAAGAGCTGTAACTTTTTCCCTCCTCGAATACTTTTTTTTTTTTTCCATGTGATTCTGTTTTCTCTTCCAACGTCTGTGATTCAATCTTTGCCATTTCCCATTGCGGAAGTCCTTTTCACACACTTGGTGCTGATTTTCATTGTGTCACTCAGCATTGTGGGGATATTCTCTTGCACCTTACAGCTGCGCTGGTAGCACAGGGCTTTAAAAACACAATTTGCATTTTGAATACAGCAACATTTTTAGTGTGACCAAATGTGTAAGAAAATGCAAACCACCTTCTGTCCACCTTCTGAAGCATCAGTGCTTTAAGAAGGCTTTGACCTGGCCTTGTCCTCCAGAAAATACCCTGGTTTTCTTTTCTCCCAATGACAATGGAGTGATAAGCTTTGTAATCTTAAATAAATCTGAGCGCTCTGGCCTTTGCCAGCCAGCTTTCTGCTCCTTCCTAACAATATGGATGGTCGTTCTAAAATCTGAATGGCTGCTTGGCTTCTGAGATGAATGAGGTCCTGTCTTGTAAAAATCTGTCTCCTGTACATAACAAGTAAGTCTGGTGACAAAGTGGGATCTTTAGCATACTCTATAGCCACCTTAAATTGACATCTAACATCTAAATAGTGCAAATGAATTAACTTCAGATGTGTGAAAAGCAGAATGTTTTGTTAAATTCGATATCCCTTTGCTAAGCCAGGTTTATTTAGCATGGCTTGTGTTTGTGTGGAGCTTTTTTTTTCTGTTGGGGAAAAAGTTAAGATAAAGAAGATTGTGGCTTGGATTATTACACTGCATTTATTTTTAGTTTTGTGATACAATTTCTTTCCATCTGTATTTTGAATAAGAATTTTATTTTGAATCCAAACTTCTTGGATTGTTGTATCATTGATTCAATCCATAATCACTTTGGCAAACATTGCTGTTTTTTTTTTTTTTTCCAGTCTGCTTGTGCTAGGATATAATGGTTGTTTCCCTCCTGGCATTTCTGCAATGGGAGCTGATTCAAATGGGCACGAAGGCACTCATCTCTCCCCTCATGTCAATTGCAAAGATCACAATGAGCTAGTGAGAGCAGAATTGTAATGCATTTTTTCTAATTATTAGTAAGATTTCTCCAACATCTGGTTATTCAGTTGTGACAAGATCCTCTGGGACCTCAGTGAGAATAGGGACCATTCCAGCAGGACTGACTCACAGGTGAGTTAAGAAAGCACTGCCAGAAAAGCTGTCTGAAGCAAGAGGGAATTATTAGCACACGGAAGACATCTTTTCTGCCACGTGCTGGGCTTGTACTGGATGTGCAGAGCAGGTCTGTGCCCTTACTTGTGTAGGAAACCCGTTGAGGAAAGAGACAACTCCTGGTGTAGTCTTGGAAACAGTTTTCCTTAGGCAAAGTCTTGTCTTTCTGTGCTGAATATATACTGGTAGTATTGCCAGAGTTAAATGCCAAAATACCAGGAATTGTGCCTATTAAGTAAAAAAAAAATATATATATATATATGTGCCTATAGTCTTTGGAGCTCAGAGTAGAGGCAGAAGTGAAGAATTTGCTTGGTTTGTTTCTCTGTGCAGCCACAAAGGCTAGAAACTCCCTGAGCTGCCCCAGCATTTTCTCTTTTTATCTGGAATAGGAAAAATTCCACGACTCCAGTAGCTGTGTTATAAGTGCCAGATAGTTTAAAACCTCTGATACTCCTAATATAGTTCTGTGTTTGCATGTATGAAGTGTTAACTGTGCATCTAACCTTGTACAGATGTTTCTAATCTTAAACCCCTAACATAAACAAATGTGTACGCAACGTCGTGCCTTCAAATCTGTAGCTGGTTTGAGTTTAATGCTTGTGCTTTCAAAGAGCCTTTGTTGGAACGTTTCTGAAAACAGCAAAAAAATATAGGCTGTGTTGTAGTCTAATTACTTTCAACATGGGAGACTTAATGGCAATGCAGAAGGCACTGCAATCTAACGACCAGGATGGCGGTGACCTCTCTGCCCTGGCAGTGGGGAAATGATGTGCGAGCGTTTCCTTGGAGTTGTGCCTTGGTGTTTGGTGGGAGGGCAGCATGGAAGCATGGAAGCTCAGTGAGACACCCTCAGGAATACTTGGATTTTGTTCTGCCATTGCAGCATCAGATTTTTGTCTTGTTTTTCTCCCTCTTTTATTTTAAATGGGTTGGGAATGTTTTAATGGGCAGGAAGTGGGAATGGCTGTTCTGAGAACACAGCTGTTTTAAATAAATTTAAACCAGTGGAAGAGTGTTGAACTCTCTCCTTTTGAAACAGCCAAAAGCCTCCTGGCACAGGAGTAGGTTGTTTGCTTTTTGAAACAGCAGACTTCATTTTTAAACCGTCCTCTTGCATCTTCAGTTTACAGCATCACAAGTTTCCTTACTGTGTCAATGAGTCTTAAAAATGTTTTCCTCATTAAATTTGCAAGAAAATAAGCCGAAGGGAAGGGATTTTAGATTTTATGCTTTACTGCTGGAGTTTAATCTTGGATTAAAATTCATTCCTTCTTTAATTCTGTTTAGAGATTGAATTCCTAATTCTTTTCACCCTCGTGAGAAAGGAAATGCACCCTGAAATTCTAAGAATCTGTTTCCAAGCCAAACTTAGCATACTTCATTCTTGATAAAACAGCCTTAAATACAGTCCTCAAGATGAGCACCTTCTCTGCTATTTGCAGTACAGTGCAGGGCTTTAAACACCAAACTGATAGACCTGGCTAAAATAACACGATTTGTTGTGTTAAGGCCTCAATTTGAACATATCAGACCTAATCATCGTGAATACAAATTTCCCCACAGCACACAAGTAGCACAACGCAGATTTTTGTTTTATGTGGGAAGTTCATAAAGAATAGATGTATCTTGAGTGCCTGTGTGTATGAAAGAGCCGTGCTCTTACTTGGCTTGGAACAGAGAAGGGGTGATCTGAGCTGCACGCTGTATGGGTGGCAGGCAGCTCTGTCCCAGCTCCTCACTCCCACCCGTAACAAGGAGAAACTGCAGTTGCTTGTTTTAAGGCTTCAGCCAGCTCCAGCCGCCTTCATCTTAGGTCATCTGTTCCTTCCTAAGCTCATGGGAGTTTGGATTTGTTTTTTATTATTGTTGATTGTGAAATCACTGAAGTTGGAGAGCAGAGTACTTTATATAACCTTTAGAAAGTTTCCCCTTGCTTTTCTCATCAAGGATTTGTACAGAAAGATCTTCAAAAGTGAAAGTGTAGAATAAAATATGAAATACTGGGAGGTTTATTTGAAATTCAGTGTTACTACTCTTGTACAAACCTGTCTTATCTTTCTTAAAAGTTTAGGACTTGCTTTCATCTGTGTGTGTAGATCATTTTTTGGTGTGTGTGCCTGTGTGTGTGCTTATATTCCTGCTTCTCTCTGGAACAGGAGAACCCAAACACACACACACACACACATGAAAAAAAACAATTACTGTAATGTCTATATTTACTGTGCTAACATTGCGGTGATGCCACATGCAGAAGCATGTACATCACTGGCTTAGAAAATGCTGAGCCATGTCCCAGGCTGCTCTGAGGCACAGCACTAGCAGGAAGGTGTTCTGCCCAAGGGTAAGTCGCATCCAAACTGTGGAGCTCTTCCATTTCTCCTTTGTGGAGCCAGGAGTTGGACTCAGTGATGCTTATGTGTCCCTTCCAACTCAGGGCATCCTTTGATTCCATTGTCTTGCAACTCTCCCTACCTGCATGGTACACATGGATGTTTATCTGTACAAGACAGCCTCGGTTTGTCACTGGTGGGGAGATGACAGTGACCTTGCAGCAGATTAACTACTCAATGTTTGTGGATGCTTTTCTTGATCAAATGGTGGTTTGTCTGGGGTGACTCATTCTGGGTGCTGTGATGTGCTGGGTGCTGTACACACATGACAGTGGAGGGATATTCCATTGGGTAACTGCTGTACAGCAGCATTTAGGTGGCTGAAGCTGCAGCAAGCATGTAGTACTTCCAGTGTGAGAGAATATGCAAGATTTACCTCACAGTGGTGTCAAGCTCGGGATATATGGCCCAGCAGTAATCTTTGATAGGACCGTGCACATGGGTGCGACTCTTCTTGGCTCTTGTGGTCTGAGGGTTTTGAGCATGACATCTGCTAGCTCCCACCTACAGCTTTGTGAGCGGCTTTGTTTCAGCTACGTTGGTTTCAGACACAACAGGCAAAATATAAGGCAGCTATTTTTGTTGTTTCTTTTCTTGAAAGACAGTTAGTACCTTTTCTGAATGAGTGCAGCCAATGTTCTTTATTGTGAGTCCACTTCAGGAAGTTATTTAAAGGGGGACTGAAGCCAAAATATCCAAACTAATCCCTGGGAAATGAGTTGGCTTGCACTTAAATGGCTAAATTAGAATGGTGGTCGGGGAGTGGGGGTGTACAAAACTTTCCCCCCTCCTCCCTAGCCTGGTTAGAATGGAGTCTTGTTCTAAGATCCTTCAGTAATCGCAGAAATATTTTAAGAGCACATTTGAGTCACTTGGAACAATTCCAGCTGCGGAGTTGTTTAGCTCAGCCTCTAGTGTATTTGTGTTGCTACAGAACAGTCTATAAAAATTAAAGACTGAAGCGTAGTGCATACATAATTAACCACAAGCATAACATGCCATGCTTAACTTATTTTCTAATTTTCTTTTCTTTGCTTAGAGGTGGTGATGGAGTCTCCATCTTTGGAGCATTTGAAGCTGAACTGGACAGTGTCCTCTGCAACCTGCTGTTGTTGGCTATGCTGTAAGCTGAGGTTGGAATAGATGATCTCTAGACTTCCCTTCCAGACACAACTATTCTGTGATTCTGTTATTCTGCTTCTCTTACTACTTTTTTCTTTGTTTGTTTTACATATTATGCTTAATAATATGTCCCATAGTTTGGAATGCAGTTCTGAAAACTGAATTCATTTTCATGATTCCCCTCCTCCTTTTTATTTTTAGGCAGTGCTGAAGGATTAAGTAGCTGAACCTAGATTTTAGCAAATGGAGCATGTGAGCTATGTTAGTTGTTCGACTGGGTTTTGAGAGGACTGAAGGAATGCTGGCTGCTGTGACACTTGCAGCATTACCTCGTTGGAAAGGAATGCAGAGATGGGTCGTCTTCTGTCAGTGTCTGGCCTTTAACAGGCTTTGTGTGTTTATTCCCACACTTTTTTTCCCCTCTTTCTTCAGCAATCCTACTAATTACTCTTATTTTCAGCAGTTTTGAAGTCCATATCTCATGTGTATTCTCTATTGTTTTACTCTCTTCCCTTGTATGCTGCTGGTTAAGTCCTTGGATGAGTTGAATGAGTTACGGTCACCCTTAATAAGAGTTTGGTAACTTCTGTGGAGTAGGAGAAAATGTATTTTGCTATTGTGTTCCTGGGTTTATTCTGACCATATGCAATCATATGTTCTTGTCCTCATGGGTCCCCAGTGGAGGAGAGCACAGTGGTGGCTTGGAGAGAAAATGTGTACCCAGGACTGTCCATGTCAGGCTTGAAGTATGAACCTTGGCTTGTGATTCCTCCTTTCAGAGTTTTTAGGAAGGTAAGAGTGCCTCTAAGGAATGAAGTGTAAGCTGTGTATCAGAACTGCTAGGGCAGAAGACTTGAACATAAGCATGCCATGGCAATTTAGAGGAAATCTTTGCTTGTTAAGGTGTTCTATGTTCTATCCATGGATACATGCTGGGGTCAATAGATGACAGTTTTCCAGGCAGTTTCATGATTGAGACACCTACTACAGGACTTGCTAATAGATCAAGCTGGTCATAGCCTTTCTATGGAAGGAAGTCAGGAAATCTGTAAAGATTCCTACTTGTTTGACTTGGGAAAAAATACAGACCAAAGGACAAGAGTACGATAAGATATGTAATGGTAGGAGAGAGCTGCTAATAGCTACAGGTACATCTGCATTGAATGAAAGCTGTTTGGATTTACATTAGCTACTGCACTGGTTTGTAGCTGGTAGTTCTAATCTGACCTGTATGGCTGTCTGCCCTAAAATATAAGTGAGTTATTGGGACTGAAGCAAAAGGACCTCTTTAGCGTGACATAAAGCCTGTTAACATCAAAATTGGTCTGATGTTCCCTCTGACCTTCCCATTGTTACCCTTTGCAGTGAACATAGTAAGGCATTCATTCCTCTCATACCCATGGCATGTGGGACTGCAGCTGGGGAACGTCTCTGGTGACTCGTCTGGGGAGGCTTTCAGGGCCAGCAGAGCCCCTGTGGGGCAACTGTTTGGCTTTAAGGTTTTTACTCTGAGAATTGAGAGCCAGCCTCAAAGACTGTTTATCAGCCCTGCTGTCTGCTGTGCCTCGTCCTCATCGAGGAGCTGTGTGTATCCTTACTGTCAGAACAGGCTTGTCCTGTATTTACTCTCAATAGGCCCGAAATAGTATGAAGGTTAACACTGTATCTCTATGTGTGCTTCATAAGGAATGTATTTTCTTGTCCTGGTGCCATTGTGACAGGGTCATCTCCATAGAAAATGATGAATTTGGTGGAAATTTTTCTCTTGCCCTGGTTTTCTTTATTTGTTACATAGTACCAGGCTGTGTTAGTCATGTGTTAGCTTTGTGCTGCTGCATACAGAATTGGGCTTTGTATGAAGAATGTGCCGTTAATCTTTGATAGGCACTGACATACAAGGAAGTACAGCCTCCACAAGATGTGGAGCTTGTCCTGATCTGAGCTTTGTTCCATTCTATGTTAGCTCAGTAAGGCTCTAACGCCATCTTTTACTTCTAAGAGATGGCTGGAGCTGTCAAGTACAGGCCAGTGTTTGGAGTCTGTGTGCACGTGGGCGTTCTCCAGTGTACAGAATTGGATTAACTCTTCCTATTGTAAAATCAGTTTTGATTCTGCCTTAGGAACCTGGTGTTGCAGCAGAGTGCAATTACAGTGGATTCCCATTAGACTTACTGATCTAGTGATCTGAAATTCCCAGAGTGCAGAAAGCCATAATAATGGAAAAGCTACATTTGAGGAGTAATATCTTTGGGGACAGCTAGAATACCCATTACTCCCTTTCTTGACCTCTTTGTCTTGGAGATCTTTGCCTGAAACCAGTTTTCATTTCTAATGCAGCAAATAGAACATTCCTTTTCAACTTACAGCTATGTATGTGAAATAAGCTCTTGGATGGATAGGCAGAGAATTCTTCCTTGTAGTCTTAAAAAATAAGACTGATCTGCCTCAGTGTGTCACTGGGGGCAAAATAAGGCTCTCTGCTTCTCTTGATACTGTGTCTAGATGGTAATTTGTTTTTGAATTAATTGTGCTTAACATATTGGTCCTGTAAAGACTTACCTGCTGTTGCGTTTCAGAATAAAGAGCAGAGCAGCAGTGGCAGTGAATGCACAGAAGAGTAATAATAATGGGGTAAGCAGCATGCTATTTATTTATTGTGCCCTTAGGAAGAGCTGTGTGTTTCCTTCTGAGAAATGGAAAGAGAAACCAAAAGGACCAAAAGCAGTGGCTGAAGAACAATAGCTTTAAATCTTTCTTTGGTCCTGACGTGCTCTTTATTATCAACTCTTGCTTGCTTGCCTAAAATTGGGAAAGTATTCTTTAGAATAAATGCACCTTTATGTGACCAGAGTAGGGCACATGTGAACAGAGATGTGCTGCAACAAAACATGAAGCTGAACACAGAGGTGTAGCTTAATGCACTGTTGGCCCTGTAAACATCTCAGTGTCTTTTGTGTCTATGGTGTGGGGCTGCATTAAATATGTATGGAATATCTGGGGTCTGGTTTCCTTCCAGGCTCGCTCTCCATCTGCACATAACACATCTCTTAGCACATTATATCTTAAATGCTGTTAGATACTTTCATTCAACTGTTGGCAGCAATTTGGCATCCAGGCCATTGCACCAGAGTGTAAGGAACTGCTTCTCGTTCATGATAGAGTGATGAACTTTATCAGCATGCCAGGAATGTGGTACTTTGCAGTGGTGTGTTCAGCTAGATAATATTACACAAGTACTCAGAATATGGAACTGCAAAATCTCCCTCATTTAAAAACAAACAAAAAAACCCACCAACAACAAGAATTAAGTAAGTCAAAATCCCAGTTGTTCTTGTAAGGTATCATTTTTAGGTATTTTGAGGGCTCAGTGCAATGCCAAGCTACTTTCTGTTTAAAGGAAATTAATTCTTTAGGGAAGAATGCTGTGTGTAAATGACAGTTTTTCAAGTTGGATACTGTTTTCAAATAACCCAGGATATTTCAAACCTATGTGTTTATTTTCTGAAACTTGAGTTTGGTCATCCGTTTGCTCTTCTGCAGCATCTGCCGCAGCTGAAAGAAGGTCAGAAATGGTCTGCTTGTGCATGTTAGAACTATACTTGCCTAGTTTCATGTGCTGCTGAGTTTCAGGTTGCATTGTTTCTTGTCCCAGCTAGGGTGATTTCCCTGTCCTATGTGAAGAGTTAAGTCCTGAATACATTTGGTTAATGTGTGATATTCTTAAGGACTGTTATTGCAGGTCTCCTGGAGGCTATGCTTTTTAATCTTTACCTTGGAGACTGGCACAAGCTGAGCTGTTAAAAGCAATTACCACACAAAGAGGGTAAGGACTGCTGACTGCCAGTTTGTACCTGAAGGCAGGTGTGCAGTCGTAGCCAGTGGCTCTTGTCTTTTCTTCTGACTCCTGTTCCTTCAGATCCTTGATGTTGTTCCTTCAGATCCTTGATGTTGTTCCTTCGGATCCTTGATGTTGTTCCTCTCCACAGCTTGTGGTGTGTTCTCTCCTCAGCTGGGTTGCAGTCTCTACCATGCTGCTTCCATTGATCTACCAGGTGCTGCAGTTACTCTGTCTCAGTGTCTTGACTTCTCTCTCTTATTTTTCCCAGTGGACACACGTGCTTTGCCTCTTCAGAAGATTTGCTTTCTCCTTTGATGCTTGTAGTTCCTGTGGCTCCTCAGCAGCTCTTCCAGACCAGCTCTCTTCTCCAGCCTTCTTGCTTACCAGCCTTTCTCTGGTTCCCAGCACGTTCTGGTGGTTCAGGCCTTGGCATCGCCTTTCAGCTCTGAGGTTGCCAGGGATGGTGGGCTGAGAGAGGGGGGGAGGGGAGGAAGGCTGAGCCTTGTCTTAAAGCCTTGTTTGCACACAGAAATTACTGCTTTTCATTGATCTTTTAAAAAAACAAAAATGGGTTGAATTAAACTCTGCAATAGGCTCTGGGATGCCTTATGCCAGCCTAAACTGGGGTTGTTCCAGTTCATTGTTTGAGCACAGATGTAAGCCTGGCCCCTCTGCTGCAGCAAAATCTGCTTGAGCAAGATCTAAATTTTCCTGGAGCCTGTTCTGGAAGAGAGCTAGATTTGTTCCAATTTAGGTGGTATTTGTAACAGGCTCCTGAGTGGCTCTGAGCTACTGGATCTTGGCAGAGATCTGGCAGTCCTGCACCTCTAACATGCTGTGCAGCTGCCTAAAAACTTGGCCTGAAGCATGGTGTTCACTTCTATATCCAGGGAATAGCATGAAGAGCTGGTTCCTGCATACCTGTTGAGGCTGACACCAAGGTGGAAGAAATAAGCATCTCCTACATGTGATCTCTTCCTGACTAATAAGAGCTATGCAATGAGCCAGCGCTGGTCTCAGCCTTCAGATTTCTTTACATCTGAGCCCCTTGCAGGGCCGTGGCTCCTCCCTGTGCATTGTAGCAGCTTCTCGGCCCCTCACCACCACAGGCTCTTCCTGATTTGCACGCTGATGAATGCAAGGTTTGTGTCTTTCCTCGGCCTCTGCTGACCGTGGAGCAGGCGGCAGCTGCAGGGGGACATGGCAGCATGGCTGCTTCCACCTCACTGCCACTGCGCACCCAAAGCACTGCGGGATCAGGGCTTTTCATGGCTGCCCATGGCTGCCAACTCCTATTGTAATTGAAGGGTAATCTTTTCTAAATGGTGCTAAATTAAGGCTAAATCCCTCCCTCATGCCTCATAAGAGGATGAATCCCCGGTTTTCTAAAAACAGCTTATTGTTTGGGCCACTGTCCAACCGCAGTGTAACAATGGGCTGGGTGCTTTGTCCACTGAGAGAGCTCACAAACTCATCTGTCTGTCGAAGTCCTACTCAGAAATCTCCTATGAAGCACAGGGAGAGGTAATTGAATTGTTTACAAACTCCTTGTCAGGCTCTCAGTTTGAAACTTGGAAGAAGTTTTGCTCACTGGAGTCCATTATCTGTGCTCCCTTTGTGGGATGTCTGGGAAAAGACTTTTCCTGCAATTGTGTGCATACCATAAACATATGGTGAAGAAAACAGTCCTGGCAGCATGGTTGGATTTTTCCGTTTGTTTTAAATCAGGACAACTGCATCAAACAGTCGCTTAAATGACTGATACTTGACATAACACAGCCACTACGACATAAAGCGGTGGGCAGGGGGGTTAACTTTTGACCTCGCTTTTGGGATTACTGATCTGGATTAATAAACATGATATGCAACTGATTTCACCCTCAGGGAAGGAGGAGGCTGCCTTCTGATCACGGGCTAACACTAGGCTTTTATGTGTCTCTTTAGGCAAAGGGTTTTGTCAGTAGTGCAAGTTTGCGTGTAAATGTGTGGTTTTGCTTTTAAAAGGTTTAGAGAGAAGCAAATGCAATTGAATAGTAGGGAGGGGAGAGTGCAAGAATGATGGCACAAATTGGTGCCCAACTCCATCACTGAATGTGCTCTTGTAAAGGAAAAAAAAAAAAGTCTGGAAGCTTTTATTTCTTGTTTTAAGACAGAAATTCCTTAGGGGAAAAAAAATCATCGGGAGAATTCCAACAGTAGGAAATAAAGTTCTGTAATATTCTGCAGTACCACATGAAGGATATTTTTCTGCTGTCTGTTTATGACTAGATGTACAAATCTCTGTAATACTGCTATAAATATCAAATCTGTATTTTGGCTCTGTGTGTATGTAGAAGTTCCATGAGCAGGTAACTCCTTACATAGTTGAGCCTTACCAGCATTTAGGACTGGTTCTGGTTGGGATGGTGGCAGATGGGTTCAAATGTGTCATCCCTTCATGCAGCTAAGCCTTTATAGAGATGTCGGGATGATGATTAATGGCTACAAATCCTCTGTTATATTCTGTCTAAAAGTGAGTTCAGAACTTCAGTTAAAAAAAGTTCTGACTGAATTAAACTACAATAAGTTTTCAGTTAGCAGCGTCCATCTGTAGCAAGTATTTGAAAAGCAAACTGTGCCCACATGGATAGCCTCTGGCTGAAGATATGTTAAAAATCTTTCAGCAGACATTCCTTGTCTTGAAAAACAAGAACACCAGCCCAACTGAGAGAGCTGGCTGACAGTACTGAGAAGTGGCCTTTGGATTGGTCCTTGCAACAGTTAAAATCTGTTTTCTAACATGTCCGTAACCCAAAATAAAGTTGTACACGTTTTTAGAAGTTGATAATGACATTTGCTTCTTTTTAGTGGGTATGGAAGTCAGTGAGAGCACTACTTGGGAATGTAAACATCCCTCCATGCTTCCTGCTGCTCCGCTCTGCAGCCCTGCAGTCTCCTGTCCGCTGAAATCGGGGTCTGATGAGCTCAGACCACAAGAAACTGAAATTAGATTCGCTCAGAGGAAGGAAAATGCTCCCTTCTTATTTTTAAACAATATTTCACCACTCTTTCTTTACCGCAGTTTAAAAAGAGAGAGTATGAGTGTAGCCCTTTCCGCTTTTATTGGAGTTTTTGTGTATACATTTCTGGCTTATACTGTTTAGCAAGTAACTTGGGATCTGCTGTTTGTGGTCAGGATTTTTTACTTATCACCTTGGCTGTGCTTCCTTTCTGCCATGCAAACCACAGAGTCAGACTTGATCCCCTTCTTTTCCATGCAGGGCTGGTTTTGGTTGTTGTTTCATTCAGTTTAATGTGTGTAAATCCAGCACCTCTGTTGCCTCTTGAATTCTTTAGTACCAATGTCATTTCAGGTTTCAGAGCTGGGCTTAGGATTTCCAAGGCAGATGTTGTCAAAACACTCTTCTGGAACTTGCTGTAGTGATCTATGTGTTTATTTCTAAGCAGAGTTAAATTGCTCTTTGCACGTATCGTATGTCTTCTGAACAGTTTTTGAAGGGTTTGGCAATTCCAGCTTTTTGTCTGTTGTCATTCAAGTCATTTGCTTCAAATAGTGACGGTCAGTCTTTAGATGTGCACAGTCACAGACTGCCAAGGTGTGGTCTGAAGGAAAGCTGTTTTGATGCTGCTGTTGCTTGCTGCTGAATCACCAAGAAGGGCATGCTTCAGGCTCTCTTCCTGAAAAGGTTTTGTTCTGTTTTTAAATAACTGTTCCTCTTAATTTTTTTTTTCTTTTTTTTTTTCCCTAAAGTCAGAAATAGGCCACATTAACCAATCATCTTTGGGTTTCTCACATTACTTCCAGTCTGCATGTATGCTGATTGCAGATGTTGGGCCTTGCTGTGGTACAATGGCTCTGCAAGGAGCCTCTGGTTTCTCTTAGCAGGTCTGCCTTGCAAGTCATGAGACTCATTTACATCCTCATATCTGGGCAAAGTTTAGATTTGTTGTGATGGAACTCAGACACTTCTGCATGAACACTCTGTATTTGAAATGGCAGTTTTTGCAAATCGTGAAGTACCTGAGCAGGTTTCAGTTTCCTTAGGGCAGCAGATGCTCTCAGGTGGAAGCTTAGACTGTGCCTCACTTGTTATAAGAGAGGTTTACCATTCACTCCTCTTCCCTTTCTTCCACAATCTGTTGAAGCCAGGCTGTAATTCTGGGCATTCACATGTGTGACTGGAGCACGTGAATACACGTCTGTCCTTAAATCACATTCTCATGGCTAGCTGCTGTCAGCTTTGAGCAATGGAAGTGGCACTGTTTTGCCAAGAGTGGAAACAGCGATGTCATCCTTTCCAATCCCAGTGGCATTTGTTTGACATAGAAGCCCATCAAATGGAAGATGTGCTCAATCTTAGAAGCATGATCTGGCGTTTACTTGCATGAGTACAAACCTCTGCAATGTGTCCTGTGTTGAGTTGCTTCCTTATTGAGAAAATACGGTGAGTAAATTTTGGGACTTGAACTTGTAAGTGCATGAACAGTGCTGACTCCATGGTGTGACAGTGCTCTGTCTTTTATTTAAAAACAAATATGGAAACTTGAAGTCACTGAGAAGATGGATTTTTTCCAATGACATATTGCATGTGAAGGGTGAAGAACCTAAAAAAACGTAATTCTGCTATGTTACCTTCTCTTATTTGGTTGAGAAATAGAGCAGTTGTTCTGAGAAATGGGATCTGTTTTTTCTTATCAGTTTTAGTTACGGCATTCAGTGCAGTTTGAGCATTGACCATTATTTCCAGCCAAAGTGTACGAAATCAATTCTGATTTTTGCTCTTTGTATTTATGGAACTGAACCTGAGTGAGATGTGCCATCTTCTGCAAATATGGAGATCCAAAAAGTGGCTGCCAGGAATAATTAATTGTAGCACTGGTCCACTTTGCACTATTTCATTCCTCCTATAATCAAGACTGTGTGGCTTCTGTCATGGAATTTCAGTGAGTTAATTGCTTTTAAATCCTTTTTCTTGTCTCCATCTAACTTGTCTATCTTTTTTTTTTTTTTTTTCTACTTACTAATAGATGCTTAAGACTGCAGGACTGGTGTGGAAAGGCTTTGTGTCTTTATGATTGCGGTTGCAGGAGGTGATTTCTGCTGCAGTTATGTTCATAAATAGGAATGCAATACCAACTAATAAAATCTTCCTTTTTGTGCATGCTGCACCTGTCTGTGCATTGTTGTGTTTTGCAGTCTAGCTTATAGCTGACTGCTCACCTGTGTTATTCCTACTCTGTTTCTTTCCAGCAACCATTCCCTTGTAGCTCAGGCAGGATACATAAGATAACAATGAGCTGTAATTCTTTAAAGTAATCCATCTGGGTCCATGCCATTTTGTTGTACTGTCAGACAGAAGTGGAGAGGCTGTCTTCTGGGCTATATTTGGCTGCTGATCTCATTGTGGTCAGCACAGACTCCCGTCCCAGGCTTCCTGCGTGCGGAGCACAGGCTGGACATTGTTTGTGGCAGATGACTTCATATTGCTTCAGCTTTGCTTCTGCTGCCAGCTTTGTGCTAGCGAAGGTTCCTTTGCGTTTCCAATGGCAAAGTTTTTGTGCGTGCGTGTGTTAGAATAAAGCTTTGTCAGGAAGAGCTGTGCATGTTAGGCATAACAGATGCATTGAGCATTCCCAAGGCCATGCAAAATGCGGAGTTAAATAAAGAAAAATCATTGGCCAATAACCTCAAGGTTCTCTAAAGCAACATTTGGAGTTATTTGGAGACTCCTAATGTATGCTCAGTGTTTTAAACACAGGTAGAAGAGTGGTGAACACTAAAGAATGAATACTTCTAATGGAGATCTGTAGTTCATAGCCCCAGGACTCTGCCTTTGCAGCCTGCAAGTGGTAGCTTTTCATAAAATATTCATGAAGTTTATTGAAATCACTAAGAGCTGAAGAATGAAGAACATATTTAATGAATTTTGGTTTTTAGGACTGACCATGGGGGAAAAAAAAAAAAAAAGCATTTATATCGAGTGAAGCTTCCTGAGTGTATTTAAGTTGTTTTACTGAAACTAGCAATGGCCCAAAGAAGTGGCAACAAGTCACTGCCAGCAGGGCACATTTGCAAATCTGGGACGGATTTCAGAAATGCTGAGTACTTGTTTATTTCTATGATACAAATGGAATTTGCCTGTATTTCATGTGCCTGGCACCAGGTATCTTTTCTGATTGTTTACTCTATGCTTATGTTTATTGGTCTAAATCTTGAGCATCTTCCACTTACATTTCTGTAAATGAAAACAGAACATAAGCCCTCGATGCAAAACTTAATGCAGATAGTGGGAACAAGTTTTTAAGTTGTGTTTTTGGGCGGGCAATTATTGCTGAGTTGACAAGAATGGAGTTCGTCAATAGTTAACTACAAAGGCTTTTAAAGAGCTCCAGAGACATTCTGGAGTTACTCTGTAAACAGAGGAAAAATGCCTTTCTCTCATAGTGTGGCACAGCTGGTTAATGTGTGGCTTCAACATCCATTAAGCCTTCACAAAAATGGAAGCAGACTAGCCATGCTTTTAAAATGACATCAACTTTTGTTTGCAGAAGTTAAGGTGGTTAATGTTATGGATGCCTTTTGTTTTGGCTTCATGTTGAATTTAGTATTGCCTTTCGATGCCCTGACATGTCAAAGTGCTGAAGCCTTGATGGTAGGGAAATAAGAGTGGACTTGTGTTAATGCTGGTAAAAGCCGTATGTTAATATCTTCTATTCTGCAGAATCCTAGAGAACTGCAGTTGTTTGTAATAACTCAAGAACCAAATGCCAGTCAGCCGAGCCCAGTGGTATAAGGTGTGGTTGTGTCTCACTGTGTGACACCAGAATTGAGTAACCTCCTCAGTCAGTGCGGAGTGTTGGATCTTTATCGGGGCTTCCTCCTGAATGACAGTTTGAGGTCTGCACACAGCGTGGGTGGGTGGCTGGTGATCGTTCCATACGGAGCAGTAATGTGTCACAGGATGACTGGGCTGAGGTGCAGTCTCCTTGGGTACCTGGAACAGAGCTTGGAGCAGCTGTGCGTGGAGGGGCTGCAGTGTATGTTGCGTGCAGTGTGTCTGTGCTACAGCGTCTTAGCAAAATCTCGCGCTCTTTCTGTCTCCATACGTTACTTTGGCAGGCGTTCTGAGCTTCCATCTGCAGTGAGTGCTGTGGCAGCGGCTGTGCAAAGATAGCAGCCGTGCATTTGGGATGTCAGTGAGGCTGCTGCTTCCTCCCCGCCTGCATGGCTGCCTGGCAGGACGGAGCTGCAAAGGAAGCCTTCGCTTCCTGTTTGCTTGTGTTTGTGAGTAATGCACTGGAGCTTTGCTTCCTTCTGAACTTTGTAGTTCCTCTTTCCTAATTCTCCTGTTTGCTCTGTGCAGACTAAAATACATACATACCCTCTCGTTTTAATTACGGAGAAAGGTGGTTGTTTCTGGCACTGCTATCAGTAGCAGCTAGATATCGGAGTGCTGTGTCAGCGCCCTGGCAGCCATCCCTGCAGCTGCAGGAGCACGGGGTGAGCTGAGCGCTTTGGATGAGTGGTGCACACCATTGACCAGGCTGTGTGTGCCATCTCCATCGTGCAATTGCTCTCTACTGCCTGATGATGGAAATTGTGTTAGAAAGAAGCTTTTTGTTTGTTTTTCTGCCTTCCTTTCCTTCTTTCTTTTTAATTCAAGACTTCAAATAAAGGCCTTAATGTGCTGGTGTCTCCCTTTTTTATTTTCAAACAATACACAGCCATAACGGGCAGTGGAAACTGAGTATGCTGGCACTCAGTGTGAAGCCTGTAGGTGGGCTGCAAGCAAAAATTGTGCAGTGCAGAGAAGAGACTCACAGCATGTCTGCTTTAATTAATACACTAGCTGGGCACTAAAGATCTTGTCATTGGTAGGTGGATGAAGTTCAGTAGGCCTTTGTCAGATTCAAAGTAGAAACTTGTAATTCAGATGTAAGCAGTTTTTCATAAAAAGACCACTAAAATAGAGAATCCACCTTTGTAGTGTAACAGTAGCTGCTAAATGTAGATCTGAATATACGCCTTGAGCTGTTTTCTGTGTCAGAATGATTGAAGACCGCTGAAAAGCTGTGCAGTAAGTTAGCTTTTTATAAAGCTCTTTGTATGTAAGGTAAATGGGCAGCCGAGTTCACAAGAGCACAGGTAATTTTAACATTTGCTCTTACTATAGCTAGTGGTCTCTGTTCTGCTACTTTGGTGATGAAAAATGTGCCTAAAAAGCATGCCTAGGTATTTTATGTAATTCATCTCAGACTTTCTTCCCCTTCCCCTCCCTCAAAGCACTTCATGGTTCATTCTGGTGCTGACAGCTCACAGATACCTGTTTGTGTCACCTTGTGGGCCAGGGTTTGTTCACCAAGGCAGCTCTTACTGCCACATCAGAGGAAGCCACCAGCCAATTCAGCACGCAGCAGGGTAACATGCTTTACATTATATATGCTTTGCAGGATGCGATTGACTTCCTCTTCTTGTGTCTTGAGTGGGTGGTGCCCCTTCAGCAGGAAAGCACTGTTTAGTCAGGAGGATCTCATGCGATGAGATCCTAGTTCACATTAACTGCAGTTATTGTGTTGGATCTTTGTGTGTGCGTGTATGTGTGTATGATTGTATGTATAAACCTTGGTACTGAAGGGAGCGGAGCAAGGCTTTAGCTCTGAACTCAGTGCATGTGGATAGTACTTGGGTTACCAATAATTAAAGAGTGAGTGGAAGCTGCATCTTCTCATCTTCAAATGCCCAAACCTGCTCCCTGTTAAAACAATAGTCTTATGACTTCTCTAATTGCGAGTGCTGGGTTGGGGCAGAGGAGGTGAGAGGTCCAGTTTGACATCTTGGAACAGGGTGCTGAGCTGAGAAGCAGTTCCCTCTGTGCCGACTTGGATTCTTCATTGACCTCATAGCGCTCTGCAATTAAGCACTGGTTATGTAAGCAGGTTGTGTTCATACTTAATAATCTTTCTAGTGTGAGAGTGAGATCTTATTGTTATATAAATCACATTGAGGGATTCTGTATGTATTTATGGGAATAGCTTAGAATTACTCAGAATTTCTGCAATATCAGTTGATTTCCTCACAGTTACAATCTCTTTGGTGACAGACATCTAGCAAGAAGTGAGCTCTGCTGCAGGTTTGTGCTGCTGTGATGCTCTAGAAAAATTATTCCTCCTCCATGCTCTCAAGTCTGCAAACTTAAACCACAGCTTTCTCTAAGACAATCCAGAATTATTTGTATATTTACTGAGTTTAAATCAAAGAAACAATAAAACATTTTAACAAAATTGAAGCCAAGTCCAAGACTAGACTCCTCTTACTGAAGCACACCCAAAGCACATCCATTGCATCACCTCTTGGAAGATGAGTTTGGTGAGCATGTGTGGGGTGTGTTAGGAAATGAATTGTTTTGAAAAGCCTTCTGACTTCCCCACAGGTACCAGATCAATGGTGAATTGGTGTTTGTGAATCTCCTGCTGACTTCCTTAAGGCTTGCATTAGGCCCTGGGAATATTTGGGTGTGGGAGAGTAGGGCTGTTCCCAAACTTGTGGAGCTTTCACAATGGTGAGAAACAGATGGAGAGTTGAGGTCCCAGTGGCTGCAGTCTGGGCATGGGCTGAGCTCTGGAGGCGGCTGTGCTGGCCTGGAGATGGGAGGCTGTGCAGGGGGATGAGCTGCTGGAGGCCAGTTTAGCCACATGTTTGCACTGCATGTGCCCCAGGCTGCAGTCAGAGCACTTGCAGGTGTCCAAATATAGACAAAAAGATGGCTTATTTTTTTTCTGATGTAAATATGTGGACAATTATTTTCATTTTAGTGTATGTGAAGTATGTAATGCATGTTCTTGCTGTGTCATTTAAGGATAACACCTCCTAAATTTAAAGATTAAATGCAATTGCACACATTTAGAGGTTCTAAATTTGTTCGATTTCCTTGCAAAAGGAAGTGTTTTGTGGTAACAAAAGCATGACTATAATGGTGGGATACTTAAGACTAAACATAAAGGAGTGAAAAGGTGCATGCAAGGAAGAAAAATGTTGTTCTTTGTGGTATTGAATTAATACTAATCTTCATGACAAGTTGTGTTTGTGGGCTGAATGTAAAGACAAGGAATGCAATACCATGAGTACCTCTGTAACATCTGCTCAATTTGCTGACCAGGTGCTTGCTGAGCAGTAGTTGGTATACTCATGCTTAATGCACTTCTTGAAAGCTATATCTTCTATGAATCTGTCCAGTATGTTCATAACAAAGGCTCAGGCATGCGTTTATAAGCCTTGCATTGTCTTTGGTAAAGTGTGTAACTTCAGTATGATATTGTTAGCTTTTTACTTAAAACTCAACGTTATTAAGAAGAGCTAAGCTTTCCCTCTCATTTCTGTTGTACATTACACCCTTTGGATATTTATCACATGTTTTCTCAGGACTCTTTAGTTGAGGCTTTAGTTACTACTTAAAGTTTGTGAGAGAACTAATGTAGTATTTACAAATCACTGATCTTTTTTGATGTATACGTATTGTTAATCATTATTATTCCATTGTAGGTGATACCTACATCACATTTCTGCACTGTTGTTTGAGATCTGAGTCCTAACAGTTGCTCAGCTCTTGAGTTCCTGCAGAAGAATGACAGTCTAACAGAATGCTGGTTTTCATAATCTATTTGCTGTCACTTCTTGATTGATACATAGGGGAAGCTGTAGACACTGTGACCTGTTTAACGGAATCAAGCTGACGTTTTGCTGTGGCCTGTACGAGGAAAGCATTCCACAGAACTTAATAGAAGATCATCAAAATTTCTGCAGTGTGACTTTTAGACTGAATTACAACGGTGCTTTGATACCTCAGTGAATGGCACCCTTTGTGCTCATGGGTGGAAGCCCACAGTCTTTTTCTTCTCTCAGACTAATAATGGTGTTGATGGTAGGTAGCATTAACTCCTTATTTTGTGCATCTTCATCCATAGCAACATCTTGCTTTCTTTTAAGCCTGGTCGTGACCTGTGGTCCCCAAGTACAGATGTCTGCTTGAAGCAGACAGGACCAGTGGCTCATTGGTCTGTTATGATGCAGACGGAAAAAAAAGAAAAGGCCTCAGGATAGAGTGGTACAGCTTTTTTATTTTGTTTTTTACTTTTTCCCCTTTGTCCATCAGGCCTGAAATCCTCCTGAAAGGAGGATTTGTGTATTACTGCCCTTCACCCTTCTACCTGCCCTATGTTCTCCTTTGCTTTGTTTTAAAGGAAGCGCGTACCCACTCTCCACAACCCCGTGATTTAAGCTCAGCAAAAAGCATTTGGGACCTTCTAATTTTCCTTCCCCGCTACAGTTATGGTAATTTTTCTCCAAAAGAAAAAAAAAAATATTGGCTGGGTTCCCGGTCCTATTGCTGAGAAGCACGGAGCAGCTGCTGGTTAGCTGCTTACTGCAGGCAGGCTTCACAGGCGGCAGCTTGCTGGGTGGTTTTAATGGTGGTGGAGGTTCTGATGTGGCTCTGATGGTGGGAGTGATGTCCTGCTGATCCCCCTGGAGAGAGAGGAGGGAACGTGCATCTCTGGAGTAGAGCTGAGGAAATATTCCACACTGTCAGTAGATGTGTTTTGATGTCAGTAGTTGGGTGTGCACGAGTAACAGAGATTGTGTTTCGGAAAGATGTGCCTGCTGATTTGTGGCACCAGCTGCATAATGAAACACTTTTGCCATTCCCATCTTCATGGCTGGGTGCTGTGGTGGGGTCACTCCCTCCCTATTGGAGGACACAGTAATGAATGAAAGTGCCTTGTGACTCAGGGCCCTAGCTTGTAACTCCCAGATCTCCAGCCCCTCCACTTGGAAGTCAGAGAGCAGCAATGTGTGTGGGCAGGGCTGGTGGCTCACTGACCCCAGTGGGAGAGGCCACCTACAAGATTCAGTGCTTGTATAGAAGAGTGGAATGTGTGCTGTTCCCTAGTGTGTTTGATACAGAGCCCTGAGCTGAGTTACCGTAAAGAATAACTGAGGAAAAATGCCCTAATAATTTTGGTCTAATGACATTTATCCTTTTAAAAGAGAAATTTAAATTAAAGGCAATTAAAGAATTAAAGAAAATTAAAGACAAGCATATTGATTAACTTTTTTTTTAATCAATGGCTTGGGTTTTATATAATTTTTGGTGGATAAAGCCCTTATAAAAGGAGTATCTAATGATATTCCATTAGAAGGGGATCTTCTGCAAATGCTTCTTGATTTACATCAGACAAAGAGCTGGAATACAACCAGTAGAACGCTCTCAAGCTGCAAGCCAAGCATCCCTGTGGTGTGCTTAGCGACAGTCTGAGCGTAATGCTGTTCTCCTATGGCACGCACACACGTCACTGCTCTGCAAACTGCTGAGAAAGGCAAGGGATTATTTCCAGCTAAGCTGTCTCTTAGATCACCTTTCTCCCATCTGTGCCTGCTTTCCTGCTTTTCAAGTTCTCATCTAATTCCCCTTCTTTTTAATATGTCCCTCAGAAGAATACAAATGCGTTTTTTATCTCTTCCAGAGCGTGCGTGGGATGGTGTGCACAGTGCTGAGTGAGTGAAAGCAAGGGTTAATGCCTTGTTGCCTCATCTTTTGAGTTCAATTAGCTTCATCTAGCAGCGTGTCACTGCAGGAAAAAAAGGGCAGCGTGGCATTTCTTAAAGGCTGCCCTTCGTTGCCTGACATTTCGGCACTGCGTTGCTGGATGCGCGGCC
This sequence comes from Meleagris gallopavo, assembly GCF_905368555.1. Classification (NCBI taxonomy): domain Eukaryota; kingdom Metazoa; phylum Chordata; class Aves; order Galliformes; family Phasianidae; genus Meleagris; species Meleagris gallopavo. The sequence goes on along the minus strand of NC_139417.1, from coordinate 6,693,530 downwards.
CGGCATGGAGGAGAAACGCACGGCTGGGGTGGCTCGGTGCCCTGAGGAGAGGCTCGCGGGCCCACGTGGGCTTCACTTGAGCAGAAATGAGCATGAGAGACACTCGTGTCCTATTATAGAAAGGTTAAAGGAGGAAAATGCTCACTTGGGCATGTAGGCTGTAGGCAGTTTGCAAGGCCTCCACACCTCTATGTGAGGCCATCGGCTCCAGCCTGCTGTGCCACGCAGGAGCTGTGGGGTTCTGCTGCCAGGGTGCTCTGTGGGGCTGGAGCAGCCCGGTGGTCGTGATGGTTTTCAGAACCCTCTCATACTTGAGAAGAGGACTTTTTATTAAAGTAATTGTCTGAGGAAAGCTGAAATTGAAGAGTGCCAGTGAAATACAAAGCAAAAAGCTTTATGTCTAATATTGGCAAACAGTTTTATGGGCAGGGGTTTTTGGTTCTTGTTTGTGGGGGTGGTGTTTTGTGGGTTTTTGAGAGGAGATGGATGTTTTCCTTTAAGCTTTGGGAGCAATGAAATTGAGCTGAGGATCAGAAAATTCTGATCTTATTGGGCTGAACAGGTGAAGTTCGTGCGTCTGCTCGGTGCCTCAGACTGAGCAGGTTGAAGAAAGGAACTCCTGAGCACAGCGTGTCCAGTACAGGAGGGTTTTTCTATCTGTTCCTCTTAGCCCACTCTTTTCTAGATTGGTCTTTGTACCTGTGCAAGTGTTGAGGTTAGACTTAAGCTGGTGATCAAGCGTTGTGCAGGTGGGTGTCGTCATATTATTGGCCAGCCTTTTGACCTCCTAAGAGATACCATCCTCTTGACGTAAGTATCTGTTCTTCAGCATAAGATTTGGTGAGCAAGTATGGTGAAAAAGACTCAAAAAGCAAACAGTGGATTGAATTGGTCACACAGCAGAGAAGATGTGCTTATTTATGAAGTATTTTTTTTGCTGGATTTCTTTATCTATTTCAATTTTTTTTCTTTTCCAGTTTGTGTGCAAATATGGATTGCTACATGTTATATGTTAATGGCTTTATTGACAAATCTGGATAAACTGTTTCACATCTATAGCTGTAACATTTTTTTTTTATTTTTTTTTTTTACTTAGAAGAAACCAGGACTTGGCTTAGAATTCATGTGAACCATTCATTTCTTGTCTTGTTTTGACCTTTGAATGTATGTATGTGTGTATATATATATGTATATATATATTTGTTTATATATGTATGTATCTCTATATATTAATGTATCTATGCAGAAACCTTAGCCCCAAGCCAATGTTTTAAGTGACAGATTTTAAATGTATTCAGATCTTTTAAAGACGACTTACGTAACAGAAGATTGACTTTTCCTTCCCCTTCTTATCCTCCACTTGCCCTTTACTTGCTCTTCTCTCTGCTCAGACATGATACCCAGCAGAAAGGACACAAATGAATCCTTTTGCCATATTTTTCTTCTGAGATCTTTTTGAAGTTTTTTGATTTCCTTTTGTGCGATGCTGTTTGGTACTTCATCACAGATACCTTACATATCACCTTTTTTTGAGTGCTGTGCTATGCTCAATGATGTGTGACAAATGTGGCTGGATATTTAGATAACATTGTTTGATAAGGTGTGGCAGTTGAGATAAATTCTCATTTCCTAGCAGAGGTATAGCAATGATTCTGAAGGCTGCGTGACCAGGAGACTGGGCTTACTTTGGGTTTATGCCTTTCTTCACGCTGACTGATGTCTAACTTTGGGTATGCTCTTTAACCTCTTTGTGTCTGGTGCCTTCATGAAAAATGGGCTTTGACACTTGTTCCTTTGTGTGACAGTAGGATTTCCTGATGTGAAAGAGCATAAAAATGTTATGTATAAGATAGAAAGTAAATTGTCTATCACTTCACTTGCTCTGTCATCTTCAGAGAGCTGCAGCAGTCTGAGATGCAGTGTGAGTTACCTAGTGTTACATGGGCATACTAAATGGAGACCCTACTACTGTCTCATCCAAATGTTGGCCATGCAGCTCTTTACTCAGGAAATAGAACTGAGCAACTGAAGTCCAGCATGGATTTGTTAACATGAGCTGTGGTTATTTTTTCCTTCTGCTGTGTCAGAGACACTTAACACTCCTGAAGTATGAAATCCAAAAGCTTTTTCTGATAAATGTGTTTCATTACTTACCATTTCAGTGTAGTTCTATAGCTATTGCAGCCCTTGGGTAAAAGCAGCATATAGAAAGACATAGAGCCACTAATTGGTGACCATTTTTTTAATGCTTTCTAATAGCGTAGAGCGATTGGATTGCAATCTGGTTTAATCTAAACAAGTCACGAGGAGGCTACTATGAATTATGCATGACAGCCTGACCCATTTGCAGGCAGATCTGTTTGTGGTGCAAGGCAGGTCACGTGCGGTCTGCAGGACTGCATTTATGATGAAGCCTCCTGCGTGCAGCAGTGCTTGCAGTGGTGATTGTGCTTGGTTTGTCTATTGTTACCTGTGATAAGAAATGATGGGGAAAGGTTTTTAAAAAAAATTCAGCTTGCATAGCCTACGGATCCACAGGTGTCATTTCAGAAGGATACTTGGTGAATCTAGCAGTGGTCTAAAATAGTTAATGCTTATTTTTGACTTTGTGCTCAAGCAAAAATTGCTCTATTGCTGCAACACAGCTGAGATTATTTTGTGGCATGATATGTTGAAGAGATGTTGCAACAACAGGACAACCTATTGTCCTCCTTATATTCTGTCTATTTAGCCTAAAGAGTGTAGGAACCATCTCAAATTTTAACTCAGCAGTGGAATAGCAGGATGGGAGAGCCCAAAGAATTTCATCTTGGGTCAAAGTGTCTGAAAGTAATTGTTTTTTGATACCTTATCTTGGGATGGGTTTGACAAAGGCATCCATGTCATGGAAACATGAAAATTAAAAAGAAAGCAGTTTGAATGCGTGAGACTAGTGTGGAATCAGTGCCAAAGAGCACAGCTCCAAGTGACCAAAGAAATTTCTTTCTCTAGGAGCAAATCTCAATCAGTTTTCTAGGCCTGAGGTATCTAGCTTACACTTTTTGCATGTCAAAACAGCCAGGTTATGCTTTCATTGCACTACTTTTTGCTGCAGTCCCACACTGTGTGGGGTTTTTTTGTTTGTTTGTTTTTTCAGGTAACTGCCAGCTTTAATTTCCCTAACTGGGAATGAACATTCTATGAAAATACCGTGCCTCTTCTGCTCCTGCCAGCTCTTGCTGTGTAATTTTTGCCTTTACTCATTTAGGTGGACGCAATCGTAACATTTTGTTGTTTGCTTATGAGTTCTGGTCCAAGCCTTATTGCTGAGTGAGGAACCAGGAGGGTAATGCTGAAATGGGTGAGAATTCCCTGGCTGACTCGGTGCTGTGGTGCAGGCCTTGCCGCAGGGGCGGGCCGAGGAGCAGCTCCCTGCCGTGCTGAGCTGCCATCTGCGAGGCAGGGTAGGATGGGCGAGCAGGGCTGTCAGGAGGAACTAAATGCCGCCGATATTCCTCGTGCTGGGTCTTGTGAGCATGTCTAAATCTCCTGACTCAAGGGTTGTCACGGTAACACCTTTTCACATGAATTCACTTAAGAAGCAAACCGAATCTTAGCTGCTTCAGCAGTTTCCACACCTGCAGCCAAACTCTGTTTGAGCAATTCCTTTGGCGTGCTCCAAGCCCTTGATTCACACCTCGGGGGGATCCTGCACTAAATCGCAAAAGAGCGTTTATATTTGAACAAAAGAAGTCAAATACTAATGTTTTTTAATAGAGTGTGTCTTAAATAGCTCTGAGCTATTTCCACTGCCTTTTCGGAGCTTATGTTTTATCCCTCAAGCTTATTTATTTATTTGTTCGTTTATTTTGTGGATCATATCAATGGAATGTTTATTGAGGGTGATGAGGTGGCTATACAGCCCCTTCCCAGCTGCCTCCAGTGCAGCAGAATTGCTGCTTAACTGTTGATTTAGCCATGTCTGCATTTAGCCCTCAGAACTCTGCAAGTGTCTGGCTAACTAAGCTGACGGGCTAAATTAGGCTTTTATCATCAACGTGTTTCATCCTAGCAGCAATGCACCAAAGCAGGGGATTCTAAATATAGGCTTCGGTGTGTTTTTAACGTTTAAAAAAGAAACCCCTCTAAATCATCTATGGAATGTCCCTCTAATCTTTGAGAGAGGGCACTGTGATCTTCTCAAGCATTTGCATTTCTTCCTGCTGCACTGAAACCTTGTTAAATCCGGTGTGTGTCTGGTGATGCTGAGGGCTGCATGCTGGCCTAGCAGGCAGGAGGAGCAGGAGCCCACTGCTTGGCTGTGTGATGGCTGTGCCTCTGGCACTACTTGGCTGTGGGTTTGGGGCAGGGAAGCTCTACAGCCCTACTTCTCCTCTGCTATATGGCCCCTGTATCTCAGAGGACATCTGTTCCCTCTGTGGTGCCAGTGCTGCCATCAGCCAGGTGAAAGAGCTCCATTGTCAGAAAAATACCTTTCTTCCCTTCCTTTACTTCCCTCAGTGGGGTTTGTTTTGCACTGTGACCTTGCTACAGTGTCAGACATGCCCTGGTGCTGGGGACGGACTGCGGGTGGCCTGGTGCACGAGGGCGGGCGGTGCCGTGCAGTGGCTGTGCTGCCCCTGTCCCAGTGCTCATGCAACACCAGGGCAGGAGGCTCAGCTGCTGCATACCAGCTGCCACTGTGGGCCTTGGTGCAGCTGGGGGAACACAGCGCTTGTGTGGATGAGGCAGTGGGAGGAGGAGATGGAGAAGGAAGGCACCGAGAGGGACTGAGTCAGTAGGTTTGCAGGGTCAGGTCATAGAGGAGTATAACTTCTCCTTCTATTAAACTTGCTACTTGCAAAGATGCTAAAATCTCTTTAGAGCACTATTTTTATACTTTGATATTGCTGTTTCAGATCATTATGGTTAGAATGAATTTGTTATTACAAAAAAGGTGCAGTGCTCATTGAAGCCATGTGAAAGCATCTTTTATTTTGAATCTGATTAGAAGAAAAAATTACATGCTGAATTGATGCAAAGATTTTGCAATTAAATCCAGAAGCTGACAGTGCAGAAATATGAACAAAAATTTGAGTGGCTTTTAGTGCTAATTATTCTTCTGATGCATATTAACACTTCCTGATTAGTTTAATGTTGATGAGATAGATATTGATAATTAAAACGAAGCTGCTAGGAGCAAAATTTGAAAACATGGGATTTTCAGTTTGGAGGAGGCGAATACCAGTATTACTTGGTGCCGTTTGCAAAGTGCTTGCAAATGAAATTCTAGCTTGTTTGTGACCTGGCCAGCTTTCCTGATGAGGAATGCTCTTCAGAATAAATTTGAGAGCCAGACTGGAACTCAGATTGCAAGTGGGTTTATGCACTACTCTTCAGAAAAGCTATGGTCTGCGCTTCGGAAGGTAGAGCTGTGCCATGCAGGTGAAAGTCCTCCAAAGCCCAAAGTTAGAGTGAGGCTGGGGAGAGAGGGAACTGAGCAGGAGATTGCCATGCAGACAGTGCCCTTTCTGCTGCAGCTGTCACAGGGCTGTTATAGGATGGTAGGTGCTTGATTAAAGCAGTTTACTCTGCAGTGGTAGTATGTGGTGTCAGAGCCGTGAAAGATCATCTGTTCCTTCTGTCTAATAAAGCACTGCCCCACAATGAATCAGATCTGTCCTCTGTTTAGCCCAGCATGTTTCTGCCAATGGCCAGTAGCTGAAAAAAAGGCATAAGGAATGTGCAGAATAATGTTACCATCACAATACGGTAATCCCTAATGCTTAAAGGCCATCTTAAGCCACAGTGCCTGAACTTCAATAACTTTTCCAAAATATATGCATCTTTGCTTATGTTTGCACATTGTTGCCATATTTGATGTGCTAAAATGGCCAATGTCTTGTTGGTGTTTTCATCTCGGTGACCAGATCCGGTGCCCTGTGACAATGAGCTATTAATGTTTTTGAGATGCGTGTTTTTTCCCTTATCTGTTAGACTTTTAAAAAAGCCAGATTTGTAGTTCTTGAGAAGTGCACATCACTTTCATACCAAACTGGATATAAAATGTAAATTTCCCTACTGCAAATACACTACCAGCATGTTGACTCTTTAGTTGAGGGGCTGGTGGTTGAACATTCACTTGAGGCTACCATTTCTTTTCCTTTGCCATTTTCATTTGCCTTTTCCTCTTTCGTTTTTCAGTTACAGGTAACTGATAGGATTTCCACTGGTCTTTGACAGCCCTTGGTATCATGCTAGGCTCACGAAGAACCATCTTCAAAATTCAATATCAAAAACGGGCAGTGTCTGCAAGAGAGTTGTTATTTGTATGCTGTGGATCTTACCTGAAGCTTATATACCGAACATTAATGTTGGCTGGAAACCTGTGATAACCAGAGAGCATACAGCCGTGTCTGCAGTCCTAGCTCTGTATTTATGTGAGTAAAACAATCTGGTCCCTCCAGATAGCGAAGTAACCAACAGAACAAAGAAGTATAAACTGAGGAGTTCTGGGAGCAAAGCAAGGATGGGCTCCTCTGGATTTATGCACTCTAGAGACTTAATTTCCCCCACCATATAGTATGTAATTTTGAAAACTGCAGTAATAGCATTTTCAAAGAGTTTTGTCATCTCTGAAGCAAGCTGGAGCTTGCAGGTGCTGGTTGGTGTGAATTATGAAATGGCTTGGATTTTTTTATGTTTTTCTTTTGAAAACTAATGATGAAGCAGGCAGCACCTGACCCATCTGCATGGGGTGCCCGGGCTGTGCAGGTTGGGTGGTCTTGCTCCCATGGCAGCTGTACTGGAAATGGGCACGGAAAGCTGTGGCTTTCAGTAAAAGCCTGAGGTGAAATTTGGCCTGTTACAAAAAGGCTTAAAAATGTAACTTGTAACTTCAGCAGTAAGATGATTTGAGATCTCTGTAGGCAAGGTTTCAAGGTTCTAACCAGGTCTGTGATGGATAGGCAGACAGAAGGCAAGCTGGATGGCAGTTGTTAGTCTTCTAGTACCTTAGTGAAGCTTCTTGCTTGCTCTCAGTCTTACACTCTGGCATGCAAAATCCAAGTAGCAGCACTTTCTCCTTGCAGCTGGATTCAGAGAGCTGAAAAATACACTTTATTTCCAGTTTTATATCTCTCTGTAATTGTCAAACCTGAATGCCTTCTCCAAGGTTTGGGGTCTTTCTATCCCATTGGTTCTTGTTCTAGGGTTTCGTAGGAGATTTTGATATTTTCTTTGGTAGGAATTTATAACCACTTGGGGCAAAACTTGAGCTTTCTTCAGAGAGCCTTTCACTGGGAGGCTTTCTGTAGCTGATGTTTGCTTAAACATGCCTTTGTAAACAGTGATGGTTTCTGAAGTCCAGAGTCTTGCTTGGATTCTTGATTTTAGCAGCACTGGAAGACTGGCTGGTGCCAGTGCCATTTGATGTACTTCTCTCCCTTGGGTGCAGGGCTTCTTGCTTACACACAGCGCTCTGTCTTGGGAATGGGAGTTTGACGCCTGTAGATCTTTCTGCCTTTAGAGCCTCAGGTTTGGATATTCCAGCTGGATCAAATCCTAGCTCTGCTCACTGTGAGCAGAAACAACATTGCCTGTTTTTTTCTTCTTGGTTTTCTTCACCTGTTTGTCAACACTGATTCTTAACTCCGTGCTTTGATTGTGAAACACCTAAAACTTTAGTAAATATTGTAATGATAAATAAAAAAAAAAAATGAACCCACCATGCCTTGGGCCGTCTGCTCAACAGCTGTCTTTGCCAACTTAGAAATCTGCAAACTAAGAGTAACTGTGCTTGGGAAAAAAGAAAGAAAGATGTTTTACCTGTATTTTACCCTCTCATCCTCTTTCTTTGCCCTTTTAATTGTTTTAATTTAAGGAAATAGAGCTGGTACACGGTCTGAAAATGTAATAGAAAAGTATTGTTCAGTGGAAGTTGTGTTACTGTCCTGATCACCAGGGCCTCTCTCCTTCTTTCTTCCTGTGGATGAAGAAGAAAATTCTGAAAAAAAACCTCAAAGCTTGGGTTCATTGAATACAAGTTTGACATTACAAAGTTGCTGAGAAAGGGAAGTGTGATAACCTCCCAGGAAGTATGGTGTGTGTATATTGTGAGCTCCTGTCTTAATGTGCCCAGGAGGAGAATGGGAGTCTCCAACTCCCTCCCAGAACTGATGCAGCTTGAGCACAGTGCTAAAGCCACTTAAAGAACGAAAATATCTCTGTATAGCATTTGTTCAAAAGCGTTAAAAGCAATTCACTGTTACATGTGGAGTTTCCTATGCTATGTTGTGAGGAGTCCTTTGTAGACTGAGAACCATGTATTCAAAGAATAAGCTGTGTGCCTGCTTCAGAGCTGTGATGGAACAGCAGACAGTTTTAAAAAGGACCGAAAGGTCATTTGACATGCTGCGTGTGAAGAGGTGTTGGTGAGCTTGCTATTGCTGTCTCAGAATGATAACCAAGGCACCGTACGTGGATCTAGGCTACGTACAGTCTGATTCAACAAGTACTCACATCTCTTTGAAGTTCTGACCCTTGTTTTTGATGCTTGCAGCATTTTGGATATGCCCATTTTCCCTTTTGTTAATTCTTAACTATTTATGTCCTAATCATCAAAGGATGTGACATATTTCTGACTAAAGAAAAAGGTAAACTTTTCTTTAAAAGAAAAAGTCACTTTGACTCGTGTTTCCAAACTGAAGAATTATACTAGCAGAATATATTTCCTGCATTGTGCATTTGTTTATTCAAGTTCTTTGGCTTGCTAGAAATGTGAAGAAAGACTTCTTTGTCTGAAGTCAAATTGCACGTGTTACAAGGATGACACATACTGTCCAGATGCTGATTTGTATTAAGGAGCCCTGAGCCCCATTAATGTTTTCCTCCTTTTTTCTTAATCCTTCAAACCATGTATTTTTATAAGCTTTTTTTTTATTATTATCTTGGCAGAGTTTCAGTATACTTTAGTAACCAATGATGACACATAAATGTGTGCAATTTATCTTACAAAGTTCCTTCACTGTGATATCTCTGTTGTTTTTTCAGTCTTGAGTGCTCACTTACACGCAGGAAACTCCCCATCACTTTGACTGAGGGAGTTGTTGATTCTGCTGTTTGTTCCTCTGTAACATCTCCAGGGGTTTTTCAGTGACTCTTCCCTTGGCAGTACATCTGTTTTAAGCAGCTCTGAGGCTTTCTTCTCTTTCCCTTACTTGTTCAGCATGTGCCTAGACTTGTGTACTAGATGAAGATGGGCGCAGATGAAGTGCAGGGCCTGCAGAGGCAGAGTATGGATGTGTCCAAAGCCTGGAACAGTCACTGCAGCTGGTGCTGAACAGGCTGCCCACAGAGGTTGTGAATGCCCCGTCCCTGGAGGTGTTCAAGGCCAGGTTGGATGGGGCTCTGGGCAGTCTGATCTAGTATAAAATGTGGAGGTTGGCGGCCCTGCACGTGGTGGGAAGGTTGGAGATTCATGATCGTTGAGATCCCTTCCAACCTGGCCACTGTGTGAAGCCACAGAACTCAGCTGGCTTTTGAGGGCAGTGCTTCTTAGCAGCAGTCAGTAGTGTATTTGAGGTGATAATGGGTTTGCTCTGGCTCTCAGATTTGGCATGCTAAACTAGCCGGGCTCCAGGCAGTCAGGGAGTATCTTGTTTTCAGTGGGGTAGTTCAGGAAGCCTCAGAAAGTAGGGAAGCATACTCTAGCTGAATTTAATGATCTTTAGGACCTGCTTCTGGCTATGTAGAGCTCTGGGCTAGCTGGTCTGAGCTGCAAACAAAGCAGCACAGTTCTGAGTTTCCACAAAACTGAGAGTTTTGCTTGGATTTTGGGCATGGCTGAGACCAGGTTTTGTATCTCCTGCATCACAGTGGCTGTTGTGAGGGGAGCGCAGCGTTTGGAACTCTTTGAGTGGTTTGTTTCAGGGATTCTTCATGTTTCACGTGATCAGTGAACATTTCTGCATGAAAGAGCTTTTGGAAAATCTTAACCCGCCTTTTTAAGAAGTACTTCATACCTTAGCTAGTACTCCTAATCTTCGAGGCATCAGGAATACTTTTCAGAGCTTTGTTTTCATAGAATGTGCTGACAAATATGTGTAATGATTAAATTTAGATGAAACTTCATCTTTGACTGTGTGTCTTTTGGAATTGGTTCTTTAAATCCAATTTAAGTGGACTTCAGTCCAGCACTTCGTCTGATCTGGGTTGGGTCACTTTATGTAACATCTGAGTTTTTTGGTGTGAGTCTGCCTCATCTGTTTGCTATCCAAATTCTTTTTCCCATTTATAAGTACTGTGGAGTGTTTTGAGTCCTTGAGTTTAAAGGCATTGTTAGCTGAAGATTAAATTTGCAGCAATCTCCTCAATTTTTAACAATTAGGTCTTCTAAGCTATTTAAGAATGTCGTAGTGAATGTCTTCTAATTGCCTTGAGTCTTCTGATGTAAGTAATGCTGACAAACACGAGATTTGATTTAATAGCATTTCAATCGATGGTAGTTATTTTGGTACACCTTCATCAGCTCGTTACAGTAAAACTCCCAGTTGCTTCAGTGCTGCCCTAATTAGCCTTCAGGCAGTGTTCCCTGGGGTGCCTGGGAAAGCAGGCTGAAGGACCACGCACATGAGTGTGGCTGATGGGGCATGGCAGCTTCACAAGGGACAACCTGGCAGGATTTCTATTGATCCACAGCTTCAGCAGTGCATTATTAGGAGCTGTCTTACTATCTAGTCCCATTCTGCCCATCAGAATAATTTGGTGCATTTCTAAGGGTTCAGCATGCTCTCCTTGCTGCCCTATGGGCATGAGAACGCCTCAGCTGGGCTGTATGTTGTGTTCATCCAGAGATGAGTAGTGATACAAACCTTAGGGCGTGGGTGTCCAACCTTTTGGCTTGCCTGGGCCATGCTGATTCAGGAGGGATTATCTTGGGCCACATATACATAGGTAGCTCCAAAAGTAATGCCTCCTGTTTAATTTCACAGAAATGACAACAGATACAAAGAGCACAATAATACTGTTATATTGAACAAATTTTCAGCTATGAAACACCATTTTTTTCACAGTCATCACTGTTAGCTATGCAATTTTGCATGTATTTAATGTATTTCAAGCAACAAAACTCATTTTTAATGCTTTTTATTAAAATATATACAAAAGAGTAGCAGAACAATAAAAGTGATGGGATATTTGATCTCGTTTTTCTGAATTTAGCACATCAGTCTAGCTCAATGGCAATGGCTGCAATTCTTAGTGAGTTCTTCAGGTGTTCAGTTGAGGTTTTCGATGAAACGTTACTCCTCCTATACTTCATTCTTCAAAACAGTCATTGACAAATGTCTGTACTGCCAAAAAGCAATGACACAAATAGGGTGTGGTTGTGAAGTGAGTGGTGTTTCTCTCTGGTAGGAGAGGGCTTACAAAAGTCTGGTAAAGAGACATGAACTATATTTCTTTGTTTTCTGTCATCCTAAAACAAAGCAAAAGGAGTTGGGCAGATGCAGGACCTCTGGGTATGTGAAGGTTTATAGGCTTCGTGCATATCAGTTAAGTCAGTTTGACTTTTAATAGCTTGATTTTAAACAGACCCGGACTGTAGCCATGGAAGGTAATTGCATTGCCCTGTAATTTTGGACAATTTTGTTAAGGTTAAATTTCCTGTTCTGCACAGGCTGTTACAATTATGAAAATGAGTGGTAACGTGAATGCGTTGGGTTGTTTCAAAGTACATTCAGAGATGATGAAGTATGGTTAAGAGGGTGGTGGTTTTGAATTGTTCCTTTATAAATCTACTCAGATGGAGTTGTTCCAGGCTGCCTGCTCTGTTGGCCACAGCTGTAACAAAGGTGCCTGCTAACTTGTCCAGCATGATAGTACAGGCTTCCTGCATGACAGCAAACAACTACCTTGTGCAGGAATAACGGCGGCCCGTGATGAGCACTGACATCCTTTGGAAGTGGTGATCCTTGAGTCTTTTGCCTGAATTCAATATTTATCTGTCTCATACAGTACAGCGTTGCCACAGCGGTCACTGGCTGGGCATATTTCTGCAGTTGGTCAAAGCAAGTTGGTATTGGAAGTTCCCATTGGTTCAGCTAATCTTGCCATTCAGGACAAGCCATAATAAAGGGCACTTCCTAAAATGGGAGTCCAACAGGCATGGAAAATCTGTTAAATACAAAAGTTACGATAGCTCACTGAGCTTCACCTCAGCTTCACTGGGGAATAGATGGAAGCATTGTAGAAGAACAACATACTCTCAGGTCCCAGTACAAAAAGATGTTCTATTTTACTGCAAAATGACAAAAAAAAACCTGCCTTGTTAGAGTATGATTTAGTATACAGAACTTACTGCTGTAGGATGTTAGGAACCAACAATGCATAAAAACATGTTTTACAATCATAACTAAATGTTAATAGTTAAACCAAACTTCCATTAAACCTTCTGCTTCAAGGCTTAAGGCAATCCCCAACTCTGAGATTACAGGGTTTCTTGCACCTTTCTCTGAAGCATCTGGCACGAGCCTTTATAGGAGACAGGATATTGGATTAAATAAAAATCTCATCTGCTATGCCAGTTTCTGTGTTCAAATAATCACTGGCAGCAGTGGCTTCTGCATAATGATGAAATCCTCTTCAGCTGTTAGAGAGACCCAAGGCTTAGCATCTGCATCAAAAGTTGTAAGAGTAAATTAGTCATTATTCTCAAGAATTTGTCTCCTCTAGAGGAATTGCAAAGTTACTTGATTGAATCATGCTCAGAATCTGTGCCGTCTGGCTGATCAGATGTGCCTTTGAGTACCCTGAACCTGCAGTGTGCTCTGCTGTGGCACTTCACCCACAAGAAAATGATGCCACTTCATCAGGCAAATGGATGCCCAGAGTGCCTTTCTCTGTCTCATAGATTTGAAATAAATGTATGTCCATAGAAAATGAACATTAATTCTTTATGGAAAAATGATAGCATCTTTTAAGAGGGCCTTGTATGTTTCTGCTATCCCTTTAACATTTATGGAGATCTTAGGTATTAGGCTTTTAAGCTGCTTTGCTGAAACTCATTTGACAAGGACTTGCACAGATGGTGCTTTACTTTCTGTCTGAAATGTGACGCTTTTTAATTTCCCTTGGGTCATCTCAGTGAATCTGACTATACAATTTCTTCAGTGGATATTTGTTTCCTGTTTCTCTGATTTGCTTACCTGAGATAAAATTGTATCTGAAGGAGCAGTATATGGGTATCTCTAACTGTAGGCAAAGCCAGCATACTTGATCATCTGTTTCAGCTTTGGACTATTCAGTAATTACCATTAATGCATCTGGTCTAATACACAGAAGTAATGAAGTGCTGAAATCTGCTTCTGTTCAAAGCAGATTTTTTTTAGGTGTGTTGACAGTATATTTCTGAAGAGCTAGCAAAATATGATTAACTGTAAATGTAACACATGACTAACAAGGAGTTTTAGGAGATGCTGATCTGTCCTTGACCTGGCTTAATGCCCAGCATTAATGGTGACCACGAAAACCTTCCATATGAGCAGCAGCATCCTGAAGGATGCTGTGATACCTGAAGGCTCTGAGGGCATCTTGGGTTGGCTTGTGGTACACGTGTGCTGCAGCGTTAAGATACTGTTAATTAGTCTCATTGACTTTGATCTGTGTGCCAGGCAAACTGTTAAATATATGTACCTGCTTGAAATGTTAAACTCGTTGCTTTATAACATTTATTAGTGAAAGCCACTGATGGCAGTTGTTTAATGCTGTAGCCCACTGGATGGGGTGTCCATCTGTACAAGTGCTTGCTTATGTGTTCAATGCTATTGTTGGAGTATTGCCTGGTAGAGAGTTTCAAACAAAATGAATCTCAAGAATTAAGCAGGTTTAAAAAAAAAAAAAAAAAGAAACACCAAGCAACACAAATAAACCAAACACAGACACACAAAACAAGTCAGATCTGAAAGGATGCATGCCTTTCTGAAGAGGTTAGATCTCTGACCCGCCTCTAAGCCCCTTCACTGGCACACTGCTAGGGATAAAAGCTCTGAGTGCAGCCAGCAGAGCTGGCAGGGTGAGCATGTGCTGACCTACTTCATCCAGGCTGACCCAGGTTAGCTTAACCTGGTCACGCAGCAGTCTGCTAGCCTGGCTCGCTTCTGCCTGAGATGAGTGTTAGCAGGTTGGAAGGATGGTCATCTCCAGTGGTGAGCAATGGAGGATGGTGGTAGGTTTCTTTGCTGTAGCTGCATCAGAAAGGGTAGATGTGCTCCCTGCCTGAAGCAAGGAACAGGCTGTTGTCAGTGGTTCAGTCTTCATAGAAGTGAGTCTGACCCAACTATGGAGATACACACATGTGGAATTTTTAGTCATCACTGTCTTGCTGAAAACCAAAGTCTTGCTTTAACCTCAGACTTAAGTCTATAGATGGTTGTTCCTTCCTACAGGAGTTTTTGTGGAGTTCTTCTTATGTAACAATCCCGTGCATTGTAAACCATTGTTTGGGTGCTGCATGTTACTTCCAAGAGCTCTGTTAGACACTCGATAGCATTTAAGTGTCTAATCCTGGGAGAGTGTAGGAGAAAAGTTGCATTGTCTTATATGAGAGAAACATGGGGTAAATAGTTCCAGCTATTTAAAAAGGAAACTATTATGCAAAGTTCTAGTTTTACTAACAAAAGATTTTTCTTACTGTCCTAGGCTTTTGGGCAGGCCCATACCAATCACAAGAAGGTAGCAGCAGATGGAGAGAGTAGAGAGGAGACCTTGATTCAGGAATCGGCTACCAAGGAAGAGTACTACATGAAGAAGGTTATGGAGCTGCAGACAGAATTGAAGCAGCTCAAAAATGTCCTTGCCAACACCCAGTCTGAAAATGAACGCCTTAATTCTGTTGCACAGGAACTGAAAGAGGTAAGTGAAGGTGAAAAATGTGTGCCACAGTTGATATTGTGGTTGTGTTTTCTTATGCTGTGTAAGCAAAATGAGGAAGATTGTTGAGTTGATCGATACCTGCTTCACACCGACAAAATGGATTGCATCTCCTGAGATTTCAGCAAGGCATCCATTTCAGCCAAAGCTGTTACTTCAACAATATGGTAAATCCAGATTTCTGGATTAACGGAGTAACGGTAAAGTTTTATATTGTGTTCTCCCTCATGAAAATGTTTTTTACTTTTTCACAGGTTGATTAACTTATTTTCTCAAGGTACCGTTCACTTTTTATTGCTTTAGGATTGACATTGCCTGTTTCTGATGAGAAATAATCACTGATATGTTCATTGAACAATGTAATTGTTCATGAAATCTATAGCTCAACTGGACTACCATTGGTACAGATAGAGGAAAGGATTGTATTAAGAGCTCAGATCATTGCTTAAAAGTAGAGTGAGTAAGAGTTACGTAGACTGTAAACCACAAATGGATGTGGTAAACAATCCACAGTTATTACTCATCAGATTTGTTTGCACCTTCCTTTGTAGCACTTTGTGCTAGTCTCTCCTGGCCCTGGGACAATCAGGTGTAGGTTTTCCTGCCAGAAGAGAAAGTTATCTAAGAGCCCACATCTTAATCTTGATGTATTTCACATGGTGAAATTGAAAATTAGAAGTGATTTTACTTGTTTAGAGGATAGTTACATGGATAATATTTGGTAGTGAAATTCATGAGGAAATGAGAAATCTTATTATGAGTCTTTCTGGAAAGTGTAGGTTACTTTTGTGGGGTTTTGGGAGATTCAACCGTAATTGGAATGCAACGGAAAAGTAGATTGGGGGTTGGGGATTTGGGGGTGGAGCATCATAGGTCTTGAAACAAGCCAGTCTAGATCTACTTGAATTTTGTGGGTCCTGGCTGTGGGATAATAGAACTGGAATCAATCCATATGGTTGCTCTGCTTAGGCAAGCAACCAGTTGCTGCAGGCGCACACAACTCATGTCTTTATTTCCTAACTTTAATTAAGAGCTTAAAAGCTCCTCACCCCAGAGGTGGCATTATGTCCATAATGGATACGGAGTGCTGCTCTGAGCATGCTGATTGGCAGATTTTGATCCAGCCTGGTGAGTCACTGCAGTTGAAGGTGATTTTTCTTTCTGGATACTGTCATATTTCAGCTACCCAGACATATCTGCTTGGAGCTGCGTTTTCCTTTACACAACCCCTGGATGAGCTGGTTTTAGTGTTCCTTGTGCTTTGTCCTTCCACCTCACCTGCTCAGCCTTGTGTGCTCACACGTTACGCACTTTTTAAGCTTTCTTCTGCTGAAATGGGAAAGATGTGGTTAGTTACTTGAATATGAATTGGTGTTGATGATCAGCATCGTGATTGATTCTAAACTTTGAAACTGAACTCAATTAAAAAAAAAAAAGTTTAAATTAAAAAATATATATATATAATCAAAACCTAATATGATAAATAATGACCTCTGCAGTTATGGGTTTCTCTGCAGGTGACTGACAACCAGTGACTGCATATTGCTTTGTCATCTCAACATGTTCTTTCATATTGCCTTCCCTTTTTTAAATCCTAGCTGTTTATTCTGTTGATAGTAAATTGTGGTGGAGCTGAAGAGGGGAGAAGGACCAAAGAAAGAGCATGAAAACTTTAGTGTGAAAATGAAAACATCTGCGCCAACCGAGCATGTGTGTTGTGGAATTCTTCCTTTTAAGATGCCTATTTGTATATTGCATTTCAGTTTGAGTTTTCTTCTGATGGCTTGCTTTAAGCACCGAGGCAAGGTGTGTGAACAGAGATGCCAGGGTTCTCTTGGTCTGCAAAAAAGCCAAGTCAGCACAGCAATTCTGAGGGACGTGGCTTTTCTTTAGTATAGTGCATCAAAAAGTGACGGAAGTCCAAATAGTTGTTCCAGTGGTATTGTTGGGGAGGAATGCACAAGCCTTTTGTGATGATTTATAGATGTAATAGCAAACTAATCTGGAAATATTCTGTGGGGGAAAAATTGATGTGAACGTCACGACTCTTCTAAGCTAGTGAGTGAGCAAGGTGAACACTGTGGTTTTCCCGAGTCCCTGTAGCCATACTTAGCTCTAGCTAAGTTTCATGTTGATGTTAGTCCAAAGAAGTGATGTGCATCTTCTGCTGTGAAGAATGCTTCTGTAGTTCAACAGCAAGAAAGTGCTGGGCTGAAAGTGGAATATGACCTATTGTTTTAAACCACAGAGGTGGAATGGAAATTCCTTCCATCAGTTCTTCTGACTACCCAGGAAAGAAAAACTGTGGCTCTTTTCCATCTTGTTGCAGTTATTATTTATAGATGGATCTGTCCTTTATAATGTGTGTTTTCAAAGTCCTGTATTGCTGCCTATCAAGAGACCTGAGTTGCAAGATGTTGAGAGGAATAAGAAAATACTTCTATTGCATCTGTTCTGGATTTAATCCAGAGGAGGAATGTGGAAATTGCTTGATAATGTCTCCTGACTATAGAAAGAGGTGTTTTTTTTTGTTTCGTTTTTTGTTTTTTTAAAAGCTATGGAAGGGCTGAAAAGACAGGAAACTAATGGTGCTGAATCTCAATTTTTGTTCTAACAGATACTTGCTAGTAAAGGTGGGTTGGAAAAGTTATCTGCTCTTATGTAGCTACCTGATAGGATACAGAATTTCACTGTTGTTGGAGCTTTGCAGAAAAAATCTCATATGGTGGCACAGGAAGGTGGTTAAATGAACCAGGCAGCAGCTCCACTTGAGTTGCTTCCATCAGTAGTGATGGTGTGGTATGAAAGCAGATGTTGCCTTGGATCAGTTGGAAGTACGTGTGGGACACTGTCGTTCCTTTCAGGTCTTCTCAGGACACTCTCAAAAAAGCGAGTTGGCTTTGGAGTGACGTGTGATACACCTGGAATTGCTGGAGCAGACACAAGTGGTTTTGACACTTTCTGGTGTATGATCTGTTGAGACAGGTCAGCAGGGTGGTTACAGATGATGAGTTTTAATGCTGTTATTAGCTAGCTCAGCAGCTCCTGTGGCCTGGAAGAGTCACTGGAAGGAGTAATTGGTTCTGAGCAATTGCTAATTGCTATGCCTTCTGATCTTTCATGCCTCCTGTATTTTAGTGGCACCAAAGAAGATTTCATAGCTGACTGATTTGGTTGTTAAATCATGAGGCAGCCATGCCCGAGTATGCAGAAGATGAAAAATAAATGAGCAATTCTTTCCCAGGGAAGCAAAAGGTGTTGTGATTATGTAAACTCAAGAAGGAAATACATTTTTTGTGTGTTTGTCTGCATTAGTTATGAAAAATAGCTGATGTACAAGTAATGTCAGTGCGCTAAGTAGCATCTTTAAAGAAATATGAGTTCTCAGTAACATATGTAGGATTTTATTTCTTCAAGGATATAAAACAAAGTATTTTTCTGAAATTGACATTGAAGAAATTTACTTGTCTTTCATTTTCTTGCATTATATGCTGTATTTTCCTGATTAGTCATTCATAAGAAAATGTGTATCAAACTGAGGGATAATCTAGACAGTGCAGTTCTCTGGCCCTGCTATGCACATGGGACTGTCTCCCTCTTGCAGAGCTGACTTCCCACCTGTGAGTTTTAGGTCCTTCTGAGCCCAGATATAGCTCTATATAATATATGTATAGAATAACGTTCTTTGATTTGTCACTGTTTTTAGAACTGTGAATACAGATGCACATTTAAATAATGCTAAAACATCCCTAAAGGGTTTGCTCTGAAGTGAGACGTGTAGCTGGCAATCAGCTGAACATGCTCCAAGTGTAAAAGTAGCTGTTAGCAAATAGGTAAAACTCCATTTCTAAAAGCAAAGTGGTGGTGCCTCCTTGGAGCAACTTGAATGCATGAAATGTAGTGTGCAGGACTGGATTTCTTATCCTTTAATGTACTGAAAGAATTCAAAGAGTCACAGTGATTTTTTTATTTGTTTGGTTTGTGTTTTTATCCACCCTCTTTTTTCTATGACTGAAGCCCAGGCAGGGCTGTCTGGGCAAGTGGGCACAGCCATTGCCTGTCTTGTCCCATGCAGGAAGGTCAGTGCAGTGCTAGCAGATGAGAGCAGCACGCTGCTGTGTGTTGGCCCAGCACACTGCATGTGGCTTCAGGTGGCAGCTGTTCTCTTCCCACCTTTTGATTTTCATTGATACTGATTTTTATACTGACAGCTTCCTCTTTTACTAAAAAATAATTATAAGAATTCAGGTTTTTTTTTTTTTTTTTTTTTTTTTTTTACAAAAAAGTAGTCGTGTGTCATTTTATATCCATTTGAAGCAGAACAAAAATCCATTGTAAAGAAGAGGAATTGTGGAAATCCAGTTGATGTGCTTCGCACGTATTCAAGGAGGCATCTGCTCGTGATTCTGCTATTGTTGTTGCCCACTGATATATTCAGCAGAAGGATGTTAATAGCAGCATTTCTCTTGCTGTAATGGCTGCTGCCTAGAGACTCAGAAATGATGCTGAAAATCAGGAGTTGGAAGGCTCCATTTGAGCACTGTATATCTTCAGTTCCGGTTTTAAAGAAACGTTAATGTAGGTTCTTCTGACACTACGTAACTGTAGATATGCTTTTCAGTTTAATTGGCAGTTAAGATTCCAGTGTAGTCTATTGTTTGGAAATTAACCTGGTAGCAGGCTTGACAGGGATCTCCTCATTGTTGTATTATAATTAAATTGCTCTGTGCCCATCAGCACTGCAGTAATAGCAGGCTGAGCCCTTCTCTGTTGTTGTGGCTCCTCGTGACCTTCGTTATGACCTTGGATTTGCCCATTTGGGCTTCAGGCCAGCAGCAGTGGAGGGAAAAAGTCCAGTATACACAGCTGTAATCTCCTAACAGATCAAAAATCAATAAGCACAATTAAAGGAGTAGCTGGAAGTGCTCTAATCAGTGGAACAATGGCTTGAAGTTGCTTTACAAAACGTTAATTAAAGAAGCTTGTTCTTTTTTCCATGGAGAGTTAAAATTTCCGCTGGGGTTTGATGGTAGCATAATTTTAGGATGCAGAAGCAGGGAGGTTGCTTTGTTTTCCCTGTGCTTGGCACTGCTTCCATTAAAGTAGGTGGCTTTTGGCAGTATTTCCAAGCAAGATTTGTTTGAGTCAGATTGGCTTTTTTTGATAAGAGCTCTTATTACTCTGTACCTCAAAGCAGTACTGTAGTGTGCTTGGGGAAAAAAACGTCCTTGGTTTAATCCGGTAGTTTTGCAGTTGATGAATTGAGTTGGGATTTATTTTCAAGTCACATACAGTTGGCTTTAAGAGCATGACTTGTGAGAGAACGTGGTTCAGGCAGAAGCACAAAGCACTGACCAGGGAATGTGCCTGCAGTATTATAAATAGCATTGCTGTACTCCTGCTGCCCCGACAAATGTATCTGTTCCTTTTTTTTTACCCTGTGTTTTGGTTTTCAAGTTTAGTTTGGATGTACTTTACTGGTATGACTTTTTTTTAGGTGAAATAAGTTTAGGATGCATCACATGTACCTCCCAGCTCTTCGTCCGTGCCCAGCAGGTCATTGGCAGACAAAGGGGGACAGATTTTTAAGCAGCATCAACTAATTTTCTCTTCTATTTCGTTAGTAAGTGTAGCTACTTCATTAACCCCTACTACTTGTTAGCATTTATGCTTGCAGGGAGCTGTCTTCTGCTGTTCTGAAAGAGCAAGCGAGACAAATGCCGGGCAGTTAGCATTGGCCTTGACTCAAAGCTGCCCGCCCTCTGTGTGTCAGATTCATACTGATCTGAGCTGTTTCTGATGTAGCCAAATGTGAAGGAAAAATCTGAACTACCAGCTACTGAGAAGTCTCAAGCACTGAAATCCAAGCTGCTTCTGTGTGTTGGGTAGCTTAGGTCTGGAAGCAGGAGAGGTATCCTTGGTTTTCTGTTATCCCAGCTGTAGGAACTGAAAAAAATTAATGACCGATTTCAACATGTTAAATTAGTGGTTTGGATCTAGTTTTTGAGAATAGCCAAGGAAGATCATACCGTTGCAGTTATGTGGCCAATGTGAAAACAGACAGTAGCTCCAGGAGCAGTATTTATTGGGTCAGTTTATGAGTTACTAGCAATAAAATTGGCAGTGTCAGCACAGGCACAGACATCTGCTTCTAAGAATGGTCTGCTGTCATGGTATTTTGCCTTTAAGTAGAGAATCTAGTAAAGAAGGATGTTTCTGGTGGTTATTCTAACAGAGCTGTTTTATCCCAGCCATTTGAGTTCCTCTGCTTCCTGGACAAAAGCTCTTGTGGGAGGAGAAACTAGCATGGGGTCAAAGAACAGAGCTTTCTTTGTGGCAGAGGGACTCGATGGTTCGCATACCCGTAGATTTTTATGCAGTACAGTTTTAGTTTGATTTATCAAACTGCATGTTAGGAAAATAATCCTTTTTGTAGAACGATCTATACAAGTGATAAGTATCACTCTTATGTGGTCAAAGGCTGATTATAGGTCAGTGATCATCTAACAGGCACAGAGCTCAGTTTCTGAGTTGGTTATAGGCCAAACAGTATCTTGCCAATTACAGGGATCACACTTTAGCATATTGTATTCTGCTGCTCCATCTGAAATATGTCCTGCAAGGAAGAGGCTGCTGTGGCTTAAATACTTTCAGAATGTCTGACCTGGTGGTGCTTTGGGCTTTTTGACGCCTTCTGTAGCTGTAAGATAACAGCTGAGAGGGACGAAAGAAATCTCTGGAAACAGCATTTAGTCATTGTTTGAAGATCTAATTGCTGTGTCCCCACATCTGTTTATTTCTGTAAAATACAAGCTAGCTGTGACACGCAGTTTGAAGCACAGCTGGGAAAAGGGAAGGAGACTTCATAAATTAGACATGTGAAGTAATTGTATTAAGTCATCTGAATGTTATTAAAGTCTGCCCTGCTAAGTGGTAAACAAGACTGCCGAAAGAATATCTGAGCTGCCTGTGTCCTGCTGCTGCTGCTGCTGGTAACTCATAGTTTATCACTTGGAAATCAAAAATGCAGGCTGCGATGCAGCATCAACGAAGGTTATTTGTGTGCTGATCCCTCAACGTCACCCTTGCTTGTCTTCTGCATTCATTTGGTCCTTCTCTTGCCAGATGTTCTGCCCGTGGTTTAAAAAAATAAAATAAAAAATGAAATAAAAAAATGCACTAGAGACATCTGCGTAGTCCTTGTGCCTCAACACTTTGATCTGGGAATGCTGAAGGATCCTGAGGCCAGATGAAGACCATGGCCAAAGCCTGGTGGGACTGTGCTGTTAGCACATGCTGCACAGGAAAAAGAAGGGTTAAGAAAATGCTTTTATCCAAAATTGCAGTGTAAAGCTTACTGTATCTATCAGTGGCACAGCTCCCTGCTGCTGAATGCTTGAGTGCTTCTGATGCTCCATAGAGCAGCGGCAAGGCTGCTGCTTCCAAAAGCAAGTGGTAACTCACATACTTTACCCTTAAGGCCTCTGTAGGTATTTTATAATATTACCACATTTTCCTTTATTTTGTTGTGCTTTATATAAAGGAGTACCACTTCCATAATCCACACATGAGCAAAATCTTTCATATTACCTTTGCTGCTTATAAAGTGGTATCATTAATTTAGATTAATAACTCCTTTGGGATTTACTTCATTAAAGCTGTTTGAGGAAGTGATGGAGATCTGAGCTAGTGGTTTTGAGGTGATTGTATCTCAGTGGGATTAGGTAGTGTGAAGTAAGCACTTTCTACATCCAGGAGGTGCAGCACTGTGAAAGTAGGCCACTAATATCAGGAGTATAAATTTAGCCAATGCTTTTATCTCATACTTTACATATAAATTATCTGTGGCCAAGTTAAGACGGTAGGGATCCTCTAGTCTTTTGATTAGCTGAACTAGCTGAATTAACTTCCAAAATTTTGTTAATGTTATTTTAATTGTGAATTGTTTCAAGTCTGACAGATCTATGGAATCTAATGCTGAAGTCGCATAGAGTTCTGTCATGATGCTGCAGTGTGCTGGTATGAATCTGCCTGATAGAGTGTCACTGTTGGGAACAGCTAATGGAGACTCTAAACAGGCCTTTAATACTGGAGTAAGAGTCATGTGTAAGAACGGAAACAAGCCTCCTACAGACCTTGTAACAGAGGAGGGAAGGCTTTAATTAACAGGAGAAGCTTGTGCTTTGGATTATTGAAAGTATGTGGTTTGTGGATGTTTCTGATGAGGCCAGGTTAGCACTGGTGTGTTGTAGGTGTGAGCGGCACAGAGCATAGCATGGAGCAGCCCTCCAGTGCCACTGAAGCAGGAGCGTTTTGGCCACTGATTATCATGATCGACAGAAGGCTGAAATCTGAAAGCAGAAATAACTTGATCGAGGAGACAAGCATTAGAAGTTATCATTGAGCTGGAAGTGGATTATGAAAATGCTAAGCTGTATTTGAACTGAGTGAGGAATAAGAGATTCCTCAGGACTCAGTGAGGGGCCTTGGGCCCGTGTTAGTGTCCCTGTGGCTTCTGCACCGGCTCCTCACACTGCCAGGACTCCTGTGCCGAGCTGTGGGCCTTCTCTGGGTGTTTGTGCTCCCCAGCCCTTCCTCAGAGCTAGGCTAAGCCTCACTGCCCTTCTGCAGGGTGGAGGTGACAGCTCCCCAGACTGTTAGCTGGCCTCCAAAGAGTTAAGCACATTCTTTGTGGCAGTGAAGGACATGGAAAGCTGCCAAGCATTTAGATTTGAGATTTGAAAAGCAGCTGGAGTTTAACTGCTCTTAGCAAGCAGTCCAGTGAAGGAAGGGGGAGACTGTAATAATAATGTTACACAGCGCCATTCATAATGCTATCATTAACTTTGGGCCAGTGTTTTCCAGCCAGGTTCCCATGCTGAGCTGGGGCCCAGAGCTGAGGTGCCCTGGGCCACCAACCACAGACATTAACCCTCCTGTTACCCATCTGGGCAGGGCTTGGATCGTGTGCAGTGCTTTGAACAGGTTGGTAGCAAACTGCATGCTAAGTAACAGGACATGCATGCTGCAGCAAGGCTGGGTGCTGACTGAATAGCTCTAAGAGAGTCAAACTGCCCCAGGATACACTGTGGTAGCAGACTAAACTCAGGTTTCTCTAGTATTGTTCAGAAAAGAAGTTCTGTGGCAGGGCATTTCCTCGATGTTGCAATAAACCCATCCTTAGTGTCACAACTTTACAAAGCTAATGTAATGTAATGGTTTGCAAAAAATGAATAAATCTTGAGTTAAGTGCATTAGTGCTGGGGCACCACCCTACTAATCACGGCTGAAGTCTCAGACATGCCCATGCTAAGATGCTTCATTGTGGGGATGTTATGCGAGGACAAGTTTGGTACTTGTGCATTTTTGCTACTGCAGTTTCAATATAGCTGTGTCTTCCATTAATATTTCAGAGAGTGGTGTGCTCTCTGTTACTGTCCTTTATTTCTCTCCTTTCCATGGGAGGGTAAATGTGTTGTGAGTTACACCTATTCCATCTGTTCTTTCTTAACACTCATGATTTTTGTTCCTTGCAGGATATTTTTCAGAGTTCAGCCTGTTTGTGCTTGGAAGGACTTGGCATGTCTCATGTGAATCAGAGCTCTTCAGAGCCTCTCTCCTAGCCCAAATAAAACAAAAACCAGCAACTTCTTTGGAAGGGTGAATCAGGTCAGATTCACTCACTGAAGTAACTCCTAATACATAAGGCTGGTACAACTGGTCCAAGTGTGGGTAAACCTCAAAAGAGATCTATCTATTTATCCATCTGCTGTAAGCTCTCTTACCATGAGTTGCAGAACAACCCAGAAAGCCAACACACATGTTCTCAGCCTGTATTTAGGAGGACTTGTGTTGTGCTTCTGAGATATGTGGCTGGTCAGAGCTGCCTCAGCAGCCTCTGTTCATAGTTCAAATTCCTGTGAGATCACAGGGGACAAGTGGTGTCCTGATGGGCTTTGAGCTTCTTGGGTACTTTAGTCCACAGCTACCACAGCAGGATTTTTTTATTCCTAATTTCAAAGTAAAATGATATTCCTGAGAGGCACCTGGGAAGTGAGGCTTTGAGTGGGATATGAGTCATTTTTCTTGAGGCTTTTCTTGGCTTGGTAATTTTTTCTTTATGAAAAAGGATTAAAGCTTGGCTTTGCTTTTGAAAACACACAAAATGCTGTTCTGCTTCTGAGTGACCGCAGTGCTCTTTCTCTTTCCTTTCCCTGTTTGCATCAGCCTCTGTCAGTAATAGCACCAAGGCCTATGAAGTTTAGCAGCTTTTTAGCAGATATTCCATGTCACCTTATGAATTGTAACAAAAGAGCAGAGGAGTCTCAACTACAAGTTTAGTCTAATATCTGTTTTTTTTTCCAGTGGGGTTCTATAAACAAGATAGCAAAAACATTTTCTATGGGTTGTTTAAAGCATATAGATCTAGTAATGCAAACAGTGACTTTCTATACTGGTCTGTCTTTTGCAATATCTCTTTCGAAAATATTTGTGTTATAAAACACTTCTGAGAACATCTTAGTTTTCCTGGCAGTGTTTGAAGAAGAGCGCACCAGTTCTGTGTACAGAATCCTTGCAGGATAAGGTAACAGAGTTGCATGTATGGCTGGAAGCAAAGAACGTGTGGCCAGGTGAGACAGCTTGGCCTTTCTCTGCCTCTAAGAAGAGGAACTGGTTCTGGCTGCAGTTTGCTCTTGCCAGATTTAAGCAGCTCCATTGAGCTGATTTGAGGGCCCCACTGAGAGACCTTCTCTGAGTCAAAGCTAAGAGGAAAATGCCAAAGACAAGCTTTCTAGCAGCAGGATCAGGGTGGTGTATAGCCTTGGGTGTCATCACTTCAGGGTGTAGTTTGTGTGATTCATGCATTTCTGGGCAGGCTGGGGGGAGACTTTTGTGCATGGAGAATATTCTCTGGGTTAACTAGTTAAGGGGCTTTGCCAGGTGGGCAGACACTCAGCAGAGTTTTATGGCCATCAGCATCCACATAGTGATAGTGGTGCTTTGTAAATTGCTTAGGGTGGAGATATGACTTTTTGTATATCTAGGAGCCTAGCCAGGCATGCCCTCGTGTTCCAGCTCCCTCATGTCTCTTAGCCTAGTATTCCCTAGTATTGTTTGGGGCACAGGAGGAAGGAAGGATTCACCAAGGCACTGCAGCACCAAGAAATGCTGTAATCACAGAAAGGTTCTGGTTTAAATTTATCTCTAGGTCATCTCACCTTTTCTGTGTACTTGAAGAATGTAAAACAACACTTGTGAGAAGCTGTGCAATCTACATGTCTTTAAATACGTGAATACTGTTTGACATACAGATAATATAAAAATCTGCTTAAAAAGAAATCTTCACTATAATGTGAAATAGCATTGCACTGATTTAACCTTGCAGCTTGCAAGCACGCACATTTATCTGACAAGAAAATGCTATGAGCAGAGTGAAGGTACAGTGAGCTAAACAGACAGTTAATCTTGGTTATATCTTCCTTCTCTGCTCAGGAAACAAGGGAGTTATTTTTAAATCTGCCCTTCCTGTATGTACTGAAAGAGTGATTTTTTTTTTTTTTTTAAACATGCTAGACAGAGCACAATACTTTCACATTAAATAATGAGCTCTTAATGCTGCTCTGAATTAAACGGACAGGATTGGACAGAAACCCTTCTTTATCCAAACAAGAATGGCTCCAATAATTTTTCCAGGCATTGACCTCTGCAGAGATTAGGTCATCCATGGACAAACAGAAGCAAAGCAACCTGAATGGTGGTTGGGGAGAGAAGCTCTGTGGGAGGTCTGCCACTGCGTTTCCCTTACTCAGGAATGGGGAGAATTACAGAGAAGAGCTCCTAATTTGTGTGAAACTTGGACTGATGCGAAGGCCTTTTGCAATCTTAACAGTTCAACTGTTGGGATTATCGGGCTGGGGGCTCTTTCTGCCAAAGGTGAGAGGTCTCAGCTCTCAAAGAGGAATTTAGGACGTGAATTCATGTCAGCTGCCATGCTGTGGTTTGCTGTAGCTCTGAGTTTGTGCAAAGGTAGAGCCAATACCAGCTCACAGAAACTTGGAAACTTCAGGAACGTTTAATTGGGTAAATAATTCTGCAGCTTTGGTTCTGAACCTAGACTGTGCAGTTAAGGTTTCATTAGACTCCAGCTTTTTTGTTTGTTTGTTTTGTTTTGTTTTGTTTTGTTAGAAGCTGAGGGAAACTGCCAGGAAGCTTCCAAGTGGAATCACAGGGTGAGTCTTAGCCTAGGCTGGGTTTTGCAGTAACATTCTCTAACCACAAAGCAAAAAACATCTGTATTGGAAGAACTGTCTGGATTATGCACTGCTGTGGTTGAGAATCAATAGAGAAATGTGATGCACGCTTGGCAGAGTCTCACTTGCATTATTGTACTGTAGCGTCTCCTTTCAGTGATTAATATTTATTTTTCCTTCTCAGTGTGCTGGGAATTAGTGCTCTTTTCTTTGTTGCTAAAAATAAGCAGGCAAGTTTATATAGTCTAATGTTTATCTGACATGAGAGTCAACTGTAAATTAATTTGTCTTACAGTTGCAGGTAGTTCTGAGGTTGTGTTCAGAACATGCCAGATACAAGTCTTGGCATATGCTCTCACCACAAACGTTTCATTTATCTTATAGTTCTCTGTCAGTGCCAGTTGATACCTGTGCTTTATTTCTGTGTGTTCCTGCAGCACATTCATAAGGGGACTTGGACCTTAATTTATCCATTGGTGCAGGTATTATTGCTGACTTTCTTATTTCTAACAATATAGAGAACATTAAAGGAATCTGAATTTATGTGGACTGTAACCTAAATAATTGAATTGTCTGGAGTCATCTGCATCTCCTTCTCTTGTGAAAACCCCTCTCATTTAAGTGTTGATGGAGGCAGGCGTTGACTTCCAATCTGGCAAAACTTCATCTGTTGCTTACAGTCAGTGAGACAACATAGGTATGAATGCTGATTTACCTGCTTGCTTGTTAACTTTTGAGTCAAAGGTGGAGAGAAAATTTGTAAGAGAGGTAAGAAAACAAAATCTAGCTACTGTGACTGGGTTTTCTATAATTTTATTGACTGGGGGAAGAGTTTCTGTTTGAATAAAATCTAATTGATTAATGCACATAAGGAAAAATGAACATTTGAAATGTTATTGTGGCAGACCAAATCACCCTCACTTTGGGGTTTGTTTTTTTCCAGGCCAATCAGAATGTGGAGATCCAAAGGGCCCGCCTGCGAGATGATATTAAGGAATATAAATTCCGAGAAGCCCGTTTGCTGCAAGACTACACTGAGCTTGAAGAGGAAAACATCTGTCTCCAGAAACAAGTGTCTGTCCTGAAGCAAAATCAGGCAAGTGTTTCAAAATAGTGAGCATTGCTCTCATAGCACTAGTTAATTCCTGTGTTGCAGCCTGGTTCCATCTCCTTGTTTGAACAGATACTTCTTTTCCATATGTATATTATTTTTGAGACTACAAACTCAAAAACTTCAGTACAAAGAGTTGTTCCAAAAATGTTGAAGCTTTTTCTGACTGTTTCTGCACAGTTGTGAGGCCATGTTGCTTTATTTTGAAGTCCAAATCCTTCCAACAAAGGGAAGGAAGGCCATGGAAGTAGAATTTTTCCAGCTGTGCTTTGTTACTTGGTTCAATCTTTTCTCTACACTTTTTTTTCAGTACTTACTACCCATTCTCCTCTACCATGTCAGTAACTGGATGTATTTCTGAACATAGATTTATGCTGCTGCTTAGTGCTTGCATTACCTGATCAGTTCTGTTCTTCTTCTCTTCTGGCTGCTTTCATTAAATGTGAACTGCAGATATGGTTACTCTGTGCTATCAGACCTTATCTGAAAAGTTGCAGCTGGGCTATCTTTGTGATCTTGGAAAAGAAAACTGCATTTTTGGAACAGTTCAGGAATTTCCCTCAGTTATCATTTCTGGAGATAATTAAATTAAACATAGTCTTTGGCCTGATTCACTATTTTTATGCTTCAGGTCCCTGTTCATCCCATTGTTTAAGCAAAATTCACTGTCCAGTTGAAAGACTAGTATAGTATTCCTGAAATGAAAGGATTTTGAGGTCAGCTGTAGTTTTAATACAATCTGTTGTGGCGAGCACTTAGTAAAAGTGTGTTTTTTTTTTTTTTTTAATTAATTCTCCTCCTGTGTTCTGATGGAAAGCTGCTCTGCCAAGCGAGGCTGAATGTACTTCACTTATTTCCATGTGGACCTTTGTCAGTGTTTACCTCTTTGACCTCACTGTGCCCCAAAGAAGGTTCCAGGTTGTGCCTGTTGTCACCTGCATATATTTGGTCTAATTAAGCTGACTGGGGTGCTGTGACATCATGTGGTAGGGATGAAGGAGCATTTATGCTCTACATGCAGACTAGAAGAGATAGTGATCTGATAAATTCTGGTCTATATAGCTTGTTGCTTTTAATTTTTACTATTTTTCTCTCATCCTTTTAGGAGAAGCAGGTGAAAGTTTCCAGCTCTGTGTTCATTTTCTAAAATAATATATTCAAGAATGCTGTCTCTCTGGGTTGAGCCAAATTTAACCTCAGATGCTATCTTGTCAGTTGCTAGTAATTACTGACTACTTTTGGTATTCTGGAACCTTTAAGAATATTCTGCAGTCTTAGATATTTGAGCTCAGTGGGCATATTTAGAACCTAGGGTTAATTTTTTACATGGCAGTGCAATATTTCGTTTTATACCTTGTCATTATCCTACTTGATGAATTTTATTAAGCTTTAATAATTTCACTGGCATAACTAGAAGAATCCATCAAGTTTTCCCAGGCTTAAGTTGCCAGACTGAATTAGCATGATTGGATCCTGTTTTTTAAATTGTGTGTTTCAGCACTTGTGCATATTGGCACCTGAAGTTTCTTTTATAGCTAGCAAAAAGTAGTCATATAATTTAGCATGGTTTTTTTGTTCAAAGTAAGGAAGAATATTCTTTAATCTTTTTTTTTTTTAAGAGATTCAAAAGCTTACACTGACGTTTGTGTTCATAATTTCAGTGCAAGAGAGGTTTAAAAAAAATGCAGTCTTACAGGTAAAAACTTACAGCATCCTGTAAAATGTCATTTAACTGTCTGAGTTGTAGCCCTGATAATTATGTGCTGCTGAAACAGTGATGGCAGAAATAATAGAACGTTGTATTTTGAATGTATAAAAGCAGAGTTTGATTGCTAGGTGTATCCCACCAGTGTTAAGCCCACTGACATACACTAAAAGCAATGCAGGAGAGAATCAGAAGCATAGCTTTGGGAGGCTTCGTTTCAGAAACGTTGAGACAAAATTTGTAGGAAGGCTGATCAGAGAATCTGTTAATCAAACATAAGGAAAGTTTGCATAATGTGCTAGAAAAGCCTGTTTTGTGATGCCTCTGTATCACACATTGCATCTTTCAGCTATCTTAATTAAGTTGGAGTCAATCAACTCAGTTGACAGTTTGCTTAGAAATATTATTCTATGATGTCTGTGAAGGGTAAGCAGGCAGTGACTACAGTTACAGTGCAGCACGAGACCTCAGAGAGAGAATTATTTCCTTCTCACCACATTCAGTGAAATCAAACATTCAGAAGTAAAAGTACTTGGTGCTTTGCAGGCAGACATTTTCATTAGCAGTTTTTTCCCCTACTTGTGTATCTGCAGGTGGAGTTTGAAGGTCTGAAACATGAAATCAAAAGACTTGAGGAGGAAACAGAATTTCTCAACAGCCAGCTGGAAGATGCCATCCGGCTGAAGGAGATCTCTGAACGTCAGCTGGAAGAGGCCTTGGAGACGCTGAAGACGGAGCGAGAGCAGAAGAACAACCTTCGTAAGGAGCTGTCTCACTATATGAACATCAATGACTCCATGTACAACAGTCACCTGAACATCTCTCTGGATGGTCTGAAGTTCAGCGATGAAGCCACGGAGCCCAACAATGATGAAATCATGAATGGGTTTGAACAAAATTGCCTCAGCAAACACAGCAATGGCAAGAACAACACATCAACCCCCAAGAAAAATGAAGGCTTCCCCCCAGCCCCAAGTCTGGTTTCAGATCTTCTCAGTGAATTAAACATTTCTGAAATCCAGAAGCTGAAACAACAGCTTGTGCAGGTAAGCATGTTCTCTAAACAACTGTGTACTTACAAATGAATGCTAGAGTTCATTCAGATTGGAAATTCAGTCTTCACAATATTTTAGGGGGGACACCTTACAGTATGAATTGTATTTCTGAAATCATTGGTTGCTTTAGAACACAGCTGTCTGAGCTTTTGGCTTGCTTGGCCCACATTGGGTGAAGAGGTATTGTTTTGGGCTGCATATCAAATATGTACTATAATTAATGTAGACAAGTGACAAAATCTCTTTTTTAATATATTTTTGATTAAAACATAAAAGAGGGCAACAAAAACATAAACTAGCTGGTTGGACCCCTATGCTTTAGAATTTGAAGATGTTAAGTGTTTGGCAGCGTAAAATCTATATTCTGGTATTTTTTAATTATTATTAAAAGAAGCTAAATTTGGTCATGTTTTGTTTGGTGGAATGTTAGAATGCAATATATGCTGTGTCCTCTACATTGCTTGTAGCAAGAAACTTAATAGTGTAAATATTTTGTTAAAAGATGGATAGCTATTCCAGTCACCTTCATCAAAAGGAGTTTTGCACAACCATATCTGTTTTCTGTAATTATTTCTAAAATTACAGGTTTTTAATTGGTGCCAAGCATTTCTGTGTTACGTATGTTATTTTGGGAGGTTGCAGAGCATGAAACCAAGTACATATTTCTGTTGCTGAGAAAAGTTTTAAGGTCATTTTCTATTTTTATTTTTTTTTAAGAGCCCTACTAGAAAAAAACATTGTGGAAAAATGGATTTCTTTCAAAATGAGAAGTTTCTGAGGATAATCTTCAAAACTTTCAGTATTTCTGAGGCTTTGCATTCTAGACTGTACTATGTTTGTGATAACTTTCTCTTTGGCCAATTTAGAAAATATTTTGATGGAACTCCAAGTTCCCATTCTTGACTAACTGTTTGCTGTCTTATATTTACTTGAAAATTTGTATTATAACAGTAAACTTTAGCTTATCTTCAGCTGTGAGCATATTTTTACAAAGAAATGCCCATTTTAGAATGAAAATAAGGTATTTGGGGAGAAACACAGCTTGGAATAGTTCCTTGGTGTTGTTTTCTTTTTTTCTTTTTTTTCTTTTTTTCTTTTTTCTTTTTTTTGGGGGGTACATGAAATAGCCTTTCCAGTAATGTGCACGTGATCAGGTTTCTGTAACCATGTGGACCTCGGCCTAAGTTGCTGTCTCTTAAAATAAAGCCACTTAAGTGAAAAGGTTTCCTTGACGTGTTGTCTCTGTTCATCTGTTTCAGATGGAAAGAGAAAAAGTGAATTTGTTAACGACGCTACAGGAATCTCAGAAACAGCTGGAAAACACACGGGGGGCCCTCTCAGAGCAGCATGAGAAAGTTGGCAGACTTACTGAAAACCTGAACGCAATGAAGAAGCTCCAGGTCAGCAAGGAGCGTCAGTCTGCCCTGGACAATGAGAAGGACCGAGACAGCCATGAAGATGGAGATTATTATGAAGTTGACATCAATGGACCAGAGATCCTGGAGTGCAAATACAAAGTGGCTGTGGCAGAGATTACTGACCTAAAAGAAGAACTTAAAAATCTTAAGGCCAAATACAAAGAATGTGAGTCTAAGTATGAGGAAGAGAAGAACAGATATGAGACCGAGAGCCAAGCTCTTACGGAAAAGATCGCGTCGTTAGAAAAATCCAGTAGGCATGATAGAGAGCAAGTAGCCAGACTGGAAAAGGAGCTGAAGAAAGTCAGTGATGTTGCTGGAGAAACACAGGGCAGTCTCAGTGTGGCCCAAGATGAACTAGTCACCTTCAGCGAGGAGCTGGCCAATTTATACCACCATGTCTGCATGTGCAACAATGAAACTCCAAACAGAGTGATGCTGGATTACTACAAAGAAGGCAAGGGAGGACGCAGTAGTCCAGAGGCCAAGGGAAGGAGGTCTCCTATTCTTCTCTCTAAAGGGCTGTTAACGATTGATCTAGGAAAGGCAGAGAATGGAAGCGGTGACAGCAGCCCATCTCCAGTGTCATCTCTGCCATCTCCCGTGTCAGATCCTCGGAAGGAACCGATGAACATTTACAACTTGATAGCTATAATCCGTGATCAGATCAAACATCTGCAAGCTGCTGTGGACAGAACAACTGAGTTGTCCAGGCAGCGTGTTGCCACTCAAGAACTTGGGCCAGTGGTGGACAAAGACAAGGAAGCTCTCATGGAAGAAATCCTGAAGTTGAAGTCCTTGCTGAGCACCAAGAGAGAGCAGATAGCAACTCTGAGAACTGTGCTCAAGGCCAACAAACAGGTCAGTGGGTCTTACAGATGTGATGGTTATAGGCTCAGGTCATAAGTACAGCAGAGTTTATCTTTGAGGACATACTGCTGTTTCTTAAACTCAGCGGAGCTTTTCTTCCTGATACCTGTAGGGAAGCAGGCTGAGAAGAGACAAGCTGTTTCAGGAGAGATACACAGCTGCACTACTGTGAAGCTGAGCACTGGAGCTGTAACTGGCTTTTGGCTGTCACATACTCATGAGAGTTTTTCTTTAGATATAGATTGAAGCTACCTAATGTGAATCATATCAGATTATGTTTAATGTAAGAAACATAAAATGAAGAAAAAACTTATTTTCTATTTGAAAGAATTCTAGAGTTCTTAAGCTTATGTCCTCTCTTAAATTGCAAAGTAAAATAAAGTTTTCCAAGATGAGCATGTGATACAAGAATGCAGTAAAAATAACAAGGTTGAAAGGTAAAATCAGTCTTTGGTGGTTGAACTGTGCCATGCATATTTGCAGGACAGCGGTGAAAATAACTTTGCTCTCTCCTCTGAAGTAATACAAGTACAGCATTGTGTAAGAAATATATATGTACTATCAGCTTTCTTTTTTACTGTATTTTAATATAAAGTTATCCCATAATGTAAGACAAGCAAAATGCTCTAAGTGCAAGTTATGGATGGATGTGTGTAATTATAGACATGCTAGACATTTTTGTTCTTTGTGTTGAAGTATGTAGTGCCTACTTTTATTTCAGTAGTTAGAGCTAGGCATTACTAAATGGGTACTCCATAACTTCCTAGATGCTGATGCATGTTGGTGGGAGCAGGATCCCCCCTATGTCCCATCTGTTTCCAGTGCTCGAAGATGAAATTTTATTTAATCTGTTCAAGAGAAGTTGACCAGAAGTTTAACATCCCAATACTAAGTAAATGCTTAATTATGTGAAGGGGTGAAGTGTTCCATTAACTGCTATGTTTCTGTTCTTCTTGGTAAATGATAGACTGCAGAAGTAGCTCTTGCCAACTTAAAAAGCAAGTATGAAAATGAGAAAGCTATGGTTACGGAGACGATGATGAAGCTGCGAAATGAGCTGAAGGCTTTGAAAGAAGATGCTGCTACCTTTTCTTCCCTGAGAGCAATGTTTGCTACAAGGTAAAGAATATCTGAACTCTGCAAAATATGTCATTCCTTGCTTGTGTGGGAACAGCTGAGCATCCTGGCCACAAGCAGCAAAGCTGCCCATGCAGTAAGTGGCCGGGTGGGGTGTCCTTTTCCACATTCATTGCTCACAGTGTTTGTCTGCAGTGTGTTCTTGTTGATGAGGAAAATGCTAGGATTATAGTGTGCTGCTACAAAACAGGAATTCGATGTGGGGTTATTTAAGTAATTTGAGTTATTGTCCCTATTGACCATTATCCCTGGTTCTTGAAGTCCTTAAAGCTGAGGACTGACATTTATCAATGCTAAATAAGTGCTTCTTATTCAGTGAAGATTTCACTCTGCTTGACCTGGAGCAATTAAGAAAAACAAACAAACAGAGATGCTGGCAAACACAAATGTACATTGTTAGGTTGTCTGATCTGCAGTTGGCATCTCTCATTTCATTTGCCACTGTGAACTCAACAGGGTCATCAGAACTTGCTTCTGCTCCTTAGTTGTGCTTTGTGGTGTTAGCAGATAATACATACTTGCTGACACATCACGCACTGTACAAGTGAGAAATTCATTTTGATTTATGTGTTGCTCACTGCTACTGCCATTGATTTCTTTAAAAATTGACATGTTTCTTTTTGAGAAATGTTGAAGTAGCAAACTTATTACAGAATGCAGCTCTCACAGCTAAGGAATGTGCAGTTGCCTCCTGTGTGCAGAGAATCCTAGACACCAAAGCAAACAAACAAAAAGAAAACAACAACAAAAAAAAGAAATTAAAAAAAAAAAATCTTCATCTAAAAGTTGTCTGTCCCAGCTTAGTGACGTTCACGAGGACACCTCTAACAATGTTCCTGTGCCTGTACATATGTACATATAACAACACTGCCTGAAGGAGATGGAGAAAAGAGGGACTATGAAGGTGAATTAACCTAGACACCTGCTTTTAAGATAACCCAAAGGAATGGGACAGTCTGAATATGCTGTATGCTGTGTGGTTGTCTGCATTCTCTTAGTGCATGTGTGTAAATACGTTTTTAAACGTATAACGTTTTCTTTCTATCATCTGCTAAGAAGCACCACAATAAGAAATCACAAGGATGTTTGTAATCATTCCTGAGGCTTTTCTGTATCTTTTTTTGTGGAGGTGGTTCTGCAGCAGCACGAATGTCCCTTGAGTGACCACAGGCTTCCTGATGATTCAGTCTTCCTCAGCAATATCTTTGTGTATGAGTAAGCATGGAAAGTAGAAAAGTAAGCTAAGGAAGCTGAAGATGGAGTTGTGGCACCTCATTATGCTGGAGAAAGCAAAGCCCTGCACAGCATGCGTTTGTCCTGCTCTCCTTTTCTGGAGCGTGATCTAATATGCAGAACTTGCAATCTCTTTGTTAGCTGTAGATAGCTTGAAGCTGAGAGGAAAGGAAAAAATACACTACTGGCTTTCAGTTATTTTTCCTAGATGCAGACAGCTAGCTGCCTGTGTCTTTCTACGTGTTAATTCTGCTGCCTCAGTGGGTTAGTGTGAATGTGGTTTGGAGAGGAAGTATTGTCAGAGAAATACGAGAGGAATCATTCTTTCCCTGCCTTGTTTCAGTGTGCTGTCATCTAGAGGTCGATTTTGTCCTTTTACTGAAAAGGGTTCCACGGCATGAGGAGGGCAGAATAGAAGTTCTTGTTAAAGAGAGAGACTGAAGAGCTCAGTGCCAGAGTTCTTGCAGGGAGCTGTGTGTGATTAAAGGCACTGTCTAGGAATGCACAGCCGACTCCCCTGCCTAAATGAACAGTTAGCATTTCTGAACTTCTGTTCTACATAGTAACTGTAGTGAAAGCAATCAGAGGCCAAGAGAAAATCAGGACTCAAAAAGCTGAGGATGGAATGAGTGGAGACCTCTTCCACTGACCTTTCATCTTGTGAGCACTTGTGTTGCTGGTCACTGCAGCTGGGCCTTTGTACTCTGCCTCTAGCCTGCTGCAGAGAGCGTGAGGAGCTGCTGATTGCTTGCTGCGTGCCTGGTGTTTCAGTAGCTCTCAGGACTTACTGCTGCAGGAGGAGCACCGTCACTCCTTTTCTCCTTGACCTCTGGTCAGGGAGGTTTAGTAGCCTGATGGTTGGCTGTGAGCATTTCTTTGCAGTGGCTGCTTCATATGAGCCTTCATTTCAGGTAAGGTAGGGAAGAGGTATTCCTAGGTGCTTGGGCAAAGATGACTCCAAAACAGTTTTTGAAGTTGATATTTAAAGAACACCTAAAATCGAAAGTATTAACAGCCCAATTTATTTCTCTGCCATTGCAAACAGCTAATGGAGCATCTATTAAGCGCCGTCAGTCTCGTTCCTGCTCTGGCCAAGAGGTTCCTATCAGCAGAGATGAGTAACAAATGGTGGGGCAATATCCTGTCGGATAAATTCTCAGAGGTCCCTTGCCCCACCATACTCATTTCAGTGCTTTATGTTTGACTGTGGGATGAAGCAGACAGCTGCATACATCTGTATTTTCCACAGGAAATCAACCACTTTGTAGGATGCAAGAGAATTGTAACAATAATGTGAGTTGAAGATTGAGCGTGAATAGAATAACTGACCTAATTTCCTTTTTAAACTAGAGTAATCCTACTAATGTGACAATGCTGCCAGCTATTTTTAATAAGTAATAAAAATGCAGTAAAGACCTGAGGCTGGAGACAAAGGAAGGCTTGCAAAAGCCAGATTAATAGCTTCCAGCATAAAAGGAGCTATTGAGAGACTGTTGGGGCATTCTAGACAACACCGGAAGCCTAAAATTAAGCTGTCACACAAAGGAATAAATCAAGATATGCACAATGTACTATGGAAGTGCATTCAATAGCTCTGCTGCAGAAGTCCAGATTTTCTTAATCAGCACACCTCTCCCTGTTGTATGTACAAACGGGCTGAAAGCACTGGGGGCTGGTTTCAAATCCGCCCGATAGAGCTGGAAATGGAATTTACCTGCTTAATGAGACTGTAACAGCTCTTGTCTTACAGTCTCTGTATTGCAATCAAATAGTTTGGTATTTTGTTACTAAATTCTTCAGGAAAAAAAAAGATGCAATAATTACTCGATCCAATAAAAAACTCGAAGAGAAGTTAACTTTTTTTTTTTGCTTTACCTTCTTGAATAGGTTTGCACTTGCTAACAGGGGTCCTCAGTGGTGCAAAATGTAAATGAACAGCAAGGCCTGATGCATGTTAGGGTGTGAGGGTTCATTAGGGTGCAGCCTTCGGCTTCATTACAAGGTATGCATAGGTATGTCTTTCTCTTTCATGGATGCCACCTGGTTCCTGCGCTTTACCTGTTATCTGAAGCAGCTGTTTGAAAGAATATTTCTCAGTGTTTCTTAAAACTCTTCACACAAAATAAACAAAATAAATTATGGCTGTCTTTCTGAACCCTGTAAGGGTGAGGTTGATCTCAGTACAATTAATCATATAAGAACTAGATTGTTCCAAAGTGAGTTTTCAAGGCTGTCTCTAAAGTCAACAGACAGAGACTGCCACTTCCCAGGAACGATTAATCAGAGTGTAGAATAAACATCAGAGGGCACTGGCTGAGTCCTTATTGAAGTTCCTAGATCTATTCCTTGATAGCAGAGGAGAACTCTGACTGAACCTGCTTTAGCAGGGAGGTTGGACTTGATGACCTCAGAGATCCAACCCGTATGATTCTGTGATCTTCACCCCTCTGCAAAAAGATAGGATTCTGTAGTTTGCTATTCACTTTTTCTGTTTCCTTTCCAGAGGCTGAGAACAAGCAAGGACAATAAGAGAACAGGCATTTCTCATTCCTCTGAAATAAAGATAAAACACTGAGAAATCCTGCAGAAGCCCGAGGTTTTTACAAGCAGAGAACAAATGTGCCCTGATGTAACTAATGGCTATCCCCATGCCCTACTGTTTTCATAAACAGTAAATAAAGGGAGAGACAAGCTTGGCAACAAGTCAGCAATGAGGAGCAAGTGGCAAATGTTAGAATGTACTGGAAAGAGTGTCAGGATGTAATATGAGATGAAAATTGTGAACTAGTGAATGTGGTGAAGAAGCAAAGCTATGGCTACAAGAAACTAGCTGCTCTTTATTAATGGAGAGTTTTTCAAATGACTAAACTGTGTCAGATTGCTTTTTCCAACTGTCCAAAGTATTTGGGAAAGTATTCCTGTGTTCTTGATCATCAAGGGGCTGCAGAATATAAAGGAACTTAAATTCATGCAGATAGCAGTGCAGTCCTCACAGGATTGAGAATATAGCTAAAGGGGCTTCATGCTGGACTCCACACAGTAGAATATTGAGCTTGTCTAAAAATATCCTGTAGGATAAATTCTCAGAGGAACCAGACATTGAAAATGGGACTTTGAAAATTTCCAGAGTGGGATTTTCAGACAGGAGTAAGAGTTTGTGTCCTGTTCCTGCTGCTCAACCTGGAGCTAATGAAGGATGACTGGAAAGTCTGGGCTGCGACATGAGGGCAGGACCGAAGCATTCAGCTGTGTTACCCACAGAAGAAGACATAAGTAATATCTTATTCATAGTGGTTGATGCCCTGTGCCTGCCTGTCATTGTTTAAAGGCATTTGGATAATGGATAATGCCCTTAACAGAATGACTAAACTTCTGGTTAGCTCTGAAGTGGTCAGGCAGTTGGACTGGATGATCCTTGTAGGTCTTTTCCAGCAGAACTATTCTTAATAGTCATGTTTATACCACTAATATAACTATAACACTAACTCTAGACTCTACATAGCATGAGAATTAAAATGCCTAGTGCAAGTAATACTGGATATGTCAGCACTCAGCCTTGGTGAAGGCATTCCTTGTAGATAAACCCCAGACCTGGGTTGCAGCAATGAGTTCAGTCTTCTCTCAGATATCTTTCAAAGTAACTCTGTCCACCCCTCGAGTTCCTGGTGCCCTGGTACTTTGTTTGGAGGCCAGTAATGCTGAATGTTGAGCAGAGCAGAACACAGGAGATATCCCTGTGCTGTAGGTATTCGGGGTAAAGATGATGCCAGCTTTTGGCATGCAGCTTGTCTGCCCTTTGTTTTTAATCAAATTACGAAGTAGGTCACTTGAAAATACCTTATATGGAAATACCACGGCAGCAGCTATTTGTATCTGTAGTCAGATGTAGCCATGTAGTTGTTTGGCTTTGTGTACAGTGTTGATAGGAATGGAGAGTTCAGGATTAGTCTTCATCTTTTGCTACCCCCTTCAGTGAGGAGCTGGGAAAAATGTCCTGCCAGGGTGATAGTTCAGAAATTGCTTCTAATCTAGTAGCATAAAATCATTAGTTTTGTCTTCTAAAATAGGTCTAAACAAAAAAAAAAAAAGAAAAGAAAAAAAAAAAGTTTTCTTTTGAATTCTAGAAGAGGGAATTTGCCATAAAAGTTTATGATCTGTCCTTGAGAGTTTTTATCAGTGGCAGTTCAGAGCAGTACCCAGCTGTGTGGGGCTGACTGTTCCTCCTCTGTGCAGGAGTGCAGGACACAGTCCTTCCCACATGTTTCAAATTATGAGAGATTTATGGTTTGATTACTTCCTCTAATAGCTTTTACTAATGAACATTGATTACACATGGCTGATTGTAAACATTTTAGAAAACTATAGCTGGTTATCAATTATATTCTGTTTACAGTGCAGATGTCAGTGATACACACACAAAGGCTATAGATTTATTCTTTTCAATGCACAACTCAGATGAGTTTTTAATGCAAGGCGTTGAGGCAGGAATTGCCAATGAGGAATTTACAATGAGTGAAGTTTCACCAGTCCTACTTGTACCTGCTTATATGTATAGCTACATGTAACCCTCAGCTGGCTAACCCTGAGGTGTTCTTTCTTCTGCCTTCATCAGGATTCATGCTTTGAGTCCACGCAGTACAACTGTGCACATGAAGGCAAGAGATGGGCTTAGTGTACTTCCCAAAGTCGTTCAGATGCTGGCCTAGTGGAGGGCCAGGGTCCTGCAGTTGGAGCTGGGTGAATTTTCTGTGTAGCTGAATTGGGACTGGTGTGTGCAACAAGCTTGCTTGCCTGGAACAGGCTTATGTAGTGTTTTTTTTTAATAATTATGCTTTAAAAACTTTTTTTAGAAACAAATGTATATATATATTTTTAATGGATATGCAAATCCCTATGCAGTGTGAGTTCTTCTGGGGAGATCAGGTTGGGTAGGCTAGGTGGGGTGATAGTTATGATTGGTAGTTCCTGAAGGCTTGGTTTGGTGGTGTGATGGATTGGAGGTTGGGGTGGATGATCTTAACAGTCTTTTCCAACCTTAAAAATTCTATAATGCTCAGGTTTAGCTGTTTTCTGTTGTCTATATATAGTGACAACCCTCAGTTTTCTGTCTTTTTGTGGTGAGCTCGTGGCAAGTCTTTTTTTAAACCTTGGCCTTGCAGTTAACTATCTAAATAGTATAAGCTGTAAACCTTGTCCTCGGCCCTGGACCTTGCAGGAGTTCATCTGCATCTGCCACCAAAACAGAGCAGAAGGTCGCCTTTGGAGGGGAACATGAAGGAAAGAAAGTGTTAAAATCGTCTTTAATATTAATTTCTAGCTAATGAATCAGTTTGGAAGCAGGTGGCTAATACCCCTTACAGCTGAACTCACTCACTATTCATTTACATGTCACTTTAACTGCTGCTCTACTAACACATAGGGAGTTTAAATCTTCTGTGCCTTAATTTCTTATGTAGGCTGACAGCTTAATCTCTCCGTGTAGAAATGAGAGCAGTCGATGCTCTGGAAGCCTCCTTCAGTCACACCTCAGTCTTGCTTTCTTGGAAATGGTGTTATGGGCCTCATACTGACTGCAGAGGAGGGGGGAGAAGTTTAATTATATCCAGGTGCCTTACATCACTTATTTGCAGAAAGATCTTGAGTCAGTAGTGAGTTCAGCTATAAATGGTACCAACTATGATACATGCTGAAGTTTAAAGAAAATAATATGTAGAAATATTATGGCACTTGTCAGAGGTGGTGATTTGCAGCTTTTGAAAATGAACCAACTCGTTATATTTGTCAAAAATTTGCCTTTGAATAGTTTTAGAGGATTTTGCTTTTTCCCATCACAATATTTAATGTTCAAAACTCTTATTTCCTCTGTGTATATATTTGTTTTTGTTGGTGGTGGTCTTTAGAATCGAGTATGTATTTCCTTAAGTTCTTTGTTCTGTTGTTCTAATTATCAATCCCAAGAAAATAGGCAACATCAAAAGATTCTCTTCAGTATCCACTTAAAAACGTGAATGTGTT
Organism: Meleagris gallopavo; assembly: GCF_905368555.1. Taxonomy (NCBI): domain Eukaryota; kingdom Metazoa; phylum Chordata; class Aves; order Galliformes; family Phasianidae; genus Meleagris; species Meleagris gallopavo. Next base: position 6,651,828 of record NC_139417.1, on the reverse strand, counting down.
CACAACGCAGCACAGCAGCCTTATGCTCATTTCATATTCTTTAAAGCGTGAGAGCTCAATTATATTTTCAAAAGTGGTTTTAAAACAAAGGTACTTTGTGTTCTGATCTTCTAATGATTTTGCATCGAGTCTACAGCTGGGAAGTAGGTGAGCACATTGCACGTGAGACTGTGACAAGGAAAGATATTTTACTGCTATATCTGCAAAGCAGAAATACAGCTACATGTACCACAGAAGCACGCTGTAGTGGCTGCTGCTACCACGGGTAGCTCTGCACTGAGCAAAGCGGCTCTGAAGGCTGCGTTGTGCTGCAGTGCCTGGGGAAGCTAACTTCTTGTGTGAGGGAATGAAATGGGGAGTGGGCGAGGAGCAGAAGTAGGGCACATCCCCCTGCACACATTGCCTCTGCTCTCCCATCCACTTTTCAATCCTCACCTGTTCGGTTCAAAGGAACTGTTGCAGTGTTTTGCATTATCTATTGTTCCCCTGACTGAGGGCAACCACGCTTGCACCAGGATAAGGTTTGCTTTTGAGGCAGTTTGTTTCATCTCACTTAAAGATCAGGAAAACAGATTCAGGATGCACAAAGGTGTGCAGCCATAGTAGTTAGACTTCCTGCCTCTCCCATGTCCTCCCGCACGCAAAACAACAGTTATTCAGGTATAGTAAAAAGTTGCAGCTGTTTGTATGCTATTGATAACACTCCCTTTTGTTGCTCAGGAAGGAAAAGCTGCCTTCATAGAGTTGTATGGAAAAAGGTGATGGAGGCATTTGACGTCCTGCATGCCTCATTTTTCAAGGCAATCATTGGATGTTTTGAACCTTTGCACTACATAAAGTGTGTCGAGGTAGTGACTTGGTACAGTAAGTTTCTGGAGACAAATTCATGGCTTTAATTATAGCTCAGCTCACACACCAACTACTTTATGACTTCTAGACTCTGTCAGGTGCCCGTCCATGCTATCAGGTTTGGCACAAGTGACCAGGATCAGCACTTTTTACTTAGAATGTCACAAGAGCGTGTAAAAACTGGAGGGAAACCCAACAGCCCTCAGCCTCCTGTCTTTAGTCTGCACCTCGTTCCAACCCACAGATGAAAGAAATGCATTTCTACCAAAGTAGAGCAGTAGGGCACAGGGCGAGCTGTGATGTTATGAGCCCTGCCTTCCTGCAGCCCCGGCCTCATTTGAAGCTGGTGCCAGGTGCCACCTTCCATAAGAGAGCAGGGAGGGCTGGAATGGCTGCAAGACGTATTTTTCCTCTTCTCAGTCTTCCCAGGGCTATTCCTACACGTCTTCCTCTCTGCTTGTACTCACAGAGGTGCATGGACTTGTTTTGCCTTGTGATGTCCCTCTAAATCTGAAGAGGAAACAACAAGCAATAGGATTGTAGCACGTTTAGGGTTCCTGTTTTTTTGTTATTGCTTTGTTGTTTTGTTTTTGCTGTGCTCACCATTAACTCACATAGGGTTTCCTCTGTGGTTCAGCAGCATGCAGAGATTTGTGTGGAGGTTCCTGCACACAACAGCCCTAAACTCACATCCTTCTGCTAGGCTAGGCTACGTTGCAGTCTGCAGGTTTTACATACCCGTTTCTGGTTTACTGTATAATCTCCATATGTGTTCCAAAATAAAATTCAGTCTTTTTCCTTTCCCTTGTTCTCTTCCCAAGAAAAAATTGGTTAAGGATAAGGCCTAATCCTGCTGCTTGAAGTCAGGGAGAACAGAGTGGGGGACTTCATTGTATAAGCACAGCTGACAAATCTGCATGTGAATGTGGTTTTATTCAGTGTGGGTGTTTTGGGGTTGTTTTTTTTTTTTTTTTTTTCTCCAGTCTTCTTTATGTTGTTTAATGATGGTAAATGTCCCGTAATCTCAGGGGTTTTTCCATTTTGGCATTAAAAGGAACTTCTTTGCAGATATTATTGCTTTTATGAAGTAGTTGTGTTTTACAGATGTGGCCATTGTAAATTCCAGCTGGTGCCTATGATTCTCTTTCTACCCATGTTTATAATTCTTCTGTGTGCAGCAAATGTGCATTTATGTACATGTAAAGATAGACACTTGTAAATTGGTTGTGGTGCACCGTGCTAGCTAAGTAGTTTCCAAGCAGGCATCCTTATGGTCTCCCCTGAGGGGCTCCAGTAACACCCAGTTCTGTTGTTTAATTGGGTCAAAATTAATTTTGGTGGTAAAAACTATCATATAAAAGCAAATTGCTGTAGAAAAAGCAGTAATAAAATACTAATTATAGTTTTTTTTACACCAGGAGACAGAGTAGATTAAACTAAAATTATTAAAGATGCATCTTTATAACAGTGCTGTTCAGTCTCCATTGGGAATTGGTTCGTGTAGTCCCTGGGTGACTTAACAGCCTGTGAAGCACAGGGGCTGTGAACAGCATTAATAAGCACTCTGGTAATGGCCATATTACAGCACTCCTACTGCTCCCCTCTGACTCCCTTTGCTGCCTGAAAGTTAAAATGGATGTGGTCTCCGTGTAAGTGGAGACAAAAGGAAATTGCTGGCATTATGTGTGTGCGCTGTGTTGGGCAGATGGGCTGTAGGACATCCTGCACATCTTATACAGGAGTTCTTTCACACCAGGCTCCATACTTCAGTTATCCAGGGACACCCTTCGTTGTGCTACCCCGAAAGGCGTGAATGTAAGTGCTGTGTGGGACTGTAAGAACCCCACTGAAGCTAGTTGTGATTTCCACAAGTTGAATGAAGTTCCTATTTAAAGCTGTATGCAAGCTTTAACACAAGATTATAAGACTGTGCTGATATCTGCCAGGCACGAGGGATTCGTGTTTTGTGGATGGAAAGGGGATTGCTAAAGGTTGATGTATTTCATTGCAGATGTGACGAATATGTCACACAGCTGGATGAAATGCAGCGGCAGCTCGCAGCAGCTGAAGATGAGAAGAAGACTCTGAACTCCTTGCTTCGGATGGCAATCCAGCAGAAACTGGCACTGACCCAGCGCCTGGAGCACTTGGAGCTGGACCACGAGCAGTCCAAAAGGGTGCGCACAAAATCTGCTTCCAAAGCCAAGAGCAGTAACCCTACTGTAAGTCATATTCGCTCTTGTGGAGACAGGCCTGAAGGATCTGTCCTTAATAACCAGGTGTTTTGTAGCGAAAAATATAAAATCTATTGTGACTAGGAGAGGTGTGTAGAAAAACCATATGATGCATCTTATTTTATGCTGTAATTGTCAGCGTAAATCCCCACTATCTAATGTCGCGGTGAGTTGGCTTGTACTAGTAAGTTGTTAAACCAGGTAATACAAGTTGTATTATGGTGGTCTTAACTGTAACTAATTCGTAAGTACGGGGATGGTATTAACAAGTTAATGGTGGAAAGGAAGTAGCTTTTTCCACAATTAACGTGTGTGGGTTTTGCTGGTTATGGTAAGTGTTAAGAGTACACCTGATATATTCTATCTGGTGTTACTAATTGTAGTTTGTATAGCACAAATGTGATCCTTTCTCCAGGGTTGCAGCATACTTTAATAAATGCTTTCACAGACAGAAATGAACAGAAAACCTCCCTTGCTGCTGTGGCTAGAAGTGGTGAAAAGCAAGTGTTCAAATTCGAGTTACGTCTTGAAAACAAAGAACGTTTTGAAACCAGAACCAAAATTAAATAATTTGTCCGTTATGGCAGATATTAAGAACTTGCAGTTATATCACCACTTACCAATGTCCTAAAGCTTTTATAGGCCATAAAAGCTAGGAAATATATGGTAGGATACGTGATTTACACTCTGCTTCCCTCACTTCGGAGGGTTAACCAGATGAAACTTGCACATTTATATTAAAAATATGCAGTATTTACCCCCATCTGGTATAAAAGCTAAAAGTTTGAGAATTGGGATCCTACCCAGTAGGCAGTTCCACTTGAAGTTATGCTCTGGAAAAGTCCCGTGTCCTGGACGGATCTCTGTGGTGTCCTGATGCTCCTTGCAGCTTGGGAAAGGAATCTGTTTGATGTATTACTGTAGCCACACGACGTATCTGTGTAGAATTAATGTGACTATGGTCTAGTATTGTTTTTCTCAGCTTTCAGTATTAATCCAAACAGGATGATGCTTCAGAGCTCTGATCATTTTTTAAATACACAAACGATGTTGCATTCCTTATGCAAGAACATGTTCCACAGGGCTCTACATTATAGGCACAGGAAATTGAAGCAGATCACCCACTAATAAATATTTATGAGGTAGCTTAGTAAACATATTAATCTTTAAAAACAAACAAACTTTAGTCTGCTGTTGAACTTCTAAGAGGCCTTTTTAGCCACTTAATTTAAAAATGGTTGAAAATACAAAAGTGTACTTCATAATTGGTGCCTATATGGAAGATCAAGATTGAAAAAGTTGTTTCTAAAATTGTGGAAAATCTGTGGAGCACAATAAGGCACGCTTTTTTTCCCCTTCAAACCAGTTTTCAAGTGCCTAGCCTCAAACTTTATTTTAATGTAAAGCCCTGTTCATTTTGTACTCTTTCAAATAATTTTGTATGCCTATAGTAGTTCTTAAAAGCAAGGCGAGACTGCACAGCTGTCTGCTTGGTAGTCCTGTTTTATAAAGCCATTCCGAAATTCCCGCTGTGGCACCGCCTCATCTCACTGCCATTTCTTATAGATGATCAGCAGCTTGCTTCCTCTGCATTGCCACTCTGCCTATAAGTAGTCAGGAGATATCACAGTACTCATATAAGGTAATAAGGAGCACAGCTTGTTTTCCCAGCGAGGGGAAACCGCTTGGGATTTTGGCTTCCCAGATATTAGAAGGAAAAAAATAAAAATGAAGTCCCATACAATGAGACTTCAAACCAATGGAGTTGTGGAAAACTTGCTATGAAGCCGAGAAAGGACGAGGATGCCACAGCCAAATGCCAGAACTGCATTTCCCAGTATTGAGAGCTGGGGGAAAACCCAGGTTTGTTAATTCTGCTATGTTGCTCAAACAGCACTGCTTGCGAAGTTGGCACAAATAGCAATTCTGGCCTTAGAAAATAGGCCCTGTGCATCTGATATTACTTTTTTTTAGAAAACACTGAGTTCTCCTGAATTTCAGCTTTAATAGTGCTAAGTAGCAGGTTTGATATTTTAGAAGCAAGGCATCTTTTAACAATTTTCAATCCTGCTTTTCTCTTCTTTGCTGCACAATCTTCCAAAAGGCCTTTATTCTTCTCATTCCTGCATTAAGTGTAATTTAAAAATACTTGGTAAAGGAGGCATTGGCTTGCTTACCTTCTCTGCTTCAATAGAAACAGAAGTTTGCTTCCACTATGGTAGGGAGCTGTAATACATTTCTCACTGTGTCCGTGTCTCTGATTGCAGTATTTTCACAAAATACTGATGGCAAAAAAGTAAATTTGAGAAACTAATTGAATTGATAGGTTTTTTTCAAATTAGCTGCAGTTTTCTAGAAAGATTTCAATGTTATGGTGGCTATTACTACAGGTCTTAGCTCACGCTCTTCAGTTCCAAGCAGAACAATTTTGCTATCAGCACAATAGTCCTCCTTATCATTCCTACCTTCTTTCATTTCTGTGGATCTATAAATTAAAAGACAAACCCCACTGCTATTTGAGCTTGTTAAAGTCATGGTTAAACTTTTTCTAGCGTCTATTATAATTTAAAAAAAGAAAAGAAATGAGCCATGGTGGTAAAGGTGACTTGATCCTGCTGTTTGTATTTTTAGATAATGATTATGTTTAAGATTGAGGCTTGTAATTCCTGATTAACCATTTCTTAAAATGTATGTTTGTTGTAAGTCTTTCATTTCACTTCCAATGGGTTGGGCTAAAGCATGAAAAATTTCTTAAGCCGTCACCTACCTCTGCAAGCAGGCTCTTCTGAATGATGTTCTCTGCATTGGCCTGCATGACACACTGACCTGCATGTTTCTGGAAAGTGTTTCTTGCACATTTATTGCTGTTAACTTGTGCTTGAACAGCAAAGCTTTATTCAGTACTTGTAAGAAACTTTCTTTCTGCAAAGCTATTGCTTCCAGGCTAAACTCATAAAGCACTGTTTCATCAGCTTGGAAAGCATCTTTGAGCTGAAGTCGCTGCTTCAACCCCAGCAAGCTAACAGACTCCCTCAACAACTAACCTGCTATGGAGCTTTTGCAGCACGTTGTATTAAGTTGTCAGTTCTATGAGAAATAAACACTGTTTTTTTTTCTAATGCTATTTTATTTTTTTTCCATTTTTCAGCTGTAGAATAGTCCATGGAGAAGGCCTTTCCAACAGTGCAACAGCATTTCTTAGCCTCTTTCATTATGGTTATAAGTGGTAGCCCATTGCACAAAGAATGCAAACCACTGCCCCGATCCTAACTTTTGAAAACACCTTTCCCTGTGTACTACCTGAAACTTTCCTTTTATGTCTCAAGCTATAAAACAAACAAGCTTTACCTATAAGTGCTGCTGCAGTAAGAAAACTTACAAGTGCTGAAGAAACCTACTTCAAATGTAACGACCACCACGTTAGTTTATGATCTACTAGAAATGTTTGGATGGGGGAATTTCTTATTTCATTGCAGACGCTCATTGTTCATCTGATCATTAAACCTGTGCACTTTTGATATTTTGATATTTTTCTTTAGCTTCTTTAATTCCTTATGTAGAAGAGTTTATATAAATGCAGTGGTTTGTGCTCATAGTTCCTCTCCAACTTCGACTTCTGATGGTTGATTTCTACATCAGCATGTGGCAGAGATTTTTTTTTTGGCTCTAGATGTGTTTAGAAAAGAGTTTCAACACAAAACAGGAGCTCTGCTAAACTATATGTGTGCTGTGCTTCAGCAGCTTTTTATTATTATGAAATGTTAAGCTTTATATGTTTAAATTACTGATTTTTTTTTTTTTTTTTAACTGCCATATTCATTAAGAAATCCAGGGTATTCAAATTCTGGGGTTTTTTTCATATTGTATTATTATTCTTAGGAATAGTTCAATGTAACAAGAAGAAAACTTGACTTTGCTCTGGTTAAAACAGTAATAGGCACTTGAAAAGTATAAAATAAGTAGTATTACCTATAAATTCCAGAATTCCTGGGTTTTAGGAAGTTGAAGTATTAATGATTAACAGAATTTTATACAACTGTACCAGTTAAATTCCAAATTGGAATTGTTTTGTTACTTTTTCATTTTTATTGTGCCAAATTATGGTACATCTAGAAAGAAAAATTCTAAAGTTGTCAATGATAGGGTGTTATCTATCAGCGCCTTCTGTCATTAATTATTGCCAGTAGTGCCTTTAAACATTTGAAGGGAGAACCTTAGAATAGCTTCGTCTATACAAGAAGAAACGGAATGGCTGTTCTGGAATTTAGCGAAGACGTGGAGCAATAAGTGCAAAGTGAACTCCCCTTTCGCACATTTTTAATGGCTAGTCTTACTGTACTAGAGGTGGTATATTCAAGGAATTGTAAAAAATTCTGTTAGTCAATGATATTTCATCGTGCAAATCCTTACAAATTCAGGGGAAGAGAGGGAAGAGAAAAAAACAAAACCGAAACAAACCCGAATCACTTTGGGAAGCAAACGGACTCATAGCAAACAAACGGGCAAGATGTAGAAACGCATTTGTGTAACAGTACGGAGGACGTTTCGGGAGTACTGATGTTATGTTAGCTTCGTATGGTGGTGGATGCAGTTAACCATAGTATTGTTTGCAAATGTGAGCAACGGAACATGAATAACTTCTCTTGCATGTTATATCTAATCATTGTGATTTCAGGAAACAGAAACAGAGGAGTGCATCACCAAGCTGTACCTGCCTCTCGGGTGCTGTTTGTTGAGGCTGATGTGAACGATTAAATTGGTATTTGCTGGGGGAATTCCCCCTCCTCAAAAAAAAAATACAAATTGAAATAATATTGACAGTAGGGAAAAGATTTCTGTTTGCTGGAAAAAAAAAAAAAAAAGAACAACATTATTATTCCTAGATGTGGGGACTTATATTTCCATCTTCTGTTACAGTATTGATTCATAAGAAATATTGTTGCATTTAAAATTACTACATTTGTATGTGGGTATTTATTTGAAATGATGTCGAAGTACTGTATTATGTTCTATGTGCATTACCTTTTAGTGGTGGATTGGTCTCCATTTAATGTCCTATGCATGTATTCTTGCCAAGTAACCTTTACCCAGATCTGAAAAAAGCGGTTGTTAAAGAGACGACGTGGGAACTGATTCTTAAAAGTATCACTGTGTGTTAATTGGATAACCTTAGGAGGCATAGAGGGAAAAATGTTACTTCCAAATTAATACAAAAAGTGTTAATGTAGGAAAGCAATCTGCCTGCGTAAAGGTAGTCACATTGGCAGTATCAATAAAAGAGAAAAGGAATCACGTTTTCCGCTTGTGCTTTTTGCTTTCTTGTATTTTTAAGAAGGCACCGTGCTGATTTGTCAGCTTTCCTAAGCTATTTTCACAGTGGAATTAAATGAATACACTTATCTGAGAGAAATGGAGAACTGACAGCTAAGTTTGCTGCAAGACTGCAAAATTAATTCTTTGTGCTCGTATCTGAGGATGCTGCATCAGAAGCTGCGTCCTCAGCGCAGCTCCGTGTTCCCAGGATTGGTGCTGAGGGAGACGGGCTGAGTCTGTTCCACTGATAGAGGCAACACTGGCAGCAGCAGAGGAAAGGGCTCACGTTTGTTTGTCACCAGTGTGGGAAGGGCAGGGCCGGTGCTTGTGGTGGCTCCTGGTCCTGAGCCACACATTCATTGCTCGTTTGCTCTTCAAAGCACAGTAAGAAAATGTTTAGCCAGTAGAATTATCCGACAAACCCACAAACAAATAAACTGGTAAGGAGTGTTTGAAGTCTGAGAGCATGGGTAAGATTTGCTGTGTCTATAGGATATCCCTGGAGCTGTTAATTGATACTTACTCGCAGGAATATTAAGTATGGTTCCGTACTATTGAACTCTTACTTCCATAGGTGGGAATCGTACAGCTGTTCTACTTACCATTTGTATCACTGGTAGCAGTCAGGTTTATTACACCAGCTATAATCATCACGGTGTGTAACTCGAGAGTGGCATAATTTCTAACAAAACCTCAAAAAAGCTTGCTGAATTGTGTGCGTTCCACCAGCAGAGTGCATCTGCTGGGATGTGTGGCCTCGTTGGGTAGTTCTGCTTTTGCTACATCTGCAGTTTGGTTTGAGGGAGAAACATAAATATGTATGCATGCGAGTGACAGAAGAACAAGAACAGACCTGTTTAAGTACTAAGGCAGCAGAATTAAAAATGCTTTCATAGTAGAATAAAACAATGGAAGTAGAATATTCAGCTTAAAAGCTATAAATTAAAGCAGCAATTTCTTTGTCTGTTTTCTGTGTAGAAAAAATTCAGTGTCTGCAGGGGGATGTTGCTGATGCTGAGTTGGGAGGGTAGGTCACCAGCAAAATTCCAGAGTACAGATGTTGCTGTATTTAGTTTGGGGGAAAGGAATCTACCAGCTCTAATGTAACACCCTTGCTTGCCATGCATTCAGTAACTCGGTAGGATCCTTGTTTCTAGGCTTGAAAAAAGCTGTAAACTTGTCAGAGGAGGAGCAGGGCAGCTTTTCAGAACTACTTAGATGCCTAAAGATAAAGAGAAGCAAATCTGCAAGTCGCCATGTTCCTCGTTTTGTGGGATGAGGGCAGGGCAAACTGACATACATGCTTTTGGAGATCCCTCTGGATAAATGGTAAAATTCAGTTGCAAATGTTTACAGAAGTTACATTTTTAAAAATATATTTACATTCTTGTGTTTGTAAAGACTGATGATATAGATTGATGTTCAGTGCCAGGTAAAGGTATTTTTGCAGCCCAGGTGCATATTGGAAACAATGGAAACCTGTAGAGGTCTGTTCTGTGAGCTTGAAAACAAGCAAAGCAGCTAATAAATCTGGTAAATTTGAGTTCTGTATTGAGCAAGTAAACATTCATTAGTAGTTGTTGGGAAAAACATTCATGTACTAACTGCTCCAAAAATGATTTCATCTTCTTCCTTTCACTTTCCCAAGAGTGTTGCAGACCTTTCAGTAGAGGACACAGATTGCTGCCTCTCAGTGCAAAGGCAGATTTCCACAAGAAGGAATTACTGTAGCTGCAGAGGGGGCTTATTTTCCCTTAGGTGCTACACATGGGATCTCCAAGGTAATCTGAGACCTGATTTCATACATGGAATCTGCATCACCGTGCCATATCCAACCCTGTGATGTTGGGATGTGCTTCTCCTAAGTCATCGGATTTGACAGCTGTCAAGTGAAGTGGCTGTAAGATGTCAAAACTTACGTATTATAGATACAATTAAATAGGTATTAAGGAAGAAAAAGATTCTGGGTCTGGTTATAGATATTAAAATAGATTACTTCTGATGTAAAGCCAACACCAGGCTGGAGCAGTGTAAATCTGATTATGCTGGAGAAAACCTGAAAATTTAAAGAGTACTTAAAACTTTATATATGTATTCATTGAGAGTTTTATATATACTTGCACTGAATGAATGCATGATAATCATTTCTAGTGAGGAGACTGTTCCTGATTAAAACAGTTTGTTTTCTTTCTCCAAATTACACTAAGTAAGCAGGCAGCTTCTACTAATCTCAGATATGACTGGTCTTTTCCCTGTGTGGCTTCTACCCTAGAACTCAAATTAGTGCAACTGAAGGCTTTATGAAGGGATAAAGAGTATTTGATGCAGAAGTGGAATGTTAGCATCCTGTTGTATCCAAATGAACAATTATTCATAGCATCACAGAATGGCTTGGGTTGGAAGGTGCCTTAAAGCCCATCCAGTTCCAATTGAGACACCAAGTAGCAATCATTCTTCCTTCAGAAGACAGAAGTCTCTCTCAGGGAGAAGGCTGATGAACCTATAGCTTCAGGAGGAGGTTTTTCTGTATCTAAAGAATAGCCTGAACTTCTGCCGTATTAGGATGGGGAAAGAATTGATTTATTTTAACTAGTGTTTGTGTGGTTATTTAGTAATGACTCTCAATAATCAGGTTTTGTAAAGGTAAATTCCTTGTGGTTTCGTCTCTCTCCATAGAGACAGCTGATAGCTAGGAATTCTATCTCCAGCCTATGCATGCTTTTCATGCTCAGGGAAACTTCTTAATTAGTGCAAATACTTGAATCAAACAGCAGAGTTCAAGCGTGACTGAAGCAGCCAGAGCCAAGGAACCTGGTGGCACTGAAGGTCACCTGCGTGGCCTCAGCTGCTGCTGCTTCGCTTAGCGCTGCTGGCACAGCCCGGTGTGCCAGAGGTTGGCCATGCTTCAGATCCGCTGGCAAAAAGTTGGGAGTTACTCTTCCTTTCCTGTCTCCAAATGCTTTAATCTGTCAAACCAGCTGGGAACTGGGCTGGTTGCTCATGGTGTGCAGTTCTGTCAGTGTGTCTGACGATATGGTGGGAGGAGGAAGCAGCTGCCCAGGCAAACAGGAGGTACTGCCCATTTTGTGGGCAGTAAGGGCCAGGCTGGAAGAAAGCAGTTTCAGCCCGAGTTCCCTGTCTGCATTTCATCTGTTTTCCCTGACCAGGTCGTTGGCCTTCAGGTTTGACATGCTCGACCTCTACCCAGACTCAGCCAGTGGGGCTGGGGCTATACGCCTGAACTTTCCTCGCCAGCGGTGGGCTTTAGAGTTTGGGGTTTTGTTAAGTTCCTATTGTAGGATCAGCACTGGAGCAGTAGGGAAAGGGAAAAGATTTGCATCTTTGATTTTTTTTTTTACCTCTTTTCCTTGGTGCTATATGGATGAAGCCCAAGTGTATTTTGTTTTCCAAAATGTCTTTCACTGACTCAGTGAAATGCACAGTTAAGATCTTGGTGATGTTTACAACCCCTCATCATTATGAGCACCCCACTGCAGAGCTACAACTAGAGCCCGGAGAATGGCCGAGTGCTGAAGATGGATGTTTGTGTTCTGTCTTTCTAATCCAGTGTCAGAAGCTCTTTGGGTATTGGAAATGATAAGAACACAAACTTTTTTTCTTCTCTTTCTTTTTTTAAAATCACTTTTAAAGCCACTGTGGTCACGATCTTTTCTGTTTCCTTTTCCAAGGTGAGTTCAACTCTTCATTTTAACCTAAAAGACTGTTTCCTGAGGAGTAGTGACTTGTCACTCATGCTGCTTCTTCGTGTCTGTGGGGATAAAAACTCTTCTGAGAAATCCTGACAGAGTATTGCCCAGCAAAGGGACAATGAATATTTCTTCTTACATCTCTGCATCATCTGTAGGAGGCCCCAGGTTCCATCTGCCTTCAGAGGAATTGGGGGCCCTCCTACAGAGCTCCTGCACAGGAGATGTTGCTTTCACAGAGGCATAAGAATAGCAGCAAAAGCAGCCACTGGTCCTATCCCAAATACCTCTTTGTGGGCTACTGAAGTGTATTTGTAGGGGTGGGGAGAAGGAGAAGGAGGTATGCAAGGATATGAAGGAGGCAGCTAGGAAAAAATGGCAGCAATGGATTAGGTTGGACTGTTGGAGCAACTTGGAGCAGCTGGAGCTGCTGTGGGCAGGGATTTTTTGGCATAAAGCCTAAGAACAGCTCAATTCCAAAAAAGCAGCTGGCAAATTAGTGCAGTCTGGTAGTACAGACCGCATAGTGTGCACTTCTCTATCTTAAAGGGATCGACTCATGCCTTTATTAGCTATTGGGATAGGAAAAGGCACATGAGATTACAGAAAGAAGGAACAGTGTAAGATGAGAAGGTGCAGGAAAGGAATATACTGATGTGTGTAAATCCAGAATATTTCATGCACGTTTCCTAGGATGCAGCAGTCGTCTTCAATTGAAGTTCATAGATTTTCTATTGAAGCAAGGTATCAAGGTACTTCTAGTTAATATCTGAGTCAAATTAAATACAGGTATGCTTATCTGAATGTGTATCCAGTATATCTGAATGAGTATCAAGTTTAAGCAGATAAATTTAACTAGCCCCAGGTTAGGTTGCTTTCGAATATGGTTTAAACTTCATTTGTTCCTGTAGCGTTGCATTAAGAGAACTAAGTTTGCTGGAAGACCTCTCCTACATACCTGACCCAAAATACAGCTGTTGATGTGCAGCAGTTTATACTGGAACAGGCTGAACCAGTCTAAAACTGGTTTAAGTAAGGTGAAGAAGTTAGCTTCAAGACTAGCAGGAAGGAGCGTGAGTCCCTGCTTGGGGCCACCTGCTGATCGAGGCCGGGCAGCAGTGCCAGCCCCTTGCCCACTGCTAACTGGTTTTATTGTTTTATTCTCAGTGCCCAGCACATCAAGGTATACATTTGGACAGATGACTTTAAATCCGTACTGGTTGACCAGTTCATGCAGAATGTGTATAAAGTTGCCTATTAAATCATATTCTCTATCAAGTCTGGCCACCAATGAAGGTTTATCTGTTTTTCTTCTACGTGGCATTGGCGCTATAAGTACCACATTTCCAGTCCAGCCCCTTTGTGCTTAATTAAAGAACTGCTTAAATGCCAGGAATATCTCCATAATCTCAGCTCTGTGAAATACCACTGCCTGTGGTCTAAGAGGAGAGGCAGAGGGTCCAAGTATGGAAGATAAATCTTCTTCCCATCTTTCTAGAATTCTCTTCCACATACTAGGATAGAGAAAAAAAAACAACAACAAAACATCCATAGAAGTCCAAGTGCCAATGCTTAAATGTAGTGCCAGTGTCTGGTTTTGAGGTCTTGGCTGCAGAACATTGCAGTGTTTCAAAAGGAAAACCTTGAGTAAGTTCGCTGCAGCTTGCTGGGAAAGGACTGGATGTCCTACAGTAATTCTTTTCTTCTCTTTGGTTCTCTACAGTCTTATAAAGGGTCGTTTCATTCTCATTAACTCTTTAATTCCAGATTAAGGGTAAGCATTTAAAATCATTTCTAAAAGTCCTGTATGGAGCTGGTAGCTCTACGTGACAGAATTCCATTCGTAACTAAAGGGTAGATGTAAAAGGGATATGCTCAGTATGCCTGAGCATGGAAACACTCTCTTGCAACGGAGTTATTTCGGAGAAGGTCTGCGAAAGAACACAAGATGGCAGTGCGATACAGAGCGGCTGCCCGCTCTCCTTGGCTGCCTGCAGAGAAAACGTGCGCTGATGGCAAAGCAAAAATCATCGCATTTGTTCCACGCTAAAAGATTTGACTTTTGTCTCAAGAATTCTCCCTCCCCTCCCACTCCCCTTCCTTCCTTCCCCTCTTTAGCTTTGCCAGTGTTCCCCATGGCTTTTCACAGCTCATCTTGAATGTATTTCTTGCTCTTCTGACAAGTTTGGCAGTTTGGAACATAAAGCTTTATGAATGGTTACCATTGCTGCAACTGATTACCCTAAGAATCACATGATAGACAATAAATGGAACCACAAGTTCTAAGGGATTTTTTTCTACTTTTTTATTCCCTCTGGTAACTCAGCTTGGTTCTTGAGTACTTGCCATCTGTCACGATGCCACATAATCAAGTATTTGGGGCTTGTGCTGGACCTGCCATGACTGGGAGCCTGCCCTGCCTGCTAATTGTCATCCCTTGTAGGGACGGGTGGTGGGCCAGCACAAGTGATTCCTTTCCAGCTGCACATTGGTTGAACGGGCTTCATGCAGCAGCTGCATTGCCTCTTGGCCTCTCCTCCATCAGCAGTTTGATAGCACTGTTTCCAATCAGCATGGCCAAGATCTCGTGGTAGTGCAGCAGACTGTGGCCAGTTTAGTGGAGGCAGCGGCAAATAAAAGAACACTTCTACATGTTTTCATCTTGCCGCTTCCCAGCACTCCCACTTGTGCTGGGTCTGTGAAAGGAAATGGTTAGGCCAGCACTGCTGAGGCCATTGCAGCAAATGTTGAGTCCTTGTTATAAGGAAAGGAATAAAGCAAGAACTATTGAAATAAACCATAAATCTCATTTCCTAACGGACAGCGTGGCCACACGTGCATGGCAGACAGAGTGAAGTTCAATGTGCAGTTTTATAGAGGCTGTCATGCTTTGGCTCTCTTCCCTGTCATGCCATCACAGTTGGGGATCCCACACTATTTTTAGGAGTCAGAGAACCAGGAACCTGCTCGTGCTTTGCAATTGATCAGCAGGAGATTTAGAGCTGATGGGAGAAGTTCACTGTGCTCCACACCACCCCCAAGATACTTTCTGTTGAAAAGCAGTGACGAACTCCTGCATCTTTGATCTCCTCGTTGGCTGTTTCTTGCCCGTTCTGTCTAGCTTGCTTCAGCATTTTGTGAAAGGCATACCTGTCTGCTCAGGGCCATCCCATGCATTCAAAGATAGTGTAGCTGTGCTTACGTAATGTGACGTGCTTTGGAGCTTTGTTTCCACTTCTGTCTCCTACCTATCATGCCTTCAGTAGCAATTTCCTTTGTTATGGATATTTTCTGCCCTTCTTTCAATGGCTACAGGACATTCCGGTGTCTGCTCCCAACATGATCAACTGGTCTGAAAGGTAATGAAGAAACAGGCTGATGGCTCTGGTCTGCGCTGGACATGAATTCACGGTGTACCTTTCTAGATACTATCGTTTTTCACATAAGTGAAATAATCTGATAGATGCTTTTACCGTCTGGTAAAAACAGCTCCCAGCACCAACCAGTCCCTCTCTACGGTAAGACTGAATGAAAACATAGAGTTCACTGAGGAGCATTAAGGTATGAAGGCAAGAAACAGAAGACATTTAATCACTACTGAATTGTGGTAAGATATGGAGGTGCATGCAGATGTGGGGAGAGATTGGCCCCAAGCTCTTTTCAGTAGAATTCAATTAATATACAAGAAAGACCTACGTTAAATGGTTTGCCCTCATTCTGCCATCTTTTCTTTTTTGAGTGGTTCAGTCTTCAAGGAGGTTGAAGAAAGAGGCTTCTTGTTTACACAAAAGATTAAGGCAAAACTTCATTGAGATTGTGATAACACTTGGTCTACGTCTGTGAGAAGAGCAAGTGGTGATGGCTGGTTTGAAACTTTTATACGTGATGGTTGAAGAGTGGTTTTTGTATGAAAACTTAAGTAATCACTTGAAGGGTCGAGGAATCTATTTTTTAAAGAAAAATGTTTGCATTAATTCTGTAAATATTGTACTAACCATTCCGATGATTTTTGTCAGAGTAAAGCAGTTTTAAACGATTTGGCTTTAACTTCTTTGCAGGGTCACCCATAAGTTAGATAAATACTGAAGCAATTGATTTGAAGTACTTTGGTAACATTATGAGAATGCCATTAGCAAAACTCAGATCAGCATTGGTTTCTGCACCCAGGTTAATATTGGCTGGGATGACAAAATCAAGTGCTGTAATTCTTTCTTCCCGATGAAAAGCTAAGCTGGACCATCATGGCAGATCTTAAAAGTCAACATTTCTAGTGTTTTTCAAACTGGAATAAACTTCTAATCCAACCGTGTCCAGAAAAACGGTATTTCCTTCTCTGTTTCAGAGATTCCAGTTTAAATACATAACTTATCAAAGCAAAAATGGATAGAATTTTACTTTGGTTGATTTTACTTTACTGAAAATTTTGGGGTAAAAAAAGACAGTGCCATTTACATTACTTACTTCCAAACTAATAATTTCTCAAAAGGCTTCATCCAAGTGCTGCTCAAAGCCAGGAGCATTTAGATACCTCAGTCCTTTTCATTTTGAACAATGGAGTTTATGTTCCTGAAAGACTTTGCTTTTGAAAAATATCAACCTCAATGTATCTGTGCCATGTCAGATGATTACATTCATAAAGCTTATCTTGCTCTTGAGGTAGTATAAAAGTCAGTTTTGTTTGAAAACACTTAATCAAATGGTGACAAGCTTTAACTCCTCATTTACTTTACAACGCGATACAAAGTCAATTACAAAGGTGGGAATGAAAGGACCCTCTGGGTCACGGAGTTCATCCCTAATTCTGCAGATGGGTGTACATGGCTGACGAGTCTACACCTTTCAGTAGTCTAAAAATATAAACGCAGAACCACCGTAAACACCACCTAATATATGCACAGAGGTTTCTGCAACACTGCTGTGCTCTGTCTTCATTTCACCTTGGTATTCTGGTTGTGGCTAGCAAACAGAGCCGCACTCACCGACAGACCAAGAGTCTGCTGGCTGCCACACATGTTGGCTTTTAGTTAAAGAGGTCAGTAACACCTCCTCCTTCTCATCATCAGCTCCTGTGACTGTGGCTAGTTGAAGTGTAACTTTCCTGGTCAGGACACCCAGAGTCCACTAGTGATCTAGGGCACTACCCTCATTTCACATTTAGAGACACAGAAGATAGGAGAGAAGCAAAGCGAGCGAAGCCAGCATTCTTGTAGACCACTGATATCAGAGTAAGAGCAACAGGATTATTTTTTTCACTAGCACAACCTTTAAAAGATGAATAATGACTCTATTGTCTTCCTTGGGGACTCCAAGAAGAATATTTTTTGTTCCTGCAAAGATCAGGTTCTGGAAAGAGAAGGTGACACACTGTAATCACAGCTTATCTATCATATCAGCCTACTTCTGCCTTCAGAGAGTCCAGAGCACAACTTTATGTATATTACCATCCAGAAGACCTGAATAAATTCATATGAAAAAAAAATTGTCAGGCTGGTGTATACCACTGAGATCAGAAATGCTAGGATTTGAAATTCCTCAGTGTTAAGGACTACAGTCCCTAGTACAAATTTCAGCCATTTACAAAGCAGAGATTAAAGACTAAGTATTCCATTCTGCTAAAAAATCTTATGGCTGTACAAACAAGCTGCTGCAAGACCTGCGTCTTGGATGTCGGACGACTTTACTCTTATCTGCAGTTCCTTATTTTTGTCTCTCTGCTGCTCTGTTCTTTATTTTTCTCTGGATTCCTTGCTGCTCTGGTAACTGGTGTTGGTGAACATGGAATTAACTTGTTTATGCCTAAGGTATCATTAAGAGAAAAAACAACAAACCACCCTACCTCAGTGGGGTTCATCTCAAAAGTATTTCCCCTCGAAAGCCACCTTTGATGAATCATTTATTCCCAGTTTTTTTCTAAATATAAAGTGAAAGCAACAGAATCAGCGTCAGTGCTGCCATAAATTTTAAATTTGTATTGCAGCACTCAATCTCAATCTTTAATCTCACTGTGAATGAGAAAGCAGTACTTCTTTCTCTGTAATTGAAAAGGCTCAGTTTCAGATTCATGAAAATGAGATTGCATAAATACTCAAAAGACAAGTTACATTCATCTCCAAATCTTCATCTTCAAATTAAAAGTAGTCTCTTCAAAAAGAAAAAAAAAAATTCTGAGAGTTATAAATAAGGAATCTGTACACAAAGGAACTTTGTATATTCAGTAGAGGAGTGTCATATGATGGCAAAAGCACATGAGGGTCACCCTGAGGATTACATCATCTGGAAGAGAACACAACATGCATCTCTTATATGAAAAGCATGTAGACAAAACCATGTATTAGTAAAGCCTTAGCTTCTTGGTCTCCAATGTCTTATTAGATGTATGAGAGGTTATTTTTAACCTCTTTACATTTATCTTTCCTGGACATGCAATATTAATCCTTACTTAACTGCACAGCCTACCATGTGGAAGAATTAATTTGTGTTGAGAGCACTCTTCTTGTAGAAGAATTTTAATGCGTTGTGACAGGTAACTTCTTTCTTCTTGCAAGGAGAAAGAAACGAGTGTTTGTGTGAACTTCACTAACTGCTTCTGCTGAGTGTATCGACCCTTTTCTCTTAGCCTTGTATATATGTGCATTAGACACAAAGGGTTTGAAAACAATAGAAAATATCCCATGATAAAAGGAACATTCAGTGGATGTTGCCCAGTGCTTCGAAGCTCCAAGGACGGAAGTATGCTGTACTAAGTGCAATTTGCATTTGTAAGTAAGATTTAATAAAACTAAGACCGTATGGTGCTCAGCAAGATGCAGTTTGGTGCAGAAGACAGCCAATCAGTGTACATTCTATTTAGCAGAAGCTTTGACTTCTTAGAAATGGAGCCTGAGGACAGCAGAAGTGACAGAAGTGTTGGCAAGACAAACTAGTTCTTATTATGACTTCCTTCATGAGAGACTGAAGGGAGGCAGCTCTGACAGTCCTGCAAGGAGGAAAGGCTGAGCATAGTTGGAGATGGATCTACAGCCTGCAGGTCAGTCGAAGGTTCAGCTCTATGCTTTTACTCCAACTGTACCCCAGAGCCCCCTCCCAGGTTCCAGTTCCCCACACTTTTAAAAGATGGGGTGCTTCTCAATTCAAGGGGAAAAAATGCAACTAAGCAACATTCAGAGGAAGCATCCCAGCAAACACCTTCCTCTTACAAAACTACTTCTGTGGCTGGTTTGCTTTTTGCTGGTAGTGGCAGCCTATCTTCTCAGCAGCTGTTATTCCTTCAACTCTTTTGCAGAGCTGCAAAAAAGAGCACACCTTTCTTTGTTGCTTATGTACTGAAATTGCTCTCTCTGACTGCAGATTACTTACCTTACTTGAAGAAATGGCTTATTCTTAGATGTGAAGAAACTTACACTGGCCCTTTGTTACACTCTTAGCTGGCCAAAAGCAATGGCCACAACTTAATATTTGCTTAAATTGTAAATTTCCTTCAGAAGTTTTTCTGAATTCAACAGATTCTGGTCACTGGTGCAAATTAAATACTGCCCATGCCCAGACTGTAAGAGTTGAGAGCACCTCCGATGAAAAATTCCCTAACTCCTTGAGAAAATAAACCAATCAAACCTAAAAGCTGGACAGGACGAGGAAAGAAATGCACAGGAAATAAAGCCACCCTTTTAAAGAATGATGGTCATTTGCTCTTATGGTGCCATACCAAATATGCTTAATGTAAACAGTTGTTTGTCTTAGCTCAATGCATTATAGCGAGGACCTCATTTTCCTGAGAGCAAAGAACTTGGATATTGTCCAACAATTGTTAAGTCTGTTTCTGCTGAACGTGGGCCATGCCTGATAACTGTAACAATAACAGGTAAGCTGGATCTGCTCTGATGAGAAAGTCCTTCAGAGATGATCAGTCTTGTTGAACTAAAGGACAGGACTAATTTCAGGGAGCTATGACTATTTTGTATAGCAATAAATACAGAGAGTTTAATCTCTGAAATGGCTGGTTGCATATTACTTTTGTATATGTGTAATAGTGCTTTGAGGCAGGATCTTGAATGTAATAGATGGGATTCATCAAAGTAGTGTCAAGAAACCCAGGTTGGCTCCTTGCTGATAAATCTTTTTCAGACTTCCTTCCTCTGGTTTAGCTAGACCTTATTCATACTTCTTACTCTAGAACTAGCCGTTATATTCTGAAATAATTAGTCCAAACAAATCCATTTTTATGAATTTTATCACAAAACTGTTCAAGAAATGTGTAGATGTGGCACTGAGGGATGTGATTAGTGGGCGTGGTAGGGATAGGTTGATGGCTGCTGATGACCTTCGTTGTCTCCTCCAACCATTCTGATTCTTTCCCTGACAAGGCACAGAGCAGTGAGTCAGTCCCGGCCCGGCTTTTCAAGCAGCACCGAAAGACCTTATGGTGTGGGGCGTTTTCTGGGAGAAGAGCAGCAGCTGGGCTGTTCAAGAGGACAAAGCACCAGGGCTCATCTTCTCTTTGCTCTCCACCCTGCGAGCGAAGGAAAGGACAGTGGTGTTGGGAACTGTCTGCGGCCATGTGCTCCTTCGGCTCGGCCTCGCCACACGCCCTGTGCCTCAGCAGCTGCACCGCGAGGACTTGGCATTGCAGGCAACAGCTGGTGAGGCTGCCTGTAGCCTTTGGAAGCTTCGTACCATATTGCTTTTGTACGCAGGACTGCGAGGCTTTGCCCAGCAAAACGCACAAAACCCTCCCTGCTGTACGGAGGGTCGCTCGCCCGAGAAGCCGGCTGGAGGGGCAGCAGCGGCCGTCCCGTCAGCACCGCAGCCTTCTGTCCGGGGAGCGCCCCGCAGCTCCGTCCCCTCGGGCCCTTCTTTCCCCTGCGGGGCTCGGCGTGCCGTCAGGCTCGGCGCCAGCACCCCCGCCCGAGGCCCGCAGAGCGGCTCCCGAAGCGCCGTGCCGCGTTCCCCTCCCCCGGGCCGGGAGCCGCACCTGGCCGCGGGGCGGCCGGCCCCTCCCCGCCTGCGGGTCCCGCTCGCCGCCTGGGCCGGGCCGGGCCGCGCCGGGGCGGGCGGCTCGCAGCCGAGGCGCCGCGAGCCCCTCCCGCCTCCGCCGCCTTCGGGGGCGCCTCGTCCCGCTCGCGGCGCCTCACGGCGCGATGCAGCTGCAGTGGGAGGGAGAGGAAACCCACCCCCCTCGCCCGGCGGCCGCCTTTGTAACCGCTCAGCCCGGCGCGCCGCCCGGCCCGACTCGCCGCAGCTCGGGGAGCGCCGGAGCGCGGCTGCGGGAGCAGATGGAGCCGGAGGGTAAGGACGCGGGCAGGGGGCGGGTAAGGAGCGCCGCCGGGCCGGGCCCCGCACGGCCGTGCCGCCGGACCCCGCGTCCCCGGGGAGAAGTTTCCCGCTGCCTTCTCCTCGGCGGAGGCCGGGGGCGGTCGGGGGCCGCGGGGGCTCGGCGGACGGAGGCCGGCCCCTGGGCGGCCCCGCTCCAGGTGTGCGCGGCCGGAGGGCAGCGCGGCCCGCCCGCCCCCTTCCCCCGGCGGCGCCGGGCCCTCTGCTCGGCCCGGGAGGGGGGCGGGGGGGCGCGGGGCCGAGCGGGGCGGCCGGCGCGGCGTGGGAGCGCTGCGGTCCGCTCTGCTCTTCCTCCCGCCGTGGCGCAGCGCTCGGCTGCAGGCCGGGCCGCCCCGCTCGCTCCCGCACCTTTGTTGGGGCTCGTCCCGCGCTGTCCGGCGGCCGCCGAGCTGCGGCCGGGTATTTTTAGTTCTCCGAAAACCACATAAAACCGGTTCTGTGAAACGCTTCTTCGGGTAGGGCTATTATTAACTGAGGAGATCAAATTTATTTCCTGCCGATCCATATTTAGGCGTCGCGAAATGCCAAGTTTTTGCTCCGCTCTCTCCTTTTTAAATACCTTTTGGAGCTGTTAGTGCTTCTAATGTAAACCATTTCTAGTTGCAAATTGGAAAGCTCTGAGCCGTAATGGGCTGCTGCATTGAGCTGGCTGTCTCCCCTGAGCGCTACGTTCTCGTGCAAAAAGAAAAGGAAAAAAGCCCTAAAAATCCTTATGAGATTCGTGTTTAGAGAATTGGCCGCATACATCGTAGCTGTTTTTTAAACCTCAGTACCTAAGTCACATTTTCCATTCCAAATATTAAGAGTGGTTAAAGGGATACGCTCTACCTTCATTCCCGTGCAGGCTGGGGGGAACTTTAACACAAAGGAAAATGGCTCTACAGTTGGAAAGAATTGGAGGCAAACGTCTTCTTGCAGTGCCTGAAACGCAGCAGCACCGAGGAGTGAAAGAGACTATTGGCAATTGTTAGTGAGCAGAGCTGGGTTTGTTGTCCACGCGGAGAAGTGGGCACAATGCAGATGGAATATGTGTTGGTCACCACACTGGTAAAAGTGGTTTTTATGCTCGTTATAAGGTGTGTATTTTAGTTTCCATCCTGTTTGTGAGGGTGCTGTAGTTACACAGATGATACTCTAACCAGGAGAGCTGTGTTTGTAATGTCATGGGCTGACATGAGCGAGCTGGTTTTGTTTGTATTTCTCCTTAGCTTAATAACGCTAGAGATAAGTGATTAAAATTAAATTGAGTTCAAAGGAAATCCTTCTTTTGAAGAAAAAATCCTAATATTTCAAAAATGGAATTTCTCCTCTGCCGTGCTTTTTGGGTGGGTAAAGGCTGGAAAAACCCCAGGAAGATGACAGTAAGTTGCAGACCTGCTGATGTTACCCCTCTGTCCTGGCTCCAGGGACATCCAGTCTGACCTCTGGCATCTCCTGAGCAACTCGGGTAGCGAGCTGCAGTGTGCGGGGTTTGCAGACGGGTCCTGCAGCGCAGACTGACACCTGCAGGAGGTGGTCTGGGTACCTGCGTTAGGAGCCTGTCTCCATTAGCCACAGAAGGAGCCAAAGGTTTCTAGTTAGATATTGGTAGATAGGTGCTATAAATATCCAACCCTGTGCACGAACATGTAGTTTTGGTGACTGTGGTTGGCTTTGGTGAGTGAGTTATTTCTGTTTTCAAAGTTAGAGTAGCTGGAGTGTGGTGATTGGTGTCAGTGATGTCTGTAGATGCAGAGCTTGCTTGCTCTTGTGAGTTTGATCAGATGTGTCCTGCTTGTTGAGCCCAGGCTCAATCCAGACTGGAGGAAGTTGGAATCAGAACACCTTCTGTGTGGCACCTTGCATGTCTTGCCAGAAATGAATGCAGGACCCTGTCTTTCCAGAGGAGCTCAGCATCTTTACAGATGTGTAGATACAAGCCCGGTAGGGTATCATCCTCCACAGAGGTGGGAAGAAAGATAGGAGATGGCAGTAGGGTACCTTTTCCTTAAGGAAAATCCAGTGTGGTCTGGCAGTGCCACAGGAGAGGCTGACCTGCAGAGCTCTTGTGAGTGTCCCCTGTACCACATCACTGAAGATGATGATGTGCAAAGCAGTTGAGGCTTGAAAGTGTTTTTGGTCTTGAAATCTGTCAGAGACGTAGGAAAGGATTTTCTGTTCCAGCCAGTGGAAGTGATTAATTCAACAGAGCAGTGATGGTCCTCGTGGCTTCTCATGTGGGATGAGCTTCTGTAGCGTGATCAAAGAGGAGGAAGAGTCCTAAGACAGTAGCATTGGGAGCAAGTTATTGGGACACCAGGAGGAAAAGCACAGGTCAGAATCCAAGGTGTTAACTTTTCACTTGTTTGCATTGCAGTATTTTCAGGATGGGCTTTGTAGCTGCTTTTTGTTTGTTTGTTTTCCGTGCAGCCCTAGGTTTTTATACTCCAAGCTCCACGATTAAGTTCTTAGCTGTTTGTTTTTGGGAAAGCTTTGTTCTCAAGCAAGCTGTGTGGGATGGGGCGATCTGGAGATTGCAGCCTTCTGAAATCCTATCTAAAATTCATGCATTTTCCTCTGGTTTTCAATGAAAACCAAACAGCGTCCTTGGGCTGTCCTTGGAAACGGTTCTGTCCTTCTGCATGAATTGGTTCGATGGATGAACGCTCTTGTTCCTGACTGAAGCATATCTGCTGCTGACCCTGCTGGATGGCAATGAATGTATTGCCTTCAAATTGTTTGTACCTACTTGTGATGTAGGAATCTTGTGAAGACCACCAGACAGCAGTCATGCTGGTGCAGGTGGTCCTCCTTTGGTTGGTGTGCCCGCATAGTCCTTATGTGAATCAAGAGGACAACGAGTGTGAATGTAACTGTGGTATGATTAATGCTTTGTTTCTCTCCAGCTGTATACTTTTCAAATGCTTATGAATAAGATTCATTTGCTTCCTCAGGCTGTTTTGTAAACAATTTAAATATTTTTCTTTTACAAAATAGTAAAAACTTTAAGATTGTAAGACTATTAAAGAGAGGTGGTTGATAAAAAGCAAGTAATAAATGCTTCTATTTTGCATGACTGATTGCAGATATTGTATTGGAGCTTTAAGTTCTTGGCAATGTGAATATTAACTTACCTGAGTGCAATAAACAATGTTGTAGATTAAAAGTAGTAATAACTACTGTGGCATTTGCTTTTGTTGGCGTTATCAAATTTTAATGTGAAAGTGAATGCTTTGCTTCAGAGACCTTGGTTTATGATTATTGTCTAATGATGAATGTTGGTGCCGTTTGCAAAATATCTCTCCTATTCCAAATTCCCTGAACTTCCCTTTAAATGAAAAATTAACATCATATATTTTTCAGACGCGGAAACAGAGAGAATTTGAGATAGCCCGAGATAGAGTAAACTAAAGTACAACTGGGAGAGAGAGGATAGATGACGAGGGAGGTGGTGGAGCTCCTCAGCTGCTGTCCCCATGAGGTGGCCGCCATCCATCCGTGCTGCTCTCCCAGCTCCAGCTCTCAGCACTCAGCTTCCTTGTTCCCCTCCCCAGCCCCCTGCTAGGCACTGAGCCCGGCTCAGCCAGACATGGCACCCCAC
The DNA here is from genome assembly GCF_905368555.1 of Meleagris gallopavo. Classification (NCBI taxonomy): domain Eukaryota; kingdom Metazoa; phylum Chordata; class Aves; order Galliformes; family Phasianidae; genus Meleagris; species Meleagris gallopavo. The sequence goes on along the minus strand of NC_139417.1, from coordinate 6,626,818 downwards.
ACCTCCACCGCAAAAATCCGCCATGAAATTGGGGCTAGATGCTTGCACATCAGCATTGCATTCTCTGAAGCATATGGTAATCGGGTGGGAGTCGTGGCAAGCACTGCCTGCTTTGGGGGTTATGAGGAGTGAAACCTGAGAAGGCCTTTGTTGGTATAAGTATTGTGGAGGTGTGCTGGGGAGTGCTTGTTCTGCCCCTCCTTCTTAAAGGGAGCCTACAAACAGGAGGGGAATCAACTCTTTGAAAGTGTTGATAACTGCAGGACAAGGGGAAATGGTTTTAAGTTGAGGGAGGGGAGATTTAAGTTGGATGTCAGGGAAATTCTTTACAGAGAGAGTGGTGAGGCACTGGAACAGGCTGCCCGGAGAGGTTGTGGATGCCCCATCCCTGGAGATGTTCAAGGCCAGATTGGATGGGGCTCTGGGCAGCCTGGTCTGGTATTAAATGTGGAGGTTGGTGGCCCTGCATGTGGCAGGGGGGTTGGAGATTCATGATCCTTGAGGTCCCTTCCAACCCTGGCCGTTCTGTGATTCTGTGATTCTGTCTACCCCCACTCCCCATCCTTCCCTTCCAAGAGGTTTAGTATAACTATGCTACCATATCTGCATTTTACTCTTCACAATGTCTTAAAATTTTGTGGGTCTTTGAGTTTTATTCCTCAGTCAGTGGCTTTGCACGTTATCTGTACCCAGTATCCTTAGGATACTGCGTGCTGTATCTCGGTGCTGGAAGGCTGTGCCACTGCAGAGAAGCGCTCATGCAGGGAGTCCTGTCCTGCAGCACTAAATGCAGGCAGGGGCTGATGCTCCTCTCCATTCACTCCCTGGCATGGCCACTGCTTCCTATGGGCAGTGGTCATTGTGTACTTCTGTGGGAAGCACCCAGGGTGCACTGTTGTGAACTGGCTTCCCAGTAATGACTGTATTTACAGCACGTTGCCTCTGCGGTCCCTGACCACTACCACTCAGAATACTTCCTGCTTTTTCTTCTAGTGTCATTGACTTTTGTTGCTATTTTGGTCTTTGTGCAAAATGCAACCCTATTTCATTTATTGGCTGAGCAGTGTTGGGGAGAGGAGAAGGTTTGCACAGCATAATCTCAGTTGTTTCACATAGGATTCCCCGTATGCTCCTTGGGGTGCTCAGAGAGGTGGTTACACAAACTTATTGCCTCCAGAAGCTCTGTTAACAGAGAGCTGAGCTGCTTGCCTCAGGGCCAGGAATGCTGCAACCCCCTTCAGGGTGTCTTTCAGGAGCATCTCTGCATGATGGCAGCCGATTGCTTCTTCCATTTGTGTTACTTGGTCAGACATGCTGGCCAATAATGTGGTCGACTGCAGTATAAAACAGTTGCCCAAGTCTAACTTTCCTTCTGCATGACTGCACTTAATACTGCCTGAGAGAAGTAGTGCACACTGGTGGGAGGAGCAGGGAAGCCTGAGCTCAGCGTGGCCGGCACCCCGAGGAGCTTGGCAGCCTTCCTGGGCTCCTCGCTGTAGCCGTGTCGTGCAGCGATTGCCTGGGGAAGGAGCTTTTCTGTCTGGAAGGAATCTGTCAGGCACTGAGACAGCCTTTGTGACTTCCTTTAGATGCTGGTGACTTTCTGGAGCGCTCAAAGTTCTTAAAAGCGAGAATGGCCATTTCGAAGTTTTCACATTGCGCGGCTTTGTACAGTGCACTTCAGTGTTAGAAGTATTGATTGCAGTTCTGGGCCGAGCTCTTGACGCTGAGTAAGAAGCTGTCATCAGGCAGTGAATGGAATAATGTACGATTCATGGTCTTCGAATCTGCTATTAGTAGTAGGAAAAGGCATTTCCTTGGATGACAGAATCTTGAAGGCGTTAACAGAGAGGGATGGAGCAGACCACAGGAAACGGCTGCGAGAGGCGAGCGACTGTTCAGTGGTTTGGGTCCTCGTGAATTGCAGTATGGACAGAAATAGCGACGTGACTGAAGTTAAACATTAAAGGCTGAAGCTTCTCCTTTTGAAATGTAATTCTTCTGAAGTGCAGTTCTTCTGAAATTCTTTGAATTTCCTCAGAGTCTGATTTAACACATCTCAGAAGTTCTTTGAGTTAATAAAGATGGAAGTACAGAGTGTCTTTATGCTGAACTGCTGAGTGATTTTTTTTCATGGTATTTGCCATTTTTCTCTCGACAAGCATTTTGAGTTGCTGAAGTATACAGAGCCACTGTGCTATGTGTAGCTACATCTGCCGTTATTTATGGTGCTCATTGATCTGTTTAATTAATCTGTAAGGCTGAAACACTGGGACTTTGGACTCTGGTTCAGCATTAGCCTGTTATGGGAAACCCAACCTACATCCTTTGGACGAGCACTCAGGTACAGCGTGCATGCAGCATGCACTTCTTTGCACACCATCATGGCGAGATGTATGGAGACTTGGAGCCTTTCCAAAAGTCCAAAGAGCCAAGTAGTCCCAGCATTGTTTGGAAGGTAGGGAGGCATGTAAATGTCACTTGGATGTCAGAGGTTTCTCTGGCTTGTTTTAGACTTCTGAAAAGCAGGCAGGTGTCTAACTATAATGAAGGAATTTAACACTGGGCACTAGTTTTTCTAAACTCTTGGCCCCTCTTTATTCTTTCTTTTTGAGCTTGCAGGCTCTGAGCAGAAATTCTCTCTTGGTAACTTAACCCTGAGCAAATATTTACATTCATGAGATTCTTGCTACTTCAGCAATCGTTCTGGGCCTTGAGGTTGGAACGGGGTGAAAGTTACTGTACCAAACACTGGGGATGGGGAAGGAGAGGGGAAAGGAGGCCTGAAGAAGGTTCCAGATGTGGTTTTACCATGCTTGGTAAGAATCACCTGTTCAGCGTATTTTGGTAGTCGCTTCACAAACATCGCAGTATTCCACAATAAGTTCTGCAGAGATACGATGTCATCTACTGCCATCCCTGCGTGTATCTGAAGGTGCTTTGAGTGTGGAATTTCACCCACATCTTCAAAACAGTGAATGAAAATGTTGGTTAAACTGAAGTGAATAGAATAAAGGGACGGCTGAGGTGGAAAAGAAGGAAAAGGTAAGTAAAAGGTGAGTAAGGAAAGGGTAGGTGTCCCCATGAGGTGGCTGCCATCAATCCATGCTGCTCATGGTTCAGTGGGTAATATTGGTGGTAGGTGAATGGTTGGACTAGATGATCCTAGAGGTCTTTTCCAACCTTAATGGTTCTTTGAAATGCAGAAACCATTGAAAAAAGGAAGAAGAGATTTTGAGGAATGTACGTTTGAAATTGAACCTATGGACACCACAGAAATGAAAGAGAGATGCTCCAGTGCGCAGAAGAATAGAGAACTGAATAAACAAGGTGAAAATGGAATTACGCATTTGTGGATTTCATCCAGACCTCTGCCTCCTATTCTTTTGTTTTCTGGATGTTGCTGTTGTCCCACAGCGTGCCCGGCACTGCCTGCATCGATCTGGAAAAGAGTGAGGAAGGCAGTGAGCTCGGTTCTTGCACTTGCAGAGACAGGCAGGTTCCTCAGGGTGCTTCAGCATGGCTGAGCACCAGCATAGCTTCCTCTCTGCAGCCCGGCTCTGTTGTCCTCTACCTGGCATGAAAACACGAAGCCAGCACAAGCAGTGCATTGTTCTCAGTTAAATGTGACAGCAGTGGGATTGTGCCCCTGCAGTCAGATTTGTGCTGGAGGCTGACGCGGTTCTGCCCAGAACTCCTGGAGCTGTGGCAGGATCTGCAGTTACTGACACTGATTAAAGGTCTGGCCCCCGGCTATAACAGCAGATAGCTACATGTTGGAACTGTTACTCTTTGCATTGAAGTAGCGTATATGGTTTTTCTATTTAAATATTTTCCCCTTTTTTCCTGTTTGTGGAATATCTGCAAAGCCCAGGGTTGGGGGTGGATGAATTTGCCTAGAGAAAAATCTCAGCTTTGCAATTTCCTGCTGGAGCCAGGTGTGCCACCTGCGTGCATCGCTCGCGCTGGCTGCGGGAGTCGTTCTCTTGGTTGAAGTTTCCCATGGAGAAACAAACAGTGCTGCCTGCTGAGCCCTTCTGTATCTGTTTTATTAATCGCTATTGAAATTCTTACAGCCAGCTTCTGAGCTGTAAAAGTGCGGAGCCAAATACGGAAGTTGAGGGGGAACAACAACCCCTTGCTATTATGCAGTTCAGAAATTAATTTCTTAAAAGTATCTTCAACTTCTGCAAATACATGTCTAGCCATTCCTGGTTTTCTAATGAAGCTGCTAGTGTTCACAAGCGACCAGCCATGGGAGGGTAAATTTTCCTTAGAATAAAAAACTGGTAATAAAAGCCTGCCTCACCCCTGGAATGGCTGGAATTGGGTATTTGGTCGCAGTTAGAGCTGCTTGGTTTTGATGATTGTGCAGTCAGAGGAGTTGCTTCACATGGAATGCAGAACAGATGCTCTTCTATTCACTTGAAAGAGAAGACACTGAGACAGTTTTTTAATGTGTGTTTTCCAGACCGTGGAAATCCTAAGAGTTATTTTAAAAATTGTTCATCTTCTTGTGAGGACAAAGAATCTGCACAAGTGAATTTTGAGGCCAAAGGAGCTGTTTTGTTAGTCTTTGTTTTTGTCCAGTGTTTGTGCTCTGCCAGTGGCCACAGCCATGGTATCCTTGGGGAGTAGGTTCCACCATTGGTGTTTGCAGGATGTAGAAGATAAGAAGAGCTTGTTGCCTTCGTTTCTGGTTTGGCTTTGATTTGTTAGTTAGTTTGATTGTTCTTGGCAAACAGATACCACCTGAGTGGTTCCACTTTTTACTTGTATGAAGTCTTAAAACATTGTATTTTGGCAACAAACACGAGGAGGTGGGGAATGTTCAGCCTGGCTGCTGTGTGCACCAGCAAAGTACTGCATTTTGAATCCTAACTGACTCTCACAAATAAGAAACCGGCAGGTAAGTCACCTTCAACTGCAGCACAGCGTGTACTGTTTTGATGGCTCCTTTTTCTTCCTTTTCTCCTTCGTCAGCTGGGTTACAAAGAAAACCACTGTCAAAAATGGAGCACGACTGTGTTAAATAGTGAACTATGGTAATAGGACTTCCATAAGTTATTGTCTTGTTTTATGTTCAGTGGGGGGTTGGAAACCCAGGAGCCAAAGATGATGTCTGTAATTTGGAAATGACGTGGTGAAATATGCTTTAAGATGACAGCACAGGCTGGTTTTAAGCTTTGCTCTTTGTTTTCTGCTGCATCCACCTTTGCACATACGTTGCTCAGGTCTCCCAGGCCCAGGTATCAGCTGCTAAGAGCTCGCTCCGGGTTGCCCAGATGCATGAGGTTGTGTGCCTTCACCTCCTGATTCACCCCATAAGCTTCATTGGGTGACACTCAAATCCTGTTGATTTTTCTGAGCTTTCCTGTTCACCTCGTTGTCCCACTCCAGGACAGCCGAGTACCCTTGTTTGCTGCTGATGAGAAGAACTGTCAACCTTCCACGTGCTTTTTCCATTTCCTTCTGTTCCAGGTCTGTTACCTCTCCTCTCCCCACATGGTTCTGTAGTACTGTAGGTCTTCAGGATATTCATGCTGGAATCTCTTTCCAAGATGTGTTTTTTGTGCAGCATCTGCTTGGCTGACAGTATGTCTTAAAAATTCATAAAAACTGAGCTGCTGCAGTAATGGGCTAACATGATGTTGATCTGCATATCTAACTGGTGACCAGATTGCAAAAATGCACGTTGGTGCTTGCAGCCTTTTAAAACTTGAGGGTTTAGATCAAAAGTTCACAGTTTAAGTGGCTCATTTGCACGCAGTTCATTAACTGCATCTTCGTGCTGCTGCTTCGCCTGGTTTCTTTTTTTCCCCAGAATTTAAGTTCCTCTATCTTGCTATGGAAAAAAAAAACCAACAACCTTATTTGTTAAGTCAGACTGCTGAGCATGGAGACCGTGGGTGTAGCATGCAGAGCCCTGGGTGTGGTGATACGATAAGAACGAGGCCGGTCATCGCTGCCATTCCATAGAAGTGCACATCATATGTGAAATCCCTCAGGGGCTGTCTGAGGAGCACTGGCGCTGAAAACTGATGGTGGCTTCAAGCAGTGGGGAAAAGAGATGAAGCTCCATCTAATAGACATTTAGTTCATTAATAGGTATTTTGTATTGATCTAACTTCCGAAGTGCATTAAGGATTTCTAAATGGCACGTGCCATAGTTGTAAGATTGCTGTGAATGCATCATTTGTACCGAAAGCCTGAAAATATATTTCTTTGGAATATAATTTCAGTTTATTGAGTTTTTTTTAAGCATTGGTTAGGATTTGCAAAAACAGCACAAACATATAAGGGGAGCAGTTCAAATGTAACTCGATTCTGTAACTTCCATCATGGCTTTAGATTTGAAAAATCTAGTGGTGGAAAAAGTGTGTGCAAACGTGCTCAAAATGTACGTCAGACCTTCAAATCCAAATCATTTCTTTTCATTCTGGCATAATAATGCAGAAGACTGTCACTTCACTTACAGCAAACTATGCTGAGTGCTCTGGTTTTCTTTTGGCTTTTCAGCAACTTTGGTGTTAAAAGACACAGCCTGGAGGAATATTACATTTTTACCCCCGATGCTTCCGCAGCCAGATAGTGAGGGGAGGTCACATGTAAAGGGATTAACATGGAGCAAGGTAAAGCCTTGTCTGAAGAGCCCGAGTAGGCAGTACGTTACATGGGGATCGATTCCTCCTGGATGTCTTTTAATGGCAGGACCAGAGCTGATCAGCCGTATCGCATGCCTGTAAAGCAAAAGAATCTGTCTGACAAACACTAATGGAAAAGGGAGTCTTGGCTGTAAATGGTGGTGATGTTCAAGTTACTGTTGGGTTTATATGCAGAGTTCTGTTTTAAATGCTGCTTCTTTATGTGTTTCTGGCTGGTGCTGCGGTTGGATAATCAGTTCATGGAAATGTTTATAGTAAGTTAATGTAATTTCTGCTGCTTATTATGTCAAGAATAAAAGATGTAATTGATTAGATTTTTCTTCCTAAAGGCTGTAGCCAGCAGGTTTGATTTTCTGTGTTGGAAATGTGCAGAAACTGGATACAGAATGATGTTTTCTTGGTTTGGTCCTGTCTTTTTGGTTTTCAGTGCTGTAAAAAGTGCTGTTGTGCCTTTAGCTGACACACCGCCTATTAATTTGTCCCCATTCCCTGCACCCAGCTGGCCTTTCTGAATGGTATGTAGATCCAGATTCTTTATTTAAACTTGCTGGTGTTGCTGATGTGATTAAACTGCAGTGTCTGAATTTTTCTCTCTTTCCATCTTGATAAACCTATTTTTAAGAACCCCATGCTGGACCTCACAATTGCAGGATTTGAGCAAGTTTGTTTAAGCAAAAAACCAACAAAAACTGGAAGTCTGCAATTTTTCTGTATTGTTATTTTTTCGTTTATTTAATGGCAGTCTTGATAAAGTCTGATTTATGGAGGGTTTGGAGCACAGTCTTTGCTGTGGATTTCTGCAAGCAGAATTTTCGAGGGACTTAGAAGCGTTTGTAGCAGTTAGATAATGACAGCATTTGGTGCTGTGCCCTGGCTGAAATACACAGCACATGGAGTGGGGATACTGAGGTACGTGTCCTGCTTGGAGCTGGGCTCAGTGGGACAGCGCTGCTGTTTGCTGTTCTGGTGCACCCATTAAATCTGTGCTCCACGTAGCCCAAATTCAAGGGCTAAAATCAAGTTCAGTGCATCATCAAGTTTTTGTTGATATTTGAAATGAATCCCTTAGTTTTTTCTTAATTTATTTAATTGCAGCACCATCCCTTCTTGAGAGCTGTCATGATAATGACTTCCTTCCAAGCCGAGGATGTTTCTTCAGTACTGGCAGATCTGCTCTAAACATTTGGTGCAATCCAGCAGACCCGTGCTCCGTCCAGCAAACCTGTTTCCGAATCCTTTCGAAGCACAGTAACTCATCCAGAACGTTAATGCAAACACCTTCACTTTCTTCCTGCCCTCATATGCTCTAACACCGCTCATGTAAAAATAACTACTTGTGTTTAAATCTGAACAACCGCTTCCTTTTGCACGTCTCCAAGTTTAGAAGCTCTCTTAAAGCTCTCTTTTGAGAAGTGGAGATGCTTGGGGCCTGGCTGTTTGGGGCTGAATGCTCAAAGTGTGCTGAAGTGTGGCCAGGGTAGCTGAGGGTCTGCTGCATGGGAGGATGGCTATGTCTCTGTTGCCCATAGTTGTGCTGGAGGGCTGTTGCTGTGTTAGTTGGTTTGCTTGCTTTTAGGAGGCCTTTGAAAATAGCATTATCTGTTGTAGCTATAATAGAGTTCATGGTGTACATGTTGCCAGAACATTGGATGGATTTGTTATGAGAAAACAAATGTTATCCCCTGAATTCAGATTAGATAACCCACTATTAAGTGAGGATATATGGTGTTTGTAGGCTAAGGCATGCCACAGTCACATCTCATCTAGCCAGGAGTATTCAGAATTGTGAAACACTCTACTTTCTGAACTGTCATCTTTAGCTTCATGGGTTTTAGGATGGCACCTCAAAAACAAGCACGATCTTCTTAATGTTGTTATCAGCTTAGTCAGTACTGAGCAGACCCTGTACAGCAGAGCATAAAATGCTTACCAAAGTGGTGTCAGGAAATACAGATTCTGTGAGTTCATGGAGGTTCAGTATATTCCCTTGCAGTTACATCGGTTTTGCAAGAATATTGTTATTTGTTTTGCTGAAGTTGGGGTCATAAGTGTGCACAGAGATCTGTAGCAGCTGCACAAGGAGCCAAGGTTAGAGATCCTGTAAGTAGTGTTGCTAGTTTTCCCTCCTTTGTTGCCAAATGTTGGGTAATCCTTAAATTTAAAAATTCTTTGAAGATGCAAATAGTGAGATAATATCTTGTTTAACATGCAGGGTGCTTAACAGTTAATTTTTTTCTTTAACATGTCAATATCATTAGATAAAAGCCAGGCTATTCTAAGTTGTTATTTTACTGTCTTTTCCTCTCTCTAATTACAGGCTTGATAGGGGTTTTATCATCTAGGTGGTATGATGGACTTTGGTCAGTAACAGCAGGAAATGAGAGGGACATGCTCTTGCACTGTGCTACACCCCTCTGTTCCTCTTGGAAAATAAATGTAGGAACAAAACTGACCGTTTTTTTTTCCTCTGTGTCGGATGGGTGAGAGTTGACTGCAGTGGAAATCAGAAGCTCCTCTCGTGATTCTGCTTACGAAGAGCGTGGGTTCCTCTAAAAAGACTTTGAACTTGGGAGATTTTGTTTTGTACGAAACCACACAGAAGATGGGGGAAAGTGCAGCACTCAGAGGTACCTCATTCTTCTGAATGTATCACGGCACGTGATTAGCAACTCAGGGCTTGTGTATGTACTTATGGGGGGTTGTGGGAGAAGTAGGGTGCTGGATCCTGAAAAATAGGAAGATGCTGATTCTGTCAAAGTAAGGAGCTTTGCAATGATCTTATTTAAAGTGGGAAACGAAAGCATGGACTGCCCTGCACCAGTTCTTGGGATCTTGCAGGGAGTCAGCGTGGTAGCACAGTCTGCCTTGGCATTGCGTGGCAGCAAGCTGAGTCTAACAGAAGAATGGCTTTTTTAGCTGTACTGCTGCTGCTGATCACCAATGCTCTGCTGGTGTGTTGCAAGAAACTCCTAATTGCTAGTTTTGTTAGGAATGGATTTTTTTCGGTCTTTTTTTTTTCCTTTCTACTTATTCCCTCCCCTCCCTCTTCTCACATTGCAAGCCTGAGTTACTACCGTGCTGGCAGACAGTGTACTTGGCACTAACAATAAAGGCAACACAAGAAAGATTTGTATTTAAGGAATCTGTAAGATGTATGTCAGAAGATTTGTTGAGCTGGATCTGGTGCTTGGTGGAGTTCCGTCTGCTCCTGTTGAATAAGCTGGCATTTAGTTGAATCCTCAGAAGACCACAGATCTCTTCTGCTGGAAAAAGTGGGTGTTGTAGGAAACTGTAGATACAACCATGCTAATTCTCATAAATCTCTCCGCTTCTTTCCATGCCCCTAAACATAGGGTTTGCAATCCTTAATGGGGTATGAAGACACCGCATTGAAGTGGCTTTACTTGGCACTAGATTAAGACATTCTGGGGCCTTGAGCTGTAACATGACTTGGTGCTGGCACCACACAGCGTGCGGCTCGCAGCAGAGGGCTCCTCTTATCATGTGAGTAGAGCTGGGAGCTTTTTATCCTGCTAGAATAATGGCAAGGGCTTATCTTCACCTCAGAGCAAGAGTGGGATGCACATGGAGCAGTACAGTGATTAATACCTGAGTTTTTGTTCTTTTTTGGATAAGAAATACATTTTCCTTCGCAGTTGGGCCACAGGTGACTGAGGTTACTGAGAGACTCGGGGCTGCTCCTGTGATTCTTGATTTTTCTGCCATTATGCAGATTAAGTTTTGCATTTATCTCTTTACAGTATTTAATTGGGTGAACTAGAAACTTGCCCTGTTTTAAGAACTGGCTTACACTGTATAATTCAAACAACGGAAGCCTTAGATGTCAGCATACAGTACTTGCACTTAATCTGGCTGTGGATCAGCTACCTTTGAATTGAGCCTTAAGGTAATGCTTTTTGGGCTTTGTCAGCTCAGTTGGACTTCTGACAGCTATTGAGAAAGTCAGAAAAGAGGATTGGCTTTGTTTCCTCTGCTCTGTTGAAGCTTTTTGTCTCTGATTTACCTCAACTGGGGCAGTTGAGGACTTTATTTAGAGTCTGAAGAGGAGAAGAATTGGGTAATTTGGACTGCCTGGAAAACGCTGCTGGACATGGGCTTAGTTTTAAGGCTACCCAAAAGTTTGGGTTGGGACCACTTGCTACTGATAAGACAGCTCTTTGCCTGAAGAACAGGATTTATTGTGTTCTGGATAATCCTTAAGGTTTGAAACAAGCGGTCTCCCTTGCAACCAGGTGGGTCCACTCTCAGGTGAGTGCTGTGCCTTGGGGTGCTGAGGGAGCAGTGCCCACAAACATTCTTCCAGTGGCGGCTGCCCATCAGGCATCTGGTGAGATGCTTGCTTCCTTCCCTTTTCACACAGAGCCTGGACTTCGCTTAACGTGCAGCAGTTATTGATTTCCCTCTGCCCCAGGTTTGGGGGAAGACCGAAAGATGTTCCCCTGGGGTTGCAGAGAAGCTGATTTTTTTTTGTATGGATGAAGGCATGGGATAGAGAGGTGAAACTCTGGCTGTGCTTGGGGACAAATTGCAGTCCGCACAGTGATACGGCCAGCCAGAGGCTCTCGTGCAAGATGGGCTTTGTCAATGCTCATCCAGCTAGCCTCTGATTTATCTTTGAATTTATCTGAGGCTCACTTCTGCAGTGCTTGGTGAACAAGCTTGTTTGCTCCCTGGTGAGCAGACATTGCAATGGCCCGGAATCATGCAACAGCTGCAGTGCTCTTGGCAGCCAGGGGTTCCCACAACAGGTAATGAGGTTGTTGGAAAGGCTGCCTGAAAATACACCTGATTTCTGTACTTTGTAACTTCATTTATACTCTTCGAGTTCCTAGAAAATGGGATGTTTCCCAAAGGTGTCTGCCCCATGGTTTGCTTATCAGGCTTACCAGTTGTGTAATAATGTATATCAAAATTGATGTAAAGTAAAGCATCCGTGTTGGGGCAGGAGGGATGAAGATGCTTGTAGAGTCGAAGCTTTAATGCTGTGAGAGGAGTTAATCTTTTGGCAGTGATCCTGGCAATGGTTATTGTGTTTTGTTTGGTTTTTCCCTTTAGCTTCCTTAGCAGTTTGTTACAGTCTCTCTACTCTTTCTTGCTCTCTTACCCATACTTCCCTCCACCATGAGAAAGGAGATGTACGTTTGTTAATCCTGATGTCAAAGGTCAGCGCTGGTTTAGAGAAGAGAGACCGAAATGTGCTGAAAATTCACAACAAGAGAAGGAAGTTTTGCTTTGAGAAAGTATTTGCTCTTTTCTTTAGAGTATTGCAGCACACTCATTGGCCTTGATTGAGGCATTTGTATTCTTCTTCCCCCTCCAAGCCCCATGAGGGAAAACAGCTTTGACATATCACTGAAGGCGACTTTTCCTTTAAAGCTTCAATTCCAGCCTCAGGTAGTTACTTACAGATCTCAGATTACATTTAAAAAAAGAAAAGTAATTTGAGAATTTTTTCTCGTCACTGTTGGAGACACGCAGCACCTTACAGGTTCAGGAAAAGAACACTTTCACACTTATTTGTACATCAGATGTTTTTGTTTTAAATAACATGTGAGGTTACGTTAGCCTTACCCCTGAAAGGTGAAAGCTTTTCAGTAGGTTTCTGACTAAGCTGTAGGTACCTGGAGTTTCCTGAACTTCCCCTAGGTCAGGCAGTGAAGTACCTTTGTGTGTTCTGGGAGTCTTACGGCTATTCTCGTAGTCAACTCTTGCACCCAGGAGAGCTTTGTACTTGTATTATTTGCATCTCTGAGGTTATAGGTAAATAGGATCTCTTCTTTGGTTATTTTTACTTCCCTTTAAAATATACTCTGAAGAACGTTTACTTTCAGTGCAGTTCTGTGTCAATCCACCAGATGACACTTGATGCTTGAAGATGAAAAAAGATGAGTGGTCGTGTGGTAAGAATGCTCTATTTCTTTATCAATGTGGGAAAGAGTCAGAACGTTTAATTTCCAGAATGTTTTTGTATGGAAGCTTTCAGTGCTACGTATTAAAAATGCTTACACACTGTTGGGAAAGAAAATTGAGAGATTTATGTGAAGGCTTTGAACAAAATTATTAAGGGCAAAAGATAACAAACCGTGATCACCTTCTGATGAACTGGTATTAAAAATGATGCTCTTGTTGCATGTGAAGTTGATAGTAGGAGCAAGAACAGACACCGTAGGTTGTGTTCTTAGACTGCTCAGCTCATGGGAAGCGGAGTGCTTTGTGACCCTGCTCTGTGTGTAGGCCATGCTGCAGTACTGACTGCAGTTACAGATGTGTAAATGGCACAGGCACAGCTCTGTCAGTGCAACATGTCTTGAAAGCACCTGGCCATGCAAGCCATGGGGCTGAGGACAGGTGGTTCTCAGTGTGGAACTGAATTCAATACACTGAAGTTGTGTGATAAAACTGAGGGTTAAAGTCTGGGGCTGATGCCTATCTCCTGTGTGCTTTTTTGTGCATGTAGAAGACAGCAGACAAATGAGCCAGAAAACTTTGCTGTAGAAATATAAGTCAACAAAATACTATGGTGTAAAGGGTTCCTTGTGATAGTTTTATAAATGTGGGCTCACACAGTGGGATGCTGACCACAGGGTTGCTGCCCGAAGGCTGGTGAGGGCAAGAACCAGGGCTGGTCCCTGCAGCACAAGGCTGTGGCATGGAATTGCAGCTCCATGTTGTTCTGTGTTAGTCTTAGCGATGCTTTTGTCCACGTGCAAAAGTTTCTCACTGCTGCTCATCTTAAAAAGGAATTCGTAAGTAGAGTGAAGGGAGTAAGAGGTGGGCCTAGCCATCACATTCAAACCATGTAGTATTTAGGAGGCTTGCGGGTGTGTGGAAACAGTATTTGGTTTAAAAGTAGTAGAATGCATAATTTCATATGAAGTATTTGCGCCTTCTTGTAAGTAACTGGGTTTGCTGTAGATTTTGTTCCTATCATGTGGCTTTACCATCTGGTGAATGTGCTACTCAGGTGTTCCTAATCAGTAGGATCAATCACACTGGTTTTGGGAGTAACCTGCCTCATTGGTGCTTTTAATCAAAAATGTCAAGATTGGTATTTTGTTGATACTATCTTTCAAACAGTAAAACTTAGGCAGCTTGCAAGTGACCTGTGTTTCTTCTCCAATGGAAATCATGTATCTATGACTTTGCCTTCCCATGTGGTCAACTTGTTTTTTCTTTGTTGTTTACTAACAACCTGTTTTACATTTCTCAGCAAAATGAAGCACTGGCTGCTCAGGATTGCTGTGTGTCACCCTGACCTGGTCTGTTGGTTCAAGGAACTTTCTCGGAGACACTTGACATTCTTGTTCCTGTTCACTTAATGCCATTCATGGGGATTGAAGGAACTACAGCGTCTCCTTCTGTGCATGAAAGTTTCACTGGGGCATTTTCCAGTGACACATGGAGGTGTATTCTATGTTCCTCACAGTGTTCCAGCATTTGGTAATTGTGCTAGATTATGTGCTTTGTTTTGCTCTTCAAAATTTACGTTTCTATTGAGCGGTTACAAAGTTTGAAGAACAGGAATTTGTGGGGAAATTCTGCAGTGTCAAATTGGGTTCCAGTTTTTTTGTTTGTTTCATTACCTAGTTAAAGTGAATAAAAAACAAATACCTGATAAATGTTGCTTACCTCGTAAATTTTAATCTAGTGTAACTTATTAGTCTGTCCCCAGACAACAAGTAATGGGCAAAAAAGCTGCTGTACATGAGAAGCAAGGAGGAATGATGCTTCTTGCTGAAGATCTGGGAATCATCTGCTTAGCAGATGTTTAAAGTAAGTCTTGCATAAGTTCTGCTTATAGATTTGTGTGAGTGTGGCTCATGAATTTATGTACATTCTTGATGTAATGACTGAGTTCCTCTGAAAAAATCCCCAATCAGGTAGTGACACTGCAGTATGTATGCTGGCAAGTCCACCTGTGCTTGAAATCTGTCCCACCATTAATCTTGGGAAAATCGATGGGTCATTTTCATTAGCAGACTTTTGCTCAGGAATTTAGTTCAGTCTGCACAGTTGGAAAGATCGTGTTGCCTGTCTGTTCACTACTGCTGATTTTTAGGAGCTGCAGATTTTTGCTACGTGGCCCACCCTGTGGGTTTCCACTGCTTGCTTTTTTTTTGTTTTTTTTTCTTTTCCTAAGTTGTAGAGAGTGCAGAAAAGATTCGGAAAAAAAAAGCCCTTGAATATTAACCCAACATTGTGATAGGTTTCTTCCTAAATCATGGTAGAGGAAAAAAAAAAAAAAGGTTAAAAATAGATGAGTTGTAGAGTCTGTTAGCCAAGTAACGTGGCTGAACGCTTGTCCTGAAATCCTGGAATTGGGATGTGAAGCAGTGGGGCTGCACGTGGGGCTGGAAGCACCTCCTAGGAGCAGAGCCCAGCAGCACAGCAGGGTGGCTGTCCTGGAGAGCTGCTTCTCAGGGCTGGAGTCAGAACTGCTGCAGCTGAAGCCTCTAGCTGCTCCAGGCTTACTTTAGCACCAGGTTTGCAGTGTTCCACTATGGAGAAAATGACCCATATTTTATTTATAGTAGCAGGATTTGAGCTAACTTTTCCAAGGCTACAATTCTACATTTTCCAGGTAGTGTGTTTGGCTTTAGGTCAAGCAGTAGTTCATATGCTGTCTTACTCAGTCACAGGGTCAGTCTGGGATCCACTTGGAACTGGGGCTAATAGTGCATAATTGGTAAAGCTCTGTGGTCTGTGTGGGGTTGGCATTGTTGGGGTGCCTCCATTCAGATGGGAGGTTGGCAGGCCTACGCACAGCTTGGAAAGCTCTTCAGTGGCAGGATGAACATTAAGGCTTGTGTTTGGAGGGCTGGCAAAATTAAAATTAATAATTGCTAGCCTTTGTGATTTAAATTTCAGTCTTGCTTTGTCTTTTATCCGGTGTGCAGATTAAAAGCATGTCTGGCTTCTCTTCCCCTTTCGCTTTCTTCACCCCAGTACCTTGTCAGTATATTAAAATGGAGAAATTCCATGTCCAATCTCAACAAAGCTAAGCTGGCATGAAATAGTTCGCAGGACATTTGCGGGATTCCCTGCTGCCCTCCTTCTTCTCTCTCCATCTGTTATCCAACTCTTTGTTTCTCACTTCACTCTTTTTTATTCTCTTGTATTGCTTGTGGTCAACCTTTTGTTATTCTTTTCTTCAGCTTTGTCTCAAAACCCCATGAAACAATTATAAAGAAAACATAAAGAATCAGTTGTCAGACACAAGTCTAACCCTTAAACCATATTCAGATTAGGTTTGAAATGAGGTGATGGGAGTTTATGGATCCCCAATTAGAAGCAAAGCCAGGTGAGTGTGATGAATTTATTGTTGATAAACCTCACCCTCAATTAAACATCTGTTGAAGCTCAACTTAGTAAATTACAGCAGATTATTGCTGCCTTAGCTGCGGATTCTGGGTCTTCCCGGGCACTGGAGGAGAGCATTGCACCATGTTGGTGGGAGTGGTAACAGTGGTCCTGGGCTCTGTCCTGCCCATGGCTCACTGCAAGATTAAGAAAATTCCCTCATTCTTCTTAAAATCAAACTTGAAAAGCATCCTCAGGAATCTTTTCAAGGTGCACCGTGTACACTGAGGGGGACAAGGAGTAAGGCATAAAACTTATTTTTCTTTTTGATTAAAGAGGATCTGAACTGATTCTTAGGCAGCCAGAAGTCTGCAAAGTTCCTAAGGCAACAAATTAATTAGCTTAATACAAACTTGACCTTACTTGTGTAGAAAATCCTGTTTTACAGGTTGGAGAAGAGCGTGGCAGGACAGCAGTCACACGGTGGCTCAATGAAACTGAATTAAAACTGTTGCAAATAACCAGAGGGCATGGGTAATTTGTTAGACTCCTTGGTGTACACATTTTCTCACTGTGGGAAACCTGGCTATTTCTTTAATATTGTGCCTTGCCTTTCATTGATTCACTTTTGCCCAGCTTTTTTTTCTGTAGTCCAATGGGTCCAATTTGCTTTGTGTTTTATTTGTAACCAGTACAGTTTTCCACCTTTTCCATATAGGGGTCCTCTCTTTCCTGTCCACTTAGCAATATGGAAAGATATTTCCTCGAGAAAATAGGTTTTTCCAGCCAAGAATGCATTGCCAAATGTTTCTCTAAAGCATGTCATTAGTATGGACGAAACAAATGATAACCAGCCCAAATCCAAAACTCTTGGCAGCCAGCTGGAACAAAGGACTCTTTTCACTATCTTGTGCCAGACATTTAAACCCATGCAAGAGGCTGTGCTTAGAAGAACAACATTCAAAATAGAAGCCCTGGGTGCCATAAAATAGGCACGTTGGTGCAAGGCAAGAGGGCCTGGTAACTTCATTCCTCAAGCCAGGATGTAGTTTCATGGCTGTCTGAAAAAAATGAGAGAACAGAAGTAAATCCTGCTGCAGGAACTGAGCTTGCTTTGGGTCCAGGGCAGCTCTGGTTGGTCTGTTTGGGCAGCAATGCTCCTATGAGCAGCAGTGGCTGCAGCAGAACGGCAGCTGGCCAGCAGCAAGGAACTCAGCCTGTCTCTTTGGGTTTTCTTTGTCTGGTTTCTCTGAGAAAAAACTTGCTAAATCTCAGCTGGGAGGTGATTGCAATTTCTGTCATTGATCAGTTAGTTATTCCACGTCAACAGAAGTGTTGCATCATAAAGTGCTTTGGGGTTTGGAGGGAAAAAGTCTTTTGTGATAATAAGATTATCATTAAGCGTGGTTAGTTATGATCGAACTAAGCCAAGATGAAGGCTCTAGAAACTGCAGGCTTCTCCTGATCATCATGGTACAGATCTTTGTGTGAGCACTGTTTTTTGATTGATGTAATATAGAAATTAACAGGAATGCTTAGAATTTTTTTTCTGTGTCAGTACAGGTCTAACTTCTGCGTTGGCTTTGTAAGCCATGCTGGCTTGCCATGCCAGGCAAGTGTGCTGCTGCTTGTTCCTGGCAAGGAATCTAGGTCATTTGTACCTCTTAAGCCTGGTAGAGAAATGAGCAATTGAGTGAATTGGAGCCTTTCATTTTACATAAAGTGAAAGAAAATGTTAAAGAGGAGGAAAAAAAAAAAAAAAAAAAAAAAAAAAGACTTTCTTTTATGTGAAAGCGTACACATGTACAGATGTTTGCAAAAGCTGCAGAAAAAAAGCTGTGAATGCAAGAGGTTTGTCATAAATGAGGAGCAATAGTCCGTACAAAAATTGCTGATATAATGACAGTCTTTTTGTTGCCGTGCAACTTTCCACAGAGCCATTTGATTTATACCATTTTTACTGTCTTTGAATCCGTATGAAAACAAAGTAAGTGAAGCAGGAGCCCCATGGTTTCCCTTTGGGTGTTCTGCTGAGGAAAGCGGCCCTAGCAGGAGCTCTGAAAGCAGCTCAGCACCATGACTGCTGCTCTGGAGTTCTTTTACCTTTGCTTGTGCAAAATGCACGTTACTGCACAATGCTGCCATTGCTGAGGGTCTGCTGAACATTTCCCCTTCTTTGGCCCAGACTGTGGTATTTTGGCCAGTGCTCCAGAATGAGAATTGGTCTTTGTTCAGAGCATCATGTATTTACCTGTGCATTCTTATAAACATGCACTTCTGTTCCTGCATATTATTGCCTTGATAAAAATGTATGCGTGAGCCATGTTGTCTCTTCCCATGTGTCTGTGGGTACATTTAGAACCAATTTTTAATGGAGTTGTGATAGTCAGTCCAGCACTTCTACTTGTGCAGGACAAGGATTTTGGATCATTAAGACTTCTAATGAGAGCTGTGGAATGAGTGCTCCAGCGTAGCATGAAGAGGAAGTGAGTGCTTTGAAAGCCTCGAAGCTTTGCTTGGAAGCACCAATTTAAGTCGTTTAAGGGAATGATTTCTTAGCAAATATACTTAGTGCTCAGTACAAATGAATCGGTATGGCAGAATACTGTGTTCTTTTTACTTCTTCTTGCATGAAATGCCTTTATGGTGCTGAGTTCTTTGCACTGTGTCTATTCTCTGTGTGCTCCTTTGCATTCTTTTCCCTGCAGAATTACACATTCTGCTTCCATGGGAGCATGACTAATGTACGATTTGATTTCTATAGCACTAGTGATGTTGTGCCAGTGTTTTAGCAGGGGATTCCCATCAAAATTTCCCTGCTACCCGTGTGCCAGCGAGGAGTTGTGTGAATCCAAGATGTGCTTCACTTACATGCTTTGGGGGGAAGTCTGAGGCCCCCATTTACTTTCTCACCTGATAGCTGCTGCCAGAGGGAAGCGGGTGGCTGAGCCCTGGCCAGGAGTCCCTGCTCGAGCTGCGCCTGCTGGGAAACCTTGGCAACACAGGACTTTTTTCCCTTCTTTCACTTTCAAGCGCTCCCTGTTTGGACTGTGAACAAAGACTGTTTTAGTGAGTGTTTGTACAGTGCCTATCTCACTGGGCTCTGCTTTCTTTTGGGATTGTTAGGTGCTTTAGTAGTAATAATGAAATTAAAGCTGCCCACTGGTTCAGTAGGCAGCTGTCAGAGTGCTTCACCCAGGGCAAGGGCTGGCGCTCTGCACTGCAGAGTTGTGCACAAGAGGGAAAAATGATTGAGCCTTTTTCAGCCTGTCTTCATGACACCAGGAGAACTGCAGAGCTTCACACCTGAGCAGTAACAGTGTGCCTCTATCTTGCACTGTCCTCTGTAGGACAGTGTGGGAAGGTTTTGGAAGAGATTTCATCACTGTCATGTTGTTTGTGAATAACTGTTTATTCCTCTCGCTCTTAAACAGAGGATCTGTGAAATTGTGAGAAATTACTGTGAGAGCAGCAAACTGCCTCTTAGTAGGTTCCTAGTTATTGAAGGGAATGATTGTCAAGGTACCTAGACAGTCGTTCTCATGTATGTGCTTGTGTACTAATTAGATATATGTATTTAATTTTTATGTAGATACACATATATATATACAAGATTAACAAAGCATGGCCTGGCTCATGCTCTTGCTGAGCTGTTCAGTGTTACGCACCATTCAGAGCACACAAATGTGTTTCCCCTTGTACAAAGACTATCTTTGTGTTTTGTGTGAAGTCACGGTCTATTTAAAACTCTGTATTTTAATAATGGGTTTCACTGAAAACTGGAGGAAATGAGTCCATGGGTTTTTGTCCTGATAAACCCGAATTGGAAATTGCAAAGTCAACTGTGAATAAATATGCATGTTGTATTTTGTTGCTTCTTCTTTCCAGTTTTGTTCCTCTTTTCTGAATGTTTTTGTTTTACAGGTGGTTATAAATTTCACATCAGTGATTGCATACAAGTTCAGGAGTTCATGGAAGAGCTACTTCTGAAGCATACGCTGACCACATAAATGAAATGAGAATTGAAATAGTTTAATTGTACTTCAGTGTTTGTTGCTGAAGGTGGTTATCAGCACTGCCTTTAGGTACAGTTTGTGTACAGTGAGCTCTAAAACCTGTATCGAGTACGTGGCGTAAAATGGATGTATAAAGATCTTTAAATAAGGACCGATGCATCTAATTTCATTGCAGAATTGTTCTTTTTTTGTTTGTTATTTTTTTCTTCTAGAACTTTCAGTAGCTGAATCTGTTGGGATGTTTAACCTTCTCTTGACACCAGTTAAACCCAACAAGTGATATAACTTTTTTTTTTTTCCTGCAGGATTTTAAGTGGAAGTGTCTAAAATAAGTTGCATGAATCCATAAGACTGGGGCAGTACTTTCTGTTTAGCTTGCTTAAGTCGAGGAAAGCAAAGGTTTAGTTTTTGGAGATCATTGAGGCAGTTGAGTAACAATTATCTGGGATCATAGAGCCGTTTGAGTTGGAAGGGGCCCTTGGAGGCCATCTGGTCCAACCCCAATGAACAGGGACACCGACAGCTCCGTCAGGCACCCAGAGCATGTGCAGCCTGGACTTGAGTGTCTGCGGGGGTGGGACATCCAGCTCTCCTTAACTGTTAGCATTCGATAGTTTAATTTCCCTCTATAAAAAGAATGTTGCAAGCATAATACGCTTGCTTTCAACCTTCAAAGTCTTGATTTATCTTTAAAAAAAAAAAAAAAAGAATCCGTGGGAGCAGCCTCTGCAATCCTATGAGGTTCACCTGGTGCACCCGAACTTCCCAGCAGGAGAACAGCAGGTGGGGAGGGAGCCAGTGGTGGGTCCTGCTGCTCCCAGCCTGCATCCTGCTCCATGCAGTGCCACTCAGTCCCCCCTCCAATTCAAGGATGCTCAGCTTGAAAAATGCATATCATAGGCAGAAACATAGCCTACTGGGTTCTCACAGCATAGCTGACTGACAGGAATGCTAACTCCATTTTCTCAAAATGTATTTAGTTATCAAAAATTTAGCTTGCAAATGAATACTGATGTGACCCATTGCTGCCAATGAAACTTCAGGTTGCAAAAATCATGCTTTAGAGTTGGAAATGCAACTCTAATAATTGCAGATTCAAGGAAAAAAATGACAGTGTTTGATGAAGATTTTTGATTAATATTTTAAAGCAGCCTTTGTTTCTAGGCAGCATCTGAAAGCCTTATGAGCTCATATGAGGAATTTTCCTTTTCTGCACAAAGGAAGTGCTAGCACTTAGCAGAGACAGGTTTTAAATGCTGGAAACATAAAAAAGGTTTTGAAAAGCCAGCTTTTTAAAAAATAAATTAAAAAAAAAATCACTATTGCCTCATTTCTAGTGACTTGGACTGGGTTAGAGTGTGTGGAAAAACTGGATGGCTCGTGAAAGGTATCCTGAGTTGTTTCTGCCAACACAGCCATCTTTGATCAGGAGAGAATTACAGAAATACATGTTACAAACTGCCAGCTGTCTCTCGAATCTGCTTTAGGAGCTGCTGTATCATTTTCATTTGGCTCTTAGTTGTTTTATGTGGGCGGCTGCAGTGTATTCGTAGTGTGCTTGCATAGCTCTCAGATGCAAGTATGATTTTTTGGTGGTTATTTAAAAGTTATTAATATCTTCCAAAAAATGGTTCTTTAGCGCAGCATTACTTTCTGGTTGGAATGAGTCACTTTGTCTTTGGGTTTTTGTGACTTTTTTCTGCAGTTGATACTATTAATTGATACAAGTGATACTGGTGCTATTAATACATAGCCAACCATAGGTCTGTATCAAATATGTGGCATTGCATTTAGGCAAGCTGACAGCTTTCCTTAGTTTTACTCACAGGTGGATGTGGTTACCAGATTATTAAATAGGTGGTGAACAAATGTCAGGGATCTCCTTGTTCCCTCTTTTGCTGTGTGCATGATATGAAGTGTTAGTTTATCCTTAACAATGGCCTCTTTTTTCTAATTATATACCTAATTTTTTCCCACCAGGAAGAGGTTATCAGCAATCTGAGGGCCGCCAGCAACCAAGAGATTAATTCTTCATTTCTTTCAGTGTGAACAATTCTCATAAAAAGCTTCAAGCAGATTACGGAGTAATAAATAGCCATTCGCTTGTCATTTTTGTTCGACTTCGTTTTTCTCAATAAAAGACTGAAGTCTGTTGTTTTTTTTTTTTTTTTCTTTTCTCAGCTTTGCACATCTGATATTGTGCCCTGTTACTAGGAGACGTGGCATGATGCGTGTTACTTCATCGGAGCACAGTGATACTAGCCTCTTAATCACGGGAATGCTGGCTTGTGGGAGTCTTGCTATTTAGCTGTTACAGAGGCTAGAAGCAGTAATGCTTTGTTATTTGTTCAGGGAGTCTTTGAAGAAACGCTCCAGCTATCATTTCCAGACATACCTGTACAAATGTGATTTTTATAGACGTGTATAAAGATATATTTTCTTGGACTTCTTAGAATATATGCTCTTGCAGCAGTTTCTTGGCCTTCTGCTGTGCCTTGGTTGCAACCTTTGTCTCCTTGTGCCCGTCTACCTTTTAACAAAAAGAATAATACATCTGAGCTACTCCCGGCTGAATTCCCCTGGGCTGGCTGAGCTTCCCTTGTATCAGCAGCAACTCTTTAATCTGACTTCCTGAGGAAGCAAGGGAAGCAAGGCTCTGCCGTTGTGCTGCCTGTCCCTCACTGCTCTCAGGACCGCAGACTCATTTCAAACCAGGCAGATGGATGAAGGAGTCAAGGGCTCAAGAATATATGTGGCTTTTTGTTTGTTTGTTTTCTTTTTTTTTTTTTTTTTTTTTTTTTTTTTTTTTTTTTTTAACTTCCAGCTTTACAAAAACTTGCTAGCCGAATAGCCTGCTCTCCCCATGGGAAGGAGACACATGGTGAAATCATCGGGCCATTGGATTATGTCTGCCACTGGGCAGGGGACATGGAGTGCTGCAGAGTGACAGCATCCGGAGCTTGCTGGCAATAAGGGAGGGGCACAAGAGAGTTGGCATCAGTGGCAGTGCAGGATGAGGCCAGATACATGCAAGATCAGGCTGCGTGTGCTGAGCTGCGTGCTGTTGCTCTGCACTGTTCCATGGGGCTACGACCCAAGAGTGGCTCTGTTGCCTCTTGGCTGCAGCAGAGCTGAGCTGTGTGGGTCTGTGGCTGTGTGGAGTTAAAAAACCTTTTGCTATGTTTGTGCTGGCAGATTTATTTCTGAGTTTGTTTAGAGATTAGCTTTTTTGCTTTGAGTGATGCTTTGCTACTAGTGGTTAGGAGGATGCAGTGGTGGGGAAGCTGTGGGAGCATGGGAAGGCACAGAGTTGTGCTTGGTGCGAGCTGGCCACTCTATGATCGGGGAAGCATTCTTAGGGTGATGTCACAGAATGACTTCCATTTTATTCGTATAACGGTTTTTGATTTATGACATGGAGAAGAAATGCTGAAATCGTATTTGGCTGGGGAGGAGAATCTGTACAAATGCACTGATCAGGCTGTCTGCTGCTTACAGGAAGATGGGCTACCTTTCCTTTACAGATTCCCTATTCCTGTTCCAGCAGTATGCATTTTAGGAATGATGTATGTATACATAGAAAATTGTTTCATCTTCATGCTGTGAAATGTTGTTAGGGAAAACATTTTTTGATTCTCCAAAAAAAAGTTGGTCTTGCACTAGACGGGTTACTTTAATTTTGTCACCTCAAACCAAATTGGAAATGAGTGCAGTGACAGGAGTCAGGAGGGCACCCAGGTTAGGGGTTGGGAGAGACCACCTATGCCTCCTGAGGAGCACTGGCACTCCAGTGCCACCTTGTTTTCCCACATGGGACCCAGAGGAGGAGCAGGGAGATAAGGCAGCTGCTCTGGGTGTGTTGGAGCAGCTGTGGGACCAGGACCAGCTCCAGCCAGGGTTTCTGTACATGAAATCCCTGTAGCCAAGCTGGGCTTTTCATGCCCAGCTGGCTCTCCACTTTTCTCACAATGTCTTAACCTTGACTCAACAGTGCAGCTGGCCATTCATATGGCCCTCAGCTCCGTTCTGTGCTTAACTTTCCCCTTTTTAAATAAGCCTGCTGGAAATGGTAAGTAAACATACCGTGGAATTTAGAGCGGATTCCCTTTAGCTGCTGTGCTGCTGTTTGCTGTGCTTACAGGTCCCAAGGGGCCTGATGTGACATAGGTGTCCTGATGCCTGTGCTGAGATGCTGAGGCAACAGATCTGGCTGGTGTGCCATTTGACAGCTGTTATTAAAAGACCTTCAGCAATTCCTGTACGCTCAGAGATAGTGAATGGGTATTCCTTAGCTTGCAGAATTGAAATACATTACTTCAGTAGTAGTTAATAGTGAACTGATGCCTGTGGAAGTTGCTGTTGCTCTGGAGATCAAGTATTGTGTCAGTCTGACACATTGCACTGTTGTCACTGCATGTGGTGGCCATGTGCATCTGTCTTGTGTTTCATTGTCTTCTGCATTTAGCCTGAGATCATCATCGTGTGAACAGTGACATTTAAAATTGTATGTAGTGAAGGCTGTATGTACATGAGCCCAACCTCAGCTCAGTATATACACCAGTATAGCTGACACGAAGTGTCATCTCTAACTTACTTTTAAATTTTAGTACATTAACCAATGCTGGAAACCCATAGCAATTAGACTATATTAGCCAGCCTTGCTGGGATTTTAGTGCCAGGCTTCATTCTGCCATGGGTTATCTTGGCGGATCTTTAAGGGGAGCTCTGATGAGCCAGTGGGAACGAGTTGGGGTCTCACCACAGCACTGGCACTGCCCTGCAGTCACTCAGTGCTTCTCCTGTCTGCTGCCACCAGTAACAGAATCACTGACTGATGTACTTCAGAATACACTCGATAATGCCAGCAATGGCACTGCTCGCTGTGCTGTAGTGATAAGCTGATGCTCCTTATCAAGCCTGCCTGAAACTGGTCATCCCTGCTACAGTCTTGGCTCTGCAACAGGTTCATCCTTGCCAGCAAATTTTTAATTGCAGTTGAACGGGAATTGCCATCAGTGCAAACACCAGTATGTGAACAAGTTCTTTCCCAGTTCTTCAGCTCCTCCTCGCAGGGCTCGTGGGCAGCATGTGCCTCAGCCATCGTTCCCCGTCACACCCACAAGTGCTGCGTGTAACGAGGTGCAGTTCATCCTTAGGAGACTCAATGAATGTGGAAGAACACAGGGCACTGGTGGTTCTGGTGCTGGTGGTCTCCTCCCGCCGGGCCCCGCGCAGCCATCAGTGCGGCCTGTCAGCGCCTCAGCCCCCTCCCCTCGCTCCCCTCCGCCTATTGCCATGGAAACCCGGGGCCGGCTTTCGGCAGCCTCCAAACTACTTTTGCTCTTTCATCATGCATGCTGGCATTGTCAAGGGCTGAGGGTATTCCTGCAGCTTTGAATGAATTAAAAAAAAAAAAAAAAAAGCTGAATTTGGATGGGCGTTTGTTATTTGGGAGGCCCTACGGCAGGAAAGAACGGGCAACCTTCAAGTGACCTAGTGTCCGTACGGTGCCTAGTAAGGAAAAACAGTCTCGCTTCATTAATTGATTAACTTGGAGGGTGGGGGCTATCGGAGCGATCCTTCTGTGAAGTCGACGCGGCGGTTTCCTACTCAGCTCGAGGTGGCAGCGGGCAGATGGCTGGCCGGGCTGTGCGGGTGCGCCGCTGGTAAGCCTGCGAGCTGCTGAAATCGTGCTGTTTGTGGGCTCGGTAATGTCTGCTCAGGTATCACGTAGAAAATGGTGCCTTAACAGATGTCTGCTCTTTGGCTTCATTGTGCGTTTGCCGCTGCTTGGTGTTGATGCACTTAGCAGTGCGTGTTTGGTGGGGGCAGTTGAGAAGCTGGTGATAAAGCGCTCGCTGTGTTTGCTGCTGTAATGAGCCGGATTGATTTTATCATCTCTTTGCATGCTTTTCTAAAATCCGTACTTGTGTGGCATTTGCGTGTAGATTTTGAGAGGATTTTCTTATATTTGATTGCTCTGTGTGATAACAGCACAGCATGTGGAACTGGTAGTACTTGTTAAAGGAAAACCAACTGCTCGCAAACAGCATCTGCAAATGGGGAGGAATGGAATGGTGTTGTAAGTAATGATGTTTTAAATATTCTGAAGGCAGAAACCTGTCTGATACAAGCATTGTCAGAAACATTTCAAACAGCATCTTCATCTTGCTCGAGAAAAGCGATTTGGCAGATTATTAGTTCTAATTTTCTGCTTATGTCCTTTTTTATGCTATCTGAGTACATTCATCACAGTGCAATGAAAGTATTAAAGTATTTTAGGGGGACCCGAGCAAAGAATTGTGTTGCCATTTGATTGACTTATGACAAGCTGGCTGGATTTTTGTTTCTCCTTGCATAATTTGGTTGGGGAGGGGTAAAAACGTAGCTTTCCTCTAAATGTGTCTGAAGTACATAATGGCTGTGAAGTCACCATGACAACATGGGGACCTGGATCAGATTCTCCTTTCACCCCTTCTGTGTTTTGTTGTTTTCTAAATGTTTATTTGTGCATTCTCTGAGATGTCCGAGGGAATATCTTACAGCTCCTGTTGGTTCAGTATACAATGTTATCCAGCTTTTAGTGTACATTGTGTCTGTAGGGCTTTTTGGGTACGTGCTGTAATATATATAATTCACAGTGCAGCTCAGATGGAATCTAAACAGGGACATGAGGACCTGCAGCCAGGAATTAGGTGTCTGCATTTCCTGTGATTCTGGTGTTGCAGCCCCACAAACTTCTGCTGAGCTCTTGCATGGTTCTGTGCAGTTGTAGCATCACTTCTGAAAGTTACCTGTAAAACTGATGTATATAAGAACATCTGTGTTCAAATTAAGCCTGGAATATAGCATGAGCCTATGGGCTGTGAAGGAGAAATCAGGTTATAATCAAGAGACAGTTATTTTCTCTTCTTTGCTAAGTGGAACTGAATGCACCTAGTGCAAGGAAAATGCCTGGAGGTTTAAGCAAGAAGTGATGCAGGCTGCTCCTCCCATTCATAGCGACTTGCTAAAGACACCCTGTCTGGTGTGAGGTGAAATTTGTCTTCAGTTTCCCTCTCTCTGAGGCACTTCAGTTTCACCTTGTACAAATTTTTCCAGCTTGCTGAGGGTTGGATTGTACAGGGCATCGAGCTCTTCTGAAGTGCTGGCACTGTATGGAAAGGAGCGAAAAACCGGGTTAGAGGGAGTGTACAAGAAGAGATGGTGTGCAAGAAAGGCAGTGGCTGTCGTCTCCAGTCCTGTAGCTGTTGGCATATGCATGAATTTAGACAGATGCTTACATTAGGGTTAGTATTTTGGGGGGACAGAACTCAGGGCTCTTCTAAAGCAATATTTAGTTTGGGAACTAGATAAGTTATCTACAGATCTCTCTAGTGCCATCTTTGCAGGGCTTATTGGATGGGAGGGAAGGTACTTGCTTCTTATTTGTAACAGCAAGCTGTGGAATTTGTGTGTATTTAATGAAGTAATGTGTATATGTTTTGTGGAGAGATGGAGGTGACATTTCAGTATCAGAAGAGAAGGGTAATTAAATACTTTTAAAAATGCTTTTAAGATATCTGCATACTTATTGAGGGAAAAAAAAAAAAACAAAACACTGTAATTGGGATTCATTGAAGTAAAAATTGCAATTGTTTCTTGTGCCTTATCATATGTGAATCTCGAGATGAAGTGGTAATGTCTTTGACATCTTCCCAGAACATATGGGCTTAGCTGTTCCTGTGGCAGAGTTGTGAGCATGTTTCATTATTAAGTCAATTGAAAAGCAAATATAACATGACTTTTGTCTTTGCCATGTTACTGCACTTGCCTGACATGAAAAAACAAAGAGCTGGAGGTTTTCCCCTCTGTTCCTATCAACCTAACGTTTTACTTGCTGCTACACAAGTCATATAAAGACTTTTTTTCCCTTAAATTTAGAAGAGTACTGAATTCTGTCTAACACTGGAACTGAAGCTCCAAGTAGAAGAATTATCTGGAGCTGAGTAGAATGGTGCCCTTTGAAGAACTTCATATATATGTGACATTATTTCCCCTTTTCCTTACTGTTGCTTGGTGTTATCATTTCAAATACAGCAACTGTGCAGAAAATCCAGTTTTTTTGGAAGTACATCTTGAGTATCTGAGAAAAGATTTTGTTTGAGCCAGAGGCCCAAAGCAATGAGATAAATCAGTGATGAGAACAAGTAAGAGCAAGAATCTGCTGGAGTTAGGTTATACAGATTTTTGTGGTTTTACATCTTGCTTTCAAGAGCCTTAAAGTTAGGAAAGGTACCTTAAATGCTAGAGGCAGGAACTTGAAAGTCATGAATTTGGGAATAGCATTGAAAAGAAAAAAAAAAGATCAGACCAGAAATAGATTTCAGCTACTCCTGTCACTCTCCTTCCTTCTCATGCACTCTGTGTACCTAGCGATACTGAGGTTAAATGTGGTGATTGTGTCAGTTGAATTCTTTGCTGAGTGAACCAGGAAAATAATTGTCTTTCTTCTAAGAATAAATTACTTCCCCTTATTCCCATGGCTTGAGACAGCCTTGATGCTGTAATGAAATCCAAACCCTCTAGATGTATGAAGGTCCAGTGGGAGCAGGGTGGATTGACATCCCCAGTGGCTTGCAGCATTCTTGGTGTTTAAGGATCCTGGAGATTGAAATTACATTTTTTACTTCATGTAAAGTTAGCAGCAGTACTCTGAGAGCCACTGGTGCCTCAAACTAAGACAGAGAGAGAGACAGACAGACAGACAGACAGATAGACACAGGTATCTTTCCGCTCATTTTGTCATTTTCTGTGTGGAATAAAGAAAGACTTTATTTCAAGCTTTTCAGGTACTGAATGCAATTGCCTTTTTTGCAGTATGTTTTTAGGAACAATCTGTATTCTCTCTGTCCAAGACTGGTGCTAGCTTGCAGTGCAGTCCTTCTGCTTGGTCTTTTCCATGGTACATGGGGAGTACTGGTATGTGGATTGCCACAAAGCACTTTGTCCCAGGTCCAAAATTATTTAATTTTATTAATTTAATTCCTTAAGATACAGGGTGTCTGCTTGCTCCCCCACCAAAACTGATAAACTCACTAGCATGGGTGAATTCACAATTTGTTGTTAAAACTGAATCCCATTTTTATAAAACTGTTTAGAAGAGAAAAAACCACAAAGTTTTTGCAGTTGTGTGTTCCAACTGGAAACACAAACAGAGCATCTTCACTTAAGCATGGGATCCGTTGAAGCTTTGTTTCTACTAAAAATGCAGATGTGGCATTAAAAACCCCTTGCCTCCAGAATGATGCATCGGGAGGAAATGCTTCACTGAAATAACTGTAGGTCTCAACCTGTTTAGTTTATCAAAGACAGGTTGGTTTTAATGTGGGCTGCTTTCTTTGAACAACTGACACTTTGATCTGAGAAAGCAAGAAGATGAATCTGTGTTGATTTGTTTGCAGAGGTGATTTGTGCTGTGACTGGGCTCTGCTGGATGCAGACTGCTGATGTGCCTTGCATTGTGCCGAGGTGGGAAAAGCATAATGGCTCGGTTTTGCCTTTTGGGAGCTGTGGTCTGGTCTTGCTGGCTCCCATTAGAATGCGGCCTTCTCTCACCATGCTTCCCCACACAATGGATGAGCTGCATTCGGTTAGTATAAAACTGCATCTCTAGCCCCACTGCCAGCACCTGTGTGAAGTTCTGCCCTCTAACACAGGTCTTTCGTAGAATCGTAGGATCACAGGGGTTGGAAGGGACCTCTGGAGATCATGAAGTCCAACATCCTGCTAAAGTGGGTTCCCTCCAGCAGGTTGCACAGGAACTTGTTGGCATGAGAAGCAGAGTGAACAGCAGTTGCCGTGAACATACTGACATGTGGGTTGGTATGAGATACAGGGGACTAACAGAGCTCACAGCCTGCCCCTGTGAGATGGTAAGTCCCCTTATAAAGGAGCAGAGCTCTTCGTTCATTTTCAGCAGTATGGATGGAGAGGCAGAAAATTCAGTTCTTGTAGGATTGGGCCTGTGAAGAGTTAAATGCACAGAAGTGCTAATCAGTGAATATTTAGGTCATGGAGGACCGAGACTGGAGAAAGACTGAATATTCCTGACAGTTGGTGGTTTTTAGTTTGGTAGTGGAGTACTGGGGAATATCTTCGATCTAATATTCACACCAGATTTTGACTTCCTGATTGTATTTTGTGTTTGTGTTAGCTTTGCTTTCCACCAGGTGAGGTATGGAATGGGTCCCTATGTGGGCTTTTTGCAGTCATTATTTGTGTCTTCTGTCAGATGCTGCGGCTGGGTTCCTTGCGCCCCGGGCAGTGTGGGTGCAGGTGGGCCAGGGGCACCAAAGCTCTTCTGCTGCTCCAGCAGTGGCCGTGTGTCCGAGAGGGTGAGACTGTTTGGGAAATGGTCGTTTCATGCCTTTGGTTATTGTGCTAGAATTAGTAAATTGGCATTCAGTGAAAGTAATTCTCAGTAATTAATTTTTTTCTCATCACTGAGCTTCATGTTTATAATTAGTTCTCTTATCTGCTTCAGGAGATGAATATCTGTCTGTTGGAATGAGTTCTTTTTTTGCTTCACTTTGTTGAAAATTGCTCAAGCTACACTTATTGTCATCGGTGTTCATGGGAAATGAAAAATCACTACGGTGGAGGTTCAAAGCCCGAGGAGCTCTCAAGCACCCCTGTACTTAGGAAGATAACTTGAAAATACCAAGAAAAGATAGGCAAATACTCCCATTAATGGTGTCTTTTTTCCTAATGCTTTAAAAAAAAAAAACCCTTCACGGTAAAAATAGATAGCAAATACTTTACTGGATAACCTTGCGTGTCTTCCTGCTTTTACAATGATCCCATTCAGTGATGATCTTCTGCATGGACAGATCAAGGCAGGGGAATTGCACTAGATTACATGGTGTCACCTTTGTGGTTGAGAAAGACAGAATGTTCACAAAATTCAAGTGTAGCTGTATCTTGAGTGTTCTTGAAACCAAGAGTTTCTAGAATGTATGATTTGAAAGATTGCTCTTGAAAATAGATCATTTCTACCTATGCATTTTCAGAGGAGCAGTCTCTTGTGCCTATTCTGTGCAGTTATCCAATGAAAATGTTTCATTAACTTTTTCCTATTATTATTTTAAAATGTAGAAATGCAATCTGACAATCTGGAGTTCTGAAGTAGTCATTTGAGAGTGAAATTATCTAAGCAATACATCCAGATTTATTCTTGCACTTGCGTGTCCAAAGTACAGCAGTTGGGTTGAATGGTTTTTTTTAATGTTTGAGGTAGACTGAGTAAAGAGTAAGAGAATATTTCAAAGTAGAGCTAATCCTGTTTTTCCTTCATCCCTTTCTACATGGGAATGAACTAAGGAGTTCTCTCTGATAGTATGGGAATCTATGTTGAATTAATGTGATGTGGGTTTATTTCTAAGCCACTTAACTCCTGGGGGCATGTGCAAGTCTCAGATTGTGCATCTACTGCTAGTTTGAACCTTATGCAGAGAAAAGGAGTGAAAGCTGTGGTTAAAAGGCAGTGGAATACACTGTGTGGTTTGGGTCAAAATGCTCTCAGATCATGCTGTGGAAATGAAGAGTCTCCTCCTGAACACAGTGGCAGCTGCCCTGTCCCATGTTGCTGCCATCTCCTGCAGACACCTGTGGGGCATTCAGGTCGCTCAACTGAGGGAAGCAGGGGGAGGAAAGGTGAGGAGCAAGTATACAAGTTGAACATGTCACTGGTTTATCAACATGGCATCAGTGGCTACAGTGGTCAGGCAAAAAGACATTAAATCTGCTGGTGGGAAAATGACTTGAAAGGTATAGACAGATCCACGGTGACATGTAAAGTAGCTCCAAATGATCCTATATAGCTGATGAAAAAGTAGAAGCTTGGTGATGTGAAATACAGCAGGTATAATCATCCTTAATGTACAGGAAATTTGCTTTCAACAAAAGGAGTATCTGAATACCTGCAGAAATTGAAATGTTTTTCCGTTGGCAGAGCCAATGAAGGGAACCTGAAGAAAGGCTGAAGAAATAAGATTCTCTTATTTTTTTTCCATCTGTGTTAATTTATCTTAAAAACAAGCCAAAACGGTAAGTTCCTTGCTTCCTACAAAAACTTCTATTGCCCATGTCTTTTGGCCACAGCAGTTTATTTTCCTGGAAAGGTGTTTGCCCCTGTGTTCTGGGTGTGATTGGCTGGAGATTAGCTTTCCAGTTTGTGTTTGCTGGGAAGATAAACGCTGGAATCACTCATCGTTTGGGAGTACTGGGATGGAAGGCAGGAATGCACGCTGTGACTGGGCTGAAGTTCTGGGATCTGGAAGGTGGGTGCTGTTGCTGGCTGTGAGGCAGGACGCAGAGCGCTCGGCGGACCATCAGAAGTTGTTACAGGGCTGCTGGCTGCGAACTGCACGGGAGTAGCCCAGAATGAGTCCTGCACTGCCAGGTCTGCTGAGCTTTTAGGCGATGTTTTGCCTAGGGAGGTCAAAAGGGAGGAAGAGTTCAGGTGCTTCTTTTGGAGAGATGAATAACTTGCCACCAGTTTGCTTATAATAATAACAGTGAGAATTAGATTGATGTGAATGGACTAATAGTAGCCACCTACGGGTACCAGATTTCACATTTTCATTAATCCGCCTCTCCGTAATGAGTTTTCTATTTAACTGCTTACTGTTTCTCAGCGTAGTGGTGCATTATGTAGGCAATTGGGTTTTGCAGATCAGTACTTTTGTTTCTTGTAATGGTAAAATATTGCTTTCTTGTTTATCGTTCACTGATCATACTGCTGTGAACATTTTCTTTGGTGGTATAGATTACATTCCTTTCAAGCTTGGTAATTGCATCATCTTCAGCGCGCAGTAAAATTTAAGCCATTGTGCACCCACTGAGTGAGGACTGTCTGCTGATGAATAGCTGCATTCTCTGATACTCAAACCCGCTCCAATTCATCTGTGAAGAATTGGATTTGGGATGTTAATTATCCAGACAAATCAGCAATTGATTTAAAGCATTGTCGAGGACAAAGCGAAGAATAAATAGCTGCTGCAAAATATGGCATTGTGAAAAGGTTCTGATACTGGCTGCTGTAATTTGTCTGCGTACCTCTGAAAGCATTGTGCAGAAACATGAGCCGAGCTTTTTGAGATAATTATCCACAATAAATACTAACCTATTTCTTCCTCTGTATTAAAAGACAAAAGCAAATTTGGTTATGCGCTTTGTAAAAATAAACAAAAGCAAGCTAATTAAAACTTGGTGATCCTTCTCAAAAGTTTCTCCAACTTCTGTGTGCACATTCAGGGCTTTATGCTATGGAAGAATTGTTTGCAAGGTGAGGATTCAGTGCTGAGAACTCTGTTAAATAAACTGGTTGTTGGAGGAAGTTTGGGAGTCAGCATGGGGGTATGTGTGTAGATGTACGTACAAACTGTATTTACACTATCAGCTGCAGCTCATGGATGTGTTCTGTGGGGAAATGTTTGTGAGAAAGGTGAAGGCATATATAAAATAATTTTTTTTACCTTACAAGTGCCTTGGTGTATGGATTTGTAGATCATAAAATCATAGAGTGGTTTGGGTTGAAAGGCACCTTTAAGATCATCTCATTCCAGCCCCTCTGCTATAGGCAGAGACACCTCCCACTAGACCCAGTTACTCAAAGCTGCATCCAGCCTGGATAATGAATGTGTTCTTGTTTAAGGCTTATTTCCTAGCGTAATAATAACCTGGAAAGTTTCTTCATTAAAGAAATGCATGTGAATGGTTATTTGTCATATTCAAGATCTTTTGGTTGTAGATGAGTGCTACATATGAGAGTTCTATTTTCCTTAGTGAGGCTTGCCTCTGTTTAGTTTATAGAAAAAACTTCCATTTGTATTAGAAAACAGAACATCTGAAAAATCTCTAGGAATGAGTTTTCTTTCCAACTTTAAGCTTCGAGTTAATGAGAAAATGGAATTAATGCTGCTTCTGCAGTGCAAGGGACGGTTTCTCTGCTGTTGGACCCTGGATTTCTTCTAGGTAGTCTGAAAATGGCAGTTGAAGTAAGTAAGGGAGTGGCTTTTGGCACACTCCTATTTGTCAAACCTTTTTTTTTTTTTTTGCCTTTTTAATTAATTTTACATGAATTAGGAACATGCTTGAGCAAAATAGGAGTCTAAGAATACAACTGTTGGCAATCACATTACGGCAGAAAAGTAAAGCACCGCCGATCTGTTTAGCTCAGCAGTGGTTAACGTGTGAGCTGCTAGCTTGCCCCAGTTTTGAGATAAAATTTGTCAGATTGAGGTTGTTTCTTCTCCATGATGACACGGGCAGTGAGAGCAGGTTTTCTGAGGAGGCAGCGCGTTGTCAGGCTGCAGTGACTGGAGGTGCTCCTGCTTCGAGGGAGTTTTTCAGTGAATCCAAATTCTGGTGTTCTGGCCTGCCTGGAGCGTCAGAGGGGAAGAAAGCCAGTGATTTTTCTTTGTGGTAAATGTTTGCCTGTCTTTTTTTTCCCATTTCTTGCTGCTTTCTGGAGCTGTTATTGTTGGTATCCATCTTATGGTGCCAGCTCAGACGGAGTACGGGTTTGGACCTAATGAAAATGGAATGAAAAAATGATTTGACTGCTCAATTGATGGTTCCACGTTGGGCTGACAGTCTGCATCTCTCTGAAATAGTGCGAAGAGCCACCCATACACAAATTAAAATGTTCATTTCTACAGCCATAATGCAAAGGAAAGTGAAAGACATCAGTAAAGGTTAAGTAGGAGTGGGTATTTCATGCTGTTGCTGGTTCTTACCTACTTATTCCACACTGCAAGTCACAGGCTGACCTTCCTCCGCAGTTTTCTCAGTCTGATAGCCTATTATCACATTCAGGTACTACTGCTTTGTGTTGTGGCTGTCACTGCAGCGCCTGGGTGTTTCCAGTGTGTCACTGCCTATTCCAGAGAGAGCTCCCAGATTTGTGATCTCCTTCCTTCCCCAAACAAGGGGAGAAACTGGGCACTGAGACTGGTGTTGGTCATACAGCTTTGCTCTGTCCTTGTAGGTTCTCATTCCCAAGTGAGGGCTTCTGGTCTCTTATCTGTCTGTAAAATGTCAGTGCTGTGGTATAAATAATAAAGGTAATAATGGTCTCACAAGGCAGTGTGTCTCCCCGGGGAGGACGGAGGCTCCTGCCCCCACCATTCCCAGTCCCCCATGTCCAGATGGCGATGCCTTAATGGACTTGTTCGCATCCTCTTTGAACACCACGGGCACTCAGTTTGGCAGCCGTGTTACTTCATATTCAGATGTTGTGAATCTAGCAATCTGCCTTTCAGGTAGCTTATTTTTTAAAAATATTTTAAAATGATATCATTTTCAAATGCCAAAGTAAGGAATTTTTATTTAACATCATAATTTGTGTTTTCAACACTCTTTCAACACAATCACTGAATAAATTGAGATTTTACACCCTTACATGTATTTCCAATATTGAGTTTAAGTATTATTTAATGTTTTTAGATGACGTTTAAAGAATTCTAAGATTACAAAAAATATAAATCTAAGCCAGCCACACTTCACTTTAATCAAATCCATCTCCTTCCTTTAGGAAATGGTAGAGGAATTTAGTAGTTCTCTATTATACATCTTGTGCTCTGTGCCTTCCTCATAGCGTTAACCTGGTGTGTTTATTTTCATAACAGTTTAATAACAGTATTATTTTCCCATTTTATACCTGGAAACTAAGATGTACAAAAAAGATTAACTCCAAAGATTAAATCAGTCCTGGGATACGTGCATTGTCATGGAGTGTTTTGACCTGACGGTTAAAGCCGTGAGGATGGAGCCCACATTGGTGGTGATCGCAGAGCAGTAAGTGCCCAGGAAGGTGAAAAGCACTGTGGGCTGGGAGCCCTGCTCAGATTTGTTTCTTGTGTTGGGCATCTGGATGCAATTCCTGCTGGGCTGATGCCTTGGAGTTACAGCATGCTTTGGTGTCTTGCTTAGAGGGGAACAGGAACCTGAGCTTGGAGCCTGTGGCTGTCATCTTCCTTTTGGCT
Source organism: Meleagris gallopavo (assembly GCF_905368555.1). Classification (NCBI taxonomy): domain Eukaryota; kingdom Metazoa; phylum Chordata; class Aves; order Galliformes; family Phasianidae; genus Meleagris; species Meleagris gallopavo. Next base: position 6,590,788 of record NC_139417.1, on the reverse strand, counting down.
TTCTCAAAAGACAGCTGACACTCCCTACTGAGGGAGGTGGAAGATAATGCACACTTCTCATATATTTATGAATGCCCGATTTGGATATAGGAAGGGTGAAGCCTAAGCTAATTAGCCCCAATGGATTTATGAGCAGAATAACATAGCTTAAGGCGCTTTCTGAGTGCTAACTAAGGTGACAATCACAACATGTTTCAGGATGCAGAAGAGTCTTCTGATGCCACAGGTCAGTGGTTGGTGAGCGACTGTGCCGCCAGTTGGTGCCAGTCACTTGTGGGGTGCTGGGCACCCACGGGGCTGGAGCAAACATGAAGGCATAATCAGGCTTCATTGCAGCTCATCTGTGAGTGTGCTTTCTTATGTTTTCTTCTAATTGATGTTGTTTTTCGAAGGGCTTCTGAAGTCTCAAGTTTGCTGACGCTGAGCAATGTGCTGCTAAAGAAGCACGAAATGTACTGGCAGATTTAAAGGTGTATAGGTCACTTTGGTGGCTTGATGCTAACTCAGTTGTTTGCTTTGGGTATAAAGTTACTGTTCCAAAAGGTGACTCATTCAAAGGTGTTTTTCTGTGTGCTGTGATATTTTATGCTAGTTGGAGCCAATAGATGATAATAAATCCAAAGAAAAATGACAACAATGATAGAACACATCCGTAACCCATTCTAAAGAACTGATAAGATTGTGACAACATAAAGTAATTATAGGTAGCCAAGTAAAGTAAGAGATCAGAATTATAAGTTCATTACAAGTCATTCTCTTTCAATAACCTTTTTTTTTTCTCTTTTTTCTTCTACTATTAGATCTCTTTGTGTATTTCTTCATGGCTTCTAAGTTTCAATAATCACCCTTATTTTTAAATCCCTCTGTTATTTCCAGTTGTCCTCTCCCCTTATCATTCAGCTTTGCCAGCAAGCATACATTGTACATATTCAGTATTCTCCATCAATAAAAGGACAATATGAAATAACAAGGCAGAAATTTCCTGAAAACCACTAATTATTGAAACAATTACTGCCATACAGTAAATGCTATTTTATGAAATAAAATTTTATACACAATTATTTAGATATATCCTCAGCAAGTAACATGGTTTATAATTGTCCTTATCATCTATATAATTCTCTTTGAAAATGCCAGTTGCATTTCATGTAATGACAGACCAGATTCTCTTATTTCAGGATTGAAGATTGTCACTGAGCAAGAGAAAATGTGAATTGTTTCCATGGTATTAATTTGAATGCACAGTTTGTGCTAATGATCTGATTCGAAATTGTAACGTGTGTGTATTCATATATATACATTCATCTTGAGTTTCATTTTTTTCCTAGATTTCTTTAAACTATCAGAGTTGTAATCCAATGTTGAGATCATTTATGGTATGTTCTTCTCTTGAAAACAAAGATTTAGCTGTAAGTCACCAGGATTTTAGTGTTTGTGATTTACAGCTGTTGTTTCAGATAATCAGCTAGGTCCTTGCAGAATGTTCTTACAGCCTGTCAGTAGCTACTGATTTGATGAAAATGTGATTCTGAATAACAGAAAAGAAATGGTTACTACAGATAAAGATAGTAAATTAGCTAGAGTTTTGTTGGGAAAACCAACAATAGATCTTTTTACTGTAGCTTTTTTTGCGCGGTCCTTGTTGCAGGCCTTTGAGTTGGTGCACTTTCTTTGGTGCTTGCCAGGGTGAAGTAAATATAAAGGAAGCTTTATCCTATCCTGTCTGCTCAGGGATCCAAAATACTGGAATCAGTTCAGTGGTTTTTATTCTCTTCCAGTTTACTTATCCTTGTGTTGTTTATGTGGAGCACCTTTAACCTTTCTGGGTTCTTTTTCCTGCTCTTGCTTGAGTCCTTAGAGACAGTAGATCAGTCTATAAAAGCAATTATCTAGGCCAAGATGATGTTAGTGCAAGCAAAATAACACTTGATTCTCTGTTCTTCCATCTGGAAAATACAGAATATGCTTGTGTATCTCCTTGGAAATGGAAGCAGTGCTGAATTTGACATTAGGAGTGCCCAGTGTTGGTTCAGTTCAGTGGGACTGGCCTTGTTTTGGGAAACGGTGCCTTATCTCAGCCACTTTGCTTCATTGGAGGTTTTTTTATTGTACCTGGTTGCAATATGTATGTCCAGTGTTTTTTATCTCATCTCATAAGTCACTGGGTAGGAATGGGAACCATCACACTCTTCTGTACAAGGCAGAGGTGAGCAGGCAGGCCTGTAGTGGGCACAGCGCATGGGCCAGCTTTGCTCCTGGAGGTTTGGCTGACAGCCCAGATAGGTGCAGCCACAAGCTGTAAGCCTATTGCTTCTTGTTGCTTAGGGGTCAGGATACTTGTTTTGGTTAAAGCCCTGGTGGAGGCCTAAAGCAGATACAATGAAGTGTTTCTCACTTTCTGAGCAAGATACTAATGGACAAAATGATCTGACAACCCAGTGTCTTCCATGTGAGTGTTATTCTCCAGCAGACAGCAGATTTGCAGCATATGTAGACATTGGAGGTTTGCTGATCCAGAGATGTGTTGTAGCTGGGACCAAAGGCCCAGGAGATGTGGGCATCCAGAACTTCATGGACAGACCTCTCCAAGTCCTGTGCTTAAGAGAGGTGCTTAAGACCAAGTTGGATGGGGCCCTGGGCAGCTTGACCTGGTGGGTGACAGCCTTATCCATGGCAGGAGTTAGAACTGGGTGAACTTTAAGGTCTCTTCCAACTTAAGCCATTCTGTGAGGCCTCCATTGTGTTGGCTGTACTGCTTCTGAAGGAACTGAAGGTCAGATATACATGTACTCCAATTGTACTTGTAATTGCAAATCCTTTATTTGTCTCATTGAATCGCAAAGGGAAAGGGAGACAACCTAAGCATCTCAACCTTCAGATTTCTGGTGGCCTAGTGTGACTGCGTTGTTTGAGTTGCCTCAAGACCACATGACCCTGCTGTTTTCTGAGAAGGCAGAACACTTCCAGTAGGATGTTACCAAGCTCTGTTCTACTGGAAGTGCATTACTGTAGATATTTTGCAATAAGCAGCTCTGCTACCAAAATACCGTATCAGTTTAAAAATACTCATTACAGTTTTCAGTAATGAATTTGATTTTGCTTAAATGCTGCAGTATGAATTGACAGCACCTTATGGTAATGGAGAAAAACTAGCCTCTCCCAGGGAAGCTCAGTTCCTTAGCAAAAAAACACCTGTTCTGCCTGGTTTTATTTAGGACTTAAATAGCCTTTTAAATGAGCAAAAGATAATTATCAGTTTACTAAAACCAATAAAATATTTCGAGATTAAAAAAAAAAAAAGACAGTTAATTGGGACACTGTTGGAGATGCATTATATTGTCATTAAATCTTAAGTGAAGGATAATCTCTCCTTATTGGCTAAATGAGAGTTTACCCACTGCAATGTGTGCCATTAAGAAGATTCACAAGCACATCAGCAGAGCAGTGTGAGTCTTGCATGTTCCTTTTGTCATTAGCAAAAAATGTAAGAAGCTTCAAGTAAGAGGGGAAATAGATGAAGTCTTTTTTTCTGTGACACAGATTGAAAAGAAGGTTGGGGTCTCAGAGATGGTTCTTTGCACCTGGCTGTGTCCTGGCCTTTGTGTTAGCCCTGTAAATCACTGGAGGGTGGGCAGTGTAATGCTCTTTCTCCTTTCCACCATATAAATAACTCTGCAAAAGGCAGATCTGCCATCTTTCTCTTTGTTCTAGGAAAAGAATTCCCAAGACAGTAAATCACTCAGATGCAGGTAATCTGAGAGGAACAAATTGGAGTGGCTTTGGCTGGGGTAATTTGTTTGTGTCTAACCTGTGTAAAATTTCTTTGGATTTTTACAGTAATGGATTGTTCTGGTGCTGTGATTCCTGTGTTAAAGCAGTACAGATGTGAACTCCCGGGAGTGTTATTAACTTGAAATATACTCTTTGATTTGCATAATCAGTGTAATTGTAAATCAGGACTCTTTTATCATAATGAAAAACCTGTTACCTGTCAAGGAAAAAAAAAAGAGTTGCACCGAATAACTGGTGTTCCAGCTTTCCTCTGTGGGGGGGCTCAGTGTGGTCTCTGGGATCAGTAAGGGCTTAGGGATGGGTGCAGTGGCAGCTTTCATTTGGGAAATCTGTGGTGAAAATGAGTTTGCAGGTGCAGCAGCATCCTGCGCTGTGCCCTTGGGGATCTTCGAGGTAATGGCTGCAAATGCTGTGTGCAGGAGTCAGGCAGCACTGGGTGGAGCGGAGCCTCTGGGGTGGCCAAGGGGAAGCTCCCAGTGATGTGCACGGAACAGTCAGGCTGTATCTGGGGACCAGCACTGAGCTGAGCTCATAACCAGCAAAGGGGGGTGAGAAGCCTGTTTGGGACTGCAAGGGGAAGGGGTAAGGAAGGGTAATCTGAATTGCTGCTGTTCTGCTGCATGGTGTGAAGGAAGTGGTAAGTCGGGAGTAAATTAGGAAGAGAGGAGCATTATCTTCCATCTTCTTGCAAAAGAGAAAAAGCAAAATTAGGTTTTATGGATTAAAGAATTCTGGATTTCATTATACTTGTAATGAAATATATGAACATAAATCTGATTATCTGTAGTCCAAGTGGGCACCTGCAGTGACTTAAGCAGAACTTCTGACACCTGGACCTTGCCTGCTGCTGGAATTAAATCTGAAACCTGGTACCAAAGTCAGAGGAGTTGCTCTGCACTCCAGCAGGCAGAAATAAACGAAGACTGGCATGCACTGAAGAGATGAGCCCGGCTGCCCCTCTCTCCCTGGTTGCCTTTCTGCTGCAGAGGATGTCTCTTGCCTTCCCTGTGAGGTGAATGGCATCTTGACACGTGCTGCTACTGGTGGGGCTTTTGTCCCTTGTAGTGTCACTCCAGCTGACATCTGCCCTAGGCTGCTACCCCTTTACTTTGTCACTCTTTAACCTGCTTTCTTTGCTAGATACAAGAATCTCCTTTTTTTTCTTCTTTTTCTACCTTTGATCTTGGTGTCACGGAAAGTTACTGTGCCTATTATTTTAGCCTAGAGTAACTCAGTTATACCATTCAAGGGGAAAAGCCAGGCAAATGCTTTCTCGAGAAGAATGAGTTTGTCTTAGCCTGTCTTTTTTACTTTGATTAATTGCAAAAGTTCATAGCACTGCCTTCCAGCCATGGGGATGTGGGTTCAGTATCCTGCAGTGTTACTTTCTGTATGCCTGTATGAAAAGCAAGTTGAGTGTAAATGTTGCAAAACTGTGGCCAGACTCAAAAATTGGCTGATCTCTGAGTAATCACCAGCACTTGAATGATAAATTAAGTGCGTTTTGAATTGAAAAGCTGTTTCCTGTATCCCATGAGGGATTTTCAGTTAAGTCTTGGAATTATTTTGCTAGAGTTGGAGCAGGGTGGCCAGCACCTTGTGGCCTGGCCGCAGCTCCCGCCTGCCCACTGGTGTGACCATGCCTGGGCCTGGCTGAGCAGGCAGCTGCTGCTTGTGCCCCCAATAGCCTCAGACAGCACAGGTAAATGAGCACTGGCTGCACTACCACATCCTGTTTCGTACTGTTTCGTACAGGAAATTAAAATATTTTTGTGTTTGGGCTTAACATGCCTATTGTTAGCTCTGACGGGGGAAGGTATTCTGTAATGCTTTGCTTCAGTTTCGTTCTTTCTTACTTTTAAAGTGAACCTAGTTTTATTTTGTTTCAGGCTGTTCTCAGTATGGCTTTTCTGGTCACTACTTCCATTCCTTTTTAACTCAGCAGTGTCAGGAATCAGAGCTTGCTGCCTTTTCCCTGCTCATTTTCTTATCTTCATTCCTTATGAGGAGGGCTGGCTTGGCAGCCTGGTATTAAATGACTGCTTTTTGCTAGGGAAAAGTGACCTTCCACATGGCTAACACAGATTCATCTTACTTGTCCTGGAAAGTTTAAAGTGTCTCTGCTGCAAGCTGATTTGAAGCTGAATTACACCCAGCAGATCTTGTTGATTGGCTGTGATGTGAATATGAAACATCCAAGCAATCTTTTAGGAGTCGTTACTTTGAGCTGGCTGGGATGGGGTGATGGCCGCTTGCATTCAGAGCAAAAAGCCTGAGCTACAGCTGAGTGCCTCTTTGGTTTGGTGGGCTGTCCTCTCGCTTTCCCTAGCGCAGGGCTGCGTGCAGTGGTGTTCTGGCAGCTGGATTCCTGAGCTCATGCTTCTGCCTTTGGTTTGTGACATAAGGAGTGTGAAGGTCTCAGTAGGGATGTTTTAGACACATATTTGAAGTAGTGCGGTATGAGAGAATTACATGCGAAACTCCTCGTTTCTGTCATTTGGAGATTTTCTCTCCATTATGCACATCTATAATTTATGAAATATACACATAAATGTAGAGCAAGCATTTACCTTAGGAATCTTAGGAATTTATAGTTGGTACCTAAGGGTTTTGCCAGCTCACCCTGTCTGTGTGAGCACTGGTGAGGTGACTGGGGGAGACCAGGACCCCCAGGGACAGCAGTGCTGCTTGTCCTGCAGCTGCAGGCTGGGGTGACCTTACTGTGTGAGCGGAATGCTGTCCTAGGCATGTGGGAGATCGCACTGCTGGGTTTTTAACAGTACTGAAAAGCACTTGTAAAAATAGAGAAGCATTGGAAAGGGTTATAAATCAACAGTGAAATCTCATCCCCTTGTGAAGGCAATAATGAACTATTCAGTGGTCAAGTATTAACAAGTACTGTTAATTGCAATGAACGCAATGCACCTACCTCTATTTGCAGATCTTCAGGACTGACAAGTGCGTGTTGTACCTCTGCGTAGTGAGTTCATTTCTGGGACCTGTACTCCCACAGCAGTTGGCTTTTAGAAGCGGTTCAGGGAAAAACAACTCCGAACTAAAAACTGATTTCTCAATAACATGTCTGTTTTGATTCAGATGATGAAAGGCAAGGAGCATAAAGCGTGTACCGCTGCCAGTGAAGCATAGCCTTGAGTTATTTGGGTTAGCATGCAGTAATTTGCTTTAAAACTAGCTGATGATGTTAAAGGTGGGAGATCTTCATGCAAATTTATGTAAAACACTGTGACAGTGAATGTTCAGTGGTAACCCTAAGGATGTTATTGAAATGTCTGTTAAAGGAAGTGTCCTTACCTGAGGCATTTAAAGGAAGTCAGAGGGTAAAAGTACAGTGAACCTGAGTGCGAAATGCTGTAGGTGCTAATCTGGGGATTGTTGGGCCTTCCTGTGCATTATGTGCACAAATCTGTTTGTTTCAGCTGTTTGTTCTTTCTGGAAGAAAATCTCTCTTCTGGATGTGTTTCTATGTGGTTGTAAGTTAAACTCAATCTACATGATTTCTCACAGCCCTCCTCAGGCACTCAGTAGTTTGCTGTGGTTTACTAACTTTGTATTTTTCTCGTAAGGACACAGAACATCATTTCCCAGGAGAGCATTCCGCTGTGAGAGCCGTAACCAGAAAGGGAGAGAAGGAGGGCCACATGTTTTCAGGACTTAAAGAAATCTTTTGGCCAGCTCTGTCCCCGCTGAGTTACACTGATTGTCATTTCTGCGGGTTGTTTCACAGCAAACTTTAATGCTGCTACATTCAGGGGCTCCACAGTCTCCCCAAGCTGGCCCTTTGGGAAGGTTATGGTGTGACTGCGCTTGGGGCTAAGAGATTCAGAGCAGAGCTCTGGGAGTTTTTGTTTTCTGTGATGTGCCATTCTCACATTAATATCGAACTGTATCTAAACAGAAAGCTTTTAAAGACATGTGGCTTTATCCTCTTTTCTACTTTAGAAAGATTCAGGATTCTAAATCATCTACATCCTGCGTGTTGTGTTTCAGAAACGTAAAGCTAAGTGCCTGTTTCTGCAGATTGCAGCAATCTCCTTTAACTTCTGCTTAGTAAAGCGCCTCAGCTCATACTTGCCACGTTTGTATACTTTGAGTCACCTAACCACACTGATCATAGGAAGTGGGATGGGGGAGGCCAGTTCCTGTGAGCATGGCATTTTAAACCATGAAACAAGAGCTGCAGCAGGAACCGCTCTGCCTTCTTTTGGTTGCCTTATAGTCTGAGTAAAGAAGAAAAATGTGTGTGTCTCTGCTTGAATACAAGTAAGTGATATATATCTCTATTGATAGAAAATTGCTTGCTTTCAGTTATAATGTCGTCTTGATTGTTTCTGTAAGCTTCTGTACGGTGATAGCTTGGCTGTCACTCTTCTTACTGAGGCTGACTTTTTGGAATGCCAGAAGAATAGATGTCATGTGCAATAACCGTTGTTAATGTCATTGAGCTTGATAGAAGGACACGTGTGCAGCCCCATTGCATGCTGCCTTTTCTGCAGCTCTACACGGTGTGTCTGCGAGTGGTGCTGGTAGCACCTACAGCTCTGTGGGAACGGGAGGCACGGACACATGGGGACAAAAGGCAATGCAGGCTGACCTGGGGAATCGTGCGTGAGGCTCTACCAGTGCTTCAGCTGGGCCCTGGGCAGGAGGAAGAGGTGAGTTTTTAGTGGATTTGAGGGAAGGGCTGGAGTTAATTAAGCAGTGTGAAAGGAGAAAGAAGGATATGCCAGATGGCAGCGTGGGGACAGGCCATTGCTGCCTCCAACTCAGCACAGGGGTCAGGAGCAAGACTGAGGCAGGGCAGTGTGAAATTGGAAAGAGGGTGAAAGCTGCAGGTCTCCGGAGCCCTCTGAGAGTGCTGCTGGGTGTTCTGTAACTGGCTGCAACAAGCAGGGTAGTGTCATGCCATTGCTAGAGGTGATAGCTTTCTTTTGCTTTGCAAGACAAATTTCATTGCAGCTTATTGCACCTAAGGCTCACAAAACTGAGTTTCCATCCAGCATGGTGAATGCTTTAGTTTCTCTAAGAACATCCTTAAACAACTGTGTCTGTAACACTGCCTGAGTGTGAAGGGCAAGGTATTATACCACTTGACAGATTCCTGCTGACATGAGGAAGACATAATCAGCACCTTCTAATTTGTGACAGGGCTCTTCCTAGCACAGTTTTCTCATTCACAGCATACATTAGTTCTGCCCTTGCAGCCCCTTGCTTTCTAGCAGTAGGTTTCTGCCTTAGGGACAACATGAGCCTCTGCTCCTTGAAAGGCTTTTACTAAGGAGGAGGGAACAAAGAGAGAACCTATCAGAGACAGCGTCAGGGAACCTAAGTGGATGTTTCAGTAGAGATTAGAGATGTTGGAACTGGGAATAATGAAAACCTTTTAGGAGAGGCTAGGGGCCGTTGTATATGCTCAGTTTGTAGCCAGGAGGTGGGAAGAGCTACGTTCCCGTTGCAATACCTAATGAAAATAGCTCTGGTTATTAATATTGGAGAGTTGCTGTTAAATCTGCTCAGTTCCGGGCACGGAGTGGTTAACTGCAGAAGCATCTTGTGCCATTACCTATATTCTGGTTTGTTTGTCTGTGTTTTTTCTCACAGTGTTTGGTCAGACTGTTACTGGTTGCTCACCCACTTGATGTGCGCCTTGCAAAACAGCATCAGGAGTGGAGTCGCCACAACCAGATGCATCTGTGCTATAACAGCTCATTTCCATCTGGAGTAGTTTCCCTTTTATATGCTTGAAGAAAGAGTAGAGAATTATGATGTTTTCCTGTGCTCTTAGAGTTGGACCCTGTGGATCACATTACACTGAGTTGCCTTTTGTAGCTGTTGACTTCAATGATAGCCTAACTCAGCAAAATATTAGGAAACTGGAGGCTGTGGGAGCCTGAGGAACTTGTGGGCGACAGCAGTGGAAGCACTGTCAGCAGCACCGGGAATGGCCTCACCCTGACTGCTGGGATTCCTTCTTGTCCGGGAAGGGCTCTGAGGAGCGGAGGCAGCCTCACCCAGTGTGATGGGAATGATGTTCCCTCTTGGTCCCTATGCTGGGCTGGTTTGGGCATGGCAGGGGGTTGAAGGGATTTATATAGAATTATAGAATAATTAAGGTTGGAAAAGACCATTAAGATCATCTGGTCCAACCATCAATCCATCACCACCGTGCCCAGTAAATCATATCATCACATGCGACATCTGCATAGTTCTTGAAAGCCTGCAGGGACAGTGACTCCACCACCCCCCTGGGCAGTCTGTTTTGTTTGGCCAAATTAAGATAGCCCATAGATCGTGCTGGTGCCCAAAGCATGTGGATTGAGCATGTCCATGGAGGTGTGGGGCTCACACTATGCACTACATGTTCAGCATTGCCATACTGCTATAAGACGGGGGAAAAAAAAAACAAAAAAATGCAATGTCATATGCAATGAAATAAAATACAATGAAATAAAGTTAGACTCATCTTTATGGATGTCTGGAAAAATCCTCTGATTATATTAATTCTCAGAAAAAGTGAACTTTCAAAGTAGGGTTGTTTATCATTGCCTTTCTAGTGTGCGTAGTTTGTAGAGCCCTTTTCTGCAAGTCCAGCATTTTTTATCCCTTCTAATCCTTAGTCATTCTGTGTGGCTTTCCAGGGAGAGCAGGAGGTGGGTTGACCTGACGAGGTGCTGCTGTGTCCCACTCTGGAAGAGGGCTGGGTGAGTCCTCTGAGTTGCCACCTCCTGCAGGGTCTCTGGTAGAGAAGCATCTTCTCGCTCCATGTCCCTTCCCAGGAGCACCCGGCACACTCCTCCAGCTGTGGGTTGTACTTTTGGAGAATTCCATGGGAAATAATCCAGTAAATCTTGTTTTCACAGATCATTTTATAGTGCTTGAAAAAATATGTGAAGAAAGTGGATTTTTGTCTTGTGTGCAAAAAGCAGTCCTTAGGGGCCACATCAGAGATGAAAAGAGGGAGCCATCTTGGCTGAGATTAAATAAAAAAGAATGAAAGCCACTTTTGTGGTTTCATCCATTCATATTTTTCTTGATTTAGGGCCAGCACTACATTTTGTGTTTTAGGTGCTTGTGGCTTTCCAAGTTTCTCTTCTTTTTCAGTCCTTATCAATTTTATTTTCTGCTTTGCTCCCACACTTGCTCTTTGGATGTATCATCAATATTTGCATAGGTTGAGAGCAGACAGTAGGTGAACAGCAGAAACATAGAAGCAATATACAAGATGGTACAAAAATACTGTATTTTTGGAAGATGATATATTTCTTTTTTTTTTTTTAATGGATGTTTTTAATGGGAAGTAGTAAGGCTTTGCAAAGTATTTGCTCTGGAAATGCCTCTGAACAGAAGTGCTGGAGCAAGTGGAGCCAAGTTCAGAGCTTGCTTTGGGCAAGATGAAGGCATTTGCCTTCATCAGGAGATTTTGTACCATGATTGTTTGCATGGATTCTGCTGTAGGTGGGAGCTGTTGTAGGTACAGTCATCCACTGAGAGCTGGGTTGTTCAAGTCATTCTTAGGAACAAAGGCATGTGCAGAAAATACAGGGCTGCTGGATTGCCACCCATCCACCATCACCAACTGCTGCTGAAACACTCGGGGCTCTTCTGTATGCTGCCATTTATATTTTCTTGAATGACAGCTTTTCTCTTGTGCGTGACTTTAATTTCTTGCTGTGTTGAGCTACTGAGAATGGGAAAGGAGGTTGTCCTTTCCCTGAAAGCTGCCGTGTCATGGCATGGCTGTTGTCACGGAGAGCTCTTGGTACCCAGAGCTGGGGCAGCTACATAAGCTCCTTCTGTGATGATTTGTTTGAAATAATCTATTAATCTGCTTTAACAATCTATTCTGCTTTCACTGCACTTTCCTGATAAGTGAAATCATATTTGAATAAAACCTAGTGCTTATAAATGTCTGGTTTCTAATAGAAGCGTGTTTTAATAGCTGATCTTAAGTGTGCTGAAAAGCAGATTCTGTAGTGGAAATGCTAATGAAGCTTCAGCAGCAATAACTGGCAGCCGTGACAAGGAATTCAGGGTTGTATATTTGGGTGGTAGAGGTTGGGAAATATATTTGTGCTGTCTGTATCTATTTTTGTCAGCAACATTAATATCTTATGCCTTTTTTTTCTTTAAATCTGTACTGCTGCAAAAGTTTCAGCATCAGCTAATCTTCCCAAGCAGTCCGTGAGGCTCAGGTTTCAAAGTCATTATCCGAAAGGTCACATCCTGGTTTAATACCATTAGTGTAAACCCAGGATTGTTTAGTTGATGGAGGTGGGTTTAGTGGGTGGAGGTGCTTGTCGTTTCAGTTTTTTGATCTTACCATAAATCTAACCAAGAGTAGGTTGCATTTGTGAGGCTAATGCTGTTTTCTCGAAAATCACAGGAAGGCTAAGATTGATTTTCACCTTCAGATGAATCCTTTCTACATGGGGCAGGTCAGCTCCGTCTCCTGAAGGGTGCCGGGCAATTCAACTAGTCCACTTCAAAACAGGAATTTGTCAAGTTCCCTTTGCTATTGATTTATGGATTGGCATTCACATTTCTACATCAGATAGATTTTCCACTTCTTCATCCTGCTGGAAGCATATATATTCTGGCGTTCATTTGCAGCAATATCAAACCACAGCCTTTTAAAACCACTTTTATGCCTTCTTATATGACACGCTATCAAAGGTAGTTTGAAGATTTGATGTTCCTGTAGACTTGTTACAAGAGAAGTGGATAAAGAAGTATCCGCCGTGTGGAAGTGAACATATGGGTTTTCCACAGTACCCACAAAAAATGAATTGAGATTGTGAAATTAAAAGGCAAGCAAACATTCATCACGCCTTTCTCTCTTTTCCCACTGGATCATATCTTAATGGGATCTTTTAGACTGTAGCCTTTTGGGAGCATGTTAATATTTTGTGTAAGGACGAATAGTAAATAGCAGTAAAATGCAGCTTGACTGATTACATCTCTGAAGGAATGGAGCTTGTACCATTCCCACGCATGTGGGACACATTCACATAACTTAGGTGATGCTTCTTGCTTGTTTATGTTTGTTTTACCAAATAGCATGATGTTATACCTCCATTTCTGACTGGAGGAATCTTTCTGAAATTGCTTTTTTATATTTACTCTTTTATTTTGGGTGCCTGTAGTAAAGAAATAAGTAAATTAATTATATATAACTTTACCAAAATTCCTGGTAACTGGAACTGGGCAACTACTTCAATATGATTATTGAAACTGGATAGACTGGTTGTCTGAGTGAATAGCTTGCACTTCTAGCCCGTTTCCTTAGGATATGATGAGAACGATATGCTTCTAGAAGTAGAACACATTTTCTCCAGGATTAATAGAAGGAAATAAATGTTGCCTTTTTTCTTTTTTCTTCCTTCTAGGTTGCCCTTGTTCTCCTTTTCAAATCAAATGTCACATTGACTCGAATCCAGCATTGGAAGCATGTGGGGAACTGCAGCATATCAGCCCGGCGCAATGTATCCATCAGACTGGAAGGAAGCCCAAAACCAAAACTCCACTGGCCAAAATGCATCCTCTGCAGAAACCCCAAGGCAAGTGGCTTTGACCTCTTAGCAATTCTGCTAGCTTCTATCATACGTGACATTTTAAAATTATTTTTTCTAAATTTTAAGTCAAAGCAAAGTACTTATTCTGTGTTCTGAGGTTCCAATACAAGTAGGAGGGTTGTATTATCTTTGGTTTTCCAATTTTAGAGGCATCTTAGGGAAGCCTTCAAGAAGAAATTGATTCAAGAATAACTGATTGCTTAACTTACTGATTTACATTCCCTTTACTATTATTGTACCTCATATAGCTGTGAAATCTAAATTTAATTTAGCAATATTGTTTTCATTCTTTTTCATAAGTTTTTTTTGAAAGTATTTAGAATAGCTTATTATTTAAACCTGGATCTGTTTTCCATTCATTTTAAGAAATATATGTAGCAACAGGAAATGCCAGAATAGAATTAATGTATTTTAAAAATGAAAAATAAACTAAACTCACCACTTCCAAGAGATATGTGGGCTGTGTTAATTCCACAGTCCTGCCAGAATCAATGAAGTAGATGACCCAACAGTAAAATGCTTTCTTGAATAGTTTTTCTTACTATTATTCTTTTAGACAGAACCCAGCTAACCGGGCTTCTTTACGCTGCTGTAAAAGTAACCCAACATGAAACAATTCCCAGTCAGAGTTCCCATGTGAATCTGTCATACAGTACCCAATATTTGAAAATCAGACCTAATGGCTCAGAGTGTGCCAAGTTATACAAAACTACAAAGTATTCGTATAATTTGTATAAGTATTACAAGATCTGGTTGTAGATGTGCCATTCATCTTCCTGGAAGACACTTCTTCATCTTAAAATTTGTGTTGTTACTATTTCACTTATATTCTTTATAGTAAAACTACCTTTAAACAGTATCTGCAGTTAACTTATATGTAACAGTAGAGAACAATATGTAAGATCCTTTGCAAGGTTGGGAGACAGTAAAGGTTTATTTTCTTCACTTTTCTTGACTTTGTAAATTTGAAATGGTTTCTGTCCCTCAGTAGTAATTGTTCATTGGTAACCTCTATAGTCTGTATACCAAGTAAAGATAGCAGAATGCTTCTTGCCTCTAGAAAAGTGAAATAATCAAAATAACAAATACAAAAATAGTCATGGGACAGAAACAGTTCCCCAAACTGTTGTCAGTGTATTATTAAATTGCCTGTGTTTAGGTTGGCATTTCTCCTGTAAACTATCCTTGCTTACTCTTGGTGGCCATCTCTAAAGAAGTAATAGTAACAGTGTAGTGCATTTCCTTGTAAAATACATGAATCTTCCCTCCAGTTTTTGATGGCATTTTTAGGCAAGAACTTTTATTCCCAAAGCTTTTACCCTAGAGTTACATGGATTCTTCATTCAGGCTCTTTCGTGTTGATTTGTTGAGTGGAACGTGCTGGCGTCACTACCAGAGACTCAAAGAACAGCTCTGCTTTAACCCCACCTGAGGCTGTGTGCTGTTGGGTCATGTTTTCTTTTCTTTTTTCTTCTTTTTTTGCCTGTATTTGCTTCCCAGGGAATAGCTCTTCATAGTCTGATTTATCATATACAGATACGTAAAATCATAAATGTTGTTTATGTATCTATGTACACACACGTTTGAAATTATATAAACTATATATATATATTTAAGTGTCTGTATTTAGATATACGTGTGTATCATCTATATATATGTATACAGATATACATATTGTGAGTGCAAATCCCAGCACTGCAGATGAAGTCCTTGAAGCCATGATAAGCCCACCACTGGCAGGATGGTTTGATAGGAAAGCCTTCATCAGATCACCTACCAAATGTGTACTGACCCTTGGCATTATTGTAGAAGAGGTACTTGTGAGATGGACAACTTGTGGGCAGGGAGGCCTGAAGTAACACAGTGGTTGAGATGCTCTAGTCATGCTAAGGGAAGAATCCTTATTCCCTGCCATGAAGTGAGGGAGGGGTCCTTACTCCCTGCTCTTACAGGTGCAGGGCCAGCCCTGGTCTGTAACTTCTCCCGGATATTTAACCTTGTCTTCCCCTTTTCTATTTCTGTCCCTCTGGTTCTCGTTATTTCACTTGTTTATTCTGCAACAACGACAGTGTGTCTTGCTTGGTTTCTGCTTCCTCCACGCAGCACTGGGCTGCTACGTAAAACCTTCAGGAGGAAGACTGGGGAAGAGCCATTCCAGCACGTGGCTTCAGCTCTAAGACACCACCTGAAACACATCCCATGACACTAACTCTCTTCTCTACAGCTGCCTTTCTTCCCTTTCTCCACCATTTTACCGGTCTGTGTGCAAGCAGGGCACTGGGAGCTTCTCCCAGGGTCTGTGCTCTGTGGCTGGGTCTGTGGAATGAGGGTGCAAGGGAGAGGGGAGTTCAGTGCAGAGAGACAAATCAACAGTGGTGCCTCTGGAATGGGACAGGCAGGCGATGGTGGTTGTGGCTGAGCTCCATCTGCGTGTCCTGCACCCACATGTGCAAGCAGCAGCTTTGGGTTTTTATAGGATTGACTGTTCATTTAGTACTTACTGTGACAGCGCAGGAACAGAGGAGCTCATCTGGTGTTATGTTCTTTTTCAATATGCAGATCTATCAGTTACTGCTGTTGTAGGAGTTTAAAATGATTTTTGAGTTTAAATGTATGTAAAATGCGTGAGGGGTAACAAATGTTTGCCATTTCATTTAACGGACTTAACAAATGTTGGCCATGTCATTTAATGGGCTTGGGAGTGGAAATCAGCAATATGGTTTGAACGCTTTTTGCAGGTAGATGTAATGTGGACTTTGAAAAGCCAATTTTGTCTTCTCTGTTGAGTTACAACTAGATACCTGCTTGTTGACTGGAGAGGCAAAGCTGCCTGGCCTTTGTGGTACTGTGACAAGTAATGCCATTTCCTTGAAATTCTGGACTTTGTGTTCTTTGTGTCAACTTTTCAGTAGACATCTGTGGTTAAAGTTTTGCTTTGTAAGCAGTGTTTAAGAAAGGCAGTACCTTTGCCTCTGTGCTGATCCTCTTTTCCTCCAAATTACCTTGATAAATACCAGAATTCAGAACTAACAAAGGGACTACTTTTTATTTTCCTTCTTTTTATTACACCTTATCATATCACAGATGCAGTGAAGTTCACCTTCTGAGTGTTGTAACCCAGTTTTAAGCTCTTAAGAACCTAATAGGAAATGTAGGACAGGTTACTGTGTAGCTGTCTGCTGCATGATGCACCCATATAATGCAATAATAATTTTCTTTTCCTGCTTGACTGTTTGTGTGTGTGTATAAGACAGATTTTCTGGTGAAGTTTTCAAAATTGAACTGTAACATCTTCATTTTAAGACAAGAATTCCAAACGTTTTTGCACACTGCCTAGTCAGTCATCCTATAAGAAGCATCCTATTAGAGCTCAACTCATTGGATTTGATCTTATTCTTTGGTGCTGAAGTGACCTCAGTAACTTAGATAGTTTTAATGCTGACTGTATGCAGAGCTGAAAGGCTCCAGCCATTCATCATCACTGACCTCAGACAGTGACCGTTCATAGCCAGAGGAGGGAGGACCTGTAGGCTGATCTGGAGCTTGGAACAGTCAGCATTCTGCAGGGTAGGGAGATTGACTTCTTGGGACTGTACATCTTAGCTATAGCCTCCTCAAGAAAGTAACCCTGAAATTACACTTAGAACAGTTGCTGATTAAAGCTTCATTACAGTGTTAATCTCATAACACCCATGTGCCATATTGACTATTTAAAAATTGGAAATGCTTGAAATACATTGTTCTTGAAAACAATGTTTAAGAAAACACATGTATAGAGTTCCCTCATTTGTGTATTAACTCCTTGAATAGCCCAGATCAGATCATTTGGCAGCAGTGCTCCAAGTAGTGCACATTTGGGAGTAATCACACTGCCAGTTTTCCTACCTTCTACTGTAAAGTCTGCTATTATGAAGCTGCTTTCTGTCTGAAACTGTAGCAGCACGTGAACCTGTTGCCATGGGTTACTGCTTACGTATTTCCAAAACCCTTTACTCTGCAAACAATGTAAGGGCTGAATATATATTTTTTTAATTACTGTTTTTTTTAAATACTGTATTTAACTTTGCACCTTTGCCTCCCAATGAATTCTTAAGCAGAATGTACACGTTCTCACAATGTGTTTTATTTATATAGTGTATAACTCAATGTAGAAGCAAAAGAGGAAGGAAATTTATGAAGACTACACCACGGAAGACATGGGGGAGGGAGAATGAAAGGAAGAAAAGCTATTATGTTCTGCTTGTGGGTTTTTTGGCCAAGCAAATAGAAGGCAGTGAAATCCATGGTGGGATTGTTTCTGTGGTGGTTTGTTTTGGTTCAGCTTCTTTTTTTTTTTTTTTCGACATAAGAGATTGAACAGAGTGCTGGAGTCTTGAAAAGTCATGGGAGGGGAAACTCAGTGGCGTGGTTGAGATGGTGAGCCTATTTGCAAAAACGAAGTGCGAGCTGTGCATCCTGTTTAGTAACAAGGAAGCGGTAAATTTCAGCGAGCCGCACTGTTCGGTAACACGTTTTATACAACTGGAGAGATGCAAAATAGAGGACCATCATTTTTCTTTAGTGTACAACAGTTTGCTTTTGTATAAGGAATAGTTTGGGACTGCACCAAGTGTAATTTATGAAGGTTGGAAGAATGGATATCCCTCGTTCTGCATCGCGTGCCTGCATTTTTTTTTCCAGTTTAAGATAAAGAAGATGAAGATTTATCCTCCTGTTTTTTCCTCCTGTTTTATTAGTACCTCCTAAGCCTGTCCACCTCAAGCCTGGGCAAGAAAGAATTCCTCCTGCACCTTCTCGGCCTTTACCAGCTGATCCCAAGTCATCAAGGAGCTTAGCGCCCGGAGAGGAAGAAATACCAATATCAGCAGGAGTCAACACTCTCATTGAGAAATTTGAAAGTATTAGGTAAATATGTTATTGTACCTTCTAAACTGTATATTGCAGTGGTTATAGTTTGTGACTTGGAGTTTAAGATCTGCTGAATCTGAGTGCTCTTCCACAACTGAGTAGCTCAGAGTCTGCTTTTATTAAATTGATTTGTTTTTGCATTATAGGAAATTGATTATTCTGATAAAAAATAATTGAGTTCTCTGCTTAAGACTCAGTAAGTATCAGGCTTGCTGTTGCATTGCTTCTTGGAGGCAAGGGATAGTTCAGTGTCAATGTATTTTGAAATGGCATAGTGTATAACAGTTTCCTTAGAAACTTTAAGTATGAAACATTGAATGGGGTCAGAGCTGATGTACAAAACAGCTCATTTCATAAACACGTGAAAATCCTCTTCAAAGACCAAACTTGGCTGATGGACCTAAATGATTCTTCTCATAAAAAGGGAATGGAGGCAGAGGCACTGGACTGTGCCCTGTAGTGTGTTACCGCCCGGGTAAATCTAGTAAGGCCTCTTTCAGATAGGAAGAAGTAATGCCTTCTTGTGCTTCAATAAAGGTCCCCTCTCTGACAGAAAATAACTTGCCGCAAAGACTTTGTTCTCTTGAAGAAAGTGAGTTCCTGTTTAAACAAACCCACAAATGCGTTTTTTAACAGATGATTCCTCTTGCCCCAAATGTTCAAACCAAACTGTACTTCAGGGCAAGGTGGGGAGTGTTAAAGATTTGGGATTCTAATGGTAACTTATGGTTAGGAATGGTGCGTTTTTTACCTGAATGTTGGGTGAATGTTGTTACAGCAGTGTCTGTACACATGCCTCCTAGTATTGTCAGGGGGCTGTAAGAAATGCAGCTTGAAACAAATGATAATCAGGCCCAGTCTCTTTTGAGATGCTTTTGAAACCTCTCATTGTTAATGTGAATGGCTGGGGTGCTTTCTCTTCACCTGCAGGCAACCTGTACATATTCTTCAAAGGAACCAGCTAAATTTAGCTCTTAAGATGGAACCAGGCCTGGACTCATCCAAACAGTCGAGCTCGTGTGACTGTGACATGGTAGCTTCCAGCGGCTGTTCAACAAATGAAAAAAGTGAAGCAGATGAAAATGAGCCAGACGTACCGTGCGGTGCGGATCTATCTAACACAGACATAATGAAAATTAAAGAGCTAAGCATAGGCGATAACAAAAGCCATGAAGACTGTACTGCTGTGAATGTGAGCAAAGAACCCTCTAGAGAGCTTAGCAGTAAAGACTCGACTGCAGAACTGAACGGTAATGGTAAAATTCCCAACAGAGACAGTGGCATTGACAGCCCTTCTTGTAGCGTGGCAGGGGAAACTTTCCCCAACGAAGAAGGTGCAGAGCAGAAGAAGCCTAGTGTGTCTGGGAATCCGGGAGAGATAGAACCTGACAAAAAGGGCACCAAATCTTCCTCTGCAGAGCAGAAGAGAGACTCCACACAGGATGAAGACAGTGACATTGATGAAGGAAGTAGTGAGGAACAAGAAACAGCAGAAGTGCCAAAGTTAGAGTATATGGATATAAACAAGGTAAGGTGGTTTAATGTTACTTTACCTGAAGCCTGTTTGTGACCCTTTCCAGAGATCTCTTGCATCATTTTTGTGTGTTTGGGATTTTTTTTTTGCTCCTATGTCAGAGGATCATGACAGACATTGATTTCCTGCTCAGTTTAGGTCATAGCTTGTTCCTGTTCTAGACTGTATCTGTTAGAAAGATTTCCAATCTTAATTTAAAAGGTTTCTTTTTATGAGAGTGCATCAGAGGCAGAGACAAGTTGTTAAAGGTGAAATTCCATTTGTAGGTAAAGACTTGGACCCTGTGTTTTTTGTTTGAATTTCTGCAGGTTTGGCTCCTACTTAAGAAATTATGTTGTTTGCAGTGGGACTCCATGACATGCAGTGGGCTAATTGGATAGTTAATCTTCCAGGATCAGGGCCTTATATTCTTGAAGAACATGCATGTTGGAAATCTCATTTAGCAGTGTATATATATATATATAATTTTTTTTTAAAGAAGCCAGTGATTCTTTTAGTGTGACTACTTTTTGAATGCAAAAAGTTATTTTGAAGGTATTCTGTGGAAAATAATGGGGTCCATGCTGTTGTATATTTGCTGCATCTGTTTAACATTAATGGCATTCCTTTGATTATCTGTTTATCAGGACAGTTATATTTAAAAATAGGTTAGACTTTTCATTAAAGGAAAACAAGATCCTTCAAGCAATATGTCTGCAAAATATTCTCTTCTTGATTTTTTTTTTGTTTGTTTGTTTGTGTTTGGGGTGCTTTTCATTTGGACATCATGAGAGTACGGTTTGTGTTTAGAACAATACCGTGAGCACTAACAACCAGGACTAGTGAATTGTGGTGCTCACGTCTCAGTTCATGCAAATTGACTGGTTCTGCTGAGGTCACAGAATAAATCCTGAGTTATGTACATCAAGAGTTTGTCCCTTTGGGAGAGCTGACAGTTTAAACTCATTTGGTAGCTCCTAGATCAGATCAACCAGTGAGTATTACAGAGTGGTGAAATTGTATGCAAGTATGTGATGTGCTTGAAGTTCTGTCATTCAGTGCTGACAGCTGTAACCTCAGAGTACAATTAATGCTCTGTGGTGTCCCCCTTTTTTCCAAGAAGACAGCGTGCTGAGAAAACACACCTCCAGGAAGGTACGAAAAAGTCCCGGAATTTCTCCAGTGAATGCACTGCTTTATGCTGCTGTCCTTTCTCTTTATTACAGGCTCAGGCTTGTGTGACTAGAGTCACATTCCCTTCACATGGCTCAAACACCAGCATTGTTGCCTGGGACAGGTGCTGCCCATCCAAGACTTAATTGCTGCTCCTTTTGCAATTTCGGTGCATGTCAAACTCGTTGAAATTGACTGGTTTTTCCACCCTAGCTTTACACTGATGTTTCTGTTATACAACAGAAAAAAGTGAGACTTAATATTGGCAAAGTGCTGCGTAACTAAGAATCAATCTCTCAAAGAGGAGACCCGTCTCCTGCTGCCCAGTTGCTGCCTGGGTGTGCATGAGGTGGGGGTTGCTGCCTGCCTGGAGCATGCTGCATGTTGGCAGACCCAGGTACCACAGGCTCGGATGAATTCCTTTAGGTCTGTCAGGTGCTACTGGGAGTTCAACAAAAGGGAAGGATAGAAACTCTGATCTTGGTGTCGTGGATACCATTGGTGTCACAGAAATAGCTGACCTGAAAGCAAAACTTGAGAGTTTATTCTGGCAAGTAGTCCTTGTCAAAGTGAAAGTTGTTTGTATCCTTGTAAATGAACCGACACTTTCCATGCTAATTGCATCAACTTCGTTTGTACAGCTAGTTAGTAGTGTTTTATCCTAAAGGCTCCAAAGCACAGCAGAGCCTCAGCTCAGGTGTCAGGATCTCCAGGGTCTGTTCGACTCCATCCAGGAGGGAGCCTGAGCATGGTTCTCATTGCTCATCCCTGCTGCTATTTGTTAAGACTTGTGGACTGGAACGGCCACAAAGCATCCTGCAGACTGAAGAGTAGTGAGGGCCATCTGAACTGGGTCTGCTTGGCAAACATGGCTGCTTGCTGTATATAGAGAGGATGTGATCTCATTTGCCTGCCTGCAGATCTGCAGTCTCACCTGGTAGCTGGTGGGGATGGCAGAGGAGCAGCCTGTCAGCTGGGCAGGAAGGCTGCAGGGCAGGCAGCCTGCGTCCTGCCAGGAATAATCTATGGCAATTTGAGATGGGATCCAGCAGTGCTCCTGGTCTGCACTGCCAAGGGAAATGTGTGTTGTATGCAAGAAATCAGCGTGGGGGATCCTCCAGAAAGCTATTAGTGGGAGAGATTCTTATTAGCATCTGCTAAAACTTAGCTTGTGTCCATTAACATCTGGTATCTCTTCAGTATTCCGCTAGTGTAAGCTCATTTACATCTCACATCACAAGCGTCACCATCACAGTGCATGGCTTCTGGTCTGCTGCTGTTCACTTTTCTTTATGTGTATCTTTATAAACACATATACTATGAAATACTTTAATTATTTTATCTTCTTAATATATGTATATAGGTATTTGTGCAACTAAAATATTCTTTAAAAGATTATTACTTGCAACATATCAGTAAGAAAATGATGAAAAATGATTGGAATGATTCTTTAATCTGAGTATTAGATTTCCTTTTTGAGTTAGGCATGCAATACCCAAGCAGCTGTGGCAAACCCAAGTGGAAGACTTTACAGTGTCATTAAGAAGAGCTTTACTGATAAATACTACAAATAATTACTGGTCTAAGACATCAGAGTTTTGATGGCTGTTTTTAAATAGTGTTCCTTAGGCTAAATGTCCATATAGTGTGAAATAATGCAATTAAACACTGAGTTACGTGGTCATGTTTGTCAGTAGGGTGCTTAATGAATTTATAAAAGGGCAAGATCTCTAGAGGAGGAAATGCTCTGTTTTCTTGTGTTCCTTTTTTTTCTATTGGGACTTCTCATCTAAATGAGTACGGGAGGACAGGTGTGACATTAATGTGATGTACTTCAGGTCTGTCTTTGCATTTTGGGCTGATTTCAGTTTTGAGAAGGCTGTTTTGATGCAGACCACAAGAAGTAAGCCCAGTTTTGTGGCCACGTGTGGGGAAGGGCTTAAAGACATGCTGCCTCTCCTTCAGTGTAAGGATTGTGCCCTCTTCTGGGGACACAGTATGCACCAGCTCAAGGTCAGGTGAAGCCAACTGGTGTGTTACGTGTTCACAGCACCCTCCCAGTCTGCCCTTTGGTTCTGATGCAAATCTGGACGCTGCAGAGTGAGTCTGTAAGGATACAGAGCCATGGCTTCCAACAAGCATGATTCAATTTGAAGCTGCCTTGTTATGTGGTTGCTCTGAGTTCACATCATCCTTAAGAAAACGGGCAATTTTCCAGAAAGCAACGTGCCAGAACGGCTGGGAGGAAGAGCTCAGTGAGCACCCATGTCGGTGTGTGAGCAGGAGAGACCCTTTCCTCCCCCCGGGCTGTCCCAGGGCAGGCTGTGTGTCAGGGTTTTGTTCCTGCCTCCCCCTTCCCGCTGCCGGTACCGGGCTGCAGCTGCACGGCGGAGGTAACCAGCGCTCCCATTAAACAGTCACGTTTTCCAGAGAGCTTTGTTGTAGTTGGAGGAGGATGCATGGGAAGTACAGCTGCAGAATGATTTAACGATGGCTCGGTAATTCCTGGGATATTGCGTTAAGTGAAGTTCATGAATAAACATTAGTAGAAAAAGAATCGTATTTGCTTTTCTCCTCTCTAGATTTCTACTTTGGAGCGCTGTCTACCACCCGAGCTTTCACACATCCCATGGCTGGTGAAGTCATGCTGCCTGATGGATGACTTGCATTGTTTTATTTAGTCTAGGTTCAGCTCTGCATTGTGGTGTGGCTTCCTTTGGGAGTCTGCAGTGCAAGCTCACAGATCTCACTGTTAGCGCACAATTATTGAGATACGTTTTAAATCACAGGAGTGACTTGCTGGGATTTCCAGCAATCTTTTATGAGAATGAGAATGAACAAGGGGAGCTTATTAGTTTTGATAATGTTTCAGAAAATGTCAGGAGCTCTGAGAACTGAGGCATGTTAGCCTTGATGGGTACAAAAAAAGTAATGATAAAAGCATGACTGAGGAGCTGTCGTGCTTTGCAGCCTCTGTCACCCAAGGCTCTGCTGAACACCAACTGCCTGGGAGCAGTGGAGTGATGCTGCTGAGATGGGTAATGCTTTCTCGTGTCCTTTTGTTCAGATATTTTTCATTAATAGTAACGTGTGCTCATTAATAATCGCAAAAAAATGCCTTTCTCCATCTGTCCTGCTTCATGAGAACCTGCTGTGTAAAATAATGCTGATAATGGAGAGCCCCCCTGGGCCTCATACAGTCATTGACGTGTTTCTGTTCTGCCTGTACCTAGCTGGAGTTGTGCTTCTGATTTCACAGTGCAGTTTGTGTTGGAAAACGTGACCTACAGTCCTGAAAGTCAGACCTCTGGGTAAGATTATCTCCACGTGTATTTGGGAAAAAAAGATTTTGACTTGGCCTTGAAGAGGATATGAAGTGATTATCTTCACTTCCTGATTTGACATTAGGGAGTGTGGCCAAAGTAATCGTTTTCTTATGAGAATCTGTGGAGGCCTCCTGATTTGGTCCATCAGTTGGCTTACAACAGGTTAGTGGGGAGCTTTCTTTGGGGACTTTCTGTCTTGTTTCCTGATTCAGTGATACTTTCCAAGCCTTTAGGTGAATCCGCACAAGTTACTCACTAAGCAAAACAGTGGAGCCAGTCATAGAGTACAAGTTAAGAAAAATCAGGTATGTTCTCATCTTCACTTTTATCAAATATGCTGAATAAAGTAAGATCTCAGCACTACAAAAAAGCCCTACAATACAATAACTTTTCCATATTGCTTTAACATTTTCACTTAGGAAGTTGTCTATGATCTTTTTGGGACCTTCTGCAGAAGAAGGAGGGTGGCAGGTTGGCTTGAGCCCACCACCCTGTTCCAGGCAGCCACAGCCTAAGGAGGGCAGCCAATGCCTGCAACCCCTTCTCCCAGTGCCTGGCACCTGGTGGGCAGCTGGTCAGACTCTCCGGAAGCACTGATGTGCCTGGGGCCCTTCATTGCACAACAGTGTCTGCTGTTACCCACTTTGTGTCTGTGATTGACAAATTTATGTGTTTGCAGGTGCAGATGTACTCCCACTGCAGGTGGGAATCTGCCCTTTTATGAGAACCTGCTGCT
This sequence comes from Meleagris gallopavo, assembly GCF_905368555.1. Classification (NCBI taxonomy): domain Eukaryota; kingdom Metazoa; phylum Chordata; class Aves; order Galliformes; family Phasianidae; genus Meleagris; species Meleagris gallopavo. Next base: position 6,565,750 of record NC_139417.1, on the reverse strand, counting down.
GGTGGTGCATTTCCTTTATTTTAAAATGTTTTATGGACACACGTACAGCTGAAAACGAATTGTTGGACCTTCAGCACAGAAGTGAAAGAGCATCACACGACTGCTGTTCCAAGCACTGCAGTGAGCTTCCTGTGTCACAAATAAGCACCGACACTTCCCTTTTCTCATCTTCCTTGTCACTCCGCCAGCTCAGCTGCTCTGAAAAGGTCCTGCGGCAGTTGTACAGCTGTCGTGTGGGACCGTGGTCCTGCCGAGTGGTCATGGTGGGCAAAGGAGGAGGAAAACGCATTTACAAAGAATAAAACAGCTTAGAATTCATTTTAAGTGGAAAGCTGAGTATTTTATTTGCCATGTCATTTACATGCCTTGTAAATGACACATTTTTTCTGCGGGGCTCTGTTAACAAAGCTAACTGTGCTTCACCAGTCCCCTGTAGCAGTCACTCAGATCATGTGCAGTTTGTACTGTAAGCAGAGTGTGTTCTGTGTTTGATAAAAGCCACCTGCATGGGCAGAGGCCTGGTTACCGGGTGCCTGTTCTGAGTAGGCTGGAGATGGTGACAGCCCCAGATACCCGGCCCCTTTGAATGGCTGCAAAATCGAGTATGCGGTGAGTTCTCCTATGAAGAAAGGTTGAGGGAACTGGATTTGTTTAGCTTAGAGAATAGAAGGCTCCGGGGAGACCTCATTGTGCCTTCCAGTACTTGAAGGGAGCATATAAACAGGAAGGGGAACAGCTGTTTATGAGGGTGGATCATGACAGGACAAGGGGGACTGGTTTTAAACTGAGACAGGAGGTTTAGGTTGGATATTAGGTGGAAGTTTTTCACATAGAGGGTGGTTATGCACTGGAACAGGTTGCCCAAGGAGGTTGTGGATGCCCCATCCCTGGAGGCATTCAAGGCCAGGCTGGATGAGGCTCTAGGCAGCCTGGTCTGCTGGTTGGTGACCCTGCACATAGCAGGGGGTTGAAACTAGATGGTCACTGCGATCCTTTTCAACCCAGGCCATTCTATGATTCTGTGATTCTCCTTGCTACTGGTTCACTTCAGCGTTAGTGATGTTAGGGGTGTCTCAAATCTCCTCAGGTTGGGCATGCTGTGTCTCTGCTGATTTCTTTGTTACCCAAGGACTCTTTTCCCCCAGCCATCTTTGTTGGGGGAAAAAGCCTGTTTACTTCAGTCAAGCAGGGCTCCTTCAATTCCTGTCAGAATGTAGTTGTGTTAGTAAATGTGAACTGAGATTTACATAAAGCTGTTACATAAGAAATATAAATGCATTTCCGTTTGCATGCTTCTTTCAGTTTTCCTTCAAAGCGAAGGAAACACAGACCATGAAATATATTGTCCATATCCCCTGCTATACAGCTCTGGCTGTGTCGAATCTGTCCTTCCAAGAACACAGCGCAGGATGGTTGGAGCTGGGCTGTCCTTGTAATTCACTGTATCAACTATTTTAAGTACAACGTTATGTCAGTTGAAAGGTGAATAAGTTGCAGATCAGTCTGAAAAACATGCCTGTCTGCCACTAGCAGAAGGAGCAGCTGAAGATGATCTTGCCTTAAAACGTAATGCTCAGCTCAGGCTGATATTGTGCTCGGCCGTGATTTGGTCTTCAAGCAGATGTCAGCAAGATTTTTCTAAGTATAAACTCAGTTGCAGATGGTGAAGGTCAGGAGGTTAGAAAGTGCCTGTGCTTTGTAAAGATTTACTTTTGAGAGCAAATGTATTTGATTGAAAATAATTATTTTTCAAATTCAGAACTCAAACAAATCAGAGGATGTTCTGGATGCCGGCGTGCCAGCCGGATGACATCAGTGCCTTTCATTCAGGCACTCAGCAAAGCTGGCAAGTAAATTCTTTCTCAGCAAGAGATCCCAGTTATATGGCCAGCAGTGTCTTTCAATATAATGTATAATAAGTTGTGTTTCTCCATAACGGCTTCAAAGCATTGTGCTGTGTCTTTTTTTCTCCCAGAATATTAACATATATCATATAGTCACTCAGTCCAGCATTTCCAATACAGCAAAAGTCCTCACTGTCCCTTGGTTGCTGCTTCTGTCACAGAGCTGTAGGTACTTGGGCTAAGTGGTACCTTGTTTCATGTAGGGTAGCTGTGGGCCTGGTTTGCTTGGATTCATGGCTAGCTTTGAAAAGGCTTTCAGGTCTTTTGGTTGCACAGCAGTTTGTCTGAAATTTTTTTTTAATTTAAATTTGTTTCTTTTCGTCTTTGTACGTAATCAAAAGAAGATGGCATTGAAGAAGCTTAAAGAGAGAGTTTCAGTGTCACTTTCTAGCCATGTTGTGTGTCTAGCGAGGGGCTGGCAAGCAGATGGAGATAGGTGTTAGGGACAGAAGTCTCTGCTGCTGCTGGGGGCCCAGGTGCTTCCTGGAGCAGAAACAGGCTTTGTTTTTAATTGACTTCAGCTGGACTCATTCTCTGCAGATTTGTCCAGTCCTTTTGTGAACCTGTGGGAACCTTTGCTGCCTGCTGCACTTTGTGCTCCAGGGCTGTGCATGCAGGGATGCGGTGCTTTGGGAAGCAGCTCTTAGTCTTGAAGCAGCACTTCAGTAGTTTGATTTGATGCACTCAGTTCTCCAATGCAAGGAATGGTGAATAATTGCACCAAGCTGTTGCTGTCTGTTCCATTAACCATTTATGCATCTCTCTAACCTTACATCACAGTTGTCTTTTTCCCAGCTCCAGCCCGTTAAAATTTCCCTACCCTTTACCATCCTTGCTGCCCCTTTCCAGTGTTGTACTCCTGTTTCTACTAACCAAGCCTGGAACACAGTTTTGATTTGATTACATGTAGACATGGAGTTTGAAGTCTAGATCTTCAAAGGTATCTAGAGTTTGTCAGAAAGCTAGAGCTGGTGTCACCCTAATTCAAGTATTTCTAAACAAACAGGAAAGCAAGAGTCTGTGGAGTCTATGTAAGTTCTAGCTAAATGGTGAAGTAAGTTTATGCCTCTTAGTTGTATGCAAGCTTTTGATTTAGTTCTTATTTATTTATTTTAATGAGCACAGTATAAGGCTCTGCTGGGTAATTTCAGTTACACTGCTGAAACTGGTGAGTGTTTAAAGCTGCACAGAGAAATAGAAATAGCAGAGAGTAACCTTGCACTGGCTGGGGAGTGTAATGCATGGCCAAACAGGTATTTTCTAGTTTCTGATTGGTTTTGTATGCATGATCCAAGTTAAAAATTGAGAACTGTTAATTTGCAGTCTAATGTCTCAGTTATCAAATAAACTAGATACATCTCCAGATTTAGTGGATGTTTCTGGTTGTTTTTAATGAAAAAAAAACAAAAACAGAAAAACACATCAAATGAAAACACAAAGAAATAAAGTGATGTCCTCTCCAGCTTTCAGAAAATGGCTTAAAAAATCTCTCTAAGGCAAATTGATCCTTTGGTGAGAAGTGTGGAGCAGATTCTGAAAGGTGTTAAGCTCATTCACTTTGTGCTTCTGTATTGGCAGGACGTTCGACCCATGGTGAACATGGGAGGGAGGACGGTTGGTGAAAGTTAGTTTTGCTGGAGCAGATGGATTCTGTTATTTGTAACAACTTTTTTTTTTTTTCTTTTTTTTTTTTCTTTCCAGTGTACAGAGCCCCAAAAGCTATTCAACATTGCAAATGAACTGCTCCATACAGAAGAAGCGTATGTTAAAAGACTCCATCTGTTGGATCAGGTAATTCAATTGGATGGTATATGTAATTATTATATAAAGAAAAACATGAATGTGCAGTAAAAGCAAAGGAAAAATGAAGATGATTAATGTTGCTTAAGAAAAAAAGAAAGGGCAAACTGTCACCTAGCTAGAAATCTTGTTAGAAGCTGCAGCCTTCAGAAAGTCATCTGCCACCATCCAACCCTACAATCTCTGTGGAAAGCTTTCCAGTGTTTGCTCTGGATGAGCAAAGGCTGTTTCAGGACCCTAGAAATCCAGGGAGTGTCTTTCACTTTTGTTCAGTACAGTGTGATTTTCGTACAGAGAAACAAAATAATCAAAGGCTTGATTTTGCTTCGTGTAAATACCAGTAAATGCTCTTCAGGGACTGATTGTTCTTTGCAGCTTACACTCCCAAATACAAGATGTCTCATCTTCTCAGTAGTTTCAATCTCTTTGACTTACAACCGCCCCAGACATTTCTAATGGAGAAGTGAGCCCTTATGCATAAATCTGACCCTGTTTGACAATGGGCTTATGTTCTGTGAAACTCCTGAGAATGCTTAGGCTGGAGATCCCAGGGACTAAGTGCCAGAAGTCAGATGTTGTGGCTCTGTTCTGAGGCAGTCAGCTTTGTAGTACTACAACCTGATGCTGCTGTGTTCAGGATTTTTTAAACTCTGTGTTGGTGCTGTCTTGTCTCATGCAGGTGTTTTGCACTAAGTTGTCAGAAGCAGGTATTTCATCTGAAGTGATAACGGGCATCTTTTCAAATATTTCTTCTATCTATTGTTTCCACGGACAATTTCTTCTTCCTGAGCTCAAAACAAGAATTACACAAGAATGGTGGGTAACTGTCAGTACAATTACTTTTAAAATATATTTTCAAGAAACTTTAGTGACCCAGGCATCTGATTTTATTCCAGCATTTTTAATTGTTTGATGCAGTAGTTCACTTGTTATTTAACACATTAGCATGGAGTCTCTTAAACCTCTTTTATCTGTATTGGTCCTGAATACAGTAGACCTGAGCACTCAGCATTTCTAGAGTATTTTGTGAGAATTTTGTTCCAGACCAGAGTACTATTGAAGCTATTTTTCTTACTGTATTTCCACTGTCCTTGTTTTGCAGTACTGTGAAATTGTAGTACTAGGAAAGAAACAAAGTGCTTATTTTGGCTCCATGGATGGGTATCTTGTCCCCAGTGTGAAATACTGAAAAACGTGGTTATTTTCCAAAGAGGGACACATTGTCATATCACAGCCTAGACTCTGCATGCCATGTTGGAGACTTCATGAGACACATCCATTTGATATTTTAATGTAGCAATTATATAAAATTCACTGTTATAAAATTAGCATTTTATCAACCAAACAAAGGAAAATCTAGAAAGATAAGATAGACAGCCTTGTGCCCATGAATGAGTTTACATCTGTTACACAGCTCTTTCTATTGTAGTTTAGTACCACAGCATTGGACAAGATCTCACCCAATAATTTGCTGGCCTTCTGTGAAATAATAAATATTATTTGTTACGCTGTACATATACTTTCTTTAAGAAAATAGTTCTTTTTTAAATATCAGTAATAATAGTCAAATATCAAAATTTGGCAACTGTAGTAAGTTTTAACCTTTCTGCCTATTACTCCATTTAATTGTAATGCAAATGTAGGACCCTTGACTTGGGATGATGTGCTGGCTGCAGAATGTCCTGCAGTGGAAAGTACTAATAATGCTGATGCTGCACCATATTTCATATTAAAGTCAGCAAAGTTGACCTTTCCAGCTATCCTAAATGATGAAGTCAAGATATGAGCTCCCATCTCTTTTGCTAGAGTCCAGTCTTCTTCACAGGTCATCAATATCCAGAAGGAATAAAAAAGTGTCAGCACCTTTGCACTCGACCTGTGTCTATAGGGACAGCTGTAATAAAGGAAAGGAAAACTGGAGAGACTGGAAGTCAGGGCAGGGCATGAACTCATTCCGTGGCTAAAGGGCACTAGTGTAAACAGACTGTGAGTCAGGAGTTCAGTGAGAGAGGAAAGCTGGGGAAAAAATGGAAGGGAATCTTAAAATGGTTCCGTCAAGGGGACTGGAACATGAGAAAATTGGATATGCAGCTCTCATTGTCGTTTACACATCTAGCTCCCATAGAGGCCCTCTGGAAGTCTCCCCATAAATGACAGCTTCAGGTTTACGTGGCTCTTCAGTGGTGCAGGCTGTGCTGCTGAGTGGGAAAAGAGGGTGCAGGGTGGCTGTGCTGCCACAGCTCCCCAAGGATACTACAGTATCTTTGTCGTATGAATCTAGCAAATCACGGCAATTGTTTTCTCATATGTACAATTTAACTAAGAACGCAGATCTGCAGAGGAAAGCAAATGGATTTACTTGCCTGGGACTGTGAACTTGGGCAGAGCTGTTGATACTGATGGAGACTTTGCAGATCTCCAGGCTCATCTGAACTTACTGCTGCTGCTTGGTAGTACCTAGGGACCAAACATAACCAGGGGCCACCCTGGGGAGCCTGGCGTGGTGCTGGGCTGGGAGATGCCAGTCCAGATGTGTTCCTTGGGTTCCTTGGGTGGGTGGGAGACAACAGTAGAAGTCTGTTATTGTGTATTCTCTCTTAAAATAGAATTGATTTTCACACATTTCTATACTTAGCATTCTCTTTCCAATAGGAGTGTGAACCCACGGTTAGGAGACATCCTGCAGAAACTGGCTCCTTTCCTGAAGATGTATGGAGAATACGTGAAGAACTTTGACAGGGCAATGGACATGGTGAATACGTGCATGCAGAGGTCATCTCCTTTCAAAGATGTTGTTCAGAATATACAGGTATGTTGTTAACTAGCTTGATGTGGCATTGAGATCCTCATTTATTTCCAGTGCATGGCAGTGTTTTGCTACAAGGCAGTACTATTTTAGAATTAAAAAGAAGTACAGTTTTACTGGCAGACTTTTCTTCTCTTTTTGCTGTGCAACACAGAGTTTTCACATAGTTGGCTTTTTCTCCCACTTGAGTATTTAAGAGGAGAAGTGGAAGTTAAAGAATGAAACTTTGCCATTTGCCTTGCAGTTTTGACTATGTTGGACTTTCTCAGGAATTCTGTATTTGTTACCTATATATGTCCTGGAACGTGAGGAGAATGGGGTGAGTTCTCTCCTTAAGGGAGAGAGTGAGGTAGCTTTGCCATACGTTGTATTTTCTGTTCATATTTACACAGCAGAATGAAGAATTATTGGTGGCTCAGTCCTTCCTGAGCACTTTTATGCCTCTTTAGTGGGCTGCCTTGCCTTGTGTGCTACCTTATGCAGAGCACCCTTTGCTCTGATACTCAACATATCAATTTGTAAACTCATTTTCTCATTACTAGTTCTAAGTGTTGGTTTTTAACGTGGACATTTTCCTTCTGAGGCTGGTGCTTTTGACTTTGGCTCATCACCGGCGGCACCACCTGGAGGAAGCTGTCAGGGTTTCTGATACCCTTGTTGATCTGTTGTTTCTGAGGTTCACTAAGCTGTACATGGTGCTAGACGGCCACAGCTCTGCCAGAGGGTGCTTAGCATGGATTTTGATGTGATCATACTCGTAAGGAAATCTGTGTGGGGAGGAGGAAGAGCTCTGCTTATTCTGGTGTGTCTGTAGGACCTGTCTCAGGCACTGGTCCAGCTGCAGGAAGATGCAGCACACTGGAGCAGACCTATAAGCATCCTTCTGCAGGTTCTGGGAGTGTGGACCATCCTTCAGGGGAGGTGAGGCCTGGCAGGGAGAGGGTTAAGCTGAACAGGGAGCACAGCTGCTGCCCTAAATGGGAGCTTGTCAGCTGGCCAGCTGTCAGGAATCAAGTAATCCCAGCAAGCTGGGAGAGGAGAGGCCCTGTGCAGAGGGTAAGGGCTGCTGGCCTTCTCAGACAGAAGCTCCCTCTTGGAAGAGCAGAGGAAAGGCAGCAGGAACTGGGAAATCTCTTCTTCTACCAGACTCTCACTGTATGTGGCCTTTTCTTAACCTTTTTCTGTCTAAATCCAGTCTGTTCTCACTGAGGCTCTGTGCAGCTAAGTGCATCTGTTGGCTGGAATTTGAGCCCAGGCACTGCTGGGCCCCTGGGGCTCTGGCTTTCCTGCAAGGGGCTCCGTGGCCCTCCTCACCTGCCTGCTGTCCCCAAGGGCTCCGGCTGGGCTCCCAGCACTCCCTCCCTGACCTGGTCCTGTGGAAGGAGGAAGCAGGGGCACAGCTGGGCTCTGGAGGAAGTCAGGCCTCTTCTAGTGCAAGCTCTTATAAGAACTTGTGCTTTCAGTGTGCGTGGGCATTTTGCTGTCTTTGGTTTAGTGTCAAGCTGCTGGCATGCCTTTCTGAGGGATAATTTGGTTAGTGACTGCTCTCTCTACAACATAGAGAGCTGCCCTCCCTGAAATTCTGTATCTGCACTGCACGCCATCAACACAAATAATTCCTGTTAGCTGCCTATCTGCAAAACATATCAGCAGCTGCCCAAGACCGTGTGCATCTTCTAGCAGAACTTTGGCAGGCAGGGTTAGGGCAGAGGATGCAACAGGAGATTTGATTCTGAAGTCTGCTGATGGCAGTATTTCACTGTAGGTTATTTTAGCTATGGCATCACAGCACCTTCTGCTTCTGTTGTAACTATAGTGAATTTGGGAAAGATTTGTCCTGAAAGTCTGAGTCAACTCATCTGGCCTATCTCTGGGCTACCAGGAGCCACAGGAACTTTTACAGGCAACCGTTGTCCTTTGTGTCCTCTCTCTCCACTACTCTGGGAACTGCTGTAGCCTCTGTTAATAGAACCACAACAGAAGTCTACAGTGTATCAGAAAGTGCTGGTTTAGCATATGGTAAACTTCAGGTATTCTGGTGTGTTATTTGTATACACAAATGATTTTGCAGTTGCGTTTCTATTTTGTGGAGCTGCCGTAGGCTTTTACATCTCTCCATGGCACCGAAGAAGTACTGCAGGGTTTATACAGCATACAGAATTACATACAGGATGCAGAATTACATTTATGTGACTCTTCTTATGACCTTCAGCTCTACTTTTCAGAATACCAGTAGAAGCCTGCTGTGATCCTGCAAGAATGCAATGTCTACCCCAGCTGTTAATGGAGTACTTACATAGACATTCACAGTTATTAATTACCCTAAATGAGAGCAAATAGAAAAGAAAAAATCACGTAGGACTTATGAGAGAATGACTGCGACTTGTCAAACTTACTTTAGCTGTTCTTAAAGATAAACATTCTTTCTGTATGTTTTGCGTCCACTTACTGGGGTGAAAACCTGATAGCTGCTAAGTTTATTAGGACTCTTCTTTTGTCAGTTTCCTAGCTAAGCCATCAAAAAAAAGAACTTTTTCCATCTATATTTGTGTGTTTCGGATTCTTATGTGAACTCATTAAATACAGAACAAAAGTTTATCTTCCCTCTTTTGAATTGTAATGCAAACTCTGTAAAGTTTCAGAGATCATGTAATATAAAAGTTCTCGTATTTGGGACAGTTACTTTGTGTTTGCTGGCTTTTTGTAGAAGACTCATTTGGCACATTTATTCCAACCGACATGCGTCTGGAATTGATGTCTTCCTCTGCTTCCTGTTGTTCAGTGTTAGGGTTCATCGTGTTGCAGAAATAAAAGACAATGGAGGCTGTATTAGTAAGTGGATTGGGGAATATTATAAACCAGGGACTAAGGCAGTTGTGCAAATCTGTGTATCTGTGCTTCCTGGAATCTCAGATTCTTTCCATCCCAGTTGTATTTTCTGGGAAATGTGCTGTAAAACTCAAAGAGATAATAAATTCACTTAATCTTCTATAAACAGAAATACTCTTCACTATGTTGTTTTTTTTTTTAAATAGCAAATTAATATCTTGAAATTTCCGGAAGGACAGCTAGTGTTTTTCTACCAGACAGTCGTCTCTTTATCTCCAGGCTTTGCTTCAAGAATGGGGCAAGTCAGCGTTGTGTCTTGGACTGTGATATTTATGTGGAAAACTACACATACCTGAAACAAGTGCCTTTTTCTGAGAGAAGAATACTGAATTAATGTGGAGGGGCTGCTTACACTGAAACAGACCAAGACACAGCATCAGTGAGCTGACGTACAAATAATGGTCTGGAGAGGACTGTGTGTGTATGTGGTTAAGATGCTGACGTAGGATTCAGAAATGAGATACTATCGTTAAGAGAAACTTTCTGTCTGCTTAAACGCAAGTTAGTTATTTTTCAACTGCGTTTCTCATTTCTCCTCCCACTCCTTATAAATAGAAATATCACTTCATAGGGATTCTATGAGAATAAGCACTGCAACACTCAGTGCTGTTTCAAGCAGAGCAGTTCAGTGCCTTATTGGGTAATATTTAGTGTAATCAGTCCTAAAGCTAACTCCTTCCTTGGTCAAGTGAAATGAGAGAATTTGGGGTAACTGCTTCCGAGATGGCGTGTGAGCAGCGTATCTGCTGCTCTTACAGTAAGCTGTAGCAAGCAGTGTCTCTGTGGAGGTTCTGGTTTTATTTAATCCTTGAGGGCAGTGGGGGGAGGGAATACCACATGTGGGAAGGACTTTTCTGAGTGTGCAAAGAATCATACAAAATGTAAAATACAGAAGTTATATATCTGCAGAAAATGTCAGAGATATGAGACAAAGACCTGTCAGCTCTGATAGCTTGGAAAGTTTTTTTTTGTGCTCCTCTAACTATACAGGTCATTTTTCATTGCTGTTTTACACCAAAGATGACCAAAACCAAAGCCTTCTGCAGTTGTTTTCTCTCCATTACAGAAACAGGAGGTGTGTGGTAACCTGACGCTGCAGCATCACATGCTTGAACCTGTGCAAAGGATTCCTCGTTATGAGCTTCTCCTGAAGGACTATCTAAAGAAACTTCCAGAAGAATCTCCAGACAGGAAAGATGCTGAAAGTACGTGTAAACTCCTCTCCGTCTAATGAACACAATAAAATCCTGGAGACTGTTCTTTTCCTCACATGTCCAGATAGTTCAAGCTAGGGCTGTGGTAGCAATGGAGAGTTGAATTTATCAAATTATTGTCCAAATTAATACAAAGGGATTTTGGAACTCTTCTAGAGAAGAAAGGTGCTGATATGTCAGTTCGAGCACTAAATGAAGGTTTAGCAAGTAAACAGTGACAAAGTATTGAAGCTTCTAATGGTAGAACATCTGGAATTTTTATTTAATCAGATGTGTATTCAAAGACAAATACAGGAGGATATCCTGTAATAGCTGGAAGAGCAAAATATGAATGGTTTTATAAATATATATTCTTCCTAGGAATGCAAGTTAGACTGTTAACATAGAGAAACAAGAGGTATGTATTTCTGTTGGTTTCTAGGAGTTCTTGTTTCTTTCAGGAACAGTCTAAACAAGAGTTTTTGTTACCATTAAGCACACAAGCTCTTCTTTAGGAAAATGCACTTAAAGCATGCTTGTGAGGACTTTAAGAACTAGGCTGTAGGTAGTTTTTTTTGTCACATGTGTGATTTTAGGAGAGAAATAGCAAATGATTAGATACATATCCATGTACCAGTTGAATATGCAAAAGTGTTTAGGTATGTAACTGCTTATAAGCCTTCCCTTTAGTTTAGGGAGGACAGAGTGTAATCAGTCCTTGCTTTTGCAACAGCAGTTCTGAAGGAAAAACGCTAATCTGGGAGAAGAAAAACACAGCTATGCTGTACCTTCTTCTGATTGCATCTGGTAATAGCATGCTTTCTTTATTACAGAATCACTGGAGCTCATATCTACAGCAGCAAACCATTCGAATGCTGCCATCAGAAAGATGGTGAGTAGAAATTGTGTAATAGAATTGTGATTTGATGGAAATGCTAGTTTGAACTGATCATTCTCCATTGCTAGAGGCTCTGCAAAGCAAGACTGGAGAGGATTTTCAAATATGGTATTATGGGGCCTGAAACATCAGTTGGATATCAGAGTTCTCTTTATCATAAATTTTCCTGTTATGATTACTGTGATTTCTTTTTTCAGCCCAGATTTTACTTTCCCTATTCTTAAGGGGACAATGCATTGAAGAAGCAGGTCTTCATAAAATCATTACTTGCTTTTCACTGAAAATGTTTAAAGTACCTCAAATCAGTCTATTCATAAGGTGTCCTTGCAGATTTTCTTAATTTCTTAAGTCCTTCTGGAATGGAGGTTGTTTTAGTTGAATTTTGGCTTATTTTAACTGCATAGAGAAGAGATTAGAATGTATCAGTAGTAGCCATGATAAGCTATGCTTCAGGTTGGGCAGCTTAAGAGAATGGAGATTTTGAAGCCAATCTTACAACACAAACTCTGCACTTTTTTTTTTATTTTTTTGAGGCCTTTTATGCTGAATATTTGTGTACGTTTTGCACACAGAGCTGCTACAGTGCTGCCAACAAATTAAATGATTTGACAGTTACAGATATTACCTCGTTTTTTAGACCCAAGTGCCTCGGGGCCTTCTATCTCTTACAGATCTAAAACACCCCTTATCAGGCTTAACACTCCGTGATCGTTCATAGATTACAAGGTTTATATCCTCTTCCATATCAGATCCTTATTTCTTTGTTCTGTCCTTTTAAAACATTGTCTTTATCAAGAAATGTCATAGGATAGAACAAAATTAAAAGGAAGATCTTTCCTATTTTTTTTTGTTCTCACTTTGGTTTGTTTACATATATTGATTCTTTTCCCCTCCATCTTCCCTTTCAGCCTTTTTATAAGTTCTATTTTAGAAACCAAGTGGTTTGAGTTGTTCTTGGTATCAGGGCTGGGCAACAGTACATGATTCTGCTGGGTGCCCTCTGGGGCTGTCAGGATGCCATGAGTCTGTCCTTCCTGGGGCTGTTATGGGAAGTAACCAACTGGTGTCTGTTTTCACTATGTCTCAGAGAAAACCTATTTTGAAACTGTCTACTTCTATTTAAGTCTTGCATGTTCTCTTGTTCAAGATAGATTTCAGTGGAAATGTTTCGGGTTTTGGGTCTTGAGCAAGTCCTTAAGTAATGACTGTGTTGCTGGGTCCTTTCCCTGCACAGGCACCAGGCTGTTGCATTCCACATGGGATGCTTTTCTGGTAGTATGCAAAAAAGGAAAAGCTGCTGTGATAATTTTATACCCCCTTGCTGATGAGAACCTGAAGTCTCATTACATGGATTTCTTCTATAATTAATAGATTTTACCTGAGCAAGGACTCAAATGAAAATCATCCAAGTAAGACTTTCAGATTTGACTCTGTGGTTGCCCCATTCCTGCTCTGCTCACTGTTTGCCTGAGCAGCCCCAGCTGTGGGGTACGTCCTGCACACACCTCTGCGAAGCCCTGGGACGATGTGAGCAGCTGTGTGGGGTCAGAGCCAAACAAAAGAAAAGCAAAGGCCATAGCAAAGTATCTGAAGGCTAGCATTCGTGTTGGCTGCTTCCTCCTGTTGAGGAAGAAATAAATCATGCTTCCAAAACGATCTTTTTGAAGTATCTTCTCCTAGCTGGACAGATGTCCCTCGCGTTTTGGACCTGCTCTTAGTATCCCAGTCATTCCTCCAGAAAAGTAGTCTGATGCATTACATTTTCTTTGAATTAGTGAAGCCTTTGCCTCACTTTCCAGTTTGCTGGAAAAAGTCTACTGGCCCTCGGGACTTAGGTGCTTTCCTTGTTGGAGTCTACCCCCACCTCCATTCCATTCTGTTTTGCAGTGTGTTTATTTAAATTTATTTGTTTAGTTGTCATTTTGGTTTGTTTTGATAGATGAATTGATTAGCATAGAAGTTAATGTGGTGTACGTTCATAGTGAAATAGTTTGTGTCAAATGGAAATGAGGAAAGGGTCTGAAGGCCTGAGATCCAGCTGAATCTGCATATAGGTTGAGGCGTGGTTTACAGATGTGTTTGGTGGTATTTTCTGTGTGTATTTGTATCACTTTCTGACCATTTGCTTACAGTGCAGTTTGGAGCATATCTGTCCAGCCTGTGGTTGAAAGCAAAGCGTTTCCAAATGCTTTTGCTCAGTAGTAAGATTTAAGCACTTTTGCTATGTTGACTTGTTAGAGCTGCTGCATTACTTAGTATAGCAGCTGCAAGCGGGTTACTTTTATCCATTTAAATTCTGTGTAGAAGGACTTTAGCATTGAGAATAAATACTGCTTTGCTGAAAAGGAAAAGCTAACCCTTTCATAAAGATTTTTGGCTAAGATGGAAGGATGCAGAATGACGTGAAAATATTTTGAAGTGTATTTAGGCCTATTTCATAAGCTTATTTTTTGCTAGAGAGGCACCTGTGTAGGACTGCAGCCATGGCACTGGGGTTCCCTGTGGAGCTGAGGTTTTGCACGTAGGTTATAAATTCAGAATGTGATGGTGCTTCTTAAAGGAGACCTGCCTACCGTTGTGCCAGTAACAGTACAAGAGGTGAAACTTCTCAAAAGCTGAAAAATGATCCTACGATAGCAGAAATCTTACTCTGAAATGTTGAATCGAAACTGAATTAACAAATTCAGACTTGAAAACAACTTGGTAACACGTTTGCATTCAGTTCTTCAAGTGACTTTACTCAACCTCATGATGTTTCTTCCAGTGCTATATATTTATTATTGATTATCTAAAAATATCAAATAGATTGATACCAATATGTTGTTTAAAAAATATCATTAAAGTAGTGTAATCCAATTATAACTCACAAGTGACTAAGACCGAGAGGGAAAGAGCATTGGAGCATGGAAAAGATATTAGTTCTTGAACACAAAGCTATATCAGAACTGAAAGAACGTTTTCTTTCCTGCTTATTTACTCTTATCTCAGAAAAAGATGCTGTGGGTGATAGGCCAAGTGAAATATAGGTATAGATTTTAATTTTGGGGGTTCTGTAATTTCAGGAAAAGATGCACAAGCTTTTGGAAGTCTATGAGAGACTCGGTGGTGAAGAGGATATTGTTAACCCAGCCAATGAGCTCATTAAAGAAGGACACATTCAGAAACTTTCAGCAAAGAATGGCACAGCACAGGATAGGTATTTATTCCTGGTGAGTTTTTTTTTATTGCTGCTCTTTTATTTTCAGAGTTGTGCTGTGAATTGATACACTTCCATCTCTCTAATCACCGCACAAAAAGCTTTCAGTAACTGAGCCCAGCTATTCCTTCCTCTGAGCAGCAATTTGCTCTTGATGCTTTTTCCTCGAGGATTTCCTTCCTCCTTCCGTGCTCACGCCTTTGCCAATGGCTTGTCAGGCTTAAAAGGATCTGTGCCATACGAGCCTTTCAGAGGCTGCACTTCTGTGGTGTGCTTCTGAGGGGGCATTTCAGCTGTCCCACACTGCTGAGCGAGTTGGCCAGCTTCTCTGATACTGGCAGAATAGATCATCTTTGCTTTTAAGACAATTGAATTGGTACCAGAGTGAGCACGTAGTGTTAGAGGAAGAAGTGGGCAGGTGGCACGTTTCTATTTGTCCACCTTTTTCAAGTAATGGTGTGACTCCAGCTTCTTAAATCTCTCCCTGTTAATTACATTATCGAATAAGGTGTGCCGGAGTCCCAGATTGTCAAAATGCAGTCTGTGTCCTACATGGAGCTCTTCAACTTAAATATCTTCCTTGTTACAGTTTAACAGCATGGTGCTGTACTGTGTGCCAAAACTCAGGCTGATAGGCCAGAAGTTCAGTGTTCGAGAAAAGATGGACATTGGAGGACTGCAGGTTTGTCTCTCTTCCTTTCACTGTTTTTAATGCTTAGACTTGCTTCTCCAATAGATAGTGCCAGATCCCATCTGAATCTAAAAAAAATCTGACTGTATAGAAATACATAAACAATTAAAATCCAGCTTTGGTTCTCTTTTTTTATAGTTATTATTACCAGGTAATAAAGTAAAGGTAAGCAAATAGTGTTTGGTTGAAAGCTTTCATTCATTGCCTAGCTGACTCTGGAGCCCTTTTTTTTCCTCTCTGTTACAGGGAAACACTGCAGGTTCAGAGGTTTTGTAGTGAGACAATTACTAAATAATTACTAAAATAATCCTTTGTTTTTTCTACCTTTGTATTGTATTCAGAGTGATCCTTTCAGCTAAGCATTTCAAATAACTAATATACTTTTAAGTCATTAAAATGACTGAAAGAAGGTGAAGACAAGTAAGAAGTTGATGTGTTCTTTTGGCAGGTCCAAGAAATTGCCAAGCAAAATGTGGCTCACACATTTTCAATAACAGGAAAAAAGAGATCACTGGAACTACAAGCCAGGTACGGTGCTTGTTCTGGCTTTTGGGCTTGGTGAATATTTATGTACAAATTTATGATGTAGGTTATATGGCTGGGTTAGCAGGATATAGCTTTAAACCAGAAGATGAGCATATGAGATGATTCATTCAGATACGCAGGAGAGTTTGTTGGCCTTCACTCAGTCAGTATGTTAAAGTGTCATGTTGATTGGCTTTGTTCAGTGTGTAAGATGTTTATAGAAGTGTTTTTAGATTCTGCTATAGTAATAATTCAAACATTTTTGGCAGATATTTTGTCTGGTAATAATTAAGGTCAATAACTACTAATAATTTTTATAAAGTAGAAGATATAAAGGTTAAAATATTTATGCATATAAAGCTGTGAGGGTGTCAGTACTTGGACTTAATGAAAATATTGAGAGTAGAATGTTGATGTCTGATTTATTTTTTTTCTTTTGTCTTAACAGGACTGAAGAAGAGAAGAGGGAATGGATTCAGGTTAATATAAAAACAATCCTAAATGGATGAAATCGCCTTGCAGTCAGCACCTTCTGATTTTAAAATGATCTTTTGGGTTTCTGTACAAATGAGGCTGTGTGAGGAAGCAGAGTAGTCCCATATGGAAAAGCTGATTACAGAGAATCTAGTGCTCCCCTCAGTGTCCCCTGCTGAATACTGCCTCACTGTAGTGAGCAGAGGCTTCAAAGGGGCCCCATGTGCTGCAATCCTGAAATGCAGCGAGAGAAGAAAGTGAAGAGATTGTATTCTTGCAGTCTCACTTACAAGAAACACTAATAGTGTTCTTAGTTTTTGAGTTCATGGTGGTGAATTAACAATGCCATTCACAGTTGTTTTAAAAGTTCTTAAATTTCAAATTTCATTTCTGCAAGTGAAAGGGGTTTTCAATAGAATGATGACTCTAAACTTCTCCTATGATAATTTTAAAATATTTTTTAATATAAGTTTTTCTAAGGCTCCTTTTGTAATACATTTTGTCTTCTCTGGCATATTTATTTCAGGTCATCCAAGCAACAATTGAAAAGCACAAACAGAACAGTGAAACCTTTAGAGCTTTCAATAGCTCTTTTTCTCAAGAAGAGGAACATCTTCCTGATTCATCAGTAAGTATGAGTGCTTAATTCTTCTTTGCTGTACCAGTTACACTGACAGTTGAACTGCAGTTATTCAGCTAAGTTTCAAATACTGTCGTCTTATTTCTTGGTTTTGTTTTACATTACAGTACAGTCAGCTCTACTTCTCTGGCTCTCAAATGCATATCAGTCATAGTTATTCAACCATGCAGGTATGGAATAAATTACCCAGGGTAATTCAGTGCAAGAGACCTATCAGTCATGTTTTCCAGATGAGTGGCTCATTTAGCATAACAGGTGTAATTCTTCAGTGTTATGAGTGGTTGGCTGTCTGGAATGATGTCTGTGTGCCTGGGAGATTTCCTTCATTACCTTTCCCCATCTCCTCAGAGATGTATTTTTTTTACTTATTTTTTTCTTCTTCTTTTTTTATTACTGAAAAAGTTCTAAGCAGTTGAAATAAATGCTTTTTATGGGGATCTTAACAATACTGTCTATTTCAGAAAGGTTCAACTCTTCAACCACATATGCGGAATAGTCTCGAATGTTTAATAGTCTTGAAACTGGAGTGAATTCTCTGTGCTGTGTTTGCTAGGAATGTTGTTTTTGGAAGTAGTCGCATGGAGGCCATGACAATCTCTCTTCATTTAACTTCAGAATTATGTTAATAACCTAAACCATAATTGCTTAAAATCTAAAGAGGAAAGTACCTGGTAGAGGGAAATTTTGGGGATTTTGATGCAGAACTGCCTGTGTTGATGTCATCAGTGGTCAAAGTTGTAAGATCTTGGAGCACAGGATCTATCTGGAGAGATTAAACTCTGGGAACCTTTTTATCTTTTTACCCCTTCCCTCCCCAACTTTTATATTGTGTGTAATAGTCATAGGAACCTCCACTTCCCTGATCTGTCTCTGACTCTGTAATGCTGGATTTTTGTTTAACTGATTTCCCAGGGGACTCGAGAGAGATGTTGGATGTTGTTAGACGTTTCTTTCATCCCAGCGCAAGTCACAGACTGGCAGCATAGATCTTTGCAAATCTCCAGGGTTTATGATCACATCACTTACAGTGGCCAATGATAGTGTGTTTTCAAAATGTGCTATATAGCTTGCTGATCTTGAACTATTTGTCAGCTAAAAATACTCTGACAAAATTGCAAAATAATCAGTCTGTGTCTGTATTCTTAAGTCCTGGCTGCCTTCAGAACCATTGATGCTCTGATGGAAAAAACCTTTTTCTAATAGGCAAACTAATAGGCATACTTCTCTCTATCTAATTAAGACAGTGTCTGTTCAACTTCATAACTTATCTTGCTTTGTAAATCCTGTTTTATTTTGTTTCTGTGTTAACAGTGTAGCCTCATGTTTATACCCCAGTTGTTCATAAAACTGAAGCAGGACAGAGTTCTGGTTTATCTCTTGGCTGTGATACGATCATAGTATGCACATTAATTTTTTTTATGTCAGAATATTAACCTGTATTTTTAGGAGATAATCTAATCTGGATAATGAGCTTTGAATACTGATGTCAAGGCTAAAAGTACCAGAAATTGCTGTCAGTTAAAAAGAGATGGATGTAATTCCGTAAGGAAAACTGGACAAATTGAGAGCATTCTGTGTAGCAGTATGCTTCTGTGAGCAGCGTCTACCATACATACCTCATCATCTTGGTAGGATACTGGGCAGCATGCTTCAGAGGAAAAAATGACAATAATGTTCCTTTTTCACTCTCAAGAGTCAAGAAATACAGATGCTCTCGTGAATTCCAGGCTAGATCTGTAACAGCTACTAGAAATGGGGCTCTGGTTATAATAAGCTTGTAGAAAAATTGCCAAATTGCTTTTCTCCCATCCTTGGCTGTACATTTGATATGTTACAGTGCTCATGATTAATTTCAGTTGTGTGTCTGCTGCATGCCTTTGCACGCGATCCTTACGTGCTTTTGTTTTCCCTACTGACTTACATAGTATCATACAGCCATTGAGGGTTGATCTTTTGCCTATGAATCACCTACAGAAGATTTACACTTTCATGTAGGTAAAGAGCTTTGGCAGTGTCTGACATTTGGACCTATTCTTGAGATTATCCCTATGCAATAATATACAGCAGTAATGGTTCCTGGTAATATTGTTCTCACTAAGATTTCCTTTAAAAAAAAAAAACCACCACCCAGAGCCTGTTGAAAAGAGCATGTCTCTGTCACTCCCTTGCTCTCTCTCTTCACTGTGCATTTTCTGTTTTTCATGGTTACTGCTTATCTCTTACATAGTCTGCCTAAGTGCAATCCAGTGAGGCTGTCAGTTTGGACACTTCTACAATACATCTAAGAGGAATGGTAATAAAGTCCCACCTGTCAAGAGGGAAATAATTCAGTGTCATTGCCAGTCAGTCTCTAGCAGGGTTACTGCCACTGTGATCTTTTGAAGACATCTTTACAGAAAGCTTCAGAGCCCTTTGTGGCTTAGTTCCTACAGAAAGTGGACACTCGTTTCTCTGCACTTCATTTTCATCTGCAGCATTTCAAGAAAAAGTTTGTTGTTGTTATTTTTAAGTATATAAAAATATTCCACAGGAAAATAACCTGTTTTACCGCTGCTTGATCTCAGAAGAGTGGAGGCTCATAGTACGTGGCAAGGAAAAGATGTAGAGAACTGAGTGACATCCCTGAGATATGAGAGTTGGCAGTGCTTCTGTTGATTAAATTGTGATTTTTAGATTGTCTGTGTTCAAGTTGTTCTGTGTTGCTGTGTTTCCCTCAGATAGCAAGTACGAGCTCTGTGGAATCGATGCCAGGAGCAGACAGTGGTGCATTTGGAGGGGTAAGTAATCAAAAACTAATACTTTGTTAGTGTGGGGTGCTTTATGTTTCTTTTTCATCAGGAAAAAATCAGAAATGTTTCAGCGTATTGGTTTATATTCCATTGTTAGTTGATGCAGCTGTGCTGTCCTGAACTTCTTGCGTGAGTGGTACTCCCAGCTATTCGCAGGGCTTTGCACCATCAGGGGTGTAAATCCTCCTTTCCTGGTACGTGCTGCACCAGTGGTGAACCTAGCGTGAGGGATGCTGATTGTTACTGTTGTAGGGTTGTGGTTTTTTAAGTTCTGATGGGGAGCTATACTGAATGCTTGTGGGGATGAGAACAAAAGGAAGCCAGACTGGTTAATGCTGACATTTTGTACAAGTCAGCATTTCACCTCCACAACCAAATTTTGATGAGGATTGCATTCATAGCATGCTTTCTGTATTTCTGCCAATACAGAGGAGTAGTTGATAGTGCCTTTGTACATCTCTGGCCTGCCAGTGATTGGTTGCTGCAAAGGTGAGATATATTTAGAAAAAGGTATTTTTCATTTTGCCCTTATAACATCTGTGATTGCTTCTGAGCAAGATAAGCACTGCTTCAAAAAGAGGATTGAGTCCTTAGTAAAGTCTATTTTTATGTATTTATTTTTTTAGTGTTCATATCTTTCCCTTCTAAAGTATTTTCAGAGAATAATAGATTTTCAGGAAATGCCTTGGGGTCAGCTGAAATTTACTGAGAAACACAGGAACAACAATCACAAAAAACCAACAGTGAGACATACTATAGGATATTATACATTAGCTGGAGCTACTTAGAAGGCTTCTCTGAATCTCTCTCCAAGGCTGTGACCTATCGGTAAAGTTTACAAACTATCAGTGGAACGCTGTTAAACACACCAGCAGCCTGACCTGTTCTAACGAGGTTATTAAAGTGAATGTATTCATCAGTGTACTTGTTGCTATTTATTATTTGTTTACACTTCCTATTTGCAATAAGCATTTTTTATTTATTTATGGCCACCTTTACAATTAGTGGCCCTGTTGATTTAGTTGCAGTTGCTATAGGGAAGTAACTACGAAAAAAATTGCCTGAATGGTACTTAAACACTTCTGTTGGCCTGTGGGATAAACACACTTTAGTTGTAGCTAGATAACATACTGAGATCCTTCTGGTTGATTGTAGATATTCATGTCAGTGATTTGCATAGTGTATTGTGACACATTAAATCTCTTTTGTTAAGTTGCATATTAAAAGAAAGTTTTAATTCCTGAAATAAATATACATTAACATCTCAAAGCTAAATATACATAATATATATATATATATATGGATCATGTTAGCATGAGCAATGAATTCAGATGTAAGTTGAAGTTTTATAAAAAAAAATAATAATAATTTTAATGACATCCCTTTAAAAGAAGCATTTCAGTGACTTTATGAGCAAGTACATTTTGAGCTTCACAGCTTCCACATGCAAACCACTTGGTGGTAGTGGTGGTCAGCAAACTGATACCTCCTTCCTGTGGTTTTGCTGAGTCTGAAGAATCTGCTGGCATTTCCTTAGCGTTGCATGTTATCACAATCAGGCAATAAAAACAAAGCAGAAGGTGTAACCTGCTTGTTGTGCAATATGTGGTGGCTGTTTGCTGTAGTGCACAGTTTATGTGGCTTAATGCTAAACTTCCTGTTTGCAAAAGGAAAGTACAGCCCATTGGAACATTGTCTTGCGTGTATGACATTGGCATATAGAGAAACAAGCTAAATACTTCAGTTGTATTGCAAAGTATGAAATACACAAAGGATTTTAATTTCTCACATATATTCAGCATTTCCAGAAGTACCTGATGGTGTTCTGCCCCACTGCGGGTGTCTGCAAACATGTAATTTGTAACAGGGAAATATGCAGCTATGTAAGCATATGAGGGAAAAAAAAGATTGAAAACATCTTTTCATGTATCTGCCCATAAGAGCCTCATCAGCCTTGTGCATGTTGTGTGTGCAGCATTGAGGCTGGCTGTTGGAACAAACTGAAATACATTACAAGTAATAAACAACAGAAAACAGTCTGCTGAGCCCACTGTGTTTCTTGCTGTTCCTCTGAGCTCTGGTGTTTCTTCTCTGCTTCTCCACATCACACTACTGATTTGATGTCTGCTTTCCTAAGCACTCCAGCCACAGACCCTGACCTTGCAAACATTACAGTCCTAGGCATGGGTTGTACCTATCCACTTTTTCCACCAGAATTTTAAAGGCTGAGGAAAGTGAAAACATTTGCCAAGATTTAGAGAGTTTAATGCCAATGAGTGACCAAAACAGTCCAGTCTGAAATAAACCGGTGTAGATTCCGGCTATGAACAGATTTTGTGTGTTTTTTTTCCACTGACTTCAAAACAGGACTGGGTACATCAAGAAAGACAAATCCAGTGATTATTTAAGTACGTATCAAGAAACCAGTTGAGGCTAGGGCAGCTTTAGTTTCCCTTTCAACACACATCAACAGTAAATGTCATTTGAGTAATAAATGACTCAGATGCAAAGTGACTTTTGACAGATGGGGTCTGTGAATTACAGTGCATTTCCTTGTTTACTACAAAAAACCTCTCTTTTCAGATGGTTTACGTGGTGGTGTCAACCTCCTGAGCCATCACTGGGTGAGATGGCTGATTGCCTGTGCAGCAGTGTCTGTTGCTTTCCACAGGGATTGAAAGTAAAGGACGTCTCACTTCTTTCCCAGTGTCAGCAGTTAAATAAGATGTATTCAGTGTTTTTCTTCTCGAATTTGTCAAGTTGTAAAGAAAATACGTTTTCATTTTTATTATCTTTCCTGCAGCCACACTAGCAGTGTTTCAGACTCCTGTATTCTTACTGTATTGTCATCATGTTGGGAAGTGTTAAGGAACATGGTGGTATTTATCAAACACCTGGGGAGCTCTTCATACAGGGCCTTTTTGGATCAGTGAAATTTGTATCAAAAGCTTGCTGTTTGCTACAGCACAAATTAAAATCTGTCCAGTTAAAGCCCAGTGCATAGCTGTCATAACATAAACCAGACCTAATAGACTAGCTTTTCAGTTTTCTTTCCTTTGTCAAATACATGGGTTGTGTATTTCTGAAATTGAGCACTGCCCAGAGTGTTTCACGTTGATGAGAAGTCAAATATAAGAACCCTTGAAGGAAATACTCAACTGCAGTCATTTCTGTACTACAGAAGCATGCGTAGGTGTGCCGATGGATATTCCTGTTGAAGTTCAAATCAAGTAAACCAACTTCCACGTAAGCAGTACATTCAGTTCATATTAGAGGAGCTTCAGCATTTTTCCTATGCAGGCATATGAAGGTATCAATCAAAAGCCAAAAACTGATTTTTTTGGTTAGTATTCTTCAAGATTATCTTCTAGTAACTGCTTGCAAGCTTAAATGGTGGCTTCATTCATGCTCTTGCAGTTCTAATAACACAGATGAAATTGTCGTTAATAGAAGAATCAAAAAGCTTTTTATTCTGTGTTCAAATGTTGACTTTTAAGAAGAGGAGAAAATAATGTTTGCCAGTGATGTAGTGTTCTGATCAAACAACTTAAGGGGAATCCACTCCTAGCCACTAGAAGGAAAAGCAGTCTCATAAAAAATTAAATAGCACTATCATCAAAATTGGAATAAGAAACTGGCCAACTTCTGTGATACAAATAAAAAGCATGACTGTAGATTGCTCTTTGTCAGTAGAAGAAGATCAGGTTGCCTTAATTATGTGCCTTACTTGGAGAGCTCTAATACTGTCTGAAAGGAACATTTTGCCAGTGAATCATCCAAGGCATTGTTCAGTTATTGTAATTCAATGTTGTACTGGTTACATCTGGATCTTTACAAGAAAAGTGAAACTCTTTGCTCTGCTTGTGCGTGTGTTGGATTTGCAGGCGTTTTGCATTGCTGAACAATTAATATGTATGTATATGAGGGTCTGGTGATTTTCCTGAATGAGCAGTCCCATCTGACTGTGCTTCACCAAACTGAATTGCAAAACATCCCACGTGCTTGTATCAAAGTTTGAAACGTTGCAATAGCAGCTGTTGTAAATTTAGTAAAAATTAAAAGATCCAGTCTAATTAGAAGTAATTACTTGTGGTTTTGTCCCCATTACAAGCCAGGGTGATTGCAATAGCTCTGCAGAAAGATGCTGTTTTCCTCTGTACCCAGGGAACATCAGGACAGAGACTCAGAGAGGCTGAAAGATGTAGGAGTGGTGTCAGCAGTCAGGCTGGACGCGGAGAATTGGTTCTGGCGATCAGAAGTCACGTAATCCCACACCAGGAGCACCCAGTGACTGAAGCAGCATTTCCACCTTCGCCTTCGGCCATTAGCAGAGTTAGCATGAATTCTTCTCTAGAATTACTTGAATACTGTGAAACCCAAGGAGGAGCTTTGCTCTCTCAGCATGGGAGCTCTGTGAGTTATGTTGTGATGTGTATTTTTTTTCTTCAGTCAGACAATTGTATTTTTCATTTCAGAGCGATTCCTGTAGGAAATTTTCCAAGTCCAAGCGGGACAAGGAGAAGCAGGCATGCAAGAGCTGCAGTGAGAGCTTTAACTCTATCACTAAACGGCGGCACCACTGCAAGCAGTGTGGAGCAGTAAGTTTCAGAATGCATTGAGGCTTTTAGTTTCTTTTGCAGAGAGCATAGAAGATATTCTTTATTTTTTCAGTGCAGGAACTAAATAGATTGTGCACAAATAGATTGTTGACAGAGCAGATCTTCCCACGTGCTTTAGTGGCTCAGAGGTAGGGTAGAAAAGAGCAAATGTCTGCTGCTTTTTTCAAGTGACGTAGTCTGTGCTGCTTTACAGGCACATACTGCATCAGTGGTTAAAAAGAAAGGTGATGCATTCTCTGGGAACATGCATATATCTGGGAGGTGGTTGCTAACTGTTTGCAGAAAAAAAATGGCATTCCAGTGGCCCTGTTTCTTGCTAGCTCTTTCTGGGATGAGCAACTGAACATACAGTATTTAAGATGAATGAGCTTTTCCTAAAAGCAAAATTGTCTAGAATTGCTTGTTCCAAAATGCTTGGAAAGTTTGAAATAATGAGTGCTGGAGGTGCAGGGCCAGGTTGCAGAGGGCACTTAGCTGCCCTTTCCCAGTGCCATTCACTGACAGCTTAATTCTCAGATTTTTCTGGAAATGGCATTATAGCCAAGACGAGATTGATTTCTGTAACGTGACTTCAAACCTCCCTTCTGTTACTTGAGTTTCACAGTTCAATGTTTCCAGTGTTACGAGTACAGAATAATGTTATTTAAATACTATTATTCATTTGGGAAGCGGAGATAAATTTTCAGCTGGAGGGAGATGTAACTGCATAGCTAAGATGTTTAAAATACTCAGTCTCAGCAATCGAAACAAAATTACTGCGGAGGAGACATCTTTGCAAAGAGCTGGGATTTTCAGTTTCCTGGATTTTTTGTTCTGTTTTTAATAATAGCTAAAATCATAAAATGTTTCTGTATGTCTCAAATGCTCTACTGTAAAGCCGAGTATTATTTAAGAAGGGAAATAATAATTTTCCCCTACAGACAGAGAGATGCGAAGAATTACATTATTAATAATTTATTGTTAAATAGTTGTTGCTTATGTAATGTTTTCTGACATGGCAATAGCAGCAAATGAAAGAAGTTAAATTGCCTCAAGGAAAGACTATCATGTTTCTAAAAATGCCAGCTTGCTTTTGTTTACATAACTTGGCAGAACGGCTCTTCACTTAACGCTTGCTGAATTAAAGCAGTTACCTTCTTACAGTCCTGCAGTGAAGCATGTAATAACATATACTTGTAACCAAAGGGCATTTATGGTGTATTATTATACAGCAGTTTCTAAATAGATGTTGAATCCATCTGACTGCCCTTGTATTGCACCCCGGGGGACAGTTTCTCTCCTTGGAGCAGCTGTGCAAAAGCAAGTAGTAGATTTAAGTCTGGAAGCAAGTTCCAGAGCTGCAGATCCATCACTCTCTGCAGGCACTGATTTCATGGGATTGATGTTTCTTTGCATGTTCTTGGAATCAAAAGCTGTTAATTTGGCATCAAACAAAAATTGTAATGCATATTATGTTGGGCTATGTTCATAAAATGGTTGGTAATTTTGGATCCCTCAGTTCTTTCAGGCTGAACTGCCTACTGATAAGGAGGTGCCAGCCACCTTCACTCCAAAACTGTCTTATGATAGGCGCTGGGAAACACTGATTGCTTTGTAAACCTAAGCTCTTTTTAACTCAATTATAAAGTATTCCCTAAGAGGCATGTGTTTTCTTTAATGGATTTCTTGGGATGGGATCACAAAGATATTAATTCTTAATGGAGGTAAGTAAGCATTGTGGATTGATCGCTTTATTTTATGTTTACAAAAGTTTTCATTCAGCAATTCAGTTTGTTTAGAGTACAAATAAGATTACTTTTTAATACTGGCTAATACAGCACCGTCCTTCTGATACAGGTGATCTGTGCAAAATGCTCAGAGTTCAAACCACTTGCAGATAATAGTCGTCACAATCGAGTGTGTAAAGAGTGTTTTCTGCAGCTGCCTCTAAGCCCGTGCAGCCCTGGGATGGAAGCAGTAGGAGAACAGAAGAAAAGACAAGCTGCAGAGGTATGATGTTTAGCTAAGAAACATCTGGTGTGCTAGCTGCCCTTGTGTGTCTATTACCATTATTACTATTACTGTTATTCAAATGTATTTGTTCAAAACAAATCATTTGGTTACTTTTGTTTTCCTACAGTGACATTTGAATGTTCGTGCAAACTGAATCCTGTTTGTTAGTGGGGGTGTTCCCATAGGATGTTTATGGTATAGGGATGCACACAGGTTTTGCAGATAAGCTTCAGCTTTCAAAGTAACAAAAGATAGGAAAAGATTCTGGCTGCTTTTTGTTACAATGCATTTTCAACATTGAGATTCTCACGGTAACTGTTGGCAGAGCTTGGAAAAGTAGGGTTTGGGGTTTTTTTGCACTCCTGCCAAAATGTCATTAGAACACGTTTTCCTTACTTGATAATGCTACTTGATAATGCAAAAACATGAGATCCTTTTTGAAGGACTGTCAGGACTCACCGAAATATTCTTAACCCTGCTAGCATGCAGACTGCTTTCTCCAAGACACAACTTCTGCAAATTGTACTGCACAAGCTGTTGCTTCACAATTGCTATGGATGTCACCAAGCTTTATACTGTGATAGCAGCATCACTTACCTTTATTTTAAAAAAAAACAAGAAACGTATTGGCAAGCTGGTTTGTTTTCATCTCCCAGTAGCTGAACCTTCTCTTACCAATGCTTTTTTTAGACTACAGGAAGAGCTGTGAGTACTATTACGTGCAATGAATTTCATGGGTCATCTTGAAGAAAAGATTTTTATTTATTTTACCTTTGAATTACAGCCAGAAGTCATTCAGAAGTCACTGCATGCATAAAAGGGGCCATTCATTTCAATTGAAAGTGGACCCACAAAGGCTTATCTTCAGAGTGTCTCAGATTCTGGAAAGAGCTACTGAAACACCAGGAGATCTTAACTTCATGAGCCATCCTTCCCCCTGATATGCTGACATGCTAACCTGGCTTGAATACTGCGTGGAAAATCAGCGAACAGCTGCAGCCTATGCTGAAAAACATCAAACTGAAAAACATCAAACTGAAAAACCTCTTTCTTGAAGCCTCTCCTTATAGCCTCCAGACTGTCTTTCAGCTTTGTGATACTTCCTCAAGAGAAGCAACCTGCACGGAAAAGAGCTAAACACTGTGCAAGAAATACAGACCTATTGGTGTGCATCCAGAACTCTTGCAATGAATGCTTGCTCAAATAAAGCCACCTTGGCTCTTGCCCCCGTACTTCCCAGAATGTCCTATTTATTTCCAGGCTACTAAATGTCTCGGAGGTCACCACACTGATAAAAACTGCTACCATGTGCCAAATTGAACTCTGCTACTCAAATTCTTTTTCAACTTTGTGCCCCCCAGCACACCTAGAATCTATAGAGTAGAGCTACAAATGTGTGTTGTCCTTCCATAAACTCACATCTCTACAGAGCACGGAGAAGATGGAGCAGATTCTGGATTCAGGGCTTTACACCATCGGAAACTTTATGTATACGAAATAGCTGTGCCTAAAAATGAAGTGCATTTAATATGCCTCAATACAGTCTGAGGTATCTCACAATAAATTTTCCAATACTGTTTTAGTGGAGCTGTTCGCCAGTGAAGTGAAAACCTACAAGTACCCAGCAGTGAGCTATGTTAATCTGAAAAGCCAAAAAGCAAACCAGTGAAACGTGACCTATGGCTTTACTTCAGAAAGCAGATTACAGCAGAAAGCTGCAAAAACCCAAGGAGAAACATTTATTTTTCCTTTATATGCTCATGCTTCTAGCCTTGTGCTAAGTCTTCAGAGGATCAGGTAAAATGCAAGAGAATATGGATATGAAAAAGAAAGATCAGAGGCAGGCTTTTTCTTTCCCTCCTATTTACATGAAACTGTCTTAACAAACCTAATAGCATCTGAGGAGACTGCCGCTTCTCAAATCTTATTTAGCAGAGATCCTTGGGAGACTTCTGTGCAAAGTCTGGTGTGGAAAGGAATTTTCTTTTTCTTTGCTTTTTACCAAGACAGCAATTTCTTCTATCTTTTTTTTTTTTTTTTTGCTATAGCACTCTCTGATTTGGCTTATGTCTCTGCAGCCATGCACAGGAGTGTCTGTTAATCCCAGCGCTGAGAAGATGTGAATGACAGAAGCACAAGTATTTGCATACAGTTTGTATTCCAAACTCCAAACATTTCCCATCTCTCTTGCAGCAGTAATCTAAAACAAGCACAGAGCACTTGGGGCACTGCTTCTGAATGAATGAACCAAGTACACTGTCTATACAATAATTCTAAAATGTAGAGAGGCACCAGCTTTCTCTTTGCTCTCTCCTTTCCCAGAATACTTGTTTCAGATCTGTAAAGTGTGATCCCTGTTGGCTGTGCAGTGAAGCGGATTATGAAAGTGGGTTGTGGAAGATTGGCACTCTGTGGGGCAGGTTCCAAGCAACCATTATTTCTTATTTCTAGGCTCATGCTACTTTACCAGTGATTTTAGAGCTGTCTTCTGTACAGACTTGCAGCAACGCCATCCCTTACGTGCAAAGGAGACTCACTCATGCTGAGGCACATTTTCCATTAATTTGAAATCACCTCCCAGTCTACTTTGCTAAGCAAGAAACTAGCAGTGTCATCTTAATTGCCATTCTCAATTTACTTCATAGAAGTGAAATTTAACTTCCTGTCCACTGGGAACAGCAGTTCAGCATCTGCCTCTATTACATGGAATTCTGCTATTTCTTGATGGTATATAATGATGATTAAACTTTGTCTTAGTTATGGTCTGTCCAGCATTTGTCCTTCAGTATTGTTTGACTCTGGAAAACTAAGTATTCTAAGTATTTTTACTCTGTAAACATGATAGAAACAGCTCTCTTTTGTTCTTTCTCCAGAAGCAAAGCTTATTAGCACCTGAAAACAGCCTCTTCAGCAGCTACCTCCAGTTCCTTGAAAAAGGGAAGACTTGGTACAAAATGTGGGTGACCATCCCCAAGACTGAACCTCTTGTTCTGTATCTGCAAGGAATTAATCAGGTAAAGTGACATTCATGAAGGTTATCATACAGCAAAAAAAAAAAAGCAGAAGTTTAGCTGAGAAATAGGTCAAAGGATTTGACTTGGTTGCAACAACAGAAATGAACTTGGTAGTCTGAATTTAGCACAAAGCCTTGGAGATCTCAGATTTCCTTCTTATCTATAGTTGCTACTGATACAGTTGCAAGCAAACGTTTAAAGTCCCAGCTTTTAAAATTTATTTTAATTTTTTTTAACAATGAAGGACAAAATAGGGATAAATCACTTCTTGTTTTGTTTTGTTTTCCAGAGGCTTCGGATGGATATATTCAAAAGTTATATTACCTTAATATTAAGGAAAGCACTTTACTATAAAATGAGTAGAACTGTGAAGCAGTCCTAAATATCACAATTCAAGCTTTTTTTTTTCCTATTTTTTTCTTCTTTTTTTCTTATAATTAAGGCTCTTCTATGTTGTACTACAGGAGTTTGTGGAAATGTAGATGTTCTTCATCCTCAAAAGGGGAGGCTCTTTGGTAAAGCTTGTCATAGCATCATGATTTTATCGTTACTTCAAATAATTGCTGTAGGAAGCTTTTTTTTCTTTTTTAAATGAACTATTGAAGCTAACTAGCATTTGAGTGTGGTAAAACTCAAAGACAGAGATTCAAATCATGCTTCCTTAGCCCTGATGATGTCATGGGACAGTACTGACACTAGATGCCCCACTTCCAGTTTTGTATTTGACATTTGATAACATTTATATACAGCTTTGCTTCAACTTCTGGATGGAATAAAGGAGGGAATGGGGCTCACATTCAGCCTGCTACTACCCTGCTGGATGTGTAATGATACGAGGGATTTTCTTTTAATGAGCATCACTTCGTATGGACGTGGCTGGTAATGGTCTGAAAACTAAATACTACCCATGATTTTATAAAGATATTTGAAGTAACGTTTACCACGTAGCAAATGTTCAGCTAGAAATACGTGTTGTCTTTGGAACTGTATTCATTTTGCTTCTTGTCAGAGAGAACACCTCTGGTTTTGAACAAGTATGTCTAATGCTGTAGTGCTTGTGAAGCTGAAACCGTAAATTTAGAGCTCCAGACAAAGCCCACTTGCTAAAGCCCTCACTGGCTAAATATCCAACTTCTCCCACAGGCAGTGAGCTCCTGGGTTCCCTTCCAGTCAACAGGAGATGCGTGACTGAAATTACAAGTTGAAAAGGCAAACTGCCTCAGACAAAACACTAAAACTAATGCAACAAAACCAATCTTTAGATCTCTGTGAAGTCAGTCGAGGGAAACAAAAAAAGCTTTAAAAAGCAAAGCAGAGAGAAGAGATTGACTGCGAAACTTTTCAGTTGATGTGAAAATTACACATCAGCAAAGCACCAGTGCAAGCCCTGTATCCCATGCAAACTGTGCCAGAATGTCTTTTGCTCCTTGGAGAGCATCAAATATTGATATGAGGCCTGATGTCAGAGCCAAGAATCAATGTCCTGACTGCAGCAGGTATTAAGATAAATCCATTCTCAGACGTCCCATGTTTTTCTTGAATACGTTAATTCATCCTGACTTACAGACAAGCTTGGGCAAGGAGGGCAAGAGCAGGAAAACAGAGATTTAAACTCTATGGCCTTCCTCACCCAGGAGCAGTGTTTGTCATCTAAAGGTGACTGGAACTAGAAGTTGCAGGAATGCAGCATCTCTTAGATGGTATGACCTAGAAAGAGAATTTCTCCTAGTGCTCAGCTGATTGTCTCAGGACAGCATAAGTAATAACCCAAGAGACGTAAAACAGATATATTTAGCACAAGCAGAAAGATGTTCAATCCCCCAGACCCTCTTCTGCCAGTCATGCAAAGCCATGGTCAAAAGCTGGAGGAAGTTCTGTGCTTCATATGCTGTATTCTTTGTTCTGTGTCCTGCCGAATTTGATCTTGAGCCTCTTCTGATATTATTAGTAAGATCCCATATTTTAGGGGAAAGGGTGCCTTTGTCATTTGATTGTCAATTTTATGACAGTTGAACATAGTGGTTAGTGTCCTCAGCTATCTCAGATGTGAGATATATCACCTGATAGAACAGCAGGAAAGCATACAGAACAAGGTTAATCTGTTTTACATTCAACAACCAAGCCTGGATTTACTGTCAGACACCAGAAGTACAGGCTGAGACTATAAACAACATCAGTGAGTCCTTTCTTCAAAGGACTGCTGTTCCCATTCACATATTTTCTTCATCTTCCCTTCAGCATCAAACTGAAGGGAAAAAGTTACGAAGTGAACCTTAATATTAACCCAGTGTTTCTACTAGTTTGAATTTATGCAAAATACATGAGAAATACAGCTCCCGAAAGAGGTACCTTTTGGAAATAATATTGCCAACAGTGGTATTAAAGGTCTTGGAACACAGATCAAGTCAAGCATGACCATAGGAGCGTTTGTGAAAGTTGTGGGATTATCTTAAAAAAAAGAAAGTTGCCTCTTGGAAAGGAGGAATAAACCAAACCCAGTCTGGAACTCCTGGTACACTAATGGTGGCCCTGTCAGCATTCACACTGTGTGCTGCAGAAGGAATTTCATGCAAATAGCAGAATGACTCTCAGGCTTTAGAATAGCAAGAGCTGTGTTCTTTTGCTTTAACCACTTGTTCCAAGAGAATGAGTAAATCTCCTGGGTGTTCGCAGTTTAAATTTTGTGCAGGGCTTTATGCATGAGGATAAAATTCACAGTTTATTTAGGTATGGAAATCGTACCAATTTTATCTGTCCTCAGACCGAGACTGGATTTGTGCAGCTGTTTGTCATGTTTATCCAACTAGAATTATAGGAGTTTGCTTGTAAGCGCAAGCCACCTCAGGCTTAAGGATGGCTGGTTTTACTGGGCTCTTTCCACAGATCCTGGCTGGAGCTTCTCATTCTTCTCCTGTTGCCCTGTGTGGACAGCTGGCTCCAAGGCAGTGATACTAACTTCTGTGTCATTGAGAAATGCAGAGTTAAGGAAGCACAGCTAGCTGGAGAAGCAATTAATTTTGGAGAAATGCAGAGCAGGAACCTGGCATAGCCAGATCCAAGTGAAAACTGTGCTTTATAACTCCCTAAGAAAAATCCTGTATTTGTCACTTAAATGTGGTTTACTCCTAGCAAATGAGGGAGTAGCTGATTTTGGTAGAGTTTGGGGTTAATAAATAAGAGATTTTTTCTCGTGGCTCATTAGTTGAGCTTGTTGAAGCTTTAATTGGTTCTGCGGAAAACAAAGCCTGTCCTTTTCTTGTGGTTGTGCAGAGCTGTATGTCTTGGTCTGTGATCCAGTCAGAAGAATCTTTCACTGATCTGTGCAAGTTTCAGGTTAGGTCAGAAGTGGGTAAGGAGTGGAGCTGGGGTAGAAACCAAAGGGATTTTGTAAGCCTGCTTGAAAGTAGAAAAGATGAAAGTGCCCCACCAGTGGGTAACTGCTGCTCTGTGTGATTGTGCAAAAAGGCTTATACAATACAGAAGGATGTGTAGGAAAAGATGTCTGTATTGAGAGTGCCTGGAACAGGCCTTCCTACAGAGGCTGAGTGCTTCAGCTCTTATCTGACAGCAGTGCATGTCTAAGAAATTATTTAAATCCCTTCCTTGTGGATCAGGCAGGTAAATAGGAAGTCACAAGCACATTGTATTAAGAAAAGACCAAGGGCAGTCTGTTTAACTTGTGTCTGCACGCACTGGGTAGGTGTAACATGTACATTTCAAACATCAGTTTGCTCTTATACAAATGTTGTAATTTTTCACTGTTGTGGGCAAATTCTAATTTTCCACGTGATAAGTCTTAGTGTCTATTTCACACGACTTAAATACAGGATCTGCAGAGGACACGTGGTGGAACTTGCTTGTGCTTTTGTGCATTTTGTGTCCACTGTGCTGTCCTGTACCATCTTGCTTTAGCTGTGCCATATAGCCAGGTCTAGGTCTACTCAGTTTGTGCCAGTTCTGAATTCTGTGTATGCAGGACCTAGAAACTGTGTGTGAATAAACACAATGAACAGCACTTAGAAGAGGAACTGAATTCTTCTGTGTTTGACGTGAAGCTGCCTTAAATCTCTTCAGATAATGCGTGGTCTTCAAGTATATTTTTGTATAACAGTAAGAAATGGTAGATAAATAAATTAAGACAGGTTTCCTGATTTAATATATGTTGTACGTGCAGGTCTTTGTTTGCATTGATGTGAGCAGTTATGAGACATGCATTATTTTAGCCTGAGTGTTAGAAAAACAGACTTTTAATTGCTATTGTTCTCAGGGCTCTGGCTTCCTTATAGATGGACTAAGTCATCTGTATTCAGAATGGGAAGAGGAGAATGTTGTCAGCCCTGATGCAGATATTCAGTAGGCTGCTACACACGTAGCTGCAAGAAGATAACGTCTCCTTACAGATGCTTGGTGTCTGATTAGTTTGGACTTGACTTTTGGGACCTAACATTGAAGGTGCTGGCATGATGTGAAACAAGCTGCTTGCTCTCTACCTGCGTACAGCTTAGCAGCAGAGTTGCTTTATGCTCAGTATGTGACTGTTAGAGAGTTTTATTGCTACCTACATCTCTGAGTTAATCTGGCTTTTAAAGGATGGCAGAAAATCTGAGCTTTGACTTTCCTTTGCAGTCCTGACAGGGGTGATAAATAACCCAAGACCTGCTGAGAAGATTCGCTGATTGATTTGAAATTTGAAATTCTCTTTTATTTCCAAGTCTCTTTCCTGGTGGTTGTCGTTGTGGCTCTCAGTGTTCAGCTCCGTGTGCTTGTCATCCTTTAACCAAACTTTCAGACGTCCCACAGGGTCCAGAGGGGCAACGTGCAGCTGTTTGGAGCTGGACACAGTTGCCTGTAGCTAATGAAATGATTTTCAGTGAAGGAAAATGTGTAGGCTATGTAGAGTTACGTGAAAATCCCCAGTAATCATACTGCTGGACCTGTGTTCAAGTCTTCAAGTAGAATTGATTGCAAGAATTTTACATTTTCCCTTTCCTCTTCTTCTAGGATGGACGGGGTCCACGTCCTATTCCTCTGCCAGGATACGAAGTCAGTTTTCCAGGTTCTGGTGAGAAGTTTGAAGTGAAGCATGTTTTTAAGCTCTGCCAGTCCCAGCAAACTATATATTTCAGTGCAGAAGATGAAGAGCTGCAGCTGAAATGGATGGAAATTCTCGCCAAAGCAGCCAAAGGGGAAACTGAAGATGTAGCTGAAGGGCTCAGCAACCCGTAGAGCAAGTTTCATTTAGTTTCTTTTGTACATGCTATAAACCATCACTTGAATTTTGGTATTCATGGCACTTTGAAATCTGTATGGCTTTATATTTTCATGTGTCTGCATAGGAAATTCAGTGGTTTCTCTCCTTTTATTGTACATTTCTCACGTACAGTAGTTATCTGGCATATGTTAATGGAAAGGTAGTTGTAGTTGTTGGTGGTGTTGATGCTGGTTAAAAAAAAAAAAGACAAGGAGAAAAGCATTAATTTTATCAAAGGTAATGGAAAACCATTGGTCTCTTGTTTTCCTAAATGTATATTTTCCAGTCCTTTTGATTGCTGTTCAGTGCAGGATGTGTATAGTCTGTGATTAGTTCTATAAATGCTGCCTCTTAAGTTAAATGTTGTAAAGGCTTGTGCTGGCCACTGACATTCCGTTCACTGTCCTCTCCCTCCTGGTAAAAGGTCTTTGTGAAGTGTGAGCAACGTACTGAATATTTTCTTTTGCTAAAACTGTGTCTCTGCTATTTTGAGATGACCTGTTCACAAGACAAATACTGTAGAAGGGACTTCTAAAAATGACTGCAAAACTGTGCAGGCAAGAACATTAAGAAGCCTCATTGATTTTAAGCATTTATAATATTGTTTTGTTTTCTTTTGAAACCAATACCTTCCTTACTTCTATTTGAACCCATTTTAATGTAAGTGAACAAATGTTTTATACTGCCAACTGGGATACGATCAATAAACAAGAACATTTTTAGTACACACAGTACAAAAAGGTGACTTTTTTATTGCTGTACTGGTTAATTTAAAAGTGCCCTAGGATTTATTTATATATTTTGTAAATAATGTTTCATAAGTATTTTAAGAATTTTTAAAAGATCTGAGCTAATTAACAGGCTTTAGTGCTTAGAATAAGACATATTTGTATGAACTGAATTTGTAATTTAATTTTCCTGTTCACTTGTATTTGTCTAATTTTCAAACTTAAGTGCTTATCTATTTAAATAAAAATTCATGCAGTTAACTCCTGAGCCAGATCTCCAAGGCACAGCAAGCTTTAGGTTGGCATTTAATGTAGGTTAAAAAGAGGGGGGGGGGAAAAAAAAAAAAAAGACTGTGTGTTCCTAGTGGTAGCAAGCATGTAGTTCTGATAAAAATGAAATAAAATCTGTCACAGTACTATAATTTTTAAATGGTTTGGTTTAACTTTTGTTTCCTCTTCAGCCTTCTGCATTTTGTGATATTGGTAGAAAGAAGGAGCTGCTCCATACAGCCAGAATTGGTTAGAATTGCTGAAAATTAGTGATCTCCAACAGTGAGTGTATTTCTTACCTACAGAGGAGGATTCAGTTGCGTGGGACTTTTTTCTCATGTTTTAAACAGATATAATCACTTATCTGAAGTCTGTGATGCTAAAAAGTTAGAAGTTATGTATTTAATTAGCTGCTGGTAAAGTATCAATGATTTGGATATTCCCTGTCCTCCCTACCTTCTCCTCTCCAATAAGTGTGAAAAAACTTCCTTGCAAGGTAATTTTTATGGTATAGGTTATGAAAAGGAATTCTTTCCAGTGTGTGTTATTCCTCCTCCCAGCCCCCCCCAGGCTCCTTGCCTAAATGTAATGATTTAGGGTGCTTGCTTTGTAAATTCACTGGGTTTGTAATCTTAGTGTATTTTTTTCTTTTGTCCATCCTCCTTGTTCTGCTCTTTCTTTGTTACCAAGAGAGAAATGGGAAAGAAGAATGGTAAAGCACAACAAAAGGAATAAATCACTCATTTTCTAGTTTTATCAACCAAAAGCAAACCTTGTTAGTGCACTTTTTTTTTTGAATTTTTTTCCATAGAATCCTCATTTCCTCATTTTCTTTTTTTTCTTTTTACAAGTAACTTTAAGTATGTCAAGGCACTCATCTAAGTACTGCCTGTACCTCAGATCACCTTCTGTCAAAGATGTTCTTTTTTAAAAAGTTGTAAAAATTATTATAGTCCGCTTGGAATGATACCACATCAGCAGGCATCTGTGCCATGGTTCCTGTGCAGTAGCTTTGTTTCATTTCCAGCTCATCTCTCCATTTGCAGAGGAAACAGCATGGCCCCTGCCTGGGGAATCTCCGCTGCATGGCTAAGCCCTGCACCCATCAAGAGCTTTTGTAGCCTAAAGCTGGTAACTTAAACCTTGTCTGGAGGGCTGATGCGAGTCCACTGCAGATCTCAGAGCTCTGCTCCTTTTTGATATAGCGTGAAAACACTCAGCCTCCAGTATAAATTGAAACAGGTAGTGGTGATAGAAGATGAGACCTCATGCCTTCAGCCACAATCAGCAGTGTGGCCTTAGTCCAAATCTGTGATGCTTACCCAGTCAGCTTTTTCCAAAGCCCATTTAAATTCCCAGTGAAGCTGACAGAATAGTCTCCATCAACTAGGAGTTGCATTGTATTCACGTACAATGAGATACCCCATTCTTTTTTGAGGCAGTGTAGCAGAAATGCTAAGTCATGGCCTGATGAGCACCTGGTGGGAAGGCAGGGCCAACCAGGGGAGCTCAGGTGTTATCAATGCAATGCACCTGAGTGACCAGAGGGGATGGAGCCAGGATTCCCCCCTTCCCAGAGCTCATGTAAGGGTTGGCAGTGGAGGTGGGGGTATCTCGCTGGAGATCCCTGGCTACCTGAGGCTTTCCAAAGGTAAGTAGTTTTTCTTCCTTCATTTTTGCATCCTCAGCTGCTGCGTTTCAGCTTGTCCTCATTTCCTACACATAGGATTGTGTCACCCTGCCACTACTGCTGTACTTTCCATCACAGGTGCTGTTCAGACTTTGGGTTGTTATTTCTTTTCTTGGGACACATGTGAGTTGTTCATACAAATGAGTTCAGTGATGTGAAGGTTGAGAACACGATGAATTTCAAAGCACGAGACATATCATGTAAGAATGCAAGGAACAATCCAGAGCTCCTTGAATCCTGGGTAACTTGACACATAAAGGAAACTGGGTTTTGTTGTGTTGTTTTTGTTTTTTTGTTTTTTGTTTGTTTGTTTGTTTTTAAATATATAAATGCAAAAGAAGACATAAGATTGCAATCTGGTTCACGTGATAATAAACAGGTATACCAAAACTGCAGTCAGCTCAGCCAGGCAGGAGTCCCTGAGCTCCCAAAGTCTGTTTCTCTCCCCATTTAGTTTTATAATTATGCTCTCAGATTGTAAGCCTCAGTTTGTCCAGGCTTGCAAACTGATGTGGCTCTGGGGGAGGCATCAGTAAATGTTTCCTCTAATCCAGTGCTCTTTCCTCATCACTTGTGTTTGGCTGCTGTCAGAGTGCTGGCTGTATGAATCTGTAGTCTGCTTCATTTTGGTCGTGCCTCTTTCTTCTCTGTGAGACCTGAATGTTTGGGCCTGTTGGATGAAGAGTTATAACTGAGAAATACACAACACTGGTTAGTGAGGATGAGGGGCTGATGGTGAGTCAGACAAGACAAAAGATCCTGCAAATACTGCGAATATGCTTAACTTAGTGAAATATCTCCATTGTTGTCTCCAGAGCAAGGTAAGGCATGTGTAAAAAAACATATGCAATACTGGGACTATGATAAGCAATGATTCCAGTAAACTTGCGGATCATACATAATACCTGTCTATAATGAGCTTATTTCTTGGTTTTAAACTGCTTTTTTTGTACCATCACTTCTGCCTGTAACCACTATTGCAGATCTCTTAGATGTGTACTTTTCCCACAAATAGTTGCATGTGCAAAAGAGGGGAAGCATTCTGTTTTAAGTATTGTATTTATAAAAGACAGATACAGTACCAAACCTCCCATCGCTTTCCCTAATCATTCTATGATTTCTTTTTCTTGAATTTACATTGTTTTTGGAAATACCACATTGGTAAGGAGAAGCCATCTGTATAAATGTTTTTTTTTTTTTTTTTTTTTTCATGAGCCCAAAGGTGTGTTTGGTGTATGTATCTCTGAGAGCCACACAAAATAGAAAGAAATGCTTCTTATTTCTAATACATTTTGTTTCTGCACTTGTCCTTCCAGTAAATGAATTGCATGACTAACATGGGCATATGTAACTGAGTAGTTGGGGGGCTGTAGCAGAATATATTGCCATGCTGTTCAAAATTATTTAAGAAAGAATAAAGCAATCTCTTGTGCAGAACACTGCATTTCCAGCACTTTGGCTGTTAATGGGAAAGAAACGTGTCAAGTGGTAAAGCTAAAAGTATTAGTTTATCCTGAAAAGAACACGACAGGCTCTGTTATTTTCAGTGATGTTCTGAAATGGAGTATCTTTCTTCATTTATTTGGTTTGAACAAAGACAATTGAGCTATTAGTTTAACAGGCAGTTACCAGGGCATAAAGTGAGCTGGGAGTCAGGGAGAAGAGAGAGAGAAATGTTTCCCTTTAGTAGATCTTAGGCCTGAGAAGTGCAACAACATTTTGCTTGTTCTTTTTCTTGAGGTAACACACGATTTTGGGTTTTCGTGCCTGTTTTGCATCCTGGCATAGTTTCCCAGAAGCAGCAGCCCAGCAATGCTGAAAATGTAGATCAAAGCTTGTGGTTAACCTACCTGACACCCCTGTTGATTGTCTTGGTCTTGCACGAGCAGCATGGAACATTGGCTGCTAAATATAAGCAGCTGCACATCCTGTAAACAAGCACCTTCCCTTTTTACACACCTACCGTTTCTCTTTTTCTGTTCTTAGGTCTATGTGGGGCATGGCAGGGTTTTCATTTGGCTTGCACTTTGTGTTTTCACTTGGCTGGGCACTCTGCAGGCCCAGGGAAGCTTGACAGAGTTGAGTGATTACCTTCTGCTGTAAAATGAAATAGTGATAAAATTGGCTTTTCAGAAAGCAGTTGCTGGCTGCCCACACAGATACTGTGTGATCTACGACCATGAGATTAGACTAAGGGAGGAATTCTGTTTGGAGCCTCTAAAATAGAGCTTTGGGAAGCTAAAACTAGCTTGCATAGATGACTTTCTCAAATACAGCCAAACAAACGTACATTTCTGCTAAGTGCACAATGTAAAAGAGTGGTGCCTGGACATGTCTTAGCAACGGGGTTCAATCTTCGAGTAACAAACCCTCACCTGGAATAAATGACTTTGATTTCACCCATACATTTGAATGATCTTAGGACCTGGCCTGCAGTGCTGAGTTATTGTTGACTGATAGTAGCTTTCAACAAAGTTTTCTCTCAGTACTTTTCCCCCTTCGCTGTCTGCGCTGCCCTGCCCTGCAGAAAGCTTATTTAAAGCCAATTTCAGCTCAGCATGTGCATACGGTGTGCGCTGAGCAATAGTGAGTCATGTTCAGCTTGATAAGGAAATGAATGAAAATCCCCACAATGGGAAGAGACTCTGTGTTCCCATGTCTAGACTATGCATGCTGTGTTGGAAAACTGTAATTTCCAAGTCCCCAAATTGTTTCAGTCAAGTGGGGCCTGTTTTACCTGCAAATGGCAAATAGTTCTCCTGTATTTCAGGGTGGTGCTCCTCTAAATGGAAGTTTTTCTTTTGCTATTCAGGTCAAAGTGATTTCATACATTTTATAGCTAGTGTATATAAACTTGAATAATCAGTTGTCCCAGTAACTCAGAATAGGAAAGAATCTGTCAAGTCTTTTACACTGTTACAAGTATCCATCCATGTGCTTGTAAGATCTTGGACCATAGTGCTCTGCAACTTGCACGACGATGCTGAACTGGGATGAGTGATGTTGTTCATTTCCAATACTGAAGAAGTTGCTTTCAGATTCCAAACTGAAGATGACAATGTTTAGAGTGAAACTGGTGACAACAAGTACCAGCTGAGTTCTGAATTGGTAAGAATAATTAAGTGCTGTGTGTTGGCCTAGGCATGCATTATAACTTTCATGCTTTGTATGGGGCGGCTCATTTTTGCTTTGATAAACAGCCCAGTATTAATTCAGAACATACTGAAGCTGTAAGGAAATGTTAGTTTTCAACACAGAAGGTTGCCTGTGGTGTTGGTGTTGGTGTAGTGGCTGGGTGCACTGAGCAAATATGATAAGATTGGGATGTTTCCGCAGACAGTTCTGGGTAGGTGAGTGATTCAGGAATTCCAGTGCCTTTGAGCTGTTCGTAAGGTGGTTGGTCCATTTAATTTTTCCACAAGGTTAATCGTACATTGAGGTTTTAGAAATCTTTTTTTTTTTTTTTTTAATTGCCATAAGTACCACTGAAACCACAGCAGGGGAAAAAAAAAAAAGGAATAAGGAACTGAATTAAAATAGGAAAACCTTTGCACTAAAATAAAGTGATGGGGAAATAAATTTGCTGTGTTGTATTAGGCTTAGAGCTACGTAATACCTCAGGGCTGGTATATCAATAGCTGGGAGCAACCTGTGCTGGTTCTGGTAGTAAAGCTGCGCACCTTCAGAGAAAATCTGCAGCCTGTGCCAGAAACACCCAGAGCTCAAATAATGACCAGCCCTGCACGTGTCCAATTCACTATGAAGGAGCTAGGTGTATTTCCAGCACTGAGCCTCTGGAGAGAGGGTATGGACCACGCACTTGTCAGTCCATGCGAGGAAATCCTTTTTGATAACAAGTTCTGAATCCCTCTGTTAGCCAGCATCAAGAAGTACCACATTCTGGGAGGTGGATGACAAAGAGTCTCCTTGAGGTCATGTTAGATGACGGGGTGACACGACTGATTTAATCAGCTATAACAGACATGTCTGTTCAAGTTTGTGTGACACAGCATGCTGTCTCTTTGTACTGTTGTTTATCAATATGAAGGGGGCTCACCAAATTCACAGAGGCAGAACTTAAAGCTAGGTCCTCTCCTACAAGTGATAGAGGTAGCAGGGGAGATGGTTGGGTGTTTTTTGCTTGAAAAGATGAATTCATCAAACATTATGTGTGTGTGTGTGTGTGTATGTATGTATATGTGTGTGTGTATGTGTGTGTGTGTATATGTATATATATATATATATATATATACACACACACACACACACACACTGTTTGGCTCCACATTGATGGAGCTTTTGTTTTCCCAGTTATACCTTAGGGCAGGAGGATGTGGGAGTCCAGAACAGGTAGCAGCACGTGGCTGCTGTCCCCAGATGTATGTTTTAGCATCATGTTAGGGAGTATATTGCAAACTGAGAAACCACAATGTGACTTCTGCTTCCTGCAGTCTGGTCATCATCCGCAATTACTAGAATCATGCGTGATTTTTAAAGAAGCAATCCCCAAGGGCTGGGAGAAACGTAATTAAACAATGTTCTGAGAGAAGCGGGGTGGAACTGGGTTAAATTAAATGGGGAAAAAAAAATAAAAAGATCCTGAGGACAAAGGCTTACTTTAAAAAGTGCATTTGAACTGTGAAGAAGCAGATTTGTCTCACACCTCGCAAAGTGAGGAGGGGAAGAGCAGCGTGCTGAGGGGAGGTGGGCAATTCCTTGCCTTCTTGCCAGGCTGGACCTGTGCAGGCTGTCAGTCCCAAAGCATCCTCATAGGAGGAGCCTCTTGTTGGCTGTTTTTGTTTGGGAGTGCTGAGGGGGCAGACGCCAATTAATGCAGTTAAATGTTAATTAGATGTGCAGGATCATTCAGAGAACAGTGGCAGTTTTTGAAGAATTTCCATTTTAGTGCCACTTCCTTCTTTGCCCTGTGCTTTGGATACACCTAACAGCCTCCTTGTTCAAGTTCATCCTTTTTCCTGCATCTCTGGAGCACCTTTCCTCCCTTTGGAATGTTACTTTAGCCTTACTTGTGTGTTTGGTTGACAGGAAAAATACCATTTGAAAGCATGAGCAGGGTGCATTTACTCTAAATTGAATTCCCATCTTCAGAAGCACACCACACTAAAGCACTCACTGTCTCACAAACTGGAGCTGTTTTGACAGGCGTCTGAAGTGCAGCAGGCGCACAAATCCACGCTCAAATGTGCTGAGACTGAGTGAAATGCAGGGAGGTGCAGCCTGCCTGCTTTTGTCAGTTTTGTACATGCAGGGCCAGTGCCTCAGGTGTGTTCCTCAGCTGATCCTGCAACCTGCTTGCTTCAGGTGCTTAGGGACTGGCTTCCAAGGGCTTGGTGCTCCTTGCCTTCCTCAAAAGCAGCCTCATATGT
Source organism: Meleagris gallopavo (assembly GCF_905368555.1). Taxonomy (NCBI): domain Eukaryota; kingdom Metazoa; phylum Chordata; class Aves; order Galliformes; family Phasianidae; genus Meleagris; species Meleagris gallopavo. The sequence goes on along the minus strand of NC_139417.1, from coordinate 6,522,994 downwards.
CACTGACTGGCGTTTCCCTACCTGCTTGTTCTTGTTCGCCCTTTGCTATCATTGCCCAAATAGGAGCCACGTGTGGTGATGGTGAGAGTTAAAGTCCTTCTAAATATAGAAAGAAGTTAAGAATTTGCCTTGCTGAGCTAAGAACTGATGTCCTCTCCGAGAAGGGCAGGATGCTCTGTGCTGGGCCTGGTGCTCCCCCAGGCACATCTGGGTTCCCTCAAAAATAAAATTGCAGTAGTCCAAGCAAATGCCAAAAAATGTGAGATTTGCTGACGAGACAAATCTGGAAACCAAGATGATGACAAAGTCCTCTAAAACACTCCGCGTTCTTTCTGTGCTACCAAGCAGGAAAGAAAACAGCATTCTAACAGCAAAACAGCAATGAAGATGCAATACCATCATACCACTCATGGGGCTGCTGGCTGAGATGCAGCCAGGTGCAGCACATTGGGGCTTTATTCAGCTGCCATAGGGGTGGCAGGAGCCCGGCCTGCTCCAGCTATTTCAGCATGGGCAGCTTCTAAGCATCTGGAGTCTTAAATTCAATGCCAGTTCCTTTCCTACATCTTGTGTGTCCACACCCACAAAATAATTGCTAGCAGATTGGTACGATCTTGCTAACGAGCTCATCCTGGAATAGCGTGCTGCTCTGCAGTGCCTGCTGAACAAAGTGCCTCAGCGAAGAGTACCTGTGGCCAAAAGCAGGATCTGTTTGCAGAGCTGGCAGCTCCTAACTGGCGCTAACTGGTGCTCCCCATCTCTGTACTGTTGTGTTCACAGCCCCTAATTACAATAACTGGAGAACTTCCACTGTATGCCTATAAATCTTCTATTATTCAGCAGTGCCATCCTTGAAAATGAGTAATTGCTGGAGTTTGGGTATTGTATTATGACACTGCTTTTATTTTTTCAAATTTATGGATTTATCCTACTTTGATCTAGTGAGAACCAACAACGTGTTGTTTGGATATTAATCACAGCCATCCTGCCACGCAAACCCTGACAGGCTGTTTAAGCTCAATCTCCTTTGTTTTTATGTTTCAATCACCAGCGTCTATAAAAATACACGATGGCCATGCCAGCTCTGCGCAGCGAAGCTGAAAGCAGCTGCCTATCCGTAGGCCAAACGTGTCAATTCTTGAAGCCTTCCGTCTGTGCCACTACAAAGCGTGCTGACACCTGAGAGCTCTGCCACCCAGGGGGGGCTCAGGGATGGCTCAGGGATGGCCCAGTGCCACCGCAGTGTGTGCCACAGATGTCCTGTGCCCTGCCCACCGCCCAGCCCTGCAGACAGGAGGAGTGGCTCAGCTCTTGGATGTTGCTTCCATACGAGCTCGGGACCAGAGCACAGCACTGCCAATAATCCCAGCAGTGATTCCTAGTGAATGTCAACAATCCTTAAGTTTAATTACCTCCGTTAGCACTTTCTGTAATGGCAGATTTAGCAGAGTTCTGCACGAGCATCAGACACACTGGAAAGGAAAACAAGAGCTGGCAGCGAGAACGCTAATAGCGACAATTAAAAAGCGTGAGGCTTTGTTTTGCATTACCCTTCCAAAAGAGTTTTCTGCATGCACTATACGTAATGAAACACTAATTCAGAATGCAATTTAGTTGGAATTTACTTTCAGCAGACTAGAATAAATGAGAGCTGCCTTTTCATAAACAGGGCTGGGATTCAGGCTGTATTGACTGAATTTGTAACATTCTTAGCGTTTGCAGAAAGAACGTCCTGATCCTCAGCTCCTTGGGCTTGGCAGTGCAGTGTCGTGGCCGGGCGTCCCTTTGTGCCCCGGGGCTCTCATAGGGAGCTTTCAGTTCACTGCTATACTGAAGTTGGAACAAGATCTGTAAAACCCTGCTGTAATCGCAAACCATCTGTATCCTTCCTGCGAGCGCTGCGAGCAGCGTGTTTAATAATCATTTTGATAGATCTAATTGCCTGTTACTAAGAAATGCATCAGTCTGATGCTGGTTTGATTCATGCAGAGCGTGGCGAGCTGTGCGGGCTGCTGGCAGCGATAACAGCCTGAACGCCGGGAGGAAACAGCCATGCCGAGCCCTGCGGTTCAGGTTCAAATAATGGGTTTGTTTTTTGAAATAGGGGGAAATGGAGGAATTTCCCTTGCTTGTGTTTTCACAGTTTGAAACCATGTCCTAGCTACTTAGAAATCAAGTGGTAAAATTCCTATCGACCTCTCTTTAGACCTATTTTTCCTTTGTCAAATATGACTTTTTTTTCCCCAGATTTACAGGGATATTTTATTATTTTTTTTTTTTAACGTATTCTTCATTGTGAGGTTTGTGCATTCAGGCTGAGCTGGAATTGGAGCTCCTCAGCCAATGTCTCTTCCAGGGTTCCCCTACACTCAGACTTCCTGACCGCAGTGCTGTGTGCTGCAGATTCACTCCACTATTAGGGACTGCATTTATTACCACTTCAAACAAAAATACATCAGTGAAAACTCAGGGATATTCTGTCTGCAGTGCCTGTATAGCAGCCCTTCTCTGATCTGCCCATGGTACACATCCCCTCCTGGTTATTTCTGGCACCAAGGTGTGTGCCACAGAGGTTCCTTTTGGACCATCAGCCTTCCTTGGTGTGTCATAGAGTCACAGAACCGTTTGAGTTGGAAGGGACCCATATAGGCCATCTGATCCCACTCCCCTGCAACGAACAGGGACACCCACAGCTCCATCAGGTGCTCAGAGCCCATCCAGCCTGACCTCGGGTGTCTCTGGGGCAGAGCATTCACCACCTCTGGGCAACCTGTGCCAGTGCATAACTGCCCTTAGTGTAAAGAACCTCTTCCTCATGTCCAATCTGAATCTCCTCTCCTTTAGTTTGAAACCACTTCCCCTTGTCCTATCGCACAGACCCCACTAAGGGTCTGTCCCCTTCCTTCTTACAGCCCCTTTAGGTACTGACAGGCCATTCTCAAGCCTCCCCAGAGCCTCCTCTTATCTGGGAAAAGATATGGCTGCTAAATGGGCTTTCGGGTGCTCAGTGAGGAGGAAAGATCTCCTTCCCACCTCCTCTCCTCTCCCAGGGACACGAGTTTATTGAACTGAACGGGCACAAGGGAGAGTGTATGGTCAAAAGGGAAGAAATTGCAGAGAGGTAAATGAAGAGTAGTTCACAGTTTTACGAAGATGCACTGTGCCATTTCCATTTTATAGCTGGCTCTAAGTAGTAAAACTGTGGGATTAAAGCAATTCTTCTCTTTAGGATAAACTTGAACTGAATGGATGCATTCATGTTTAGAATAAATACTAAACATTCATAACCCTGTAGCAAACTGTTTGACATGAGGTTTGGTTTTCCTTGTGTTATCATCTTTGCTGCTGTTAATAATGCCTGTTCTTATCTCTTCTCGAAGCCATGCTATTGAAATTGATCTGTACCACTGTGTGTATCTCATGTAGCATCAGACAAGACATGCAGAGCAGGTGGTGCCTCTTTCACTGGGGTTCTCCACAACCCACTCACACTGCCAGGTCCCTGTAAGAGCAGTGGTATCTCTCCAGCAAGCTGCGCCAAAGAAAGCAGATTCATTTCACCAGTTGTCACACGAGCTGACCAAGGTTGAGCACAGATCTGTGCTGCTTTGCTGATGAATTCTGTAATCATAAGCTAGAATAAAAAGCTTTTTTTGTTAGGTAGGTTTTTCAGTTATTTCAACTATTCAAAGCATTTTCCGGGAGGAAGTGTTCGATTATAAGATAACTTTTAAAATATATATATATTGTTTTTAGGCAACATTTCAGGAAACAAAAAAAAAAAATCACGTTGGTGATGGCACAAGGGCTGAAAGCTGGTGCAAGCAAGTTGTGCTTCCAACAGCAAAGCACCCCCAGAGGAAGGGTGTGTGTCAAAGTGCTGTTGTAGTAGAAACTATCTCAGTCTGCATCAGTTTCTTGTACTAAAAAACCTGCATGAGAAGCCCAGGGCACAGTGCTGCCTTCCTCTGAGGCTGTCACTGCAGGTCGCTGGGGACTTGTAATAAATCTACAGCAGCACTTGGCTTTGACTGGATAGAACTTAGCAGGGTCTGTGCTGATAGGACAAGGGGAAATGGCTCCAAACTAAAAGAGGGGAGATTTCAGATTGGATACAAGGAAGAAGTTGTTTACACTAAGAGTGGTTGCACAGGTTGCCCAGAAAGATGGTGGTGCCCCATCCCTGGAGACACCCGAGGTCAGGCTGGATGAGCTCTGAGCACCTGGTGGAGCTGTGGGTGTCCCTGTTCAGTGCAGAGGAGTGAGACCAGATGGCCTGTTAGGGTCCCTTCCAACTAAAATGATTCTGATTCTAAAGTGCATAGGGACCTTGGTCTCGTTCCCATTCCTCATCTTCTATCATCGCTAATACTGAAGTGGAGCTTCCAAAGCTGAAGATAGAGAAGTCACTGGCAGTGTTTGTCAAAAAGGCTGTAAGCTTAAGTCTTTCCTTTGTCCTAAAATCTGTTCTTCTGAGTACAGCTTGTTTCTGTGCAGAGGGGCTAGCGCAGGGATTAAGCACCACCTAAATCCTACTTATGCTTTCATATTAATGCATAAATAAGATTTATGCTGCTAATAGTCCATTTCTAGTTCTCTGTATGGAGCCAAATTTCTTATGTTGGCCATGATGAAAATGGAGAATTGTAGAATCACAGGATCATTAAGGTTGGAAAAGACTTTTAAGATCATCCAGTCCAACCATCCACCTACCACCAATATTGTCCACTAAACCACATCCCTCAGTGCCACATACACAAGTTTCTTGAGCACCTCCAGGGACAGTGGACATTCTGCCACCTCCCTGGGCAGCCCATTCCAGTGCCTGACCACACTTTTGGAGTTTTTCCTAGCATCCAACCTGAACCTCCCCAGGAGCAACTTGAGTCCATTCCCTCTCATCCTATTGCTGTGACCTGGCAGAAGATGCCAATGCCCACCTCACCACAGCCTCCTGTCAGGCAGTTGTAGAGGGCAAGAAGGTTTCCTCTCTTCTCCAGAATGAACAGTCCCAGCTCCCTCAGCTACTCCCCATAAGACTTGTGCTCCAGACCCCTCACAGCTTCACTGCCCTTCTCCAGGGCCTCAATGTGTTCCTTGTAGTGAGGGGCCCAAATCTGAACACAGCACTGAGGTACGGCCTCACCAGAGCTGAGTACAGGGGATGGTCACCTCCCTGTCCTGCTGTCTGCAGTGTTTCTGATACAAGCCAGGATGCCACTGGCCTACTTGTCCACCTGGACACACTGCTGGCTCATGTACAGCCAAGCATTGACCATTTCTGGTCCATTTCCTCTGTATGGTTTTCCAGCCATTTTGCCCCAAGCCTGTATCATCGCCTGGGGTTGTTGTGGCCAAAGTGCAGGACCCAGCACTTGCTCTTGCTGAGCTCCATCCCATTGGCTTCAGCACTGTGATCCAGCGTAGTGAATACCACCGGGTTGGCAGCAGCCAAGTCCAAACAGGGACTAAATTTAAGTGAAGTGGGGCTGAAAGATGTAACAGCTGCAGCATGGGGTACCCTGATGGCAGACAGCTCGGGCTGCAGATTGCAGCCTAAACCTGCAGCCTGGTGGACATGTGGCGTGGTGAGGAGCTGCCTCCATCTGCTCTACTTCAAAGGGATGAAGGGGATGGGCATTTTGGGTAGGTGAGGCCCTTCTTTGACTAGCCTCTTACCCAGGAGCCTCTGCCTATTTCTGAGTTGCCTACCATCCTTCTTCTGCACTTAACTGAACTGTTGTCTGTTGCTATTCTTTTTTTTTAACGGAGAATCACAGATTAAGAAGTTGGAACCAAAATGATTTTGTTGCACGAGGCATTCATTAACAAGTCAATTAGGTGTTCTTAATATCATCCCAGTGCAGTTTTCAGTATGAGTGCTTTTCTATTAATTTTCCTATCCTCCCAAAAATGTAGCATTATGCCAGCAGAGAGAAGGGTTGGCAAAGGCAAATCAAAAATGACAGAGCTGCCAAGTGCAAGGAAGAAAGGAAGCAACAAAGCAAGCAGGCATGGTGAGCACTCAGTTATTTATTCTCTTCCCTCGAAATGGGATGGACTTTGACAGGTGTCTAATGCAGGAGATAATGAGAGTGAGAAGTAGCATGCAGTAATGGCTGGGAAAGTCATCCTGGAATGAGCTGCCACCTGTATGAACTTGTTCACCCTTTCAGAGCTTTGCTGTGAGCGTGTGGGGCTTTCTGCTGAGGCTGAGCAACACGAGGCCCTGCCAGTTGAGTGAAGTTAGGAGCTTGGTATTAGCCCATGTGTGCATATCTTTCAGGCACCGCCCTTTGCTAAACGAACAAACTGATGATGTTGCACAGCATCTATTGCATCTGCATACACCAGTCTGATAAATCCATTGCATGAAGTGAAAAAGGCAAAAGGTTAAAGTTAAGATGGCTTAATATGATGATGTGTTGTAATAACCCATTTACAACCAGACTGGGGGACTGCAGCACTGTGACAAACACTGAGCATTCACCCTAAAACCATCTTTGTTTGTAGAACTGGGCAGCAGGCAGTTCCTGGGCTGTAGAAATAGATGGATTTAGACACAGCTCTGCTAAATTAGTTGAGGATCTGACCATGTACCTTAGTTTGATCTTTCAACATGAGATACTTTCTGCCTCCTCTCAAGCCCCAGCTGATCAGGGATTTACACTGTGACTTCAGCTGCCCTGATGCTCATAGAAGACCGGTGCTGCTGTTCCGTTTTGTGGCACTTTTTCCTTGCAGCAAAGCTTATCTCATAGAAAGTGGTAACTGATGTGCTAGTATCACATCATTACAACACGGGTGCTGCCTCCCCTGGCAGAGCTGACTGTCTCTCATCAGATTTCCCTTGTTCTTTGACTGCAAGTAGCTCTTTAGTTCATTTTCTCTCTCTTTAGTTAATTTTCCCCAATTTCCATCAGCACAGAGGCAGCCAGACACTATATTATTATTGCAATTACATCTGTATTTCTGCCTGAGGGATCATTTTTGTGTTGGATTTGTGGCATATTGACACTTCTTCCCTGATTTCCATAGTCAGTGCTAGGCGTGGTAAAATAATGTTTTACAATACATTTTTAATGGTGTAATCACACTGAAACAGCACACTGACACTTTCCTATTTTCTTAGAGATGTCTTCCTGTTGACATTTTGAAGGGATAAAACAAATCCAATGTGCCTCTCAGACAATGTGAAAGTGTCTGAAGCAGATGCTGGTATCACATGGGTTCAATCCTCTTCTTCATTACGCAGATCCAAATCCCCAGGACTCGCTTGACCCGGGGCTTTGCACGCCCGTGTGGGCTGGCTTTGGGATGCAAACGGCAGTCAGTGGTGGGCCTGGATGGGTCTGTCTGGAGGTGGAGTGGGTTCCACCAAGAGAACAGCTGTTTTTTGAAGTCAGGAGAGGTTACCTGACGTTAGAGTATGTTGTAGTTATATAAAACCGGGACCCATAGCAGTGAGTGTCAGGGCCGGAGTGTTGGCTCAATGGCAAATGCCACTGCCCTGTTCCTGCAGAGCAAAACACTTGGAAGCTTTTCTAGAAGCCATGAGGTATGGTGACCCCTGGAGCCCTTCATTCAGGCTAGGGGCAGCGTGCTGGGAGTGAAGTAGCAACATCAGTGTCTGAAGACAACATGGCACTGTCACATTCTTAGAGCTGGGTTGTTTTTATATGGATTATCTGCAGAAACTCAGGTCAGACACAAAATTTCAAAGTGTATTCGTTCAAAAGGACAAATAGCTGTTCTGTTCTCTAAAAATATAGAAATAATAATAACGAAATGGACATTTCTTGTCAGCTGGCGTCTGAATGATTAATGGAGTGATGGACCATAGTCCCTGATGTGACAGGATGACAGCTTTCCTAGATATGACTGTTATAAAAGTGCTCTGCAACCAAATTTTGGTGGAAGAGCAAGGCTGCTGGAGGTCATCTGCATTTGCTTTAGAAAAATAGTGTTGTTTAGAAAGATGTCTGTGTTTGTATGAAGAACTCCATTTGTAGAGGAGAATATCGCCCCGATACTACTTAGAATTCGTGGTGTTCTCATTTCTAATTCAAGGCAACACAAAAAATACTTTCAATTTCAGTAGCAAACATATGAAAATGGGCGTTAATGCATTTAAAGTGGCACTCAAACACACAGAAATTGGAATCCAGGACAACACACAGTGAATGACAGCGCAGGAACAGTGACACGTGTCACTGAAGGAGCTCGGCAGCAGGGGGATGTGACTGCCTCGGTTGAACCTTTAGCACTCTGGTTTGCACAGGGCAGGTCTGATGCTCTCAGTAAAATGCTGAGCAAGGGAGAGAAGAGATTCTTTTAATTGGAAAGTTAATGGCAGTGTGACCGTGTGAGAAGGATTCTCCAGGACTGTGTTTAGCACTGGGAGCATCCCCCTCCTCTTGTGTGCCATCATTGTAATGTCACGCCATGCAAACTCAGCTCAGGTCTGGTGATGCTGTGGTGTGTTTAACCAAAGAGCCATAAAATTTTGTTGTCTGTGAGCTCCGGTATTTATAACTGCACATGAAATAATCCTGTTTCTCTTCCCTCCAGCAGATCTATGAGATCTTGTTTTTTTTCCCTGAGATTTCCACCATCTTTCATTAGCAAATTTTGATAGGATCACAGAATGCCTTGGGCCAGCAGGGACCTAAAAGCCCACCCCGCCCTGCTGCCCCCCAACTCAGGCTGCTCAGGGCCCACCCATGGCCTCGGGCACCTCTAGGGATGGAGCACCCACAGCTCTGGGTAGCAGTGCCAGGGACTCACCCTTCCCTGAGTAAAGAGTTTCTTCCTTACATCTAACCTAAATTTCTTGTTTTCATCCCAAACCATTGAACTTTGCCTTTGGTGAGCTCACACACCATTCCGGGTCATTAGGATCAATACTGAAGAGTTCATTGCCCGGCGGCGGTCACCACAGGAATGCATGGGCACAGAGACAGGCGACAATCCCTGCTCAGAGGCTGCCAGCCTGCCTGCAGTCAATCCCTGCTAATCCCTCTGGAAGGAGGATTGGGATCCAGGAGCGCGGCTCACTGTAGGAGAGGGGTCACGGGGGAACCTCGCATGTTTTAACTTACGCACGTTGTCCTCGTGCCTTTAGTTATTTGTGCGGAGCTCAAATAGTCAATTCCATATTGGAAGAGGTGTTTACATTTGTAGCTCCTATTAATAAGAATTAGGCACTTCAGTAGAACAAGGATCCAAACACCTTTATGTATCTAAGCGAAAATTTGTCTTGTCTGCAGAGGGAAGACTTTGGAACTACAAAAAGTCAAACACCCTTTTCCCTGACCCCAGGCTACTATCCTGACCATTTCATCTCTGCTGTGGGTACTTCAGTGGCAAACTATTACAAGTGTGAGACATGGGCACGAGGACTTAGAACAAAGTGCTTTCAACTAAAATACATTTCTATCTCTTTAAAAATAAACCCCAGAACCACATCCTCTAGCAAATTACAAAAGTGCAAAGAAGGGATGACTCATTTTTTTGTCACTTGGTTTTTATGTAACCTGCAGCTCCAGGAAGCCTTGTGTACCAGTGTGGACTTCCCAGTGTGGACTTCCATGGAGTTCAGGAGCTCCTCCATTCTTTGTCCTGGCATATAAACCATAACACAACATGTGATTTCCAACTTCTTCAGTATACCAGAGCTCAAAGTGATGAAAAGTGAAATTTTAGACCCTGTACCAACTGCTGAGTGCTTCTGTGGGAGCCAGCAGAGGCATCTCCAGTGTGTCCTCAGAGCTCTCTGACTCAGTGGCATATTTGGTATGTGATATTCATGTTGTCCATTGCACTCATTTGCCCACAATAACTGAAATAATAGTTTCAGTCTGTGCCAAAAGTACTGCATTCTTACAAGGGAGAAAAAGAAAGGTCTAAAGAAAGAAACACAGATATGTGTATGGATAGAGCTGATGCACTAAAGGGTTTTTGGAAGGTTAGCAAGCTCCTGAGCACTGTGCTGCAATGCCTGATATAAATCAAGCCTGTGCCAGGCAGATGCAGCCATCTAGAAAAGAAGGGAGTTAAACTGTTTGGTGTCTGTTGGGAGGGAATGGAACCTGAATGGCTCTGCTTCTTATCTCAGCTCCCTTGAGCTCCCCGTGTGCAAGGAAGATGGGGATGTGTGAAATGGAAAATGGTTTTAAAATGCATTCTGAGGCATTCTGAGGTGGTTCTACTTTTTTGTGGGCCCTTTTCTGAATTCTCATGTTAAAAACAGAAATATAAATGTCAGCAACCCCAGGATGACATACTGGGTAATACAAATATATCAGGGCAACTTCTGTAGGCATGTTTGGGTCCCATTGTGTTACTGCACTGTGTGGGAACAAAGAGCCTTTGCCCAGAAGGGTTTGTATTCTTCATGGCAAGATAGCAAATTAGAAGGCAAATGGGGACAAAGGGAGGCAATTGGTCTTTGTCTCTTGCCATTTCCCCAATATTGTTGTGTTTTTAAGGACTAGAAGCTTGACAGCCAGACCTGCATCACAATACCAAGTGACCCTGCTTCTTGCAGCAATGAGGGAAGCTGCAAGAGCGTTAGGGTTAGGCAAGAGCGTGGGGCTGAGTCATGTGCATCAGGAAGAACGTTTCTCTTCTGTCCCTGATAAAAATCTGGAGTTTGAGGATGAGGCAAAGGGGAACGTAGATCAAATGTACATACATTCACACTGTGCCTACATAAACACTGGGATTTGTTTTGCTTTGTTTTTTAAGAAGGAAAGAAAAAGGAAAAAGGAGAAGATGAAGCTGGCTGGAGATGCTGGTGCTTAACTGAGCACTTGGGGCAGGCTGCATCCCACCTGAAAGCAGAGCGTAGCCGTGCTCTGTTCTGAGGGTGTGCTAAGCCTCCCCCGAGCACCTCTCCAATACTGCACGTTCAGTCAGCGGTTTCCAGGCCTCTCAGGACTTGGAGGCATTTCTGGCTCGAGGGGGTGATCCTGAAGGACTGAGCATCCCCTCGGGCCGGCTGAGTACAGGGAAGGCAGAGCCAGCCTGAAGGAGAGCAGAGGGGGTGGATCAGAGAAGATGATGACAGGACACTTTTATTTATAGACTGACTGAGGCAGTGAGAAGGAGCTGTCGGGGTGTGAAACGGGAGGGACGTCACACTCCCCCTCCCAGCCCTCTGTGCAGCTCAGGTAGGCAAGTGCCATGCCTTGCTTCTAAGTGCCATTTGTTCCTTGTTCCTGCTGCTCTTACGCTCTTTTTTTTTTTTTAATTCTCATTCTCCTCCTGCCTGCCAATTGTGTTTTATTGCAGCAATTTGGAAATGAGCTCCTTAATCCCTCACGTTGTTGAGAGAATGATGGCGACTTCACTTCCCCCTTTACAGAGAACAGGAGAAAAATGATTGCTGTGCTATAATGTGATGCTCGCTAAATAGAGGCCAGAGCCAGAGCCTGTCAGCTAGCATTTCTAGATCTGTGTCAGATGGGGAGACAGAAGCTTTCTTAGCTGTTTTGTTGCTTTCTGATAAGGTTGCTAATATCTAAAACTGATAAAATGCTCACAGAAAAAGCCATGGATAATGGCTGCTAAGGTTAGGCACTGTGCAGAGCAAGCAGGGCTTTACATAGAGGAAGCCTCTCCCTGCCCATGAACCTAAGGAAACCATTGGAAAATGTAAATAACCAGAGTTGCTGTGCTGCAGGTGTGCCAGCTGCTGGAGCAACGACTCATCCCGTTGTAAGGAAGGCAGGGGTTTTGTAAGAGACAGCAAAATGTCCTCGTTTACTCATTCTTTTTGCCTCCAATTCAGTCTACTGGCAATTGAAATTCCTGACCTGGAGCTATGGATAAGTTTCCAGCTAACTATGGCAGTAATATCAGGGGAGCAATGATGGATCTTATGAGCCTAATAGCAGCAAATAGAATGTTTAGGAAGGAATTTTGTCATCAGTGCCTTCATCCCGTGCAGCTGGCGATGTGCATGATGGTGCCCCTGGGGACGCTGCTCCCTTTGGGAGGCAGCACAATGCCAGCCTGTCTTTGCTGATTCCTTCCCTTTGTTCTACTGCTGGAGCACAGCAGCACCTTGGAGTATCCCCAGCCTCGTGGGCAGAATAGAGTTCCAGGGTGGCCTTTTGAAGCAGAGGTGAGGTGTGTGTCTGTTGCTGGCATTCTGGTTATGGGATGCTCTGGTTAATGGCACTATTTCTAGCAGCTTCGTGTGCGATCGTGGTACTGATTTCCCCCAGTGGGGCTCTGAACAAAGCAGCACTCAGAACAGGCATAGAAGCCAATATAAGTGTGTGCAGCTCCGGGTGGGAAGGTGTGTGCAGCAGCATGAGCCAGAAAGGAAATGAGTGGGAGGGAAGGGATCCTTGGAGGGCAACCCTGGGTGAGTGAAAGCACCTGGGGGTGCTGAACAGGCAGGCTGCAAGCAGAGGGGGAACCAGATGCAGGCATCAGTCTGTTTTGTTGTTTGTTCCAGCATTCGTTGCTGGGTGGTACCTATGGTTTGGGTTGGCTGCATTCTGGATTTTGAACACAGTGTTTGCCTGTCTGAAAGCAGGAGGACTGGAGATCTCTCTCCTGCAACCTCAAAGGGTCTCTGGCTCTGCAATGGCTTCCGCTCAACCACAGCGCTGTTTGGTGACACTGGGGTCAGAGTTACAGCAGAAGGAAGGGAAAGGATAAGTACAGCTGCTTCACTGATCTCTTGGGGGTGTTGGGTTTTGTTGCTAGTGTTAAATGTATGCCACAATAAGACAACTCAGTCCATTTTGCTTTAGAAACCTTTCTTGTACCTCGCTGGGGTTCACACATCAGAACTGTCTTTCTTTTGTATATGGGAGACTGAAATGCCAGGATGGAAACACCATTACTGACCATGCAAGCAAAGTTATCACATGGAGTTTCCTTTAAGCCCCATTTCTTTTAGTTCTTCAAGTAAGTACAGCAAACAAGTGCTGCGGGGCTGCAACGGTGTGCAGAATGCCTGCGGTGCTCTTTCCTCTGGTGAAAGCCTTGCAAACCTCCTGTTTTGCTCTTCCTGGTTACAGATGTGCTCCCTGCCAGCCCAGGGCTCTGGGGAAGTTGGCCTGAGTACACAAGCTCCCACAGAACACAGAACTTTATCTTTTTCTCCTTTGTTTTACTGTAGTGAATTAGTTAAAACCAAGAAAGCTCTTCTGGGAGAAATACTCGCTTTATGTTCTACTTGGCTTTAAAGTAAAATACAAAATCATCTTGTTCTCTTCCATTTAGTTTCTTGCAGATGTAGAACAGCCTCTTACAGGATATCTATGCTGGAGCTGGAGGGAATTTATTCTTACGCTGTTTAAAAACCAAGCAAGCACAAACTACCACCATATTTATGCACTTAATCTAGATGCCACACTCCTATTTGATGTTGCAATGTGAATTTGTATTTGTATGGAAGTGTGTGCATCTATCTCTCCAGAGAACTATTTTTTCTCTGTTTCAAATTGTATTTTGAGCACACAGGAGTAAATCTGTTACTCATATATAAGCTAAAATTACAAAAAGAATCTGCCTGTTACAGGTGGGATGGAGGTTGAACCTCGGAGAGGCACAGGTGACTGTGCTGAAAAATGGCATTTTGTAGCTGAGAATTTGCTCTATCAAACAGTGTTATCGAGCTCTTTGTATGTGTTTTGGTTCCCATGGCTGGCCCTGCACAGGCTCTGCTGGTCGGGGCTGAGCACGTGGAGGTGGTTGAACTTTGCTGCTGCTGCTGACAGAGCTCTCACCGTCGTTTTTCTGCAGGAAAGCAAAACCAACAACATGCAAATATTTCTTCAGGGGATGAATGCACAGCATTTTCTTCAATCACCTTTCCAATACAAAGAGGAGAGATGCCCTGCAACTCCTCTGCAGCTTTCTCATCTGGTGAGATGTTGCCTTCCCTGAATTTTTTACTTCATCCTATTCACCCTCTCCATTTTTCTGTTATGCTTTTCATTCAGTTTCCCAGCTTTTCTTTTCCTAAACAAGAAGGTGAATTTAAAAGAATGAAACACCACTAGACTCCATTGGGTCTAGAACTGTGATCAAATAATTCTGGATTTGTAGCAAGTTGGTTTTTTCTGCTTGTATTTTCTAACTTCAGAGGCAGCAATGCGTTCAGTACTTCTCCCAACTCCTTCAGATTAATGTTTAGTCCTTTCCAAGCAGCTAGGTTAAATATAAACTATTTTAGGGATGAAGAGAGATGAGGATCTCAGCCTGAGATCGTAATTCTTGCGATGAAGCCACTGTGCCAGTCAATGATTCTCCCTTCTAATGTGTGTTTACAGGGGGAAAGAAAGATGAACGTGCTACGTGGGCTGTACATGCTCTTTAAATGCAAGGTTTCATCATTTTGTCTGGATGGCCTGAAATGTGTCCAGGCCTTGGTGCTCGTAGGACATGATCACTTACTGCTCAGTCATGAGTAGTCTCCAAAGGTATGGCACAACTGCACTGCTTTTTCACTTAGGGTTAGATATTAAAGACAGCCAAAAATGAGGTGTTCCAGTAATCAGACAGCTGACTGTGCTGAGAAAACAGTCTTGCAATTATCATAGAGAAACGGAGTAAAAGCTATTTGTAATCGAATTTAAAATGACGTAAACCATTTCTATTAAAGATGAAAAATTGTAGATGGGAATGCTTCTCTCTTATTTTCTTATTTTCCTCTCCCTCATTTAAATAGTGGCCAAAAAGGCATCCTTTTTTTGGTGTCAGTTATGCCACAGAGACAGTTAACAAAGAGTAAGTGACATATTCTGAATTACAGTTTTCACTGGAAAGGCTTTTGTACCACCTCAAGAGCACAGTACATATTTAGAGTTTCACAAAGCTCACCTGTCTGGGGAAGCCCCACGAGCAGAAGCAGCATCAGCAGACTGCTGAACCAGTGCTATTCAACTTCAAGAAAATATTTTTATATTTGTTTGTGTACTTTGCTATTCAACCAGCCTCAGATGACACTGACCTCTATAGCAGCGGGCTTGTCCTGAACCTCAGTGTAGGAACTGAATGGGCAAACCATGTACAGTTTCACATATTTACTTCTCTTTTTCTCTGTCTTTGAGGCCAATTCTGGCTTTTTGACAACAACAGCATAAACCATTTCACAGTCTTGAGAGGTACTCAGTGTGGAAGAGCAGTTCCTTCTGGTCTGTCTGCATTTGAAGGGGGAAAATGCAGACAAGTACAGTTTTCATTTTAGTATTTGATTTGTTTGTGTATATATAAGTATATGTAAGTATATATAAGTATAGACACATGTAAGTTTTTATATACTTCATCCCAGTTGTTCATGCTGTCAGTGTTGAAGATCCTGTGGGTGTCCAATGTGATTGCAGTTGAGATTACTATACTAGAAATAGGTGAGTCCGAGGCTGCTCTGCTTGAAACTTGAAAATGTTTTCCTGGAGGCTGTGAGCTAGCTTCTCAAAAGACATTTTTTGTCTTATTCACATTTTAATATTTCATTCATGCCTGTGTTATGGCTTGCAGATGGTGTTATATTGCTTGATATTAGCACGCTCCCATTTGATTCTTGGGGTAGCAGGGATCAGTTTGGGCAGCTGTAACAAAAGGGCCAAAGAAACGTGCTGACCATGCATAAGGGATCTCATATGGCTGCTGCCCAATGAACTGCTTGAGTTTTCTCTTGATGAACAAGTCAGATCCATGCCGGCTGTGTCTCTACTCCACACTCTAGCTGAGAACTGAGAAACACTTAGGAATTCCTGAGGGTAAAGAACCTACTGTTTGCAAGAAGAACTTTAGCCCAATGTGAGCGTTTGTAAGGCCTGGAATGCCTGGAGTTTTCTAGATTTAGGCTAGGATTTCATGTAGGGTGACGGGGCTGCAGGACGCCTAGGAGGGTTCTGTGTGGCCAAGGCAATGCCCCTCCTTTATTTACGCCCAAGGAGTTGCTCCTACCTTCTGCTGTGCCTGCTGTCTACTTGAGAATGGGGCTGCTGGCGAGCTGGAGCCGAGGTCAGCAATTCAGAGTAAGCCAAAATAAGCAGTCCCAAGTGATGGGGCTTGGAGAATGAAATATTTTATGTGAACTGCACACCTGGCAGGCTTCTATCAGAAAGTTTGCTGCTCTTCTTGGCTTTTCTCATTAGAAAGAAGATATTTCTCAGTTGAATCAGGCTGACTTGAGACCATCTCATTTAATAGCCCTTGAGAATATAATATAATCCACAGGTAGTTATAACAAACAGCACACATCAGTAATAGAAGAGGTTATTGCTTTGAGCAAAATATTTAAGCTACGGCTCTTCTGCTCATGCTGCTATGTGGTAGGCTCTGACAAATGGTTATTACAGAGAGCCACCTCCATAAACGTGAAACTGCTTTGTACCCAGAGTAATAAACAGGGAGTGAGGGGATGGGTAAAACCACTCGACTCACTCCAGCCACCAGCATTCGTACAGCTTGCACTTCCACGAGTTGCTGGTGCTTCTCTTCACAACTTGTGTCGGAAATATATTTTCTTCATGGCTGTACTCATTAAAAATAAGCACCTGGGGTTTCGCAGAGCGCTGGGGTACAGGACTGAGTGGACCCACTGAGGTAAGGGCACTAATTACGGGAGGTAAGTCAGCAGGGCTTGAAGCGCTGCCAGATCACACAATGTGTTTTGGAGGGCTGTAACTCCAGGGGTTAGTTCGTGGTCAGAAAATAAAATTAGCATAAATATCCTAATAATTACTTGCCTTGTCTGTGGAATCAGATTGACAAGTCCTGTGGGGAGAAATAACTCCTTTAATGAGCCTTCGCAGAGGTGCTGAGTGCTGTGCTTGTTCTCGCTGGTATAAACGTGAGCTTTCGGGCACGCATTGTGTCTATCCTGGCTATTTTTGTTTGGGGAGAAAAAACAGGATGTAGAAGCGTGCGTTTATTTTCAGCGTTAGCAAAATAGGTGCATTCAGGAATACATTTCATACCTTTGCTTAGAACCCCCCATGGTGAAAAATGGTGTGCATGGGGAAGATGCCCAGGCTCCAATTCAATGGCAAACTGAAGCCAAGCTTTTGCTGACTTTAACATTTTTTCGCTGATACGTAATAGGAGCGAGCTTTGTCCATCTTCTTGGGGATAGTTTAAAAATTATTGCTCGAGCCTTGAGTTTATTTGTGAAGCTGCCCACGTTCCCCTCTTTGTGTGCTTTGAGAAAGGCCGTCTCGCTGCGCCGAGACGGTGATGCCCCTCTGTAAGAGCTGGCTGTGCAATGGCATCAATATCCTGTGGCTCCACAGAGCGGTGAGGTGCTGGAACAGGCTGCCCAGAGAAGCTGTGAATGCCCCATCCCTGGAGGTGTTCAAGGCATGTTGGATGGGGCCCTGGGCAGGCTGATCTAGTATTAGATATGGAGGTTGATGGCTTTGTATGCGGCAGGGTGGGTGGAGCTTGATGATCCCTCCTTCCCTTCCATCCCAAATCATTCTTTGATTCTATGACACTCTCCACGCCAGCTCCCACGATGGCAGCACAGCGGAGCAGGCCCTGGTGAGGGGGCTGGCAAGCAGAACCCCATGCTCTGATCTCAATATTGATCCCATAGTGTCACTGAGCAAGGCCAACCTGATGCTCCTGCCTGGTTTCGGTGGTCCACAAGGAGGGAAGGGGTCATCCTCTCCAAGAAACAAACCCTCTTCCCCTGACACAGAGAGTTCTGCTACACATCGATGATGCCAAGTGCTGAGAGATGTGTTTTTGCAAAAAGCCGCTTTTGTTTGAAATCTGCAGCCCCGATTTTCACAGCAGATCTACTTTCCTAGAGCTCTGGGTCTTAATCAGAGAGGAAAATCCCACTGCTTGCTCACATTTTTATTCCTCCGTATAATCCCTCTACTCAGTGCCACACAGCGTCTTTTCCTCTACAGCAGCTTCTGGTTTCTGGAACTGTTTTGACATTTGGATCTTAAATGCAAGAATAAAAAAATCTTGTCAGAGCCCTCTCAGCCTGAGAGGTGCCCCAATGAACACCGCACAGTTTAGACTCTTGAAGCCAGCAGCTCCCACTATGAATTCAGCTCCAAATCCGGAGTGAACACAAACAGTTCTCCTTAGAAGTGCCCATCTCCCAGAAGCTGGGATGCGAGAACCTGACATTAGCCCATTTCTTCTTAAACACGTTTTTCTTTTCTGAGTGAGCTGCTTGCTTTCTGTCTCCTCTTCCCCAGTTCCACCAAGAATTCTCTGTTTCCCATTACTCTATGTGTGTTTATTCCAATGCTGTTCCTCCTAGAACCATCTCCAGCACCTCAGATGCTGGTATTGGGGTGAAATGGGGAGGTGGAAGCTCAGCACTCTGCAGTGCACTCGTGCACATTGACAGCAGGGCTCAGGGCTGCTGAACCCCTGGTGCTTTTGCACTCTGCATATTCATAATGTGGGGATTTGCATGTTTTTACCATTTATTTTGTTTTCTGGTTCCTAGACTCTACACAAACAATGCAAATGGAGAAATGGAATTATCATTATTTGCTTTCTATTATAACTTTAAGAAACAGAGCTGGGAAAGAAAGTGTGGCATACACCAGATTACCACAGCATTGCCCAAATCCCAAACCAAACACAAATTTGTGAGGCTGTGTCTGCTAAACTGCGACTGCACTGATCAGCGCTGAACAACATTGCTGTATTCTTCCCATCCTAAACATCCCACCCTGAAAGCCCTGCTATGAAAACCCCGGTTGAAAATACCAACCAGCTATTCCCTATATCCTGGCCTGTTGGCTCCTTTACACATCTCCTGAGGATTTTTGAGACATTCTGCAAAGGTGTGGGGTCAGGAGGAAGCTGTTGGAGATGCGGTGCTCAGTGCTGCTCTGCTGCTGGAGGAGGAAGCAGCTCCTTTCAGCAGGGGCATGTGCTGATTCAGAAGCACCGTGGGGATGGGGACACTTCCTATAACCCAATGGATGATCTCATTGCCATTTCAAAGGGTCAAGTTTTTTTTTTCAGGAATCTAGCTGCTGAGCCCGAGGAGGACTTCCAGCTGTAACACCTGTGCATGTGTTATCTGATTAGATTAGCAGCCTGTAGCTGAGAGCTACTGTCCTTCTACGGAGTTGCTGCTTAACCCACGCCACAGAGTTCCTAGCGAGGTTTGTTGGCTCTGCAATGGGGGGCTGATGCACAGCTGGAATCAGGAGAGGTGCAGGAAGGAAAGAGAAGGTGGGCAGGCTGGCTGCAGGGGGGAGAGCTGGGGATCAGCCCATGGCTGCTGAAGGGCCTGCAGCTCAGCCATAGCCCTGTGCCCTTGGAGTGCCTTGAGCCAGCCCTAATAACTGGGATCAGAAGGAATACAGTGCCTTAGGGCAGCTTAACGAAATCCAGCAGCTAACAGCCCCTACACCAGCAGCATCCGGCTGGGGCTGCACGACTCCACTGCTGCTGACAGCCAAGTGAGGGGCGCAGTGTGGAAAACGGCACTTCTGTGTCAAAGCCATCTTCATTTTTGAGACACACTGCTTGTTTCCTTGTTTCCTTCCTTCTCTCTCCCCTTATCTCTTGTATTTGTTTCCACTATTTTGATCTTCACTAAATTCAAAGCATATTTGTGCTGGAGGGGTGGCTCTGAAAGTGAAATCACATCGCTGGTGTTCAGAGGCAGATGGCAGCACCTTACTTGGGGAAAATTCTCTTTTGTTACAGCCGGACTTAAGTCAGGACTGCAGAAATTGGGTCAGCATTACTGCCTACCCTCCCTGTTGCAATCAGCACTCAGAGCTCTGCTCGGGGCAGGCCCACACCCCATGCCTGTGGCACAGCTGTGTTCATTATTAGCATGGCAGGCATAGTGGTGATGGCCTAAGGGAAAAGCATCTCTGTGCTTCCCTGTTCTCTGTGCTCCTCTGACTGCACAGGCACCTCGCTTCACTGTGTACCTTGCATACCTTTGTGGCCAGCTGCTGGCATCAGCCTCTCAACCACCTCTGAGCACTGCTGAGCCCCAACCTCACTGCGTGCTGCTTGCTAACAAGTGGGCAATGGGAGCAGGATGTCACAGGTGGCTGCAGTGAGGGCAGTGAGCACAAGGTGCCCGTTTCGCGGAGCAGCTGCTATCTCACCCGGCCGCAGGCAGGAGGGCGATGCCTCCGGTGCTCCTTCAAGTCATCTATCTACCTCCCAAGTTTAGTTTCAGATCCTACTGCAAGAAGCCACAACTTTGAAGACCAAGCGCCACACGTACGTGATCACGCACACAGCTCCGCAGCGTAACAGCAGGACAAGCCGTAAGCAGGACGTGCCGAGCCCCCGGTAACCGGCAGAGGGATGCGGCTGTCAGCCCGGGGGGGGTCAACCCGCGGTTAGAAGCAGGGGCAGCGTTCCGGCAGCCGCCTCCCTCCGCCTCCTCCTCCTCCCGTTCCGAGCCTTGCGGGTACCGGCAGGGCGGGGCGAGGCGGGCTGGTGGCGGCTCCCGCGGGACTCCGACCCCCCCCGGCCCGGCCCGGCGGCGGAGGGCGGGCGAAGGCGGCGCGGGCTGCACCTGCCGGGCTGCGCGGCTGGGCTGGGCTGGGCTCGGCTCGGAGCGGTGCGGCGCGGCTGGGCTCGGCTCGGAGGAGCCATGCCGGCAGCCACTGCGCCGGGGCCGGACGAGCCGCGCACCGCTGCGCCCGGGCGGGACGGCGGCGGCGGCCCCCGCGGGTTCACAGGTACGGGCACGGCGGGGTGCGGGACCCCCAGCCAGGGTGGGGATGCGGAACTCTCAGAGCGCGGCGCAATCCTCCGCCGGGGCCGCGGGCGGAGAACCGGGGCATCACCGCGGGTGTCGGGCCGGGCGCTCGGCTGTCTGGGGGCGGGTGTCCCCGCTTCAGCCCCAGGCACAGGAACGCCCCGGCGGTCACCCCGGTCGCGGTCAGGGGGTACGGCTCGCGCTGGAGGCTGCGGTGCCCCAGATGGGCAGCACCGGGTGAATTCCGGAGAGTGGGAGTTCGCTCGCCCGGGTGCGGCGCGGGTGTGCAGGGGTCGGACGGCGTGAAAGCGAGCGATGCTCGGAGGGAAAGGTCCGGCACGTAGCGAGTGCTGCGCCGGGAGCCCGCGGAGCGAAGAGGCACGTTGACTGGGGAGAAAATGGAGATATCGGTGCTTTAATGAAATAGGGTGCTGCACCGAGGAGTAAAATGGGAAGTGAATCACCGGTTTTTTGCTTCCTCTTCACCCCCCGTCCCCTCTTCAATCCTCCGGTTTCGTTACTCAACTCGATCCTGTAGAGCCCAACAGCCTTTGTGAATCTCTTTGACCGGGGGCGATTAACGTGCTGGTAATGGGAGCTGATAGAGGGTCCGGCCGTAACGCCATGACCTCCGCACGGCGCGGGGTCTGAGGAGATGAGGGGGGAAGCGGCTGCGGGTTCACCGCACCCATCCGCGCTGCTGCGCGCGGTGCTCCGCGGCTCCCCGTGCCCCGCAGCGCTCCGGGAACGCGGAGCCGTCACCGCACTGCCCGACTGGTTGTGGTCTCATCTGTCTGCGCTCCTCATCGGCGCTGTCGATGAGCCGGGTTTTATTACGTCGACAGAAAGAAGCAAACATCTCCGGGCTGACGGCGTAGCAGCGCTTTGAGTCGCATCCGCTTAAATGTGCTTAACTGTGCATTTAATTTGAATTTAATAGAGCAGTTCATTTTGAAAATATGCAGCGGGCTCTGGGAAACATACTTGAGAGCTAACAACTTGAACGCGAGCTGCTCTAATTTCTGCTATTGTTACTAATTATTGAGCTTTTTGTCTGCTGTACGATCGTGTGTTGTTGCCTGCTCATGTCGATTGTGCCCTGCTGTGCCTGCAGTAAGGAGTACTGGGCAGGGCACGGTCCGTGTTGTGTTCAGCCCTCTGATCCCACATAATCTTGTCCTGTGCTGATCCGTGGCAGGGCTCCCAGAGATGTGGGATCCGTGACAAACAAATGGCAGCCAGACTGGAATCCCCTCAGTTAATGCCTTGGGTGTTTGCAAACCTGTCTGCGGGGTCAAACCGCATCACTGCATTCCTCACCTAGAAAACACGAGCATTTTAGTCTATGCTTTTGAAGTCAGAAGAAGAGAATATAGCATTGTGTTGCAGTGCTGTTCAGGAGACATTTCTCCCCTTAGTAAAGAAAAGGATTTTTGGGGCTTTGTGTGGAGAGGCTGAAAGGGAGAAACCTGTATCAGGGCAGGGATGGCTGTGCAGTGCTCTCCCAGCTGGGTCCAACCAGAACAACCAGCACTGCCCTCCCCAGGCCTGCCACACCAGTGGTGTGGGCCAGAGGATCCAGAGAGGTGCTGAATTAGAGTCAAAAGGGCTGCAAGGAGCGGGGCACAGATGTGCCTGCATGCAGGTCTGTAGCTGTGGGGCCAGTGGGCTGGCTAGCAGCGGGTCAGCAGTCCTTCTGCAGGTGCTCCTACTGCACTGCTGTGGAGATCTGCACACTTCCCAATTGGTTGCTGCACATGGCTGTGCTGCTGTTAAAGCTGAGTGCTTTAGATGGCTAAATTATAACTACTTGTATAGTTTTAAATTAAACTCTTGCTCAGGATGCTTAATTTGAAGTGTGACATGTTATTTATGCAGCAATATTTGCAGGAAAAGTGACCTCTAGGGAGAGCTGATGACAACGGCTGTGTATTTCATTTATCGTGTTCTTATCGGTGATCATTTTTCATTGCTGCTTTGATTGAGTAATATTTCCAGCCTGGAATGGCAGCATGCACAGATGCCCTCATGCACTCCTTCTGCAACGATGAACAGAAATGCTTCAAGGTTTCCATTTGAATTAGTCTATGAATGGGAAGGAAGTTAGGAGAAGTTCGTCGCAGCCTGATGCTTGACCACTCAGGGCTCCAACAGCCTTGTGCAGAATAGATGTGTGGTGACGGTGTGCCCGGCTCCTCCCACTCCTGCTGCCTCCCTCACTCTCACCTTGAGAGTACAGGGTACTGAGTGCAGGCCCAGCAGGGTGATTGCAGGCTCTGTCTGGAGAAACAGCAGAACTGCTCACGTAAGGGCTGACTGAGGCTTCCTGCCTGTCAGGAAGGGAGGGACAGCCCCGTGGCTGCGGAGCCGCAGTGAGCCCTGTGCTGGTTGTGTCACTGGGGCTGTGCTGGGCTCTAGGTGGGAGAGGAAAGTCGTGAAGGTGAGACTCTGACCCTCTGTTTTTCTAGAGTGGCACTTTGGTTTTTGCCGTGATTCTTCACTCATTACTCAGTGCGGTCCTGTAGCTCTTCTAAGGCTGCTCTGCCCCAAACTGGGACAGCACGTGCTTCTGTAAACACAGGTGTACCTGAGCAGGCACATCAGTGCAGCCACAGAGAAAGCCAATATAGGAAAGAAACATAAAACACGCTGGAAATATTTCTGTGCAGGACTGTGGCCTGGATGGGTCTCTTGCTGCTGAACTCTTGGCAGTTGTAGTTCAGTTTTGTCCCTCTGCCTTCCTGCACCAGGAAGGAGCAGTTGCAGTGCAGCTGGGCAGTGTGCTGCAGGAGGCTGTGAGCACTGCGTCCCGCTTGGCTCCTGGAAGAAATCACCTGGCAGGCAGCTCTGAGGGAAAGGCCCCGTCTCTGGGTTGGGACCGACCTAGGCTGCAGTTTGCTGGGGGAGATATCCCTGTGTACGTGCTCTGGGTGGCTGTTGTGGCCCTGGTGGTGTGCACCAGGCTGGGTGTGCCTTTGGTGTCCCTCGAGGTATCGGTTCTTTTGTTACAAGCAGTTTTTTTTTGCACTGAGTTTATCTCTGCCAGTGCAGCAACTGAAGACGCGTCACTGTGAGCTTCTGGTTGCTCTTCCAGGAAAGCAAAAGCAAAGCTGCTCTTCAGAGCCACAGGTGCTGCCTATGGTGGTGAGCTGGGTCCCAGCTCCTTCCTCTGGTCCCTAGCTCAGTTTTTAGACTGGGGAAGAAAATGTTCATCTCTAATTTCCATCCTTCAGAGCAGAAGGTGAGGTGACCTGGAGTGCACTGGCTTGTAATCTCCACTTCCTTTTTCTCCCACGAGATCAAAGTGAAACCTTCTATTAAGTAAGATACCAGAAGTGGCAGTCACAGATTTCCAGCTACACTTTAGCTCCTGTACTGCAGGATGCGAATCTCAGTGGCTGTGCATTTGCACCAAGCGTTGTTATTGCTTTGAGAGAATGATTTTTGTACTTGTCATGAAAACTCTAGAATGGTGCAAAATAGAGAAGAAGAGTTATGAGGTCGTCTACCACAGTCCTCCACAGCACAATATTGTTCCCTGTGGTATTCTCCAATACCTTGTCCAGGCTGCTTCTAAATTACCTAGATATAGAGATGAATTATGTCTAGGCTTACAACTTTCTGTGAGGGAATGAAATGAGCCGAATGTCTTGGACCCAGCACATGATATTTCACAAATCAGAAGTCAGCTTCGCACCATAAAGCCCAAACCACCCAAACTCAACCTGGACTGGTTGTGGGCAGGACTGAGGTGGGCCTGCTGCCCTGGTTGCTCCAGCAGAGCAGAGCTGGGGGCCCACGGGCTCCCATCAGAAATCAGCACGATGTACTCAGCCTATTGGTCAGTGCTGGTGGAGCTGGCACCGCAGCATTTTGCCTTCAATCAATTGACAGGGACAAGGCAGCGTGTGGGACAGTTGCTGGTTTGCACTTGGGCATCTTATTGTCATGCTGTCTTTCAAATGCTGTTGCAGATAAGCAGCTGTGCTACTGTGCAGAGCAGTTTGGACTGGTGCTGTGAGCCTGAAGAGCTACGGGAAGAGGATTTTGCGTTTGCAGGAAGCCTGCCTGTCTTGCTTTTTGTTTTGTCTTCAGATGACGGTGAGAAATGCAGAAGTTGCAGAATGAGCAAGTGCTCGCCAAAATAAATCAATGGGTGCCCGGTTTGATAGCGGTTTGCTGGCAGCAGAGCTGTATGCAGGTGCAGGGCCGGCCCAGCGCCCCGCTTCTCGCTGTGCGGGGGAAGAGGACAGGTTAACTGCTTGCCTTTCCTGTAGTGCAGCCGTAAGCGATTAACGGGCCACAGAAATGGAGCCCCTCCCCTACTGAGGGCAGGCTGAGAGCTGGGACTGTTGAGCGTGGAGGAGAGAAGGCTCCAGGGAGAACTGAGAGTGGCCTGTCAGTATCTAAGGGGGCTCTAAGAAAGAAGAGAAGAGACTCTTTAGTGGGGTCTGTGTAATAGGACAAGGGGAAGTGGTTTTGAACTAAAAGAGAGGAGATTTAGATCGGACATGAGGAAGAAGTTCTTTACGCTAAGAGTGATGAGGCTCTGTCACAAGCTGCCCAGAGAGGTGGTAGTGCCCCATCCCAGGGATACCCAAGGTGAGGCTGGATGGGGCTCTGAGCACCTGATGGAGCTGTGGGCATCCCTGTTTGTTGCAGGGGAGTGGGACCAGATGAACATTAAGAGTCCCTTCCAACTCAAATGATTCTGTGATTCTCAGGCAGTGCAGTTTTGTGCAAACAAGGAGGAGCTGCAGTGCACAGCCATCACTGTTAAAGCAGACAGAGCTAAGTTTTTCCCTCTTTGTAAATACAGGTATGGGCTGTCCCTGCCTGCTGTGCTGCTGGGATATGCAGCCTTCCCAGAGCTGCCAGCAGTGGATCTGGCTCAGACCACAGTGTCGCGGATGTGTGCTGTGCCAGCAGGGCTGCCCTTTGGTCTGTTTGCCTCAGCCAGTTGTCACTATGTGTGTAATCCACCTGCAATCATTTACTGCTTTAATCGACACCATAAACACAATGGAGTGGTTCCTTGTCCTTACGCTGCTGTCCCCATCCATCTTCATGTCATCTTCCACTCATTCCTAGGGCTGGGGAGGCTGTGAGCAGCTGTGCTGACTGTGAATCACTGAGCTGGGCACAGCCTGGCCAGGAGAGCCTGGCCTGGCAGCAGGGAGATGCGGGAGACCAGAAGACATGAAACCGTGCAGGAGGTTCTTAAATCTGACTGTTATTTTCTCAGTTCATGGATGATTTCTATCAGCGCAGTTAATCACATGCTATTGCTAACTCTTTCAGACCAGTGTCTAAAAAAATCAATTATTCACAGAAATTCCTGCTGACAGTTGTGAGTGTCGGGTCACAGTTCTCTGGTGTGCAGTTAGCAGCTTCAAACAACAAACTGAGAAAGGAACAGCAAAGGGGAGAAATGCAGGCTGCAAACCCAATGCTCAGGTGGGTTCCTGTAGCAAGGGGCTGGAAGCCATGGGAATGGGCAGAAGGTTTCCGTATTCTTTTCAACTAAGTGTTTTGTGCAAACACAGTTCTTAGGCCCAGTTGTTTAGGGCCAAGAGTGAACGCTTCTGTAAAAGGGAGAGAGCTTTTTTCATCTTCCCAAGCTCTCATTTTGGGGTGGGTTTTGCAGTTAGCTCAGAACCAGACTCCAGTGCCATCCAGCAGAGGTTGTCACTATGGGGCAGTTGTCATGTGGGAGTGAGCAGCTTCTTCATCTGCTCTTATCAGTGACAGTGCCAGCTGCTCCAGCAGATAGCCCACAGCTGCAGTGAGGTGTGCTCAATGTGTGGCTGCTCTTGGTAGTGAGTGGAGAGCATCCTGGAGCTGTGCCATGGCATGCCATGTGGATCCAGGGGGAGCTGGCAGCACTACACAGTGAGAGCAGCAGCCCTTGCCCTGCCCAGATGTATGGCAGGATTTGGATTTGTACCTGCTTGCTTGCAGGTTCAATATAAAATCGCTGAAGTTAGGTGTGTAAAACAAAAATTAAAAAAAAATCATCTCCTATAAAGGGAAAAAGCCAAATGGTTTTACAGGTTTTAGCACCTCCTTAGAGGTGCTAAACCATTGTGTAGGTGAAAAGCTATAAAGATGAAGCATTTTCTGACAGCAAGGTCTTGTCTTGAAGCCACTGGTAGGACTGGTGCTAGTGATGTATTTGTGTTAGAACTGGCTGGACGATGTGGTTTTGGCATTTTAAAGAGAACAAAAGCGAAAGGCTGATTCCACCAGAGCATCTGCTTTTAGTCAAAAGGTTCAGGTTGTCAGATTTCTACGAGAAAGTGCCTGGAGATGTCTCCAGACCTCAGAAATGCCTATCAGCAACATCGTCAATCAATCTATATATATATATGTGTGTGTGTGTGTGTGTAAAAGTGCTCAGCTCTGACATTGTGGCATCATCAGTTTTTGTCCATAAAACCTTTTATAGGAATGGTTTGAGCTCTGCTTTCTTGCCTGAGGTGGGCACACCATTTGCTGTGTTCACCCATTCTTTTTTGGCCTGTGGTTACTTGCTGGTAAAGAGAATGAAGCTGCTTGTAAATACTGGCAGGGCTGCTAGCGTTCATGGGCTCTTGGTTATCTCTGCAAGAAGGGAGGGTGCTGAGATAAGGAGAGCATGGTGAATGGTTTGCTGAAGATTGGAGGCTCCTAAAGCTTGCCTGCTTTCCCACCAATACCTGATCCATGTTAGTGAGGTCCTAACTACCCAGCTGGGTGCTCGGTATGTGGATTTCTGTAGAGTATCTGTTTATTCAGTTTATTTAGCTCCATCTGCCCCAGTACATCTTATACATTCGGGGTCTGAGCAAGTGCAGGTGAAAAGCTTAATTCAAATTATTCCTTATAATTTTATCCCCTGTTGGGTCTTTATTTTAGAAACTAAGGCACAAACTGTATGTTCTGCAAGTTGCATTGTTTATTTATCGCCTGCTTTGGGGTGACAAATTGAGGAGCCCATCAGTAGCTCCATCCACTGAACAGTCACAAAAGCAGCTATCAGGTCTTTTTTGTTTGCTAACAGTTCACGTTAAGGCACAGTTCTCGGGTGCTCCATAGTGGATGCTTAGTTGATTATTATTTTTTCCATTTTCATTCTTTTTAATATGGAAATAATGGTGAAGAGAGAGAGACATGAATTCTTCACATTTGCCTTGTGGACCCTTCCTGTTCAGTTACATTGTTAACTCTTCAGAAGTGCCATAACCCACTTTCTTAGTTCTGTTGGAAAACAGAGTAATAATGTACAGAAAACCCATCTGTTCTTGCTTCTTGCTTTACTGGGGCCTTCATCCAATACCTCATTTTCCATCAAGTGCTTTTTTCTCAATTAATCTTTCCCATAAGAAATATATTCAGTATTGTCCTTGTTGCTAGATCCCAGAGTAAAATCTACAGATGAGAATAACCTGACTTTGATGTAAATTGGCAAAAAAAAAATCAATCACAGAGATGGCAGTACAGCGACTGGAACAAATCCTCACTTAAGAGTAACATGAAAGACAGAAATAAGAACCATTTTACACCAATTCCAAATGTTATTTATGTTTGAAATGGGAGCGGATTGTGCGTGCTGTCAGCACACCCTAATCTAGCATCTCGGTGATGTGTGGCTTGGCTTTTGCATGGATTAAGGCTGCTCACAGCCCTGCAGACAGGGAGCATTTCAGAGCTGGGAAGCGCTTAGCGTTGACTCCTAAATCTCACTGCAGCTTGTTTGATGCGCCAAGGCAAAAAAGCCAGATGAAAAATGCTGGGAGGACAGAAGGGAATCAGCCCATCAGTCCCTTCTCCTGTCCCTGCTCCGACCCTTCAGGTCCTGTGGTCTGAATGGATCCCAGCTCTCCATAGCCCTGAATGGGCCACCAGAAGGGAAGCTCCCTCTGTGCTACCATGCTACACGGCTCTGCCATCATTGCTGTGTGTGTTGCAAGCAGTGTGTTGAAAAGTCAGTTGTACCTATGGAGCAGCCAGCAGGAAAGAATGAGGGAAAGCCATTAAGAGGAGCAAGCCTGAGTTTTGGGCTTGCATGTAATGGCAAATGGGCTCTTCTTATATATGCAATCCAATTAGAGTCTGTTGGCTACGAAATGGTTAACTTAATCTGTAATTACAGTTTGCTAACCAGCTCTTTAGCTGCTGGTACACAGTAACAGGGAATGCTGCCTGGTCCTCACCCCTGTTGGAGGTGTGTGGGCTATGGGAGCGTTCCCTTTCTTCCCTGTCTTCCTTCCTTGTCCCATGGCAAGCTCTTCCAAGAGCTCCTCTGTGAGCTTGCTGTGGATGTTTGACATTACGCCTGTGACTTTAGGAACAGTAATTTCAAATGCATGCTTTTCTAAGAAAATAGTCTTGCAGAAATAATATCATCAGCCTGCTGAGTTTCTTCGGGGTTTATAGAACCTAATGTTCTGTCTATTTCTGGCATCTGGCTATTACAGCATGTTTTAGTTGCATTAAGTAGTCAACAATAAGCAAAGCAAAAGCTTGAATTATACGTGTATGGAAATAATGAGGCGAAGTCACGGATGGCTCTATTTCTGCACAGACAGCAAGTGGCTATCTTAACAAAATGCTTTCAGATAGCTACTGCCGTATTTTAGATCATTTTGGCATATACTTATGCAATGTATTTGATTTCCATTTGCTGTGTTTTGCTGTATGGAGGGAGAAGGAGCACAGGCAGTGTGTAATGGGCAAGCGTTTTTCAGTTACTCTTTCATTTCTGTTTCCTTATCAGCAAAACATAAATCTGCAGCATGCTGTCAATGAAACCGTATGGTAACTCTTCCTGACGAATTGATTTTGCAATACAGATGACCCTGTGTCTGCATGGAAGGAGGCTTTTTGGATTATTTTGTCTTAATTTTCACATTACTCTTTAAGTTTCAGCACCTGGAAATCATATATTTGGATGTTTCTGAACTCAGTGGTTTGTGTGAATTAAGAATTTACAGAGCATGCTCAACTTTAGAGTTTTTACTTTGGAGGCAGTTATTTGTCATGTGAAATAATGTGTTTATTTGCTATAGCCAATGCCTTCCTGTCCTGTCAGACAGCAGCATCAGATTCCGATACTTTCTGAATGTCGACTATCCACTTAGTGTGAACTGAAGAAATGCATGGTATGAAGGATCTCTTTCTTTAAGAGAGTGTGCAGGTGTGCCCATAGGATTCTTAAGGTATTTGGCTCCTTATGCCCAAACTGGCCCATTGATGGCCTATGGTCTGCGATGACTGCAGCTGAAGCAGTACTTTGGGTGGTGGGCAGCATGGATAAGGTGCTTTGTGAGTCCCGTGCAATGAGTGAATGAACCAGCAGTTGTCTTCACAGCTTCTCTTAGAGCTCAAAATCAAGAAGTGATTTTCAGCCTTTGCTTTGTAGTGGTGAGTGAGTTTTCTTCTTGTGCTTAGAAGTGGCAGCCTGTATCTGAAAACATAAGCAGAGCACAACCTGGGACTGGCAAACAACCTATGAGTCATGGGAACTAGGTTTGGGAGACACATCAAATCTAGGAGGGAAGCCATGAAGCTAATCAAAACTAAACAGCACGTCATGGATGGGGATGTTTATTGTGAACTACTCACACATGGCTGATAGGCTCATGGTAATGCCTTGCTCAGTCCTCCCAGCTGTAAGTGCTGCCTGCCAAGCATCACTCTGTGGGGCTTGAGATGCAGCTGTTGCAAAAGTGAAATAAGTAGTATTTATGGCTCTTATTTGACATTACATTTCTGACTAGTGACAGTTACTGCAATCCAAGGCATAATATTTTCTAGATATTTAGAAAATAAATACAAATCGAGATGTAAACCTGGCCAGTGCAAGTGTCTGCAGTGTTGGTGTTTTACTTCAGTAGACAATGCAGCCTCCATGTCAGACCTCAGCTGAAAACAAAAATTCCTCCTTGTAGCAGATGTTGTCAAACAAGCGTGCCTGGAGAGCATTCAAAGGCTAGGTCCATGCAGAACATGGAGTACAAGGAATGGAATACAAGGAGTACAAACAGGAGGGTGGAAGCACACTGAAACAGTAGTTTTCAAGAAGTGGAAGGATAAAAGTAACCTGGCAGAAGAGTGGGTGCAATGAGTAACTGCAAGGACTTCATGGATCAATAATAGAAAGGGATGCTAGAGCTCACAAGAGAGATTCGAAAATGAATTATTAGAAGACTATTGCCAAAGAAAACTAGGGCAAATCT
This sequence comes from Meleagris gallopavo, assembly GCF_905368555.1. Taxonomy (NCBI): domain Eukaryota; kingdom Metazoa; phylum Chordata; class Aves; order Galliformes; family Phasianidae; genus Meleagris; species Meleagris gallopavo. Next base: position 6,492,085 of record NC_139417.1, on the reverse strand, counting down.
GATCCAGTGGTTTTAAATCTGAACTTGGATAAAATTCAGAAGCTTGTACTGGCAAAAATCCCATCTATGTGTTTCAATAAAAGCTCTTATTAAAATAATAATAATAATAATAAAAGCCTTTAATGTTTTGATGCTGGCCAAAGAAGAAATGGTATTGAAAAGCTTTAAGAAGAAGAAGAAACAGCGTTTCTTGTATGGCCACATGCAGATACGTGGAGTACAGTTGATGAACTTTTAGTTAAGGTTCTGTGTAAACACAAGCATAGAAGCTTTCAAAATTTTATCACTTATTGGATGTTGTCAAGAGGAGTCTCAGAATTACTGCCTCAGTTACATCTGTGCAGGGATGTCATCTGGGGATGACATAATGCTATTACAGCACAGGCCAAAGCAAGGAAATAACCACAGCTTAATGGGACTCTGGCAAAGGAAAGGCTGTTGCAGATCTCTGTAATGATCAAGTGAAGGAAGTATTTTTAAATAATAATGACGAAAGGTCACTGACATTCTGAGATTTTAATCATTCAACACATGCAATTATGGGCAAGGACAATGCAGGAAAGTGTAAAGAGTGCTGGCAACAGCCACGTAGTCAGAATGGCCAATGGTGGATTAAAGATTAAAAAAAAAAAAAAATTTGGAAGAAAACATCAAGAGATAAATTACCTATTCTTTGGATGTGTAATGATTCCAGGTAAACTGGCAAGTCTGCTGAAAGAGTCTAATGAGGACTGCTTAGGAGGCTGAGGAAACATAACAAATCAAACTTGGCTCTGAGATACTTTCTGCATCTCTTGCAGCTAGAAGCGTCACTGACGTGAGCTCTAAGTATGTGATCTGGTACCTAAAAGTAACCTTGGAAGTGTAAAATGCAATGATGTGGGTCTTTTGCAGCTTATGATGATGGCTTTTCAGAGCATCTTGGGTGTTTAAGGTGAAGAGAGAAGCTGGTAACACTCCAAAGTGAGGTAGGAAATGGTCCAGCTCACACATCAGTGTGTTCCAGCATCAGATGTTGAAAAGAAGGACAAGAAATAAGGGAAATGACACTCTAGGGAAGGTTTGCTCTTGTAAAGGCAAGTTGCTGCCATTGCAAGGGCCTGAAAGAAAAGGCAAAGCGAACAGTAATAACCTATATGGAATTAAGAAAGGCATGTTTTTAAAATGCAGCCCTCAGTGTGTATTTACTTAGATTAGACCAGTAATTGACACTGTGGTTTTATTTGGTGTTTTGCTGAGATTCCTCTGGTTTTGGTTTTCCAGGGATTGGGTTTTTTAAGAGTGTAGACTGAAGATGAGTCAGTAGTAAGCCCATCTCCTGCAGTTTGATCAGAGCAGCTTAGAGTTAATTAATGACTGGAGGGTTTTTTGGTATGAAAAATGAAATAGATTTGATATCAACATTGTAGCTCTGTCCAAGTGTTCTTGAGGAGACTATTAAAACTCTCAATTTCTTTCTGATTGTACATGTGGAAGGCATATTTTCCATCCTTTATTATTTTCTGTGCCATCTTGGTGTTTGCCACTCTGGCCTTGCAAGAGCAATCCCACTGCCTCTGAGCTGCCCCTGCCCCTGCTGAAGTCATCTGGAAATCAGCTGAGAGAAGGGAAGTTTGGTTTCTGATGCAGAAGCAGTGCTGCTATTAAGTAAGCGAGTGTTAAAACAAAGACAAAAAAAAAAAAAAAAAAAAAAAAAAAAAAAAAAAAGAGGGATATATAAAGCAATTCTCAGGTTCTGTCAGTGCACAGGTACAGGAATAGAAAAATGCAGTTGTTGTTGTTGTTATTGAAGTATAGTTGGATATTATGTGTTGCCTTAATGACTGACCATTAACATTTATGTTACAAATGAATGAAACAAGGAATATTGTGGCAACAAAACAAGGCTAGTGGCTGACAATATGTTGCTGAGAGGCTAATAACTCAAAGAACAGCTGTATGTACTGCAAAAAATAGGAAGAGAAAAGCCAAAAGAAAAAATGAAAAAAAGAAATGCATGGTGATACAGCAGTGTTAGTGAATGGAGATGAGGATGTGATGTCTCTATTTGGCCACTTTTCTCCTTTTCCTCTCCCTATGCAAAGGCTGTGGGAGTTGTCAGCTCAACTTACCAGGGATAGCAGAGGTGCAGTAATCTCTGAAAATGAGGAGATTCTCTAAGGTTGTGATAAGATGCTACCATATAGAACTGGGGTGCTGAAGGATGTGATCAGTCCATTAGGTCTTGGAAGGTTTGTGTGAGAGAGGATGTGTCATGAATGTTCTCTGAATGGAAAATGCCATCTTGATTACCTAATTAAACACAGAGCTCAACAATATGAGAATGGGTCCAATGAGACCATGCCACTCGTAGATCAAATTTTGTTTTGTTTGAGTTTGTCTGGTTTTATTTGTTTGTTTTTTAATGTTCATTGTGTAAAAGAAGCTGTGCAGCAATGTAAGTGAACCCCACTGCATGGGGCAGAGAGCAGAGGAGCTTCTGGCTGGCGTTACAGGGTCTGGCCATGGACTGGCACCTGGCAGAGCAAGCAACATTGCCCGTGCAGAGCTTTGTTCCTTGTTTTGGCCATTAACTTGGGCTGATTTAAAATATGATTATGGTCAACCAACCAAAGTGAACCTCCACTTTCTGCTCTCATATTGCATTGCCTCGTGTATTTGTTCTGCAGGGCAGTGCAGCCATGTGCCCCCTCCCCAGCTGGGCACCCTGCAGATCATTCATGGCAACGGCACAGCCGTCGGGACGGTCATCGCCTTCCAGTGTGCGGCCGAGCACCAGCTGGAGGGGCCGGGCGTCATCACCTGCATATGGAAGGGGAACAATACCCAGTGGACGGCAGAAGTGCCCTCCTGCAAGCGTAAGGCTCTTCCAGAACCATTCCCAGTCCCTCTGGGCTGCAGTGTAGTTATTTAGCTTCACGTATCTCCTACAACGTGAGGATTAATTCTAGACATCTGTGCAAGAAAAAAAGACAAATTCAATTTCCTTCAAAGTTGCCCCTGCTGACTGTAATTGCGCTCCATATGTGTTCTGACATCGTTAATTATTGTGACATAGAAAAGACTCCATCGGATTTCTGCCCGATCTTACATCACCGGATCCGGTAGTGTTGCACCCGAACAAACGTGGCTCAGGGTGTTCTGTTCTTTACAACTTATAGAGATGTGACCAACTAATCTGCAAATGTATTTACAGATCTCTAATCTGCTGGCATTCATTTCTGAAGATAACTTGCTGTAAAAGAAACATGGCAATATTTTTCAACAATATCAGGCTGTTGCCTGTGGGCAGCTGCATGGGAAAGTTACCATATTAACAAATAGCATTTGAATGGCAGCATCATTAACTACCTTTCATGCTGTGTTTCTTCTTATTTATTATAAAACAGTTAGTAATTTGACTGGAAGTAGACTCAAGCAAAAATCTACTGCATGGTATTCTGAGCTTTGTAGTATCTGAATTGGGGAGCTCAGTCTGTATCTCAGATTTGTATCATTTTAAATCACTGGTATTAGCTCTTCAGACTCTTATCAGTCCTTCTGAAATTCAGGTGTTCATATCTCCGGTTTAAGAGACTCCAGTAAAGAAAATAAATGACAGAAACCCTCCACTTTGTGTAGAGCTGAACCATTCCCTGTGCTGGTATTCGTGTTGAAGGAACTAGATGAGTTCTGAAGTGAGATATGGTTAGAGCTCACAACAAGGTGGCAGAGGTCTGAATTAGCTTTGCCTTGCCACATTCTCACTCCTCTTTTGTCTGGATAAATGCATTTCTGATGTCAGATCACTGTGAATACAGAGCCTTACAGATACCATCCCTTCCAACCCCAAACAGAGGAAGACCAGTTGGTCACTTCCTGGCATATGGGATATCAAAACATAGAGCCATCCTCAGTGTAAAAGGCTTCTTTAAACCCACATACCCTTCAGTATTTGTGTTTGCACTTTCCACTCCTTGTCTACTATTGATTAAAATGGTCTGGTAGCTCATCTGCATTTGATAGACCGACCAAGTTGTGCTTTTTAATTGCAGTGCTAAAGACATTTTGTTTAACTGCAGTGCTAAAATACTTATGAACAATTACTTATAAACAGGAATTTTTAATTAGCCAGTTTAAGATCTGTGTAGCTTTAGGTTGAAGCCAAGATACTTCAATATCGTAACACATGCTTAACACTAAGCTACTATTAGCATAAGTGTAAAGCAGGTAGGTTTCAGCATGGTTTAATGAAAATATGAGAGATAAATATGTTGACCTCAGAAATGTTCTCCTGTGTTTGCCTTGCTGCAGCCATATCGAAGTATGAGACTTTTGGATTTAAAGTCGCAGTGATTGCTTCCATCGTGAGCTGTGCCATCATTCTGCTGATGTCCATGGCTTTTTTAACCTGTTGTCTCATCAAGTGTGTGAAGAAAAGTGAAAGGAGGAGGACTGAAAGGTATGTCAAGAAAAGGCTTTTAGACAGACCTGGCATAAAATGTGTACACCATGTGCACTCCTGCTGCGATAGCACAGGGCTCCTTTCCAGGACTTGATGCTTAGAACACCGTGATGATGTTAACTACTTACAATCCTTCATTTGCAGAGTAGAACGTAGGCGTAGAAAGATATAAAATCAAAAGTATTTAGGTGCCTATTTTTTTTTTTTTAATATTGAGTGACTGAAGTGGACCTGGACAGATCTAGATCTACCCAGTATTATGGAGGGGCTGAACATACAAGTCTTGCTCTCTGGCCCAGTCTCTTTCTCCTTGAATTACTTAAGTTTGGCTGTATCTTCTCTTCTTCTCTCTCTTCCTTTTTATTCCTTTGCTCTCATCGAACTCCTCTGGGAAATCCAATCTACTCATGTCAAAACCATCAAAGCCTTCACCATCTGCAAAGTGTGCTTAGTGCTGTCCCACAGATGTGACAAATAAGAGCTGGAAAGAAAGACTTAGGATTTTGTCGTCTGGCTCGAAGCATGAGACAGTGGGCAGAATTACAAGCAGACAAGGGAAGAAGTAAAATTTACTCATCCAGTCCGTTATAAAAACTTATTGTGAAGGATGACTGAGTGACCAAATGTGTCTGAATGCTAAATTCAATCAGCTGTTGTTCATGAGAGCATCCACTCAAATTTACCTGCTGCAAAAAGTGTTCTATGTGCACCTGTGCTTCGTTTCCTTCTCTCTTTTCCCTTCGTCTCCCAGTGGGCTGGCTACTCCCAGCTGAAGCCAATGAGCTGCACTTCTTGTTGATTTTTAGTCACCTCTTGCTTCAGAGAAGCATTTGAAGTGAGGTGAGGGAGAGGACTCAAGTGAAGGTCTCTGTGCTCTGAGCTGTGTTTTATCCAGAGCTGGGTGGGAGCCAAACCTTCTCTTTGGGGGAAAATTCTGTAATTTCAAAATCTGACTGAAGCCAAAATATGGATTTTTTTCCCTCATTTCCCTTGAAAGGATTTTGCATGGCAAAGAAGCCTTTGGTGTCATTCATAGTATTAGGTTTTCACTCACAGCATGAAATAAATTTTGAAATGAAAAGGATGACTGGCATTTTCAGGATCGCTGCTTTTCTTTCTGATAAGACTATTCATATCAAAGTCCTTGTTATTCATTTATTTAAAATGAAGTTTTGTCAAAATTAGCCAGCCGCATGACTTTGATGTCTTGTTATTTTTCTCTTACCAGAGAAACAGACTTTTATACTGGGCATTTTTACTCAGTTTTGCCCTAGAACACCAAATGGTTCCCTTTGCTTCCCAGTGTACTGCTGCCCTCTGTCCTGTGGCAGTAGTCTTGCTGCAGCTGGGTCTCCAAGAGCTTGAGCAAGTGCACATAGAGGGAGCCTCTTCTGTTAGATCAGTTGATGTAGTGGGGAAATGAGGACCAACCTCTGGATGCACAAAGTGTTTCTTGATCCAAAGAAGAAATGTGGGTTTGGTAACACGAAGTGAGAGCACTTAGGAGGACGCTGGTTAAATAAATGTCTTTCAGGCCATCTCTGAAAGAAAAGGCAGTCTGCATCTGCAGAGCAGGGAGTGTGTCCTCATCTCCCCTTCAGCTTTGAAATCTGCCTGTCTGCTTTTTCTGGCTCTCTTAGTAGATTGCTAAAAAAGGTCACCTCTGCCTATAAGCCTGCTTGTAAGATTTCTGATGATCCAACAGGACGTGCCATCCTGTGCTTTATCCCTGCATTTGGGAGATGTCAGACAGAGGCATCCAAACACCCTCCCATAGCGTAGCCTACTCCCAGAGCTCTCCCCATGGCACAAGCATAGCATCCATTTTCTTTGGTAGAAGCAGGACTGCATCCTGAGAGGGTGGAGAAGTCATGGAAATGAGCATTGCCATTCCTCGCAATCTGATCTCATCCCAGCAGCCAATGTGATTGTTAGTGACTCTGCGAATGTTAGAACTCTTTTAAAAACAGGAAAAGCAATTGTGATTTTTTTTTGTTGCTGTTGTTTAACCCTAGAGCTGAAGAAAGCAGCATGAGAAGTGCCTTGGGCACATCCAGAAGGAAATTCTGAAGGCATCCAAACACATTCTTCTCTTTAAAAAGTCAATAAAATCATATAATCATTAAGGTTGGAAGAGACCTCATCTAGGTCATCTAGTCCAACCATCTACCTACCACCAATACTGCCCACTAAAGTGTGTCCCTTTGTACAACATCTAAATGTTTCTTGAACACCTCCAGGGATGGTGATTCCACCACATCCCTAGGCAGCCCGTTCCAGTGCCTGATCACTCTTTTTGGAAAATAAATGTTTCCTAATACCCAACCTGAACCTCCCCTGTTGAAACTTGAGGCCATTCCCTCTCATCCTATTGCTGTTATCTGGGAGAAGAGGTTGAGCCAGGCCTCACCACAGCCTCCCATCATGCAGCTGTAGAGAGCAGTGAGGTCACCCCGAGCTTTCTCTTCTCCAGACTGAACAATCTCAGCTCCCTCAGCTGCTTCCCATATGACACATGCCCCCAGACCCCTCACGGCTAGTGAGGTAATAGATGTGGATTTAGATTTAAACTCCAGTAAATCTGTGGTCAGATAAAAGCTCAGGTATGCAACTGTTCATCACAGTGCTGTTTTACTCTTTTTTACGCTTTATTCACAGAGACATGCAACTGTGGTATCAGCTCAGAACTGAAGAATTGGAGAACATGCACGCTGCTTACTTTGGTTATAAGGGAAGAAATAACAACAACAACAAGAAACTCAGGAATAATTCTGTATTTGATGATGTGACTAACATGGCATATGACAACCAAGGCTTCTACAGGTAAGGTTGTTAAAATATAGTGATTTTGAATGAGGTTGTTGAAGAAATTTTAGTATTTGCTAAAGAATATGCTTAGCAGACTGCCCTGAGGAGGTCAGGGTATGGCAGCAGCACTGACCTGGAGCAGGCAGGCTCACCTGCTGGGGCAGAACGTATGGTTTCCTTGAGCTTGCCTGTGCTGTGGGAGTTGTGTTGCCCAAAGGTGGCAGAGAAGAAAAGCTGAGCACTTGGTTACTCACAGCAGTGCTTGGTGAAGCCTGGTCTGCAGAGGAGGTTGCACCAGGTTAAGTGGAGAAAAGTTTTTAATTGGCTTTGTTAAGTGGATGCTAAACAGCAGCGGGTAAGTGGTTACACTGTGTGGTTGCGTGGTAGCAAGCTTGCCTAAGAGCCTTAGGAGAGGAGCTAACCAGGGTCAGCCCAGGGTGTTCCCATTCCTCTGTGCCTGGAGGGCTCTCCAGAGAAACATGGCAGTCAGTATGTGCAGGGCAGCACAGTGGGATCCTCAGCTGCAGCGTGCCACTGCCCCATAAATGCCACCATGGTGGGAACCCCGACCCTGTGGCTGCCCGGAGAAATGTCCATGCTGAAACAAGGTGTGCCCTGTGGTGTGAATGCATGTGGGGTGGGCAGAGGTGTTTTTATTGGTTCAAAATCACCTCTGAATGTGTCCAGATGTGTTGTCACCAGCAAAATAAATTTGTACCATCTGTACAAATACATGTCGTTGCGTCTTTGATAACCTCTGAGTGCTCCTTTGTCATTCTGTATGGTATATACAGCACAATCCTTGTTTGCTTTTAATTCACTGCTCCTTTGTAGAGCTTTTCTGAACAGCGGTACCTGTGATTTGTAGTGGTTACCTGCAGAAAACAGCTTTATGCAGATTGCAAACCTGCTTCCATGTCACAGTGCAGCTGGAAATTTTATTCCAACGGAGCACTTACATGAAAGTCTGATGGCTGTTTAATCAATTCTTAGCTTTGGGTGTTTTCAGAAAGAAGTATAAAGCTAATTAAATGAAATTTATAATCTCAACAGCTTTCACAAGTCTTAACGACGCAATTTTTAACTTTGGACAACTTCAGTCTTTCACAGTGTAAATGTTTTGAAAAAGTGTAATCTGCTTTTAAAATAACAGGAATAAATAAACACAGGGCTATCTACAGGGCATAGAGCTCTGCTGGAGTCTCAGCTCCTTCTGCTGCTTATCTGCACCACTCCACAGGGCAGAAGCTGCTGTGTTATGTTTACCGAATTCTGTACATCTTTTCTTAACTGAAACGAGCAGGGAATACACAATTCTTCTGGATAAGCAGCTTCTCTGGGGCCAGAAGTAAACAGTTTGATTATTTCTTTAGAAAACTGGAAGGTGTGCAGTTCCCCAGTGGGGAAATACAGAGGGCAGGAGGATAATGCCTGTGAGCTCTGTTTTTACTGCTTGAACGGAAGAGATGCTGTGTTGGGCACTGGGGCACATACCCACCTCCTGAAGCATGAGGCCACTGTCAGCCATGTCAGCTTGCTTTCCAGGATGCAGAGGTGATGTGATCCTGGCTAATGACCAGTGAGCAAAAATCAGCTGGAAGAACAGGCGTATCATGCTGTGCACACCAGAGAAAGGGTCTAGCTGTTTCTCTCATAAAGAACAGATGCTGTTTCTAATCGGACATAGTATCCAAGCTGTTACAGACCAAATAAAATGGTTTGGGGATTGCTCTAGGAGCAAGCATGGTCTGTTATCAGTTCTTACCACACTCCCTTTTGTCACCTGAATAAGATCTACTTAATAGGGTTAGTAAAAGCTATTCCCTTCTCCTGTTTATTTCTGTTAAGTGGATATATGCAGAGGATGAGGTGTGGAAATGATGCTAACCTGTCTTGTGCCAAGTCTCAGAGACAACAAGTTGTCTGTCAGCTCTGCACCCCTTGCAAGACCAAATGGTGCACGTCACAACTAGGTGAGGTCTCAGCATGCTGTGCTCTGGAGATGTCTTGGCTGATCTTTGTCCAGATGATAGCAGCCTTTCAGGCTGATCCAGATCTTGCCTACGTACATTGTCTACCAAACAGTTTGATTTGCTGCTTTGGGGAACAAAAGTGCTTTAGTAACAAATACAATGAAAAGCCAGTTCTTTCAGGCAGGTAAGACACAGGTTATATTTTGAAGAGTAACTCAGGAGCACAACGCTATCATCTGTTGAAGTGATGCCTTAGTTTGCTGATGAGATCATTTTGACTGTATTGAGGTACCTTAACAGAGATCCAAAATGCTGACATGAAATATCATTATAAATAATGCAGGATCTGGCTGTTGGACAGCTCAGGCTCCAGTGTGTTTTTCTGGTTCTGTCTGCCCTAAAACAAGGTTCTCATCCTCTTGTGTTTGAAGTGTGGAACAAATGTGATGAATATGTAGTCTCACTGGAAAACATTGAATTTTAATGACAACTGCTGTAACTATAATGAGCCCCATTCTGGCTTCTTAGGTACGTGAACAAATTGCTTTAAAATGCTGAGAAATATGTTTATGAATACCTGGGATCATTAATGGCTGTGTAGTCTCTGTTGATGCTGCTGCTTTGCTTGGGTGTAAGGAGCCATAAGGAGGTTAAAAATAGCAAATTTTAGCAGCTCATACATGCAGGAGCTGTAAGCCTATTTGCTCTTTTATAATATTGGAACAATTCACTAACACTGAGTAGGAACAGCAAGTTACAAGGCACAGGGTACTGGGAGGGATGTGCTTCCCCCAGAAGGTTGGAGCAGTGGCAGCAAGTTGCTACGTGAAACAGGACTGGAGATTAGCAGAAGGCTGATCCTCAGCTGCAGGAGATGAGAGCAACCCGTGGGCAGCCTGGCAGCCAGGGTGCAATGCCTGCAGCCTGGAAAGGATGCACTATTGCCTCCCTGATTTTGTGGCAGAATGAAACCAAGGATGTTAAATTCATCCATCCAAGGTGAAAGACCATCCTGAGAACAGCAGATAGCATCATGCTGCTTTGGATTAGATGGTCACCGTGAGTCTCATGAGGACATTAGCACTTAAAGTGCCATTCTAGGTTTAAAAGGTTTTTTGTTTGTTTGCTTTTTAAATGGGTAAGCTCCTGAGCAGAAAATTTGAGTAAACTGAAATAAATTTGAGTCTGTTGCCTTGGGGTACCTGCCTGGAGCCTGGGAAGTTGGGCAGCCTGAGCCAGCAGCCACCTCTTTTCCACGAGGCAGTGGTGCCTCTGTGACAAATCACTAACATGTGCACCAGCTCACAAAGCCAGCGTGAGGGCAGGCAGCAAACTGCTTTTGGCACACGAGGGCAGTAAAGGCAGAGATGGCTGTGCCAGTAGAACACTTACATACTGACATGCAGGAAAGGCGTGGAAGTAGTAGTGAGAAAAAACAGAGAGCTTGTTTCAATTCTCATCAGCTTCTGAATTACAATGAGAAATAGCCATGCTGAGGGAGGCCTTTGCTTGCTTTGGTTTTTCAGCACACACGCCTGTGTCCTGTGCAAAGACAGGCACTCCCTCAACTCAGAGATGTGCTGTTATTTTCCAAGGGAGAATGGACAGTCCAGTGTTTTCACACTAAGGGAGAGCTGAGTTCATGTGGAGATTGACTCCTTTTCAACATCTTTATCAAAGACATAGACAGTGGGACTAAGTGTACCCTCAGCTAGTTTTCTGACGACACCAAGCTGAGTGGTGCAGTTAACACAATAGAAGAAAAGGACACCATTCAGAGGGTCCTGGACATACTCAGAAAGTGCGCACACAGCAATTTGATGAGGTTTAACAAGGCCAAGTGCAGGGTGTTGCACTTGAGTTGAGGCAATTGCAGGCATTCTTACAGGCTAGGAGAGAGTAACTGAAGAGATGGACTTGGAAGCCCTGATGGACAAAAAGCTGCACATGAGCCAGCAGTGTTCTCTTGCAGCCCAGAAGACCAGCAGTAGCCTGGGCTACCTCAACAAAGGGGTGGCAGCAGGGAAAGGGAGGTGATTTTCCAATTCTACTTGGCCCTTATGAGGCCTCATGTGGAGTACTGTGTCCAGGCCTGGTGCCCCCAGCATGAGAAGGATGTGGAGCTGTTGGAGTGGGTCCAGAGCAGGGCCATTAAGATGATCAAGAAGCTGGAGTGGCTCTCCTTTGAAGAAAGGCTGAGGGAGTTGGACTTGTTGAGGTTGGAGAAGAAAAGGCTCTAGGGAGACAACATGGCAGCCTTCCAGTGCTTGAGGAGAGCTTACAAACAGAAGGGGACTGACTTATCACGTGGTCTGATAGTGATAGGACAAGGGGAATGGCTTTAAACTAAAAGAGAAGAGATTTAAGTTAGGTGTTAGGAAGAAATCTTTTACTCAGAGATGGTGAGGCCCTGGCACAGCTGCCCTGAACTGTGGGTGCCCCATCCCTGGAGGTGCTCAGGGCCAGGCTGGATGGGGCTCTGGTGGTGACAACCCTGCCCGTGGCTTTAAGGTATCCCTCTAACCTAAGACATTCTGTGATTCCATTATATGATTCCTTTTACTCCTCTGTCAGCTGAGAGGATAACCAGATAGAAACCAGCCTCACTCAAAAATACATGTAAAGATCAGCAAAAAAACGTAGTGATTTTTCCCCCCCGTTGTGAAAGCCTTTGGAAGAAGCTACGCATTCAACATTTGGACTGTTCTTGAGGTGAATTATTTTACACAGCTCTAGGCCAAGTTATAAAGCATTCTCTGTGAAGTAGCGATCTGACTGCGGGAGTGAGTCAAATGGAAAAGCCCACGTCTCGGTAGGCTTCAAGTCCTCCTTCACATATCCACTGCAGCTGGAGCATATTATCAAGGAGAAAAAAATCTCTTCTGCAGAGAAAGAGGCTAGTGTAATCTCCCACAGAAGATATTTTTAGCACCTGAATTTTTGTGCTGGAGCCCTTTTTGACTATAAGATGCATTACCAGCATGCCTGGCAAAGAGCAAGTAAGGGCAGTCCAACAGAAAAAATGTCCAAGTGAAAAGATTTCACAAAAAAAAAAGCCAGAGTGCTCTTAGGAGAGGCAGCTTGGCGTTTTGAGTCCACTCAAGAAGCTGTGTGCAGAGTCGGCAAAATTAGCTCATAGCTTTGGCCTCCACAGTGAAACAAAGTGTATTTTCTTTTTCTCTTTGATGTAGTGAGGCTGAAGTTTTCCACTACCTTTTATAAGGGGTTCCACCGGAGCTGCAAATCAAAACCTTGTGTTGCTCTGAACAGTGTCAGCATGTGCCCAGGCCCATGGAGGACGTGGCTATTGGCCAGAGGGGGAAAGACCCTTGGCCACGTTCCCACCTTTCCCTCTGTCCCATCGAGACACTTTCCCAGCTGCTTTCCCCCTCTAAACGCATTAGTAGAAGAAATTACAGAGCCTAAGGATCTGATGGCCTTTTGCTAGCAGCTTGCTGTGGTGCAAGTTTACTGCAGTGAGGGGCAGCGCTCATGCTGAGAGACAAAGTGCTGCAGGGCTGGATGGAAAACACAAATAGTAGTAGAAGACACCAGGACAGCCTGAGTGGCTGTCAGAACCGCCCCCCCCTCCCCCGTCCAACAAGCTGCAGAGTGAGGGTTGCATTAGAGGGAGAATTAAGGGAGCAAAACTTCTACAACAGAGGCTTCCTGCAAGACAGTCGGGGTCCCCAGTGTGTCTTCTGCACCTGGCGTGCCATGAAGGGCTGTGGGAGCTCATGCTGGTTCTGTGTTTTCATTAGATTTCTTTTCATGTTAAAAGTTGGACTGCTTGAGCCTGGCTGAAGATGCCGCTGTCCTACACACCCAGCTGGATCTCTGACTGCGCCTGAGCTCTGCATGCTGTGACCTGGCAGCAGGATGGCTGCACCAAGGGGCAGAGCTGAGCTCATTTCTCCCTCTGAGCTTCCATTTCTTCTGTCTGTGCCCACAGCTGGTGTGAGAATCCCACTGCCCAGGGATGCAGTCTGCGTGACATCCTTGTGTGTGGAGAGCAGCAGTGCTGCAGGAAGTAGTGCAGGGCTGACTCCACTGCAAGAAGCATCCGGTGAAGCAGCTGCAAACAGCACAGACTGTGTCTCATACAGCGTGCACAATCTATGCCATTCCCTGTGTGAGGGCTGTCTGGTTATGCAGCTCTTAGGAGGGGGGGAGCAGACTCTTGCACAGCCAAGGGGCCTTTACGTGCTTTTTGCATAGACAGCTGCACTCTGTGATGTCCCAACCTGAGCTTCTCTATTCATTTCCCCTTATCAGTTATCATGGTGCTTTGTGCTCCACCACCTCTCTGCCACTGAAGTCTCAGCACCTTCTGATGCACCTATTTCACAGAACTGCCAGGTGGGGGAAGTGGGCTGTGGTTTAGTCTTGGGGCCCTGTGTCAGTGGCAGGAGTTACAGGACACGTTTCCTGTTTACTTAATGTAAGAGAAATAAAAATGCAGTGAAAGAGAAAGCAGAACCAACCAACCAAAACCTTGCTCCTTTGTATCAGCAATTTGCACTTATCTTTCTCAAATGTCAAGTATTGTGCATCTAGATGGGATATTCAGCATGTGGCACTTCTGGATGCTCTCATGTTTCCAGCTAGGAATACAGGGAAGTCTTCTAACCTTCTGACTAGGATGGTTTGGAGTAGCCCAGTTGGAAACTAGCATTAAGAAGCCAAAAGGGGTCATATTTTCCCTGCTAACCTGGGCGCACCTCCTTAGGTTCTGTTCTGCTGTGCTGATCCCTCATTGAAAGCAGAGGTGGTTCAGATGCCTTTACACTTCCTGGCTGTAGTTCATGCCCCAAGTAGTTTTGTAACACAGCTTTCTAGTGAAAGACGAGATTTAATGTCCTCTACAAGACAGATGTATCTGCAGTGTCTGTACCAGAGCAGTTACTTGTAACAGTGCTTTCATTTTCTGCCCTTTCCCTGTGATCCTGTGCGTTCCTATATGAAGCACGCTTCCCACGAGCGCTCCTGCTGGTTTCCTGCAGCCAATGCAAGCAGCACACACAGGCTGCACCTCTTGAAACGCTGCTCATGTGCACAGGATAGGGCCAGGCTGTCCTGGATGCAAGTGCACAGACTGCTGCATTCCCCTCTAACCAAGCGAGGGCTTTCCTTCTGCACCGCTCACAGCACTCAAGTGCACCTAGTTGTATTCTCTAGTTAGCATTGCATTAAATTGAACGTGGAGACTCATTTTATTGAAAACAAAGAGATGACATCTGCTCCAACTCTACAGATCTTTCCAAGGACTGCACCAGCTTTTACAAACTCAATTATTTGCACCATTGCCACCTAATGCTTTTAATGCTGGAAGAAGCGAGCCCCTGTGTTACAGCACAAGCAGTTTGCAAAGTGCCCGATGTGCAAATAAAACAGATCGGAAGGTTCTGTATTCTCATTAGAGCAAGTAAAACTGAAGTAACTTTTCCCTTCATTCCTACAGATTCCAGGAGGAGTGGACTCGGGACATGGCAGCTTCGGGGCGCTGCAAAGCCGGTGAGCGGCTGCCCAAGCTCAGCAGCAGCAGCAGCAGCAGTGCACCTGGGAGAGCCACAGTGCCAGGACACAGCACTGCTCTGCACACCGCGAATTCAGTCCATGTGGTTCAGGTCTATGGACACACAGACAGATACAACAAACCCAGGTGTCAGATACCTGGCTAGCTGCTGGCTGAAGTGCACTTGCTTCTCTGGACCAAAATGAAGTGGATCGAAATAATGTGCCTTAAAGATAACGCAGGAAGTTAACTACTCATTTGAATCTGAAAGTTTTATATATTACAAAGTGATTATTTAACAGGAATACTTTGAGGTCTGATATAAATAAAATAAGGAATGTTGAGGCTGGCTGTCAGCAGCCATTCTCTGCAGTGCTCTGTGTGTTGTGGCCGTGGCAGAGCATCATGGCTTTCTTGTGTACCTCCCGAGAGGAACGGGAGCCGGTTTGTGTCTTTGCCTCATAGAAATTCACTGGTGATAATTACACTTTCATTACACCTTCCTTAACCCGTGTTTTTTGTAAACATTTCAGGAAGAAAAATCACCCATATTTTTACACAGCGGTATGATAGAATGACAATAAGATGTTTTTTAGTTAAAAGCCCCTCTCGTTCTGCATAAGGGAGGCCTTACTGCTTAATTGCACTGCTCTGTGTTTAGAGGCCATGGATGGAGTGGTGCAGCAGGGCACAGCCCCAGACCCCCAGCTGGTCCAGGAGCCCTGAGGAGCTGCTGCTGCTGCACCCAGGGAGTTTTCACACAGCAATGACACTGCAGCCTGGAGTAAGGCAAGAAGACAGCAGGTGTTTAGGTAAACCTGATTCCTCGATGAAAGTAAAAGTAGTAATGAGTTAGCAAAGCAGAATTTGAACCATCATTGCTGCAGCTTCAGGAAATTGTGAAGGACGAGGAAGGCTGGGGAAGGTGCAAAAGGGCTTTAATAAGGGGAGAGCTGAGAAGCACGAGAAGTGCCAGGGAAAAGGTGCTTCCGATAGCCACAAAGAGCACAGGATGCATGCTTGAAGTATCAGTTGGCACAGAAGGCCATGGGAAGCAGCAGTGCAGGTGGGTGCATTCAGTGCCTCCGTGCAGAGCACCAGCCACTGGCATTTGTTGAGGTGTCTAATCCAAGAGGCAGCACAGTTACAACAGGATAAGGAAACAACACCCATACTGTCTTTCATTAGATTTGTGGCTCCGTTCCCTCTGGGACTGTGCTCAGTTTATGACAGCTGCACCCCCTGGAGTTGGTTTTATTGCCCACATAAACATTATTTATTGTCAGGAGGAAAAGGAGTGCTGTGCAGGGAGATGAAAGCAGCTGAGAACCTAAAATAGAGGCTTAAGTACACATGTTTATTAAGTTAACCCTTAAATGCTTGGCAGCCAGTGATCTCAGGTTCAGGTTCCCATTTCTGCTCCAAAGGAAGTGCATTTCCATGTGCATTTTATGGAACAGCTGAAACACCCCAAACTGCACACACGAGCACAGTGCAGCCTCCTCCCTGCAGAGATGCTCAGAAATGAATTGTTGCACATTGTAGGATGATAGGATAATTCCTCGATGATAGGATAATTCCTTGCAGATGAAAAACCTGCCAGCTGTGTTTGTCAGAGCACTGCTCGTTTTCTTTCCCTGCCCTGGGCTTTAGGGCTGCTCTCCTGGAGCAGACAGCTCTGCTGGGGCGGCTGCACTGCTCTCCTACTCAGCTTTGGCTGTTTGCAGAAAACCAAGAGACAGTTTTTAAGATCTTATGCTAAGTACTGACGAGGGACTGGTTTTTAAGCCAGCTGACACGCTGTTTACTGTAGGAAAGCTTCTGATCCTGACATCCTTTTAAATGAAAATCCACTCTTTGGAACAAATGAAAGAGAATCCGTTTGCCATGCTGGGAAGGCACAGTGTCTATGCAGTGCTGGATGGAGCCCTGCACCCCGCTCCTGGCAGAGCCCCTCCTGTGGGGAGCCCTCATCTGGGGGTCACTGCACAGCACTGTGGGTCCTGTGAGCCCTGGCACAGCTGTCACTGCTTGTTTTCTTAAGGTGCATATGTAAGTTGGATGTGAAAATCAGAGCTTCCATATGAAAATATGTAGGCGTCCCACTTTCATGTTTGATGGGAGGAGTTTCAGACTGGAGGTGTCCAACAACAGAAACAATCACAAGTCCCTTTGGTTTCCTTGATGATGCTGACATGGCTGGGAGGAAGCCTGTCTCCTGCTGCTAGACTACCTGTCAGTGCCCGTATGGCCATGAGGTGTCTGCTGTGGCTGAGAAAAGGGAAGGATACGTTTGGAGCTGTGGAACAAGGAAGCATGGATGGACACCAGAGCGCTGCCAAGGAGTGAATGTTGCTTTTGTTGGGCTTTCCACGTGGGTATGGAAATGCCACCATTCAGCTGGGTACCCACTGTTTGGGGTCAGCCTGGGGGCTGGGACAGCTTGGAGTTGGGTTGGGGCGGGCAGGAGGTACAAACATCTTGGTCATCAGTGAGGCCTTGGAAGCACAGGAACTAGTGACTCTGCTAAATCTTAATGTCAGATGGAAATTGCTTGCTCAACTTTTTATTTTTTTATATCTACAATGTCACACAGCACAACTTTTTAACTTTAATTGAATCCTCTGCTTAAAAGGACCGAGCATAAAGCTCAGCAGCATGCCAGCTTCTGAGATTCCTCTGCACATCTCTGTGTGATACAAGGAACCTGGGCCTCTCCCTCCTTCAGTAACAGGGAGAGGTGACCTTTCTTACTTATATTTTAAGGACTGTTACCAAGAAGGCTGCTTTACAGAGGCAGTGTTGAAAGGCTCTCATGCAGTCACCCCACCATTATCCATGGCTAAGGGCCACAACCAGAATGCATCAGCTGATGGGAATGCTGCAGTTCCCAGCCCTCTCCAAGGCAGGATGTTTCAGAAGCGGTCTCCTTTTGTGCTAGCCAGTGCTAAAATGCACTGCAGTGGGGGAAACGTGAAACTCTTCTGGCAGAGCAGCAAGCAGGGAATGAAAGTTCATCTGACACAAGGCAGAGCTGAGCAGCTTGTTCCTGGGTCCCTGGCACTTCAGCACGTCTGTGCTCGGCTGTCTGTGTACTCAAGGTCACAGCCCCATGGCCGGGCTCATGGTGGTGTCCTCACAGGAGCTGCCCTGCAGCTGGGGGCTGTGCCCATCGCTCACAAACCCATGACTGCACAGCACCCTTCTGTCTTCCCTGGCCCAGAGTCAGGTGGAGCTCGGCAGGGTGGTTACTACAGTGTGGGCAGGGGCTGTGCTCTGTGCTCAGCATTCTGCTCCATCTCAGTTTAGCAGCTCTCTCAGCTGTTTATTTATTCACCTGTTTTAAGGGGAGGATACCCAAATGGCCTTATTTGCTTCCTGCCTTCAGAGAATTCAAAGACTCATCAGAGAATCGTTTGAGTTGGAAGGCACCCTTAAAGGCCATCTGGTCCCCTGCACTGAACAGGCACACCCACAGCTCCACCAGGTGCTCAGAGCTCATCCAGCCTGACCTCGGGTGTCTGCAGGGATGAAGCACCTCCACCTCTGTGGGTGACCTGTTCAATTCGGTGCTTTGGGGTTCTTAGGAGAAAAAAAAGAGAACGTAATGGGCTGAGCATTTTTCTCATATATAATTTGATTTCTATTTTAAAAGGGATCAGATATTGAGCTGTGTGATTTTAAAGACCTCTGAGAGGCCAACTGTTATCCTTTGTACAAGTAATGGAGCATCTTTGTAGGTTGTAAAACAAGCCTCCTGCAGCCAGTAGCCGGGCTGGGCAGGAAGCAAAGAGCTGAGACTTGCGGCGGAGCCAAAAAGGAAGAGAGAGAAAAAAAGAAGCCCAATCCAACCAGCCCGCAGGCGGCGGGGAGGCGGCTCGACTCGGCTCGGCTGCAGCTCCCCCCCCCGGCTTTTCCTTTCGCTTCGAGGCCGCCCTGACCTCGGCGCAAGGAGAGATCCGTTCCGCGCCGCCCATGGGCCATGCTCTACCGGAGCCGTGAGTGCGGAACCGGCGTGCCGACCCGACCCGGGGCTGCGGGGCTTCTGCTCGGGGGCTGCGGGGTGAAGCCGGGGGTTCTGGGGCTTCTGCTCGGGGCTTGGCGGAGGGAGCGCAGCGTGCAGTTGAAGCTTGTAAAGCGCGTCTCTTCGCGTTTCCTACGTTTGTACCGCCAGAGATCTATTCCCGTTCGGTCGTGGGAAAATAACAAGTCGGATTGCGATGTAACAATTAACGGATAAATAAGAAAACACTGCGTGCTGGGGCTGCCTCGGCAAGGGTAACGTTCAGCAAATAAAATAACTCCATAAATGAACAGATTGGGAAGAAGCAGGAGGAAACAGCCGCGGCTTTGGGATCAGCCGACAGGAAATGCACGGCTGCCCTCCGTGCGGGAGCAGCTCGGGGTGGGCTGCCCAGGAGCCGAGCTCCAGCCTCCCTGTGCTTTGGAAACGGTTGCTGCCTTCAGGTGCTCTGGGAACACGCGGGATCTGTGCCCAGAGCACAGGGGTTTGTGGAGCTGACTGTATCAGCCCATCGCTGCTGCTGGTCCTGAGGACGGGGCGCAGCCCTGTGCTGAGTGCCATGGGCACCATCCTTGGCTTGGAGCTGGATGGTGGCCTTTAAGAGCCCCTCTGACCAACACCATCCCACGGTGCGATGACCTCAGGAGGGGATGCAGTGGGCAGTGCTACCAGGACCCCAGCACAGTGCTGTGTGAGTGGGGCATGGCCACATTTCCCTCGGCACCTTGAGCCCAAGCCACACTGTGCAGGGGAGGCTCAGTGGCATACATGCCATGGGTGTGAGCAGGAGCTATATTTAACCACCAGTTCCCGTATCATCATCAGAGCTGGTGGGACAAAAATACCTCCAGTCAAGTGCATGCTGCAGCTCTCTTGGCAGCTCCACTTCACCCCGTGCTCAGTACTCGTGGGGAAAGCTTTGCTCTGTGCCACGCTGGGTGTTTCCAGTTTTGCCCTTGAGGTGCTGGTGGAGGTGCCAGGGGAGTGCTGTGAGTGGCTGTGTGACATGGCCGTGTGTCACCTTGTGTGCCGTCCCACTGCTGCAGTATATCAGTAGAGAGGTGAAATAGCCTTAAGAGTGTGATGAAAGGAGATATAAAGTGACAGTGCCACTTTCTATTGCCACAACAAGGTCAAGGTTCCTATGTGCTGTAATAATAGTGGTAAGTCAAAAATCTGCTTTCATGCTGCTCAGAAAATCTGACTTCCTGAAGGTAAATGGCATAAACTCTGGATGCTTGTACCCTATCCATTTTCTCAAGGACAGGCACCATAAACGTCACCATATTTTGCAATATTTAAAAATACTTCAGTGAGTTTTTTATTCCATATTCTTACGCTTTCTAAAGGTATGGAGGCTGCTTCCCTTTTAGGAAGGAGTTGTAGGATGCATAACATGGGGCTTGTTTGTTAGTGGAGGTACTCATGGCAAGATGGGCTGCAGGCACCCTCTGCTGCAGGCAGCTCCCAATACAGCGCTGGAGGTGACACTGATGGGATGCCTCAGGCTGGAGGGCAGGCAGTGACGGGTGATGCCTGGGGGTACTGCAGGACTCAGGATGCTCTGCCTTCATCAGAGCTGTCCCAGGCTCTGCTGCGGTGCTGGGAGGTGCTCACAGCTCATTTTGTACCTTTGCAATGTAAGGATGCAAGATTTTCCCATACATTACAAAAATATCAGATTTTTCAGTAAAAGAAAATAAGCTTGCAGTAATAAATAAGGTATCTCCTTATCGAAATTCGCAAAGCCAAGGTTCAGCCTTACTTCTCTGCAGAGTTTGTAGCCAGGAATGGCACATTGCCTCCATGAGTCAACGGGTAATTAAATGTTTATGGAATGTTGTGCTAATGAGAGCTTTAAAGCACACGGAGTTCCTGGGCTTCCTCGTGAAGAAGTTATATCCGGGATTTGAACAGTTAAACTATTTGTGGAAAAAGCAAATCGTGGCCGTGCTAATTCTGCAATTAATCGTTACGAACCTCGCAGCTGGGAGTGAATTCCTGCTCTCGGCTCTCACAAGGCGCTTAACGCCGGCTCAAGGTGTTTTTCGCAGCACTGAGCCCCCAGCACAGCGGCGGCCGCACGGGGGCGGTGGCGCGGGGCGGAGCGGGACGGGGCGGTGCTGCCCGGCCCCAGGGCGGCCCCGGAGCGCTCGGCAGCAGGAAGGGCGGCAGCCCCGGGCCGGGCCGGGCCGCTATGCTCGGTGAGTGCGGGGCCGGGGGGGCTGCGGGAGCATCGCTTCGGGGCCGCCGCTCGCGTCCTGATAGTCGCGTCCCGTCGCCTCCCGGCGCGGCGGTGCCGGGTGTTCTGCTGGCGGTGCCTGCGCGTCTCGTGTGTTTTTCGGAAGTTTATCTGTATTTTTTTTTCCCCGTCGTTGCGTGTCCCGGCTGAGCGCACGAGGCGCTCCGTTGGCGTGCAGCCGCTCACCTGTGCCATCGCGCGTTTCTCAACGCCGTCTTTTTGTAAACTCGGGATCCCCGCGCTGGGGCCACCCCTGCAGCTGCTGCAGCTTCGGGGCTGGCTTTCGTCCGTGAGTCACAGCCCGTGAGTCACCGGGCTGCGGGTGGCGTTCGGGAAGCGGCTGTGCTGCGTAACCTCAAGTCCTTGGCAAGTGCGCGGCGATGCCGGGCTGCTGTGAGCCTGGCGCTGGGACACGAAGGCTCCATCCCAACGGGACGTGTAAGCTTGTGCTGAGGCTCGCGGTCGCTGAATGGAAATAGGCGTGGGTTTGAACTTAAGCGTATTCATTTTTCCGCTGCAAGTGTGGAATTTGTAATGGATGTGGGCAGAAGAACCCACCTCGAGACAGCAGCTGTGTGCCAGATCCTACAGCTCAGCTGGTACACGGTGTTTGAGGGGAGTGTGCCACTGACACCGGGTCGCAGCCTTCTGCTCTTTAGGATCGAGCAGCTGCAAGGCACTGTGCTCTTGCTTACCAAAGGGCCCACTGGTTACCTCTCATATGGAGCACAGAGGAAAGTGTATAAAGAAGCACCACGTTCAACTCTCATGAGCCATTTAATGCTTTGCTTTTTTCTATTTTTAGAAGACACTCAGATAATGCTGAGTTACCGAGGTTGCTATCAAGGACTCTCACTGTCTGGTGACGAATGCACAGTTAGCAGCAGTTGGCCTGGAGGGAGCCTGGTGCCTCCCACCTCTCTGTACTTCCAGACCTGGGGAGCAGAGCCATCGCTCCTCTTGGGGAAGGGCTTTGGTTAACAGTGAAGTTTGATCATCTCAGGCAACTTCCGTGCAGCCAGATTTCCTCTTAAGTCCTCCTCACCCCTTTCTTGGGCTATTGAAGGGGGAAGGCCAACAACTAGATGAGTGTAAAAGCTAACATTTTGCTGAGATGCTTTACAGGGAGTCCGCAGGGATATATGCATTTTGTTGGTCACATGCCTTAAGGTTTTAATTATCAGCTCAGCTTCGTGACATTTATGAAAATCATTGAGTATTTCTGCAGGAAGTTGCTACCTGAGCTTGCATTGCCCAGCAGATGCCACTGGAGTTTCTAGAATTGATGAGCAAATTTATGAGTGGTGTGCGTGATGAACAAAGAGATGTATTGGGGTTTTGTTATGCTAAAATTTTATCTGCTTTATCTCATCTGTCTGCTTGGTAACTTGAAGGAGGCAGGCTTTTAAGAGATCAGCACCATAATAAAGATACAGTGATGTAAGAGGCAGTATCACAAGTCCTTATGCAAATATCAGTATGGTGGTGCACTAGGGATGTCCACCTGCCCAGCTTCTGGCTTCTTTAAGGTCCCCTGGGCCCAGGCTGGGGTTGGAGCAGGGAGCACCGTTCAGTGCCACAATAGAGCATGGAGTGCTGAGCGCAGGCCTACAAGTTTGAAATGCAGCTTGTTTGTTATTTAAACCTTGCTAAGTGTAGGTTTAAGGGTGCAATTTAAGGGTGACATGGCCATAGGGATGTGCGTTTTCTTATCTGAAAGGGCAGCAAAAGTAGGACGTGGAAGAGTGTACGTGAAGACAAAAATCCAGTGTGCTCTGTCCTGTTTGTTGTTCCTTATACAGAGAGCGATTTGGAGTCTTCTGAGGAAAGAATAAGCAAAAACAAAGCTACCAAGCAGTTCTTAACAGCTACTGTAACCTGATAGTTATGCTAGGGTGTCCCCAGCATTCATCTGATGTCTCTTGACAGAAAGCCAGCAAGGTGTGTCATAGAATGCCTTGGCTTTGCAGGGACCTTAAAGCCCATCCGGTTCCAACCCGTGCTGCGGGCTGGCTGCCCCCCACTGGTGCCTGCTCCTCCTGTGGGCTGTGCAGCTGGCTGTGGAGCTGCAGGCTGTGGCATCAGGCAGCTGACACTGCTGTGCACTGTGGCCGAGGCCCCAGTCTCATAGTTCTGTGCTCAGGCAAGCGCTGGCTGAAGGAGTGATGATCCTTGCAATGCTGGTATGGCTCCTGCTTAGAAACAAAGTTGTCATAGCATGAATTTTCCTTTCAGTAGCTGTCATGTCTTTGAGGCAGCTGCCCTGACCAGAGCCCAATGGTGTGGGGATACTTTGCTGCTGGTGGCACTGGTGGGGACAGGAGCTGGCTGGGGCAGGCAAGGCTGTGGAGCAGCACGTGGGAGTCTGAAATGCACGTGTGTGCTTTCTAGATATCCTTATCACCCCTGGGCAGGGTGCTGCATCCCAGCCATTAGCATCAGTGACAATTTGTGGTTTTGTTTTTTTTTTAAATTTAATTATTATTATTTTGTAATTTAGCAGCTGGTGCACTGGTTGGTGGTTCTGTGGCGTGTTCTCTCTTCCCTGGGGTATGTACCAGAAGCTTGAACACAGCCATTGCTCCTGTGGTTTAGCAAAGACTTCTCCAGTTAGAGGAGTGCTGGCAGGCTTCAGAAGAGGCAGGGGAGGAGCTGGAGATTGTTTTTGCTCTGGTGGTGCTGAGCTTGATCTCACTAGAGTGTTTTAAACGTTGTGCCCAGTCCCTCCTCCCAGAGTGAAGTAATGTGGGGAGGCAGTGGTACAGGTGTGTGAAGTGTCTTTGCAGGATGCAGAGAATGGAGCATCCTATGAGGCTGGGGAGCATCACACAGATGCTGGAGCCAGGCCTGAGGCGTGTCCTTGGATGGCACAGGTAGCACTGTCTGCAGGGGGCATTGACTCACTCTTTCGTTGTATGTTTTGGCTTAGATCGGAGGAAAGTGGGGACACCCAAAAAATCTCAGGCTTATGCAGTGTAATGCAATCTGCAGTGTGTGAGCGTGAGGGTTTCAGATGGCAGCAAAAAGCCCTTGATAAGACCAGTGCTGATTCAGTGAAGGTGTACAGATGTGCCATGAGGACATGCCGTGTTTCTGACTGCTCAGAAAAGAATGTCAGCTTAAATGTGATCTCCAGCTGGTCACAATTACCTTCACTGCTGTAGCTGCTGCTGATAGACTTCCACGTGCTGCCTGCATGGAATGAGGCAGCGATGGAGTGTGGGAAGCAGAGATGATACATCAGGGCTGCTGTTATTTTACAAACTAAGGTACATTCAATCTGTCGGAACCTTGTTGTTCTTTTGGTACTTGCTGTGGTTTGTTGACTGAATGTCAAGGTGTTTTTTGAAGTTAAATTTCTTTGCTAGCTTGTTAGACCTCGATTTAACACATGCTTTTTGTAAGGCTGCAGAAGGAACAGAGTTGTTTATGACATCCAGAGTTGCTGTGGATCATCCAAGTGATGCAGAGGAGGGAGGAGGTAGCGAGGGAGGTGCACCTCACTCCCCAGAATGTATTGGCATGGGCAGACAACTTGACAGGGCCTGATGCCCTATCAGTGTCTCCTGGTCCCCACCTCAGCCTGTAGTGCATCCAGATGAATGGGTTTGAAGAGATGTTTGATCTCAGCCCTGAGTCAGATAGTGTTGAACTTGCTGCAGCAAAAGGGAACTGCAGAGCGAATAGTGCAGTGTGTTTCTAACAGCATGCTGTGAGGCTGCCTTGAGAGCCAGCAGCAGAAAGACTAGGAATTAGAAACACATGGAAATGAGACGTGTCTGTATGCAAAGAGAGAATGGAACTGAAGTACTTTTGTGCTTGTGGAATTGCAGCTCTGTGCAGTATCAATGGCCACGTGCCTTTATTTGAGTGGGAGCAACTTTGATTCTAGAGAAGTTGTGACTTCACAGTGATCACAATGGCAGATTCTTGTAAACCCTTTCCTGTAAGTGCAGTTAGGGCTCCAAACATGCAGACAAAAGGGGGGTGTAACAAAATTAACAAACATGATATAGGATGGACAGGGGCTTTGCGTGTGCATCACGTGTTTGTTTTCTGGCTTTTTTTCCCCTTCATTCTTTTGTCTATCTTCTCTAAATCACAGGGCACAGAGAGCTGTTGATGGTCTATTCTGATAGCCAAAATACCATAAAATACCATAAAATACCATAAAATACCATAAAATACCATAAAATACCATAAAATACCATAAAATACCATAAAATACCATAAAATACCATAAAATACCATAAACCCTGTGTGTGCTTTAAGTATGGAGAAGGTACTGTATTCTTATTCTGTTCAGTTTGGATGGAGGGGTTTGTGCAGATCAGGTGTGATGTGTGTGCTTCCAGGGTTGGTGACCAGCAGAGCTGCTGGAGCACACTCATGCAAGTCAGGCATTTTAATGCTTATTTCAGGCATTGTAACAGATGGTTCTGTTTCTAAATCTAATGTGAGCATGGTAACCCACGGGACCTACCTGAACCTGTCTGCGTATTTAATTTCATAGTGGCACGACACTAATAGCTATAGGGAAAGCTATCAGCTAAGAGGTGAATTCCTACAAAATCCATTGCTATCAAATTGGAAACTGTGTCCAGAATGACAGCAAGTCTTGATTCATATATTTGCAGGTGTCCAGGTTAATTAAAAAAAAAAAAAAAGGTATTTTAGTGAGATGTGTATTTGAGCGTACTGTCATGGTAAAAAAAGTTTACTGCTTTTTGAATGCTTGTTCTCCCCTCTCCCAGGTGATGTGGAAGGGAAGTTTGCCGCCTTTGAACAGTTTCATGGCACTTTAGCAGAGATTTGTTCCTAATGTTCTGGTTTGTTTCAGTCTGTTGAGCTGTTTACACGGGGCAAATTGCTGATTTCTCCTGTTAGACAAAAGACATCACTAACTCTTGGTGGTTGGGTGACACTGGTGCCTGTTTCACCCTGTTGTGCCCAGCTTCCCTGCCTCCCATCCTGTACCACCAGCCCTGCTGTCATCAGGTCCTCAGCAGCAGGCGAAGACCAGCCCTGTGCCACGTACCAGTCACATATGGACCTGAAGCCAAATCTACGTCCTTTTGCCATTCTGTCTAAGAGAGAATGTTACTTTATGAAACACATTTCCATCAATTTTTTTTTAATAAAATCTTATTTTTAAACTCTGCAATCGAACTTTGTATTTATAAATGGTAGAAAACCTTCAGTGACTTAACTTTAGGACTGGATGGTTACTGTCAATGTATTTGAGGTATTCATCAGTACTTGACATCCAGGTAGTTCAGAAGCTTCTTCCTTTTGGAAGACAGAGATGCTCAGGTGACTGCCAGGAATTTGGGTACCTGTAATTTTGAATGCATGAATCTCTGAAGCACACGGCTGTGCTGCAGTTCAGCTTTCCAAAATTAGCTGCTGGTAATCACTGTGTTTTAGGTATTAAACCACTCTTAGGAAAATGAAATGTACGTGATTTAAAAATGGTTTGCTAAGTACTTACTGTGGTTTGTTCTTTGTGTTCTTCTATCTCTAGATCAGTCGTATTGTCACCGGCTGCAACACGACATGTATTTTCTTACAAGCAATAGCCGACTGAACGAGCAAGTGGTTGATAAAATTATTCTTCAGCTTAACAGAGTCTACCCCCAAATTCTTACCAATACAGAAGCTGAAAAGGTAACTTAATTAATTTTACTCCATCTCTGAATGTTCTGTTGTTTTTCTGCGAGCTGTCTAGTGACCCTTTAGCCCGCATAATTAAAAAAGCTCACAGTTTGCCACATCTCCTTGGGTGTTCTTTCTCATCTTTATTTGAACTGATATTAGCAGACCTTAAGGTAGTATTCAGCACTTTTGGGATTAGTAAAAGTGTCTTCACACAGTGTGCCTCTGTGTTAAGAAAATTGTATCCCTAACTTTTCAGGTAGAACCACCTCTTTTCTGTAGGTAGCAGCTCAAAGGATGGATTTGGTATGCACGTGCTGAGTTGCTGCTTCACCTCACTGATCCCTTTTCCCAGCTATAAGCGTGGGAGCTGAGAAATGGATGGAGTTAATAATGTAACTATATATGGAGGAAGGCCTCCTTTGCTCAAGAGCTTCAAAATAAATATGAAAAGCTTCAAAATAAATATGAAAACAATATATCTTTATTTTATTTCTACACTTAGCAGACATAAATGAACTGCTTTCCTATAGGTCCAGGAAAATTTCTGTCAACTCTCTTGAAAGTCTGAGAAGCTTACCATCCCCCTGTATCCATTTGACCTTGTGAGAATTTTGTCAGAGTAAGGCGTGTTGTATCAGGTACACTGTATTCCTGTCCCTCTAGAGAATGAATTGATCCTAACTAAATGTACTGCAAATGTTATCTGCTGCACTGGTATGAAATCTAATGCTTTGCTGAGAATGGTTTTGGTCACTTTCCAGATACTCTGGGATCAGTTTGATGTGGGTAGGGTGCACATTTTCATTTCTTTGTAAGGTCTTCTAGAATTCATCATATTTCAGACCATAGAAAAAAGAGCTTTCTTCTGCAGCTGCTTGCTGTGGTGCTTGAGTAATGAGAATTCATAAATGCTGCATTGGGTATGCAGCAGTGCTGGAAGCAATCAAATGTGTAGTCTTGGGATGATGAACACTCCAATATTGTGACTAATGTCATCAGCATAAAATACCTTTTTGGGTGATCACCACTAGGCAACTAAGGGAAAACCTGAAAACATTAAAATTCCGTAGGGTGTACGTTCATGTTTTCTGTTTGCTGTCAGAATCAAATTGTAGAGTGGCAAGTATTGAAATGAATGGGGAGAAACATCAAATGTGGAGTAGCTGTCACTTTACTGGGGAAAAATAAAAGAGGAAAGGCAGAGAAAATGTGCTTCCAGATGGAGCTCAGTGTATTGAAGTGTCCCATGCATTAGGTTCCCTTAATTTTCTGGCCCATTGTTTTTGGAAATATAAAATGGGCTCAATTCTCTGTCGTACTATAAAATAATGTGAAATTGTTCTCTAGCTGTTGTAATCTCTTTTCTGATGAGTGCTTTTCTCTTACAGTTCAGGAATCCAAAGGCATCACTCCATACCAGGCTCTCAGATCTGATAAAGCACCTTCAAAAGAGAGGAGAGAGACACTGTCAGGAATTCTACAGGGCCCTACAGATCAATGCTGAACAGCTGTATAATGACCTGCCAAGCAAGAAAATCTTGAGTAAGTTGATTTGTAAGTTGACTGAGTTGTCTATTTCCTCATCATTGAATTATGAAACCTCATTTCACTTGTTCTGTTCAGATTATTTAAATGATTATTTATTTATTCCCATATGTGGATTTGACTGCATAATTCTTGTTATTTGTTGGCTGGTGTAGGCTGCCCAAAATTCTTTGATAGCCTTGAAATATGAGTCTGTGCCTTTGAAACGGCTCAAGTTCTACATGTAAGATAGCAATACAGCTCATATAAAGGACAGTTCCTCTTTGTAATGGTTGGCCCCTCCTGGCGTTTTTATTTTCACTATGCTTATTCTGATTGGTAGCAAATCAGAACGTTATAGTAAAGTAACCTCATATCTGTTAATCGCAGAAACCCAATGGTTGGGAATCTTGCCTTTTCCTCAATACATAGATCATCCAGTTGTGTCTAGTTGAAGATGAAGCAACTACCTTGTTAAATCATGCTTCATTCGTAGGTCCTTGTGATGCTGAACAGTGACACCAAACTCTGTGACATTAAATACAGGACATATTTTGTGCAGCTCACGTGCCTGACTGATGTCCAAAAAATTGCCCTCCAAAAATATGTACATGTTAGGGTCTCAATGCTTTTGAGGTACATACATATATACAAGTTTGACTCTATGCTACAAAGGAGCTCATTTCTCTAAAGAAAAGTATCAAGCCTGACTTTCCTATCCGTTGGTTTTACTTTACCACTTAGTAATCTGGAGAAAAAGAACGCTGTTCCAAATGCATGGGAAGTATGTTCAGGCCTCCAGCACACGGAAATGACCTGAGCAGCTTGAGGAAAAGGTCTACGTTTAAGTTAATGAAGCTGCAAAGGGATTGTAGTATAAAAAGTCCTTATAAATGATCTAACAGCTCTAATGCTTCACTGGACAATTGATTTCTAGTTATTAGAAACTCAATTATGTGCCAAGGGGAAATTTTAGCGATGTGGGTCAAGCTTCAGTTAGATTCAAAGTGTTGCACCAAAAGTCAATAGATTTTAAAAACAAACAAGCAAAACAAAAGCTACTACCACCAACAAAAGCAAACAAAAAATTGTATCTCCTTTATTTCTAGACTGTGGCATATTAATTACAAAAAAAAAAAAAAGTAATGACTTTTTAATGTACAACATTGTCTAGCTTTGTTCAGCCTTTCGTGTTGAAAGAAAAGGTTTGTGTCTATCTAGCACAAATAGAAAACAGCTGGGAGACTACACCATTTCACTACCTGCACAGATAGGCTGCCAAATTGCCCCAGCTTTCCAAATTCCATACCCAAACCATCCTGAACAGGGAGACCTGTATGGATTCAGCCTCATGGCAGCTTTAAAGCATGCTTGTAATTTGCTGATCACCTTGCAGAAGTCATGCCCATAGGGGGAACAGGTTCTTCAATCAAATAGCTGTGAATCTATCATTTTCACCTCTGGGAGAGGTGTAGAGCCACAGGTTTTTCTACCAAACTGACTGAACGACAGTCTTTAGTAATTAACAACAACTAAGAATGTAATTTTAAGAGTATTTTGATGATTTAAGTTCTGTTAATATTCAGTACTTCTTAAGTTCTACAAGCCATTTCTGAAAATGAGATTTAACTTATCTGTAGATTTTAGCCAAGTCCTGCCTACATCCCATAGAGAAGTTAGCTGGGTGCTTGTAATAGCATAGCTGTGCCCAAGGCCATCTGTACACATAAAACCCTTGTTGGAGGCTGTGTGATGTTGAGACAGTGACCCTTCCCACTGCATTGTGCTCTTGTCACACCTGGACAGGCAGCAGAAAGGAAATTTGCACAGTGCTGTTAGCTGGAGCAGAAGGATGCTCAACTTTGCACCTTGGTGACTGATACAGGCTGGTTTAGCAATAGGGATCAGTATATTAGTTTAAAAAATAGGCTGATTGTGGTGTCCCCAAACCATTGGCTGCTATTGCATTATGCAAAGGGACTCCAGGGAATAGTCATTGCCAACCTGGGGAATTTGTTCTAAGGACACAGGTCCAATTGAGGCAAGCAGGCTTGTAAGCACCTGGAAGAAACATTTTGGAGACACTGATGATCTGTGGCCTGGACAAAGTAGATTACGTACCATAGATTACATGCAGCTGTGCATGTGAAAAGTATTTTCCACACAGGTGAACCTTTCAAAGATTTTGTTCTTATTTAAAAAACAAACAAAACCTTCAAAATTTTTTCAAGAACAAAGTTTCTTTGCCTCAAATACAATGTTGGAAGTGAGATGTTCAGCAATGTCTACGAGTTCCCACTAGAGGGTGGGGAAGGCACATGGCACAGACCCTGTCGCAGCTACTGAAGCCAAATAGGTTTTCCATGTGACTCAGAATGTTTTTATTTCTTTCCGAGCTGACGTGAACTAGAAGGATAAAGGATCTGCTCAATTCTGCCCAATGGTAGCTTGACAGGAGTGCAGAGCTGGAAGTGTGAGGAATTGTGTGCTAGGTTATCTGGAGAAGACAGCCCTCAAAGCACGCAGTCTGCGTGTTGACAGAGTACGTTGTGGGGGCTCTGCAGCGATTCTTTCTCCTTCAGTGGCTCCCAGGTGTGCAGCCAAGTGGTTGCAATGCTGCTGCTCTGCAGGAGGGCCATCTTGTCCTCCCCCCGCGGGATGGGAGACATGCAGAAATGGGAGGAGAATCAGACTGGGCCTGCTCCAGTGAAGCACAGATACTACTTGGATACTTTATTCCATAGCAGCTTCCTTAGTGTTCTCTCACCCATCCTGGCATGTCTATGGAGAGCCTAAATGTCTGTCCTGTCTCAAGCGCTTCCAAAGGCTGTTTTGTTATTCCTCTGTCTTACAAGTGCGGAGGATTAGCTTGGAGTACACCTTCATGGCAGGTCTCTAAGTGAAGGAAGAGACCTAGCAATACTGCTGCTGCCTTCTGAATTCTTGTGTTTCAACTAAATGGCTTTGTCGCTGTTAACTCTTGGAAAGCTTAAGGTCAACCTCCTTTTCTACTTGAGTTCTCAGAAAAACATCACCTAGAGGCAAAAATTACTTATGCCAAGTGTTAGTATGCAGTCCCTCCAGATTTCAAAAGAGACTGTATGTGTATTTAGCCGAGACCAGAATTTGGGTAAGTAATGTGTGCCAAGCAGTTTGTTCCAAGGGCTCCGTCTGCCAGATAGACCCATGCCCAGAGATTTACTCAAGAACCGAAAGGGTGGTGATACGTTCAATCAGAAGGTTGTTCTCAGATTAGCTTGTGCTTTGGCTCACGAACGTTTTGTATGTGTTACGCTACAAGTTTCTGGTGTTACGGAAGGAGTATGTCATGCTTTCTTCACTTGGGAAGCAGTTTGACTGCTCTGAAGTACTCAAGCGTGCCAGGGATTTTCAGTCGGTGTCCCTTGTGTGTGAATCCAAGAGCTGCTGTATGTAACGTTCCTTCTGTGGGTAAGGCTTAAGCAGATGGGAGGTGCTGCTGCAACTCCTTACAGCTATTCATGGTGCATTCAAATGACCTGTGGCTGTCTTTTGATCAATATAAAACCAGGTGTAACTGTAGCAATGATTTACTTCTGGAGGGGCTAATATTTCATGTCAGAAAGAGGTATTTTTTGGCCATGTGGTATTTTACATGTGCTTATTATGTGTTTTTATGTTATTATGTGTTATTGCATGTGTTTGCTTGAGCTGAATACTAACTTCTGATATGTTGCTTTTATTTCTAGAAACCACAGATTCCGCAGAGATAGACACTGACAAGGAGAAATGTATGCTAAATGACAGGGGTAAATAAATGCACACAGTGTCACTTTACGGAATGGCTTTTCAGATTACGATGCAATTTATTTTATTATATAATTTGCATTTCATGTAACATAGTTTGTTTTACGATGTCTTTTCTGTCACCATCTAAGTGGAATGAATGGAGGGAAACTTACCGAGCTGCTGCTGAGGCAGCCAGTGCCAGGAAATTCAAGAGATGAGTTTAATCAATATTTACTGTGGTATTTTTACTTGTGGTGTTTGAGCTAAGCTGTTCATTTGCTATGATTTCTCCTGTGCTTGAATAGTAAAGGCTATCCTGCTGCTGTGATTTTGCACAAAGCCATCTTATTTTTTTTTGTTTGTTTGTTTGTTTTATAGCTTTCAGTTTTATGATTATTATTTTTTTTAAGCTTCCAATTTAATTACAAATCCTTTGGGGGGAAAAAAAAAAAGAAAACAACAGATGAGTGAGAGTAAACTTAGGTATATTTGCTGTAGAATAACATGTTAAATTTTCTTCCTCTTCCTTTCTCAATGCCCAGATTATTGGGAGGTCAGTAATTTTAGTCACTAGAAGATGTTTTGAAAAGGAATTGAAGAACGAAAGAAACTGAAAGAAAGATGAAGTTTTGTGGGTTTTTTTTTTTTAATTCATCGTGACCTTTTTCTCATTCAAGTTTTAGTTGATGTTTTGTTTAAAAATTTCCATTTGATTATGAGAGATCAAGAGTCTTATGTAAGTCTCTGTGGCAGTTTTTGACCTGGAAGAAGCCTGAAATGAAGGGCAAAGATACATTTTAACTCATTGTGTGGTTTTATTTGGTTGCTTATTTCTTTGAATACTCTAATGTAGTTGGCTCCACTGACTTGTTAGTCTGGATTGACAGGTGCAGTTTAAATGTGTAGGTGTAGTCATAGCAAAGTCATAAATACAAATAGAATATTAGATGATAAAGAGGCAGATATAAATCTTTGAGGTCTTTGTTAATGGATAAGCATGAATTAGAAAGGTTCCATTGAACATCAATACTGAGCATCAGCATTAAGCTGTGTGTAATTCCAGGCAGACTCATTAAGGCAGCGTTTCCAGTGAGAGATTTGTTTGAGGTATGAGCGAGGCGCTGCATTTCAGAATTGTGATCAGGAACAAGAATATTTGCTTTTGTCATGAAAGCATCATTTGTGGAACATCTGTATATATATATATATATAATCACACACAGTCCTTTCCTGTTCCATTTTATATGGAGGCGTGCACAAATGCTATTGGAATAAGTGAGACATACAGCCACAGGAATCAAGTGAGTCCTGTGTGCTAATTGCAAACAAGGTAACAGAGCTGATACTTGGCAGGGCCTGGGCTTCTGGTATCAGCTCTGTTCTCCTTCTCTGGCATTTGCTGTTTTTATGGAGCCTGATCCTGCACGCTTTGTACAGAAGGATGATGAGGTGTGATTGAAGCCAGTGGAGCAACAGGATTCAGAGAAAGCAGCAATTTCAGTGCTAGACAAAAGGCAAAGAAAGGGAACAAACAAAACCCTAAAAACTTGCTCGTAGGGAATTGTAGTTATCTTGTGGTGTATTTTCACAATACTTCTTCCCCGTGGGCAGTTCACTGACCCAACAGAAGCAAGTTTTGGAGTAAGACACTGCATTGTGTGGCTTATGTCCCAGTGATCTGGTTACTATTTGGTTGTAGAATTTAAAGGGTTTCTTTGCACCAAGTTTTAGGCTAGGAAAATGCCTCCGAAGACTCTCGCTTCTATTGACTAGAACACAGGTGAACAGAGATGAACAATGAATGGTGTCAAAGTAACTGGAATAAAAACTAATTACAGTACAATAAATGTTCTTCATAGTATGTTAGCTACAGCACATACATAATTGTGAATGTGTTAACCTCATTTGAGTACACTTAGTTATGCATATTAACAGCAATCGATGATTTATGAACTCAGCTAAACTTTCACTTCTCTGCTCTGTCTTAATGAGTTCCCTTTTCCATTTCCTCTAGGCCCGGTGTTTTTCCTCGCCTGTTTCAGTGCAGCAGCAGGATTTGCCTTATTTTGGTATTGCTGTAACTCAGGTAATCTACCCCAGTATTTTTCCTGTTGATTGCCTTACTTCAGCACGTGACAGGGAGAGCAGTGCGCTTCTCAGTCTAACACAGCTTACTTAATAGAGCGGGTCAAGGTGTCATCATTCATTAATGAGGTTAGGATGCAAACTGCACTTCAGACGTGCCGAGATATAAATAATGGATCATTTGTCGACAGAGGATGCCACAAAAAGGGGCTCTTTTAAAAGTCAGTCATCATGTGAGCTCCTGTTGCTATGGCAGTGGGTCACGGCTCCCAGCAGCCACGAGGCAGAGGCAGAAGGCAGGCCCAAACCCGCTGATCCCACACCTCTGGGGAGCCATGACCATTTGCAGGGCTGGGACTTGGTGCAGTCACTGAGCCTGAGCAGCTGCAGTGTTCACCCTGCAGTGCTGGGTGTTTGCCATCCCTGCCCACTGGGAGCTCCTGCTTCACGCTGCAGATACCTGCTCCGTTTCCTAGTCCTCCCTGACGGAAGGTGACTCTTAGCAGAAAGGTGTTGGTGTGTGCTCCTGGATTGACTCTGGTGAGCCAGCACCAGTGGGAGCGGGCAGCTGGTTCAGAGGGATCCTTTTGTGCCTCTGCAGTGTGGGAGGTGTCGGTCTTCATGTGGTAGGTGGGGAGCAGAACTCAAACTTCATGTTGGATCGATGCCGTCTGCTCCTCATTTCCTGCTCACAGCAGTCACAGTTGGGTGTTGCTGTTGACATTTTTCCAGGCTGCTGACCCTGATCTGTAGCCGAGCTCATGGATGTCTGGGCTGTGTTCCCTTTCATTCCCAGATCTGAGTCCCTCAGCAGGACTTTCCCTGGAGTCAGGATTTAAGACTAAAAGGGGAACCATAAGGCCATAGCACAGGCTAACCCTAGTGCTTTCTTAGCTGCATTTGCCTTCCTCCACCAGCGTTTAGTACCAGCATTTTCAAAAAGAACCCCAGATGACTTCCTGTAACTTCCCTTGATCCCAGTTAATTATTCATAGCTCCCAAGTCCCCAGAGCTCCCCAAGTCTTTTGTTCCGAGACTTTTCTTTTCAGTTTTTGTTTCTCTATCCTGTACCTATGCAGTGTCTCTATTCCCCCACAGCAATGGCCACCAGAGCCAGGTCCTCACACTGCCCAGGGCCATGCTTGGGTGCAGAGCTGCTGCCATCCCTAGCTCAGTAGCCTCCTGTTTGTGTGTCTGCAATTGCAGCAATGCTGGTATTCATCATTTTCCTGCCTTGGCGGCCGATGCATGCAATATTGAAGGAAACAGGCTTTCCTCTAGAGTAATTTTTGTATTGATTTTTATTTTTTGTAGCTGCTCACTAGCTAGAATGAAATTTAACTGTATTCTCTTTCCTCCCATCTTCATTTCTGTTTTAGATGCAAAAGTCATAGGAAGATCCAGGAGAATATTGGGTTTTTCTCCTATTATCATAGGAAGACATGTTAGAAATATTTGTATGTTGTATTTGGAAGACATCTCAAGAAATTAAGGAAAAGCTGCCTCTTCGTTTAGACATCTGTACAGTGTATCTGCCAAGGGAAGACAACGGTGCATGAATATTAATGTACTATACTCTCATACCAAAGATTTTATTAACTAGCTTCATCAATAATTGTGTTGCCTCGAGATGTATTCAGATTCTCAGCTATATATGTCCTTCCTTGTGGGAATGGACCATTTATTTTTGTAAATGCTTATTTTAAAATATTTATCATTTGGATAAAAGTATTTTTAATACAAACTCTGAAATGATATCCTATCTGATCATGGGTTTGCATATGTGTATTTTATACTGGAATGAAGGAACACAACTGTTTAAGGAATGCTAGCCTGTCTTTTATGGTAATTTAAGAAAAGCACTTAAAAAAAAAAAAAAAAAAAAAAAGAAAGAAAAAACCAAAAACACACACTCAAAGCCTTACTAAGAAATTGATCTCTATCTCAGGACTGTCTGTTTTGTTTGGATCCTTTATATTTACTACCTGAGCTCAGGTGGGCACTGTCTCTTGCAAAGCTTTTCAGTGCCAGTTACCTCTGTATGCCTAGTCATACATGTGTCCTTGCCATATGTTGTAGTCCTCCTCTTTGTGGACCTTCCACCTGCATTGTTCAGCTTGTGTTCAACTGTACACTATGGTTTGAATGCACTGGAACTTGTGCAGGCCAGCACCCAGCCCATGAATGTTCTGGGGGACTGCAAGGTCAGATCTGAAGCACTTGAAATTACCAAGGAGACTTCTCAGATTTAGCTTTATCTTTTCCAAGTGGGGTGTTCTGGGGACTGTACATCCAAGAAACTGAAGTAATCTATAGTGTTTTGCAAGGACATCAAATTGTGACTTTATTTTTTTTTTAATGGCCAAAAATATGTCTACCTATTTGGAGAGCCTGAGGTTGCTCATAATGCCATTTTGGTTTTATGTTTTTCATCTGTAAGTTGGAACCTGAAAAACTTGCAAATACCATCTTCAATGTACAGAATAAGATCAGAGTTTTCAAGGCAAGTTCAGGGGGACAGGGCTGCAAGTTAAGCACACAGGGTTTATGACTCTAACTGTGGGCCTGCCTAGCTCAGTACAAATGGCAGTGGGAAGTGGCATGGTCAGTGGGTAGTTCTTCAGTTGCTTGCTCAAGAGTATAAAGAATTTGGTGAGGGGATGGAAGTGTGTGACATGGTGAGAAAGATGCTTTGTCTCTTCTTTCACTGAAATGAAAATTCCAAATCAAATTGAAAGCTGTTAGAATTTCTCATGGGATCCTTCAGTGCGTGGTGCCTTGTGCTGTAGCCGCTACTTATTCAGGCAGCCATCCCATGGAAGACTAAGTGGTTTTCTCAAAACATTCAAGTTGAAGATTGCCTTCCAGCTGTAAGCTTCATTCGTGCTATAAAAATGTCAACATTTTCTCCCAAGCAAATCATCTCGCAGTAGCTGTATTTCTTTCCAGGACAACTCACCAGACACAGTAGCAAGGGTGTAGTCCAAAAGAAGAATTGTGTACAGAGCCAGGTTTCCAAATAAAAGACCCAAAGAATATTTTCAAGAAGCATCTGGGAGATGAAAGGGCTCAACAACTCCTGATTTTACTCTTCTGACAATGCTTCTGCCTGCTGCACAGTGCATGGGAGGTGAAATCTTGAGAACCTACAGGGCAGTGTTTTGTGTAGGTGGACATACCCCAAGGTCTGCAGTGGCCACAGGGTATGATACACACTTGACAGCTTGATTGATGAAACCATACAAATGCCAGGCAACGTAACACCCAGCAGGGCAGTTTTAGACTTCTTTTCCCCTGTCTCCATCCCACCATCTCTCATGTCTCCTTGATCTAATCTCCTTGGGAATCTTACTAGGGAGAGAACTCTAACGGGAGTGAGAGCATTTCTTGTAGCATTGCCAAACAGCTTTGCTGCCTGAGTTGCACCGTGAGCTGCTGCTGTGCTGCCTTCCATCTTGGGATGGGCTTTAGTTATGTCCTGTTGTATTTGCTGTGCCTTGCCTTATGTTTAAAATGTTTTTTCCTCCAACAGACCATCTGTAATTTATAGCGTTTGGAATTAACTGTTACTCTCCCCTCTGTTGCTTAAACCTCTTAAGCAGCACCTTTTAAGAGGGCTAGAAAAAATAGATTTGAAATCCAAAGGGGTTTTAAATCTTTGCCTTAAAGCTAACTCTGAAACATCACTACAGGAAGAGTGTTCCATTTAACATGGAAACATTATTCGCAATATTCTCAACAGTCACAATTTCATTTCAAAGCAAAGGTAGAGGTCATGATGCTGCTAGGCAGGTTCCTTCTGCTGGCGTTATCCAGCACTTCACCCTTAAATAACAGGTTGCAAATTGTTGTGAACTGTTGCTGAAGCCTGCAGAAGCTGTCAGTGCCTTGTCTGAAGCAGCAGGAGCAGTGGCTGTGAGGTTGCATGTGGCCCTCCCACTTCCTTATACCAAGAGGCTTCCTTGAGCCTTGAAAACCATGGAGAATTGGAAAGTTTACTGAAGGCTGTGGCTGTATTTCTTCCTCTTCTTAGGTTGCTTGAGATGAGGATATCTCTTAGGAAAAAATGCCAGGACAAGCTATCCCCTAGGATAGGCTAGGGCTGGGAGGAAGAACGAGCTCAGATTCATCCCAATGCTAGTGATGACCTGACAGCAGAGAACAGAAAATTATCTGTTCCTCTGTAAGTGCTAGTTTTTAGTGTAAGAAGTGAGGCAAGGTTTAGAACTGTTATGTGCATAGGTTTGTGTAACGTGTAGTCTCTGGAGAAAGCAATGACTTGGTTCCTTTCCCTCCTTTTCCCTTCACTGCCCTAATCCCTACAAAACGTTTCAAGAAGTCGGGCAGAGTTGCAGCAGGTGTTTTGTAGTTCTCTGGGGTAGAACAGAGCGCTGCAGGTGAGCCTGTTGGGGGATATGCATTTTCTTTGAAGATTTTTCTTTCAGGAACAAATGCCATGGCTTAATACACTTCTTCACAAGTATTCTTCCTGCAAGTGCAGGCAGGTGAAGTGACAGTGCTGTACTTGGTTCCTGGAGGAAGTACATATGTACCTGCCTGGGAGTCAGGTTCTTCTGGGCAAGCACGGCTCTTCACTTCAAAATAAATTATGTAGGGCCTGGATGAGTCTGTATTGCTGCAGACTCCCAGCTCCCCTGTTAAGTCAAGCTGTGTTTGCTGCTGTAGCTGTGCTGGTATTTGGGAGTGTGTTAGCTGTGTGTGGGGGGAAGTTGTCCTGCATGTGCAAAATTCAGTAGGTGGCTGAGCGCGCCGAGGATAGAGGATGTTCTTGCAAACACTGTGGTAAACATACGGTAGACATAGAGGAGCTAATAGAAAGCAGTCCTGTTTTCAGCTTAACCTCTCACATTGTGCAGCTCTGGTTGGAGAAGAAAAATATTTGCTTTTCTCCTGCAGCATAAGGAGCAGCATGGGCTGAGGTGTCCAGCAGTTCTGATGTCTGCAAACATAGCATTGGGGAGAGGTGAGCAGGAGGACTGACATCTGACAGACAAGAGTGGAAGCATGCGGGCTCTCAGCAGTGCCCACAGAGCTGTGTCAACAGGGTTCACAACAGCCCCTCATGCTGTCCCACCACCTACCCCAAAGTCTTCCTTCCTCGCTTTTTCTCATGAATGGGCACTTTGATTTAAAGCAAAGCTGAACTGCCCGTGATTGTCTCAGCCATAGTGTCCGTGCTGCCGAGGTCACAGCGGGATTGCTGGGCAGCCCCAAGCAGTGAGCTGGCAGGCCGAGCAGCTCAGGCAGACTGAGCCGTCTGCATCCCAAGCTGGGAGACGAGGTGACAGCTCACACTGTCAGTGTGCACAGCTCCGTGTGCAGACAGCCTGCTATTTAAAGTGCTTCAGTGCTGGCTGGCGTGCCTGCTAGCAAGGGCTCTAATGAGGTGATCATTCACTGCAGAGCATGCGGGGCTGCTCGATAGCTGCTGCTGCAACTGCCTAGGCAAAGTTGTCTTCCTTAAGTTCTTTCATTTGTTGGTTTTTTTTTTTTTCTTATACTGTAATAATTTGAAAACATTAAAGCATTTGGTTAAAAACTGCAGTTGCAAATGCCTTGTACTGCTGTTCTTCATAATCAAAAGTTACTTTGAAAACATGCCTTGCCTTAGCTGTGTGATCAGGTGTTGCTGTTACATGAAGAAACAGCAACTGTTTGCTGCACTGCACAGGGCCTGTGTTTTGTAATCATTTATCCTCACATATGTCTTCTTTAATTCTGAAAGAATTAGTGGCATTCATTTTTTTTTATGTGAAGTTGGCCATGTAAACTGTAATAAAGTCTGTACTGAGCAAAGCGCTGCTGTGTGGTGTGATGTGCTCTGCCCCTCCCAGAAGGGCCCCAACACCTTGTCCTCATGGCGGCTCTCTGCCTGCTGCTCTCCAGTGGTCGATTTGCTGTGGGCACGTGGGAGGCCCTGGCTTGGTGTCGGTTTGACAGCCCTATGAATCATTGCCTGTTGAG
The DNA here is from genome assembly GCF_905368555.1 of Meleagris gallopavo. Classification (NCBI taxonomy): domain Eukaryota; kingdom Metazoa; phylum Chordata; class Aves; order Galliformes; family Phasianidae; genus Meleagris; species Meleagris gallopavo. The sequence goes on along the minus strand of NC_139417.1, from coordinate 6,452,059 downwards.
GCCGGTGTGTGTGTCCTACAGCTGTGTTGCAGGAGGTGGCTTAGCTGGTTTTACTTTGACCATCCCTAAAGGGACTGCAGGTGGAAAGAGCAGCACACAGAGTTGTTAGCAGCCCATTCTTGTGTGTGAGCTTCAAGGGGAGACTTGCCAAATGGCAATGAACAAGAGGATTGTGGCTGAGCCATTGCACTCATTTGCAGTGTGTCTGCTGGATGTGCTGGACAGAGGCCTCCCATGCTGGCCTACATGAGGTTCCTTAGGGCAGGAGGGCAAGCTGTTCTTATAGTCATCACCACAGCCAGGATGTGTGTGACAAACCAGCACGGCTGCACAAACCTCAGCAGCTCTATACACTGAACTTTATGGAGCAGAAGCACAGAGCAGGGCCCTGCCTTGCTGCATGCGCAGGAGAGCATTTCAGGTGAGTCCCAAACTGCCCTTTCTATTTCAGAGCACAGGCTGTGCTAGTCTGCAGCTGCAAGAAAAAGCTTTCCTACATTTTGGTGCTGCTAAATCTTTAATACCATCGCAAATACCAGCAAAGCAAAAACCTCTCAGAGCTGGGCTGCTCCATGCGGGCTGCTGGTGCGGCTGTGAGCCACGGCGGTGGGTGTCCAAGCCCTCTGCACCTCCTGCCTTGCAGCCTCCCACAGCAAGCAGGGGCTTCCTGCCCCACTTATCACTGCTGCTGCCCATGCTGCCAGCAGCAATTCCCACCCCAGCCCTCTCCTGCCCCTAAGGAGGGAGATGGGACCCAGAAACATCAAGCACACTGCTGCTGTGCCTGTGGAAAAGGAAGGGCATGGCAGCAGATGGGAGGGTGCCAGCATCTGGGCTGGATGACCGTGGCCCTGTGCCACAGTGGTGCTCTCAGAGGTGGAATGGGATAGGACTGCTGCTGGGCTTTCCCATGTGATTTTCATCAGCGTAGTTTTCACAGTTCCAGCACAGATGTGAGAATCGAGTCCTTTCCAATGGCTTAATTAATTTTCTTCCTTGATGCCAAACAGTTGGGGTAATACTGGGTGGTGATGGAACTGTTCCTCTCATATATTTTTGGTGCCAGGGGAAACAGCTGGCAGTGTTTCGGTAGTTTTGGTGTGGCTCTGTCTATTGTGGCTGCTGATTTACAACTCTTCTCCTAAATAATTCAGTCCTATCCTGCCAAAAAAAAGAGGGTTGGGGCTGCCTCTGATCTGAAGGACTGGAGAACAGGAGCACTCCTGGGCCAGCTGCAGGGGAGAGCAGGAAGAGGTTTGCCTCTCCCGTGGGGCTGTGGCACTGTCCCAGGACAGCAACTAGGCACCGAACAGTGTGTGCCAGGAAGTAATGCAAGAAGAGTGCCATGAGAACTGATCTCTGCTTCAACAGTCTGTAGAGAGAGGAAAAAGTGAGTTCAGACTCATTCCCTGCATCCAATCGCAAGGAAGGGCATCTTTTGCCATTCCCACACAGAACACAGATGGCAGGTTGGGCCATAGATGGTTGTGGATTCTCTTGAAGATCATGTTCCACGTCTTCCACTGTTTGCCATGATGTGTGCTGGGTAACTTGTGACTCCTCTCCTGACACATGTGATCACCAGGAGCTGTGAGTGGGGCTTCCCTTGGGGCACTGGGATTGGCTCCCTCCTGCTTCGCTCGTTATGTACCTCAGCTGTGGAGATAGGCTCTCCCTTCTCACCTGGGGATGTGATGGGTAACTGAATGTGGGGGAGGTGATATATGGGCAATAGTGGAGTGAGGAAGGATGTTTGGTTCCTGTCTAGGCTGAGAGGATCTGACAAGAAGATTGTGTGATGGCTGGAGGGCCGTGTGAACAAGCACAAACCCATTGGAGGATGCCTTGTTACCAGGTATGTTGTACCGAAGGCTTGCAGATGTCAGGCAGCTGGGGTGTGGGCTGTGCTTGGTCACCAGTTCTGCAGCTCCATACACAGCACAAGCAGGTGCTTTGGAGCCATGTGTTGCAGGGCATGTTGAGGGAAGGTTGATGTATTTGTGTGTTCAAGTAGTGTGGGCCATGACTCTTTCTGCAAAGTGGCAATTTGTAAATAATTACTATATGTTGATTTCTGGAGTACCAGTTGTTTCTGGAGGCTATTCTAAGTGAAATGCAATGTCAGTGGTACCCTTCTGTAGTATGCATTTTCTGGACGTTGGTATGATAGTGACAAAGCTGTTGTCTGAAGAACTAAACAGCGCTACTTTAGCTTTTTTAGATCGCTGCTCTGTGAGTGGTGCAACAATGCTGCTGAAGCTGTCTTGAGGCTCTTGATTTACAACTGGCTTTGCCTTTCTTAATGGAAATGAAGGGTTTGTGGTATTGGCTATGTAAAGACGGGATCATATTTTAGTATTATAATTCATCTATTTAAATTCAAAATTTGAAAGTGTAACAGAGTCCTACAGCAGCACCGTGGTTTTCCCTCCATGAAACCAAAACAAGAGAGGCCCTGCTCCCATCAGTCACAGTGCAGTTGACATGCTGTGCGCCGCCTCTAACCTAGGGCAGCTCTGCAGGTTTATTTTCAAGGAGTGTTTATTTTCAAGTTAAGTGTGCAGTTATCAGAGCTGAGTTATGCATATGAATGCCTACCACCAGCTTCTTGCCCACTGGCCTGCATTAAGGAAGTGTGTTACCAGTGAGCCTGATTTCCTGTGGTCTGACAGGTTTCACTGTAGGATGACTGGTTTTCCATACTGCATCTTTGCCTTTTTTTCTGGAAACATGTAAAATAGTGCATGAATGGGTGCCACGTGTAGTGCTTACTGAACCAGATACAATTTGCATTGCCGTCAACTCTTCTAAGCTAGCAAATAAGGAAAGCATGCATAGCTTTTTGGGTTCTGCCACTCTTTCCTGGTAACTTTTTTGTAACTATTTGAATGCTTGATGTTGTAATGCCTCTTAAAGCTGCTAACAACAAAAACCATACGAGCTTTTATTGTAACATGCAGTACCCCTCTGAGCACCGGGCAGTGACAGCTACTGGCAGAGGGCCATGTCCCTCCTCCTGCACACATCCTGCTCAGCAGGCATGGTGCAGCTTACAGGAAGACATAGCAGAAATGGGATAAAGTGTCTGGATAAATTAAGTGGCCAAAACCTCCTGAGTGATGGCCGAGGGAAGCAGCGAGCAGGATTGTATTGCTAGTTCAGCCTGTTCTATTCAGCTGTCAGCTAGTGACCTGTTTTAGAAGACAAATGCTTACAGTTCACTTCCAGTAAATAACTGTTGTCATCCCCTAAAGTAAATACAGTTATGTTGAAAACTTCAGCATTGTCAGGCCTTGATGTTGAGGGACTAATGAGAACAACCAGAGCAGCATGTGTAATTCTTACACTGCCCAGCAGCTTATGAAACAAGTAAATAGATGACCTGGCATGAACTGTTTCCTGAGAGAGCCAGCGAAGATTCATTTCGCTTTATTATTGATGACCTCTTTTTTAAGTGCAATGGTTGCCTACAACTAAGATCTCTGGAGAAACACAGTGAACCAAAGAATCATTCAAACTGATGTATTTGTTTGCTGTCCCTAGGAAATGCATACTAGGATTTTAAATAAGTACCTAATGTTAAAAAAATGGTAATCACGAGATTTAATTATTTATACTTGAAACCAAGTTGCAGATGCTTTTGTCTGATAAAAAATACATGACCTCTGGAGGCTTCAGAGACTTAAAATCCAGATTGCATGTCTGAAGAAACGTTTCATGTTCTACTTAAGCACAATAAAACATGCAGTAATAAACCATCATTTTTAATTTTTTTTTAAAGAAAGCAAACAAACAAAAAACCCAAATGTCTGGTTGTAAGTTGAATACTGTTGATGTCCAGCAGAGATGGATGACCTTAGGATCAGGCTTTCATCTGTCAGGATTAGAAGAAATCAGGCCTTCCGAAGTTGCAGTCATCCCTGTTTTGCTGTTGCAGTTGCACTTCCAGCAACTCAGGGTGACTGAAGGACTTCTTGTGCTAAGCCTGGTTCCAGTAGACTCCAAGTGAGCAAGCACTCCCCCTAAATGCAGATCAGCCCTAAGCACTCAGCAATGCATTCAACATTTTTTTTTCTTTTCCTCCTGTATGCCCCCAAAATTGTCTTGGAAGGGTTCACTGGAATCAGTAGTTGACGTAGCATCACATGGTGAATGCTTCACACCCCAGTGCTCTGCACACTGTTGTTTTTTCTTTGCTGTAGCGTAGGTGGTTGGGAGATGGGATAGGGAGCCTTGCTGCTGTGCCTCGTCTTTCTGATACATCTGTACTGCTGCCCTATCAGGCTGTTCTCATGCACTTCAGTGCACGTGAGGTTTGTGGCAACAAGTGGTGCAGGAATGGAAAGCTCCATTCAAAACCAGGCCATATTATCACCACGTAGAAGTACAGTATGCATCCGTGGAGCTTTTGTCTGCATCTGCCTTTAGAGTAGTGAGGACAAATCAGAATATTAAAGCATTAAGTGCCAAAAACACATTGGTTTGCTGCCTACAGTCAACTCTTCCCAAGATGGAAATACGTTTAAGGCTTTCTGTACTGCTGTGTGGCCAGTCAGTTCACTGCAGTACAGCACTGACAACACAAGTATGTATAAACACTGGTTTGTATTAAAAAAGAAAAAAAAGAAAACTGTCCTGACAATACCTCATTGTTTGGAGCTATGCTTAAATTTGTACAGTGCACATAATTAAAACCACTGTTAGCCAAATACTGGTCAAATGCGTGTTAAGTTAGAAGCAACAAAAAAAGAAAAAAAAGAAAAAAAAAAAACGTAGTCTATTTTATTACTAGTTGAAAAGTTTCTGATTTGTTTCCTGTCAATAACTGCTATAGAGCATGTAAATGAAGATACGATACATGAATTGGAACATAATTAAAACAGAAATGAGATGAGAAACATGGAAGACAAAGTTCTATTAATACGTGCAAGATAGCATTTAAAACTTAATTGTAAGGAAATGCATTAGAACAAATCTCCAACTACAAGAAAGTATGATCTAGTAAAGCAGGACTTTCTGACCGCAGATGTGATTCTTTAGAAGTGTAAAAATTGCCACAACTTTTTTTAACATACACCATTACTTGCAATAGTGTATTTAGAAAAAGTGTCAGTCCCTGAGACAGCAGGCAATAACCTGAAATATATATATCTATACATATACATATGTATGTATGTATTTAAAGTTATTTTAGCCATAAATTCATAAAAATAGCATAACTGCAGCAATTGCTATCTCAAAGAGGAAAAAGCAAGTCATGAGCTTCCTACTAGAGCTGCTGGCAGGCTCTCAGCACCAGTTTAGCAGGTGAAGTTTACCCTGTATCCTCTAGTTTTCCAGCTGGACACAGAATACGTAGCTATTTTGATAGGATTTCCAGAAATCCATCTAATGCTCAGAATATGGAGGATAGCAGTAAGTAATGGAGCAGTGAGGTTATCTGTGTGTCTGCGCACACAGAAGAGAGCTTTAAGTGTGGTCCAGAGATGAAGAAACAGAATGCAGGACTACCTGTGAGGAAAAACTGGCCAAAGGATAGTCTACTGCTTCTAGTTGTAGCGCTGCTTTAGTTAAAGAATGGAACTGGGAGAGGGACAGAAAACAAGACACAGGTACCTTGGAAAAATGCAAGGGAAAACTGCTGTGCTATGGACAGCATAGGTGCCAAGTGAGTGAAATGAAGGACAATGGGAACATGCCAGACTGGAGGCCTGCAGCTTCTTACCACTGTGTAAGTGTCAAGTCATTGTAAAAGCAAAAGGCACAGAAATGGGAAGTCCTGAAATGTGTGAAGTCCCATCTGTCAATACTACCTGTCACTTTTCTGAAAAATGATCTACAAATTGAAATGCCAATCTCTGGAAAAGCAGTGTCCTTGGGTCAAAAGCAATCTTTCCTTAGATGCCAAACAATTGAAGTATTAACAATGGAAAACTCCAAGTACACAGATTTGTTGCTTGTTGGAAACCTGAGAAAGCTGCTCTGTGTGTCTGGCTTCTTCAGATTTTTTTTTTTTTAGTGTGTCCAAGTGTAGCTGGCCCAAGTGCAAATGGCATCTATGGAAGAACGAATGCTTCAGATCTCTGAAATGAGAAACAAAGATACTGAGATATTAGTGGTTCAGGAACTATAGTAAATGACAAATTTGCCTTGGGGGAGGGGGGAGAATTAAGCTCTCTTTTCAAAAGAGTGTGTAGTAGAAATGAGGCCAGCAAATGACTGCTTGTTTCTCTTAGGGCTCTGAGGTAACAGAAGCCCACTGTGGAAAAACACTTATCTTTCAAATCCCATTCAGACGATCATTACATACAGGTGTTTTTAGCAGAAGCAATGTGTACAAATTAACAAATAGATGTAATTATCCAAACTAACTAATAAATTCCTAATCTTACAAATCTGGATTAAAAAATATGAATTCTAGGCACTGCATCTAGCTATTTTATTAGGTAACTCCATGTGTGAAAAGCGTGAAGGTGAGGTGATACAGTTATTGTTTTTGATGGATGTAAAATTTGGTCTTGTCTCTACCCAAGATTACATAAATTATCTATTTCCCCTTTATCAAGGTGTTTCAAATTTATTAAACCATTTTCAGCAGTAGATACAGATCACATTTGTCTATGAGGAGAATGCTCTGGCTGTGCAAGGCAATACGCAGCCAGCTGTATGAGCTATCACCAGCCTCTAGGCACAACTGTTTCATGCTGTCATGCTGATCTCAGATGAGTTACATGGAAACTGACATTTCATCTAAAGTATAACTTCTTAACTTCTTAACTAGTGATTCCATGGTCCTACTCATAACTAGACCATAACATCCTTTGGATTGAGAGTATATGGATTACAGAAGGAGCCCACAAACCCACTGGTGCTTCCATACAACTCAGTGAGAAGGAGACAAAGTCTGGGGACAGCTGGCAAAATTTTCAGGGGGAAGCACTCTGCACATTTATACAGCTCATGCACGGTGAAGTTCAGATTCCAGCCTCATGCAGAATTAATGTGCAATAATGCCTCCCCAAGCTGAACTGGCCTGTAGTGCACAAAGCTCTCCAACAGTAACAGCTGCAGGGTTCCGTTAAGCCCTTTGGTACTGAGTTCTGTGTTTTTTCTTGTGAAGACAGCTAAAACTCCAGTAATTTTTCAGCCTATTTTTCTTGGGTGTGTATTTTTCTTGTCAGTGCAATTTTGTGGCTAGTGTTTCAGAGCTGTTTTCATGTGTGCTGCTAAGATGGATGTTCCGTGTATCTCTTTGATAATGTCTCAGAGAATCCATGCATCTACTGTTAAAACTAAATCCTAATATTTGTAGAAAAGATGGCCAGGAGTTTGCAATTAAACTATCTCATTTCTATGCCAGAACTGCAAAGGTCTTGGTGAAAGCAGACTCTTCATCCTAGCTCCCCATCCTGTTCAGCATCTCAAAAGATTCTTGTCTGGTTTCCATTCTTGCTACAGATTTCTGCTGTTGTTCCTCTTCAGACTAATAGGCTTTAATGCTTTGTACTTTACTTTTTGACTGAATGAGTTTAGAGATTTAAGGGCAATTTGCTTTTCATATAAAGTGTTAATACCAGCAGAATGTGTTTTGAAAGTCTCAGTGTAAGGCCTTGAGCTGCTTTTTCATAGCAGGTAGTATCTTGAGAGGACTTCATCTGGAAGTTCACTCAAACACACGATATTACAGGCTTGGCCAGAGTACCGAGGCTTGCCAGGAAAATTAAGCAACTCCTTCAGGAGATCCTCTGAAGGTGATTTGGAGATCTGTGATTTGAGATTTGGGAGACAGAGCCAGAGCAATGCTGGCCTGTGCTGACTGAGCAGTGCTATTTTAAAGGCAGATGTTAGAACGTACTGCTTCTTGGACTACAAGCCTGCAATTTAGGTTTACTTCTCAAATTGTTCATCATAGCTATGACACCAGGAAGATGCTCAGTTTGATTCTCACAATTCCTGTATTTATCCTTATGTCCACGTATCAAATAGTGTCCATCTTTGGGCTGAATCTGCCATAAACAAAAAAACTCTGCAACTAGGGAGGAAAGAGAAATCACATTATCTGCATAGGTACTGAAGGGCTCCCATGAGGTCTATGTTGTATTTTGGATTTATCAGCCCTAGCAGTTCCCTGGCTAACGATTAAGAATTCAGTACTCCTCACAGATTGGGTGCCATACATTGCAGAATTTTCCTTGGGGAGGGGGGGGGAGGGAAGGGGAAGACATTTAGAGGAAGAAATATATTATTATTTTCCTAATTGGCTTAGTCAGCAATGAGAAAAAGGAGTGGTTAAGCCAGAAGGAAGCCCTTGTCACTTCCTATCTGTGACACACACATTGGGTCTCTGGCAAAGTTAGGCACTGCTGTCAACTTTTGAACTCCGTGTTTACAAATGCAGGGAACTCCTACTGTTATTATAGTGTAGCATCTGCTTTTGCAGCAGTCTGAAGACAACTCATTTATCTGTGAAGTTTGGAATGATGCAGGGAAACTCGCTGCTATTTTTACAAATTATGCCACTGTGGGCAGTGTGTTCTTGTGTGCTACATCCCTCTGTCTTATGGCACAGAGCCAATACTCACCTTGTACTTATTGCCTTTACTCTGACTTGGCACCTGGTTTCTGAACTCCAAAGGCAGTGATGAAAATGTTCACAACAACTATAATGAATACTAGTCCAGTTGCGAGGTTGTTGAGGAAATCCAGCTTACCATGTTTTGCAGGGTTGTTAAGGTCATATTTTACTTCAAAGAGAAAGGAGAAAGAGAGATTTAAGCATATGAATATTTAAAAATTCAGAATAAAAGTCTTCATTATTCATGTAGTTAAAGAATTTCTTACATGGAGCTATTTGCAGCACTCATACTTAAAAGGGAAGGACGATTTTGCACTGTCAGTAAAAGAGCTAAGGAGAAGATCTTTAATCACAGGGTTCCTAATAGCCTCCAGTAATTAGCATCTAATCTCTGTGGATGCACAAAGGCATGCACAACATTACAAGGAACCTTCTGAGTTCTTGATCTCCTAAAGTCTGCAACAAAACTAGATTTCAAACCTTTAAAAATAATTTCAGTTATGAAGCTCGAAGCCTTGACAGGATGGGATGAAAGTATATTTCCTACAGCTCCAGGCCCTTCCCAGACAGCCCTCCCTCCTTACAAGTGCTGGATGTCTTTGTACTGGTGCCCTTCCCCAGCTGTACAGCTTTCCCCCTTCCAGTTCTTGCACTGACTCTTCAGAAAGCAATATCTATTAAACAGAGGAAGGTTTCAGAACGGTGTAGCTGCAGTTCTTGTTGTAGGCAGCACCAGCTGTGTAAATGCTTTGCTCTGCTTCTTGCAGTTCTTTGGTTAAACTGCTAATAGAAGACAGGGAAGACCACACAAGGCAGATACTATTAATTTAGCTTAAGCTTTGATTCCAGACCTTATGAAAACGCAGAGATAAGCTACACTGTACTGATAACAGTCTTGATAGACTAAAATGTACTTGTTTAAGGCAAAGAAGAATGGGGGGGCTTGGCTGTCTTCATGTGAAAAGCCAAGATTTTTCTCTGTTCTCCTGCAGGGAAAAGCTTATACCTGATAGGTTCTTTCAGCAACATAAATAAAACTGATTTTTTTTCTTAAATGATAGGTGCATGCATACACTTGCAGCTCTGCTGTGTGAAGTAGACTTTATTTTTAATATAATGTCCCTGTCAACACTGTGGAACTTAATCATAGAACCAGGGCTTGCTCACTCTGTGAATCAGGTAAGTAAAATGGTGGTAAACACATCCAAGATGCCAAAGTATTAAAAGCCAGATTCTCTTTGTGTCTCCAATTAGGATGTCTAAAGCTGTTTTGGTCTGAAGGAATTCTGGGCACCTGTTCAAGTCTTGTTCGCTGATGCTGTACAGTTGGGCAGGGTGGTCAAAGCACTGACAAACAGTGTGGGGGGACAACTTCAACAGCTTAAGCTACTGCACACCTGTGTTGACATGGAATAACTTAAGCTCAGCAATATTTAAACCTGAAAATGATTTTCTATGTGATAGTAAGGCATTTGGAGCTATGTGGAGATTTGCATCCTAATAGTGCCACTAAAGAATCCGGTGCTTTCATGTGAATGAAGCAGAATAAATGAAATGGAACATTAATCCTTAAGTATGTAGGAAAGACATTTCAGACAGCTGGCTGGCTTTAAAACTAATAAAAAGGCACTAATGGCCCAACGTGTTTTGTGAGTTAGAAGAAATCATGCTTGAAGGAGAATTGCCACTTTCAGAGCTGTCCCTATGTCCAAAATGAGGACAACAGAAAACGCAACTTAGTAGTTGAGGTGGGGCTCTAAATTTTGAAGCAGGATTGCAGCAATCCTTTTTTTTTTTTTTTTTTTTTTTTGCTAATTTTGTCAAAGAAATTACTGAGGAGGAAGCCAGTTTGGAAATGCCTGGCAGAAATGATAAATGAGTCCTTAAGCAGGCTTTTAGGCTGTAAACAACTAACACAACCACCAGGGAGATGCCTTCAACCAAGATACAGATAAGTGGTTGTTGCTGTTCTTGCTCATTTTTCTGTGACTCTCGCCACACTCCCCAGTACCACGAGCTTACTTTTTCCAGTCCCTTTCTGGAATCTCCCCTGTGCCAGGACCTGGATTTTGCCCTTGTGCCAACTCTGCCAAATGCAGAGACAGATGTTCTCAGTCTCTTTCGTAAGAATAAAAAAGCTATGTCAGCTGCACATCAATATTACAAGCCAGATGTATCCTCATTTCCTGAAAACTTCCTCCTTGATCACAAAGCTGTTCAGTTGTGAAACTGGAACACTGACAGTGCATCAGAATGCCCAAGGTAGCTTATATAGCTTAGTAAATGCTCTGTGTGAATACTGACTATCACTTTGTAGTAGGTTAAGGAAGCTGCTCAGACTGTATGCTGATATTATGTCATGGTTTTGACTAATGTCATGGAATGCTTTTAGGGTAAAATCTTGCTCCTACCTAGGAAAGAAAACTTATCTTTTTAGCTTTAATTTCAGTTTAACATGGGTTTGAAAAATCAGCAATAAGTACATTTCTATGATTCCTTCCCTAGAAATTTAAAATGCTTTGAATAATTCCTTAAATTTAAAAACAAGAATTTTTAACGTGTTATCAAAGCTTTGACTTGATTGCAGAAATACAAGCGAGCCAATGATGATAATATAAAACACCAGTGTGAAGACAGACAATCCAATCTTCATTTCTGTTCCAGAGTTCTATATTCACAATATATTCTTATAATATCACTTATGATATGACTGATATGGAGTAAATATATCTTGGTCATAAGATTAAGTAACAAGTCTTGCCAAAAACAGTATTATGAAACTGGGCAGACTGCGTGATCATATCTGACCTACTAATGTTTCTTTTATGGTATTTCATCAGTTTCCTTCCTCCTTTAGACTTTCTGAAAAGAGGAATATTCATGCTCTTCACAAATGAATATGAGGATCTTAATCAAAATGAAGATTCCCCATAAAGCTGCCCTTATTCCTTTTGTAGTAACATTTCTATGGTCTTAAAGAAAAATGTAATCAATTTCGATATCAAGGCATTCAAACACAACAATTTTTAAAAATAAATGGAGTGTCTGTATACTCAGGTTGCATTCCATAAGGAAAAATACACATCAGTGGTTCTTGCAGTTGCTACGTACCAAGGAATATCAGGAGTACTCCCACCATAACTTGCATTGTGAGTGACAGGCTGATAAGAACAATAAGGGGCATGTAGAATGAAAAAGAAGGTCCTTGCTCAATCACAGCTTTCAGCTGCGATGCATTGGCCATCAGCAGTGCAATGTCCAGCATGCTCTCTGCAGCGCTCTTCTTGTTTGCGTAGTGGTTGATATTCATAGGTCCATTTCTCTGAAACCACTGTGATGGTCTGTACTAAAAGTGGGAGAAGAAAAAAGATTATTTGTGTCTATTTTAGTTAGTGTAGAGAGTCAGAGATGACTTAGCCCATCAACTGATTTCTGTAGGTATACTGATAAAGTAACAGTAGTACTAAGACTCTACGTGCCTCTCCTTCACTGCTACCACTGCCCTCCATCTGATGGCAGAACTGTAGTGATTGTACTAGACTTGGGCAGATAAACTTTGTCCATCTTGACGGATCACTCTAATCATTGTTTCTACCATGAGGAAAGTAAGGACTGGAAAATCTGCAATGCTTGCACTGAGAAAGGCTTTGGAACTCCCAAAGACACACTTAAAACCACAAATATTTATTAAATTCACACTCAGTGGACATGGCAGATCTGCCTAGTTCTTCATTAGTCTTAAGTCTCATTTTGAGGTTTTACGTGGGAGTTGCTCACTATGTGAGCTTTGCTTGACCTCTTTTCCTGCTGTTTGTCACTCTGCCATACCACCATCCAGGTCCTTACACAGACAACAGTTTCTGCTGAAATATCGTATGACTCGTGGTTGCCAAGCACTGCCCAATTGCAAGGGTAGCTTTTTTTCCATTTTCCCATCAGCAGAGGTCTTTGAATTCCTGGGCAAACAAATAGGAAAAAACAGCCTACTGCAGGGCAAAACCAGAGCTGGTTAATCTGGAGAGATGGATAAAATGAGCATTTCCTGATGACGATTCAGGTGACCTAACCTGGAATTTGGCCGTGTGTCTGCAGTGGTTCCTAATTCCTCATGGGGTAGATGCAGCGTATGTAACTAGGCTAGGTGTGGAAGACTAACCATTAGATGAAGGAAGGAAGGTGAGGTGCTGCTCTTCTGCAGTCTCCAGACAGGTTAGGATTTCAGTCTTGTGGATCTTACTTGTAAACTTTATAAAAATAATATTCAAATATCAGTATTTTGGCTGACTGCTTCAAACCTGCTTCTGAGAGATGTTTTTGCTGCACAAGTATGTCGTGCTTGCCAGAAAATACTGTGAGGGAAATTTCTTTTTAAAGAGAAATGCAGAAAACGCCCTCAGATCGCTCTCTTTAGCGGCTCTAATAACCATCAAATTTCCAACTCCAGAGCCAAGTTTGCCACTGACCAGACTTAAAAACATTTTATTAATAGGATAGATATTGATACATAGAGCAAATACATTCCCAGTTTTTCCAGGGCATTCAAATGCCCAACTTGACCTATTTTCACCAGACATGCTGTAACCAACCACAGTCTAAATATTTTACTGAGAGAAAAATGTCATGGGGCAGCAGCAGACTTCTTTCTGCAGAGGGAATTAAACCGCGTAACCATAGCTTCATGCAGATGGCTTGTTTACTCTTCCATTGCTCAGAGAAGAGAATGGCTCTGAAATTGATACCAGCTTCAGTGGGGAAGCTAGATACGAGTTTGCTTTTGTCTGTGTTCTGCAGCCTAAAAATGAAATTTATGTGACTCGGGTCTGTGCCTCAGTTCATTACCTTTCCTCTTCCCAAGCAGTCTCCTCTTTCCACTCCCAGCTCCACTAAGCTGCTCTAGCATTGGGATATTTAGAGTTAGTGTTTGCTCCTAGTGCAGCCCTGCCACAAGCTTGACAACAGGTGTGAATGCTCATTTCCTTACCTAGAGCAGCATGAAGGATACACTGGCAGTACTCACTAAAAAAAATCCAGACTATGATTTTTCACTATTAATTGCACAGAAAAAAAGGATAAAAAGGATCAACGCACTTTATTCTTGCCTTACACAATATGTAAGACAGGGTGGGGAATTACATGTGGAACAGCAAAACTTGACTTCTGGGTATGAGTTTAAAAAAGAAACTCTTCTCAGCAAACATCAGAGTTTTGTAGTGACTTCCTGATAGATGAAATTATATTTTCTGATATCTAGTAGCTAATTAACTATTTCCTGACCAAAACCAAACAACCAAACCTAAATTATTCCTTGAGTTCACAAGGCTTCGATATATAACACAGGCAAAGACTGCTTGAGTAGCTATGCTCCCGTCTTAATCCTGATGGAAGGAGGCTGCAGCAGGAGCTGTACATAGTGTACTGATGACAGCTTTCACTCTATGTAGGAATGTGATCATAAGCTTGAAGTGACTACTTTAAAAAAAAAAAAATTATATTGAAGAATAAACAATCCGGACTACATCTTTCTTTTAGTTACCTCTATGAGATACGGGGCTCTTCCTATGTCAGTCAGCAGTCAGCAGAATACAATCTCTTTTCCAGGGCAAGTACAGAACTTTGCAGTCTGCTAATCCCGTTTCTGCATGGCCAGCCAGCACACAGCAGCCAATGGCATTTGAATTGCTATGGAAGCAAAAGCTGAGTCACCTCTGGACTCTGATAAGCACAGAAGACTTTAGCAAAGAAGCAAAACCTTGTGCTTCTAGCATCCTAAGTCAGCTGTTTACCAGGTGTGAGTCTAACGGAAGGCATTTTACTCTGTGAGGAGGCTTCCAGCCAGCACTGCCAGCAGACCAGACACAGTTGGAGCTGGGCACAGGGAGGGCAGAGGCCCCACATCTGTGGCACAGAGTGTCCTCAGCTGTGCCTCGTGCTGGGAAGAACGGTGTGCAATCATGGAAGCCCCAGAAATGGTTGTTTCCCTTTTCTTAAGAAATGGAGCCTCCTGTCTCGTGATGGAAAACCATAAAACCAAAAGAATGCAAATTAGCATGGAGTCAGGGAAGAACTTGAAGGCAACTGCCCAAAGGATCAAAACAAATGCAGGCAGTACTCTGGAAGCAGTTTTTAACAACAGACAATGTGTTGCACGGCAATATATAGACAGGCAATGAAAGGAGAGCTGCTGCCTTAACCTCTGGTTAATGATAGTCCTGCATGACAGAAATTACATGGGGATGCTGTTATGTGGCTTTGTGGTTTCAGGGAGATGCCAAATGGCTGCACTGAGTGGCAGTTACCGTGCTATTGTCACCTGCTGGGATGCAAGGGAGAGTGAAACCACTGGAGATTCCCTGTGAGACGTGCAGGTGCCACTTGGCAGGACAGGAGGTGTGCTTGGCAAGGGGAGTCCTTCACTTGTTTTTGTTGTGATATAATCACAACAACTGCCTGGTACAGATGAACCGATCAGTGTGCTTTGTGTTGCCTAACGAGTCCAAGGAAAGGCAGCACACAGACACAGGTGCATGCACAAGGGCTGCATGCAGCTGCTCTGTCTCTGGGCAGCAGCACTCAGTGCCCACAGGGCAGTCAGCTCCCTGGGGTAATGCAGGATGCTGCACCAGAAGCTGATGCTTTCTGCTTCCACAAAAATAAACCTTGTGTTTACTTCTTCACACTGGGAACTGAGTTTTACAATACGTCATCTTACTGACAACTCTATGAGTACAGGCTTTGCCTCTGCTTTGCTTCACTAGTTGTCTTAATGGCACACCCGGAATAACTGAGTCCCCCTGAAATACAGAAAGGATTTATTCACTACACTTATTTAAAAATAAACACGGCACTGAGGTAGATATCCTTAAATGCTGAATTGAACCAGTTCTAAGGCAAACCTGGTGACTTAACAGGAAGGAAACAGTGCTGAAAATGGAAACCCTTGAGAACAAATCATAAAGTATCTTTGTTAAATACAGTGACCAGTTTAGAAGCATGAATCCTTACTATTAAGGCTTCATGTGACAAAGTTTATATGGCTGCTTGCTGAACAGGGTATTTATCAGGCACTAGTGACTGCTGAAGTAGTCCAATTAGTCTGCTGGAAGTCTGAGAAAGAGGAAAAGCAGGAGCAGTTTGGTGTCTTGTCCAGCTTGAGTTGCCCAGAATGTCAGTCTGCCAGGAGAAGGCAGGTGGAGTTTTTCACATACCAGTCATCTGGGACTTGTGGAGGAGAAGAACAGTAGTGAAAACTAAGAATATTTTAAAGCTTAGTTATGTTTGTTTCTGTCACTGCCCTATGAATGTGGGAGGAAAGATAAAATGTGAGCGTAAATCTTGAGAATTCATCTCTCTCCTTTTGGGATATACCCAGGTACTTCACTTAGCTTCTTAATTTTTTTCCCATCACATGCATATTTTCTTAAAGGGATTATGTTAAGAAAGTCTTACAAATTAACACATATGAGAAAAATATTGCCTGAACTGATAGGACCTTGAAATTTCCAAGCTAAGACTGAGATCTGGTATGAACGTTGACATTTGTGTGACTGTTCTTGTGAATGAAATTAGCAAGTACTTGCAGTAGCACTGGACTGGTTACTTTTTTTTTATTTAAAAACCTAGAAAACCAATGTTGCAGTTAGCCAGGCAAACATTCAATTTCCTACATGCATAGCATAAGTCAGAGGTATGGCCTTGATTAGCAATTGTCACGGCAGCTGCCTCACAGCATCTGGGACTGCAGGACCCAGAGCTCTGTGTGATGTGCATGTCAGGCCCAGTGCCCTACCTGGTCTGTAAAACATACAAATGCTCAGTTTGGTGTGAGTACAGGCATTCACAGTATTGTAATTTTAAATCATTTTGCAGTAGAAAGTGCTTATTAAACACAGTAGGCCCGTGGTTTTGTCCAGGATGATTAGGCAGATAGCAGTGATTATTGCTGATATATTCAGAATAAGGTTTCTAAGACCTGTGCTTCTGATTAGTGACGCCTGCTTTTACCTTTGAGCACATTTGCTCTGAAACAATCTTCAAAATCCTTGGCTTGCTCTATTTCTGTATGCAGTCCTCTTCCTACTTTAGTTAGTGATTACTGCAATTGTAGGGCAGTTTTTACGCACTTAGAAGCCAAGCGGCCTTGCTTTAAAATGAGATGGGATGAACTTTTGGTCTGGTTGTTGGCCAGTAGAACCTCTGGGTTTGTAACATCACAGAGTGAGTTTCCTGAAATCCTTGTGTTTAGGGATAGTCCCTATTTTCAAATGATGGAAAGTTGCTAAGTAATAACAAGGCTGTGCAAATATAAGGCTGAGTCACGGAGATCTCACAATCAATGGTTCTTTGCTGTGTTTTGAAATAGTCTTTCTAATTAAAAATAAGCTGAAAACATCCAGCACAAAATTCCACTTATATCAAAGAAGGGTCAGACATAAAAGAAATTACATAGAACTGAAACAAAACACAATTTCAGAGCTTTTAAATTTATTCTTTCTAAGACTAACCCTGACATTGTAGAATTGAACCACTGACTTTATACAGTTATTTAATGGTGCTGATGGATGTAGAATTTCTGTCCAAATGTCTGTCATCTACGTAGTAGAAATGGAATGGGTCAGTATATGGCCACTGCCACTGAAATCAGACTTCCCCTCTGTGTCAAATAATTTTCTGATATACAAAAAAATAGGGAAAAATATTCTACAAAAAATAAAAAATAAAAAAAATCTCCCAAGGCAAACATTTTTAGTTGTGCCAGTCATACAGTGGAATATTAGATCCTGTGTACACCTCCTTGGGAAGATGTGATTTCTTCCCCCCCCCCCCGCAAAACATTAGACCACTTGTTCAACTTAGCACTGACTCATAAAAAAAATCCCTAAATCTGGCGCTGAATCATCAGTGACATTTCCTGTAGGAATTCCTGCAGGAATTTGGGGGAGATCTGTCTGTTCAAGTACCAACCTAACACAGCACTACTTAGCTTAGGAGGCTGCTGCAGTCACGTCTGGAGGCAGTGTGGTTGCAGGTAATCTAGAAAATATATATTAAAAACCAAAACAAACAAAGCAACTCTTCAGCCTGTGTTCAATATCCTGGCACCTTTAAAAGCTTGTACTGAATAAGAGCAACATTGTATATGGAAACAGAAAATGAAAATACAACTATGTTTAAAAAAAAAAAAGCTAACAAGTGGTAGCTGTTTTAATTCTTGAGTTTTAAAACCTTGCACGAATAGAAGGGAACGGTACAGACATGTTAGCTCAGGGCAGAGCACTGTTTTCCTATAGCTGTGATGGCATCAGTAATCAGCACACCTGATGACTTCAAAGTGAAGTTATAAATGAGACTTGTCTGTAGAGCAATTGGAACAGAAGCTGCTCCTCACCACTAGGCAGCAGGTTGCCTGTCATGTGTTGCCAAGGCACTGCTTGTTTGTCCCACCTACTTGTGATTCTAGCATCACTACGGGAGATTAGATTGGAAGTACACCATACCTTTTTGGAATATGCCATTCCATTCCATGTGCAGGATAATTATTACAAGTTCTTACAAATTTGAAATTTGTTACTTGTGCAACAATGCCAAAAAAATTGACATGTCCCCAAGTAACTTAGGAATCAATGTACAAACTTGAATACGTTTTTAGCAACAATGTGATTATTACAGAAACCAAATATTCCACAGCTGTTCTCTTCAACCATCCAATAGTTGTTCATTTTTTTTTCACAGACCCTTAACTATTTCCACTGGCATTCCTTGCCATCATGAGAAGCCCAAACTGTGCTAGTTTTCACAGCAAAGCAGCTGCTGGACTGTTTCGATACGGGGCATGAACAAAGGAAGCAAACACGGGAACATGAAAAAACAGTTACTGTTGGCATCGAACAGATCCTTTGCACAAAGGGCAAGCACAGCTTCCAACTGTAATTATTGCCATTAGTCAGTGAGGTGTGCCAGGCCAGCACTGGAAGAAATGCCCAGCTTCTTTTTAAAAGAGTGACAGTTGGTGAATAATATTATTCAAGTTAATGACCAAGTTAAAATAAATCAAATTTAGAGTGAATGCAACCACAGAACCAACAGAATGGCAGTGGACTCAACATAATAAAATAGAATTACTGTGCTTCTACCCTGCTTTGAAGGTAACTAAGCCATTTTTTCTTTGAAGGTACCTGCATTTTGTATCAGCTAGCATAAGAGAAATTCATTAAGAGAGTGATGTGCAAGAGAATGCATTTCGAAGGCAGGGCAGATGCTAGGATGGGCAGTAAGAACTTCAGGGCTGCCAGAGATATCAGCAAGCTCTCCTCACAGCAGGCACGTAAACACCTCTAGCTCCAGTCCCTGCACGTTGAGGCCCTGTGGGTTTGTGTGAATGCTGGACTTGATCATATTCTTAAGGTATCTACTCTTCAAAACTTGTTTTTTAAGAAATCTGTCGCCTGTTTCATCTTGTGTGTATAATTTTTTAATGTATATTTTAGAAAATGAAACAATGTTTGGGAAGTTCTCTGAAGTGTTAAATAGAGCGCATGCATAATACAGTATGAAGTCTCTCTGCTTATTCTTTTGCTTACACAGCTTTTATGGGAAAACAACAATGAAACAATAATTGCATGCAACTGGAAATGAAGCAAAACAGGAAAGTCATAAAAAATTCTTAGAACAGACCAAGAAAAAAAAAATCCCCATTACATGTACTTGTGATGCAATCATGAGTCTGGGTGTTAAAAAATAAATGCAAATTCTGAGAATTTAGTGGCTTAAAGGCCAGCAGTTTGATTTGCTCATTCCAGCCTTGTTTCTCTGTAGATACTTTCCAGGATTTATTAAAACCAGATTGGTTTTTATTTTTCTGGTCTGTTGTCCATGCCAAGGGCTCCAGGAAGGGAAGGCACGGCCTTGCAACCACCTGTGACCAACCAGCAATGTGGGTAGTGGTTTGCTGCAGCTGTTCCTGTGTGGCAGTCCTTGTGAGAATGAGAGAAGCTTTTCAGAGTTTGGTCACTTTCAAAACAACATGAAAGATGCTCTTTTAGCCGCTTGGCATTTTAGAAAAGCAGCATGCTTGGAAAACATCCTTTATATGTAAACATAATATGGGATGAAATGCTTTCCAGTGCACATCTCTAGGCATGTTTTGACTACATGGAGCAGTGAAAAGCTGTGTTTTCCCTTGTTTGTATGTGATGACTACATGCAAACGTGCAGCCCCAGACTTCAGGGCAGCTCAGCTCCTGCAGGAAAACCCTCCCAGTCAGAAATCATACGAGCACAGAATAGCGTAGGTTGGAAGGGACTTAAAGATCATTCAGCCCCAACCCCTGCCGTGGGCTGGCCGCCCCCAGCAGCTCAGGCTGCCAGGGCCCATCCCACCTGGCCTCGGGCACCTCCAGGGATGGGGAACCCGCAGCTCTGGGCAGCCTGTGCTCAGCATCCCCCCACCCTATGAGTGGGAAATTTCCCCCTAACATCTCACCTAGATCTCCCCTCTTTTAGTTCAAAGCCATCCCCTCTTGCCCTATCAAAATTCCTATCAGAAATCTGTCTCCGTACCGAGATTTTAGGTGAGGAGGACATCTGATGGCTGGGCGCTGGCCCACGCAGGAGCTCTGCAGCCACCACGCCAGGCCTGAAAAAGATCTTCCAGTCTTTCCCCGGCCCGTCTTTGATCCAAGACAAAACGAGAGGCGCGCGCAGCACCCCGCAAAAAGGGGAGCGCCGGCAGCACTGCGTTCCGCGGTGACAGCCCCGGGGCACCCGCTGCGCGCCGAGCCCAGGGCAGCCCGCCCGCCCCAGCCCCGCGCCGCGGGCCCTACCCGCTCCACCACCGCTGGCTCCGCTCCTTCCGCCCGCCCGTTCAGCTCGTGGCTCTCGCCGCTGGAGTCCATCTCGGCTCCCCGAGCGAAGCAGGAGAGGCCTCGGCGGCTGCTGCCGGCAGCCTCCGGGAACCCCTTTTGTATCGGCTCCCCCCTCTGGCCGCGGTTAAGAGAGAAAGTTTCCGGCAGCGGAGAGGAGGGAGGGCCTGCACCGCGCGCACACCGCCCCGGGGCTGGGCCGAGCCGAGCCGGCTGGGCTCTGTGCGCGGCGCTGCGGGACGCCGTTGGCGCTGTGTGGGACTGAGAGAGGTTCTTTCTGCTGAGCTCTTCGGTAGGCAGTAGGGCTGGCAGCTGGCTGCTCGTCTGCGCTGAAAATGCTCTCCAGAGGTCTGTGCCGGAGTCTGGTGTACAATGTACCCCTCAGGTTAACGCCTTCAGAGTCGTCTGTGTTACAAACTGTTCTTCTCGCTGGGTTTAGTTCAGGCCCTGAATAGTGCTGAAACATACTTTACAGAACGTAAATAAACACGTACCGAAAACAAAGTATAGACCCCGCTTCTGCTAGGCCATACTCGTAAAGAGGTAATGTGGAAGCGTTACTTTCTGCTCCTCAATCATCAGCACAGGATTTTGGCAGAAGTAACCCCTGTAGGAGGAAGAGCTGGCTGCACTGCTTGGTGCAATAAATGCAGAGCTGTAGGACCTACACTTAGGAACATGTTGCATTTGCAAAAAGAGGTCTGGACACTTGGCTAGTCTCACTTGACATCAGGCGTGTGCTTGGAAATTGGTCCTTAGTCTGAGCCTCACAAATGTGCTCTGAGACAGTGCCTCAATTGCAAGGAGAGAAGGGGGCTCAGGTGTGCATCTTTGGACAGAAGATGTATGTGAAGTCTTGAACAGCAGTGTGCCCCTGCTGTGTGTCTGCCTTAAAATGCAGGTCTAGGGCTGTTTCGCCGCATCAGATAAAATATCGCATGCCGTATGACTGCAGTTTTCCCCATGCAATAGATAGGCATGCTTCGTCTAATATGAAAGCGTTACTGAGAAATGGAAGGGTGAAACTGTGGTGATGGCCTTAACATTTTATGAGTCTTTGTGATTTTTCTTGTCCTTTGAACTTCCTCCACTGGAATTCCAAAATGTCAGCATTGAGGTGCAATGTCTCCTCACTGTTGATTTTTGTTTTTGAGCTTACAGTAATTTTTTTAGTTAAAAGAGGCATAACTGTCAGCTGAATTCACTTTTAGATTTCATGGAAAAGCATACAGACAACCAGATGTGGGTTATCACATACTAAGTGCAAGTTAGGCTTCCAATCTTAATGCTAAAGGTCAAGAAGTTTCCAGTTCAACTCTTCTCAGAAACACATTGAATTAATAATTAATTTTCTTCTTAGAAAATCCCCTTGATGAAGCATGCAGTTACAAGTTACTGTCTTCAATTGGAATTATTGAATTGGACTTTCTAAGAAGCCCTCATCCATCTTGATTCTTTGCAGCCCTCTCTGCTTCTCTTTAGAACAGCCAGCTGGAAAACACTTATTTGGAGAGAGAAAGGAAGTTTTGTTATTATAGTTTATAGAAAATGAAAGGAGAAACATGAGAGCAAATATATTTGTACCTCACGGTGAGGAGGATATACAATAAAAGCAGAAGAATGGACATAAGCTCTAAAAAAAAATCTCAATTCCTTGCATGATTTTGATCCAGTGCTGTATGGAACCTCACCCGCAGCATTTCTAGTGGATGGGAATTCTATATTAGTTGTTTGGGTGGTGGTACAGCTTGTCAGGGTGGGCACAATTGTTTTGTTAGAGTAAGCACAGTGAGAGGTGACGCTGGGGTCACTTTGAAACAAAGCTATAAACTACACCATGATGTCAGCTGCCATAAAGTCCAATGCTTGAAAAAGCACATTACTTCCCTTAGTTTTAGGGTTTGTAGTACCTGAATACTGGTCATGGAGTCAACTAGGCTGGCCTTAATCAGACACTTAACCAATTAACTTAAAAGTCATTGAACATGCTTGGCCCATGGTTGTGGTGGTATAGTTGCCAAGAAGAGCTGGTTAGAACCCTTTCCAGTTGTAACTGTCCACTGATGTTTTCAGAGATACTGGATATTTCCAATTGCCCCTTTTTCGTCCTCTAAAGCTCTTGGCCAATGCATTTTTATCATTTCTGTTGGTAGTTGTAGAGGTTTCATTGACACCGATGAAAATATTTGCCGTTAAGCCTAAAAAATTAAAGATCTGCTCTCTGTAGGTGTCACTTAAGAATGGAAGGTATCTTGGAATGGAAGATATCTGTCCTATCTTACATTTGTATTGCACAGCCATGTACCAAAGAGATTTATGCAAACAGGACCTGTTGTTAGCCTTTAGGAAATGGGTGCAATCCTTCTGAAACAGAGAAACAGCTTACCCTGAATCTGTGAAATTACCTGCGAGCCAGCATTTGTGTATGGTCTGGAGCAGTCGATTCTGCATTGCATCTTTATGTTGTTGTGCTCATCAGCTCTGTGTCAATTTTAACGATAAGCTTTAACAATTTTTCCTGTTACCCAGCCTTTGGGTTAGTTCTGCTGGGTTAATAATAATAACAACCATTATATTTTGCTGTGATCCATGTAGAAAAATAGTTGCAGACTCAGGCTGGTGGCAGAAGAGTTAATAGGCTGGCGAAGCGATCGGTTTGCAGCTGTGTGATGACAAAACTATGTGGTAGGTCTTTCTTATTTGTGTGGATTTGAGCATAGTCATTATAAAATGAGAACTCTGCAAGTGTTATCACATGGGTCTGAGTCAGGAATTTTGATGAGGGTTACACAGAGCGAGTACTGGAGGCTGCAGAGGGGGGTCCTTGGGACCACTGTAACAACAGCCATTGGAACCTGGATGGCAGAGAAAAGATGCGTTGTTCTCCATCTTTGCAACTTGGTTATTACAGTCTGTATTTGGCACTTGAGCCATAGATCATGGATAACTTTTTTGGTTTTGGTTTTGGTTTCAAAAGTACTCTACGTGACAGGTGTGAAATGATGCTAGAATACTAATGAAACCTAACCAGAGAGAGAACAGCATTTTGTATTGTGGCTAAAATTGCAAGGTTTTGTGGTGGCATTTTTAATTTTTTTAACTTTCAAGTTAGGCCTTCATTTTCCCTGAGCAAGAACTATTATGTGTCCATAGAGTCGGTGTAAGGAAGCCCAGAATAAAAAGTACGTGGTGCTGCCTGTTGTCTGTGGTCACTATTAAAACAAGTAACTTTGCAAATTGGTACTTCTGCACTAGAGCACAGGTTTAAGTAAACAAAGTGGCTTTTGGTAAGATCGCTCTATGAGAAAAACAGATCAGCCATTCAACAAAGTAAAATGAGGGAAAGGTGTAAGGAGGAGAGCACTGGTACAGAAGAAATGAGACAGCCTAAGCTAACTGACATGAATGGAGAGGTTGTGATTTAAAAAACAGCGTTTGATATCAGATACAACTGCCTCCATCAGCACATCCTGCTTTGTTTTAATGGCTTGTAGATTTATTATGTTCATGAAATTTTATTTCCTTGCTGTGTCAGCTATCCTCAGCAAAAAAAGGCTTTCTCTCTTGAAAGACATGTAGTTAGTTTATTTCTTTTGGGAAGGGGTGGATTTGTTTTGTATCATTGCAACTATTTGGGGCAAAAGCGCATTATTTCGTGCTGTTTCTTCCTTTTTTGGTTTCCTGTTACTCCTTCAAAAACTTGCATTTCCCCACCAAAAATTGCATTACACTCTCCAAAAATGGTTGTTCTAGAATTAACATTAAAAATAAATAATGTATGTAATGCTTAGTTTATGAAATATGCCAACCTTTCTCTATGTCTGAAGTCTGTGAAAATGATCTGACCCAGGATACGCAACTCAACAATCCTCTTTTGGACTCTGATTGATTAAGAAATGAAAGGCAGTTCATTCTCTCAGTGAAGAGCAAATGCTCTCTGTTACATAAACATCCCTTCCACACTGTAGTGCTGACTTCCTCTGGGCTTGCAGTCCTTCAGGCATGTTTCTTTGCAGCTCATTGTATTCACAGTACAGAAAATTGGCTGTACATTCAAATAAACATCTTATCTGCTCTATTCTGCTTTGTGCAAACAGATGTGCACGTGACATAAAGTGCTCTGTGTCATTTGTTTTAGCACTTAGCACTGTCCTGTGGATGCCAGCTAGGCTGTGTCTGGCAGTATGGGTTTGGGGACAAGGAGGTGCTTGTTCCCTTGCCTGGCATGGCGGGGGGGAACTGAGGGTGGTGAGGAGGGCTCCAGGAGTGGCCAGATGCCATCCCAACAGAGAGTCCCAAGCAGTGGCACTGCCACAAATCAACTGGAAGCCAAAGAAATCTGCATGGGTTCACAGTGCAGGTCAGCCTGCGACTTACAAACTGTGTTTGCGGGTGACTCTGCTCCCCCAGCCTGATCCAAGAAGCAACAATCTGTTGCTTCTTTATAAGTAATTCTTTATAAGAATTACTGACATTCTTTCCCAAGAGTCCTGTTTCCTCTCCTCTCCTCCCAGCAGAAAGTTCTTATCCTGAAATTCTTTTTATAGTTTTTATTACATTAAGAGAATTATTTAAAAAGACTGTAATGTTTACTTTTGAAAGGTTGGTTTTAACTTTTTTCACCAAATATGTACTCAGTGATAGGTCAGAGATGATGCGTTGTCGGTGCTACTTTACGGGACAATGAGTTTAATGAAAAAGAAAGTCTCCTGTATTAGAGAGGGTGGCAGGTTATCTATAGAGAGGAATGGAGAATGCATCTCTTTAAAATGCCAGGTTTTGTACAGGCATGAATCTGAATTGTACATCCTTACACAGCTTGTAAGCAATAGTGTAAATAAGAAAGGGATAAGACCATGAAAGTTCTACTGATTAAGAATCAATCACTGAAAAGAATAGTCTGATTAAATGGAAAGTACATATGGAATTCTGTATATGGAATTACAGCAGAAAGGCCCCAGGAGGTCCTCTTGTCTAACACCTCACTCAAAGAGGGACCAGATCTCAAAGCCTCAGTGTTGAACAAACCCTGTTCACACTGCCTTTCCCCACAGGGTGACTGCTCTGGCCCCTTAACACCTCAGTGGCACTGTGCTGAACTCTCACTGGTTTAGTGATGCGTGTCCTGCTCTGGGAGCCCAACCCTGGGAGCAGTTTTCTAAAGGCACAGAATGCTCAGGGGTTCATTTCCCACCATCTCTGGCTACACTCCTGTTAATATAGTCCAGGATGGAACCAGGCATTGCTACCACGGCACGCTGCTGGCTCATGATCTTCAGTTTTTAGGACTTTATTTACAGCATTGCCATGATAGTATTCTGACATATCAATTTACAAACAACAGTTTACGTTCCTTTCACACTCACACCTGTCTTCTTACCAGATTCACAGACAGGTTTTTGGAAAGTCAGGAATTGGGCAGCACAGTTTTTTTGTTGTTTGTTTGTTTTTTGGTTGGAGGAAACCATGAAATCTTTAGGTAGCTTTGTATCGCTTCATAAGATGCCTGCACAATTTGACCGCTCTTCTTGTACCTTTATTACCAAGTTACAGGTTAAAGTATCTGTGGGAAATTCTACCTCAAATGTACATTTCAAGGCCAGAAATCTTCACAATGATCTTTTTGCTTGAATGTCACTCAGCACCACTTAGTTTGCCAAGTAGCTTGTGCAGAGCACATGTTTTAGAAAACCTGTAAGTCCTTTGCATTGCTTTTAAAACTGACATAAAGGTGCTCAGCAGCTTTGAGATGCAGTCAATGATCAGCCTGCAGATGAGGCTGGACTGAAGCAATAAAATATGATACATAAGCTGATTTTTTTAATCAGCTTAGGCTTGAAAGTGCTGTGCACATTTGGCAGAACTTGCAGATGCTTTCATTGCACATGTGAGCTTCAGCCACTATTTCCCCTCTGCAGTTACACTGTTCCTGGTGTCTATGGAAACACAGCTTGGTATTTTTGTGGCAGGCCATCAGAAATACATTGCTAACTCTTTCGTTTTCTCATTTGGTTCCTATTTCCAGGAATGCACATACGTGTAAGCCGTCAGCAACCTGCAGCCATATCGAAAGCAGCGCCATCTGGCTTCTTGTTTCTTCAACTGACTGTTTGACGCTGCATGTAAAAATAATTTCCAGTGCAGCCACTTTACTAGCACTGTGTTTTCACTTCATTGCCTATGCTTGCAAAGATTTCCCGCTGTTGGCATTTGTAGCTTTACTTGTGTGACCTTTATATTCTTATTAAGCCTTGATGTTTGCATGAGATGTGAATAATCTTGCCTGATTTACAATATAGAAATATATAAGTCATTAGCAGGTCATAAAATAAATATAAAAAGCTAACAAGAATATCGTGATGTCAATTAGCTCACAGATATGAAAACATATCTGTTTTTACAAGGAGTTCGTTCTAATTCATTCTCATCTGTTTGTTTTGTAAGCTTTGTGAGGCACATGAGAGATGTGACTTTAGGGTAACTGCCCTGTTAAGATGCACGGTTTAATTTTAAAGCTTGAGTCACCTGGGACTCTTGAGAACTTCGTCTACTGTGGCATTTGTGACATCTGCCAAACTGCACTGCAAGCATCTCTGCTTAATGCTTGCACTGCTCCTGTGACGGAGCTGAGCATCAGCTCAGTGCTACAAACTGAAATACTGAGCTGTGGAGGGAATGAACCAGAACTGATAAACAGTGTTTTAAGTGGAGCACAGATAGGTGAGATTTAGATCCAAAAATATTAAAACCTCTGTCTAACTGGAGATGAAAATAAATAGCTGTGCTTCTATCTGAGATCAGGAGCTACCCATTCTGGAGCTGAATACTAAGGGCCACTCCATTTGTCTCCTTGAGGGCTCTGGATCTGGATCTCCGCTCACCATGTACACCACAGCACATGCAGCTTGTGCTGACAAGACTGGAGCCCGTAGAATCCCCAGATTTGCTTTGGGATCAGGTGCTTCAGGATGAAGCGTTTCAATATATAAGTTTTCTAGTGAATTCATGCAAGGTTGGAGGGGGCCCTGAGCAGCCTGCTCCATAAGCTGACATCCCACCCATGGCAGAGAATTGGATCTCGATGATTTTTAAGGCTCCTTACAATCTCAGCCATTCTGTGATTTGATGATCTAGCTTCTAAGGGACATTCTAGCAACCCTAGGCACAGGGTACATCTGGCTGTTCTCATTTACAGTCCTGTGCCAGGGTCTGTGGTCCCAGGGAAAGCTGCTTTGAAGGCACCGATGCAGGCAGGCTGTAATTCCCTGGGTGAGAATTGTCTCTGCTGCAGGACTGTGTGTGAATCCTGTCTGCTGTGCAGCTTGTTGCCAGCAGGTTTAACTGTGAAGCCCTAAATCTACCAGTCAATGTGATGGATTGTAAAAGGGTTACAATCAAAGGGGAAGTCATTAGTCCCTTCTGAGGATTTCCTCTTTGAGTACCACCAAATCATTTTTCTGGCTCCTTAAGTAGGTAGAAGGGGTGAGACGTGAATTTATCTTTCTCTCTGGCATTATTTTCTGCAGGATTATTGGTATACAAACAAGAGATAATCAATGACTGAGAGACAGGAAACATTCTAATGCTGGGCTCAAGACAACTGTGGTTTGGATATTGCTGCATGCTGCACTTGTAGGGACTTGGGTTTTATTTCAGAAGCGAAACTCTAATGGTAGCATGTAAGAATAATGGGTGCTTATACCAGCACACTGGGCAATCTCAGGGCATTTTACAGGCAAGACTGCCAGAAACTCAGAGCACAGAACAGTATGTTTGAAATGGTTAAAAATGAAAAAAATGACAAAATAGGGGTTTCTGGATGCAGGCAAAAATAATATTGTTAGCTTAGAAATGCTGCATTGTTTCATATCTGTGACCTGATGAGATTAATCATGAAGGCGAGAAGGAAATCTGGAATCCTTACTCTGTCTGTATCATTAAGCAGTCACAGTGTTCTACAGCCTCAGTTTATAGTATGGTCTCCATATTTAGATTGTTGTCAGCAATTATGGTTAATGTCTTGGTGATAATGTGCAAGTTTGCTCAGCAAAAGCTTCTGCAGTAGTGCTGGCTATCTGGGAAGCGAAGCATTTATTACTCTGAATATATAGCTTCCTAAGCAACTGCTGTCAGAATAAATACAAAATGCTGAAAATGAAACTGCTCTGAAGTACTTAATTGTTGCTGCTCTGCCATCTTCCTATCTAGGAAAAAAAAAAAAAAAAAAAGCATTAGTGTGGATTTAAAAGGAGCTGTACAATTGGGTGACATGTAAGAGAGGTGAGTATGCCTTAGCTTGGGAAGAGCTGGAAGCACAACAAGGCTGTTATCAAGCAGCGCAATGAGGAAGTTTGTCTCATTGCTGCTCAGGGTAGAAAATACATGTTTGTACTACCATGCTGTAGTAACAATCCCCAAAATGATTTCTTTTGTTAAGTGGTGCACCTCATTGTACATGGTATTACTTTCCATTCGGGAAATTGATCAAAATTATAATTAAGAATAGTTACACAAGACCTGAAATATATATACATGTATCCCAAGGAAGCCGAGAAAGCACACTTTAACCAAGAGTATGTTGGAGTTTCTTGATCTGCTTTCATTCTTCGGAAGGACTGAAAAAAGACTGATGAAGGTGATTGATTTGTTTATCTTTTCTCAAGGCTTTTAACAAAGATAGCTCTTAAACCCGCTTGAGTAATTGGAGGAAGGAGCAGAATTGTGAGTTAAACCTTGGTTGAGCAGCTGGAAACAAAGGAAGTCATAAAACTGTTCCTGTAAGTAATAGCGTGCCAGATTGAGGAGAGGGTATGTGGCAGAGCTGTCCTCATTGCTCTGCCTGCAGCAGCCACAGCCCTGATGCAGGATGAGGGGTGCAGCAGTGTGCAGAGGGCTGTCCTGCTGAGGACCTGCATGCCATCCCTTTGGAGGATGGTGGGTAACAGGTACAATACCCAGCTTGTTGCAGGGGCCACCTGATACCTTGAGATTCTTGTCCATGCTGGTATCTGCGCTGAAAAAGAAAGCCACTGTTGGCATTCCTAGTAGAAGTTAAAAGCCAGAAATGGAGAGTATGTTGAAACCTGCCTTCAGAAATTACTCAGAGAGGACAAAAGGGTTCTTATTAGAGGTAAATCAGGACTGCAGGCAGTACATTTGAGGATACTTTGGGTTACTCTGTTGAACTATGAATACAGCATGCAATTGTAGGCTTTTGAACAGGCTTTCCTGTTACGCAGCTGTAGAGCCAGCAATTTAATTAAAAAGAGAGAAAGATTAAAATGTATTCTGTCTCTCTACACATATGTTCAGATTTAGAGATGGTCTTCCTTTCTTTAGAAGTTTAATGGTATCTTGACCCCTTCTATTCAAATAAAATTCAGTATGAAGTTGGTGTGGAAAGCAGCTTCATATCACTGTAAAGACCAAGAGCCAGGATAAGGAAGAAGCCCTCAGTAAGTGAATACATGCCTAATTTTAATAACACTATTTCCCACCTTGCTATAGTTTCATGGTTCCAGTAATTTAAGAAGCAAACAGGCACAGGGCTGTATATTATTCCATTAATATATATAGTAAGACTTACCAGGGAGAGAAACATAAACTATCTCGCCCACTCACCATTTATATCCTAGCTAGGTAATACTATAACACAGAAAATAGCCATGTGTTCTGCCTGCCAGACAATACTCCTGGACCTGCTAGTGCAATCCCACTGAGACCAAGCTATCATTCTGATGCATCTTTAAAGAGACAGCTGATTTTTAAAGTGAAATAACTCATGGGGCTGGAGCTGATACCAATGTGATTTCCAAGTAGTAGAGGCATGGCTGAGCACCTTGCTAATATTGCCTGTGCTCTGTGCATCCTTATGATACAGGGAAGAATGCTTAGGTTTTCGTGAGCTGATCCAACCCTTGTTGAAGCTGAAGGAAATCCTGCAGTGAGCTTTTGCTGAGTGCATTCAAAACCAACCAAGACTGCAGTAAAAGATGTAAGATGATGATTTGTTACCTGCTGTGTAATTTACCTGTTTTATCTCTTTGCCGTATCCTTTCATAGCCTTGCCTATTTTAGGTTTTCTGGATGTCAGTTGATAGAGTCTGTAGCTGTGAGATTCTCTCCTTAACTGGTAGTCCTTTGTAGAAACAAAAAATACAGCAGCAGGGACAGCCAGGCTGTTTTTAGCCATCTGCCCCAGCTACCTTCACAACTTGATTGGGAAAAAAATATTTAGTGTCCATATTGATCTGCTTTGTCATTGGTGGTGTGGTCTGGAGCTTTTTGGTCATTTGTTTGCTTTTTTTTTAATAGGGTTGATGTTACTTAAGTAGAATGTCTGTCTTTGACCCCTCCTTGCCATGCAGTGTTTTTCAGCTCTGTCTTCCTGTGATCTCTCTGCTGTCCCCAGTGCTTTAACTACTCTTTAATCCTCTGGAGCATATTCAACAGTTCCTTTATGTGTGCAGAGTGAACAATTCCTTTTTGTAGGCTCTGTGCAAATGTTTCCGTCACGGCTCTTTGAGCACATGTGGTAGCTCACCATGGAGGGCAGAATTCTTTCTTCCTTACAAAGTGCTTGCGGTTTTAAGATTAGGGAGCTGCAGATTAATATGAAAGCAGCAAATCTGTGCTTGCATGGTATACAGGATCTGCGCCACAGCCCTGCATGAGAGCTTGGATATTTTTGGTCCATCTGCATTTCCAGAGCAACGATTTTATAACTTTGCAGCATAACCTATTTCATAGCACCATCAGTGATGGCTTTTTTTTGTATCAACAGGCCTGTGAAAAAGGATTCATGAGATAGAAAGATGCTTACTGTGAGAAAAGCTCAAATGCTGCAGCCAGCATGTGTCTCAGATTCTCTCTGCAGTTTTTAATATAAGCTAATTTTAATATTCAGGTGAAAAATGGAAGTGCATAAGCACAACCTGAAGCAATATTACAGCTCTGTGCAATCTTCCTTATTTATTTATCGTATTTATCATATAAACAACTGCGTCGTCATAATTTCCTATGCTAGTGTTGATACAATTAAATTTTCATTACCTGTCTATATCCTGAAATAGGCATGGGCCATGAAGGCACATGTATTTTGTGCAGAGGGTGGAAAAAGAACACTCCAACTTCTGAAGCAGCGGTTGTAGTCTATGGCTGGATCTGTACTGACATGGATATGTCAGTCACCAGAATACATTATAACATCATAACAGCCACTTTTGTTAACTTTATTTGTTTTCTAACAGAACTATTGGTTCTGTGGAGGTAGTGCTTCAGTGTGGCAATGTGCAGTCCCATTTGTGTTCTGAAAGTCACATGGGCAGCTCTGGCAGTGATGGTCTGGGGACGTACTGCTAGGTGGACATTTACAGAGCCAAGGCTTTGGTGTGTGGTGTGCTGTCCTCTGCAGGTTCTTCCTTGCCACTGCTGGGGGAAAGCCACAGAGGTCCCACCCTACATCAGAAGCCTTGCAGCTGGTTCTAGTGGCAGGCTTGTTCTGCTGTCACTTAGGCTGATGAGTAAAGACCTCTCCTTGCAGAGCTTTTCAAAACCCATCTGCTGAAGGACAAGGTTCACGACTGTCGGAGACAACAAGTGAAGGATTCTCTGTGCTCAGACTGGGGCGCAATGTGTTGCTGTAAATCCTACCCATGGGGAATGATCAACATCTGCCCCAAGTATTCCAATCCATCATATAAAGATGTGAGGCCTTTGGATCAGACATAGGTTTGGTGCATTACTCATCATTTCTAGAACTTAGGGTTTGAATCAAGCTTGGCCAAAATCCTAATGCTTACGTGTGCACTTCTCAACTCGGGTGAGTAGAAGGCAGGTCCAGGGAACAGGACCCTGCAAGTCTGTGGAAGGGATGAGGAAATATCTCTTGGGGAAGATTCAAGTTGTCGATTAAAATTTAATGATTGCCTTTGGCAATATGAGAGCAAGAGTTGGATCTAAAGCTTTTGTTCATTGCTATAAATAAATTAAAGCCATAAGGTGCATTGGTCATCATTAATAAAAGACAGCTTTCACCAGTAAACATGGTTACATCATGTATTAGATTATGGAATTGTGAATAGAACTGTACAATGAGAGAACATTAAAAATTGGCTTCAGTTTTTTATGGTAAATATGTACAGTGGCTGAATAAACATAAGCAAGAGGGCTGGAAGGAGTTTGTTCCTCACTGTGCTGGTTGTTGTCCTGCGCAGGGGGTGAGGAGGTAAGAGAGGCAGTGCAGGGTTCTTTCTGGACCTCAGTAATAAAAAGGCCTGACAACAAACAGCTTAATGAGATAACTGCTTTAATAAGACAGTAATGAAAAGAGTATAGAACACGAACAAATCTTACATCTTTAGATGTCAGGCATCCTGTGTTCATGCAGAATTGGATGGAGCCCAGAAAAGATTTTCCCTCAGTGCAGTGTGCAGAGCAGATTCTCTCTGTGGAGAGAAGCTCTCCCTTTTGCTCACTCTAGCTAATAGATGATTTCCTTACAAGAAAACAACTCTGTTCCTAAAGGATGTTCTCATGAGGACTTGGTGAGAGACCTGACTGAGAATGTCCTGCACCCAAGGAGTTTGTGCAGCACAGCATGGGCCTGCATCTGCTCGGGTGAAGCTGTTGTGTGCATCATTACCTCCTCAGCGTGCCGCAGGCCCAGTCAGATCAACATATTCCACCCTGGGATCCACTTACAGTTTACCTTTCCCAAAGGTATAACAAATTACAGGTTACATGAATTGCATTTGGGCTTCTCAGGCCCAAAGCATGAGTCCCCGTAGGGCAGACACTGCCTGTTCAAGGTCACTGACTCCTCCATCACAATGTCTGCTGTGAGACTGCAGGTGAAAAACGCACCTGAGCATCAGCTGCACAGAGCCCCACTGCATGCTGGCTTACTCATTGTTTCAGGTGGAACAAGCAAAGAGAAATCTTGAAACAGCACTGCCCTGCCTCAAAATAAATAAATGAAACAACAGAAAAAAAAACACAGGAAAATGTAGAGATCTGACTGTCTTGGTAATAGTGTCACTCCTGAGAGTACAGGCACCAGCAGGCTTGTTGCTAGGCAAAAGCACAAAGGACTGCTGCAGTAGTGCTCCAAAGAGGAGCCTGCAGATTTGGTTCTGAGAAGAAGCTGAATTTCAGTAGGGATATTTGCATATTTTGTGGCTAGAGCCGGTGTTTGATTTTAATTTTAAAAGAAATCTGTAATTTCCCCTGCCTGACTGTTGTGCTTTAACTGCGGCACTATTCTGTTGCCTGCCATTAGTTTTTCCCCACTGTAATTAACATACATAAAATCAGGTTTCCAGTTTCTTCCTTTTTTATGAGGGTGGTTGCTTTGAATACGATTACAGTGCCATGGCTTTTCACAGCACGTATGTTCATCATCTTACATAGTTAAACATGTGTTATTAAAATGCAATAACAGTAACACCACAGAGTTACAATTACATTATAAAAACATTCTCTGCATGGAATAATGGTACCTGAGGGACACAGGGAAGTACAGGTTTCTGCATCTTGAAGGTTTTACCATCACAATGATGTCTTTCTAGGAATGCCATGAGACTTCTGCAGTGCTCTTACAGTGATGTATAATAATAACAAATCTTGGAAGGTAACTCCTGCTTAAATGGTAGTGACTTAATTTAAACAATTTGAGCAGCTTTTCTGAGTTATTGCTGATAGTTGAAAGATCTTAATTGTTGAGAGAGTTACCCAGTGCATTTATATATGCATGCTGTACGCATGCATATACAGACAACGTACATGTGGCTGTGGGTGCTCATGTAAACCCACCCGGAATACGGCCCTGTTAAGTGATTGGATGTCATCACTGTTTGCCTCACTTCTCTTGGTAAGATCCCAAAGCTAACATTACCTTTTGCCCTTACTAGAGCTAGAATTTCAAACCAGGAATTTCAGCCTCCAGGCCAGGGGAAGTATTAACTACATAAACAGTCCTACAGTTTGAATTGTAAGTGGGAATATATTTTTTAAGATACTGAGTTGTGTATGTTCAGAGTCTATCATGGCTGAGTTGTAAAGCAGGACAGCAAGAAGCAGGTAGAACTTTGGTATGCTTTGTGCAAGTTTTTCTCCTTTTAATGGAAGATCTGAAATGTAGATGATGTGTTGGCACATGCTGAATGTATAGGCACACCAGGCAGTGCTTTATACCCTTGGTAATGGCTAGTCTGTTGCTTGCTGTAGTACATCTTGAGATCCCATGTAAATACACAGAAAGAAAGGCATTTCATTTACATAGAATATTAATGACATTAATTAGGAAATTGATGTATAAGCTTCTTTACATGAATAAAAAAAGAAAAAAACAGTTGGAGACAAAATTAACTGCATGGAACAGCATGAGTCAGATATCTCTAGGCAATTCCATAGAGATGGCTTCAGCATTTATATCACTTACCTCTGTGATGTCTCAGCCAGTTCTGGCACGCAGCTAGGGAGGGAATAGATTATTGTGCAACCAAATGAAGTTATTAAAGTAATGTTAATATCATTTCTTATTTATTAAAAAAAAAAAAAAAAAACCACAAAACTTGAAGTGGTCATCTGCCAATTTATTTTGTGCAGAGCTAGCTCAAAACTGACCTCAGCTGCTGTGCAGCACTGTGCCTCCAGGAGACTTCTGACACAAGGACTTAGGAGGGAGCCCATGCCTTGTGACTAGTTGTGGCCTGGAGGTTAGGTATGTTGGGGTTGCTGCTACATTTCCTTGCTCTGTGAACCTGCCCTGAGGGGGGCTGAGGTCTTAATTAGTATCTTAGGCTGCAGTAGTGGGGAGGATCTTTTCACGCTCTGTAGCTGATTCCCATGCACATCAGTTTCCTTCATCCTTCAGGCTCTCCTTAGGGGTGGGCAATGCAGCCCATGAGGGATTGCTGTGCCCCGTGCAGTGTGGTGCCTTAGCACCCTCAGTGCAGCTGGGGCTGCTCAGGTCTGTGTATTTGCATACATGTAGGCATGTGTGGTCTTCATCATACCTAAAAAGTACTGTCCGCAGCCACTGGCATGATGGAGCCCTACTGCAAGTTTTGTAGGATAACTTTCTGGCCAAGATGCAAATTTGCAACAGATTGCATCAGACAGTACTACATACTGATGTAAGCCCCGCAGAGGCCATCAGCAGAGAAGCAAGCAATCTGGCAGCAGCCAAGTTAGTGAAATGTGTGGTAGCAGGCCAAACACAAGGGCTGGAGTAATGCATTGCATATAATGTGTTCATCTTTCTGCAGTTTGTAAGGAGACACGAGACAGGAGC
Source organism: Meleagris gallopavo (assembly GCF_905368555.1). Classification (NCBI taxonomy): domain Eukaryota; kingdom Metazoa; phylum Chordata; class Aves; order Galliformes; family Phasianidae; genus Meleagris; species Meleagris gallopavo. The sequence continues at coordinate 6,416,331 of NC_139417.1, read as the reverse complement.
ATGGCACTGAGGTTTTGCTCTGCAGCCAGCAGGGCAGGAGCTACTTGTGCAAAAGTGCGAGTGCTGATGTGGGCAGTTTTTCAGACAGCTGTTTGCTTTAGCCTCAAAGCTTCTGACCTCAACGTTCATTTTCCAACACTTTATATTACTCTTTGTTCATTCTTTCCCATTGTTAGGAGCTGGGTTAAAAATCTAAACCATGCTGCTCTTCTGTTCATGCGCTATTTCTTGCATGTTTGGAATAATAGTATTTCTCCCAGTCTTCACAATATCTAAATGATATCTCAGGCTAAAGCCATTCCTGTAGTTAAAAATATGATGTACTATGGTGCCTGGCCTGCTCCTCTCACCATGCTCTGAGCTTGCAGGTGTTTTCCATCTGCATGCTCTGTGGTTCTAGCAGCACTCCCAGCTTTGCTCCTAAAGTTGTGCTTCTGGGTTTAGGGATCAGAGGTACCCAAGGAGGCCAGCACCAGACTGTTCAGCCAAACAGCTGATCATATACAAGTGTAAGGCACTTTTTCTTCTCCAGTGACTCACACTTTGTGAAACATGGTCTGTAATTATGTTCTCCCTTGGTTTTCACAGTGCCTAAGCATTCCTATTACATTTGTCTAATGCTTGTACTATTTCTTCCGCCTCTTTTTAATTTTTATTTTAAGCCTATGACTAAGGGAAACAATTTAAAAACCCATTACAGTGTTGTCCTTGATGATGCGTTCATCAGAGAACGGCTCATAATGCTCTCCTAGGACTGAAATTACTGGGTATCTTCAAAGCTCAGCTGACAGAACCTAGCCAGGCAAGGGAATTAGCCTGATCTACGAGATGGAGCAAATTCCTTTCTGCATTTGCCAAAACATAATAGAAGAGAGCATTGTTTGCACAGGGAATCATCCTCTGCTAAGGCTCTGGCCATTGGCCTGCATTGTGAGATGTGGATTATCCACCACTGGAGGTTCTTTAAGAACAGGCTGGAACACTGTGGTACTTGGCAGGAGCATTATCTGCTTCTGTGAGCCTGACCCAGAGCACCGGGTGTGGATGGATGACCTCCCCTCAAGTGCTTGTTTTCCTACTGATCCAATATAGCAGTCTTTTTCTCTTACTTGACAAGTGATACAGATGTAAATGTCTGCGTAGCTAAGCAACATGTCTCCAAGTAGACCTAAAGGTTTGTCCCCCAAAATCATTGTTTCCATTTTTGTCTCTGAGATATTATGGCTCTTGAGGCTGGCACAGACCGCAGGGGCAGGCTGTAGAAGCAGTGAGGACTGTGCAGCTCCTAGAAGGATATAAAGAAAAATAAAGAACATGTGCTTTTCTCATGAAACTATACTCTTGAGGCTCCCAGAGCCTATCTCCAAGCTTAGGTGTGGCTGAACAGGTGAGCAGAGATGCGTTGGCTTGCAGAGGACATGGAGGAACACAGAGGTGCTTAGCTCAGTTCCATGTGGGTCCTCTGACATCCACTTCAATTTCATTTGAATCTCTTCCAGGAAACTTTGAGTCAATTCACAGAATCACAGAATTCTTCAAACTGATTGCATGCTCTTATAGTATTTTGAGTTTGCATCAAAAATGAAATGCCTTTGTTTTAAGCTTGCATCACAGTTTCTTCTAATTCAATTTCAAGTCTTTTAAATTCTTAAAATGGCATATCCGGCTGAAGTTAGATGGGGCCTTTCTTGCCTGGGAAATACAGCATCTGAAGTGTCTGATGTGCTGTTATGTTACTGCAGTGCCTTGTTTAAATACATTCTGACCAGCTCAAAGGAACCCGATTAAACTTTGATACATCAGGAGTTACGATGGAAAAACTTTCTATTTCCTTTTTTGTGCTCTTAATCTCTGTCCAAACAAGCACAGCTATCAAAACTCTCTCCATTTTTGTTTCTCTTTTTGTTTGGGGAGCAAGAATCTGCCAGCAGCAAAGTGATATAATTGATGCTAATACAGAGGAATGCTTGGCCATGGGGCTGTACTTGTGTGCTCTATGCATGGCCTCTCAAGGCTCAGAGATTTGGCATAAAGGAGAGCTCGGTCTCTAAAACAGAATTGCTGGTCAGAGTACGACTGTCTAACAAAAGATTATCTAGAGCAGAATCAGGCATTTCCAGGCCCATGGTGCAAGAGCTTGGAGACAGCAAACATGGCCTTTTCTCCTCTGTCTTTTAGTGCAGATGAGCAGTCTGTAGCCTTGCTTTGCAGCACTCTCTCTCCTGAGAAGCACAGCTAGGATGGAGGGGATCCCGAGCCACGCTGCCCAAACCCATGAGCTCTCATCAGGAAACTGGCCTGATTCAGGCTTTGAATGTAGCAAAAATACAGCTCTTTTCTTCCCCTTCAAGGCAATTGAACCCCCAAAAGGTGTTTTTTTTTTTTGTTTTTGTTTTTGTTTTGTAAGCCATCGTTAGCTAGTAACAGTACAAAAAGGATTTTGCTCAGAAGTCATTGCATTCTTTGATTTCTGGAATCATTTGGAGTACTCTGGAAATGTCACAGCATTCAATGGAAACTGCTGGCAGCTCTTCTTATCCTTAATAGGGCATCCCATCATTATTAAAAATGTGTTCAACATAAAATAATTACATGAAAATAGGCAGAATGCCTATCTATTCTAAATAATAAAAAAAAAAAATCCTGGCACAGTTATTAATCAACTCAGCTTTGCTACTTTGCATGTGTTTAGTACAGTCTTATTTTAATAATAGCAATAAGGGAACATTCTTAAAAATCAATTTATCAGCAGTTATCTGATTAATGGTTGCTACCTGGACTGATACAATTGGTTATGAATGTGACAAAGGAGATTTTCCAGTTTTCAGCCCAAGAACAACAGCATTGGTCAGTCGGTGCCTGTGGAGGTTTCTTCTTACATGTTTGTATTTGGCCATTCTTATCCTATGTTTCCGAGTAAAGTTTTTCTGTTTCAGATTCTGTACGAGTAGTGCATCTCCCAGAAAAGGCAATGGAACAGATTAACCACTGATGTCACTTCACAGATACAGCAACCTCATGGCACATATGTTATTCAGCTATTTTATACACTGGATTCAGAAAATGCTGTAGGAATATCTGCATAGCAGAAGCACAGCTAACACACAAAGCTTACTTCACACCTCAGCTGTGATGGACGATGGGGATGGTTCCCCAATAACCTGGTCTGTTTACTCTTACCATTGGGTTGTCATATGAAATGACAGAAGAGTTGCAGAAAAAAGATGTGAAGAATGTTGATATGGGTTATGAATAGAGCTGTGCACCATTGTAAGCCACTATAAAAATATATAACAAAGTAGAGAACTTCTGACAAATAGAACTGCGTTGATTGAAGTACCCTATGTTATTTATTACTGACATCACAAAGCAGTTTTTTGAATAGCATGAATCATTTTCCAGCTCTAGCAGAAAACAACGGTCTGCTGAGGCACTTGCTGCCTCTGTTTGTTAAGGCACATCCTTTTTTTGTCAGCAGAAATAATGCCACAGTGTGCTTCACCAAAAGTTTTATTCCTCCACATGTGTTTCCATGCTGGATTTCCTTTTTTTTCCATATCTGAAGCTGTTCTTTCCTGCTGTTATGTTCATTAACTTCACCTCCAGAATGAGCAGCTGGAATCAGCCCGTATTTCCCTATGAAATAATAATACTTGGCAGTGAGGCTGCAAGACCCTGCTGCATCTTCCCATCGCCGTTGGTTCATGGTTATTTTTCACAGCAGTGAAGAACAGCAAAGCAGCTCATGATCTAGGATTGGTGCATGCTTTAAACAGGCCATTTCCTATGCATTGGTTCAATAAGGGCAGACGAGAGATATCTCTTGCTTCAGATTTCCTCACTGGGGCCGTCCTGGTGAGGCACTCCTGGCTCCCAGGAGGATCTGCAACCAGCAGCCACTTCCACAGCCCTGTATGCCAGATGGTGGCCTTGTGCAAGAATTGGTTGGTCTTCGCATCTAAACCTGGCTATGCAAAACCAACCAAGCCAGAGAACTGACAAGCCTCTTCCAGAACTAATGTCTGAAATGTAATAGGACTTCCAGAGTCCAGTTTGTTGCAAAAGATCTCTGCTTCCCATTTTTTTCCAGTAAGTCCGTGCTCTTTAGAGCACTCCACTGATTGTCATCACAGCATTCAGTTGGCTTTTGGAGGTTAGATTACATCTGCTGCTATATTTGGTTTAACCAATTTTTGAAGCAAAACTACAATCTCATTTATGCTCATTTATGTTGTAACTAATGACAGCAAAATATTAGATACCTGGAGAAAATCTGCTCAAACTCCCAGGACAGTAACACAGGCAGAAGTCTCCCCAAAACCACCTGCCTGCATGATCTGGAGCATCTCTTTGGATTTAAGTGTTTAAGGAAGCTGGCTCACGCAATTGTTGTTAAGCGTTTCTGCATTCATTGGAGGCCAAAACCAGATAGAAAGTGGAACTTCCAAAAAGAACATGAAGAAACAAATTCATTTCTCGAGTTTCAAAGTGTATCTTTGATCTTTTTTGTAGGAAATGTCAGTTGTTTATTTCTTCAGATCAATTTGCCCATCTCCAGCTGTCTTCAAATGCCTTCAGAAGAATGGGAACATTTGTTTTAGCAACAATAGTACTGCAAAATTATAAAATCTAAGACTGGTTACTAATTAACCTTGTCTGGAATAGAAGAAATTATAGAAGCCATTAAAACACAGAGGATAAGGAAATAAATGTGGGTGTCTTCCATTTTAAAATGCTCAAGAAAAAAGAATGTAATTCAAAAGATGAGGCTTCTATTTGCAGATTCAGAAAAACGGAAAGCCTAAGTATTTCAGATAAGACTAAGAAACCTAGGCGTGATGTTCATAGAACTTAGGGTAATTAAAACCAACCACAATGAAGAGAAACTCAGAGTACCTAAAACATAACAGCCATAGAATCATGGAATATCCCAAGTTGGAAGGGACCCATAAGAATCTTAAAATCTGGCTCCTGACAGCACCACCCAAAAATCAGACCATATGACTGAGAGTGATATCCAGATACGTCCTGAAACCAGGCAGCTTGGTGCCATGGCCATTGCTCTGAGCAGCCTCTTCCTGATACCCAACCCGACCTCCCTGTCGCAGATCCACACTGTTCCCTTGGGTTCTGCCACTGGTCACCAGAGGGAGGAGATCATTGTCAGGATGAAATTAAAGGAAGCTGATCAGAGTGTGTTGGTATGGCCAACTCATAGACTGGTGAAACATGGATAATGGCTGAGATAAGTAATGCTGCAGACGTGACCATGATATTTGAGATCAGCACCACACCCTCACCTGAAGGACAGCATTCAATTCTGTTGACAGAAGGAATTTGGAAATAATTTGCTGAGAAAAGCAGTGAAGAAATAAGTCAGAAAAATGGTAGGTAGGAAGAATATGAATAGAAGGGAATATGTATAAATATGTTTAGAGAAATAATGAGAAATCTTGTATTTCCATATACTTTTATTGCACGAGCAAACATCTTAAATCAGAAGACATAACATCTGACCTGTTGGGAACTGTTTCACTGAGGATCTGCTTGTCTTGAGATGCTGCCTATTTTCTGGATAAATGCACTGAGCACTGGAGAAGTGGGAGAAAGCCCTCTAAAAATTGTTTGCCCTGGTGTGAATGATTGTCATCCTTAAATTCATGTTTTGAATCTAGAGCAGGCCCTGGGGAACTGTAAATATCTGAAAGACTTTCTAGGCACCATATGGTGGTTATGAAAGGATCTAACACAGGCCCAGTTCTGAGTCAGAAGAATGGAAATGAGGAGGGCTAAATCTTGGAAAGCAGGGTGTTCGTGGTTATGAAACCAAAAGTGGCAGACAGACTTAAGCCCTCTACAGCAACACTTGCTCTCTATCTATTTATAATTCATTTTGCTAGAGGGGCATTATTCAAGTGAGAAAATACTCTTCCGCTCCAGCTTGGGAGTGAAGGCACTGTTGTAAGAAAAGAAAAGCAAATTGAGCTATTTTAAGTGCCTGAAGAGGCACTGAATCCGGCCATGTACTTGCGAAAGGTTCTGCCTTTGCTGTTGCCTTGCTTCCCATGCTGCAGGAGCGATGCCTGTTATCTAGCATCTCCTTGAACAGGCAGCTCTGCAAAGCCTGTGTTGTATTGCTCTGATAAAGCAAAGCCTGATATCATGCAACTACCCACACAAGTGCTGCTAAGATGTTTCGGGGTATATTGATTAAAGCAGAGAGTTCTTTTGGGGCATCCGTGTTGTGCCAGAATATTGCTTTCCCAGCAATCTCCTCCCTCCCCAAGCAGGACAGAACTGCCTTGCTGTATGCACCCCACATGGCATTCCCACCTCCTTGTGTTCTTTCACTGCTGCTCCAGCTCCAGCAGACCCCTCATACGAGTGCTGTGTTGTTTGTGTTTAAGTGCCCACATCCCTCTGAGCAGGCCAGGACCTGCAAAGCATCGCTTATTTGTTCGTGACATTCCTCTGACAAGCTCCTGCCCGCTCCCCTGTTAGGACACCGTGCCGCACCATGGTGCGTGGCACATGGCTGGGGGCTGAGCAACACAGCTCTGCCAGCTCTGCCTGCTTCTTCTGGGCTGCTGAGGTGTGGGCGAGGGAGCCCAGGGCAGGGAGGAAGAGGGCTCACTCCTTCTCGCTGTTATTTGCTATGGTGAGAGGGAATGGCCTCAAGTTGCGTCGGGGGAGGTTCAGGTTGAGTATTAGGGAAAACTTCTCTGCAAGAGTGGTTGAGGGTTGGCACGGGCTGCCCAGGGAGGTGCTGGAGTCACCGTCCCAGGAGCTGTTCAAGAAATGAGGAGATGTGGCACTGAGGGCCATGGTTATAAGGCAGTATTTTGGTGGTAGCTGGACAGTTGGACTAGATGATCTTAGAGGTCTTTTCCAACCTTAATGATTCTATGATATTATGATTTAGCAAAAAAACAACAAAAACAAAAAAGCATTTGTCACAGTGGGAAAATGCACATCCAAGCAGAGGTGATCTTCTTGCAGTGAGAGTCCCCTGTGTCTATTTCATTAACTCTTTTGGTGCAAATAATCTTCAGGACAACCAAGTATATATCAATAGATAACACTGGAATCTTCTATTTTTCCAACAGTCCTATTATTTAGTAATTAATCCAAAGGGATCTGTGCCTGATAGCAGGGTTTGGCACAGAATAGTTAATCCTGATGCAAATACTGAGAGCTCAGCGAGAAGAGCCAGCTTCCACGGGCAGGTTTCAGTGCAGAGAACAGGGGCATATTTTTCTTTCCCTGTGGTGCAGATCAGGGATGTCCATCTACTGAGTACAGATACTGTTTCAATCACTTACTGAAGTTGGACTGTATTGCTAACACTTTATTTTAGAAAATAAAAATGCTTAAGCGAAAGATCTTGAAGAATTCCCCACTGAGGTATTGTTTTACTGCCTTATACAGAGAAATCTGCCTCACAAATTGCAAAGGTTCAGCTGTAGCTGGGGAGTGCATAAAAGGGAAGACTGAGGATTTTGTTTTAAAAAATATGTATTTTTATAGTTGGTTTTCACTAATTTTTTTAGCAAATACCTACATTATTAAAAAAAAAAAAGCAAGTTGAATTCATCTATAACGACTCAGTGGAAATTTTGTACCAAGTATTCTAGTTTTCAAGTTCATTTAAAACTCGTAATGAAGTGAACTAAAGAATGTTTCGTGCCCCATTGTCAAAGGCTGCCAAAAATTAATTACTGCGCCCCTCTGATCTGCTGATGTGTGACCTGAAAGCGCCATGTTTTAATTACTTTTCCATCTTATAATTTGGACATTGTTTTTTTTTGCATTATGCCCTTGTTTACAGAAGCATGTTAAAAATAAAGATAATATTAAATATCACTATTTTGAAAATGAAGCAGATCACTTCTAAAGGAGCAGCAGAAGTGTTAGCTGTTCTGCTTGCTGTACACATCAGAATGCAATGCCTCCTACAGGAGGATTTTACAATTCTATGATTTGTGTGCCAAAGGAAGGCCAAAGGAAAACCAGATATCCTTGCTGAACCCCACCACTGCTTCCTGCAATGGTTTCCACCATTCACAGAATCACAGAATCAGCAAGATGCCAGGCTTTGCCTTGTGTCCCTGGGAAATTATTGCTCCTGGCAGCTCAGACTGTATCCTAAATGGCAGTGGATGTTGTGAACCAATTTAGGTGGCTGGCCAAGAACACCCCAGTAGGAACGAGCAGGACTGGGGGCTTTGGAGGGAGCAGGAGCTCACAATTTCCTGCACCTTGAGAACCAGATGACTGCAAGAGCTACGCAGCATTTGTTCTCTCCATGGAAATACACTTTGCCTATTTAAAAAGGTGATTTTCAGGTTACGTCAATTCTCATGGCTTAGGACTGTGTTTGCAGCGTGCTGTCAGTTGATACTGTCAGAAAACCTGATCTTCTCCTCACTTTGGTCTCCAGTAGCAACGCGGGTTTCTCCCTTATGATATCCTGACAGAAGCCCTAAAAGCTTATCTATCATTTTAAATGAAAATCTGCTAGGTGTGACAATACTTACAGCTATGGCAGTAGCACAGATGCTGAAATCTTCAAAGACCTGGCTTCTTTTTCAGGAGGGTAATAGCAGAAATCGTCAAGTTTGTCTAAAAGGCAGCCATTCCGTGCTGGGGAATGGAAAATGCTCTGCCCCTCATTTGCAATAACCAGTGACTCAGCAGCTTGGGCTGCCTGTGCCAGGGTGATGGGCTTACAAGGCATCCATCTCCCATCATTGATCTTCCCCCTCTACCTCTCTTTCCCTGAGGTTGCACCATGATCAGTGTGCATCAATTCTGTACCAATGTGGAGATTTGCCCTGAGCAGATCTTCATGCTTGTGAGTGATGCAGGTTACTAGCCTGCTTTCTCAGAGCCTGCATGTTAGCCTTTAAAGGAAAGTGTGTTTCACAGGAACTGGGTATGGAAGGGCCAGGAGAGCAGCTGAGGCTCTTTCTAACCCTGCTTCACTCTCACAGAACAGAACACCATTAAGCCCCCCAGTGAAAGGATGATCCTGCTGACAGAATTTAGCTTATATCAGGAAAATAATTTAGAGTGTTGGAAAAAAACTGTATTTTAAACTAATTTCTAAATTCAACAGTATTTGAATTAAAGGTTCTGTGCCATTTTTTCATATTGATATGATTAGAGAATTCCACTCTCTAATACATCCATTCAAATATTTTGGCCTTGTGTACTACTTATGACCTTTTTAATATTCTGTCATTTGACTGACTGCCTGTTCTCATTCTTTTTGCTATTTACAGTTTTACAGCCCCGTGGGGAAGGAATAACCACACTGACTGTTAATGAAAATGCAGACGGCTGAAATGAGCAAAATGGTTTCTCTAACTGCTACAGCACACTGCACTCTGAAAGCTTAGCAAGAGCTGCAGCGATGGCAGTGCTCAGCCCTCCTCCCACTGAAGGTGCTGTGTTGTTTTGCTGTTGTCTCATTGATATGCAGAGCAGAAACAGCATTAAGTAGCTGTTCCAACAAAAATACTAACGTGATCCTCTGAAACTGCAAAGGCAATGGAAAATTATGAGTGCATGTTACTGATTTTTTTAATAATCAGAGGGTTTTTTTTACAGCAATATAGAGTAGAAATAATAAGGAATGAAGATGTAAGGTGAGAACTTAAGAACAAGAATCTCTGCAAAACAAACAAACAAATAAATAAATAAACAGGGCTCAAGGAGCTACATTTGCGCTCCTGGTCAGCAAAATCAGCTTCAAAAGGATACACTTGGACTTTTAATGCAACTTTTTTGTTGTGCCAGAGTAATACAGGACTCAGTAGGAGAGAAAAGTAGCAGACTTTTGGCCCGTCTCTCACATGATCATGACAGCACTGAGAAGGCTGGAAGCTGTCAGAGCTGAAGCAGCCTTCAGGCTGCGAAGGATGAAGGCCTTTTTGAGCAGCCACAGGGACTCCATGGCACTGAGACTGCAAAGCACCAGGAGCACCTCGCCCTGCCGATACAGGGCTTCACTGTACTGATGTGCTCTGTGCCACAAAACAACTGATGGCTGGCATGACACAGCACCAAATGGAGAAGGAGAGACACATGGATTCAATTGACTTTGTAAAGAGTAAGGGAAATAATGACCAAAGAGGGCTCCCAAGCTTGCAATGGGAAAGCTGTAGTCAGCAATGGCATAGCTTATATCCTTCTGTATTTCTAACTGTATTGTTGTCTGATCTAATCTGAAGCCTAAGGGCTTCTTGCATGGGGAGATAGAATCCAGATGAGACACCTGTCATCTTAACATCAAAGCACTTGCATCCAGTGTGGAAATTGGAGGTTTTTGTTCTAAGAGAAGATACAGATTTTCTTTTTGTCGGACTCTGTGAGCAACATGACTCAAAATGTCCTGTACCACTGGGCTGCACAGAGCCAATTAAGTTTCAAAAACACAGTGAGGTGTAACTAATCAACTAAGCGTGACAAATCCAGTATCTCACCAATATATGTTTGCCCATCATTTCTTATTGTCTTCATCCCAGAAAGAAAAAGCATGAAATAACTGCAAATGCTGCTCTCCAACAGCATTCTCTGAAGTAAACACAAATCAAAGTTAGCGTTCCAAAGAGTAACAAGAAAAGTCACTGGGACTCCTAACCGTGCAGGTAAAGTGGAATTCTAGCACAGCACATTGTCGTGGGTAAAATGCTAAGGCTACAAACCTCTCTGGTTAGCTTCAAGGCAAGAATAAATGCGTTTAGGAGCGGTGATCTTGGGATTGGCTTTTGTGAATGGCTGGAAAGAGAAATGTGATGATAGACAGGTGAAATATATGACTGATAAGGGTAAGTGGCAAATAGAGCAGAAGCCTGTTGAGGGCTGAAGCCACTGAAGTATGGGGGAAGGCAGATATCTACAAATAAAGTACCTAAAATGTGAAAGCTGATAAGGAGAGGGCAGCAAGAAAAATAAGCACTGTAAACCAAATGAAAATATATGGCTTAAGCTTTGGTTGTGTTCAGTGCAGTTATCACTGTGAAAGTTATCTGAGTGTTTTCCTTGCCTAGCAAGAAGCAAACATATCCCTTTTATCCCAGAACTAACAGAATAAGGAAAAAAAAAACACAGAGTCAGCAGGAATCCTTCTGCAGCCCATTCCCCTGGGAGAGAAAGGGAGAGGGTGAGACACCCCTGACATTCAGTGAAGGAATCCAAGATACGCCTGCTGTGTGCCAAGTCCAAATCTGTCCCTTGTGAGAATGTTACTGGATTGGTAACATTCGGCACCAAGGAATCTGCTCTGTGAGCTGCTGGCTCACAAGCAGTGGAGATTTCAGGGATCAGAGCGAAAGGCACAGTCTCTCCCCCCTGCATTACCCTCAGCGCAAAAGGAGGAGCCTTGTGCAAAGTTATTTGTGCTTCACACATGTCCTAATTAAAGAAAAAATGCTCGTGTCTTCATTAACTGGGGGCACAGATCCCCTTTCTCCTGTATGTGCTTGAATTCTCAAAGCAGTTGGAGTGGGTTCATGTATCTCCTCGCAGAGCACGTGCTGGATTTTTTCTAGGCAATCTTGACTCCTCTGCAATGAGCTGTCATGAATGAGGCTGACTGGAGTGGTTGCTAATGAGGGCAGGTTAGGGTATGGAATACATTCCCTCTGCTTCTTGGGTATCGATGACATTGAGGCCACTTGGCTAGCAGTGTCTGGGCTCCTGAGGAGAGGTGTGTGCTGAGCCATCACCTCCAGCCTTGCATTATCTGTGTCACCAGCGAACTGCACAGCACCGTGAGCTTCAGGTGTATTCATTTAACAGAATGGGCTACTTGTTCTGCTGCAATGAAGAAATTGAGTTATGCTGCTGCATAACTTTTTGGTTTTGCTTCACTGCTGTTGTTCTACGGTATGTAAGTGAGAAAGGGGTATGATAGGAGCTCGGATATTGCTCCTGTGTTCTGCTCTGGGGTGCGTTTCCTAGAGATCTGCCTCCTGGTTTTGCCAAGTTGGAGGTTTTTATAGCTATTAATCGAGATTAAAACCAAGCAAAGAGCAAAATGCGCAGCTTTCTAATAGTTCTTCCCAAAAAGAAGACTACTAGAAATAGATGGGTTTGACAAGGAGATGTCCTGAATCACCTTGTCTTCACGTTCCATTGAGACCATGTGTTAATGAGTCCCAAGTACTTACAGCAAGTTGATTTCCCTTTGGGATTGCCTTTGCATATCCTACAGAGCTCAGTGCCCCATGTACTCTAGCGTTCTGGGGCCAGGGGTGCCAGGACATCCACCAGGAGCCCCACAGCCCCCTGTGAAGCACTGAGGATTGGCCACAGCAGGGTGTGAGGCACGTTCCCCTGTGCTGAAGGCTGCGCGCTTCCTCCTTTTGATCCTTGAGCATCCCTCTCTGCTCCCAGCCCTATCACAGGGAGGATCAGAACACCTACTTCTCTTCCTTCGGTGTTTCTGGTTGCCAGGGAGACAGCAGTCTGTCTGGGCTTTGCAAAGCAGGCCTTTGAGCCTGACTCCTCCAAGAGCAGCCAGGGGTGGGATGCTTTTTTTCTCAGGCACGAGGTAATTCCCCCAGAACCAGCCCTGTACCTGTGCTGCACACTGCCGTTTCCCTCAGCAAGACCCTGTATGGAAAGGGCAGTGGCCTGGGACAGGGTGTGATCCCTGCAGTACAGATCCCATTTGCTACCAGTGTGGTCTGTGCACCCAGCAATCCAGAGGTTTTCCTCAGTGCTCGCTGACCTGGAACATTTTCTTTTATGCCTTTCTTGCAAAAAAAAGCTGATGGAAAGCATGTAAGGACAGGCTGTCACACAATAAAACAAGTGCTGCCTATATTTGCTCTGTCAGAGTGAACGCAGAGTGACTATGGATGTGTAGGATTTGGGTTATCCATGGTCACGTTCTCTGTTGTCTCACGGGCATGAGGAAACTGCATCCTAGGATATTCTGCCACTCCCCTATTCCTTTCCTTTCCTGCTTTCCTAAGCGTATAAAAACCCGATTTGATAAGAGTTTATCTGTGCTTATTTCTCTGCGTGCAAGGTGCAGCTCCTGTTGTGGAAGGTACATGTGCTTGTTTGTACTGCTGGCCATAGGGAACACTGGAGAATGCAAACGGTGGTGCTGCCTGAAGCCTGCAGACATGGATAAAATAGCTTTGAGGCTGGGTGAATTTACAGTCTAAATAACAAAAGATACAGAAATATTCAGGAGTCTGATAAACTCCACAACCACATCAGAAAGAAAAAAAAAAAAGGAGGTTCTTCCTCTGAGTTACAGAAAAAGGCAGAGCACACCCACTGCAAGACGAGGGCAGGCAGATGGTTTTGTGTGTAAGACCAAAGCTGGAGACGGTGAGGAGCTGAACCTGGGAAAGGAAGATTGCTGTTCAGTGACACAATGGGCTGTGAAGTCAGGGATAACAACACAGCACAGAGACTACATTCAACAGGGGAATAGAGACAATACTGAAAGCATCACCGTTTTCGGAACACATTTTAGGCTGAGAACACATGTTGCTAGGAAACTTTTATATTAAAAGGCATTCATCTTTAAACCTTGGGAACACAGTAACAGCGTTTTCTCCATGCTGGGGAAGTTCTTTCAGTGTCAGCCCTGACGTTACTTAGACAAGCAGCATGAGAAAGGAAGAAAAATATCTTGAATTGTCTGGGGCAAAGATTAAAATCTCAGATTATTTTTAGATATCTTGCCGCATTTAACTGAGCTCTAGTCATTCTGGTTTGACTAAAAAGATAAACAGAGATGACCATGTTTTGTTTGGTAAGATGTTTCATGGAATGAGAATTGAGATACGTGGCTTAGTTAGTCCAACCAGGAGATAACTCGGCTTATGGCAAAACTCAACAGGATACCATCTGGAGAGAATGACAGCTGATAAAATCCCTTCAGGCTATTGCACTCTCATCCACAGGCTTTCTGGCATTGTTTCCTGGCTTTATAAAAATTCTGTATACACTTATTCGTAGCTTATGTAAACTCTTTTAAAAATCCCCATGCATCAGATTTCTTGAGGCCAGTATTTATTATTTTTGCTGACCTTAAAAACCTATTTCTTGAGCAGAGAAATCCTTAGAAAAGAGAGGAACTACTTGTGGGCTTCTCTGCTGGGATGAGACGCCCTAAGAAAGGCACTGCAGATAAGAACATCAGGAGCTGTGTTTATAGGCTTTTATTAATAATATCCCTATGTGACGTGCCCTAGTGTAGCTGGAGCTTTTCCATTGTATGTTCAGCTTCAGCATCCTCACATGTGTAATGAGAACAGAAAGCTCTTCCTCTCTGTCTGGCACCTCCAGGAGGCAGAATTCTGCCTGCAATTCTCAATGGATTCACTGAGAGGAGAAAATGCTCTGTTAAGAAGATAAAGGTAACATCCTTTGTACCTTCATGAGGAAGAAAAGCGTTCTGTTCAATCTCTGGGCAGAGATGATCGCCTTTAGCACATCAGCTATAAACTGGAAAAAGTAGATGAGCATAAGAGCTCAACCTATTCATAACTTAAGAGTTGTCTATGGAACCAGAGCAGAAAAGTAAACTTGAACTGCAGGATCCATTGGCTTTGTTAGCATATGTTGCATGCAATCTCCTTTTCATAGTGTTTTCATACGGGCATGCGGATTAATTTAACAGTTGGAAACCTTTCAAGGCAGGAGCCATCTTTGTTTTCTGTGCTGGTAACACCATTCGTTTCATGCCTGATGCTATTTAGGCACTGACGGAATATAAATGAGTAACAACAGATGTTTGAGTCCCCCCATGTATGTTCGTGCAGGCACTCATTCTGCAAACACTGCTGCAGAATGCGCGGGAGCATGACACTTGGACAATTAACCTCGTAACCAGTGGGATGGATGAGTAGGATCAAGAGCTGAACGTTACGTAAGTAATAATTACATTGCAGAGCATCTTTCTGCAACGCCCTATTCGTCTTCCTTGTAGGAGTTAGAAAACAAAAATAGCTGAATGCTTAATGAAGGCAGGCGAAGCGGAGATCACAGTCACCTCTGAATCCATTCCAAAGCACAGCTCCCAGCCTGACGGCAATGCGTTCTCCGTGGTGCCACTTGGTGGAGCTTAGTGATTTCGGCTATCGCAGACATTGTTTTGCACTTCTTTTTTGGTTACACAATCAGTTGGCACTGGGCCCTGGAAACCGACAAAATTCCCGCTAAAGAACTAAAAGCAGAAGTGTACCAGAAGTTCTGGTGAAGAAGATACTGACTCCAGTTGAATTTGGTAGTCATCACTTCCCTTCCTGAAAGCAATAAAATATACAGTGTTTGATTTTTTAAAAAATAAGAATATAAAGTGCTGGCTTAAGGCTTTGGCATTCTTGTTATATAGGAGGAGAGAGGTGTTGAATTATGCCATGTTTTATTTATTTTTAAGCTTAAAAATAGCATTAGGAAATTTGCCTTCGAAGTTTTATCTTTATAAAGTTTTCTTTATAATAAGGGCAACGTGCACATGCGTCTGCATGAAGGACCTCACAGCAGTTCAGATGTGTGCTTTTCCTCAACTCACATGCGAAGAACGAGCAGATCAGTGGTCAAATAGGAGAATCATAGAATCACAGAATCATTAAGGTCGGGAAAGACCTCTAAGATCATCTAGTCCTACCATCCATGTACCACCAACCATGCCCACTGACCATGGCCCTCAGTGCCACATTTACACACTTCCTGAGTGCTTCCATGGACAGTGACCCCACCACCTCCCTGGGCAGCCCATCCCACTGCTTGACCACTTTTCAAGAGAAGTTTTTCCTGATGACCAACCTGAATCTCCCCTGGTGCAACTTGAAGCCATTTCCTCTCATCCTATCAAAATGATTGATCACACCCCACATCTGCCTATATCTGCACCAGGAGCCAGTCAGTGTAACAAAACTGAAGCTGGGATGTGGGCTAATTATGTGCCCAGTTAACACACTTGTGCTCAGAGCTATGTGGAAACCAAGGGTATGACATCTATGGAGACAGCTCAGGACAGGTTTTTGGCTTCCCTATAGGAACTGGAAGGAATAACTGTGCAGCACCTTGTCACTGGAGTACTTCTCATGTTCTTAACAAAGAAACATACCATTACATATTTATCAAGTATCGAAACTGACATTCTATCAGTGTTCTTCTGATTGGCATTTGACAAGGAGCTCTGGGATCCATCCAGAGCTGGCTGTGATCATCTCTAACACCCACACTATTGGCTGATGTTTGCTGTCTGACCATTAGTACTTACTACACAGAAAAGAGCGGTGCAGAGTAATTGTGCCCAGGAGGACAGAGCTCTAACTGACCCATAGTGCCCACAGAACTTCCTTGCACAGTGCTCACTCTTTGCTCATGCCCTGCCTGCACTGACGGACCCCATTAGCTCAGGTTGTTGTGTATTTTCTGATGGCCTCGTGGTGTTCCATAGGACAGCCCATGGGAGGCCAGAAATCCCATACGTTGGTCACTTGGTGCTGGCTCTCCATACACACAGGTGTTTGTTTTCAGCCAGTCTCTACATTACCTATGCTGTTTACCTGGTGTCTGTTTTCTCAGTTCAGTTTACCACTGCAGCAGAAGCACTTCAGGATTTCAGCTGTTGCTCACAGCAGGGCTCAGTGCCCATAGCCAGGAGAGTGGCTACGAGCCCCTGTGGCCTCAAGTCCCGCCGCTGCTCCTTGTTCTTGTTTGTAAAACAAGCCTACTTGCTGGCATGTTTGTTGCATGTTTGCTAGTTCTGCCTGTTCTGTTCTGTTCCTTACTTGTCTCTACGCCTTATTTAGCTCTATCCATCAATTGTGTTTTTAAAGTATGGCAGGGATCATAACAGAAAGTGGCACAAGTAAGGGGAGAGAGGTTTAAAAAACACCACTGTGCTATCTGAGCTCCTGCAATCCTCGTGGTCACACAGAATTATCTGGAAATTAATTGGGCAGCCCATTTGCGTTTATTGTAGGCTCAACGCCATCATTTCCTGGCAAATAAAAGCAGATAAATAATTGAATACAAACTTCTGAATTAACACAGTAATCTTGGTCAGATTTGGGTGGGGGAGGTGATAACATGCCTGCCTGGAAAGGGAACCTCGCCTTCAGGACACGGCACAGGGATGCATGTTACAATGATAAATGGTTCCTGTGTCACTGGAGAAGATAAACAGAGGCATTTCTGCACTTAGGATTCAGATGATGCCATTTCCCCACTGCTGCTGCCCGCTCTGCTCTACCTGCCAGCTGAGTTTGCCATAGCATCCACGATTTCACTGCACAGAGACCCTTGTTAACATGTCTGCAATAAACATTTGTACTAACCTGATGACTTGAACTATTGCATCTATAAACAAATAGCCAGAACAGAACACAAATGACCTAACTGAGGCTATATTGTGAAAGTGGGTTTTTAAATTATTATTCTTTTAAAGAAAACACAGGCCTTGTGCAACATGGCATTGGGGCTGGTAGTATACGTGCAGCAGGAAGAGCACAGCCTCCACGCAACTGGAAGTGGCTCTCCGTAAGTATTTGACCCACTTTCAATCAAGTAATAAATTAGAAAGAAAACAAGTTAATAGAAATCCAAAGGCCTATATATATGTTTTCACAGTCCACTGCAAACATTGATTTTAAACAAACACGAAATTTCTCAGTATCCAAGCACTGGGAGGTCAAGCTGTTAGCATGGGGAACTGGGCTTAACTTTCTTACTGCAAACTAACAAATAGCTACCGATCAATCAATCAATCAATCTATCTGTCTATTTATCTACCTACCTATCTATGATGGCTGCTCTGAAAGTAATGCCTCCTATTTTATGATGTTGGCCCATGATGTCAGAGGCGGATGTTGGTGATATGGCAGTAGAAGCTGAACCTTCCCACCAATATCCTGTGACATTTTGTTGCTGTGTGACAGATAGCAGCAGAGGGGTGGTCTGATAGAATGATGTCTGACACGAAGTGTGTATGAAGCAAAGGAGTGGAACTGAATTCCTCCATGTGGAAAAAGATGGCACCCACTAACATTCATCAGAGCTTACTGAGCGTTTATGGAGACCAAACAGAGGATGCTGGCACAGTGAGGGGCGGGTGGTGCATTCCAGCAGCGGTCAGAACAGATCATGGTGCTGCCACTGACAAGACCTCCACCCGCGGGGCTGTGGCAAAGAGGAGTGCACCAGTCCTCACCTGCACTCTTCTTTCTGGAGCCCCAGCATAGCGGTGCCCTAAGTCAGAGCCATTCCATTCTCTCCTGGGACTGGAGAAGGATTCAGGGCACTTACCCTTCCCTGCCTGCCACTTGGTGCCTTCCTCCTGCGTTCTGCTTACAGGACTCCTGTCTGGGCAGTTAGGGCAGCACTGCCAGCAGTGCCTTTGTAGCTTCACTAGCTTCACGCAGCACACAGAGCTGTGCTTTGTGACCCGACTGCACGTCCTGCAAACACTGCATTGTATGGGAATGCTTCAAAAAGCAAACCACTGAAGATGGAATGTTTCAAAACACCGAGTTATTATTCACCAGCCACATCTTTACAATAAACAGCAGAGCTTCAAATAAAAGAAACACCTGCTTTCTTATTGTAAAGTTTTGTTTTTTTTTTAATGGTCCCATCAAAAAATGAATAATTAAAAGAAAAAACTGATCATGATTGCTTGGCAGACACCTTCTTCGCAGTCAGAAATCTCAGGTAATAATTAACAATAAGTTCTCAGATTTATTTAATTAAATCTTAATTACCAAACCACACTGATCCTGTCTGTTGGAACTTCATGCCTACGACAGCGGGCTGTTCAGGGCGCGGTGCGGGATCCTCCCGTGGATGCACCGAGCAGCCCCGTCCCTCTGCGGTGAGCACAGCCCCGTGTGCCCGTCCCGGCCCGGCCCCGGGCGGCAGCTCGGGGTCCCCCACCCGGTTCAGGGCCGCTCTCCGCTCTCACGGCGCCGCGTCGGCCGCCGGGGATGGAGAGAAGAAGCAAACAAAGGAAAATCCCGATCCATATGGCGGGCGGCGCGCTCAGACCCGCAGCGCCGACACCAGAGGTGCCGCAGTGAATTATCAAACACTATGAATGCGTTATGCTCGTCGTTCCATCGATTATGAAAAATTACGAGCAGGAAGGGGGCTGGGTTCGCGGCACCTGCCGTAGCGGCCGCTCGCCGCAGTCACCTGTGCACGCAACACGGCGGCGGGGCCCGCCCGGCCGAGGCCGCTCCGCGGTGCCGCCGCGGATCGCGGGATCGCTGGCCCCGCCGCCCCGCTCCCGCCCCGCACGGCGGCGGAGGGCCCTGCGCAGCGGGGCGCGGTGGCGGGGGCCCTCCCATTGTTCGCGGCCGGGGGCGGGCCGTGCCGGGGGGGTCCGCCCTCCGCCGCCTCATTGGCGGCCCGCGAGCGCCGGTGCGTTAAATGGGGCGCTCTCTGCGGAGCGCTTCCCATTGACAAAAGCGCGGCGGCAGCGGCGGCGGTGCGGGGCGGGGGCGGAGGAGCGGGGCCGGGGCGGGCGGGGGGCAGCCGGCGCCCATCGCCCATGGGGGCGCGGTGGGGGCTGCCGCAGGGCTGAGCCGCGGGGGCGGCACTGCGGGCAGGGAGCGCTGCGGCGCGGGGGCGGGCCGCGGGGCTCCGGCATCGCGCTCCGGCATCGCGCTCCGGCATCGCGCTCCGGCATCGCGCTCCGGCATCGCGCTCCGGCATCGCGCTCCGGCATCGCGCTCCCCGCACACGCAGCGCGCACACACACACACTCACTCACACTCACGCACAGCGCACGGCGACGCGCACACGCGGCGGTGCCCGCCCCTCTTCCCATCCCCGTCCATGGCGCTGAGGACGGCGGTCCCCCGCTCCGCACGTAAGTAAGCGGCTCCGCCGCGCCTTTGTGCCCGCAGGTGCACCTGTCCCCGCCGCTCTCGGTTCCTCGCCGGGGGTTTGGGGGCGGGCAGGGCCGCTGCCGGTCCCGAGGCGGCTCCGGGAGGGGGGTGGACTGCCGGGCCGGGGCCCGCGGCGGTGCGTCAGGGCGCTGCGCTCTGCCTTCCCCCCGCAGGTGGCCCCGGGGCGGCCCGGCGCGGGCACGGAGCGCGGTGACTTCCCCAGGCCGGGCGCCGAGACCTCAGAGCCGATGGAAAGCGGGGGCGATGCCGGAGCGGCATCTCGGCGGGGAGGCGGCGGGTTCCCGGGCGCTGCCCGGCCCGGCGCTCCCCCGGCTGCGGACGGCGGCGTGAACGTGGATGGACCCAGCGGGGCGGCCGCCGCTGCGGGGCCGGGAGCGCCCGCGCCGCCGCCCCGAGCGCCGTGCTCCAGGGACCCCAAAATGGTCCATCAGCGGTTCCTGCGGCGGAGCGTGGTGGACTCGGACCAGGAGGAGCCCGCGTTCGACCTTCCCGAGTCGGAGCATCAGAGGAAAATCATCCTGCTCCCCAAAACCAGGAGGATAATCGCGGAGAGGGCGAAGGCAGGGCACGGAGCGGCGGAAAAGGTGTGCCTGGAGGCCGAGCCCCCGGGGCCGCTGCGGACGGGGCCGGCACCCGGCGGTGCGGCGGGGCCCGAGGAGCAGAAGGAGGCCGGCAGGGATGCGGAGAGGAAGGAGGCGTCGGACGCGGCCAGGGAGCAGGGCAAGGCCAAGAAAGAGGAGCCCGAGGAGGAGGCTGACATGAAAGCGGTCGCCACCTCGCTGGATGGCAGGTTCCTCAAGTTTGATATTGAACTCGGGAGGGGATCCTTCAAAACGGTCTATAAGGGACTGGACACGGAGACGTGGGTGGAAGTCGCTTGGTGTGAACTTCAGGTAAGCTCACCCTCCCGTACGGTTTCGGGTTTTTTTGCTTTGTAAGCCCCGGCGCTAAGGGCAGCATGCCGGTGTCACCCCCGGCAGCTCGGCTCCGAGCAGCCTTTATAGCCCCCAGCGCTCGGGTACCCAGCGTCTAACTATAGCGCAGTGCCCTCATTGGCTCCGCACCCACCACCTTATGCGCACTCCTCCCCGCATTAACTCCCTCCGCCCCGCACTGCCCGCACGGCTTTGCGGCTCTCGGAGGCTGCGGGGAGCTGAGCCGAGCCCCGGCCCCGCAGCCGGCACTGGGGCTGCGGGAGGCAGAGCTGCGTTTGGCAGCGGGTCTGGGCTGGAAGCGCTCAACGTGTGTGCTGACTGCAGTGCATTTGCAGAAGTACGCTGTCCTTTCCCTGTGAATATGGGTGTGAGATGCTGTGCTGGTGATGGGAGCTGTGCTGTCTCTCTCAGCCTTTCCTTGCCCTTTCCTCTCTCCTGACACTGGCGGTTTGCGCTGTGAGTTTCAGGCTGTGCCTTCTGTTAAGTGCCCTGAGCCCCTTTGCAGTTCAGCTTTGTGCTCCAATATATCTAAAAGTAAGGCTAAAAATAGCAGCTCTGCTTTGGGTTCTGGTTCTTTGCAGTGAAGTCACCTGATAGTGTGTAGAGAAGATGAGGTAGTGCCTCGTGCTCTTCTAGGACGTGGTTTTTAAACACTTGTTTTGTAGTGCATGTATGTTCTACCTTCAGGATTTGTTTCTGCCATGTTCACTAAAGTGAGAATATACATTAAGCAGGATATTATTTCTTTTGCAGATCTTTTAGGGCCTGTTCCTTACCTCACTTCCATTAACATCCATTTGAATAGGACTTTGGTAAAACATAGAATCTATATATTTTTAAATTTTATTTTTCCCTTGAGTTATTACTCGGAGTTCCACTCCAGGATTTGGGTGGGAATCAGGCTGTTTGACTCCTGGTTCTGACCCTGGACCCTCTTGGTCTCGAGCGTCTTGCTGTGTGGCAGCATTATGGGCCATGGGAAAGTATGAGCAGCACATAAATACTGTGATACACCGCACTTACTCACACGTGAATACTGTGATGCACTCAGCTTGAGCTGCCTATTTTATTAGGGCTGGCACAAACTCTTTGTAAATTACCACCAGCCTGATGGGATGGGCAGAGATGGATGTGCAGCCTCATCCCTATTCCCCAATGGCTTCCTTGCAACAGTATGGTTGTGATTCACTGCAGTGCTGCTCCCTGCTAGGAAGCACAGGCAGCACTCCTCAGCCTTTGCCACCGTTGCTCTCGTTGGCTGTCATTAGGCAGAGCTGCGAGGTGTGTGGAGGCCTGGCACATCATGGCCACGATGTGGAGGAGGGGCTCAGTCCAATTTCCCAGCAGTGGGGGCTGGGGGTCCGGGCTGGGGAGGCTCTAGGATTGCCAGAAGGATTGAAGGGAGAGCTCTGATCAGTGGTGCTGGGAGGGGGGGCTGGGAGGCCCTCATCTCTGTTTGGCTGCTGCTGGGGACTGAGCCCTGATAAGCGAGGCTTTTACTCCTGTAATTCTTTTAGGGCAGTAATTCAGATCCTCTCTGGGGAATGTGTGTGTGCAGGAGAGGGCTGGGGCTGCTGAGCTGTCTGCTCTGACCGGTGCTTGTGAGCTCTGTCATAACAGAGCCATCACACAGAGCAGGAATTCATTTTGCTGCCAGGTTTTCTCAGTATCCTCAGTAGGGGAATTAGATTAGAGATTTTCCAACATATTTTTCATAACAGAATAGCTTCAGCTATAGAGGACTACCTGGTACATCGAAGAGCCCATTCTATTGAAATTCACTGTTTGGGTCATTTAAACTGAAGGAGGAGGCTGGGAAGGGAAGTTTGCAGTGCAGTGTGAGGTTTGACTGGTGATTATTTTTGTATTCTTCGTTATGCTTGTTCAGGAGTTCCTGAGCCCACTGTTTGTAGAGAAATCAGCTGTAGTAATTCCACAGTGCCCACCTGTTTCAGTTACAGACTGTGCTTCAGCGGAAGCCAGGTCTTACTACTGGGTAGTCCAGATGCAATGCAGAGATTGATTTAGGCCTCTAACTGTAGGAACAATCTTTATTGTTAAGGTACTTAAGAGAAATGGGTGCCACTCACCTGAAGTGTTACTGCTGCGGTGTCTCTTTAAAGATGGAGGTTTCTCAGGTGTGCAGGTGATGCCAGAGGCTGGGTAGTGTGTGTGGGGGGGGGGGGGGGAGGGGGGGGGGGTGTGAATTGTGGTCTGCAGTGAGAATGTGCAGCTGGATGACATCAATGTGCCATTGGCATGTGAGGCCTTTGCCTCAGGGTTAATTGGAAGAAGGAGGCAGTTGGTAGGTGTGAGTCGCTCTGCATTGTCTGGAACCTTTTAACTTGTACAGCGCTTATTTCAGCTGGGGGTTTTTGTTGTGTGCATCAGAGTGCTGTGAAGGAATGGCTTCAGTCAGTCTTCTGGATGCTCTTGTGTATGCTGCACTGTTTTGATATGCTTCCGTCTGTAGGAATGCTATGCTCAGATATACTTAGCAGTAGGCTGAAGGAAGCCATGACTGCTGAGCTGCTGAAGACAAAATGACGTCCTTTACAGTCTCACACAGTTGGAGGACCTTTCTGCAGGAAAACTGCATCGTGCTGTTCTTTGTCTTTCTCCTGCAGGTGCACGTGTGCCTCTTGTTTTTAACTCTCAGACTCTAAAAGTGAGCAGTTGAGGTCCTGCGCAGGCATTAATCCCCTGCCTGGCTCAGCAGCTCTTTCAGCCCACTGGTACTGCTGCCTGGTGCCCGCCTCTTTTTGTCCATCTGTACAAAGACCTTGCAAGCCATTCCTGTTCAGTCCTTTTATTTCAGTGAAAAGATGGTTTTAGGGTTCAGAAGCAAAATTGTGGCTAGGATTACAGCAGGATCCAAGTGATAACCAAGTGAAATCTGGGTTTTAGACCTGTCTGCGAAGACATGAAAGCTTTAGTCAGATTCTAGTGAGAAAATGAGTTTATTGTTCCTTCTTGAAACTGAACTATTGGAATGGGATTACTGTGCCTTGCAGTTTGGAAGGATTTGCATTCTAAGGTTGTCAACAGCTATAATTAATTTTAATTGGTGTCATACAATTGCTCTGTGGTGAGGCATCGGTAACAGTATTTCAAGTGTTGTACTCCTAAGTAAAATGTTAGGTCATGAATAAGGACTGCAGGCCTTTGCCAACCTGCTGCTGGCAAGCCAAATGTGCTTTTCTAGTTAAATGAATAGCTTCCAACATCCCCATCCTGCTCTCCTTAGGGAGCGCATGGGGAAGCTGCAGAACAGTCTCACACAGTGCTATCTCAAATGCAAAGACCTCATTTTATATCTTGGTTCCTTCTTCAGTGCTGATTACTGAGGTGCTCTGTGTGAGTGCTTTCCCCTTCTCCGTGTGAAATTAGAAATCAGGGTGCTAAAATAGCTGATTGATTGTGCAGAGTTAGCAAACAGAGGGTGTTCAAAATGGCCAACACAAACAGACATGGCAGGGAGATTATATATAATGTATTATATATTGCCACCCCTTAAGCATTCAGGAAATTTCTTTATGGACAAAGCAATATTCTGTTGATTGTCACTGGTGTAGTAGTTTGTCTTTTATGATGTCCTTGTTGGCTGGCAGCATTTGTCTGATGTCAGAAGAGCAGATTGTTACTATCTGGGCTGTTAATTTATTGGCTGGATGGACTTTGTAGTGTAAATGAACAGAATAACTTAGAGAAACGAAGAAGAAATGAGAGAAAACTCCTCTGGAAGCTTAAATCTGATATTACTATGAGCTCATTAAGTTATCTCAAAGACCAGTTTTGTCTACCCCAAGTCAGTTTTTGAGATGCTGCTGTTTAAGCTTAAACAATTGGTTTAGCTCTGCTTCATGGCAACAATATGAAAACGTGTCTGTATTACTGGTGTTTGTTAGTAGAGCTGTCTCCATGATACAGAGAAGCAGGAATAGGAACATGGTAGTGAACTATTAATAGACTGCTTCTCAAATTCACTATATGAATTAGGGCTGGGCCAGGCTTCAGATTCATTCCTTTGAATGAAATGAGACTCCTTTCCTCTGCTTTTGAGTGTTTTCCCTAAAGGTTGCCTGTATGCTCCCATAGTCCTGTTTAAGCTGTTCTCTCTAAATGTGTTCCTCTCGCAGTAAGAGGAAAAGCCTGCAAATAAAATCAGTTTTTGGGGTAAAGGATATTTCTGGTCCCTTTGGTCATCTCTTGTCTGCAGTTGAGGGGGGGGGAGGTGGGACTGTTTTTTTTTTTTTTGGTTGCTGTCATCTTAATGTTTGCAGTTGATACACAGTCTGATTCACGTGTGTATAACATGCTTGCTTTTGTGGTCTGGTGGTTGCTTTGCTTTGTGGTTAGAGTGTAACAGAGGGCTGAAGAGAGAGCTCAGCAGTGCTGATGGTGATGTGCTAAAAGAAGGATGGCAGCAGCAGCTGAGCTTCTGTTGCTGCCAGGGCTTCTCCATGCTCTGTGGTATCAGAGGTGTGGTAGGGGTTGGGAGGGTGGATTGCTGGGTGTGAAAGGGCTGTGGTGGAGGTGCGGATGGATCTGCATCCCAGGAGCCCAGCTGGAGGGATGGCATTAGGGTAGGTGTTGAGAAGAGCTGTTGGATTGGAAGAAGGTCTGTTTCTAGACTTGCCATTTTGCAGCTGTTTGCTGTTAGCAGCGGGATACCAACCTACAGCTTCAGTGGGGTCTGTGGCAGGCTTACAGTGGTGTTTTCAAGCCAGGGTAAGTGCTGATGTGTGACACCCAAACAGCCTGTGGGTGTAAGAGCGCAGCCAAATGTGTGTTGTGTGAGATGTATGGGGCTTGGCACTGCTGTTGGAAGAGACATCTTCATTGCTCTGGAATAGGAATGATTTATGCACGTAATGCTCGGAGAATACCTGAAACAGTCATGCGGTAGCAGAACAGGTTTTCCAATTGCTTAAGTTTGCACATGTGGAATTGAAGTTACATCTGGAAATGCATCATTACCCTGAAGTGATGTTGGCCTACTGGAAGACAAGGATGCTGTCCTGATGAGACTTGATTTCAGCGTGCCTGAAACCTAGCTTGGCAGGAGGTTTGTTGTTGTTTTTGTTTTTCCATGGAGTTGAGAAATCTACAGTGAAGAACCACCTTCATTTTCCATCTTACCACTTACCTGTGACTGAAATGGAGGAACCAAGTCCTTAATCCTCTATTAAGATTGATTAGCTTAGATTGAGGTGTAAATCAGTTTCCAATAGATTTCTACCAGAACCTCTCTAGAGTGACTGTTTTGTTTGCTAACACTGACAAGGCTTTCTCCAAACATGCACAGCTAAGTGGTGCGTGATACCCATTATGCTCAGCTGCTGAAAGGAAAAAAAAAATGCACAATTCTACTCAAAAATTCCTTTTTGGAAGGCGCTCCATTTTAGACTTGAAGGGACTTACCTGGGTTTCAATTCACAAAATTCCCAGCATTGCTTTCTAAAAATGTTTCTACAGCCCGCTACCAACTATGCCACATCTTGCGTAACCCATCATAGCTGCAGTGTTATTCCAAGTAAGCACAGACATGGAGCTGATGAAACTTGTTCCCTCTTACTCCAGAATCTTCCATGTAACAGCACATGCATTTTAATTCATATCACATGTTGCAGTCTACTCAATCCAATTTTAATAAGTTATTTACAGGAAAATAATTTGGCTGTGCTGTTAATACATAACCACTGTACTACTTATTAGTTATTATACATGCCATGGGAGTAATGGGTAAAATGAAGTGCTATGGTATAGGAATATATGTCAATTAAACTACTAAGGAAGAAGTAACATAAGACTAATGCCATCTGCTCTTCACTTGTTTGCCACAGAGGGATACAAAACGCTATTCATGAACTCTGAGGAAAACAGGCCAATACGGGCTCAAGTAACATTTGCTTTTTTTTCCCTTTGGCCTCTTCTTGTAAACTCAATCTGATCTTCATTCCAAATTTTTTCAAAGAAAACAAAATAAACTTTAGGTAGTCTTTGATCTTATTAAAAAGTCACTCAGCATACTTTAGTAAAGTTGATTTGAAATCATTGCCATTTTTGGTGAGGTAAGCAAACTTAAAACAATGCTGAATCATAGTTTCTGAGAAAGTCAGCTAATCCTCTTCCCCACCTAAAAAATATGCATTTCTCTGTTGCATACTAGTTTCTGTTTTTGGGAGTTGTTTTAATGCTTTTTTTTTTTTTTGAGAGAGGGGAAGCTGTAAATAGTAAATACTAAAGCTACCAATTCTTTCTGAGATGCTCAAAGTCCTCTTTTAGCCCAGCACTCCAGAAAACTATTCAGAAGGCTTTTTATTTCATCTTAATCCAGAGCGGTTGTATTTGCATCTGCATGGATGATAGCTGACTATTCCAGTTCTGTTCATGTTTTGGGGCAACTGTCTTTTTACATTAACTGTTTAGCCAAGTATGGACCTTAATAATCTGTGGTTCTGAACAGAGCCCAGTGGTATTGCAGTCCCTGCAGATGTTGCCCAAATACCAGTCAGTTTGTTTCGACTGTTTAAAGCTTTTTTTTTAAAGACCAAACAGGTGGGGAAGGTTAATAATTGAGAATATCTATCAAATAATAGTGTTATTAAAACATGGCAATTGGCCACTTCATATGTTGAGAGCTGAATTCTTCTATGTACGGAAGTATAAAATAGGTATTGCCAAAGTCTGCTTCTAGAATGGATTTTTTTCTCTGCTGTGTGGTTCAAGAATTAAAATTATGGTGTTTATTCCAGATTTTTGTACAATAAGCAGCTTTTAATGTTGCTTTTCCTGAGGCTGTCTGGATTTTTTCAGTTAGAGGAACATTTAGGGTGACCCGTTGTACTTGCTGGAGCTAATACAGCTGTGGTGGTTGACTGAGCAGAATCAATTTTGTCTATTAAAATAGAAACAGTGCAGGAGGGAGGGGGAAATCACATTTCCAGATGTATCCAATTGCTGCCGACCAGCACAGCTTTGCTGAAATACTTGATATCTAGTTCCTGTAAAACTGACTCAATACATCGGCATTATTCTCAGTTTTACTGATTAACTGAGGGAAATTGCCATGTTTATGTGGATTTTGACTTGTTTCTATTTAGCGCTAAACTTGCTTTGGATGTTAGTGCAACTGTGGCTTTATTAGCAACATAAGACTTGCGTTTCTCTCAGTTGCCATAGGAAACTTATATTGCCTTCAGCTTCTAATGGAGGATGAGAATGTGTTGTCCTATGGCAGCAGTGTGATTGTAAAAACACAGGTGGCTTAGGAAGAACTTAGTGTTCATGTATGTATAGAAATTAGTAGAAGTAAAGGAAATACCCTGTTGCTTCACACAGGTGGCTGTGTATTAAGTAAAATGAGCTGATAAGAATGAGCTAGAAAGATCCCTTACAGCCCATCTGTCATCCCCCTGGCTCCTTTGTGTTGTTTTGGCACGTGTTGCTGGGATTGTAGCATCAGCCCCACTGTTCTTCAGCTTCTTGTGTGAGTTGTACTAACTTATCCCAATTTTTGTTGGCCCTAATGAGTTCAAATAGTACTTGTGGCAGTTCAGCCTGACCAAAGCCTGTAAACTCCTAAAGGGAGCCCACAAACAGGAGGAGAATCAACTCTTTGAAAGGGTTGGTAACTGCAAGACAAGGGGAAATAGTTTTAAGTTGAGGGAGGGAAGATTTAGGTTGGATGTTGGGGGAAATTCTTTACAGAGAGAGTGGTGAGGCACTGGAACAGGCTGCCCGGAGAGGCTGTGGATGCCCCATCCCTGGAGGTGTTCAAGGCCAGGTTGGATGGGCTCTGGGCAGCCTGGTCTGGTATTAAATGTGGAGGTTGTTGGCCTGCATGTGGCAGGGGGGGTTGGAGATTCATGATCCTTGAGGTCCCTGACCATTCTGTGATTGTGTGCGACTTGCAGCATGGAGAAACTGGGACACGGTGGGGGACAAACATCAGGAGATACTGAGTTATTTTGTGTTTATTTGAAGTTCTTAGTGCTGCTGTAGGAGACAAAGGGATTTTCTGTAACTTCCTTGCACTTTTTTATTTTAGGGGTAAAGCTTCTACTGTCAATCTGCACATCCTCAAATGCACAGTGACCCTTGAACTGGACTAAAGTGAGCTGGAGCTATAAATTCCCCCTGGCTGCCAGTAGCTGCTGAGCCCATTGGTGTCAAGTAGCTGAGATCACTTTGCCTTTAAATAGAAATCTCACTTTGGAGCCTGCATTTTGAGCATGGAGGTTGTGCCTCACAGCAGCGGGTCCTCCACCACAGCCCTGGGCCCCTTGCTGTGGGGCGAGGCCTGCCAGAGGGGCCTCCATGTTTGCAGTCGGGTTCACCTCTCTGAGCTGGGCAAGTCTCCTGTCCTGGAGGAGGGGAGCCTGCAGCTGAGTCTGTCATCCTTCAGTCTTAAGGAAAAGCATGCTGCCTTCAGTTCCCTGGCAGTTGCCAGGCTGGGTGGTGGAGCAGCACTGATTTCAGAAGAGCCTACTTGGCCTCGGGTCAATTTTATGCCTTGTTTTTATAGTTTCATGTTAAATCGAGCCAACTGGGATAGATTCCTACCTGACACAAGATACTCCTATGAAGGCACCCTGTGGCTTCCTCTATACTAAAGACAACTCAGTGTGTCCTTGTACATGGAAGGGGATTGATTCCCCTCTTCAAACTACAGAAAAATGGGAAAAAGACCTGCAGCGATATCTGTGGTTGTGTGTGTTAGTGGGTGGAAATAAATAAATGATGAATGTTTTGTGGGGTCTCTTTCACTGCTGTACCACTTGAATTCCTCCACCTGTATCCCTGCCCATGGAGTGCTCTGCCCATGTCGGTACCCCAACTAGGAGCCATACAGCAAAGCCAGGCAGTTCCCAGGGAGGGCTCCCTGTGCTGGGGGGGAAAGTAGCAATAAATAACCCCAGCTGCACAAGCCATGAGAAACAGCAAGTATTTAAAAACATTAATCTGTTGTCTGAAATGTATACCTGCTTACTTGCTTAAATGGAGCCGGTGCTACAAGTTTGTAACTGCTGAGGCTACAAAACTATTGGAAACAGGCAATTCTGCCTCCTGGTATGAAGTACGAAGCTTTGTTTATTAAAGTATGCGTTTGGTTTTTTTTTTTTAGAGTTATCTCTCAGGTGTTCTTTCCCTCCTTCGAAACAGGCTCTTGTTCACTGGCATGTGGGCTTCAAAGAACAATCGCCCTCTACATGGCTTTGTTTTGTGGCAGTGATCTCTTGTGCCTGAAATGAGATACTTGAGAAACAATGGGGTCTGTTTGCTTTCGGAAGTAACCGCTGCAAAGAAGGGGGCCGGGGATGTTTATCAACTTCTGCCACACAAATACTTTTCTGTTTTCGTTTATCTTCCTTTGTTTTTGTGTTGTTGCTGAGCGAGGGCTCAATGTGTATAAAAAGTACTGCTCTGCAGTGCAGCCTAGGTGGGGAAGGAGTCTTTTGTCTTGGGAGGATCGCTGCAACTGCAGGCTCCGTGGCTGACGAGACGAGCTTTGTAGGAATAGGGCTTAACAAAGTACTCAGCTTCCTGACCTGGGACCTGAAAATGAAATCGGTGTGGCTGTTAAATCCCGGATAATCCGTGTGAGAGGTGTGACTGGTGCTGATCTGGTTTTGTTGCAGCTGATTACAGGGTGACTCATCAGCTGGTACCTGTGTTCCTCTGTGCACCATCAGGGAGGATTCATTAAAAATGGATGGTGCTTCATGAAAACTTTCCAGTGGGCTTTTTTTTTTTTTTTTTTTTAAATGCGAATTTAAGCAGTCTTCCCTCTCGTTTCTCCCTTTTGCTGTACTTCTGCCCATACTTCATACACAAAAAGTTAGTGGCAGGATCCTGGTCTGCAGCACCTCCTGCACTGCAGGGTGTATGCGAGTACACCTGGCCATTTGTCACATGAAATCATCTTCCTTGATTAATCCCTTAAAGTGTCTATTATAACTAGCAATCTCCCCAAAGCATTTTCCTGGACAGCTTCTACGTGCAGCAGCGAGCCCATAAATCAACAGCAGCTCAATGCAGTCAGTTGCTTTCTCACTGAGGGCTTCAGCTGAGACCCGCTGTCCCAGTGCAGCCTGAAGGGCTGGGGTTTGCATTGTGGGGTTTGAGGGGGCACTCACTGCCATTTTAACCAACATGATGTGATAGTTCAGGCTAAAAGTGATATCAGAGCTTGCATAGGAGTGATGGAAAATGAAGTAGAAGCCAACATGAAGAAGTGGGAAGGCATTTCATAACCTCTTGTGCACTGCCAGCAGCTGATCAGCAGAGAGTGATAATTGCAGCTTCACTAATTCAGATGTTGCAATTAACTTGACAGTACATGTGATGTGCACGTTTGGTTGGTTGGGTTTTTAAAGGAAAAAGAAATCACAAAACTGACGCAGCATGTATTCTATTTATACTGGAGTATTTGCTGTCCTTGTTGTACTACCTTCTTTGTTGTATTATCTCTGTATTTTTTTTAGAGCTGAAGCTGAGGTATCGGTTACAGAAAAGCAAAAAAAAGCCATTAAAACGTTTCCAATACTCTAATTTATGTGGGTAGGAAGAGAGAACTCTATAATTTCCAATGAGTGGTGACCTTTGCAGCTTAAGAGACATAGAGCTTATACTTGGAAATGGATTTCTGCGGACTGATGGAATCATTTTGGAGTCCTTGGCTCCTAATAAGATGCATTCTCCCAGTGAAGCTGCTTCTTGCAGTTGGATTGCTTATAAATGTGCTTGTCGGGGGATTTGACACTACCGGGGTCATGCTTTTTTATCAGTTCTTCCTTTACTGGGAGCAGCAGCAGAATTTCTTTCCCTTTTATATCAATTTTCTTGAGCATGGAATGTCACGTTGTTAGGCCCTGTGTCACTGGCAGTTCCTTCACTGCCCCGGGGTGGCTGTGGATGAGGATGAGGAGGGTGGCGGTGCCGAATCCCGTGGCACTGCTGCTGGGTTGGGGTTTGGGAAGCACTGCCTTGGAGCAGCCAGCTGCATTGCTGTGCTCTGATCTGTGTCATTCTGTGGATGTGTGCATTATTTACAGCATCACAAAGATGGAGTATTTTGCAGTTCATGTGGTGGATGCGATGGAATGCTTCTCATCTGTTCTATAGTAACACCAGCCTGGGTGAATGAAGTGAAACCCATTCGCTGCTTATTGCTATTGCGTCAGTTCTGAAAAAGTCAATTTTTCCTTCACCTCAGTGCAGTTGTGTGTGTATTTTTCTACATACGTAGAGGTTGGCATTAGCTGTAGACTGTGGCAAAGCAGTCTGTTTAATTGCATGAATGGAAAAATGGGAGGACTGGTTTATCTAGAAGATGTTAAACATGCTGAAATGTTAATTACTCTCAGAAATCTAAGACAGTAAGATGAAAAATTGTTAATGAAGCCTGTGCACCTGTTTTAATGGATTCGTTAAAAAAAACAGCTGCATACTCCTTTTAAAATGCTCATATACCAACCAAATGAGTAGCAAAGTTTTAAAACTGCTGAGCCATGGCTTATACATGTGTTGCAACAAGCCTTACACTCAAGCTGTTTTAATGATGCTCTGTATTTGAAATGCAGGAGCATTCTTAAAGCAGCAGTTTTTTTTTTTGGTTTTTTTTTTTTTTTTTTTTTTTTTTTTTTACATTTGCCCAAGATTGCCATGCAAACTTGATTTGAAAATAATTCTCTGTGCTGATAGTGATGTGATGAAAGCAGGACTTTGGAATCGTACTTATCTTGCAAGATTAAAATACCCATGTAAGTGAACAATTTTTTATCAGAGAGATAATGAAGGCAATGATATATGGTGCACAGCAGCAGGATATAGGGCTGTAGTAGAACTGCAGTCAGCACAGTGGAGAGCACAGTAGCAAAGCAGAGTACTTGTAAATAAATAGAAGTATCTAAGTACATCCTTTCACGCATTTAAATATATACCTCAATATATATATTTAGATAAACATATCTATAATAACCATTTCAGCTGATTGACTTCTACTTAATTCTAGATGTGCAGGTGAAAGTGTATGTTCCAATGTTAGCTTTCTTTTCTTCTTCAATCCAGTAATTCTTCCTTTCTATTTTACAGAACATTATGCTAGTGATTTGTCTTCATTTTATAGTGTTAAGCCTTACTGAGGAGGTAATGTGATGCATCTAGTAACAATACTACTGATAGAACGGAGAATTCATTAAATAATGGCTGTTTTCATTTGATTTAAATAGCCTTTCTCCTACCTGTTGATTTGCTATTTGCTTTCATAGCAATGATTTACTGTTTGGGCACTTGATCTTTGCCCATTTTATAGTTGAGATGGATATGAGTTACGTGCAATAATATTAATAAAGAGAAAAAAAAAAAAGTTTGCCCAGATGAGATAAATACAAGATTTTGGAATTCTCAATGTCCTCTTTAAATTCAGTAGCAATTAGGTAAGATCTCACAAGGAGTATTTTTTGTTAAAAGACCTTTTAAAGTAGGCAGGTTTTTAAAATAAATTGCAGCATGTGACTGCGGTAATTGTAGTGCAGAATATGAAATGTACTTCTGGCAGGCAGAGCATGCCTAAATGACTTTTAAGAAGTCTTCTTTATGTTGTGAATTCTCAAGCACTTGCTTTAAAAAGTACTTGGAATGGCTTAGGTGAGTTGTGTGCTCACTTGCAACTACTTTACAAGTTCTGCCTAGGAGCAATAGAAGGCTTACTGTTAAAACATTTTCACTGCCTCTTTACATTGCAACTGATGTATCAGCTTCTTGAATAAGATTGTGCTGATCACATGTAATGATGTCATAAGATGCCATTTGAATTGAAATCGGGGTGTGAGGCTGGCTGTGCTAAAACTTGTTTCACTGGGGTCAATGAATTGTTCTGACTTCTTGTTTTGAGAACATCAGATAACATGTTAAGGCTCAATTTTCATTAAATCACCTTATAGCTCAAAAGCTTTTCTTTGATTTTAAAAATGCTGTGTGTTTTTTTTTCATAAGGGAATCCATCATTAGGTTCTGATGTGTTACTCCAGTGTTCCAACCATTGAGTTGTTTGTGAGCATTGGCCATTGGGTGAGTGCTGGCACAGCTAATCCAGCTTCCTTCTGCTAGAAGTCATTTGCTGAAAACTTAGCAATCTCTTTTAAGATACCTAGAATTTCACTACAGCTATTTGGAGGCTCTTTGAGTTCCAATTTTTAGATTTCTAGCCTTTTTTTTTTTTGTAAGTGGTATTTGTAGGAAATCTGAGTGTATTGGTTTCAAGAGCGTTAGTAGAAAACAAGTGCTCTTGGAAAACTTTGTCTTCCGCAGCTAAAAACCAAACTTTCATCAAAATAAAAGCCTCAATAGAGTATGCCGAGAGCAATGAATTCTCAGGAAGACTGCCTGTTAGCTGTGTTTGCTGCAGATCACTTTGGAAGGGGCAGCAATACATCCCTACTTCCCTCAGGAGAGATGGGAGGCAGTGAGAGCTGCACTTGTGCCTTTTGACTTGTTTGCAGTAGAGAAAGGCTGTGCTGCTACTTGCACAGAATTTTGGTTGCTTGCCCTTTTGTCTTGTTACCACAGAGCATTTGGCAAGCCAGAGATGCAGCAGACCGGCAGCGTGCAGACTCTTCATTTCTTAAGAAACTCAGCACAAACAGGCTGCATGCAGAAATGGAACTAACAGGAGCTTAGGAAAGGTAAAACCAATTGTTAAGAGGTCACATTTCTGGAATTGGGTTAATTGAAAGAGTGGGAAGAGATAAAAGAAATTTTCCAGATTTAATGTAATGTTTGGGTGAGAGAATGACCCTAGCTTTTAATTCTTTTTTTCAGTAGGTAAGGGCATTCCATTTCCTACAGATGTATTTCCCGTCTCCTCTCAGAAGCCCTGGATTATGGCTAGTCCTTTCACATGGCTCGCCTAGGTAGCTGAAAGTAGGAAATATTAAATCCTATTAAAGGCTGAGCCTGCGGCAGTGTTCGAAAATATCGGCTGTGTGTGTTTAATGAGTTGCAAAATTTTATCTCTCTGTGAAACTTCTTAACATGATGTTACAGGGGCTTACTGTCTCTTTGCCAGCTTAGTGCCCTACCTGCTCGTGCTGAGCCCTGCGGGGACTGCTGTGCTGGGAGCGCGTGGAGCCCGGCAGCTCCTGTTGCTGCAGGTCTGCCATGGTACCCAGGGCTCTCATTGGGGCGTGGAGGGTAGAAAGCTGCAGGATTGGGCTTTGTGGATTTGTGGGCGGATCTTTTTTTGACAGAGGCATGTTCCTACTTTTGTCCCCTACACTTTAAGCCATGTATTTTTCAGGCTGTCATTCTGTAGGATCATGGCTTTAAAAATAAAAAAATAAAAAAATAAAAAAAAAATCACTGTTGGGAATGAAAGGTCATCAGGGCTTTTAATTTGGAGTCCAACCAAATAGACGTGGTATTTAATCCATCTTTCCTTGGAACAGCAGCCAACGTATAAAAGCTATAATAAGACAATGATCAGTTACATCCTCTTTGCAGTCTGACTGAACGTCCTCTGAGCTAACGCTTAAGGGCTGGTGATGCCTTTTTATAAATGTGGTTTTTCTTCTGCTGGAGAGCAATAAGTTAGATGCCTCAGCTTTCAGGTGATGACAGCAGTCGTCCAACAACTGCACGGTGCCAGACACCTGGCTCTGCCTTGCAGCTCCTGTTTGTTTGTTTCTCTCATTGGGGTCTGAGCTGCCCCTTGCTCGGGTGCCTGGTCGTCTCTTCTGCTGTGTGAGATTGTTGGGACTGTTTGGTCAGTGATGCTCTGCTGAATCTCAGCTGTGGAAGCAATTTATAGGGAGCTGGATTTGAGGCTGTCCTGGCTTAACTGGCTCTGCTTCCTCCCTTTATTTGCAGCTAGTGGTTCCTAAATCCATTCCTCCATGTGGGCATGTGTTGTAAAGCACAATTCACTGGGCTTGCAGAGAATATGGATGTGTTATCTGAATTCTGTGAAGACATGTAGCTATACATTTCTCCAAGTCCTGCTTCAATTCAGTTAATTTGAACAGAGCTTAAGGAATGGTTTCTTCTGAATTTAGATGTGTGCTGTTTTTTTAGGGTTTATGTTTCCTCTATATCTTTTTCCATTTCAGTGTTTCTGTTGAAATGTTTCAGAATTCCTTTCTCATTCACCTGAAGATTTAATTGCATGAGGAAATTTTTCTTCACTTTACCTGTAGTAAATGGTATGTCTCACATCAAGCTTCTTATACTAAAGAGGACAACACATGCAATAGTACTTGGCTGTACAGTGCTCTCCAGCTCATTAAAAGTTGTCAGAAGTCAAAATTATGAAAAATTTGAAGTAGATTTGTCCATGATAAAAGCACAACAACATTTGTGAATTGTTGCAGTTGGAGGTTGTTGGCTTAGAAGGAATTTATTCAGGTATCCTTTTTATCCTCAGAAATTGAGCTCTATCAGCTGAGACTGAGCACTGTATGTGCAGCAGGTGGAAAACAGTCTGAGCACCACAGGCACGTATGGCTCTGGGTTGTGTAAGGGAGCACAGAGAAAACCCACTTTGAAATAATATTTGCACTATTTAGTGGAACTGGTGATAACCTCATAACCAAAAGCATCACAGGTTTTCAAAACAAAGCTCAAAGGAAGGTGGGGTTTTAGCAGGTGCTGTGCTAATGTCTGTGTCCCCAAGGCACAGGGCTTTCTGGCAGCAGTGCCCATACTCCCATTGGATCCTACAGAAATTGCTGAGTCTGACAGAGGGGTTCCTTTAGGTACCTTTGCAGCATTGACTGGAATGTGAAGCAGTGACACCTCTCTGTTTCCTAGAGCTGCTCTGTCCTGGGAGGAAGAAGGCAAAGTGAGAGTGAATATCATAAGGAGTCAAAGCTGAAAACGTGGCAGTGAGAACATTTTGCAGGGGTTTGAGCCGTGTTAACTACAATTCAGAAACAGGCTTCAAAAATAGATGTGCAGATAAGTGCTCTTGGCATCCTGACTGAGAAGGCAGTTAACAAAACCCAGTGAGAAGAAGTGCTCTGGCTTCTCCCCTCAGGTGCTCTCCGAGCAGATAACAAAAAGCTCATTGAGTTGGGTGTTGGAGGAGCCAGGCCAGGACCTTGTTGCTGGACCCTCTCACAGGTCAGATTGCCATGGGGACCTCTCCCCCTGCCAGGATTGTTTCTTCAGAGGCTTTCTTGATGGGCAGGCTCTGACGATGCAGCCACATGCAGCATTAAAGCAAGATGATGATTCACAAGAGTGAGTTCCTAGTGTTCTTTCCTCTCAGAATTGCCATGAATGTACACTGAAAAACATGGTTAGAGCTGATAGTGGAGAAATTTGTCCACATGCAGAGGTACAATTATGTAACATGGATATAGAGGGCACCAGCTGCCACTGTCTGCTAGCGAATTGCAGCACAGCTGAAGTGCGGCTGCTTGGGGAGCTGAGGGCAGCAGTTGTGTACACAGCAGTGTTCTGGGGAAGGGGAGTGATCCTGCCCAGTTGGTGTGAGTGTGAGCACGGTCACGAGAAAGGAGGGAACCTGGTGATGAAAAGCAGCACAAATCCTCTCTGAGGTGTTGTTTCAGGAGAGTGTCTAATTGGGATGTGTGAGCCTCTTCAAACCTTTCTGAAATCTGCTTCTGCTGAAGGATTAATATCCCAAGTAATGCAAAGCCTGTAGGTTTCTCCGTGTTTTTCCTCTAGTTGGGGTGCCCTGTCACATGGTTCTAATGCTGAACGAGTGCACTGAGATACCCCAAAGCTTTTCCTGAAAACAAATTGGAGCAGTATTGTGTTTCAGGTCTCGTAGGTAAACTAAATTAATAACTCAACATTTGAACCTCAGGGGCCTGCTGACCAACGAAATGCTGTCTGGTTTTGAACATGAACTGAGAATCTGTGAAATGACCATAGAATCTCTGCTCCCCCCAGAAGAGAGGGGATGTGATTCAGCAGTGGGCTGAAGTGAGCCATCAATTCTGGTTTCAACTGATGTTCCTCTATTTTCCAGTTGCAATACACAGAGTGTTGGATGACTCCATTTGGTAACTGCCTGCATGCTGTCCGTGCATCTCACTTGGGGAAAGATGTGGACTAATTGGTTGGATTGCAAGCCGAGAGCTGCAGTGTGCAGCTGGCTGTGAGAAATGGAGAAGTAGATTGGGGTGCTGGGGGGGAAGAGACAACTGATATTAGATATTATTCTTCAGATATCTCTAAGGAAAATCCCCAAAGCCTGAGCTCAGCCTCTGCTGAATAAGTAGATTCTTCATGCTTGCTATGTTGAAGAAAATAATTAAGGGGTGTAAATTAAAACTGGGAAGATGTAGGTTGAGTAAAAGAGAAGTTTCCAACTTAGAGCATTTAAGTATTGACAAATACTGCCTGGGGAGGTTTGCTGGAGCTGATGTACAGGTCTGTCAGGGATCATTTAGGAACCATTGCTCCTGTCTTAAGCCTCGTTCATTTTTCTATGCTATGGCATTGGCTATATATTCATGATTGTTTGCATCCATATTGATTTGATGGGACCTGTGAGCACTGTTATTTCAATCAACACATGCTTTATGTAAGTTTGGTTTAGTTTGGGAAGGAGCCAACGTAAATTGAACAGTCATAAGTCATCTTTAAATTGAGCTGCTGGCAAATTATGTTTGCATTAATTAAAATAAGAGTGTGTTGAACTGGTTTCAGACAGTGCAAGGGTTATGGTGCAACTTCAAATAAAAGCCAAGCCAACAAAAATTGTGCTCGTTTCACATCCAGATGGATAAAGCACATGAGAAGCAGTGACTTGTTTGGGTGCAGACTATTGCAGCTGTGGTCGCTGTCTTCAAGAAGGAAAAACATGTTGTGCAGGACTACCAGAGGGACTACGTGAAGGATAACTGCTTGTAAAAGGAGGCTAGACCTTAGCCTGGTTAGCCTGGCAAGCTGAAAATCCAGGTCGAGGGTGGGCTGCAAAAGTAATGGAAGGAAAACTGAAGGATGAAACTGACTCAAGAAGCAGTGTATTTAAGCTGGCCATAAATAAGCAGAATGCAGAGGAGGAATAGAGTTTTAACATGAATTTGCTTTAGGAAAGGCATGACAAAAATTGTGATTGTTCTAAGATGACTGTTGCCAAATTGTTGAACAAGGTTATATGATGTGTCCTGGCACTGACCTTGGAGCCTTGAATTTTCAGGTTTCATCCAACACCTGCAACACCATAGCATAAAGCAAAAAGCCTGGAAAGAAGAACGTGGAAATGAGATGCTTATTAGCCAATCCTTTTTTTTTATTATTATTTTTTTTTTATTTTATTGTAACTCTCAGGCTTACAACTGTGTGAATCAACATACCTGTGAAAATACAGAAGTTTTTGTTTTCCTGAGAGTGCTTCCTATTTAAAAACAGAAAGGAAAGCTCTTGTTCTGTTTGTGAACTATGATGCCTCTCAGCTGATGCATTTACGTTTTTGCTTATAAATTTGATTTCTTTTTTGTATGTATGTTCTGGTCAGTAGCTGGAGACTGAGTCAGAAAATTAACCAAAACGAAGGCAGTGGAACCTTGAACTTGAGCACTCAGATGAATTGATGTCATCTGATGGCTACTTGTCTACTACAGAACACATGAAATCTATTTTTAAGTGAAACAGTGATCTGGGCAAACCAGCTGCCTGACTTTCACAGGTGAAAATGGGGGTTCCTTGGAGCAGCCACTCTAGAAACAGGGAGCTGGCAGCACTGCGTGGCAGCTGACCTTGTGGAAGTGATGGGAATGTTCTCTATAGGTTTTGCCATTTCCTGCTATCTTCCTGATTTTTGTTTTAAATAGCCTACTGGTTTTGTTTTTACTATTGCTTTTTTTTTTTTTTTTTTTTTTTTAAATTTAAGTGTCAAGAAGGAGGGAGGGAGGAGATTTTAATCCGTCTGACTCGTTTTTGAAAGAGTGCATCTTACAGAAGGCCTGCAGAATGGATGAGCCTTTTCTTGATACGTTCTTGAAACGTTTGAGCATTCTCCGAGGTGGCTGTTTGCCCGGCTCCAGTCTTGCTGAGGATGACTTACCAAACAGCTTGCCAGTGTGCTCAGAACAACCTGAACACATAAAGCTGGTGTCTGTACTTTCACAATATACGTGACGGCTTTTGGCATTAGTTGAGAAAAACACACACTTGATGTCAAAATAAATGAAGTTTTGGCTGAGGCTGAAACATGGAAGCTAACACTTAGGTTTCACAAAGCCTCATGTCTATGAGTAGGGCATTGCTGACTGATGCGTGGGTTGCAAAACAACCCAGTAAATAGACCAGAGGAAATCACTGGTTATTAACTGAAGGGTGGTTGAGAGAGGCAGCAGTAATACTAGGAGACACTAATCTGATTGGTGGCAAATCAGCTCTAAATTGGTTACAGAAGTATCTTTTTGTGAAATAACACCTAATGGGAAAGATTTTTGCTGTTTTTATAGGGTGTAATTTTAATGCACAACATTTATTCCATTTATTCTGTGAGAACAGAACGAGTGTTGGCCATTCCACCTCCCAGTCTTTCTGTCAGTGTTTTATGATCATTCTTCTTTCTTCCAAAGCCTTGGCAGAGTGCAAGAATTGAATGGAAATGGTGTTCTTGTTATGGCAAAGGGTTATGTTTGTAGGCCATCTCACAAATCACACCTGCTTCCCTTCTAAATGTTTCCTATGGCAAGAACATCTGTTTAGGAGAATGCCACCAATCCCTATGGGCTGATTTTCCATATGCTCCCATTTCAGGATAAGATTAAGCCAATGGACCTTGACGGTGTTTTCTTACCAAAAACTGAGTCTTTGTGCTCTTGTTAACAGTTGTGTAGTATTATTTAGTAAAGGCGTGAATCACTTCCACTAGTGCTCTTCTGGAAACTAACTCAGCGCCTATGTGACTCAAACTGTTCTTTCGCGCATGAAGGCAGATGGTGTTAAATAAATCAGATAAGCATATGCCCAAGCTGGTGCTGCTTGGCATACTAACAGGATAATAATTTATAGGATTGAGAGCTCTACGGTTGCCACCAGTTGGAAGAAAGAACTCCTGCACCTCTTCCTGCAGACCAGTAGTGCAGTCAGGTGCCCAGATTTCCTGGGATGTGCCCCTTTTGGTGTCTGTAAGCTCTGCTAAACAGAAGGCTCAGTTTCTAGAGAGAAACTTTCTTGCCTAAAAGGGCTGCTCGAATCAGCTTGGACTTGCTGTGATTTCTGAAACACTTCTGCATCCTTGCTGCATCTGACTCCTCCTGACAAATTGTGATCTATCAGGTGTAATTAGCATTTTGAAACATTTTGTGGTCCGTAAGTGCCTGAGAAATGTGCATTAATACACTGTGTGGTATTTATAACAAAGCTTAATTTAGAAATTGTATGAAGACTCAAAATCCCTTACAGCTTTCAGCTGTCAATCAGCGTAAAGGAATCTGTTTGCATGCTTTTTTTTTTTTTTTTTTTTTGCTATTTCAAAGTCAACCTTCACTTGCATTGTAATTTTTAATATTTTTTCATATTCTCTTCGTGTATGAACTTCTGTTAATAACTCTCCCCTAGCATGCATATCAGTGTGAGCTGTTAATAAAGAGACAAACTGCTGTTCCTGAATGCAGCTGTGGGGACTGAGATTGCAGCACATGCCTTGGGCTCATGCATGGCCAGATCTGGGTGAGTGCATAGCCTCGGACCTTAATGTGATGACGGGTTTTGAAGACAGCCCTGTCCTCTTGTATAAGCTTTCAAGATATCTTCATGCCTTATTTGTGTTATTTA
The DNA here is from genome assembly GCF_905368555.1 of Meleagris gallopavo. Lineage (NCBI taxonomy): Eukaryota > Metazoa > Chordata > Aves > Galliformes > Phasianidae > Meleagris > Meleagris gallopavo. Next base: position 6,374,732 of record NC_139417.1, on the reverse strand, counting down.
TCATGGCGTCTTACCTGAATTTATAATGCAGCTATTTGTCTATATACTCTGATTTCAAAAAGACAGCAGTGCTCAAGGGAAATGATTTGGTTGAAGTGAGGCAGTTTGTTGAAGGAGGTGTAATTCTTGATACCTAATAAATTTCCAGAATTCCAAATACAGACAAAACCACCACTTCAGACTGCAGTAGAGTAGCAGACAGAAGTAATGACCCAATGGGAATCAACTGAGAGAGCTGATATGCGGAGCTGGGAAGTAGTTTTTCTGTCCTTCCTCCTCTCCCCCCCCTCTTTTCTTCAAACTCTGTTTTAGGATCTGTTTGCTGTAGGACAGTGGAGTAGCAGTGTTCAGCAAGCATATTTTGGTGATCTGGGGGTGTTTAAGCCCAGCGAGTTGCTGCTGGCCCGAGGAGGAGTTGTGCAGACTGGCAGCAAGCTCTGTTTGCTCTTTTTGGCACCAGGTTGGCAGTGGCAGAAGTGGAGTGGAATTGCTTGGAAAAGGTTAGGTGTGATGAAAAGGATATCTTGGGGGGGCTTAGGAGGAAGGTCTGCCTCTTCTTTCCTAAGAGCAAGCAGATGGCATGGCTGCACTGGGTCATTGTGCTCTGGGGAAGCAGCTCTGTGAATTCCACTCTGCAGGGCAAGCTGCCTCTTTCTCATGAGCTTGCAATAAATGATCCTTACCTGAAGGGTAAGTCAGAGAGCAGAACATAAAAGCAGAACCCCATTTGATTAGTATGGATGGCTAAAGAACAGGGGTGTCCTTTTGCTGTTTGGCACATATAACAAATGCTTGCACCTTGCAAGTGTCCTGCTGAGCCACCTGTGGGTAATGTGAGCAGTGGGCGTACGGGTGACTGGCATCTGATTGCTTGAATCAGACTTCAAGTTATTCATCCTATTTCAGTCTGTTGTGGCTTCCACGAATCCAAGTTTTGTTAAAATCTCTATAGAAAACAAATAAAGAAGAACTATTAAAAAAAAAAAACAAAACAGTTTGAATGTAAAGATGGATTGTAGTAAATACTGTGTTTAAAGGGATGAAGATGTTAAAGTTGAGAGTCATGAATGCGCATACAGGAGTGTGGAAGCCTATTGTTAGTGCTGTTTCACAGGGAAGAAGTGGTTTAAGTTCAGAAGTCTCAAGCATAAGCACTTCATGTGGAACATATTCCAACTGGTTTCTTTGGTTTCCCAAGAAAACTCCTTAGAAAGGATTGTTGGTGATAATACCTTACCCTTGGGCCAAGCCTCATGTGACTGCATCCGTAACCTCTTGCAAGCTGTTCTTGCTCAGAGCGTGGAGCCCTGCGGTGCGATGCTGCAAGGTGAACACTGGGGGAAGCTGGTGCTGGGTGCCTGGTAGGCAGGCAGTGCTGTATGGGAACGGTGATCTGACTGAAACAGAAATCAAAGGTAAATACAATAATTTGAGGGTGTTTGGATTGCTTTTAGTTTCAGTAAGCCTTGAACATCTTCCTGCGAGGCCATATCCTGTGACACTTTGTCCCCAGGCAGTTGCTGGTATGTCTCCTGATAGTGGTTAAATACTGCGTTCTTCTCTTCTTTCTTTATCTGTCTACTCTGTGGACATCTGTGCTTTCATTTTTCTGTATGATTACCATTTTCCCCATGACTGAACAATAACTTGTTGACCAGTGAAACTTTCTGTGTGCTCACCTGTCACTTATGCTGGTGACTGTGGGAAACAGAATTACAGGATTTGCATTTTTTACAGTGAGTGTCCATTACTACTGGAGATTAAAATAAGTCTTACTTGAATTGCTGGTTCTCCGTCACTAGTAATTAAGCTGTTGTTTCATACTAGGAAAAAGCTTTCATGCTGTGCAAGCCACAGGGACTTCAGAGAGACCAGCACTTTCAGTCTTAAAAGGGCATATTGATTGGTCTTATTAATAGGAAAATCTCCAAGGAGAGATGAAATACTTGAATTTTAGAAAGTTTAAAGAATATTTATAGTGCATTTTTAAACTGCATGAACACTGGGCATTGTTCCTAGATAATTTATCTTAACTTCTAGTAAACTTTTTTGCTCTTCTTCATTTTTAACATGTGTTGATTGGAGAGGTCTATACGTGGAGGAAAAATAGTCTTTATAACACCTCAGTGAGAGTGTTTAACACTAATGTTATTTATCTGTTGAATACACAACCATTTTGTTTAATGTGTGTTGAACCACATGGTTCTTCTACTAAATTTTTCAGACACTGCAATTTGTCTTAAAAAAAAAAAAAAAAGAAAAAAGTCCATGTGATGTTGTTCAAATTAATACAACGTTGTCCTTTTCTTTGGTTGTTTCATTCCAAGAAATTTCCATCTTTTAATTTACTTTAATTAATAGTGGAGAGCAAGTACTTCCTTTGGGTTAATTCTCTGTAGCTGAGTTCTTCTCTTCTGTAGTGCCTTGTGCACTTGAAGTCAAGCACTGGCTGAACTGAAAGGAGTTTTCTGATAGTTTTCTGATGTCTTTGATACAAACTCATCTAAAGCAAGTAGTGCTGCTGTCTTGGGGTAAGGAGTCAGTAGAAGTATGGAAAGGAAATACAAATATTTCCTTTCAATGAGAATAAATACTTTATTAAATACCACTATTTAGTGTGATCAAGCATCTTGCCTGTTGTGATATTTAAAAGAGTAAATGATTGCCTTGGAGAACAGATTGGTTTGGATATTTTGATTTTTCTAGTTATGTTTATCATTGGGTTTTAGAAGTGTAGGAAATAATATGCAGTTAATAATACTTAAGTTTTTTGTTTGTTTGTTTCTGTTTTCTGACAAATAATGCTTCTTTAACAAGAATATCTTTTATCTGTCCTACTCATGAAATCTAAGAATGAAGACCATGCTACCAGGCCATTACTTTCCTTTTATAACTTGATTTTTCTCACTTAAAAGTATCTGAAGTATACTGTTCTTGAAATGCTGTTCTTTAATAAAACTGTATATTTAGTCCTCAATTTTCTGATTGATTCTGACTTTCTGCAGAGTCTCTGAATGTCTGATGCCGCTTGTTAAATCTGGTACATCAAACATCCCTTGCATTACATTCTAAAATACATACTTATGTAGTCTTGAGATTTTTAGCTAACTGAAGATCTGCCTTCAGGAGGTCTGAACACACCGACCTATAAAAAACTTATCTATGCCCACCGACTGTGAATGTACCAGTGCAAGATATAGATGAATAAATGTTTCATTTTTTTTCTTTGTTTTTGGGTTCTTTCGCTTGTCCAGTTTTCCAGATCTAGTGATTAGCTGCAAGAGCTCCTATCACTTAGCACAGCTCAAATTTGTTGAGACTTGGTGCTGCTGACTTCATGTTTTCATGTGTCTTGTCTAGCCAAGATTTGAGTGCTCCTGATTGTGTTTGATAACCAGCATTCAAATTAGTATTCCAGGACTTTGGCCAAGAGCAACTGATTGTAGTGTGGTTGCAGAGGTTTCAAGTCAGAAAGTAGCACTGTGATCATCACATTGGATCTCCGGAGGACCTTGGTTCATACGTGTTTTAGATCAGATTAATCTCTGATTCAAGGCCAGGCCTGCTGAGTGAAGTGAAGCATGTTGCTTAGGAAAACACCCAGCCCTGAGGTATGGGCAGCAGTAATGGAGTCTGCTGGCCACCTCCATTCACTGTGCTTTAAGGAAAGAGAAAGCGTGATTTTTTGCTGATGGGAATCTCAGCTTGCAGAATAGCCTCGTGTTTGATAGAAGAGTTTTCCCACACTGAACTTTGTTTTGTTTACAGACTATCACCAGATAATTCCTTTCTCTCTCTGACACATTGAGCAGATTGAGCTCCTTGGTCTCACGGTCAGTGTAGCCCAGTTCTGTAGTGATGCTTGTGGCCCGTTGTTATTTAGACCCACATTAAGGTGTATTGAAGAGTATGCTTTGCAATGGAGATGCTCTTCACAAGAGGGAAATTCAAAGATCCTTCTTGCTCCATGCTCCTCCTTTAACTTCTCGGTCCTGTTGCCCAGAGGCCGTGCTGGCTGGTGATGCTGTCGTGTCTTTGTTCCAGCTGTACCAAGCTGGCTATCCTGCTCGTGGCTGCCTCTGCAGCCTGAGTTACACAACCCACGATCGGTGGAGCCTTGGCAGTGCTTGCGCCCAGCTTATGCAATCATCTCAGTCTCTTTGTGACCTCTCATCTTTATGCTTCAGCATTCTAACTCTTTCCAAGGTGTAAAATGTATTAGTAACCGTGCTTTTTCCACACTTTATTATAAAAATATGAATCACTTCGTTAGAAAAAGACCTAGGCTTCTGAATGTCGTCAAGAAGGTGCAATTTTTATATGTGTAATTTATATGTTTAACAATTTTGAACCAATTTTTTTAATAACTTACCTAAATACATGTTTTCTGTATAATTTTTTTTTTTACTTAAAGTGAAGCAAATGTGTTAGAGACATCTGAGTTTATTATGTCAATGCTATTATCTTTATCAACCCAAACATATAATCTCATTGGAAAATAGCCAGGATCTGTTTCTCATGGAACTATGCTGTTGTTACTCTTTCATGCTTTGCTGTTGAAGGAATGTGAAGTTGAATTTTTAGCTGTTAGTACGTTTTATCTGTCAGGCTAGTATTATTTTTTTGGGCAAGGCTATAGAATGTCATGCTTTGCAAAAGGGTCTGCAAAAAAGAAAAAAAAATTTGGTTATGAATTTGATGCTCTCAGCTTAGTTCTTAACCATTGTGGCAGATGTTGATTAATATATTCTGGCTAGGAGCATGGCATTTGCCTTTGAGTGTTTTCTAACAGGTTGTCAAGTGGTGTTAGGAATGCAGGAAAAGTGGAAGCTCTTCTTAGCATTTAAAATTTTTCCCAAGTTGTTTCCAAACACCACATAAATGATTGTGTGAGTGTTCAGAAGCAGAGGTGCCTGTCTGCAAAGTGCCCTTCTCCTGGTGAAAGGTGCCTCCTGATGGGGAGACGGGCCTCCTGATGGCCTTTGCAGGCAGGTCTTCTCATCTTGGAGTATCCTGCTGTGTTGGGTAGGCAGCAACTAGTGAGAAAGATATTTAAACTCCTTTTGTGTGTCTTGAGGCAATTTTTGTGAAAAGAACAATTGAACATAAGATACATTCATCACTGCCTAGGATTAAAAATTTGGAGAACTTGTGAATGCTTCTCTGACCTCTGCAACCAAGGCTGTTAAATGTTTTTCAGTCCAGCTGTCTGCTTTGGTGAGAAATTTTGGGCTGTGTTGTGTTTTTCTGCTAATTTGAATTTTTTTTTTAAGTTAGTAATAGCTTAAAAAAAAAAATTAAGAAAAAAAAAAAAACAACAAAAACTACTGAGTAATAGTTGTACTTAGTTTGCAATTACAGACCAAGCCTGAAGGCCTCCTTGGTGAGTGTCTTCTAAGGTTGATGAGACAGCCTAAACCTGTGCTTTGTGAATACAGCACAGTTTAAAGAGGTTTAGAGGTAGAAAATACATGTTCCCACTTAATAATACTCCATTCTCAATAGGTTAAATGTGTTTCCTCTTAATGCATTTCTGATTAGATGCGAGTTCTAAAGATAGTGGTTTATCTTAAGGGACTTTTCTAAATTAGTGTAGTAAAAACTAATAAATATTGAAAGCATTTAAAAGTTTATATAAAAATCATTATACAGATGTCACCTTCTCCAGTTGTCAGTAAATAGGAATGAATATGTTTTAGCTGGTTCTTACCTTTGCTACTAATGCAAAGGACATCTTAATCATTTATGAATGCCTTAATGAAGCTGCAAACCCATGAGAACATCTCTCTGCATAGCCGATTTCCTTGTAGAACCAGGCGCTTGACAAGCACTGGGAGATCTGTGCTAGGTAGCTGCATTTGGGCTGAGGAAACAGTTTGTTCTTTCTGAATGCTGGTGGCTGTGAGCATCGTCCTTTTATTGGGATTGTAAGTTATTCATGGGGAAGGACCTCACTTTATGAAGTGTTCTGTGTTTCGCAACTGAAGTCCCAAACTGATATATTGTAGCAGGATGGGAAATGGTAGCGATAATGGGATGAAATTGAAAGGAAAATGAAATCTGCTGTTAGAAATGCAGGACTGCATGCTACGTGAGAGGCAGCTAAGTTATATTTGCCAGGACAAGTCTAAATAAAAATTGGCTTATTCTGCTATTTCGTTTTTGTGCCGGTTAATTTCACTGGCAAAGTTAATTGTCTGAATGAGTATTGCCATTGACAAGCTGAATGGTAACGTGGGATAAATAGCAGTTTTTCTTGGTGCTGGGTGGTGGGCAGCAGCTCGGGCTGAGTCTCTCACAGCCCAAAATGGCGCCGCGGCCTTCAGGGAGGGAACGCGCCTCTCCTAGCAGGCCCTATGGAAAGCACAGAGTTGTGCATGGAGGAGAGAAACTCAAGGGGTTTTCATTTTCATAAAATGAGCTAACTATCAAATTGCCTTGAAGTAAAGAGAGAAGCTTGAAGAAAAAGGATGAATGGATGGATATTTATCTGTCATGGGCAGCCTGGTTTCTCTCCTCTCTCACTAGGATGAGGAAATGGCAGCCCTTTGCAGGCAGTGGCATCTCTCTGATGTTCCCTTTCAGACACCTGAAGATGGTTTTGGGGCAGCAGCTGCACTCAAACATCTCTTTCCATTCCTGCTGGGATAACCCAGCCCAGGAGAGAGTGCCACAGAAATATCCCCCTCTAGGAGACAGCTGCAGCCACCATCTGCCTTTGTGTGGCAGAGCCCAGCACTGACAGAAGGATACCCTGTGACCACAGCTATTACAAGCACCCAGCCATCAGCCGGTGTACCTCCAGCTATTTGCATGATCTTTCTGGGTCTTCCAACCTACTGCTGGTACTCTTTAAAAACTTCTGGAAATGAAAGCAGAAGTCAGAATGGTTTTCCTGTACTCAGCCCACTATGGGTGAGACATAGGAGTGGTGCCACAGGCACGTGGGAGTTCAGCTTCATCTCTTAGAGATGCTGTCTGATAGCATTAGGCATTTTACGTGTCCAAATACTGTATTTATGGATGACGTGAAGTAAGTGAAGCAAAAGATTTTTTTAAAAGCAGCATGAACTGTTGCATAAACTTTAATGAATGCTAGTTCAGAAGTGAATTCCAGAAAACAACAAAATATCAAATCTCATGACAGGTCTGAAATGGTCTGTTTTTTTTTTTTTTTTTTTCCTCTCTGTTTATTTTGTTTGTTATTTTTTATTTTATTTCTATGTTCAGTGACAAACAGAGGTTGTATTTTGGTGATCTCGTGTCACAAGATTTATCTGTTGGCTGTTGTTTTTTTTCCCCACACACATTTATTTCAGTTTCATTTGAAAAAGTCATTTTTTCAGGCATGCCTGAACTGTTTCTGGTATTTCATCTAGATTTATAAGCTTATGTGGAACCTGTGAAGTACTGGTAATTAAGAGAGTTAATGAAGTGCTGCCTGCAATTAGTTCAATTGCTTGCGACATGATATTTTTTTTCTTTGTAAACTGTAGGTTATCATACCATAGTTGGATTTGGAGGTTTTGATCTGTAAAACAGTCTCTGTCCAAGTGCTGGGTTTCTTATGTATTTTCGTGACCCCTGAATACAGCTTTGCTTTGAGATGTTGATTCATCTTCCTGCTGCACCTTGCAGGGCGAGTTTTTTAACTTCTGAGTTCAGCAGAAGAGGTGAATTTCATTCTCACTCTGCCATAGGACGTATCCCTTAGGCAGTTCAAAAAGGGGCAAACTGTACTTCCATCCAGCAGGAAAGAAAGCTCAGCTTTTTTGCAGTGCCAGATTTAGCTGTAATGGTTTGATTTCAGCTCCTAATTTTCTGTCGCTTTCTAGCAGCAACTAAAGAAAATAAATTTAATTTCTTGCAACCTTTCCTGTAGGTCCTGCTCACTGAATTGTGAGCATCCTTTTGGGCAAGGATTGCTTTTAATGCATTTGGAAAATGAGCTACCACTGGGAAACCTCTCTGGGCTTCGCTAATACAGCTTACAAATAGTAGGCTGTAATTTCACAGAGAGTGACTTAGTGAAGAAAAATGTTGGCTGAAAGCTGATGTGCAATGAAGCTGTAAAAATCTTTCCTGATTCGCAAGTTGTCTAATGGCATCTGTTGGCTGTTTGCAGAAGGGGGATTTTCTACTTCAGAACTGCTTGAAGTGACACGTGTTTATAACCGGATGTATGGGGAGTGGGAATAAAGGGTCCTGAGTGCAATTAAGAATTGATAGCATAGACATAATAATAACAAGGGCATAAACCTGGTACATGAGAGGAGTTACTTTGGTAACATCTCGAGCTCTTCACAGTCCAAAGAGCTGCATGTCTAAGCCTGCTTGTGCTCCCAGTTGTCTTTGGGAGAAATCCTAGATTCTTCTGATAGTGGATGAGACTAATCTTAAAAGTGAGAAGTGATTGTACTACAGGAGCAAAGTTTTCATTTTAAGTATAGAATTGCTTTTTGGTTCCTTTTTGAATGTGTTAATGCTCATCATTATTTCCAAAGGCCTTTGAATTTTTAAAATTTCTGAATTACAGTATTAAAAGGTTAAGTAAGCCAGATTTATTCCTGTTGAAGTTGCTTCTTATAGAAGAACTTGCAAAAAGTTACGAAGATGGAAGAGATCAGATTTTATAGTACACTGTATCTTGCTCCGTAACCAATAAGAACGATATATTTCTACCAGTATTTCTCAAAGATTATTTAATATAGTATTCTTCATAAGGAATAACTTAAACAAGCCAAAAAAAAAAAGAGGCTTAGCTGCTGGAAAATGCTCTTGACAATCTTCTTTAGCACGGGTGAAAGGTTTTGAAATTGTATTCTTCAGAAATGAGAATTAATTTCTAGAACTGTGAAGCATTGATGGAGAAAGAGGAGACCTGTGGGGTGGGACAGAGCATCTGAGTACTATGTGTTTCTCTGTCAAGCACAGGATGATTCTGAAACTGCTAACTTACACTTTTTACAAACTGCATAATTCCTGTTGTATCAGACCTTGCCTTCAGCCCTGACCTGACGTGAGAAGTCTGGTCACCTTCTGTAACACTGTGCAGACCCCACATCATCTACCTTGCACAGGTGTAATCTCTATTACTCATAGATCTTTTTATTTTGCTAGTTACTTGAGAACTGTTCCAAAACCATGATGTTTCTCAGAAAAAGACAGTACTGCTAGTGCAGAATTTAAGGAATTGACAGTGATATGCAGGCACCGGCTGACATGTCCTCAGTTCACAGCAGGAGCAAAGCAAGCAGTGTCTGGTGTGTGCTGTGTGCTCCCACCACACCTGGCGTCTGGCTCTCACACTCACAGGGCAGACCAGAACTGCACTTTTGGTGATAAGTTTGCAATAGAGCAGTTTATAGCTGTGGGGGAGAGAGCTGTCAATGAATCCTGCTGCTGATTGATATTTCAAGGTGATCTCTGTTTAGAGAGTGTGAGCAAATGTACAGATCTGGCACACAAATATAAAAATCGAAGAGTATGTAACAGATGTTCATTCTGCTGATTTAGCTATCTGATTTCTGTTCCCACATTTTAAGTGCCTCTTCAGTTTCCTTTTCTTCATCGCTAGCCTGAATAAAAGATGAAAATAGCCCTAAACAGGAGTGCAGCTGATGTAGTGGAGTGTGTGCTGGAGGTGAGATCTGCTCTTGTCTTCTGGCCTGGTGCTCCTGGCTCACCTCTGTCTCATCAGGCTGACTGAATTATGTTCCAACCTCTGGACTTGGTCTTGTTAGGCAAAAACAAATAGCTAGCAGTAAGTACAGCTCTGTAATTCTAAGCATCGTTAGGCATTACTGTGTCAAAGTAAAACTTGATATAATCTTAATTTTTCTTCCATTTCATATCATTTCTTTACTGGTTGATAATACAGTTCATTCCCAAGTCCGTTACCCTCTCACAAGTAGGAGGCTAGAAACTTGACTTCTTAATCTTTCTTAGGAATCTTCTACAAGCTCAGGTGAAAGCTTGCCTCCTGCTTGTATAACTTTCAAAGAGTTAGTCAGAGCCCATATGTTACAGCCGGGAGGAAATTATGCTTGGGGATGACTAACAGAACATGTTCCTGCTGTTAATTTGGGTGTCATTCCAGAAACGTAATTCGTAGCCTTCTCTTTGATTTTATTAACACATTTATGTACTAAATGCCAGACTTTGCTAGTGTACTTCACCAAGGAAATTAATAAAGGGCTAGATTTTGTATTAACAAAGAGAAGGCTTTGGTAGCTCTGCCTGGAAAGAACAGGGAGAAGCAGAGAGCACGTATGCTTGGGTGGTGGCTGGTTAGTAGAAATACGAGTTACAAATAGGAAATTTAGTTATATGCATCATCCTGCTACAAACACCACATTCCTCAAGTCTCTGTGAGTTGATATGTAATTTATCAAGAACAATGATATGTAGTACTAATTGGGAGTTAATTTGTTCCTTCCAAAAAGAAGGAAATCGCTTTCAGTAGTCTGATGCTTAAGGCTGCCCATGCAGCTATCATAAGGTTTGCAGCAGGAAGAATTTGAATGCTAGGAAAACTAACATTGAAAAGGTGGCTTACAATTTATAGCTTTTTTTTGACACTTACTATCTATCTGTCTATTACAGACTGCCTTTCATAGTGAAGGATACCTTGTGTAGCTCCGAGCCAATTAATGCCTGTTTATTTATGTGAAAGGTTAAATTACGGAGGCATAAACAGCCTGGCTGCATGTGTGACTGGACTGTGCCTGTGCACCTGCTGATGCAGTGCCTGTGCACCTGCTGATACTGAGCCTGCCTGCACCAGCCGTGCACACTGCTGTGCCGTGCTCCTGCAGGAGCACACAGTAAATAGGTAATTGCAGGAGCTCAAAGTAGATGTAATAACAAAATGGGAAATTCTGAACACAGCTAAGGCAGCTGGCCATGGATTGACAGTGCTGCACTAGAGAATGAGTTTTCTAGCCATCCTGTGGGTGCAATGCACTATCTGCTTAAAAGAGTGAATTTGTTCTTGTAGCTTAGTGCTTTCCATGCTGCTAGGTTTGCTTCTGATTATGTCACTGCAGTAAAATAACAGGCTGAACGTATGAGTTTGCACTGTGTGTGTATGTGCAAAATTGATGCAGCTCTGTGAGAAAGCTGCTTTTATCTGGTCTCACTGTTGCTCTCGTTCTGCAGTAGACAGATCTTTGCTGAATCCTTCTAAGCTGACTGTTCCTCACTGTTTATTAAGATGGAAGAACAGGTCAAATTCACAGATTCCTTCTTAGGGGTAATGCAGACTGAGCAGCTGGCTTGCTTTGTGCAAGTTTGTGGTTCTGTTTGAAGCCAGTTAGTCTGGAAGGGCCAAACCAGCTCAGTGTGATCACTTTTGAAGGTTGAAGTTTATTTTAGAAACCTTGGTGCTATGTAGTAGACTTAGAAACCTTTGGTTATTTTAAATGGGAGTACAATGCAGCTTCCTGAGCCAAGGCTGCGTCCCCATGAGGGCGAAAGAGCCGAGCAGCTGAGGTACCTTAAAAGGAGACAAAGTGCACGGGTATCTGCCAGCTGATATCTCTCAGATCACACTAAAAACATCTTCCAATTTTCTGTTCAAGTCTCGTGTCTTGAGGAAGATCAGAATAGAAGCAGTGCCATCAGTGTGGTGCAGCAGACCGACCACGAGCTTGCAGGGCAGCTCCACGCGGAGCTTGTCGGGTGGAGGTGTGCTGTGTTACAGCAGCATTCCCGAGAGCCGCGTGTTGGGCTGCGTGGGGCTGCAAATCTTCTCCATGCAGGCAGCGTGACAGTTGGTGACTCAGTGGGACTCTCTTCACTCCCCCAAGTTTTCATAGATTTTGTTTCAATTTGGATTATGCATGGTGGTGCCTTACATCCACCTCTGTGGGTTTGCTATCTTTGGCATGGCCTTTCCAGAAAATCCTGTTGCCATCTTAAAACTGCTTGTCCTAAAGTTGTTTCTGACTTATATGTTTGTGTCCAGCACAAAATCATTCCGCTTTAGGGGGCTGAATGACAGGGAATAAGGGTCAGTGATTCCTTTGAAGGCTTTTGGGTTTGGACTAAATGCTGAGTGAGTCCCTCAGGTTTTGCTGCTCCAGAGTAGCAAGCAGTTGAACTGCTAAGCCCTTTCAGGAACAGCTTATGTTTTGGCAAACAGCTCATGTCAGGCTCAGCCTCATGGAATTTGCAGAGCTTGGTTTGTGCCCTTACAGCACCTCTGTGCTGGGGACACTCTCGTGCCCGTACCGCTGCTGTGCCCACAGCCTCATCCTGCCCTCCTCTGTGTCAGAAATGGGCCCAGGCTGCCTCCTAAGGAGTGTGAGCTCAGCTGGTTTTTGACTGGGGAAATAAAACAAACATTACCTGTAGCTATATAGAAAATATGTCTTCCAAAATCACTTTGTTGCTTAGCTTGTATTTAAGTACTTTATATTCTGTTGTCAGTCTAAATGCTCCTAATGTGTAGAGTATATACAGTATGATGGTCTGTAAAGTCTGAAGAGTATTTTAAGTGTCGTCCATAATGTAGCAGTGGAAAATTTCTCCCAGTGCTCAGAAATCTGGAAACAAGAGTTGAGGGTTTCAGTATCACATTTTTTAATTAGAAGGCTTTTCAAAACTTGCTAGATCTGCGTTGCTTTCTTTCCCTTTCCCTGCTGGCCCTGGCTGAGCTCTTCCTGTCTCACACAAGGGCTCGTTCCTTTTCCTCCCTAACAGCGGTGTCTGATTTATCCTACAGGGCTTAAATTAAGAGGAAACTCAGCAGTAGGGGAAGGAATGATGGATTTGAAAGCAATTCTCAGGCTCTCTTGTGCTGGCTCATTAGGCAACCTTTTTGTTATTATTTTTTAATATTTACAGAGAATGCAGGAAGCCTGATGCAGCAGGAGCAGCAGTGTGCCAAGAGCTGCTTGACTGGGTTCTCCCCTCTGCCCTGGCGATGGGGCCAGGTCCTCGGGTTCTCCAAGGGCAATACTGCCCTGTGCCTGTAAAGCAGCAGCCTTTTTGTCTTCCAAGCCCAGCTAAAACATCATCATTGCTACTCAGGATTTCCTGGATGAGATCTCAGTGCAAAGCCGGCTTGTTTGCAGCCCTGTGAATTCTCATGGCTGCGTTGAGCTCTTTGGAATCGCAGCTGAGGGCAGGCTGCATCAAAAATGGCAGTGACCTTGCCGCTCTGGATCTCGGTTACAAACGAGTGGGCTGCCAATTTAATTTGCTAAGTGTGAGCTGCTGCAAACATCCCCGGTTAACTGGGAAAAAAGAGAATGTCCGAGGTTACTATATGAACTAATTAATTTCAGTGATTTGTGAGCCTGCATTCCTGTAAGTAAGAACAGTTACACAATTGTGCCTTTTAGAGAACTAAAACGCTTCATTTCTAGGGCACTGGACTGCAGTGCTCCCGGCACATTCTGCTGTCTGTGGGACGTGAGCCAAGTGGCTGCATGGCCCCAAGTGAAACACCTCTGCAGGGGCCAGGTGTGGAGTAAAGTGCCTGCTGTCAGGTTGGGTGGTGCTAATTAGTGCAGGAAGGCTTCTGCTGGCCAGGCAGTGTCACCTGGGATATCTAACCCTGCAGCCCTCCTGTGCTGAGCCTGCAGAATGGGCTGAGAAACAAGGCAGTGATTGGGGGGGACTTGGTTGATGTCTCTGAGTTGCATATGGCTGTTTCTGGCACCCGCAGCTCTTGAAGGAAAGCAGCTTTTCTTGGGCTTCAGTGCTGCTTAAACTTGTGCTTTACAGCCTGGAGTAAATGCTCCCAGATTTCTTCAGGGAAAAAAATGGAGTAGTAGAACGTGGCATCGCTCACGCTTCTGAGCTAAAATTATAAGTGTAGCAATGCAGCCAATGTGCAACCCAAAGAAAACCACGAAGAAGAATTTTTGAGTCAGTTTTAAAGAGAGCTCTGAAATTAAGCAGGGCTGCAAGCAAAGAGAATAGGAAAAAAATGTTTTGTTTTGTTTTGTTTTTTGACGTGGTATTGTCTTAATTCATCCCTGGAGAGACAGAAGGAGCTGCACAGGCAGTGGGGTTACTCAGGGGACGTCACCTGGAAGCCCTTGCCATGTGTTCGCAGGTGCAGCCATTTACTGGGTCCAGTATTTAGGGTTGTAAAAGCAGGCAGTAGCTTTGCTACTGATGACATTGCACACCTGGAAGTGAAACTCTGTGTTTATTAATTTCTCAGACAATGATCCTCACAAAAACAAGAAGTAAATAGCTGTGTGTTGATACATCAGGACACTGGTATGTTTATGTTGCCTGAAATATTAATGCTGTCATGTAGCTTAGCACAGATATCTCTTTGTTCTGAGGCAAGTCTTTGTCTTCTTGACACTGGGTTTAAGGCTAGTGCCCTAGTTCATACACATTGCTCATCTGTTACGTAAAAGATTTTGTAAGTGTTCTTGATACAAGCATAAAACAAGAATTCTGGAATTCTGACTGTTGTAGCAGCATGGTGGCTTTGTTTTCTGTCCATTCCGTACTAATAGTGTTTTATTTTGGATTATAGGATAGAAAATTAACAAAAGTAGAGAGACAGAGATTTAAAGAAGAAGCAGAAATGTTGAAAGGTCTACAGCACCCAAACATTGTAAGGTTTTATGACTTCTGGGAATCCTGTGTAAAAGGAAAAAGGTGCATCGTGCTGGTTACCGAACTGATGACCTCTGGAACACTGAAGACGTAAGTACTGTGCTCCTGGCGAGCAGTCTAAGAATAGCTATGGAAATTTTTAGAAAAATCCTACTTTTGCATTCTGAAAAAAGGCACCTCGAGATAAAGGATAAAAATGGAGCTGTTCTCTGGTGTCTGTCATTTGTCCCTGTGCTTAGACAGCATTGACTTGACAGGAAGGATTTCGGCCTCTGTCTCCCCTTCCCCGATCTTCTGCTTCACTTATGTAACTGGAAGCAGTTCTCTGCCTTGTTTCATTGTGTGCCTGTGACGTTTCCATTTGTCAGCGTGTGTTTCTGTGATTGCTCTTGTATTTCTGTGTTTTGTTATCAAAGCTAGAATAGCACTCGAATGGTAGAATCTCCTTTTGAAGCAGGAGATGCTCTAGGTTATCTACTAAACAATATTAATAGCTTTGCTACTGACAATCTTGTTAAGGTTGATATAAAGCAGTTGGCGTGAATTCTGGAGCAGATTTTCAGCCCCAATGGGAGCAATGCTCATCACTGAGTATCTCCAGTGTGCTGCTCTGCTAATGCATTGGCAGGTTTTATGTTTTTCCAAAATGAACCCTCCCCCTTCTCAGCATTCTAGACAAATAGTAAAAATGTAGGTGCATGATAAAGAGACCAAAGTCTTGTGCCTAAAATTAATTTTCAGTATTATTCTGTTCTGGATATATAAAACATATTCTAAATCAATTCTCTGCATGGAGTGAATTGCTTTGCTATTAGACTTGCAAATATTTGGTTGTATTTGCACCAAAAATGCTTATTATCTTCCTCCCCCAAAATGAATGCTCTAATTCCTCCTTTAAAAAAGATCTTTTCCAATTTGGTGATATTTCTGAGCTGCTATCATGATATCTAATAAGAGGCTTTTATAAAAAATAAATTTCAGCTGCTAAAGCTCTGAGAATCTTTAATAACACTTCGCTTTCTTTATAACCAGCTTCTCTTCCTTTTTGTTCTGTAGGTATCTGAAGAGATTTAAAGTGATGAAACCAAAAGTCCTGCGTAGTTGGTGCCGGCAAATCCTGAAGGGTCTTCTTTTCTTGCACACGAGAACTCCACCAATAATTCACAGAGACTTAAAATGTGACAATATTTTTATTACTGGACCAACTGGATCTGTGAAAATAGGAGACTTAGGTCTGGCAACCCTCAAGAGAGCTTCGTTTGCCAAAAGTGTAATAGGTAATCAGTCTGTTCTCTTTGGCTTCCTTCTGCTGGTGTGATTTTTAATTTGTCTGCCCTTCACACTTACAGTAGAGTTTTGCTTTTTGCTTGTTGGCTGGTGGTTGAGATTGAAGTGGTTTTGTGACCATTCCCTTTATTACCATTGTAAAAACGTCTGTCTGTAAGGCCTATCTAAGAAATGTTATCTTGGCCTTCTCTTTCCTTTACAGTGGTAAATTTTTAATTGAAATATTATTTTACATCCACAAATTCTTCTCTGTTCTCTTCCAAGAGAAGCAGCAACAGTTCCCAACAGCTTGTGCATCTCATCCCCCTGAGAGCAGGCTCAGTGCCTGTTTGGGAGGGAAAAGAGAAGGGATGGGGGATGGAAGCCACATGCTGCCTTGCTGCCTCACCAACAAGGTGGTGCTGAGAAGTCTTCTGCTTCCAGTGAGTGGGGATAAGTACAGTTGTTCCAGCTGAAGGCATTGGCAGCCTGTCCTCTGAGCAGTGCCCTGCAGAAGAAGGCTGCTTGTCTTTGCAGGGAGGTCACAGGAGAGCTGCCCTGGCTGGAACAGCTTATCCCCAGTCACTGAGCATCAGCAAAATAAGTTGCTTCTGCAGAGCTTGTCTATGCCCCAACATGATCCTGGCAGAATTCTACTGAAACAGCTGCAATTTATTAAAAATCAGTAGCTACAAAATTGAAGGAAATTCCCACTAGGGTACACAATAGCTGATTCATGTGGGTACCTTGTAGGGACGTATTAGAGCTTGATTTTGCTTGAACTGGGAGGATGTGTTCTGAATGGTGTCAAAGGAGGTCATTCCTTTGCAAAAGTGAAATTTAATGCCTTCTGTATGAAAAACACAAATGGGGTGTCTTTCCCTGAGTTCTCAAACGTTTTGGTTTTTTTACCTTAATCTTTCTCAGCAAATTGGCCTTGTTCAGGTCTATAGGTGATGGTTCTAGAAAGTTATAAATCCTTGATGAAGGATGCTGAAAGGGAGGGAAGTTAGTGTGCCCACAGTCATAATTTTGGCTCCTTATGTAAATGGAAATAAGATTTGAGATGACTAGAATTAGCAGACTGCTGGTGACAGCCACTATTCCCTAACTATGAAAATGGCATGCTATCTTTAAAGCAGTGGTTGCCGAAGTAATTATAGGGCCTCGTACATTTAGGGATTATATTTATTATGATTTCTGTGCAAGTTTCAGCCTTCAGACTTTGAGAACCCAATATTGTTTAAGTTGCAGTAAGATTGATGCTGTGGATATAGGCTTGGCTGCTGTGGGACGCCTTAATGCTGCTGATTTCAATGAAATCATGTTAGTTTGTATCTGTTAAGTTTCTCTAGCTTTTACTTTGTAATAGTGTATTTTTATTTCTTTGTTTTGAGGAGCAGTATTCCTTCCCATAGTTTATTTTGCAGTGTAACAGTTGCTCCTGGGCTGGGAATATCAGAAATATCAATATTAGTTTTTGCAAAATGAATTCCTATAACAGCACTGTCAGACCATAGCTGTGTCAAATTCAATGATGGAAAGGGCTGCAGGTTGCTGGCAAGCTATCTGTATTCTTTTTGGCAAAATAACCAAATTCATCTTTTTCATGAGTTGTGCTGCTCCAAGGAAAGAATTAGGGGGATTGCAAACACTAGTGATGCTGGGCCAGCTCCCACTTCTACAGGATAGGAAAAAAATGTAATTCCCCCCCTGCCCTGGAGCGGGAAGCTGAGGCTTGGGGGTGCAGGCAGGGAAATGGGAAGGCTGAAAAAGAGAAGGCAGGACGGGGAGGGAATCCCACAGGTGTCAGCCCCAGGCTCTGGCTTCCCCCTCCTGCTGCATGTCCCAGAGCTGCGTGCACCCTGCTGTCCTCACTGCTCACCTCATCTTCCTAGATGGAGTAGCTCTAAATGGATATTAGTAGCTGCAATTCTACATTATTTTTAATGATGAAGTCAATGTGGCTGAGGTCCAGGTTTTCTCTTGCTGCATTTGTGCCATCGCTGATGCTTGCCTGACCTTGCGGTGTGTCTCTTCAGGGAGTCCAGCCAGGGCCAAGCCTGTGCTGCAGAGTGCAGCAGAGTAGCTGCTGAGCAGCTTCACATTTCTGTGGTCTGCTTTGTTAGGAGTACTTGTATGTATTCCTTCCCGCCCCTAGAGTTGGGTGGAAAATGTCATTTTCATGGTGATTTGGAATGGCGTCAAGAATATCATTTGCTTCTTAGACTACTTGCAATCACTTTTTCAGTTGTGCAAGGAACTTTAAATGCTCCATAATTCATGAGATCCACCTCTGTGTCTTGTTCATTCTCAAACAATGTAGCATCTCTGGGAAAGGCTCTGACAGCTGTTAACCATTTCAGAGCAGCAGCCACAGCCTTTGTGAAAGCTGGAAGAAAAGGCCTGGGCTCAGAGCTGAACTCAGAGCATGGCTGCTAAGTCTCATGACAGGGATCCAGCTGATTTATTAAGGCTGAAGGAAGGAATGTCTTTAAGGTGAAAGGAGCGTCAACAAAGGGAGAGAGTGATCTAGAGTTCCGTGAATGTTACAGCAGTGCCAGAACTGAGGCTTGTTTAGTGAGTTAGGCCAAGCCTACTTTGTGATGCATGCAAAAGCAGTTTCAGAGACAAACCCTAATTTGGAGAGACATAGTTTATGCTACCATTAGGAAAAAAAAAACAAAAAAACAAAAAAACAACTTAAATCAGGTCACCAATCATATATAAATTTGAGAACTGTTTCTCCTTGTTGTTTAATTACAGTTGTGCCAATGGTAGAGATGTCCTTGCCAAAAAGCAGAGCTGCTCATGCATGTCAGCTGGCGGAGGGCTCTGGGGAGGGGATGTGGGTGCTGAGGCAGGTCCCGCTGTGCTGAAGGCCAGGTTATGGTTCTGGGATTGCTCACCTTCCTTTTGGCAGCCTACTGCTCACTGGTGGGAACAGCTCTCTCACGAAGAAAACAACTGTGTTAATCTCCTTCCTTCATCTTTTCTGTATGTGAAAACAAAAATCGCTCTTGACTCCCAAGCATGCACTATTTTAGGAGATAAAGTTCCTGGAATAATTTACCTAAGTGTTAATTTTGCTCTGCAAGACCACACCTTTTTGGTGCAGAGATTTTTTTGACAAAGGCTGAGCCACTCTTGAGTCTGTGTGAAGCGTAGGAGTTACTCTGAGGTTGTTGATGACACGTTTTGCATTCATTCACTTTTTTCTGTATAAGAGAACTTTTGCAGGCATTGTACTTATCATTAACACTGCAACTTCCCATTATGAAGCAGTAAGTATAATGTTTCCCATCATTTATCCAGTTTTATTGGTCTCCTAACACCCTAATCCCTTTTGGAGTAGGACCTTATTCTGCAAGTAGTCTCACTGATCTGTACTATTGAAGCAGCGGTAGAATCATGTTTAATGCTCTGTGCATGACTTCCTAGATGAATTTCTGATACCACCTGCTTTCAAAGTGCTGTCTCATCTGCTCGGTGGTTGCTGTGCATCTCCCCGGAGGAAGAAATGCAAATTTGCATTGACAAAAACAAGACTGAAGCTTCTCGTTTCTTTGGTCCTTTTCACCACCACAGACCTCTATGTGTGTCCCTCTCTTCATCCAGAGAAGGAAACCATTTTGTAGCTTTCAGTGTATTCAGGCACCATGCCATATCTCATTTTGGTATTCTCTTTTGAAACTTCAGTATGTTTTCCCCCTCTGTGTATACTATCAGTGAGCTCTATGTGTGTGTGTGTGTTGACTCTGGGTTTCTTTCCTGGAGGATGCTTGAGCTTATTCTAGGTAGTTCCCTGTTTTGAAATAATCTTGCATGCCCCCTTGCACAGTTGTAATGGACACATTTCTGTAGGCAGAACAAGATTGTGATGGAAACCTTTCAGACTTCATGAATAATTTACCATCTTTTTTGTGTAGGTACACCAGAATTTATGGCCCCAGAAATGTATGAGGAACACTACGACGAATCCGTTGATGTCTATGCGTTTGGAATGTGCATGTTGGAAATGGCTACCTCAGAATACCCTTACTCAGAATGCCAGAATGCTGCTCAAATTTACCGGAAAGTAACCTGTGTGAGTAAACTTCCTTCATTTTAGTTATATCTGTAATTTGGGATTTGCTGATCAGAAGGTTCGAAAGTGTACTTCAGTGTGAGATGTCATTACTGTCTTATGTGTGCGGTTCGTTGTAGAAATGGAGGTGTCTTAGTTCTGGGTTGCAGAAACTCATGCAGGTTTTTTCAAAAAGCTTGCAGTTCTGTGGTCGGATTATGTTTGCCTGTACTGCAGTTGCATATGGTATTTTCAATAATCTTTGCCCATTTTGTCTCACTCAGCCAAAGGTGTGTGAGACTTGGGGAAAATGAGCCGGGAAGAATCTCTGCTGTAGTCTTGTCTCCTAAAGAGGGATAGTCAGAATTGATCAAGTTTCTCACCAAGCCAAAAAACCCTAACTTTTAGATTGGAAACTAAATATTTATGTGGTGTAGGATGTTTGATTCAGATTTCCAGCACAGATTCTTGCACCTGAAAATATAAAGGGGAAAATATAGCAATGTTTAGTTTTGGAATGAGCCAGAGGAGCTTTATGTCTGAGCTTATCAGTTCTGCAAGCTCTGTTAATTCCCAGACTGGAACCATGGAAATGGGTTTGCTGCATTCTCAGGTGAAATCAGGGCATAGAAGAAGCCAACCTAAAATGATTTCTACCCTAAAAAAAAAAAAAAAAGTATCCTTCCCAGCACCCTCATGTGATAAATATATTTGTCTGCATGAGCTGCACTGTGAATGCCTGAAAAATCTGAGTTTGGATGATGCTGTCAGCTTGCAAATCAGTGAAGAAATCACTGACTGCAGAGAAACGGGACTTGCCAAATGCTTTGGCAGCGGTGGTTATCTTCTGCTCTGCTTGGATAAGTAAAAACAAGAATATGGGAGTTTCTGCCCCATAGGTTATGCTAAACAGTTGGGTTTGTCAAAGGTTTTTCCAGATACTTCTTTCCATCCAGTTTCTACAAAAGGACATAATGAGCTATGTGCTTTGGCCCTTGTGCATTCCCATCACCAAAAGATGCAGACTGCATACTCAGGATGTGAAAAACATAGTTCTCTGGAGTAGGCTACACTACCATTTGCAAAAATAGCTATAGTTAAGGTGGTTTTAATATCTTTCACGTATAAGGTAGAAAGACTGGTTAGACTTAAAGTATGGTAGATGTAGTGAGTGAATCCATCTCAGCCAGAAGCACGATCCTAAATTAGCGTTTCTCTTTTTCCACTGCTTGGAACGAGCAAAAATCTTCACAAATGAAAAATAAAAACTGGTCTATTTTAAAATGCATTTGAGACACAGGTTATAGAGATACTTTCATCAATACCCAAACATTTGCATGTGCCAGATTATGTGCACTTTAAAGTTCATAGGTATATTTTGTGCTTATATCACTGAGAACTAGTCTGCCAAGAAGTCACAGAATTGTAGGGATTAGATGGACCTCTGGAGATCATGTAGTCCAACCCCTCTGCTAAAGCAGATTCCCTACAGCAGGCTGTACAGGAAAGCCTCCAGATGGGTTTTTAATATTTCTGGAGAAGGGAGCCTGCACAGCCTCTCCTTGTAGCCTGTTCCAGTGCTCCATTACTCTCAAAGAAAAGAAGTTTTTCCTCATGTTCAGATGGGACTTCCTGTGTTCCAGTTTGTGCCCATTGTTCCTTGTCCTATTGCTGGGTACCACCAAAGTGAGCCTGGTCCAGTGCAATTGGCTTCTGCCTTGTAGATAAGCACTGTGATGCCTTTCAGCCTTCTCTCCTCCAGGCTGAACAAGCCCAGATTTCTCAGCCTTTCCTCATGTGGGAGATGCCCTCCACTGGACACACTCAGCAGCCTAGAACTGGACCCAGTACTCCAGATGGGGCCTCACCAGGGCAAAGTAGATGGGCAGGATCACCTTCCTTGACCTGCTGGCCACGATCTTTTTAATGCACCCCAGGATACCATTGGCTTTCTTGGATACAAGGGCAGATTGCTGGTTCATGGTCAACCTATTGTCCACTGGAACAGTTAGGTCTTTCTCCGCAGAACTCCTGTCCAGTAGGTCAGCCCCTAATCTGTACTATGACTGTGGTTGTTCCTCCCCAGGTGTAGGACTCTGCACTTGCCCTTGTTGAAGCTCATAAGTTTCCTCTGCTCAGCTCTCAGCCTATCCAGGTCTTGCTGACTGGCAGCACACCTGTCTGGTGTGTCAGCCACTCCTCTCAGCTTTGTGTTGCCAGCAAACTTCCTGAGGGTGCATTCTGTCCCTTCATCCAGGTCACTGATGAAGATGTTAATCAAGACGGAATCTGGTGCTCTTGTTGTGGATTGCTGTGCTAACCAGCTGTGATATTACTAACCTGACAGGAGAGGGAGGATGCAAATGATTCAGGAGTCTGTTTAAAAGTTTAAGTCACTATCACAAGAAACAGGAGGGTGTCCCTGCTGGAAATGAAAGAGATGTCACGACGTGCTGAAAGCAGAAAGATGCATCTGAAGAGTGAAACAGCTTTATCTCATTTCTATGTAAATTGTTGCAAGCTGACATTTGTATCTTGGCAAAGCTGAATCTTTCCCAATGGACTGCAGCCCTGATTTTGGCTACTTTAATCCTTCTTAGAGTGCTGATTTCAACCCACTGCTACTGAGAGAGGGAGGTGAAAAAGACATCAGAAGTTGCTCTGCAGTGCAGTTAACTTCACTGCTAGCTCCTGCACTAATGATTGGGCCAACCCTGTAGGGAAGGGAATGAGGGAAAGATGGGTCATCAGGTTTGCTGACTGCAAGCCCCCCTGCTCTGCAGTATGAGCTGGCTGGAAATGAATGCTGCATATTTTCAAAGAAGTGAAATACAGCTGATGGCTTGGTGCAGTTGCTTGCCTGAATCCTTATGAGGATAGCTGCTTGTATTGTATTTCTGTTCTGCTCACTCCTCCCCTACAAGGAAAAGTTCATTTTGTTTGGCACCATGGCTTGTTGGCTTAATTTAGGTATGTGGTCCTTTAGAATCTGCTCTAAATGCCATCTTTGTGTATATCTGAGGAAAGATCTCCGTATGCTTTGGTGCTTCACGTGGTGACAGTAGAACAGTATTCTGACTGTAGGTCATGGGGGCCTCATCTCCTGAATGTAGCAGTGAGTGCCCTTTAGGACTGATCATTCTAGTAATGGTTCTTCTGAGGAGAGTTTGGTGTTATCTGCTGCAGTGGGCAGAGATTTGTGAGCAGCATGCCAAATTTGTTAGTGGTTGGCTCATGTTAAGCTCACCTGTACATGCACATAGGGGATTAGAGCCACAAACAATGTAGGTGTCTTCTGTTGCTCCGCATTCTTAGAAAAGCTTTGTGTACAACTCTTAGCCATCTGGAATATTGGTGATTAAGTCTTCATAAGCCTCATTTATCAAAACAATATCCAAGATGGCAAAGAATAAGGATTAATCAGAGGATTCCTAATTAGATACTATGTTTCAATTTGCAGACCTAAGTAGTCATTTTTAAACTCTTAGGAAAGTCTGAGCCAACTCATTTTCTGTGGCAATAGCCTTTACACAGCAGAGAGTTATATGTAAGTTATAACTTCGTAAGAGTGGTCTTATCCTTGCAACTTAAGAGAGAGAGAAAATGTTTGTTGTGGATAAGTTTTAAAAGGTCACTTGGCTTGTAAGAGAGGTGTTTTAGATCTGACTAATAGGACAAAGCTGCATGTGTTGGGTGCAGACACTGGTACTGCTCTTTTCTGCTGAGCTCAAGATGAGAGCAACTGGAGCAGAGGCCTCAGGATTCCTTTGGTGGACAAAATGACATTGCTGCCATTACAAGGAAAGAGTTAACCTCTCCCTGTGGAGAGGAAAATGCCCTGTCACATGCCATGAGCTGCATGGACTGTCAGATATGGAGGAGGAGCAGGGGGAGGACCTCTGAGGCAAGGGTGCGAGAGGAGCAGCAGAGCCCCACAGAAGGTCCTTTGTCCCAGAGGGAGCAGCTCTGGGGGCTCAGCAGCTTCTGCCAGAAGCTGTGCCTGCAGAAGAGCTGGAGGCAGACGGGGACCCCGCTTGGAGCCATGTGAGTCAGCCACAGCTCGCTGCTGGGCCTGGGGGACACTGCCTCTGTGCTCAGATGCAGAAACCTGGGTGTGGGGAGCATGCTGTGCCCATGGCCTGAGCTGTCACAGAGCAGTTGGCTCTGCCCGCTCTGCTGGGCTGGGGACCACCTGGAGGGAGAATTTTACAAGCACTTCTCATGGGTAGCCATTGTCGTGCTGTTCCCTTTACTGGCATTGATATAGAAGTAGAGCTTAGATGAAAATCGAGAGGCTGAATTACACAGATTTATTCCCAGGATTACCCAAGGTTTGAGCTTCTCACTAGGGCGGAAGGGGTTGCTGAGATTCTCACATGGGCAGGGTCAGCAGTGAAGTGCTTCTGAATGCTGTGTGTATCACAGCTCCCCAGTGGGAGATGTACTTTGTTTTTGATGAAACTTCTTTGCACCAGGAATGTAAACGTTATTTTTTCTGTTAAACCGAGACTGAACAGCAAACATTTTTTACATTTGTTTCTTGATGCTTTTCTTTCTAGAATATAAAATACAAAACTCTGTTCCTGCCTTGGGCTGAGTGTCACAGTGGTGTCATCGGACATCCGGGAAGAAAACTCTCTAATATACTGATCCCTATTGCTAAACCAGCCTATCTCAGTGGCAACCACCGGTGGTGCTGATGGCATTGCTTGCTGATATTAGAATCATGCAGGTGATTGCTTGCAACAAAAGTACAATAACTCCTTTGTTCTTCTGCCTGTTCCAACCTGACTTGGATTGCACTGGGGCACACATTCCCTCCGCATCCCACGCTCAGTGCATTAGCTCGGATCTGCAATCACTTGCACTCTGCGTCCTAACACTGCGTCAAATTTGTACGTGCTAATAGGTTGCAAGGGACATCTGGAGTCATAGCTTTTATAAAGTCATATATGTTGGTAACCCATATTGATATAGGAAACAGATACCTTTTGTAAATATTATTATTGTAAGATATTAAACATTACACATATTTATATTGAAAGGTCATTATACTTCTTACTTCACTCGCCTTTTATTCTCCCTGCCTGTAGATTCATAGTTCAATTGCTCCTTTAATTTTCCACTCTTTTATTTGTATATGTGCAACTGAAAGTATACAATAGTCCAGGATGATGCGACAATCGCTTCCAAGCTGATTCCCAAATGTACGTTGGGGCTTGTTGCTGTGCTCGAGCAAGCATGGTTGTTACAGCCATTCCCTCCACCATTTCAGCCAGAGATCTGCTGTGTAAATGAACATGCTTAAATTATCTCCTTCTTCTGGTCCTCTTCTGATGATTTTTTTTGTTTTTTAGTCACATCCTAAATAACAGCCAGTGGAACTAAAATTTGTTTGAGTTCTGTGATGAGAAATGGGAATTGCAGTTAAAGATCTTGTACTCATTAGGCCTTACTGCAGCACTGCACCCAACAAAGTAAATGAGGCAAGAGATAATAAATGTAAAACTTTTGTTGGCTGATTTCAGTTACGTGTGGTAGGAGGATATATGTAACGTGTTTTTCAAGCAACAGGTCAAGGCCACGTTTACTACAGTTAATTTTGAAGAGATTTCCTGGTCAGCATATTTGCAGTGACCTTCATTCTGATGCCATAATCTCATTTTTCATGCATAACTTGATGGTTTTTCTTAGTCAGATTTTTTTTTTTTGCGTGTTTAATCATTCTGCCAAGAGATTTATATGTGGACAATAGGCATATTTAGTGATGAAACATCAGAGCCTGTGACCTTCCCATGAGGCTCCAGAGCAATGTTTTTTCACTGATGTCCTGCAGAATTCACTGTAGACCAATTGTGTTTGCTAGGGGTTCGGGCTACCTTGTTGGATTTAGCTACACAAACTCACCCTTGAAAACAACTCAAATGTCTACAGTGTTCTGTCTAGCTCATTAAATGTTCATATTGTTTCCTTTTTAAATGTATCAAATGTTTTCTCTGTATTTGCAGATTACATACTGCTTATAGAGATGAGGTAAATTCTATATCAGACAGTGTTATGAACATCACTGAATTGTGTATTCCAGATACTTTCTTAGATCTGCAATTAATCTGCTTAGATTAGCCTTAGACTTGGACTTGGTAGGTTTTATTTGTTTTTTTTTGTATTTAAACAATTTGTATGAAATTCTCCATATCCATTTTATGTCAGTTAATTAGCCCTCCATTTCAGAGGTATGGATGTTGAGTTTACTTCTGTTTGAGACAGTCGTGCAGTTTTTCTTAGCCAGTATATTTTGAATTTTGGTGCCATGTTTCCTTGGGAATGCTCAGGAGAGACAGATGGCTTTTGAATAAATGAATGAGATGGATCCTTTGATTTCAACTAGAAACCTGTGTTTCACACCAACCCCCTCCGTTGTTGGGAGGCTTGTAAGCATCAGGGCACAGTGCTGCAGGGAGGATTTTCAGCATTACAATGAGATGGCCTTGGAGATTTTAATGAAGAGTAAGGAGCTAAAGCATCCTGTAGCATATGGGCATTGAGAAAACACCTTGGAAAAGCAGTTTTGTGCGGTACTTCACTGTGCATCTTCTGTCCTTGTTTGTTTTAATCATCTATTTGTAGCTTAGGTGCTCGGCAGATTCAAAAGAAGTGGAAAGTTTAATGGTATTTGTAGGAAGGAAAGGGATTTGTAAGGTAAAAAATCGGGGTCAGCCATCACATGTCTGTCAAAAGTATGTTCTGAGACAAACCTAATTCCTAGCTGCCCAACACATCCTGCCCTGCTGCATCCTAGCCGTGTCGGAGTTCATCAGACCACTTAAATGGAGGGATGTTTGTGGATTCTGGAAAAATTAAGTCAAGAGGTACAGTGACCTGCCTTATACTGTTCTTGCCTCTCATAAGCTTGAGCTGTGCCAAAATACCCATGAGGCATGCTGCCATTTTCAAAAGCAATTGGCAGGCTCCTGTGAGCACACATCTAGGAGCAGTGTGTTTCTCCACAGGGTTGAAAGCTCCTCAGGTAGTGTGGTGGAAGCTGTCTCTGCCTCTTAGTTGTAATGTTTTCTTTTTTTCTTTTCCTGCAGTTAAATTGATACCTTTGTACATTTGGGGGATATCTTTCAGTAAACATGAAGCTCTAGTACATTATAATGTTTATTATCCATTCTTCCTGGTAAGTGTCATTAAGATAAGAACTAGGTGACTTCCTATAGCAAACTGGAGCGTCTGAAAATATGTTGAGATTTGTCCTTTGCAAAGATTTCTTTAACGTCCTCCCCCTCTGAGAAGATCACCTCCTAGAGCTTTACCTGTTCTTTTGGTGATTTTGTTTTCTTCCATTTCTAATTCAGGCACTGGAGCTCTTTTGGGAAATAATCTTGGTGCACTATGGTGCACTCTTGTTTTAGGCAAATCTGGGCTGTAGTGACAAGGCTCTCATTTTGATGCAGTTTACATACATACAAAAATTGAAGCCTCATCTTATAAACAAGATTTGAGTTTGCTTAAGCCAGTGGTTCTTTTTAGGCAGTCAGTCTGTTCAGAATGGTTTCTTATGTCAGCACCTCTGTGCCTCACAGTAGCAGGAAGCAGAGCCAGCTGCTATTCTGTGAGGTTTTCAAAGTTCATGAATTACATATTTTACTCCTCTGAACCTTAAAGTGCAAAGGTAGAGATTGACCTGAAGTTAAGATTAATCGATTTTAAACTCAAATCTAAGGCTGAAGTGGCAACAGAATGCTAATAAAGAGATAAAAAATCTGATGTTCAAATATTCAGAAACACACAGGGAGATACCAGCCCTTGAAGTTCATCCATGACATTTCTTCAAGACCAAATTCAGTAAGGGCTGATCCTTTTAAATAAAGACAGGGATAGGTGAGCCCAGAGTCCACTTCTCAGGACTTCAGGCCTCCTTGCCTGCTGCTGTACAATCACAGTTACTGTTCTTTCAGGGTGAAACTTTAAAAGGGTTTGAATAGAGTTCAATGTCTAAATCCCATTCAGTCATGTGCTTAATTGGATTTTGTTTTTATTAAGATAAAGGAAATCATGTTTCCTTGTTGTTTTTTTTTTCCTGCTTATTGATTTCACTGCAAGTAATAGTCCTTCAGTAATAGGGTCTAATTGCAAAACCTATTTCAAAATTCATGTCTGAACTATTGTCCATACATACCTTGATTTAGTAGTTGTATATGAGATTTTCAAATACAAGTTTTTGCTTCCAATTTAAGCTGAACATCAGAATTAAAAAGGATAACTTCTTGTGTTAATACTATTACTCTCTGTAACTGAATGTGGAGATGAAAAGTATTCATAGTAAATGAATACTTCTGCTGAAAGGAATGGAAGTGAGTTGCATGTTACCAAAGGTGGGTGTCTGGTAGTTCCTCCTGCCTGGGCTGGGCAAGAGCACAGAGGGGTGGCCGCTGTTTTCTGAAGTGAGCCTCCTTTCTTCCCTCTCCACAACCTCACATGAGGAAAACATCAGCCTGAGCTTTGAAAATGCACAGCTAGACATGTCCATTAACTTCCCAGGTCTCCTTGCTAATTATTTTTACAGTACATTTTGATTTTATGTACAGAGATGACATGATATATAAGCTGTTATTTAGCTTGAGTACTTGCATACTGCTTCTCCTACAGTCTCTCTTTATGTTGGTAAGATGTGTGTTTTTTTTAATTAAGAGGCTCAATACCCTGAGGTGGATGTTGCTGAATGAAGGTATTTGTCCTGAAATATTAGAGAGTAGAGAGAAGTGACCTTTGACTACCCTACAAGTACATGTGTTTCTTCTAATCCTCTCTGTCTTCTTAAAACATCCCCAACCTAACCTGAAAGAAATACAAATTGTTCTTCTTACATCTGCATAGAGCCAAATCTCCCTATATGGGGAATGAGGTTCTGCTTCTGTAAGCTTTCTTCTGTGACAAAACAGTTGGCTTTTTTCCTTGAAAGGACACGCTCATAGGCTAACACTTCCAAATCTAGAAGTGAGCCATATTCCCAGGAAAAAAGAAATTAGCTTTTGATGGAAGTGCAATTAGTTTGTGTTTCTTCATAGATTATGCCTGCCCTTCCGTTTGTTTCCAGTAAGATTCAGACAATGTACTTAGGAAATGCAAGAACAACAGAGGGCTGTTGGGCATGTTCTCCCTCTAACCTACTTTGTTTCAGATTGTTTTGAGGGAGGGAAAGGAGCGATTGAGAGTACTGGGGGATGTAGAAAAACAAGAGATTTATGGGAAACAGAAATCTGCACTTCTGCATGGGTCTTCGAAGGTATTTTGAACTCATTCTTGAAACTGCTTATCTGAAGAAAAACACAATTACTCTCCTTTATTTTTTTAGTTGTTTGAGTGGTAAGGCTGTTTCTTGAGTAATGATCTCAGAGTCCACAGGGTGCAAAAGTAAGGTCTGCAGTTATTTGTAAAGAAAAAGGACGTGTGTGTGATGTAAGACTGAGTAACATACAAGCCAGTGTGCTTAAAGTGCAGTGGTACTAAATTAAAACTATCTTCTTCAAAGTAGTTGAATTGACTACATAGTATATAAAAGCATCCTTACTTAAAAGATAGATCGTATGTATATTTTTTTCAAACTGAATTGTTTTCCTCTATTGTTTTAGGGTATAAAGCCAGCAAGCTTTGAGAAAGTTACAGATCCTGAAATTAAGGAGATAATTGGGGAGTGCATTTGCAAAAATAAGGAAGAAAGGTTTGTATCACGTAATCAAGTCTTGTTTAAGTAATGTATATGCAGAGATTTTGGAACTGTGTGGGTTCTTAATCTAAACTCTGGGTCTCCTCTGAGCAGAATGGAAATATAAATGATTATGTTCCTGCCGTATAATGTGAAGATAATAGAATAAATTCAATTGCTGTGTTTCTCTCAAGTTCGAAGAATTATGTAAAAAAGTGAAGTTGTGGAATTGTTTTCAGCTTTGATTTTAGAAACTACTCTTCTGTGCTGGTCTCTCCTAGTCTGCTTGTGTATATCTTGACTTTCAGAAATGCAGTTGCTGGGAACCTCAGGTGACTGTCTAGAGGGAACCTTGTTTTAGAACTCATTAAACTCAGATACTCAAGAAACATTAAGCGAGGCTGTAATCTCCATTTCTGAGTATGTTTAAGATGTATGAATATTGAAGAAGCTTTGTTAAATAGGAAACACAGCAGTCCTCAGCAACACTAGAAATATTGCCTCTTTCTGCTAAGAATACAGGTTAGTTATGGATAAGCACAAGGAAAACTGTAAATTTTTGCCTCTAATAGCAGTATATTGTCACAAGCTCCTCAGAATGTCCTTAAGACTTGCAGTGTTTGACTATTCTTTATATCCATTGCAGATATGAAATTAAAGACTTATTAAGCCATGCCTTTTTTGCTGAAGATACTGGGGTAAGGGTGGAACTTGCAGAAGAAGACCATGGTAGAAAATCCTCTATTGCCTTAAGACTCTGGGTAGAAGATCCTAAGAAACTGAAAGGAAAACCCAAAGATAATGGAGCCATTGAGTTTACTTTTGATCTGGAGAAGGAAACTCCTGATGATGTTGCACAAGAAATGGTAAAATAAACTTCTCCTGACAAATATATGTATAATTAGTGCATAAATCTCAAAGGACAGCAGGAGCAAGTCTGGTAAAGTAACTTCAGTTTAAACCATTCCAGATTAAGCAGTTTGCATTGATCTTGAGATTGAATGCTAGAAGAAAAAGGGTAAACTAGGAAAACTGAAAAACTGAAAAAGGATGTAGAATCAGATACATGAAGTGCTGTTTCAAAACAGCAAGTCACTTAAGGACCAAAGAGGTCTCTTCTAGTCTTATATTTTGAAAATTCTTTTGCTAGTTTATCTTAGCTGTTGATCTCTTTACATTTGTTTGAAATCTATTGAAATATATTTAATGCAGTTTAGGTTTTTTAATGTCATGAAAACAAAGAGCAAGTAAGCTCTTAGGCAAGGGTCTGTGTTTTCTTGTGCTTGCACATGTGTTCCTATTATTATATCCTAAATCCCAAGAGATTCTGTTTATTGATGTTGTCATCAACACTCCTGCTTAGGAAGCAGTCACTTTGCTAACATCACCTTACCATACTTGGAGTCATCATCTCATGTATCCCAAAAATAATGAGAAAATCCTGTCACTTGTTTGCAGTAGGCCCAATATCTTTTTCAGCAATATATTGTTACAGAACTTAATTTAAAAGTTTTGCTTTACTACAGTTACTTACTGTTGTATTTTACATCTATACGTAAATATCTATGCAAGTATTTGGAGTTCTGAAGTTCTGTAGTTTACCCTGCTTGTGATGTCTTGTTTTTCATGGGAAATAATTCTTGTAGTGTAAGTATGCTTACAAGATATCTAACTACTGTGATACCATAGCCTTTCCCAAATTAATTAATTACTTTCAAACTTGAATCTGTTAGAGGGACAAGCATTCGTAGATATTTTTTTCTAGTCCAAATGAAGTGCGAAACACCAAATTTATGTATTTTCATTAGTTGGTGCTGCTTTGTGTGCTATGGTAGTGAAAAGTGCAGGAGACCTCTTGTGTGCAGGGAATTATTTATCATTATTGATAGGTTTTGAGTAGTCAGATATTCCAGCTTGTCCAAATGGTGTAGGCAAAAAACTTGAAACATGCTCCTGGCTTTGGAACCTAACATGTTTCACAGTCAGTTGTATGATAAAATAGTATGTCTTAATTAAATGTTGATCATTCTCTAAGTAGAGATGTCAGAATAGGAGTCGTCTAGAAACTTGCTGATATGCCAGGTTTTTAGTTCCTTCTTGTTAAGCTTTGCAAAGAAAAATCCACTGTTCCCTTCAGTTAATGCCATGCAAGGCTCTCTGGACCTGCCTGGTCCATCGATACAGTAACTCACACACATTAGTGTTTGCAGATCCTCTGTTCAGGAACATCAGTAAAGTCTGAACACATTGGCAGTGGAAAATACCACATCCGTTTGAAAAACTGTATTTTAAGCTCCTTTGTACCTATTTGATTTTACACATAAAAGAATATAAGCTGTAAAACTGTAGTCTTTGGGCAAGAGCAAAATGGAGAACTTCTAGACTTCCTTCACATAGATAAATTTGTCAAATATGCATCTTTCAGGAGATGCAGATTTTAACATGCAGTTCTCTGGCAGCTCATTATTAGGCTCACAAAGAGTAGGAGTCTGACTAGGAAGTTCATGCAAAGAGCATGAAAACAAATTTTCCATCTTATCTTCTGAGGAGTTGAATTCTGAGAAATGTTGCTCCCCTTTTCAGTCAAATGTGAGCAGTCTGAGTTGAGTTTAGCCAA
This sequence comes from Meleagris gallopavo, assembly GCF_905368555.1. NCBI lineage: Eukaryota > Metazoa > Chordata > Aves > Galliformes > Phasianidae > Meleagris > Meleagris gallopavo. The sequence goes on along the minus strand of NC_139417.1, from coordinate 6,342,485 downwards.
AATCTTTTATGAAAGTAAGTCAATACTGACTTTGTGTTAGAAGTTAATTTGAGTCTAAATTCTGTTAACATATTGACTCGCAGTGTTATCAAGCACACCAATTTGGGAAACTCTGTACGCTAGAAAGGTTAAGGCAATAAATTCTGATTAGAGGTAATGAGGTTTACTCCAATTGCGTTGTTGAAATACCATTTTTCAAAGATGCTTTTTTCTTTTGACTACTTTGTTAGTTGTAATAAAACAAAAACAAACAAACAAACCAGCTGCAGCTAAGCTTATTCTCTTATCACGGGAGATTAACTGGCTAATAAATCAATCAGATAGGTAGTCAAGTCTTATAAAAATTACTTGTTCTTAAAGACACTAGGGAAAGAAGTTTTAATTCCCCCAAAAAGCAAAGAACCCCCCTCCCAGTAAATGAATAAATAACAACCCATCAAGCTCTTGAATTCTTGTTCTTGTGAGAAATGAGTATGTTGGGTTTTTCTTCACAGTAATGCTTTCTGTTAGGAATTGAGTCAAGTAAAACCTGCGTGTGCTTCTGCACACATGGTCTTGCTAAGTTTGTGCCTCTTCTATAGATTGACTCTGGATTTTTTCATGAAAACGATCTCAAGATAGTTGCGAAGTCAATACGTGACAGAGTAGCATTAATACTATGGAGAAGAGAGAGAATTTGGCCTAGAATACAGTCAGAGGAACGCCGAGATTCTGAGTGCTTGGAGAAGTCAAAGGCGCCGCATCCACAGCAGGTTCAAGTCACATACCTTTCCCACACCGGTCATCACATCCTGTCCGAGTCGGAGGAACCCGAGGCAGACCAGCATCCCTTCCAGCAAAACCTGCCCACCAGCGTCACATCCGTTGCATGTAAGTCTCAAGTTTGCTTTGTGTACGCATGATAATGAATGTCCCAGTATGAAAATCAACAATTATGTAGCTCAGCAGTTGGACACCATGCAGCTTTTGCGTGTTAGCTCAGAGGCCGCAAGTGGATCCGGCAAGAGCCAGAAGGCTTGAAAGAAAGGGTTTCAAGAAAAAGCACTGTTTAAAAATAACTCTTCAGTAGCAATAAATGCAGAAAAGACATTTTTTAATGGAACAGTTGGTGAGATTGCTACTAAGTTTGTGCGAAACAATTGCAGAACTTGAACAGGCACCAAGGTGGTTGCAGTGGCTGGTGATGTTCATTGTTCACTTTTTCAAGTGGTGTTTGCCATGTGGGGATGTTTATCCAAAGCCAGATCTTGCTGAAGATATTGAAGCTGCTTGAGTTTTGCATGTTACTCTTGATGGCTTATATAATGGTTTTGTGACTCTGTGCAGTGACCTAGAGCAGAGAAAAAAGGCTCTCTGAATGTTATGTGGTGTAACTCAAGATCTCCCTTTTCTGTGGGAAATAACTTGGACAAGGTTTGACAATATCAGACCTTGTGGGCTGATAACATTTTTGGGGCTCTTAAGTCATCATGCAGGTGCTTTCTCTGTCCATCCAGGCTCCCTGTTTTATCCTGAGCTTGTGGACCTGAAATGAGGAAGTAGCTTGGTCTATGTTATGGAGGATCGGAGTAGGTAGTTGCTTGCACTGATGGCCTCAAACCAATGATCTACCTTCTTTGTTCAGAGGGTGGCTGGTTTGAAAATAATAATCACTCTTTCAAGACAGGTGGGTTAATGCCTCCTGTTATAAATCCAAGCACTGGTTTTGTTCTTTCTCTGAGTAAGGAACTACCTGGCCTTGCAGAGCTTGTGTTTCTTCATTTTACTTCTGAGCATCAGGCTTGTCTCCAGCAAACAGCAAGGCATGAGGAAGTAGTGTTTATAATTGCCTAAAATAACAGCCTTGTCTGTCCCCTAAAATCAGTCTTTGTTAGCAAGTCAGGTTCTGCCTGCTTCTGAAATCTTTATTTATACCTTTAAACGTCTTGAAGGAAATATTGCCAGATAATTTTAGATTAGAATATTTGAATTTTTGTGATTTTTTTTTTTCTAGCCACTTTTTCTGGCTAAAATCTGATGTACGTATTTTGCTACTAAACTATTATCATAATGGCTTTGTTTTACTGTTCCAGACTTTTGTGTAAGCATATTTAAAGTCAAGTTACTTTAGCAAAGAGACAGCTGCTGCTTTAATGCAGGTATTGTATAAATTGCCATACAAAGGCCTGCTTTGAATACTAAAACAACCAAGCACGCCTCTACAAGGAAACAAATCTTTACCAGATGTGAGAAATGCAGTATTTGCATAATTCTCAAGAATATTGGAGTATTTACAAAGCTTATTTTCAAGTCATATTGATCTTATTTATTTTAGATAATGTACTTACTTTATACTAATCCTTTGAGGAACACAATCATTATGATTCCTTATTTCTGATGGTGCAATGACACTGTGCTTCCCGCAGTTCTGTTGGTGGTTAACTAGCAATATTTTTTAGTAAATATTACTTTCTTTCTTTATTTACTACTCCTCAGCTTTTAATATTTGGTATTATCAAATGTCTTCAACAGTTTCTTAGTGCCTAAGAGCTCTCTAAATTACTTTTCTACCAATTCAAGTAACAATATGAGATCAGATGTAAAACTGTAAGTTAATAATGTGAACTGTAATGCATGTTGTTTTATAAAACCTAAGAGATTCACGGCTTTTATAATAATTAATCCTATGCTGTTGTAGTCTTCTCATTTCTTTGATGTCCTGAATAATTGTTTGTAATAAAGTGAAAGCGTATATGCTGCAGAAATCCCTACCTCTTATAGTGGAAAGATGATTTAAACACATCTGTACCTTAAGCCTTTTTTGTTAACTATGCAACCGTTCTCTTTTTGAGTTTTAAATTTCTATTACAAGCTCTTTGCCTTTTGGATGCTTGCAGCTACCTTCTCAATTGTCTTTTGTTGCTATTCTCTTGAAAAATTTGGTAGCTTATACTGAAGAAGTACTGAGCACCTGCACTTCACAGGCTTCAAACACCGTAAAAAGATATTTTTAAACCATTAATGCTCAATGGTACAGTTAGAAGATTTATTTTTCTGCAATAGAAGATGTCATGCTTGCCCAATGTCAGGTTGTGCAATTCTGCTGATTAGTTGGGCTAACAGTTTGGCATGAGAAACACTGGTAGAGCTCTGAATTGTCCTTTTAAATGATCACAAACCTGAACTGAGGTAGCTGTTTCACTTCATTCTCTGATTTTGTTTTTATGCACAGGTGGCTAAAAGCTTTCCACTTACAGATAACAAAATCAGGATGCATTTTGGTTATAATTCCTCTAGCATCTGTTCTTGTAGTGCCACATAGCCTGCTTACAGTGAGAACTGCCCTAATGCTGCTGCTGCCTAATGCAGGGCATCATGTTATAGGCTTGCTTAAATAATGCTGCTTTACCTTCTGTCACATACATCAGTCAAAAAATCCATAGTACATTTTCCTGTGACTTCTTCATGGTGTTTTTCCCCTAATCCGATTGAATTATTTTACCTATTCTTCGTCTCAAGGTACTGTTGTATGGTGTTGGTGGTTATTTGAGGAGCGAATGCAAAGCATATAAAGGGTTGTGTATTTTTGTACACTGCTAATCAGAAAGGTGCTAAAATCAGTGCCTCTCTAGAAGAACTGACTCCAGGATGCCACAATCTGCTGTGAACATTACAATGGGAGTTTTCTATCCTTTTATCCTAGAAAATCCATGAAAGTCTGCAATTCTTGCTATCAACCATACGCACGCCCTTTAAAGGAAATATCAGTGTGCTTAAAATATCATTGTGCACAGAAATCCATTGGGATTACTCTTGGGTTTTGGCTTAGAAGGAGTAGTATGTGCCCTTTGTAGAAAATACAATTGTGTTGTATAACTTATTTATAGAATGGAAAGGTCTAAGGTAGTAAAAATGCAAATTACATAAACGAATGTTGACCTTGCTCTGAAATCATTACTTGAACACTTTAACTTGCTGAGCTCAAGATAAAAAAAAAATAAATAAAATGTAATTCTTTTTTCAGCTGACAGCACATTCGACAGTGGTCAGGGGTCCACTGTTTATTCAGACTCGCAGAGCAGCCAGCAAAGCGTCATCTACTCATCTGTGCCCGACGCCGTGCCGCCCGCTATCCAACGGGTGTACAGCCCGCCTCTCAGCGAGAGCCAGGCGCTGCCCCACAGCCTCCCGCAGCTGGGGCACTACCAGCAGCCCTCAGCAGTAAGTCTAAAGCTTCTCGAAGCTGTGCTGTAGCCTAGATCATACTTAATGATTGCTTTATGCTGTTTTCAGTAGGTGTAGATTGCAGGGCGTGCTTTATATAATTCTCGCTTGTTCCTACCAGTGTATATTTGCTTGGTACTTATGTCTCTAGTTGATCTAAAATGTGCATTGAGTAGACAGCATACTTGTAGTTCATTGTGCCATTTTTAAGATGTGCTTTCCTAGCAGCTGTCTTTTTTATTTTTTTCCCAATTAAAGAGTTTTTCATCAGTCTGTTTTCACTGAGCTGCAGTAACAGTGTAGCTGTTCTTACAGCTTTTAATTTACTGCTTTTAAGCTCATGTATAAATTTGAGAACATTTGTTTGTTTTCATTTATTGTCGATATAGCCACACATTATTGCTCCTTCACTTGTTCAAGACCTTCTTGGGTGTGATGTTTCTCTCCATTGTGACAAAGGTCAAACATCCATTCACTACCTTTCTGGCTCTGGATTTAATATTGCACAGAGACGGCGAAGTACTTCCATTATTGAGGCTCCAAAATCGAGGACTGGTAGCCCAGTCAGGCTTTCACACTGTTGTGACCATGACCAAAAGCAGTTAATGGAACTACTGGTGAAAGAACAAACAAATGTGAGTGAACACAAATCTCCAGGTGATGGCACTGAGAGGCACAGTGCGGTGTTCCCTTTAGAAGCAGCTGCCCCGTATTCCTGTTGCAGCCCACGCTTGCTGCACGTGGCAGGCGATGCTCCATGTGCTTTTCGTCGCCACAGTGACTCTGTTGTGAGTTTGGCTCCAGATGTGATGTCCTGTCCCCAGGAGTTAAGGGAAGGGAGCTCTGACCTGCAGACCAGGGAAGGAGAAGCAGGCACGTCACCACTGATGGCACTTGGGAACTCAGCAAACCCCACTGAGCTGATGTTTCTCCAGCAGGCTTGTCAGATGTGCCTCGCCTGCTTATTTCAGTCTGGTAAAGACCAAAACATGTCAAAAGTGTTGATGCCTGTTGAATGCACTCACTCCCTGTGCAGCCGGATCCCAGACAAGTCAGTGTCTCAACCTCTCCCCCAAACCAGCGGGCCATGTGGCAGAAGTTTAGACCTGCCTTTGTTACATGAATCTTTACAATACATAATTAGCCAGAAGACCAGTTCTTCTCCCATGAGATCTGCAAGGATTGCAGAAAATATTCCGCCTCTTGAATCCTGTGATCATGGAGAAGCCAACATGCCTGGACTGTTCCAGCCCTGTCATGAAGCTTGCACTGGCAAAACACTGCTGGCAGAGAAGAGCAATTGGGTGACTGCAGCTACCCTGAGCAGTGGAAGCAGCCTACCCAGTAAAAATGACAGTAATGATGTGGTAGGTTAATTCTTTGTTTCATGCTATTTGCCTTAAGAGAAGAAAAATCAAATCCAGGACCAGTGGTTGTTTCCTGCTTGATCCAGATTTACCCAACATACTTTGGGAGTGCTTCATTTTCCCTGGTTTTACCTTATGTTTTCCAAAATGCCTGCAAGAAATTGTGAACAGTATTTTGTGAATGCACTGAAACATGACTCCATTTACCTGAAGGAAAAACCCGTAGCCAGATCCCTCCACTGTGGAAACCACCTTTCCCATGTGCACACTTCTGCCGAGACGCATCCTTCCTCGTTTCTTGTTCGCATGAAGCATTAACTTAGCTCTAAATATAGCACTCTAAAGGCACATCTTTTAAAGATTTTTTTTATTATTACGTTATGCCGTGCAGCATACTGTTTTAGAGCAGATTCATTCTTTTCATTGGTAGGTCTCTAATTTGGACATAAATGCATTACTTTTTCTTTATTGGAAGATTTGGAAGAATAATAACTTTTATTCACGGGCAAAAATCTGACTCGAAGCTTTCCGTAATTCGATGATTTTTGTTAGAAAGATCAGTTATCATTGTGTTTTTTCCTGGGAGATTATTTATCAAGTTAACACCAGCTCAGAACTGGAGCTGAAATAGCTTTTTTGTTTCAGGCTTATAAACATCAGTCTGACAAACTGCTTAGCTTTAACATCTTTACCTACTCTGAGCTGAAGTATCAGAACTGTTACTGGTACAAGCTTTACCTCAACTGTTTTTTTTGTCTTAATTTCCCTCGTGGTTTTGATTTTTTTCATTTCTCTATTTATTTTCTTGGCATCCATCTCAAGGAAATTACCTGTTTCTTTCAAAGATGAAGATTCTTTCTGAAATTATGAAAATCTTTGTGAAGTTACTGCTTTACTCCATTAGTGGCTGCTTGTTGATATATCCTCTGTCACTATGTATATGCTTTCAGTGGTTTTACTGGTTTGCATGCTTGCTTCCAGACGAAATGCAGTGCAGTGTGGTTGTCTTATTGGCCTTTGGAATGACAGCTTTTTTCCACCTTTTTGGATTAATGATCTTTCCATTCCTTGCAGATAAGTTGTCATTATGTCTTCTTCCTCTGTTTTGACCTAAGTATTAAGTTGACCATTAGTTGGAATGCATACTCTTGGCAGTTGCAGGGACTCCTTCAGCAGGAAGCCTTCTCTTTTCCCTAACGTTGCCTTCTCCTTGCTGCAGCCTGCCCTGCCCGTGGTTCAGGCTCCACCTGCGGTGGTGCCCCAGAGGCCCCAGCACTACCAGGAGCCAGCGATGACGTTCCCAGTGGTGCAGCCGACCACCGTGGCCTCCATGCAGCTGGGGCAGTCGCAGCCGGTGCTGGCCAGCCAGCAGGTGAGGGGCTGCTGCCCAGGGGCTTCACCCCACGACTTGTCCCTGCTCTACTCAAGACAGTACCTGTGACAAGTTTCAGTTCTTGAGCATTTACATTGCTTTCAGTATAGTATTTCATTGTTGTTTTGTGGTTTTTTTGTAATAGGCTTTTATTAATTTCACTTTATTATTTGGCAACTTGTGCTCAAAATATTTCTAAAAGTTGAGAAAGCAACTTTGATGTTGGGATCAATTGTCTTCAGGTACTTGGGGATGCTGCTTTTTGATTTGTGCCTTTTAATTGTAATTCAGTAGAAGAAACTATCAAATTTCCTTATCTTCTAAGAAAAGAATCTCTCTGAATTGTCTCCAAATAATGCACACTGTATCATCAAATTCCCCAAAAAGTCCTGTTCCTTAACAGTGTTTACACAACACAGCTTTCAAGCAGGGACAGCTGTGAAGGTTGCAGTTGCTTCCTTGTACGAAGGTGATGTCAGGCAGTAAGAAATGCAGACCTGTATAACGTGTTGATCTGTGCCTCATTTTTGTGATCATAGCAAAAGATTGACTTCTTTGGGTAGAAACTGTTGATGAGGCTGGGGAATGCCTGCATGCTTTGTGGCTGGCACATACTGTGTCTCTTCATACCTTCCTAGTTACCAAAATGTGTTGGTGTTAATTTTTTTAACGTGCCCTATTCTTCTGAAAGGATCAGTATAAAGACAGTGTAATTTGGTGTCCTTGAAAAATGCTTGCTTATGTGAAATTTTATGATGCATTAGATTTTTTTTCTAATGGACAGTGATGATGATATGATTCTTTGTGCCAAAAATTGTACACTTTCTCAAGCACATTGAGGACATTTCTGATCACAGTGATCTTCCTAGTGGCCTCTGGAGCTTTATGCTGACAGATCAAAACATGTTGTTCCCCTGGCAAATGCAGTTTTGGGATAGGGTATTTACCGAGCTTAATTTCTTCTATATACTCTTCTTTCCCAGGATTGCTGTTTCTTGAAATAGTTCCATCTCTGTTAGTAAACAAAGACAGAGCAGTCACTGTATCTGTTTTCTAGTGAGTCAGGCTGCATAGTTCCCTTTCTCTGTTTGGGCCCATGTTTACATCCTTTGGACACTGATAGAAGGTGCACCGTGGTGTAAGCTCTGGGACAAATTTCAGGCCATTAGTTTCATTAAATAGAATCACCCTCAGGATAAATCTGGATGCAATCCCAGATCAAGGCTAGACTTACGCAGTTTTTTATTCTTAAATTTCTCAGGATAGTTCAAAAAAGCAGAGACGTGTGAAGAAAACACATCCAGTTTGCAGCTTGTATTACAATTTGCAGTGTTCTTACATTGTGAGTCCATCTCACAGTACTGAGGGAGACGTAGCTCAGTGACTGTTCAGCTTTTGATAATTGGCATTTACCAATTTTAGGAACTCTTAAATGTTTGCGTCACTCTTGGTTCCCTTTAGGAGGACCTACTTTGAATACAGAATCTTCCTTCTACTCTCAGCAGCAGAGAACTGCAGGTTTTTGTAGAAGGACGGTAGGGTATCTCAGCCCGAGTACATGAAGTCAGGGTGATAAATTCATCTCTATAGAAGAGTGAAATGTATTGATCATTTATGAATATACGCTGATGATTCAGATGGAGGAGATCAATATTGCATCTCCTCAGTATTTTATTTTTTTCATTATGGGGATCTGTCCACTTATAACACTGAGGTTAGATTGAGCCAAAATTAGTGCAATTCATTTGGATTCTTTCCATTCGCTACGCTTCATCCAGACCACACGCATTCTGTAGACTGAAGGTGGAGGCCTTAGGAAGTTACCTTAGTTCTGTGAGCATGGTTTTTCTGCCTTCAGCTCAGTGTCCCCTTGAGTGCAGGCAGGTCGGGCAGCCGCGATCAGTGGACTCAATTCCCAGTTAGCTGCTGGCAGCCTGTCTGAGCTGCAGATTAACCCAGCTGCAGATGCCCAGATACCTGAGCTGGCTTTGTGCTGGTGAGATTTATCAGTCCAAGCATACGCTGTGGAGGTGCGAGAGGAATGCTCTGCTGGGACTGAGAAATAATGCAGGAGATGAGCTGGTGCTGTGCAGAGCTGGTCAGTGCCTGTTCAGTGCCACCTCCAGTGCTGCTTGTGGCATTCAGGGCATTCAGCCCCAGACACGGCGTGCCAGTAGCCAAATGCTTGTTTGTTCACTGATCCCAGTATTGGAAACTTAGCAATTGTGGCTGAGTTTTTGCTCCTTAAGGGCAGGTGGCATCTGGCTCCCTTGATACATCATGTACAGTTCTATTGTACTAATGTATCTAGAAATGCTGGTTGACAAATCCTGCTGCTGAAAAAGCGCAGTGCAAAATATTCTCTACTGACTTACAGTAGAAGTGGCAAAAATAAAAGATAATGCTGCTTGGCTATTCATTTTGAACTTACCTTTGAACACTAGGCATGGTATTAGATTTTATGTGCTGCAGAGCTCAGGCTGACTGATGTATGTCCAAGTATATCCAGAGCCAGCTTGGTGCCTCAGCACCATGTTTCTGAAGCAAGATTTAAAATATACATATATATTTTTTGGTATTTCCAATGTTAACAGAAGTGAAAAAGAAGTGAAACAGAAAATGTGAAACTTTTTTGCTAATTATTTTCAGCTTTTATGCAGCTTTTTTTTTCCTGCTATACTATATGAAATCTGGCAGACCAATGGAACGCCTTTCCCCAGGTAATGGTAAAATTGCTTTTTTGGCTGCCACTTAGCAGCACCTTACACATAACTGGGATCTAGCTGGAGCTTTTATGATAATTACTGTTTTGTTCACATCTCAAATAATGTGTTGTCTGTTTCAGTGCCTGGTGCATTACATAGTCAGCTCTTAAATGCCAAGATTAACGGGACGTAATCTGCATAGTGGGAATCTTTGAAGCCAGTAGGTGGGGATTTTACAAGGCCAACCAGAACAATCTCTGGGATTTAAAGATTGAGTCATTAAAAATAACCTTTCCAAAATAGTTAAAGCTTGTCTTCTCAGGTACTGTGTCTGTAGTTCAAATGTGTTTTAAACACAGGTTCTTGTACAGTGCTTAAATTAGGAGTACCCTTCCCTTCTATAAAACGTTTTTACTGAGCGATGGTTCTGATCTGACTGTGCAGCATGGCTGTGTCCAGTAATCTGATTCGTTCATGATATACATGTTATGACCTTGTTTGTTCTTCTTTCTTTCTTTCCTGGCAGCAACCCATATCACAGCAAACTTCTCTGCAGCAGGTGCTTGCCAGCCAGCCGGTTTGCCCCATCCAGCCTGCTCCCCATCTCCTGTCCCAGTACCAGCCCCAGACCTCTCAGGTGGCAGCCAGCAGTACACCACTGAAACCCCTTCAGATTTCAACTGTGCCACCAGTTGCCCCTTCCCAGGTAATATCTCTTGAAAACTGTGTGAATACATTGTTTGAGTAAAGCTTTCCAGCTAATAATTAACATGATTTGCAGTTGTTGGGTTTTTTGTTTGTTGTGTGTGTGTGTGTGTGTGTGTGTGTGTGTGTGTGGCTATTTTGCATGCATGCAATTCAGTCCATAGGTATTCAACATTCCCCTAATCCTTTTATTTTTCTTTGTCATATGTTTTTGTTTTGAAAACCAAAAATATCCTTTGTGAATAATCCTGTGCCATGCCGAGATAATCCAGTTAGTTACAAAATTGCTATAATTGCATATTTTTTGCACTTTCCCCCATGGTGTACTCTTCCTCATTCCAGGCTTTAGAGCATGAGAAGTTGTCCGTTTTTTTTTTGTTTTCGAGCTCTTGGCTTCCCCATGGTTTCTACCTCCCTCCCAGCTCTGTTCCCAGGTTCAGTGCTAGGGATGGATCCTTCTTATGCCTGGAATGGTTTGCTGGTGTGCTTGCTAGTGGCAGCCATTGTGATGTGAAACAGCTTACCCCAAGGGGAAGAAGCAAGCTGCTTCCATCATAATGGGGTAGTTATCACGGTCTGCAGTGTCACTGGGAGGTTTTGATTTTAAAAACCATTTTACAGCGTTTCCCCTGCTGCCTGTGATGCAGACAGACTTTATGAAAACAAAGATTTTTAATCATCGTGTTGTATTTTGCATGAAAGAATGTAGTGTTTTGTCTGGTCTGATTGCATTTCCCTTCTGTTAAAATGAAAGCAATATTTTGTTAATGAGGAAGGCTCCAAACTATCATGAGAAATAGTTTTAAATTCCCAAAAATATCCCCTTAAAATGAAATTTTAATTTTTTTTCCCCTAATGGTTTAATAATTAAGTTTTTATTACTGTATCAGGAAATAAATGGAAGTGATTAACAGACATAATTATCATGGCACAGGTGATCTTTGCATACTGTATGGCAAATGAAACTGCTTTGTACCATCAATGAAAGCTCCTGCGATTTATATGATATTATATTTTTTTCAGATTCCTCAGTTTCCTGTCATTCCTGCAATTACTCCTCTGGCAGGACTTGACAACCTTCCTCCAAACCTCTCTGATATACCTGCTGCAAACGTGCCCCCCATACCTGCTCCTTCTCAGTATTTCGCTCCAGCTGTGATTTTACCGAGCCTCCCCATGAACCCCACTTTGCCCATGGCACCAAACTCCCCCGCCCTCCCCATGCAAGCAGTGAACCTTCCTCATACAACTGTGGCTTCTCTGGTCTTGCCCTGCCAAACAATAGTGCCAAATATGTCAGCTGCTACAATACCATTGCTTGCCGTGGCTCCGCCGGGAGTGCCAGCGCTGCCGCCGCACCACGCGGTGTCCCAGCTGCCCCAGCAGCAGATGTACCCGACCACCTTCCAGCAGATAATCCAGAGCGAAGCACCCTCTCCCCATCACACTCAGAGCACGCAAGCCGTTTCCCAGCCGCAGCAGCCTCCACCTCCTCAGTCACTTCAGCCAGGCGTAATTCATCCATCAGAACAGCCACTGTCTGCCCCTGGGGCCGGTAACCAGGTAATCTGTCCGGCGCTGGGCTGTGTCGGTGCTAGGCTGTAGGGTGGTTGCTGAACGTTCCGGGGGCTCGTTCCACTCTAAATGCAATTGGGAGATTGGTTTCCTGCATTAAGATGGTTTGTTAACTCTTTGTCTTTGGTTCTGGAGGTGGTTGCTAGAGCTGAACTCGTGTGAAGCGCTGAGGTCTTTACGTGGGGGCAGGTGGATGTTGTGGGTATAAGGACTGAAAAGTAGGCAAAGTACCCCCTTCTCAATTCTGTCTTCCCTCTCCCATCGCAGTTACAACAGAGTGGCAGGGAAGTGTGAGCTGTGGTTCTCATGGGCCAGGAGGAGTGACTAAGCCCTGGCAGTAGCTGCATGGCACTGGTGATGCTAATGTCTTTCTGCCGGTTTACTCGCGGTGCAGGGACATTGTATACAGATGGCAAAATACGGGTGAGCTGGCAGGAGCAACTGAACTGAGAGCTGTTTTGACATAGAATGCTCTAAAAGTTTGCTTTGTAAAGCCAAGAAAAATGACCATTTGATAACAACTCCAGAAGACTCTATGGAAGAGGTTTATCAGATGGGAACAAACGCAAGCTGCAGACCCTTTCTCCCTCTTAGAGGAAATGAAGCATAACATGAAGCTTCAGATGTTAGCGCTGCTTACAAGTGAGCTGATTCAGGGCTTGTTAAGAGTCTGTAAACATTTCCATTGCCACATCTGTGATATGACAACATGAAATGCAGCCTGACCCAAGCAGGAGAGAGCAGTAAATCTGTTAATAATAGTGGTTTTGAAAATTTCTGCTCTACTACATCACTTTGTTGTAACACACTGATTAAAATTCATAACATCCCATTTCAACCTGCCATGTCATGGCATCTTCAAAGCAATACATCATTTTTAAATTTGTCTTCAGCCATATATTTGGTACGGAAATATTGTTTGTGGAAGGGTAGGCAATGTGGAGCCCAAGGCAGTTCCCATTGCGCTCATTAGCCACAGCTTTTCCAATGCCTTTAGAAAGACTGAATTGGGCATGGCAAACACCAGAACCAGACCAAATACATACACACAAGACTTCCATTATACTTTCCAGAATTCAAAAAATAGTATCAAGGGCAAGAACAAAAATACACTGTTCTATCTTTTAAAACACTTTGCATAGGAAAGTATTTCTGTAAACAGAGGCATTCCTACACAGATCTATATTTGCAGTTGATTTCAAGTGCCTCTCCTTTCAGTTATATTCAGGTATACAGACATTTTGTGAATTATTTTAGTTACATAAAGATGAAAAAAAAAGTTGTCACTATTCTTCTGCTCCGTACACTGCAGTTACTGTTCTAAAAACCTCCACTTAGGCAGTCTTGTAAGCGCTGTGTGTTGCAAGGCCCACTGCATCTTTATTTTTATCCACGTAAAACCTGGGATAGTAATGTGAGCTCCTATCTACATTCTGCACAGAGCACACGGCGATGAAACTGTGAGCCCTAATTCTCATCTGAGTCCTGATTTATTTATTTATTTTTATTATCCAGTGTTCTGAATCTCTAGGTGATGATAGATACTTCACAAACAAGTAAAGCAGTTTTACCTAGTAGTGAAAATTTTTCTTTTTTCCCTAATTCTTCTTTCCTTTTTCCTCTTCCTACAAGCTCGGTCCCCTTGGGAAAATACACAATGTTCCTAAAAGGAGAATGTTCTGTTCTTAAATATACAACTCACAGAACTGTTATGCAGAATAACAACACGGTCTCTAAGGTGGTTGGCATCTAGTCGCATAGGTCCAGTTCCCACAAAGTGTTTACGCACACAAGTTACTTTAATGCGTTGAAGAAATCCACTGAGATAAATGAAACTTCCTCTGTACAAAGTTACACAAGGAAGTGTTTGCAGGATCAGGACCTCGATGTTTAGTGTGCCAAGACTGAAATTTGGTTTGAAATGTTTAAGTGGAAGACGGTGTGTTCTGCAAGACACTGCATATGTTCAGTATTAAAAGAGTTAATTGCATAGCCTTTGTCTGCAAGTGGTTTATGTATAACAGATTTGAAAAGTGCTGATTTAAATTACTGATAAAGTATATATTTCTCTGTATGGATGTTGTGATTTTTGGAAACGGCAAACTGGACAATCAATTCATAACTTAAGATTTTGCTTTCTTTGTGAAAGATGGTTTTGTTTCTATAAACTAAGTAGCACTTGTTAAATAAACACACTGTCATGATTATTTAGGAAGAATCCTTTGATTTGAATGTTTTAAAGCCAACTACAGCTGCAGTTGCCCTTTCAATTAGAGACCACACGTATGCATTCTCACTGTAGATTTAAAATCCTTTTTCCATAAACCACAGTGATTTCAGCGCTTTGATGTGTAAGTCAGGAGCACTCTGAGTAGAGCTGTGTTTTAATTAGGTGTCTGTTGTGTTGCAGCAGGTTACTGGACATACTCAGTATGGTTTGGAAACTGGAGCCCAGGTGCCGGTACTCCCAGTGCAGCCTTCGCTAGTCATGTCACCGCCTTTGCAGTTGCAACCTGAACTATTGCCTCCCCGCGTCGCTCCAGAAAGCATTTCACAGATTCATGGCAGCCTTGCTACAGCTAGTCCGCCAGTGCCCATAGATCACTGTCTGCCTCTACAGCCTTCGGGTGTTCTGCAGCTTCAGCCAGACCTTTCCCAGCCCCTGGCTCAGCAGCTCCCCGCTCCCGGCTCAGCCGTGCAGGCAGTGGCAGAGACATCGCAAGAGGTAGAGCCGTCTCCTCCTCAGTCACTCACCAGCCTGCCCTTAGCCTCCTGTATGCCTGTGGGCTTAGTTCATTAGGGAGATTCTCCACTCTCACAATAGAGAGCCAGCTCTAGATGCTAACTCAGCAAATAATTGGCCATTTCCAACGGCGTGCTGCACCCTGACTGCTTGTGAAACATCTTCTTGAAGTGATCAGGCTGCAGGACAAGTCTGCTACAAAGCACCTCTTTGTCAGTAGCTGAGCACAAACAGAATTTAAATGACTGTCTTTAAGTGCTGTGGGTCAGTAAGAAGCTGTTCTACAGAGTTTCATCCATGTTTTGTCCAGTCTTGTTTTAAATGTCTCAAGCAATTGTGCAACCAATCATCATTTGCCTTAAGAAATTATTTCATAATCCAGTTCTTCACCCTTCATGCCCTTCAGCTTGGTCTTATTAGTATTTTGTCTAGTATTGTACATTCCTGTATTGCCTGAGTTCTAGCCTGGCCCTGAGATTGTTTTTTTTTCCAAGTACTCACAGACATTACCAATTCTCAATGGTCATATAAGCAAGATAGATTTTGTTTGTTTCCTTTTGAAACTGTCAGCTTGCCCTGTCTGCTCTTTTGGCTTTTCTTACCACTCCCGTGATTGTTTAAGCTTCAGGCTTGACAGAATGTCACAGAACATTTCCTTCTCTTCAGTTCTTTGATAGATACCCATAAGCAAAGCAAAACAAAGGTTTTGGCATTTTAGATTTTGGTGAATAAGTTTTCCATTTCTGAATGGAAATGTCCCTCAACAATTCTGCTCTCTGGCTTCTGCTTTTTCTTGAGGTTCTGTTCTGAGGCTTTTCCTCCCAAAGTAACCATTTACATCTGTTCAGACTAATTTTTTTAGCCAGTGCATTTGTTGTGATCCTTTCTATGCAGTACAGCCTAAGAATTCCATTAGATGTCCAGCTTAAATCCTCTTCCAGAAGTTGTAGCATAAGAATGAGACTAAATCTGGAACTGGGTTCTAATTCCTCATTCTGCCTGCCCTTCTATGCAGTGACAGCCTAGTTCTTGTCAGAAATTAATCATGCTGTGCTATAGGATGTTTCCTGGTGACTTTCTGTATATTCTGTAGGTTAGATATAGATAGAAGAACTAGCAGGACTAGCCTCTCATGTGCAGAGTCCGTAAGTAAAACCTGACCACATTAGGCCTTACGCTTCCATCCCCTACTTACATCCCTTACTCCAGCTGTTTCTCCTCCAACCTGCCTATTTTCTCTGTGCACAGCTCTTGTCAGAATCCATGCTGATGCCCAAGCTACAGTCTTGCCTGCAGGGCCCCCATGTTGTGAGCTTCTGGAAATATGAACAGATTTCATTGCTATGGTTCAGTATGATATAGGGGAGGTGCAAGTAGTCCCATGTCAACTGAGAAATGGGTGCCTTCCAGGGCACGTGTCTGTCCTGACAATTTTTCTCATCCTTAGGAACAAGTAATGGCTGTTTTGTTAACTTCGTTCTCATGTTTCACTTGTAAGTTATGTCCCTTCTCTTATGCAGTCTGAGAAATCAATCCAATGTCACGCTTTTGTCCTCTTTTCCTGGAATGCAGAAAAGGCACTGAGTAGGTGTGATTAAAAAAAAAAAAAAAATCTTGAGCGACAATATGATATCCAGATTTATTTCTTTCAAAGCTTCCCTCTCTCTACTCACACCTGTGAAATCTCCAGTCAGAGCCAAGCCCAGAGTGCAGGTGCTGGCCTCTGGAGGTCTTTGATATGTGAGATGCTGGAATCCTGCTGTAGTGAGCTGTAAGTGCTGATCATCACAGCTGGCTCCTGGGCAAAGCACATGAGCATCACATTGTGACTCTCTGTGCAAAGGTCCCCATGCTGATTTTATAGCGTACTTTGCTAAGGTGTTCTTGGATGTAAGAGGAGTTTCATGTCTGTAGATACTCCAAATGTCGTGTTTTGTTACTGCTCTGCCATGAAGCTTTTATCTGTCTTTTGTTGAATTGTGTCGCAGTACTCATATCCAAACCAATTTGGATTGATCAGGCAAATGAGATTTTGTGAGGCACTTGATGAAGTGCATTACTAAAATCTAGATACATTATGTCTGTGTTCTCACTGTTCATTAATTTTGCAGTTTTATAGAAACTGTGGTCAATTTTGGCATGGCAGTGAGTGGCGTTATGAGCAATGAGGGGTGTGGGCTGGTTAACCTCAAAGCTTTTCACTACAGTTAAAAACTCTTTTGGTATGAGTATACAGTGATGACAGTCCAGGGGTTTGTTTGTAACTGTGTCTTCCATAGAAGAGTGTTATATATGTTTATAAATATATACAATTATATATATTTATTAAAAACTGGTGTGTGTGTATATACATATACTGCTATATACAAACACAGGTGTGTGTGTGTATCTGTTCCCCATATATGTAGTGAGGCTGTAGTAGTAGGGCATCATCCTATCAGGTCTGTGCATGGTGAAACACCACTGATGCTTGGGCTAGCATTGGACCAGGGAAGTTTTTAGGGTAAATTTCTGTTCTGTCGAGACCAAGAGGACGTTATATGATGAGTGTATTTTTAAGAAAAGAATTTTTTGTCTTTTACTTGGAAGTTCATCAGAAATTCTCACAATAAGCCAAGCATGCTTAAAATACCTAATATTATTGCAGTGGATTATATAAAGCAATAAAACACATTGGTGTATAGTTTAGGTTCATTCAAAAAGAAATCAGGCATTGATGTGAATTTGTCCTGCAGTAAAACTTTTCCATTGTGGTGAGGAGTGCTTTGTTTCTTTCACTGCCTCTTCTGCTTTAGCAGCAGCAGCAGGGAAGGGAGCTGGCAGACTGGTGTCCTAAGAGTGTCTGGGCATAAATGATGATAGGAGGGTGAAATGGGGCATTTTCAAAATTGATGAATAGATTAAACAGAATGATTTAGGATTTAATAATATCTAAACAACAAACCTTTCTTAAGACTGTTTATGTCTGGCAGTACAACATGTTTACTTAAATGACTTTTTCTTATGTTTTAGGAGCAGGCAATACAGGACAAACTTCAAACTCTGTCACAGAGCTGTGAAAGGTATCATCATAATCATTTCAGCAAAAAAATGTTTTCTTTTTAGAGGGTGATTTTTCTGTCTTTATAAGGCTAACTGAAATGCCTATTCTTTGGATTGGGTATTGCATCCTAACCTTGATGTATGTGCAACAAATTTCAGTTCAGCAAGTAATTTATTTTTGTTAAAATAACTCAAGTGGTATGATCCCTGATTTTGATGCCATTGAATCTGTACCAAGGCATTTTATGCTAGAGTAGTTGGGTATGTAGCTTTTTTCCCCTTTGGAATGGGTGCACCTATATCACCTTCTGTAACGATCCATCCCCAAGAGTGATACAGGGCATGATGTATTGGTGAGAGTTGTATGTTGAGCCACTCAGATATATCATTATGACAAGAATTAAAACATGCCAGAGCTCATTCTGAGGTTTTGTAGTGCACAAGTTTGAACTCAAGCCTAGTAATGCATTAATTACTGAAATAATGACAGCACTTCCTTATGGTACTGACAGAAACTTTGAGAGGTCATTTCTTGTCAGGTGTGATAGCCAGAGTACGTGCCTGACGTAGAGGAGCTCCTTTCACTTACTGAGCATCTCTCAGGAGCTGGGTCAGTCTGGAACAGAATGTACACTTTTTTGAAGTCTGATTTTCCTCTGTCTTATCTATACATAACTCTATTGTGTGATGGCAGTTTCATTCTGGGGGGTTTCTTCCTTTCTCTTACAAAGCTACATGAGTCCAGATGTTGCTTCAGGTAAAGAGATGAGTGACAGCTTTGAAGGAGCAATAGGAAGTGGAAAACAAGAAGGAAAGTCTTCAAAGAAACATAAGAAATCTACACGTGCTCGTTCACGCCAGGAGAAAACCAGCAGACCCAAACTGACTATATTAAATGCAAGTATTCTTTCTTTAGGGATAAATTCATGATTAGTTCAGTTGTGCCAGAAATAATTGTTTTTTAATCTTTGTTTGCAGGTTTGTAACACAGGAGATAAGATGGTGGAGTGTCAGCTTGAAACACACAATCACAAAATGGTGACTTTTAAGTTTGATTTGGATGGTGATGCACCCGAGGAAATTGCTACTTACATGGTA
Organism: Meleagris gallopavo; assembly: GCF_905368555.1. Lineage (NCBI taxonomy): Eukaryota > Metazoa > Chordata > Aves > Galliformes > Phasianidae > Meleagris > Meleagris gallopavo. Next base: position 6,323,675 of record NC_139417.1, on the reverse strand, counting down.
AGACTTGGTGATGCAGCTGCCCACAGGCTCTTGATGTAACAAGTTGCCTTAGCCAGTTTATTCTCATGTGGGCTTGTTAGAAGCCGAATGGGGCATTAGCCAAAAAGTTACAGTTCTTTTCTCTGTTTTGATGTGACATTGTAGGTAGAGAATGAATTCATATTGCAGAGTGAGAAAGAAACATTTATTGAACAAATGAAAGATATTATTGATAAAGCAGAAGATATGCTCAGTGAAGATACGGAAGGAGAACGAAGTTCTGATCAGGGAACAAGTCCCCAGCAAGATACTGATGGAGCAGAAATGAATGAGGTAAGAAATGTTAGAGTTCTTGGGTGATACCTTTTTGTTAATGTCCAATTACTGTAAAGAAGTTTCACAACCCACACTAAACATAAGGGGAAAAAAAAAAAAAAGGTTTCTTAGCTAGAAAAACAATTCTTTAACTTAGTTAAAACAATATGAAGATTCCTTGCAATAATGCTGCTCTTGCATTGATACTAAGACAGTGGTTTTTTGTTGTTTGTTTCTCTGAATAGGAGAAGCGGCCGTCTCAAGTGAAGACACCTGTGTATCAACAAAATGGTAAATGTGCCTTTGAATAAAAGCTTAATCTCTAGCTTGAAGTTGCTGATTAACTTATGCAGAAATTTTCTAGATTCAGGAAGATATCACCCATTTTACTGGTGGTTGTATCTAGAAATAAGGGTGTAACAGTGATCTCTGCTGTTAGCAACCTTCACGATCATAGGGTTAAGCTGACTGACACCCGGGACATCTAGGGAAGCCCTAAATTACATCAGTAGTTAATCAGTGGTGTAAAAATCAAGAAGCATACTTTTCTCATAACTGTGTCTGCAAGAGAAAGTTAAAAGATGTGTTTGCATTGGTAATTTAATTGAAATTTCTAACCCATACATTTTCAACTACCTCGTTATTATTGAGGGGAGTTTTGGGTGTCTGAATGTCATTGCATCTTATGGGTTTTACAGCCAAGTGGAAGGGAAGGGGATGGTCCTTTTATCTCTGTGTAAGTGTATGTTCGTGGAAAAAAAGCTAAATCTCCAATGGAGGAAGCATTGTTTCAAAAATTCTTAATTACAGGGAAGGAAGGATAACATAGGACTTCTTTATTGAATGCAGAAACTGGATGATCTTTACTGACTAGATTTCATGCTAAAAATACCTGGTTTATTTTTGCCTATAAAAGTAATATCATTTTTTAACACTTTTTTTAAACATTTATACTTATGCTGGATGTTATTAAGTGTGTATAATTCTCATTTGCCATTTACATATGCCAGACCTTGAGATGAGACTTGAAAGAAATGTTATCTATAACACTTCCTACTTAGAAAAGTTAAAATGGATAAACTTTACCAAGCTGATATTTTTTTCCATAGTAAGCTGTTTGCAGAACCGTTCATAAATTTGTCTTGTATGTAATTATTATCTTTCTAAGGATAATTAATACTTGAGAATAAACTTACTATAAATGTGTGGCAGAATCAGGTGGTGTCAGTCTCCCTTACAGAAACTGGCTTCTCAGGGATGAGAATCAGATGGGAGCCATTGTTTTTAATCTTGGCTGTTACTACAGGAATTTGGATTTTCTAAATCTAAATATAAAAATTAAAACTAGCTTATGATGGGTGATCTGGAATAAATCAAGACTATTGTTTACTTTTTATTTTCATATCTAGTTTTGCATACTGGAAAAAGATGGTTTATTATATGTCCTGTGGTGGAAAACCCGACTACAGATGCACCAGAATTTTCTCCACCAGTTCCTCAGAGTGCACAACAGTCTGAAGGTCCAGGTAATTACAAAGTTTAGATTTTTTTAGAAAACACTGTCTCAGAAGGAAAAGAAATCTCTTGGCTTTGATCCTCAGTACCCCAGTCCCTCAGAAAACTCTCGTGGCTTGGGGAAGGCAAGGGGTGGGGGGAGGAATGGAGTCTGATGTATGTCTGCCTTGGCTTAGAGCTGTACTCATCAGCCTCTAGTTCCAAGATGATAAAGAAAACTTCCTGAGATGTAGAAGAGCTCTTCTTCCTTACCCTATAAAAGGTGTACTTTATGAAGCCTAGGCCTCATTGTCATTGTAACAATTGAAGACAGTTGTGCCAGAGACATCACATAGTTTGAACAACCCATGCCATCATGTCCTTGGTCAAGTGTTGAGCTGAAATATTTCAGAGTAACATTCCTGTTGATTAGGAAACAGTTATCACACAAAATCAGTTCGGACCTTTTTTGATGAAGAGCCTTCTTTAAGTCATACACAGCGTGTGTTTATTGTGCTGAACCAAGTTAGAAATGTTTATCTGAGTTTGGGGGAAGTTCCAGAGTTTTAAGTGTCTGCCTTGCACTACAGCATGGCTGAAATTCTAATCACAGGATCGTGGGGGTTGAAAAGGACTCTGGAGATGAGTCCAACCCCCTGCTAACGCAGTAAGTTGTACAGGAAAGCATCCAGATGGGTTACTGCAGCCTGTAGGGAGCACAGATCAGTTCAGGCTAGGTGTAGTTGTCACTGCAGCTAGTCAAGAGGCTCTGCAGTGACTTTGTTTCACTTCGTACAGCCCATCAGAAGTTCAAATGCTGTTTGTGTCCTTCCTAGACCTGGAGCAGTCGGATGATCAGCAAGCAAACTCTGCAGTGCCGGATGTGCCTGGTGTCTTAGCTTGTCAGCAGCTTCCTCTACAAGCAAGCGTCTGTGACAGCCCCATTGGGGCCTCTCCATCTTTGGCACAAATTCCTGCTGCAGCATCTTCAGCTGGCTTGCCGAGCCAGGCAGAGCTCTCAGCTCCAGCGCCACCAGGACCTGCTCCAAACATCCTGGAGCAGGCAGCTGCTAATGGAGGCCAGCCGGAAAGTTCTCTATTGCAAGCAGCATTACCCCCCCCACCTGGCACTCCAGCCCCAGGTGCTGCTCCTCTGGAGGAGCCTGCTGATGCTCCCCTGGCTGCCCAGCCTACTCAGCAGGCGCAGCAGCAGGCAGATGAGGCCATGTGTATCCCTGATGTGGAGATAGCGTGTTGCAGTGTTGGGCCGCCCAAAGCAGTCCCGCCAGCTCCTGCCAAGGCAGCAGAGCTCTGCCCGCTCCCTGTGCTCTCAGATGCTGTTGTTTTGGAGCGGCAGCCTGCGGCCCAGATCCCTCACCTGCCAGAGGCCGGCCAGCCCGGCGTGGTGCAGCACTCCTTTGTGAATCAAGTGTTTCCTGCATCTGTTGCATCCGAGTCTCTCAATCTGGCAGGATCTCAACTTCAGAGCCCCACTCAGGTGTCCATGGCCACATCCCAGCAGCACGTGATGCTGTCCCAGACACAACCTGTCACCTGTGCCAGCATGGGGATCAGCCTGCTGCAGCAGCAGCAGCAGCCGTGCACTGTGGAGTCTGATGGAGAGGGGCCACCCCGGGTGGACTTTGTTGACAACACAATAAAAAGCCTCGATGAGAAATTGCGCAACTTACTCTACCAGGAATATGTCCCGACTTCTTCTGCATCAGCAGGAACTCCAGATGCTTTTGTGCCATTGGAACAGGCAGACAGTGAATTCAACTTGCCACCATTTACCGAAGATCCCAAGTTGATACTGGATTTGAGAGAACCAGGCCATAACGCCACAGATAGCTGCCAGGAGGTGAAAGCTGCTGAGGCCCAGTTTGTGCCGGCTGTGCCACCTGAGGTCGCACCTTACCCAGCATTGGTTAGTCCAGCAGTGATTTTGCCCTTTGTATCTCTGAAATGTATTTGTATCTACCACCAAAGTAGAGCCCAGAAACAGTCTGTAGTATAACATGTATATGGGCTTCTTGCTTCTCTAAACATTTTACATCTGCTCCTCTGTGTATTACCTTTTGTCGCTGCCTGCTTTCCATTGTGAATGTTCTCTTAGAGTGCATCTCGTAAAGTTAAAACTTGACTCACTTTACGTAAGCATTTACCAGTGAAAGCCAAATTTTTCCTTTGGGTTTTTAAGCTATGTAATATCTTAATTCACATTTCTCATCATATCCTGTTTCTAAAGCAGGCAGAAATATGACATTTTGTAGTTTACGGTAATATGCATCATGGGAATAGTCATTAAGTTCTGAAGAGGGAAAATAGTGTTTGTCTGGTCAGCTGGCTCTGACATGGTATTGTCTGTGTCTCATTTGCACGGGTAGCTGGTTACATGGGGATGTTCTGCTTCACCCTTGCCTCATACCACAGCAAATGCACACAGCAGCAGGGAGCTGACAGTGTCCCATTTATGGATGAGGTAGAATTAGAGCCGTTTCACAGACCTCCTCTAAAGACTGATTATAGTCTATGAATGGAGTTTTGCTTTGTATCATTATCACAAAGTTAGCAGAGGTAAATGTTTAATTTGCATATTATGCATTTATGACCAATTCTAGAATATGTAGTAGCAGAAATAGCAGAGACTCCAAACACAGCCTATATCACTCACTCTTTGAAAATGAGGTACAGTAAGTAGCGCCAAACATGAAATATTTATATAATTTTTCTAATATAAATTATTGGCGGGGATTACAATACCTGCTTTCTAAGTCAGTCCAAATAAAATAAACACCTCAGGACCCTTCACACAAGTGCTGCAACTGGTGAAGGAATCCATAGGTAGATGATTGCCCACTTGCCAGGAGCGACCTCTTTTGACTTCCTCTGAACTTAGCAGAGTAAGACTTCCCTGGGAAATAGCTAAGGAAAGCTGGGCTTTCCTGTTTTGGTTTTGTTGTATTTATAATTTTATTTAGTTTACTGGTGTTGGTGGCTTGGGTCACCATTCACTCTGGATGTGTGTTGCAGTTTCTCAGACTAATGCTGAGTTCGTGAATTTAAAAAGATTTGTAGCACTTTCTGCTAGAAGATCAATGTTTACCTTCTTTGAAAAGACTTCTGGAGATAATCCCATCGCCACTACCAAGGATGAGGCAGTTTCATAAAGTGTCAGCTGGATGAACTGTTGGAAAGATGCAGTATTTTATGGAAGTATGGCTGCATTTGAGCAACTAGTTTTAACTATGTGGTGATAAATGACCACCTACTGCAGTTACAATGCCTTGTTTATGAAAGGTGGTCTCTCTCCAGTAATTGAATCTAGTCCTTCTGAAATCTGGGACTTTGTGAAGAAATGGATGCAAAGTGTGTGGTTTTGCTGGAAAAGCAAAACAGAACAAAACCAAAATTCATTTATAATGCAGTGCCTATGTTGACTTAAGTTGCAGTCTCCTCTGTGATACTGCCTCCTCTTTGTCTTCCAAGGGAGAAAAAAAAATGGGGGAGTTAAAGGAAAAGCTAAGAGGCCACCTCCACAAACAATATTAAATAGTTTCATACTCCGCAGAAGTGGGAACATAGAGGGATGGGGGAAGAGAGAAAGAGAGGATGAGAATGCATTGGCTTTGTGCTGAAGACTGAAATGCTTTTCTTTTTTCTTTTCACTAAAGCTTGAAAAGTCTGAGGCCGCTGGCATTGGGACTGAGTCCTTGGAAGCAAGAGGTGGGTCAGCAGGCCAAAGAGGTAATGCTCCTTTCAGTGCTGAACTGCAGTGATGGATCTGTACTTGTGCCTGGTCCTCTCCTATGTCTCCTTGCTGCTAGCTCTTGGTTAACTGCCCAGCAGTGCCTGGCGCATTGCTGACCCTGCTGTAATATAACAAGTATTAAATAGCTTACTCCTGCCAAGCTTCCTAGAAATAAACTGCCTCGCAGGCAGATTTATTTTAAACCATAAGTAGGTAATGTATGCCTATGGTACAGGGTGTTCGTGTGGAAGTCTGTGATCTCAACAGTAAATTTCTGGTGCCATTAAAACACCTGAACAGAAAGTCCCTTGGATTTCTGGGGCTGCATAAAAAGGAGTTGATGAAAATCATGTGATTGAGGGTAGCATCTTTGGGGAGAAGCTTGTAAGATGTTCGAGACTCCTATGGAGAGCTAGGAAGAAGTTCTTTTCATTAAGTACTTGCAGATTTAATGGCAGTTTCCATAATAACACCGTAGGAGCAGTAGTAAGAAACTGAGCAGTTGTAATGCTCCTTTTACCTGTCTTGCAAGTCATGGGAAGTCTTTAGCATTGAGGAGCCTGAAACTCCTGCCCCTGTCACAGGTGGGAGTTGAGGAAGGGCTGGTCCTTTCATTTTTTTGAGATTGTCATGGCAAGGCAGTACCACATTTGTGTGATAGCAGACAGTTATTTGCTGACACACCTGGAGCTGCCTGCAGCACCTCTGGCTGGTTCAGAGCTGGAGCTTACGCACTGCCTCTTCAAGCTGCAGGGAAGTGCAGTACTCCTAGAATAAATAAGGGACCTCGAGTCATGTAAATTGCCAAAAATGTTCATGGCTCATTGGAGTCCATCACTTAGGTCAGTGCAAGAGGAAAGCTCTGGGTTTCATGTGTTAATTTGTCTCACTAGAGGCGGAGAAGAGCACACGCAAGTGAAATGTAGCACTGGGTAATAGAATTAATATATCTTGGGTACCATAAAGCAAGAACATATTTCACTGTTTCAGGAATATGAGGGCCTATGTTCATTGTGTGCAGTAAGAAAACAGCTTTCTGAAAAGCTTGTGTACACTGCCTTAACCTCAAAAGCAGTGGCCCAGGTGGTGAAATAGTGTTGTCTACATTATTTTGCTTCTCACATATTTTGTGGTCCAAGTGGCATTTTCTGAGCTTGTAATTTCTGCTTTCAGCACTGTGATGTTTAACTTCATTTCAGGCACTTTGAATTGTTGATGTGGGTATCTGTCAAATGAAAGGTGTAAAGTAATGGTCCATTTGTGGTCAAATGCAGCATTTTACATGCATGAATATCTGAGAGCAATTACTTATTTTTTCGAGACATGAAGAATACCTTGGTCATACAGGACTAGTGTACCATGCAAATTTCACTCTACTTCCTCTCTAAAATTTTCCAGTTGGCTTAAGAAATTTCACACTCTTTTTTTATTATTTGAATTCCCCAAATGAATAGACTGAAGCCTGTGTCTACCTGCAGGTAATTTGTACCGTTATCGTTATTGTCTCCTGCATTTAAAAAAAAATAAAATAAAAATTAAAAAATCCTAGATCCTGCATTACAAGGAATTGGTATTTACATCATTCTTGCTGCACTGTTACCCTTGAGTTTACCATGGGCTTGCTTTATGCAAAACCATTCCAGACACTAATTTGTTGTTTTTTTTTCTCCAACTTGGAAACCAGGATCAGCTGCGAGCATCACTCCAGCTCCTGTGACTCCAGCAAAGGGCCTCCTCCAGGTAACCAGAAACCACGTATAGTTTTATATTTGATTGTTACAGTTACTTTCAAAATTAACCTCTGTTATTTTCTCCAGGTTGCACCTACATCATCAAGCATAGCTAAACAGATGGAAACTTCTAAAATGAACGAGAAGGCAAAGGCTACAACTTCATCTACGCACACAGATAATGTAATGCAGCTATCGACAGCAGATGGGGTGATAAATAACCTTCAAAGGGATGACTCTTTAGACTCCGGTTCCTATGGAAAACAGGCTGGAACTCATGATAGTGGTACACCAGCCAAAACTATTGGCAGGTTTTCAGTAAGCAGCACGCAAGATGAATTAACTTTAGCAGCGCCTCATTGCTTAAGATTCTCTGCGCCCCCAGACGTCTATTTGGATGAGCTCCCTTCCAGCCCCGACCAGAAGACAGCTGTCCGACGAGTGCAGACAGCCTCATCTGTTGATGTCCTTTGTGACCAGGGCTCGAGTGATTCTGCTGAGGAACCCTTCCATCGACAGGCTGCTGCGGCTCAGCCGTCCCCTCCGAGCAGTAGTGCAGCCTCTGACTTAATTAAAAAAGCGGCAGCTTTTCTGCAAAGGACTGGAAAAGCAGGCTCCCAAGGCCCCGATTCACCAAACGGGCAGGGAACAAAGATTCCTACCATCAACATAACGTCCTTCCACTCGCAGTCATCGTACATGAGCAGTGACAATGACTCTGAATTTGAAGATGCAGACATGAAGAAAGAACTGCAGAACTTGAGAGAAAAGTATGTTGGTTTTTGCAAACACTGCTGGGGTAGAATGCATTGAGATACCTAGGCAGCATCTCTGCGTGTGCTAAGCAAATATGTTTTGCATAGCTGTAGTGAGTAAAATGCTCCTGAGCAAATTAGGTATCATTGAGACCTTCCCTTGAATGTCATCCTGCATCATTTTATGCCTCACTTTATTTGCCACTTCCATTTGGAAGTAGAATAATTCTTTTTAAATCAGAGAATTTTTGCTATGATATCCAATTTCCCTGCTTAAAAACTGCGTTGATATAGTAGCAAGTGGTAGCACTTGTGATGTGTTTGTGTGCAATATTAGGATCCAGTGTGGGTGCTGTGTAAGGTCGTATAACTGTAATACGGATGTCCGCATAGAGAGCTGTAAGGCATTCTCTTCATGTCCTTCTCTGCAAGAGTACTTCAGACTGGCAGACCCACAGACCCGCCACTATTCCCGATGTCGCTCTTTTGATAGATATCTGCTAGCAGATACTAAATTAAAACCCTCCCTTTACCTCACACCATGCCTAAACCTCAGCAATCTGCGCACTCTCAGGGAAGTCTGGCAAGCCTCAGTAGTCTGCTGTGCTGCCGGTCCTCACAACCAGCTTTATTAAAACATTAATGTTTCTTTCTTTCCTGACATGCAATGGATAAATACTAGTATTAGCTGTTGAGTAGCTTTTATGATTGAAGGTTGTTTTGTTTCGTCTCATAGCTAGTTTCTGCTGCCAACGTGTGGTACTTCATCAAATACACGCTAGCAAATGTTTTGTTTTTATGCTTAGGCATATGAAAGAAATTGCCGAACTTCAGACTCAGCAGAAGCATGAGATAGAGGCACTGTACATTCGGTTAGGGAAGCCCCTCCCTCCCAACATGGGGTTCCTTCACTCAGCCCCGCCAAGCGGCCGTCGACGAAGAACCAGCAAAAATAAATTGAAAGGTGGAAAACTATTAAACCCTCTGGTTCAACAGCTCAGGAGTGGAACATCAAGCACAAGTAGGTGCACTAGGTTACTTTCCTTTTCCCTGTTGGTTTTGGCTGTTACGGTTTTGCTGTGTAATTGCATGGACTGCATAAAAGTTACTGATTTTTTTCTTCTTAATATGGTGTCTTAAGTTTGCATGCTGTGAACTGGTTTTGAAGTGGGCTTCCTTTGAGACCATCTTGTTACAGTACCCCGTGCTGAACTGTACCTTCCCTGCATTGTTGACAGTGTTTGGCAGAGAAACAATATCCCACTTTAATTTGGAATACAGCCTGGTTACATTTTCTCATCTTTTCTCCAAATGCAATTTATTGATGTTTGTATTCACTTCTTAGGAGCTGCTGTCCTCTATTGATTGGGTGCTGTATCCTGTTGTTGTTTATTTTTTCCTACAACATGCTATATAAGTAAGATGGGATTGTATTTGCTCCCCCAAGAGTGGGAGATAAGAAAACAGTTAATAAAATCTGCGATGGATACTTGGACCATCTTTGAAATACTTTGAGATTTTCTCAAATGCTCTCAAACGCTATGACAATCTTGAGTCATTATCTCTTTGGAAAGTAAGAAGATGACATTACAGATAACAAATGTTGATACACTCCAGTGCCTATTTCTTCAGCAGAATGTAGAGCAGATTAATTTTCCTTCAGCTTAGTTCATACGGTTATGTGGAAGAGTAGCATGCTTCCATATTGACCCTGTATTTTAAATCTGGTAGGTCTCATTTGCAACATCACTTTTACAGATTCGCTTAGCAAGGCTGATGCAATGAAATTCTTATAAGGCTGTTTTAGAGGGTTTTGCTTTTAGTTAAGGATTCCAATTAAGACAGGGAAAGCAGATTCAGAGGCAGAATGTTGTGTGATCCAATCTCGAATCTGAGTATTTTTGCATACAGGATCTGAAGCAGTGTTCAATCTTTCATAACTATTTTGCTGCTGCTTGGCTAACCAAGGTTTTATTTCCCTTCCTTGTGGTGAGATGCTATGAATGTCTGTGATTTTGTCCATCCATTTGCCAGTTTGTTCTTGAGTTGTCTGTAGCCATTTTCTGTCTATACAGAGAACCCATATCTCTCTGTCTCTGCTTGTGGACCTTGGCTCATATCAGCCTTTTACCTTAGTTCAAAGAATTTCAGCCTATTTCTGAGTTATAATGTCCTCCTCTTAACCATCACTTTAAATTAGAGAATGGCAGTCTGCTCAGTTATGCTGCTTCTTTGGTGCATGCTTTCCTTTCTGCATTTCTTCTTTATTATTTTTCCCTATTCTGAGGCACTGACTGAAGTTCTCATTGCTCTGAGAACCTGTATTCACGCCTGAGTCTTCTCACCCTTACCTAGTTAGACTCCTCATTTTGGGGGCTTTCCAAGGTAATTTCTCAGAGAAGAAGGGCATGTAGTCTCAGTTACGGATATATGCTAATTAGCATTGCCTCTGTTAGTTGCTTTTGCTGTTAAATACGTATCACAAATGATTATGAAGTTACTGTCTTGCTAAACGTCTCCTTACCCAATATACCTATATGGATAGATATATAGATAAAGATTTTTGTATAGAGATGTGTATATATCTATATAGAGATAGTTACAAAGAAAAAAATCCTCATGTCTTCTCAGCAGCTTTTTACTTTTCTCCACTGACTTGCTTTCACCTCAGGTTTGAGTGCAAACCTACTTATTCTGCTCAGTCATCTTGTGCCTCCGTTGTCCTAATCAGGTACTTCTGCAACTGTAAACAGTGCTTTTTGAGTTCTTGACTCCAGTCCTTCTGAAAAACTCAGAAAAGAAACTAAAAAATCAAACTTACCCCACAAGCTTCTTGGAGGATTAAGAGCAGTGACAGTGTGTGTAGACTATTTTGTGGTGCTGGTTATCTGTGTAGTCTGTGCTTCCTGTGGTACTTCAGAATTGTAGACTGCTGATCTTGGAGGCAAATGAGCAGTTGTTTTTAGGCACTACTATTTCTTCAGTAGTTTCCTAGCATTTGCTGTTGCTTGTATTTTGTTTTTGTTCTTTCAGGTAATGTTTCAGACTCTAAAGACTCGCCCCACAAAGAAACAACTAAAGCTCAGCCTGGATCTCTCGAAACAACAGGAGTAACTTCCTCTGTGTCAGCCACATTTGGGAAGTCTGTTCAGACACAGCAGCCGTGCTCTGTCAAAGCCTCTTTGTCTTCTGACATCTGCTCCGGCTTAGGCCCCGAAGGAGGTGATGTGAACGCAAGCTCTGGCCAAGGTGATTTTTTCCTACCAGCTGTTCAGCATATCCTCCAGCACATGCTAAAATCAATTTGCTTCCCTTATGCTTGAACTTTTAGGAGTGGATTTGGCAATCCAAATTACAGGCTTATCTTTAAAAATATCACTGCAGTATTGTCAGGAGAACAAAAATGAGGTATCTCACAAAGTATTCAGAGTCAACACTCAAGAAGGCACACTAGATTTTAGGTAGGAAATACCTTCTACCTTTGCTGGCAGTGCTACTGACACTTTTTCTGGAGTCTGCCTTGTGGATTTCTTAAAGCGAAAAAATAGAAAGGGAAGAGAAAAAAAAAATTAACAAATGAAGACGAATAGGAGACTGTTTCCCATGGTCCATTTTGGGCTGTTGTTTTAGCGCCTTGATATGACTAGACCTGGAGATCTTCATTATAAAGTACTAATCCTTCTCAAGTTTTGGAAAAAAAATAGAACCAAGTTATGTCTCCTTTATCTAAGGGGTTAATGTTGTGCATGCTTTTGGAACCCCAGCTAAATGACTGTAGAGCAGTAGATTGGCTGTTCCCCAGTCCTGACTTCTGGTACTTCTGTGTAGTGCATACCTCTGTAGGCTTTGACTGATCTTGTTGCCATGCATAGTGGAAGTTATAATGATGATTAAAGTACCTTCCTCTCATTGCACATCCTGCCAAACTAATCTACAAAATATCTATCTGTTCTCTTTTGCCGTTATTGCATCCTTTGTGTACGGTCAATTAACTTAATCCTCTTTGGCAAAGTTAAAATGGAGATGTGGATGTTTAACTAACAAAGCTGATTTGACTGATGGTATAGGACATCTGATCACAGCTACTTGTACTTTATAAGTGTCTTTGTTTTCTTCCCTTTATATTCATTTACAGGCTGGACGGTTTTCCACCAAACGTCTGAGAGAGTGACCTATAAATCTAGTAGCAAACCTCGTACCAGATTCCTCAGTGGACCTGTGTCTTTGTCCATCTGTTTGTATTTGTTCTTTTGTATTTTATCACAGTCCATCTTTCTTTTACCCCTTTTTCCAATCTCATGTTTTATATCTCTAATATGTTTGGCAGGATGCCCCTTTTTCTGAGCCATCTTATCTTTCTTTATCTTTCTTTTAAGTAATCATCACAAACACACCTTATTTATATTAATTTTTCATATGAAAGCTTTTTTTGCACTGCTTTTGGCTCATGCCTGGGCACCAAAAGCATGTGTGGAAGATCTCATCATTTATGATATAGCCTAATGGTAAATTTTATCCTGGACTTATCAAAGCTTTTGTACTTTATGTGATTTCTTTTGAAGTAATTTTTTTATTTGCAATGTGGCAAATATACATGTCTGCTGTCCCGGTTCCAGCGACAACAAAAAGAAATCCATCCTTCTGTAGACGAATGGTCTCTTTCACACATGTTTGGACTATGAAGACATGCATGTAGCAAGCTGATACAATACTAGAAGGTCACTGAAGGGTATAACTTCCATACAAGGGCTGTATTAACACGATCTACAGTACTGTTTATATCCACTCTATTTTCTTTAATTTTTCCCCCCGCTCTTTGCATGTGGAAATGCTGAGACGATAGTGCTCCAGCTAGTTCTTTCAAAATGCCTTTTCTAGGTGGGCTTTTCCCCATGCATTCACTTCAATTAGTTTAAGTGAGCAATTCTTATGTACACCTCAGTGGCGGGAAGATCCAGTTACTCCAAAGGAGAGTGCCATCGACTTTTTGTGTAAACTGATCTGGCTGAAGCACTGCGCTCAGTTTATTTTCTTATGACCTTATGTGACCTCTGAGATGAAGTCAATTAGCAGTTCATCAAAGCAGAAATAAGTAAAAAGCAGTATCAGATTATTAAATGATACTCTGAAATGGATTGTTAGGATCCAGTATTTCTCAATTCAGATAATTGTGCACCTACTATTTATACTTTATCTGTATGACTTCTAAAGTAATTGGCGATTCAACCAAATGATATCAAGCTATTTAATTAAAAAGTGCAAACCTTTTTACCTAGCAGTATTTGCTGCCCTTTAGGCAAACAGATTTTGCTTGTACAATAAAGATATGTTGGGCTGATCAGGTACTATAGGCCACTTACATATAAAATTAGGAAGGCTGATAATGTTCGGGAGAAAATGTTTGGTTAACCCACTGTTTGTTTGCATTGATACCAAGTCTCCCATTGCAGTGCGATGTTGCTCATCATTACCCACGAGGTATAGATCAAAGGCACAAGACCACTTAAAAACACTCCCCCTAATGTTATGAATAAATAATACTTTTAAGAATAATCTTGATTTTGTTTGAGGTCCTAAAATCCAAGCATTCAGGTTCTGAAAACTGATGTTTACTGCTTAGCACACTGCATTTATTTTCATACCACTTTTTAAGAACAGTTTTGCATTCAGGGTTTTTCCAAGTACCTGAGGGAAATCTCAGTATGTGATTTTTGCCATCTGGTATTATAATGGATGTAGTAGTTTCTTCTCCTGCACATATAAATCTCAAAGTGGTTTCATTTACCTTTCACAAAACCACTATTCAGGAGGATGCAAAAGCTCTGGGAGGTGGCAATTTACAAACAGCGTATTAAAGAAGATGGGTGCATGGATATTGTGAATGAAACCGAGGGAATATGTGAATTCTTCCAATTATGAAGCTTCCCAATACTTTAAGTAATCAGCAGCACAACAAATTGGTTTCTGTTCTCAGCCCGTATGTTCTCTTCTCTGTTTCTTTGGGCAAAGTGATTTGCACTCCCCCATTTATGAGTCATAGCAGAACCGAACTGGGGACCTGTGAGGAAGCTGGGCTGTGCGGCCAGAGCCCGCAGATGTGTCTGGTGGTTCCATCTAGTGGGTGTCCAGAGCAGCCCTGGGCCTCAGGGAACAGCACAAAGTGACGATGATGGCAAGGAGAGGGCCAGCTGGCTCGTGGCCCTTCTTCTCTGTCAGGAACGTGGGCTGCCCAGTGCAAAGGAGACTTGAGGGTTTGCAGCAGCTCCTGCATGTGCTCTGTGCGAGCATCTCTGTGTGCAGGAGCACCAAGAGTGGGTTTGAAACACGGGGAGCAAGTGCATGTGGGCCTGAGCTGTGACCTGTGGTGCAGGTAGTTGTTCTGTGAGGCTTGGAAGTTCAGCTGGATCCGTCCCACAAATCAACGTTGTTTTGTTATTTAGGAGTTGCTGGGAGGATCCATGCTGCATTTTCAGGAATGTTCTACATCTACATATTTGACTGAGGAGTCTCAGCACTCTGGGGAGGGGAGCTCAGATGTACCGTATTAGTAAATACATTAGCAGCATGCTTCCATGAAGTAGTGTTCAGATGCTTTAAGACAGTTGTGCCTGGCTACAAAGCCCATCAAGCTTGAACACTTTCAGGTTTTCCCAGAACTGCTGTCTGATCTGTCCCCTTGTCCAGTACTGCTCTTTTCTTCAACTGCTCATGGAATAAAATATTTTTGATGGTCTCCAGCATAATTTTAGCCCAACCTCTTTCCATGGGTTAAATTGCAAGGGCGTCTTAGAGAGGAGTTTGCACTGATTGTGAATGGGATTTTCAAAAGCTCCACTTGGCTTAGACTTGTAATCTCATGCAAAGCTATTCTTGTCAGGTCTGTAGTAATTAATATACTGTATGTGAATGGGATTATGGAAATGGTCTAACAACTTACTGCCATTTCAATTTTGTTTCAACTTTCATGTTTTTTGACAGCTGTTACAGCACAAATATGGGACAGTGGATTTTTTTCTGTCCTGTAAGATACAATAGCTTCTTAATTTCTCAGATGTTACCTCTGGAATTGGAAATAAAGCTTAACTTAGCTTAACTTTTACAGTCAGAGATTAAATCTCAATTAATTAGGGTTCATCTCCTTTTCTTTTCCAGCTATTAAACACCTTTATTGTGGAAGTAATACAATTAATCTGGTGAATTAGGTTTACCAAGTGCACTTTTAATTGAATTTGAATTTAAATCAAATCTTAGCTGGTCATCATCAGTCCCTGCTAGATAATGTTCCAATCTCCTAGGCAGCGCTGGAGTGATGCAGTTGGGAAGAAACAGCTCTTTTTGGTGATTCACCTTTTTGTAGTACTTCTCTTAAAGCAGGCTCCCTTTGTGTGAGTACTTTGTGCATGTCTAGAATCAGTGCTATCTGTCACTTCCCCAGGTGTTTTGGAGCAGAAGGTTTGCATTGGCACCCGAGGTGCACAGGGCTCGTGGCTTGGTGCTCAGGAAGCCGTGGGGCTGGTGATTAAACATTTTTACATGCATTTGAGCACGTACTGCAGTCAGCTGCCTGCTTTTAGTTTTTGCAGGCATTTTTCATTTGCATACAGGTTGTGCCAACTTCTACCTATTGCTACATGCAGAATGCTGCAGGGTAGTTAAGAAATTAACATTATATTATTATATTACTACCGCTGATGTTGCTATAATGGGGGTTGCTAGCTAACTTTAAAAGATAGGCATTGTAAAATATATGAGGGAAAAGAGAAAAAAATAACCAAAAAAATGCAACGCGATGTTCAGTTGTGAATGCGACTTGTACTTTTCATCTAAGCTTTGAGTTGAGAAACTAAGCTTTTGATCATGCTTGCATAAGACATTACTGTAGTCATGTCCTCCTGATTTTCCTGGAATATAAACTTCATTAACCTATAGGAAATAACAAAAAATTCTTTCAAACCAATCGTTCTTTTCCTCCTCATGCCACCCATATCAGAACACAAACATTTCTTCTCCCTTTTTTCCTCCCTCTCTTCTTTATTTTCTCTTCTCCAGTCTCTGAGTGATGTCTCTCCTTTCTCCTTTGAAGACTCATTCAGAGCCTATGTCAACCTGGACCTGCAATCTCTGAGTTTAAAGCTGCATTTCTGGCACAGTAAAATTAAACAGTGGCACCAGTTTACCATAAAGAAAAGCACATACATTCTTTATCTTGCTTTCTGCCCAGCCTTCTGATTTTACTCATGTGTTCAAGTGCTTCTTCACGATAAACTCACCATGCCCCATATCAGATGTTCATCTCCTCCCATACCATAACGATATTCTTCTTATCAAGTCCAAAATACCTTTCAGGAAATTTGGCACTCTAATGGAAATGGTGCCAATGTCTGGCGAGACCTAACTGTCAAATAGGGTTCTCTATACACATCTGGCACTGTAGATAACTGTCCAACAGAATATGTAAAATAAAGAAGGCTCTAACAAGATAATAACGAAAAAACACGTAGTTTGGTTAAATGAGAACTCAGCTACTCTGCTGGATTGTTTTTCTGCACTTGGACGAGATGAAGGGAAACTCATTTACAGTTACTTTTAATTAAAATTCTCACATTTTTTAAAAATCTCACATTTAGACACAAATCATGCTAATAAATAATTGAGAAAATTGGCCTCAGACCTGCAGAACAATGTATCTTTTTGGACTTGTAAAACGGGATGTTTTAGGGTTATTGTACAGTTTGTCTTTGCAGCCAGACTAGCGTTACTTGTTCCTGAAAGCATTTTTGGCCTCCTATCACAAACTGAATTGACATCATTTCCTGCATAAATAGGAATCAAAATCTCACATTAGGAAGCCAAGGCAATTTGAAATAAACAAAAAATGCATCTTTAAGTCATGGGACCTTGCTTTTGGCATGCTATTGTACCTCTCAAAGCTTTTGAATGGCTGCACATTAATAAAGGTTTGAGCTGTCCAGTTACTTAGACTTCCTTTACTCACCTGAACTGCTGACTTTGTCTGTCCTTTCTTGCATAATAACTACTCTCTGATTGCTTAAAAGTACAGAAGCTTGTCCGTCAGATTTGTTATGTTTAGTCTTACCTAATTCTGTATGTCTTGTATTGTTTTACCTTGTAGGGTCCACCTTGAAACGACTATGTCTAGGCAAAGATCACAGTAGTAGTAACTATCCCATTTTTGTTTCTCAGTATTTCCTTCATGGCATGGGATGCTTTTTCTTTGAGTTTTCTTTTTTCTTTTTACTAAAAGCTAGTTGTTTAATGAATAGAGCTGATGCACTTATACTGGTATGAAATTAGACTATATACGTTGTGATACTTTCCTAATAATGCATGCGCTGTGATGTTTGGGATCTGCGCATGCTGCAAGACAGTCGTGGTATTCTTTGTGTGTGAGATTGTGCACGCATGCAGCCAGAAAACTGGATTGTGTGTTTGTTTCCCTTAAATACACACTTTTATATGACTGCAATTTTTTGCTGGAGGAATTTATAGCTTAAAACTCTCTTGTTCCTGTGGAGATGCATGAAATGTTAAGCACTAGTTGAAGAGCTTTCCTGTCCAAGTACTTGTTTTCTCACTGGTCCCTTTCCCCCGAGAAAAGGAAAAGGAAATGAGCAGTGTTCACTTACAAGTTGTGTTGCAGTTTGAATGCATGATCATTTAAAGGCTATTAATGTATTTTATATGACTGTAGGAATACTTAGTTTATTCAGTTTCATTGACTAGTAGCTCATTAACAGAAAAAATGGAAAAACTGAATGTTTGTGTTTGCTTCTGTAATAATTTTACTGCAGTTCCGTGAACTTTTTGCTTGGAGAGATGGTCTTTATTTAAAATATTTAGATACAGTAAATCTGTTTGTAGAAACTTTCTTCCAGTTTGCTGCAGGTCTTGCTGTGTCAGACTTGTAGTTACCAACAGATAAATAGGACAGATCTCTTCCTAGAGACACACAAGCCTATAAAATTCAATTTCTGTTAGTGCTCTTCTCATCTGCCTTTATCTATCCCAGACGTTCTGTTTCTCTGTGTCAGAAACTCACATGCCCACTTATGGCCTCCTTTCTCCTTTTTCTTCTGTACATTAGTGGTCCCAAGGTTTTTTTCTTCCAAAATGTCAAGATGGCAGAGGAGGCTGTGGGTCCTGAAGCCTTTTAGATATTGAGGCCACCTGTACTCTTAACCTATGTGCTAATTAAATTTTTCTAGGAGGACAGTACACTTATGCAAATAAAGTACATTTTTTAAAATGCATGAAGCTGCAGCAAGTAACATACTCATGGCAGTCTTCCATGGAGAGACTTTGCAAGCCTGGCAGTGTGGGTGGCACTGGGTGTGCTTCTGTGCATTTATTCCTTCTCTCTTGGTCGTGAATTTCAGTTGAGAGAAGTTCTGGGCAGGTAACATAATGAGACATAATCTGAACGCATTTGGACCAGTGGACTTGGACCATTTCTTTAAGCAAAGGTGTTCTGTAGAAAGGAGGGGGAGGGTGAAGTCAGGAAAGCCGCTGTTTGAATTGCAGTGTGTGGGAAGCTATGTGAGCAGATAAGTGGTGAAATGGAGACGCCATTGTCAACTTTCTTTGTGTGTGATTTTCCAGGATCCTCTACAAACAGTCTTGTAACGTGTCCTGAGCCCCTTCCGCAATCAACTCTGCAGGTTCAGGCCAACAACAGTAACAACAAGAAGGGAACGTTCACCGATGATCTTCACAAGCTGGTTGACCAGTGGACAAGCAAAACTGTTGGAGCTGCACAGGCAAAACCTTCTTTAAACCAACTGAAGCAGAACCAAAAAAGGCAGGATATGGAGCCAAAGGCAAATCCCATGCAAACACAGAATGAGACATGTGGAGTAAGTGGCACTCCTTGAAGAACGTACCTTTTGCTATGTGTCTGACAGCCTTTGCAGAACTCAGATTTGGAGGAGGACATAAACTAAATTACTTCAGATAGCTGCTTCGTATAAACGTCCAACTCTTTTCATTAAGTACTAAAATAGTTTTGTTGGATTTTTTTTAATTGTCTTTTAGAATAATCTTGGGAGCTATATGGGCTGCAATATATATATTTTAAAATACAAATTTTTAAATTGCAAACTGTTCATTAACAGTAACACGCAGCAATACTTATTACCACTAACCGTATGTTCTTTGACTTAAGTTTTTATTATTGCTAACATTTTCTTCTTTTTGATGTTTAACATGAATCTTCCTCAGGCAGGCGGTGCCTGGGCTAGTGGCTTGTTGGCAGCAAGCTTTTGTCTTAGCACAAGCATTGCAGGTACTGCGCCAAGACAGGGCACTGCTCAATGTTCTGACCCTTGCTTGCTATCCTACACTGTGCAGTACTAATCTTGTGCATCTGTAAGGCCCTTTGCCTCATGGAAATACCATCCCCAGGAATTCCGTGGAAGTGAAGTACAGCAAAGCCAGACCTGGTGGTGCCCCGTTTGTCCTCTCTTATTTTCCGTAGCAGGCAAACAGTACCATGATGTGTGTCTGTGTCTGTGTCAGTGTTCAGTGCTTGTTTGTGCGACTGCATGACAGTGTTGAGGACACAGCCAGAATACCAATTCAGAATTCTCTCCCACCCTGCTCTGATTTTCCAGATCCCTTTCTCATTCTCACAGACTGATGGTTCCTCAACTAATTATTTTTGCTGGATTCATTTTTTTTGGAAGAGCGGAAGTTGAGCCAAATAGAGGAAAACATTAATTTTAAAGGCAAGGAAATTGTGAGAGTAAAACTAGAAGGAATCCATTAAAAATAAGATAACTGGACCTGGGTAGAAAACCATTGCTTTTTTGGCATGTAGGAGGGAAACGGCTTGGATGCAGCAGTGGCAGCTCAGTTGCTGTTCAGGTGGGACCTGCTGAAGCAGGAACTTGCTGATGTGTCTGTTTTGTACCTGCTGGTCTCAGTAGATCACTGACTTCACAGGGAAAAGCACTTGTGTAAGCTTATTAAGCAGTTTTGCATCGATTCATAGTGGCCATTAATGAACAAAAGCTGGAGAGTAAATAATCCCTCTCCATAGTGACGGTTTAAACAGCATAAACGTGTTCTGGAGTAGAAGTGACGTCAAGACCCCGTTAGTTCTCAGAAAACGAGTCATGAAGGTGCCAGTAAACACAAATAGAAGGTCTCTGGAGATGCTCTAGGAAGCGATGGTGAGGGCACAAGCTCTGTTCCTTGGTTATCACTTACTCTTTTTGATGTGCTTTTTGCAGCTTGTTGTCCTTTCCATGAGACTCCTGTAGTAGATGGAAGGATCTTGTAGGGATGCTCTGCCTGCTTACAACTCTGGAAAAGAGATGTGGGGGAGTCTTAATGATGTAAACGTCAATTTAAGATGAATTTTACCTTCTGCCATGTGTTGTCTTAACATGCTGGTTTTAGAGGGTTTGGTTTTTTAGAATATGTCTGTTCCAAGGATTTACCAAGGCTGAAGTAACTCAGATTATTGACTAAGAACATAGAAAGGTTGGGATTCCCTGCTCTTTGCTTCACGTTGTCACTTGCTGCTTGGAACACTCATAGCTGGGGACTGAGAGCTCTGTGCCAACTGGTGGCAGGTGACTTCATGCACCAGTCCTAGTAGGGATGCGGGCTGCAGAAGGGATGTAAATGTGGTTGGCTCCTGTGTTAGGGTTGTTGTTAGGGTGTTTTGGACACAGGAGGGGCACAGCTTGCCACAGACTACTTCAGACCTTCCTATATTGAACAGCACTGCTGAATTGCATTCCCTGTGCCGGGAGCAGGAGCTGCCACTGTACTGCATCCACCCACCCTCCTGGGCCACAGGAAGCAGAAAGTAGGGCCACAAATGTGATGAAGGACCCTTCTAAAGCTGTATGAGGGCTGCTGTAGAAGTTGAGTACCTTTTCAAATTCACCTTAAAGAGGATCTGAAGTGAAGGAAGAAGAACACTTCATGATGCTGGGAGGAAAAACAGGCAGGAGAAGAGGGAGCAAGCAGAGAGATACTTAGCCTGGGCAGCCAGGAGAGTGACCCAATGACACCAGTTCTTGGAGTTATATGGAGAGATGTTGTACTTGCAGTAAATCAGTATGGAATCCACACTTCAAAATGGTATTAGACAAAAAACATTCAAGAAATCACAAAGGATGAAAAAAATAGCTTTCTAACAGGGAGCATGTAAAGCTCAGGCTGTACTACTTCAGACCATCTGTTAACACCATCTTCATGTCTTTTTTGATTAAATGCAAGATTACCTTTGCAATAAAAGAACTAAGGAGCACTAAACAGATTCCCAGCTCATCAGAGAAATTTTTAATAAGGTTTTATGTTGGAAATAAAAGCTAGATAAATCGGAAGTATGGTGATGCTTATCATTCTTTTTATCTTTGATAGTGCCAATGATGAAACACTGGAACAAACCAGCAGGAAAGTGGTAGGGCCAGCTGTCTCATAGTCCAACCAAGTATTTTGTCGTGGGAGAAGCTAATATTGGCCCATTGTAATAATTGGAAATGTAGACATTTCTGAATTTCCTTTGGACATTATGGGAAAGGAAGGTGTCTCCTTGAAGAGTTTTTAGGCAGGAGTAGGAGCTGTGTGGGTTGTTCTGTGGTGCTCTGTTGGCTGTAAGGACAGCCCCGGGGATCAGTACCAGGCAGAGCTCTTCCACATCCTCCTGGGGTGCAGTCCATACAAGGTTTGGCAAAGAGGACGTCAAACCTGATGGCTCTCTTCTTTGTGTCTATTTTTTCCCCAAAACAAAATCGCAATAAGTCATTGCTAAGGGTATTATTATTTTAATACTCTCTTACTGTCCACCGATTGCTATTTATATATAAGCTAGTTTGGCT
Source organism: Meleagris gallopavo (assembly GCF_905368555.1). NCBI lineage: Eukaryota > Metazoa > Chordata > Aves > Galliformes > Phasianidae > Meleagris > Meleagris gallopavo. The sequence continues at coordinate 6,301,798 of NC_139417.1, read as the reverse complement.
CATTTCAAGTCTTCTCTGTCACCCTGGAAACAGATGTTTGTTTTTCCCCCACCTCCTTTCAAGATGCCCTTTTAGTGGACGTGTTGGTGATGGCTTAACAGTTGGACTTTTGATGATCTTAGAGATCTTGTTTAACTCTAATGATTCTACTATTCTAAGATGCTTCTAGCCAACAGCAGCAGATTTGCTTGGTGTGTGAATACAATGTGTTATCAGTGTCTTTTTTTAAATTAAATGAAGGCTACTTTTAAGGTGGAAGCACAGAAGAGAAATCTGTTAGGTATTTAATAAGCGGTCTAAAGACGTAGGGGTTTTATTCTCTTCCTTTTTATAGTCACAGGCATAGGAAGCAATAGTTTGGGTGCAAAGGTGGATTTGAAATTCTGCTTTGTTTCTGTGAAAGCAACAATTCCATCAGAAAGAAAAAAAAAAAAAGCCAGTTGGTTTGTCTGCAAATCTCCATTAATGCCTATTTAGAAGCTTGTGGGGAAACCTTTAGGCTTCCAGTTTCATTACTAGAGCAATGAAATGTTCCTTTCAGAGGTTTTATTTAAACATGGAAATATGCGTGGATTCTTACTGTCAGTAACATGGAAGGGAGTAGGAGATACTAGGCAGAATTAAGTCAGTCTGCCTGAAAATAGCTATTTCCCTCATGCTTATCCATCTTGAAGGCATTACGTAGTGATCCTTTCTTACAGGTAATTGTGGTTACCACCACCAGGGGAATATATCCAGGACCGTGAGCTGCTTTCTGTGTAAAAAGCACTGGATATTGTGTGGCTACAGGTGTTATTTGAAGATGTCTGGGAATGTAGAGTGCAGCAAACATGTTTTGTCCCTTTGTACCGTTACATGACTGCATGGGCATTAAAGAAAAACTTACCAAAAAAGAAAAGCTGTAAACATGCACTGAGTCTGTGATGTGGTTGTACGTGTGGGACATGGCAGTCCGTGTAAGTCGCTGACGTGTGTGATGGTGTAGGCACTATTAGTAATTGCTGCACATCTGTTTGCATTTAGGCATCCTCATTTTAATGAGCTGCCTGCCTGGGAAGCAGGCGCTCTGGAGATAGCTGCAGATGTGAGAATGGAACAGAAGGACTATTAACACCTTTTGCTGTGTCTTCCATGTCCATTGGGTTGGAAGAATGTTGCAAATATGATGTATCTGTGCTTGATTGAAGCTGATCAATGCTGCCTGCTCGCTCTGAATGTCAGAGCAGCTTTCTAGAAGCTTGGAGAACTGAAACGCAAATCTTCAGTAACACCTCTTACCTTTGGGCTTTTGGTACACTGAAAAAGGACGGATAAGAACCAACTGGAGAGCTAAACAAGTAGAAGCCACTGGTCTATATGAGTGCAGGCTGTTGTTACATCTGTTTTCAGCATGCTCTAAACATGGGCTGTTTGAGCTGGTATGGTATTCAGATCTTGTGCCACTTGCTTTCAATTCCCAACATAACTTCATTACAAATTTTGTCAGCAAAGTGCCTTGCAGCCTCTGTGGCTTTGCTAAAGCTGGGCAATCCACTGCTGTTTTGAGGACTGTACCACTGCTTGCTCATCTCAATGTTTCAGTCAGTTTTTGTGTGCAGGAGGAAGGGTTTCAGCCTCCTTTGGTGTTGGTTTGTTGGTTGTCCAAAGATTGTGCTTTAAAAAATGAGTTTGTCTAAGGGGCTGCAGTACAGGGGGAGTCACGAGCTGGCTGTCTTTGTTGCTCACAGCATGGGGTTTGCTTGTTCGAAGTGTGCGGCAAGGTGGGGGGTGCAACCTTACATTGTGAACGTGCCTTTGTCAAGCAGGTTTCAATGTGTATGTGGAACGTTTGGGTTTGCAACATGATGGCATTTATTCCTGACCGATATGCATAGCCTTAAGTATAGCCGCTGCTTTACTGAGTTGATTAACTGAGCAAGAAAAGGTAAAGCAGCATAGATCAGGTAAAGAAGTAGATTAGTCAGCATCTGAAAAGATCTGAAAAGAAGGCTTTTTTCAGTTATAGGTTTTAAACTTGCTAAAACGTCATTTTCAGTGCCGCTTGATAAGTCCATTGCTTTTGGAAGAGATTCCCTACCTAGGCTAGGTATCTCTACCGGCGTTCTTTGTCAGCCACTTCACTCACAACCATCTAGCAAGATGAAAACCATCACTCTGAGGATGCCAAGCATGGTTCTAAGAACAGCCGTCAGAAGTCGTCATGTTGTATAAATGTGCATGTCCTCAGTCGCTCCGTTTGTTGGTCTTCGCTCTCTGCTGTTAGTTTTGATGAATCTTTATGGATGAATGATTTTAAATTCATTATACCAAAGTAGCTATTCCTCAGTTTGATGTTTGCCATCGCATTCACGTTTCAGATTAGAAATAGAGGTAGAAAAGCAGTGGAAGGTATTGGATGCTTGTGTGTTTCTAAAATTTGCTCTGGAGCACAGGTGAGCGCCCCAGAGCAGTGCATCAGAGTGCCATTGTCGTTTTTATTTTTAACTGAGAGACTGAAACCAGAGACTAGAGTAAGCATTCCATGCACTTCTCTACAGATATTCGTTTCCTCTTAATTTTCACCTTCATGCTAATTCTATTCGTTTGATGTGAAATATTTTTGATATTATTATTATTATTTTGATATTATTATTGATATTGGACACTCCCAAAGTGAGAGAATTATTTTTTTTTGTGTCATGAATAGGTGCTGGCTTGATGAGACCCATGGCAGGGAGTTGCAAATTATGTGAAATTTAAAAAGCAAAGAAATACTGTAAATCTCATCCAGATTAAGACCAGGCAGCATTTTGTATAATTATTGTCTCTGTGGCATTGTGCATTATGAAGCGTGTAATTCGGGTGCCCCTGCCATCCCCATGTTTAGGAAGACGAGCTCTTTCTTTGAGCATAGCATGCAAAAGCAGAGTAATTGAAGTGAATGCTAATTGAATCTCAGCAAAATAGCAGGACTGGCTCCAGCAGCCCCTGGGCAGGATCAGCTGAGTCCTTCTGGTTTACCTGACTTGATCCCACACCCTCAGTGCTGGGTAGTGAACCTCTACACAAAGTCTTCCCTTCTTTGCCACCCTTGGTTTGGCTTGGGCGAACGGCCCAGCATGAACGCCTTTCTACAGCAATAACGTGCTGAAGGTTTGAAAACCTGTTTTGGGAAGGGCTGTAAGAAGTACACTGAGATTTGGTTTCATTCTGCATTTGGCTTAATTTATTTACTTCTGCACACAAGATGCAGTAGCAATGAGGGACAACAGGGGGTTACTTTGCACGTTAAAGCTTTTCCAGGGATTTTGCAGCATTACATTCTTACCTGCTCAGTAATGTTTCCTGATTCCTTAAACAGTAAGATTATACTGAGACATCCTTCCCTCTGTCAACCTTTGCTATTAATTACCAAAAACGAATACAAGTAAGAGGTGTGAGTGTGAGGAGGCCAAGAGCTGGGCTGTCCTCCTGTGCATGCCGCCCCTGCGTCCCACGGGTGGGAAGATAGACGCTTAATAGCCATGCTTTTTTATTTTTCTTTTTGTAGGTTAATTCAGTAAGAACAGGATTGGGGAAAAGGTGCATTGTTCCAGTGTCTTGTCCCATGTCAGCTGCGCTAACTCCTGGAGTTTCACCATCCATGCCAGTGCCTATGCCAGGTACTACCCCTTCTGGCACAGTAACACCCTATGCGATGCCTCTTTGTCAGTACGGAGGAGTTTTCCCTACGCCGCTTTATGGAGTGCAGTGGTCGGGGCCGGCAGCACGGCCAGGGCTGGTAGGAGGGCAGAGCATTGCTCATTTCTCGGCTCTCGGCAAAGCTTGCTTGCAGATGTACCCTGTGCCACTGCAGCAGCCCGCGGCCGACCCGCCCGGCCCACGTGTGAGACTGACATAGCTCAGTGGGCTCTGATAGGTGATGGTGATTGCGACCTCGTGTCCATCTGTAGATGCCATATATGTCAGAGAGGCTTGGGTCCGCAGCAGGCCTGCCAGCCTACACAGCCATACACCACATCCAGCAATCACTGTGATGGGTTTCGCAACAGGTCGTTTGTTTGTTACGGCAATATCTGCATATATGTCATTGCTGAAGACACTTTATTATGTTGTGTTCTGATGTTTTACACTTGCAAGCCTTGAAGTTGATGTACTTGAATCGATGACTAGAAATTGTACTAACCTGCAGGAGTACAGTGCCTTGATTATCAGCTTTTCAGTTCCAGCTGGAAAGAGATGTAAAAATATTTGAAAGGTGTATTTTATTTATGATTTGCTTGTGGGTAAAGTTCTTTTTCTTTGCAAAGATATCGAAGGTTTACAGTTGAAGCACGTCGTCAGTTTCATTCTGCTGTAAATGCTTTAATTTTAATTGATGTGTTGAATTTTCATTTCCGAGGCTTTACAAAAAAAAAAGTGAGGTGAAGTTTGTTTGAGATACTGATGGAAATTTATTGTCTTTGTACAAGGAGTAGTGTAATGCACATTTTAAAATAGGAGCATTTACAGAGTGATCCTAGTGAGCTGTATATAAGAACAGATAATAGCTTCGGGCAGTGCAATCCATTCCTTACAGCCTTTGGTAAAGCCGCTGCAGGTTGCAGCCTGCTGCTGCAGCGGACACACGAGTACTGCTTTCCTCCAGACCACAGTAGCCAATTGGATTACATTTTCTTTCCCTGCCGGGCTTTTATAATTTAGTTAAATTACAAATCTATGCGTGTTCCATAAGTGAGAAGCCTGATGGAAATCTGGGTTGCAGGAGCACGTCCGCAGGTCGCTGTCGGAGCCATGTAAGTACACACACGTGTGTGCTCTGCCTTCGGTTCCAAAACAGAGGCTAAGAACGTGTTTTGCCACTCAAGTGCTAACAGTGTTCACATTGAAATGGAATAAAAATGTGAAGCTATTATTTTTCTTTTTTCCTCTGTGAGCAATGAATGCTTCAGCTTTGGAATCTCACCACCTTTCATTTGAATCTTTTTTCCTTTTTTTTCTTTTTTTTTTTTTTAATCAAGTTTGCACCATAGGCGGCACGGACACCTCTCTCCTGTTTGCGGGTTGCTTTTTGCCTCTTTTACTGTGCTTAGAGTCTGCATCTGCACCTCTCAGTCTAAAGGCACAAGGTAACCACTGACACTGATTTGCTGATGGTAAGTTCCATGTCTATGGACGGCACTAAGGGCCATCCCTACACGCACAGGGAGCCAAACGAGTGGTCAAATCTGAAGGCCCGTTGCTCTGTATCTCTACTGCAATGGCATTCTATACTGTCTGCTGACAGGCAGAGATGTCTTGTGCTGCCAAGCTGTGAATTGTATAGTTCTATTGTACTTCGAGCATTATTCTGTCTAAATTATTTTGTTTGTACCCTTTGAATATATTATTCCATCAATTCAGTTAGAATTGAATTTTATAGACAATTATGCAGAGTCTTCTGCCTGGGCAAAATACTTACTGTAGTAAGAGATTTCTGTTCTCTGTAACATGTATCTTTAATTTGTTTGGGTTTTTTAGATTCATGTCTGTATGCTTCATGAGCAAACATGGAAAATATGTTCTCACACCAGTTTTCCTTCAGCTTGCACTGAATCTTACAGTTTGTCGCTATTGCCTGTTGTATAGTTCATCCCTTGTATACTGACAGAGTCAGCGGCACTAAAAGCCCCAAGAAATTGTATAGATTAAAAAGAAGAAAAAATAAACATTTTGTGCTTGAAAACTGTGTGAAAAACCCAGTGTTTTTCTGAAAACAGAAGCGTGTCCATTCCCCGCTCTCCCAGGTAACTCTGCGCCTGTTTTCCATCCTTCTGTGCGAAGGATTAGATGCCTCCACTGCTCCTCAATGCCTGCCCAGGGCTGCGTCCCATCTCTTGCAGTTGTAGACGTACAGTGGTGCTCCACAAGTGATGTAGTGCCACCCCACAGAACCTCGCTGCTGGTGCAGTGTTTCTGGTGCTCCGCTGCTGCAAAGCAGGCTGGGCTGGGACATTAAATGGGTTATTTTAAGAGATGGTATCTTTAGCATCCCATTTGTACTGCCAGCAATACTGCAGTTGGATAGGTGGTAAATGAGGCGTTTGGACCTTGCACATCCCACACTGCCAGTACCAGGGAAGCCCCATTAGCATGATCCTGGCATAATTTAAATGTGAGGGAGGGCATCGAAGAAACTTGGCCCCAATACAAGTTTGTGCTGCATGCACACTCTTGGCAGTCACTGATGTCGGTGTAGGCTGCAGTAGAAATGAGGAAGAGCTGAGCAGGGAGAGGTCTGGTACTTCTGCTTCTGTGCTTCTGCACATCTGACGTGCAGTTTTGCTGTGGGTGCTGCGTGTGTGTCAGGTGCCAGCCCTGTGCTGCTGGTCATCAGAGCCTTCCACCCAAGCATGGCCAAAGCTGTGGGAACACATGGGGCTGCCTGATGCCAGATTTGGTCCAGAGCTAACCGTGTTCACTTTCTCTTTTAAAATGAAACTTTCAGCTTTTTAGTGCCTGCTTTCCTAAGTGGGGCATTTTTACCTAGTGGTGAGGCCAGAGGTTGATGCTTTCATTTCAGCGTTCGTGAGTTGAATTTTGTGATAGCCATCTTGACTTCAGTTCTTTAGGCTGTGAACTTCCAGCTTTGTTTTGTTGTTCCTGATCATGCTGAAGGGAGCTTTGGGCCTTGATAATGATTAAGCACATGACTTGGGATGGAACAAATGGGGCAACTTCTTGAGAAAAATGTGAGCGAAGGTGCTTTACCTGCACCTTTGGAAAGAGAATGTCCTGCTCCAGGAAGCTGCTGGTCATTGGATGTCTTTCTTGTGTTTTAAGAAACAGTTTTTGTTTCTTAAAAACTGAACTGTATTTCTAGGAAGTCCACTTAAATAGGACCAGTGGGCAAGTACTTGACTGTTAGCTACGTGCCTGTGCTTTATACGAAGCCTTCAAAAAGCAAAAGGTGTTTGCACAGCAGGCATCGGCGCTGCTCAGGCAGCAGGGCTGGCTCCCAGTCATCTGTGCATTTTGCTGGATTTAAGCAACTTGTGCTGAGCCCTGTCATCCAGCCTTAGCCTGGAGGAGGAGGTACCGCAGGGCTGGTGCTGCAGCTCTGGTGGAGGGACAAGATATTGAGAGAGGACTTCCTGCTGCTGAGTCACACATCTGGTAATAAGGAAATGGAGCGCGACTGGTCTTGTGTCGGGAGTGCATCATTGGCAGGGCAGTAAGGGATGGGATCCTGCACCCTTCAAGGTTCGTTGTTCATCCCGGCACATGTGTTCAACAACTGATGTAAAAACTTGCCCTTGTGTAACTGTGGTCTTCATTCTGTAACTTAGAGTTAATATTACTCAGGTGTTACTTTACACCTACCTCTCTTGCATCACTGTCTGGCACGGCTTCTTTCATTTTTCTCTGAGATATTTGACGCTGATGGTTATCAAAAACAGGCTGTTGAACTGAACGGGCTGGTTGTCCGGCCAAGCGTGGCAGTCTGTGCGCTCCTGCAAACTGATTCCTCTTTGGAAAGAGGCAGTAGTGCTAAATGCCAGTATTTCTGAAATGAACTTCTTAAACAAGATGCGGGTTTTGCCATTTGATATTTGGGGAAGAAAATCACTAATACCTCTTTCAGTACCTTTTTCAGTAGCTGCTTTTTTTTCCCTTGAAGTGTTTTTGTGGTCCTAGTGTAGTGCTTTCAGTTCAGAGAACAGTGAGAATTTTCCCCATAAACTTAGTATTCAGAGTGTTCGTGTTGGTATTGTTCAATAGGCATGAGTTTGTTACGGGCACTGTCTGAATGGTAAATACATCCTTCTTCATTCTTTGAAAGTCAGCCCTGGAGAGTTTTGAATAGAAGTCTCCATTCTGAAATTACTTGACTCAGCATTGCTTTCCTCATCCTGCCTGAAAAATGGCAAAGATTTCATGACTTTTGAGCAAGGTTGGCATCTCAGAAGTTAGATAATATGGCAAAAACCTGCTTAGTTTTCTGCATTGCTGCCGAGGACCCCCCCGCCTGAGTTTCAGTAATGTGGTTGACAGTGTTGGCTTGGAGATGCAGTAGTTTGTGACTGTTTAATTCCTTCGTGACATTTTTTGTGTTCTGGTTCCTCTCCTGCCCTTCTCAATCCCTAATTTGTGGTGATGTTTGTGGGAAACGATGGCTATGCTGCAGAGGTGTGTCTGCTGAGTCTCTGAGATCTCTGCAGAGGCCACAGAATCATAGAATATCACAAGTTGAGTCCCATTGTCACGAATGGGTGACTATCTTGCTATAGGATTGAATTTATAAAATGGCAAAAACATAATCACATGGAATCTCTTGACATGGTTATTTATTGAATCGAGTACGGGTTATTTTTTATCAGTTTTTTTCTTTTTGTGTGTGTGTGTGTGTTTATGGGGTCGACTTTTGCTTATGCAGCTGTACCAATGCAGATGTGAGCTGAGATTCAGCTGGGTATTTGTGCAGGCTGACTGCTGTGCTGATTGCCATGTTTCTCTTGAATGAACCTGGTAAATACAATTATCTTCCTGTCCATATTGCTGAAACTAACTGTTGAGCACATGCAGACTGTGTTGTGGCTGACGAGCTGGTGAGTTTGCCTGAGCAGGACTTGCTTTTTCTAAGGTCTGTTTTCCTGTGTGTGCAGCAGGAAGGCATTGTGCCGCCCAGGCTCCATGTTCTGTTATTAATGCAGATAAGCTGCAGAAATGCAGCATAATAAAACGGATTTTAGGAGCTGTCAGGTTACAAGTTCTGCATTGTGAAAGAATTTCTTGCTCAAAGGAACTTGGATGTACTGTGGTGCTGACGTTAGCTGTGTCAGTAATAGAGTACCTGTAACTGATTCATCTGGAAGGCTCATTCCAGGAGGCAGCAACTTCTTGTTGCAAAGTGTGCAGTCCCCTCTGTTAAACTTTTTTTTCTTCCAAAGTGATAGCCTGCTATCAGGATTGCTGTTACATGTGCTTGGATCTATATTTGATTGTAAAACTCCCCTGAAGTAACTCCCCCACGAGAAGTCTAGAGGGTGCATAATTCAAGCCTTCACTTTTATATACACAAACTTATTAAACTTCAGATTTTTCTTGCTAAGTGTGGAGAAGCCATGTACAAAATAAGGCCTGGTCTGATTAGGGATGTGCTGTAATGGTGGAATTCTTATGACAAGTCTGTAGAGGTTTTTTTTGAAGTCTGTGGAGGAAGGAACACTCAGTTTACACTTCAGTGTAGTGCCCCGAATGGATACGCAGCAAACATTCAGCACATAGTTGTAGTTGCCCATTGGCAACCTTCCTATAAGGCAGCAGGAAAAGGTAGAACTTTCTTTTCCCTAGGAAGTCCTCTAAAAAATATTTACTCCTGTGTTGTAGTTTGGTGGGGATTTTGGAGTTACTTTGTAAATAAGTTAGAAACTTCTTCGGCATTCAGTTTTTGTTTATCAAATCAGATATAGCACACCTAACACACCTTTCTTTGTGTTTGTTTCCTTCCCTTTGGTCAGCAGCTACAAGATATACGGCGCAATTTTTCCCATAGTTTTCTCCAACACAGAAAATGTTGTGTGTAACTGAATTCAGTGATGTCTTCAGTGCTGTAGAGAGGGTAGTTCAGTTTTTGGCCAAGAGCTCAGGCTGCCTTCAGAATAAGAAGCTAAGAAGTTGTCCACTGGGACATGGGCTGAGTATCTGTGAGAGTTTCTATCAAGAGCCAGGAACCTGGAGAGCTTGCTCTCCTTTTGGCTTGATGGCTGACCTGCTGTGTAGGTTAGGGTATGTCCCATTGCTATCTTAAGGTTTTTTCCCTGTTACCTGGAGATGATTAATTTTGGCTCATTTCATTTTTCCCGGATGAACTTCAGTGCCCAATGCTAGCTGTTATTAGTGGGCAAATGCTGAGAACTGTGGTGGTTTCAGGTGAATTTGCAGAACCGATGTTGAGCTGAAACTTGTGGAAGGGTGACAAGCCTTACTTTCTTTAAAGCAATTCTTTCTATGAACAGACAGAGCAAGAAAAACAGGAGGGAGAAAACTGGGCTGCAGTTAATGAGAGCAAAGCCCAAAAACAGGGAATCCCCCAGGATCTATGCCAAACGCAGACTGTTTGCATAGCATGCTTTTCCCCCATGTTCCATTTATTCCCTTCTGCCCTGAAGTACTCACTGCATTTTTTTCTGGAAGAATCTAGCAAGCTTTATGCTGTATAAAATGTATGTGCTTGCAGACCCAATAACCAGTGTGCATGTTGCTGGGATGTAGAGTGAAGGACATTGGTGATGTCACGGTGCAGTGGGTGCACACCAGCAGGACGTGTGCTGGCCCTGAGCTGCTGCTCCCACCTGGTGCTCAGTACATTCCCTTCCAATTCCATTGTGAGCCCCGGACTCTGCGTAGCCTCCTGCCCCCATAGGGTTGCCTTGCTCTGAAGGAATGGGTGAGGTGCTCTGGTTCTGCTGCAGCAGGCTCTGACAAAGGGCTTTAGGAATATTTATGCTGCCACGTTCTCGGTATGACACACGTGATGCTCTCTGAGGATTTCGGGTTCTGTTCTCGTGCAGTGCCTGAACTGGCTCTCGTGGGAGCGCCTTCGGCACGCTGCGGTCTGTGATCTCACGTGGCCATTTTGTCTTTTAGATTCTGAAAATGCGATCGCCAGCGACTGACACGTGGCCCCCGCAGCTACGGTGCCAAGCGCCAGGTCCTGCTGCAGCTAAAGAGGAGGAAGAGGAAGATGGGAAATGATTTGTCGTGTGTGAGAAATTCTGTGCCGTTCTGGTCCATTCTACACAATTTTGTAACTTCTTTCTAATCGTTTTCTTTTTTTATTTATAGTTGGAAATACAAAAATGTTATGCAAAAAAATAATAATAATAATAAAGGAAAATTATTTTGGGGGAAAAGGACTTTGTTCCAAATCGTTCCCTTCTGTTGTGAGCCAGGTTCCTGTGAGCAGCTTCTGGAGGAGAGGGAGGAGGAGGAGGAGGAGGCATTCTTTCAAATGCTTTTTGTTTCATGCAGTTAATTGTAATTTAAGCGATTATCCAAAAAATAAGTTAGGCACATATTCAGGTTCCACAAAAAAAAAAAAAAAAAAAGATAAGTTCCAAGTCCATTTGAATTTCTCGCAGTCAGAGCTGTTCTTTTGTAAAGAGAATGCTTAAAATCTGGTTAAATCAAGTAAAGAAACCTACAGAGACTTCACTGGAGAGTAACTTTGTACTTGTCGTTTCCTTTTTTTTAGCTCTTTCTTTTTCTTTGAGACTGGCCGCATTTTCTTGCCAGAGTTAAATACAGTTCTCAAGTCACTTCTAATTTTAAATGTAAGCCTGAAATCCTTCTGCAGACGAGTCAGTAATTGGAGCAATTTTTAAAAGACTTTCAAGTGCCTTCAACAAGCTAAAATTATGGTGGTGGGAGATTTCTTTTCCTTGATTCACTCACAGTAGGCTTCAGCTGTCTGCTGGGCTGGGGCGATGTACAGAGCCGTTTGTAGCAATAATCTCATGAGTAATCATTTATTACAAAGGACTACTCAATTTTTTTTTTTTTTTTGTAGAGCAGTGGCTTTTAGTGCAGTCCCCGAGGAGCAGGAGTGCTGCTTTTGCTGTTGCATTCTGGCCCCAAACTCTTCCAACCCACTGCCGTGCACTCAGAGTTCAGTGGCTTCCCCTCAGCAGGGTCAGACCCCATGTTCTGTTCACTCTGCTTCTGGTACTGGAGAAATATGAATTTCTAGTTGCCCACGAGCCTTTCCGTATCATCCCTTCTCGCATCCGGAGCCTGGCATATTGTTTTGTTGTTATCTGCCATGTTTGTCTCTTCCAGCTCTCAGTTCTAAATAATAAATCTTATTTTGATGCCGCTGGTCACTATTTCCTTACCACTGCAGCTCTGGGCTGCCCGTGAGCCGGGTCTGGGTGTGCTGCTGTCACAGCTGAGCTCAGGAACCATGAAGCAAGGTGCTGTTAAATGCCTGGGAAATCTAAAATTGAAGCCCAGTGGAGAAACAGATGTCTGTGCTAACGTCATGTTTCTCTGTGTCGCCTCCTGTCCTGCCTGTGTCTAAGGAAATGGAAATAACCTCCTGGCTGAGTGCAGAGCTAGGCAGGTGCTGAGGGCTGTTGGTTAAGTATTGCTTGCTCTTGGCTTTCCTGACACAGGAGGGTTCCGTTCCCTTTGAAGCAGGGGATGCACAGGGGCCTGCTGCACACCGCTCCTTCCCTTCATATTCCTGATCCCTCCAGTCTGCATGGAGTGCTCCTCATCCCATGGCTCTGTGTGGGGATGGCAGTGCCACAGCCTGGTGTACTGCTTTGGGGTGAGCACTGTGCCATTGAGCACTGTGCCACTGAGCTCAGCAACACCGTGCTCTGCCACCACCTGGCATTTTGCTCCCGAGCAGCCCTGAAGGCTCCTTACTGCAAAGCAGGTGCTCACCGCCTCCCAGGGCTTCCCCCTGCCTTTCTGATGCCTGGACCCACTGCTGCTTCTGCAAACCCTTGAGCTCCTTTATGGCCACAACTTCAAGAAGCTGAGAGCCCCCCATCTCCAGATAAGTATTTTAAAAACGATCCGTGGGTGTTCAGATTAAATATGGGGGTTAGTGTCAGAACTGAAAGGTGTAGCATGTAGGATGTTTGTTGCCCCCTTCTGCAAAGGATACTCACCTTTAATTCATTGCTTCTGCTCAGTTCCTGGCTGCAGCCCATGTACTTACTGCTCGTGCTGAGGTCTGAACTCAGCCTGAAGTGCACAGGGCTGCTTGCACTGCTCAGGGTGGGCTCAGGTGCTGCTCCATCCCTACTGCCTCCAGCCCCTGTTCCTCACAGAGCAATAACAAGTGTGCCCCTGTCAGCTCAGTGCAAAGCTAGTGTTACAGTTTAGAGTTAAATCTGAATTCCATTATGCTGACTGTGCTGAAGTGATAAGCCTCAACTGATGACTTTGAGGTGGTAAGGGAAGGGATCACTGCGAGGTGCAGCACTGTGTGTTAGCAGTGGAGCTCAGAAGAAGGCAGCCTCAGAGCCAGCACCAGCAGCTCCATGACGTGAGCAAGGACTGAGACAGCACAGCTCACTCCTAGCAGGGCTGGGACCCCCACATGGGCAGCCTCACATGTGGTGTGAGCAGGAGGCTGTGCCTTTGCTGCAGTGGGGCCTTGAGGCTTGGTCATTGCCGTGTGTCCTGAGTATCTGCAATGTTACTTTGGAGCTTGCAGTGCTCCTGGTGCTTCATAGGGGCTAGGCCCAACTTTGTGGGCAGCTCCAGGGCTCCATGCTGGCATTGTTACATGCCAGCAAGCCGCTGCCTGATGCTGACCCTTGGGAAGTGTTCTTCCATGCCACCTGCCATTCCCTCCAGCTCATACAGGCCTGTGCTGCCTCCTGGGAAAACAACTGTAAGAACAGAGAAACAAATCCTTCCATTTGGCACTGGGTGCTATGAAAGCAATCCAGCACATCTGCTGTAGGCATAGCCATGCCCAGTATAATGGGACTCCTTGGTGTTTGCCAGTTATCCTGAAATTCCTCTGAATGTAAAACAAGGGTTTAAGAATATATAAACAACTTCTTGCAATCTTGCTACTAATAGTGTAGCTGTGAGGTTTGGGTTGTACAAGAGTTAATGCAAAAACCACCTTCTGGTTAGCTAAGTTGTAGGCAAACTCCCAGAGGTTGCTCTTCCTGCTGCTTCTGTTCCCGTGACCTGCTGAAGTCTCGGAATAATTTGCAGTGAAGAATTTCTGGGTTATTGTATGGGCATCTGGATATGCTTAGTCTGTCCCTGGGAATGTCCTCAGAGATGTTAATCAATATGAGGTTAATCACCACCAGGAGAAGTGGCTGGTGATGTCAGCTGTTCAGGCTTTGGGAAGGCTCTCAGTGAAGACGAGCAGAAATGGCAGCTGGGCTGCTGCACAGCTTCCTTGTAAACACAGGGAGTGTGGAGACTGCTGAGCTGAGGTGAAATGATGGCTGTAAGCCGAAGTAGCCTGGCTTTGGTGTTGATTGGCTGAAGAGCCGAGGCTTCCCAAAACCTAATGGAGCAGGTATGCAGGAGAATCACACTTCTGCACCCTAGGAAAGGTATGCAGAAGAACAATGGGATTTATGTCAAATTCCTCTGAGATCCTCTCATAAGGTACAGAGTAAGTACCAAAGTGTTGTTTGGCTGCGGTTCATGGGATAGAGCTGCATTGGCAGCAGCTCATCTTCTCTTGGGCATCTTGGGTAAAGCATGGCAAGGTGTAGGTTGGTGCAAGGCCTCCGAAGACTGGCAGCTGTGGGCCTGGGCCTCCTGTTGCTACCTTGCCTGGCCCAGAGCAGGGAACGGTCAGGGCCTGTGTGGCCCTAGGGATCCCACGTGCAGCTGACAGTGCCTGTACCTCCCACCCCCCCTCCAAGGCCAGTGTGACCCATGGGACACTGGTGTTGCCAGAGCTTGGGCAGTGCTCCAAGGCAGGAGAGCCCAGAGAAACACACAGTGCTGGTAGGCAAGAGTGCTTAGCAACAGGAGCTGTGGAAGATGCTGCGTTTCTCCCCGATACCCTTGCTGCTGTCAGAGCAGGGAGTGCAAACAGTGTGTCAGCATGACTGTGCACCTAGGAAACACAGTTTAATTTGAACAAAAATATATATATGTATATAGTGGTAATAGGGGGAAGTAATTGCAAATGTTAAAAATGCAGCTTAACTTCCTGCAACAGTGATTTTTGAAGCAGAAAAGTAATTTAACTGCTACTGTCTTAGGGAAAAAATGTTGAACAGTTTTCAAATCCTCTCTGGAATTAAACAGTTTCAGTGAGATTTGAGAGCATGTGTAAATGGTTTATTTTCTGTCCTCAGTTTCTTGGCACTTCAGCACTTGGAGCAGGAGAATCTCTGGAAAGAAAGGGAGGAATAAATTTGGCAAGATGCTGATTTGATGCTGGGGACACATGGAGATATTTGCGGCTGTGAGATGTTTAACTAGGATTCCAAGGGCTGTTAGCATAGTCACGGAAATTGGGAGTCAGTTAAAAACATCAAACATAGCAAAATAATTCTTAAATATTTGCTGTTGCATGTGAGAGCTTGGGCTGCCGGGGCTATTGGCTGCGGGTGCAGCTCCTGGCAGCAGCTGACGTGCGGAGTGCTTGGGATGTAGTGTATGAGGAGACTTCACAGACTTAAATGTGACACTTGGAGGAGTTATTGTCCAGCTTAACCTGGCTTTGCTGACCTTTTTAATTGGAGATCTGTGTTAGTTTAAAAAAAACCAAACCTGTAAATAAGAGTGGTAAAAGCTCAGCAGTGCTGCACTCACCAATTGGTGGCAGAGTGAACCTTTGTTTTCATGTAGCTGGCGGTGCTGTCTCGTACTGGGGGAGTGAGGAGGGGAGAAGGAGTCAGCAGGAGGAGAGCATCCCTCTTCTGATGAACCAACAGTGTTGGCAGGACAGATCTTTGGCTCTGCTCATGCTGGTGCAAAGTCAGTCAATGATTGCACTGCAATGGGAATCTAGGCATATATTTCCAGGTATTTTTGCTGATGAACGTTCATCACTAATGATATGAAAGGAAGATGGCAATTAGCACTGTGATGTGAAAAATGTTTCTGTTTGCTCACCAGTGTTTGCAAATGAAGGGACACAAGTCTGGTAGAGCCAACTACTCAGAAGCCTTTCTTTCTGCTTCTGCCTGCCATTATTCTTCACTGTTTTCTAACATCAATTACTATAAAACTAGGCAAGTAGAATTGTTTGAAGATTGTCTCTCTGGATGGTCCTTCAGTGGAAAATGTGGTTGCTAAAAAAATCAAAACTGAATACTCCCTTTCAATTTGAGTTGTGGCTGTTTCCAGAAGTCCCATCTCCAGCCCAGAGGTATCAATGCTGCGAGCGTGCTGGCAGTACAAGGACGGTGAGAGAGGTACAAGCACAGGAGGAGCTCCACCACCTGCCCAAAGGATTTTGGAGCACTCAGAAGCCGTGGGTGCTGTGTGGGGGTGTCATAGGTTCCCCTGAGCAGGACAAGCGTGACCTCGGTGCTGCTGCAGCCACATCCCTGCAGTCCCACAGTGTGTTATAATGTACAGAGCAGGAGCAGGCTTTCCATGGGGCAGTGCTCCATAGCTACTCAGCAAGCTGCAGGACTGCTCAGTTACCTCCCCTGACCCACGCACCTCGCCCACATTTGCAGGCTCATAGAGCTCTTTCTGAAGGGAAGACAGATCGGCTGCATGTCTCGTGCGGTGCTGTGTATTTCCAGAGGCTGTGCAGAGCTCAGCTTTCCCTGGGGGTGCACAGAGCAGGCAGCAGCTTTCTCTTGCCTGGCTGCTCCTCTGGGCATTTAGCCCTCAGCTCCCCCATGGGCTGAGGCCCCCAGGCAGCCAGCATCCACATCCCAGCTTCATGCTTGCAGACAGGGAAGTCTTCCTGCCACTGGGCTCTGCTCCTGACCTCCCTCGGCTATTTTTGGGTGATGCTTCCTATTGTTTCAGCCCTCCAAATAAAGCTCAGCACACCTGGTTGTAATGCCGACACCATTTGCTGCAGGGGCAGCAGCCTCAGCACAGTTCTGCCTGCCTTCTGTGGTCTGGGAAGGCCGTGCAGGCTGTGAAAGCCGGTTTGGTTTGACTGCTGCTGTGCTGGTGCAGTGGCATCATCACCTCTTTCCAAGTTTGCTCTGTAAGGACTGGATGAGTCCCCTAAAATAAGTGGACCAGCAGGAGTGATGGAGACTCTGTGAAAGAGCATAATAACACTGTACCCAGTGATCCCAAGGATATGGAGTTTTAAAAGCCCCTCTGCCCCCTGTCTTGAGCCAATCTGTGAGCAGCTCCCCAAGCCTCTACCCTTGCCTTGCGCCCTGCTGCCCTGGTGCTGGGCAGATGCTCTTTGAGTGCTGCTCTCCTTCCTCTTTCTTCCATCCTCTCCCAGAGCAGGAGCACATGCACTGCTGGGGCCATACAGGGGCTGTGTGTGCCTGCTGCCCAAGGAGTGGGCTCTGGTACCAGCATAGGGCTGCTTGGTGGGGCCACAAGAGGAGAAAGCAGCAAGGCACATTGTGGTGGTGGAAACCTGTACCATGTTTCATCCCTTCCTCTGGTTTCAAACTTATTTCCTATTTCTTATGAGAGCGTAGACTGATGGAGAAGGGAGGGGAGGGCAAGGAATGTGTGATTTTTTTTTCTCCACTTTTCTTTATAAATGGCATATTATATATATAATACATATATATATTATATAATATGTTTATATTATCTATGTTTATTTTCTCTATAAAAGGTGTGCAGTGTGCGTGCTGGAGCACTGGGCACTCTGAGAGCAGTGTCCCATAGGGCATGGGATGGAGCAAAATGCTAGCAGCCACCAGCCATGGGCTGAAGTGCAGCAGCTCACTGAGCAGCACACCGTGAGTGAACCTCTGGAGCAGCAGCAGCACCTGGCCTGCTAGTGATGAGCTGGTGCTGCCCTGAGGTCCCTGGGGCAGGAGTGATGCACACCCCAGGCCTTGCACGCCCATCTGCTGGCCCTGCTGGTACTGTGGCTGCATTTCCCTGCTACTAGCAGGAGCAGAGCTCTGCTCCGGTGCATTTTCAGTTCTGTTTTTCTTTTAAGGAGGTAGCAACAGCTGCAGAACGTCGTCGTTACCCAGCAGTGAAGGTGACGATCCAAATGAACCGCCGTAGATGCTTCGAGGGGCCCGAGACCCATTCCCAGAACTTTATTTTCATACAGCCCTAAGGAGCAAGCGTTGAAGTACAATTCCTGCAGGCCGTGCTTTCCATGCGTGCACCACTTCTGATTGGCCCGAGTTCCCTTCCTGCAGCAGCAGCCTCGTCTCAGCTCTTTGTCATGGTGATTCAGTAATGCTTCACCGTTGTCATGGTTGCGGGGCTACTACTGAAGCCAAAGCAATTGCACAGCCCTTTTATTCATAGTTTCAGTGTATAAACTAATTAAGTAAACTGAAAGCAACAGCCTCTTCTCCGAGCCTTGTTTTTGTAATACCCAGCATCAGATGGGCTCTATTTTTGTAGTCCTTCCAAATATCAAAAACCTGACTTATGCTTCATCTCCTTGGATGAATTTAGCGTCTGAAAGTGGGCAGAGTTCACTGATCATTTAATCACCCAGAAGCGTTCTCTCAAAGCTGCGAGGGTCTCTGAAAACCTCTTTTGAGCAGCGAGGCCGGAGCTGGGAGCCAGTGTGTTTCAACCCAGTCGCATTCCTTATCGCTGCTCTGCTCGTGGCTGAAACCCAATAAAAATGTTTGGTTTCTGAGTTCATGCTTTGCTGTGTACAACTACTGGCAGGACGATTTGGGGGAACTCTGCCCACAGGCACCCAGGGGTGGTGGGGGCAGCTGTGAGCAAAACGCCCTCTGTGGCTGCAAAAATGGTCTCCTGCAATCCTATTTTTGTTAAAAACCGGGTATAAGCACAGAGTGTGTTTGCAATCCCTGAGAACAACCCAGTAGTTTCTGCGTGAGACGGCAACGGTTGCCCTGGCATTTGCCTTTGTCAGGGAATGAGTTGGAAGATTTAGTGTCCCGGATTGGTGCCCTGTTTGCTGATCAGCTGCTGCTCTGCCCTTGGCAGTCATCCTTGTGTGCTATGAGCAAGGGGGAATTTAAGGATAAATTGAAACAGAACAGAAACCTATTTCCTGCTAAAATTAGCTGTTTCTGCGTTCGCTGGGTATCTCTCCACGATGATGCACTTGCTCTGGCATCTCATCCCTGGAGAACAGTGCTGTTGTGGGGTCACCCTTCTTTCCCTCAGCCCTCTTCCTCCTCAGCACACAGTGGGAATTGTTTCCTGTCCTGCAGTTACACTGTGCTGGGGAAGCTGTGCTGAGCAGCTCATCCCAGTGCACAGGGGAGCATGGGACTGGAGCTAGTGGGTGCTGGGGCTCTGCTGCCTTGTGCAGGTACTGGGAAACCATGGGGACCAGGACTATACCAGCATGTGCCATCTGGACCTGCAATGCTGTGGGCTGCACTAAAATCTGCCCCTCTGTACCCCAGTCCCTAGGAGGACACTGCTGAGGCTGGCTGCTTGAATTCAAAGCAAAACCATGAATAAATAAAACCCATCTCTTTGCCTCTCGCTACCTCTGGATGAGGCCAGACCTTAAATGAGATTTCCACAATGGGAAATATGGGAGCATTCCAGTGAGTGCCATCCCTACCCTGGACATGGAGCACTGGGAGCCATAGTGACAGCAGCACTGGTACAGCTGGGAATGCAGGTTCACACAGACCAACTGGGAGTCTGCATTACTGGCACAATTGTATTATTGTCCGCTTCTTTAGATGCTTATTTTTTTAATTCAGTAAAGTGGTGTTGCAGTGCCTTGTTGCTGCAGCTTGTCATGTCCGAATGTGCAGCCTCATCCTGCAATGCCTGCTTTTCCTTTTCCTATAGGCCAGCAGTGAAGCAATGACAATGGCCACCTCACACACTGAGGTGCTGTCTGATGGGCGATGCTCCACAGATGCAGTCAGTCTGTAACCTCTGAGCTCCTGCCTGACGTCTGTGTGCTGGGAGCAATTACAACGTGAAATATTTCATCTTAAGGCAGAGAATTTTTTCAATGCTGCGCTTTAAGTAAGTTAATTATCAAAGTAAGGCAGCCCAATGAGGTGTAACTTCATCTCTGCAAAGTCAGTTTCTCAGTGAAGTTCAGCACTGAGAATTCTGAATTTACTAAATCCCCTGTATTCAAATGTGCTGCTATAAATACCTCAGAGTGAAGACTCTTTTTCCTTTCTGTGAATGATGGCTAGAAACACTCTCGTCACTACTATTTTCAGCATGGTGATCTAAAAAGCAGCTCTGTTGCAGGGAGCTTACCTTGAACAGATGTGAAGAGTTTCTGAAGAATTTTTTGCTGCCCCTTCATGGAGCTTAATATTTGGTTTTCCTAAGTTGGAGTGCTGCTTCTTTCTTTTGGAGGAGCCTGTTTGCACTGATGTTTGCCATGTTTGCAAGACCAGTAACACTATAGGCTTTAACTATAAAAATGAGGTTGTTAGCTTTTCAGGAATATCTTCACCTTGCCGTTTGCTACCCATGTGAAGCACTAGGTCCAGGCACTTCTGAATCCAACCCGTGGGATTGTATTGCAGAACAAAAAAGCAGCAAAAATGGAAGAGCATCGCTCTGTAATGGACCGGTAGGTATTTCATAGAAATGTTTCCTCCAGATGGTGCAGCTCAGCACAAGGGAAGGTTTTGCCTGGGAAAAGTGCCCACCAAGGTGGTGTGGATGGGGAAAGACAGTACCATACTGCCTTGTGGAGCACGCTGTGCTCTGTGAGGGAGCCTCTCCTCATGGCAACAATGCCATATGTCAGTGAGGGGTGGGTGCTGGGAGAGAGGGAACCGAGGGAAGGGAAGGAAAAGGTGACAAGGAGTGTGTGGCCTGCGGGGAAGATGCACCTGGTGACACAATGTAGCCTTCACCAAAGGAAATTCTCCCAAAGGTTCAGCTCTTTGATAGACACCTTCAGGATAACTTTTTTTTTTCCTTTTTTTTTTTTCTTTTCCTCCAAGTATTTGTTAACAAAGAAGGAGGCGCCAATTGGGGAAGATAATAATTCTCTTCTGCCAAGGGGCTGTTCACACAGCATGCATCTGACTCTCAGCTGAGGCTGGGCCAACCTCAGCAGCCGGGTGCTGTCAGCAGGCATGCACCATGCCTCGGGGCTGCTCTCAACCACACTTCGGGATCAGTTGGGACCAGTTCTATGTTTTTCGGAGGCTGCCACCTCATCTCCTCAGTGGAGGTGGAATGCTTGGCGGGAACAGTGTGGTGCCACCAGGCCTCACCCAGGTGTGAGGGGCCGGGCGCCATGTTGATTCACGCAGTGACAGGGACACTGAGGAGATCTCACTGCCAGCAAAATGGGATCAATTTCTGCATGTGACTGGGAATGCTGTTTTTGCAAAGCAGGGGCCTGTTTGAAGCTAATCTTCAAGATGAAGGAACACACTTATGATTCTGCACAAGGATTCTGTTGCTGATAAACATCAGTACATCTTTTTTAGCACAGCAAATTAAGCATGAGACTGTAACTATTTATAAATACCCTAAGGGGTGAATATCAAGCAGGAAGAATGGCAGGAGTTAAAGGTTAATGTTAGCCTGTGATCATGTGGGTATAAATTAGTCATGAATAAGTGCAGACTGAAGATGAGAGGACTGTTCACAGTAACGTGAGGAGCGAAAGTCTGCAACTGGGGAAGACCTGAGTAATAGATAGATATCCCTGCAGGCAGAAAATTACTAATACTTTGAGCATCCTTGGGAATTTGTAGTGCTGACCACTGCTTCCCCATCTGGCTGTGTCCAGGTCTGGGGCACCCAGCACAAGAAAGATGTGGAGCTGTGGGGTAGGCAAGTCCAGAGGAGTGCCGCTAAGAAGCTCACAAGACTGGAACACTTCTACTATGAAGAAAGGTTGAGGGAGTTGGGCTTGTTTTGCTTGGAGGAGGCTTGTTGTAGCCTTCCAGTACTTAAAGAAGGCTGTAAAATAGATGGAGACCAACTTTTTACCAAAGCAGATAGTGGTAGAACAAAGGGGAATTGTTTTAAACTAAATGACAGGAGATTTGTTTTAGACGTTAGGAAGAAATTCTTTCCCCAGATGGTGAGGCACTGGCACAGGTTGACCAGAGAAGTTGTGGATGCCCCATTGCTGAAGGCATTCAAGACCAGGCTGGATGGATCATCAGGAAATCTGATCTAGTGGGAGATGTCCCAGCCCACAGCAGAGAGGTTGGAAATTAATGAACATTAAAGGCACCCTTCCAACACAAGCCATAAGACACCATAAGAACACTACAAATACAGGTATGGATATATAATTACTCTATTTAGGCACAACTTGGAAAATTTTCAGTTATTATTAGAATTGCATGCTTTATTGAATGTCAGAATGCTGCTGGTTAATATTTGTGTGGGATGGAAAGCTTGTGTGGGTATGGGTTTTGGATGACACAGTTTTTGGGTGCTCAATCTGAAGGTCAGTTTAAGATGTACCTTCAAAGTGTACTCAGCTGAGTATCTCCTATTTCATGGACATGAATCCATTACTCATATAATGTAAGTAAAACTACAGTTTACAGTCCAGGCAGAAGATGAATGATATGAAATCTCTGAAAGAACTGAAAGAACCTAAAGCAATATGTCAAGCTGTTTAGTTACATCTTCATATTGCAAATTGGTGTCTCCTAGGTTGGGAAAAAAAAACCAAACAACTAAATCTTTCTATTTGAAAGACTTTTCATATTGGCTGAGAAAACAGTAAACTGAAAGGCAACTGCATCCTGTGGATTTGTAACAAACTGCACACTTCCACCTCTGTTGGAAATCCCTTTATGAAATATTATTTTATTCCTACCATATTGACTGTAACAGTTTCACTGCTTGATTTTCCAAAAACTCAACCTGTTGTTTACATTTTAACACCAGAAATGTTCTTTGATGTTTGATATTTCTATGAAAATGACACTCCTCATTCATTTGGTAGATTCTGATTGAGCTGCTTGCCTCCAATTCGGCCCTTTTTCTGTTATAATTTTGAACAGTAAAAATAATCATTTGGTATCATTTTTTTGTTTGTTTCCCAGCAAATGAACTATTTCCTGTTTTCTTTTGTGACTCTCTATTCTACAGTCTCTACTTCAATAGCAACTGACAAAACTGACAACAGGGACGTTGTTCCCCACTTCTGTTTCCTCCAACTGAGGCTGCAATGGAAGAAGGCAAAGAGGTAAGTTTGCAGCATGGAAGGCAAGGACCTGGAAGGTGGAAGCTGCCTCGAGCATCCCTGGGAGCAAAAAGGTGGTGTCCTCTCCTGTGTCAGGTGCTGCACAAAAGGAAGAACAAATGACATGACTGTAACTAAGACCCTCCTTCTAGAGGAGGAAGCTGACAATAAGGCAAGAAGGTGGGGAGCAAGCAGGAGGTTAGGTGTTGCACTGTCTCAGAAAAAGGGCTAGAAAAGGATGAGGGTGAAGGCAATGCCTGAACCAGTTGTTTAAGGGTAAAACAGCCTGCCACAAAAGTAGAGAAGCAGCAGCATTAGAAAAGGCAGCTGCAGCTTGTGTTGTGTAAGGAAATGCAGAGGGACAGGGCCTTTTCAAATACAGTAAATCAAGAGTGAGTTGTTCAGTCACTTGCCATCTGCAATGTACTCCAAAAATTTCCTTGGATAATAGTTTTCCAATAGTTTTCCAACCTTCCAAATGTTTTGAAAAGCTAATAATATTTTTAAGGCTAACCAACCAAGCAGTGAACAGTATCAGACTGCTCGAAGATAAGCACATGATAACTGTAAATGACAAAGCAAAAGGGAATAGCATGAGAACAGATCATAATTATGATAACAATTAGTGATGTCTGATTATCACATGTGATGTCTTGGCACAATGCAAAGCAGTTTTTCTATTTATTCTTTAAATCCTTCTATTTCCTGTTGTGGTTCTTTTTTCTGTTTTTTGTTGTTTTTTTTTTCTCATGTCATCTAAAATTCCTTCATCCGCTTTGTGCCAGGGATGATCCTTGCTGACTGAGGTACTCTTCATTCCATAGGTTTGCTCCCAGAAAAACCCACTCCTTCTCCCTCAGTGCATAAAATAATTTGACTGATGTTTTTCTGAAGTTAAAAGTTAATTTTTTAACATACACAGACCACATCACAGCAGTACTACAAGTAATCAAAAGAAATCAGCAGCTACTCAGCAACTCAAAGGATGCTCTTGAATGGTACTCCACAAATGGGGATATAGACCTGATACAACAGCAGTGTCCATGCCATGAAATAGCTAGGGTGTTTCCTGGAAAATCCTTCCTAGAAAATCCTTCTAAACAATGTTTGAGCCATCAGAAAGGTACAGCTAATGCTAAAGATTATGATTTGTTCTCAAGTTCTTAGATTTGCATGTTGCTGTAGCAAAGCCTAATATTTTGAATTCCTAAAAACGCAAAGCTTTTTCCAGCAGAAAATGCATAATGCATGAAGTCTAAGAATGATAATTAGTGCTCCTCAGATTTACACACCATGCAAAGATCTTTCAGTAGATCTCTGTGATATGCTTGATCTAGGTGCTATATCATGGAGACAAGGCCAGGCATCACTGGTATCAATGGGATTACAAATCAAGAGTGTTTGTGTTTAGATCATCAAAGAAGAGGTTACAAAGGTGGTCTGCAAAATTAAGAGAGAGGCAAATACATTTACCAGTATTAGAACAGGAAGTGCAGAGAGCTAAAGAATACCTTTCTGACTTATCACAGAATCATAGAATCACAAGGTTGGAAACGACCTATAAGATCATCTAGTCCAACTGCCTTCTCACTACCACTGCTACCACAAGCACTAAACTCGCAGCTCCTCATCCAGATGCCTCTTGAACACTGCCAGGGACGGTGACTCCATGACCTCTCTGGGCAGCCATTCCAGTGCCTGACCACAACTTTGCAAAGCTGAATCTAAGTGAATTGCCACCTGACTCACGAAATAAATCAAAATATCCCCATCCCCTTTTGATCAAATGCTTCATCCAAATGATATGATGATACTAGTGGAAATTATTTCCTATGTTCACTGGTATACCTCAGAACGAGCTCCAGTTATCCATCCCCAGTGAGACTAGCGTTAGCAGTGTGCTGCCATCAACACCCTGAGTAGGTGCAGAGCAGAAAGCATGGAATTCCCAGGAGAAGAACTGGCAGGGAAAGAAAATCTCATTTTCAGCTTTCCATTTACAGCCTAAAACAGCCAATCTGCTGGGAGCAGTAGTTCTTAGCAAAAACAGTGATTATGAGGACTATGGTCTTATTTACTTTCTGCCAGCGTTACAGCACGCACCGTATACTCACAGGATATTTTTAGTCATGGATTCTGCCAGGCAGAAACACAGAGGAGTTAATCATGTGTAACAAATTAAACAGCCAAAAAAGCTAGCAGGATTGGGGTCTGCAGCAGCAGAATATCTTTCTTACCCTCTCTAGCCCAGCTTCCCAAATGCATATGGTCTGGGGGATTCTGGGCAGGATAAAGGCAAAGGTTAGTGTTTTGACCTGGGTCAAGCATTCTACAGAGGCTGGCTGAGACCTGTCTGCATTCAGATTGTTGTCAGAGTTAAAGCTCTTGTAGAGATAAATTGTTGAAGCTGACATATTAGCGGTATTGAGCTGTAGGGCTGAAGCAGACTCCTTCCTATCTGCTGTCCCTGTGAAAGGTAGCACTGCCTGCTCAGGAATTAGGAATTAAATATGGAATCAGGAAGTTAAGGAGTTAAGGAGATCTACTGTTGGCTGCACACCCTTCGTGCCACCAGCACAAGCAGGACGCTCAGAGCCACCTCTGTCTGGAGCAGGAAATACCTGTGCCAGCTGTGTGGCTAGGCCTTGGGAGAGGGATGCCCAAAGTGTGCTTTTCTTCTTCCTAGGGGGAAGTAAATCACTGCTCTCTTAATTACTGTGAAGGAACGAAGATGGGCTGGAGAAGATGCAGTTTATTCAGGTCTCCCCAACTCGCAGGCTGAAGGAAAGTACCAAGTTTATAACCAATTCTGAGTCTTCTCTGGAAGGGCAAATATTTTCCCCTCTAATGGGAAGATGCAAAGAGGATTATGACAGCAATATCCTTCCTCGGACAGGTTTATTTTCGGGCAAGAGAAGCCTTTCATAATAAGTAACTGCTCTTTGTTATGAACCAGCCTGTGTCGGTGACCACTGGACTTCAGGGACACAAAATAGATGCTATCTGCCCAAAACTCACAGTCACTGACTATCATTTTGATTTCTTTACTGGGTAAAAGCAAGAAAATGGCTTTTAAATTAGATGTTGAACCCCTTCCAGAATTGCAATATAAGACACTGAATCAATCATTCTTCTTACAGTTGCCTCCTACTCCACAAGCTCCTACTACCATAAAAATTGGTCACTGGAAACTGAGCTGAGTGAATAATTTCCAGTTTCAGATTTGTTTGAGAATATTTTCCTCTTCCTCTGTTCATTATTTATCTGTTAGCAGATTGATTTTCCTGAATTTATGATTTTGGAAAACACGTGCTGTAATCATTCTGCACGTAATTCCCTCCATAAATCATGTGTGAGTGATTTGCTGAGGAGTGTTCAAACATTTGTCCTAATTCTGCTCACCCTCCATGAACTTGCATCTCACAGTATCTGCTCCTCAGCTCCATGGCCACATCAAAGGGCCGGGTTTCCACTGAGTGTTCTCCTTGGGAAAATTCTCACTTTTGAAGCCCCTCCCTAGAAAACTTGCACAGAAAGCAGAAATTACAGAAAATCATTTCAGTCTTAGGCAGACATGTCCACTGAGAGGCTCACAGTTTATCAGCAGCCGTGATTTTCACATCAGCTAGCAGATAGCTTTCCTAGCCATGAAGAGAACATCATTTGCGCACTTCACAACTGGGAGCTGCTCCTAGCCAGAGCTTTTGAAAAGCATCATCTCAATTTGTCTCACAAATTGTCTATGTGAGACAAGGCCTTCAGTGGCGTATAGAGGTTGGGCTCCAAATAATGACTGAAAGTATGCAACATTTCACCACTGAAAAATTATTTATTAATTCTCCAGAAATAATTAGAGGATTCTTCTGGTTGTTGTTGCGTCTTTATAAGAAATAACTCTATCAAAGCACTGGCAGAGGTGTCTGATCCAGACCCTACTGAAGCCAGTGGAAAGTCTTCATTTTGAAATTATCTGCCACTGAACAGATAGAGGAAACTGCCCTTCTCAGTTTGAAAAATAGCATCTTTTCAGATAAAAGTTTAAAAGAATTCACTGTTTGGAGGGATTTGAGTATTTACCATGTGTCCTCTTACAAAGAAAATACTGGAATGCATATGCAATATTGAAAAGTAGGTAAAAGTCAACCCCAGCCCTGCATGCCACCATTAACCACAGTGAGAATTTCAAACCCAAGGCTGGCAGCTTGCCTCAAATATTTCCTTTGAAAAAGTTTGTAGAATATGGACCTCAGCTCTTGTTGGTATGCAGCAAAAACACTGTGCTGGTATTTTAGATAATGTAAACAGTTGCTTCAACTGTCACCCAGGCACTATGATTTTTCATAGGAGAAGTGGAAATTAACAACTTGTGAAATCTTGATGGCGTCTGCATTTGTGCCTAGGACATGTGTGGGAATCTCTTTCCAGGTCCTTTGCAAAAGGTACACTTTATGAAAATCTTGAAAAATAATTATTAAAAAAACAATCTATAGAGTCACTGAGGAATGCAAGTCATAAACCAATTAACATTTTTTCCAGATACTAATTTTCCAAAAGGAGATTATGTTTTCCTTCCAAATCAGCTTCTTTTGAGATTATCTTCAAATTCATCAGTATAGGAAGGACTTAGTGCACCTTATCAGTGCTCCTGAGCTGTATCTTCTGAGACGGACTGAAATGTTAATTCCTGGCGCTGATAAGTGACTTGGTATTCATTTATTCTGGACCATTCGGTCAGCTGCAGGAAGAAGCTTTTTGTTCCACACAGAGGAGACTAGGCCACTCTTAGGTTGCTTCCCTGTATGCTGAAGTCGGATTTTATTTCATAAGCATCAATGGGTACATCAGCGTTTCTATCAAGTCAGTACTATACCCAGAGTAGTGTTGTGTCTGCTGCCCACCACGGTCTGTATTTTCTGCTCAGAATGGGTAATACTTCATGTCTGCGTTCTGATGACACCATTTTAGAAACTGGGCACAGAAATTCTTGTGTCACTTTGACAAGCACAGTATTCCTTTTCTTGCCAAAAGTGAATCTCAAATACAGTATTTTGATTTATTTTTACATGCAGTTTATGCTGAATCAAGTAAAAGATGACTAGCTTGGAGTTGCATTTGCACTTTTCACCACGAGCTGTTTCCACCCCCTCCTCACCCCCAGTGCCTAATTTATGCAACTTCACATTTGGTAATCTGATCCTAATGAATTTTAGGGCAAAGAAGTTGTCACATGCTGGCATGTGTTTTTAAAAAACTTCATAGAAAATAGTTTCTTTTCATGCATTCTTTTACCTGTAATTATTATACAGATGCATCATATTATACATGAGAGGAAAAAAATTACCCTACTGCATAGTCAACTCCACTTATATCACTGAAAGGGCAGCAATCCAAGGCATAAGTAACTTGAGCTCCATGAGCATTGCCACCCAAGCGAGCAGGACACACGTTGATGCCAAAATGCCAGTGCTGGGTGCAGCTCTGTGGAGCTCCATCCTCAGGGATTGCCTCCACTGGAGCAAAGCGTGTCGTTAAACCCTGCTATGCTGTGCTCTGCTTCACTGGGCGGCTGTGGGAAATAATATAAAATAGAGCACACTGGGCACCGTGCACCTCGTTCTACAGAGCAGGTATAGACTCTGTAATTACACCACAATGCCTGGCACATACCATGTAAATACATAGCAATTGCATGTTCCTACAGCTTACTTGTTAATTACACATTGTTACCAACAAGTTCAAAGATAAATTATCATAGCACATGCAGCACTTAGATGCTTGCAAACCTCCTAAGCTATGAATTTGTACTATTAACTGCCACTTTTGTTGCTTTTCCATTGGGAAGGGAAGCAAGGCGCTCTCCCAGCTGAAGGCCAGCAGTTGGGGCACACAGCTCTTTCTGGTGCAGCAGAGGTATGCTGAAGCACTTCAACCAAGGAGGAAATCTGGATGAATTAACAAAATAACTTCCATTAACAAATCACTTTGCAAATTCCATTTAGTAATCCTCCTAAGCAAATGCTGTATTTAAAATCACTGGCACTTGCATGCAATAGAACTAACAATTTTCCTGACCCAATATTTAATTTTGCACAAGCTAAAAATGAGAGGAAAACCTCATTCCACTGATGTCACTGGCAAAACTCCTATTGATTTCAGTGAGGCAGGGTTCTACCCAGGCAGCTTACTTGTAAATGGGTTCTTGAAATAGCTTATATTATATTCTGGCAGAAATAGATCACCATGTAAGGCCACTTCACAGTCCGTGCTGGCTCTTCTGTGAGCCGCACTGCAGTATTTTAGACTACAACATATAACTTTTAATAGCTACCTCAATAGCATTGTACAAAATACAATAATTCTCTACAAACATTGCTTTTCTCCAAAGTGAAGCTTCCCTGCAAGATACAACTCTGTAATGGTTTGGGGTCAGGTGTATATAAGCACCCACACTGGATCATCTTGTTTTTTGTTGTTGTTGTTGTTTTGTTTGTTTGTTTTTATTGATTGGTTGTTTTTTTTTCCCTCGGTTTTTCCTATTTCCATATTGATTTTCAATCTGAAAGGTGATGCTGATGTGTTTAAGGAAGGTCAGGAGGCAGCTTCATGGCTGATGTGAGCCCTCAGGCTGGAGGTAGCACCAGCGGCTATCAGGAAAAGAGGGAACTGGAGGAGGCTGGTCTTACTGGAAAAGCAAAGAACTGGAATTTGTTCAGGTGACAAGGGAGCACAAACCAAAAGAAGGTTGAAGAGAGTAGCAAGAAGGTATGCCAGGACGCAAGTTGAGGTTTTAGTTGGAATGGAAGACAAGTTTGTCTAGGAATGGCGAGTGAATTTACATTTGTGTTGGAGGCTCCTTAAAGATGAAGGATCAAGGAAGCAGGGAAGAGACCAGGAAGAGGCAGGGAGGCAGAGGAAGCAAAAGGGTGATGATGTTCAGTCTGTTTTGAAAGAGCAACTAGGCAGGAGAGAGCCTAGCATGCCAAAATGGGATTGCATTTCAGCAGGAAGAGAACAGCTGGTAACGTGCAAGGCAGATTTTGAGGTTAAAGACAAGAGCAAGGAAAGGGGCAAGAAGGTTTATAGAAGCCAAACAGGAACAGAGTGGGATTAGATCACTGCAGCAACATATAACATGCCAGAGAGCTTTATTATCTGCTGTGCTCTTTAGTTGCAAGTGCAAGATGGTCAATCATTTCTAAAACAAAATATATTCATATTGAAGTTCCTTGATTCTACAGTGGAAAATAGTTTCTTATGCAGAAGGACTGTTATTTTGAATGGATTCAATTTTATCTAACCTGTACTGCCATTAAATAAAAGAGGGGTACACATCCCCAGTGCTGGAGATCTAGCAGTGTAACGGAGGCTTGCTGGCCCTGTGGCTGAAATCAACAGGTCCTTTGAAGGCAGTGTCCTTGTTCTGATGGATTTACTTTGCTGTCCTTCCCCAACTTTCACTCCCTCCTCAACCCTTCTCTGGAGCCTGAAGAAATGTTTGCAGGTTTTCCTAGATAATAGGCACATTTCTAATACAAACTGAAGGCCAAGCTCTTTTTTAATTCCTAGTGGCTAATTTTGTTCCTCCTGAAATCTACAGCAAGGTTCCTGCTGCCTGCAGTGGTACCAGGTGTGGTTCGACCGGCCCGGAGGCGACCTTGGAATTCTAATGAAAAAAGCCTAAGTATATTGAGTGGGGAAAACACTCATTAAAAAATATCTTAGGAGAACATGGTTACCTTGAAAAAGGCTAGTTATTTTGATAGTTACTTGTTCAAAAAGAAAAAAAGAAAAGTCTACTCAATGAGAGGAGAAATTAAAAATTAGGAATCTCACAAAAACAGCAGAATATTGCATTCAAGAGGACAGCCACCAATTAAGAGAAATGTCAACAATTCAAGTGGCAACAACTTCAAAAGGGAAATCTTTTCCTCATTTTCATATGCATTCTTCATAAACAACATCAAGAAGTGTAACATGCTAATAGCTAATAACACTCAGAATAAGATTCACTAATTTACTAACTGAATAATTTAATGCATATCAAAGGAATGATCTTCTCATTTCATTCTTTTTTTAGATCTAACACTAAGCTGGGTATTATCAAGTAGATGAAACTGCACAGATTACAAGTCATCACTGAAATAGTCATTTCAGAATTGAGTTTGTTTTTTTCCATTGGATGTATCCTTTTTGTTTAAAGAATCATATTCCTTTTTTTCTTGTTCTTACAATGGATTGCAATAAATAAATAAATAAAATAACAGAAAAGAAAAGAAAAATGAGCTGTGCTGAACTAAAGCAGGGAGATGGGATGTGGTAAGCAGTGTGCCCCATGGTTCCTTGGCTGGGGGGCCCATGGTCCTGGCATGAGGGCTCACATACCTGCTTGGCTCCAGGTGCACAGTGGATAGGTTTGATTTGTGCCGGGATGGAAGGTGATCACCCCAGCACCACACACCATGGAATGAGGGCGGGCAGGCTGGAACCATTGGCTTTGTGGCAGATGGAGCAACATTTGCAATTGGGGGAAAAAAAGCCACTGTCATGCTGCCAATATATTAACAAGGGGCTTCCTCAGAAATATTCTGCCATGGCCATTGGTAGATATCAATTCCTCAGGTACACAGGACTTCCTCCAAGAAAAATGGTATAATTTCAGCAGGCTTTCTGATGAAAGAACCTCTCTGCACTGTTTTTTTTTAACACCTG
This sequence comes from Meleagris gallopavo, assembly GCF_905368555.1. Classification (NCBI taxonomy): domain Eukaryota; kingdom Metazoa; phylum Chordata; class Aves; order Galliformes; family Phasianidae; genus Meleagris; species Meleagris gallopavo. The sequence goes on along the minus strand of NC_139417.1, from coordinate 6,270,354 downwards.
CAAAGTCCTTCACTTCGAGTCATGAGCTTTCAACGCAGCAACATCTCATAGATGTGACCTGTGGTGACTGCGGTCAGGCAGCAGCAAGCAGAGCTCCTCTGGGGTCCCCAGCGTGGCTGTGCCCAGTCAGGTGGCAGGCTTGGCAGCAACGGCACAGTGTGAAATCAAACAGGGAATGGGTTCTTTTGTGTTTTGCTTTGTTTTTAGCATAATATACCACCCTTTGTGAATGCCCAGGTTCCTTACCTTGGGAGAAAAACAAGAATTTCCCTATCTTCTTTTATACCACCCATTATTTTGCATATCTTTATGTCTTTCATTAATTTCCTTCTAAAAGCAAACTCTCCTACTCCTTTCAGATTCATATGCAACATCAAAGCATTTCAGTGAATTTTTCATTCCATTTATATGCCAGCTCTCTGGTGATGGAGTCAGACATGTTGTGGTAGTCCTGCAAGCAGCAAAGATGCCCAGCTTCTCTACCACTGCTGCAGTTCTCCTTGCTGTAAGTACCGATTAACTGGGAACTGCCCCTCAAACAGCAAAAAACCTTCCTGTGATAACCCTACTGCTTTGAAGAGGGCAGTGTGACCAGCGTGCTTTATCCTTAAAGGTAAAAAGACAGCTGTGGTCTGTGTGCTAAAAGGAACTGAGATTTATTTTTAACTTCTTTTTTTTCCTGAGCATTGTGAAGAAGCTGAATCATTCTATTTTTATTTAGGAGGAGACTATAAGGGAGAGAAATAATCTGATATATTTTAGAGACACTTCCAAAGAACAGAGGATGTCACAGTGCAGTGTCCCATGCCAAAGAAAACCTTATTTTTCCCAATACTGTCAGTTGAGCTCAGTTCTCCACCAAATATATTTTCAAGATTTTTTGTACTAAACTGAGAATTCAGATTAGTCTCCCTTTGTCAGTGCTGAGTTTAGGAAGTCGTGAAGGCAGCCTGCATCATAGTGGTACTATGATTACTCTGAAACAGTATCATATATCTGTTTTTATTCTTCTGCTTGAGACATACCTTCAGAAAGGCAGTTTCTGATGACATGTTTGGGCAAATGATGCCTTATCTGCATGCTTTTTTAATGTATCATCCTGATCTGGTAATTTGAATGCCATAACAAGAAAGCTATGTTAATTGTACATGTTTGTAAGTTCGTGCAGTCCAAAACACATGCCTTAAACTATCTGCCTCAGAAAGTCTGCGGATTGTTTGAGAAGCCGGAGATGTTCCCTCTCTGTGAGGGGAATCACAGAACTTTTCAGACCAAAAATCTTCAAACACAATAATCTTAGCCTCACGGATATTTTACATTTCTCCTGCCTAAAAATAAAAACCACTAAGTATATGAACTGCTGCTGTAAATAAAAGCACGAGTAACAGAGTTCTACTGTTGCCGGGCTCCTCCTCCCACTCGATCTCAGCAGTCAGCAAGAACACTTATTCAGTATTAAGTTACAGTAAAGAATTGTTGACTCTGGTATAATTGAGAGCGAAGATAAAGTCAAGTCAGTGAGTTTGCTTCAGCTTGCAACATTTCAAAGAAAGCCTCTAAATTTGTTTAGATTTTAAAAATGAAATTTTATAGAACATATTTGTTAACAGTAAAAATGCTTCTCCATTAAGTAATTCTTATTGAAATGCACAAAGTTGAGTTAGTGTTATTTGCTTCTAAGTTAGATTTCATTCTAAATAATGTATGTTAACAAACTTTGACTACTTCATGCCAAGTGCTTTACACATTTCTCTTTAAATTAAATTTTGCCAGAGAACAGTGTTACATAAGCCAATACAAAAAGCACTCTCTGAGAGAGCGTGGGTAGAGTCCAGGTGCCCCTGCACTAACTAGTGAAATTCCTACAGAACTCAGTGGAGGCAGGATTTTGCTCTTCATTCTGTACATTTTTTTATACAGGTATTTAAAATCACTTTGTTATTTAGTACACAAGATCTTCAGTACGTTATTTTAAAAAACTTTTATTTTAATGAGCTCCGGGCTGTCATTTCTCACTTTTGTTACTAGATAAGTCTTCCTTCAGATTTCAAACACGTCTAGTTTCACGTATGTTTGTAATTGCCAGAGTACACAACAGATGCCAGTTTAGATAAGCTTTTAGTCTGTGGATGGAGGTAGGCATTTGCTCTCATAATCCGCAGCTTTACTGCAGAATTTGAGAATTGCCTGTAAAGAGTTCTGGGAGTATTGCGTGCCATTAGCACTTAGGGATTCTTTAACTGCACAGTAATATGTTCAGCAGTAAGGCACAGGTGGTGAGGACAAAGAAGTGGCATAAAAACAAATAAATAAATTTTAAAAAAGGGTAATCTTTAAGATTGCTAGTATAATACCTAAGCAAAACAATTAAACTGTGAAGTATTTTTCAGCTGTGTGAGATGAAACAAATCGCAGTGAGCAGCACTTACACTAATGCCATCATTCTTAGGCACACCCAGCTCTGTGCAGCAGTTCCCTTCCTGCAGGCAGTGCAGCCCTCAGGGGAGCATGCTTCCTGGTGCTGGACACTCACTGTGGTGGACGTGTCACATCACACTGGTGCCAGGTTTTAGTTCCATGTGCAGCTCTGATGCTTGTTCACAATAGTGTAAGAACAATCAGCTTGTGGGGAGGATGCTCTGCAGACATGCTGTGGGGTTCGGTGTTTTGTACAAAGGGAACAGGAGAAGGATGGCTGCCCTGGGACAGCCCAGCTTGGAAACACAGCCGCGGTGGGTGAGCCGCACCCCTGCAGCTCCTCAAGATGCTGCTGGTGGATGGCTGGGGAATGGGGGAGGCTGTCTGAGCATTGCTCATCTACCTCCATTCAAAGTTACTCTGCTGATATTTTTTTCAAAGTTGCTAAGCTGTTACCTGGTTACCATAGCCTGGTAACCACTCAGGCAGATATGGGCTTTTTCTTCCCAGCAGGTAAGCGGGTGACCCGCACTGAGTCAGTCAGCCCAATGGCACCAAAACCACTCAGCTGCAGGCTGGGATGAGGCTCTGTGAGAAATGTATTTGAAGTGTTCAGAGGAACGCTGGGTATGAGATATGATTAGTTCTGACAATGCTTATTCAATTTAAAATATGCTTAACCGGTTTAAAAATAAAACCACAGACTCACTTTGACTGCAGCCTAGTCCTGAAGCTATTTCAGTGTGTGCTGCCCATCCCAGACCTTGTATTCTGATTTGGCTGTAACATGGCTATTAATAGAGCAGAAGTTGGGGGTGCAATTGGCGAGGTGGGCAAGCAGCTCAGCAGCCACGTGCTGGTGAGTCGGCCTGGCCTGGACCACCATCCTGTCCACATTGCTTCCAGTCCCACTTGCCTCTGTGCCAGGACAGGAGCACATCAAAGGTACCCACAGCCCTGAACTGCTGGAGGACTTACAGAGGCATGCTCCCATGATGTATTATGCAGGAGGGGATCAAAAGTCAGTCTATATGCAGAGAGTATCTGGAGAACTAAACTGGATTCTTCTGGAAGCCACAAATGCTCTCATTACTGAGAACTACGTAATATTTACTTTTTTTTCTTTTTTTTCCCCATAACTAAGATACAAATTTGTACAAGTTTCGTAAATGGGGTTTTCTGTAATCCAGGGACAAACTTTATTGGTTAACTCTTCATTTCTTGCATTCTTCATAAATACTCAATTCAATACATTTCAATTGTTTTTCTGACTTAAAGTTGAGGAGATCACAGATTAAACATTGTGATACAGCATTAAAGGGATAAATGAAGAGAAAATAATCTGTGTAAATCAATATTCCTTCTGTCAGGTAGAAAAGCTATGGCACAAATATCTCAGACCCTTCTAAAAAAAATTAAATCATTAATTAAAAAATGTGGGTGTACATGTAAGTTTAAATGTTACCTCTTGCCAGACCAGCACTTACCTGGCACCTGCTCAGCTCTGCTGTTCTGTATAGGCTGGGGGGTCTGTAGGAGCACACTGGCAGGTCTGTGAGCACTTCCTGAAACAGAAAAGGCAGGAATGGTTTGGTCTTGTATCTATTTGGGTTCAAACATCATCAATGTAGTAAAAAGGGAAAACAAACAAACAAACAGAAAAAACAATAACCAAGAAAAAGCCAACAATCACTGAGCACCAATGTGCAAGGCTCTCATTTCCAAAGACACCATGGTTGCACAGTCTTACAGAGAAAGGAGAGGAACCCAAATAACCTGCCAACAGGCCAGACAGATCATTTGCATGGCAAGCAAAACTCCCAGGTCAAAGGACTGAAAAATAGGTACCTTAAAAATCACATACAAAATTCATTCCCAGTGCCAATCTTGTTCTGTGACCAGACACCTTATGCACACAACCAAGTGTCTCTTTTAAAGCAGTTTCAGGGCTCATTCACACAAACAGGTGCTCGTGCAACCGCGGGTATAAACGCCCTGGCACTGGGTGCAACATGTACCCAAGCAGTGTGCCTGGTCACTGAGCAGAGCCTGCTCCTCACTGCCTGCTGTGCTGCAATCTCACATAAACTGACGGTAGATTAGAGAAACCTAATACGCTCTGGGACTGTAAAGGGATTAATCTCACATAAATCTTCACCAAAAAAAAAAAAAAATCAACATTAGTATTTATTTACATGCATTTTATTTTCCAATGAGAAAACAAACCTCCTTTTCTCTTGGAACAGTAAAAGTGTCTTCAAAATTTTAATGGCTTTGGTTTTGCATTTAAAATCCCCTGCACTACAGTTAACCTATATTCTTGAGCTCAAATAAAAAGCTAAAAGCACGTATTTTAGAGGAGGGCTTAGCCAGCTTTTCCATTTCATTACTAGATATCTATTACAGGGGCAAGATGCATACTTTCGTCTCACTGATACACTGTTTTACGTATAAACATCTTCACCTACACTGTGTTGTCAGTGGTTAGCAGATTTAGTGTGTTTTGGCTGAATTTCTGAAGGGGAGAACTGCAACTTGCACTCTAAATATTTTTTCTGGAAAATGGCTTCTTCAACAGACTGTGGGCATCTTGTAGGGAATTCCAGCAAACATTCCATCAGGAGCAGCGTGCTGCTGGCGGGTGCCGACATGCCAGCCTTGGGAACTGAAATTGGGCACCCACGGGTCCCACAGAGCTGGGGCAGAAATTATGCCCACAGCAATAGGCACACACTTGGCTGATGTCGGCACTGCTGACTGAGGCTCGTTTGAGACCCAATCTGATTTACGGTAAGACATTCTACATTGGGGATGTCTTGAGGATTTTAGTTAATATTTGTTAGTAGCAGATTTTATTAATATTTGTAGAGTTTTGGTTAACAAATGTCAGCAATCTTTAATCGCTCTTCTTTCTTGTCTTTCTGGGGTGCTGCAGAACGCCTGTGGCAGCACAATGCAGACAGGGAAGAGGCTGGGTGAGGAGCACGAGGCCACGGGTTTGGAACCTGGAAGGTGCTGAAGGCCACCGTGAATGTTAATTATGTCACTTCATGCTTTCACAGTGCTCCTTGTGCTTAAAGCACCACACAGACTGCTAGTGATTAGCGATCTGATGGTTCTGAAATGATCAGCAGTGTCATTTAGGCTGTCATTAGGACACAATTAGCAGCCCTCTGATCCGTGCGCTGCAGCCCAGAGCTGGCTAATGGGGCTGCAGGGCAGCGAGGGGACACTGCTGCCTCTCCTCACCCTGTGCCCGCTGCGGCCCTGCATGGAGCTGGACTGAGGGCAGGGCACAAAGCACCCCTTGTGTCCCGCCCATCATGCCAGAACGTGGGGATTTCTGAGAGCTATAAGGAGTGTGCATACAGATCTGACCATCCACTGCTCCACCACTCTGTGTTTCAAAACAGTTTTTTTTTTGTTTGTTTTTTGGTTTTTGGTGTTCTTTTTGCTTGATTTATAGAGCACTTGGCTTTTTGCAGCAGCAGAAGCTACAGTGGCAAGGGTGTCAGGAGTGACATCCTGGAATCTAAGGGCACTATGTGGTGAGACCAACAGCTAAGCCGTCCGCATCCCTTGGTGGAGTGGATGGCACTCTGGCACGCTGCACTGACACGTTTGGGTAAGATGAAGAATTCAGCTACTGTAGCCAACTGAAAGCCAAGGTCTGGCTTGGACTGTGTTCCCGAACCTAGCATCCTTACTCCACACTTAGGTAGTGAAATCTTTCACTCGTGTGCTTTAGATACTTGTGTTAATTGCATAAATGTCAACAGAAATGACATGTTTTTAGAATGTTAGAGTTGCTCTTCTGAAATGGTCCAAGCATGTATTTTTAGCTTCTACAATCTCTTCTGATTACACCACTTGCAAAGGTATCGTATTTCTTGTCGTATCTAGCTATAGTAACGTGTCAGTAGCTGTACTACCGCTGATTCCTCTGCATAAAGCACTGTAGAATATACTTCAAATACTGGCTTTTTGTGTGTCTCACACAAGTACTCATTAATACCAAGGGAACAGCATGCTACTGTTCCAGGTTTTCTAAGAACTAATCCTATCGCTCTCCACCAGCTCCTGTTGCTGGCTCCACAATGCCTTTATTATTTATGTTTTTACTCTTGAAAATTCAAATTTAGATCTGAAAATTTTCATGCTTTTGTTTTTTCAAAATAATTAAAGCAGGCAAATGGACCTGATGTAATCTGCATAGCGTGCACCATGGCAGTGAAAGCACTGCTTGTTCTCTGAAAGGAGTAATTCTTCCAGCCGGCATCCCATGCCCCCTCCCCGTGTGGCCGCCTTTCCCATACACTCAGGGGACTTGCTGCCAGTCATTGGCTTGCCCTGGAGGTTTGCTACAGTGATATTATGGTTTGCTGGATGTCTGTGCCCGGCAGGTTTGTCTCTAAGCATAACCTCAAATTTAATGTTTTGCTGTTCTGCTGGTGTAGCGATTGCTTTGCCAAAGCACCATCCTCTCCCTGGGTGCTCGGGGTACACATTGCTCCGTCTTCACACGGCCTTCACAGCAGGCTTGCAGGGATCTTTTCTCCTCCTCTGCCATCCCCATAGTAAGTGGCATGTTTTCAGATATGTTCCATCCACAAAGGATTTGAATGTTGGCCTAGCATATTTTACTGGTAGTTGAATGGCCTAAAGAAAGTATTTGGAAAGCGGCAGATGCCTTTGGAAAAGACTGAAAGAGAAAAGAATAAACTAGATGGGGATGTTAGCAGGTCAGCTGGGCCAGGAAAACAGAAAAAAAGTGCAGTGCAGAAGTGGTTGCCAGCAAGCAGCCGTGTAATCCCTGCCTCGGCAGCCACCAAGCTCCTCTGGCCCCACTGCTGTGACACACTCAGTCTCTCTGCCTCAGTCATTTTGTACAAGAATTGTGAACTGTTGTACAGATCATTCAGGCAAAACAGACTTCCTAAACCTGCTTTTTTTCAAACACATAAAATAGGCATTGTCTGAGGAGGAACAAGGACCAGGTAGTACAACGTGATGTGGGGTTTTTTCATCACCACAGCAGTGCTCCAGGCGCATGGGCAGCAGCTGGCACCAAACCGCTAGCATGGCTGCTGGGCACCACCACAATACAGGGAAATAATCATGCTGCTCCTGTCACAGGAGCAACAGAGCTGCAAAATGAAGATGCCAAGTGGAATTCCCAAGTAATAAGGAATCATTCCACCACTGGTGCCTTTGGTGGGCCACTGCACAGTGTAGGCCATTGGGATGCACTTCTTCATAGGAATGTTCCATAGACACACGTGGAAAACACAGTGAGTGCACAGCAGCTTGGGAAGACTTAGCAGTTTGGGAAGAATTAACAAAGAGACAACAGTGTTTGTCTTGACAGTAAAGGAAGAGCTTACCACAACATGGCTTCTGACTAAGAGTGAAAAATGTAATGAGGAAGAATGTACTTCAGATAAACATACATTCTGTTAAGGTAAGTGAAAAAGCATGTGCCAGTAGGAGGGGAAAAAACACCACTTCTTCCTGTACAGTCACCACCAGCACCATTTGCATGAAGCAAGTGAGGAGAGCAGACTTCCTGAGCATCAGAACAGAACACTGTCTTGGATAGGCAGAGAGGACATACAATTTACTGACAGCTTTCACAGAACACTAGGGGTCTACTTGGCCAGCTGGGAGGGAAGAAAGAAAAACAAAAAGTCAGTAAACGGTCATTTACTGTGCATCTCTTAAGGTCCTTGCTAGCAGTTGTCAGTCTTACACTAAGAGACAGAGAACTTGAGAAAGGCAGAAAGTCAATGTGGTCACTGAAAAGCAAGTGACGATGATGCAAAATTAGTTGATGCAGTTCATAGCTGTCAGTGAGAATGTGCAGAAGAATATTCTCCTCCTGAGCACCAGTCCTCCTGCACAAATTCAATGCTGTACCAAACCAAACAGGATACGGACACAGCCACCAGAAAAAGCTGATACCAGTGAAAAGAGGTGCAAGGCATGTTCACTGGCCACTAGTGTGACCAGTTCCTCGCCATTTTAAATTCCCTTGGAAGCTGAATTTCAAATTAAGTTGAAATGTTAGAATTTGATCATGGTCAGTAGAAACTAAAAATTTTGGGAATGTGCTTTGCAAAGATAAAGTTTTATAAATGAAACTATGAGAATTGGAATTACCCAACTATTGCTGGAAGCATAACATTCCTTCCTGTAGATTAAAGAAATATTAAACTGTTTTAGCATTAAATGTGTTTAAGCTGAACAATCATCTATGGGTTTCTCAAATCACATCTTGCAGAAAGTTGAAAAGGTAAGAAGTTCCAGAAATAGGTTGAAAATCATCTAAGAGCTGATGCTGATGGAGAGACTGATGAGCATTTCAATGACTCAGGTGCCTCCTATATGCACATCTTTTTGTCCTAAGAGGAAAACATTCCACCATTAGCTATCTTAGACATTTGAAAAAACTTACTGTTTGCTAAAGCAAGATGGTCTTTGTAGATACTGTGAAAGCTTATAGGGGTACCTGAAAACAAGAATTCTTTAGTTGTATAAATTGTATGATTTTATATAGTTTAATTGCACTGAGCTAAGAGACATGAAAGGGACACTCACCTGGCAGAAACTGCTGTGGTACAAAGCTAGAGCCAGACTCCAGTGACTGACAATTTTTTAACCAAAGTAATTTTTTACCTCAATTTTTCTTATTTTGGAAGTATTTTAGGGTAAGTGGTAGGCATGCCCATAGCTTAGAAAAAAAAGGAAAAAAAGGAAATAACTTACTAAACTCACATACTAAGGGTGGAGGTGAGTCAACCTGGACAAGCGTCCCAGCAGAAGTGTTGTTGTTTTTATATAAGCCACATGAAGATTCTGTAAACAAAAGTTTCAATAAGTACATATGCAAAAAATTTACCGCAAGAGAAGATAGGGTCCATTTTATCACTGCATACAATCTACCCTTACTACAGTCAGATTACAGGAAAGGGAAATAGGGCAACTAACATCTCAACCAACACAAGAATCTCAGCACTTCCTGGATGCTTACTTCCAAATGTCTGTATTTGCATACAGAGATACTAATAGAAAAGACACACGTCCCCTCTTGCACTGAAGTGACAATGCGTGTGGGTGCCCTGCAGCAGGACAAGCTGTGGCCCGCTCCCCATCCCAGCAGCAAGCAGACAGGACAGGAGCTTTGCTACTGAAGCAGCAGTGAAGACTGTGAAGTTCTGTGGCAGCAGAAACTTGATGATGTGCAGCAGGGTGAGAGAGGAGGAGAAATAATAAGGGAGATCAGATAAAACCAGTATTTCTCACGGATACATGTATCAATTATCTCCAGGCACACGTACCCACCAAGGTTGCCCTGGATAGCCCATTCCACTGCCTACATCCACATTCATCTCATGGTGGGACCCAAGTTCGTTAGCAGACGAACAAAGACTGAAATGATAACATTCATCTCTATGTTCTTGCCCTGACATGGTTATTCATTAGTTCTTCCTAATGATTGTTCAGTTCCTTCCTTCTAAGGAGCCACTCCTAAATCTCTTCTATTCAGGTTGTTTAATGAGTCACTGACTTTAATACTAATTTTTATTAACCCTTCCCTCACACAGCTAGCAGACCTCAATGTGTTGTGCTGAGAAAAAAGCTCCTCGGTGCCTTTCCTGTTACGCCATTTTCTTACATGCCGACTGACTCCTGCGGGCTTTCTGCTGTTTAAAAAAATGCCTTGTTTGTCTTCATGCCTTCAGTTAATTGCTTTTTAAAACGTATTCTACCTGCTTTCCTGCGTAATTTTGCTCTCCATAAATTATACTGCTTTTTCATTGCCTTCTTGTCCAGCCAAATATTTGACAAAAAAATAGCTATTTGTGTCAAACGACTTCTTCAAGCACTGTGTTCCCCTCCTGCTTTACTTGTCTCTTCTCTTGTCTCCCAAGGAGGAAGGGTTGTATCCAGTTACACACAGTGAGCCTGCAGCACTCAGTAACGCTGTGCCCACCTTACTCCATGGGAAGCACCACAAAGTTACCAGTTCAGGTGCTTTAGACTTTCCTTTTTACAAAACAAGAGCAACAGAATGAACAAACAAACAAAAAAAAAAACCAAAGTAAATTTAAGAAATGTTTTATTTCTATGTGACTTGTCATTCCTAACAGTAATGAACATAAATATCCTGTGAAATAAGTGCTCAGATGTTGATTTGTCCTTCAATCAGCAACCGCTTGTTCCTTCAGAATAATTTGAGCAAGGGCTACACTCTGTACGGCCAAGAACAGATGAAAAAAGCGTGTCTTAAATGCCTGTTTTAGAGAGTGGAATATGGTTAAGAATTGGATTCTGAATAGTGTATTGAAGGAGTACATAACTGTCCTTTGGCTGTTTGTGATCAAACCTCGCACTTCACACAGTCGCAGTGTCGATTATGCGGAGGCATGTCTGAGCAGCTGCTTTCTGTGCACCTCATGCATGGCGGCACTTGCTCTTTTGACCAAGTTTTTGGCAATTTTGGGGTGGTTAGAACTGTTCTTTCTCCTGTATCTTCTGTCCTCATATTAGCAGTGCTGCCATGTTTTGTACGCTTTTTAGAACATTCTGTGCTTTGTTACTTAGATGTTATCGTAACACGTGATGACTGCTATAGAAAACGAGTCTATGTGATTATTTACTTAGGGAACCACACTCAAACCATTACAAAAACGAATTTCTAGGAAGAAATATATTTCCCATTGACTACTTCCACAGCCCTGTCAGTATTGCTGTTCTCAGGTGGGGGCATTCATTTTGGGTGCCAATCCAGCCTGGACTAAGTCTTGTAACATTTTTTTTTAACTGATAAAACATCAGTGTGAACGGATAGCACACACAGCTCCATGTGCTCTGAGCCCAGCGTCATTCCTTCTAGTACAGCTCTGGGCCTTTTTCAAACGGCTCCACGCAGCCGCAGCGAGGTTATCCCCTGCAGCCGGCCGGGCTCTCCCCGGCAGTGTGTGCGTACATTTATCTGCCGTCACGACAGGGGGCCGGGCCCAAATCCAAGCGCTCTGCTCAGGCACCCTCAGGCCGCGCGGGCGGCTGTAACTGCTGGGCTGCGCGCGAGGCGAGGACGGGCCGCAAGTAGCGCTGCCTGATAGCGGCCGCGAGGGCCCGCGCGGCTCCGCCAGAGGGAGCGGCGGGGCCGGCAGTGAGCGCGGCGGTTGCCCGGCCCCGCGAGGGCGGGGAGCCCGAGCCGCGGGCAACAGGTGCCGGCACCCCCCGGCCCTGCGTGGCGGCGGCAGCGCTGCCCCGCCCGGCCCAAGGGAAGCGGCAGCCCGGATCTGCGCCCGCCCCGCTCCGAGGCGCGGAGCCCGCCGGCCACGATGGCGCCGCCCGGAGCGGGGCGCGGGGAGCCGTGCCATACCGTACCGCACCGCACCGCATACACACCGCACCGCGCGGGCTCCCGCCGCCCGCCCCGATCCTCCGCCCCCGCGCAGCCCCCTCCCCTTCCCCGCCACCCGCTTCCGCCCGCGGCCCCGCGCATGCTTGGGTTATGCAACAGCCGCGGCGCGCGGGCTGCGCGGGCCGCGCCGCGCCGGGGCCGCAGGGCAGGGCAGGGCAGGGCGCGGGGCCGTGAGGGCGGCGGCGGGTACCGGGCGGGCACCGGCGTCGGAGGCGCGCTCCCTCCCACCCCCTTCCCGCCCGGCTCCGGAGCGCGCGCCCCGCGCGGTGAGTGGCAGCGGCGGCCGCCGCCAAGTCCCGCCCGTTCCGCTCTCCCTGCTGCAGGCGGCGGCGGCGGCGGGTTGGCTTCCTGCGCTGTGCCGCTCCCCCTCCCCCCGGCAGTCGGAGCCGCAGCGGCAGCAGCCCGGATCCCCGAGCCATGGCTCTGTGAGAGCAGCACATGGCGGCCGCGGCAGCCATGAGCCCCCCCCTGATCCATACGACCCCCCGCTGAACGGCCGCCCGCAGCCTCCAGCGCGCCCGCCCGGCCCCGCCGCTCCCACCGCCCGCCCGCAACTCCCGGCCCGAGCCCGGACCGCGCCGCTCCGCCGCCACAGCCGCCTCCGCCGCCGCCGCGGGGCCTCCGCTCGCCCGCCCGCCGCCGCCGCCGCCGCCGCCCGGTGCTCACCATGGGAGTGCAGGGCTTCCAGGACTACATCGAGAAGCACTGCCCCAGCGCCGTGGTGCCCGTCGAGCTGCAGAAGCTGGCGCGGGGCAGCCTGGTGGGGGGGGGGCGGCAGCGGCCCCCGCAGACCCCGCTGCGCCTCCTCATCGACGCCGACAACTGCCTGCACCGGCTGTACGGCGGCTTCTACACGGACTGGGTGAGCGGCGGGCAGTGGAACCACATGCTGGGCTACCTGGCGGCCCTGGCCAAGGCCTGCTTCAACGGCAACATCGAGCTCTTCGTCTTTTTCAACGGCGCCCTGGAGAAGGCCCGGCTGCACGAGTGGGTGAAGCGCCAGGGCAACGAGCGCCAGACGGCGCAGCAGATCGTCAGCCACGTCCAGAACAAGGGCACCCCGCCGCCCAAGGTCTGGTTCCTGCCGCCCGTCTGCATGGCGCACTGCATCCGCCTGGCCCTCATCCGCTTCCACATCAAGGTGAGCCCCGGGCCCGCTCCGATCACCCCCCACCGCCCCAGGCGGGCCGGCCGGCCGCTCGCGGGCGCCCTCCTTCCCCCCCCTCTCAACCACTTCGAACGGGGCCGAGCCGGGTGGGGCGGGCTGCGCTGCGGGGCCGCGCTAAGATGGCAGCGGCGGGCCTGCCCTGCCCCTGCCCGGCGCCGGGCACCGCGCGGCCCCCGCCGCAAGATGTCGGCCCGCGGGGGCGGCCTCGATCCGCGGGGATCCGCCGGTCGCGGCGCCGAGCGAGCGCCGCGGGGCCTCTCTCCCGGCCGGGCTCCGAGCGGAGCCGCGAGGCCCCGGGCCACCATGTTCTTTGGGGCCGGACTCCGCGCGCTCAAAATGTCCCTCCTCGGCCCGGCGCCGCTGCCCGCCGGGAGTCGGGAGGAAAAGAAATCGGCCGCGCGGCTCTGCAACAAGTCCCGGCCGGGCCGGCGCGCTCCAACTTGCGGCAGGCGGTGCCGTGGAGCTCCTCCGGGTCCGGAGCGGAGCGCTGAGCGCCTCGGGTCGGCGCGGGCGGAAGGGCGGCCCGGCGGCGGGGTGCGGCCCTGCCCGGGGAAGTCGCGCTCGGCCCGGAGGCCACGGCCGTAGCGGGGTCCGTGGCTGTAGGAGCGCTGCTGGGAACTTGAGGCGCGGTGGAAGCGGCCCCTGATCCGCGCGCTTTCTTGTAGCGGGAAAATAGTCGCGTTCACCGAGCACAAAGTTACAGACGCCGTGCGGCGAGGGCGGTAGCCTCGCTTTGGTTGTGGATGCACCGTCAATCTCAGCTTGTTATGGAGATGTAGAGATCCTTAGTGAAAGTGGCGTACACATGACGTAAAATCCACGCTAAAATATAAATGTTACTGCAGTATCGCAGTAAATAGCATGCAATATGAAACCGCTGTTCTAACGGTGATAGGAATCGGATGTTTGGGTACACTGGGCTCTGACATGGGCAGTGCTGCACACCGGTTCCTTAATGCTGAAGTGCCGCTCTTGGCAGCGGTGTCACCTGTAGCACCGTGTTTGCTCTCAGGCTTAGCGGCAGCATTAGCTGCTTTGCCGTTTTGCGGTAATAGGCCTTGTTCCTAATCTCCACAAACAGTTTTAGGATGTGTCGTGCTGGGCCCCATGTATAATCCTCATATAAAAATGGAAGGAAGTTCAGTTTTGCTGAGTGGAGGGTGATGTTTGTGTGAGGTGAGCACTTAACAGGCGGCGCAGCCAGCTGCGTGGGGCCATTCCCTGCTGCTGGCTGTGAGGCAGGACTGAGGGCTGGGCTGTGCTGTGCTGCACAGGGGGTGGTTTGCTCTGTTTGATGCCTCTGTGCAGCTGTTGGGGAACTGCTTGGGTTGGTTCACATCCAGGATGGGTGATGTATTTCATGGTTATGATGGCAGCATACATAATACTGTCTGTTCAGTACTGTTGCGCTTGAATCATATTCTTGTTCCGTTTTTCTTCTTTTCTTACACACTCTAATCTCTTTATAAGTCAGCTTTATTGCGTGGATCTTTCCCATTCTCCCCCCACTCTTTTCCCAGCAGCCCCCCTGGTGGGCGTGCAGCGGAAGGACCTCACACGTGTGATTGTTGTTTGCATGTACGGGTGACTTTATTTACACGTGCACAAGGCAGATACCAATTCCATTGCCAATTCCAGTGTTATCTCACAGTTTACTTCGAGCAGTTGAATTTGAGAGTTCTGATTCACTTCAAATATAAAACTCATTTTCATACTTGCAGGAAACATTTGAGCCTTGAGTGGAAGGCGTCTGTGCAGACCTAGGGACTGGCTGTGGGCTTAATCTAATTTGGTAATTAGAGAGGAGTGAGAAAGGAGCGTATTCCATCCAGAACAATTACAAATCGCTCGCAGATGGTTTCAGCAGGATGCAAAAATAACAGGTTCCTCCCAGCTACAACACGTATCCTACGGGCTCCTGGCTGTGCTGTGACCTGGTGTTTGTCTGTTTGAGGGAGGGGCAGTAATTCCTAAAAGGAGCTTTTTAACACAGAGTACATTTGCGAAAACTGAAATATTTCATCACCACAGATCTTAACACCTTCCCTTCTTTGGTGAAACTTTGTTCTCAGTGTCAGAACACACACGTGCCTGCTACTCGTAGAGTTCTCTCTCTGACCTGACATCTCTGCATGAGATTTGGTCTCCAAACCCGCTGTGATTCCCACCGTATGTCATCTCTGATGTGTGGCTGCCTGGCTGCAGCTGCACACTCTGGTCCTCTGCTCTGGGAGCTGCCGGCCCCGGCTCGTGCCCTGCACAAGCTCTGCGCTGCAGCTTGTCTGTTCTGGGACACACGGCTCCCATTGCAGCTGCCCAGTGACTGGAGCATGAGTTGTGGTGTTACATAAAGGGCTCTGGGCTGGGAGCGCTGTGTCAGAGTGCGGGGGGGGGGGGGGGGGAGCATGGAAGGAGGAAGCAGATCCGAGCAGGCTTCCTCTGTGTGTGCTGCCCACTGCCTGCCTCACAGCTCTGCCGGAGATCGTAGCAGAAACTTGCTTGGTGTGCACTCGGAGATGGTTGGTTTAAATATTTAAATTGATACACCCTTAAATTAAAAAACAAAAACAAAAGCACCAGGGAATGGCCTAATTTAAAACATACTGAGACCTATGTTTTTGGTGAGAAGCCTTCCCTGAGTTGGTCACGGTGTGTACTTGACACTTTCTAGTTGTTGCTGTGGTGCTTACAGCTGTTCCTGTTGTGTGTGCAGTACCATGTGTGCTGTGCAGGGGACAGGGAGAATGAACACTCTACTCTTCCTCACAAACACAATTAAGTTTGAAAGCCACTGTGACATAAGCATGTTTCTAAAGAAGTCCTATTTTCTTAGCACTTCAAGAAGGAAGGTAGCGTTGGGAGCAGAGCTCTGTGAGCTTCTCCTGGCAATGGGTGCAGATCTGTGCAGGGCACTGCTCTGGGTGCTGGGGACTTTGCTGAAAGGGAGAGGCTGCACGGGAGAAGCACAGTGTGAGCAGCTTGTGTGCAAGGCTGTGGTCAGTGCTGGGTTAGGAAGTGCCTTAAAGGCAGCAGCAGGCAAAGGATGGTCACATGGGACTCACTGGTGGGGTGAGCTGCTGGCTGGGGTTAGGCTGTGACTGCAGGCAAGCAGCAGCTCTGGCACTGGTACCACCGTTACAGTGCATGCAGTGGCTTCAGCTCACAGTTTGTGCTTTGCTGTTCTGGTACAGCTTGCTGTGTACCTTGTTACAGAAGTGCCTGGTGAGGCTGGGTTGGGCCAGCGCACAGCTCGTGCAAGATTTCTGAATTGCTGGATCCTGTTGGTGTAGATGGGGAAGGCATTGAGTGGTCTTAGAGGGATCTGAAGGTGGAAAGAGGAAGCAGTTGGGCTTCACAGGGCACACGGGCGTTTGGAAGTTTAAGAAAATTACCCCTGCTGTCTTGGGATAGTTTGTTACTGTTAGGACAGGGCCATAAAGCTTGATAAGTGATCTCGTGGTAGGGGTGCTGTTGTGGGGCACTTTGGCTTGGAACTGCTGAGTAGCCGCAGCCAGAGGGCTGTTTTCCTGGAGCTAACACAGGCTTTGCTGCAGTAATGTGTTTAGAGCTTGAGTGTTCCTGTTAATAAACAGTTACTTCAAATGGGCTGAGCAATGCATAACGCACTCCAGTGTGTAGGCCTGCAGCACTTGGCGCTGTGCTCCCGAGCACTCCTTGCAGCCTGTCCGTCTGTGCCGTGTCATCGAATTTTCTAATTACTGTCAATATTCTGCAGGTGTTTCAAATGCACGTTTGTGGTTTGAGAAGGACGCAACATATCGTAGTATATGTGCTGAATCAGTGCTGCCATTTCGCACTGTCGCTAATTACTCTGTCTTCCACTACAGGTTGCACAGAGCATTGAGGATCATCATCAAGAAGTAATTGCTTTCTGCAGAGAAAAAGGTTTCCATGGTTTGGTTGCATATGACTCCGATTATGCATTGTGCAACATCCCGTACTATTTCAGTGCCCATGCCCTAAAACTGAGCCGTAATGGGAAAAGTCTCACAACAAGCCAATACCTAATGCATGAAGTTGCCAAGCAACTGGACCTGAATCCAAATCGCTTTCCTATTTTTGCTGCTCTTTTAGGTAAGTGAAGTAATGAAGGAACTTGATGCTAGCAGTCAGACTTATGATTTCAGTTCCTATTAAATGTTTTAAAGCGTGTGTGATCTGACAAAGCATCTCAGCAAAACCATGCCTTTGTTTTAGTCATTCTGGCTGCTCTTGAGGTAGGATGCAATTTGTTTTATTTATTTTTTATTTTTTAATGAGGTCAGGCAGATGCCAGATTTGTAGCAACCTGTGAGTGATGCGGACTGTGGCTGTATGAAAACAGGAGTAGGAAGTAAGAATTCTGTGAAGCTCTGCCTTGCCAAAATGTTCTCAGTGTTGGGGGCGGAGAGGGGAATTCAGGACACTTGGTTCTACTGGCTCTGATCTGCCATTGCACACACATGGTCTGATTTTAATAATACAGTTTTCAGACTGGAAAAGTGTACTTCTGTATCTTCAAAATCACGTATTTAAGTGCAGATTTTTGCATTGCAGGGACTTTTCCCCCTCCGGATAAATATAGAATGAATATGACAGCTGCATTAGAAATTCGGTAAAATTCAGTAAATCACCACAGAAAGTCTGAATGATCAGCCTCTCTCTGCTCCACCAGCTTTGTTTGGATAGTTCTTTAGTCCTTCTGCTTCTAAGGCTAGGTGGGGCAGGATTTTTAAGGGCCACAGATCAGGCTTGCTTGAGTTTCACATCTCTGCTGAAATGGGACGGTTTTAACAGGCTATATTGCCCCTGCAGTGCTATGGCATAGTGGTTGGTCAGACAGTCTTGGATGGAAGAATGAATTAATGGCTAATAAGAGTTCACTCCAACGAGTAAGATTTATTTCTAAGAGTATTTTGACTTTATTTAGGTTAATAAACACAGAGTAGCCATGTTTCTGATCATGTCGAACCGAACAGAGAAATTGAGCAAAATGGATTTTCATTTTGTTTTCTCACTGACTTTGTATTTTGGTGATATAAACATAAGTCTTATTCGAAAGCTGCAGATGAGAAAGGCTTATGTGACATTGCCTTAGCATAAAGATATTTTAATAGTCTTTAAAATTAAGTTGTTTTTAGTGCAGGCAGATACTTTCTGTATAGGAGGCAAAGAAGCAGAGTTGTCTCAGAGCAGGAAGCCGCAGGTGTTTGACTAGCTGGAGCTGGGTTTTGTTGGTGTGCTTTTTGCCTATTGAGAGCTGTTACCTGGCTGTGGGGAAGAGTGGCAGATGATTGGCTGAGCTGCAGCTTAAAACAAAAGCTGCGTAAATTACACTGCAATCCACTATTGCTGGGCTTTGTTTTGGATTCTATAAATAAGTTGTTGAATGCCAATTCAGTGAGTAAGAATTACTGTTTGAAAACCAGTTGCAGATATGCTATATAGAATTAATGTGAAGTATGTGTTAATGATGATGTTTTAACTTGTGAGAGCCTTACAGTTGCTTGGCCAGTTAAGACGCGTTACATTAATTGTTGTGCAAAAAATACACTAGTGACTTTTTTTTTTTTGGAAGGTTTTGAAATTTTCTGGAAGAAGCTTCTGAATATTTTCTCTTGATGTCTTACATGGCAAAATATTTTTATTTGCTTATAAGAGGAAAAAACCCTGGGTCACTTCAAATCGTTAGTATTTTGTAGTTTTTTTTCCCCAAATAGATACAGAGGTTCAGAAAGCAGTTCAGATGATAGAAGTTTAGCTTTGTGTATTCCTTGGTGTGTGCATTCAGTATGAGTAAGCAAAATAGAACAGAAGATATTCTGAGTTCTTACTGCGATGAGTAATTTGGTATATTAGTGCATGTTATGAAAGCTAGGTATTTGGTGATATAAACAAAGTTTGTATAAGCTTACAACAAACAGATACTGTTCGATTTGAAGTACCAGCAACGCTTCTCAACTTCGACATCCTTAGAAATAAAGTAAGTTGGTTTTTTAATGATATATTGAATGCATATTTGCACATAATTGTGCATAGTGTGCAACGTGTTAAGCAGGCTTGCTTATTCAGATCTATTATCTGTCTATCTATCTGAGGACTTGAGTGTCTGTTCTGCCTTTGTTCCCATGGCCTCTTTGGGTGTCTTTTGAATGTTGTAAGTAGACTGAAGGAAAGCACAATGGGAAAGTATAAGTGAGCACTTGATTACATGGGAAGGTGTATGCTCTTCAATTCTGGGCACAAGGACACAAACTACTGCTGGTGCTAGTGGTTTGTTTTGGAATAAATTAATGTATTCTGAAATAACAGCAGTGAAGCTGCTGGTCTAACGCTTACAGTTACGCAGTGATGGACAGAATTGTCAGAAAAGCTCTATCAGTATTCAGCTTCAGGTCTGCAAATCACTTTCCCTGTGTAGAGACAACTCAACTGCTTGTTTTCAGATGCTTTCTTGTCATTAACTTAAAGGGTGAAGAGTCGAAAAGTCTTGAAGGATTTTGTCAAACACTCAACAGTAGGAGGGGTGTGTGAAAGGGCGCCTAAATGGGCAGTAAAAGAAAACATTCTTGATAGCAAATTCTTTGGGATTGAGTTACATTTCTGGGTACCATCTCTGTATGTGAGTATCCAGCAAAATGGTTTTGTGAATGTGCCAACCAGGCGGATTTTTAAAGGAAGGGTTTGTTTATTAGTTCTAATAGGTTTTTCCTTCTTACAACTTCCCATTTAAACTTCTATCCTAATCCCTGTTGATATAAACAGGGAGTTGACTTTGGTTCTTTTGTAATTTTTGATTGAGGTACCTAAGAATTGTTTAAAAAAAAAAAATGAAACAACAAAACAAAGGTGAGGGGGAGTGAAAAGAAAAACGAACAGTGTGAGGTTAAGGGCTGTACATTGGTGAACTCTTTAAAAAGGGCAGTGGCTTTTATTAGTTTCTGATTGCTTTAAAAAAAAAAAAATTAAAACAACCTAAGGCATACATTATAATAAACCATTAAAATGGGAAAAATCAATATATGTTGAGGTTGTTCAGCCAAGTCAAGAAATAGAGGTTGCTTATATAACGTTGATCTCTTTCCCGCTGTGGCAGTACTTTGTAACGTGTGTATGTAGGCTCGTTCTGTTTCTCAATAAAATTTTAGAGCCAGTTAAGGTAAGTACAGCAACATCTGTGACCTGAGCATGGAAGATACTGCTGTGCTTCAGCATACTGAATGCCACAACCCTGCACGTTGTGGGAATTGATCAAATGGTCAGACTGTCAAATATGTGTGTTGGAGAGGATGGAATTAACTGAAATGACAGATGGAGACCAAACAAGATTGAAGTTTTCGTAGATGAGAGAGAAGCTCTGACTATTTTAAGATAATCTTAGAATCTGCAGGAGTTGCCATTAGTTAGTATGAAAACGTGTAATGGCCTGACTGTAATTGATTTTTCCCAGACCTGCATTATGATGGCTGTCTAATCCTAACTTGATTAGATTAGTAAGAATGTGGCTGTTACAGACAAACCTGTTGAATCTTTCTGAGGTTTCAGGTTTAGCTCCTAATGAATAAAGATTATAATGTCTTCCTGCTGGAGACCCTGGGAAGAGGTGACGTACTGATTGGACAAGACTTCCCTCTCTAGAAGATACCCTTTAGCCACCAGGCAGTGGACAGCTTTCTTAATTTTCACGTGTTGCAGAGCATTAAAAGCAAATTCAGATATTTCCCAGGCAAAATATTAAGAAAATTCTTGTGGCTAATTTAGCACTGTTGCATTATTTGAGTTAGGTGAAAGCTTGAGATATTGTGCAAACTGGAACACAGAAAAAAAAAAACAAACCATCCCACCTAGAAGTGTATTGATAACAGTGAAAATTGTACTTCATTGCTCATCTGCTACTTTATCAAAAACAAGCATTGAGGATATTTGTAAGTTTTCTACCAAAAGTGTAACAACATGTTCTGTCTTGTTCTTTACGAAGTTTGGA
The DNA here is from genome assembly GCF_905368555.1 of Meleagris gallopavo. Classification (NCBI taxonomy): domain Eukaryota; kingdom Metazoa; phylum Chordata; class Aves; order Galliformes; family Phasianidae; genus Meleagris; species Meleagris gallopavo. Next base: position 6,249,351 of record NC_139417.1, on the reverse strand, counting down.
GTCACAGACACTGAACTCTGTCAGAGGATGATTAGTTAGCCTTCAATTAATTCACGTGTTCAAAGTGTGTCCTTCTAAGATTTTTTTTTTTTATGAACATAATGTGCTCTGTAAAACAAACAATCTTTTAAGTGATCTTCCATGTGGTGTGAACAGTCTGGTAGTTAGAGCTATCGTCTTTGCTCATTGGAGCAAGTAAGAAGTTCCAAATCACTTTGATGCCATCAGCCCTTGTCTGACTTAGTAGGTCAGTGAAAGAATCTTTAGGAACTGGGATCCTCCAAGTGTTACTGAAGCTGCTGGTGTTGCCAAGGGCTAGATAAATGTGCCTGGATGTGCATTGCTAACAGAACGTGCTGGGATGCAGGATGGGCTTTCCAACTTGGAGAGCAGCAGAGTGTGTTTGTGTACCACCGCACCTCAATTATGAAAGCCTTTTAAGGATACTCTAATGAGACATGCCAGATGAGGTTGATGCTATGTGTTGTGATTGGCTCTGTTGCTTCTCTAGGTGACCTGGGTTTCCTGAACAGTGCTTCTTGGACAGAGGGAAGTGTGTTTTGTGGGAATGGTAATACTAGTGAGGCTTTTGTCGAGTAACAGAAAGATACATGCAGGTTTAATCCCTTGTAGGTAAACATATTTTTTGGGAACTGGGGACTGATTGCAGATTTGTTTTGCTGCATGTAGAATCAGTGTGTAATATTTTAAGGTGCATTTCTGAAATAAAGCTCTGTATTTTTTCTAGGTAATCATATTCTACCTGATGAAGATTTGGCTTCATTTCATTGGAGTTTACTTGGTCCAGAACATCCACTAGCTTCACTTAAGGTACGGTTTTATGTAACTGCTAGCAATTTAGCTAAAATCAGTCATGACAGTTAATCGGAGCTGTGTAATAGATTATTACTTCAGATGTTTTGCTAATACAATAAAGGTCAAGAGGAGGCTTACTCAGAAAGGCTCAGGTTAGCCTGCATGGCTCATGCAGATTTTTGAGTCACAGCAGCTATGCAAAGTGCTTGTTCTCAGTCATTCTCTGGTGTTCCTCTCTGTTGACTGCAGAGCATACTTGGGGTGATTAGCCTTACCAGACTAAACTTAGCCTTTGTGATCTCCCTCATTCCCCTTCAGCTACGTGAGCTGTACTCCCAATAGCTTCTCTATGTGGTTTCACTTTGAGATGTAGCTTCTCTCTATTTATTTATTATTTTTTTAGAGGAGAGTGTTTTACTCTAGTCATGTTCTTCAACCATCAGAAATAATTAGCAGGGTATTTTCCTACTAAATTATATTCTGTTAATCTGAGTTTGTGTGTAACTGTTAGTTGCCTGAACCTGTTAAATTAAGGTGGAAATATACCAGTTTGGGTTGTGCAAGAAAATCAATTGTGGTCTGTGTTCAGTAGGTTGTGTTATTTTGTTTTTTTTTTTCTGAGGCAAGTAGCTTGTCTGGTGCTCTTAGTTTACAGTATGTCTGTTCTGCTGCTTCATCAAACTTGCTTTGTGCATCTGCCAAGAAGCTATAAGAGGGAGTCTGGACACACTGAGAATGGAGTAATAGTGATCTTTCTTTTTCTCTTCCACAACAGACATGTCTTTTTCTCTTAAGGTATTCCATATAGCAAATGAATTTGCTTTTTGTAAATTCTGTAAGCTTTTTTTTGTTGACACTCCTAATGTTTCTTAAGCACTGAAAAAATTAAACTTATTTTGTTCAAGGTTTTTTGTTTTTTGTTATCGCTCCTGATTTTAGGAAGGTAAGTGTCAGCGTGTCGTAGTCATAAAACAATACAAACATGCATGTTTGCCACAGCCTTCTGATATTTGAGGTGAAAAAATGAAAGAATGAAGGATTGTGTCTGTATTTTCATTTTTGACTAGGCTGGGTGAGATGTAGGACTTCTCTCAAAGTGCTTGATAAAACTTTCAGATGTGTAGGGTACTTTCTTGAGTTTCAGACTGAGTAGATCTATATTGTAGGAAGATCGGAGTACGATTGCAGAGATCTTTTGAAAAGCCTTCTAAATGCTTACTGAGTTACTCCACTAGAATGCAAATTAGACTTTGTCGTCTTTGCTTATGCATTTACATTTTCAGTGAAAGCACCGATTGAGTTTTTTTTACCTGACATCCTAAGGAAATGAAATTTGTTTCGTAAGAGATCATTGGGCTGATTTAGGCAGTCCTCCCTTTGTTTAATCTCTTGACCAATATAATCAGATTTGAAAGTAGTTCCCATCTGATTGTTGTGAGCTGTGTGAAAGCTGATACACTATTATTGATGAAAAAGACCCAAATTATTGCCCTTAGTGAGGGAAAATGCTGGCATATTGCTTCATTTCACAGCAGCTGGCTGGTCAATTATTAAATGCATAGCTGCAGTGTTACTGTCTCCTGACTGATATTCGTGTCAGAAGTGTCAAAGAAGCTGGGCTGAGGCAGAAAGGTCACCAGTCTCCCATTAGTTACTGGTCATGGAACAGCCTGGGTTTTTAGCTTCAGTTTCAGCTGCACCTCGTGGTTCGAAATCATAATTTGCTTCAGTAGATCTTCGCTCAATTTTATTTCATATGATGCATCTCAGTGATGTCATTACATCTATCTCTGTGGAGATAGCTTTTGTTAATTGCAGATGTACAGAAAACAACTCTGCTTCTAAATTTTGTGGATGTTTAATAAAACTTGAGGCACGTATATGTCAGCCATAAGTTAAAGAGCATGAAGTAATTTCAGTAAGGTTAAAAAAATCAAAAGCTATCTTGGAAGTTAGAAAGGGTTGGGATAGATAGGGCCTATACTATCAAATCTTGCTTTTTTGCCTCTATTCAGAGTTTCTGGTAAGGATTTTCCAAGCCCAGGGCTCTTATTCCACACCTCATTAAGCTCATTTAGTATTTAAAAGTCGTACTGTTGCATAAATATTTTAATCTTTTATATCTAAGTATAATCTCGAACATCAGTGCTAAGAGTTACAGTTCCTAGTGGTTGATTAGTTGCTTGTCAGTGAGATCTATGACAGATAGTAACATACAATTTATTTTCTTCATTTCTTCTCAAGCTTTTTTTTTTTTTTTTAATAAGACAGAATGGTTACTCTTCCTAGAATAGAAGCTTTACTAGTTCACCAAGTATGACGTAGAATAAGATTATCAGTCTTCACCGGTAGAAAATTGGCTTGTCTGGCAGAGTGGAAGTGGACCTAACTGTCAATGACAGCATCTTATGACAGCAACTGTCATAAGGTGCCAACAGCAGCAACAGTGAAATTCTATCAACAAATTTAAATGAGATTACTTGAAATTGAAATGAGAAGAGTTCTTAGAACTCCTGAGAAAGAATTCAGTTGCTAGACCTGGTGTGGAAGCTAGCACTGTACTGTGTTTTATCTGTGTGCTTCAGGATTTATTTTTGAGAGATCTAGGAAAAAAAATTGCTTTCTGTTCTGGAAAGCTTGCTACAGAATAGAACTTCAAAGTCAATGTATTTTTGCGTCAGAATTGAATTAGGTGGGACAGTTCTTATCTCTAGAATGAGTTGGTGTTGATCTGGAAGAACACAGCATCAAAGAAATGCAAACTCTGTATATGCAAGGGAAAGGTAATCTTAGAAACGAGCCTTAGCAAACTTCCCTTTTTGGAAGGAGAAGAGTATGCAGGGAAACTGTATGAGATGGATGTCTTCATTTGTGATGGATTATCTTCCTGTTAGGATGGATTTGAAAGGATGGATTTGCTGAACTCTTTGGCAAGCCCTTGATATGTCCACCATACAATTTATCAAATCTATTTTTACCCAGCAAAATTATCTGTCTAATCTCCTTGGCTTCGCAGTACAGGAACAAAAAGAGATGCTTCCAGAAGGCAATCCAGAAATACTTGGGTACTTAGGCTGCTTCTGTGAATTGTTCCACGTTCTTGTCTTTCTCCATTGACTTCAGAGGATGTCTGCCAGAGGGAGACTAGTAAGCTAAATAGGTGCTTGATGTGATCAGATGCAACTCTTAAAATATGCTTAAAGTGTTCTCGTGCTGAACATGAAGGGTCATCACAGTGGTGATTCAGGCTGGAAAGGGCCTTGAGAGGTCATCCAGTCCAAACTCCTGTTCAAAACATGGTCAACTTGAGGTCAGAACAGGTTGCTCAGTGCTTTACCTAGACTTGCCTTGAAAACCTCTGCGGTTGGAGATTACACAACTTGTCTGGGCAGTCTGTTCCACAGCTTGACAATCCCCATGGGAAGAATGTTTTTCCTGGCACACGAGCTGGACCCATCTTGTGTCTGTCTGTGCCTTTTATCTGTTGTCTTTCTGCAGTGCACAACTATGCAAAGTCTGTGTGCTTTTGATAGCCTTTTAGTGGGTATTTGAAGGCTGCTCCAAGGTACTCCCCACAGCTTTGTCTCAGCCAGGCTGACTAAGCCTCAGTCCCTCAGCCTCTTCTCACAAACCAAGCTCTCCAACTCCTTCACAGTCTTCATGGTTTTCAGCTGAACTTGCTCTGCTTTCTTGACCTCTGTCTCGTACTGGGAGCCCAAAGCTGAATGCGCTGTTAGGGAGGTGATATAATGAGCTCCTAGGAGCAGGAACCCTCCCAAGATAGGTCAGCTAGCTGTACTCTTGGGATGCCGGCCTGGCCCCAGCTGCCCTCTGCTCTCTGCCTTGCTGGCTCATCTTTGGTTTGCCTCAGGCTTCCATGGCACAGCTCCAGCCTGCATAGTGACCAGATGCAATGCTTGCGTTTGTACTTGCTGAATTGCTTAAGGTTCCTGGTGGCCTGTTCCACTTGCTTGTCTAGGTCTTCCAGGATGGCAACTCAAGTTCATGCTGCTGTTCAGGAGTGTCATGCAGATCCTCTTATACTCTATGTGCCTGTGTCATCCCTTGACTTTATGCTTGTGCTCTTCCCTTATATGTAACTTTCACATGCTGAGACAAGATGCAAACTGTTTGGATGGGATCTCAGTAGAAATTACTACACAAAAATAACAAAACCCAGATAACTTGGATTCCTCAGGTCTTCAGCCTTTTCTCTCACCGATGTAAAAAATGTTCCTTGTGTGTCACTGCACAGTAACTAAACTTTCAAAGTCTCTTTTTTCAGTGCTTTGAAAATAAAAGTAAACTGATTATTTGTTTCCAGCAGGCACAATGGTAAACGCAAGTACCAGTGTTGATTAGCCTTTAAAGGCTTTGTGGCCAGGAGATGGTGGCAACTCTAGTTGTCCCTGAATGGGCAAGTTTTTCCAAGTGTAGCTTAAGTGCTTCCTACACTATCCTAATAATCCAGTGGAGTTCTATCTATGTGAGCCTTTTCCCTTCTGACAACGCAGTTTTACAAGTTGATTTTGTCAAAACGAAGGCTTTTTAAAAAATGTTATCTTTTAGCTTCGAGGCTTGTAATGTTGCTCTCAGCCTCTCACTTTGACAAATACCTTTGTAGGATTAATTTCCTCTCCCAACTTAATTCTGCCAAAGTGCATTAGTAGGTTGCTTGTGATTCTTGTCAGCGGTCCTTCATAAAATGAGTCTCTTTAGAACTAGGTAAATGCATTTTTCAGATGTCACACATGTTGAAGGAATGAGGTTAGAAAATGTAATCTACCTCCATGTTTGCCTTTTCAAAATTCATTTTTCATGTTGTTTGTATGAAACTCTTCTGTGGATGAGAAGGAAAAAATCAGCTTCTATGAGGAAACCTTAAAAAAAACTGGGGAAGTACGACTCTGATTTTGTTCTGAAATTCTTTAAGTGCAGCTAACGGCAAGTTTGAATAATTAACAGATTTTCTGTGAATTTTACTGCTCTCTTATTTTTCCCATACCTAATAAATGCCTAATAATAATATATTTTAATTCACACATGATTAGAAACTCATTTCTGATCCAGTGCAAAACTGAAATTTTGGATTGCTAGAAAGTTCTAAAATGAGTAGGAATCTTCTTACTAATGGGAAAGTTGATCTCATTTCTCCACTTCTCTGTTTTGGTTTCTGTGGAGCTCATAGTACATTTCATTTTGAAGGTGTTCTCACTTACGGGCCAAGTATCTTCTAAAACAGAGAAAAAGAAAAGAAAAACCAGATGTCTGAAATATCTCAAAATCTGTAATACTGTAAATCTGCACTCTAAAAAGGCCTCAAATCAGGAGTTGAGAGTATGCCCCACTGAGGTCCTCAGGCTGTTGGTTTAAGAGCAGCTATGGTACGCATAGTAAGCCCTTAATTCATCTCACTTGAGCTTTGGACTTGCACAGTGTGAGCTGAATGTCTGAGTGTCGCAGTATCTTCTCTTGATGCAGTTTAATGTTTTAAAAATATTACTATATTGGAAATGACATAAACCTGATGGTACTGCTTATTCTCTTCACCATCTGAATTCTGAAGCAGACATTGCAAGAACACTTAAGCAGTAATGTGGATTTCTCCAAGGTGCTCTGCAGAGAGCACATCTAACATGACATAGCTATGTTATGACTCTGCTGCTTTAGAGATGTGTAATTGTTATGTGTACAAATAAAATGGTAGGTATTCCTAGAACAGCTTAGGTTATCAGAGGGAAGAGAAGCTATTTGATCTGCTTGCAGATTGGAGCAAAAATCTCTTATCAGTCTTTGAGTCTGTAAGCTTATGTGTGAGTGTGATCTATGGGATTACTCTGTACATTTGGATTGCATGCCACTGGTAATTTAAATTTAGTCTGCAAAAATAAAAATAGTAATTAAAAAAACTGTTGTGCCACTGACTGAACTAAATCAGACTGTTCTTTGTTCAGGCTTATAAAATGCGGAGCTCATTCTAGGCAGAGAACATCCAGATACAGAATGAGTGTCTTGACAATTCTAGAAAGTAGGCAAGGGGAAGGAAATTAATACGAATGGGAATCTGAGCAAAATTTCCACGGTCTAAATATTAAAGCAGTGTAAGAGAGCGCATAATAAATGATCAAATACATGCAGAGGAGAGAAAGTAATGTGGTGGACTGCATATGAAAGAAAAAGTGCTTGTGTTGTGGATTTCAAGTTGCGAAGCTAAGCCTAGTGAAGTGTTAATAAGAATTCTGCATACACATTTCTGACAAGGCTGAATTGCAGTATTTTTAGTAAAGTGTGGTACCTCTGTAGAATGCAAGCATAAGGATTTTTTTACATTTTCTCGTATCTTAAAACTAGAGCTCTTAAGCAAAATAATTGTGACCTCTCAGATCTTGAATCACACCTGTATATTTGAAGTGGGCAGATAAAAGTTAAAAACCTAGCTGCCCGTAGAGCTGCTGATAGAGTGCTCCAGAATTGTTCCAGACAGACATTTTAACAAGCTCCTCAGGCTTTCCCTGAAATGTAGGGCATGCAGTTGGAGGCGAGGCCTTTCTTCTGCCCACTTTGCACAGAGCAGCCGGAAGGCAGCGACCTGCCTGCAGCGAGTGGCTCTTGAGACACAGCTCCAGCGCAGCTCACAGCTTTTAACTTCACAGTGGGCTGTGGTGGTTGCTTGGCCTGAGCTTCCTGTAGTGCATACAGGATCATGTAGTGCATATAAGAGAGGTAATTCCCGTAATCATACGCTGAATAATCCTTAGATTATTTTCAGGACGCTAGATATAGAGGAGCCTATTGACAGAGTGGAGATGGAAGGCCAGGATTTCCAGGGCTATCCGGTTTCCTTCCTTTCTCCATGCAAACACTGGAAGGGTTCAGGCCGAAGATCTGAGTCTAAAACTTTCTGGCACAGCAGCGGAACCATCTGCAGTTGTCAGCTGCTGAACTGTGGGAGCTGCAGAGGCTTTGGAAGTCATCCCACAAAGTTCTTCCAGCTCTTTCTTTCTACTACAAACAGAGTTCTTGTGCTGTAACATCCAGAGCGATTCTTATCTTCTCAAACCCATGGCCTGAGTCAATGACCAGTGAATCAATGGGAATTCATTATTTTCCTAAGATCTTGAGTAGACTGTACTTCTGGGTTCTGTAGACAAAAATGTATGGAGGGACTCAGTCATAAGCTTGAGGGAAATTTTTAGCACACTTTTACTTGCATGTTTCTTGTGCACTCAGAATAGTCAGTTAGTATAGGATGCCAGATACATCTGGTATCTGAGGGTAGAAAATTGATTATTTTCTCTCTATAAAATGCATATGTTCATATTGTTAAAGCATTTTATTTTAGAGGAAATGTCCAACTGGAAAGCAGTATAATAATTAGCATTGTTGACCTTGTCTGTTGTTGGACCTGGTACTTAAGCAGCAAATATTTACATAGAGGTGAGGTTTCTCTTACACATATGTAGATATATATATATATATATATATATATATATATATATGTACTGTAGATGTGAAATACATGAGTCATTGTTTGACTTGAAGTTTTGAAAGCAAGGTGCAAACCCCCAAAATGTTTAGCTCCTAAATCTGCTGACATAGACATCATTGAATATACTTTCAATGAACATTTGGATTAATTCTTTACTACGCAACTGAAGGATCTTGGACTATGTTATCTATCCTGTTATCTCATATTAACATGTTTGTTTTCATAGGTACGTGCTCACCAGTTAGTTTTACCACCTTGTGACGTAGTGATCAAAGCTGTAGCTGACTACGTCCGTAATATTCAGGACACCACTGATTTGGATGCCATAGCAAAAGACGTTTTTCAGCACTCACAGGTAAAGTATGAAGAAAATATTATTTGTTGTTTGCTTTAAACAGTTGTGCCCTATATTTGTGTTGCACAATTACATTCAGTAAAAGTAGGGTCTTGAATCAGGTGATACAGGAATCTGTTCTTGTATGCAGTGTCATAGGTACCCTAATGTAATTGTCTGCTTTTTTGGAAGGCAAAATTATTACACTTAGTTGCAGTGCTTTGCTTGATAACCGAAGAGGTTTTGTAGTCTGGCTTTGTGTACGTGAAGATATGTAGTGTTTTTCAAGCTTCATCCTTACAGGGGCTGACGTAGTATTTTTTGTGAGGGTGAGTCTCCATGGCTCCATAGGCATTAATACTGTATGTGATATATCACATATAGTTGACTATAGTTGACTACTCTGCAGTGCTGTGCTTACCTGTAGATGTCATGCCTGGATCTGATCCTGATAGATATTTCTTTTTGTATTTATTTATTTTAGTCTAGAACAGATGACAAAGTTACTCGATTTAAGAGAGCAGTTGCTTATTACTCAGCAACTAATAAACCTATGCCATTTCATCCACCACATTACATAGGTAAGTAATTAAGAAAATAAAACTTCTCACTTTAACTAAAACCTGACGTAACCCTAAATTATTATTATAATAACCCTAGATTATTAGTAGGGTCTTATAAAAACATACACTCAGGCAGTATTCATTAACGTTTGAATACAGTGTTATTAAAAAAAAGTTTTCTCAGAGTCTTTGCAGAGGTTGTGCTCTTATACCGGAAAGATTAACAACCTGAACTTACTTTCCTCTTGGCTGCTGCTGAGTCAGTTCTAAGCATTAGGTAGCATCCAAATGTAGTGCTGGAAATGAATGAAAACTGATGTCTACTTCCAGTTGTGAAGTCAATTTCTATTTCTTTTCCACAAATTATATTTCATACTCTTCACTGGACTTACCTGATGTTTTTTAGAAATCCTTTCCTAGCCTTTGATTTTTTTGATGTCATAACACGTGCTTAAGCTGTACACTAATTGATACCCATCTCAGATTGTTCCAAGGTTTACAAACTAACCCTGTGACCATAGTACTTAGCACATACACCTCATTCTTAACATTAAAATGTAATTTGAGCCAGAATTTTCTGAAGACTTTGTTCCTGTACTGGTATGCTTTTTTTTTTTTTTTTTTTTAGCATTCAAAAAGCTACAATGAAAAGTGTATTAAGACTATGCTAGATCCAGTATTCAAGTGATAGAATGTGCCAGTGTTACATGTATTTGTGACATTGTTTTTTGCCTGCTGCTTGCTTATCACATCTCTTGGGCTTTTTTTCTTTGAAGCTTCCTTTGGTTTTCAGGTAGAATAAAATCATTGTACAGTAGTGAGAGAGGAAAACAATTGAGAGAACATGAGGCAAGTAAAACAGACTTCACAAGCTACAGAATATTTCTATTATGAGTTAAAAAATGAATGAAACTCGCTTAAGGCATAGTGGAGAACTGTTAACAGAGCAGGAAAAAATAAACCATGAAAGCAAAAGGAAAAAAAAAAAAAAGGTAAAAATTATGTCAAATAAATAGTGAGCGTTTTCATGAGTGGTTTTCTTTTCCCCCTGTTTGTTATTTCTCCTCCCCGTTTGCAATGCAGCAGCCAGACCAAATCAGTTTGGAATGCCTGGGATAGTGCCACCATATGTTCCTTCTCAGATGCTTAACATTCCACAGACCTCACTACAAGCAAAACCTGTGGTAAGTGTATCCCTCTGCCCTTCTCCTTGAGAGAAACCTATCATGCTCATTGAATTAAAATCTAGGTGGGAAAGGTTACGTCTAACTTTTTTGGCCTGAGTGTTCACTGATTGCATTTTCACCCTGAAGCTATAAAGAAGCCAAGGACTGTGGTGCAACAAGTTATGTGGATGCCCAAGATAGCTGAGATTTCATGTGCACGTTTGGAAAATGTACTTGGATAAATAGTATACTTGTTTTTTTAAAGATGATCCTTACTGTTACCTTTATTTAGGAAATATTGCTGTATTTTAGGCCCAGCAGATGTCCAATCAGGGTGGTGCCCAAGGTCAGGGTCCATACCCATACACTCTCTCTGAGCCAGCCATCACCTTGGAAACAGGTGGAAAAAATCTTTCTGAGCAGAACAACTACAGTAACATTCCTCATGAAGGAAAACATACACCATTGTATGAACGATCTTCTCCAATAAATCCAGCTCAGAGTGGGAGTCCTAATCATGTGGATTCAACCTATTTTCCTGCCTCTTCTACATCATCCTCCTCCGACAATGATGAAGGCAATGGAGGTGCAGTGAAGTAAGTTTTTCACAAGGATGTTTTCCTACTCTTATTTTCAAAATTGTTCAGTATCCCAAAAGTAACAAAATCTGCTGGTTAACGATGTGGTAGACTTTCAGAAAAGTGTTCAGTCACTATGACTGTGAATATATCCATGGTTCACTCTTGTCACCTTCTTCCTTAATGAGCAGAAATCCAAAACCAAATAATGTTCAGCATTTTTCCACTTCTGGTCTTATGTTTTATTGAAAGAAGGAAGGAGTGAGATTTTAGTAAATGTCATAAAACCTTCCCGTTCTTTTCTTTGTATTAAAGAAATACTACCTCACAGTACCATTCATTAAAACTTCAATAACTGAAAACCGTCTGCAACTTCACTGAATTTGTAGCGTCTGCACTTCAAATATTTTGGGGTAGTGTGGTTTTGCAGAGAAGCTTGATGTGATCGTCAGAAACCCAAGATCTAATGCTGTGACTTAAGCGCTCTCGGTGACAGGCTATGTATATAACGATGCTGCAGTGAAATTGGTTTTGTTCTCTTACTGATGTGCTTTGTTTATCACAGAAGTGTTTTAAGAGTTGCACTAGATCGTATGTCTGTCCTTGGCAATAAAGTTGTGCAGACTTCCTTGTAATTACTGCTTACTGACCTACAAAAAGGAAACGGGAACAGAGGCAGTTTGTGTTTACCTTTTGTCTTGCTGGGTGTAGTGGCTTACCATGTGAGAATCAAAACCTGTGGCTTTAGCAGGTCTGTGATTGCCTTTGAAAGATCATGTGTCATAGTATAAATATGCTTCCACTTAATGCTGATTCTGAACATATCTACAGTTACACGTGGTGGTTTGGACTTTGGTTTTTCCTGATCCAGTCTGTCAATTTTAAGTAAATTATCATGTGTTTTGCAGTGCTGAACTGGAAAATTACCCACTTTACACATATATAAAATATTTTTCAGTGTTTTTTATGGAATATATTTTGAATTAATTTGGAAATGGAAGTCTAGGCGTTACCACTGTTTGCAGTTTTCTGACCAAGGGAAATTACTTGGCATGGTGACAGATATTTCAAGACCAATCAAGAATTTTTCCTGTATGAACATTATTTAGTCATTGTAAAGGATTCCCTGTTGCTTTGAAATGTGATCCAAATATTGATATATATAGTGTAAATGAATAAAAGCAGGAATCTTGAAGACACTTAGGTATCTATGAATTGACATTTCTAATACATAGCATACCTTAAAGTCCTCTCTGGTTAATAGCTCAGTTAACAGCAACCAAGGATTTATTGCATCCTACATGGTACTTTAATGCTGTGTTTTTCTTTGTTATCCTTCAGCCATGTCAGTGGGAACAAAATAGGCTGGGAAAAAACAGGAACCCAGTCAGAAAGTCAAACGCGTGGAGACCTGGGAGACCAAACAAAGGTAATTCCTTGGAACAATGAAGTTCCAAACATTACAGTTTATTGTTTTGTGTTTTAAGTTTTATAGTGAACTGCTGAGTAGAAGTTTTGAAATTGATCTGTGAGACTTAATGTGGTTTTTCACTTGTTTTTGTGAGTTACAAAACAAATATAGTGAGAAATTTTCCAAGGAATGTTGGTAGCATATACATAAAAATGAAGTATGCTGTTTTGGAAAATACTAAATACGAAGTAGAAACAAATCTACGAACCCCTTAGGTAACAGCCTCATCCTTGCATGTTTACTAAGGAGTCTGGCATTATAAGTGAGACAGTATCCACATGTACAGCGTCTGTGTCATGTAAGCTGCAGTACAGTGAGAACAGCTCTAACAGTATTTTAGCATTAGCTGTGAAATGTTATAGGTGTATTAAAGCTGAGCTGAAGAGTAAAAGTCCTTCACAAGTGCTTGATAAGACTCACATAATACGTACTGAATTAGCTCCGTGGGACCAGCTACAATGTATTGCTATTTAACTAAGTAAAGGTGGGATGATTAAGCCATTATTAAAGACTTAACTTCATCCGATTTAATTTCTTCAAGATACAGAATCATTGTCAAATTAAAAGTGTGATCTGTTTCATGATGTTGAGCTGTTCTTAGAATGTTCTACTCATTTGCATGTGATACTTCTGCATTTTTGTGATGGAACTGTGCTCTGGTCATTGGTTTTGTTTCAAAAAAAAACAAAAAACAACCATCGAAAGAAAGCAAAAAAGAAAGCAATCCTAGGTTACTTGTGCTGCAGAAGAACAGAACACTTTCACTGTATCTTTGGTAGGAATTCCAGTAAACTTTGGCTTTGTGCTTAAAATATCAAGCTGATGATTTCATCCATCGGTGGTTATTATTTTTGCAGACTACGCCCCGCATGATAACTGTATCTGCCTGTGGATTAGTCACCATATACAAATGCTAATGTGACCTATTGCATTCCTTTCTTGTCTGTACCATGGCCATGCACGGAGCCCAGCACACCCCAGCTGCAGCCCTGCGTGCTCTGCGCTGCCCTGCGGAGCGGAGATGGGGGGCAGCCGGTGGGGCACTGCTCCCACAGCTGGGTGATGGCTGATGGGACGTGCCGCAGAGCACGGCTGCCTGCCTCTTTGTACATGCAGAATTAGGGCTGTAAAAGCAGTGATTCAACTTTCCAGGAGATGTATGCATGCAGTCCAACTTGAGTGCAACCAATTTAATTTGTTTTACTTACATACTTTTCTTGAATATCAAACCGCTTCTTCAGCCCTCAGTAGAAGAAGGCAGTTCCATCTCTTGAGAACAACGGGGAGAATTATAAGTACATCTTATTTCTTGAAGAGGTGTATATACAAAATGATTAGAAAAATAAATATTTCCTGAAATTTTTCACGTTGGGGTGAGCTGTATGAGTTTCTGAGGTAATTTGAAGCACTGAGCATAGATCAGACAGCACCAGTCCTGACACTCCTTTTGCTGTGACTTGAATGTCAAAATTCTCGCCTTGTAGTTGTCTCACTTTGGGATTAGATGTGACAAAGGCATGCTCATCTCATTTGGATAGATGTATAGCACTAAAAAAAATATTACTTTCAGCTGTGGTAGTTTCTCATTTTAAGCGTTTGAAGATGACTGTAGCAGATTCAGAAGAACTCGGGTGATGAGAATGAGGAGAACATCAATACGGTTTGGAATTTTGTTTTCCTTCCTCCATGTCCCCCAGTAATGGCCAGTCCTGTAAACTTCATGTTTCAGTGTCACACTGCATTTTACTTGTTGCAGTAGTAGAAGACAGGAACAACAATCTTTAAACTGATGGAGATAATATAAGAGCTGTGATAATTTAAAAGAGCAATGATAATCTGTGAAATCTGTATGTGAAAACATTACATTGTGTTAAAGGGTTCTGTAACACAGGCTTTAACCACTTATTCCCTATATTATCACTTTCATAAGTTTAAAGTCCAGTCTACCAATTCCAAAGTATAATCTTATACTGATTATAATATAATAAAAGAGTAGCATCCTCTTTTATTGTGTGCTTAAATGTACTCTTAAAATACTGTTTCCCCTTTGGTATTTTGTTAAAGCCTAATTTACTAAATTCACCTTCTTTTAGGAGATTGTTGGAAGATGAACTTTTTCTTGTTTACACAGGTTTGTATTTTCCATCAGTGCCTCGTGAACAAGCTTAGGTTGTTCAGGACTTCTTCCATGCCCCCATTCTTTTACTTTCTGTAGAATTTGTAAAATCTAAAGTTTTATGTGCAAATGATGAAAATACTCATGCATAATGCATCATCACATGCATGAAATGAATGGCAGTCTCAAAAGAAATTCCTAAACTATTATGGTAGCTTATAGACATCAAACTAGTATGAACTCTTTTCTGAAGCTAAAAGCAGCTTTCAGTTCTGAAGATAAGGATTTTTAGGAATGAAGTCCCTTTGTTTTTTTCTTTTTTGTTTGTTTGTTTTTTTCCAATAGCATCTGTGAGAGGTGTAACACAAATGCTTAAAAAAGTTCTATTCACTGGTGGGTAATGCATATTTTTTAGTAATTGTCTTCTGCCAGCAAACAAGGACTAAAAGCCTATATTCTCTGAAAATCTTTTAGTCAGCGTTATGTGGAGTATTCTGCATGTTACCAGAACGTGATGCGAGTCTTCGCTGTTTTCATTGTGGATGAAGAAGAAAATCTGCTATTTCTCTTAGCTGATCTTCTGTACGCATTAAAAAGCACTTGATGTTGTGTGTTCTGTTACAGGCAGAAGGTTCCTCTAGTGCTTCTTCAGGAAGTCAGGCAGCCGATGTCAAAGGGAATCAAACCAGTAATCCACAAATCCCATGCCTGTTATCAATGCCCACCAGAAACCACATGGATATTACTACCCCTCCATTACCTCCAGTAGCACCTGAAGTATTAAGAGTGGCAGAACACAGGCACAAGAAGGGGTTAATGTATCCCTACATCTTTCATGTCCTAACCAAGGTACAACATTTTAAAATTATGTGCTATAAAATAATCTTTTTGTAAAGATAATTGCACTTATATATCTGGCTAAATAATTTTGTAGTTTTACATCCCACTTTAAGCTTTGAATTTTGGTCTGGTTTTAGTGCTTCTAGCACTTTTTTCACTTGATTTTTAGCCACTGATCTGGGCTCATACATTGTTGCTGTAGGTATGAGATGACTGTTATTACTATTTACTTGAAAAAAACAAACAAACCTCTTTTGTCTTCAATATTTTATTTTTATACTTTTACATGTCCATGTTTGTGCATGTGTGTACGTATGTATTGCCCATTTTTAGAGTGTGACTTGTGCTTTGGTGTCTCTGCCAAGTCTCTTCTGGTTTCAGTATTAAAAAATAATAGTTTTCCCTGGTAATGAGATCCTCCTATCCTTAATAGCCAACCCCAATAAAGACATAGCACCTGTAACAAATCCCTTTTGTTGTATCATAAAATACAATTATAGAACTTGATGATGCTATGAGTTTTTCGGTCAGTGATTTATGTTCTGTATCCCAGGTAAGCTGCAAGCACTTCCACAACAGCTTAGGCCACTTTTTCTGCAGTAGGTTAAGTGAGGGGGAGTAGGGGAAATTATCTCAGTGACCACATAGGAACGTCTTGAAAAGCAGTGGGACAGCTTCTTCTTGCCAAAGTAAGTCGTGGAAGGAGTCAGAGCAGCAGAGCAGCGGTGTTCTGCACAGCCCTGTGTTTGACTTACTTGAGTTCCAAAACAAATGAATTCTGTTCATTGTTCCTTCTGAGTGCAAACAAAAGAGTCCCAGAATTAGACAACTAATCCTTTTCCAGTGTAGTGTTCAAAACAATTAGTACTGTTCCTGTACATCTAGCACCATAGTTGGTGTTCTTGTACTTCCCATGTTTATCAAAGAAAAGTGGAGAAGAAACAAGAGACCGATGAAGACCACTGGTGCCAGTTCTGTTTCATAGTTTGTTTGGCCATATGCTCTTAGTACATCTAAATACTATTGGACGTTTCCTGTCTCACAATGGGAAGAAACTAATTAAACACCTGAATTTTGGGAATTCACTCCTAGCAGAAAAAATAAATCTAGAGACTATTGCAATATAAATCAAATCAGTACTGCTTAATTTTTTTTTCTCCATTACCTGAAATGCTTTTGAATGTTCGCTAGGGACCTCAAGTATGTCAGAAATATGTGGCAGGTACCTTGTTGAACGATTTTGAGATGATTTAGAAATTGGCAGGCAAAGATGTTCTGAATTATGCTGTTGTTACACATATAGAGAAACTTCTCACGCATCCTTTATAGCTAACTTAGTGTTGTCTGTATACAAGAAAAACACTTATTTATAGTACTTTAACTATATATCCAATGCTGTGGATGTGATAGAGATCCTTATGTAACCTAAAGTGATACAAAGAGGGTGAAGCAGGCTAGTAACTTCTGTGTAAATATACACCTACAGCTATTTACAGCTTCCACTGGTTTCTGCGTTTTAATCTGGCTTACGTTGATCGTAAAGGCTTTTGAGCATACAGAATGCTACAGTGTTTTTCTGTACCTCATCCCTTTATTGGAGAGTTGATTTGGTAATGTCATGAATGTGGCTCCTTTAAGCATTATTGTAAATCTGTGTTCTCCTTACATGAGATAATTTTGTTAATTTGCTTAAAAATTTCTTGCTAAAAGAAATTGGATTGATGGACATCTTCTGTAGGTTGTGTTTACTTGAGAAGGAATTAAACTTTAATGAATTACGTTACAGGTTTTCATTGTTCTACTACATAAAAAGGACAAATTGGTGGCTTTTTAAAATGGGAAGAAAATGTCCTTTTAGGAAACAGCAGATTAGTCTGTGAGATCCATCTCTGGCAAAGGATGAGGTTTGTTCTTAAGGAGTTTTTTGTTGAGATCACTGATGCCAGAAAAAAAAAAAGGAGAACGCTGAGTAAGCTTTAAAAGATATTATTGATTCTTGACACCTTTAGTAGTAGGAATGAGTTGTTTTCCAGGAAAAATTTAGCATGGTTGGATGCGCAGGAACTGAAAATATGGAATGTTGCTGCTATTTTAAGAGAGCTGGAAGGTCTTTTCATGTTTTGTTTCTGAAAAAGAAAGCATAAAATGCTTTACACACATATAAAACAATATTACGTATGTAATCCCCAGTTGCAGTTTTTTGGCCAGGCTTTCTTGTAATGTTATTTTTTACAGTGATTCCCTAGTACTGTTTCAGATCCTTGCACCAAAACTTCCAACTGGTGTTTGTAAGCAGCGTGAATACTTTTTTAAATGCTAAAAATCAGTCTAGATTGCAAATAGTCATTTATTCTTCAAATGTGCTTTGAGTGTCTTACTTCTATAGGCAATTTATGTTACTGTCATATGTAATGTTTTGCTCCTAGAAGTATCTGTATGTAAAAATCAGTATTTAGGTAATCCAGGCAAAAAAAAAAACAAACACAAGTGTGAAAAAAATTAGATAAGTGATGGGAATAATTGGAGCCCAGATATTTACTGGAAGAAAGGAAGTGGATTGTAGCAGGGTAATCCTCCTCTGGAGTTACCTTCACATATGTAGGGTCCTTATTACTGCTGAATCATGTTCTTAGAAGATGGGTCGCTTTACAGCTGGATTGAGTTACTGAGCATATCTAAATACTTCATTTTTGCTCACTCTAACATGTCTTATTTTTCTCATTTCTTTCATGGAAAAGGGTGAAATCAAAATTGCTGTTTCTATAGAAGATGAAGCCAACAAAGACCTGCCTCCTGCTGCTCTGCTTTATAGGCCAGTTCGTCAGTATGTTTACGGAGTGCTGTTTAGTTTGGCAGAAAGCAGAAAGAAAACGGAAAGACTCGCTTTTAGAAAGAACAGACTTCCAC
This sequence comes from Meleagris gallopavo, assembly GCF_905368555.1. Lineage (NCBI taxonomy): Eukaryota > Metazoa > Chordata > Aves > Galliformes > Phasianidae > Meleagris > Meleagris gallopavo. Next base: position 6,231,071 of record NC_139417.1, on the reverse strand, counting down.
CAGAATGTATGTACTTATGTACTGCGGAATCCATTCTTTATTGCTCTCCCCTTTTGCTGTGTTTTCATTGGTACTGTAATTTGAATGAGAATAGTTAATAAGGTTTCATGAATGTAGCTATAGAACTGGGGGGAATATGTGGCTTATTTGGTCCATGGATAATAGAAAAAGATGTTCTTAATTTGAGATTTTATTTCTTGCAGTAGCTTAAGAACTTGAAGTGCTACCCTTTTCTAAGCAAGCTCCAGGCTTTTTCAGAAAGTGTGTTTAAACTGCTTTCAGACTTGCAGCAAGTAATGTTATTTTTTGATGGATTTTCCTGTGTACATATTAGATCTTGATTTGAGGAAATTTGTGTTCTGAGCAGTTCTGTGTAGTAACTTTCAAGTGTTGACATAAATACATGGTTTAAAATCTGCAGAAATTAGGTGTGGTATAAATAAAAGCAAACAAAACTTTTGTGAACAGGCTTGTCAAAAGATCTTTTTGCTGATTCAATCAAAAAGGTGAGTGTTAATCCTTACATTAATCTGGAAGTTATCTTCTTAACTTCTCTGCTTCCAGGAATTATTTTTGTTCCAGAAAATTCTCTCTCCTCATTCTGGAGTGTTTTACTTATTTATAATGAAATGCATGCAAGGAGATGATTGAACTTTACAGTAGCATCTTATAAAGGTTAAAGCATTGCTGAAGCATTAAGTGGATAGCAGCAGCAGCAGCAGAAGTACGTATTCGTATATAAGTGTCTGCTGTCTCTGTATGAAATTTAAAAAGCAGATACTGAGAATGTCTGCAAGCATTATTTACAGTCTTGATGTATAAAAAAATAATCAGTTGCTGTGTACATTCATGAGGAAAGTGACAGTCTTCTAGCAATTGAAAAACTATTGCTCTTACTTATGTTGTGGGAATTAATATTTATCCTGTTCGATTGCCTCATCACACATTGTCAAAAGCTGAAGTATTATCTCAAATAAGAGTATTTCAGGTTACGAGGTTATTTCAGGATTAAAATAATGAAGTTACTTGCAGTACTGATTTGCCCTCATTAGAGTTTTGTCCTTAAGTGTACTACAACATTTGTAGTAGTAAAGTAACTAACTGCTGAAGGTCTGCTTTGATTTTTCAGGATATTCTCACCTTGTAAACCTGGAATGTTCTCTGTAGACTATTGGGATCCCCGTCAGATTTGTCTTTTCATTTACGCTGCTTTTCAGAGGCTTATTCTCAGTGGAGACTAAGAATGCTACTGCTAACTTTGTTTAGTAACAGGAGCTCCAGCAAATATTGTTGCAGAATGCGTTCAGTTACCTGACCTACTTCTATTTTAGAACTGGCCATGCTTTAAAAAAAAAAAAAAAAAGAAAAAAAATTGGAACATCTGTTCGAACTCTAGTAGTTTCACCACAAAGCTTCAATTGCTGGTAAAGATAGATTTTTAGCTAAGATGGTAGCTTGGGGTTTGAAAGGGGGTAGGTTACAGGAATGCATTTCATTAGGTCATCTCAATTACAAAATAGCAAGAACTGGGCAGATTGTGCAGGATACAGAGAATAGTGTCCTAAGCACCAAGAGCTGATTTCTGAAATATCCTGTGTCACACTCAGTAGCTCCTACTGACTTCTCTGAGGGCTACAACACAGGCTATAACAAATGATTGCGATTTTGCTTTTATTGGTGCTCTCAAAAAACAAGTACGTATGCAAGAGTAATTAGCAGAAAAAAAATCAGAACAATTAAGAGAACTAAATTTCTAAAAGATGTGTCTCTAGGTTTATGTAGACAGTTGATTGTATGAATATGTCTAAAATTCTGTAATGTAATTCTGTAATGTAGTGCTGTATATCTAACATTCTGGCAACATAGTAATTGTACGTAAATTACTTGTAGGTGTATTGTGTGAGAGGGTTTTAGGAAGCTATGAAAAGTGTATAATAAACTTGGGGTGTCAGTGTTATTACTAAATACATAGACAGTAAGATAATGGATCTATCATAACATAGATCTTTTCTGTCTTTTAAATTATTATTTTTATGTAGTTGAAAAGTCAACTAAAAACAACAGATCAGTTGTTTTTAGAAGTAGTGACGCTTTTTAGTAATAATTGTCTGCTAAGTAATGCCTTTTCTGGGCACGTTCTCATGTCTACTCCCAGAGGACATGAAAAGCTGAATTGCTGCATTTTTCATTGTGCTTCTAGTGCCAAGGGCGTGCTGTTGGCTCTGCTCCCCTTGCTTGTGAGAGGAGGTGGTCAAAGTGTCTGACTTGCTCTTCTTTTCAAGTTCTGAAACCATCTGCCCTTTCCACTCTGTGGAGAAATGCACACTTGTACAAGCTGCCATAACTGTTGGTTGGATCTGAGGATTTGTTATTTTAAGCTTAGCCACCTTGTGATGTACTGTTCTCCATCAAGGATGTACTCAGCTGACACTGTTTCTGCCAGAAGGAAAACAGTATCTTGAGCAATTGCCCTTTTGCAAAATCAAACATGCTTTGCTCAAGCTGTACTGTCAGTGAAGATTATGAGGTTAAAAGAGTCTTGATTAATCCGCATTAGCTATCTCATTTGCTGAGATGTCTCACATCTCATGGTCAGTTTGTGGGGAGAAAAAAATGCTAAGAGAATATCACAGAATCATAGTACATCCTAAGTTGAAAGGAACTCATGAGGCTCATCAAATTCCCACCCCCCCCCCCGCCTCCATACAGCACCACCCAAACCGACACTCCTTGAACTCTGGCAGCTTGGTGCTGTGCCCGCAGCCTTGGGCAGTCTGCTCTGTGCCCACCGCCCTCTGATGAAAGAGAATCCCCTCCTGACCCTCCCCTGACAGCTCCATGCCGTTCCCTCAGGCTCTGTCGCTGTCCCAGAGAGCAGATCTCAGCACCGTCTCTCTGCTCCCTGTGAGGAGCTGCAGGGCTGTGAGGCCTCCCTCAGCCTCCTCTGCTCTGCGCTGAACAAACCACAGGAGCTCAGCTGTTCTTCACACATCTTGTCCTTCAGATCCTTCCCCATCTTCGCAGCCCTCCTTTGGATGAGCTCTGGTATCTTTATGTCCTATATTGTGGCATACAAACATGCACACTGTGCTCAGGGTGAGGCCTCACCAGAGCAGAGTAGGACATTCCCTTCCCTCATCTGGCTGCCACTGCTGGGCTTAATACATCTCAGGGTGCAGGTGACCCTTTTGTCTGCCAGGACACACTGTTGACTCAGATTCAACTTTCTGTCAACCAGAACTGTGGATCCCTTTCCACGGGGCTACTCTCCAGCCTCTTGTGTCATGGCCTGTAGTACAGCCAGGGTTGCCCTATCCCAGATTCAGAATCTGCTGCATAATTTTGATAAACTTCATGCAGTTGGTGATTGCCCTGCCCTGTAATTTCTCGAGGGAGCGTCTGAGTCAGAATTTGTCAGAAAACATCTGAGTCACAGGTAGCAGTGAAGGTTTAATGTTTAACATGCAGGTGGAGCATGCTGCGTGCTGTTGCTTACGGCTTTGGAGCCTGTGACATTCATGTGTGTTTATGAAGCAGGTTACCTTAATGCAGGTTGATGCTGAACTTCTGCACTTGGACTGACCTTCAAGTGTCTTGAGGCTGATGTTCAAAACAGACATCAGTGTTTTGTACCATTCCTTGGGCTACTGTGAGTATTCAAATCTACTCATCAGCAACAGGAGGAAATTTATTATGAAAAACAGTATAATTAGTTCTGTGGTGTTGTGACTGCACGTGCACTTATCCTGAGTGTTTGTTGTAGCTCATGTCGTCTTCAGGGTAGACGTTTCTTATCTCAAAGAGGAAGTCCTGGAAGGAAAACACAAAACGTTCCTCTGAGGACAGAGATACCCAGCAGTTGAGGAAGATGGTGTTTTTGGCAGCAGTCCCAGTACAGAGTTGTCAATGTGTAAGAAGTGCTCTGGTGAAATAAGTAGATACGGACTAGACCTAGATTCATCTGTTAAATGCTAAAACCAAGTGAACAGTACTGCAACTACTTGTCAGCTGATACAACTGTAATTCCGTCCGCCCAGTGTTCACAGCAGGGAGCCTGTTTGCCACTCCACTTCATATTAAGCAATTCTCTAAAAAGAATGGTTACCTTTCCTAAAATAACCAGTGCATTGCACAGTTTTGAAGACAAGGTAGCTCTTCAGTGTAACCTCTACGAGTAGTGTATTACTCAAGAAGGTATCTTTTGAGAGCAAACCAACTCACTCTTTGATCTTGATCTCATAGGGTCATGGAAATTGCCATACCAAGATTAAAAGTTTTGAACAGCACTTGAATGTTGAAGGATAAGATTTCAGATTGAAATTATAGACAGAATATTTCCTTCTTTTAATCTTGGGCTTGTTTTAGCAAAAAGTTTATGAAGGTAAAGAAACACTTGTGTTCTGCAAAGGTCGTTATCCTTGCAGTTGTCTTTTGTAAGGAAGTGATGTAAGCTGGGGAAGTGGTCTTCTGGGAATGCTTCAAGTGTGGTGCTTAGAGTTTGCATCTGGTTGGCTCTGACAGGACATCCAAAGAGAGATGCAGAGTGTAGCTAGGAATATTGCCTCTTGCTTCCAAGATCCAGAGTAATTATGTAGGTTGCTCCAAAAGGAATGCCTCCTATTTGTTTCCATGGAAATTATAAGAGTGCAATAGCACTTCTCGGTAGAGTAAATTATCTACTACAGAACACTATTCTTCAACATATTCACCACCATTAGCTCTGCATTTTTTGCCAGTGACAAACAAGGGTCTGCATGCCATGCTTGTAAAAATCTGCAGCAGCAGAGGTTACTCCCATGTCAAAGCTGATACAGTGGTGATATTGCTAGGGTAAACGTTGCCTATGCAGTACATCTTTCATTGGTCCAAATGGATCGAATTTGGAAGGCACCAAATCTGGCCTGCAGTGGGTGTGGTTGGACAGTACAGCAAAGGTGGGCAGTGTGCTCTATGGTCTTCACACTGGCATGGGACCTGGTATTATTTAGCTACAAGAGAAAGATTGTTGTCGTCTCTGGCCTCGCTTTGAAAGTTTAAGTCTTCAGCTTAGTCAGCATTGTGGTGTAGCAGTCAGAGTTGATTATTTGTCCAGGTTCTAGGAATGCCCAAAAGATCACCCCTTTTCCTATCCCAAAAGACAGTGCACGTCACTTTATCTACTTAGGGCTGCATCTTGAGCTTTTTCTTCAGTGGGGATTCTGTGGTTGTGCATGGATGAGCTGATCAAGAAGCTCGTGGTTTTGTGATGAGACAGCTGTGCATGGCTGTCTGAAACATGGTTGTATTTCATGTCACTGTCCCAGTGGCTGAAACATACCACCCACCACCTCGCTGTTTGCACATCCACTCCTCAATCTCCATAAATGTTCAGCATGTCAGTAGGTGCCATTTTCTCCTCATGAAGGAATTCAGTGACACCCCTTTGCTTCATCTTTTCACTGCTTTGTCAGACACCATTTTGTCAGACTGCCCCTCTGCTGCCATCTGTCATATGGCAACAACATGTAATGGAATACTGGCAGAAAGTTTCAGCCTCTACTGCTTTATGACCATCTACTTTTGACATCATGAGCCAGTATCATAAAATAGGAGGCACTACTTTTGGGGCAATCCTATTATTTGAAAGCCTTCAGAAGATGCATCTTATGTGTTCATGTTTGCTGTCCCAGGCCTAAACAAGAAGTAAACACCAGTGTGACAGATCCTGTGCAAATAACAGAGTTGCTCTGCTGGCTGTTAAAGCCCATCTTGAATAGCTTAGCAGCATATAAAATCTGGTAGCAACCAAAATAGAACATGATTTTGCTGTGAGGCTACCAACTAAATATATCAGCATATTTATTTTCATTGCTGCACAATATCTTTGTAAAACTTAGCCTGCTGTCTGTGAAGTGTAGCTACAGTGCTGTAGTAGTTCTAGTCCAGATAAGCAGGAGAGATTGCTTTAAGATGGTCCAGGGCTTCTTTTTAAATCCAGATCGTGGCCTTTGCCATGGTTTGCCTGACCCTAATTATAAAATCACGTGCAAGGCTGCTGTCTGATTGCTGATGGAGACTTTGTAGCTGTGAGAACTATCCTGGCACCAGCAGTATTCTTTTCTCAATCTGTAACAGAGAGGCTTCCAGCAGAAAGAGCAGGTCTTGTCTCATGCGTTGTTTCGCTAGTGAAGCAATTTGTTTGGGCTGTAACCTGAAGCTTCACTAACAAGCTCCTTGAATCTTTCCACACTGCATAACTGGGCTCTGAGTTAAAAGGAGTGCAAACAAATTTTGGGCTATGTCAAACTTGGGGTCGCTCCAAGGCCAAAGATATCATTTGTCAGTCTTGACTTTAAACTTGTGTTCTGGTTTAGTTGTCTTCAAATGTGAAAAGGGGAGATGCTTTAGCACCCATGTAGGGTCGAACACTGCTTTTATAGATGAGAGCACAGCACACACAAAAACAGTAACCTCTTAATTTACAGCACTGCTTTTTATGGAAAGACTTACATAAATTAGTGTTTTCTGATCTTTTTAGGTTAAAAAACCTCAACTAATTAAGCCCATATTTGAGATTTAATTCCTTTGCATTACTTGAATTACAGGCAAGCATGGCTTAACTTAAATGAGATTTAAAACTTATCATCAGTAGGATCATATTGTTCCTAAAAGACTGCAAATGGAAAATATTTGTATAGAATTTATTGTATCTCTTTAGGTTTTTAATCAATGATGCAGGTATTTTAGAGGAAAGTTGCATTTTCAAATTCTTTTAGAAAATGAACGTCTCTCTTCTGTGTTGCATATCAACTTGGAATTATTAATGTAATGTTCTTAGTGTGCTCTTGGCTGCGTGTACTTATTTTGTAAGTGATCACAATTAGAAATGGTGCATATGGAGTCTGACTTGCCAGTTCAACAGTGTGATCCAGAGCAATGTCCAAGGGATACTTTCTGGATCAAAATCTCTTGCTTACGAGGTTTTAAATATGTGAACCTTCTTAACTTTTCTCATCTGTTATCACTTTATAGTTTCACCAGTGATAATTAAGGAATGGGCTGCTTACAAAGGAAAGTCTCCGCAAACCCCTGAGCTGGTGGAAGCACTTGCCTTCAGGGAATGGACCTGTCCTAATCTGAAGAAGCTGTGGCTGGGAAAAGCAGTAGAAGACAAGAACCGAAGAATGAGGGCGTTTTTGGCCTGTATGAGATCAGACACACCAGCAATGCTCAATCCAACTAATGTGCCCACTCATCTTATGGTGCTTTGTTGTGTACTAAGGTCAGTGTTACTTGAAGGTAAAACAGAATGAAATAAAGTTTTTACTGTACAGGTTAATCTCTGTGGTATATTTAACACTTGCAGCTTTGGAAGAAAGGTCTTCTTTCATTTTTAGAACGTCGCTTTTGGTAGTCTTTAAAGCACGCTGTATCTTTCAGGTTTCTTTCTTCAGTCTCTAAGGAACTGAAGAAGGAAAAAATCTTGTGTTGCTAAGAGGCCTCTGTAGCATTTGAATTAATTTACCCTTACTACGCTCAAGGTTTTGGCTTTGAAAAAAAAAAAAAAAGCCATACATTTGGCATCTTAGGTTGATGAAGCTGTAAAGTGAAAGAGTGAGCTTTTCAGAGAACAGCTGCTTAGCAGCTTGCTGAGATGGAAAGTCCATGTGAATGATGCTCTGTCAGGTTCCCTGTGGTAGAGTTACTCATCTGGTTGAGATTGTGATAACCAACATTTGAAGTATAGTATTAAAGAGAAGGTGACAAGATTCAAAATACTCGCTCTGGTTGATTTTCAGATAGAAAATTGAACTGAGAATGAAAGATGTTGATCTTTTTGGGAAGGTTTGTTTCAGTATGACTAACCTTGGCTTCAGGCAGATTTACAAGCTAACTTGTTGCACAGGAGAATTTTTAAGCCATTTGAGAATGATGAATGTAGGTTTGTTTCCAGTTCTACCTTACTTCGCCTTGCCTTTGGAAGACTAAAGATTTTCTTTTTCTCCTCATTAAGTAATAAGAATACAAAAAAAAAAATAGACTTAATAGCATCTTAAACAAAGCAAAACTCCTCTTTCATTTGGGCAGTGTTTCTTTCCTGTAACATATGGCGTGTAGAAATTCTTGTTTATTAAGACATGAAGTTTTATTGGACACTTGTTACAAATGACGAGAATTAAATTCACTGATTAGGCAACTTCTGAGTAATATGTTATCTGGAGACCACATTCACAAAACCTTCCTAATTTTTTTTTTTTTTTTTGTAAAGGCAATCTTTTTTAATTTCTAGGTATATCAGGAGGCTTATCACTTACCTGTTTTGGTGGCCTATCCTCTCCTTCACTGGAAGCAGACTGCCTTGTTGTGAATTTCATAATTCATTCACAGCTAGTCTGTCTTCAGTGTGATCTTAAATTTAAACTTTAAATCTCTTTGAATATTTTGTCTGTTTTAATTATCAAATCTAGACAACCGAAAAAAAATTCTTCTTGTTGTTGCATTCTACTGACTTCTGATCAAGTAAAATGCTCCTTGATTTGTCATCTGCTAATGGAAGGAAGCTTGTGAATAACAGCTGGCTTCATCTGTAGGTACATGGTACAGTGGCCAGGGGTTCGTATACTTCGTCGCCAGGAACTTGATGCTTTTCTTGCCCAAGCATTGTCTCCAAAGCTCTATGAACCTGACCAGCTTCAGGAACTCAAGGTAATTCTTAACTGCCGTAACTTCAGAGATGTATTTTCAGCTTGCCCACGTTGCTAATTTAATGGGTCGTGCCTAGTAAGTATTAAATGCAGAACTGTAGGAAAAATTAATTTGAGTATTTCAAAAGATAAGATCTCAAAGTTTCGATTTTTCTAATGCAGTGATATTATAGGAAGTAGATATAATAGGGTTGTTGGTGTGGTACTGTACCTGTAAATCCACAATGCCTATCACTCTGTGCAACGTCTTAATATGGGGTATTTCCTCACCCAGCTTTCACATGCTCACAATGAAATTTCCTCTTCTAGCCTTTAGCCTTGAACTAAATAGACAAGATTTGTTCTTTGCTTTTATGTTGTTATCAGAAATTTGCTCAGAACCTAAGTTCTGTACTCGAAATAGTGTAAGTTAGTACTTAATTTGAAGTAAACGTTTTTCTGAATGGAAACAGTTATAATTACATTTTTCTACATAACATTTATTTCCTGGCAGTGTATTTCCTAAATGGAAGCTTGGAGGGGTGTCTGGATGCATAGGGAGCTTTTTAACTCCTCTTCAATTTTAATCAGTGTAGTGAAGGAGGGGAGATGCTGATCACCTTGTCATTGTAGCCTGTTGAAGTCATTTCAGGTAGTCTTGCAGGTACTTATATGCAAGACTTAAGTCAGGAAAGATGAGTTACTGGTTCTGTTCTGAGCTGTGCTTGGATAGTGCTCTCCTTTAGTTAAATTAGGGAGGAGAATGTGGTACTTACCTCCCAGAATTATTCATATTCGTAGGTATACACTGCCAAGGGGCACAGACAAAAGCAACAATCCTAGCGAAGTTTTTCCCAAAAGAAACTGTAATTAAGCTCATGCAGACTTCAGCTATTAGTTGTTTCTAAGTAATGATTTGCCCCTTCAACTTGGTCAGCAAGAGCATTTTCAAAACCAGCAACTGACAATTTCTTTTCTGTGTGTGAAAGCAGAGTCTGACTTGCATTCCTATGGCAACCTGACAAAGACTTCTCAGTCTCAATCAATAAACCAAATCACTCTGCTTGTGGAACCCCAACACTTAGCCATAGAAATACTTATAAATGTTAGGGGAAGAAAATATGTTAGAATCTATTTGAACTTGTCACACAGCAAGCAGATAATTCATGTTAGCAATGTTAGTGGCAGAGTTAACTGGAAAACTGAATGGTCTTTCAATATACCAAATAACATCAAAATCAGCAGGAAAAACTTCTTTGGTCATTCTCTCACTGCTGATAAAGATAAGAAGAAATGTTGAAATTCAGCTGCAGTGAACACCTGATGAGTTCTTACAGGGCTGTTCATTTGCTTCAGCTCTCAAGTCTGGATTACTAGTGATGTGAATTATAGACTTATTAGAGAACAGCATTTCTGAGTATTGCTTATTGCTGCTAATTCCTTAAGTAGAGGCTAAATGCAAATGCAGCCCATTAAGAGAATCATTCAGATGTTTGCTACACATTCATGCTGGAAGCCCTGCATGCTTACTGGGCGTTTATGAGTCTTGGAGGTTCTGGTTCTGAGATATTGCGTGAGGCATAGAATAAGGAGGAAGGCTTTGTGTTCATGGAAGCAGTGGCCAATCTCTGCCTAGGGAATGAACTGGCAGTGAGTTACCCTGTGCATTCAGAAATGTTCTTATCTGAATGACAAGCATTGGGCTCAGCAGACTTGGAGTGTGAGCCATTCAAAGTCTCAGTTAGAGATGCATACCTCAAGCTGTGCATGTCAGTGGAAACTCAAATGACAATTGTGTAAGCAAGGGGGATGCATCAAAATACAGCAGAGCATCAACAAGGTAAACTTCAATGTCTGTTTTCAAAACGCACTACAGTAAACGCGTAACGGCTAGGGGCTGAGATTTTGGCAAAGGTATCTATAAGTGTCAACAAAGATTTGATGTGAATGGGAGGAAACCTCACTGTGAAAACTGCTGGATCTAAGAAAAGAATTCCCAGATAATGTATTTTCTACATTCCAACATAAAATGAAAGGTGAGACTAGAAAAGTGATAAATACCATTCAATATTTTTGTTTCGTATAAATTGCTCTCCAGCTTCTTATTTTAAATCATCCATACAGAGTAATGTTAGCCACTTGCATAGTATATATTGGTTAACTGTAAGATGCAGTATTTAATGCATTGTTGTTACTGTCCTCATATGAAGCAGCTGCTTCTCTTTTTTTTTTACTGAAGTCAGACAGAAAGCAGCTGAGTTTGATCCCAGCTGTATATCTGCAAAATGATCTTGCTAGTCTTTTGGATGTAAAAGGTTATGCATAAGGAACGTAATGTAGTTCAATTTTAGAATTTAATGCCAAGATGTTTAAAATGCTCCCAAGAAGTTGTTAATATTTTCAAAAGTATTTTAGAAAACATCAGTGCTGCTGTTTTCTTATTCTACAGCTAAGAATGTAGTTGCTGCAAGCAAATACTTTTTTGCTATCAGTGTCAGCAGTTATTGGTTCTATAATTCCGCCTTTGTGTATCTGTGCTAAATAAAGTTGTTGTATTCATAAAAAACATCATCAATAAGAGATGTTTTTAATCAATAAGAGACATTCTGAAATAGCAAAATGTTAAGCCAAGTTATAACGTCCATTATTAAAAACATTGGAAAGGAAGTGTGGTACATAGGCAGAAAAATTGAATGCTAACGTTGAACTCATTCCTGGAACTTTGTGAGAAAAAAAAAAAAAAAGGTATCTCAAAAGCACGAGATTATTTGGAATAAATTTTTAAATGAAAATGTCAACTTGTGATTTCCTCTATACGTGTTTCAAAGCTTTTATTTGCTATAATATGCTTTAGCATTGTTTAGAAAAACCCTGCTCTGCATATCTATCAGTGATCTTAATGCTTAAATATGCACTGTGCATGTTCTGGCACTATATGCCACAAATTTAAGTTGCGTATTTTAAGTAAAACTTCTGGTGGCTTCTTGATAATGAGTTGCATTCAAATTGCTTATCAAGCTTTGTTGTTAAGGAAATAGTTTCTCACTTCTATTTCTTACCTATAGAATGAGTGGATGGGAACAGCCTTTCAGGGCACTGCAGTTTTGCATATACAGATTATAGCTTCACATGGATTCTTCCGGTCAAACTGGCATTTACATGTGAAAAGTCTGACAACTTCTTAAAATCACTATGTTTTCAATTAGCAAATAATGCAACTGATGGAAAAACTGAATTGCATCTCATTATTTTCTTACTAAACTTGTTTTTCTTTTCAAAACAGATTGAGAATCTCGATCCCCGAGGAATTCAGCTGTCTGCTTTATTTATGAGTGGTGTCGATATGGCACTTTTTGCAAACGATGCTTGCGGACAGCCGATTCCATGGGAGCACTGCTGTCCATGGATGTATTTTGATGGAAAGTTATTCCAGACCAAGCTCATCAAAGCAAGCCGGGAGAAAGTTCCGCTCATTGACCTCTGTGATGGTCAGGTGCGTAGTTGCAAAACTGTGGCAGAATATTAAGTGTACAGAATTTTGGTTTATCAGTCGTTTACTTCATGTTTCATCTCTCCTTAAGAGGGAAATACAAAGTGAATTGTCAGTATGACTGTCAGCTCTATGTAATCTTAGCTCTGTTGTTGATGGTTGAAATGGCATTTTGGTAGATTTTGGAAAAGTAAAGAGATGTCCATTTTTAATCTTTCTGTCTCTGCAAACTGAAATTTGAATGCAGTTATGATCTAAAGCACTTACTTGGAGTTGAAAACTTTCAGTTCCTTCATTCAAGTCATCTTTTTGTGCCAAGGTAGCATCACAAAGGACTGAGCTGCTAGGGTTTTACAATTAATGAAAAATTCTAGTTTATTTTCACAGGTTGTGAGGTCATCTTAGGATTCTTAAGCTCAAAATTTCTCCACAATTCTTGCACCCATCATAAGATAAAGATGAATTAGATTTTTGATGTACATAGTTTGTGCAAAATTATTATCTAACTGTGAAAGCAGGAGATAGATGAAGTTAATAGTTTACTGAATGTCCAAAGCGTTTTATTTTTGCTGACTATTTGGGAGATAAGAAATCTTTCAACAAAAGAGCTTATTTGTTATTTCTGACTCAAGGGAAACTCCTTTTAGATTAAATCTTGATGGAGGCTGTGGTCACACTCAGACTCCTTAGCCTCCAGACATAAATTTGGTTTTGCAGCCCAAGTTTATGGTGATTATTCCCTTTAAAGTTTAAAGGACTGCATTCAGTTTTCAGGATACTACAGGCTGATGTTTTTCAGTTCCTTTTAAGATTTCTTTGTTGCCAACTTCTAAACTGTCTCAGAATTTAGACTTTCATCTCTACTGATACACAAGGATTTTTTTGTGAACACTTGATATGTTGTTGAACTGTTAGAAGATATGCAAGATAGATGATTGTAATTTACTAGCTAGCTTTATGAAAGTTTTTTGCAGTACTTATCTACCCTTCTGTTCTTTTGCTTTTGTCTGAATTTGTTCCATAAATATAGCTTTAGAGAATTGAAGTCAAAATTCTAATATCCATTTATGACCTTCTTTTTATTCATAGGCTGAGCAGGCAGCCAAGGTTGAAAAGATGCGTCAGAGCATCCTAGAAGGATTAAATTTCTCCAGGCAGAACCATCCTCTCCCTTTCCCACCTCCACCTGCCATGCCTTTCTATCCAGCTTCTATGTATCCTCGACACTTTGGGCCAGTCCCACCACCTCAGGGCAGGGGGAGAGGCTTTGCTGGTAAGTGACGGGACAGCAGTGCAAAGCTCATTGGCGTGAAGGGTTATCTTGTCTTCACATTCCCCAAACTGAACTGATTTGCGTGTTTGGTTTCATAGGAAAGATATCTAAAAAGAAGTGGTTGGCACACATTGTCCTGTGCCAATCACTGCATTTTGTTGTTACTTTTATTAGCTATAGCCTGGCATTATGGAATGTGCTGTATTGCTGCATATTTCCATCAGAATTTTTAGTAGCTGTGCCAGATCAAAATATTTATACAGCTACTGTATGAAAAAGCAAAAATAAGATGAACAAGTCAACACTGGATGATCTGAGAAGACTCTTGCTTGAACCATACTTTGCTTCAAAACGTTCATGTTGATACATAAATGAGCGGACACAGTCTGACAGGGTTGAAGACAACTTTTCCCTCTCCTCTGTTTTGCCACAGCCATTTGGCTGTGGTCACTTGGTGCCCTCGAGTGTAAATACTGGAGGGCACTGATTAAACCATTCCTGGCTGTTTCCGGTATCATCTCCTTCCTCAAAACCACCCCCGGTTGCAGAGGGCCTTAGGTGTATTGATGCTGGGCTTTGTGAGTAGGATGTCATTGAGGTGCCACCACTGTAACCAAAAAGTAGCTGTGAGTATCTTGGTGCTCATTACTCTGCAGAGGCTGGGATGGCTGTTCCAAAGCCAGTTGAAGGCCTGCAGGTGGCAGAGCCCAGCGGGAGGGCTTCGGCCAGGCTGTCCCAGAGGCACTGTGTTGCCCTGCGCCGTGCCGGGAGGAAGGAAGGAGGTGGCAGCGGCTCTGCTAGGGGCCTTCCCTGATGCCTGCTCCCCTCACAGCTTTTCCCCTGTCTTTCTTTACCCTGGGTCTAACAGGAGTCTATGGCTTCGGAGGCCCTTATGGGGAAACAGTAGCCACAGGCGCTTACCGGGCCTTCCGGGTGGCGGCAGCGGCAGGACACTCCGGAGCCTTCTCTGGCAATGACAGCAACAGGACTAGCAAGTTTCAGGGCGGTAATTATACCCCGAACCCTTTTCTTAGAGCTTCTGCCAACAGCTTCCTTCACTTCACGGTTTGGTCTGAGGCTTCCTACTGACTCCGGTCTCCCTCTCTCCCTAACTGTCTCGGCTCTCCCCTCCGCAGCCTCAGGCTGCTGCGAAGCCGCGCTCTCTGCTCTGCTGCCGGCCTGTCCCGGCCCGCACACCTCTCAGTGCCAGCCTCTCGCGCCTAGAAATCCTCCTTCGGGCACAGAATAAATAGCTGCAAACGCAACGAGCCCTTCTGTCTCCTGCGCTTTGAAACGTGAGGGTGCAGCCTGTCGTGCGCTGAGCTGTGCTGGAGCGTATTAACAGTCATTTCCTAAAATGTGGGGACGATTTGAGCTTTCTGCAAAACAACGTAGTGTAGAAGTTACCGGCTTCTGTTCCTGCTAACTCAATCCACGTCAGCGTCAGTCTGGACGTAGGTGTGAGGCTGATCTATTTGTGTGTGTCCATTGCTTTTCTGCTACACTAGGTGAGACAATGGAAATCTGTAAATTCCGATCCCTCGTTTAGGATGGAATTTTTCCATACATGTAGCTGTTCTTTCTGGCCTCTGAGCTCTTATTCTGGGAGCAAACATAGCTCTTAATGCTTCATTGTGTAACACATAACAATATATATTTGAAACTGAAAGAATTATACAGGAAAGTACAAACCTTTTTGAACTTAATATAGTGGGAACTAAATCACTGATTAACATTTGAAGACTAATTGTGGCTGTGTAAACACTACGTTTTGTAACCCTTTCGGTGCTGATGGTCTTACCAGTGACTCCCGACTCAGCTGCACTTAGCTTTCTGAAATACATGTTTTGCCCTAGCTTTGACTTGAAAGTGCAAAACATAGGTATAGATGAGCAGCATGAATAATAGCTAGAATCAAATTTGGGGCAATTGCAATTTTAGCCACTTTTTTTTGAGGGAAAGGGTAAATCTGCATTTACACTGAGATCAGTTATTTCACTGTGTTTTTGTACCGACATGGCATTAATGCAGATAATTCTGCCTAGTAACTTCTTTACAGAGGTATCTTAGGCTGACATTTGTGTATTAGGCTAATAGCTGGTGTTCACTAAAAATGAGTTTTTAAGCTTTCAAAAACTACTTCATGAGGAGTGCAGGAAAGAAACTTCAGGTATCTTACATTCCACTTCAGTTTCTTGATGCTTATCTAAGCTGCATTTTTAGTTCCTGAAACTGAAGTACTCAATTACTTTGCTTTTCAGAAACTATATATGTTTTTCTAAAAGGCTGTGGGAGAAGGACTCTTGAAGTTACAATTATTCTGAAAGGCCATAGTGTGAAAAATAACCACTATCAAAAAGAGGAAACTGTACAAGTAATAAAATTTGGTCCAGCAAGCTTTCTGCTCAAGTAACTTCAGTGTTGCGATTGTGAAGATCAAGTTTTGGTTTTGCTTTTATGTGCAGGAGTCCAACCTATTCCTTCTCAGGGAGGGAAACTTGAAATTGCCGGCACTGTAGTCGGCCATTGGGCTGGAAGCAGACGTGGACGAGGGGGTAGAGGGCCGTTTCCTCTGCAGGTCGTTTCTGTGGGAGGACCAGCGAGAGGGTAAGTGCAGCCTGTGCAACGTACTTTTCTCTCATGCAATACGTTTGAAGATATGTTAGGTAAATTATGCTCACTGAGTATTCAAGAAAAGCAATTACACTCATTTTAAGATGTTTTTAATCAGTTATTCAGATGAGCATAAGCATTTTTATGCGCCAAAAAAAATCATAGTCTGAGAGATGTACTGAATTGTTTCACACGAGGAAATGGCTCGAGGGTTTTTCCTTACATGAAATCAATAAATACATTATACCTGATCAAAACTGTCACAGCATTCAATTACTTTCTTTGTCACGGCAGAACATTTATAATGAAGTGTGATAAATTTTTTAATAACTTCATTATGTAAGTTTTCTGCAAAGCAGAAAACAAGGATGTTTCTCTGTCTAATAGTTCTCTGCTACAGTCATGATGGGAGATGTGCTTAAGAGAATATTTTCTTCAGCTCTTTCATTCCATTTCAGTACAGCTGAAATTACAGGCGTACAGCATTTCTGAAAACAAAGTAATTTGTGTAAAATGTGTAGTCTTTTACTTTAAGATTATATTTTTTCCCTGGATTTATTGTTCTGTGCATTACAGAGCTATCATCTGTAATTAAGATTGCATCCATTATGGTAGACAGTGGCGAAGTTATGTAGTTTGTGTATTATATCACTGTTCAACTGTATTAAAGTAATGGAGGAAAGTAGGCATATTTATGCCATCTTGAGCTAGGAAGCATCTGGAAGAATTAAGTTTTGAACTGTGTAGATTCCTCTCTATTCATCAATTAAATCAAATGTGTAGTATCAAAAGCATGGTGCTAACGTCAGTATGAGCTGTTGGAACACCAGTCTTGTTGGACTGAGTGAGAAAATGGTCAGACCTAAAGCACTGGGAGTGTGGGACCAGGGAGAGAAGTGAGCTACTGGTATGGGGACAGGGAGAGGTAAGAACAGCAGAAACATTAGCAGAAAACAGCATAGGTGTAAAAACAGAGCTGACATGAAAGTGATGCACTTGTGCATCTAGTGTTGTTTCAGGCACTTCAGGCAGGTATCCTAAGGTAAGTAGCTGTGCAGGTTAGCAGGACCCATAGGACACCTCTGTTCTTCCACAGCAGGAATGGGAGACAAACAGAATAAGTTCAGGGACATGCTGAGGCACACGACTTCACTGCATATTTACTATTCAGTGGAATGCACTGGCTGTGGGCCTGTTTGTGAAAAATATCCAGGTAATTTGTATTGCCACAGTTGAGACTGCTGTCAGATTGAGGCACCCTGAGTGATTTATCTGGAGTCATCTTCAGGCTCAGAGCTGTCTTACATCTGTACCTACCCTTGACTTCATAAAATAGCAGCTCCTCCATTTTCTGAAGAAGTAAATAAATGAATTTATGGAAAACATCAGTAAGCAGAGACAAACTGGGGACTGGAAAGTTCCAAGTTAGCTCCTTCCTCGGCCAGGTATCAGTTGAAATACGAAGGGGTGTTGCTGTTCCTTTCTGATCCGTAAAATGCCCTCATGGCAGAGGAAATGCTGTTCTCCTGTTGTAGCTTTTGAGTACAGAGTGTAAAATATTTGACCTTTTCTTTCTGAACCAGCACTATCTTGGGCCTGGTAGGTTTGAATTCAAGTTGTCACCTTAGAAAGATAGGGAAGCTGTCAATGCTAGATCTTCCTGTCTCCATCAAGTCCTAACTGGCATTAAACTTTTTAAGTCTAGTATTACTAGAGTTCTTCAAAGACAAGAGGTTACCATAGGCATCTCTTTACTATTTGTTATTTCTTAGTAGGAAAATGTTACTGCTGTTATTCCATCTAAGGCCGTGTATTATGAAGCCTGGGCCTTTGTCTGTAGATTTCCTATTAACCAGCACTTTTCTAGGAAGGTGCACAGTTCACTGACTGCAATTTATCATGTAGCTCTTCACACTTCTATTTCATTTTTTTTATCTGTTTCAGCAGAGGGTATCAGGCTTGTTTACAGCATTGTCTTATGTCTCTGCAACACTAAACTTGAATGTTCTTAATGTTATACCAGCTGCTTTTTATTAGCTTTGATCCATCAGTATATCTAGTGCTGTGAATCTGAGTTGGAAAAATCTATTATTCAGCCCTGTGAAGGGTATACTTTCACCACATAAAAAGCAAAAGGGATAGGTAATTCTTGATAAAATCTTTGGAAAGAGTGTAGTAAGAGTAGTAAAACACAATTCTAACCTCTTTGTCCTTTGCTTTGGCTTTGAATACCCACTATTTAAATTCATATTGCTCAGTGTGGGGAATTAGTAATGCGGAAAGACTTGCATGGCACAGCTCAGTGTTTCTCTGCTGCATCAGTTCAGTGTAACTGGGTTGCTGTAGCGCAGCAGGAAGCAGGAGAACTGAGCAACACCTTAGCTGCTGCTTAGGCTATTTTCTGTATGGCTCACAAGGACTTCACTGGCATATAGGAATGAAACAATAGATACATGAACAGTAAGCACGAGGAAACATTAGGTATGTAGGAACACCTGGCAGCATATAGCTACTCTGTGCGAGCTTCAGGGGAGCGTCTTCATGCTGTGACTCCTGGTATTGGGCACTGAACTGGAGGAAAAGTAGAGCAGTCGTGTATTTCCAGTAGAGGTAGCAAAAAGAATTTTCAGAGGTTTGTAGTTCTTGACACAACAATGAAGAAAGTTATAATTCTGTAACTGATTGCATTAAAATAATTGTAACTGATGGAAAACTTGTTTCCATCGGATGTAATCTTTATTGAATCAGTTGAAAACAAAACAGACAAAAGCACCACCTGACATGTCCTGGTTGAAAGACTTCATTCAGCAGAATCCAAACTTGGCTACATGTTGGCTGTGAAGCTTTGTGTTGTTTTTTTTCTCTCACGTTCTTGGAAGACATTGGATGAAAGAAAGGCAAAATACAAAATTGCTTCAGGTTTGATGGGGGAAATTCAAAATAATAGATGTCTAAGTATATCTATGTGTGGGGAATGTTACTGAATGGGAGACACGTTCTTCATAAATGGTTCAAAATTCTTACCCCCTTTTTAATGTAAAAGTACTTTGAGCTCTGTTTTTGAAGGACTGTAAGGATAACTTGACACTTTGAAAATATTTCTGCAAAGCTTGAAAGTACTCGGTTATTGTTCCTCAAAAAGTGAAACACAGAATTCATTGTCTTCCTGCTAGCAGAACAAGTTTGTTACATTTCATACACTTAGAGGTAGTAGAACACTAATTCTTGTTCAGGCAGTCATGCTGGTTAGTTAGAGAAATGAAAATGTTAGTCACTGGACAGCAAAGCTGGAAAAAAGCGTTCTGAAAGTGAAATGAAATTGAAAGTACTTGTATATAAATTTGTTGTTTATTTTTATTTCCTTTTTCTCAATGCTTATAGGCGTCCTAGAGGAGTTATTTCCACTCCAGTGATAAGAACTTTCGGAAGAGGCGGAAGGTACTATGGGAGAGGCTATAAAAGCCAGGGAGCAATTCAGGTAATAAAGCCATGTGCCTGACACTCGTTTACAGGCTAGCATAGTATGGATTTCCAGACCAGCTAAAACTGACAAGCACAGCTTCAAAATACAAATGTGTTTATTGCAGTGATCTTGCCTACAATTTGAAGCTTATAGCTGCACAACCAGAGGTGGATGGCAGGCTGGTTTTGCAGCTCAGTTGCTGGCACACTTTGGTTATAAAAACAGAAGTGGAAAATACATGCTGATAGAAGGCTGTGCCTACGTAGTTCTAACCAGCTGTGGGAATAGAATGTAATTTGGAAAAATGAGAGAAATACAAAGCTGAAACAAATTAGCAGTTCCTATTCCCACCCCCCCTCTTTCTCAGTTTTTTTTTTTTCTGGAGTCACAGTCCAAACTCATAGCAAACAAATAATAGCAGTAGGAAATTGTTTTGCTGCTCCATGGCTCCAATCTAAGAAGTTACTCTAAACTTCTAGGAAACAACCCAGCAACCTTTGTCGCTTGAACAGAGTTTCATTTTTAGTGACAATATGAGAAGAGTCTGTGGATTGTAATTATTGTCTGTTCCATGGATCCTTTAAATATAGCTGAAGCAAACTGATGTTTCATATTAAATGCCAGTTGCTTCAGAGTTGTGTTTTTCTCCCTTTTTCATTGTTCTTGCTGCTATGCAGTTTTGAATGTTATTGATCCCAGGGGTAATGGATGAGTGGGTAGTAAACAAGCAGAGGACTTTCACAATAAATATACATATGGTTCTTCAATTTGTCATGTAGACATGATTACGTTAAGTATAGGGAAGTACTTGCAGATAGCAGGCAGAGATGTTCTCCAGCAGATAACAAAGCAACTGTTAACCTCAAGTGAAAATTACACTATTCCAGATGTAAAAAATGAAATATTTTGAAATAATTTTCTTCTTTGCTAAATTCCTGTTTTCTCAGATTGTGTATTGTGTACAGATGTACCTATCTTGTGTACTTTGAGTAGAAGAGAAACCACTGCATTAATTACAGCATCTTGTTTCCAACTACCTAAACCCACAAAACGAAGGAAGCCCAGAGAAGAAGCTCCCAAGTATGCCAGGCTTCCTGCAGGCTTACATGTGTAAATGTAGTGTAGGAAGTACCTGTACATAAGATGGGTAGACAGTCTCAACAGACAGCAAATTTGAGCTGTCACAGTTAATAATATGTAATTTGGATGGTAAATATTTTTAATTACATGTAGCTTAATCTAAAATTGTGCCTGTGATACAGAGAGGAAGGACAAATAGTGACGTTTTCTACAAACTAGTCCTGACCTCATCAAATTTCACCATCATCAGTCACTATACTGTAGTATATGTTCATTTTAACAGGAAGGGATAACTTGGGAAGCTTAATGCATGACAAGTAGATTTTATTGCCTAGTAAAGATTTACTGGCAACAGTATACTTCTCTGTCCTACAAACCTGAGCAGTTAAGGGGAGAGTGTTTTCGTAGGGCAAGATTGAGAAATGCACAAGTAAGATCCTCCCTGGAGAATCCAGTGGCTTTATTGTCACGAATTATGAGGTGACATGAGAAAGGTTGGAGAATGCAACTGAAATAAGCAGTTTCTATTTATCAAACAGAAAATGTGCCTGTATCTTCCCAAGATAAGGTCTTTCTGTCTTGATCTGTATTTTACCTTCAGAATCTTGAGGCAGTTCAGGAGAGTACTGACCATGCTGATTTCAGCATGTAAAAATTAAGATTATTAAACCATGAAGCTGTGTGCCAATGAGTTGTGTAAGATGTCCGTATCTTAGTCATTTCTCAATATTTGACTTTGTTGACAGTGTAACAGATAAGTACGTTGCTTCTTAGCAACCCAGCCTACTTGTGTTGTCGTTTAAAGCCTGTTGTGGTTCTGAAACACTAAGATTCATTGTTACAGATGCTTAAAAACTAAATATACATTCTTATGTTGCATAAGTCCAATGGCTGTTGTTACAGGCAGTCTATACTGATTGCATGAAATGGCTTTCCTACCCTCAGGTTCATATAGACTGGTATAGAGAATATTGCACGGTACCTTTTGCACCTTCTAAAAATTGTGCAAAGAAGAGTTTTGGTTTGTATTTGAGTAACAGGTAATCATAAAATTAAATTATCACGTCGATGAAGCAAGAAGCAGAGTTAAGCTGTATATTGGTTCTCAGTTCTGGTATTCCCATACACTCTTGTAGCTGCTATGCTGTGAAATAAGGGAAGTGTCAAAATAGAAAGAGCATTTTACCACAGGGCCACCATTTTACCACCAAAAGGCATGGCCAGGCAGCACTCGGACACTGAGCCTGCTTTAACAGCTGTGCTGTGCTGTTCCTTTTGTGTGCCCCTTCTTGTTTCAGTGGTCGGTGCTCACTTGTGGTACTTCTGCATGCTGCCTATTTTCGTAGTGCCTTGTAACAGATTGTAAATATATAGCGGTGGTTCTTCAGTAATTTTCTTCTTTTCTTAAAAAATAGGGCAAACCTCCTTATGCTGCTTCAGCAGAAGAAGTAGCCAAAGAACTTAAGTCAAAATCAGAGGAATCTAAATCCTCAATTGTGTCTTCAGATGGATCCCTGGCTGAAAATGGAGTTGTGAATGAGGAAAAACCAGCTTCCCAGATGAATGGGAATACAGGAGACATCAGGGCTTCCAATCAGTCTGAAAGTGCCTTGAGTAATGACTCTAAAATGTGCAATACAAATCCTCACTTAAATGCACTAAATGCAGACAGTGTTTGCCATAAAGATGATGCTCTTGAGGCCACTGTCTTAAAAAAAGAAGAGTAAACTTATTTTTTATAGAGGGTGAAGGATGTTGGGAAGGGTCAGGATTAGGAATATCTGGAAAGAAAGAGAGCCTACAGTTACGTACATTTTTTCCTTTCCGTAAGAGAAAAATGAGGACTTTGGAAATTCGGATCCCTCTTTGATGTCAGAGATTTAAACAACACATTTTTAGTTTTAACCAGTTGTAGTCAAAATGCTACAATAAAACAAAAAAGAAAGAGAATGAAGAGCATTTGACTCCCGCACTTAAAATGAAGTATACATAAAGTTTAAACTGGTTATGACAAAAGCTTGTAGTTTTGTTTTTTGAAATATAAAGAAAACAAATTTTGGCAGTCTTTAAGTATATATAGCTTAAAATATAATTTTTAGTACTTGGCACCATATGTATGCCATTATATTTGATTTTGCATTACTGTGTCACAATAAAGCTTTCTTTAAGGCTTTGATTTCATGATTATGGGGGGAAAAAGGCACAACCACAGTTTTTTCTTTCTTAAATTTCATCACCGTTGATGTGGTTCTTTTGTGTTAAAATGTGCAAACTATCGAAACTAAAAATTATAGAGTAATATTGCAGTTCTGCTGATTTTAAATATACATCATACATACTTTACAAGCAAGTTAAATGGAGATAAACTTGAAATCATAGAAGATGCAAATGACCTTTCAAAATAAACACAATGTGTTCTGAAACTTTTTGTGACTAATACCATGCATCCGTGATCAATGAACTATGTGGTTTTGAATCAGACGTAGACCATTAGTACTACTATTTGAGCTAAACTTCTGCATGGTTCATAATTTTTAAAGTGTGTAGTTAATATTATGCATGTTATTGTCCTCTTTCTTCCATTCTTACAAGTACTGTGCCCATTTGCAAAACAAAAAGCTAATAATCAGTAATAGTCCTATAAAAGATGTTAACTATGTTTAGTCATTGACTGATCTTGCTCTAACCTTAAAATTTTGTGATTATTGACCTCTGTTGCATTTATTCTAAAACTTAAAAAAAAAAAAAATTATCTAGCCGTTTTGAATATCAACGTTACCCTGGTGTACTCATTGCTGTATGCATTATTGTTCTCTGTTGCTGTTTTATGCCTTCATATTAGCAAATATGAAATTCTGTGAAAAACAAAAAAAAAAAAGCTTTAATCTTCAAAAAAAAAAAAGTACCCCCCTTCTGTAGCAGGAAACAAATGGCTTGTTCTTGAGAACTTTCCCATCAAGAATTTAGTATAAGCAAATATACCTGTATCATTTTGATGTTTTTGTTAGTGTTTCCAAACTTAATGTACTTCAAAATCAGAATCATTTCTTTATATTCGTTTTCATATAATTCTCCTGATGCTCTTCATCACACATTAGTGATCAGAAATGAGGTGTAATTCCCCATTCCCTGCCCGCAAGAGCTAAGTAGGTATCTTAATGTAAGTTGAAGGGAGTTCTGCCCCAACTCATGGATTGTGCAAGAATGAACTACTGTTGGGTTTGATTGGTTGTAGATGGATTGTGGTGTGGTGTATTTGAAGGCTATTGAATGCAACTTACAGTGCTTAATAAAAATCTTTATTCTTTTAGTATAAAATACTGTATGCCTTTTTTGTCGAATATTTTTTTAAGTACGTGCTGTAAATAAAGGTTTTCCTATGCCCAAATAAAGCGACTGAGTTAGCAGACTACATCCGTGCTGTCCTGAGAGCCACAGATGGAGAGCAGCACCAGGCCTTCGCGTGCTGCCTGCGTTGGGAAGCAGCATACCTGGTCAGAGCAACACTCCATCCTTTTTTCATACTGCTCTTCACACGTCCGCTCTGAAGTGCGGCGTAGCTGCTAAGATGGAAGTATTCCTTGGAAATGCCGTGGGCAGTTAGCTTAAACAGAAAAAGAGCATGCCCCCAGATGTTTGCAGTGGTGCCTCGGTATTGTGAGATGTAAGATGATCAGCACTGCTCCTTGTGACTGAGAGTAAATGATGCTGTTATGCAGGAGCTTTCTCTACACAATGGATCGCACTGACATAACACGCGTAGTTACTCATTTATATGTGGTTGATATCAAAATAGCATTTCTGTCTAGGCCCGCCCTTATTGTCTGCTGTCTCTATCTAAATGTTCATCTGTTTACTCTAGTGCCTGACACACAATGTTAAAAACAGCCTTGCCCTGGGCGTTTTTGATCTCATGTTGTGTCTACATGAGGTATTAGCAGCTCTGCGCTTCGTGTGGATGCAGTTTATAGCAGTGCAGCTGTGTTCTGTGCAAATTACAGCAATCGTTCTTCATCTCTCCCTTCAGAAGCAAAGTGAGCTGGAGGGAAGCAGTTTTCCTGGTGTAGCAGCTGCTGTGCTGGGGCTCATGTTGCCTAAATTCTTGGGATCATGTCCCTTCCTACCTATGTAGTTAGTATTCCACTACATCCATGTAGTGTTATTCTTCACTTGTCTGTTTTGGAGGTGTAGCCAAGCTCATGTTCCAGTGAGATTCCAAAGCATCATTTACCTCCTTTTGCAGTAGCAGAGACAAACCAGGCACTGCCGTGCAGTGACGTCAATAAAAATAAATCTTGGCTGGCGTTAAGTACATGGGAGAAGTCACCTGTGTGCCATGTACTGGAAGTACAGTCATTTCATTCATTTCCATCATGTAACCAAGCCACTAAACTTCTGCACATGCAGCCAGAGGTGACAGGCTATCCACATGAGCGTGGCTAAGGTTAGAACGTGGAGGTACACCAGAGTGAGCCAGTTCATTGCTACAAGTGTAACAAAATGCATTGACTTCTTCCAGAAATGATGATGAAAGTTTGGCTTGTGTTACACTTGTGCACATCCCCTGGATCACTCCCTTGCTTTGTGGCCTGTTGAAGTGCCTGGCTCTTGGCAGCAGGGCTGCTGGATGCTAGGCAGGGAGAATAACAAGCTCTTGGTAGCTGGTAGGTGCTTGGAGACTCTATGGGTACCAGCGCTCCCTGGTGCCCTGACTGAGAACGTGGGTATCAAATCCAAAACCAGCACAATTTTTATTTCTTGCAGTTGAGGCAGCTGATCTGTGTATAGCTGGTGGTTCTCTCTTCTCTGCATTCATTTCTGCTGCCAGTTGTGCAGGGATGGTGCAGCGCTGAGGTACAGTGTGTCTGTGCGCTAGCAAAGGGTTCTCACAAAACACTTGTTCTGCCCTAAGATTTCCTGCTAATGACCCTGAAAAATGTCATAGAATTGAGTTGGAAGGGACCTGTACAGGCCATCTAGTCCAGCTCCCCTGCAATGAACGGGGACAGCTACAGCTCCATCAGGTGCTCAGACCCCTTACAGCCTGACCTTGGGTGTCTCCTGGGACCAGGGCATCCACCGACTCAGGGCTGCCTATGCCAGTGCCTCACTGCCCTTAACTGTGAAAGACTTCTTCCTTATATCTAATCTAAATCTGCCCTCTTTTAGTTTGAAACCACTTGGCCTATCACGCAGACCCCACTAAAGAGTTCTTTCTTACAGCCCCCTTAGATACTGTCAGGCTGCTCTCAGGTCTCCCTGGCACCTCTCCAGGCTGAACAGCCCCTGCTCTCAGCCTGTCCTTGTAGGGGAGGCATTCCATCCTTCAGGTCATTTTTTCTGGCCCTTCTCTGGACACACTCCCAACAGATCTATGTCACTCCTGTACTGAGAATTTCACATCTGGACACAGTACTCAAGGTGGGGGTCTCACAGCACAGAGCAGAGGGGCAGGATCACCTCCCTCGCCCTGCTGGCCACACTGCATTTCACATGGCCCAGGATACAGATGGCTCACTGGGGTATGAGAGCACATTGCTGGCTCATGTTCAGCTGACCACTCACCAGTACCCTCATGTCCTTGGCAGGGCTGAGCTCCATCCTTATACCTCCAGCTTGTACTGATAGTGGGGGTTGCCACAACCCAGGAGCCAGACCTTGCATTTGGCTTTGCTAAACCTCAAGAAGTTCTCCTGGGCTTCCTACTGGAACCTGCCTACGTGTTTCTGGATGGCATCCATCCCTCAGGTGTGTCAGCCACACCCCACAGCTAGGTGTCATCTGCAAACTGCTGAGGGTGCATTCGATCCCACTGTTGATGTCATTGATGTAGATGTTAAAGAGCACTGATCTCACTACTGACCCTGAGGGACATCTCTTGTCACTCATCACCCTCTAGGCATTGAGCCATTGACCACCACTCTCTGGGTACGATCTCTTAACCACTTTGTCATCCATTGAATAGCCCACCTGTCAAATCCATCTTTTCAATTTGGAGAGAAGGACGTTATGGGGGACCATGTCGAAGTTCTTATTGAAGTCCAGATGAGTGACATCAGTGGCTCTTCCCTTGCCCACTGATTCAATGCCATAATAAGAAGTTGCTCAGGCAGAAACTGCCCTTGGTGAAGCCATGCTGGTTATCTTTGTCACCTCCTCTACATTGTGCCTTAGCATAGCTTCCAGGAAGATCTGCTCCATGATCTTCCCCAGCACAGAGGTGAGACTGACAGGTCAGTAGTTCCCTGGGTCTTCCTTTCTACCCTACTTTAAAAATGGATGTGATGGTGCTTTTTTCCAGTCACCGGAGACGTCACCTGACTGCCATGATTTTTCAGATATCATCGAGAGACATTACCTGTCCTCGGAGTTCCAGAGCCTTGAGCTTATTGTGTAAGGGCACCTGGAGAGGCGAGGCAGATAAGAAGAGCCTATGACACCGAGCAAAGACCTGTTTCCATCTGTCCCCATCTTTTAGGTTCCCTCTCTCTTCCCAGTGGTGACCTACTTGGGGTGTATCACCCCAGTGCCTTCTTCGGTGATATGGTCACTCCACCAGTCTATCTTCTGCTCACACTTCTTCATGTTCCTAAATCTCTCCAACCTCCTCCTTGAGCTCTGCCACCGTGCTCGCACCTCACGCAGGAGGTATCTCAGCCACCCTCCAGTGGCAGCAGCAAGCTCAGGCACTCCTTGCAGCCAGAAATCTGTGCAGCCACGTTTCTGGGCAGGCACTCAATCTGGGTCATCACATTCTTTTTGGAGAGAGCTTTCTGCCTCATGGAGACCAGGGCTAGATGCGTTCTCCAGGAGGCAGTCGCTAGGTAAGCCAGTCTCCCAAGTGGGGAGGGATGCTTTGTTCCGCAGCTCACCCTGCCTGCAGGAACTGCCATGCAAACTGATGTGCCACACTCTGTTCACTGTGCTCCTGGGAGCTGTGCTCCTTAAGGGACACTTTTGTAACTGGAGGCTGTGATGCTGCTGCTCCAGGCCCCATCTCCACCACATCTGAGCTGCTGACACGTGGAAGGCAATGGTGCCCTGTAACTCCTCACTGACAAGAATTCAGCTACCCTATGAGGTGATTCCTTGCTTTGGTGCGGAA
The DNA here is from genome assembly GCF_905368555.1 of Meleagris gallopavo. Taxonomy (NCBI): domain Eukaryota; kingdom Metazoa; phylum Chordata; class Aves; order Galliformes; family Phasianidae; genus Meleagris; species Meleagris gallopavo. Next base: position 6,203,384 of record NC_139417.1, on the reverse strand, counting down.
TGCAGCCACATCAGAGCTGTCTGCCTGCAGAGAAAGGCACCAAGTCTTGGGGCACAGTGTGAAGGCTGAATCCAGCTCCTTGCCACGAACCCTGTGCATGCAGCTTCTGGAACAGATCCAAAGAGTGGATGGTTTGTTATTCCTTACACACACCAACCTGCTCTATAAGAAGTGAGCCTTGCTATTTCCAGAGTGGAATCTGATACGAATAAAGACAGTGATTGTCAGACCTGCCAGCTTCCATACAGACAGTGTTTTGCTATCCATGCCCAAGGCAGGGCTGTATTGGTGTCGGCGTCCTGCGACAGAGCACTGTGCTGAAACTGCACCGTTATGCTCCACTTGACCCAGCTTATGGCACAGCTCTCCTGAGCAGCTGAGGCCTTTCCTCTCAGCTCCCATTGCCTGACAAGGAGGGAGGGGACTGGCCCCGATGCACTGAGAGCCCACTGCTGGGTCAGTCTTCCAGCCACTCTGCCCCAACCCTGTAGTGTTGCCTGGGGTTGTGGCCAAAGTGCAGGACCCAGCACTTGTTCTTACTGGACTTCGTCCCATTGGCCCCAGCCCAGCGATCCAGGCAGGTCGCTCTGTGGGGCATTCCTTCCTTCAGCCAGATCAGCAGTTCCACCAACTCGGTGTCATCTGCCAACTTACTGAGGATGCATTCAATCCTCTTATCCAGATCAAACTCCCTCATCCAGATCAATTTATTTAGGTGCTACCTTCTGCTTTACCACAGGTTCTCAGCAAATTGAAACAAAAAAATGACAAACATTCTAAAACTTTCTTTCTCTTTGCAAACTTCTGGTTTACTGGTAAGAAACGAGCTCTTTGCTGCCTTCAGGAGCTGTATTAGCTCAGAATGCTCTGCATTATCGTTCAGGATAAGTTGTGTCATGCAGCTTGTAAGCCCAGGTGAAAAAACTCCAAACTGTGGAAGGAGCTTCAAGTCTTCAACACAGCCCTTCCTTGGGCCGTGGCACGGCAATGGATGGAGGCTGAAGGCAGCTCTCACACAGCAGCGTGCTTTGAGTGGTAACAACAGAATAGGAGCCCGACTGCCATGTCATGAAGTCTTGTTCACAGATGGTTTAAATGCGTTGATGGACGTTCTGCATGAGGCTCCACACTTGCCACAACACCTGAGCAACTGTGACCAACATCACTTTCAGAAGGCACTTCTGTGAAGTGCCCAACCGTGCTAGCTGCTTCCAGGGAGAAGAGAAGCCTACTGTAGGCAGGCCCTGGGAAGCAGGCAGCGGCTGTGGGTGCAGGAAGGAGGGATGGCTGTGCGGGAGCACCAAGCTGTGTGCTTTTGTCTGCGAGTGCCAAGCAGTGCCAGACTCCCGCCGCCCCGCTTGCCTGCAGAGGGCTGCCGAGCACAACCGGGCCTCTACTGAAACGCTTCCCAAATGCTGGGGCGTTCCGTGTGTGCGTAACCCAGATGCAGCAAATGACAGCCGCAGCCCGGTGAAGGCGCTGGCAGGCAGCCCGGCTCTGGGCCGGTAACACGGCCTGCTCCCACAGCACGAGACAAAGCGGAGCTGAGCTACGAGGCCTCTCCGTGAGGCTCCATGAGCTGGCGTGGTGTGCTCCTCGGCTCTGTTTTCACTTACTCTGTATTTAAGTATCCTCCTGGAGGTTAAGTTTGCTGTGAGGTGTGTGAGGAGCGAGAAGGCGTAGCTGGCATGATGCCTCCTGGGCTCCGAACGTCAGGACAACGTTCAGTGCAAATATTTCTCTCACCAAACCGCTTGCTCCTGTCGCTGGGCTTAGCAAACCGTGGCAGCCATCCTGCTGCTTTACACCCCGCTCCTGCTGCCCTTCCTGGGCTCCTGCTGGCTGTGGCTGGGAGCTCATGCTGGGCAACGAGGAGGAATCCCTGCTCGCTTACCGCTGTGGCACAGCAGTACTGGGAAACAGGGCAGGAGAGGACAGATTGTGAGGGACTTTCCAAATGATTGGAGTTTTATCCTCCAAGAAATACATCTGAGACTTTAAAATCTTAGAAGATAAACTGGTAAATTTTTATTGACGTCTGGTAGGATGGTCAGCGTACCTTGGCACGTACCCTGCCAGACTCTGAAGACAATTGTCGTCAGAATGATGCTGATGTCCAGTAAAGTTGCTCCCTCGTGTCAAGGTTCTGTATAACATGAGATTGTGCGCTGAAATGAAGCAAAAGAAGAGTGTTTAAGTGGGAAAGCACAGGTATGAGTGATAAATGCAATCTGTGTTAACTGTTACAAAGTCCATTCTTTAACTAAATCTTTAAGCTAATTTGCTATATGAAAGACCCTTTTAACCCAGCCCCCTTTTACAATTTCAATTCTTCATTCCTTACCTTTGTTCAGAAGCCAAGATAGCACAGTACAGTGTTCTGTGAGATGTAACCAATCAATGTTATAAGATCTGGTGTCAGATGGGGAACTCTGGAAGAGAGGCATGCAGTCACCACAAGGTTCTCTCTTGCTGAAGCCCAGTGATCCCTGTTGTTTCAAGGTTGGTTTCATGAACAGCTTCTTTGTAAACATTTATTTAAAGAGCAGATATGGTCGAAGGGAAAAAAAAAATAACTTGATTCACTTCTCTGCACTAGCATGGAAATAACTCTGGGAACAATGTGTCTATAGCTACAGAGCACCATAAGTAGAAATAAGCTTACGTACCACTTGCTATAGAGGAAATATATAGGACAAATGCTTCAAAATGATAAGAACATCTGGAAAGCTCAAGAAATGGTAGCCCAGATAACCACTGCAAGAGCATGTGACTCTATGAAAATCAGTGAATGCATTTAGACCTGTCCTGCAAAGCTGAGAGGTTCTAACAGGTGTGGCAGTGAGGAGAGGACCATAAAGGTGCTCACAGCTCATGCAGTGGTTGTCTGGGCCTCGTCTCCTCATCTCGCATTATCATAGACTCATAGGATCATCATGGTTGGAAAAGACTTCTATGATCATCCAGTCCAACCATCCACCTACCAACAGTACTGCCCTCTAACTACATCCCTCAGTGCCACATCTCCATGTTTCTCGAGCACCTCCAGGTGACACAGCCAGCACCCAGCCACTCTTGCAGCGTTCTTCCTAATATCCAACCTGAACCTCCCCTGGTGCAATGTGAACCCAAGTTACACCCTAGACTTCTGCTTTTCTGGTTGAAACACTGAGCAATTAAAATCTCAATAGTTCAATTCAGGCTGAAATGGGGCCTAGTTTTTTCACAGGTATATACTTTTGCCACTCAGCACTGAGGAAAACAGACACTTTGTGTATCTCAAAATGTCGTTCAAAACAACTGAGTCATGATGTAGGCCTATAATCTCACTCCTGTGTTACCACACCTTGAGCTATGTCAGAAATTCAGTTTCACTCGTAAACATTCATGGTGGGCCCAGGAGTGCCATTCCCTGCACTAGTTCACATGTAGCTCTGTATGAGCACTGCCTGAAAGTCACTTCTGTGGCACAGGAATCCAAGGGGCAAGGCGAGCAGTTTTGACAGTCTCTCTTCAGTCGGCCTAGATAGGTTCTGCCTGTACCAACAGTGGCTTTTTCTCTCTCAGAGTCCAGCGAACCATGCAGCCGAACTTTGGGAAGCCCTCTCTTATTCTTCTGACATTGCTTTGTCTGATTTTTTTTCCCCCCTCCCTCCATCTCTGCTCTGTCTCTCAACATTGCAATACCTAAAGTTATTTGGGCCCTTGAATTTCCTTTGTCCACTACGGAGTGATTTTGGATTTGGCAGACTGCTGAAAAAACACCAAGAAACGCCCATTTCTCTTTTTTTGCTCTAAGACACATAGATATTATCCTCTCTCTGAAAATGAGATGGATTCAAGACACCAAATCAGTTGCAACTGGCACTTGCACATCAGCTGGGACACTTTGTGACTACTTTACGTGACGTTCTCATACTTGGAAGGGACAAGTGTCAGCAGCTGTTGAAGATGCTCAGGACGTGTGTCCCTGCAGAACACCCTGAAGCATGCCTTCCAAAACCACCCAGAGGGAGGTCTTCGGACTCTGTGCAAAGGGAGGGGGAGAAGTTCTGCGTTCTCAATCTCAGCTGAAACTCAAGGGTTCCTCTTTTGCCTTCGCCACCACCGCTCACTCGCTGAAGAGGAGGAAGCACCGTGGTGTTGGGCTTTTGCAGCTGACAGGACTAGTGGTGCAGGTGACTCTCCACACGTACCCCACAGCCCATGGCTCTGGGCTGGTGCTCGGTAGGTGCAGGGCTTTTAGCTGCAGCTCCAGGGTAGGAGCCCAGCGTATGACAGCGATGGGGCTGGCACTGATGGAAGTGGTGGGTGCCTTCCAAACCTATAATATAACTCCAACAAACAAATTTTTTGTTGTTGTTGTTCCTTTTTTTTTTTTTTTAATAGTAACCAACACGCACTCAGGTTGTGTTCCGAGGCCCTCCACCTCTCCAGGTCGCACTCCCGCTCTCAGCACAGCGCGGTGCCCGCAGCCGCGGATTGCTGCGCCTGCCGCGCAGTTCGCGCACTGGCGGGGCACACAAACACACACAAACACGCTCGCATACGCGGAGCAGCGGCTCGCTCAGCGCTCCCTGCGCTCCGTGCCCCGTCCCGCGGCGCTCCCCGCCCCGCCCCGCCGCGCCCAGGCCACTTTCTTTCCCGAGTCCCCGCGGTGGCGAGGCGCAAAACCGCGCGGCCCCCCCCGGGCGCGGAGCCCCGCGGCGCGCAGCCCGACTCACCGCGGCTCCCACCCGGCCGCGCGCTGCCGCCTCGCCTCGCTTCGCCTCCCCCTCCGCCGCCGCCCGCCCCAGCCCCAGCCCCGGCAGAGGAAATATTGCAATGTTGCAAGCTGACGTAAGGACATTACAAGGAAAGGGCTACATTTCGGAGTGTTTATGAAAAGCCTCGGTACTGTACTGTCACCAGGGGGCATGCAATATAATGCATTTCGCCAAACATTTTGAATAATAATCATTTAACAACAACAACAACAAAAAAGCCCCGGTCCGGTCGGCGCTCGCGGAGCCGGAGGAAGCATGCAGCCAAACTTTGAGAAGCCCTTTCTTATTTTTCTGACATTGCTCGCTCGCCCTTGAGGAGCCGTAATTGCATTATCTGATTTTTTTTTTTCCCCCTTCTTTTCTCCCCCCTTCCCCCCCTCCCCGCTCCGTCTCTCGACATCGCAAATTCGCTCGCGTTTCGGAAGGAGCAGCCGCCAAAGCTACCGAGCGGCAGGAGCCGCCGCCAGCCCCGCTCGCCTCTCCGCGAGTCCGGTGTTGTTTTGAAGGGAGCTAACATGGCGACGGTGCCCGTCTATTGCATCTGTAGGCTGCCCTACGACGTAACCCGCTTCATGATTGAATGCGATGCCTGCAAGGACTGGTTTCACGGCAGGTAACACAAAGAGATCGGGCCTTTTCCCCCCTTTCGCCGCGGTCCCCCCCCTCTCGCTCGGTGCCTTTCGCCTCCTTTTCTCTCCAGGGCAGAGCGCGGCGATGGTGCCGTTGGAGCCGCCGCCGTGTGCAGTTTTCCAACAGGCCTTTTTGGAGAAGAGGAGGAGGAGCCACTCTGCCCCCGTCTCTCTCTCTCTCTCTCCGCGTTGTATTTTTTTTTGTTTTGTTTTGTAAATTTTCCTTCGATTCCCCGCACAAAGCCCCCCCCCACCCCCCTTCCTCCCCGGGGCTCCGGTGTCATCGGGCCGGGGGGGGCATTGTGCTTCTTTTCGCGGGGCGGGCGCCGCGGGGTGCGCGGAGCGGAGCGCGGACCGTGCCGCCGGCCGCCTGAGCTCGGCTACGGGGCCGCTCCGCCGGCCGGGAGCGGTCGGGTCGGGCCGCGTCCCGCACCTCCCGCCTCGTCCGCTCGGTTACGGATCCGGAGCGGCGGACAGAGGGCTCGGGCGGCGCGGAGCCGCGTCCCGGGGAGGCGGCGGGGCTCGGTCGCGCTATCAGCGGGCTCCACGCCCGCGGCTCCGGGCCGGGCGCGCCTCGCCTCGCCTCGCCTCGCCCGCGCGGGGATCTCAGCCCCCGCGCACCTCCCCCCCACACACACACAAACCCCGCCGCCGCGCTCCACGGCCCTGTCGGGGCAGCCGGGTGTTTCCCGTCTGACAGGGCTGCCATCGCCGGGCCGGCCCTGCGGCTTAACCCTTGGCGGGGCGACGGGGCGGGGCGCGGAACGGGCGGAGGGGGAAGCGCGGGGCCGCGGCGGCTCCGCAGGGCGAGGGGAAGCCCCTCCGTGCCGGGAGCCGCGGGGGCGGGCGGGGCGGGAGAGCGCCGGCCCTGAGGCGGGGCGGCGGCGGCGGCCGTGCGGGGAAGCCCCGGCAGCACCGAGCCCGCCCCGCGCAGCGCGGCCCCCGCCTCACGGGGAGGGAAGGAGGGAAGGAAGGAAGGAGGGGCTCCCCGCGGCGCCCGGCGCTGCCCCCCGCCCCGCCGCCGCCGGGGGGACGGGGGGGGACGGACGCGGGAGAGTTTGTTTAGGGCGGACAAAGGCGGACTTCGGCCCTCGATTCATTTCACCCTGAAGCTTTGTCATGGAAAGCGAGCGCGGGCGGGCTGCCGTGCGGGAGACAATGGCAGAGCGGGCGTACTTGAGTTAATGCTGTGTGAAACTGAACTTCGGGAGCGTTGGAGCGTTTGGGGTTGTTGGTTTTTTTTTGCTGTTTGTTTTTTGTTTTTTGTTTTCCTTCCCCCTCTGCGAGAGACGGGGAAGTTGGTTAAGGACGCGGGGAAGGAGCGCCCAGCGTGGCTGTGCGATGTGTGCTGGAAGTGATGCTGGCTGTACCCGAGCAGGACAGCGCCGTGACCGCATCTCCCGCGTGTCCGAGGGGAGGTGCCGGGCTCTGTGGTGAAGCTGTAAGGCTGTCAGGGGATCTGACCGACGGAGGGGACACAGGGCCTTTGCTCGGCCCCAAAGTAGCGCCCAGAGGTGCGTTTCATAGTGAGCAAAACTGAGGAGACCGCTCTCCGAGGGAACCTCAGATAACGTGTTGGAGAAGGGAGATGGCTGATGGAGTGAGGAACCACCTGTATCTGTCCCTGTTTGATTTGCTCGGTGTTGTATGAGCCAATAAATCATCAGCTGTGAAAAATATACACCGGGATTTGATCGTGGAGAGTTGTCCTGTCTCATTCCTAGGTGCTCAAAGCACTGTTGGTGTTAATGCCTGTACAGTTACTGCACTGCAACAAAAGTGACCGAGCATGCAAAGCTCTGCACTCTTAAAGAGGCTTGCCCATTTAGAAACAATTTCTTTCTCTTTTCAACATACACACAGCACATTTCAGAAAAAAAAAATGCCATTCCTGTTTCGGTTCTGTTGAAGCAGATCAGGGGTTTTCATGCTTCCTCCCTGACAGTAGCTTCCAAATATTTCAGTACATGTTTTTCCAGGGTTCTGTTCACATGTCAGGTGTGGTCCCCTAATACTGGGCAACATCTTTGTAGGACTTCAACGGATCTGACGGTAAACTCATATTATTAAAATATTAAAAGTAAGTTAAACTTGCTGAGTGCCATTTAGAAGCTGGAAGCAGAGCTGAGCCATCACCATGTGACTGATGATCGTTTCCCAGCCCACTGCTGACGTGCCATTGACTGTGGTTGGAAGCGACCACTCTGCAGTGCGTCCTGAAGAAGGGCTGGGAGGGACGAGCCAGGCTCTTGGGGTCTTCAGGTCTCACTCAGCACGGGAACTTCTGTGATCTGCAGACAGGATTTCTCATGTGAAGCAGCTTTAGAACTTTCTTTATAAATCCCAACTTAATCCTCAGATGCTTCTGAGTGGTTGCCCACTGCTGTATTTGAACTTTGGTGTGGCAGGAGAAAGTGGTACATCAGAGGCTTTCGTCCTTTTTCTGGTCGTTGCTCTGGAGGTAGGCCTGCATGCAGCAGTCACTGCAATAGCATATTGGGTTGAATTGATGTACGTGGCAGGTAGGTTTTTTCTGCCAGACAAAGGCATCCGTATTGGTTTTGTGCACCAGTGGTCGTGGGGTGTTGCTGATATCTAAGAAGAAAGGTCATCATTGGCTCTGTTCCTTTCTCTGCAAAGCTTTCAGAGGCCCTTTGTTACAGCTCCATATGTTACCCATCATCAGGGCCCCCAGCCGCTGTTTATGAGGCGTACTGAACTGTGCAGCCACCGGCGTGTTTGCAGAGCACTGCTTTGTGCCTTCTTATTAGACCGACTTTCAGTCATCTCTGTGCTTCCAGCCCTGGAGAGGACAGGGATGGTCTTAGAGACAAAAGGAAAAGAAATGCCTCTGCAGACAGTGGAGAGGGGCTGTTGGACACCACTGTTTGTAAAGACAGAACCTTCGCCGGAGAGATTCGTAGAGCTGAGATGCTTTGAGATACTGACTCTTGTGTTCCTCAGGAGTTGTGCTGGTCCTGCTGTTGCCTTTCCTCCGCTGTACCTAAGCTGGCAGAACAGTTCTGTAGCACAGCACTCCCAGGTTTCCCTGTTGCAGCGACCATGCTGGATTCCTCAAATTCCATGAGACTGAAAAGTGGGAACTCAAGGAAGGCACCACCAAGGTCAAATGGGAAATCCTACAGCCTGTATGTACACAGAGGTCTCTGGTAGCTGTGGTCACTGAATTGACATGGCAGAATCATTTGTCAAAGCCTTGTGAGCAGCACCACCTTGTCTGCTTCTGGATGGTGGTGGTGGTGGTTAGCATCTATGAAGCTGCATAGGGTTTAGGAACTGCCCCTTTTAGAGATGCCCTCTTTTCCTGTGCATCATTGCTGCAGCTGGGAGCAGCAGTGGTAGTTTTGCTGACAGTCTGTGGATGGTAAAATCTTTACAGGTGGATGTAGTTACACTTAATAGCAAGCTTCCAACTACTCAAGTCACCTGTTACTGGAGTTTGCAGAACTCAAGGGAAGGTGAGTCGTTTCGCTCAAGTTTGTTCCACTAGAAATCTGTTCTGGGTTATTCATTACATCTGTAGATGGAAGGAGGTGAATCATTTATTTCTCTGCAATGGTTGTTTTGTTACCAGTACTTATAATATCTGTATCTGCTCTTTTTGATGTAGGAGGCTCATGCAATATTTAAATAAAATGACCCAGAGAAGATTCAGGTTGGCTGTTAGGCAAAATTTCTTCTCCAAAGAGTGGTCAGGCTCTGGAAAGGGCTGCCTAAGGAGGTGGTGGAGTCACATCCCAGGAGTTAAAGGAACGTTCAGATGTTGTACTGAGAGGCATGGTGTAGTTGGGGAAATATTGATGGTAGGTGGACAGTTGGACTGGATGATGTTGAAGGTCTTTTCCAATCTTACTGATTCTATGACTCTATTTTTATATTTGTTTTCCTGTATTTAAACTTTCAAACTTATTGCCACTGTAATAGCTGCAGTGATATCTTAGTACCATTATAAAATGTTTAGCTAACTAGAAGTTGCTGTTGCAATTCCTATAGCAACATAGGGTTAGGAAGATTTTTAGCTGTAGAGTCTTGATGCACAAAATGAACTCCATCTGGATTAAGAAATACACTTGTTGTTAGATTGCAAAACTGAAAACAGTGCGTATGGGAAAGATGCAGCTCTTCTGCTAGAACGTTCAGCATTGTCTCTTTCTTTAAATAGGTTTGGCTTTGCCTGACAGTGTCTGGGTCCTCTTTTTTACATAGCTGCATCACCAGCTGTGGTCAAATCTGAACATAAATATACTTAAAGATAGGATAACCCTAACTTTTAGGTGATCCAACAAGTACCATTCAGTTTCCCAAAGTACTGTCACAGTGGAGGGAGTTACTGAGGTTAATTGTCGATTGCGCAGAAAAGATTGCATTTCATATTGAGTGTTCAGATAGGACAAGGAAGTAAATTATTAGTTACGGTTTAATGTTATTTCAGGTTTTCCTGAAGAGTTTGTCAACTTCACAGTCTGCTGGAGACCAGAGCAGGCATTGTGAAGAAGCTGGATGAACACCAATTCTGGAATGTGGTTCCTTATGGATGATCTATTCCAGGGGAAAAAAAAAAAAAAAGTTTGTTGCAAAGTGTTTTTATAGACCCCATAGACCATGCTGATTGTTCTGGATAAACTGTCCATACAGCCACCCTTAGAAAAGAGCCAAGAAAAAGATTATATATATATATATATATGAGTTGTGAGTATGAAATGTGAAGTTTTGAACTCATGATAAAATGAGTATATATAAATAAACGAGTGCTCCCCAGCAGCACAGGCCTTTGGCTGCGCTGTACTGAGCTCAGGCCAGCAGAAGCAGGGCTGCACCCTCCGCAGGTGCTGTGCTGTTACCAGGAAAGTGAAAGCGATGTCGTTTCTCAGGCAACAAAAGATCAGTTCTGCGAGAAAACAGGGGCTTGATTAACCAACCCGCCGCGTTTTCCTTATTGCTAAATAGCTCTGTAATGAAGGGAAGGGATAAAAATATCTTGAAAAAGTGATTGCGGCAGTGTAGCTACGTATGGAGAAAAAATGGCGAGGAGAAAATTTGTTCCAGATGCATTATAGGCCTCTCTAGACCCAATTGTTGTTAATATTACCGTAGCATATTTTCCCCTTTCCAATCAATATGCTTTTTCCAGTGGATGCAGCCTCCTGTGTTATTTGGGTGCTGCTGTTTGGTGCCTGCAGTTACAGGTGCCCGGCTGTGTCCTGCAGGCCGGCTGCCTGCGGCGGCCCTGCAGCTCAGGAGGAAGGCTCCAGAAGAGCGACGCGGCTCCTTGTTGTGCTCGCAGGGGTAAGACTCGGAAGCAGGGTTAGCCTAGGATGTGTTCCCTTCAGTTCTCTGATAGCGTATCCACAGCGAAAACTAATGGCGTTTTTACAGCCTGGGTAGCTGTCCTGTGCACGGCAGCACAGGCTGCAGCCTGGGTACAGTTTGTACAGCTGTGTGATTGCACAAGGGCTGAGCAAACACTCGGTGCCTGGAGCAGTGCAAAGCTGGCTTCGCTCTGCCCTCGTGGGTTTGCGTTACGTTGTTGGGCCGCAGCGTCGGCGGGACGGCTGTGATTCGTGCCCATGCCTGAGCAGTGCGCTGTGCTGCGGGCTGTGCTTTCACTTTCACAAACAAGGGACCTTTCTTCCTGCTCTAAGCTTCATTAACAAAACTTCATAGCGCTTACAGGCATTCCACTCCTGTCACGGCAAATGTAAAACCCTACGAGTAGTACTGCATTTTTGTTACGGCGTGCTTCCAGTGAACAAAACTCATCATCTGCATGTCACTGACCTTCTGGTTGGTAGGGCTGGTTGTCCTGCTTGCCATAAGTTCTGTATATAAAATAGCAAGTGCTTTCCCAGGGCGTTTTATTAAGTGGGGCTGTGATATGTGATAGAGGTGTTGGGGTCTCGCTTTGGGGTGGTGTAGTGAGCAAACTCTGGAGTGAGCTGGATTTCTCACAGTAGCCATTTTCTCTGCTCAGTCTGCGGCAGGGAGTGCAGCCATGTGTGTCTGTGTATTAGAAACTCCTAGACTTGCTGAGTGATATAAATAATAATTCCTTTCCAGGTTTTTATTTGAAAACAATAAGACTGTGCATGAGCTATTTTAGGGCATCATGCACCATCTATTTTGAGACGTGATCTTGCTGCTCATTGCATCCAAATACCTTTCAGATAGAGTATATAGAAGTAATAAGGTTTTTAGCAGATTTCTGGTATTCTGTGATTCTCCTCTGTTTGTTTTTTTTTTTTTTTCAGAGTATCACCTGCTTAATTACTATGTTGTGTAAATTATGTATCATCTTACTTGCAAAAATATATACTTGCAAGATATATAAAAATATTGTAGACATGAAATGACACCAGCCATAGATCAGTGAGTATTATACCTTAGAACAAGACTTCCTAAACTGCTAGTCCAGTGCAATCTGAACATGCAAATGTATTCAGTATTTTTTCCAGATACATTAATTAATACGTAGGATTTATAACGCAGTTGCTGCTGCACCTGTCTTTTTGATGGTATTGTCATAATAACAGGAGATGCAGTTTATGTTTATCCTCCACATAATGGCCAAATAGCTCTTGACAGAAAGTCACAGAGAGATGAGTGGTGGTATCCATGCTGACTGAGGATGCAATCTGGTCAGACTGCAAGAGTTCTTCACTTGTTCTGCTATTTTGTTTTCTCCATAGCTGGAATTCCAGCCTGGGAGTGCATCCAGCCCACGAGGAGGTAATTTCCTCGTGGTCTCAGGGAGTGAAACCCCCTTCTTGCTGAGGTTCTGCAGGCATCCGGTGGGGTTGGTCTCTGAGGCTGAAGAGAGGAAGGATGCCCTGCGGTGGAGAAGGGGAATTGCCCTGCTCACCGCCTCCAGGGCAGATCACTGGGAGGGATCATCTCCTGCTGCAGCTTAGCAATGGGCCCACAGTCCTGAGCAGAGAACAGAGGCTCTCACTGTCAGTTCCATGTGCTCACAGTTGCACAGCTGTGTAGGTCTCTAACGTGAGCACATCCAGCACTTTTATCCACTACTTTTAGTAAATAATCAAGTCAGGCACAAAGTTAAGCAGGAATATATTCTGCCATGAAAAAGACCACAGAATTTTGAAAATGAAAAGCACTTCTGCATTTTGTATTTTCCATTATTCATCTGATCTCAGAGCAGTTGCAGTTACACTTGCCCTTTTGTTTTTAATGAGTTGCCTATGGATTCCATTTCATGTTCCTTCTGTATATACAGTACGTTTGCTCTCAGAGGAGAGCATTTTTCCTGAAAGTTTTCATCTGGCACACAAGTGGGGAAGAAAGTGAAATATTTCAGCTAAGGATCATTAGTTGTGATTTCTTCTTCAGCTCCTTTCTGTGCTGTTAACATCTCAATGGTAAACAGCAGAAACGTGAAAATTGGCAGGAATGTTGTTCCTGTCTCATATGTGCCATTCACCAGTCTGAAAAGGCTGGCTGAGATATAGGCAAATTATAGTGATTTTTTTTAAAAAGTCAAGTTAATACATAATCATTACTAAAAAAAATAATAATGCTCGTAATCTTCCTGTGTTCCTTTGGCTCAGTGACACTGTGCACTGCGTTTGGACAATGGGATGAAGTCTTTGGCTTTCATGGGGTTTGCACATGTATGTATGATTATAGTATGCATTTATGATTGTTCACGTATATAAAAATACACTTATTAAATGTGAGCCATGTGGTTATAATTTACCCTTTCAGCTCAGATCTTTATTATGAGTAACTTGGTGTAGAACAGTGTCTCATTGTAAATTTCTAGCACTGGGTACTTCAAAGTCTTCAGCTTTCCAATCCAGATAGAAACAAATGCAAATGTTTTTCATTACCTTCTTGGATGAGCACAGAATAATATGGGAACTTACGAAACAGCCACTGACTGTTTTTCAGGAAAACAACCAAATGATCAGAGCTGCAGCAATGTTTAATTCCCTGTATTGAGCATCTCCCCAGGGTCCATGGATCAGGCAGGAGGCTGAAGTGAAAGGGTTCAGCCTTCAGCTGTTGTGTGGCCTGGCTCTGTGCAATGGGAGTGTTTCCTGGGCCACAGCTCTGTCCATTTGTGACGGAGAGAATAGCAAACTTGCAGGGCTGTTTAGTACTTTTTCCATCGTCACCTCAGAGATGTAAGTCACAGAAGCACCATCAAAAGCAGCAAGGCTCAAGAATGACCAAGAACCTTTATGCTGCTTCCCCACTCTGTGTAATCTAGCTAGAAAGAAGTCCATAGGCAATCTCTCAGCAATCTCCATTCACTCATGTCTACTTTTTGTGTATGAAACAGTAATGCTTGTACTCTATTTTAGTTGCTGAGTAGGGATTGCTCACTCTAAAGACTTGCCTGATTTCTGGTCTGGATACAAGACCTCTCAGATAAGCTTTAACATTGAAAGTCATAAAGATGGCAGAGAGTGCTGGAGAAAGACCACAATGCCATTTCCTACAATGGAATGCAGGACTTCTGTCCTGCCCCTGTAGGCCTGCATGGATGGATGAGGTGATCTTGAAATGCTTAGACTTGTTCTTAGAAGACCCTTTAGACTCACAGACGTTAATGCCACTAGACAGTGTTCTGAACACTTACATATTCTTATCAAGCCACCTCACCCGTCTAATGTTGAGGAAAAGCCAGCAAAGTCATTAATGAGCTGTTCTAGTGATTTCTTGTTTCAGTTCTGACCAAAAAAAGTTATGGTATTTCCAATCTGTTTGCTTAGTTTCTGTTTCTACATGTGGTATCTTATTTTGTGTGTTGAGCCCTCTTTCTCAGTCAGACTTTTCCATCAACACCTTGATGTCCTCCTGCTAAGAGTCGCCGTGCTTCTTTAATCAGAAGATACATCTGTTCTTCTGAGTTTGGCTGAGAATGTTGTTGAGCATTTATTGTAGGGTCTGAGGAAGAAATATGCTTTACTTCTGTACAGAGACCTGATTTTTGTCCCAACTTCACTGAATGTTTTCATGTACCTTCCACTCAGCAATAAACTTGTAGAGCAGCCAGATGTGAGTTCACTGATTATTTTTTTTTAAACAATTCAGTTCTGAAACCCGTTTTCTGCCTTTTGAAATACATCATGAATACTAGCAGAAGCCTCTGAGTTTTTAGAAGGCAAAATCCTCTGCAGTGTGGTGAGTTTGCAGCTGTTGTCTGCGTGTTTCTCGTGCAAAGTATTGTGTTAGTTGGGGAGACTTACTGAGTTACTGTTATGTATGACAATAGACATTCTCTGGTCGGTCTATTCTAATAGTGAAGGCAGGGTAGAGCTTTGTGACAGAGCTTTAGAATATAGCGGGGTGCTCAGACAGCATCACAGGAGAACGATAATTTCCAAGCCCTGCAGAAGATGTACCAGAACTGTGAAGGTGAATTGTCTGTGAAATACTTGCTTCATTTGGAGAGTAATTCTCTGGATTTCCAAAGAATTAAGAGAAATGATGCATTTAACTTCAGTATCTCTTGGTCAGATGTTCCATGCCTTCTGCACTAACTTTATCTTGACGTTGTACTTAGAATACTATAACTGTGTCAGAAGTGGCACTGATGGTTGTTGGTTTTTACATCTGCAACTGCATTTCATCCTATGATGTTAGTTATAGACTCCTGTAGTTTTACTCTCACTTTATTATTAATGAAAGCTATCCTGGGTTATTAATCATAGAATGGCCTGGGTTGAAAAGGACCGTAATGATCATCTGGTGTCAACCCCCCTGCTATGCGCAGGGCTGCCAACCACTAGAGCAGGCTGCCCAGAGCCACATCCAGCCTGGTTTTGAATGCCTTCAGGGCATCCTAACGACACAGATATTTTCATTGAAATGTGCCCTTTCCTTCTATAGTAGCTATAGATAAGGCCTACAAGATCTTGTGGACTAAGTAATAAAAGCTGAGCGCTATGCAGGGGAGAGGCTCAGTGTTGACAAAGCTGGTAACAAGGAATCAAGTAATGAGATGCTGCCCTTTGGATGAGTATTGAACCTAGCATCGTGCTGGAGGAGCTGCCCTGCTGGAAGAGGTGTCCTCAGCGCTAAGCAGGCAGCTGCTGCTCTGACCACGTGCAGCCATTGGAGTGCTGTATGGTGATTTGGTGTGATGTTCATTCCATGAACAGCACTTTCACCCATTGCTGCAATGCAATTGATCTTCCAGCTGAAATGTACAGTGAAATCTTAGAGTCGCAGAACTATTTGAGTTGGAAGGGACCGCTAATGGCCATCTGGTCCAACTCCTCTGCACAGGGACACCCACAGCTCCATGAGCGCTCAGAGAGCGTGCAGCCTGACCTTGGGTGTCTGCAGGGATGGGACACCTCTGTGCCAGCCCTGCACTGATGTGCTGCAGCTATCTCTGTGCTTGGGGAACTGCAGAGCACAAAGACAGCCTGGATTTAAAGTTGCTGTGTAAGCTATGAGAGTCAGAACTGTGCATTAAGTATGTTGGCAGTTTGAAGACATTTGTATTTTCAGACACACTGGTTAAACATGGAGATTAAGGCAGAGGAAATGGAGATGGAGATGCAAGATTTTTTTTCCTGGCTTTGCTCCTCATTTCCTTCTGAGTTTCTGTCCCATCAGCTGACCTGGCTGGGGCTTGGATTAATTCTCACACGTGTGGTATGGAGTAGGCAGGTAACAAGCTGATAGCAAACTGGCAACAATACCAATCCATCTTACCTATGGGATGCAATAACGTGTAATTAGAACATAGCAAGTGGTTTGAACTCTTTGGATAAAATATCCCTTGTACTCCTCATAAATATTTTAAATATAAAATTGACAAAGTGAAGAAAATGAATAGCTTATAACTGCAAGAGAAAAGGAATGAGAGTTGTCCTGGCAGCTGCAGTCAGAACAGGGCCAGGAGTTTGTTAGGAAGGTGGGATAAAAGCAGGGTGTTTGCTGGATGCCATCCTTAGGGCTAGCCAGGTTGCTTCTGACCCCAAATAGTGCAGCCACTGCTGCAGTGCTCTCTTTGCTCTCCTTCTGCCAGGCACACTGGTGGCAAGTGTGTATAAATGATCCTTGTAACATTGTGCCCTGGTGGAAGCCTGGCGAACTTGTAATTGCATGGGCTCTTCCCCTGCTGTCCAGTATGTTAAGAAAAGTGTTTCTTTAAGGCAGAGCATGTATCCTGAGCGTGCTGTGTGGCTTGGAGCTTGGCAGTGATATGGCACAGCAGAGGAGTAATGAACCGCTGCCATTTGTGTGTGTGTGTGTCAGAGCACTGAGCTCCTGGTATACGTGCTGTTTGAGTTAACAAATCTGCATACGGCTTACAGTTTCTAGAATGCTGCTCCTAGAAGCTTGGGGAGTGTCATTTTATCATTCTCTGTCTTTTTTTTTTTTTTTTTTTTTTTTTTTTTTTCAATTTCATTTTCAGTTTCACTTTTTCTCAGCAGAAATTACCTGTTTTCACTTCGTAAACAGCTGAGTGGTTTCTTACCAGCTGGATTTTACTCTGGTTCACTGTAACAGCGAGAAAAGTATGTGAGTTCATCCTCAGGTGAGGTGCAGTGATCACGTTCTTTTGCTTTTGGGGCTGAATATGGTCCATTGCCTTTGTTGAGTGCCGAAGGTATAGATAGATGTTTGTTTCAGATTCACTTTTAATGTTTGCAAGCTGTGTCACCTGAGGAGTAGATAGGGAAATTGGTGCCGTTAGGGTGGCTGCAATATCCAGCAGAAGCCATGTGCAGAACAGCTTTGAGAACGTGGTGTAAATCCCCATCTTGCACTGAGTGCGTCCCATTCACAAATGAGGGCAGCTCCTGATGTCCCTCAGCCACCTGCAGCACCGGGAGCAGGAGCTGTGTGCCGTGCTGGAAGTGCCCAGGAGTGCTCCGTGAGGTCAGGCTCTGGCTGCTTGGCCCAGCTTCTAGCTGCTATTGCACAGAGCAGCCTCCCACTGCGGGAGTGCTGTGATTTGCAAAGGGAAGGAGAGGGAGTGTGGCAGAAGGAGCAGCCCGGAGATACAAATAAAGCCGCTACACTGTGTGTGTGTACAGCTAATCTGCCAGATAACCACCAAGCTGCTCCCTGACTCTCCAACTACTTAACTCTGATATACAATTTATATCACTTTTTGGAGTACTGCTACGTTTTTTGTTTTATTTTTTTTCCCATTTAAAAAATGTATAACTGTTGCTGAAATTAAATTAATTCAGCGCTGTTGGAAAATTACTCAAAGGGCCGTAATAAGCAGTAATTGTAATTATTTCTGTATGCATCAAAAACAAGGGACAGTTGGAAATGCAATTCAGCATATCGTGTGTAATCAGAGATGCTGGATGGAAAGACCACTGAGATCCCTGAGTCCAACCATCAGTCCACGCCTGTGACCGCTCTAGATCCATGTCCCTCAATGCCACATCTCCAGGGATGATGACTCCAGTAGCTCCCTGGGCAGCCCATTCCTGTGCCTGATCACTCTTTTGGAGAAGTCTTTCCTAATGCCCAACTTGGACCCCCCAGGCACAATGTGAGGCCATTCCCTCTCATCCTGTCACTGTTATGTGGGAAATGTCTCTGTTTGCTTCTACCAAGAGCAGAAGCCTTGGAGACAGGAGGAAGAGGAGATGTGTATTCCCTGGGCCTGTGGCAGCAGGAACATTTTCCCTGATATGACAGAGCTGATACAATCGCTGGTCTGAGTACGTTTTTTCCTGCATTTTCATGGAGAGCTGAATCACGTTATAACAAAAAGCTGATTCAAGCAAGTATGGTTTGTGGAGTGTGCTTCTGAACAGCACTCGCACCGAATTTGGTGGTGTTGTGCTCTCAGCGTCCATTTGACTGCTGGTGGTCACAATCTGAAGCTGTCAGCTGCTTCTTTCATTTCGTTCTTTTTCAATTCTGTGTTTTTGTTGCACTCTTGGAGCTAAGAAACTCGTCCCAAAGCAGAACCATTTATTTTAAATGCAGAACACGGCCAACATCAGGCGCGGTTCAGCTGCACTGGCCAGTTTGCGTTCCCACGGAAGTCGGTGGCAAAATGCCTGCTGATGGGAGAGCAGCTCCGTCCTGCCTCCTGCTTGTGCCACAAACCTCCAAGGGAACAGAAATAGAGAAATTTAAACATGAGCGGCTGCTATATGCGCAGATGTCCATGTCTGGTTCCCACAGAGATTACTGAGAGCGGAACATATCCTCAGAAGAGCAGAATTTAACCCATGGGGACCTTCCTACTCACAAATGTGGCAGAGCTCTGCGAAGGCTCCCTAAAAGCTGGAGTATTTCTCAGAGCCTTTGTTGAAAACCTTGGCGTTCTGCAGCTTTTTGGGTCGCTGCTGTGAGTAAACTTCCCAGAGTGTGACCGGGGGAGTTAGGCACGATAGGTGGCTTATTGCTCAATGAGGGTACTTGTGCTTAGGTGTGCTTTTATCCAGGTGGGTGTGCACACAGAGGAAGGCTGCTGTGCAGCCAAACCATCCTGCAGTGAAGATCCGAGGGGAAAAGCTGCATCAGCAGCTTTTACTCTTTGGTAAAGTTTTCCCTCTCAAGGAGAAGCCAGGCAGAGTTCTCATTTTGTGTTCGTAAGCCACAAGCTGGGAAACAATATCAACACTTCATGCTAGGTTTGTAAAATGACCTAAAAACTGTCTGGAGAGAAAGAGAAAATATATTGTTTCCCATAGAACAACTTAAGTAGCTGTGCAAATGAATGCCATTGGTAACAGTTCTTACTACATACGAGTTCCAGTAAGTGTAGCATTTTGATACATGCAATATAACTTCTAAACGATAGTTTTAAAGCATAACATTAAACAGAGTGTTAATTTTGCTTAGGAACATGTATGGGAATGAAAACAATGTTTCACCTAAGGCTTTGCAGAGACATAACTGGAGTTCAGTGTTGCACGCTAAGCGTTGTAGACTGAAGGAACCGGGACTGCAGGTGTAGGAACAATTCACAGTGTTTATGGAGACATTTAATCCATGTCTCAAAATGTAACATCATTACGTTTTTTTTACAGTTCTTCGGTAATTGGAAATCTGCTTCATAAATTGCATGCAGTAAATGTCAATTTGCAGACGTGGAATCAGTTGAAGCAAACAGCAATTTGCAGCAGTGTAACGCAGCACACACAACAGTGCAATCTCAAGGCCGTCATTCAGTGACTAATAACAGTGAGTGTTACTGCAGAGCTCAGGTCCTGTTACTTGTTCTGCTCCTCTGCAGCTCAAAATAATGCAGTATTAAGAAATCTTCAGTGGTTCCCATGTTAGTTTGGAACAAATCAGTTGCATAAAGGTGAAGTTAGCAGGCCTTAGCACACTTGGAGTAATTTGAAAATTGACTAAAACTTGCTGGTGGCTGACATGTTTCTTACATGAAAGTAAATTTGAAAAGAAATTAGGATCTCCTTTGTTATCCACTGGAATCATATGAAATTTGAGGGAATTGGTTTTAGGCAGGTTACTTGGGATGCTACTGCTTAAATTTGATTTCAGATTTGCTTTATAACCTTTGAAATGTTTTGTTCCTTTAAGAGATACAAATCCACATAAAAGATGAGTAGGACAGACCTCTTAAATGTGTGTAGTTCTGCTGCCAGAATAAGACCAGTGTGACACGTAATGCAACCTAACAGCCGCTTCTGAGCTTGTCTTTAGCTTCCCACAGGGGTAAGCAGCCAACAAGGCAGTGGTGGCAGTGGGCTGTGGTGGGCAGGTGGGGCTGCTGCCGTGTGTTCCCCGAAATCCAGCTGCTTCCTTATTCCAGTTAAAGCACCTGGGTAAATCAAGTTCTGATACTGTTTATGAATTCTTCCTTCCACAAATTCAAAGGAGTTTTTGTTATGCCAAGTGTCTTCCCCAAAACCCTGAAGCTTCTGTTCTGCAGCTGCTTTTGGTTTGCTTTGGTTTAAGCTTTACTTTGGCCAAACCTACCTTACAGACAATATCTTCCTTTGGAAGTTTGTTTAAACTTCAGCAGGACTTGATATGTGTGACTTTAGAAAGTGTTAGGTATTGCTTTGCTTCTGAACAGCTACGAGACCAGAAATCACTTCTGACTTTTGGTGAGACCACTGCATGCCAACCAGCTGTGTAAATCCCACTGCACGTGCTCCTGGCTTAAAATGGCCATGAAACTCTTTTCCCTCAGCAGAAGATGGGAATCCCAATTGCTGCAGCCAAGTCTGCAGTGCTGCTCACATGAGTAAGTGCCAGCTCACCTCGGTGGCAGGGGAGCAATGCTGGGTAGTGCTGAGTCAGCCTCTGAGATTTCAGCCCAAAGTAGAGCTGAAAAGAACAGCTTTGTGAAGTACAATGTAAGGATGATCTATAGCAAATTAATTCTCTAGGAATTGCTTATCGAATCCCTGAGAGCTTGCACTGTTGCAGTGCCTAACAGGCGACTGTTTTTGTCAAAGCAATGCCTTTGGATGAGCTACTCTTCTGAAAGCGGTAATGAGTAATTTACTGGGACACATGCTAATAAGTGAAGTAGACATGTGCTCTAAAATTGCTGATAAACAATGATAAACACAAATTAATGCAGTGCACAGAAGGAATTTATGCAACAGCAGTGCTCTGGGGCCTGTTTCCATAAATAGAGATTCTGTTGAAGTCAGGAGGGAGAAAAGGGGCTTTAGGACCCAGCCCTGTGGTTCAGTGAGGTTCTTATTGAGTGTGTGTAGATTTGACTGGCTTTGCACAGCTTGTCACTTTTACTGTCAGTTGAGTACCACCAGCAGGTACATCATTAGTTAGGGCTCTTTTTTAAGGGTTTTCTTTTCAGTGTTGTATTTATTTATGTTTCTTACTTATGCTTCTGAGGGAGAGAAATCCTGCTTTCTACTACTTATAGAACATATAGCTATTGGGAAAGAGCTTGTTTTGCTTTCACCTGTTGTCATATTATGCTGAGCCTCATGTTTCTCTCTGTAAATCAAAGCATCACCAACCTATTATGTCATACAACTTAATAGAAGTTAAATCAATACCTTTGCAGACCAAGAAGAGACCAGTAGTACCAGTTAGTCGATGAAGTGTGCACATTCACAGCTAAATTTCATCAGGTGGAGCAAATCCTTATGACTCATTATGATGGACATAAAGGGCACCGCTACGTTCCATGTCAGCCCAGTGATTTATCTTAATGTCTGAACTAAGGAAACCTGTGTATCTTACAGTTCTGAATAAACAGTTATGACTACCATGTTTTCTTTCTGATGGTGCAGTTTTGCTTTGTTTTCTCTACTGCATATAGTATCTATCAGACTGAGATATTTACCCTATCTCCATATCGAAGGAGAAAATGTGCCATCTCCATAGTGGGTGTCTTCAGCAGTGAGACAGTGAAGAGCACTGGGTGGGCAGAATGGTTTCATATTGCTGTACTAGTTAATAACTTTTGAGATGAGTCTGCCATACCTGCAAGGAGCTGTATGTGAAAGATGTACAGAGAGCAGCAAAGGTGTCCATGTGTGCGTATGAAGCCAATTTACCGTCTTGGAATGGAAATAAAATGTCATCAATCTGTAATTAAATCATTTGAAATTGGATATGAATCTTCAGAAAAAAACTTTTTTGAGATGCTGAAAGCTAATGAAGTTCAGATACGAGAGCAAGTTATGCAACTGCACAACAGAAAGAGTCAAGAGTGATTTGGGGGTTTCTATTAATAATTTATGCAAAATGATGTCCTTAAGTAGCATTGTTGACAGCTTGAATATAATAGGTTCTTCATAAATGGGAAAGGGAATGTTTTTCACTTTCCTTCTTCCCTCCTTGGTATACCATTGGTTCATTGTTGGATTTTCCCATGTGGGCATTGCAGTTGGCTCAGATCATTTGCCATGCAAAATAGAGCATGAAAAACAGTAATGTCAATGCGCTATCAGGAGTGCTATGTAGAAAGAATGCAAAAGTGTATGTATGAATGAAAATGAGAAACCAATAAAATCTTGCTGTGTAGTTCCAGTGAGATCTTAGCATAATGACGCCTAAGCAAGTTATGTTTGTTACCTTAGATTTAAAAATAAATGGTATAAATAGGAGATGAAATTACAGCAAATCAAACGCAAGCAGGAGTAGAAATGTTATTTCTGTACACTTTGGTATAGCAGTTATTGTACAAACTCAGCGATGTGGCCTGGGGCTTTGCTGCTGTTTGGTTTATTTGTAACATGTGCATTTATCTGTAGTTTAGTCGTGTTTGTTTATCGCACATCTCCAGAGTGTTCTTTCAGTCCACAGGCTTTGCATGTGGTGCGCAGATAAGTGGATTCTTGATTTGATAGGTAGATGCTAGAATGGATATGGCAAGCTTTGCATTCCTGGAACAATGGAGCTCTGCAAATGACGGCGCAAACAGCTGCTGGAGAAAGGAGCAGTTGCTCCTTCATTTAGAGAGCGGCTGACCTGGTGCTGTGGTTGGCAGAGGAACTGTATTGGTGCACAGTCGCTTGTGCAAATGGTGCTCTGATTTCTGAAAAGAAGGGCAGAGCAGCTATGGCAGCAATCAGTTGTTTTATTTTAATGCACATATGTAGCCCCAACAACTGAAGTGCTAAGACTGAGACTTGATGGAACTGTCATGTAGACATTAAATTCAGAAAGCTAAATGCCAGTCTAACTTCAGCAGCAAAAGTTACTCATGCATTTCTCTCTATAGATGAGCTCTCTGACTGGTGTACGGGGTTTTATAGTCAGGTGTCATTTAACCTGTGGGCCACATTTCAGTAAGCTTAACATCTAATTCCAATCAATTATTTCTAACTCCACATTTCTTAATATAAAAATGCATTTGAATGCAGGTGTGTTCTACGCAGTTTGAAATCCAAACCAAGCTTGTCGTGTGTGCACAGGGAAATGACGTGAAGTCTCTTTTAGCACTAGGAGAGAGCCCTACTCCTTCTCATCTTATTGATTCAAGCAGCACGAAAGGCTTCTCTTAAACTGTCCACAAAACCTGAAAATGGTTCCCTGAAAGAAAACAAGAGTGAGAAGGATCAGCCTGAGGCAGTGCTTTGTGCTCTCGAAAATGTGGGTGTTAAAATCGTAGGTAAGTGTAGCAGTTTTTCATAAAGAAAGACTGGGAAAATTTTTAACCGTGCCCAGGGAGCGAGCCCATACACACACATGCCTGCAGCTGTATGCACACATCCCTCCCTGCCCTTCCTCCTGTATTTCCCTGTGTTTCAAACACAGAGAAGTGTTTTCTGTGAGGGCAGTTTTCTTTGGCTGCAGAAAGGCTCTCAGTGAATGGCAGAGGGCTGACAACATGGAGGTGTGTGAAGGAGGGCAGAGAGCAGCCCAAACACGGGTCTTCTGCTCACTGCTAGAAAAAGAGGAATGTAAAATTACTGTGTACAGTTCCAGCATCTTTGGTTGGAAAAGGTACGTTGCCTTTATAAATGGCACTGCATTATAGATCAGTGTTTTGGCTCAGAAGCCTCTTAATGTATATTTTTCTAATTACATTTTCAGCTCTCTGGAGCTCCCCTTTAAATTCACATTGGTGTCTAATCAGCACGCGGAGCTGGTCAGCTGGAACCTTTCCTGCTGCTTACCAAAGCCAGCAGGTGTCTTTCAGGTGCATCAGAGTACCAGTACAAAGCTCCCAGGCTCTGCTGTTGCTCGCAACTCGTTAAGGACCAGTACCTGCATCTCCTCAGAGGTTGCTTTGCATCAGCTGAAGGCAGAAATAATGGCTGACCTGATGACCAGCAGAATGAGCATCTTCAGCAATGAAGCGCGCTACAGCTGCTGTTACCTGAGCCACGTTGCAGGCAAGTTGCCTGGTGTAATAGCATCATTGTAACTGCATCACCATCACTGTGACAGGGAGCTGTGTTGCTCTGAGAACTGTTCCCTTTAAACTGCAAGTCAGAAAATGAAAATGGCTAAGGGTTCTACCAAACTGCAGACATGAGTTTATTGTAGCCAGTGCTATGGATATATGTTGTATGGCTATTTTTGCACTGGTCACAGGACAATTGGGTTTTGCTTGCAGTAATGTTCCTTTTTTTTAAGAAGAAGTGAAAGGGTCATAGAAGGATCCACAGACCTGTAGTATTGCAGTAGCAGTGTGATGATGGCAGAAATTTTGGTTGTGTGGTAATTTCGGACTGCTGTGATCTAGAAAGATTTGTTTGATTGATTTCCTTTTTTCTGTCTGAGATATGTAATATTTATGCAACAGTACTGGCTTGTTTCTGCTGAGAAACAAAAACCACTTGTTAATAAAAGACAGTTTTCTAAAGTGGTTTTGACCTGTACTTATTCAGAAAGTGGCATATTAATGAAAACAAACAGAGAATAAGTTGCAGTGCTTCTTTGCACAAAACAGTTTATGCTGGTTTGGTTGTGTGGTTGTGATGTGAGAATATTTTGGCACTATACTTTGTATGGGTTGCATCTTACAGCTTTTCATGGGGCAGTGGTAAATAGCACAGGTGCCATTAAGTGTGGGTTGGAAGATGTATTCACAGCTGTGTGGGGGTTCTGTGTGAGTAGGTTTGTTGTGTGGAGTGAGGCAGAAAGGTCCTGAGCTCTTTGAAGAGTCAGCTGTTGTACCAACAGTGTTTCAAGGTACAAAATACTGATTCCTGTTGTTCTTTAATTTAGTCATGTAGTAAATGCTTCAAATAAAAACAAGAGTGAAGTATTAGAATCATAGAATCATTAAGGCTGAAAATGACCTCTGAGATCATCTAGTGCAACCATTCACCTATCAGTGATATTCCCCACCAAACCAGGTATTGCAGTTCCCGTTCTTGAACAGGGTCTCTCTTTCTGCTCTGTTCATAGAGTGCCCCATCTCTTTGTCCTGGCTGCACAGGTGAGCTGGTTGTGCACAGGGAAAGTGCTGGGATATCATTGAGTTTTGGTGGCTGTATAATAAAGCAAATGTGCATTTTTTCCCATGGTGTGCCCACTGAGGGCACAGTGCCACCGAACTGCTATTGTTGCTGTGGCATCGTAGTTTGCAGTCACCCAAGAACCACACTGCGTATTGCTGTGGCAGCATGCAGTGACAGAGCTATGCCCTGTTTGACCAAAGAGCTGATGTGTGGATGTTGCATTTGCTTGGCAGCACAGTTACTGGAAATATTAGTGTGCAAGTACCACTGTAGGACTGGACTGGCACAGGACATGCCACGGGTATTGGTATCAGTCTCTCAAGCTGTTCTTGATGCTGCTGTGAGAAGGAGCAGGTCAGGCTCTTAAACTGAATTCTCAATCCACAGTTCTCTAAGAGCTGCTTCCACTACTTGTTACAGAGCCTTGTCTTGTTGCTGTGCTTGAATTCCCTTTCCAAGCAGAACTTTCCTCGTGATTCCCAACCTGTAGGTGAAAATGAATGCACAGCCAGTACTTTTTGTTGTTGCACTTGATACTCAGGATTGATTAAAGAGTTTCAAGTAAAAAGCTTCAACACTTGATTATATGCAACCGGTAAATAATGACTTGCTTGACCAATCCAGCACTGAAAGCCGTGCAAATGTTCTGAAGGTGTGTGCAGTTACACAGGGGATTTGTGGCTATCTGGATGTTGCCCTCCCAGTCTGGTAGCAAACTGCAAGCCTGAGCAGGGAAAGGACAATTTTGTGTGTGAGTCTGCTTTTTCTTATACAGCCACTAAAACAACAGAGAGCTTAAATCCAGAGTGAGCCCCAGGAGCAGCACTCGGCTTGCAGCTACTCTGTTCTTAGATAAAGCTTCTAATGATTGCAGCGGGAATTCTACTGAGACAACAACTTCAGTACTCTCCCTGTTTGCTTTTTTAGATTTCAGCCATCAAGAAACTTGGCACGAGAAGTTACTCTGCTGAAGAACTGAAGTTATTATCCAGATCCCACACACTAGAGTTTGTTGTTTTGTCAGTGCTCAGTGTACTTCAGTGTCCAGCTTTATTTGACATGTTTTTCTGCATTGAGCCCAAAGAGGGAAGGAATTGCTTAATGTTAGGTGGGTCAGATGGATCAGACTGGTGGAGGGCCAACGTGGGTTATAGGGGACAAGGGAGCCTTTGACAAATGAGCATTTTGCTCAAAATAGAGGAGGGAAGATCTTGTGATAGGCAAAATTCTTGTGGGAGCATCACAGGTTTGAAGGCATTGTGCCTTCAAGGTGAACATCAGGCTCTTCTGTGCAGTAACCTGATAGCAGCCACTGAAGCTACATATTTGGTTAGAGGTTGGAAAGCTATTGCTTCCTTTTGGACAAAGAAAAATGGGTTAACTCTCATTTGAACTGGCTGTGATTGCATGAAATGACCCATCCTTGAAATAGGCATGGTCTTTTTTTTTTCTTCCCTGTATAGAAGAGAAACACTTCGGATTCCAGGGCACAGTGCTCTACTTCAAGCATTTGTACTCTCTCAGAAGCTTTTCTCACGTGACTTCCTGTGCTCCTTTCTGCTCTGTCATTCCTGCAAGCTGAGCTGTTTTCCCTTGAGCTCAACTTGTGTACCAAATGTAGCTCTACGTCTTGCATTGCAAAGCTCTGTGGCTTCTGTTGCTTGCAGGTCACAAGTGTGGAGTCTGTGCTGAAAGGAGAGGATAGCTTTAAGACCCTACAAATCAGTGTACTACTTGCTGTTCCCAGCCTTCCATCTAGTTGGCAGCTGAGATTGAGCTCTGCTGTACTGTTGTTGAAGTAGAAGGTAGAAGAGTGTCTTTCCTTAACAGTCCCTATCAAATGTAGCATAGATCCAAAAGGTGTTAATGTCATTTTTATGAAAGTGATTTTTGCATATTGATGAAAAAGAAACCCGTAAATTCAAATATTTATAAACAAGAAGGCTGAGCCCGTTTGGAAAGAAATCTGTGCTGACGCATGAGACACAACTGGTTCTTGCAGAAACAAACAGAAATACCTCAGTGCTTTCAGAAATTCCAGACAGAGAGAACATTCCCATTATCTGGGGTGTGTTTGGGCAAGCTCTCTTACCCATACAAAATAAAGTATGTTGCAGGCATGTATAATGATCAAGTTTCATACCGTTTTAATCCCAGGTCTCACAGTGCTTTGTGTCCTCTTCTCTAGAGTCCTGACCAGAAAGACAAACTTAAGCGGGGAAGGGACTGTGCACTGCATCTGGGTGTTGGTGAGGTAGAAGGTGTGCAGCCCATCCGTGTGCTTGTCAGCCCTTTGAGAAATCCAGCCCTGGCTTTCAGTTCGTTGCAAGCATTGTGCTGAAAAGGGATTACAGACAGAAAGATGTATGCTGGTGCACTTGAAGCGCTATCTGCTGAGCAGTGTACCTGACTGAAAGCTTTCTGGCAACACGCTTGCTTTAGATGATATCAAAGCACCTTTTCTCCTGGCAGTTCTGAAGAGATGGGGAGAGATGATGTGACTGGAGTAGGCCAACTGCACAAGCTTCAGCAAGGTCTTTAGACAAGAGATTATTCTTAAATCTGTAGTCGTAGCCAAGCAATCCGTGAGCTCCGTGGAGACCCTGGTACCAACAAAATGGAATATCCACAAGGCACTATGCTGACTCCTGATCTCTTCCACTCCACATAATTGGCTTTGCCTCTTAATTTTTCTTCAGGGTGCCAGAAATGGTCTGTTTGAGTATATATTTTGAATATTATATTGCCTTCGTGTTTTGTAACAGAGTAACGCTGTCTCTGTCTGCTGAGTCAGCACAGTGTCTTGGCTGGTATCTATTTTGCAGTCATTAGCTAGCACCTGGCACATCAGTTGAGGATGAAATGGAAAACTGTATGTGAAGAACAGAAAGTAACTGGAAGAAGGGAAGGGGAGGGAAAGAAAGCAACAGACTAAAAAAGTGTACATACAAACTCTTCTTTCACACCTGCAGGCTATCAGCTTACACCTTAAAGCACAGAGCTTTGTTACCGCATCAAAATCTTCTGTTGCATAGCTCAGATACAATGCAGTGCTTTTGAACACTTGTGTAATGGTGCTGTCTGCCAACCAGCGTAACCTCCCCCAGCTACCAGGTCATAATGAGCACTTCTAGGCTCCCTGCAATTTCCTTATGTCAAAGTAGCCCGTAAAGAATGGAAGTTTTATTGCTGCATGTGGCCAGATTCTTTTGTGGACGAATGCCACTTCTTTCAGTTGAGTTGCACAAAGAATAAATTGCAAAACAAGAGGATGATTTCGTGAGGCGGGTTATTTTTATGTTGTTTAATGTACTTCTTGCCCTTTTGTTTTTAATTCACTCTAGCTTTGCAGTTTTCTCCTTCAGTTTTTGCTTTCTTTCTGCTTTTTACCACTGCCTCTTTCTCTGTTGTTTCCCTCTTGGCTTATTTCCCATATGCTTTTGGAAAATCCGGTAAGGAGAAGGGGCCGAACAAGACTCAGAACAGCTGTAATCACACAGGGCTGAGCAGCTTCTCCGCCAAACAGACTGCCTTTGGCAGGGCCCTGTTTTCAGCAATGAATCCTTGGCACACTAACAGGTGCCTCCACAAATGTCCTGTGCTGAGAGCAAATACTGTACGTGGCATATGGTTGAGGGTTTGACTAGAAGGCAAGATGAGAGGGCAGCAGTCAAGCAAAGAAACTCAAGGACAAACTTCATAACTACTGCATGGATTTGGGAAAGAAACTGGAATTATAAATCTGAATTCTAGTATCAGCTATTTTTGGATGTGTCCCTGATTTCCATTAGCATGGTCCTACGTGACAGCCTGATGAGCAGAATCAGGCTCTGGTTATCAAGATGTCATAAGCAGAGGATGAGTTTTAGATATAGATGGTAATATGTTGCTGTTTGAGAAAATGCATGAGCCGTTCTCTCCATGTTGACTCTGGTAAATGTGACCTTTTCAAGGTGTTGCCTTTATGTCATTCAGATGACAGACATTGCAGTCAGCTGGAATTACGTGATTAAACATCGGGGTCAAATAATTAAGCCTTTAAATATTTTAAATTATACAAGAGTGAAATGAAATAGAATTTTGATTTGATATAAAAATAACAAGGAGGAAAAGAGTTTCATCTGGCACTTTTTACCACCACCCCATTTAGAAACCTTTTCAGCCTAATTTTTTTATTGTCCATATATTTGTGTGAGCATTGTCTTTCCAACAGTAGGAGTTGGAAGAACTGTATCTACCTCTTAACTGATTTTTTGTATTACCTGCAGCAAATCATGTTAAGTACCCACATCTTGATCCTCTGCATCGAAGAAAGGACTAATGCCAGCTCTGTACCTGACTGAAGATAACGGTGTTTAAGCGATGGGCCGCACTGGGCTATGTGATAGCAGTTATTCCCTGAGCACTGTACGATGTAGCCTTTTGCCTGCTCTGGGACCTAATGTCCCAGCTAGGATCAAGCAGGGCATCCTATGCTTATAATGCAGGGCTGGAGAGGGCTGTGTGACCAGTGCTGTATGCATGAAGTGACAGAGTGCACTGAGTCCCTCTGAGCAACTTTTGTATTTGAAGACTAGAACTCGACTGGTCTGCACCTGCAGCCAGCCTGACCTACAGTGGCAGAATGGCAGCTCTGGGTGTTCTTGAGTGATCTACGTGGGATAACACAAAGCACACTAGGAACGAAGCTGGCCCTTGGCTTGGGCTTATAACAAGCCCAGTGCATGTACTTCTACCTTAGCTGCTTCCTTCTCAAGGGTGCTTGTGTCTATCTCCAGTGAGTCTCTGCTCCTAGTGAAACAGAATAAACTGCAACTGCTATAACCTGGGAAACAATCAGAGATGCGACATTACATTTTGCTTCCCAGAATCACAACTATTTTCCTTCCTTCCTTTTTTTTTTTTTTTTTTAATGGCTATTTGTGGCAAAACCTAAGCAGTAAACTCAATGTTCTCCCTTAAGTAGTAATATAATAGCTAGCAAAAACCATCAGACTCCAGAGCACATGAAAAAATATCAAGTGGGAAGAGCCACTGTGTGGTGTATTGTCTTGGGCTGCGCGTTGCCTTAGTGGAAAGAGATTGTTGAAAAATATCATTTGTTTTAAACTAAACAGTAGGTCTCCTTCAAATTATATCTTAATAAAAAAGAGAACATCTTGGATGGTCTTTGATTTAGATGCACTGCATTTTAAATGTGTTCTAATTATAGTGCTCATCACTTAACATTAATTTAATGAACATCCTCATTTATAGGGACAAGGTTGGCAAATAGAAATTAATGCCATTAAAATCCACAAGTCTCCCACAGGAAAAGAAAAAATCAAAAGATCTATGAACAAAATGTAACCTTATTATTTATAACAAGGCAAAGCATAAAATCACCATCCGTAAGTTTTTGTAATTGGCTCTGGGGCTCTCAGCATATGCAGTTTGCCAGCAGCAGCAGTGCAGCCAGCAGCCTGCCATGCGAGATGCTGCTCCCAGCCCAGCAGTCGCTGACAGGTGTCCACTCGCAGCAGTCGCTCACATGGTGGGCACTAATTGGGAGGCAAATGCAAAATGGAGGCTGTGTGTCCAAGGTGCTGCTGGTAGGTCAGGACAGAGAAAAACATGCTTCTCTAGTGGATAAAAGCTTTTAACTCTGAGGTCTGGCACCTTGTCAGAGCTTGGCAGCTATCTTTTAAAACTACCTCTTGTTTCCTTTGCCTGTGTAAGATGACTGATCTGTTGTTACTCTGAATTATGGTAGGTGCATTTTGATTCGTATATATAGTTTCACTCGTATTTAGTAGGACCTCTTCTTAGAACTCCTTGGGAGCCTGTCAGAGCTTGAGTAGATGATTTTACACTCAGTGGGATTTTTGTTGGCCAGCAGTAGAGTTCTTGCTGTTCCTCCTTGCAGCCTGCTGCTCAGCTTGTTCTGAGGAGACTTCAGGTTGAGGTTCCAGTCTTGCAGATGGACCCCGGCACTGTTTCGGTTTCAGTTGTCTGGATCAAGACCAGGACTTTTCCAATCACCCTCCGGAAAAGATTGCAGTGGCTATCAAGACCCAAAAATAACAATTGAGGGAAGAACTTTTGATGGATATGGCAAAAGTGGTTGTAATACATATCTCTGCTTTTATCATTTAATTGCATGCTGATATCAGAATCGCTTAGTTTGAAGAAACACAAGCTGTCAGATTTTCTCCCAAGGCATTGATTTTGACATACACGGGGGCTGGGTGCTCCACTTACTCCTTAAGGGCCCTTTCTGTCCTGGATGGTTTTAGCAAAGTTGCAGGAATTCAGGTGGTGGCAGTAACAATTACTCACAAGCCAAAGATACATAAGGACAGATGATATTAATAAAGTGAGAGCATAGTCTTGTATGGAGCCCTGTGACCCTGACATGTCATTCCGTTATGGGAGGCTGAGACTGTGATGTGCATTGCAGCCAACTTGTCACACTGGCCCTAATGGGCTGTGAGCAGACACCATGGTGGCTGTGCTTTCCATTTAGTATGGCTTGACTGAATTATGGAGGCTCATTTTTCTCCATAAATATGATGATGATGATCTGCAATATTTAGCCCCTTCTTCGAGACATAGTAAGGAGAATTTTTATCGTTATTCTCCAAATCCTGCTCTACAATTATTTAAGGGGTGGAGGAGAGCAATTGAGCTTTAAATAAAGATGTAGGCTTTGCTTCTTGGAGAGTTATGCCTTGCACAAGTGCTACTCAGTGGAAAAATGCTGTAATATAAGGCGCAGATGGTGTGAAATTTTCATACATAACCGCATTTCAACTTGTTTGAAATCAGCAATGAGTACCTGCTGAAATACTGCTTGACTTTGGGACAGGTTTATCAATAACGAATACATCTGGTGCTCAGATTTCACTTGTCTTTCACTATCACTGTGTTGGTTGTGCCAGTGCCTACCACAGCCCTCAGCTTTCTGGCTGGCCTGCTGCTCCTACACTGGAAGCTGTATAATCAGCCATACATGGGGTCAGCGTGAATTCCTTCATTTTCTGCAGTTACGGTATCTGTAGAAATTTAAGGTGTTAACTCAATTTTTTTTTTTTTTAATCTCTTTCTGAAATGAGGAAATATAGGTCTTAATTCACCAAAAGCCTAAGCTATGGGCAACTTCCTTCCAGTACTTGAAGGGAGCTTATAGGCTTATAGGCAGGACTTTTTACATGGTCTGATGGTGACCTGATGGAAAAAGAGGGAATGGCTTTAAATTAAAAGAGAGGAGATCTAAGTTAGATGTTAAGAGGAAATTCTTTACTCAGAGGGAGGAGAGGCACTGGCAGAGAGAGAACTCTGGCCTAGAGAGGTTGTGGGTGCCCCACCAACTGGATGTTCTCAAGGCCAGGTTGAATGGGGCCCTGGGCAGCCTGAGCTGGTGAGTGGCAATTCTGCTCATAGCAGGGGGGATAGAACTAGATGATCGTCAAGGTCCCTTCCAACGTAAGCCATTCTGTGATTTTCCCCACATTGCCATCTCCTCCCAGGTTTTGTAAGGAAATGCACAGATGCCGAGGCAGTTCCAACAGCATGAAGGTTCAGAGCCTTTCCCTCCTGCTCTTGGGCAGCTCTCAGCAGTTGCACATCTACAGCACCAGTTTCTTCTCCCAGTAGTGTGGTGAGCATGGGCTTTTTGTGGTGTCATCTCATACAGAATTTATTTTCGATTAGAAACTTGGTAAATTACATGATCATCATGGTTTTCTTTTAATGTTTAGGGCTAAACTGATTTTAAACAGGTCCAACTGACAGAACTGGGCTAGCACAGCACAGCTGTCTCTTTATTCTGGATTTGCTGTCAGTGGGAAGATGGGAGCCTGCACTGGCATCATGCTGCAGCAGATGTGGCTGTGTATGCCACAGAGGGTTACACAAGGGCCATTGGAGCAGGGTTGTGTGCTGTGATGTCACTGACGCCATTTTGTCGGCATTCTGGGCCCCTTTGGCCTCCCCTCTCCAGGGCTGTGTGGCAGCGGTTGCCTCATGGCTCTCTCTCACACAGGGCCTATTGCATTGCTTCCCTCTGCGGCGTTTTTAACTGTGCTGGGGTATTTTTGGTTTGTTTGCTTTCCTGTGTCTTGGTTTACAGACTGGCTACTGATAGAGATGGTGGAAAATTTCCCATTTCCAGTGGCAGACCTCCTTAGGGCTTAGGTGGTATTTAAAATCCTCTGGCAGACAAAATGGCAGAAGTCTTCGTATTTGTTTGGGTTTCTTCGCGCCTGAAAGGCCCTGCCTCCTCTGTTCACACAGGCGCGTAGGAGATGAGCAATTGTATTATTAGTATTTACAATCTCGTTGACTAAAAATGAAAGGTTCATCAATTACTTGTGTATCTTTTGCCTCTAAGTCTTGTCAGCAGTTCAACTGAGTAAATATTGGAATGAGTATGTGTTGGAGCTGTCCCTAGATGAGTCACAGCAAACAGTTTAATGCCTGTCATCTAAATACATAAACTTAGCCTTCTACATTGCATTCAATTCTGCAGGTTCCGAGCATCTCCCAGATCAAGTCAGCAGTAACTCTCTAGTGGACTTCATAGGGTATATTTAGGGTAGAAACTGTGCTGTAGGAAAAACGTTGTTTGTGTCTTTCTTTGTAGGTCTACGTAAGTATAAAGGTAACCATGTCTCAGCTGGTGGAGAGAGAAGTGATTTACTGTCTGCGTTCTGAAGGAGCAGGTTCCCTTCCCTTAAATTTGACAAATTTTGCTATTGACTTTAGCGGATTCAAGTTTATAGCATTTTATC
Organism: Meleagris gallopavo; assembly: GCF_905368555.1. Classification (NCBI taxonomy): domain Eukaryota; kingdom Metazoa; phylum Chordata; class Aves; order Galliformes; family Phasianidae; genus Meleagris; species Meleagris gallopavo. The sequence continues at coordinate 6,169,371 of NC_139417.1, read as the reverse complement.
CTGGAAACTTAAAGTCAATTCTAAAAAGGAAAAAATGAAATGATGCAACTCAGTCAGGAACTAAACTGAATGGGAAGGTTGTTCTGAATATTTATATGGCAAGAAGGACTGTAAGGCAAAACTTCCTCTGAAACCCAGCAAAAAGACATTTGATGTAGAATCCAGTCATGAGAAGACTTGGGCTAGATCTGTCTATATTTCAAAAGCAGCCTTCCAATTTCTAGCATGCTTTTAAATTGTTTCAGTTCAGGTGTTTTCCTTGTTTTATTTCATTATTCATGTTTCGGTGTCTCTTATTAATAAGACATAAGTGGACCCAAATTCAGCTCTCACATGTATAGGAGAGGATGGATTCTAACAGCAGAAATTGACTTAGATGATTAGTTTTTGTGTGTGTGTGTGAATTCACATTTTGCTAGGGATGTTAACTTATCTCCTTCCTGGTGATTGCAAATATATTGTTTCTATGGTACCATGACACAGATGTCAGCCTCCAGAAAATGGAGCACAATAGGAAATGCACATCTCAGAGTCCTAATACGAATTACTATTTACATTACTGAATGAGGGAACACTCAGGTACAAGAAAGATATTTCATGGTTTATTTATCATAATATTTTGTCTTCTACGTGGACTTCATGTCTCCTTGGTCCTGTATTCATTTTTTTTAAATTTACATGTTTTGCTTAAAGCAAAAGAGAGATTACATCTCTGCTTGGCTCATGACCTACTTATTGTTGCATTTATAGAAAAAAAAGCAGGATTGTATCTCTCTGCTTCTTAGCTTCTCCTCCAGTACGAAACTAAGAAACTGCACAGGTATTCAGTGGCAGGGAATAACATCCCAGCAAAAGCTGGGACCCTGGTCCTTACTACCATTCCTAGTTTCGAAGAGGGTTGCATTGGGAAAGTAACCTGAACTCAAAGTTAGGACTTTAGGGTTGACATAAGCTGTGAGGCAAAAATTATCTACTGGTGAACTTTTTTTTTTTTCTTTTTTTTTTTTTTCAGGTAATGTTTTTCAGAGAAAAAGCAACAATTAGTGGGCTGCTGGCATGTTGAAATGAGCATGGAGACACTTGTTACAAGACACTGGGCTTTGTATTTAAAGATGGCCTTTCCTGCTGCTCATGATAAAGATTGGAGGGGCATCCATAGTCTTTGCATTGCTGGTTAGATTTATCTCACATGAGCATCAACCTTTAAAATACTATTGCTTTTTTTTTTCTTTCTTGATGGAAAAACTGGGTTTTTGGGGAACTATGAGGAGAGAAACAGGTTTAGCCTCTGGACATCTAGAAACCTACCAGTGTCTCAAAGAGTACAGTTTTGTTGTTTTTTTTTTTCTGATCCTGGAGCCTCAGGAATGACTTCAGTTCATCTGGTCTGCAGTCAGAATTGGATTAAAAGTATTTTTCAAATCTGTACTGGTGTACCTTCAGGGGAGGCTGTGGAAGAGTAACCCAGGACAGCTTGGTGTGTCCTAATGCGCCCTTGGAAAAATAAGAGACAAAGTGTTTGCTTGGAAAGTCCTTCTCTCAGGCCATAGTTCGCAGCTGAGGATTTATAGATCAAAAGAACTTTAAACTCATTGAAATGCCTGAAGAACAGAAAGGAGGTAGCTTTCAAATTACCAAAGGAGAAAGCTTCTTGGAGACTCATGCTCTTACTAGCATAGGGTAGAAATAGTTAGGAGAAACGCAGGTGTGCAGTCAGTGTTGAGGGAGGTTTATTTCAAATAGATACCACTTGCTTATGAGAGATTATTTGGTCAGTGCTTACAGTTTGTCATTGCTCCTGGAGGGAACAGAATTGCAGGTCTGAGCTTGCAAGAGGCTAGTTGAGCTAATTATGGCTTGCAGGGTGCTGCTGCCAAGCACCAGCCCTGAGCGTGGTGCCAAGTGCTGCTGCTTGAGGCCACTTGTGTTAGCTCGGGTAGTGGAAACAGCATGGCTGCAAAAGTGCCAGGTGCACTTTTACTGAAGAGATAAGCAGGCTGTGGTTTCCCCCTTCTTTTCTGGGCAGGATGTGCATGCTTACTTTGGGTGCAGCTGGCCGTTCCACCTGTCGGGATCTGGAGCATTATGGCAGTTGGGCCCTGGTGTAACCAGTCCTACTCAGGAGATTACATTCCCGGGCAGAGCGTTTGCTGATGGAGCTGTGTTGTTCTAGCTTTTTAACAAGCTGCATTGTGTCCTGTGAGCATGCCCTGAAAGCATTATTTTATTCCAGCCCCTACAGAGAAACAAGAGTTGAAACTCTTGTCTTGATATCTGGCATTCACAGAGGAGGTCAGGAAGGCCTCCAGGTAACTTCAGCTGGTAACTTCATCATGAAGATACAAGTTGTAGTGTGTGTGTGTGTGTATGGGTCGTAATTGCACAGGTACAATTCTTAGGTGTAGGCTAATGTTTTAGATCTGTGTTGTGTAAAGGCTTTTGTGTACAAGTTAAGAATGGCTTTTCTGGGGATAGTCTCTAACATCAATCTAGAATCAGCTTTTTTCACGAGTTGCTTTGGCAATGAACACATCACGGAAAGATTTGTGGTTCCTAAGCACAATGGAGGTTTAAATGCAGAACCACTCTGCAAATTGGATTCTTATGCAAGTTGATGTTCGTAAAATACTCTCTCGGATCTTCCTGAAGGCCTTCATGATTGCTGGGTGAGAACAGTGGTGTTGGCTGGCTCCTGCAGTGAGAAGGAATTTGGCATGCAAAGGGGAAATAGCAAGGCCAGAAAGGAGGTGGGGACTGCATGTTGACCTGTGTTCAAATCCCAAACAGCTGCTGCTGTTAAGCCTTGGATGCACCAGAAAAAAACATTCTGAAATAAAACTAGTACAGTTACGTTCTGAACTTCAAATCTGGATCATTTGTTAGGGCAGAATATGGTATTAGCACGTCAAATGCAAATGTGACAGATCACTGATAATTGCTAAGTATTTGTTTAGACTGATACATTTTATTCTACAACTATGGTGTCTTCATGTTGGTACCACTGTGAATATCCAGACTGAGTAGCTGCTAGGTTTAAAAATCAGGCACTGTAAACTCCATTTACAGCTGTGTTTGTGCTTTAACAAGTGCGCCAGTGTTACTGGAACCACTGATAGCTCTTTTAATATAAAGTAGCTTTTGAGTTGCCTCTGCTTTCTTAGAGGACTGGTTGGCCAAAAACTAGACTGTTTGTATCTTTTGTAGTTCCTCCAGTTGTCAGAAAGAAAGAAACTTCTAATTCAGCATAAGGCAGGAACTGTGTTGAAATCATTGTCCGTCTTTAACAGATTTTTGATCTAAGAAAAACAAATCTGATGTTGGTAGGTGTTTGCTCTGGGCTTGACATCAGGAAAATATACAGGACTCCGCGTGATGGTAAAGGTTGGGAAGTCACTTTTAAGTAATTATGTTAGCTAAGCATGATATTAAGAGATAAAAAATGTTTTCGTAACAGTGTATTGTGATTCCAGACTTCTTTCTATACATTAAATATGTAAAGATCATGACTCTGTGTTACTCTGACTGGGAGAGTTACATTTTTGTTCAGAAAAGAAAATTAAATTAGTTGTTTGATATATTATTGAGAACTTCTGTTACTTGATGTGAAATTAGATCACACAGGCTGGTTCTGTGGCACCAAGGTATTCCCTTTGCTGGCTTAATTCTCAGCTGAGCAATTAAGGCAACTTCTCAGCCCTTTGTGCCCCAGGAGCAGCTCAGAAATACGAGAACAGGACCCAGAACTTGGCTCATAGTTTGAATCCAAATGCACAATCAAAGAAAAGAAAAAATGAAGCCAAACCTGTGCTGCTTTATAAGGCACCTGGCTCTTGACCCACACGCGGTAGATGAGGTGAGTAGTTGTTGTTTGTGGAGTGGTGCCCGTGTCCTGGGGACAACAACATGGGCTGTCGGGCTGATTGAGCCCTGCAGTGATGGGATGATGTCAGAAAACACGTCATCTGGGGACCTTGTTACGGCCAGAACACATCGCTGCTATTTCACTCCATTCATAACCGCACATTTTAGAGGAAGGTGAGCTGCTTGTGAAAAAGAGAACTGAGCTCTTAAAAGGGTTTTATAAAAAGCTAGAGAGACTGGAGTTGTCTCTCTTGGGTGAAATGGAGATGTTTGAGGGATTGTTTTGTGCTGCAGTCAGGCATTTGCTGGGAAGCGTTCATGAGGCAAAGCTGTAGAAACTATTTATAGAACGTGAAATGGAGAAAGTGCCCCAGGTTGGGAACTACCAGGCTTCCTTCCATGGCTGGCACGACCCTCTGCCAAGAACCAGCCATGGGCTTCACGTAGCATGTTGGGAGAGCAGCCCAAGGCTTCTCTTGTTCTGTGGTGGTCTTTGCTGGGGTGTTTGCAGCTGGCTTTGGGATAAGAGGGGTTCCCCTGGCCTTCCTTGCTCCTCACAAAGCTAGGAGCGGCTGTTCACAGGTCTGAGATACCAGGAATGGGGCGAGAGAGGGAGAGCTGTTGGTTTTCATGCAGTCTGTTGGCTGTGTTGCAGAACTCCCTTTCTCTCCTTATAGCTGAGGCCAGTAGTTTAGTAAGAATTGAGCATGTTGTGTGCTTTGTTCACTAATAATTTTATGTAGTCATAACATACAGATCAGAGGCTTCTGGGTGTGAATACCACACCCTGAAATCAGATGTAGGCTTCCAAGTGGCTTCTGAAATGCTTTTTAGAATGACACTCCATATCTCAGATTCACTCAGTTGTTTGATTCAAGACCTAAACCCTCTTTTTTTTTTTTTTTTTTTTTTTTTGGTATTTTTTACTGTCTATTTTGGGGAGAAACATAGTTTTCCTTCTAATATTCTTCTTTCTATGGTGAAGTAGTGGTACAGCATGCAATACAGTATAAGGGCTGATTTTCTTACCATAAATCTGTAAGAATCTCTCTGAAAGCATTTTGAATGTAGGAAGAGGCTGAAAATGGGTTTTCTGCATCTGAACTGCTGCAGCAGTTTAACATTTTGTAGCTATGAATAGCAGCAATGCAACCACTTAAAAATAGTAACTCTCTGCAGAAACTTTTATTTCCTTTGTGATGCCTTGAGACTACAGATATCACTGGGGACCTCAGTGAGTGGATCAGATAGGAAGGGTTCAAAAAACAGGAAGTCTTATCCACAACAAATAACCTGCTAACAAAAATAGCGACCGAGGACAGATTATCATTAACAGCATTGAGTGTAATAGAGATGAAACTATTACACCTCAGAGAAATGTATCCTATAATAATAGCCTCAGCTACTGAACATGATTTGTTTTTCGTGCTTTAAAACTTGTTTTATGACTCAGGCATGAACAATCTGGATTTTGTTGATTGCATAAAATCTGCGATTCTCTGAATGTAATTTAAGTTCTCAATGTCTGCATTTTGTTCCTGTGCTTACTTTTGTTTTAGCTTTCCTTGCAATTCCAGGTGCTCCTTCTAGGGGGAAAAAAAAAAGTTCAATCTGTGTTTTAAAAACTCTAGTTGTGATGTTTGCTCTCCAGAGTTCAGCAGACCAACCAGAGCAGCAAGCCCTGGTTTCTTGCATCACTGGGGTTTGAGTTACTTGTGTGTAGACTTCTTCTGCAGTGTCTGTGATAAACAAATAGATGTATGCCTTAATGCCTATGTACTGCAGAGATAATGTTTTCACACACCAGAAATAGAGCAGATTTCTCACTTATCCAAGAGAGCACCTGCAATAGCCACTAAGTCCATGAAGTCCCTCAGCCATTTGCAATTAAAAACATGCTCTGCAGCTGGCTTAGTTGGCTGTAACATTTGTTTTTCAGGGAGGTCCTGATTTCACTCATTTTTACAAAGTTTTATAGAGGCTAAGTAATCCATGCTTTCTGCCAAAGAGCTAATTCCCTGCTGCATACCACAACTGCAAACAAGTTTGAAAATAGAATTGCAAAATGTGGTCAGTCAACCAAAGAGCAAAGTTTATCCAAGACAGCAAAACTTGTACAACTGGCTGAGGTACAGGGGAGAAGCAGTGAGAGCAGCTTCTCAGTGTAGTTCAATCCTGTTTGCATTACTGAACTGTAAGGAGCAGATGTAGTCTGTTCCTCTTTCTAAAACGTAAAGGCACCTACTTTAGAGCAAGCAACTTATTTCCAATACAACTGCAAACATCGGAAGGAGCAGGCAACGCCCCTCCTCCAAAAACAACATCCAAATAACGAAGGGCAAATGGAAGTATCTCACTGCTGTGTCCCTGCAATAGCATTCTCCCCTCTTTCCATGCTTGGAGGGATTGTACAACCATGCTTTCAAAGCAATGGAGAACCACGTTTCACGAGAAAGGAGACCATTACATGATGTCCCTTCTGACTTCAGTTCATGCCCTTTTTCTCAACAGAACTGTGAGGGAAAGCCAGTGCTGGGCTGAGCAAAGGGCTGGCACTGACCCAGGTACCTTGCCCAGCCAGTGCCTGTGCCCCAGCCCTCCTGGCCAGGGGAATGCAGCATGGCACACTTGCATAGTCCATGTGCTTCATGGCAATGCAGATTTGTTGTGCATCTTTGCTGGAATAAAACATCTTATAGCATTTGCTATTGGCTTTTCTTAATGCCATGTTCCCAAGTACTCAAATGATTTTGTGGCTGTAATGGGTATAACAGCTACTCAGAAGCTTGGAGTGATTAGAATGCAGGTACTGCGTTAGCACAGTGTTCTCAGTGCATGCTGCCTGCACTTGTTTGTAGCCTAATGGCAGTATTCGTATGGATTATTTCCTCTCTAAGGCCCAGCTGAAGGTTGCTCATCCGTAGTTTGTGCTCCTTTAGACTCAGTGAGACAACAAAGCCCGTCTCTGCTGATTTTAGTGCCCTCACCTTAGAATCATAGAATCATTAATGTTGGAAAGACCTCTAAGATCATCTTGTCCACCCACCCACCTACCATCAACATTGCCCACTGAGCCATGTCCCTAAGTGCCACATCTGTGCTTTTCTTGAGCACCTCCAGGGGCAGTGACTCCACCACCTCCTTGGGCAGCCTGTTCCAATGTCCAAAACTTACTTGGCGTTTGGTTTTTTTTTTTTTTTTCCTCTAAGCTCTTCAGTTTGAAGGAACATTGACAAAATTTTGTGGAAATGAACTGTCTTTGAGATTTTTATAAGCTGAAGGAGGCTGGTTCTTTCTACTTCACCTACATTGTATTTTTGCTTTGAAATTGGTTTCATTGCCGAGCAAAACACACACCCTGTCCAGTCCCTATGAGTCTTGGCAGCAGCCACCCATGGCTGCAGACCTGTGGAAACTCAAAGGAAAGTGTCAGCTTTAACAAAGTAGTTGTGAAAATACGTGGATCTGTGAAAACTGGGAAAGGATAATTCCACAATAAAAGAAGGGCATAAAACTATTGGAGAGCATCCAAAGGAGGACTACAAAGATAGTGAAGGGTCTGTAGGACAAGGTGTATGAGGAGTGGCTGAGGTCCCTGGGTTTGTTCAGCCCAAAGCAGAGCAAGCTGAGGGGAGGCCTCGTGACCCTGCAGCTCCTCCCAGGAAGCGGAGGGGCAGAAATAAGGCCTGAAGGAATTGCATGGAGCAATTGCATGGGAGGGTCAGGTAGGGGTCAGGGAAAGGTTCTGCCCAGAGGGCGGTGGGCATGGCATAGGCTGCCCAGGGCAGCAGGCACAGCTGGAGTTCAAGGGGCTTTGGAATACTGCTCTCAGACATGGTGTTTGGTTTCTGGGTGGTCCTGTGTAAAGCCAGGGGTTGTACCTGATGATCTCTCTGTGGATCTCTTCCAACCTGTTCTGTGATTTGTTTGTAAGTCCCCACAGGAGAATTTACACACAGGAGAGACAAAGCTCTAAAACAAAAGATTTGTGTGTGGGTCACACATCCAAGAGCTTGCACAGAGATTCCTATCTTTAAAGCACTGAGCACGTTTGTTAATTATACTGTACTAGCCTTTGAGGTTATCAGGCATTTATTAATAATACTGTTTTATAAGTGGAGAAACTGAGTCAAAGAAGTTATGCAATTTACTTGGGATTAAAGAGAGTCACAACAAGAAGTAGAACATATGTTGCTGTGTTGTACAGCAGCACCCTGCTACCTCAGTGCTGCCGTCTGTAGGTCCTGCTGTACAGGACAGCCTGCTGGTGGCTCCAGGTGTGCCCCAGAGTGAATCCACAACTTCCTCACAATTTAGGGCTCTGGCTGCCCAGTGGAGCCAGGATCACCTCTCAGTTAGGCCCTTATTCAACAAGACCCTTGTATTGGACACTTGCAGTTGTGCCTAAGCCAGCACACATTGTTTTTCTCCTATCACTGCTTGCTTCTGGGTTTTCTAGTGGAGCAGCACTTATGAGTGTATCCTTCTGTTCTCCAAAGTGATTTTTCAACCCATTGCTTAGCTTTAACCATATCTGACAGCAGGCTTGAGGTCTCAAAAAATCCTGTATGTTCTGTAAAAATATGTGGCTGATTAGATGAGACAGATCGTTCTATTTAGTGAAGGACTTGTCTGTTTGCTTATCAGACAGAGGAGAGCATACATGAGAGAGCCCTGCTCGGAGTTTACCCAGTAATGCAGCCACCAGGAAAGCAACGTGAGACTGAAATCCAGAGAACAGCCTCTTCCACCAGATTTCCTCCCCCTTGGAACGGCTTGTTTCTTTTCCTTTTCTTGATTTTTTTTTTTTTTTTTTTAATATAATATTGTGGATACTCGAGATGTTTTATGTTGCAGTTCTGGATGCTCTGATGTGGACACAAAAAATCTCTGTCACAACACTGGCCCATCTAATAACTGCTGTGTGACCAAGTGGCTGCTTCATTTTGGGGGCAGTTGAAACTGCTTTGTTAGATCTGGTGAAAATGAGTAATAAACACGTGATCAAATGAGACGTAAGCACAAGATATCCATTAAAATGTGAAGTGTGGTTCTTTCCATTGCTGACAAGTCCTGATTTTCCTGCAGTACCTATGCTTCTTTTTGGATGGCAGAGGCTTCAGAAACTGGATGGTCCTCTTTCCTGTAATTGGCATCTTATTGTTAAAGAAGAGCATTATTGTGTAACGTGATTAAATTACATGTCAAGAAGTTATACCAGTAGATGCCCTGTTGTTAAGGGTTGAGGATGAGGTCAGGTTAATTATTAATTACCTCTTTTAGGACCAGTAAACAATGCCATGAATGCCTCTTCTGGTCTGTGACGGCTGCCCCACCTGGGCTCTGGTGCTTTGTCCTCATGTGCTGAGGCTGCGTGTGCCTGGCCCTGAGCACCCTGCTGTCTGTCCCCAGGCTCAGGCCCTGTGTGCTGAGAACTCAGCCTATCAGCATGGTTCTCTCTTGCATCACATTGATATTGTCTCCAGCTTCTGAGAAAAGAGAAGGAGGAACATGAGATCAAGCACCATTTTCCAGTATTAATAGTCCTTTCTTAAATCTAAAGGGATATGGGAGGTTCTTGCTTGTACTCCCTACCCAAAGGTACTGCTAGTCTGAACCAATCTTGAGAGGATTTTGCTTAAGCTGCTGTCATTAGCCTGGAGGGGCAGTCACCCCACAGACTCGTTAGGAGAGCATCACTGTGCCTTACCCTGTGCAGGAACCCTCTGCTGTTCTTGTCAGATGAGGCAAGGAAGTGCTGAGGGGGAGGACAACTATATTCCTAGGTCTCCAGGTGGCTTTGGTCATTCGCTGTTTAGCACAGAGAAAGTTGCTAAAGAGCTGTCAGGCACCGCAGCCTTTCTTCAGTAGGTGTGGGTCAGTGCCTGGTGTTCTGAAGTCCAGGTACCCTCACATGGGGCTGTGCTCACGATGCAGAGCACATACCTTGCAGCAGAGGGAAGAGCACAGTGCTGCTCTGCAAGCATGAGGCCGAGGTTGCCCTACACTTTTTCCTGTTGAGCCCTCATGCCTCAAAGGTTGCATGTACGTGGTGCACAACATGTTCCTGTGTGTCTGGAGTCGTGTTCATGAAGTAGCTAGATGAAAGCTGCTGCTGAAGCGTGAAGGACTTACTCATCCACGTGGTGCCCTTCCAGGTTTATGGCGGGTGATAAAAGTGATTTGGGTTTGGACTGATTCTGGGAGAGAGGGAGAAGCAGATACATGGTTGTGTGAAATAAGGATTGAAGTGTCATTTTTTACCAGTGTTAAAATTCTTAAGTTTTCAGCATGTATCTAGTGAAGCGGCAAAGGGTGGAGATGGAAGTTAAACTAAATATCTACTCCAGTGTTCTGTTTGCTAGTTACAAATCCTGAGCAATGCATTTGGCAGGAGATATGGCAGACACTGCTGTAGCCAGCAGTGAGCTCTGAAGACCTGTTCTACGCTCAGATCCTGCTGGGAAACCTCAGCGAATCTCCTCAGTCCTGCTTGTGATAGGCTCCTTATCTGTAAAAGGTCGGATTGTGCTGGCCTCCCCTGTAGATAAAGAGAATGTATTTTAAGGTCTGCTTTGTGAAGAACATGTAATGCTCTAACAGAGTTTCTTACACTCTGCTCCACAGCAAGAAGCAGATAAATGACATGAAATGAAAGCTAACAGGTTACATCTGCAGTCCTGCTGCATGGGCCTCTGTGTAGGGATGGGTCACTTTTCCTTTCTCCAGCACCTGGGGCTGTGACTGGGAATGAGGTGGGACTGGGACTGACTGGCTGCAGCACGGCACAGCTGACTGCAATCCAGGGGCAGCCCCAGCTCCCAGCTGTGCCATCCTCCAGCACTTCTTAGAAACCCAGCTCTCTGTGCAAACACGATTCATTTCGTGTTGCTTTGCAGTTTGTACCATGACTGGTGCCTCATTGGGAACAGGTAAATGCATGGCTGGTTTGTATTCAGAAATTTTCTTTAGGTATCACTAGATTTTATGTTCTTTCTCACCAAGTTACCTTTAGTTGTTTTATTTTTGTATTTTATTTTTCTGTACTTGTCTTCTGTTTGATAATGGTTATTACACGATCATCGTAGAATGGAATAATTTTAACCCATTAATTAAATGGGTCAAAAATTACTTATATCACCTCATTGAAGCCTACAAATGAAGGCCCTCGTAGACATTCATGCCATGAAAACTCAGATGTATCCACCTTTTATTATTGTTGCATGACTAAGAAAGTCATCAGCTTTGTCAGAACACTGAAATCTGAATTTCCTCTTCATTGCGAGCACAGGCACTTTTATCTCTAAGTGGCAAGGTGCAAAGATTCTAATAAAAATATAATTGCTAACTTCTGATTGCAAATGCTTCTGTTTGTGCTATTTCTCATTTAAATTGCTGTAAAATGTGATATATGGGTTTAAACAGCTACCATATCAAAGGCTTTACATTTCATTATTACTTGTTAAAATTAAAATGCAGAAGTAGTAATAGTGCTTCACTTTTATCTGATTATCAGATGAATTTTACACTGCTTCAACCTGAATGAAATAATTTTAATAACATTTTAAAGTCAACTACTAAGTTGCTTTATATCATCCCAACAAGATACTCTTGGATACGCAATAATTAACCTCTTGTTCCATCCTTACTGCACTTAAGCAGAGCCATGGAGGTCCTCTGCTGGGGGAGCAGTAGGAGGGAGCTGCTCCCTGCATCGTGCTTCTTATTGGGCATGTGTGTTAGTGCCAGTGTCCTGGGTGATGAGACTCTTTGAAGGACATCTGGGGAAGGTTTTTCTTCATTAACCTTCACTAATTAGAAGTTTTCTCCTTCAAATCTGCTTCGGGAACCTGATGATTTCCCAGGAAGAATGTGTTTGGTCTGGCAAAGCTTCCAAATTGCGGTATGGTGGCAAGAGATAGCGCTCACTCTGTGAGTTGTCAGAGTAGTCTGTAAAATGCTCCACTGGAGAGAGGATCACAGAATGGCTTGGGTTGGAAGGGGCCTTAAAGATCAGGTTCCAACCCCTCCATAGGTAGAGTTGCCAGCCACTAGATGAAATACCAGACCAGGCTGCCCAGGGCCACATCCAACCTGGCCTTGAACACCTCCAGGGACAGGGCACCCACAGCTCTCTGGGCAGCCTGTTCAGCACACCACCGCCCTCTCTGTGAATAACTTCCACCTGACATCTAATCTAAATCTCCTCTCCTTCGGTTTAAAGCCCTTTCCCCTTGTCCTATCACCATCTACCCATCTGGAAAGTTGATTTCCCTCCTGTTTGTAATCTCTCTTTAAATATTGGAAAGCTGCCTTCTCTTCTCCAGTCTGAACAAGCCCAGCTCCTTCAGCCTGTCTTCCCAGGAGAGGTGCTCCAGCCCTCTGAGCATCTTCATGGCCCTTCTCTGGACCCTCTCCAGAAGATCCACATCTTTCCTGAGGTGAAGGTCTCAGACCTGGACACAATGCTGAGCTGGATAAATGCAGCACTACGTGGTTTGTCAGCTCTTGCAGCAGAACGGGATCTTACTAGGATGTCAGAACAGTTTTGGGGTGTTTACAGGCTTTTTGAAACTGATTCTTGGCCTGTTGATACAAATGACTCGAACTCTGCTCCCACTGTCGTTCCCAAGGCCTCCAGCCCTACCTCCTGCTGCACGCTCCCTGCTCCCTGCCTCCTCCCATTGCAGGAGCTGTTGTCTTCTCCCCTCTAGCTCCACAGACTGCATACAGGATGGCAGCCATGCCCACCCGCCATGCTGTCCCGGTCCCTACGTCTATTTCCAGCTCAGACTGTGCTTTTGTGAGCTCTGCCTCAACGCCACATTTGCAGTTCCCTTTCTGAACCTCTTATGCCCACTTTTACCTCACTGGCAGATCTGAATAACTGCACAGAAGTGCTATTGAGAGCTTTTCCAGTTCCTTGCCGCTGATGGTAGCGCATCCAGGGTTTGTATTGACAGATTAATTTGCGAATCAGTGCAGCAGGGGCTGTTGCTGGAGGCTGATCCCCAGCACGCTGCGTGGGATCCTGCATTGTCTGACTCTGAGCCCGTTTGATCACTGTAGGGGGTCAAATGTTTGACTCCAGTCTTTTTTTATGTTTGTATTTCTCTCAGGCAAATAGAACTGGGGAAAAAAAAAAAAAAAAGAAAAAAAAAAATTGGAGGGACCGAAGTGGAGCATTCTCATGAAAAAATAGTTGTAAAATACAATGCACCTTTTGTGCTAAAGTTTGTGGGTGGAGGCAGGGCTTGAGGGAATGGACAGTGCCATTCTGCCGAGGTTCATGAAATGGCTTTTTTCACCTACAGAAATGTTTTGATTTTATTATATTTTCTATTGGTCTTCTTGAAGAACAAATGCGCATGTGAGTTACAGAGGACACTTCTCCAGGACCCTGCTGGCTTCTGCCTGGGGATGACATGCTCCTCATGCTTTGCCTTCAAGGTGCAAATGTGCTCTCAAGCTTGAGGACAGGTCACTGCTGTGGGACTGACAGCAGCCCAGCGAAGTCTCTCGCTCTGCTAACAGGAGTGTTCTTTAGGGACTGTCTTTAACTATGGGAATTCTATTTTTGTGCCTATATTCACATGGCAGTTCTGCTGGTGGAAGCAACTGGCACAGCAAGCACTATTCCTTGAGACGAGGGGCACAAACTGAAATTGGTTCATACCTAAAGATCATATGAGGCATTTCGATAGCCTGGATTGCTTGGGATGTTTGTGCTTGAGCTTCAGGTTCAGTAAAGTTAGCAGTTTCTGGCTGTGAGCAGCTGTAAATGGCCGAAGGTTGTTCAAAAGCTGTGTTGTAGCTGGAAAAGTTGACTGCATCCTTTAGAGGACCACTCGAGTCTGAGGACAGTTATTTTTACTCTTTCATTTTGTTCTAGCTGAATATTTGTACTTGCTCTCAGAACAATAGCTCCCACCACACTGGAGCCTTTGCCCATTGCAGAGCTTTTCATACCTCCTTTGTAGTGATCCATGCAGTGCCCGAGGGTCTCATCTGCTTAGTTAAAGCTAAATATAGACTTTTCAAGCCCTTGTACAGAGCCTAATCCATACCTTTACTAAGCTTGACAAGCTGAATCCAGTGACATAAGCAGCTGATGCAGCTTTATGGGTAGAGGAATCCCCTACATTCTGTTACGCCTGTTCTAATCTGCCAGGGTTTGTTTGAATTTCCTAGTGCTTAATCTGGAATTTCACTGCCTGTATGTACTTGACTCCAAGGGCTGTGTTGTTGTGATGATTTTTTCCTGTCTGCAAACTTACTCTTCAGTTTTCCATGCTGTCTGCCCAAGGAGACCTGATGATTTTGTGTATTTTCAAGTAACTGTTTATTACAAAAAACATGAGCCAAATTTGTGATTGCTTTTACGTGATTCAAAAGTAGTTTAATGTTTACCAGCAGTGCTGTTGCTCTGTTTGCAGGTTGCACTCACAGAAACAAGAATTTCTCCAGGTTTGGTTGCTCCCACCTTTGCTCTTCAGTTTGGGAAGGGCTGGGTCCCATACTTGCAGTGGTGGCTGCAACAGGATGAATGTCTGCAAAGGCAGAATCTTGCTTTGACAAAATATTTACAATGGTTACAGAAAAGATTTATTTCCATATCTCACCCTCTTTGTCTTTTTCCAGCTTGGTGGGGTTTTTGTGGATGCTGTTTTTCAAAAGCAAGATTTGTGGCTTGTAATCCTGATCTTTACAGTTATGCATCACTATGTGACTCCAATCCAAAGTGGTTACAAACCCACCTTTGTTAAAGGCAGAGGGTCACGGTGTATTTTGTTACCTACAAAACCTGTTACTGGTTGCCCATGAATTCTGCTTTTCCTGTGCTCATCGCCAGCAGTGTGCAGGAGGGCTGAACGCTCCTGTGTATACGGAGCTGAAATTTCCATGGTACATGCTTGAACGCTTTCCCTGGCAGAAGAGAAATTTTGGAGTGTTTTGATGACTGAGGAGCACTGAGAAGTATTTCAGGCAGAGAAGGTGGCTGTGGTCGTGGGGTGCTCTGCCTGGTTTCTACAAGGACTGGGGTCCCTTGCCTGGCCAAGCTCAGATGGAGCTGTGGTACAAGGGCTGCATCCCACAGCACCCAGCTTGCTGCAAGGAAGCGGAAGGAGTTTTCATACATTAAAAAATGTGTCTTTCAGTCTGAGCAGCTTCAGGCAGAACAAGCAGGAGCAGAATCCTGTTTGCTTTTCCTCCTCCTGAGGAACAGTGCCATTCCAGAGTTTGATTTTTTGGCTGACTGCTCAGTGCTTTGACTGCACAACATCTTATCTTGGGTACTTCATTTCTTTGCAGTTCAGTTTTGTTTTTCCCTAGTGCTGTGCCCTGCCACTGGCTTGCACCCACATTGTGTGCCCATAGGCTGTGCTGCATTCTTACGTACATTGTGCCATCCAAAATAATCTCAGTGGGTGTTCCAGCAGCTGCCATGATACAGCCCATCCTCTTGGCAGCCAGCAGAGCTGTGATCTGTGTGTCTACTCTTTATCTTCATATACTGTAATGAGATGGAACCTACAGAAGCCTTGCATAGGGGTGTACCTTGGCAGGAGTGCCCCAGTAGCCAGCAGCAGTCCATACGTGCCCAATAGTGCCCTTTGGATTGGTACTTTTCAGCACTGCATCTCAAGCGTGGACTGCAGAATGTCTGCTCTGACTGTACCAGCACAGCAGTACCTGAGCCTGGCTTTGGTATTGCCATGCGTGGTCAGCATAGTAAGCACACAGCTGATAGGGTGGAGGAGTTTATTTCATTACCAATTACTTGCTTGCTTGGAAATGGACTCAAGCTGATGTCATATTTGTCTTTAAATATTCCAGCTGCGTGGGTGTTGAAGAAGAGGAGGCGCCAGATATTGACATCTATCATTGTCCAAATTGTGAGAAAACTCATGGGAAGTCCACTCGTAAGTATACTTCCTTAGATAGATAATAGATTTTGTATGCTTAAAGAAAAGGAGGGGGTTGGGTTGGTTGGTTGTTTTTTTTTTTTTTGTTATATAAAGAGTCATTTAAATAGTTTGTGTCATAAGAATTACGATTCAAAACATGATGTAAAAAAGATACTGGGGGGAGGAAACAGGATTGGATTCTGGAGATGTGAGTTCTGTTCCCAGTCCCAATGGGTCTTGGGCAGTGCATGTGAGCTAATGTGAGCACCTCACTGTTCTGCTTCAGTCCCAGACTGTGCAAGAAAAGAACAGTTCCTTCCGTGAGCACTGTGAGGCACCTACTGCTGTGGACTAGAAAAATCCTACAGAGGCAGCTAGCTCTAACACCGTGATTTTTTAAAACTGCATGGTGTTCTTTGTCTTTTGATGAGAAGAGTAAGAATCAATGTGTTCTGCTTGGCCTGGGTATAAAAGTGCAGCAATTTCAGCAGCAGTCAAAATTGTAGGATGCACCAAGGGTGCCAATTCTGGCTGTTAATTCACAGGCAAAAGTTCTCCTGAATAAAAGTGACAGTTGATCTCAGTGGGAGTTTTGTCTGGGAAAGAACTGTGGGATGTGTTTGCTTTTGGTCAGATTAATTTACAAATTCTTTCTATTACACAATGGGGGAAAAAAAAGAAACCAATTGCTGTAAAAGATTAAATGCTTTACTTGAAAGCCATTTATTGTAAATAAGCAACAGCGTTGCACATTTCCCTACAACTTTGCAGCGTTACAGCCACACACAGAGGAAGAGCGCTGTGCTCATCTCCCAGGAGCACAGAACCGTAATGTTCCTTTTTAGTGAGAAATAAGGGATGGCTGAAAGCTGCTTTCTGCTCTGCTCAAACTCAGTAATACTAAAAATGACCAGTTTTTTTCTGCCCTGTCTTGAAAGTTCAGGTTTAAAATGTTCCAGAAATAAAAGAGAAAAATTCTGAAGTGTTTTGTGGGCAAAAAGTTGAATCATTTTTCCACTTCGGCTCTTCCAAACTGGAAACCTGAGCAACCTGCAGCTGCTCTGTTTCCCAGATGTTTTGCTACAACTGTGGTACAAGCAGGGCACACGCAGATTGGGCTAAAAGCCCTCAGGAGGCAAGTCATGATGATGGACTTCACAAAGTCAGTATGTCTGTTTTGATTGAGTGAATCTGCCTTTGTAGTGTTTCATTGGGTGATTCCTGACAAAAAACAAAAAACAACAACCACAAAAAACAACCACAGAAAAACTGTCAAACAACCGCAAGTTATCTTAGAGAGAATAATCTGCCAAATCTGACATCTGACAAATGGGTTGTACTGGAAGGTACAACTGGTAGAACTGCAAACGATGTGAGGGTCTTGTTGGGCAGGCCTTCTAGCCTCTGAGGGTTTTGGCATTGAGATGTCCAATGCTTTGATTCTCTTCCATTTTGCTTTGAATTGAGAATGAGAGGCAGCTACTTTTCAGTGTGAGGGGGGTGAAAATCAGACAGAAGTAGCCAAAGTCAGTAATCAGGAATTAAACATAAATCCTTTTTAAGACATAATCTTAGAATTCAAGAAATGGCAGTTCCAATAAAAAGATTACAAGTTTAATACACCAGTCAAGATGAGGAGAATTAAACCAACCGCAGTCCTCTGATGGTCTAAGAAGGCTTTTGGCTATTTAATTCCTTTTACTCCAGATAGAATCTGACTTGGCAGTGTGACCCTCGATCACATTGTACAGCATGGAGAAGGTGGTTCTAGAACACTGCTGCTAGTTACAGCCTGTCAGTGTGGTGGAAGTGCAGAACGTGATGGCGTTCTCCAGTACATCAATACAAGTTTGTTTTCTCCCTGCAAAGGCACTAAGCAAAGTTAGATGATGTACAGGACCAACCATCAAAGTAGCAGTGTGTAAGGATTTTGGGAACATTTAAGCATTAGTTATTGATTGCCTTACCTTCTGTTTTGGTGTAAGATCACAGGATCCTCAAGCTGCATAGCAGTTTCCACCATTAACTAATGGAATCATGGATTCTGCTGAGAAAAATACGCTATTATCCTGTAGCCACCTCTTGTGGAGTGCAATAGGCTAGAAAAGTCGAAAGACCAATTACATGACAGCAGGAACAGCTTGACTTAATGCTTTCATTCTGGCAGGCATTTCTAGTGCAGTACATCCTGCTCTGCAGCGCTTGGGCTCTGCTGGGACTTCTGTGGGATGATCAGTTTCATTTGTTTATTAGCTGTTACAATATATGTTTAAACTAGTTATCTGGCAGTATCAGTTTTGTAATAAATAAGTGTTGTGCCAGAGCCGGTAGTTCACTGGTAGGATTTAATTACTGCAAGATTAGCGGAGGGAAACACAGACACCAATTGTCTGTTATGCAACTTGTCTGGATTTAAAAATATATGTGTATTTCTGGAACATGCATTCCTCAATATATGTTTTCCAGATGTCAAATTTAAAAATCGTTTTCCTCCTCTTACATTTTTCCACTTTGCCAATGTGGCTTAGTGGCTACTATTTCAGAAAATTGCTTCCTGTCATATGACATTTTAAGCCGTTTCAGTTTAATGAAATCTGTAGGGTCTTTTCTTTGAGAAAAATTATACGTGTTCACAGAAATGGTTCTGACATCAATTAAATAAGATATAAGTGCTTTGTTAAGGCTTGACTTATTTCGTGGCAGGGTCTGAGATGTTTGGCTCGACTGCTGTCTGATTTGCAGCAGTGACAATCAGGATACATGATTTGGAATCAGTGAAGTTAATGCACGTGAGCGGAGCAACGCTGGGCTGAGTGTCGTCAAGTAGTTAAAGCCTTCGGTGTATATCAATAGAGAACCATGAGGGTGCTTCGAGGTATCCCTTCTTCACAAATACAATTGAAAAAATGTACCTTTGAAGCCTGGAATTACACATTTTGAGGCCATAGAAATGCATTCTCTCTTTCCTCCGAGGCATTTTCTGTAGGAGAAGAGGATCATGCTTTCCAAAGGTCAAATTTAGATCAGAAAGTTCTGCAGAAAAATAAATCTGTAATCATTTAAAAAAATAATAAAAGCGCCCTTTCGGGCCGGAGCTCGTATTTGTAGCACATGTTAATGGCCTTTAATCCTTACTGAGGTCTTCATGGTACAGATGAAACGTAAAGAGAAGGGCTGAAAACGGGCCAAGTGCCGATGTTTGATGCCGTGGGATGGCCTCCAGTCAGCGGCTCGCTGCAATCCAGGGCTTTGGGTGCTGGCTGCTGGCGCTGTGCTGGAGGTGGATCCCAGCAGCACCAGAGGAAAGGCTCCCTGGTGCTCCGGGGGGAGTTGCAGTGTATTTCTCAACAGCGCGCTGATTTGCTGCTGTTATTTCTCAGTGTTCCGTGCTATCTGAGACATAATAAAAGAACATGCTGCTAATTTTCCATGTGACAAGCAGCACCTGTTTCACTGGGACTTGTGCTAAGAGTCCCAGTGCTGGATAGATCAGGGTGAGGGGAGGGGGCCGACACGGAAAGGGACAGAAGAGGAGAAAGGTTTGGCATTCATGTAGGGCTTGCTTCCTTTGTTACCAGGAGCATTGAATTAATGCACTAAGCCTGAGAGTCATTAAGATAAAGAACTTGCAGCTTTAATGAATATATCCAGCTAGGCTGGAGAGCTGCATGGAACTAATAAAACCAGCATGCTCTGTGCAAAACCCGGGGTGGATTCCTCAGAGGATGTCTTTGCTTGAGTTATCCCAGGGTTGTGGTCAGGAAAACAAAGTTAGCTTTTTCCAGACCTTTTCTTATAGCTGCGGCCTCCAGATTCCTTTCTTAATGAAAAAGTACATGGAAATGTGTGCATGTGCAAAGCGCAGGGAGAGTGCCATCCACACATTGCTACTTTGGCAACTTGGGGGTTAGAGATTGAGTTTCGTGATATAAAACACAGGTAAAAAATAAAAGTAAGTTGTGAGGTGAAATTTCTTCCAAGTGGCTTGAAATGATATATGTTTGAAACAAAACCATTTACTACAAAAATGAGCCTGCTCAAACAGACTGTGGTAGTAGGAACAGCTGAGAGAGAGAGTGCTGACCAAGGTAAAACTGGACCAGTTTTACTTGCTCTGTGTTATCTGGCTGTTAAAGGCAAGGCAGAGCTACGTAGACATCTGACTTGCTTATTTGTGCTTATTTCAGCTGACCCTTTTTCCATGAGATACTTGCCTGTATATCACCAGCTGGGAGCATAGTTAAGGGGCCTTCTATCTGATGGCCTCATTTCAAAGCCCAAGCCTTCCTGGACTTTCAAAACCTAGGAAAAAGTTCTAAAAATTGCATTTGTGGTGCCCTTGCATCTTTTTTTTCTTTTTTTTTTCTTTTTTTTTTTCTTTTCCCTTTTATGTGAATGTTTGTGCAGGGCATATTTCAAAGCCCAACCAAAGTGATGTCAAATCTACCACTGCTGGACAGACCTTTAGATACAGGTAATTTATAGGAAACCTGTTCATAACAACCTATACGACATAGAAACAGAGCAGAAAAACGACTTTCCCAGGGCTTTTGGTGTGTATGACAAGTACAAAATGTCCAGAGCCTGTGTTTGCATGAAGCCTGTGGTAGCTGTGCAGTTCAGCAATTATCCGTCTGGTTGCCCTTATGTTACAGAACGAGCACAGTTCAGTATGTAATGGATCTTCAGGCTACAGTATAACTGTTTAATGGTGAATTGAGAGCAGAATTAAAATTGGCACTGCACTGTAGTGTGGGCTCCCTCTTTTCTGCTCACCTAAGAAATGCTGTGATGTGCCATTCCTTCAAATGTCCTCATTTTCTTCTACTTAGCATTTAGTACTGTCCAAATCACTCTTTTTCAGTGAAAAAGAAAAGAAATTGGCATAAACACGATACTGGGCAGAGTACAGAGGTCAAGCCTGTACAGAATGGAAGCCAAATCTTTATAAAGGAGCTTCGAAGTCGTACTTTTCCAAGGTAAGTTGTTTGTAAGTAAGCAGCATTCTAGTGGAAAAGCAGATACAGCCCATTTCATATGAAGCTGGCCATGATTCTCCCTAAAAGAAAAGGTGGTACAGGGAGATGATGTTTGAGTGAATTGTTCTATTATGGATGTCCCAGGCTCCCTCCTTTTTCATTTCTGCAGCAGTATTAAAATCTACTGTTGGTTGAGTCCAGCTCCTGCAGATTTCAGTAGATGCTAATACTTGTGGAGACAAGAACGTGTTTGGCCCCTACAACATAGGGTTGAATAAGAGACTAAGAAATTTGTTGCATAGAATTCTCGAGTTCTCGAAAATACTAATGGTTTTGCTGAAGTCTCTCTCTTTCTTGAAAAGAAGAACAATGACATCCTCAGTTGCTACAGTGATAAAGACTCCCTTATTTAGGGTAATGAATAGTGCTAATTGTTAGGTGGTGTGTTCCACACTTTATCAGGCTGTTCCACAGCCATTTGTAAGAGTGATGATTTTCCTCTTGTTCTTGAATATAGGCTTTAGCCAAGTAAATTCTCAATTATTAATGACTGAGTATTTTAGAAGTATCTGTGGAGGCTGGTAAAATGTGCCTGGTAAACACACAACTTCTTTGTTTTAGAGAGGATTTAATTTCACATTTCTTTTCAGATAACAGTCACCAGGCTGGTTAAAGGGAAGGCTGAAATACCCCAGCAGAGCATTGCAGTGCTTACAGATGTAGGACACTTGATGCAGAACTCAGTAATTTTATCTGTTCGGCTATTTTTTTCAGGCCTGTTTTATTTTTGTCTTAGGTTTTGTTTCATTTTTAATTCGGAGCGATTGGAAAGGTTGCAAAGCTGATTTCATGAAAAAAAGAGGGGTCAGGGTCTAGGCAGAATGATTTCAGTAACTTAGCCTAGAAATGGCTGGGAAACTGTAGGTGCTGGTGGCTTCTGTAACCAAAACCTTGGGTTTGTGCACAAAATCCAAACCAGCAATGTACCCTAAGAAGGCAAGGATCACAATGGCAAACTCCTTCCAGAGAAGATAGGAATTCTGTTTTTTAGTGGATGTCTTCACTTCCCCAGTCACTCCAGGGAGATGTGTTCTCAGTTAATGCTTTCAGCACCTCAGTGAAAGCTATACAAAGTTGTATGGGATTTCTCCTCTAATTTAAAGAAACGGGAATTTGACTCAGTATGTTGTGTTGTTCCCAAATAGTGAAAGAAGTCTTCTGTTTTTGCTTTGTTTTGGTTTTTTGTTTGCCATTTACATGTGCATATAAGAAAATCCGTGCTGCCAGATAAGAAAATCTCTCCTGCCAAAATAGAGAGCAAGAAGAGTCTGTAGTTCAGAGTCCCTGTGAGATGCAGGCCACTGGCAGTGGCACTTGTGGCATGAGCAAAATGGCCTCGTTGAGAAATTTTCTCTTCTAAGAAAATGAGTGAAATCTGCAGATGTTCACCACAAAACCCAGCTGATTCACGGAAGGCAAGACCCAGCTGTAACCGGTCTGTCCGTTGGTGGAGCTCAGATCAAAAAGAACCCTGAGGAAAACAAACAAGAAAAAAGTTGGGTTCACGTCATTCAGCTCCTGAATTTTTTAATGCCAAAATAGAAGTGGAGTAGTAATAATAATAACTACGTTAATTGTTCAGGTATTGCAGTGTAGGTGTAGCTCTACATTTTGGCACCATCATTGCTAGACATTTCTGTGCCACATACGGATGCAAATTAGACTTGAACAAGTATGTGAGATACGTATGGGCACTGTAAGCTACAGAGGTTTAATGGTACATCAGCATTTATACAGACTGAGAATTAATTGAAAGACTGCAGTGCACGGGGTGCATTCAGCAGGAGAGCAGAGGAAGAACCCTATCTGGATAACACACAGTGCCCTATGAGTTGCTGCTGCTGCTTCTCTCACCGCGTATTTCTTCAGCTTGCATGTGACACCCCTTTCCTGTGCTTATTTGGTGTCTCACTGATGCCAGGCATGCTAGATGTACCTCTGCCAGCCTGTCAGATGCCAGTTTATACCCAGGAGATAACTGGGCTCCATGAACGTGCTCGGGAGCTTTCCAGAAGATAAATTTGATTCAGCCAGTCTTACGCTTTGCTCTGTCATTGCACACAGTTCTAGTCTGTGCTCTTTGTTTCCCAAATGCATTCCTCCTCTTCATTATCAACGCACAAGATTACCTGGAATTTGAAGAGAAGCTTAGCTGCAGTTAATTAGTATCTACTTTGTCAAGAGGTATGCTGGTTCTCTGAAGCAGGAAGCACTCCATGAGCCTAATGTGCACTCTGTGGGCAGCAGAGAATTGTTGAGCTGTAAGAGCACACGACAAGGACCTCATTTACCAGATGCTGCCTTCCTGTGAGGTTCTCATAAAGTTCACTTCTAGCTCTTTAACATTTCCAGCCTCAGTTCTTCGTGCTTGCATAAATATGGAGTGCTAAGATCCATGCCAAGCCTCAGGACATACCTGCCTTACCTTCCTTTTTGGGAACCGAGAATGTCAGCTGTAGTTCAGAGCTGATGCAGAAGAGGGCAGTCACGTATTAGCCTTAAGGGTTCCCCGAGGTAATGCTTTTGGGGGTCAAACGGCAATGTTTCCTTATTTCCCCTGACCCAGCCTGCTGGCACACAGCTGCAGCAATGTCTTCCCAGAGCCCAGCCTTGGCTTGGCTACCTGAGGTGGTGCGAAGAGAGACCTGCCACATCTTTACTGGAGCACACCTGGGGCTCCTCTTCATTCAGAGCCTCGTCATTTCTCACTTTGAATTCAAAATGTTTTGCTCTTGAAAAGATGTAGGAATTGGACTTTTAAATTGAATGAGGGATCGTTTGATAAACCTGCCCTTTGAATCGTCGCTTTGAAGCTCTCAGCTGCTAGAAAATGATTTGCGGAATATTTCCTGAACCATTTATTTGACTACTTAAAAACGATTTGCAAAGTCTTTCCCAGGCAATTTATTTGAGATTGTGCAACGTTTTAAATATTGCCCTCTTCAAATTGAAATATTTAACACTAATTTCTTTGGCATTGATCACTGGTAACAAGACAGATTCCTGTAGTTAGGAAAATGGTCTCTCACCATGAGATGTTATTTCAGAAGTTTCCAGTAGTTGGTGCATTGGAGTTCAGCAAGCGGATTGCAGACGATTTTTCTGTGCTTTATGTGCTTTGTAACACACTGCCTTATGGCTTTTGTCTTACAAACCTACTTTGCATGTAACTGAGGTTTTGCAGATAGGTGTGACCATCGACACGGTTCAAAGAGATCCAGGTTGTGAACTGCATCACTTTCCATCATGTGTAGTCACTTAAATCTATTCAAGAAGAGTACTGGATGCTGCTAAAGCATTGTTTATCATCTGCTCAGAGCAGGTCTCAGTGACAGCTTAGAGCACCTGGTAGCCCAATGCCACCTGGAAGACTACTGGCTATTGGCTCTGCTGAGCCCAAGACCTCAGGGTTTATTGTTTCTAGTGTTGCCTCTCTCAAAGACTGTATTTTGACTGATTCTCAGAGGTGCTTTGCATATGGAACGTTTATTCCAGTAGGAATTTTGTTTTTTTTGAGAGTTCTTGAAAGAGTTGTTTTCTCTAAAAAAGAAATAAAATGTGTGTACATATATTCATAAATATGAAATTGTATGCTTCATGACCAGCAAGTTGTTTGTCTCTAGTTGCTGGCATTGTACATTCTGCACACCTTCAAGTTTCTATTTAGAGAATGTGTTTCATAGAGTTTGACTAAATGTAGCCCTTATTTGTTTGGGAAATCTAATGTTAAGAGAAGACATACATTCACATACTTCTTACTCTTCAGTAGAGCGACACAGAGTGATATAGGAAAATTGTAGCGTAGCTGGCATTTGTAAAGAAGTTAAGAAGTAGGTTTCTTTTTAAAAAACACATTTTTTAGCATTTGAATAAAATAATAGAGGTCCAAGCATATTCTGGATGTTTCAAAACAAACAGAGGCACCCAACTGAACAAAATGGGAGTTGGGAAGAAGTGGCTGCTCACTGATGATGTCAGTTTATTTTTGCCTACCCATAATTCTTCCTTCCAGTAGCACAATGCAGAAGATGCCAAGCTCTGCGTGGAAGCTCCTTAACACTAAATCTATGTTTGCTTTTCTAGTGCTGAAGATATAGTAGTGAAAGTGCCAGGCAGCCAGCTAACAACAGAGTATTTGGAAGAAAATGGCTTCACAGAGCCCATCCTGGTTCCCAAGAAGGATGGCCTGGGATTGTCTGTGCCTGCACCTACGTTCTACGTCAGCGATGTTGAAAACTACGTTGGTGTGTATCTGGGGCAGTGGAAATGTAGTATTAGAGCTCAGTGCTTCCTTAAAATTGGGCCTGGTATTGAGGAAAAAAGCACCCTGCTTGGAACTGCACTGTATTGGCTCTGGGGCCAAGCAGCCCTGCCAGGGCAGCTCCTTGAGTTAGTGCCATGTCGTGATATGAAGCCAAGGAGTACTTGGGAATGGGAGGGGGAGGGACCTTGGGACCATCCCTTGTGTTTGGATCAGGTTGATTCCCTCGATAAAATGAAAGCAGCTTGGGAACATTGCTGCAGGCAGAGTGGCAGCCAGCTACAGGTTAAATGACAACATATTTTGGTCTGTATTTATTTGAAGGCTTTGCATACACACACACACACACACACACACACACACACACAACATGTAATACAGAGGAAGCCTTGGGGAGGCAGAAGGAGCGTGTTGCACATTCTGCATGTATTCCTCCATCCCCTGGGTGTGGCAGAGCAGAAGTTTGTCTTTTTGTGTGTGTTAGAATAATCCCAGGGTAGTTTTTGTCCTGCCGCCTGCATGGTCACAGTGAGCAGCGACTGTGAGAGGTGGGGGCTGGCAGGGCAGCATGCTGACATTGCTGGCAGGTTGGCTGCTGCTACCTCCTAGCTCAGAAATATTTGCCTTTCTGGTTTCACAGAGAGCAATGAAGGGGAAGTCTGGGGACAGGGGAGTGTATGTGTGTTTTATGACCAAATTAGGAAGAAGGTTATGCTATTGTGAAATACTGACATCACACCTTGAGCTATGCAGATTTTAAGATTCATTATGTAATGGTAACTTGTAATTAGTGATTAATTCACTTGTGTTTCTTGTCCCAACTTGTGTACTTAAGAATAAGTCTGTGCCATACTGCACTGCACTCCATAGCACCATATGAAGAGAACAGTCATTGTAGTATCAAGAAATTGTTTCCTTGGGCCAGCCCTTAATTGATTGCTGCCATCTCACTTTGTACTGAAGGAATTACTAGACTGAGACACCCATTCTGCAGAGGCAGTCCATTTCAGCACTTCTGTCACTTCACTGAGAGCTTTTTTTCATTGCTGCTGGTCATTTGCATTCATGCTGGCATCCTTCTGTCCCTAACTTGGGCAGGGTGTTGTCCTGCATCTTCCTGCAAGTCATCACATCACTCAACCTTGGAAGACATACCGTGGCCAGCAGCCCTGAAACTGTTCTGAAATCTCTCATCTTGTCTCCATATCCTTCTTTAGCATGTGTGATCTCATCTCTTGTTCTCTCTCATTCCTTTACTCTTCTGTGTCACTTTCTCAGATCTGTGTTCCTTCCGGCCTTCTGGCAAACTGTGGTCCTTTTGGAGCCACAACTCCAGCTCTTATATATCTGTCTGTGCTTCAGGGCTCCCTTACCTCCTTATACTGAGTGCTACTTACCAGGCCATTGCTGTTCTTGACTCCCCCTGCTCCTTTTGCAATGATTGTATGCAATGAGGTTCTGAGAATGAAGGAAAATTCAGGACTCCTGCTTTTTTTGTTATATCTGTCCCATTGTTTCTCCAGGAAACATATTTTCCTTGCCTGTCTGCTACATGAGCAGATTTTCTTGCTTGACCTGGGTGCTCCTCATGCATCTGCTGGCACTCTCTCAACCTCTAGCTGAAATCATCCATCCTCCCAACAGCACCATTAGTGAAGAGCTGAAGGGAAGAACAGAGGCTATTTAATCTGAAGCTGGCACCAGATTTTAAAGTGAACAAAACAAATACACTCTGTATATGGAGGTATAACCTCCATGGGATTGGTTGGTCTGAATGAGGTTTCACAGGCACTGTTTTTTAGTTTATTACATTGGACCCAGAATGTCTTCTAGAAACAAACTAAATGAAGTAGCAGAGGACAAAACAGCACCAATGAGATTGCTGAGTATGTTATTACTTTTATGTTATACTATGTATGTTGTTTATTTATTTATGTTATACTATTATGATGTTTTAGGGAAAAAAAAAAGTTGTGTTATTTTTTCTCTCTAATGTGATAAAAGTTAGGAATGATGCACTGAGAAAACAAAAATATGATCAATTAAAATGGAAGGGAACAAGATATAGAGAGTTGTTCTCTTGCAGAAAGGGTAGAAGAGCATGCTTAGAAATGGGCACTCTTCATAAAGCTGTGACTTTCTCCATGTTCCCTATGATGTGCCCTGTGCAGAATTCCACTGATGCAGTCAGCTGCTACTGCTAGTGTTAATGCTGCAGATTGGTATCCAACAAGGTTTGTCAAGGAAGTATACGTGTACTAGCAGCTCATTCTCTGTACTCAAGCACAGAGGGGGTGGAATTTCAATAAGTTTAAGTAAAATAACAAAAAGTCAATTTTTTTCATGGTACTCTTGAAATATGTTTCAAAAATTCCTAAGTAAAATCTATACTGGAGCATGAAGGAACTTTTTACTCAATATCCTGTGCAGTAATACATTCAATCACAAAAATGTTACAGCACGGTGAGTAAGGCTTGCTCTGT
Source organism: Meleagris gallopavo (assembly GCF_905368555.1). NCBI lineage: Eukaryota > Metazoa > Chordata > Aves > Galliformes > Phasianidae > Meleagris > Meleagris gallopavo. Next base: position 6,141,818 of record NC_139417.1, on the reverse strand, counting down.
GCACGTCCAAGTGTTTGCATTTAATTTTCACCAAGCAAAAAATGTATGTAAAGAAAGGAGTAGACTGAAAATATCATTAATCCTTTAAAGAGAAAAATTTACAGAAATAATTATGTCGTAGGGCATGAATGCAAACACACCCTTTGATACATATCCGATTTTGTTTTAAAAGCAAAGCAAAAAACTTACAGAGGCTAAGAAGGTTGGAAAATAGAAAAAATGAGATGTTCGTAGTATTCTGGAAATGTGAACTCACCCCCAAGCAGACACAGTGGGACCACCAGTCAGTCTCTCTTTATCATTAAATTAATTTTTAGGACCAGAGAGAAGCGTTGATGTCACGGATGTCACCAAACAGAAGGACTGCAAGATGAAGCTCAAGGAGTTTGTGGATTACTACTACAGTACCAACAGGAAGAGGGTGCTCAATGTGACCAACCTGGAGTTCTCAGACACCAGGTAACCTTCCTGTGCTGATGGCTTCCCACTGCTTTGTCCATCTGTGGCCACTTCAGGCAAAGCGCAGAAATGAAAGTGCCGTAGCATGATGGAGAGAGGGATCAGAGATGGAGTAAACGGGCCTGTGCTTGGCATGGTGGTTCAGGCTTATGTATCACCAACTTTCCCATGTGATCCATGTCACATACCGGAGCAGATGAGTCTGAGTATGAGGCTGGGGTGCTTTAGTGGTGCAGTGGGGTGTCATGGCACTGCCTATGTGCACGTCATCAATCCTCAGTGATAGGAAATCTGCTGTTCTCCTGTTTTAAATGACATGCTTTACATATAAGATAATTAGCTGATGGAAATGCCTAAGAGTTTAAGTTATTGCTTTGTGCTTTATATATCTGTATTCATCAGCTGAGCTGCGGCTTCACTCCATAAACACTCGAGAGTGCATCTACGATGTTGCTTTTGCAATTCCTGTAGCCCTAGATATCTAGAATTTGTGAAGGAAAAGATATATTTCTGTACAGACTCTACAGATAAAATAATGAGCACCAACAAAAATATAAAGAGTGGTTGTTTTGGGGAGCATTCCATTTTGGCAAGGAGACATGAAATTTAAGGTGGCCTTAAAGAAGGTGGCCGATGAATAATTACCAGCTAATTTATTTTAAGCCATTACCTCCAGCCCTGTAGTTAGTGTTTTAGCAGTGCACACCCATTTCAGCAGCGAGCATCTGTAGTAATTATAGGCTTCAAAGATTACTGGTATTTTCAGTAGAGATTTTTTAGCTTTCTGCCATTATCAGAGAATAACGGGAGGTCTTTGTTCTGCAGGGCTGCTGGGGCTGTCACTCATATGCTGCTAATTTAGACATTAACCAGCAAATATTTTATTTCTTAACATAGACAGTGACATTTTAATTGAATGCACTGCTCCATCTTTCCTTGCCATTCTAAATGGAGCTATTGTCATCCGTATTTGACAGTGAGCATAAATGACACGTGGGAGCATTTAAATTTAATTTTAGAAGTGCAGATACTTCCATGGAATTTATATATTTGAGTGTCCAGCAGGGAGCTTCCACCCCCTGTAGATATTAAGCCGAATTTTGGACTATTTAAATATTAAATTTAGCCCATTTGGGGATGAATGACTTTAATACTTGTTTATTATGGCACTACATCATTTTAGCTTTGGTTAATAATGATATAATTTATGTGATGTATTTATGGAAATAAATACGTATGCTTAATGTAAATAATTGTAGACATTTGTATAAATTACATTTATTTTACACATCTCATATATTGTATTTTAAACACCTTATCAACCCAAATTAGATTTTTTCTTTCTTCAGAGCTTTTCATGTAATTTAACCAGTCTTACTAAAAACATAACTGTGATTTTTCATCATCTGATCGAGATTTATTTAGTTCACAAGTCTTAAATATTAATGTTAATGTTGTTAATGTTATCAGGATTGTTGCAGTCTTTGATTTAAGAGGTGTGTGATCATTTTAATTCTTCCTGTGAAGGATGTCAAGTTTTGTAGAGCCTCCAGATATAGTGAAGAAGTTGTCCTGGGTGGAAAACTATTGGCCTGATGATGCTCTTCTGGCCAAGCCAAAAGTGACCAAGTACTGCCTGATCTGCGTGAAGGACAGCTACACAGACTTCCACATAGATTCGGGAGGAGCTTCTGCCTGGTACCATGTGCTGAAGGTAGAATCACACTATACTTTATATGTGAAAGCCAACCTAAAGTTCTCTCGATCTAATATTTTTTCCCCATGGTCCGGTTATATTCATAAGAAATACGTACAGCCTTCAGTGCTGTTAGTGAGTGCACTCAGTAGTGCCAGTCTACAGACAGAGAGAGCAATTTGGCATGTGAAAGTTGTTTGTGTTTTCTCACTAAATTGTCTGTAAATTTCTCACTAAATGTTTGCTTGATACCTTCTGCATGCACTTCTCCTAAGGCCTGGAAGAAGCCCCATCCTGCTTTGCAGGGTAATGGAATCTGACACTACAAACTCTTTGTGCCATCTGTCCCACAAATCTGAGCAAATGTGCTCAGCTAGTGATTTAATTATTCCAGCCCTCTGTACAAAACTGACTTGTAAGTTTTACTTAAGTGGTGTAAAAATAGATGATGCCATATTTGTGTCTGCTTGTGCATGTATCAGTGCAGCATTGCTTGATTTGGCTGCTTGTTGCTAATGTTGTATTTTCTAATTCAGGGAGAAAAAATATTTTATCTCATCAAACCAGCCTCTGCAAATATTTCTCTCTATGAACGCTGGCAATCAGCAGCAAACCACAGTGAAATGTTTTTTGCAGACCAGGTAGATAAATGTTACAAGTGCACGGTTAAACAAGGACAGACACTCTTCATTCCTTCAGGTGAGCAGGTGGTTACAGGTGGGGTTTCCTCTTTGTTTTACAGCTGCTGAAGCAGCATGGCCAGAGTGCTGCAGGAATGTGATTTGACCACCTTTCTCTGACAAAGTATGAAGTCTAATTTCACACATTTAGAAAAGAGATGAAAGTCAGAAGTTTTACTCTTTCAATATTTGAGCAACAGAATATTTGTATTTTTATTTTAAAAGTGCAACTGTTGCATACAGTGTTCCACTCTTGGTCTAGCTGGGCTCAAGCACTTTGCAAAGTCCTCTCTATATATCCAAGTATGACATTGATGGTTTTTGTATCTAAGGGAGAGCTCATGTTGAATTGCTTGCTGACTGTGACCCCCACATTTTCTGCCACTGATTCTCTTTGACACCAAAGAACTATAGGAGGCTGTGTGGCGTGAGTGTGTGTTTATGGTTTCATGTGAGGCTGAAGACCTGAGTGACACGGATTTGTATAGGCTGCTTGATAGGCTGTTACCTGTGCTGCCCAGAAGCCTCAGCTTGGACCAAGGACGGAGTAAGCACTACAGCAAGCTCAATGTCAGACAGTGCCACAGATTTTTATGATGATGTGAAAATAACCTCTAATACTAGGTGCTGCGACTGCTTTTGACAGTAATAAGAAAGGGCACTTGGACCAATATCCCCTTTCTCTGTCTGTCTGGTCTTGCCACAGTTGAAGGTTAGTCAGAGGTACTTAGCACCTTCTGCACCAGGCATTTGTAGTGCAAAATAAAGGGCCCAAATGCAACTTTGTTCTGACCACATGGGGTTCCAGTGCTGATTTGGACTGAAGAGCTGTGTTGGTGTCTGGGAAGTAAGGTGCTAAGTAAATTATGGCAATTGTCTGGGGAATTAATTCTTCTTTACAGTGTACCCGTTTTAATTCTTCGGTTTCTTTTCTTTCTCACCTAGGTTGGATTTATGCAACTCTTACACCTGTGGACTGCCTGGCCTTTGCTGGACATTTTCTACATAGTCTAAGTGTTGAAATGCAGATGAGGTAATCCATCTTTAAAATGTCACAATTTTCTATAATCTCCATTTTCTCCCAAAGTGGTTATTCCAAGCCGTTTTTCTCCTATTGCATGGAAAGACATAGGAAGTGGTTGGTCTGACGTGGCCAACGTGAAGGAAGAACTGTTAAACTGCTGGGATTTTTCCCTTGCAGCATGCTGTTTGCCTGCTGGATAAGCACTCACCTGCTCAGCTGGGCTCTTTGCCCAGGCTAAAACAATAAGAGCAGTCTTTACTGATGCTGGACAAATAATGAAATAAAACTATCTTACATGTAAATCACACAGCTTCTTATCAGTTATTTTTGTATTTTACTTTTGGTCTGATGCCAGAATGCTTGGTAGTGGCACAAAGAAAATATCCTTCCAAGCGCACTGCAGAATGAACTCTGGGCACATATGAGCAGTGTTTGTCACTGTCCAACATACTTGTGAGCTGCTATGCCTTTAAGATCAGTTTGCTTTGTATTGCAGGGCATATGAAGTAGAAAGACGGTTGAAAATTGTCAGTCTAACCCAGTTTCCAAACTATGAGACTGCATGTTGGTATATGGGAAAGCATCTACTAGAAACGTTCAAAGGTAAAACTGCATTTCTTGGCCTGCTTTAATTGCTTAGATTTGGGGACCTGAAAATAGCTACTCATAATTTCTACTGGTATGCCACAGATGACCAAAGTTAATCTTGTTCATATCAGATGGCTGATTCTCACATACCAGCTGAATGTGCAGGTCTGGTCTGACTGTCATCTGAATCAGCCTGGCACCTTGCTCTAAGAAGGACCTTACCTGTCTCTCCTACCTATGCTGAAGTGAAGATTTCACCTTCTTTATAAAACAGATTTAAGTTCTTTCAGAGGCAAATAATATTGTAACCAACCACCTGTGCTGGTGTAAGTTGAGCATTCATTCCCTGACAACATAAAGAGTTTTGTGCTATGTCAGCTCAAGGCATGCTGAATAGCACTTCTTCTCCCATAATTCTGCTGATTCTGGTGGAAATACGTGGGCAAGTCAGAAGTATGCATGGCCTGACAGAAACACTGACAGGAACATTGAGAATTAAAGCAAAGTTTTCTGTGAAATTCAAGATCATCTAAATCAAATTCCTTCAGAATTGATCCAGACATCCATGTATGTTCTTTACCAATTCAATTTTGCTTTGCTCTTTGACTCTATTTCTTATGATTGTGTCTACAGACACTCACTGGGTATTTCATAGAAAGTAAAATGTGTCTAATTAATAAGCAACGTGAGGGTCCCTCTGAGTATTGCCTAGAAGGGAGCAATAGTCACTTTTGTGACTGACTGTAAACAAAAAAGGCACTGTGCAGAAAAGCTTAGGCAAGTCTGTATTCATGAAGAAGTGAGATGCTTTGTCTGGTATGGCTTTGTTTCCACGTATTGGTACTTGCTGTTTCAGGAGAATGAAAGAACTTGTCTTGTTAGCTTTGTATTCCCACAGCCTAGGATGTATGAGCATGGGAGCTAGTTTGAGTATGCAGCTAAGAAATGAACCGAAAGGAGTGCCAGTGTAAACATAACTTACAGGAACACACTGTAGGAAGTCAGGGTTGAATTTATGGCACAATAAATACGCTCTTTATTTACCATCAAGTCCTAATAGGGATTTGCTTGTGGTGGCCAAGTTTAAAAAGTTATCTTTCAGAGTTAAACTTTTTAGAATAAGAGAATTTATGCAAAAAGGCTTCAGTTCTCATTGTTTGAATGGCACTGTTTTTTCCACTTAGGTTTGCACAAAGCTGGGCAACAACCTCCTGCTCATTTACTCCAAGGAGCGAAAATCCTCAATGGTGCTTTCAGGTCATGGACTAAAAAACAGGTAGGAGAAGACTCTGTTTTAATATTGTGTTCCTTGGGTTTGTCAGTCACTGGAACAGGGAGCAAATGATAAAACAAACCATGTTGCCATAGCAAAGCAGCTAGTTTTGGAAGCCCAAAGAGGGATCAGGAGAGCAGAGAAGGAGTGTAATAGCAGGAATTCCTTGGTGCTATGTGATGAGTCAGCAAGTAAAAAAAAAAAAAAAGGACACCGGGGTCTAAAAAATGTCAATTTTGCTTATGATCAACAAGATACTGAATGAATGTTCTTCATAGCTCTGAGCATTTTCATCATTTTCATGTGCCAAATCATTTAAGTAAAGGCAGTGTATGCGAGCAAGGCCTAGAACAACACCTGCATTTTGGTGTGCACAAGGTGCTCAGTTCCTGCAAATCAACACATCAATTAAGCCAGGAAATACATATTGCCTAGAGAGATGGCTTAAAGAGATTTTCAGCCCAAATCTCCCTCTGCGGTCATTTCAGCAGCGTCGTTCTTGTGTATGTTGCTCCTAGAGTTCTGGGGAATTAACTGCAGGAGGCAGCCCACTCAATCATAACACACGGGCAGGGGAACTAGCAGCTTTAGGATTTTCAGACACTTTCAGAAGGAGTGAGCAGCTGAGTACACAGTGCAGCAAATACAGCTTAGGTCACTTACGTGACTGTCCCATATTTAAGCGTAGCCAGGGACTTTGCTGTCTGTACTGCAATAAGAGAGTGCTTGAGCCCCACTTCTGAATTGCTCCTGGTTTCCTGTAGCAGGGCTGGCCGGTGTGGAAGCTCTCTTCTTCATCTCACCCTGTTTGTTTTTCCACTTGCCTCACAGATGTGAAGCAGTGAGCAAAAGGAAGTCAGGCTGTGTTGGCAACCAGGCAAAGCTGAACTTAGAATATTGTAACATAGCACACGAATGAAACTAGCTCCCAAGCTGCTTTGCTGGCAAGGTGTGTGCCTGTTGAGTGCAATGAAGTCGTCATTCTGAGACAGTCTCTCCTTGTAGGTGTAGAAAAGGAGTCTCTCTCAGAATCTCGTATAAGAGGGTAAGCAAACTGATGTTACAGTTGTGAACATGCAATAATATGTGAAAAAGACTGCTGACTTCGTCAATAGCTGTCCTGAGGGAACAGCAGTAACACCCAGAAGGGGAAATAAAGTATATACAAGTGTTTTTTCCGTATTATACATGTAGTCAGTATTGATTTCAGTATTTAGGAAAAAAATATTAAAGTGTCACTTAATGAGTTTTATTATATTATTGCAAAAAAACATGCACAGAAACATCAGTCTGGCTTTATTCTGATTTAGGCTTTAGCAGAGCATGAAGATGAACTACCTGAAAACTTCAAACCAGCACAGCTTATCAAGGACCTTGCCAAAGAAATAAGATTAAGTGAGGTTTGTGCTCTTTTTATCATATTAGCAGTGTTGTGTGTTTTTCAATAACGTAGACTGTAAAACCGAGGACTTGAAATGAATTTTTTTTTCCCCATTCTGCTCATTAAAAGAATTCATAAGAGGTTTAAGCAGTAGGGTTACTGCTCGGGACTCTTGTCTGTGGCTAACTGGCCGCATGTTTTGGACGCCTGTTTGCTTTCTCCATGACTTCATGCTGTGCATGCCTGCCCTATGTCTTCTCCTCTGTGTTCTTCTAGCTGGACTGGCCATGCTGTCCTCTTCGTCTTTTTTTTTTTTTTCCTTTCTCTTTATCTGCTTTCTACCCAAAAACACAGTAGAACTCAAAGAATGTTGTTACTGTCCTCTAATCATGCTCGATATATGGTGTGCCCTTATGTTCATTGGTCTTACCTGTGACATTCTCTGAGCTAGGGACAGTCAGTCACTCTGTGCGTTGTCCCAGTAGGAGGCCTTGCTCTTGGCTGGTTTCTAGGCAGAGTTATTATATTAAACGTGAAGATTATTTTTAAAATAAACTCACAAAAACACAGAGGTTGCATGGAGCTGTTGTCCAGTGGTGTCACATTCCGCCTAGTGGGGGTGTGTGACAGTGCAGGGGGACAATAGCTAGCTCCTTTGTGTTTTGAGAAGATTCTGTGTTGCATTCCACTGCTTAACTATATCCAAAGACCTCAGCATTGAAATCTATCTTATCCTCTTTGATGTAGTATGTACATTTTTTGATCGTCACAATGGCAACTGGAGCAGAAAATAATTTCTTTATAATTAGTCAGACAGTATTAATTTTAATTGGGCGGCTATTTTACTGCTTATTTTACCTGAGGGCATGAAACACGATTCTGCAACGTTTATCCCATCTGAGTTAAATTGGTTTGTGCTCGAGCTGATTAGCATTTTAAACAAAAGCCCATTCATGTTACACATTTGTTTGTACTGCCCGTCCATTTAAGTGTCCTACCTGATGCAATCTGGAGAGAGTTAACTTCCATACAGTGGCACTGGAGTTTCTCCAGGTCAAAGTCATGCATGGGCAGCTGCCAGGGGGAAACCAGCGGTGAGAAGAGCATCACTGTGACACCGGGTGCTCATGAATGTAGATACTCCGGTTCTGAAGGGGAGATTACTGGTAGTTGTTTCCCCAAGGAAGGGAGAGTGAGAGGGAATATCTAACACAGCACAAGTGGGTCTGAACGCCCTCCTGTTTTGTGGTACAGAACGCTTCGAAAGCCAGCAAAGCAGACACGAGTGCCAACACGAACACCGAGGAGATCTGCCCTGTGGAGAAGGAGGAGGCACCATCACCTGTCCAAGTGACACCACCGTCCCCACCTGCAGAAAAGCTCCCTAAAAAAAAGACTCCGAAAACTGTGAAAACCCCCAAACAACTGAAGCCATCCAAACCCCCTAAGCCTCCCAAGCCTCCCAAGCCTCCCAAACCTCCCAAAACACCAAAAGTTAAGGGAGAAGGAAAAAAGAAAGGAAAGAAGGCAAAAGAGAGCCCACCGCCAGCCATCCCGAACCTCGACTTGCTGGAGGCACACACAAAGGAGGCTTTGACAAAGATCGAGACGCCAAAGAAGGGAAAGGTGGGTTGGATTTTAACCCTGCCCCGTTATTGCCATGGTGGGGTTAAAGTCCCTAGCTCTTATGAAAAAAAAGAATCAAGCACCAGTGTCTTTGCTGAAGTAAATGAGAGTTTTCTCTTTGCCATCTTATCACCATTCTTTTTCTTTTTTACCTGACTGTTCGATCTGGTTGGCCTGTTTGCATGGTAACTCATTTGATTTGAAGAAAGAAACATCTATTCAAGTTGAATCTGACAAACTACTGTCAGATCCCTCACTAAGCTAAGAGGAGGCAAAAATTAAATGACATTTTAAGGGTTTGGATTTTTTGTTTTTTGTTTGTTTGGCTTTTTTTTTTGCTTTTTTTTTTTTTTTTTTTTTTTTTTGCCATTTCTATAGTGGATTTCCATAATCGGTTATCAGAGACAAGCTAGACTCATTTCTAAAACATTTTGTTTTCATGAGATTTTGTGCCAAGCGAGTGAATGAAGATAAAACAATGATTTGTGATCACTTTTGCTCATGTTTAACAAATTTCATTTGATACCCTATAGATGAGTTTTGCTGCAACTTCAGCAAGAGTGAGAATTTCATTGATGCGCTCACAGGAAAATGTATTATACACTTTGTTGTTGAGAAGAATCCATAAGGTTTTTCCTAAGTGCTTCCAACTTTCATAGTAGCTTATAAGCAGTTGCAAAACATGTTCACGGAGCAAGAGACAGGAGATGAACATGTTTTTACACTAATCTTGTATGTTAATATGTGAAGGAGAAATGCAAGTAATCTTCTGAACTCTTTGAACAGTGATATTTCATTTCAAAGAGGGAGGAATCAGAAAAGAAGTTTTCATAAATATGCCATGTCTTATTCTAGATAAAAATGTGTTTGTGTGACATACCAGTGCTTGATCCTCATTAAGAGTACATGCTAATTTTTTCACCAGGCCACAAAGAATGTTTTAAGTGTTCCCAATAAGGAAACACCTACTAAGCAGAATGAGGTGGAGAAGTTTGAAGTTCGAGAGCAAAACAAAAGCAAAACAGAAGCCAAATGGAAATATAAGGTAAGGTCTCATGTCTTTTTTTTTTTTTTTTTTTTTTGCTGATTTTGCCACACAGAAGGGTAGGAAATGTACATAGGTCTTCCTACGCAGAGTGTGACTATCAATGAATAGTTTTTGAGCAGAAAATAACAAAGCAAGCATTGATAAAGGTGTATGGGGCTCATTCTTTAAAAGTATATGCTGAACTATCTGTTCTCATTCTTGGTAAGGCTAGAAAGAAGACTTTTAATAGTGAGATTTTTCAGTGCAAATAAATTCCTTGGACAGAATTGTCTTTTCATGTGGAGGAAGCTACTGAGAGTCCTGACTTCTTGACAGAGACATCTAATTGAATTTTTTTTGTGTTAACAACTATCATGGCTAGTGTGATCAGGTCACCCAGCCAGTACAGATTAGGAAAGGATTAGGGCTAGGCTTAAAAGTTCATCAAAGACTGAATGACTTCGGTATGAAATTATTAAATTCATATATATAACTCAAGCTCTTCTGAAGGTGAGAATGAAGTAGATGGAACCTGGCAATAAAGTGCAGTCACATTTGTGAGCTTACAGGTGCTGGGCTAGATTCTGCCCTTAGCTGCTCAAGCATGATGCTGAAGAGCAGTGTTTAATATTTTACCTCAATCGGTTCCAATGTAAGAGAGCAGAATTTAAATCTGGCATCAGGCTTGGTTGTGGTGGGCACTGCTAACTGGTGCTGAAGTGTTTCTTGAATGGGGACAAGTCCCTGAACTAAACAGAACACAGCTTATCTAGGGAGTACTATAATTGTCCATTACTTAGCATGTTTGTGAGGAATATATTTTTCTGCATAAAGATCAACAAACTCTCTGCCATTATCTAGGAATCCGAAATACTAACAACTCACTTGACTGATTGTATTGTTTTTTTGGGGGTCTTTCTGCCTTTCAGAACAGTAAGCCTGATTCACTACTAAAAATGGAAGAGGAGCACAAATCTGAGAAGACGCCTTTATCAGGAAATAAAGACAACAAATTTACATTCTCTTTCGCTAATAAGAAGTTACTTGGGTAAGTTAAAACTAGAACAATATTCATTATTTAAGAAAGGAGGTTAAAAAATCCTCTGATTATTTATGGATTTTTTTTTTTTTTTTAATGCCACTAGGTGCAACTCTGCCTTTCTGGTCAGTGTAGAAAATACACTTAGTTTTTCAGTCCAGAACTTGATTTACCTAGAACCCTGCTTAATTGAAGGTTGAGATTTCTGCCTTCAGTACTCAGGCTGTATCTCGTGTTTTACCACTTTGGGTTCTTCCTAGTTTGATTTTGTTATATTCAATTATTTTTTTGCAGATCCTATTCAGGGTGCATTTTAAAAAATATATTAAATAAACACTGGCAAAATTCCATGCTGTGCCTGCATTACATATATCATACACTTTGAGACAGCTTTTAATGGTGTAGGGCTTATATGAAGTCAGGAACGCCACTCTGCTCTGCATTGTATTTGGAGATAAAATGGTAGGTACAGAAATGAGTTTGTGATCTGATTTGAATTGCTCTGACACCTCTGTAAGTGTTCAGGCTGACTGAGATTTCTGTGTGAGGAAAATTACTCGTTGTCTTCCTCTCCATCTGTTCCCAAAATGATTTCCAGCCTGTATATTGATACTGATTTCTAATATATATATATTTTTTTCTTTCAGTTCAAAGGGAGTAAAAACCCAGCTGAATACCAGTGTGTTCGGGTCACTGCAGAATTTTAAGGAAGATAAAGCAAAACCTGTACGAGATGAATATGAATATGTGTCAGATGATGGTGAGCTAAAAATTGATGAGTTTCCAATCAGAAGGAAGAAAAACACTACAAAGAGAGAACTGCCCTGTAAGGATATTTCCTTTTTTGTCTGTATCTGCACGACAAATCTTGTGTTGGTTGTCCAAAATTATTCTTCGTGTTATCTGATTTACTGTAAAGAAAACCATATCTTAACTGTCAGTCAAATAGAACTGGATTTGAATTGTTTCTGAAGTTCAGGCTTAGGAGTGCTATTTATTATTATTATTTTTTTTTTAAGAGGACTATGACTTCATTTTTCCCTTTTTTAATTCAGTTTTTTCAGATAAAAAAGACACTCTACAGCACACTCCTGTTAAAAAGCCAAAGGTGGAGTCGGTGTCATATAAGGTACGGTGAATTTTGTTCCTATCACAAGCAAGCATCCATTATATATCTCTTAGAGTTTGTGGAATCTTACCCAAAAATTGCCTGGAACCTTGGCTCAGACGTGCCAGGCAGTATTTAATGGCAGGTGCGCAGTATGCTGTGGTGTAATCACCAATGACTTCCATTCACACGGTAATAGCATTTTTTTTCCTGCCCATGCTAGGTGGTAGCACAGTACAGGGAATGGTGGTAATATGCAGATTTCTTACAGGTTGTTGTCATATCCTCTACATCATTCTGCAGTCCCAGTCTGCCCAGAATAAGTAGCACTCAGACATTTTAAAGACTAAACATAAATTGGCACCGTTTGACAAAGGAAACTCAGAGTAATGCTAATAGAATTGAACGTGTCATGTGGTGTTTCACATTACTACAAGTCCCATTATGTAGTCATTAAAAGCTTTATTTACTATTATCTAATAGATTCTCCCTTTGCCTTTTATGGGCTTACAGCTAGCATGCCCTTGGCTCAACCTGATATTTTAGCATGTCCCTAACTTGATGCAGTGTCAATCTGCCTGTTGACACTTAGCGTGAAGAATCATAGAATCATGGAATCACCAAGATTGGAAAAGACCACCTAGATCATCCAGTCCAACTGTTCACATATCACCTGTATTTCCAACTGATCCATGTCCCTCAGTACAACATCTAAATGTTTCTTGAACACCTCCAGGGTTGGTGACTCCATTGCCCCCTGGGCAGCCCGTTCCAGTGCCTGATGACTCTCTTGGAGAAGAGTAAGAAGCTTAACAGCACAGACATGAGTTTGCTCTTGTTTGTGTTAGCATTGTAGCTCAATGCTGGAAATTAAATGACATGCTGAAATGTTTTGTCTAGCTGTAGTTAACATAAATCCATGTTATGATATTTGAATCAGTCACAGAAAGAAAAATAACTTGTTAACACAAAACTGTAGGTGACTGGAATTTTTGGCCCTCAAGCTCAGCCATCTTTATCATCTTGGTTTGGCTCAGGGATATTTAATAGTGCCTGTCTCCTTGCCTCAGTCTGTGTTGAAGTCTGGAGAATGGTGCACAGGGAGCAGGGCAAAACATGCTGACATCTCACTGCACAGAAGTTGAGAGAACACTTCCTGCAGAAACCAGTAATGACACTCTAAGCAATAATGGCTAGGACTTCAGAGGCCTGAAAGCAGGCAGGAAGGGAGAAAAAAGTTGTTTTATGACTGTCTACAGTGCAGAGAGGTATTAGCTCCAAATAGATGCAGATAGCTTCCTTTAACGTCCTTGGATGGTACACTCATGCATGTCTATCCTATTGCTCTGTTGGATTTTCCTGTCCTCTTGCAGCAAGGATGACAGAAGTGGGTCTGTCCCTGTGCCTGAGCTGGCTACATTGAGTCTTGCAAGACCCAGAACTCTGCTGTGAAAGGTGTCTGGGCAGACAAAGAAACAGCCATAAATTCATGTCTTCTGTTCTGAAAAATGGGCAGGATGGCTGGCAAGGGAACACAGCACCTGGAAACACTGCTGGTATAGTGGTGTGATGTGATCCCATGCATAGGATCAGATCTCCATTGCTGCAAGGGAACGGGAAAACCTGCCGTGTCTACAGGCTGGAAGGAGATTGATTTCATTATGTGTCTAATTTTTATTGTTACCTCTTGTTAGCAAGAGCAACATAGAAAGGCCAGCCCTACATCTTGCAAGAGCAGCAGGCTGTAGAAATCCTTGTGTTGTTCTTTGTTGACTAACTTAGTTAGTTCCCATTTTTGAGCCTTTTTCTTGTTTTTGCAGAGTGATGACTCATCGGATGAAGATCTACTTCACATTGACACAGAGGCAAAGCCAGGGCGCAATTCCAAAGTAAAGAAAGAGAGTGGAAGTTCAGCAGGAATTCTTGACCTTTTGCAGGCAAGCAAGGAAGTTGGGGGTTTAGAGTATAACACCAACAGGTATGCACAAAGGGATGTTTTTCACTCTTAAACTGTAAGCAAGAATTTTTCTTTTATGGTTCTGTGTGTGAGAGTGAGAGAATGAACTTTGCTTGTTCTCCAGAAATCAAATTCTTCCTTTATCCCATGAACTGGAGGGAGAGGTGGAAAAAGTGTGTGGGAAAGATTTTGGTGGTATAATTTAAACAAATAGAGGCGTTTCACATCTGTAAATGCTGAACATCCATTTTAACAATATTACTATAATAGATGAATCATTCAAAAGGAAGAGAAAGCTCAGTGAATGCAGTTTGAGTTCACTGCCTCCGCTCTTAACATGCCAAGTCTGATCTTAAACTACAGATAACAGAATTAGGATATGCTTGCCATTTCAAAAGAAGCTGAGTAGGACTTTTCACATATGGAAATGTCTTCCTTAATTCAAACCTTGGGACTAGAGCCCTGCGAAGGAGTTCTGGAAACATCAACTGGTTTTACAGCTAATATGAACAGAATGGCACAGCAGACATATACTGCTATGTCCTATGCCCTGTTCTCCCTCTCAGATGGCTGGTTAAGAGTGAGAACTCTTAACCCATCTTGTTCCATTTTTAGAACCTAAGCACCCTCCACTGCTCCACAGGAACCAGATTCATATGTTTGGAACCTGTGGACTCCCCAGAGCATCCTCTTCTTCCCTGCTTTCTTTAGGTCTACCTTGACTATGCAAAGCCTCATATCCTGTGCAGAAAGTAAAAACAGCAGTATTAGTGGGTTTGAGAGTTGAGAACAGAGTTAGCAAAGTGAAATTGGTGCCATCCTTTTCACCCAGGCTGTGCCCTGTGAGTGTTGGGTGTGCGTGGCCAGAACATTCGAAAGGACCTGCTAAAGTGGAATCAGAAGTTTCCCTCAGAGAGGAAGATAATATCTAAACCTGGGAAAGACTGGAAGTTAAAAGCCATAACTGAGAATTCTTAAAGATATGTCTCATGGTCAAAGGGGAACATATGGAATAAGTTATCAAAGGAAACCATAAAGAGCAAATTTTATCAGTGAGGTGGAGAGGTTTTTAATGTTAAGATGATAGGTGGAATTCTTTATAAGCTGCAATCTGGTAACAGAGTTTCAGAGAAATCTAAATGAGGGAACATTGTTGAACCAAAGGATGTTCCAACATAGCTCTGTTTATTAGGTAATGGTCTGTTTCACAGCATAGATAATTACAGGAGATTAAAGCATACTATGCAGACTGCCTTCACTCACAGTATACCCATGGTGAAGTACCAGTACCAGCCCTGTGAGAGCCAGACTTGCCTATGTGCATCAGCGTTTAGAGTCCGTTACTTTTGCAGCACATTGGCAGAGATCCTCACCCCCGAGTACAACGGGTGAGCATGTCAAGTCTCCTCTAAGAGTTTCTGTTCATTCCTAATGTGTTCCCATGACACTTCTTCCAATGGTGTCTCATGGCAGGACTGCAGGTGAAAATTTGATTTTAAAATCAAGTTGCATAGCAGCTGTACTTAGAAGGCGTATCTTGACAGGGCTGTTATCTCTAAGGAAGAGATCCAGTCTCAGTTTGGTGTTGGTTTTCTTCTGTTACCGCCATCCCTCTAGGAAGGAGTAGTTCAAAACCAGTGGGTGCGGAGAGTATGGAGAGAGGTACCAGTGTGTCTGCAGCTCCCAGGAAATACAATGTTTTCTGTTGTCTGAGCCCAAATGTGATAGGGGTTCTGGATTTTCCTCATCTCTCAAGTGTTTTGGTCTTCAAAAACCACTGAAATATTCATATTGGTACTGGTAGGTTTAGCAGTTCCTCTGAGTTCATTTTTCATTCTGCATTATGGTGTGTAATGGAACCAGTGTTTATATCAAAGTTACGCTCACCTTTTGGCAGGTAATTAGACATTTGGGCAGGTTGTTAGGTGTGTTTCACTGTGGAGATAGAGCTGCTGGTGTAATAGGACTCCCACACATGAAGCTCCCAATATATAAAAGAAGAAAATGGCAGACATTTTAAGAGCACTGCCTTGGACATGTGTACAGGACTATTTTACACACAGTATGGTTCATTGCCTGCTTATGATGTGCAGAAATGCAGAGGGAAGCTAAAAATATAGATTAAAGAAATGGTCCTCAAAGATCCTCCCTTTTTCTTGACTTCTATATTTCGCTGCCTGCCATGGGTTAAAACTGCCATTCAGAAATGGAATAGTACTCAGACCTTTCATTTTTTCCCCTTCAACCTGGGCTCTATATTGAGTCTATTTGTAGACTTTGTGGTTTCTGAAATCAAAGTCGCAAATGCAGTCACATAACTAAACTCTGCATGAGTTACTGCACTGTGTGCGGTAGTTCAGTGGGAATGTGTCATATCAATTTTGGCTCTTGTATAAACAATTAGGTTTTGGCAGTGTGTGTTGCAGCTTGATTGAAAAAAGCTCCTGATAAATGAAATTGCTATGTTTCAATTCGTAATTATGCCAGGCTTTTTAAATGGCTATAACATGCTTTAAAAAAAAAATAGAAAGAAAGAAACCTGATATGCAAACATTCTGTGTCACAGTGTAATGCCAGTGTGATCCTGCCTGACTCAGAAACAATTTTCGTCTTTCTCCGCATTCTTATTTTTATGGTTCTTAAGGGCTATGTATGTGTATGTATTTTTCTACATACCTATACATATTTATGTATATTTTGGATACTCCTGAACGCAGTAGAGCAGGCAGCCCATGTGGAATATCCTCTGCTCACACAGTGGTCAGCTTGGAGGTGGGAAGCATGTAGCCCAGACAGGACCAGCACTAAAGCTGCTGACCCTCAGTAGTAACTTAGGAATCAGGACAGGGTTTTTTTTTGTTGTTGCTGTTGCTGAAAGACCTTACCTGGATTGTGTGAAGCTTGATTCAGTAAAACATTAGATTGTCTTTTTCAGCTGACCAAAAGTCCTGATGGCATTCATGTAGGTTACATGAGAGGTACATTTTCTACACCTATGCCAGTGGTAGCAAGATGGGAAGAGATGAGAGAGGTCCTTCAGAAAGGTTGCCGTAAATGTGAAAACAAACAGAATATAGGAAAAAAAAGTTAAAGAGGCATGTGATTTTGAACTGAGCAAGTTATTTGTTCCCAGGTTTGATTAAAAAATGGAAGAAAATGCCGATTTTGTACTTGAAGTTAAGTTTCACAGTTCTATACATTTGTCACTTCTCCAAAATGCTGACAAGCCATTACTGTCTCTGCTTCACTTCTTCGTGGTTCATTTACATCTTGCTGTAGGGAGGGTAAGAGGAAATGCAGAAATGATGGGGAAACCATCACGGAGGGAGAATAGTGATTTATTACCTCCTCCTCACATGCATCAGTGTTTTTCAGCAGTTCCTACATGCAGTATTCCAGGACAAAACCAGCTGAAAGGGACCTTGAGAAGACATCTGTGCAGCTGCTGGATCACAGCATGGCCAGCTGTGAAGTGTGACCTGGTTATCCAGGGCATTGCCCTGCAGAGTTCCATATTTAGGGATGATGGAGATTCTGCAGCTTCTCACCGTGAGCTGCTTGGCCCTCAGCACGGCCCTTTCCTTCTTGTGTGTCTGGCTGGGATTTCCCCAGTCATAGTTTTTGATTGCTGATTTTGATCTGTTTACAACTCCAAGAAGGTTCTGCTTCTTTTTTTGTCTAACCTCATGAGGCAGTTATGCTTTTAGTTATTTCCACTTAGAAAATGTTCAGTGTTTCCTCTGACTTCCCTTTGCCCTTACCTATTTTCCCAAGTCTTGGGGTGAGCCTGGGAGATAGTTACTTAGTGAAGCATTTATGAGGTTACTACCTCCCCTCCCCATTGCCCTTCAGTGCCTCCTGCTGCTGTGCAGGCAGCACGGGGACCAGGGGAGAGGACAGCCTTCAGTGAGTTGTATTGCACTGAAATGAATACATTCAATTGCTATGTATGAGGCTATAGGTGAAAGATTCAGTAATTGCATGTGAAAGGAAGAGGTTCTGCTGATAGGTGTTGAACCCTTGGAGAGTGGTGGGATGTGAAAGGAAGCCCTGGCTCCCTGCGTTATATCCCTTCAGGGCACTGGGAAGGTCCTGTGCCCAGGAGTGGGGACCAGCCTCGGTTAGGAGGGAAAGCCTTAACGTGCTGGGGCTGAACCATGCGTGCTCTCATCAGCAATCACAGCTGCCTGCCTGTCATCACCTGCTCTGGAGCATGATGTCAAGGAAAGCATGCTTCTGTCAAGTCCAGGAGGGAAACAGGCCTTGTGAAAGCCCCAGAGCATAGCCCAAAGGGCTGCTCTGTGCACTGCTCCCTAATGAAGATACTGCTGGCAGCAAGAAGCTGCCCTGTGATGCCAAGACCCCTAGGCTTACTAGGCCTAAGAGCTAGTTGCCCGTAGGACTGTGCAGGCACAGAGCGATGTGCCCTTCCCTGCTCAGCCCTGGGGGAGGTGTTATTTGGAATGAGTTTTATTTCCTCCCCTCTGTTAACAGCATTAAAGGGTCCTTTGCGGAGTCGCTTTATGAGAGTAAAAAGAAGCAACAAGATCCCCAAAAGGGAAGCCGTGCACAATGCTGGAGTGGAGCCCACTGCAAGAGGCATGAGCTGCTGTCAGTCTGTTCATTAGAGCGCCCTTTTCTCCAGCTCTGCTCCCGTTTTTGAAGTTATAGGTCATAGCTGGGACTCGTAGTTTACATTCATAAATGTGTTGGTTGTGTTTGTTTTTTAACTATCGTGAAGCTACAGAAAGGGGATATGGCCTTCAAGAGCTTAAGAATTACTTCTCAATTCTCTCTCCTTTTTTTTTCTTTGGCTTAGAAAGCTGAAATACTTTCAATAGAAGCACAGGCAAGCACATGCCCTAATGAGAAACACTTTGTTCCATATGCAGCTATTTCTCTTTAAGACATGTTACCCACACGTTCAGGTTGTGGTTTGACTCAGAACCACTGGTTTTGATCATATTCCACAATTTATTTGTTGAAGCTTGTGTTGCTTAAGGCAGTTCCTCTCTGATTTGCCCACTTAGTGGTCAGTTTTTGATGGTCTGTTTGCACTGTTTTGAGAGTCCGGTGCTTGCAAAAACTGTTTGGGGGAGGAAATGAAAAAATATGTTAATTTCTTATACGTGGTGCAAAAATATGCCTTTGTCAGGGAGGAGGCTAAGGCATCTGGCACGATAATAAGGGGATTAAAATGTCTCTTCACTAAATAAATGTTTCGATGTTCTCTTATTCCTTGAGCTGCTAGCTACCGACAGCAGTCTTAACTCATTTTCAGGATTATTTATAAATGCAATTAGTGCCCAGAAACTCCTTCTATGTCTTATATGTTACTCTATCCAGAGTCTTGTAAAGGCTTTAAGAGGATTAAATTAAGATCAAATAAATGAATGTGACATGGTACTGCTAATTTACTTGGGAAATGATGTACGTTAGGGGCTTCTATTGCATAACTTTTTTTGCAGTGTTTTCTGCATTTCACTGTTTGAACTCCATGGTTCTGGAAATACTTGATGGGGTATTCTGCATTTTGCAGAATTAATGTTTTCTGATGAGATGAGCAAAGTTTTCACCACCCTGTAGTCCTCTCATCCAGTCCATATTTTGTCAGCCCTGGCTGTGCAGGCTGCTTCGTGCAGTGATGCCACTGCTCAGTCACCCCTTTTCATTTCCCAAGCTTTTCCCTTTACTGGGCTGCAGGAGAGCCTGCATGCTGTGGTTCCCCCTCTCCTTCTTCAGGCTTTGCTTTCACATTTTGTCATGTGAAGGAAGGGATGGAGGAGTCTGAAAAGAGTTTGGGAAGGCATTGGCCAAGAGCAGGGGCCTCATCCTTCAGCTCAGTGAAGGAAACATGGTTCTTGCCCGCTCTAGCTCTGTTACAGGAAGGTGGGAATTTGGGTGTACGAGTGAGGGGCTCACACGCTCAGAGCTGGGGGGTAGAACTGCTGCATTGTTGGGAGCTTTGAAAAGTTACCTGACCTCTGTCCTTGCACACCAGCAACGACAGCAAAGAGCTGCATATCACATGCATAGCCAGGTGGTTCACAGCTTCCTGACTTCCAAGGCAGCAAGCCTAAATTTAATGCATGGTAATGTTGCTCTTAAAGTAAAAATAACCAGTGCTGGTTGCCCACCTGCTTTAAGCACAGCAATAGGAAGTTTGCTCTAGCAGCACTATCAGGTGAAAGAAGTCAGCTATTTGTGAGGGGTGTGTGTTTTCATGGAATTGCTGATAGCTTCTGTATTCTCCGTGTTTTCCTGCAGTCAGCCACCTGCCTCACCCAGCACACAGGAAGCAATCCAGGGCATGCTATCCATGGCAAACCTCCAGTCGTCGGACTCCTGCCTGCAGGCCTCCTGGGGGACCAACCAGGCCAAGAATAACTCCATCTCCTCACAGAACTCTAAAAAAGCAGGTGGCGGTGGCAACAAAAACGCTGGCAAACGATTATTAAAGAAAAGCACAAAAAACAGTATTGATATTGAAGATTATGATGAAGATCAGGATCACTTAGATGCCTGTTTTAAAGATTCAGATTACGGTAAGCACAACAAAGCAGACTGAGTAAGTGTGCACACGTGCATATTTGTTCATATCTGCAGATGCCCCTTCCGTGTGTTTCCTTGGTGTGCAGATTCACATCTTGTCTTTGCACAGTGCAGAGCAGGAGGGCTTCAGTCTAGCTTGGGATAAAGAACCCCGTCTGTCTTTCTTCCAGCTATGCTGCCACTCCACAGGCAAGAGGGAGACTCATTTTTCCTGTTTGAGAACTTTCTCTGTGTACCCTAAAAGTAGCTGGTCACAACTCAGTGACATCAGCTTCTGAGTGTAGTGTGGATAAGAGCAGGAGAATGTCCCCAGATGGTTTCCAGCTGTTACCTCTCAGCAGTACCTCTGGGGGCCTTTGCTCTTCTAGCTGTAATACCTGTGGTCACCATCGCTGTATAGAGCAAGTGGGCCTCTCTGCACTATATAATTGTCTCCTACACTGAAACTACTCTTTGTTTCCTATTGTAGTTTACCCTTCTCTTGAATCGGATGAAGATAATCCAGTATTCAAATCTCGATCAAAGAAAAGGAAAAGTTCTGATGATGCCCCTTACAGCCCAACAGGTAAGCTCTTACAATTTGTGCTACTCAGACTAAGCCATGCAGGTCCCTAAGGAACCAGCCATTTTTCAAGGAATGCGGAAACTGTAAGACCAAAAATGAGCAATTTCTCTGTAATGTGAAGGATTAAACCTTTCCAGTACAGGGGGGGAAGATTTCACATACTGGGACTTGTACCGATGTGTTAGTTTTTCTCCATCAATCAGTTGGCAGGAGAAGTGTTTTTTGGGGTAGGTTTTTGATTTATTTTTCTTCATGCTCCTATGAAGGAAGGATTGGTGGCAGTAGCGTAGTAGTGAAAGCCCAGACAGTTGATCAGCCCTGGCTTTTAGTGTTGTGTAAAGAGAAACAAGTAGGAATGGTCTCCTTTGGGTTCAGCCAATGCTGATGTTCTGGAAGGCTGTTTTTTTGTTGCAGCTCACCAGAGGCAGTGCAAGGCCAGGGGATCCCTGGGCACCCTTTGCTGTGGCCACTAATGAAGGATTCTCCACAGCTTGCTGTGTGACAAGCGGCCCATTTCTTAGCTTGTGACATTGCACATCCATCTCCTGCTCAGGAGGGCAGTCCCGTTGCCCAGTGTGTGGTTATGGAGCTCACATGGGCACTCTGCACCTGCCTCACCTCTGATTGCTTTCCTTGCAGCACGAGTCGGCCCCTCAGTGCCTCGGCAAGACAGACCGGTGCGGGAGGGAACAAGGGTCGCCTCCATCGAAACCGGCCTCGCCGCTGCAGCCGCGAAGTTGTCACAGCAGGTGAGGTTGCTTAAGAAGCAGTAGCTGTCAGGAAATGAAAGCTGCAGTCATGACCAAGCACCAGAGCAGTGCCAGCCCTTCTTGGGGTTTATTTGTGCCAGTTTGGCAAGGCTTATCAGTCTCAGGGGAAATAAACAGGAGGAAAATCCAGCAGTGTTGCACCATGCATAGCTGACAATTACATGGTGCAGAGCAGGAAGTCTGTTGGGCATGCAGAGAGGCACTGAGAGAGCATGCATGTCTACCTGCATTCTTGCAGGCTAGAGATAGAAGCAGGATCCCCAAAAGGAGAGTGCATGAGCGGCATAATGATGTGCTGGAAGTCTGGCTGGTGTGAGTGAGTTGGCTGCTGGGGAGCATTAGGGCTTACTCCCAAAGTTTTGGTTAACTAAGGGCAGCTAGTATCAGTTTAGCAAATGTATTGAGGCACTTCTGGCTGTAGAAAAGTATCCTTTGGTCGCTGGAGGGGTCAGGTAGGTGCTGAGTGCCTCACGCACACCAACCCGACAAATGTGACACCACAAAGTACGAGGTCTGTTGGGGAGTTGCTGGAGTTGTGGCATTTGGTGGCACTTTTGTGGTGGGCGCTGTTGGGAAGCAGCATTTTGTCAGGAAGTGGACTTGTAGGTAGGCGAGGGAAACAGGAGACAGTGACAGACAGCTTTGCTCACTGTGTGAGTAGGTGCAGCTAGAGGTGTTACCTTAGCAGCTTCTGTGAATAAGTGGGCTGTTTAATGTCCTTCTATTACGAAAGCATATGAAGATACCTGAAGATAGGAGATGCCAGTGCATTCGGAACGTGGAAAGGTTTGCTCATACAAAACCACGCTGGTCTCCCAAGGCAGGGTCATTTTGGCGCTGGCTGGCTCTCCCTCACCGCAGTGCACTGAGAGTTAACAAGCAAGGAGGCTCTGCACAAGGCGCATACGTAGATGCAAGAAAGGCAGCGTGTGCATGTGGCAGAGAGCTGGGAGCGAGATGGTATCGGAACAGACTCTGAGCAGTTTGTACGTGGCAAACTTCGTTGTTTTTCATTGTATCAGGACCCTAAGCAGCACCACTGGCCCTTGCCATAGCTAAAGGTCTTCTGAGGATTAATCTGAGCTTCATGTTTGTCATTTTAAAGGAGGAACAAAAAGGCAAGAAGAAAAAAAATACCAAAAAGAAGCTGTCAACCAACAACGCGAACAAACCAGCTCAGGAAGGCAGCTCGCCAGAGCCGAAGCTGGAGTCACATGCCAGCAGCCTCACAGATCACGAGTACACCGCAGGGGCCAGCACCTTTGGGGCCGCCCAGCCTAACAGGGGATCGCAGCCGATGGCACCCGGTGTTTTCCTCACACAGAGGAGACCCTCATCATCCTCGCAGAACAATGCCTCCGCCAAAGGTACCAGGAAACGCCTGGGGTTATGGTGTAGGAATGGGGAAGGGTGATTTGGTCATATAATCCATGCCCTTTGCAGGGCCTTCATGTGTGGTGTCTGTCATGGGTCTGTGGAATTGTTTTGGTAGGACAAACCTGGTTGGAGATTTGACCCATAGCCTTGGCTGCCCTGGGCCTGGGCTGCAGCGTGGGCCTAAATATGTGCTTTGCTGCCTGGCATTTGCTGTTGTAGACTGTGAGGCGTCCTATGCTAGGAAATACTCTGAGCATGCCCTGGGCTTTCTGAGGAGGACACGCAGTGGTCACATCACAGTCCAGCCTGTCTGGTGAAGCTTTGACAAGGGAAGGAGGCATCCATGAAGGCTGCTGTGCTAGGCACTGCTGTTTTAGGCTTCTTTTTATGCAGTAGCTATGCAGAGGTGTAAATAAGGACATCCTGCCCGGCAAGTGTAGAGCAGTGAGAATCTGCAAAGCTGTCCTGAGAGCTGCAACAAGGGAGCAGAGGAATGTCAAGCCTTGGGAGTTACCCAACCACATAACCAGAACCAAGAGACGAAGAGATCGCTTGTTATCGGCTGTAGGGAAAGCATTAAAAAGCTGGAGCTGTCTGGGGCCTGGGCTTGGACCTCCTTGTTCCTTGCTTGAACTTTGCTGAGAAAGCACAATAAAGGCAGGTGTGTGGGACGGGCAGGAACTTCAAGTGCACTGTGTATGATGAAGATCAA
Organism: Meleagris gallopavo; assembly: GCF_905368555.1. NCBI lineage: Eukaryota > Metazoa > Chordata > Aves > Galliformes > Phasianidae > Meleagris > Meleagris gallopavo. Next base: position 6,117,984 of record NC_139417.1, on the reverse strand, counting down.
GCGTGCGATCCCACAGGAGAGACCTATTGTAAAAAGTGAGGCTATGTGGCAGTTGTTTCCAGTATTCTTCTGTATGTGAGTGGAGCAAATCATAGTGTGAGGTGTCCTGCAGCCCCTTGGAGGGGTGCCAACCGGTAAAACATCACAGGCCATATAGGAGGATGTGCCCATGGTAGACTCTAGGGCCCTTCCAGGAGCTGGCAACACCTGTGGCTCTCTACAGAACTGGAATGAAGTGAAAATTCTTGCCTGGAATTATGTCTCTGTGGCGAAATGGTGTCATGAAGGCCCAAGAGATCCGTGGAAGAAGTGGTGGGAAGAGAAGTGCTGAATGGAGCCCAACCCCAGTCAGGCCAGTGAGCTGGGCAAACCAGCCAGGGCATCGTGGAGAGAGCTTGTATGGGCATGTGGAACACAGCTTGCCCATGGTATAGCTCGATCCTCAAAGGAGGGGAGGAACCATGTGCCAGAAGTGCATACCCGTCCATGCAGGGGAAGGAGCACTTTCAGAACCTCCAGTGCAGGGTCTTGAGACAGCTGGGGCCACCAAGCGGACATCAAGCTATCTCTCTTGCATGGAACACAGGGAGTTCCAGGCTGGGTATCATCAGTAATGAAGGGATGATGGGATGAAGCAGAATCAGGGAGCTCTCAGACTACTTTAGGGAGGATAGATGACTCAGAATGAGGCAAAAGGATGAAAAATGAAGAAATTATAAATTGCCTTTCAGTACTATCAGTGACTGTAGAAGCACATTCTTGTTGAGAAAGGCTATAGTGTGGAAGTCACTGTTTGCCTTTTGGGCTTGAGTAGTCCCATGGAAAGTGTCACCCATACCGTCATGGCTTGGAACACAAAGTAGATGGGAGAAGTGGAAAGGAGCTGAGATGCTTGAGGTATTACACATGGATGCACCAATAGTGGTGGGATAGGAAGGACTTGGGTGGGTTGATGTGGTTGCCAGGTCTCAGATGCCTTGGAGGCCTGTAAAGTAAAGTGGGAGCTGGCGAGAGATGAGGTGGAGATCAGCTGTGCTTGCTGCACTGGTCCTTGTGGAAGAGTGTGGGGGAACACAGACCTTCTTGAATGGTGCATCCTGTGAGCATGGGTCTGGTTTGTGATGGTGTTTCTGTCACATGAGTATGAGGAAAGGGCAGGTTGTCCACTTTGAGTGCTTTGTAGTGCATTGGTGCTAACCTGAATCTGAACATGTGTGTACGTGTGTATGTATTCAGTGGCTTTCTGACTGGGCTGACTGCAGATGGTGTCTGTAGTGCTATGGAAAGAGAGGGCAAGGAAAGCACACTGGTAGTGTCAGTGAGGTGGCATGCAAGCTGTGCCCTGGGCATCAGATTCTCCCTTGAGGATGTGTGAAATAGTGGAGAAGCTGCTCAGAGATCCCAGAGGTGCCTGCGTGTGTATGTGGTGAATGCAGGCAGTGTTTGACAGCCTGCCGGGTGCCTCTGTGTGTGCAGCAATACCTACACAGAGGTACTGCTCTGGTGAGCTCTGAGGCATGAGACAGTGCTGGAATGACTGGGGCTGGGTGGTCACGCTGGGGCACCCCTTGAGCTGGGGTGTGTGCAGGTTCAGGGCCGGGCATGGGCGCAGCACGGCAGTGCTGGCACTGTGGAGGCAGCTGGTGCCGCAGGTACGCACTGGGACCTGCCCTGGCTGCAGTGGTGCTGATTTGTGCAAGAGACTGTGCTTCTCTCTGAGGCACGTCTGGGTTTGGGATGGTTGTGGGAGATCCCTCAAGTTCGAGGGACAGCCGTGGTCTCCTGGAGGTGCTGGGGTAGGGATGGGGTCGGGAAGGTGGTGGTGTGGGGCTGAGGGCTCGCTGCTGTGGGATGGCGTGGGGCAGGAGCCAGGCTGGGGCTCACCACTGCCACTCTCCCTCCAGGAAAGCGCACGAAGAAGGGGATGGCCACGGCCAAGCAGCGGCTCGGCAAGATCCTGAAGATCCACCGGAATGGGAAGTTGCTCCTTTAGCTCCGCCTGACTTGGAGCACAACGATAACAACCCTCTTAACTTTCGGCGGTCGGAGTGTACAGAATCCTGCTATAAATATTTTTTAATATAGATGTCCTTTCTCAGAGTGCTGAGAGTGACTAGTCCGCAAAAAGTTAATCCTCGCCTGGCCCCACGGTGCTGAGCGTGCCGGGAGGTGAGAGAGCACCCGGCCCACGGGGGTGAGGACAGCGAGGGGTCGGGGACGGAGTGTGGTGGGGGACTGGGGGCACTGGGAGCGTTCCCCCCGGCCGTGCCATGTTGATGCGTTTCCCGAGGCATCCTTTTCCTAGAATGTAGCTTGTACATAGCTTTTGGAATAATGACCACCTGTTTTTTATAAGGGGAAAGTCTCTCCGGGCGCTGCCCGTAGCAGTGGCCCTTACCAGCTCTTTGCGTAACTTCTTGTACGAGGAGGGAGACAGTTATTTTACTAGCACCTTGTGGAGTGTTTCCGTGTTTTGTGACGATGTAATTTATTAATGTTTGTAGCTTTTTATATTTGTACATTTCTTATGGGCTTTGTTTATATACACACATTACTGGGGCGCGGCGCCCGCGGGGAACCAGAGCCACCCGCAGCCCATGGCCATCAGGGCCATGCTGGCCTGGGCGTCACGCCAGCTTTTTTTATTATGATTATTATTATTAGTATTATTATTTTTTCGCGACATGTACATTTCTAACAAAGTTTATCGTGGCTATCTATCTATGACGGTGTTTTATTTACCAATTCATATCAAATGCTCTTGTATCGAGTTCACGAAATCTAAGTAAACCTAGAGCAAAGTTTAAAGAAGGAAAAAAAAAAAAAAAAAAGAAAAAAAAGAGAAAGCAAAGTAAACTATTTCAGGTTTTGTATACAACTGCCTGGGCCTGGCCTTTTTGTGGGGTCGGCGAGGGGCAGTGTGTGGGCTTGGTGGAGGGGTGCAGGGCAGGGCTAGAGGCTCAGAGTGGTGTCTGCCCTGTTCTGCTGCTCTCTCAGTGCAAGCAGGAACTGGGGAGCTGTGCTGAGCCTTTGCAAGCATCCCCCAGCACTAAGCCAGCGCCTGGTCTGCTTGTAGCAGTCCCTACCACCACCTCCAGATCTGGTCTTGGCTCCTCCTTCACCCTACCTAGCCCTGAGGGGCAGTTACTTGGTTTATGGTTATGACACACCCTGTGGTCCACTCAGACACATCTGCCTTCTATCCACATCATTTGCCATCCTCAGGCAAACATACACACTCAGTACTCCCTGCTTCCTCCTCTCCTCTTGGAGGTCACCAGGTGCTGCAGCTTTGCCACTTTCACCCACTGAATGGTCAGATAACTCACACACTTTGAGCCATTTGTCCAGATTGACCCCCCTGTCAGTGGTGCTGTTTCCCATGTACTCCTCCCTTATCACAAGAGACTGAATGTGATGCCACTGAAATGTGCAGCTACTGCTGCTTCTGCAGTTCTCTTTCTTAACACAAGGTTGTTTGCATCCATCGCACCCAGGCTGCTCCATCGTTCTTGGCCCATACTATGGGAACAGTGAAAGCAACTGACTGTGACCTGCAGAGAGCCATTTAATTACCCATGATGGCAGCCCCAGAAGGCTCAAGGTTCATGTTGTAAAGTCCCCTGCCTAGATACTGTGGCTTCAACCCCATTACATAGCTGACGATGGGAGACTAACATCTTTCTTTTTACTGGCTGCATCTCTTCGAACAAACAGGTGTCTCTTGATGATGAACTTTTGTTGTAATTCCTTAAGAAAAAAAAAAAAACAGGCCAAGTGTGCTGTTTGCTGATGGCTTCTTTTTTTGGGTAGATTTTGCCTGTGTCTGTCCTAGGGTTGTCAGATACTATGTGCAAAACTGATCCCAGCTAGATGCTGGCAGCGTTCAAACCAGGCAATCAGAGGTGACACGTGATGGGTGGGTTAAGGTAGTGGATTTCAGGGCATGGTTGTGAATTTAGCTCAATTGAGTTATCTGAAGGAAAGCTGAAAAGCTACTTTCAGCCAAGGGTTAGAATGACTTTTGGACAAGGATAGTATGGCAAGTATATAGGGGGACCCAGGGAATGTTCCTGCATGGAGTAGGGCACCAGCACCTCAATGAAAGCATCAAGAGAGGCAGCATTCTGATTCTCTCTTTCAGCACAGAAGGTCACGTCAGCCAGCAGCTCCTTACAAATTCACAGGCCAAAACAGTAATGCCTTGGATGGCCTGCTGAGTTTCTGGGACCGCAGTATGTCCTCACAGCGACATTTTGGACAGGAGGTTAAGGTGGCTCACGGCAATAGCACACGTTCACCAGCTGGGGGAGTTAACAGTTTAGAAACAGCCACAGCCCGTAAGGACCTGGTGCAACAAAACGCCGAGCACCTCTGCAGGCTCGGTGACGCTGCCTGCTTACCAGGTTTCTTGCAGTGCGGCTGAGGATGCCCGTGTCTCGATGCACGCGTACCACTCCCAGCAGCCCCAGGAGGCCACCACAAGGCTCTGAGTCAGTCCATGCAGCTTCAGAAACGAGTGATATCGTAGCAGCTGTTGCAGATGAAAGGAACCTGGCATGCTGGCCCAGAGTTGCTTTCCCCTTTGGGTAATTTCATGCTGACTTCATGCCAACAGGACTGCTTTGCTGGCCTGTTGGATTGTTGGGGACTTCTTGCCGTTCTCCTCTGGGTCAGTCGTGGTTTCTACAGTCTTGTCTCTAAGGCAACCATTTAATGGCTTGTTAAAAATCATCACTTGTATCTCTTGCTAGTTGATTATTCTGTCTGGCCACACCAGATCTTTTCCCTTTGCCTGTGCATTTGTAGCCCTTCCTCTACACCCCAAATAGTCCGTTTCTTCCAGCCACATACTTACACACCAGCTGTAAGGGTGGAGTGCACAGATCTACCTTGGCCTTCACTGTGAATGCTGCTATAGCAGCATCTCTGTCTCTGCAGGTGGGCTGCTGCCCCTGTGCAGGTGACACCATTCCCAGGCAACTCCTTCACCTCTTTGGGGCAAACTCCAGAGGACTCTGCACTTAACCAATTCTCCTACACAATCATAATACATAAAAGTAGAGCATATGCTGGATAATGGGGTCAGGCCTGCTTCACCATCTGACTGACTTGGTGCTTCCCATCCACACAGCAGCCTCATCCTCACAACAGAGGTAAAACCTGTTCAGCTGCAGGCTCCATGCAGTACCTTCATGGGCCCCCAGCCCATCCCATCTCCATTTGTTCAGTGCTGAGCAAATGTTGCCCCAAACCAACATTGCAAGGTGACTGTGTAGCAATCCTATTCCTCCCATCTTCCAGCTCTCCACACAGCAAGAACACACGTGGATCTCCCCACAGCCATCTGAGGCCACAGAGTGTTCCTGTGTATCCACATTAATTCTGACAAGGTTGTCTGAGGACGTCTAGCAGCTCCGATAGCAGCACTATGCTTAGCGGATGCTGTGTTAGACACTTCTGCAGTCAGGTGAAATATTCCTGTCTCGCTTTGCCAATGTAGAGACCTGCAGGAGAGATTTCTGCAGTAGATTTTACTTCTACAGAGTCTGGAAACTGGACATCTGTTGATTCAAAGCTCAGTGTGCAAAGGATGGTATTACCAGGGAGGCAATTTCTGTACACAAAGACACAGAGAGGCTGCTGGATGCTCCAGCTGAATAGCATTCAGGTTTCTGCACTTTCTGGCTTGAAACTGACAGGAATCATTTACAAACTGGCAGCAGGCACAGCCCCACATCAGGCTGGCTGATTTATGTTCATCTTTCATCTCCAGCCCCAGCAACTCTGAGCACACCACAGTGAGTGTGCTTGTTACTTCAACAGTGGCACGCTGCCATCCTGCAAGACAAAAGCCGTTCTTTCCATTAACATCTGACATGGATTTGTAGTACCCACCCTGCAGAATTCACAGCATTTGTGTAAACAGTTTTGAAGTTGTTCTGTGTATATCATGAGAGAAAGTCTGCTTTTCCTCTTCTCTTAAAAGTGTAATAATTATAATTAATTAAGATCTCCCTGTTCTCAGTCTGCCGTGAAGATGCACTTTGAGGCTCATTTTTAGGTCACTGTTCTGTCAAACTTCACATACTTCTTTCCCCCAGCTAACTGTATTTACCAAACATTTGGCTCCATGGCCACTGCTCCAAACCTGGAGCTGCCAGCCCAAGCTCGCCTTCCTTTGGCTCTCCCTTTGCTTGCAGACCATATGCAAAGGAAATCTGCTCCTGAAAAGTGAGCCCTGCAGTCTTGCTTTCACGTTCAACTTCATCAAATTAATAATTAGCACTCACTTAAGTGACAAGGAGATACGTCTTAAAAGGCCTTGTGTTTACACTACTCTTTCATTTACTCTTTCAAAAGCTTTCTTTGGCAGCCAGAGGAAAGCATGATGCACCCTTCCTTCCAGAGGTCACTGGGCCATCTTGGTTCAGTTCCATACACGGGGCTGCAGCACAAGCTGTGCAGCTCTTACCCCAGTGTTTGTCATCACACCTTGCCACTAGCTGAGGGAGGGCCAGAGCCCTGCTGGGGCCACAGCTCTGCTCACAGCCTCACAAAGCCCCTTGCCCCTTAAGACCAGTGAACCAGGCCTGTAATACTGCATGGCTCCTCACACAAGGGAGGCTCTGCAGGTGCTTCATGGTGGACTGACAACAATATTTAATCTGTTTCTCCTGGAACACCACAGCAGCCCTTCTAACCTAGGTGTGCCACCAGCCATAACTTGCTGGGATAACACCATCCAGTGACACATGAGCAGAATGCTTGAGAGGTCCTTAACAAACAATGAAAGAGATGGTATATCAACGTCATGGGAGCCATTAGATAGATTAAGGGCCTCTCTCTGTGCTCAGCCAGTGAGGGCTTTCTCCAAATGGTGTCTGATAAGCCTGTAGGTAAACCTCTCAAAACATAGTGGCATCATTTTTCTTACTGTACCTCCAGTTTGCAAGGCTAGATCTGTAATTACTTTGCTCAGGATACAAGCTGTATCCTGAGGAATAACAGCTGGGTTAAGAGACTTCTGCCTCACAATAGCCTTTGGTGAAGGGAACAAAAAGCCACTGGATGGAGCAGCTCAGCTTTTACACACAGCTGGAGCCCTGCAGTAAGTGGCCTTTCTCTTCCCTGGTCCCTGGAACAGAGCACCTGAAAGGTGAGGCCCATGACAAGTGGCTCAGTTTCACCTTTTAGCTACCTGTGTGGTTACAGCCTTGCTGGTAATGACTGATGTCATTCTGTTACTGCAGTGCCCAATTTACCACATCTGTAAGGGTACACAGCACTACTCCCATGGCTCACACAGTCAAACACTGCAGAGCCTGGAGGGCCTGTCAGCCTGCCCTAGTTGTACTCCCTGCACTTGCTGGTAGCAGCAGTTCTTCTCCAGTGACCATTCTTTCACCTTCCTTGCTAAACTCAGCAATTCTAACCACACAGCCACTTTATTTTATTGCTGTCATAAAATATTTTGGGTCAGTGTGGAAAACAAATACCTCCGTAGAACATGAAGTATCAGATGCCTCAGTCCAGGGGAGGTAGAAAAGGTAAAAGGGGTGAATGGTTCCTAGCAGCATTTATGCATGACTTTATTGGAGCAGACCATGAAATAGGACATAGAACAAGTAACACAATGAAAAGTGCACTAATACAGTATGGTTTTATATGTCTCTTGCCCAAAGTTACAGGCTGTAGCAGCTCCTTTCAACATCCTTTCTTAATTCAAGTTCAGCAGCCTTGTTTCTTTTCCTTTAACATATCTCAAGGGATAACTCAAAACTCTCCCAGAGAATGAAATATTAATTAGAGAAAAGAATCTCACTGTGGCTCAGCACTGTGTGGCCTCTAGGAAGCAGAGGAACCCAGACCTAAAGTGCCTCCTTTGTGTGGGGCTTTTGTTCCCTACATTCCACCACTCTACACTGTCACAGCTGATAATACCTTAAAGTCCACTGAAAGAAAACTGTCATGGCTAAGTGTACCTTGGCTGCTTATACAGAATATAAGCTATTAACGAGCTTGTTATTTTGAGCAGGATTTACACAAATTGTTCCCCATCCAGCATTTGGCATAAGCAGTGATGACAACTTTTCAACAGATGCTAGCATGGAGAGAACAAAGATGCTGTGGCTTCAGACCATCTGCAGGGATTAAGCCTTCATCAAGTGAGGTGACTTTTTTCTGCTCTTGAGACAAAAGAAACTTTTCTTTTCCTCAACCTAAACACCTCAGTTTCTCCAAGACACCATTTCATTGCCAGGCTCGTTCACCACGGCTCATCTATCAGAGAGTCATCTGAGAACCACTGTTTTTTTTCCCCCCTCTAACATCCAGGCAAATCTGGATGCTCGATAATTCTTCAGCTCATCTATGGCTGCAACTTTCTACTTGATCCTGTTTCAAGGGTTCTGGCTGCTCCTTAGGCCACCAGCACTGGAAGAAATCTGATTTAACCACAAATTTCCCAAGAAAGTGACCCCACTCAGCAATTTATGATGTGTGATTGTAGGCACCACTGCTTTTCTTAAGCTTCCAAGCTATGTCTAGAGTAAAATGAAAAGGTAGATCATCCAGAACATTGTGATTCTCCATCATCGGCATAATGTCACAAATACGATCTGAACAATTAATATCAGTTAAGAAACTCTAATGCTTGTTTGCAGTATGCTTCGACTGGAAACAGCAGCATACAAACAATAAGCAACATCAGAGGGTCCCATTTTGGAATAACAAGAACCATGTGGCTGGCAGCTTCCTTGATCCAAAGCCCACTAGGGTACATGGCGATTTACATTTTTATTTGACATAGGACATATTTTAGAAGCTTAAGAAAAGCTGTGACACTTAATGACAGAAAAGTAATTAATATCAGTTCCAGGCCTTACTGCAGTTCCCATACCTCTCTCAAGACCTGCCCCACGCACTGTAATTGGCTATCACCAAGGTGGTTACCCTTCTGCTGTGAGAAAGGAAGGACACAAAGCACACTGATAAATTTCACATGTAATGCGGTAATGCATGTTTTAAGAATCACATATCCACAAAAAAATCCACATAGATATTTCCTACCATTTCTATTATGAAGTGCCCCATACCTTAGTAAGGTCAAAACAGATCTGTAAGTGAGAGGCACATGCAATCTTTGTGATTGTCACAGGAATACTATTTCATGCACAGAGGGAAATTTACAAGTAAAATAAAGAAAAGCTAATATTGATTGGGAGAGCTGAATGGAAGAATACTCACAGACTCCTCATTTGTAGGCTGGGACCACAAGGTGAGAGGCTGCTGGTACAGGGTAAGACAGGCCACAGTGAGAAAGGGCATAGATTTTCAGGTCAGAGGTTAGTTATCCTGCTACACCTGGGGAAATTAATGGGGATGTAGAGAGCAGACTCTGTTTCCACAGATTCTGCATTTGCTGTCAAAAAAATCACTGCTTGCCTAGTGCTATTGGAGGTCTGCACAGTGCTTGCTGCTCAACTTTCCTCCAGTCTCTGTGCAATCAATTAAGGAATATTAATATGACTGTTGACACACAACGCAGGTAATCCCCCTCTCCCAGTTCTTTGGCAGGTCTAATTAACTGGTACCTCACTATCACTAGATAGCAAAACAGCCATTTCTAGTCTATTCCTGACCTTCCTCCTCTATTATTCTCATTCAACGACACCAATTCAATCATTACCCAACAGAAGCCTCATGAAATACTTTTTCCTGAATTTTATGAATCTTAGTTTATTAAGATGAGCAGGGGGAGAAACAAATCCATAAAACCCACGCAGCCAGGTGTAACAATTGGACAGATCAACAAAGTGGGAAAGACATTGCAACAGAGACGTGACAATGGAAGGACCTGCACAACAGAAAGGTGCTATAAAAGAAGGGAAGTAGATTGTTCACCCATAACAGAAGATTCCAGGTTCAGAAAGGAAAGCTTCACCAAAGAGGAATCTCCAGAAAGAGATCCTTCCCTAGTGGCAGTCAGCCCTTAAATGAGGTCTAAGAGAGGTGCAGCCAGGCTCCACCCTTTCCTATCACATAGCAGAATTGCCTTCACCTGTGCTCCCTTGGCTGATTGGGTCCTTTCCCAGGTGTTCACTCAGGATTCCAACCGTGACTCAACAGTTCCCATACATCAGGGAATTTCTTTTTTATTCATGCTTGCCTTGCAGTAGACAAAAAATGTTATGAACCGCTAATGGGACAAAGTTAGCATGCCTCTGTCTCTTTAAATGGATATTCTTGGACTTTGGAGGACTGACTATAAGCCAAGGAGCATCTGCTCCCAGTTTTGTCTCTAAAGTGCAGTCATGGTGCGTATACTTCAATAGTGTGCTCTCCTTTGCAGCAGCACTGGCCAGGAGGAGAGGGGAGAGGGGGTTTAAGGGAGAAGAAGCCCCCAGGTGAGCTCATCATAATCATTTCTTGGAGCTCTTTGTTTAGCTCTGTTTGGCCTGTAGCGGCCATGTATACCTCATTTGCCATGAACTGACACGCACCCACCAAGACACAGAAATGCCCAGTGGACCTGATGTCACACAGAGCCCTCCCAGATGTGTCCTGTGCCTGCAAGGAGGAGCACAACAGACACTACGTGCACAAGTAAGAGGCTGCATGAGAAGCAGAGATATCCTGAGCACATCTTTTGGATATCTTCTAGCTCACAGCTTGCTCACAATGATACATATGTCAAAGACTGAAAATTGAGACTGTCTGACCCCAACTTCCCAGACCTCTGAAAATGGTTGTGTCTTCTTGTATCACCGGTCAACACAGTGATCCTGAATTTCTTTTTTTTTTTCTTTTCAATAATATATTTGATTTACCAGCAGTGAGTGTTATGCTTCATAATACACTGTCCTACATAACCCAATCTCCTTTTAAAATGGAATAACAGAGTTTGAAAGAAAACATGATTTAGAAGATTAAGAGGTAGGATCAGAAGTAAGCCACCTGTCAGACAGGATAAGAACACATGATTTTTTTTCTTTGGATTTAAGCAGTCATTTAAATGTAATAGTCATATGTTTTAGTGTTCGCTATAAGGTCTAATTTTAAAGAATTTGTGCAAAATAAATGAGCGTCTCCCATTTACAGCCATATTTTCAGCTATTATCTCCTTCATGGCTCTAGCCAATAACAAGGAACCAGCCTCTGTTATACTTATTCCTTGTCAGCAGCAATTTATTTATATGCAGACATCCAGGGAAATGTCTTTCTCAGACCTATTTCTATGCTGGCCCTGAACAGTCATCAAGCACTGAGCCAGGTGAAGCCCTCCAGATGCACACGTCTGTCTCAGGAATCCCCATTAATCGCAGTACGTGTGCGGGTACAGACTTGTACAGGCCTGATGAACAGACTGTTACTCTAAGAGATCAGCAGATGGGTGTATTCCTTATAAATATGTGTGTGTGTGTATGTATACATACATATATGTATGCATTTAGAGATATGAAAAACAAACTAACCCTAGACATAATAATGACTAAAGCCATACTTCACATTATTATTCGTTGTTATTGCTATTAAATGGCTCTTACTCATAACACAGCCCTACGGTATTTTGGATCTTAATCACCTTTTGTGGTATAAAATGGTCCAAACATCTGCTAAATGGAACAAAAGTGTAATCCATCAGTATCGATTAGAACAAACATAAACATCCCATTTCCTTGCAGACAAACGTGGCACAGCCTGAGCAGCGTCTCTGACTGTCAGAAGGTCCCTGAGCTCTAACAGTGAGGACAAGCAGGGTGCCTGCCTGCTCCGGGCACGAGGCACAGCTGAAGGGAGTTCTGGGGAGTGGGGTTTGGTAGGCTGGGAGGGGCTGGGGGCACACTGCTTCACCAGTGTCCTGTCTCTGTGCTTTCTGGGGCTGGAAGCTGGCAAAGGGCAGTCTGTGAGCTGCACTGAGCCAAGCTTGCAGGGCTGGCAGCTCCTCATTCTGCTGGGCACATCTCGGCTCCCCACCAGCTGTGGCACGTGTGCAGATGGCTGGGAAATGCCTGTGACTGGAGGAAGAGGCTGACTGAGAAAGTCTGGCTTTGTGAACCAGAAATGCTTTCTCTGATTGAATTTGAAACTTATAAACCTGAAACCAATCAGAAAAATGTTTCTTTCTTTGAAATGCACAGCTATTTTGAACAAGTACACATTGCTGTTCAGCTCATGTTCCAAGGAAAGCAGGCTCGCATCACTCCATGCCTCCCAGCTGGCAGGTTGGGCTGGGATAGATGGGATCCTACCCACCAGTCCTGCGTATTCTGCAGCTTCACACTGAATGACCTACAGAAGGCTGGAGAATCAAGCACTTAGTGGGCAATTTGTGCTGACTAAAGGTACATAGAAGGGCATGGCATAATGTTGTTTGTGCAACCATGGCAAGGACAGAGTCCCCAGTTCAGCACTAGAGAGGAAAAGTCCAACCACTCATCATAGCCAAGACAGCAAGACAATGTCTGATGGGGAAAAGAAAGAGGGAAGGGAGGAAAGAAAAAGTGATGGATCTAAAAAGGACATCATATCTTCACCAATGGATAACTGTTAGTGCTGTCAGCCACCGCTTTGCCATCTTCCTCAAGTGCATAGCTATGGATGGACTGAATGGCATGTGCTTTCTCCAGACCTTGTGGTTGCTGAAGTGATCACAGAAACGAGCACAGCTTCATCCTGGTGGACACTTGGCACCCTGGGATTCCCTGCATGACTTGTGCTTTGCCACGAATTCCAGCTGAGGTGTAAAAAATTTCTGCATCTGTCTCCTGTAGAAGTAGAAAGTGCACACTGGGTCTCAGTGTACAGCCAGCTGTGCTTCAGGCAAGTGCTGGAGGCACTGGCAGACAGCTATGCCATGCTGAAGAAATCACCCGATGTATACCAATGGTAATATTACGCTTTTGAGTCTGGGACTCTACGGGAGTTCCTCTTTATCCAAACTTTCAGGCCTCTAAATGTTCCTCTGCCAAAGACAATTATCAACAACATGGCTTTGTTAAAAACTAGAAGATTTTTAGCATATCACAAGTGCATGCAAAAAGGCCGTGTGCTTTTAGCTACCATCACTCCAGACTCTGAGTCTCATTTGAATGTGATCTGCTGTGTGAAAGTAATTGGAAAAACATGGCCAAATATGTCTGTGTACACAGGCACACAAGAAAAGCCATTTTCATTAAACAGCACTAAACATGGAAACATATGCCAGAAGATTTAAATCACAGAAGTTTCCTCTGATTTACTGCAGGGATGACCTGGCCCTGGTGTACAGAATGGTGCCCTACGGGGCTGCTCGCCTGCAGCACCTGCACCTCCAAGCAAAGAAATGGAGTCAGAGAGGAGAGGGGGGCTGCAGGCTGGGAGAGACAATGGGGCCCTTTGGATCTTCACTGTCCAGGTATTAGAAGGTCACTGCGTCGACAATGGCAACAGAGCCAGAGGCTGAGCTGTTCACCTCCCACAGTCAGTGACCAAGGCGAAAGGAGTAAGTAATGCCTCAGGCTGAGGTAAGGGGAGCACAACACCCAGAATGTGTCTCTGTTTCCTCTCCACAGTTGTTCCTTTGCTACTAGGCCTTTATCAAGCGTTTGTGTTCACATAGCAGAGCCCTTTGCTGGTGCACCAGAACATGAGCCGCACATTCCCCACCCTCTATTTAAAAAGCATGGGAGCAGCAGCTCTGGCAGCAGAACTCACCATGGCAAAGCATCAGCCAGCCATCGCTGATGGGAAGACAGATGGACAGGACAGACTGACAGCCTTCCTGAGGTCAGCAGGGACATGCAAACACTGCATGGAGTGCGGGCAGGCCAGGTGCCGCACAGTCAGCCGCTCCCAAACCCTGGCTTGTGCACGTACCACTCCGATCCCGGCAATCAGCTCAGCCCCACGTAAGTGATTAATCTGTGTCTAATCCCATCTGTTTGCTCTCAGTGCGGTGCATGCCTTCCCCCTGCCCTGGGCCTGCCCAGCTGAATGTATTTCTGAAGCAGAGGTGCCATGCCGCCGCTCAGTGCAACACATCCTGTTTATAGAACAAGAGAATTAGCCAATCTGCGTGTTTATGCATGAGGTTAGCTGGCCTGCTGCTGTAATGGGAGTGCAAAGAGCATGGTTTCAGTTTGTAATGTATTTAACGTGTTTGTTTTGAGCCTAAATTACCAGACTTTTCTGTAAGGAAAAAAGAGAATTGTTTTTAAGAGGCCTCTGTAACACAAACCCCAAAATGAGGTGTGTCCTTTAAAAGTATCCTGTGACTGGCCAAGGTGCACGCGTGGCACTTGAAAGCCAATTTGTAGTTCGTGTGACAGAGGAGCTTAGAATTCAAAGCGGTTTGCTCATGAGCTCTGCATGCCTTGCAGGTGTATGGCAGGAGCCAGCCATGCGCTCACCCCTTGCTGCAGGCTTGGGTTCCATGCACGTCACACAGCACATCCAAGGGACACATGTAGAGCAAGCTGAGGTGGTGTGGAGAGACTCCGGTGTGCTGGAGGTTGTCTTTCCCCTTGAAAAGAAGCACATGAAGAAATGGAAAAGATAATTATCCTCTGAATGGTTTTAGGATCGGCCTCTGTTTTGCTATCACTCATTCCAAAAATGTGGAATTACACTCCTCCGAAATGTATACAGTCTTTATTCTTTTTATTCTCTTTTATTTTTTTTCCGCCATTTGCACACTCGACATTTGTTCTTGTGAGTGGTTCTGTTGCACTCAGCCAACGCTCCTATAGCAGGCAGTGCAAAGGGAGAGCAGAGCCTTCCAGCCATTGCTCTTCAGGCTCAGCAGGAGTAGCAGCAGCTCAGCTGGGTGTCCTGGGAGGGAAATAGCTCCAGAGCTGCTCAGGCTGAGCTTGGGGACCGCAACAAAATTACGAGTGCCCTATGGAGCCCAGTGGCACAACGGGAGCAACATGGGCAGCCCAGTAACTGCTGTGGAGAAAGAAGGGAACATACAGCCCATGCAGGGACAAATACGTGCTTCATATAGAGGCCCTACAATGTATAATGCTTAGAAACTTGAAACCCAGAGAGCCAGTAGAGTTGTGCTTTTTTTTTTTAATAGGGAGTGTAGAGTTTTATTATTTAAAAGGTTTTATAAAGGAGTTTTAAATAGACCATGGAATTGCTATGGCAAGTTTTTTCTGTTGGAAATCATTCAGCCATTTGGTTTCTATTTTTGCAAAAAGTACAAGCTTTTTGAACAATCATTTGATATGCTTGTTGATGCATCACAAAAAGGAGATATGCTTTGAATTCTCCTTAAAAACCCCATGTAAACACAAGGCTTATGTATAATTGCAACAAAATACCATCTCCTTATTGAGTGCTTTCACATGCAATTTCCTCCCTGACTACTGCATGTAAACACAGTTATTGTATTTGGGAAACTCCCAAATCTCAGGCATAATCAGGATCAATAGCTCAACAAAAGCAAATTATAGTTTAGGATGTCCATGTTTTGCAACAAGATGCCTAGATGGTAACGGAGGAAGAATGCAAGAAACATTTTAAAATAGAAGAGTGGTTGCATGGCCCCATTCCCACTCATCTGTGTGAGGTTCACACCACACATCAGCACCTCCTTCCCATCCACTGGCCTGCAGACAGACAGACAGAAGTCCAAGCATAGGAGCAGAACATCAGACAGATCAAGTCCTTTGTCTCTCTGTCCTCTCAGTTTCTATTTCTCTTTGTCAGCAAAAGACTACATCATGCCACCCTTCAGGTCCTCATTTCCCTTTTCCTTAGGCAGTGGGAGTTTGGGACAGGCTTGGACCTCACAGCCACTGGTGTGTGTCAGTGAGAGTCTTGATTTCCCATAGGGTATTTCAGTGCACGTCATCTCCCACTGCCCACTTTCTTTCTGCTTCCCCACAGAAGCTATCCCCAGTGCTGTGTGCATTCCCCATCTATTTATCCCATTGTCCCCATGGCCAGTTAAGCTTAGTCCCTGTGCCATCACCGCCTGCTCCCCATGGCTGCAGGGACACTAAATCGCCTTTCTTTCTTGACAAATAGCCACAAAATCCTCTTAGGAAAGTCTAAGGTACTGTATGCACCTCTGAGGACATATTACATTGGTTTGCATTGGAGGGAAGCTCTGTGCCATTTTGCCTGTGTTTTTTTGTTGTGGCACAGAAAACACAGAAAAGCCAACAAGTCACACACCGTGGCGCCCCAATGTCACCTCCTCTCACTGATGGGAGGGCAAACACAGGCAAAATGTGCGTTCAGGGCTGGTGCCAGTGGGAGCTCTGGCTTAGCTCCAATGAAGAAAGCTAATCAAGGCAAATAACCTGTAATTTTTCTTTGTATTAAAATTTTAATCAGGTACAGCTCCATTCATATGTGAAGGCAACATAGACTAATGACTTTTCCTCCATAGTCCCTGTGCTGTGTTAGAAAGCTCTGAGCTGAGCATGGCACAGCGTACGGCCAGTTGGGCTCTGCCAGCATGGCAGTGTGGCACAGGAGGCACAGACCTGGCACAGATCCCATGGCTGGGGTATACAATGCCATCGCCAAGGAAAAGAGCTGGGTGACGTGAGCATCCTTTAGAAACGGCATGACTGCAAAGCTGAAATGGTTTTCCCCTAGACTCTATGTATATTTTTTGTTTTCAAATTTGTTTCTGCTATGCCCTGATTTATCAAAGCACTAAAACACATGCTTGACTTTAAATGCCTCACTGCAGCTAAAACTAATTGCATACTTAGTCTTTGATGGCTCAAGGTCATAAAGAAATCACTAGCTTTTCAAAACAAATACTTCAATATGTTAATTGCTAGCAAACCAAATACCACTGCCTCTTCAGCCATGGGTGTAGGTTTGCATGCCTGACTAGAGGGTGAGCATGAATCTGCCTGAGATTTTCCAGCATGTGGGCAGCTGACAGTAACTCAAGGCTCAGAAATTCCAGCAGGCTCAGACTGCATGCTCGCTTATCTCCCGGTCAAACCGTGGGTGCACCACACCTTTACCTGGGAATGGTCAACCAAAGGCACAGAACGGGACAACTGTGCAGGGCACAAACACAGCAAAAGTGCTGCTACCCACGGGTGTGCAACAAAGGACTGGGCAAAGCATGCCAGTGTGTCTGGTGCAGTGATGCCCAGACTGCAGAGGTTACCTGAATACATCTTTGAAGACTTCAGCATCCCATAAAAAAAAGATATCCTTCTGCCTGCCTGTGGCAGTAGCCCTCTCCCATCACATGGTACAGTGTGCACACATATCGATGCACACATACACGTATATAAAATTGAAAGCAGTGCTGCACAAATGGTGTTCCCATGGACAGCAGTGCACGTGATATTTCTTCTGACAGCCTAAAGATATTCCTTTCTAACTTCCCCCAGTACTGGCTGCTCTCCCCTACTGTTCTTAGTAGAACAATAATATTTTAACAGTTGCAGCTTTAAAAATCTTGATTATGACCAACCATTTCTCCCAGGCAATTGTATATTTAGCAGAAGGGACAAATAAAACTTCCCAGGAATAAGGTTATTTAGGGCATGAAATTCAAGGAAATAGGTATTTAGGTCATTGTGGGCATGGTTTTTATTTTCCCTAATTTTCAGATTACTTTCGATTAGGTCTGTTCAGAGTGGAAACTTCTTGATGTGAAATAGATACTATCTAAATCATTAGAGCTCACTCATTGCCATGTGCCACCTTTTAGAGAAATTAAACCTGACCCTGGGGTTACCTAGCTGAACATTCACCGACCCAGGGCACTTCCGCTGAATATGAATAAGCTTGTACTACAAATACAGTCGGAGAGCGGCATCGCTCCTGGCACAGATAATGCCTTTGTTGGCTGGAGCTGGGGCTCGCGGGCTGTTAGACTATGGAGGCCATTGATTCAGAGTACTCTCTGTTGGGATCGGTTCAGATTTTTTTCCCCTTTTTTTCCCTCCCTGACATCTGGAGTCTATCCCTTCATCAGCCTCGCAACCCCCACTCAAAAACAAGAGAAGGGAGACAGACTCATGGTCAGAGTGAGTCCCCAGACAATCTTTGACAAAGCTTGCAATGAAAATTCCTAAATTTTTAAGCCAAGAGTCTTTTTTTCACACACAGGGTGGTGAGGCACTGGAACAGGTTGCCCAAGGAGGCTGTGGATGCCCCATCCCTGGAGGCATTTAAGGCCAGGCTGGATGTGGCTCTGGGCAGCCTGGTCTGGTGGCTGGCGACCCTGCACATAGCAGGGGGTTTGAAACTAGATGATCATTGTGGTCATTTTCAACCCAGGCCATTCTATGATTCTATGATTTGGACGATAAAAATTTTACCAATAATTTGCCAACTGAGCTGCCCCGAAACAACAACCCTACTTCTCCAAATTGGCTTTTTTCAGCCTTCAAGTAGTTCCTCCTGACATTGCACTGCACAGCACCTGTGCACCATATTTGCAGCCATTTGATCACAACACATTCATGGGCAAGTAACTTTGGTCTGCACGGGAGTGTGATCTCCCTGGAAATAGGTGGAAGGCCAAACTGCCCGTCGGAGTTGTCCCTGTGCTGCCTCACTTTGGAAGAAGCTGCCTCTACTTACGTTAAACAGAAAGGGAGATGCCGGTAAACAATTAAGTGGGGTCTTGTTTAGAGAACAAATCTTTTTAATATGCTGCCAAACTATGCTAAACAATAACTGTCAGAATCTGTTAAATAGTAGAAAACCAATATTGCTCAGTACAAAACTGATTTTGCTAACATTTGTTCACAAACTGCATCACACATTCAGTCCTGTTTCCCCTGTGAACTCTTAACAATCCAAGACAGCTCCAAGTGATGTTTCTTTTAGTTTTCATAATGTGTTAAGTAGGGAAGAAAAGCCATATGGCATTCCTTCGCCTGGCAGGGCAGGCAGCTCCTCATTAGGCTGCTGACCTGAAACATAATCTCCACCATGACCTGCGGAGAAAACGCCTGGGACCCACCTGCAAATAAAAGCCCTTTTTGAGAAATAATGCCAGACTCCTGGCTGACGATGAGTTTGATTCACCTTTAGGAAACTCAAACAACTCGTATTTCTTCTTTGTGGTGTCTGAAGATGGAGATGACTGAAGAGTTGATCCTCTTTTTTTCTCCATTTGCCTATCATTTGCTGTATGTAATATGCCAAACTATACATTAGTGACAAGTTTTCTTTTCCCTTCTACCTGTATCCCTGGCTTTTGATCTGACTGCTATACAGTCTGCATGCCCCATCTGTACGTCCCATCCGTGTGTCCGTGCTCACGTGGGGCACTGCAGTCAGCCACACTGACAGCACCTTGGGCATGCAAGTCTTACTGAGCTCCTCACAAACAAGCACTTGCTTCCAACCATGCCCCGCTCATCTGCAGACAGACTTAAAGCCACTGAAGGAACTAAATCACACCACCTTGCTCCTCGGTGGTGTAACCCAAGAGGACAAGATAAGGAAGCACTCTGCATCATACCACTCTTGAATTCCTTTACACCTTCTGCCTTTCATGGGGGGCATTCTATCTGCCTACAGCACTCTCCCTGCAGAGAGCAGCCATCGTCTGGAGAGCCCATGTAGATAAACTGAAGTTCTACTGAAAGCCACTGCCAGCGGTGTTTTCCAAGTGCCCGTAAACATCAGCATTACAGTATCCACAGCAGGAAGAACTGCTCGTTACAAAACTGTGTTCCAAACCATTCCCGGCCTGTTGGATCGGGGACATTTTGTTTTCTAAACTGCAAAATTAAACATGCTAATGAACAGTTGAATGCTTTACCACAAATTAGTTACAGTGGGAGGTTTTCTTCTCCAGCTGTTAGGAAATGCATACGTCCACCGCATACAACCATAGAAATGAAAGATGTATTTTTGCAGAGCTGAAGTAGTAGCTTTTGTATTAAACAAGACTTCATGATCTTAAGTTGTCTATAAACAAATAAACAATACACAGTTTTATATGAAAATAATCATGCCATTAATCCTATTAAGTTGCTCTGCTCTGGTTCTCCCCTTGCTCTGGCTCCTATCCAGCGTTGCATGCATTCAACAACTGGATTGCTGCCTCCCAAAATCCAGTCTGCACTGAAACCATCTGCTCGGTCAGAGCAGTGGCATTTCCAGTAAGGAGGCAAAATGACAGATACTTTTGAGAGCCAGAGCTGTGGAAATTGCTGGTCTTTTTCTCTTCTAAAGTAAGGGAAAATGATCACTGGGACTATTATAATGAAGACAAAATAATCACAACCTGAGATGGAAAGCTCATCATATAATCCAACTGATTTTTTTTTTTTTTCCAGATGGCGTAGCTGCTAATTCCTGGGCAATAGGATAGCAATTTGGGGATTCTGCATGCCTGAATATATGAATGCACAAAGAGACAGAATAGGAACTTGCTTAGGTCTACATAGAAATTGAAAATCGTTCCATTACATAGTGGGAATGCACTGCAATTTTCCTTCTCTTTCAGATTATCCAGCCTTCATTATATGTAATCCTTTGGTACATGGTGGAGCACAAGGAGGGTTTTGATAGCAGCAAAAGCAATTTGGTAGCATACAGCTGATCTGTTGCTGATCTCTGACCAGAGGACTGGGCCAGGAGCTGCCCACAGCTCCCAGCTGCAAGGTGCAAAACACAAAGTGCCCCTGTATGGCGCTTTTGTAAACTGAGAGGGAAATTAAAGCTCCTATGGGCTGATTCTGATGTAACTGATTCTTTAAGGGGTGGGGAGAACCAGCACAAACAGCAGACTTCCCCATGCTACAGCATCAGCACTTTGGTATCAGCTTTTTCTGATAGCAGAGCATTGCAGAATGTCAGGAGCACAACGAAAGCTGTTGAGAGGAGAGAAAAATATCACAGATGTGCCAACAGAAAGCATGTACTCAAGATTCATTAAAATTAACTGTTCGTCTGAGCCAAAGTCCACTGTGTAATATTGATTAATGAAAACACCATAAATTAGATCTGCTATTCTGCATATTGGGAATTTCTCCCATGTATCTCCAATCACAACAACATGGATTCTTCATACCTGCTTTGCAGTTGCACATTTCCACCTGCACAGTTTTAAGAGTTGTTATTATAATGTCAAAATAGCCAATTAAAAAAAAATGAATGCCATCCATTTGCGTCAGAAAGGAATCAAGAAAGTGCTGTGTTTATTCTCCACGCATTTCAGACTTGATAACACAAATTAAACTGGGAGAAGTCTGTGAATAAACAGCCTTCAGACCAGAGGCCAGCAGGATTCACCCGTGCACTACAGGTGAGTCTATCAGCACACACCTGTGCTTTACCGCTGGAGGACAGTTAGCAGGAAGCCCTGAGCATCTGCTGCTATCACCTCTTCATGCAGGAGAAAGGAAAAAAGGCCACTGAGATTCAGTAAAAACGGGAGCAGTTCTTGTACTGCCTGCTGATCCCAATCTGATTACATGTTGTGTCTGTAAAAAGACACATCTTCTCACTGTTACAAGGAAGGTCAGCCTTGCTGCAAGGCTCATTTTCTTTGAAGCTAAGTGCTGTTGAGCACAGAGGCACCTGCAGACATGGGATGCCCATCTGGGGCACAGCCTGGGCATCCCGGGGCTGCAGAAGGCCGGTGGGCATCCAGATACCTTCTGTTAGTCCCATCTCTTTCATTTTAAGTGCCATTACACTGCTGAAAAATACTTATAGTTAATCAGCACTGCTTAATCCTGTTCACTTCCATCTGTGCCTCATTGTATCCTGACACCTTTCCTGTCCCGGGGCCATGGCCATTCAGTGCAGCTCAGCCGCTGGAGGCCTCTGGGGAGCAGCTGTCCCCAATCATCCTGTCCATGGCCCTTTCATTCACAGATTACATCTTGTACCAACAGATTGCGTGTGAGAAAAATCAAAGCTGTCAGGGGCTCCTCCCAGGACACGCATTTTGCACAAGGTGCCCCACCATGGGGCTCAGTGCTTGACCTCCGTGCTCAGCAGGTAATGAATTGGGGCCGGCTTCGGGCAGCCAGCACCACACCATGGCCCTGAGAGCAGCAGTGTCACTGCCTGCGGCTGCTGCCCGGCCCTGGGACTTCCTCATGGTGCTGCAGCCTCTGGGTTGAGAGCAGGAAAACACCCCAATGAGATAAAAGACGCTTCATCATGGCCTTCCTGCTGTGCTCAGGGGGGAAAATCCTAGGATGAAATTTCAGAAGCCACAGACAACAATGACAGCTCAATGACTAAATTCTAAGATTTGCTAACCCATCATGCACGAAGAACACATTGTGATGGACCCACTGAATTTCTGGCACTCTCTGCCCCAGGAGGGGATCTCAGTTTTAGTTTCCATTGATCAGAGTACTGCCTACGGTTTGAAATGAACCACTGCCTGTCTCCTGCCATCCCCTCTTTCTTCGCCTTCCAACGCAATCCTCAGCACCACAGCATCCTGCACACCAACCTGGTGCAGACCTGCAGGTTAAAGGCTCATGGCAGGCAGCACGAGAGCACCACGTTAAACTGCTATTAATGCTTTTAATAGTTAAACATCCACCTTTGTATAAAACACTCTTTTTCATCGCAGAAACACCGTTGTTGAGGATCTCAACGGTACTGCTAGATAAACTTGTCCAACCCAGGTAATATTTTATGAGTGATTTAAGCACCTTTTCCAGTTGTTAAACAAAGACTTCTCTTACAGCTTGGCAAGTGCAATGCTACTTAGTGCCTAGGTGATGTAAAATAACACGTTGTTATTTTACGAGCAGAATGAGATGACGCTATCGTGCTTTTCTTCCCACTCTGGCAGCTTGCTGTTGCCGACTTGCTGGCAGGCACTTTGCCCTGATGTTATCAGCAGCATTCAGCATGTCGGGGCGGCTCTGATTGCCTGGCGTGCTGCATCCCTTTCCCACAGTGCAAGAAATAATCCTCATTTTGCATGCCACGAGCTAGGAGATGTTGTCAGGCCTACACCGACAGCCCAACCAGATATTTTGACAGGGAAATGTACGTTTTCCCTACACTATTTTGTCTAATACTTCTCATGTTTTGTCTGTGGTTTGCAGGTCAGTTAACCAGGAGTGTGGGCAATGTGGCAGGATGTGAGCAGGGAGGTGAAGGAGAACCAGGGGGTGAAATATTGGCTTCCACAACCAAGAGGTAAAACCCACCCAGATTTCATTGGAGCTCAGCTGTGGCATTGGCTGTTCCAGGCCAGGCAGAGGGTGACATCCCCTGCCTGCTCTCCATCCCTGGTGGGGCAGGGCTGGGGCAGGGCACTTCCACCTGCAGGCCTGCAGCTCATGGAGGTGTTACCGGCGTGAGCCAGGAACTTGTTAATCTTCTGCAGGTTTTAATAATCGCTGGGCGTTAGTGAATACACTACGTTATAAAAGTCTTATTAAACCTAAATTAAATGCAGATTGGGAACTGAAATGTGCCATAGAAATTTATGGGGGGATCTCAGCAGAGAATAAGGTTTTCAGACTTTGCTGTGAGAGCTACAGAATATCAGTTTCTGAATCAGTATAAATTACTGCGTGCCAGCCGCCAGTTACTAGCAAACATGTCTGTAGAAGTATGTCTTATATCCCCATGGATTGCCAAAACTTTATTCGACAACAGGAATTTCCAGGTCTGTAAAGAGCAAATGAATGATTTCCATGTCTGCACAGAATGATGCCAGCTGAAGCAGCCAGGTGCTGTTTCCACCTTCTCCATGCTTGCCAAGCTCAGGATTTGCAGAAATAGATGAAGCAACTCTGGATTCCTGATCTAAGTGAAAAGCTGTGCACTTCTCAAAGACTGTGAACATGAAGGCTGATGATGCTCAGATTGGATCATCAGCATTTGTCTCCAGCATGTCAGGACAGTTCATGTCCTATGTGGGTCGTGGTCCTGCCCTGCACAGCTGCCAGAGGCATCCTGGGGGGTCTAGTGAGAAGAGCTGCTCTGTGTGGACTGTGCTTTCTGCAGAACCAATTAGTGCTGATGACTTCCTATCACTTACAAGACTGATACGTCTATGATTTCTCTCTGCAGCCCTGCACTTGATTAAAGGACACTCCACATCCAGAGCAATGTTGTTATACAGAATGCCTGTGTTATCAAATAATAAACTAACTGTCACAATATTGGCTCAAGGCTTAGGAGTTTTCTTGCATAGGAAGATTAAGACCATTACAGTTCAAATAAGTACCATTTTTTGACTAATTGTTTGCAGATACGGCATAGAAGCAGTGACTTGCCTTGGGAAAGTAGTGTGATTTTTGATGCAGGTATCTGGCTGAAACATAGCTAAAAAATAAATGCTAAGAGCTCAAACTTACTTGAATTTGTACTTTTGCATTCATGTGAATGGAAACTGCATTTACAGAGCAGAAGAGCTGTCCCAGCTTGCTGGTCTCCCCTTTCAATCTGAAAATAGAAGAGCAATTACTAAGTTTGATTTGGACATCTGGACTTAGATTTTCCTAAAACCACAAGAGCAGCTGTGCAGACTCAGGCCAATGGGCAGCACCAGATCTTCCCCCTCCTGCACCATGTTCACACACATTCACTCTGCAGAACCCCTAGAGGCACCCAATGCTTTTTCTAACCATTGATATACGGCCTTTGCTATACAGGAAAGTCACCAAGCCTACCATATCTACACCATTTACCCCGTAGGCTCCTGCACTGCCTATCTGTCAGGAGCAGCTTCTTTGCACTGCTTATCAAACAAAGGAAAATGAACATGGTGCCCATGTCCCACCTGGAACCAGTGAGAATGGGGGTTAGGCAGAAGATCTCTGAGCACAGAGGCGGTTGCTGCTTCCCACCCTACCAGACACCTCGGGCCAGAGCTCTTTGGCATGGTGCAACGTGCTGCTGCCCTGTTCCCAGCACACAGAGCAGAAAGCACAAAGGCAGCCTGCGCACAGTTCATGCCTCCCGCTGAGCCAGGGGCCCGATATATGACCTTCTGTCTCTTGGTCTTCTCCTGTCAAAACCAAAGCTGGGTGTGAGACTAGGAATGCGCTGGGAACCAGATGCTCTACTGGAGTCAAACCTTTCTGGGCAAATACACTGCAAAGAGCACAAATCATATAATTTCAAACTTTGGGAATCTGTATATATTTAAATATACACAAAATTTGGCTCTTTCTCGACAATAGATTCATACTCCAGAAGAAAAAATTCCAACAGACTGAAATTAATAATGCATTAGAACAAACACGAGTGCATTGTTTCCCATTTAAGGAACTCACTGGATATAAATAAACCCTTACTCATATTCTGTGATTTAAATAACAGAGTCACTCTTACCCAGAGTAACAATTGCACCTTTCAGAAACATAACAGATAAAAATTACTTTTCAAAAGAGGAATGAGTCTTAAACTCATTGGTTTCCTGCAAGCAGAGAGCTGGAATGTGACAGTTCGGAGCTCTGCCCTGAACGTCCCCAGGACTTTAGAGGAGTGCTGAATTACATGAGAGAAATACACGCTAATGACATTTTGACTTTTGACGCTCTGCCTACAGGTCCTGTTTCCCCAGTGCAGACACATCCCCTTGCCTACACTTACGCTGGCATTGCATCTCATTCATGCTCAGTTCTCCTCCTGCCAAGCAGCATGCATGGTAAGGAAACATGGATGCAACTATTTGCCCAAGAAAACTTTGTCTGAAATCAGAAAAGGTGATCAGAGCTCAGTGAAATGGTGTGCTCATTTTGGTACAGAATCCATAACAGAGAGGTCAAAAGTAGGAGTGCTTTGTGCCTGTTGGGTTGCAGCTGAAAGCAGAGCAGCTTGTGGCATCCAAGTCCATTGGACAGCAGCTGAAGTAATGAACGTTTACACATCTCCGGCAACACATCAGCAGAACACCAGAGAGAACTCGGGTAATGCAAGGAAAGAGTTCCATTTAATAACCAGCTGTACAGTTCCAAAAGTGTACGCAGTGCTTCGTATTCAAATGCAATAAGATCTTTTTTTTGACAGTTTCACGGTGGGAAAGTGTGGTTGTAAGGTAGCTTACCAGCCTCTCCTTTTTATTCTATTTACAAAGCCAAAGCTATTTTACTGCAAAACTCACTGCAGCACACACAGCGTTTGGGGTGAAGAAAAAAGCACAGATCATAAAATAGTTGTCCTTGCTTATACAATCAGTTTGTGAAAACAGCCGTCTCATTTTAAACAAACAGAATTTTATTAGCGCGCAGTCCAGCAAATTGCGGTTATTTCTCACATAACTTTGTTCCATGTCAAGCACTGATTTCCTTTTTATGTAAATGAAAGCCTATAAAACGATGCAATTACCCTCCCCACACACATTAGTTTAAATGCCGAGGCGCTACACAAGTCATTTATCTTCGGTGCTTTCTGTTAGGCTGCAAGTCAGCTCTGAGGTTTAAATTTTGTTTAAAAGTTCTTGGCTAATTGATCGCTTTAGAGATGCTTTAAACACAGGTAAAACACCGACAAAGACTTTTAAAGTAAGCTTTCTTAATGGATGAATTGCAACTATCCATCATCCTGCTTGCTACTTCCCTACCGCCATCCCATTAAACCTAATAAGTTCTATTAAAGCTGTTAACATGTGGCATCTGTTAATGGAAAGTGTATAATGCATAAAGCATGAAGGGGACCCGAGGGCTCCTAGAAGTAAAGTTTGGAGCAGAAAGACAAATCCCAACCATTCACGAAGCGAGTGGAGCCGCAGGTCAGTGTTCCAGGCCTTTCCTGGAGCCCATTCCCATTTAAAGCCCTGCACAGGGCAGCTGGGCTGGGCTCAGCAGCACGGGGGCACATGTTGTATTTCAGCCACTGCAGTGAATGAAACGTAGAAGTTGGAGGTAAAAAAAATACATTTATTTTTAGCTTGAGAAAACAGCGTGACACGTGACAAGCCTGGATCTCTTTTAGAGAGCCTGTGCTCTATATGACTGAGATTAAATCTGATCGTTCCTGAAGGAACGCAGAAATCCCTAAACCTGGATGGCAAAGGCTGTAATGTCTGCTGTTAGCTGATTACTGACATCTTGAAAGCATTGCTGCAGCAGGCCTTCCTGCAAACGGCTGTCATGTGGATGCTCTCGGATGGAGAGCATGCATCGCAGCGAGCGGGTGCCAGGAAGCCTCAAGGACCTGTGTGCCATCAAAAGCTTTGAACTGCTCGGAGCTTTGAGGCTGCTCTGCTTGTTACTAGGGGGACTATCACAACGTATTACAATGACCAAAGCCAGCCCATGTAGTAACAGCTGTGAGCGTAATCCAAAAATTAGCTCATTAATTCACAGGAAAGTATTTTCTACTCGGCTTTCATTACAAAAAATGTGTCTGCTTGTTAGTGAAACCTAGAGCTTTTACTGGAACCTTTAAAACATTAGCAATGCACATGTGCCTTTCTGTGCCTTAGTGGGAGATTTATTAAGTTTATGCTTTAATCTCTGTTTACAAGCAGAAATATGATGAACGTAAATAATCTCAAATAAGATTTCAAGCTACAAATCCATTTTGTTCTTTTTCAACGTCGTTATGTTATTTCAAACCTGCAATTAATTCTTTTCTTTGTTGCCCTGTTTGTTTTTAAAATCTATTTCACTCCACTTGACCTTTGCGTTTCTTGGAAAAGACAGTCAGAGTTGGAAAAATCTCTAGATGTTATCTGACAGTGCTTATTTCCCATACAGTGTGTACAAGCAGTGGTCTGTAGCTTTGGAGTCCCAAAGAGAAGGTGTGGGATAGAAGGCAGAGCTGGCTTCATCCCCACCCGCTCTGCTCTGCAGAGTTTGGGTCTCAGCTGCCAACAGGAGCTGACTTTTAAATAAATACTTCTTATTTATTTCCAATTACTGAGTGTTCTTGAAATTGGGAAGACTTATTTGCATAAACATAGAAAAGATAAAATTTGCAATGACAGCTATTAAACAACAACAACAAAAAACCCTCAAAAGTTAGGAATCTCTTGTTTAATTATACACAACAAGTATTTTCTCTACTTTATTACTGTTAATACAAGTTAAAAGTAAACAGTGTCTGGCTAGCAAAGGCTGGGAAGAAATGCTTTCAGATGATGCATTACCATCTCCTGCAGAAAACTTACTACAGTGTTGCTGAAATGCAATGTTTCATATCACAGGAACAGAGCCAGTGAGCAGCAGGCACAAAACCAGCAGATGCAAAAGCCCCAACCGACCGCACACACTGCATCCAGCCTGCTCTGGGCACCCAGCAGCCCCACACACAGCTCGGAAGGACAGCTTCTGGGCTGCAACCATGCACAGCTGCTGCTGCAGCAGCTTCAGGTATCTCTCAGAACAGAAAGTCTTCAATCGTACAACTAGCTGCAGGGGCTCTTCATTGATCAATAAGCTTGGACATGTCTCTGCCACAGCCTACACAGGCTGCTCATTAGGCAGGGCAAGCCTGAATTAATGCCTCAGCCTGATGAGAACCCAGATGGTACCTGCAGGAAGAGCAGATCTGCCCTGAGACACCAAACCCAACTACATGGACGCATGGTGAGCACTGGCAGAGAGCGATCTGGTGAGGCCAAGACAGTGAGGCAGTGGAATGCCCCCCAGGAGATCCTGTTTTCTGCACCAGGTCAAGCCCTTATAACAGTTAAACTGAACTGAGCAAAAAATCCCAGCTGCCAGAGCATTTCAGAGAGCTTTACATTCTTCTTTATAAAAGGGATGGGTATTACAAGCAGATGAGCTGGTTACAGCAGTAGGATAACTGTGGACACTCACCCTCCTCCTCTCCACGTTCGCCACAAGAGGCACCAGACAGGTGCAGAGGATCCCACCTAGCACTGCTGATTTTTGCTTTTTATTGGCCCACAGAAAAGTGACTGTTACAAAGCACTGAGGTGTAACTGCATTCTGCTCCTGCTGTGGACCCATGTGAGTGTGTACACAGAGCTTCGGAAGGGCTTGGAAGCATTCCCCTCTTCTTGGCTGCTCTTAACCCATCCACCCACCCTACTGCCCTAAGAAGTGCTTTTCAGAGCAGTGCATTTTGACTCTTTGTACACAAACTTGGCAGCAAAGGACTTCTGCTGCAGCACAGTGGTGAGCAGCACAGCAGCAGCAGCTCAGCACAGCTGAGATTTGCTGAGATGTTCTTGCAGAGGTAGTGGCCATCTATATTGGATCCAGAACAGGGCAACAGCAGTTCTTGAGAACCACAGTATGTAGTCCAGATACACAAACTCAGCATGCTGGATTTTTCTGTGCTAGAGAGAGCAAAAAGTTCAGCTCTGGCAAAAACAACAACAACAAATAATTCAAGGAAAAAAAAATTCAAGAAAGCAAGCTGGCAATATTTACATTTAACAGCCTGTAGCATTTTGGTTTTCAAAAGCCTGAGTCCGAGGTAATTAAAACTTTGGTGGCCTCTCAGTTTTTAAATTGCAAATAAAGGATAACAAAACGGAGAGAGTGAGGTCTTTCTGCAGCACATGTGGCATGAGAAGCCCGTGCTGTCACAGCTTGACAGGTGTGTGCTTGTGTGCTGCTAGGGCTGCTGCTGCGCTGAGTTACTCATGAAACCTGAGAGTGTTTGTAAACAGTCTGTACTTTCTCAAAAGTGCCCTGGAGATTTGTTACAGGAAGTCAAATTGCTCAAATCTACCTAATTTGGCACGATACGTTGAAAGCATGCTTGAGTGATCATAATTGCACTGGGACTGACTTCATTTAGCAATCTCTAAGCATACCTTTCCAATAACAACTGCAGGCGATATAAATTCAATCTCTTGTTTGTCTCTGAAAGTGATTAGCCTAAAAAATTTGGAATTTAAACACTCATAATTGCAAAGTGTTATTTATATTCAAGTTTGATTTATTAAATAAAAAACTCTTTTTTTTTTTCTTTTCTTTTTTTTTTTTTCCCCAAGGAATGACTTGAGTGTTTTGGAAAGGGAAAGGGACAGCAAACTGAAAGGAAAGGAAAAGCATAATTCTCATTGGTGGCCATGCTGCTCTAACAAGGATGCTTTTCCCCTATATATATAACATTACAACAAGAGTAAGAGTTTGTTTCAAATGTGGCCTTTTTGCTATGAAAAACCTACGGCTCACTGGAATGAATACAGCTTTTTGTTATATCTAAGTAGAAATGCTTGCAAAGACACACCAATTCAACGGCGCTGTAAAACTGAGGACAGAAAATGCCATTTTTATGGTGAGTATGGCAATCTGTAATTGAATACAACAATGCTGGATGAAAGATATTTCTTTGGTGTGTCCATTCAACTTTTAAAAACCAATGAATCAAATACATGTTTGCATCCTCCTTATACTGACATTCTCCAGAAACTGTTGGGGTAAAACCCAAGCAACGACAGCCAAGAACCCTCCTTCATAAATATAAGCAAATACCCATGAGGCAGGATTCTAACTTAAACAGGCCACTTAAAATTAGTGTATGTCTTCCATATAAACCCCAAATATCTGAATTCCAATTAAAGAAAAATGCAGTGAATGCTTTCTAAATCATGCTGACAAATTAGGTGAAAGAAATTAAATGGAGAGGGATTTCAAAGAGCAAATATGTCGGAAAGAGCAATTCCAAAAATGCAGGGAAACACACAAAGTCCATTAGAAAATAATGTCTGCTGAGCATGTCCTGCTTAGCCCTAATCACAAGCAGACCCATGTAGAGTTTCCTTGCTGTAGTTAAAAAGAAGAAATGAGAGACCAGGCGAGGCAGTAAAATCCTCCCCAAGGGTTAACCCTGTGCCCCAGCCTTACACCATCAGAAAGGACTGCATTCTCCTCACAAGTCTCTGCACCACACTAACTTTTTCATATTCTTGTTCTATGAGCATCTTCCTCCTTTGCCACCACCCCAACCTGAATTCAGGTTCATTCAAAATCTGTGCCCACGGTCAGGCGCAGTATCGTGCTTGACATCAGAAGCCCTATATCAGCAGCCCTAAAAGACACAGCACTCATCTAAGCCAGGATCACCAGCACACCCTCAGTCGAGCTGCCATGTTCCACCAGGCAGGCACACATCTCACCTGGCAGCACTGCTCTGCCCGCTGCTGCCCTGGCAGGTGCTGGTACCCGCAGTGCACACTTGTGCTCTGCTAGCATGGAGAGAAAGGCGGTGGCACGTGCTGAAAAGCAGGTTACATCTTCCAGCTGTGCATGGCAGCAGGTGCATGGGAGGAGTGGGTCACTCCCTAGTGCTGGAAGGGAGGGGGAATTCCTCAGACCCTCCCAGCTTTACCTAAAGTTTACTTTGTTTCTAAAGTAGCATCAACCAAAGCATCGCTAAAATAAAGCCAGTCCTCAGGATGAGTCTGATTTATAGAAGGTCCTTCTCAAACTAGGTGGGACCTTCGCTTACCTCAGCAAATAATTTAGTGCTGTAATTTAGCCCATTTCCCCTTCAGCAATACTACCTCTTAGCCATTTGTTTTTAAACACATTATTTATTTGATGGGAGGGAAGAGAACAGAAAGAACGACACAAACAAAACATCCATCATTGTTGTTTGTGCTCCTTGAAGGACATTGTTGAATTATCACTATAAACATCCCACATTTGGTTAATGTTGTTGATATAAACAAGAATTTTTCCTCATTAAGGTAATTTGGTGCAGTCTGAAAAGTTGATTTATCAAGAGAATTAATTAAAGGCAGATATGATTTGTAGCTCTTTGTACTTGTAGATGTTTCAGCATAAACATTCCCATTAAAATTAAATTACATCTAATCTGATCCTACTAACAATAGTTCTAAGTGCACTCCACGTATGCAAACATGATTGTGTATTCCCATTTGGAGCAGTGCAGCAGAGAGACCCAAGCTCACAGTGGCCAGGATGCACAGGTGTCAGAAGAGCTTTGTGGATACGTGGTGTGCTGGATGGCAGCCCCAGTGGGCAAAGTGCTGATGGGTTAATGGTTGGACTAGATGATCTTAGAGGTCTTTTCCAACCTTAAATGATTCCATGATTCTCACTTGAAGATCTGCAGATGTGGGGAAGGAAATGAAAATCCTGCTTTCTCCTTCAACATGAGGTATGAATTTAATAGGACTTCCTTGAGCTTGGGGAGGTTGTAACTAGGGAGTTAAAATCTCCCTCTCCTCCTCTCTGATTCAGATTTCATGTAGCCCACAAAGGCAGGACACAAACTCACATCAGGTGCCAGTCAAACCAGATCCCCTTGAACCAAGCAAGATTCATCTGTAGCACATTGGTTCGAGAATCAATTAACAACATTTCCTGTTTTCAGAAGGCTATGGAAATTCCCTTCTGGGGCAGCACCTGGAGACCCAACAAGGTTGGCACTAGAAATGGGTGCTGATGTACCCACACTCAGCTCTTGCAGACTTCTCAATCTTTCTTTTATGCAATCCCACTAGGATAAACTTAATGAGGACACCAGAGCTACTAAAACCTCCTCCCCTTAGAGCTGACCCTCACAGCACAACCACAAAGCAAAGCCAAGTCACAGATTAGTTCCAGGTTTCCCAGGCTACCGTGACACGGGCAGCTTTGGATGGCACATGGCACAGGCAGCAGCAGTGCTTGTACCACCAGGTGTGCTGGGTAGCACCCTTTTACCATTGTCTCTATTATTTTATTTGCCATGCTCACTCATGAAAGCTAACAGGTAAACACAGTGCCTACCCCTGCTCCAAATGCACCCATATTTGTTCCCCCAGTTGTTGCAAAATGAGTCGGCACAGACCTTGCTTGAATTTAGCACACACTGGTTCCTGGGCTCAAATCCCAGCATAATCAAAAAGGAGCACATCACAGGAATTTTCTTACCTGCCAGCATTACAGAATATTGTTTGACAAAGAAAGAAAAGACTTTTAACCTTGACAGAAAAAGAAATTAGGCATGAAAAGGCATAGGGAAGAGAAGCAACCCAGCTTAGGTCAAGGAGTAAGCATACCTCATGTCATACCTCATGACTCTCAGAGATTAAAGCACTTGCTGTGGACAACACAGAAGAAATTACCTGAATTTGTCCACTGTTAAAGGAAACAGATACTTTATGATTTAGGAGAAGACACCTTTCTGCTCCCAATCTTGGTGATCAATCGTCCAAGATGCCGAGCACCTTCAAGTCACTGTTAATTGAGTCTGTTAATTACAGCATTCAAGAACTCACAACCCAAGTGCATCACAGAGCCAGATGTAGCACACATTTACAAAGAGGGCCTTCAGGAAGTCTAGATTAGTCTCAGGATGACTTGAAAGGAAAGATAAGGAAGCTTAAGGGGACTCTTCCTCTCCTGAAGCAGACAAATGAATTAGCAGTGAAGGCTCCAGCTCTGGTCAATTGAAGGGATAATGTGATGATGAAGTAGGTCTTAAATCATTTTGATATATTGAAGTGTCACTGTAAAGAAGATCTAGAGTTGTAGAGAGAAAACAAAGAATCAGTCAAAATAATCAGGCAAATTTGAGGATCTAATTGCTTGGTTGGACATACAGCTTTTCAGTACAAAATTTTAACAGCTTGTGAAGGGTCTTTTTTATATTATTCATTTAAGTGACATAGCTTTTTTAGTAATCATGTTATTTATCTAATTTTATTATTCCATTTATCTTATGGGAGAGTGTCATAAAAATCATTTTATTTTCCATAGTTGGAATGGGGCAGGCAGATGGGGTACCTGAGCTGATTACCCAGGGAAGTACAGACTGTCGTGGGGACCCTGATGACATTGAAAAGAAATGGCTATCCACAGTCACAGGGCAGCGCTTTATACAGGCACTTCAGCACTAGAACACGCTTCAGTTAGGGCAGGAACTGTGGAGGCACCCAGAGTCCCAGCTGAGCTATGGTGGGCCAGTCTCCACCTCTTCTGACTGAATTATTGAAGTCAGCTTTCATATCCTCTGACATAAACCACAGAGATGCACAACGCAGGAAAACATGGAAGAAGAAAAATTCCTCTTAGAATGTGCTTTTTCAGAAGTGAGTACTCCTCAGGTTACATACACATGGCTGAGGCATTACCGTACAGAAAAGCATTTCACTTGGAACTCATCAGCTAGGAACTCATTAACTTATTCTGCCATCGTGCAAACATTTATTTCAGGGAAGGATATTTGCATATACATCAAGTCTGAGAGGGGAGAGGGAGAATAGAGGACTTATCTCATAGAACTTGAGAAGATACAGCAGTCATGTTGTTCATACACTTCTCATAATAGTTGGCTGTCGACAGCTGTGTTAAGTGGGCTGCACCCATTATGCGGATGGAATCTGTCATCAAAATGAATTAGAGGCTTATTTGGACATAGCTGTATTTTATACTCTATTGGCAATTCACTGTCTGCTTGGCACCCTAATGAAATGTAGGATGGGAAAAGAAGGCACAAGTGCATAAGAACACAAAGAAAGTAGATTATTTTTCCTTTCCACAATGGCATTCTGTCGGTTTTCACAATCATTTAAGGAGACTTCTTTCTTTCTTTCTTTCATTTTAACAACTTCCACCACTAAAGAGCAGTTGTCATTTTACATCTTAACTAAGGATTATTTGGAGAGCACAATTTACTGTGAGATAATTCCACATCCTCAAACGTAGCTAACTAATGAGTAATAAATGATGTAACTGCAAGTGCAAACAAATGTGTTGTCTCCACATTAAGCTTTAATTTAAAACAAGCGCATGATTCATAAGTCACCTAGATCACCAATACATGGCAATAATAAGGTGCAAATGTGAACTGACCAGGTTCATAAGAAGAGTAGCTGACAAATAAATCAGGTGTCCCTCTGCTCCCAACCTCTCTGTTGCTGTAGCTGTGAGCTGGCTTACAGCAAGGTTTGGGGAATGCCCATATGCCTCCCAAACCCTTGGTGAAACATTAAGGGACTTTCTACAGTGCTTGCAAGCACAAGGAAACACTGCTGTTTTTCCAGGCCACCAGTAGAGGAGATACACAACAGTGCCTGCATGTGCAGCTCACCCAGGGACCACCAAGAAGTCCTTGTGTGCAGGTGTATCCAGCTTTCGAAAAACAGTAGTGCATGTCTTTTTAGAAAGAAAGAGGGAAAGTGTCTGTGAGATGAATATGTATCTTTGTTTGCTTTGGTCCCAAAATGCGGAGACTCATAGACTCCACCCGTGTGAAAGTCCACAGCACCCAGCAATGGCAATGAGCAGCCTGCATGCTGCCTGCAGGCTCGGAAGGCAAGTATTCACCTTCACAGCCCATTGGCAATTTGCTGCAGGATGGCAATTCCCCAAAAGCAATGCTTTTCCTTCCTGTGAAGGTGCAAAGCCATTTATCATTTCCACAAGACTACAAATGTGCCACATACTTCTGCCACCACAACAAGCTTTGTTCTGAAAACATAGATTCCCTCTATGGGAAGTGAAGCAGTTCAACTCTATCATTCTGACTGCCTGTGGCAAGATTTAGAGACAGGGCTGCAACAGAGCTTGAATGGAGTGTCTCATGAGCTATCACAATAACAGAACAACACTGCTCTCCCATTTTTTTCTTACTAAATCAGTCCATCTCTTAGTGCAGTGTAGTTGTTAGTCAGTAAAGCATTCCCGGGCTCACTGACAACACCACATGGAAACAATACACAAGAGGACAGATTTTTTTCCTCAATCAGTCGCAGTCCTAAAGCCTTTGCCCAAATACTACCCCTAATTTTGTGTGCACAGTGAAATGATGAGAGCTCTGAGCTCTGCTAGAGGAACCTCATCTTTCACAGAGCTCAGGACAAGTCAGCAGTGCACTCTGAATGCTGGAGTGTGGCAGAGATCCACTGAAGCACTGCAGCAGTGATTTACAACCATCCACTGAAACATTGCAGCAGTACTTTACAATCTTTGGACATATCTGCAGTTCCTGAATGCAGCTGCATTTATGCAATGCATTTAGCACTTTCGGCCGCAAAGTATATGCAGCCTAGGCCCAACAAATTACTCTAATTGAGAAAAACAACACAACTTGAAAAACAGTAATTCAACAAAAATCTGAGGAAATTGATAAATGTAATAATTATCTTTTTGTCATGTTAACTAACCCAGAAGACAATCAGTAGCAATATCTATATGCAAGGCTTTAAAAACTCAGCACCTCTGGGCTCTTTCCTATGCAGTCTATCCATCCTTCAGAAGCAAAAGCTGCAAGAGGTCGGGCGGACAACTCCAAGTGAGTCAATAAATTAGAAAATCATCCTATAGTGCATTTGTGAATCAACATCTCTTCCTTCCAATTTAGCCCTACTAATCCTACAGAAAAACAAACCATTCTGCCTTTTATTCTTGTAGCGTCCTTTTTTATTTGGTCATTTTTATTTGGGCTAAACGCGTCCAACTGCAAATACGAGCATGAGCTACACAATTATGATTCAAGATCACTTTTCCCAAATTCACGAGCCTGCAGAGGGAAAAAAAAAGGGCAAGTGTTGGATTTATAGGTCACCTCAATGAAGATGAGCTTATTGAAATCACGGTGAAAAGCTCCTGTTGTGCAGTAGGTGATTTTCAAGTGTTAATACGGCAGCCATCTTTGCTAAGCAGCACCTCAGCTCCCAAGGCTGCAGTAAATACTTCAGCATTCTGCCAAATTTTGGTGTAAACAATGAAGCATTTTCTGTTATCAGAGCGCAAAAAGCACTTTAGCTAGTGTAACTTGCCTGTTAACTTTAATTCAAGGCACTCCCAAAATCATTATGCGCTGGAAGGGGGGGCTCATTTCAGCAGGCAGCAGCGAGCCCTGGCTGGGAGAGCGGGAGGCCTGACATTAATAAGGTGCTCTATGCCCGGAAGACCATAAAGGGAAAACATTAACTAGGTGTTATAACAAGGGGATATGAAGTGACACAAAGTGTGTAAATGTCACAAGCTCTCTATAAGGCCTCTGTGTTAAAAGTCTTCCTCATTTTAGCCTCTCTGGGAGAATATTTTCCTTCTGCTGTTGCTACTTGTAAGGAATTTTGGTAACGAGTGAAAATGATAATTTCAACAATGTGTATGGCAGGTTTGTGGAGATGGCAGCACTGATCACAGCACTAGGAAGAAATGGGGAGTACACAGCTTGGTAACAAAAAGCAAACATACAT
Organism: Meleagris gallopavo; assembly: GCF_905368555.1. Lineage (NCBI taxonomy): Eukaryota > Metazoa > Chordata > Aves > Galliformes > Phasianidae > Meleagris > Meleagris gallopavo. The sequence continues at coordinate 6,080,972 of NC_139417.1, read as the reverse complement.
TACTATTAAAAGCTGTTTACAGAGTGCCACAAATGCTACAGATACAACCCAAACCATTTCCTGCCACAAGCATTCCCAGCCTCGCTTATGCATGTGCTGAACACTATGCATGTGGCCAGTATATAGGATGGTTCCCATGGTCTGATGCCTGCAGCACCGGGGGCTGCCAGCCCCATCCAACACACCTTGAAGCCATCAGCCAAATGGAGCTGCTCAGCACACTGCATTGGGCAGGTACCAATGGATCAAGCCCTAACGTGGAGAGGTACCAGATTATATTGGGTCACAAAAGCAACATTTCTGGAAAGAAAAGATGGCCTTGAATCACTGGAGAGAGATTTTTCTAAAATGATTTGATGAGATTGTAGGCAGGCAAAAGCTGCAGTCAAACCACACTTTAAAAAAAGCCCTAAAAAGTTGCCTCTGAGCATTTTCTGCGTATGGGCAAACAACAACCAACCAACCATGACTTTCCTTGGACCAAATTTTTTGTAGCAGCTCTTACTGCTATTTTGGTTACTAATTCTACAACACACCCAGAAAACACAGTTCAAATCAGCGGGAGACCCCACAGTCTGCTGCTTCTCCATCTGCAGAAGGCTGTCCCCAAACAGGTCTGTGCAGCAGAGGCCACTGCCCCGGTGGCGGCAGGGGGCCAGCTGCCAGCTCACACACACTTTGGTCCCCTGTGAGCTCTGCTGGAATATTCCTCTGTTTTACATGCAGCCTTATCTCCACTGCAGACAGCAATATGAATTGCTTCACATAATGTTTTTTTGTTAATGAAAGGAGAGCTAAAGTGCTGTGCAGAGTGCCTCCCCCCAGCTCTGACATTGTCATTGCTGCCTGTGATGAATTAGTGCTGTGCTTGAACCTAAAGACCAGCAAATTAACAGTTAATTAGGAGTTGATAAATAGCAGAGTCACACAGACCCTCTGATTTAGCTTGTTTTTAGCTGCTGCCCTTCTCCCATATCTTGAAACAGCAAGTGTTTATGTGCTTGTAACAAGTGCCTGAGAGGCCTGCTATGTCTGCAGTTCGTCAGGGCCCAGGCTGCTCTCCCGCACCCCCTCCCTCTCCAGTTCACTTACACAACTCTGCCTGACAGAGCAGCCTTATCAATATTTATACCCACGATAAAGAGATGCGACACTGCTTTAAGGGAGAAATTACAATGTGTGGTCGAAGGGAGAGGCATATTTCCTACGTAGTCCCTCAGTAAAACTTTGCCACAAAGGCACTCTTGGTGCTGGAGTTCCTTTTTACAGTGACTGGTATCTCATCTTAATCTATCCTACAAATTCTTGGCTCTGAAGTAAGATTTTACTAACCCAACAGGACTGGAATTCATCCATCCTTTCTACAAGGGTTCTTTGGCCAGTTCTTGTGGAAGTCACTGGAAGAGTCTGGCTTTAGTGGGAGCAGCCCCTCTCCATGAACTTCACTTGGAACACAAGCACTTTAATTAGGTCCTTGTGTTTACCCCAAACAGGGTCACTGGAACTGCTCAAACATGTGCTATGGTTTTTCATGTTCACAAATGCTTTGGCATGTAGGATTTTCTGAGCTGAGCTGTACCAGCCAATCAAAACATCACTGTTTTGCTGAGGAATAAACTTTGTTTCTAGTTATCTTTGTTTCTCTGTATGCTTCAGTTAGAGCATGATAGCCCTTTATACTCTCTCTCGATAATACTGGTGGATAGAAGGGACTAGGTAATGTTATCAGTAATAATAAAATAACTTTTTTTAAATCTACATAGGACTGGAGATGCTGGACATTTCATGAAAACATTTCATGCCTGTGAAATCCATTAAGATGCCTACCAGATTCATGGTTTGGGTGTATGTGTTAGTATGTGCATGCACCCAGTGACTGCAAAGTTACGCAGACAAAACAACTTTAAGAGCTAATGCTGGACTTAATATTTGAACTATCTTGAAATATGTCTGCTATGAATGGACACGTTGCAGGAGAGCACCAATGCATATTTTCAAAATTTGGAAGGATAATAGTTTTTGTGGATTTTTTTTCCCCTTTTTCTATCTAAATTGGAAGTTAAAGTGTACATAATTATGTCTGGGAGAAATAAATATCATTTTCTATGTTTGACTGAAAACATTATCCGTGTCCTTCAAAAAAATGTTCACAGTGAAAAATCTTCCCAGTCAAATGCGGCACTGCTTATAGTTACCACAAGACAGAAGTAAGTGCTTCTGGGGCAAAGCTTCTGGGGCTTCTGGTGCACCTGCAGGGAAGGAAAGCGGGGTGTACAGCCAAGCAAAAACACATCACCTCTTCTATTTCACTATACCCGGTTTTCTCTACCTGGTGCTTTCCTAGCTCTGCAGGGTTTGGAGTCCTCAGCAGTTTATGTACCCCACATTGCCAGTTCAGGAATGACTAGATTTGGCCAAAAGAGAGAACAGACACAAAGCTTTACTCTTAATTTGAAGAGGTTGTACATTCATGAAGCAGGATCTAAAAGAGTCTCTGTTAATAAATATGTGAATCAATAAAATCCCTTAAGTGCCTTAAAGGTGATTAAGCATACACTCAGATTAAATTAAATTCACTGTGGCTTTTACACATTTCTTTAAGTGACTTAAATAGGTTTGTTTTCTCTTGGAAAAAAAACAAAACCTGTCACATTCATATGAGAGAACTGCGTCTCTCAATAAAGACACATTCAATCAAATCCAGAAACCAACATTTAAGAAACGTTACAGCTGGGCTTAAACCAACAAGCAGAAAAGGTTGCAGTGATACCACCTTTCTCCCTAGTCCTGCTTTACGTAGAGAAGGGCACCACTGTTAAGTAGAACCGATTTACCAGCTTTCCTCTGGGAGTCCCTGTGGCGTTGCACCACTAACTCTTGGTTCTTACTACCATGTAATTGTTTACTGTGTTAAACTTCCATACTTGAAGATGTGAAAAAGAGTGAACAACTATTTTAGAAGTTATCAGACAGCCATCAGTCCCTGAAGGAAACTGTCATCTGCAATTATGAATATTCATCCTAATTAATAGTAGCCAGTGGTAAATGCAATACTAGCTAACTTGTTCTCATCGCTCATCCAAACTCAGCGCAACGTGTCAGTTGGATTGGGTCATACTGAACAAACATATTTACTTTATAGCATAATACTCAGAACAGTAAGAATTAAGAACTGGAAATAAACTTCAGATTACTGAAGGAGTCAGTAGGAAACTCTTCTAGAAGCTGGGAATGGACTCCATACCAGGTCCTGTATAATCTGAACAAGGAATTCCCACACAGTTTTTGTCTCATTCCTGTTCATCAATTCCCTGCAATGTTTTTCCTTGGCTTTGCTTGCTCCCTCCTGAGAATATTCATGAATCCTTCTCCATTTTTTGAGTTCCTCAGTTCTTCTTATAACAGCTATAAAAAAGGTTTTGATCTGACTGTATAGAACCGTCTTTCCTATCTCCTTATTCATATACATAAATTTAAGCAGCAGCATTTATTTGTTCTTAAGATTCCAGGAGATTCCCTTGACTGATATCTTTGATTTTCCTCAAAATCACTGCCTTCAAGAAAATACATTCTCTTAAGATCACAGTAGAAAACTTTATCTTCGGATATGTTGTTAACTGCATATTCCCATAGGATTAACACCATTCTGCAGTACAGACCCTAAGTGTCGGGAGGGAACAAATGGTGGTTATATTCAACCATGTAATTTGGACTCCTTGTTAAGTAAAGGAAACAATAATGGTGATCTTAATTGCAGAAATTACCAACTACTTTGAGTTTGACATGTGCTTAATGACTAGGCGGATGGAAACACTAAACCTAATGCCACTTGGCAGACAATTGAAACTGATAATCACTTCTATAAAAGCTATTGATGGTAATCTGTTATGAACAGATTTAGCTAATTCCAAGCAGAAGTGGTTTATTAGATAGCTTTAAGACACAACCTCGAGTAGATAGACAGTAATAGAATAAGTATTCACATACCATTTAAAACAGAAACATAGATTCTGTACAGAAAACCACTAAGAGTCAATGCTGTTTCCCTCACTATTGTTTTAAAGAAGGTGCTTATCTTCAAGTAATAGTGTACTACATCTTATTACCTGTCTTAATATTATTACCCTGTATAATTTATTTCAGGTACTGTTTGTGCTCCACACTGTGTAACACAATGATCTTACACTCTACCTGAAATTGTAATGAAGTGCAATAAGAGATGTCTTGTGCAATACAAAAACTGGATCTGTCCCCTCCAGCATAAGAGTCCACAGCAAAGCTAAGCTCCTAACATTTGGTGAAGCTGCCATTTGTGGAAGAAAAGCAATAGACGGGATAATTGTAGGACCAATATTGAACAGATCAGTATCAGCGTATATCCCAGGTGAATTTTCTAACGTGAAAGCATGTAGAAGATCTTGCCCAAGTTTGTCTTGTTTCTTTGGTTTCTGTCTTCCCAACAAATTAGGCAGTATTGTTATTTTTTATTCACACAGATGCCATGCACAGAAATTCTCCGGGCATCCATGTTGCCTATGAGAAAGAGCACTGTGCAAGGTGGTCCTGGAGTAACTTTCTAAAAGCAGGACATTTATTTCAAAGGGTGTAACACTGCATTTCCAAAAGCTGTTGAAATCAATGAGATGCTACAAACACATCTGGAAGCCCAACATGAGCAGCTACGACTAACTCACAGGCCTGAAAAGGAAATCCATTTGGTATTTTATTCCAGCCTGGAGAAGGGAGAACTGTCAACACGAACATGCTGAAAAGCAAGGACCAGAGCAAAAGTGATATTATGCTACAAAGCAGCACTTCAAATGGGAACATTGCTGGTGACGTGCACGTGGGGATACATGAGGGATGAAAGAGGAAATCACTTTGTTAAGTAATACCAGATTTAGTTCAGGAAGACAGGATCGCCAAAATGCTGTCTGCTAAAGCACAATGCTGGTTTTCAGTTGTTCTGGTAACACAATTTCTAGCATTGTCCAAAGTAAAGGCATTGAATAGACAAATAGCTTTCAGGAAAATGCTGCAATAGAGATGACAATGTTTGATAAAAATGTTTCCACACTTGGGGGCTGCTGTAACAAGCAGCCCTACTCCTTCAAGCTCTCCCACAAACACTCGGTATGAAAGGCAAATATGAAAGTTGTCACCACAAAGGAGCTACAGGCTTGAAGAAAGATGAAGCAAGAGAAAATGGAAGATAATAGTGGAAATCCAAATATAACCTTCCCTGGACGTCAGCTGTTTGGTAAACTAAGTTGTATGCAGTGATTCTTGAGATTACAAGGAAGCCAGTAATAGACCATGAACAACAGGTTCTCAATTTTAAAGTACAATATTTATAGTTAAAAACAATTTCCATATAGGGAAAAAAATCATAACTTACTTGAGAAATAAGTAACATACCTCAAATTTATTTATTGCCACCAGATATAGAGCCAGCATCTCTTTTGGATAAGCAATGATCTTTTCCCGACTAACCTGAGAGAATATCTTCCTAATTAGAACAGCTGTTAGAGAAGTCACCAGCAAGACTTGCAACTAATGATTTAATGCATGTTTTAAAATGCTGTTTTAGTTCTATTGCTTTTCTGGTACAAGAAGTCTCTAACAACTATATTTGTTACGTTTGGGGTTTTTTTTTTCCTTAGAAAGTACTTGAAATCTTCACTTTTCTACTTTGAGAACAAAGTATTTTTCATAGTTACTCCTCTGCAAATCAGCCTGCATAAAAGAGCTTTAGTATGGGCTGTCTTTGGCCTTCAACTCCTAGCAGATCTCTCTTTGCAGATTGCAAATGTAATGCCAAGATGGGCAACTCTCCTCCATATCAATGCATTGTAAGGCATGTTAGGTTAAACAAGAATTGTTCTACAGTAGAGTGGCACAGAAGAACAGAGACAAGCACTCAACAGAGTGGGTTCCTTGGCTGCCTCTCAAACTCTGTATGTGTGGCTCCAAACAAAACATGACCAGAAACTCAGTACATTCTGGAAGGATGCTTACCATGAGTCTATTTATTTTGCACTGGATGGAGAGATGCTAAGCTTTAGTCTAGGGCCTAAATAGCCATGTGACTTCACCTAGAAAAAAAATCACTTACAGATACATTTCAAGTATAATTATCTACTAGTTTTTTCTTAGGAATGAGAACTACTTTATAACTGCATTCCCAACAGAGCCATAAGTAATATATGCAGAGGAGAAGTTTGTTATGAAGTAGGAGGGGGGTTGAGAATTCGTTGTGAAAGGTAGGAGACAGCCAATGCAGGAGAGAAAACTCCCGTACCTGAATCCAGGCAGGATTAAGGTCTTCATTTTGCCTGAGCTGCAGGCAGCGAGGTCCAGGGGCAGGAGCCACCAGCCAGTGTGACGTGGCAGCCCCACTGATGAGGGAACTGCACAAATACACAAGCAAATTCTTTGTTTTCCTTCAAAGCACCCAATTCCAAAATAATCTACCGAGGAAAAAAATCTAAAAAGTAAGCCAGCGGCAACAGCTATTATCAGCAGATGGTATCAAGAAATACAACACAGTTCAGCTCCAGCTTTGATCTCACCAATTTTTAGGAAGTGATGTTTGCACATGCAGGTTTTCTCAACAAAGACTAAAGAAAACCTTGAGCTCTTTTGCTAACATGTAAATTTGTTTCAAAATGCAAATGATCTCTAGTCTGAACTAGAAGATAACATTACATCTACTCCTTTTGTTAAACAATAATAATTTGGGACACAATTTCTTACTGTGTAATGTTAAGGCTATGTTTCAATTACATCCCACTTCAGAGAGATGGACAGTGCTGCCTTTGTGCTTGCTCCTTACATTAGTAGACTATAACCCTGATGCCCAGGTGGCAATCCAAGCCTATCTCTGATAGCCTGTAATCAAACTACAGTGTGTAAATATAAGTTAATAATAAATATTGAATATGGTTTTCTGATTCAAAGAAGCAAAATTTCATTTTTTGTGATGATACAAAACGTTAATGTCAAAATCAGGAAATGTATAACACGGCCATTAATCACTTGTAATTAGTCACCTCTCATTGAAGATGTAATTTCAGAGGAATGTTTGCACTGCAACCACAAAATCAATGAAGCTGAATGGCACCTCTGGAGATTGTCCATTCCAAACCCTCTGTTTGAACAGAGGTCAAGTACAGAAGGTTTCTCGAGGATGTGTTTTGTCAGATACTGATTGTCTCCAAGAACTGAACCCAACGATCTCTCTGGGCAATGTATTCCATATGTGGAACCATAAACATGTTTTTCTTATGTTTAAGTAGAATCTCCCGCATTTTAATTTATGCCCATTGCCTTTCGTCCTGTCACTGGGCACCACTGAGAAAACCCTGGATGCATTTTTTTTTTCCACCATCTCCCATCAGTTTTTACACACACTAGTAAGATCCCCCTAAGCCTTCCCTTTTCAAAATGTAGAAGTTGGAGACTGAACTGACATGCTTATTAATAGCAGTGACTTTATAAGCGCATACAGCTGGACCTGAGATCTTCCCCTTGTCCATCTCATTAGATACCTAAAACGTTTCCTCAGCTCTGGAGTGAGACAGTCATAAACGTGATGCTGTCACCCAAATCTGTCTTTCGCTGCAGAAATGTGGTAAACTTGTGAGCAGTACTTCCAGCAAGAAGCAAAATTCTAGATCACAGGTAGTACTGTTTAGAGAACAGACAGTGTAAACACCATGACTCTTTTGAAGGTATCTGGGCCTTCTCAATACACTTATTTTTATCTTGCTGGAAAACAAGTTAAAAAATAGCTTTGGCAAATGGTATGAAAGCCATATACTTTCAATTGACTTCAAAGGCAAGCACGTGAATGGTGTATGCATGATATCTTTGATTCTCTGAAGGTCTACAATGTCATCAATTACTTAAGCTCAACAGCAGTGCTGTTGACAGTGCATGACTGAGATCCTAAAATAATGAAATAAAGCATTTGTGATGGGATTATTTTCCTCGCCTCCTGATTTATAATGCTTAGGGTTTGTAATATTTAGGCAGTTCTTCCATGCATTGGGCCTAGAGTTCATTTTGAAGTGCTGATTTGCACAACTATTTGCCTACGGAGTCTGGGTTATTAGGAAAATGTAAAAATATTAGGAGAAGCATCATAAATCACAAGTGTTAACCACACTGCCACCCTAAATATCAGGGCAAGATTTTGTTTGATTCCTCTATACAAGATTTAAGACCAATCAGTGCTACACATCAGAGATTCTAGTGCCAGAATGAAAGGACCGTGAATAGAACCACAAATATTCCATACTGAAATGAGCACCATGTTTAAATGGTAACTGCATACTTGTCAGCTGCTCAAATGGCGATCGCAACAAAAGCTCAGATACATTCTGCTTAAAATACCTCTCCATTTGACCAAGCATAGCCAGAACTGTGCAACTTTTACATATGTGTACATATAATTTAAATAAAAAAATTCATATCTATAGGAACACTATCCCTGAAAACAACCCAGGATAATGCTGGTGGGAGATGAGAGCATAAAAAAAAAAAAAATCATGGATTACATTCTTCACCTTTTTATTATACACAGAGTTCTAGTATCTATAATGTTTTAAAGTACTTATATACACTATGGTCTAATATGATTTATTTGGTTATTGCAATAACATTTTAGTGCCATTTTATCTGAGAGTTCATGGAATGTTTTAAAATCCAAGCCTAATGGAAGCCAATCAATCATCACATTTTCAAAGAACAAATTATTTAAGTTTTTGTACTACACGGAGCTAATCACTGCACAGAGATATCCTATTGTTTTGACTGATGTCATTCATTTTTCTTTAGGCTGACCTGATTGATAGTCTAAGTGCTGAAGTTAACCAGACAAATGGATATGTACTTCTGGGGTATTTCCAGTCCAGCTGCCTTTTTAGCACTAAAAACTTCATACGCCTGATAGCAACATGCAGCTGCTCCTGCTCATACAATTGAAATTAAAGTCTGGAACTGAAAGTGACAGCCTACACTTTTTCCTCTTACATTAAGGATTTTGTCCGCGATGCCTCTGAGCAATCAGCAATTATAAATGAGCTGTATTAAATCCATGTCTATATTTGAGTATGTGGTGGTCCGGTTTCCAAGTTCCCACTTTCACATCTTAAAACACTTATTAATAGCATTGCTGAGACACCCAAGTATTATTGCGTCCATTTCTTCCTGTCCTTTGCAAACTGGAATGCACTGCTGTGTCATATTAAGGTTGCTGCTTTCAATAAGAAGAAAAATCTTCAACGTGCCAAAAACAAGCTAGACTTCATCAAGGGGAATGACTAACTGAAATCAGCGGGATGATTACATGATCAAGACAAGTAAAATTTGGCTTATCGCATGCAAAATCTTCAGTAATAAGAATGCAAACTTCTCCAAAGCCTGTGAAATCTAACACAAGACAGCTCCAGCCCAAAGAACTGATGAGATTCTTTTACTCTAATGTATTGCGTTACTTCTTTATTGGCTGACACGTACTATAAAGAGTTTTAGGAAAGGGTCACATGAAGAATTAAAGGAGCAGCTTGCACCTCCACGATTTTTCATTTATGCAGTCATTGGACCAAATATATCTCTGGATCCAAGCATTTACATTCAAAGATATTAAAGCACAGATATATTTCTCCTTTATACTCTGACAGACAACATAAGCAAGTTATACAAGTTTTTGACTGTTTAATCTAAATTTACATTTTGAAGTCTGTCCCAGCATTCACTATGGAGAAAGTATCAGCATTGTTCTCTTCTGCTGCTAATGGGAAAAATTTTCAGCCTCTGGAACTGCAGGAGCAAAGCTGCCAGTTTTTTGGCGTGAGTTTTACACTGCAAACACAAGCTGCACATAACTGCACTGAGGACAAAATGGCAGAGCTGGAAAGAAGAGAGAGGTTCACTACCTGACTGAATGTAAGCATCTCTTTATACGGCTGCACCTTTGCACAAACACATGAAACTCCACAAATGTAACTGTGTGTTTCATGCAGACCTTTTCTTTGAGAAAGCATGTAAAAACAAATGTGTGTATATATGTATGTGTGTGTATGTATGTGTAAGACAGTGAGTAAAACATGAAATAACTCTTTCATATCTCTTGAAATCATTTCCATTCACTCATCACCGGTGACGAAGGAACAGATCCTTGTAGAGCAATTCCTAAGTAAAACCGTATTATCTACCGCTTACGTGCAATGAAACGGACAGGCTGGATTTAGAAGGAGCTCTGTTTCATGCACACAAAGCACTCTCATGCAATGCTGCTAAATACTAGCGTCTGCTTTAAGAGTGTACAGTTTGGCTGCAAAACCAGGAGGCAGAAAACTAAAACATTCTCCTTTCTAAGTATCACTGGCAAAGTTTCTGCTTTACCTTAATTTGCAGTTACATCAAGTGTAAGCAGGCAATATACTCTATCTCCCATTGCCTGTAAGAAGTGTTTATGGTATAGGAGAGTCCAATGCCACATACTATGCATTTTGCAAATGGAATTTTAAATGTGTGCCACCTGACAAGAGTGCACATATATGGATTGAACACTGATTATGTTATCCTCGTAAAGATATCTGCCCTAGAATTCTGCCCAATTCTAACAATTGTTTAGAAAGGCTTTAAATCAGCCTACTTCTCCTTGTCATTAACTTAATGACATTTTAAATGACATTTTTATCTCCACTGGAAGAAAGATTCTAATTTCTGCAATGGTCTTTGAAAGACCAGATCTATTCACCGACCACATAAACACCACAAATACTATAAATGAAAATACCCTCTTCACTTTGCTTTCAATCTGTGCTTGTTGGAAGAACAAGCGTATTTGTGAAGGTAACATCTGTCTCCTTTTAAAATCAGATATTTTACCTCTCAGCCCAAGGTTCTGATGCCACATGAGCTATTTATTTTCACACTCGTTCTCATAATCAAAAAAATGCTTTGTGGTGGTTCTATTGATTCACATTCAGCTGAAGCCAAATAATCACAAGACGTATGTTCAAGTGACAAATATCTATCTATGTGAAGAATGAATTAAACCCCAGTCTGAGGCTGATTCCATGAATGGAATTCACACCTGATGTGCAAATACTGCAGCACTGTCACAACATTCACTTGCAAACTGGAAAATACTTCACATTTACTCCAAAATTTCATATAGAAACACCTGCTCTCATTTAAGAGAAGAAAAAAAAACCTCAAACTGGGATCTCTTGCAGTGCTGCACATAGCTAATAAAGCAGAAATATTTAAGAAATAAGTTATGAAAAGCAAAACTTTTTGCAAGTACATACACCTGGGCACACAAAGGTTTCTGTGATGAGCTGAGTGAACATTAATTGAGTCTCCTGCTTTGTAACCACACAGTTCCCTTCTGTTTTAGCCTTTATGTTTACATATACATACAAACTGGTTCTGAGATACCTCTAGACTTCACAAAGTTAACAAAATCCCCATAGAAGTGAATTCTTTATGGTTTTTCTGGACAAACATGAGAGCAAATTGGACGTATTTCTTCCCCATATGAATACTTCATAGGGAAGCATTCCGTCATTCATCTCTGTACAAGTGACGGTTTGTCTTACACCACTCCTCACCTCTGCACAAATTTTGTTATTTCATCCTGGCCTGAGAACCTCAATGAAGCCAGTGGAGTTGAAATCCTGACAGAAGGCAGACAATTCTTGCATTTCTCTTGAAGATCCTAAACTAAGCATTACATATAACAGAGCTATAGACGTTAACATATTAGTATAGCTGGCTGTTGCATTTGCCAAAGAGTTGGACAGATTACAAGAAATCTTGATTAAGGTAGATCAAAATGATTAGGTGTGAAGCGTCCAGTGAGCATTTACTTGATAAAGTGCAGTAAGTAGTTAAATTGTGGAATTTCAGAGCAAAAATATCACATCAGGAGTCAATCGTTGAGTGGAATTTTAAACAGTCGCTGCTTAAAATATGACCGAGTTTCACTTAGACTTTTGCTCAGTACGGTGAACAAGAATTATAAAAGCCCTACAAACAAAAACCTCCAAAACACAGAACTCTCAGTTCGCTGAATAATTAAAAGACTCAGTTAATAGCTGGAATACATTTAAGGTCAGGATTATTACCCTACATGGAAACAAACTTTGGGCAACACACTCCCAAGACTTTGAGTGGCAGCTGCTGTGTGCACATCAGGTCTCCTCCCTTCAGCACAGCTCTGTCCTGGGGTTTGGTGTCTCATCATTCTCATTCTGCCGACAGCACTCAGCAGTGACAAGACAGTCTGCCACAGGAAGAAATTGCTTGATGGGTTTTCCCTCATTTCTATTTTACAAACTGCCTCAGGTGCATAGATGGATACGTGGGAATGTCTGGCTGTACAAGCGTTCTTTTTTGTCTCTTTAATACAAGGATTGCTGATTGTAACAGTGACAAAACAAACTAAACCAAAACACTTTGGGTTGTACATTACAGGGGAGGTTCTGATGCCCCCAAAACTTATGTTTTCCCATGGTGAGAAGAATTGAGTTTTCACAGCTATTTTGTATTTCACATTCAAAGAAAAAATGTTCTTGGAATATTCTCTGAGGAAGAAAAAGATGACCTTGCAGTAAATGACTCACTCAGAACCTTTAATGCTCTGACTTTTAAGTTCAGACCTATGCTATGCCTCCTGTGGTTCACATGACCTGCTTGCACAGCCTTTATACCTCGAGGTAATTATCTGTTTCTTTATTTTCATCTCTGGAAAACATGCAACAAACAAACAAACAAACTTACACCAAGACTTCCATCAATTTATCTTTCTTTGTTCTTTGAATTTATGTTGTGATAAGAAGCATCTATTTTAGAGTCCTTAATGAAAATCACAGGAAGTAAACTTGAACAGAGCCATAGACACAGATAAGTAGAGGATCACTATGATGATCTTTTTTGATTTCCTGTAAACTTACTTTTCACAGAACTTCAGCTAACACCTCCATAGCCCGAACACAACATTTATCTATTAAGCATCTTTAATAGAAATGTACAGTACAGGAATTCCAAACGAAGTGATCTTTGCATATACACAGACAATGGAGATCTGCAGTAGTCACTTAGGACAAAATTCAGTCTTTGAAAAGGGGAAAGAATTGAGACCCACACTAAACACAATGTACAATTCTCCATTCTCTAGGACAAGTGCTTTTCCCCAGCCTACTCTGCTTTCTCATTCCTCATTGCGTTTTATTTTTCCCATGTTCAGATTAATCTGGTTCCTGTTACAACTTCTCTGAATAAAAAATATCAAGTCGCAGTTTATAAATAGGCGTGGCAAAAAGGAAAGCTTTCCTGGGAAATAGGGAATATGAGCACAGCATGACGGCAAGCTCTGTAAACAGAAACTTGTTTATGTCAATTAGAATTTTAGTTCTTTTTTCCCCACCTACATAACTAACCGAAAAAGATCCCATGCACCAACAACTGTGATTTTTATCTAACATCACCAGAAATTACCGATGTCTGTGCATTCAGCTGGGAGATGTGAATTTGTCTGCTATGCGTTTGAGAAAGAGCTTCTGCTTAATGTTGATCCAAAGCTGCTTCACACATAAAGCAGAGCATCCATGCAGAGATCAAAACACATCCATCCTCATTCCTGTTGTCACATTCCCACGTGGGAACCTCCTGCACATTCCTGTGCCAGCAGTACCTCGACTCACGTGTCAGCTTGCAGAGCCCCGGCTCCTGGTTCCAGAGCTGCAAGGGATGCTGACACCCACAGCATGGCAATGGGCTCCATCTCAACCTCTGAGAAATCCAGCCTCTAAAACATAACTTCCCTCCATGCTGGCTCATCAGTAAGCACGTCACCTGAATTATTACTCAGATTAGCTGAGGATCGCGTATCTCAGGGACAGGCAAGGAGATAAGCCTTATCAGATCAGCTAAGTGATGTTTATACAGTAGCACTGGAAAAGTCTTTGGTAACCCGTGCAGCATACTGTGCTGCTGGGCACAACCAAGCGCATCACAGTTCTACGTGCACAGACAGGGGTGATTTAACACTTCCAGTATTCCAACTGAATAATTTCAAAGAGTTTTATTAAACTCATGCAACTCAACTTTTGCAGCAGCTGCGCTTTAGGCTTGCATTGGGGTAGCAGAAAAGGGGAAGCTCATACCTATGAAATGGAGGAAACACAGCACTGTAACTGATACATTGTCTAACAGGGAACTAATGTAAATCTTTCAGCAAAGGGGAAATATGCTTTGAATGTTTACTCTGGGTGATAAGGCCCCCTGATACATTCTGAACCTGCTCAGCTCTGTAAAGAATTTGCCATGAAAGCTTGTGAGCATTAGTGTAATGAGTGGTCAAAAAAGGCTGGACTGCCAGACCTATTTGCAAATATAAAATACATAGCTGGGCAATGTGCTAAATGGAGCCTTTAACTTTGAGACTAATATTTCCTAATGTTTATCTAAGAGCCCACAGTGATGGGAATTGCTGAGTATAGGTATCATGTTATTCCTATTAATGGGAATGAAGAATAACACAAAAGAAGTTAAGCAATTGTTGAGCTTACTCCAACAGAATCTAATCCAATTTCCATTTTAGCAAGAAATTGAGTTTTGTAACACTCAGATACATTGTCTTCAAAAATCTAAGTGCAAGCTTCTGTATATTTTAAATTTCGTGAAAAATGTAAAATGGAAAGATTTCATTTTCAGATTTTTTTTCCTTAAAATATTAAATTAAGCATCAACATTTGAAACATTTTTATTCAGATTTTTCTATCCATGAGAAGCTTGTGTTTTACTCAGTTATGGTTGAGAGCAGCACTGTTTAAATTAAATGCTCGAAACGAGAATCTCAAGTCAGTGGAAAGACTTGTGCTAGCTCCTATGGCACTGGATCAAACTTTCATTCAGAAAACATTTTTCTCCACCAACATACTTAAGCTGTTAAAATTAAAATGCAATTTAAGCAATTACGTAAATAAGAGTAACAAATGTTTCTTTTCCTAAGTGCAAGCAGGTGTAGAGCACCATCAAGGTTACACTGCAAGATCCAGGGCCCTCCCTAAAATCAGCAGCGCCAGAAGAGACCAAGACAAAAGTAACAAAACATTACCAACCTTAAACAAGATTAGTCCCGTTTACATCCTGTTGTGCAAACAGATCTACAGCATCAGCTGTTTGAACTATGCCCGCTGTTATTACAAGCCAATGTTAACACAAATATTCATGTTACTTCACGAGCACAACCCAAAGAAATAAGCAACATGCATACATTTAAACAACGCAGCTGGGATGCTTTGCTTGCACGATCGATCAATTGAGCAAGTAATTATATTTAAAAGAAACCCGAGCTCATCTACCCATTGATTTAAAGTACAACGTTTAGTACGCACTACTGTTATAAAGTACTACCTTCAGTGGAAACACACTGAGGTTTTCCACAAAAATCTGATTCAAATATACAAGGAAGTTGCAGAATTTCTTTGAAAGCACTTTAAATGGCAGATGCTTTTCACTCTTATGCCTCTAGAACCTCGCTCAGCCCTTCATGCTCAGATTTCTGCCTTTGCTGATGGTATGGAGTCCCAATTTAAGCGGGCAGAAAATTCTCTCCATTCTTTATAACGTTTCTGAAAATAAGGATTTCCAATGGGACACACAGCTACGGCAGTTCAGCAGCTACGCTTGACACACAATGCATGGAAGTTAGAGAACACATTACTTATTAGTAAGAACCTCTCAATTACTACAACAGTTGCATTTTCCAAACACTCAATATTTACCCATGCTGTCAATACAATCCTGCAGCGTACTCATTAGGAAGATTTTCTGTAGTTAACCAGAAAGTGAGAGGCTCAGCTGGTGCGAATAGACTGTGAGCTACAGCTAAGGATCGGAGCATGGAGCTCTGTATCATCTCAGGAAAGTGCTTTTGTGGTTTCTAAGGGTTTCTCTTTGAAAAAACTTCTTCACTTTCACCCCTGATGGGTGGTGCTTTGTTATTCTGTGTGGGTAAATGTTGTCACTGAATGCTTCAAATCTCTTTTTTGTACGCGTTCTTTTTCCTTGATTCCTACACTTAGCTATGAAATAAAACTGAATATAAGATCAGAAGGCAGCAAAATTAGTATGGAAGGATATAACTGTAAACTTGCTCTTGCTTCTTTTTGTGCATACTTATCTGCCATTGATGTTATCACATTTAAACTTTTTAAATTCTTATTATGATCCTCCATGGGATTCTTTCATAGAGACACATCTTGCTACCAGAAATCACTGTGATGTGCAGAGGTAAAGTTTGCTACTTTGCACTGCTAATGCTGCGTTTTGAGCCGCCTCCTTCTCACACCAATTATGTGCTCCAAAGTCCTACTACTGGAGACAAAACATTATTGAGAGAAACAGCACTAGTGCTCCTTTCTCAAGGAGCAGCTGACAAGACGCGAAGCATTAAATAAAAGGACAGAAAGGCACGGTGAGAAACACAGAGAGGATTCAACACTGATTTCAGTGCAAGAAAACAAGCACGCTAACACTTCTTTGGTTGCTTTAGGAGATTTTGGAAACAGTAAAAAGAAGAAAATCGCGTGCAGCTCATTTTCTAGAGAAATCTGCTTCAGAACGGATTACCACAGGGCAGCCCCGGCGCCTTCCCGCCACAGCCTGCAGCGCACGGCCGGCCCGCCAGAGGGCAGCACAGCGCAGCGCCCCGCATCGCCACCGCTCGGGGTTAGCAGCGAGCAGCGGGCCGCGTTCCGCGGTCTCATCAGCGCGGTCTGCGCCGCGAGCGAGCCGCTGATTTACATGCAAAGTGTTACAGCAAGAGCTATAAAGGAAAGGCTCATGGACTGCGCGCACTGTTATATGTCAGCCTTCAAACGCGTTCTGCGTTGCAGTTTGTGTAAGTAATCACCTTATTTCTGTCTTTACGGCTGAAATTGAGCTTGGCATTACAGCTATGCATGCAAACTTTTCAGAGCAACATTTTATCGGTACTAAAACTACCTTTCTAAAATCATTCAGTGTTAAAAATACGCATGTTGCATGGACTAGCTGTTCCCTAAATATGCATTGCATTGGTTTTTTTTGTTTTTATGTTTTTTTTTTTTTTTTTTTTTTAATTACTTGTATTTGACGTACCTACAGGGCACATTTCACTTCTGTCTGCTGAGCAGCCCTGCAGCTCCAAGGCAAACAACACTTTGTAAGGACCTTCCTGGGGACTGGAGCTGGGAGACTGCAGCAGCACTTGGTGATGAACACGCGGAGCTGTAGAGAACTTTGAGAAGTGGCTACAAAGCACAGGAAGCTCAACAGAAAGACACACTCATTTCAACAGCCTTCAGCTTAAATCCGTGTGAATTATTATAATCCACATACCAGAAACTGTAATTAGCTACTCTATTTGATTTGTCCTTTTTTTTCCCAGCCATATAAAAACACATAAAATGAAATTAAAAAAAAAAAAAAAAAAAAAAGGAATACTAGAATCTATATATCTTACATATATTCATGGGAGCATTTTCTGAGAATTAATGCTTTTGTACACAACTAGCAAAAACCAGTACCTGCTAGTACAGCTCTACTTACAAAGAATTCTATACTTTAAAAAATAATGGGAAGATATTCCAAGTGCTGACTAGGAACTTGCACAGCACTCATCCTAAGATTAATGGAAAGCACACTGAAAAATCCACAAATCACCTGGAAAACATATCCTGAGAAGCAAGCCAATACTTGCTAAGGGACTTATTTTCCTTGCTTTTGAACAGGGAAATCCATTGGTATTAGGGGTACTGCTAATCCTAAGGAAGGATAATAAAATCGACTTCTTCCTTCAAATGTGAGAACTTTTGAGAACCTTCAAAGCAATTTTTCATTCTCTGAATTTGTTCCTAACATTAGGGACTGCAGAAACATTCAGTGCTGGATAAGTCTTCTCAGTGTATTCAAAGCAATATTGGATGCAATGTAAAAAGCGGTTTGGCCTTTTAAGAAAACCATCAGTTCAAAGTATTTTCAGCATAATCCAGGACACTAAATCACTAGTTAAATAGAAACATTTACTGACAGCTTGAGTACAAATGTTTTATTGTGAAGAGCAACGAATATAATGACCAGAGCTGTAGCCTCTTGGTCTGGCTAAACAAGCTGGTGGCGTTGGTGGGTACAGAGGATTAAAATGTCATTGCCAGGCCTAAGCTGGCAAGCTACAAGGAAAACAGGAAGAGTGCCCAGCAGGCCTATTAAAGCTTTAGAAGGATTTTCATAATTTGTGTCAGTGTAACTCTAACTGAGATAGCATTATTTTCTCTATAGAAAGCAAACAGTTCATTAAAGACAATAAAGCTGTTTCTAAAGTTTAACAAACTGGAAGACAAGCTGCTCCCAAACTGATAGACTATCTTGGTGCTTGCTGAAACCAGGCCTAAATGCAAAGGTTTCCATGGGATATGTCTACACTGCAACAAATACAAGCTTGCTTTCATCGAGAGCGAAATCAGCTTTAATTTTATTTGTTCCAGTACCCGTAGCAGTGTCAGTGCAGAAGCACACATGAGCTGGACATCTATATACCCTGTGTGTGAAGTCCACACCAAACCCTGCAGCAGTGACACAGCCACTCGGTTGGGTCAGATGAACTACTGAGCAACACAGACCAGAAGTGCGCCATTAGAGCAGCTCCAGTCAGAGCTAGCACCCTGTCAGATGTCCCCAGGGAGGCAAAAAAACCAAACTGGTTTATGTGTTCAGAGGCTGGGTTCCTAGACTGCAAAATTCCGCTCATGAAATTCGCCGGTCATCTGAAGAAGCAGTCACAAATGCCTCCTGGCACCATTCTGCTCTGTATCTGATGCTAGCAGGCTCCTTCCATGAGGAAAAAAAAATAAAGCCCCGAACAAGTAGCTTGCCCATTTTTTACTAGACAGAAGATATACTAGCAGCATAATTACAGCCAAAGATTCATAGCAGAAGCAAGATTCTGTCCTGATCCAGCTGAATTATGCAAGATTATGCTCTTAATGCAATAGTATAAAACAAAGTGCAAGATTTATTTTCCTGCTAGCAATCGTATGTTATCATTTATAGAACTTTTATTATCTCAGATACTCATTTTCTCTTAAGCTATCAAAATGATCAGAGTAATACTCTTCACACACTCAGAAGGAAGAGTGAGTTGCTATGCTACCTGTTGACTTTGTTCACAGGATCATCCACATGTGATGAGGGAGCTGCCATGATCAGGTCACCATTTTGTTGAGGAAAAAAAAAAAAGTAAATTAGCAAGCAAGAAAATATGCACTGGCTTGTCAGTTTTTACATTAAGGCTGCCTCGGGGCAGCTTGCACTTGCATGCTTTCCTCTGTGTCAGAATTTCTTCTTAATCCGCATAGTTTGAGCGCTGAAGCATAACTCATTTCTTCTTTAATTGATTCTAAAGGTTAGACGTATATTGTTAAAAGAAGCTGTAACAGACCTTTAGACTAGGGTTAAATTAAACGCTACTTAGGCAAATATGTTGAGCTCAGTACATCGTGCTTCCAGGTTTTACTGAATGAGAGATTGCACTCCCACAGAAAATGGATGAGGGTGACAGGAGTGCAGGAAAACCCAGCACAAATGCTATTTTCTCTCCCAGCTGGAGACTTGCTTGCTAACTCTTTATCAAATACAAGTGTGACTAGATATTCATTTATCTGTCTGAATAAAAGGGCATTAGTAGTTAAAAAGGAAATGTATTGCAGAATGAAGTGATCTGGATTTTTCAGTGTTCTTGGCAAATTATCTAAATGCTAAAGTAAAAAAGAATAATTCCTCAATTCCCAGACAGCATGAAGTGCACCTCTTAAGTAGGAATTAAGAGACATGCCTTACAGTTCCCATTGAAATAACATGCAATAACTCCCCATATTAAACCATTTCAATTGAAAGGGTGCTTTTAGTCTTTTGACTGATATCTACATACATGTACTTCCCAAGAGACATGGGAATGCTCTGACAAGAACATACATACAATAACTGTGGACAAACCATTCACACAGTCACATCAGAGTCCCAGTTACTGTTTGTGGCATCTCACTCCCCCAAAGCCTTCAACCTGCCCTCCATGGACTTCTTCTCACCCTGTGCTTCCCTGCCCTGAGTACCTCCCTCTGCTCCCCACTCTGCTATTCACATTCTCGATTGGCTACAGGTGGCAAAGGTAACTTTTACTTAATCCTCTTTCAGCACTTTTCTTTGGACCTTTTTTCCAAGCTGGAAATTTGCACATGTTTTAGTCTAGACATGAATACACTGTCTGTTTTTGCTCCTCAGACAGCATCTTTTCACAGTAACTTCACACATTATAGCTGAAAGTGGAACCTCGATATTTACCACTGGGAGATCAGAGGAAAAAACATCACCATTTTGGCAATCCAAACACTCTGCTTCCCTGGGTATCCTTTACCAGACAGCAGAATTTGCCACTGAGGAATACTACTCCAGGGAAGATGACATCTTATTGCTGTAAAGCAGAGAAATTTCCTTAGCTGCCCTGGTTGAGAAATGGTCAGAAATCCCTCAGTGACACCAGTAATTGAGGAGGCTGGGATGCTTTCTCTGAGTTAAAGCAGTGCCGTGTTGGGAGTTGCAGCACAGTGAAAATTGGAATTCTGAGGCAAGCCTGAAGTTGGAAGGGTGCCTGAACGCCACCATTGCATTCTTCTCACTGCGATGCTAGAAGACAACATCAGTTAATAACTGATTAACCCACCCTTGTCCTATGCTTCCCACTGAAATAGAACAGCAAAAAAAGCTCTTAGCATACCTGAAACAAATCAAAGCCAATACCAAAGGATGCTCACTATTTCTTCATCAGACTGATTTCTAGGATTTCTCAGTAAGTGCATTCCATCACAAACGTACCGTCTCTTAAAGGTTGTGAAATTCCCCCTTCAGACCTCACTCTGTTCATCTCTCAGTACCCAGCTTGTGCCCCAAGCCTGGGCCACATTACTACTCACGGCTCATGAGCGCTAATACAGATTTTGTTTGAAAAGCCACACGTTAGCAAACCACAGTTATTTGCAAGCCTGGCCCAGGGCTAGTGTCAGACATCAACACATAAGCAGCACAGATATTTTATTTAATTAAGTCATGCCATCTGGGCCAACAATGAATGCACTCATGTGCTTGCCTTTGCTTTCTGACTGTAGTGCTCTTATCCCCTCAAAATTGTTCTAAAAGCCAAATCTCCACAGAGTTTAAGGAACAGTTTCAGCTGGTACTTGCATTAGGCTGAATTTTTGCTGCAACATATAAGGATTTTTCCTATCCTAATAAAGTGAGTGACTAGAGGGCCACAGATTTATGTTCCGTACTCTAGTCTTAATGCTGCATCCACCACGCAGGAAATTACTAATGAGCAACCAAAAGAACTGTGCTATATATAGTACTCATGCATACTACCAAGTAGCCACCAACTTTATTCTGCCAAAGGTTTTTTGCTATGAAAAAAGAAAGGTAGCACCAACCAGCCAGTTATAAGGCAGGAGAGGTGCAAACACCCAGTGCTGTGGCATGCAGTCCTTGTGCGACTCTCACATGTTTAAAGTTATTAAACTGTTTTGATGGCTAGCTGCAATGCAGAGTTCAGTCAGATGGGATTAAGTCGCTGCGCATTCCCTGACAGTGCATTACCCTCACTCTCCATTTGACATAGAGAGGATTTAATCCCGTGAACGCAATTAAATAGGAACTGTTTTGCTGATCTTAAGCCTATGCTCATGAAAAAATAATATTTTATTACTGTATTAAACAGCATAAGGTAGTACTTAGGATATCTATAATATCCAGCTTTCAAAAGTTTTAGAGAGACATATTCACCAAATGATTGTGAGGTGGGAAAGGAGGGAATGCAGCCTGAGACCAAAATACCATTCTGCCATTCTAACTGCTGTATCTCCTGTATGTAATATCCCCATCGTTGCAATTCCTAGTTACAATTTACATCTGACTAAATTAAACAATGAATTCTAACACGTACATTTTAGCGCACACACAAAAAAATCCATCACCGCATTATTCAAAACAACAACAAAACCCACATATCCTGGGAAACAGCATCACAGAGCTTTTTCAAGGGAAAGGGTATTTTTACGTTCCTATTTTTCCAAGTTTCTGTATTTAGCAATGCTGGGCATGAAGTCAAACATTTTCTTTTTACTGCAGCAGATGCGAACTGCTGAAACTTCTCACGCTCTTGCTACCACCTTACAATAAGAGTAACAGTAAGTACTCCTAAGCTCTAAAATATCTGTGTTATAGACCTGAACAACAAATGGACACTCCAGTCAAGGGCTATTTAATTTCATCAGTAATAAACAGTCAAGGATCAAGGACAGCTGCAAATGAATTTCTTCAGCATCAAGCATATTCTGGGCTACCGCAGGCTTCCTATTATTCCATGATTATGGCACTTACCATGCACAGAGAGTTTTAATGGATCCAAAAGAATGATAACAGAGGTCATTACAAAGTATTTCCCTAATGCACTTGATGCTCTTTTTCCTTGCTTCCAAAAATAAGATCACAGTATTTTAACATAGCTGGTTTATGTAGTAATAATCTTCAGAATATCCAGCAGTAATGACGATACAGTACAGAACGGAAAAACATTTGGTGGAAATTGAAGTACTGGAATGTTCTTTAGCATGTCAGCTGATAAACCTAAGAAAAGGGCCAACGTTCTAATTAGCAATTGGTTAAATAAAGCAACCAAACAACAAGAAGACTGGAAACATTTATGACAAACGCATTCCAAAGTGTTCAAAATCAGGGCATTTCAGGAACTGTTAACACCTTTACGAATACTTCAGAAACGTTTTAAGAGGATAGAAATACTAGCACACAGAGCATAAAATTCATTTAGGTTTGTTAAGAACTCAAACTGACTACCAATGAACCTACTCAGATCTGATGTAAAGGGGTTAGAGAGGCAAGTCATATATATAAGTTAAACAACAGTAGTAATAAATGGGGGAAAAAAACGAACATGGGAGCAGTAGGAAATTGTGTGTTTGGGTAAATAGAAGCTCTCCATATTTACACATAGCGTGACTGGGAATGAAACCAGTAATTCTCTTGCATATAGCACAGAGAACTCATCATATATACAACACAAAGCACTCTTACTGCTACAGGCAGTTATTGGGTTTGTGAGGTGATGCACAGTCCTAGCTCTTAACTGGCAGAAACTCTTCTTAAAAACTGAGAACAAAGAATGAGTTTCTTGATGATGAGACATAGGAGCTCATTTTTTTTCAATCAGAAAAGAATGCTGAAGACTTTAAATGTAACTGTAAGAAAACATTTTGAGAAAGGATAACTGGATAGAAAACAGATAGGGAAAGAACTTACGATAGCAATACACAAGTCTGACAATGCAGTGTCATTAGTGATACTGAAACACATTAGAGAAAATATCCTGCTAAGATGCGAAGGTGAGTACTGAGGCATCACTTTTGTAAAGCTTATAAAATCATGCTTTAGGAAGTACAGCTATGTTACAAGGCATACAAATCATTAACTTTTGAAGTGTAGGGTGCAGTGATTGCCAGAATTTCATCCAACTTATAAAGTGAATTAGAACTAATGACACCAGAGTGACAATTTCTTCAAAGCACACAGATTCTCACAAGCTGCATTAGCCATCCAGAATAGACTATGCATAAGCATGCAGGAATTGAAGACAAAGATCACAGTAGAAAGTTATTACATGCTGAGCTAAAAAGCAGGCTGGAAACGAACATAAAGATGAAGTCATCTCACAAGAATATTATCATTGCTTCTTTGTCCCAGGACAAAGTGTATTCTGAAATCCGTCCCATCTGAATTAATCAGGCTCTTAATGTTAGAGTGATTTCAAGATGCAACTTAAATATATTACTAATTGGGATTAATCCATTTTACAGTGTCAAAGCAATAGTTTTAACACTGACAGAGGTCCTTCGGTCTTAATCTACTTTGACACTTGTGACTTCTTTCTTTGGGCTACATTATGATACTTCTGTACATTTTGAGCTTTCTCAGGTTTTATCCATTCCAGTAGGAGGGCACACATAGGCTAAAGCTTTACAATTCAGTTGGCATTAACAAGATGCCAACCAAAGATGAAAAATAATAATTTTCTCAGTACTTAGATGATCTTGGTAAGGAAATCTCATTCCGATAGCTCCTGCCTGTACAGCTTATGTCAAAATTTGGAGCTCCTAGAGCTACTGCTGTATAGATATTTCTAGGCTTTATCTTTGTAAATCAGACAAACGATAAGAAGGAAAGGAACTCCAGGTTTCCTTCAATTGTGTGTCTTTATGAAAAAGTTGCTCAAAAGGCTTGTACATTAAAATTGAGCTAAAAACTCAACAGCAGTTCTTCGCACTCTAGATCCAATATTAAAACTTGTTAAAACAAAATTTCAGGAGTGTGATAACTGATTCGTAGCAACTGAAGATCAACTTATGTTTTCTTGTTTGCCCATACATTGTCCATAGGTTAAAATACGCTGAGAATTTCCTCTCTTAACCAAGTTTTTAGGAGGAAAATAAAATGACTTGTAAACCTAAATGTGCTGTTCACATTTTTGTTGGTTGTGATGTGGTCTCAGCTGTTGGTTAGTATTTAATCTGATTGCTCTTAGATTTCAGAAAGTTATCTGAAGTCACTGAGCACATGGTCCTGCATTTGCTTGCTCACATACGGAGTCATACAAGTAAACATACATCTGTATTTAGGTGCTATAGCCAAACTACGTATATATGTGTGCACGTGATTAAATGTTTTAGGTATCTACAAACACTGTTCCTCTCTACTTCCTTGAGAGCATGATAAAACCCTTACTGACATAAACTGATCAAGATTTCCGCCCAATGATTTTTTTGCTGCGGCTTCCAGACAGGTGGTAGGATCTGTACATAAGTCCATACCTAGAATTTAGGGTCAAAATATTAAGAATTACAGTTTAATGCCATTTATTTCCAGCAAAATTATGTCAGAGTGTCTTTAAAATAGCCTTTTCCTAAGTTTTCCTCCCGCTGCTTCACCTGATTGGATTAATCTATTTTCCACTCCATGGTATGAAATAACTGTGTAACAAAGTGAAAAAGAAATCCCAAACAATATAAAATTAGATATAAATTATTTGAAAGTATGCTACAGCAGAGGATAAAAACACATAATTCCATCAATGAAAAGAGTTGACTGTCAAAAATTCAACACACAAAGTACATATGAAATATACAATCTGTTTTTTTTCATGTTTGAAAAATTACATTAATCCTTTTAGTGAATTTTTTTAACGTGTGGAGTACATTAGTCTGGATTAACGGATGGTGTTTATCATACTTTGTATTGTGGTTTCAGGAAATAGTCTGGCAACGCTAGGTTTCTACAAATGGATTTAAAATTAATCAACATCTATTTATGAGAAAGTTTAAACCATTATTAATGCACTGTAAATACAGATCTCCTTAGAGCTGACCCCGAGTGTCTACCATCTGCTGAACTGTTGTAATCACATTTTTAAAGAGCATGGTCATACATAATGATTCTTCTCAGGAAAGAGCATCCTTAAGTACATCAGCAACATTTTAAATTCCACTTGTGTAATGCAATAATTTCCTACTGCCCTTTGCTAAGGAAAAAAGCATATGGCAGTGACTAAAAGCCAATCAAGCAATCCTTGATTTCTTTTCAGTGCTGCATGGTGATGAAGGGCTCTTTGCTTATTTTTAGAAAAAGCAAAAAAAAAAACAAAAAAAAACAATAGCACTCAGATTTCTTTTTTAAATTAAATGCAAGCATTAATGATGAATCAGTTTCAGTGTAAATATTAGCATACGTAGCATTGAATCTAAGTACCAGCAGAGTGGTAAATTCAGATATATTAAATACATGATTTAAAGCACAGTTTCAGCAAAACCTGCTGAATCAAATACAAGTGCACCAAATAACTTAATTTGAAGAACTCCAGTGAATCTTTTCTAATCCTGACAGCATCATTCCACATTAATAAACAAGGTACGAGGCATCAGTTTACAACTCATCTACTGGAAGCAGGGACAACTCGCCCTGCACTCACATGATTTACACACCAAAGAAAGCAATCCTATCCATTTAAAACATTTAACTTCTTTTTATGGGACAAGTGGGAGCGAGAGGAGGAGAACACGCCTCCAGATCATCCTCCTGTTGACATGGCACTCGTCAGCACACAATACAGATACAGAGGTCACTGCAACACATCTTTAAAGAAAAATACATCCCCATACCATCTGCTTGCCACACCAACCTGTGGCTTCCTTCTTTCTGGCAGGGAAGCTGTGGGGACTTCTGCAGGAAAGCAAGAGGAAGACGTGTTGTTACATGTGAAACCATCTTTATTCTTCACTCCTCCTGCATACGCTTCCTGATATCAAATCCCTCTTTAAGCCATTGAAGCAAAGAAAGCCTACTCGTAGGTTGACAAAGAAAAGACACATTGCTAAGATTTCTGATGCTTAGTATGTCTTTTTCCACCTACTCTGCATTCTTCCAGCTAACACAGGCTTCACCCGCCCCTGAACAATGTAAGTCACCAACAACTGCATTAATTCACCGTTTAATAAAAGCCAACAATAAGAACCTTTTCCATTTTCTGATTTGATAGTGTTGTCTGTAATAGGCTTATCGCACACAGCCAAGGCTCTTAAGTGCTACATTAACACAAATAATCGTAATGAACATTTTTCCTTTCAAAAGAGCAGCACATGCAAACCAAATGCATACAGGCATATTACTCTGAAGGGCTCCTCTCCTATTCACCAGTGCAACTGCAGAATTGTAGATACTGCATACTTTTTTGTGGAACACACTGTCAGCAAAAGTGAACTTCATCTAATAAATGATATTGCAGTGATTCATCCCAGATGATAAGCTGTTTTTTTGGGAGAACTGTAAAGGAGGACGTTAAAATTCTTTAGCACTGACCCATCATTTTGGAAATGTGTTTACAAGACACACATGGAGGGGCAACTTCCTTCTCACTCTTCTGTCTGAAAACTCTTCAGTGTTTATATATCTTATTTCTTTTCCTTCTACGTGTGGAAAAGATGTTTTATGATTTTAGAGCTGGAATTAGGTCCCAGAATTTAGCATTGAAACACACACCATCTTCATGGGATCCAGTCATGATTTTCAGGCTGCTAGCAGTGCCAGCACAGGAGGCTGCCAGGCTCCACACAACTTGAACGCATTGTTCATTCTGGATTTGGGGAAACTAGAATGAACTGTGCACCTCTCCACACATCCCACCCTAGAGTCCATATAATTCCAATATACATTCAGCAGTCACTAGTTCTCCCAGGAGATTTCCGTAGCTTTTTTTTTTTTTTTAATTGATATATTGTTGAATTATCAAGTCAAACAATTATCATTCCAGCTAATATTTCTAACCTCAAAAAAATAATACCAATTCTACAGGTTGTTTTTAGAAATATTTTTACTGTAAGAAAATTAAGCATCAAGTTTATTCATCACTGTGACCCGCTATGTGAGTTGCTATGTTTCATATGGTATTTTCATTGAAATCGTCACACTTACGGATAAATGGAATAAATACCACTAAAGCAATTGAGCAATTACTTGATTCCCCCCCCAATTTTCTTCAAATGCTACTAGAACTAAAAATAATCATAATTCTCCCAACTAGAAAGAAGGGAGGAAAAAAGAAAGACTAAATCAAACCAGAACAAACCAAACCAATCCATGAAATCCCTAAGAGTTTCAGTGACTCAGTTCATAATCAGATTTTCAGCTTTCAGCCATAAGGTCAAAACTATCAGCAGACAGTAGTAACAGAAAATCAGTGTCATGGGATACTTTTATCAGCCCAACACAAAGCAATATTTATAAGCCCAACACAAAGTAACGTTATCATTGCAGGTCTGCAAAGTTTGCTGACCTTGCTTCAAATTACCTTGACAAATCATTTCTTCAAATATGGCAAGCTTGATTTCATGTGTTCCATTAAGAGTCTCCTATTGCCCCCTAGATTCACAAGTTCTCAGAGAACATGGAGAAGTAGTCTCACAGACAATGAAATGTCCTAGTAAGCCTGCCACTACATGAGCAACTGACTTCAGTAAAGACACCCGCGAGCACAAATTGCCAAGGAACACTAAAAGTTAAAATAACTGTGGTAAAGTGAATTGGACATCTTGAACGCGTGGGATGACATTGACCTATGCATGTTCAACCCACTTATTTGGGTCCATTATCGTTTTATCTTTTGAAGAAATTGTTAGACCAGCCTGTTCACACAGAATCAATGTTATCTGCAGTGATGGAGCTTGGTTTTTATTTTGTAACTTGCAAGACTTGTTGGAATTCAACTGTCAGAGAGAAAAGATTTGGGCGGACATAAGTCAAGAAAAGCCTTCTAAAACACCACCAGCAGGCTATCATTATGCTATTAGTGCAGCTGATTACTGCAGTAAATACTAGAGCAGCCTTCACTTCCCAGGTTACTTCCAAAAGAGTAATCAAGGCCTCATTTTCAGTCATGAGGGAAATCCAAACGAATTACTCTTTCGCAATGGGCATAAATTCACATCCATAGAATCTGATAAATTTTCATCTGAGAGAATTATTAGTTACAGACTAATTATCAAACCAATGGGTGAAAAAAAAACGTTTAACACAACTCTGAAAGTTCCTCTGCAAGATGTCCTATGAAGGAAGCTGTGCAAATCGTTTGCTTAGCCATTCTTTGCAAACTTAACACAAACATGGCTGGCATACAAATCCAGAACTTCTACAAGACAAGACTTCACAGACAAAGCTCTGGTCACTTAGAAAT
This sequence comes from Meleagris gallopavo, assembly GCF_905368555.1. NCBI lineage: Eukaryota > Metazoa > Chordata > Aves > Galliformes > Phasianidae > Meleagris > Meleagris gallopavo. Next base: position 6,052,072 of record NC_139417.1, on the reverse strand, counting down.
CTGCCAGATGGGTACAGTAACACCCACATGAGAACATATAAGATAATGACAAAATAAACTTGATGCACACGTGTGACTGTTGCATTACATTATATTGTGTTTCTTTTCTAATTCTGTATTAAATAAAAACAAAATGCTCATGTTGATCCACACTTGTGTGCAAAAAGAAATGGTCTTTCGGTATTTCAAAGGAGAAAAAGTACTTTTCATCTGTTCACTCACAGGCTAGGTTTGTGATTCTCAGATGTTTCTATGTCCATATATTAGTACATCCATGTGCTAAATGAGCAAAAACGTGAAGGAGACGAATCTCAGTTGCCTTTAAGTGCACTGTTGTTCTTAGCATTGTACTGAAGCTCTCTGGAAAAGCTCAGTTATGAAGATGCCATTTTTGCACAAAGCAGACAAACATGCGCGAGTGATTATTCAAGCAAGGGCGCAACAGCTACTGCCAATATGCAGAAATAATTTCATTCAATGAGCAGATTCATTTTACTACTACAGCCTCAACTTTTAAGTGTATTCATTAATATAATTAATTGAGATATTAATAATTAGTAAATGCAGTACTAGATTCAGTATTAACAACTTGGAATACAAACAGGCTTTTAAAGACATCCCAATTTATGCCTTCTGCTTTTATTGCAGCATTGTTCCTTTACTATCCACATGTCTTAACTTAGCACTGGTTATCAATTGCTTTAAACTATTCAATATATTTTCCTGCTTCTGAGATGAACACAATAGAATGCTTACTTTGAATATAACTTAAAATAAGGCAGTAATCAAGATTTAAAACTTAAATCTATTGAAATGTGCAGAGACACCTGCTCTCCTCAACTATTTCTAGGAAAACATCACCAGCCCTTTAAACTACATATATTACATGTTTTCAGAATTATTAGTGACTAGCACAAAAAGGAATGTACATAATTTGTCTTTTATAAGAATAATGACCCTTATGAAAGAAATAATCCTAAGAAATCTATTTAGGACTTTGCACCTGTGTTTGCACATGAATTTCTGTTTGTTAGCAGACCAGTGACAAACACATTCATTCTGTGATAGGTGTTACTGTTTGCCCAAAAGCAATTAACATAAACTCTGTCAGACAAACAAAGCAAATCAGAGCTCAGCTGCTTTTGCTGTACTATGTGTCAAAATCACTCTGCTAGCAAGAAATTAATGCTGCAGCCATCTTTCAACATAGCATTGTCATGTCTTCCTTTGCATTAATACCTCTGCATGCTTTTACCTTCACAAGGATTCTTCTCATAAGCTCTGGGTCTCTCAGCCCTGCAGGATGGCAGGCAGCTTTCTACAACATAACTCACACTGAAATCACCAAATGGATATATTGGGAATTAACTTCGTTGTCTGATTTCTTTCAATTTTTCTATTAGATTGTGTGTTAAGTTTCCCACGTGCAACAACAAAATGTTGTTCGAATTTTCAGGTTTCCTGGGTGTAATACTAATAATAAAATAATACCTTTCCTTAATACATAGTTTATTTGATTTTCAGATTTCCAGGCAAAACGTATAATGAGTCTTTAGTTATGGTTGTTACATTTCTCAGGTAAATGAAAACTACAAAATTAAATCTGTAATTAAGGGATATATTATTTGGGTCAGTTTACAGGCACAAGCCTATACAAAGACACATGCACCTAACTGCTTAACTCATGAGCAAGTTCCATGGTGTACAACAAAGTAGCATTAATAAACAACATGTCAGCCACTAATTATAAATGTTGCTTTTGAGTTCTACACATCTGTTTCCATTATTATTCCTATTATCATTTAAAATACATGTGCTGTGTATACAAACTTGATTGGGCAGTGTCCAGCTGCAAATCAACCTCCCAAGCAATATCTACATGCGTGTGATTACCAAGCAACTGGCAAGGTAGACAGGCTTGTATTTCATACTTCAGTTGAAAATAAATGAGGTATGGGTTATGGCTACATCACTGCATTCCACAATACCTACAGATAGGTACTTAACATTTTTAGCAGGAACAGTGTGCCATCATCAGGTGCCGGCACTGCCTTTCATCACTCCTCTGGGAAGAGTTTTATGCAGTGGGCTGATGGCTGGCAGCAAAAGGGCTGTTTTGCCCTTACTCATGTACTCACATTAAGCAATGGTGGAGGAGGAAAAGGCATGAGAAGAGCACAAGTGAAACCCACAGACACCAGGACAATGTGATTCAAATACCAGATAATCCAAAAAAGCCTCTTTCACTCCAGTGTTTTATGCTGGTCTGGTCAAAAAGAATGTAAAGTAGGCTTCCTGTGAAGATGATCTGAAGATTACAGATTTTGCTCTTTTTGTATACAGCTTTATTGGTGTAGTTATGTTCAGGCAATTCTCACCAAGACTGCTTTGCAGTTTGACACTGCACTGCATCAGGGGCTCAAAGTGCAGTACTGCAACTGTGTCAGTGATACCACAGTGCATATTTTAGGATCAGTGTCATGGGAGACTTGAACAGAATTTCTTATTACTGCTGAAAGTTGGGGAGCTGGATGCTAAATGTGCTGGCAGCAAATGGCACAGCCTGATAGAGTGGCAGCAGGCAGATCAGCACATGCAGGTCCTGGGTAGGTGATGCCACACAGAAGATCAGTGGGGAATCAGAACTACACACAAGGTTGAGTGGTTAATGGAAAGGATAGAGGGAAAACACGAGCTTGACTGATAGGTGAAAGAACCTGCGAGTATAATTGATGGGGGCTGAAAAGAGATGCTATTGTCTGTCAGACTTGATTTAATAGTCAAGGAGGGCTTTCAGGCAGCATGCTGACACAGGAGCATTTGAGCACAGCTGCTACAGGATTAAATACACCTCCCTTCACTCTCACTACCAGACATCAACCACCTTTGGTTCTGTGCCTTATCCCAGCTGTGTGCAGAATCAGCATCCAGAGCTTTGGTGAGAGCCCACCCTTCAGGTGCTGCCCACCCTGCTTTGCCCACAGCCAGCCTACCAAACAGTCACTGCCCCATCAAATAGTGCACTTGTTGCTTTTCCTCTCTCAAGGTCATCTAACCACCACACGTATGATGCAGGCCAACTAGGCACACAGCCAAATGCACATCCCCAGGTTCAAAACTCATTCACTTCCTTGGACAGCTTTTCACAGAATAACCACCAGGGACACGGCCAGCATCCCTAGCACAGACAGTAACCTGGAGGATGGAGAAAGGCATTGGGACACATCTCTTCTGTGGAGGAACACAAGCTGCCCCCAGTGCTGCTAGTGAACCCAGGGTGGGTTGTGCCACTTTCATACTAGAAGGGGGAACAGCGAAGGGAATATTTTTAATATATCTTTCCTCGCCAAATTTGGCATAAGAGATGAGTAAGATAATGATAATAAATAGAAAAGCCCACTGACATATCCAGTGTGCATAACCCAACAACTCCCCTCAGGATTTGGCTCCATTTATAAATCAAAACACCCAAAACACAAATTGCAGGCCAGCTTTTCCATCCCTCAGCTAAGCTGTGAGCACCTTTCTCAAAACTTCAAGTCTTCATACTCAGCAGATCACTCCTACTTCTGCTATATTTGTTAGCATCTCCTCAGAGAAGTCCAAAATTTGCTAACAGCAGCTGAACGGCTGTGTTAATCCCTCTGGAGAAAGGCACCTGCACTGGTGACAGATGCACAGTTATCTATATATAATCTAAAGGAAAAGCAAAACATTGTCAAAAACATTGAATAACAACTTCCTCCAGCATTATTTATTTCCTAATGCCTCGAAGATGAACATCTTTCAGCTTTGGGTCATTAAGCTCACTGTATAATGACAGAAGCAATTACTTCCTCTGGGTTGCAAGCTATAGGTGCATCCCAAGGAATAAAGAAGTAACTCCTGAATACTGAATCACATAAGATACAAGCTAAGCTGCATGTTAAACATGAATCCATGCAATAGCAAGCATTTTGGAAATCATAATTTTAGAATGTCTCTATCATTCCATTACCTCAAGCAGCAGAGCTGCTTAGAAAAAAAAGTCATATGACAAAAATAATTCCAATTTTTTCTATTTTTATTTCCAATAAAATACAGTTGCTAACTTTTCACTATGATTCATAAAAAAACCTCTAGAATAATGGGATTTAAAGTGTAAAATTAGCTCCTTAAGAAACTTTCCTTTGCTTCAACTTTGTTTGCTCAGAATTGCATTTAACACTCGCGGAAGACCGAACCTCAAAGATGCAGAAAGCACTTGATAATCTATTTTGCAAAAATAAACAGTTTTCAGAAACCACAGCTGCATATCCAGCAGAAATTAGATAAAAGTTGGACTTTTTGTCATGATGTGAGTTTAGTTTACAGTTCATTTTAAAAGTTTCCTAACCCTCATGTGTCAATTCAGATTTCTTTTTCTAAAATTCTTTTAAACATCATATTCAGTGCTTTACTATAAAATGCACTGTTTCTTTCTTAAAAGTTATTTATCCACGGTAAATGGATTTGTGTGCATAATTTATCATGCGCTGCAAAGATGAAAGAATTCCACACTTCTTTTCTGTACCAGATGTACTTGGTTCCAATAATTACTGTTTCAGGCTAGTTTTATTCCACATTCTCCTTGTTGTAGGAGAAATGAAATGCAGAGTATGGTGGAAAATGGAATTCTGCCTGCTGGACCAAACATTTATTTACCAAACACATTGTAGGATGTGTTAACACATAGCAGTAGCTTCATTAGTGGATGTCAAAGGTACAAATTTAGCATTTCTATGTGTAGAATTTTCTCAACTTATTGCTTGACAACAAAACATACCTGCAGATTTCATGAGAAATGAAAATTTCAGAAACAAATGTTAAACTGACATCTCATTACCTTAGTTTGTATTACAATAAGTAATATTAGTATAATTTTACATAGATATTTAACATAAAATTATTATCTGGAACACATTATAGCTCAAGGCAGGCGTAAGATATCTGTATGTTTATGAGCACATCAGCTATGAGATTAAATACAGTGGGGACTGAGAGGTTAACATATTCCTTCATTCCTTCTGGAGGCCTGGGTTCAAACCTAGTTCAAGTCACAAGTGAAAATGAGTTTGGTGGTCCCAAAGCAAAACACATTTGTCCATATGCTACAAAACCACCACATAATTTGGCACACACCTACTCAACTGAATGTTTTTGCTCAGAAGACCAGAGCTGAAATAGCTAGAATGTTGCAGGTTAGCATTGTGGTGCACCCATAGCAATACGTAGAAAACAGCATTGCCTCTCTGCTCTAAGAATAGTTTCTTTAGGGCTACCCAGCTTATGAGTATAATCCACTTAACCATAAATCTTTCTGCTGTTAATTTCCAAGACAATGAATTATCTTCCTATGGTTGAAACACAGAGGAAACTTTGCTTTTTTTTTTTTTTTTAAATTTATAAAGATTCTCTTTGCTGTCAGAAGACCTTGGAAGTGTGTCAGCAACTGAAGTACACAAAAGCTTCAGGATTTAAGTAGTTAAGTTTAGGAAGCATAAAAAATTACTGAAAGATGAAGCTCTGACTCCACTGTTTGCACTTCATTTATTTCAGTGAGCTTGGGATTTCACTGGAGTCATTTTATTTTGCCACATTTTCCATGCGGAGTCCTTAGAAATCCAAACTGATACCAGATACAATTTTTGTAAAAATACTGTTGTATACTTACTGAAAATATATTTTAAAATATCTCGTTGCTTAACTTAAGTAGCGGATAACTGGATAAAGTGAAACATTTTCAGGCACGTGCTACTTCTGAATTATCAGATGAAATTGCCAGACAGTCATTTCTCTTCCCCTAATTCAGGAGTGTACTGAAATTATTAAAAGAAATTATGTAAAGATGAAAGAACAGCACTGAATTACTATTTTCAAATATTTCATAAATATTTCATATGTGAGGATCTCTAATGGTAAATTTAGAATTACACATAAGCAAATAATCCAAAAGGTGAAATTCCTACAGCTTTCTCCACCCTTCCCCATTCATCATTCCTTCTCTACGATATCAATTAGAGTGGCTCAAAAACTAGAAAAAATAAGAAATTAAAGGCTCTCCTGTGACTTTCCACAGCGATTAACAGAAGTGATGGTAGGATTGCCAAGAACTGGCTAAATACAGCAGGATGCCTTCCACTTCTGTTAGATTGTTGGCTATCCCACACCTGCCTCCTTTCCCACTAAATATTTGCTTCTGCAAATATTTGGACATTTGAATTTAATTAACCAAAAAGCTTGCAAGAAAGCAAAGCTTTCAGCTGGAATGTGTTTGAACAACTGCATCAGAAACTACCTGTTTGTTTACAGGGACAGAAATATGACATGTATTTTGTTAATATAAAACTGTAACTGGCATGTTCTACATCAGCATGAATGAAATAGTAAATTATTGTGCCCGTGGCTTCAGAATGGGAAGAGAAGCAGTCTTTCACCATTTATGGAAGGAATTTTGCTCCTTTCAGTAACTGAGTTTTATGGAGCTGTTTACTGGATCTGGCTATGAACCAGTGCCCTTGACATCAGATAATTACCTGTTTGAGTGCACATACCACTTGCTAGCTCAATTTAGAACACAGCAAACATTTATTGAGCAGGAATTGTGTGACATAACACTGAAATGCTGATTGTAAGGTGTAAGGTTACCTACCCAGATTAGAAAAAATCATTCTGAACTAATTAATCTCAGAGCAATTTGAGCCTCAAGCTAGGTATACATTTTAAAATAAGAATCAGTAAGATGTTGTCTGGCAAATATGAAAATAAGATCCATCCTGTAGTCTGGACCACAAAGATCTCCACATTTGCCTGCTTTATCACAGAAAGAAACTCTGCTGATTTGTGTGCAGCTTGTGTGCGCTGCCTGTAGGGGTGTGAGAGGGCAGCAGCACCTTACAGCTGGCACTTCAAAATCAAATATAAAACAAGAACATAAAAGCTTTGGGATATCTGAGAACAGAGCCAACAGTGGATCTTTCTGTGGCTGCTGAGGTTGCACCTTGGGGTTTCTCAGCAATTAGCATGGAAGTTACTTTTAAACATTCCAGAGAATAACTAATGAGTTTATGGCAGTCGATGTAAAGAAAATACGAGAATCTGAAAACCATTAATAAAAAGTAAGTAAAATATTTTATTCTAATATTTACATTAAGTACTTAAAGTTTCTCAAAAGGTATGTTTTCATTAAGAAAGGCCTAAAGGAAAGATACAAATACTGAACAACCATTAGTCGCTGCAACTTCTGGGAAACAAATTTATCTCAGCTATTAACTGAAGAGCTCATAAGGTAACCAGCAAGCTTTAATGAGATTTAAAGGTAGTCTGAAGTACATAACGCAATAAGAACATCTCTGTGATTTCCCAGTGAGAGACTTGGATGCTGTCTAGTTCTACATACTATAATTTGAGGGAAAATATTTTTTTGAAAATGATGGGAAGTCAGTAGTTACAGTTACTGCTTACTGTTGACATTAGGTGACTGTTCGTATGCCCAGAATACCACCTACCTCAGCTAAATGGTATCTTTATGAAATTAACAGAATGCGGTTACAACATGGCTATAAGAAAAAATATTAATGTCAAATTTTGGATTATAATTGGAAAACTGACCTTTGGAAAATATGTTACCACTGCAGTCCTGAACTGTACTGTAAAATGACAACTTTAAGATCCAGAAGAATGACTGTATTGTGCAGTTTAGAAAGCAGCAAAATAAAAATAATTATACTCTTCATGCTCCTGTAGAATTCTAATTTAGAAATACCTTGACTATAGCCTATAGCCTTCCTTACACAAAGTTATTTTCTGTTATTTTCTGTCTTCAAGCTGTCAAACGCTCTAAAATACATGCAGTAAGATGTTTTTTGTCATTATATGGGCCAATCTCCATAGGCAATTGTGACAGGTTTTGTAAATAAAGCTCTTCCTAGAAACAACTCACAGCAGTATTATTTAACAGCATATATGACTCTTCCCTCTAACTGCCTATACTCAATTGAAAATCCCAAAATAGAAATCTAACAATGCATCACAAAAGTTTGAGAAACTTCCACAAGATTCACTGAGATTATACGACTTGTTTTGCTACATTACTTTCAAGATTTCTGCCATATTCATTTTCAGTTCTCAGAGCATAACCTTCCTTCCCAGTTCAGTATGTATTAATGTATGTATTGCTGCATGCACACACAGTTTAGTCTTATATCACTACATTGAATGGCATTTCTCCAGTAAGATCTCAAATCAGCATGGAAAAAACTCATCCTTTCAGTATTTCTTAATTTATGAAATCAAATATGAGCACATATGAGGTGTTTGGGATTAGTTATGGCATTGTTTATCACTAGATACCTAAAAATCATACTTCTGTACAAAATTGTGGTGAATAAATGAATCAAGAGTTCCAAATAGATGAGGAATTCGTTCTTGCGATAAACTCAAACGCAGAAATGAAGGATGAATGACATCACTTCGTACAGAGTTAAAGCAGCACGGTCTTGAAAGTTCCAAAGACTAAGACAAATCAGGACTTGTTTTCCCTTTTTAGGTAGCGTTCCTGGATGCAAGGCTGAATGTATCTCTCTTCTTTCCTTTGCCACCACATTGGAACAGCTACCTGAGGAGCGTCTTATTTCCTCTATGCCCAGATAAGCTTGAAGTGCACATGGTGAGGACTGAAAGGAGGGTATAAAGGCTTGTTTGTCCAGAAGTGGTGGAGCTGACATCAGCCAAACACTTCTGCTAACTGTCCATTTACCTCTACAACTGTGGGAACGTCCTGAATGCACCAAACCATATCATATTGCACCATGCTTCTAAGACAGCCTGCATTTCTTTCCAAAACAACCTGCTCAGAAAGAGAACATTAAAAAGCCAGAGAGGATAGAGAGAAGAAGCACAGCTCTTACTTTTTATTGGTTATTTCACTCGGTCACCAGGCACACAGACATAGGAAGAAGCAGGCAAACATCCTTAGGATGAAGTACAAAATGCTCAAAGAATCCAGCTGAGAGCAAGACCATAGGTGGAGCCAGTGGGAAGGAATCACTTGATGTGAACAAGTGTCCTGTGAAGTCACTTGCCTAAAACCCTCTCTGTAAAGACTGCTGCAAAACCCAGCAACAAGAATATAGCTGTCATAGCACCTTGAATTTAACTATCTGAATGAACTTGCTATCTGCAGAAACTAGTTATTGCGAGAGGAGTTAAGCTTGAGAGCACACACACATTCCTCTTCCAACTAAGTAGCCTCCTGTAGGGGTATTTTGCTTACCCAGGTGATGGTTAATTTTAAGGTAAATCTTTCTCAGAAAATAATATTTGATTTAAAACACTGTACAGCACAAAGCTATATTACAATTGCATTTCATGTAGCTGTTTGAAATAGTGCTAAATTACAAGCTAATGGAGAATGTAGAGCTCGAGGCACTAAGCCTAATATTTATTTCTAAGAAGACATTCAGTTTATTCACAGCATACAAAAAATTGTGAATTATAAATAGTGCATCTATCCCAGATTATCAGTGACTGATGATTAAAAATTAAATCCCAGGGGACTGAGAAGCTCAAATGAAACAATAACATTGGTAAAATATAATTTGAAAAGTACCAACATGGAACAACTCAATGAGGGAACGGAGCCTTGCTTGTGTCAATGGAGTTGGCATTGATTCCTCTTGCCAAAGCTGAGCCAGATAAAAGACTCATGCATGCGACATCTCTTGGAAAACTTGAGCCAAATGCAAAAAAATATACAAGGACTAAGTTTGATCTAAAAAAAACACCCATACATTGATTAAGCACATTATTTTTTTAATTATACGTCAGGGCTTGGTTTAAGGGATTTTGTTGCTTAGGGGGCTGGAATTTTTGTTGTTCTTGTCTGACTTGTTTTTCAGTTTAGGAAAAGAAATACGTATGTATGTTTCCTTCTGTAGTGACTTGGAAGTCCTATGTCAACATCAGACTTAAAGATCTCTTTCAATTTAATGATTTTATGATTAAGAATGATTTAGTTTAGCTTGGTGAGAGAAATTACAGATGTGTGAATACTTTATCTTTTATTTTAGGTACAACTGCTTTAAGCTAAAAGGTCTGAGTTAAGGCTCACTTGGAGAATAATGAGTGAGAATCTTCTGGACAATTCTACAGCATTTTTTCCACCTTGTCCTTTTTGGCAATCATATAATAAAGCATAGAAATTAGTGCTTCTAGATGCATGGCAACCAACCCTGGTCAAAACCTCTAGCGTTTGCTGTAAGATAATAAAGGTAATCCACTGAAAAACACTTCTAGGGTCCTAGGAGAGAAAGATAAAATTACAAAAAGGTTGATTTTTCTTCCCCTAAAACACTGCATTAATCATTATTGCAAATGTCAGAATGCACTCATACTGTATCATCCATCCCATCCCCCTAGCGTTCTATATTATATTCAGAACTACACCCTGTTCACCTGCAGAGAAATCACTTCCCCATTTGGTAGAGAAGCTATTTATTCCTATATCTTCTAATTAAAATCTTAATGCCAGTAACATATATTAAATCAAGTTCCATTACATGCCTAACTTTCAAAAGCACGTATTTTTTAAGCAGCTCATATTTTGTCAAGCCTAATTGCTGTAGTTCTACGCAATATTAGTTGCAGAACAGCCAGTAATAACCTTTAGTCCTGGCAAATTCTCTCTCTACAAGAACTCAATCACATAACATAAACAGCTATAAAAGGAGGCTTTTTAAAGCTTTATTCATAATATGTAGCACATGCATGTGGCAGTGTATATCAGATCACAACACTGAAGGAAATACGAGATTTATCCATGACATAAGTTGTGCCAACATTTAGTATGTTGAGACCATTAATTTGAATTTAATTATGTTAGAAAGGAGGGGGGGGGAGAATGTTTCTTCATTAGGGCAGGCTTTCCCAAGATAACATTAAAAAATGGGTTTTGATTCCTGAGTGCTTGCAATGATGCAACTAAGCACCAGGCCGTTAGCAGTAGAGAATCAGGGTGGTCTCTAAGAAGAAATGCACACCAGAGATTAACGATAAGGAAGAAAGATTTTACCTCTGCTATGGTAGGAGTGTAAAAAGAAAGCTGTAAGGACTACAAATAAAAAAAATGAGAATAAAGAATGGCTTCTTGACCTCACCAGATTCACAGCAAGACATAGCTGATATGAACGTGACATACCATGTGGCCCAGCACAGTGCAGAGCTCCTCTGAGTGTGAACTGAGTGCCACTGCTCCCACAGCAGGCCCAGCAACACCAGCTCCACTGACCCTTACTGCTCCTCATCTCCCCACATCCCTTGGTTTCCTTAAGGCAGCAGCCCCAGGCCAGCACAGCACAAACGCTCGTGGGGTTGACAGAGCCCCAGCCTCAGACACATACCTGAGAACATTCTTCAAACCCACACGCCATGGAAAAGCCACACATTGGCCATCCTTGACTCACTCTGTAGCTGGGATATGTATCCCACAGCGCAGTTCTCAAAAGCCCATAGGTAATTTATGGAGTATATTTACCAAATGTCTTTAGCTTGAGCCTCTAAATTTGTTAATCCCCAGAGATGTGGATACAGTCTTCAGTACAGCAAATGTACAGCAAGGATTTAATACCAACTTATCTAACACTCAATCTAGTATATTTTGAGGCAATCTATTAGAGGAATATGCTTCGCAGGCATTTTCTAGACCAGTGCAGAACAGAGAGTACCTAACTGGTGGCCAGTAAGTGAGAGAACCTTCCCAAATTCTTCACTACCATACCATGACTCTCAAAGATGGCACAGTAACAGAGGGTATATTTATTCCATTCTGTTATTTCGCTGCTTTTGGATTTATTCATACAAAAAAAGTTACAAAAAAGAGACACTCCAAGTAGGATAATCACAGCATGCAAGAATATTTTGAAACCAGTAAATATGACACTAGTTACCCAGTCTTTAAAAGAGAGGGAAGAATGATAGTGACTTTTTTTTTTATAGTTCTATACACAACTCATAAGAGTAGTATTCTAATCTGAAATGCAGGGAGAAGAACGTTCTTTATGATTTATTAGCTTACCTAAACTAAAGTATACCGTTAATTTCACAAATACTAGCTGCAGAGCAGTATGGAAAAGGAAAGCCTACATCTCAAGTTTAAATCTGAAAAGGCCAAGATTCTGAAGAAACATAATCTTCTGTAGGACAGTTACTTATTTTACCAATAAGTTTGCATAGTTCAAGCCATCTTTTTTCTAAAAGGTAATACAATCTCTTTTCAAAGGATCCATTGTCAAGTGTGATTACTTGTGAGCATTTGAGAAGTTCATAGAAACATTATGCATACAAGTTCAATTTGAGAAGTTTTGGGAAGTCCAAATTCATTAGGAAAGGCTGATCACAACTGAAAAGTAATTTGTGCCTGTGTCCAGCCCATTTATGGATGTTTTGCAATCCTTGAAATGAAATGTTTTCTTTAGTAGTTACAAAAAACGATCAGTGTTGGGCATATTGTGTGCTACAAATACTGTAGAATTGCATACAGATAAGAAAAATATATCATTACGAATGAAAAAAGTTAAATAATCCAGGCACATAATGACATACAGGTTTGTCCTTATTTTTAATGCACCTTTTTTACCTGAAAAAACTCACAGTACCCAATTCCGTTCCCATTTTATGGGGACTTCAGAATTGGAAGTATGAAGAAAACTCTGAACAAAAAACTTAGCTTCTAGCATGTTAACGATCTTAAAAGCAAGAATCTATTGTAATCTGGATAATATAATTAATCTTAATAGAGAATTGATGACATCAATGCGTTAAAATAATTGTCTTCTAAACTGCAGCAAATCCATGCAGCCTTCTGATCCAACCTTGAGCTTTTTCAATAGACCTGCTATTCAGTGCCTGAGTGTAAGTGTGAAAACAGGCAGGTTCAAGTAGCTGCCTGTGGCATAGCCACATGCAATTTGATAATGTCAATATTTCTGGCATATTCAAATAAAAAAAAATACAAAGTTACTAAGCAAAATCACTACTCCAAGGTAAGTATCAAACAATTCAGTCATTTTCTGAAGCACAGTGTACATCAACAATATTTCCATGTGGTTTTTTATGAATATACCATATTAAAAAAAAAAAAAAGGATTTTCAGACCCAGTCCTGATCTAACAGTGGCTAGATGGATAGATTCTCCACCATAGAGTCTCACTGCTGTCACAGAAGATCTGTGTAGGTGCAGTAGTTCATCCCTACCAGCTACCCTGTAATATTTGATAGTTCAATAAAGAAGTTATATTCTATAGAGTAACCCAGTAATTGCAATAGCTCACTTATAAGAATATACAAGATATATGAAGATATAAAGACACAAAAGAGATATCAAAGAGCTCTTGAAAAAAAGTGTTATTTCTTCAAACAAACCTTACTAACACAGAGATGGTATTCATACTAAACAGTGACAAAGCACAATGTTAAAAAAAGAATAAAAATGTTATTTCTGAAAATCTTCCTAAAGCAGTCCTTATAGAAAATGATAGAATATCCCAGGTTGGAAGAAGCCCAAAATGGTCACTGAGACCAACTCATTAACTGAGCCCAACTCAACAGGAAATTCATTGAAATTCATAATAGAGATACTAAATTTCTTTCTGCTTTTCAGCCATTACTTTTTTTTGTATTCACGTGCTGCTTCACATCCTGTTCTAGGATTACATACAAATGTCATCTAAAAAGTGTATGCACAACTGAATATTAATGCTATGCTATTTAAAGAAAGATTTTCAGTTAAAATGCAGTTTTACATTTCTTAACTATACTAATTTCCTGAAGATAAAATTTAATAGATTTAGAATTGGTTTATGTACCAGATAACAGGACCCAACAGAGTTCAAATCTCTAAAAAAAATAAAAAAGGTTGCTTTATTTGTGTTATTTACATTGCATACTAGCTTAACCTGTAATTACAGAAAAGTTGGCTATAGCCAAGACCACAGCAACCAGAAACTGAGTCTTGCCAAGAAAACTGATGCTTTCCCTGGTTAATTACTAAATGTGCTTATCTGAAAGAATTTTATCTTTGAGACCAATTTTCACATTAGCAGCTTGGCCTTTTTCTAATACCTTGCCTGCATTGCCGTCCTAATGCTGTAAGTGCATTAGAGACTAGGACAAGCACAAGGGAGGTGAGAGAAGTTTTATAATTTCTGACATTCTTAAACCAGCATTACTAATTCCCCTAGGTCTTTCCTTACAAAATCCTATAAATGCAACTGAGTATGACAGACTGGAGACTGAGCAGGTTATTTGCAGAGCTAATGCAGGTTTGATGTTTGTGGTGTGATACTAGCACTAAGTTGGCCATGACTGCCAAAACTTTTCAAGAATATTTTCCATTTGCCCATGAATGCTGAGAACAATATTTACAGTAGTTAGAAAATGTAGCTTCACTGTATCTGTTGACATGGGCTAAATAATAATTCCTGTCCTGTGGGCTAACTATTTAACTATACACATCTTACAGAGGCAGAGAAAGACAAATTTTTGCAAATATATTACAAAAAAAAAAAAAAAAAGTGAGATTTCACAGTGCATTGATGGCTGCTGGTCATCCAGCTCCTAAAAGAAGTTTGGAAAAATTTCCCTGTCGCATTAATTTTCACCTAAACACACACACAAAAAGTCTCCTTTAGAATGGATGGAAAAAAAAAAAAAAAAGAGAGACTAGACCAGCTAACAAAACCCAGGCACACAAACATTTTCATAACAACATAAACTGGTCTGGTTCCCTCAGAGTTGTCAAGGACTTGCCCAGACCAAATACTTTATTACTAAATCCAACATCATCTACATCCACTGTTATTTATTCTCATGATTCATGTGTGGTATTTTCGTTATACACTAACATAATAAAAGATTTAAAGTATCAAAATCCACACTCACAAGACCACCAAATTATTTCTTCCTGGTACTTTCTCTTCGGTAGTGAGTCAACTTCTCAAATTTTCACAGGTTTTCTCACTTTTTCATTTCACTTGATATTTTCTTTATTGCCACACTCCTGAAAATCAGAGATATTTGTTTTCCCTGTTGAGTGGCTAGAAACAAAGAAATCTCTACACAAAAGGGACTGAACCCTGAGTGCTTACTTTCCTAATAGTCACAATGAAGATTTCCTTGCTCTTAAAACTCCTGAATCTTAGCAGGAACATCAAAGATGTCCCATTTAGAAGTATTCCTTAGAATCTTCTACATACCATGCATTACTAACTCAAAAAACAAATGGCATTACTAACTTGGCCTTCTATAGAAAAGAATACAAAGACAGGACTTTTAAACAAAATCATTTAAAATTCTCTTTCATGTGTAGCATTAGAGAAGCCAACTATTTTATCTTTTCTTATATCCACAACTGTAATCCACTCAACCTTGTCTATGATCTACAACAAGGTCCATATGCACCAAGTCCTCTGCTTACTAAAAGGGAAAAAATAACCAGCTCAAAAATAACCAAGTCAATCCTATAAAAAAAAAATAAATGACTAAATAAGAAATTCCTTTAAGACAACGCAAGATAGTACTGAGAATCTCGTTAGCCATCATGGCCATACCTGTAAAACAAGAGTGACTGCCTGCATGACACCTGCAGCTCTTAAATTTTTTTCCCTAAGAATTAGTAACAAATTTTCTTGGAAGAATAATCTTACATGCTGTCTCTAAGTGTTAATGATAGCTGGAACAAAACAGATTAAAGTAAGCTGAAGAGATGCATGAGTACTGACCATCAACCTTCACTTTCAAACCAGAAGGTCCTCCAAAATTCACCTCATCTCTCACTGTTACTCTTTGCTATTAAAAAAAGAATTGGCAAACAAAGAATTAACAGAATTAGTAGAAAATATCATTTTATCAATAGATAGTTAACACAATAGCTCCTGATCTTTCAAAGCTTTGTATATTTTTATTCACACCTATCCTTAGGCTTTCTGTTATGCCATTTATTCCAGTTACTCTTGTTAAGTGTACTCTTGTCTCATGGCGCTACTCTTGCCTCATTAAGTAAAGCCTACCCCAGAATCTACAACAAGCAGCAGGAGCATTACATGAAACTGAACATCAAACCCTAAGATGGCAAGATCTCATACTGTTACATATAAAATCTATACTAAATTTTTCAGAAGTACTACTTCTATTAGTAGATCTACTACTAGATCTAGTACCTTACCTAGTGCCTCATTTGGTGGCTGGAACACTGTCCACAGCATGGGCATTTGTATAGCAAAAGAAGGCAATAACAGTGCCCTCTAATGGGATACAAACACTACTGGGCAACAAGAAATAAAAAAAGAAGGAAATTAGCTTGCCCTTCCAATAACTGGTAACAGCTCAAGAGAAGTACCATCTCTATGCTGACAGAAGCCACTTCTTCACCTGCTAACCCTTAAATGAGGATGAGGAGGAGTTGGATCCAGGCTCCTCCCCTTCAGATCACTCAGGTGCACTGCTTGCACCTGAGCTCCCTGGGTTAGTCGCACCTGGTGCTCAGCCATTGGTTCAGGCAGAGACCTGGCAAGTCCACTGCAGGGTTGGAACTAGATGATTTTTGAAGTCAGTCTACATATGATTCTGAGGTTCAATGATAGGATGTTCAATTCAAGGAAATGTTCATTTCTTTGGGAAATGTCAACAACTTCAGCTAAATATACCTACAAATTCCAGTTTCTGATGTCCAGTCTTCAGAGCTTTGCATGCCCTGCACTTCTGATTATTAGGCTACTCAATACATGGTCAAATGGTTAGTTTAGGTATTTTCATTTAAAATTCTTTCTGCAAGATGGTCCAATACTATAAAACTGGAATTCAGATCCTAGTTTGGACGTTAAACAACCCTAGTATGTAGAAGTGGTGGATATATTGTCCTTTTCATAACTTACCAAAAAGGGGTTGTTTATTTTATATAACCAGATGAACTGTTATGGGTAAGGTACCATAAGTGTGTAAGTGCGTGTTTAAAACCTACTAACAAAATACAGAACTGAAAGCAATGCCAAAACCCATTACTGCATAATGCATGAAGGTAGCCATTACTAGATTACCAGAACCCCAACCTTTCTTATCTCGTTTCTAAAAGTGAGATCTAATTTTGTATTACTTTACTAAATCAATAAAATATTTGTATGGACTTAAGTATCAATTTGTTTCTAAGTTTGAAGTCTCAACCTGTGAACTCTTAAGGACATAAACCAGACTTTAATTGCACCTGGACACTACTCTGGAAATACAGAGATAAATAGCAGAAGCAGTGGGAAAACCTATCCTGATGGAAGAACAATGTTACATCCAAAGGGACTGCAGCTAGCAGATAAAATTCAATAACTACAAGTAAAATGGTTTTGTAAGTAGGTATCAGATGGAAAACAAATTAGGAGGACTTGAAAACATCTGGTATAGATATCAACATAAAGCTCAACAATGTGTCTGAAAAGCAAACATAGATTTAGGAAGAAATATCATGGAAATAAAAAACTGGAAACAATACTTAATAGTGAGTCATGGCAGCCTTAATTCAGATAATATAAAAGTGATATTTTTGTTTCATGGTTATTATTCGTATGTTATATATATCCAGTCTAAAAAAATAAAGTGATGAATGAAATTAGTTGACCTATTTGTACTGAAAACATGAAAGACTAAGAAAAAGAAATAACTAAAGTAACTTACTTTTATTGTATTTGTCAATATTTTCCCTATTTAAGTCTGCACGCATAGTTTTAGCATTAATATAAATGAGAAAGAAAAGAAAAAAAAAGAAACAAAAGTCCCCTTCATCCCCTTTCCATAATGAGCTAGAAAGATATTCCATTGAAATGTAAAAATGTCTATATTTTAAAACACACAAAATGAAGAGTATGGCATTATTCTATAGCAGATGTTTCAAATATGCAAGAAAATAGCCTCCATAGGGTTAACTTAAGTGTCTTTCGTGCGTTTAATCATATTTTACATTTTTCATATTCCATTTCATAATGAAATTTATTTTCTTATTATACAAACACCAGTCTATTTCTGCAGTTGGAACATTAAGATTTTAGTACCAATTGCATTACCAGGGCTTTGTTCACTGCACTCATTTAAATCTATAAACTACTTTGAAAAGCCAGAATATCCCTTCATATCACTCCAATTTCCCAGACACATTTCTCAGTCACTTCTTTACCTTTTCTTTCACTGATTGCTTCAGTTTCTGAAATGTGCATTCTTTGCTCAGTTCCCCACCACATGTGGCTCTCCCTTCCGAGTCCGAATGCTATCAATGTCTCTTTCTTCAGTCAGGGTCCTTCAAAGCCTATCGCACACATGCATGCAAACCCTGCTCCTCATTTCCATCTCTTTTTACTATGCTTTGTATTTATTTCAAAGAAATTTTTAAAACCACAGAAAAGTTTCTTCTTACTGCCTCCACCATTAAACTATTTGAAATTATACAGTTTTTCTCCCTGATCATTGAAAAGTAACATTATACAGTTATAAAGAACATACTTATCTTTAGCAAGCAATTCCACTGACCTCAAAGAAAACAATGTTAGCTATGAATTGCAGGTTTTGCAGAATTGGAGCATTGCAGAGATGCTATAAAAACTCTCCATTCCTTCTTGTTGTGCAGAGCAGTGAAAGACCATGAAGACAACACTGCCCACAGCAATAACTTATTCATCTCTATGTGAATTTTCCACCTCTGTGCATCTATTAGTAATGTTTCCCATTGTCTAAGTGATTCTAAATTTCAGGAAAAATAACTTTACAGTGAAACAAAGTAGGTTCCAATTTTAATTATTACTAACATTAGGAATAATGATTTGCATTTAGGAAGCCTTAGCAAATCTCAAATTATTTTTCTTCAGACGACACTGCCAGCTTCTATTCCTATCTTAAGTTTTTTTGTGTTACATGCAGTTGAATGAAGCATAACTTCCATATCATTCCTTTTCCAAGGGTATCTCTGTTTGAAATAGACTTCTGTACTGGGAAAAGTTAACACAAATGAGGTACCTTCATGAAACAATTTTGCCACCATTTAAAAGTTCTGTATTATTAATTGACAGCAATTGGCACATTCACTACACTCATTTTCAGCCAACATAAGTATTAACAAAACCTGGCGCTAAAAGATTAATTACTAGTGATAAAAGGATATTAGATTGACTTCTACGTTCTTGAGTTTGCAGACACGGCAGGAAGAAGAAAAATAACCAGAGTAATATTGTATGTGGTTTAACTATGAATTTATAAGAATTAGTAAATAAAAATTAAAATTTAAGCTTATCTACACTTAGTTCTGCTGTTAGTTACAAGTACATTGATGGATGGTATTACAGAGAGGTAACAGATTGATTTGTAGATCCCTTAGCAAAATATTGCTTAACATTTTTAAACAAGCAATAAATGCTAACTCAAAGTATAGCTTGACCAACTTTTATTTATTTAGTGGTGAAACAAAGATTTTCCACTAGAAGTAAATGACACTGTTACAGCACAACCCCATTCAAGCTATGAAGTAGTTACAGCTCACGAAACACAAATGATGAAAAGCAACTTTGAATAAAACAACAAAAGTCCAAAATAGCTTCAAATTTTCTTTTACTTTGTTGCCTCATAGACGCTAAGATGATGATGATCAAAACACCATTCAGATGTCTGGATGGCATTTTGAGGTTTTGGGCAATTTCTGCTCCGCTTATGTTTGTGCTACAAAAAGTGACTTTCTCTCCTCCAGCACTGAAGCTGCATGATATTGGTTTGGATCCACGCTCCAGAATTTCCACAGTAATTTGCCACAACTACAGAGATCTTTTAGTGTTTTTGTGTCTCATGTCTTAACAACTGTATTGTTTTCTCCATCTTTACTGAATTAGTCCCACACAATGAAATTAATTACTTCTTTAGAGTATGTCACAATTCCAAGTAACATAAAGTTAACGAGAAGTCTATTATACTTTTCAACTACGCGAGACAGAGTTTGTAACAGAGCACACAACAAACGATTACTTTCATGGATGCAGTGAACAAGCTGCTATAGAACAGGATTGCTTTTAAGTGGAACAGATCATTGGGTAGGCAAGAAACAAGGCCACTCGCTCCCTGCCTATATTTTCCTAACATGAATTAAACTCATAAAACTAAGATTACCACACTTTGTAACAAGAGATTGATCATTAGTTCCAGACTAAGGATTTGTTTGCAATTGATATTAAGAAATTGGCTCCGAATAGTCATAATTCCTTGTTAAAACTACTGTTTACTTACCAGACATTTTTGTAAGGTAAGATTGTGTCTGGCAAAAGAAGCATTCAGCTAATGTTCTTCAACTGCAGAAAGTATATGCACTGTAGCGTGCTCTAACTGCAAAAGACTTAGTTTTCATTAAAGCTGTGTTTACTCTAGCTGAGTCACTTTTGGAAAGAGCAAAGATGCACAACAGAGGACGTAACAGATAAAGTGCTAACGGATACAATGTCTGCATGTGATCTTTGGATTGCTCATTGCAAAAAAAAATTAGTGTGTCAAATTCTCTGAGCATCACAGAAATATTTAAGGGAAAAGAATTACGGATGAATTAGGATTGGTAAAAATCGACCCGCTAATTGCACTTGGCCTCCCTGAGATGTAGGTGCAAGAGAACAGAGCCCAGTTTCTCCACAGAAAATCTTTTACTTCTGTTCCTGCTTTATTTTGGTTTCGAATGACAGACACTACTAATTTAGTGAAGGAGTGACCCCTAGACCTGGTTTCTTCTCCCCGGGGGAGCTCCAATCAGTCAGAATTCTCTCTGCCTTTTTTGCTACCAATGTATTTCAACTGGTTTCCCTAAATTTTTCTGCTAATTCCCATTTCCTTCATAATCACAGGCTTTTATGTGACTTGCTGGCCAAGCGATTTTCAGGGGAGCTATAATTGCCACGGGTCTTAAACATTAACCCTGCCAGGTGTCAGTGGTTGGACTGCTTTGCATTTGATTAATGATACCACAGCAAAAAAATTGTTTTTTAATTGGCTGTCGTGTTTTTCTTCTTGTTCAAGTGCTCCTGAAACAGTCAGATGATCTGGAACAAAGGTTTCTTGGGAAAAAACACATGAGATGGCATGATGAAATACAAGAAATACATGCTAGCTTAATGGAAAATAGGTCTCGTAAGCCCTAGGTGTATTGACTGTTCTAAATGTGCATAAATTTCAGCAGGACTGAAGCATTTGCAGCTTTGTCCCCTTGGAAGAATGTTACATCATTGGAAGCAGAGACAGAACTAACAAAATCGACTTTTACCTTTCATAAATAAATGCACAAAAATAAAGGTGACCTTGGTAATACTAATTAAGAAGAACCACACTTCTATTCCTCTAGGAACTAATTTCCAAGTATTTCCTCTGTGACAATTTGCACTTACTAAGAGCAAAATTTGGATTCAACAGAAGTTTTCTGTGTGCTACAAAGAGTTTAATAAACACTCCAAGTGGGTAAGGAGGCGGTAGGCCGCAGTTAGACCCTGGGCAGATGACAGTACGGCCTAGAGCAGTTGCATGAGAACACTGCACCTTGTCAGCATTGTACAAACAGCACAGCAGACAATCTCTGCCCTCACTGCCTTGTAATCTAATTAGAAAAGCATATTTTGTAATCCCAAACTGCTGTCCAGTCTAGAATCTCATTAGGGAAGATGAAGACAGAGGAATAGTATGCACCAAGGTCTGAGTAAGGCAGAAAAATAATTGCACCAGATGACAGGACAAGAAGCTTAGGGGAAAGCCACACAGCAAGGCTTACTGTCCTAAAAGGATAAGGTCAATTTACATGCTTACAGTTCAATGCATGCACAGCTAAGGCCTCAAGTTTCAGACAATTTTTAAGATCCAGAAGAGAGACAGATCCATGTACCTGTTTTTCTGTTTTGAGAGCTGCTCAGTATGAGACTGTTCCCTTCTTAGATTATAGAAGCAGTTGAGGACCCACCAACTACAAGACCATACCCTTAAGAGTCTTCCTGAAGGTGTCAACTGTAAACAAAATAAAATTTTTAAGCATGTATACATCTCTGCATGCTACTCTATCTATGCACTATATTACTGAATAGAAGTTGGTGGTTTGATTAAGTCAACCTTTTTTCTTTCTTTTTTTCTTTCGTTTTTTTCTCTCTCCTTTTTTTTTTTTTTTCTTTTTGATCAAATACTTGGAATATTTCCACAAAATTCCACTGCTCTAAGTGAAAAAGGAGTGGAGGAAAATATGCATTGATAATTGTCCTATGGCCTGGAATGGAAGTACACACTTTTTCATAGCTCACTTCTGATGCAAGCTGAAGCATGTTATAAAACCGAGGTACTTTCAATAGACACAACACATCTAAGCTAACAAATATAAGGCTCAGGATAGATTAAGTGCTTAAGAGTAGAAAATGATTTAAATCAACTGAGATGATACTTTCTTAAAGTATCCTATTTCAGTAAAGCAGCCTTCAGATTTTAAGTGTTTTAATGATATTTTATAATCCCAGTGACTTCAGGAAGCAATGGTCCAACTCCTATCTTCAGTACTGAAACAGACATGATTTTTTTCATGCGCTGTTACTGGGGCGTGTGTGTGTGTATACATATATGTACAGTTTTATACATATGGCATGTGTTTATGTATATACATATATACACACGTATACAGCTCCAACTGGCTGTTCTGCCACTAGACTATAAACACAGCATAATTCTATACGTATTTAAAGTTCTAATTTAGATTTGCTCTCACATAATCCATTGTTGACTTCCAGCTTTTCAACTTCTTATTGCAAAATCACCCTCCAGGTGAGTGAAATCGTGGGGAAATAAGGTGGGAAGCAAGAAGCAATGAAAAAAAAGCAGGATTAGAATGGAAGCCAGAACTGTATTTCTTAACAATAGTAAACATTGCAAAAGATCACTATAATAAGTGTTTGTTTGAGATACAGTTATTATATCTTGCCTAAATATTTAAGTTAGCCAAACCTCTGATCAATTGAAGCAAAAGCTACGCATGCCAAGAAGCTAAACTGTTAGGGTGAATATGAAGCTGGCATTAGCACTGACGAAGGAACAGAGGTAGTGCGAGGCACACAAAACCACAAAAAGTGATCTCATGTCTTTAAACTGTCCAAAGAATCATAAAATAAAGTTCTAGATTAGTGTTGAGGGGACACATGTCATTTCAATGAAAAAAGTAATAATTTTAAATGACATTTTGAAACATTCCATGGAAATGTATTTGAAATGTAATATAGGGACTCCAATAAAGAATATGCTTTTAATACATTACAGATTATATGCGATCATCAGTTTAAGACTTCCCCTCAGCAAGCAAGATAATTCAAACAGACATCTGGTCTGTCTATATAGTTTGTATTGCCACCCTTTCAAATGCAAACTCTGATGTTTCTTCATGGCTGGAGAAATACAGAGGAGGTATGGTTTTAATTTTTCAAACTCCTTTGCAAATAAGCTTAAACATTTTACAGTTAAAAGGACAGAATTTACATTTGCTGTGTCTGGTCAGTTTTAAAATTGTATCTGTTATGAATCATGTTCACTTTTAAAGTTCATTTAACTTGGCTTATGGTTTACTTTTGAAAAAATGTTATGCATCATTTGGAGCTGCACTCCTAACCACTATTAGTAATAATAATGGCGTGCAGGTTCTATCTGATGGCCCTTGTATAAACTTGGATTTCCATAGGAAAAAACAAACAGGATTCACGCAGACAGTATTTAGTCCCATAGGCTTGTGCCATTATCAATGCCAGGAGTTTTACTCAAGGTACAGCTATTACAGAACTTTTTGCTGCTTTAATGAGATGTCTGTGTGGATATAACCAGGAGGAAAAAAAACACTTAGCCAGAAACGTAGTGAAGTTTTTCACTTCTAATGCTAATGACTAAACATGCCTGTATGATGAGATGAAGTAATGAAGTAATGGAATATCTTCAGTGGGACACGAGGACTCTCTGCACTTTCTGGCACTGAGCTCTTTAGACCATTGTTGATTTCACAACTACTGTGCCATTAGCTCAGGTTACCTAAAATAGTCAGGTAAGAGAAGTACATCCAGCAGGAGATGCAATGCAATATTGCACATAATTCAATTGTAGGTATACCAAGACACAAAGCAGAAGTGGTTACATATTCAGCTCTCAAAGATATCCATATTATAAACACATGATAGTCTCCCATCTCCTGTGAAAGCCTATGAAAACTACATTGGCTTGGATAAGACACAAAGTACCTAGACTACTTTGTCTGCAAATTGTGGTCACATTCTCTGTTAAAAATTAGCTTTTTTTCCCAAGTTTTGCAACGGAAAAAATAAGTAGTTAATCGTTCAGTAAATAATTGCACAATAGTCTTCTCTCAAACATAAATGCTATCATTTTTTCCCCAAAGTAGATAAGTTGTTTTCAAGGTGGACTAAGTTCCTGCAATTTACGCAGATGTGGTTGGGTGACTTCATCATGTTTTTTTGTTTTTTTTTCCTCTGAAGTCTTCTCCTTGTTATCCCAAACTGCAGTGTTTCTCATCAATTATTTTTTCTTGAGCACTCTACTTGACTGCTCAGAACATACAGGTTTAGGGGGTATTTTTTGTATGATGTTTGTCAGTTTTGTTTTGTGTATATGTGTTACATACACTGAATTTTCTGATCATACATAGAGACCTAAAGAAACCATGACATCTGAGCCTCCTCCAATAAATACAAAATGAGCCTCTCCAGAAACAAAATGTAGATGAGGAAAACAGGAATCCAGAACTCAGATTGAACACACATCATCATTTTATAACTCTATTTTTTCCCCTTACCAGTTACCTACAATTATCTATTAAAAATAAAAAAGGAAGAAAAAAAACAAACAAAACAAACAAAAATATTTGCACAGAAACCCTTTCAATAAGAGGATAAACACCATCCATTCAAGGATGTTCACTGATGTTTTCAACACAAGAAAAACAATTTTCTTAATGACATCCACCCAACAAATACAATGAAATTTTCTTTCAAAGACTCTTCACACGAAATTCAAATGTATGAAATTAATAACAAATATAAATTTTTACAACTGCAACTTGTAGCTTCAAAAAACAAGCCACAGCTTCTTACTACTTTCCTGATGCCCAATTTTATATGGTTTACATAACAGTTCCTCCTGACTGCTATTATGATCTTAACCTCTATTCTTCTATCTCCTGTCATCACAGACGTATGAGGGGTCTCAGAGGTAAAATACTTTAGTGCTCTAGGCATACATATATCCAAGTTATTTAGGACCTGCTCATTCCCCATCCTTCAAAATCCAAGAGTCCATTAAAATGTTCAGTTCGAAAAGTAAAAGATAAAGATAAAAACGTCAATGAGAGTGACATTACTGACACATTGAACAGCCACAAAATCCTGAGGTTTAGTTCCTGAATCAGATGGACTTTGAAGTCTCTTCTGACATCAGGCTCTTCCAAATCAATGCAACCGAGACTGCAGTGATCAACCAGGTCTTGGAGCAAAAGGAGAAAACACATCTCTACATTCCTGATATTATCTTCCCCCTCATTTCGTCCTACTAGCTGCCATGGCAGTGATACTCTCTTCACATTCACTGCAACTGTTTCATAATGATGTTGGCTTCTATGAACTATTCTAGCTTGAGTCTAGCAACCAAATACTCCCACTCACCCAACACTCTGGCTATCAGCTATTGCACTAAGATATTTAGAGCCCAGCTTCACTGTGGATACTTGCCCAGATACTGAGTATTTATTTGGACAAAAAATACATCAAAACAAAAACAAAAGAAAAAGAATATCCACTAGGGTTGTGCATGTACGTAGAGCAGACAAAATCCAACCATGCAGCTGTTCATACTTCAACAGTTAGCACTCAGCAAGCCAGTGCTCTAAAGCAAAACGAACTAAAAATAATAACAAAAATAGACGAAACCTCAAATCCACAGATGGCCAGCGCTTAAGCAAAAAGTATTTCTCTGGTGCCACAATTGTATTTAACAGCAGCACAGCAGCACAAATGTTTACCTCAATAATGCCTCTAAATCCAACGGTATTTATGTATTCTGGAAAACAAACCTGAAAACAAGCAATGCAATTAGTTTCATTTACCATATTTGGCAAGGAAGCTTGCCAGGTCTTCCTAATAAATCTAGAGCTTGAATGTGAAAGACCAACAGTTACCTAATAGAAACAGGGTAGGTGAGTAATGGCTAATGAATAATCTATTCCATGCATTTAGGAATCCTTTCCATTTCAAAGCTGTCTATGAACACATCAAATAATTTCTTGAGCAGTTTCTTGAAGCTTTCAAATTCAAAGTATGTTAGTCAGATGCACTTATTTCTTGGCATAAGGATACTTGTTCCATGGTAAAAACAATAAGCTCTAAATTTTCACAGAAACAAATAGCTAGAATATGTGATTAAAGTTTCCTGTTTTGGTTACAACACAACACACTGTCTTAAATATTCTCAGAAAGAAAATTGAGGAAGAAGGGGTTCCCAAAAAAAACAAAATCTAATGGGTATTATTTGCACATTTCTCTCTGTCATTCTGCAACAACTCCAATTTGCAGGTTGCCCCACCGAAAAAAAAAGATTAAACCTCCATACTGGATAGCACTCTAAACAAATCCCTTTTGCTTCTCTTTCTGCAAAGGTGAGAGGAAAATAGTACTTCTGGAAGAACTCTTAGGGAAGCAGGGCTATGCTGAGAAGACCCAGCCAGTTCTGTATCGGCATCAGCCGCCTATTTGGAGCTCAACTACATGCCTCTTCAGTGAGCCAAAAGGAATGTCACTCTGAGGAGCCTCACCTCTTCAAAAAGAGTGTTTACTTTGGAATAAAAGGTGGTGAGTTCACCCAGAAATGTGGCTATCTGCCAGCAATCGTGGAGACTGCTTTCTCCTCCCATTTTCAGAAGGAATGGGTAAGTGATTTGAGCACTAGCTTTGACATGTAGGCATCAGGTTGATACCGAGCCTAAGGACTCCAAGCAGCTCACTCACAGGTTGCACCTGGAGAAATACAGAGCAGAAGTCAGATGAAAATAAGGACCATCTTAATAAGGTCTAAACCATTGTCCCTACTACACAACTAGAAATACACAGTATATGTTTAATATATCAAATGTAAAGATATAAACTTGTTTGCAAGCTTAGATATATTACTTGTGTGCATCTGATACACCATATGTGTGTCGGAGATGAAAAAGGAGACTTAATGCTCCAACTCCTCATGCTTTTTAAACACACATATTTTAAAGCAAAGTCATGGCCATTTCAAGTTCCCTGCTTATGTCAATATAGAAGTAAAAGTAAGATCATAACAAATCATAACAGATATTACAAACGTAAGAGAACAGATATACACGCACAAACAAGCAAATTGACACCTAGAGCATACTATAGATGGCCTTCTCAGTCTTGCAATCCACTGCGTAACGTATGACCAAATGCTGCAGAATTGAAGTGATCAGCATACATGCCATTTCACAGACCTGAAAAGCTTTCTCTACCCATTGTCCTGTAGCACCACTTCATGGAGAGGATAACTGATCACGACCTAAGCAAGCAGTTACTTTCACAATGAAGTAGTTAAGTTGTGCTTCATCACATAAGTGCTCTTTGTAGTCAACAAAAGGTTTGCCGATGACTTTCAAAATGTATTTATGAATTTAATAAAAATAATAATATAAATAAATAAAAATATAAATAAAATATAATTCTGGATACATAAAATGCTCTTGCTCTTAAAATGCAAAGTAGCTTTGCCAATCTCTACCTTGAGTTTCAGAGCACATTTGTGTTTGTCACTCTGTAGCACTTGGAATGGTCATTTAGCCCCACTCAGCCTCAGCCTCCCTTCATAAAAAATAGCATTTCTGTTTCCATATCACTCATGTTTATTAGAGCCTTCACAACCTGCAGTGATGGGCGTTATGGAATGCCTGCAAAAACATATAGCTTACACAACTGACTGCCTTGCTGCAGACATGGATTAGATGTTTAATTCCACCTGAGGTGCACTGACCTCACTGAACTTGATTCTGAACTGATACTGAACTGAACACTGAACTGCAGTGAGGGAAAACTTTCCCATGTCAGTTTAAGCCTCATCGTTGCATACACATAAATTAAGTAACGATGTGAAATTCCTGTTGCTGGAGTACTGAAGAAGCAGTAAGAGCAAACGGCTGATTAGGAAGATTGAAGCTAAGGGATATACATTCAATAGCTCGTCTGTTTTACGAAATAAAAGTTAAAAAAACTAACTGCGCTTATTGGATATTTTACACTTTATTGGATATTTCCTGTCTGTTTTCTCTGGGGCTAGTCAGGGAGTACACACATTACAGTGCTTCTTTTAGTTGAGCTGCTTAATATTATTATCTCCACAACTGCTGAAGGGGAAAGAAACAGATGCATATAAAGACTTAAACTTTCCTTCATGTAAAACTAGGTAACAAAAAACTAAAACTGTGCCGTGTGTGCTGTATTTATCATGTCTGCTGCATTACATCTTTCAGTGGTAACTCATAATGAATTGTTCCAAATGCAATCTTGCCAAAAAACGAAGTCAAATAAGTAAGTTTTAATGTCTCCAAAAGGTCTCCAAATGTTATATTAGCTTAAAAAAAACCACCACAAAATCATATACCAAAATAATACACACTCTATTATCAATCTCAATAATAGAACATCTTCCTTGCACAGTTCCTGGCAGATGCCTCTCTAGCCTACTGTCTGATACATCTAATGGCAGAAAATTCCCAACTCATACAAATAATCCTTATCATTTTAATGGCAACACTCTCTACAGAACACGAACTTTTTTTTCTATGGCATTCTACTGTAGTTCATCGTATCAATTAAATATACAGAGAAGAAAATAATTTTAAAAAAAGGTAATTCTCTTATTCATTACAGAAGCCTTCAATATATTTCATGTTATTTTCCCTCAAGCATTTTCTTCTATAACCAAGCACAGTTCTCCCCTTATACTTCAGGTTTTCAGACTGTTAATCACTTCCTTTGATGTCCTTTTGACTTAACACTTGTACTGAAATTTGGTATTCAAAACGAGCTATGATTTTCCAACTAAGGTCTTTGCTTTTCAACTGCTGAGTACAGAAGAATGGTAACATTACGCATCTCTCTGGCTATAATTCTACTGTTAATTTTTATCACTGTGTTAGCATTTTCACAACAATGAAACATTGCTAATTCTCATTCAGTCCCATTAGATAACGAGTCCTCTTTTGCAGACACTGTTGCTCAAGTCCATGGATTGTGCTGAAGCACTCAATATTTTTTTCTCTATTCAATAAAGACAAAATAACTAACCAAAATCCACATCCTATTCTTCAAAATTATTTGCAATGCTAAGCTTGTTCTCCAACATACTTGCAGATCTCCAGTGTTTCTATTTTCTTAAATATCTCTTTCATTTCCAAATAAAATTTGGGAGAATAAACCAACCTCAAATGGCCACTCAGTATGCCCTTCCACTGTGGCAGAGAATAGAATAATAGCTACTGAGACTGGTTTTCCATAAAGTGTGCACCCATTCCAGAATATTTTCTATACTACTACCGCTTTATGTTTTACAAAGATAGTCAAGAGATGTTCACAACAGAGGAGTTGGACTAGATGACCTTTAAAGATCTCTTCCCACTCAATTAACTCTATGATTCTACAAAACAGTCTCAAAAACTTTACTAAACTGAAGATCCACGATATCAGCTACAGGTCCAAAAACATTTAGATAAATTTTTCATCTCTGCTATAAAGACACCAACTATGTAAGATCTGAAAACTACTCAAAATCTCTGAATTTGATGTGAAGCTAAGCTCATCATTTGTC
The DNA here is from genome assembly GCF_905368555.1 of Meleagris gallopavo. Taxonomy (NCBI): domain Eukaryota; kingdom Metazoa; phylum Chordata; class Aves; order Galliformes; family Phasianidae; genus Meleagris; species Meleagris gallopavo. The sequence continues at coordinate 6,022,129 of NC_139417.1, read as the reverse complement.
TTGAGGTTTACTCCATCTAATTCAGATGAGAAAAGGAGCTCGCGTTCCCCAGAGCTATTCTTTGTCCCCTAAAATATAACTTACTAAAAAATGCCACCACAATTCCTCACTGTTTGGCACCAGCCTAAGTTCCAGTATGATGTCCAAAACACTTGAATCATTCCCACTTTATTTGGCTAGCATTTTCTCTTCTGACTATCAGAGACTGTGGGACTCTTGTAACCTCACAACCACGGATCCCACACAGAAGGATAATGGCATTACAACTTCCCAAGCCATACTGGATGTAACTTGCACCACTGCAATTACATTAGTGCACTTTGTTTTGTTCTCATGTCCCAAAGTCACACAAAAGCATTCATTCATCTCTCCCTTTCCACACATGGCTCCTTACCTATACTAAGGAACTAACACTGCTGTTTGCTTTCCCAGACTGTTTACAAAACTTACTAATCATCAAACTGGTGCATAAAACTGAGACCAATTTAACAGCTCTCTGAATAGCATTTCTGCCCAAGTGTGTATAAAGTAAAGTATGTCTGCTTTGCAACAAGGAGAGAATTTTTAAAGGAAATCCAAGAGAGGAAAGTTCCATTTTCTTGAAGCAGTTATAAAACTGGATTATGAGCAATTCAAAGATGAGCCAAAAATGTATACCACTTGCAATCAAATAGGAAACAGGAAAAAAAGACATTTTCAGGTTTTCCTTCTCACATCTGAAAGTGGTTTTAGTTTCAAGTTTATTCCCTTTCCTGTTGGGCATTCTACTTAAGATTGAAACATTTTAGTAAAAATCTCCACTAGCAAACATAAAAAGATTAAAAGTGGTATTAAATCCTCACCATGCAGAAGCTGGTTAATGCAGACCCATGAGTGAATACAGGTAAAAAATTAAGAATTTTTTTCATAAAGTAACTTTTTATTTTAGAATCTGCTGAAATTTGATATGTCTTTGGAGAAAAATCCCTCAAAACTTGACTATGCATTCCCTTTTGGAAAAATGAAAAATATTTTGCTTTGGTACAAACATAAAAAGGCTAGAGAGAAATATATACCTTCCTTATGTATTTGTTGAAATATTATTGCTTTAGAGTTCATTAGTAAAAGCTATAGTAAAAGTGTTATGTTTCGTGGTTAGCAAATCACATCTTTTGTCATGTAGTTTGTAGCGTTCAGTGACAACCATGAAAGAAGACCCAGTGAAAAAGTTGTTGATCCCTCAGATTCAAAGCCGAGCATTTTCAGAAATCTCATGCCTAAATTATCCTACTTTGTTCCCATCAAAAATCATGCAGTTTCATTTCAGTACATTAAGTAATCTTTAAAGATACAAATAACATGTGGAATATCTTCTTATCCATCGCAGGATAAGTACAAAATCTGGTCCAGGATGTCTGGTTCCAATACTGCACTAATTTGTCAGCATGGTACTATCAGGCCTTTGTAGAATATAGGCAGAAAAGGAAAGATCTCAGGAAAATATTAGAAAGCTAGTTTCCTTCTCAATCCTGTTCACTTTGTATTAGTGCTTCCACAATATCTCAGTAAATTTACCCGTGTATTAAAATACACATAAGTATTTACAGTAATATAATTCTTGAGAATTTTATCCAATAACAGAAGAATAAAAATCTAAGTTTTTTTTTTATTTTTTCTTTTAATAGTGCTCCATGGAATATGAGTGTATTCAGTGAAATGCAAATCCTCCTAAATAATTTGCTTGCTTTGCATATGATGGAAAATAATAAATAAGGAAAGTGTTGAAAATACATCAACTTTTGCATATTTCACAAATGCAGCAAGTAAAAATAATAAAATTCCCTGATCTTCAAGTACAGCTGAGACATCACAACAAGATAATTTGTCACACGCAATCAGGTAGACAGGCTCTAAAGAAATTTCCATGACCCTTTCTACAGCTTTCTCCTCTCCTGCTTTTTTTGTGTTACAAGCCATTGTAAACCATAGCGACCTTCAACATTCATTTTCATTACTCAGGTTATAACACTGCCATGACAGGTGTCTGTGCACAGCTGAATTTTATGAGAATGGAAACAAGGATCCTGACCCTCTTCTTTTCCTTTCAAACATTCTGCTGTGTCATTTTGATCCTCTGAAATGTGAAACTATTGTAACTGAATCACTCAGGTAGCATCCCAAATGGCTGTATTATCATCTCTGGGTGCACTGACAACTGTACTTATTTCCACCCTACTTTCAATGCTTCAAGGGCTCTTAGAAGGAATCTCAGGGCTAGATAAAACAATCAAAACAGATATGATTTTTCAGGTGTTTATTACATGTAAAGTAGATGCGGAATGCAGACTGAGAAGCATCACAGGAAACACATTCTGCTCAAAAGATAAATGACACTTACTTGGTTGTGTTCAATAATGGAGATATTATATAATGTGAATTCCAATAACAAGCACCAAAAGTGAAAATTCCTTGTTTTGCTTGCCACTGAAATGTGCTGTTAATTTGATATATGGTTATATATAAATTCCTTGAAAATATGTAGGAGTAAAATGGCTTATCCACATCTAGAATTTTGAAATGTGTGGCACTAGTAGTGACAAAAATTAAAATAAGGTTTAAATAAATACTCATTTTGCGTTACATAAGAATTTGAAAAGTCATGAAATGCTGAGAACTACACGCCCAAACATTTACTTTATCCAATACCACATAAGCAAACGCATTTCCACTTCTTTTTACTATTTTAAAATTGTGTCTCTCCATCTCAACTCAAGAATCAGATACTTTGCTAGCATAGAACATTCCATTGCACTGTGAAAGCACAATCATTGCACATCTGCATGAGCATTAGAGATTGAAGTCATTGCATGCTATAGACTTTCATTATATAGAAATCATTAAAGATTGATTGAAACGCACTGAGCTCAAAACGCATCAGATTTCCAATCTGTCTTCCTTCTGAGTATTTGCCTTATTTCAGCTGTTGCTCAGTAATCACCTCTTGACGAATGTCATCTACAGCAGTTTTGTTCAAAACTGTGAACCAGATTTTTTTGTAAGACATCAATTTGCTATTGATTTCAGGAAGATAGGTGACTTTTGTATCAACTGACAGCACGTGTTTCTGTATGCACTATGATTTTTATGTGAGCATACCTGAACACAGGCACGCAAAAGCTGCCCGAGCACAATTCCTTAATGACAGTCTCCCAACATAGCACTTAAGCAGCTAATAAAGACATCATATTTACAAAAGCACTCAACAGCCAGCACTAAGGAAGTTATAAAAGCTATGTCTGAAGTTCAGCTTTGTGTTTCTACATCTAATACGAATTCAGCCACACAATTCAATTGCACTGACAGCTACAAAAATATTTTTTAATGAGAAGGAGCAAAGATACAGTAATCACAAGCCCTGCACAAATGACAAGGAGCTACTGTGAAATCCTGGGAGCAGCTGAGAGACAGAACTGCCAGGGAAGCACAGAACTCTTAAGCTTGTCTAACCTGAACTCAGGTGCCCAGCATGTGGTCCGGAGAGAAGCGAGCTCTCCAGCCAAGTCCCACTTCTATTTCATCTCTATGAAAACTCTTGTTTGTGAAACCCTGGGCAGAAACAGAACACGTGCAAAGGTATGAAAAGTCGTGAGTATTGATATGCCATTCAGTCCAATAGAAAACACAAAATAAACCAAAGTACACAAAGAAACACTTTATCACACCTCAGTCGCAAGGATTTGTGGACAGGAATACTTATGTTTTAATTGAATGAAATAAAAATTCCATACCTGTATGTAAGTAAGTACAGAAATAACGCAACCTGAGGAATTATGTATCTGATGTCATGTCACAACTGTTAGAATTTATTTCAGATCTCCTTCATAACTGGACTGTGAATCCATTTTCTTTTTAAAAATTCTTTCAGTCATAATATACCATTTTTCTGTTAAGAGGCAGAAACACTCAAAGCAAGACCCCACAGTGTACTACTTAACGCCATGTGACAAGAGTCATCTTAAGACAGGGGGACCTATTTCCTCCCTGTCAGGAATGTGTGGGCACTGTCTGTCCTGTTCAGTGTTACTGAGCATTATGCTATTCCAAACACTGCTTTTTGGATCACTTAATGGATTAAAGACTGTCAGCTTCTAGCCAAAAGAAGAAGAAGAAAAAAAAGAAAAAGAAACAGAAAAATTGCCAAGTGACACATTAGAAGCTCTATATTGTTGCTAAGTACTTACAGCAAGTTCACCTTGACAATCTGTCACAACACAATGGGATGCTCTGTCACAGATGAATCACCTAACACCATTCATACAAAGGACAAGCACAGAATTCAAAGGAACATGACAAGCCATGATTTGCCTCAATCCTCTAAAACATGCAAAAGTGGAATGCAGAAGAGAAAGCCAAGAAGGAAGAGATGAAGGTTTAAGGCAACAACACAATGTTTCAAGACAGCACGTGTTTTTCTCTGCTGCAGTTGATGGACATGGCATGACTAAATGGCTAAATATGAGGTTAATTAAAAACAAACAGTTCATTTTTAAAATGTCTATTATTGACTGAAAATATTATTTTCTCAGGAGCTTGTTACATGAGCATTATTGACTTGATGGAGCATTATTAGCATGTCAATCACTTCCAGGCTATTTTTATAACCTAGTTCATGTTGTTTTATTGCAACATATACAGATAGAAAAGTAGATACACACAGCAAAGAGTATTGGAATTCATAATACTCACCAATAATATCTAGTTATCAGCATCTGGGGCCAAGAGGAGGCTACAGGAGGAAATTTTAAAGAGGAAAAAACATGGAAATTCAATAATCATTTTTCTTAGCCTTGTTGATTTGTTCCCCTGACGTCTTATAGCTGGGACTCTTCAATCCTCAAGATCAAAGATGGTTTCTCAAGACATGCTGGATAATACAGTATGAAACTTAGACAAAGCATGTAAGTTAAAGTATATTATGTAGAAGCATATAGAGGGGATGAAAAAGCCTGCTTAGTTAACTGCTTAATTCCAAAAGTCTGTTTTTTGTACTTAACATAGAAGTAGTAATTATGTCAAATATTATAATTCAAGTTAGCCTTTTGAAAAGAGGCAGCAAGCGTTCTGATGCCTAGTTGAGCCACAGAATAACAGCAACACTAACAGTTACAAAGCAAGGTTCTTTATTTAAATTGCCAGAGAGGTATCACACTGGAGAACTCCTGTGCTCTTTGGCTATCTTTTTAGCCACCAGGAGATAAAGAGTCTGAAGAACAGCCAAGAACAAGACTGAAATCATGTGGTATAAATAAATTTCATCAGGGACCATGAATGCTCCCGTTACTAGCTAGGCCAAATACAATAAATATACTGTCCCCAGCACAGCCTGTTTTCTTGTGTTCGGCACACATTAATACAGATAACACTGCTGCTTTATGAAATGTACATTTTATTTGTTATTTGGAAGGCAAGCAGGTAGCAAACATCTGCATCTCTCCAGCTGCTTTGGTCCCTCCCAACTGCTCTCCCAGGATAAACTCCTGCTCAGTTTCCAGGACTGCCTAAACCTTTTTCATGTGCAAAGAAAGTTAGCAGATATGTTTCATTTCATTTTTACCAGAGGAAGTGAACCATATTTTGTGTTCTTTACTTCAGACCGTCAGAAAACCTGTCTGCAAACTGAGCAGTTCTGCGCTGCTATCTGTTTCAGCCAGGCAAGAGCACTACTTCATGCCATTCTCCACAGACTACCCTAAGTAAAATGAAGGCACGGAACAGCTTACATAAGGCAGTGGGAAAAAAAATAAAAGCAAAAATCAATTCAGACAGTAGCTTCTAAACACACATACGCCATCTTCCCCCGAAGCTTGTATTTCCCAGAGTAAGCTTTGTCTGAGCACAAGACTAATTCAAAGTCCCATGGAATGCTAAAACATCCAGATGTATAAGGCAACTGAAGACATTTTTGTAAAGTGACACTCATTTATTATAGTGTCCACTGGGCATTGACTGGCTCCAGCAAAATAGGGAGATGCATGTGACATGAGTGTTTTCAATTTCAACATTTCTTTTTCTTGCATTTGTCATGAAAAGGAATAAACCACAGTGAGCTGACAGTTCCTTGAAATTCAGTGTCACGTGGGATAGTAAATAAAGAAATAAGATAAATTCTTTCCTTTTATGAAAATGTCTAACCAAGAGACTTTGTCAAGCTACCACCACATTTGTGAGGATCTGATTTCCTTTTGGCCCTGGATGAAGTGCAACTATGCTGTGCGACTCTTGGATTTACTTATGCTGGGAAGAAAAAATTAAGCATTCGTTTTATTTAACTCTTTTTCAGTTTGATACAAACAAAGTTAGATCTGTATTTCAAAACAAATCTGAAGGAGAAAGTATAAGAGGTTCCTGAAAAAAAAATACTAAAAGCAGCACTCTACAATTAGGAAAAAAAAAGTAGAAATCATTACTTGAAACCTTTATTTTAGTAGGTTTAGATCTTTAAGTGCATAAAACCTCTCAGCAGAATTGGCTGTACTAGTGAAGCTTGTGAGCCAATTCATTTTCTTATTTGTATTTTTTGCAAATGTATGGAACTTTCTGTTGATGGCTGTCTGGGTCAGTACTCTGCTGGAGGCTACCTCCATCATAAAAAACAACAGTATGATGCTATAAGCATGTCTGAACTAAAGGGTTTGCTGACCACACTAAAACTAACATGAAGAAAAAGCCTGAACTATTTAAAATATGGTGAGAGAAAGGAATCCAAAATCTAGCTTCATTTCAAATGTAAGTTTTTACTGAAATAAAACCTAAAATTGGCTTATTAGGTTATTTCACAGCTTAGAACATCACTTCATGAGATAATGTCAGTTTAACAGTTGTTACAGGGATAATCAGAAGAGACATACCTACACGTGACAAGGGTAACCTGATCAGCAAGTACTTTGTCTTGCATCATGCCTAAGAACACACCAAGGGAAATAACCAGATTAAAAAAAAAGAAAAAATATCACCCAAAACAAAGTACACTGGGTCACCTGAAGGACTCTGCTGGCTGTTGTCATGATTTTGTGTGACAGAGACTATATTTGTAGCTTTATTCTTTGCAGCTCTGTATCTAACCTAAGACGATAAAACACGGTACACTGATAAAAAATGACACACTTTGAAAAGGCTATCTTGTCACCACAAGCTTCTCATAGAATCATAGTTCAGCTTGAGTTGGAAGGGACCTCAAGGATCATGAAGTTCCAACTCCCCTGCCACATGCAGGGCCACCAACCTCCACATTTAATACCAGACCAGGCTGCCCAGGGCCCCATCCAACCTGGCCTTGAACACCTCCAGGGATGGGGCATCCACAACCTCTCCGGGCAGCCTGTTCCAGTGCCTCACCACTCTTCTGGTCAAGAACTTCCCCCTGATATCCAACAAAAATCTTCCCTTCTTCAACTTGAAACCATTTCCCCTTGTCCTGCTGTGGTCTACCCTTGTAAAGAGTTGACTCACTTCCTGTTTGCTTTTGCTGACTATGGCTCATGATGGCTCAAGATTGTTTTGCTATTCCCAGCAGCTGTGCTGCCATTATTCTCTTAAGGCCTGGTATCTGCTTTATGTTTTTCTCCCCAGCTATGAGTTTCTGTGCTTTCCTTTGTATTGCTCACATAGCCATGTTGGGAGCCACATCAGAGAACCAGTGTTAGCATCCACACAGGGGAAAAAGTGGGAACTTGTAGTGTAAAGGAAAGAATAAGATAAAACACAGAGATTAGACAACCTGTATTCTGAGGAAGCAGAATTGCAGGAGCACTTCTTTGAAATAGAAGACACTTCTGCAAGAAGGAATCTATATTTTCTTTGTAAGAGGTCAGAAAAGCCTTGGCAATTTCTTCTCCTGTATTTCTAGAGAACAAGACTGAGTTTATATACACATGCTTGACTATAAGAAATTACACATGGAATTCTCTTTTCAGTCCAAACCTTTTTTTGCTTTATTTGCAAATAGCTGATTTAAGTCCATGCCTCCCTGTGAAGTTCATGGAAGTGTGCTCACACTTCCAGCTGGGCACGAAGTTATTCATGCCTTCCGAGATCAGAACAGTTCACTATAAAAGCAGTAGATTACAATTGGTTTCCCAGCTTCCCTTTTCTCACAGATGTCTTATGCAGATGTAAGAAAGTTCTCTATGCTGTTTCTTTGCTTACATTTTCCATCCAGAAACAGGATTAAGAATAGTAACACTTTTATATTTCCCAGGCTTGTTGCTAGATTGATACATAGAAGAATGTGAAGTACCTGGATACTACCTAAATGCGGGTCACAAAAACTACAACAGCAAGGCATAAAGGAATAAAACAGAAAAACAAGTCCTAAGCATATTTTGACTGCTAAGTGGGCCTTAACATTTAAACTATTTCCAGAATAGTAGGAGCAACTGCTCCCATTGCTCTTCAGAAGAAAATCTTTAGACCTCAACAATTCAGTATTTCTTCACTTTACTGTAAGAGCCACCAAAGCAGATGCCACTGAGAGCAGACAGCATGTAATCTACCACCACCTTTTTCATTTCACAGAACTCCAAAGCACTTCTGGCAATATTTCATTTGTGACACACTGCACAGATGAAATGCTTTTTATCTTTATGGCAAATTAAGCTTTAGCTGTTTTATACCAATTCTTAAAGGTTTTATCAACAAACGGAATTCAGGTGTTCTGAATGCAATGAGGCATAGTTCCTTACAGGTGAAGCAGAGAGCTCAGAACAAATGCAAACAACCTTCTTCAAACAAACAAACAACAGAACACTGGCCATTTTTCAGACTTCGAGATTTTCACTGAATTTCTGTATCAACAAGCAAAGAAAGAACAATATCACTCCATTTAAGGACAAATGCGTTTGAAATAGAATTTGTAGAGCCCATCAGTATAAGTATACATGTAAAATGAGCATAAAAAGTATTCAGAAGAAATGGGTTGGTATATATTTGTTCATGCTCATATTTTCCTGCTAGATTTATACAATAGCTGAGTAAGAGAGCAATATGAATAATATGAGGATCAAAACTCTGCCATATTTTAAAATAGTAAGAGTAATAAATTGCAGCTCATGCTTCTGCAGCCATTTCTAAGGTATCATTTTTTCATCATAAGCTTTTCAACAGCTGTGACTCATAAACCATAAACACTTCATACCAAGAAATTGTAAATGACAGATGATTTATGATGTGTTTGTGTCTCTCTTTACAAAAATGTTCTTTCTCTACGTATAGGTCCAATGTGTTGGATGCAGTATGACTCATGTATAAAAAGAAATTGCTGATGCAACCAAGACACCTGACACTGAACTTTAGTTGATACTGGCAGGTTCTCATTAGTGCGTTAATTAATTATTTAAATACCGAATTTGATTGATACTGAGCCGCTAGTATTGTCTCATAGACAAAGACTTTGATTTAAACAGTATATACTTCTTATACAGAGCCACAGCATTCCTAATTTGTGGTATGTGTCCGATCACACTGTATTTCACAATTGTTTTGTGACTGGAATCTTTTTAAAGAGAAGCATATATTCTCTGTCAGCAGCACTCCACATTTCTCCAGAAACAAAGCAAGCTTACATCAAAACTCATCATATCTCTTCAGACGATGGTTTCCCATCATCCCTGCATGATATTAATAAAGCCTATAGAGTTTTATGGACAATATGATGATTTCCTGGTAAAAAGGAAAAACTGCTCCACCATACTTCACATGGAAGGTGTAGAAATATCATTTTCCAGAACTGCAGTACACACAATCAATCTTGCAGACATAGATCAGGTAACCCTAAGGACTATAAAGAATACCCTCTCCAGAAGCATAACATCTATGTGACACTTACAATTCATCTACATGCATCGATATAAAGCAAAGTACTTCTTAAGGTAACCAAAATAGTAACTTAAAAGGACCAGGCACACAGACCATCCATAACCAGAAGAATAAACAGCAGTTAGTTTCTTGGTTCCTGCTGTTGTTTCCTCACTCTGACTTGTTTATCTCCACAGTTCACAATTAATTCATAAAGCCGGTGCAAACTTTGCATTTTATTTTATTTTTCTCCATCAGTATGAGGCTGTTAGTTTGGGCCATCTACAGGGATTCCTTCACTGCACTATAAATGAGCAGTAAATATAATGTGTATTTCACCACAAATGAGCAGTCGCAGTAAAAAAGAAAAAAATAAGGTTTTTATATATTGAATAATTTGCTGCAGTTGAAGCATATACAAGGAAATGATGCATCACATAACATCATATGAAATTTAAAACTGGATTATTTGGGGTCCTTAAGAGTTGGCCAAAAAGCACCTGCAATGTAAGTACCTTTGAAAGCCCCTAAATTCCATCAGGCTGCATTTTGGCTGCAATAGAATAATCTTAGATCTGTTGCATGCAATTCAGCATATGCTGCAATATTTTTCCAAAACAGAAGGAACTTACAAATAATAATAATAATCCATTCCTGAAATGTCTCAGTTGTTTTCTGAGTGTTAAAATCTGAGTGTTAAAATTCCTTTTTTATCCCCATTCCAAGAAAAAATCCAGCACAGAGAGAGAGAGAGAGAGAGAGAGAGAGAGAGAGAGAGAGAGAGGGAGAGGAAATGACTAACAATACTGAGGAAATTCAGACTTGGCTATGCATTAGACATGATCAAGTGCAAAACTAGATAAATTCAAATTTCTATTTAATCTATAGGTTTCAGTTAAGATAATTTCCGTTTATAATATCCAAAGGTACCAACTGAAGGAGATACACGATTTTTATGTTGCTCTATCAGCTATTCAATAAGAACATTTCATCCACATTACCTATAGAGCAAAGTGAGAATAAAGCCTGAAGAAACAATCCTGGACTTCACTGTTCTGGTCAACAACCCAGAAAAACAGGTGATTTCAATTTCATTTTTTAAAAGGAAAAATATCACTCTGGTACAGAAGAACTTTGAAGAGGTACAGAAGTCCCTACACTAAGGGGGAAACATATCAATGTTTTAAAAAGTGTATACCTGCCCTTCTAAAAGTCTTTTCAGGTACAAAAACAAGTAGAAATAAGTGCTAGTTTCCATTTGTGACACTGAGTCCAGTTAGTGAAGTGGTGGAGCCTACAATCCAGATGAATGTAATGTAATGGACAACACTTGGGCAATGTAAAACTGTTGAAAAACTTGTGCTTTCTGGATACATGGGAAGCTTGGAACTTCTTACTGCTCAGATGTGCTTAACTAGTAGGAACTTGCATAGCATGGATAAACAAAACCTTGTAGGGAAAAAAATCTACATTATGGAGATAAAGGCTCACTGAAATAGGCTAATACAATTAAGAAAAGAAGATAAAATATAGTACAAAATGAGCAACTGCAATGCAAAAGAGCCAGAGGTTTAACTGCATGAGGTTTACCAATCCCAAAGAAAGTACACAGAAAGGAAAATACAGGAAGTATAGTAAAGCTCTATCGATGCTATCAGTCAGGATAATGATGTAAAACATGACGAAGGATACTTCATCAGTATGTGGCTATGTAAAAAGAACTCCATCAAATGCATGCAAAGCTCCAGAAGCCAAACACACTCAAGATGAAGGAAATCATACCATTCCCAGCCCAAACAGAAGGAGCACTATCTCACAGTAGTGATTTTATTTTTACTTTTACATTGAAAGTGATATCAGATATTCAGAAGATAGCAATGTACCAATGGTTTCAGCACTATGATTCCAGAAAAAAAGGTACAGAAGTAAACGGAAAGCAGAATAAAATGCAACATAGACAAAAACTGATTGTGATAAAGGCTTTTTTTGTTTTTTTTTTTAAAGACAAATGAATGAGACCATGTTTTATAGCCACTTTAAGGACACTGACAGAGACAACAGATAGGAGAAACTTAGCAAATCGTGACACAGAATACTGAACTATTGTTCCCTAACTCCTATAACGGAGGGGAAAAAAAACAAACATGGAGCATCATATAAAACTTAGAAGGTGGTTCAAAGCAAACAGAAAACAGCAAAGCTTTAAGTAATTCACACTAAGTTGCAGAAGAGCTGACCCTGAGAGGATGATTGCTAAGAACTTGCCTGCATTCAAAAGTGTCTGTTCAAATTCTTGAAGCAAAAATCCACTGGGGCTACGAAGCAACAAGAAACCACTTCTGGCTCATAAATCCCTACACTACAAACTGCTGCAGCCTACGAGTGCAATTTCATGCCTGACAAAGCTCCTGTGCTTCTCTTAAGCATCTGCTATTGACCACTATTGAAAAAAAGGGGAAGAAAAAAAAAAAAAAAGAGTTGGGCTAAATATATCATCCTGGTAGAGGATCTATTCTATCTTCACTCTAGAAGAACTTCCTAGGTAATTGACTGAGGAGTGAGATTGGAGGATTTGAAGAATTTATCAGCTTTCCTGCCTAGCTAAATTGCTAGCTGTAGTCCCTCCCAAATTACTTCCAGAGAATTCGCAGTCAAGGCAAATATCATGAACAAAAATTGTAAACTGTAGTATAACAATGCAGAAGAATATATGGGTAAAAATTGATGATGAATACATTCCAGTTTAAAATTTAGAAAAATATTTCTAAATTTTCTAAATTTTTCTCAGACAATGATTGGAATAAGATTTCAGTAGAAACAGTGAAACAAATGACTATTTTTAAGATTGAAGTTGATCACAAAAGAGATTACATGCCATTATTTTCTGTAAAAGCAGTAGATTGGACACATCAAGACAAAAGATTCTTTTAAGTCTTAACTGTTAATGGAGCCCTTGATCTCAACTAGGACCTTGACAAATTAAGCTCCAGAGGAAAGACTCCAATTTGTTTTGTTTCATTCAAACCAAGGAATGCAGAGGAATCCGAGGCACCTACTAGGAAACACAAAGCTAAAAACCAGCAGTTCCATAAAATGATGTCTGACAGAATAAACACGAGGAATTAAGCATCACTTCCCACAAATCAAAATATAAAGGCAATGTCAATAATAATAACAATAATAATGGCAGGGAGCTGGCCACAAAGAGATAAACAAAAGACAGGTGAGACAAAAACCAGGTCCTAGAAACATTCCTCTATTACAAAATGAATTTGGCTTATTTATGCAGAATTAATCTTTCATCTCCTTTGACTTACTGGGAGTACAAATATTACCTTATGCTCCATGGTGATGCCTAGATGAAGAAATTGCTATGGCCAAGAAATTAAAGCAGAGGCACTGTATTTTCCAGTTTTGAGCATAGTTGTAAAATATTTAGAAAAGTCACAATCATTACACTTGTTTTCTGTACTTGTGTCCCTCTTCCATTTGAATATTTGTATAACTGCACATGTATGATTCTATCTTGCAAACAGCAAATTGTATAGATCAGAACATTAGCTATAAATAAGTATATCTTTCTTTGGTCTTAAAACCTGAATTCTTTCCAGGAATAGACTGTAATTAGTATGACATGGGGGCTTTTAGCAGATGTGAAACCGGATAGATTGAGCTCTCATATGAATAGCCTGAAACAAGGTCTGTCTTGCATGGTTTGTAGTAATGGAGAGGAAATTGAGCATTAAATACAAATCAACAATCATTCATTTCACTGCAGCAGTGGAGCAACAGAACTAGTGAAGTCACTCTTTTCAGCACCTTGCATCCTGCTGGACTTTATTTACAGCACTGAAGCTCCCATCTTTGGAAACGGCCACCTACAGGGTAACTTAAACAAAGAGTGATTAACAGAGAAAGCAAGTTAAGGTGCAATTTTTATGCACAAGCACCAGAGAATTGTCATTTTCTCTGTCTTGCCTTTAGATATATTCATTAGGCTATCATTCTAACAGCTTGAGAAGAGGTCAGTACGGCATAGTACTGCAAGACACAGTAACAGTAGATATTAGCTGGATACTTGTACAATAAGTGAAGTTGGAAGATTTATTAGTTTTCTAATCCAAAGTCTGACCTGACTCTCCATTTAAAAGTTGAATAGGAAGTTGAAAATCCCCTCTAATGTTTTTGAGAGGTGTGAGGAGACGAGGAAAGCACCTGCAATGCATCACTCTGTTTAGATTGTAGCATGAAACACTGGATTTGTTGGCTGCAGTGGTCTCTCAGTAGAGAGAACAGACAACAACAATCAAGGAGTTCACTGCTCATTATGTGTGAAGAGAAAAATTGAATGTTATTCACTGAAACACTGGAATGCTCTCCAGGTCAACAGCTCTAAAAAGCTGCCATAAAAAAGCCTGACTTAAGCTCTGAATAACTCAAGTTCATGGTGATGTTTAGATACAATTCTTTGAACAATTTAAAAGAAGTTAATATCTGGCTATTTAGCTGGCAGCTGTGATGTCCAGCAAGCAAATACAAGTTCCAGGAAAATAAGGCTGTCTTAACTGTACTTAGTATAATTGCTCTTCGCAGCGTTCCCTGGAGAGAGAAGAATGCCACAATAAGGCTAGTTTGTTAATGAATTTTATCCCATTTGTTCAAAGTTGCATTGTTACCAATGACAATGATATCAATATTAAATGCACTATCAATTGGATTCACAGTGTCACATGCACTGTTTAGAACAGCACTGTCTCCTGTGAAATAACACAAGACAATTGCTCCTCCTCAGTTAGCTCTTCCTTACCATCAGACAATCAGTGCCCATCCCAGTGCATACAGGCCTGTTGTGTGTAGCTTCTACAAGTCCTGTTATGTAAGAAATACAGTAGAAAGAATTTCAAACAAAACAGTGGTGTAAAATTCTTCCTGAGAAAACATCTCACCATTTAGCTAAATAATTTCAGAAAAGATTTTCCCAACTTGATTAGAAGTGAATGCAAAGCTAACAAATCCATTGACCAATGCTACAGAACCCAAAGCAGTTAACCTGATTAATGTCACTGTTCACAGCGTTTTAGGAAGCTAGTAAGTGAACTTAGAAGAGAAACTCCTTTAAACACAGCTACCTTAGAGAACAAATACATTAGCATGAGAGGAAAGACAGATATTTCTACTCAAAGTAGAAACAAGAATTTGATAACTCCAAATAAAAAGATCTACACATTGAAAACATAAATCCAAGTAATATGATAAGAAGTAATAGTATTTTCTGAGTTAAAATAGCATTCACACTGCGCGACTTCTAGCTTCAGCTTATGAATCATAGCATAGGAAATACAATCCATATTTTTGTGTTGTAACCATAAAACATTTGTTTAAAAATAATAACAATAATGATTATTTTATGATCTCACAGTGAAAAGATTTGCCTTAGAGTTTTAAACAAATCAGCAGATGTTATAAACTTTTTACATAGGATTATAGATTGTAAAGCAAGAGTCAAAGAGATGACTTCAACCAATCTGTCTTCAAATGATACCAAAAATGCTATATGGTTTCAGAATTTCTGACAACGAGAGCATCCCTAAGGATTTTTATCTGATTCAGCACACTGCAGTTGAATTCATCAAAAGTCTCTGTTTAGGCTAAACCGGGTCTCTGAGAACAATCTATGCAATTATCAGCAGCTCAATAACTGGATGCATAATTTCATATTTACTTACAAGTTTAATCGTATTTTTTTTTTTAAATATGGAGAAGTATAATTGTAACTTGTATATTCAAATATTTTAAAAAATGTATATGTCTTTGAAAATTGGCCTTTTCTTGAAAACAAGAGATATCTCACTAAGGTTTTGTCTCTGATTTGACAAAATTCTGAAATTCAGCTTTCCTTTCATTCTTGATCATACGTAGGACTGCATAAAAATTGGCACTTTTATTCACATTCACATAAATTGTGGTTAATAAGTAATCATTATAAGTTTATAGCAGTACAGCTTTGTGAATCAGGACTATAAAAAAGAATTCTTTCAGCTCCCTTACCCTGATGAGAAACTTGTAAGCAAAGCAAATCAGTCCTCATTGCTGTGGAATGAACTTCACCCTTCCATAACAGGCAACTAACATTACAACAGACATTCAGGATGGTTATTCCCAACCTCTTCCTTTACATGTTACACTAAGATGCAAAAGTCTTCATGAGCTCCAAAAGAGATCAGAGAAGAAAACACACCAGCTCTATCACTGAGTCACAGAAGGCAAAGTATGTGAAGTTTTGTTGCAATATAAAAACTGAAATGTGGTTCAGAAAAAAGAAGGACAGAATGCAACCTGATCTTACTGGATGTGGACAGGAGACACAGAGGTCTGAAAGCCTATAGGTCATCAACTTCACTTACACCAGCACAAGCACCATCCATGACTATTAAGCCCAAGCATTAACTGACTGATAGATTTGCTTTGAAAAGAAAAGGGGAGTCTCAATGATCAAAAATAACCAGTCAGCTAAACATCTATTCCTATCGTCCAGAAAGAATACAAATCTATATCCTGTGATAGATGACACACTGAAAGAAATTGTTATCTCCCTCATCTAAGAACAGCTCTTGTATATTGTTTCAACATTATGGAGATGTAAAACTCAGGCTTATCCCACATTTTTTAACCACAAAAAGAGGCATTCTCTACCACACTGATATATTAGTCAATAAGTAAATCATCAAGAAAAATGATTAATAGACTTGACTTAGAAATTTACTGAGCTTTTACAAGTGCAGCAAGTCCACAAAGAAGCTCCCCACTACCAAACACACAGCAATGATCCTACTTGTTTGGGAGGCAAGAATCCTTTTGTACTTCCCCATTCTTTGAACTGCCATGTTCTGATAATGACTGCATTACTGACATACAGAGGAGGCCTTGATCCCATCTCCTTCAGCAGGATGGCTTATCACATTGGCCACAGTGTGCTTGAGGAATGGGGCTGGGAGTTGGACAATTGGAGATGTAAATGCTTTCAAAAGGATCTACACCAGCTACATGCCAGCAAAAGATCATACTACATGAAGTAAGGCTGAATGTTTCTGAGTATAGCTTTAACGTTGCCAAGAGGAACAAACAAAAATGAGGATTTGTACAAAGACAGCTGCAAAATACAACCATGAGTTGAATTCCTCACCAACAAACATGCATGTTCCTGACACTGATGACTGTTAGGATACACTGTGCAAATACTAACAACATCAAAGGAAAATTTAAATGAGCGCTGCTAGAAGATTGCCAAAGCAGCATTCAGCTTCAATACTTTTTTGATCAATATGACAGACTGCTTGATTTTGGTAACTGTATCTTAGCAAAATAGCACAAGGAAGTGCTCTCATACTTTCATTTTATATAAGCTACACAAAAACCATAATTTTATGAGCTCTGCAAGGTGTGCAGAATGATAATGGTGAACAAGATTGCTAATCTAAAAGGTTTCACACTGAAAATAAACGGAATTAATAAAGTCAGAGTTTTTTCCAAGAAAATTTTGAAGTAATTTCTTCTAATTTTACCCTGCAAATTACTTGCATTTTCCATCTTGCAATGCTGTTGTATTTCTGTGAATGCAGCACTGATGAATCCCAGTGGTAGATCAGGAACTTGCAGACACAGAAGTACAGGTCTATTAGCATTTATTTAAAAGCCCCAAGGCTTACAAAAAGAGGAAAAAATTAAGGAAAACCAACAAAATTAGAAAGGATGACAAATTTCTTGTAATCAGAAGTAGAAATTAAAGGGCCAAGGCCTCAGCTAGTTCTGTATACCATTCCTCAGCACGGTATGATCTCACCTAATAAAATGAAAATCAGAAACATGTAATGGAAGCAATCAGGTTTTCAGACACCTGAAAGTCAACAGGAACTGTGTCTGCTTATGCTTAGGCTGTCTTTAGTGCATTATGTGAGCTCCATACTACCAAATAAGAATCCTACTTATCCCGCCGCACGCTGTCGTCAGAAACATAAACACTGCTCCACTGCGTGACTTGAGAGAGTAATACACGGGTATCTGGCGTGCGTTGGTTGGTAGAGCTTTGCTATTAAGAACCACTCACATAAAAGCAGGCCTGATTGCTTCTCCGTGCCATTTGTATGTATAGCACTCATTAGAGCACAAACACTACCGGGGAAAAAGATTTCTAGTTCTTCTTTTTACTAGACCGATTTAGGGGGAGGAGGTTGGGAAGTAGTGCTCAGTTTGGAATGCTAGCAATAAAGGCCATTACACTTAGTACTGACACCCTGTATAATTTGAAAAATGATGTGACTTTCGGGTAAACATGAACATGCCATAAAGAAGGTGTTCTTATATTAATTAAAAAAAAAATAAAAATCAAGCCTGCAGTCTCTGGGTAATGAGCCAGAAAAGAGCCTGATTTTTAAAACATACATTACAAGGCATGAATTATGCCCTTAGCTATTTGAAGGTATTTACTGCCTATATTTTTTTAAGCCTTTAGAATCTGAGATTGTCTTCAGAAACCAAGAAAACACAGAACAGATATACTTGATTATATATTTTAAAAATGCCATCCATAAACTGCTAAATCAATTTCAGCAGCAATACGGTATTTAAATTGCCACATTTGTAGTGTGAATTACAACTGTTTCACAGAAGTCTTAACAATTATGGGAACTTTCCTATGGGCTTCAATGAGTCACAAATCTGAGCAGCTGATGGGAGTTTTGCTGAGTAAGAATTAAATAAAAACCTCAAGGCTTGTTTGTCCGATACAAGTGCACAGCACCACTGTGCTTTTAACCAAGCACTCAATGAGGACCGCAGGAGTTGGCCAAACAAGCAGAAATAACATCACTTTTAAAAATCACTACCAGTACCATGAAATTGGATACCACACATTACCATACTCAAAAGTTGAGAGTCTACTTATTTAATTTGGATGAGTTTTCAAATAACTGAGGACTAAAGTAATCTATGGTGGGCACAACAACACGCAGGAAATACTGCAGTTGATGTGTCATACGCCCTTCCCTGTAGCTGTCGAAAGAGAACTCATAAACGCTTCTGAAGGGCCTGTGCTAGACGTGCCAAAGCACATTTTCTCAGTGAATGGTTTTCAAAGCTTGTGCAAAAAAAAAAAAAAAACACAGTGACAATTAAAAAATTAATTTAGGCTTAAAATGAATTTTTATCATACAGGGAGAAGACAGAAAGAAAAATAGAACATATATTATAAAGTATAATTATTATTTATTAATATTCTAAAACTCCAGGCAAGTTTGAGTTCTAGCATAAGACAGTCTGACTATAATTCTAAAAAACCTAGGTTTATTTTCCAAATAAAAATAGAAATCAGAGACAAGATTCTGGGTATGCTAACAATCACATAGTATTCACACTTTCCAGAATGAGCACCTTGTAGCAAAATTCTTAGTCCCTCATGCACCAAAGTGATAGTCAGTACCCCCAGGTTTCATCAACACATTCCACCTCACCACTACCAACAGAACAATTTACAAGCATGTAAGACTTAAGACTAAGGTAATGTTGAATTACCATACCTCCCTGAGTTCTGAAAATATACAGACTACATTATAAATAGGTTTAATAAAAAGTTCTTTCCCTCTACATTGTCAAGAGGAGGCATGACAAGCCTGTGCCAATTTGAGGTACAAAACATGAGTAGCGCCACATTCCAAAAGCCCACAGATTTGCCAATTCAGATCACAGCCCACCAGGTTCACTTTCTCTAGATATCTTCAGAAACCTCACAGAGCTTGGTTATCTTCCAGATGTTAGTAGCTCTTCACCAAGTCTCTAAAGCCGCTGGGCTATTAGATTCATTTCTAGTTTTACTAAGAACAGCTCAGTACAGGTGTATACGGCTACAATTAAGTTTATAAACAAACAAACAAGTAAAAGCATTAAACACTCAACACTTGCATGCATAGGCTATTTGACAATCACTGTTAATGCATGAGTAACTTCCCTCCTGCTCATGGTCACTAACATACCTCTGATGATTTAGAAACAAAGCAAAACAAAACACAGGCATATCATTATTTTCCCTTGCACTTTACCTGTGTTCATTTGTATTTCATTTCCTGTGGCATACATTGCCTTACTCATCTTTGCACTTCAGTTCATTTCCCTTTGTAATTTTTGTTCACTTGCCCTCCTCTAGAAAACAGAAATAATTCCTGCTCCATGTTTTCAGGTAGCTCTGCATCTCCATCATCTTCTAGTTAGTTAAGGGACTTTGTCTTTGGCTCCCATACCTTGCTATGGACCTAATAGGCAGCCTCTATACCATCTGTCAGTCCTCAGCACTACTGAACGCCAAAAGCAGCACCTGAACGCATAGATTTCCTCCTCTCCAAATCCTGTAGTTGAACGTTACTTTCACATTCAGCATGCAACTTCAGATACAGCCATAGCATGCTGTTACTTGGCAGTGCACAAGCATAGGCCCGAAGTTGGTGCGTACACATCTGTGCCAGAAATGCAGCATTTCACTCTGATTTCCTGAAAGCACTTGTCTAGATGCGAGGCAGCAACGTGATAACACTGGGCAGCAGGTGCCCATGTACCCTTTCCTTCCAGTGTGCCTTGCATAGGGAACAATCCTGCAGCAGGCCCAGCAAAGCAGACAGTGCCCACCGCAGGGATGCCATCAGAGTAGAGGCTTACACTTGCTTTTCTTCACCTGCACAGAACCTCTCTGCCCGCATTCTGAAGTGGCCTAACTTCTGTCCAAATACTTTCAACTAATCGTTACTTTTGAGTGTAAACAGAAAAAGCAACAAATCATAACAATAAAAGGCAGTCATATTAAAAAAGAACCAGCTTGCCCTATTCTTTGAGCGAGAGTCTCAGTTAAATGCAGGATCTACAAATTTTCCATTTCATCAAATCCTGCTAATAGAATTCTACAATCTGGTAGTTTAAGCTGCAAGTTAGAAAAAGCCAGGGAAACATTTGCTTTGGCACTGGCAGGTTCTCAGATTTTTCCAGTTGGAACAATGATAAATGACTTAACCCTGATCATTTTTCTGAAACCTGATTTTTTTTGTTTGACATTTATTTACAGTTTCTATAAACACTAACACCTATAAAACATGGTTTACTGTTTGATTGCTTGGCGGACAAGCAAGCCTTAAATATATAAATTATGAGCACCTAGTTAATGAGTGACATGACGGACATGAAGTTTTATTTACCATTGGCATGAGCCTTCATATAAAATTAGTGGCATAAGAAAGCCAGGTTTTGTGAATGCACATAGTCATACCTATTCATGGCCTGACTATTTTTTTATTTTTTATTTTTTTAAAGACTTGACATAAGACTGTGGCCTATGTGTAATTTCATTGCCTGGAGCAAGGTTAGGGGAAAGCCGCTCCATCTGGCAATTTCCCTTTGACTGGCACATAGTTAAACAATGATGCAGTTTGACAAATTTCAAACCCTGCTTATGAAAAAATAACATAAACACAATAGTCACTCTGAGTAGATTGTCCACCTGTGCAAGCGGGCATGAAGTGTTAAGTAAAGGCTGCTGGTAATGAATAAAGATGCAGTGCATAGTTGGATTAGGTCGTTCCAAATGTAAATCACTGTCAGATAAAGCACTTGTGTTTACATGTAGCATTAATATTTTGATCAGTATGTTTAAGAGAATTAGCTTCTTAATGCAGATGTTCTCATTTGGACCTTCACACCCGTAGCTTCAGCCAACTCCTTTACCATCAGTTATGTCAACATGTCATAAATCTTAGCAGCTTTAACTTCTACTTTAAACAAAGCTTTGTTGTACAATTTGGAGGCGTGTTTCCTTCGGGTTTTATTTTTGGCAAATTTCTTGTTATTTTGTTGAAAATCTGACACATTAATGTCCAATTAACCATCTTTGAGTATTTTACTGACAGGGATCCCAGCAGCAATCAAATGCCTTTTTATTGTAAGAACCCCCGCCCCCAGTCCAGCCAGCTGTATCCATTATGTGAACAAGAAGTCTTTATAATCTTGACACACAAACAATGAAGGCAATACATTTAGCGGAAACGGGACATATGTCTCAACAGCTACTCACTCTGTGTCCTTTCAGACTACGTACAATAAAGGTAAATACACACATCTGCAAAATGGGATACGTTGAGATTCCAACAAAAAGATTGTGGAGAGATTTATTTACTTATTTTTTTTTTTATTTTAAACAAGAGGAATCTGTTAATCTACCTAAGTTATTTTAACATTGGTGCCCTCACTGCTAAGAGGACAGGACACCTTTGATAACAAACAGCCCATACACAAAATGGTGCAAAAATCTCTCTTACGTAACTGTGAGAACGGCAGTGGTGGTGTTGCTTTATAAACTCCACACCTTTGTTATGAAATGAACATGATCCCTTTTTTAATTATTAATTTTATATTTTCCTCTAATTTCAGTAATTATTTTCCCACATACTTTTAAGTCCTGAGAAAGAAATGACAATTTTGTCCGAAAAGTATACTATAAATGGAATTTATTTTTTTTTTTTTACCTGAAAGACTAATGCAGCATATATTCTGCAAAACTTTTTTTTTTTTTTCTGAAATTTTGAAGAAAAGAGGAATTCTGGCATTTTGAATAATTTTGTACCATCAAAAAGTATTTTGCATGCTTCATAACAATGGGAGTTCTAAAATTCACTAAAATTTACTATTTGATATAGTTTTGTAACTGCAATTTGTGAACACTTTGTCTCCAATTGATATTCCCTACATCATTCTCAATAATTAATGCAAACTTCTACATGCATAATTTTGTCTAGAAAGACTATCATCTTTTCAGAGCTTCTATGTCATGACTGAAATCAAGCTATTGAGGTAAGTTCTTGAGCAATTTCTCCCTTTTCAAAGAATTTATTGGAGCATTTTGCTGTTTTTCAATATAAACTTAAATGGAAGAGCTAACAGCCATGGCATGAATACTCTGCAATAGAGATCTTCAGCTCATAAGTACAACTTTCAGATCATTGTCTCGATGATGGAGAGTATAGATACAATGCAAGGAAACAAATTTGTTTTGAACCTCATTTCAGTGGCTGGAAGACAACCAAAGTTTTTGAGCTATAACAGTCCTCTGGATAAAAGGAAGATGGACAAGAAAAAGCACTACAGTAAAGATATCAGAAAAGAAAGGATGGGACAAATGTGCCATTGTCCTTTTGCTCCCAAATGAGAGGAAGTTGATATTTAAAGACAAAATTATTTGGTGTTTCAGAGTTTTTATTTCTTCTTATTTTTATTCTATTTTATTTCTATTTTTATTGTTCTTGTAAGTATTTACAAAAATAAAAAAGTTAAAAAAAAATGCACCTAAAGCAAAGCAAGAAAAGCTACCATGGATTATAGACCATTTCCTTTGTCTGTCACAGAAGGTGAAAACCCAGAAGGAATAAAAAGTGGATGTCTGGAGAAACCGTCATATGTCTGGAGTCCATCATTAAGGCTGCAAGTCAGTAAAACATTACACAGCTATTGAACTGAACCTCTGTATTCACCACCACCTCCTAGGTAGCAGCAGTAGTGCTAGTACAGAGATGACGCATCTTTGTGTCCACAATGTGAAGCTGTCTGAGGGGTAATAACATCCTTTTCTGGTTGTAGTAGCTGTTTTCCATGTATTCATCTTTAGTAAACCTGCAGCTGGATTGGGTATATTCTTCTAAACACCTACAGCTGTGGGAGAAGCACCCTTGTTGGCTAGCTGATCAGGCCAAGTGATAAAAGCAGAGGGTGAGAACCACTTTTTGGCACCTAGTTCTAAATGTAATATCCTTGCACAACTGTCACATCATGCTCTACCATCCACACTGCATCTGTAGGATGAAATTTCTTGTATTTAATGAAAACAGCATAGTATATGGATTTAAGTTTGGGTCACTACATCACATAATGATGTACTGCCTGGTGGCAGAATGTAGCTCTCAAATCTCCTTAATTCTTTATAGCTATAACAGAAGACACCCACAGTCAAGAGTGTGGCTCCCTTCCGGCAGGGGAGGGCCCTGCTGTAAACTTCATAGGAAGACAAAGCAGAGCTAAGTTTTGAGCACATCTCCTCATATTGAACTTCAGAGTCAGTAAAAAGTGATTGAAGATCTGGCTGATCAACTCAGAATCCCTAACTATTAAGCTAATATCAAGTTCATTTCCTGAAACACTTTAGCAAAGAAAATCAAAGAGTCTCAAAAATGGTGAACGCTACTACTCCTTACTCTTACTTGAATTCTGGAGATTTATTATTCGAAAAACACTAAACATTAAAATCTGACTGTTGCATGCACTGTACACTGCAAGAATTCTCCTCACTTCAGTGAGAAATCTAACTCAGATGTGTCAAAGTCCTAAATACCATTTTTTTAATTTCCAAAATTACCCAAGAAAGCTATAAAACAAAGCCAAAGTTTCTCACTACTCCTTCCAACAGTCCACGCGCATTTTCTTCAGATGCTTCCTCAGAACCACACTCTCAGCTTTCCGATACCCATGAAAAACAACAAACAACCAAAGGCTGGTCTCCTGCTCCAGCTGCAGGGCCAGAAAGCTCTAAAAGGAATGATGAGAAAAATCCTAACACAAAGTCTGCAATGACGCTCTTCCAAGAGAAAGAGCACTTCATCCAACAAGGAGATACTGACCCACGTGACTGGAAAGAGAATGAAAGTGTTCATATTAACTATTTTTTCTTCATTATAAAAGACATTAAGACCTTGTAAAAACAAAACTGAGAAGCCAGAGAAGCTGGTGTTGCAGACAGCCTATGTGGGACCTATAGGTATGACAACCAGACAAAATAACGTGCATCACTATCTTCCAAACCCTAAAGCATAACCCTATCCTATCTTGTTCAGCCTGACCTGAGGCTGCCAAACAACCCACATCTGAATCTGTTTTTGACCTGAAGCTGTCCTTCAGATACAACATATAATTGCTTACTTCTGCTCATTAACAATCTCTTCCACAGTGCTCAATTAGTTCTCACATCATTTAGCTCTTACGATCACACAAATATAAAATCAAATACCATCCATTTCAAGTCCCAAAAGATATTTTATTCTCCTCACCTTCTCCAGTTTGTATATTTGATATTTACTCTTATTTTATGACCTTCTGGTTTCTCCCTCATTTTAGAAACGGCACTACCACAAAATTTCTAAATTTATGTAACTGCTCTGTCCCATTTTACTACTTTGAAACCTATATTGAGATTTCAATGTGATACAGAAAAAGTCTGATCCATTTTAACCCATAAGATAAATATTCCTCCCTCCTTTCTATCTATTCTTTAAATTTCATCATGATAAATTGATGAACCAAGGCGATTAATTAAAACAAACAAAACAGAATGATATACTCTTTTGAAGGTGGCATTTAAAAACATTTTAAAAAATACCACGGTTCATACACCAACAGTTTCCAAATTCAACATCAAATTAATATAAACATAATATAAACATATCTAGACAACATTGTTTAAAAATATATTTGGGAGAAATAAATGCTTCTGCTGTACGATGGTAAAAAAGCAGGCTCTTAAATCTTCCCATTGCCTGGAATGAAATCAAGTCACTTAACACTTGCTGTTGGTTATGCTAATCCTTTAATATTACTATTTATTCCAGCTAAGGAAAAAAAGGCAAAGCCAGCTGTTCAAAATGTCAGCATTTTAATGTTCTCAATGTTGGTGTAATATTTTATCACCTCTTCTTTATGTGTCTTGATTCATACGCTTAATTATACCTCACGGTTACTTATGGGGATAGCTATCAGTTTATAGTGATTTAAGACTCCAATAAAAAATTGCACAACAGTCTGAATAGATATAAAATGTTAATGACAAAGTTTTCTAGTTGCCATCCATCTAACACAATAAGAAAACTTCCTTAGAAAGCTGTCTGAAACTGACCTAATACTTTTTTATTATTATGGTCAAGGGAAAAAAAAAAAAAACCACACTAAAACACTTTAGGATAACTTCTTTTCCAAGACCTTTATGCTGACAGTCTTATTTTTGTTTAACACTGGGGTAAGCAAGCAACTGTAGTGGAGTTAGTGCATAAAACACTCAAAACCAAAGGTATTCAAATATTTGCCCACACGAATTACGCTGTTCATGATGGTACACAAGAATGCAACCAGTTTCTTGAAAAGCCACAACCTCAACTGCAAGAACAAAGTTATAAAACTCATAAAGCCAAACTGAGTGCAACCAAGTGCCCAAGAATCACAATCCTTACACTGATGTTCCCCTACCACATTCACCATTTCATTGGCTCTCTGCAACAGCCTTATGTTATAGCCAAAGCACAGCTGAGGGGAGCAAAGTCTTTTCCCCATCTATTTCTTTGCACAGAAGATCATAAGGTACTCAACCTCTGCAAGCAGAGAGCAGGGGATAAAGGAACAGAACACCAGCAAGCACTGGCATTCTCTTACTCCTTCACATGGTTCTAGCCATGAATCCAATCAGAATCAAGTCCCTGTAAGTTTCCTGGAGATAGCCTACAGTATTGCATGAAATATTTTGCTTTAAATATCACTTGCTGGTCTTAAGATTCTGAAATACATTCTTGTTATCCCAGGAAAAGAATTTAAAAGCTGAAGGCAGTATGGGTGACACTGCAGAGAAAGAGGTAGGACAGCGTTACTTAAAATAAATAACATTTTGTGGTATTATTTGGAGAAAATAAAATAGTAAAATAGTCCTCATTATGCTTACGATTTCTTGTTTAATCTCAGAATAAAGGTAGATGAATGTACTGCTTTTCTTGCAGGTCTTTTTGCTCAAGTGTTACGTCAAGCCATAAATGAAAAATAATGGTTGCATGTGTGGAAAGGAATACAAGATTGTATCCAGCCCTCCAAAGAAAACAGAGAAACTGAGCCTGTAAGGAAATACATGATCTTGTATAAGTTCCTACCCAACCTACTTATACAGTATAGAATGCATCAGTCAGCTTATCACTCTGTAGTGCCTAGCCTGTATGAATATGGGATTTGCAGACTCTCTTCCGTTAGCAGAATCTTCTATGATTTGTTAATGAATTCTTTAATAAGCAGTTTAATAAAAACTGATGGATTGCATTTTAAGTTTTCGAAACCTCCAACAGCTATATTGCAGTTCCACTGAAAATGCTGCAGAGTAACACAACCTTTATGTGCCTCCATCCTCTGTTAATGACAAGGCATTGTAATCAGTGCTGTTATTTACTTATAGTAACAGACAAAAAGATACTGATCAGGACCAGAGCCTTAAGTAAGTGCTCTAGAAACATAAAAAAGAAAAAAAGAAAAAGAAAAAGCTACCCATTTTATTCCTGTGCATAAATACTGATTCATACAAGCTATATGAGAAAGGAAAAGAACAAGCCTTTTAGTGCTGCAACATGTCTAGATTGGAGAAGTTGCGTTCTCCGTAAAAATGAAGTTTGTACTTCACCCAATGAGATTCTAAAATTCCTCTTTTGTTCACTTTCATCAACTTCTTGTGGGAAATGCCAGAAGATTTCTAGAAATGCTGATGTGCAAACACATCAAAACACAGCGCAAAACACAACTGCTATGGACCAACTTAATTTCTTATCAGATACCACTTTAACACCTCATTTTTTAGCACCTCATTTTTGATAGAAAACTTTCAAACTTTCTAATTGTTCTTACTATATCACTTCTCAGGTTTTTTTTTACTTTTTTTTTTTTTTTTTTAACTTATTTTCAAATGTGTTTACCTGAATATTAGGTTGCTATGTTTATTTGATGTTATGTGCAAGTGAAGGCTAATATAGTAGGCCACAAATCAGTTTTGGCCACATTTAGAAAGATCAAATATTAATTTCATATTTTCTCAGTACAATACCTGAAATTTCATTACAGTTTTCTCATGATATTAAGAGGATTCCTGCAACGTTTTTCTACAACAGTAAGACTATTAACAAGATTTGCAGATTTACTAGTTACATAGTGCATGACCCTTGTAATTTATTAAGAGGTCACAGAATAACATTATCCACTCATTAATGAATTGAAAAGCAGGTGAAACCTAAGAGGATTTCAGAGATACACATCAATATTGAAACATAGCTGAATACAACGCAATGCTAAGGAATGCAACTGTTTGTTTCAGAATGCAACATTTCATCAGGTGTCCAGTGCCAGAAATCACGTCCATTCAAGGCTTTTCTGGAATCCCCGCAGCAACTTTGTCTTCCTAAATGCTCAGAATTAAAGAACTACATTTGAAAAGCTATTGCTTAGTAGAAAATGGAACTTACCTTAGGACTCAACTGATCACACAGTTCTTGCCTAGGCAAAGTTCTGACTGAAGTTGGGAAGTTTTGATGAAGAAAAAACCAACAACTCCCTGTTAAGGCAGAAGAGAGAAGGCTTCTGTTAGAGCCAGTAAGTCAAGCACTGCCCAAGGCACGTGAAGCCCTCCAAACACTACTGCTGTGCAGTTTTCTATTAAATCTTATGTTGTTTGTCAACTGCCTAAGACAGTTTTGGCAGTGATAGGAGCAAAGTCCATCTCCGTGAACAATAAATTTCCTTTGTTTCAATTGAACTATGAAGTATGAACTGTTAAGAAAACTACAGTGTTCTCATCCCAGTGCTGAAAGTAGTGCAGTGATAAAGCTCACTATCAACTTAAATATAAGATCATTTTGAAACATAGTTGCTAAGCTTCAGAGGGTGAAGATCCTCAATTTTTTTTTTATTTTTCTTTTTCCAAATTGTAAGCTGCTTCTGTTGAAAAATCTCAGCCTTTTTGAACAATCTTATGAGCCTTCCATGGTTAGATAGCAGTCACAGATCAGTTGGGAATGGAACAACATAACAAAGCAGTATGATGATGCAATCCAAGAAATTCTTCTCTTTCTTGAAACACAGACTTAAGTACACTTAAGTACACTTAACACTTTCTACAACTGTGGATTTCACTAAGTACTGCTTAACAAATTACAACTGCTCTGTATATCTAATTAATTTCAGTAAATTCTACCTTTTCCTCTTTAAACTTTTCGCCTTTTAACCTTTAACAAAGATTAACTTTGTTTCAGATGCCTACTGACTTGGAAGAATACAGTATTTTATCAGCTCTTACAGTCAGCCTGTCCCACAGATACAGTATGGACAGTACGTAGCAGTTACAATAGGTCTGTGCAGAACTGTAATATCTTATATCATTCTCTATTCTGAGAAAATACATCCATCAATCCATTTTTACTCTAAGTGTATTGATGTAAGATCTCACGCCTGTTTTGGTAAGCTCTCAACAAATCCAAAACAGGGGATACACGTTGTCTGTTCTTCCACATTCTATAGGGCACAAAAAGCCTGACGTGTAGTTTCTTCCTTCCATATACACAATAATAAAGCAGTGGTTCATTAATTTTACATCGACATCTCTTAGAGGCCTAAAAACTCAACTAAGAATTTGCTATATTCTTGCAGGATGAAGACACAAAGCAAATATGCACAAGAAACTTTAAACATCAGTTTGGTTATACTTATTTATAGCTTTCAGTGTAATGACCTGCAGAATCTTTCAGGTGAAACAAGGATTTCTCACGAGATGCATAAAATTTTGCTTTGCTGGGATGAGGTGGAGGTGACTTCCACTGAAATCCTCCAGCTTGCTGTAGGACAGATAGCTGGGGAACCAAGAAAAGAACCCAAAACATTTAATAGCAATCGTTTCCTGGGAGCCTATTCTGTGACCTATTTTCCTTCATAAAGATACACTAGTAAGGTCATTAATTTTGCTAATTATCATTCGAAACAACTAAATATCCATACTCCGCAGGCATCCAGTAGTTTGGCCAATCAATAAAAATGCTCAGTTATCTTATAAAATTTTAACTTCTACAAATTTCTTAGATGAGTATTATATACAACATAAAAGGATCATTAGGAAACAAACACCACAGTTCTAAGCATTTGTAACTGTTTCCTGCATACTTTGCAAATTACCAGCACTTTGGTTTCTGATGTAAAATATATTTAAATACTCAGTTTTAAAAAATTATGTTAAAGCACCCAAATGGATGGAATTAACTTCTCCAGAGGCAGCATATTCCAGCATTTATGACAGAGAATATTAAAAAATGGTTTAGAGACTCTTTCACTAGTATTTTTCTTTTTTTTTTGTACATCATACTCTTGTCTGCTCTTGCTAGCTGATTATGAATACACTGGGACATGGATTGTCTCTTATTCTATGTCTGTACAATGTCTAGGGTTGTAGGGCCTCTTCTCAGCTGGGACCTTAAAGCACTAATGCTATAAAAGTATTACTAACAGCAGTAAAGCAGCTCTTTGATCGCACTGAATTTTGAGAACTTAGTAGAGCAGTGGTTCAAAAATAAGTAGTGAACTGCCAGAACCTTATTTATCATAGTTCAGCCACAATGTGACAAAGAAATGCAAAGCATTAAATTCTTCTCTGGTGAAACACTACCTGTTTAAATGGGTTTACTGGAAGAGTGAATACAGTACCTTGTATAGAAAGACAAATTCAAGACTAATTTACAAGCAGAGGAAAAGGGAAAGATGGAAAGAAAGACAAAAAAGACCAAAAAAAAAAAAAAAAAGAAAAAAAAACAGAAAGAAGAAAGAAAAAGAACAGGAAGAAATAAGAATGAACATTTAGTTGTAAACAATTAGCTCTTTGAATATTCAACAATAAACTGGCTGTGCGTGTAGAATATAGACTGGCTCTTTTCCAGTACCACACAATCCTAATTAGTGATGTTGAAACTGTGTATTTTTGTAAGTGATTAGATTGTTACAGGGATCCATACAGGGTTAAGAAACAGCGCAGATGATTTCTGATTACGGAAATGTTTACTGGATCTAAATGAAGTGACCCACATAGCTCCTTGGTATCCTCTTACCTCAGAGCGTTGCAAAACTTAATCCACACAGCAGCTAATGTCACCATTTGTCTGCCTGGAGTAACTGTTTCTATTTCATTCTGGTTCTTAAAGCATTTTAAGAGATTGTTTTTTGAGGTTTCTTAGGATTTGCTGCAACAGCAAATTGTCTCGCAATCACAACTGTTTCTATAAACACGTTGTCTTTAGGGATTTTGCCTTGCATTTAAATTTCAAAAAATGAGAGGATTTGGGAGAGCCCACGCCACCCAACAGCACTGATAAGCAGTTGGTGGGCACAGAGATGCTGCGTACTCTCTAGTTCATCCTCTGTCTCTCCTGCATGCATCAGAAGGGGACACTTCCTCCATCTAATCCCACACAGTTTATCTTGAAGATGCGTTACAGGACACACAGTTTTCTGTTCAAAGAAAACAAGCTGTGATATTTGTTACTGACTTGCAATGCTTTTTTGCTATACCCAGTAGAGTTTCATAGAAGTCCAAAATCCAGAAAGGCTCAAACTAGCTTGGAAGGCCTCATTAATTGGTCTTGAGCAGTGACTGTGTCTGATTGTTAAAAAAAAAAAAAAAAAAAAAAAAAGCAGACTGAAAAATAATTTGGAGTCTGATTCAAACTGAAAAACCACCCATCAACCACCATCAATTTGCCCTTCACCAATATTTTGAATCAAGGGGCTTCAGTTCCTGAGTTTTGGTTCTAGCCTTGCATAACCATAAATCTAACTACAATTTTTAGAATGAGTGTAGCCAGGAACCTAGTTTTCAGTCCTACCTACCAACTAATGCACATTCACCAACAAACAGGAGAAAAAAAAAATAACAACAAAAAAAAGGATAACGAGGTACATTTCCAAAATAAACTGATCTGCTTCAAGAGTAAATGCATAGCATCCATAAAATATCTATCCCTCAGAATAAAATCATATCCTTCAAATGAGAGATAAAAATGGACATCCTACTTTTTTACTGTCTGCTTTGGAAAGAAAACATGCTCATTATGATACAGTTAATTTATCAGAAAAAAAAACCAACAACCCATAACAAATAAAAATTAACATATCACGTGTAGCAAGAAAAAAAGAACTGCAGATTGGTATGTTGCAGTATATAGCAACTCTGGAGGTGATCCAAAGTCTCAGAACCACAGCTGACAACCAGGGGAATAACTGAACTACCTTCTTGTCTATTGCCTTGTAACAAGCTTCCATTGTAAAATCACATTATTAGAAACTGTCCGTTTTAGAGAACGTTTAAAAAAAAAAACTGAGAGAATGCAAGCATAATTTTTTAGGGCTCACTTAAGGCCGACTCAGAATGTAGAGGGCTTCCCCTCCACCCCCCTCCAGTAATTGCTATTTAAAGATCATTTGAATGACCTTCTAGTACATCTTAGCCATCTTTTTATTTACTTGTCTGGTAAAACCCAATCCTTCATCAGGCCAAATAGTCAAAGAGATGGAAAATTTAAACCTTTCCAGCTCCTGAAGGAAAGTTTCTCCCAACAGCTGTCTTGCTTTATGAAAGCATGAAGTCAGTACATCCAATCTCATGCTATCAATCACACGGGCTGACATTTCCTGCAAACTGTGTCCACAAGACAAACGGGAAAAGAGAACCTAAAAGGAACAACAAATTGCCAAAAAGCAGATGGAATTATGTGCTCTTGTTTATATTTGGCTGTTCAAATGAGCCTGGTCTAAATGCCTTCCCCTTCAGAATTATAGCACTAAGCAGTCATTTGCATCACTGCTGAAAACACCTGACACTCGTATTAAGAAATATTGGGTTTAATTGCAGTCCATTAAAATGTGGAAATGTCTTCGGTGTAGGATTAATGATTTAAGTGAACTGTCGGCTTTTAGAGTATTTTTAGGCCCTCCTCCTGCAGATGCAAACATCCTCTTGTTTCCCCCTCCCCTCCCTGAACTTTTGCAAAAAAGGTCCGCCACATGTTTCTCATCTCCTGGCTTTAGGTAAGTAGCATTTAAAATGACTCTGAACATCAAGCATTGATGATTTGTGACTTTCAGAAGAGTGTTTGTGTACACAAAGGGATGTTAAATTGTTGTTTTGACTTTAATCTAAATAATTTTCATTTCCCCTTACAGTGAATATTTTCTACACATACCAAAACAGGATTGTGTTTTTGTCAGTTTTTATACTTGCAGGAGTATGAAGTTACACACTGGATGGAATGCACCGACCGCTGGTACTCGGCTCGTGACTCTCCTTACATACAGTGAGGTTCTGTCCAGACATAGAACGTGTGGTTGGATTTCAGTCACACTGCCATTTATGTCTACATCTGTGCAAACACAGCAGAATGAGGGGAACCACCTTTGTTGCTACCCATTTTAAAACCATGGGTGGAAGAAAAAAAAAAATACGCCTTGAATACCATAAACACTGTAAATACAGATGCTTTAATTTTCTGCAAAATAAATAAATACATAAATCTGCACCTTGCATGCAAACATCTCTGCAATATTTTTTTTACACTCTAGGTTATTAAGTTGAGATCTCTTGACACTCTTTAGGGGAAACTGAAAATAACATTTTAACTGAAAATCATTTGTGGCGTTTGCCCCAGCAAAGATCACCAGCCCACTACACCCATGGAGCTTCTGGTCCTTGCCCAGCACTGATCACTGCAGGGTATGAGTCCTGCTGGATCTAGTGACCATAGAATGATGCCTCTCCCACCCTGCTCTGCAAACCTGTCATTACCCAACAAAGATTTACAAGGTTGTGCTAACTGGGTCTCAATTTACTGACAAAATTATGATAGATAATGTTTTCTCCTCTACTTACAAAAAAATACTGACGATAATAATGCAAGAAATTGGAGTTGGCTTCAAAATCCAATAGGTTTGAAAAACAATACTCTCAACAATTCTTCTGTCTCCTAGCTTAAAAAACACAATTTTCTGATGTATCCCTTACACTTGGCTTCTGGATCTTGTACTTTTATGTCATTATCTTCCCTCTTCATTAAAATACTAAGAATCAGGACACTCAGAATCATTTGAGCTCAGAAATCACCAGAGCTGATCCAGTAAGACTGTAGACATTGAGTGTGAGCAGTGTGTAAGTACAGGTGCCATGTAAGTACCCTTCCAGATCAGCCAATCAAAACCAAAAGAAAGGAGAAAGAATGCCTGTTCTTCTTCCACTATTCCCACAGCATGGCATAATGAAGAGCTTAATTCTCAAATATATTTGTTGTTTGAAATTAAGCCTGGTATATCCTCAGTTTGCAGCTGTATGCTGTATTTACAGTATGTGCCTGATTGTTAACATTCAGTTGTTAAAAATGCAGTTTACAGACCAGCTTTAGCTACATCATTAGCACAGGTCATTCTTTGCAACATTTTCAACACGTAAACAGAAAGCCTAATGCTTAGCAGACTGCTACATTTTAAAAAACATTTTATTCAGGAATTTGAAATATTTTTGTTCAAGATTTTTGACATGCCTGTGCTTATAAACATCCCGTGCTCAAGTAAAGCACATATGGAAAGGTAAATTGCAATGGAGTTGAAACTTGGCTTAAACCATGCTTTGGAAAACAGGACCAGTCAAGGATTAATTAATCCTTTTCTTTCAAGTAGGTGGCAGTGTCACAGTCCTACCTCAGCACACTCAAGGCAGAGAGCAGAAGTTCTGGAAGATATCTGATCACATTTCTCTCTCATCGGCTACTGCTGCAAATATCATCCTTCATTGAAGCTCATGCTCAAGAGTGCTAGCCTCTCAGCAACAATGTCAGAGCTGTCTGGTCTTAGTTCTAATATGTCTGATGCCAATTCCAAGCTCCTAACGACAAAGAAAGAATTGAAGGTAGAGTGCACTTTCCCATGTACAGAAAAGGACCTAATCCTGTGTGCTGGATATTTTCAGGGCCATGTTTTTCACCTCTCTGACAGAGGATTATCTCTTATTTTCACCAGCAGGAACAATATTTCATAAAGGAGCATGTTCTGTGATAAGATGGCTAGAGATAAGGCCAAATCTTAAAAACAAAACTAAAGAGAGAGAAGTTTCCCAAAAGTTATATGTTTAGGAAAGGAGAAGTTAAGACACAAAGTCATGTTGTTTGCTTGTTTAACCAGGAACCCTACTCAAATTCTGTCTCAACCCCAAGAATCTCAAATAAGAATGAATATACAGAGAACACTGAAGACATAATGAAGTAAGAGAAGTTAAATTTAAGCATCAGAGAAGTCATACTGAATGGTCAGAAAGCCAATAAATCACCATATACATGGATTTGATTATGGATCAGGAAAACCTTTACAAGGAAAGAAGTAGTACAGTCCCTCGTAACTCCCATTGCCTAATCAACAGGAAGTTCACCAACAGAAAAAGGAGAATACCCCCACAAGGCATTTTTGAAGAAGCCACCACTGCCCCACACATCCTCTTTGCCAAACAGTATGGATAAGTACCCAAACCCTGTAGACTGAACCTTTGGCAAACGTGTTCTAGAGACAGCAACCAGTCCTATAGAAAAGTACTTTAGCTACTTTAATTAAACACTCAAGCACCTGGGATGGTATAAAAAGGAAGACTTGTCCTACATGATTCTTTTCTTTCTATAAGAAAAGCTATGCCAGGCTAATAAAACGCTGTATCTTATGAAAATTCTTTCCAGCACTATATAAGCATTCAAGTTGTTTGGTTCTTGTTATCAGAGTATAGTGTCCACCTACCTTCCTGCTTCCATTTTCAAACATATCAGCCAAACTCTAGGAGGAGACTACAGGATTCCAGGTCTCCACAGCTTTGGAACCAAATCTGAAGATAGTTGGACGTGGAAATTTCACCAAGTCCACTGACAACCAATTAGTATGTTAACCACCAAATTTGTCTGCAAAACAAGGTCTCACAATCTGGGTTTCCATCTGCTAGTGAAGAGAACTACAATCTAATATCTAGAGCTACTGTATTTCCACAGTTAACAGAAAGTACATTTGCAGTTGTATTTATGAAACATACCAGAGCACCTTACTCTATTTTTGTGGATAGAGCTGACTGTGATTCCTACTGAATAAAGTTACTTCACAATCCAAGACATGTAGTCTGGACAACAGCAAACTTTATTGTCATGAGAAGCAACACAAACTCCCAAGTTGCAGGAGGCACAGACTTTCATTATAAAAACATTCTACCTCTAGCAGAGAGTTAATACTCAAATTCTCAGTTAGAAAAACATTTTGAAAAGGTACTTGATTACCATGCTGCTCAGCTCTCTGACCCATTCATGGGAGCAGATGGACATACCCACTGCACCTCATCTGTGATGCTGACCCTGCTCACTATTCTGCCTTCTGTTCTGTGCAAGCACCTCTCTAGATAAATCCTATCATTGAAAGCCAACCAATGGGGCAAAACAGTATAAACAAGGGAAGTCAGAGAGACCCATATGTAGAGAGAAGACAAACCCTACAAGTTGTTTGTTTTTAGATCTGTTGATTGAATCTCTCCTTGCCAACAATATCTTTACATACACAAAAAGAAACTAAATTGAAAAAAGAGACTATTAGGCATGTCTGAACATCTACGTTTCTAGATCATTTCTAGATCATTCTAGGCTGGATGTGGCTCTGGGCAGCCTGGTCTAGCAGTTGGCAACCCTGCACACGGCAGGGGGGTTGAAACTAGATGATCTTTGAGGTCCTTTTCAACCCAGGCCATTCTATGATTCTATGATCAGTTTGTTGTGCCTTCAAGTTACTACCTGATATAAAAAGGTACTAACTGATATAAAAAAAAAAAAACAGACTCATTTTTATTATACTGCATCCTTATTCCAGTAGCCTTTGATCCTGCAGAAGCAACTGAAGTAAATTTCAATTTTACCAAGTAAAATTGATGTAAAATTAGAAAGCAGAAAACCTGTGGTGAGAGAGAAGTGCATGAGTAGAAAGATAAGATGAAGAAAATAGAAATAGCAACATGATGTCTTGGGAAAGAATATATGATAAGGACAGAAACAACTTTCAAACACTGAAAAGGTAGTGGGTGGAGGAAACCATAGAAAAAGTTCAAAAACTGAAGTGAAAGGCACTGCCAGATAAACAGTCAATCTGGGCATGGAGAAAGAACAGCACAAGGACAGACCAAATGCCAACGAGTTCTTTGATTACGCACACACTTAAATTCACTTGACTTCTGTGGCAGAAAGTCATCTGTCCAGCTGGAAATACGCAGATCATAGCAGGCCTTCAAGCAACTCCAGATTTGGATTTGCTTTTCATCTGAGTATGCTACTGGAGAGGGAATTTGGCTGCAGTGCCATAGAGGATGAACGATCGATGGTGAAACAGCATGCAAACAATATAGAATTGATGAATTCACAGTATCAAAATCACTATGAGAATTTACCAGGCAAAAAGAATAAGAGTTATATTTTCTGCTAACTGCAAAAATCAAAGCGTATAAGGTGCTTAGAAAGGGAATGTTTTTGACAGAAATACTGGGGCTAATTAATGACGTACTGTAATTAAACACCTTTTTAAAGTTAGTGGACTCAATTCTGGAAAACTGAGCTTCTCTGACCAAAGCTATTTGTATAAAATTGACTTAATTTGTGTTAGTCTCTTAAGCCCAAGGCTGCACACTGACGGCACTCAGAGCACATGTTGCAACAACAACAGTCACAGAGGTAGAAATTTCACAAGAAATAAAGGAGTTCACAGCTCCTGCCACGCTCTTTCACCAATTGATATGGACATACTAGCCCATACCGTGAACAGCACTGGTCCTTTTTTATGCAGCA
Organism: Meleagris gallopavo; assembly: GCF_905368555.1. Taxonomy (NCBI): domain Eukaryota; kingdom Metazoa; phylum Chordata; class Aves; order Galliformes; family Phasianidae; genus Meleagris; species Meleagris gallopavo. Next base: position 5,984,564 of record NC_139417.1, on the reverse strand, counting down.
AGACACTTTATGTGTGTGGACAGAAGTATAAAACTAAGACTTACATGAGTAGGAAGCATTTTTTTTAAGTGAGAAATCATCTGACAGTTCTGCTTGAAATCTTCTGGTCGCAGGGGAACATGACTGCCCCCACACTGTCACCCACTTCAGATTCCAGTGCTATCACATCCATATGGATCTGCTGCAGGCACCTGAAGTTCAGTTCTGCAAAGCTTCCAGAACTTTGTCCCCAAGCCACATAAACATGCACTTCAACCTTACGTTGACACACCAGCCAAAGATGTGAACAAAAGAAAGCTCACAGACAGATGAAGCCAATTCACTGGAAAGTGTTTATGACCGATTTTTTTCTAAACTTGAAGGCACAACAAACTGTAATCACCGACCTGTAAACACGTTTCATACTAACCCCACAAGAAACGGTCAAGCAATTATGCAAGCGTAGGAAGCAATTGTTAATAACTTATTTTTTCAGAAACAAGATCCCAAATTTTCATGAACAGCTTCCAGTGTAATTGCTGTGAAACTTGACGAGCAAGAACAGTCACTCTGTAAATAAACAGATTTTACAATTTAAGTAAATGGTTATTTTTTCCCTATAAAATAAAGTGTTACCTGATGCCTGAACGTTTCATATGGCACAATAATTAGGCTTCAATTGCACAAAGAAAGGAACTACTTTGTACTGGTAATGGCTAAATGCTATAACAATTTGTAAATTAAACTGTGCTGTAATTGCTGTAGAGAGTTATACAGTGAGAGAGTCTGCAGCAGTATCAGGCTTATAAAACAGGGTGGCACATTTTGCATAGACTCCTTTAGGAACTGCAACTGCTTCAGAATGCAGCGTGCATTAGCAGCATTAACCATAACTGCAGCTCCCACAAGCAACACACTGTGCCTCACAGCACTCCACCTCCAATACAGCCACCTCTAATCTGCGCCAGCAGAGATTTCAGAAGGTTCCTGTACATGTGAAGGTACTCATGAGTTTGCTCTCTCCACTCTGGTTCTCACTCCACATTCCCTCCAACTTAATTTGCTAATGGTTTCTTTCTTTACTGTGCTGGCTTTGTGAAGTTGAGTGCAGACTAAACCTTTTCTTTGCTTCAAATCAAAATAAAACCACACAAAATCTGATATTATGAATTCCACTGGGCTAACTATCCTCATTCTATTCCGGGCATGCTGAATAATTGGAAGAATAAAGAATGGATGTTAAGAATTAAATTACACGAGGAATGAAGTATTTTAAGAAAAAACAGCTAAGCAGAAAACTATTTAGCCTGAGATTATCTAGAAAACACAACTACTATGTTACAAAATTATGGAGTCAGAAGTTCTAATTTGCTTAACGGAATCCTTTTACTTGTCTTTGCTTTATTAGAATAAGAATCTTAGTTGCTTGGCTGCGCTCATGAAGTTGTTCCAGAAAAGCTGATGTGCTGTTTAGATTGTCTGGCCTAATCAACGATAATGTCTATAATTAAATCAGAATGCTATCATTCAAACATACTTAATTTAGAATATATTATAGATTTAAAAGTGTAAACAGTGACAAGGAAATAGTGAGCTTAATACAGCAATTAGAGAAAGGGTTTCATTAAGGGTCACTCCAGCATATGGATTCCATTTCACAGAAAATATCTGCCAAAGCCACGCAGAAGCCACAGGGGTTATTCTGTTACCACGGAATGCGAGTGCATCTGATCTTACAATGCTACAGGAGAAAGAGAGCACGTAAATACTTCCTCTCTGATGTCAATGGAAAGCTGTCCACTGAAGTCACTCCGATCAGAATAAGAAAAGGAGTCGTTTCAAGATGCAAAATTATTTCAGAAGCAGCAACGGATTCCTCCTGGTTACTGAGAGTCACACAGAGCATCTGTTGCCATGCTGTTCACCACAACGTGGCTCAGTGCCACTCTCAGCTTAGAAGGTAAAATACTCTTCTCCTTCAACGGCACCGAGGAAGCACACGTGCTGTCCCCAAGGCACGCACTTCGCACAGCCGCAAGGCGCTGATTCCTCTGTCATTAGAAGAGTTAGACTGGACCTCATGGCAGTATCCTTCTGTAACTTCATCAGGTTCCTTTCAACGACAAGCTTTAGATTCCTCCTTATTTATTTAACCTCCTTATATATATTTAAAACAAAAACGGGAATAGAAAACATTGCAACGTGTGACTTCCCTGCAACACAACCGACAACTGTCTCAGAGAAAACACAGACCTCAAATCAACTTTTCAACAACCTCTTCCATCCCGAGCTTCAGAATTCGCCCTGTCCTAAGTTACAGACACCTTCTCTTCCTTAACGCACGACAATCCGTTAAAAAGAGAAACCAAAAAACCCGCAGAGCCGCAGGCGCCGGCGCTGCCCCACCGCCGCGCTGCGCTGCTCTCGGGCGCCCCCTGATGGGCACCGCGCACGGCGCCCCCCCCGCCCCACTCGCGCCCCTCCGCTTAGAAGCGGGTCTGCGACGAGCTCCTGGGCTGAGCCGGCCCTGCGGGGCCGTAGTGGATGGAGGAGGTTCAGGTGCACCGTGCAAAACCTGATTTGACTTCTGAAATGGAGTTAGGGTTTGGCCGGTGCTGTGATGCTGACGGCTCCTTCTCCTCCAGAAAGGACCCTTTTCTCAAGATTGCTAGACCGGAGCTCAACGTTTTGTTAGAAAAAGACCACGTCACACCAGGGAACGGCATTAATTCCGTATTCAGCCCGCTCCCAGCAGGCACAGAGCTGTACCCGTCTGCTGCAGCCGCCGTGCAGCTCCGTGCTCGGGTCCTCTTGGGTCTGGAACCCCTCCTTTCCCACACACGAGGAGCCTGACGGCCGAATTCCCTCTAAGTAGTTCTAATATTGGTTTGGAACAGCACTTAAAATGCGATGATACTAGCTCGTTAGAGTTTGTGTTTCCAGGATGTTTTGGGATTAGTGGTTAAAAAAAGCAGTCCCAGAAACAAGCTAGAGCAACTGCTGTGTATTAAAACAGGATGGAAAAAGTTATTCTATTGATGCCAGCTATGTTAGTCCACTGGCTAAATGATTAATGTTGATAATTCCCCTCCAGCAGACTCATTAAACCTGGACTTATTTTTCTTACAGACCTTTGACATTTCCTACTTTCTTAATATCAGAGGTAATGACAGTGGTGTGATTATATACTTATTCCTTTCCACCTTCAAGCAGTTTTCTTTGGCAGGAGTTACTTTTTAAGCAGAAAACCTGCACACGAGTATTCATTCTTTCCCAAAAACTGTTACAGCTCCATTAGCAATACTAAATGGCAGCGCCCGAGAGGAATGCACAACAACTCCTCTAAAAACTCAATAGTCGAGGTATTCAGAGCAATACCTTGAGAATGATATTTTCAACAAAACTGCAGTTTATAATGGTTAGGGGGGTTACTGCCCCATTCCCCCACATTTCTTTTAGATCCTGTTGTCAAAAAATGTCCAAGTTAAACAAAGAAGAAATTACAGAATGAATCTGGAGCTTAGCCTTGAAGAATTAGGTTTCACTCTAATTGAGATCATACGCTGCATGTGCAGTTTTGGCACATAAGCCATATTAATCAGAAACTCTTTAATCGTGGATAATTTCTCCTGTGTGTGCCAGATCGGGCATTCTGCTGCTGGCCCGGCTTCTAAGTCTGTTTAAGAGTCCACCTTTGACTTCATAAACACCCGCTTACAAAATTGGGGTCAACTTCCTCCTATAAAGGTATGCTGTGCCGGCGCTAAAAAAAATTCCCTTAATGATTAAATTGCATCTCACATGGAAATAAAAATGTGCAGATTCCAAAGGAATGACTATTTCTAGTGATCACAATTTGCGTTGGAAGTAGCCCTCACTCAAGTCTGTCTGTGAAGTACACAACAGATGAAAACCAGGGAAGAAGATCCAACAGCCACAGTATGAAATTTGATGACTGCACTGAGCATCATTTAATTTGCTGTTATTATACTACTGCAGAGACCCAAGTCCAGGAAGAGTAAACAGGGCACAAAATAGTTTTGTGCATTCCATTTAAGTTGCAGTAGGCAGTGTGAGTAATAACATCTACTGGATTTTCATACCTTTATTGCAGGAATGAAGACAGAACTTGCGTATGGGGCAGCACCTCGCTGTCTGTTCTGCATGGATGAAACCCTCTTCCCACCAAACTAAAGTAAATTATGAAATTTTATTCGTTAAAACTTTGATGGAATCCACAAACTTATCCAAAAAGTTCAGCTGTTTTTGCAAGAGGTAAAATGAACTGCATTCCTCCTCCTGAAAAATGCTATTGCTTGCATCACTTTTATTGGCCTTTTATTGGATTGTCAGAATACTTAAACTTTAATATTCACAATGAATTAATAGAACCATAAAACCTAGCTGAGATTTGTCATAATGCACAAGCAACCTTGTACAATAAATGGATCTTTCCATACATTTCTACACCTGTACGTTCAAAGTGAGCTTTTGTCCCCAGAGCTACATTTCATATTTAAGCTACTCAACAGTATGACACCCATGAAAGATAAAATTACTACTCCAGAGTTACCCTGATAGGAATTTTAAGTTAGTAAAGCAAAACAAATTGCAGCATAATGTATAAACAGAAAAAGAAAAAAAAAAAAAAAAAAGGGAATCCTCTCTACCCAATCATACCACTTCCATGAAACATCCAACACCCTGCACCAATGTCCATAACTTATTTTAGCGGTGACTGCTAGACTTTCCATTATAAAATTCCCAGCTTCAGACACCCCTCCTCCTTTCTACAGCTCTATTAACTACCTGCAGCTTGCCTTATGCATCGTGTCCCTCTTCTCTCACACTTCTCTACAGTAAAATGTGTTCTCTGTCTCTCTTCAAATGTTATGATTCACCTTCCTCTCTGCATTTCATGGAAGAACGCTGTTCCAAATGTTAGTTTGTTCTTATTTCAACCTTTTAGCTCTACAACATTTTCAGCAAGAAGGAAGAGCCAATTGTAAAATTATGCTGGAAATCCAGAAGTTACCATTGGACCAGAAGCTGCCAAGAGGCCTGTATGGCAGGCACAAGCAAAGTGGGAATGAGAGAAAAATAAAGAATTGCTGTAACACTACCCACTTATTTTATTAGTTGCTTTCTTTATGTAGCTATAATTTGCAGGTGATTTCTGCAAGAAATTAGTACATTTAGTACATACATAATTCTGCTCCTCATCAGGTTTACCACACATTTTAATAGGAGACATGGACCAATGGTATGTATTTATAACAAACAAGCAAACTTTAGGTATAATGACAGCCAACCCCTCTCATTTCATTACTGAGCACCTTGCCATATGGCATGGGATACCCTTGTGTCCAGGTTGGGTTGGCTGTCCTGGTTCTGTCCCTCCTGCTGGCTGGCAGGGCAGCACAAGAAGCCATGAGTCCTCAACCAACTGTAAGCACTGCTTTGCAACAACCAAAACATTGGTTTTTATCAACTTTATTCTTATCCTAAATCCAAAGAACAAGAGCACCGTGAAGAAAATTAACTTTTTCCAAGCCAAAACCAGGACAATGACTTAAGAAAACTCCAAATAGTACACGTTATATCTTAGAAGGATTCCCATTGATTACATCTTTCTTCCTATTTATATTGCATTGCTCTAAAAGAAACACAGCAGAAATAAACCCTCAGAAGCACGAGATGCACAAAATCCACTTCATGTAGTTCAGTGGCTGTCCTACACCTTCCTCTGAAAAAGCACAATACAATTTGGATAGAAAAATGCTTCTTGTTATGAACACAATATAGTAAACTCTTCAGAAAACAAACAAACACACAGTGAGAAAAATATAGAAAAATGGGAATGAATGCTTCAATTTCACCAAGACTTCCAATTAAAACTAAGCCTCTGTCAGGCTTTTCTGGAGATCACTCTCTCAGGAAACTGATTTTTTTCCAAAATAACAAAGACAGATCCCCATTAAAAGTATAGAGCCTGCTACAAGAGAGCTTCAGGCAGTCCCCAGTGATGAAACAGTGGCAATTCTTCCATTTCATGAACACAGCTAAGTTCTGTTAAATCCACCTCCTTTTCTAACTGAACTGTGTTTCCATCTGAAGCAGGATCATGGCTATGCGGAGATTCAAGGAGAATTAGAAGAATTCCTGCACATTACAGAGCTTACCAAAAAAACCCAACCAACACCTCTAAATATCTAAAAGTTTCAATATCTTTCAGTGGAAGACAGGCTGTGAAGTAACTACCAGAGGCTTCTGTGGTCTTTGCATGGAATGTGAGAAATTCTGAGGAAAGAGTGTGAGAGTTTCATGCTCTCTTAATGCTTTTCTAATGGCAGAAGCCTCCAACCGGAAATAAGTGAGTCTGCTGTCCCAGACAGTTCCAATGTTTCCACAAGGAAATAGAAAAGGAATGAGCACATAAAAAAAACCCATAAGGATGGCAGAGGACAAAGAGAGAACCGCAACAGATTCTGCTCACTCAGGTAACCTGGAATGAGCGCCTTCCCCTTCTGAGTACCCAAGTCGTGTTCCAGATGCCAACAGCTGAGATCTCTCCCAGGTAGCCACTTGTACAGTCAATAGGTGTACAGCTGTACAATCAATAGGTACACAGAGGTTAGGTTTAGTGAGATTATCGCAGTGGAAAGATAATCAAAATAAATGGAAATGCTCACCAGTGTCATAGGCTCACAGCAAACTCCACAAGGAGCAATCTCCAGAAAAAGAGCCTTCCTTGGGGGCAGTCAGCCCTTAAATGGGATCTAGGAGAGGTGCAGCCAGGCTCCACCCCTTCCGGTAGCACAGGTGATTTGCCTTCACCTGTGTTCCTGTGGCTGACTCATTGCTCGCCTCAGGTGGTCAATCAGAGGTTCAGGCCGTGATCAACAGTTCCCATGCACCACTGAATGCTGATAGCATGGCAGATAGATCAGAAGCAGAAAACATATTCAGTCAGTGATAAAAATAAAGCCAGGTCTCAAACTCAAAACCAAATCACCTCGTCTCAGTGGCTGCACATCAGCAGTCATGGCAGCTGTCTGTGTGTCTCTTGGCCTGCAAAACAGGCGAGGTAGTGCCACGAGGTGTGAAATCTGAGTTAGAACGATCTGAGTAGCATCATGTTTTGCTATGGGCCAGGAAAATTAAGATTGAGGGTTACCACAGATCATTTGAAGCACTGATTTCAATCACAGTGATTTTATTACAGGTCGCAGCCATGAAAACTCTATAATTGTGTGCAGTCTGGTAAAGCTGTGCTGTTGGTTGTTGTCTTCTTGTTTAGGAGTCAAGAAAAGAGATCTTTTAGACCTTTGTCAGATGCTGAATTTGTTGCTTATGTCAGACCAAGGATCAAGTAGGATTTAACCAGCACTTTTGGACTGATTCTTTGTTGCCTCCTGATTCAGTACAGCTTAGTACTGAATTAAAAAACCTGGGAATGGGTTAGGGAGATATCAGACTATGAATGGGTAACTTTTATAACTGCTGAGAGCTGCTGTATAGTACAAGTTTGCAGTCTGACTGTTGAAGCCCATTTTGTTTAGTTACAAGCTCAGTTTCTGCATTTTTTTCTTCACTTAAGAGCTTTAAACATCCTTTATTTCAAAATGGTTTGAGAATGACGTTGGCTTTTGTTAAGCATTATACTTTTTCTAAACTTTACCAAATTTGCTGTGTAAATAACAAAATTCCACTCGTAAACTATCTTATCTGCATTGGATCAGCTAATAACAAGGGGTAAAATAAACTGCCTTCTTGGTTTTGAACTGGGAAAATCAAAACCAGAGAGTAGGAAACAAAGGACCACCTCGCCAGATATAACCCACGGCAAATTTGTTCTTTCAGTCTGACTTTCAAACTATCGTGGTTTTTCCTTATTAGTATATCTAATTATAATAGGAAAAATGTGTAACATCACCGACTTATGGTGAAATTGGCACTAGTTATTTCTCTCGGTAATACTTAGCAAAAATGGTCGTGTAAACCTCCAAAGCATAACAGCATGCTATTAGTCAAACGTCAGAGCCATATTTCAAAGCTCATCGCTTGGAGTCAAAGAGAAACTTGTTGCAAACAGCTGTGCTCATTAGTAATTTCTTAATATTTAATATAAGAAAAAATATGAAGACTGAAATCTTTGATGGAAATGAATGGAAGTTGTATCCGGATTGCAGCAGGGCTGAGGTATCACTGACGGAATTATGAAAGCCTTTGCCAATGGATGTAAACTAGTAAAACGTGCCCTCTGAAAGAATGTTAACTTCCAAGTCTCTTGTCAGATAATGGCACCATTCACCAGCAAGAATGACATGTTTAATCTGATGGATTGAACATCCTTTAATCCTTCCAGCTATCCATTAAACTGTTTATTCTCAGTGTAAATTGTTCCAGCCATAAATTTACACCAGCTAAAGTGCCTATCATGCTGGTTTACGCTCAGCCACGTCCACAGATTTTGTATTATCTGACACACATCTACAGATTTTCAAAGTAAGCTTGTACTGTCTGAATTTTAAATCCTTAGGCAGGCCAAATTAAAGCTTCATTTTCCAATAGGAGTATTCCAACATTTAGGAAAAGCAATCTGCTTTCAAGGGGCACACTTCTTATGTTGCATCTCAAATATTTGTGCTCTGGTGTCTCCAAATTGGAGGAATTTAGCCAAAAACCTCATGGAAAATGCTCGTATTTGTATTGCTCTGGGCTCAACTAGTATTCACTTAAGTTAGCATGATTCTTGACTGCATTTTTTGGAGATTTACAATGCAGTCGCATTAATAGTAAGTGTCCATTATACAGTGAAAACAAGGCAAACATTTCCTTAGCACAAACTACTGAACAGTTTTCTAGAGAAGTCCAAGATGCTCTTCTTGCCTTTCTCCCCCCAACCTTCCCTGGGTCACAGTTAACCTTTTTCTTTCCAGTTGATGGGATTTTTGTCTGCCCTGCAGGGCTACACACACCTCTTAAATTTAGGGCATTAATTCTCCCTGCTTGATTCAAGATTTCTGCTCTGTTATTTTGAATGGTACAGAGTAAAAATTTTATACCAAAGTTTTTCACATCTCTTAATATATTTATCAGGAATTTTGTTGTGTGTTATTGACTAGAAGTAAAACAAACTTGAGTGCTAATAGGAATCAACATTACTCTCCTTTTCTCTGACTTGCAAGCAGCAAATGAAACAGCAATGATGAACACTCCAAATTCATCTGACGTTTTGAGGCCAGTCTCTGATATTTCATGTCCTCTGCCACAGTTTGCTGAGGGGCATGATATTTCCTAAATGTCAGACCCAAAAGCACGGTATGTTTGCTGATCAGTACAAGCATGCAATCTACCAATTTGAATGCTATACGCTTGCATGATAATTATATCACAGACAGCGTGAGCCAACTACAATTACCAACTAGGATAGCAACTCCATCCCAGCTACAGACTGGATTTTTAGGAGCAAATCCCACATTCAGCTCCTGGGAACTGACAACGGCAGAAGTTCTATGCAAAATCCAGGCAGCAAAAAGCCCAGGTATCCTTTGAGTTCTGCTCCTTACCTGCTTTTTTTTTTTTTTTAAGCCTCATTCACCCAGCACCTTGTTTACCATGGTCACCAAACATCCTGTGTGATTCACACTCTGCCAGGCAGAGGGCTACTGAGACCAAAGGGATCATTTTTGTCTTAAAGTCAGCGATTCTTTGCAGTCGTATCTGTCTGGAAGATTTTGGCAGCCTGAAGAGCAAATGGGTTTTTTTTGTGGGTTCTTGATGATTATCACTGAAACATTCAGAGAAGTAGATGCTCACCAGAGTGCTAGCTTTTTGTATTAAAACATGCTTTTGTCTGTAAGTCTGTTTTGGAAGTGTGCTCACAGTTTTCATCTAATGCTACAGTAATGAAAGGTAGAGGTGGATTTTGTTAAATACAAAATCAAATCCAACTGTCATTTTGAATTATATATGGAAACAAAGTTGATACTCCGTATGGAGATCTACTTTGCCATTTTTTCATATAAGGCTCTGATTTTCAGTCTTTCTATTTCCAATATTGACACAAAGTGAGGATTAGAAATAAAGTTAGTGAAATAATTGCTTTGAATCACTTCAAAGCATTTCAGAGTTAGCTGCATTTCACATTGTTTTCCTTTTTTTGAATTGGTTCATTGACTGGGGACATGTTTCTACAGGGCATCAGGAATCACGTTCCTTATGTTTAATGTGCAGCCTAGCTATCCATTTCATCCACTTTTTTTTTTTTTTTTTCCATTTCCTACCACACTTCCATTATTTGATAGAGATGTATTTTTTTTGTTGTTTTTGTTTAATAAAGACTTGATTATTTGCTAGTTTTGGGATGTGCCTTTTTAAAATATACTGGCATGTTATGCAAGGCTTTGGAAAGAAAACATTACTCCGAGACACAATTTTAGCAAAGCCTGTAATTTTCTATATCCCTTTTCCCTCAATTCTCTTTAAAATTGCAGTGAAGATGTTGACATTTAAATTTGATCTTCCTTTAGAATTTTTCCAGCTCCACCTTTATTAACCCCTTCCTAAAATTAGCACACATATCTGTAAGATATCAAACAGGCCATTTTGCAGGAGAACTGCAGTTAGGAAAGTTCAGTTTGACTTTTGAACATTTCCAGTGTCTTTCAAACACACCCCAGCAGGAATAAAACATGAAGTGGCACCTAGAAGTTGAAGCTAACATGAAACATCATCAGTGGTTTAAAATTCTGATTCTGGATATGGACGCATAAATGCTTCACCACAGAACCATCACTGTTTAAGAGAGAACCAAAATTCTCAAACTCCAACTGACTTAAAGAAGAAAAAATCCTATTCTGAATTATCTTAGTGGTTGAAGATGATGACAAGAATTGCACATCAGGACTGCTTTATTTCAATTTCTGCATTTGAAACAGATGAAGACCTTACTCCCTACACATCAAAATTCAGTACATGGCAGTGCATTTGATAATTTACAGCTAGCTACGAACACTTCTGTAGAATGAGAGCTCATTCTAAAAGACAATCTCCTTCTAGGCTCACTTCCCACTCTGTTAAATAATTTCTGCTGCACACTACCTAAGCACTTAAAAAAAAAATTCTTAATTGTCATTTTTTAAGTTATCTCATCGTGGTGGCTCTCTGGCACATCGTCAAGCAACAGAGATATCCTGACCAATGCAATTGCTTCTAACCACCTGTAGATTTCATGTCAAAAAAGAAAAAGCTTCCAAAAAAACCCAACCCAGCTGATTTAAATAAATTTGCAAAACTGACAGAAGTTATACTTCTCTGTAACATCTCTTTTAAGTAAATGCAGTTCAGATTAGTGGGGGAATGAACATAAGCTTAACAAAGCAGTCTTCCATGTTTGCATTTTATCACCATCTACACAAGAATCCATGAGGAATACACGCAGCCCATCTGACAAACATCACTACTCTTCTAGTGCCAGGCATGAGGATGAGCATTGCACAACCAGCAATAAAAAGCGCAACAGCTGCTAAAATCCCCAGCAACTATTTATCCCAACAAATTGGGATGCTGAAAGAGAAGCGTATTACGCAATCTATTCATTTTAAATCATTCTTGTTTGTTTGTTGTTTTTGTTTTACTTATTCTGTATACATATCGTTCACTGCTTGTATTAGCCCAGACAAAGATGCACAGAGATAAGTACAGAAATATTTGAGATCGTTTCTTTCAAGATGGCACCTATGGAAGTCCTTGCTTTGAGGGAACTCAAAAAATGCAAAGTGTATTTTAGTACAACTTTGTCCAGTTTGGAGACGAAGCACAGCAAACCAGGAAATGTCAGTTCTTTTTCCCTCCACAATCTGAAATTTAAAAAGTAGGTAACGTTCTCCCAAACCCAGGGCCCAAACTGGACTTGCACTGTTTCCAGTGCATATTTGTATCAGTTACTGCAGCTGTATTGAGAAAGAAATATTACCATAGTGCAACCTGCCCTTCTCACAGTAGTATGATCTTACAGAACTGGGTAGACTTCCAAGGCTTTGGAATACTGGTTTGGTTGAGAAATGCTTCCAAAAATTAAAATTGTCATCTGAACATGAAAGCACCATGTGAATCCTAGAACAGTTCGCTGACTGTTGGTGCTTTCATGTTCAGACGACACTGCTCTTCTCTACAGAGACAGGAGTATAAAACTCACATGAATTATACATCAATGCTGACCATCCTAAGGGTAAATGCAAATACCGGCCAAGAGCAAGGCCTTCACGTGCCTTTAAGAATACTCAAGAGTCTGCTTATAGACAAATAGCAAAATATTTATTACTGCACTGAAGCTTACATTCAAGAAATTAATCAATGTTTTGTCCGGAGAGTTGATGAAGAAATTAAAAGCTAAGATTCAGACAGAGTTGGGTTTTATTCTTTTTTTAAGGTGATCCATGGCTCAGCTGCCCTTATGAGGAACATATCCTCCTATGGATATCATATGGATCTATATATGAATTAAGCATAAATATAACTGTATATTTAGTCTTTGCTTCTGATCTCAGATTCTGTTATCAAAGTCTGCATGGAATTCTCTTTCTTACAATCAGTGGCTGAGATCCACCACTAACTGCCATCTGCCTTCTCATTTCCTCCAAGTCTAGTAACTACAACACATACACAGCTAGGCTTGTTTGCTCTGCTAGTTCATTTAATTTTACCTAAACGTTGCCAAATAAAACACCATTTTTACTCAAATAAAGTTAAAAGAGTGACATGAGAGAAAGAGGAAAAGAACAGTTTTACTCACTTTGGGTTTATATTTTAGGTAAGACATTTTTGCAGTTTTGCACATTTAGCAGTGACTTCACTTTTAAACTATCTCAAAACAAGATTATTTCAATGCAGTTTGAAGTAGTACTAAAAATCATTAATTGAGTCTCTGAATGAAGGGAAACATTACAGAAATTGTAATGCTAGCAAGAGATGACGCAGAGAACTTCATTCCTAAGTATTTGGGAGAGAGGACTGGGGAATGCATTTCACTTTTACCAGACGCCTCAGTGACAACTGAGGCAGCATGTAAGCAGCAGGAAAACAAAAGCAGTAAATCATCTCCGCTATGACTGGCACTGCTGCAGCAAACTAGATCAGTTCTTGGAAATACAGCAGGGCTTACACGCTCAATTAGACATTCCAGCGTACAGCCTTGAAGCTAAGAAAGATTAATGGAGAAAGCCTGCGTGCCACCTAGTCCTAGTGATACTGGTATCAGTGCTGAAGAACAGAAAATTGATTCCAAAATCGTGTTTACACAGAATACTGGATGTGCCACTTTCAGGAGACTAATTTCAAACTCCTTCATCACTATCACATATAGAATTTGAGGTTCAGTTTGCAGTATGCATATACATTCTTTTGCATGTCAGAAAAAACTCAGCTGCTGTGCTAACACGGACACAAAGCATCCTTGCCCCAAGTGTATGAAAGGCAATTCATGATTGCAAACAAAATTTCTCTCATTTCCTTTTCTTTGTGGAATGTATCTGAGCGCCTGGAGAGCTGGTGCTCCTGCTTTCTGCCTAACTGTTGTGGTGCAACATGGGCTTTGCAGAATCACAGGCTGCCTCTACCATTTATGTTCCAGTAGTAATCCTGGCTTTCATGGATTTCTAAACTAGTTCAACGAATTTGTCCTAGAGGCAAAGTAATGACCAATCTGCCCTTGTCATTTTTGTCATTTCAGGAATCATTGCAAAAGTCAGTTCTCACACAGACTAAGCTTTTAAACAGTTCCCTGCTGGGGCATTAATATTTCTCCTGGGCAGTTAAATACTTGGAACACAACCCAACATATGGTCATAAGTAACAGGTGATGACCAGATATGTCTGGGGACATTGAAGTTCCCATACTGTCCTCCCGAAAATACTATAATGCCTGTTAAGTAGTCAGTACTATTTGCAGTGCTTTCTCTGGGGCTTTTTTGTTCTTTTCTTACTTTAACCTCCAACCAGTGACTTCTGGAGATAAGCTGAATTCAAATCCATGTATCCTTCAGAGAGCTTATTATGTTTGGTGACTTGAGTTGTTCCTAGCATGAGAATAACAGTACTATTCTCAGTGTTGCTGTACTACTCTTTAACAATAATTACTATATTTTAGCAAGAAAAAAAGACTCTTCTCGAAATACAACTTAAAAAAAGCAGGAATTACATACCAAAGCAACATCATATTTTAACATTTGTATTTGATATGATAACTAAGAATATAGTAAACTTATGCAAGCCATTTCAAAAGAACAAAGAAAATAATTCTGCTTGATGTTAAGGCAAGAACTTCATTGTAACGATTGTCATATTAATTCCCAGGAAACCAAAACAAAAGGTCAAACGCATGGAAATGTTCATGGCATCTCAAGGGACAAGAACATTGCAAAAAGCCAAACAATAGATTCTATTTATTTGAAAATTAGTCAAATGCATCCACAGTTTTAAACGATGGATAAATTGGAAATGCGTAATCTTGAAAATAAAAATAAAGTATTGAGAATACACCATCAACTGTTAATCCTACCGGCTTCATGTGAATTGCTATGCTGATACAAAAACTTAACTCCTCTTTTTTTATTATTATTATTTTTAGTTGGGATTCTGTACAGGGACTTTTTTTGTTTGTTTGGGTTTTATTTCTTGCTGGCTTTTTAGTGGCTTTTGTTGGTGGGTTTGTTGGTTTTTAATTTAAGTGCTGCCTACATGGTAACTCAGACACAGAGCCTAGGCCCATTCTTCTGCTGTTTTTGGCAATCCATACTCTGAAATTTTTATCCTTATTCTTGCTGAGGTTTCTGTCATTCCCGGTGCAAGTTCTGGGCTCTGTACACACACTGAGCACTGACTTCAGAACTGAAATAGTTCTGCAAGACGTGGTTTCTGTGGTCTTCAAACGGAAGACAAAATTTGATACTTATGTTATTAGAATAGTCCTATCCACTCTTACAATAAGTCTGAATAACATCCATAACCACCTGTTAAATTACCCCCTTATCACAAGAAGCAAGTCCCCCCAGGATCAAACACTGTTTATAAAACTCTTAAAATTGCCATTAATATTATTAAGATCAGGCCATCGGATCACATACAAACTGAGATAACTTACAGAGCAGTAACTAAAAACTAATGTTAGATAACCTGTAAGGAAACATACATCTGTACGTTAGGGACTCAGAAGACAGAAGCCCTGAGCGGACAACCCAAGCTCCCAGATGCACTTCTGCCATGTAAAAAGGCTGCAATTTGCAGCCCCTTGGCTGCAGTACAGATAGCACTGCTTCGATGCAGCAATGAACTGAATGAAAGACTCTGTGTATGTGTGGGGAACATAAATGGGATATTAATTATTAATTTTGACAAGTCTGAATGCCTTAATAATGTATTATTTTAAGCTGCAGGGTTTTTAAAAAGCCATTGAGGCTAACACAAGCTGACTTTGTGGCTTGGGCTCTCATTCCTCCACTTACACCAAGCAACAACAAAATAGGTTGTGACAGACTTTGGTGAGAGCGGTCTTGTTTTGTATATTTAATAAAGCGTTGATAAATACAATGTTTAAAGTATAAGGTTTGAAATAAGTCAGCCAGAACACACTACGTATTAACCAACCTGACACACAAGGCAATTTAAATTCATACTTGCACAAACTGATTCATGTGTTGATCCCCTCCTGCCTTAATACTTCCAATAACGTAGTACCGGTGCAGGTGACATTATTTTTTAAATACAAATGTAGAATTGGTGCAGCAAAATGTTTCATATACTAATCCTACTTGATTCTGCAAACGATGGGAGCTATGTGTTAGATCTCTACCATGTAAGAACCAGCTGTTAGGAAAAACTGCAGGTTTCATCTGGAACTGGGAGGGACTTGAAAGTCAACAACTAAATAGAGCACAGAAATAATAATGGATATATTTTAGAATTGAAGTCAAGCTGCATCTTCCTTTCATCCTATGCAACTTTTGAAATGTTTTCTAATTTGATTAAACATACCTTTTCATGTTATAATTTGTAATATCAAGATGAAATACAAAGCTCTCATTTCCAAGAACGGTCACAATACTACTTGTTGTCTATGCTACCTGTTAGTTATCTTTTACTTTGAGCATGTGATAATTGGTTTGGGCCTTTTGATGTTTTTTGTTTGGTTGGTTGGTTTTGTTTGGTTTTGTTTGTTTTGGGCTTTTCCTGTGTGTGTTTGTTTGGTTTTATAACCAATAGGAAATTCAATTGAGCAACATGTATCAAGTCATATAGTTCAAAAGTTCAGTGCCAAATACATAGGAATATTTCAATGAACTTGGTATTTTCTGACTAGAAATGGGGAGAGAATTTTGGAGTTAGAGGAAACAGATGGGAAAACAAATTCTCCTCCTTCTTAATTCTACCATCATCACACACAAAATGAAAGTAAAAAAAAAAGCAGACCCTCCAGTTGCTCAATAACCTAATGAAGTCTGGTTTCCTGTGATTTTCTGTTCTATATTCTTCTGCAATTCTACTTTGCCCCAGTTTCAATGCAAACAAAGCTTACTAGCAAATCCACTAAATCCTCACACAGCCACAGTGGTTAATGGCTTCTCAAAAGGTGCTGGAACTAGCATGAATTGGAAAGGTTGATAGACAATGTGCTCGTGTAGGTCTGGTTTCCATAGAACAGAGAAAAATCAGAAACCAGCAATGTTTCATTGCAGCAAACAGGAATTTTGGAAGGAGATCAATCTTCTGCCAAGTTCCTTGTTGCCATGGCCAAAGAACAGGTCTGCCTATGAACTAATACTTCCAAAGACAAGTGCCCCATAGTTTCCTCTTACTTCCTAGGTAGGGTAGTATGGTTAGGTCATGGTTGGACTCAATGATCTTTAAGGTCATTTCCAACGTGAGTGATTCTATGATTTTATGATTCTAAATTCTCTTTTTTCTCAGCGGTCGCTCTTAAAATCTTAACAGCAACATCAACCTTTATGAAGACAAACACAGACCATTTTCTTCTGCATAAACAATATGCTTGCAACTAAGGATACATGGAAATGCTACATCTTTTTTGTTCCAGGTAGGAAACACTAAAGATCTTCCTATAAATAACTCTGACTCATCAGTTTGCACATCTCCATATCTTTTATCTTCAGCTCCGCTATTCCCTTGCTTCATTTCAGAAAATGTGATCTTGAAAATTAAAACAGTTCAGAATTAGGCCACCATTTTGGTAAGTCTTTAAAAGACCCGAAAATACCATTTGTGCAAACATCTCTAACAAGCTTAACTAATCCGTATGTAAGGCAGCAAGTTGGCTGCTATTGGCATCCTACCCACAGAAGCAGAGTTCTGCACCACTTATTGGTGTTGTGGTTGACCAGCCAATACTGGAGAGTACAACAACAGCAAAAATTAAAAAAAAAGAAAGTAAAAAAACGTAGGCACTCTACTCTTCAAAAAGCAACAGGGATATCTATATATATTTATAATTATTTATTTATAGGGAGATGCAGTTAACTGATGCAGTTAATAGGTATCAACCTATGCATAATAAAAGAAAGGAAAAGGGGGGAAAAAAAAAGAAAAAAAAAAGCCTGGCAGTATCAGAAGGATCAGCACATAGTGCTCCCTGGACTAAGGCAGCAGACAGATCTGTGATTTTTAATTGGTGCAAATTATTCACCATTCTCTGCAGCTTTGCAAATAATCTGTTTCAAGGGAAAAACAAGTGGAGCTCTGTCAACCTAATTCTCAGAAGTGGCAGTCAGAAGTCTGCATAACAATATAGCAGCTAACCTGTGTGCACATGTACATCTCATTGTCTGCAACTATTTCTAGTCCTGCTGGATAATGATAGCATAAAATGAAAAGAACAGTTGAAACTCAAGCTGTTAAGACATGAAAAAACATTTCTTGGGAAAAAAAAAAAAAAAAACTCACAATAATGAACTCACAATAAGCATTAACCCCTAAATTATCTGAAACAATAAGAAGAGCATTCTGTTAGGTATGATTATTAGAATTCCCTGTACAGTAGTTTTCATTAAATCTAATATTAATTGGATAATGCCTAGCATTACCAATTAATCCTAATATTACCCAACCTCTTATTATTAAAGCAGAGCTTGCTTTAAACCTCATCCTAAGACGTGTAAAGGCAAGAATCTTGGTCATCTTCTACCAAGCACTGCTAGCCTCAACTCTGTAAAACACATTCTTAAAATGGATTCAGCCAAGCCCTGAAGCACGTACGTAATTCTGAGCCCTGCTGGAGACCCAGAACTTCAGAGCATGCTTTTAAAACAGGATTTTTTGCCAAAGTAAAGGCTGAGAATTAACAGGAACAAAGCAACCTAAAATTTAAGCAAAGCCCTAAAAATAGCTGTTTCTTTTGTGAGGAACAGTATTGTCAGCTTCTTCCTGTGTGTTCAATTAATCAAAAAAAAAAAAAAAAAAAAAAAAAAAAGTCCTTTTAAGCAAGGATTAAATTGCAGTTACTACCAAAAAACCTTAGCAACGTAGGCTATTTAAACGGATTTTTGGACTGAATAAACTTCTGCCTCTGTTTTTATACCCAATTCTGAACACAAGAATGTATTTCCCAGTCACATCTGAAAGATGCATTATAAGTGAAATAAACGTACCTTCATCTTTCTCTGTATGATACAACATTCTTCTGATGTTTTTCATCACACTTCAAACACTGCGGGAAACTGCTTACTCCTTAAAGCGTCCTGCTACAAAACTAGAAGACTTTTATCCTCTAAATACACTGCTAAAAAAACTGTATCAGAGTCTGTGGTAGACGTTTGTATCAGGCCAAGTTGTGTCCTGCTCAACACATGAAGTTAACTCACAGCTTTGAAAACTAAGAGTTTGCTCAGACCGTGTGTCACCCGCAGAGGTCAGATAGAGTCAGTAGGCACAAACACCTGAAATGTTGCCCAGCTGATTCCTGCCCCAGGCAATCAGAGGTGCAGTCTAACCAGCCCCCAGCAAGCTGCTTCTCCAGCCAATTCACTCTGATGTCACAGTATGCCACTGAATGAGAACAGGAAAGAAGTTTCTCTGTTTACAGAGACACGTTTTTACAGTGTTCATTCTTCTTTTTGGATAAGAGTTCAGCTATAATCCATATCTTTTGTTCAATTACAGATATGAAGTCAGAAGATTTCACGTTTCCCAGACTCGACTCCAATGAAGCAGTTAGCAGGTGTGCTGCAGATGGCTCAGCATTGGCACGCTGCTCCACACAGGTGTTTTATTTTACACTTTGTGCTGGCCAGCACAAAATCCAGTCTTCTGGGGACTGAGATCCATGTTCAGTCCTGAAGGGCAGGAATCTTCCTCGCTTCCTCTCTCACTACCAGAAGAGGCTACAGCTTTATTTATAAAAAGATTAAACTATGAGCCCTGAAATGTTTAGGTTAGATATTAGGAGGAAGTTTTTCACATAGAGGGTGGTTATGCACTGGAACAGGTTGCCCAAGGAGGTTGTGGATGCCCCATCCCTGGAGGCATTCAAGGCCAGGCTGGATGTGGCTCTGGGCAGCTTGGTCTGGTGGTTGGCGACCTGCACATAGCAGGGGGTTGAAAGTAGATGGTCGTTGTGGTCCTTTTCAACCCAGGCCATTCTATGATTCTATGAAATGCAATACAGAACATGTGGATACCTGGGGAAAGTCCATGTCAATGAATGGAGGAGTAATTTGTGCACTAAATGCCACCCAAGTACGTCAGAACGTGGCAGACTAGAGGAGATGTACTCACATCATTATATTATCATATACGTTATCCTGGATGGAAGCTATATAAAGCACGGTTCTGAGCAAACGTTCCTTCACACCTGTTGCCTTTACCTTCTACAAACTATATAGATGCACATACAATGAATCATTTTCTCCACCTGACTTCCCTGATAAGCTGGTGCAGTTATGAGGACTGGAGCCCTCTACTCACGCAGTGCAAGCAGCATCAATGCACATTACTTGACACCTCTCAGCCAAAGTGCTTTAAGTAAATCTCCACTTCCCAGCCACAGCTGATGGCAGTTTCCACCCTTTTATTGCTGAAGAAGTTGCTAACAAGGATCCAGCTAAACCACACTGAGCTTCATTAGATGTGTAAATTCAGATACTTAAGCAGAGAACACTCATTTTGCATTAAGTAAGCACCAGACTGCATTCTGCAACAATTTTCAGCCAGTCACTGACAACCCTGCAAGAACTACCCTGGCACTCTGCAATTACCACGCTTATGCCAGCTCCTCTAGTTTTCAACCACATTTTAAAGACCATTGCCTTGTTACTGACGTGGAACAAAGGCCAAATTCTGCTGTGAAATGACTAAATTGTCTTTGAAAATCCCGTTTTCTTACATTTCCTGCTTTGTGTACAAAAAGATCTCTTTAGAAGTAGGAGATGAATATGCAAAAAATCTTTAAGATAATAAAACTCTTGAAGAACTGACAGAAGTCAAATCACAGTAATAAATGTCTTGCATCCAGAGAAGCTGAGGGTATCTCGAACTACCTACTAAGCATTTATTCATTCACGTTTTCCTAAAATGTTCAATGAAATTCTTTAAAAAAAAAAAAAAGTTAATTTTTGAATGATCTTCTGGAGCTGCCATAGATAAGATGAAAATCATTTGCAGACACATAAAACTAAGGAGTCATATTAATAAGGAAAACAGCTTCAGCCATTAATTTTTTCCTAAGCTCAGAAGGATATCCAGCTATTACCAATGGAGAAGTTTCTTGCTTTACAGCAATGTCTGACAAAACAGGTCAAACACCACATTAAAACAAGCAAGAAACCACTACAGCACCGGAACCAATGACTGTCAACAGAGATCCTTTGAGAAATTCAGAAGGTGGGCACTTTTATAGACCTTCAAACACTTGATATGCTTTCAATAAATATTCAATAGGAGCATAATGGCATTGTATATTAGACACAAATAACACAAAGTGAGCACCTATATTGACAAATAGGCAATTTTTACCTAGCTTAGTCAGGTAGCCATCACTTACAAAAATGGCAAATAGCAATACAACAAATCACAGCTCTGTCTCAGACCTGATGTGAGGAAATGTGACTGGCAGTCTTTGGGAGTAAAGACTGCAGTGACATTTATGGTAATGAATAAGTAATTCTTCAGCTGCCACCAATGAAACAAGTCTCTTCTTCCAGCGGACAGATGAAACTTGCTGAAATCATCCTTAAGAGTGCCATTTCAGTGGGATAGTCTGAGAAGAGACTACAGATAAAACAGACATTTAAAAACTCAGTTACAGGTCAGAGGTGAAGCGCGTTGGCAGGGGCCCATGAGGAAGTTCAAGCAAGCATGGCCATGATGTTCTTGTTCTGCAGCCAAGCAGACAGTCTCCGAGGCTGCAGATCCAGTATTTTTCATAAGCACAGGATTCAATTAAAAAAAAACGTGATTTAACTGTGAAAAGACGAGTTTCTGTTAAATGCTAAACAGTTGCATCCCTAATACTGAAAGCTCGCTGTGCCTTCCATTGCCAGAGCCTTCAAATAAACTAAGCAAACTTGCTTATATAGCAGGAAAAAAAAAAGAAAAAAAAAAATCAGATATTTGAAATGCTGAGACCGTGCCAAATGCATCCCAGAGCCCCGTGTTACCACGAACTGGCCAACAGTCACTGCAGCTGAGACCAGAGCTGGTTTCCACATTGCTTTGTTTATATTGACTGCATTTATGATGCCTCAGAAGTTGCCAGTAAAATATTTATTTAGCAGTTAAAACGTTCTGCAAATGATTTTGCTGTCCCAAAAGATAAATATTTCTCAGCATGCTGAAATGATACATTGGTGTTTTTGTTAAGGAAATTGCATGTTGATAAAATTTTCTCAGATTACACTCTGTCGTTCCTTTGTATTTGAAGTGGCCACATTAATTTTTTGTGATATTTATTGTAATTGTAAATTGCACTGAGATTAGAAACATTAAACTTACCATAAAATGGAACACATTTCAGCTATTTCCGAATCATCTATTTAAGGGCTGGAGAACACTTTTGATCCTTCAGGTGGATCCGAGCACTCCAAGCTTTCAGGACAAGGATCCAACACAAACCAGAATCCCACTCTTAACTATTTGGGAGTTATTTTATTCTCCTTTCACTTCTTCTTTTTTATTAAGTTATTATCCAGCACTATTTCGGTGTGTCCCTGCGCTGCAAAATTTCAGTCTGAGGTTTGCAGCAGCTTAGAAATTTAAGCAGACTGTAAAAAAAAAAAAAAAAAAAAAAGACACCACACTGCTATCTTCTCTCCTTCCTTTCACTTCTTTTATCTGCCAAATAACAGTCACATCCATGGTTTTGGTTAAGCTTAACAGATTTAGGCAAAGTAGTATATCTCTAGACAAGGCCTGAAACTGCAAACAAATGAGAGTTGTCAGTAATTGATGTTATCAAAGTTTCCATTACACAGTCAGGTCTTTGTGTGCCTGCTCCCAGACAGGCAGGGCATTGGAATTACGTATCAGGTCCACATTAACCTACACCACATTAACCTACACCACATTAACCTACACTATGGTACGTGACTGAAAAGTAGCTTCACTTCCACCCACAAGTGACCCCAAATTGAAATCTTCGGATGCAAAACAGGAGCTATTTTTGTTTTAACATCTGCATTAATGTATTAAACTTCAATTTTTGGCTATTTGTGTATTAGGCATTAATAAAAGTAAAGAGCCATCTGAAAAGTAATAGAAGAACCAGATGTCTTTCTTCACTCTAACACAAAGGAAGCCAGTCTTTGACTTCTCTGCATATCTGCAGTGGTATTGTGGCTTACCAAGGCCAGCAGGGATGCTTGATTCAACAGGCTCAGTGCCTCATCTAGTACAGAAAGAATCTCCAAAGAGCATCACACCAGGCAAGTCAAGTTTTACCAAGAGAATAAAGACACCTCAGGTGATGTATAAATACATCAATACGTAAAATTCTCAGACTGCATGTAATCACACAGAAAGCTGCTCTTTCCAAGTGCAAATAAATACACGCACATTGCTCAATAAAACATCTTTAGTTTGCTCCTTAGATTGCTGTACCGTGGGTCTTTATGGGTTGTTTCATAAATCCTTGTGTCAAGAAACTACATCGTCTTCATTCTGGAAGCATAAAAAAGTTAAGATTTTGCAATCATTATTTCAGGATTTTTTCTTATTTATTTTCTATTATGTAAGTGGATTTATTATCATTATTACTATTATTTAGTAATATTTAGCTGCATTACCTACTACCATCAGATAGTATCTCTAACCAATCATATTATTTCATATCATATTATCAATATCTGATTGTATTATATCAATATCTGTGTCAACTGAAACAGGTTTCTTAGTTTTATGCTTAGAGTCTAACCTGTAGTGGATCCCAGGCAAAGTAGAAGACGCATTTTCAGCTGTGCCATCTGAAACTCATTCCTATCAATAACAGTAGTTTGCACTGACATGCTTGATTTCCCAGCCACACATCTCAAGCATTTTGTAACAAAAAAGAAATAAGCATTACTCACATCCATGGCCTATTTGGGTGCAAGGACTTTGATGAACATGTTTGCAAGTCACTGCAGCATGCTGACCAGCATTCCAGTTCACCCCTCTAAAGAAGAAAGCTATTCCTAGCTCTGTCATGGTCTTCCTCCTTAACCTTTGGTCTTCAGTTATATCTTATGACATCCTGAACACGTTGCCTAGATGCAGTCAGACTATATTTGATAAGATGACAGGATCCCAGAAATCCATTTGGATTCAGAGCAGTTCCAGATTAATCAGTCAACAAGAAAAATATCCTACTTCCCCCAAAATTTTCATCTTCCTTACTCACCAACCTTTTAATTCATCAGATTATCTGGTAACAATAATGGTAATAAAACCATTTTCCAGCATTTAGAGGGAGAGCTTTTTCATATCTCCCTATGCAATGAGCATTCTTTTTGCCCTTCTTTTCTTCCTGTAGGCTTTTTTGTGCCATCTGACTTTACCAAGCATCCTTGTGAATCCACTGGGAACCTGCATGGACATAAACATTGAGCACACAGGAAAAGAAGTTCTGATTCTAGCTGCTTTCAGACCAATTCTTCAAAAAATGCAATACAAACTTTTCAATAACTGATCTTGAACATCAATGAATTCCAGCTCTTAAAATGTGAGCTTCATTAAGAGAAATCAAACCCAGCTTTATAAATGAACATTGTTGCAACCACAACCTACGAAGAGGCTTCCACCCTTTCCTCCGAAAGCACGGATGCACCCCTCAGCCAGCACACGAACCAGAGTAAAACACTGAGGCCTCTTCCACAGGAATTTAAATAAGTCCTCTGGTAATTAGCAGGCCTGGGAACTTTCTGAATCAAAGCTAACCAACAGAGGGCAACATGATTGCGCGAGGAGGGATTATTCTGACACAAGGACTGAGTTTCACTCCAAGGACACTGTTACTGGGGATTTAGGATATCACAGACTGATATGAATTTACAGGCTGAACTCTGAAAAAGCTCTCCATCATATATGGAGATACACAGACCAGAACATTCCATGCTAGTGATTTTTTGTTACTTTAGAAACACTGTACAAGATCATTGGTAGATACTCTTTAGTTATAAACTAGGATTATCACATCACACAGACCAAATATAGTGTCAAAAATCAGTATGAACTCCGTGGTATGACTGAGATGTGGGGAGAGCAGAGAGATGCTGGAGGAAAAGTTGGCACAGTCCCACAGAACAAAAAGTTGCACGGAGAAAAAGAGGATATTGTCTTTGTCAGAACATGATCCAAAATACTTCAAATGAAATTAGTGAGTGGCAAGTTAAAAAAGCAAACAAGAAGTCATTCTTTACATGTTGCACAGATAAAAAAACATGTCTCCAGACAACGTGGCATATACCAAAGCCTACTTGGTTAGAAACAACAAATAAATGCAACAAATGACTACAGGCTAATTGCCACTTTCACTTCAGAAAACCCCTGAGCAACAAATGCCTGCAAAGAGACAATTTGCTTACCTCTTTTGTACCTATCACTGGGCACATGACTGACTACCATCAAACGCAGCACACAAAACAGACTCAGATCTGTCCTCAGATTCTTAGGAAATCCTGCTTTCTTACTGTCACCTTTCTCTGCAGATAAATATTACCTTGGCAGAAAAGTAGTGAGGGTAGAGATGCTGAAACCTTCAGCACGCACTGATATAAATAAAGATTGAAGTGAGCAAGAGAAGAGTATAAACAAATAAATAAATGTGATAACTGAATTATCTCATTATTAATCTTCTAATATTTGAACTAGAAGTGCCTCATCAGCTAATGTCAGCTTTTACAGGTACAGCTGCACAGGAACTAGAGGAATCTGAGTAGAACAAATAAGACTCAGTCATGTAGACAGAGATTGGCAATGCAAGGAAAACACTTCTGATTTGGAACAAACAGGACAGGACCTACATCCACACCATTCTGGAACAACCATTATTTCCTATCCTCTACCCACTACCTAAGCTTCTTTATCAAAACAATTCATATATGGATTCAGGATTAAACTTACAGGTTTGCTGTGGGATAAGCAAGTGCTCCCATATGCATCTCCCAGCTGTGGCAGTTCTAATACCTTCAGCACTGAAAATTACCCTTTCTTCAAAGCTTTCGTCTGCACTGAATGCAGTAACAGAATGTGGATCTGACAGACTTCGTGGGACACTCAAGGACACGTTTACCATAAATACACCAATAAAAATATCATCAGGGAAACGCACCTGGAAAATGTGAGATGTGTAAACCTAAGGTCAAAGAAGAGAATTTGTACAGAGTGTATATAACCAAGCCTGAGAAAGCAGAGCATTTTATTAAGAGGGCAGAAAACACAGATTCATGCCAAAGTCTTTGGCCCACTTTCGCGTACCACCAATTATGGGCTCTTTGATAGAAAGGTATTCTTCTCTTATCCAATCCAAACATAACTATTCCAAATTCATAAAGGAGTAAGATCTTCACTGGAGGTCATCTCATCTAATAGAAGATACTTGGATGGACTGTACACAGTCCAAAACATTTGTTAAAAAAAAACATTTTCCTAATTTCTTTTTTTCCAGACCCAATGAACAATATGGTTACCTTCTATTAACTACAGTATTTTAGAACTTCCTAGCACTGTCAGGATGTCAGTTGCTTTTATAAATCCCTTCGTAAAAAATAAAGATTGCAACACACACAAAAGAGAACATGGCAGGATGACAGTGCCCACCTGACACTGCAACAAGCAAAAGAGTGATGCTGGTCAATGAGTGGAACTCCTAAGAATTAACATAGTATAAATAAACCCTCAAATACACTGTGACTGTTTTAATAATGAAAGGTCACACAATACTTTTGCTTACAGAGGCTTTTTTCTCCCTGATAGGTGTTTCTGAGCAGCACTTGAACGTGTGGTACTTTCTCTGCTTCTCTGTTAAATGAGATCCAATAGGTTTACACTAGAGGCTACAAGGCTCACAGCAAACCACAAGGATCTCATCATTGCCTTCTGAGAAGAGCCATCTTCTGAAATAAGAATTAAGCACAGTTTCTAAACCTAAAAAATACACCATACAATAGAATGAAAAGGGATCCACTGAAACAGTAAAGATCAAGGGGTAGAAGGAAAGTGCAGCAAGTTTAAAAATGGTTGTATATATAAAAACCCTGCTTCCAGAATTCTGGAAAGCAAGGAAACAAGAAAATGCCTTCTATGTGTTTAAATGCCTGGAAAACAGAAAACATGACCCTTTCTGCGAATAGGAATTTGTGAATCTGGGGAGGAGACAGTTGACTTTCTGACCACATGAATGCCACAAACACCCTCTCCAATGCTCTTGGCAGCAGACCATCACTCTTCCACTTCATCTACAGCTTTTCTGGCCATTTGTGAGAATTTCTGGCTGTCCATAGGCTCAGTGGGAGCATGCAGTATGCACTGAGTCCATCACCTTCCAGATTCCTCGGGCTACCTTTGTGCTGTAAAAACAGTGAAAGCAGAGGGGAGTATCAGAACCCCAGAGCAGAAAAATAAGCACAAGTCTTATTTTAAGGGTCAGGAAAACAGATGTAAGACCTTCATAGAAACCTGTGAAACTGTTGTCATTCAGATATTTCCTGGTCCATTGGGATTAAAAGAACAGCAAAACTAAACAGAAAGTCCCTGCATTGAGGATGCTGAGAGGTGGCTGACCAATGCTGCATGCTGTCTCCAGAGCACATCATCCAGCAGTACCAATACAGCTTGCCATGACCAAGCTTGCCAGCTCCTAACAACCTGTGTTCCTTTGAAATCCAACACTCTTTCCTGAGTTCTGCTCCTCATATCTCTCCAGAATACTATCAGCTTTCTTTCACTGCTTCCACGCACAACTCTCTGATTTATCCTGATTTCTTCCTCTTCCTTTGAGGGAGGGAGAAAAGAATTAGGATGAATAAATGGCAACCTTCCCTCTCGAAATTCATCACTGTTACCATGACCTAATAGTGTACCCACCCCAGACTAGCAACACTACAATTAAGCAATCTATACAGACCCGGCGTCACCCAATCCATTCTGCAAGGAGAGCATATGCTGTGTGTTAAGCCTGATACATTCCTCCTTCCCCACTCCAACTCATGCTTCTCCCACACAGCCTGTTTTCACGCTGCAAATACAAAATTTGGCTAAGACAAAGTTTCCTGAAGACCATCACAAATTCCTTAACTTCCATTCAGAGAATCAGTTCTCTGGAACCAAAGGGAGAAATCTTGACTTACAGAACTCCTCCTGAACTGTGGATCCCGGGGTTCAGTCTTCACATTGCTCCTGCTGGGGATGAAAGAGTCAACCAGACACTATTTCGTTTGTACCCATTAGCCAGTGAAGGTTACAGACCACTAATTGATGTGGTTATGTAAAGTTTCTGATGTTCTATGTATTTTTTAAGGGTTTTGTTTTTGTTTTTTTCAAACTTGCCTGTATTTTTCCATTTAAACTAAGGATATAAAAGTTAAATCCAGCAGGCTTAGCTGCAGTTTACACACTGGGAAGTGTAAAGCACTGGAATTTACAAGCTTTCTGTACCATACACACACACACATTACAGCTAAACCAAAATTCTGCAAATATTCATTAAAATTCAGAAGCAAATTCAGCCATATTTACAGTTGCTTCATTTTGCTTTCTGCAAATATTTGAGCACTTGTACTTTACTAGTGCAAATACTAGTGAATAATGAACTTTAATTTCAAATAACCCACGATCTTAGCAGAGGACATTCAGATATGAAACCTGTGGTCTGTATGCTTATCCAATGAGAAATGCCTGCTGATCAAGAAACAAGCAGTACTTCTAACTTCTGGAATTGATAGTATCAAGTCTGAATACATTTTCACACCCATTAACGGGGAACTTTCATCACAGTTAAAAACAGAACAAAACAAGGACAATGAAAATCCTCACAGTGGCATTTCCATCTCAGCTGTGGCAGTAACACATCTTGAACAGCCAAAGCCAGAGGAGGCTGAACAACAGCAGGAGCTTCTGAATCTCTCTGGGGACTGGTGAACAGCCCAGAGCTCTACTGGGGCCTAAGGAGAACCCCTGCCCAACAAATGGGAGCATCCAACAGCCCGGCTCTCGTGTTGACAAAAAGAAGAGGATGATCATTGTTCAAGCATTTGTTGAAAACTATTTTAACATACTTAAGATACTATTCAGTTCAGAAAGCAATGTAAATGAGAGGTTAGCATTCAAAAGTGCTCATGGTTCATGTTCAGCTCTTAGGAAGTAGCTCAGAAAATGCCAACTGGGGGATCAGCTGAGAGCTGGCAGTCAGCTGGGCGGTAGGGAAGAAAAAAAAACCCTTAGCCCAAATGGAACAGCCAGCTTCTCACTTGCAGACCTTGCTGTGTTTTGGGAGTCACTTCCTTGACCGCCAAATCAGACGTAACCTGCTGCTGTAGGATGACTTACACACACTTACCTGACACAACAGTCACACTACACACGGTGCGAGTTTGGAGGTTGCTGTAAGCCATAGAAGAATAGCCACGGCAGGGTTTGGGTTGGCAGCTCTAACGATTGCAGAATTGTCTCTTCAGAAAAGCGTCGGAGCTGCTGTGACACAAAGCTTTCAGTGTGTGAACAACCACTGAACATCCGCCTCTTCTCCTCACGGCTCTATTTTCTTCATCCTCGTGGTACATCTCTGACGGAGAGGGACTTTGCACAGGCAAGTTCCCAGGCTATCAGGTATCACAAAGAAATATTATTTTTGCACAATTTTCCACTGCAAGTCATGCTCGAGTAACTTCTGAGTATGAATAGCAAGTATTTTTCGAGTATGAGTAATGCTGTAAGAACATGTGCACCTGAACCCAGCAGGCACTCTGTGGCACTGAGAGCCTCCTCCTTGAATAGCACCCTTACATAGAACACACGGGCTTCAGTATCTGCTCAGAGAGTGAGCTTACACTGCCAGCAGCCCTGGAAATAACCAGCTGGGGGGAAAAAAAAAAAGCGTCGGAAAAATAAATCTTTTCATTGCGGCTAATGCCCAACCTTCAGACACAGATAATCTCCTCGTGTTCATTCAGCTTCCGTGTCATTTCGTCTAGGCAAGTTTCCACGTTCCCAGCCTAAAACCTCTCTTAAAAACGCTACGGGCTTATTTTGTGGTTTGTTAATATAGGTGCAATGTAAACAACGGATTTGAGGATCTCGCATAGAAAGAACCCGTTTGGTACATAATCGTGTTTTAATGGACGGCGTTTGTAAACCGGTGAAACCGTACCGGGCTGTGAGCGCGTGTTTCCATCAGCGCGGAGCTGAGCGCTTACTCACACACGTCTCGGGACACGAAATCCGCCCCCTAACGAACGCCATCGATGTCACGGGAGGCGGTCATCGCACGGCGGAGCTCCGGTTCTGGCGATTCCCTGCGGATCGCACGGAAAGGTGCAGCCCACCGGCGGGCACAGCCCCAACCGGCCCCGGGCTGCCCTGCACCCCGACCCTCCCCGCAGCCGTCCCCCTTACCCGGTGCCAAAGGCCGTCCGTCTGTCCGCCCGCGGGGCTGTTTGCGGCCGGGAGCTGACGGAGGGCAGAGCCTGGCGTGGGTTTCCTCGAGAAACTTCATAAAAACCGAATGTAGGGCGTCGGAGCTGGAAACTCACCTGAAGGGCGTTTTGTTCAGAGAGCCGTCGGGACGTTCGCCGATTAACTGTGACCGGATCGGCGCTCAGACGTACGAAGGAGCCGCTTTGATGGTGCTTTTCCAGCCCTCGATCCACGCCCTTTGCTTTGCTTACAGAGAAAACATCGGCCGCGGCAGCTCTGCTGCTGCGGTGACAGCGGGAGAGCCCGCAGCAGCGGGTGCGGACCCGACGGGGCTCACACATAGAGCACAGCACCGTGCACACCGCTGCCGGGAGGCCGCACAGCGCTGCGAACGGCCCCGGGCGGGGACAGCCTCCGCACCGCACGCCTCGCAGCCCCGAGCCGCTGTCATCGCCAGCCGGCTGCGCTCCGCGCGTCCGGGTCACGCTTCGTTCAGCTGTGAGAGGTAATTAAGAAAAGGAGCCATCAGGCTGCACTAGGACTGTGTGCGTTGGCACCAACCTGCTCGCTGCCGTTCCCACCGGGCAGGCGGCGGTGCGGGGCAATGCGCCTCACAGCGCCGGGACGCATCGCGGAGCGAGCCCGGGGCTGCGGGACGGCTGCAACAGAACAACGTAGAAACTCATTAAGAGATCAATGGCTTGCAGCGAACCAAGTATTTTATACAAAAAAAAATAAATATCTATTTCTTTTTCTTTAAGTCGGATATAATTTCGTTTTCTTCCGGCTGATTTCTCACGTAGATAAGAAGAATTTGGTTTTAATTCTCATCCGTGCGGCCGCTCTGTTCCGTTCGCACGTCGCCGTGGTGCGGGCACCTCTTTCCGAAGGGAAAATTTGTCGTTAAAGTCAGCACTGTTAAAACAAACGTTTCTAGGAGAATAACTCCACCGATGGAGCCAGGAATGCGGAGGTCGCAGCAGCGCTGTGCCCCGCACACGGCTCTCCATTCACACCCCACTCGCACACCATCGGACTGCCTGCTGGCAGCCAACGCGAATACCGCTCGGGGCCGCCCGCCCCGCAGCCGCCAGCCGGTTCCCTGCCCGGCCCATAGTGCTGGAAGCTCCCGGGAAGATCTTTCCTTCTCCTGGGAGAAGTCTGAATCCTTACTGCTCCACCTCTGCAGCTCCCGGGCCGGCGGAATGCTGCCATCGCCCCGCGGTGCCACACATCGGGAAGCGGCTCCCGGCAGCTGCTCGCGGCTCCAGAAGGGCTCCGTCGCACCCCGCCTGCCCCGATCCTCAACCCGAGGGTAGCAACCCGGGGGGACGGGCCCTGGAGCCGCCGCGGAGCCGCCGCGTTCCCCTAGCGCTATCTGGAGAAAAAAAAAGAAAAAAAAAAAAGAAAAAAGAAAAAACAAAGGAAAAAAAAAGAAAAAAAAGAAAAAAAAGAAAAAAAAAGAAAAAAAGTAAAATGAGTTTTCTTGTTTAACGCTTTTACGGTCTGTGAAAAATAATCACTTGTTCACCACTTACTCAAATGTGAAAAGAAAACATTAGCACGATATCACAAGTGCGACAGGAATAACGTTTCCAAAACGCTACTTAACGTTGAGCACAGTCTGACTGACTGTCCGTTAAGTCAGGTAAAGGCATCCGGGAATGTAATTACACGCGGTTCCTCCTTTCGGCTGCGCTGAAGCTGCTGTGCTGCAGCAGAACCACGGGCTGAGAGGAGACGGGGAAGAGCCGGAGAGACCGCGGGGTTCCGCTCCTCGAAAGCGCCGTCCTCGCCCTTCCTGACGCTGATCCCTGTCTCCAGGTCACGCCGAACCTTTCCAGCTGATTGTTTGTTTAAATCCAGGAGTCGTTTCAATGTAAGAATATGAGCTGACTTCCTGTTTACTCAGCACGGCCGTATCCTATGCTTACCGACGCCCCATCGCTCGGCCCGGCGGTTTGCTTAACGTGCTCCGGCAGCGGGAACCGGGGGGCACCTGGGCCAGGCAGGGCCGGGGGGCGGGCTAATGACCGCCGGTAATTACTCAGCAGACGAGCAATTAGCGCCCGGCAATTGGCGTTCCGCAGCCAGGGCTCGGCCCGGCCCTGCAAGGAAAGTCCGCAGCCCTCGGGGCCGCAGAGCCCCGGGGTCGGTGGAAGTTTTCTGCTCCCTGTGCCTTAACGCTGCCCAGAGCGGCACCAACAGAGCTTTCCCAAAGCGGCATTTAGATGGGCCGCCGCATCTCAGCCGCCTGTTAGACGGCAATGCCGCATTTCTTAGAGAAAAGACGACATCGTCTCGCCCCTCTAAGCGCGGCCAAGGCCCGGGTGGCCTCCGGGTGTGACGTGTGGCCGAGAACGAAGAAAAAAAAAAAAAAAAAACCAACAACAAACAAAACCAAAAATATATGAAGAAACGATTAAAAAGAAAATAAAAAGCATTACTCAGAGCAATAGTCCATAAAATACTTTATTGAAATAAAGTAAATATCTTCGCATTAATAAAACCGATCATAAAATGCAGTTTTCGAGTAACTGGGGGCACCACAGGGTTTCACGCAGCGAGCAACGCCGAGGGCGGACCCGGTGCCCCCCGGCCGCCGCGCACCGCAGGTCTCAGGGCCGCGACCCGAGCTGTGCGCTCAGCGCTCCGACCGCGGCCCCACCGCCCTCTGCCCCCGTCCTCAACCGCCCGGGCCGCTGCGCACGGGGTTCCTCCCGCCCGGGGCTGCGCGCTCCTGGGCCCGGCGCGGCGCTGGGAGTCCCCGCGCTCCCGGGCGGCGGCGGTGGGGCCGGGCCGTACCCTCACTCCTCCTGGCTGACCTCAGCCGGCGAGCCCAGGCTCTCGGGGGGTTTCTCGGCGTCCCGGGAGCGCTCCTGCTCCGAGAGCTGCTCGCTGCTGGGGATGGAGTTCTTCTTGGGGCGGCCCTTGGGCTTGGTGGGGGACTCCAGGCCTCCCCCCTGCAGCACCTGCAGGGTGGGGAGGGCACAGGGATAGCCGCGTAAAGCAGCGCTCCGATCCGCGGTACCGGCGGGGGAAGGTCCGGAGCGCGGAGCAGGAAGGGTTCGGGCTGGGGCAGCCCGTGTGCTGTGGCCGCATGGAGCAGGGACATACACGTATATCAAAACATACTTTTTTTTTTTTTTTCCCCCCGGAAGGGCCCGGCGCCGGCACTTACTATTTTCTTCCATTTCATGCGCCTGTTCTGGTACCAGGTTTTCACCTGGAGCTGACTGAGCCCCAGCGATTCGGCCAGGTCTATTCTG
This sequence comes from Meleagris gallopavo, assembly GCF_905368555.1. Classification (NCBI taxonomy): domain Eukaryota; kingdom Metazoa; phylum Chordata; class Aves; order Galliformes; family Phasianidae; genus Meleagris; species Meleagris gallopavo. The sequence goes on along the minus strand of NC_139417.1, from coordinate 5,951,202 downwards.
CGGGCGGGAGAGAGACGGTGAGACCCGGCCCGGCCCGCGGCTCTCCTCCTGCTCTCCGGACGATTCCCCCGCGCTGCCCCGCCGGTACCTGTCGGGCGTCGAGAGGTACTTCTGCTTCTCGAAGCGCTTCTCCAGCCCCATGAGCTGCAGCTCTGTGAAGACGGTGCGGCTGCGGCGGCCTTTCTTGGCCTTGCTGCCCGGCTCGGGGCCGCCCGGCTCCAGCTTGCCGCGGAGGTGCAGCTCCAGCGGGAGGTGGGGCGAGGCGGAGCCGCCCTGCAGCCCCGAGCCAGCGGCCAGCAGCGCCGAGCCCAACCCCGAGCAGCCCAGGGGAGCCAGCGGGAACTTGAAGACGGCCGCCGGCTCCGCCTTCAGAACGGCTGCGGGAGAGAACGGCCGTGAGAGCCGGGCGGCCCTGGGGGCTCCTCGCGTTGGGCTCCGCGCACGGCCCCGGGCCCTCCTCCCGCATCAGCCTCGGGGTCACGCCGTGCCCTGCAGCCGGCGGCAGGCAGTCACCCACCCAGCGATCCTCGCGTTACCCGCGGAAACCTTTGAGAACCATTTAGGAGTTGGTACCGACCGACAGATTCGAGCGTTGCCGGGCCCACGGCCGCGCCGTCAGACTCGTGCTCGGCCCCGACGTGCGGCCGTGTGGGTCCCTCCCGAGCGCCCAGGGATCTCGCACCGAGTGGGCAGAACCCGCTTCCCTGTGCGGCACCGCGACCGCCCTCCGAACGCTGAGCGCGGCCCGGGGGCTTCGAAAACACGGGCAGGCCCGGCCCGAGGAACACACACGGACACACACCGGTGCGGGCCGGCATTTCAGACCGATATCTAAAATAATCCTGAATCCCCAGTGTTCCAATACAGGTACTTCCCCACTACGGGGCTCGATGCTTTCCTGATTTCTTTTTTTAAGAGGAAAGCAAAAATTTGGAATCCTCCCGTTCCGTTCGCTTCTAGGGATAAATGAACAGCGTCTCTGCAGATGAAGACAGCTTTGGAAGCGAAAGCGTTCGCGATCGCAGATTAAATATTCGCGTTAAAATAAAATAAACGTAAAATAAAATAACAAAAATCAACAACAAAAAAAAAAAGCCAACAAACAACCCCCTCAAAACCAAACACAACAAGAAATCTGTCCTTAATACCCTGTCCTGCACAACGTCCCGACACCACACCGCGCGGCTCGCACTCTCCGTCCCCCATCTTTCCACGCACAGCACCGCTCCCCACGGCCCCACCGCCGCCCGCGCCCCACAGATGCGGCCCCGTCCCCTCCCGGAGCGCCGCGGCGCAGCTCCTGAGCTCTCCCTCCATAGGAGCTGCCTCACACGCGCCGGGAACCGCGGCCCCACTCCCGTCCGACCCCGACGGGACATACCGAGGTGGTTGTGGTATGGCCGCGCCGATAGCAGCGCCTGCACCCCGAACTTGAGCAGCTCCCCGGGCGGCGCCGCGCCTTTGGCGTCGGGGGGGTCGGTGAGGATCTCCTCAATCATGAAACTGCGGTAGCGGTGCGAGCGGTGGTCGGGAAAGGCTTCGGCCGGGAAGTAGTGCGCGGCCCCCAGCTCCAGCGGGTGCTGCATCCTCGCCGCCGCCCGGGCCGTGCCGAGCCGAGCCCGGCCGCCGGGCCCTAACGCAGCCCCCCGGCCGCTGGGAGCCGGGCAGCGGGGGCTCTGCCCATCGCCCCTACCCCGCCCTACCCCTGGGCAGGGCCCGGCGCGGCCCCCCCCCCGCTCCGGCTCCGCGAGTGCCTCGGGACCGCCCCGAACGCCGCCGGCCCGCGGCCGTTCCGCCGCACGCACGCACGGGGCGCGGCACCGGGCAGCACCTCCCCAACCCGGCCCGGCCCGGCGGGCAGCGGCCCTATTATACGGCCCCGGGGGCTGCGGCGGGCGGGGGAGGGCGCGGGAGGGGCCGCGGAGGAAGGAAGGGGCCGGGGCGGGCGAGTACCTGGAAGCGGGAGGTTACGGCGCAGCATTTGATCCGCTGCCATATAAAGCAAACGGGCCCCAAAGCGGGCAGCGGGCAGACACACACCCAACCGAGCGCGGGCCTGGAGTTGCCGTGTCCCCCTCTCCCCCTTACGGCAGGGCGCTCCTGGCACCGCCCGCCACCTGCCCGCCCCCTCCCCGCTTCCTCGGACACGGCCCCGCTCGGCCCCGGGAAGCACAGCACAGCACAGCACAGCACAGCACAGCACAGCACAGCGCAGGGCCCCGCGGGGTGCGGAAGGGTCCCGAGCTCGGCCACATCCCTATGGGGAACTCAGAGCAGTTGGTCGGGAAAAGAAACAAAGCGCAGCACGGAGCGGAATGCTTCCCGCGGCGTTTAGAGCCGTTTGACAAACATTCCGCTCGGCACAACGGGGTTCGTTTCGTTCCCTCCAAGCCGTGCGCGCACCACCGCACGATTCGTGCTCGCTGCCGGAGTGCCCTGAGCGGGGCTCTGCGGAGGGGGTACAGAGCCGTCCTCCGGGAGCCGCCGTCGGGGCCGATCCCGCAGTCCCGCGTCCCGCCGCTGCCCCGGGCCCGGCGCCGCGGGAACCCCGCACGGAGCGGAGGGCACTGGGCCGGGCCGGGCACTGGGCCGGGGTCACTGTCGTTCTGCAGTGCTGTGCCACAGCCTGCTACAACAGCCAGGTGCTCTCTCAGCTGCTCGATGCTCCGTCCTGCACTGACTCCCCCTTAACCCGGACCATGTGCTCACACGAAGCGGTTCTGCTCGGATTTTCTGTTTTCTCCGCGTCCCGTCAATTTAAAACGGCGCTCTTCAACCCGTGAGAGGGCTTTGGAGAACCCTCCCCACCCCTCTCCCCTTCTTTCCACTGCGGGGTCCCGAGCGTCCCTGGCAAAAATACATCCCCTTCCCCTGGTCTCCACCTCTGGGCACAGCACCGACCCGAACGCACAGAACCGCTTCCGACAATTCGTGGCCCCGCAGACGCCGACACAGCCGAGGGTCGGAGCCGCAGCGGTGCGGGTCGGTGCGGTGCTCCGCTGCGGGGCGGTGACTCTGCTCTGCGGGAAGGACGGAGGCTTTCACCCTCCGTCTGCACCCTCGGATAACGGTTTAAAATCGTTGCAATGCGAATTCCACCTCTCAAAGAAAATCGGTTGGTGTATATATATGTAAATATATAGAACTATTTTTAATCGTGACTCTTAAAATGACGGAAATCGTTTAATTCACAGAACCCCCAAATCCGAGTGCCGATTTCGCACCTCCCGCCCGGCTCTGCACCGGGGGATGCGATCCTCTGCGGCTTCCCAGCCAGTCCCATGCCGGGGGGACGCGCTGGGCACTGTCTGCCATTCGGCAGCGATGGGGCAAACGAAAGCAGCCCCGAATTACGCACACTTCGTTTTCCATCTACTGCAAGGGAAGCGCCGTGGTCTTCTTAAAAAAAAAAACGCTCCGCATTTAACGGGTGTTTGTGTTGTTTGCACCAGGCGAAGCGTTTATCGTACCGTTAGAAAGGCAGGGTATTCCTAAAGCCACCTCACTGTTCGCAATTTGTTTCTATTCTTTAACCAAAACGTTCACATTCGTTTCGGGACTCATCGGTCCCTCCCAGGGCAGACTTCACAGCCCTCCGCCGCTCACTGTCACACCGCGGCTGTTCCGAGGGCTGAGGGAGGAATGGGGGGGATGGAATCCCCGCGGTTCCGCATCTCTCCCGGTGCTGCCGGCGGTTCATTCCCGTTTTGAAGGGAAGGAGAGTTTTGTCCATTTTCCCATCTTTCTTCCATTAAGATCCTATCGCGTTTCCCTGCTCGGAGTGACCGTAACACGAAAAATAGCCGAAGAGAAACTCTCTCCCATCGGGGTACTTCAAGAAACGCCCCGAGTGCAATGGGGAAAGCAATTTTGTGCAGAAAGGGCAACGAGTAGGTATGGATTAGATAGAAGTAGATAGATATAGATAGATTGATAGATACAGATATTAGAGATATATAGATATAGATATAGATAGATATAGACATAGACATAGACATAGACATAGATATAGACAGACATAGATATAGATATAGATATAGATATAGATATAGATATAGATATAGATATAGATATAGATATAGATATAGACGTAGATATATAGATATAGATATGGACATAGAGATATAGAGATATGGAGACAGAGATGGAGATGGATTGACCCCACCGTCCCGCTCCGCCCCCGCACATCCCCGCACCACCGGCCCCGTCCCCACGGCCTCGGGGCGGCCTCGGAGCGCTGCGGGCCCCGGCGCTGCCTTCTGCTGGCACTCGGCGTCCAGGAAATCCGCAAAGCGGTCGGAAGAGAGTGGAAGCCGTGACATCACGCGGGGCAGGAGGGTGAGGGAGCGGCTCCGTCCGAGCAGCGCGCTGCGCTCGGGGCCGCGGGGAGCTCAGCGCTGACACGCGGACCTCAAAGCGATGCTCGCGGCCACGCGGCCCGGCCGTCCCTTCCTTACAGCTTCGGGCAGAAGATGCAGAGCTCTGTGCCCCCGCATCGAGGCACGTCCCCGCCCCGCCGCCTCCGGACCTCTTTCCTCCAAACCCTGCAAACGGACGGAATCCATCTCCATAGCTGTCGCTGTCCGGAGAGGTCTGTGCCCGTACCGGGAGCTGCCCTCCGTGCGACCGCCGTGCTGCGGAACGCCAGAAGAGCACGCACCGTGAGTAGTGTCCTACTGGGATAAAACGGTGAGTCCCTCTCTTTTCTTTTTCTTTCTTTCCTTTTTTTTTTTTTTTTTTCCTTTTAAAATAGTATCTTTAAAAGCGCGGAGTTCTGTTTGTTGTTGTTGTTTGTTTGTTCGTTTGTTTTATCGTTGTTTTCCTTTGTTTTGGTTGTTTTGTTTTCGTTTTCCTTTTCTCTCTTTCACAGAGTAGGGGAGCAATTCTCGGAAGCACAAACCAGCCGAGAGCGTCGGCAGAGGCAGCGTTGGGGCTGAGACAGCTCTTCGAGGCACTGCCCCCTCCGCACACCGACCTCGGGGCAGACACGGGGCTCCGCGGGCTCAGCTCGTTCAGCTGCCCCGATCAGTGTCACGGCTGTCAGAGGGCCGCGGTTACGCTTCCCCCTGCTGACAGCTCATACAGAGCTATCTTTCTCCCTTCTCCACCCGGACCTGCTATCAAACCCAAGAAAACCAGGCAACCAAAAGAAATAGCAGAGTCATCTCCATTGCTTGGGGCAGCCTCCTGCACTGCTCTGCCCGGGGGCCTCGCAGAGGAGCAGTTCTGGGGCACTGTCCATGCCGATGCTGACACGGTGCTGACATGGTGCTGGTACAGCCTTTAGCACCCAGCTCTCAACCTGTCACACACGAAACCAACATGTGGCTTTGATGCACAGCTCCAACACGGGGAAATGGCACCGAGCCCCTCGGTGAAGTGATGAGGAGCAGGAGCAGAAATCCTTCGGTATGGGGCTTCAGGATGGCTGTGCCACACGTCCAGCCACAGCCAAACCCTGCACAGCACTGCCATAGCCACATATGGGCACGGAGCCACGTGCAGAGCTGCAGGCAGTGAGTGTGCTCTGCGATGGGCGGGCACAAACACACCGTGAGACAAAGGTGGGTGCATCAGGTCAGTAGTTACAGCCTGTCTGAAAAACCACAGCTACGGCTGTACCACCTATTTCTAGATGCCAAATAAGCACCAGACAGAAAGCAAGGAACTGTCCTTATCACCCTGGTGTTCAATTCAAGCAAGCCCCACATTTGCTGCCCAACAAGAGCTACCCTCCCTGAAATCACCTCATCCCCTATGCTGAGAACAGGTGATGTGTGCTGGGGCAGCTCACTGTTCACTGACTGGAATAGGGCAGTTTATAAAATTAAGTTAATGATTACATCTGTGCAGAGCGGGGCCTCCAGTTTTTAACAGCGAGACGAAGAAACAGAGCAAACCCCACATTCTGTAGGTCTGCAGCAGTGTTGGTTTGCTGGTTCCACCTGGCTGTGCCTTTATGGAGCAGCGGGGAGGTGCTGCAGGCATTTAACACAATAATGGCTAATTGAAACTTTTTATTTCTAAAATAGCACCGTGTTTTATACATATTAAAATCATATTAAAGCTGACTTGCCAGACTCTCCTGAGCACCACTACAGCCAGTTAAAAAGCCTGTTAAGAGCCAATTAAATTCTATAACAGGCACACGATATAAAACAATTAAGTGGTGGCAGCTCGTTTCTGTTAGCTTATTTCTCTGCCTTTGCATTTCTATGCAAATCTTATTTTAAAGTGTGGTACAGACCCACCAAAGTGCCCTCCCAGCAGAGCAGGGGCAGAATCTCTCCCCACTCCCATGGAACCAAATAGGCTGGAGCTGGATGTGCTGCAGAGTGCACCCACTGAACACTGAAGAAAATCACACTGATGAGAAATGCTTAAAGAAAAGTTCCCAAACTGAACACCCACAGGTCTAAAGTCCCACAGATGATCCTTGCAGGGTGGGCTCGGTGGTGCCAAGCTGGGCACCAAGCAGTGCCTGATGTCCAAGGCTCCGGGCAGCCTCTGTGGCCACCATCAGCCCAGGGCATGGCCAGCAGCTATGGGGAGCTTCACCAGCAGAAGGCAATGGGAACTGGGGATCCCAGGCACAACACACACAGAAGGTGAAGCTGATTTACCATCTTGGGATGGAATAATGTTTTTGGAATAAAATTATGCTGCATGGATTAGGATTTCCTGTATGCTGTTTACATTCCTGAGGGCCTTTATCTGTTTTAATCTCTGTAGTTTGGCTGAGATTCAGTGGATGCTTAAAAACGAAACTTTTGCTGTAAGAGTCTTGGTCATAAGGGAGCAGGGCTTGGGCACAAAGAAACTGATTTTCAGGAGGGATGTCGGGGAGCAGATGGCATTGGTTTGCCATAGAAGTGTGCATGGGAGGGGGAGGGGGGTTGCCTTTCCTATGACAGGGAACTCCACACTTGCAGCAGTACAGGTGTGCTGCCCACAGCCATCCCAGTGCTGTAAGGCCAAGCTGAGCAAAGACCCTGTGCCTCCTTTGTGCCTCACACCTCGGCAGGAGAGATCCCACTAAAATCTTCTTTGCCCAACACTGGTCAGGGAGTGGTGCGATGACATGAAGGCTGGTTTCACTTGCTTGCTTCAGTGGGTACTCAAACAGCTGTGCCCTCAGTGGAGGTCCCACACCTGGTGACCTCTCAGCTTGTACCGAGGACAAAACAAACCCCTGTCCTGGGACCCCACTCGGGATGATGCTTACACTACCTGTTTGGTTTCTACTGATGTTGCTGAGGTGCTAAATGAAGGCAGGTAGCTCCTGGTCTGCATTCTGTGAGGGCAAATGCTGCCTGCATTGGCGCAGTGCCACCACCTCAGGCCAAATGAGAGCTGACTTCTGCCCTGTCTGCCCTGCAGCCTGCCGTCCGATACGACACATTTCTACTTACCACATCCAGAACAACCAGTAAACCCATATATGGACAAAGTCGCTTAAGAAGTTTAAACAATTTTGCTTTTCTGTACGTATATTATGACACTTCCAAATTTTTTGGACGAAATTCCACCACCCGATAGCGATCTGAGCCACAGATGGGTTCGCTTAGCTCAGTTCTAGGCCTTATCCGCCAGCTTCTTCCCTTCGCCTCCCGCTCATTGCGCAGGGCCGGGGGCTCCCGCAGCATCGCGGCTCCCGGGGAGCGGCACCGCGGCGGGGCCGGGGCTGGGGATCGAGGGCCGGGTCCGTGGCTCAGGGCCGGCGGATCTCGGGCCGCGGGTGCCCTCTGCCGGGCCGGCCCCGCCGCAACGCCCGCGTCCCCGGTACATCGCCAGGGACAAGAGCAGCATCGCAGCGTGTGACCGCCTCACTCGAATCTTTCCAGCAGTTTTCATCATTTCGATTCCAAAAAAAAAAAAAAAAAAAAAAAAAAAAGGCAGAGGGCTCAAAAGCTGAGACTGTAGAAAGCCTAATTAATGATGATCATTGTTTCTAAGAGGTTTTACGTCGGTGGCAATAGAAATGCCTCTGTGCATCGGACCGTTGGGATACTGTCACCAACAGACCAAGTGCAGCAATGTTCTGAGATCTTCCAGCACCAACGAAACTCCTGTTTAATCTCAGAGATGCCATGGAAGAACCAGGGTGCACAGCAATGCACAGGAGAACCTCCTCAAACCCACACTGCTGGTCGCTCTTCCTGCACACCAGCTGCTTCCTCCTAAAGCTCCAACCTGTACTAAAGCAGCATGCTCTTTCCAACTTCTCTCCCTCACCTCCCATCCACCATTTTGGTCCTAACTCCTACTCCTGCCTCCCAAGGTTCTTTGAGATCTCAGTCCATCCCAGAGGCATTCCCAGAGTGCTCACACACTGAACCAAGACAGCAGTTTCCTAAGCCCGTTGCTCTTACAAAGCTCCCGCACTCCCCCCCTTTTCCCAAACCCAAACGCTCCAGCCATGTTCTCTGCTGATACTTTATTTGATTCCAAGGCAGGAAGCTGATCAGCACTGTTAGGATTGGCCCCAAGGACTCCAAAAGCTCTCCCAGCCTGCCCTTGGCCGAGCACGGCTCCCAGCACAGCCCTGTGCCTGCAGGCAAATAGCACAGACCTATGATGATCCCTTGTCTTCTCCTGACCTCTCATTTGTCACCCTGCCAGCCCTTCTGTGGGACAGCACCACTCAGCTGCAAGGAAGGATTCCCATTCCAACACCTTGCAGCAGAGTGCCAACTGTACTCAGAGCTTCTTTTCCTTCCAGCTCATGCTAAGCTCCTGAGCAAAAAGCAAAAGGTGGTGATCAAAACCTACACCCCTGGGAACCAAATAATTCTGCAGCTGTTTCCTGATCCTTTTAACCAAGCCCAAGTGCCCTCAGCTTCCTCTCAGTCTGCTTGCTGCTGAGAGTCCCAGTGAGTGGGAACTGGGCATCAGCTTCCAGCTTTCCTCTCCGAATGACAAGCCTTTGAGTTTTAAAGGATAGCCATCCTCCAGCAAGCTATGGAAGAGTCTTTCAGTTTGACGTTTTTATAAACACCAACCTTTTTATCCTCACTGTTTGTTGTTGGAGGAAATCCCTTCTATTTCTTACGCATGTATAACATATAAAACAATTGAATTAATACCATATGGAGGTAGAGGGGTGAAAAGTCACGTCTACAGCCAAAATAGTTCAGGAAAACTGTACAGCTGAGGTTTAAGATTGCCTACAGTGACTTTGAATTTTGTTTAGACATCAGCGTTAATACTCCATATGGATTATGTGCAGATTACAACAGTATGTGCTGCACGCTGTGTAATTTATGAACTATTAAACTTAATTCTTATGCTTTGGGGTTGTGAGTTACAACCGAGCAGAAACTAAACTACCACCAAATGGAAGACTTTCTCTTTTTTCTTGATTAACATAAAACTTCAGTGGGTTGGCAGGGTGTGCAAAACCCAAGGCCGAACACTTGCGTACTCATCCTCAGCAAGCTGATAGCTCAGTTTTTGGAAATTTCAGTATCTTCTATGCTCTTCACGTGCATAATAGTAGTGATAGAGTTCCCAGCAGTGCCAACTTACTGGCTGAGGGCTGTATGTGAGACTGAGGGTGGCAGCGAAGAAGCGCTTTTGTGCCTCTGAACTACTGAGGAAGGGCTGATGGTGGGTGTGTACATTCAGAAAACCTGCAGGCATCCCGGCAGCACTGACGACGAGTCTGCATGGTTGTCAAAACCAGAGCTGCAACTTCTTGATTGTGGTGGCGTGGGGTGTTTTTTTCATCTAGCTTGACTAGACACCAACCCAGCTGTGACAGCAGGGAGCTCAGGGCAGGCCAAGCCTCAACGCTGGCTTATTTGGGCTCTTGTGAATGACATTTCTTGCTCCCAATCCACGAGTTTACACAGCAGACCTTCAACAAACAGCTTTGCAGAGGAGGAAGAAGGAACCACTATGAAGAATATACCTGGAAATCCTGAGCAGCAAAGAGAAGCTGCCACTGCCCCGACACAAAGCTGCAGGCAGAGGTGGCCCCCACAGCCCTCCTCACAGCCCTATCTCACCCATCTATTGGCACTGCTCAGAGAACAACCCCAAAGGTTTGGCCGGATTGGGCTTTTGTTCCTTGTGGATATTCAGCATCTGGGGCTCTATCCAGCAGCTGAAACACCGCAAGGACTTCTACAAATTACACCCTTCAATAAATTATATTTTACTTTGACACATTCTAGTGTTTACAAGGTTTACTTGGGAGATGAAACAAAAGTTAATTACATCAACTGATACGTCAAGAAAATGGATGGATTTGATATCCCCTCCAGATGGGCTTCCTTTGCCTGGCAGCACGCACAGCACATCTTACAGCAGGGAGGCAGAAGGCGTTAGGAAGGCACATCTCAGCCATCAGACTGACACTTCTTTATTACAGCGTATTTATTTTTTATCACGTGCTTTGACAGAAGTCTCATAAATTGTTACGCTCCTTCTGTAGGGTCAAAGTCTGGTGACCTTCCATGATTTTACAGAGAAGGAACATAATTTTAGAGGGCATGTTTATTATTTCTGAAAACAGACTGTTTTCTTGCCAAGAGAACAGTTTTTCTGGACGTACTCAGATGACAGCTCCACTCCACTGGCTCGCCCTCCTGACGAAGTCTCTCTTGCCAAGTGGTTTTGATCACAGTCTGGCAAACACCACCACATTAATAGTAGAGCTGAGCAAATAATCTCCAAAAAACTGCTGATTTTTTTAAAAACTTCTTTTTACTGCCTGCATAATATCCCCGAATCAAATGTGGTTTTCCTTGAGCTCTGAAGGACTCTAATTTTTATAAAGAAAAAATGAAATCCATGGTATCAGAAGGGCTGTTTGCACAATGGCTGGCAGTGACGAAGCAGCCCTTCCTGCACAATTGCACGTGGCTGTCAGTTCAAGCTCTGGAAACACAGCTTGCAGCTCTGTTTGTACTGACACAACCTTCACGGAAGGGGGCAATGAGATCACAGCCAAAGCAAACCTGCTTTAAATATAGCTCTCCAGCAGCACTTCCATCTCTACGTGAGAGCTGCCCCTGCCCTCTGCATACCTAGCTCCAGGAGCATCAATGGATTCATAGAATCACAGAATCATTTGAGTTGGAAGGGCCAACTCAAGGCCATCTGGTCCAATTCCCCTGCACGGAGCAGGGACACCTACAGCTCCATCAGGTGCTCGGAGCACAAGCAGCCTGATGTCTGATGGATGTCTGCAGGGACGAGACACCCATCACCTCTCCGGGCAATCTGTGCCAGTGCTTCACCACCTTTATCCTAAAAACCTTTTCCTTATATCAAATCAGAACCTCCCCCATGAGAATTCTTCCTTTGAATATTTGTAATTCCCTTTGTCAAAGCCTAATCCTGAAGTCTCTCTGAGTTCTGTTCAGTGCCTTGAAGACCACTAACAGAAGGCTTCACATCTGCAGCACAGCCTTCCTGATCTACCTTTCTCACCTTCCTACACAAACCTTGGGACAGATTGCCCTATTTTGGCAACTAAAACCAGCACAGAGTCATCGCCCCACTCTGCTCCTCAGCCATCCCATGCAGTTTGTTAAGAAGCAATTCCTCCTTGTCCTTGTTCTATCTTTCCAGGAGAAAAAAAAAAAAAAAAAAAAAAAAAAAAAATCACTTATTTAATCCCTCCTCTTTCAACATTTCCCTTCATTTCCCTTCGGAAGCAGCCATTCCACAGTGCAAACCTGTTTCCATTAGAGGGAAAGAAAATTATTATTTAGTTAGTAATTGTTTCTAATCCAACATACCCACTCTGGTAGCAAATAGCTGCTTTCATGCACTCAGAAGCTCTTAGCAGGCATTGATTTTTTAAGAAACTGATCACATGTGTACAGAGGTGACTGAGAGCAGTCACAGCATCACAAGGGTTATGGTATGTATCCTTTGTAGGTCCACCAACCAAAGCTAACGTGGAAGCCATGGAAAACTCCCTTCAATTGAAGGCTTATAAAATCAAAGAGAAAAAAATTTAAAAGCACCAAAAAGCTGTAGACCGTAGACTCATAAGCTTTAATCATCCCCAAATCACCACTAGATTGAACTACACCTCACTTAAAATATTTCTTTCTAATGCTCAAGGCAGAGTGGTAAGAGAATATGGTTTAAATTAGCTCCCTACAAACTTACAGCTGCTATATGGTATCCTATTAAAATTTATTTCCTTCCATTGTGGCTCATATTAAGTTGCAGCTATAGGGTTGCATGCAACTTCAACCATTACAGACTTTGTAAAATAAAAAGTACTTAAGAAGTTTTTTTAAAAGATCCAAAGGTTACACACAGATGAACGATAAAAGCAGATTACTAAAATAAAGAGCAGGTCACACCTTCACCTACTGCAGCAGCATTTCCTCAATGTCTTTGTGGAAGGCATTGCCACCTTCCACTGAGCACTCCTCCAGCCTCAGAAGCAGCCCCTCCAGCTATTTTTTCTTGCTACAGCCTTGTTTCACTGCATCTGCTGATTACCCCTTTCAGCCTTTTGTTCCCTTTCCCATAACACTGATGTTCACTGTGAACAAGAGAGACATTGTCCCGTGCAGTGATGTGCCTGCATAAGCACTGCAAATGAAAGGCTTGCAGTGAAAGCCTAAATCATCTTTGTAAACGCTGTGTTTACGCTGGAAAAGGACACTGTGACAGTAAGCAAGTGGGACTTGAGAAAACAAGAGCAGGAATAACGCATTTAAATTCAGTGCTTGCACAAGAGAGGTAAGGAGCAGGAGCTACCTGGATGCTGAAATCACGGTACAAGTTTGAAGGTAAACATCCTGTGCTCCTCACAGCGTCTTACTCACCAGATTAACCAGGTAGTTTTCACCAGCTACCTGCAGGCTTTGAGCTGGAAAGTGCTGAGCATCTCTCGCCAACAAACACGCTTTATATTGGCAGAACATGAGATCAAAGTGCAAAACATCACAGGTGGATCTCCAAAATGTGTACGAACTACTGCAGTGAAGCACAGGAACTTTGAGTTGAAGCAATCTGAGCCCCAAAATACAAGGAATATAAAAGGAAGGCAGTATCTTAATAAGGAATAAAGTTTGAAGAGTTGAGAATAAATAGCACAGATGCACGCTGTTAATTTGCCACAAGGTGGCATGTGCTGATCTACAACAAGTTTCAACCAGGTAAGGTTTCTAAGATCCCAACAGCAGGATGTAGATCTGGGAAAGATGGGTTCAGCCTCATGGAGTTACTCCGCAGGTGTCTGCTTTGAACTCAGCCCTACAGAATCTCACTGATGTACCCAGAAACATCACCGAACTTGAACGCATGCTTCTTCCTGCAAGAAGTTTGTGTATCATGTAATTACACGAGCACCAATTCGGGGGCAGGTATCCCAAGGCACAAACAGCTCAGCATTCCAGGAGGTGCCCATGGCAGTGCTCCTGCTGAGGAGTGATCGAAGAAATCGATGCCTACAAACTTAACAGCACAGCTTTGTTACCGTTCAGTCAGGCATTCTTTATCAGCAGTGCCGGGAAGCACTGGGGATATTTTCACCATAAGATGACATGATTCAGAGTCCATCAATTTCCACTGATAGTACATATTCATCAATTACCCATGAGATAATTAATATATACACACCTATCTCAGGCAGTGATTTATTAGGTTTCCAGTCTTCTATTCCACGGTCTCTTCTACCGTCTGGTGTCCTTCTAGCATCATGACAGCCCATTCAGCAGCCTTTTCCTTCATCCTGTGGTCTTCTTCACTCACCCTCTAGATGAACTCTTTTCATTGACACGTGTTCAGTATGAGAATGCCTATTACAAGTAATTTATAGGTACCAAAATTGTAGTGTTTGCTCACTCAGCCATTATTTCTAAACACCTGCTTGTCCTTGGATAGAGGTAAGTTTGGCAACCTGCCTTCTAATGCTACATACAGGGGTGCTGGAAGACAAGGAGGCTTCCTTTGATGCTTGGCAAGCCCACTCACGTGGTGTCATTACTGTTTCTTTTGCTGTAAAGCAGAATAGCCTTACAACATGCTTTCTAGTCTATAATGCTACACCCCCAACTATTCACAACATTTAAAAGCTATTAGTTTTGCAAGCAAGAACTAACCACGTAATACAACAATTCAACAGCTGTATTTCTAAAATTTTGCTACAAAATATTGTGCGTTTACTTCTTCAAGCCAGAAGGAATTCCTCCTCTCACCCAACCTCGCTACCGACGCAGCATGGGAAGCTGCCCCGGGACGCCAGGCAGCGCCTATGAGAAGCAGCCGGCAGGCGGTGCCTCGGTAAGCGACTAACAGATGTTACACCGCATCCCAGCCTTCCACCGCCGCCTCCTCACCGCCCTCCCAAGGCCCGGCACCGCCATACTCCGCTCCCCCGCCAGCGGCGCATGCGCGCGGCCCGGCCCCGCCTTCCCCACGCCGGGTGGCGGCTGAGCGGCGGCGGAGCGGCGGTGCAGGTGGGTGCGGCGCCCCCAGCCCTGCGCGCGGCCGTCCCGGTGCCGTGCTCAGCGCGGTCGATCAGTGGTGGCGGGTGACGCCACGCCCCGGCCGGAGGCGGCCGCGGCTGGGGCAGCCCGGGCCGCTGGGGCTGCGCGGGGCGGGGCGGGGTAGGGTATCCGTTGGGTAATGGAGCCCGAAAGGACGCGCGCAGCGCTGATGCCGGCGTTTGCAGTGACGTGTTGCTTGAATCATCCGTCCCTCTGTTCTTGTCATGGGCGGTTTGTGTAATAAAACATACACAGAGCCACATGTGCGATGAAACAAAGGCAAAGCGAGCGGCGGAGGCGGTCCTCGGGGCCGTGCTGTAAGAACAGCGCTCCAGAGCTATAATTAGCGGTGTAATCCTCTAATTAGGTCTGACAGAGAAGCAGCACGGGCTGACCCTAACGGCGTGCCTTCAGGTCTCCATCAAAAACACGGGGACGGCTCCGAGCGCGGTTTGTGAGGGAGCCGGGAGCGGACGGGACAGCCGCCGAATGGCGCGGGAAGACGCGGCGCGGGATTGCGGTGCTGCTGCCCCGCCTCGCACAGCGCCGGGCTGCTGTGCAACGCCACGTTCGCACCGCAGAGAACGGGAACGGCGGTGCCCGAATGTTGGCTGTGCTTGTTTGTCAGAAGAACTTGTAACCGACTTTGCTCCTGGTTTTGGATAGCTCACTGTTGCTGTAAATTACATAAAATCGTACCTGCTCCTTCAGTTTCTCTCCACTGGAGCGCTTCCTGGCCTGAATTTCATCACGAGAGCCAGCAAAGCCCTCATGAGCGGCTGTGGCCCTCCTGCTCCCTGACGCTCCCTGTTCGGTTTGCTGACTTGCTCTGCTTCTTCACTCAAGCAGTCCCAACACAGCAAAGCTCAACCATTTTGTTCCTTAGGTGCATTTTTAAAAGGACTACCGACCCTCCCATCTCTTTCATTTCCTCATCAGTTCCTCTTTGCCACCTTATGTGCTGTTTTTGAGCAGCTGAGCTTTGTTGAGTGTTTCCTCCATAGCTGTTCTGCTGCAGGGCCAGTGTTTGCTAGATGTCATGCATACACTAAGCAGTGCTTTTGGAAAGGTCGGCACAAACTGGCAAAGCCTGTGATGGCTCTTCAGAAGTTGTATGAGGGAAGGAATTAATTTCCTAATTTTGTTGTTTTCCAACAACCCAACATTTGGTGTTTCAGAGACGGAGCTGCTAACCCAAAACAGGCAGCGACTGAATGAGGGCTTTGCCACAGTGCTCCGTGGTCAGAAAACGAGCTGTCTCACAAAGCAGAGCTGAAGTGGGTTGCTGTAGCCCAGTGGCAGCTCTCCTCTCCCTTTTTAACCTGTATTTCCTTGAAATTGCAGTTTTTCTTTAATTTCAAAGCCTGTGTTTGAACAAGTGCTTGCAGCCTGTTTCCATAGCTGGTGGTCACCAGTTGCATTGTGAGCGTACTGAATGATCTGTAAGTAATGCGTGATGCAATTTGTCAGTTTTAGAATGCTCTTGAACTGAAATCTTCAGTTCTGCCTTTTCCTAACATTTCACTGCTGGTGTATTCCATCTCGTCAGTTTTATCCCACAGTGGAACAAAAGAGGAAAGGAATGAATGTAGGAAGTACAGATGACAAATGAGGCTGGGGCTCCTCAATGGGCTGTTGCTCTGGGATCTCATGAAGCATCTACACGTGTATGTGTCCCACAAGAGTAACAGTGCTGGTGTAGAGGTGCATTATGATCAATTTACAGTGTGATAGCTAAGCCTGTAAAAAGTCTTTAATAAAATTTTATACTGTTTTTGAAAAACACAAAACTAAAGCATTCCCTGCAGTGTTTTCACGCAAGCTGAAAATGAAGCAACATTAATTGATTTTCATTACCCAAACTATAAGAAGAGTAAAAAGCAAAAGATGAAGCTGGAGATGTTCCAAGCCAGCTAGGAATCTAAATACGCTGCTTGTGTTAAATTCTAATCAACCATAAAGAAAGATAAGCTTTAGTAAACTTGAAGGTTTTAGAACTATTTGGTGCTCTTGTGTAGCAATGAGAACAGTACAGTCTAAATGATGGTCAGATATTTCAGTTGCATTCGGTTCACTGTGAGACAATAACTTCACTGCCTGCCTAATCCGATGCAGTTCTACCTAAGGACATGGGACAGGTGCCTCTGCTTATCACACTGCAGAGCTGCTGGGAGGCAGCCGATGTGATGTTGGAGGAGTGAGCCGCCCGCAGCCTGGTGACCCTGCTCTACTTACCTGAAAAGCCTGTTAATGTCTTTCAGTGGCCATCACAGTTCAGTAGAATTTTCCAGAGGACATGGGTTTCTTCTTTTGTTTAAATAGGAAAATGCCAAACTTAGAGAGAAAGATTGTTAGTTTAGTCACCAGCTTCCCACCTACTCTGAGCACTCTTTCTTTGAAAATGGCAGATTATTTCAGCCTAATGGCTGACTCCCCCAAAAAGTCATCCCTAGCACAAAGCCTCATCTTGACAACAATGCAATGACAAAGCCTGTTGGAACAAACATGTTTGGTACCCATTCCTGGAACTAGCTCAGCTTTTCAGACCTCTGGGAAAAAATCAGTTGTTCAGCTGAATGAGCTGCCATTCCTTCTGAAGAGTACAAGTGCAAGGAATGAGAGGCAGTAACTCACTAATAGCTACAGATGCAGCAGAGCAGCAGGCTGCTGCACCAAACATTGAAACCATCCAAGAACAAACCTTCCTCCAGAGTCAAGTAAGTGAATGCTGCTGTTGTATAATCAGTGTAAACATTTAGAACTTTCCAAAAAAGGCTACACTTCTATTAAGAATTCCATTTAGTTAATGTTTCTTAATTATCTGAAGCGTCTTTCTGTTCTTTCATCCGCTGACAAATCTGCTCACTTCCTCCTACCAAATGCTTTACCAAATTTCAGCGCAGGTTCCTACCAAAGGCATTTAATTTGTAGGAGCTCAGCGCTGCGTTCTGCCTCGGAGGCAGTGATGTGCTTTGGTTGCTGCCCAGGGTCCACCAGGCCTCAGACTCTTTAAGCCCCATTTTCAATTAAGACTTTTTTGCACAGATGGCCTGATATGTGTGTATATGTATGATGTCAGCTATTTACTAAAATGATCAGCTGCAGTTGAGTTCATGCCCATGATTTCTTTTTTGTCCCTGCAACATCAGTACAAAAAAGTGTAATGTTAAGGACTACTTAGTCCTTTTTTCAAGTAGTTGCATTGTTCTTCTTTCCTTTATTACCATACAACAATAACGGTGACAACTCGCTATATCATTATTTCTGAAAATTACTGTAACCGTGTGGTCCTGTTCTGTGTGCTCCATCTCCCTCCTGACAGCAAGGCAGGTGTTTATCTGAGACAACACGTTTGGAATTAAGACATAACATTAACACATATGTTGGCATCAGCCTCACGTTGTCTCCTGTAGTTTGTTTAAATAAAAAACACATCCTCATCTACAGAAGCTTGCACACATACTTTTTTTTCCCTCTAAGTAATTGGGAGGTATTAATGATGAGCAGTGAGTAAGCACTTAATTAATGCTAGCTTGTTTGTGTCTTGTTTTTTTTTTTTTTTTAATTTCTTTTTAATAAGACACGTAGGGAAGCTGTGGAAATGGATGAAATCTGTTTTCTTGTCAGACAATACTGTAATTGATTTGGTGAAATAGAACATCAAATCTCATTTAGCTTGTTTTATTAGTTTAGTCTAGCTTGTATTATTTAAATCAAGTCTTTGTTTTCTTTAGCAGATCACATCCTTTGCATTCAGAATAACTTCTTTTTGCTATGCTTTTGGGATGTTAATGGCAGAGAATTTGCACTCAGTATATATGCTTTAATGACAGTTTTTGCTATACTGGATGAAAAATGAAAAAAAATGTTCAGGGTATAACCACAGATAGGAAGAATGAGACATGAATCTGATTTTCTTTTCAAGCTTTAAGTTGAACTGCAGTTGATGTGGTGCGTTTGTAGCTGTGCTCACTTGGCTGGTGCATGCAGACCCACACTTCTGGTGGCTGATAGCAAAAGGAGGTGGATGGAATGGACAGAGCAGGGTGGTGTGGAGGGCTCTGTTGTTTGAAGAGCTTGGCGTGGCCTCTTTGCCTCAATCCCTCTGAAATCTAGGCAGACACAGAAAGCAGTTCATGAGATGATTATCTGCATAGCCCACAAGGCATTCCTCATACAGTATTAAGTTAAGAAAAGATAGTTATTGGCTCCTCCCAGATTACCACCGTGAATCCAATTAACTACAGGAAACACTGCAGCAACATAATTCAGCATCTCTTCTGTAAACGGGATTTCCCTACAGCACATTTCTGGGGATGGTACTGCAGCCATGAAGGGATCAGCATTCACTCACTCTTTTTGCAGGGTCACAGGTAAGATGTTAGACTGAAATTCCTGCACTTCTGTTTGAAGACTCACTTAAATTTACTACGTTTTTGACTACTTGAGGTGTAACCCCTTTACCTTGTAGAGTTCCATTTTAGATCTTTTCCACTTTCGAATTCCTTCAGTAGCATTCAGCAGCACTGAAGGTATTCCATTCTTTTGTATGTAGTCTTACATACAAAAATCTGTCACAGTAAACGTGATATTCATGATCAGGAATATCGGAGTCACTCGTGTTGTTTGTAGAGCAGTTCCTTTATTCATTTTCACCCCTCTTGTACTTCTCAGTAGTAATTACTGGTTGCTAGCCTGTGCAAGGCAGGTTAAGACAACTTCTGTTAACTGTTGCGTTGGCACCGAAAGCTGACGTGACTCAATGAGATGAATCCAGTCAGTTGATAGACCTGCCCATTTTCCGTTGCTATTCATGTAAAAAAAGCTATTAATAGCAAATAGTGAATCACCAGACCAGCACCTACGTAACTTTCTAATGAATTAAATTCTTTTGTCTTTTTTGTATGTGAAAGCAGTTATAGTCCTCTAAGTACAATGTGTAATGATTAAATGACATTCACCTTAAATTAAAACAAATGCTGAATTTTTTTTCCTAAGGGTTAAGTTACCACTCACTTATGGAAGTAACAAATCAGTTCTGGCTGTGTGAAATCAGAGCAGTTCTACAACAGCTGCAATACTGTTCTGCTGTGTAAATCATAAACCTCTGAACGGTATGAAGATGCGTTCAAATTAATACTATCCTGTAGTGTGTTTATTTGCCTTTTCCAATTGCTGATGTAGCTCCTAGGTAGTGCTTTTGATTTTGTTTCACCATTCATAACAATCAAGCCCTTAACCTTGTCATTAATTATAAACAGTCCTCACGTGATCACATTTTTGCTTTGTCTTGTTAACTGAGTGGTCTTTAATTTCTAAACATCTTAATTAGTGCAGTTTTTGGAACTTTGCGTTCAGGCAATGAAACTTTATCCCATATAATCTGATATTTAGACAGATATCCTCTTGACTTCTGTGGGACTGCTCTCAGGAGCAAAGCCATTCAAGAAGATAAGTACTTGCAGAACCAGGCCATGGAGTAAATGTTACCTGTGGGCTTAGGTGCTAACCTAGTGTGGCCCCTACCTGCAGTTGCATTGACCGTGTTCCTTTAGCAGGTTGCCCATTTGCTTGTTCCTTGTCTGTGAATGCTACAGGAGGGAGAACAACTCACTTTAAAAGCAAAATACTACAAGTGATCTCCACATTTTATATGACAGGCATAAGCACCAGCATTTGCCTCTCTTGTATGAATGCAATGTATTTACAATGGAAAGATTATCCCAGATTTTTCATGATAATACATGAAATCAATCTTTTCAATGTGTGGTCTGCTGTCATATTCTAGGTTACCAAATTCATACAAATCTGGAGAAATGGGTCCTCACTGTTAGTAAACAGCTCCACAGAAATGTGGGGAGGCAGCTGCACTGCCACCACTGGAATCATTCCAGTTTGGAACGCAAACTCTCCTGTTTGAAAGCATGTTCTGAAGACAGTAACTGCATCTGTTAAACAACCATATTAATTGCTAAGATATAGTGGGAATCCTAGCACTCTGGGGCTTGTTTTGTGGCTGCTAAAACATCAGACATTATTTCCTTCTCTCAGTCCATTCTGAAGCAAAAATTCAGCCCAGCAACTGGAAAACACTGATTTCCAGATCCTGCAATCATAGGAAATGCTCATCCGGTATGCAGGGCAGAATAACATCTCAGCCAGTTTTGGGCTGTGGAGTAAGTGATGTGATTTTTCTTTCGTCCTTTCTGGGCAGCTGCCCACCAGTCAGTTGCAGGCCCCCGTCTTTCACTTGTCCTACCTGCTGCATGGCTTTTTGCTGCTTAACCTGTTCCTTCACTAAGGGTTCTTTTATTCTAGAGGCTGCATCACCCCTTAGAAACTAAGTGGGAGCACAGACTGATCTCACCTAAGGAAGCACAGTGTGCTTGTGTAATTTTCTCTGACAGAAATCCACCTCTGATTATATGACACAGCAAGTTGGATGTGACAGCTGTCATCTGTTACCAAATGCAATAAGTGAATCGGCAAGAAAATCTGAGACATCCTTTCTGCTAGGAACTGGTTTGCACAGAAATGGGGAAAAGCCCTCCAAGGTACACAGAGAAACACCAAAGCAACTGCAGAATGCATGCCTTTAAGGGGCCTGCTGGAATATCCCCTCAGTGCTTGGTGTCTGGCTCCAACAGTCCCCCATTTCCCTGGGCACTGTGGTTCTGCCATTTGTTTCAGTCAGCCAGCACCACAGATGTTATTTTTACTCCCGTTTCATTACCTGTGTTGTTTGTGCAAGCGTAACGACATTGCTTCCCACGGTAAAGAGATGGAACATCAATCACCTAAGACACTGTTCCATTTCTTAAGTTGTGATACCAGGATTAAAAGAGCAGCCTCTTTGCTGTCATGGCAATAGAAAAGCATGGCACAGAGCAGATCTGATTAAGGTGGTGTCATGACTGCCACAAGGCACGTGACTCAGCTCCCTCGGAGAGCTCATAAGGAACATGACCTGGAATAACATCTGAGGCTTGATTTTCTCTAGCGTCTACCAGGTGCTAACTGATGAACAGAATGCTGAAGAGGACCTTTTAAAACTAAGAATATGCAGTACATTGGAAAAGCAGAGTTGTTCCTTTGACCCAAACACTATTCTAGCTCTCAACACTTTTTATCAGTGCAGGAATGTAATGCATCTCTGCAGTAACAGCAACACCAAATTAGTACTTACTATCTCAAAACACAGCTTTTACCCTTTGGTCTTGAGTGGTGTGACTGCTGGTGCTCCTGCTGCCTGTGTGATGAGAGCTGACATGTTCAAATGCTGCCTGGAGAAGCTATCAAGATTTTTCTGAGAAATAAAAACTTTATTTATTTATTTATTTATTTATTGCAGTTCAACTGTATTAACAGTAAATGGAACTTCTGGGGATAAAATAGTGATTTCTTGAGCTGCAGTTTCCTCTGACTGTGAAAATCATCCCTTACTGATTTCAAAAGCCACTGGAGAAAAAAACACAGAGATAGTAGAGCTTCTCAGAATGCAAGTACAAGCATGTATTCCTGCCTGTTTATTATGGGATGGACTTGTAAAGTGCAGTCAGATGGTCAAGCAGCTGAGTAGAAAATGTGTGTCTCTATTCTACATTAAGACTCATCTTAATGAACATTCTTCACAATATACATATTTACATAAGGAATGTCTTGCTTAGCATCAATGAACTTTCAAAAGACCCCTTGGCTTTCACAGACAAATGCAATTCTCATCTTTTTGAGACCACTGATGCAGCAGATATTAATGGGTTGCTTGTGTGTACGTGCATGCTGTTCCCACCATAAGCATCTGGGAGGGACAGAGCTGTACTCGGTGACACTGATGTGGAATAAAGTCCATAAACACTGTTTATAGAAGAACAGTTTCAATATTAGTATGTGTTAGATAATACAGTATCTGTAAATGAAATTTCATGTGAATTGATTCAATTATTTACCTAAAGCAATTACTCAGAATTATAGTTAACATATTATATAGATAATATTCATGCAGAATGAATGACAAGCAGTTAATACCTCAACACAGCACTGGACTGTTTACCACGTAATAATCCTCATTATCATGATTGTAGTAAACCTGTCTCTTAGAACACTGTGGCACTGAATCTTAGTATTTTTGCAGAATTTGGGACTGAAGTTTATTTAGAAGAGTTTCAATAGTTACAGCATGGACATGCTTTTTTTTAGTACTGTATTTGCAACTATTTTACTATTGAGATAAGAGAAGTAAAGATGTGCACTCAGGAGCCATGAAGTTGTTTTACTTAAACATCACAGTGACTGATTAATAAGTTCTCACTGACAGCTTTCCTTGTATTATCTGTTTTCCAGATACAATTTCTTCAGCTTGCTTTGTATTATAGGAAAACATGCTTTCTGCTTAGACAGTCTTGTGTTCTGTTTTCTTATTAGAGGAGAACCTTCATATACGTGATTTCAAACTTGCCAGCTTACTAAAACAGAATGGAGGAAAGAGAGCAGAGAAGGCACGTACCTTACACATAGTCTGTTTGGACTAAAATTATAAATTGTATGATCTGGAAGTAGTGCTATCATCACTGGTTTTGCTGGAACTGCCCCTTGGAAGCTTCCAGTTCAAGATTTATAGCTGTATGTTTACTTTTAAGAATTTGAGAAAATTGAGATGGCTGTACAGGTTTCTTAGGTGAGTGGCTCCTGTGCATATAAAACACAACTGTAAGGTACATCATCAGCCAGACTCTGGAGCTGGAAATACACAGGTGACTTCTTATTGCTAGGACAGATAGCAGAACTGGTGAATTTTAAGATTGCACACCAAAAAGAAAGTAATGGTCTATGCCCGAATGCCCAGATCTTATCCCTTGGACGACTTTGTAATCAGGTGCCAGGTACTGAGCTTTAATTCAGCTTTATTTTGCATTTTTGAGCTTGTAGAGTGACAGCAAACATACTACTGTTTCCACAGGTACTGCGATGGCTGCAGGAGTTTTGCTGCAAAATGAACTACCATACTCTTCGTTGCTAGAGAGCAGTGTGTATCTTGCAAATATGAGTTCAGGTAATGATTTTCTCACTTATGCTATTCATATAAACAGCTTAAATAAATTCTGAAAAAGAAGCAATTTTCCATAGGGGAAAAATGGACATTATTCCCAAATTTTAAGCATAAAATGTCTGTAACAAAAACAAACTGTGTGACTTCTCATTGCCACGATGTGTTGAGATGTCAAACTTTTCAGTAACTTTCAATTTGCCAAGTCTCTTGCTTAAAGAGATGGTTCCATGTTCAGAAGCTGCCTAGCTCTCTGAAGGCACAAAAAACCTTCAACAAAAAAACCCTTTCCAATATTGAAAGTTTCTGGGTGAGTACTTGCAAATCATGCTACATTAAGTGGAAAAATAATGGTATGCAGCATTTTCACTTGCTCATCTCTGGCTCCATTATCACTTGATATATACAGGAGAAAAGATTCTGGGAAGAAAAAGAGTTAAGAATTAAATGTGAGAAAGAATGTGATTAACTCAAAAGCATTTTTTGTTTGTTTGTTTGCTGGACATAGGCAGCACTTGAAGAACCTTTTTCATCTCCTTCCCTTCTCTTCAACCTGACACCCAGAATAAAAGCATATTTAAGTATTTCCCAATCTTCTTATATCAGCTTCATTAGGGTAGTCAGATCTTTGAGCTTTAACGTTCTCCTTTTCACATACGACATCACCACAGATGTTTCCAGATGCCTGGTTTCTACAGAAATCCTTACTGTGTCTTAAGAGTGGGGCTGCAGTGTTCAATATTCAGTCACTCAGTCCCTATTCAGTACCTGGAAGAAACGGCAGATTTTTGCCTCATGATTTTGTATCAGAAAAGAGCTTTCTCATATACATTTCCTCTTTAAGGGTTATGTTTCCATAACACAAAAGGAAAAATCAGACTGAACGTACAGTATACATCCTAACGAAAACACAGTGCGATTTTGTTAATTGACCAAAGCTATGGTGAGTTTTCCTCATCTCTCTGCTCTCTCCCCTTTAACACTCAGACAATTGGATGACTTTAAAAAAAAACCCACAACCACATTTCTGTAATCCATTCTCCACATAAGTTGCTTGAGAATGTTGTGCTTTTGAAAACGCAGTAATCTTCCTGGCCAGCTCATTCTCCTTCTTAGCACGCTGGCAGCAAAGTGGGAGGCAATTTGCCACCTAATATCTACCTTCAAAAGCCTAAAACACTCAACTGATGCATCTTCTCCTCCCTATAATCTGCTTTATCTCACTCTGTAGGGCTAACAGCTCTGGTTAATAAAAGAGCTGTGCCCTGAAAAAAAATAAGCCTTTTGTTTTGAGTAACAAATTGTGTTTGTTAGAAGATATGAATGGTCCAGAGTGAACAGTCTACAATTCATCATGCAATGAGCCATTTCAGTAGGAGCACACTAATCCCAATTATTACAGAGCTAATGATGCATTTTGCAGCAGCTCAGCGGAGGGAGAGAGGTGGTTGTGGAATGTAAAACCAGGAGGTGGGGGTGTATAATGTACTTACAGATTTCTCAGGAAGCAGAGCCTCCAAATACATTTTGATTGTTCTCTTGAATATACTATTTTGTGCCTGAGTTCTGAATGTATGTTATTTACAACTAACTAAAATACTCACATTGTTTATGGAAAAATGTTTTGGTTGTTCCCAGTCCATTTTCAAAATTATCTACTTGAAATGCAACTATTTTCATCAGCAGCGGAACACTTTGTCCCAAACAGAATCAATTCATATAGAATGTCACTGCCACGGGGCTGGCTGGCAGCAGAGCCCTCATTGTTTGTCACTATGGAGACAGCTCAGCCCATGCTGACTAGCTGCTCCAGCAGACGGAGGGATGCGCATCTCGCTGCAACTTCAGCGCTGAGCAACTTGGCTTTCAGACCCGTGCCTGCTCGGCAGCCGCGCTGGGCTGTCACTGGGGCTGGTCATCATGCAGGGCTCACCGCGGCGGCGCTCAGCAGTGAGTATTTTTAGCAACTTTTTCCAGGGTCGGAGGCATTCTTCCTCCGATCCCCTTCTTCGCATCATCCAGAGGCGCCGGAGCTCAGTTGTAGAGGTTCTCTCATCATCGACGCACCGGGTGATGGTGGCAATATCGTCGCTGAGCCCCGAGGAGCTGGATGCAACTTTTCCTGAGAAAAAAAGTAAAGTAGTTCTCGTTAAGACTGTTGGCAGTTCTGTTGTTGTTGTTGGCTCTGTTAACAAATTCATACACTTCTGTTGATCGTATTTTATATATACATGCGTAAAATAGTATTTTTTTTCCTGTGTTTGATATTTTGCTCATCGATTTCTTATCTGAAGATTAATGCATGCTTTTCATTGTAACATAAAATAGAAGCACACCTCCATACACCTGCCACACATATGTGGCTCTTTCTGATTTCAGGTGACTGTCAGTTGTTCCCCTGCACGGGGTATTGCACGCTGATAGCTTCATCAGGAAAAGAACACATTTGCTGTGACAAACACCAGCTTTAGTAATGCAAGCAAATGGGTTTTTTCCTCAGAATCCTTAGAGTCTGCCTTGAAAAATGAGTTGTAAACATAAACTGTATATTTATGCTCTTTGTAACTTTATCATTTAAGGTTGAACAAATACTTGTAGGGTGGAGATGAATTCACGAGGCTCTTATTAAGGGGGTTTTTGCCTCTGTTACAGGAAGTTCAAGGCGGCCGACAGCAAAATACACAAAAGTGGGGGAGCGCCTTCGCCACGTCATCCCTGGGCACATGCAGTGCTCGATGGCATGCGGGGGTCGTGCGTGCAAGTATGAGAATCCGGCTCGATGGAGTGACCAGGAGCAAGCTATTAAGGGGCTCTACTCTTCTTGGTAGTATGCAGCATTTACTGTCAAATGTAACTGGAGCTTTTATATATATAAAAAGAGAAGTCAAAGTAAACGGACATGAATTCTAATAAAAATATCCTGCACTACCGAGAGTTTTCACTGAGATTTAAATTCAAAGGAGTTAGAATGTGTTCGTAATGGAATTTCAAGTGAGGTAAAAAAATTTATTGGAGATTAAATATGTTTGAAAGAAGCATATTCATATAGGGCAATACTGACATGAAGCACACCTTCACATTCTTACTGATCTTCTAACAGTGAATGCTGTGCAGAAGCATAAAAGCCTTAAAGGGCCAAGCAGGGAGCAGCTCAGATTTCCATTCAAAGGAATGTTTTACTATGTTAATTGGACTGGCATTCAAACAATTCCAGTAAAGGTTTTTTGATGTGTAATATCTGTATCCGCTTAACAGGATTCATCACTAACACTGTATGATAAGAGATTTTTGAAAAAGAATTTCTAGTACATCAGCAGCACGTCATAATGAAAATAACACAGCAGCCTTATCTTGGCAAATTAATTCCCAGGAATTAACATAATTATTCTTCTTATTAATGTAAAAATAGTAAATATCATTATTTTTTTAATTCCTCAGGATAACAGATAACATACTGGCTATGGCTCGACCCTCAACAGAATTAATTGAAAAGTACAACATCATTGAACAGTTTGAAAGGTAAGAAAATTTACCCATTATTTATTGTACATATTACTAATAGAATTCCCAGTCTGTTTTCTCTTTCAACCTATATTTGGATTGTTGGTAAAGGTCCTTATTCTCCACTAGGCATAAACACGTATTTCATCTCTTCCTTCCTTAGATGTGGCATAAAAACCATAATTAACCTGCAGCGTCCTGGAGAGCACGCGAGCTGTGGGAATCCTCTGGAGCAAGAAAGTGGCTTCACCTACCTTCCTGAGGCGTTCATGGAGGCTGGCAGTACGTGCACTCCTGCTGCTGGGCCTCATTCATTATTCATTTCAGCTCCAGATATTTTTACTTGAATTTGCATGTCTTAAATAACTATGTAAGAAATGTTGCACAAGTTAGGGTGTAAGCATCAAAGCCAGGCTGGATGTGGCTCTGGGCAGCCTGGTCTGGTGGTTGGCAAACCTGCCCATGGCAGAGGGGTTGAAACTAGATGATCATTGAGGTCCTTTTCAACCTGGGCCATTCTATGATTCTATTATAAAGCTTGGCAAATATAATCCATGGTGAATTATCCACAACTCTATACCTAGTGCTTAGAAGAAAGAAGGGACAACAGCTGGTTAATTTTTTTCTTCTCAGTTCCCAAATATCTAATACGTTAATGGTGTTTCAAATTCTAGGACATTTCATTAGAAGCCATTTGTAATGACAGTATTTTTTGTGTTTCCATGTGATGACATGCGTAAATGCGCCTCTGTATAAGAAAAAGCTTTTGACTGAAGTAGTGCTTTAATTTCTAAAAGGGAAA
This sequence comes from Meleagris gallopavo, assembly GCF_905368555.1. Classification (NCBI taxonomy): domain Eukaryota; kingdom Metazoa; phylum Chordata; class Aves; order Galliformes; family Phasianidae; genus Meleagris; species Meleagris gallopavo. The sequence goes on along the minus strand of NC_139417.1, from coordinate 5,923,391 downwards.
AATGATGCTTTACTTCTAGATAGCTCAGTAATTTTTGTATGAATCATTCAGTTTTGTTAAATTTTTTGCATTCCAGCTGAACTTGAGTTTGACAGTCCAGTGCTAGCTTCATGCATTTATCAAATTGCAATAGGAAGAGTACTCTGAAATAGGAAAACAATCTCTTGTAAACAGTATGTAGTCAGATTCCCCCAAGAATCTTTATACAATTTTCTTAATATAATTTATTATTAGTCATCACTCCTCTGCATACAGTACCGAAAACTTTACTTTCACTAAAGCAAATAACTCATTCTCTTTTTGTTTTAGTTTATTTTTATAATTTTGGATGGAAGGATTATGGAGTGGCATCTCTTACTACTATACTTGATATGGTAAAAGTCATGGCTTTTGCGCTGCAGGAAGGCAGAGTGGCTGTTCACTGTCATGCGGGACTTGGACGGACAGGTATGTTGTTCTGCTGCACCAGAACTGCCTTTCTGAAGATGCAAAACATTCTCTGTTCATAAATTATTAATAATTTAAATTCACTGCAAGTTCTCTAAAGTCTTTATATATCTTTACAAGATCTCTAAAGTAATTAAAATATTAAACAAATCTGTGAAAATGATCTGTTAGTAGCTGGAAGAGATCAGTTTTAGTGTGTAAAAACAGCAACTTGCAAGGTTAGATTTTTTTTTTTTTAATTTGAGAGCAGTAATTCCCTGTTGCATTCAATGGGACAGTTTCCTTTTGGTGGCAAAAAAAGTCACCTAAAATTTCATTTACTCCTCGCTTTCTAAAGACCCATTTGCATAAGTTCTTCCCGTAGAAGCCTCCACTGCTCTCACTGAAAGTGTAGTGAGAATGGATTTACTGTCTTGTGGTCCAACAAAAGCAACTAACCCCACAGCATCATATAATAGTGGGCACAAAGCTTGTATCTTCACCTATATTCATTTTCATCCCATAGTTCTTCTGAATAATTGTTTTAGTTTGAAAATTCTTGAACCAATGCTTATGTTTCTGTGTTCCAGGTGTTCTAGTAGCTTGCTACTTAGTTTTTGCAACAAGAATGACTGCTGATCAAGCCATTCTTTTTGTCAGAGCAAAAAGGCCTAATTCTATTCAGACTAGAGGGCAGTTACTGTGCATCAGAGAATTCACTCAGTTTTTGATTCCTCTCAGAAATGTATTTGCTTGCTGTGAGCCCAAGGCACACAGGGTGACGCTGTCCCAGTACCTGACCCGCCAGAGACACCTGCTCCATGGTTACGAGAGCAGGCACCTCAAACACGTGCCAAAACTCATTCATCTAGTGTGCAAGCTGCTGCTAGACTTGGCTGAAAACAGACAAGTGGTAGAGGCAGAACTCTTAGACATAGCAGATCTCTCAGCTGAAATTGAAAAGACTGTCTCCCAGCTGGTGTCGACACAGCTGGATGGAGACCTCGCCAGGCAGGACAGTGACACGTCGGACTCCTCGCACACCCACTCGGCCACTTGTGACACGCAGGATTCTCTATTCTCCCTTGCACATGAATGTGATCCTCTTTGCAAAAGGAGGAACGTCGAATGCCTTCAGCCTCTGTCTCACGGGAGGAGGCGTCTAAGCTACAGTGACTCAGACTTAAGGAGAACTGAGTTCCTCTTAGAGCAAGGAGAAACGGCATGGACGGTACCTGCTCAGATATTACTGTGCAACAAACTTAAGCAGAACAGTGGTGAGGAGAGTTCTGCCACAGATGAACAAAAGCCACAGCTGGATTTAAACAAAGAAGCATTAGTGCGTAATACGTGTACAATTTGGAGTCAGACTAAGTTTAATTTGGATGGGCAAAAAGACGGATCTTCACTTTATCACAGAAGGAACTCTACCAAAGAAGTACAACGCAGCAGAACTTTTTCTTCAGGTCTAGCATCTCTCCACTATACCAGGGAGTCTGGAACACCAAGGCATAATTTCACCAATGAGGTTGGCCATAGAAAAGAACGTGAGACTCGTATGTACAGCAGACGAGTCTACGTCTCTGAGGACTCTGATTCTTCTTCTTCTTCTAAAGTGAACTTTTCCATTGGATGTGAAAGCCAAGGTAGCAGAGATCCGTCAGAGGCAATTCCACACATTGTTCTGCAGTCAGAATTAAGTTTGGAAGCTCGAAGAGTTTTGGCAGCAAAAGCACTTGCAAATATAAATGAATTTCTGGAAGAGGATGAAGTGAAGCAGAAGGTAGAAATGTGGCAGGTAATTTTTAATTTCAGTGTTACGTATTCTGAATATTTCACCGAGGTTAATTGTTAGAATGGCAAAAATGCCACCACGTGCTTTGAAATGGCACACTGGGACACAGATTTATGCTCTGTTTAAGAAAATAATTGTATTTGTCAGTTAGGAGTCAAATCGTTCAATAATATGTGAATAGAACCTACAAATTTCAGTACCCAACAGGAGGTTAGAACATTTTTTCAGGTTGTGTTCATCCATTTCACTAACTAATGAAATTTGGTGCTGTTATCTGTGGTTTAACTTAGCTCCTGATAGCATAGAAGTGCTACAGATTTTAAGTTAAAGTTATGTTGTTTTTAATCAGTGCTTCCTCTGAACTAATCAGAGGATTCTGCCTGTAATTCAGTAGAAACTTAACTGCTTATTTCAACTGCTTATTCTCAAAACCAAATCCTCCCAGCAGGAAGTAGTAATCCAGTGCTGTGTTATATATTCTGAGAGATAACAGGGAGATTCTGAGCTGCACTATTTACATCATCCTTCTGTTTTAAAGAATCATTTGCATTACTGCTGATCAACATTGATGTCATGGAAAAAAAAAGTTCTTTTTTTGTAACCATTAAATCTTCTTTTCATGTTGGAATGTAAGCAGCCTAGTACTGTTGCAATTGATAGGAATATTAGCAAAAGTAAATAGATTATGCATTTCTAGTTTCTTCTTCCTTTCCTTTCCTCTCCTTTTTTTGTTTTTTGTTTTTTGTTTTTTTTTAAAAGAAAGAACTGAATTCTCGAGATGGAGCTTGGGATAAAATCTCTACCGAGAGAGATCCTTTCATCCTCTGTAGCTTGATGTGGTCCTGGATAGAGCAACTGAAAGAGCCTATTATATCCAAAGATGATATTGACATGTTGGCAAAAAATTCCATAGAATCACAAGATGCACTTAACTTACTGAAAAAGGTAGATGTTTTATATGTCAATGCATTGTTTGAGCATGTTTTGTTACTCTATTCATTTGTGACCTTTAAACATGGAAATTAAACATTCAAAAAGCACCTTCAATCTCTTTTAAAAATCAGAATGGGGATATGCCTGATCACCCAGAAATTTCCAGAGCACTTTGAGACACACGAGAAGATTTTCTTCCATTGTGACTGTAACAATTATATAGAACAGCTCTTTAAGCTTGTGAAAATTCCCTCCTTACCTCCTACACCTGAAGGTTTCAATACAGGAAGGCACAGTCTGGTATTTAAACAGCAATAAATAAAAATTGAAAGTTAACTGTTTTTCATGAAAAGATTTCTTCTAATGAGCTGCTGTTCCTTTTATCCACCAGGAACAGTGTCAAACTATCCTTTGTATTTTACACTGTGTGGTGAACTTGCAAACGCTACCAGCTGATGTGGAGGAGGCCTTACTTGTTCGTGCTATTAAAGCTTTCACTAAGGCAAGTAACTGTCCAAGGCATCGTATTTGTTTGTTTAAATCATGAATCAGCAGAGCAGTAGAAGTGACAATAGTCCCTTCACACTTGGTGTACTTGTCCTGTCTCCATTCAGAATTTGTGGTTACCATCCTACATAAAAGATAGGGAATATTCTCAACAAGACCCCATTCTGTCACTGGAGCCAGTCCTTTCGTCTCCTTTTTCTGTCTCTGGATCACTTTCAATTCATGGACTTCTTCATATGAGGGAAAAGATGATTTTTAAGTGATGGGAATAAAAAGGCACTGGCAGTAGCTTACCAGAGGCTTCAGTGGACTGTATTACTTGGACTCTTCCCATCAGATTAAATTGCTTTCTAAATTACATCGTAGTTCAGCAGGTGGAAGTATTTAAAAAGAAAGTTCATCATTTTGCTTCCTAATCTCTTGTAAATCTACAGACATGCCAGCTGTTAAAATAATCATAACATTTCTTCATTAGTTTGTTTTGATGTTTAGGCAAAACTATTTACCATTAAGTACTCCGTAATGAAAGCACTCCATGTTTGTATTTGTTTGTTTGTTTTTTTAATAAACCTGAAAACTGATTTTTTAAATGTTGCTCATCTCTGCATTTTGCCATGTGACATCTGTTTAACAATTGAATTTCAATTTCTGCCTTTTATTAGACAAGCTTTGATTCCGAAGATGGACCATACATTTACAATACCCTGAAAAAAGTATTTAAGCAAACACTGGAAGAAAAAAGAAAAAAGCTGAAGGAAGGAACAGAGAATCCCTCTTGATTTCTGCACAGTGATGCTGAAGGATTAGATGGCTCTACCAAATTATTTTGCATTTTCCAGCTACTGTAATTTGTGCTATTTTGCATGATTTACCTAATGTTAGGTGGCAGCCATTCTTAACAAAACATTTTATTTTTTTAGAGGGAGTTTCATTGTGAACTGTTCTATCTACATGGTTCCAAGGAACAGCTCCTGTTTGACTGTACTGCAGCTTTTTGATTTCTAGTACTGTTTTATTTTATGAAATGTTCACTTGTTTTGAGCTGTATTTATTATTTAGAAACCTCTGTAATTGGCAAGCTATGCTTTGTACAAGTTACACAGTTGCCATAAGTTCAGTGCCATGGTACAAAAGGTTTGAATGGACTGAGTTAATGTTTATGTACTCAGTATGTTTACATTAATGTTACTTGATTTTTCTTTGAGGACAATAAATACTGACTGAAATAACTCTCCTTTTAGAAAATTTAAAATAAGAGAAATAACAGATCTTGAGGTCTGCTGTTAACAGCAGATGAAATAATTGCCACCAGTGCATTCCACAAAGGTGCTCCTCTAGAGAAATACGTTAAATTCTTTAAGTTACAAAGGTCTTAATTTAGCAACTTCTGTCAAAAAAAAAAAAAAAAAAAAGGCTTCTAATTTTTTCCTTAATGGAGAAGGAGTTTTTTCTTCTTAAATGCTTTGAATAAATTATTTTTTATTAAACTTTCATAGATTTTAAGTGAAAAAAAATATCAGACTTCTGGCCATACTTACGTTTTAGCAAAAACTTACATAAATAAGTGTCATAAAATAACACTCAAAAATAATCAGTGAAGATCTTATGATCTCTAATGCACTTTATAGAGCTATTTTCATCTAATAAGACAGAAAACAACTGGGATATCATCATATCTGCAGTTTTTGATTACAGCCTTAGGATTCAGGCTGGATTATCAGGATGCCGGATAAACAGTTCACCCATTTTGATATATGTGTAGCTAGACAAGAATTTGTCATTTAAAAAATATTTTTATTTGGCACTGCAAATGACTATTTGGAGTTAAAAGTAGACCAGTTTCATATGTGTATAAATTACACATGCTTTAACCTTTAGATGATTATATATCAAATTCAGAGCATGTTCTTTGGTAGAACCATCCTGAAATTAGCACGCTTGAAGGTAACTAGATACTAAATCACATGCATGAAAGCAGCTTTGTAGGAATGGGACATGGTATGCAGCTTAGCTTTAGCCAGCATGACTTAGCAGTGTGATTTCGGAATACTAAGATACATTTGCAGGTGTCATAGTTTCCCAGGGAATTACTTCTGCTTATGAAAGCTGAGCAGTTCCAAATAGGCAACACCAATTCCTGGTATGATACATAGTGAAGAGACCAGTTTGGAATTGTTTAAATTGGGGTAATTAACAAGGACTGCATGTCATTAAACCTAGCTAGAATAATCTGCTGTGAGTTAATGGCAGGTGTTTGCACTTGAAAAATTACCTACAGGTTGTCCATGCAGATGGATGCTGTAGAACTGGCTGCTTTTTTTATGTACTAATTTTTTTGTTTGTTTCAATGACAAATGTGGTTGCAATTGCCAACAAACGAACCACACCTGACTGAATCCATCATGGGAAAAAGAAACCAAGAATAGCCCATCTAAATGAATAATCAAGCCCACAGACATCAGCAGCATCCTATTAAGTCATTTCTTACCTGAGTGATGTATTTATTTTCCACATCATTTTCTCGTGCTCTTAACCTGACTCAAATCTGTGTGACAGCCTTGCAGCTGTGGGCTACGTGTGGGCAGGTTTCTCTTCATGCTTACCAGGAGCACTGCCAGGGCACGCTGACAGTCTGTTACCTAAACACACTGCGGCAAAACAGTCATGAGCTAGTGGCAGGATGGGACAGGACCCCATCTTCTGACCAGGAGGTTACCTCAATATCAGCAGCAGCAATGAAGTACCCCTCTGCAATAGCTACTGCAAGAGACCGCATAAAACAGTTTCTGAGCCTTACTGAGTCTTGTCAGAAGTGCAGAATCCACAAACCCCAACAAATGCCATACAGGAGAAACCCCTCCACTGGTGCAGCACTGCCTATCTCCATAACATCAGGACTTTTCTTGATCTTCTCCCACCTCAAGTCCACCAGCCAGCTCTCCCCTAGCTTGTAGCAAGTTACAGTACCTATCAAAATGTCGCCAGAGGAGTCCTGAATAGAAAAACATGCAAATAATGCCTCCTGTCCTCTTCTCACTCCCCATCCATCAGCAAACTTAGTCACTTGTTTTTACTTATGGGTTTCCATACAGAGATGTAACTTTTTTTAATAAGATGGAAATATTTAAAAGAAAAAAAAATATTTGTGAAATTTATACTACATCTTGGTCAAAACAACCAATAGTCTGAAAAATAGTAGGATCTTCCCTTCATTTTGACTCACGGATGAAAACCTTTAAGTAGTAAACAAATACCTCTTGCCGCTTCTTTTCCTTGGCTCCAGTTGTCTCCTGAGAGCAGCACTGCTCTGAGTCAAACACTTCAGTTCTTCTCTCTCCACCTGCACAGAAACAATAAGGTGAGATTTTCCTGTGGCTCTTGGATAAAAATCTATTTATTCTAGGTCTGGATCTGTCAGCACATCAATTGTGGACAGCTGCTAATAAAGACTTCTCCTATAGGATTCTATGTATTTTGAAGTGTAAACAATTCACACACACATTAGCTACTTTTTAAAGCATTTTGAGAAGGGAAAGTGATCTTAATTATCTGATCACCAGTGTCTTCAGGGTGCAATATTCACTTCATTCTTTGGCTTTAGGGTTGCTGAAAGATCAATAAAAGCCCATCAAGAAAGAGTAAATTTAGATTTATTGCTGTTCCAGCTTCTCGCTCTCCTGCAGCATAATGCAGAGCAGAAGAAAAGCAATGGACAATGACAGAGAGCAGCTCCTTCAGGAACACAGTGCACAGCACAGTTTCACTAAAGAAATAAGCAGTAGAGGTTAAAATGAAGAATTCCCTTCACTTCAGTGGCATGGTGTAAGAGGTACAGTGGCACTCCCTGCCCACTTTGCACATCTATTTTCCACAGAGGACTGTGCAGTCGATTTGTTTTGGAGTTACAACATATGACAGAGTAGCAGATTAATAAAATTTGATAGGGCACGTTTTGATCAGTGTAACCTAGCTTTTTGGCACGTTAACACATTTACTCTAAAGAATAAGCTGAGGCCAGTTAGCATAAAATGCCTGCATAACCACCACAACCCCAGTGAGGATGGAGCCTGGGTCCTGTCCCCACGGCCCAACCAGACAGAATCCTTCCTTGAATCCTGGTTGATTGTAGCCCCACTTGACACCAAGGAAAGGGCTCTACCAACAGAAAACAAACTTAATTAGTCAAGATACTAATTTAGCGCACAGAAAATTTAAAGAAAATATCCTCCACAAGAACTTAAAGCAAAAAAAAAAAAAAAAAAAAGAAAGCAAAAAAAGAAAGCATTCAGTGTTGGCACTGTCACCGAGCGCTGCAAGTGTTGAAAATAACACTGTACTTCCCACACAAGGTTTCCACGCACCTCCATTGATACTTCCCCTCACATGCCTATTTTTACACCTGTACATCCTATCTGTTCCAGAGCACACTTGAGAGCACCTGCTGCCAGTCTGCACCACCTGATGTGAGCTGTAGGACACAGATTATGGGAAAAGGAGGACTCAAGGTGAGAGCAGCAACAGGCTGCTGTTGGGAAATGGGGATTACAGATTGTCTTCAACATTTACTGGTGACTAGGCAATCCTGATTGGTCTGCAATCAGACTGAACACTCAAGCAGGCATTTTGTCTTCAGTGGCTGGAAGACACTTATTCCTTTCACTTTCTCTGGGAAGGGTCTTGAATCAGGAGGACCGTGGAGAAGTAGCTCTCCTTAACTACGGGGCTGAGGCCTGCTGGCTGCACTGAACACAGAAACCTTTCATATATTTCAGTATCTGGCAGTAGGTCCCTAGAAGCTTGTTACTGGAATGTTCCTCAGATGCCATTTTTACTTTCAATGTCATGAGTGATCCTGTTCCCTAAAAAACATTTTAAAGCAGTTAGTGATAATGTAAGAAACATTGCTAGCAAGGTGTGGGCTGACTTTCTGGAGAAGCTTTCAGCACAAGGCAATGATAATGTGAATTCAAATGACTGAACAAAAGCAAAAAACGATTCTAAAAGAAAAGAAAAAAAGCAGGTAATAAAATAATTTACCACCTTAAGCAACTTGTCTTGCATTGAGATGTAAAACTCTTCTAATCAAAGCTACAGATGCTGAGCAACTTCAACATCTGAACGTTAAACACCCAAGGAAGTACCTAACTCAAGCCCAAGGTGTTCGAACAAAAGGGAACATTCTGGTGTAATACAGCAATTTGCAGAGGGGCCTGGTGAGATCAGAGATGCAGAAGACCCAATTAAGCTGTCAGAGGGAGCAGCTGCTGCCATGGAGCTGTTACTACAGAGATATGAGCTGGTACAAGAATGCCAGGCTGCCAGCAGAGAGGGGCTGTCTGATGCAGTCAGAGACCAGCATGGAGGGCTTTAGAGAGATGCTGTTGGGCCCCATATGCCTGGTGCTGTTCACCCCTCCTGTCCTGGTCCTGCCCAACCTTGGCATGCAATGCATGGAGAAGACACACTGAGAACAGAAAATAACTGGAACAGTTATTTTAATATTCACGTCTTAGAAACTTCTGTAAGTGCAAATTCCCCCCATGAACGGCTTCCTTAGGGATAATTCTGCTGCCATTAACACGCATCGGTTTAAAACCTCCTCACAGTCCTTATGGAGACAAAAGTTAAGTTCTGAAAATGTTTATATTCCCTGAATATGAATGGACTGAAAGTGTCTATGTTCCCTGTCTAGTGTGCAAGTAAACTGTGACTTCAGAGAGTAAAATGTTCAGAACTGGACTCTCACAGTGCTCTTAGGACTTGCCTCTGAATATGAAAACTAAAAAACGATACAATTTTTACCTGTTAACAGAAATTACAATCGTATCTGCTTGCATTGCTAAGTTCTGTATTCCCAAATAAACAATGCAAGTCTTGTTGATTTAGGATAAACTCTTTATACCCAGACACAAAGTATGGGCGGCTGATGGTCATGAGCCTCAAAGTCACAAATACATGGTTGAATGAAATGGCTGCCTACATATTTCTGCACTATTTCACTATGGTTCAAAACTCATTAATGTAAATAAACACAAATTATGCATTTTTCCACATAAGACTGAATTATCAGAAAAATAAATTGTTCCTGTTCCTGTAACCCTCAAATTATATTACTTTTTTTCCCTTCATTTAAAGGTCACTTATTTGAGGAGCAAAGGAATCACTGGCCTGATAAGAAAAAAAACTTCATGCATAGGTACTTGAGTTTGAATAGTTCCTAGGGTCAAACACAGGTAGCCTACAGTTTGAGAGAAAAACAAAGAATCACAGAATACCCCAAGTTGGCAGGGACCACGAGGATCATCATGCCCAGCTCCTGGCTCCACACAGAACCACCAAAAACCAAACCCTATGTCTGAAGGCATTCTCCAAACACTCCTTGAGCTCCAGCAGCTTGGGGCAATGTTGGCAGACACAATTATTTATATTTCATTTGGAACTATTCCGAACACTACCGAAAGATATGTTGATGACTGAACACATAACTTTATATCAATTGATTTCACGCAGGAAAGGGAAAAGCTGTTTAAAAAACAAGCAGCTGGTGTTGCAGACATTCTGGTAATGATTGACATGGTTGGAGTTAGTTTGTTGATGGGCATTCTGCACTGAACAGCTGAAATGCTCTCAAAGTTACACAATGACTTTTCTACCAAACTGGAAAAAGTGCAAGAAGCGTCAAACAAAGCTGAAGCGTGTGAGCAGACTTCCCATCACATGGAAGCCCTCCTAGAACAGCATGTACATTCTGTATAACTTCTACAGGAGGACAAAAAACTCAGGGAAAAAAAAAAGTAAAAATGCTCTAAGAAAAGGCTTCACATCGAGAGCCATGAAAGTACATTTAATTTAAACAGTACTTTGAAAGCATTCATAGGAGAGTCTCTGTGCACTGCTTGCCAGGAGGCGCTGCCAAAGCCCACAGACATACAACGATTCTGAAAACACAGCCTCATCCACACTGCAGCACTAAAGCAAGTGCTAACATTGAAGCATGTCAGGTTTTACTCTCTATTAGAAGTGTAATTTACATCCCAAGCCCTACATATGATCTTTAAACCACCAACAAACACAATTCCTTATAAGCCTACCTACTAAGGTAAGCTAATAAATACTGTAAGAGAATTGCAAGGTAATGTAAATATGTTTTAAAATTAGGCTACAACACCATGGTTTTTGTAATCTGCCTAATAATCTTTGTCCAGTGGCAAAGAACAGCTGGCAACGCACTCATGAATGCATCTTTTATAATACAGGTACAGGGCCTATCTACCTCTTTGTTTCCTTACATAAATTATCTGCATTCCTTAGCTAACTAAAACAAAAACATTTCTGTTTCTCAAAGTCATTTCTGCTCAACTTCCGCACATTTTAGTTATGGAAAAATTAAAAGTTATCAGACTGGCTTTCCCTTGGCTCTCCTAGAAGCATCAGAATTACTTTTTTGAAAACCCAATGTACACAGGACACAACAATATTACTGGTGCTATCTGAGAAGAAGCCCACAGAACCCTGAGTATTACATTCTATACACAGAAGGATTTGCTTCCCAGCTCAACTCTGGGCTAGCGTGTGCCTACTCAGCGCCAAACCTCTCCATGTGAATACAGGTGTGATAACTGAGGAGACTTGCTCCAACTGTGAGAGTAACCAGTTGCCACTTCTGTATTAGAAAAATCCAGAAACAGAAAACAAGTTCCACTAGTTCCATTGCTGCCTCTGTGCCACATACACCAGCCTGAGAGTCTCCATGCTCCAACACCATCATGTCTACTGACACCTTCTTCACCTTTACTATTCTAGCTGTCTTCTAATTTTATATAATTTGCGAAGTCATACGAACTGGCATTTTGTCTTACATGTCATTGTTACACTCTGCGACCAACCACAAATTTTATCATACTTTTATCTCTTGCTACTCAGTTAGAGAGCTGTCCTGAGATGCTATTCCACTGCTGTTTAGTTGTAATGAATACTGTGTTTAAAAGGTAAACTGAGCTTCAGGAGATCAAGGTTACACCTTGCCATGCCTTGCTGCCTGCAATGTTAAGCAACGCTTAACAAGTCAAACCACCAGAGTAATGTCATTGTCATTTCTGATATTTTACATTTGGTGTAAGCACAGCTCAGGTGAGGTATGAGGAAATCCCCAGGGGTGCAGCTCCAGCAGCTCACTGAAGCCAATGCAGTGCATCCACTGCATCATCAGCTAGGGTCAGGGCTTCTCCAAGGAGCTTGACTTGACAGGCTTGTCATAACAACTGGTTTATACATCTACTTTCTTCTGTACTCATATCAACTGTATTTGTCCACAGTGTTTACTGTCAGCATCTCCTAGACTGGGTCCACTTTTAGCTGGAGAAAAGGCTTTAAACCCTCTGTTTGCCATCTGGCCTTGAAAAGAGTAAGATGAGCAGAACTGTTTGGGCTGTTTCACAAAATCAAAGACTGTTCCTAGAATATGACATTTCAAGACACATCCTTTCAATGTTTCCCAATCAGTTTCAAAGTAACCACCTAGCTATTGAAAATCATTCCGTAGTAATTTTTTATATATATATTTATATTTTTATATATAAAGCACCTATCACCTGATTGATAAACATTCTTTGGAACCATTTTGATGGCAGGGGTAAGAACAGGAGTCAGCCTGTTAGTATCTCAGCATTTCCATTTCCAACCAATTGAAAAAAAAAAAAAAAAAAGCCACAAGACTTTGCTGCCAGCCTGACATGCTGGCGTTTAATACTGCTACTCCATCAGGGTTGGAGGGAGACTTATTGTGAATGGCAACAGTTTGCACTGTGACTTCTTCAGTGACTTCTTCAGGAATGAGCATTCCAGTAAAATGGACAGACTGGCATTCCTAATAGAGTCTAAGTCTATCTTATGTTTCTCAGAAAGTGATAGAACAATTCACTTTCTGAAGAAAAAACTGTCACTTCAGCAACTGGTTTCTCTTTCCTAAGCCAAAACCAATGTGCCTTTCCAATTATGGGTGTAACAAACAACGGCCACTCATGAATCAGCAAGCCTCAGGCTATGCAGCAGGCCTGGGAGAACATCCCCACTCAGTATTTCCTGCTCTGGAAATAAATGTGTCATCTGTAGAACGCTTCATTTTTGAAAAATGCTTCTGAGTCTCTTCTCGTTTATCCAACAGCCGGAATCAACCTCCTTAGCTCGCTCCAGCAATTCTCACTATAGACACCAGAAATTAATAGAAATGTGTATTTGAATTTACATATGAAATCCCATCACGGCTACTTCTAGTAATTGTCTGTGTGTTAAGAAGAACTATCTCAGAGCCTAGACACAGTAAGTGCTGAGACAGCTCGTCACTGCTGCGTGCTTGAGAGCAACAAGCGTCGTTCCTGGGTGTTCTGACCCCATCTTGTGACCGGCAGTGGAAACGCAGGAGCTATGAAAGATGCCTGGCCGAGACCAAAGGGAAGTTTCTCACCCAACCAAGTGCTGCTGCTTCTGTACTCATCAGAGAATGAATCAAATTACACCTGAATGTGAAAATTAAAATGTAATTTAATAGCTGGCAAAATTTATGCGACAGAGTTTTACCTGAACAAGGATGAAAATCGCATTTGGGTTTAACTTTTGGCTTTGGAGGCATCTCTCCTTTCTTTGTTCTGCAGACCAAGCAGCTGGCTCCCAGTCAACCATTCGCCATTCTAGTCACTGAAAACAAGGCCCCATGTCCCTTCTCACATTCGTGATAAAAATAATTATTGGTGAAGCATGATGGAACACCACATGCATAAGGACTTCACCATATACATTCTAAACTCTTACAATTGTCAAGAAATCACAAAAGCTTTGTGATTTATAACATTTCTCAAAAGAATAGAAAAGCAAAGATTGCAGAGATTGAAGGCTTCTTTATGCATGCACTTTTAATGGTATGCTATCATAGAGTCGTTGAGATTGGAAAAGACCACTAAGATCATCTAGTGCAACTGTCAGCCCATCCCCACCATGCCCACTGTGTACTTCAGTGCCACACCTACATCTTCGTGAGCACCTCCAAGGACAGTGACTCCACCACCTCCCCAGGCAGCTCATTCCAAAGCTTTACCACTCTTTCTGAGAAGTTCTGTCTAACACACAGCACAGCTTGAGGCCATTCCCTCCCATCCTGTTGCTGGTACCTGGAAGAAGCAGCCAACCCCCACCTTGCCGCAACCACACAGTTGCAGAGAGCAGCAAGGTCTCCCTAAGCCTACTCTTTCCCAGCCTGAACAATCAGTCAGATAAAACGTATCCTATTGGTCAATATCAAGAGACACGGGAAAGAAGTTTTGCATTTGAAGGCTGATCTTAAACTCAGCATTTAGCTCTGGGAGCTTTTACCAACCCACAAAAACAGCACTGAAGACACAAACTGCAGGACCACCTCCTCTGGAAGAAGCCGTGCCCTACAGGTGCTGCATACCCCAAACCATGCTGAAACTCATTAGGAACACAGGAGAAGAAAATGTTTGGAACAACACAGTTACAGAGGTGACAGCCCGGTTGGCCTGGCATGCACTGCTTGAAAACGTGGGCTAGCTGAGATAATCCTGATTCACATCGGCTTATCTCAAAGCTCCAGACTTCTTCACAACCACTGGTGTCAGTTCTCAACTTAAGTATCTTGCGCCAACCAGCCGAACCGCAGAGGCGATGAAACAAGCACGGCTGGATGCAGCTGGGATGCAGTGCCTGTAAGCGGCGGGGCAGCAATGAAAAGCGCTCCAGCCGCTGCCTGCCCTCCTGGAGCTCAGCACGCAGCCGACACCAGGCCCGGCCCCACCCCTGCCAGCAGCAGCACGTGCGCTGCCGAGAAGGCCTCGGCCGGCCCTGGGCACACGGAAAGAGACTCGAGGGATGAGGCTGAGGCATCCGCGGGCCTCCAGGACAGGACACGCCGCTGCCCCACCCGCACCGCCAGCCCCTGCCGCACCGCCGGGGGGCGCCATTTTAGGAGTACCCCGATGCCGCCTCCAATAAATGGCGGAGGGAGGCGGGTCTCTTTTTCCCGCCACCCAATGAAAAAAGACCATTCCAGGTGGAGGCGGTGCCGCGCGGCCTCAGATCCAATGAGAGCGCGAGAGAGAAGATGATGGACGAATAGCCCCCCTACCCGGATGCGTCCGTGGGCGGTGCCCGTCGCCCTTCGGCCAATGGAGCGGACGGCGCGGGGCGCGTCGCGCCTTCCCGTGGTGCCGCGCGGCGAGCGGCGGCAGGAGCGGCCGCGACTCCATCCGGGTCTCGGCGCGGCTGCGGGTCACCCTGCGGCAGGTAACGGGCGCGGCCCCGGCTCCGCGCGGTGAGCTTCGGGCCGCCCGGGCTCGGGCGCGGCGGGAGGAGGAAGAGAAAGAGGGAACTGGACCTCGTCCCGCTGCGGGCCCGGCCCGACCCCTCTGCTCGGCGCACGTCCCGAGAGCGGGAGCTGCCCAGGGGTGCGGGTTTCGGGAGGGGCGCGGCAGGAGGCACTGTGCGGTCGCTGCCGCCGCGCGGGGCCCTCGTATCGTCGGGTCGCGGGCAGTTTATTTACCGTAATGGAGGCGTTTTTATTCCCCCTTTTCCCTCCCCCCCTCTCTCCTCAGACTAACTTGAAGGCCCGGAAGTGCCGCCCCCGGGCGCTCCTGATTGGCGGCCCGGCCGCGCCGCCCGCCGGGGATAGGCTGCGGATGCCGTCAGCGCCGGGTACGTCACTTCCGCTAGCAAGTGTGTGGGCCGCGGAGACCTTGGCCTCGGGGGGGCCCGGGCCGTGCGGGGAGCGGGCGGTCGGGGCTCGGCGCGCCCAGGGGAGGCGGCTGAGGGCTGCAGTCGCGCCGCGGGCAGCGTGCCTCAAGCGGCGGGAAGGGACCCCGTTCGGCAGCCACATGGCAGCGGAACCCTTCGGTCGGGTCGGGGCGGAGCGGCGGCCGGACCCGCGCTGGTAGCGGGCTGATGGAGCCTAACCGCACCGCGGGGCGGGGGGAAACGCGGCACCCTGCGCGGCTCCCCGGACCTTATTTCTGGTGTGGGAGTGGGGACTCGGCCCGGTGCGGGAGGTTCGTGAAGCCTCGTTGATAGATCTGCCCTCTGCACATCTTTTGTGCTTCTCTCTAATCGCGCTGTTAGTGCGGGCAGTTTCCTGGCTAACAAAAGCAGTAGTGGGGAAACTGCCTCGCTTAAAACATAGAGTGACCCTGCAGAACGTGAGCGCAAAACATGAGTGACCCTGCAGAATGGTGCCTGACAACGTGGGGCCAAAGCCAACCTGTATCCGGACTTAGGAAAATGGGCATGTCCTTTTAGAATCAATAATATTTTGTTAGTTAGCAATGTTTAATGAATAGGGCGTCCCTGCTGCTCTCTCAAATAGGTGAGCAGCTCCACTCCTTGGAGGTGAGCAGCTCCCAGGGCCCTGTGCCCACAAGGCACTGCTGTGGGACAGCTGCAGCTCCCTGGACTCATCGCAGCTGCTGCTCCAAACCCTGCAGCCTTTATTCAGTAATCAGCTTTCAAGAGGAGATTTAATAACTTTTTTTTGCCCCATAGTATCTATCTTCATGAAAATGACCTCATTAATTAGCAGTATTGGGGTTGATATTTTTTATAGATCAAATATCTTGAAATGCAAAATCGATGCATATAGTCGTATTAGGAAGTTACTTTACATAATACCAGCGACTTGGCAGAAGGAAACAGACACATCCTTCCGTTACTTTGTCTGTCACTACTACCAAGCATGTCCTTATTCTCACTTTCCTTTTGATAAATACCTTCTGTATTTTCCTCTGTTGGCAGTGGAAGCATCATTTCATTTGCACATAAAAGGCTCTCATGATCTAGAAGAGGCAAAAGATGTCAAATTACGTTGTCAATTAATAACATAATACAGCATTATTGGAAATGTTCTTATGTGTACTAACTTGGATGTTTGCTGAATTGGTGTAATTATTAGTTGCATAAAGATTGCATGTTAATATAAAACAAGCTGCCTGTAACATGCTGTTAATAGGTAAAAGGGCTTTCTTAATTGCTATTCTATGGAGAAAAACAACCATTAATAAATGTTTTGGTAACGTTGCCAATAAAGTATCAGTAAGTTTTCATCTTTAAAAAACAATCCTATATTTCTTCCACTTTTCCCATAGTTAGCTGCATTCTTGCAAACTGACTGGGGTTGGAACAAAAGCATTGCCTGCTTCCCAATGTAGCATGTCCTAAGAGACAGATCTAGTGAATAAATACGCATTTATTGGTAATAAAATGCATGTTCCTGTTTAAAGCAGGATCAAACAACTGAAGTGATGGTTTCTTTTGAGAACCATATGGCATTTGGAGCCGTAGCTAAACTGCAGTATGCTCATATCCATGTTTCTATTGCCAGTGTACTGATTGACAAATGTATTCAAAAGGATTTGTGAAAATAAGACATCACAGTGTAGTTGTTCCCCTTAGTGCACTGCATTAGCTCGTGTTGCTGATGCTCTTGCCGGGGCTGTACCCCACTGTATGCTACATACTTAGTGTATGCTGAATGGGAAATATGAAAACCTGATTTTTCTGTCACGTCACAGGATCTTGCATTCACATCTGCAAAAGATGAGTTCAAATTGCACATTACACACAAGTTTTTAATTGCATTTTCAGTACACTCCCAACATTTTTACACAGATCTGGGAGTCTTCATGTGTGCACACAGCCATAGATACTCACAAACTATTTGTAAAAGCTTAGAAGCCTCAACAGACCTTTTTTTTTCCATTCTGCGTTGTCAACTGAAATAGTGCAGGTGCTTTGCTCTTTTGTAGTTGTGCAGTAGTAAATAACAAACCTGGCTTCTGCTCTTTAACACTTAATTATGCACTGATTTTAACACTCAGCACAGTTTTTTTTTTTTTTTTTTCCCCTCTTTTTCTTTGGTTTCTATCAAACACCAAACCGTTTAAAAAACAGGAATCTAATTGGAGCAGAGTGTTGAGTTTATGGGTATAACAAGAGGTGATTTCTAAACGCTAAGTAACAGAAATGCATCAGTAGGGCTTAGTTTTGAATAGCATGGAAAGGTTTAAATTCACAATAGAATAAGTAGCATTCATTTGTGTAGTTTGCTCTGAGAACTAAAGAACTAATGCTCACTTAGATGCAGATAGTTTAATGCTAACCTAAAAACTGAGTACATGCAGAGGATGTTGCTAGAATTTGCATTCCTGTCATTCTTTGTTCACGTTCAAAATTATTAATCATGATCACATACTTTACTTTTCTGCAGGAGATGTGCTTCATTCCATGCATGAGTGGGCAGTAGTGACTCCTAATTTCTTTCAAGCTGTGTTCCTGGATAGTTACATTCCTTCTGTAACGACATGGCCAGAAAAATAAATGAAAATCAAACATAATAATTGCAAATGGAATAAACCACTAATATTTCATGTTATAATTATTCAAAATCAGGGTGCTTTATATTAAAGCAATTTAATGTCAGTGGGATGTAGATCTTTTGACAAAGTTTGGCATTTCTGGTGGAGACATGAGATACAGACATTATTGGTGACTCTCCAAGGTATCAATCTAGTGGACACTTAGCCCTGCCCAGCTGTATGGATTTTGGTGCTGCTCATATTTGGAGTTAAAGCATATCAGTGATGTATATGGTGTGCACATTTACACTTGCTCCAGTGTATTGCTCCTAAATTGACTACCGTGTCCAAATAAATACTAAAAATAAAATACATACCAAATAAATACTAATAATACTAAATTTTAAGGTTTTGGCCATAAGCAGGTGACTCTTAGAAAGGCTTCTGGCCTTCATCACCACATCCTGCATTCTGATTAAAGCATGTTTGCTTTCTTGGATGGGGCCTATTTTCACCGTAGGTGAATTTGCTTGGCACAAAGAAAAAAAAGAAACTCATCTGGTTAGTCCTAACCGTCATACATGATTTTTGTTTGTTTTAAACTTAAAGCTTCATCTTTACTGCTGTACTTAACTTTATCCACTGAGTCTTTTAAAATTGAATTTAAACATTAGAGTGAAATAGTCTTTGGTAACAAGCTGTTTACAAATGGTCTTTTTGTAGAAGTACATACTACAGCATTATATATCTCAAATTGATGCATCTGTTTATCCATATAACAACAGATGTCAGTAAAGCACAGTTAGGATGAGAAACGTTGCTTCTACAAACATCCTTTCAGCTTCAGGTTATTTATTCTGTGCTGCAGAATTGACAAAATCAAGTGGGAGGATAAAGCATTCATCTTTTAGGGTTACATTGAAATGAAATGGAACTTTCATTATAAGAAGTCATATTTTATCCGTTCCACGTTGTAAGGGATACAAACTGTAACTATAGCTTGAGCTATTTTTCCTTCTGTTCCACAGGTTACAGACTAATTAAGAATACTGCTGTTGTGCTGTGTGCTACTGAGAACATGTAAATTCCAGGGTTTTTTTTTTTCCTATACAGTTTAGAACTGTTCCAGAGGTTTCAAATATATACAGGTATTCCAGGAAACTCATGGGAAGCATTCTTGAGAAAGCTAGTGCCTCTTTAGATTCTACTTTGTCACTTCTCTTGGATGCTAAGTAGGAGTAAGGCTCCATCAAGACAAGCACGGTATTAGAAAAAAGTACAATCCAAAACTGAATAGAGATGAGTTTTTAACTCACACTAACTATAGCTTTTGTTTCAGTAATTATGTGATCTTAGGCTCTTTTGGAAGGACGGATGAGATGTGGACGTAGTGTGTGACAGCAGTATAGGGGAGCTGAGGGGAAGCAATGTGGAGGATAACTAAGTTTGCTCTAATCACACTATTGTGCCTCCAATCCCCAACACCCCCAATCAAAAAAAAAAGCAAGTTTGCAAGTCTGCACATACTCACTGTGGAAGCTTGATGTGTGGGGCCTTCAGATGGGGCTGGAGAAGGTGGCAGAAATTCCCTCACCAAAAGTGTCGGTGGGAGTCAAAGTACAGCTCCAATGCAGGTGACGCTACTGAAATTACGAGGCAAAAGCACCAGACGTTGGTGTTAGTGCTTGTAATGTGAATGCTAGGGCTCCACCACGTGGTTAAAGCTGTGCTCTGTGCACAGGCTGGGCTCTCAGCCCTGGGCTGCAGCAACCAGATCATTAGAGGAAATTTGGCAGTGAACTTGGTTAGCTTCATTCGATGCTCCATGATAGCTGCACAATTACAGTGCCATTTTCTTCACTTCTGCTGCTTCGCAGGTTTTTGAATACAAGCACGTAGTGACTGGAAAAACACTACTTTGAATGCAGCAGTTGATAAGGAAAACAAATACGTATTTCTTAAAATATAAAAATCATGAAGTGTTTACTGCTAAAGTAGTGGCAGCACAAACAGCTTTGCTGTACTTAGGTATGATATCATCAGCATGGTGACTTCAGCGCAAGGATGTATGCCATAGCAGATTCACACAAAGCTGAGAAGATACCAAATCAGTAGAGGCTGTGCCAGGAGTATAATTTATCAGGCATGCAGTACATCGAGCTTCTCTGCCCACGTGTGCCAGGAATACGTACTGTGTAACGTCAGGGAAGCCTGGCAGATCTCACTCCTTGAAAAGACAATGCAACTTAGGTGAGACCGTTTTTAGAAGCTGATAGAAATAACCATTAACTGTAGAGCTGTGAAGCACAACGCTGCTGGGTTGGACTCTGCATGAATGTCACACGACACCTTCAGGAGACAGTTTGGACTACAATTTTTGATTCTTTTAATTCTATACCTTTCTATTATTAAACAGAATAGTAAAAAAGACAGTAAGTACCTACCAGAGTAATGTACCATGAATAAAACTGCTTTTCTCCTGTAGCTAAAAGGCAGGATATGTGATGATCTTTCATAAGGTGTATTTGGTGCAGAATGAGGTTTTCCTAGTGCCCTGTGTGCACTTCACTATCGATCTCAAGCCAGACTGTTGCATATAACCACAAGATAACAATTGGATGTCATTCAAAATATTTTTTCAAGGACGTTTTTGACCTTAAGTAATAGGTAGCCCTTCCAGACCTAATGATGAAAGGATTTTGTTTCTGGAAGCTAAAAGCAGACAAATGCTTCAGGAACTGCAATACCTAACAGGAAAGTCTCATGGCAGCAGTAGAAAATAGTTCAGAATTTCCTATAACAGAACTTAATTGAGAAGTCCTACTGTCAATAGCAATAATGATAAAAAAAGCTGTTTAGGCTTTTAGTTAACTCCATCTATGGGTGGTGAAATGCTATAGATTATAATCTGTACAGTAATTTTAGTATCCTCCTGGGTTCATTTTAAAAAAGGAAACTGACAAGTATCCTACAAATTCTATATGCTTTATATTCTTTAAATACCTTTTTTTGTACGGTAACACCTGTCTAGTTTCTTCAAAGCGTTTAAAACATTTTCAGCACTCAGAGAAGCAGCAGCTTCATCTTCAAGATCCACCTGAATTGAAATGTCTTGGACATCATGGGTTCACTAAATGACAGATTGAAAACAGCAAATCAGCACTCTCTGTAGCAAGGCTGACTGGGCAGAGGTCTCAGCAGTACCTCTTCTGTGTAGAAATGGGCTCCTTACACAAATTCTGCTCAGCTGGGGAAGGTTTGCCTGTAGGAATAAGAAACTGTGAAAGGATTGTCAGCATCCTTACCAAATATTTGCTTGACAGGAGGATGTCTAACCAAGCTAATTCAAAGGATGTGATACGTGCCTGTGCTCCACTGTCATTTGCCTTTGTCACAGTGCTACTGTTTTAATTTATTTTTGTTTTGGACATTAGGACCAACTGCTTGTGTCCATCTGCGCGTGCTAAAGCATACGTTGTGATTTGTAAGTGGTTACAAGCAAGACTTTAAGTGTGATTCACCAAAATTTGTCATCAGTATTTGTACAAAGCATTCTGGAGTAAAGCTCTGAGGGGGCTGGAAAGTACTTTTATTTTTTCTCTGCTTAAGGAATAACGTCATCCCTTTGTATATTAATGGATTGGATCACGCGTTGTGTTTTTTGGCAAGGACATTAACATGCATTAGGAGTTCTTGTTCTATCAAGGCTTTGTTTGATGACTGGTCTGAAAACCTCAGCTCAGAATTGGGATGAAGTATGAGTACGACGTGTATTTAATGTTTGAAAATCTGTGCATTTCAGTAAACACTTTCAGCTATCTTAGAAGTTACGTTGATAAAATGATCAGTTTTCCTCTTCAGCTCTGTTCTCAAGATGTCCTTGCTAAGAAGGGGACTGTAAGTCACATCAGTCTGGCAAGTATTTTGATTTCAATATTGTAAGACTTTTTAGCTTGAGGTCACGTTGAGCTCTGGTAATGTAGAAATTGGCTTTAAAGCTCTATCAGGACAGTCAGAAGAGCCCAATTGTTTCTGATTTAAAGGCAATGTATATTTTAAATGGCCTTTTGGTAAGGCAGTTTAACAATTAATGTCATGTTATAAGGCCTTAATAAGTTTATTAAAAATATTTTAAAAATCGTGATTAAGTAGAATAAAAACAGTGATTTCTTAAGAATTATAAATATTGGAGTCTTAGACTCCAGCTGCATGGTTATGGTCCTAGATTTTATTACTTAAACTACTGAAGAAATGTAGATCTGCATATGATGTTTCTCATAGACATTTTCTTATATTTCAGATGAGAGATTACATCTGTGGAACGCTAATAGTATTTTTTCTGTAACAGACAAGTTTAATGACTACAGTTGCTATAACTGCTGCAGCTTGCTAGCTGTTTAGTTAAGTACATTAAGACCCAAACAGTTGGTAAACTTTTGAAATGAAGGAATCTTGCCTTTACAGCAACATTATTGCATGACTGGAGAGAGGGGATTTTTTTTTTCCTCCCCCATGACCAATATTGTACACTGTAAATATTTACAGTTCACTTAAGTTGTCTTTATTAAAGCACCATTCTTTGGACATCACCTCTGAAGATGCCTGCACTGTGGGATGAGGTAGTAGGTTGTATAGTTTTAGGGTCATACCCACAACTGGGAGATAACTATACAATCTACTGTCTTTCCTAAAGCAGCAGAAAATCAACAATGGAGACTGTTCCGTTTTAAGCTCAGTGTCAGATTCTACCAAAGTTCTGCACTTGGAGTGTTTATTATAGGAGACAAATATTTCTGCAACATCTACAGGTAATTACTTCTGGATTTTTCTGATTCTCTACATTAATTTATCTTCTCTAAGGATAAAATGTAAGAACAGATTGATTCCTTTTAGGTGGGGTAATCAAATACAAATGGTTGATGTTCTAATAAGTTGTGTTAACATTGCTAACTGAAGCATCAAATATTAATACTCTGGAATGAAACTGTGGTTAGCTACTTCAGCAAAGAGCTTAAGTACATGCTTCTCTATCAGAGTGAGGTAGTAGATTGTATAGTTGTAGGGTAGTTATTTTACCCTGTTCAGGAGATAACTATACAATCTATTGCCTTCCCTGAGGAGTAAAACAAACTGCGGTCCTTTGCTGTCGTTCATTTCTACACTGACTAAAAGTAGATTTGTCAGATAAGTTTAGGGTTGTAAAGAATCAAATTAATCCCATAAATTCTGTCACTACTTAACAGTTTGAGTGGTGTGAACCCCAAATGGTATTTGACTAATATGACTTTTCTTCCAAGGTGAGTGGCACAGCACTGTCTGGACATCAATGCATCTCTTAGTAGATATAGAACTGAATACACCAGAGACTGGAAATCATTCTAAAACAATTTGGTTTTGAATCTAAAAGTAGTCTTGGCTCAAACTCATACATTGTGACATAAACTGTTTTAATTTCTGTAATACGTTAACATTCTGTGACTGTTTAGTAGAAGCTGGAAAATTTACAGTTATACTTCATTAATACATCTGCTTATTTTTCTCTAGCTTTTCTAGCAAGTGAGATTTAAACAATGTAATACAAAGATTAAAGTGTTGAATGGCCAAAATTCACAGAATGGCCAGAGTTGGAAAGGATCTCAAGGATCATGAATCTCCAACCCCCCTGCCACGTGCAGGGCCACCAACCTCCACATTTAATACCAGACCAGGCTGCCCAGGGCCCCATCCAACCTGGCCTTGAACACCTGCAGGGATGGGGCATCCACAGCCTCTCTGGGCAGCCTGGATTCATCCCTTCAGCTGTTTAGGAGAATGTAAAGCTATGAAATTTGAGTGCCCAAAATCCAAAATTGTAGCTTCTGTCTGAAGAGGTTACTGTTTTTATAAGAAGGCATTCAGAGATTGTATTCTTTTTCCCCCATAAGCCTTAGGTGTACCCCATCTAGCTGCTTCTGCCTTAGAGTGACCAGCTAATATCTTCCTATAACAAGGAAGGGAAAAAAAATCCAAACATGAAAACACTTTTTGGGACTGAAAGTTTAGCATAGTAAGAGTGAAAATGGAGCCATTAATGAGTATTTAAGCCAGGAGCGTTACTGGTTAACCATTTACTAAACAGTGCTAACTGTAAACTTGTAGTACATGCCCTGGCCTAAAAATGCAGAAGACCAAAAGCAGCTGGTAAGCTAAGCTGACTTCATAGATCAGCTGCTAAGCAAGAAGAACTGCAAAAAGGAAGCATTGGGCTCCTAGGAAGAGGTAGTAGGTTGCATAGTTCTAGGGCAGGGATTTTGCTCACAAGGAGGTAACTATACAACCTGCTGCCTTTCTTAGGGCTTTTTTATAACACCAGGACCATTTTGGCTCCATCCTAACCTCTGCAGCTTTGGTATGTGAAGAGAAATGAAGCTGTTTCTAAGCATATTGAGGTTTAATGAAACTGGTGTCTCAGCCAATTTGGTACAGACTTGAGCAAAGTACTATTAACTGGAATTCAGTATTGTGAGGTGCTGCATTTCAAGGCACACGTGTCATTTTGTTGACATTAATGTTGTGATAACTTACAAAGAAAATACTGAAAACAAATTCCAAATCCCCTACAATTAGGATGGAGGTGTCACATACTCCTTAACATTCAGTTAAGTACTAATGCTACGTGCTTGCAAACAGGCAGCTATAACACACCTTCCTTTGGCTTTGTGAGGTTTCCAAAGATCAACTTACAAGTCACCTGAAAGCTGGTAGGCTCCTGCAAGCAGGAATAGGCTCTCCCAATAAATCATGCTGTGTTGTGGAATATTTGCAGTCCTACAGGAGCGTCTTCAAAGTGAATGACTGCATATCTGCTATGGAGTTGTACGTTGAGAAGTAGATGATAATTTTTTCATGTAATTACAGTGCAGTACCACCGTTGTTCTGGTAGGACTTGCTCCAGATGTGCTCTGCTGTGGGATACAGAGACCCTCAACTGCTGATCATCTCGTAAGATTAATGGCTTATGCTTTCAGCAGACAGTTCTTAAGGTTCTGGCAAGACAGAATCCTAGATATTATAAAAATATTTAGTATGCTAATAGAAATTGTCTATTCATTGAAGTGTACACATTTGATTTACTCAATAAAGGGAGTTTATGGAACTCTTATGGTGAATTGACTTTACTTTCTACATAATAAGGAAGAGAATTTTACTGAAAAACACTGCTCATACTATGGAAGTAAAACGAAGACCACATTAAAAAAGGTTTTAACAGGAATTAGTGTTAACTAAAAAAATTCCAGTGTAAATTGTGATTTTTGATGAGACTTCACTGACAAGAAAGGAGATGAATGTACAATATTACTGTTGAATGTGTAGGATTCTGCTTACTCCAGAGCTGTTATCTGAGCATAAGTTTTAACTGTTGCTCATGAATGTAAACTTTTGAGAAGGTGAGCTCTTCTCTTGACTGCACCTTAATTTTTGCATACAGTTGGTAAGGCATCTTCAGGTACTATTCAGATACCCTGAAGTTTCATTTTTTGCAGTTTAAAATGCCTTGAAAGCTTCAGCATACTGAACACTAATCTGTGTATAACGTGCATGCTTATGAAAGACTTAATAATCAGATCAGTGCTAGCAACTACAACGCTCCATGCTATGTTATTAAAGCCTGTGTTAGGGAAGAACTATAACTAGATGAAAAACAGCAGCTGCATAAGCCTGTTAATATTCAGTTTGGTGTAATATGCAAGTTTTAGGCTTAATATGTAGATATCTATCCTGCTAATGCAACACTTCATATTACTACCATCAGTGCTGCTGGCTCTTTTAACTTTGGAAGACAAAAAAGTACATGTAGCTTTTAATTTGTTTGACTGAAGTTGTATACATCTCAACATTGAAAAAAGGCACTGATCAGAAAACATTAAGTCCCTCTTGATGGACTCTCAAGTGCTATTTAGGTAAAAGTACCTGAACTTTGGGATTAATATCTCCATATACTTTCAAAGTATTGTAAGCAGAGCCATGTCGTATACGGTCCCTCTTATACAACAACATAAGCAGCCTTAAGAAAAGCAGTTAATGCTCAGTTCATTATTTTTAAATAGTTAATTAGTTCTTTATTTAAGGATACTAATCCCAGCCCCTCATCTTTCCAGTAGTGACTATCTCACTCATGGCAGGTGCAGGCATTTCCTTCCTTGTAACTGGAAGCAGCTTGATAAAGTGACAAGGCTCAAACCAGTAAAGAATTATGCTGTGGTTCAGCTCTCATATAACAGTCAGATTATTTCTTTCTTTGATGACCTGCAGGTTCCACTCTGTGAATGGTATCTACTTAACAGAGTACACGATTTGTTTGCCTTTTTCTACTTGTATATGCAGTGAGGGGTCCAAGGATGAGGTGGTAGTGCAGAAAGAAGCCTTCCACTCGAGAAACAGTAGCTAAAGAATGCATAGCAAACAGTGCAGAAAAGTTTGCAGTAACAGTAGAGACATGTTTACCACCCATACTGAAGTAGTTTTGTCACGGTGGTCTTGGAAGCATTCCAGTAGAGCTCTGAAAATAGAATATAGCTTCTATGCTGTTCCACATCCCAGGAGAATTATTTGTGTTCCCTGCCTTTCCATGCAGGAAGGTGTGCTTGAACATCTTCCTGGTAAAATGAAACCTAACACCTGCTGAGATTTTTCTATACCAGAAAACATTAGCAGCAAACACTTTCATTTCCGAGGAGACTTTGAGCACTTAGTGCCGTGTTCACAACCTATGAACTTAATGCATTAAGAATTACCTTTGCTATGCTGCCTTACGGATCTAGGATTGCGGCAGGCACCATATTAAAATAGTGTTGCCACAAGAATTACTGTGAGATTTCTGCATAGCTTTGAGATAACAAAGCTCCTAAGGAACATATTCCACCACACATTAGTCTTACCATAGACTAAAAGGTGTTCTCTGCTAGAGTTTGTCTGGTTGGCAAAGTCTGCATTCTTATTCTTAACCATTAGTTTTCCTTCGTGCTTCTTTATGCTTGCAGAGGGAACAAATGCAAGGAAAAACCTCTTGCTGTTAAACACATACAGAGAGATGTTGCAACATGCACTTAGAACTTCCATATTATTTAGATTTAGATTTTTGGACTGCTCGATCCAGTACAGTGGCCTTTTGCATCACCAAAATGTAGCCCTTGCTGACTTTGGGCAAGCATCAGGCCTGGCTCACTAACAGGTACACATAGGCAGTTCATCATCTCTTGAATTTACAAGCAGTCTGTGTAAAATATCTGATATGTGTAAGGAAAAAAAAAAAAAAAGATGCCTGAAATGCACTGATTGGAACAGACAAGCGTGTCAAGTTCAGCTGAATATTAGTGGGTTCAGCTGAAACTCCCAAACCACGTCACTCAGCTCCAGAAGCATCGGTGCCAGGTGTAGCTTTCAGACCTCTGCTAAGCTTTAAGGGCCCCAGCAGATGATACAGCTGGATTCAATCAAAAAAAAGCAGATTTCATCTAACAAGCCTTTGTGTATTTTATGAAATCATTCTGTGAAGACAAGTTGTGACAGGAACTACTGGAAGCATCAGATGGCAGTGCATGTTTTGTTGCAATTCAAGAAATAAGATTTGTCTTATTGCATGTACAATGTTACTGGAATTTTGTTTTTGACTATTAAACCCACGACAGCAAAGAGTTTGTAAAACACTACTGTTTTGAAGATTGCTGAAATACAGAGTTGTCGCAAGTCATAGTGCTTCTAAGGACTGCATTTTGGGAAACTGAAATGGTCCCATCTGATATAGGAGAATTTAAATGAAAAAAAAAAAAAAAAACATATATAAAAAAATATATAAATGTTTCAATGCCAGAAATATGTGGCATATATGTATATGTATGTATACTGCGTCTGGCATTTTCACTATAAGTGAAAATGCACTGATTATTTAAACCATAAAACCAGAGCAGAGAGAAGGATCAAAACTGCAATTCCAAATCCCAGTTCTACCAAGGGAATTCACATTGCCTTACACCTAACACTGTAACACAACTGAAAGCACAGTAATGGCACCATAGTAGCAAAGTCCTAAGTTGCAGTAACTTGAGGATATGCCCAAAGGTGGCAGCTATAGACACAGAAACAAAGAAAAAATGTGCTTACCCACAGAAGACCTGAGGTAGACAGGGGCCTCCAGCAAGGTACCCTTGCCTCCACTGCCAACCCTTAAATGAGGTCTGGGAGAGGTGGATCCTGGCTCCACCCCTTCCTGTCACTCAGGTGCATTGCTCTGCATTGCATTGCATACACCTGAGCTTCCCTGGGTTGGCCCTGCCTTCCCACCGGCTGCTTAATCACTGGTTCAGGCTGTGACAGCATTTCTGCTACACTTACCTTTTTGCATTGCCTTAAGAACTTATTACTCCCTTCAGTACAGTACCTTTGGAGATCTATCTGTCATCAGTAGGTGCATTGATTCCAGCATCCTGAAATGCTGCCACACATGAAGCCTGATGCACAACTGGAACCTTCTGTGGCTCCTCCTGCAGAGCTGCCTAAAATGAAGAAGGGCGAGTGCAGAGAAGAGGAGGGATGAAGAAGAAAGAGCCATAGTATGAGGTTCCCAACAAAAAGAAGTTTGTACAATGTCAAATAGTACTTTTTTCGATTGACTTCTCATTTAAGCTATGATCGATGCTGTTAAGACCTGGTCCATAAAACTACAGTGTATCTTATGCTAAAATAAGTAAAGTAAGTACAAAGACTTTCCCTGATACATTACTTTTTTCTTTTTCTTTTTTTTTTAATAAGAAGGATGTGAAGCTGTTTTTAGGGGTTGATGTAATGCCCTCCTGATTATTACTTCATCAGCTGGCGTATGCTGCCTAAATTGCCGTATAATTTATGCAGCAGTGAAACAGGTGATGCATAGCTGCTGAAACCAGTGCACAGAAAGATTCCACAGGACAGTTTTTCCTCAGTTCTTCATGTTTTGAACAAATGCACTATCCCTCCATTTTCCATTGCTGAGTCAAAAGCAGCTACTCTGGAGAGTGTAGGAGAGCCCGCAGTTAACGCTACCACTGCAGAGCAAACAAAGTCACCATGTCTGAGTAGTCTCTTTCTGTTGCGGTGGTGGTGGCAGTGATCAGAACAGTATTTCTGCTGTTCATACCTTCTCCACATCAGCACTTACGGTGCAGGAACACTGGAGATGCCGTTCTGATACGACAGTTTTGCACCAATTGATGTATTCTACTGCTGACGCTTTTAATAAGTGAAATAGGAAGATCAAGCTTTATCAGAGCAATGGGAAAGCAAAACAAAATGCTAAGGTAATTAAAACAGTTGAAGCACTAGACATGAGAATAAGTAATGAAAAAATAAATACGGTGTGAAATAACTAGAGTAGATGAGTATCTGAAGAGTGCAAAAGCAAGGAACACGTTAACAGCATAGTAAGGATGCCATTAAAAAAGTTTCATCTAAACTTTGGCTACAGAAGTTTCAGCACTGAAGTGTGAAAAGCTCTGTGCTTTGCATGAATGAACTGCCAGCAACAAGCTTTGGAAAGCTGTCCTTTGGCAGGAGCAGACATTTGATTCCTGATTCAGCTCAAGTCCACAGAAGTCCTTCATATAATCTGTGAGCAGGATTTCACATTGAGCACGAGTACATTTGTACAAGTTATTGAAATACAGTACACAGCTAACTCATTATTGTGTAAATCAGCATGGATAATGATGAAGTAAGAGATGATTAATAAGCATTAGCACATTTTTTTTAATGTTACTCACAGCTAGGAAAAGCTTGTTTACTGAGTGAGTAGTCAAGCTGCAGGAAAGCAGCTATGTGGGAAACACGGTGAGCTTCTGTTCTGCATTGTAACTCCTGCTGGACTTCTGTCCCCACCGGATTACTGTGACTCAGCGCACTCCAGTGTGTTTCAGAAATCCTAAAACACAACCAAGAAATTCCTTGCAAAGATTACCTTGTTAAAATGAAAATATCCGTTGTATCGCCTGCCCTTCAGGTCTCAGGCACTGACTGCAGGTTGTTGTATTGCAGGTCAGAGCAACACAGGAGTTTTCCAGTCAACTCTTAACATACAGAAAGCAAAATTGCTTCATCAAACTTCCCTCACTGCCTCTTCTTTGGGTTTTGCAGCAGCACTATGGTCCCATGAAATCCAGAGTCCATTTCTGGATCTACAAAAAGCACAATTATACATAAAGTTTTCTACCTTTCTCTCCCAATTTGTTTCACTGCTGACTCACAGAAGGACATCCCAGGCGTTTTAAGACTGCATTTGTAGCAACTATGACAGTAGTCAAATCTAAGCTGCTCTTGAGTAGTATGTTGTAGTTGCAGGGTGCCTAGTCTAAATGCCAGCATTCAGGAAGTAGTTTCCAAAAGAAAAAATAAAAAAGTCTGAAGTGCGGATCAGCAAATTTGATACTGAACAGTTTCCCTCATGGACACCAATATCGGATCGATCATTGTGTAGTCCCTCCACAATCCAAGGTTCATTCCGTCAAATTCAGCAACAGAAAATAATCAAAAGCCACTCTTAGGTTCGGTGCATGTTCTTTGATGGATAACTGCTAGACCTCTCATTTGCAGAGAGCCTTCAGTAGAAGACAAATGCGAATTGCCACAAAAACTGCCACATCTCTTCCCTCCCTTTTTTCTTTATTTTCATGCTTCAAGAAGCAATAAAATATTCGTAGATCCTCGATGCCTTTTTTTTTTTCCTGCAGTAAACAGAGCCCTAAAAAATGCAATTAGCAACTCAAGTATCTTAAGTTTTCTGCATAGGAACGAAGTTTTCATTAGAAAATTAGGAAGACATTAACAGAACCCTGGCTGACTGGTACCTTTGAATACTACCATCCCCCTATCCATACCATCTGTGTTGCAAGCAGAGTTCACAATGTCTGAATTGGGAAGAGTTCAGTGTGTGAAATATGGAGGCTAGCTTTCAGCAGGTAAATCACATCAGATGTTTACAAAGTGGAGTAGGAACAAGAGGGCATAAATACGGTGGGGTGGATTTTGGCCTGAAGTTCACATTTTTCTTTTCCTTCAAAAATGAAATTTATGTATTTTCTCACCTCTCACGCTTTCCAGGCTATAACTTGCCATCAGTACAAGCAACAGACATCAGCTTTCCAGCACCAAACACATTATCTGTCAGGCAGATAAGCCATGACAAATGTTTCTCCTATTGTAAAACGGAAGTTAAAAAGTAAAACATCACAAAACAGAACTGAAAATTTGATTCTCCACAAGCTCAGAGGTGTTTAAAGATGTGGAGCACAATATGCCTGAGCCCTTTAGATGCCACATTATTAAGCGATATTAAATGTCTACGTGTATAATAGTTTCCCTCTTACGGTATTGCATTAAGGATGATTAGCTATTCAGACTTTGCTGTAGGTTCAAGAAACACATCTGCAACATTCATCATAGGTAATATGATAGGTAATCATAAGTTCGTGATCATGGAATATGGGACAAATACTAAAAATAATGCCATTTCTCCACCTCCGTGGCTGACCCGATGAGATATGCTCATGAGATAAGGCTTTGCGTCATCATCGTTTATGTAAATTTTGTTCTATGGCTGGTAAGGGAGTGATACAGTTTGCTGTTTCACAAAGTTATCCAAGCATAGTTCCATTTTTAGCTCTCTAAGAACATGGCACACAAATGGCATTTTCCAGAGGTGATTTGTTTAATTTCCATGTTTCTGCTTACAGTCAGAGTTTTAAAAAGAACAGTATGGATTTGCAATCTAAATTCCTGTAACAGTTGCACACAAAATCTTTCAGCGTTGCGTTTCATACCCAACCTAAAACGTACCTGTAGCTTCTGTTAACATTAGACTTTATTAGCTTGGTCAAAGATCAGTCCATTCCAACCAAGCATTTTGAAAACTGCTACCATGAGACAAGTAACCAAGCGAAACGCTATTGTCTCTGCTGTCATATGACTCATTGGCATATGGGTGCAGTCCGCTGGTGGCTGTCCTGATGCCATTTGATATTTCAGTTGAGGACAGTGGAGGTGATTCTTCTTATGTTTGTGTTCCTGAAATCAAGTCTGTGGTACCACAGACGTTCAGTGATGTGCCCATCCCTGGAGGTGCCCAAGGCCAGCCTGGGTGTAGCCTGAGCCGGTGCAGGGCAGGGCTCATGGCAGGGGTTGGGGCTGGGTGGGATTTGAGGTCCCCTCCAACCTTAGTCATCCTATCAGCCTACCTAGGCACTCCAGTGCGAAATGAAGATGACTATTGTCATGCATGCAAGAGTTCATTAAAAACAGGAATAATATTATAAAATATTGATATTGAAAATCACTAGCTGGATATATAGGTTGCACATTTAAGCCAAATCTATTTGGTTGAAACCACAGACAAAAGCAGAAATTGAAGCTGATCGACATAAGATGTACCTGTACCGGGTGAATAGTTTCATTTCAATACTGCACAACCAACTTTGATGCTTTGGGCACTGAAATAAGCGTTGCTTCCTCCAGGAACTGCTCTCTGAGGTGTTGCTCCAGAACTGCTGTGCCAAAAAAAAGAATTTTCAATACACTGAATCTGGTTCAAAGTATTCAACAGCTTCTGCTGTCAAGTCAGTAGTACCAGATTGAGTCCCAGTTCTGCCAGGAAAGCCTCAGTTCTTTGAGCCATTACTCTTAAACATTCTGAGCAACTGAAATGCAAATGTAAGCATAGGCTTGTGGAGGAATTTTCAAAACAAATCATATTGGCTACATTTACATTAACTTTTTTTTTTTTTAAATAAGGAAATGTGAGAATAAAAAAATTACTCTTATATTTCACTTAAAAAAAAAAAAAAAAGACTAGTAAGTTACACCATTCATAACTCTATACCATAAAATGAAGGGTAGGAAGTTCATACATCCCATCTGCTGGATGGCACCTGCTGGAGGGCAGTGGTTGGGTGCACCTGGGAGCACCTTACCAAGACGTTCAGGCTGCTACGTGCACAGGTTTTCACTATATGGGTGTCACTGGGTGTGCTGTTTGTTATTTCTTGATACCAGAGGCTGTACACCCGTGTTTGGAAACTGCTATTGTGCTCCACCTGCATTGAAAAGGTACAGGAAAAGCATTCTACTGCTTGACTGTGTTGATACAGTGAGGTTAAAATACACTGCCTATTAAAAAAAGGAAAGAAAAAAATGTTTCAACATAGGAGAAAAAAGAAAAAGCGGATTTCATGCCCCAGTTTCTCAGTGTATCAGTAGATACCTTGCTGCACAATGAACAGCTTCCACAACTAGCTTACACTCCGTGGAAGGACTGCAGGACCAACTGCGGCTGTTGCCACCTTTCACACTGTATGCAAGACTCTTGAAGCTGCTATTTTTCTTCCTCCTTTTCTCTGTCCCCAGAGGGGCCTTACTAAAGACTTAATTTCCTTAATTATACCCCAAAGCAGAAGTAAAATCAAGTGAGCTTGGCGGTAGCAGCTTGCCACCAAAACACCATCGGGTTGTGCTGGAAGCAGCTCAGACAGAGCAAAACTGCATGAAGTGTGCGAGCTGATTCCCACCCCACCTGCAGGGCGAGGGCCTAAGATCTCAGGGACTGGGTGCCACCTGGCCTTGGTGCACCCCACGAGAACACGGGACACACAAGCAGCTCGCTGAGCCAGGCAGGAGCAGCCAAGCCCAGGTCTCGTGTGCAGTAATCCTGTCCGCCGGGCATATTCCCTTCCTCGCAGCCTCTGGGCCACGCACAGCTCGTGTCAAAGCCTGCACAGGTTGTGTTTTTCATGTTCAGTAAGAATTGACTCAATTTGTGCCAAGACTTTCAGGATTCTCCCTCCCCTGTCCCCCCATGAGTTATGTTTCCTTGAAAAACCACAACCCTCTTTAAGTACCTTAGAAATGCACCATAAGCATTAAGCCAATGCTAGACAATAATAAATGAGTAAATTACATGCCAGGATGTGCCGGTGATAATGTTTTCCACTGAAGATGGGAGCAGTGACATTTTCCAGCACGGCAGCAGCCCCGTGCCCCTGCAGCCCTGGTTGTCACCATGCCTGGTGGCACCCATTGGGCACACGTGGAGCTGCACACTGGGGGCAGCCGGCCTGTCCTTGCTGACTCCCAAATCCATCTTCTCTTGTCTGCCTGCCTAAGAGGAAGTCACGTGTGTGGCACGAGCCTGACCCAGAAATATCGCAGGGAGCAGGATATTTTGTGCGAATAAGGAAGGGCAGGGTCTGCAAGATGAATCACTGAAACAATAATTATCCTGAGGAAAAGCCTTGGAGGGTGGATTACCAGTGATAACTGCCCCTTCCAAGGTAACAACAATGTGAGCCGTCAGCTCTTCTCAGCCGCGAGGAACGCTGAATGCTTGAGCACAGACCATAAAAATAAGAATTATGGAAGCTCGTAAAGAAGAGGTTGGCCAAGAGGCATCCTCCACTGCCCGGCTGCTCTGATTGTGGCCCGCCATTGTTAGAGTCTGCGACAATAATTGCTCCGAAAATTATTTTTAGCGTGCCTATAGCTTTCCATGAAATAAATACAGGGACAGACCGTCACTATAAAGACAGGAAATAAACTTTAGAGAGTACTTAGCTTCTGGTGGAGCAGGGCAACCAGACTGCATAGTTCCTGAGCATGCATGGCAACCTCAGATAAGAGGAATCTGAAACGGTCCTTTCTTTCCTTGCCTCCCTCAGCCCAGTTGCAGGGTAACAGCCTGGAATGCTCTGCCATCACCCACACCTGGAGCATCGAGGCTGGCAGAGGTATGAGCCCAGCCCTGATGCAAGGGGAGCAGCGTACAGGTCTCACTCCGTCTCCATTCCAAAGCAGCAGCAGAGTTGCTCGCAGCCCAGCTGCAGGCTTGCTCTGCTTTGATACACCTTTGCTGAATGCTGCTGGCTGCCCCAGTCTCAATCAGAGCCTGTGGGGACACAGCTTGCTGCCATTCAGTTCCCTTCCAGCCACCTCTATGTCCAAGCACCAGGAACTGCCTCAGTCTTGCCTCAGCTGCACTTCTGCTCCTCTCCTGGGCAGCCTGGTAAATAAAACTGAATTTAGAAGGGCAAAAGGCAGAGAGCTGCAGAGGCAAAGGGCTCTGTGCTCAGAGTCTGTCTGTGCTCACTCCTCACCTGGCTCAGGAGGAACTCTGCCTCCTCACCTGTGCTGGGTAAGGAGCTGAATGCCTGCCAGCAGCACAGCCTTGAAAGTGAAAGCACCTGGTGAGAGGCAGAGCCCAAGAGCTGCCCAGGCACTGCTCTCATTCTCTCAGATGCTGAAGACTCAAGCCTGCAGTTACCATGAAATTCTTGTGCCCTTCACAACAGAAAGCCAATCTGCGGAGTAATTGTAATAATGCTAAAATAAATAAAAGTGTTTCCTTGTCCTAGCTGTGTGTGGATGCCTTTCCATCTCACTGCTCCTGGATTATGAGAAAGAGCAAACACAACGCTTGCAATTCACCATTACTAAGATTGTTAACAGCTTTCCATACGTGGCCACAGCTTCCGTCTCAGCTGGGCAGTCAGCGCCCTGCCATTCCCCCCACATGCCTTCCCCAAAGCCCTGGATGTCTGCTGTTGGCCATGGGTCCGTCAGCACTCAAAGGGTGGTCTGGGGGAAGGCGAGGTCAAATTACTTAAACATCCTTGAGCGGCTTTATTTGCTTGTTTAGCTGCAGTGGGAGTTCCCTCCTGGCCACAGTAACATCCCTCGCCTCTGTTTTTAATTTAAGGTTTAACAGAAAGGTTGTCATATTTTGATGTCTGCAAAGCCAAAAAAAAGCTGCCCAGCCTCAGCCCTTCAGCTTTTGGGCTCGGTCGTGCTGCTCAGTGACAGAACCGGTGTAAAACACGTTATCAATGTGACCAGATCAGTTTCCTCTATGGTGGAGTTGTTTTCAGCACACTGTGATGTGTATTACAGAAACCAAAGATATAAATGATCAACTGGAAGCTTGATTTTTTCCTCGTGTCTAAATTAGGAGAGTGAGTAATTGCTGCAGCAATCACAAGCAGAGCCTGTTTATCAATGCCGGTGAATAATTGGCTATTAAACAATAGTGTACTTTGCCTTTGAAAATTCACAACACTCCAACAGGAAGCATGCTGCCAGCGTTATATGAGCCTGATGATGGATGAGAGGAGTGGCAGGATTACAAATGCAGTTTGGGGACAAGCACTCTGACATGTCTCCCCAAAATCATCCCTGTGCTCAACTCGTTATCCACTCCGCAAGGATAAGCACACAGTGGGCTTAGATTACAGCATCTGAAGTCACAGGGCCAAAATAGAACAAGTCTGACTGTGATCAATCACTCCCGATTGCAGGCAGCCAAGCACTGTACCTAGAAACTACAGGCAGGAGCTGCCTCTTGTTTTCTGTTTTTGTACATGTGTCTGTCTGCCACTCGGCCACTGCTCTGACCTCACCCTTTGTTCACAGCAGCATCTGGCCCTGTTATCTTCTTACGCTCTCCCATTTTCCGTGCCAAGCCTATCCTCTTCCCACCATGCCCTTCGTCCCTTCCTTTGACAGCTCTGGATCGAGTCCCTGTCCTAGCATACTGTCCTCTCCACCCAGCTATACCCACCCCTCACCTTCACCTGCTTTTCAATGCCACTACCCAGTTTCTTCCCCCCTCCTGGCCGTCCCTGGGCTCACCCAGCCATCTGCAACTCTCAGGACCTTCCTGTGTCCCCTTCCTCTACTGCGCATCTTCATTATTCTGAGTTCCCTGGATCAGCAGCAAATGGTCGTGGGTTCCCTCCTCTCCCCACAGCTTCCAAGCCCTTTCTCTCTTGTTTGTGCTTCTACTGTTTGCCCAGCCTCTTTTCATCCTCTATGCTAAGGCCTTTTCCTCCTCCCAGATTTCCTCTTCCACTCCTGGTGGTGTCAGATTCTGACTTGACAGCTCAGTTTCCGACAACGGTATGTCTATTTCCTTGTGCCTTCAGTTGACCTGTAACCCTTGTTTGACTCTTTCGGTGACTCTGGAACTGTTAATTTATGTTTTTCATCTACAGCCTCTCTTTGTCACCTCTCCACTATGCAAATTCTCCCTCTGGTCACTGCTCATTCAGACAACACAATCAGTTTTTCTTTCCTCCTCTTTGTGGGCCTCTCCTCCCTGTCCTTTTCTCCATTTGAAAACTCCTGATTTTATTTCAAGCTTAATTTCAGTCTGGTCTAGACTACCTACCCACAGCCTGGCCAACTGAATGCTATGCTCACTTTTTTTCCACTCTAATGGCATTAACATAGCTACAAACTCATTCTCCCTACCTCTCCAAACTGTCACCTTCCCAACTAATTAGCTATAAGATCCAGCTGAATCTGAAGAAGTGTATCTACAGCTCCCACTGATTCAGCTCCAGCCTTTTCAAACACTTTCTCCTCCTGGCTCCCCTGTTCCCTCAAGAAATACAAGCTGGCTGGTTTCTTTGTCTTTGTGCTAGAGCTCTGGTGAGTTCTCCCTTCCCAAAGGACCATCTCAGCTTTCTTCACACTTTTTATTTTAATTATCCTTAACCATTTCCAACCTCCAATCTTTCTCCTAATGCCCAGTTTATTATTCCTCTTCTACAAATGAGATTTAATTCTTTTGATGATTTTCTGCATTGAATCCTAAGAAATTACAGCCTTTCCCAATTATGCACTTAGAATCGCAGAACCATAGAGGCTGGAAAAGTCCTCTGAGGTCATCTGATCCAACCAACCACCTACCACCAATACTGCCCACTAAACCACATCCCTCAGTGCCACATCTACACGTTTCCTGAGCACCTCCAGGCATGGTGACTCCACCACCTCCCTGGGCAGCCCATTCCAGTGCCTGACCATTCT
Source organism: Meleagris gallopavo (assembly GCF_905368555.1). Lineage (NCBI taxonomy): Eukaryota > Metazoa > Chordata > Aves > Galliformes > Phasianidae > Meleagris > Meleagris gallopavo. The sequence continues at coordinate 5,885,519 of NC_139417.1, read as the reverse complement.
TTGGAGAAGTTGTTTTTCCTAATACCCAATCTGAAGCTCCCCTGGAACAACTTGAGGCCATTCTCTCTTGGACAAGCTCTCACCATGTGACACCTTGGTTAGACTGCCAGCCTTACTCTTGGTTTCCTTTTTACCCCTCATCCTCTACTTGACAACATAAATTTACAATGCAGCATTGGTTTCCTGATGCCAAGTCTGTTCATCTGGCTTAGGCCAGTGAGCTCAGCTGAAACCAGTGAAGGCAGAATCACAAAAGTCCCAAGTCTTGTGGCATGCTACTCATTTGCCTCCACCTTACATCTTCACAACTGTACAAAGTATGTTAGGACCCAGTTGTCTTCTCTATCATTACATCCTCAACAATTTACAATATATATTTGATACCTTTAATTTACTTACCCCATCATACTGTTTGGAAATACATAACTAGAAGATCAAGTGGATGTGCACTAGCAGGCCTGTGGTAGACAGATGTGCTTCAGGTGTCCTTACAAGTGACATTTCCAGAAGTGCAAATTAGCCTATTCAGGTGTCTTCCATGACCATGCTTTTTGACAGATTAGTTAATATTACTTGCATAATTTAAAGTAAATATCAACTGAAAACCTATTTTGCCTTGCAACTGTGCACAGGTAGATGAGATGGAGTTCCTGAGGAAGTCCCCTGCAGGAAATAGGAAATATTAGTAAGAGCCCTGACCTCTGCAGTTCAACTCCCTCTCTTAAGGGCCACAGAATTCCCCCCAAGTTTTCCTATTAACAAAGGCCGTTTGAACAAATTTGGCTGAAAAACAAAATCCAGTTCAGTACTTTTCCTTTTTTCACTCGCAGTGCTATTTTAAGAACAGTTTTATGGTTACAGTTTAGGCAATGCCTAAAACGGAAGGGGAAAAAGTTACAGTATGTTTCATTAGGTTTATGTGCCTTGCCCATAACTCTCTTTGACACCATGAAATCACCATGCTCTCATGCATTTCTAGTGACACCTTGATATCAGCCGTGTAAAACTGCATCTCAAACATTTGAACAGGGAAAAAAAAAAAAAGAAGGAGGGGAACTTCATTTTGAAAGACTATTATTTTAATTATAGCTATAATTTTAGTGATATTAATCTCATCCACTAGTGAGTCTCAACAGTTCTTCTGTTAGATCTATGAATGCATCCAAGGTCAACCTTCATCAGAACAGAAAGTAGACCTGTGTCTTTCTGCGCCCTCCTCCCCACCATTCCACTTTCTCCACCCTCTCTCCTTCCTGCCATGAACATGAGTTTGCTTCCCCTGATCTCCACATGATTTCCTCATGCTATTTGTTACCCCTTCCCATATACAATTTTTGTGACCTCGCCCTGTGCACATTCGGGGAATGGACAACACCCTTGTTGTCCACGCTGCTGCTCCCCACCCAACCACACGTGCCATCTGCTCTGCGCATCACTGTGCACGCAGGCCACTTGTCCAACAAAATGCTGTGATCCTTTCCACAGAACCATCTAGCCCAAATCTGCCTCATCTGACTCCTGAACGCAGTGCCCCAGCACTGCAAACAGTTGTCAGTCCAGCAGACTGCGTGGCAAATCCCTGGCATCTGGCAGGTTGTCACCTTACCACGCATCAGCAGGACTCCCACATTCAACACTGGTTGGCCACAAGTAACCGAACACCTGTTTGACAGCTGCTTTTACAACAGAGCTCTCTTCCATCCAGGCATGCTATTGCTATTCCTCCTCTGTGCAGACTTGGTATTTCCAGAGCTGTCAAATTCTCCCCTTTAACAGCATGTGTAGATCTCTGGCCCTGGCTGCCTGGAAGACTGTGTCATACTGTCTGGACCAGATCCATGGTGTTTAAGACCTTTCTTTGGCAACGGTCAATCTGCTTTGACAGTTCATCGTTTCACCTCTGTGTCCAGTAATAAATGTGTAAAGGAAATGTCACTAAAGGAAGTAGTATTTGTCTAAGTGCAGACTGTGACAACTGGGGAATATCAGCTTCTACATATAGTGTATGCCCAGTACGTTCATGTGTGACTCATTATGAGGTGGAATCAGGAAAGTCTCCTAAAGAAACCATGCAGAAAAGAAAAGAAATAGTAACAAAAAACTGAAGTGAGTAGCATTCCTCTAAACAAACAGCCATGTTTTTACCTGTAGGGAACAAGAGATTAAAAGAGAAGAAATGAGCCGCTATAGAACTGGAGGCCTCCATGCCATATTTCAATATGCACGTGGTGATGCTTCACACTGGGATTCCCATACTTTGCTCAGAACAACTGACAAAAAGAGGTCTGCTTCTCCAACCCTGCTACTGCTGTGAAGGATCGCTGTCTGAGACGGCAGCTCACTTCCTGTGCATTAATCATTAGCTCCATCTCTGGTATGTGCAGCCATGCACATACCAAGGGTCCAAACTCCAAGCACTCAAGATGGTTCAGAGGGAGGAACAATCCGTAACCATAGGCAGCCTGAGGACCGACTGCATTTTGGAATGCAACCCCCGTATGAGAGCGAACACACATGTGGAAAGACACGGGAGACCTCTCAGAGTAACTGCGAGCTGCCCAATCCTCCAGAGAGTGCAGAAAAATCCGTTCAAGTCAACTTCAAAACAGCAGGTATACAACCTGTGCGTTCTGACGGCGGTTCTTTAACACCTAAAAGGTTGAAGACTGTATCTTCTCCTGGGGACACGTCCTTAACTCTGGGACCCAAAACCTAAAGACGACTTCCTCCCCAAAGCAGAGCTGGTGACAATCGGCCATTCAAGTTGGGCAGTTTCAGCAAGCTCTTCCTTCAGCTTTCACGTATCTGTACTTAGATTCAAGAGTCTGAGCAAACCCACCCTCAGAGAAGGCCTGGCCTGAGGAGCTCCAGAAACCAGCAGACACACCAGAAGCTACAGCAGAGGGGCATCTGCTGAGATACTTGTGCACGGATACAACCATGTCTGCCCTGCATGGCCCCTCATGGCACCAACTCTCATGCCCAGCAGCAGGCTGCCAAGTGCTTGCCTTGCAGCCCCCAAATGCACCTGGCAGCTGACAATTTGCTGTGACTGCCAGTGATATACTGTGGGAGCGGGCAAGGAAGAGCCCAGGAAATTAACTGGCTTTGGGAATGTTATTTATTTATAACTTTTTTTTTTAAATACCCTTTTAGGAGTTAGGAGGTTCTTAATACAGCGAGTGTTGGTATATTAAGCTCACGTTTCTGCTACAGAAAGGATTCTCTGGTCTAACTTTTACAGGAGATGTTTTGACAACAAAACTGTGCAGCTATGATTAGCCTGATAAAAGGGAGCCAGAGCTGGAGTATTGATGGTATGTGCATCCAGGATCTAGTTACAAAATGGGCTTTTAACCACATTCTCCCTTGTGAATTCGTGTTATCAGAGGCCATCTTAAAGAGAAAAAAAAAAAAGACGACCTTTCTTTTTTTTGTTTTACGTGGGTATGTTTCTTGCATTTCTTTATGTTTATGAAAAATGAGACATTAATAACCTTGACCAGAACCACACAGTGAGCAGACAGCATTGTGCAAACTTCATCCCGAGCTCTGCGCACCTCCATCAGTGCTGAGAGCGGCAGCCAGTCTGCCTGATGGGGGACCTGGGCCTGGTGCTACCCCTGTGAGCAGTCCACAAGTCCAGCAGTGTATTGAGACCTGAGGATTTTTAAAGCTTTTTGTTTTTTTTCATAATCTAATTTATTTTGAGAATATATTCTCAGAGCTGATTAGCTAGCATACTAAATCATTGCAATGCCTAACCCCAAAAAGCAACCCTGACAAACAATTAACAATAGAAGCACCATTGTGACAACAAGTGATGGATGGCTCCAGGGTGTAGCTTGGGCCTGGGCTTTGTTCAGAAGAAAGTTGCTGCTACTAAATAAAGAAATGGGTAGTAAAAGGTGAGAGTGAACAGATCCTATCTGGAATAAAACTATTCGCTCTCCTTCAGCGTATGTTTCCTCATAGCAGCGAGCATCCCAGCAGAGGCCCCAGAGCCCACGGCAGGCTAAGAGCCAGGAGCTGCCATGCACCAGCCCTGCTCCTGCACAACAGGGGCACAATGCTCTTCCACTGTAGACAAACAGAGGTTCTGCTTGTTGCAGGCTGGACGGCGAGGTGGGCCGCTGCTGTAAGCCCTGCCTGCATTCAGGACACAGCCATCACAGCTGTCCCATGCCTGCCCCAGAGGCTGCTGCACAGGGAAGGATCTCACCTTCCTTTCTGCTTGTTCCCTTGCAGAGTCTGATGATGCCAGCAAAAGCACTTCATGGATGTGCAAAAACTCTTGAGTGTTGAGAAAATGGAGTTCTTTCAGGTGCTGGATTATTAAAAAGAGAGTGCCTGGCAGTGTAAGAAAGTTCCTTTCTAAATCTCTACAACAGCATTACACGGCCATGTTGCATTGGCTGAAAGAAAGAAAGGAAACCCTCTGATTTCTGCCTATTATCAGTGTACCAAATGACAAAACCTGGGACACCATCTCAGCTAAGCAGAACTGCTGATAACTGCAAGACAAATTGCTGATAACTGAAAGACACAAACTGGCTCTGGCTGTACAGGACAGACATACATCCCTGGCACAGTGCTTTTGGGTCACAGCTGAGGGCCACATTTCACCTGCAGACATCTTCACATACATCAGGATTGCTGGATTTCTTTTTACCCCTGATGGTTTCAAGTATGTTTTTATTTCCAAAGACTACATCCTGATTCCTTCTCTTCTGACATTTCTAAGCATCGTTCCAAGAGTTGTCTTAACTTATCCATAACTTGTTGCTATGCTGTTAATAGACTTATCCATTATAACATCTCAAACTGGTTTTATGATGAAGAGATTATAAATCAAGAGATATAAGGAAGCAGTACGAAAAAGACAGGTGCATGCATACACACGGTAACTAAGTAAAGATGAGTTACCATGGAGCACTGGAAAGACCACATGGATGGAAGGTCTATGAACATCTTCAATGGCGATTAAAACGTTTTAGAAACGTTGCCAAACAAGACAAACTGCCCTTCTGTAATCTGCCCAGGAATGTTATTTTACGTGCAGTGCGCATGTGTGGCACACACACTCACTTATATCTGGGTCACAATTTTTTAGCAACAGAGTAAGAAAAAGATATTGATCAGCCCAGTAACTGGTTTATCTTTAATTTCTGAGGAGGCTCTGCCACTTTCTGCTCTCACAGAAACTTAAGACAACAGTTTGCTTAGCCCTGACCTACCCCATGCCCTGTGCTGTGCTAACCAGCCACCCTGCTGGTGCTGGGTCAGACAAAACAACTCTAGCACCGGGAGTAAAGAAAGGGCAGAAATGGAGCCTACAGAGCAGCATTTGGTGTGCCAGACCACCACAGCATGGAACGGGATGAAATTCAGAGGCAAAGTGAAAATGACCTCCCTGTTCTTTTTGTGATCAGAGGCTAACCTGCGGAGGAGATTCTCTGGAGATTTTTTCAAGATGAGACTCTTGAGACTGTTTGTACCCGTTTCTGCTCAAGGACTATTGAATCAATGTGACCAGTTGGACTAAAAGCAGCGAGCCCCTCTCCTCCTCCCCTGTGCTACTGATAGACTGATAGCTCTTCAGCAGCAGCTCTACGGCTCACAGGATGTCCTTTGCTTTGCACTGCGCTAACACTGAGGAGCCCAAGCAGCGGATCAGGACGGCACTGAACCAAGCAAAAAATAAAGACGCAGAAAACATCTGCTTTATGCGCAAGGGTGACATGCGTGGAGCACACAGATACTCCTTTACAGAAATGGAAGCGTGTTACACGGCTGCTCCGCGACTCCCCGCCTCGCCCTACGTGCTGGCCGTGTGCCCGCCAGAGCCGGGCGAACACCTCGGCACGTGCTCGCTGCAGGAGCGCTGTGTGTACAGCACACCGCCGCTCGGTCAATCTCCGGCTGTTGCACACCTGTTTGCATCGCCTCCCTCCCCCCCCCCCCACGCACAGCTGCCAGCGCCGCGTGTGCCGCTGCACGGCGCGGGGTGCCTGTCCCGGCACGATAGCTGGGGCCGGGCTCGCGTTTAGCCTCAACGCTGTACGTTCCTCGCTGATTTACGGAGATGATAGATAAATGCGAGCTGGAAGAACGCCGTTCTGCCTCTCTTAACTGCCCATTCCTTTTGCGGGGGCCTTCCCTCCCACCACAGGGAAGACGTACCCTAAAGCCTTCTATTCATTTCCCATTAAGGTAACCGATCCCATTCGCGCACGCCGGGCTCGGGGCCGCTTCCCGGCTCGGGTCACGCCGCCGGGCCCCGCCCCCGCCCCGCCGCCGGTGCCGCCCGCAGGTGCCGGGGCCGCCGCTCCGCTCCGCGCCGCGCCCGCAAGGTGGCGCCGTAACAGAGAGAGCGGGCAGCGCCGCGTGCCCCGCCCCGCCCCGACCTGCCCGGCCGAGTCCTGCTGCGCCCCGCGCCCGGCTGGGACTGCCGCCCGCCGGCTGCCCGCGGGACGGGGGCTCGGTACGCGGTGGGTGTAAAGGTGGTGTGAGACCAGATGGAGAGAAGGGGAAAGGAGAATAGAGGAGACGAAGCGAGGCGGGAGAGACGGCCGGTGGGCGGTGGAGAAGGTCACGAAGGTCCGTGCCTTTTCTCTGGAGTAAACTCGTCTGCAGCCCTCCGCCCGCCGCCGTCCCCGCTTCTGGGTCGCCCCGGGGCCGGGGCTCCGCGGAGGTGTCTGCGCGGCTTTCCAGCGCGGATCCCGGGCACGTTTTATTGCTTTTTGTTTTGTTTTGTTTTCAGAAAAACGCTATCAGCAGAACAATTCCAGCACCACACCCCTGTTATCATTTAGGTAACCTCCCTGTTAGAAATATTTTAAGTGGATAATAAAATAGCCACCACATCCGCGCAAATTCCCGCAACGAGGAGCGGCGATATTCCTCTCGGCCGCCCCGTGCGCGTCCCGTGGGGCCGGGGCATCCCGCGGACACGCGGCGCTCCCCGCCTCTGCCGCGCCGCCGGGGCTGTCCCTATCGCTGTCATCAGCGGAACCGACGGACGGAGTGGGAAAGGCGCTCCAGGTGCACGGACGGGGCGCGCGGTTGACGAAAGGCACCGTTTCTCGCCCTCTGCGGGCGGAGGGCGGCCGCCGCTCGGTGCGGGGATGTCCGGGACTCGCCCCTCGCCTCTCCACTTCGGCCAGACTGCCGGGAGAGAGGAGCGGCGAGTTACGCGCGTGGAGGCAGAGCGAGGGGAGGAGCGTGGGGCTGCCGCGAGAGCATAAAACTGGCCCGAGGTGCTGAGCGGCCCCGGAGCGGGCGGCCGCCGCGGATCAACTGAAGCTTCTGCCCCGTGCCGGCAGCAGCAGCGGGTGCGGTGCGGTGCGGGCCCGGCACGGCGGCCCCATGCCGCCCGGCGCCCCGCGGCCAGCAGGGCGCACCGCCGGGGCAGCCCACGGGGCGCCCCCCGGTGCCACCCCGCCGCGTCCCTGTCGCCTTCCCCCGGGCCGTGCCCTTCGGAGGAGCCGTGCCCTCCGCCCGAGGAGGATCGCTGTGAGCCTCCTGGCAAGCAGGTGATCTGTTTGCCATTTCTCGTTACCCTTCTTCCCACCTCCCCCGCCTTTCTTCCCCCCCGGCTGGACAACTCCCTCCTTTGGAGAACACGCCCAAGTAGCTGAAGAAGAGAGAAAGGGAGGAAAAGAAAAAAGAGAGACGGGGAGATAGTTAACATTGAACCTGGGGGGAGAGCCCTGAGCCGCCGGCGCTCGGGAGGATCCCGCAGCCCCGTACATCGCCGGCAATAAAGCGCTGCGTGTGACAGGCATACAAATCCGGGAGCGAGGGAAAGGCGGCGAGAGGGGCAGAGCGGAGCCCCGCGGGGCCATGCTCGGCGGCCCCGGGCAGACCCCGGCAGGCAGCGGCGGGCGGCGCGGGGCGCGGCGGGGGCTGCCCCGGTCGGACGCGCTGCCGTGACCCGGCCCGGAGCGGGGAGCGAAGCCGGCCCAGCAGCGCCGCGGGCATCATTTCGCGGGCATCATTTCGTTGGGCTGAGACACGGCAAGCAAGGAATATGAACAGGAAAACAAGGCGCTGGATTTTCCACATCTTCCTGAGCCTGGGGATTGTGTATATCAAGATCGGGTAAGTAACTTTTTTTTTTTTTCTTTTTTTTTTTTTTTCCGCCTTTTATAACAATTGCGCTCCCTTTCGCTCTCAGCCTAACCTGCCCAGACCTGTTACTATTTAACTCGGGAAGTCTCAAAAAACCCGGTGGCGGTGATCACGATGATTTTGTAAGAGACAGGTAGAGCCCCCGAGCCTCCGAGCGACCCTCGGGGCGCAGCCCGCACGGGGTGAAGCGGCGGTCGGGCACTGAGCGGAGCAGGTGGACCCGGAGGGGCCCGGTTCCTTCCGTGCCCGGCGCGGGGTGCCCCGGCCGCCCCCGACCCGCCGCTACCTGCGCTCGGGGCGGTCCCGCTCCCACGCACGGAACACCGCACGCGCGGGGCAGCAGCGGGTCGCGGCGCTGCCCTCCAGGTGCGCCCGGCCGCGGGGCAGGGAGCGTGGGCTCTTCCCCTCCCTCTGAATGTTCGACAGGAGAGTTAGAACCCTCCCAGCCCGCTGCCCGTGCGTGGCCCGGGCACGCAACGCTGTTGCATGCGCTTGAATTTACGAATGAGGAAGTTGGGTCCCGTTTTGGCAGGAGCCCACGCGCTCCTTATCTCCGCTTTAGCCGGGGAGAGAGCGAGGGAGAGGGAAGCGGCGGTGGGAAAGGCGGGGGCTTTTCGGGGGCACCTGCCGGCGCCGGGCTCCGCGACACCGCGCCGCGTCTGCCTTCGAGATGAGCCTCCCCGCAGCCACCTCGGTCTTTTGTCGTTGCAGGGGTTTTTCCTCTGTGGTGGCCCTGGGAGCCAGCATCATCTGCAACAAGATCCCGGGTCTCGCCCCCCGGCAGCGGGCGATCTGCCAGAGCAGGCCCGACGCTATTATCGTCATCGGGGAAGGGTCCCAGATGGGCATCAACGAGTGCCAGTTCCAGTTTCGCAATGGGCGCTGGAACTGCTCTGCCCTGGGAGAGAGGACCGTCTTCGGGAAGGAGCTGAAAGTGGGTATGTTGCCTCTCTACGAGCTGTTGGCCGGCCCTATCCATGTGGTACTGAGAAGGCACACGCTGGGGGCACGGGCACGGCTGTGGGAGCTGGGAGAAGGCAGCCTGCACACATAGCTTGTGTCTGTGTACCTGAGGATGTGAAAAAGGTGCTTGGTTCTGGTTAAAGGCAGAGGTCTGAGACTGAATGCTGAGTGCGGTTAGAATTGCACTGCTGGGGTGCAGAGCACTCAGCGGCGACTCTGGCCTGAGGTTTCTGTTAGAGGTCCAGCAATCAGTCTCATCATAAGAGATTTCTACTGTGTGAAATAGTGACTCTATAGTGACTCCCCCCAGGAATAAGTGGGTATGCTGCAGTTTGATGTCAGGGCGTTTGCAACAGGACTGTTCCTATCAACAATTAGAAGATCCCATTTCCATCTTTTGCAGTTGTTGCAGCAGTACAAAATAGATCAGAATTCTTAACTAAAATGGCACTGGTAATGATAAACACGAGTATCTGAGAAAACAGAGCTGAGACTAAAACTCTCACAGCCCTGTACTGCAGAACACAGGACAGGGTAGAGCAGCTTACTCAATATTTGTTGATTCCGCAGCACTTAAAGCACAGAGAGGAAAAGTATTTTCCAAATACAGGTATAGTCATTTTCAGGGCCACAGCTGAAAGTTGATCACTCATTGTATGCCGTTCCACGTCCAGAAGGTGAAGCTGGGACCTGTGGTTTCCAGCCTTGAGGTCTCTTTGCCTCCTCCTCATCTGGAAGGTAGATACAAAAACCACAGAGCCAGTCAAGGCAGCGCTTTGCATGATGGATAACACGGATGTTCTGTGAGAACCCCAAAGAGTTCTACAACAGCTGTGGCTTTTGGCATACAGGGAAACCCTCCAGACCGGTCTGCCTTGCAGGCGCCATTCCTTCATATATGGACAAATGGCAGGATCTGGCCCTAGAACCCCATTCTTGGCATTCTTGCAAAGAGACAGTATTGCCACTCTGCTTGGGAAAGCCCAAGAATGCTTGGCATTAACTGAACGCTATTTTATCACGTGTGCACATTGATAGGCATATTTTCCAATACCTTGAGGTACTTAAGGAAAGAACACAAAGAGGAAAAAAAAAAACAACTAAATTTTAAAGTCCGGTGTGAGCTACAGGTCTTTCAACACCTGCGATAATCAAACACAGTGACTCAAGTAGGGTACGTGAAAACCACACTGCCCGACATTGTGAAACATCTGAAAATGGACCATTTATTCAGATTAGCTCATGCTTTCTGTTCCTTGAGCTGAGCTGTTCCTGTCAGTGATCCATGCAAGTATTTGCCACTTATGTCGGTGAAGAGTCCATTTGGATGGCTGACAGGTTTGGGCTCATTTAGTCTAAGAGTAACATTTCCTTAAGTAGAAAATGTGAGAAGGATTTCTTCTCTAGCAAATCATAAAAGTGCGGAGTTATTGTGGTCTGTTGCATAAACAGGCACTCAGTTCTTCCACCCCTCCCAAAACTGAATTATTTAGCTAGTGAGTTATATTTAGGTCCTTTTAAAGAAAGTCAATAGTGAAGGAAGTAGACTTTGATCTGTCTTTGAGGTGATAACTCTTAATACGTTCTATCTATCCATTACGAAGCTAAGATGGATAGGGCAGATTCATCGTTGGTTTCAGAATGGAGTCAAGTGTTGAACATTATCCAACTTACAAAACTCATTTAAGGAATAAGCAAAACTTCAAATTTAAACAGCTTATGCATTTACTTTTAAAAATAACGTTCAATAAAAGTCAGAAAGGGTTTGAGATCTGCAGTGGTGAATCTTACATACACGCAAAGTGCTTCAAATTCTAGGGCCCTCTAACTCCATGAAATACTGCCTGAACTGCTCAGGTTGTCTCCTTGTTCCTCTGCTCCTTATCTATTGGCATATGTAGAGCCCTACAATATCTGACACAAATCAACTTTCTATGGCTATGAGGAAAAAGTATCCACTTCCTAGATTTTTCTCTCTTAAGATCTCTGTAGAGGTGTGCTCTGGGCTACTGGTCACAGAAATGGAGGCTAACATTTGATTCTGGTTAAGAAGGGCAACCCCTATGTGCCACAAAGCCAAATGCCCCCACATGGGAGATGAGGCCCTTGTGCCTTACCCTAAACAAGAGACACAGAGATGTGCAACATGGAGAGCCATGTACCCTATAGGACATACTTGAAGCTACAAGAACAAGCCAGGTCACGCTTCATGCAAATACATTGCATCCTTCTCTTCTTAAAAAAAATAAATAAAAAAATAATTATATAAGTTTGATTAGTAGCAACAGCTCTTGCTTCTCAGCCCTTTGACACAGTGTGTTACAAAATACCATTCAAATGACAACTAAAGCATTAGCACCTTCTGTAGCATTCAGAGGCTGGCGTTGTTTCCCGGCCAGCTGCATCCTTGCAGCTGTTAGCTTGGAGGTGCACAGGTACCTTTGTCTTGTTGCTGGCGATGGAATTGGGGCACATGACCTCATCCCACTTGCTCTTCTGGGCGGCTGCGCTGGGACGAGAGCAGCACTGATGCACTTGCTCTAAGATTAGGCTATGACTTCAGAATGACAGTAATGTGGCTCTCCTTGCCGCTGCGCTGCTGAGAGCGTGCAGGAAGCAAATTCTAATATCAATTTGGGAGGATGTGCTTAAGTAACTCTTATGCTAATAGGATTTGTGTGTGTGTTATTCCATGCAAATAAGTTACCTTGGATACCACGTATTCCTGTGAACTATTTCCCAGCCCATAATTCTGATGGCACATCGAGCCACATCTCTTCAAAACTAGATTTCATTACTTTCACCTTTACTGGGTGATCTAGTTTATGAATGCTATGCAAATGTACTCAGATTATTCAAGTTCCCTCCCTCACGCTGCAGGATGATTCAGGAGGCCTAATTTCTTCCAGTGGCTCTGCCCCATGGGCTGAGGGACCTCAGCACTCCTCCTCTCCTCTCTGTTTCTCTTTTCTCATTTTTGAAATGGCAAGAGGGATTCTAGCCTTGGGGAAACTCTTTGAAGTCTGCAGAAAGAAAGCATCAAACGACGTTTTCCTTTTCTTCTCTGTAGCATACGTGTCTGTGTATTTTAACAAATTTACATTTAATCTGTCTTCCAGTGATGAATTAGATGTAGAGTTACAGTTAGTTAGTCGTCACTTCAATTAATCCATACTTCATACAGAGCGTTTCCACTCATTATAGCCTGCTTCCAACCAGTACACAGCCTGTACACCCAAATTCTTGTGTCATTTTATCTGGTTTGTCCTTCAAAAGAGAGATTCTGCCTTACTGACACACCACGGATATCTTATCACGACAGCTGGTGGCAATAGTGCCAATAACATGAAGAGAAAGAGCAGTAAAAGTGACATCAGTTTACTCCAGACTTGGTCCAGTTACAACAGGAAATGATAAAATTGCAATCAAGGTTAACACAAGGAATTTTTCTAGACAATTCTGTAGAAATCTTATTAATAATGTAAAGTCACAAAGAGAATTTTTAAATAACCACGGAGATGATGCAATGTTTCAATTATGGAGACACTTGAAACCAAGTACATTTGTGACAGCGGTCAGCACTTCTGCTCCCAAAGACAGCCACAGTCAAAACCCAAGATTTTAAAGCAGGATAGACAAGAAAATTCCCATCCGCCCCTGCCCACGTAAAATATGCTTCAAATCCAAAGTACGTGAGCTACCAGAGTGCCTTTGACAGAATCTTCCTGTCAGCTTTGGGCTCAGGTGGATCTCAGGAAGATCAGGTGCTATGCTGAGGGCTGCCCATCCTGCAGCTTGCTGCCAGGTGCTCAGCAGTAACTTCACATTTGTGGCAGTGATGCATCAGGGAACAAGCAGGGAGTAACTATCTCAATAATTCCTTCAGGATGGCTGTACTTTTCATGGCATGTAGAGGGAAAAAAGGCAAAACTGTGTCCTGTGGTCATAATGGAACATCGCTGTCACTATTCAATGAGACTCATACGAAAAATTTCCAATACAAACGGTTTGACTGCATCTCTGCAAAGTGACAGAGTAAAGGGAGAACTCATGTCAGTGCAGATCTATGAGAAGAAAGATGGCACAGCCTTATGGAAGCTGTCATGAGCCCTGCATGGGAGAGGCTGAAAGGAGTCATCCAAGGGATGAAGATACAGTGGTGGTCCCTGAAGAACCTTACAGCAAATCTGGTTTCAACCAGGTATTCATCCTGGACTTAGTAAAGTCCATTGATTCTTTGGTTTCTTTTACATTGGAAAGCTTTTCAGTATAACCCCCTGACACCTCTACCCATCTGACATTGCTCATTCAGTAAGGCTGAAATCAAAAGAAGGCTCCACATGAACAAACTGGCCTTAAAACTCTGGGCCAGCTCAGCACCAGCCTGCACTGTGGGCAATGCCTTGGCTCAGGGGTCAGTGCAGACATGTCCAGATGTGCACATCAGTGCTGGAGAGGCTGTTAACATTTCTTAATGCAGTCTACTTTTAGCAACTATCCCACAGTCCAAACCTCAATGAACTTGCTCAGCAGTGCTAGTTAGGAAGCATCTCCTTTACTAGTGTGCAAAAAGAACAAGTTCTTGTTCATTCTCCTTTCTGGTCTGGTCTGGTTAAAAGAAAGATAACACAGTAAAACCTAATTTTGTTATTGTTATAAATAGAGAAACTTTTGAAAAGATCCAAGCACAAGTGTGTTCGAAAAGTGGTTGCATCCTTAGTCATTGTGTAGATCTTTTTGATTTTAAGTACTGTACAGTCTCTTGTGTCAGGTTTTAGACTGTCTGGCTCTTTAAGTTACAAAATAAAACTCCTGGGGGACAACCACAGGTAAATCAACATGAAAATTCTTGCTGTTTTCATATTGCACAGATTCCCTATGCAAGCCTGTGGGACACCAGGTAGTGCTGCTGCACTATCCAAAGAGGTCAATATTTGAAGAGAGTTTGATAAATTCAGAACCAGTGGCTAACCCTGAGATACATAGAAGCTCTGAGAGATACAGAAAATAAATATTGTGATTAACAGGAACCTTTTTACCTAATCAAGTTGGGCCAGGATTTGCATTTCTGTGCAAAGTTTCCAACCCCTGAAACTACTTTCTAATGTCAATATCTTGCACGTGAACAGTTATTTGCAGGCAAAACAAAGGCCAGGCTGAAATATGGCCTGAGCATCCAAACCCCAGCATGCTGCTTTACGCCAAAAAGTCAATCTTTCTAAGCAGGGACTGTCACGGTAAGATAAAACATTGCCCCAAGGTCACTGTAGTTGGAATTCCCATCAGAAGGTTTTCATACCTGCCTTCAGATGTGTCTTGTGAGTACATGTTTCAGAGAAACAAAAAGATTACATTTCCTTAGGAAGGCAGAAGACTTTCTGCTCCTGCAGGGTCAATACCTGGGCTTTTCTGAAAGGAAGTAGTAGTGTGGAGGGATCAAAGCTGTCTGAAAAGGGGAAACTGCTGTTTGAACCCCAAGATCCTGGCTGTGATTGTGGTAATGCACGTACCCTGAGCAGTAACTTTATGAGCTTAAAGATCATATTTTAAAAAATAGATACTATATCTGGGCTGCCTTCGCTCTAAGAATCACCCCCATTGGAGAACCAAACTTCAGCCTGTGAAAGTGGGCAGCAACTACCCCCAAAGACAGAAATGTCTTTTAGTGCTACTCTAGTTGTTTAAAGTACAGGCACTAATCTTTTCAGAGAACGTTCTGCCAATTTATATGGATCTGTCATTTTTCTTTCAAGATAGTATTTTAAGGGCACCAAACCACTCAAAACTTTGAGCCATTAAGAAAAGAAGAGAAAAAAAGAAGGGGATATTTCAATGATTTTAATCTATTTGTATCGCTCACAAGTGTTGGGTTAAAGAAAGATGTAAGAAAAACCAACCAGATCTCCAAGACCATACATCGTCTATCAGGAAAGGAGGAGGCACACCCCAAAGCAGGCAGAGGATGAGTTCTGCTCTTAGTTTTTACTCATTATGAATTATGACCTCCATAGAGAGAGGTGAAGTAATGTTAGCTATGGCACATAATTGGCAAGGTACGTTGTATTTTCCATCTTTATATTTTCACAATCATATTTCAGCTCATGTCACTGCAGATAACTCCCTCTTTGACCCTTTGGCTTTAAATAGCAGAAAATACATCCCGTGTTTTCCAGTGAGATAAATAGAAATTTGTCTTTTTTATTTCACAGCTCAGTCATGATCAGGGCCAAACTGTTTAGCAACGCACAGAAGAGGTACCCAATGGATGAGCACTTTCTGCCTTCCTGCAAGTCAAGCCTGCCCCGTGTCTTGCAGGCTTAGGCCCTGTTTCCCATGCACCACCAAGTTATTTTGCCTCTTCTTAAAAACAGCTTCTCATTTTTAATCCTCATGAATGAAGCCCTTTAATAAGAAGATTGAAGATTAAATATAAAAACATTAAGCTAGCTGAATTAGTATCAGAGTGCAGACTTCTCTTTGAATCAATACACAGGTGCTTGCTGATCAGCCGAACATACAAACATGAGAGCAAAGATGTGCTTGTGTGCGTTGCAGGATTGATGCTTTAAGTATGCATGTGTTTGATGTAATTACTTTCAGTAATAGGAGAGTTACCTGTGCTGGTAATGTCTACATTTTCACTTATTTGTGATTCCCTTCTTGCTTTCCCTTCTGGCAACTGATTGCCTGTGGTGGTGGTGGCCTGGGCAGGTCTCTGTTAAAGAGCTTGGGGTTGTCCCACGCTACATAGTGAGGGGTATAAAGACAAGACTCCAGTGCTTTGTAGGGTGGATTGCATTGTGGATTGGAGTTGCAGAAGCACTGGATGTCGTGGATCCCATGCTACCACCAACAGAGCTGCTGCAACCCACTGTTCAGTGGGGGAGAGGGGATATATTTGCAGTGAGCACAACATGTACATTGTGTATTCCAGAAAAGACTGAAAGACCAGGGTGATATTTGTGTTTGACACGTGAAGAAGAGCCTCTGTGCTTGCCCAGCACTGCAGCACTCATTCAGACTGCTGTGGTTGAGCAATAGAGCCAGGGAGATGTCAGCACTCAGCTTGTGCCAGCCAAGTGCTGATGGGTGGCAGTGGTGCCTCTGGCACAGGGTGCCTGTCTCTGCCCAGCCATCCCCAGCACTGAGCTCCAGCATCACTTCTGACAGTGCCACACTTAAGCCTGGCAGTGCTGCCATGGTTGGAAAGCTGAGTGGGATCACCAACCTTGGGAGGGACGGGACAGCTTCTGAAAGCCTGCCAGACCCCTCTTTGAAGTTTCTCACATCTGAGTTTAGCTTGAGTGTGTGCTTAGCCTTTGCTCATTCTAGGCAGTAAGAAAGTGGAGCCATCTGGTAGCAGGAAGGATGGCTTGCTCACAGGTGGCTCTGTGGTTGCCCTCTTTTCCCCCTTGCTTTCTGTAGTTTTTCAGCAATTTCTGCAGGGCTGACATCACAGGTGGGGGGAAGATCCCCAGCCACCCACTGGCAGCTTGGATTGTGCTGATCCTCCACACTCTTTAAATAGCTCTGGTGTCTGGGAGCATGATTTGTCTCCCACTAAAATCAATTGATCTGTTTGTTACACGCATTTAAAAATTATTATTATTTTATTTTTAAATCATAGATTTAAAATAAGTTGAAGGTTTAAGGATGAATTTAATGGGAATTGACTGCAAGATGAATTAATTCCTGGGCCTCCACCGAGTGGTGCTAGCTCATGGGTCAGGCGATTGTTGAGGAGACACTTGTAGCTGCTCATGCCAACGAGTAACATTTTATTTAAACTATCTCCAAAAGGTCTTTCCTGATCTCACTGCTGAAAACATACAGTGTACTTTTCCAGCTCCTGTCTGACCTTTCTATCAAGTTAGAGAAGGCAATGACTGTGCATTAGGGTTTTCCTGCAGCCTTTTGGTTTCATAAAAGAGAGAAATCCCTGATGTTGCTGTCAGCCCATTGACTAGGATCTGTTTTTACTGGGGAAGAACTGTTTTGCTTGTTCTGGTCATTGGCCAATGTGGGCTGAACAGCGCGTGGTGCATCGCTGTCAGTTCTTTTCCCTTTACTCTTTCCTTATCCTGTATTTTCCTCCCATCCCCAGCAACAACCTGGCAGAAGCACACATTTGCACCTTAGCTCCTGCTTCGCTAGCTTTCTTCATCCTCCTGAAACAGGAGTGCTCTACCCTTCTATTCAGTATTTTGTGATGCAACAGTCACCATTATCTGCAGTTAAAATACATACAACAGAATCTGAGAATCTCAGTATTGTGTTGATATCAAAGCTAACAGTATGATCTTGAATTTTTTACTGAATTTTAAGATGAAATTTAAGGCACAAATGCACAGGCTTTATTTTTTCAGGTTTAGGCTGAAAAAAATAAAGAAGAAAGAGAATAAAGAAGGGTCCAATTATTTCCCCAAAGTTCTGGCTTCCACAAATTGTATCGGGTCACTTCCAAAACTGGTTCATCTTTGGGAATCCAGAATGGATGAGGTTGTGCCTTCCAATCTCTGCATGCGCTGAGATCAGGCTGGAGCAGGACCTCCCTTGTCAGCATCTGTAGGGTAACAGATCTGCCTGCAAGGAGCCTGTTAAAGCAGTGTTTCTCACTGAGATCCTTTGCTGAAATTAGAAGTCAAGTGCTAATACTTATAATCTAAAATTGGCAGGAAAACACGTTCTCATGCTTATCCCATTTGGTTATAAAAATCATGTTACGCTAAAACAGCATCACAGAAGAGGTTCAGAATGGACTATGCCTAAACCTATCCTATTTGCTGACACTTCTGGGAGCTAGACAGGCTTAAAGGCAAATTTCAACTCAGAACCGTTTTCTGATGCTGTCCCACTCTTGCAGTCCCATGAAATGGAACCTGGTGTAGTGCATTGCCTCTTTGAGGAGAGGCTTCTGAGCAGAGAAATTGCGACTACTTGTTGTACCCTCCCTGTTTACCAGTGCATTTTTCATTATGTTCTACTTAAAAAAGTGAGGATGTTGCTACGGATAAGGTGGAGCAGAATGAGAAAGATGCCACAGCTTCTGTCTGTGCTCGTGGCTGCACAGGGGCACTCAGAGCACTGCTCACGTACACTTAAAGCCAAGGGTTTCTGTTTCACGTTCAGATGTTCATAAAACGCCACTAGCTCTAGAAAACCTCACCTGCTAATTCTGCAGTTACAAATCAACATTTTATTATTTACTTTGAGGAATCCTTTCACAGTCTCTAATTCCTGACTACAAGTTCCATAATAAACACAATCATATTTCTTGGTTGATTTTAAGAAAAGTTGGATATGGTTGATGTAGCATTTTCACTCCCCAGTTCCACCTGTTTTCTTTTTATTCGCTTCTTGAGCTCCAGCATTTCCCTCCCTTTTTGCTAAGGAGAGTTCGGTTTGACTACTTCTAATTCCATTTGGAAATGCACATACAAGTTGCCTGAATAATACATTGTCTCCCACTGCCTTAAGGAGAACTACCATTTCAGACAGTGAACATCCACAGAAATCAATACTTAGAAGAGCAGAGACCTGCTTATGCGTGCAGATTTGCAGCACTCTAATAATAGCCATCTGATGTTTGCACTGCAGGAACTTGCCTGTCTCTTCTGACTCATGTCCCCATGCTGTGCCATGCACTTACAGCACTGTTGTCATTTCAGGTAGCAGAGAAGCGGCGTTCACCTATGCCATCATTGCTGCCGGAGTAGCCCACGCCATCACGGCTGCCTGCACACAGGGAAACCTGAGCGACTGCGGCTGTGACAAAGAGAAACAGGGACAGTACCACAAGGAGGAAGGATGGAAATGGGGCGGCTGCTCTGCCGACATCAGATACGGAATAGGATTCGCCAAAGTGTTTGTGGATGCCCGGGAGATTAAGCAGAACGCGCGGACACTGATGAACCTGCACAACAACGAGGCTGGGCGCAAGGTAGGTCCTCCTGCACCCCTGGGACTCGGACTGAAAGGCCCGGCCGTGTCCTGCGCCATGCCATGTGCTGCAGTGTGCTCCAGTGCCCGGCTCATGGTGCAGTGGGCAGGGGACACGGGCTGGTAGGGCCATCTGTCTGCCAACCATTTGTCTGAATGTTGCTCTTTGCAGTTGTAAAAAGAAAAAGCAAACAGACATTTTAACTGGAAAGTCAAATGGTTCTTACGCTAAAAAGCTCGCCTGCTACTGTGTGGGTGAATGGGATTCCCGTCAGGTTCAGACATGAACTTCTCACTCATTTAAAAAGGGATCATTTTCAACCCAATTGCTTAAACCTTGCTCTTTGTGTGAGGACTACCTCTAAAAGAGAGAAACACTTGAGCACAAGGGCCACAGCCTCACTGTCACACACACTCAGTTACTGTTTTGCACTGCATTCTGCCCCTTTCCCATGCTTTGGGAGGGGGTTGCTGCCAGCAGCTCTCACAGCAGCAGCACTGGGGAAGGCAGGAACCCAGCAGCCTCACACACACGTGCCCTGCCTGCTCTGGGAGCTGCCTGCCCTGGCCTGGCTGCCTTTGTGTCTTGCTGCGTGCACCCATCCAGCCCCAGCCCTGCACAGGAGTGACCATCTCGTTAATCCCATCTTCCACAGCTTCCTGCTTTCCTAGCTCTGTTTTACTTTCTCTGCTGCTTGCAGTTCTGTGCATTAATCCTCATTTTAGCATTATCTTAGTGTGACTTGGAAGCAAATGGGAGAAGGAAGTTAGGAACAGCGATTAATTTGTGGATACTATTTTTGTTGTGGTAATTACCTGTAGGCTCTGAGACATCTCCACTTAGGTACATATGCTGGAGCGAAGCAGATGGTATTGAAGATAAGCCATTTCCAACCCAAACAGGAGCTGAACCTTTGCTGTTTTGTGTAGTACGACTGTAGTAGTTTTATAGGTCAGATTATGTCCTCTGTCCCTGGAGGCTTTAAGAAACATGCAGATGTGGCACTGAGGGACGTGGTTTAGTGGGCATGGTGGTGATGGGTTGATGGTTGGACTGGATGTTCATAGTGGTCTTTTCCAACTTTAATGATTCTGTTTCTTACACTACCCAGTATCCCAAGTGCTGGGGTCTTGCTCTCTAGTGCAATCATGATATTTCAAAGCATCAGCAGCTGACCATTAATATTGATGAATAAAATGACTGGAGGTTCAGTGACTATATTACTTGGCTTCTGGTGGAATAAAGATGTGTATGGCAGATCCTAGTGGAACATCAAGACCTAAACTGCTTTGCCATACAGGCACAAATCCACAGAAATCAAAACGAGCAGAGCTTCAGTTCAGTGGGAGAGCTACTTTCCTGAAAGGGCTGCTTTTATTCAGTAGGAGACAGCAGTAAAACATTTGCAAGTAATGACACACCATGATCCAAAATACAAATGGAAGGAGCTGCTGTCTTTGAAGATTATTTCAAATGTAAAGCCCAAAGATATAGCAAAAAAAAAAAAGTTGGTTTCATTACTTCATTGTATTTTTGGTTCCATTGTCATCTAGGCATGGAGTCAGGGCAGAGGAGGAACTGGTCAGTGCAAAGGCAAAGCATCCAGCAGCCTCCCCAGAAGACAGGAGCTCCTTGCTTCTCACCTGGGTGTGCGCAGTTTCCTAAAAGTACATGCCTGGAAGATTCAGCTCTGCACATTGTTATCTGGGAGAACAGTGGCTGCGCTATCTCTGGCGATCTGCCATTTCTCCAGCAGGCTCAGGAACTGTTCTGATCTAGAGATATTTCTACGCTTCTTCCTGCATCCCTTACAGAGCAAAATTACTGATCTTTGTTCGAACAAATCTCTGTTGGAAATCTTCAGGGAAAAGAAAGAGTAACATGGCTGAGAAGAGGCATGTTACTCCACCAACCTGTAGAGAATGAATAAATGATGTTTTTGCTAGAGAGATTCCTTTCAGGCTTTTCACTTATGTGAAAGATCACAGTATTTACAGACAATTGGCAGAGAGAGGCCATTACAGATATTTGGCAAGCTGGGTCTCACAACCTAACCCTTTCACAACAAAGACCGTCTTGTTTTGAGATGGAACTCTCTCTTTTGGAGCAATACGGATCTTATCAGCCTCCACACAATCTATTCTTGGTGGCTTTCCTCTGGGCTATAAATTCTTGTCTAGTTTTACTTGCCCATGGCGAGGTTTTTGATGATATTTATGCACCTAGGAGACAGACTGGCACCTACTGGGCTTCCAAAAATAAACTGGGTGTTCAGTTCTCATTGATTTGTTATCTTCACCTATAGGCACTGCTACTGTATTCAGAAGTCAGCCTCTTCTACTCTGGCAGTGTGAAACTGCACTGTGTGCTGTGCCTCACTCTGCTGGGTGCTCATGACCAACCTGTGAATCAAACATCCCAAGTTGGAAGAGTCATGTAAGGATCACTGAGTCCAACTCCCATCTCTACACAGGATACCCAAAAATCAGACCATATGACTGAGAGCTCTGTCCAGACACTTCTTGAACTCCATGAAGCTCAATGCTGTGACCATTTCCACTAGGTGCAGGTGACTCAGGATGTGCTCTGGTGAATCCAACATGTATAACAAAATGGTTGTCTTCTTGAGTGTCACCAGCCAATTCATGTGCCCCACCTCAGCAAGCAAGAAACAACAGACTTTGCACTGCAGCAGGCATGACTGCTGGGCTTGCCAGGGAAACTGGGCACAGGTAGGGCTGCATGGTGCAAACTCACAGAGAGCCACCAGGAGCAGTGATCCAGTCTCTTTGAAGACCTCCATTCAAGGCTTTCCACCTTATAGTCTTGTTTTACCTAGGCAGATGTCTCGCTGGTGCCACTGGTTCCTACAGAACGAACACCCATGCTTCCTCCCTCTGTTGCAGGGTGAAGCCATTAACAGTTTTCCATACTATTAGAAACCAGACAGGGCTCTGACTCTCCATTTCTCTTGTCTCGCCCCAAATCAGCTGTCCTCTGCTGTGTAGTACATCCGCAGGGCTCCAAACTTCCTCATCCACTCAGAGGGTAAGGGGCAGGGTTCAAACCAGGGGTTGCATACACCCTACAGAACTGGCCCCAAGTATCTCAAGAAGCCTTGCTTCATTTGTCAAACCCACTGGAGAGCAGCTATTTCTGACCTCCAGAATCAGAGTCCAGGGTGTCTTTCCTCTTTGAATTAGTATTTCCTGAAATGCTGATTCACTGCAGGAAGAAGTAAGCAGGACAGGGAGAGCAAGAGGAGAATTCATAACAGCTGGGTCAGAAAAAAGAGATAAAGCCTTGAATTAATTTAGAGGCATAATCCTGATTTGCCCTGCAAACTTCCATGTGAGGGGTCATAATTGCAAGACTGAATTGTCTGTTAGTAAATTTGTCTTTTCAAGTACAAACATAATTGAATTATTTTAAGTAACACAATAATGTACGTCTGAGGGATGTTTATGCTCCAGGAAATAAAAATGTTATTCTCCCAGATATTCTGCTAAAATAGCAAAGCAGGTGCTGAAGTGTTCTACGTACTTTGGCCATATCATTTTCATTTCAACAGCATGACATGGTACATGACCAGATTGCTCCCTCTTCTCTTTTTTCTGTGACATTGAAATTCCACAAATGGCATCTTGCATCAGCGTTACATCATGTTAAATATAATGCAATATTATGAGTCATTGTTATAAATCATGGCCGCAGGCTACATTAGAAGGCTTTTGCAATTCAAGAGCACATCAAGGTGGATTTTTATTCAGTATTTCTTGTTGGAGGCATACATAGGTGTGCTAACTTTGCAACTCCTTTCCATCCTCTGAATCAGTAGCATCTCAGCTTTCTCTTTCAGCTCCAGAGCATATAGGAGTGCCAAACCTGCCTAATAGTGTTACCGTAATACAAAGCAAACTTACCAGAAACCAGGAGGTATTTCTAAAGTATCAATGATCATAACAAGAGGAAGTGTTTAGTGTTGTATTCTTTAGGGAAGATTGTAATAAAGCTGAGGTGAAACATGGCCATTTGGAAAACATGGAGTTGGGGAGTTTTTCTGAGCTATTCTGTAAAGCTCACAGTTACGACACTCAGCCCTTTGCTAGCATCCCTGGCCTCAGGCAGCTGCAGCCACTGAGCTTTGCTGAATCTCTTCCAGTTCTCACACAGTGTGACCTCACCACACTACTGCCAGAATTCAGTTGTCCTCTAGAGCAGGTGGTTTCTTCTTCTGCATTCAAATACAATTTCCTTTAACTAACCTACAAGAAGTAATGCAAGACACTAATTATTGCAGATGAAACTTTTAAAAGGTAGTAAGCACTAGCTCATTGTCAGAAAAGAGACTAATAAGATAGGCTACCAAACAATTTAGCCTTTATAATTTATTCATGAAGTTCTGGAGATTTAATAGCTCTGCCTGACCTTGGCCTTGATGTGCACGCACAGGCTCTGGTCCTGTCTGTGATGGGCCAGGGGTGGGCAGCAAGGGATGGCAACCTGCAGCTCTGGGCTGTGCCTGGGAATGGCTCCAGCCTCCTGATGCTTAGTACCTGCTGAGTGCAGTGTTAGCAGGGCACCGTTGCTCATCCAGGAGGACAGCGGACCCATAGTGAAGCCAAAAATTACTTCCACTTGTACACAGCAGCTGAATTTGGCATCAAACAATCTCTGCACATAGCACAGCTGGCTAGTAGTAACCAAACCATATATTTCTGTATTCAGCTGCCTCACAACTCCATCAGAAAGAACATCTCTAATGGCACACACACACCGGAATAAAACTTGCTTGTGTCTGGAGCTGCTGAAAATTACCATAGACTCCAGAGAGTCTAGGAGACCAGCTTGGAGCAGAACAGCACTGGGTGAGGCTGCCCTGATAGTCCTGGCACCAGCAATCAAGTGATATTATAGCATCAGCAGCACAGCCTGTTTCTTGACGCCCAGAACTTAACGGTGCCCTTGCAATTGCACTTACTATTTTCCAGTTGTTTTTCACTTTCTTTTTTGGCATGGCTACAGAAATGTTCCTGACTTTTGCATTCAGAAGCTTCTGGGTTTTAGAACTAGGGATGCTGTTTAAATACAAAAATGATTAACGATTTTCCTCTTTATTGTTGGATCGTATCTACTGCTGAAACAATCACAGCTGTGGTACATGCCTGATTTAGAGGGGCTAAAAATTGGAAAGCATTGTTCAGCAATAACTTTCCATGCCTTGTTACCAAGTTCCGATTCAGCAGAGTGTAACATGCCCAGGACTGGCTGCAATGTACACTCAAATGCTTGCTCCTTTACATCCAGCTCCCTTAACTGCTTTCTCCCTCACCTACCCCACAGCCTGACACCACAGTTCAGTGAAATCAGGAAAGTAAAATTAGCTGCAGCAAAGTCCTTCCCAACAATTTCTTCACCATACATTTGCTGTGGGGAGCAGGATTTCCAGCAAAGCCAAGCCCAATGCACTGAATGGGAAAACGCTCATTAATGTTGGTGGGAGCACAGGACAAAGATGAATGCTTCCAACAATCCCATCTCTACTGAGTACTTGCAGTTCACAACAAGACACTGCTGGGCAACTTCCTAGGTGTGAAAAAAACCAATACACAGCTGTGCACTCTCACAATATTGTGGTTGTATTTGAAAGGATCAAAGTTCTATTTTATAGCTTCCCAATTTTTTTTTTAGATAATAGTCTTAAAACAAGACCAAACTTGACAGACAAGCTCTGCATCTTCTCAACAACCCAGAGGGAAGATAAAGGGAACATTAATGTTAGGCTAAATTATGAGAGGGAATTGGACTACACAAAAACTAATCCACAAGAATGAATTTTCATTCCACTTGTCCTCCACTTCCAGCTAATCAGAAATTGTGATACATAGTCCTCCTTGTATTTTGGCTTTTAACTCCCTCTTATATCTCATGTGGTTGAAAGCTGAATTCCTGATTTACGCTGAAGATTAGAGAATGATAATGCTATCACTTGCCTGCAGTCGCAATTTTAGTGGATTCTGGCATTATGAGCAAAACATGCATTTCACGTATGTGCTTACTAGAGCTGACAATCTGCCATGCTGCTGACAAAGATAGCTGGGTCTGAGAGCCAGGGTCTGTTAATAAATAACAAAGATCTCGAATTCCAGATTTAGTATCACCCACCTTTTATAACTGAAATAATCAGATGCTTGCTTGAACAATTAATTTGCTCAGCAAAGCCACTGGATGAGTCTCACATTTTTTGACTTCTCTAACTTAATTCAATCCTTCTGTCTGGACAGTTACCAACACTTCCCACAGTGCGTACACCTGTCATTCAGAACCCAGTGGGGAACGTAATAGAAAATACAGCAAAATTAGTTGCAGTATAGGTTATTCAGGTCTCCCTGAAAGACTCCCACAGTTTTCAGCACCTTTGGTTGAGACTCTAAACTAAGATTATTGATTTAAAACAAACATAGTTGTCACAAAGCATGAGAACTTCAAAGCAAATTTCTTGCTGTGTTTGGATATCAATACTGTAAGCCTTATGCTGATCGTGTACTAAAAATCACAAGACAGAGAGAACAGCATCTATCAACCTTAACTCTGACCATGCTTAGATTTAAGCCAAAGTTGTTGAAAAAATGCCAGTAATACAGAGTGAGCAGAGCTGTGTTGCTTCCGTGTTCACCAGGTGACATTTGTCACACTTCACACTGATACACTTGCACGAAGCTAAACACTCCTGTTTGCATGCTTGAGGCATTAAAAAACAACAGAAGACCTTACTGGCCAAGTTAGCAACAAACTAGGGGCCAGACCAGGCTGTTAACTAGGAACAATCTTAGCACACAAGCAGGCATTGCTTCTACTCTGCAAGGTTTGCACTGAATGATGCTGGAGATCTTACATAGTGCAGTCTCATTATTCTAACAAAGTACAGCCATTCAGTATGCAACGCCATGCTTGTGTTGTTGAATTTCTGCAAACCATTTTGTGTCAAGAGGGACAGAAACTGCAATCTTCTGCATTTACAACCCAGTTCTCTGGAGCTGAAAGTACCTCCAGAAGCGTTCCCAAAAGCCTTGATACGGTGAGTCAGCAATGTGAACTCATGGTTGGGCTAAGCAGAGACATTTGGAGCAATGCACAGCAGAGGTTTTGGTAAAGGTGGAAGTTTAACCAAGGTTTGGTCCAAGTGCTGTGGTGTGTGACAGTTGATGACAGAAAACTCTGAAATTACAAAGCCCTGAAAGACTCACACAAAGCAGTAATTGCTAGATTTGCTGTACAAATGAAATAGACTTCTGCTTTAATGGAATTTCCAGGTATTTTGAAGTAAACAATTAAATGATCGATTCAGTGAAGAACAGCCTTTTAGTTCAAGGACACAAACAAGGCCTGTTTGGTACTGGAAAAGTGTAGCACGAATCTATGAGGGTTTCAGGTAATTGCAGAGAGGATGCTTTGCTCTGCACTGCCAATTAGTGCCAGAAGGCACTGGTATTCATTTGTGTTAGGACCGGTTATTGAAATGACCCCAAGCCTTCTGGTACTTAAAAGTGAGCGGTACCACATAGACTGCATTTGGTCCCTCGAGACAGACAGAATGAAAGCATCAGAAATCACAAACTCTAAATAAAATCTAAGCCAGTGTTTACTGCTAGTTGCTGTAGCAATAGGCTGTCTTTGTAGTGTCAGCTGGTGGCCTGCTAGGGACGCCAGCCTTGCCTTAAACATATTAGATCTTATAAGAAACGAAAGACTACGTGCAGCTATGAGTACAACTATGTGTGCACTTACAGGACTATTCACACATGAGATTTTAATTGAGTCATAACATACTGTTATCTTTGGGTGTATAAGTCCTGCAGTCATAAAACAATTATCTGTTGACATGGCACAATAGTTAATGCGTAAATAAAGAATTTCAATAAGGAGTCAAGAATATTTGTCCAAAAAGCTTGGATTAAGACATTGGTTAAAAAAGAAAAGATCAAGAAAACATAAACTGTGAAACAGTGGAGATATCTTCCTGCATAAGCTTGTCCTATGAGCCGTGGCAGACTCTTTGCAGATTGCCCCCGGGGTGTAACAGCGAGAGCATGCACACTGCCACCTGGAGCTTTTGCAGGATCCTTCTCCTCCCTGTGATCTTTTATTTTTATGGAAGTTGCTTCTCTCTATCCTTTTCGTATTTGGTTGAAAATACTATAAAGGTTCAACTATTTCCAGTGGAGTATAAGAAGACTGAAAAGCAGAGGGAGACAGGCATCAAATAAATGCTTAAGCTCTGTTTTCTTAAGAAATTGGTCTGAGAAGTTTGTATTGCTACTGTCGGGAGAAGCTTAGTCTAAATGGTGTAATCTTCTAACTTTTTCTGGAACACAGTGGATCCAAATAACTCTACTAAAGAGTACCATAGCATTGAGATATTTTTTTAAATTCTATATAATGGAGTTATACTTCATATGAAGCTGCTCCACAAAGGGATATTTATAAAATTAATATCTGATTAATACATTGAATGCATAACAGATGTCCATGGTTTCTGTATGGGTAAAGCTGGTATTTACAAGCATCCTATGATCTTGTGATCTAAAGACCTACAGCAACTGGTTAACACTCTGTTATCAGTGTTGATGTCAAGGCTCAATTAATAGAAAATAAGTGGCTTACTAAGGGGAACAATTAATGGTATTGTTGGATGTTGCTTTTTAAGTCATCAATAAATAATACACAGCTGGTCAGATCCACTAGCAAAGAGCAAAAGCTATGTCTGGTAGGGAGAATGAGCTGACTGAGGGTAATAATATGCTTCAACATATTGCTCTTTAAAAGTGAATTTCAGTTAATATGTGATTACTCACTTGTTAAATAAAAGCTTCAGCTATTGCTAAAATATCTGTTAGAATGAAAAAGAGAAAAATGTAGTATGCAACACAGAAAGGCAAAGAGGTTTACTTAGACTGCACCGGGAATTGTAAATAAAATTAGGAAATTCCACGTTCTTCTGCACTGGAGGAAATTTTAATTGACAACAGGCCAGAAGATCCACGTTAAAATTCTTGGCCTGGACACGGGCGTGCTGATCTTGGCAGCTGCTAAGCTACAGAGATAGGCTCTGCTCGTAGGATCTTATCTCTGATAAGTGGGAGCTATGTGAAAACATGGAAGCATGGATCTATTGTCCCAACTGCAACTGGAGGGGGAAAACTCTTAGGTATATAATTTGTAAATCTTCCTTGTGGAAGAGATATTCCCACCATAATTAGAATATCCCAGAATATCATAATTAACACCGTGTTATTTTATGATGTAAATATTTTGACTCAAAGTGATGTCTCCCTGTGAACCAAACATGAAGATAACTGGTGCTTCTTTCTGGGCTGAAGGAGTTCCTTAAGAAGTTAAGCTGATTTTTGTAAAGGAAATACTGAGACGTTAGCGTAGAAATACTTTGAGATCACCCGGAAAGCTTGATGGAAAGGTAAATCATCCACTATTTACCAAATATACTGGCGTAGAGAGCTGATACTAATTTATTTTTAATCATACTCCTTGCATAGTATTATTTGCTGTGTACCTAACAGTTAACTCTCATGGTCTGGAATCTAACTAAAAAAGCCTATAATTGTTATGGCTATTGGTTAAAAATATGTGGAAGCAATATGAAGTGATATTATTTTGCAACTAGCACTCTCGCCAGTATCTGGCTTTATTAGTTTAGCACAAGAGGTGTTTTCTGATGAGTTGTCTGGAACAAGTAAGGCTGTTCGGTTTCTATCACACTTTGGAAACTTTCCTCTTGACAGCTTAAGCATTTGTCAAAATGCTCTACCTGGGTGCTCCCAATTCCTTATTATTCAGTGCCAGCAGCACTTCATCTGAGCGCTTTGCTACCAGTGGGGAGAGTTAAATAGAAGATGAAGTTTAGTGGGAATGAGTCAACCCTGTACCATCCCTCACTCTGTATACATTAGCTGTGACAAGGATGGATTTGAGTTGTGTCATTTCCTGTTTTCCCTACCTTTTTTTCTTCCTCTTCTTTTACCTCAGCAGTGAAGTATTACTCAGGCTGTGTGAGATAGCCCAAAGCGATGGCATTGACATCCCTGACTAGCAGAGCAAGGCTGTAACAAAACCTCAGTAACCCCTAAGTCTTTAACCCGTTGTGTTCTCAACTTGAGGAATATAAATAAATTTTGGTTCATCTTATCTAGGAGTACTTCCAATTACTTCTGAAATGGCATCCTAAAGCATAAACTGTAGACAAGTTTTATTTCTTATTGTTATTTTTTGAAGCACACCACACTACATCTCAATGCACTGCCATTTAGAAGCACGGAGTACAAGTGAAGATCAGCATTCCAAGATCAAAGCTAAAATCAGATGCACTGGACATAGGATGTTAGAATGATTATATTGTCTTTGAAAAGGTCTATGTCTGCAGACATTATTTGGTCGAGATTTAGCTGACTTTATTAGTCTCTGATCCATACAATGAGCTCACAAAATGAAGCAAGATTAGGGAAAGTAGCATTTTTAACGATGGATATTCATCATCTTTCAAATACATAATACAATACTACACAAATCACAGGCCTGTTTCAGAAGTATTTTGGAGCGATTTTTAATTTGTGACCAGAATGTAAGGAAAGTACATATGATATGGTCAGGGACATGCTTTAGTGGTGGTTGTTAGAAGTTAGGGTAGTATGGTTAGGTTGCTGTTGGACTTGATGATCTTGAAGGCCTTTTCTAACCTGAGCAGTTCTATGATTTTATATAAGAAGAAATGTTACGTTGTCCAGATTCAGAAAAATTGCTGTGTCATTTTCTTTGTAAATCATCTTAGTGTCAGTGAACGTCATGTTGTTTCTCCATTTTCAAAACACCTTCATCATCACCTTTTATTCCCTTTTAGCATGAACAGACTGTCCAGTATCTTCCTGCAGAGGAAGATATGTACTATGGAAAACTTACGTAGTGATAAGAAGGTGAACTAGATAATATAACCAACAACTCTATCCATAATTCTGTAGCAGCATCGTCCCATTTTCCAGTCTATTTTAGCTTCATTATACAGGTAAACCAGACAAGAAGAGTATTTCACAAGCTCTAATCCATCATACCCACAGTGTCAGTTTTGCATCCTAGATAATGTTTCCCTTAATCTCACAATCTTGTTTCAGTCTGAGGTTAGGAATTCATACTTTCACTTGTACAAATAGGAAGTTAAATTAACGTAGAATCATAGAATCTTTTAAGTTGGAAGGGGACCTTTAAAGATCATCTGGTCCGACTTCCGTGCAATGAACAGAGACAGCTACAGCTCCATCAGGTGCTCTGAGCCCGTGCAGCCTGACCTTGAGTGACTCCAAGGACAGGGCATCCACCACCTCTCTGGGCAACCTGTGCCAGTGCCTCACTGCCCTTAATGTAGAAAACTTCTTCCTTACAGCCAATCTAAATCTCCCTTCTTTTAGTTTGAAACCATTTCCCTTTGTCCTATGTAATGGACCCCACTAAAGAGTCTGGTCCCCTTCCTTCTTACATCCCCTTTAGTTATTGAAGAGCTGCTCTCGTTCTCCCTGGATCCTCCTCCAAGCTGAACAGCCCCAGTTATTGAATGGCTCTAAGAAAATTCAACTTCCAATAATTGTAGGTGAAAGCAAATTAAAAGAAACCTTTTTTTTTCTTTTTTCTTTTTTTTTCCCAGAACTATTTTTTCCAAACTCCTTTTTATGACTGATTTTTAAACTTCCTACATGATGACACTTACTTGGCACTACATCGATCCAGTCTAATCTTAGGTGATAATGGGTCTCCCAAGAGTTATTTTTTTAACTAGCAAGTAGTTTATCAAACACATTGACAGCTATGTTTTCAAATTATTTCCATTTTTTCCTGTTAAAATACTTGTCTTGCTTTTAAATAGAAAAATTTATAGAAACAAAGTACAAGTCAGACCAGTCTTGCAGACAGACGAACCAAAAAGGCATCACAGCAGTAACCACTTAAACTCTCAAGCTGATTTTCAAGTACAGTGTATTTGTCACTAGCAACTCAGAAAACAAAAAATCCTACACCAAGAACCTCCAGTCTCACAACCTATTTGCTAACAGTTCAGTAGAAACAACTCTAAGTCCATTTCCTGGTATAAAACTTTATCTAAGCATTAGCTTCGTAATTCATAGTTGAGAAAAGCTTTTACAAAAGGAGTTCCTGCTAACAGAAGGAAAGGTGGGGAAGAAGGTTTTGTATTTGGTGTTACTCAGAAAACTTTGTCACCAGCCATATCCCTTAAGAGCATGTGAAACTCAGCCTGAAAAGCTCATGGTTCCAGCTCATGAATTAATGGTTTCATTTTACATTTTGATGACCAGAGGGAGAAGGGCGCAGGTATTTTCTCTCTGGGGAAAACAGGAATGTGTTCATGAGAGACGTAAAAAGGCAAGGAATCCCACAGACTACCAGCTTGTAGCTGTTATCAGATACGATGCAAATGGAGGGGGTGAGGGAGAATACCTGGCAGGAGACCTGCTCTGAGGAGGGACTGCCTGACGTGGCAGTGTGCATTTCTTTGTGTATCATTCCTTTCAAGTCCATATCAGATTTTGTTGAGCTATTAACATCAGGTGTTGCCACATCGCGCCACTATCCCCTCAAGCTGTATCTTGATGAAGATAAATAAAAACTGAAGAACCTTATTTGACTTTCAGGGACCATGATTAGATTTGTGGAGCCGTCAGAGAAAAATACTGAGGAACGAGCAAGCAAGATACAGACTTTGAGCCGCATACATGGAATCCACTTTTCTAGATACTTTTGCAAAGCTGAGAGGTTTTGGCAGAAGCTTATCCTAGGAACAGCTAGATGGTTTTCTCCTAGAGGAACCCCTCAGTGGCAGAAAGCCAAAGTATCATGACACCTTGTTTTATTTCAAAGAGCTGTCCCTGCAGTTTCAAGAAAGGCAAGGGCCATGCCTTGTGGTTAAATCTGAGAAGAGCATTTAATGTAGTGTGAGAAGCTGTCTCATTCTATCTCTGGTGCCCTTCCTATCCTATGTCCAACTATTTGTCAAAGGTAACAATTGTGAAGGTATACCATAAGAATTGTTTTTTACTGCTGTTTGGTTTTTGGTCTCAGAAGCAGTGATAAATAGATTTAATGCATGGCAAGTCCTGAAAGTTAACAGGGCTAAAATAAAAATACATAGGAGAAAATGTTTCTGCTTCATTCCTCTCAGCTTTTACTGGTGCTCTCAGACTTGGGTGTTCATTTGCTATTCTGCACAGCATCAGTCATTGAATGAAGGGTATTAGGTCTTCTGTCCTCTAATTGAAGTGATGCAACTTACCAAAGGAAAGAAAAGAAAATCTCATTGGCTTGCGCATGCTGACACCACTACGTGAGCAGTGTGACCATTCTGAATGACTAACATCTGTATTTTTCTTTACTCACTTGATACATTGTGGAAATAGAAGCTGTATTTAGAAAATAATTGCTGCATGTGGTCAACTTCTGTACAAAGCTGAAGTAAAGGGCAACTAATGTTTCAGGTGAGAAAGAATCAAAATGATTATCAAACTCTGTAAAGACAGGTGAGGAACCTCCTTTGTGGGAGTGTACAAAAAGTTAAATTTATGAGAGAAGAGAATTTATGAACTCTTCATATGAAAAGGAATTATGAGTTAGAATTTGGAAGAAGTGTTTCTGAACTTTAAAATATTGAAGGTAAATGGTTGTACTGGGTACAAGCTGGGATGTTTCTAGCATTCTGTCATTTACCAGCATTCTCTTGGCTGTCTTCACAATTAGTCTTTAGACAGTCTGCATGATTTTCTTTAGACAGATATTTCTAGGAAAATGTAATGGTGGTTTGATTGGTGTATGATTGGTCATGTTCTATGCTGATTTCCTGGCCATTTTTTATTAGAAATGGAAAATTTCTTAGAAAAAAGGTTTAAGCTACCAATGAAGGTAGCATTTTGGGATAGTCTGTGTAACAAATCTGTCTGATGCTGACTTCAATTTCAGATATTATTTTACACAGATTTACTAATGAAAAAATACGAGGAAAAGCCATCATCTGACTGTGCTGATTAAGATGTTGATGATACAATCAACTGAAATATGAAAGACTATCTGGAATGAGTCACTTTTAGTGTGGGACACAGTCAGTTCCAGACTCATTCACAGTTAGTTTGCCATAAGATATGCAAAAAATGTTTTGTCTCTACGGAACACATTTTACAACAGCTCTATTAATACCACTATTGGACATCCACTGGTGGTAAATAATCTCTCCTTTTCGCTCATGTTCTTGCCAACTTTAGATTTCCATGTTGGTACTTTTAAAATACACTGTTTCTCACACTTTTTAAAGGTTTTGTAGGGTTTGTCTTTGGCAGCATTTCTCCTTTTATGCTCTTTCATGTTCATTTTTGTTTTCAAGTCAAAAGGCACTAAGTACTATTTTTATTTTCCTCAAATTTCAAAGCTCTGGTGTTAAGACAGTCCTAACAAGTTACTTAAATGGTTGTATTGTTTTGAGATTATTGTCACACTTAAGTGAAATTAGTGGCAGAGTAATTTTCTACTTATTTTAAATAGATAGAGATAGCCCTTTTTCAGCCTGCATGTGCCTCTCTCTTTGAGGAGAGGAAGGGACCAACTCTCAACCAAATAGGACAAGAGGGAATGGCTTTAGACAGAAAGAGAGGAGATTTAGATGAGATGTTAAGAGAAGTTTTTGACTCAAAGAGAGGTGAGGCACTGGCACTGCTTCCCAGAGAGCCGTCCTTCCATGTTCTTCTCCAGAGTGAAAAATTCACAGTTTTGTCTGTGGTTTTGTTTTCTCTGCTCTGTAATAGAGATGCATCTGCAAGCCCTTATAGGAGACAGGTATTTCCTGATCCAGGTGATGCAGTGTCAAATGAAGTTAAGAGAGTTTATGGTCCCAGTAAGATAGAAATCAGTGTCCACTGTCTCCCTGTTTGTATGTGCTTCACACATGGACTGGAGTTGGAGTTATTTCTGATGCTGCACTAAAGGGTCCCTGGTCTCAAGCACTATGATATTGGTACCATGCTGTGAGGCAGGAGTGTCTGTGTGAGATCTTGGTGAAGAAGAATGCCCTGCAGGTGTGATGGTTGAGTATATTTCATGCTTTAAGTCAGGACAACTTTGGCATTGAGTCCTTTAGTATTCTAGTGAAGTGTCATGCTTTAGCATTACCTGTCCACACCTGGGGGGCACATTGTGCTCCAGGCTGCCCTGGAAGATGCATTTAGGAAGCCATATGTGCTTCAGTGTTGAGCACCCGGGGAGGTACACAGCACTGAATGGATCAGTTATGAGCCAGAAGGGATGCTGAGCTGAGAAAACCCATTGCAGTAGGGAAATCAGCTTTCTGGCCGTGTCGGCCACACAGCCACCTCTGCGTTTGCTGAAACCCACACACCCAATCCCCTTTAGTTCCTGCTGCTCCAACGGCTCTCCAGGGCTTCAGCTTGCCACCCTCACCTGACACACCCTACAGATTTTCTACAAAACTAAAGGCAAAGAAAAAACATGTTATGTTCCTTATGGCAGTGCCCAAAGGTACTATATCTGAAGATAACATCAACGGAGAGAGCCAGCACAAGTTCTCTTCACACAAACTATTTCCCAGAGGCTAATGGCAAAGGAGAGAGAAAGAGAGAAACAAGTACTGACAGTTTACTATAGGAACTCAAAGAAAAAGTGGACAAAGCTAAAAGAACTTCAGCTCTTTGTTAGCATCTAATCCAGTTTAGAGCACTCACTGGTGCGTACGTTTACTTTCCAAGGCTGACAGAGCTGGATACTGTCATTTGGTAAGAAACAGAGGAAATAGATTTAAAATTTGTCACCCTTCAAGCCTCTTACACTTTAGGAAAATCAGTCTGCAACATACATGAAGTCTTAACCTAACATGAAAAGTATGAGCTGCTGGCCAAAACCTCTGAAGGAGCAAATCCTGTTTTCAAAAGATTCAGTGTTTCCTCTTTTTAACACAGACCAAGTGCTGAAGTGAAGGGGTACAGTGCTTCTTTTGGCTCGTGGAAACCACAGGGAAGGCCTCCTGTCCCTACCCAAAGAGTGCTTTCAAAAAAAGAGTCCAGGTACCAAATATCACAGTGCAATGAAATTATCGAATCACCATTACCAGCTTTTGCCCAGGACAGATGATTCAAACTACATGTAGCCTATTTTCTAATGCTATAAAAGCAAATTAATCTCCAGCTGAATTTGCAAAGTGCTGCACTGAAAGAAACTGCAAGGAGGATGTACGAAAAAGAACAAAACCAATACAAGGGTTTGTAAGTGGGAGGCTGAGAGTCTGGGCTAGGAGAGTCAGAGAAGGAAGGTTTGATGGCATAGTGCAGTAGGCCCAAATTAGGCAGTTGTATTTGAGTGATTTTAGCATGTTTCCTCAAAAATGCAACCCCAGTAGGTGCCAGCAGAAATTTTAGAAAGTATTATGTAAAAAAAACCCACAAAAGCCATCAAAACTCTTTCCCATCTGTCTGTCTGTTCCCTGCCCACACCCCCAAATGTTTTTTGTCACCTAAAAGGGACTCATAGTGCTTGGGCTCAACTAGTATTGGTCAAACTTCCCATCTTCAGGTAAAGCGAGCCCGTTTAACTGCCTGTACCCAGCCCCAGATGAGACCAGAAATCCAGTGGCTGGTTGGGGATGGCATTTTGTCACCTGGAACACAAGGCCAGCACAGTAGCCTGGTTCTGGACCACTCCAGCTGCTTGCTCAGCTCTTTTCAGGGGCACTGCTCATTCTCTCAGAGATCCCTGTCTGTAAGTGGGATGGTAATGAAATAAACCAAAAGGCAATACAGACTATTTACACTTTAGGAAAGAAAAGCTCTACCTGGTTAGATGACATTAGGCCATTATGTGCTTTGTATTAATGTTTCAAGTTAATTGGGAGGACTTGAATGTTAGAAATATTTTGTTGCAAGTTTGAACATCTGACCAGATATAAGACCAGACATTTCAACACAAGCAGTGATTGAATTAGGACCCAGAAATGTATCCCTGGCTAGTTTCAAATTAAAAAAGGAGAGCTTTTAAAAAGGTACAAATGAGACTAAAAGAATTTATGTTATTTTTCCGGTTACTGTGCTATAACTCCTTTCCCGTCTCCTAATCTATCTTCTAAGCATACTACCTTATGAATGAGTGAGCAATAAAAGAAGTATGCAGTGGTTGAGAGAGAAACTCAAGATAACAAGATAATGCAAAACGTAAGCCAAACTCTGAGCAGAACTGCAAGTTAAGATGTACATCTGAATATAAAAGTTTCTTGCATCTGAGTTTATGGGCAGCCATTGGGTGGATGGTTTGCCTGGAAATTTAATTTTAAAACAGTAGCACATAATGTGACATCATACAGGCTAAGTTCACAGCCATCAAAATCTTAAATCTATACTTTCTAGGGTTTTTTAATCATGTACTGACACATCACTGGATGGACTGAAATAAAACCATACCCATTTTAATGTCTTTGAAATCTTTATTTTTTTTTTTATTTTTTTATTTTTTTTCACTGAAAAGGGGCAGAGGAAAAACAGTGAATTAACAAAACAGGTACATACTAACCTAAGGTTAGGTAATAGCAATTCCTGTGCCTCGGTGACATAGGAAAAGCCATGAATAATAAGCTAGTAGAAAGCAGCCGGTGTCTGCATGGTAAGTTTTCCTAATGTCTAAAACAAAAAGTAGGGGATTATAGCAAAAGGTTAATTCAGATTTCCATGTCACTGACCTCACACCTGCCTTCCAGGCTGCCCAGGTTTGGGACTGCACAGATCTACTGAGAATTCTCGGGAAAAAATATGAGGCCACACCCTGAACACAGATAATCCCCCACTGGGCTTCCTGCTGCTGCTATCTGCCTGGCTAGGCAGAATGCAATCGGAATCGTTCTGTTCTCTTTGCAAGCCAACACCAGTGGGAAATTAATTGCTTGAATGATTCTCTCAATTAGTATGTTCTTTAGCATTAGCATAGTATAGCCATGAAGTGAAGGCAGCTTTCGGGCTCAGGACAAACAGCAGGGTCTAAGTTGGCATCCAGTTCTAGTTGGCTGTGACTGGGGCTGATAAGCAAACAGGAGGGAGAAGATATAGGGATACAGTTTCAAGGAATATGAAGGATGAAGGGAACACGAAGCTTGTTACTGTCAAAAGGGAAGTAGTGACAAGTCAGTCTTAAACAAGACGTAACGTAGAAGAGAATGTGAGACAGGTGGAGCAAGTCATGATATTAATATTTTGAGAAGCTTTTACATTATTATGGGGTAGATTTTTGTTTCTTTTGTTAACAAGAATCAATGACAAAACATGAATGGAATTCCTTCTCTTTACTCTTACTCCTCATGCTTTAAGACAAAGCCAGTTTTCTTGAAGAGTAGCCAGGGCATTTTTTATGCTCCATTATCCATGTGAGAGATGGCAAAATGCTCTAAAGCTTCCAGAAAGAACTGGGAAGACTGTGTACATTAAGCAAAGGCATATTTAAGGCTATGGTATACTGAAATAGTACCTAAGATTTCCAAACTGGAGCACTAACTTGCAAGACTTTGAACAAATGATGCCCGTAGGAATGGCTGCTCAACTCTGCTGATCAGCGTGGCACCAACAGAAGGATAAGCATTGATAGCATTTATCTGCTTGTTTGCATCTTGCTCTAGCTTACACCATTTTCAGGTCAAAGAGCCAAAATGTGCTTTATTTTGGAATCTCTATTTGCAAAAATCAAGGTCTGGTATCTGTTGCTGAGTTTGAAGGGAATTCTGCATTTGGTGTTTTGTGTAAGGTTGCTATTGTAAAGGTGGGCTTTTCTGCTAGTTCCTTACTTTGCTGCCATATGCCAAAAATTGGAAAACAGACAAATCTGAAGCACAGTACACAGTAAAACTCTTTGGCAAATGAAGGTGAACAAAAGCTGTGGTTAATGAGGATCTCAATTTACCCTTGGCCCATAGGCTATGAAATTAGGCAGTCACCTTCCCTGCTTAACCCAAATTGCGAGTGGGGAATTTGGCTTTGCATGTAGAGCTCAGCTGACACCTGCAATAGCATCCCCAGGAAAGCAGAACCCACAGCTTTAGTGGGAACCCAGCTTATGTCTGGTGACAGTTATGATAGAGAACAAACTCCTTCACATGCATCAGATAACCCTGGTTTTGTTTTTTTTTCCCACTTTGATTTTTAAAAGTGTCTAGTTTTTATTAATGCATCATTCTTTGTTCTTCCAAATCCAGATTCTGGAAGAGAACATGAAGCTGGAGTGCAAATGCCATGGGGTCTCGGGATCCTGTACCACTAAAACATGCTGGACAACTCTGCCGAAATTCCGGGAGCTGGGCTACATCCTTAAGGACAAATACAACGAAGCAGTTCAAGTGGAACCAGTGAGGGCAAGTCGCAACAAGCGTCCAACCTTCCTCAAAATAAAGAAGCCACTTTCGTATCGCAAACCCATGGATACAGATTTAGTGTACATAGAAAAATCTCCCAATTATTGTGAAGAAGACCCCGTCACGGGCAGCGTGGGAACGCAGGGGAGGATGTGCAACAAGACGGCCCAGCAGTCCAATGGCTGCGACCTGATGTGCTGCGGTCGAGGTTACAACACACACCAGTACTCGAGAGTGTGGCAGTGCAACTGCAAATTTCATTGGTGCTGCTATGTTAAATGTAACACATGCAGTGAAAGAACAGAAGTATATACCTGTAAGTGAGTCCGTGGCTGGACAGGCTGACCGCGTCCCTGCCAGGAGTACATTTGCACATGCGCTCAACAAACCTACACAAGACTGTAGCAAAGACCTGCTCTCCCAGAAGAAATGCTGATGAATGGATCCCTGTCTTTTCTTCTCACGTTTGTGGATACATATTTCAGA
Organism: Meleagris gallopavo; assembly: GCF_905368555.1. NCBI lineage: Eukaryota > Metazoa > Chordata > Aves > Galliformes > Phasianidae > Meleagris > Meleagris gallopavo. The sequence goes on along the minus strand of NC_139417.1, from coordinate 5,846,544 downwards.
CTCTTAACAAAAGTCAGCCAGGAAACAAATAATAAAACCTCAAACTCCACTAAGCACCCTGCCACATGAACCAGAGAGATCACTTCAATTTATCTGCGCTTCTATAGCAAAAAAGCAGTGACTGCCTTGTGAAGAGACACCAGAGAAAATTTTCTGACCACGGCAATGAACTCTTGGTTTGGAAAAAAAGATGAAAAAAATATGTAGAAGGAGCAGGGAGAGTGGGGGACAAACCCTCAGACACGGGCTTTGCAGAGGAGGCGATGGACAGTGCCCCGCTGTGACTTGCCCATGTGAGTGTGAGGGTGATACAGATGTAGGCTCCTACACGTGTGAAAAGCTTCTGCTGGTCTTGCCCATCTTTCCACTTCATAACATTTGCTACAGCGAGTAGAACTGTTGAAATTTTCTGTAGACACTGCTTTATCTGCCTTTTGTGTGCGTGTGCGTGCTGCAGATTTAGCACAGGGATTTGGGACACTTGGGACATAATAATAGCAATATTTAACAATTTATTCAGATAAAACTAATATTAATTTATTTAATTAAAAAGAACTCTACCGACATTTTTGGAACTATTCTGCAATTAAAGTAGATAGCTTGCTTTCTTTGTGGAATAATTTTCTAGAAACAGCAAGGTAAAACTGGAGCTGTATATATCATTCTTTCCTAGGATATTTCTAATAGTTGGACTTGCAGGATGTGTTCTACCGTACTAGATGTTTAAGTACAAAAGTTGGCATTTTATATATATATATGTACATACACAAACACACTGAATTTTTTTTTTTTTCCCCCCTGTTTGCTGCTAGTTGTCTGGAACAAAAGGTAGTGGTAAGGGTTGCAAATCTTTACCAGGTTTTTTTTTTTTTTTTCTTCAATTAAAGAAAGAAACATTAATAAAATCCTGTTTGAAATATGTCTAAAAATAAGAAACTCCAGACAAACTTCCATCTTTTGGAAAATCAACCATAGGATAAGAGAGTATATTTTGTAAGAGACTATTTTTATATAAATATTTTATTTATACTACGTCTGCTTGTTCAACCTGTACTTTTTCTCAAAACAGGCATACAATTTGTAATTCTTAGGCTATTTAACAGAGAAAGGCTAATTAGCTTGTGGACACAACAGCAGCAAGCTGGATACATTCAGCTGCAGTTGGTGGATGTGTCAGAAAGCAGAATGAACTTTCTCTCCGGATGTGTGTACAAACTGGCTCTTTTCCTGCAGCTCAATCTGCAGAATATGCAAAACAAGAACATGGTATGTAGCATCAATTTTGTCACATGGCTTGAATTCATGATTGGTATTAACTGGATGCTCGCTTATCCCATTCAGGAAAAAAAATCCGAATTAGCTTCCCACATGCATCAGTCATTAAACTCTGGCGTTATGACTAGCAAATGTGCTGTGTGTGCTGTCAGTTAAACCTCTATATTGTGTTACTGTCAAATTTGATTTTAATCAGTGGAAGACTGTAGACTGTGACTGTAAAAACTAGCGTGATACACATCGTCTGCTTCTCATAGATAGGATACAATGCTTACTTTTTGTCCAACTCTCTTTGGCATTTACATTATTCTTTCCTCCAAAAGGCCGGAGCTCAAAAACCCCAAAAAACACCTAGGCAAATTTAAAGACTGCTCTCTTGTTTTTCAGAGCCCAGTTAAACCTTCTTCTGTTCCCTTTATGGCATTTCCTTTTTCATCACTGTTCATTTCTCCAGATATAAAAGGAGCAAATATTTTTCTGCTTTTGGAAGCTTTCTGTTCCTCCTGCTGGATTCTTTTGTGGCTGATAAAAACAATCCAATTTTTATTTTTATTATTATTTTTTTTTTCCATTGGGTAAGAAACGTGGCCCAGAGTTACTGATAATGCTGATAATACAAGATCTCACACCTTTAATGAGGCATCAGTAAGGGAAACAAACCAGTAGGCAGTATGCACCATATTCACTGATTCCTGATTCCTGTTAATAACAGCAAGTGTGGCAAGGAATAGGTGATACACATCTTGGAACGAATCCTCTTTCTAAGGCATAACTCTCTAAGACTGCAATGGGGAAAACTGTCAGAAAACTTTTTGAGACAAAAGTATCCAGAAGTACTTTAAGAGATGCTGCAGTTTCAGCAGGATAGCCTGACCTTTCAGAAGCTGTCTGAATTTGACGTGGCTTTCTTTCAAACTCCCTTCTCACATATATTCATGTAAGAACAAAAGCCCAAGCAGTTTCCTTGCAGTGCATAGCTGGAATTAAATATGGTTTTTGCAGGTCTGCCACTTAACATGTTGTATAATTTTTCTGTTATTCAGACACCTAGGTAAAATGGGGAACATAACGTACATTCAAACTTATGACTCGTCAATATGAAGCTATATAAAAGCAATTATTTTCATGGAATTTTCATGCTTTTTGTTCTGAATTCCATGCATTGAGGTTAAGTAGCTCAGATCTAATGTTTAACTTTGGAATCTTTTCTCCTTTTTTTGTATTTATTTTTACTTTTCTTTTTTTACATTAGCAGATATCACATCCTCATCAGAAGTGTGTTTTCTTCACTGATTACAGCTATTTTACAAGTTGTTACTTTTGTGGCATGTTTTTCCATAGGAAAGCAACCCATAAGTCTCCTGCTTCCTGTATATTTCAGTATGCAGTGACGTGCAATGGACAGCCAGAAGACTAATGCTTGAAGGACAAATGTCTTTCAACAGTTTTGCTCATATAATAAAGGAGTGCGTAATTAAATGAATTCAGTACACATTAGCCCAACCGTTGGGTTTACAGTACTGCTGGTGATCTGTGCACTACTTAGAGAAAATTTCAATTTGACTGATAACTGACATATCAGTTTGCAAAGTATGAATTAAAGATCAAGGAAAATCAAATGCATTCAACTAGAAAGCATTTGAAAATTTTTGGCAGTGTCCACTTAGATAAGGGAAATCTGACCATCAGAATCCACTGTGTCTGGAGTTAATTGGCCATTCTCTAAATGTGCTTGAATGGCATAAAGAATAAACAGGAGAGGGAGAAAGATTTACGATCTTGTAGATATTTCTCTCCCCGACAACAGTTTGTTCTTTGTCCTCAGGGATAGAAGAGCTCTGTTTTGACTTGGTTAAGAACCACACAATAGGATTGAAATGCACACAACTGCAGAACAATACCTTATACCCAATACCCAATAGCCCTCAAAAGAAAATACATCTTTTCATCTGCACTAACCCAGGGAAGTGCTGGATTGCTGTCCACATGAACAACCTAGCAGAGGTTTTTGAAGAAAGCATACATTCAAGCTGCAGGAAGAGTAAGAGGAGCAGGAAGAGTAAGAGAGCAAACACAACTGTGCAGTTGGAAAGCTGTTATTTATGAAATATCACTTCCTTATTTGATAAGCCTGACTCGTGGAAATGATGCTACTCCACACTGGGATTCCTATACAGGTTTTATGGATTTTACCTCAGTGCCTTTTTAAAAGGACAACTAACCAATTCGCTTGAATACCTGAAGTACTTACCTAAAACTCATATCGGGCAACTACTAAGATTTCTTTGCCATGTATGCACAAGCCTAATGGAGGTATGACTTTCAGCAGAGATAATTAAATGAAAAACATCCTTAAAATATACACTTACGTGGCTCATTTGGTCAAGTTATTGTAAGGGTACACAGTTACTTAGAACAGGAAAGTAATGGACGTAATGTGATATTACACAAAACTCTTAATGAATTACCTTGTGGATTATAAAATTGTTTGTTACTGATCACACTTTAAAAGCAGTTTGTTGAATACAGAATCACAAACTGCAGTCAGGTGCACATATTCAAGTGAAGATTCCACGGAAGTACTTCTGAGAAGATTTTTATATTTATCATTACTATAAGTGTCCAGAGAGGTGCACTGTGAAAATGAGAACATTGACTACTGTAGTCCCCTTGCTGGTAGCCCCAGGAAGCTCAACCAAACAAGCCCTCCAGCTCTCTTTGGCAAAACAGCAGATGCAGTGGTAGACGTGCACAGACAGGGGTGGCCCAATCTAAATGATACTGCTGCTCTCAGCCAGCAGGGTATCACCTCAGTCAGGGCGTTACTGTTCCCAAACTGTACCAAATTGAACTGAGTACAGGAATTTTATCACATAGCAGAACTGCAAACAACGAATCTCAGCTTCATTCCAAAACATTCTTCCTCAATTCATGGTTATCTTGGATAACTCTCACCATGAAAAGTGACGTAGTCTGCTGACCTAAGTTATGTTTTTGTGGTCAAAACTATACCAAGAATTCCTCAAAGGCAGGTGTTCTACTCCTGAACAAAAATAAAGGGAATTCTTCCTCTGGCAACAAACAATAAGTGATTAAGTCAAGATGCGAAGAGATCTAAAGGACTGAAGAGGGATACCAAAACTTGGTGATTCTTTTACCCCGCTCAGAAGAGATGCTGTAAAACCTTTAAGTTTGGTACTTTAGAGTTTTAGGAAAGTATGTTTTTTCCCTTGTGTTGATACACATTTATGGATTCATTGGTAGCATGTAGCGCCATTGGCAACTCAGGGGGGCCACAAACAAGTCCAGAGAAATCACACTTTTAAGGGCAGCCTGACTATTGCTGCTCTCAAGAACATCTTTCCTTCCTGTCAGCTATGTCACTGTATCAAACTCTTGTTAGGAAACATTTCTGCTCTGTAACTGGATTTGATATCTCTGGGACAAGTTGAGATTATATTTACATCATACCTTATATATATACTTAAGGAAATATTTCTAGGCTTGCATGCACAAAACCAAGAATTAAGGTAAAGAGGATGATATCAATATTCTATCAGCACCTGTGCTTATTAAGTCATAGCCAAATTCTTTTCATGTGAAAATATAAACTTAATTTTTGTGTTTCCTCTGCTAGCTTGCATCCTTTCTCTGCACCAAAAAACAAAATGTTTTGTGCATCATACCAGATCCACAGTTAATTTTGTGGCTGTTCATACAAGCAATTCACTAGCAGCATGTCACTAACCTGATACTAGCAGCACATAAAACCTTGTGCACGTCTTATTGATACTAATGGACAGACAATTTTCCTTGGGAACACCACACTATGCACAACTTTCTTGTACTGCAGTGCTTCACTGTCTTATTTTCACCAGCATGCCTGCCTACAGCATATATTTGTTACTTGTTATTTTATTTTCTCCCAGCACGTGGAGTTTCAGCTCACTGATCCATGGCTGGTCCCTGATGACTTGTACATCATGACTTTCTGTCCATATGTGGGGATACAACACAATGGAGAAGCACTACGATCAGCACCAAAACCATTCGTCCTCTCACAACGTACCTCTAGTTTTTCAGACCAAAACAAGAGATCTGGAATTACTCTCCCACAACATCCTTATAACAAAGCTGAGGAAGTGTGGGATAGACGAGTGGACAGTGAGGTGGGTTGAGAACTGGCTGACTGGCAGAGCGCAGAGGGTCGTTGTTGGTGGTGCAGAGTCTGGCTGGAGACCTGTAACCAGTGGTGTCCCCCAGGGGTCTGTGCTGGGTCCGGTCTTGTTCAACATCTTCATCAATGACCTTGATGAGGGGATAGTGGCCACCCTCAGCAAGTTTGCTGATTATATGAAGTTGGGAGGATTGGCTGACACGCCTGAAGGCTGTGCTGCCATTCAGCGAGACCTGGACAGGCTGGAGAGCTGGGCAGTAAGAAATCGGATGAGGTTCAACAAAAGCAAGAGTAGGGTCTTACACCTAGGGAGGAATAATTGCACGCACCAATACAGGCTGGGGGATGAGCTGCTGGAGAGGAGCGCTGCAGAGAGGGACTTGGGCGTCCTGGTGGACGACAGGTTGGCCATGAGCCAGCAGTGTGCCCTCGTGGCCAAAAAGGCCAATGGCATTCTGGCGTGCATTAAGAAGAGCGTGTCCAGCAGGTCGAGGGAGGTGATCCTCCCCTCTACTCTGCCCTGGTAAGGCCTCATCTGGAGTACTGTGTCCAGTTCTGGGCTCCCCAGTACAAAAAAGACAGGGATCTCTTGGAAAGAGTCCAGCGGAGGGCCACAAAGATGGTGAAGGGCCTGGAGCATCTCCCCTATGAAGAAAGGCTAAGTGAACTGGGTCTGTTTAGCCTTGAGAAAAGACGACTGAGAGGGGACCTGATCCAGGTTTATAAATATCTGAGGTGTGGCGGCCATAGCGGTGAGGCCAGTCTCTTTTCAGTGGTACGTGGAGACAGGACGAGGGGAAACGGACATAAGCTGCAGCACAGGAAGTTTCGCACGAATGTGCGTAAGAACTTCTTCACGGTGAGGGTGATGGAGCACTGGAACAGGCTGCCCAGGGAGGTTGTGGAGTCTCCTTCTCTGGAGATATTCAAGTCTCGCCTGGACGCCTACCTGTGCGACCTGGTGTAGGGAACCTGCTTTGGCAGGGGGGTTGGTCTCGATGATCTCTAGAGGTCCCTTCCAACCCCTACAATTCAGATTCTGTGATTCTGTGACTCTGCATCCAATACACCATGTCCCCTTAACTCATCATTTCAGTACTATTCACAAATTCATATTGGCAGTTATTTAAAACAGAATTAAATAAAGGTCCAGAACAGGTGTTCTCTAGTTGGTTAGACTTGTACAACAAATTGTAGCAAAAACTGTAAAAGGAGTGCTGAAGTTTTTTTCTCCATCAGGTAGACCCATCAATTCCAATGGGACATCACAAGACTTGCACCAGAGATGATGCTTAGTTTTAAAGTTGTAGAACTTACAGAATAAATTAAATCAAAATCAATTTAAGGCATTTCTGGTATAGTCCCAGGCATTACATTTTACTGTGACATACTCTGACCCATTCACAGCAGTGCAGAATAGGTACTCTCCAAGTGATGACAACAGTATTTTTCAGAGAGGCCATTTCCAACAAACTTTAACAGACTGCTTTTTGGTGTGGTCGAAGAAAAGCAGTTTGTCAGACAAGTATCATGGAGAGACACAAGAATAACCTAGAATAATAAAGAAACTAATGTCCTATTGCAGATAGGGTGCAGCCAGGAAAAGCTTTGGAAAACAGAAACAGCATTTAGGAAGGAGAATCCTTGAAAATTTCAGTGCACAGAAGACTCATTACGGAGTTTACCAGGGAAGGAAGGCTTAGCTGAATGGACAAATTTCAGCCCAAGCTAAGGCTGCTTAGTTGTTGCCCAGCTCATAGTGCAATGGTATTTGGCTCAAAGCAAAACCAAGCATCTATTCCATTGAATCAGCAAGAAAACTGTTTTGTGAGTTGTTTCATGCACTTAAATTATCTCCTAGCAACTATTCCTTCATAAGTGAGCCCACAGTGATATGTACAATGGGTGGCTGCACATCTGTCCATATAGAGCTTAGTTTTCAAATTATTTATATTTGATCAGAACTGTTTATAACTACAGAGTATCTTAAGTACTTGACATCTTGAGAAGAGAGACAACAGAGAAGAGCACAGAAGGTGCAGCACGGGCAGTAGTGTTGGACCATAACACTATCACTTAAAAGTGTATAACTTATCACTAAAAAAAATATATATATTTTCTAATATCTTAAAGAACATACAAGCAAACAAAACCAAAACAGCAACACCACCAACAAAAATCAACAGAATAACTCCTTTTGGCCTTCTATAATGCTATGGTTTCAAGCTGAACAAATGTTCTGCACTAAGCCTGGCCTTAGTCAGCCACTATTAAGCAGACAGGAAATCAGGACACAAAGCACGAGAGGGTTGGCCACTGGGCACAAAGGAACCCTGTGAGAGAATTAGGACTGTGGCCCAGATTTCTAGCTTTTGCCACGCTGCTTTATGGAACTTGAGCAATATCTAATTTGCCTCAATTTTTATATGTATAAATGGATTTTAACATTTTAGAAATGTATTCACTGCATGCAGTAGATTCACTGTACGCCATATATAGCTGAAGTGAGGACACTCCTTCCTCCTCTCGACCTCATTAAATAGCCTCCACATTAAGTATGAGTCACACACAGGGGCAATCGTACAAACCTGCTCTCCTGTTTTGTCTCCTTAAGTCAAATGACTGCCAAAGATGCGAGGCAAAGTAGGTAGCAGAGAGCAAACTTTTTAAGTCAGAAGATGCAGACAGCAGTGAGGACAAAAGCTTCTGGAAAGCTGAAACTGACTATAAAATCTGTGGGTCTCCATAAAGCAAGAAGTTACTGCAGTGCATCATCACTGAAAGCAAATAAAACAGTTATCCAACATTCTAGTGGGAAGCATTTAGCAGGATAGCAATGAACTGCACAGTGTTTTCTGTTACCAAAGGAGGGAGATGTGAGGTGACTCACTCAGGTCAATGAGCTGTGCTCTCTAAGTACAAACTGTGAGATTGAGAGCAGAAGCTAAAAAATACATAAATGGATTAAAAACTTTCTGAGCAGTTAGAACAGTAATTTTTCTGTTTCTGTCTTTCCTCTTGGGTATGAGTCAGGATATTTTGACACTTGCCCATCTTTAGTTGCAAGCCACGTGAACTGCATTCAAATGAAGCAGTAAAGAGAAAAACTTCCCAGAATATATATTGTGTTTATTTAGGCCAGACCAGCTTGGACGAAAGTGCAAAATCAATCAAAGCTTAAAGGGAAGCTGGCAAACCATCAGTGCCTCTGCACATCCTCGCTGTCACTGCGCCGTCTTCGTGAGAAAAGCAACAGTGAGGTGCTGAGAAATTCTCAGCATTTATAACATAATGTTGGTCTATGCATCGAGAAGATGAGTTAAGGTGATAGGCAGATCTTAACTGATGACTGCACACCAAAGTTGTCATTTTGATGACTTGTTTGGGCAGGAATGGTACTGGCTGGGTGATAGATTATTTTCTCTTTCTCCTGCCACAATGACATCTGCTTTATTCACAGATCAGCCACCAGTTGCTACAACAACGCCAGTGTGCTTTAGAAAATGTTGTTGAGCTGCTGAGAGAATCTTGGCTACCCATTAGCAAAATGTTAACTATGCAAAACCAAATAGCGTTTGGTTTTGTTGTAGGAAAGAAGTCAATGCTCTGCAATAAGTAAGAATGTCAAGAAGAATTTACATTCAAAAAGTAGAGAGGGGTTTAACCCATGATATCACCATGATTCAAAAATCCCCCTGGAATTCATTAGTGAGACAGTAGGCCCAAAGAAAAGAGATGATAAATAATGAGTTTTAAAAAGAAAGAACAAATACACTTTCCTCTGAGCAGCTTGTTGTCTGCAGCATTTTAACACGTCCGTTGCCCTTCACTTTTCCTGCTCATTGTCTTAGATTTTTACACAGTAATCCTTTGCTAATGGGGTTTTATTTTTATTTATTGCTTTTCTTCCCGCTTAGCACTTTAGGGGATGCGAGGTGCTGTTAAACCCTACGAGCAAGCTGATCTGGCTGCCAGTGAAGTCCCTTGCTCCCACTTGAGAAGGTGAGAGAAGCTTACACTCAAACATGTTCCTTAGAAAGCCAATTACAGGAAAGCATTTGCAGGCCTTTCTGGGAGGGAGAGCTTTGTCCTGCAGCCAAAGGACACAGCATCGTGCTTGAGAGCCGAGCAGTGAGAGCCATGCCTGATGAAATGGGAGCAACGCTGGGAGCAGGTGAATGTCCCGCAATAAGTTAAATATTGGTGCTAGAGTGAAAACATATGGCTGATAGCACTGAAAACTCCAGCTGCTGGAGTAGCTACTTTGTGAAAAATGAATCTGAGCTGCAGTGTTTAGAGTGAGATTCCTCCAATTTCTAGGAAAGCACTGCTTGTCATCTCCCAAGTGATTCATGTCGGGCTGCTGCAGCTGCTGACAGCGCTGTTAATTTATGTAGCATGGCACCTAACATGGACAGAGGCTTCCTCTGGTCCCAATCCTGTCTTTAGAATTAGAATGGGTCTATACGTCTTGATTGAATTTTTTTCCTCCACCTCAAAGTTAAGTGAATATAATTCTTAATTTGTTTTCTGAATGACTCGAATAATTTTCTTCCCTTTGTCTTCCCAGCAAGATCAGCTCAATTTTACAATGTGTTGTACTTCAAATCTAACTTCATTAAATGTTTATAACATTAAGAGTCCAATGACATAAACCCTGCCTGTTGTATTTATAGGCTGTATGAAGAGAACAAAAACCTGAAAGGACTGAAATTCAGATTAATTCCTTGAGAACTAATTTCAACATCTATTCTCATCTGTAAAGCACAAAATGCTACTAATATTTCAGAGATATCATGTTAATTTAACTGCAAGTTTATCAACCATATTTGCTGTTGGAATTAGAAATCTAAAACCAGCTCATGATAGATCATAGGAGTATTGTTTTTCTGTCACAGTAAATAGGTCCTGAATGTTAATCTAATGATCTAGTTACATAACCAAGCTCAAGAAAAGTTAAGCTACTGATTACTAGAAGAATGTATGTGGAAAACCCTCAGTAGATGTTTTTCCAATGCTGTAAGCAGTGATGATGAACATTAGCACTAAGGCTGAATTAGCACTAGAAGAATTATATTGCAACACATTATTATTATCAGTTTCTTCAACTCTTTGAAAGAAAATACTTATTTTCTTCCAATGCATTTTTACAAAAATGGTGAAGTCAGAGCTTCAAAAGCATCTGTTGAAAACCACGTTCAGACACTGTGGGCAGCTGTACCCAATTTCCACAACTGAGCTCTGCTTCTCTGAGCTCTGCCTGTCCCCGTGCCTTGGGAAGATGCTTCTTCAAAGCCTGAAGGGAGTCGTACCCTGACATTGCTGTGCCAAGTGCTTGGAGGGCTGAGTACAACAAGGGACACAGCTGTACAACACGCAGTTAGCTCAAAGATTTTCACATGGTCTCATCACACCTTCCCAACTCTCCCAGGAATACTGGCAGAGATAGCAGGTAGGGTAGCAGTGCCTTAAGCTCAGGCTACAGCTGGCCTCTCCTATGTGAGGAAGGAGCAAAGGGTTCAGCGCTGTGCGTTCAGATGTGCTGCAGTTCAGCACAGTTAGCAGCACACCTACCCACAGCACCAGTGGCTCACTTGGGTTTCATCTTTTCAGAGGCTAAAGTTGCCTCTCAACTCTACAAAAAGAGCGCAGCACAAAAGCCAATCTTTAAAAGGACCCTGTGTATCGCAGGTAGGGTGAGCAAAGTGGAAGGCAGCATTCACCAGCATGGTTACCATGGCTACAAATTGCAATCTCTATCTTCCACACACAGGGTATGGAACGTGGGAGAAGGCCAAAGAGCTCCTTGGGATGTCACAGTGTCTGCCTGCAGCCCACAGCAGAGACTCAGCCCAGAGCTGTTCTGCTCGGCCTGGCCACATTTACCTGACATTTTTGGAACGGTCCACCATGTGTAAATGCAACATTGACAGACAGAGCAGCTTCTTTCACAGCTACCCAGCTTAAAATACAGCACTTACCCCTGCTTCCCTATGGACAGCCATTTTAAGCTAATTATATACTGGGAGCTTTATTTCCTGAAAATGTATATTGCCTTACTGAGAGGTATGGATAACATCTTCATCTGCCAGAAACAGGATTAGTTTTGACAGAGTTATGTTTACAAACATAAAATTTATCACTTTTTTTTTTTTTTTTTTTTTTTTTTTTTAAACAGCACCTGTGTACACCTGGAATGAGACAGTAGCTAATGATTTATGTCGGACAGTAACAACGGCTGCTTTTGCTGGAACCATGCCATAACTTAGTGTCTGCTTCTCTGCCCTGCTGGGTCAAGACAACACATCAGTCACGTAAATCACTTAAGTAAATTATTGAGAACTTAAATTGACTTTTTCTACATAATATGTAATTACTTCCTTGAACCAACATTCCCTTACATCACCGATCTAAAAAGCTTTCTATTTATTTTTTAACTGAATATTGATTGAATTTAAATTACAGCCAGCATGGACTATTTGTCTGAACTTCAGATTCTAGTGAAGAAACTTTCCAGCAACTTTGTCGGCTGCAGCTCACACTTCCTTGCCACCCACATCCCTTGCACAGACCATGAGCTGCTCTTCTGCCCACCACCAGATTTGCAAACCAGAAATGAACATCTGCTGCAAACAGTGCCAAGACAGCTGAAATTAAACAGCTGAGTGACCTGAAGATGCTGAATCTACTTCGGCTGTATAGAGAAATATAGAAGACATTATTGCAACGTGAATTTTTCACTAGGATGTTGTGAAGGGATGAGGATTTTTGCTGCAGAAGTGTAAAATCTCCATGGGGACCACAGAGATCCAGACTCCTGCAGGGCTGTATCCAGTACCCACTGCACCAGTATCCTATTCTAGGACTAGAAAAAAAATCAAACATGCAGAGATTTCGCATGTTATCACAGAGAGATAGCAAGAGCAGATCACGTTCTGCTCGTCAGCTCTTGACCTTACTTAAAATGCTGGGTGTGAGGACATAGCACTGCCATAGTGTCAGGGCTCAGCAGTCTGAGTCAGAGAAACCTGGCCAAGCTAGCTGCTCTGCCCAGGTTTTCGACCCATGATCTATAGTGTAAACACAATTTATTTAGTAGTATGTAGGCCTGTGTCACTGGAATCACCTCAAATGTCAGGAAAAAAAAATCCTGAGTGCAAATATCCTTCCTGTCAGGTAGTAGCGTCCTGTCCTCAATCATCCCACCAAAAGCCTATAAAATAACTCAGTAAAATATTTTTCCTCCTTCAGGAGATGATCAAGTGAAAACAAATACCAAGCATTTTCAGAAGTGCCTACTTGCAGGTCTGGGGGAGGGCAGGAGCAGACATGGAGCTTTAAGCCTTGAAGCTGGGGGAATCTCACCATAAAACCCAGCACAGGTACAGGAAGCGTATTCCCTGGGCTGCCTTGGGCGTGATTGAAAAGCCCTTAGATTTAAGTCTGACACTGTGGTTGGGTGAACTTGTATAGTAGCATATGTCTGGCTGTACTACCATGCTGAGGACCTGTACTGCCAGACCCAGCCAGGGCAGCAGGAGCCCGGAGCTGTCAGTGCAAGGCATTTCATGCTCCTGAGTCAGAACTGCTTCCGGTTAGAATTGGCAGAAGTGGTGAATATAATTCTCTTGGTATTTTATTATTAGTGAGATGGGAAGTTAATGGGAAAGGGCAGCTAAAAGTACTTCTGCTAAGGCTAGAAAATACATTAAAGTCAGCACTGCTATGGATCACACCCAAGGTCACAGGATTCAGTCAGAGGAATTGATCAGTGATATTTACAACTCAACAAATTGCTTTAAGCAAGCGTGACATCATGGCCCGTGCTATTTACCAGAGGAACTACATATGGGGAAGTTATAAAGCAGCTCATCGGCCCATAAGCAGGTTAATGTTGTTGGGCAGAGCTTCAGCCAGAGTAAGTACAGCTCCAGCCTCCCAGCCTGACGTTCTGCATGAACCTAAAAAGCAGGAGGGGTAGTGGTAGTGAGCTTATGTATTGCTGAGCATCCTGCTGGCTGACACTTCTAGCAATCTTTATTGAAAAGTGAGATTAAACTGCTTTCTTTTTAATGGACTTAAGTGTGTTTTTAATTAAAAATAATTTTGAGTAGCTAAATCCTACTTGTGTCTGTTGCAACAGCAAAAACGCAACCCTCTCAGCATGCTGTCTGCTGTCAGTCCAGCTCATACCTGTGTGCTGAGCCCTTCTTGTTAGCAGGCAGTTATGGACATCCGGACCAAATGTTTGTTTCTCTCTTCACCCCACCGCCCCCTCCAGTTTTTATGACACAGGTGAGTTTTATGCTGACTTAACTGAATGTGGCAGTGCAGGAATCCTAAAATTGGGGTCATTTTCCCAGATTACATGAAATCAGCCAAGACAAGTGGCTGGAGGAGCAGCCCTGATGGGGTATGGACTGGGAGTTGTCCTTTGTGCATATCCCAGGAGAAACGTGGTGACGATTGCACCTGAGCTGCCCACAGCGAAGCACCTCCAGCCCCGAGCTCCCTGCGCAGCAGGGTGCAGTTGCTCACTATAGAGAGGGCAGATTTCAGTTGCCAAAGGAGGCAAATTTCCTTCCATGGAACTGCTGGTGGACTGTGCACCAGCTGGTTTATACAATCAGACTTTTCTTCCTCTCTGTTGGAATCCATCATTCTCTAATGTATCACATGAAATTGAACGGTCTTCTTTTTTTCTTTTTTCCCTCCTCTAACCTTTATGAATCCTCTCGAGTGATCTGTGGATGGGATCAAACAAATTTTGGTCTCTTTCTCTCCAAATCCTGACACGTGAATTGATTTCAGCAGGACACATTAAGTGAATGATGGATCTTTGCCAAAAGGGCATGTAGGATTTTGCAAGAGGGAGGGGAAGAAGAGGGAGACATTGCCTTCTCCCTTCTTTCTCCCTCTTAGCCAGTCTTGTAAAGAAAGGGCGAAAGCACTTAAATTCATTACTCTACAAGTAAATTGGTTTTCTTGCTACCCTCTCAAAAGCCCTTGTGGGCGCATCCCGTTGCCGCCCTGCCCAAGCCCTGCAGCAGGAAGCAGTGAGACAGGCTCGCTCCCAGTGCCGCGGCCTCACACTCCCACCAGCCGCACACCTCCCATGGGCCTGCTTTCCCACCGGCCAGCTTGGCATCCCCAGTCCTGCCGCTCGCTTTCTAAGGCTCAGCCGACAGTTTCTCAGCCCATTAAGGCTGGCAACAAGAGCTGGGTTGTAGTAATAAATGACAGTAAGATCACAAGCTCGAGGGAGCTTGTTCTTCTCCGTTCGCAGCTCTCTTGAGAAGTTTCAGAGGCTGCAGTCATTCCCCTGCTCTGTATGCCAAGCCAGAGCTTTTGATGCTAATTTGTTGGCACCGCAGACTCCCACTGAAACGATAGATCCTATGACCTTCTTCAGTTACAGATAACACAAACTACAGTTATATTTAAGTGGCATATTGGTTAACCTCAGTGGCTTGCAATACTTTCTTTTGACTCAGTTTCCATCATTAATAAGGTTACATTACAAAGGCACCTTGGAGTTTCTCTCAGGGAAATCTAGCCAACAAGCTCGCTCTTGTGAGTGGAGCTTTCCGCACCCAGCTTCTGTTTTAGCCAAGCTGTGCACTGCAAGTGTTCTGAAATAACAGCAGCAGTGGAGACATTAACATTGACAAAACACCCAGCAGACAAGTACTTGGGCAAAGTAATTTCAAAAATAGGTGTAGTGATTGCTCCTGTCATTTTCAAAATCTCTGAAAGGAGTTTTTGGACAAAATCACCAAATAAATTTTGACCTTCCAGTGGGACTACTGGATTAGAAAAAAAAGACCATTGACAAAAAATTAGGATTTTCGCCACGATTCTGCCTTCAACAGCATGAATGCAGGTACATAATGAGGAAAATCCCTGAGACCCAACTTCTCTTGCATCATTGATCTGGCATCAATCATCAGAGGAGATCTAGATTGGATCTCAGAACTCATTCCTACAGATCGTACACATGACCCCGCCAGCTGCTCCCAGTCAGAGGGGAGTAATAGTTATCTTTTTAGCTGCAGAGTCAAATACCTGCCTGAGAATCCAGAAGGATTGATAGAAAACCAATAAGGAGGTAAAACTTCTCAACTTCCTGGAAAGGCGTGGACAGGTTCTTTGGTAGCTCTTCCTCTTCTAAAGACAACATATTTTCCTCTATTGAGAATATCATTTTCTTACTGAATAGATAAGGATCAGTTTGAAAATTAATCAAATAAAACAAGATATCCATGAAGATGCAGAGTTTGGTTTGTTGTAAACAGAGCCAGGTCCCACCAGTGCTAATAACTTGCAGAACCAAATATACCATGGCCTGAGATTATACACACATTGTTCTTCAGTACTTCTCCCAAAAACCTATTTCCTGTTATCCCTGCAGATCTACCTTAATAAACAACACATTGTTTTCACAAGAAAAACGTATAATCATTATCTTCATCTCCCTTCCCTTCCAGCAAGAGAGTAGAGATTTTCTTTAACCAATGAAGCAAGGCAGATACCTTGGTATCTGATACAGGCAGCACTGCTTCTGTTTCAGCCCTAGATTTGAAACTGGATAAGGAAGTTAATTCCTGTAGTTTCTTATTGTTGACATTATACCATCTTTCCTGTGTATATTTGCTTGAAAATGTAACTTTCAAGAGCATAAACAATGTCCACAAAATGCACCTTTGATCACAGCAAGTTATTCATTCATGTTAAGTTTGACTTTATGTGGCTATACCATATCTGTGGTTGTTGTCAACTATGGTCACCAAAAAACCTACACAGAATAACAGTGGACAATGAAATCTTGCCTTAGTGGTGGCGAGCACTCCAATGTAAATACAGCCCTGTATGTCATATGCCTATGAGCTTATATATTTTGATGGCTATTTGACATCAGAGTGCAATCTATGGCTTGAGATCTCAGGAAGTTATCCTTCTTCTGAGAGCACAGCAGGACCTGCAGCATGTAGTGATACAATTTACATTAAATGCATATATAGATAACAACAGTGTTTTGAGACACCAGCAACCTATGTAAGCATGCAGTACACAAGCAACGAGAGAAGTTCAGAAATGAAAGAGTAAGGAAACATAACTGTGTCCCAAAACAAAAAACAGAATAAAATCAACAGGGTTGTCCTTTTGCTATTCAGTCACCAAGGATTGTAACTGCTCCTTACTCAGGTATGCTGCTTCTGAAAGGAAATGTGCTGTAGGCAGCTTCTCACTCCTCAGATAACCAAGTTCTAGACTGTTAACCTTGTTTAAATATACACATAGAATCTAATAAGAAATAAGTCACAGATAGATAACTTCTCCTTCTGAAAAACAAAGAACAGAATAAATAAATAGGTAGTGATCCATGCAGACAGATTGCATTTACAAGTGAGACTACCATCTAGACTACCCCTTATGTCCTCCCCCATATTAGCTCTTTCATACACTGCTTCCTCTCTCCTTACTCTCATTTCTGTATTCTCCCCAGTACCATCTCATCATTCCCTGCATGACTATAATGAAGTAGCAAATTCATTCCAACAAGGCAGAACTGTTCTTTGTTTCCAATATGCTGCATCTGTAAGTCAATGATGTGCCCAAACTGTATTAAACTAGAAGTTGATATAGTTGCATAAACAAAAAGTGATTATTAACTCAGCTATGGTTCTTCCCACTCATCCAATCCTCAGTAGTTTGTTCAAGAATGTTAATAATTAGAAGCTTAACCTGCTTAGTTACTAAGATTTGTCTTTGATTTTCCAGGGACAAAACTGCTGAAATTCTTTTCTGACTTGCATCTCATTGAAGGCTAGGAGTTAGGAGTTGGATTGATGCAGTATGAAATGATGAATGGAGATTGGATCATTTCATAAATTAGCATTTAGTATTTGCTTAAATGAGACAATCATCTAAAATAACTTCTACATGTGTAACTCTTCCTGAATTAGTACAGAAATAGTACAGCTTCACAATGTCATAGAGTGAGGCTAAGCATCCTGATACCTCTTAATCCTTCCGCTGAGATTTAAGATTATGCCGATGATACATTTTACTATTACTAAAATGAAGCACTAGTATATACCAGCACCCTGCATATCCAGAATATTTAAAGCCACACAGCAACCTACCTGCATTGCAGCACTAACAATTGTAAGTGAATCTCTTGGGAAAGATGTTTTTCTTTATGAGTTCCCTGGAAATATGTATCATGTTAACAACAATACAGTTAAGGAAAGCATTTTGTTTTTAAATAGGCTAAGTCAGGTAAACCCTATCAGTAAACAGGGGTCTCAGGTGCAGCAAGACTCAGAAGGGGCTGAATCTACCTTCAGGTGTATGTGACACAACATGGAAGCACAGAGCTGCCACACTTGCAGGAATGCAGCACTCTCCACTAGAACTGAGTTACCAGCTTGCATCCCCTTTTCCCCCAGCCACTGAAGATGACAAGAAGGACATCAGAGGTCTTCCCACTGCTCAGTGCCAAGAGTCATGCCATTTCCAGACTATAGAAAATAGAGTGTGCACACATGTATACTGCATTATGGTGACACTCATCCGATGGCATCCCACTTAATTAGGGGCTGACTTTTGTATTTTATGCAGCTGCAAGCAACACTGCAATCACACTGCTGTGAAGCAATGCTTGAGTTCCAGACCTTTTGCCTTGGCATGCATAATTCCTGGCAGACACTGACAGCTCCTTCTCCCCTGCACATTGCTTCCCTTCTCCACCTTCCTGAATGCCAAAGCATCCTCAGCTTTTTTCTAGGCTAGCTCCAATTCTTTTCCATAGAAGTCTTAAAATGGAAGGCAACTTCCTGGATTGCCTGAGGTATTAATAGCACAATATTTGGATATAATTAGCTTAGAATGATTCCCTTCTTCTGCAGTTATTGCTTTGGCAATTGAAAAGCATTAACTAACAAAATCAAAGATAAGTAGGATTACAGAATGACTGAATGTGAATTTTACTTTCAATTATTATTCAGTTAAACTGATAAAATATACATTAATGTATTATATTGAACAATTTCTCCTAGTAGTTTCTTATGTTAGAGATTGATTTCATCTTTCAAGACTAGTATTCATAAACAACTCAGGGGAGAAAACACCTTCCTTTCTTCTATGGAATAACCCTGTGGTCCGTTCTTAAAATTGCTTATTAAAACCTCAGTGGTTCAACTCAATTAAGTGGACTGAAGTCACAGAGAAATTTGACTAGTTGAAGAATGCAATCAAGTGATGTTCTGCTATGTTTAATGTTGCAGCAATGGAAAAATTACACCCCAACCACAGAACAAAAAAGATCTCCATAGAATGCACAGTATTAGATACTAAATTACAATCTCAGCCATCGAGGCACTTATTATACAGGAAAGCTAAATTCACAGTTTAACGTCATTACATGATAATTACACTACTGAGGCTTGCATTTTTGTGGGGGGCCTATTGATTTAGGACAAACTGTCTCATGTTCTAAGCTATAAAGCATTACGAATAGGATTTACAAGGTGAGTGTTCCAATTTTAAAATAGAAACTTTGCTATGAAGAAAGTAACATGAAGATCTGTACCTCCACGGAGGAAAATTGGAGACAAGAACTGCATAGCCATGATCAGCTAATTCCTATTAGGCTGTATATTCAGATTACAGAATTCTTCAGTAGAAAGAATTTATTGCTTCCCGAAAACAAACAAACCACCTCACTCTTCATTGAAATGCGCCTGCATTGCAAAATTATTGGTATTCTCTATAACGTATAAGGTCATGTCTGAGGAGCACTGAAGAACCGTGACTACATCAACAGCATGTCCAGCACTTTTGTTCTGCAATACTGTTGCGTTCACCTAAATATGGCTCAGTGACTGCTGGCAAAGTACTTGTACAACATTGCTTAATTCTGCTATCATTTATCATGTAGATGTGCCATAGTCTCCTTTTCTAGCAAGCAGTGATCTGGATTGTGCTCTGATGTGATACAGACTCATATATTTGATGTAGTCCCACAGTGAAACCTAAAATTTGCATTTAAATCCTTTGGTGCTTGTGAATTTGGGAAAAGCAGCCAAAATATTAGGGCAGCCTAAGAAGCTCCCTGAATTTCCCAACCCAACTTCTACAGATCAAATTAGTCATAGTCATGTCACAGTTTTAATCTGTCCTGGAACTGAGCTGAGTCAGTTCAGCACAAACTCTGAAGCTTTCCTTGATATTGTCCTGTATATTAACACATTTAAAGTCCTTGACTAATGCTGCTGTGAACTGAAGTTAATTCAGATTTGGGTGTTTTGGAATGCAGGATTTGCCTCAAAACAGATTATCTTCCATCATTTAAACATTTCAGTCTTCCCTTGGATTTCATTGTCTTTCATTTGTTCTGATTTAATCCAGGCACAGGGAATGACTGGGTCCTTTCGAACTGCCCCTTCCTATGGTTTCTTTGCCAAATCCCTCTCTATTCATTTGTCACTTGTGAAACCATTCAAAACCTCTTTTGATCTCAGTGACCAGATGCATTTCAATAACAGGAACCTCCTTCCAAATTGCATTTTACACCTAGACTCACACTAGTTTACAGTTCAGAAGAGATTTCTGGTGATAAGAAGAATGGATACATTCTGACTTTACACATTACATTGATAATTTTCAGTTCCAACAGAGATAAAAAATAAAACTTATAGTTTCTGACATAACATAGCAATACTTCAATTCAGGTGTTGCTATCCTTTTCAAAATTCCTGAAATAGCTTCAGTTTTTCACCATAGCACATCATGATTGGTCCCCATGAAGTCTTGAACATCAGCAATCAATAACTGAAATCACAGTCTGAGATATTTCTGAGGTGCTTTCTACAGTGTCCACTGAAGTATTCTGCTGGTTTGTCATTTGAGCCCTGCATGGCTTAAGGCCAAATTAGCTTGATGATTGAATGAGTTTGGATAGCAAAACACTCAAATTACAGATGTATACAATTTTATGAATGATACTACTTCCCTTTTCTATGGGAGATGCAATGTGGTCCATGAAGAATCTGGCAGGTCAGCATAGCAGTACCAGCCATGCTAGGTACAGCCTGCTGTGGTGTGGTTACCACGGAATTCTCACACTTGCTGTTGGAAATATTGTCTCAAATTATGGTGAAGGATGCTGGGGTCCCCTCACAGTATCTCAGGTTCTTTCTTCTTTCTGGGTTCAGCCTAAAGTTGCACCAGGGTAAGTTTAGGTTGGATAGCAGGAAAAACTTCTTTACTGAAAGGGTTGTTAAGCACTGGAATAGGCTCCTCAGGGAGGTGATTGAGTCACCATCCCTGGATGTGTTTAAAAGCTGTTTGGATGTGGTGCTCAGGGACATGATTTAGCAGAGGGTTGTTAGTTAGGGTAGTATGGTTAGGTTGTGGTTGGACTCAGTGATCTTTAAGGTCTTTTCCAACCTGAGCAATTCTACGACTCTATGATTCTATGATTCTGGCCCCACAGAACTCCATTGTTTCCCTGCTTAGGGGATGGAGCAGTCTCTTTGGTGACTGATCTGTTCCAAGCAAAATGCTGTATTCCAGCTTTCTGTTGGTGGTGACAGTGTTCACAATTTGCTTGTGCAGAACACATATTTTCAGAATTAACAGGACAGTTTGCATGTAATTATGGTTTTTGCAAGTGGATGAATTTTATTCAGTCTTTTGCTATGCAACTTTTGGCAGCATCTTTTTTTTTCACAGCTAGCTTGAACAGTTCATACTCCCTGCTGTCTTGGAATTCACAAGCTTTTTTCAAAAGAATTCTTAGGTGAAATTCATGCTTTACCTCCTTTTCAGTTAGGTTTATGGTCCCCTGCCAACTTGTGAGAATTTCCACTAAGAAGAGCTATTTCTTGTTTCTGTATCACCCTAAAGGGAGGCAGGTTTCAGAAATATTTTATTTGATCAGATTTTGTATTTAGAAACTACATATGTAATTTTGTTGCTCCTCCAGTGGAAAGAAGTTGAGACTAGGAGACAATGACTGTTTAGATAGCCGAAACAAAAGGAAAGATTGAGTTGGTGTGTAGAGCACAGAAGAAGGTATCAAAATGCAGATTCATTTTGATTTCTGACTTGTCATTTAAGCAAAATCCCACCAAACTGTCACTAAAAGCATTTCTCTTGTTTTGCATACCAAGAATTTGATAACAGAGTTGGAGCAAAGGCACGTTGCAGTGAAGAAACAAAATTTCCCTAGTTCTTAACTGACATAAGACAGACAAATTATCTTAATCATTAAAGAATATATGTACACTTCATCTCCTCTAAAATGACAGATGTATGAAGCCTTAGACTTAAATTCTACATTTTATGAAGTGTACAGAAACATGAATTTGGTGCTCAAAGACACTAATTTTTAGAACACAAGCACTCACACCAAGCAAAACAAAGCAGTCCCACCAAAATCCACTTTCTGCCTGCAGAACCTGACATATCAAGACTGCAGTGAAGTTACTCACAAGTCATGACTGGAGTCGAAATTTATCTACAGAACTGCTTTTCACGTGTATCCATGATCTGTGCACCAGTAATACTGAGATGTTTAGAGCTTTAGATGTGATCAGTTAACTGACCTGGATTTGTAAACACTTAAAAAAAATTCTTGCAACCTAAGGAAACCTTACTACAATTGGGGAAAAATTCCTATCCTTTCTCCTCATAGTAGGCAGCCAGAAAACTTGAATGCTTTAAATTCCTCATATTTAAAGAAGCTTGAGATGTGCTTTGAAATAAGTAATATATTTCCTCTCCCTGTCTATTTCCATTTACTCTGAATGATTGGAGTTACTCTAAAATGTTTTATACTTCACAGAAACATTAACAGCAAGAAGATAACACAGAGAATATCAGAATGCAGACCCTGTTTTTCCTTCCCTTCTTTCCATGGTGGGGACACCATTTTATCAGGAAACTCCGGTGGACACCAATATTGGATGCACATGCATATGGGAAAAGAGGAGGAACATAAGAGAAGAAATACAGTTTTCATTCCTCACCGGGATAAAAGCAATTTTTCTCTACCTATGGATGAGAGCACACAGCCTTGGTGAGCTCAGCAGCTCTCTTCAAGAACCTGAGGCAACCACCTTCACAGGGCTGCGTGCTCAGAGAACAGAGCTACAAACTGTCCACATCCTGGCCTTTTGTCCTGAGCACGTGCCTATTGACAGCTGAATAGACAAGAAACATCTTTTGGCACTTCAGTTAAAATCAGCATCTTCTCATGAGAAGCTTTCCCGAATACCGTAAAAACTAGTGAAATATAACGTAGGCACACTCGAGCTATTCAGAGCATCTGGAAGAGCCTCTCTCTGCAGCCCAGGGCTTGGCACCCACTGCTGCCCCAGGCACGGCTGTGCCTGAGCTCCCACAGCTGAGCTGTTTGCTGAAGCTGAGATCACAGTTCCCAGAGGAACTCTCATTCCTTGCATTTTTAAGGGAACACTTAACCAGAGGCAGAACCAACAGCTGATTGTTTCTCCTCTTCTCTTCTACCAACAGGTGACTTTGAGCTGAATTAAAATGGGACATGGAATGAAAAATAGCCACTATTGCTCCGCAGCCTCTAATTACTTGAAGCCATTAAGAAACTCATGTAGAATGGAAAAGCTGCAGTTATTTTCATTTCTCTTTTCCCTCGTTGGTAACCCACACGGCATCTGAGGCACTCTCTTTGTGTACACTGATCTCTAAAACAAAGTCTGTGCAACACACTCCATCTGATGAAACTGTTTGAGCTCCCTGATACCCTTTGAAATTTTCTTTCTTCTCGTTTCATCTCTTTTTTAATTCCATTCCAGCAAATGCTAGTGCTCCGGCTGAATGAGTGGCCCTTCCTCTTCAGAAGCTGATTGTAGCAAGACTTAGATTGCCACCCCTTTCGAAGAAAAATGCCTCTTGACAGCTCTTTGGAATGAAGGGGGAGTTACGTGCAGGGGTGACACTGGCAGAAAGAGTTGGCTCTCACCATTTCTTCAAACTGCATAATGAATGAAATGTTTAACAGAAGAGAGGATGTAGGGCTGGCAACACGTATTAGTTAAAGGGCTTTTTGAAGCCATCTGTCCACCAGCTTTAGCCACTACTGAATGAAAATTCGTTTTGAAAGCACAAGGGACAGACACTCTAATCTTCCAGCTCTTCATCCTCCACTGCAAGCCAACCAAAGGCACTTGTGACACTCAGGAAAGGAATGCGGTCCTCAGCTAAGGGACGACCGCTTTGTAATCATTTTAAATTATGATGCTGACAATACTTACATCAGTTAACAGTATTTTTAAATGTGAAATACCACTAGGGACTGAAATGATAAAAATCATCTGCAAAACAATCAGCCACCCCTTCCGTGCAGAATTTTAAGTAAGTAAAAGACAGTCTGTTCTTCAAAAATACAACTGTGGTTTAGTGTGTCACTCAAGAGTCACAACTTTCAGCTCCTTTCTATAATCACTGGACCAAAACTTCCCAGATCCTGTGGCTTGTGCTGGTGCTCATTTCAGGCGTAGCAATTTTAATGATTCACAATCACCTCTAGTTCCGTACAGAACAAGAGGCAGAACAATCCCCATACTGCAGGGATAATTTGTGGTATTTATTTTTCACAGGACTCAGATAAATGAAAAAGCCTACTAGTTAGTGAGTACAAAACAGAGATTACCAAAAGGAAACATTTAATTAAAAATTTGTGAAAGTACCAAGACCAATAACTGCAGAAGCAAGAACTCATTATTATCCTAGTTATGAGCAAACAGTAGGAAACAATGATTGTTTCATACTCAACAGAACATGAAAACTCAGATACTCTGATAAAACGCTTCATACTTGAGACCTGCATCCTACCCAACTCTGTACACTGTTGATTCAACACAAGTGAAGAAGAGAACGAAGCACCTCTTAACCACTGACTGTACGCTGCCAAATGTGGGAAAATGACGTGTTAATTTATGCAACAGGATCTGAAGAGCAATGCAAAAGGAAAGAAAACCATCCAGGCAAATGTCTTGGGTGCGCCCTGGTCTACTGGATCCGTGCACCTGGCAAATCAGCAAACTAAAGCAAACAAATGGGGGAAGTAAGTTCATGTTTCTGAAGAAAAGAAAATAAGACAATTTCCCTCGCCCCCATTCTAAGTTTGCATTATTATACTTTCCCAGGGCTATTCCATGTTAGTTGTTACCATCCTTCACAGCCGTTGTTTAGACAGCTTGAGCAGTGGCAACAGAAGTGAAGTAGATATTTATGCAGTTGAAACCGTAGCATATAAGTGCATCTTTGGTCCTAATTTCAGCAGGAAGAGATTATTTGAACGGAATAAAACGGATATAATATTGAGAGGAAAATAAGTCCTTGAATGCTTTATCCCAAAATATTTAAAAGTAGCATTTGACCAATTCATTCTTTTAAGGGTACCCCACTGGTAGAGTTGCAAAGTTTGCCATCTGCAAGAAGCCCAAATAATTCAAACAAAACCACCAAAGCTCAGAGAAAAGGCTGCAGAACTCTAGTCCTGCTTACTGAATATTTTCACATCAGTTTGTAACTAACAAATAGGCTCTTTGCAAAGTGCTTGTGGCAAGAAAAAGTAAGGTGACAGTTGGAAATGTTTGCACTGCTCTTGTGGGAAAAGCATTGAGAAGCTGTGCATGAACAACCAGGTACCTGCAAGACAGATTCAGAACTCAGAGCAGAGTTCCAGGAACCACTAGAAAGGATCAAGGTGGTACCATGATGCAAGGCAGAGGCAATGCTGGAAGGACCTCCATGGGGATCAAAACTGAGACTGGTGAATGACCAACTCATCTCTTGGCTGCACGGAAAGCTGTGCTAATGGACTCCAGCAAATCTGCCTCCAGGCTTGGCGGGAAGAACAGAAATGGAGAGAATGACATGCAGATCTTGAGAGGCCTGGAGAAATTATGCTAAGGAGAAAGCTGCAAAGCAGACAGGAAGAGAAAACAGACACAGCAGTTTGCTGTTACCATTGCCTTTTGAAAACTGAAGAGAAATAAAGGAAAAAAAACAACCCTGAAGTTGAATGGTGCCATCTGCCCATTCTACCAGCGACATACTAGCCTGAGTAGATATATGTGTAGCAGACCAACTCACCACTGGACGAAAATGTTCACTGACTTACTTGCATGCTACTTTCTCCCCTACATTTAACAGAAGGAGGGCTGGACAGAACAGGTTAAAACATGGTGTAATGAAAGACGGAGAATGCGCTTTGTTCAAATGGAAATGGAGTTTGGATGAATAGTCATATAAAACAGAACATGAATTTCTGTTTACTTGAAACAAGTGTCTACAGACTAAAAAGACTGAACCATATCTACATAGGTCTATTTAAAACCAGAGAGAGAAGCAATTTGAGAAATAACTATTTTATCTGCTATCAAGCTGATAAGGGAAGTGATGTGACTGAATGCTGCTTTTGTTTAAAAGCAATCAAAATGATAAGAGCCAGAATCCTTGCAAAGATGTGTGGCCAGACTACATTACTAGCCGGACACCACGTAAACACCCACCCCTAACTAAAATGGCAAATTACTTACTTGGCAAATATGGAAACATAGCCTTGGCTTGTGCCAACTCCCAGTCCAGCTCCACCGAGGAACCTGAACAAAGCCCTTTCAGAGGCAGTGTAATTTAGGCTACCTGAGGTAGTCAGGATGCTCAGGTGTATAAAGGGGCCTCATGGAGCGCCAGACAGAGACAAATTCACATGGAGTAAGCAAAGCACTTTGCTGGCATGTGGACGTGGGTTCCGGAGGCTATTCCCAATACAGAAGACAATCACTGGCAGGTAATAAAGGAGGCATTTATGTGATATGTCAGCGGTTAGTGCAAAGCTTAAAAGAAATGAGATCATGTGGCAAGATAGCATTCTCTGCCTTTCCCCCAGGGATAGGAGCATTACTGTTATTACTATAAGCCATTGTTACCGCTACTTCTTTGAAATAAAACGTGACACAGTATCGTCAGCTGATACTTGTGCGATCGCAGCTATCATAAATTGTGGTTTCCAGAATATTAATCTCCGGTTACTCTATGCAGCTACCACACAAGTCTGTAGCACAGAGACAGATCCCTGGAAAATAAATATATAAACCAACCAGCAGCCCTCCAGCAAGATCCCCCCGTCCCCTAGGTGCTGCTTTACTGCAAGCGTTCAGAAGTTAAAAACAAAAAAGTACAAACCAAAGTAACAGTAGGTTAATATGACTCACTTGGCGTCTTGGGATAGACAGTATAGCTACAGCAATTCAGACCAAGAAGGACAACAAAGACCTAAGTTATCCAATTCTTCATTCCCCATTTACTGCAACACTTAGCTAAAATATTTTTCCATTTTTTGCCTACATATATTTCTAAGTTTTACGTAGAAAAATAGACTTTAATATCATTTTTCATCTGAAATGCCAATCTAATTACATATAGTAATGGACAGAACAAGTAGAATATGGCTCCTGCTAAGATATCTTGAGCAAAACAGCTTCATTCTAATTTCTTACTATTTGAAGAAAACATTACTTAATGAACCTTAATGCCAACATTGAAATATTTGAAGTCACTGGAAATTTAAAATGAACTTCCACAGTATCCACAAATTAAGAAAACTTTAAATGAAGCATTTGTATTGCAGCTGTACTTAAAAATTGAAACAATAATTGAAGAAGAGATGAGCATCTTCTGAGATTGCACTGTTGCATGTCTACTGAAATGCTTGTTAAAACACTAAACATAAGACTTCAAAAGTTAATCTGTCAGTATACCATGCTACAGAGGTCACTTTAGCTATGGCCTAGTTACATTCAACCAATGGTCAGAAAAGTTAACTAAAAAGTATTTTGAACATTAGAAAAACAGCATGAATGTGTTTATCTCACTGTGACTTGCATTTTTGAGACTCTTGTTGATGGTGGTGGTGGTGGTTCTAGTAGCTAAAATTACAATATTTATTGAATGGAAAAGTTTTTGCTCATGAATTCTAGGCCGTGAACCAATGAGGTACTTGTAAGTAATGCTACACAAAGCTAAATTTCCAAACCATGGGAAAAGCACACTCCTTATTTTCAACACAACTATACAGAGCTGAAGTGAGTGAGTACACAGCAGCATCAGAGCTATGCAGTAGCACCAGAACAGGTTCCACTAACAGAAAGTTGCCCATATGAATCCCTGGCCAACTCAGTAAAAACCTTGTATTTGGTATCTCAAATACTTAGGATTTAATTATACCAAGACATTTCCAAAATCCTTGTAATTACCATTTAGCTGTTTGGCAGGGCTGGCACCAAGATAGAATTTGTCACCCCCACCTACAATAGCTTCATAATTTATTCTGTAAAAGTCAAGACAGAATATGCATTTTCACACACTCATTTATCCTCAATATACTCTCCTGCTGCCCTGACCTGTGTGGTTACACAAGACATGAGTCAAGAGCATCCTACAGCCCAACAGCAAAATGTTCATTTCTTTGCTTTCCAGAGAGACTATTGCACAAATAGAGAATGTTTCCTTTACCACAAGATCTTACAGTTGACAGAAAAATACAACGGCACCAAACTGAACTAAAGCTGAATGGAAAGCAGGCCAAAATTTCAATTTCCATCTACTTGAAATCACATGAAGTTGGAGGTAAGTTGCTTTATCATTATGGAGAAAAGTGCATATTGCTGTGAAAATGAGATAGGGGAGCATGTGACACATATTGCAGAAGAGGGTGAGAAGAGACAGAATGAGCTCCATTTGAATACATGGAGAAAATGGAATAGATAAGTTCAGAGAGTGAAGGACCAGTTGTTATCAGATGAGCCAGCACAGCAAAGCTGTAATGTTGGATCCTGCTAGAGGAAGGTTAAGAAGAGTCAGCACGTGGATTTTGAGTGAGGGATGTAATCTGGCTGGGTGAAAGGTGGGACTGTCTCAGCTGGGGAAGTTAGAAGAGGATGATAGCCTACCCTGGACAGGAGAAAGGAAGCCACTGGCAAAGCAAACTCGCTCCCTCCTTCTATCAGTACAGAAATGCAGGAAGGAGATGCCGGGGAAAAGAAGAGTTGGTGAAACATGCTTGAAGAGATGAAAAGACAATAGCATGAAATTGAGACTACAGCAATTCCATAAAGTGCAAGAGAAATATAATCATACACCAAGAAACTAATATGTGCTAATATGAAACTTCATGTGCTGGGAAGAAAGCTGAAAATGCAAAGAAGAGGCACAGCAGTGAGCGCTGCAATACAAACTAAAAGCTACAGAAGCTAAGTTACAATTGTCTTACACAAAATCAAATTTTTATGTTCAGACTGCTTCTTTTTGTTCATAGAATCTTTAGTGCACTGATAAAAAAACATGCAACATACTTGACTTGAGAGGTTTTAATGGTACATGTGCCCTTATGCACAACATGCCTCACACTAGAGTCTCTGCAGAGTTCATACACGATGCATTAATGACTTAGATGTTCTTGCTGCTCTAACTGCCCTATTTTGGGGGGGGTTTTGCCATCATCCACATGTAGTCCCCTCCACTCTGAGCTGCAATAAGGTTTCCACCAGTACTTCCATATCTGAATGGAGTCCCACATGATACTGTAGGCTAATACTAATCTTGAAAAGCAATTCCTAACAATATTATCTTCCTATATACTAGACCTCTTCCAGTGCACAGAAAACTCACATCTCTTTTATTGAAAAGCCACATACTTCCCTCCAGGCAGCTCACAAAATTAAGCAAGTGGGATTTTGTTTCTAGCTTGTACTTAGCAATTAAATTGCTATGCAAGCTTGAACAGGAGATCCAAGTTTTGACCCCATTTATACTTGTCCAGGGGCACCAGGTGGGAAGGGAAGAGCAGGATAAGCACAGCCATTGGCAGAGCTCATTACCAAGCATGCTGTACAAACCCTGCAAAGATTAGGAAGTGCAGAGTACTGCTGGGTGTATCAAGCCAGCAGACATGTAATAACAGAGAGTATCAGCTAGCAGGACTTTCACAATGTATTTTTATTCACTCTTTCAAGAAATAGCTACTTTAAATTAGGAATTTCAGATAAAAAGCCTCTTGGACTCATGGCCGGCCTCAAACAGGCCAATTTCTGCAGTTCATTTGAGAGGACTCCTTTAGAACTTCTGCTTTAGGGGAGAGTGAGCAAAAATTACCAACTTCATTTCATGCTCTAGTCACGACCAGTGAAGCTAAAATATACCTCATATAAACCTTCTGGATGAAAGATCTATGACAAGGAGAGAGCAGTGACAGTTTCAGACACATTACTTGTCTTCACGAATCTAATGACCCAATCTACAGACTTTACTAGCAATTTTAAAAATAATGTTTTTATATATTGGATTGCAACTGTGTAGACAATGGCTGTTCTTTTTTCATGATAATAATGCTATGAAATCTAAAACATCATCCCTAACAGAACACAAATAAAAAGATCGTGGTCTCCAATTAAATGGAATTTCCTTCTTGATGTAACACGTACAGATGCTCCTCTTATCTCATCAACCCCCAGTCTCAAATATCATTGAACATGACTTTTATTATCCTCCAGTTTTTGGCCAAAACCTACAGGCTTTATTTGTAAGAAATCAAAGAAATTCTTTCTGGAATAGAAGCTCTGGCACTGCCCAAAGATCTAATCCTTCAAAGCTGATTCCCATAAATTGTTGAGATTTGTCAGAAATTAACTCTACATCCCTATAATCCTGGGAATAAATCCCAATTGCTGGAATATTCTCCAAGAATGAATTAGAAGAATTTTATTCTTTCTCATTCTGTAGTCTGGCTCTAGTGGGCTCTAACTTGTTAAAAAAAATTAACAACTTAAAAATCAGTATGAAGACCACTCACAACCTCATAATAACTCAGCAGACTTAAAACCTCCTTTTAAAAGATATAATCCTACTAAATATTAAAAACCGCAGTCTTCAACACAGTGGGAACACTAATGTGAACTCTCATGCAGAAGACTCCTCCTATTCTCCTACAACTAGGTAATTGACCTTGATTTTCATTATGTTTTCAGTTTGGGACTTATAACTCACTTTGTGGTTAATTAGCTTGCACTGAAGACCATGACAGTGGTTTGAGTGTAGAGCTATTGTGGGCATAACCAGATCCATTAGAGTTGCACTGAGCACAGGAGCAGACCCCAGCTTAAGAATTTACCAATTTACCCAGAAAAAGTACTGTCAGCACAAGGCAGCCAAGTATGCAAGGAGGAAGAGAAGAATCATTTTTTCCAATTGTGCTAAGTTGAGGACAATCTGAAATTCCTGTAGAAAAAAATAGAGGGTTCCGTAGTGGTGGTTTGGTTTTGTTTCTTTGAAAGGACCTTGCCCAATTCTTTAGCCCTAGCTGCCTCCAAGCGTCTCCTTCCTGCTTGCCACTTTGTAAATAACCTGCAAGTAATTAGTGGACAATTTAAGCTTTCACTTTTCTCTTTTTTGAATATATGGAAAGTTAAGGATGTGCTGTTTAAGAAAGGTGACGAGCAATTGTTGGCAAAAGTGGCAAGAAGATGCAAAGGAAAGACTTGAAAAGTATTTATGATGTAGCAATTGCCACACAACAGTTAAGTCTTGGCATAGAAATTGTAAAAACTAGAGAATTCTAATAGCATTTCCAGCAGCATGAAGAAAGTTTTGTAGCTTGACATAGACAGTGGGCAAGGCTAAGGTGCATGTAACACACTGAAGAAAAGAGGCAACCTCTGCAGGATTGCAGGTGCCTTTGACAAAGATGTTTAGCTGTCACCTGGGTAAAATCCTAAGGATCCAGGCAGAAGCGTCCCACTTCTACTGCAAAGTTGTGTCATGAAACTACTGTGTAATGAAACTAATTACATATTGATTAGAATATCCTCCAGCCAGGGTGCCAGTCAGACTGACGGTGGCAACCTGGGTATCTTGCTTGGCCTCACAGGCACTGTGGCCCTGAGCAGGCCCACAGGGGTTCCATGGAGGCCTTACACCTGTCCGAGGCATCGAGGAGCTGTCCACAGCTGTGTGAAAAACCCCTCCGATTTCTGTAGGAAAAGTTGCTGCTGGGTTTTTCACTCTGTAGTTCCCAATTAGAATGGGAGTTTCTTCCCAGCCCTAAGTGCCAACTCAATGTCTCATACATCCCAGAAAGCACACGGCTTCTACAAACAACCAAGGTAATCACATTGCTATGAACTGCTGTTACTATTAAAGACTACAGAAGCCCAAGATGCTTATTTCCTTATAGTTCTCCCCAGAAAATCACTTTTTCACAATAAAATATTTCCCAGCCACTGCACATACTGCAGAGTATTTAAAGAAGATAAATAGCTATTGGATTATGTTACTTCTGAAGCAGATTTGGTGAAAGGTAGCTTGGGCAGATGCTACCTTTTCTGTCTGATAGCAGAAATTCCGAGATCACTTCAGGGTTTTGGTGCTGCCATTATTCACCATGGCTTGCATGGTTAGCAACTGAGGGCAGCGTGGAAGAGGGAGAAGACCATGCACCAAACTCATCCGTTAGCAATCTTTGTCAATACAAGGGCTGATTTCTCAGGGGATCAGAAGCATCTTGAGCCCTGACCTCCTGTCTACCTGTACGCACTTGCATTAAGGAGGAGGTTTTCCCAACTACACATAAAGTTACTCCTGCACTGTTACGAAGCATCTAAATACATACCAGCTGCAAGAGGTTAGTATTAGCTAAGTATATTGCTAACATTTGTGCCACAGTGTTTTATTTTCATATCTCTTTTACACATTTCAGTCTGAACTGGAGATGTCCAGCTCCTGAATGAGTTTCACTTGCTATTTTCCATCAGGCCAGGCAGGTGCACACATTCTTGGAGTGGCTCTTTTTGCTGCTGGAATAGGCAGCAAGCCCTTCACAATGTGCGCTGCTTTGCCAGTTCTGCTCACAGCTCTGAGACAGCAGTCCTGAGCTGCTGTGATCCCACTGAACTGCAGTTTGCTGTCTCCTAGGAGATCGAATCCCTTATTTCCCCCTCTATCTAAGGTTTTACTCTATAGCCTCAAGGAGAATTCATTCTACTCTGTTCTGCAAATACTTTAAATATTCAGTTTGCAATAGCTTTACCCAAGTCTGTGATAAAGCTTTTTGACGTTCAAGCACTTGTCCAGTTACACTTGGAATTTAACTGAAGCATATATAAAAAAAGTACAAACATGACCTGTACCTATATAAATATTTGCCCATATTTGGTAAATGTTTATATATGTAAAATTTCTAAAATACTCCTCTTACTCTGCTAATTTCAAGGTTTTAAAAAGAAAAATCTTTCATCTCCATTTTATTCATGCTGTTACAGGAAACCAGTGGTTACGCAAACTTATAAAAACAACTTAAAGCACATTTTGCAAGTTCATTTAGTTTTGAGCGAATGCAAATTTTGAAAGCAAACATTGTTGGAATTTGACCAATTTTAGAGTGCTGAGGGAAGAGCTCTTTTCTATTTGAATTTTAAAAATTGACCAAAGTCTTATGTTGGCTGTCCTGTTCTGCAGCCTGTCTTTGAATCCTCTTAGGAAAGTGAGGGATACCCACAAACAATAGAATTAAAGTCTGTCTTTAGGACTGGCAAACCATTCACAGTTCTGTCTAGCTGCTTAGCATAGGCTGTGCTAGGCCTCAAGGAGAGAATAGGCTCCTAAAGAAGCAATAATTTTCAGATTGTTGTGTACAATGCAGTGATAAAGCTCCCTGTCACATTTTTCTTCCCAGTTACTGAAGTTCCCATTCAGACGAATTGTCACAGCTTCTTCAATCCAAACAAGCACCCTTCCGGCCTTGTTTGCATTAAAATGTGATAAAACTAAAGGTGACTTTAGCACAGCTGTGCAGAAAAGTGGATTAGGTCAAAGTGACAGCGTTTGTTAGGACTTGCCACAAAGGTGGTTCAAGATTTGTCTAGAGCGTTAATGTGGGAGAAGCAGAAGTTTCTTAAACCCAGACATTTGTAATAAGGCTACAAACAAAAAATAGTATTTCTTTCATCCAAATGTGGTTTCCCAATGGCAGCAGGCCAGCCTGTTGACCTGTTGTCACAGAAAAATTTGGAATGGCACCACAAAACAAAGTGCCTTGTATTTTCTGTCATTCTTGCCTGCCATCATGCAGAAATCAAGCACTGCTGTCAATTGCACAGCACTGAGCAGGGAAGGGCCAGCACCCGGCAGCACGCTGTGCTTCAGCTCCAGCGAGCAAACAGGCACGGCCTCCAGAGCTCTGTGATGAGCTCCTGAAATGGGACTGAGTTTTGGGAAGAAGTAAAGGAGGTCTGTTTCTCTTACTGATGCTGAAGCAGCAATCTGATGCCTTTCAGCAAACAGCATATTTTCATGTCACCATCTTTTGAGCTCCCATTTCTATCTTATTGTACTTTTAAGGGGAAACCCCACCAAAGAAAAAAGCCATCAGAAACAGCACCCTTTGCATGCCACCTGCTGGCAATTTTTTGTATTTGGTTATGATAGGGGCAGAGCATAATTCTCTCCACTGCAAGAAAAAATTACCTCAAAGGTTAGCAAAATAATCAGGGACAGTCCTGGTGTCCCCGCATATGGCGCTCTCCAAGTAGAACTTGGAAGAGGCCACCAAAGACCAGCTTCTTTCCACAGCTCTAACATTTCCTCCTTCAGCTCATTTACAGATCATAACCCTCACAAAGACATATGCTGAGATACACCATTAATTCTCCCTGTACTCAAATAAGAACTGAAGAAATACACCAAGTATTCATAGAGGATTTACACTTCAGTGTTCTGCAATTTTATTGGTCAAAGGTAATAGAAAGGTTGAGGGAGTTGGGCTTGTTTAGCTTGGAGAAGAGAAGGCTCCATGGAAACCTCACTGTCATCTTCCAATACTTGAAGAGAGCTTATAACCAGGAGGGGGACCAAATTTTTACGTAGGTAGATAGTAATAGGACAAGAGGGAATGGATTTAAACTGAAAGAGCAGAGGTTTAGATTAGACATTAGAAAGAAATTCTTCATTCTGAGGGTGGTGAGGCACTGAAACAGGCTGCCCAGAGAATTTGTGACCGCCCCATCCTTGGAGGCGTTCAAGGCTAGGTTGGATGGATTCCCTGGGCAGCTTGATCTGGTGGCTAGCAACACTGTCCATGCAGGGGATTGGAACTAGATGATCTTTTAGGTCCCTTTCAACCCAAGCCATCTATGACTCCTTGTGTGAAAGCTTCAATAGTAATTGGGCTTGTTTTTGACATAGATGTTACAGGCAGTAGCTATTATTTCCATGCTCTGTTCCAGCGTCCCCTCCAGGAGCTGTGCCCCGCAGGATGGTTACCTGCGCACAGCACAGTGATGCATCACATGGGGACAGCAGCAGCTCTGAGCAAGGGAGCTCTGAGCAGCACCGAAAGTGAAAGAGAAATAATGAAGGGTACACTGAGAACTTCTGGGTAACTAATGGAAGTAAGGAATTTCTGGAAAAGCCCTACATCAATCCATTCCTGCTAATAGATTGTTTGATCTGCTCCGATACAGGCACTGCAAGCTGTCTGTGATGTGGGTCACTTGTGGTAAGGCTCTAGTGAATGTAAAGCAGAAGCACATTTTTGCAAGTCTAGCCAAGGTTAACTGCACACAGTTGTCCTCAAAGTTCTTCTTCAGCTGCAAAGAGCAAGAGCTGTTCACGTCCTATAGAAACAAACACTTGTCATAGCTGACGTCGGACATGGCTCTGCCAGTGAGTGAGCTGCAGTGCCAGCAGCCAAAGCCCTGGGATCTTAATAAAGCACACTGATTTGTTTGAAATGGCCTCCTTTGGTGATAGGATAGGTATCTCTCTAAGACAGGTATTTAATATAACCTTAGATAGCCTACTGCACCTACAAGAAAATGACTGCTGCAGCTATAGAGTTAGATATCTACAGTGAGACAAGAAGCCTAGCTACATTGGTTAGAAAGTCCAGGAAAGAACTGCACCACTGTCTTATGGAACTGGCTGTCAGAAGAGTAGTCTTGTAACAAAATGCAGAAGAAACAAAATCCTCTCCTGGTTTATGACAGGACTTGAACAACCCCTCATGCAGAAAGGAGCCTATGAGGTAGGTCTTAAATGGGGTGGGGTTGAAATTTTTTGGAAAGAGTTCAGGAATTCCAAAGGATAGAACCTCAAGTCAGACAGCAAATATCTGACTTTTAAAAATTAATATACCCTGGGAGCAAGCATGTCCAATGCCCAGCCAGATAAGAAGCCAGCTGACTTTAGAACAGATCTGTAGCTTGGCAGATGCTCTCCCAGCAAATTACATACACAGCACTGACGTAGAGATGTAAAAAGCAGCATGATCTGGTGTAGCACATGGAGGAACAGAGTGCAGCATGTGGTCCTGCTAGGTCCAACTGTGTAGCAAGACCAAGACAGATGAGACATGTATGTATGACAAAAATGTCCAGAGTACAATATATTAATGTGTTTGCCATGGAAATTAACCCCAAGACTGCCAGTAAGTGGGAGATGTACAGCTACTGTTGCATTTTTCTCTGAAGAGAGCAGTATTGCTGCAGTGCAAATATTCCTTATCCAGAGAAATTCTAAGCTCTCAAATTCAGAAACGTCCTTCGGTGGTATTTTTGCCCACAGAAGATTTAAGATTTATTCCCTTTTCCTCACTTGTTCAAATATATTGCTAAGCTCAAGTTTACATTAATTTACTAGTAATTAATTTCAGCTCACTTATGCCTTTGTAAATACTAAGTTGTAAACGCTAAGGCAATCTGCAAGTGCAAGTGTGCATAGATTATCTAGCTTTAACCCAGAGAAAATATTTGCAGGAATCTAATTGATATTACTCGTTCCCCTTTGAAACAGGGCTGGGGGAGATGTGTGGAGATCCCTGTGCCCACACTGACACAGCACAGCTCAGCCCTGTGCCCAGAGCTGATGAGCCTGGGCTAGCAGGCTGTCCTCACACTCGCCTCCTGTTCTTGCTCTGCCAAGTCAATGAGATTATGGTAGTAAGGGTACTCTCTAGGTACTAAAGCATGGTGAAACCTGTTACACTGCTCCTGATAATTAAGTATATAAAGACACTTCCAGTGACAATTTATTAAGGCAATACTGCTAGGGCATCTTGCATGATAGCTTAAAAGTGCTTCATGCTTCAAACAGTCACTTGTGGAAATTTTAGAGACTGGATTAGAAAGAATCAATACTATTGTTCTAATTTGTGAAATTTTCTGCTGAGTCATCATTTCTTCACTATTTGGGATTCCACTGTTACAGTTCCACTGTTTGTTTTCTATACACAAAGAAAAAAATTCAGAGGCATTTATTTTACACTAAAAAGCATTGGACTGTCATCTTTACTGGCTTGGCACGGATATACTTGGAGGCTGGAGTATTCCCATTTGTTGAAAGACGGGGATGTTTATCACTGCATTGATTTCATAAGAACATCTTTTATTCCCATTGTTCTTCTGGCATGAAAATCAGTTCCCTGAGTTTTTAAACAGCAGAACAAGCGAGTGATGCATTTTCTCCATTGTAAAGTTGTCCTTAAATAGTGTTTAAGGAAGTTTTAGAAGTTTTAAACAGTCTGTTCTAGAGGCACCTAAAATAAAAAGGCCAGGTTCAAACACTGAGCATAAAGGTAGACATGTGTTGAATGTATTATGCGGATCTGTCAGTGTATTTATACATGGAATCGTGTACTCATTCCTTAGTTGCAATGAAGATAATTGCATTCTTTCTGAATAGCACTTCTCAATCCTAAAACATACTCTAAAAGCATTTGGTATAATGACTTAAGAAGTTCATATCACACCACGCCCTCAAAAGAGCCTGAAGAGATTAAATGCTGTTTGGCCAGGGACAAGCCTTGCAGTTCCTGGTTGGAGGGAGCTTTGCAGGAGACAAGCTGAGAGACGTGGAGCTCACTTCAAGTAACCAATGGGCGAGAACGCTGCCAAGAGAGGCAGCCTGGGGCTGTGCAGACGTGAGGCCTGTTGATTGCCAAACGTATGAAAGCCAGAGCAGCCTATGTTACGGAGAGATAAGGCCCCACTGAACCTGTTGGCCCTGCACCCAGTGCTGTGGGCAGGCAGCCCTGCTGTTTACCATGGGCACCGAGCAGGCACTGGGCTCTGCAGGAGTCTGAGCTGCACAGTGTCAGGCTATCCCGCATCTCTGTTGGCCCCTGAAGCTTTCCTGCTGCTTCTGGACTTCTCTGCCATCACAAGTGTGCTTCACTACAGCATTCCTAACAGAGATCTTGTGCACACGAAGAGGAAATATACCCAACGTGCTCCTACATAAACTAGATACAGGAAAATGAGCGCACGTTTACACAGGAGGGGCAGGATTTCTACCAGAGCTAGCCAGCTGGTACTGCTGGTGTAGTTGATGTTTGAGGTCAAGGATCTGCCTTCACTCCACCAACCCAAAAGTCTCTTGTCCCTCTGGCTGGCCTGATGTCTGCTACAGAATGATGGGAAGGAAGGAAAGGGGAAAGAGCAGAGAAGATATCCAAGTTGTATGTGGATATGTTTTCAGTACAATAATGGAATCAGGCCTGGAAATTATTACAATGATTTGATTCTGCTGTGGAAATAACACCTATAATAATAATGCCTGGCCAGGTAGAAGGTCAAGGTGTAAACATCACAGAACCACAAGCCAAAGTGACGATCCTTCCTTGAAAAATTGCTGAATTGGAACTGTCTGCCATGCACTGCACTAAATGACAAACACGAAGTTCAAGATTTTACAGTTTAAAATGCCTAGTTCTCCAGGATTTACACCAGTTAATTGAAGTCCAAACCCTGCAAGTCTTTTATCTCTGTATAATTTTCTTAAACCAAGCCTCACTTCTAGGACTGACCTTTAATTTTGTATTGTTTGAAAATAATTTATTTTTATGTCAATGCACGCACCCTGTACTCTAAATATTGTAAGTACAGCAAAGACACTCCCAAATAAATTTTTTGTCCTTTACTTTCTTAATAACTACGATCCTTACTATGCATGTATGTACTCTTGTTGAAGAGATTTTCACCTTTGGAGAACTGCATTCTCTAAAGCAAGAGAATGAATTTATTGTCTTTGCTGACTCTTGCCTGTTGATGCATGCCCCTAGGTCAGTAGTACATGAGCTCTAATCATGCTGAGATGACGTTAGTTTAAGTTTTTCCCAACCTGAAGGCAAATGCCTTCTTCATCAGCAAAGCGTGCTTTTATTTCAAGGCATCCAAAGTTAAACCTCTAGGCTTTGGATTCAAAGCAAATGCATTAAGCACATAAGAAATGATTTGGTGTAACAGTTGGAAGATACATGCTACTTAGCCTGTAATCAAGGCTTTTCCTTCTATTTTCTCCTAAGAAAAGAACAAGCAATGCAATATACATTCACAGATATCATAAATGAATCCAGTTCAGTTTAGCTTTCTGTTTAAAGCAGTGCATTTTTATGGAGTCAAGTGAAGCAACACTTTAGAATTCACACAGGGATATTTTACATGTGATTTACTTACACTATTCCTTCAGTTGGAAGCTAATGATTTCGAATGCCTTCAACATTAATGATTTGAGAATTCTGTGTATAACTTTCCGTGGTTTTCAGTGTGCCCACTTGCCTCAAAAAAAATTAATATTGAAAATCAAAGCCCAGAGAGTGATATTTTATAGCTTATTTTCCTGCCTGTACGTGTACCAATATAAGTGCTTTACAATAGATCAAAGGGAGAGGATCATGATTAGTTTTAAAGCTTTCAGTTCATCCAGTGAGTTCATCCATTTTCCACCTCTTTATCCTCAACAAAAAATCCCATCTCCCCTCTGTACAACACATTAGGCCTTCATAGAGCTCTTCACTGCTGCGCTACTGCCCCATAAACCTGTCAAATCAGGATCAAGAGTGGCAAAGTACATTACTCTGAGGGACTGGTATTTCAAGAGGAGCCCTGCTGCCTTCTGTCACATAGCAAAAAGTGGAGGAAAACCAAACTGTTGTGCTTGATATACCTATGAGATATATAAATTGACCATAAACAGCTGGCTGAATAGAAGTGCATCACATGAGTTTACAAGCATGCACACACCTCAGTACAGAAACTGTGAGTTCTTGGCAAGTAGCTTCTCTTCCTTAGTGTTCTTCTCACTCAGCAAGACTAATCTCCCTGAATGATACTAACTGGTATTATTATCTGCTCTCCTTTCCTTCTATAAATGAATTTGAGTACTAAAGACAATGAAATCTAAGCAAGTGCTGATAAAATTTCTCCAACTTTTATCTGTAATATTAGTTTTGGAAATACAGCAGCCCACTGATATATCCAGCTTTGGATAACAAGCCTCCCAGCTGGCAGTCTCTATTTGCTCATTTCAACCAAATGTGCCATAGCTCTCCAGTAGGAAGAATACCATTTCTATGAAATGATTTAAAGGAACAACTTAACATTTTAAACAAACCTCAAGACATCTGAAATCTCATACTTGAAGTTGCTATCACTGTGAACCACGCACTTTAAAATTGATAACTAAGTGGTTGCTGCAACCTTGCAAGAAATTTCAAATTCCATAACATTATTTCAGTATGAATTTCTCTGTTAATTAATAGGGAAAGTAATAGTAGTGCAAAACAAAGAAAATTGCTTTTTTTTTTTTGTCTGGAGTCTTGGCAACTATCTTAGATGCTATTTAATTAGAACTATTTTCAAGAATGATTTTCAAGATAGAAGTAGCAGCAGCATAGTCACAGTTTTAATTTTTTTTCTGTATAATTTACTTTATTCTAATAACCAACAAATTAAAATAAATCCCAAGATAATAAAAAGCAAACAAAAAAACAACCTGATACAATGGACCACGTAGTGTCTTATGTAGAATTTTATGATTCAGCTGTATATTATGACCTCTTTACAAACTGTCAATTATATCATTTTCAGAATTGATTTTATATTTTAAACTTTCACTTTATTGAAGAGTTTTCTACATTTTTTCTTCCATTCTCTCACCTTTTAATTTCCTTCCAATGGGTGGAGCACATGTGGTTTTAGCTACAGGTCATCATTAGAAATGTCTGAACCTTAAACAACAGGAAACTTGAATCAAGGCTGCAATTCTGCATTCAAACTATGAGCTCAAGAGAACCCCTCAGCTATTTGTTGCTACCCATTTATCAAAAGTAACTATTACCATGCCATAATTAACAGAACAAGTACTGCTGCTCTGGATGTTCTCATTTCTTCTGGCATTTTAAAATTAGGTCTAATTTGTCATACATTCAAGACAAGTCATTGTACTGTGATCTGGAGTGGTAGTGAAGTCCTTGCTGGACTGGGCACTGGTGCAGGAGGGTTGGCATAGCTTACCACTTTGGTGCAAGAATTGCCAGAAACTCTCTGTCAGAGCCCTAAATTGTGTACATGAAAGAGAAGTTAAGCAAACACTTGAAAAAAACGTGCATCTATATGACTAACCTGGGAAAGTGGAAAATGAGAGGAATTCAGGGAATTTCAGTTCTATCCTTAACTCCCTTTGCTGGATCCTTCCAGTACTGATCCAAGATGTTTCAGAGATCAGCCAGACATCCTTCAAACTTAAATCATAATTTTTCCATACTGCAATGCTCCTAAAATTTACTGAAAAGGGTGGAGAAATCAACTGCTGACAATGAAACCTATGCCAGTAATCCAGAATAGTCATTTCTGTAGTAAACTAAGATGAGACATAGAAAAATTTGAAGCAACAGATTGGCTCATGCACTAATGTGATGAATTCCTGTGGGTATACAGCACCTTTCTCTTCATTAGTATTCTCCAGTTTAATTTTCATTTCAAATTAAGAAGGATTTCTCCGCTCTTACTTTATACTGAGTGCAGTATAATCTTTCCATCTCTGATGAGAGATTTGCATAAGCTATGTTAGCAGTAGTTGGACTAATTTACATACTTCATTTTAAAATCTAGCTAATCAGAATGATGGTTTAGCGGGCTGGAAAAGCTAGAATACAAAATAGAACACGTGCACACAGCTGTGAGCATGACTGAAGGCCCCCCTTTACTTGTGGCAGCCTCCTGTTGCAAAAGTCACTTAAAGTCTACTGTTATCTTCAATAACTCCTGATCTTAAGGATGGCATTGCAGAAGAAAACGCAGTTCAATCTCCATGAAGACTGAGATCAAAAACCTTCTCTTTAAACTATATTGATGATTCCTAAGATGGCATAGAATAATCAGTAACTTTAATTAATAATAAAAAAAAAGAAAACAAACAAACAAGGAAAAAAATATGGTTTAAAACCTCAAAAGAATGACATCCAAGGGATCCAACTCTTAAAGTCCTGAAGTTATCCAGAGTACAAGAGGAGCACTCAGCTTCCCCTTCTTCTGAAAGAGAGTATCACAGTGGGACAAGTAACAGGTTCTGATAATTCGTTGTTCATTCTGTTCTGGCAATTCCTACTTTATCACCATCTAACTTATTATTATTTTGTTTTTGTGGGGTGAGATTTTTTCTCCCACTTTTGACATTGAACCAGCTGAAAAAACAAGCTATAAAG
Organism: Meleagris gallopavo; assembly: GCF_905368555.1. Classification (NCBI taxonomy): domain Eukaryota; kingdom Metazoa; phylum Chordata; class Aves; order Galliformes; family Phasianidae; genus Meleagris; species Meleagris gallopavo. The sequence goes on along the minus strand of NC_139417.1, from coordinate 5,804,509 downwards.
AACCCAATCCTTCTCCAAGTTTGAAGACATAGAAGCCTTAATATTTTTATCTAAACACAAGTTGAAAGCAATCACTCCAAAGGTAAGCAGCCAAAACCCGCGCAGGCCTGAGCTGATGAGCACAAAAGCGCTAAATACTCGAGCATGTGGCCAGCACTGGGCACCAGAAGGCCCTCGAAAAGAAGTGATGTTTTGCAGTTTTGCAGATGCCATAAATGCCATAAAGCCATTGGGGAAAGAAGAGGACTTCAGTATATCTCCAAACTTCTGAGAAAGAAAAGCCTCCACAAAAAAACTCACTATGTAGTAATTACTGAAAGACCTAAATGAAGGGTTTATTACTTAAGATTTTATAATTAAGGTAAAATATGTCAAGATTTGTAACTCATCCTTTGTGTGCATATGTATTATTCAAGCTTTAGCAGCAGAAACCATACTTAAATCATCAATGCCCAAAGCAAATCACTAGTCTGTTCTGTTCAGTTCTCAATATAGCTCACACTTGTTTTACCAGACAAGACTCAGACACTTCTATGGAGACATTCTAGAAAGAAATAATAATAAAATCATTGAAGAGCACAGGAATTTCTTGGTTATTTTCACTTTTGAAAATTTGTTTAGTCAAATTTTGAAAACTGAAAACAAAGTCCTAAGTTAAAGGCTGTGCCAGCTGTAAAGGAGCATCCCGCTTCACTTCTAGAGAGGGTATTTCATAAAGAGAACTCACACCGTTCCTTACGCAAGGAACCATTCCACTTACACAAGTGCCATTCCACTACCTGAAAATTAGTAAATAGGCTAGAGAAATTTTTAAATTTTCTTTTAAATGAAGACGTGTGTCAAGGTTCAGTTTTTACTTCCTGTTCACAAAGAGGAAGGTGGGCAGGCACCCATCCCCTGCTGCAGCTAACTTACACTCCCTTCTGCACTAAAGGGAAAATCTTGCTATGAAAAACTGGTACAGAAAATTAAAGAGAATTTGTATCAGTATAAAGGCTAGTTGCTAGCATTAAATTAAATGCTTTTATGCAAGCATGCTTTAATATATGCTGGGTTTGGCTTGCTATTTATTGACACTTTCCAAGCAGGGCATTTTGTCATTTTTTTGACATAGTATTTAGTGGAATCTCTATTGCCTCTTTCACAATTTGCTTTCTTACCATAAATGTGGCTGTTAAGTGCTTTTAGATTTTACTAGAAAGTGATTATTCAGACCAGAAAACATATTTATTTGCAATAGGGTTTGAAGAATTAGCTTTCAAAACTGCTGAAACAAAGCTGATGGAATACAAAAACATAATCAAAGTTCACTGAAGTAATAATTTTTTTTATTTCCTATATAGTTCTATAAATACAGTCCATCATTATATGCTTCCTACACTGGGGGTTAGGCTTTCAAAAGCATAGGTAGGGGATTTAGCCACACAGTTTCCACCAACATCCATGAGTCACTCAGCACCACTTTGAAAGGTTACCCGGGGCGGTTATCCTTCTCTTATTGCACAGGGGTTTTATACCCCCAGCTCCTCTTAATGTTAGGAAGAATTAAGTTTGTCTCTCTTCTGTTCCCTGATCAGAGAATAGATTTTTGTAACTTCTGACTGATAAACATGTAAGTCCCAAAACTAAATGGCTGTTTTGCTCTAGGGGAAGGAGGATCAACAAGCTCAAGGCTTTCCACCTATTAAATCCCTCTTCTTAATGCTAAAGTGTGCTGAGCATATATTTTCAATATTGCTGTTGCTAAAAGTTTAATTAAAGTAACTATATGCACATACACACAAACCAATTCTGTTTCACAATCCTTAGCCAAAGCTGCATGTCAATCTAAGAATTAAATAATGGAAAACAGACATTTAGCTTAGTTTATATAACCTGACAGTGCTCCTATCCTTCCTCTGTTTCACCTAGTGTCATCTTTCAGTGTTCCTCTCTAATTTTATTTGGAACAAAATAAAAAGATTAAGATAAAATAATTCCAAAAGATAATTGCAAAATGATTTATGTGCAGGTGTTAAATTATTTCTGGCATTGATGTTCCACGGAGTGCAACATTACAACATTATGGTATTCAACAGAGCATCTACATTTGATAATCCTGCTAATCATCAAAAGACGCTGGATTTGAATCCCAAAGGCAATGTAACATTTTGATTAAATTTTATCACCAGTGATTCTGTTTATGGTTCACGAAGGTATGAATTTCTTTCACATTCCATCAGGTTTACCGCTTACTGTGTTTGACTTGGAACACAGTCAGTTTAAGCTTCCTATAAGCCACCAGTTTCTCAGCTACTGCTTTTGCACTCTTCAGACATACCTAGTAATCCTGAACAGAAACAATTAATCAGTTTTTCAGTGTCTCAAGTTAATGACTCTGTTCTCATAATGATTAAAATCCTAGTCAAAAGAGACAAGATGGCTCAGCAGGTGGCTCGGCAAGCACTCTGAGCTACATGAGGATCATTCCCAGCTGGCTCTGCAAGAGAGAGCTCAGTCAGTAAAACATGTTCCTGAAATTGTATTGCCAAATGGTAGAACAACTTGTATAGCAGCCTGCTAGCATGTATTAGTATTGTGTGCATTGCTGCAAGTTGGGAAGTAATATGCTTGAGAGAGTTTGTAATTAAACTCTACTCCTTTGCAATCTGAATCCTGAGGCTTTCCAATTTGTAATTCCATCTTCATGGCTGCACAACCACTTTTCTGCTCTCCAGCCACTACACAGTGTCTCTCCACCCCAGCCATGCTGCAAGGAGAGCACACGACAGGAATCTCACTTGCAAACCACACACCCAGCTGGAAGAGCCACCACTTACAAAATCCTCTCGGTGCCTGCAGGTATTGCTCACATTTATTGCAGCTCAAATCCCAGCAGTTTCACCAGGTTTCAGTCCCTCCCTCCTTCCCTTTCATGCTGCATTCAGCTTGATGTCACACCACCTCCTTCCACTGATTTTACTTGCATCTGTGCTATTACTACATGGTTCAGAATGTACCTGGCAATTCTATAGCAGACTTGAAAGTTATTCTCCTCCATCCAGCTAAGAGTGGATTTAGGAGATTAAAGAAGAGGAAGCAACTTACTGGTATGCTACGGTGCACAACTAGACATGAGCACACACTCAGAGAATAATTGTCTGGCAACAATTAGCCACTTGCAGCAGCAATTCTTGTAAGCAGAACCACATGAAAAAAAGCCTGCCTTCCTGGGATTCTCCCATTTATTTGTGCTAATCATAATAACACAGATCCCATAGACCATTGAGCTGGCTGCCAGCTGTGGATACCAAAGCGTTGTCACTATTTAAAGTTACTTCACTCTAATTGTTGTCCCATCATGTTTCTGCATTGGGCTACTGCAACTGTGAGGATACAGCTGGGGTTGCATTTGTGCCATGACAAGTAATGAGAGCTGGCTGGGCTCTGGTGATGAAGATCTTTGAGTCTGAGCTTACATTTAATGTGTCATGAGGCAACAAGAAATCCTCTAGGTAGGGGAAAATGGGAAAAAAGCTGGTTCTGTTCTTACATTTACACATCTCTTTCATTTTAAAAAATAATTTCTATTTTCTCTTTTGATACAAGGACAGTTTTGATATCAAACAAAAAGAACAAGAAGGAAGGAAAATGCTTAGAGAATGAAGAAAAATGCCTTCTAGCACTACAGCTTAAAAAAATGAAAATATGACTATGAACGTTAACTTTATTTTCAGCATTCCTCACATTTTTTTTGGTGATAAATGACTTCACATGTAGTTGCCTTCAGGGTTATATCCACAGCATTGTTTCATGTTATTCTAAATAAAATTTAAGGTGGACATTGGAACATGGTTTCCTAAAATCTAATCTTCTAATTGGTACTTGCATGCGATCTACAATTGATTCATGTGTGGAAGGAAAACAGTGTAAAGCAATTACTGAAAAAAATTGTTACAAACAAAGCTGGCATTTCCCTCTTACCTACAGAAGTATTATTTACATGTTCAGCCTTTCTTGTGCAGTTAAGACAAACTTCCATAATATACAGTGAAAAGGCGAACAGTGAAAGGAATTCAGCAATTATGGGAGGACTAGAATTTGTGGAGTAGCCTTGATTCTTTCCTACTCACAAGTAAATAATGATTTCTTGTAATGATTGAGTAGCTTTGGTTACAAGAATAAGGCAGAACTGAACAGGGGGAATGGTAAAAGATTCTCATATTTCATCGCAATTAATGAAAAATACCAACTAAACGCCTGTAACATTCTGCAAGTCAATCAATGGGGGAACACAGCCAAGCAGCGTGGGGGACATGTCATTAGTCTTTGTTTTATGAACTTGTTCAGCTCCACTTAATTGTTTCAGAGGTTCAGTTTAAAATTCACACATATTTCTTTATTTATTTTCTTTTTCATGCAAACAAAAAGTTTGGCATGGGCAGAGCTTTGTAGCTGGCACATGGCAAGCTCCAGTACACCAGCAACTAATTATTTTACTTGCCGTTGTTTTGCTTATAGTTGCTCATAAATGGGGGAGGGGCAGGAGGGGAAGAGGGGAAGAGCTTTAGATTACATTACCTCACAGTAAATGCTTTCACCTTTAAGAAGCATTGGGATGGCAAGTGCAATAGCAGTTATTTTTTTCCCTCTGCGGAAGGACTGGAAATTTCTATTACTGAAAACCATCATAACTCACTCTACCAACTTTCTTCTGAATAATATAAGAAAGTTGGTACCTACCAAATGATTAGATCTTACTTCCTGACCCCAGCCTGGGTTACAAATTATTAATACCCTCATCAGCACAATGAAGGTTGTGATTTACAAACTTCAGAGGCCTGCAGTACCCATCAGACCAGGAGCAAAGCTACCTCAGACATTTCTCAGTTTTCTCCACCTGCAATAGCAACTTGATATTTAGAGAAAGCTCACAGAAAAAAACAACAAGCCAACATCCAGATAGTTATAAATCCTAAAAAAAATCCCGAAGTACATAAAATGAGTGCACCATTTGTTCCTCCACCTTCTGCATAGGAATTTATTAGAATGACACCAAAGGCTAAAGATGTGCCAGCTGAGCTCTCATTGCGCTAACACAATGAAAGTATTAATCAAAGGACAAGAGAAGAACAAATGTATAGTAGTAAAATAATCCTTTTTTCACCAAACTGCAGTGAGCAAGACTAGTGTGAACTGCAAATAGCAAAAAAGATTTCAATTTTCTATTGGGTATCAGTAGACAGAAACAAAACAGGAATTTCAATTTGAGATTATAGGGAAATTCCAGTGTGATCTAAGAGCTTGCTTTCTCTTTATAGCTTCCTTGTATATCTGTGTTTATAAGTAATTATTCTTTTATGCACAAATGCCATCTAATAAAGCTACCCTCTAAAGTGAGCTAACACACAAGCACTCATCATAAGGCAAGCTGCAATGCAAAGTGTATATAGGATGTAAACAAATGACCAGCTTCTCAGCTTGTTTCCCTAGAAGCACGTCTTGTTCCCTTAGGAGCTGCACAGATTAGTTTAAAAGCTAATAATGCAGATCAGGATCAGGAAAGGAGACTGTATCTTCTAATACCTATCAATAGCTAGGGATAGCTATGGATAGCTACAGGCTCTCTCTTGTAGTAAAGCAGGAGGAGGGACATCTAATTCTCGAGGCTCACCACCTATGAACTCTGTAGGCTGTAGCATAAGGCAGTGCAAGCACCTGCACTCTGCTGCTCAGACCAGGAATGAGTACCTGGGGCTCTTCTGCAGAGCAGGCAGCCACTGCTGGTGGGAGCTTCAAGATGTTACAACAGCTTATATACAGAAGCAACATTATACGAACGTCTGGACTGGGATGCCTGCAGTCTAGAAACCTTTCTTTCATCTCAGTAACTTTCTCCATAGCACACATCCACACTAATGTTTTGTTTCCCATTGCAAGCCATACCATCTTGCTATTACTGTGGGTTGTTGACACACACAAAAAGATCAGTGCCAGCCCCAGAAAGATCTAAGATCAGGGTTCTTCTAGAGTTTGTCTTGGGATGCTGACAATAAAAAAAAAAAAAAAAAAAAAAAAAAGATGACTGTGAGTGAAAGATTCCACAGAAGGTTCTGGAGTAGCAGAAAACCCCACACAGTCAAGGGCATTTTACAGATTCTCTCTGAAGGCTTTCAGCACTGTTATGCACTAGTGCTCAATCTGAGAAAGTCAGAATTTTTCTCCTCAACTTCACCCTAGAAACTTTGAATAAACAAGAATACTTTACAGCCCACAAGCTCTGCTCAGCTGTGGAAATGCCCATATCGGTTGGAAGCTGCTGTTCCTTGTCATGCTATGGCAAGATATGCACATGTTTTCCACTTCAAAGAGCAACATTTATATTAGTTCATTTTCAGATGTAAAAATTAATTACCACAGCATGTTTTGTTTGGAGCAGTGTATTTGTAAGCCTTAAGAGCTGAAAGAAATGATGACATCAATTATTGATCAGATACTTATCAATGCATCTTCTCCATAAATACCTCTGCATTGTTTTCTGCACATAGTGCAGATTTTATATCAAAAACACAGAAAACAGAATAGGAAAAGGAGAGAGTATACAATAAATGGTAACCAGAAGCAGAAAGATCAATCTGAATTTCAAGGAGTTGCAACCACGTTATTCTTTCTTTGAGCTCTGCTGGCTGATTCCACTGTTTCATGCTGTATGTGTTACCAAATGTTATTCCCAGAAAGTCAGTGTCATTGCTAGGCAATGCAATCTGTGTGAGACCCTTCAGCCAAGAAGATCCACTGGAACTAACTAGCAACTGGAATCCTAAAGTCAGAGAACAGAAGTTAAATGTGGATATACGCAGAAAAGATCAATATGTCATTAGGTAGAATTGAGGCTGCAAGCAACTACAGAGCTATTAGTCTGGTTGGTTTTGTTTGGTCAAAAATAATTAAGAAGGAAAAAATTCAAAAGGAAAGTGAACGCACTTGAAAGTGCAGCATCTCTGTTGAACACACTTGAAAAAGCAGATTCTTCAAATAAGCCATTTGCCTGTTTATAGAAACAAAGTATGAATTGTGAAGCAAGATGGCAAAATTTCATCTCTGCAGGCTGCAATGCTTCAGAGGCGAGCTCTACTGCTGACAGTAGGAGAGCAAGTATAGATTGTTATCTTTGTAGTAATGGAAGGAATTACATTCATAGCAAGAAGTTTGGGAATTCATAAGAATATTATTCTTGGCTTCTTTTTTTTGGTGACAGAAAAAAAAAAAAAGGAGAAAATAGCCCTAGGAACAAAGATCCTGGTTCTCTCTGAAAAGATTTGAGTCAGCTATGGTTGTTTTTGCTCGGTTATCTATGAACACCGGAGGGACAAAGATTATGGGATGAAAGGTACACTATTATGCTGTTTATGTGATCTGTCTTCTAATTAACTATATTGAATTCTGTAGGTAATTTTCTGAAAGACGATGCTTACTTATTTGAACAAATTTAGGAAGTCCTAAACTGCTTTCAGGCAGCTAAAATCACCATGGCATATTAGGGAGTTCTGTTGAATCTCTGTTGCTATGCATATCTGAAATCACGTTTTGAAGATGCCCAACACAACTAGGTACTGCTCTGGGAATGAATCCCCTGCCAGGGGAAATCCTAGCTTCTGGGTCCTATGACAGGACGTCTAATGCCCCTTCTGAAAACAGCTGGCAGCTACTGGCTTCAAACTTGTAGCAGTCTGTTTGCTGATGTGAAGGTAAGCAAAGAGAGGGAAACTGCAAATTATTACGTGGATAGACTTTACATAGCTGGAAGTATATCTTGTTCTTTATGTTTTTGAAGAGTTGATTTTTGTTTTAATGCCAGTGTAACTCTGCATCTTGTTCATCAAGCTTTTATATATTAGCATTAGAAAAAGAATCATTGGTTCTGTATAACAACAACAACAAAGAATCAAAAACCTGCAGATGTTGACATATGACTCTTCTAATTAAAAGAACATACTGGGGTAAAACCAACTCAATGTTACATTAGAAAACTGAAAATGTCTGTTTGCTTGCACAATATATATTATTTCCAGAATGTAAAAAAATGCAATGCATGTCATAATCAGGCAATCAGTGCTACAGATGGACTTTTCTGGAAGTAGCAGTAAGGAGTGATGCAGCTACAGCATCCAACAGGCAAACCTACTGTCCATCAGGATGGCAGAAGTTGCAGGTGCTACAACAAACAGCAAGTCTCAGCTCCTTAGCACAGCAGTAAATGCATGAAACATTTTGTTCGTGATCTCACCGATAGGCTGAAAAGTGTTGAAGATCCAATATATTCTGTGAAGAGACTGGAGTGCAGTGCCTCCTGAGGTCTCTTGCATTGACAGCTGTCTGCAGATCTGCAAAGGTGAAAATTGACTTCTGCTCTAAATCCGATATTATTAGTAGAGATTTGCAATAATTTGTAGACAGCTTTGTGTCTGTCAAAAATGAGATGCTGCTTCTGGAGTAGAAAGGAGCTTGCTAGTGAAAGAAAGGCAGGGTCTCTTTTCTCTTCAAGTTAAATTTCTGGTTTATAGTGAAAGGGTTGCAGATTTTAGTTTCACTATCCTGGCTTTGCTTAGGAAAGCTACAAATGCCACATGGTAAACATTTTAGATACAGGCAAACAAGATGCACTCTCACAAAGTGCTCTGATATCTATAATAAATAAATATCTATGAAGTGGGAGTACTTCTTAAGAGTAGCCCTGCTGAGAAGGAATTAGGGGTCCTGGTTGACAAAAAATTAAACATGAGCCAGAAGTGTGTGCTTACAGCCCAGGAGGCCAATGGTATCCTGGGTTCCATCAGAATAGGGGTGGCCAGAAGGGACAGGCAAGTGACTGTTCCTCTCTACTCTGTCGTTGTGAGGCCCCATCTGAAGTATTGCATCCAGATCTGGGGCCCCCAACACAGGAAAGATGTGGAGCCAAGGGAGTCCAAGGGAGGGCCACAAAGGTGATTCAAGGGCTGGAGCACCTCTGCCATGAAGGCAGGCTGAAGGAACTGGGCTTGTTCAGCATGGAGAAGAGAGGCTGTGGAGACACCTCACTGCAGCTTTCCAATTTTTAAAGGGAGTTTATAAACATGAGGGAAATTAATGTTTTACTTGGGTAGATAGTGATAGGACAAGGAGGAATGATTTTAAACTAAAGGAAGAGAGATTTAGATTGGGTGATGGGGAAGTTCTTCACTAAGTGAATGATGAGGTGCTGAACAGGCTGCCCATAGAGGCTGTTGGATGCCCCATCCCTGGAGATGTTTGAGGCCAGGTTGGATGTGGCCCTGGGCAATCTGATCTAGTTCTTGATCTAGTGGCTGGCAACCCTGCCTGTGGCAGGAGGGTTGAAACTTGATGATCCTTGAGGTCCTTTCCAACCCAAGCAATTATACGATTCTATGAAAGTGCTCAAATGTCTATTAATATTCTAATAATAGCACCAGTAGGTGGTGCTGAAGAATTCACTGCACAGTCAGGTGACTTGCAGTGATGCATATGCACTATAAAAGGTTTCCTCCGACACCTCTCTTTAGAAATACCAAAAGTATGCACCAGTGTTAGAGTGTACAACATTTCGGCAGTAGATCACTCTCACTATTAACATGATCCAGGGCTCACATCTGGGAGAACCTCCTACCATCCAGGTCATAGTGCTACCAACCTGGGTTGTACACGTGTCTCTTATAGTTGAAAACAAAATTAACACTATTGCAAACTACTAAAACAAAGTGCCAACAAAACTTATGTGTTTTCAAGGTCTATCGTTTTATTTTATTCTTGGGGGGAAAGGTGTTGCATGCAATGTGAACACACAAGTGTGTGCTCATGCTTCCACACTTCATCTGTTGCATGCAATCAGCATTGGATGAATTTACAGATGAAGGTGGTGCATTTTGGGTCCATCTCCAATGGACAGCACTAGAAGACATGCCAGCCAAGAACTTGAACTTAAGTAACTAGTAAACCTGCCTACTTATAACTTACGTCCATGAAGTACAAGTTGCAGCACGAGCAATTTCCTCCAATAGAATAAGAATTACTGACAGGGTCAGTAACTTTCCTTTTTTGAAAGTGTTTTTGCAGTGAGAAATTAAAGTTTATGTAAGTAAAGCTTTCCAATAGAATATCCGGATGGCCTCATATCAAGAAGGACCTCAAGATGCTTTGCAGCTCATTCCTGTCAAGAGATCTAGCACAGCAGAATGGTTGTTATTCCTGGGAACAGCAATTAACTTTTTTACCCAGGAAGTGGCATCATCATCTTTTTATGTTTTTACAGCTAGGATGCTAAGATGGAGTGTTTCTTCCATCAGGCCACACTGATTCAATTTCCTACAGTACCACCTGAGTTTCCAAAAATTAATTCCTGTGTCTAAAATACACCTTTGTATAAATACAATTTAAAGTTATAGTAATTAAATAATTAAATGGCCTTTAAAATTATCAAAGAGGTGTTTTTTTGAATATCTGATCTCATACTACAAGACAGGAACTTATCTTGGAGTTACATGACTAATGCTCTCTGTATTATCTTTTATTAACTCACTGAATGCCATTTATATGTTCATTAACTCTGACCGAAACCAAGACTTGTTTAAAGAATCTGATGAGGGGGAAAAGAGGATGTAAAGAAGTGAAATACAGAGGAACCTGCAATTATCAGTAGGATGGATTTTCTTCCCTTTCTGACAGGGATAGAGTTACCAAACCTATTATTACATGGTCCTAATTACATATCTCTTCAATAGATCACTCAGTTAAGGAGAAATATCTATTGACTGGGGAACATCACTAATTGTTCCTGTTTTGTTGGCATACTATCTGATTGGGGTAATTATAGAGTAGTTTCCCCATTCTCTTTGGCTCTGAAGACATATTTCTTCACAGATTGCATAGAATTTAGCAACTTGGATCTCTTGATTTTAGCTTTTATGTTCCTCTTCCCTACCCTTTCTTCACTTGGACAGTATATTGTCTGTATTACTCTCAAAATGACCTATACTGCTGTAACTTGCACATGCATGTAAGGAGGCCTATTGCAACAGTTTCAGCATCCAATCAGGCTATGGACTGTTCATACTACACAAAGTCTTGGCTTTCAATACTTAAAAAGTTCTTCCACTGATAATATAAAAGCCTTTGACTTCCAGAATTACCACACTTAGAAAAAGGTGGGGTAAAAAAGTTTAAACTTATTAAGTGGTTCATCCTTTTAATACAGGTACTTAGCCAGTTTGCTTCAATAGACTGAGATCAAGTTTTAACTGCCTAGGAGACATCTATCTGTGATATATCTGCAAGTTATTTAGCAAAAATCTGCAACCCGTAGCCACAGCACACACTTCTAGATAGATCACAAAAATCTAGAGCACATTGAAACACAGGTGTACAGTAATGTAATAAGACCCTTTATTAGCCAGGATTTACAGATTTTCACTAACTGGTTCTTGCACTGAGCCCAGTAGTTTACATTTGCCTTTCAAGTGCAAGTTATAGAAAGTCTCTCCTCCTACCTAACCTGACAGTTCCATGCCGACCATTTATTGCCAGCCTGAATCAAGATAAATTCAATCTTCTGGCATACAGACTACTCCAACTGCATTACTTCTCACCCTGATGTGCACAGGCCGTTTTATTCCAGCTGCAGATACTGATCTTTATTAATACTCCTCAAGAGAAATCTGTTCTCCAGTCATGTTTTCAGCTTCCCTTCTCCCTTTTAAAGCTATCTAAGTGGGAAGAAGGTTTCATACTAAATTTCTGGATTTTGCTGCAGATACACAACAAATAAAATCTTCTCCACTATCAGGAGACTAATTTGAGATTCAAGGTATATCTGGAAACCACCATTCCTCTGTACAGCCAGATAAGATAGATACTGTGATTTTTACAAAGACAAGTAACAAATGTTTACTTTTATTATCTTCTATTACAAGAAAAAGCCAGAAATTACTCTCTCCTCATTCTGTGCCACGGGCTACATAATGAACTCAAAGAATCATCATCTCCTATTCTGACTCCATGATGTAGAGTTGTTTCATCCTCGGGTGTTTCTAGTCAGATATACATGAATGGAGGCAGCAGAAAAAAGTAAAAATAAAAATGAAGAACTTGATCTCATTAAACAGAACTTAGAAACTAGATCTAAATCCAATCTAGTCAGTAGGAATACTCAAGTATTCCTCCCACAGGGTTGTGAACAAACCTTAGACCTGGGACAATCCTGTTTATTTACTGGACCTATTGCCTGTCTAAGAAATGTTGTAAATTCTCCAAACCTCTATGTAACCTGATGAAATGAAGTTTCTCTAGGAAGATTTGTATCTTTGGAGTAGTGAATGTATCACGTGATGGAACTGTTACCCTGGTTACTACAGAAATTCAATAACAGAGCAAATTGGTATGTAAACAGTAACACTTATCTAACCTATTGGCACCAATACACCTGCTGACAAGTGCATTCCACACACTCCAAAGACCCTGTCCTGCACAGATGTACTTCCTTTTCAGTCTTCCTTTATTCAGAACCTATTCTATAGTATAGTGAATTACTTCTCATCATCTGGAAAGACCGATAATACCAGCATCAAGACTATTCAGCTGTCCAAGACATCTTTTTCCTTGCACCAGAGCTGAATACCCTGGACATGAGATTCATGGAAATAATATACTGCATCTCTTATCAATCTGATGTCAGAAAAAGACTATTTGGTATCAGATTTAATCTTAAAATGAGAGGACAATTGCTCAAAAGGTCAGGTAATCAAAGCTCACTGCCCCTCTTGAGTGGAAATTTTTAATAAAGGATTCCTGGCATTGAAAGCAATTGTCAACAGAAACATAAATTCCTTCCCTCCTCCACATAAGACTTGAAGAGTTTCTACAGCAGAGACTGGACCCTTAGTTCCTTGAAATTAATATGGTACCCCCACGGTTAGTGGGACAGTAACCAGCATAGGAAACAAACGTACAGTTGTGAATGTGCAAAACTCACAGAATAAGTTACACACAGAAGCAACTCACTTGTTTAAGAGCCATTTTTCCCCACACCCACTGAGGAAATAAATGCTAATGCATGCTCCTGGTGCTCTACGCACTGGGTTGCTGATCTGCGATTTTTACACAATGTTGAAAGAATGTGCTTTCTATTATTCCTTCTTTAATTGCTTAAAAACAATTGTACGTAAAATCATGGCCAACTACTCTGAAACTACTGCATTCATCACAGTGTGTTTTGTAGCTTTAGGACTTCCCGCATATTCAGTAGAATTTACTTTTTTATGATGATCTCTATAAAAAGAATTCCATTTTTTTGGCGTGTGCTGATTTTCAAAAAAAGTTTCATAAAAAATCCTGTCTCATGTGCTAGAGCAATGATGTCCTACAGAATAAAATGTAAGTTCTGTATTAATTAACTAAGAGAAATATTTCCTCAAAAATTACTTGTCTGAATTTCCAGCTTCTTTCCAATTTTGTCCCTTCTGGGGACTTCACTTCTAAGCTTCCTTCAAGCAAGATAGCTTCTCTTTTTTTGTCCATTTCTCAGTGTATGAACTAGAAATACTGCTTAAACATGCAGAGAAGGTCACATATTGCCATCACACCATGTTCTGTTCATGAATTCACAGGCAGACACAGCCCCAGCTACTTGTGATGGGGAAGGACTCTCCTTGTGAACAGGACACAACACAATGTCCCGTGCCAGGGGTAAAGCACATTTCAGCTGCTCTTCTATGCCTTCTCTGCTGAGAAGCCTGCATTTGATTTACAAAGCAAAGGTACCCCAGTCAACTAAGCCCCCAAGCAAGTGAACAAATGACCACTATTCAAGCAGGAGACCTGTCCTACTACACAGCATCAAAGATGCCATGAAATTCTCCAGCATGAGCTCCACAGGAAACAAAACAAAAACCCTATGAAAACCTGCTACAGGTACGTGTATATTCATAACAGGAATTTCTGTAAGTGACTGCCTTGTAACAGCCATTTCTGTGCACTGACAACTACAGCTATTGACCTAGCTATACGTGTAGTTGAGAGCATTATTTCTGTGTGATTTTGATCCACAAAATAAACTAATTGTGGAAGTGCAGGCCTTCATTATGCTTTAATGCTGGGGAGCCTACTTGGTGGTTGCTCTTGTTTAAAACTGAGGTATCAAGAAAATTGCTCTTTAATCTATTATAGGATGTGAGAAACTGTATAACACAGCATGGAAAAATTTATTAACTATTATCTTGTGCGTGCAAAGGTAGCACAGAAAATTTAAAGGTGAAGCCCAAGTTCAAACTAACTAAGATGTTTATTTCAACTGGATAAATTTAGACTGATGGGGTAATGAAAGGGGCATTGACAACCACTTGTGAGCTCCTTTAACATATCTATTTTCAGGAAATGTAACATCTGGTGTATACTACATCCATTATCCTATCTGTCCAACTTAAGTGCACACAAATAATATATGTGCATGACTGATTTCCCTGTTGATGTCTTTATTATTACTTTGAGCAGATGAAATCTAGACCAGTCTTTTACTGTTACATTTTGTTTTCTGCATTCCAATGTCAAATTGCTTAATTATGTGATATTTGGTCACACTCTCTAAACATTTCTTGCTGTCATTGTTGTGCCCAGTAATTAGCACAAGTGGAAAAGCAGGACAAAGTGCAGAAACCGAAACAATTCCAATTCAAAATTATCCAATTATCAATCCATAATTTCATTATTTACAAAAACTAGAAGCAAATCATTAATGATTTATCAGGACACAGTAGCTGAGACTAGAAACTGTTAAGAACAGAAGGGCCAGCTCTGACTGTGTGTTCTGACCTCCTACACCCCCAGGCCCTGACCTCCAGCCACTCATCTCCTCCTGCAGCCCCCGACTTCTGGCTGCCTTCCTGCAATTCATTCCAAAGCTGCCTAAATGTAATTGAGTAATTTCACTTGCCATGGAAGCTCCTACAGCCCAGCCCAATAGCCTGCTCTGGTGATGTAATATCAGCTCTGGGGAGCACAAACACTTTCACATCAAACTTTAGTTGTTACAGAGATGTTTCTTTAATTAGTAAT
This sequence comes from Meleagris gallopavo, assembly GCF_905368555.1. Taxonomy (NCBI): domain Eukaryota; kingdom Metazoa; phylum Chordata; class Aves; order Galliformes; family Phasianidae; genus Meleagris; species Meleagris gallopavo. The sequence goes on along the minus strand of NC_139417.1, from coordinate 5,789,431 downwards.
AGAGAACGTAAGTTATCTTAACCTTGCCCTTATAGATAATTTCCTAAACTGGAGATAGACTAGCCATCTACATAAGAAACCACTGTTTTATCAGAGCTGAAAATAGCACTTGTTCTGCTCTATGGATCTGTGTGTTCAGAGCATACTGACTTCTATAGGACAGCATTTTGTACACTATTAAAATCCTTAACATGAAGAAAACAGCCTCAGACTCATCTTGTCTTCCCCACTGGCTATGTTTACATTTTGGCAGGAAAACAGCTCCTAAAAGAACAGCTGCTTTCATACTTTGTGATGAAAGTTGTGTTTGTCTCAAGCTTTGCAAGGCGGTAAAACTCACAGTTTGTGGAGTATTATCTCTACCACAACTAAGTCAGAGAGCCCTTTTCCTTGTTTAAGAAAAAAAGCACTGATGGCAGCAAGAGGGGACAGCAGCCCCAACACCTCTGGCAGCTGACAGAGGGCTCTGAGCTCACACTGTGGTTTGCCTGCCTGCTCTAGCACTGCTAGGGCCTCATTTAGTAGCTCTGTGCCTTCAAAAATCAGATTTATAGATTAAGACTACTACTTTAGAAATGCTTCAGAGGCCACACACAAACCTAGAGGTGGTACAATGAGATGGAAGTGAAAGGGAGATGAAAGATTTTAATCAGCATTGAGAGCAGTATAATTTTGAATCAGTCACAGCAGTCATTTCTTGGCCGTGGAATCGAGCGCCAGAAAAAGAAATGGGAGCTCAAATCCTGAATGTCTGTCAGACCCTAACACTTGCAAACAAATCTTTGGAAACAGAGCAAGGCTGGTTAACAGCAGTGGTGATAGTGCATGTAGCACCAAGTGTCAAAGGGCTGCTGCCTTCTTTTTGGTAATCTTCACTTCCTGGGGCTGTGCACTGCTATAACTCTAACACCACTGCTTCTGCAGGACCAAGGGAAAGGAAAGAACACATGTGGGGAAGATGATAAAGGCAGTGAAATGGTGGATACAGAAGATGTGCTCTTTTATTTGAGATGTACCACATTGCTGCTCCTGTGGATATCCCTCTCTCTCCTCCGCCCAACACTCAGCTTGCAGGAGTCTCACAAATGCAAAAGGAAACTTAACCTTAAGAAGAGAGAGACTGGAGGCCAAATGGATGCAAGCAGAGAAAGAGAGCTGCGTGCTGAGCCTCTTCTTTGATAGACAGGGGCATTGCCATGGAACCAGTGGGAGCAGAGGGCTTAATTTGGTACAAAGCAAAAAAACTAATACTCACCACAGTGTTCCAGTGGCCTGAGTGAAAATAGTCTGTCTCCCAAATACTTAAAAAGTGGGATCCCACAGTCAAATTCATGGCAGTATAACTAAGAAGGACCACGAATACTTGGCCTGTTTTCACTGTAGACTTTAGTGCTTCAGAAAAACCCTTCTAAAGCATTCCCTTCACTTATCAGCTGGTGAAGCCAAGAGTTACATACTCTATTTTTTTTTTCTTTTTCCTGAGACAGGCTATGAAATTCCATCCTGAAATAGGATACACTTGATCTCTTAGAATAGACACACATATCACACCACATCTTTCTTTACAAGATAGAGTGAAGAAACCAGGCACAAAAGAAGAAAAGAAAGTACCTCCTGCAGTGCCAACCTAATTCATCCCTTAGAGGCATACCTCAGCCTTGCAAGTATATTCACTGTATCCACATACTGTGATGCTTCGTAACAGGTCTCAGAAGATCTGAATGACATCCCTCCTCTAGCTGTAGCAGCAATGAAAAGCCAACTTATCAAGAGCCATCTACAAATGGTGTACTTTTAGAGACTGGGAATATCATCTATTACCAACCCACAAAGCTGAGAAGTAGCCTTCACATGGCACCATAGCTGACCCAGTTTAACTTGGGACTGAGGGAAGATACATCTCAATACAAAAAAGAGAAAGTCTTTCTCAGAGTGAGGGAGAAAAATCTCTTTCAATCCCACCAAGAAATCACTCCTTGATGCAGTATTATTAAGAAAACTACAAAAAGCAGGTATGCATGTGGACTAGTTACTGAAGTTCACATTTTCAGAATGTCAGACATCTTCAACCCAGCCCTTCCTCACATGTAGTTATTTTGACAATGCCTGCAGTGAGCTAGTCCAACTGACTATGCCCTCAGGGATGGAAAGTCAGCATAATACTGCAAACTTGCCATATATCTCAAATCTTTTTCTAGTTTCTCCAAAATATTGGTATGTGTTGACTTAACTCTTGATATCAGCCATTTGGAAACTTCAGAAAAGATGTATTGATGTTTTGGAATGTCCTAAGTTCTCTTTATGAACTCATACAGCATAATCTTCACTTTAAGAATTATTTTCATTGTCTATTTAAACCACTGGCTGCTCTATGTTATATGTGATAAAGAATAAAGCTAAGGAGTGATTTTTGAAAAATGAATCATAAATATCTAGGTCACCTGATAGTCTTAAAAATGTTATTTTTATATTTGAAATAGCCTGAAAAGTGCTTCTGGGACAGTATAATCTCTGAATAGGTGAAATGCTATTATAAGTAATGAGAAATCAACATGCACTGAATGTTGCAAGAAATCATGAGGACAGAAGATTTTAAAAGAGCAAACACTGGCCAAATATAGAAAAAAAAAGTAAATGTATGTCATTACCCAGGGATCTAATATAGATGCACAACAGGAAAAAGTCAGCTAAATCTCCTCACCTTCCTCAATTATCAATATGCACAGAATTTCATTTTGCTTACTTCAATATCAATACCTCAACAGTAAGAAGAAGGGCAGCACCTGCACAGAGAAGATGCAGTTCTTTGGATCTAGGAGCACTGGACTCTGTGCTTCTGAACTCTAAATGAACAAATAACCAGCATTAAAATTGAAATGGCTCCACAGGAGTTGGATTTATGTGCTGCTGCAGCATATCCCACTTTCTTACTTGATATGGAAGCTAAATGATGCACAGAGGATTAATATTGTTATTTCAATGCACACAAAACCTCACCAAGTGTGCATGTTGAATGCTGCTCTCAAGGAACTGTTCTGCTCTAGCCCACCCCCAATCACTCTTTCTGTAGGAAGTTGCCATGGTAATGATAATTATTCTTGATCAGCAGGATACAGTAATTATTGCAGTAAAAATCACGTAAAACTTGTCAGTACATGTGCGAGACAGGGATTGTCTCCTCAATTATCCATCCTTCTTTGCCCTTATAAGGTAGGTTGGGTCTTTTTGGCCTTTTTGTTGTTGCGATTGTGGTAAAAGATATTAAATCCAATTATTTTTTGCTAATATGAACTTTGCAAGAGATGCTTGGCAGTTGCTAGCAGCTGTTCGGATGATTCCAAGAAAGCAGTATCTGATTATTTCCACAGTAAGGAAGGTAAACAGGATTTGAGTTGAGAGAATTTATGTAATAATTAAATGGCTTAATATTTTGAAACACTTTCTGGAATAATTTAAATAGTGGCCTAAAGGTTTTGCAAGCAATAAGTCCCTCACATCTACTGACAGTGCTTAAGTTCGTGGGTGTGATAACTTAAATTCAAGAGAAGAAGGCTCTATATTGGATGCATTTTCATGTGTTTGCCATCAGGACGGGGCTAATGCAGCGGAAACTGGTTCTACAGCAGTCCTTGGGATCTTGAACTCAGCAACTGCTTTCGCTGCTAAGAAGTACAGCAACTTCTTTTAATAACTGTGTACCCTCTATTGGCCATTTTAATTGGTGGATCTTCATTTACAAAGTAGTTGCAAAAAATGATATGATTGATGGAGAGAGTAACATGATATCAATATTCTGAAGACATCCATCATGAGTACTAATCTTTTATGTAACTTTACAAGGAAGCCTTTCTAGAAATAAATCTTCTCCTTCATGCACCTGAGTGCATATACAATGTTAACCTGTACATTTATACAAAAACATTTTTCTGTAGGATATCTGCTGTATTTTGAGGCAAAATAACTCTTGGTGTGCTGAGTCATTCTTGACTAGCTTTTGGGTATTTGATACTTTGAATATTGCTTACAAGCTTTGTCATGCACACTGCCCAAATGTTTCTGTTTCTCTTGGGACCATAAACAGCATCCCTTTCATTACCCATGGATCAGGGTGAATCTATCTAGGTTGCATTTTACGGTATCTTGTTTCATCTCTACATTTTGTAACTACTTCAAAAGAAGTAAAGGGAAAACAATATCACACAGTATTTTCCAAAGGTCTTATTTTGGACAATAGTACAGCAGAAATCAATCAGCATTTCAGTAATGCAAGCATTTTAAAGAACAGAAAAAGTGTTTATGCTAGTGCAAGATCTGCTGAACCAACAGGTTTTGAAACACTGCCTTAGGAAGTTAACCATGGGGTTTTTTTAGTACCTATATGACACAATCTTTTGTTAAACTTCTATATGACATAATGTTCTGTAGTCATTAATATGGGACTAATCTTATAGGCATCTCATCTGCTCTCAATGGAATGGGAGCAGTGCCAGGTTCTTATGTACACAAAAATCCAAGAAAAAGATTTATCTGTCTATCAGCATGTATTCATTACACCTAAATTATTATTTGCTCACTATCAACGTAACCAACACCTCAAAATGCATAGAAGTTAGACAGACTGTAAGACACAGTCATGGCAAGCTTAAGAGAAAAAAAAAACACAAAGCACAACCAAGAAGTCTGTTTACCTCCTTCCTTTTTATAATAACGATCAGAAGCCAAGATTGAGAAGCTTGCAGGCTAGGGTCTGCACAGAGAATGCAAGCGTAGGTTTCCGTATTACAGGAGACTATGGAAATGAGTGTTGGCAAATTGCCTGCCAAACGCTTTTGATGGGTCTGCTTGGTTCCTGCATTTGACCAAGCTGTAATTCTAAGTATGATAATTACAAGCCTCTCTCAAAGCAGCAAAACCCAGCAATTTTTATGAGAACCCTGGAATTGGGATTCATGGTCCACCATCAACATACCGTGAGCTTTCTCTATGACGTTGACCATACCACTTAGGCTTAAATTCAAAGGCCAATAATATGAAGGTTTCTAATTTTCTATGGTTTTGACAAGGTCCCACATCCGAGTGCTGTCAAATGGAACAATGTCTATATCCTTCTTGTCCAGTCATGCATCTTAAAAGATAAAAACTCCAAGTGTTTGTAAAATACTTTGGAACTAATACACAAGCTATCACAGCATGAATTCAGCACAATCTGAACCATTAGACCACTAGAAGCTACTATTGTTTATGCAAGTAATGGTTCTCAATTAATTTCCTAAAAACATAAACTCAGTACAGACAGCACATTCCAAAATGAAGCCAAATACTACCTAAAAGTGTAGCCTTTCCATTATTTTGCTCTTGATAGGTGTCTCAAATTGCACTCTGACTGTTCTGTGATAGACTAGTTCAAAAGAACCCAACATTTTTATTGTCAAATTCGCACACACAAGCACAAAGATACCTCATATACACATACATGCCAGGAGTGGCTGGCTGATTAATTAACAGCTTGGCTATCATGCCCTTCTTCTCTCCACACCCACACCCCCTGCCCGCCCCCAGGACATCTCCTAAATTTTCCTTCCAGTGTAGCGTATAGAAGGTGGTCAGTTTTCCTTTCTATGTGAAGTATGCAGACCTCTCTGCCCCAGCAAGACAATATTTCACTTGTTCACCTTCCGAAAGGGATGGCTGGAAGATGCACCAGCCTTCCGCTGGGAGATCAAAGAGCTGCTGAGACATGCTGGTCAAGTATTTCTCTTTCATCTCAATATATTGTGACCGTATGCCATTCTTAAAGGGTGAAGAAGGTTTCTAATCATTGCAGAAACAGCAGTTGGACACGATAGCAAGAGAAAAGTAAAGATTAAGAATTGCTTAAAAGCAGACTACTATGCAGAAATAGCAAGTTAGATATTGGATAAACTGGATATAGGCTTGAGCAACACCAAATATTAGACATTCATGGAACATAAAAGAAATAATCATTAATCATTGATACTTTATGATGTCACAGGGGTTGCTTTATTCCCAGTATAAGTATTACACTGCTAGATATGCTATTTATTCATCATTTCCAAGAATGAACACTGCCCTACAACAAAAAGGACTTAAATTATTTGCAATGCATATAATAATTCTGCAGAACGAGAGACTCGCCAAATTCATACAGCAAAGCAATGCAAAAAAATCACCTATGTTCTGATAAATCATAGATAAACTACAAATGAAGCAAAGCTTTCTAAGTTGCAGCAAAACAGAACACAGGATTTAAAATTTCTCCTGGTGTAGCTTTCCTTTTAGGTCAGCAATTCAGTTTTAAACCACTGAGCTGAATTTTATTTGGATTTCACTTTGTTAACTCATCCCTCATGAAAAAAACAGAACTCCAACTGCAACCCTTTCATTAAAGATGTGTTCTTTATCCTTAGAAGATATCCAATAAGACTTTGGTAATTCAAACAGTCAAAAAGATAAAGACATTTTTCCAAACTTCTGGAGCAGGGCAGCACTGAAGGAATGACCAGCCAGAAGAAGTCACCTATTTGGTATCTGGTAAGGCTGCACACCTGGGATCACTGCAGTAATGATGGAGCAAAGAGCAGAAGTAAAGCCCAGCATTGTACTCTTTGCAGGACGAGGATCCCAGAGCCCAAAGCAAGCTTGCCACTTCAGCAGGCATTCTGGATGGCTCAGCAGGTAAGTGTTTGCAGAGGTATGTGACATGGCAAGGTATCTGGACAGAAATATGTTTGACCTCCAAGAATTCAAACTCATTCAAACTCACTGAGTGGTTCAAGTGTAACAAATGTAGTGAATGAGGGCAGAGAGGAAGGGCTGCTGCGTGCCTGACCTCCCCAAAGGAAGAAGTAAAACCTTTGCTGTTCCCTAGGTCCCCTGAGGTCAGTCCCATCCCACTGTAATGCTCCCAGTAGCCTGCGGCTCCTGGCTTCAATGTTAGGGAAGCTCTTCAGTGACCTGCCAGTGAAACATGTTCACCTCAAGGAGCAGATTGACCTGCTATGTGTAGATGAGTTGCATCGTATTTCTGCCCTATTCTATTTTAATAGTAACATTTGCACTAAACCAAAATGAAAATAAGCAGTATTAAGTGCAAGTATCTCCTATGCAAATATTTATCTAAGGAAGAAAAAGTGTTCTTGTGTGCAACCACAGGTGCACAGACAAACACTCAACACCAAATTCAGTAAAATAGCCTTTGGACAAAAAGCTGAGCAGTGTTTGGACAGATGGCCAGTTTTTTCATAAATGCTTCACTTTACTTCTATTGTTTTTCAGGGCAAGGTTCTGTACTAGAAGAAAAATTTCTACAACACATACAGTACTTCCCATGAATTACACAAATAAGAGTTTACCACAATCTGCAAATAAATTGTAAGGTCTTAAAACAATCAAGGTATGTGTTTCTTCACAGAATATGTGTAGTTCTGAAAGCAATTCTTTCTATTTACTTCCATGGAAACAAGAAGAGACACAAAGAGCACAATAACCCTATTTGATAGAGCAAATTCTCAGCTACAAAAAACTGTTTTTCAACAGGTTCACCACCATTAACTGTGGTGGCATTTTTCACCAGCTATGAATAAAAACCTGTATGCTATGCTTGTAAAAATCTGTATGTCTGTCCAGAACATTGCTTGTCTTTCACATTACTGTTGCCACTGCTGAAACATATCACCTACCACCTCACTGCATTCACATTCAGTTTGGTCTCCATAAATGTTCAGCAAGAGTTGAATGTCAAAGAAAATTCTGCATGGAGGAATTAAATCCCACACCTTTGTTTCATATGCACTTCCATGTCAGCCACCATTCTGTCAGACTGCCCTTCTGCTGCCATCTTCCACACAACAACACCACTTCATGGAATACTGGTGGGAAGCTTCAACCACCATCATCTGCCTCTGACGTTGCAGGCCAACACCACAAAATAGGAGGCATTACTTTCAGAGCAGTCCTTGTACCTAGCAACAGGCACAAGCTGTGAGTTCTGCTCTCAAAGAAGCAAGTAGGATAGCTGAAATTCTCAGAGGTCCAAAACAAAGACTAAAAACATCCCATAAAGATTGTTAGATGCATATTAAAAAAGAAAAAAAGGAAGAGACTTCAGTGAAAAGTGTAAGTGAAATCTTAAAACAAACAAAAAAATATCTTTCAACTAGTGCAACTAGCTGAGGCAAGTTGCCTGGTAGGTTCTTTCCTTTGGCAGTGTAGCCTACAAAGATGCTGATAACTAGGGTTAAGTGAACCGGTTTAGATAAAGAACCAACTTGAACCTCTGCCCAAGTTTGAACCTGAGGCCTTTTTTTCAAACCAATATTAGGAGGTAATTTTTCTCCTTTTGATTTACCCTGTGCCTCTTCTCCAAAACTCGCTCTTCTCCATTCTTGGCAAGAATAAGAAGACAGGCTTGGACCTTGCATCTCCAAAGTCTTTTGACAGTCCTGTAAATCCTGTAGTTCACCAATTTCCAGATCTGAGAGATTTAGCTGAGAACAAACCAGCCAGGTGGCTTGAAATTGTGAGTACCAAATCACAATGCCGCCTTGATTTTATCTTTTGCTTCTTCTGTAAGCAGCTAGTGATGCTTCAGAATTTATCACCAAGGAATCTTTGGATAAGATTACCACATAATATAGAAGGTGGGAAGAAAGCTTTCCAAAACATATTAAGCAGGAGATCCAGATGGTATCAGATAAGAAGTCATTTTGACATCAACAGCTACACATGCACACACAGCCACTGCTCTTGCTCTCTAAGCAGCACACTGTGCAAAAGCCAGATAATGGATGAGTTTTCCTATTGCCACACAATTGTCAATGCCAGGTATAGGGTCAATTTTTTTCCCTCTTTCCAATAATCCATATTAAGCTGGCAAACAGTCATCCTCAAAAAAAGCAAAATGTTTGTACATGTGAAAAATCCAACTGCCACCAATTTTGTTAAGTTATAGCACATGCTCTTGGCAAAGCATTAGTGGCAAGTTTTTTTCAGTACTTAAACCCCATAAGTGTTCTGAGAATAACAAAAGTACTTGTCAGGATGATTTTTTTCCCCAATGAATTAGAAGAACATCACATTTCTGCAGCAAATCTACACTGTGACTTAACTCAGTGCCATCAACAGACAAAGTGGAGATGGGGCTTATGAGTCTCCACATACTCCTGTTACTTTCTGCCTGTACCTTGTCACACCAAAAGTCCACTTAGCACAGTATTCTACCTTTGAAAGTAGCCATTCAGCTGTTAAGTAGTTTGGGGAGGAGATGCACCAGGAACAAAACAGTTAGTTTAGAATCATTATCTAGTAGATAGTAATATATGGAAACTCACATTTTGGGTATCAAGGGTTTCATCAACATTTTCCTGTTTAAAACATCTGAAGCAAACCCACCATCCAGTTGTTTATCTACCAGCTCTTCTCCACGTTTTCCCAAGATATCACCTGGCTGCTAGAAAAATACTCTTATATCTTTACCACCTCAGTTTTTCTGTTTTACAAGCTATTCCATCATACAAATTCTGGTTTACCATATGGGTAACAAATCATCCAGCCCTCCCACTCAGCAACCAGGGACTGGGTCAGGTGAATAAGTCTGCAGATAGTGCCACACGATAGGGATGACAAGTATGTCACATCTCATGATGGATGCAGATGCAGGTTTGGGACAAGAGTGACACTGCAACATGAGGCAGATGGTAGGAAACTTCCTTTTATCTGTATTTCTTTCAGCAGAAAGTCTTCTTCCCCAGCACTGGCTCCCCAGCCTTCTCCTGCTCCCCAGCCTTCTTCTGCTCCTTCTCCCACTGGCCAGAGACAAGAGGACACTGTACAGCTATAGGAGGGTTGTGGTCTGAGAAACAGAGCAGCTGTTGGAGCTATCTGTGGGAGCTGATAAGGCTGATAGAAGCAGTGCAGAATCTTTGGTGGAGATGTTGCAATGAATGATGAACATTCTTCCAGAGGAGAAGAATAAGAGCCCATTCAGTGGGGAAATAGTAACAGCATGTTACTATTTCTACAAGGTTTCTATCTCTGTTCTCCATATTGGCTTGGAGTTCATCATGGCAAAATGATGTTTTATGGTTTCTGGAAAGGTATTTGGTGAATTACTTCAAACACTGGCAAAGAAGCAGCCCACTAAGCCAATTTCATTCCCAAGGGTATTTTGTTTGAGTAATATTTGCAGGGAAACAGCAGAACATCTCCCCTCTGCCCCCCACGCACCTTCAAATGGCTCTGTTTGGAGGGAAATAAAACCCAGATCCTTCCATATGAAAAAGGGAATAGCTGCATATGAAGAAGTTTCTAATTTACCTCAGTTTTTTTTTGGCAATTTTATAATGAGTGCTATTAAAAGACAGCAGCTTTATTTCAAAAGTGCTGGGAGCAAAGGTTCAGCACTGCAGTGAGAGGAGCAATTCCTTAAAAACCTCTCCAACACATGCACTCAGTTTGAAGTATGAAGATTAAAGATGAATGAATGATAAATAAGTTTAAGTGGGAAAAGGATACATATTGAAGTTACCTACCTGGTGAAACATGCCTCAGAATAACCTTTTCAGTGATCTCACAAAGATTAAGCAACTGAATGGGAGTAGAACATAGTGTTGACAGGACTTCATTTGGCCACCTAAAATCTTCACAAGCAGTTTAGATACTTCGCAGATATGCAAAATAGCTTACTAATACAGGAGTAAGAAAGTTGGTCCTCTATCACGGGTACGCAGATCTTCACGGCAGCATGGAAAGTTATTTGCAGCCAGCATGTTATACTTGTGCTCTCTGCGTGCTCTAAATCCTTACACCACTGAGGAAGCTCTGGTATTCAAAATCCTTAAATCATGGGGTCATGATATTTGATTCATCCAAAAATATTCAGTACTCTGATGCTTTCAGTGGCTTCTGTAGCCACAACTTTAACTTTCTCTGGACTGTATGTAGGCTACCTATCACAGAAATGCATGAAAGCTATTGCAAATCAAATGCTTTCAAGAAATGTTACAAATCAAACACTTAGGCCAAGGCACTGCTGATAGACCCCAGGATCACATGCTGAGTGCTCTTTTTAACACTCCCTTCTAAAGCTGCACAGTGTGTATTTTGAGAAGACAAAAGCTTATTTAGTGTGTGAATGTACGCTTACAAAAATCCATAGAGATACCACTTGGGCATCAACTATCTATTTACAGACAGCTTCTTTGCTAAAGCTAAGTGGATGCATCAATAAACAACAACAAAAAAAAGAATCCTAAAATGAAGTACTCAGCCATTCCTTCTCAATTGTTCTTTAAATATTTAGTCGGCATGAGGGGAAAGGCAAGATCAAAATAACAGATTATCCATCTAAGCTAACACAAGGCCTAAATGTTACTAACCTTCTCTTATTTCTGTTCCAAAATATTACAATATTAAATATGGCTTAAAAAATGAGCAGGCTTATTATACACTCAAATGAAAACTAAACAGCTGAAAGAAGCCCTTCATCCCATTCTTTTAAATTGCAACTAATGTGTAATCCTTGTAGCACTTAAGTCATTTGAATATGAAAAGACTTCAGACAAGAGGTGCTAATAAGAACACCCCACACTTCAGATTTCAACTGACATGGCAATTTGTATTTCAATAACACACATAAAAAAATCACTGCTAAATCTTGAGGAAAGAAATACCTTCACTCCCACACTGTGTCCATTTACCATACTTATATGCATATATCTGAGCATCACTAATGAAAGCCACGCTTCAGGAAGACAATTTAAATTGCCCTTCAAGAGGCAGAGAAAGGAACGTATCATTAGCATGACACCTCTACTCCTCTTTAATGCAAAAAAGGTTAGTTGTGCTACATGAAATTACAGGTAGGTGCAAATGAAAAAATACATTCTTTGCTTGGTGATAAGGAAAACGTGGAAACAGAAATGTTGAGGTGACAGACTGTCTTCTGCTTTTTCTCACTTTTGAGATCTGACAGCTTCAAAATGAAGCTGCATTATAATAAAAGTTGGGATCCTTTGCCTTTTGGGAATGTAGCACACATCTGCTGGTGTTATAATAAGGAAAAAAAAAAAACAAAACATCAGCAGCACTACATCTTGCTCTTTCATTTCTGGTTATCTGTTTTGCCAAAAGCGAGTTTAATTGTGATATGATGAAAAGTTTTATGGTGTTACCTAGTCTTTGGCCAGATCTGACTTCAATTCCTGTATATAGAAGGTATTGTATAAAGTATGGAGGAAGTTCTGAAAACAAAATCCTTGAGAAAATTCAGTTTTGGCTGTCTTGATCTTTTAATCTGATTAACTGATTACCTGAGCTTATCTGTACATCAGCTGGGCACCCAAGTCAAGCAGTCACCTTTTTAAGCCCTGCTTCTGTCACTTTTGAACTCACCAAGTCTGTCCATCTTAATTTTAGAAATAGCTCCTTCAAATAGCATTTTAGGAGATATGCCTCAGCAAAATCATATGTTAGTAGTATATATGAACAGTAGCTTTAAACAGAAATTCTGATTGCAGAATACTGGAAACAGGGGGTAAAGGGTGAGGGGGAGAAGAGCACAAACTGCAAAGAACATTTCAGCCTTCAGTTTTCTTATGATATAACCCAACTGATCTAGCTTAAGATGACTGCAGATTCAGGGTACATTTTTGCTGAGGCTGTTTGAGGAAGTCACACATTCCATAGGTGTTCTTAGGAAAAGAATATATGACATCTGCTGTATTAAAATTAGCACAGGCTGCTATGGGAACACCTTAAGCAAATTCATGAAAAGCCTCCCATGCTGCCCAGTCAAGTTTCAGGCGACAAAGGTAAACAAGATTAGCAGTTCTGAGAATATGCTGCAGAAATAAAACAATACAATACACTCTACACTTCTTCCTTCGAGGTAAAGTGAGGAAAGACTGAGGCATTTAAATTGATTCTAATATCAGCTTTGTTATGATACACAGGTTCCTAAGTACTGATGTGATTATCCGCATAGACCTGGGTACGAGATGGAAGAAATGGCTTCTTTTTTTCCTCCTCTAAGTGAGCTTTCTTTTTTTCCTGTGACTTTTATGCTTTTGCCATTGTTCAAAAATATCTTCTAAAATCTGATGTAATAAAGACAGAATTACATCCCTAAGCCCTCAGAAAGATCAATAAGTAAGTTAATTTCCTGAGTGGCCATACAGCTCCTGGTTTCTAAGAGAGGAAAATGACTAAAGGATTCAGAAATACGGGCCTGGAGAGAGACATCTCCAACAGCACATCAGTCCCTTGCAAATGTAGTCACCTGTGATGTTAATCCTAGGTAGATTACCCTTCTACCTTCACACTAAGAAATATCCATACCTCTCAGAAACGAGAAGCAAGTGTGCTATGCTTAGATAACATCTTTTGAGACCTGTGGAGGAAGAAGAAGGGAAGGGCAGCAGGTAAGGAACAGACACCCATGGAGCTTTGCCTCCCATCTCGTCACAGCTTGTTCTAGTGCAACATCACCTCAGCTGCACCACACAGCAGCCAGACCCCTCCTGCTTAGAACAAATACTTCTGCCTTCCTGGACACTTATTTTCATTCCTAGGAATAACAAGTCATGCAGGAAGCAAAAATAACCATATTGAAAGGAAAAGATAACTCTGGTAGGCAGTCAATCCCATATCCTCCTGCTGGATTACAGACAGGTACACACAGGGACACTGCACAAGGAGATGATTGCTATACCCTTTTAATCAAGGTACTCCCAGGCTTTCCCTGCTCTACAAAGACAGCTCCTCTTCTTCATCCTCAGCCTGCTTATGCAACCCTTACACAGCAGACAGCAGCTGAGTCAGTCTCACTTGAGAACTGGACTAGAACCAACTGCAGGGAGCAGCCAGCACATCCCGCTTGTGAATTCAGCCCTGTTCTCAAATAGAAGCAAGCACTTCCTCCTCTTTTGGGACTACCTGAGACTTCCTCCCCGTCTGCTCAGTGACCCTCTTGACTTTTGGGAAGGCAGCCCCGGATACTGCAGACACTACAGATTGCAGGAGCCACACAGAGAGCTTCTATAGCTGAAGTACTTTCACTGTCAGTCTCCACCATGCCCACGCTCTCACTGTTGTCTGGCACTTGCGACTATCACCAGAGAAAAGGCATCAGCTATTAACTGCTACTGTGACGGACAGAGCTCTTGTTCTAATTTCCCACAGGAATCTTCAGTAAGATATAATGTCAGCACCGTCATATTTATCTTAACATTCTCCATTGTGGAAATCTGATGCAACTACCAGTGTTAGCTGCTTTCAGTTGGAGCTTGTCTCCACTTGATTTAGAGGACTGAGAGCAACTGGCTATCCTCTGTATCAACCATTTCTTAGTGTTGTCCCTTTTCTTTCCAGAGTAACGATAAAAGCAAAATAGTATGGGTTAAACCTAGTAAGATCTTAGAAACACATTTATTCAATGATTATTACCCAGTTCACAGCCAGAGGTCACATTTAAGCAGATTTTAATCCAACTTGAATGTAAAAATTCCTTCTGCATAGCTCCAGTTTAATCATGGACCACCCTACCCAAAATGAACAGGTATTTTCTACTCTCTACCTGCTTAACAAAGCTTGTTATGTCACACAGGAGTTATACCTAGGTGTTATTTTCTTTGAAGCCACATTTGTTGGCTGACACAGAAACATTCATTTACTCAAATGCATAAATCATGTATTTTTGTGTGTGACATGCTCCATCTAGCAAGTCTATGGTTTCTTCTGTCATTCATTTTGCATGTATATAATATCATGTCCTGGTGCAACTCCAGAATTTCCCAGTTTTCCCAAAACTAGGGAGGGGGATTGGGAAATAGAAAACTACATTTCTCTCCTCAGCAATAGGAGTCAACAAAATTCCTTGCTGAACACTTAGAAGGCACTTGAATGTCTTGCATCTAGAGACATTATAAAGTAATATCAGCTTTGTAGCACTGCTGATACTCCCCATTAGAGAAGCAAGTATTTCAGTCACAATGCATGAACATCATCAGTTTTTTCCTGCTCAGGAATATGAACAATTGGTCTGGATGGTCAATGATTTGATGACGATACCATGGCATCAGACTAACATATGGTCAGAATCCATTTTGTTCCTATTGCTCTCAAGTAACAGAGAAAGTTGACTTATTTCTTTTTGTCTTGTTTGCAACCAGGAAGCACCTTGATCATCTGTCTTAGGCTGGACCCTGCTGTACTGCAGCAAGCAAGGAGGTGCAGAAAGGGAAAGCATTAGTAAAGGAAAGGTACTCTTGTGGATGCTGGATATTAGGAAACTTTCCTTTCTCATGCACTGTGATCAATAGAATGCAATACTCAGATAATGACTCCAGGCTTCACATAGCTTACACGACAACCAGAACCAATGAGACAAATACTAGTATGGAAAAGCCTTGTCTCTTCATAGTTATTTCACATTCAGCTTTACCAAAGTCCAGTTCTAGTCTGAGAGTTTCCTGGAGAACCCAAGAACTAATTTCCCATGTTTGCCTCTAGAATGGAAAGTTTTAGAAACTGCCATGAACTTATGTGTCATGGAGAGAACCTAAAGAGCGACAAAACAAGATCCTACTAAACTTAAGACAACACATACAGCTCTGCATCATAGCCTTATTTTTCAGTTAAGGTTCAAACATAGCACAATTCAAAAAGTTCTGAAAGTAATCAAAACCACTTTAACAGGCCGTTAGTATAAAAGGTAGCATGTATAAGCTTTCCTAAACAGCTTTAAAAAAGTCTGCATTAAAAGATGGAACAGATACACAATTATGCTCAAATATTTTTATTTGTGTAACATATGAAATAAAACAAGTTGCAGCAAAGCATGAAATCTGATGAGGATTCTACCTTAAGGAAAAAAAAAAAAAAAGCTGTCTTTTGTAATAAGAAATAGTTGGAACCCGTGCATTGCTTTAGCGACATTGTTCCCTTCTAGACAAGTCTAAACCGTTCAGCATTATGAAAATGCTGCCTATTGCTTTGTACCAGAAAATTTATTACCCCCAAATCATTTACAACAGACAGCATGCATTCCAAAACTGATTTGTTACTTTAGGCCACAACAACTCACTTTCAAAGCTTAAAGAATCCATTATACAGTGCAAAGGAAAGAGCAGGAACAAGACACATTAGAGATGAGTTTAAGAGGAATTCCATTAAAAAAGTTCAGGTTGAGAAAGCCTACAAACATGGCCACACAATTCATCCCAAGTGCTCTTGGCACAGGCGACTGAGGAAAGAGGGGGAATACAATTTTCATTTCATTAAGTGAGCAAGCATTTGTCACAACTTCAGCAACCTGCCTTTTTAGTTGGGGGAAGCAAGCAAGTTAGAGAAGTCAAATATGATTAACAGGAACACTTCTGTTTGGGAGATGTTATTACTTGCTTACACAATGAGCATCATTTATTTTACTTTGGTGCAGTACAGAACATAGTACATGTGTTCAGCACTACTTTATTTTGTAACAAGCGACAGCAGGCACTTGGGTCACTAGGAGCTATTTGATTAAATTGCCTTATTCCCTTTCTACCTACGGAGGTCAGTGAAGTTTAAGAGCTACTTCCCTGGCCTAATCAGTTTTCCTAAGATCAGAGTGCATTACACCTCCCGAGACAAATGGAGTGAGCAGCCATGGAAATGGCACAGCAGCCAAAGCTGTGAGCACAGAACCTGCTCAGGTGGCTGTCTGGACAAAGCTGATGGTGCAGCTCTGATGCCTGTCCTCCTGGCTGCGGGTGGCAGAGGGCACGGGGCCGGCCTTCATAAGGGGATATGGGCTCCAGGGTCAGCCACTGCCAGTCCTGACTGTAGCACCAGCTGAACATCTACACGTGGAGATCAAAGAACTAAAGCAGAAAGCCAAGATGTAGCAAGTTACCGCCATGCTTTGATTTATAGCCTCTTTAATCATGAGAGACAATTCTCAGGATTTTTTTTTTTTGCTTATTTTGATCACTGAAAATTCACATCAGGAAGAATCTTTCTCTACTAGGTTAAGGTTATCACAAAAAAAGAAAAAAAAAAGAAGTATGAAAGGTAGCATAGAAATATAGAATACATAAGTGAAATGTCAGCATTTTTAAAGTCCTGTATTTCTTAGGACCGTGGCATATCCAAATAGCTCAGCCTAGGCTTTAAATCATACGACCAAAACACATGGAGCTGCTTTGAAAAGAAAGCAAAACTACACAGCACAAACATGAACAAATGACTGTGAGGGTAACTGAGCCATTGTCAGGCGACAGTGCTCTTCCCAGGTCAACACGTGGGTGTTCACAACCTGCTCCTGTGCCCACAGCCACAGCACTGAAGGCAGTCCCAGCACTGCAGACTGGTTTGTGGCCCTTGCAGAAAAATTTTTCATAACCCTTCTCAGGGACTGATCAACCATCTGGCTTCCTTCATCTGCTGTCACTCTGCCTGGAGTCATGTTCCAGTGGTTCATTCTATAATTGCTACTGTGGAAAACAGCAGGTTCTTTTTCTTTTTTTTTTTTTAATAGTCATTAAAACGCCCTTCTTTTCCTTCAGCTCATGTAGTTGTCTTCTGTCTTTTGTTCTACTCTAAAATGCACCTATTTTGTTTTTCAGTTTTCACATGAAAGATAGACTGTTAAAAACAAGCAAACAAAAACCGGTTAAAACCCAATCCAAGCTATTCTGGGCATACAAATTACAAAATGAAGTATCATGTAAAGAAAATCATTATTATCAAATACAAATTATTTTCTAAAAGCCACCATGTAAGACCTGGCTGTTCTATAGCCTTCACCCAAAGAAAGTCACCGGTGACTTTCATGAGATTTATTTAGGCACACTTTAGGTTAACTGGGGATTTTAAGATGTGGAACCGACCCTGTTACAGGTGAGCTATTGATTTACAATCAGTAACAGCCAGGAGGGGTTATCAAATGAGCTTGTATCTAGATGCTCAGTGAGTGTAAGCAGTATCCAGTCTATACAAGCTGCTTTTTCCTTCTTCCAGTAATACTACTTCTTAGTGAAGTTAATATATTCTCAAAGAAAATGCCTTGTTTGGCCAAAGTAATGTATTTGGATTTTTGTTTCTGGGTGAACTGCCCATGTGTATGCTGTAAAAAACAACAGTTCTAAACAAGGGCAATATATAAATTGTAAGCTGACAAGAACACAACAAAGGAGAACATATTTAAGCCCAGAACACCATCTCCCTGAACTTTAGGAATCAAAACATTTCAATTCAGAAACATACTTCAACAACAGAAGCACCTAAAAACAAAGTAAGTCTGTGCCCTGATTCCTGCTTTCCAGCCAATCACCTCTATGCATTCAGATGAAAAAATGCAGCAGCACTCCCAGGAGCAATACAGCTTCCAGGTCTTGCAATCTGTAGTGTCAAGTGCTCCACGTACCCCCCCCCCCCCCCCCCCCGCTTTTAGCTCCACAACTTAAGTTGAGCCACAGTTTGTAAACTGAGAGTCGAAAGAACATGTTTCTAGTTTCAAAAACAAACGAGTTCATAGAGCTTTTTTTCTTTTATATAAGCAGTAGCTTGCTGACAGGTAGGTGGAGATCAGCACCACACAGTGCGACTGCACAGTGATCAGTCAGCAGCTTTTGTCACACCAAAGACTTACTAAAGGTAGGTGTTGAAAGTACAGGTGAAAAGGCCAACCCTTCAAGTCCTGGAAAACTTTTTTTTCCCTGCACCCTGACTTTGGTTCTTATTTCTGGTCACTTAGTGCTGCAGCAGAATGTCAAAAACAAGAAGCCTAGAGTATTACCTTGGAGAAATTATTTAACAAGATGAGTGAGAAACATCTGCCGTTCACCACAGACAGCTCTACTACAGCAGGCTCTTGGCCCCCTCTGATAGTTCACAACCGCTTTCAACTGTATGCACTTGTGAGTGCTGTGGTAGTAAAAGGGCCCAATTTAGAGGATACTGAAATATAATTACATCATATATCCATTAGAAAGATGGTTTCGGCATCTCCCAGATAATCTGGCAGCATTAAAAGCCTGTAAAGTTTGACCACAAAGTAACTGAAGGGAAGAAGAGGAAAAAAAAACAAACACTAAATAAGTATTTCTAGCGTTTTCACATCATTTCTTTGATCTAAAATAGATCAAAGATATACTTCTGTAATACGACTACAACAAAACAGCCAGGAATTTCCAATATACATCTACCTTTCCCCTTTTCTCTTCCTCCCCCTCAACAAAAAAAACCACTGGGGTTCTTGATAGAAAACCTTCATCTCTGAAGACATCCCTACTGTTACACATTTGTCTAGAAGGTCAGAGGAAAAGGTTCACATTCAAAGCATAAGAATGGAAAAGTAGAAGTGATCCTTAAAAATCCTCCAGTGAAAGCCCAAACTGACCACCTACTTTCCTTCATTTTAAGTCTGCATGTTATTTCAAACATCTGCTTAGAGATTGTTTTAGGGACAGGAAATATGACT
Organism: Meleagris gallopavo; assembly: GCF_905368555.1. NCBI lineage: Eukaryota > Metazoa > Chordata > Aves > Galliformes > Phasianidae > Meleagris > Meleagris gallopavo. The sequence goes on along the minus strand of NC_139417.1, from coordinate 5,769,951 downwards.
TTTTTTTTTTTTACCAGCTTTAACTGCAACTTAATAAACATTGATTTTGATTAACTCGTATCCAAGTTGAAAGACTGAATAAGCAATAAAAAGAAAAACAAAACACCCTTCCCCTGCTCTTCCAGTTTCTACCCCTCTCAGTGATCTCCAGCCTAGCCTTAGAAACTAGCACTCAGATGTTAAGATTTTTTCCTTTCAGGATGCTGATAGTAATTGTGAAGAGAATCTCCTCACTCATTCAAGCCTGTTAGCACTAACAGGGTTGCCAGAGTTCCTGTGGTCCATTTACAGCGATCTTCATTTTCAGAAGAAGCTTGTTCTCCATGTTGCTGTTCTGGAGAAGAACAGATTAACTTGTATGGCCACCACAGTTTCCTTCCCAGTGGTGATACCCCCCAGTTTATGCTTGGAGAGCTTACTTTCTGCTTTTTCCTAAATTCTATTCTTCCTGATCTTTCTCTTCAAATGATTTTTGGTGCAGGAAAGAATAGAGAATAAAGAGATTAAATATAAAACTCCCTGAGTATTCTAGAAAGATTCCTTTTGAAGTTTTCCTCCATGGAGTTGCATGTTTGATTGATTTGGGTTTTATAGCTTAATAAATTGAACACTGCTCTCATGCTGGAAAGCCAAGCCCTCCTGCTCAAGTTTTAGCTGGTGTTAGTTTGCATTCCTCAGTTAGTTCGGAACAAAGCAGGTTCATGCCAGCATGGGCTCTGGCTCATGCTCTGCTTTTACTAAGGCTCACTCTGAGCCTTCCTAACCAGGTTTGACTCAGAGTATACTTTGACACTTTTTCAACCCTCATGGCTTTACACAGAACTTGAACAGATTTGATTTTCTAATCCCCTCTATTGATTTCTAGACATGTTTTTGAAACGTTAAATGATTTCCATCCTTCATTTGGAACAAAGGACTTGGCATAGGGCCTTCTCACAGTACAACCAAGCTGTTGCAAACACCAAATAGACTAGAAGAAAGTTGCAATGGTTATGTCAAATCCATGAACTGAAGATGATGTCTCAATACCAGTATCTGCCAGCTACAGAAAGGCTTTCAATCAGATGCATTTGTGGCTGAGGCTTACAACTGTTTATCAACAGTTACCAGGGCTTCTAAGCCAACTTTTTTAAGGATGCCCAAGGACAAGAAAGCTGGAGTAAGGCTTGTTCTAAGGAAAATTTATTCTTCTGCATTTTCCTGCCTGAAGAGAAGATATGTAATCTAGCACTGCCATCAGTCACTAGGACTTTCGTATGAGCAGGTAGCTACACTTAGAAGAACAGAAGTACTTAAAGAATTCAACACTAGCTTTGAAATGTTAATGAATGATTCATCATAAGCATTAGAGAGAGAGAGAGAGTCAGATCCTGAAAGCATGATGGCTACAGATGACAGGATTAAGCACCTTTTCCACCCTTTGATTTTTAATATTTACTGGGATGTGTTAAGTTCAGCCATGTTCAGTACTTATGTGTGTCTTTCTATTCAAACTGCATCTCCAGTGAGCAAACTCTTCCAAGTACAGAGGTAAATTTTACTTTGAAATACACTTTTGAATAGGAATTATTTTATGATGTACTACTGTCTGAGTAGTATCTACATGTCCTTTGCTCTGTAAGTTGGTCTAAAGACTGTCTTCAAAAACATGGCATCTCCATATTGTTATATACTTCTGAACACAGAAAATATTTGACATACATGAAATAGAAGTAATTCCCTACAGTCTCTAAATTTCTGTCATGGGATGAGAGCGAAAGGTACATCTTCATTCTGTCTATAGTTGCTCTCTTTCAGCAATGGCTTAAAGAATAACAGGTACTGCCTACATCTCTGTTCCTGTTCTTGTATTGAATTTGGATCCGAAGTACTGAACCTTCCATTTGAAAATTATTACATGAGTTTCCTATTTCGGTTGGTAACTCCCCTGCTTTCCTTGAGCAGAGGCTCATCCCCAGAATTACCACACCTTTCCTTTATTTATAGAACAGACTTTCTTAAACATGAACTAACTAACCAGAAGAAACATGCAGTAACAGCAACAGAACATTCTTCATTAATTTTGTCTCAGATAACTGATATCTCAGATTTTCTGTGACAATACAGCACTGAAACACTGAGCAAATTCCTCATTGGTTCTTAAATATAAAACAAACAAATATAAACCCAACCAACAAACAAAAGACAGAAAAATCACCATGACCCAAATCAAAAGTTCTGTTTGACTACAGGAACTTAGATTTCTCCTTCTGTGAAGGAATAAAAGAAAGAGCACTCAAGCATTTTTACTCAAAATTAATAAGGATACTAATTCAAGTATTGATATGTGTTCTTGATTGCCACTGAAATCTGTGATGGAAGCTTGAGAGAATACATTTTTACAATGGAAAGCTTGAGAAAGAAAAAGAAACTCACAGAAATCAGGGATGTTTTTACAAAGAATAAAATTAGTGTGCTGTAAGTAAAAGTTAGCAAATGCACTACCAAGATATGTTTTCTTTCAAATTTTGCTTTAGAGCTGGAGTACATTGGCATTGCACTGAACAGATGGGAAAAGAAAAAATTACATCTCGAAAAGCAAAGAAGTTTTTAACCTAAGAGCTGAGGCGTTGGCAGAGGAACAACCTGCAGCAGCTCCACTAGATGGCAACACGCAGCGTGAGCATTCCTGCCTTGCTCTAACGCTGCTTTGCTGACTCTTTCCCCCTTCTCATTGTCTAATCAGTATCGATCCTCAGCATCAAACACGCAGACTTATTTAACTCTGTGCTTCTCACATCTGAAATCGTGGCCTTATTTGATCTCACTCTATTCTAAACCTGCAGTTCTGCTTCCTGGACTTTGAGGTTCACTCAGCACGCGCAGAGGGCTAAAAGAGCAAGGGAGGCTCCTACTTGGAGCAGGTAATTGTGCTAGAGTGGGTGCAGGTACACAGCAAACAACAGGAAAAGGTTGCCATGTTCCCAGTCATCATGCATTGCTTCAAGGATAGTTATTTTGCCTACACTGAGAATGCCATATCAGTACTACCTTAGTCCTTATAAGTCAGTACTTCTATCTTCCTGCATCCAAAATACATAGACTTGCCTCAGTGTGTCAGCTGCAGTGCGATTCAGCCCTGAAGACCTTCACCAACACTCAAACTCATCATTCAGTCCCAATTTTTAACCATCAAGAATCTCAGGCATATTCTGGGACCTAACCGTAGGAAAATCTCCATCAAAAATTTCAAAACTGGTCCTTGTTTGAAACACAATCAATTGCTCTCCCCTTGTCACTCTAGAAAATGCAGCAATGAGATTAGGATATAGTACTGACAACAATTTAAAGTAATTCAATAAAGTTCTCTTCTTTCCTATAAAACAATCTGTTCTACATGCAAGCAAGATAGCCTTATAGATTGTACTGCTTTTGATGTCATCTTTGATCAGATTTACTCCTTAACTTCAATCAAGCTATTTCAGAGCATCACCTGCCCGAACGACTTCAGAATCAAAACCAACACATTAACTTTTTAAATTTGTGCATTGACAGAGAATGTTTGTCCCTGACTGCAACAATCAGAAAGAGTAAATGTTTTCCTAAAAATAGACAAAGTGCAGCATTAGCTATATGATACATCCTTCCCACAAACTGCACTTCTACTTATTAAAAATTCACAAAGTACATAAACTCACACAGCATCGTACAAGACAAACTAAGGCCCCATCTTTGCCCTGAGGAGCCATCTTACAGGCTCTTTTGCAAGCAATAGCTGTAAGAATTCATTTCACATGCTCCATTTCCATGTCAGTTTTAAAGACAGAGAAACATTAACTGACATACAGAAACATGAAGGGCCTGTGTAGAGCATATGTTTGATGGAACAAGGAGGAGATCCAAAAACTTTGGTCCTCATGCTGCAGTATTAGCCCTGTGATGTTCCAGAGAATATTACATCTTGGTCTGAAATGGTATGCACAAGGGCTCAGAAAGTTATGCCCTCCTGTTTTATGATGGCCCACGATGTCAGAGGTGAATGTTGATGGGATAGCAGTAGAGGATGAACCTTTCCACCAATATTCTATGATGTTGCTGTGTGATAAATTGCAGCAGAGGGGCAGTCTGACAGAATGATGAGATATGGAAGTGTCATGTATATGAAGCAAAGGAGTGGAACTGAATTCCTCCCTTCAGAAACAATTGCACTCGTCGATATTCATCGACACTTGCTGAATGTTTATGGAGACCAAACAGTGGATGTTGGCCAGCAAAAGACAGAGTGCACGAGCAACATTTTCCTAGTGATGATGCCATCAAAACAGCTGTAAAACAGTGCATACATAATGGCAATGACTATTGGAAAATAGTGTTTTATAGCTGAGAATTTTCTCTATCAAATAGTGACATTGTGCTCCTCGCATCTGTTGTAGTCTCCATGGCAATAAACAGGAGGTACTACTTTCAGAGCAACCTAGTTATAGATAGGTGACTTTCTTCCATTGTCTTTGAAAATAGCATCTTGATCACGAACCCAGAACTGTAAAACATCATGAAAGAAACACATCCAGCACAAACATGACACTAAGATGCATTCAAACTATTTAAACTGCATCCTTGGTCAGCTGATTTAGTTATGTATCAATGCATACTGTGGAACATTTATTTCAGTATAAAACCATGTCTCTGTTTAGTTGTTTTTGGTTTGTTTGTTTTCCTTTATGCTCCTTATTCTGAGAAGGCTTACAACATCCAAAGGATGAAACAATGTTAGTTAATACAAGAGACCTAAGAGCAGAAACTGAAATGAATCTGGCAAAGATCCTAACACCATCAGCTCAAGGATTTCTTGCAAGCTTTTAGTCTGGGGTGCATTGTCATTAGCAGCGAAATGTTTCCTCTGCAACCGCCTCTCAATGCTGTGGAGTGTAAGTTATTAACAGTAAGTTATTAACAGTTGCATTTTGACTATGGCATTTTGCCATCATGTAACACTAAAAACATTTTCTGGTTTTGAAATATTTTTTAAGAGAAGCAAGATAATGCGTTACATTTCAGGCCCTACTGGTTTTCTTCCCAATTCCAGCATAGTGGAAAATTAACTCAGCTGATAAAATCCTGGGGTTAACTACCAGTAATAGAGAAATCTCCATTTCTTATTTTCAAACCAGATTCCCTTGAGCCAGTAAAACTTTGCTGGTTATATCTGCTTCCATTCTGGACCAATTCAATGATAGCGGTCTTAAGCAGAGCCGAGAGCATGGTCAGAATTCAACAGCAAGAAAAAAGATGTTGTATACCAAAAACTGCTATTTCTGAAGGCAAAAAAAAAAAAAAAAAAAAAAAAAAAAAAAGAAATGAGCTGTGTAGAAGGTGAGAAGAGAAAACCAAATACCAAGCCCAACCCAAATACAAACAAACAATAAAAAAGAAGCTTCGCACATTCTACAGTAAGAAATTTGAGGAAGAATTTTAGCTAGTGACATTGTTATCTACTTGCAAGTGAGAACAGCGATGCCCAGATCCCTAGAATGCTGCTTTATCTCATAAGCATCAACATCCCCTGTGAAGAACCAGACTGCGAGGCAAAGATGCGGCCCTTCAATATTTGCAGTAGCAGATTCTTAGGTCAAGAAGCACCTTCTCCAAAGCTGGTAAGCAATAGCATGCTGAGATACATTGTTAAAGCCTGAAGAAAAAGCAAAGAAGAAAACTTCACTTCAAAATCATGGAATCATAGAATGGCTTGGGTTGGAAGGGACCTCAAGAATCATCAAGTTCCCATTCCCTGCCACAGGCAGAGTTGCCAGCCACTAGATCAAGAACTAGATCAGATTGCCCAGGGCCACATCCAACCTGGCCTCAAACATCTCCAGGCGTGGGGCATCCACAGCCACTATGGGCAGCCGGTTCAGCACCTCATCATTCACTTAGTAGAGAACTTCCCTGTCGCTCAATCTAAATCTCTCTTCCTTTAGTTTAAAATCATTCCCCTTGTTCTATCTCTACCCATGTAAAAAGTTGATTTCCTCATGTTTATAAACTCCCTTTAAAAAATGGAAAGCTGCAATGAGGTGTCTCCACAGCCTTCTGTTCTCCAAGCTGAACAAGCCCAGTTCCTTCAGCCTGCCTTCATGGCAGAAGTGCTCCAGCCCTTGAATCACCTTTGTGGCCCTCCTTTGGACCCTCTCCAAAAGCTTCACATCTTTCCTGTGTTGGGGGCCCCAGATCTGGATGCAATACTCCAGATGGGGCCTCACGAGGGTAGAGCAGAGAGAGACAATCGCTTCCCTGTCCCTGCTACCACTCTTCTTCTGATAGAAGTCAGGATACTATTGGCCCCCCAGGCTGCAAGTACACACTTCTGGCTCACATTAAGTTTTTCATCAACCAGGACCCCTAAGTCCTTTTCAGCAGGGCTACTCTTAAGGAGTTCTTCTTCCAGTTTGTACACATATCGGGGATTATCTTGATGCAAGTGCAAAACCTTGCACTTTGCTTTGTTGAACTTCATTAGGTTCACATGGGCCCACCTTTCGATTTTAATAAGATCCCTCTGGATATCATCCCTTCTGTTTTATCAATCACATCACTCAGCTTGGTGTCATCACCAAACTTGCTGAGGGTGCACTCAATCCCATCATCTAATAAATAATAAAGATCTCAGAGAGTACCAGTCCCAAGACAGACCCTCTGGGGGACACCGCTCACTGCCAGTCTTCACCTGGACAGAGCCGTCGACCACAACCTTCAACCAACTCCTTAACCACAGAATAGTCCACTCTTCAAATCCAAAAATGAAGAAGTGTAACAGAAAAACACCCTTTACATAACAGTTTCTGAAGTATCCTCCAAAGCAAGATGTAGGGGAAGGGCCAAGGTTTTCATCTGCATGGGTGACAGCACCCATTTGCTTTAATCACCTTGTACGTGTAGAGCAAACTTTTTTTTTTTAATCACAGCTTTTATTTTTTCAAACATCTTTTGCCCCTATAACATCTGAAGGTGCATCTGTCACTTCTGTACACAAAGAGGTCTGAGACAGGCTTGTTTTAACATCCTCTGGAGTCAGAACAAAACCAAAAAGTTCTGGAATTTCTAGATAAGGATAAATAAATTTGTTTGCGGAAAGCCTCTGCGGACATGTAAAAGGCATGGCCAAGGAGTACTGAGGCAGGACTTTGACTTGGGCAGAACCTGCCTTGGAGAGCTTTCTGATACAAGACTATAAAAAAGATGAGAGAAAAAGCTAACTCAAAATAAAAATGAAAATCCAGGAAATTGTGCTTTATGACTAAACAGAAAAGATGTATTTCCTTATTGTTTTAAAATGAAGTGATGATACAGAAACTCGGAGAATGAGAGAGGAAACACCCTATAGCTATCTTTGCAGGAGACAGCAAAATACCAATAAAACTAGTTTACTGTTGGAGTACCTATCCACAGCACCACAGATACAAGATACAGTCAACAAATACTTGAATAATCTTAGGATGGCTTTGAAGGAAGATATCATTTCCCCACCTTACATATATGTTTTCTGAATATGCCCATCTAAAAAATATGGTTTTGAGAGTGGTAAATTTTCCTGATACAGGGGATCTGGCTGAAGAGTCATCAGTGTGCCTCTGCCTGCACACATACGAGTTTGGATCGAAGAGCAAGAATGCCACAGCAGAGCACACAATGCATCTGGCACTCCATTATTTCAGTGCATGCACAGGGAGGTGATAAATCATTTAGAGCTTCAGGGATCAAGGACTCTTGCCAAACCCTCAAAAATGTTTGAAACTTGATAAGAAAGAAACAAAGAAAAAATCAATACTAAATAAGCTCTATTTCTCTAACATGGGTACTATAAATTCAGAAAAATTATCAGAGTATTTTATAGAGCTTTTCCCATGTTTTATTTAGCATTTTTAAGGTTGTGTATAAAAATAAAACTGATACAAAATTCTATGTTTGTGGCATCCAATCATTTCACTGAAATCAGAAAGCTTATAGGTAGAGGTCTCCCTTTATGTTTTTCCTACTGGTATGACAATGCAAACAGGGTGCTTGTTACATATTCGTGGTGGAAATTTTAATGCCATTATAGCCATTTTCAAAATTGAAGTTAAAAAAAAAAAAAAAAAAAAAGCCGAAAAATTCACACGGACATAATCCTCACAGCACCACCAAAAAAAAAAAAAAAAAAAAGAAAGAAAGAAAAATGCCACAACCTCTGAACCTGCCAAAGCAGCACCAATTTGTTCTTTTCTGCAAAAGCTGAAGAATTATATTAGGTAATGTTCTACTACAGCTTACAAGAATTTAATGTGGACTCCCTGTTTGGTACTTGCTAACATCTTGTGTCCAGAAACAGCCAAGTCCTGCTTAGCCATATGCTAGATTGATCTATAGCATGTAAGTAACACTGCAGTGCTTGTTATTCCTGGTTTCATCCTATGGATGGCAAAAGCCGCAGAAATTCAGGGTTGAGCTCAGCAGTAAGAGTCCCCAGTACAAGGTACGATATGTCCAGTGGTCTGACTGATGTTTTATTTACTAAAGAAGTGTTATTAGGACAAAACTCAGCCAGCCCAGTCCCCTTGGTGCAGGCTGTTCCCCCTGTACATCTCTGACACCCACTACTGCTGTATAAAGGATGTTAAGGAGACATCCTTGCCTTGCCCTGGTGGCTCATGCATGAATTTCTCTCTGCATTTTTAAAGCTGCTCGTGCTTCTTGTCTGCACCTCTGCTTTGGGCAGAAGATCGCTACCTGCTGTGTAAGACATTATGTCCCTTTTTAGTTGTTTTAGGTTTGTCTTCTAGCAGTATTTTTTTCCCAAGTATTTCCTATATTAGTGTTGCAAGATTTGGTGAACAGCTCCATGCTTGGGTCATGTGCCATGATTCAGGATGTCCTTCTGGGGTGATCTACCCTTCCCAGAAGAACTTGCAGAAAGAGCAACAGCACGTACAAGTGCTGCTTACAGTCCTGGCCCAACTCTTACACGATATTAATTGCATAGGACCTTTCAGCACAGGAAATACCTTCATTTTCCTGTGTTTGGCAACATGATATGGAAGCTCTGATCACCATCTATAGATATTTGACGAGGAGACCAATGACCCTGCTCTTGGGGAGGATTTAGTGAACATGCACACAAAGAAATCAGTTCCAACAGAAGTACTGTGTGATTATGCATATTGTAGAATTAAAAAAAAAAAAAAAAAAAAAAAAAGGAAATCTAGTTCTGTAACATTAGTCGTCAACAAAGACTGAACTCAGCAACACAGTATAAATGAGCATCCTCTCATAACTTCCACATATACTAAATTATGAAGTCAAGAATTTAGACTCTTCTAGAAGAGTCCTAGAAGGTACAGCTGCATATCACAGTTATCTGGCATGGTATTTTTCAGCCCATCAAGAAACATGACAGAGGGACTTGTCAAATCTCTGAATTGCTGTGTCTTTTCAAAACAATGATTCTTCTCCATTCCAAAAAAGCACAGAGAAAGTAAAGATGAAAAACTATTTAAGTGGAAATTAAAACTGTAGTAAAGCAATTTCCTTTTGAAAACTTGACAATTGCTCAAGGCATTGGAACGAAGTGGCAAACCCTATTCACCAAAGTATTGGGATCACTAGCAAAACCAAAACAATGTTGCAGATCTGCATCTATGGAACAGCTGCCTGGCAAGTAAAGGCAACCCCTGTTCCATTAGTATCAAACACTGTTCAGGCGCTCATCAGCCCTGTTTTCACAAGTTTGAAAGTGCAGAATTCTCTCAAACCCCTTCACTAAAATCCACCAGTCCTTAGAGTGAAAGGCACTTTTTAGGTAGTAATGAGGCATTAGACCTTGATATAAAGCCTACCTATAAATACCCTGCCTTCCAATCTCCAAAGAAACCTGGGTGGACAGAGCTGTGACTCAGAGTGATAGTTTGTTCTGCCACCAAGAGATATGCTTTTTCTGCTCTTCCCACACCCACACATATACTTTCAAATGAGTCAGTGTAAGATCAGTAACCAAGCACTTATCTGGACTCTACTCTGACCACATCATTTGAGCAACCAACAAATCCTTATTCCCACTTTATCTAATTAAAAAAAAAAAAAAAAAAAAAAAAAGCCCTGGATTTCCTTCAGCATTCTCCTCCTTAGGAGAGCACACTTCAACAGCCAATACACTAAAGCAGAGGTCTGTTTAGCCTCAGGAAAGTGCATACAATACCTGACTGCCTCCCAACTTGCTCAATCTTGTACTGTTTTCCTCTGTGGTCATGAAATAAAATTAAAGATCAATTTAACTGCCTGGAAGAAACAAACCTATAAATAAGTAATCATAAAACCTAGAAGACAAGACAGGAAGAAACAAAATATAACAAGCAAGAATGGCGGCTGAAAATTTAATTCCAGGACTAAGTCAAAAAAACAGCAAAATTTCTGTTGAATAGCTCTGGTAAAGCAAATCATTTACACTTTTTCCTGGAAGCACTTGTAAGTCAGTCATACTTATGTCCTGAAAATGGCAGATTTGTGTATCTTAGACTATGGTTTCTTCAATTCTAGGAAACCAAGAAGTCTCTACCATGGAATGTTTACAGTCAGTGGTGTGTTAATGTTGGTGTGTGACACTTTCTGATATAGGCTTCCAGACAAACAGTATTTCATGAGTCAATGTCTACACACAACCAGCCTTTGTCCAAGAACTCTTGATAGAGGAATTTGCACAAACTCTATGAGAATATTTACAAAAACACGTGTGACTGCTGAAAGACATTCTTATTTAACCTGCTTTAAATCAGATCACAAAGTCATCTTAGAAAAGGTACAAAGGAACTGACCTGTAACTCAAGCTTTTCTGGGGAGAAGGCTGAATGGGGTATGCTTACATCATTTTTTTTCAGTGCATATGAGAAAATATACATTGGGAAGTTAAAAATCCTGCTTCATTGAGCCAGTGACAATGTTCATATTAACTTCATTAGAAGCAGATTTCATTGTAATTAAACTAACATGGAAATCTTGCCCTGAATTCTGGTTATTAATAAACATCAAGAACAAACAAAGACAAAAAGGCAACTCATTGCTACCTGAGTGAAAATGCATAGTAGAACTCAAAGGCACCACATGCTTATCTTTCAGCATCACAGCAATCACAGTCTCACCATCGATTAAGCAATATGTTCAAAGAGTGGAGAAGAGAGAAGTGATAATATTAAACAAATCTTATGCATAGCAATTTCTGTTCTCTAGTACTCAATGTTTATTTTAGAGATTTAATAACAGATTTATTAAATTCCAATTCTGAAGCTTCTGTAGCTTCATGGATAACTTATTAACCTTCTAGATAGAAAAAAAAATGAACCTAAAAAAAGTCATTTCTTAATTGGCTGACTGCCTGCACTCCACGTTAAACTTGTACATAGAGACCCCGAAGTGTCTACACATTTTGGGTGGGGAATACTCTCTAGAGTACATATCCCAAAGGGTAAACATTTGTTGCTGTTTTTACAGCTTGCTGAGTGAGTTTTCTTCACTGCTGATTTTCAACATGAAAAAAAACAAAGAATAACTCAGAATAAGAAGTACCAAGGACAGAAACAACTTCTTTCCTTGGGGCAAAAACTCCTGACTCTGCTGAACACTATGTCTATGAAGCATCGATATTTTTCATGTTACATGCTTTGCTAATTCAAGAGAATTTTTTTTTTTTTAAGTCACTTCAAGTCACACCAAAAATTTTACAAGATAAATGTTTAAAAAACAGATGTTGGTTTTCTAACCCCAAAAGAAAAAAATAACACAAATAGATCAGATTTTTCCTCCTTAAGTGTATTGCACTGGGGGAAAAAAATGCACAATTTTTACTTATTTTAAAGCAAATCCAATATCCTTAGGTACTCAGAGAGGGCAAGGAGATGCAATATATTAAGGTTCCTTCAAAACTGTTTATACAAGTACTTGATTAGGGAAAAAAAAGAAAACCAAAACATAAAAGATGAATTTCTCTCGAAGTTTTTCACATGGTTTGTCTTTTCTCCTGCTGTTCTTGTCCTATCACTTACCAGAGCTCTGCTGCTAGTTGCAAAAATAACAAAAAGAAACATGAAACACAGCACCTTTCAGTTCCTACATTTGAACACCCTCAACTGATTCCAGAATTTTTTTTCATGCTAAACTCCTAAATCAGCACTAATAGCACCTTATTCAACAGTATGTAGCCACTAGAAAAAATAGAAAAGTCGTGTGCTATCACCAAACTCTCTTTGCTGCAGATTGGAGAAAGGTCTCCGGAGAAAGGTATTCTTGTTCTGTGAAACAAAGAAATAATTACGTATAACAGAAAGAACCAAAATTATGCACCTAACACGAACCACCAAAACCAGCTTTTTATTTAGGATACATTGGGATGAACTTTTCACTTCTAGTTACTAGTTCTGAACAATTTGGTCAACATCTGAAAATTTATAAACAAATAGATATATAAGGATTCATCCATAGGTAATGCTACTATAAAATACTTCTCAAGTCATGCCTAGATTCTTATATTTGAAGAACATTGGGAGCCTATATTACTTCAGCATAGGAAATCTCCATTGTTCCCCAGGTGAAGCCAATGAAGAATAGGAGTCCTGGGAGACTTTTCTTCACTTGCAGCCCTGCTGGGTTTCTGCTGTATTGAAGATGGTCAGAAATGGTTTCATTTCTGAAAAACATGTTTTTCTTCTGTCCATCTGCTTCTTGCCCCATTTGAGACATGTTTCTCTCCTCATCTTCCTTGCCCCTGAAGATAATTACAATTTTTTTTTTAAAAAAACATTTTCTTCCCCTCCTTCACACCCTCAATACCCAGCCAGCCCTGTGTGTCACCCCAATAACTCTCCTGGGGATAGCAAATCAAACTGTACAAGGCTACTGAAGTACAGAAGAATGAGAATTTGAAGAACAGACCTATCTGTGCAAAATTGTAGTTTTACAATGGAACTTTAGTTTCTCTCATCTCAAACAACTTAATAAACTTTTTCCTAGAATATTTGTTCAAGTATCTATTTATGAAAGCAGAGGTGAGACTGAGGAGAGGCGGGAGAACTTCAAAGAGCTAAGCTACAGGTCTCTCAGATTTTTTGCAAAAAAACACCTGAGGAAATATGTCAAGTGGTGGGTGTTATGCAATGATTTTTCATTAATTTTAATTACTGTCATTCAATAGGATAGTGAGCATCCTTAGTCCTTTGCCTTCAAATTGCACTGGGACTTACGCCAAATCTCTTCTCCTTCATTGGTTCCCTCAAGCAATATTTAATAATGGAAGCGCTTTAACTTGTTTAAATAAGAAGCGTAAATGCCAAACACTTCTAAATGAGAAGGAACTTGTATCTTAAATGGCATATGAAGCCTTTATTCCTAATTCTATAAACTAAAAACATGGGCTATTTGGGATCAAAAAAAAGGCTTGATCAGGCTTGAGAAGAGAGTAGACAGAGCATCCTCACTTAAAGCAAAAAGTAAATACTGCATACTGACGGTGGAGGGGGAGGAAGAGGTCAAAAAAACCCTTGATAGTATCCTTTTATTTTGCATAAAACCATTACATTCTGCACTAGATACAAGTGACTTGAAAATAACAACCAACAAATAACAACCTACAAAAAAGCCTCCTGAAGCGTGCTCTCTCTTCTCTCCTAACACTTAGTTTTCTGGAAACTGAATTTAGGTAATTTAAATTCAACTTGAATTTAGAATCCAGCACTGTATATTGGAAGGACTCAGAAAGCACACAGAACTATTGCTACACAGACATCATCTTTCCTTCTCACAGAGCAATCACTATTGCAGTCACTTCAGGTGGATTTGATCCTGAACCTCCTTCAATTTTTGGCTGACTCAGAGCAGTGATATGAAGCCAAGCTCCACCCTGTACCACATGGGTCTAATATCCTGCAGCAAGGCCCCAGCTGCTCATCTTCTGAGATGGAAGAGAACAAACTCATTTTGTTTATTGACAGCATGGAATGGGAAGGTCTGTGTGCCACCTGCAATTAAACATTGGTCTGGGGAAAGCAATTAATGCTATCAGAGAGACCCTTCTGTTACTCAAATTGAAATCTGAATTGAACGTGTCTTTAGGTGAAATACTCCCCAAAGGCAGAACTTACATCACTTACAACACTCCTCCACCTCCAGTTTTACTGATAGCTTTATTTTCATTTTTTTGGTAAAAAAAAAAAAAAAAAAAAAGGTATGAAAAACAGGTTGAAATGCATCTGAGATGAAATATCTATGTTTGGAAGGTTCAACTGTCCCATTACAAATAATCGGGTAACGTTATTTCAGAACAACAATTACATTAATTTCACTTAATGGCTCTGGAACTATACATTTTGATCATTCCAAAACTTTGGCTGGTGGCACTTCTTGGCTGAAATATTTACCACTTTTGATGTAAAGTCACAAGTCACTTACGCTAACTGAAAACTACTGAATCTGGCTGTGCCCTGTGTGTTGAAGAGCCCCTTGGGGATTCACTTGGTTCTGTTCACACCAGAATCTCCTCTCTGCTACTTGCTTCAGTTTTTCAGACCATGATCAGACCTAGGATTTTCAGCACCAAAGAGAAAACAGATAATAATATAGTCAGGAAATGGAAATTCTTATAGACCTTACCACAGAGCAAAGGAGCTCCATAAAGATCTATAGTGTCACACGATAGCAACATGTCTGAGAAGCAACGTATTAAACTACGAAATTTGCAATATACAGAACGAAATCAAGATGTTTCAGGAGATACAGGGAGAACAACAAAAAGTATCTTCTGTGCTCTCTTTGAGTCATATTCAATAATGCAGAAATTAATTTTCTGTAGAGTGGAAGTGCTTCACTATGCAAGTATTTCATATGAGTATATGATAGTGTAATTTAAACTGCACAAGCTGGATCTGAAATGGTTCTGTATGCTTTATCTATTTAAAAAAGTATTGCAGAGGTAGCATAGAGAATATCATCAACTTCCCCTGTTTCCATGGTGTATTCTCTCTTTTTTATAACAGTTTCTACATAGATTCACAGATAAAATACAATTGAAATTTTTTTCATATCCTGCTTATCAACTTCCAAAATCCCTGCACTAATGATGAGCATGGAGCACTTTTATATCAAGTTGTGGTGTTTGTTTACGTTTGCATGACATATTAGAGCATAGCCTCCAAGAGACGTAACGAGGTCATTCCTTCACTGGTACTCTTTGTAGCTGCTTGGCACAGTGATTTAGACATGTGAAGAAACACATCTTTCAGCATCAGCAGATTTAAAAAATACAAACTCTGCTTTGAAAAAATGGGAAAATTGATCCTGCAGGGCTGTTTACTTCATCAAAAACTCCTCTAAGTGCTATCAGGGCACCTGCATGTTGCATAATTGCTATTTCTCTCTCAACCAAATGTCAGTGAAATTTGTAGTAGGTAAAGCTATAATCAGAGCGAGTGCTACAGCCAATTTTCACAAATCATATTTAAAGAAAGATAAACATTAGTTATCAAGATCTACTCCGGAGTCTACCTGCTGTCTTCCTTTATTACACACCCTCTTGTACTGGCATTACTTAAGAATCATAGCTCATTTGAGCATACGAGTTCAGCTGGTACATACTATCCAAGTTTCCAACCAAATTTCCCTTGTGTTAAATTTTCTTACAAACTTTCACTAGAAATTATACAGAAAGACTCAGTCTTCCCTAGTATTTTTTGGAAGACATTTTTTTTTGCTTAAAGAAAATAATAATAATAACAAAACAACCTTTCTTCCTCCCATTGAAGCAGCAGTAGCTCAACATTTAATACCACCAGAGAGAAGGAATTTCTCAAGAGTCACATATTTATAAGGACATAAAAAAAAAAAAATAGTTTTGAGATAGCTCTACACCTACAATCACAGATTCTAAGAGGCTTTAAAAGAGAATTAAGCATCACTAGTCCAAGTCTCAAAGTTAAAACAGTCTACTTCCTTGACCTTCATGAAGATAATAATCTATTTTTCTTGATCTCTAAACTGATCCTTCTCATTGTCAAAAGCTACAGCCTCCTTTCCTCAAGGCATAATCAAAAGATAACCTGGCAGCAGTCATTCAACTAGGAATCTTCCCTTTGCACTAAATGGTAGATTTTCACAGCATAACTAAGCTTCTAGATTCACAGGCACAAGTGGAATGTTCTTTTCTCTTTTAGTCTGTCCACCATTTCTCAGATGTCTTTCTTTAGATGTCTTTTTTTATTATTATTATTATCAACATATAATGGAAACTAGAAGACCTAACTGAAGATAAATGTAATGAGATTTCATCAAGAATTTCTTCTATATGTTCCCCAAAGAACTATGAAAGCCTTAAAATTTTTCAAAAAGACTTCTCTTTCTTTTTGCCTCACATTAATACAGTTCCCCTGATCTCCTCTTTACCAATGGCTCTTTGAAAAGTCCACCAAACCCCAGGCTGAATGTTATGACCTATCTCATCAGTCATGGACTGTCTGGCTTTGGGCGCATCTTCAATTGAACATTGATAAGACACTGCCCAACAAAACGAGCCACTGCTTAACTCTTTTCATAATATAATGGTGAAATTGTAGAACAATTGCCAGAATGAACAAGTAAGGATGCTGAAGGGTATACAGTGGTAAATAGATATTTTTCATGTGACTGATCAGAGTGAAAACTATATTCCAGGTTATTGCATAGCCTGCAGCCATAAAATTGAATAGCAATTGTTTGAACTAGATTCAGCAATACCTACCACAATCCAATAATGAAAAAAGACCTGCGGTGTCTTGCATTTTTGGATTAAGATTGTCGAATGTTGTATTTTCAGAAGAGCAATAAAGACCTTCTACGTTGCTCATGAAGCACTTGCCAAAAGTTTAACCAGGTAGAACAGTTAGTCTGGTTAATAAAGAACTACTGCATTTGAAAAGCTAGGGCTAATTATACTTCTATATGGTACTAGGTATAAATCTAGTCTAATGTAAGGCTATCTTGAGTCAGTAGAGGACTTGTGCTGTCTATACTGGCTTGTACTCAAGTCTATTGTTTAGTCTGGGAAAAAAGCTTCAGAATTAACCTTTCTTCTCAGAGATGAGTTTTTGATCTGTTGCTGCTTTCCTGGAAGTAATTTTAAAACACAAGTCCTTCATACGTTTATGTGTTTTACACAAGAGACAGATAAAAAAAAGTACAGATCCACCTCAGAAGTTTTAGGAATGTCTATAGGAAGTCTGTGTGACTTTAAACATCTACTAAATGTATACACAAAGTTGATTCCTCAGGAGTAGTTGATGCAGAAAAACACCTGATGCGGTCACTGCCTTCACAATCTGCTGTTAACACTAAAGCACAAGAACGTAAGCATACATGCCAACGCACATCAGCTTTATTATTTAGAGAAAGTAGAGTATACATTTATCATGGGCAGCACTGACACATCAAAGCATAGATTACATGCCATAGTAAGGCTACCCAAACTTAATTGCTTTGTGGTTAACATCAGTATTGTAAAAAAAAATAAGAAAAAAAATAAAAAAAGTTGTGGGCAGATCCTTGATGATTCAAACAAGAGTACGCAGCAGGCTCATGCATCAGAGGGAAAACAGCAAGGAGAATGAAAAAGAAAAAGGAGCGATTTAGATTGCTTTCCCTGCCTGTTCTGTGTAGGCCTTGTTTTGCTCCCAACTTTTTTTTGTTAAGACATTATCTACTAGTAAGAGCAAGTGCACAGTACAAGAAAGGCATTACAGTGTGACCATGGAGTAGTTGTAGTTAAACTCAAGCCTTCATAAGTAGTAGTACAGGAGCAAGGTAAAACAAAAAGTCTGAGCTCCTGTATCATGCTGAGATGTTGCTTAGAATTAACAGTCACTGGTCAGAACATGTGCAGAACCTGCTCTGTAGAAAAACAAGAGAGCAACAAAATAAAACAAAAATCCCAGAAAACACAAAAGACGTACAAGATTCATACCTCTCCAGTCACTACGAACAGCATGTATCCAGAAACCAGGAAGAGAACTCAAATGGAGAATCAACTATTTTCTGAGCATATCACTTCCGAAAGGAGAGGAGTTATACAATCAGAACTTTTGATGTAACTAGAATAGAAAGCTCCTCAGAACTAGATACCATAAAAAACTGGAAAAACACTACTACAGCACTGAATAACTCAAGACCTCCACTGTGTGGATGTAAGGGTTGAAATTCCATTAACACTTGGGTTTCCCACAGCCAAGGATACATAAGGATGGAGTAAGCTGCAACCCTTTCTAATCCAAAACAATATCTGACACTGAAAACCCATTCTTTGGAACGCAGAGCTCAGAGAGGAAAATCACCTGAAAGATTCATTTGCTCCACCACCACCACCATCAAAACACAGACTGGTTACACACCACAGGAAGAAATCAATGTATTATGTAGTATGTATTTTTGTGATAAATGAAAAGAGCAGAAAATGTTTTGTGAGAATATTTATAACTGTTTTTCATTATTGTGTATTTATAGTTCAGTCTAGAGTCTAAATTTAGATTTATCTGAATTTAGGCTGATAAAACTGTGGCATCTGTAAATGTACCAGATCTGACATTAACAGGGAACGCCTAACATCTGTGTGTGCCAATTATTTTTGAAAAAATGTTGTTAGGAATTAATATGCATGGCTGTTTTCAAAAGAAAACAGGGGTTTCCAAATCTATCATTTTATTGCTACTTGCACATAACCTGCAGCAGGGCTCAATCTGCAGCATAAAATAAAGTAAGGAAATAAATGAGATGATAACAACAGAATGAAGGATGTGGCTGGATGCTCTCCTTCTTTACATGTAATGCACCTGAGCATCACCTCATGTACACAATACAACATCATACCTGAACCAGAATCCCACGTAATGTTTTAACTCTTTGCTGTGGCTCCCAAGATGCGGCAATAACTTATATTACTATCTGTAGTATATTTGAAATGCTTCAAGAAAGCCTCATTACATTACACTTAATCTATATAAAATAGATAAATGACATATCTTAATTTCTAAAAGTCGATTCAATCATGAGATGAATTAGACAAGCTTAGGTATGCAAAGCCTTGGTAGCCAGGGCCATAAATGTTTTCTCTGAAGTACAGGACTGACATGTCTGGTAGGCACAAGCTGCAGGTATACAGTTTGGCTGTGATTGTTTTCATACACATGTCTAATAAAATAGGGTTAGGATGGCTGATAATGAAACATGGGACTTGAAATATATTTTTGGCTGTTGAATACATATTACTTAGTCATCCAATAACATGTGTTTTTGTAGAAAACCATTATGATTATCAGAATATTTTTTGCAATGGCCAAGGAACATTTTACAAACTGGTTACCTCCCTGAATTTATTCATAAACACTTTGTAAGTGCGCCAGAATGATCTTATCCACTCTGCTAAGAGCTGCCTGTGTTTTCACTAGCTGATGTCTCTTTTCCCAGTGAGTTCTGTCTACTGGCAACTATTGAGTCAAAGCTTCAGAGGAATGTCACCCCAGTCCTTTGCATGCAATTAGCTACAGACACTGGTGTCTGAAGTCACCGTATGTATGAAGTCAACCTCCTACAAATATCCTAGGTTTTGACATTTGTCTATGTGAATTACAAAAGAAGGAAGAATGAAAGAACTCTTGCTTTCTATTTTCAGGAGCTGGTTTTAGTCAGCTCTATTTACAGAAAAATTGATGGAAAATACTGACTTGAAATGTAATTTCTGAACTCAGTGCTCTACTGTGAGAATCTCATTCGGGATAACTGTATTTTTTTCTTTCCAATTTCATTAGCTCTCTCTTAATTGCAAACACTGAGCCAAAGCTGTGCTGTTTACATCATTGCTTAAGAGCAGCGTTCACCTTAGAGCTCACATAATAGTAACAACATTAGGAAAGAGATCTCCAAGGGAAAACACCCTTTTGATTGCAGCAGGAGCTGTGGGGAAGCTGATGAGCAGATGAAGAAGGCTGAGAAGGAAACACATTGAAGATGATATGGCTGAGGAGAAAAAAAAAAAAAGGTTCCCATTTCTTTAGCACATTTGGATTTGCAATCATATCTCACTATTTGTAGGAAGCTAAAGAACTACACGCCCTGCTGTAAGTAGGGACACGAAACTCCCAGTGACACTGCATCAGAACACATTTGTCAACAGAAACGAGCCTTTCCTAAGGAGAGAAGCAAGAGGTTAGTGCTAAAGGATGGCTGCAGGCTAGAAACAGGGCTAGAGTATGGAGCAGTGGGCTATCTTACAACTCCATTATACTGGTGTCTTTAGGAAACAAAGCAAGAGCAGCACTCTTGACACCCCTGCCTAGTTTTTAAACAGACAGACTCCTACCCAGTCTGGGAACACGCAGATCGGGAGCAGCATCATCCCAGTGGCAGCAGAAGGGAAACTCCTACAATCTCCCCAGATGTCTGCTGGGGAAAGCCAGCCCTGGCAGAATCCCACAGAGAAAGCGCCTTGCAGGGCTTACACACAGGACTGCATCCCACAGCCCCACTGGGGACATGTCTATCCTAAAGTAGAAAGGCAGTAAACTGAATAGAACCTGGGGTTGGATCCAGCTGGCTTGCATTCACTCACAGCTCTGTGACTGACTGATCTCACAGAAAGGTTTGCTGCCACATGGCTACTCCATCGGAAAGCTTCATACAATGGTATTCACCTTTGCAACTCAGTTGCGGGGCGTAGTTTCATAATTTGCACTGGAATTTTCACATTAAAAGGGCTGTTAGTACGTCGGCTACAATATTCCGTTTACATCTGGTTGTGAAGTGAGATAGGGAAAAGTGAAAAAAAAGTGTTAATCAAGTGCTAATCTTGCCGTTAATTATTTTAACTGCCTTCACTTCAGATTTCTGTGTATGTTTCTTTTACTTTCCTCCCCTAAATGGGAGTAAAACGTACAAAAGGGCAGGTATTTCCTCCTTCCTGGTCCTACCCCACCTATTTATTGGGCCATACCACATGCCTGGGAGTTTCATAATGGGAATTGGAAATGGAATTAAAAAAAGGAAATTGCCAGAAATGAAGCAATTTCCTGGGTGTAAACAGTGCTTGTAATTTTGAAGAACACATTCAACATGAAAACATATTTTGTTCTGTCAAGCCAGTGTGATGATTTGTTGCTAGATCTTATTTAGCTGAGAACGTTAACAAATAACCTCATTATGATCACTGATGACATAAAAGACCAAGGGCTGAACTCTGGAGTCCTAATTTGGGCAAAACTCCAGAACTTCAGTGATACTTTTGTCTGAGTAATCACATTAGGATCTGGTCTTGGCAAGTTCCAGCTCTAATGGATAACACTACACTCTGGACTAAGTAATCAAAAATCTGGTAACACACTTTAAAAAACAAAAACAAAAAACACAAGCTGAGATTCTTGGAGCCAAAACCCATTGACTTCCAACAAACAAAACTTACTGCAGAGTACTACAACACCATTTAGACAGCTCAGTGGCTGTGCTAGGTATTTCCTAGGATTGCAAATGCACGGCTTCAATAGGCACTATGCACTTGCCTCATCCAGCTTCTGTGAAAGTAATGCTCTGGCTGAATCATGTAAAAACAGGCAGCACCCTGCTGCTGTATCAACGACCTTCAAGAGCTCCTGTTCCCACGGGAGCTTCAAAAGTCTCTAAGTAGAGCTGCATGCTAGTGAGCAGGCCACACATGTCATTCACTGTGTCTCCAGTTACCCAAACTCACTTGGAAATCTATTCCCAAGTTGTTCTGGAAATAGAAATTTAGGCTTCTACTCATGTAAACTTCTTTAATTTCTCTCATTCTTATTGTACATGTGTATTTTTTAGAAAACTTTTTATTATCTTTTTTTTTTTTTAATTAGAAATTCTTTGAAGACTTTAGGTTGAATTTAAAGGTATTCAATTCCATTTGCCCTTTGCCCCTCTAATGCATCAACATCAAAAGCTATCCAAGAACATATACACAGCAAAGTTTCAATGAATTTCACTACCACAGACTGATGTATCACTGAGGCATAGTATATAGTTATTTGGCTATCACTGCACAAAAACTAAATTATATTTCAGCAGTCCTGGATGTACTAGAGGTAAAAAAAATCATTCATCCAAGAATAATCAACTTTTGGAAATCATTCACTGCTGCTATAACTGAGCACAATGCACCAGCAATTAGTTGTGCATCGTTGCTTTCAAATTGCACAAAGCTGACTGCAATGGGGGTGGTGACATTTGTTAAACTAGCTTTTGTATGAAGTAAGAGATCACCTGGAGGAGGAATATTACTGGAATTTATGTTTCAGGTCATATCTGGGAATTTACATTTCAGTTGCAGAATGTCTCCTCTTGGCTTTCACAACTAATGATGTCATAGATCAAAGATACGGAATATCTGAGAAAGCCCTGCTGGAGACATACAATGAATAATTCAACATTTGTGGACAAGTTCCTACTCTCATTTGTACACGGATTAATAAAATCTGATTTCATTGAATTCAAAAGGAGATTTTATTCTGGTGTGAAGGCTGTCTGAATGAGACAGATAAACTGCAAACGTGGATTTACTGCCTTCACGTCAGGTGTCAGGCCCATATTTAGTACACTCAAATGAAATACCGTAAAACTATCTTCTACAGTCCATGAAGAGAGAGAAAGAGGCACTTTGAGCAGAAAGAGCATGGCAAACTACACCAAAGACCAACCTACAATCTTAGCTCTAGAATTACAGTGCAATATTAGATGATCATATCAGATTAATTCATCACATACACATGAACACATAGATCAGGACAGTAATGAAATGCCTGTATTTGGATGAAGTACTCATGAGAATGCTGTGATTTTCTTTTCTGGGAGTATTTTGCAATGGCAAAAAATGGCAGGAGAAAATAAGCCTGGTAATTTTTTATATTAGGCTTTTATGTATGCCTAGAAAACAAACAAAATACTTAGAAAAAATCAGTGAAGAAGTAGATATTAAAGGCTCAGTTACAGCCACTGCAGTTGGATTACATCTGGCACTCTCCAGAGAGCGTACACAATCTCCATGCCTGGATGTACATGTCAGTCTTTATTGCCAAATTCATTAACCACTGTGTTCTACTACATTTGGATTCAATCCCATCAGAAAGTTTTCAGTTGATCCCCTTTGCATGTTTTCCCAGTTAGATTTGTCTCATGAGAAGGGAGAAAAGAGCCAGCAGAACCTAAAAAACTACTGGATGAAAACAGTCTCTAGCAATGGGTCTTGCTTGCTGACACATGCAATCAGAATGCAGTTATCTTCAAATATCAGAAATTGAATTAGTTGTTTCATATAATCCTAAAGCAATTTTTGATTATGCTTTTTAAAAGAGAGGGACTCCTACGACTCTTCTTCTTTGTATGGGGAACAGGCATATGCAAACACTAAATAACTTCATCAGTCTGGCAGGTGTACCTTTTACACTGACATGTTTGGACTGCTAAAACCAGTATGCATAAATGAAGTCAATATGACCATTTTAGATAACAGAGGAAATCAAACTGGGACATGATGGACCCAAATACCTCGGCTTTTTTATGTTGTAAAACTGGAAGCCTCTTATAACTAGGTTTACAATACTTAGATAAAGACAGACTTCAGAGATTTTTAACACAATTCAAATGCAACTGTAATTATAATTCATGTAATTCCTTTGTTTTTATTAAATAAAAATGTGGGAGCAAATTAATAAATATTAACAAATGGCAATATTTTCTGCTTAAACCCTGGAGTGCATATTTAATATTCAGATTTCTGTCTCCTCTAAAATTAATAAGAACAACTGGAAATTAAATATGAAATAATTGAACTGTTTGTAAAAATACACAGGCTTGATACAAAAACACCTTCTACTCAGGCTAAAAAATGAAAAATAAAGTACATGGTTATTCTCCCAGCCTCAAGTGATTTGTGGCTCAAGGTTTCACAAGCTCAGATTCAAATTCAGATCAAATGTTTGGGAAGTAGTTTTGCTCATTCTGACTCCTGAGCTGACTCATCCTGTCCTGACTCACTTTACCCTGGAAGGTTAATCTGCGAAAGGCTCTTATCAGGCCTGTTTCTGGAAAACAATACATTCTCTCTCTTACAGACCTCTGATAGCATCAATAAAACAGCAGCTCCAAGGGAATTGCCATCTGTTACTTTGAAGTTCAGGATGTCTTCACAGCTCTTGCATAAGATTTTGTGAAAGAAGTTGAAAATCATTCCTATTTCTATGATCAAATGACTCTTCTCTCTAAATCCTCCGGTAGATTTCTTTTGGTCTCTATATCAAGTGCACTTTTCAAACCTCTGGTGATATAACTCAGTGGTTTCTCTGTCAGTTTACATCTGCACAGATTCTATTCACTGCATCCAGGGCCCTCCTCCCTGCCTTCTCTCACTTTTTCTAACACGATCTTCTCTCTGTATCTTTCATTTTCTGTATCCTCCTGTTCTTGTCTTTACTTTTTTTTATCCTTCTGTTTATCCTGGAGACAACCTTCCCCGTTTCTAAGCCACAGTGAATTTTAAGTTCTTATTCAAATCCTTCCTTCAAACACTCTCCTTCGCTCAAGTTGTCTAAGAACACTTTACTGCAACTCCCACAACCTTCAAATGATCTTGATCTTTCATTTGCTGTTTCGTATGTTGCTTTAAAAATGGCCCGTCCCTCCATCCTAGGAAATTCCTACGTATCCCTTTGCATTACTGTGCAAAAGCCATTTCACTGACACTATACAAATGAGTAATACATTTGGTAAGTTAAAAGAAAAGCCTGAAATTACTGCAGAACATTCGGTAGAAGCAGTAAATAAGGAACAATTAATACTATTATCATTTACAGTAAGAATATATACACTATCCACAAGTCTGGCAGTTCAAAGGAGAGCTAAGAACTATATCAGTAGGCTGTTTTGTCTTGAATAATTAGTTTTATACAAGAACATTGATCAAAGGCAATGGTAGCAAGTTTACTGAAGTGTTCATCATGTACAAAGACCCTGGAAAATTGCTCAGACCTGAACTCAGCTCAGCCAAAATCAGGTAAGCCATAAATAATCAGAGTTAAAGATGAACTGTCAGATCTGAACAAAGGAATTCCACACACAGGAAAGAATGGCTACAGTCTCAACAGCAATGGATGTTTTTTAATTAGGACCCTCGCCGGACTTAAGAACTTCAGTACGCAAAATAGTGAAGGAGTCATCGTCATACATGCTCCGAACAGCCACTTACCTTGCGGCTGCAGCAACTAATAGATGTGATGTAGAAAACAAAGTAGTCTGGCTTCCTCATTTCATTAATCAAAATCCATAATTTTGGAGGGAGAAAGAGCAGGTCATTCGTGTGAATGCTGTCCGATGCCAAAAAGAACCTACAATGACAGAAATGCAAGCTTTCTTAATATCATAAAGTTAAACGAAAATGAAGTGAAATATCAGAAGTTGTGGGGAGAAGTTCATAATATTTTGTTGAAAACAGAGAAAACAATTCAGGCTTTCTGGAAGAAGTTCTTTCCTTCTCATCCTGCTGAAGCATGGGACAAGATTAGTGAATATTTATCTTCTGTATTTTTTGCACATCTACAATTAGAAAACAAAAGGTTATCCCAAGGGGAAATAAACATAATATGTTTTCCATGGAATCTTCTATATTTGTGAACAATCTGTCACAATATGCCTTTCTGTTTTTCGGAATTGCTGGCAGAAGATTCATTGAGGACAGTTTGTGATACCAGTTCATGTTCTTCAGACACGCTCGGTACGGAAGTGAATGGAAAGCACTAATTCGTTTAAGTGAGCAACTGTCAGAGGCCAGTGACTTTTGACCCTCACTGATCAGGCTGAAAGTAAAGAGACTACATACCTCTGCCAACCTTTTGAGTCACTCTGAATTATGTTCAGTACTGCACTGTTTTAACCCTGTAGAATAGCTGATTTAATGTTGACGTAACAGCTTATAGTACATACTTTTCATAGTCCGAATTAAATTAATTAAATCCTAATTAAAGTAGTTTTCCAAGTCCATAAGACACATTTCCAATCTAAACTAAACCAAAATGTCCATTAGTTCAACATGCACCTGCTGAAATCACTGGAAATACATTAAGTCATTATTTCTTTTCTGGGAATTGGGGAGGGAACCACAGAAGTTAACATCAAAATTGTTCTCTAAAAAATGTTTTTTTTCCTCGTGATTAGCATAAGGAAAAATAAATTAAAGGACCAACTAGAAAACTAGTTATTGCTTGAATTACCTACTAGTCCCTAGTAATAGTTACATTAACAACAGTAATCTTTCCCTTTCCATAAATGGAGCAAATGGTAGCATTAGTCCTCTTGCTCTTTCATGCCGCCAATCAACATATTAGGTAATGTTTGTCACTAAGAAAAAGTTACACTTTTTCATTCTTTGTTAAAGTTCAAATTCAAGACAAAACTCCAAGGAACTGAATTTGACCTTGAACTGATTCCAAATATTTGGCTTGTGCACTCCTAGTTGAAAGAAAAATCAGGGATCCTGGCTCAGGGGTGAAATGGAAGCCTTGTTTGAACTATAAAATTAGAGCAGCTTGAGAAAAATGATCGCATAGTATAGGAACATAAATTAAAAGTAAATCATGAAAACAATGAAGTTTAAAAAAAAATCACTTTCCGTTAAAAGTCAATTATTTTGCTAGAAGGTCAAATATATTTTCAGTAATAACATTGTTCACCAGTAGACCATGAAGACCTGTGCATGTCTGAAATACGTAGATCTTTTAATACGTGCAGCAGAAACTGAATGTTGGAACCGTGTCAAACAGCCTCTGCAAAATTACAATGCAAGTTTGACCACATGAAGTAATCAAAGTCTCAGTTTATTAAAATGTGTTATTTATGACTTACAGAAAATATTTCTTGTCCGCAAAAGAAAAATGAGTTAAGAATTAACCCTTTTTAATTTTAAAAGTTTCTTTTTTACATTAAATTTACAAATAATTTTATTCACAAAGCAGACAAAACAGAGATGCCAAGTCTCCCACATTGCCATCAACTGGATTCACTCTCTAACTAATAAATCTTCTGATGCACATAGTCTTTTTACAGAACCATGGCACCCTACCCTGCTGGCTAGGGTTACTGACATTCTCTCTGTAATGATTCCCTTGGCTGCTGGCACTGTATGACACCGTACCATATCTATAACTGAGCAAACAGTGATTTGCAGGGTTGCTTTAAAATGGTTAATGGTTGTCTTAGACCAACGCTCCTCAAGATCTTTTGTCAAAAGTAAGATAAAGTACATAGAGTTCTCCTGGATCAACTTAGTCAGCATGAATACTGCTTTTCTCAACAGCAACAGCAACAACAACAAACAGTAAAGAACAAAAACCAAAAAAAATCAGGCTTTCATATTCTTTAATTTTTATTTTTAGGGTCGAGTCCTTCTGTTTACAACTATATCTTAGTCAAAAAAACTAAGGACAAGTATAACACCCTTCAGTCCTGATGCCCCCTAAATCTGTACAGTTGCAAAAGCAGCATTTTGAAAAGCTTGGTCTCATCTCACCTGACATGGAAAACTCATGGCCAAAATTTGCCTCTCCAAACACTTAGCAGTAAACACTACCATGGCAGCTTACGCTTCCAGCCTGAAGGCAAAACCGGGCTTGCTAGATATACATCTCAGTCTCCAATGGCTGCTTGATTAATACAGACAGGAGAAATTGAGCAAAAAGTCAGTGCTTGATATGCCTCTGCAGTCTTGGACTCTAATCCTACAGGGAGCCTTACTGCATGGCAATACTGCCTGATTGAGGAAGATGTGCACTACTCACACATGGACACACTCTCACCTTCAGCTTTTCAGAAAAAGTGGAGAAATATATTTTTACGCGAAAAAATAACGTAGAAAAAAAAACAGATTTATACTTGAACATAATTTACAGTGCAAATCATTACAGTCCAAGATCTCCTTACTGGGGTTTCCTAATAAGGACTGCTTGGTTCAATGGGAGATATTCATTGCACTCCACATTCGTATATTTAATACACAGAAACCAAAGGAATAATTCTAACTATGGAAAGTAAGCATTAACTTGCGTTGCAATAAAATGAAGTTTTAAACAATTTTTCTGTTCTTGCCCATGCTGACTAATAAGTATTAGAAAAGGGAATGGCTAGATTCAAGCAGGGTTAAAAAGGCACACAGATGGCCTTTACTAGACCTAGCACAGCAGGATCAATGTGGCATTGCCAGTGGTATGAAAGAACAAGGCTCTGAGCCTCCACTCATAGTTGTACGTAGTTTTTAAAGAGTGTCTCAAGTCAGCGTTGAATTCAACTAGTTTGGTTGTATTAAAGGGTTACATAAAAGTATACAGGCAAGGAAATAGCTTCAATATAGTGATCTTGTTGTTGTTAGAATACAGGAAGATGCTTTTAACAAAAACTTTGTATTGCAGCTGTTCAGTGAGGTTTTTGGGGTTCTGTTTTTATTTCAAAGGCACAATATTGAAATGATAGTGGGTTTAACGCTTTCCAAATGCTTTCAAGTCTGAATACTTCAGACCTGATGTAAGTCTTCCCTTAGGGATTTAATGCATTTAATTATCTCTGAAGTTTTATCCATCATAATAGCTAAGTGAAATCATTGCTCTTGGATAGAACAAAGAGAAGCCAAATATATAAATCAATATTTGATTTTTTAAAGTTATTTACCAGAGCAACACACGACAATCATTGAAGCCGTAAAAGAATTCCTAATAATTATTTTTAGAAAAAGATAACAAAAGGACATTTTTGAATAATGCTAATTCTTTCAGAGAGGCAGAAATACACTCAAGCAGCAAAGTGGGAGAGAGCAAGAGAGAGAGATGAATAATGATTACATTTAATTACTCTTGCATTCATTCCAACCACAGGATCAGGTAGGACTTGAAAGGCTGTAGCTTATATGAAAGTGATTCTAAAGTTGCCCCAACCACAAAAGACTTTCATAATAATCCAAAGTAGCCAGTGTTTCATGAGTATTGCTCCACTAAAAACTTCATTCTCATCATTTTCTCTGTGGTTGCTTACTAACACAGTCTCTGAAGTTCTGAAAGAACACGGGCAGACTGATCATTTTCTACTTCTACTCCTTCAACCAGTCATAGCCCTCCATCACCAAGGTGCTCAGAACTACAGATCCCGATGTAATCAATCTGAAACTAGATTCATAATCGTCTTTTATCAAAGGTGTGACTTTTCTAATCATTTCCCTCTACAAGTATGGAGTAAGAGGCTGGAGGAAATGAGTTCTTTCCCAGAACTTCAGTGCAGCCTCCTACACCTCCTGCTCTCCAAACCCAAACTCTGGTCTCTCTTAAAGCCCAGTCCAGGCTTCCATATCTTCTGCTTCTCCAGTTGTACTTGTCCCCGTCCTGTGAAGTACATTCATCTGTAGTCTCATCCTTCATTGCCTGGACATCAGGAATCTTGTAGACTTTAACTGTGATCTGTGTGGGTGACTGCCCCTACTTCAAAGGCAAAGACCCTAGCTGCACCCCGCTTCCACTTTCCCCTGATAAATGACCCGTGTATCCCTATCCTTGTCTCTACCTTACAAGACTTCTTGTGACCCCCTGACCTCTATATGACCTGATATAACCTGTCACCTCCGGACACATCAGATAAGATCAAATGAGCACTGAACTGGAATTTGCAGTTTGTAATTTTGCCACTTCTGCCTTACGTGTAAAGATAACTTGATTAAGCCACTGCATTTTTGCATTCCAATTTAACACAAATATTATATCATTTCTCATTAAGCAGTAGACTGCTGCAAGTGCACTTCTATAACATTTTAATCTAACCTGTAAACTGTAAATCCATGTGGCATTTGGGTACTGAGGCTGTGGAACACGTCACTTTACCTTCTAAAACTTTGTTTTGCATTACGTGCATTTTCTATCATATTACTAAATATGTAGATTGCAAGGAGTACAATTTGAATCATTTCTCAGGCAGGCATAAGAAACTGGGTTAATTCTCAAGTACATTAATCAATGGTTTACCTCTTGGCATTAATTCCTCATTCTCTCCCACTGAGTGGTGGTGCTTGGAGCGAGCTGTCACTGGCTGCCAGCTGTACTGCCACTGAGGCTGAGAGCTGGCAGAGCAGTTAGGAAAGGAACTATTATATTAGCATTTCATGCTGACATGCCATTATTGGAGTCAGTACTGGCATAAAAGTGACTGACAAAATGGAGAACGAAGACATGAATTCTGCTTTAATGTGGCATCTTTTCTACAATACCTGCAAATAGATGCATTTTCCCTCCACAATTTGAGATGCTCACAGATTAGGAGGGCCACACCCTGCTTAGAGAGAGAAAGGCAATGCCACTCCTCCTATAAGCAAATTCAAAGCATTTCCTTGGATTTATGAGCTCCGTGTTTCCTGACCCATGTAGTTTTTGCCCATGTAAGGTATGATCTGGACCTCATCTCCTGTTCCATTGCAAAACATGCAAAGGCAAACGTGTTATTGCAGAAATACAGTATGAGATATTCAATAGATAGCGAGATATCAGCAATTGTTATTTCATTCTACTCCATATTATTGCCCACAACTGTGAAATAGCTACTTTTTAAAAGGAGATCGGTACAGAATTCCGAATTTACAAATAAGAAAACCAAAAGAGAACAACTTGCCCAAATTCCCAAAGGGAACCAGAGCTCCTCAGGGAATAGAATCCAGGGGTCCATGTCACAGAATCACTGTTTGATGTCATGCATTTGGTAAATATCATGGACAACATCAAGTGGTAAACTATCTACTTCAGATATGCATTTTTTTTGTGAAACATCCTGATAAGCAGACTTGTTATTTGCTGTGAAAAAGATACAGTGATAGACAATGAGACTGTGCTACACACAGTGGATCAGTTGATCAGTTCCAAATGAAGAGGCCCAACTGAGGTAAAATAATTATCCCAACAAGATTGTTAGAATGTGAGTTACTGGGCTGGACTTTTTGTTTGTTTGTTTGTTTGTTTAATCTCGTTTGTTTGAAGGTAACCCTGCAGCAATTAGATACCAATCACGTCACCACCACAAAGTTATAAACAGGAAGGAAGATACAGTCCAACACTGCACCCAGGTTTCTCTAATCCCTTTTTCCTTTCAGGCAAATTCCAGGCTATTCCCACCTGCCTGCTGTACCCTCGCCGATCAATTATCCTGTTGAACTGAAAGTGAACCTGCTGCAAAGGGTTAAGGTGGCTGCACTCTTGTAGTCAGTTGCATTGAAAACAAGTTTATAAACAGTACCAGAAAAGAGAAATAATACAGATGTCCTCCTTAGAAAAGTTCTAACATAGACTGTTTGTTTCTTCTCATTGAGGAAAAGGATCATAATGTAATTAAGTGTAAAAATTATGATAGCTCTAGAAAGGATGAAGGTTTTCTGTAAGACTACCACTTTAACAGGCCTTAAAAGTATGCAGAAGTGTGCCATGAACACAACAGCTTTCTGGGGCATCAGCTCATTTCTTTAAAGTATTTAGGAAAAGACAAATGCCAATGGAAGTCTGAAGCTCCTTTTGCTACACTTAAGGAGGGATATTGAGGGCAAAGGAGAGGAGAAATTTTCAAGACTGAGTTTTGGCTGTCCCAGTGCAGAATCACAAGCACCAAGTGGACAGGACAGTGGTCACACTTTGGAAAGCATTCTCTACTTGCCTGCTTTGTTGAAGGTGTCAGTGCCACTTACTGGTAAAAGTAATGGCTATGCTAGGACGACTATATTCTGCAAACAGCATCCTGCCTTACCAAACTCACTGAATATCCTTTAGAACATAAATATTTTCTGTTACTAACAACCTGGACTAATCTTGAACTGAGTGTCTATTTTTATATGAGACTCATTCTTCTGGAAAAGCCTGCAATATACAGGTTAGGACACTGAATAATTCATGCCGTTCAAAGTTTTGCATCTTGTGTTTTGCATTCAGACTCTCTCCTCTGATTTAAATTTAACAGTTTATTCTCTCACTCCCCATCTTCCAGAAGAAGAATAAATTTTTTGCTTTCCAGAAAAAGATAACATTTTATTTTTACTGCAGTGCTTTGTTTTCAAGAATTCTGTCACTGGAATTTGTGAGAATTATCTTGATCTGGAAAAGATTCCCCCTTCCTTCATTCATACCTCGGGCACGTACTAACAAGACAAGGTATTTAATGAATGTCAGAGAACAAATCTCAGCAGCATGCTGATAGAGTACTGACATACAGTGGTGACATGCGTTATCTTCCGGGCCAGACTGATGCACCATATGATTATGTATGCCATCCTATACCAACTCAGCTTGAACTGGAGACAATGGCAACAGAAGATGTTAACACTCATGATCTCATGAGAAAATGAACCTGCCATTTCACAACCAGGTAAAGCACTAACAAGTATTTGCACTGTCCTAGCTATAAACCTAAAAACTCTTTTCAACAGATATGATTAATTTGCTGCTTCTGCAATATTACCAACCCCTCACTCTTTCAAAATTCATGAGTCAAGCTCTGAAAGCTCATGTGACAGGCTTAAAGGAGGGGGTCTTTCTCTCTCTCTGTATGTGTATAAAGACACGTATGGACTACCATTTGCCTTTGGGATATCAAATCTCAAGGATATATGTTAAAATTTTCAAATTTTTGCTGTAACTAAGAGAATCTAAGTAGCTATATTTAAAAAGCATATCAAATTATGAGATGAAAGATTACATTCAAATATCCAGTTCAAATGATATTCAGATAAAGCACCAGTGAAGTTCATTGTGAAGTGAAAGTTTTCAGTTTGATTAAATTTTCTTCGTTGGTTTCAAAGATTAAGTGACAGGTTTTCTTCTACAATCAGTTTGCATGATGGGGAGTCTATTCTAATAAAAGACTATTCTAACAAAAGGACATCTGATCATCTTTGTTATTAAATTAGTAAGTGAAAAGACTGAAGATACTAAGAAGCTGAATTTGGATTTTTCTTCATAATTTGCTCAGAAACATGTTACTCTCAACAAAGCAGTAACCAGACTGGAAACTTTCTAAAGTTAGATCCTCCTCATTTTGGTTAAGACAACATAAAATACTCAACTGTTTCTTAAAGAAACATTTTCCATTTTAAAATGTTTAGGAAACCAACATATCAATAACCAAAATGGTTAATTGAATCCTAACCCAAATACTTGCTAAAGTTGAGAGAAGTCTACTGATTTCAATCCAGTTGCAAATGACATTGAGTAGAAAGCACTCAGGATGGCCATGCACCAATTTCTGAAGAGTCCACACAAACAAAGTGTCATCATGTGCTTGATTTGAATTACTTTTTTTTTCCCAAGAAAGTACATTGCCAATTTGCACTGGATTATTGCATCATCAATTACAGATACTTAAAATATTTGAAGGTATCAGTGTCCAGCCTAGCTATATGAAGTAGCTCAATTACTGTTATATCTGTCTGAAAGGGAGATGCAGAGATCAAGCAGGAGTCCAGGAGTTATCCTTGACTTGAGTCATCATTTAAGCTCTGCACAAATTTGGCACCACCATTTTACAAGACATCAGTGCTTTCTGCAGTGGAGCTGAGCTCTCGGAAGAAGCACAGTTCAATTTAATACAGCCTACCTCCCGTTTGCTTTGAACATACCTTCTATATTTGCTAAAGTACAATAAATGCCTTGATGAGACTCAGTTTCAGAAGTAAAAAGATGCTAATTCTGTGTAGGTGTTAATTCTGCTCATAGAGTTTACACTTTGAACACTGCCTAACTTTCATTTTCTCATTTTGGACAAGCCAAAAGATTACTTTTGATTTTCAAGGTGCTGAGTGCTCTTATCTTGCTTTAATTTGCTGCAGCCTCCCTTTTCAATGGGAGCTGAGGGTACTCAGCACCTTTCCAAATTCATTTGGTGTCTTACAAAATCAAGGAGGTATTGTTCACATCCATGTAGTTCAGCACAGCAGCAAACAGCAATGACTATTCCACAATAGGTGCTGTTCAGCCATACATATTGACACTCTAAGAAGACTAAGTCAAATACTGTTTTTCCTTCTCATTTTCTCCACTGTTGATCTTTAATGAGTTTTATTTTTCTTAAGGCCAAGGAAATTTCATGTACAGTGCCACATTTGCACAGGAGATGTAGGAATTTCCTACATCCATTGTGTATAATAGATATTCTGGCACTGAGACATGGAACTCCCACACTACTACTATATTAGTCTAAAACAAGCACAGGCAGATCAGAAAGACAACAAGCTGTGATAATAGAACATAATGAATGCGTAACACAGCTTCCAAGTATTTGGAAATGCTTTCCTACAACATCTTAACTACCATGCCAGAAATGTTGCTTTTCAGACTTGTGAGGGATAATTCTCCGTGTCAAATTCTGTAGTGTCAGGTCATATGAACAAAGGGAAGCAAACAAACAAACAATCAGAGTCGATCCAGTTAGAAAAATCACTATTCTAAACAGGG
The DNA here is from genome assembly GCF_905368555.1 of Meleagris gallopavo. Taxonomy (NCBI): domain Eukaryota; kingdom Metazoa; phylum Chordata; class Aves; order Galliformes; family Phasianidae; genus Meleagris; species Meleagris gallopavo. The sequence goes on along the minus strand of NC_139417.1, from coordinate 5,735,422 downwards.
ACATCATGTGTCCCTATGCAGCACAGACACATCAGAAAAATATTTTTCTGTAAAAAGATGAGAAATTGGGGAAACAAATGCACACTTTTAATTGATAGTAGTTGGGCATAAGAAGTATTCGCCTAGAATGCTAATTCTGCATGCCTATTTCCAGTTTTTATTAAAGCAATCATAAAACAGCCAAGGTAACTTTCACTCATTACTTTCTAGGACTAAAAACAGGATCTAGCCTATAAATAATGGCCTTTATGCCCATAAAGAGTTAGTTTTTCCCTTAAGTTTGCCTTGATCACAATGGACTGTTGACTTTGCTCTTGCATTTTTATGTTTGCTTACAAAATCACTACGTTTATACATTAAGACAACACATGAGATATTTCTCCTCTAAGTAGAAAATGGATTCATAACTCAACAGTGCAAGCTGGCTTTCCAAATACTGCTCTATATATGAAGAAGGCAAAAAAAATCACACAGAAAATTTTCATTCTAGGTAGTTCATTCCTTTGCCTGGGCAGAAACAAGATGCGATTTATGATATTTTCATGTGATTTACCAGAATAGATAAAACACAAGTAAATCCATGAATAGCAGACCTAATGCAGTTTGATTGACCTCTGATCTTTGGCTTATGGTTGGACTTTCTGTCATCTCGAAATATAAAATTGTGTTCCAGTAGTTGAAGTATTCATTCCATTTTTCACCTGTTTCTCTAGTAAGTGCTCAGCCTCTGCTGCTGTCTGTTCCCATGTACTTGACCATCTGTTTTCATGGAACTTGACGGAAGTATTGCCACTTCACCAAATCTAGCTGGAAATAAGTTCAGTACTGGAGAGTGATGGGAGAACCCCACCAGTTCCTTGGAAAATGAGCTGAAATATAATGGTTGAGGAAACAAGAAAAAGAAAAACAACAAAAAGCCTTTCTTAGCTATTTAACCTAATTGTCTACATAGACTCTAATAGCTCACTCTCTTTTTAAAACTTAGCATATGCTGTTGTAATCATTAAATAAAAACAGGGTTCAGGTATGCAAGATAAGCTTGTGGATAGTGTGAAAGAAAAATAACTTTCAGGAATACTATACCTTGAGTATTTACATTCCTGTTTTTATAATTATCTTAATTAAAAAGTAATTATTTCACTTACAGATAAGCTTATCTCTAACATGAAACTACCTGTCTACAATTTAAAAAAATGAAAAGCATAAATATTGCATTTTTTACTGTCTTTAATGGCCTCTCTGTACTTCAAATACTGTCTTCACCAGAAGGAAAATGTACTGTTATACGAATTGGTATTCATAGTTTGTAAAAAGAAGTCAGTTTTCTAATAACGGAAGCAGGATTTCCAAAAGAACAGAATGAGCTACCAAAAACTTGCTTTAACTTTGTTACAAAAACGTAAACTGCTAATACAGGGTTAGACATGAATATTTTAACTAGACAACAGTAAAGTGAAGACTCCCTTGTCAAAAATGAGTTGTCTTCTCCTGAACATCTTTCTCCACTGTGCTTCAGGCCTGAGGCCTTCACCTTGTCAGTCCTGGAAATGTGGAGCCAGGTGCAAGCAGGATTGCTGTTTCTGCATCTGATTAGAGTTAGCAAGCAGGCACATTATAAATTTATCTATTTGGTTGGCATTCATGCTCCAGGTTCCTTTTTTCCAAAATGGAACTGTGTATCTTGAGACCTCTTAGATGAGTTGTAATATGACATAAAGGGCTGCTTCTATTTGTAGGGAAATAAAACCAGGCAAGTATGACATAGAACACGTTTAGGATATGTATTTTCACAGGGAATGATCTGTCTTCCAGTCCCTTCACACCTGAACTGTGATAAACCATAAATGAAAGTAGGAGTGGGAAAGCAAAATAGCGCAACAACCTCACAGAAGTTGCTGGGTTATTGTTTCGGATGGAGAACTGGCAGGTAGGTGGGTCTACAAAATTGGTTATTGCACAAAACTTAGCTCACGTATTTTGAATACCACTTAGAACATAAATTAAGCAAGCTCTTAGGAAGCTGTCAAAGCCACAGTGAGCCTTTAGTACTACTCATTGGGTCCAGAGGAAGTATGCACCAATATGAACAATCTTTGTCTCTAGTACATATGCTGTTAAAGTACATTAGTTAACTCATCAGCCAAGGCATCTTCTAAACCACTTATTCTCCCAGTCTAGACTAATCTTTTTTTCCTCTCTCTTTAAAAAAAAAACAATTGATCAATCAAACAAACAAATCAGCAACGACAAAAACCACAGGTAAATGTTACACTCATACTTTTCCAAATGTTTTACTTCCTAGCTGAACCTGAGCTTGTTCCTACTTCAATCAGAGTACCCGGGGAACAAGAACAGTAGCTGGATTTTGAGTAAAATAACACTGTCTTTACTGGCATCAGCTGCTGAACTGCTTGCAGAGAGGGTGATGAGGCACTGCCTCCTAATACCAACAGATTTCTGCTTTCTGTTTTACATCATAGGTCCATGGGCAGCTACTGCTTTATATGCCATGGTGGAAGGCACTACATTTGTGGCACTAAAACAAGAAGCTGTAATACATCACGAGAAATGTGGAAGTCCCTATGACAGGTGCAAAGCAAGATGCAGGGGAATGGCCTTTCCTGCCTTAGGGGTGACACAAGCACAGCGTTAGTGGCACTTCACCCATCTGAAACACGCTCCCTGAATGCTAACTCACACCGCTTCTGCTGCTCTTGCTTGTTCCACCACAAGAACTCTTATGTTTACTTTTATGCTTCAAAGGTTATTGCTTCTATTAGTCATGGGGAGTGGGATCAATAGCATACATTAGGCGTTTGTACTAGCAACTACCTCACTGCAGTGATATGAACATTCACTAATTTCTGTCATGTTATGTTACCGGACTGTTGGAAGAGTGATAGTGAGGTTTTGCCTTATGTTGTTAATCATGTCACTGCTACTCAGCAGAATACACTTCCCTTAAAAACAAAACAAACTAACACAGAAAGACTACTGCAGCATTGCACCTAAGTCTGTATAAATTATACTTGTAAACAACTGGAGCTATGAGACAGAACATGACAGCACTATTTAGGCAAAGCCTATGGGCAGGATACACCACTGTCAAGATTTTTTTATTTCTGCAGCATGTTATGAGATGTAACCTCAAGGAGGAGTGCACAGGGGCTCTTATTCCAGCAGACAAATAACAAGAATTTGCTAAATATTGGCAAAGTTTTGAATGATCAAAACAACTGGATTTTTCCCCGAATTATTTTTGCCAAGATTTCATTTGTACGGCCTTAATTACTGCTACTAGAAATGGAGCTGAAAAACATTGAAAATAAATTACACGCATACATAGATCTCTGCAACACGCAGAAAGTCCTGTTTTCAAAACAGGTTTCCTTTGTCTCTATTCTGCCCTCCAGTGGTTTAAACATAGACAGGTCGGGACAGATACAAAACAAGCACCAACCAGAGCATACCAACTTATTTCTGTCTGGCTAACGCACTGATGGATGCAAGAAGCAGGAGTCGTTGAATGCTAAAATTGTAATATATATATATAAAAAAAACAAACCTTTAAAAATTAGGGAGACAAAGTTCCAACTCCTGTCCCCAACATTAACTTACCTCCTAAATCCATGAGCTGGTTTCCAAACTACAAGAACAGGTGAGTTGAACTACATAGTCATTTTTTAAACTTCTAATTTACATTTTCACGCCTTTGTGGTACTATGAAATTTTAAGTTCTTAAAGTATCTGATTACTTAGGATTTAAAAAAAAAAAAGCACATGCAAAGACAGCATTTGTTCCTTGCCATTACAGATAGCCTAGCTGCTGAGGAGGAGGTTAAAAAGGAAGAGAAAAAAAAAAAAAAAAGCATATCCTTCCCTCAGTCACAGCAAGTAGATGAATAGTGGTCATTTCTGTGCCAGTGATACAGGGACTTTTGTTTCACTTTGAGAAAGCCTGGGGGTGGGAAGCATCTTCCTCTGAAAATTAGGAATGAAATCCCCAGTGCTCATACCACTTAGCACCCTTAACAATAAAATACTACAGCAATGTTCAGCCAAGGTAAGTACTTAAATGTGATGTGGACACAAACTCTTATTCTGCTGATCAGGGAGTGCACAAGTCTTAATAGGGAGACTGCATGCTCTCCTTTTCCTTGCAGATTTTGCTTCTCAGTTTCCATTCATAGCCTAAGCAAAGACCTTGGTAAGTTCTAGTGTCTATGGCTAAAACTGTTCCCTTCTCTTGCATATCACTTGCCTCAGTTCCACAGCTACTGCATTTTTCATGCTAAAGATTCCTAGATGTTCCTATTTCTGTCTCTGCTTATACCCAGAAAATACCCTGCATTGAGACCTGCACTTAAACAGTCCATGTCCTACCAGAAACTTGTGGTGGTAGGCATTATTAAAGAGTGCATTAACACAGAAACAAGACTGAACTCCTTAAAAAATAAATATAAATTTTTTTTAAGCTCTGATAGGTAGTAGGGGATATTATTTTTGTAGTAGCCTGAAGTTAAGAAGTAGGAGATATGAGCTCAGCTGCTTTCCAGAGAGAGGTAGAAGGTCATAACCCTTGCCTTCCCAACAAAACTGTTTATTTGGCTGTTGTCCTGTCTATGGAATATACACTGAGCAGCATCTAATTCAACATTCACTGGGAGAAAAACTTGTAGTGTACTCATCTTGGAGAGGTCAGGGCTGTGATTGAAGTGAGATTAGTCTAAGTTCTGTTCCTAGCTCCCATGTTTCCCCTTACACATTTTTAAAAGGGCCGAGACAGAGGCTTGAAGCTCACATGCTGCTAGAGGGGACTGTGAGCATATGAGAGAGAAGACAAGAAGACCACAAATTCTTATGCCTGGACCTTGTTCTAAGGGCACAGGAAGTCACAGAATGGAATTGCATCTAATGTATGTTTTCACCAGTCTAGGTAACCCTAAAAACATATGTCTAGTTAATAACACAACTTTCCCATTCAAAAGGGAATGGCTGAAACTTAGCCAGCCCTGTTTACCCTCAGGTTGTCACTACAGCTTTATGATACATATTCATATTTGCACAGATGAAATAAGGACTTTTCAACAGAGACTGACAATTACAACCAACCTTGTAAAGGGAGCTTGAAAAAGGAAGCACAAAGTCAACATGAAGCTTGACAGAGGCATTGCAACATGTGTCTTAAAGGAGTTAGATTCCTGAACTACTTTGCAGTCTGGAGCATAACTTTTGATACATGAAGAGCACCCCATTACCGTGGTGATGAGTAGTATGAAAAATCCTAGAAGAGGTAAAAATCTGTTCTTGTTTCACCTCCTGGTATTTCTGAATGCTTCACTTTCAGTTACATCCACTATGGAAGGTTTCCTCCACGAGAGCACATGAAACTGGTCCAGTTTAAATGCTGGTGAGGTCGACAGCACAAAGATTTGAAATTTATGAACTAACTTTTCCTTTCAGTCACCAAAGTAACCGAAATAGGGAAGGGAGTTACTCTGATCTCACCAACCTAACCATGAAGGGAGGGTAATATTTGGCTCTAGCTGAGAATGTTAAAACATTTTGATTGATCCTTGTGAGCTGTTAGGAAATGCCATCAGTACCTGCGTACTGACACAATTGTTGTTTTGGGTAAACTTCTGTTGTGTCCGGAACCAAGATTATACAAAACACAATAAGAAATGGAGAATGGGGCTCCAGCTTCCCATTCCTGTCCCACCACATGACACACATTTTTCCAAAGGGAATGTTTAAACATTCTCTGTCTAATGCTTAATCACAGATGTGCAGAAAAGGGGAAGGAAAAAAGAGAATTAATGATTGTATTACTAAAATTAGTTATAATCTCCTGCAAAATTATTCCCTTAATTTACAAAACTGAGAGCAGACATAGAGAAAGAGATGGGAACGATTCTTACTAGTTTTTGATAATTGTTAATAATAATCTCCATTATTATTGTTACAGTAAATCCCCTAAAACAGTGCTCATTTCATTAGTAATTCCTCCAGATTATCAGCAGAACACTGGATTTTATTTTTTTTATTTTTTTAGTTAGTGTAATACAAAGAACTTACAGTTTGTACGATTTTCACAATCCATAAACATCCTGCAAATGCCATCTACTCCACTGACTCTTTTCTAGTTCATTAGGAAATCTTCTCAGCCATTCAAACAGAATGTCTCTGGTTCATTTCCCATCACTTGGTATTACGAAAACCAGCCTGGCATTTAGTCAAACTAGGACAGCTTTACTGATAAAGCCACTGAGGGAAGCAAATAATTTGTCAAATCTCACTGCTCCTAAACATAAAGAGCACTGCAAATCAATACAAGGAAGTGTTCTCAGTTTGATTCTGACTGTAGAGAGGAAAGGGCAGCACCGTGTTCACTGTCTCCATGCTAACTGAGCAAGAGTGCATTCTCCAACATATCTACTTCTTACCAGAAAGGAAATGTGCAAGATACCATGTAAAAGTCAAGGGGCAGAAAGGAGAATTAAGAAAAGTTTTCTTGAACTGTACCTTTTTTAGGTGAACACCCCCATCCCTTCCTTATGTCAACATTGCTGACTGCATGTCATCTGACAGATTAAGAACTGAACAGCTTCTCACTTCAATGAATCTTGGTGAACTTAAATTTCATACCAAAATATAAATCTACTGTGAGATGCATTTGCCAGTATTCCATTTTATCAGATACAACTGTTGTTGATGTTTTGTAAAGAAATTCAAAGCATTCATGCAGTCCATTTGCCAAAATAACATTCCAGTCTCCAAACTGTTGCTTGTGTCATTCACCAAAATGTTTACATTTGTAAACAAATATTTGTATCTGTTACTATAGTATCTGAACTTTTGCCAACTCATACACTAATACTACAACCAAGAATGTTTACCAACCTCCTAAAGCAGAAGTAGTCTTTTCAAATATGCCTGAAGACCTTGCTGAGAGCTCTCCTGCTTCTGAAAGGACAGTGAAGGAGGTAAGTTTTGTGCCACTTAATCAGCAACGAATTGTCTCAACTTGTTTAGGTTTGTTGGCAGCTTGGTAGTTATGTCAAAGAGGTCAATTTGACATCTCCTATGAATACTAACTATGATAACATGATTGCAGTGTTGACAGTTCTATCTCCATCATCTAAAATTATGCAGTGAAGAAATCCAACTTTCCTGCACTTCTGCTTCCTTTTGATGTCTCAAGGCTGATACTTGCTATCAAAAAGGAATGCAAGTTCATTCATTCTTTTTTTGTGTGTGATGATAGCCTACAAAGAGTTCAACCAATTTATATGTTATGTTGGCTTCATGTTTTTCAGGAATACTCAAACCCACATACAGGGCATCTGAATGGCTAAAGATTAATTCCTCCTCTCTGTGTCTGCTAAACCTTTCTACCAAAGGCACATTTCTTAACAGCCTCTGTCCCCTTAAAGCCACTCAGTGCTACCCTACAGTCTGTTTTCAGATTGGGCTGATGGCCACCAGACTCTTGCTGGCCCAGTGTAGCTGAGGGCAGCATGTTCCATCTCCAGGACACCCCTGATCCAGCATGGGGGCTTCTACCATGATCTACTTTGGAAGGTAGCAACAGAATTAGGCCAGTTTGTGTTCCTTTGGCACAAGCTCACTGCCAGCAGCTGGTTCTGTGTGCAGGGTTATGAAACCAGCTGTGGGCAGCCTGCCTCAGCAAGACAGCTCTCATCCAGGAGGTGCAGGCTCCGTGCAATCTTTCAGCGCTGAGGATTAGCCAAATTAACATAAGCCCTTTAACTTTCCTGTTTGTGGGCTCTTCTGCTCCCCTAAAGCAGTATTAGATTTGTATGCTTTAGTAACGTTGACAACATTTACACAAGCTAAAAAACAATACGCATACGTAACAAACATTTCACTGGGTTGAGTGTTAAGAATACCATGCAAACCACCATTTATTTACCCCCAATCCTTGGTTGCAGCAGCATACAATATTTCAGAGCTCATTGTTTTTGACAAAATCTCCTAATGCCAGAACTCTCAGTTCACAACCAGCCAATTAATTCTAATTCTTCCATCAGAGCAAGTACTCCAGTTAACAACACACGAAGGAGCACATTCTTAAGGAAATTTTCCCCATCTGTCATGTTTATATTTGCATTGAGAGGAAAAATAGGAAAAAAAAACACTTTTTTTTTTTTTTTTTTGTAAAAGAGAGAGCGTGAAATGATTATGACAAGAATCAGATGTATGGTTTTGTTCTTAAACTGAACATTAGAAATGTGAACTAGAGTGATTCTTTAAGGAGTGTATGCTCTGCAGTAGCTGAATATCAGCTTCTGCCTAGGAGATGCAGAAGTACTGTAACATAGCACGATGACTGAGCTGTTAAGTCATCCATCCCTGTGCCCAAGGCAGCTGACTTTCAGTTTGTCTGAAGAACTGAGAAACAGCTGCCTGCAGGCTCCTAGGTATACTGTGAAAATTGAAGGCCTGTTCTGGATTTCACTTGTTTCTTATTGGTCATAACCAAGAACAAGGGGCAGCAGATGGGTCTCTCTGAGGCTAGCAACAACTCATCTAGGTGTAAAAGAGTTGAAAGTGGAGGTGGAAACACAGGTGGTTAAACCATTCACCCCAGCAGCAGTTCTGCTCCGTGCTCCTGTTCTCACTCCCAGTAACGTGTCCTAAGCACTACGTAGCAGCTTGACCCAGTGGTCGTGTTCACTTCCCTTCTGCTGGACCCAGGGCAAAATTCAAAAAGGCTTTTACTGAAACAGCACAGTAATGACTGCTGAGGTTAGAGTGCTTGCCTGCAAGGGAACAGTTCTGTGATCTGAACTCTGTTTCCAAGATTGCTGCTATATTTGGAACACAGTACATAGTGCTTTAAAAGGCAGAGAGCTAGTCCTGGGAGAAGGAAACCAAAGTCTTTCCTCCTAAATGACTCCCTGAGTCATGCTCGCTCTGTCCCCTCTATTTGGCCCAATAAAAATTATTTACTACAGAGTTCAGCAGGAGTTGGGAGGACTGCCTGTGCCCAAACTACTCTGCCGGTGTTGGCGTTCTCCTTCAAGGTGGGAACTGAGGATGTTAATACAACCAGACAGAGGAGGAAATTCTGTATATCTCACTTCCTGACAAATCCTTTAGGACATTGAATAGAAGATTGCAGAAAAACAATCTTTATTTGCTTATTTATTTTAAATAATACCAATCACTCTTTGCATTTCTGCAAAAAGCCTGATCCTATCTGTGCCTCAGAACACAAATTTTCCAGGTCACATTTCCCATTTAGGATGATATTTTCTTGAACCCAGTAATCATACTGGTAGTAGCATTGTAAATGATATTTTCTAGGACAGAAAAGGATTGTAAAAATCTTCTATCTGAAAATGATTTTTGGAACACAAAATCACTCAGTTCCCGCTTTGTGAGACTAACCTCCAAGACTGAATATTTTAAACCAAAATAGATGAATTGATAAAAAATGAAATACTGTATCACAGTATCAATTTAACCAATGTATAACATACTGCAATATGGCATCAAGGTATTTACATACCTTAGGCAAAACGTCTCCTTACTAAAGCCATAGATAATATAGCATTCCAAACAGAGACCTTACAAAGAAAAATGATGCCATTTACCTTGAGTCAGTGACATTATTCCCATGTTATATTTAGCTAACAGACAAAAGTTACAGGGCGTGAACAGTCTAGCAGGAACATCCTTTGGCAGCTGATTCACTGAGAGACGTTGGTTGTGGCCTTGGGAGGAGAAGGCTGCAAGATTAGCCTTTCCCTTCTGGCAGGAGGAATGCCCACTACCTTGTTGATTGCAACAGTCACAGTTAACAACGTTAGAAAAGGTTAGTGGAGGGGCATTAATATATGCTGGAAGGTTCATATTCATGTACTAGAAGCAAATTGGATAAGAGTAATAGATGGCTCATCATCTCTCTTCAGCACTATAAACTGTGTCCCTCCTCTTCAGCCACTTCTCTCAGACTTTGCATTCAAATACTAATGCACTTCCATGCCCAGTGTGCAAAATGTATGCAGAAAACAGCTTCTACAGCTTTGCTTTGGCAGCGCAATCCTCAGTGTGATTGTTAGCATAACCTGTGCCATGCACATCCATCTGGTCTGAGATATGCCAAGTAGAAAAAGGGAGGGGGGAAAGGTTAGATGTGAGATGTAAAGAAGTGTCAATGAATCAGCTGTCCTAATCACCTAACTGAAAGACACAATGTTTTCCTATGCAGTTGTAATAAAATAAAATAAATAAACAAACAAACAAAAAAAAACAGTATTGGTAGAGAAAAGATAGTTCAAGTTTGCTGTGTTTTTTTTTCCTGTTATTGTTTAAATAGAGAATTTAAAGGTCTTTCCAGTATCAGATTATTGCTGGATGAGCATAATCATATCCATTTGCATTCATCTCTGATAAAGTGAGATAATGTATCCACATCTCTATATTTCTTTTTCTGGAGTACTGTAATGCAGCCCTATATCTTAATCAATAGATCACAAAGACGTACAACAGTTCCAGAGTTACTGAAGAGTAACAGGTGATGTTTTCCATCTACAGTTTACGTATTCAAGAGAGAACTAAATGACGCACACAACAGGCAGACCGACTAGCTGCTGCATACACACAGATTGATGAGAGAACTGACTCATGGGCCTCTGCAGCACAGCCTTAAAGAACACTTGCCAAGCAGACAAATCCCTAAATGAAAAATAATCACTCGTGCAAACAGCATTTCATGAGTGCATGTGTGGCTGGATATATAAAGAGACATTGAATTAGGGAAATATAATTGTTGCTAAAAATAAAGGAATGTATCCATGCCTCTGCAAAGCTATGTTACAGTGGTAAAGTTCCACATCTGCAAGAAAACTCCCTTCCTGTCCTTTTGCAACCGGCTGACAGGGTTGGTTTGTTGCTCTTTCAGTTAGTGACAGTCATGGACAGAAGCACATAGAAGTCTTGGTGCTGTTGAAAAGAAAAGAATTTTGTTTGTTTTTTAATAACAAAAAGAAGCGTATATATTAATCTATCAAAAAAGGAGAAAAAACTCTATTCCCCGAGATCTCTGATCTCATGACATGTGCAGTTTCTCTCTTGGCTGTCAGGCTTAATGCTATAATGCAGAGCATTGCTACAAAACCAGATATTCATTCCCCCGGACAGGTATCTGAAGCCCTGAAAATGGCTGAGAGTTAAGTAAAAGAACTGGGCAACATCCCAGTATTCATGCCCAGCTTCCCAAGAGTGTTTGGTTTCCCATTGTTTCCTACTTGTATTACTTTTCATTTCCTTCCTCAGCATTTACATCTTTTGATATACCCAGTGGACTCTTCAGGATACCCAGTGAAGAATGCAGGAAGAATCGAACCATGGAGTGTTAGGAACTACAATGGTTTTGAGGTACACACCAGCTTAACATAGGCAGTGTTCAATCAAGATACTAAGTGTGTCCACTCTTGAGAACTCAAGCTGTAACTGCCTGAGAAGCGTCGCCAAGATGAGAAACCTTAAAGGAAGATTCTGGATGCAACTGCTGCAGGTTAACGAGCAGAGATGAACAGCTGGAAAAGGGCTCCTTCACCTCACATTAAGTTATCTTGGATTAACATAGAGCTAGCTGTTTCCTTGGCTGGTAGATATTTAGTTCTCAAGACAGAGATAAACAAAGTAGCTTAATATTTTCCCTTCTTCCAGTGCATCTGAGTAATTTATCAGAACACTAAGTTCTCTCAGAAAAGCCAGTAGCTTTAATAGGTAAATAATTTATAGCATTCTTTCTCATAAATACACGTAGGGTATGCCCTCCTTTCTACATTTATATCCAGCGGTAATATCTAGGAAATAATCTGAGATCTGAGTACACAGTCAAGAAAGGGAAGGATGAAGACAACTCTTAAAATGCTCTAAGAGATTCTGAAAAGGACAAATGACACCACCTGTTCTAGCCCTCAACGGTCTTTTGTACTTCTGCAAGCCTTCCCCAGGGAGGATATGGCTTCCCCTAGAAAACTGACAGAGAGAATTTGCAGCAGGAGCATGTGATAGCAGCTTCCATGGCCAGGAGAGCATATTCAGGGGTGACGGCCAGGACCTGGGCAGAGGAAGGAAGCACTGACAGCATAGCAGGTCTCCAAGAGTCTAGGAAGACTTAGAATCAGGGAAAGGTTTGGGCTGGAAAGGACACCTTAGAGATTATCTTGTTCCAGTCCTCACTGATCTTCACGATTCACCCAGGACAGGCAGTCAGGAAGTCAAATGCTACCTGCCTGTTGCTAAAGCTCTGAGTGCCCCAGATTTAGAAGTTACTCCAGCAGGGTTATGCATGCAGAAATGCACAGTGATCTGACTATACTGCCTACCAGCTCATGTTCAACACGTCTTATGTTGAATGAGCTGTAGAACAGAAAACCTTCATGAAGGAATAGATCTCTTAAAATTGACACCTGAAAATAGCACAGACTAAAGCACATAAAACAGTGTAACTCCACTGAGACAATGTGACAGTGGGCAAGCGCTATCTGTAGGGCAGGCTTTGGCAATAAGCCATTAACTGTTCTAATACTTGTAACAGAATGATCTGCAGTCTGATATTTCTACTGAGAGAAAACAGAAGGGGATCTTGGGGAGTGGTGAAGTAAAAACAATATATTATGATGAGAGAGCAAAAAATATAATGGAAATGCATGGCAAATAAAAATTAAATTACACAGTAATAAAGGAAATTGAATTAATTGTTTATAACCAGTTATAATTTATTTTTAGTGATTCAAAAGACAATGATATTTAATGGAACGTACAGTTCCATATATATCAATGTCCAAGTCCTTTTCACACCCTTTCCTATATTTATAATTAAGAAGGAAGTCTTCCGATGACGCGCCTCAGGAAGAATGAGAAATTACTTAGGTAAGTTAAATAGCAGTTTCAAGTCCTTCTGGAAAATAAATTATGACCAGAGGTCACATTCATCAGTAGGACTAAACAGAACGAGAGAAATTCTTTGGACATACAATTTGCTTATAAATAAGCCACTTCTATATTTGTCCAGTCTCCCCAAGTATGGCACAAATAAATATCTTCAAATGGTGAGCTTCCTATGAACTGCTTTTATGCAGATACCAAGAATTTGCTTTCAAAAATAATTTCAGGGCTGTTTCTTGGTGAGCAGAGATTCCACAGTAAAAATACAGTAGTACAAAATGGTGGCTTCAATTATGTTAGTGAAATAGGAGAGTCTTCAGGCATTGGATAGCATTTTCAAATATAAACCAAAAATTGGTACTCATCTGACACCTGACACTGGCCAGTGAAGTCAGCAAAATAGCTGGCTGAATGCTGTATGCAAGCAAAAAGCAAAACTCCTCCCGCCTAAGCACAACTACATTTACCTAGGAACATCCTCCAGCAGCTCACATCTCCTCATTAATAAGATCTGAATGTAAAGCGTGCACATAATGATCATGGCTGTGTACAAAGTGTAGGTAGGTAGAAGCCAAAGTTGCAAGTTAACTGAAACATTCTAAAGCAATTTAATGCTACCACAGTAGCATCCAAATTTCACTGTTTTTACTTCTGTTATAATGAGTCATTATAAACAAATACATTTGACTGTTTCCATCTCTGAACATCATAAAAATTCTTGCAGTGCAAACTCTTACAGTCTGTTTTCATTGTACTTATTGGATCCCGAATCTTATCTGGATAGAGAATTTTCTTTGATCCTCTTAATAGATTTTGTATTTGTAAATTTGTTAGTTTTGTAAACTTCCAAGGCCTCTCCTTTTCTGGATGAGAGCAAGCCTCTGAGGAAAGACTTTTTCAGCCTACAAGTATTTTAATTCTAAACTAATTTAAATTAGTCTCCTCTTGGAAAACCTGACAAAAGTAAATTGATGTTGAGAGTTCATTTTCCATAGCTTCTCTTTATCATCACTTCATTTTCTAACCTCCAAGATCTGCCTTCTTCCTCCAGTCACAAATTATATTTTGATACTATTTACCATTCTATATGGTATCCATATTATAAATTACAATTACTTTTACATATTATGCTGTATTTGTTCTATATTTGTCTAGAATTTTGTTTGTCTCACACTCAGCTTTAATATACCTATGAGATTACCATGTTCTTTACATAATGAGTCCTATAACTCTCACTATGATGAAAAACAAGTCAGTAATGTTTTTGACAAATCCAGAGAATGCAGGAGAGAACAAACTGCTTGTAACATGTTACTACAAACTTCTGATCTGCTGCCTTTTTTTTTTTTTTTTTTTTTTTTTTTGTTGCCTGCATTGTAAGGCAATTATAAGGTCCAACCTGAAATGGCCTGGGATTTATCCACCTGAGTTACTGTTTTTCATCTTTCAGCTTCTTGCCTCTGATTACAAATAAATAAATAAAAAGTAAAAAGTAAGGAATGGGTGTTCTTTGGGTGGATGCTGGAAATAGTTCTTTATCTTGGCCCACGCAACTGAATTTGTGGCCCTCACGGGCAAAATGGGAATAGAAAGGTCCAGAAAAAAAAAAATAATTTAATAGTCTTTAAGCTGTCATCGTTCACCCAGTCCAGCCCAGGCTTGATAATACCATTTCTCAAGATAAGTGCTAAGAGGAGAGGTTCATGCAGTAGGGCACTGGCATCTGGGAACAGTGCCCAGTACCTCTCCCAGGTCACTATGCTACTTGGGAGACTAGGACGGTAGGCATTAGAAAACAGAACGGCACCAAGGAGTTGCTGTTATTGTTCAAATGAATCCTGTATCTAAAGCCTGGAATAGCTTTGAACTTGTATGATTTTGAACAGGGGTATCTGGATGAGTAAAGCTTGCATAAACACTAAGGAAATCAGTTCTACTGGTGTCAGTGAGGCTGCAGCGTGCCTGGGTTTGCCCTTCTCAGAGCAACCTCTGGAGCCTCTGACGTGCCTAGATGTAATCTAGCTTGTTCTGGTGACGCATGCTCACAGGTCACATCTTGTGCGTAACACGAGGTGACAGATGTAAGGAAGTAGGGCACATCAGTTATCTTGAATCTGCAGATTTCATCTTTTAAAGTTTACAGTGAAAGTTTCCTTCAGAAATACCTCCTTTTCCCTATCACTATTTTTATTTGTTAATGAAAAAAAATGATGTGCCAGGGTCAGCAACGTACTTGGCACATGCCTTTCCCAAGGAAAGGGGCGACGCAGTGACACAGATGGCCCCACAGCACGGAAAGCTGCAGATCACAGCCTGGCTCTGGCATTTGTCTCTGTGGCCATATCCCTCTGTTTGCACTCTCCAGCCCTCCCGACACACAGCCCTGACCCCCCAGTTTTTTCTCTCCAACCCACCCATGTTTTGCCATTACCTCCTGTGCCCCTGGAGGAAGGCTGTCCTGTCACATCCCAACTTCCTGCAAAGCTCTCCACTGGCTCCATGCTGTCCCCTCTCCCAAGGGCATCTTACCCTGCACCAAGCAGGGAGTCTGTGCTGATCAGCTGCAGAGAGGCCTGTCCTGCACTGAGGGAATGCACCCCAGTGAGGGGGGGACACTGCCACACAGTGAGCTATGTCATGGGACATCTGCTGAGGGAACGCACTGTGCCCCTAAACCCAGCCCTTTCCTGCTCCATGCCAACTGCCCCTTTCCAGGTGGCTGCTGACCCCAGTGTATCTAGTGGGAAGGATACAATGCTGAACATCCCACCCCTCTGAGCACACCCCGCTCACTGGGCCTGCCTCATCCTTGCTCCTCCTTCTGTGTGGAGGCGCATGTCCAGCCTGGCCATGGCTGCCTCCTCTCATGCCTCTGCCATGTCTCAGTCCTAGTTCTGCAGCTCCTCAGATCCAGCCCTGCCGTAAGGGGAAAGTTTTACTTCACTTTCCCCACATAAGAAGGTTTAAAACATCCAGAAAAATCTCAATCTCCTTCTCCACATCCCCCTGCCCCTCCATCTCCTAAGAAACCCTATTACAGGAACAAACACCTTTTGAGGTTTTAAAATTGCTGGCTTAGGATAAATGTGATACTTTCTGTTCCTTCCTCTTAAAAGGAACAGAGAGAGGAAATTGCTGGGAAAACCCTGTAAGAACCTAATGACTTTGGTGGAAGGTACAGGAAAAATTACTGCCAGGCAATGCAGGAGTAGCAGAAGCCACTAGATGTCATCGTTGATGCATAAAAAGCAATGAACTATTAAAATTTGAGCTGAAAATGCCTTATGGCTTTCAGAAAAGTTACTACCTATACGTGACAACATTTTTAAAAACAGTTGGCATACCAAAGACATTTCTATATCCAAAAATCCCAAGCATACATGGGATGGTGGAGAGATTTTAACTTCTCTGCAACCCTTCCCAAGTTTTGGGAGTGAGGACAAAATGCTTTTGAGTAATTCTAGACAGTTTCAGCTACATGCATTCTGCCAAGACTGCAGCTGTCAAACTTCAGCTCGAGTTGGCCATCAGGTAAAAAAGAAATCTGCCTTCTTGGCAGGGCCCTCTGCTCCTTTTAAGACACTGATCTGCAATGCCTCCTAACCCTCTGTCTTGCAAACACCATTAATCTCTTTTAGTTTCTTTAAATGAGAGTAAGTTCATTTTCCCCAAGGATGCTGAGGCAGAGGACACTTGAAGAAGCAAGTTTTCAATGAGAGGCCAAAACTAAATGGACTACGTGCGTGAAGAGATGTCTGTTCCTCAAGCAGCAGAGTGAAAAAAATTGTATCAGGGATGAAATAGAGAGGTGGATACTGCTGCGCAGAAGAGGCAGGTAGAAGAGTGGAAGTAGACAAAGAAATATGTGCTAGTAGCCCCTCTGTTGTCTTGACATTGGAAGCAAGGATAAGGTGGTACTTTATGTACCTCATGATAACGAAATGAAGAAGTAAAAGAAGACTGACATCAAAAACCGTCTGTAAGATAAGAATTTACCATGTGGGAAAGAAACCTGCAAGAATTTTACATATGTATTCACACACGCATACACATATACATATATATATACATATCCATCCATCCATCCATCTATCTATATATCTCCATTTATACCAGTAAATCACATTACTGGGACTAAACTGATTTTAAAGAGAAAACTGCCCTTGCTTTTTTTTTTTCCCTCCCCTAAAGTTACCTAAATCATGAAAATCTCTAACTGTTCTGCTTCCTGATCTTCCCTGAAGAACCTTGTCTGCACATTAATTTGCTGAAAGCAAGTCTAGTAAAAACTAGAAATCTAGTAAAAATGTAAATTTTCCTCACTAACAGCTGGGAAACCAACATTAATTTCAGGAGCTTGCTGAGTAATGGAATTAGGGACTTAGGGTTGACAGATATGTCACACAGCTGAGTTGAAGGGCAGCACTAACACTTTTATTTAACTCCCTGATTCACGTACCCTTCAGACACAGCTCAGAAGGCATCACTTGGCATATCTCCTTAATCCGGAAGGATGTTTCTATGAAAAGATGATCACAGAAATATTGCTTTAAACTAAATTATGAGCTAAGACTGTAATACTTGCACATCAGCCACTTGCACAACTAACAAGTTCCCAGGAATAGGAAAACTTCACTGAGAGAAATAAGTTTTCTCACCAGCATCAGCTATTAACCCAGGAAGAAGTTAGTGAAACGTGTTTAAGGTCAATGCCAACATTTTTACCCAAATTCGTTTGGAACAAATTGGACAACCTGAATCATCATGAGTCATCATTTTATATATATATATATTAATTATTATGTATATATATATATATATTATATAATAATACACTACACACACACATATACATATATATATTCCTGGGGGTCCCTTTACAGATCTGACATCATCATCAATCCAGGCAGAAGTTAGTGGTCAGCTACACAATTACAGCATACTTCCATCCCTTTTCATTCTGGAAACTGCAACTCTAAAGTGAGGCTCCTCTCTAAGGCAAATGAATTGAGTGAAACAACTTTGATAGTCACCTTACAGCTAGCATTGAAGCATCCTGGTGCTGCTGACCTATCAAGCTCATGGTAAAGAAATACTGACTTTGCTACTCAGTAGTTCTCGGGCTGACCGATAACCTGGTTAAGGTTTTGTCCACAGTCATCCAGGGCAGTCAACACACAGAGGATGAGAATGCCTGCTGTCTAAAGACTGAATTGTCTACATCACTGACTAAAGAGCCATTTCTGAATAAAACAGACTCAAGTACTGCAGAGAGTAGATTATTGCAACTATCCAGTAGCAATGAAATCAATCATTCTGAAAGTAACAGAAGGCTGATATTTAAACGCGTGATTTCCAATTTGGAAAACTGCAAGCAGAGGCTCTTTCAAACATGTGGTCTAGAAAGTCAAGTATTTTTTTTTGATTCATCATATATTCCTTGTATGTGGTGTAATCCTTTCATTCAAAGGTCCTAAAGACTTTGCAATAAACTCAACAATACATCTCAGCTGTTTGATACATGAAGATACCTAACAAGCCTGGTGAGACCTCCAGGAGAGAGGATTGTGAAAGGAATCCAGAAATACTTCCAACTCGCATAGATACAAATGTGCTTTATGTTTCTCTATTAATATTTGACCTATTATTCATGAAGGCAAGAGAACATAGGATTAGAGCCCTGAAGAAGCCCTGAAACTACATTTTCTCCTCCTTTCTGAGGTTTCCCACTGCCCTTGGTGATGTCTCTGGCTCACAGATGGCCAGCTGAAGATCGACTTGAAGCATCAGCCACAAGCACAATTGAAATAAGAGCAGAAACACGTGCAGAACAAAGGCCTGGTCTTGGCTCACATGGGACAACTTAATGTCTTGAGAGTCTTTAAGGAAGTTTGTAGTTTTCAAGAATCATTCATTCTGGGTACTTCAGGCTTTGGCACCCAAGATATCCTGCCTCCAAATACCACTCCAGAAATCACATGTAAATTGTGCCTCCAGTAAAATGTGATAGTCTAGTTGGCAGACCTTGAGAAACAAGGAGGAAGGAGCTGATCTTTGTAATGGAATGAATTGGTTTAAACGCACAAAGAAACTCTGAAATACGATGACTTTAATTACTTTTATTCTTCTGGATTATAGTTCAAGGACAGACTTAGAAATTAGAAAATCTGATACTGAAAATTGGCTGATGAAAACATGGGTTTTTGGAGCAGATTTTGAGTTTGAACTGACTGCTTGATACAGCAGATTATTTACAACCAACATCCAAGAACTTCCTTTTGCGTTACCAATTAGCGTTGTTGATTAAATGCATACTGGGAAACATGCTCTTTGTGGATGAATGTGTTTATAGCTTATAAGAAATCCACCACTTTGCCAATGGACACTGGAACTGATGGGCAAAGCAGGGCATTTGATGTTGGCATGGTATTGCTCATTGAAATCCATAATGTTTATTTCCAATATACAGCTGGCAGGGATCCCAAGATCCCACTCTGTCAGCAGGTATAGTTTTCTGCTGGGTTAGACCTATGGGCCATCAACAGACTAAAACAAATCATCTTTCCTTGCAAATGAAAGGGAGGTAAGCAGTATCTTCAAACAAGGAGAAGAAATATTAAAAGATGTTGAACCTCCTCCTTACCTGCTGGCCAGCCTAGCTCTCTTGTGCTTCTTCTCAGAAATAAAGGCAAGGACAACAGTCAGTGATGGAAGTCACCTTACTGACACATCTGCATTTGAATTTCATGCAGGTCTTAACTGTATGTTACTTTCTCCCCTGCCACTTCTCTAATTCCTGCCTAAAGTACAGTTCTCCCCCTTCTGCAGAAGAAATCAATTTTTAAATCTTCTGAGCTCATCTTCTAGTGATAGTACACACCAGAGCAGTATGAGCTGCATGCTACTCAGAGTACTGCGCTCCACAGAGGCTCATTTTTCCCATAAAGATAACTTCAGACACAAAATACCTGAGGTTATTTAGCCAGGCACTGAGAGACTAGTCTGGAGTACTAACCATCTCCATGGTGAGTGCTACAAGGCAACACGAGGCAGAAAGCAATCAAGTTGGTATTTATGTAAGAAACTGCATGAAGTTCTATACAACCCACATATTCTTTCTAGAACAGACACGTATGACTCAACTGCATAGAGCTCCATGCTGCTGTGACTGCAAACTGCTCAGTTTGAAGCTGGCTCAGGATTAGATGCACATGTGGCAGTCACATTTTTGATTGCCATTTAAATCTAACTGAACTGTGTCTAACATAACATATGCCAAGTGTTTGAATTAGAAAAGTAATAGTCTATAAAGAAAAATTGAGTTCCCGCCCCCAAACACACACAAAACACTACCAACAGGAATTTGCTTTCACTGAAAGATGATGAACAGTTTATAAAGGAACTCCTGAAGATATTCACTGTCTCAGCCTCAGTTTATTCTACCCATTTCCAGTTTGGCTTCTTATGGCAACATTTTCACTCCTGCCACTATTTGTGGAAGAAGCATGCTGCATCAGCCTCCTGGATAAATGCCTCATGCTCTTCTTGGAGTTTGTCCTACTGTGGAGAATCCACCTGGCCAGTGTACCTGGCTTGGCCTCCCAAGGGAGAAAAACTAGGTTTTAAATGGAAAAAAAATAAAATAAATCAGGTGTTAATGTAATATAGAAAAACACAGAAAAGCACTTTAACCCTCCACTGAAAGCGAGGAACTTGGTGCAAAGCAAAATCCTAACTGAAAATCTCTGGCTTCAGTGAGAACATGGCTAAGCTTCTTTGAAGGTACTACAAAGTACCCCATAGAAGCATCAGAACAACCTCGCTGTGACAAAAGCTGCGATTCTTTCTCAGCCTCTGGGGTAATCAAAGAAACAGCAACGCACCACCAACCTGCACCAACATCTGAAACAGACAAATATTGTAGCAGACAGTAGGATTAATTACACAGATGAAACACTTCAGGGAAAAAACAAGGACAGAGTAGAAGCAAGCAATGAAGGCACAAGGAACACAAGTGTTAATGACTTTTGAAGGGGTAATGATGCACTCATATTACTTTCACAGTCGTAATACTGTGCTATTTATTTTTATGAATTTTTAAGTTTTTTTTTTTAATAGGCAAGAGCACAGTGTACAATCTGGGATATTTTCCCAGTCTAATCCAGTCCACCTCAGCATTTGTATTCTAAATGATTATTTTGGGATTGATGCATATATATGCAAAAATGTGTAGGTAGAAGCTTGCCACATAGGCTCTCAGACCAGGAGCTCTTAGAAAATATTTAAGAACAAGAATCTCTTGTCTCTGTACCTTATAAGAAAGTACAAGCACAAAAGTTGACAAATAAAAATGAAAATGAAGAAGCCTTTTCTTGGAATGTGTTTGTTTTTTTTTCCCTTCACAATAATGACTGAGCAAACAGAATGAAAGACTGGCAGCTCTGCATAGGGTACATGCACATCACCAATGAGCTATGCTCACTCTGGGCTCTGAACAAAGGTAGCTGATTTGCCAAATCAGGAAAACAAGCTTTGCCTACTGTATTGCTCTCCTCTTTCTTTCCCATACTTTTAGATATATACCCAGAAGTAAGCATCTAAGGAGGTAAAGGAGCAGCAAATTGGAACTCTTCAAGAGCATCTCAAGGCCTGTGAATAGCAAGGCAAGGAGGCAAAGCTGTGCTGCAGTTACTGAATATAACAGCTGACCTTACTCAGGCAAATGAAGTCGTTATTAAGCTGTCCCTCCTAAGGCCTGAATCTACCTCCTGCTCGTCAGTGCAGATTCTCCTGGAAGATACCTTTTAGCAAAGGGGCTTGTGAGAAGGTATGAAGTAGATTCCCTTCTCTGTAAATTCTCTTAGATTTGAATTAATGTGGAGGTGGAACTGCAGGAGACTTGCAGACCTTGTAAACAATGGATTTATGAGGCAAGTAGGTTGTAAATGAATGCTGTGTTTTGGTAAACATGAGCATTACATTCATTGTGATTTAAGCATACTTTAATATGCATATTTGAAATTTTTCCAAGAGGAAGTTGGATTTATATTTCTCCCTTTATGATCTTCTGTGCATCATTCACTCTAACAGCCACTGCTTGCCAAAATTTAATCTGCCTGGGATTTAAAAAAATAAATATTACATAAATAAGTAACTCAATAATCAGCGTGGTTGGCTAACATCCCAAGACATGATTAACCTGCCAAAGCCATGAAGCAGAGCTGAGCGCTGAGCTGCATTCTACATAGGCCTCATCTCTTTGGAGGTCGAAGGAAACCAAAAACCTTTCATAAAATATTTCAGTTATAACATAATTTATGTGGCTCTTTTTTAATGAGTTAGTATGATGTTTTTTGCCATCTAAACACAAAACTAAGCTTAACTGGCATCTCCTTGTATCTCAGGGGAGCATATATCCCAGCCCATCCTCACACTTAAACTGCACATTCAGGACAACTTCTCACTGGAAACAAGTGACCAGGCATGCACTTCTACAGTTCAGTTTCACCTGGTTCATGCATCCTTGAAGCACACTATGATCAGTAGATTTCAGGCTTGCAGAACTGGCTTCCATGTTTTGTTTTTGCTACTGATTCACTGGGACTCCATGCAAGTCATTTAATCTCTCTGGCATTCCATCTGACTCATCTAGACAGATCTGCATCTAGGATCAGGAGAGTCTTTAACCAGCTTTGCAGCATCTGGCCTAATCAACAAATTTTAGTTGAGAAGGGATCTGTAATCCTAATAAAAGGAAATGTCACAGTACACAAATATCCTTCCACTTGCTTCTAGGGAGGGGAAAAATGTCTTCCGAAGCTACTCTAAAATATTTTCACTCCAGCCTGATTTCAGAAGCCTTTCATATTGATTTGTCACAGTATTGCAGCAGTTGAACTCAATTCCGCTTTAGAAGTGATCTACAGCATATCGTAGCTCTTTTCACTTCCTTTTCTCATTTTTCAACGCTAACAATACCTGTAGGATTACTAGACAGATATTCCTTGCTAACTTGCTTCTGGTGTTAACATGCTGATTGAAGTCAAAAGCTATTCTCTGTGCCTGATTCTTCTGGGAGCTGTGGAAATGACTGCAGCATACCCCGACGTTCAGTGCTAAATGCAGCCACTCTAGAAGAAACCTCTACTCTCTGTGTGAAAATGTCAGATTGTCAAGCACAGTGCTCAGGGTTATCTCTATTTAGGGCAAGTGTTTGTCTAGGTTTCCCCTGGTCTCACAGTGGTCTTGTTGTCAGTGTGCATCACTGCAGCATAGTTTTGGTTTCCGTTGTGAGGAGTGAGTCCAAAAATATTTGAAACAATGTAATGCCCTTCTATGGGCCACACAGGTGATCATTTTCTGGCATGAATATAAGCATACGTACTGTTTGCACTGAAATGCTTGAAGGTTCGAGCCAGCCTGGGATGCAAGGAGGAAGGATAGCAGGTAATTCCTGCAGCAGGGCACCCCCAGGACTGCACAGAACCCATCTGTGAAAGAGCAGAATGGTTCATAGCACAGGCAGCATCCAAAAGATGACATGAGTGAACAGACAGGGACCTCAGAACAAACCAGAATTGCATTGACAATCCCCATTTTCCACACTGATAAGCCTCTGCTGCAGGTTACCACTCACTGTTTTTGTGCCACCTATATGTGAACAAATGAAGGTCAGAAACAAACAAGCAAAAATTCCCACATCCGTGGGCAAAAAAAAAAAAAAAAAAAAAAAAAGGTTGTGATGTAAGTATTAATTAGAGCACATTTCTACAGAGATTAAAAGATTTACTGACACCTCATGAAAAATCCTAGTGTGTGCTTGCCCTCACACTTCTTAGTTATCCTGCAAGGCTGCTGCTGCTGCACAGAGAGCTAAGTATTTCTTCTTGGCCATTCATCACAACCTTACACAGCAAATCAAAGAATTCTTCCCTACCAAGCAAGAATGCTGAGCAGAGCACTAGGTGGTAGCCGTGAGCCGCTGCAGAGAGCAGGGCTGGCTTCACACTGAGACCCACAGCACAGTGAAGAGAAAAATGTGAAATATGTGAAGTAATAACGTATCACTGATGTGCATAGACGTTTTGGTTTGGAACAGCCCTCTGGGTCAGGGAAGGTACGTCCCATAGGTAGGGGCAGGCAGCAGCCCAGGTCTCTGTGGCTGAGGGAGTCCCAGGCACAGCCACAGTGGTGGGCATCTCCCCAGGTACCTCAGGGCATTGCCCCAGCAATGGTGGTGATGGACTCAGGGAAGAGATCACCTTCACCAAATCATGGTTTGGAATCTACTAGACACAATGATGAAAGAAATACCAGTAGAGTCTACAGCTGAAAGGGGTGAAAACCATCCATCTCCTATAGCACCCTTACATAAACTGTGAATTCTTTTCCTAGAGGCCCTAGTTTAGGAGAGAATAAGCTTGGATTTTCATTGCTACTTGGAATGAAATAAATCCAAACTCTGCTTCTCTGTCAGGTAGAAAATGATTTTCCCATCTCTCTTTTTTTTTTTTTTTTTTTTTTTTTTTTTGCACTTGATCTGTGTTCTTTTCAAGACTGCCATACAAAACTTCAAACCTTCAAAGAAATACTTCACAGCAAATCTCTAAACTCCTTTCTCATCTTCCTATTTCTAGAATATATCTTGTATTAACATACATACATATATATATATATATATATATATATATAAATGGATACACCCCTTATTCATCTGAGCTATCAGTCCAAAATGAAAAAAATGAAGGTAGAAGTTGGAGCAATGTAGTGAGACTGCAGCATAAAGTTAAGTGGAAGAAAAGAAAAAAGCAATCTATTTGGCTTGATTTATGTTTCAGTACCACATTAAAGGCAACAATAAACTGAAGGTCAAGAGCTGATATGCATTGTTGACAGGCAACACATCCCCTGCCTGCTGTACACTGGCTGGGTTAGAACAGCAAGTTGATTGAGCTGCTGTACCAGCCTGCTTTGGTAACTGCATAATACCAGAACAGGAGATTCCAGCACTATTCTGAATCACCCACAGTTATTTATTCTCGCCCACTTCTTTTCTGGTAGTTTCCCCCCCACACTCCTTCACATAGCTGATGCATTGCCTTTCAGCCCTATTGATTGCGCTCTGCTCTACAGAAATGTACTCTTCCCAGCCACTTGACTACTGAAGCCAGCTGAGAAGCCAGCAGGAATCTAGATGTCTCAAAGCCCAACAAATATTTTCAGCAAAACAGTCTTCTGATCAACAGAATTCTGCAGCAGAGCTGCTTAGCAGCAGGAGTAGCAATGGGAGTAATAGGGTAGCACAGTGCTAACTGTGGCACATACTGACTGTGGCTCTACCTGACACTGATTGATTAAGAGACCGAAACTTTGACTGTGGCACAAGGCTGCTAAGAATAAAACAAACTTTCGCTTCTCATTTGCACACATCCATCATGAGCAGACAAGTGTTAGCTTCAGTAGCAACAACTGCAGGATTTTTGGTTTTACTTTTTGGGATACGTGTAAATGATATTACTGAATTTTCTTTGTTTCCTGAAGGTTTTTTTTTTTTTTTTTTTAATTCATCAATATTTTTTTCAAGGATCCTTAAAGAAGAAATGTAGGACTTGGTAACACAACTCAGCTATCAAGGACTCATC
This sequence comes from Meleagris gallopavo, assembly GCF_905368555.1. Classification (NCBI taxonomy): domain Eukaryota; kingdom Metazoa; phylum Chordata; class Aves; order Galliformes; family Phasianidae; genus Meleagris; species Meleagris gallopavo. The sequence goes on along the minus strand of NC_139417.1, from coordinate 5,709,851 downwards.
ACCTAGTTGAGAACTTGGCTAGAGATCTGGAAGGGAGTGGCTGTCATTCCCTTGGGGATGCAGTAGTCAGTCCCCACCCCAGGACAGCTGTCAGCACTTACCGATGTGCCAGAGTCTTGTTTGCATCACGAGACCCTGAAGCCCTGCCCTAAATGGACCACATATATGAATTCTATGAAGGGCATTTCTATGGGATCAGCCTGTGTGTTTCAGGATGCTGCCAACTGTAGCCACTGCCCAGTGCATACACTTCCAACTGTGTTAGCTTTGAGATTCAGTGGTTGTAGCTATTGTAGCTTGGCTATTGAGCATGTTAGCAAGAAAAATCTGTATTTTAGACAATGACAGATTATAACAGAAAAAAAAAAAAACAACATAGGAGGTTCCACCTTACTTTGGCCTCTGCTTTTGTCATTGAACATAATGCAAGCACTTCATTCAGTGACTATGAGCAGTTGTGGAAACATGACTTAGAACTTCATCAAGACAGCAAACCACAAAAACTGAATCAATAAAAATCAAGCAAAGTTTCTACAGTGTAAGGATTATCTTCAGGAATAACCACAATGCTACAGATTTCTGAAGAGGTAATGGCTCTCAGCAGAGGCTCAGGAATTCAATATTAAAAAGCATTTAATACTACAATTTTAAAGCATCATCATAAGTAGAGACTGAGTATGAAAACAAGAACAACTCAGCTAAACATTTAAGCAAGTAAATTATTATCAGTTGAATTATATCCTATCCTACACGTGGCTCACTAAACCCAAGTGGCTTGCTAAACCCAAGCTCTCAGGACCACTGACATTACCATTTAAGTACCAGATCACAATTCCAGTGTAATCAGATCATGAAGAGAACCTGTGGGTTTTTGAGAATTGAACACTTTCCTCAGTTATATTTGGATCCAGTCTACTTTTCCTCCTCCTTTCCTAACCTTCATTCATCTTTGGAAACAATATGGATTCCCATTATGATCAAATTGAAGTCCACTCAGAAGCTTTCCATTTTGAGATATGGCCTATACCTTTCCAAAAACATCAAAAAACTTCTACAAAAGTTTCAGGAGAACTTCACCTACCCGGGATATTTCAGTTATTTGAAACATGGCACTCATCCAAAGTCTTCACCATTCTTACAGCGGTGCTGCAGCACCAGTGTAAGGAGATGGCTACTGGAAACTCTCAGACTTCATCCAACAGCAGCACCTCTTGCTTTGTTCACTGCTTCACCCTGCCCCGTTTCTCTTTCAACCTATCTCACCCACTTACTGTATCTTGTCATAATCCTGCTGCTTGGCAAACGGACAGCCTCTTTTATCACATCATTGTGCATCTTTCAACATTACGATGATCCAAAATGCTGCAGCTTTACACAGGAGCACATAATTTCCACTGCAAATGAGAAATGGAAGCTCCCAAAGGTTAAACATTGTTTTGTTTACACCTTTATTGACCTCAGACAAAATACTATGTGAATTTAGGTATCAGTTAACAGCATTTAAATAATAAATTTAATTGCCATTGTACTGATGAGCTACCCAAATAAGTAACAGCAGCTTTGATTATTTTCAGGGCTTGTGAATTGTTGCAGTTCCCTAGCAGCATAAACATAAAGTGTTACATTCTTGACTAAAAAGACCTCAAAAGTAAGACTAAAAGTCATCACTTGCTGGTGTCTGCGCTTCCAAGTTAAAATTAGCCTGCCGCAAGCATTCTCTTTGCAAAAAAAGGAGGAAAAAGAAAAAGCCTATATGTTCATGCAAGGGAAAAATACAAAAGAGTGCGAATGTAGCCAAAGCTAATCCATTCACGAAGTCGAGCAGCTATCTGCAGAATGCTTTTTTGGAGTACTCAATCAGCTCAGACAGCTAGGATGCTTTCCTCTTCAAAGCACGCCAGCCTTTCATCTACGATGGCTTTGTGCATAAGTAAAGTATTTTTAGCAATGCATTGACTGATTTGACATTGAGAGAACTGAAGACTTTGTCAAACTGGGAAAACTTGGATTGCTAGTACTTGCCCTGTACCAAAGACTTTCTGGGCCTGGTTTCTCCTCTGAGAGCAGCCTGGAAGCACTCATAGGCCCTATAATTATTTACATTTTTAGATCATGCATTAAAAGCAAACAACAGAAACCCAGAAAGAACAGGCTCTTTTATCCTTCCTTGCCCTGTTCTCCTAGAGAATGCTAAAGCAGTCGTGCGTGGATCTCTCTTCCTATTGCAAACTCAGGAGTTTGACAGAGAAAAGTCTAAAGATACTGCAACAGGAAAGCTGCCTGGTACTTGAGGTGATATAAAAAAACAAAAAGAGCAAAAATCTGTCTACCAATATAACCCAGCTGTCCAGTGAACACAGAACATTGGAGCAGATGCATCCTAGCAGCACTTGCAATAGCAAAGGTGGTTTTCACAGAAAATTTCTGATTTCTTGACTATTCCTACTGCAGAAAACAGCCCTTTGGAACCATAGCACTCAGACAGCTTGGCCAAGCCTGGGCAAGAAATTGCCTCAACCCAGCAGTCTTGTGATGTGTAATTCAGGAAAGTGGCTGGATGGTATCCTTCTCTCACTGTCCTTGCTAAGCATAACTTCCCTGTACCAGAGATACTTTATCAGTGCTTTGAACAAAGCTGATATAGCAAAGATACACTGCATACTGATATTGCACTCTACAAGAAATACCAGGATCAACATCCACAGTTACAAAGTGCTATTTTCATCTTCATAACCAAGGGAAGTAAGAGCTAGTCTTTAAGATATCATATTAGTATTCTGCAACTGCAAATCCTGAATTCAGTACCTAGCTAATTAGATGTTGAATATTATCTACATCACATAGAAAAGATCTGCACTTTTTTTGCTATTAAGAACTGTAGGTTTTCATCATGCAAAGTACTATTGAAAGCATGACATTCTTAATTTCTAGCTGAGAAATGAGAGCGCGCTAATCAATATGCACAGCCTTTAGTGAACCAGAAATCTTAAATTATGACTGTTATTAATTACATATAATTGAAACAAACTCCCTGAGATAAATCGTATGTCAGTTGTAAATCTTACAAACATATTTTCCTAACATTTATAAATAAGCTCTCATTCATAGGCATTTACAGATTAATGGAGAGCTATGGCTATAACTTCTTTGTAAGTAAACTATGTCAATGTCATGGTTATTCATAAATCTCTAGGCTGCACTTTTTTTTTTTAATCAAGAGGAGCAGGTTATGAATCAAGGCAATTTTTATTGTTTGTTGTATAGCTTTTAAGAATCAGAAACAGGCTCTGTAATCTCAATTTCCCAAAGATTACATAACAAAAGTGATAGAATTGCAGTTACTCCAGCAATGTTTTTGATTGCTACATTTTTCCTCCAGAAGAAAGTAATTTGAATTTAGATTCCGACCTTGTTATAACTTGCCTTATTAACTGTTGGATTAAGTTTCCTGACTCCTCTGTGTGAAAGTCTGCATGAAACAAAATACAGAAATTAAAAATGTAGGAAGAGCATAATCGTTTCACTGACCTTTACATTAGTTACGCATTTGAATTTTAATATATCTATGATGCATACTTCAATTAAAGTGTAAACCAGAACTCTGAATTCACATTCATGATCTGCATCTCACTGAAGCTTCGGTCTAAACCAATTCTGCCAACAGGCTCCTTTGTGGTAGGAACACCATGGCTGCACAGCCCATAGTAGAAAACAGCTTCTAAGTTAAAGGAGAGAACTTCCATTCAACTTTTCAATTAAAAATAAAACCTTAACATTTTCCTCTGCTCATTCAAGCAGAAAATCTAGCTGGCTTTGTAAATTGATACAGAATTCTCTTTTGCCTATACCTAATGTTTTTGTGGTATAGTTTCTCTGCAGTTCCCATCAAGTACAGGATAATACACACGTGCTCATCTTTTTGATGCAGAGATTTTATACAGTTCTTAGTGCTTGACTGAACTATATGGAGATCAGGGGTATTTTCCCAATTTCTTTGCTGCCACAAAAGACAAAGGCTATATTTCTCCAACCCTCAACATTTCATAGGAGGCTATTCAGTAAATTAAAAAAATCCCTCTGCACACGTTACTGTGGGGTACATAAGGCTCAGAAACCAGTCTAAATACTTTCTTCCATATAAAAATGGAAAGCAAAGAGTATAATTTTAACAAATAATCACTCTAAGGGATGTTAGAAATAAAGAGGCAATCTGAGGAATCTATTATTACCTTTCCTCCTAAGTCTTTAAGAACTGTATATTTATAGTGACTGAAATACATTCATCAAAATAACCATTACTGAAATGTTTCCAACATGTTCCTTTTTTTTTTTTTTCCCCTTCCACCTTTTCCTCTACTGCAAAGCTACTCAATTCCAAAAGATGCTAGAAATCACCTGTTTGAGGAGATTTCACTGTGGATTTCCATTGACTTTGATTAGATTACTCGTAAGAATAGATGAATTAAAGAACAAATTGGTTTCTTGGTTGCCCTGCACCTCTTGAGAGGCCAGACCACACTTGGAACTAAGCTTCTCCTGGAGAACATGATGCATGGCCTACACAGTCCTCAGGAATGAAGTAATCCAACTTGAAAAGCCTGCCTGTATCTGTATTTCATCAAAAAAGCATAATCATGACAGGAATCTCTGGTTTGCAATTTTCTGGAAGTTTGTTTAGTTCTGAACAAAAACCCTGAGGTAGAGTATTGATATTACACTTCTCTTAGGTGTAGTGGCAGTACCCATCACGTTTCTGATTATTTTGGCTGAGGAATGTGATGCACTACCTTGCTTTGGATTAGTGGATACTCCTCTTTTTAAAGAAGCCTTCATCCTCTGAAGACGAGCAAGAGTTCTGGCAACAATTTATCATGAATGACAAAAGATTTTAAAAATACTGTTCTCATTCTGGCATACCTATAATGCTTAGGTATTGTTTTCACTCAGAATGTTGTCTCAGAAGAGCTGAATTATTTGGCTTTAGTGATGTAAACACAACCATAGAAACCAAGCCTTGCAGCCTGACTGCTCACGCTTCAGGATCACCAGATCAGCACAGGGAAGCAAAGCTCCAGAAAGCAGAACTTTGAGAACGAGGGCCTACCTGTAACACCAGAGCTAGGCATTAGCTAGCAATCTGCATTGTCCATCACCTCTGAACGGTGTTCATTGCAATTTTTGCATATTCTATTTAAAATAAATAGTGTTGGCTCAGCACATCCCCTAACTTGCACTTTGCTCCACCTCAGCAGTTTCATGCCTTTTTTTTTTTTCTTCTTTTTTTTGCAGCCGGGCTACATTAGTTACATAAATTTATGTCATAACTGAAGGTAGTGGCCACCAGCCATAAATTTACTGGGACTTGTAAAAACAAAAACATTTGCACAGCTAGAAAGAATTATGGGGCCAGAAGGGGAAATGACAGCTGTAATATCACCTTTCTGCAATACTGTGCAGTACACAAGCATGTTGTGAGAACACAGAATCATAGAGTGGTTTGGGTTGGAAGGGACCTTTAAGATCATCTAGTTCCAACTCCCCTGCTATAGGCAGGGACACCTCGCTCCAGACCGGGTTACTCACAGCCCCATCCAGCCTCGCCTGGAACTCTTCCAGGGAAGGGGCATCCTTGTTGGACAACCCGTTCATGTCTCACCACCCTCACAATAAAGAATTTCTTCTTGATACCTCTTCTAGTTTAAAACCTTTTCCCCTCCTCCTGTTGTTACATACCATTATAGAAAACCCCTCTCCAGCTTTTCTGTAGGCTGTCCTTCAGGTATGGAAAGTCATTATAAGGTCCACCCCAGAGCCTTCTCTTCTCCAGGCTGAAGAGTGGTAGCTCTCTCAGCCTGTCCTTGTAGGGGAGGTGTTCCAGCCCTCTGGTCACCTTTGTAGCCATCCTCTGGACCCCCTCCCACAAGTCCATGTTCTTCTTGTGTAGGAGGCCCCAGAACTGGACACAGTACTCCAGGTGGGGTCTCACAAGAACAGAACAGAGGGGCAGAATCACCTTCCTCGACCTGCTGGTCACACTTTTCTTGATGCAACCTTCCTGGTTGCAAGCACACATTGCTGGCTCATGTTAAATCTTTCATCAAATGACACTCCCAAATCCTCCTGAGGGCTGCTCTCAAGCCATTATCTACCCAACTTGTATCTATGCTTGGAATTGCCCTGACCCACATGCAGGACCTTGCACATCACTAACTGCCCACTGAGAACAAAGAGTTCTACCTCAGATTTCAACACAGCACCAGTCAAATTTCTCAACCTGACGCACTGCCAATTTACACAAAGCAGACAGCTAATTAAGCAAGGTCATTGTGGATATAACTCTAAACACAGTGGATTCCATAGAATGACTTGGAATCAGTACAGGTTGTGCTAGCACATTCCAAGCCTGGCAACGTGACTGAGGCTGCAGCTGAGTGAGGTGGAGGGTGCAGGTGTGGGATGCAATTCCTGTGAAGGCACTGCAGTAAGAAAACTGCTAATTAATTCAGTACCAAAATACTTGCTAAGGTAAAAGGCTGCTTCTGTGATCTGTGCAGATTTAAACAGCCAAATTGCAGCTTCGACATTGCTCTGTTTGCATTATTTTTCTGAAAGACTCTAAGACTTTCATCTTTATGAAGAAATAACTGTAAATCATCTCAGTTCAGACATATGCGGTGGTACCCCCATGAAGCCCACACAGCAGAGTTCCCACTCCTGTCCTCAAAGCTCACATATATCTAGAAACTCTTCTACCACCCCTTTCCCTCTCATTCGTGAGAGCCCCTCCAGATCCACCATTTCAAGGAAATGGAGAGCAAAAACCAAGAATTTCCCTTTGTGTATCTGTGGGATAAGGAGCGTGTCCCTAACACTACTTGGTGGTAGGCACCCACTAAAATACAAAATGCAATTTATTCCATTTCAAACAGAAAGAGAGGAAACTACAGCACAGTAGCCTTTTGGGGTACCTTGCTGCAGGAACAAGGAGCAGTAGCCGGGGGCCAGATCAGAGTTAGTGCTTCAGGGGACCGGTGTGATGGGCCGAGAGTTACTACAGAATCAGCTTTAAGAGCTGCAGTCCAGAAAAAGCAAAGGACTTTTGTTGGTTTTCCACTTCACTATCTATTGTTTCACACAGCGATGGACGGTTGAGAAGTTAAGGGAAAAAAAAAAAATCCAATGAGCACCAAATTTTTCCTATGAAATTTCGAAGAAAGTCTGACTTAGAGGATCCTCAAGACTGTCCCTTCAATCAATTAGCCAAGATATGCATTTCTATTCCTTATTACTATTAATTTCTATTTATAGAAGTTGGATAAAATAAGATATGATTTGATTATGATCATACAGTTTTCTAGCTTAACGCACAGCACGTACACATATTTTCATGGCACTTGTATGAGACAGAAGAACATTGCATTTCACCACATACCTGAAAAAGCAAGGTCGATGGACCTCACAGGCAACAAATACTTTTCAGGCTGAATGCTTTGACTAATTTAGGGGAAAGAAGAAAAAGAAACAAACTTCTTGAAGATATTCTAAATCATAAGCTGGTTGTCTAAGGTTACATGGAAACATGGAATGTTTCCACAATAAACCCTGGTCTTCTAAACCTTGTGTGCACCTTATACCATATCTATCTGGCTCAACAATCTTCTATAGAAAGGGTAACTAAGTACACCTAGTGTATTAAGCTTCTGCCTCAACTATAGGACAACATTTAAAGAAGAAAAAGAATAAAATAAAAGAAAGGAACTTTGTTTTTTTTTTTCCCTGTACTTATTCCTTGAATGAAAAATGCAGCATATCATTCACAGTCTTCTCACCCATCTGTTCCGGTATCCCCCTGAAAGCTGCAAATGGTCCTTGACAGCAAGTGAGTTTGGTTTTTTTGTTTGTTTTAGCTTATGTCAGTCCATAGTTTACAGAACAAGATCAGTGGCTGCTCTAGCTTTGTATGGTTTGCATTTATTCTTTGTAGCAAGTTCTTTCTGAAGATGCTGTATGTTTCTTATAGAACACATTGAAGCAAAACTGGGGAGATGGTCATCTCCAAGATAATCTGCAGATTTCCTGCATTTCTCATGACCAGCACCTGGGGAGATCATTAGGATAAACACTGCATTCATTTGATGTGGGGAGAGGCAGCAAACAACCGTCCTGGAGCACCAGAAGTTATTCTGACCCACTCCTCTTCTAAATGAGACTCATGTTTTCCATCAGGAGGCTGGTAAAGGGAAACCTAAGCATTTTATTCACTGAACATATTAGGTTATTCTGCACTACAATACAGACGTGATAAAGTGCAGCCCCTAAACCAGTTCTGCCTACAGATGTGGTAAGACAAGATGAGAAAAGCATTAGGAGGAAGCCTGAGCAATGAACTTCTGCATGGCTAACAGTTACTTCAGCAAGCTTGACAGGACTCGTAGGAGTATTTTTCAAATTACATTTTTATTAAGATATTTAGGTTAATATTCAGCTGCAACTTCTGTTTTTTTCCTCCAGCTATTCAGCAACATTTCCGCATACAGTCTACATTAAAGGCATCTATTTTAGTTGGGGCTTGAATGTTTTTCAATTCCGCTTGAAATAAATCACTTGATCAGTTTCCATCACTTACTACCTTATCGCTGCCTGTCCTAATAAGTAACACATTGAATTTATCACCACCTTCTGCCACCATTTATCATAATGTCAACCGCTATCATACTTTAACAAACCTCACCTCAGCACTGAGGATACACAGGATTTTGCCCATGTGAACTTAATAAGAGACATAATTTCTGAAGCCCTTCTGTTATTAGTAACTCAGATGGCCTGTATTTTGGTTGGTTCCCTCCCACTTCTTTTTCCAGGGGAGTTAAGTGTGGCTTTACTGCCACAATAAGTAAATTTATACATATATTGGACTTTTTTTTAACTCCCGTCTGTTACTTAAAACCTAGTAACAAACAATGAAGTTATTACTCAGTACATAGGATACCCCTTAATCTAAATTAAGATCCAGTACAAATGACTGCTTATTGAAGCTTGTTAGGTGAATAAATATTCAGCAACAGAATCCAGGAGGGTAGCAAAATAAACTCTTCCTCTCACATCCTTTGCTTAACCTCCCCAAGGCATCCAGGAAAAAAACATATATGCCTTAAAGGTGAGTAAATGCAGACAATCTTATCAAGCATGGGAAAACAAGTCTACAAGTCAAAACCTACTAGTGTAATTTTGGTCACGGAGATCTTGGGATACAAGAGAGATAAGATTTGAAAGGGAAGAGATCGTATTTTTGTTGCACATAAGGATGCAGTGTTAAAAAGAGCAAGTTATGGGCTCAAGAATGCTTTTTCAGCTTGTATTTTTAAGCTTGTCTGGTGCTTTTTTTTTTTCCCCAGGTTCATCTCAAAAGTGATGCTATCTCTCCCTGCAGGCTTATAGTGCTCAAGATGTCAACTCTTCTTCAAGGTGTCTGCTTTGCACCTGCTGTCTGTTTGCACAGAAGAAGCTGCCTCCTGTCACTGCTTCTCATCCCTCCCACACTCCTGTAGATAATAGTTTCCAATTAATTGATTATTTTTACAAGAACATTAACCTCATTTCCGTACTCAAAACTAGTGGCAGAGACCACAGAGCATGCCACATGAAATCCTGTTTATAGGACCCAGCACTCTAAGTAGGCAGAAGAAAACTTGCCAGTAAGCTCAGTGCAATAAATGCACGATAAAATTAGTTAAAAATCCTGAAGAAAAATCTAGAAAAGGATTTAAGGGTAAGATTTGCGGTGTAGTAAAATTGGCTTCAGTTCTTCCCAAAATAAGTAAGACAGACTAAAGCAAGTTGGAAACATTCTAAACTTGTATTTCATGTGCTTAGATAGAATTTATTTTTGTTGTATCTGAGAAAAAAAGTCTGTCACATGTCCATGCAGTGCACGTTAATGGACTGCATGTATCCCATTCTAGAGGAAAGCAAGGTGAATGGAGCTTAGCAGATTTGCTCACTTACTGAACTCCGTAGCAGTGCAAGGAATTAAGGTCTGGTCTCTTCCTAAGGAGGTGCCCACAGCACAGCTGCTCTCTGTCCTTCGAAAAGATCATTCCCACAAACAGCCAAAGCCAAAACAGCTCTCTTGGGTGAAGTCTCACCATGGTTTTGCAGAGGGCGGAAGGGAGACCAGGCCTTTTGGCAAGCAAAGCCATACAACATGCCCAAGGCCCTTGGCCTCACCCTGCCAGTGTCAAGTGACCTGAATACAGATACAGATTTTACCCACTGAAATTCATTTACACACTGCTAAGATGCATGGTGACCTCAGCAGTAAAGAAAACGAAGCCCAAGAAATTAATTGCCATGTTCTGGGCTAGCCTCCATCTCAGCAGCATACAGGCAGTGCCATCTTCCAAGAGCAAGAGGACAAAGCCACAGATCAGGGCAATGATGCCTGCATCTCTAATGAAGATCACAATTTTCTCCCAGGCACAAATGGAAAAGATGCATTCTCTTGGCCACAGCTGCTACCTGAGGCAGCCCAATCTTTAACAACCCGCTCTCAATGTGCAGTCACATTACAAATGCCAGCCATGCTTGCGTATTCATCGCTAGCAAGAAATCCACCCACTCTTCTGGCTCCTTTCTTCAACATTATGTCAGTCTGCTATAAGCCAGTGAAGCCGGCTAGCTCTCTGCTCAAAGCCCTACACTCATATAATCTAAAATACTCCTTCCTTCTGTTCTTGCCAGCTTTCAGCAAGGGGGAAATCTTGCTTTATACCATTTTTTTTAAGCCAGCCACATGTCACACTGCAATGACTTCATCAAAGTCTACACACTAATCTTGCCAAAAAACCAGAACTGAAGTGCATCTGCTGAACCATGGTAAGCCTCAGCACTTACAATTTGATGGATTTGATTCCTTGCAGCAATGTCTCAAAATGGTGCTTTCCAATTCCTGATAGTGGAAAGTCTCCAAGAGCACATCTCGCCTAGCTTTCAGCATCCAGCACGCAGACCAAGGACACAGAGACGGGCCTCACTGTGCAGATCAGATGGTCATGGCAGAACAAATGGACTGGCCTGGAGGTGGGCTACTTCCCCAACTGCTACTCATTAAAAGTAGGTAATGAACCATACAGTTTATTGTTTTAGAGTCCTTAAAATGTTATAGCATTAAAGCTAGTTTAAAATGTTTATTGTGCCTGTTAGCTAATCATTAGCTGACAACATGACTAGGATATCTGCAACTGGTTCAGTCATGGCTTTTACCAATTGCACTTAGAAGAAAGACTTCATTTTGCAGAACTTTATTTTTTTTTTTTGTGGGTGATTCCCTATTTATTTTTCTTTTTAAGTAGTTCTTCCACTTATTCCCTCCCTCTGACCAACTGATTATAGGTTCTTGGCCTTTTCTTCTGAGTTGAGTAGTTTGTTGTTTGCTGGAACAAGAAGGGAGGACAGTAGGACTTTTCTTAGGGAGCTCAAAAATCCTCTTTTAATTTAGTCTAGCAAATAAAGATCAAATCAGAGCATCTCCAATATTTCTGGGAGTCTTTACACGTACTACACATCTTAAGATGACTAAATACTGTTCAAGCAAACTGAGGTGTCTACAAAAAAATGTAAATTTTGTTTAACGTAGGAAATCCTTTCATCTCAGCATTGAATTGAAATGTGAGAATTATTGAAGATATCAGCATTTCTGCAGTAACTGTGATTGTGAATCATCAGGGAAGAGGACTCAGAACTGCACATAGCCTATCCAACACCTTCAGACACAGGCTGTACTTCTGAGCCAACTGCCCCAGCCCAAGCTTCCTCTGGGAACCTCAAACCTCCAAGCATTGTGGTGAGCTCCTGGACCTCTGCCACAAAGCACAAAATATTCTTGGCAACAGCGATAAGGGCACTGGTTCCAAATAAGGAAAAATCTAGAAACTGGTTTGTCTCAGCACCCTTGGAGCCAAGCAAACCTAGTCAAAACTCATGGAGACGGACATGGGAAGGAAAAAAGAAAAAACAGAAAGGCCCATATGAAGCAATAGACTGAACTTATGACTGTCTGTCTAGCCAGTACCCACAGATCTCTTTAAGGAGCAACAATGATGAAAATCAGTGACACTAAGCACAAAAATTTGATGAAAGACCTTGAAATGTTTACGCTAATACAACGTTTCAGTTTCACATTCCACACAAAATTTTAAAATAATAGCAGTGCCAGAAAACAGAAGAATGATCTTAAAGTTTTGACTTGAAAGAAAAAATAATCCTGGCTGCCCAGTTTTCCAGTAAAGCCTGTTTTGCAGGACAGGTTTAAGAAGTGGTTCAACTTGTTTGCAAGACAAACCAGAGATGGAGCTACACACTTCATCAGGCTGCAGCATGGCCAAAACCTTGACTTAGAGTTTGGAGAAACAAGGTCCAGGGGAGCCCCTGGCAGCCAGCAGCAGAGCTGCACAGGTGGATGTGGCACAGCCTCATTTTACACCATGGAGAAACCACCCCACCACATTCACAGTTCCTACACAAGATTCACCAACAAGATACCGATGTGCAGAGAAAGAACAATTTAACATCTTGAAAACAAGAACTAAAAAAAAAAAAATACACACGGGGAGCTCACGTGCAGTTTCAACTCCAAACAATTATTACTGAATCTGACTCCCCCATTCTATTTCCTCTCTGCTTTGAACAACTAATGGTCCAAGAAAAGCAATCAGCAGAAGAAAAATATATTCTCTTTATCTTTGAACTGCTGTGACAAGTTTAAATGCATCATTTTTCTGTTCTCATAAAAACATATTTCTTCAGTGGCTAAGATAAGAAACAAGGAGATAAACAGTAGGAGAAGGTAGGGGGGAAACTATTATTTTATTAAGTAACTAGATCAATGTTAGAAGAAAGTGAGCCTGCCCACAAATCTTTACATTATTGATTTTGAAGAGAAAGCTGCAGTACAATTGGGATAATAAAATACCTTGATTTGCATTTGAAAATGGCAATCCCTGCCTGCAATATAGCAATTTACAAAATAATCCAGTTAGTGTAATGGCAAAAACCACTGACAAGTGGCAGGTTTAGGAAAACAGTGGCTTCAGGTAACAACTAGTCTTGGACTTTCTTTTCCTCAAAGTCTTCCAGTGACAACAGTAAAGAAAAGAAGGTAAAGAAAAGAAATTTTCCCGTCAACCCTTCACTTTCTATGACCAGTTCAATCATTACCATGCAATTACTTTCCCTGAAACATGTCTCCACTTCAGCTGTTCAAGTCTGTCAGCTATATCACCACTAAAACAAGAAGCAAAAATGAGAATAAAAATAACCAGGTCTATATCCACAACATGCCCCAAACCGAGCGAAGGGCCTGAACACCATACCAGACACTACCATGGCGATGCCCACTGCTCTTCCTCAAGTTAACTGATAGAAGAGGTGATGCTTAGGGACACAAGCTGAAGAATTCAAAACCATCAAAAACTTTTACATGGAAAACATATAAGAACAAGTATATAACATTAAACACCACATTTATCTTCCACAAATGCACTAAAAAAAAATTTTAAAAAAAAAGGGAAAATAAGTCATTATTTATTAATGATTTCCCAGGGCACTCATTCAACAACACGCTCTCTGGTAATTCCCAGCAGCATCCAGAACAGCTGCCTTCAAACCTGCCACATTGCAGAGTTTAAAACTATAGCGTAATTTAAATTACTGTTCTTCAGATTCTGGACTAGCAGATCAATAGCACTGCCGTGAAACTAGCAAGCTGCTAACAACGGTGCAGTCTCTAAGCAATCAACGAAGAAAAGGTTGATGGGTTTTTGAACGATTGTGGTTTTGAACTTTTTATAGGGACAGATAGAGGAAAAATGCCTCCTGCCAATAGGGGGAAAACAAGAAAACTATAGGATGCAACTGCAGAAGGGAAGAGAGGCTACAAGTGGAATTCATAAATGAAAGAGATGAAGATTGTTGCTGATTTAGAAGCACCAAATACAGTGTGGAAGTCCAGAGATCTCTACGAACAGGCAGATTGTGGGGCACTGCTAAATAGGGACTTCTGCAGTCCTGGGTGGGTAAGTTTCATTTGTGCAAAGCAACTCAAGCCTCTCTTCACTGCACACTGAAGACTTGGGCTCTGTTTAAGTGACATGCACATTTCCAGCACAACATACCTGCAGCAGAGATGGGGAACACTTTGTAGCTCCTTTTCTCTAAACACTTATAAATCAAAACCACTAAACAACAATAACAAATCCAAACCAGTAGCCCACACTCTTCATACAGAATAAAGGACTAATGGAAAGGTTGGACAAGTCTTGTACTGTGTAATTAATACTAGTTGTCAGTTTGTTTTTTTTTTTAAGCATCTTTCCACCTCTTCCCAACTTACAAGTCAAAAAAAAGTCTTTAAAAAGTCGTATGGAGTAACCATAATCAAATACAGTAATCACTACCGCATGTGTCAGAATCACTCAGATGTAATTCATGCAACACAACAGGCATCTGTCATATACGTACCTCCCTTCCTCTCCTCAGAGAGAAAATTAAGTTACGGTTAAAGCTGTGACTTCACTTAACTTTCATTTCAGTGGAGCTCTGCATCACCAGCTACTAAGACTATTGGTCATTATATACTTTTTTTTTTTTTTTTTTTAAATCAAGAACTTTTCTTATGATGTCCTCACTTTCAAGGTAACTGAATTTTTCCATTGTTGTTTTAAATTTATTAGTGCTACCCAAATTAGCAGAAGATGGCTAGTGGTACGTGGCACAGCGCACAAGAACTCTATGCTTGTGACCCCTTAGGACCCACTTGATCTCACTCCTTCCACCTCTGGCATCTGCTACGCAAGACTTTCTGATCACCAGGAAGGAGGAGTCAGCAGAATTTATGCCAGTCTCTAACCTTGAAATAGTATTTATGTGACCACAGTATACACAGCTGATACTACTCTTACAGAGTAAAGCAAGAGGATTTACTTTATAACTCTTGTATTGAATGCAAGAACTTCTGGAGGCTGTAACTAAGTGTAATAGATTTGCACCCAGTTACCCACAGAGCCCAGAACAGATTCTGGATTTTCTGAGTCCCAGTCAAGTACTCAAGCCTTTCCAGTTAAGGGGATCACTTGCATCAGTAACTGCTGATTTTGTATAAATAAGAATGCAGACTCTTGCATGTGCAAGTCCAGTGTGGAGAACCATCATCTAATATATGGGAAGATACAGGAGAATGTATGCTATAGAAAAACTCACTCTACAAATACAACTCCTCTTATAGACTCCCCTGAACTGCAAATTCAATCTAAGTGCTATGCTGATTTTGGAAATCCTTGAAGATCACGACTGAGTTCCACACTTGTGCCCTCCCAACTCCAGTGATACCAAGTATGAGTCACTACAGAATTACATTTTGCTCTCATCAATACTACAGCACGTTCACATTAATTTACATTAGGCAATACAATATATTGGTATAATACTGCATAGTTGGCCTAATTAGAAAAACGTCTGAAATGTAGAACATAGTTAGTGTGACACATAGCTGATGATTACACTGATGGCCACTCACAGCCCCTCTCCCTCCCCACAGTAGGTATTTGAGACAGTGTTGTATATTTACTCCAGAATTATACTCTTCTACATTAGACAGTCTGAAGCTGTACGAAATACTGCTGGTCAATGTGAAAGCTATTTCTCAAAGGTACACCTGAAAGATAATAAGATTAATTGTAACAGTTCTCTGCAGCAGCTAAGATTATCTGGGATTATTCTTGTATAAGCCTGTGAAGGACATCGGTAAGAAGAGAGTCAACTTCACATTCACTGCAGCAGCTCAACATTCTATCTTAACTGCAGGACACAGTTTCCTATGGCAGCAAAGGAAGGTATGTTTTCATCTACCCTGAAATGCATCTGGGAGTTGAGCTTTGCCATCCCAACCTAATGAGGGAACATCTTCGCTTTCAAGGTGCAGTGACCAGCATCTATTGGGTATTACAGCTACAGTCAGATGTGGCCTGTTCTGTATCATAGTTACAACAAGGACCTCTCACTTTTATGACCTTTATCCTTTGCTTAGAGAATTTACTTTGTTATTGCTAACAAAAGCAAACTTTTCATTATGATGCATTGCCTAGAAAGATGTGTGCTTGTCAACCCCATATCACTCTTTACATATTTATTCAAATTCCCAAAATGGCAGCACTCTACTTCAAGCATACTTCATTCTAAGATCATCAGCCTTTTTCCCAAGCTGAAAGCATTCCATGTACAACTCCTTGCCATCAATGCTGGGAAGAATCTGTCCTCTTCTAAGGAGTATGTGTCTGCAACCTGTAGTTCTGTAAACACAATGAGCCAAAACTCCTCTTTAGAGCATAGCTCATTGGTGCCCACAATAACCAAAATGGCATCTCTACTCTTCCATTCTCTCAGAGCCTTAATATTTCCATTTTGCACATCTTCTCCTTAACTTAAGTGGAATCAGTTGTTGTTAATGTTTTCCACAATTACTTTCTAAAAATGGTGACGCAGAGAGTTCACCACTTTGCGCGTTTTGCTATTATTCCAAAATAGAATGAGACTTCTAATTTATTGTGGGGAATTTTTGCAGTTAGCACAATTCTTGGCTACGTCTCAGAAGACTTGCTGATGCACAAAAGGATCTCCTCTCCTCCCTCCCTTCTCAGTACATAGGGCACCACACTGACATCCTTTCCTCTCCATTCACAGCTAAAAACAGAAAATCCATAACACATGCTAGAATTTATAACCCTACTCTATCAGGAGCTTTTGCTCATGGGAAGCTAGTGTTGCCACCTTTCCTGAGGAGCCTCCTGAGCCAGGTAGGCTGAAAGATACCATTCCTCCCACACACCTCCACACTGTGGGCAGCAATGAGCCCACAGAGCTCCGGGGCAAGGAGAGGCACCAACCCGCCATCTCTGGCAGTCTGTGTCAGGGTACATTGAACAAGAGCCCTTAAGGAACAAAAGCTGAAGGGCTCCTAAGCTCTGGAATGGTCCTACCCATAGATTACTATTTATAAAGCACAGACAAATGAGAAAAAAGAGTTTCAGAAGACAAAAAGCTCAAGTTTGTGACTTTCATTTCACATCATGGAAACTGGATATAATTAAATCCTAGCTTTCAATAGCCATTTCAAAATGAACATCTCTATCACGCAGAGAACCCTAAAAGTGGGAAGATATTTTTATTTAACCTCAGCATCTATTTTTACTCCAGCATCTTAATTCCCCCCAGCTGGAACTTTCTCTTCCTCATAACACCAGTGGGAATAATGGAAATATGAAAAATAGAAAACAAATATAAAGAATAGGGAAGGAGAAGCTGCAGCAGCTTCCCCTGTCCTGCAAACCAGATGAAAACAACTTCTTGCCCTTCAAAGGTCTAAAGGAAAAAAACTTACCTTCCTATAAAGGACATTGGTTTTAATCACATGCACAAGCCTTTACCTAGAACCACATAGAAATCCAGATTCATCACCATAAACGTCACCAAATAACCATAAAATCTTACTTTTTTCTTTCTTGCTCTTCTTTGCTTTCCGTCTCATTCAAGCAGCTTTCAGCACTCTCCTGTTTCTAGACACACTCTGAAAAGCAATACTTTTCAGAACACCACCGCCTCTGATACCATACAAGCAAATAATGGCACAAGCACACACAGACCCAGCAGCAAAGGGGAAATAGCCCTCGTCCAGTGCCCAGCTCCACCCAGAAGCTGATTGTAGGCAGGTGCTGGTACCAGCAAAGCACTACCAGCTGGGGACACAGAGGCAATTTGTTAGTTTCACAATGAGCCCAGGCTCCCAGTGCTGAAGCAGTCTACAGGTGATCAGTGGCCCAGGTAATACCCATTAAGAAGGAGCAGCTGTACTTTTTCCAGAGAACCGTGTGTGCAGTGGAGCTACGTCCTCCTTGAATGACTGCTTCTCACAGCAAAGGAATGAGGAGAAGGCTCAGGATTTCCCCTTCTCCCTGAAATACCCCCACCTTGTACTGCTAGTGTTTCAAATGGGACCTTTGCAGGAGAGCCCATCACGTGCCACAGTATTAAAACCATTATTGCTGTTTATCCTTTACTACAGTATCAAACTCAAAAGATGATTCAAAATATAAAATCTCTAAGTTTGGAATCTTTTTCTGTCCCAACTTGCAAGAATAAGAGATACAAAGATGTAAAGAAATAAAAGTGGATAAAGTTTTGTTCGTGTGATCTTGGAGCTAATAGCAGAATTTGAGTCCACTAAAACTTACAGCTTACTCTTCAGTGATGTGCAACCATACTCCTACCCATCAATATGAACAGAATGAGAAAGGCACAAGAAGAGCACTCTGATACCTGTTTTCTATATTAAACTCACAAAGGAATACTAACACCAACTCATCAGTACCTGGAGTAATCCATATGTGTGTCTTTTTACATACAAAGAGATAGGAAAATACTTCCTCACTGGTCCAAAAAGGAAGCCATTCAAAATTCTAGCTAAAAGCAGCTTTCTCACCCAGGTACTGCTACTTACAGCATTCCAAGTACATGTTAAGAAAATTCCAGTCAAAAACACCCCTCATGTTTCAAACTGTAATTGACCCGCTCAAGCCTCCAGCACACACACAGGTTTTCATTTCTTCTTCCTTAAGTCCTCAGGACTGCTGGATCTCCCAAGAAATACAATCACCAAATACAAAGAGGTCGTTTCATAGAGGCAGGGAGTAAATAATCTGAAAAATTATACAGAACACCCACTGTTCAAAAAAGTCACGTAAAGCTCATTTCCAATCTTCCATTCTACCACCAGCCTTTTCTTTGCTTGGACCAGTTGCAACAAGCAGCCATTTCTATATGTATCAAATGCCTGTTGTACACAGTGCTAATGATGACGTTTTAATAACACAGCATTTTTCTTATAATCGTATGCAAAGCCTTTCCTAAAACTTTCTTCATCAACTACCTGTCTATAAAATGAAAAGTCTGTGCTACAAACTGCCAGATCCTTAATATGATTGACTACAGTTGTTTTTAGTCAGCAGAAGGTCTCCGAGTAACAAATGCCTTGTCTATTTGTTCTCTGACAAGAAAGGCTGTTGGTGCATGAATATCATTTACGCACAATCACATACTAATGCTGATGGAAAATTCTGGGTTTCAGTGACTCCTATGTATCCCACTGGGGCATGGAGAAACATATCACCACTTAACATGTATGCAGCATAATGAATCTGGAAGGCTCTCCTACTCCTTCTTGCGGTTGCCTCTTCATCTTTCCAGGTCTGTAGCTGTAAGATATGGATTAATTGAAATGACAAATTGCATAAACGTGTTTCTCTGTTGGCATTTCTTTGCTAAAAGCTTATGAAACTGGTAGCTATGGAAAACAAAAGATAGATGGAAGATCGCTTTTACAAAATTACTTTTATAGACCAAAAAAAAAAAAAAAACCAACAAAAAAACAAAAACAAACCAAGAAACTTAATGTATGCAAGCTTTCAGATATCCCATATTTTACAACCGAGGAATAGCAATATTTCTTCTCTAGCAGTAAGTCTTTATGATGTGAAGCACAGAAAGATTTCTGCTTTATCATCAATAAGGGAGTCTGAATTAAAGAAGTAATTTACCCGGAGTGGTAGAAGTTGGCCTTGGGACATAATGAACACAGTACATCTCCCCTCTCACCCTGTTGGTGGTGGTTATAAGATTTTAAGATGTATTTCAAACAACTATTTTTACAATATAATAGAAGTATTGATTACGGCATAAAAAGCCATAAGATTTAATTTCTCTTTCTTTCTCTCTTTTTTAAAAAATTATAAGTACATACCGGTCAAAATAAGAATGACTGTAGAAAAGAACAGATTATCAAAATGTAGTGTAAAAAACATCAATACATCATAGCTATGTTTTTCCATCAAAACATTTTACGGAGTAATTATAGCCAGAACAAAGGAAGTTCAGTGAGTTTCAACACTGGAGCTTTCTCTTTTCCCTCAGAAAAAGAGACTCTCTGATGTTCATTTCTAAATTCTAACAAACACTTTGATTATACTAAGCTTTACCACATCTGGCCTTCAGCTCTGGACCTCTTCCAGTTTCCTGTAGAACTAGAGGAAATCCAACTCAAAACTTAAGTTGTGCTGTTTCTAAATGGCACAATACAAACCACCAATTTAACTAGCATTTTCCTCTGCGTCATTTGGTAATACAATTGAAGTAATTTTCCTGAAGAACAGAAGCAACTCCCCTTCTGTTTATTTAAAATTGCAAATGATTCCTCAGCAGAACACACAGGACTTAAAATAAAGGGCAGCAGTTGATTATTTCCACATTTCCTCTTTGACTTTCCTTTAAGAATTATAATACATCTAGTCTACACATATGGCTACCTAAATACAACGCCTTTGTGCAGAGAAGAATTCAAGAACCTATAGCAAACTATTAAAAATGTCAGTGCGAGCTTTTCCCCTGAAGCACAATATCCTCTAAAGGCCAAGGTCTTGCCAAAGTCTATCAAAGGAGCAGTCCTACTAAAGCAAGGCTCAGTCATAGGCTTGTTCACTGGTGGAGTTTTCTTTTATTTATATATATTTTAAGGCAACATATTATAAAAGATGGCAGGAGGAAAACAAACCTGTAATATGAGGTGAGTCAACTGTCAATGTATATGCACAGCCCTTGACACAGTATCTCAACAAAGAAAAACTTCAGCGGCCAAACCATAAGTTTGTGTAGTAAAGAGAAACTGCTCAAGCCTTTTTTCTCCTAATGCAAAAAGCAATGCTCCCAAGTGAACATCTCTCCTCTCTAGTGCAATACCTTGCAAATGAGACTAAACCTAGAAGTAATTTCTAAGAAAAGATTCCTGCATGTAACACAGTGTATGTACTGCCTTTCTAACCCTTCTTTTGCTCATTGTCAAATGATGATGTGAAGAATTACATAAGAAAGCAAAACAACAAAGAAAAAAATTAACTTAATTTACACAACCAATAAAAAAAGTTTAAAGCAATGACAGAAAAATAATATAAAGGCTAGATACGTTAAATGCCAGTTCAACAATATTAAGCTTTGGTAGAACAGGTAAAGAGCATAGCACCAATAAATTCCAACGTCAATACATGCTTCAGTATGCATGAGCTGTGATGAAAATGTAAATTTTGGCAAGAAAAGTAGTGTATGTTCCCTGACGCCACAGTTTCATTTCAACATCTAACAAAAAGTCTTTAGGCTCTTTGACCTGTCGCTGAAGATAGACAATGCCCGTGTATGAATTCAGCCTTCGAGTGCTGAAGTAGTTTTCTTCGTTTCCTTTGTTGATAGTAAGGATGATGTTGTCTCCAGCATAGGCAGGTGATGGTCCAATACGGAAGATGTGCGCTGGGACCATGATGTTGGTTTGGAAGTTCAGCTGGTAATAGGTGATGCGCACCGGGGTATTTTGGCAGTTCAGATAATTAAAGCAACTGATTCGTTCGCACCTCCTATGAGAAGCAAAATGAAGAACTGTCAGTGTCCATGTCATGGGTAAATCATATATGCATTTCAGAGAACTACAAAGTCAAGGAAGTCTTGAGCCTGTGCTAGGCAAACAAGAGTCCCATCCTTCACCTGTGTAATCACCAGCTGCTTACTCTGCTTTTATAGCATCCGTAAAGAAATGATAGATGATAAAATTATCAGAGTACAACAGAGGAAGAAAACAATCATGGAAAAGCACAGAGGTTGGAGGGAGTCTGATTCATCATCGACAGCATGAACTTGGGACAGTGCTCCAAGAAGATCAAAACAAGGGAAAACCAAGTCCTCAGCTTGAAAAGCTGCTAATTCTATTAGGCTGGAAAAGAATGTTTTAAGTGATAAGCAACTAAGATTTCCTACAGCAAATGCAGTTTTGCATTTCTGACGGAAAGAGATTCTCTTCAAGTTCCTCAATATTTCTGCTTCTCTTGCAACTCAACTGTTTCCCACTCTGCAACACAGGAGTTTTTTAAACTTTCCTCTGGCTTTCCAAAGTGCTGGCAGGAAATGATCAGGGAGATGCTGGGGCTCCCAAGTCTTCTTAGTGGCTTAGGAACTGGGTGCTATGGAGTCCAACAGTTCCTGAACCTGCCAGCCTTCTTATCCTACTGCCCTTCATCATTTCAAGCATCTCTGAGGAGCTGCAACATGAATATTAACCAACGAGCCCTAAAACCACTCTAAGAGCTGCAGCAGTAGATTTTTTAAAACTTAGATACAAACAGAGTCCTTTTAGAGCTTTGGTAAGCATGCGAAAGTAAGACTGAAGCTCTGGTGACTGCTGTTACAGCAGCTGGAGATAAATGTAATCTCTGGGGTCTGGAAGAAGGAAAAGAGAAAAACTGACAATTCTGCACATGAAAACTGTATGTGCTCCAGGGACCAAAGCAGTTTATTACAGCTCTGAGTGCTTAGAACCACTCCCACACCAAAGCACTACAGAACTCCAACATGGGTACTATTGCAGTGGCCATACTTACATGTCAGACACCTTTCTGTAGTTTGAGGGGCACTCAAAGGACAGGCAGCGGAAACTGCCCTGGATGTTATAGCAAGACTCTGCAGCTGAACAGTTGTGGGTTCCTATAGCACATTCATCAATATCTGAGGAGAAGAAATCAAAGGGAAAAAGACATGGTAAGTAATCACAATTTACCAGCTGTAATGTGCTTACAAGGTGGACTGTGTGTGCATGAGAAGCAAGTCAGGGTTTGGTTCTGTGAGCTGAGGTCTCCCACTTCAGCTGCTTGGTGCACTGAGTCCTCAGTGACTCAGCCCACTGCCCACAGATTGGCTCTGTGAGAGCCCCAGAAGAAACACAGGATGTGAAATGCACAACAGGTAGGCTGTGTCAGGTTCACCATGTCACTTTTTGGCTTTTGTTGTGACAACTGAAGCACGTAGATTCCAATCCTGTTATAATTCATGTCTTCTGTGAAAAAAAAAAAAAAAAATTGCTTCTTTGACATTATCAGTTAATAAAAGTAGTCAATACCACTGCACATCACACAATAAACAAGGGGCCCACCATTCCCTGGTACTTTTTCCAGCTCCTCCCTCTGCATACCGAAGGCCATGGCCAGACACGGCCAGGGCTGACTTCTGCAATGGCTTTGCAAACATTTTCACACTCCTGTGAACCTCGCTAATCTCATTCCAAACATATCCGTTGCAACATGGGGTTTAACTTCCAGTGGAGAATAACCATGAGAAAGAAAAGAGTTTTAAAACCCAACATCTTCCTGTCTTGCCAATTCCCACTGCAACAAAACAAAACATGGAAGGTTCAAATTGAACAAGAACATCTAGACAGAACCGTCTGCGTTGTCATTTTGTCTCTTGGTCCTAATGTGTTAGAAACTGCATTAAGTATAGTTATAAGCTAGGCTGAAAGAAACAGAACAATATAATCAGACAGTGGTAGGCTAAGGCAGCAGAAACCTTTTCAGAGCAGGTAATCTGTCCATCCCCGCAGCTCCTCTGTAGGATCTCTGCAGCCATGCACACTGAAGATAGCTTTTAAACAGTTTCACGAGTAGTTCCATGCTCAGAGCTAGCCTATGCCTTGCAAGATGTTTCTAAATGAGTGAGATGGTCATATGGTTTGGTGTGTGAGCACAGCAATGAGCTGAATAGCTGGGAAACGTCTAACTAACTAGCATATATATAGTTTAAGTTAAGATTAATGCAATTAAATTAAATATGAGGATCCCCTTTTTATAAGAAATAATGTCACAGAAGACAACAAAGAACAGTTAAAGCTCAAAGACAATGGCCCAGAGCATAAATGTTGGTCCCTAAATAACACATATACCCAAGCCATGGACCTCAAAACACTGAAAACCAGACGCAATAACAGGAATCTAGCTTAAACAGAAAATACTGGCAAGGACCTCACAGTCACATTGTGTACTCCCAAATGTCTAGACAACGCACGGAGGCTTTAAAATGAAATAAATGCTAACAGATGAACCACGTGAACTGTGCAGGACTCTGCAGTTCTGCCAGTTGTCACAGAGGAGACAGACTTTTTGAAGGGAACCTATCACCTCTCTCCCCACATCGCCCTGGTATGAGAACTGATCTCATACACTGTGCTAACTAGTTTGAAAGTCTTGCAAAGAAAAGTATACAATAGGAAGTAAGAGAGAATCAAAGTAAATTAAATCCCTCGCTGATTCTCCAAAGTGCCCCTAGGTGAAAAGAAAATTTCTTCCATATTGCAATCATTGTCATGAAAACACTCATTTCACCAGTTTGGCTACGCTGCAAAATACCATACACAGTTTCTCCAAAAAGATCCATATGTCGAGATGCTTTTACATGAGACACGACTCATTTGTCTGAAAAAACAGGGCACAAAGAATGTACACCAGTAACTCCTAGGAACTGGTCAGATGACAGGTAAGTGAGGCCAAATCCTCACCTGATGGAAGCCAACATGACCTTTTTGATTATAATCCAGCTGACATCAATTCAGACTGTTTTTCTGACCATATTTTCAGGAGGCCTCAATACCTAACCCTGCCCAGACTTGTAACTACACACTTGCAGACCTCAGAAGTCTGTGCTGTGTGTTTATTTGTGCAAAAAAAATGGCAAATATCCAAGTGTTCTTTCCAATGCCTGACGAAGTGCCAGCTTACCCAGCCATCCGCAGAGCTGCTGCACATCTGCAGAGTTCTGCAAGTAGACCAACTTCATGCTCTAAGGAAGCTGCATGTGCCAGATGGTATAGGTTCTTTGGAAAGGTTTTTTGTATGTTACCATTTAACTCAGCAGGGCTGCTCTGTGTAAAAGGAGCCCTTTTCACCAAGGGTGAATGTGCAGTGAGGATTCACATGATAGACAATACAAGTGCAATCTATATGTGCATGTGCCAAATGTTCTTCTTCCACCTCTAGCGCCAGGAGCACACTGGGTACCTCCGGCTCAGGAGAGCTGTGCTGGCAGATTAAGGCAATGACTCACACCATTAGCTCTGGAACACATCCTCGTCTCCAATCTCAGTGCTGGCTGAGGTGGCAACAAGCAGGCCAGCACTCAAAATTAATGGCAAACACAAAAGCCTGAGGAAAGTGACAGCTGCAGGTTTTCTGGAATGTGACTTTTACATACGAATATAAATGCAGGTGGATATAACTGGAGGTGGATTCTGAAGTCTTACTCAAAATCAGATTAAAAACAATAACAGCTTGGGAAAATTCTTATTGTCATTCAGTTCATTTCTCTGGTCCAAGGCAGGTTCAAGTATGCTCATGCCATTTGTGATTTACACAGTGTAAATTCACTGCAGTTACCACCAAGAAAAGAATTTAAGCATAGGGAATACGTAACCAAATGCTATATGAAGCGTTCCTGAGAAAGTAAGAGAAGGAAATGCCTGGTAGTGAGTGTAACCGAGTGCAGGAATGCGTGTAGAGTACATAGAGGTAATCAGATCTTCAATCTTCATTACAGAGTCAGTGCATCCTCTGGAAACAGGGTATTTTTGCTTCAAAAACAGACAGCTGCACACCAGATGAAAAAAACGAGGCACTCAGCATACATTTCTATGAATCTGGAGACAAGGGGTGTTGCAGGGGAGGACACGTTTCGGTTACACTAATACTGAGAAACACCAACATAGTTAAGATTAGGTGGCAAACTTCAGGATGTCTACATCCCCATTACAGCTCCTACATCAACTTTCCTAGTTTTCTGGGGCAGGAAACCACAACTTACAATGAAGCCACAGATTTGGACACCTCCAAAAAAACAGATCTGATGAACCATGGTGCCCATGGAAGCAACCAGATGCCTCAATTCAGGTGATGATGTGAATTCCCTTAGGAAATAATTAGCTCACATCTACAGTTAAATAGCCTCACCATTCTTCTCTAAAATAGAGGAAAAATGACATTGTTGATACCAATATCTGGCAATTTTGTCAAATACTGGCATTTTAACAATGGCTAACATCCAAAATAGAGACTTGATTAAATAATCTTATGTCTTAGATCATTCTGAGGATTAAACCTTTATGACATACTCCTTTCAGCTCCTCCTTACCTCGACAGGTCCTTCCATTTGCTGCCATGGTATATCCCTGCTCAGGACAAGCACACTGGTAACTGCCAGGAACATTCACACAGCGGAAAGTGCAAAGAATGCCCGCACTCTGCGTGCACTCATCGATATCTGGGGAAAACAAACAAGCAAACAACAACAAAATGCAATTATAAATATGAAAAGAAAAAAAAAAAAAGAGCATTAGAAATCTCAAAGGAAAGGCAGTAGAATGCAAGGAAATTTGTACATTATTCATTTCTAAAGTATTCTTAAAGAAGAATGTAACCATGAAGATTTGACATTGCTCTAGTATGGCCGATGGTGCTTTCTGAAACATCAAACACTGAACTGCTCCATGAACTCATGGAAAGGAACAGTGAGCCGAGGACATCTGGGTTTGAAAATGCCACCCCAGTACCTCAGCAATTCATCCTCCAGGATTGTTTTTGGAGCTCTCTTGTGCTTGGAAGACTGTGGGTTTCTTCACCATTTCTTAAACAGAGACTTTCTAAAGTACGTGTTAGTATTGCTAACGTTAAGAGGAAAAGCTAAAACACTTCCTCACTACATTCTGATCACTGCTGCTCATTCACTCCTCACCTCAAGCAGAAGTCAGAGAAAGCCTCCATCCAGCCTTGGCTGAGTCGTAGTTACTGCTGATGATGCATAAATAAATCCCTCTTATGTCCCAAGTTTTTCAGCTGTAAGCTGTAGCCCCATGAAACAATAACATCACTGGTTGTATGGTCACACAGGTACCTTCCTGCCCCAAGTGGACATGAAAATGACTTGCATTTTCCAACAGCTGGAGTTACTGTTTGCAGTTTCTGCAGCAGGGTGTAACTCACAATTATCCTCGGGCATCACCTGCAGCATTGGGTGCTGGTGAAATTCAGACAGCACTTACTGTGAAGGAGTGATACGTACTTCTCTTGACCCGACAAAGCGGCAGCCTTACCTTTACAAGAATGGCCATCTTCTGCTAGCTGGAAGCCTTGCCTGCAGTAACACTGATAGGAACCATAAACATTGGCACACTCCTGGCTGCAGGGACTTGTATCACATTCATTCACATCTGCACCCAAAAATAAAGGTACAGACATTGCCTTATTGGTTCAGAACACAATCCATAATCTCTCATTATTTCTTGCTTCTAAAATCAGCTAGCAGATTCTTCTGACAGAGTGGATAAAGATAAGCTAATTTGTCCCGAGAAGATGTGTCTGCTCCCTGTGCAGAAAACCAGGAGCGTGAGGATGTACAATGCACCTGAATTTCATTTATGTATATGCCAATGTAAACATTGGTATCACTGGTATATGTATATACCAATGTAAGCATGCCAACATTTGTTTTGAACTTTAGATGCTACTAATTAAAAATAGGTTAAAAATAAACAAATCTTTTCATTCTATTTTTTTTTTAAAGTTTTGTCACTACTAAGTTTCATTTATATTAAATTTTAAATGAAATCTCTCCTATTTTAATACTACCATTTTTTTCCTTTTTCTCTCCTCTGGAAGGAAAGGAAAAGGTATGTGAGGGAAAAGAAGAAATTGCAGAAACAAAAATGAAACAATCAAAGCTTTGTGTTAGCTGAAATATTCTAAATGGGATCCAAAAGCTTCTACAGAATTTTTGGGTGCTTTTTAAGTCACGGCAAAAGTGACTGTGGGCAAAAGATATTCCACTATAACATTTCAATTGCAGCACTCCTATCCATTGCAACAACAGAAATTTACAATAGTTCCAGATTTTTGATAAAAGAAAATAAATATTAAGAGAAGTTTTACTCATAGTGAGCACCAGTGAATTTGTAAAAGTAATGCATCCAAATCACATATACTGGAAGGTTTGTCGTAAGAGATGTTCTTTAGTTGGAGAAGAGTATCTTGGTATGCATTAAAACCACAATCCCCTCTGCTTCGATACGCCATTGTTTTCCAAAGCCTAAATGCCTAAACTATGTGACATAGCTTCTAAATGGTAGTTGTGTTGCATAAGGCAGAGATGTCCAAAGCCAAGGTTGAACAATGGCCAATCACTTAGCACTCTATTGAAAAAAAAAAAAAAAAGAAAAAGAAAAAAAAGGAAGCTTAAGAGATTATAACTGTACAATGAGTTATTAGTAAATAGAAGATGGTGTGGGAAAAGGTGCCCAGAATGCTTTGTGTGTCTTAATCTTGTAAGGATATGTTGGGAATCAGTTTTGCAAATCTGGCAGCTTTGCCCAGCTCCTGGGGATCACAGCTTGTGTGGGAGCTATGGGGAAGACTTTCAGGTGCATTGCTGACTGGGTAAGTACAAGGCACTAGGATATGTCTGCTCCAATCTGAGTTTGAATGTTTAATTCAGTACCTAAAATTTCAGCGTGCATACATCATAGGCTTTCTGTATTTACACTTCATCTCAACTTCTCTAGAGTTCCTTAATTCACATTGCAAATTCATCCTCGTGGAGAATGCATCTCATACCTTCACAATGCTTTCCATCATAAGACAAGTGGAAACCAGAAGAACAAGTGCAATGGTAGGAGCCGGGGGTGTTCTCACATGTGTGCTGACACAAGCGTCCAGGGTAATTCCAGCATTCATTTATATCTGACAAGATAACAAGCAAATATACAATTGACTTAGAAACAAAAGCATTAAAAGAGATGCAGGATACTTTTTTAAGTGTCAGAGATTGATTTGCAGAGCAGGAAATGCTGCAACCTCAGATTTTTTTCTGTTTGCCTTTGTGCTCTAATTGGTGTATAGCAGTGATAAAATACAAAATGCTCTATCATGGTCTCTAACGAAGGAAGTTGTGAAGACTTTAGAAGGACAGATTTCCTCAGCAGGAGAAGCATAACCTGCAGGAAAATACTCTGCAGATGACTTTAACTGATAACCTGCAGCCAAACTAAACCAAGGACACCTGGTCCACACCCATTGCAGAGGGGCAGAGCTCTAAATAGCTGGTCGACTGAGCGGCGGCTGCTTTGGAGTTGAATCCATTATCTTCTGAGGCACTGCATTGCAGAACTAATAACTGCACACTACAATGGTGCTAAATACTGCCTTGAGGTCCAAGGCTCAATCAATCAGTTTTTTCATCTCAGCTTGCACCTTACATACCAATGCAGCTCCTGCTGAATGCATCATACTGATAGCCCATCTTGCAGTCACAGCGATAAGCCCCAGGAAGGTTATGACAAATCTGTCCTTCGCCACAGCGGTGTACGCCAGTCTGACATTCATCCACATCTGCAGAACCAGAGAAAGCAATTAGTTTAAATAAAGTTTGCTGAACGTCACAATTTATGGAAAGAAAATAAAAACAGAAGTAAATAACAAGGACAGAAAGTATACGATTCGTCTAATTGACAGAGCAGAGAGAGTATTGTTTTGTCCACTCGGTTCTTCTCATTGTCAGACTCACATTTCTCTAAGCCAAACTTTTGAAAAGCAATAAGTTATTTTAAAAGTGAAAGTGGCAACTTTCAACGCAATGGAGCTTTTCAGCATTTTCTGCATTTCAGTGTAAACACATTTTAATTCTGATCACACCATACCACTTAAACACCCTGTTCTGATGCTCTGCCATTGTGTGAGCCACTGTGAGCCTTTTAAAGCAAACCAAGAACCAGCCAGAAATTCTGCTCATTCCTTAAACAGAAGCAATTGCTGCTTTCAACTCCAGTTGTCTTTTCAATCCTGCTTCTGTTGTGTACCTTTTGCTCTTTCCCACTGTTGATCTTTTGTACTTATCCCAGTCAACTCACATTTTTATATTCCTCCTGGTTTCTCATCTGAAATCCTACACCAACAAATTAGCTGCTTCTGCACTCACATGCACTACTTCCAATCTCATTTTAAAAACTCGCAGATGGAGATGAGAGTTTTCAATACAGGCTGATTTACAAGACTCGCAACATGGCTAAATAGCTCATCAGTATTTAACAATTCTCTGTAACCATCTGTGACAAGAAGCATCAGAAAGCGTGATTAACCCACAGAAACTTGTATTTCTTCAAGTATTCTGAGTACTGCCATTTCCTAAGCCATCAGATTCTGCTTCCTTTCTATTATCCACATCTTCAGTTACTTTGACAATCCAAGTCACTGTTCATGTAAAATTAATTAGGATGTCAGTCTAAGGCAGGAGGATCTCCTTACTGCAGAGCTTTCAGTTGCTGCCCTATTTCAACTCACAAATTCAAGCACTATTTCATTTCAAAGGGTTCCTGGACAGTTCTTCACCACGCAACAGCCTTCAGCTCTGGAAAGCAGACACTTTCTGTAAAATGATAGGGAAATGGGAGCAAGCTCCTTATAACAGAATCTTAGATCTGGAGAAGCAGAAGCTGTTCCAACCATGGTGAGAGGTGCAAATACTTCAGCAGAGATTCCTACCAATGCAGTCCCTGCCTGCACTGGGGCTGGAGATGCCAGTCACCCAGGAAAGGATTCCTGATAGGCTTATTTCTGCTGAAATGCTGTCTTCTCATTTTTTTGCTAAGATCAAAGGTAGCTTTACCACAAAGAAGTTTTAATTGTGGATAAACATTTGCAAATCAGCAGTTTTATTTGCAATGAATTTGTAAGTGCAATCACTTCATTAGTTTGTCCAAACTATATCTCCTGCTGCATTCAGCCTTTAACTAGTGCTCATATATCATCCCACCAGAACTATGATGCACTTCATGATAGTTACAGTGGTTTTCAGTTAAATCTAAGAGGTCGCCTTTAATAATTCATTTACTGGATCAGAAGAACAATCATTTTGAAGAGAGGAGAATCCTCTAAACAGAGATGACCACAGAAGCTTAGTTCTGCTGGAGAGCCATGTCCAGATGGTGAATTTACTACAGTGAGTAAATCTGAACCGGGAACCTAGTTAACCATTGTAATGCCTTGATGAAAAGAAAGCTTTTAGCATAGAGAGGGGAAGCTAGGGTCACATGTTCTTCATTTTCATCTCCATGCTTTCCACCTCCCCAAAGGAAGTCACACCAATAAATACGGAAAGACTGCAGACAGAACTCACACAGCAGAAATCACTAGTCAACATCAATCATTAGTTTTCCCAAACTAGAGCAGCACCCTTATATAACCTCCTTAAAAACACTGTCAGTCATGTAAATTAAAGACAAAAGTATCATCAGTAATTAGAGTGGTAGCCCCAAAACCCTTGGATTCACGCTTCAAGTGGAGCAAATGTACCTAATCTTATTGTCTTTGCTGAAACAGGACTAATAAATATCAGAGGAAGAACTCTTTTTCCACAACAGCTGGGACAGATGCGGCTATTGGGTCTTCCTTTCATAACGCTCAGAATATTTCAGGCTACTGTATAACAAGACAGCAGATGAGACCACACTGCTGTCCTAAGTTTAGGAAGCAACTCCCTAAAGGAAAGGAAGCTTTCTCAGTTTCCTCAGGTACATGTTAACTGTCCCTGTCTTCCCCTGCTTAATTTTTTCCCATTTTCTCACTGGCAAAGGAGAGCTTGGATGGCCCTGGGAGAAAAATCATGAAGGATAATGAAAAGAAAAAAAGAGAAAGAGGATTTTTTTTTGCCTGGGGTCTTCTATCCACTCCACCAGTTTTCACTGCAGGCCATTAGACATGGCTGAGTTAACAGACAGCCTCAAACATGGCTACTACACACCTGCAGAATCACAAAAAACAAATTTTATTTGCCATCCTTCCTTTTATTCAGAGGGGACTTAAGTAGAAATCATTAAGATTTCATCACTCTCAAGTGATCACAACAAATGACATTACAAGTGTTAATTTGCCATTTATGTTTCCAGCTCTTGTTTTACGATTTCCAACCCCATGCAGCACAGGGCACAGGGATTCAGACATACAAAGCCAAGGATCAAGCTTTCAGCCCTCTTGTTTCTAATAGGCTAATTTGTGGAACAAATGCTAGTAAGATAGGACATATGATATTCTGAGTCAGTAACTCCATACACCCTTTAGAACAAATACAAGACAGTATTGAGCTGCATGCCAGCATATGGGAATGTTCCAATATCCTCTTCATAAGAAAATTAGAATTTATCCTAAATGTACACAACTGGGTGTGAATGGGGAACACCTGTAGTGCCACAAAGAACATGCACTTGATACTACCCTCCTGAGTCCACAAAGTCATTATTTCCAATATGCTGCATTGCACAGATTCAGGTCATACTGCTTACACTGAGATACTGTGCAAAACAGCGAAGGATCATGATTCGAGCAGCAGGATGAGATTAAAAAGCAAATAAATCATGTTCACTCCAGAAAGGAAGTCAGTAAATCTCATCAGCAGCTGAAAGCAACGTCACGCATGGTACCCAGAACTCCCTGCAGCACTGAAGCATCCTGGAGTGCAAACAAACCATTGAGCCACTTGGACTGCAAATGCATGTAACAAATTCCCATTGTTGGAAGTAACTCAAGGCAGTTATTTTAGACCTGAAATGTACTTCTTCCTCTGAGAAGGCACCTTGGCAGAGACTGGAGCTTGGTCTTACCAACACATCGAGTTCCATCCTCATTGGAGTGGTAACCTCTGCTGCATGTCAACATGTTCCTCTGGCAGGTGTAAGACCCAACAGTATTGATGCAGTTGAATCCTGGCTTACATGGCTCAGGAAGAGATGTGCATTCATTAATATCTAATGGGGAAAAAAAAAAAGAAAAAAAATTTAGAATAGTGAGACAAGCTATTTAACCTTTCAGGTCTGTTTTCTTCCAGCTCTCACTTCTTCTTCATTTCAATTTATTATTCTCTGAAGATAAAAGCTGAAGGAGGCCTGCTACGATAGTAGTTTCAAATTCAATATGCAAGTGTGCATATCTCTAAAAGAGCAGCAGTGTTTAAGTTCACAGCAGGATGTAAAGAAAAATACATGCAGTCAATGCACATCCCTTGAACAGGCTAAAAGGGAGAGAAGTTTGGCAGCGCTGCTTTACGTGTGATTGGTCAAACTTACCAACGCAGTTTCCTTCAGGATCTTGTAAAAACCCATCCATGCAACGTTGCTTTGACTCACAGTAGAATGATCCCTCTGTATTCTGACAAACAAAGTTTACTTTGCAGCTGTGAGTTCCTCTCTCGCACTCATCAATATCTGTTAAGCAGACCAATAACAACACCAAATTGTAACTAGT
The DNA here is from genome assembly GCF_905368555.1 of Meleagris gallopavo. Lineage (NCBI taxonomy): Eukaryota > Metazoa > Chordata > Aves > Galliformes > Phasianidae > Meleagris > Meleagris gallopavo. The sequence continues at coordinate 5,676,609 of NC_139417.1, read as the reverse complement.
CATTTTCAATAGACTTCCTGGCTAGTTTATAACTTTACTCAGAAAGGAAGTTAGGAGGCATCATTTAAATAAAACATCCAAGACTGCCTTTGGGAGAATTTAGGGTTTGCTGTGTCTGCTCCTCAATAGCCACTTCAGCGCAAGCTTCAGAACTTGGTAGGTTGTGCCATGGTTTGGTGCAGACCCCTGCTGCTGTGTTCACAGCATCTGTTGCAAACCACAGATTCTGAAATATCTGCAGATTTCAATCCTGAAGGCTCAAATTAAATCTGATTGTGAATAAAACGTATACAACACTATTTCAAAAGCAAAATAGTCTCATATAATTTGCATACCTCAAGAATTCTAGGTACAAGCAAGCTTCCACTTATTTTGATAATAAAAGAGAACCTCACTTGAACAGGGTTAGGATTTCATTTTGAGTACAGGCACACATTAGGAACTCCTCATCCTCCAAGCAAACAAGGGGAGAACCACTGGCCCCCTCTCTTTCCATTCCAACTCTTCAGTCAAATGTTACGGTTACAAGAGAACATCACCAGCCTCCCAGAAAATAATTACATTAATAACTCTTTCCACTATATGTATAGACTGAGATAAAGTAAAATGTGGAATTCATGATTTCATAAAACTGCAAAACAGTTACATGTGGGCAGTTTTACACTGAGTAGATCTGAAATTGCAGTCTTTCCCGTAAGTTATTAATTTTAAGGCTACTTATAATAACAAATTTTAAATTTTGTAACTTGCTGCAACCTAACTTCTTAGAGAACAATTTTGAATGGTAATAAATGTTAGATAAGCCATATTGGTAATAAATGTTTGATATGTCAGAGACTCTAATGGAATATAACTGACAGCCTGAAATCCAAAGTTTACTTATGAGTGCTATATATAAAGCAAGAGTTCAGATTATTTCTATTTTACAATGTTGAGCTACATGCCAGGAGCTAAGTTCTTTCCTTAGGTACCTCCTATTCCAGCTGGCAGGAAGCTCTTGTGTAAAAATAATTAAAACTCTGATTTTGTCCTGGAAAGCAGGGCGCACGTGTCTTATGCACACTCATATACTGCAGAGCAACATCTGCTAGGCTATTGCTGCTGAGCTTAGCTCCTCCATTAGATCCACATACAGACCAAGAAGGGGGGTGAGGGAAGGGGGGTAAAGAATAACTTCTTAACCCCACGACCATTCACAATGTAAATAAATGCAGACAGACATCCTAAACACAGGAAGGCCCGCACTGAGCCAGCCAGCCCCATGATCTGTTCAGGCTGTGTGTGATTCAGTCCGACAGCAAACAGCATCAGCCCCTTCAGAGAAGAGCAGAGCTTCCCAGAGTAGCACAGTATGAATTCCTCCATTACTGAGATCCCACTCTAACCCCCTGAAAACAGTGCAAATCCTACTTCACAAGGTTTCCTATATTTTCCAAATTATTTATAGTTATTGTTGGAAATTGCTTCAAATAAGTGAAGGTACTAAACAGACTTAAAGAGCCAAACATTTCCATGAAGTTCAGCCTTTTTTTAGTTCAATCCTGATATCATAGACCAGCAACAATAAAATGCTTTGTAATCCTTTTCCGTCCCTTCCTGATAAAAGCAATTGCTTCAGTGGAAAAACACTTGTCTTACCAACACATTCTCCATCCTTAAGTTCATAACCTGGCTGACAGCTCAGTTCCTGGAGACATTTAAATGATCCCATCGTGTTGACGCAGTGTTCTCTCCGCTGGCAGGTGTGTGTATCCGTTACACATTCGTTGATGTCTACAAGAAATGGTTAAACAATTCAGTGCCTCTTGTTTATGAAGAAGTTTGCCTCTTCCTGCTCTTGTTTGGAAGGAGTCAAAAGCTCAAGTCAAATCATTTATTGCAGAAGATATTCAGTGCACATTGCCGCAGTGTTCTGATGAAGGACCTTCTGCTAATACAGAGTAACATTAAGAGATACAATGGCAGAGAGATTTCTTTCTTCTCCCTCCTTCCTAAATATTCAGGGAATAGTGCAGGACAAGGCATAGAGAAGAGGGAATGGCTTTAAACTGAAAGAGGAGAGATTTAGGCTAGGAAGAATTTTTTACTCAGAGGGTGGTGAAGTGCTGGCACTGCTGCCCAGAGACGTTGCTGGTGCCCCATCACTGGAGGATCCAGGGCCACGTTGGATGGGGCCTTGGGCAGCCTGAGCTGGTGGAGGCAGTCAGCCCATGGCCGGTGGTTGGGGCTGGATGAGCTTTAAAGCTCCTTCAACCTAAGCCATTCTAAAATTCTATGACAGAAATGATGAAATACTGTGATGGGCAGAGGACTTCCAAATTAACTGGATAGAAATCTCCTGGATAACTGAGAGTGAAAGCACTGATTGCTCATTACCACGTTTTCATAGCTCAGACTATGTATCAGTCCTGCTGCTTCTTGCCACATCGAGGAGCTGCTGGTGTGGAACTGCTGTGAGAGATGGGTACTGAAACCTCCTGCCTTGCTGCAGATGGAGTCATGGAATGGATTTACTTCCCAAGGAAGAATGTAATTGTAACTGGATAAACATGAAAATATGGAAGGAGGAACCCCAAAGGCTAAATCAACTTCATAATTAAGGAGGTATTTACCTCCTTTAAAAGATCTGATTTCACCAGGTAGAGCACTGGAAAAGTTATTTAAAGAATCACTTAAATACTAGATTGTGGAATGTAGGATACAGTTTGGAAAAAATATGCCACATGTTGTGATAGCTCTGATAAAATAATTTCCAATTCAGGTTTTGCTTGTTTTAATAGTGAAAGTGAGGGATGTCAAGACAAGCAAATAAAAGCAACAAGGAGAAGTAGAATTTGGGAAAAGAAACTTTCTTCTCATCCCGCACACAATCAGACACTTTCAGAGATCTCCATACAGCTACGATGCATTTCTAGAACAAAGAGATGCCAAACACAACCAAAGCTACCACCAGTCATCTGACTGCCCTGCACACAGAGCTGTTTACACACCACAAAATAAAGCAAGCATTGTTTAAATAAGATTTTTGCTTTGGCTGTAGAACATCATTCCCAGATAAGTACAACATCAGAGATATTGCTTCCCCTTGAGGAGAATGAAAACAGGAAAAGTCCTGTTAGAGGCTTTTGTGTTCAAAAATTTGTCAGCTTGTTCTCTGCCAAACAAATGAAGAGCAGCACCACGATGTTTCTGTTCCTGCTGACGTCAGCTAACGGGTGATGTGCACTAAGATTTGTAAAACCAGTATGTTAACTTGGTGTCAATCCACTTTTCACTTATTTAGGGGGTTGTTTTTCAGTTTTGTTTTGTTGATGGGTATTCTATTTGTTGGTGTTTTTGTGTGTGTGTGTATTTGTTTTGTTGTAGTTAGCTATTGCTATTCACATGCTGTTCACTTGCTTTCCAAAGTCAACTTCTGCAGCAAGGTCACTGCTGTTGGCTGGATATCTTTCCGCCTGTCCCACATGACGGTTCTTCATTCATTGGCAGGTAGTATTCCAAAGCCTTTGCAAGGCTATGTCTGCCTTGCAGTTTCCCAGTTTTTACCTATTACCATGAAGAGTAGACATCAGTATTCTCAAAAGTGATCTTGGGGAAAAAATCAAAATAAAAGAAGCTCAGGTACTGAGAGAAGAACATCAGCTGTGTGGACCTAACTAGACTTAGTTCTTGAATAAACTTGAAATTAAAAAAGAGGACAAAAATATCAATGAAGAGCCACTCAACACCATGTATTGGAGCAAGTCTTGACACTGATTTAAAAGGCTTTACTAGTGACCTTTTTTTGCCAGCCACAAAAAGTCCCATATAAATATACTGCACTGCATTTTACAAACTTATATCACTTCAGTACGAAAACTGCAGCAAGGAGGAAAGCATGTTTGAAATACAACTTGAATCTATAAGAAGTCTTCTACCTGAGCAGTGCATGCAGACAGGTAAAAAGAGGGTTAAGATTTCATGGAAAAAAAAAGAAAGAAAAAAAAGCTAATAAAATGTCATGTTTTGCCTGTGATTTCTGATTTAATTTCCAAAATCCTGAGTACTTGAGAAAACAAGCAGAGCTGTGGTCAGAATGCAACTTAGGAAATCAAAATCACAGAAACATACAAGACTGTACGCAGAATCTTTGCTTTCAATGAAAGTTTTGTGCACAAGTCATACCCTGCCAATATCTGAAACCTAATGATTGTGACATGGGCTGAGATGCAAAGACTAAATTAGGAGCCTTGCCACAGAAGGGGAGTACAGAAGAACTTTCTCATGCATTTCTGTCAATCCATGCTGTTGCTATCACCATCAAAGCCTATCACAAAACAGTGTCCCTTCACGTGAGGGTGGGAAAAGGCATCTTTGGTTAATGGTGGTCCCAGTTTGTGTTGGGCAGGCACGCAAGCTTCTGAAGTAGCTTTTTTCAACCCAGGCTGGACCTAGTATTGTTCTGCTCCATCCTTATGGAACAAGGTAGAGGGAAGTAAGGTCTGAATATGTTTAGTTACACTCTTTTGTCTTCCCTATCGATTACCCATAAAATCAAAAGTGCCCATAACTGATCTGTCTCCAGTACCAGAAACAACTCAACAAGTCTATAAGATGTTTGGCAGAACACTGGGAAAAAAAATATATATTTTCAGTTTCAAACAAATTTAATGGCTAACACTGAACAAGCACAGCCTTCCAGCATGATTAAGACTGTTAGTTAGGACAACGTTTTATATATAAAAATGGGAAAGAAGAAAAAGTAATTTAGTAAAATATTAAAAACAAGTTATACAGTTAATTTTTGAGAAGTATTAGCTCTACGTGTGTGGCAACATTCCTCACCTTATGTCAGTAAAAGCCAGAATGAAATTTAATCATATAATACTTCTCTTTCTCCTGGAACTGTTGTTGAGCACCGGGACATATAAAATAGATATACTCAGCTTTCATGCATCTAAGAAACTGACATTTTTGCAAAGGAGTATCAGCATTTACCTACTGCTGTGTTGGTTTTTTTTCAGCACTTCCTTCCACACTAGAGTAACATTTTTGCACCTTTTTTTTTTTTCCTTGCATCTCCTGCTTCTCATGAATTCTTTCTCTTCAAATACCATCAGCTCAGTTTGTTTTATGGAACACATCTGTTTTATTTAGATCTGTCATTATTTTGCCACCATTTCTTAGTTGCTTTGCTGAGGTACAGTCCCTACGGGTCAGCAAAAAAATGACCACTCACTGCTCACTCTGGTGGGAGGAAAAGTTTGCATGGGAATAGCACAGGAAATACAACAGCAGTCTCTCATCAGTGTATCTGGGTGGTGGTAACGACTTTGCCTGAAAGTCACCAGGAAAAGTAATCCTTGTTAAAAACCCCCAGCCTGGCTCTGAGGAACGTGGAGCTTTTATCCCTAAAGATATTTTAATGTCATTTCACAGCGTCACACAAAGCTGGTGTGAGTGACTCAAGCAGCTGGTGGCTCTTCATTGCGCATGACTGGCTTTAGGGAATTCTGCCTGCTCCTGAGCGCACCTGGAATTATCAGCTTACAGAGTTTGACTAAAGGAAACTCACCAAAGAAAAGGTTATCAGCTGTTTTGTTCCTGTGCAAGGGCTGTTCCTCCCATCCCTCAAGTATGCAGTTACATAATGGTAACAACAACAATTTGCAAACAAATGAACAAATCTTTCCTCCCGATGTTTGAGACAGTTCAAGATGGAGCACAGATCAGCTAAGCTGGAAAAGGATCCCATGGGGAAATATAGCTGCAAATGAAGCAGTTGAACAAATCAGGAGGCACAATGTGCTTGTGGCATTCCTCTTTGACCAGAAAAGCAGGAAAAGTGTCAAATACAGCAAGCGCTCTCCAGGCAACACTTACAGAGCAGAGCTGCATGGGAGCAGGGAGAATATGGAGTGAATCTAGCCAACAGAAAGAGGAACATCAACATTTCCTAGGTTGTTTAACAAGGAAACCTCTTAAAGAACTGACCTGCATCAAAGAAGCACACAGCTTTGCTATTTAGTGAGGCAGAAGAGGATCTTTAGCTTTACAAATGGGAGCTGTAGCTTTTGTTTTATTAGCAATGCCTGAGGTGTGCCTTGCATTAGTCACAATAAAACTCGATAATAATGTCATGAGATAGAGGACAGGAAAGGAAGAAAGTGAGTGAAAGGAAGCACTTGGCATCTTCTGCAGCACCTTCTGCTTAAGTTGCTGACAAGGGTGAATCAACTTAGCTTCAAAACACTGCTGACAGATATAGAAAAGGACAGATACATCACTAATGAATAGGCCAGGAAAAACACAGGGGGATTAATGGCAAGATCTTCAAAAGCAGAACACAAGGTGAGGCAGCTCCTTCAGCTGCTCACTTGCCAGACCTTATGCTCAGAAGCGTGGTACCTGCAGCAGGCTCTGTGAAGCCATGAAGACACCGTGCAGATGAGCCAACTGCAAGTACCACAGTCCATCTCACAAGCCAGTATTTTATTACAAAACGTATCCTTCCTTCCAGTGGCATTCTCTCAGCCATTTATTCTAAACAAAACAATTTCATTAATTTTGCATGCTTATCAGTGTGCCTTATTTTAAAAATCAAATTAATCCACTTTTGACAGCTTAAGGAAACTCAGAAGTTAGTAAGTCAAATTTCTACTCTAACTATGAATCTGCATAAACTTCCCCCTCACATCCTCATGCCATATGATGCTCATTACTACACTGAGATCGCAGAGCTTTGAAGGATAGGAAAGAAACTGAAGCTGTGACACTATGAGAGTGTGATGGTGATAAAAAGAATGTTAAAAACATTGGGAGAAGGACACAGATAGAAGAAGGTGAACGCATTCACCCATGACATTGTAGCTATAGGCACCACTGCTTTCATTAGTGATAGGTCTCCAAGTGCTCTGTTTTTCCAGGCGTTACCATATAATACTACAGCAGCTCAGGCCTGTGGAAAAGTACTTCAAACAGAAATTCTTTCATAAGATCAGGTCCTGCCCTCTTAAAGAAAATGAAAATCTCCCAAACACGCTTTTAAAAATAGATTAGTTCCCTACAAGAACATTAAGAGCAGGGATGATATAGCAAAAGTATGATGCATCTTTGACTTTTATACAAGAAATTTGTGCCAGAATTATCAGAGGACTAATCCGAATTTTAGAATTCCAACATACTTGAACAGATCTTTTCCACTGCCTGGGCCTACGCAGACTTCTTTAGCTTTATTTATGAAGTTTTGCTGTTTCCTACGCCTGGGAATTTGGCAGCATGGACACTGTGCAGGGAGATCAACTGCTATGCAGTCAGTCCACTTTAACAGTCTCCAGTACAGCCCTATTCATCAAGGTTATGAACTTTTATGATTTTCAAGCAAAGTTATTTGTATCCTGAGGATGTATTGCTAAGGAAAAAGCTGAACAGCATACAACTCATGATGTTAAGTGGCTGAGCAAGCAGTGCACATGTGTTTTTACTAACTCATATTGAAATGTCATATGCAAAGATGGCTAGAGAAAATTTTAGCACAAATGGTTTAAATGCATTGCAGAGCATGGAGAATTATGATGCTGTGGTGAACCGTTTATACCTATCATCTTACCAACACATTCTCTATGCCTGTTGAGTATAAAGCCCTCTGAACAGATCACTCTGTGGTTGACACAGTAGAATGATCCCAATGTGTTCACACATAATTGTCCTCTGGAGCACCTGTGAGGCACTCATCCAAATCGGTATCAACATGTTGCAACCAAAAGGGAGAAATAGAATTCTATTAGAAAAGTTTCTGAAATGAAACAACATTACTTTCACACTGGAGATCTCTAAATGAAGTGTTTTGGAGCTACCACATCAGCACTTGCTATAAAAAACACAGTGTTACGCTGAACATACAGCTGGAATAAACCATCAGAGATCATCTAGTGCTTGCTCATGCCTCTGCACCCTTGTCATCCCAGAAGGAGCCCTTCTTAAAACAGGTTGCCCAAGGAGGCTGTGGATGCCCCAACCCTGGAGGCATTCAAGGCCAGGCTGGATGTGGCTCTGGGCAGCGTGGGCTGCTGGTTGGCGACCCTGCACATAGCAGGGGGTTGGAACTGGATGAGCATTGTGGTCCTTTTCAACTCAGCCCATTGTATGATTCTATGATTAAAAGTTGGCAGTGACACAGATGTAACACACACACACTTCCCAAGTAACCTATTCCAGTGCATTATCACCCTTACCATCAAATATTTTTTTAAATGTAGATTATAAATGCCTCCTGCTAAAATTTAAACTCATTACTTCCAGTGACATTCCAGAATTTCTTCACCTCCTGCAGGAAAGTGACTGCCTTGAAATGTCCCTTTTGATTCTGACATTAATTAATCAAATTAGCTTCCACCACACTTGAGAAAGCAATGCACAGTGAATATTTATCTGGCAATATTAAATTCCCATTTTCTTCACAGGCTATCTGGAATTCCATCAAAATGATTTGTTATTCAATAAGATATGAGATTAAGAGAGATGTGGATCACTTGTGAGCACTTGTGAGTTCAGAAACTTCTACTTGCATTTCACTGCTGGCTGTTACTGTTCTCGTGCTTACAGATTTATAATAAAGCTATGTCACAGGGCATTGCTTTTGACTCCAAAATCTTTCTGGTGCAAAGACATCCTTTGTGACTACACAAACATGTCAATTTAAAATTTATACAATGTGAATTATAATGATGCAGCCTTGAAATTCACTGTTTATCATGTGGATGCCTGAATTTCAGTGTCAAGTGAAACCTGGGGAGCTGCACCAGCTCACAACAGCACATTCATCCTACCAGTGAAGCCTCAAATTTTCAAGGTAAGCAAAAAAAACCACCACCAACAAAAAAACCAACAGTCAAAACAGATAACTCAGCAGATCTGTAGTGCTGGGAGGGTTCCTCAAGGAAGCAAACATGCCTACATTTTGCCAGCTACTATTCTCGGGAAGAGAAGCTGCACATCTTTAGCTGAACAGACATAGCCTGGGGAGAAGAGGCAGTGGGAAGAGACACCTAAGAGGGCTCAGAAGAAGTTTGAGACATCAGGGGAAGAGAGCACAAAACCAGGCTTGTCTTCATCTGATAATAGGCAGACTGCATAGACATGCTTCAGAAGTTAGTTGAGAAGCAGTTCTGGTATTCCTTCTGCCAAATGCTCTCAAAGGATGTATTTTTCTCTGTACTGCAATTCACAACACTGAAAATAAAGACTCCTTAAGGAAATACTTTGAGGTTAGAGAACATTGGGATCTATTGACAGCATTGGTGGACAAATTAAGGGCAACTAGTGTCATCTAGCTGGCCTTGTGTAAGGCTTCTGACATGGTCCCAGACCACATCCCTATCTATAAATTGGAGATGGATAGATATGAAGGATGGAATTCAGGGTTGTGGTCAATGGATCTATGTCCAGCCCTATCAAAGGTGGTGTCCCCCCGAGGTCCATGTTGGAACTGGTGCTCTCCAACATATTTATCAAGTACACAGACCGTGGAAATGGATTTAAACTGAAAAAAAGGAGATTTGGGTTGGATGGTAGGTGGAAATTCTCTATTCAGGGTGGTGAGGCACTGGCAAAGGTTGCCCACAGAAGCTGTGGATGCCTCATCCCTGGAAATTTTCAAGACCAAGACAGATGGGTCCCTAGGCAGCCTAATCTGCTGGGGGGCAACTCTGCCCATGGCAGGGGTTGGAACTAGATGATCTTTAAGGTCTCTTCCAACCTAAGCCATTCTATGATTCTATGATTTGAAAATGTTTTAGCTATGTCTCTGTGTTGGACCTCAACCACTTACCTTCACAAGAAATCCCATCAGCCATGATAGTATATCCAGACAAACATGAACATACAACATTTCCTTCCACAACACTGCAGATGTGCTTGCAGGGGCCGTTATCTATACAAAACAAAATTGCAAAATACATTAGTATTCACAATGCAGATCAGCTGAAGTTACAAACATTTGGGTCATCAGAATATACTCCCATCTTAGACAATGGGGAGTGCAGTTTGTAAACAACCTGTCCAGGAATCCCTAATCACTACTTACAATCCTCCTATTACACAGAAACACACCTGTGCCACCTCTATTGTTTAAGTTTCGCTGCACAGCTGAGGTGGTTACTTTAAACTAAATAGCAGGTGTGTAATAACCCTGAAATCAGAGTACAGCCTCCAATTACCGCCTCAGGTTTCCCTTGATAATTCCTCAGGCTTATACCAGAGGTAAATAACTGAGGATGTGCACTGAAATCAGATCGGTGAAGGGATGTGCGGAATTTTATTCTGGCTCTTCAAACATTCCTCATCCATTTGCATCTGCAATTTATACTTCTGACATACCTTTACACTTATCCTGCTCTTCTTGTAAGGACACAATGAGAAGAGGCTGAGAAGGAGAGGCTGCTGGGGGGATAGTGGCTTCTACTTCCAGCCTTGTCACCTGTCCTCGCTCAGGATCTGTAAAGAAGGGAGGCAGATGTGGGTTAGAGGGTGGCATCATGTCCTCCAGGAACCCCACGGCAAGGGTATCAGTTGCATTCATCCCATTTCATCATGGTTTGTAGGAGAAAACATTTTGATGATATGGACAACTGTCTATGAATGGAGCTGAACAGTTTGTTTTGCAGGATGCCAAGTGTTTGATGTGAACAAGTGTAACATTGCATGCACGCAGAGTGCTGCGAGTTAATGGAGCCGCTCACAAACACCACGGATACGGACTAGGGAGTTTGGTTGGTCATCAACATCTAATGAATCAAAATGTTAACTTTTTCAAATAATGATTTATTTTAAGGATAGTAGCTGTTTTTCATTTGGAGTAAGAGGGAAAAAAAGCAGAACCCAAAACAAGTTCAAACTTTTTCTGTATTTCAATAAAAATGAAAAGCAGATGCTCACCTTTAAAAGGATACCCTGCAATGGCTTTTACAGAGCCAAGTGGGAAACACGACAGCTGCTGTCATCAAGATTTCTAGCAAACAGTAACTTCAAAGGTATCAGAATGGGATTTTGGTTTGTTGGTTCATTTTTTTTAATTATTATTTTAAGGAAGCTCTGTTACATTGCTAAGAGTAATCCAGTTTCTAAATATCATCAAAATGTAAACTTAAATCCATATTTCTCATCGCCCAGAGAAAAACATGACCCAAAAAACAATGACAACAGTAAACAAATAAGTGCAAATGCTATACAAGATTTAGGTGGGGAAGAGTGATTTTATCACAAATAAAACAAACCACAGGCAATGGGCCACAGTGCAAGAAAGACCAATGAAAGGCACACGATTATGGCATATCCAAATGCCACAAGGCACTGGGGCAGGTAGAAACACAAAATATAATATCTACCCACAGGACAGCAGTGTGAGATTTAAAGATGTCTGATGAAGGCCTCCACACTCAGAACACAACAGATGGGCACATACACAGGGTAATGATGAGGAGCAAAAGGCCAGAATGCCACCACCAGGAAGAGCACGTACGCTTTAGACATGGATAGTGAGGGAAGTGCCCTGCCATCTCCCTTGCCCAGCCTTTAACTGGACTCAACACGACGTGATGACAGTCGCAACCCTTCTACACTTTACTCTTCCTATGCATCTCAGCTGTGCCATTCACAGTCCTCCACACTTGTGTCTCAACTCTCTGTCTCAGCTGAGGTCTTCAAACCCCTCTGCACCTCTTGGCACAGCCATAAGCACTGCAGTCTTGCAGGTCTGCCAAGAATACTGACTCCTTAGATACAAGATTAACCCAAATCCGCATTTCAACAGAGTTAGTAATAAGAGAAGCAAAGCAAAGCAAAACAAAAAACACAGATATGCTCCAGGTGGATGATCAAGCCAAATTTTGCAGAACTAAAATAAGAACCACTTTCTTAACTTCTTTTGGATCAGGCTCTTTCCCCAGAATTTTAATACACATAACAGAGCAGACTGCTGCTGCAAAAATGCAGTCAAACGCATTATTGATGTAAGTACTGTAACATCATGTTGAGAAGAATGACATAATGAATGCTCATTATTTGGCTTGAGCAGAAAGAATCTGAAGTCTGAGGAATTTTGTCATGGGATAGCAACACTTCTTTTGCTTGTTAAGTAATTGAAAACACTGGTAACTAATCTAAGGTTTCAACTTTTTGGGTTATCTGATTTGAAATCTTGCCATTGGAGAAATCCAGACATCAATACAATTACTACGCTATAAATGCTTTTTTCATGACTTCCTCTACAATTGACATATTTGGATTTTAATGATTTAAGATAAAAACTGAAGTTTGGGAAGTAATGCTGTGTGTCTGAAGCGAATAAAGTTTGTCTAAAGGAAAGCTAACTGTGAAATGGAAAATGACTCTAAGGAGAAAAGATACTCTATTAACAATCTTCACAATTCCTTGTCTGAAAAGTGGAAACAGTCTTGCTTTGAACACATTAAATGCGCACCCTGATATTATGCCATAGAGAATATAAACACAAAAAATGAAACACAATCTGTTTCCTAGGGTGTTGTTTTTCTTGACATCTTTAACCAGCACAATTTCCAGGGAAAATATCCCTGTTAAAAACTTCACCGTCTACAAAGAAGATAAAAAAAAAACAACCCTTGGTAGATCAGTAAAGGCAGCAGAAGGCCACCATTATTCACAGTGTTTCCTGCTCACATTCCTCACCTGGAGAGCAGCTGGTCCCATCTTCTTGCAAAGTAAATTCTGGGAAACATGAACACTTGTAGGACCCCACAGTGTTTATACACAAATGCTGACAGAGCTCCCCACCATACAGAAGACATTCATCCAGGTCATCTCCAGGCAGGTTATTTGACAGTTCGGCTTCGTTACTAATGGACAGAGCTTCGTTGTGATCTTCCATCTCTGAAACTAACACAGAACAAAACATGCTGGTTCTCTGCCAAGTGCGCTGGCATTAGGTCTGTACAGTATGGAGCATTTGTTTATGCAAATTCCAGATACAGTAAAATCTACCCAAAATAGTTAGTTACTTCATGGATGGGAGAAAATGCATCCATCCTGAAGATAAGCCCAGTGTTGAATGTCCGCTGTGTTTTTCAGTAGAGATGTACGGGCAGACATTTCACAGGAGTCACAGAGAAAAAGACTGATGTTGGGAGGTCACAAGCTCCCCTTTTACCCTAACAAACACCACTATCACCATTTGTAATACTGTATCACACTTGAAGCCCCATCTGAACTGCCTCCTCTGCAGAACCACACTGATATTTTTTAATTTCAGGAGCAAAGGTTAATCAGTTAGTCTGGAAACTTTTCAACACCACTACCTACTGATTTATTAGCTAATTCTGCAGCTAGCATTACAAATATTCAGGGGCCCACTTAAAAATGACATCTTATCTATTGTTTTTGATTGCTGGCAAAAGCACTCGCCATCTTTCATCTCTTGACCAAGTTTGGGGAGAGTTTGTGATATTAAAATTAATTCTTCAGTGAGTTTCACAGTCAGCTTGTCTTAAACATGTACACATGAATTTCATTTTCATTGCTCAGTGAAATCTCTGCTAAGTTGAAATAAATCATTACTTATTTTGACAAGAGAAAAAAAAAAAAGAACAGCACCATTTATCTCATGAGAAGAGAATGGACAAAATGTGAACCCTAGCCTATCCAGGAGGTTACAAAACAATTCATGCATGACAGGTGGCTGGAGAGTGATGCTGGAAGGAGCGTGATCTTGGGCTCAGGGAGAAAGCATAGCTGTTTCAGCTCCACGTTTGTCATGCTTCCTTTGTCACACTTCATTTACTGCAGGGATTTGACTTAGTTCTTCAGCACTGCTAACTTCCTATGTTGAAAGAACAAACTAAACTTTCAGTGCTTTGGGACTTCCCCAGTGTGTGCACCAGGACAGCTCCTGTAACGTTCAGTAGCACAGTAGGAAATCTGTTCCCTGGAGGTTTCATTGCTATCATAATGGATGGGACTACTTTGTCTGGAAAAAAATTCATAGTTCATTTCACCCAAAAGATTTCTGGACAGCTTCTGCAAAAAGGCAATGACAAACTTCAGCTTTGCTTCTTACAAAGGATTGGTGGCTTCCTGTCCACCAATGGTTGAAAAAGATCTTTGAGATTAACAAAGAAAAGGAAAAAAAAAGAAAAAAAAAAAAGAAAAAGCTACCATACAGGTTGCACTCAGCTGGTCTTCATGTTACACTCTGCATATCACCCAGAAGAAGCAGCACTTCTGCTTGATGTGCAGCAGATCTCTGTACTGAGCAGTTCAGGGGGAATAAATCACTAAAGGAGGATTAGAACCACCTACGTATATGTTTTTCTACTTCAAAACAATTTTTAAGAACAAGTCACTCTATACTTGGTCTGAAAGGAAAGGCAACTGTGCTGCTACAGCATTACTATTTCCAGCACCTCTCCATGTGGCAGCATGAGATGGAGCCTGCATTTGCAATGTCTTCAAATTAAAAATGGACACTTACTCTTCTCAGGTGTTGCAGTTGGCGAAGGTTCAGGATGCTTTTTTATTTCTGGATGGATGAAGTGATCTCCCCCTTCACAGCAGGACAGCATCACGTGGCTGCAGGGGTAGCCCAGATTTATGTTGGACTCACAAGTTTTCCCCTCACTCCTTAATCGCAGGCCCAGATTGCAGCAATCACAGCATTGCTGAAAAAGAAAGAGATCATTAGTAATGAGAGTTTCATAAAGTCTGCTTCAGGGAAGAGCCCCCCCACACACCTGGAACTGATCTTCACTTTCTTTAACAGTGGAACATCTGGAAAAGCACTTAGGTTGCAAACATCAAAGCTTTACTTGTGCTTGTTTTTGCCGTTCTTGCACAAGTGGATCAGTCATAATTAAGATACCCACAGTCTTGCTGTTACACCAATTTCAGCCATTCCACATGGAAGGATTTAGCTACAGATTGCCTTTTTCCAGCTCTTACATGTTGCTTTGTTTACAGTATGTTAGTAGCAAAATAATACAGATCCATACATCTTTGCATTAGATCTTGAAAGATGGCCTGTTGCTTGAAGCAATGTGGAAGAACTGTAAACACCTTCCACAGACACAAGGAGCAGCACCCTGAGCTCTGTCAGTGACACTATTTCCCCTACAGCACACTGCTCTGCAGACCCACTGTGACCTTTACTTACCTGACTGTCGTGGACCCCATCCCACCAAAGCAATACCCAGAGAAAGGCCAGGAAGTATTTTATGACCTATTTGCCTTCTGTTTCTTCCCTGAGTGAATCCAAAGCAGCAGCTTCACTGCTAGGCTGATGCAATGAGGCACCCCTTAATTGCAGTCTCTCCTGCAGCTTCTGCTGCTGCAAGCTGCAGACAAAAACAGCCTTGTGCTTTACTCCAGCATGTATAAGCCTACTGCACATTTAGGCCAGAAATGTGTTAGACAAATTATATCAAACCCCATATACACTTCAAAAAGTCCATACTGTATGCAAAGTAGATCCTTAAGCAAGCAAGGAAGCTGAGGAATTGTCTGGTATAGAGATGTACAGAGGTCATAAGTGAATTGAAAATGTTTGTCTGGATTTAAATAGAAGCATCCTGACATTCCTAGCACAGAGATTTAAGATGCCTTCACTCTGATTGAATAGTTAGAAAATCCAGGCTCCTTCCCTCTGCAGCACTTCTGCTAATCAACACATCCAGCTCAGCAGCGCTCATTTAGAGTTTGCAGCTAAACTCCAAGCACCTCTCTGAACCAAGAGAAGTGATTTCAGCCTATTCAAACATTCAGTCTCTGAGCAGGCGTCAGACACATAAAATGAAGGCCATAACTCAAACTGGCACCAGTTAGCTATGTCAACGGAAAGTCCAAGGGCTGAACAGAAGAAACTGAACTAATCTCTTCCTTCCC
This sequence comes from Meleagris gallopavo, assembly GCF_905368555.1. NCBI lineage: Eukaryota > Metazoa > Chordata > Aves > Galliformes > Phasianidae > Meleagris > Meleagris gallopavo. The sequence goes on along the minus strand of NC_139417.1, from coordinate 5,660,721 downwards.
AAGAGAGAGATCTCTGACTTGAGGAGAGCAAGTAAGAAAAGCACTGTTGTAAGGGTTGGGCACGGTATGGGAATGGAAAAGCATCATGTTTCATGATTAACAATCCTAGATTGGCATTCACATTAAAACCAACTCTGTCTCTCCACCAAGGAGACAGGAAAACTTGCTTGCCAGCAGCGTGATCTGCAGAAACTCTTCTGCTGAGTCACTTTCTTCAAGAGTCAAACACTGCAGCTTTAGAGTTTCTTGAGCATTTCACTGTGTGTCCCTTGAAAACAGCTTATGCTTTATGTCCATGATTTTTATTCTGAAAGCTCCCCAAACATCGCTGATAGTAGAAGTTATTCACTGTTTACGTTTGCAGACTTGCGCTCCCCTGAAGATTTGGCATTTTTCCCCAAGATCAGACTGACATCTGCACTCAAATGTGTTTGTGAGAAGTTTACAGCACAACTCTCGAAGATGCTAAATTACTTTTTGACACTAAAGGGAGTAAACCATATGTCCAAATTAATCATTTAAAAAAAAATCTATCATAAGCTATGGTCATGCTAGAAATTAAGAAAAACCCTGTTTTCATCCAGAATCTTCACATTCAACTCAACTCAAAATTCTATTTTCTGTAAATATATTTAGTTTTCATATATGCATTTCAACTTCCACATTCAAAATAAAAGGAGTTACATATAGTATATATTTCACCAAAGTGCTGTAAAATGTTGTAATTTTTGCCATGAAAAATGTGTTTTTTTTTTCAGACAGTTTTGATTCACAGTTATCCCATGTGCAGGCATCACAGAGGGTACTAAATCAGTCATACACTTTTGGGTTCACATATTTTCCAGATGAATACAAATGTCTCATTTTCCAGTAGAAAAATATATGCACCAAAAAGTTTCTTCCAAAAAGCGAAAAGAGCAGATTTGACTTTCTGTTATCCAACTTAGGGATTTCACCAGAATTCTACAACTCATTTAACAACAGATACAACTATTTGTTCATTGACATCATATCTTGAGAACCGTTGTGTCATTCACAACTTGCTCTGCTCCCACACGTTTATTACCTGGATGTAAAAAACCTGAGAACATTACACTGGACTGGCACAAGGGATTGTTCTATAAGAATATTTTGTGACTTGCTTCAGCTAAAACAGGAACGATGAAGTTTTCCCTCTCCACTTACTCCTAGGAATGGCACGTGCAATAAGACTTACTGCATGCCCTACGCTCTGCCTGGCATGCAAAAAACCCTTGGTGAAAACCTAATAATCCTATCACACTTCAGAATTCTTTTGTCTGCTCCCAAATGCAGAAATTCTCTTTGTATGCTAATGGTAAACTCCAGGCTTAAGTAGACAGTAGTTCTGAAAATGACAAATTGGCAAAACTAATTAAACTTTAAACTCTGGAGTAGATGCTCATGCATTTTGCTTTTCCAGTGAACAGTCATCCACAAGAATCACCAGCATATAAGAACAGACAGAACTAATGAGTTTCCTGCTGAGACAACAGAAGCTGCACTTAAACTTAGATATAGCTATGTAAATTATTATCAGAGTGAAATTAATTCTGAAATGTAGCCTTCTGGTAAAAACAAGACAAGCAAGATGCTGAATCTTCAAACTGGTTTAAATTGGTTTGGCTCCAGTGATTCTCATAAAGCAAATTTCATTTATAGAAGCTGAGGCTGTGGCTTGTGATTTGTGATTTGAATCGCTGGTTAATGGTCTGCCATTGCTTATGAACAAAGGCTTCCATCATCATCTAAAACACTTGTTCATCCAGTCCATTGTTTTATTTAAATGAGAAATGAGGCTGCAATTCAATATTGTACCCAAGCAAACTGTTCAATAATGGGTTTTCCCATTATATCTTCGATTGAGTTTTGCCCTGTCATTTTCTAAAGTCTTGCACCACCATAAAAATCAAAATGGTCTTTTCAGTTATTTGCAAAGAAGGGAGGCACAAGTAATACAGCAAGTTAAACCTTAAAAGCAGAGATGAATGTAGTTCATATCAACATTACTGCAAAGTTCTAAAAGGGGCTGCATCATCAGGCAATTGAAATCTCAACACTAACAGCCAAAAACCTGCTGTTCTGCATAATTCCCTTGTCCCACCCTGCAACTTTATAGGTTACTGAGCTCCATAATAATGCATGAAGAAATTACTGCTAAATGCATGAAACGAAGTCTACTCATATTCAGAAGAAAGCTCCAGAAGCAACACTGCAGCTCACCTTATATGATGATCCTCCACAGGTATCACTTTCGTCTGGTCCACATGCATCTCCCTCCTTTGCAGCAATCATGCCAGCCAGGCAGCTGTTCTCCTTGACAGTGGAGATGCAACACTGCTTCTGAGCGATTCTGCAAAGGATCACAGAGGGCAGATGTTCACTGACATTCAGAGGACATCAGGATGAGATGCAAAAAAAGCTACTGGATTCACAATACATTTCACACACTCAATGTCTCTTTGACATAAATGTCAATATTAATATAGAACAGTTTATGCCATTGAGCTTTGCAAGATATTTCTCCTTCTCCTTTCTAATAAAAAGATGCACTGATAAAGGTTCGTAAGGTCAAGTGCTGAGGTCACTGTCTCTCAATGTCTGGCCATCAGCATACCTTACATCTCATACTTGTGCAACAGTCCCTCACTCCCTTCTCAGGGGCCTTCAGAAGGTTTCAGAAAAGAAAACCTTTTTCTCTAAAAATCAGGGAAAGGAAAATGTACCCGCATACACCTCTTCAACAGCCACAAGACAGCAGCTCTGGACAGTACTAAGGACTGAGAACCTAAATTTCCTATGCATACAGCTCTTCAATCAAACATGTAACAAGATTCATTGAAGGTCAAAATGAAACAGATTTGAATCACAAGCAACAAAATTCCCAAATGAAATTTAATTAAATTCAGTTCATTACCTACTGACTTTGCTAGAGCCTATTTTAAAATCTACAGTGGATTTTCCACCCCCCATCAGAGAGATACCTGATTTTTTTCCCATTCACATACAAAAGGCAGACAAAATGATCACTCTTTTCCTTTGGCTTTGCTCTCTGGATCAGCCCATTGACCCAGGCACCATGCAGACTGGCACACCTCAGGAGAGATGCCTGGTCCCATGATAGCAAAGGGCTTTATGATGGGAAAAGTGAGAACTGGGAGCTGCCAGCTACAGGGAGTCTCCTTGATAGGTTATATTGAGAAGATGAGCTGTACGTTGGGCATCTGTGAGAGTGAAATCATCAAACCTCAAATGAAATCCTGTATTTTCTTAAAAGTAAGAGTAGACTCTTGTTTTGGGGCAGATTTTGTGGTGTGAAGGAATTGGGTGGTTTTTCTTTTCTCAAGAACAACATGGATGTCTGTTTGTTGCTGATGCACAGTAACAGGGCACAATGCCTCATGGGGTCCCTCATAGTGGTGAATGAAAGGTTTACAAATTCCAACAACCAGTCCCTCAAAGCACAGCAACTGCCCTGCAAGAGAAATATTTGCAAGCAAACAATTTTTGTCAGTCAGATACTATTATCACTGCTACAAAATACTGTTGTCCTTGGAAACAAAAGCTATTCTTTTCTAAGCATTTCCAATTCAGAGCTTTCAATCTAATGGTTCAAAAAAAATAATAAAAAAAATAAAAGAGAAAGCCATATCTTTTATTCCAGTTGGAACCAACTGGTGACAGCCACTTGGCCACTTTCAGAATGCCAGTGGTTGGTTTGCCTGCTTTACATCCATATGTTTATTCTGGATTCCATAAGAGAAGCGTAACCAGGCAGTGGTGGTTTGAGTTTGACTACAGGAAGGGGATTACCACCCTTTCTAATCTGGTATTAATGGCCAGCTAGAGAAATATATGTATTTTTTTGAGCTATGAATGGTTATTATCCAAATACATTCAAGAACAAGTAACTTACCTATCACAGCTTACTGGTGCAGCAGTGCCACTGTCCTAAACTGATACGTGTGGCTAACTGCAATGAAGGGGTCAGCAAAATACGACCCGTACAGCTGATGCTGGTACCACACAAACAAACATTGCTCTGCTCTGCTAACACACTGCAGTCACGAGATAAAAACAACTAAGTGGGGTCAGATGACATTTCATCCAGACTGACAGTCTGTCCTTAATACAGCCAGTGGTGCACGCTCTGCGAGTAATTTTAGATCTGGCTACCAGTGTCCCAGGGATTCCTGTAACTTGCCCTTTTTAAGTTCATTCATCTAGATGAATTTCTACTCTTTCAACTTTTTCCTGGTAATCTCAGTTACAAGAAACATCTCCTACATTCCTACGTAAAGACTTCCCACTGTTTAACAGTACCAACGTTGTCTGTATCGTCAATGAAAACAGACAAATCACATTAAATAAAGATTTCAGATAAGAAATGTTTGTTTTACTGCATGACATTTAAGAGTTCTGGATAAAATGGAAAGATCATAAAATTCACACCACTGTGCAATGGGGTTTTGTATAAAACCTTTGTGCAGATCAAAAAATATCAGCGTGTCCATGACTGAGAAACATCACATTCTTCTGCTCAAAGGAAGTGGAGCATTGCACTTTACACATCACTTGCCCCTACCTGCCTGCTTTCAAGCTCTTTGCTAACCCCAGACTGAACACTTCCAAAGGCTCACCTTCGTCAATTCCAATTAACACATTTCCCACTCTGCAGTTAGTGTTCACTACACAAAGATAGGCTAAGTCAGGATGTGAATAGAAAATGTTCAGAGCCATTGAGATACATCAACAAGTAGCTTCAACATTTATATTTTTGCCATATGAAGACTCCACATGGAAAAATTCATCTTTCAGTGCACTGAGGTCACCTTTAAAACGCAGATTTAGATATCAACTATCCTGGAAGAACAGTGACTAATTCTTGCAATTAGTATCTGTTGTCTGCTTCTTAAACTGTAGGCACTAAACTGAATTAGCAGCAGCTCAGGAGCTTGTGCTACCTGCAGGGATTCTGGCACACAAGATGGAATGCTGGGCGTACAGATATGTGAATGGTGAGCAGCTCCGCGCGCTGGCACAGCTTCTAATGAAAGCAGCAAGATTCTTCTCTGTTTTGAAGTTTTTCAAATACTTCTCTACATTAAATGTACCTTTAAACAGGATATTTAGAGGTGTTTCTTAAATCTTTAAAACTGGGACAGAACAGAAATTCTGAAGTAAAACAAATGAACTTCTGCTAGGATTCTTTTAAATCCTAGGGATTCACAGGGACTGAAACATTTAGGATCTGACTTTTTCATCTAAGCTCGGCTTCAGATGTGCAGGTGCAACTCATTAATGTATTGGATTTGCACTTACTTTTGCTGAGGCTGGAATTTTTTAATCTATCTTTACTTTGTGGACAGTTGGTGTGTATGGGTTATGTCATGTCAGCTCCCGGTGGGGGCGGATTTTGATCTCCCAGTAACTTCACAAAGGTGCAATGATACAAACTTTGATTAAAAAAAAAAAAAAAAAAAAAAAAAAAGATTTTGCCAAACTTCTTTAATGCTGAGAACACTGGGATCACTCTTAGAGGAATCCACCTGCTTACGCTGGATCATTGGAGTCTTAGGTAGCTTTGCAGTCAGCTCTCCCTGAAGCATGTTTCAGTGGCAGGGGGAAGAACAAGAGATGGATGAACTGCAGCTAGTGTAATACATTGTTCACGTTACTTTGTACCCATCCTCCTTTTCTTAATGAGTTCAAACCTGGCACCATTGCTCAGACCAGGTGCTACTGATAGCAGCAGTGTTATCAATGGCTGAAGTAGCAACCATTCAAACTGGAAAGTAAACACACCATTTAAAGATACAGATAATCGCTGCCTTTAGCACTTGCCAAATGGAATACAAACACATTTAGATACTTTGCTCTTCTATTTATCTGCAACTCCACAGATGTGCATAGAACTTGGAAACAAAAATATGTGCTCTGCTTGCATGAGAGGAAGAAGAAACCTTATTAAAAGGCTTTTCCTCTGATTGGATTTTGAGGAAAGGAAGGAAGAAATCCTCCTATCTATTTTACCATGGTATGTTGCAGTCTATCAATAACTTACATCAAAAAAATAAAACAGTTCCCAGACTCTTGGACATTCCATTAACCAGACAACCATCTAATTTATTCCAAAAGGCTGCTCCCTATATCAGTACTACATGATTGGTTTTGACTTACGTACCTGCAAATATCACCATCTGCTCCACTGATAGGAGTTTCTGTGCACTCCCCGTTGTCTATCGCCCACTGCTGTCCAGCTCCACAGCAGCTCTCAATCAGTTCCTTTGTAGAACCTGTACAAAACATACACAGTGAATATTTGGTGTAGAATATATCGTGTTTGGCTCTGTTTTAAATAACAACTGGTCAGGATTTTTATACATTTTATTTGATCATACGCAAAATAATTTCTTTTTAAAATACCAAAGAATTATATGATATTAGCAAGGAAAGGAAACAGAGAGTTCTCAACAAGTGGCTGTCTGCTCACTGACTCCGTTTGAATCAACAGAATTTGGCCTTAATCAACCTTGGAGTATCCATGCTCAAGCCAAACTGTACTCAGCTGCGTTCTTAGAAGACAGAAATCCAAGTTATTTAAAATAGAAACTTGCATTCATTCTCAAGTGGAAGTGTATCATTAATACTACTTACACTAAAATCCACTGGACTGGATTTTAATCTTCAGTTTTACAACAGTGTAAGCTCCTCACTGCAGAAGTATAACTTGGCCAATGGCCCCTATCATAACGTAATTCTTAACATGCTGGAATTGTATGTATACTACTGCAAGAGATATTTTAGTAGTACGTGTTGTACTTAGTTATATATCATAGCTTGTAAATTCATTCTACTAGTGGCAGATATGGAATCACAGCCCTCTGCCCCAGAAACACGACGGATGACCAGAAGACAACATTGATACTAGCGGTACCTTGGTGGAATGATCACCTGCTCATGTCTTTCAGTGTAGCATTAGAGAAACAAGACAGAGTTTTAAATAGAAGAAAAGACATAACTGCCCTGTAGACAAGCCAATCTGATGCACTGAAAAATGTTGTTTGGCCAGCTCCAATCCAGAGCACATGGCCCTGCTTCCACCTACCAGATCCCAAACCTTGGGAGCAGTTATACACTGTTGGGTAAGAATACAGTTAAGTGATTCCTTTCAGAGACAGGAGCCGTGCTATAAATGCTTCAGGGCTGTGATTTCACAGTATTGATATGTGTCAGCACACATAATAAAGACAGTGCTTCAGACTAAGAGGCAGTGACACTGTGCTGACGAGTTGGAGCAGTGCCTGCTCCCTTCCATCTGAAGTGCTCCAATTCCCTTAAAATCCATTTATATGGAGATAAGGAACAATTTGTGCATGTTATTAATCCTCCCAGGCCTGTCTACAGCATGGATTGTTACCATGAAGAGGAATCAAGACAAAAGCACCCTGAAGCTGTGCCTCAAGTTGAGATGTAGATGTGTGGAACAACGTAATTCCAAGGTCGTCCCTCAGCCTCTTTTTAAGTAAACCTCTCCCAAATCAGTTCTGCCTACAGCGGTAGGGCAGGCCTCTTTCTCTACAAGGGTTTGTGGAAAAATGCCCCTGTTACAGACTGGCACTGCTGAAGATAATCTGCTCCCTGATCTACACCATCTACACTGATTTTTACACCAACAAAACTAAAGATTTGGAAAACAGTCTCAACTAGACTGTCCTTGCACTATGTTGATCTTATTAGGGAATTAGTGAACTGCATTCAGGCTCACAGAACACCTCTGCTGCTATCCATCCTAATAGAGAACTCTCTCCTCCCGCATTTATGTTAGATGGCAACCTCTTCAATAGGCCAGATTTCTTGAAGTTGAATCCTCTAGCTGAATCCTCTCTTTTGTCTGCATTTGGTATGTTGTATCAAACCATAAAAATATTTATATATATTTAAATGTAACACAACTATAAATGTTTGCTGAACGGTTACAATTCAAAACATCTGAGTATCCGTGATGCTCAGTTCAGAAAGAACAGACAGTCTACACTACCAGAACATTTCTGCTATCACATTCATAGAAGTTATTCCGTTTCAGACAACAACAGAACTTTATGTATAATCTTATAGAGTTAAATGGCCACTGGATATCAAGATCAAGGAGTTTAAATGATGTGTAGTGCTATCTTAAACGTTAAGAAATTTGGTACATCTGCAAATAATAGAAAATTCCTCAATGATAAACTATTCCTTTGTACTTGTTGCAGATAATTTAGGACACAGTATTACATTTTGGAAACTGTAAAGTTCTCAACACCAGCATGGCTTGCTTTAGAAGAAGCAACTAGAAAAATTAAATATATATTCAAAATATGATGCTTGCTATCACAACACATCTGTTCATGAGAAAACCATTTTAGAAAACTGTATCTAAAGGAAAAAAAAAAAAGCACAGAAAAAAGAAAGAATGCCTGTTGTATTAGAGACTGAGATCTTGTGGGATAAAAATGAGCAAGTTGCATTTCCTTTGGCATGCTTTGATGCTCATGGCGTTCATTTTGCACACACTGTAGCTGTGCCATAACAGTCCTGAGCACAGTGGAGTGGAGCAGCTCTGAGCACTCCAGCTGCCAGATGGAGCTCGCTTGGGGATGGTCTTGCCATATGCCTGTGCCACAGCACAAAGGATGGGCAGGATGAGAGGAGTTCAGGGCTGAACCTGAGCTGCCTTGGAGGTGAGGGGGCTCTGCATGGCTGCTGCCTGGTGTTCTGCTTCTGCTGAGCAGTGGGGACCCAGAAACTCACTTCCAATAAGGAGCCCACTTGGGCTACCCACTTGGGGTAAAAATACTTCCATTTTTTAATTACAGTTTCCAGTGAGAAGGGAAGATAGTCCGTGGAAAATAACTTTTTGTCACTAACTCCAAAGGATGGAACAGCAGTAATCTCATGGCCCATAGCATCAAACACTGTGCCACCTATCGCCCAAACCTTCAGTGCCTTCGGTATGATTTGGCAGTGAATCAACCAACAGAGACTCCAGAAAAGCAGTTAATCAATTTTAACAATGGACAGAGGCAGGGCTGTGTTTCCAGAAAAAAGAAACCATGCTTTCTGTGCCCACGAAATCCAATTTTGACATTCCATGTGTTTAAAAGGAGAAGTGAGGAGGCACAAAAAAATTCCTGTGCACAGATCCTGAGTCTTGAAGGGGAAATGAGGCTGCACCTCACATTTTTGTAAGTTTTACCTTGTTTTCTTGAAGTTTTAGGGGGAGAGGCAACCCAAAGCAGACTCAATGCTGTCCTTAAGAGTCTTGAAAGCTGTGTTACATGTAAGAGTTGCTATATGACACGAGAAGAATGATATCTGCATTCAGAGTAAGCAGAAAATACAGCTGGTACCAGATAATTACAGAACTTTATTACAGAACAGTTTTTCAACACAGTTTTAATTCAATCCTTGGTAGAAACACCATTAATTTTACCAAGTGTTGAAACACATTCATAGCTACAGTGTTGCTAGTTTAAGAACACAACAGAATTACTAATCTATATTGCACTATTCCACTTGATTTATAATTCAAATAAAAATGAGCTACTAATTCCTCATTTAAGATTCAATATCAGATTGCCTCATTGAAGTGCCATAATATTAAGCAGTCATATTTACAAAATATATTGCCTTTTGTTATGATCTTGTGAATAATTAAATCTAGAATGCAGTTACAGTAAAATGAACAAGCTATTGCATTTCATCTCAATCAAGAATTTAAAAAACTGAATAATTCATAAGAGGTCTTGCAGTCATTAGCATGGATTTATGAGATTTTGATTGTACATTAGAGAGAACAAATATACACAACTAGATACTCGCACAAGACTGAAGATCACAAACACTGGTTGGAAACTTTAAGCTGTGTGTATAACAGACTTTAAAATACCTAGAATTTTGATGGGATCTTTGTTTATTTGGGGCTTTCATGATTTAGAAGTAAATTTGCGTCTCTCATGGAAAGCAAACTCATTTGAGAAAACCATAATCCTAAATATTTGCTATACTGTGTGCATTTTCAGTACTTCATGAAGTCATTTAAGAAGATACCTCGTAACAGATAATTTACTATTTATGAATTTCTTCACTGGAAAAAAAAAAGAAAGTAATTTATTTCAGGCTGTACTGCAAGATGGCATCATGTCTCCTCGCTTGTTTTCAATTTACTAACTTATCTTCTACAATTATCATTCTACATCACTCTAAAGATATGAAACTAAAGCACATTTTGGCCTAATCTCAAAACACTGTGTATTGCCTTTTAGAGACATTTATAATTTAATGCAAATATTTACAGAAACGTTTCTCCCTCCAAAGAATTTTAACTCATCCATCTCTGTGCCTTAAAATGTCATGCTGTCCCAGCCCCAAGCCCCAACCTGATAAGCAGTGGGATGGCTTCCTACTGACCTGGGGTCACATTAAGGTTTTCCATACCCACGCAGCTTTTATGTGCTGCTTCCAAGGAAGCACATCTTCAATTCAGAAAAATCTGACATATGTACTTTTTTAAGAACTGAAGCTCAAACATTACACTGAGGAAAACACACAGTTAAAGGTAACTAGATTATATTTTCCCCACACAGTGAACCATAAATTTGTTAGAATAGTAAAGCAGACAAAAGAGATTTTCAAGAGACATTCCACACCAAATTTTATTCCCCAGTATTCACAAACTACGCTCCATGAATTGTGAAACATCAGCCAGCTGTATGGCTGATCAAGCAGGAAAAGAATATTTCAGCTTTTTTTTTTTTTTCCCAGAGCTTTTTGACATTAAATCAAAGTTTCACTGATTTCAGCTTCACCTGAATTTCCACTCAGAGCATTAACACAATTTAACACCTCTGATTTCTTCCATTCTCAGTGGGGTTTTGCAGAACATTTGCACCAATGAATAACTGCAGTCATGCAGATACCCATTCTTTCAGTAAATGCACAGACTCACTGACTGAGCTATTACTATATTCTTGTCCACCATTCCCCTGCTCAAAATGGTGCATTTTTTGTCTACCCAGCACAAGGCAGATGAACCTTAGGTCTTCTGCTTTTCCTCAGGGCAGATGAACCTTCATAGCTTTTCCTCACAATCACACCAACCAACTCATCCACCTCTCCACTCAAGAGCAGCACACACATTACATTTTGGCTATTAGCTTTAACATTACACAGATTTCATTCATTTAAAATAAGCAATGATTTCCTTCCCTATTAAAAATAACTATAGGAACCACAACACATTAAAGAGCTTTAAATGATAATTTTTGTCAACAGAGAGACCCAGATAAACATACATACTGCAGGAGCTTGGGTACATCCATTTGATCTAAGACACAGCTCAAGTTCAATGATAACATTTCACAAATAAAGATTTCCATTACATAAAGTCACTGCACTATGTTCCATGTGAAGCACAAATCACTGAGATGAGCAGCATTACAGAGGCTGAGCAACGTGTTGGGCCCTGACCCCAAGCAGCTCTCTCCCTAACACTGGCTTTAATTTATGCTGTTAATTGCTGGACTCAGGTACTCATGTGTGAAAGAGGCAACAATCACAACTGAGCTGAGCGCTTGTTCTTTTAATGAAGCATGCTGTTCAGCCGCTATAGCAGAGGAAAACAATATTCCTTAAAATTATAGTATTCACTTTTTTGGGAAAAATAAAAACAACAACAAAAAAGTAATCAGAAAACAAACAAGAAACAAATGAAATAAGGAAATTAGTTTGTGCACTAGGATTAATAACTAGGATGTAGAGCCTTCCAGAAAATAAGACACTCAAATTAGAACACATCTTCATTTTGAAGGACCTCATTGCTCATGCAGACGGGAAGCTGACAGCCGCAGCCTTAAGATGGAAAGAAACGTTGAAAAAGCAACTGTACAAGCTGCCCATCTGCAGACAGGGCATAAACCAGCCACAGCCACATCACCTGCAGCAGCCCAAAGGAACAGCCCAGCTGCTGGGTGCAGGCAGTCAGTGGGTCTGTCCAGTGATACCCATGACTTCCCCAGTGGCATGGCACAAAGGCTGGCTCCCGATTCACTGGAGTACAGCACCAGCATTTATTAACATCTTATTTGGTGTCAAAGCTCATCTGCTGGGATACATTGCCCCTAATCATTGTCACTCACCAGAAATGAGTGCAAAAGAACCAAAATGTCATTAGCTCAGAACAGGAGTGGTTTCCACCACCTTTACATCAGCACACGTGGCTGAGGAGGGGATCAAAGCACAGTGCTGCTTTTCCTGCCTAGCCAATGCTCAGGACTTGCTTCCCTCTTTGTTATTAACATTAAAAAGTGCTAAGACTTTTATAGCTTTATGTCTATCTTCCCTTTTAAAGGAGAGGATATCTATAGACCTGTATACACATATCACAAGAATTATTTGCTTGCACAGGAGAAATAAGGCATTGTATTTCCTTATCAAATAGTTTTCTGAGAACATAAAATCATATATTACAGCAAATAAAGAAGAACTTCAGACAATGATTAACTTCAAGCAGTTTTTGAAATACTGAAAAATACATGTTTGTAGTGGGTCTTTTATCCGCTCCAACTTCTTCCTCATTTAAAGGTTTAATAAATAAAAAAACATACTCTAGCTTTACCTCCTAATAGGTTGTCATTTCTTATCTTATCAATAGTTTGAGAGACTTTATTAAATTCCCTCATTGAATTTCACCATTTGGTTGTGTAGTTTAACATGTTTTTCTCTTGATTTATCTGAGACAGCTAAGAAGACATTTTAATGAGGAAAGGTAAAGTGGAGAAGAATATTTATCTTGGCAAAAATAGGGGAGGGAGGGAAGGGTGACAACACAGCCCTAAATCCAGCTGCTTTCACTTGAAACAGAACTACCACTTACATCATAAGGACTGGTTAAGCTTTCTTCAGGACCCATTCCCAGATACATTAGCATATGGGTCATTCTGTGCAGGTTACTGCAGGCTCCTCAAAGTAACTCAGTGTTCAGGAGCATACTTGACCCTAAATCTTACTGAAATGAAAGTTGCTCCTGAGTGTTTCCATGACCAAACCCTCAGTTAGCTCACTGCTGAGGAAGAGGTTTAACCCACCTGTGCTCATTAGGCTTTTAGGCTCCTCTCATTGCAAATAACGAATAAAGCAGATTGCAAGAAAAATATAGGCTGAGCTGAGTTCAACACACATCTCATGGCTTCAGTCCAGTTCCTAATCCTTCTCTCCTCTTTTCCATCATCCTCTTCCATTCCTACTGGGCTCAATTCGCCATGCCATCACCACAGTAATGTAAGGGTTGCCCACCACACTTGCTGCAACCTGCCTTCATTTTGAACTTCATGCAGCAAAGCATTTTTTCTGCCTTTTCCTACTTCCTTTTCAGTCACCTGTGTCTCTTTAGAAATCCTTCCCACCATCCACCCATGTTCCTGTTATATTGCCTTTACTCCTTGGGAGGCATCTGCTTTCCATTTCAATACGAAAATGCTCTGTTTCCTACATTATTCTTTTTTCATAAATTCCTTATGCTGGCTTGCTTGGCAAAATATGAAGAGTTGTGTCTGCCCAAAGGCACAATGAAAAACTGCATAAAACAAACTAAATGTTCTCATTTTACTATGCACTGTGCAATACAGACATACATCAACATAACCTCAGCCAGGATTGTTTGGCAGATTTTGTTCAAAGTGTGAATGAATAGCAACCTTATATTCCCTCTGGCTTTAGTTCTGGATAATCCTAGTAAGTCAAAACTTGCATTACCTGTGCCAGAGGTCAGATAATTTAGACTATGTTTGGTCTTTAATGTTTCCATGACAGCACCCTTTATTAGCTCCAGGTTGAAAGGAGGGAGGGGTCCCAAAAAACCTAGCTAAATACATTATTTAACCTTTCCTCATCAGCTAAAAACTTAAACAATTTCTTTCTGCCTTTAAAAATGTGACTTATTTGGATTTATCCTTCTGTCATTGAATTTAAAGTGCAGCAGCTCATACACAATCATCCTTCAATTAGCTACTAGAGTAACTCAAAGGAGGTATAATGTTTCTTGCCCTTCAGCATAGCCTTGGCTGTATTTACCTCCTCAACGTTTATTCCCCAGATATTGCACAGAGTGTATTTGTGCTGTCTGTTAGCTTTCAAAAGAGCTGGGGTTATGGAAAGCCTGGTTCTGATTATTCTTGCAATTCCTGTGTAGAGAATTTTATCTTGGGTAAAGAATGCTCTTTGCGTGCTCCTTTTTGTGGCTAGGTAGGCTCCTTCCTTCAAAGCTGCCATTTCCACCAGTCCTGCTTAAATTTAAAGTTAAAATTAAGAGGTGTAGGACTAATGATGTAGTCAGGGACAGACTGCCAGAGCACTTGGGAAACTTGGGTAGGATCACTCAATCTGCTGCAACTCAAGCATTAAGTAATGAAAGCACTTTCAAACGTGTTCTTAGTTACAGATTGACCTGAGGTTGTAATGGTAAATAAATTACAGAAAAAAAATGCCCCCTTATTATTTCAAATTAAAAAAAAATTAAAAAGCAAACAAAAATAAAGAAGCAAATGGATGTGTATGTTAGGTTTTAATTTCAGGTTATGCACTCTCCTACTTGTGTGTTAAAATCATTTATTTCACCAAGCAACTGTTAAAACCCCCACACTGTGCTAGTAGGGACAGCCACCCATCAAGACACACTGATGTGTGAGAACGTAACAGTGAAAAAGGTCTGGGGCCTATGGACTGGGAACACTGGTCAAGGACAAACCAAACTACTTTGCTATTCTGGAGTTCTGCTCCCTAAAAGTGCCAGCAAAGCTTAATTGCGAAGAGCCAAGGCATAAGGGAACTCATTACGAAGAGTCACATGAGGCCAAACTTACAGTCACTCATCTTTCGTGATGCAGTTGTAGGCTGTCAGGTAGTTGTATACTGGAAAACAAATAAACACCACAAGCAGATAACCACTGCTCTATCTGCTTTGGTCAGTACACCTGCACACAGCACGGACTCTGAATACGCACTGAGCTGCATTGTAGGAGACCCTGTGCAGAAATTGTTCACCATAAGCACTCTTAGATTATTTTGTGGAAAAAAGGCCAGAATTTTCTCTCTTCACAACCAACTCACACGAAGAAGAAAAAAAAGTGAAGTCTATCATAGAAGCCATTCACTGTGAATTGAATGCTCATCTCTATTAAGAACCACACTGAAACAAACCGGAGAGATGCATTCACTGACTCATCACCAGCTGCTGGTGTCAGCTCATTTTCTCCGCTACATTTTTCAATACAACTTTGAAAGTAACTTAATAAAGTACATTAACAGCAGACACAGCAGGCCCAGCCAAGCAGCTTTGCACACCTTGAGAAGGTTAGAAATGGTGAGATTACATGCTTCAGGAGCCTGCCTGCTACCCGTGAAGCACATGCCCTCCATTTCTCTTTGAACATGGCTGAGGACTGCTCACCAAAAAATTCAGAACGTAGGAGTAAGGAAACCATTGAGTTTCTAATTAGTCCATAGGGATCCTTAGACTGAGCAGAAGAGTCGTAGGACTCCAGCCTTCCTTATTTGGGTATCCTACTGTACTCCTTGCTAGTCCTTCTCAGGTTTATAATTATAAATTAGATTGTTTATTTATTTTATGGTGTTCTGAAGAGCTCTCTCATTTCCTTTGGCTTTTCTTTATGAAGTTCTGCAATCAGTGTTTGTGCAAGAATTTCAGCAATAATGATGGCAGCCCAGGGCATTTCCTGGATTAATGATGGGCTGGAAGAGCTGATGGCCCATGGTTCTGCCTTGATCCATTAACCCCAAGGAGGTTTAAATTCTCCAGGAAGCACTCTGTGCCAGAGCGGTTATTGCAATGGAAATTCAGCAGGATATTTTAGTCAACAACATAACAAACTTCCTTTTATCCACCACAAATGTAGGAGGAAATACTAATTTGGATGGGAGAATAATGATGTTTGGAATCTTTTAGGGGAATTCAGCAGCCACCAGCAGGAAGTGCATTGGTTAATTTCTCTTTTGCCATGCCATATGCATCAGATTTTTAGAAAATAAAGATTTGAAATTTTCAGATTGTAAATGAAGGACCTTGTTTGATATTGCTACTATGGTTTTACAGGGGAGGTACCACGTGACTCACTTTGCTCATCTCCAGGCTAAGCGATCTGCTCACCCTGTTGCAGAACTGTGTGTCCCCACTGGAGCCTTTGGCCACCACATACTGAAAGAAATGCAATGACACAGAGAGTTTAATTCTCTCTTGTCAAAAAGTAATGCCTCCCAGATCACACACAAAACTCACATTTTTTGTTTCACCTCCATTTTGCTGATTAAAATGAGCAAGTCGTGCTTCTTTCTGCTCAGCAAGAAAAAAGATACCACTGTACATTTGCAAGGACTGTTCCTGAAGTCACCTTGAAATAAGATCACTATTACTGCAAGCTATGGCAAAGGTGGATGTTTTCACTTAACTCTATAGGGTTTTGACCAGCACCCAAGGCAGCCTACAAGACATATCTGATCTTTATTAAAAGGAGAGCACAAAGCCCTTCAATATGCAGAATAACTTATAAGCATGCCTATTTTATAGCAAGTCCTTAGTTCCATGGCACTGATAAAGCTTACCCACATGGTGAATGAAGCCCTTTGCTGACTCAAGTCCTGTACAAGGCACAGTGGGAACAAGTATGACAGAGCTTCCTACAGGGAACATTCAACAAGTTAACATCTGTCTCCTTCAAAGCATGAAATAAACATAAGAATGCTGTGAATTGATTAGCATTTCATTAGCTGACAGCTTCTATCTGTCTCTCCAGAAACTATTTCTTCAACAGATTCAGCATTTTATGGATTCTGTGAGCTGTAGAGATAGCTGCCATGCTTTTCGTTCTCAAGATTTTACATGCACATGGATTTAAACAAGCACAAACACAGCTGGAAAGGCTCTAGCTTGGCCACACAGTCAGTACAGAGATAAGATCCCGGCCAGCCCAGCAGGGCTGGGTGCTGCAGCAGCACTGAGGCAGGCTCAGCACCCTGCACACAGCACCTGAGATGGCTGCAAGTTAACTCTCAGCTGGAACTGCATCTCCTGCAATGGACTCTGGCTACACTTCCTACTTGGAAACTACAGACTGCAGCCAATTTTAAAGGAATTTACATTCCTGAACATACTTTACTTTGGAACCAGAGATGAAGAGAGAGAAAAGGGACTGACTTGTGAAGAGCTCTGTGATTTGAATGTTTTGGAACATTTAGGAAAAGATGGCAAATTCTAATGAAGGGTGGAGGAGCCTCCTCACTTCTCCCACAAAGACTCTTCACAGTTACTGTGAGAGACACCCAAAACAGAGAGAGAAAGAGAATATTAAAGAGGCAGAACTTCATATACTGCTTCAGCTATATATTTCCAAAATACCAGGTTTGTTGCTTGTACACACAAAAGTAAAGAGTCAAGTGTTCATTTTCTTTCCTTTCTGATATTCAAACATGAGCTGGGAAAGCAACATCCATGTACGGACAGCAATAGTTCAGGGTGACAAAACAGAAGCTAGATAAGGGAGGAGATGATGGAGAACAGAAGTAGCTGAAAATCAGAGCAGGGGAGTAGTCTTAATGATCTGTTCAAATATCAAATTATAGCTGAATTATAACATTAGGATGGTTCAATTTTGAAAATTATTGTCCGTGTTTCTCATTCCAGTCAGCCTACTAATAGGTAGTAATTGTGTAGAGTCTTAGTTCTGTACCAGAGGCTGTTGGCTATACAATCTATACAAAGCACTTCTTGGTGATAGAAACCTCTTGGGGGAGCACGTAAGAAAGGAACTAAGTGTCTATATATTGAAAGCCAGAAAAGTCTGGATGTAGCTGCAAATGGAAAATAACTTGCTGAGTCATAAAGCAAGAAACTGGGATCTGGGAAGGAGTTAAAACATCAGGCTCTTGGTGGCTGAGAGATAGTGGAGTACTACCAAATCATGCAAATCCACGTAGACAAGCACAATGCTGAGGAAGATAAGGATCTCTTATAATATTCTTTGAATTCTGGTTGTTGTTAGCTTAACAACTGTGATCCATTAGCTGAATTAGCCAACAGTTCCAAATGGGACATTGCTCATTTATAGACTCAGGCTGCAAGATGTTGATGCAGAGTCAAGCTTTGTAATGCTTGCACGTGTTTAAAATAAAAGATTTTCTCTCACCTCTCTAGAGTTCTCAGTGGCCAAATAATTTCTAAGGAAAATGAGTACAATCCTTACATCTTCACTTAGAAGCCTATTTTTTTCTGGATGAAGGAAAAATATACTCACAGCCCAATAAAACATAAGTAATATCTTCATGTAATCCCAGTAATTACTTCATACAAAGCTTCTTGTATGCTCAAGAGCTACAAGCACAATCACAGTAACCACTGACATCATTAAAAGCAAGTTACATAGACTGCCTTCACTCTAAAAGTGGCTCTGCAGTTTGAGCTTGGTCTCAAGTGTATGGTTACCACCTTGACTGTGTTTCAGTCATCCAGCTGCATTACCACCCTTGGAATCAAAGGGATGTATTTATAACCCGCACAGAGACCAAAAAGCACTGGGCAGGTATTTTCTTCAGTGCTTTTAGTTCCTGCATCAATACACTTCCTGAGAAACAGATTCTCTAGGCAAGGTCAGAGCACCAGAAGACAAGTGAAAGATAAACTCACCCCCTCCCATTCTTTTAATAGAACCAGGACAAGAAGAGAAACATCTTAGTGCCGAGTTCTCATATGCTGTCTAGGCACACTGGCTGTACTACTTATACACACTGACATCATTCTGTGTAAGGCACTATAACGCAGATTTTTAATTCTGTAGCTGACAACCTGATTTATTTTGTTAGTTATGTACATGAAGGTACTCAGCAAAAAATAGCTCTTTTACAAACTACCCCATAGAAGCAGTGCTCTACACATAATAGCAGGCTTCTCAGACACTTTTAAATGATGACTTCTCTCTGAGGTCTAATCTGCTTTTCCTTGCATTTGCCAATTACACCTTTATATGCTGTGTCTGCAGTCTCAAATGGATGTGAAATAAAGCTTAAAAGCCAAATACAACACTACAGAGCATCGAAAGGAAATCCATAGCACTCAGGAAGGTACCAGCAGCATCCCCTCATGTTCTCTCCCTAATTTTCCTCAGCAAATGCAACTTCACTCCAACTTCTCATCCTCAGAAAGGCCTATGAGGATCCAAGCAGCACACCCTGCACATCCCAGAGGGGATCCTGGTGGCGGGAAAGGAGGTGAGGTCCTGTGGCAAGAACTCTCCTCACCTTCAGAAGGCCCCAACTCACATTAAAACCAAGTAAATCAGTAAGCCCAATACCTGACTAACTTGTGTAAGCAGAAATCCTCTCATACAGAGCTCAGCAGGGAGCACAGTGGGAGCAACGTGGCACAGAGCAGGATGGGACAGCACGTTCTTGTCAGTGGCTGGGCACCAGCCAGATCCCTCCCCTAGCAAGGAATGTATCTTTCTTCATCAAGGGAGAGGTTCAGCTTTGAACCTGCTGCTTCTCCCAGCCAACAAGCGCTCTTTGTTAGCTGCCAGCTGTTTTCTAATCACTGGGAGACATTGGCTTGCACGTATTACAAGCACCAAGCAGGGCTGAGAGATGGTGAATTATACCCCCAACCATGCAGTTGGAAAATTCAGACTTCTGGTGTGGATTTGCCATTGTGGGTAAACCTGCCACAAAGAGGTGTGGAAGGAAGATGGGGTATATATGCCTACAGCAGAGCATTAGCACACATCTTTACAGTGCATGCAAACCAGGAAAAAGAAATAAATAAAAACCAGAAGTCATTATTACATCAGAGACGTGAAGCTTATAAAAAACTGAAGACAAGTGTACCTGTATCTGTTTCCAACAAAGGAGCACTCTGGGAGGTCATGACCCAACTAGCCCAAGCTGCATTCTGTTTCAAAGCATTCTCCAGTCCTTTCCTCAGACGAGACAAAAAGCTTTCTGAGGCCTAACACCGTCCTTGTGACTGATGTGCAGTCTGAGAGCACAGTTGAAGGGCATTCTGTAGGGACAGCACAGCCAAAGGCAGGAGCTGCCATGCTGGGGGGAGCCCCGAAGCTCCAGGACAAGCACCCGCACTGAGCCACACACCCTTCAGCAAGGTTAGGACCACCAGCAGAGTTTATTGGCAAGGCTGCTTTCAGGGAGGCGTTGTTTGTTTTAAAATTCAAGTGAAATGCATTGCAACTACATTGTAATGAAAGATGGGCTATAGGGCAAAAGGCAGGAAGAAAGCTCTTGGGAACGTCAGTTTTCTAGGCAGTTTGTTACAAATTCAGCTTTTGTCAACAGAAGAGCACCATCCACATGTTGCAGGTTAGGTGTGCTCTCTCCAACCTTCTTGCCTCATCCACATTATACTTGCAAAGCAGTGATGTGCAGGCAGCTGTGACCAGGAGCTGAGTGCCACTTCCATGGCACGGTACCAAGCAGATAAGAGCACTGGCAGCCCAGCTGCAGAAGCAGACACAAGTAACTACAGCACCAGTCCCCTACAACACTAAGTGATGCCATCTGAGCCCAGCTGGTTTCCTTTGGCGCTTACCCTGGAAGGTTTCTACCTTTCACTACTGGTATTCATCTCTGAGTTCCTCAGTCTTCTCCCTTTGCTGACTGCACACATACTTCCTATTTCCTCTTTCCTTATTTCCCTGAAAATGCTATCACTTTTCCTGTGTCTTTTTGGAAACACTACAACAACAGAAAATAAAATAAAATCGCCCCCCTTCTATGTCAGGACCCCAAAGAAATAACCACCTAGCAAACCCTCAGTTACTGACATTATGTTGATGGTGCACCACGCTGCTTACAGGATCCATCTGCTCCCCTCAGCTCTTAGTCACTCTTAAACCTTTTTGCACATTCACTCCCTGACTCAGCAAAGCTGCCGATTGCAGTCAGGGCTTCCAGTGCTTGGAGTGGTCAAAGTGCTCTCAGCCCTGAGCTCATTTCCAGCAGGCAAGGAGAGCCTGGGAAGAGGCAATCCATCACACTGCAGGCAGTACCAGCATGCCCTGTGTCCCTCTGCACCAACCAATGGATGAAATGAAAGCGATATGATGCTTACATTGAATTCATACAATTGGAAAAGATTATATTCAGGTGCAGCAGTTCACTGATTTAATACGACTTTTAATCTCCACAGTGTGCACATGAACTGACTGGCACTATAACTGACTGAATAACATTTCAAGAAGCTGAAAGAACATGGAAAAGTGAGTTAACAGCTTTCATGCATTCATAACGATTTTAAGATTACTTACATTTGCAGCATATGAAGTATAAAGCAAAACCATCTGACATGGCATGACAATTTGTTATTTAAGGCTAATTACTTTCCCACACCATCATCTGTTAAACTAATAATTAGTGCAACTCTATGCACTCAATTTGCAGATTATAGTTATCCAGAGGAAGCAATCTTCAACACTGAAAGAAGTGAAAAGAAGCCTTCTGAATACAATTTTGCTTTCTACCTTCTCTTCCTCTGTAAAATCTCTCCCATGTTACAGTTGCTGAATTGCCTAGAATTAGGGAAACTTTTGTCTCACAGCTTCCCAAGGCTTTGTGTCAATTTGCATCTAAGACAAAAAGTTGGATGACATCAGCTGTCACTGAGAATCAGTGATTAAAAAAAGATTTACAAACATCTGTACAATGAGATTGGCACATAAAGCAAGCAAGCAAGCAAACAAACAAAAAACAAAAACCGCAAACGAGAACAATGCATTGGCACGTAAACCCAAAAGATTACATTAATCCCCAACATCTGGCTTCAAACAGTCTCAGCCCAAGAGCAGCAAGAGCCCAAATTGCCCAATTCTCTGCCAACAACTTACAGATACAACTCGAACAGTAACACTGCCGGCAGGTAAGACTTTCTAAATGTTATTTCCATGGAATAGTTCCAAAACACTTCATGTTTAAGAAGTCAATTAAATTTGATATGTTTTCTTGACATCCAGTGATATTTGCTAAAAAGAAAGACTTAACATTTTTAACTCTTGAGGTAATATTTTCACAATCCAGGCCAACGTAAGAAAAGAAGTTATAAGCTGAGTTTGTGAACCATATTGCCAGCACCATCCACTCAACTGTTGCAGGAATGCAAGTGACCCAAAACCTGACAAGGCTATACCTGCAATCAGCAATTTAAAAAGTGATTCCTGATTATAACTACAATCATAACCCAGCAAATGTTCCTACTGCAACATGTCCACGTCCTCAGCAACTATTTGTATTTAACTTCTAAGGTCGGCCTGACCTGACACCAACTAGAATGACTTCCAGCTGAGGATGCTTTCCCTTCAATAAAGCCATAAATTTGAATCCTATCAGTCTAACTCACAATAACCTCTCTTTCTCCATAATCTTGAAAATCTTCCCAATGCCTTAAGAATGGCTTTGCTTGCTAAAATGAGGCATTGCTCCCATTCATGAAGTTGTTTGTAGCATGGTTGAGATAATCTTCATTTTATCTTCATTGCTCACGACTCTTTTCTTCCTTTGTTACCTCAGTGAAACAAATAGGTCCATCACACATCACCTTTACAGAATGTTCTTGGGTTTTTTTAGGTGTAGAATTCCAGCTAACATGCAGTTTTATTTTTGTTTTGTTTTTACCATTTTAAGAAGATATTTTTCTCTTAATAGTGGCAGTCTCCACTTTCCAATGCAAATCCCCCTCCTACCGTCCCTCTCTCATAAAGAAAAGATTATCTAACTTTTTTTTTTTTTAATGAAAAAACCACATTCATTTTCTTTTTATAACTGGCAGAGTTTAAGGAAACTACATTAGAGGAATCATGATAAAAGATAACGCAGTGAGCGAGGTTAATATCTCCCAGTTCTCCTGGCAACAGCTCCTCTAAAAAGACTCCTCTAACAAGAAGGCAAAACATTTAAACCAAGCTCCTGCTCCATGTCACTTTCCCAAGTGAAGGCTGCCAGCTCTCATGCCAAAGCTTTCACTGGTGCCAAGTCATTTTGACTGCCAAACCAATGGGAGAGGAGGTGCAGCATGGCTGCTACCTGCAAGGTGCCAGCAAATTCCCTCAAGTCAGATGAACGGTCAAAACACCTGGGTGCTGGGATGACCCCACGGCAGTGAGGGGAGCTCCAGGCACTGCTCATGTGAGCCAGGGCCCACTGCTGGTGCCTAGTGGCAGCCCCAGTGGTAGAGCCCAGGGCTGCAGCTCTGCCTGGAGCAGCCTACATCACTTCTTCCTCTGGGAAGAAGCCAGTAGATCGTCCTCTCCAGGCAAAATTTATCCTTTGAGTAATCCCCACCTCTGCTAACACTGAGAAGTTCATGCAAACTGTGTGCATTGTTCACTTGATTTACTATATCTATGCAATGTGCTCCCAACTCCTCCAGGCAGACTTGGCTCGACTAGCTCTGGCTCACAGGTATGGCATTATAGTAGTAATGATTTACTTACATAGAAGAGAAACAAGTTGCATAGTTGCGATTTTATTTCAGCTGGCAAAGAAAACCCAAACAAAACAACAAGACCAGCCATATGTCTCATTAGATCTCGTGTATGGCACTTTCTACAGCTTAATCTGATAGCTTAAAAAAAATCAGAGGGGCGTAGATCTGCAGTGTCTTATAGTACATAGCTTTTGAATAACACTGCCAACATTTGTATTTGTGAATAAGCCATGGACTATAGACTAAGCTGAAAATCATCTCTGGAAGACTTCTTTTGAAATATCTACCCTCCCAAAACTCTGCTTGCACAACCAGTACTTTGGACAACTAAGACTATATTTAAGTGAAGGAATAAATGTTGATATTTTTTAAAAGGGTAGACCTACATCTTCTTACACAAATAGTTCTCAGTGCAGAAACTGCAAGAGAAAAACGCCTGTAAGATTCTTCCTCCAACAGAGGCGTCTCAGAGCTCTGGAGGAAGATGTGTTTGGGCTGAGCTGGTTGGGCTGACGGAATGGGGCCATCCTCTCACTGGTTCTGCAGAACCCACAGGTGTCTGGTGCTGATTTCCTGCTTAGGGAGCTCAGGTACCCCATCCCCAGGTGTTGCCTCTACCTCACTTCTCTTTCTTCCTTCCTTCTTCCCTCCCTCCATCCCTCCCTTTATTCCTTCCTTCCAGAAAACTTGAGCTGAAATATGAACTGTGGGAGCATTATGTAAGTCTATTAGTTAACTAAAACTATTTTTATTCCCCCCTCGCACACACAGAGTTTTGCTCATCCTGTTCCAATCACAGCAATCCTGATCACATAGGATCATAAGGCACAAAAATAATGTAAATTCAGAGTGGGGAACCACTCACAGTTCATTCTAGCAATTCTGCTTCCTTACAGTATCAAATCTACAGTAAAAGAAATGCCTCTAAAACAAACAAGAAAGTTTCTTCCTCTTCTGTTAGCTAATAGGGATATTTAAAATTAACTCCTTTAAAATCGAAGAAGCTGCCACAGCTGCCTGCTACCTTGCCTAGAGATAACAAACCCATTACATCTATAAAAACACAGACATGAAGTGACAGACTGAAGTTTTGGAGCGATACAGAAATGCACTCATCTGCTCATTAAAAGACAATTCAGAAATAAATTTCTCATCTTGTTGAATCAAATTACTAGCAAACAGTCGTTAATGCCACTAAATAAATCTTGCAGCTTCAGACTCTTTAATTTCTTGATTGCATATGTAATACATACCAGGAGCTTGAGGTAATGCAATAAGCAAGAGGACTGAATCATTTTTTGGCTATATAAAGAGGAGATAATTTAAAAACGTACGTAATTTTAACAGACTGACAGCTGAGGTAACCACCTCAAGTGACAGATATATCTCAGAACTGTCTGAGGCATGGCACTATGCCATGGCTCCTCATTCACGGAGGGAGTGCTGTTATCAGCATGCAACTTTACTACTCGGACTTCTCCTCAGTACGGAAATAAAACCTTTACCCAAACACAACGTATGAAGCTTAAATACCTGCCAACAATATGAGGAGTGGGAAAGACAATTAAAACTAAAAATCTTCCATAGAGAATCACACAAATATGCAGCCCAGGAGTCACGTTGCCATACAACTAATCACAGCACAACTCTAAGGAGCTGTGGACCAATTCGGAGTGCTTAGCTCAAACAGTGAGGGCTCTACAAACCAAAATATTCATGGCACTGCACTGTGTTAGACATCAAATTCCATCAGAGGCTGAGAGTGATGAGCTACCAACAGGACTCCTGGCAAAAAATCTGTTGGCATTTCACAATCAAACATTAATCATAGCATTAAACCTCAAGAAGAGCACCCTTCCAGCTAACTCTCACATGTATTGTGCCCTTAAGACACCTGTGCATCATGCCTTCAGCCCCAGGGGCACGTGAGGGTTACATGAGGCTGTGCTGCACAACAGATTCAAGATGTGAAAACACAAAATGTGAATTTTTAACTCACAACCTTTCTTAAAACTTGATTTAAATTTGAAAGTGCAGCCAGAGCTGCCAGTCACTTGTATGCTAGAAGGAGAATGAAGTCTTTAGCAAGGCATACATTCTCACAGCACAATAGTTTTGAGAGAGAAGATAATGATAAAGAAGCTGACTCAGATTGGGAACAGACATCTTGAGAGCATCTGCAAAGGAGAATGGTCGAGATCTCCGCTGTGATGAGTCACCAGAGAGATGCAGGAAATAAGGATCACTCAAAACAGGAACAATTATCACAGCAACATAATGTTGCTTAATGGGAAATTAATGTTTTATTCAAGTGATGTTTGCTAGATGCAATTCCTTGTATCCAGGCACGTATAGAACTCCAGCTCCACCTTTTAAGCTTTGATCTGAGTTTCTGCTCCATTTTGGTCTCCCAGAATTGCACAGACAACAGACTGGAGGAAAGCTGCACAAAATAAATTGAATGTATCATACACAATGTATATAGTTTGGCTGAGGGTTTGTTGTTTTCTGTTCTGTTTTGCTTTTTTAAAATACATAAATAAAAGCTCTTTAGAAGCAAACATGTATGTTATAAATGATAAAAAAGAAGTGCTATAAAGTCTTCCATAGAGTTTGAGAAAGACCAACCCACAAAGAACACTCAGCTCCAGCCTTACCCACAAATGTAAACAGTTCAAGGGGGTTGGTTGTTGCCCACAGCCTGCAAGTAATTAAGCACTAATTCTCTACCACCTACTAAGCAAGAAATTTGAGAGGAAATATGACACAATGTTAAGCATGCACTTTTCAGGCCAGGCTCAGCTGATGTCTTCTGTACATCTCCAGCTTCTTCACTGGAATGGTACTGCTTTGCCCTCCCATCTGAAAATGAACAGATGGAACTAGAAATTTCCAAAAGCAGAACCACAGACTTTTATCTCAAAGTGAGAGATTTCCAGTGCAAACTGTGCGAAGTTGTCCTGGTAATTCCAGTGCCACCCACAGAGCAGAAGGATAGGAGGAAACACTTCCATTCCCTCGAGCGGGACTCATTTGCAATAGCCAAATCCTTGAAAAGACCTTCATCTCATTTCACCAAAACACGTTTGTGTTTCCACTTTACTTGCAGATTCTTTTTCACTGAAAGAAGATAAAAGGCTTAGAGGCCTTATCTGTAATTAGACACACATTTGCCACACATTCCTGGGACAAATACACTGAATTTACCTTAATGGGATGCTTTTATCTATCTGAACTACTTTAAATTTGCTGCTGCTTTGTTGCACAGTAACATCTGCAAAATAAAAATCATTCACAGCAGAGCAGCATTATGGCATTTTTTCTGAGCTTTCCAGACCTCCTGGGGCAAGAAAAAAAGAGGAAAACGTTTGAAGCTTGAAGGATCTTTCCCTTTGCAACGACTCCAGGCCCCATGTGAACCCATGCTGGAGCTGCTCGGTGACGTCAAGCACACCCGCGTGCTCTGAATCACCGACTGCAGCAGCGCGAGCTTCGGCGTGACTCCTCAAACCCACTCAGGTTTCATCACTCAGGTCCAAGTTTTGCTTTGGCGGACAGACTATAAGCTTAGTCCAGACCTCTATTTTCAATTTAGACTGGTAACCATGGCAACTATGATACTATTTTAAACCATTCCTATTTAGCCGCCTCTGGGTTGAATGTAAAATAGAAAAACGACCAAGCCCACCCTGTCACCCACCCCCCTCTGACAGCTCATTGTGTGTGACAACATAGGACACACCTGCCTGCTGATTTACTTACTTCAAATTTCGACAGCACTCTGTTTACCCTCTTTTGTGGATCTGAGCAAAAGAAATGCCTTAATTTGGCTTTCACGCTCCCATTTGCCTGGCTCCTCTGCAGGTGTTCTTTGCCACAGCAAAGAACGTGCTCCTCAGCTTGAGGATAACCAGGTGCACCACTGAGGTCCCTCACAAAGGCAGTTTCCCTCCACTCCCAGCCACCACACCATGCCTGGGACACCCCAGGTGTGCAGCTTTATGCTGGAGTAGAGGATGGTGTTAATTTGTCTCCTCTACATGTAGGGCACAATGCTTGATAAGCAACTCAGTCATATGCTAGAGTTTCACTTTGTCCTTGTTCTATGCAATACTTGCTACGAAAGGCAGAAGTTTGTTAAATCCATCAGTTTGCGTAACTGGCAGTTAGGGAAGAAAAATCCAGGCAAGAACAAGCTGTGAGCAATGGTGCCCTGAAACACAGTGCCAGGTGAAGCCTGTTTACATAGTCACTGCTGTTAGCAAGCTGCAGTTAGAAACGCAGAGCCCCACACATGTTGATTTTGCAAACCAGGACCTATTTTGCATTACTGTGAGGATTTTCTGAATCTCTGGGCTCAAAAGTTACAGAACGAACAGCTTCCTGCATCCCTAGGGATGCCTCATGCTATGGCCCAACCTCCAGTTGCCAAACCTATGGGGACCTCAGCAACACTACACTTTTTCGGAGCAAGACTGGATTTTCCATGTGTTTATATCTTAAGTCTTTTCCTTCAGCTGGCAAGCATTCCTGCGGCACCGTGCAAACCCATGGGTAACGTTGCCAGTTAAACACTGCTGCTTACAAAACGCTGACTCTCAGTTACATAAATGGTGGCAGTGGCCACCACCACCACAGAGCTGACCTCTCCATTTGGGACAGCCTGACACAGGCAACATGCTTGGAAGTGCTTCAGTGTCAGGAAGAGAGGGATTTGGTTTTGGTTTGTTTTTTGTTTTCTAAAGCGTGTACAAGGGACTAAAAGTTGCTCAGTGGTTTGAAAGTCAGTAACTAAGACTTTCTACCCGGGAATAAGAAAAGAAGGCAAGCAAAACAAGGACATTTTCCAGCCTTATCTAAAGCTCCCCAACACACAGCTGGAAGTCACAGCACCATTCTAAAAGCATTTGACACCCAACATGTGCCATCCATACACCAGCACTGGCTGCATTTGCACATTCATCCCACATGTTGTGTAACTTCTGGAATGAACACCAGTTTGAAATTCTAGGCTCCAGCTCAGCCTGCATCCCTCTGCATGCAGGTACAGCTGTGACTCCTCTCTTACTGGTTGCACACACAGTACCAGCCCAGAGCTGCTTGCAGGAGCCTGCATGCTGTATCTTCTCCTAATTAGATCAAGATACAGCACAGATAAAGCCTCAACTTCACCCTTTCAGTCCCATGTGAGACAATGCTGATAAACCTGCTCTGTGTCACTAGCTCTGCCAGAAGGAAGGGCATGAGAGCAGATAATCTGCTTTCCATTCTTGGGAGAATGGCAACATGTACCCACAGCACTGAGCATACCACAGGCTACAATGCCAGAGATATCAGTGCTCTTTACTCCATGGCTAACTGGCATTTTCCTTGCACTGCAGCTACACTCTATCCCTTGTATTCATCATCAGCTTTGGCAGTTTCCAGGTTCTGATGACTCTGGAGCAGATTCAAGCAGCCAAAGAAAACCTCAGCAAGGTGGCAGCAAACAGCCAGCCAAAACAAACAAGTTAGGTCTAGAAAGCCTCTCCACTTCATCTCTGAGAATAGATTCAAGCACCACTTCAGCACAGTGGCCCTCTGGCCTTCCAGGATATGGGCTAATTCCTTTATTTTGCAGCATATATATTTTTTTCTTTCTTGGCATTAAAGGATATAAAATATGAAAGTGCTGTGAAGGTATCTGCACTAGTACAAATGCCTACTTGTGTTGCAATTGCACCAAAGTAGGGCAAGATCTGCTCCAGGAACAACAGTATTCCGACTTAGTATGAAGGCAGTACACAAGGATGCTAATATATTTATGAGATAACACAAGTACTCTAGGCTTACCGAGTATAATAATGAATTAGTCTCTCTCTGAATGGAAAAACAGAGCTACAGTCATCTGAAAAACTGACTTTAATCCATATGCTTGTGGTCAGGCGCATGATTAACTCCATGGGGGAACATGGGCTTTTCCACACCAGACATAAAACAAAGCAGTGTGAACATCAGTTCTGTTGCACCAGCATGGATGGGAGAAGTCTATTCATCCATCAACACCAGCACGTTTTTTCCTAAAGGAACTGGGTTTGCAGTGCCAGATGAGAGGCACTGAACCCCTCCTGCCTGCCATACATAAGGTGGCTCGCTCGTGACCTCGGTGCCACGTTGTGCTGTGTGCTCTCAATGCTATTGACTGCATCTCCATAAACATCCATTACCCAGACATTCAATTTGGGGAATTTACAAACAAAAAGACAAATGGCTCTAATAATGTATTTGTATAATGATCATACATTTCACGAGGTATTTGCTTGCTATAAATTAACTGTAAGATCTGGGAGAGGAATTTGAGCCTGACAGGAAATATAACAGACAGAAACAAATAAGGGTTTTTTCCTGCAAAGAAAGCCTTGTGAAGTGAGAGCAGCTCACTTCACCAATGCACACTGTGAAATGTAAGGAGGTCTTCTTTAAAGCGGGTACTTTGTTTCTAGGATTTCTAATGGTTAATAGTTGCCCTTTACTATTTCACAGTATTATAGGAAGAAGTAATACAGCTGAAATAAGTATCTACCTTACTGGAAGTAATGGGGTTAATATGGCACTGACAGAACAGGATTTGACCTTCAAAGTCTTATTTCAAGAAATGTTACTGACTCCATTTAGAAGCTGAATGGATAAACTCCCTGAAATAGCAGGGTCAGATTTCAAGACTGCATAAAGCTGCTTCACCATACTACAAAGGGACTTCAGTGTTACCTAATAAAGGTCAGATCTCATAGCCTGTAGTGGTGCAGACAAGCAGCAGTGCAGGTGAAGCATCCCACCATCCTGCTGCAGATGAGCAGCGTGCCCCGCCAGGCTGTGCTGGCATGCAGGGAGGTCGGCACTCACCCAAGTGAGAACAGCAACACAGTGCTGAAGGTTAAAGGTGGATCAGTTTCTGCACCAAAGTGTTTAGTTCATTTAACCTTCATATTTGAGTGTGAGAATAAATAGTAAACTTAACCTAGCATCTGCTGCACCATACCAGAATTTTTCAGGATACCAAACTATTCACACTGAAAGGCAAATATTGGTTGACTCTAAAAGCTTCCACTGACTTGAACTGGTTAGTTATATCCATCAGAAACAACAAAGAAACAAGTTGTGTAACTCTTTTTCATCTAGATTGGTCAACTTTCACCTAATGCCAATGTGTGGGAGCTTCTGCCTGTCCCACAGTGGATTCCAGGCACGCTGCAGCACAAGCCCTCTCCTGTTGTGCCTGGGGCCAAGCACAAAGGAGAAGGGGTACAGGCAGTCCTGAGAGCAGTGCTGCCCAGTGCCATATCTGGGCAAGGCACAACTCTGTATTTGAAGAATATATTTAAAGCATGTTAATTAGTTTACTGCAACAACCCAAAGTTCTGAGACGTGTACACAAGATTTTGGAAAGCCTACACATTTATCTCCAATCCCACTTAAAGATAAAAGCAAAACCACAACTTGCTTGTGACTACATTCAAGACAAACCAATTGAAATTAAACATTTATGTAGCCTGGTAATGTAAAACAGACTTTGTACCAAACTCTCTTTTGATTTCAATGCCATAAGTTAAGACAATGCTTATCAACTTTGACTGAGAACAGTAAAAGCTTTATCATTAATACACGAGACGTTACTTAAGTGTGTGTTATCTTCAACAAAAACAGTTACTCAGAGTAAATATCTTACAAAATCCCTTGGCTAGAATACTGTAGTTTTGAACCTGGAAATGACAACTACTGGTAGTTTCATGAAACAAGCAATTCCAACAAAGAAAACTTAATGCAAATTGCAGATGAAAATTCTTGGATAAGGGAAAATTATACTAATCCAGAGCAGCTTATAGGCCATAAACAAGATGTTTTATAGAGGTATGTGAAGAATTGCAATTGCGCCTACTTGTGCGTTGCAGAGAAATAGCCACCAACTTGCTAGTTTCTTGAGGATGTACCAAGTAAGGCTTTCCGTGCCACCAGATAATTAATTGACTTTATATTCTTATCTACAAGTCTTCCTGCTAGTGATTTCTCAGAATCATTATTTAAAGACTTTTTAAATATCTTTTAAACCAATTCAAAAGTTTCTCATTTTGCTTTCAATGCAAACCACCACTTTAACCTTAAGAAAAGAGTTGTAACAAATGACTTTTTTTATATAGCAATCTCTGCTTTCATTAAAAAGACACTTTTTCAGTAAGGAACTATACTTTCTGGAATTCCCTTTGCATGTGTCATGCACTTATTGACTCGCAGGAGGTTTGGTATTATGTATAACACATTCTGTTACAAATCCCTGGCAATGAAAAATAATTGTTTTTTAAGACTCTTTAGGATGATGTCTCAATCGGAACACGAATACAAGAAATATTTTTGATTCTTCACTTCATACAAGATGTATAACCTCATAATGTTAACCCATTTAATCTCCGTTCAGAAAAGCATTCAGTAAGTAACACGCACAGCACATTTTAAAACTCCAACAGGAAGTAACATACATATAGTGAGACGTACAACAAAGAACCTGAAGTATCCCCAGAAGTTTTGCTGCAAGAGCTGATTTTTCTCCTCAGTTCTGTTCTCTGCAGATAAGCCAGCTCTCTGGCAGGTGACTAACACAGGTGAAAGGATGCTTCCTTAACCACAAGTCCACAAAAGTTGGCTCTTCCAAGCCTATCAGAAGGGAAGGGAAGGAACTGACAGGCAGCAAAAGTGGAGGGGATAAATCCACTATGATGTTCTGTGATAACCAAGAAAAGTATGAAAGGTAAAGATGCAGCGCAGCTGATCACCAATATAAGGGAGAAGATGCACATTTTTCTTAAAATTAAATTTTCACATAGTGACCTCATTCAAAATAAAGTTCATCCTAAAAACTTATTTATCCATGAGACACATTCACATGCTCAACTTAAATTACCTTAGTGGAAAGGTATATAACACTCTAAACAAACCTAACTCTTTTGCAATATAGGCTGCCCGAGACGCAAGCAGTAGCTTGCCATAAGGTTGGTAACAGCAAAAGGGGAGATTTAGGTAAGATGCTGGGAGGATGGTTTTTTTTTACTCAGAAGTCAGTAAGGCCGCCCAGAGAGGTTGTGGATGCCCCATCTCTGGAGGCATTCAGGGCCAGATTGGATGGAGCCCTGGGCACCCTGATCTAGTGTGTGACAACCCTGCCCAAGGCAGGGGGATTGAAACTGGATGGGCTTTATAGTCCCCTCCAACATAAGCCATTCTGTGATTTTGTTAACAGTTTTTAAACCCAGAGCTGCTGGAACCATAGACATGTATTTTAATATTGAGTAATTCAAAACTACAAATATCTCTGAGCCCTTGTAAATGCAGCATGCTTACAGCTCACGAAAGTAAGACAAAAGCAGCTAGCACTTGCGACAAGGAAGGAGAAGGAATTATAGTTCCACGTTTTTATTTTTTTCCTTTTTCGTGTCAGAACTGCACCCAGCATGACCAGTCTGCTATGGGCGGCTGGACACATCTAACCTCAGCTACGTGCACCTACCTGTGCACCTCATTTGCCTCTTGGTTTCCAGATAGATTGCAGTGAGCAGCTGCCTCCCTGTTAATACTCAGAGCTCCCATGTTAGCCACTGTCTGCCACCTAATGAAGTACATCACTATCAGCAGGGTCCATTGATGGAGTAAATCCCAAAGCTCCATCAGGCAGTGAGCAATTGCAGACCCTCAGGCTCTATAAATCACTACTTGCAGACCTGTTCCCTACAGTGTGCTTGTAGCAGCAGGGCAAAGGGCTCTAGGGTGCAACACAGCTCCCCTGCCCCAAGTACAGGCAGGGCAACATGCAGCAGGGTGTGCTGATCCAAATGATAGCATGGCTGCTTTTTCCCTGTCCTTCTCTCAGACTTGGGCTTGGTGTCTGCAACACCAGTGCTTAGGGGTAGGAGTTTTGGTCTTTCTGGTGGATTTGGAAGACAATCAGTCATCTCAG
Source organism: Meleagris gallopavo (assembly GCF_905368555.1). NCBI lineage: Eukaryota > Metazoa > Chordata > Aves > Galliformes > Phasianidae > Meleagris > Meleagris gallopavo. Next base: position 5,627,188 of record NC_139417.1, on the reverse strand, counting down.
ACACAGCACAGACAGATTGGGAATAGTCAATAAAACATAAAACCCACTCACACATAAGGAGATCTTTATAAAATCCCAATTACTTCTGGCTTGTTACCTAAGAATCCCTGAGAGGTAAGAGATATGGCTTGCTGAGAGGCCTGGGGTAATGAAATTACAAATCCTTTCATGAGTAAGCATATGCTGCGTTCCTCTGGCCCACATATTTGAAACTGTTCAAAAGGTTATTGTCTGACAAAATTTGGAACAGAAATTACTACTTATATTTGCTTCCCTCTAACAAGCTATACTCTGTGTCAATACCTCAGTGATTGATTATAACACCACAAACACTACTCCAAATAAGTCTCATTTTAATTCTGTTTCTTAATAGACGTACTCTCACATACATACTATAAAGAGCAGGTGCCATCATCTGAGATACCCAAGAGCCCAGGGGTCTTGTGTTTTCAAGAGCTTAATTGTGGCTAAAAGTGGCACAAGACGACCCCTATCTCAATTCCACAGTTTGTCTCCAGCACATTTTAATTTCATAATTGAGATCAAATGTTCTTGCAAACCACAGATGAAACTGACTTTTCACAAAAGATAGACGATGTTTACCTCTACAAAATAGGTACAGAGAGTGGGTTTCCAAAGATATTTTGATGCCCGGGGATTTTAGGTGATAACATGTCATAATAAGTTAGATGCTCAACTTCATTCACATTTATTATTTCAACATATTGGATTTAAACTGTCCTGGTACCCAAATCCCATGAAGTTAAAGGATGTATGAGAATACCTGCCTGTGTCCCCTGTCACTGTGGAAAACCTGTCCCAGGCAAACACTGCCTTTTGAGTTTAACCAGGGCCAGCAGTGAGGCATGCACTTCCTGCTGGAAGCCAAAGTTTCATCCCATTCCACTCTTTCTTCGAACAGTCTTTGCAGTTGCCCTTGGTGCCAGCACTTAGCACAGTGCATTCCCTTGTAAGAAAAAGTGCTCCAGCCAGCTGAATGAGTAATAAATAGTAGTTGTGCTTCAGGGAGAAAAGCACAGTGTATAAAACTTGTGTCAGTGGATGAAAATCTGACCAATCCACATCATTGCACCAAGTTCTGAGAAAAACATTCTGCTCTTCAGGCAAGATTAGCAAGACCTGAAGGAACGTACAAGTTCATCCCACCTTGTATCACACATTGTAGCTGCCAGCCATTGCCCCCAGGAGTTCGGAATCTTACTCATAAGATCACACTGAAGTGAGCAGCTGCTCTGTTCAACTTTGTGGAGAACAGAAGAAAACAGAGACCCATCTTCTCCAACAGCTCGACTTGCAAGGAGCTCGTGACCTTTGATAGGTATCTCCATTCTATTAAAGGGACACATGCTGACTGGAACAAGGTCTGTGGTGACAAAGGCTTGGGCTGAGGCTCACAAAGGGGATTCTTGCGGGGAAAAAAAAAAGCAAAAAAAGCAAAAAGAAGAATGCACTAAACTCAGAGCTTTGTGGATCATGTGGAACCTTGCCAGTTGGAAAGCCAGCAACAGCCTGACCTGCAGCAGCTCCCAAAACACACACAGGCGAGCAGCAGTCATGCAGCAACTTGTCCAGGGAAATCAACTAGGCACAAACACAAAAACATCAACACTGACCTAGAAAGTGCGCCCCTGGCTAGGGCAAGTCTGGATACTCACAATTCAGCTGCTGCTGACATGCCCAGGCTGGTACGTTAGGTCAGCTCCTGGTTTGTGCTCAAATTCCTCAAGAGGAACCGTTCAGAGCACTTCACATGAGCTCAGTGGTGCATCCACTGAAAGCAGGAGCTCAGTCACATGTGGCAGAGCAGCACCTGGAGATTTGATACCTTTGGCTACTGCTTATTTCAAAGTCTGCAAACAAATAGTGTGAATGCTCTCCTTTACGTGGCTGGGGCAGGGTTTGGTTTCCCCTCGTGTGCTGCATTCACAGCCCTGTGCCATAAGCAGTGTCCAGTGCACACCAGCCTGAAGTTACTGCTCTCATTAACATAGGAAGTAGCAAGAGATAAGCAAGGGGAGAGGACTAAGAAGAGAAGCCCCTGATACACAGTAGCATCCAGATACCACCTGGTAAGGTAGGAATGACATTTTGGGCAGAACATCATCATCTATTTTGTGGTTCTCTCTTCAAATGCTTCTCTATTTTATTGTATTTTCATCCCTCTCTTTCTGTAAGTACTCTCGCCTGCCTTACACTCATTCAAGCCATCTTCTTCCATTATCCCTCTCAAAGCTGTGCCTACCCAAGAGACAGCTGAACACTCGCCTGGGGCTGTAGCTCAGCCCAATTCATACTGCTGGCCTGAAGGCTTTTTCTCCCTACATCCCACTCTCCCCAGGTTTATTTTTATTCTGCAGTTATCTTAGTTTGAGGTCTCAGAGCTGATTTCTTCCTGCTGCAGAGAGAGCTGGGACCAAGTATATAATACAGATTTAAGCCTGAGGTAAAAAACAACTAAACATGAATGAACACATCACCTAATATTTAAAAAACACAAAGTAATTGCAGTTTGAGATTGTGTTTCCAAAGCTTCACTCTCAGCATTTCCCACCCTCTGTGCCTTTTACAGCAGCAGCAGGATGAAGGGCTGAAGAGTTGGTGTGCTCAGGGAAGCCCTCAGTGCAGGCGTGCTCCACGGATCTCGTTTCCCAAATGTCCTCAGTTACTAAAGGCGAGGTCTTTCTTCATAAGCCTCAGTCCCTGAGCAAACACACAGTAGATGCGATGGCTGAAAACCTGCCTACGTCCTCAGGTGTTGCACAAGAGCCTCCCACTGCCTCCTTCTGATAAGGATTCACTTGCAATGAGTGCTATTTTCCAATCCACTGATCTTGTCTCACGAATTTACTTCAGTTGGAGAGCAATTATCCTTATCTCTGAAAATGACCATGATAAACTCATCCACAACTGGTGATTTTTTTTAAGTGGAAAAATACCTCTATTCTGAAACACAATAGTTCCAGCTAGACACAAATTGTTATTCAGGCTGCCAAAAGCAGAACGCAAATCGTAAAACATTCACAACGAGGCTGCTCGCTACCTGAGCTACATTTATCCAAGGAACAGCACTGCTCTGGCAGTGCATGGGGAAATGGAAACAAGTAGGAAAAAAATAATAAAAACTTGACAGTAAGATCTTTAAATATGTTTTATTAAGCCCTTCCCTGTTCAGGGCATTTTTATTATGAGGAAATAGGAAATACAGAAATTAAAATTCCCTCTGTTGCTCCTGCAGTAAATGACAGGATAAGATCAATGTTTGGGAAGAGACTGTATAAAGACTATAGTCTCAATCAATCTCATCCTTTCCCTTGGTAACAGTATTTAATTTACACTTTCTCAGCTGAGTAATTACCTCTACTTTACGCTTACTATTCCTTTAGGAGTGGATTAATTAGCATTTGCCACAGCAGCTTCAATAGGTCTGCATGTGGCTGGAGAACTCTTCAGCGTACAAATGGGATCTACGACAAGTGCACTCAGTTTGAAGACAGAAGTGTTTCCACAGCAGAGTGGTGCGAGCTGGCACAGAGCACAGGATGGTGAACCCCTGTGCAGCAACAGCCACCAGCCCTGCTGGGGCAGGTATCATCTGCTGGGCTCAGCTCCCCAGAGCCACCAGAGTCCCATTGGGCCTTCTGCAGGGCCACTGGGGGTGACCACAGCAGTGCCCACTCCCTCCCTTGGGGCTGTGAGTGCTGGGCTGCCGTAGGGAGCCATGGGGCCCAACCCCATGTAGCACCCAGGTAATCAGCAAAACTGCTGCACAAGGAAAGCTCAGAGCAGCTTTCCAGTATCTAGAGGGGGGCTGTAAGAAAGATGGGGACGGACTCTTTAGCAGGGTTTGCTGTGACAGGGCAAGGGGAAATGGTTTCAAACTAAAGGAGGGGAGATTTAGATTGGATATAGGGAAGAAGCTTTTTTACACTAAGGGTGGTAAGGCATTGGCACAGATTGCTCAGAGAGGCAATGGTGCCCCGACCCTGGAGACATTCAAGGTCAGGATGGAGCAGGTTCTGAGCACCTGATGGGACTGTAGGTGTCCCTGTTCAGTGCAGTGGACTAGATGGCCTTTAAGAGTCCCTTCCAACTCAAACGATTCTATGATTCTAAAACAGTAGTGAGGAAGAAATCCTGAAAGAAACGGCAGTTTGCTGGAGAACATGAGTGAAAATGCTAAATAGATAGCTTTGGCTGGAGGTTGTGAAACACAGTGCTATAGCACATCTCATTGTACACACCTGTGTCTGACAGCAGCATGCAGACAGATTTGGCCCAGCCCAGACCTCACAGCCTCCAGCTGACATACAAATGGACAGTGAAGCACAAAAGGAGAATGTGGATCAAAAGGCAAAATTAATCCAAGCACCTACTCCATGTTGTTTCTATCATAAGATTGCATAAGATGCAGCAGAGACTTGGGAGATGAAAGCTCAGCTACATATAATATTGGAGTGAGATACATAAAATATTAGTCACAAAGCCAAGTGATTAACCAGAGGCACCAGGGATTCAACCACTGAGATCTGATGCCAGGACACAGCTAATAGGAAGGGAAAAAAAATGCAATAGCCATCTACCCTAGGATGAATTTTTAGTGGCAGCAAATGTTTCTGTGAAGACCCTTATACTTCTCTAAGCTCCAGGGAGAAAGAAATACTAAAATAAATTACACAGTATGTAGAAAGTCCCCAGAGACACAAAAAATATGTATCACTTGGGGACTTGGGAACCCAAATAAACACAAGGGAAAAAAAGCAATTAAGATGAAATTTTAATAAGTGTACTGAAGATTTCAAGGAAGGACAACCTAAAATAAAGCAAGTCCACCCCCACACACAGACTGATGAGAAAAGCAGGAGAAGTCAGTTAAGTGCAAAAAGAACCCAAGCAATCTCCTAGACCAGCCTGCTTTTCAGGGCAGCCAATGCTGGGCACACACAACCTGGGGGCTCCCACATCCCCATGCAGCCATGCTGGAGAAGATCCTCCCCAGAGCTACAGGCAGTGGGGCTGGCTCACATTGCAGCCCAGAGAGCTGGGCCTACCCACATGCCTTGTAGGGCTGCCTGTGTGCAGCCTCCAGGGGGAAGCTGAATGCAGCTGGAGGTGTGGCAACACTTTGTTATGACAGCAGCAGCCCTGCTGGGGAACAGCAACATGGCCATGCAGGTTTTAAAGATGAAAGGAAAAGGTATTTGGCAATTCGAGCAGATTACACCACTTCGTAGTTAGAAATAACATGCTCAGAATTTATGCTTTCATTCTACGTCTGCAGGCAGAATTAATCTTCCTTTCAAGGCTGACTAATGTCTTCACTTGCCCTCTATCACCAGCTCAGGAATCACCAAAGAGACAGAAGATGTATGTGTTTTATTACATGGAACATATGGATCTGCTCACATGAGTCACAACCACATCAATTAAAAGAACACCGCCACCACAAGTGAAAATCCAGCAGTCCCTAGGCATGAGCACTGCAACTAGTCAGGTTCAGAGAGACTTCTGGTTTTGGGAAACGTTCTGCAGCTCCCTCACAGCACACGGGCATCACTTTTTGTTGCTATCCAGCAAGAACCTCAGCTAGTCCTGTGCCAGCCAAGCAGTTCCCATGGATGACAGATTGAAAGCATCCTAAGGAGACTCCAGACTGTGGCAGCTAGTTCTATAGAAGAGCTCTTTCACCCCAAAAGCCTTTCTTAAACTCTATTACTGAACATTTAGGAATGTTTCACCAATGTCTCATTTTTGAGAGCGGAAAAAAAACAAAACAAAACAAAACAATTTAAGTAGACTGGATTAAAATATCATGATAAGATAGGTTCTTGTTCACTGTTACTAACTCAGACCTATGTGTAACACAGCCTTGATGCACAACTCAGAAGAGATGTTGCAGTAGGCTGCAAGAAATGAGGGAAGAGCTGTAAGCATAGCCTAGCAGTGTAAACCTGAGCACAGGTGAACTCAGTGCACAATCTAGGCACCTACTTTTCACCACTCACATTTCACAGAGCAGACACAGGTGTTATTCTCTTATTCAGGTTAGACAAACTGGAAGGTTGGAACCAGTTTACCCCTTGGATCATCAGTCAGCCAGGCCTAGGAGATTCATCTTTCACAGAACAAATGTATCTAGATGTGAAATGAAATAGGCATCTATGAAGAGAAGGTAGCACAGAGGTAAGGCTTGAAGCACATAAACTATCCATCACATCACATTTGACAGCCTCCATCTGTTAATGACATCCCTCTGCATGGTATGTGTGTTCAGCCAATGTTTTCTCATTTCAAGGCACTGGGTTCAAGCTGCCTCCTTGGAAGCTGCCTGGCTTACAGCTGTAATGCAGTAAAGTTCTGCAGGTAGAACTGATTTGTAGAGCATTGTTCTGGTGAAGTCAAGACATCAAGGTCTGACTCGGATTATGGCTGCTATCACGACTATGAAGTCAACATTTACAATAAAAACACACGTGAAAGAGAAAGAAGGGGCTATCACCTCCATGCATGGACCTCATACCCCTTTTATTCAGTAAACAAGGCAAGCTGCTTACAGGGGGACCTAGAGCCTCGGTTCTTTCTCAAACCTACCACCTCCTATCTCCCTTAAACTTCTTGAGTAGATGGACTAACATGTAGAAGGGCTACCTAGGTAACCCAGGAAGAAATATCACAGCCTAGGGAGTAATCAGTATTCTCAACTCAGACTGCAAGTATTATACATTTGAGTTCTCATGAGAACATTTTGTGCCACATCTTGAAAATGGAGATATTACTCTTGATTTGATGAAAAATGAATTGAAAATATGAGCTGTATACGTGCTAATTTATAGCGATGAAGTTTGCATTCATTACTGTAATGAGCACTGCATAAAGCATATAATCAACATTCACTGAAGATGTCAAGAGGAATCCAGAGGCAGAGAGGAAATGCATACACTTGCCACAGTTGATCATAAACATCATCAACTTCCAGCCCCCAAAAAAACCCAAAGCATGAGGCAGTCCTTTCTCTGTACTAGTCCTCAGTGGTGTTCGAATGTATCTACCAAGTTCTTCTACTAATGAGCTTAGACAGCCTTTCAGCCATAGGATAAATATTACAACAAGTGCTGTAAATGTTTGTCTAGGATGCACAGTGTCCTAGAAGCATAACCATCTCACTCCTTCCTCTAGTAAAAGATGAAAGCTACAAATTCGATTATATTCAGCTGGTAACTGGAGAATCCAAACAGATAAATAATTAAATCCAATTTCTTTCCTGTACAGTAAAACATTTCTCTGACCTTGCATTAGAAATGAAGAAGAGAAAATAATAAAAGGAAAAATCATTATCTGAAATAAAGTTAAAACACAAGAAAAAACCATCCACAGTCTGCGAAATCAAAATAAGGCAAGCAACAATGAAACGGTAGCTGTGGAGTCATATGAAAGACAAACCACCTTTGGAAAGAGCTAAAAGAAGGTAACTGGAGATTTGCTTGACTTCCTATTTGTGTGGAGTGAAAATAAGGAAAGAGAAATGCCACTGCAAGTAAATGTTACATAGACATCTACACTGGAAATAGTTCTTACCTTCTGGTAATCTGGGGTTAGCGTGAATAGAGTTGGGGTCCCCATCTTCCTCAGGATGGTAACGATAAAGTGTCTGTGACTGCTTTTGGGATGACTGACTACGGTCTTCCTTTAGAGCAACAGGGGGAGAGGTTGTTGCACTGAACTTTACCTTGGGAAAGGCATTTTCCTCATGTGTTTCGTGGGAAGATTTTGCTGAACTTGGCTCTGTTAAATTCACCTCTTTCAAGTCTAGATGAATACTGTTCCCCGGGTCTTCTTTTCTGGCGTGCTTTTTCATTTTAGAATGGGGTGCTCTTTCGTGCTCATTCCTTTCCTTGTCCCCCTGCTTCCCCTTTTGTCTCCTGTCCAGTTTCCCCAGCTGTTTGGGTGTCTCAGTTGTGGCTGTGGTGTGCTCTAGAGGAGCAATGGTTGTTACTGGGGCTTCCTTATGCGTTGTTTGCTGGGGGGGTGCTGCAGTGGTGCTGGGCACCCTCTTTTGCTCAGTTCTTTCTGTGGCACTGCGAAATTCAGAGAGGAGCTTCGGTGCTGCTGTGGTGAGCGGAGTGGTTGTTTCCTCAGCATATGTATCAGCCACAGCTGAACTTGAAGGAGCAATGCTGGCTGGTAGGTAGTCGTAATCCTCGCTTTGCTCCTGGCTGATGCTCTCTTGCTCAAAATGGGAAGAATAGCTCCTGTATTTTTTTGGAGATTCCACCTGGGTGTTGTCTCCTTCCGGTGCCTCCTGGTCGTAGCTGTACGGATCGTCGTAGTGCCTCTCTGGTTCATTGTCTTCAGTATCCATGGGACTCACGGTGTTTAAGGCGAACGTGTTACAATCAGGAAGCTGGTAGCACATCAGCTCACCGCCAGCATTTGGACAATGGCAGACCTTGCACGGGGGCATGTGAAAGGTGTGTCCTGCTACGTATTTCTGCCCCTCGTGGAGGCAGCCTATTCTTCCACACTGAGGGCACCCGTCCGCTGGCACCACTGCATCAATGCAGTTTGGGGGCAACTCTGGGCACAGCATGAACTGGCAGCTGATCTTACCCCCTCCCTTGGGGCACGAACATTCAGTGCTTCCAAAGTCCACGAAGTAAGACTGCCCTTCAGGTACTTTGCCATTGACGAAGCCCACGTTGACACAGTCATAGTACTGGTAGCCTTCACACGTGCAGCCGTGCTGCAGACACGTGGCACAGCACTCACCGGGCTCCAGCACATCGTCGATGCAGTTGTCCAGGGGCTGGCACTCCACACCCGTGCAGTCCCTCTGTGCGTGGGAAACGCCGCTCCACAGCAGCATGAAGAAGGCAGCATTCAGACAGCTCCGCTGCCAGCTCTGGTGCCTATCCATAGTCTTCCCAAAAACACAGCTCCAGTCCAAAGGTACACTTTTAAGCGTTGCTGGTTTCTTTTCTAGAAGGCTGTATATTCAGCTCCAATTCTGCAGCGTTTTCCCGAGTTACCTTTCCTCATAGACCCTAGAATTATGAAAGAAAACTCTGTTAAAGACTACACTCAGCACATATCCTGTTAAACATTAGAGGTCTTTAAAAGTTGGGACGAAATCCAACATCTGGAAATCTAAGTATGAAATTAATCATGAAGTCTTCCAAGCATTGTAGGCACTGAGTTTGGAGTTACAAGCTCTTCTCCCTCCCCTCCCCCCCGCTGCTCCAATGCCTATTTCTAAAAAGAAAAAAGGCTTTTACTATTCTATTTTTATTCTGCTCAGAATATATATGCATATTAAAATAAAAATAAGGTCTGTATACTTCCTGTCCTTTTGTTAAATTATTCTTTCTAGGAAAAAAAAAAAAAGATTTTTTTTGGCAGATAATAAACAAATAGACAGTTGCTCCTCTGTAGATGCAAATATAAGATATTTAATCTTTCTGTTTTAATTACAAAGATCCAAATCTTAAGGATCTTTCATGGCCAAAACTCAGCCTGATAATTTGTCTGTTAACACATGTGAACTCGAAATAACAGGAGTTTTGTTCTGCCTCTTTCCTCCATTTAGCAATCATTTGCACTTCAGTTGTCAGCATTAACAGTTATTTTCTTGCCCCAGCGGTGCTAAAATAGAACTTTGTACACTGCTGTTACCGAGTGGTTAAACATCATATTAGCTATCCTGTAATACACAGTAGAGGCCGGATCCTCAGCTCAGAAGTTGGCTCAGCTCCACAGCAGGCCTGCAGTGCATGGGGGATTGATTGCATACACTGGAGTTACAACCAATGCACAACCAACAGGCGTTCACTCCAGTTCAGGATACGCCACCAGTGGGAACCGCTTTTCTTTTTGACAGCACGACTGTTCCTTTATACAGAACTACTACACTGTGAATAGAATGGCTATTTAAAAATCAAATGAATTGGCATGATAAAACTTTGCTAAAATGGGTTGAGGAAAAGAAAGTTGTTGTTATTTAATCATTCAATCCTTTGACCATGGAAAAGTCCAAGGAAATAATCTGTTGGCCTTTACATCAAAAGCATGCTCAAAATGCTATACTACTAGCATGGAAAAGTAGATAAAACAGAAAAAAAAGTTTGTGTATAAGATTCTATAGAATTTACAATCTGATTATTTTTCCAGAACCCCTCCCAAAAAAAAAGAAGAAAAAAAAAGACCCTAGAACTTTTATCTAGCGGGTTAAATGTAGACACATCACCAAGAACAATAAACCACACACGCAACAGGAATCCTGCCAGAAAATCCATTCAGAAAGATTACTTCTCCCATTCAAACCAGGCTTCCAACAAGTCTGCTTAGGCACTGCTGGAAAGCAGCCAGGCCGTGGGAAAAGCGTGCCTGTTCTGATAAGATATGGACAAACTGTGCTGAGAATTTCCACAGCTCCGTCCTGGAATCTGAATTACTTCAGTACATCATACAGAGATACAGTTCTTATAAATGAAAGGTTTTTACTACTATTTGAATCTATTAGTTCAGCATGCTAACAGACACCAACAATGAGAAATAAAAGCTTCAGAATGTATGCTAATGGCTTGGAAGAAGCTCACTTTTTCAGAACTGCTCCCAGAAGTAGGATATGTTGTCCAAGGGAGAATTTTGCAATAGGTGGTGCTAAAATTAATTTTTCAGGATGCAGTGTGGGAATTAATAATTTATCCTACTTCCAGCAGCTTCTGCGGGTAATCCAAGTGTGCAATTATTACCTTGCTTTAGCCAGGGAACAAAGAATGGAAGGACAGTTAAAAATAAGCTCCCTCAGTAAGGTCCCCACAGCAGCATTTTGTCATCGTTCCCTCCCATCAATACCTCCTGGTGTTAACGTTTGGTACATGGAAGTCAGTTCTGTTCCTGTGGGATCACTGCTGGCACAGCTGTGCCCAGCCCTGCCTGCTGCTCCTCTCCCATCCCAGTTCTTCCCAGGTGCTTTGGGTGTCACAGCCCCGCATTTGGCTATGCATGCAGGCAGGGCACTGGTTGCCCACAGCTTGTATGCAACATCCACTTTTTACATCCGAACAGCAACTGTTCACACTCTGAAAAAGAAACTCCAAACAAGAAACCCCCAAATTAGCTCCTGTCTTGAGGTAAGAAGCACAAAGCCATTGATCCAGCCTGCCCAGAAGCTCAAGCACTGCTGAAGATTTACCAAGATAAACCTAGGAATAGTAGATTGTTTCCCCTCTGCATTCTTCCCATCACCTCACAAATACAGTCCCATTTTCCTGAAGGATGTCCCTGACTGCCCTACCTGGTCCAGCTTTTCTTCTGTTATTTCCTTGCTCCCTTTCCTCTCACTCGCGCAGAGGGCTGGAATGCTCAGGGCCATGACGAGCACCATCTCTGCTCCCTACCTTCCATACTTGCTGCTCAATGCCTTGCTCAGTTCCTGAGATACCCTGTATCCTTTCTTGTTTGATACCCTGAATATTCAGTTTTCAAGCTACCAACCTCAAACTGATAAGGTCCAAATCCTTACAAAGCCTTTTTCTGTTGATAACATCACAATTTTCCTTATCCTCAAGCTCATTTTCTTTCATCAGAGACTTCTTGTTTCTGACTCCAACAAAAGCATCTCTTTTTATTCCTTTAAAGCACTGCATTTTCCCTGTACTTTCTCCATCTGTTCCCCACACCCATGGCTCCCCTCCGTGAACCCATAAACTTGCATATCATAGAAACAGCCTCAATGTCAGGCACAGAGAAGAAAAATTGGAGTGAAGCAGGCAGACACAGCTGTTGAGCACCACTGAGAAAATGCTCCCACCTGAGCTAGAGAGCCCTGCCCAACCCACACAGCAGATGTGGGACAGCCTCGTGATCCTTGCTGCTGGAAGGGGCTCTGGGGACAGCAGCTAATTACTAGCTAACAGCATCAAAAGCTAGAGCTGTGAAATTGTAGTATCATACAATGATTCCTCAGCTTCTTTCCACACGATACCTAGGAAAGGCAAAGCAATACACTTCATAGCAGCTTTAAAGAAGTGAGATTTCAGATGAACATGAAGGACAAGCACATGTCTTCATGGAAAAGGAAATGAGAATGCCTCACGCTGCAGATGAAACCAATACCTGTGCACCATGACCTCAAAGGCTAACATCAGAACTGCAACTAGTACTTTTATTCAATCTGGGGACAGAAAGTTACAAGTGCTGAGATTTCTGCAAAACAATATACTCAGAAAGTGATTTTCTTGAATCAAAGTCATAACATAAAGTCAAAATGAAGAATGTTAGCTTGATTAAAACTGTTTGGTATTACTTGAAAACATTGATGAAACCAATGTGTTCCACACAACATCCAGACATTTCAAATGTGCAACATCTTTAAATTATGAGGAGTACTTTACTGGGAGATTTTTTTCCAGATGGTTTCAGTTCAGTGCTAAACCATAAGGCTTATTGGAGGTAAGCAGAGGTGACAAGAGGTGCTTTGCTTCAAAGCCTTCACAGGAACACGATCTTTCCTTGTGAAGGTTGTTCCTGAGACAGCAGGCCAATTGCAGAAGGTGTGCATGTGTGAAAGAGATACTGCAGGATCAAGAGCATTCTTTCAAACGTTCATGGGGAAAAAAAAAAAAAAAAAAAAAAAAGACAGAAGTTTATAAACAAAAAGCAATGAGAAGAATAAATCCAGCCCACTGCAGAGAACACCTGCATGAGATCCCACTGATGTCCAGCTTTGAAGAAGCATCTGTGACTTAGCCAGTCATAGAGCTATGCAAACAGTGTACGCGGAATTATTGTTCTCTCTATCCTACCTCTGTGTTCCTCACTAAATGGCTCTTTGCTGGAATAGTAAAACCAGCTGTAATGTTCTGCTATGTATTTTCTCCTTTTGAGCATGGAGATGCAACCAAATGAGGGCAGAAAGTGGCAGACAACTGAACGACCTGTCCTGCGCTGTGCCAGGGAGCACAGACCCTGCAGGGAAGAGCTGTGAGTGAGCTGCTCTGTTTGTCTGTCCATCTATACAGCCAGGTCTCATCATATAAAGAAGGAAGCCCACATGTGTGCTAATATGGTTAGATAGCAAGAAGGGAATGCAGTGGCACTCATCACCTGTGCACAAATCAAGACAGCAATGCTATCAAGGATTCTCCTGGTCTCCTGGTGCTACCCAGTACAATTTGGCTCAAGTTGCACAAAGCCGTGACCAAAGAACCCCATTGTCTGATGCTGAATCTTGTCTATCACATTGGTAAGAGCATTGCAATAGGTACAGTAGAGGCTGAAGCACAAATGCACACCCATATCGTACATACAACAAGGCATTTTCTTGTGTATTTAGCACCTCTCCCCAGCCAGACCTCGCTGCTCTGCTGCAGCTGCCAGCAGCTCTTAAATGGCTGCAGTCATAGCTTAGACTATGAGTGGAAGAAGGGAGGGGATGGAAGGAAGTATCAATTTTAAAACAATCCCTTTAAAATGCAGGAGAAAAATGGAAATTTGTGAGAGGTTTTTCTTTTATGAAAAACAGAAAAATGCTAAGCCCAGTAACTCCTGGCTGGGCTCTGCCAGCCCATGGATTAAACCTTCCTTTCACACCCTTTCAATCCGGAAACTTGTGATCTCACCAGGCACTGGAAGTGATTGCTGCTGGCTGCTCCCAGCCCATCTTGCTAGCAGAGGTAACTACAGTGCTATTCACCACATGGATGAATGAAAAGCAAAGATTTCCTTTACTGCTCTTATGCAACATACAGTGTGCAGAGCCATTCCCTTCTGCCTAATTAATGAAACCTGAGATGAGCTGGAGCCAACCTCCTCATTTGGGGCAGCTGGGCTGGGTGAAAAGACAAGTATGATAAACCTCAGTGAAAATTCAATTTGAAGGAGCTGCCCTTTTCTTATTGAAAGTAAAGCACAAGATACTTAGTCACTTCAGAGTTGTCAAGGCTCCAGTTCTTGGCAAAAATCAGACAGTTTTCAAGAGTCATAGCTTTTGCAGGTGGTTTTCCTTAGCTTTATTTTCAATAAGAAATAAGTTACTGTAAACCTCCTTTTCATGGAAAAGCTTAAAAAATGGACATTTGGGAGCCCAGAGGATCGTTACTTAGTTCAACAGAGAACTCAAGTGTGGGACAAACAGGGAGTGAGCAGCACAAAATCATAACTCACGTGGATTCCTGAGAGCGGTTCCGACAAGACCTCCCTGCCCAGCACAGGCGCCCTGCAGAGATGCTCCTGATGCTCTCCAGGACGTTGCCCGTGCTCAAATCCAAACAGGAACCCAACACGCCAGAGTAATGGAAAAGTATCGCCCAAGGTATTTCAGCTGAAGCAGCCAAGCGTTAGGAATAGTGACCAGGCAGCTCTGGGACATATTCCTCCAGAATGTGTAGCTTTCAAATCCATTTTTGAAGAACTGGAGACTAAAGGCAGCCCTTGTTCCAAGTGAATGACGGGACAAAGCTGTGGAAGGGAGAGTCATGTCTTGGGTGTAGCGCTTCAATGCTCCCCCTTGCTCCAGCCCAGCCCAAAACAACAGGGCAGGTATTTGGCTCACTGAACAGCAAAATTCTATGTCATTGGGAGTCGCCACTGCAGTAGATCCAAAGTGACTCAGTGGGAGGATGGCAGCTGCATGAAGTGATAGAGAAACGACTCACATGGGGGAAAGGAGGGGAACGGCAACAGCATCCCGCCCAGCACACGTGGAGGAGCTGGTCCTCGTCCCAGCTCTGACACACTGGCAATGGATTGCTCAGCAAAGGGGCTGTGTGTGGACGGGGGGCTGGAGCAGCCAAAACACATGGAGTGTGCTGCTATGGCTGCAGAGAGCCTGCGCCACATGGAGGAGAGGATCATGGGTCCTGGAGCGGCCAGACAGGCAGAGACACGCAGGCTCTTAAGCCAGCCCTATCCACCATGTTTTTTAAACCTATTTCTCCACTGTGGGGCTGCAGGGCTTCCTAAAGCACGAGAGATCGAGTCTCTGTCAGACCAGTGAAGATTTGGTTTCCTTCAGGACAATGTAAATGCCATGTCTGTGCACAGGAGGCTCAGCATGCACTTGCAGCCAGACCAGGGCCATGCAGCTCTGCAGCAAAAGGAGCCTAAGTATTTATTTTTAGTGAAAATAAACGTGTTTAATATCAATATACTTTTTTTTTTTTTTAATTATTATAACATCACCAGGTCTCAGGTGACTGTATATGAACCCCCAGAACACAATTAAATAATCCATCTATTTCCATAGCAGCCAAAAAAGTCTGGGAACAGATTAAAGCAAAGCCAACAACAGCCATTCAAAAACATTTCCCAAGGCACAGCCAACAAAAACGTGTCAAAGCTCATAAGTTATGAACTAATTAGCACAGGGAGAGCTCTTCTGGCAGCGCTCAGGCAGAGTGTGTCCCTGGGTTCCCCAGCACCAGGAGCAGCCACACATGGAGACACAGCTCTGCCACTGGAGCATTACCAGCACTGCCTCAGTGCTCCAGGTTCAAGTTAGCATTGTAACTACTTTGTAGCTGCTTTGATGAAAGGAGGAAAGAAATTTTTAACATTTACCTAACAAGTGACACTCCTCAGTTTCCATTCATGAGAAAAAGTCCCTAGTTTTCACAGTACTCCCCATTATGGAGGACATTTTGGTGGAAGCCATAAGTAACCAAAGCAGAACTTGTGCCTGTGTTTGGTCTCATAACCTGGCTCCTCAAAAATAATCCTTTCAGGTCCTGAGATACACTTCTTCATTTCCCTGACCTTCTCCAGGTTAATCTAGCCCTCTTCTCTCTGCTTCCCAGCACTCACACATTTTCAGGGCTGCTGCTCATTATTACTAAAGAATCATTGATACATTATGGCTGGAAATGGACCACCAAGATCATCAAGTCCAACTGCCAACCCATCTCCACCATGCCCCTGTCACTCAGTGCCACATCTACACATTTTTTTTTAACACCTGTGGGGATGGTGCCTCTACCACCTCCCTGGGCAGCCCTTTCCATATCCTGGGAAAACCCAACTGCAATCTCAATAGCAGTAACATGCAAAATCTGAGCACCTTGTTTTCACACACATCTCCATCCCCTCTCACCATATCCAACAGCAGCATGTGATGCAACTTAGAACTTTCTTTAAGAGACAGATTCAAACTTTGGGTTTGTTTCCTTAATCCAGTCTTCTGCTCTGTGGGAGCCCAGCCAGCACTTTGAACGTCACAAGCCTTTGCAGTGAGAGTACAGACCTTTTATCTGGAACAGCCAAAATGTTTCCCCACCCTAAAACATAAATTAGTCAAAAGAAAACCTACTATTTAACCAACAGCAGTGTTTTTTCCACATGTACCAATTTGGAAATAATTAACAACTGTTTTCATTGAGGGAAGAGTGAAGGGAATGGCAACAATATTTTCTGCACTCTATCTGTAAGGCAGGACCTCTCACCAGCCTGAACTTTATCTTCAGAACTGAAGAATCTGGTTTGAAGCTCTCCAGAGTAACACAGAGGGGTTTACTTCATCTGCAAATTAATTTCAAATGAATGTCAAAACAAAATGTTAATACTATAATTTTGTAGTGTCTGTAGCGTAGCGTCGGTATGTGTTTTGGCCTTGTCATTGACATGATTAATAGTGAAACCCTATCTGCTGAGTTGAAAATAACCCTGATTGTAGAGTGAACATTTCACAGTCTCCTACTATTTGGGGTTCACAGTTTCTCCACATCTTCTATACAGAGTTCTGTCAACATACATCTTTTGGTCCGTAACACACACAGTTGCTGTCTGCAATCAGGATTTTTCTAGGAGAAGGCCATGCATGACATCTTCCAGACAAAATGCACAATGATTTTTTACATTGTACTGCAGTCCCCCAGAAGGGCCTGAAATCAAACCTTTTCCCTTTGTGACTCAACGGGATCCAAATCTGTCCCTCAAAGGAGCAAACAGGCTTTCAGTAACAACTGTAGCAACAAACCAACTCCTTTCATTAGCTACATTCTGCTCCACAGCTGAGAAAATACTCCTGCTCTCCCAGCTGCAAAACGCACCTAGCTGAGCCTCACAGCACACAAGGTGAACTTCTGCACACCCACTGTTCTGCCTGTGCTCCAGCTCTTAAATTAATAACGCTTAAGGACAGCACAGGAGGCCATCACTGGCTTTGTTCCATACAGAGAGGGCAATATCTGCCCTCTTACTCCGGATAAATGCTGTGGGAGAAAAACTGGGATAGGGAGTGGATGAAAAGCTAGCTCAAATTTACTCATTGAAAGCACACAGTTCGAGATCTTTGTCAGGTTTTGGAGGCATTACTCTTGAAGACTGCTGTCCTCTTCACCTTACATTTCAAGGAAATGTCTTTGTCTCGAGTCATTGAGATTACAGTAAATTTTCCCAGAATTCTTCATTTCCCACATCTTCACAACCCTGGAACAGCCCCGAGCACATTCTTACAGCTGGAATCACCCCAGATTTGCTAGTTCTGCTCCTGACGTTGATCCTGAGAGTTTGCTGCACTCTATTCTGAACAGAGAAGGGACAAGAATAAACAACACGAGAAAAAACAATTGTCCTCACCATCACTTCTATGTCTAAGGCTTACCAGGAGCGAGCCCAGGATGAACCACAAGCTCCACGACACAGCACATTGCACATATCCTTTGGTATGACAAAGATAAATGGGGTTTATTTCAGCACTCACAAACATACCATCTCTCCACCCACATATGAGACGATGGACTGCAGACAGAGCACATCTGTGGTGAATGCATGTACCACGAGCCATATTGCCTATCATAAAATTAATGAAGTCCAGAAAAAGAAACAACAATCAATCCTTCAGCAACAGTTTCCTATCATATGGTGACAAAATAAATCCCAAATCAGTTATTATATATGCACCAATTACATTCTTTTGCTAGAGAAAAAAAAAAATCATTGTAATGTAGGAAAAACTAGAACATTTGGTTAAAATGTTCTCACAGAAATGTTAATTACCACAGGCATTAAGCAAACGGAAATCAAAGTCTACCATTTGTTGAGTACTTTTCAAAGTTTTAATGCAAAAAATGTGCTTGAAAGAAACCTTCAATTTTTCCTCATGAATGAAAGCAAATCCCTGTAAATGAAGCCTACATCTATCATGCTGCTAATCAGTCAGCAGCCACAGATGTAATCCATCAAACTGTTCCTGTGCAAACTTTCCATAGAAGATAATGGAATTAATTTGTTTTGTTGGATATCAGGATGTGAAAAGATGCTCACTCTGTTCTATCATCTTGGAGTCCCTCATTCAGAGACAACAATAAAGCCATGCATAATTAACAGAAATTACTCTCACAATATCACCCATCTTCAACCCTGTGTTTATTCTTTGCTGATCCTCTAAGACCGTGAAGAGTTGCGTAAGAGAACTTGAAGACTGCTGTGTGACTCCTGGTTTTGGAAAGTAAACCACAGATACATGGGCTGAGCAAGAGGGAGGGGAAGTTTTGCTTCTCAGAGGGCAACAAATCCTCGAGGTGACACGACAAGCAGGTTTGGGGCCCAGGCACCCAACTCACATACAATGCTCGAGACCTCTTATGATATCTTCTGCAGCACACAGTGATGGGAAACAAACTGGATGTTGATGGATGTAGATGTCTACTTTCTACAGACACAGCAAACCAGCACCCTGCCAGAGGGGACTTGGGTGGGCAATGCCCTGAGCCTAATCCTCTGGTAGGTATCAAGGCCAGTAATACTGCCTCATTCACTGAAGATTAAGATCTAGAGAAGTGTTCTGGATGAAATAGCCTCATTAAAACTCGCTTACAACCAACCTGACAAAGAGTTAAAGCTTTTCAGGGGCTGCCATAAAATAAAAGCAAGGTACTTTGAAACTCGTGTAAGTAGAATATCAAGTATTATTTCAGCCTAAAAGGTGTCAACATGTAAACACATACACAAATAAATACACATATTTCTTGTACTCCCCTCACATGTGAGGATACTTTCCTGGAGAGATGAGCAGTGTTTTTTCAGCAAACTGTACAGAATTTCATGCAGACATACTCAGTCATCACAGATAATTTGTTCCGCATCTAAACACGTTTAGTCAATTTCTGCCCCTGGATACACATATTCAGTTCTTGTGTTCACAATGATTTGTGGTTCTGTACATTATTTATCCTACAGACCAGAACGACATTAGAAGAACAAGTGTTGTTTACTTTGTAAGTTATGAATTACATTTTCCATTACCACAGGAAGTTAGTATAGTTTGGTGTGCAAGTAAGCAACCCATAGACCTGAATATTTATCATCAACAAATACAAGTAAGCCCATTGTAACTTGCAACTAAGGGTAGGGTATTCAAAACTAAAAATTTTGGCAATCCAGAAATGCTGACACTGCAAAGCCTGGTTTTGTTCCAGTGAGGAACATGAGATATTTTAAAAGATATGTAACAACAAGGAGATTGGGCTTCGACTGCCACCCACAAGAAAACAGGTCTTATCACTGAAAAAACCAAGCAGACTCACTATAATATTTATGCAAGAAAATCAAATACTTCTACATAAAATAAGAAGTAGCATATACCCATCTTGATTTGGTTCTCATGTCAGACAGCATCCAGGTATTCCTCTTAAGATGGAGAGAGAATCCAGAGCAATCTACTGCTTAGAGTTCTATTTTTGCATTAAATCACGTGCGTTCAGCTAACTCTCACTAACACAAAATGCAAACTGATTATTTTTTTCATATATTACTTGGTAGATGTGCATATGATTTAAATAACAGGAATATTTCTTTTCCTTTGATAACATTTTTGTTGCCATTGTTGTTCTTGGTACATTAAGATACGTACACGTACTTTGGTCAGTGTCTCTCCTGTGATGGGAGGAAAGTATTTTATTTTCCAACTGAAGAAAGACTGCAACTCTAACATGATTTATGTATGGGGAAAGAAACTATTAACACAAGAGAAGAAGAATGAGAAGATAATCACTCCCTTCTCCATGCTCATTATGCACAGGCCAGAACAAGACTGGCAAGAAGAATTAAGATAGAAAAGTCACTAGTATATACAAGACAAAATAAAGTCTCCCAAAATCACAGGACACTTGGTTAAAAGAAAAAAAAAAAAAAAAAAAAGTTAACCCAAGTGATTAGGATTCTTCACAGTGCGAGGAGAGGTATTCCAGCTGTTCAGCCTTCCCTCAAATTCCTCTGCTCGTGTTCCACGAACGCCGGCTCTGAGCCTGCGGTAACGTGCAGCCATCCGGCAGAAAAGGCACCTGCAGAGAGCCTTCCTGCGGCACGACCCCGCCGCTCCCCACAACGATTTTAAATGCTTTGGCAGCCCAGTCAGACGTTCACAACCATCTGACTGCCTGGGGAGGCTGGGAGAGGGAGGATTTTTATCTGATAGCCAATCGTTGTAAGAGTGCTACAACTTTGGCAGAATCATTTTTAAACACAAGTTGATGATACCGTCTTAGGTACAAAAAGCACAAAGACCAGATGGGTCCATGAATCTAAAGTCTCTGCAGATCAATGCTTTAGTTTAACTTCAGTTTTATAGAAGTTACTTCACTAGCTTCTTCTAGTCTGTAGAGACACGATTAGAACTTTAGAGAGCAATTAATATTACTGATTATCCATTTTAGAATGGTATTGATCCCCCCCAAATGTGAGCTTGTCTTTACGCGCCTTATGGGGGCATTTGGTGATTAATTCCCTCATGTTCAGGTAGATAAAGCTGAACAGCATATGATTTTTCAATCTGTAAAGGAAAACTTTACAAAGAATATGACCAAATTTTACATAATTGTTAGAAGGAGAAATTCTCACCAAACCTGAACAGCAGAAGTATGTAGGCCAACAAAGAGAAAGCAATAATTCCCCCAAATGCTAGCTGGTAGAATTGCACTCAAGCTCTGAAAAAATGATGGCGGTTCATCATCCTAACAGATTCTGGTCACTTAGGAGAATAGCAAATGAAACTTCTTGCAGTGTTAGCATTCCACTGTTTGGCTTTAGGACACACTTTTGCGGGAGGTGCAGGATGTGAATCACAATGGAGATGTTCTACTCAGTTCTACTGGGATAGCTACATTATACACCAATATGATAAAGACTGAAAGGATTCCATTTTTTCATCACTTCAACAGTATTCTCAGAGAGCAGCCAAAGTTCTATAAATCAAATAAGACAGAACTTTATTGCATGGAGACAAGATGAGAAGACATAGCCAATCTGTCTGATTGCAAGCGTAATGTTCTTTTTATAAAGAGACTACTGTCAGTATATATTGCCCATGTTCCATTCTTACCACTGCCTTCCAATCCTCATATATATGATTTCCCAGTTGGGATATTTAAGTGAAGAAAATGTTCACCTTTAAACTAACATTAAGCAGTAGTTTTCCATGTTACCTCCCAGTGCATACTACCACTTTAGATTACACGCACTTTTTTTTCATTCATCAGAGAATTTCAAGATGTTTGACTGTACCCTGTTTATTTTACACAAATGTTATTTCTTTCTTACAGATGGATACAATCCGTTGAAGACCTGAAACATTTTATCCCATAGCAAAACTCATTCAGTGTACCATCTGTTCTTCCTGCAGGGGCACAGAAATGCCAGAAACTGTTTAACATTCCATAAATTAAGACTATATAATGGATAGCTCATTGTTAAAGTGAAGCAAGGAATCATTTAGGACGTGATGACAGATATTTATTTATCTGGGATTTTGCCTTAAAAATAATATCCAATGTATTGCTTTGTGTTTGGTTCTGTAAAAATATTGCACACAACATCAAGCAGCAAAAGCATGTCACAGCCTAGACCACCTTAATTCTTGACTTTATCTCCACTTTCATCAGGGTCAGCAGGGTCCTTTCTAATGACTCCAGGGGGTTTGTGCTGGTCCAATGGGTTAGAACAACTTCACTGAAAATCCACATTCTGTTCTCATTTACCCTGGAATATGTCTGTTCCATGTGCAAGATGAACTCCCCAAGAGAACAGAATTCAATCCTTGAGTGTAAGGGTTTGTAAACTATGTCTTATTTTATAGGTGTTCCACTAATATGAAACACTTACAAGCACATACATACATCTTTTCACTTATTTGTAAGAAACACCACTCAGAAATGAACCATTACTTCTTATTCCTATCTACATCCAAATGCTAAGAGATGCAGAATTTTAATCAATAGAAGGGTTGGACATAAAATTCTGTTATGCATATGCATCATTTTGCCATCCATACAGAGAAATGGCAGATTAAATAGAAGTCAATAACCAAGAAAATAAAACACGCAAAAGAAATCAGTAGTGTCTAATTGGAAAAAAATGGCCCTACGAGGTCCTCTGCCCAAGAGGGGCTCAGTGGCACTCTGCCCAGTGCTGCGGGTTCCTGGGGACACGGCATCCTCCTGAGCATGCAACCCTCGTCTCACGCCAGGAGCTGTGTGCCAGCTGTGCTCCCCCAGCTCAAGGCACAAGTTGCCCTTTTTAAACTACAAAGCTACGATCTATCAGTGTGTTTCAAAACTTGTTAGCGAAACGGAGAAATCAGTGACCCTTACACACTCTAAGTGGTAAAAGTTAGCAGCTAAAGCTTGAGCTGTTCGCCTGCAGAGTCATTAGTTAAGACTATGTAAGTAAGCGTATAGAATTATTGCCATCCCTTTGTGAAGCTCTCACTGTGCTATAATCAAATTCACAGAAAGAAAGCACTTTTAACCCAAGCCTCACCATTTCCAGAGACAATGCATATATATTTCTATCCCATCAGATCTCTGACGGCGGGGGAAGGGCAGAAGTGGTGGGAAGGGGGAAATGCAACTTGAGTAGTGGTAAGTGTGTCAAAAATTTGAATTACTTGGAGATATTTTGCAGCACAATCATCCTTTATGCTTGTGCAGCTCAGCTCATATGGCTCACATTCAGCCTGTCACACCGAATCACTGCTACTTCTTGACTTACATTAACAAAAACAAACCGAACTTTCGCTTCAGTATGTGAGGTAAAATGCTCTCTGAATTCACAGTCAAAAGGCCAGAAGCAACATTAAAAATAACTGTTTTTGTAAGAAGCTCCCTTCTGAGGAGAGGCAAGGAAAGCCTGTGAAGATGTGACTAACAGCACTAACACACATGTGGTGCTTATGGAGAATTTTGCAGAAAAACGTACTGTAAAAAGCTTTGTCCCTGAGCAGAGTAGGCACAGCTTTAGCAGCCTTAACTAACAAAGCAAACCCGCCTCTACCTACTTAAGTCTTTAAACTCAGTTAAACAGAAGGTATTAATCAAGAGTTTTAGAGACTCATGAGCAGACAGAAAGTAAATCTGGAAAACAAAGTATGAAATCAGAGAGTAAACAGCCAGACACAATCTTTGCAACTAGCAGAACATAAGGCATAAAGTAAAGCCAGCACCCAGACAAAGTTATCTCATGCTTCTCCCAACAAATCTGCAACAAATATCCAGTTAGGAAAAATTTCTGCTGACCTGTGGATGTGCAGCACTGTAGATGCAGAGAGTTTTCCTATCACCTTTTGTTCCCAGCCATGTCAGCTGTGCTCTGCTCCAAGTGCTGCTCACACTCCCAAATCCCCTTTTCCAGCTCTATCTTAGGAACTGCCCAGATTTTGTAGTGTAATCTGAGCAGGGAAGTACCATGTGCCTATGATATGGTCAATTCAACGTTTTACCCCCTGCAATGCTAAGGAAGCTGCTTCGCATTTCAAAGCCGTGTGACCGCCTGACCCAGGTATGGCCGGAGCACACCAGGGCTGCCTCCTCCACCCAGATGGGGCTGATAAGCAGCTCGATTCCAAACACCAGACCCTGGGACAGGGACTTGCCCGGCTGCCGAGAACCACGGCCCCCTTTCCCCAGGGTGCAGTGCGCAGTGGTGGCACAGCTCCTACCTGAAGGAGCCAGCCCCCTGCCCAAGACCACCACCGCAGTGCCAACACAAAGCGCTGCACTGAGAGCCCGGTGAGGTCCAGCCAGCCCCAGCGAAGCTCAGGTCTGGGACCTCTGGCAATGAGGACATTAAATGGGGCATACTGCAAGACCCCAACCACTTCACTCCAGCATGGCCACGAACTAAATGAGAAGCCATGTCAGTTTCTTCTGTTAACAGAGGAAAGCTTTCCACCACAACCACACACACAAAAATAAAACCACCCTCAAAACTTTCTTCTACTAATTCTCTCATCAATGTTCTTCTATTTTTATTAATCTACTTTTGTTTCCTATTCGCAGTCATCATCACCATCTAACCTGCACTGCAAAGGATGAAACGTCTCTTCTTCCCAAATTCTGCACTGGGAAGAGTTAAACTAGTGGTGAAACTGACAACACATACAGTAGTGTGGTTCAGAGGAGGTAGAGTACTCTTTGAGTCTCATCACTCCCGCTCGTCCATACCCAACCACATTGTCAGGTCCTAAAACCCAGGTGGTTTACAAAGACACCAATCTGGTGTAGATTTTTCTTCAGTGTTTAGATCTTGAAAAGAATGAAGCACAAGCAGTCAATGGCTGTGCTAATCCCCAACTTTCTTGAAAGCAAATTCTATGTAATCCCAATGTCAACACTGTCAAAGTTTCAAACATTTCTAAATCAGATTACACTGGGAGGTTGAAAGAGCATCCAGCCTCACTAGGCAAGGGCTTGCCAAAGAAATGAGAGGTTTCTACTGACTTTCTTGGCCAACCCTCGGCAGATGGAGGGAGAAGCTATAGCTGCGTTCAAACAGGTGAGAAAGAGCCCTTAGAAAACATTAAAGGGAAGCAACAGTCGGGGATCTTGGAAGAGGAAGGATTTGAGACAGAAAGATGGCTCAAAGGAAGAAAAGCTCTCAGGGAACTTTAACTTTTGGCTAGAAGAATGTCAAACAATATCAGGCAAGGAATCTGCTTTTTAAATGCTCGGCCTTATGACTAACACCTGCAAATACCTTGTGTGGGATTTTCAATGCTCCTATAATGAATCTGCAGCTTTCCTTTCTTCAAACCCAAGACTATTAGATAAACCACTTTATTCCATAGCAAAGGTGCAAATTCCATCTTCCCTGTTGAATAACATATCTAAAATCAGTTATATTTAAAATCAGAATGTATATAAGTTAGAAATAACATACTATATTGGACTTTTTAGAGAAAAACACACAGTCTTCAATGACGTATCCAAGATCTCAATCAGCTTGGAAATTTGATCTTAATCAGTTGCAATGACTATTGCTTACAGAAAAAAAACCAACAACAACAACAAAAAGGAAATGATCTCAAAGGTTAGGAATTAGGGCCAACACACTCTCCTTTGCCATCTGTCTGCATTTGTGTTCACATGTACCTCTGCCAAGCACTGTAATCTCCACTGTGCCATGGGCAGCACTCTGTTCATGGTCCTCACCCCATGAACAGTCTGGACTGATGCCAGTGACCCCTCCAGTTCCCATATAGGCCAAGGACCCAGGATCAGTGATGGGTGGTGAGCGCTGTGCAGGTAGGGCAGGACACAGCTAGCTGCCGAAAGCCAGCTCTTTGCTGCTTCATTCTGTTAGTCTGTACAACAGGCTCTAATTTGCTGAAATGACAATTAATCAAATCTTATTTTTGTCTGAGGCAGTTAATGAACAGGCAATTAAGTGTCTCAGTAATTCTGAAATAACAGAAGGATGCTCTCCAAGTGACAACTAGCAGCTACTTTACCACGATGCTATCTTGTGTTATTAGCCATGTCTGGCTGAAGAGGCTGTAGACACATCACTGGAAGGCCCTTGCACCCACACTATCACCAGGCCATCATTTTTCTTCTGCCTCAGAGAGTGCCTTCGAGCCCAGACGCCTGTTCCGAGCAATGTGCAGACACTAAGTGCCACGTGTGGGTCACCCCGTGCCCCTGCTGCTTCCCAGGGCTTCACTCTTCCTGCACCCCAGACTGCAGACATCCCCTTCCAGCTGCAACTCCAGCCGCCTACTCACACCAGTCCTTGTGCCCATCACTGCTCCTCATGTCTGTAGGTGGAGGGCAGGGTCAGGGAAAGGGTATGGGCCAGGGAAAAGGGTAACACAGCCCTGAGCAGCACAGCACACCCACAGCCTGCAAACCCGTAGGGTATCACTGGCATCTGGTGGCCCAGCTCCTATCTTTTCAGACTCCAGACAAATCCAAGAAAGCTTAGTTCTGATCATATAAATCAGGACAAGACTAAGACATGTAAACATAACTTAATGCAGTAGTAAAGACAGAAGGAAAGACATTTTTAAAACAAGCCGTAATTTTTTTTTCTTTTCTTTTTTTTTTTTTTTTAAAGCATTTCTTCAGTGGGAATTGTGCTGGAGCAAAGAATGCAAAACGTAGAAGCTTCCAAGAGGGGGTCATGTGAAATTACTGTATTTCAAGATTTTTCCAAATCACTAACATTTTGATTCTGAGTGCATTTATAAGAACCTGCCAACAAGCAATTTTTCATCATCACACCAGGCAACTTTCTGGACAGATTGTAAATGACCTTCTCTGTTTCAGGTACCAAAAAAACAAACAAACAAACAACAAAACAAAATCACCACAACATTGTGGAGAACTTGTGCCATTTCTGTAGAAACCCCAATGATCCACAATGACACTGCAGATTTTTTTCAAATAAAACCCATTCCCTCCCCCTCTCCCCCCCCCCCCATTCAGATAAGAACAAAGAACATCCTTTGTTTCAGACAAAGAATTTCAGGAGAAACCACAAAATGTTCAAGCAAAACATTTAACGTTTGATTTTCCACCCATTTTGCCAGCACTGTAAGTTTTCCCATAGTTCTAATATCAGTGTCAGTAAGGAGGGGAGGGGAAGCAGGTCAGAAGGACTACAGCCACTCTGCAACTTAAAATCCATGCTCATTAAAGGGTAAGAACAGGACACGATTTGGGAGAAAAAAAAAAAAAAAAAAGCATTTTAAATTAGCTTTTACTTGTTTGAAAAAACAAGAAGACATACCTCATTTGCACAACAGGAAATATCTCAATGAAAACCAGCTAGAAAAAGTTAGTAAGCATTGTTACACAAACGCTGCCACCCACCCAGGTGCTTGTCAGGAACACCCAACCCTGCACCCCGTCCTGATGGCCAACCCAAATGTCACAGGCTTTGTGCTCTGAGGGCGTGGGCCCAAGGATGTCACTGATGGCAGATGTTATTTAGTCTCTGTAAATGAGTTTTAGAAAAGCAGGCTTAAAAAGAAATGGAAACATTTCATTTTAAACCCAGCAGAGACTGCTTTATTTAAAACACATCATGCTTGCCTGACACAAAATTTGTTGCCTGTTTGAGTGGTTTTTTCCAATGCAGAGATGTATCCCACTTAGCAGCACCTGGAACCTTAGCTGCACATTAGGGCATCACAGTCGCCAGTAGTGCTCAAGCAAGGAACAAAAAGGCATTTCCAGCCTCAGAGACAGGCAACCTTAGACCACAGCAGCCAAACCAGGAATTATAATTCACTGTGATACTGTCTAGTCTAGAGGTATGCTTCAGCTTCATGATCAACTGCTAACTTATTTTTTCTACTGTTTACATGAGGATAGCTTTTTGTAAACATAAATCTACCAGTAAATATCCTTTTTGATTACTAGCATCTTAGCTCACCTTGTTTGAATGTAAGAATAAAAGCAATGCTCTAAAGGTTACCTGCTTGCCCAGACTGAGGAGATGTTATTGCAGAGTCGTGTCCTTTTACACATCCTAAATACTCAGACACTTGCAGTACCCCAGGGCATAGTGTACTAAATTGACACTTCAAAAAGAATGCAAAAATCTTAATAAAAAGGAAGAGAGATCACTTTTTGTGCACTCCTGCTATTCTTGCTCGTGTTCTACAAAAGCCCACAGATTATTTCAGACACTTTCCACAGAGCAAATCCTTCTGACTGAGAGCAAGCAACCATGCCAAAAAACCAAACAGCGTGTCAGAGAGCAGAGTGCAGTGTTGGTTTTCTCTAAAGGCAAGCTGCAATGCTTCAGAGCACACTGCAATTCCTCTGAGCACATGGACCCATCTATGCTATTCCCCCAAATCAATCTGCTCTCTACAATATCAGATTATATCTTTCCAAGTGGTCATCCAATTTTAATACATTAATCATACTCAGTCTTTCAAGATAATCAGTGCATTATATTGATTATTCAACAGAGCTCCACGCTTGAGTTAGATTAGTTTAGGAAACTAAAAAGGGAAATAGGAAGAAGATGACATACTGCCAGATGTAAATATTCCAGTAACAAGAATTGAATAAGACGGAAAAAAGCCTCAGTAGACCTGTTGGAACCAGTGGGTGAGCTTTGGCAGATGAGGAAGAAATATCTCTGTAGATGAATGACTTCCTGAAGCCTCAGCTGAGCCCATGGTGCCCGCTGTCCCTCTGCTGCAGCTGTGCTGGTGCGGAGCCCTGCACTGCCCAGCTCCCTTCTCACATGGTCACTGAGCAGCTCTCACCATCCTCCCCACCGCACTTCAGGAAGAAAAAGACAAGCCCAAAAGCCAGCAGGATTACCTTCAATAGTCTAATTAGTGGCTTGAGATAATCCACTTGATTTTGCCTAAAGCAAATTAGGCAGCGTTCACTGGAAGAACGCAGCCAGTAGATAGAAGGCTGCTGCCTCCTGCCAAGAGGCAGTGACAGCAATGGGAGGCAGTGAGCAGGCACAGCTGCTGCCAGGGGAGATGTGGCTGTACTCAGAGGGGACAGGTAAGATCACCGCTCAAATGTCCATACTTGTTCTCGGCTTCAAACCCTTCCAGATGTGGAAACCAGGCCCGCCTCAGCGCAAGAAGAGTAGCCAGCATCTTCTCTACCAACTCCATTAAAGGCCAGCAGTTTATTCTGCAAAGCAAAATTGTTTTAAAACTGAAACAAAATTGGGCTTTGGTATCAAGACTAAAATCTGGCAGCCTGTTCTCACGCAAAATCCATCACGAGCAGTGGTGGAGTGTGTGGAGGACAGCTGGAACAAATCCATGACATCTAGTGACATAGTAAAAGCAAACCCTGAACAAACAACTTTAAATCATTTGAAATACTACTGTGAATGGATGAAACCTTACCGTGCTCACATGCTACAATAATTAATCATTTCTAAACAGTTGTTTTTAATTCTTAAAAAAAATCATCATCATTGGAAGAAACATTTGGGTTTTTTGTTGTTGTCATTGTCAGGGTTTTGTTTTGTTTTTGTTTTTTTCCCCCTTTTCAATGATATATTTAAGGCAGCATTCATCTGGGAAAAGATCTCAGGTTCTAAATGTATTCTGTCTCCTTCGTATTTCAAGTGTTTGTGATACTAGCAAAACTTCTTTACTGGCTCCCATCTTTATATTAGTAACTTGGAATCCAAAGTCCAAAGCCTTAAGGAAGAGCAGAACTCCTAGAAGTTGCTTCTATAAAATGCTTAGAATGGGATTGTCACAGAAACATACACACCAAATTGCCTTTAATTTGAACAGCAATTCAAATCTCATAGGCATCCTTTAAATCACTCTATGCATGCATATCCAGTATCATCTTAAATGATTCACAGATCATCAGGTAACTAAGCAGGCCTGTCCTTCCAGGGGTAAATCAGCAAATTAAACACCAAACTATACAATCTGCACCATGCAGACACTCTTAAGGAGCGATCCCACTCCTGCTGACTGCCACAGAGCTCTGGTGATCTGTGAAATTTCCCAGAAAGGACTGTTAATGAGACCTGAACTAGGACCAGGGGATATATGCTGAGCTGAAGGTGAAGGACAGCATGAATGTGAGCGTATAGGGCACATCTTAAGCTAATTCTGCCTGACAAATGTTTTAAACTGATGCTGGGCAAATGGCTCAGCTCTGATTTAAGTGAAGCCAGGGGACACAGACGGCTTCTCCTGGACGTGGCTGCAGCAGGAGTTGGCTGAGGACCAGCAGCTGGCTGGTAGTCCCCCACCACACGTCTGGCAGGAGGGACAGAGGGAACATTCACAGCACTACTGCAGACTCAGCTAATTTAAGTCAAAACAAAGGTGGTTTGAGCTAACCTGGCTGACTTTGCAGCAAGGTAGATTAAGAACACCCAGAAGATCCCTCCCGCCAGCTCTTTCGGGGATATAACTTTTGCTGGTTATATTTTCTGTTTCCAAAAAGTCATGTATCCATGCCCCAGGAATTGTTTTTTCATTTCTCCTTCCATCACCAGTCTAGACAAAATCAGGCTAAGACCCTTCTTTCACCAGACGTGTACAGGTGTAAGGGGTTAGCAGTTACTAAAAAGTTTCGCTGATGCAGGAAAAAATGAGCTCCTTGTCTCCAAGGCTTGTTCACCGAATTGCATCAAGAGTAAAAACCAGAACTGAACTGAAGAAAGTGAGGATCCAAGAAAATAAAATACTACCAAAGTCAGCAGGGAAGAAGTCTCTGAAATGAGAAGGTACAATTTCTAAACCTTCACTTTGCTGAAGAATGTGACTTACACTTCTCCATGGCTTTCTCTCCCCAGCGTCCCCTGAGCCCAGCCCAGCCCACAGCAGCAGCGCAGCCACACACAGCCATCCCATGGTGGGACCAGGGACTGCCTCCAACAGTGCCTCCACCCTGTCCCCACAACACCAGGCTCCTGGCACCAGTCTGGACAGCTCGGCAGTCATTGCCTGCCTTCATTCATAAAAATGAGACCACACTGAGGAAAGCCACAGGATGCAGTGCACTCAGCAATAAAAGTCAGTGACATCTCCTGGCCGCTGGAGGATGCCTGGAGGTCACATCTGGACAAGGACATGAGAGTGAGCTGCATGCATGGATTGTGACAGTGCTTTAACTTCTGTCTGGGTTTGGATTCAGTCCACAATGTTCATTAGCAAGCAAGTCAGACAGGAATGTATGTCTCACATAAAGCGGAACGGGAGATGTAATTAGCACAACTTAATTTTCATGAATAATACAGTAGGTTTGTAAGAAGAATTGAAAGGTAAGTCAAAAGGTCTGATCTTGCTCTAAGCATGTTCAAAGGAAGGAGCACAAATGAGCCTCGAATGAACTGCAATCGCACGGACCAATTTCAAATTTAAGTGGGATATACGTTTGTTTCAAGAGTTTGATTTCTTAAAGGAAAACCACAGTAATGTAAGCAGGAGAAAACAAACCAGTCTTTGGAAAGCCCCTCTCATAAAACTCTTTCAGCTCCTAATCAATGTGAACATAGAACTGGAAAGGACCCCTGGGACATTAAATCCAGGCCTCTGTTATTGAAAGCAACATGTCACGTCCAGCAAAAAGAAAGGTTAATATTGTGCCAATGAGCTGGCAGGAAATCCAAATTTCTAATGCAAGAGAATGAGGGGAAAAGCTAAACAAAAGTGAATACGTGAAACCATAAAACTATATCAGAGCCTTATTCTAAACATATGGGCTGCTGGTACCTCTAAGAAGAGATAAGAAGTAGAATAATTAAGAATAAAGGTTCTTTCTGCCACTAGGGATCTGCATACAACTTAAGAAAGAAACTCTTAGGTACAGTTCAGCCCTGGGACAGGAGAGGAAGGAGAGATCCCAGCAAGCAGGGCCTTCTTCCTGGGTAGCTTAAGGCACCTGTGACCATGGCCACCTCCAGAAAAGATGGGAGCATTCTCCAAGGCTGCTGACTCAGAAAGGAGTCAAGCAATCCCAAAACACTCTAGAGCCAGCTAGCCACACTCTGGTTCCCTCAGGATATGATGCTGAAAAGCCAGAAGGCAGCTGTAGGAAAGCTTATGCCCAGTGAAGTCTCAACAACCACAAGAATCTCTGGATAACATAAGGAACTTTTCTGGTTTTGCCAGAAGCAGTTAAATTGCAGCTTTTTCCCACAGACCAGGTGAAGAAACTCCAAAGCATGGGAAAATTCCCAAACAGCAGTTTGAAAGAAACCAACATTGTAAATATTTGTCATGCCCCAGAATAAAAGAAAGAAAGCAGCTGTGAAGGGCAAGGCTCAGTTTGATTCACAAAAGATACAAAATCTAAGGGCATGAGGATGACAATCAGGTTACTCTCCATACCCAAGAGCCTCCATGTAGGCTTTGAGAACTGTGAGCAGATACCAAACACTACAACAATGAGAACTATAGAAACCCTCAGAGGTAAAGCGCAAAAAGCAGTATTTCCAACACAGAAAAAGCAGATCACAGCATGGATTTGGCATGGAGCTACTTAATGCTTTTGCAGATCTTGAGGAATGGGCATCCCCAGGACTAGAGCAGTTCTGGCCACGTGGAAGTGCCCCAGCACCTCCCTTTCCATTGTTGAGGAACTGTCCAGTAAAACAAAATATTTTAAAAACTAACAAACAAACCATAATAACAGGGTTGAATACCAACCATAGCCACAGCAGGTGGGAAGATGTCATCTCCTTGCACTGCTGCTCCAGAGCTATCTGCCACTAGAGCCAAAAGCCAGACTGAAGTGCCTGGAGGGCTTTGTGTTGCCCACATACAGCATAAAACCATGCCCACGAACACTCCAGTGCAGACTCCTGCACAGTCATGGGTCTTTTCCAGTGGGTCCACAGGTTCCCAGCTATGCACACCCAACCGGCCCTCACATACACAAGTTACTGTTGCTCTCCAGTGCTGCAGGTGTGACCAGGACAGAAGATACAGATGACACTGGAATGTAATTCCTGGTGCTGTTAGGTACCATGAGACTTGATGTCCATCATCACCCTTGTAAGGCTACCTACTACTCAGTGCACAAATTCAAATAAACACAGCTTCTGTCAGTTTTATGTAGATCAGATACATCTATAAGACTATAATTTGATGTATAACCACCTCATGCAACTGGAAAGATGTTAAAGTGAGCGGAGAGGTGGACGGTCAGAAGGAAGGAAAAACATGAAGGAACTCTATATTCAAGGAAACACTTGAATTTAAAGAAAAAAACATTTTTCCTACTATTTAAATACACTAAGAGGCTAATGTTTGCCTACTCATTATCTCAGTGCAGCCTGCAAAGCAGCTTACTGCAGTGATCCCAGACCAGGAGTCCCACGAGAGTGGAATCACTGAGATATTACCAAGACTGAAGGCCTCAGCTCCTTTGCCATTGGCTTCTTGTCTTCACTGGAGAAGGTGAAAGGGGAGTTCAAACCAGTGGATGTTTAACGTCTCTTCCAACCCAAACCACTCTGTGATTCTACAATTCCAGTCATCACATTGAGCTCAACAAATCCTGCCCAGAGCCTTTGCCCATGAGACACAACACATGATACAGTTACAATAATATGGCTGTTGAAGGGTAAGGCATCGCTGGAAAAAGTTCACCAACACACTAAATGCCAATTAAAGGTGTGATTTTTGGATGGTATTTTTATGTCAACACCAGCTCTATTGATGCTAGAGGAGCTGTGTCTTCAAAGCGATTTCACAGGTCCAATTGATAACCCTTGAGAAAATAAGCAGTTTAAGAAGTAGGTAAGCTTTCTTTGGCCTCCATAGGCCTCATCCTGCCACTCCAGGAAAAATCTTTTGTATTGAAATTAGTTTCACCCACCCGAATAACAAAGGTGATTTACTACTATAAAGTTGTATCTTTCTCAAATATTTTTATACCTGTTAATTATATTGCCATAATCTATAGCTTCTACTGTTAAATCACAGCTGAGCCAAGCTAAAACTAAAGTCGTATCCATCACCTGTGCCCAGAGCCTCCCACCCAGCTCAGGGCAAGGATGCCTTTGTTTTAGCAAAGTCTTCCATGAGAAGGAGGTGTTATTCAGGTGCCGATGATCCTTTACAAAGCCAGAGGCACAGACACGCCCTCCATCACCACCTCTCTGCTCATCACCCGCGGGCGCGAAAAAACAAGAACTCATCTGTAATAACATCTTTTCCTTTGGTACCAGAGGAAGAAGCCGGTCCCGCTACGGCACCAGCGAGCTCAAGGGACCTTCCTGCAGGCAGCACAAACCACGCACCCAGCCCTACCTCCTCGGCCCCGCTCACAGCGGACAGCGGGCTCCAGCACAAGGCTTCGTGCAACAGGAGAGCGATAAGGTGAGGGGGGGCATGGGGCAGCGAGCAGGCTGGCTCTCGCTCAGGTTTCAAGACTACCGCCTGCGGCTTGATTGCTCCACCAGTGCTTCAAGGCTGCTCCCCAAATTTTGACACGGACCCACGCTCTGCTCTCCTTAGGAGGCAGCAAGTGAGTGCTCGCACCCAGCGCTGCTCGCTTCAGGAATCAAAAAACACCAGCAAAACCCGGCAGCGAGCACTTAGTCATCCCATGTATTTTCTCCTCTTCCTTGCAAACTTCCCGTTGGTTTTCGTTAAGCTCACATGAGGCGAGCGAGCCTGCACGACTTGGAGACCGCGTTCACAGGGTAATTTTGCCAGATTTCCCCTACCTCCAAGTGACATCTGATTTGCAAACACTCCCACCGAACCGCAAACTGCTCTCGCCTCCACCCAGGGAGTTGTTTTCCATAAAGCAACAGCTCCGAAACATCTACAGCAACTTTTTTGTTATTGTTGTTTGACAATTTGCCTCTTTCAGAACAAGAAGAAGAAAGAGAGAGACGGAGAGAAACGAAACAGCATAAGGAAATATTTGCATATTTGTCCCGGTAGCCAGGAAACGGCTTTTGGATCGCGTTCCCCGTTCCGAGGGGCTGCAGCCGGCTCCGCTCCGCCCGGCACCGTCGGGCGCCCTGGACGGCAACGCGCCTCACTTACCGTGCTGCTCCGCTCCGCTCCGCTGGGGAAGGGGCGAGGGGACCCCGGGAGGCGGAGGGAGGGGCCGGAAAGCTGCGGCGGGGCTGCCCCTCTCGCCCGGGAGCGGAGCGGCTCCGCAGCGCGGCCAGCCGCAGCCCGAGGAGCCCGCGGAGCGGGGCTGGGCAGCCCGTAACAAGGAGGGAGGCTGTTTGTAACGCTCACGTGAGGAGAAAGGTCTGCATCCCATTTCCTGGGTTTCCATTAAGAGAAATTAAAAATGAGCTGGGAGTGAAAGCCGAGCCCTGCGCCTGCCGAGGGGACAGAGGTGCTTTGCCGCCCGGGTTTGCCCACTTTAAGCCCGCTCAGTCAATCAAAGTCGGCTTCGAAATCGTGCCAAGGAGGGCTTTTCACTTCCTTTCTGCCCCACTGCTGCTGACTGAGATCTAAGCCACCCCTCACCCGCTGCAACCTGTCACGGGAGCGTTTTGGTCATTTTGAGCCAAATTTTTCCATCAGGAGGCCTCAGTTGTCATATTTTATGATGATAGAGACTAAACGTAGAGACCTGACCTGGTACAAATCAGAGACTAGACTTTGGGAAGAACCAAGTCACTGCAGCACTATGCATCGAGAAAACATCCCTCAGAGGGTCAAAAGAATAACTCTGGTATCTTTCCCTCACAGGCAGCAGGGCTGTGCTTGCAGGACTCCCAGAAGCACCATGGTTCAGCCACAGACAGCCTGTCCCATCCTGCATGGCACAATGGGCTCAGTCCCCCTGACCTTCTGCTTGTGCAACACAAGCCACTGCCAGCTCTTGGTCCGGCTCTAGGGCTGAGCTCAAGCTCCTACGTGATGCAGCAGAGGGACACCCAGACAGGCTGGTATAATAGTAAAGAGCTCGTCCATCTCCTCCAGCACTTAGTTATGGAAACAAGGGACTGCCCAAATACCCCAGACGTCCAGACCTCACTACTCATCCTGCCTGAGGCCTGCTGGAGAGGTTGGCAGCCCACTGCTCTGCCCAATCCTGCACAGGCAGGGCCAGAGAAACCCAGCACTCGGTGCCCCACCAAGACTGACAGTTCAGCCTCAGTGAAAGGGCTCTGTCCCAGCAGCCTGGCCCCAGCACAGGTAACAGATACAGCTATCTGCAGATGGATGTAGCTGAGCATCCACAGCCTGGCTGCTGGCTTTGGCTTTCCAGGTGACCAAGAGATAGAGCAGCAGTTTTGCTGGCTCCTAGCAGTCCTGGCTTGCTTCCCCCCCATCTCTGCCACAGCAGGGAAAATGCCTCAGCATGCCCTCTCCTCTCCTTCTAGCAAACATAGCCCAGCCCACTCTCACTGACAGTAAAAACAGAACTTTACCTAGCGACTGGAGAAACTTGGGCTGCCTCTGGCCCTCAACAGCTCCCATTCACAGGCAAGTTTGAGATTTGCACTGACAAAATGTGTGTACAATTATGGAAAAGTAGCAGGGTAAGAATTTCCATTTCTGAATAATGTGGTATCCTGTCTCTGACACGGCCAAAGCTTGGGAAAGTCGGACTGCCTTATTGTGCAATGCAGCAATGTGTATGGGGAGAGGGGTTGCTGCCAGTCACTGCTGGACACCCTCAAGGCATGCACAACTGTACGAAACTGTTGTGCAATTTTAGCTAAGGAGAAAAATGCTATTTACTTTGTGAGGAAACAGTCAACACTCCAAAAATGATCCTACACAGTCTTGAATTTCATCTGACTGAAGAAGGAAGCAGAGAACGAACAGATGAATAACTTGCTGGAGGACTTGCATTTCTCTCCACCTCATCAAAAAAGCACCGTCAGCACTGCTGCTCTGAAGGTGGCATTTACAGCCTCCTTAAATCTTCTGGTGATAGTCTATGAGTGCCACTTGCTACCACCCTGCTGTGCCACAAGCAGATGGGAGGCAGCAAAGTCAGCCGTTTCATCTGTACTTTGCACCATAGGTTTGTGGCTGAGGTGGGAGAAGCCCACATCTGCTGGCGCTGTATGCCAGGGTTCAAGTCACAGTGGTTTGGGAAAGCCCATAAAAGTCCACCTTGTGGCTATGATAGTCTAGAACAGCAATTAAGGGTACTCCTGGATTCACTCCAGCAGCTCTCACTGTTAAGGCTGTGATGGTTTCAGCAAGACATAGTCTAGGACTGACATGTATCATGAGACTGATTCATAACTACGGAAAAAACTCAGCAAGCTTTCAGGCACAATGATTCTTCTTCAGATCCAAGAGGGGATCTGAACCATACCCCTGGCTCCATCAGATCTTCAGCATGAAATTTCCTCACTCTGAAAACGTCCACTGACTTACCACCACCTCTGTTCTATCAACAGTCAGAGGCAGCAGGAGATCCTGCTAGCCAGACCCATTAAAGACAAAAGTTAAATGTCTTTCTCACCACTTGTGCAACAGCATTCCCAGTGCCCTTGCTGTACCCAGAGGTGAACATACTGTAGTGAGGGACACCAGGAGGAAACAAACATGGATGCAGCATTAGTTGGTGCAACTTCGGGTCGGAGAAGATGCAGGGAATTTGTGCTCAGGGTCTCAGGCTGAAGCCTTAACTGGAAGATGGAGTCCTATGCTGTGGTCTGTCCTTAGGCATTGCCATCACTCCATCTTTCTGAGTAAAAATATGACTCAGAAATAGAGTAATTATTTTTTCAAAGATCTTCAGATCTTTTCAAATATTCTGCTTTGTATTCAAGTGACACTGAAGAACTAATACATCCAGGACTTAATAAAATGAAGCTGAAAGGAAATATTCATCATCTCTGAATGAAAGAAAGCTGACGAAAGACAATGTTCAGGGACCTAAAGGGTAAGGCAGGCCATGTGAATCCATGCAGGATACAGAGTGGCCTTCACCATGGGTGGGATTAGCACATATCCACTTAGGGAGTAGCTTTGGAAAGCCGAGCTAGCTCTTTGGAAGTCTGACTCAGGGAGGAAAAATGTTCTTTTGGACTTCCATTTGTCCATTTTTCACATCCTCAGCAATCCTGCAGCTCTCTCTGCATGGGGCACCAAACAAGAGAGAGCTGGTGTTGCATTTTCCTTCCGTGAAACAGTCAGGAAAGGTGGACACAGAAGCCTCTATATGTGGCATAGTTGGGCCTAGTGAACTTGACCCAATAACAAGCAAATGGAGCTTTTCTACATGAAAGCCCCAAAGTCTCTCCTCTGACATAAGGTGCTATATTTCAGAATCCCAGACCTTACATGCACACAAAAAAAGCCATAAGTAATGATTTCCTAATTGCAGACCAGTGGGGACTCCAACAGCAGCATCCACTACCCCTTTTTTCCTGCCTCTGTACATTGTAGGAGCTATTTTGCCATACCTACTCCATGACTATCTCTTCCACATGCCTACAGCATTCCCACTGCAAAGCAGTGCTACTCTGAATAACCACAGATCAGGGCTGAAAAAACTGTCAAATGTGGGCAGACTCAGACTGAAATATTTTCTCACATGTTCTCATCCAACCACAAGTTGTTTTTTTTTTTAGAGTTCGGAAAGATGTCATAAAGCAACAGAAAAACAATGCCTACTTGGCCTAAGAGCCATTCAGCAGCTTGCCTTTTATCGCAACATGGAGTTGGGAAACACAAGAAATGTATAGATCACATAGGAACAGCTTTAAGCAGATGCTGCTGCTTTGAAATATCAGCATTCTAACGCATTTCAAATCAGAAGAAAACAGTGCCATTTTAAGACCAGCCCAATCCAAACAAATCCAATGTACTTCTGCTCTGAACATCCCGGTGGAGAAAGTCTCATATTGCTCTGGAAATTTTTATCACCGAGGCTTGCCAAGTCTTGCCATGACCTGCATGGTTGAACTCTTACAGTGGAAAACTAAAGAAATGGCTTACAAGAGGATTCCCACTGTACTGGGTGACCACGGTGTGAGAATTATTTACTCTAACAGTTTATCATAAACTGTTTTTCCTGCAGCTGGTTGGCCAAACCCTTCACTCTCTTACACTCATTCAGTGCTCTTGGAGGAAGCTGCACATGTGAAATGGAGCAATGAAGCATAATTCTTTGAGTGAGGAGCAAATGTGCCCTACTGTGATGTGCTGTTAATTTAATGAACTGATAAACTAAAGCACTCACTAGCAGCATTCAGGAAGGCATTCATTCAGATTAATGCAAGTATCTGAAAGTTGAACACAAACCAAACAAGAAATGGCTCTTCAGGAAAAATGGGAGGAAAACAATCTTTGTCTTGGAACTTGACTCGAAGCTATTCTTTGTTCTTGGGCTTCTGCACCATCAACTAATCCACAAAAGAAGCCATGGCTCTCATGGTAGACATGACTACAGACACCACTAACAGATTTTCAGAAGAAAACATGTCTGCAGCTACTGTGCCAGCATGCAGAGCCCCTTTCTGAAGAAGACCTGCAAACATCAGCTGGTCTGTGAACTTTTGGACTATGAATGCTACAGAGACAAACCCTCTGCCGAGATCAGCCTCTTCCTTTGCCCTCTGATCATAGGCAGGTATGGCATGCTCTCTTCCAGGGCTCATTGCTTTCATTTTCATAATGTAAAGTTCCCAAGAAACTTTGGCTGAGTGCATCAGATACGCTTCAGTTTGGACTGATTTCTCATTATACAGTAGTGGCTTAAATCTGACAATAGAGTCATGCGGAGAGCAGGCAGATTTGCATTTTCCCCAGTTACCCTCATTGGCCTCTCCTGTTTCCTTCTGGCAATCTTCATTCCTCTCAGAGGATCTCCTGAACATTTTGACAGTGAAGAAATTGAGGATAAAATTGAAACAATGAGCTCCTGCTTTCTTTTCTGAAAGTGTTTCAGTATTGACCTTGAAAGTCATGGGAAAGAAAAAAAAAAAAGATGAAGCTTTATCTCCTTTGGTGGTGGATGAGATGATTAATGTCCATTGTTTAAATCCTCTTCAGATTTGCTGCATTGAATTATGTGCAGGTAAACCAAACAAAGCAAATATCCAAGATAAGAATGACCGCCAACATGCTGCATCATGTGCAGTTACCCTCCAAGTGGTGTTTCACGTCTGGATTCTAAAAAACACTCTTAAATTAAGAAGGGATAACAGTACTGAAATGTCAGCAGAACATTACAAATATTGAAGGTTCCCTGCTAGGACCCAGAGCCCACGGGCTCCTCCTGTGTGGGCTCTTTTGATGTGGGTTTCTGCACCCACATCCAGCCCTGCAAATGTCAGTGGGACTCTCTGTGGGTGCAGAGATCTGTCAACACGGCACCCAGCCTTGCTGGATATAGCAGTAGGTAGGATGCAGGAGAGCAGTCAGTGCGAAAAACAAGATGGCTGCAGGTTGCAAGAGGAAAGTAAATGAGCAGAAGCCTGGCAGCTGAACCGTGAGTGGGGCTGAAATGCCCAGTGAAGCTGCATACACACTGCACTGTGTGACAATAGATGGCACAGTACAGAATAATTCAGAGATCAGGAGGAATTAAAGTGTCTTTCAAAGAGCATAGACTGAGCAACCGACAGGCAGTAAAATCAGCGGAGGGACTGACAGCAATGGAAACACAGGCAGCAAAGTGCCCCCGTTGGGCTACACCAGACCACTGTCTCCTGATCCTGTTAACATCTGAGCACAGGGTAGGGATATGGGGCTCCCCTGAAGCTCTGAGTCCAAGCAGCAGCCCTGCAGCAAGGGGACGGGCAGCAGCCAGGGCTGAGGGGGGATGCACTGCCCACCAGTCAGGGATGAAACTGGAGATGCTGCAGGGGCAGGCGTGCAGCCAGCCCCAGGCAGGCAGTGTGACTAACTTTTAAGCTTTCTCTCAAGTTTGTGTGGGTCTTTTTTTTTTTTTTTTTAATAAATTCCCTGCCCTTTCAGTGCAAGTGAGGACTTGCCAAGTTTTTAACCCAAAGTAAATTGTATCTTCTGTCATTCCTTTACTCGCATACTTAGTTTACATACTTGCCAACTACTGAATTTTACCTTTTCAACTTCAGCAGCCAGGAGCTTTTCTCTTCGTGACAGCATTTCTGCTCTCATCAGCGTGAGGACTCATATTTGTATATCCACCTTCAAATAAATATTTCTTCCATTTGCTTCCAAGATGAGCACACATGCACCTCCTGCTGCAGTACCCTCTAACTACTCGAAGGAGCTGTCGTTGCTAGAGGCAGTGTCTTTGCCCATGTGTGCAGTGCTCACACCACAAAACTTTCCAAAAATAGAGTATGTGTGCTTGCCACGGCACAGACTGACCTGCAGACAGATCACAATACATTCATATTTCTGCTCTTGAAAAACCTGTGGTTAACACCCATGTATGCAATGCTTGTTATTTGTGGGCTTTTCACATGCTGCAGCCTCT
The DNA here is from genome assembly GCF_905368555.1 of Meleagris gallopavo. Taxonomy (NCBI): domain Eukaryota; kingdom Metazoa; phylum Chordata; class Aves; order Galliformes; family Phasianidae; genus Meleagris; species Meleagris gallopavo. The sequence continues at coordinate 5,586,086 of NC_139417.1, read as the reverse complement.
GTAAGATTCCCTTATTTCCTAAGAATAAATTATTTTTTTCAATGTTTAATTGTGGTCCTAAATATTCCCAATCACAAGCTCTTTTCCTCCCCCCCACTCACACGCTTCATTAATGGTACAGGGAAGATTGTAGCCTCATCCCTGAGACAAAGCAATATTTCCATCTGATATTCTGTGTTTCATGTCCCTGAAGTACCATGTTACCATTTCCCAGGTTTCTGCTTTCCCATATGGAGTTGCCCACCACCTTTTCGCACTCCCTGAGTTTTCAGAAAGCTGCTGAAAACATGTGGGTCTTCACAACCAAGCAGAATCATAAATGAAACTACCTCTGTCTCATCTTTAGTGCTCAGAAGCAGAGAGGGAAACGTGTTCAAGCCTTCCCCAGTTCTTCACCTTCCATCAGGATCTCAAATCCCAGCAGCACTTTCTGTCACTTCACTTGTTAAGTGGAGCTGTTGTTTTGTCTCATCTACTCCATTTATCAGGCATTGCTCAGTCCTCATACACAACTTGCACTCAGGAGCCTGTTCTAACCAGCATCCAGATTTTCACAAGGAGCCTGGTGTAACCCCAGCCACTGTGACCCACCAGACCAAGACAGACACCACCGCTCTGATGAGAGTTTTCCAGCTCAGCCTTCCCAAGCAGAGATCCACTGCCAACGTGCATAGGTGGGCCCTGTGCATTTTAGAGATACAGCATGGTCTCCTCTGATAAAGAAGTACATAAACTATAGTCTGTGTGAAGTAATTATAGAAGTTTTCCTCTCATGGGTGAATCAAATAGAAACACTTGCATACTGCCCAAGATACTGGGGTCTATACCTTGATATCACCCTGGGCTCCTAATACCTGCTGTACAAATAAACTACCCAGATGGCCATTCCCTCAGCTGGTACAATGTTACCCTGCATGGAATTTGTTATCTGATGTTGTCTACTATTTGGAAGGGGCATGACAGGCAATTCCTTGCCATAACACCTTTCAGTAGCTATTGCAAGCCATTACTATTATCAGCTCTAGTCCACCCTAGTCCAGGAGTGGATCCAGCCTTGAGGCTGGCAGAGCTGCATCACACCACCTGGCTCTGTTCACCAACAATAGACAAATGTGGAAATGGATGTGGCACAGGCTGCCAGTTCTACTGCTGTCTTCTGATCCCACAAAAGAGTGGGTATTACCAAACCAATCATTATTTTTCCCCAAAGCAATTCTCTATTAACAGCCTCAGCACCTTTTGCACAAGAAATTAGCATTATGTTGACTTAAACTCACTGTGTTGACAACCAACTCCAGCCTTATTTAACATACAATTGTTATTACTGATTTTCTTGCTTGCTTTAATGTGCAAATGATCCAAAGCAATAAGTAAAATTGCATTTTGACAGCCATGTGGACGTGGGCAACTGTCACTATGGTCTGGTAGACCACATCTCTTGTCCAGCCAGGACCGAGGTCTCACATTAGAGGCTTCCAAAATTGAATAAGATGTAAAGCTAATAAAACCTTGAATCAGCATGGAGGCCTGATGATTCAGCCTTGGAAAACTGAAGGCCAAGTGAGCCAGTGAGGACTGACTCCTGCCATGATGCATTTATAAAATGTGCAAAAGTTATAATCTACTGAGGCAAAACATCCTTGCTGTTGTTGGGCAGCACAGACGTGCAGCCAGCCAAGTTCTTAGCAAAACTACCTCATGAGACCCACAAGGACTGCTTGGAGATGTCATCTTGCATAAATACACCTAGTTCACACAAAATCAGCTCAGTTAAAGGTTAAGTAGCCCCAAAATTACCTGCTCTGGAAAATCCAGCTGAGGTTTTTCCTTTTCTTTTTTCTCCTTTGTAGCTAAAACTACAGCTGAAGCTGAATCCATACAGCAGACATCCCTTTTATAGCACATGTTTCTGTGCTGAATTTATGGATGCTGCTGCATAGGGAAGTAACAAGACTATAATACTATGTGGCACTAGTCAGTTCACAACCAAAGGCCAACTCACAACTGCCTTGGAAATAGTTCTCCTGTTACTACTGAAGGGAATAGATGACCCCTTAAGACAGAGAGCAGCAAAAACCCCCCTTCACAGCTGTCTCCAGTTTCTCTCCTGAAAATTGGCTGGGTGTTTTCTTTGAGATTCAGAGCACAGATGTAAACTATTTAGGGATATCCCTGTTTTTCCTTAACAATGCCACAGAGAATGAAAATGCAGCCCATTAGTTTTACAGTCATTAGGGAAAAAAATCTCTACAGTGAGGTCTGACCTGCAGCAGATAAGTCTGTCTTATCAGTGCAGTTTCTGGGGAAATGTTGCTCTGAAGTTTTCAGGCAGCAGTGGGCAGATCCTCAGCTGTGCACAGATCCTATTCTGGTGTCTCCAGAGTAAGCCATGCACCTTCAAAGGAATGCAAAAATGAAGGGTCACAGAGGGACTTTTCTCTCTATAGATGCATATGTACATATTCAAGATAAAATCTGTCAACTGAAAACTGGTAATACCAAGATAATATGGCAGCAGCTCATCAGAACAGCCCCATTCGCCTATGTGTCACCTGCTGGCCCTCTGGGCTTTTCCAGAAAAGTTACAGCTGGCCCAGGCTTCACTCTTGCATGACGAATAGCAGAGAGAAAATCTGTAGCCCACTTGGATTCCAGCCTGTGCCAGCTTCTTCCACCAGGGAAGGACCCAGGCTGCCCCTATTTTCAGCACAAGCCCTGTGTGTGGATGGGGTTCTGGTGAAGCTGGCCCAAGGCCAGCAGCTGCCTGCAGGACCAGTCACAGCCATGGCTCACCCCTCAGCACACTGCTATTGAATTTCATCCTGAGGTGTGTGCTGGGTGCAGGCAGTCCCTCCTGTGTCTGACAGGGAGCTGTGACATTTCAGCAGCCTGCAGGCCCCAGGTCATGCCACCAGCTCTGCACCTAAGTGCTGCCTGCCGTTTAGAAGTTTCCCAGCAGAACTTTAGTCATCTCTGCACAAGATTCGGCAGGGCTAAATTTAAACTTGCAAGCTGTTATAGCTGTTATTTACCACTTTTTTTTTTTTTTTTTTTTTTTTTTTTTTTTTTTTTTGAGAGAGAGAGAGAGAGAGAGAGATCTGTGCACAAAGCACTTCATGCAAAGTGCATGTGGGTTTGAGGAGTGGGAGAGAACTGTGAATAGATTCAGTTCTTCACTGGTTACCAAAATCCTGCTTGAGACATAAATTCATGCTTAGACCTCAATACAGGTTGTCTTAGAAACATGCAGAGACCTGAACTGATGTCTTTTTTATTTATGTAGACCTTTTTCTTCAAATAAACCAATGCCTTGCCTTATGCAACACAGCGCTGTAAAGAGAATGTCTTTCATCTCCAGCATTTGCTGTTATGTGGCAATAACACAGCGTTTGCTGAAAAGCATCTTGATGTAATAGTAGTTTAAAGTTTATTTTCTAAACAGAGCTGTTGTTTGCCCATAAGAATGTAAATCTGCAATTCTCCTTTACACTTCACATACAATGAGAGACAGAGACTTAAAATCTCCCCGCAGGACAGAATTAATTGTAAAGTAAAGCACTAAGTATGGCATTTATCTGAGATCGTAAAGGCTACAGTAATTAAAAAAGACTAAAACATATGGTGCACCTCATAAGGATGGATAGTGTGATCTCCCAGACGGAACCTTTTTTGGTTACTGAGAAGAAACAAGAATATGCAGCTATTCTCCCCAGTGCTGAATCGTAAAATGAGCTTTAGTTGTGGTGAAGCAGGAATGGCATTCCCATTTTAACTCTGCCAATCTGGAGGAGAATGATTTCCTTTCATCTGGTGAGCAAGATATGATCTCCAGTTTGGATCTATTAGTGCCTTTACAATCGGATATGAGGGAAGGAAGTTGTCATTAGTGGCTTGTAGCAGCCTGGCAGCTGATGTCAGCACATGACAGCACCATGCTGCAGCCAAAGGAGTGTCACATAATCCTTACATTGCACTTGGGGCACCCTCCCCAGTGCTAGGTTGTATTTCAGTGATGTTATGGGTGTAATGTGGACCACAAACAAATCCTGATCAGCTGGCTGTCTCGGGTTGAAGGAATGCAATCTAATCTCAGAACAACGGACCTGGAAATTAAAAACAAACAAACAAGAAAACAATTGCAAAACAACAGCAAACACTTGAGTAATCAGATAGTGCACAGAAGGTAAAAGACAATACTTCAGCTGGCGTTGAAGACCAGTATAGCGCAGAAAAAAAAAGATTAAAAACTTTGTGCTACGAGTTTAAAAAGATGTTTTGTGAACATCAATCCCCAGTTAGAGCTCTCAAGTATGCATCGAGTGGGAACACACAGCTTGGGCTGGCAAAGTGTCCCTTTTGAGGGGAAGTCACCTGCTGGCTATTTAAGCCTTCCACCTGAGAGGGCACTATTAATTAAATAAATGTGATGAATATTCACAGCTTTTAGGCTTTCAGGAAGGTAGTTTAAAAGGAAGTCAAGCTAATGAGAATTACTGTGGCAGTGATAAGGAAAGTGAAGTTCTAGCAACCATGAATTTTCCAAGGCATTTCATGGGTGATTTTGAGTGCCCTATGTGAAACCACATGGACAGTATCAAAACACTGACAAAGTGCTGCTGCTCAGTGCTTTGCTGCTGCTGGATAAAGGGATATTTACATTAATCCAGGCAAGAAAAGCAGAGCACGAACCTGATAAGATATTGAAATGTGTCCTACCCAAGGAGAGGGAAAACAAAAGGCAGGTAAGGAAAAAAAGGGCACTTTTCTTCTTTGCTCTCCCTAAAAAGGAGATCAGAAAATTAAGGTTATTAGAAAAAAAGCAAGAAATATTGTGACAAATACATATGATACGTATGAAAAGAAAATCAGATAACAAAACACACCCAACTACCGTTCAGCCAAGCATCACTTAGTGCCTGGTACATTATATATAAATCAATATGTGTAAGGGGTTTCACAAGAAAACTGAGTCTACACACATGCTGCTTCCCAGATCATTTCCCAGTATCACTGGGGAAGTTGGCATCTACTGCAGAAGTATGTGAATATGGCATTGACCAAGAACCATTTTCCTCAACCTAAACAGCCATCATCACATAGAACTTCTTCCCGTGTCTCCTTTTGCAATGGATCCAAACTTACCATTCAGTTACTTTGTTCTTAATAGTAAACATTAGCACCCAGGAGCAGGCACCGTATTAACTGCACACAACATAACTGCAGCCTCCATCCTTGCACCTCAGCTGGAACAAGGAGCTGAGGCCTGATGAGAGGCATGATTTGGGGTGAGGGGTAAGAAGGTCCATCTCACACAAATTGAGTTTGTAGCTTCATTAATTCAAAGTGGCACCTTCAAAAGGAAGGAGAGGAATTTTGGCATACTTTTGGTTGGAGAGAAGCCTGAAATTCATAGCCCTCAGCCAGAAGTATTTATAAGATGTAATTTGTCCAATTAAATGACATCACTGGTGGAGAAAAATGGGCTAATCTGTTAGACCTGCAAACCAACAACTGTTAGGGACAGCAGCAGCTAAGCAGCTAGAACTGCAACAGCGCACATAAGTAACCCAAACCTTTAGCAAAGGAACCAAAATTCTTCCCTGAGGAAGAATTAAATAAAAATATACAACGTTTCTTTAGAATTTATATCATCGTATATATATTAAATACACCTTTTCAGCAGAAATAATATCAATCTCATAAGAAAATGAGATTTGTTTTTCCTTTCCTTTTTTCTTCTTCTGGGTAATCTGGAAGCAGTATAATTTCTCTGGTATTAAAGTGCTTTCCAACTACAACTATTTCTGGATTCCCCAAATCCTACATTTTTAGTTTTATACTAGGAGAAAAATGTGTGTCTTGCATTTTTAGAAAAAGCTTCTCAAATCAATCTTTGTAGATCTGAATATAAATTAAGGCTCAGCTTCCTACATGATGGCAAATCTGTTCTGTAACTCCCCAACTGTCTGCAGTCTCCAGTAACTATAGCAGCCAGTCGGTATTCTCTCAAGTTCAGTTTGCTGCATTCACCCGAGTATGAGCTCAAAGGCAAAACACATTTTCTTCTACCAGATGCCTTCTTTAGATATGATTTACATAAGGGAAAAGTGTGTGAGAAATATCAACATTTGCATTTTAAACATGATCTTGGGATGTCCGTCATGGTTCATTCATCTGCTTTTTGGCTCTTCAGTGCCTTCAGTTCACTTTTATTTGACTATAAAAACATATGGGACTCATTAGCTTAATGGTAAGTTTATTTATTTTTCATCCACTTGCTGGCACTTATTAAACTTCTAACTGCAGCAGGAGGCTAGGTGAACTCTGTTCATATTCAAATTTTTCCATATCATAGGGAGTAACTGATCATAGCGAAATACCCAAGAAAAGTGATATTCATCTTGATTTTCAGCTCTTCTGGTAAGATGCTGTATCTTTCTCCTAAGCAGAAGCCTTAGAGAAAGAAGGCCAGCAAGGATAGTTGGAGGTACTTCATGAAGATGCCTGAGGAACTCAGGAATTCATGATCTGAGTGGAATGTCTTGTGCCCGTACAGACCCACACAAAAAGAGAATGAAGTATTCTTTCTGCAAATGGACAGTGAGAGCACACATTCTTGCCTGAGCAATCAGGCAAAATACCAGAGAGGAGCAGACCCTTTGTAGGGGCTGGATGCCCCCAGCTTGGCACAGGCATTCAGTCTGTGTAGCAGCCCTGGGTGATGCTGGGCTGCTACAGACCCCTCCTTGCAACCCAGGGCAACCTCCACTATGGGAGGATAGTTATTGTGTAGGTCCAATGGCCACCTCTAGCTTCCATTTTAGCTCTGCCACTCAGATTCCTTAGAAATCTGTGCAGGCAACCTAACCCCCACAGTGAGTTCACTGGGAGCATCCCTTTAAACTGAATAGTGTAATTTGACATCCTTCACCTTTTCGCATCCCTAAAGGAAAAATTTACATACATGTATATATATACGTAAAATCATTAAACAACTAAGTCAGCTCCTAAGACACTGAAAAGACATTCAGCAGTCTGTGAGCCCCTCAGAGAGACAGTGGGAAGGAAGGCAGGCTGCTTGGAAAAGCTTCTGAGAAAAATGAAGCAGCTGTCTCTGCTAGGGAAGGACTACAGCAGCTATTTAATACTCCTAGCTAAGATCTCATGTCTAGGAAATGCACCACTTACCAAGTGTTACTGTTGCATCCAGCCCAGTAGTTCATAACCACAGACCTGTTATACCACTGCAAAACCGCTCTGAGCATATCCCAATTTTCACTGTAATTCAATTGACAAAAATAACAAAGCAGTTTTTACCTCCCTTGTGACATTTATGTCACTGCTTCCATCATCATTTGTGCTTCTTCTCCCCACTTCCTCCCACCACAGGCGACGTCTGACTGTTGCAGGACTGTGGTTCCCTTCCTGCACCACATGGTGCCCGCAGTCCCTCAGCCCCACGTGTTGCTGCTGAGGCTGGTGTCGTGCTGAGGCTTTTCTGCATCACGATTCCCCGCAGTGCTAACAACTTGGAAATGCTAACACCCACCTGAGGTGCCAGAGATGAGACAATTGTTGAAAAATAAAGCGAATAAACTTCTAGCTTATCAAGCAGCCTTTCCTCTCTTCAGATTTCATAAAGACTCATGCTTTATCTTGCCATTGTTCCGTCCACACTGACTAGCTTTAAAAGCAAGGCAGGTAGCAATGACACAGGGCTTGTTTTCAAGCTCAGGAAGACCCTAGCACTGGAAATCAGCCGGCTCAGCTCACCTGCCTCCGCTCTGCTTCCCAGAACTGCATCTCCTCACAGCTCACCTTAGCAAATTTCACCCTACAGTCTGTCAAAAGTACTTTCTTATTTAAAGCCTGCCTTTTGCATTATACACAAGGGTCTAATTTCTGTGAACTACTTTTCACGTTGTAGAAAGAGAAATAACATGTGAGAAGGATTAAATAAAAAATGGTTTTGCTTCAAGAAATCAGTTCTGTGACAAAGAATAATCACCTTCTAAAAGCAAATACGATTCATTTTAAATTTATGTGTATAGCCAGCATAAATATCTAAGATAATTCCATTAAAATAGAAAAAAAATATATCTTTCCAAGATAAACCACTCTGTATGCAAGAGAACGGGAAGCTGGTCAACTCTTACATGCAAATTCTGTCTGCTGGAGAATGAATGTCCCCAGGGCTCAGGGATTACCTGGCTTATCCACCTAGCTTTGCTTCTTGTTCCCTCCTGCCTCTGCATCTTCCAAACCAGGGGCCCCATTGGAGCTCAGGGAGTTGGAGCTGGCAGAAGCTTGTGTCCAACCCCGGTGGAGCCATTCCATGGAAATTAGGAGGATGCTGAGAGAGCAAATTCTATTTAGCTCCAAAAGATAAAGCAGAAATCCGAACATTTCTTTAGAGGGATTTTGGTTTTGCATAAATCAATGGTCCTAAAGGGATCCCAGAGGCAGAAGTGCTCTGCTCTCTGTGGGGTGCAGTGGGAGCCAGGCAGTGCTGGGCAGGACACGTGTACCACAAGGCTCCTTTCTCCTGCCTGCCTGGGCATCGTGCTCCTCATCGTTACCTGACTTCCTCTAATTGCACACGTGGCCCTTGCCATTTCTGCAGCCTTCCATGTCCACTTGAGCTGCAATTTCAAACAGTGTCTATATACTTACAAACCATGTGTAAAGGATCATTAGTGGAGAAAGCCATGAACTACAACACTTAATATATAGTAAAGTAAGAGAGTGAGCTAGTTGCTGTAAGTCAGCCTGTCACCAAAAATGTCACCCTGGCAGCCAGGTCACCCAGGGGAGATTAAGAACACAGGAGTAACAGGATGAAGGGTCTGGAAAGCGATAAAAAGGCAGGTGCAGTCTCTGAGCTGCCCATCTATCCTGCCAACATCACGTTCCAGCCTCAAAGCCAAAATTAAAATGCAGGGAACAGCATCACCTGTCCAGAAAAAACTATTCAATTTAGCTTGTTGCTGACATGCTGCAAATTTTTCCAGTGCAAAGAGTTGTGCACAACTATTGGTTTCACAGGAGCTGGGATAGAAGCAGTTAAGTAGTAGGTACAGTAATTATATACCAGTAGAGAGAAGGTCGGAAACAAGGCTCACTCAAGTTTTGTTTGTACTTCTGGCACGTCAGTAACAAATGCAGCAAAAATGCCAGGGTAGTGCTAAGTCTGGAGCAGAGCAGAATCTGCTGGAATGGCAAAAACTGAAAAACAGATTTAATGATTGCAGCTGCAGGCCCAATATCGTCAGTACTGAGACTGCGTTCTCGTCATAGTCAGACACACAGGCAAAGTTAGTAGTAGTCTTAGTTATTAAAGGAATGCCAAATGAAATTGGTCTGCTGTGACAACAGAAAAGACTGCGTAAAAGTTAAGCAATACAAGCATTCACTATGAGATCTAGCAGTTCTGGAGTAATAAAACATGGACACACCACAGTGCATAGTAGAAAACCCACATTTCCTCATGAATTTAGGCCCCACAACTCTTTTCTGCCCCAGCTTTGGTTTCCTGCCTATTCTTATGTGGGAGATTGGCTCGGTGCGTTCTGCAACATGGCTCAGATCAAGCAAGATGCTTTGTATCTCTTTAAAGGAAAAGGGCCCAATACGAAGAAATGTTCCCTTAATATTTTGAGAATTAATGACGCATGAGTAATGCTGAAGTCTGATCCAAGAAATGTTCCAGTATACTTTCATATTATCGAGTTTTTCCAAACACCTAATTTCACAAACTGCCCACAGAGCACTGGAAGCAACCGGTAGCCATCCACTGCAGCCCTGGGAACACCAAGCTGTAGACAGGGGGGCTGATGGGGCACTTTCACACACACACACCCTTGCTGCAGGCATCTGAAACACTCTCAAACAAGTTATTTGCATTAATGTGGAGTTTGCAAGGAAACACTCCCCACAAGGCAGCCAGAAAGCCATGCACCAGCCTGCTCACATTATGCCTGCAGCAGACCCCAGCACCGGCTGACAGCAGCACGGAGCACAGAGGTTGCAGCCTTGCTTTCTTCTGCTGACAACCACGGGATTTCTGCTAGCTAAAAGCCTCCTCCTAACCAGTGCTTTCTGGAGTTGAAGAGTTCTTGGAACTCAAACGATCATATGGTGTGGCTTAATGAATTGCATGTTTTGTCTTGCTTCTGCAAGTTGATTCTTTTTGACTCACCCAGTAGCGTTTGTCAGCTCTGCACTGCCTCTCACCAAAAAGTTAACTGTGGTTGGGTTACAGCATATGCAAATCTGAAGGTTGTTAACCAGGAGAAGGGCAGAAGATGCTTCAGAAGCCCAATATCCCTTCTTTGAAGTAGTAACCAGAAAAGAACTATTACTTAGCATGCACTAACACAGAGACAGCCAGTAACTGATCCCCTCCAGGTCAGCTGCAGCCTTCTTCCTTCTCAGCCATCACCAATAGCTGCTAAATTTTGTGGCCAGGACAGCAGCAGTGCCTGTACAATCTTGCATGCATATTTTCAAGAATGGGCAGACTGGGGCCCTTTGAGAGGCGTTAGCAATTTTCTAAGGCTCTTTCCAAGCACTACTTTAGATTGATCTCCCTGAGCCTGCTTTGTGACAGAACTGGAGGTGACAGACACAAGAGGTGTGTGGTTGGGGCAGGACCAGCTACGTGCCCTCCGTGCTGCTCCACTCCGCAGCTGGAACTCGTCTCGGTGACCTCCCCTTCCCAATATAATTCCACTCTGCAATGCAATGGGAAGCTGGCCTGGCATGGTTTCCTAATGATCTGGAAATCCATGGGAAATGATAACGTGTTGTGCACAGTTCACAGGGTGAATTTTTTTTATTATTTATTTATTGCTAATGGTATGAAACCAAAGGCAAGACAAGCTGGGCTCCCTCCTTCCTTGTCAAATTCTAGCAATAAAGAGCTGTAGAAAAATCTCGCTTCATCCTTCTGCCTAATGAAAACCATGCAGAGCTCTGCCTCCTGCAGCTCTTGGGAGGGGGGGAGGGAAGGCAGGGCCTGCAGCACTGCCTGAGGTTGGACCTTCAAAACTAATTTTTTTAAAAATATCTGTATTTTAGTGAGGGAAAAAAGAAGTATTTCTAAGTAAAATTCACATTATTTTCGTGGATTTGTAGAGTCACTGCTAGATTCTCCACAGTAACTTGAACTGACTGAATAAAAGGCTTTAACAGAGCAAACTCAGAGCTTCATTCAGTTCCCTCACTTCCCTTCTTTGGTCCCAGTCTCACTCTCCAGTCTCCGCAGCACCTCCCAAAACTTTATCTGCCATGCAACAACTTGCATTTTGATTTTTGCTTTCTCTGTTTCTAACAAAGTTAACTACAATAAGTCTCTTGGGCACGTACTGCTGTAATCCCCAGCCCCATATTCTCAGCACTTCTGACTGTCTCCTCCTGACTGCAGACATTTAATGCACACAATCATCTTTCAAACCCTTATCGTTTACAAAGGTAAATGCTACAGCTGTGCTGGCACCTGCCCTGCTCCAACTGCCAGACTGCGCGAGCAGTAAATAGGCAAACATTTTGCTTGGCTGTACTGGTTGCAATTGGAACAGTTTTGTAAACTGTATGTAAAATCTTGAGCAATTAGTTCCTTTCTATAACACAGGAAAAAGTATACAGGAAAGTATGCTGACTTTTTCTATCTTTTATGGAAAAAAAACTATTATTAAAAATAATAATTCACTATATCAGCTGGTGACATTGCTCCCATAGGATAAGGGCCACTCTGGTAGCTGTAGTTCTGAGTATATATGTACGAAAATCACACCTGATTGTATTCATCAATAAGGGGACAAGATTACTTAAATAGATCCCTGAGGTGAAAAAGCAAGATCATCCCTCCCTTGTTCTAAGAGAAAAGAGAAAAATCAGCAAACTGTTGTATTTTAAAAAAGTGTGTCCAAAAAAAAGCTGAACCTGCTACTGTCACCTTGACAGATGGACATAATCATGTCAATATTTCACATAAACCCACATGTGATGGGGAAAGTATACATAGCTTATTCTGCTCCTGTACAGCTAAATAAAAAATTGCTCCATCTCTATCCCATCTCTACCAGTACAGCTCACTGTGCTGTTGTGCAACAGAAAGAAATTTCAGCCAAGTGTAAGCCTAGAACTGGATTTCAAAAATGTTGGGTTTTTCCCTTCGTGCTTCATGCTGTCCTTACACAGGAAACAATTAATAGTTTGCAGGTACCCAAGATCCTGCTGGCTTCACAGATGGGGATGCTTTGTATAGGCAACACATACCGTGTCATATCACCCAAACACACGCTCCCCCCATTTACTTTTCACTTGGATGCCAAGAACTGGGAGATTTGTTAAGCAGGAACATGGCATGGAGACACAGCCATCTACAGGCCTGCTTTCCATAGGCAAAAATCATACTGGGGTGCTTCCCTGCAGTGGGGATGTAAAGCCCTGCAGCCATTTGCATCTGCTCCTGGTGTCAGAAATCCCCATGCTCCTGCTGGGGGTGAGATTCAGAGCACAGCTCTCCTCCCGCCCATGTTACTATAGGAATGTTTTCTGCATTCCCGTAAATGCCAATGGGTTTTCCCAAGTGGCAGTAGTGGTCTCCTTGTCCATCCTTCGGTTGAGCCACAAAGAATCATAACTTACAGGTGTCTGCTTACAGTTCAGGCAGCCGGAGGAAATGTTTTGTGGCTGCAAAAGATTTAACACAGCTTGACTGAGGTCACTGGGCTTGTTCCTGCTTATTTCTTCATGTGGTATATGGGAAGCAAGAGCTAGGAGAAGTATGATGTCTCGGAATGAGGTTGGCTACAGGAAAAGATTTACCATGCAGCCAGTTCTGAAGCCATATTGGCTTCTGGAGGCAGGAAAGAGCTGATGCTTTGCATTCAGTGTGCTCTGAAATTCCTTATCACGTTCCCATCCCCACGAACAACAGAGGCATTTCTGACACAGCAGCAGCCAACTGGGAGGAGCACAGGAGATCAAAGCTGTTGACTCGCACCCGGCAGCTCGGGCCAATGCTGTGCTGTGAACTATGTGACCCCCCTGAACCTGCTGAACCTCGACCAAAAAGCATTTGTCCCATCCCTGCATCTGTGAAGTCTTCAAAGAGTAAAGCTGGTTTTCATTAATTGCCAACTATTACTTTTTGTGAGCGAGCTTTCCTCCCACTTTTCTTCACTCTAAAAATTACCAAGAGTCCATTCACTCCATCACTACAGTGGGGCTGAGGGTATAACCCCAACTTCTCTTCCAAATTCCCTGTACTGTCAGATGTTGGCATGTGGCAACCGATCCAGCACATTGCCTACCTGAAATCCGAGAGAGCTCTGTTCTGAAAGAGGCTGTTCAGGAGCACTCAGCAGTCAATGCCATGCTTCAAAATGAACTGTGAGCCCAGGTGCACTCAGGCCTTGAAGAAACGCAGTCATCCCACCTGTCATCTGCAGGAAGAGAGAGCTTCTGTGATGGCTGTGTTATCAGCATGGCTATCTTCCAGTGTTTCTGATGAGCTCATCAGCAGTCGGCTTGAGCCAGGAGGGAGCAGGGCAGCTACTGCTACCATGTTGTGGGTGTGAGGCAGCCACTGCCGCCATGTTGTGGGCAAAGGGAAACTGCAGCCGCCATGTTGTGGGCTTGGGGCAGCCACTGCCACCATGTTGTGGGTGCAGAGCAAACACTATTGTCATGTTGTGGGCATGGAGCAACAACTGCTGCCATGTTGTGGGCATGGGGCAGTGCAGCACTGTGCTCTGGAAGGAATGAGTAAGCTGCGTAGATGGCTCAAATGGTGACACCAGCAGGCCTCTGGAGATTGGTTGAAACATCTTGATGTTAGTCCATGGATGTCTCTTCAGTCAACACATTCCCTGTGTTGGTGACCTGAACTCTTTTGGCCTCCTCTGCTTTCAGCAAATAAGACCACAGGCAAGGACCCAGCTGAGAGCTCTCCAACAATTTCTTTATCTTGTTTTTCTTTTTTAGTCCAGAAGTGGCTTATCTGTTAAAATCAATCCACTTTGTAAAAATGTACCTGATTTGATGAACCTTGGATGAACTGCAGTCCAAACTCAGCCTTCCCACCAGTTCACCTGCAGAGCTTCAGGACCACAGGCTTCTCTGTGTGCCCAGAATCCGAGCTGTGCAATGCAGACACATTTGCACCTGTGGCTTCGTGGGCCCCCGGGGGCCCTGAGGCAGCCATGTGCTGTGGGCCGACCCTGAGCAGAGGCAGCTGCAGGCCCTGGCATCTGCAGCTTCAACTTTACTTTGCCCCTGTGCGCTGGTTCCCACGGACTGCACAGGATGAGCAGGAAACTCTCAGCTGAGAAACGCTGGGACTGTATTTCAATGAGAGCCCATTCCTGGTACCTACAACTATCATCTTCCTTCACAGTTTTCAAGATGAAATGAGTTGAGTGTCTCTGGTATTTTCCTGCCAACGCAGAAATAGAAAAAAAAAAAAAATCTGTTAATTGTGCTAAAACAGAATTTCAAGCTCTGCAGCTTCCCCTGCAGCGGAAGTGCTGACTTGTGATCACTTTTAGGCACAGCCCTATATCTTGGCCTGTGACTATGTTTCTGATATAAAATGTAAATATCTTCTTTTCTAAATTTTATGCTAATCTGCCTTCTTGCTTTACATAATTAGTTTCTTCTCAGTGGTATTTAAGAATTTAAAATATTTGTTCCATTTTAGTCATCTATTAAATAGCTGGTTTGTCTTTATTGAGTGGAAATCAGCGCAACCATTTTCTTGTTGCCTGGGAAACTTGTCTCAGGGTTTTCATCAAGTTAACATGTCAGCAAGGTCCTCCTTTAGATGTTACCCAAAAAGCACTGAGGACTGTAGCATAAGGACAGCATTTGTCTGAAATCCTGCCTCCCACTGTGAGTCCTCCAGACAAGGGATGAAGAAAAGGCAGATCAACATCAAAAAGTCTAAGCCAAGGTATTGTAATCAGAACAGGGACAGCCTAACCCGCAATATCTTGCAGATTTATTTTTTCCCCCTTTCTCTTACCAGAATATTTAAATCACAGCATGCAGAACAGGTTGGGTGCTGTAGAAGTGGTGCCTCCTAATCCTCCCCACTCCTTGAAAAGGGTGGGCTATGCAGCTTCACTGCATTCCATACAACGTAAGAACTTTGTTTTCAATTTATTTCCTTTTATTCAGCAGATAGTTCTTCTTAGTATCTTTCACATCTTGAAGAAATGTCATATAAGTACAGTATGCATGGCTGAGTGGTCGTTTCCTCTCCCACATTCACAAGTTGTTCCTGGATTACAGGGCTCTTCGCACAGCAATCACACTTTCAGCGATGACAGAATGGGGTTTTCTTTCTCCCAGCATTCAGAGCTGAAGTTCTGATTCTAATTTGGTAAACCTGGGAGAAGCACTTCTATTTTCACTTATAAAAACTTGAGGGGAAAAGAACCAAAAACATTAATTAATAATCACATATCTCGAATCCCTCTGGAGGCACCTGGTAAACGTGTCCTCACTAAAGCAGGCAGGCAGAGAGAATTATCCACTTTTTCTTCAGTGGTTGGCTGCTCTTTTCACTGATGTGTCAATTCAAATAAAGGTCACAAAAAAACAGTGATCCAAGATGAACACATAATTAGAAACAATATCTGCTTACAAAATGGTATTTGATATTTCTGAGAGACAGATGCAATATGGTCTCTTCTTTAAAAAAATAGTGCAAATGATCTTCTCATTGATTGGTAACACTGACATACTGGTGGGATTCGTGTCTCATATTTAATACTATGATAGGATCCACTAGAAAGAGCAAAGTCTCTCTAAATTTTAAGACAACCATAAAGAGAATTTCCTCAGGATTTGTATTGAATGATTAAAATAATTCAAATAGGATATAGCAAAATACTACACAGAACATAATTATGTAAAAAATATACCAACAAATAATGCACAGTGTTACTACATGTGCCAAAAGCAAGCACAACAGTTTTTCAAAGCATATCATGTGCAAGTGTACCAGCCTTACCTGAACATGTCGGGGGACATAAAAGGTCTGCCAGAACACAGGACAGCATTCAGCACCAACCTTTGGGCACTTCTGCATGTTGTTGTCTAGTTTTATATTAAATATATTGTACCCGGGGGATGAGAAACATATGAGAGAAAAACCCTTATGATTAAAAAAAAAAAGTCATATACTTTCTTTTGAGTCATTAGCTCATGAAATGCCTGCAAGGCTTCTACTTCAATTTTGTGGTACGAAGTTGGAAGTCCATGCAGCTAACACCCCATATAGCCATTAGAGATCCCAAGACAGACATTAGTAGACAGGAGTGGTTTGGGCCTTGTTTTATTTTTAATTCCTTTAGTTTTCCTCCTACAGCCACACAACCTTGTGCCCTTTACAGCACATTGCTGCAGAGTAACAGGAGCTCCTGCTTGTGTCCCTTCTCACAGCTGCGCTGTCCTGCTTTTGCGAGGCAGCACAAGAAGATTTCTTTAGAGACCATGACCATCCTTAAAAAAAAAATAACAGTCCACAATCAGACTTCTTCTATCAATTAGATTTGTGAAGACAAACTGGAGGGCAAGGTTCATTCCAAGAAACTCCCAGTGAAATGGGTGGCATCAACACATTTTACCAGTGCACAAGGGAGCTGTTGCTGTTGTGTTTGTAACAATAATTAGAAGGCCTTTGCAGATTTTTTCCAGTAGTGGGAAAACAGGCAAAGGATACAGAAACATGCCTGGGGATGCAGCTCAGATTGTTGCATTTCTGATAATCAAGGGTATGTCCCCAGTACAGGGCAAGAGGCTTAGTATCTTTATGAAAACTATTACTTCTTTTCAGTCACCTCCAACCAAGTTACCTAATTAGACTGAATTCAGATTACAGTGCAGGCAAATGCTTTTGTTCCACGAATGGTCTTCAGCCCTTCTCTCCTGTGGTATCTGCAGCAGCTCAGAGCAGGGAGCCCCACACGCCATGTGTGTGCCTTGAAGTGGTTGTGGTGCTGCCTAGGACAAAGGCATTCTTATCCCTCTGCACACTACACTGAGGAATTTTGTCTACCAGATGGACAGCAGAGTGAAGAGCCAGCAAGAGAAAGCCATAATTCATAGTTTCCTTGAATTCCTCCCACCAACCACAGTAACTGGCATTTGTCAACAAGGAGTCGATGAACAATTAGTCACGGGAATAAAAAGAGCAGATTCTTGAAATGAAAAGAGGATTGCTACTGTATAAAAATATCAAAATTAGATTGGATCCTTCTTCTGAGAAGCAAGTGAAAAATTTAGAGACCATGCTAAATGTTCAAATGTGAACCTGCCTAGCTGTGGGAAAAGGCTACAATGTGTGTCTGTGCTTTGACAGATGCTCTCCGTCTCCTTGTAGAATGAGTCATTCTTCCAAGACTTGAGCTATGAGGAGGCATTGCTAAACAGTCGTTAATTTGTACAGTTCTACCATGAATGTGAATATAAGAGCAAGATGAAATTTAGCCCTGGGATAGGCAAGAACCACAGCACCAGCCCTTCTGTGTTTCTGCATAGCCCAGGTTTCCAAGATTACCGCTCAGAAAGGGATGTGTTCAGGTTCTGCTACACTTGAAGGCACTTTAATATGGCCCTGCAGATCAGAACACTTAAAACTTTAAACCACTGAGCCCATTCAAAACCTGGTGTCAGCACCCCTCACCTCCCTGCAGCGCTGGGCTTCAAACACACATGTGGTTGTCTCCAGGGCCCTGTTGCTTCACAGACTGTGCTCAGAGCACAGGGCTTCCAGGTCAAAGATTATATCTATAGAAAAAAATTTGATATGAGAGAAGTATTCCCTGCGGGCTTTAAAAATATACAGTCTTTCCCTGAACTATGGTTTGTATCTTTCTTAATAGAATACAGCTGGCTTAAGGAGCAGAAATATTGAAGAACAATTACTTCAGTGAGTGTGGAAGTACCTCCCAAAAATGTATTTATATTCTATAAAATTGATTTATTAATGAAGGCATTTATTCATAAGAAACATACTCAGTAATGATAGTGAAAATTAATCAAACACCCTATTTGCAATTACTATTCCACCAATTCTAATTGAGAGATAAAATGTCCTTTATATTTTGTATATAAAGTGCACAGTAAAGCAATTATTCAGGTACCTGTGCCAGAAATAGTTCAGCAGATTTCGGGGGCAAATGGATGCATCAAACAATATTAATTAAGCTCATTTCAGCTAAAAAAAAAATGCAATGTTCTCCTTGGAGTTTCTGCAACTTTCTAGTTATTTTGCATTATTAATTTGGAGTAATGCTTACACAGAATACCAAGAGGAGTTTGACAGAAAATTAACGCAGAGACTCCCCCCAGAGATGTGAGATTTTTCTAAGCCAATTTTTCCTTACCCCCCGTTAATGAATAATCATCTCCTTGGCAATGGTTCCCAGAGTAAAGGCTTGTACTTTGGATCCTGTTGAATATAGAAAAGCAAGAAGTGTCAGATAACATAGTATCAGGGGGCTTTATCTAAAGAAACTTTAGCGAGTAAATATCCTCCAATGCACTGAGTCATTTACTTGTTTCAAACTGTTAGAGATATTAATAGCTAGCTTCATTATAGAGTTGTACAGAAATGTAACATTTATTCTGGTTCTTTTAAAGATACCTTGATACCTTCTTCACATCCCTGCACATCCCCCACCTCCATCCACACATTCTTCTGTCAGCCCTACAACCACTTAGCAAGTTCAGGGAGTTCTTTTGTCCTTCCTTTCTCAAACTGTGGGACAATGACTTCCACAGGGGCTTTCCTTGGATTTCATCACTCCATTTATCACAGGCATGGAAGGTGAGCGCTGGAAGACATTTTCCTGTTGCCCTTGTGCTAACAGGAAGCTGACCCCAGGGCAGCCTCTCATGAAGAGAGATTTCCTTGGGAAAATCTGAAACAGAGCTACAGCTCAATGCCCTTCGGAGAACTGGTGAAGTCGCTCCCTTTGCTGATAACTGCAGAGCAGGGGCTGTGGCTCTGGGAGCATGCTCAGCTTGTCCCTCCTGAAGCTGCAAACCCTTCACTGCATTTCTGCATAGCTGCCCCAGCTTGTCCCTGCACAGGAGACCCAGAAGCAGTAGGGAAAGGTTCTCAGGACCTTGAATGGTGAGAGACTGAGTCTGAAAGCTCCACCAGCACAGCATGGCCAAAGCCATCCCCAGGGAAGCAGGTTGGCCCATGGCCAAAGGGCTCAGAGCATCCCATGTGAGACTATTAACAATAACCAAATGCTTTTCAATGGATTTTCCTAGCTACAAAACACTATTTTTCAATGTAGTCACCACTGCTAGCTTTGCATTTTTGCCAGCAATGAAGAAGAGCCTGCATGCTGCGCTTGTAACAACCTGCACCAGTGGCACTGTCGCCACCACCAAAACACAGCCCACTGCCTCGTTGTACTCATATCCACTGTTTGGTCTCCATAAATGTTCAGCAAGCATCAATGAAGTCAGTGGGTGCCATTTCAATCCCACTCTTTTGCTTCACCTGCAGTTCCCTATCAGACATCATTGCGTCAGCAAGAAAATGCTATGGAAAACTGGTGGGAAGGTTAAACTTCCACTGCCATACCACCAACACCTGCCGCTGATGCTATAGGCCACCATAATAAAATGGGAGGCAATATTTTTGGAGCAGTTCTCAAACTCTAGAAACCATAGTATTTTTAGTGCACACCATAAATAGTTTGTTAAAAGTAAACCTCTAGAAAAATTGCCCTGTCATAGAGAAAATTCTGTTTACAAGTCCCACCTCTATACCCACCATGTACCACACTCTAAATCATCAGTCTGAGCAAGGACTGCAGCAGTACATCTCAGAAAACACCATGGAAAGCCAGTCCCAGCCCACACCTCTCAGAGGCACAGCTGGGGCTGGGGAAGAAGATCAGGAAATAATGAAGGCAAATTGTGCCCAGTGAGCACTGTTACCCAAACACACATCACCTTTTGTAGGACAGAAACAAGTATAGCTTTGAGGCTCAGCCATTCCTCAAACATGTCTATCTGTAAATTCAGCATCGTAATTATGAATAACAATAAAAAGGCCAATCTGCTGTGGGCAAACCATCAGCTGTGGGCATCACCCAGTGTTTGATAAGCTCTCATTGACATCACTAAGCCCAGGTTTCTGTTTGAGCAGTTCCGTCTTCTCCTGGAATAAAAGGCAAACCAAACAGGAGAGGTAAACGTACAAAGGAATCTGGCTTACTAGAGGCCCTGGATGGGCTCTGTGTTGCAGAGGGCAGCTCTCCCCTGCTGCCAGCTACCAGCCTTTCTCACTCTAGGCATGGGCTGGGGAGCCATCAGCAGAAGATAAACTCTGAATTAGGGCAATATTTCCATCATATCTCAGATTCTCAGAAATATCAGTAAGTTCAGGGCAAAAATGGCGTTTTTTTCTTTTTTGCAAGGACTGCAAGATGAGTTTGTTACAGATTGCAGAGATGGGGGATATAAGTTACAAACTAAATGGCTCTTTTGAGGGAGCTCCAGTCAAAGTGCAACTGGAGGTGGTATTTAGCCAAAGCTTATCAATCCGATTGCTGGGAGCTTCATAAGAGAGGCTCATGTCTTGCAATATACCTACCTTCACTTGGGTGTTTCTGTTATCACCATCTTTTTGCCAAAGCAGCCTGGAGAATTAGAAGACAATGGGAGCACAGAAAGTGCTTTCAAGTACTGTCTGTCTGAATGTAGATCATTTCTCCTTGATTCAGGTGAAAACAAAGATGTTTTAAATAATATTTGCATCCCATAAAGGCTCCCTTCATGCTTATGCACACCAAGGAAGCAAATGGAGGCTTTGACAAGAGAAGTAATTGCACAGAAGTAGTGTTGGGAATAGAAGAGGTAGAAAAGCACAGAGTATGCACGATATAAAATTATTGTATTTTTTACTTGATTTACTACAGGATATTGTTCTAATAGTAAGGGGTGAAAAGAAATAATGATCAGTTAACTTATTATTAATGCTCATTTTCTTTTCCAGAATTGCCAGTGGGTTGAGTCAATTATTAAACATGACAGCGGGGTTTAATATATCAGCTATAGATTCCAATCACAGCAGTCTAGTTCAATAACTGGGTTTTTTCTGCTTCATTTTGACTAATAGCATACTGCAGAAATTATTAAAATTCATCTTAGCACAAAAACCATTTAAAACCCCATGAAAAAAAAATATGGCAGCACAGCAGACCTCTGCTCATTATTTACCATAGAATTCAAAACAGCTACTGAGGAAACATCGAGCAGCTTCTCTGAAAACTTTTCAACAGCCAGAACGTGACCGTGGAAGTTCAGTCAATGCCAAGAGTGCCTCTGATGAGCTGAGGCCCCATCTGTTGCCAATAAAGTGCATCCAGGCTTTACAGGAAAATAAACTTCCCTCTGACAATGTGAATTCCTATGTGGGCCTTTGCCTCCAGATAGCTCAGCTGAGCTGTGGAAGATCACCGGCATTGGAGCAGCCTGGCACTGATCCAATGGCACTGGATCAGGCACTGTGGCCTCACTGCATGCAGGCTGCCCCTCGGGTAATGCAGGGAGGATGGGCTTCTGTAGGACAGGACAGTGTCACCAAAACAATAGCAGCAGAAGGGAGAACATTTCCATTGGCACCTTGAAGCCAAGAAAGGGTCATCTCGTGTCCAAATAACATTTTGCCCCTAAACTATCAAGAGCAAAAGCACAAGACTTAGTAATTAACCCACTCGCATGTTAATAGTTGAGAAAACTAAAGAATTAAGTAATAGCAAAGACTTCACAAGATCATTTAGGGGAACGCCACTTGAGAATCAAGTCAGAACAAATCACAGATCAACATTTTAACATCATCCTCTGGACACCATTTAAAAGCCAGTAAGAGAAGACTGTAGAAGTGACTGACACCAGTTTCTTAGAAATTTCAGTCCAAATCAAAATGCTTTTGGCAAAATTCCTTTTGGCTAGAGGAGGCCAAGCTTTCACTGATGGTGCTTTATCATTCCATGACACTGCTAAATGTTTTGTTTTGTGTGCTCAGCTGTTGCACAAACCAGCCTTTGGCTAACCAGGCCAAGTTTCAATGCGCAGGAAAACACTATAAACAGTGGAAATGATGCTCTAATTGTTGGTTTGCATATCTATCTGGTTAAATGACCATCTGGGGAAAGAAGTAGTACATATGTTAAATTAATCTACTTCATTTTCTTCAAGTAAATTAATCACATGGTATTATAAAATATTCCCTATTCACATATTGAGAAATAAAATTATTCCTCATTATTTTCATTCTAACCTTATGAGAAATGATAAAGCCAGACTTTGATATCTATCTCTACTGTTATTACCTATTGTACTGCCAAAAGAGTGGTAAGGAAGAGAACTGCAAATTCCCTGTCACAGAGAGCTGATCTTTAGGACTCTGATATATGTGTGCCAGCAAGACAAGCACAGCTTCTTTGGTGCTAAAATCCTGTGTTTGGGGAGCACAGCAAGGAGGTGGGCAGCCAAAGCAACCACAACCACCTGTCTGTGTGCTAGGAGATACGTTAAGGATCCCCTGTCTGGAGCTGCTTTGTTATTTCTAGTTCTTTCAGTTTTCAGGTTGAAGTTTTGCACTACTGATAATGGCTGACTGCAAGACTCCTGTAAGCGAGAGTCTTCAGGAGGGAAGCAAAGGAGACAGTGAAACAACAGAGATGGAGATACTGATCAGGAAGACCAGGGGGATGAGCAAGGTAGAAGCCAATGCAGCACCAAAGGAGGGAGGCCACAGCCCATAATAATGAGCTGTAATAGTCAAGTCTTACTGGTTCTGAGGGCGGCAAAGTGGACCCGTGTGAAAAAACCTGGTGTCTCTTTTGCTCCCCTTGTATTTCCCACCTGCTAAAGGAGCTGATCTACTTCACCTGAGAAGGAAATAGCACAAAGCATACCAGAACATACTGTGTATCTTGTATAAATGCATCACATATGTATATATAGCTCTGCGTGCTGACACTTAGTAGATTTCTATGTTAAAATAAACTTAGAAAATGATGACCAAATATACTGCATTATGCTGAAAAAAAACCACCATGAACTGCTAGCAGAACTGCAGACAGGGAAGCCATAAGGGAAATGGAGTTAAAGGAGCAAACGTAATAACACGTGCACAATAAATACACGTGCACAGTATTTTGAATTCCCCATATGGTGAGACTTAAGTAAACAAGTCCTAAGATCTGCAATAAAAGATGCAAGGCTTGTTTCAAGTACAACTGTTCTTAAGCACAGAGTTTTGTGCCAACATACATGCAAAAACCCGTTCCAGACAACGTTGTGACAAGAGTTTGAGTTCTTCTATAGCAGTGAGCTCTCTAGAGGTTTACTAAAATACATGAGGTTTTAGGTGGAAAAAAAAAAAAACACACACAAAAAAAAAAAAACCACAAAAAACCATACGTATGGCACTCACTTTTGTTTCTTACCACTTGGAGGCAGTTGCTTTCACCTGTGTACTGTTCCTGGCTCCCCAAGAAACATGTGCTCTCTACAACTGTCCGAAAGGAGGTTGTGGTGAGGTGGGAGTCCGCCTCTTCTCCCAGGTAACAGTGGTAGGACAAGAGAGAATGGCCTCAGGTTGCACCAGGGCAGGCTCACAGTTTGTTTTAGTAAAAACTTCTTCTCCAAAAGCATTTGGGCACTGGCATGGGCTGCCCAGGGACGTGGTGGGGTCACTGTCCCTGGAAGCGTTCAAGAAACATGTAGATGCGGCACCGAAGGATGTGGTTTAGTGGGCAATATTGGTGGTAGGTGGAGGGTAGGACTAGATGATCTCAGCGTTCTTTTTCTGACCTTCATGATTCTATGATTCTATTCCTGGCTTCCTAAGTCTCTGCTTGAGGTCAACTGCCCAGTACATGCTGTGAGGACAGCATAGGGCAGCCAATCCCTGCCCACAGCCTGCACAGCCACAGCAGCACGAGCACCACACAGAGAAGTGCTGCAGCACAGGATTAATGACCTCAACTGAGCATCTTAAGGCAGGATCAACATCCCTACTCAAATCTCAGTCCTGCACTTAGGGCAAAAGCAGGTATGTTCAGAACCCCATCAAGTTCTGGCTGGCACTAGCACCTTTCTCTAATTAGCTGTTTGCATTCAATTTGCAAATTTCAGTTTGAAAAAAAAATTGAATTAATAAAAAGTAATACATTATTCATGAATCTACTCAGGCAATTTTATACCCTGCCATTCTAATTAACAGTAGCAATTAGAAAATAATAAATTGGATTCAGACTGCACTCCAGTCTCGGTTAATGTGAAACTTTCAAACAAAGTTTACAGGTGCTCCTTGTCTTTAATATTAAAATACTATAGAAGTTAAATGGTGATACTCAAGGCCAGAACACTGTGGGGGTTGCTGCTGTTTCCCACCCACCCATACCACAGGTTGCACATCTGATCTTAAAGGCAAAGCAGCAGTTGAGAAGAATGCCAAAGAAGCCATGCAAGATGGCATTTGAGACTCAGCTAAGCTTTGAAATACGCAGTTTGATTCACATTTCAAAACTGGGCTCGTTTCCTTCTCTCTCCCTGCAGATCACATACCCACCCGGACACATGCAAAGCATGTTCCAATGCAACATCCTTGTCTCTAAGCTGGAGAGAAATGGATTTGATGGATGGACCACACTTAGGCAGTTCTTTACTCAGAGGAAGGTGAGGCACGGGCACGGCTGCCCAGAGAGCTGTGGGTGCCCCATCCCTGGAGGTTCCTAATGCCAGGCTAGATGGGGCCCTGTGTAGCCTGAGCTGGTGGGGGCAGCCAGCCCATGGCAGGGGTTGGGATGGATGGGCTTTGAGGACCCTTCCAACTCATACTGTCCTATGATTCTAGGGTTTGGACTTGTTACGATGACTCTTGCTGTTTTGAGACACTTCTTCCTTGAGAACCTCCACAAATACACTTTTTAATTCCTTTGTTCACATGTTTGGTAATAAATTAGATGTTTGTTGCAGATGTATCACTCCATCACTCCACTGGACTTGTAATATGCTTGTGTGTGTTTGTGGATCAACAGCCTGTGTAGTGATACAGTGCAGAAATGTAGATATAACCAAAACTGCCCTTTTGCTCGTATTGATGTTTGGTTCAGCGTTTCCACATCGATCAGAACATTGAGTAACTAAAAAAACATTGTGAAATAGCTCACCTTCCAACACACCAGTGATAAGTGCAATGGGAACAATAAAATGCTTTCAAAAAGGCACATATATTCTTGGATAATTTCAGAATTACACAATGCTCAAAGGCATTTCAGCTTTGAAATAGCACCTCATCCTTACAAATTCTGCAATGCAAATTGGTTGCTGAATGCCATCTATATATCAATTAGCAACCAATTAGCCAAAAAGCACCCCTTCTTGTCAATAACCCATCTTTAAGTACAACTGCACACTTAGAAATCATATGTTAATGAAACATTTTCTCCTCTTGATAGAAATAAGGCAAGATTGCAACAAGCCCGGTTTTATGTTTTAGTTAAAATCTGTGGTACCTGGGGCTGCTCCAGCAGTACCTGGCTGCTTAAACGGTTCTCAGGTTCCCCTAAGCACACCTGAGCCAGTCCAGGAACATTCTGTAGCCCTGGCAGTAAGAACGCTGCAATTGCTGTGCTCTGAAGCCTGAGGTCCATGCACTGAAGAGAGCATTCTCCCCTTTCCCTTTGCTAAAGGCAGTCTTTGGCAGGTAAGAGCTCTGACTTGAGCTTATCTGAAGCTTCTCAACAGCAGCTCTACGGAACGGTTTTCATAGAATCACAGAATCATTAAGGTTGGAAAAGGCCTCTAAGCTCATCTAGTCCAACTGTTTTGCTTTCTCCCCTTCAGCTCCTCCATCCTGCAGCCACCCAGCCCCTGTCCAGCAGGGTCTGGCCAGGCACCACAGCCCTGGGGACACCTCCTGGTGCACACACACCTTGTAAAAGCATCACAGACCACTCGCATGATAGCGGTGTGTTTACATTGCTTGAAAGTTATGTCACTGCTTCCACCATAAAGTTATTTCAGGGGGCTGTAAGTTAGGTGCAAAAACTTACTTTGAGCTGGAACTTGGCACGCACAGGCATGCAGACACACACAGCCAGATTTCTGGGAAGCGGGCAGAGATTTTGCATTATTTCTGAATTGTGCAGGTGCATGGGGTTTTCTGTGTGAGATTTCCAGAGGGAGAAGCTGCAAAGCTCCTGTAGGACAGGGCCTGGAAGGTGGTTGGAGATCAAAAGCACTGCCATTGCCTCCTTTCTCCCTTGCAGCTCTGCAAAAAAAGGCAGAAGACAGCCCACCTGCTGGCTGCAGGGGCCCTTAGCTGAGAGATGCTTGTTTCCCAAGCTCAGTCTAAAACTATGAGGCCATAGGGATGCTTCAGAGGCCCTACCACATACCAGTGTCACACTGGGGACTTTTTGGAAGCCTAAGAATACGTGAGACAGATTGAAGAAATTCTTGAAGCAAGCTTTGTTTCAGATGAGTTTGGATATACCATCCAAATGCTACTCAAACTGCAGTGGAAAAATGCCTTCATGTAGCCAGGACCTGAGTCACACACGGCCACAAACAGTGCAAAACCACATGGCAGAGGTCTTTCCTGCAGGACACTGCAATTCCCATGCTGGCACTGCAAGAAGTGCTGGTGGGTCTGCATGGGATTTCTCCCATCTCAGTAGAGAGAGCATAGGAATTTATAAGAAGCATAAGGGAAAAGCTAATCTCTAACAACCTCTTAAAACTTACTGCAGAACAGAGCACGGATCAACTCTAACCACAGTAACCTTTAGATCATTTGCTGTTTAAGGTATTTAGTATACTTGACCTTTTGTAATGAAACAATAAGCACATTTTCTTCACTTACTTCACAGCCTACAAGTCTGTTAAAGAACAGACCAGACTCGAAGCAGTTATTTGCCATGACATTTTGTTCCTTGAGTAGCACAACGCTCCACCTCCATGTCATTTTTCCTGTGCTTTGCTGGGTTGAAAATCCATGTCTAGCCCCTGGGAGGTGAGTCATTTTCCCATGTGCTTCCACTTCTGCTGCAGCTGCAGCCTTCCTAGACTCGAGATGATGAACATATATAAAGAAGAAACACACAGAAAGAACAGTAATCATCTGGTAATAGAAGAAGGAATGTGGTTGACAATAAGGGTATTCTTATCTAATCTCTTGCAACCATATTTAGTGATGTTAGTGGTTTAAGCATTACTATCTATCATCCCAACTGGAAATTATCTGAATTCTTGGTTCCACACATTGCTGGAGTTCAGGAACACATCACAGCCACTTCTTCCCACGGCACGTGCAGCACCAGGATCCTGGTCACTGCTCAGTAGAGCGAGCACTGAGCACAGCAGTTCGCTCCAGCTCTGAGCACAGTGTGATCCCAACTGAGAAACTTCAGGAGGATGCATTATTAGAAGTATAAATACAGCAGGAATTCTGATGGTTATCATGAGATAATCATCACACATCTGTATTTGTAAGACACAGGGCACAGTCTGGTGCTTCCTAGTCCCGAGTGACATGATCTCATAGTCACACACCCCTGGAGCTGTACTGAGCCCTTTATGGTGGGAAGTATGCATTTCTGTACTGGAAGAACATGCACTTGGCAGCTCATAGCTGTAGTTTACGCAAAGCTGTTTGTTTCTTGTAAACAGATTTGTTTTCCTTTGGTGGTAGGGACCCAAGAGAACACAATCTAGCAGCAAACAGAGAATGTGTTCTTGCAGAGCATTAGCAGAGGACAAATAGACCTCCCGGCAGAGTGCTGCCATGATGGCTTTTACACAAAGAGGTGTGGTATGTAAGGCTAGCTAAGGTCAGGAAATCTTTCACTATGTGAATGAACTCCCTGATGTTTGTGTTGCAGCATTTTCCAGGTGCCCTGCTCTGAGGGTGGGTGACAAATCCATGCTGTTTATTATTCCCTGAGTCCCTCCGTAACTACCTGGTCATTTTTCACAAGCTACAGCTGTGACCCAGTTCTCTGCCCTCTCATCAGTAGCAGGAAAGATTAAAGCAGTTATTACTCTCCTCACTCAGGTAGTTCTACTGATACAGACCCAGACTTCACAAGCAACTACGAAAAACATCCATACCCAAAATATCCATCTGATAATACTCAATTCAACACATGCCCCATGCATCAGACCCCAAAAGGAGAAGCAAGGGCTGAGGCCCAAAACCAAACCCTCACAGGACTTCTCAGCGGATGTGGGGCACAGGGAGGTTCTCAGGAAGGAAGGATGGTGCCCACTCACCACCCACACTGTGGTCAGAAGGCAGCTGGAGCCTTGCAGACATGTTCAGCTCCTGCTGCTCCAGTCAGGTTGGTGTCTGGGAATAGCATAACCACATCCATAAGTGTAATACTCAGAATGGCCTGCAAAACCTACTGGAAACATATGGAAATATTTAGGCCATTTTTTGTACACCTTCAGTTTTTCCCTGATACGCTGGTACCTGTGCCAGGTGTCTCAACTCAACTCAAACCACGTCTGCCCTTTGGCAGGAGCAGTAACAAACCTTTGGGGCCAGCTGCCCAACAGCAAGTGGACACTGAGTCCTTCAGAGCTGCAGGTGTCCCCTGCCCACCACCCACCTGCAAGCAGCCACCAGCCATTGATCTCCCCTCTTGGCTCCTCGCCCTCTCCCCACAGCCAACACACCAGCTCCTCGCCCCTTCCTCCATCCCTCACCTCCTCTGAAGTCACAGGCTCTTCTGTCCTCATGCCCAGGGAATGCCCTGTGGGCTCCTTCTGCAGTCTGCACACCCACTGTAGCCCTTCCACTTACTGGGGTGCAGTGGACAGTGGGGGTGGAGAACACAGCAGACATCAGGTTAAGCTTTTTACACAAAAGAGAGAAAGTAGAAGGGTAGTTAGTTACTGGGCTTCTTTTCATTCTTGTTTTCCCTCTTCCTTCTCCAGCAGCTGAGGGAGAACTGTGGAGGCTGTGACCCCTTTTTCTTTCTCCCACGCAAAACCCTCCATGCTCCCAAGAGAAGCAAGCAGATCTCTGATCCAGACTCAAGCACACGTGATCCTTCTGACTCCTCACTAAAACAGCACAGTGGGACCACAAAGCAGTGCCACAGCACCTTGTGCCTGCATCCCAGCCCAGCCAAATTGCTGCCGCTTGTGGTGCCACCGGGAAAACTGGGGGCTGCAGAAACCCAGCACCATTCCCATGGCACAGACCACCCTTCCGTGCTGCCACAGCCACCTCGCAATGTGCCACCAGGAGCAATGCAGAGCACAGTCCTAAGGAGAGAAACCAGCACCAGAGACAGGCAGAGAGCCAGATGAAAGAGCAGAAAGCTGTGGTGCTGGAGCTGGACAGGGTGCAGAGCTGGCTAACAGCACTGATCTCTTCACAGTGCCATCTCTAAACACCACTTAGAAGCTTTTACAAAAGTGTGGTTATGTGAGCACTGCTTTGTTTGATTTGATTCAGGGAATAAGCAAATCTGTTTCACATGTTTTTAAAAGCTTGTCGAGGCTGCCCAGCACACTGGGTGGCCGCTCCTATTGCAGTCAGTAAAAAATCAGCAAACAAACACAATATGCCCAGCAACTCGATGTGGTGCTTCCTGCAGAAAGGATGCCAGCTCCTGATTCATGGGGCACACACTCCAGTGCCGATTTTCATCTGGGAGAGCCACAGTGAATTCGTAATGCACTTTTCCAGCTGAAATAATACGCAGATCTGTGTGAACCAAATGTTCACAGTGGGCACATTTTTCCTCTTACTGTTTCCAAATAAAAATCAAATATAAATAGCAAGACACCAGCCCATCTCTACTAATGAATGGCAGCGTGAGAACATCAGCAGCCTTTCAAGTGAACATCTTTCTGGTACAGTGAATTAGGCTTTTCCTGGAGAGGAATAGAAACCTTTGTGCTTGAGAAATTCACTTTCTGATAAATCCATAGGCGATAAAGAGAAGGAGCACACGTATACTTTCTTCTTTAAATCCTGACTCAGCTTTTCATTCAGACTTCCATTCCTCTTAAAAAGCAAACATTCTGTGAAGCTCGGTAAGCCTGTGGTTGAGCACTGATGTGAATCACCCTGCCAGCAAGGAGACACAAGCTGAAGGAGCACATTCACCCTAAGGCCCTCGCTGCCCTCCTCTCCCTCAGCCTGCCCTGCCCCAGGCCTGGCCCCAGCACCCAGAGAACAGCAGGATGGTCTCTCCCTATCATGCTGTGGGCAGTGTGGCAAAAAAACAACACAGGAAAAGGATGAGAGAAGAGGATGAAAGTACTGTGGTATGTTCTGCATAGGGGGAATCCCAAGCATAGCAGCAGCTGTCGTTTACAGGTTGCTGTTTGGTTCAGCAACCAAACAGGTTGCTGTGGGAGCAGCACAGGCCATAGAGAAGATCCAGAGATGCCACTCAGTGAGAGACAGCAGTGAGAGGACACCTCTACTAGTGGATCTAATAAACCTTACTCACTTCAGAACACCAGTTTTCCTTGCTGTGCCAGCCATCCCCTTTTCAGGGGCACAGGAGGGGAGGAGGACATGCAGACAGATAAGAGCAGACAGACAATGTGCTCCAGGTGTTAGCTGAAGAGGAGATACTGCCATTTTCCTTTGGCAACTATTTGTCTACGGAAGTTTGCCTTTCATAGAATCATAGAAAGCAACTGAAAAACAGAACCACAGAATCACTTGAGCTGGAACGGACCTTAAAGGCCATCTAGTCCAACTCTCCTGCAATGATCAAGGACATCTGCAGCTCTATCAGGTTGGTCAGAATCCATTCAGCTTGACCTTGAACGTCTCTCCCTCTGACACAGCACATTCTTGTCTTCTAAACTGCTAGAAAAAAATCTTTTTCTATATCTAGTCTGTTTTGATAGAAGCAGACAAAAAACAAGCAACCTGATGGGAATGCCAGTGAGCACTATATGTGTTAGCCAACTCGGGGCTGCCCCCAGTGATTCATACTGCAGCAGTCACACACGGATGGGAATCCTCTCTCCATTACACATCTGCATGCCCTGCTTGGTACCAGCACCCTCGCACCCCTCACAGCTGGGGGCAGAACAGCAGCCTGATGGCATCTTCTAATCAAATCACTCTGGTGTTGTTTGTTTCCTTTCTGCAAAGCCACTAGCAGTAGTGTTTTCAAAGACCATTTACTCCTTAAGGTAGATGTTTCTGGGATGGTTGGGTTTTTTTTTGTTTGTTTGTTTGTTTGTTTTTGGGCTGCTTTTTTTTTGGTCTTTTGTGTTTGAAAAACAGGAGCCAAAAATAATAGGGGAAAAAAAGTCTTTAAAAAGATGAAGTTAGCCACTGTCTTTGTTTTTTTTTTTTTTTTTTTCCAAAGATATGACAAAATAAATATTTTTCATGATAAAAACCAAACTGTTGTCCCACTTTTCCTCACTATGTCATTATCAAACTATTTCTACTTTTCTGGAAAATCAAAATTATTCTGAGATTTTCTGTAGAAAATAAAATTGCATCTAATTCATAATTTCTACTGTAGGACACACTAAGATGTGGTAGTGAGAATTAAACTGCTGGAAATTTGCACCTGATCACAACCAAGGAAGTTACAATCTCTACAATTCTAGTCACTTCTAAGGATATTTTTGAGGATATTTGTCACTGGTGCGTCTGCAAATACACTTCACCCATTGCGTATTTCTGGCCAGGTAATGCATCTTGGGACAGCTTTCCAGCTTTCCAACACAGCATGATTAAGGCTACCCAGACCATGGCAGCCCCAGCCATACCTCCTAGAGGAGGCAGCTGCCCACATGCACTTCCCAGCTTGCTTTCCCATGGAACTTGCTTTAGTGCTGTAAAAGACATTACTTCTGCAAAAACAGCTCAGCAGGATTTGAGAAGCTGTATGCCCTTGTTTACATTAGCTTGTTAGATTCTGTGAATAAGGGTTTAGCTTTTGTTGAATGATATATTTCACCTGGCAGAAGAACTGATGCTCCATTTCTTTCAGAGGCTAAACTCCCATTGACTTTAATAGCTGTCTGGCCAGCATAAGACCTGGAAAACCATTTAATGGAGCCATTTAGCACAGAAAAAGGCCTAATAGATGTATGAAAAGAAGCTTGTTTGAATGTTGGAGACAATTAGAAGACCCCTTAAATTAGTCAATAGCAATTTTTTCTCCCTCCCTCCTTTCCACAGCTTGCAAGCAGCAGGTCTGACAGAGTTCTGTTCTCCAGAAATGAAACTATGCTTTTACCCTGGAGAAAAAGTAAACGCATTGTATGTTCTCATCGTCACAAGAATGAGTTACTTAATAAAAATATGCTAACAACTTGAACTGTAGAACTGTTTCCTCAGATTGCAACACTATCTGAAGGATTTTTGTAAGCTGCCATCCCTTGAAAGAGGAGAAGCACCATAATCTTTAAAGGCAGCAAGATACAACACCACAGCCTGGAGATATCACTCTGGAGCCATGCAAAGCCACACGATAACTCTCATTTTTAAGATTTTTGATTAGGTCTAAACTGATATTGCTGTGTGCCTGGCATTCCGAGCCAACTACAGCAAAATGTTCTCAATCTGAACAGGGAAACTACTGATGGAAAAAAGCAGCCTGAAGGAGGGCCCTTGCTGCAGGTAACCCATCACTTCCAGGATAACTGTACCACGCTGTAATGGAGCTGTGTGCAGACAGGGATCAGAAATAACACCTGGCAAGGCACAAGGAGGGCAGCAAGCTCCCTTGCAGGCTGAACAAGAACGTGCCTCGCAGTGAGGCATTGCCAGCTGGAGCCAGGAGTGCTGCTGGTGGGCCAGGACTCATGTAGAGCTGCTGCCTTGTTCCATGTCTGCAGCAGCCACAATGCTTAAATACAGCAAGTAGCATTTGGCCATCAAGAACTGGTCAAACTCAGTTGCCTTGCAGCCTTTCTGTTCTGATCCCTGTCCTGCTTAAAGCCGGTTGCACCCTGCTGCGTTGTACATTTAGAGTACAAAGTGCTCTTATTTTCTCCATCCAATGTGCTAGGGTTATGACACCAGAATTCTTAAGAGAGCAGATCAGAGCAAGCAGAAGGCGGTAGCCCAGCTCTGAGGAGCAGAATACAAAGCTCTTTGTCTTGGGAGATAACCTCAGGGTATTTTGAGAGCACTGAGTAGCAGCCCCAAGCAGCACGAAGCCCAGGGACACACTGTCTCTCATCTTATCAAAATATGTTGGACAGGGATGAGGAAGTCGCATTCTTTGCAACCAAAGTGCCCCTGCCTATGAGGGTAGCAGCTTTCTCTTTGTTCCTCAGACATGTTCTGTACACTGGAAATGACAAGAGGGATCAAACTCGCTGTGTGATTTCAGAAATCGAGCTGAGTCAGGTGTGTATCCCAATAAACGCCAGTTTTCAGGAGGCTCACCTTGACCATTTTTCTGTATTGCAAAAGACGAGCAGCCCTCATGATGCTGCTATCTGGAATGGAACAAACCTCATACATAGGAATGTTCAACTCTTGTTCTGGGTTGTGAACACAGACTGAGATAAGGGCTCTGCATATGACAGAAAATAATGTCTAAAGCAAATATAAGACACACTGCTATCCACATTCTTGCAGCATGGTGCTCGTTGCTTACAGAATGCCTTTATTGTTTCGTTCCTATTGTTTATTTTTCTCTACCAAAGAAATGACAGTATGAGCTGGAAGCTCCAGCACCACCTGCAAAAGGCTTCAGATACAGAAAATCCTGTATTACCTTCTCAGGTGCACGTGGACTGACTCACATGGTCAAAAGGGGATGTGTGCTTCAAGGCACAACACTGCTGTTCATACATACAGCCTAGCCTTTTTCTTTTCAATATATGTTAAAATAAACATCGCTAAAAAGGAAATTCATATTTTAAGATTGAAATGTCCTCCAACTGCCCCAGAGATAAGAAAAATTCCCTTATATATATAAAATTAAAAAACTACAAATTTCCAGAATCAAATGAAACGCTCTGCTCATTAGCATTTTCTGTAGGAAACATTTCCCTTTCCTTGTACATTAAAAGCTTAATCACTTCCTTAAGACAAACAAGCAAACCCAAGCCAAAGACAAAGAGAAACCCTGCCCTAATTGCAGCAGCAAGACCTCTTGCCCACACAACCCTGAGCAACGCGGGGCTCCTCTGCCTGTCTGAGCAGAGCAGGAGCAAGGGGGTACCTGTAGCACATCCTGGATGCAACATTGAGGTGGTGCCATGATAACTGCTCAGGACATATTGCTCTCTTACCATTGCAGACTACGCATTCTTTGCCATACCTTTGTTATATCCTTCTTTTGGAAAGCAGATCAGGTCCTATGCTCAGCTCTGGCATCACAGAGGAAGAAGCACAGCTGATACTGTGTCATACAAAAGGGGGAAAGAGAAGTCAAATTTTTGGTGCTACGTGTCTCCGTTTTAAAATTTTTCACATAATATTTAACATTTCTTCAAAGCTTAGATAGTTTTTCACTTGGGTGTAAAAAAATTGAAATGTCTGTGACACCTTAACTGGAAAGGAGAAAATCCCCTACATGACCGTGCTGTCCATGCAAGGTCCTAACACAACCCTTGAGCAGATGTGCTCAGTACACCAGTGCTGCACAGTTTGGGCTCCCTGCCAGTTGCACATCATCCACCCAGGCTAACTCAAAGAATTTCTTCAATAAAAGCAAATCCATAACTCTGATAGAAACCTGCTTAGTTGCAACCAAGGTAAAACGTAGACATGGAACAGAAAACAATGTTGTAGTTGGACTCAACCACACGGTCAAATCACCTGAAACAAATCCCTCCCAGCTATCGTGGGCATTCTGAAACACATTTGTTAACTTTGAAATGGATAATGAAAAATATCTCTTTTCCTAAAAGGACAGCTATATTGTTGTGTAATAAAGAGCAGATGTCAAAAAGTATTTCAAAGACTTGAAAAATATATGTATACTAAAAAAACAGTATATAAAGGCAAGAGCTGAGAGCACAGCACTGTGCCATGTGTGCCATAAGGGCTCTGGCTGCCAGACCCCAAGGCTGGCACACATAGCTGGGCAAAGCCCCACTGGAGTGACCACAGCACAGCTGGGAATTGTTTCCCCACTATAGGAGATTTCTCCTGGTGCCTCCAGTCGCATGCAGGGAACTCAAAGAACAGATGTTGAGAGAAGCTTGCCTCAAAATGTGCAATGTGGGGCACAGCCAAGCCCTGGGGGTGTAAAGAAGTGTGGTGCAACCCCAACTGTAGTGCTCAGGAGAGCCAGGGCAGCGGGGCTGAGGAGCGCTGCCAGCTTACAGCACCGAGCAACCAGCTCACTGCTTAAGCATGTGCTCAAAGAGCAAAGCTGAGATCCAGTTTCATGTACAGTTTTATTGGAGGCCAGGACTGAGGCCAACTGTTTATCTGGTGTCTGGCCTCAGCGCTGATAAAGACTTGGCTGAAATTTATATAATCTGCCATTAATAAAGGCAATTTATGATAGTCTGAAGCAAACACATGACCACTGCTGGCTCCAGTCATGGTACACTCAGCAGAGGCCACGCATTAGGCAGCGCAGAGATGAGACTGAATTCACTTCTGGTCCTTAAGTGCTGATACCATAGGTCAGCCTGAGACAAAAGCCAGCATAAAAGGTTGAGTTGGAATTGCCAGGTTCTGCTCATATAAGATGCACTGCTTTAGTACAACCCAGTACTGCACTCCATTCCACTCAGTGGCACATCCGCAGCGTCGGCTCCAGGAACCACCCTCCCACTGCAGTGACAAACCTGAACCTGAAGTGATAGATGGACGAGTTAAATGCTACACACTACAAGTAGTTATGCTGCTGTGCAGTGGGATGAGTCACAGCTCATAAACACCTTTTCAGAATTAGAAACATCCAGATCAGAGACAGAAAAGCTATTACGTTGCTGCTGCATTGTGGTAATTTGTGAACAGACAGAGAAGCTGTTGTACTTTACATTTGCACTGGGCTCTTAGCCCAGGTGCCAGGATCCCAATGATCCCAGCTCCCTGTAGGAGCCCAGCACTCCCTGTAAGAGTACTGGATACTGCTGAACCCAGTACAACTGCTGAACACCCCAGTACAAAACACAGGAAAAACAGCAGAAATGAGCTGACAGAACTGAATGCATAGGAACGCTTTTGATTTCTATTCATAACCAAAACAGAATTCAAGGAAATATATTTATTTGTCAAATATTACCCTATACAAACCCAGCTTAATATGAAGGTGCATATTCCAGTGCCTGCAAAATATTAGAATTTTCACTTACCTATAATATACAAATCTGATGCTTACATAAGCTCTGCGTATTTAAGGAATGTATATAGAAATGTACATGCACATTTATAGTTCAAATTCATCATTTAAAGAGTTCCATGTCCCTATCTGAAAGCCAAGACATTTCTTTTCAAGATCTGTAATGAATGAGATCCAGATACAGGGTTGTTTCACATAAAGTATCATCAGTGCCAAAAGCTTCATCCAGAGAAAAATTCCAAGAACAATTATGCGGATCTAAATATCAAAGACCTGGTTCTGCTGTATTCCAAGCAAAGAAGACGTCTATGAATGCACAGATAAATCACTTTAAAAGTACATGTCAGAGGATATTAAAGGCAGGCACATAAAATAATTTCTAGAATATTGCTAAATGAGTAATTTTTCAATCGTCTTTTCAGGGCCTAATATAATGTCACCATGATTTAGTGCTAAAGGATTCGAATATGTTTACTTATTTAAACATGGAATTTAATCATCAGAGCTTGATCTCTTCAGATCATCTGGCTCTATAGCAAAATTTTACTGAAAAGCATTTTAAAATTCATCTGGGTTCATTCCTCTCACCATCTCCACCTACTTTGAATTACTCCCATGCTCCAAATCAATGCCAAAATTCTTGGCAGTGGAGGTTACACCATGCTAAGATCTGGCTGCAGGTACGAAGCTGTCAGGAGTGAAATGTCAGCACTTTCTCTAACAGCTCTTCTGAAGCAGCTGGCTCAGGTCCTGCTGGTTTGCCCATCCTGCTCCCCTGCTGAGTTCCCCAAGCACCTATAACCATTGGGGTTGAGGCCAAACACGTCCAACATGTGGTCCTATGGCTGGAGAGAGACAAGAAGCTTGACTCATGGGTTTGGCCACTTGGCATCCATTCACTCATGGAGGCTCAAATCCTTCATGAATGGAAGCTTTTATTGATCTCAGGACAAAACAAGAGGGAAGTCAGCAGCAGTGCTGGAAGCTGAGGATGCAGTGTGACACCACCAAGGGCAAGCACCACGCGCAGCAGGAGGCTTCGCTGTCAGCAATGTTTATTTGACAGAGAGTGAAGTTTAAGCAGAATCCAGTAGTGGATACCCAAACCTGAGTCTCTCACGTGCCTCTTAGTGAGATTGCATACTCACTGCTGGCCTGCTGCTTATGGAGAACCGAGGGCCATGAATACAGGCAATGCAGGAGCTGGGCCAGGAACACGTGTGGTTCATTCATGGATTTGAACAAATGTCAAGCATAGAGGCCACAGGGAAGCTGCAGTTCTGACCTCTGGAAGGAAGGGGTATGGTTGAAGGCGGAGCTGTCCGGCAACATCTGAAGCACTTTCAGCACCTGAAGCTCCTGCAGGAACCACAGCGCTAAGAAACTTGGGCTGCCTCTGGGCACTGTTTGAATCTGCAATTCATAGCAGTCAGTGAGACACTGACTGAGCTGAATCTAGCTCAGAGCTTCTCTGCCACGAGCAGAGAAGAATTGAATTCAGCCTCTGTTGAAACAATGGCTATTAGCCAGTGATGCTATCTGCTTCAAAAACAAAAACATTAAATAGAACTTGGATGATCTATAATACATTCTCATAATTTAATTATGAGCACATAATTTGTGACAATAGGCACTGCTTCACCAAGGGAAGATTGAGCCTGACCAATCCAGTGGCCTTCTATGATGGAGTAACAGCATTGATGGACAAAGAGAAGTCAACTGATGTCATCCACCTGGAATTCTGCATGGTCTTTGACATTATCCCCCACCACA
Organism: Meleagris gallopavo; assembly: GCF_905368555.1. Lineage (NCBI taxonomy): Eukaryota > Metazoa > Chordata > Aves > Galliformes > Phasianidae > Meleagris > Meleagris gallopavo. The sequence continues at coordinate 5,547,996 of NC_139417.1, read as the reverse complement.
TCTTGTCTCTATGTGGGAGAGATACGGATTTGAAGGAGGACTTTTTTGATGCATAAGGAATTGGTTGGAATATTGCAGTCAGAGGGTAGTGGTTGATGGCTCTGTCCATCTGTCAACTGGTGGAAGCCAGTGACAGTGTATCCAAGGGATCTGTCTTGGGACCTTTAAGATCTTTATCAGTGACACAGATGATGGGATCGAGTCACTCTCAGCAAGTTTGCTGATGACCTCAAGCTGAGTGGTGCAGTTGATGCAGCAGAAGGAGAGGATGCCATCCAGAGGAACCTTCATAAACCCAAAAGGTGACCCCACATGAATCTAAAGAGGTTCAACAAAGCAAAGTGCAAGGTTTTGCACATGGGTTGAGATAATCCCAGATACGTATACAAAATGGGAGAAGAACTGGAGAGTAGCCCCGCTGAGAAGGGCCAAGGGATCTTGGTTGATGAAAAACTGAACACGAGCCAGTAGTGTGCACTTGCAGCCTGGAAGGCTAATTGTATCCCAGATTCCATCAGAAGAGAGGTGGCCAGCAAGGAGATGGAGGTGATTGTCCCCCTCTACTCTGCCTTCAATGAGCCTCACCTAGAGTATTACATCCAGGTCTGGTGCCTCCAACTCAAGAAAGATGTGGAGTTTTTGGAGAAGGTTCAGAGGAGGACTCACAGGGCAATGCTCACAAGGCAAACACAGTCCTGGAGAGAACTACAGCTGTCCTTGATCCAAAGGGGAAGAAGAGCCCTCTAAACAATACTGAAAATTAATCACCACAAGCAGCAGAACACAACAGATCCCAATGAAGGCCCATCCTTTCTCCACCAGGGCTCTCTGCAGGTGTGTCAGGCACCAGGCCAGGGCTCAACCCCCAGCAGCCCAGCCTGCCGTCCCACAGTGCAGCCAACATCTTCCTTACTGGGTAATCTGCTCCAGGTGTGGAATGCTGAGGTCTTACAGCTCATCTACCCAGTTGTACTGAGCTGGGCTGCTTACTGACTTCTTTTCTATTATTATTTTATTATTAATTCTATGAACATATGTAGAACATAACAAACATTAATTTATGGCTGTTTTCATCAGATTTCACTGAGTTTGCTGCACTCAGGTTCACTCCTTTAACATTAGCCCCACTGAAATGGAAGAAGATACAGCACTACATATTAGTCAAACTGCAGAGATCGTATTAGCAGCTGGGGGCTGTGCTAACTCCGGAAGCGACACCCCCTGAGAGAAGAGCTGATTCAAGACAAAAATACCAGTTTGTGTGAGCAGCAGGCCTGGGAGGTACAGCTAGAGGTCAAACTGCAGAGTACTGACCTCACAGCAAAAAAAACCCAAAACCCACCATGTTATTCGATGTAACACAGAAGAGAATTTGATGCAGTCCTGTAGCAAGTCTTTGAGACAAACCCAAGTGCTCTCCTAATAATGTGAGCACAAACTATTTACATTTTTCATTGCTTATGCAGCTGGTTTGGATCTCCAGCTGTATAGAACTGATCAAGCTCTGTATGCGCATCTGGACTGTAAGAGTCATTTATAGAGGAGAAAATTCTATTTTTTCCTTCTAGGCTCCTCTTTTAGGTTCTTCGCATCACCATTATTAATAAAATACAAGACTTTCCACATAAAGGGAACATTTTGGAGATCTTGTGCAGAGGGAGATGCTGAAAATCAGCGAGATGCATTGCAGATAAATGTAAGCAGTTTCTATACAATGCACACGGGCATACCAGTATTGACACAGCATAGGAATTGACTGATGAATACTTCCAGACCATCATATTTCCTCACTGCTATAACACCACTTTATCAGAGTCAATCTTAGACATCTCAGTGATTCATGACGACATAACGGAGCCAGCTCTGTAATTTAACCAGCAAATTACCTCTTTCCAATCTGCAGGGGAAGTGATGCACAGTATACAAGAAAATAGGCAGCTCGTGGAGGAGATGCATTTATCTGATTCATGAGGAAAGACGTACAAACTCGGTAAGTTCATGGTACAACAGGAATGAGCTATAGGATTGAACACAAGAATATTTACTGCTTTTTGAGATATTCCTCATTGTAGGAGCAGTTCTGTGAACGTAATCATGGTATTTAAAGTCTAGATGCAGCCCTGCTGCTACCATGGGATCAGTTTATAATTACTGGACTCAATGAAAGGAGCAGCAAATTCTGTCAGTTTTCCCTGAAATGATTCTGTATTCCCATTTGGCTCCAAATACAGGAGAGAAAAAAAAAAAAAAACAGTTTGCCAGACAGCCTAGTTTGGAAGCTGTTAAAGTTGTCTGAGGTGAAGACAGAAGAAAAAAAATTGCACCTTCTTCCTTCCCAAAGGAAGCAAAGCTGTGCCCCCAGAGACACTTTTTCAGAGACACAGAGCAATAAGACAAGGCATTTGTTTTCACCTGGGGAAGAGCAGCAGAGTTGCCTTTCTCTGGGCATCGATTCAGCTCTTAAAGTAGAACCTGAGCATATGGCAGCACTGTAAATAGTTAGGGCACAAAACAAATAAATAAATAGTATCTGAGATTAAGTTAAGCCAGCAGAAGGAAGACCTCTGCAATTTGGCATTAAACGTGTAATGATTAATTTTCCCAGTAACAATGAGGCAGTGTCCTCTAGTGGTTATAGCACTGGACAGAGCCATGAGCCCAGCAGGATGCTCCTTGTCACACATCCTCATGGCACAACCTCTGGCAGCTCCCTTTGCATGAGTTCCACGACACCACTAAGGTGCCTCACATGTGATTTAACAGGACTCGGGAACTAAATAGGCCCAAGATGCCCAAATGTTAGGTCCCAGTTAATGTTTATTGGTGCCTTATTAGCTATGTTTAGGACCTTTTATATTTTTTAAGAAGCCATGAAGTCAAAAACCATCTCTGAACACTATCATGAGTGCTTCTATGAGGACAGAATAGGCAGAGTATTGAAAAGTGATAGCCCTTTACCACATGGGACCACGTGGAGATGATGCAGGGAGGCCCACAATATGAAATATACCACCTCTGCTGCCCAAGTTTCTCATGAAGAAACAGTACATCAGGTCATTGTGAAGGCTCATGAAATGTTCTTGAAACATGCATCCTAGAATAAGGGGTCTAAGAGACTCAGCATATCACAGAGTCAAAAAATACTAAACATATTCTGACTCCATGGGAAATAACTGGCTCATTTTACTACAGACTTACTATATTAACAACATCTTTAGACCAGAGTGGCAACAAAAGAAGAGTTTCTTGGTTCTTTATGCAAATCACACAGTTGAAAATGGTTCCTGAAATAACAACTTGCTAGACCACTTTTAACAGCTTGCTTGAAAACTCTGTACCAAAGCCAGGAAATGTCTGCTGTGAGATTTCAGCTATGCTGTCAGCCAGTTTTAGAGTAGAGAACAGGTGCACCACAAACCTCAAGTAAAGCTTGCTTTACTTTTACCTGGAAAAAAATAAAAAAATTACATTCCATAAAAAGATCAGCTTGAAATGGGTCTTGTGAAAATCATAATACTGAAACAAGCCAGTATCACAGAGTTCCCAATTAGTCTGGTGACTAACAAGGTGACTAACACAGGGGTTTTGAAGATCTGCACAATGTTTTGAATTATGCCAAGAGCTTCTCAAAGTATTGTTAACTTGTGATTTAGCTTGGATTTAAATGCTCAGACTGGTTAATTAATAATAATGTAATTAATTACATACATACAGCAGATAAATACTCGTGTAACTGAATTTGTTTAATCCAAAGCATGTAACATACAGTAAGACAAATGAAACAAATTCACTCAGAAACTGGGATGTATGGAAATAACTAACCAGATCTCCACTAAGAGAATGCCATCTAGTACTTGCAATAAATATTCTCAGCTCATTGCAGAGCTGGTGGATTTCCAAGCAATCATGATTTTGATACATTGAGACATGTTACTAGGGGAACTTGATGAAATGCTACAGTTGAGAGAAAATTTTTGACCTAGTGGGAGTCCTGGAATTTCTCAGAGCATTGCTTATTTCTCTCTATTTCAGCCAAAACCAGCAGGCCAGCCTTCAACATTTAATGTTTCTCCAGAGCACTAACAGCTTCTACAACGGAGACAGAAAGCTTAATCACATTTTAATTGAGCCAAATCAGATTTCCAAATTCAACACACAATTCAATAGACATTTCTTCCAGTTAAAATACAAAACCACTAGGCCTTCTGCAACAAGCAAGTAACTTAGCAAAGATAGACTGGAGGGTTAAAATATAACTGCATGCACATGAAAGAGACATCTTTTAATAGAGTTACCAAAGGAGTAATTGGTATATGTTCTCTTCAAGGCACAGGATTTTCCTCTGCAGGACTGCACAACCTATCTGAGCAGCTGGGTTCCCCATGAGTGTATGGTAACCACTGGTCATCTCTCCCCTTACCATGCTTTTTCAGACTCTTCCTGTGAAGAGAGGTTGAATAAGAGATGGTGGTAGGACTGCCACAGGGCCAGAGAGGCAATTTACTGGAAGCAAGCCAGGCCACACAATTATGGTACATAATGAGAAGTAGACCAAGAAGCAGCTCATGAAGAGATTTATACAGTAGCTCAAAGCTTGTTGAACTGTATACTTTAAAAAAATATTACTGAAGAATGCTTATTTATAAATGCAATAAAGGTTTAAATTTCAATAACACACCTCATGTTTTTCTGCACATTTAAGAGACCTGCAACAAATCTGTTATGAAAGGATACTAATTCAAGACCACACGCCTCTGTCAGACTCCAAATAGAATTCTGACTATGCCACAACACATACAAGGACATTCTTGACTTTAATTGCAACGATCATCCCACTGATGTATAATTTTGTGGAAGCAGGCTTTAAATCGTGTCACTGGAAATAGTACTACTGTTTCAATATCACATAATTAAGTCTCTCAAACTCAAACTGAACTGAGCCTTCCATTGTGCAATACCATGAACATGCCAGAAGCCAGCCATGTTCATTCCAGACAGACTCACAACAAGTATGAATTTTCTTTCAACTCCCAAACAACTACTTCCATTTCTGAGGAAATCAGCACTGCAGATCCCACTCCTAGCAGTATGCTAAGATTAAGCCATCTTAAGCATCAGGTAGCTCAGTAACCTACAAATTCAGTTCACTTCCTCCCTACGAAGTTCTAACATCTAATGCAGTTTCAGAAAACCTTCCTGTTCTTAGGATTAAGTAGTAAAAGAATAGACAAGAGAGGCATAAAGGTAGCAATGATATCATCGATGTTTAGCCGCATGTAATTACTGCACCTAGTTACGTTTCAAAGCTATTTCCCAAGACATACAAAAGCCCTTCCTAGTTCTATCAGTTTTCAATCCTACATGTAGAACTCTTAGTACTGCCCAGATGCAGCATAGAGTTTTTCTGTCCATGTTTCCCTACCATACACAATTGGAAGCTGTATGACTGAAGAACATACATTTCAGAAAATGTATGCTGCCAAAAATCATATACCAAAACACAGTCTTACCAAAGCACTGCAATCCCATTATTATTATTATTATTACTCAACAAACAACCATAGTTTTGTCCAAGTAGTAATGCTTACAACTGGTCTGACAGTGCAAATGACCGCAGAATCCCATCTCAAGTTCTGATTAACAGTTCTATTTATTTTTTAGAGCAGTTTTCTCTAAAAAGAGGAAAAATGTAATTCTCTGATTAATGACTAATATAACCAAGTCCTTCTATTAGCAGGTTATTTTTAAGATGCCTAAACTTTTCTCTTAACTGCTATGACAAAAATTAGAGGGTATTCATTTCCCTCATCATATGACTAAAGGAAATTTATCATTTGGTTGAAAGAAAGTACTGCTACTTCCTCTATGGAAATGGAAACACTAAATCATACATTTTTCTCACATACCATATTTTGAAAGGTCTGCATTCTTTCACGTTTCAGACTCAAACGTTCCCACAACTAAAGCTTGTTGTAAAAGCATTCGATTCTTAGAGCACTCCCACCTCCAGTAACCAATCAACCCAGAGCACTCCCCAGTTTTACATGTAGTCTTGTTCATCCAAAGTAAATAACTTAGTCTGTTCACTGGAGATTTATTATTTTAATGTGCTCGTTTCATTGTTGGCCTTGGCACAAATGTCCAAGTTTAGGAAGAAAGATAGTGAAAATTGACAAACTTTAAATCCCAGTGTTACAAAATTCTACTAGGTAACAAATGGAAAAGATAATTAGCCACAGCACAAGCCACCACATGCTTAATTTGGAGCCCTACTCCTATCAGATATTGTCACAAAGATGAAATCAAAGAGAAAGCGATGGCCATCATTTTCAACCACAGGTCCTGGAACTCACAAGAAACAAGGAGAGCTCTTGAGATCTGAGGGGAAAAAAAAAGCCTGTATTCTCTAAATTCAGTGGTTTGGTTACACATCAGTGATTTATGGCCATAAGCTGGACCTGGGACTGCTGTGAAGGAAATCGCCTTGGTGACAAAATACAATCCTTGTTTGCAGTAAAAACTGGCTGAACAGTCTTCACACAGTGCCAAATAATTATATGCAACACACACACACACACCAATAGTAAAGATAAGTTCCTCAATCAAAATTGAACCACTGTTTTGTCATTTCTGCTTAGGTTTGTGAAGGAGAAGCTTTGAGACAATTCCACACTTCATGAGAAAACAGTCAAATAGTATAAATAAATTAAATCTCTTTTAACACTGAAGTTTCATCTTGAAATTTGTATTTTATTAGGCATAAAAGGAGTTCTATTTAGACGGGCCAGAACAACTTCCCCCCTCTAAGGATCATTGGCAAAGCAAATTGTTTCTACAATTTGTGGCCTGACTCTGGCTCCGTATGTTAGTTATTCATGGAAGAAAGCCTCTGGTCGTCCGACTTCAACTTCTCAATCACTGCAACTCCCTAGCTTTTCTGTCATTTTTGTGGTAGTCTTTATAACTGTCAGCTGGACACAAGCTAGCAACATACCCTTAAAGCCCAGAAAACCCACCATATCATCTTGAAAAGAAGCGCAGCCAGCAGGGCAAGGGAGATGCCACTCTGCTCTGTAAGACCTCACCTGGAATACTGTGTACAGACAGAGTCCTCAGTACAGGAGAGACATGGATCTGTTGGAGTGTGGCCCCAGACGAGGGCCACAAAAATGATTTAAGTGATGGAACACCTCCACTACTTGAACAGGCTGAAAAAGCTGGGGCTTCTGAGCCTGGAGAAGAGTAGGCTCTAGGGAGACAGAGTAGCCTGTCAGACTCTAGACATGGGCTATAAGAAAGAAGGAGGTGGACTCTTTAGCAGGGTCTGCTGTGACAGGTCAGGGGAAATGGTTTCAAACTAGAGGAGGAGAGATTTAGATTGGATATAAAGAAGAAAATTTTTACAGTAAGGGCAGTGAGGCACCAGCACAGGCTGCCCAGAGAAGTGGTGGTTGCCTCTTCCCTGGAGATGTTCAAAGTCAGCATGGATAGGGCTCTGAGTTGTAGGTGCCCCCGTTCATTGCAGAGGAGTTGGTCTAAATTCCTGTAAAGGTCCCTTCCAACTCAATTCTATGTTTTCTTCCTGTAAGAAACAGACTCAGTGCAATTCAGGAACCCAGTTTCAGTAGAGCAGAATGCTGCATACCTGGTAACACACAGATATGTTCCAAGAAACTTTCACGTGCAGTATTCTGTCACCAAAAATGAGCCAAATTCTGGTTGATGACAGAGACTGGATCCTCCTCTCTTCTGCTAAAGAATAGCTTGAAAATTACCCACGTAGAGTGCAAAAGAGAAGCAAAGTATTTTCATAGAAGCAGTGGAAGTATCACTGTGAAAGCAGCATACATATTTTTCAGATGTACAGTTTTATTCTCAGCAGAATTCTTCCAGATAGTCAAAGGAAGAACTGAGCCAGCCGTTAATTTGCAAAATCTTTTCCACCTCCTTTTAAGTAGATGAACTGCAAAACAGCTAAAGCAGATGAAGAAAGATGAAATGCAACCAGAGCCGTAAGTATCAGACACACCAGGAGTCCAGTTTGGTGAACCTGAGCTGCTGCCAACAAGAGGAGGGAAAAATGAAAAACAATAAAAAAACTCAGAACATTTCTAATTATCAGTACAATCAACTTTAAGTCTAAAATAGCCTTTGCTAGCTACCATTCTCTGATGGTGGCCTCTGGGTCTTCTCCCTGCCTGTGCCCTAAAGCATTGCTCACTTGTGCCTTCACACAGCACAGATAACAGTTGCTGCTCAAGAGTGAGCAGTGGCTTTATTCTTCTCTCCACAGTGAATTTGGAAACTATAATAAACCTATGAGTACCTATACACTCCTTAAACCACATCTAAAACTCAAAAAAAAAAAAAAAAAAAAAGCACACCAACATTTCCAAGTGCCCCCATCAACCATACCATAGGTCACCAGCAGGATGCCATGCACCTCCAGAACACAGGCTTTTAAAATGCTGTGACCACACTAAGTGGACTGAAAGGTGTATGTACATTTTGTTGTCCAGTGTGGAAGCAGATCCTATCAACTCACTGCATCTCAAAGATGGTGCTCTATTGAGATGCTGGATTTTCTATACTGTGTAAAATTTCAAGGTCTTTGAACATGCCTCAAAATGAAAACAAACTAAAAATATGAGAACTATACCTCTTCTGTGTGACCATTATTGATTTCAGCTCATCCACAGTATAGTAGTTTTATTTTTCCTCTCCTGACAGTACTTTAGTGATAAAAACTAAATCAAATCCAACCCTCCAAACACTGCCCTTGTTGTGGAAATGCACAATAAATCAGGCCCAACTTCCTAAGCACTGACCTTGCCACTGCTCCGTAGGGTGTCCATATCTGAGCTGAAGTTTTCCTTGTCCTTATCTGAGAAAAGATAGCGTGAATTAAAGCTTACACGCTTTTTTTTGTTTTCCCCTACTTGTTCTTCTTTTCTTTTTCACCAAATAACTATTATCCCTTGCCATCCCTCTCCTTTTTTTCTTTGGTAAAATTGACCTCAATAACAAATCATTCAAATAAGAGTACAACATACGTAGTTATTTAAGACAACATTTAGTAAGGCTTAAGTAATGACTGCTTGCCCCTAAGGAAGGATAAAAGGTTCAGTCTTGCCCGCATCCTGAAAATATTTCATTTCAGCAAATAATCTGAAGAAGCTTTAGAGTATGAAAGTGAGACTGCATGCATAACTCTGCAGTTGTGAACAACATAAAAGCAGCCACATTAAAACACAAGAATGCCTAATTTCTGTTGTAGCATTTGGAAAAAAAAAAAAAAAATCAGCCTTCCAGCTTTAACAGGAAAGGATATAAAAAAACAGATGGCAATTGTTCTGAATGCAGTTCATTGTATTCATTTGCTGACTCAGCTTTATTTCTCATTGTAGACCCATTACATCAAGAACCTCAGGTATTTACAAATAAGATAGAATTACTGCAACTATACTGTTAAGAACATAACCATTATAGCCTGTTAACCTTCAGACAGTCACATTTACTTTTCTGAGGTCAAAATAAGGTAAGCCTTTTGAGTTCTTAATATTGTTCTCAAGCATAAGCAGCCAGCTCTAAAAACACGTCTGCAGTTCATCAGCACTCCTGCTGCCACACTTCATGAAATTCTTTAATTCAATCAGCATGCTGGCACGGAAGGATACACTCTTGCCTTGCACATTCCTGCTTGTGTATGCTGTTCATTTGGGCAAACAGCATTCTCATGAGCAGAAAGAAAGCAATGTGCACATATTAAACAACAAGATCCAAAGTGAAAAGGCTAACGATCATTTGTGTTACCTCTTCCTTTGTAAACCAAGAATATACACAGAATGAGGCTCTTCTTTTTGCAAATCAAATAAAGCATCTTAATTGCTAATTCAGACAGTTCACTATTTCTTACAGTACTGTTACTATCTGAATGGTTATTAATAACCATAATGATTTTACTAATGCAAGTGCATTCAGACTTTAACAGTAACACGAGAATGGAGCCTTACATTCCCTACACATACCAGCCTTGTGAGGAATAGCTGAAATAACTGGGATTATTCAGTCTGGAGAAGAGGAGGCTCAGGGAGATCTTATTGCTCTCTACAACTGTCTGACAGGAGGTTGTGGTGAGGTGGGGATTGGCCTCTGCTCCTGGGTAACAGCATCAGGACAAGAGGGAATGGCCTGAAATTGTGTCAGCGGAGGTTAAAATTGGATATTAGGAAAAAATTCTTCTTAGGAAGGGCAGCATTGGAACAGGCTGCCAAGGGAAGTGATGGAGCCGCCATCCCTGCAGGTGTTCAAAAAAGGACAGATGTCACACTGAATGACACACATTGAATGGTCTAGAATGATCACAGGCACGGGTTGATGGCTGGACTAGATTATCTTAATGGTCTTTCCAACCTTAATGATCTATGATTTAACAAGCTGCAACATTCAGAGTGATAGCAACACTCTTGGCAGTCCTGTAAGAAAACACCCGTCTAGAAATATTGTATAAAACCAGACCATTGCACAAGAAACTGTTGTCAATTGCAAGGTATTCTGACATAACAGTACAGTATCAGACTCAACGTTGCAGTTGCCTTTTCATTCTGATCATTACTTAAGATATCACAGATCTCAAATTGTCAATTTGCAGACTGCGTGAAAGAGTGGGTCTTACACTTCTTACCATGTAAAATTTAGCAGAAGTTCTCCTGCTGGAACACTTCAGGAGATGTACTGTAACTTTATAGCCTTGGACATATCCTGTACACAAACATAGCATGCTGCAATTGTTACAGACATCCAGCTTCTGTTTCCACCATCTAAAATAATTATTTGATTTCCAGTACTTACTGCTGCCAGTTGTGTTCAGTGGTATGCTATGAATCTCTACTCTGGCTTTACAACCTCATTAGAGGATATCTGAGATATGAGTACATCCAATCTGTGTTTGCAGAATTTTGTTCTCTGATCCTAACACGAATAATTTTAAGTACATTATTTAATTTTAAATAGAAGTACAAATCTTTTAAGGACTATTTCTCCTAGTTCCACATTTCACACTGCTAAAACAAAGTCGTCCAGAAATAGCACTCTGATGTTTTTGCTTTTTAATTAACAAAAGATGACTTTTAGAAATAATGGGAAAGATCAAGAAATTTCACCTCAAAATTAATCTCAGAGCCAGCATACCATGAAGCCTAAACAATTCCTCCAGAAAAAGTTAATTTCAATATTTCTGTTTGCAAGTTCCAATAGTTTAAAGACTTCCTCCAAAAGCATTTTAGGAAATGGTTACAAACCTGTTTTAAAACATATGGATTGTAATAGGCAGTGTACTGTGTACCTCCTAGGGCTACCTGAAAACTGACATTAAGATATTGCTGAGACAAGAATCAGATGCCCAGTGTTCAGAGATGTTATCATCCAGCCTGCAGGCTGCAGCTGGTGCTGCTGAGCTACGCAGAGAAGTGCAGCCCCTCTTATAGATCAGCTATCCTCTCCTTGGGGTGCCTGAGCTGCAGCCCATGCTCAAGCGCTCTGCCAGACTGCAGCTAAGCCATGGTTTGTGCCCATCTGAGAATTCTTATGAAGGCTGCAAAAAAAAAAAAAAAAAATCTTAAGAATCCATACTTCTTATTTTTAAGAAAATATTTGAATCTCACGATGTTCAAATAATGAAGTGTTCTGGAAGAAGGGAAAAGAAGGAATTAGGAATTTTAATACAGAATGTCACCCACTTTTTATGCCTACAAGCAATGAGCAGGGCTGCATTTGATACCATTCCTTCCTCTAAGCCCAAGCAGCATTATCATATCTACCTGAGAATGATTATGGCAGTTGCATCATGTCATCTGCAGCTATTCCTTTTTCTCTCTGCTTTCCATTAATCTGTATTTCTCTGATTATCACAGGACGTAGTCTTGGCAAAGACTAACTCATCTAATCTACAGTGCTACTCCAAGTCCTTGAAATTGAGAACCATCAAAACACACTAGCTTCTGGAGTACCATAAGAAGAACATCTCCATTTACTTCTGATCTTTGTCAATTTGTTTTGCTTTTCAAAGGAATCAAGTTAAAATGGAATCTTAATTGCAGAACAAGCTATTATGAATGATTTCTATTCAGGAAGCAAACATCTCGTTCCCTACCAAGCTATTTAACCCAAAACAGAAAGCGTTATCAACAGAAGTTGCTGTGCATCCATGCCACTCAGGCACACATGCAGGGTATCTGTATACATCCACTACTGAGAATCCATATAGTAAGTGACCAGCAGCTGCTGTAACTAAGAAACAAGATAATTAAGCCCGAACTCTACTTAGCCCTTATGTTTACCTTTGTAAAATAGTTAGATGTTGTTGGTTGCAATTTTGATGGGTGGTAGTCTCGGGAAAGATTAGTAAAGAATGAAAAGAGAAGCTCTGCAAGATGTAAAAAAAGTAAAATAAAATATGCTGATATCTGATAACAAGAAAAATTCTACCCAATTCATACAAAAAGCAGCTCTCAATGTCACATCCTATGTAAAGAAAGCACACTGCAACTTTTTACTCAGGAAATTTTCAGTTTCCTTTTCTCCTCTCTTCAATTATCCTAAATCCTTTTTACTCTCTTCTGTACTTAAGTACAAGGGCAAAAGCACAGACAAATGACAAGCTACATTTGGCTAACAGGATTAATTGTAATTTTTCTTATGATGTCAAAACAGAAAGGAGACATCTTTTCTCTCTTACAAAGCATTGCATCTGTTACATCTCTTCTACGGACAAACTTGAAGACACTGCATAGATAAGCAGCATCCTTCTATGCTGGCCTCAGATTTATTTCCCTCATTTTTATATAACTCTGAGATGGATTTCCAAAATAAAGATAATCTGTTCCACTCTCTGTTCCAGCCAAGCTCAAAGAAAGTTACATTCAACTGCAAAACACAGAAGTCTGGATCTGATTAATGAGATGCATAACTAGCTCTATATTTGACAACATAGTTTAATTACCTGTAACATTAGTTCTGAAGGGAGGAAAAGGGAAGGAAACGTGCCACAGCCCATTGCCCTGGTCCAACACAATACCACAGGACTGATAAAACAAGGTGTGCCTTACAGCACTGACACTTTCCTCAAAAATTTTGTGTTGACTCCATCCTCAGCCAGAAGTTTGGTCTCAGATGCTGGGAGGAAGGTCAGAACTGCAGTGAGCAAGTAAGTCAGAGCAACAGCCCCACAGCAGTGACCTCCTATTCAATCTTATCAATTCAGTTAATTTGTCTTATCAGCCCACTTTGAATTCAGAGTCACTCAAATATGCAAGACATAGCATTTTGGCACATTTGAGATGCAGTAGTAAAGTAAGGCAGCAGTTTACTTTTTCCTAAGCATCATCTAAAGGTGGGTACCATACTTGAACTGATTTGGGAACTGAACAGAACCAGTCTCCTCTTTTCACTGCTGCAGTAAGCATAGGAAAGAATCCAACACAGTAGTAAGACCAAAGTGTTATTTCTTTGTGGAAGGAATTAATTCTGTTCATCTTTGACTAGGAAAAAAAAAAAGGAGATAATAGCAAAGTTATCAACACAAAGTATAACAGAAGAAAAAAAATTAGATAAGCACTGGATGGGAAATCCAAGAGATTAAAAAAAATTTTTCTTTGGCCAAGAGGGTCAAGGAGAAGCTAGAAGCCTGGAAATCACACCTATTTAAAACTCAAAATAAACAGAGGTACCTGTCAAACAACTTTGGGCCTGCCTCTAGTTGGGGAATACACAGACAGTACTAAATTCAAGGTAAATTCAAGATACAGAACCATTTGGGATTAGGCCCTCTATTTCTGTTTCTGACATGCTCTGCATTTCAATCAACCAGGGATCGTAAGATCATTTCCCATTGGCTAAAGATAATAATTGAACTTTTCTCTTTTGCAGGGAGATGCAGTTTTCTAGAACACAGAATGTCTCCAATTGTTCAGCAACAAGCAGAGCACACAGCACCAAGATCATAGAGCTGCAGCTTCCCGATCTCAGCAAGCTCTAGCTTTTGGCAGAACAGTATGAGCAAAGACTATTTCCAAGATTATCAACTTATTAACATCTGGATTTGTCAGAGCATTCTCCCCAAAGTGACTATGCTGTATGTAGGACACAGTTATGTAGCCTGATTTGTGAAGAACAAGAAATGAGTCACTTCACAACCACCAGAAAGTATGCAGACAGCACTCAAAAGAATTGTATGCATAAGAGAGGGCTGAGATACTGGTGTGCAGCAGCAGGGAAAGATTTCAGAACCATCAGGTTCTTCAAGCTGCAAGGAGTAGGGAATCTGTGTGTCCAAACAGCTATTATTCATTGTAGAATGTCCCTGCCCTGCACACAATAAGCTGACTACCAATCCATAGCATTATTATAGCTGACAACAGCATTTCTCAAATTCTTCCTTGTATTTATGACAGAAGTCTGGGACTTCAGAATCCAAGGTGTTAAAAAAAAAAAAAAAGAAAGAAATTAGAAGTCCAAACAAAAAAAAAAATCAGATTCAAGTTGAAAGAAATTGATATTACCATCTATATCTAAAATGCAGTCATTGTGAGACTATTAACACAATGCACAGTGCTTTTAACATCAACTTCTACACTGTATATTGATTGTAAAACAGAGAGGTGAGGGGATGAGGGTCAAACTCACCAGGCCAACTGTTAGATCAGAGACAACAGCATCAACTCCTCAGGTTTTTCAACACATTTCACATGTGACTGACTGAAAAAAAAAATAATTCCTTTGTACTATAAGCTTTTGGACACATCTATTCATAATTAAAGAATTTGAGTCAAAACCACTACCTTATTAGGAAAGATGACCAAACAGCCTTTCTTCAAGATAAGTATTTTGTCACATGTTAAGGCAGAAGTTCTGAAACATTCCTCCCTATTACAGGAAGATTTATAGTGAAAAATGCAACTAAAAAAAAAAAAAACAAGCAAAAACAAAAAGAAAACTCCAGACGAAAAGAAGTACCACATCTTTTCCCAGCATCATCTGCTACTATTCAGCTTCCCAGCAGCCAGTTCTGATGGTTGCAGATACCTGCAGATGTTGCCATGACAAAGTGTTTGGTGCACCTCATCTACTGGTAACAAGATTTGATATGAATCATAACGTACGAAGTTTAAATTCAAGTTTAGTTTTGTCACTTGTAGAACACAATATGGATTTAGAAAGCAACTTTAACACCTTATGATGACCTTATGACTCTTTTAATATTTACAGACATAACTCCAACTTCACTGGAGAGGCCAACACGGTAATTGCCAGAGAAGTCCTCCACTGCTGACAAACACTGTACTGCTCATCCTTGAGACATGCTGCAGTTTCAGCTACATTTTAACTGCCAAAAAAAGCACCTTTATTAATAAAGTGTTTCATCCAAAATATTTACAGACAAAATAAGTGAAAAGCAAAGTCGCCAGCATTATTCAACATTATTTTAATCTTTACTGAGTTAAAGTAAAATAAACAAGTTAACAAACAGAATATGTACTATTACAGCATTTTAGTTCATAGAAATTTCATTTATAATTTTATAAAAATTATATGAAAGAATACCAACACCTTTCAGTAACACAGACAGTATAGAAAAAATAAATCTCAACATTAGTTGTACTGTGAGTACACCTATAAGAAGAAGTTTAAAAGTGCCTTTTAACAATGGTGTTGCAAATCAAGATTAAAATCAAGATTAGTGCAAGATGCCAAATCTGATTTAAAGCAGCTATTTATAGCAATTGTGCAAATTCCAACCATTAATAAACATCGTAAGTTTAAAAATGACATTACTGAGGTAAGTATTCTAATCAGAATGAAACATTCCTTAAATAGCTTACACTCCAATTCTACTACATGGAAAACATCAGGGTCCCTTCACAGAAAGGCTCAAACCTGAACACAAGATCAGTGAATACTCAGAAGTTAAGAAAGCTCTTGCCAAATATACAGTTTAGTACATTTAAGATCCAATGCTCCAAGCAGTAATTAATACGTAATATACCAACAAAAACAAACATTACAGTCAATGCACCAATAATTTGCATCTGAATGCACTATTTTGTTCTCATATGATAGTACCTCCTAGAACCTCCCATATAAGGTTATTACATTAGCTTATTGTAGAAGTTTCACAGTATTTTATTTCTAAATATGAACAACTTGGTTACCAACTATGACAGTAGGTGTGACTATCAGTAATCTTCAAGCAAGTGAAAAACAGTACTAGCTGGAAAAAAAATTGAAATTTACTCTTCAAGGCTTATATATGACAAGTTGGTGATAAAAAGTATTTCATATTTCTACACGACATTTTCCGCAACAGTTCTCAGAACACTACAATAAGGTTTAATTTTCTAGTAAGTCAGAGTAAATAAACTACAATGCATAGTAACTACTGCCTTTAAATGCAGGCCTCACTTCAAGAGAGGCAAAAATCACACTTATTGCTGATCCCTTACTGCCCACCTGCATACAAAGCCAAAGACATATCCTATTTTCAGTGTATTTAAAAGCAGAATCTACGTCACTGTAGTAAATAGGAATATACACTAACAAATGTTCATTCTAATAGGCTATGGCTTAAAAGCCAAGCAACTGAACTGTTCTCCATATTATTGCACTTGAGTGTTAAATTGACAGTAGAAGACTGCACAGAACTGCTATAACAACCTTTAAAAAAAAAAAACAATAAATATAATGCAGTATCTAAGAATAATACCAATAAGTTTAGTGCAGATTACTCCGGCCACTGTCTGAACCATACCACCAAATGGGCCTGGGAAAGTCCAACCACACAGTTCTTTCAACACAGTGGACAATCTATAACAATAGGAAGCAATTAAAGCTTTCTACAGTAACATTATAAA
Source organism: Meleagris gallopavo (assembly GCF_905368555.1). Lineage (NCBI taxonomy): Eukaryota > Metazoa > Chordata > Aves > Galliformes > Phasianidae > Meleagris > Meleagris gallopavo. Next base: position 5,531,089 of record NC_139417.1, on the reverse strand, counting down.
CTGAAACAAGGTACTCTTGAGTACATGTAAATTAGCACAAGAGGATTTGTTGCCTTCGCTCTAGACAGCTTCAGTAGTTAAACACAGTTAATCTGCAACTGTGTGTCGTCCATACTAGGTTATTTTACAGGCAAGCTCAGTCCTTGGTGAATTTCTTATATTAACCCTGGAAACTTCCTGCTCCTAAAATGCCAAATTTAAGGAAAAAAAACTTACTAACCATCACTGCAGTGATAAATTGGTTAAGTCTGTTACAGAGTCCCTGATCATCTGTTCTACTTTGGGATTTTCAGCTCCACTGGTTGCTAGCTCTTTGTCAATAAGCCCCAGGTTGTGCAAGTTGAGGATAGAATCAGCAATAATCCGGGCAGTCCTCTTCTGGTAGCCTCCAGATGTCACCATCAAGATAGGGATTCCACGGCTTCTGGCAGCCTTGAACACAACTTCATCTCTCTTCACAATTCCCTGCATGTTTGCAACAGTTAGAAAAAACTGCAGTGATACAATACGGCATTTTAGTTCTAACAGACTTAGCCTCTGGCTTATAGATTCACAGTAGAGATGCTTAACAAGTAATTCAGCCTTATATTTTGTATTAGGAACACAGAATTATTTTAAAAGCCGTGTTAGAGACATTACATGTGTAAGCCTTTAAACAAAAAAAAAAACACAAAAAACAGCAAATCCAAAGTCTTCATCTTAGTTTTAGAGGACACAACAGACAGAAGCTGCTTACTATAAATTCTTGCCCATGAGATATTAGGAAATTAAAAAAAAACAACTGTCCACAAACAAATGGAAAAGAAAATTCAAAAATGTAGCTGAAAAATATTTTGCAAAACTATGAAATATACATGTTTTTAGTTTGACACAACTCTGTAAAACAATGGGTGCAAACACTAACAAATGAAAAATCAAGACACAGAAAATTAAAGAATTATATCGGGAACAGATCCTACAAAGAAGAAACAGGATTACAGGACGAGCTGTACATCTCTGGAGAGCAATCAATGGATGGAGAAAATGCTACCCTAAAGGAAAATTGGAAGCAGTCACTACTCATGGGAGCAGAACTGCCTCAGAAATCCTCCAAAATCTCTTATGGGTGCTCTGAGAAAAACAGACATGGGTTTATTCCCAGCTTCTGCATGTTACCAGAAAAGAACACACAAAAACTGAAGATGACTGAAGCACTACTACACTTGCAATTTAGAAACAAAGCTAGAGAGATACCTGCTGCACATCAAACTTTCTGGCTGTAGTGTGGAGGCACATTTTGAGTACAACAAACACTGTTGTGAGACTTAAAAACAGAAACAGCACCCACAACTGAAAACTGGACTATTTAGCCTTGAAGAGATGAACTTTCTATGCTCAATATCTTCAGTTTTGGCAGTTCCACTAGGCTGGGATTTCTAATTTGGTGAAACACATTATTCATTCCTAAACCAACAAGATCAGAGAGAAAAGAAACCCTGCCCTCAGTTCAGAAACTTTTCTCCATCAGATGTCTGAAACAGCAGTCACACAAAGAAATGGCACACGTTGCCTTTCACCTCTTCTTGTAAAGATGGAGGGAAGGAAAGGTGAAGTGACATTTTATATAAACAGCAACCAACTGGCTACAACAACTCACTGTTCTTGACCATTAACATATGGCAGAAAAAAAAATTGAAAATGCACATCAGTGTCTTTCATTTACCACCTGATGGCAGTTTCCTCTCCAAACCTCCTCCCTTTCTCAGAGGAGATTTTACACAGTCAAAGGAAAACCTGGAAATTCCAATCAGTTCCCAAATCCTTTTAGCCCAGACTCATTAAGGTATCTGGAGGCAATCAGAAAGCAAGAACAGACAGCCTGGTGATGGAGACAATGAGAACGAGGAACTGCATCAGAAAGGCAACAGAAACTAACAAGAAACTAGAGCTTTGTGGAAGACTGAGAAATAGGCTGAAAAACAGAACAGACTGAGTGATGGCTCCTTTAGGAAGGATTCCAAGAGTTCACAAATCAAGAAAGCATTTTCTTCCAGTATTGAACTGGTACACAAAGAAAGAGAATCAAATGTGAAAACAGGACAAGGAACTGAGGAACTGTCAGGGAAAGAATCATCAAAAAAAAGAAGAGGAAATGTGAGAGCTATAGAATTTCATATTTTGAGAAAAGCTTATCTGTTATGATATCGAGAAGGTGAAGACCTCTATGCAGCTATACAGGACAAATGAAAATTTAAATCTGAAACTAAGCCAGGGAGAAAAGCTAAACTGAACAAGGAAGCGATAGTTCTATAAAAAAGAATGGAGAAAGTGGAAAAAAAAAAATCTCTTCATTTGTTAAGAATAACAAATAGGCTGCACAAGACTGCTAGATATGGGAGACATCAAAAGAGACTTTTAAATAGACAGAAGTGCTACAGAGGAAATTAAGTGTTAAGATACATACCAAGCACAAGTGACAAAAACATCGAGTGGACTGCATGAGGGGCAAAGGAAACAGACGGAACTAGATGCAAGAGAATGATCATACAGGGAAAAAACAGTGCAGTGTGATATACATCTGTCTGAACACTATCTGCATGTTCAGTATGGGTATGTTTTAGAGAGAAAGTGAATGATACGGGCACATGAAGAAACAGTCAAGGAAAAGAAGAATAAAAAAGGCATACAGTGAGCAATGGATGCATCCTTATAACAGAAAAAGGTTTTGGTTTACTGTGAAATACATTCCTTACCTTCACCTAACAAACTGCCACAGGCAATTCACTCTTAGCACCAACTCCAGTATTTGGCAAACAATGAAAGTCTCAACATATTTTAGTGTTATACAAACCTGAGGTGAAATAGCAAGTCCTCCCAACGGATCGCCATCCAAAATATCAGTTCCAGCGTTGTAAACAATAATGTCAGGTTTTAATTCATTTAATGCTCCTTCCACATGAGTATGTACTTTCTGAAGGTATTCGGTGTCTTCTGTACCCCACTCTAACTCCACCTTCCGTTTTATGGCACCTGAAATGTTTGTGTTATAGAACAAAGTAAACGCAGTGCGTTTTCACAAATTCCTCAGTTAGAGAACATTTTTCAAATACTTGTGTTTGCATCAAATGTAAGCACAGTGACCTTGAAAAAAATTCCACTGAATACAGAATTCAATGCAGGGGAAAAAAATCTCTCTAAATCACAAATGCAAAATGTTGACGAAAAACAATTTATCTACAGGACAATTCACCAATCAGCAAAGAAAAAGAGTAAACTTAAGATGTAACCTAAGTAAAGCATAATGAAAAGAGAACACCAAATTGCTACTGCAGAGAAAAAGAAATCCACAATATAAACATCACTATGAAATTAAGATATTTTACTTTTATCAAAACACTAAAAATTTAATAGCAAGAGATCATGAATTTACGTGAATTGCTTTACGTATAACAAGATTCAGCTTTGCCCCAAGCATTTTCAATTTAATGTTCTTACCCTGTAATCCTACCAGAAGTAGCAAACACCTATTCTTAATTTAAATCAAATTATTACAAACACTTATAATAAAGCATTAAAAATAGAAAAGGAGTGTTGGAAAGGTAGTAGAAAGAAATCGAAGATCATAAAGCCTAGTTTTGTCTGCTTTTAGGCAGTTATGCTTAACTCTAAATCTGAACTAATCAAATTATGTCAGACTTGTTTCAAGATATGACTTCCACCTCAGCATAACCTATGCCTTAAGGGACTTGGAGCCCTAAATTCTAGCATGGATTCAGCACACAGTGTGCATGAATAAATCTAACACACGATGATGCTTATTGCCTAGTGAGTGCTGAGTACTGTTTTTTTAATGCTTTCCTTGTTCAACATCAGTGAAATAAAGGTACACTTATGCTTCTCCCCCTGCCCACAGCTTGCATTCAGTGCAGAAATGAAGGAAGGCACTTCATTCTCAAAGCGAGGCAAAACACTACAGAATCAATACTATTCTGACGTGTAGCAAAATCATTCAAAGTATTATGCTCTATGTGAAGTAAAGAAAAGATAACATCGTTGCAAGAAAATTACCAGTAAATGAAAAAGTTACTAACAAAGGCCATTCTTTCACATTCGGAATATGAACTTCAATTATACTTACGTTTAGCAAATCCATCTCCTGGATAAATATATCTATTGTACACATCCATGATATATACTCTATGATCATTCATGAAGTCCCTCTCATGGCCATTTCCCTGAAGGAAGTTTAGAGTTAGTTCTTTCTAGCATACTCACACAGAACCATAATCTGCAGTTTTTAACATAATCAAGACTACCAAGACTATTTAAAACTCCCACGACATCCCTTACTTATGGCCTTGAAGGCTATTTTCAGGTATAGTCTTGTGGGCTTTGACAGTATGAGTCTGAAGACTGCAGGTATTAACAAAATCAACATCCTACTATCTCTGTGAAGGTAATTACAAGATATTTTTTCTCTTGTATGTGAAACAAGAAGTGAAAATTAGAAGATAATTGCTTTTAGCAGCATCACAAATGCAACGTGGCCAAGACTGCAGAACAGGTACATTTTTATACAACTGGGAAGATAACTTCCAATACTTAAAACAGAATTCTGCTGCAAGGATCCTTACATCCTTGTATAAGAATAAAATATCAGACTGCAGTTTTCCTGATAACAAGTCTTGGTGAAATAAGTAGCCGCTGGAAACATCACAGACACTAAATACGCAATGTAATAGTTTAACTTTTAATGTTTAACACAACAAATTCCCCACAAAGATGTGTCAGGTGAAAAGGTAGATGCTCAACAGAAAACAGATTCTGAATACTTCCTTCTTCCCCCCATCTCTGAATAGTATTCTTTTATCTCTCATGTAGACTTGTTTCAACCAGTACAATTACCCTTTCACAGTAATCACCAAGATAATTTCATCTAAATCATAAAGATGTATCATAAAGAACCCATCTCCTCATTCTCAATATATTCATTATAATGATTTAATTTAAACTAGAAACAGAATTCCAGATATGTCCTCAATACTTCAGAAATATAATTTATGTTCATTTTGTAATCTTCCCCAGCAAATACTTAAACTATATATCTGTTATGACTTCCTCCACTGGAAACAAAACAAGAAAAACAAACACAGAAACAATAGGCTAAAGCTAGTCAATACAAGCAATAAGGGGAATAGGATACTACAATACTTTATAAATAATTTCTTTAGGCTAAAACATGGCAATGCCTACTTACTTCTTCAGCACATTTGGTCCAAAGAAGCATTACTGATATAAATCTAGGAATACAAGAGCCTCTGGGTAAACCATTTTCTTATAAAAAGTAAAACTCAAACACACCAAGAACTGGGACACTCACAAGATGAGGATGTCTGCACACTTAAAAAGCATCTGCTGAGTTAGTACTCCACACACCTCCTACTTCCCAAGGAAAGAAACAGTTACAGGAAGGGGCAATTTAGCATGCTGGCTGAGGTCACAAGGCATGACAGCTGAATATAAAAATGCATTCCAAGAAATCTTTTAAAAGAAAAAAATGAAAATTTAACACCAAACAACGCAAAAAAAAAAAAAAGACAAAACCAAAGGCCAAACACCTTGATGGAAATACCCAGACAGAATGGGAAACACAAAGCATCTTTTTGCTGCATAAGATATGCCTTTGTTTTTTGGCAATTTTAGGATGCCTTAACTTGCAGAAAAGAGAACTGATAGAAGATGGAACACTTCTGCAGCTACTAGGCTTCCTCTCTGCAATGGTTTATTCACAAAAATCTTCAATGCTTCAGATTGGATGTAATTTTAGCACATTAGCTGCTTTTCTAAAAATACTACTTCCTTCCTTTTAGGATTTATTTTGGAAATCCTCCTGAAGATGAGATTTATTCTCAGTATCCATAGAAATCACTCTACCAGGGAAGAGAGATGCATAATTTACTTCATTAGCTTGAAGTCAATCTTTGTATTGTAACACTGAAGGTCAAATTCACCTCCTGAGAAGACTGCTGCAATGACCAGGCAGCTGAACCAACTGTCATTTCCTTATAAGAGATTTTACTTTCTTCTGGGAACCTGAACTACTTTTCAGACTATTCAATTCAAAAATATTTTTTATATCTAACCACATGATGGAGCTGCAACTCAGTTTAATTTTATTGAACTGTCTTAACAGCCCATTGGAACATAAAATAATAAAAACAACTAAAATATTATCAGCTTTTACCACCTATGATTAACTTTGGATCCCATGAGTTAATATTTCGTGTTACTACTACAGAAAGGAGGTCTGTATCACACATTGTACTTTAAGAAAACAGTACTGAATACAGCAAAATTACCCACCTGGTGAGCATCCAGATCAATAATTGTTGCTTTAGACACCCCTGGTACTCTTTCAAATAAGAACTGGAGGGGTAAACAAACAAAAAGTAGAGTCAGCTATCAAGTTAAGTGATAGATTAACTGAAGGCTTGAAGCTTGCAGTTTATTATTGTTTCAGTTTTAACATCATGCATGTCATTGCATTCACCAAATAAAGGCTGAATTATTTCAAAATTTGTGATTATATAAAAAAAACCTATATATATATCTATCATCTGAAATGCAAAAAAAAAACATGCATTTCACAGTCATCTGTGCAGGTATCTACCTACCTGTAGAAGAATTTGGTGAAGAGAGGGAAGAAAATTATTTTTATTCATATCCTCTTCCCCCCAGAATGTACCAGACCCAAAGTAAGATGAAGGACATACCCTACAGCATCACACACTAATTTGCAAAACAGTCTTTGCAAATAAGGCTTAAGCTGGGTCTGCATAAGCACAGGTGGCAAGTCTTCACATCCCACTCCAGTCAGGCACAGGACAGGTCCAGCTAGGGATTATAGAGCTGACTGTGGCACTGCTGCTGTCAGAGACAGCAACAGCAATGACCGCGTGTTGGGGCAGAGTGAAGCAAGAGCTGCATAGACCCTGAAATGGTGAGCAGCTTGTTTCCTGAGACACAAATGATAGCACAAGTGAGGCTTAACAGCAGGAAGGGAAAAATACTCCACTGATGGAATCCAGCTCTATAAAACTCACCACAGCAGGGGCTGTATGCATTATAGTCACTTTTTAGGCTAGTAAGAGAATTCATCTGCTATTCCATGTCTGCAAATAAAAAATATACTTTTCTAATTCTTTGGGTCTTACAACTTGGCCAAATTACTATTTTAATATATATGTCATAAAAAATGTAAAGGTTTTGTGTCAACTGTTAACTGCTATAATTTCTCAATCTGTATTTTAACGATAGAGAAAACACAACACTATGGATTGCTTTCTGCAAATTACAGCGTACAGAAATTAGAGTGTTCTGTCATTTAGTGTGCTGCAATCATTAGGGTTTTTTTATGTTTTGATTATTACTGATATTTTATAAATATTCTAGTATACAAATACACCACAGGGCACTTGATAGAAATAAGCTCTAATTGCAGAAAGCTCCAGCTTCAGCCTTTCAACAGCGAAAGAGCACACGTATTCAATCCAAATTCAGTGATTATCTTGGACACATCCACATTTTTATTTATGAATTTGTGCCACTCTGCGGATCGCACAGAGCACCTGATTTGAGGAGAAGATTTCTGTCTCTACATAAGTCTCCATTAAAAGCACCAAAACTCACATGGAATTTGCAGGTTCAACTGCAAGACTGGGATAATTATCAGTGCAGATACTACAAGACAATCTGCTTTAGCTTGCTTTTTTCCTGCAAGAATATATTATTAATGCAATTAGAGCATTTTGAATTTCCATTCACAATTCCGACCCTGTATCTCTTTCCTTCCACTTAATAGCTGCCTATGCACTGTGCCCTGTAACATTAAATATTGCATCATTTTCCTATTCCTACCCATCTCAAGAATGTTTTATCTTTCCTGACTATGAGGTAGCGTAGTACTTATGAACTTCTGGAACATTTTCCCATTTGCACAAATAGTAGAAAATACTCTCCGAATAGTATTTCTTACCTTAATAGCCAGTGTGATATCAGCATATGCACAAAATCCTCCACCCTTGTCACTTGAACAATGATGAAAACCACCTCCTAAGCATAAAAATTTGGATGGGGTAAAAAGCTAGATACCAGGGAACTTTTATAATCTTTACTAAGAGTTAGGTCACATCAGGCATTTTTTTCCCTTTATATCTCATCTAGAGCTGCCAATCCCTCACCTAGCAACCCTAAACATCTCATAGGGTTCCTGTATGCATCAGGCCATCAGTGCAAAGGACCAGCAGATGCTCAGTTTGAAAGCAATTGTTATCTAGCAGCAGAGAAGCATACACACACTGTGGTGCCTACACGACCAAGTACATAGCTTTGAAAGTTCACCTCCTCCCACAAGTGCCAGAGTTGCACTTGGATCGTATCTCCCCAGGCAGCACATCCTAACAAAGCCAATTAACATGTCCTTTGCATTTGCCTGACATGCTCAAAGTGCCTTTTACATGCTGAACACTGGGTCAAAAAACAACAAAACCACGAACTATGGCCTTATTATTTGCACGTCATTGTCTTTTGCTGACAGACCAGAAGAATATTTTAAGAACAGATCTGTAAAACAAACATGCACTTTCTTTATAAAAAAATATATATATATACTTGGCCCAAAACATTAAAACTATACTAACCCAAAAGAGTTTAAGAAACCCACTAGAAACATCTAGGCAAGAAATTTAACAACCCTACTTTATACATCAATAAATCACTGGATCTTTTTTAAGATGTACTTAATTTTTAGTACTGGATATTAACTATATAGATAATACTTTGAAATATCATTTGCTACTAAAGGAGAAAAAAGACAGCTTCACATTACACGTGTTATACAATAAGTCTTCCTTCCACTCGGAGCTTATTTAAAACAAAACAAGCAAACTAGAATGTTGCACAGGTAACACTGCAAGATTTATTGCCTTCAGAAATATCAAGAAGATATAATGGAAAATCTCAGAATTGACGGGCACCAAGAATGACAAACTATTAGTTCAGTAGCTTACTGGTTTTGCATCACTATTTTGACATGAGCAAGGGTGCAGATTTATTTTCTTCATCATTTCTTCAGTCAAGCCTTTTTCAGGAAGAGCTGCTCAGCCAAAAAACAGCCCAACTGGTACAGCCCAACTGTACAGCATGTCAACCAAACTCCTGGTCTGGTGTTATATGTATACAGCATGGCTAACAAGACCTATTCAAACTTCTGCATAATTTAAAGGAATATTTTACTGAAATATTTGCATATACTCTGGACACCTTTTTCCTCATTTCATTCTCACTACTAAAATCCACACACAGTGCATAAATATCATATATTTATCTGGTTATCTTCTTCCTATCAACAAATATTTTATTTAGTTATAAAACTGCAACAAGGATGATAGTGGATAAGAGAACAAATCCAGTTCCTAGTTCTCTTTTTTTCCATTTAAAGTTTCTTTTAGTTAAACACAATCCAGTCACTTTATTATAAACAGAATATACATCGTACTGAATGAAAATAATGACTTTAAAAACACATTAAGTATCATTTAATACAAATTTCCATTTGTACTCACCCACATTGATTGCCCAGCCTCTATCAACAGCAAGTTTTCCTGCCTGAAGGAAATGACAATAAGAACTTGATGAATGAATGAGGCAACCACTGAGAGCTGAGTGCTCCCACCCCAAGCGCAGCTCTTGGCATTCTCATGCACCCACTGCACTTACAGATGCTTTACCAATGGAAGTCATTCTGAATCAGATCTCTCAGCACAAGCCATACAAAACTATATGCAGTAAAATTAGTAGAAAAAAAATATTTGATTTCACATCTGTATTTTACTCTCCTGCAGTTGAGCAGATTTTGAACTAACTGGGCTTTGTGGAGATGAACACTGACCCCTAGCAGACAAATGGTAAACTGAAGGTACAAGTATTGGTAGGAATAAAAAGTGAGCAGAAATCTTCCAATACTCTTCCTTCTCATGTAAGAAATAGGAAGAAGTTCAGCTCAAAATTCTGAAAATACCCATTAACATAGCTTCAGCTGTGGGTGGGAACAGAAAAATGCCAAGCATTAAGTGCCCTGTTTTGTTTCTTTAAATAATGTAACATGCACGATATAAATATGACCAATTTTTGCCTTCTAATACCAAATGAAATCTGTGCCTATGAACTCAAATGACATTGAGGAAATGAAATGTACTGACAGAAAAAAAGATACATGGGGCTAAAGTGATAAAATTTAATTGGAAAAAAAGGTTATTCTGACCAGTAGGACTCAAAGAAGTGTTTAACTGCAATATTCCTTAAAGCCATATTAAAAAAAAAAAGATATATTTTTATATATTTTATTTTAAAAAATCACATATATGATTACACATAAATATAGGCTATATTTTATATTAATATATTCTATATGTGATAAGATATATAGTACATCATGTCATATATACATATATAATCGTACATATGATTTTTAAAAAGCAGCCAATCCTCTGCTGAATTAAATAACAAGCTGAAATAAAACTCAGCAACAAGAGGTACTTTCCACTTTCCAAGAACTTACACACCCTCTCACATCTCCAGAATGACAAACCAAAATTCCTATTGGAAACAATAAGATAGATCCATCATACTTCCAAAGATTAGGTGAACAAGAGAGGTTACAGAAAAGTAATTTGAGTCCCAACATTTTGTTACACACCTTGGCATCAAGTACATCTAGGAATCACAAACACAGATTGCTCAAGAATATGTTCATAACTACACAAAAACCCACTTGGTACTGCCCACAGAAGGCTTATTCCCTATTGACAGCATTCCTATATACATGCAAACAGCCAGGAGAAGATATTTTATACACACAATTCTGGTTACTGCTGATACAACACTTCTTGGGGAGACTCTCATGGCTCTACTGATTTCTTCTGAGATTAAAGAATTTCCAAAAGTAGCATCAAGATACCATAGAAGTGCAAATAGATGCTTAACATTTAACTTTGTGATTTCATCCTTTAAGTTAAAATAATTTTGTTTTCTTAAGTAATTCCCATATAAATTATGCTGCTACAAAATGTTACTTAATGAATATATATAGGCATATATTTTTGGCTGATGATGCAAATTCTTGTGTAATTCACAGCATGACCATTAAGCTTTGAAATCTAAGAAAGTATATAGCATTAAAGCTTCCAGTTCTTTTTACAGATCCAGCAGTTAGACAGGATACCTATTTAACAAAGGACTAAAATACTGAAAGAAAATGCCATTTTTCCTGATGAAGACACTGAGCTGTTGTACCATTAAAGATGCAAATACAACAGAAAAGCTAAGTATTTCATTCTGCTCTTATCTGATCCTAACTAGCTTTCTACAATCATTTCACACAGAAAAAAACCCACAAAGAGGACTCCAACATAATACTGCCCCAAGTCTGTCTCACATAAGCTCTGCCATGCACTTGGAAAACTGTTTCATCAAGGCCTTGGGTTCTCTCACATTACTTTCTCAGGTCAGATCCTGACATTCCACATTTGATAGATAAAAGGCACAGCACCATCTTTTATGCAGTACTCAGAGAAGAGCTCTTCATTTTCTTTTTTTTATGTCCTTAACAAATTCTTCACACATTCATGAAGGCACACACTTAAAAATAGGAAATCTCAATTCCAGTGTACAGTTAAATTGCTAAGTACCTATATTACTCTTGACAGAAATGGGCAGTTACCTAGTAGGCTATTTCTGAAAATAATGTCATTTCTTTCTCATTCTGTTATGGCTTCCCAGTCTTGCTCACTTTAAATATCCAGTGGTTGCAATAAATCATACATTTATATCTGGTATAAACATACTGAGAGGTTTGCCAACCTGCAGAACAATGTTCTTCAATAATTGGCTTCAAATGAATATAAAAGAAACAATATCTGCTTCTATCCTTTTCACATGCATCCTCTCCAACAGTTTCCTTCAGAAAGAGTAGCTAAAATGTAGCAAAGATCCATCTGTATCATAACACTAAGGATTTCAGATAGGATTTTTTTTCTTCCATGTATGTAACTGTGACAGTTACCCACAGAAAGATTGCACTGTTACCACCTTATCACAGACAAGGAATGAATAAAGGGAAGAAAGGGTCCCATTAGTTAGTGCTTCACAAACATGAAAGCATATTTTCCTCAATATGTCCCTGGCTACAGCTATTAACTGCTTTCTTTCCACATCTTCAACATCTCTCATGGAAGTTTCTCAAGCAAAATTAGATGTGTGGTGACTTGCACATCTCTCCTCCTCGCAGCACTCATTTACCTGATCAGAAAACAATCCTGTCAAGGTGAAACAGGCTGTATCTCACTTCAGCTGAGCTGCTTATGCAACATATACAATTGAACAAATGAACTAACTTTCATTATTCAAATTAGACACAAAGTATTAAAAAAGAGTCACATCACCACACTCCTCTTTTAGATATGGACACTTAATAACAAAAGTAACCAAACTACAGCCATTTGGTAAATATGTGCTTTAAAGCATCCCCTATTCTGTTAATTTCACAACTATCCATTCCTAGAAATTGCTTCTATTTGAACATTGTTCCAAATTGTGCAGTTTTTGCATTTGCCTTAATTCCTGTCACCTCTCATTCCCTGCACAGTCTGCCCCTTTACTCTTTTTGCTTCTGCAAATTACAGACAATAAAAATCAGGTTCATCCTTCATCTCTTTATTTGCTAAGTGCCAGACTTTGCTCATGTTTAGGACTGTACACTAACTTGCTTTCCTTAGCAGGGCTTCGGGCTTTGAGGCTTTAAGTGACAGAAAGCATCACAACCCACAGGTCTGTATAAATACAGTCAAAGCAAATCAAGAACACCTTACCATTATTGTTCCTCCTGTCTGGGTTCGCAGAGGTTTCAAAACTTTTCTCTGAACAAGGAAGTTGGGAAGAAAGAGGACTGGTGGAATTTCTGTGATTGTAGCCACAACGAATGACCACTAGGAGGGGGAAAAAAGTTGCAATTAACATAGTCTGTCTTAATGATGTCCTTTAGATCTCTCATCAATTACTACTCACTGAGAAGGAACCCATAAGGCCTTAGCAAGATTTTTGGTTTGCTTTTTTTTTTTTTTTCCAGATGAAGGTGACACAACAGTGTCTATTGGCAACCTCCAAATAGTTTCTTCCTGTTACACTGTTAACAATTGAAAATTCCAATTAATCACCACCACTATTTTTCTCCATACATCAATATCCAATGGTACCAAGTCAAGAAGTTTTCAGCCAGGCAGTATTTAAGAAAAAAAAAAAAAATCTATGTTCCTGGGGTTGGGGAAAAGAATCGTCAAATGTCTTTCAGCAGAATTAATAGCAATCTACAGCTAATAAATTGTGCAACTCTAAAATACTTCTCATGTCAATTCAATAGAATATATCAAGGAGAAAGGAAAAAAAACCAAAACCAAACAACTTGGTGAAGATGTTCAAATACTTACGTGCACACAGTGCAAATTTTTGCATGGAGAATCAATTAAAGTTTGTTAAGCATATTAAACACTTCTAAAACATGTTTCAAGGAAATATTTTGTTAAAAAGTCATATCATCAAGAACGTGACTTGAAGGTTAGAACAAATATTTGCAGTATGTAAATGCTTTCAATGGAAAAAAGTCAACAAACAAAAGATTACTTCAGAGAACTAACGACATTGCTACCAGTGATAAAACTTCTAAATATAATTCACAGCCAAAGTCACAAGCAGGTCTGTACCTTTTCAATCAATACTAAGACATTCAAGTACTGAGAATTGGAAGTTTCAAGCCCTGTACAGATATTTCATATGGATCCTGTTTTCTTCAACATTAACAAATATAAGCAGACTACATTCTGCAGGCTAGCTGCTGGTCAGCAAATGACAGGATACACAATAGGCCAATTTTGATGAAAAACAATTAAACGCCAACATCAGGGCATTCTGGTACTCAGTAGGTTACTGCGACTTCACAGATATCACTTGAACTGGTGAGTACTATTTGTGTTTTGTTTTTGGGGAGGCACTGGCGTTATCATCACGTACGCAGGCACTGCTTTCTCAATTCATTTTTATATTACTATAAGTCAACATACAAATACATTTATTATTATTCACTAATTATAGCATCTACTCTCAGTCACTAAGAAGGCACTTTATTTTCTAATAACTTGAAAAAATCCTTCTGCAAGATATTTTTAAATTTAATTTTAATATAAATATATTATTAGCAAATTAGATTAAATCTCAGCATTCTGCAATGGAATTGCAAGGGATTACAATTGGATAAAGTATGTTTTTCTCATCTTAAATGACAAGCTTGCCATAAAATGTGAACACTTAAACACTCAATCTTAAAACAAATGAATAATAATAATTTCAGTGGGAAGAAAGAGGAGTAATAAGGACTCAAATGAACAAGTATTTTCCTGCAGGCTTTCAAGTGATTGCAAGAAATCCATACAGAGTGCAAGTGAGCAAGAAGTAAAGCTTCTTATTCAAAGTTAAGGATATTTACAAGAACACTTCCCAGTCCAAAGACATTCACTGTCTCGGATTTAGTCTTTGGCCGTAAGGAAAATTTTGGGATTCAAGAATACAGCTCAGTTTAACTTATTTTCTTTATTTTTTTTAATTATTAGTGATAATTTACCTTCCTGTGCTTCAGATAAGCAGTTCTATGTACAAATTTAGGACTCAAAAATCACTCATTTTCCTTAAAATGAGTAAAGAAGTCGGGTTAACCCTTCACTGCTATATTTTCCTTAACTCCTCCTCCTCCCAAAATAAGTACTAAGTCAGCATCACTCAGCCAAACTTTATGTAGCAGTCTAAGTGAAATGTAACATACCCAAACCTAAACAAATTTAAGAGTCTTTAATTGCCCCCGTTTAAACTCAGACTCCATATTTTACAACAAGATTCTACAAGAATAGCCCCATTAAATGTATAATTAGCATCAATGTGCACTCCCTCACTCTAAAAACCTCCATTCTTAAGAACGACAAAGAAATTTCCAAGTTATTTGAATATGTGGCAGTAACTATTCAAGCACCAAAAATTAGCATGCAAATTACTAGGAAGAGAAAGCTAAAATAGTTGTTTTATGTTGATCATTCTAGACAAATACAAACAACACACAGAGAACCAAAACCAACCTCTGATGCACTGCCTTTCATGTTACACATTCACTGCATCCCAGTAATGCAAACCACCAATAACACCTCGTTAAAAGCATTGTTCTGTAAAACTTTTAAAACAAAATTTAAAACTATGTTTGAATCTTTTTTAAGTTTGTGGAGCAGCTCTCAGCTTCGTGGGAGAATTCACAGATCCAACACCAAGCACCTAACATGACTTCAATTCACAAGCTTGCTGGGGACAACATTGCATGCATCACCTTTGCTAGATAAAGAAAGCATGTTTTTAACTTGAATTAACAAAACCAAAAAAGACTAAGAAGCTTGCCATTTTTACAAAAGTTGCCAGGTCAATGTATGAACATACCATTAGTATTAGTAATAAGATACTGCACTGGTGATAAGATAACTGCACTGATAAACCTTACGGTGTCCAGGACTACTCCCAAGAAAGGCAAGCTGTCAAACCTCACCATTTTTGTGTATCACTCTCCCAACTGAACGAGTTAGATGTTGAATAGAAACAACTCACTGTACACCAAACATTACTTTCTCCTTTTAAGAGGCTTAATTGTTGCTTCAGCTTCAAAGAATGCTCTACTGAGTGCGCAGATCAGTGAACATACTGAAACCTCTCTAATATTGCTCCCTCTAACCAAGTCCTCTTGTACAGTGTTTTATCCAAACATATTCAGCTACTATTATGTTTAAAACAACATTTATACTCCTTAACCTAACACACCAATGTTTGCATGAAAAACCAGGTGAAAACAAATGCATTTTATCTGATTAAAAAAATCAATGTTTTACAGAAAACAATCACCAGCCTTCACAAGGCTTTCACCAATCAGGTCTGAAACCTGATAACCACGGAAAAGGCGTGATGGAGGAAATAGAGATAGTAGATAGAGTAAGAACTGCAAGAACTGAGGAACTGGACAAAAGAATTTTAAAGATCTCAGAAGGTTCTCATTTTATCCAAACCAAAACCACACACTTTCAGCTGCCAAGTTACTTACAGTGACTGAGGCAAAGCACAGAGCTCAAGATTCATTTTGCGCCGTTTTCCTGAATACCTCAAACAGCCAGAAGTATCACAGGCTGAATTGATTTACAAGGCTGCCTCTACAGCTTTTATTCCCAAGCACACTGCCAGCGCCACCAGGTGACAAACAGACACGCACCTCTTGTCCCAAAGCAGATTCACTCAGATAACAGGGTGAGAGTCAAAGCAAACAAGCACTTGAGCACTGGAAAACACTCACTGTGATCAGAAGGTCAGAGCCCAGCAGGCTCATGCAAAAATTCCTTCTTAAGGACTGATGTGCTCAAAAAGTGACGTACTTGTCCTTAATGTTACATATTGATCTTGTACAAAACCAGACTTCCAAACAATTTCATTTGCTCTTGATTTGTTTTACAGAACATATCCACTTTTCATTAGGTGAAGAAAATGATTTTTTATTAAAAATACCTACATCATTTGCAAATACATAAAGACATTAAAACATGCAAGTTTGCTTGACTGATCACCTGTTTCAGATCTGTTCCAGAAAAACACATCTTGCATTTGGCTGACAACAAACGTTATCCATGTCATTTGCATTTCAGTATTCACTCACATTCTAAAACTCCTGATAGATCAAAAAGTTTCAAGTATAAGACTTACAAGGTCTGAAAATAGGTTTAACCTCATTGCCTAATCCCTTCCACAATCTCAGAATACTGATATACGTTAAATCCATTATTTTACCTAACACTGGAACAAGAGGATGAGCAGGGAAGTACAACAAGCTGATTATCCAAAGTCTAATCACTACCTTCTGGACCTAAGTTCATGGAAACAGTACTGAGGGAGAAGTAACCTCAATTCAAAATACCAAATTTTGTTGTAAGGATTGTCCATGTTTCCTTAAGCAGGCAACCAGGGATACTCTTTCTCCTAAGGGAGAACTGACTGACAGTATTCTTTGATCTACTTTGCACTTAACACTTTGTTTCTCCACAACCCAACTCTCAGCCCATCCCTAGGACAGCTTCTTCAGCTGCAACTGAGATATCACACACCATCTCCCCTTGCAAGTATTTCATGCTGAAATTTTAAATGAGGAGTACTCCAATGATTCATTATTTTAAGAGACCCGGATGCTCCCAGAATGCAAGCATCTTTGTAATCTTCAGAGGTGATAACAAAATTATATCATTTATTGGTAAATCTGTATTTGTCTGTAAAATAGCACAGTGGACTTTATGCAAGGCAGCAAACAGGAAACCCTGGGCCATTTCATGTAAATAAAAAATAATGTTGCTAGATAAGTGAACATTAATCTTTGCTGCTTAGTAGGAGTTCATTGACAAGACCAATATGCTATCTTCTAATTGCTACAGCTGTAGGAACTATGGCCTCAAAAAGGGAAACAAGAAAGAATTAAGAACATCTGAAAGTACAAGACAGTATTGGTTTTGAACACCACGAAACAAGTTATCAGCCAATTTTCAGTGAAGAGATCCTACATGTACTAAAAATACTATTGTATTTCAAACTGAGCTATGCACATTACACTCTGCTTCAAAGAGGTGACTCAGTAAAAAGAGGTAGGTGGTTCAATGAAATTAAAAGCTCAATATCAAGAATAGCAGCAATAAGATCAAATCTAATGATGCATGAAATTACACATAACTTCATAACTATGAATGAAGAGGCCTGAGTGAACACTGCAAAAGAATAAAACAAAAAAAGTCAGACAAATCAAAGATTCTTTACACAGAAAAAAAAACATCAACATTTCAGAAATAACAATACAAGTGATTTTACACTGTAGAAGGGCAAAGATAACTCGAAATAACTTATTCTGAATTACAAAATATAAGATTATTTTTGTAGCAATTGGACAGATCAACAGGATGGGAAAGGCATTACAACAGAGATGTGATGACGGAAGGACGGCACAACAGAAAGGTGCCATAAAGAAAGGGAAGAAGATTGCTCACCCATACCTGAAGATTCCAGATCAGCAGGGGAAAGCTTCACCAAGGAGGGATCTCCAGGAAGAGATCTTCCCCAGTGGCAGTCAGCTCTTCAATGAGGTCTAAGAGAGGTGCAGCCAGGCTCCACCCTTCCTGTCACACAGCTGAATTGCCTTCACCTGTGCTCCCAGGGCTGACCGGGTCCTTTCCCCAGGTGCTCAATCAGTGGTTCAGGCCAGGACTCAACAGTTCTCAGACAATTTTTACAACAAATCTCTTCTCTCCAAGTAGAGAGCTGTCAAGTAAAAGCAATCTTAACTGCTACTACTCAATCCCTTTTGTGGATGACTATATTTTCAAAACTGAAGATCTCTTATGTTTTATAGTTGAAGCATTCATTTGTTAAATTTGCATTTATGTAGAAATAGCCAAAGAATGCTCTTTGTTCTTTGTGAATATACAATCCTGTACGAGCTGGTATTGCAAGCCTTCTTCCACACACAAGCATACAAGATTATGCCTTTTGTTGACCTTTCAACTCTCTCTGTACTCCACTGATACAGGCAGACTTTAGGTACAACTCCACTTCTTTCTTCCCTACCCCTCAGGCTGATGATAGAACTCCTGCATGGATGCTCTTCTAATTTTACATAAGCTTCAAATCCATACAGCAAACTTTACATTAAAGAAGAAGTATTGCATAACAATCAATTTCAGAACCGTACTTCATTAGAGCAAAACAAAACACATTTAAGACCAAAACCCTGGCAGCAAGGAAAATATTATTTGCATCTCAAACATTATTATTTTCCTTATGTTCATTAAACTTCAGTGAAACATGCCTATGTAAGATGGTAGACTCTCTCTCCCATTCCTCTCCTACACTTTGACTTGTCTAATATTTTCATTATTCTCTCTCAGTATTCACAATGACAACACTGCATTCAAAATTTGTCACTGCTCTGTAAAACTTCATTCTATACTGAATCAAGTAGGATATCTGCTGCATTTGGTACTAATTTTAGACACTTTGTTTGAAAAACATTATTTTAAGTACAGCACCTTCAATTTATTAAGGTAGCGCCTTGTGTGAACAACCAAAAGATCTTCATCCGTAGCCTCCCGTGCTTGCACAATCAAGTCATCTCCAATTAGTTTTTCTTCTGAAACAACAGGAGAAAAATTATGATTGTCACTGTATGCCATATAGCATTCCCATACCCCACCTGGTCAAAGAAACTGCTTTGAGCTTAATTCCTACAACTGTAATGGAAATCACTGCAACCACTGTTGCTTACTCAGTGTTTGTAGGTTTTCCAAATACATACTCTCTACACATATAAGCTCTTAAATGAGAGGTTATCATTTTTTTTTCAGATAGTTTTCATAGTGTACTCATGTTTCAATTAAAAGAAGAAAATAGGTAGCAATCGAGGATGGACAGGCAAGAAAACTTAGAAGGCTCCTTATAGTCTAAGATCTGATATGCTTGGGAACTCTCAGTGTTCATACTATCAAATATTCCTTTAATATGATTTTAAAAATCTACAGTTGGTAATAGCAGCAAATGCTCTAAATTAGAATGGTGCACATAAAATCAAGACCAAAAACAACTCAATTACTTGGATGTTTATGGAAATGAACGCTTACTGTTAATTCTGATATTTCTCTCACATCCTTACCTTCATTTAATTTCAAGAAATATCAGTGAACAGCTATTAATTCTTTTCTTTAGAGAGCAAGAGATAGTTTATTTTAAAACTGTTTTTAAAGAAGTAACTTACAAAGTATCACTCCATGATTTCTGTATGCCAACATTGTAAATGTTTACATCTGGATATACTTGCCAGAAAGTTCCAGTCTGTGTTGACTAAAAAAAGTCAAGTAGTGCAGAAAAACAATGCTGCTTTGCATAGGATCACTACAAATAACAAATACCAGGCATCAATGCTGATTTTCCCAGACAAGTTTTAATATTTGATTGCTGCAGGGCTGCAGATTTCCAAGACTAGACCTTTTCTTCAATTTTAAACTTGGCGGAAGGGAACAACTCAAATGGAAAAAGATTTTGTTCGTAGTGTTATACGAGCACAGCACCTGCAACAATATTTATTTTGGCAAGCTTACACTTCCCTGGACCGTACTGGAGAAGCATTTCATTCACTCACATCAGACACAAAGCCAACATGCTAACAGCTTCATTCTTGAAGAAAGTAAGCGTATGAGGATTTTCACTGGTGATTTTTCTAGAATATAATAGGAAACAGCACAGATCAGGTGTTGCCAGGAGTTGCTATAGAGCCAGAGAAAAACAGAAATGTCATAAGGTACCCCTGGCTTTTCTCTTTTACAGTGAAAAGAGGGTGAAATGTTTGGGAAAACTGGTTTTCTGTGAAAGATGAGAGTGAAGAGTAGACATTTCACACAGAAAAGAATTGGGAAAAAAAGACTATACAGGGAAGGAGCAGAAAGGCAAAGGTTCTGAATAAGAAAATGGCCATGGAATCCAAGACTCTGACAGTAAAGATCATTAGAGGTCAGATCCAAAACACTGCTAATAAATGGAGTTAGAAGTCATTCAACTTCAGTTAAATGAATACAAGGGAGCCTAAAGTAGGAAGGGCAACATTTTACTGAGAAAGATCATCAGCTGAAAATGTCAGTAGGTCCACATGAACTGCACAGGCCTGGCTCTTGGACAGCATTTGTTTTGCCAAGGACTTTTTTTTTTTCTTTCTCCTTGAACTTGATGTGAAAATGCAAATTTTAGATAAAGGCTTTAAAGGCTCTGACCCTAATCTTAGTCCTTACACTTGTATTTCCTTGAGGTATTTATCTACATTTTTAAATTTATTTAAGAAGCAATAATGAGCATCAACTCAAAGTTCTTTTTGCCACCAGAGGGGCTTCAAAGCTCCCCCTGAGATATTATCAAAGCAGTATCATGAGGTTGACAAAGATTTAGATAGGTTGCACTGGTATTTCAGATTGAAGAGAGCCATTTGCCAGCAGACTGTCTCACGAGTAACTACATTACAGCCTGCAGCAAGGCAGTCATCAACTGCCTGGTTTCCCAATCCAGACAGAATGTCTCCTTCCTTGTTACACCACATGTAAAAGCAATGGAAGCACGTGGCTAGAAAAAAGTGTACATGGTACTCCCAAACTGCACTGTAAGCTTGCAGTTAACACAGGAAGGATTTTCCATTTGTTGCCAGAAAACCGAAGTCTGCATTTCATTTTAGATCCAGGCGTAGTCCTCAAAAAGAAAGAAAAAATTGGAATTGCAAACAGCATCTGTCTTCAAGAGAAAACTTAATGGAAACATTCTCACACACTTGTATATACACTTCAAGAAAAGGCAAGAATCATCACAACTCTGTTGAACATCAAAACATAGCACTGTGCTATGCACATACAGCACCTGACTGAGGCTGGGCTGTGCTTCAAGTCAAGACCCTGGTACTCACTTCAGAGGTGAAAATAGTTCTCATCCTACATGCACCTTCCTTGTAAAGGTCAAACAATGAAATTCTGCACAGTTCCCGCTTGTCTTCAAACCCCAAAGCCCAGAAATATTTTAAGATTGTCTAACACATTGCTTTGCTCATGTTTCTCCTTAATCCTTTTTACTCAGTCTTGTAAAGTTATAGGCCAGAATGAAATTCACCATGCTGGTTACTCTGACTAGCATTATTCATGCCACTGGGAAGAGCAAGTTGTTTAACGAGCTTGAATTTTCAATCACATTTCACGAGTTTCACTCCACACAGGCACCATGACTGAGACAATTCTGAGCTTTGTTCAGTGGAGCGAGCAAGAACCGACATTTCCAAAGGACTGTGAAATAATCCTTTGTATTAGAAAGCCCTGGTGTAGGATGCTTGCTCTAACAATTTCATCTGTTTAATGTGCAACATCTTCAAAAAAGTACAATACAGCATTCAACCCACCTCACTAATTCTGCCCTCAATTTAACTTCTTTAGATTTAAGTCTGCAAATATTTAAACATATTAAAGCACTTCAATGATTAAAATGCATAGCTAAGGTCTATACAAGGAGCACTGGCAGTTATTAGCACAAGTCTGCATTAATAACATTGGTTCATTCAAACGTTGGTCTAAGTGGTTTTTTTTGTTTGTTTGTTTGTTTTACCTTTCAAGAAGTTGATTACTTTTCCCCATTTCCCTGCATCAAATGGATGTAGTTTCTCCAGTCCCATGAATGTGATGTTGTAGTCTGGAGAATACACGATAGGCCAGCAAGTTGATGGAACACCTTCATACAACTCAGTTCTGTGAGGCCTTGAAAAGCAAAAGCCAAACTAATTACCATTTTTAGCCAATTGCTTATGCACCTGAATATTTTTCACTGAATTCCCAAGCTACAGGTTCTTAGCAATCACAGCTTAACATCAGGAATAGCTCCTGAGGATGCCATTCCCCGTAGTTACATATAGGAGCACCTGTTTGCAGCTTTGCAGTTCTTTATACATAACTCATTCCCCAGCAACACGGTCAAAACACTTAAAATAACCAGTAAGGAGGGAAAAAAAAAAGAAAAAAGAAAAAAAAAGGATAAAGGACTAAAGAACTACTGCCAGTGAATTATGCATACATAGTTCACTGCAGACATGAATTAATGGAAACATTTGCTTCTCTCTCACAGCCTTCCAAGTTCATCAAGCTCTGCCTTAGAACATAACTTTAACCAGAGATGTTTCCAGGCTCACGTGCAAACACAGCGAGCTTTCGGACAGGACACACGCGCAGTCAGGCCCGGTACTCCCACCCTAACAGCTCCTGCCGCATAGCGTTCACCTGTGAGAGAAACGGCCCGGACTGCAGGAGCCGGGGGGACGGGACGGCGCGCAGCCGCTACCTAAGCTTGCCGCCAGGTGCCGGCTCACGGCTCCGCCCCTCCCGCCGCCAGGCCCCAAAGCCGAGCAGGCCTCCGCCGGGCCCGTGCGCGGCCCACCCCTCAGAGCCGCCCGCCGCCGGCACAGCCCCGCCACCGCGCCGGGCTCGGCCCGCCCGCAGCCCCCACCCGTACTCACATCCCCGCGCCGGGCCGGGGCGCGCCGCGAGGCCGCGCAGGGGAAGGGTCGCCCCGCGGCCCGGCACAGCCAGCCCCAGGGCCCGCCCGCCGCGGGCGGAGACAAAGAGGGGCCGGGCCCGGGAGGGCGGGCGGAGGGCGGCTTCGGGACGGCGGGAGAGCGGGCTGGCGGGTTGGGCCTTCCCGCCTGCCTGGACGTACAAACTGCGTTTCTTATGCAATTGTACGGCTACATCAGTGGCACCGTCACGAGAAACTGCCCATCGATAGCGGCAGTATCCGTCAAGCAGACACAAAGCACAGCAGCGCTCAGGAAGCGCAAGGCCCCTGTGTGAAAGCTGCAGACAAATATCTCGCCTTTCTAAATCTGCCAGCTTCGGCTGGCCTTCATTTTGATGGATGCCTGGATGTCATCTCAGCACTTACAGAGCAGCAGGAGACCATCATCCCAACAAAACATTCCATCCCTTTGACATTATCTTTTAATTAACATATTTTGTTCCAGCCCTTTGTGTGTGTGCCTCAATGTCAGTTCAGCATACCCACCTTTCACTCTTTGTCCCTAACCATCTAATGCTGGATGCTTAATTAGAGTTCTAGTGTTGTTTGGTTCATTAGTTCCAAATACGTTATTTCATTTTCATTTAACTCCTAAATTAAAAAACACATTTGCAGACAGGTTTCCTCATTTGTTGGTGTGGTAAATCGTTCTTCAGGTGCATTCTGCCATTTAGCAGTCATATCCAAACTTTGATACCCACACTTCTCAAAATGGAACGGTGATTCAACCATTAATTTTTTCACCCAAACAACATCAAATGAAAGAACCTTCTCTTTTTTGTCTCGTGGTGGCATTTGTTGCTCTCATTTTCCTCCTGTGCCCCAGCAAGTTAGACAATTCTCACCTGCAGAGTGACCACAGTGAGCCCCCCAAAGAGCTCCCTTTTCTTTCTGCAGCAGTGGCAGTGCTCTCTTGGAGGCACCTTACAGAAGCGCTCTCAGTGTTCAGAATAACCCTTCACTCTACCTGCAGGGTGATTATTTTTGCCATCGACCTGTAACACTCACCTGTTTTTGTGCAGGACATGTGATTTAAAATATTCTAAATTAGAAAATACTCCTTATAGTTTCTCTGCATTACTGCATGTGTTTGAGCATTCAGCAATTGGTACTGTCAATACTGTAGCAATATTGGCAGCAGCAGAACTGCAGCCATGGACACAAAACGCCCTGCAAGCCCTCCAAGGGCACAGCCCTCATCCCGGAGAATGAACCATCCAGCTGTGAAAACAGTTACACTTCATTACTGAAATGAGTGCTGTTACTGTCACTTAAACTAGTAGCAGTTTTTAAAGTCATACCAGGCATAATATTATTGTTATTGTTCAGTCTCATCATAAACTTCCTTATGAATTAGCCCCAAAATACACACAGAAATGACCACTCTGGATTTTAGACATACGTGGAGATCCAGCATTCTGTGCCAGCAGAATTTTCAAGACAAGTGGATTAGGAAACATTATGGCATTGTAAAAAACAAATAAACAAAATAGAGCTTAGCAAATGATTACATTTTCAGTTCACTCTCAAAAAGTTTCTCAAGGAAGATATGGAGTTCAAATCTTTGGGGTTTTTTTGTTGTTGTTGTTTGTTTCATGTTGCAAAACAAAATAAAATTTTAAAAGTAGTCAATCTTTAAATTATTTGAAATATGCATAGGTGAAATGCTTTGATCTGAAAAAAATCACAATCAAACAAGAACATTTTAAATTCATATACATTCACAAAATGTACTGAATAGCTGATTCCATAATTCCTGGTGAAAGATATTTCCTTTAGAAGTTCCCCTGAGTTGTAACCTTCAGTTCTCAGGTTACAAAAGCAAGGCAACAAACAGAAGTCAGCAAAAACTCTGAGGATATGACTGAAATCTCCCAGAATAAAAGCACATAACTAAAAAATAGTTACAGATAGCATGGACACATAAGCTTCTCTAATTTCATTTTTCAATCCTTCAAAAATTAGGCCCCAAATGCATTACAAAAGTGAGAAAATCAATTACAGCCCAGCTTGTACAGTGTATTGATATTATTTTCAGACTGAGCTCTATTTTTGCAAGACAAAGTTTTACCCCAGTTCAGTTCTACTTCTGTAGAGACAAGGTACAACTTGAATGGTTTTGACAATATTATGGATAACAGCGGTAAGGGAGTTTATTAATTGCTGCATACTTGAAAGCACAGACACATCATTGTTATAATAAATAACCAGTAACTTATTAACTCAAGGTTGGCCTGTTTAGTTTGCTCTTTGTCATCCAGAAGATCAGTCATTTCATGTTGAAAACCATAAAAAACACCTTTGGGAAGGGAAGAGTTCAAAGGGAAATACTTCATAATGTGGCTTCAGATTGAAATTTTTTTATTTTTATTTTTTCTCCCCCTTACATAACAATCCTGGTCTTCCCAGGAACTCTTTTCAGGCTATGGATGTGATTGGCCTCTTTGAAGGGATCCCCTTGTGCAGATTCATTTGAAGCAGGGTACTGGAGTCCAACTTACTAGCAAAGCCTTACTTTGGCAAATAGAAAGATGTGTCTGAATAGTGTCCTGTAGGAAGAGACTGCGTGGTCAGGCCACCAGTAACTGTATTGGTTTATTACATCTGTCCATGTAATTTGTTGCATATTTAGGAGAATGAGAGAAATTGGCAAATGATCTCCTTTTGGAAGTGACAGCAAAAGTCCTTCATTAGTTCCTCAAGCTCACACAAAATAGAAATTGACTTTAGTTACAATGTTTCATTTTGGTGAAATGACTAATATTGATGAATAGTGGAACACAAGGATTTTTTCCAGATTAAAAAACAATGAAGTTAGAGACAAGAGTGACAGCAAATCCATGATAACGTGAGTCTTAGGTCTGCAGACCCAGTTATCCATAATCTGCATGTGATTAATCCTTTGGGTCATTTGCAAATTACTGCACTTTACAGTACTATTTTAGCTTCCTATGAACTATCCTGTTACTGACTGCAATGTTCAGAGTTGGAATAATGCAAGAGATGGAATAATCCCAGTCAGTTTGATCAGGGCCAGACTCATATAGGTATCCCCCTCCCTAGATGGAGGCAATTTGCCACATCCAACATCTCTCCCCCATTTCTCATCATGGCAATGTGAGCTCCGTTGAGGAGAAAAAAAAAAAAAAAAAAAAAAGTGCCAATCTTCAGAGACCGTGCTTCAGCTTCAATGCTTAAAAAAAGGATCCGTTCTTTTAGGGCCAAGACACCCTCCAGACAGAAATACACGACATCACAAATAATTTACTGTCAACTATTTTGGGTTTAAGCTTTTGAAACAGGTAGCATAAAAATAATATATATATAATATATATATATATATATATATATAGGTGTGCTACAGATAAGATGAAATGGTTGGAAAGAAACAAAAAGAAATGGGACATTTATTCTCACTGAAACTTTTTTGTTTTTAATAGATATTCATTAATTAAAATTTCTGAGAAACTCATCTAATGTTTTCCAATGTTGAGAACCTGTGCTTCTTTAATCTCTTTGATCCCGAGGGCTTTGATCTTCCATGTGATGACATGACTGAGATCAGACATTTACTTTCACAGTGTGCAGAAAATGTGGAATTATTGATTCCGATAATCCAGCAGAGCAGAAAAAGGCCTGTGCTTTTTATAGCTCAGAAACTGATACAGTTCTCTTCCTCACTGTGGTACTGAACAGCTGGAAATGCAAGGCCTGAAAGCTCCTTAAAGACACAATTATTCTTCTCACATTCTTATCTTTGCTGTTTGAGTCCTTCTCCTTTGCTGAATTACATCTAACTGAAATCCTCTGGTTTTAAAACAATAGAGCATGATACCACTAGCCACCACTTCATGCCTTCAGAATCATATCTTCATGATGAGAGACACAGGCTATTACAATAGAATTCAGATGATACAAATCCCAGCAAAGATTTATTCCAAGAAGTCCTTAAATTGCATTTTCAAATTCACAGGAGTGACTCAGCTTAGAGCCTTAAACCAACCACTGAAAGAAATCTGAGGCTTAAGTCACTTTCATGCAGCGTAAACATCGACAAGTCAGTACCAAAATGGAGAAAGCTGTATTGAGTACAATGAGGTGATCCCTAAAGCAACAAAAGTTTTCAAAGAAGAAATCATAGGCCCCTTGAGAGGTGCAGCAAGCTACTTCGCAGGGTGGGCAGGAACACAGAAGAAAATCACGATGAAGTTAATAACGCGTTGTCTGTTGTCTCTGAATAATAATTAACATGGCCAACTAAGTGCATTTAGTTGATATTTTTTCTGTACCAGTTTTTAATGCTTTGATAACATGATTGATACTTAGTCTATGTATAACATATAAGAAACACAAATTTCTGTCTCGTATTTCCCAGTTTTCTGATTGCTCTGAACAGCAATGCTTTCAGGCATCTGGTAGTCAGCTAGTGGTAAAACTATAGCATACACTGACAAAATGCTTAGAAGTATAGTTTTTGTATTGTACCAAGAAAAGATTACATTTCAGATTTCAGGACTACTTTGTGTTATTGATGGCCTCATGTACACTCCTCATTAATCAAGTAACAATTGCTACACCTTCTCAATGCCACTACTATAATAATTGCCTAGTAACAACGCATTGGTACTTAAGCAAATATTTAAAAAAAAATAAAAAAGGAAATGCAGTTTAAGGAATATCTCTAAAGATATCAGTAAGTAGAAGAGAAACATTGCCACTAGAATAAAGTCTAGGAAGATCCCCTAGTCCAGAAATCACTTGAAAAAATAATCAGAATATTAAGTAAGTCCTTTACTTACAAATTAAAGCCAAGCACATAAAACATAAACAGGAGCATGGATGTTCTGATACTCATAGCACAACTATCATAGCACAACTAAATGGAACAATTAAGAGAACTCTGGAGTCTCAAGAGAAGACAGCAGTTCAGTGGAGCACGTGAGGTATATATCATCAGAACAATCATCATGACACAAGGCATGCTGGAAATATTAGTGTTGGGCGTAGGAAGCAGCAAACCTGCTTCTGATAAGTTCTTCACAATACAAGGCAAAGGAATATCAGTGATCACACAGAGGAAAAAGCTGACACCCAACCAACCATGAGGGTCCCTAGCTATAGAACACTCCTTCCCCCCAAGTAGCCTTTGTCCAAGAGCCATTCTTCCTTCAGAGGCAGGCCCTTAAGTGAGCCCAGGGAGGGAGGGACCCAGGGTCCACCCCTTCCAGTCACATGAAAGCACCTGAACTGCTTGCACCTGTGCTTCCTGAGCCAGCCACCCCCTTCACCAGGTGCTTTACCATCAATTCAGCCGTGACATAATAGTTCCCCTACAATTTCCAAATCTATTAACCACATCGATATTTTCATACTTCTGTGTTAGCTTTAGATTCATAAATTGCAATGAAGTAATGCCACAAGAACTATCTTAAAGGAATTTCAATGTCAATATTTACTTGAGCACAGACAACAAAAGTAAAGGAACTACAGAAATAGGAAAAAGTACACAACAGCTCCACTAGATACCTTAGCCTTTTTCCAGGCTTTAAAGCTCTGAACTATTCAGAAATTCTATTTCAGAGTCAAAGGCCTTCAAATAAAGTCTCCCCAGGCACCATGAAAAGTTTACACATTTGGATAGGAATATCTTCCATAAGTAGACTGAACCTTTTTAATTTGTTCTCAAATATCACTGTGTAGCTTAGTGATGAATTAACATAGTCAGACTCAAACTATATTAGCCATCATGAATTAATATCAACATTTTGAAGGACTTTTTTTAACAACTAGGTAGCTAATATAGTCCAACACATTAAGGCTGGTAGCAGAAAACAGATGTTTCAGTTGCTGAGTGGTTATGATGCAATGATTCTAAGAATGTAGGAATGGTAAAACATATTTGAATAAGGCAAAGCAGCTTCTCAGCTAATTGTTCCACATCACATCATCTAACTAAACTGTGGTTATTGATAAAAAGCTAAACTGTTACACAAAGTCTTTCAAAAGCAAAGCGGTATATACAGCAGAATGGTAGGGATATTCACTTTAATTTTAAAAAGGTGAAGAACATTCCTGTCACATTGATAACAATCCTTACAAGACTTCCCACAGTATTCTTAAATTCCCTTTTTCAGTCTTCAAGCAACATTTTTATAAAATGAACTCTACTGGTATTGATCCAGAACTGGATATACTGCCCACAGAAATTAGAAAAAGCAGACAAGGCTCTGCAACAGCTTAACGCCTTAAGGAAGCTGGAAATCTTTGAGGCAAGGACAAGCCCTATCAGCAAGGAGATATAGAACCAAAGGAGCACCCGCATTAGCTCTGCATGTAGGGCATGATTCTGGGGTGCTCTGCGGGGTGGCTGGAGCAGCTGTCATCCAGAACTTACACAAAATCCACTTGGGGCAAATTCTACTGCTTTCCCAGAGCTGGGACAAGATCTGCATTTATTTTCCTCAATAAAAAACAAATAAATCCCAGCATTTCCTAGCCATATAGCAATTAAAAAAAAAATCCATATATGCAAAGGAACATTTTATATATATACATGTTACGTATATAAAGACATGATAGAAGTATCATGGGGACAAATATAGACTTAGCACATCCTGCTCCAGTCCTAGTTTAAGAAACACTTGCTTTTGGAAAGTGTCAGAGTTAGGGATCCTTCATAGCATTCACAAAGAGAAATTCAGAAAAACACAATACCCTTTTGTTTTCCACACCATCTGACTAATTATCATAATTGAAGCAAAGCAAAATCATGGTTTTTTAACTATCCCAACAAAATTTTTCTTACTGTGTAGGGAGCAACTCATTTCTTACTTTTATTCCACAGGAAGTTATTTTGACAAAGACGTGCTGATCACATAACATAGTAGTAATAAACCTCCCTCATTTCTAACACTAATAGGCTGCTCATCTGTTGAAGCATGTCAATGACCAACAATTAGCAGCCTTCTCATTTAGCTACAGTGATTACACCCATTCTTATATTAGGATGGCATTAATTGCAGCTTATATCATCTTGATTTGTGGCACGTGGTGATTAAATGTAGCAGCAGGGAGTGGTGGTGGCTTTTCTTACTTCCTTCGCCACCAGAAAAGCTGGGAAAAAGCAAAGCAAGACAATGGCTGAGGCAGTCCAGCTCCCTGACCTGTTACGTGCTGCAGATTTCCATTCTTCTTCCCACTCAGTCCTCCTTTTCTCTAATCAGCAAAACTCATGAGAGTATTTGTTGCTCTCTCAAATTTAGCAATTATTAATTTGTTCCTAAAAAATAAGGGAGTAACTAAAAAGTAAGTTTTGTACGGTTGCATGGTTCCGTCACAGCCTGAACCTCTGATTGAGCAGCTGGGGAAAGAACCCAGTCAGCCCTGGGAGCACAGGTGAAGGCAATTCGGCTGTGTGACAGGAAGGGGTGGAGCCTGGCTGCACCGCTCTTAGACCTCATTGAAGAGCTGACTGCCACTGGGGAAGGATCTCTGGTTGAAGATCCCTTGGTGAAGTTTCCCCTGCAAACCTGGAATCTTCTGATCTTTCTGTCATTGCACTTCTAGTGAAACACCTTTTCCTATCGTGTCAGTCTGTTCAATTGCTACAATGGTCACCTGCGTCTCTTTTATTGCTTCAGTTAAAATTCTTGATCTCTGTGAAATCCATGCATCCTTCCTCTATGAGAGGGAGAGAAAGTCCCTCATTCAAACCTGGCAGAGCAGGTAGATATTTGCAATTTCATATGTATGAAAAAAAGCATCTGTTTCAAGTATGATGAATTAAGACATGCAGTGAAGTTTGTTGCTTTTCAAGCTTTCCCCTTGTGAAAGCAGTATCAGCCTTGCCTCTGAAACTGAGTTCTCCATGGCTTAAACCAAAGCTTATCATAGATGTTCACTAAGCTGTTCTGAGGGGTGCCTGAGGCTGAGGCTCCCTTACAGAACTGTTTATGCATAAAATTAATGAGAGCAAAATCTGTATCTAGTAATGCTGGAAATTGTCCAGTACATCCTTAAAACCAGGCATATCAAATAAAAACCAGGCATATCAAATAAGTGGTATTTATTCGTGCAATTGACACTATCATCAATACTACTATTCCTATAATTACGAGTAGTACAACTCCGGCTTGCAGGAATGTTGGGGAGACAGTTCACAGCAGTGGCACCTTGGTAGGTGAAGTGGACGTGGCAGAAAAGGAAATTATTTTTCTCCAGGTTATATTTTAGTTGTGCAGTAGAGATTAGGCTTCAGAGTACAAACTTCAATAATAAGGAGAAAACAAAATAAAAACTGTTGCCTATTCTGGGCTCTTGTGTAGGGTAGCTCATCAGAAGGGCTTATCCCAATACACCAGCACTACTTGAACAGGTAATTTAAGATTAAAAAACTATGCACATGAAAAAGGACACAAATTTGTTTCTACAATTAGTCTAATTCTGGTACTTCATACATTTTCTGTGCGTAGTTGTTTTTTTGTTTTAAATTCTAGCATATTTTTATTTGAACTTGTCTGTATGTTTTGTAACAGCCTGTTTTCTCACAACCTATTACTCATTTATTTGAACGTATGCATAATGAAACAGGAGGGAGAAAGCAAAACTCATTGCTGGCTTCTTTCCCTTGAACAGATTAACCTCCTCACGAAACACAGTATTCCCTGCTCACTGCGGAATTTATCCAGATTAGAAACCGTTTTCCCTGTAAGTATAGCTGAACAGTTGCAGTATATCTGATTCATTTGAACTGTCAAGACAAGTAAGCCTGTGAGGAGGTACCTTCTTTGTGTTTTCAAATACATTTTGCTGATGGCTTTTACTCCACTATATAACTGCTCCAATCATCAGGCATGATGCCAGCATACTGAGATGACCATAAAACCTCATGCACATTTTGGACTTCAGGTGAGTTGGCAGACTTTTCAACTTACAGATAATTAGAAACCTCCCTAGGGAATATCTAACTTCAGAAAGAGAAGATTGTGAGTTGTTCACAGTATGAAATAAATTGTACATAATATTTACTCACATTGATCCCTGAAGTGTGATATGCTTTGGGTTTGACAGCACTTCATCTTTCCTCTTCCTGGAGCACATGAGGAGTTGATTGACTAGTTGTGACGTAAGATAAGTACTGTTTATCCCTTTCTAATTCTGGCACAATACATGCTAATTTGACCTCTCTAGAAAAGGATCCTACTTTCTGGTTGTTTGCCTCGGAACACTGAACTGTTTACCCACTTTGTTAATTATTAGATAATCATATTTCCCCACTGTTTGGATAAATAAGGAACAGGGATGGAGGGGCAGGGGGTGAAGAACAGCTTAATGTGAAGACAAAACTTTGGACACCTTATGCTTCTCAGTATCAAATATATAAGCTGTTGTTTCATTAATCAAAACCCAAATACTTACATATTACAAACAGCTAAGTTTCAGTTGTTTGCAAAGTAAATCTGTCCATTTGACTGCATTATTAAGTGATGTGAGATCTATTTGTAATAATGTAACTAAAATGCAATTAATGCAGTTTATTATTGATGTAAGCCAGTATGGTAGGGATTTGCTTCTTTATTAGGCAAAAGGGCAACACTAAGATAAAAAGTAAACAAGTTGCAACTAAATTCAAATGCATAATGCATGTAAATATATAACCAGCTATAATCAATAGCCAGGTATAATTTCAGATCACTAGCCTGAACTAGGCTTGTGGGTCAGATAAGCTGTTTTGGGGAGTGATGTTTTGTCTCTGAGAGTCTCTAACACGTTAAGAAAACTGACTTTATTTTCTAATTTTTCATTTAAGTACTGAAAATGTTAAAAGCACCTATGCTTTGCTTTTCAATTCATTACATTCCCAACTGAAAGAAAAGTAGGTTAACCCGGTTCAAAATTTGCCTTTCTTGTCTTTTTAAGGGGAAAAACTTGGGGTCTTTTTGTTTTTTATCCCTAATCTTAGACTGAATGTGTATCAACCAATACCAGTGGAACAAAGTGCAGCCTGTAGCAGGGCTCAGGTCACTGTATGCAAAATGCCAACATTTTGCTATAGCAAATGCAATCAATTGTGAATTCCAGACTGTATTTCCACTTTTCAGATATGTTTATTTCACATCTCTGGATCAATTTAAAGCAAAATATGTAATTTAAGTATAACAATTCACAGAGCTTGCAGTGTACAAAATAAGTGCGTCCATAAATCTGCTGAGGGGCAAATTGCCTGTAATTATAATGATGCAATTTTTTAAAAAGAATTTAGGAAGTCAATAAAATATGTAGTTCCGTTACAGATGGTTATTGCACTGAAAGAATATTTTGAGCTCTATTTAGTTGCTTTTAATTAAATTATGTCCTATACAAGAAGATATAGGATTAAGAAAAGGGCACAGTTAAGAGACTGAGATATTGCTTAATATTTGAATTATGAAGCGTATGTTATTTTTTGCAAATATAGTACTTGCACATGCACATAGTTCTGCAGCATAACTAATCTCCTTAGTTCATTGCAAAATGAAACTCAGACATAAATTGGAAGGAAAAAATGGTTATGGGGCTTTCAGTGTAATTTTTCTCAGTAGGTTTGCATTACAATCCTTACAACTAAGCAGATGTAAGATCAGATCTGAAAGGAAATTCCTTGAGGGTCAAATGTATTCAGAACTCAGTAAAACAAAGTACGCAGTTTTACAGAGCTACACAAGAGTAGGGTTATTTATTTACTTATTTGAATTCTAAATTAAAAAAAAAAAAGTCCTTCATTATTTATACATAAAAATCTTCTTTGTCTGCTTTTTACCAAGTGTTTTTCGATTTGAAAAAGGTCATTTCATTCCAATTTAGCCAAATGCTAGTGAATAATTTAGTACCTTTCTCTGCTGTCCTGTCCTATTAATTAACTAGAACCAAACAGTTCAAATATTCAAATAATAACAAATCTTTACTCAAATAATTGCTTTGAGTCTGAATATTACCAATTAAAACAGTCAGTTATGAGCAAAGATGATCACAGAATCATAGAATGGCCTGGGCTGAAAAGGACCACAATGATAATCTAGTATCAACCCCCCCTGCTATGTGCAGGGTCGCCAGCCATTAGACCAGGCTGCCCAGAGCCACATCCAGCCTGGCCTTGAATGCCTCCAGGGATGAGACATCCACAACCTCCTTGGGCATCATCTTTGGAAATGAAAATTAATGAAAAATAATCTTTTCATCACTAAGTATTGCCAAAAACATAGGCCTTCAGACAACATACTACTGGGAACCTATCAGTAACCTCATTTGACAAACACAAAAGCTAAATTCTCCATTCTTGTACCTAATTTAGAACAGTGCTGCATAAAAATGTGGAGAGAACAATTCACAAATAGTAACTACAAGCTATAGAGTTTAAGACAGCGTGGCAATTCTGGGGCTCTTAGCTGGGACACTTAAAGGGTTTTACAAATTTTAAGTAGAACATGACAGTGATAAGATTAGTTATTATTCATCCAAGTTCATCCACTTTTTTTTTTTTTTTTTTTTTTTTTACAAGAGATCAAGAACAAATGTTCCAAAATACTTTAATTTCACTCTGGAGCAAAGTTCAACTTAGAAAACCATCTAGTCTTGTAGAATTACTCTTGCTTATATCATAACTAACCTCGTCCCTAACCTTAGTATGTGTAATGATAATAAACTCATAAGTAACTGTCTCTTTATCCCCTTATTAATACACTTGTTATACAAAGAGCTGATCTGAGACAGTGAAAACTTCCACAAAAGGAACCAAAGCCAATAAAAAAAGCAAGCTGGGGGGAAAAAGGAGAAAACAAACATGTCACTGGGATCCCAAGAAAGAACATTTATAAAGAACTTAAAAAACAGCATCACCAAGATGCCAGCTAGTTAGGAGAAATAAAATGGAAGAGTGATGCTGATGCGCACAGGGTGATCGCATAAGAATAAAAGCGAGCTGATAAAATCTTGTAGAGATCAGATCTTTTCTTCATAGAGCAACAGAAATCTGTTCAAGAAAATGTCACTAAATGGCACTGAGCCTTATTAAACAAAAGCAAAGGAAGAGAAACACTATTCAGATTCCAACTGTACCCAGCATGTGTTATAATGAAGGGCTTCCAACTTCTCACATTGCAAAGAAAACAGACTTGAAGATGGACTTCCAAATTATTCAGAAATGTCCCTATTTTAAGAGGGATGGAATGACCCTAGTGTATTGTGAATTTTTACTTTGAATTGGAACTAATATTTTTCTATCACATTGTATCAGTTTTATGTTTTTTTTTCATCACATTATCTTATGTAGATTTTGACTGCTACTGAGCACTGAGGATTTCTATACTGTGCTGGATGTTACTTTTGCCTTTTGGAATGACTGATAAGTTAGAACAGGACGATGCAAACAAGCAGTTCAGAATTTTCATTCTTATGTGCACTAGGTTACATTTGTCAATGTCTGACTGTCATCAAGCATTATGCTGCCAATTTGTCTACTTCTGTTTCTATGAAGTTCCTCACAGCCTCTTCTTATAAAGACTTACGCTAAATAATTTTGTCATCTGCAAATCCTGCTGACCTCATTTTTTCTTCCACCCTTCATTTCTGCCTTTCCAGATAATTAATGAATACATTAAGTACTATCTATAATACAGATCCTTGGGACATACTAATATTAACCTCCTGCTGAATTGAAAACTGACAGCCTAATGAATTAAATTCTCCACATAAGAATGGTGATGCAATAGAAATCAGGATGAGTTGAGCTTCATCCCTAACCTGAAGAAGAGGGGAAAAAAAACCCCAAAAAACATGAAGACAACTTCAGTAAGTACAAGCACCTGCAAGAGCTACTGAATGTTATGAGACTTGTGAAAAAAGAGGCTACTGCATACAGAATTTTATGCATCTCTAAGAGCTATTGTCCAGACTTAAAGAAGCTGGATATACCTTAATAAATAAAATCACCTGATCTCTGTGCAACTCTTTCACTTGCTGTTTGAAGAATCATTAAGCAATCAGTAATACCTCAAGCATTTTTCACCTGCAAAATCATTAAAAGTATACTTTGACAGAAATATCCTTGCAACCCCAAAATTTACTTGGGTATATGAAAGAATCATACAATCATAGATTCAGGAAGTACAATCTGTAGATTTTAGAGCTAATTTGAACAAGATGGTGCAATCAGACTTCATACTTAGAGCCATACAGATTTTAATGCACACATAACATATTGTATTCTGGTGTATACTGCAGCACCTCCTGCGTTTTCTACTATCATTCCACTGCAGTAAGTTAAATCTTCTTTGGAAGAACTCATTATTGAAATAACAGAAATTGTGTTATGTTTCTTCAAGGTCAGCAAGAGTCCCTGATTTTTTTTTTGTACTTACGTGAACCTTAAAGTGGAAAGTAAATTCTAATTTTACATTTGAAATGCATGTTATATACTACAAGCATGCATGGAAAAATACAGAAATATCTTGCTGAGTAGGTAGGTACAGAAGCCCTCTAGAGGTATGGCCTCACTTTGAACATTGTGTGCAGTTGTGGGTCCACAATATAAAAAGGATTTTAAGATACGTGAATACATTGAGAGGAGGGCAACAAAGGTGATGAAAGGGCTGGAAGGCATGTCCTAGGTGAGTAGAGGTTGTCAGGCTGGACAATAGGAAAAATTTCTTCACCGTAAGGGTGGTCAAACAATGCTTCAGGCTTCCCAGAAGAGGTTTGTTCCCCATACATGTCAGTGTTCAAGAGGCATTTGGATAACACAATCATTACCAGTGCTAGGTTAAGCAAAGTCAAAAGACTTCTGCCCAAAGTACTTCTGCTGGAAGACAGAAGAGATGCTGGAGCATAATAAATTGTCCCATGTTGGTGTTTAAAGCGTAGAAAATAAGAAAACAGTTCGGAACAGTGTTAACATTTAAAAAGACATAGAACTATTGTACTTGATTGCCCATTTAACATTTCTGAGGTGTACATACCATAATATGAAGTTAAGTAACCTTGAAAAGATCATAACTCATTTTCCTTATTGCCATTACCTAAGTCACTAAACATATTCATAAGCCTATTTATACATTTGACTAATTATTTTCAAGATTTAAGACTTCTGTGATTTCCTAAATTTCCCTGATGTATTTAAGGGGAAACAAAGGTTGGGATTTTTGTTTGTTTGTTACTCTTCTATTTCTTGTGAATTCTCATCACTCATGCATTCATTCAGTTGTTCAGTGAATAGCTCATTAATATGATTTCAATCTCTGTATAAAGGCACATGGAAAAAACACTATTATGTAACACTTTGAAAAGAGCTATAAATAGGCTTCTTTAATAACCATAAATTTACATTAGAAAGGTAGATAAACTCCGATGTTAAAAACGTTTATTTTTATCTGATGTTACTGTTTCATAATCTCAGTGTTATCAGACATTCTGAATAATTGAGTAAGCTCTTGGTGTTTATACTATCTGGGAAAGTCTTGCTTATTAAATGGCTTTATACAATAGGAATAGAGATTTATAAAGAGCTACATTTCTCTTTGTTACTCCATCACACTTACCTGGTACATGTTTAAAAACTACCCATGGCAGCCAGGGCAGACTAGATTAAAGCAACGAATGACAGATTTGGCTCTGATTTAAGTGATGCTTCTAAACAAAAGTGGTCCCTTCCAAATAATTTGAAAGAAATCAACTTTGCTGGAATTTAACACACTTTCCTTATTACTATTAACTGGCTGCCTTGATTTTAGTAATTTCCTGAATTTATGCCTTCCTTTGGCCAAACATCTTCTCATGATGTAGCTTGGAAAGAAAATACTGGCAGGAATAATGAAAGTATTCAGTTTTACAGTTGCTATGAATCCATCATTAGTTTTGTAGAGAATAGTTGCAAGGCTGAGAGTGTTCTCATAAAATCTTCAATATGCGTATGAAGACACAAAAAGTCTAATACAGTAAATTGAACATGATAACTCTACTAGTAGAGAAAGCAATAAAGAAATAATTGAAAAATGAATGTTGTTTTATATACTGTGTCTATGATATCTATTTTAAAGTAATGAAATGTAATGCACTTTCTGGCAATTCAATCTCTGTAGCAGCAGATCAAAGACCTAACAGAGGCAAGTACTTGAGCCGTGCACCTCTGACACCAGGATGGATGCATACTCAGTGAGTTCTGCCACTCAGGCTGAGCAGCTGTGTATATTTTCACATTGGTAAGACCTTTTATACAGTTGAAATAATGGCTGGTTATAACCAAACACTCAAATACAATGATCTAATTCCCACCACTCCTATCATAGTAAGAAGGGATGTCTGTTACAATCTATTTTTCTTCTCTTGACTGTTTAAGTACATTTTCATGCATAGGACTACTACTTTACTTCCATGGCTGGTGCTTCTTTGATGGAGATATTTTACAGGGCTCTGCAGATGTGAGGATGGAACCAAATAGCAAACTAAGCAGGAAGAAAGCAAAGCAGTGAAAGCTATAGAAATAGTCAGCCAGGAAATACACTGTACTTTGAGAGCACAGATGAGTAAAACAGACACAATGAGGGCAGCTCAAGTGTTATCAGATGTGGCCTGATAAGAAGGAAGGAAATTGACCAATGTTTCCCAGCTATTTTGCAGGATATAATTTTACCCTCCTTAAACAAAAAACACCAGAAGAAAAAGGTTCTGATATCTTTGATATTCTCACACAAATATACTGCTAACAGCCCACTTTCTTTCTCCAACTCCATTAACCTGCCTTTTCATTTTCTACTCAGCTTGGTGTGTCCTCCTTGAATTCTCAACCATAGAATCCACACTCTTAAAAGAACAGTCTTTCCATTAAACATACTACAATTACAATTACTTGGTTGCCTTTCTTCAGACTTTAATTTATCTGAAAGGTTCATAATGGCAACAGCGCAGATTTTTTTTTCATTGATCTACTGTGTGAAATCTGATTTTCCTAGTTTCATGAAACTGTCCATACAATTAGACTGTATACAATGCATTTATCTGCTCATACAACACAGAGCCCTATACTGTTAACGCATACAGACATATCCATGCAGGATATGGTTGAAACTTCTCAATTAGTAATACTAAGCTTAAACAAGTATACTTTAATAGAATCTTCCAGACCTCATGATGTTACTTGGCTAGAATTTAACCTTTTGAGTTGCAATTGATATTGATATACACTTGATATTTTGTTTGTTTTGTTTAGAACTACTTTGGAAGATTTAAAATTATTCAGACATTTTAAAATATGAAATGCCTGAAAATAAAGGCAGGTGCTTTTTTTCTTTTTTTTCTTTTTTTTTTTTTTAAAGTAAGCTTTTTCTTCTGAAGCTGATGTTTTCTTTGATAAGAATTTGGCAGATACTCAGGCCTGAATCCAGGAACGCATACAGATACATGCTTAGTATCCACATCAAGTTGGTTCAACCTTCCTGAACATAACCCCTGCAAGCAGTTGTACTGCTAAAACAGGACACGTATTGTATATCCTCGAGATCTGAGACAGGGGAAGAGCTGAGGCAATTCTTCGAGAAGACAAGTGAAAAAGCTGCATCAGCACCTGGTGTTTTGTTATTTACTCAGTGTATTTTGATTGCCTCTTAAATTTCTTTAAAACACCGTGCTTCTACTCAGTCTCAGCTGCTTGGAGAATAACCGTTTGCCTTTATCCTTCTCACAGCCAAACAGCTCATTAAAGTACTCCCCATCATCATTCAATAATTGCATTCTTTGTGACCAAAAACAT
The DNA here is from genome assembly GCF_905368555.1 of Meleagris gallopavo. Classification (NCBI taxonomy): domain Eukaryota; kingdom Metazoa; phylum Chordata; class Aves; order Galliformes; family Phasianidae; genus Meleagris; species Meleagris gallopavo. Next base: position 5,491,035 of record NC_139417.1, on the reverse strand, counting down.
TTCCATTTTTGCTCCTCATCAGGCTTACTTTTACATGCATATCAGTGTACAAACATCTCACATTACAAAAACATCCTTCCTGCTCCTATTGTCTAATGTGCCAGCTAACCATCGTTCCACATGAAACTACTTCTACACTCTTTGTACTGCCATTTCAGCCTGAGAAAGATGTGCTGACTCCATACTAGTCCCATACTAGTACAGAAAAAGAAACCCAAGCACTGCAGCAATTATACTGTCAACCAACAAGTTTAGTAACTTCTCAGAGTGTGCAGCAAGTCTTCCTCCTATCCTATTCTTTTCCAAAACAGTCTCTAATGATAACGCAGTGTCACAATGTATACTTTCAATTTAAGTAAGTAGAATACTTACTTCATAATTTTACTGTCTAATGGAAATTGCAGAGTTGCTCATCAATGTCTTCTCCATAATGCACTTCTTACAATTGTTTTGAAAGCTTCTGATGTCAGATATTTAATTGCTTCAGGTCTTAAGCTCACGTTGATGTCGCTTATGAAATATTTTAAGTCACCCAGGTCTAACTATACAAGAACAACAATCTTCCAATTATACAGAATAGTTACTTATCAGGTACTGCAGATTAAGATACACTCAGATTGCAAAAGCAATTTTTAACAGCTAGGAAGCACTTTTTTCTCACCTCATTCAAAGCAAAGTACTGGCTATCTACTCCTTAGCCACTCTGCTGTAATTACGTTGGAATCGACTGTAAACGTAAGGTATTGATTTGATCACGGGCTATTTTATCCCATCCTTCCCTAATATCTGAGTCTTTCTTTTCTGAACTTTTCTCCAGAACACATCTATGAAAGAAGATTATGAACTCTGTGACAGAGTACACAAAGAAGTATCATTTTTTTGGGGAGCAGTGTAGTGTGTAGTTCCTTGATTTGCCAGAACTTTTAATACTGTAAGTATTTCTGGGCCCAGTTCCCAGTGACTTACATTGCAGCTGTGAAGTTCAGCCCTTCTCTAAAGCCATGCCATTTCATTATGTGCATTCAGAAAATGAGCAATATACAAACAGAAGCTGCAGTGAGAAGTGAGCTGTCCAGCACAACACATCCCCATAGGACAGAACAGGGAACAGTCTGACAACTAACACACTATAGCTGAATAAATACTGGAAAAAAGTATACTCCTACGTAAATAAAAAGTCCTGTGTAAACTTACTTGCTTAGAATAGATGAGAATCAGTGAACTTGTTAATGTAAATTGTAAATGGGCAACATATGAGCTATGCCGCTGAATGGCATCCAAACTCTCTAATCAGAATTCAAATACTTTAAAATCAAAATGATTCTTCCCTTCTTTGTGTCCCTTATCTCACTGAATATCTAACCAAATTCATTCATGATAGAAGTGATTAATTCAAGGAGTTTGACTTTTCTCATGTACTGAATGGTAAAAAGATCATACTGCTAAACATATGGCGAAATAATTATATATGTGAGTGAACACTGTCAACAAGGTATGAGTGCAATATCAGTCTGGCTTTTGACTTACAAAATACAATGTTTTTTTCAGAGTACTTTAAGGTGTGTCCAATCTTCTAAAAAATCAAATTAATAAATACAGAAATTTCATCATATGGAACAATGATTATTCCTACATACATCATCCATTCATTTTAAATTTTCAGCAAAAAATACCTGCAACAAAGTGAAATGAGCATTACGATATTGTCCTCCACTACAAAGTCCAATAAGTACCTTGTGGTAAAGCATGTGTTTTGCAAGGTATTTACAAAAAACAGCAAAAAAAAAAATGCTTAATTGAAATGTGTGCTTCTTGGATTCCATTTCAGGCTCTGAATACTTAAATATTTACAGATCTATCAGTGCTGGTTGAGTCTTCACTCTCTATTCTTTCCATGCTGTCCTACCGCACTTCTGAGCACTACAGGAAAAGGTCAATCCAGCATAAGGCCAGCTGACAAAATCCACCTACTTACTGTGCTCCTTGGAGGGGCTCCAAGCTGCTCACACCACGATCACCACTGCATTCACCTGGCTTGCAGAGTTCACGTCCCACACAGTTCCCTTTCTGGCTTCCTTAACCTCTTTCTGCACTTTGGTCCACGCACCACTTCTTCACCTACGGCACGAAGAGTACAGGAAAATAAGTCTTCCTACTTGAATTACATAGAAAGGATATAGGATGTATTTGAAGGATATAACTTTTAATCACAAAAACACTGTTTAGCCTAGCTATTAGTAACACTCTAAGTAGCACAACCAGCGCAGAGAGAGTACAATATATAGCGATACATAATGTAAAAGTTGAGAGGTGACACACACCTCCTCACTGGTATTTTTGAACTGGGGGGAGGATTCAGGTTGCGTTTTTAATCGGTAAAGTCTATTATAACCAAATCGCCGCACACCTCCGTGCTTCGGACGCTCAACGAGTCCCTTATCGACCTCAACCACGCCAGGGCTGCAGGGCAGGGCAGGCCCATCCCCTCTCCTCCCTTCGCCCCTCCGCCCCCCCCGGGGCGCCGTCCCGCCCTGCCCCGCCGCTGACGTCCCTCCGCCCGCGGCGCACTGCCGCCCTTTCCCGCCCCCAGCGGCGGCGCTCCCCGTGGAGGAGCATGGCTCCCCCCGCGCCCTGGGCGCTGCTCCTCCTGCTCCTTCTCCACCGCCTCGCCGCCTCCTCCAAGCTCAACATCCCCAAAGTGCTGCTGCCCTTCACCCGCGGCACCCGCGTCAACTTCACGCTGGAGGCCAGCGAAGGCTGCTACCGATGGTGAGTGCAGGTGCCGCCGTTCTCTGTCCGCCACTTCTCCCGGCTGCACCTGCGGCGTTCCCTCCCTCCGCCCGGAGAAAGCACGAGCCCCGACCTCCGGGCACCGCGCTGTGCCGCAGCGGGAGCCGTGCCGCCAGGCCGCCCGCCAGACGGGCTCATGTCGCTTCGGCGCTCCGCCCGCTCCCCGTGCGGAATCCCCGAGGGGAAAGGCCGTTCCCGCCCTGCTCCCACACGTGTCCTCGCACTGCAGCCTTGTTGCCGCTCACACTCCGCAGCACACAGGTGTGGGCACGCCGCCTGGGCTGAGCGCTCCGTCACCGCTATAGAAATGCCCCTTCCTCGCTGAGTAACGAGAGACCGCCGGGTCGGGGTTTGGTTACCAAAGCGAGCGAGGGACTGAACGACAAATAGCTATTAAAGATTTAGAAACTGTGTCGCGGCCTCCATGTTAAATGAGTGCTATCAGCTCCTTATCTTCTCTTTAATATGCCTAAACTATAATTTAGATGAGCAGGAAGTTTCTGTTGAAGAAGCTGTGGCAGCCAGGATATGCTCGGGATGAGGCCAGACAGGTGCTGACAGCTTTCAGCTGTTACTTGGTAGCTGGCAGTTACTGAAGCACATTGTTTTAGGTCTGTTTTCACTGTATCAGTTTATTTGTGTTACCACCCTTCCTATCGCTGTGTAGTTCTGTGGTTTAGGTCTGTGGTAACTCAGGTGTTATTCCACATATTGGAGTATCCAGAGTTGGCCAGAAGCAAGTTAGAGCCAGCTGCACGTGGTGATGTAACTTACTTACATGGACTGCTTTAGTGGCAAAGTGCAGGGATTTTCCTTTCTGTAGTCTTTGGAGGTAAGCGAGTCCCTAAGGGCTTTGCTGTGGGGGGTGAAGTACATTCTAGAAAGGTGGGAGCAAACTCATTAAGCACTAGTAAAGTCTGGGAGGTGTGAGCAGCCTTCCCTGTTCTGCCAGTGACCGGCTGGCTGATGCTGGGCTGTCTGCTGCTCTTCCTGCACGTGCCAGACACTGTCAGAAGTATGTGGGCACCTGTATATCATACTAAGGTCTACAGGTGGAGGGGTAAGACTGTGCTCTAGAGAAATGCCATACTTGGTCCATTAGAGAGAGATCAAATGAGGGTGATCTGTAGTCATTACAGAGCACATTATGCCATGAGTCACGTACCTTGTGCACATTGGCTTCAGCAGTTTCCATACTCTCCCTCTGTATGTCTTCAGAGATGAATTCTGGTTGAGAATTGAGGAACCTATACCAGCTTCATACAGGATGCCATCACTTTCTGTACTGGGGTTGTAAATGTGTTTTTGCTCGCTTCTGCTTTGCAGGGACTGGCAGGATGTGGGTGGTAAAACTCAACGTGTGCTTGCAAAACGGTTAGAAGGAAGCAGTAGCTGTGTGTGTGGGACTGAGCGGAAGCAGTAATACTTGTCATGCTCTGTGTGTTTGCTAGACTGCATCTGCATCTCTCTGCATCCTTGCCCTTGAGCTGTAGGGTATTAGAAAGATACAGACTGCAGGGGCAAGTCTATATTGACTTGCTGACAAGTTTCCTGTACTTTATGAAAAGGCTGTTGGTAGTAGCTGCTAACGGAGAGAGGCCATTAAACTGCAGAAGTTTGGAAGTACCAATATTAATGAGCTCAGAAGTAGTGACCGTATCTGTAAAAGAAGGGTTAGATTTCCATGTGTAAAAACAGAGATTATACGTTTGGGGCCTGAGGAAGGAAGGAACTGAAGTTGTCTAATGCTAATGTCTAATGATTGTAGGGTGGGAAGTAGCATATGAAAGCTGCTCTCATGTTATCAGCATCTATCTTCCAGAGTTGTCTTTTGAGTATTTGAAGTGCAGCATTAGTCATGCCAAGCATCCGGGGTCCATACCCAATTTCTTGTCTATGACATGTTGTGACTTAATTTCTTCTAGTTTCCCTTTGGAGCTTATCTTTCCATGTTTAACTCCAAAAGCAGGAGGTTTGCAAAATGATCAAAATAATCACTGTGATGCTGAAAATTCCTCAGGTGTTTTTTGATATATATTTTTTTAAGTTGTTGTGCTTTCGGGTCTTTGGGTTGCCTTTATGTTCTTTTTTTTCTTTTCCTTCTTTTATTTTATTATTTTTTTCTTTTTTTAAATCTTTATTTTCAAACACATGGTTTTCCTACCTGTAAGTTTTGTACATAGTACTGTCTTCTGGGATAAGACATCCTATGTGATATATTCAGCACTTAAATCACATTTTTATCTATTTTTTAATTATCTTAATCCTGAAGTTACACCTGGCAGATTGAAAGCATTGAGAAGCAGAATTCTCTCCTTGAAATCTGCCTCAACATAATGACAACTGGAGAGAATGGAAAGCAAAAACATTTTCCCTGAAGGTATACAGCATGGCAGGGTATTTCTAGCAGAAGTTATGTGTAGCATCTATATGTGTTGACATGTTTGTAACAGTACTATTTCATGTCTTTAGAATTAAGGCTTATGGTAAGAATCAGTGGAAAGCTGAGCTTCTGAAGTTACATTTGGGAAATACAACTGATTAAATTTAGATTGCTGTGGTCAGTTTCCTTATGGAAAGGTTACAGCTATGCAAAGATGATAGTGGCTGTTGAATGCTTGTTGCCAGTGTAATGACGTTGAACTGATTTCTCTTGAAAGGTTTCGTATGTGCTGCTGAGGCTGCTGGTGGCAGAACTGAAGCTGCTGCCCTCGTGGCAGAGTGCTGGCTGAGATGCAGTGGCTCGGTGCTGTTTGGGCTGTCATGGATGGTGCTTTCTGAGAAACCAAAGCCTGTGCTCAATGCTGCTGTTGCAGCGATGGCTGGCAAAGCTCGTTCTCTGACTCCTTATCTTGCATTTCTGTTATTGGTTTGTAAATTTATCTTATCACTCCATGAGATATACTTGATGGCTTGCAGTGTTCTGTAATAACACAGCAGGGTTGCTGACCAAGTCTGTAACCTTGTTTTGCTGCTGACAATCTAAAGATATTCAGCTTTTTCATCACTGCTGTTGTTTCCTGGATACCTGTGTTAGCAGGAGTCTACAAAAGCCTTGTCTGAGTTTCTAACTGAAAAATTCTAGTGTGAGACACTGATTGTCACTTCCCTTGCTATAAAAATATTCGTTATGTAGTGATTGTTACTGCCTGCTGTTCTTACCTCTTCCTTTGGTATCCACCTGCACTGCATTTCCCCTTGGCAGGGCCATTGTAGAGGGTGGCAAAGCATTCCCTCTCCTCTGGGAGGTGCCCACGCTTTAGTGGGTGCTTTCTCAGCTCCACTGGGAGCTCCTGTGGATGTAGAAGCAGCTCAGGATCAGCCTGAGGTTGGGTACGGAGGCAGGCTGTGCTGCTGTGGCTCTGCACCATTGGTGTTATGGTGGTTTGAAACCAGAGAGGGTGGCATGAGTGCCTGGTAAGTTCTGTCAGAGCTGAAGAGGTACAAGTAGTAGTTGTGCTTTTTTCTCTTAGCAAATGTGTTAACCTGCAGTGCAGGTTTACTCCTGGGGAAGCTTCTTCTGAATCGGAGCACGTCCTGCCTAGGAAGGAGGACAGGGAGAGCAGGCATTTGTGTTGCTTGTTAGTTTGGCAGCTGTCATTGCTGGACATCTATGAATTGCTCTACGAGTTTTGCTCTCGTGTGGATGTGGATCATCTAAGCTTGCAGGGTGTCCACATATGACAAGGTTTCATAGGCTGGATAGTCTGAAATAATGCAAAATGCGAAGTCTGTTTCAGAATGAAACTACCATTTTTCACTTAATTTTCTATTTTGAAATCAGGTTAAGCTAATGTCAGAAAAACGTATGTAGGGGAACCTTTACTTGTTGCGTTCTTTTAGTTGCATGTTTGCAGTTCAAAAACACCGAGCTGACTAGCAGGGGGACAGTGCAGCATGCTGTTTCCCCTCCTGCAGGCAAGACACAAAGATAAGCACTTGCAGTAAAATGCTTTGGGCCACCTGTTGATTTGACAAAGTATGCAAGTTAGCTGGGCTGTGTTGGATTGTGAAAACAATCACCACTGGCTTAACTTGGCCTCCTCTGAAGTTAATGCCATGTCAACCAATCACTTTATAAATCTCATGAGTGAAAGCTTCATTCTTGGCTCATTTTGTGGCGTGTGATGTTTCCATTTGCCTTTAAAACAGAACTGGATAGAGGATTTCTTGCTGCTTTTTGTTTTCCCAGTGCATTGCAAAACATCCTATGAGAGGACTGAGTGAGCAATAGAGATAATCTCCCACTGGATAGTTACAAATCCTTAAGATTTGAGGCGACTACCAGATTTCCTCTGTGCTTTTTTTTTTTTTTTTTTTTGGAGTGGGATCAGTTCCCATATCCTCAGTTCTCTAGGAATATAATTTTTATCATATAACTACAGTTGCCTGTATGCTATTCTGCCTCATGTTCTTTTTTGTATGCCAGCAGTGTTAGCCTCTAGAGTGGGCTAACGCTGCTGGCATACAAAATGAGCAGAAGTAAGGCAGTTCTGCATTGGTCGGTCTAGTCCTATGAAACTCCTTAAAACCTTTACTGTCTGCTTTCTCTGGTTGTGCATCCACCTACGTACCTGAATATTCTGAAATATTCAATTTGGTTATGGTACATCTCTGCAAAGGTGGATTTTTGCTCATTTAATCAGTTACATTTAGTCCAATGAGCTGACAAAGCAATGTAATATGTGGAAGCAATGCAAATCAGTAGCGTTTTCCTGGACGTGGGGAAATAATGTTTGCCTTATCTTTAAACCAGCTGATAAGAAGATTAAATATAATCCTTGAAGTATTCATATGTGATATCATAGAACAGTAAATAAAAATAGAGGAATGGAGCTGGATAGATCCGTAGGTGTAATCTTGCCACTCAGTTCTGTGTCCAAGGGAGAAAAGCTTATGAATGAAATGGAAATGAGCGAGAGGGCTGGCTGTCATTATTGCAACTTCTGTCAATTTTTCTGTAAGTAGGATTTTATTCATGGGGAAATAAATATTGGCACTTCTCTTAGCTTTTTTTCACCTCCACCTCATCCTTCTTTCTAGTACTCTCTCCCTCCCCCCCATTTTGCTCTTTCTTCTAGAGGCTGATATGAGATTGAGAGCTAGTGCCAGACATGCTTCCCATTGCTTGCTTCTCAGGATCTAATTTTGACCTCTGGCAAGCCTAGCTTTCAATATATAGCACACACTGTCGTGCTGCTGAAGACCTGCTGTAAGTGGAAGATAATATAATTTACACTCTTTGGTGTCATTTTAAAGTAGAAGTTTCTTGTCTGTCTAGGACACAAGAGCAAGCCCTTTGTGTCTTGCAGCACAGTAATGCCACTATAATACATAGTCTATTTGATTATGCCTTATCCTTTCTGTGCTTGACCCTGACTCAGACGTATCTGAAAACAGTGTGTTTTTTTGATGTTGACAAATGATATGAGGGGTCATCAAATATTTTGTGGTTTTGGTGTTTAAAAAAACAAGCAAATAAACAAAACAGACATCATGCAAATTGCTTTATGATGTTAGTCTCAGTAGGCTCTACGTCACCTACCCAGTTCAGGTAATTGCCTCAGATAAGCAGGCATCCTGTCAGTAATAAAATCAAAAATGTAGTGTCAATTAAGAGTTAGCCCATGTCCAGCCGTAAAAGCTTAGAATTTTCTCTATAATTGTAGAGTTTATCTAAGTTTACAGCTAAAATTTAACTCAAACTATTTCTTTGTTCCTTTTTCTAATGTGAAAATTATTCTGTAATTCAGTTTAGTTCTGTAATGCTATTATTAGTGCTAACTGTAGTTGTCATGTACTGAAATACTTAATGATATATTAAAAGAACAAATACAGCGAAACTCCTGTTGTGTTGTAAACAATCAATTTCAGACTTAAAAAATCCAAATCTTCAATTAATCAAAAATCCTCATGGCAGAGAATATTGAACAATGTATACAACTCAATTCCATAGGTACATGCTTATTTTAAACTGCTGGAATGCTTATTAAGTCAGATCTGCAAGCTCAGCTTAAAAAGCCTATGGGAGAAAAGATTGCCTGGTGTGAATGCTAATCTTGTTAGGGAACTTGCTAAATGTTGGCAAACTGTTTCATGTTTGCTTAGGAAGCTACAGAGTAACAGGAAAATAATGAATTGGTGATTCTGAAATAAGTAGCTTTATAGCAGATGTAAATGTGCCAGTAATACACAAACACAGCATTATTTTAGAACCAGTGTAAAGCCAGTATAAAAATTGTTTATATTTGTGTGCGTTGCTTAGGTATCTCAAATCCAACAAATCAAACGTTTTGAAAATTCCAAGTTAGCAGTTACGACTGTTGTTTTAAAATCCTTTAAGACTGGTCTTTCCGTAAGCAAGACATTGCTGGAGGCACACCAATATTATGAATTAATAATTCATTGAATTAATGGATCTTGCCCAAGATAAGCATATTATAATGCTTTGTGGTGTCTAATGAACCTGTGTGCCTCCAAATAGCAGGCACAATTAAAAATGTTCCAGCTGGGCTTTTGTGCCCTTGGGTGACAGGCTTCTGGGGCCTCGCTACCTGCACAGGTATAACAGGATAAAATCCAGACCCATATGCAGGGAATCAGAGAGGTGAAACAGAGTTGTTCTTGTTTTGTGAAGTTCCTGTGAGAAAGGCAATGTTCCTGCCTCAGTGGCTGCTTTGAGCTGGATAGATTTTTGGTTAAATAGATATATTGTTTTGTACGCTTGGATTTGTCTCCCAAGTTTCTCCAGTGCTTCCAGGCCAAGTGGTCAGTGTTTGCCCAGACTGTGACTGGTATCACTTAGAAAGCTGAGTGTATTGAGATATTTTATGAAATGAGTATGTTGTTAGTCAACAAGAAAGCTGTCTTCACTCCTTTGGATTGGTTGGTTATACCAGCAACAGAAGTAAGTAAAATCAGCCTCCGAATACGGGCATGTGTGGTACTGCTGTTGGTTTGCAATCCACCTCCAAATCTTTGCTGATTTATAAGATATTTCTCATAGATAAGAGGTAGATGTTTTTGAACCTCCTTCCAAGGAAAAGTCAGAATCCAATTAATGTCATCATCTTTACCAGGTGGGAATCTACCAAATGGTTTAGATTGCATTTGTCAGACAGGAAATTGGCTCCATCAGAACTGTATTAAGTGATCAGGCCGGAGGGTTTGTAACTTCGTAAACAGCTGGAGATAGCTCTTAAGAGGCTGAATTGCACCCACCTGTGGAGTTGTCACAGTAGGAGAACACCGCTTTTGTCTGCCTTGGCTCTGGTGGGCTTCTGGTCTGTGCTTTTCCCATTCTCAGGCCAAACTTGCTTTTGCTGAAGTCCCTGAGGAGCTGTTGCAATTCAGCTCCAGTGAAAGTGTAATGTAAAGTATTTTGATGGCTTTATGCTAGCCTTTTGCTTTCTCTATGGCTGTAGTTAAAACACTGCTAATACAACTATTTAATCTTGTAGGTCATCCACCAGGCCGGAGGTCGCAAGCATAGAGCCTGCAGATCAGGGTGAGCGCCAGTGTTCCCAGAAAGCTGTTGTGCAGGCACGGTCCTCACAGCCCACACGTCTGACAAGTATCATCTTTGCTGAAGATACAAGTAAGTTCTAACTTTTGTTAGGTAATTAATTAAAAAATAATAATACATGGAGGTGATGGTTGAAAACAGCTTGTCTTTTAGAAGGCTGGAAATTGCCTTTATGTCTGTCAGACAATGTACCTGCTTAGTTTTTAGAATGATAGATATGCAAAAACAGATGGTTGAATAATTATCTTGCAGTCACTAAATCATAGTGACATAGGATTTTACGGTCTCTGGGTAGCAGTCATTAAGTTCTCTAGGATGTGAGCTGTATCTGACAATTGCACTGAGCGAACACTTAATATATACTCAGAAAATGTCTGTTACCGTTACTGTAGTTGGAAATGAAAAATGTTTAAGATTTTTTCTAAGTGAGGAAGGGAACTGTAAAGGAGGGAACTGCTTCTCTACTCTCTCTACTGCTTGTTTAGCCAAACATTTGACCGAGTGTTTCTTAGCCAAGGTCATGACCTAATTTCACTTCCTTCAATGGCCATGTCTTGCACCATCAACTTAAATTTGAAGTGTATTTTGTCTTGTTACTGATGTTGTTCGGATGATGAGCACATCCAGTGCTACTGATTTTGTGTGATTTCTCTTGAAGTGACTGGACAGGTTCTTCGTTGCGATGCTATAGTTGATATAATTCATGGCATACAAATCGTATCCACAACAAGAGAGCTTTATCTTGAAGATTCACCTCTAGAGCTAAAAATTCAAGCTTTAGATTCAGAAGGTAAGCAATTTATTATCGCTGAAACACTTTGTTGTCTGATATATTGAATATTAAAAGCCAAGCTGAGTAATCTAAAGGAAGTTTTCTGGATAACTTATTCAATAATCTATTGATTTTTGTTTAGGTATAAAACCTACATGCTCAACTACCTGAATAGGAAAATCAAATGCTACTTGATTTCCAATGTTTTTTCCCTGCCTTTTTTCCTTATTTGCCCAGGACAATTCATGGTAGTGCTAAGAGTAGTTTTGAAAATTAGAATTTAAAGTCAGTAAAATAAAGATGTCAGCTGTTAGCAATTATACCTTCAGGAGTAAGAATATGATGTAAGAAGTTGCAGTACTTGTTCTGTTGAAATATCATGTTAGGATTTAACTAAGCTGAGGATTCTGAAGAAGTCAGTTTTACTTTTCTTCTCTCTTTTTCCTTTTGACTGTGATAATCTAAATAATTTTATGAAGGGACATTTTGAGTCTAACCAAACATCTAGCAGGACATTCAGAGATGTTAAGGACCAATCACCAGTCCCTTAATCATTACAGAAGCACTCATTATTGGGAAGCATAGTTTAGGCTCATAAACGTCAGTGTATGTGGCTTAAATCCGTATTTATTAAGAGCATGAAGCTTCTGCTCTTCATTGTCTATTCCATCAGAAAGAACTGTGGTACTGGTTTAAAAAAAATGCTCTTTTTCTACAGTCTGTTTTCATGTACGCATGAACACTCTTGCAAACTAAATGATATTTAGGACAGCTAGTGGGAAGGAAATGATAGGTTATAAACAGCTCTACACGCTTGACTTGTTCATTTAGGGTAGTTAACGAGCCCATCGTGTATCAGTTTATTTGTAAAACCAACATTACCAGATTATGTGTGGCAGTATGCTAATAATGTAAATTTCTTTTTATACCAGATTCTTGGTTTGATATTTCTGCAACTTCTCAAGCGTGCTTGATGGACAAATTTCCCTTGGACACTATCCAAGTTAGAGTTTGAACAGGAGCAGAGGTTTAACAGCCAGAATGAACCTTTACTTTAGAGTGAAAAGAAGCTGAAGGAAGTTATTTATTACAAGCTTTAGGACTAAACATCCCAGACTAAGTTTCAGAGATTGGAAAACACTCAAAGCTTTGAAAATCAGTTTCTTTTAATCGAAAAAATGTTTTTGATGAAAAGATTTGCAGATGGGAGAACTTTGGACATCTTGGTCAGTGAGTGTATTTCTCCACTGCCCCTCTTATTGGAGTAAGAAAAAGTGTAATACAGCTTCGCAAAGCTAGAATTTGCATCATTAAAATGTTAAACTTGACTACATGTTAAATAGTGTAATTCCAAGCAATTTTAATTATATTTCTATGTACATTTGGAGTTTTTTGTTTAAAATCCTATTTATTTGGGATTTATGGCTATATGAGACCTGTTGAGTGCTGGCCTGAACCACTGATTGAGCACCTGGTGAAGGGACCCAGTCAACCCTGGGAGCACAGGTGAAGGCAGTTCAGCTGTGTGACAGGAAAGAGTGGAGCCTGGCTGTACCTCTCTTAGACCTCTTTTAAGGGTTAATAACTGCCACTGGGGAAGGATCTCTGGTTGGAGATCCCTTCTTGGTGGAGCTTTCCCTGCAATCTTCAGGTACGAGAGAGCAATCTTTTCCCTTCCTTTATAGCACCTTTCTGTTGTGCCAATCCTTTGTTGTTACACTTTTTCCCATCATATTGATCTGTCCATTTGCTACAATGGCTATCTGTAATAAGTTGTAATGAGAAAGTCAGTGTAGTACACAAGTTGTATAATTCTGTCTTAATCTTTTTGTGGCCTTAAGATATTGTAAACCTTAAAGTACAGTAATCTGAGAATACATTTTCTTTGATTCTTATTTTATTGTAGTTGCGAACAACAAAGGAAGGAACACAATTGAAAATATACTTTAAAATACAGTAAATGCTGATGTTTATTTGTCCCAGTGGACACTGCAGTTCAGAGCAAGACCTACCCTGAAATTATAATAAAATCCTTCAGATTAGCAGCTCGTTGTACTTAATTGTAATCATGAAATATCTTTGCTTTGTCTGTTTATTCCATTTTGCTCCTTTTTAATGTTTACTATTTTGCAGTCTTTTAGTTCAGCTTTGTAGAAAAAAGGTGTTAAAAAGTGTAGAAAGTGTAGTTTATCAGTGCTATGATCTCATGTTTCCCAAAAGGCATCTCAGACCCACGTTTCTAAGTGAAAGGGGTTGGGTTTTTTTTGTTTTGTTTGTTTGTTTTTTTTGGGGGGGTTGTTTGTTTTGTTTTTTTGTTTTTTTTGTTTGTTTTTTTGAGTCCTGCCAATATTCAATAGAAAGGTTTTTGTAGTCAAAGGGGTGGCTGGTGCTGAGGATATCTTGGGTGCAGCTGTCTCCACTTATCCTTCATTCAGCCCAAATCTAGTGGCTTCTGTGAAAAACAAAATGATCTCGAATTTGCACTTGTCAGTGAAGCAAAATAGAATGTGAATTCTGTAGCTAAATACTGATAGAATACGGACAGGGTTCCTCCTAGGGATAAGAGAGAATTCTAGGGGAAACAAAAAGTTTTGTTCCAGGAGGGCTATATGGGTGTTATTAATTTTGTTTCAATGTAATTGTTGGTTTGTAGGAAACACTTTCAGCACACTGGCAGGGTTAGTGTTTGACTGGACGATAGTAAAAGACACAGAGGCTGATGGCTTCTCAGATTCTCACAATGCATTGCGGTAAGTTCATTTATGTTGTTCTCAAATATAAAAAAAAAAAAAAAAAAAACTCCTGTCCTTTAAGTTTCTATGTAAATATTTCCCCATTTCTAGGCAGTTTATCCAGTGGGCATCTAAGATAATGCTTATGTGTTGGTTGGAGTATGTGTTTATGTATTTTTGTTGTTTGTTTGAACTGTCCACTCAATAGCCTGGGCACTTTCATCTCTATTTAATTTAAAAACTGATAGTGCTAATGAGCAGGTATCTCCAGGTATCTCTAATCCAGTAACAAGAGAACGAGTATTGTGCAAAAAATCCAGAAAGGGGCTCTCTCAACTCAGATTGCTTCAGGTGTCAGTCAACACCCAGTGCTAACGTTGAAATAGCTTTCAAAGTAACTAACCTTTAAATGAGAAAGGACCAAGAGGCTGCTTGCAAGCTTGGTACGGCTCACAAATCACTGAATTCCATCTGTCAAGGCAATGAGTAGAAAGCACGCACTTGATAACTAAGTCATGGTGCTTGCTTCATTACCAGTTCTGGCTCTGAAAATAAATTGATTGGAAATTAGAAGTGCTCTTTTTTTTCCCCTAACTCATTAATGAGTTTAGTGTTTTCCAGTGTCCTTGTATAGTTGGGAAATACTGTTCTGTCCATTTAAAGGAGGTGGAGTTTTTGCTCAGAAGTCAGAGAGCTCATCTGTGGCAGCAGTAGAAATAGAGATCAAGTTGTATGGTTTTCTTTGCTCCTGTGTTTCTCACCAGATCACTTCATGCCTTGTTTTGTTTTTGGCTTTTTATTTATGTGCTCTGCCATTTTGTAATGTTGATTTTATTTTTCTAGTTTTCAGCTTAAAATAATGGAACTAAAATGGCTTCAAACAGAAATGTCAGTTTCCGCCTTTATTAAACTAAATCAAATTGAGGACTGCTCAACATTTTCTTGTTGTATTCTGACAGTTTTATCTTTACACTGACACCAACATGTTTTAAATAAAACAGAGTTAGTACACTGGAATCCTGTTGTTTTTCTTTTTTTCTTCCTAGTCATTTATTAAATGCACCCAAGTTTCTTTATAGAGGTCGAAGTTGTGTTCTGGTTTGTTAAGCTGTTGCTTTTATAAACATAAGCTGTGGGGTCTTTCACATCTGCTGTTCCACAGTAATGCAGGTTTTTTTGCAGTCTACACTTACTGTAAAAACTGAGGAACTGTTATTGAAAACGTGCAGTTTTCTGATACCTTTTGAAAGCTGGCAAACAAGCTTCAAAAAACTTATCAGTCACATAAATTAGCTGCAGATATATTCAAGAATAAGTAAAATTTGGATATCTGGTCCAAGGCAGACATCTTAAATTTGCAAAAAAACATGGAAATAGCTGGGAATAGATGGTGGTGTTTCTCTACTGGTTTATAAAGATAGGTTAATTTTTATGCTCGCTTTTTGCCTTTCAGAATACTCAAGTTTTTAGAATCCACTTATATTCCACCCTCTTACATATCAGAGATGGAAAAAGTTGCCAAGCAAGGAGATACAATTTTGGTGTCTGGAATGAAAACAGGGAGTTCTAAATTAAAAGCAAGAATACAGGAGAGTGTCTATAAGGTAAGAAACTTGCATGCGTCCTATTTTTTAAATTTAGTCTCGCAGTTCTCTGTTACAGGAGTGTAGTGCTGTATTGTTTCCAATAACATCTGTTGCCATTGTGGATATCAGTGCTGCATCTCAGTTCTTACTGGATTGACTCCATAATCTGTGTCACAGAAGGTGCTAATTTTGTTCTCTGGAGCTTGATGCAATTACCTTGGTGTAGCCAACTTAACCCAGCACAAGTGCCAGAAATTGTTCAGAAACCTGACTCTGACAAAGATCCTGTGTCTGAGGAGCACTCTTCAAATGCTTCTGTGAGATTTTATTACTGCTGCCAGCCATTTGTCTTACACATCTAATGAGGATCATGCTTATAGTAGTAATACATCCAATAGGTCTTTCTGTTTCACTAGGTTTTGTTGTTTTTTTTTTTTAACTGGAACATTTTAGGTCTTTTTTGAATTAATAAATAACTGGAATGAAAATTGCTATCTTGGATGTACTTTTGTTTCCTATTGTGCGTGCAGTGACCGTCATACAACTTCTTTGTGTTTAATTCTACTTTGTTGGATCTTGGTTTCCAAGATAAGGCTTTGGAATGGAAATGTCAGTGCTACAGGAGAGCTCAACTGCTGTGTTGGCAGTTTTCCCAGCACTTATAGAACCATGATAGTTCTTTCTTTGTAACAGTGTGACTGTTTTTCATTTAGCTCTGGTAACAGAAAGTAGAACCATCTCAGTTGCTTGTAAATTTTAACGGGAATACTTGGCATTTTGCTGCTATCAACCTCAAGAAATCTTTGTACACAACATCGTGCTTTCTTCTGAAGTTCATCTCATATCTGCAATCTGGTTTTGAGGTTTTTGTGTTGCTATGTTTAATGTTTTTGCTTAAGCTAGAATTACCTAATCCATACCTGTAAAAATTGTTCTATGAGAATATTCTAGGTAATGCTAGTAGAAATAATAGAACGTGTTAAGAACTGTGTTTTTGGTAAAGTTCTGCCTTTGATAAGTAAGTCAACTGAATATAGTTGCCTTAAAATTATGCAGTATTAAAGACGAACTCCTTATTGATACTTTCTCTTGAATGCTTCTAGCTTAATTGTTTTCCCTTACATTTTTCTGAATTAATTTTGAGCTGATAATGGTAAGTGTAATTGAAATGCCATTACTTGCATTTACAGTTCTTTGCTTGTCGTTGGTAGTTCATTTAAATCTTTCACTGCTGCCAGACTGCATGTTTTCAGTGAGTATCCCTCAAACAACTGCAGTAGAATTTATACAGTTGTCTGTTGTATTTCTAATGTAATAAATCAGTGAATTTGATACAGACTATGTAATGAAGTTATAAATAATGTTTTATGGAGGCATCTTTTTTTACAGTAGGGAAAGTAAATTTCAATGTCTGAATAGTGGCTGTGCTGCTGTGTATCTGTCCCAAGTATTTCTGTGTTCTCCCAAAAACTAAACCAAAATTATGTCCAACACAGACTTGTTTTTCTTCAGCCTTGCATAACGTTACCGAACCGTGCATAGATGGGAATTGTTTCCCTCTTTTAGTTGCTGGGGAGACTTGTGGTAAAAAGGGAATAAAGTAAAAGAAATGGTTTCTGGAACGTGTCCAGAAGAATTTCATTTCACTTTTCTTTTTGAACCATGTCCAGATGATTCCTCCTTGTATCCATTTCTCCCTTTGAAAATGAGTAGATAGGGAATGTTTGAAGTACAAGACATGGTGCATTAATGCTTACAGATAATTCTGAGACCATAGCTTCTAGATACTGTATTGTTCTAAGTTATCAACCAGCTCCTGATGCTAAACCAGGAGTTGGGGGGGAAAAAAAAAAAGACTAAAAGGGATGAAAACTTGTGCTCAAAACTGTGGCAGTAGATGAACGCAGCTAACCCACTAGTGCTAAAGCAGCTGCATAATGCCATGTAGGGTAAGTTTTCCCAGCAGTATCAATGCTGATGCTGGGAAGATATCAGAGCAGATTCATGTGTCAGCATGGCTGGCTTCTGCCAAGCAAGTAGTGGTCAGGCATCACTCTGCTTGTACCCATCTGGGGCTCAAGAATGGTGTCTGGTGCATGTCAGGAATGGCAAGGCTCTACCATCCTCCTGGCACAAAGCAATTGAGTTTCCAGTTTGTGTTCACTTAATGTTACAGGTTTTCATCACTAAGATAATTGAGCAAAGACAGCTTTTCTTTGAGTGCTTTGATGATTTTTTCCTTTTTTAACAAGGAAAGAAAAAATCCCTCCTTACCCTCAATCCTACTCTCCTAGTTATCTTTCTCTTGTCATTTACGTGTTAAATTATTAATTCAGTTGCTTTTAAGGGCTTGCATAGATTTGAATAAGTTTTCTTGTCTATTTTTCATTAACTTATTTTTGCAGTTGACACATGGGGTGGACCTATGTACATTTCTCTGTCTGTGCAAATCTTAATACGATGAGCTAATTAAAGAAAGAAATGCTTTGAATGTATGGGTTTTAAGTTATTGCAGCGTGGTATGTTTCAAACAGGTGAATTGTTTTTCTTTTTCTTTTTCTCCTCCATCAATAGCATGTACCTCCAGCAGAAGTCAGATTGCTTATACTGGAAAACATCCTTTTAAATCCAGCATATGATGTTTATCTTCTGGTGGGAACAGCAATAAAGTACAGAGTTCAGAAAATAAGACAAGGGAAGATTACAGGTTTGCCCTGTTTTTTTCTTTTCATTCTTTTTTTTTTTTGAGATGAGGTATGAGTTTCTCACTGCAAAGAATTTTTTAAATAGGTTTAGTAGCTTTGTTAATATTTAACATTGTTTTTCTAAATCCCGGTGATGGAGTCGTTCAGAATTTCTCTCACAAAAATTACACCTTTAGAAAGTGTACTCTCACAGATTTGTTCAGGACACAAAGCTGAGGGCAACTGAAGGGTTGGTGCCGTAATTCTGATTCCACATGGACAAAGAAACTGTGTCTGACTTTCTTAGTTAAGCTGAATTGAGATTAGTGCCTTTGCTAACAGGGATTGTCCTCTTGACAAATGAATTTCTTGCACTTCTGCAAGAGTTGGTCAGCTGGCTTTACCTGCACTTAAACAAAGAAAACTCTAACAGCTAGATATGAAGTATTTTACTAGGCCTGTCATCAGTTTGTAGCACAGGATGAAGCAGCAGAAATTATCGGTAACTTGTAGAAGGTAATGTCACCAGTTTTGAAGCTGGGAATGACTTAGATGTTAGGTCTCAGCAGTGGGTGATAGTAGTTGGAAATTACTCTTCAAAGAAATGCAAATAAAGCAGGCAGCTCATTTTTGTGTGTGTGTGCATGTGTTCATCACAGAAGTGCTATTTTTACAAGCCATTAAAAATACTAATTTAATGCATGTTCTAGACATCAATAAAAAATTAATCAGCGATAATTAGCGGCATCCAAACACTGACATATTTGCTTTTATTGTTTCATATGTTGTCTCGTTTTATGTCCAGAATTAATGATGCCGTCTGATCAGTATGAGCTGCAGCTCCAGAACAACGTGCTTGGCCCTGAGGGAGACCCATCCTGGCCGGTTGCCAGGTTGGACCAGGAAACATCTGTTGTAACTGCAATGCAGCAGGGACAAACTAATCTCATACTTGGACACAAGAGTATCCTTCCAAGGTGATGCTTTTCCATCAGATCCTTGTGGCAGGAGACAAACTTTGTTCCCTTTGTAGATAGAAAGATAAAATGGTGTGTATGTGTCCCAAAAGCCTTGAAAATCAGGAGCACCTGGTGGGGCCATGGAGAGCAGTACAGCTGTGAATTCCATCTTAAAAGAGCAGCCTAATGCCTTAAGATTCTCTAAGAAATTAGGCTGCAAAAAGATCAATGAAATCATGCCTGTTCTTCTCAGTCAGTGTGGGAATGTGATGGGACTTGATTTAACTTTTGTATTTAGAGCACTAGATTCTCTAGTGCAATCTCTGAAATGCTCACTGCCTTTTCTGGGTGGCTCGGGAGATGCTTGTTGTCAGTGTAGAAGTAGCTTCAAATCTCTCAAGAGGTACAAGGAACCACAGGAAGATGCTGATCATGACTATGTCAAAACTTTTGTATTCCTTTACTGAGATTTCAGGTATTCGCATGCAAGGTGTTTCCAGGCTACCAAACAGCACTATCTATGTTGTAAATCCTGGTTATTTAGGTTGGTACTGGCATAATTTTCCTGATTGCTTAATGTAATTTGTTTTTGTTCTTCTGTTGGTGTTTTTCTCTGTACATGCACCCTTTTGTTTCTTATCTAACTTTATTTTGGAAAAGTGTTTGTGAAATGGATTTAACAGTAAATGTTGTGCTTTCATCTGTAATAAACAGCTTAAAACAATTAAAGGACATCTTAAAATGTGGGCTAAAGCTAGAATTTTAGTGTTTGTGTCCATTACATAGTTGGTCTGTACTGTTCAATATTTCCTGTTTTGTAGGATTTGCAGTTCATCCAGGTGACAGATGGGTCCTAGAAACAGGCAGATTTTATGAAATTACAATCGAAGTGTATGATAAATCAAGCAATAAGGTGTATTTATCTGATGTAAGTGAGATGTTGATATACTTCTGAGTGTCTGTCTCCTAAATCCTTCTTTAAAATTCTCTAAGCACCTTCTTTACACAGAGCTATGACTTTCAAAGCTTGTTGTTTCTTGCTTTTCCTTTCCTTTTTCTTTTTTGATAGAAGTGTACTGAATGATTCATGTGAAAGTGACCATTAGAGTGTAAGTACTGTAGAAAAACTGGAAGAAATGTGCTTCAAATATGTAGCATGCACTGTGCACTGGAAATTAAATTTGTGGAGAGCAGTACTAATGCTGTACTTGATTACAGCCCAAAATAATTTCCTCCCTTGTAGATCTTGCAATCTTTCTTATTCTTAATGGGAAAGATACAAGATAGGCTTATAATACTCTTGAGGAACTTGCAGTTTCCTTGCAATTGATTATGGGAAAAGCGTTGACTAGCTAGCTTTCATTGTTTAGGTAGTCAAGGAGATAAATTGCACGTATTGGTACCAAACGTATGGCACTCCTTAAAAACAGTAACAAAAATATTGAAATAGTTCATTTGCAAGCAAAATAATTTAATTAAATGATAGTTGTTCAGAATATTGAGTTTCTGATTCTTAATTTGTACTTATTTGCTTCTTCAGATGTAGATCTGATTTGCAGCCAAATCTCAGAAGAAGTGTGTTAATTGTAGTATATTCCCGTGGTCTTCCCATTTTGTATTTAAAGTAATTTCTTAATATTGTCATTTTAAAATATGAATTTTTAGTGCTAAATATTGCTACTTCTATGTTAACTTACATTTCTTGTCATTATCATAAGAAGTAATTATTTTCTGTGGGGTTAGTGCTGTGTCTGAAAGGCAGAGTTTCGTTTTCCTATGGAAAAGTTCTTAGTTTCAGATGAGCTTCTTTGAACTGTGTTAGTAAGTAATTTTCTCATTGATTTATTGCTATTATATTTATGGCTCTCTGCACAACATTAATGCTAATTTCACATGGCAATGTTTATTTAATTTTATGATTTTAGAATATCCGAATTAATACAAAGCTGTCCGAGGAGTATTTCGAGGTCCTGAAGTCATCTCTGAATGGGTCATATCATTATGTGAAAGCAATAAAGAAGGGTCAGACCATTATTGATGCTGCATTGACTTCAGTAGTGGATGAGGTATGTCTCTACAGAAAACTGTACTGTTGTTTCCAGTAGGCTTAAAAATAATTTACTCGCACAGTAGAGACTTAGTAGGTGGCAGACCTAATAGAAGAAAAGATAAAAATTTCCTGGGTTTAAGTGGTTGTTATTTAAACAGATTGTTTCAAATTCTAAAGTCCTTACTTCAGGAAAACTGTCAACAGAAAATTTGCTTGAATAAACACTGTGGGATTTTGCTACTAAATGGATGGCAAACTCCTGTTACACTAGCAGTGCACAGCACTGATGTATTTTTTCATGGTAGATCCTTTACGTGGGCACATACCATATCCTTGTGTAGATGCAAAGGTCTTCTCACATTCTCTGAGTGAATGTCACAATTTATTGTGGTGGGATCATCAGTGTCAAACTTTGGCCTTCTTCTGCATTCAGTTACATTTGGGAAGTTTTCTTTCATTTGGTAAGTGATGTTAAACTGCAATGAAAATCTGCCAAACAGATCAGCCTAAAAATTTCTTCAAATTAATACTCATTAACTTTCTGCTAGTTGGGCAGGCTGCTAAATGTATGGCTAACTTAGGGCGTGTGATGTGGAAGTGATTTGCTTTTGCTTGAAACTTGGAAAGACTGAACATTTCAACCCATTTGCTGCTCTTAATTATCCTTGAGTAGGATTTGGTTGGTCCTTGTGTGTGATGGGCCATACTCTTTTACTGTGTCAGAGAGGTCCAGTAACAACTTGTAAAATTTTCATTCAGGACTCCAGCAAGAAACAGTACGTTGTGCAAGAAGGTTATAGGGTGAGAATTATAGCAAAGTTATGAAGTTACAGAGGCCTGTGTTCCAGGATGGGCTGAGATTCTTCATCCACTTTGCAGAGTGGAGTTAGCAAGGACTAAATGGAATTGAGGAGTTAACAAATTAGTTTTCTAGATGATGCCTCGAAAAGCAGTAGTGGGAGTGTGTTTCTAATTGCACTTTGCCGTTAAGTGAGTGTGGACACCTGAATCTTCATAGTAATATTACTCATTTAATACAATAGCATGCATAACTGGAATGATCTGACTGACTGCTCACAAAAGCTGTTCATGAAGGATCCTTAACAACTACTTTCCTTTCTATCTGAGATGTTTTAAGTGACTTCACTAAAGGTTATTTATAGGATGTGCAGTGATGTCATTTGTGATTCTTTGCTGTTCCTTTTTTGTAGGATGGAGGTGTTCATACATTACCAGTTCCAGTGCGAAACCAGCAAGATGTTGAAATTTATGTTCCAATAGTTCTTTCACCCAGCATTTTGACATTTCCTTGGCAGCCAAAAGCAGGAGTCTACCAGTATACGATACAGGTATGCCAAAGAGTATCCAAATGCAGAAAGCATTGCTGAAGCAGATGCAGTGAGGCCTGTAACCACTTTAACTACTTATGTAGAACTGACTTTGGATTCTTCATGCACAGTGAATTTTATTTGGTAGAATTTTGTTGGATGCTCCTTGCAGGAATTAATGTATATTACAATTAATAAATATTCATCCTTTTACCTCTATCTTTTGCCCACTTTCTATTTCCCCTCACGTGTGCTCAACAGAGTAGTTTGGAATTGCAGAAAATATCCTAGGTATAAAACTCTGTAGTAATAATTGAAGATTGCCATTCTCTGTGTAGAGGGATGGAAGTACGGAATATGAGGAGACCACAAAAACCAAGCAAGATGAATGAGCAACACGCTGCCAACCTTTGCCATCAATACCCTTCACTCTCAGTATATCTTATAATAAAAAGTGTCAGGGAAGGCAAGATGGCTTCATTTATAGTATTCCCTTCTAAAGGGGCTTTTTTTCTTACATTTTTTTATGCGGTGTCTTTGCTCCCATGTTGCCTTTCATAGACTTTGTAAAGCAAGTGGCTTGTCCTTTTGTGTATGTATTGCAGCAACCCCAAGATCCTGCACTCAGGTGTTTCGTGCGCAGTTCCTGCCTTTGTTTCAGTATGAAGAAGCACCGAGTTTCAAGTCTATCTTCAAGTAAAGAGTGTACAAAAACAGGCAGTAGGACTGGCGGTGTTTAAAGTAATAGATTAATCTCCTGAGGATAAAATGGTATTCCCTAGTGTAAATCTGAAGTTATTGGCATTTAACTGAACCTTCTCCTCCTCATCTGCTTTTTTGTTTTGTGAGATCAGTTCTGCTTCATTGGTGCTTCATGGGTGCTATACCCAACCATGCCAGCAGAGTGTGGTAAAAATTCTAAGTACAAATATATACATTTTCTATACTTCATAATTTGCACTAGAGCCCAGCTGGTGGAAAGCAAACGAGCTTTTTCTGTTTTCCATCTCCTTTACAATACTTTTCTCACCTTATCTATATATAATCAAATTTCTCACTAGAGAGCACTAATTCATGTTATTCAGATAAGCTGCATCAATAGTCTTACTTTCCTGTGATATTTTTCATTTTAAAAGATCTTTCTTTTCCCTCCCAACATTTATATTAGTTTGTATTTACCAAAACTGAGAATACTTTTTCAGTCTGCATGTTCAACTGTACTCATGGTTGTTTACAGTAGCACACAGCTTGACTGTTGTTCCAGGTTGTGTATTAGCTTTTCCCTTCTACCCGATAGTTTTTGAGCCAGGCTGTTTTGAATTGGTGAACAGACTTGCTGAAAATAAGGTGAAAGGGATTTTTGGATCAAACAAAATTCCGTAACTCCTTCCAGATGGTATCAGAGTGACTTTTAGCTGTCTGTTTTTATTGGTTGTTTTGTTCATATCTGTGCTAATAAGATTGCTTCTATTGCTACTGCTTATTTAAAAATTAAATAGTATGAAGATGTTTCCTAACCTGCGTGGCAGAAGTGAAGTACCATCTTGTGAAATTCAGCACATGGATTTCAACACAAAAAGCTGTTTAAGAGCAAAAGATATGTGTAGAAATTTCCTGTGCTTGCCATGAGCACTGTGAGGATCATAACATTATTTGCATGGCTGCAGGTAGATGTGCCTCTTTAGCATAAAACAAAGTAGTAATGCAAACAAGAGATGTAGATGTGTAGATGTTTTTTCTTTTTTCTCATTGTCCCATTCATTCCCTGCGTACCCCTCTTCTTTTCCCTTTAGATCCTTAACAATTTCTATTGGCAGAAGCTAAAGAATACAAAGTATCAGGTTAGCAGCTCTGAGATCCTGAATTGTTGGGTTGGCACTTTGGCTGTCAGCAGCAGGAAAGTAGTGGAGTTTTCAGAAGGACAGCAATCCCATGTGCCAGGCCTCTGGTGTGGCAGCTTGTGAAATGATGTGCTGAGTCCAAGCAGTATCAGTTACAGAGGGCTGTCAGCATCAGATTTCTGCAGCTAAGGGATATATTTGGGTTAGCAGCACTGGTGAGGAGATAGGCTATGTGGTTAAAGAAATCAGAAATAAATTGAATAGGAGTGGTAATCTTTTCATCTTGTACTTGATCTTGCTTATTTGAACGTTCTGAGGGGTTATTTTACTTATTTCTTGAGTAATAGCATTGCTGTTCAGCATGTTCCTGGCTTCTCCTGCAACGTAATCAAAGCCTTGACAGCCAGATTTTCTCTCTGTTTTCTAGGCTCATGGTGGAAGTGGAAATTTCAGCTGGTCCTGTTCTAACCAGGCAGTTGCTACAGTGACAGTCAAAGGAGTAATGACAACTGGAAGTGATATTGGCATCAGTATTATTCAGGCAATTGATGTTCAGAATCCTTTGCATTATGGTGAAATGAAGGTAAAACTTTATTTTCCCTCATTGCTCTTGAGTACAGCTTTTGGAAAGCAATCTAACCAGACAAGCCAAACAAAAAATGCATTTTGCAAGATAAGAGGTGGACTTAACTGAAGTGAACCATTGGGTAAGAAGTCCTTCAATAGAAAATGATGATGGGTATCATCAAGGTGTGCAAGGAAATTCCTGCCTGAAAAAGTGTCTGGAATGCTATACAACACCACATAATAACATAGATACCAAAACTGGCCAAGGAAAAATATCTTACAGATGCAAAGAAGAGAATAAGAATGAAAAATACCCATTCTGAGATGAATTTTGCATCTCTGCATGTATCACATTCTATTAGCATTTTGTCATGGTGATAAGTGTATGATGTAAGGAAAAGACAAGAATGGTGTATGTCATCTACCCACAGGAAAGTGTGTGCAGGGATAGGTGAAGAAGCTGCTCTTGCTACCAGTTACTCTTAAATCTGCAATTTTTGATACCTTTTTTCTCTAAAATGTTACTGAGAAATAACACTTGGGAAATATTTCAGTGTGTCCTTTGGATACAGATCATTTTTGCTAATGAAACTGTGTCAATGCTTACTCCCATCTAGCTGTTCGGAGTTGTCAGACACTTAAAATGGCAAAAAGCTAAAATTACCACCATTTGATAATTACTGCTGTGACGTAGCGCGGTGCTGCCTTCATACATTCAGGCATTTTAATTTGTGCTTTAAATGTATACCTTGTGCAAAGAGCTAAGCATTGGAATGGAAATTGGACTGAAAAGAGGAACTTTGCTCCTGACCTCTGTAAAACTAAGAGTTAGTGTTCTGAGCATGTGAGACTCATCGGGATCCAGAGATGCTTTGTCTAACTGTGGTCGTAAGTGAAATAGGTTTGTTTATGCCAAGTGGACACCACTGAGGCCAGCAAACAACCTCCATCTGGCTGAGGCTTCACAAAAGTGGTGTCATTGTTTGTGATGGAGCACAGCAGTTCATTTAGGAAGCATATCTTACAAGCCCTGATGCAGTGCACCTTCTTCCAGGATACGTGCTCATCATTTAGCAACTGGTGGAACAAACTGATTGTATCCAATATTAGTTATAGTAAATACTTCATAATTGCAATGTGTTGTTATGTGCTGCACTGCTGTAATTGATAAAACAGAAGCACAACATAACAGTTTCTTTCAGACAGTGTTAAATGTTTTTGGTCAGGACTGCCAAATTTGTCCCATAATGAAAAGAGTGCTATTTAGGCAGGTTCCTTTTTTTTTTGTTGTTTTTGGTTTTTTTTTTTTTAGTATGCATGTTTTAGGAAATATATTTCCAAACCAAGTTTTACTTGGAACTACTGTAGCTACCAATGCTGTTTTTGTTGTTACTGTGTTTGTTTTCTTTTGGTTATAGGGGCAAATTTGCACTTATTTCTGTGCTTGGATTAATTATGTCAATTCTAAAAGATGGATTTCAGATAGGTATTGAACTTCACGATTAAAATAATTACTCTGGTCTTTAAAACATATTTATATTTATACAAGCTTGCTCCCTGAACAACCCAGGCTTTAGCAATGCTGTTTGTTAGCAGCGTGACAGTTATCAGCCAGAAATGCAGAAATTAGGATTTTCAGTTGCAACTTCTTATCCTCGAGCATAAGTCAAAGTCTGAGAGTCAGGAAAAAAATACTTCTCTCTATGTGAGCTTTCAGAGCAGTGTATTGCATAACCTGAATAGGTTATTTTTGAATGCCTTTGTCCTTGTGCTCGGAATTATATTCTTCATAGAATTACTCGCAGGAATTGTATTTACTAACTTCAGTGAGCAAATTTTAGGAATATTTAGCTGTGTTCTGCAAAGGTTACAATTTTAACTCTGCCATATGATGCAATATTCCATCTTTCAAGCTGTTTGCAGTTGGTTAGGGAGCTAAGAGATCACAAATGAAACACTTTGATCATAGTGATTGTTTTGAAACGTGCAGTCAGTCAAAGATGTATTCTATAACATTAGTGGAAAAACTTGCAAATTAGAATAACAAATAACTGAGTTAAGAGAGGTTGTCAGCATCAGATATGAACATGAGGATCGATTTCTGCCAGTCTTCTTTTAGGAAATAATCTTTTTGATTTCGAAAGTATCTCTGGCATAAGGATTACTTGCTGATGCAGAAGGTTGTAAGATTAGGCATTAGAAATCTGGTTACTTATTTTAGATTCCTGACCTTAGAAGGGGGAAACTTTAAGCCCTGGAGACCTTTAAAAATGTTTTGCCAACAGAAATGCACAAAAATGAAAATGGAAATATTATTTTGGAAGAATGGGCCTTTAGTCCTCTGAACTTGTACAGATGCGTTGCTGTGAGAGGTGCAGGCTGGGGAGCCTTGCTAACTGTGAGTCTAGCTCAGACGTTTATACTGTGCAAGTCAAGGTTGGATACTAAACTGACCCAGGTGGGGATGATACCTCTGGCAAATAACACACCTTGAACCTCACTTTACGGTTAATACAGCAGAAGCAAGAATATTACAAGTACTGGTAGAGGGATCACCAAAATGATATGATCTTGAAATCTTAAGGGATAAGATCACTAAAATAGCAACAAGCTTTTCGTGTTTTTTTCCCCAATACCTTTCTGTGTCGGGTAAACACAACAGCAAGTTAGAAACTGGGAGAAATTACTTTCAGCCATTAAAGGGAATTCAGTAGCTGAGAGATGTCTACAAGAGTTAAAATAAGGAGAACGTGTTGGAATCTTCTTTTTCCTGGTGCCTTTTTGTAGATTTTATACCTTGCTGTCATATGTTTCTTTCCTGTTCAGGTGTATGTAACTGAACCTAGCGGGATGGAGTTCATACCATGTCAAGTTGAGGCACGGGTTGGCCAAATGTTGGAGCTGCCTCTGAGGATTAATGGTCTAACCAACATTGAAACAGGCGAGATAGTCCCATTAAGCGACTGTTCACACTTTGATCTAGTTGTGGAAGTAGAAAATCGTGGTGTGTTCCAACCACTTCAAGGTGATTTAACCCTTTTTCCCAGGTGTTTCTCTTTTAAATCAGTGTTTCAATTGCTGTGTGTTCATAGATATATGCTTCACCTATGGGCTCTGGATCAGAGTAGATACAGTTTTGTTTTTGAAAATGTTTTTATTTTTATGTAGAGCTTCTTTGATATTTCTGACTTCTTGAGAGACTCTGAAAGCATTTTGGCAACTAATTTATTGGAGAGTGTGCTGTCTGTTATCTCTGTTCTGATGCAGAATTTTTAATGTGCTTCTATAACAAAGCTGATAGTGTTTGAGATACATTAGAAGATCTGCCATGATGCTAAAATTAAAAATTGTTTTCCCCTGTTTGTTCAGAAGTGCTTTCTGAAAGCACTGAAAGACGCTATTGTTTGCTTGCAAGGAATTAAGTTGATCAGCTGATAAATTCTGCCAAAGCTCTGTTTGTTAAGCTCATTACTTAAAAAAAAAAAAAAAAAGAAAAAAAGTGTAGTGAGTATAGAATATGCTTGTTATTTTCAGAGAATGCTATTAGTATTTCTGGGCTAAGTGGGCAGTGAGCAACACAGTTGTTCCTGCATCTGCTTAATTCAGTACGTAATTCAGATGTACCATTGGATTTTTGCAAGTATCTCTTGTATGGAAGCTCTTTCCTGTGCCACCAAGCCAGTAAAACCAGTCTGTGTTGTACCATCTGTTTGTCTGAGAGGCAGCTATTTTAAATATCAGTGCATAATGTGCTGTTGCACTGCACATTGTTTTGTTTTTCAAAAGGGGAAAAAAGATCCCCATGCTCAAAAATGTTCTCTGAGTAAGCATGAAAGTAACTTAACCTCAGCTAGAGAGAACTTGAACTGTAGGCATTGTGTTTTGTGCAGGAAAGCTTGGAAAGCTTGTTTGTGCTTAAACACCAGGCTCTTCTTAAAACAACAAAATGAAAATACTGCAGTAAGAGCAAGTCACATTAGTTTACACCAGAGAAAAGATTCATGACCTGCTTTGGACAATGGGAAAATAAATAAGTTTTGAGATGCTTCAATAAGAATTGAATTTGAGATGGAAGACAGCAGTGAGCATTTTTCTTATTCAGATGGAAAGTGCATCTCTAGTTCACTTCTGGTAGAAATGCTTTCGCTTAGAAAAACCACGTAGAGCTAAGGTTAGAGTGCCTAGGCATTTGTCTTCAGTGTATATTTGTGTTCTTAATTTGTTTGATAGGAAGACTTAAACCAACTGCTGATTTTTGTAGTGGAGTCAGAGTGAAAGCTGAAACTCAAGGATACACAACACTTGTTGTTAGTTACACCCACGCTCACGTCCGCCTCAGTGCTAGCATCACCATTGCTGCTTATCTGCCATTAAAAGTAAGTCTGATTTATTGGTTTCTATATCAGTCCATACCTTTAGGTGATGAACTGCAATTTGATATTATGTAAGTAAAAGGTTAAAAAAAAAAAAAAAAAAAAGGAAGTGGTGAATGGTTGATTAACAGGAAAAAAATCATATGGTTTGTTTTGGATCATTGTGTTCCAATCTCCCATTTATGAGACCACGTTTATTCATCTGTATGCTAGTAAATACTAGCAAGCCCCTTGGGGCATTATAGCATGATTTTCCACATATAATTTTAAGACGTAGAATGATTCTAGATTACTCAATAGACCCAAAATACATTGGCTGGAAGGATAGATTAAGTGCAATTTAAAAAAATGTGTACTTATGTTTTATGTGCTTGAAAAATAAAGGTAATGATTTCTAAATCAGGGATTAGATAAGCTTAAATATGGTGAAGATTTTTTTCTTTAAAGCAGAAAACAATGGATACCACATTATTTTCCCTCTTTTCTATAGAATGAAATATTTACTATGCCCAGAAATAGAGGATGTATGCAGTTGTCTGTGAAATATCTATCATAAAAGAAATTTATAGTGTAAAAAGTAGGGGAAAAATAAGCAGGAGTCAAAGGGCAGGCAGGCACTTAAGACTGAATCTTAGTTTTCCATTGAATTTTTACCTTTGCATTGCAAATATACCCAGGGAGTAAATGGGAGAAAAGAGATACTGTTATGTCAGCTCTTCCCGTGCCTCTGCTCTCTTCCTTTCTGAAGGCACCTGTGGGAGGAATTGAACCATTCTTTGTTAGCTGTTATTTCTTTCTTACTAAAATATTAACTAAAATTAGGCTATGGAATGCAAACTAGAAATTGGTGTTGTGTATTAACACGTGAAGTTAATTTCTGTGATGATAAACAGCACAGATTGTCGTGGTGATACACATTAATCTGGAATGTATTGTAGAGGTTTGAAGTAAAAGTTCTGTAGAAAAATAATGTGCCTAGAACTGTGCCAGAGAGAGCACTGTCAACTGGGAGGAGTTTTTGGAAGAGTACAACTTGACACTGCTTCATTTATTCAAGTACCATCCATTAAAAAAAAAAAATAATAATAATAATAATCTAATGTATTATTTCTGTGCTCAGAGAAGTATATTCAAGGTCTTACTCTTGTGGTAGCTTGTCATGAAAGAGATGAGATTAGAATGTAGATAACTTCTTTCTGTATCCTTCAACTTCACTGAATAGAATCTGAGCATAAAATTCAAGTAGGTGATAAGTAATTGTTTTGGTGCTACTTGTTTCTTAAATAATCAGGGTTACGACCCATTGCATAGCAAAATCACAGCTTAATCAAAATGACAAATAAACATAGCACTTTGACTAGAAAGGAAGTTTCTTTTGCAAAGAACAATTGAAATATTCAACAATAAAATCATTAATCTAGAACTGTCATTCATTCCAGACTGTTGATCCTCCGTCTGTTGCTTTAGTGACTTTGGGTTCCTCTAAAGATATTTTATTTGAGGGAGGACCTAGACCATGGGTCCAAGAGCCTTCAAAGTTCTTTAGGAACGTCACGGCCGAAGATACAGAAAGTGTTGGTCTGTCTTTATTTGCACCTCCTATGTCTCGAAATAACATCCAGCATTGGGTTCAAGTATCCTGCAAAAGCCTGGGAGAGCAAGTAAGTACTAGAGGGTGTTTGTATCATCCTCCATCAGACATGGAGCTAAAGCAACTGAGAACAGGCTTTGAACAGATTTGGTACAATATACCTTTGAAATACTGCGTAGTTATAGTTTTTACAAAAAGCCAGTATAAAACTCACCTAAGTACGTGGTTTATCTATTTTGTTCATTGTGATGCTGATATAGGTTTTATAGTGTTTCATAATGTTATGTTATTAAGTGGTTTATGATGAGTTTATTGTAGTATAAAGCCAAGTTATAGTAACCTTATGTTTTAGAATGCTTTCAAACAGATCCTAATTACCACAGCTAATTTCAGTTTGCGTAAATAGGAATGTAGCAGAAGACAGTAGACTGACTGTTCAGTCTGACCTGCTCACCTGCACCTCGTTACCTGCCAGTGTAATTGTGTTTATTCAGACAAATAACAGTCATGTGAATGGCTGCAGTCATGTGCACCTGGTCTTTTCTCTATCAGAAAGTAGCAGAAGTAATTTGTTCTGCTTTGCTTATGTTGGCCAGTTTATAAAGCATTTGGTTTTGATTCCATTTTTTTTCTTCTGTAATTTTGAAACCTGAGCGTTTCAGAGTGGCTGCCAAATTGATTAAATGTTTTCCTCAGCACATACTGTGTAAAGCGCAGCTACTTCAGTACGTGCAAATTCAGGAAGGTGCAAACATCATTGTGTTGCCTATGATAGTGGTTGGCTGTCAGCCCTTGGTGTTGTCCAGAAGAGATCACATCTGTATGGCTCTGGCAGGTGTTAGCACAGAGGTGGATAAGGCAGGTGACCTGAGCTGCCTCAGCCTGCTGGGATAGCCTTCTCTGTGTTTACAGCCTGTGTTGCTGAGTGCCGAAGAGGGCATGTAAAATAAAAAATATTTTGGAAATATTTAACTGGCCATAAATATTGTCTTTTGCTGTCCTACTTCCACATTAACAAGAAAAAAACAACCTTGCTAGTTGGGTTTTTAAGTTACGTAAGATTTTTCTGCATCAAGTTAGATAATAATGAACATTAATTCCTAGGAAAAGTTTCCAGGAACAATATATTGATTATGATATAGAACTCTTCCTGAAATGTGTGTATGCTTTTACATCTTACTGTATCTTCATTGGTACTGTAAAGGTACTGTAAATCCACAAGGATCACACTTTGCTTGTTCTGACGCCAGTGTATAACAATGTACGTAAAACAGAATATGCCTGAGCCTAGTACTCATCTTCTCTCTCTTCACTTATCTGTCTTGATGATTTTGTAGGTTATTGCTTTAACAGTTGGAAACAACCCCTCTATGACCAACCCTTTTCCAGCAGTTGAGCCTGCTGTTGTGAAATTTATCTGTGCTGTCCCTTCACGACTCACTTTGACTCCTATTTATGGAAGCCCTCAGCTTGATCTCTCCTGCCCTTTGCTGCAACAAAACAAGCAAGTGGTAAGTCTGAGAAATGTAACAGAAAAAGAATGTGTTCTTGTAACTTAAATCAGTTGGACTTCCACATCAGAAACAAAACAGTTGACTTGAAATTGCAAGGGTAGCGGTAACTACACTTGTATCACTGTCTACTTTTGCAGAGATCAGTCTGAATGTGAATTTCCTGCAGTGGTTATTTGAATATGTTTATAAGGGGGCCTTATCAGAAAATAGAGTATATGCAGGAGCATGTGGATAATGAATCACAAAAGAATCACTGCGAGAAGCCTTTCTGACCTGTCTGAAAATGTGGGCTGAGCAGAAGGGAATGAGAGAAGGAAAACAAGGAAAACAGGCTGAACTTTTATAATAGCAACAACAAAAAAGGAGTGGGGGTATACATGTTACCAGCAGATGTTTATATGTCTTTTTCCTTGTATCATTTCATCCTAATCTGAATATTCCATTTAGTGCTTAGAGGCAGGTTTTATGATGCATGTGTTATTACAAGAATGTGTTTTGTGTGTCCTACTAGCAGAGGGGCAAACTCTGACAACATGCAAGCATCTATATAGTGTGTGCAGTGTGTATTGTTTGATGGCATCAGGAGTATTATTTAGCTTTGAAAATCTGGGTTGCAGTACACGGACAACATGTGTAGGTTATCGAGCATAAATTTTTTTCTCCTGTGTCCAAATGAATGCTGTCATTTCTCTGCCATGTGAACTGTTTCATCATCATATTGCTAAGCATATGTGCAAGTCACCCTAATTTGATAAAGCTGCAGTGAACATAGAGCTGATGAATCATTTTTTGTTATTCTATGTAGTAGACATGTTTACTTGTTTTTCTAGCTCTCAGTGTGTCAGGAGTTGAACTACTTCAGAGCTCTGCTATTGCTAATACATTTCACTAGATAAACAATTAGAATGTCTGTCTTCTGACTAATGACAACATTTCTCAATCTTTTGAATTCCAAAGACAATATACTTGAGGGGTGTCGTTTGGTTTTATTTTAGAGGATTTCACTGATTAAAAAGAAAAAAAAAAAAAAATGCAAAAAAAACACCTTTGTAGTTGAAGTCCAGCTTAAAGACTTAGCAGTGATGACTCATTTTAGTGAACATAACTCATGTCGTGAGTGATGTAATGAATTTAATGAAACTCAAAGTATAGTTGTTTTTTTCTTTTAGTGATTAAAAATCCTCTTGCATTTTTTCAGATCAAAACATTTATTCTTTTTCAGGTTCCTGTTTCAAATTATCGCAATCCAGTATTGGATTTGGCTGCTTATGACCAGCATGGCAGTAAATTTGATAACTTCAGTTCTCTTAGTGTTATCTGGGAATCAACAAAATCATCTTTAGCTAATATTGAGCCCGATATGCCAATGGAACTCACCCTGAAGGATGATGGAAGTGGTCAAAGGAAAATGCATGGTACAAATCAGTTTAAGTGAGCATTTCATTATTTGAAGCAGGCCAGGATTAAATCTATATGGTAGTGTTATCTTGATTAAAGAAATTAATGCAATCTGAAATCATATTTCAACTTGTTCTGAACATACATTGTTAAGTGTGTGTTAATTAACAAAAACTAGCCAACAAATCCAAGTGTGTCTTTAGGGAAGAAACTCCTTGTCTTTTGGAATGACAGTGGAAGAGATTAACAGCTACACTTCGTGTATTTCTTCCCTCATAATATTTGTTTCACTTTTCATTTGGTTCCAGGCTTACAAACTGTTCTAGTTCATCACAAGTCTGGAACTACTGCTATCTCTGCAACTGCATCAGGATACCAACAGTCTCATCTCAAGGCAGCTAAAGTGAAAACACCGGTACTCAGAGGTTTTTTTTTTTGTCTCTGTTTCCTCACAATGCTTAATGTATTGTTTGTGAGTTTATTTCTTCAGTGCGTAGCCATGTAAAAATTGGACATAAATAGTTCTGAAGGCAGATTAATAACACTAGATCTTACAATCTTTGTAGCTTTTCTTGAATTTTTTTTTTCCTCTCCATTCTGTCTTACTATCAATATAAAATATCTCCAATTCTTTTTTCTTTTTCTTCATTGTGATGTTTGGGCAAAATTACAGACTATTGTTTCATCTAGTTTCGTTTTGATTCAGTCTTCAGCAAATTGGTGAAGCTGTGCTGCTTATACTGTAACTTAGCGATGGTTACTATATTATAGGGATCATACTTTACCACCTGAGATACTTGATTTGGTATCTCTTAAGAAGTTACAGTAAGGGTACCAAGTGTTCTTCAACCATTTTGTAATTTTCTGTACTCTGCTTTTCTAAAGCAGTATTCAATATTCTTTTTTATTCTTAGAGATAACTAGAAACATGAATCTCTATACTTTCTCTCAAATTTGGAGATACTTGTTTTATTTCATTTTGGAATTTATGCGTGCAAAATTGTCCTGGAGTTCTCTTAATGTTCTTTTCTTTGTGTTTTGGAGGAATCCTTTTGCTGGTTGAAAAGTAGCTATCAACATAACTTCTACGACAGTTACCATGGGCTTATGTGGTGCTTTTGTAAATTAGATGACTGGCTTTTTTTCAGATGTATTAGAAGCGGTCTTCTGTGTTCTGCTTTCAGAACTATCCATACTTAACTTTTTTTTCTTACAAAAAACCTCAAAAATCTATTAGATGGTATATTAAGATGTCTTAATCACTGTTCCATGTTTAAGTGGAACAGTCATTATCTCATTAGGGAAAGATAACATCCTTTCTACATCAAGGAAATAATTCTACTAATAAGGTGAAATGGGTACATAATACTAACTTCCTCTAAAAAGCATTTTCCCATTCTGAGCTAATGTTGTTACCAATGAATGATTGGATTTGCATCTGGTCCAGTGTTTATGCATTTATATATGAGAGAATTTACTTTGGTTGCTTGCTAGAAAGAGTCCTAGAAAGATATTGAAATAGAAGGAGATGTTATTTCTCTGTACTTGATTGTCCTGTATAAACTTAAAATGTGTTTCTGAGTTAATATCCTCTCAGTATGTATCAGACACAGTTAATTGATCCTGCAAGGTCTAGAATTCATAGGCCTTCATTTGTTGGCATGGACAAAGATGCAGAATTTGACAGCATGTCCTGTAAATGACTTGGGATGTAGAAATCTTGCAGCTGAAAAGACAGTTAGCAGCTGAACTAATTACCTGATCTTTTGGACATTCTATTAACAGAAACTTTTCCAGATCTGGCTCTTTGTTCATCTGCTTTAAGCATCCTTTCTTGCATGTACGAGATACTTGCCCTGTTTTTTTAATTTTTAATATTTAAATTAAATGTTTAATTTATAATGTTATAACACATGGTAAATGGAATTGTTTCTTTCAGTATGAATCTCTTCTACCAGTGTCTGCCACTATTGAACTGATATTAGTGGAAGATGTAAAAGTCAGCCCTACTGATGTCTCCATTTACAATCATCCTGACGTTCAAGTAAGGAATTACTCTATTGCTCATTTAATTGAGGGAGGACAGAATCAAGAATTATGATGTGTATGTTTTAGCAAAGTACAAGGAAAATGCACGATCTTATTTTGGGTGCTGCTTTTTTCTTTTTTTTTGCAGGCAGAACTGTTCATCAAAGAAGGTTCTGGATATTTTTTTGTCAATACAAGTGTTGCAAGTGTTGTCAGTGTGGCTCTTGATGAAACTCAAGGTATTGCTTTGGTGAGTGAAATAACATGTCTTTTTGGCAGTGTGAATATTTGATTGTTTCTTTTCCATGTCCTTTTTGATATTGGAAGGGATAACCTCTAACCCATAATAAAGAGCTTACAATAATTAAACAGGATTACAGATCTTCTACAAAACTAACAAAGACTTTCTGATGCTTGCACTAATATATTGACTTAATTCTTTTTATGTTTACATGATTTTATTCTTTTAGTAGAGATGTCAGAAATCTCTTACTTGCACTTGAGGCAAATAAACGTACTGGGGTTTGATTTTTAATGGATCCAATTTTTCCTAACGAGAAAATATAATTAACTGCAGCAAAATACTACAATGGTGCAATTGTGTATTCTAGAGTAGAAAGAAGGCTTGCATATAGAATGAATAAAAATGTGATCACACAGTTAGTTCTTATTCCAACAGTAAGGATAGCTGCATGATAGACTTGTATTTCAGCCCACTGGCAACCTACAGAATCTTTCACAGCTGTCTGTCCAGTTCAGCTTTACTTGTTTTCTATAAGCATATAAAATAATGGTTATGCATCAGTACTGTTGTGGCTTTATAAGGTGTATGTGTATAGTACATGATAGCTTGTGTGTGTGTATATATAAGAGAGAGAGAGAGATATAATTTGAGCTCCTTATCAGTTCTAGTTGAACTGCATATTTGTGTGAAGTGTAATAGACATCTCTTGTCACGTCTTGCTGCTCTGGTGAAATGAATTTGATTTGTAATACAGATAGTGTGTGTCTGGCAGTTTCCAAGAAATAATTAACTGTCTTTTCTGTTTTACTGCCTTACATAAGAAGTAGTGAGAGATCTGGGAGAATCCAAACTGACACATACTCACAAAAAATTTGCCTTAATGTGAGTTTGACCTCGAATGCTTCAAAATAATAGTGGAAACTATGAAAGAAATCAGGATCCATCTTTGTGGAAGTGAGATTAGAATCTGTAAATCAAGCTTGTGTAAACTTTAATAACTATCTTTATTTTGATAAACAGATAAATTTGTAGATGCTGGAGGTGGGGGCTCTCCCAATAGCTATGAGGGCTGCTCCAGGACCAATGCCTCCTATTTTTTTTTTGCCCACAGCATCAGGACGGATGTGGGTAATTTGGCAGTAGTGGTTGAACCTTCCCAACAATATTTCATTACATTTTGTTGCCATGTGACAGATGGCAGCAGATGGGCAGTCTGACAGAATGGCATCTGACATGAAAGTGTGTATGAAGCAAATGGATGGAATTGAATTCCTCATGGGAGGGGAAAAAAAAAAAAAAAAAAAAAAGGCACCTACTACTGACATTCGTTAAGTTGTTTGCTGAACGTTGATGGGGACCAAACAGTGGATGTGAGCACAGGGAGGAGTGGGTGGTGAGTTTTATTGGCAGTGACAGTGGGTTACCTCCACTAGTGCAGATGTTTAAGACCGTGGTGTGCAGGCTCTTGTTCACTGCTGTCAAAAATGCAGTGTTAATGGTTGTCACTGTTTAAAAAATAGTGTTTTTGTAGCTAGGAGTATGCTCTATGAAATCATGGTATTGTGCTCTTTATCTGTTGCAGTTTGCATGGAAATAAGGTGTTGCTTTTGGAGCAGCCTACATACAGATGTCACCCCTGTACAAATATACGTTTGACAATTATCCGACATTAACTTGAGAGTTTTTCCTGATAATTTCATAAACGGCACTCAAATAGAGATCTAAGAAAATAATAATTGGTTAGGGTAACACGAACTGTAGACTCAAGTTGTACATTGCAAGCACCATTTGTTTTAGAGAATTCAATATCCTGGTTTCATTGAAAGAAGTAGTTGCTGAAGTGTGTGATGGAAGCTTACTATGCTGTGTTTAGAAGCAGGATTCTGTATGTTCTGTAGCATCATGGTATTCTGTTACTCCTATTCTCATTCTGCACCTTCCTCATTATTGGTCATTTTCTAGTCCATGTGGCTTAGATAGGCAGTGAATGAATGCAGGGTGTGGATCTGCCACAGCCGAGATCAGGCAGGAATCTTTGCACTAACAGTTGCAGCAGAGGAAATTGTTTGGTACAGTAGTGGTACATATATATACTTTGTGTTTACAGGATGAAAGGCAGTATGAAGATGTTCTTTACCCATTGCAGTACTGCAATTAGACGTTCCTGATTGCATAAACTCAGAATGGATAATTATAGGACAAAATTATCTAGATCTGTTATCTGAAAAGGTAACTTGTATCTACAGTGATACTGGAATATGTGCTGCAGTGCTTCTGAACCCTTCAAATTATGCCAGCCTTCTATCCAGTTCAGGGTGATTTGCTATCACAGTATGTCATTCTGATTCTCTAATATCTATTAGAGTTATGTTCTGATCTCCCTATTTTGTTTTTCACAAACTTCTCTGCTAGAAGATTCAATTAAAATGCAGTTATGCTTGACTTAATCTCAGCCCAGGATATGAGATGCACTATAAAGTGAACAACAATAAAACTGTCTATTTGGATTGTAGAATTCATTAGACAAGAAATGAAAATGGTGCAGATTATTTGAAAGAGAATTCTTCTTAAATTTATCAACAACAAATGAATTTGTACCTCACAAGATAAATTAGTTGCGAAGTGATAAGAGAGGATTTTTTTCATTGTTTGAGAGTATGGAAGATATGAAAATATTTTGATTGTCTCTGGTGTAATATGGGCGTATTTTCAGAAGTCATCTTGGCATGCAGATGTGGAAAAATGGATGAGATAAACTTATTTTTCTGTATCTTATACATTGTTTAAATTCTCAGTACTTTTTCAGTCGCCTCTCCCTCACAGGGAGGTGATGCTTTAAAGCAGTGCTTTAACTGATGTGTGTGTGATAATTTCAGAACGAAGCTTCTGAGCTTAAGAAGGGAGCAGTTCTGGCAAGTTAGGCTTTGTGAAGTGCAAAATGAGATTGATTTGTTTTAACTGCCTGTCGGATATGGAGAGAGAACCTCACTTTCTAATAGTCTTAAAATTGAAAAACAAAAAACCGAAAACCTGGAGTATGAAGGAATCTCTTAGGAAGTGCTATTAGTGCTGTACAGGCATGGTCTCTAACCCAATCATTTTGCTTAGGATAAAAGTTGCATTGATTGATTCATTTGTTGTGTGTTGTTCTTCTGATGGCAGAAAGAGAATAACAGGATGTTATTAGACATGTTTCTAGATGAAAATTCTTTAATTCAATTGCTGCCCAGAGGGCGTTTATACTAGCTCAGTAGTATGATACTGGTTAAATACATTTCAGTTCTTCAGTGGAACAATTATCTGTGTTGAAGGCTTAGGGAATTCTGCATCAAACTGCTTCTGCCCTAAAAGGGAGAGAAATATTGTTCTACAAATGACAGGCAAATGAAAATAAGAACTGCTATAACAATTTTCTTTTGGTTGTAGGTGCATCCTCTGCTTCCAGGATCAGTGACTGTAATGGTTCACGATTTGTGTTTGGCTTTCCCTGCACCAGCCAAAGCTGAAGTTTATGTCTCTGATATACAGGAGCTGTATGTCCGAGTGGTTGACAAGGTGAGTATCTTTGAGCCAGTGCTAACAGCTGATCCGGACTGCTGTGATTCCTCATGCAGATCGCGAGCATAAAGCTAAGTGTGCAAGTGATACTGCGTGGTGCTTAGTGTAGTCCTCTGCTACAACTGTATGACCTTAGAGAAATAGACTTACCTCCCTGTACCTACTTCTCCCTCCAATTTATCATTTTATAAGTCTTTCAGAGCATCATGTGTCTCCTACTTCATATTCAGCGCAGCTCCAATCTCAACTTTTGGCTTTACACATCAATGTTAATTCATAATTTATGTGAACACGCTAATTTACATTTCCCGTTGTTTGAAATGCATGAGAGCTTTTCTTTTAGGAGTATATTTTGCCCCAAGATTGTTTTCTGTATGTCATGCTTTGAAAATGAACACCAAAAAAATGTCCACCTCACTTTACTTGCCAGTATGTCTTATACAAAATAAGTGCTGATATTTCTGGATGTTTTAATTACATCTTTGCCAACTGAAA
This sequence comes from Meleagris gallopavo, assembly GCF_905368555.1. Lineage (NCBI taxonomy): Eukaryota > Metazoa > Chordata > Aves > Galliformes > Phasianidae > Meleagris > Meleagris gallopavo. The sequence continues at coordinate 5,451,000 of NC_139417.1, read as the reverse complement.
GACCTGAATTCATTTAATTAATTTGACAGTAAGTAAAACTGACAGGAATTATTCTTTAAAATCAGCAGGGATCTGACCTTTGGGTCTTCTCTCTAATGCTCTATTAGTAGTGTACTATGAGAGAAAAGAACACGTATACCTATAAATAAGAATTATTTTTAAAATAGAATGAGAAATGACTGGATTTGCCTGTATTTCAGGTGGAGATTGGAAAAACAGTTAAGGCTTTCATCAGAGTTCTGGATGACTCTAAGAAACCTTTTCTGGCTAAATACTTTGCTTTCATGGATCTAAAACTAAGAGCAGCATCCCAGATTGTTTCATTGGTGTAAGTTCGTGGTTTGTTTTTTTTTTTCCTATTAATCTGCAAATGTTTACAGGAAGACTAAGCAAAAAATTAAGATGCTGTCTTGGATGTCCAGTAGCATACAGGTACTGATTGGTGTTTTGATGATGCCATAATTTCAAAGGTTGTGTTTTTTACTTCCAAAGATGTGATTATCTGCAAGATTTCTTGACAATTATTTTAAAGATGATTGTTTAAGTTAACCTTCTAACTGTTTTGGTTGATGAATGAAGCTGTGTTCATATGCTATAACATTTCATGGAGCCTCAAGCATCTTGGAAGCAGTGACTTTGCAAATTATGTCAGATGAAATACTGTGCTTGTGGAGACTTTTAGTTGTATAGCTCATTCTGTCTGCTTGTTATGAACAGGTAGGTTTAAATCCTCATTGCCTCGGAGCTTTTTTTCAAGCTCAAAACACAATAATAAAAATCACAAAAGTTTTCTTGGGCAGTTGAATTTTAGTGTTCAAATCAGTAAAATAAGCTTTCCACTTATATGGGAAGTGTGTGTGTGTGTGTGTGTGTGTGTACATTATGCAGCACTGCCTGACTGTATCCATCTCGCTCCATTAAAGAGCGTCAAAGTACGTATTTGAAGCCTGTGCCACTATTGTCTATGCCTGTCAAATTGTTGGTGGGTTGCCTGGCAGAGTTTTGCTCTATGCCATCTAATGGTCTTGTTTCTCTTTCATTTCAAGTACTTCATTTTAAGAAGAAATACAGTCTATAAAGAGCTGTTTCCTGTAACCGTGACAGTTGCAGATGATACATAATTTTGCCTAACATACAGTCGCATCATAATTCTTATGATAAAGCTGGTATGCAGAAAACTAGTCTATTTGTTATTCATCTAATTTATTCAGTGAACTTCTCTATTTTGATATTTCTTTGCTACAGCCCACTTGCTGAAGCCCTTGATGACCATACTGCAGCTTTCCTAGTGCACGGGATAGCCATAGGTCAGACCAGTCTTACTGCATCTGTTGCTGACAAAAGAGGACAAAGAATCAATTCTGTTCCACAACAGATTGAGGTAAATAATTTCAGATTAAATATGTCTGTTAAAAAAAATAAAACAACAACAAAAAAAAAACATGTTAGCACAGGAATATTGTCATTCATATATTGTATAATGATTATTTTGCCAGAATAATCTATTCTGCCCAGAAATTACTTTCTAGTCTGTTTCTGATTTTGGTGCTTTTCTACTGCAAGTGATGAGTTTAGTTTCTGCATGCTCAATTTACTGTAATTAAGCAAATAGAGAGACAGCTTTACACTAGTGAATATATGATGTTTTGTGAAATAATTTGATCAGAAGAGCACATGTACGCATTTTCTTTTTTTTTCTTTTTGAGGTCTTTCCACCATTTAGACTACTGCCAAGGAAAGTGACCCTAATAATAGGAGCCATGATTCAGGTAAAGCATCTTCTAGTGTATTTTCTTCTTCCCTTTGTAATTTCTATTTTAAAATAAATGTATACAATTTATTTTTCAGGAGTAGATATTTAACTTTGCAATTTACATTGCATATTTACATCGAGTGTTCTTCCCAAGCAGAAAACAGTTTTATCTGTGAGCTGCCATCCATTTGACTGTATTACTGGATCAGAGGCTTTGTATTTGTTTGTGTCAAGAATATAAGGTCTTTCAGCACTGAATACCAGGAAGGTATTAGTAAATCTATCACCTGCGTGAAATTAAGCATAGTGGGATAGTTATTCAAACAGAAACACAGAGCAGAGCTATAGCATATGGTGTGGAGAGAAAGTGAAGTCTATTTTTTCTTAACTCTCTGGACTGTGTCACTATACAGACCATCCAGCCTGTTTTTATCACTTAGCTTCACATACTTCCCAGTCCAACGTCATGGATGATCCAGTGGGCAGAGAAAATGAGCTCAGAGATTCTCTGGGAATGTTTGGACTGCCTTTTACTGAAGACTTTGTGGTGCTGAGCGGGAAAAGATGTTGCATTGTGATGTTTATCAGAATAAGTATCAGATGAATAAATTTAGTTGGTTTGTGTGCTTTTATTTATAGATCACTTCAGAAGGAGGCCCTCAACCTCAATCCAACATCATTTTCTCCATCACTGATGAGAAGATTGCATCAGTGAACAGCACTGGACTCATCAGAGGAGTGGCAGTAGGGAATGGGACAGTAACCGGAGTGGTGCAAGCAGTTGATGCAGAGACAGGGAAGCTTGTTGTGGTGTCCCAGGTGATTGTTTTTTGGGGCTGGAAAAGTCTTTTACTCCTTAATCTGGTTGAAAAGGAGCAAGTGGTCTTTTTGCATTAGTATTGTCATCTTCTGTATTTTCCTGAATTTTCATCTCTCTAAGGAAATTGTTTCTTACTCCCTGACATGTGAACTTATCCATTTGCTGACACAAGGGATACCTGTACTTTAAATCTAAGTTCTACCAATATCCCAAGGAGATGTCATCAATTGTATGTTTGATATGCGTGGACTTGAAAAGCTCATTTAAAGAAACCTTTCTAAAGTGGCAGAATTGGCCAGAAGTGGCGTCCTTTCCTGCATTGCCGTATATTTTAGCTGCATCTTTTTAGTAGATGTCAGGAGGTAACTGTTTCCTAAGGAGACAGGCTGTGGAAAATGTTACCATCTTGTGTAAATCCACCTACAGAGTTGGAGTATTGAATCCCTGAATTCCAGCTATGTCTGTATCCATGCAATTTGCTACTACCTGAGCCTGCAGGAGCTGCCTAGCAGGCCTATAAGCAGTACAAGTCCCTTGGACTAGCATGACATTCAGAAGGGTATCTGGGACAGACCTCGTGGCTCTTTATTTGAGGTCTAGTGTAGAGGGGTGCTGCTGCTGCAAAGCTCTGCTACTTGAAAGATGTTGCCTAGAGGAGGTAAAATAACCTTACAAAAAAAACAAAAGGCATCTACGCATGCATGCATACACACGTGCCCTCTGTTGTGCAGGATCAGCAGTCTGCCCTGATGTTTGTCCAGAAGTGGAATGAACTTAAAAGCTAAATCTGTTACTCAGTGAGGGCCAGATCTGACTTTCCCTCCACAGCTTATTGTAGGACTAAAAATTTACCAGGAATATCAGGATATGTGAAGAGAAGACATCAGAATGCCATATATATCATACTTTTATTCTTTATAATCCTCACTGCTGTTTTTTGTTCTCATTTGCTTCTCATTCTGATGATGTCATCTGATTTGTTTGGCTTTGATTACTTTCTGTGATTATTCATCCTTCTCCCAGTAACGACTGTAATCACTACCTGTCTGCCACCTCTCAGCTCCATCATTCATCATGTCAGGAGCTTTGAGCAGAGTGGTGACTCTGTTTTGGTTAACTTAGGTGGTATTTTTAAGTACTTCTCAATTTACCAAGGAGATAATTCTTTCATAGTCTTTTATAATCCTACTGACTTGTGTTCTGTATTTTTTTTTTTTTTCCCAATAAATCACATGAGAAGAGTGGTTAGATAATAACATTAGATCTTGAAATCTAGTTCACATTTAATAAATGCTTAAAATGCCTCTCTTCTTTTTTAGGATAAAGTGGAAGTTGAAGTAGTGCAGTTGACAGCTGTTAGAATTCGAGCACCAATTACACGTATGAAAACTGGAACACAGGTCAGTTGATTTATGGTTAGCTTGTATTACCTTAAAAACTTGTCCTGCAAGTTGTGACTATTCATGATTAGATCATCTGATAATATCACCAGAGCTCTGAGCTGCCTCCTGCTTTGAGCGTTACCACTGCTGATACAGGAAACAATGTGATTTCAGTGGCAGTGCTACAGAGCTGAACACAGTAAAGAAAACAAATCAGGACAAGTTTGTCTTGTGTACCAGGTAATTTTCAGAAATGCACCCCCAGCTGAAGAAGTGTTACTTCATCAGTTAATCTGAAGAACGGTTCTTTCATCTTCATTCTGTGTGCGGTGGAGGCTTTCCTCTTTTATATGTTAAGAATCTCTGAGGTATCTGCTATATCCACTACAGATATCGTTCAGATTATTTTTAAACAAGTTGTACTCTCAGTCTTTGTTTCTCCTATTAGTTACTTATCCAGAAATTGCCAGTGATGTTAAGTCTCAGGCAACTTAATTGAGTTGGGGATTAAAACCCGTAAGTTGTTAAAATCTCTGTTTTGAGTTAGTATGTTGACTTAATTTGGGGAGAGGGAAAAAGAAGGTTGTTGTCCAGAGCAAATTGTTAATAGGAGAGAGCATCTGGTCAAGGAAGTAGAAAACATGAGCGTATGACTTAACTAAGATGAAGTGATTTGGTGCTACAAATGGAACAAATAAATGAACAAATCTTTTATGTGTTTTGTAGAGCAGCTAGCAAATGAGAGAATCAGAACATCTTACAAGATGGTGGTCATTCAGATTTTCTGCGTGGTACACCCTTGCAATGTATATATAGCCAAAAAATTTTCTTTATAAGAAATACCATTTCTTGATCAATTCATTTTAAGTTTAATGGTTTGCTCTGCACAGGTTTAATTATCATCTTAGAATTACCTAAGAAAGTGATTTCTCTGTTTCTAGATGCCAGTTTATGTGATGGGCATCACCAGTAGTCAGACACCTTTTTCATTTGGCAATGCAGTACCAGGATTAACATTCCACTGGTCTGTCACAAAGAGGGATACTCTGGACATAAAGACAAGACATAGTGAGGTAATGTGTGTGTGTGTGTGTGTGTGTGTCTGTCCACAATTGTATGTATGTGTATCTTGGGAAAGGAAACGCGACACAATGGGAATTGAGAAAATACTCCTGCTCAAAGCAAAGGGCCGTTGTCAGTACTGGTTGTGATCCTTCCTCTATATCAACATCAACTCTTTCCATGAGTAAAATTTTAATCACTTTCTCCTGTCCAAGGCTTCTTTTCAGCTTCCTGCAAAATATAACTTTGCAATGGATGTTTATGGCAGAGTAAAGGGAAGAACAGGCCTGAAAGTTGTTGTGAAAGTCCTCGACCCTGCAGCCAACCAGTTTTACAACATGGCAAGAGAACTGTCTGATGAAATCCAAATTCAGGTACGATGATGTGATATAATTCTTTAATGTATATTTCAGAGCTGAATTAGTCTGTATTTGAAGCCAGGAATTTGAAAAACAGAGATATAGTTTTACTTTGTTTCACAAAACAGCCCTTACTGTTGTTTTATACTTTGCCTCTATTTGGAAAACTGCAAATTCCCCAACTGCTGGTGGGTATCTTCACTGAACTGCCACATACCAACGTATTGCCTGAATGAAATTCACAAGTTAGTTCTGGTGTCAAACACCTGAAATTGAGATGATTTGTGTTTTGCAGTTAAGCAGTTATTAGAGCTGTATGAAAACCTTGGTTTGTAGTACCTCTCTACATGTTAGTACCATTTGTGTGTAGTGCTTGCTTTATGTCTCTGTAAGAATGTTAATTTGAATCAGGAATCATTTCCTGAAATGAATCTCCTGGTTGTTCCTGAAGAGCAGTTTCACAGTATATGAAGTGGGTTCCTTGAGAAAAGCTGGAAGATGCGTCTGAGGAGGCCTTGTACCTCTGTGGACATTGTATCCAAGAGATCAGATTGGGGTGAATGTGGGGTCTCCAACACTGCTTCACTTGACAAATATGCTTCGTTGTTCGTACTGTTGACAGTGTCAGTAGAACCATAGAAATGAATGCTCTTCAGAATGATATGCAGAAGATACTGTGTATCCCATTCTCAGATATTCATATCTTATGTGTAAGGTTATAGAGGTTGGTGAGTTTTTGTTTTGTTGTATTTTTATTGTTCTGAAGATGAAAGAAATGGTTCAACTAATGACTTGCTGTGTACAGCAGTAGGATAAAGTGCTTTTTATTTTCCAGGTATTTGAAAAACTTCATCTAGTGACTCCAGATGTAGAAACGGAACAGATCTTAATGTCACCGAATTCCTTTATTAAACTTCAGACAAACAGGTGAAAGACCATTTTTCATACTCTGATATGTGTCATCAGTTTATTAAAACTAGCAATTCTGTTCAAAATAACTTCTGCTCTTTTAATCTATTAAAAAAGGTACTGCAGTACATCCAATAATACACAACTATTCTGATGAATAAAATATTTCTGTACTCTTAGTCTTTGTCAAATCTTGTTAGATTGTAGTTTGATTTTTTTTTTTTTTTTTTTTTTTCTTTTCCCAATATTTAGGACTTCTAGATGCTTATTTTAAAAGATGCTGAGCCAGGAACAGTAGCATGCTTCCACTAGAGTTTTTATGGGCAATCAAGGCTTTATGGAAAATAGTTTTATGTATTTCTTTCACTGAGGCTGTGATTGGATTTTTAAGATGAAAATCTCTTTTTCAAATGAGATGCCATTTTTATAGTTCATTTTCAGGCTCATTTCAGGCTTAATATTTGGTTACTTTTCGAAGCAATTTTCTGATTAGTTCGTGATTAAGTTGCCAGACGGCAGTTCTTATATCTTTGTCCTATTATCTTCATTATCTACTCTTACAGGCCCTATGTTTAAATTCTGCCATCAAAAAGAATTGCACTTTTGCCAAGAAAAGGGGAACTGAAATAGTTTGAATGCTGGGCTTCTTAGGATAGAGTATTTCTATCTGAATGGAGGAGTTTGGGAATAAAATGAAAATAATTATTACAGCATTTCAGAACTTGTGATGTTATACTCAAATGCAGCTAGTGTCTCAGGATGCCAACCATTGAGTTTTTGTATATGCTCACTTTATCAATACGCAAATACCACGTTGAAAGTTATTCCAGAAGTCAACCTTGTTGGCAAAACCATTTCCTGGAAGCTGATGAGATCTACTTAATCATGTCCCTGACTTTACCTTTAATACCAGCATTGACCCTGCCTCTAAATATTGTTTGCAGAAGTTGACTGCTGGAGCTGCACACAGCCTTAGCCAATATTATTTTGGATCATGTTTGCATCAGGGAATGGCAATACTGCATGGCAGCAGGCAGCAACTAGATTTCAATACACTCCTAAAACCAGATGAGACTTCTACTAACTGAGCTTGAATCAGAGCTGGAAGTTTTCTTTCTTTGATTAGGGCACAGTGTTCTCAGCTCTTATTGCAAGGATATGGAAAAACAGATAGCAATTAGGTCTGTCTTATATTTGCATAATATATTGGTGTAATTTTGGGTTTTGCTTACTTGTGGAAGTTTTCTGTTTTTGTTGTTTTCTCTTGTCTTTTGCATCTTTGTAAGTTTGATTAATTTGTGTTTTCTTTAAGGGATCGAGTGGCTTCACTGAGTTACCGTGTCCTGGATGGTCCAGATAAAGTGCCTGTTGTAAAAATTGATGACAGAGGTTTTCTTAGCTCTGGGTCTTTAATAGGTTCATCAACAATTGAAGTAATTTCACAAGAATCATTTGGGATTAATCAGACCATTGTAGCTGCTGTTAAGGTACTGTTTTTCTCTTTTTCTTGGCTAGAGTCAAACTGATTTAGTTTTCTGTTACAAGTTTTATTACTGCAGCAGAGTCAGTTAACTGTATACTTTAGATTTCAATTCTGAAAAAATATGAAGTAGAGGAATTAATAGTTGTGGGCTTTGAAAAGAGTTTGCAGCCTACATGAGTAAAGATGGAATCCTAGCCAATTTACAAATACAGTATATTATAAGAAGGCCTTTGTTTACATATGCCTTTAAAGGTTTGTCTTTAAAAATATATGTATTTATCTTAGAAGGTTGATCACTATAGAAGATTCTTTTAAAAGAAAAAATGCTGCTGTCATAAGCATGATTTGGTATTACATGAAAAAGGTGGATATCTGGGTGATGGTTATGAATACAACATCTCTTACAAAACATGTTATACCTAGATTTTCTAGATATCAGATGTAACTGTGCAGCTCCAAAATATGGCTTTCTCCTCTCCTTCCCACCAGTTCAGATTTTACACAATGAGAGCTTCTGCATGAGAAGGCATACCTTATTAGATGCCACAAGTTAGCTGATGTTCCCTATGTTTGGTGAGCTACCAAGGAGCATGTCCAGATTGCACTGAAATATCAATCCTTAAGGAAATACAGATAGCCAGCAAAACTCAACAGTTCATTTTCAGGCTAATTAAATGTCTTTCTTACCCAAAACTTCATCTCTTAAACTGAATATTGTTAGGCTAAAGTATACTGCATCTTACTGATAGGGCATTAAGACTCTAAGGGGGCATATTGAAAGACTGGGTCTGTTCATCCTGAGAAAATGAAGACTGAAGGAGGATCTGATAAATGTTAATGAATATCTGAAGGGAGGTGGGGAGCAAATGGATGAGGCCAGAGTCGTCTTGGTGCTGCGTAGCAATAGGAAAGAAGTAGTGGCCTAAAACTTGAACATAGGAAGTTCCATACTAAAATGCTGAAGAACTTCTTTATGGTAAGGTTGGCAGAGCACTGGAATGGGCTGCCAGTGAGGTTGTGGAGTCTCCTTCTACAGTGATATTCAAGGCCTGTCTGGATGCCTGCTTGTATGACTTACTGTAAGGCACCTGCTGTAGCAGGGGAGTTGAACTCATTGATCTCTTGAAGTCCCTTCCAACCTCTGCAATTCTGTGATAAGTCCTTTATTTCTGTTTGAAAGTCCTTGTCCCAGGAACTTTATTCATCTGGCAACGTGAGCCTTGAGATACCACTGCTCCACTTCCTCATATCCCTTTTTACGCTGTCAGCATGTTTCCAGTATATTCCAGCTAAAAGAGAAACACAGTTAATTAAAGTGCTGACTTTATTTGTGAGTTAGTTATCATAATCACTGGGAAATGGCTTGATTGTGTTTTTTATAATTAATCTTCTTTTACCGTAATGTTCAGATTTGTCTGTAGAATAGCACATAGATTTTTCATCCTGGGAAGAGAATGAAAAAGGAAATGATGGCTTGGTTTCACTAATGCTACTCCTGCTGCTAGGTGGTGGCAAATAAATACGTACGGCTCTGTAATAGATGACCTTGTTTTCTCCCTTCGTGGCTGGATCTAGCCAGTGAAAGTCATCTAATGACTTTAGAGATGGCTCAAATGACATTTAGTCAGCATACAGAGGTACTGAAGTTGAATTCTCCCTTTGTGCATTCTTTCCATGTAAAGTTATGATATTGCAGATTTGTGGAGTCGGTGCAGTACAGTTTTAAGTCTTTAGTCTTTCTAGTAAAAACATCTCTGTTCAGCATCTTGTACAACAGAATTGTACTTACTAGAACCATACTAATTTTGTGGAAATAGCATTTTTTAACCCCCCAAAATCTCTTAAGTTCAGAAATTACTGTTGTCGTCTGCTTGTATGTGAAGGACTTGCGTGCTTTGAGTGGTTTTGCTGAAAGTCACGTATAAAAACTTGTGACAGAGCCACAGATAAGTCTGAATCTTGTGTCACTGTAAGGCAGTTTTCTCCTTCATGCTGTCCTTCCTTACTATAAGTGCTTGTTTTGTCTATGTTTCTGTCTGCAACTAAGACCCAAGCTGCTGTAGCAGCATCACCTAATGCTTAGACCTTCAGCTTTGCTCAAAAACAGATTTATATAAGACAAGGAGGACAGTGGAAGTACAGAGTGACAGTATGCAAAACCTTAGCGTGGAAGCAAGCTGTGCTCAGCCTTACTGGTAGTGCTCAGTTGAATATATACATTTATATTTAAATAGCAAGTACTTTAAAAACACAGATGTTTTAACAGTAAATAGCTGTTTTCATCAATATTAAATTTAGAACTTGTCCCTTGTGGGTCAGTTTCTGAAATCTTAAAACCAGTCTGAAAAATCTGTCAGGGAAATAGCATTTTTGTTAGCTCGTTGCTTCAGCTCTAGTTGGGCAGATGACTGCACGCTGATATTTTAACTCTATATATTAGTTTGTGGAGTAGACAGTTGTGTATACTGATATTTTAGCCAATTTTTTTTCAAATGCACCAGAGATGCTATTTGCTTGAGGCCAAATTTGTTCTTTCCCTTTTAAGTTTTGACATGTACATTTTCAGATTGCAGGGTTGTACATTTTAGCTTGAGCCTCTTAGGTCGGAATAAAGGGATAAAGATAAGCTCAAGGGCTTCGTTTAAAATAATTTAAAATATAAAAATATATATATATACATATGAGTGTTTTGGCTTTCTCTTTCCTTCCATTACTTATTTTCCAAAAGCTGTAACATACAGAATAGGTAACTTTCTCTCTTTTGTTGTGCATTTTTGTTAGTTAACTCAGCTAAGTTAATCAAGAATAGCAGTGCATTTAAATAAATAAAAAGTTGTAAGGTCTTTATCTGAAGATGTACTTCCTTCAAATGAATGATAGTACAAAACTGTAGGGGTGTGCACGTGTGTCTGTCAGATCTCTCCAAAGAATTTAGAGTGGAAGTCCCGAACTTCTGTCTTGGTTGAGGAGAGGCAGCAAAATGCAGCCTGCTGACCAGCTAGGATTTGTCAGATGCTAGCCCTGACTGCTCTCATCTCTTACACTTCTATCAGCCTGAGCTGTGTTAGACCACAGCTGGCCTGGTTGAGGGGCTGCAGTTCGTAGTCTCTGATGTTACTCCACTGGGATTATGGAGCAGCTTTGCAGTTATGGCTCCTGGTTTCTCCTCTGAGCAAACCTTCTCCCAGGCAGAGCCTAGGCTGTTAGAATCTGCCCACATCACAGAATTGTAGGGGTTGGACCTCTAGAGATCATCGAGACCAACCCCCCTGCCAAAGCAGGTTCCCTACACCAGGTCGCACAGGTAGGCGTCCAGGCGAGACTTGAATATCTCCAGAGAAGGAGACTCCACAACCTCCCTGGGCAGCCTGTTCCAGTGCTCCGTCACCCTCACCGTGAAGAAGTTCTTACGCACATTTGTGCGAAACTTCCTATGCTGCAGCTGATGTCCGTTTCCCCTCGTCCTGTCTCCATGTACCACTGAAAAGAGAGTGGCCTCACCGCTATGGCCGCCACACCTCAGATATTTATAAACTTGGATCAGGTCCCCTCTCAGTCGTCTTTTCTCAAGGCTAAACAGACCCAGTTCACTCAGCCTTTCTTCATAGGGGAGATGCTCCAGGCCCCTTCACCATCTTTGTGGCCCTCCACTTGTCTCTTTCCAAGAGATCCCTGTCTTTTTTTGTACTGGGGAGCCCAGAATTGGACACAGTACTCCAGATGAGGCCTTACCAGGGCAGAGTAGAAGGGGGAGGATCACCTCCCTCGACCTGCTGGACACGCTCTTCTTAATGCACCCCAGAATGTCATTGGCCTTTTTGGCCACGAGGGCACACTGCTGGCTCATGGCCAACCTGTCGTCCACCAGGATGCCCAGGTCCCTCTCTGCAGAGCTCCTCTCCAGCAGCTCATCCCCCAGCCTGTATTGGTGCATGCAATTATTCCTCCCTAGGTGTAAGACCCTACACTTGCTTTTGTTGAACCTCATCCGGTTTCTTACTGCCCAGCTCTCCAGCCTGTCCAGGTCTCGCTGAATGGCAGCACAGCCTTCAGGCGTGTCAGCCAATCCTCCCAACTTCGTATCATCAGCAAACTTGCTGAGGGTGGCCACTATCCCCTCATCAAGGTCATTGATGAAGATGTTGAACAAGACCGGACCCAGCACAGACCCCTGGGGGACACCACTGGTTACAGGTCTCCAGCTAGACTCTGCACCACCAACAACGACCCTCATGATCTCTGTTGTCTCACCCAGCTCAGGGGAATTGGGCAAGCAGCCACCATTTCATCCCCTTACTCTCACAAACACCGCAAGTTATTCCTGGTAACCGAGGATTGAATTGTTGGAGAACTACTTGGAGAGAAGTCTTGGGAAAGCTTGTTCCCTTGTGAACTCAGGGAGGCTATACAGCTTTTCCTTATATGATAACAATGTATTTTCTGAAGTCTGCATTAGTATTCTCTTCTTCAGTTCCCAGTCCTATTTCAGAAAAATAACAAGAAATGTCTGGTGGGAGAAGACGCGCTCCTCTTGGTGGTGGACAAGATGGAGTGCACACACAAATTGAAGCACATAAAACTGTGTGAATGCAGGGAAACACTGTGAGGGCTGTCAACAGTGACACCAGTTGCCCAGAGACATTGTTGGCTCTGTCTTGGAGGTTTTTGAAATCTTACTGTGCATGATCCTGGGTGTCTGGTTGTAGGTAACTCTGCCTGAGTAGGGTGGCTTAACTTAGGCAGCCTCCAGAGGCCTATATCAACCACAACTATTCTGTGAAATATGTATATGGGTAATAAAAGCTACATGTCTCAGTTCCGTCATATGATTAAACATACAGGAAGTGATTGTTGAAGGACGCTTTGTGTAATAAGAGTGCTTTTAGATCTCTGTTTTTATAGAGGCATCAGAAAAAGGCAAATAAATTTTTCACTTGTGATGTTTTACAGGTCTACCCCATCTCATACCTAAGAATCTCCATGAGTCCTATTCTGCGTACACAAAACAAAGAGGCATTACTGGCTCTACCTCTGGGTGTGACACTGACGTTTACAGTCCATTTTCATGACAACTCTGGGGATACTTTTCATTCACATAACTCTGTACTCAACTTTGCAACAAACAGGTAGGCATCTGCTGTTGGATTTAGTTACAGAGAGCACATAATGCCAAATGCACGTAGGCCAGTCACAGCAAAAATTGTTCCAAAAATACCAGTTGAAGATACAGCTTGGACTGGGATTAGAAAAGAAAGTTTCATCTGTGAGGTCTTTAGAGGCAGTGTGGAAGAAGAAAGAGTTCCAGTTCGTAATCGATATTCTCTGGCAAATGGAAAGTTGCTCAGATAAACATGATCCCTAGTGGGGTCTGCTGGGGTACATTTCTGCTTTAAGTGACTCTGAATCATCAGATTGCGTACATCAGCAGCCTATGTAAACAATTGATCTTATTAACATTTGCTTCCTCTTGCCTCTCCTTTTCTTTTAGAGCCTTGTTACACTGACTCACGTCTTATATAAGATTTTCTGGTTCAGGGGCTGTCTCTTCAGATAAGCTTGTACAATCTTTGTATGGCAAAGCTAAGCCTTCTGCTTTTTGCCTCAAAAACTAATAAATATCACAAAACAGACCTCTCTGGTCATTAGTAAACAGTCATTAATTTCATTACTATAACATAATGTTTTGTGCATAACACGTCATGGTTACAGCAGGACAAGGGGAAATGGTTTTAAGTTGAGGGAGGGAAGATTTAGGTTGGATGTTAGGAGGAAGCTCTTTACTATGAGCGATGAGGTGCTGGAACAGGCTGCCCCGAGGTTGTGGATGCCCCGTCCCTGGAGGTGTTCAAGGCCAGGTTGAATGAGGCCCTGGGCAGCCTGATCTAGTATTAAATGTGGAGGTTGGTGGCCCTGCCTGTGGCAGGGGGGTTGGAGATTCGTCATCCTTGAGGTCCCTTCCAACCCTGGCCATTCTGTTACAACTCAGATCATGATTCAAAAAAATAGGGTTGGGGTCAGAGGGGAAAGAAGTTGAATGGAAGAATTTCTATCCTTTTACCTAAATGATCTGTGGAAATTTTTGAAGCTTACAGAGGTCTGTAAAAGATAGCAATATCATAGCTTCCAAGCTAGATGCGCCTGAGCTGCATCGGCACAGGACTGATAATTAGCCCTAAACACAGAAGCATTGCTCATTAACCTCAGGTGCAGCACTCCAGTGACCCAGGCTCTATTGTGCTCAAGACTTTGACTGCTGTCTTTGTGGTGCTGTCAGGGTTGGCAGTCTTTGTGCTGTGTATGCTTAAGTGCTCTGTATTAGTTCATTTGGGAGCGCTGAATGTTAGGAAATATCAGAACTTGTCATCAAATTTGATTTAACTTTGTAAAGACATGATTGGAAAGCTGCATGTTGCTGATATAATTTATTTCCTTATTAGCTCCCTGAGAAAAAAGGAAAGAAACAACCTAATTTCTAAAATTCTACTTTTCTTATAATTAGGGGAGAGTTTTCAGACGTTATTATAACCTTAGTATTTCTTCAGCATAACCATATAGGAGCTGAAATTTACCTCAGTAACACCTAAATCGTTTTTCTATTTTCCTTATTCTGTCACTATTCATTAGAAGATAACCACCAGAGAAGATGCAAGATATGCAACATATGAAAACAGTTTTTGTGCATGCTACCTATTGTAGAAATAAAGACATTAGTGAACTTACCTTTAAGAAAAACAATAGTTTTTTTGTGTGTATTTGTGTAGAGATGACTTTGTACAGATTGGGAAAGGAGCCACAAACAACACATTTGTGATCCGGACTGTAAACGTAGGCTTGACCTTGCTTAAAGTCTGGGATGCAGAACACAGTGGAATTGCAGACTACATCCCCCTTCCTGTGCAACACGCCATTTTTCCTGATCTCACTGACGTGGTTGTAGGTGATGTCCTCTGCTTGAGTACTTCACTCACAAACCAAGAAGGTAAGTGGCATTTCAGTCATTCTGTTTATGCAGCTATATAACTGACATCAGTCTGACTCTTTCTTAGGAAAACTAGATGCATAATTTATGATGTTTTCTCAGAATCAAATGTCACTGTTCTTGTTAATGATAAAAATAGCTTTGATCAGCTCTTCTAATTTTAATTGTACCATGCAATATGTTGCCTGTATGGAATTCGTGAGCATCCGACTTCAGAGTTTTCCATTCTCTTGGCTTGAAAGGCTGTTTTTTTTTAAAATGGGAATCATACAAAGAATCTATCATGATGGTTTAACTTCACTCTCTGTTTTTAATTCTTAGTATTAACAGGTTTTTGTCCAGGTAACTGCAAATTACACGTGTGAGCATGTGACAAAGGCAATCAGTGCTGCCTGTACGATGGGTGTACACATAAAGACACCACATAAGTTTATGGCGTTGAGGCAATTCACTCATGCTTGTGCAGTGTACAAACAGTGTGTCTTTACAGGCCTGCCAGGGACTTGGAGTTCTTCATCAAATAGTGTGCTTCAAATCGACTCCAAGACTGGTGCAGCCGTCGCAAGGGATTCTGGTGTTGCCACGGTCTATTATGAGATTCCTGGGTTACTTAAAACATACAGAGAGGTAAGGTTTTGCTAAATCCTACCAGAACTACTGGAGTTTGTTTGCTTCAGCAAAAATATGTGCTGTGAGTTTTTAGTTATATTTAGAAACAAGTATGCTATGTATATATTTATATAGTTTATTATTTACGTAGTTTATCTAGTTAAATGAAAGATAAATAAGAAATTTAAATCATTTCAAAGGAGAAAACCATAGAAATGCTTAGGTATGCTTTCTAATCATTAGGCACGAACATATATGTCAAAAAACATCTTGTTTTTCTTTTTTTAGATCACCTATGTTAGAATAATCTGAGATCAATGGTTCCTGGTTTTAGCTCATACTGCTCCTATACTGTACATTTGATTGCTTGGCTGTGGTGTTTCTAGATGCTAGACAACTTTTTAAGTTCAGGCAGAAATGTCAACAAGAAGCTTTTTAAGTAGTGTACTATATTACTAAGTATTGTTGATCAGAACTATTTGATTAATTTTTTTTCTACGTTGCAATTTCTTCTGTTGATATTTTGTTTATTAATACAATTTTTGTTAAAAATGTATTTCATCCTTTATTCAGATATTGATTAACATACCTCAGAGGACTACAGCAATGCATGTAAGCGGAGTGAAAACCAGCTTACAAGGAGTTGCAGCCTCAAAAGTAATAGTTTTGATTGGAGAAAGAAATAAAAATTTGCAAGGTATGATTGAAAAAAAAAAAAAATATATATATATATATATACACACACACACACACACACACACTAAAAATTTATTGCTTAATTATGTTTGTACATTCATAATAGGTGTGGTTTTGAAGGGTCTGTGAAGCTGGTGTAGGAATTTCTCCATGAATCTGTAGTGCATATCCAGACTCCCAGGAGCTTTGAGAAGCTTAGGGCCATGTTCTGAGCCTATTACAATCTCACAGCTAATACAATGAGCAGATAATGGAAGGGTTGGTTTTGGTCATATAAAAAAAATAGTTAAGAGGCAATCGGCTGAATATTAGCTTCTATATTTAATTCCGTTTGCCTTCTCAGTAAGTTAAGCATGCTCAGTAAGGTTGACAAATTCATTAATATTTTTAATTTTTTTATGGAAACTTTCATCAATTAAAAGCCTGTAATATAGAAATAAGAGAACGTCTCATGTGCTTAATTAATAACCTGTGTTTTGCTTGATTATGGTTTCCTTCTGTCATTACCTCAACACTTAACACTCACTGAACAGTATTTTATTGTATCTTATGTTAATTATTATCCTATTTATAAACATCTTGCCAGAAACTGAAATATAAATCAAGACTGTACAATCACATAAGTTATCCAGCAGGCACATCTGAGCTGAAAATCCTCTGTACTTCATTCTTTCCTGTAACCAAATTATTCCTATCACATGTGTGCATATGAATTTGTTTTATATCTATATATATGTATATATATAAAATACGTATATATACGTGTATATATATATAAAACTGTAAAATCTTTATTCTCTCTTTGAGATTAGATATAAGATATTTTAAGGTTATCATAACCTTGTGAAACTAGCTGGAAGTAACAGACAGCAGTTCTGTTTTGGAAGGTAGGAGAACAACTTGCTATTTCAGGCTGTTTTTTTTTTTTTTCATGCGGGAATCCCGTATTAACTTTCTTTTTCTTTCCTTTAGGGGAGTGCTTGCCTGCACAGATTGAAGCCATTGCTGAATTGCAACCACAATCCATTATCAGTTGTCATCTAAAATTTGACAGTGATGCATTTGATTTTCCAGCACGTGATGTATTTATAGCAGAACCTGGATTTGATGCAGTTTCAGGTAAGAGAAGATGCCATGCTGTAGGCTGACCCTTTGAATTCTGCTGCAGCGTAGTCCAAATGCACAAACAGATTTTCTGCTGAAGCCTCTGAGCTTTGTTGTTTTCGATCTCAGCTTCAGTGAGTCCCTAATGTGCATTCTCCTTGTTTAGTTCAAGAGTTTTCTGCATTTGATGATGACATTAATATGTTTTCTAGAAATCAGTGGTGGCCCATTCTGTATGTTTGTTCCAGGCTTACTACTATAACTCTGAGAAACTCTGCTTTATACAATGCTGAAGAAGTATTTTGTGCAGAGGGACAACAACAAACTTTGATAAACTTTTCAGTTGTAGTGACAACAAATTTAGGTCAGAATTTTGCAAATTATCACTCTTATTTTTATGGATATGTGGGCAGTCTAATGGTACCTTGAGACAGAAGTGATAGTATTGCAGAATGTAGGCATTGTATGCTGGTTGCACGCTTTAGAAAGCTAGCAGATGTGATACTGTACTTCAGCTGAGTAGTTTAAAAATAAAAATTAAATAAATAAGAAGTATCTTGTATGTGGCTTAACTCAGAACAGAATGTCAGGCCCCATATTTGTTAAGTGATACAAAGTTTAGTTTAAGTATACTTGCTTGGTTTCTTAAACCTTCTTAAACCTTCTTCAGCTGCTTCAAATGAGCACTCCAGTGACAAACGTTCCAAAATTGGAAAGCTTTGCAGTAATAAAGAGCTTGTAGGTAAATGTATGTAGATGTGTTCTTGCTAGACATCAATACCTTTGCTGTATTCTGAAGTGTGGTAGGAGACTGGGGTAAGAAAAGTAATGAGTTTTTATCATCTGGATATCAAGGATTATTAAATTTCACTGAATTATCCCTGCAGTCAAAAACAATGTGTGTTGGATGTCAACCTTTTAGAAGTGCTGCCACTGTTGTTATTGATGTATAATGGACCTTAATTATTAAAATGAGAGAGAAATAGTTTAAAAGTGAAAATTGGTTGAAAATGATGCATTTTGAATTCTGCAGTTCAAACATTTCTAGAACTTACAAAGCTTTCATGCTTCTTTGCAACCTGAGTGCTTTCTTTTTTGAGAAAGCTAGAATTCTTATATACTTCCAAAACAACATGAACTGAGACTTGGGAGAAAATTACCAGATACTATGGAAATAGAATTAATGTTGTGAAAGTTGTCTACAGTGTGTGGTTCATAACTGCAGGATGATTTTTAGCAGAACCATGAACTGTATGGAAATGACATTAATTGTCCACTGAGTCCTCACACCCATTGTTTAAAACACTACTGCACACTGCATGATAGTGGCTGCCTTTGGTACTTTGTTAGGGAAAGAAAATAAGGGTAAAATAATTAACTAGCCAAGCTCTGCTTGTTACTTGTGCTTTGAATCTTCCATACTGCAGGAGGGATTTTTACGACACTTATCTCAATGCTTAGTGTGGGGCAAAAATTATGTTGCTTTAGTGCCAGGACTGTGATGCTTGGGAGAGTGATGCATTGCGTCCAATTCACCCATCTATTCCTGATTCTATTTGAATCTTTCAGTTCTTCTCCAAAGATGTCATAAAGATCCCATTCTGCATGGAGGGAGGGGAAAAAAACAAAACAACCCCAAATCACCAAAAAGAGGAATTAACAGTTCAAACTTCTTTTGGTTTTGTAGGGCATTACACATGTTCCATCACAATGCACAGGCTTACTGACAAGCAATTGAAGCATCTCAGTATGAGTAAAACAGCGCTCAGAGTTACGGCTTCAATCCAAGGCAGCCACTTCTCTGGAGAACAGATTGGCACTGAGGTGCCATTCAATCCTGGGTTTTATGCTGACCAAACAGAAATGCTTTTAAGTAATCATTACACAAGCGCTGATGTGAAAATATTTGGTGCCACTGAAATTCTTGATACCCTGGAGGTGAGTGTATTGCTGGAATATATTAATCACTGTTGAAAAGCATTTTGAACTGTTACATGCAACTTTCTAACCAAATAGACTGCCACGTTTACCATCTCGAGATTGTTTTTGAGATGACTTGGAAATGTTCATCTTTAGTGTATTGCTGCCCAGTTTTCACTTCTGCTTCAAGGTAAAAATTGTATTAGGCTTACCTTTGTGCTAGCTGGAATGTGTTAACTAGAACAGACTGGGGAGTAGAAAATCTGCTTGATCCCTAGTGGCAGGGGTAGTATTTGCCCACCATTCACATAACCCAATAGAAGATAGTTTCATGTGTTTGGCTGAGACCCACAGAAATAGCAATTCCTAGGTCAAACTTAAACAGGAGTGAAGTGATGCAAGTGTGAGTGTAATATTACAGTCAAGCCTAGCTCCTGCTGAGAGGCGAGCTGCCCTAGGTTTGTGGAACAACATTTTTCTGAAGCACAGCCTGGGAGTTGGATGTGTGCTGTGTTTTCTCAAGTGGTCTTTTCAAGTTGTTTTTTTTTCCTTGGCAGGTGAAATGTGGATCACCAATGCTGAAGGCATTTGAGAAGGAGAAATCCTATGGGCTGCCTAGTTACATAGTCTACACCGTTAGTCTGTCTGATTCAAGAGTTTCAAGCCAGGGATCCTTATCAACTGCTCTAACTGTCTCTAGTCCTGTGACTGACCAGACTATCACTATTCCAGTGACAGTGATTTATTTGACTGACAGAACCAGTGCACCAGTGAGACGTAAGTTTATCTCTAGACTTCATGTGCCAGAATAAAAGTATAGGTTACATTAGTGTTTGAGATGATAAAATCTGGTGTGTTAAAATTTGAACTGACAGCTCACATTATCATTGACATTCAAACAGCTCACTGTGACCGGAAGACTTCAATGCTATTGCTCATTAAAACCAAAGCAGAATATGTTTTCCTTCTGGGCCAGCCCAAAATACTCTGTTGAAGTTGGCATAAATATCCCGGTGTTAAAGTATCCAATAGTGTTTATTTGCTTTGCTTCTATTTACTCTTAGAATAAAAATGATTAGCAAATTGGGCCTGAGGAGAATAAAGAAGTCGGCATATGAATGTCTTAATTTATTATTGGTTAATTTTGAAGAGTGCATTATAGATAGTCATTAGTATTGAAATCATGATAAGTTGATTAAATTTGTTTAGGATAGCCAAAAGAGAGTGAAGAAATAATAGTTAAAGCAGATTGGAGAGACAAGGTGCTCTTCTAACTTTATATTGTTCTTTCTTAATTGATTCTACAGATGGAGCAAGTCTATTCCAGCACTTTCTTGATTCCTATCAAGTAATGTTCTTCACTCTTTTTGCACTATTAGCAGGGACAGCTGTTATGATCATAGGTAAGAGAATAAAAGATCACTAATATTTTTTTCTATAACTCCGTGCAATACTTTAGTAGTGAGATAGAAAGGAAAAATTTCAGTACTAACTCATGTTTTTTAACAATGTCTTGCAGCCTATCATGCAGTTTTCTCACAAAAAGAACAGCACACTCATCCAGCGTTTACCCCAAGGACACCTCCTCAACACAGCCATAACAGTAAGCAGATGTTGTCCAGTTACAAGTGAAGTAATTGATTAGTCTAGATACTGCATTTGAATGGAATGTAGGGATGTATCTCTACTAGTCTATATTCTGAGTTAAATGACAACAGGCATTGTGCCAGTTCCTGGAAAATTTGTTGTTACTCTCCCCTCCTAATTCTCCCAACTGTCCTTTTCTCCATCACTAATCCTTTTGAAACTCCTATCAGATGTAGCAGCATTGGAAATGAGCATGCTAAAAGCCTGAGAATTAATGAAAATCACCATGTGGCTAGAGGGGAGATCCACAAGGATCTAAGGGGAAGTAAAGCAGTAATTAGTTGCTGATACAGCGTGCTTGGCAGCAGCTGACTGGTTGCTCCATTCATGTGACATCAGCTGAGCTGCAGCATGGCTGCTTTTCTTGTGCTATCAGCAGGCTGTGAGGTTCTGGGAACTGGGGCTCCTATAAGAGGCAGGAAAGGGCAAATATTAGAGGGATAAAGGGCACAAGTCTATGGAATACTTAGTTATGTTGCTCAGGAAATAATTTGTTACTTCATTGCTTTTTGTCTTGCAGTCGTGATTTACCTGTATTGCTTGATATTTAATTCCTATTTTACTTGCAGTATTGTAGCATCAAACTCTTTCAGAAGTATGTAAGAGATGCCTGTTTATTGCAGAAGTCCATGATGAACAGTAGCAAATAACTACATTTCTAATAATGTGTACATTAAGATGTTAGACAGTTACAGTCCTACTTGTAAAAATGTCTGATACTTCAGATAAAATATGACAAGTTCAACCTGAAAGCTATTTGCTGAAGTGAAATTTATTGTGCCCTCCTCAGAAAGCTTTGTTAATTCTTTTATTTATTCCTTAATGAAAGACCTACAAGGTTTTGATACATATAGGATCTCTTTTCAACAGGCAGTAAGCTAAAGGGCTTATTCAACTCAGAATGGATCATTAGACTTGCTTGCCAAGTGTTCCAGCAGATGATGAGTGCCAGTTATTTTTTTTTCCTACTTCCTCCACCAATCCTAAGTATGATTGTTGTTCTCATTTTCCCCTTTTTTTTAGGTTTCTCTATATCACCTTTGCTTTCCTTCAGCCCTCAGACCTCAAGCAGGAAAACAAGCCCATCAACCACGCTCTGGAGCACTGATTATGGTTCACGTTAGGGAAAACAGCACTCTTCATCATGAACTAGGACTGAGGTGGAGTAGGGAGAAATAGTGCCTTTGAGGATAAAGCTTTTGCAGCTTTGATGCAACTCACATAATCTCTTGGAAAATAACCAGTTTTCTTTTTTCATTTTTTCTAATATTTAGAGCTCTTTGCATTTTTTATGTACTTCAGTTCTCTGCAATTTATTTTACCTACTGCTTTATGCGAAGTTGATGAGGGTGAATGGGCAAAAAGCAGTGTTCATGCTAAGCTAGCTATCTTGCAATTCAAGCAGTTAGAAATTGTCTAAGTGACAGTGACCCAGGTTTATTTACTCTTGCAAAAAATAACTTTCTTTTTACTAGAATTTTAAAAAAGGGAAATAGAAAAACAGGTTAAATGTGAGCCAAAAATATGAAGGATTGTGTATTTCAAATTACTTAATTTTGATTTGGACTCAGGAATGTACTGCACTGATAAGTATTTTTATGTTTAGCCTTACAATGTGATTCATCATCGTAATTTGCTGTTTAAACATCAGGAATGCTGGAGCAACTGTGAATAGATTTTGAAGTGGTTTTTTTGCTTTGTTTTTTAACCAAAAAAATTTAAATGTCTTAAAAGTGTGGCTTCTGTTGGGTATAGCTGCAGTGTTCCTGTCTTGTTACTGTGTAAGCACTTTTTTGGATTGGGAATGTGAAAGCATGTGCCTTTAAGAGGATTTTCATCTAGTAGTAAATGGTTTTAATTGAAGGCAATTATTTTACCTGTTGCTGATTAAAAATACATTTTATATTAGTTATTTTACACATAAAAGTACCTCAATAAAAACTGAGCCATCTCTTGTTACCACTAGTTACCTGTTGCACTGGAAAGTAAGTGGCTTATTTCATACTTAGAATGAGTGACCTTTTCAGTTGGTTCAATCTGCTTATCTCTAGTGTGTTTGTGTACATAATAATACAGTCACATCCAGAATTAATTTAAACTATCCCGTGAAACGTGACTGATATGACCAGACTGAGGAATATTTGTACTTGAATATCCTATTATTAAGAGCACACTTACAGATCTTTTAAATACAGCGTAGCATTTCAGTGCATAAGAATTATTGATTTTTTTAATTGGTTTATTATAGTTTTTTTCCCTGTCTGCGAGGACGCACAGAGTTAAAATGCACAATTCAGGGTACATCAGAAAGTATTTTGCTATGTTAGGCAGCTGATCACTGTGTATATCCAGATATATTTTGCCTTCTAAGCAAGATGGCAATGAGGTATGGTGACTTGAACATCTTTTCAAATTGATTTTGAAAAGGATTGGATGGGGACTTGTTGTATTACTTGGTCCTTATACTTCCCTGAGGACAGAAAATATTACCTCAGTTAGAACTCTTCATTTGGGAAATTATTATCATAATCACAGTAACTTTAATATGCAAACAGTATTTCATGGCTGACAGATGAGGGATTGTTTACATATAAGTAGTATCGCAGTGTCAATTGTGAATAATATTCTGGGTGTGCAAACTCCCCTAAGGACCATAATGAAAGTGATCTCATGCAAAGTGTGAAGAATTAGGTGGAAAAAAATTTGAAGGAATGGATTGCAAACAGTCTATGGTATATATTTTTGGTTTCATACAATATTACAGAAAAGCAACACTGTTACATTCTTAGTATTGTATAATTTATTTTCTAGTTTTGGAAAACATGTGCCTTACATGCTACTACTAAAAATGACAATTTGGTTGTAAATAATCATTTGTATCTGTATTATTTAATAAAGGTTTGTAAGAATCCTTCAATATACTGCTGACAAACTTTCCTTTTTGTGGCTACTTAGAATTTGGCATGTAATTCTATTAGCTGTACTTCCTCTTCTGTGTTTCGTGTCCAGCTTTTGTGAGTATACCTCTCCTTCCACAACACCAGTGCAGTAATAAGCCATTTTCTCATGAAAATTTTCGTGTTGGCTTTTTTTTTTTTAACAATACATTTTTCTCTGCTCCTGGTATGAGAGGAAGATGTCTAGCTGTGAAGCCAAGTGTATGTCTTAATGGTTGAAATGGAGATGATGGGAAAAATCATACAGAATAGCATCAAAACAACTTTTGCATTAACATGGATCACTAGAAGAAGTGCTGCTCTTACACTGTTACTGTTGTGTTAATGTGGTAATTGCACTGATTAACAGAGTAGTCTTGTTAATGTGTTATTGTGCATGTTGTATGACTGTAGAGGTAAAATGCTTATATATAGAACATAGCTGGAGAATGAATGAAGTAAAGCTTTTGGATATATGCCTTTAATGAAAAAGGAAGGTGAGTGGAAGCTAGTTGTCTCATCTTAAATCTTCTAAAAAACATGGTGATGTTATATTTTATAGTGATATATATGTATATATTTTAAAAATAGTCTGTTAGGAAGTGGCTGAAAACCACTGTCTTGAGTAGGTGTCCATGGTATATATATCAACTCAGTCATTTCATATTCTTGCAGCCCCTCAATATCTGCATGATTTTTTACAGTCATACTTTTTCACTTTTGTCAATAATGTAATGATTTTAAAGTATGCTGACAATTTTTTCATCTACTATTTCTTATTGGAAGGTTTTTTTGTTTCCCCTAAGTGTTGTCCGTTCTTACTGAAGTCAGTGGTGGTGGCTGAGGAAGCAGCTCTCGCCCCTTTCAGAGAGAAATGAAAGGGCTATGGACATCTTAATGCTAATGTGATAAACTTTTCAGAGATGCTGCCAGGAAAGGTTTTATTTCCCTCTTCCTTTCACTTCCCATTCTGCCTCCCAGTTCAGTACTGAATGTCCTGAAGCACATTGCTCCAAGTGCTGGGGATACTTTGGCAAATGAGCACTGTTTATTTCAACATATTAGGCAAGTAATTGCAGTCTCCTGGCATACATCTTTATGAAGTGCGATTTGCCACAAGCAAGAATCAATGTTGAAAAGGAAAAAAGTGGGAAATGAAGAACTGGAATGGATCGGGCGGGAGCCAATCTGCTCCAAGAAGTGAGGAGGCTTTTGGCTTCAGAACACTCTTCTGGTCTGTCAGGTGGTTCCAGAGGGTGGGATCTGGTCAGGTGCCAATGTAAATATTGGCATTTCTAAAAAGGTTCACCTGCTGCTCTTTCCTGAGTGTTTACTTGCCTGAGCGTTTTGCTGGAAATACATACAAATGGTACATTCTAAACTTACAACATGTAAGTTGTTCTGCCTTCTTGAGTTCATCGGTTAACAAAAAAATCAGGGCTGTATTCATTTTTAGTTAACTGATCAACTCCAGCAGAGTAGGACCTGTCTTCATTTTTGGTAGGAATAATGTAAAAAAGCAAGCCAATCTGCAAGCAATGAATTTAAACCCTCCTCAGCTGCAGATCCCATCCTGAGCTGCTCAGCAAATCGTGCAGTGAAGCACTTGTAGCAGCTGGGCGCCATTTTGCAGATGCTGTGCCTCGCCTTCCCACCACAGTTTGCTCTCAGCCAATCACAGCAGCCGTGACAAACAGTGCTGCCAGAGCTTGGGCTGTGCTGAGGAGAGCCTGAGGGAGCTGCCTGAGAGAGCACTGGCCACACAGAAGCTCCTCTCAGACCCTTTTCATACTTATCTTTTTGTTTTTTTGTTGGTTTTTTGTTGTTGTTGTTGTTTTGTTTGTTTGTTTGTTTTTGTTTGTTTGTTTTTGAAGTTCTAGTTGGGAGGAGGCTTGCTATATACTTTGTTAGCTGAAAAAATTGGAGTGGATGTGAAAAGTCATCTAAAAGGTACAGCTGTGCTCAATGTCTACAGAGATTAGGAAAAGGAGCAGCTAACTTTGTTGGAAAGCAGTTATCATGAAATCCCGGTCAAGCTGCACTGTCTTTGTGGAGGAAAGGAATTACCATGCCAGCAAGGCAGGCAGTACTGGCTGAATTGCTGTTGGCAAATGTTCAAGTGCTTGGAAGGAAAGAAGTGCCAGGAAAGCAGTTAATTTAACAGTCTGAGGATTGTACCAAAATGTCACAAAAAAGTAAGAGTACTCGTTAGAATTATGGAGTACAATTGCTGTTTCTGGAATATATTTATCTGCTGATTAAAGCTAGTCCCAGGTCTCCTGTGCCTCTCTGAGGCAGGAGGACTGAGTGAGAATCAGCCTAATGCTGTTTGCTGAAGTGACAGATATTTCTAGATACAGTAACCAGGTCATGGTTAATTGGAGGATGTTTGCTTGTGACAGCAGACGTGCAGTTCTGGCAATGATGCAATTGGCTGCATCCTGCACAGTTCCCTGGTGTGCTTCCTGTGAGCAGAGGTATGTGGGGATGGGATGTCTTCCGTGCCTATGAGCAGAAGTGTTTCAGAGACACTGCAACCAGCGGGACGTGCTGGGCAGCTGAGCACTGCCACACAGTCACAGGTTATACCTCAGCCTTTCGAGGTGCCTGTTTCGAGAGCCTGTTTCCAGTTCATCCAGAAAATTCCTGCTCATCAACAGCTGCATTGCAAAGAAATATTTATATATTAACTTGTTACCTCCCCTTCTCCTGCCTTAAAAAGCACAGCAGGGTACTGAATAAAACCTTGAAGCAACCTTTTTAGTTAAACGTTGTCCTGATAAGGAATCAGAGTTATTGTGTGGAGTTTTAGGAGAAGGTTCCCCTAGCAGCTTGTTTTTATCAGCTAGTTTGCTGACTCCCTGGCCTTTCCTTGCAGGACATCTCCAGACAAGAGATCCTCTGCCAACAATACAGCTTCTATATAGCTGCCTACTTGAGAGACTTTGAAATTGTGATGTTCACCAGTAACTTTCCTGGCCTTATCTGCAACTTGCTGCTTGCCCCCCATATCATGCTGTGTCCCATCACTTCACTGTAATTGTCAGAAGCACCCTGATTTATCGGCTGTAAGCGGGGAAGCCCCTGAGGTGGCATTTGGTAGACAGGCAAGGTATGTGAATACAGATGAATTCTGTTTCTTTTAAGTATTTGTTCGTTATTTTTGGGAAGGCAACTAGACCTTTTATTTATATATTAACTTGATGTAGCTGTTAGTCTGTGTAACATTTGTGATGCAATTAAACCCATTCCTTTTCAGCTCCTTCCTCATTGTCTCAGTTACAAGTTTAAGGTTTTAGCTGGCTTGAAAAGCTAATCACACTTTCTCCATGATACAGATACTCTACTTTTATCTTGTAAGAACTGTATAAACTTTAAACTAGAAAGAAGAGTCATTTAGTAAGTAACAAGTATCAGGCTCATAATCTTTATGCGACATTAGATATTCTGTGTGCTATATTTTATTGGTTTATTACCCATACTTCAAAAATGTGTTGTTTTTAGTTTGAGTGCATCTGGGTTCACTTCTCAGCTGTTAACTTCAACAGGAAAACTTCGTAGTGTAACTGGGCACAAGATTCAGATATATAATTTCTAAGATTTCTATTGAAGCTTGCCAAAGTAATTTCTCCCGGATTCATATTTATCATCACTGTGTTTGAGCTGTGAATTTACTAACAGGAAGTCTAATACCACTTTACATATTTTCGCTCATGTCACTTGTCCTCTCTGTTTTCAGAGCTATTTTTATCACAACTACTGTGTTTACAACTGCAGGTGGTCTGCTCCAGAGCTTTTTGTATTAATAAACCATTTCCTGCAATTTATATCTTCACAGTTCTGCATGGTATCTTGTTTCTCTATTTAGTGCACTAAACTCTCTATTTCAAACCTTAAGGGTCTGTTTCACCATAATTGCTAAATGGGTTGCAAGATGCAGTTGCTATTTTCCATTTACAGACATAGTGTATGTGTTCATTATTCACCCAGTCATATGTTTTTGAGTTCTCTTCTTAGTTACTACATCAGGTTTAAAGTGCTGTTTCCGTTTTGCCTAGTTCAAATGACTATTTTGCACCTCTTACTTCTGCATTTAGCATGAACAAGTGTATTTTCAAGGACTTGTATGTAAAAATTTGTAACTTTTATGCAATTTTAATATTTTTTCTTCAATTTATCGTAAGGAATACTTTTTTACTGAGTAAAAATGAGGTAATATGATTAAAGGCCAAGATTCAAAATTGTAGCCATAATCCTGCACCTTTAATGTTAAAACTTATTTCTAGGAGTCGCTTGCATTGCTGTTGAGGTAAGGCAGCCATCTTCCACTTGAGCAGTGGAAAAATGTTAAGCATCTTAATGTTAAATAGCTTTATTTCTAAATACAGACTGCACCGATTCAGATGTTCCAGTAGTGAGAGGCTGCTTTATGTGCACCAGATATCAAACCCTTAATAATGGGATTTTAGGAGGCATTTCTCATATACCATCCTTCACAAAGGAAAAGAGACAAACTTCATAAGAGACAGTGTGGAGTTTCTTTATATGTGCTACTGAGCTCACGTAACTGATGTCATTTAGCAGGTGTTCAACTGCTGCAGTGTCATCAGACTGGGTCTGTTTTGGAACCTGGCCTGTAATAACCAAATGTGAAATGGAGTTGGGAACAGCACAGTACATTTTAGTGTCACTTGCTGAGCAACATTTTGGATTTTCTAGGGCAAATAGCAGAATGAATGAAGGAAAATTAAATGGTTTGAATATAGCAGAAACAGAATATAGAAAACAAATCTGTAAAGAAAAATGAATACAATTATTTGAATTCTGAATTACTTGTTTCCACTAAGGATGAATACAAAAATAGTTAAGAAATATTAGAATATTTTTAGAGGAAAAGTAATGAACAACCAAACAGTGGAATTGACTGTATTTCCTGCGAACATAAGAAGACATCAGAGGCAGAAAATGTGATGGATTTAAAAGAGAAAAGGCTTTGAAGCAAGGTTTATAATGAATGTAACGGGAAGAACAGTTCTCTGCATGTTGCTTTTGGCAGAGAATCTGTTTGAGAAAATTGAGCAGGAGGCCCAGACATAGAGTTCGGTGGTGGGGTCTAAATTGCAGCAATTTCAAAAAGAACATCCTGATGTGGGAGATATCTCAACCAAAGCTGTTTATTTAGTTTCTAAAGCCCCAGTCAAAGTTTAGATGGCAATGTAGGGTGAACTTGACAGTGCCCAGAAATCACGTGGCAGCGTGTCCTGTTAAGGTCTATTTTTTCCTTTCTATCTGAGGCAAGTCAGGAAAATCCACCTGCATTTCTGAAGATTGCAGAATACAGATGTCATCCACTGGGATCCAGTAAGGGGGTGAGGGGTGACCAAACAGGGCCGAAAGGGAGATGAGGGAGGAATAAGTAATTTTTTTTTTAAAGAAAATAAAAGAATGCTCCTGCAGTTATTTCAATGGCAAAGTTAAGTGGGCACTAACCATACAATACTGGGCCTCATCTGGGATAGTATTTGGAGAAAATTATCGCAATGCAGCAGTTCCCTCACATGAAAACAAGGTCAGGTGGACTTGAATGGAGCTTGAGACTTTGGCTGTAACATTAGCATCTATAGTAACTAATCTTAAGCCAGTGCATGTTAATGGCTTCCAGTGACTGTGAATTGTCAGGATAAAGTCCAATAACTGAAGTACAGCTTACTGGTAAACAACCTCTGAAGTTCTGTAAACCTTTTAAAAATAATTCTTATCAAATTTGTTCATCTATGAAAGAGACAAGAGGTGGGAGATATTTTGTGGCATATGTCTTTCTTAGGTTCTCAGAATTCTGTTTTCTGTTAAGAAACTGCCCTCTGAAAAACTAAATAGTGAAAATTGTCATATTTTACCCAAAAGGAAGGGAAAAAACTCATTTTGTAAAGTAAGAGCTTGTAATTTGACAGCATGCGTCATTTGGGTTATTATGAGTGAGTCATAAATAAGAGGCACTAAAAGCGTTATTTTTCAAAATGTTTCAAGGTAACAAAGAAATTACATCTGAAGAAATGATGATAACAAGATAACAATCCATTGAGTAGTCTACAGCAAAATTTAGTTCAAATGTTTAATGAAATTTATTCATTAAGAGTGCTATTTTTGTGAAATTTTATAAATGAGGTGTAAAGGCTGATTTCACTTCGTTTTTGTTCCTGTAAGAACCAATTAAACTACCTGTAATGGAAGTAGAATCAGCTTTGTAACTACAAAAATACTCAGAAGCCTTGAGTTTCTGTACTATCATCTGACTTCTGCCAGTGAAGTTTGACACTCAGCCACATCTGCCCTCTCGATTTTGATTCAAGTCACCATGAGCCCAAATGTAGCTATTAATGATATTTAGTTTCATTATTTTGTGATAGCTTTTATTTATAATGAAGCTTTTCCCAGGTGTGGGGATAAATTAGATTTGAGAGGGAGCTGAAAACTTCAGAATAATAGCAGTGATATTTTTAGCCTGGATCTCTAAAGAAAGGAGGTGTTCTCAGCTGCACTGTTCCTGTGTCTGTTTGCTCCCACTTAATTGTTTTAATTTTTGCCCTGATTCCCACCAGATCAGATAATAGGAGACATTGATTAGACATCTAAACAATAGTTAAGTCTTTATGAATTTTCAAAAGTTAATTCCTACATAAAAGAAACATTATAATTCTACTTTTAGCATTGTGAGCTTATAATTTGCTAACTTGTGGAAAAACCCCCAAAACACAGAGCTATGTGAATGCCCAATGTTAGTGAGAGCTTGGAACTCTCCATGAGAATTAAATCTGTAGGAAACCAGGAATCAAATAAAATTTCTCTGCATCCCTAGAAGAGAATACAGAATTTTGATTATATGGCAGAAGTGCTATCCAGTAGAATTCTCTTACAAGATTGTGAATACAAAAAAAAAAAAAAAAGCCAAACAGGAGCAACTTGGCAGAATAAAGCAGCAATATCCATTGAGACAGCAACCATGCATAGGAATAGAATAAGTTGAGGAAAACTGAAGTTTCAAAGAGACAAAGCTCTGTGAATGGTACATATTTAACCAACAGAATCGAGTCAGTAATTTGCATCTTACTGTTGTTCTGAATTATTGAATGGGCTTCATTGTTTCTTTGAGTGTTTACTCATTATTAATAGTAAAATCTGCAGTAACAGCAGGAACAAAACCAATATGTGGGAAAGAATAAAGTTGAACAAAATAAGTAGGAGAACAAAATAAACCAAGTAACTGAAAACAAGTTTGAGCTAGAGGAGGGGGGAAAAAGCAATTGTTTGTGGAAGAAACCATGATGTTATTACACAGAAGCAATCATTTGAATTGGTATTGCTACTCAGCAGTGAATAATGCATTATAGCACCTATCCTGATTTCTGAACATGGGACTTCTTCGCTCTGCAGATTTTTCTCTATGACATTTCTCATGAATACACGTTTATGAAATGAAATTCCCTTGCTTATCAGATGGCTAAAACAGTAAATCTGTACACTCGCCATGACTGCTCTGAGAGAACAGTCATTTACAAACTTCTCTTTCCTAAGGATCTAGCACAGCTTGGCTGTAATTGATGAACTTGTTAAAGAACCAAAATATTGGAGTACTATATCAACCTTTATTACAGATTTCCAGACTGAAGCATGCGTCATCATCCAGTTGTTCTTTCTTTAGCCCACCAGTCACCTGATGTGATTCTCACTTCTGTATTTGTACACAAGCTAGCACTGCAGAAAGCAGGAGGAGGAGTGGACTGGTCTCTGACAAGGTCTGTGTGCGCTTTCATGATAGCCATAGCTGCAGCATTTCCATGGCTTCTGATAGTGTTCTGAAAAATTCACACACAGGCTCATCTGTACTGTGTGATTGTAAGTGATTGTTGTGTTCTGTTCTGCAGAGTATTTTGAAATAATTTAGTTGGATTATTTTCAGTTCTTTATTCATCGTTTCTTTATGTTAAATGGATGTAGAAAAATTATTTATTAAAAGTAGCAGGAAGACGGTACGGTCCTATGAATTTTCTTCTGGTATTTTACATTGTGCACAATCATCAGACTGGTCTTGTGTGTGTGAAATAATTACCTATCAGCTACATGACAAAAGACGGGTTGTTAAGACCTTCGTATCCAGCTATCTTGAACTGAGGGAATTATCACAAGTAGACATTGTGTTTTTCCTGTTCTTTGCATTTTGGGATATCAGTCCCCATAAGCAAGGGAATTAAAATGTGAATCTGGTTGCAGCGAGATAGAGCCTGACAACCTGAGCTGTAGCTATGTACAGAGCTGACAAGCTCTGTAACACTTGCTAATTTTTGTAATAGTAAAGGTGTGTTAGAGAAAGCCTTTCATTACAGCCTGCAGAAAGACTGCAGGCTACTTGTAGTGCTGGAGTTCACAATGTAATTAGAGCCACTGAACGCACTTCATTCTCTACGTAATTTTCTCCTTACATCTCTCTGTCTTTTGTCATAACTCATTAATTGTCTTTGAATTTTAAGTTTATGGCCATGTCCTGGTGAAATTTGGAAGATTAATATTTCATTTTATGCTGGTTTAGAATTTGTCAGTGAAAACAAATGGCCTTGGTTCTAGCACAGTAAGCATCTCTTAGCATGAAAAAAATTTGTCTTGAGCATCTGACCTCAGCAGGTCCCGTCTCACTGCCAGCTGGTTCTTTCATTTTCCTATCATAGAATGAAACAACCAAACAAAAAATATTTTCAGCAAGCACCCAAGCATTTAAGGCTGAACATCCTGCTTGGAATGTCTGGATTTAATTCCAAATCAGCACCTGAACTGAAGGAGATTAATTAAAGAACATGATAGAAATACTAATTAATTAGGCGTGTTTAAAGGTTAATTACAGTGAGTTTTGTAGTAATTGTTGTTTCTTGTTGTTGTTGTTTTTGCCACTGACTGCATAGTTCTGCATCAAGCACTCAATCATTCTGGGACTTGCATTCTGTATGTCACAGGTTATTACCTTTGCAATAGTTTTATTTTATACTTCTCCCTTACTACAAAAATTTCTATGTGGGTGGTTTTCTTTGCTTCTCTGATAGAAGATTCTTTCTTCTGCAAGAAGAAATAGATAAATGAGATGTTGAAGATGTGGATGGTAGTCACTACCACTCTAATAATAATTTTATTAAAACAATTAATTTACCTAGAGCTATCTTGTGTGAAAAATGTAATGTAGCCATAAAGCACAATAGAGAAACTTCATTTGTCTTCCAGTTTCATTCATATCCTTTTAAAGGCAATGGCATACAAATTACTGGGAATTCTACCAATAGTACCATAGCATTTGAAATAGGGATTAAACATTACTGACTTAATTTAAAAATTTTTTGGAGCAACCTGGATTTTCCAAGACCTTTCTTGTATGTTTTCACTTAATTTTCAGAGAATTTTGCTTATAGATTGTTGACATTCAAGAATAATTTTGTTGTTATATTTGAGTTTTGACTGCTGCATCCTTTCTAAATTGTGCTTTCTAGAATTTTATTCAGTTTGATTTGGCTTTGCCAGCCACCTGCAGAATTGGTGGCTTGGGTTTTTGGTTTTTTGTTTTCTGTTTATGCTGATTGTTAAAATGTTAAGATTTCCAATTTCAAAAAGAAATTTTGCAAAATCTGAACTTGTATTGATTGATATATTTGTTTACTAGCCAGTCTATCTCTGGACAGGTTAATGTGGAGAGAATCCTCTCAATAACAGGTCTCTAATATACCTAAAGGGCAAAGAGGTTACACCTAGCCTGTAAGATGATGGTTCTCACTTTCACTGCAAATCTCAATAAGTGCAGAAGTATATAAAACTCAACTTCTTCCTGGGTTGTATTTCATACTCCATGCATTTTTAAAGTAGCTATATTGCATTTGAAAATCATATTAAAGTACTGTGTAATTCAAATGTAGCTTACAGTTCTGTTTGCAGCAAGTAGGCAGTAAATCCACTTGCCTTACCAGATCTGCATGGGCCCCAAGAGTTAATGGTAAAATCATCAGGGATTAAATTACATCATCTTCAGTACTGAAATCAACAAATGTTCAGCATGAAAGCGATTGAAATTTTCTAAAATAGTTACTAAGTTTATTTTTTCTGCTTAGAATCATATTCATTTGTTAACCCTCATGTTTTTTGTAATTTTAGGAGAATATTTGTGATTTTGGAAGGTAGTATAAAAGGAAAATTTCTTGAACAATTGTTAGTATTATGTATATTAAATATATATATATTATATTGCTCTTGCCTAAATAAATGTTATTTCAAACTATCCAGATCTTACAACTGCCAGCTACTTTGTATCACTACTTCATACATCAGTTCCTCTCCAAGAAATGTTCACAGTGTAATGACTGTACAGGTTTGCATCTGAAGTAATAGGGTTGAGACAAGGGAAGCTATTGTTCCCAAAGACATGTTAAAAGCAGAATGAAAATACATCAGGTGTTTTCCAACTACTACTGGCATGTTCCCAAGATACATAACAAGTAGAAAAATCTCAGCTCCACCACTGGACATAATATGTATAGAAAGCATTGGAGAGAAAAGTTTGTCTCCTACATTTGAGGGGGATAGTGGGGGGAGGGAGTGTTTTGATGTTTAGAAAATTCTACAGCACCATAGTTTTGAAGGTATATTTCAAACAGCAAAATCTGGTATCTGTGGACTTAAGATATATTACTTAGATAAAAATTATGCTATTTTGAGAAGGCTTTAAAGTGTACTGTATTCCTTCAAAACTAAACTGCAGGTTTTCTGCACCCACTGTAATTATGTCTGGCTTCCTACCTGAAGTCAACATCTTTGTTTATGCTCTTCATGTATCTGTCAACAGCACTTTTCCCTCTGACTTAACTGGGGAGCTGATCTGATGATATACAAGTACCTCACTCCCAACCCTGTAAATTCAGAGTTTCCTGACAAGCAACGTTTAATTTGGTAATAATATTCTTACAGACCAAGAGTGGTGGCTTGGCATTCTTTAGACTCACTCACATACTCTGCAACCTTGTTCACCAACATCTTGTCATTTAGATACCAGTGAATGAGCACAACATTTTGTTGGAGGAAGTTTTCCATGTGATTTGGCTGTTGTCTTTCTGCTGATTCACCCATTATGTTTAAGTATCATTATTTTGATATAGTCGGACTGTGTACTCTGCACACATTTTCAGGAAATCTGTCAAATGTCATTTTCAAGTCATTAAGCATGCTCTGCAACAAAGCAGGCAGAATTATAGAGCAGTGTGGCTTTTCAGAACGCTATTGTAAAAGTGTCAGAATTTATTCTAGCTTTTGAATGTAGGTTTATCTTTGAACAGCATCCTGCTGTTATGATTAGTGATTGCTATCGTGAATAAAATCTCTTTGGTTTCAGCAAGAAAATAAACCAGTTTATATATAGAACCCACAGTTGAATAGGACCTTAAATATTTATTTCCTTTTCTTCTTGTGAAATGATCTTCAAGCTGAAGCCTTTCATCTAATGAAACAATTCTAGCAGTCAACCCCAGGTCTTCAGGCAGTTGTGTTTTTACAAATGAAAGTCAGTAGCAGATATCAAGTAATGAATGTTACTTGTCTAAGTAAAAATTTGCTGCAAATCTTTGACTTTAAAATGTAATTTTGTGTCTTACTATGATGAGCTTTGTGGTGGTCCCAGTGGCAAGCAACATCAACTGCTATTCCAGGCTGCCAGGAAACCTTGTGCTAAATGGCTTGACTCGGGTGTTACAAATGTACCACCTGCTGTGCTTACACATAAACTTAAGTCTTGGGATTTTTAAAAACAACAGTCTTGAGGTTGAAAGTTTTGACACTGGTGGACCGAAAGCTTCTTCACAGAATTTGAGAAAGTAGTATGTAAAACATGAAGGTCTAGTTGTATGGTTTTGTAAATGGAAGTCAGCGTTATTTTACCTCTGAAAGTAAATTATCAGTTTCTCAAAAGTAGCCTCGAGTGCATCAGGAAGGGTGTTGGGCACTGTGTCAAGAGGAAGTAAAGGAGGCAGCTTTTACTTTTTAAATAGTTTCATACAGTAGTAGAAAACTAGCAAAGAGAACAATGTTAACAGTCTTCATCTCTCATTTTTATGCCTGGACATGTGGAATATATATGGAATATGAGGATAATTTGGAAATTGTGAGTTTTCTGATATTCTGGATCCTTCAGGTTAATATGACATGTTTGCATGAGCTGAGAACATTTTCTGCTGGATTTTGGCCATAAAGTTCCTTTGGTACCTCACATATTGCACTATTTGTTTGTGCTTCAGCAGTTCAGTTATTATAAATTTCTCTCGTGACAACTGTATGCATAGGTGTGACTGTAATAAGTCTGCTCTTTAAGTTGTTTGATTGCAAGTAACTGAAATATTTTAACTAAATTAATGTTCCAGTACCTTCAGCTACTCAGAAACACGACACAGTATGTGCAGCTGGGGCACAGCCTTTCCCTGACCCTCCCCTGGCAGCTCCATATCATTCCCTCGGGCTCTGTCGCTGTCCCCAGAGAGCAGAGCTCAGCGCTGCCCCTCCGCTCTCTGTGAGGAGCTGCAGGGCCATGAAGCCTCCCCTCTGCACCTCTGATCTGTGCAGAACAAACCCAGGGATCTCAGCTGCTCCTCATACATATTGCACTCTTAA
The DNA here is from genome assembly GCF_905368555.1 of Meleagris gallopavo. Taxonomy (NCBI): domain Eukaryota; kingdom Metazoa; phylum Chordata; class Aves; order Galliformes; family Phasianidae; genus Meleagris; species Meleagris gallopavo. Next base: position 5,414,660 of record NC_139417.1, on the reverse strand, counting down.
TCCTTCACCATCTTCATAGCCCCTCCTTTGGAAGCTCTCTAGTAGTTTTATGTCCTTCTAATATTGCGTGCACAACTGCACCCTGTGCTCAAGGTGAGGCTGCCCCAGCACAGAGCCAAGCAGGGCAATCTCTTCCCTTGCCCCTGTCTGCTGCACCCAAAAAAAGACATTCTAGCTATCTACCAAGATTGCTGATTCCTTAAAGCTCCAATGTTTTAATTTCAGCTATGCATTCGTTTGTAAGAAATACAGTAATAATTTCATTAGTATCTTCTCCTAAATTTGTTTATTTAATTTACATCTGTCAATATTCGTTAAGTGAATGTGGCTTTACTATATATTGGCTACAGCAAGAATAAACACAAAGCTCTGTGTGCTAGTAAAGAATTGTTTTAAATAATCTTATTTCAAACACAGGCATACACATGAATAACATCAAATTCTGATCTATCGGCTCATCAAGTTAGATAACTCTAAACCCATTCATAATTAGGCAAGTTCAGGTCTCCATAAATTGGTATTAGTGAGGTTTTTAAGCATCATGTTTTCTTTTCAGGCATATTTAAATACTGAGTAACATAACACATTAACTTCCTAATAGATCTGTGAAGCCTATAGTCATTTGTTGCAGTACTTTTTGTTTCTACATACAAAAAAAAAAATAAAAATTAGAAAAAAATTGCCATGTAAATGACCAAAAACTCAATGATGCTTTCCTTTAATACCAACTTCTGTCCTAGCACAGTCAAAGAGAATTCATGATTTTCTTGCACAATGAAATACTTGAGATGGATTAATGCTTTTCTGTTAAAAGGTGTTTGTTGTGTTTTTTAAAGCTAGATACCAGTATGAATCATACAGCCTACTTGCCTAAACTTTTGTAAGATAAATTCCTTCTGAAGTGGTTATATTGCTATGCAATTTCTCTTTTCGTTTTTAGAAAGGAGCAAGAGGAAATATCTTGAGACATGAGGAAATGTTCTGGAGAACAGTTCATTTCTGGGAACTGTTCTTGAGAACATTTAATTATGAAAATATTACAGTGTTTCAAGGTAACCTGTTCTTGAGCTCATTTCTAGTTTTGTAGCTTTTCAACATGCTATCTAACCTCAACTCTATCCTGCAAGCAAATTAAGGTAATTTTATTGCTGTCCAACCCTTGGAGAAGGGTCACTATTTTATCATTCTAACATGCAGAAAGCTTGCTTCTCTCACTCTTTTACTTTCCTCTCGTGTTTTCTCTCCCAGATCAAGCAGTCTGTGATTTCTTTTTGTATGATTGCTTTTTCTAAACTGCATGGTTTTCAACAATTATTAATTGAATCTAATCTTCCTTAACTGAATACAATTTCTCACGTATGTTAGTGTGTCACAGAATACCGCTGTAAGGAAGAAGAATATTATTCTCTCTTACAAAAAGACTGGAAATAAAGTTGTGTGCAAGATACTGCAAATCCAGAAAGCAAATTCATGATAGATCAAGGAAGAGAGATGAAGTCTCTTAAGTCTCAATACAGCACTATAACTGGATTACATCTTTTACTGCATTTTAAACAGTATCCTCAGAATGATGCCAAGTTCTAAAATAGCTTTCTTTAAGCTGCCTATTCCAACATCTAAATCATTTCCCAGGAACCCAGGAAAAACTGAAGTTTACAATTCCAAAACTCTCCTACTTCAGAGCTCCAGTCTCTTGAGAGTGTTCCTAAATTAGAACTACGTGTCAGTGTAGCATAGTTAGCTGTTTTCCTGTCACCTGCTCCTTCAAATAGTGGCAGCAAATATTGTAAAGCTTCTTGCAAGTGACTAATCAACCACCTATTTATGTGAATTAATTTGTCTGTCTGCCTTATTCATACACTGCTCAAGTTTTTAATTCAGCATATATTTCAGTTGACTGAATGCTATTGGATTTGGATAAGGTTTTAGCATGGTAATGTTACACCTGTATTTTTCAGTCACTACCTGCCATACAAAATTTTTAGCAGCAATTTTCCAGTGTTTTTCTGGGGGCTGGAAGGTGCAACTCCAGTGTTCAAAACTATTGCTAAGGCACATCAAGAAATCTGTACTTTATTTATGAGTTGATGGAATTACAAGAAGTGCTGTACTTGAAGTAGCTAATGAACTTGTGACTCTAACAGAAGCAGCGAGGCCTTCTATATCCTCCAGTTTTGTGTCTTTACAAATACTCTCATATAATTTCTTATGAATTAACGTTTTATTCAGTTTTATCAGTATGTTTTAATTAGTATGACTGTGCAAATCCGTGGATACATTTTGGTACTGTATTGTTTGGTACTATACTATATCTCATATGGATTTGCATGTGCAAAAACAGTGTCTTGTTCCTGGCATAGTAGTGACTTGATTGCCTGCAGCTGCTGAATTTGCATTGTGGTGATTTGTTTTTTAAAAAAACACTTAAAAATGCAGGAGCATTTATTCAAAGTTCATAAATAGCTCCTAGTTTTCCATTTAATGGAAAATAATTAGAGCATGGAACTACGAGACTTCGTTTGATAAGAGTTTCTGAAGATCCACATCTTCGGTACTATAACAGATTTCATTTGCCGCCATTACAGCATGTCTCTTGAAATCCCTTCATTTGGTTTATGGCACCTCTAAGTGCCATATGATGTGCAATTCTGATTAAGTTTGTAGGAACATATCTCCATGATGGAGTTGAAGTCATTTTGCCTCCTGATCGTTCAGAAAACCTTTTTCTCCTTCCTTTATCATTATTTCTTGTTATACTTCACTGGCCACCATTTCACTAGTGTTTTATACTATTTTTTTGTCCTTTTGTTAGTGTAAGTTTAACACTTTTTTGTACTGTTTGGAAATGTTTAAACCTATAAAACTCTTCAGTCCCAGCAATACTAGGAAATCCCAGAAATTGCTAGGAAAAAAAAAGTTATTTGTTTTCCACAAAAAATAATTTGTCTAAGTTTTAAAATTCTAGAGATGGAGAAATTTTGCTGCAAGTCAGCAGTCTATAAAGCAGTGCTTGTTTTAAATGTTAAAATCATAACTTCTTAGCACATCAGAACACTTGTGTACATTTCCAAGAATCAACCAATACATGCTTAGCAAATTGTTAGTTATACATCACAAGTTCAGTGTAGGGTTCAAAAAAGAAGAAAAATTGTGGCTTTGGACGATCTGCATTGGAAAGCTTTCTTAGCATCTGCTAAGTATATTGCAGATAAAGAATCGCTTAGTAGAGCTCAGCTGGACATGTTTAGTACGGCAATACCACGAGTCCAAAGCTAATATTACTGAAGCTGACTTCTTGGAGTTGAAACTGGAAGTCAATGTTTTGAAAGAGAAGTTTTAATTTGCATTTCATTTAGAAATATTTTACTGTCAATAAAGTTTAGTTCATTACCCAATAAATGGGAATCTGATTCTAATTTGTACATCACAGCTGCATTATATATTTCAGATGAAAATATGTTTCTTCCTTAAGCTGATGTATGACAGTCTTGCACAATGAAATTTGAAAATTGAGCTGCCAAATATCAAAATTTATGTGGAGTGAGTCTGGGCTAAATTCTGGGTATGCACTTCTACTTTCTACTTCCCCGTTTTTTTAGCTTTTTTCAGAGAAGAACAAAAATGTTATGTTTGATTCATCAAAGTACTTAAATATGTAACTAAAATTAGACCTAGTTAATTAGTTGCATTTGAGACTGTTCTACTCAAATTCATCAACTTTTTAGCATGCTAGTGTTGTATTACTGGACTGGGGCTTTGAGCAGAGAAAGAAATCTGTATGGAAATTATTTAACTGCATAAAATTTTTGTTTGTAATTCAGAAGCCTCCCGCTATGTTCAAAGCCAAACAACCAAGCTCTTTGAAATAATTAGTTGGGATGCACACATTCCTGAAGGAGTTTAAGATGTTTAATCCTGCAGAAAATTGCTATCTGGTGGACAACAGGGGAAAAAGCACAACAAATATTTACTATTTAAAAAATGCAGGCAATTACAGCTAGACAAAAATAAAGCAATATAGTTACCTAATGAGAGGAGCAGAGCTACTTTCTGACTTGCACTAAAAAGCTTAGCATTTAGCTCATATAAACATTACCTAAAATATTTTCCCTGTTAGACTTAGGCAGTAAAATGGTTTATTTAAATGGCAATTTTTCAATCATCTTATTTTTAATATGTTCTGTCTGTAAATAGTGAGGTGCTATGGCTTGGTAATGAGGTGGTAGGCAAGTTAAGTTGGCAGTGATCTGCTAAGTGAGTCTTTGCAAAAGTTTGCTGCAAATGCTGTTTCTCTGACGAGTTGGGAAGATGCTGTCTAGAAGGTCCTAGCGCAGACTCTGTCAGGAGTTTGCCTCTCAATTACAATCTTGTTTGTACCACACTGCATTCATATATTCATATGTATACACATGCATCAGGAGAGTGCAGGAAGCCTTCCAGATGGAGATTACTTCGGGCCACTGTATGGCCCAGAAAATCAGAACAAGCACTGCAAAGTGCTGTAGTTATATAATAGTTCCTTATCCTGATGTTATTTTATTGTTGCAATGATCTGCAACAAGAAAGGGTGAGGTGTGTGGATTTTTGTTTTGTTTGTGGTTTTTTTTTTCCCCTACTTGGATGAAACGTTAACAAAAGAGCATTAAAATGTTTATATAAACCTAAGAATGTTACCAACATCAAGACTTCAGCAGCATTGTCAGAACAGTAAAATATCTTCCTGGAGCAGAGAAAAAGACTTAAAATGAAATTCAAAGTGTCTGGTGAGCTATGCTTGAGTTCACTATTAAATTTGTTAAGTATGTAGTTAGAGTTTTCCCCAATTTGGTTGATTAAAAAAGGAGATACAGGACTTCCCTTTACAGTCAGTGTGAACAGTTCTTACCTGCAATTGTTGTGTATCTGTTGACCTTGAGAATAATTCCAACAGTAGGGAGAGCTGTTCAAAAAGACCCTGACAGAAATTATTTGCTTCCAATGTGGAAATTGTAAATGCACATGCACAGATAAAGTCACCTTAAGTGAAGGGTAAAATTCTGGCTTATGGTTATGCAGTGATAAAACTTTCAGGTTTTAATCTTACAGCATAGGCCTTTGAGCGTTGTATGAAAAGATAACATGAGGACAAAAATAACAACATTTCTGGAGAGGTTAATGGGAAATGTAGACCATGCCCTGTGTTCTAGAAAATGTGGCATTCTGTATATTGAATTTGGCAAACGAGTGAGATATAAGAGTGCATTATAGCAATTAAAAGATTGAATCCATGAAGACATTGATGTGGATGTTGTAATACAGACTTAGGCAAGTAATGCAAAGGTGTCTGACAAGTCTATCTTGTTTTCCTGTACAATGATAGGATAGCTGAGGTCCTCGCTGGAAGCAGGGAAGGAATGGTGTTAACCAGCCTTATTTACAGACATCGTCTGTAAAAGATTCTTTTTTTCAGGTGGCACTGCCTTTTGGCAATCTACAGGAATACTTTTTTTTTTTTCCTGTTATTCAATTCCATTAGCAAGATAGCAAACAAATTAATAGTTTGTAAATAAAATTATCTGTGGAGCTGTTAAAACTGCAATGTAACTTTATAGATAAACGAGGTATAAAATTAGGACTAGTTTGAAGGGTGAATGCCAGGTGTTTCACAAGCTGTGCTCTTGCTTGCTCCCATATTGCACACTGTGCGTGCAGTGAGTCAGAATTCATTGGGCAAGCTGCACGTACAATGTTTCAGGTTTCCCTGAATTCTTGAATCCCCAGCTCTGTATATATCTTGGTTTAGACAGGTGGAAGAAGAGGTAGTTTTTGGTTGTGGAGGTTTTCTAGCCATTTTAACTTGCATTTTCAATTCTACAGTTAAACCTGAATCAAAGTTGGATTTCTTTTCTTACCTATAACTTGAATATGTATAAATTAATTTTGATAACTGTTTAGTGTCTTCTAGTGCTTAAATTAATCTTATTGGTATTCAACTCCAGCCAGTATTTCTTCCTCTGTTCAAAGACTTTTGGTCTTCTTCAGTTCTCTTAGGTTCTAAGTCTCCTCCAGGAATTCCTGAGGGGGATTGGTAATACTTGAGAGACAGCTTGCCTAGTTCCTGAAGTATCATAGTGAAATTTCTTTTATGACTTCTCTTTTTAAAAAAATTATCTATCCTGGTGTTAACATTAATTACATCAAGCATCTATTTTTGGTTCATGTCTATCCTACTTCTCTTTGCCTCCATTGTGTCTTATACCTAAATGTATGCATGTAAACAAAATAACACCTGGGGTCACTGCTGTGGTAATAGTTCATATAATACCTTTTCAGGAGGGAATATAAAGCAAATGTAGAAAATGAGTTGGCAGTTGTCCTAACATAGGAATACGACATCAGTAACTCAACTAAGCATAAAACACTGCTTCTTTGAGCTTGAGTAACGAGGCAGTCAAAAGTCATAGATATCAGTAACACTTCTTACTGTGTGTGTATGAATACTTTTCCATTGAAAAAGGCAGTTTCTCTAATGAGTCATGAAATCATAGCAATTCTAGAATCAAAATGTAATTGCCAGGGGATCTGGCAATCATTTTGTATATCTACTCTTTCTTCTTGCTGTGCATCCTCACTGTTTTTAGTTGCAAATGAAGATTTTTGTTCATGGTTCTAGCTTGCATCCCTCAAAACCCCTCCCTTCATATTTTAATTTCAACGTAGGTAATAACACCATATCAGTGTCAGTTCCTTAACAGTGACATTTTAACTTGTCACATTAAAAAAAAAGAAAAAAATAAAATACCAATGACTCTTTGAGAATCCAGGATTCAAAGAGAATTCTTTCGGGTACAGAAAGCATAAATATTGGTCATGCACTAAGACATTTAGTTTAAATTATTAAAATGTCATGTCTCTTTTCGGTTTTTAGAGCATAGCATTTGAAAACATTGGAATCAAGAACCCAGACTTAATTTTTTTCTTACTGTTGAGACTTAGTAAATGAATGATCCCCACCTTCTTGCTCAGTCTGCCTTCTTGGAATGTGTTGCTGTCTGTAGACTGCAAGGAGCCATAGCTTTTCAGGAGTGGTGAGAGACCATTGCAGCCAAGAGTACTGAGAGGGAGTGGTTTGATTCACAAACTGTAAATTTCTATTATCTGAAGTGTCCTCAACATTGCTTATATCCTTTCCTCTGGCCACGTGCTCAATTCTATTTACTGGCTCAGTCAAATTGCAGTTCCATACCATGACTTGGATTTGCTGCTCCTGCAAATTTGATTGCTACTAATCTAGATTAGTAGACCAATACTAAAAAAAAATCTACCATCGAGGTCCTCACTGAGCCTTTGCCTAGAGACTGGAATAAACCAGTACATTCCCAGGTATATATCTTGGCAATAAAATCAATGCCATCAACCAGGTAATTAAGTTTCTTCTTAATTTTTAATCTTACGAAGAGGTTCCAGTGAAATGAGGAAGGAAATGCTTATTCTTTCAATTCTCTCCTAGTACTTGGTGTACTGTAGAATTTAGTAATTTTTTTCTGAGCTGGAAGTGGATTTCATGTCCTCATATGCACTTTGATATTGAATATACAACACTATGTGTAATAATATATATATAATGCATAATTCTGTATGTTTCTGCACAGAGTGTTAACAAATTGGCCTGAATTACCCGTACTCATGATCAAGGTTGCTGGAGTTCTAATCTAGCTCTCATTGAAAGAAATGAATCTGAATTCACTGGTTCAGATTTAGTCATTCTAAATAAAAGAGTAATCTTTCCCATGCTCATTTGCAGGTATTTACCCTGACATTTCTTTAATATAGTTCAGGAGGAAAGGTATCTTATAATTCTTCAGTTTTGTTTTGGGGTGTCAGTGTTCTTTGGTTTTGAATCATTTTTTGTGTGTCAGAATTATGGAAGGTTCTTATTTATCTCACCTTCCCACTGATAAACAATGGAAAGAAACCAAAACAACGCAGTATCTTCTGAATTATATGACTTGACTGGATAGCTGCATATCAGAGAATGTAAAGAACATTTAAAATAGTGCCATAATGCTGTTCCTTTGCAAGTCAAACAATCTGCTGTGAAATAAATAGCCAAAAGGAATTTAAATAGAATTCTTCAACGTGGCAGTTCAGACAGAAAATATTAAGAGGATGGGAAATCCATTCTGACTGGTAGAATCTTCCTTAATGAAAATTGCTGATTCACATTCAGTGAGCAGACATCTGTGAAGATTTAGGACATTAGATCTTACCAACTGTTAATCATTTTTCAGCTGGTGCTCATTGCCTGTGGAGTGGAGTTGGCACAAAGTAATATATGCCTAGGCTTCAGGGACTCAGGACAACTTTTTAAACTTTTTAAAGCAAGTCTGCTGTTGTCAGAGTTTTGAATGAATTTTCTGCACAGAAAGTAGTATAACTTCTCATCTTTAGGGAGAAGTCAGAACTATGAAAAGAGCAGGACAGATGACCAGGGTTCTATAGTACCTTAAATTGTTTTGGCAAAATTAGATAAAACTCATTTCTCAGGTAGCACTTTTTTTTTTTTAAGAAAGAGACTGTTTCTAAAATAGGGAATCTGAGATTTCATCCCAAGGCTGGTTTGTTCCCCTGCCAGATCCCCTCTCCCGAGCTGCGCAAAACTACCCAATCACATCTTATTTTTCACTTCTGTTTTTGTACTCCTGTTACAAAAAGGGAGTAATGAACTACTGAATGCCAGGGAAAGGAACTTCTGTCTGTAGCTCTTTAAGAAATCTTAAAATGCGGCACAAGCACAGACTTATTGCCTTTTTTTAACTTGTTTCCATGATTCTTAGCTTTCTTTAGAAGCAAAAGTAAAGGTAAAAACGTCTGAGTGTTGAATCTCAAGTGAGAATCAGTCATACATTGAAGAAAAGGAAAGAAACTGATCAAGTAGTATTTCTTGCAAGGGCCAAAATATGCAGCTGTTGCAAACTGTTGTAAGTTCATTAAACCTTTTTCAGTCAAGCTAGACCTCTTGCTAGCTGATTATCTGTTTCTTTTCACAGCACAGTCACTTCATTAATAAAGCGAGCTTAATGTTCTTGCTAGGAACAAACCTTACTAGGAAACATCCATTGTTTTGCATCCTTCCTAAATTCAGTGGAACTTAACATAGCCCTACAGTGTACAAAAGATGATACACTTTCCAAAAGCATCAGACAGGATTGTGAACCAAAGGTCAGTTTTTCAAAAATGACTTGTTAATATTGGGAATAACCAAATCTAAAAAGCAAATATCATTGAGAGTGGGGTCATGACAGTGAAAATATGGTGTCAGGCACAATTCTTTCAAACTACTGTGAGCAGAAATAGAGTAACAGAGAAAAGCGTTACATTCTTCTGCCTTCAAATGTGAGCTTGGTGAAAGTTTTTATAAAATAAGTTTACCATAAGACATTCAAGTTCTTTAGGAACTGAAACTTCAATAACAAACTGAAGAAAAGATTCCTGTTACAAAGGAGAATATACAGAGAAAGCTGTGTTAGGGAGAACTTGAGGATATAGCCTTTCTGACCTGCTCTGCTGTCCCACTAACATCAGAAGATCCAAGGACACTTGAAATGATGGAATATCCTATAAATACCCAACCTGATTCACTGGGTGTCCTTCTAAAATGATAGTTCCTGTCTTGTGCTGCTCATTTGCAAGTTGCTTCTGAAAATAGGAGGCAGTAACAACTACCAGTCACTTGCCAAAAGGCGTCGTGAATAGGCTAGGAACAACTTGTAAAAATTAGGACAAAACAGGAACCTACTTTTTAAAAAACATTGTCTCTGTTTTATTTGTATCTGTGACTGCGACATCTGACTTGCAGCTTGAGAATTTTGCTGTGATGAAAATGTCTGCCCATAATGAAGAAGAGTTCAGAGGTTTTTGTATGTTGTTCTGTGCTGAGAGCTGGCAGCTGGCCACACTGCTCTCTTACTGTAAAGAGCCAAGAGAGAAAACTGAAATTGTGCCAGTTCCTGTTTTTCTTTTGTGTTGGTTTTTTTTTTTTTTTTTTTTCCTCTTCAAGTGCTGGGCTAAGCTTATTTTAAGCTATCTTTGTATTGTATATAAAAATATGCTGGAGTTATGGAGATTATCCTGACCACCTGCTTCTGAACACAAGCTTTCAGAATAGCCATATTTATGTAAAAAGATCCAAAGCATTTCACAAACTGAGTGCCTTGTCCTAAACCCTCAATCATATGAGTACTCGATATGGAGCTTGTCTTCTCCAATCCCTGAGACTAGTTCTATGCTGCAAGCCTGCAAGGGCAAACCTACCTTGAAAAGAATTGCTTCAACAAAGCCTAACAAAACTACCTACAGTGCAGAGAAAAGCCAGGTGGCACTACAGATATCTCGTGGGACTGTACATGTGACAGAAGGAGATTCAGGTGGGCTGCAGTTCATGTTTGTATTCAGTGAGAGCAAGCATATGTTCATGTAGGATGCACTAGTACCCTATGAGAAAAAGAAAAAAAAATTTAAAACGTGCCATCTTTTTCAGCTAGGGAATGTTTCAGTAACTTCTTATTGTAGGCCAAGTAGAAAACCGTCTGTCAGAGGGTTTGCCCTTGCATAGTTCATACTCCTTTTAGGAAAAAAACACTGGTCTGTTTTCAAACAGCTGCACATGCATATACTAGCTCAAATTGATGAACTGTAGATGTAAATACATGTTATATAAATAAATGGTATAGTGGTACTTTAAGGATCTGTGACAAGGTAGGCAGAGGCTTAATACTTTGAGGATCAGGGGAAGTTTTTTCAGAGCTTTATTGAGAATCGTTTCTCCAACCACTACTATTATAGATTTTTTTTTTTTTTTTTTAATATTTATACTTTAACACAGTGCTCTACTGGAGGATTGTAGAATGAAAAGTATGAGATAGGGATTTCAAATAGTTCTTTCAAATCTAATCTAGGTTTTGCAGAGGTTACAGTGCTGATAGCCAGTCTACATTGCACTGATGTTACTGTGAGCTTTGATAGAGTGGTGTAAGGAAGAGTTGCTTTTAAAAAAAGGCTATAAATAACAACTGGAGCTGCAAATTAATCCAGACATTGTGATACTCAGAGTTGCTCTGTTAAATTCCTAGTTATTTGTCTACACAAAACAAAATGTTGGCATTCTGTTTCAGGTATTGGGAGAGTTCTGCCTCACAGCAGACAGAATGGTGAGCGTGAGATATCTGAGCTACACGTCAGGGCATGACAATGATGTTACATCCTATCTGTCACTAGGATTTAGTGTCAAGTTTTTCTATCTGTCAATGGTTTCACAGCCCTTCCCCTCTCAGAAAGGAAAAGGCCTGACTATAGCACAATAGACAGTAGGCACAGCTCAAAGATATTTTAGGATGGAAGGAGCCTCAGTAGGTGTTCTAGTGATAGTTCCTGACAGGCACTTTTTGGCTATGCTTACCAGTGGGCACTGGTCAAGGAAAGGAACAGAACAGTCCAAAAAAAACATCCAAACAGAGGCCGTCATTCCATAGATGATCATTTAGTGTATTATGAATCATAGCATAAGTAATACTGGCACAGATCTCACATTTAATTTGAGAGAGTCCAAGAGTTAGGAACATCAAACATGTACGTGCTTCCTGTACACAAGAGGCTATTCAAGACAAACTTTTTGCTCTATCATCCATTCATAGAAGTGCAACTCTTCCATAAAGGAGTTCCGTTTCAATGAGATGAAGACGAAGACAGTACTGAATCACCACTGTATGGATCAGGCCAGTAATTTGCTTTCTGATTCCTACTTCAAGGACTAATTAAACAACTATTGACTCTAATGTAGTTCTCAGCTTTTCTTAGTTGTGCAATGGATGTTTGAGTTGTACTGTACTGCAATATTGGGACATTTCTGGGTCAGCAGTGGAGGCAGAATTTTAGCTAGTGGGAGAATGTTGCCAGTTGATGAGTGAGATAAAGTATGAAGATCATATTCCTGGAAATATGCATTTAAATTGTGCCTAAACTATTTATTTTTTCTGGCCTAAAGCAAAGGGTTTGAGCCCAAGTTAATTCCTGAAACCATCGTCCCCTTGGACTTTACCCAGGAATGGGAACAAGCAGAACTTTGATATGAAATTATGATGAGGAACCTGGAACTACAGAAAACATGTACTTGCATGTTGATTTGTGGGCTCCACAGAAAGTTAAGCTGCATAAGGAGACTATGAGGAGAAACCCTGTTGTCTTACGTTTTGAGTCAGTATGGAAAAGGAAGGACAGCGGGATGGAAATGACAGACCAAAAAGCTTCTCCTGACACTCGTGTTGGATTTTCACACAGCTGTCAGAAAGTTGACCTTAAGCACACTTCACCTTTCAACACTGTTTTCTATTTTCTTTATCCACAATGAGTTCGGATGGCACAGCAGCTCTGCTTGCAATGTCTACCAAAATACATTACAAATTAAAAGCAAGATACTTTGGCATATGACTTTGTAGTTAGTTTTTAATGTTTGATGCTAATTGATGGATTTCCATTCCTTCCCAGTATTAATACATTCTCCATGCTAATGTGTAAATCCTTCTGCCAATCCTTTTCTCTGGTAGCAGCTCCACAGTTAAATAGATAGCTATGAAACAGAGAACACTAGTAAACTCTTGCCAGAAATGTTAGTTCATCCACAACAACAAGTTTTAACAATTTCATAGCAAAACACCTTCAAAGTCTTTATTCTAAGACTATTCTAAGAGCCAGGTTGTGTTCAGGATGTATAAGCTTAAATTTATTTATTGTCAGTGATAATATAGGAAGTGGAGGATATATTAACTATTTAAAATTCAGGATGTTATTAAATAGAGGAAATAGAAAGTTCCCTCCTCTTTTTGGATTCTTTGAAAACTCAACAGTGTAAAATTCATGTTTGATTTAAACATTATTTCTACTCAAGTGCTTAACGTGAAACTGAGTTGCACTTACTAACTTCAGGTACATACAGGAATTTAAAATTTAAATGAAATTTAATTTAACAGATTTTTTTCTACCTAAGGCCATAAAAAGTGCAAAGGTTAATGGTTTGAGAAACAAAGGTCTTCACATCCTGATTAAACCTAACCCTCTCCCAGTCTGTTTCCTGTTCTCCACAGGGGATCATCACTTTTATTCTGATGTGCCAAGGTTATGTACTTTTGTTTCTTACTGTGCCTTGGGATAAAAATTATGAATCTGTTCTTGTATATGCAAAGCTGATGATAAATGCTTTGTGAATGTTTGGTGTATAAGGAGTGGAGATTTAGGGTTTCAGTCCTTGAAGTCACAGATAGCAAAACCTTTGTAGCATTTTTACCAAACGACTTTGGTTAATGTGTTACTATTACCTTTATGATGGATTGTGCATCCTTCTGTCATAATTCATTATAAAAATCTTTAGAAATAGAGACATGATGACTCATCTTGCCAATAAAAATCTTGAAATATGAAGATTTCTGTGCCTTTCCCAATTCTGGTTAATGGGAAGGTTGTTGTATTTTTTTTTTTTCTCTCTCTGAGCAATTTGATGTCAGATCTAACCACTGTATAAAAATGGTAGTTACTAGACATCTCCACTCCTGTATTATTATATTATATTATTATATTTTATATTATGTTATATTATATATTATAAATGGAATTGATAATATAATCTACTTGTATATTTTTCACTTTTTTCAAGTTCTATTTAGTTGTTCACAACATCCTTCTAGAAACCAAAATATCTGAAGCAGAATATAATGGACTTATACCACAAGATGTTGGGAATCCTGAATAAAATAACAAAATACATTATATATTGCTAACATTATGAATTGCTAACAGCAGGCTAAGTACAGAGAAAGATTTGAGCTATTTTTTTAATTAATGTGGTGAACTAATTTTACTGTCTTTGAGGAGATTATTTTGACCACAAAAGCAGGAAAACTGCATATAGAGTAAGAAAAGGACTTACTTGAGGATACGCATTAATTTATTTATTGACATTTCTATATGAATGAAGTCTGGATAACGTAAGTAATCCAGTAAAAATATTGTCTAAGCCAGCTTCTTCTTATTTTCTGATAGGATTTATTAAATAAACGTAGAAATCTGAAGGCATCTTCTTTGTGTCTAGAAAAGAATATCTACCAAACTCAATTCAGGAAGCAATGGAAATGAAGGGTATTTTTATGGAGTAAAAAATAACATTTACAGTGCACTTTCAAAGAATTTACAATTTCCTTGCAGAAATTGAGTCAGAAGTATCAATCATTAAATGAGAAATTCAAAACGTTCAAAACGTTTGTTACCAAATAATAGAGAAGAGTACAAGTAGAGATGATTGTTGATTAGTTGCAAAAACAATCTTTTAACTGTTATTTTTGACTAGTCACATGCATTTTATTAATCTTTCATAAACCAGGTATGAAATGCATCCTTCTTTACTATTTCTTCAGGGTATCCTCTTTCTTTGGATTATAGAATCCTATTGATATTATTGGTAATTAGAGAAGATCTGAATGCTGATAAGGGTTCATGTGCTGAGAGCCACATGTTTTGGGAGATAACTCAAAATAAAGGGTTGTATTTCTGTCCTTTCAAAAGCCTTTCTAAATTAGTTTCTGATGCAGTGGTGAATGAACTGAGGAAAGAACAAACTCTCAGCTTTTCTACATGGAAAATCAGTTTTTCATGATTCTGTGTATGAAATGTAGAGACAGGTACAAAACACAACATACTGTCTTTCTGCAAGATTACAGTGAGACAAAGAGAAAGAGAATTAGTTCTCTTATAGCATCAAAGCATCCTTAATATCTGCAGCTACTTGACGCAAAAGAAAGAATTTGAGAATACTTTCCAACCCTTCAAGGTTTGTATTTCTGTTTAACTGTGGTTTTTGAATGTTGCAATAATGTTGTCTGCCAGATTCCTTTCTAGAAGGCATCACTCTGTCTCTTTAGTTTTATTTAAGCTTACTGTTGTCCTCTGTTTCAGAAAGCCTTCATTTTGTAGTGCTTGTACAGTATGATGCAATGGCATCTGATTTGTGAGCAGGATTCCCAGGCACATGGTAATACAAAAAGGAAAAATAAAGTTAGCAGCCACTGCCCAGCTGTTAGTTTCTTCACTAATCTTTAGCAGCTTTACTTGCATTTCCTGGGAGAGGCACGTGCTTAGAAGAACTGGTATTTTATACAAGCTCCTCAGCTAAACTCCTGGTCAAGAAGAAAAATGAGACATTAATAAAAATCAGAATATGGAGACTTTAATCTTCAGTGATTTCTAAGATGATATGATCCGTGAATTCAAACTAGGGATTCCAAGGCAAAATGTTCATGTCCCTTGTATGCATCTTATGGGCAGTTCTCAAGTAAATAACTGTCCTTTGCTATGAGAAGATGGATAAATGTTCTTTGTGCAGTTAATCCATGATTTTAATTGAAGCAGGGAAACTATATTTATACATAAATATACATGGTTACAGCCGTGTAGAAGATCCTGCTTCAGCACAGAGTGTAGATTAAAGTTGAATTTTTATCTATTTTTTAAAGAATGACATAAATATGATGGCATTTATTGGGAATGTTCCCACTCTCTTCCACTCTATTTACCATGAAAAATATTAAAAGTTTCTATTTCATCCTGCTATGAAAAAGGAGGTTTAGGACAGAAGGAAAGTAGTAGATTTGGAACATGGGTACAGAGAACAATTGTCATCAGTTCCATGTAGAATTCAGATAGCAGTCACCTGAGTAAAAAGTTTAAGTAACCTCTAGAGAAAGCCAAGATCCATAGTGAACAAAACAACTGCTATGGTAGAAAATCTGCATCCCATAAATACACCAACCATAGATCTAGAATGTTGCCAAGATTTCTAATCAAGTCTGAGTGCTGTTGCTCCTTGTATGTGGTGCTCTCCAGAGACAGCTATCCAGGAACATTGTTGCTGTGTGTCAGGAAGCAAGGCAGAATTTGGCATTATTGCAGCCATGGGCACATCATGAAGACTTGACCCCAGCAGATAATCTCTATTTAGCTGTAACTTCCATGTTTTCAAGTGCCCCACTCCACACAGAAAGTAATTATTTTATTCATTTACTCATCACTCAGAAGACTTGAAACCAGGCATCCTGAGATTCAGAACATCCTTCCTCTCCAGATTATGTAGTTCAAATGTGGTGCCAAAGACACGGAGGAAAGCAAAATTCCACTTTCTTTAAAAAACAGGAACCATAGGCTTCCCTATGTCATACTTTGTTATACTCTGTGCTCCTTGTCTCAGTGGAGGATGAATTAGCTTTTCTGTGTTGGTTTTATTTCACCTCCTCATACTACAGCCGGAAATCCTGTAAAAACTGCCCTAAACCTATACAGAAAGAGCAGATAAACAGGCTCACTTTTAACAGATATGAGTAGTTTCACTGTTTCGTGGGATGCAGATAGATTATCAGCGGAAAATGTATGCTTTGGCAGTCAGGATCTGAATTATCTTCATATGGAGCCTGGCATGAATTTCCAAAACACTTCTAGTCCATAATAACACTTTTTTTTTCTATTTTACTTCCTTCCATTGTTGTATAGAAAGGGTGATCTGATGAGTAGCTACAAAACACATCATCAGAAATTCTCAGAAATAGCTTTTAGTTATGCACAAGTTAGAAAAAATGACTGAGTTGCCTAGTATGTGGTATACTCATCTTTTGAATGTTTACATTAATCAGATAAGTAGCAGTGTATTCACACTTCAGCAGCGTGGTGTACATGTATTAGGGGTGCTTAGGAACCAAAAATCACTGAGTGCTCATTCAGTTCCTGGCTTTGAGAGCTGAAAAGTTCTAATTTAAAAAAAGAGAATAAAAGATGAAGAATTAACTAATTAATGCCATTTAAATTAATCTAGAGAACCTCACTGTAGTAAAAAAGAAGAAGAAAAATTTTTAAAAAGCCCCACAGCAAAAGAAGTATCTGAATTCTCAGCATTTTAATTGCCATAGGGTTATTTATGGTGACACTGAGGCTTTAGATTTCTGAGGACAGAGCAGTAGGATATTCTAAAGAAATACTTCCCATTCACTGTGTTGTTTCAGAATTGCAGAGAAAAATCCTCAGAAACCAACAAAAAGTAGAAATTAATATGTATAAATCATGAAAAAACCACATAATGCCTTACAACGAGTTCTTGGGTGTAAAGTAAAACTTCCCATACTTGCAGCACTCAAAACTCTTTTATTTATATTATGTTTTTTCAGCCAAGCTTGAAAGTTGGGATAACAGAAGAAAATATAGTGTATAAGCAACCTGGAAGCCAAGCATTCTTTAAGCTGACAGTTTGGACATTTTGATTGAAATGGACTGCAGATATCAGGATGTGTCGTTACCTTAGCAAAGAAAGTTGGTTTTGGCAGCAGTCCGTTAACTATATGGAGATTGATGATTGTTTTCTGCTCCTTAATAGGAAAAAGCATAGAGGATCAGTAGGTCAAATTGCCATCTTTCTGTTGGAATGAAGGTTTTATAAATAGCCATGTTACAGCATTTTCAGTGAACACATTTATAATAAGGAAAAATTAAAACCGACTTTACAGTTACTAGACAAAAGAGCTCAGAAAACAGTAGTAGCTCTAACATCTGACCATGATAAGCAATATGAAACATGAAGTTCAATCACTGAGTCCTAAGTGAAATTCTTTTTGAATTCATGGAAATCGGTATTTGGTAAAAATGGATAATTGTAATGCCAAGTTCAATAGCGCTTGCTGTATTATCTGCTGCATTAAATCCCTGACAAATATTTAATGGGATTAAATCTCTCTTCTTCTCTAGATTCATCTAGCACTGTAAGGGCATAAACTCCATTAAAGCTCTGTGTAATAGATGTTTGAATCCGATTAAAGGAAAAAAAAAATATTTTAAAATACCAGAGCAGCTTTAAGTTTTCATTTTTCCCTATTTCATCATCACTTGCCAAAATACAATCCCATCAATTTAATATTTTTAGTTTGTTCCCTTATCTTTTGCAACATCTAAGATACTTCTTTCAACACTCACACTGAAATCACTTTCTTTAGATTTTAGAGATTCCACGCATAGCAAGGAGCTGCGCCTGCTCAGGAAGTGGGCATATTCAGTGCAAAAGTGGGATTCTCTTTCTTGGAGTCTTATATTCAAATACGCATATGCCTGGGTTTACGTCTGGAAAGTATACACACAGATTTACCTGTAGAAATAAAAAAAAAAAAAGAAAAAGAAAAAGAATCTCCACCATTTTCTGCCTTAGTCAGCAAAACACACTGTTCACTTATGAAGAAGCAGCTTTCCCTTCTCTTTGTTTTGCTACAAAAGCAGTGGGCAGCCATTACATGCATTTACAGTGATTCTTGTCTAATTGCAGCATAACAAGGCATTTTCTCTCCCTTAGGCCACTCTGTAACTGAATGTACTTTGCAGGATACAATATGACTGCATGGCTTGTTGCAAACAGATATTAATCTCCTTGCCATGACTTGAGCCAGAAAAAAATGAATTAGCTCAGATTCAGAAGCTGGATGCAAATATTCAGTAGATGCTTGGGAATTTGGGGTCCAAATTCACTGTTTTGCATTTTTTTAGCAAGCTTGCATGGTAAAATCAATGTATAATTAACTGACTTTCTAACTAAAACCTTAAGTACTGATCTGGATGGCCACAGTTTTCAATTTTCAATTTTTTACTACCAGCTGTGGCAGTAAATGGCATCGGTTTGCATATAATAACATATATTATGTATAATTGGGTCCAATGCTGCACTGTGCATTCATCTGCAAACAATTAATAACCTTTGCACCGTTTTTACTTCTGAAATAAAAGAGAGAGCACAATTCTTTCTTCAATACAGCCTTCTCTCAAGTACTTTTAGTATTTTTTTTTTGTGCTTTCCTGTAGATAAATTCTTAATTCTTGCTGGCACTTTTTTAGTGGATGGAATATATGGTTTTCCTGTAGATAGGATAACCATACTGGGCATTTATATGGTCATATTGAGATACCTTCTAAACTATTTTACGAACAAAGAGAACATCTTAATTTGTTGGCATCCCTTAATGAGAGCACTGCTGCTGTAACAGAGGTCTTACATTACACCTCTGTGTACATACACAGCTTTGCATTGTATAAATTCTGCCATCCGTACCATGAATAGAAGTTTGCATTATGCATTGGTGAATGAAGTGGTGTACTTTCAGTTTAAATAGATTATCAGGCTTTCTTGAAAAATAATTTCTTTGTATCAAATTCCTATTGTGTTTTATTATATTTTGAAAAGCATATTACGTGAGCAGTATTAGTATGTATCAACCGGTAACATCAGCATTTCCTGTCGCAGTTGAACCCTTGGAAAAAAAACAATTGAAAAAACATACATTGTTAAAGAATTTCTGCTCTATGAAATTCTAAAAGGGCTGTTTAATGGAAATACCTTTACCTTCATGTGAACCTGCACAATGCAATGTGTTCTTTTGCTATGATTCCATACGCCAGTGGTGGAAAAATATCCAATTATTCTACATGCAAAATTTAATGAATTTCATAACCTTGCATGTTTCCCTACGAACACACAGAAAGAGTTCATTTCCCACTTTAAAATGTTTACTGCTTGCAGCAGGCGGAGGAATTGTTCTGCAGAAAGTCAAATTTTCATGCTTTTTCTAAGTGCAAAAGCTCCTTTATAAATAATGTAAAAATAAGTATTAACATTCAATTACAAATGCTATGGACATTGTAATTCATCCATATAGCACATATTGATGGTGGAGGGAGGGTAAGGTCAGTTTGTAAAATATTTATACAGAACTGAGAAATTATGTGTTGGCCCAAGTGTTGAAAGGCACTTTATAAAGGCAGCTGTGGCTGCTTGCAGAGCAACAACTGCAGCCTGAAATGAGAAGATGGATGACAAATTATTTTAATATTGACATAAATAGATATATCTTGAAGGAAGAACGGTATGACAGGATCAGTGACTCTTTGGGACTCAACAGCTTCAGGGTTTGAAGTTACAAAATCACAATGTCATACGAAAAACAAACTCCATTTCACTACAGCAAAGATTGCTGATTTTTGTTTTTTGTTTTTTGTTTGTTTGTTTGTTTGTTTTTTTACATGTATGAGAGAGAGAGAGGGGGATTTTCAAGATGTTAAAATGCTGATGATTAACAGGGGAAGCAGAAGGGAAAGTAACTTGAATCCTTAGACTCTAATCAGTCTGAAATGTGCTCAGGATGTGTCTAAACAGATATGGTTGTTAAACTCTCTGTATCAACAGTTCCACTCAGTGGTTAAAATACTCCCAGGGAACTACTTCAGAATTAATTGGTGAGGTGACCCTCCTAATAGTAGGCAAGAGCTGAAGAACAATAGCAATTGTAAAGCCTTTATTCTGGTGCTGGAATCCTATTCTTTGCTCCCTGTTCTCAGGCATCAAAATGGGTTTAGGCTGCCCGTGTGCCACTGCCACATTTGCTTCAGTTCTAGCCTGAACTCCAAGGTGGATGTAACCTCAGGTTCTTGATATGCTCACCAAAGACCTTTTCTTGTGTTTTCAGTAGTTGCTGCTAAAGAAACACAGGAGCAATGATTATCTCTAAGATAAGAGCACACTTTATAGACACGAGCATCCCATCTGTGTGCTTGTGTCAGAATGGGACATGAACACGGATTGAGCAGTGAACTGTTACCAAACAGGTTTGCACCTCAGTGATCTGCTAGAATATCAGATCTGAGGCTCCTTATTTTCCCCTGTTCAAAGCTCAAATTTCTGCAAAAAAGCTTGAGATTGTTGAAATTTCCATGTGTTGTCCCAGGAACTGCATTTTATTCTTTTCTGTGGATTGGGGGTTCTGCTCCCTGCAGCTCTCCAGCCCTCAACATTATTGCTTGTGTTGCTGTTTGTAGACAGTCTCATTAGCACAATGCAAATTCTGTACTTCCTGTTTGTACTGCAGTTTTTTGACTTTCTTAGCTTAGAAAATCAGTACAACACTGCAAATGAGCTATTGCTTTACTTCATTACCACTAAACGGGAAAAGCAATAAGAAGGAGAAAGGGAGAACTACATGGATAAATTTACCCTCCAGTCTTTTTTTTTCCCTCTCCCTTTTTTTATTTTTCATTTAACTTCTGAATCTAAATTAGATTCATTTTGTTAAGTATTTTGCTAATTGGTACTGACTGTATTTTTATTTTATAACTATCCTGCTTGGAAAATGTTTATTTTTCACTTGGACAGCCGGGGAGACATTTTGCAGCTCTGCAATTAAGAGCTCTCTGTCAGCTTCCTGTTTCATGACATTGTTTTTCTCTCACAGCATAGCCAACATTTCAGTCCTGACCATACCAAAGAAATAGACCACAATGAGCCTTTTTGGAGATTTCTTCATCTTACTAACATAATTAGTGTTACAGCTTTTTCACCTTTTTAATGCTTCCCTTTAAAACCTTTATCACTTTCATTCATTCAGTGGCTGAGCAGAAAAGGCTCCGTGTTACACCGGTGGCTCTTGGATCACAGTTTCTGAGCCATGGTGACACACGGTCCATTTTAACCAAGCCCAAATCTGCTTCCATGCCATTCTCCTTAACCTCCACAGCCCACGGGCTCTAGAAGTGGTGGCATTTGGATTTGAGTTGTTGAAGCTGTTGCCAGGCACTAGGACTGTTAAAGCACTGTAGATGCAGCAGTGAGGGTGTGATGGATTATAGCTCTACCTGTCACCTCTCTCTCTGACTCAGACTGCATTTTCTGCTGTTACATGGTGGCCTCATGTCTCCCCTCATGTCTGAGGAGATGGTTGCCGGCCTGACAGCCCTCTCATGGTTCATCCTGTTTGGCTAAGTCAGTGGTACCAAGCAACAGTGAGTAGAGCTGGGCAGGCCACTGGCTGTTTTCTGTCCTGGGTGTTCTACTAAAAGACCCTCCTCAAACATAGCTCTGCTGTATAGTTGACTCACATCCTTTTTGCTTGACAGTACCTGCCGATACTTATGTATACAAATGATTCAACTGAATATGTTCTCTTCCCTCTCGTTTATCACTGCATTCAAATTGGACATTCTGCATATGAAAATTACAGGTTACTGTGAGCTGCATTTAAAGGGTGATTCACAGAGGAGCATAACGGGCAATTGTTGCTGGTATCTAGTGATGACTTCATCTCTTGCTGTTGTTTCAGCAACAGAGAGAAGCTTTATATGGAAAGAGTTTATGACCCTTCACAGAGATATTTTACCCTTTATTTCATACTTGTCCATAAGCAATCCTTTTCTGGATGTTTTCAATCCTTGAAAGTATGAGACTAAAGAGTAGTTTTGTGTCCTACTTTTCCACCGAATTCTGGAGGTCCCTTTTCTGGCACTCTCTTTGATGTCCTTGGGCCAGAGATCGGAGCACTGAGTGCTTTTGCAGACATTTTGTATCACTGTCTGTCAAGTCTGGAGATGATATCACTTAGGAATGAGGATCGCCATGTGGCTGAAGAAAAGAGTAGGCAAGCTATGCATTGTCTTAAGTAGTCGGCAACCAGAGAGAGACAAACTGCACTGGTAAATCTTGCAATTGAGGGATGATTCTCTCTACTATGGCACAACAGCAGGAAAAATTGTGCTCATACACTCAGTGCTAGAAACATAGGTGGTTTAAGAGAACCAGCCACTTGGCTTTCATCCATATTCAGTTCCAAGACTGAGATGTTTGCAGCTGAAATGAAATGAGACTATTTCAGTTCAAAGTCAGATTGACTTCCTAGTGGGGAGTAGACCACTGACCTGAAGTTAGACAATTTGCAGGAATCATTCATACAGGTACGTAGCAACTGAGGTTTTCAGGGCCTTTCAAGAAGAAAATTTGAGAACTTTAACCTGAGCTCTGATTGTTAGTCAGCTTTAAAAACATTCTTCTCAGCTTTAAGAACATCTGGAGACAAGGATAGAAAGAAAATCCAACTTATTATTCAGTTCTCTTCTCAGAAGGATTTTGTAACAGATGCAATGCTGCCACACAGCATCTGTCCTCCCAAGACATAACATTTCCCTGTATAGTAAGAAAAGAACATGGAGTCTGTTTAAGATCCATATGGGTAATCCTGGTGATAATATACATCACTGTAGAGAACTGTATTTCCAGAAATGAATATTTTTATGACAGGAGAAAATACCCCAAGAAAACATCCTATGAAAGGGACTCCGTAATCTTGCCTTGAACGAGTGAATCTCAAATAGTTTTCCCAAAGGATTTTCCCCTTTGCATTTATGCAAAGTCTTCCTTAGTCTTAGTGATAATAGTTCAAGCATGAAATCTATTAGAGACCAGGCTATCAAAGCTAAAGATTTAGGGTAACTGTAATAAATCGTGTATTCCAAACTAGATTATATACAGAGGTGTGAAGTTCTTTCCAATGTGGAACTAATTTCCCTTTAGTGAAGAAAAGATATTTAAAACAAAGTATTTTAGTACATTAGTGACAATTCCCAAATAGGGGCAGCTAATAGCTCAGGTGCATGACAAGTTTCTGTGTTTCCTTTTTTGAGGGGTAGGAGGGTGGGAATTATTACAGCCTAATGTCTGTACAAAGATGACTTTTATCCTGGTATGGCAGTCTATCATGGACAAAATTAGATTTTAAATCCAAGTTATTCTGTCTTTGTGGGAATTTTTAAAACCTTTTCTGAAGCATCTTCTCTATATTTCATAATATGAGCTCAGTAGCATATATCTCCTAATGCAATTTACATAGTAATATCCCTTCACATTCTGCTGAAAGTTTACCCTATAGTAATTCCATACAACGCTTTGTGCAGATTTAATTTAGTTCTGCCACCAGATGGCACTTGGAGTGGGTTTATGTTGGGAAAATAAGTGCATTATCTACTGCATTCTAAGACAAAGCATTAAATCAGTTTAAAGACAGGACACTGTTTACAAGCAAGGACTTTGCATAACATGGGACTGGATCCTTTGCCCACTTGATTTTGTAAGAACCGATAGGCAGTTTTTCATCAAGCAGCATACTTGTTTCCCTTTTTTAAGAATATTTGTATACAAACCTTGTTAAGAATTCTTCATAGTCTCGCAACAAATTAAAGTAAGATGAAAAGCAGAGTGTCTGAATTATACTTTTGGTGACCTTGAGTTCACAATCTGATGCTATAAATGCTCTGAAGTGCAATCTGGTTGATAAGTGATTTCATCAGCATCTTTCTGAACAAAAAAAAAGAAGGCGGGGGGGGGGCAGGCAGAATAAAGGAAGAAAGGAAGGAAGTAAAAATAGGGCGAAAAGAAAGAAGAAAAATGAAAAAAAAGAAGAAGAAGAAAAGAAAAAAAGAAGAGAAAATCATAGCTTACAGCTGTGGTTGCAGCAAGCAGAACAAGAGTTTTGTCTGTCTGCTGCAGGTTTTGACACTGAATATTATGGAGATAAAACCCTTTTTGTCAGGGATTCTCTTAAATAGTAACAAATAAAGCAAGGGCCTGCGTGACTTCACAAGCTGTGCTTTTGCTTTGGGGAGGGGAATCTATCTTCAAGGAGAATGTTTATATTCAGTAAATGCTCCATCCTTGCCCTTCTAGCACGTATGGCAGATGTAGGCAGAATATCTGGGAGCTTAAAGGAGAAAAAATCCTGACTGACCGCAAAAGAACAATATTCTGTTACAATGAAACTGCTGAGGACATAGTAGCAGTATTAGAAGTGCCTTACATGCTCGGCACTGAAGAATTGCCGTGTGCGTATTTTATTGTTGAAGAACAAAACCCATACTTCTTTCTATTAATAAAAACATTTAAAAAATTCTGGGAAATAGAGTCTTACGAACAAAGACAAGAGAGAAGATAGTAAAGAGATGCTAAAAATAAAAAATATAAAGGCACAGTGCCAACATACAATTTTAGAACATCCCCTGCTTTTACATTTAACGCAGGGTAAAGGCTATGACTTCTGATTCTTGTTCTGATTCTTGTTCTAAGTTAAGGACACACTGAAGGAAAATACCTTTTAGTGTACATATAAACTACAGCCAACATTGAATAGAAAAGAAATGGAGACAAAATAACTGAGAAGCTAAGAAAGACTGCTTACTGTTGTACCTACATGGTTGTAAGAGTGTTAGAATGTATCCAAGACAGAGAGGACTGCTCTTGTTTAAATGGGTTAAACGTGAACTACGGCACTCCACGCATTTAAAAGCTTTATACAGAAATCTTTGCTTTTCCATGTGGGAAACGGACCAGATTTACTGCACAATTCAGATTGTTCCTTCCCTACCAAAAATCCAGCAGCATTTCCAATGGTAGGAATTGACTTAACTGTCAGTGTAAAGAAAGTAAATTCTCCCAAACATACTGAGTATCAGAACACCTGAAGAAAGTTGCATTCATTCCCATGTCCATTCCAGAAGCATAGGGGAGGGATTTAAAGAGCTCACGCAGTTCTCCAGTCCAAGTTCTTCCTTTGTGATTGAAACTTTATGTGTGTACAACACTGATTCTCCTGAAGAAAAAAGGAAGAATCTACCATGTCAGATACTTCAGATTCAGCTAGGCTTGGACTTAATTCCATACACAGATAAGAAACAGTTTTCTTCTTTCCTCTTACTTTATATAGACTTAGGTCTTTATAAACCTTTGCAACCACATGATCAGTCTCAGGAGTGAAACCAGTGCACCTGCACTGTCCGCACAGACCTCACAGAACCTGGTGGCTGAGGAGTCTGAGCACAGCAATTCATCTTTGTGTAGCTGCTGTCCTTTTGAAAATGAAGCAATTTACTTCAGAGGTATCTGAGTTCAGAGAAACCCAAAGGCTTGTCCCAGGAGTTCATCACAATCTCCCATTTAGTCCATTCCATATTCCGAAGTTTAAGTTTTCAATCCTTCTTGATTGGGAAGGAATAAACTACATTTGTCATTTGTACTATTAACTTCTTTTTAGGTGGTGTTTCTCCTTGTGTTCTAAGAACCTTCCCAGTGGGAAAACTCTAAAGTGTTTAACACTTTAAAACTAAAGTGTTTAACACTTTGATGGAGATCTCAGAGATTATTCAGATTATTATTCTCCTCTTGGGATAATAGCCAGTATAATTTTGACAAAGTAATATGCAAAAGCAGACATATCAAGAAAAATTGGCTAGTTTTTCATTTTGCATTTCTAGAATTTAAGTATCCATAATGATTTTTTTGTAGAAGCAACACATTTCTCTTCATACTTTTCCTTTCTAGTACAATTGCAATTCATCTTCAGACTGAATCAAGTTATTTTTGCCTTCAGATTGTCATTGGCAGAGTGAGTTCTGGATGTTACTTTGCCCTAGAAAAGCTGTTCTCTTTACCAGTCCGTAATCCTCCACATAAGCACCCACTGAACATTTTACTGCCACAATATATTGTCATTCCAAATTATAGATTTTTGGTCTGTGATGGAGTCTCCTCTCGAGAGACGGTTCAGATATGAAAGATTTCCCTTACAAAAGCAAGTACATCACTCTCTTTTAAATTCAAACTGGAAAGGACCTAGCTGGAAAATATTGCAGAAATTCATGCATTTTTCTCGGAGAGAATTGTTAATTATTATTAGTGACAGGAAATGTATAGCCAAAGCCACACACTCCAAAAAGGGCAAAATACCCTTGAGACTGGAGTCCCAAGGCTTGTCCTTTGCTTATTCAAGAATATGTTCCAAATGCAAGAGTTGATAAAAGGATATAATAAAAGTAAAGCTTCTTTGCCACTATTTGTCAACTACAAAACATCTTTTTTTTTTTTTTTCATGTTAGCTTTGACAGAAATAATTCCCTTATCTTTACACCTCCATAGAGTTCAATAGAGCTTAACTACATTGCTGTAGGGCTTCTCAATGCAGCTACAGTTCAAATACTCATAATATGGAGAGAGGCCAACACTAGTTTGAAGATCAAGGAATAAAATACTTTCTGAGGCTTCTAGGTTGAAATTATAAATAACAGACTGTTACTAATGATACAGTCCAGCATCAACTCAATTCACTCTGCTCCTATATGCTCCACAACAGTCTGAAAGGGAAGGGATAAGAAAAGATTGATCCTGTTGGACCTCAGTATTTTATTGTTCAGCTTTTCATTTCCTGATTTTGAATCCTTACCTAAGACATTTTGAGGGTTAGCACTATGTAAAAAGCAATGGAAATTGACTTATCCGAGTTGTGATGTATTTTAGTTTTTGAAAAAGGTTTCAGTTTGAATTTGCAAATCTACTTTTAACTGTCATTGCAAATATAAATTTGCAATCAGCTCTTCTCAGTGATACAACTAAAATATGATTTCTACACCTTTTTTATGAAAACTTATTTCTACTTCTCTTTATGTAAATATATTCTCTTTTTACATGGTTCTTCACCAATTCCTAGGTCATCTTTTCATCAGTGGTAGGGGGGAGAGAAAGGGGAAGG
This sequence comes from Meleagris gallopavo, assembly GCF_905368555.1. Taxonomy (NCBI): domain Eukaryota; kingdom Metazoa; phylum Chordata; class Aves; order Galliformes; family Phasianidae; genus Meleagris; species Meleagris gallopavo. The sequence goes on along the minus strand of NC_139417.1, from coordinate 5,387,226 downwards.
TACACTCTGAATAAACACTGTAACATGCCTCTATCCTTCCAGTAAAAGTGCCCCTTCTCTTCCTGCTATTACATTTAATGATGAAAAACAATCATGTGTTTGCTATACTTCAGATTTTAAATAGATCCCTTTTTTTCTCTATTATGTACACAGTTAAATTTATAATAGAAGTTCATGTAAAATCTCAATATACACAACCATGTAGAGAGATCCACGAACTAGATGGGACTTAGAGTGACCCCAGGATGTAAATTGTCAGCCCCATGCTGTACCTGTGCTGGTTAGTCCAGGCTGCAAGGCTCCGGCTGGAGCAGAGAACTCCACCGATGCTGATGTCTCACCTCCAATATCAGAGCCAGTTCTCTGCAGAGCATTTCTCTGTCTAAACACAAAGTCATTCTTTGGGATCTTTGCCTTGCACCATGTGGCTAAGGAAAAACCACCTGTAGCACCAGAACACTCTTCAGAGTATCTTGCACGTATGCTGTGTTACAATGCCCACTTTACAGACAGAAAGATGGAAATTTTGAGATAAACGGGGGGGAGCAGTGATTCTGACCAGCAATCTGTAATTATCTGCTACAGACCTGCTTAGTAATGACAGCATGTATTAACATCGCCCATTTCTACCTGCTGAACTACATCCATAGTAAAACAATATACTTTCCTGTTATGCTATTCTTGACAGAGTGTAGCTACTCTATGGATGCTGTACAACCAGAAAAACCAGGTGAAGTGGTTCGCAGCACTATTAAAAAATGGTCAGATGTGTATTAATACACTCAGCCAAAAGACAGTCTGGACTGTATTGAAAGGATCGTGAGCATAGGCCTTCAAGATCTTTATGTTGTTGGAACTGATACAAAATAAGTTGTTTGGCTTTTTTTCTCTGAGCCTCTGCCGTAAGCTTCCTTTTCAGTCACCTGTGTGCTTCCTGACTGATCTGTAGATCTGACTTCGAATGCTGTTTTAAACCACTTATAGTGATAAAATATTTCAAACGAGTTTGAACATATAATGGCTAGAAGATATAGAGATGTATAATACTTAAAAGAATTATCAAGGGTGAATTTTCTAGCATTCAAGGTGTATTAAATGCCAAAACAAGAATTACCCATTAGTTTTGATCATATACACACAATGGTATAGAGTACATACAAATTATTTGCAAATTTACCCACTGGATTCACACAGAATGGAAAGAATACAAATTAATACACCTTTTAATACTGATCAGCCAGGGCATTGTCTCATTTTTATTTATTTCATTTTATCGACATCATTTGTACGACAGAAATATTTTCCTAATGTAAAAAATATTACTGTGTTATATAAGTGAGTTTCTGCTTATAGCATCCAAGAGGCAAGAACCTATTGTGCCAAATAAAGATGTGAAATGAGAACAAGGAACTAACACTAAGGATCATCAGGGTTTTCATCAGTTTTAGGTACCTAATTAAAAATGCCCAGGACAAATAAATATTTCTGATGATCTCCTATTTTCATCAGAGGTTTTTCTTCAGACTTTATTTCCATCAATGATTTTAAAAAAGACAATTAGATCAACTTTAATCTTCTTCTGAAAAGGTACTATTTTCAGAAATTCTCCAGGACCTTTAAATGTGAGAAATGTAATAAGAACATAAGAATTTAATCCAAACAATTAAAGTACATAAAAATGTACATTAAAATGTACATGTAGGTAATCAAAATGGAATGCAACATTTTAACATAGAAAGTCATGTGTCAAATTAATTTTAGTAGCATAGATAGTTATTCCTTCAGGTAGAAGTTAGCAAATGAAAGACTTCCACAGGAGAAAGTTTTCATTTAGAGCAGACCTTAAGAAAACTTTATTATACTTTTTTATTGAAATATTTATATTGTATTGTATATGATACTTTATGGCTTTATATCCTTGAAATAGAAAAATGTTGCAATAAGTTCATGCCATCACAATTTAGCATTTGGTATTTCTTCCTTCTTTCAGTGAATTCATGATTTGTAATTTAGAGAGTGTTTATTTGCTTTCCTCTTTTAGCTTTCAGCTTCCTAATCTGATTTCTAAGGTTTTTGTCCGTGCCAGTATGCTTCTGTTGTTCATCTTTAATGTGAAGCATTTTCCTCTGGCACTTATCTGCTATTGGCACTAGATATCTGATACTGTAGTATGTATTTTTCTCCTTCAGTTACTGTTCATCCCTTAATTGAAAATATTATTCTTTAATGAAAGTTGTCCCTCATTCCAGCTCTGATTTGGCTTGAATCTCAACTTAAGTACCTAGATTTTTTTTTTTCCTACACCATTTATAAAATAAGTTTTATCATTTTATCATGCTTGGCTTGTCTGGGTAGAAACATAGGCTAATTTTTCAAATGCTTTCATGGCATAGCTGTACAAATTCTAAACAGCAGTGCAAGAAGTATGCTAGAATAAAGTACAGAATACTTCTGGATTGACTGATCGTTCTTCTAGAAGAGTGGCTGAATTGAGTAAATGTGCTATTTGTCTATGGAGCAGTAAAAAGGCAACTTGGTCAGATTTTCAAGAGATTATTGCCGGAAAAATATGTGGTAGGAAAAGGTGTAAAGAAGCTCAGTGCTTGAAAGAAGTCAGACATACTGGTAATAAGATGTCATTTTTAAAAGTGGGTTACACCTGAGCTGGGGAGGGAACAGAACAAGTCTGAGACACCACAGTTCCTAAGAGAGTTCAACTCTTTAATGCTGCACTTTTTCTTTTTTTTTTTTAATAGTTAATCAGTACCTTAGAGTCAGACAGCAGTCCCATAGCAAACATTTGGCCTACTGGGACAACGCTACAAGTCAGCAGTGTAATTTCTATTGCCTTCTTTCTCCAGGGAGCCTGGAGCATGCAGCAAACAGGCTACAAACAACGCTGATTTTTCTCACATCACTCAGATGATTTCCCACTGTCAGCCCACAGCGCATGAACAAGAACTTCAGGCTATGTGGTGAGTATGCCGTTGTGTGATAAGAAACGTATATGTCCTGTGTTATTAGGACAAATGAAAAAAGGGTAGACATTAGGGGCATGGTGGGAACGAGGTCTGGACCTACATTTAAAATATAACAGCTCTACAAACACTGATATGATGTTAAATCTCCAAATACAACACAGGAAAAACAAGGAAGGAGAGAGGGAAGTGACACAGTGAAATAAGTGAACAAGAAAGAAGCAGTATCCAATAGAATTTTTTAAGAGAGATCGAAGAGACAGTTAAGATCATGTGCAAATAACTGCATGACTTCTGGGTCCGTGTTTTTTGTATTACACTGGCCTAATTAATTTCACATAAAAATATATTTGAAATGCTTTTTGCTGGAAATATCTTACTTTGAAGAAATTGTTATCTGGCTTTGTGTTCACTGATCACAGTGGTATGGTTTAGCCATACCAAAAAACTTTTGAAATAATAACAACATAGCTTAATTTTAACACAGTACAATAAGCCTGAAACTGACAAAACGTTTAATTTAGACATAGCAAGTGCCAATAAGAACCAGATTTTTTAAAGTGGATAGGCAAACAAATGTACCTGTTCTAAGACAGATGGAGGACATTAAGCCAGGCACCTTTAAGTTCTGCAGGCGAGGTTCTTTTTGAACTGCAGTCAGACTTTGGACCAGACGCTGGCACTAATGGTCCAACAGTCACAAATTGTGCTCTGCAGGGTATCAATTCACTAGGCAGTAAGACCTGAGACAGTCTAAAATTATGATCATCTTACGGATTCTCTGAAGTGGGATGGGATATTTATTTATTGCTAATAATAAATCAGTAAGAGGATTCTACTTACTGAATGAACAACATTTCCTTTAATATTAAAATATTCCTTGACACTTTCTCTGGCAAAAATTAACCATGTATTATTTACCTTATAAAATTAGACAGTCTAATATCAGATGCTAGCAATTAATAAAAACACTATTTTGGTAATTTCCTACTCAAAAAGGTTAGGCTTGATACCACTTAATTTTCTGAGCAAATCTGAACAAGTTGGATCTGTTTTTATAATCTGTCTCACGGATAGAAATGGAACTGATTTTATGAATATGCTTGTTTTCTAAGTTTACATTCTTTTTGCTAATTTATGAAGTGTGATAAAACATGCATGTATTTGGAGGCTCACAGAAACAATCCCATTGGACACAGAGTACTCCATTCTCTTTGTCAAGCAACATGCAAAACACACCAGTAACATGACCCAGAAAAAGCCAGGTGCCAGTCCAAAGATGTCTCTGAGGATTACTGTACATATTTTTCAGTCTAACCTACAGTTTCCTGGTAGAACATATCCAGTAGGTTTGATTCTTTCTACATTATTTATGGGAAAGCCTAAGTACTTGGGCTACTTGTGATGGCTTGAACCAGTGATGGAGCCCCTGGTGGGAAGGCAGGGCCAACCCAGGGAAGCTCAGGTGTATGCAGTGCAATGCAATGCAATGCATCTGAGTGACCAGAAAGGGTGGAGCCAGGATCCACCTCTTCCCATACCTCATTTAAGGGTTGGCAGTAGAGGCAAGAGTGTCTTGTTGGAGGTCCTTGCATATCTAAGGCTTTCTAAAGGTAAGCAGCTTCTTTCCCTTATTTCTGAGTCCAAAGTGCTGTTGGATTTGAACAAATCTTTGCTTTCTGTGTTCTGGAATCTTGCTGCTCTGCTGTCATTGTTAAACTGTCCATTGTGTTGCACAGGTGAAGTTCATTAATTTGTTGTTACTGAGCTCCTGAGAAGAGGAAAATCTAGTGGTATCCTCTCAAAAAAAAACCCGCTAAAATCAACCAAAATGAGCCAGACAGAAAAAAATCCAGAAGATGAAACTAGACACTTTACAAGTTACATAGCTTGCTCTGAAAGTAATGCTCCCTATTTATTTCTGTGTAAGCTACCATAGACGTAAATAGAACAATAATGCTATTTGATAGAGCAGATTATCAGGTAAAAAAAAAACAACACAGCACTATCTTTCAACATAGTTATCACCATAAACTCTGCACTTTTGTCAGTGCAAGAGCCTGCATGCCATGTTTGTAAATATCTGCGCTAGCATAGGCAACCTACTGTGATCACTGCTGAATTGTACCAGCCACCACCTCACTGTGCCAACATCCAGTTTGGTCTTTATAAATGATCAAAAAGTATGGATGAGTGACCATAGGTGCCATCTTTTTCCACATGGAGAAATTCAGTCAGGCCTCTTTGCTTCATAGGCACTTCCACATCAGATGCCATTTTGTCACTGTCCTCTGCTGCCATCTGTCACATGGCAACAAAATGTGATGGAATGCTGATGGGAAGGTTTAACCTATACCGCCATATTACCAACATCTACCTCTCACATAGTTGGTTAAAATAATAAAATAGGAGGCATTACTTCAAGACCGTCCCTTGTATTATTACTCAGCTCATCTAGCAAGACTGTGACTGAACAAGATACAGTTATGCCATATGGGAACTGAGGTATTTGCTTAAGTCTGTAAAAGAAAGTAATTTTAAATGGCCCATGCCTCTTTAGCAGTTTCCCATGAACTCAGGGTTACCTACCCAAGATCTTTTTGAAAGACAAGCTATTGTACTTACTGCTGCACACTTCAGCATTCCTTTTTGTGAAGTGCTTTATAAGCTGCTTGTGTACATTGAGTTCTTAGTGTCTTACTTTGCATTTTATTTTGCATATAAAAATAAGTTCTCTTGCACTACTTATTTACACCTGATAAGTATCCTGGTTTGCACAAAGAAAATGATGCAGGGTGCCTCAGTGAGATGTTATGATAAGCATTTCCTTCCAAAATGAGCAGGCCATTCTTCAGTTACATTCTGTAGAAGTAATTACTCATACATCCAATAATTCTGGTGAGATTTATCAAAAAGAAGCTTGGCTTCTTAAAAGAGTAGCTAAAGACTTTTCTGTGAATTTGCAGTCCCCAGCAGGAGTGTAATTAGCCCTTTGTGCTTCAGTCATGTTGATAGAGACAGCAGGCCTTGGTTTGCAGCACATATGGCCAGAACAAAAGTAACAGTTCTGGGGATAACTTCTTTCTACCTCAAGAGCAGAACACAGGTGGAAATGGCTAGATGGATCTCCTCAGCTCTTCAGTAAGCTGTTGGGGTAGGGACTGTGACAAATATCTTCTTCTAGAATTCCATTCCAAGAACTTCAGCCCCTCCCTCCTAGGAGGGATGAGGAGAGCCCAGTCTCCAACCTCCCAGTAGGCTGCTGTGATTTCCCCCACTCCTTCAGCCTGCTGCACCAGCTGTACTCCCAAAGCAACACATCCTGGCTATGCTAGGAGGGCTGACTTTCCGAGAGAGTACCAGTGCCATTTTGACAGCAGCAACAACTGCTGTGAGGAAATCATACCAATTGGAAGCTTGAAAACTTTAAAGGTGGAGAAAAGAGAAAACAAGAAAAATATTAAGGAGATAAGGAGAGGAAGGGGGGAGAAAAGCACTTATTCATCTTATCATCTTCCTGCAATATCTCCTTCTGTTTCCCTTTCCTATTCCCTGTTTTCTTAAGGGTTCCCATCTGTGCATGCGTGGATGATATAGGACCCCAATCTCAGCAACTTTTCTTGGCCTGATGCAACCTTAACGGGAAGCAGCATCTCACCGACAGAGGTCTCAGATGTCGGGGCTGCTGACGGAAAGGCAGCGGTCTCTGCTACGCAGCGGTCAGCACGAGTGTGACTCCGAGAGTAGTGCTGGAGAGCTCCCGGCTCTCAGGGAGCCGGCACCACGATGCCACTTCCGCAATAAATGTGCCAAGGAAAATCTTTGCTCTTACATCAGGTCTCGCAGAGCAGATTCCCCGCTTGGCTGCCCTGCCACCCCGCGCTTCTTCCCGAGCCCAGGGGGCAGAGCTGGGCCGTAGAGCAGGGTGGAACGGGCTAAAAGCTCCCCTGCCCGCGCCGTTCCCGGAGCTCTTCCCCCACCGAGCTCCGACATCGAGCCCCCCCAACGCAGGGACGGGTGGCGGCGCCCACGGAAGGCTGCAGCGGGCCGCCCAGAGATGCGCCCCTCCGCGGAGCCGCTCAGCCGCCGGCCCCCCGCAGGAGGCAGCTCGGCTACTTAAAGCGCATCTCCGACAGCGGCGGCCCCCGCGGCTGAGGCGGGCGGGCGGCGGGCTGAGGCGCGAGAGCGACAGGAGCCGGCGCGGAGCCGCAGCGCCGAGCGGATTTGTGGGCTTCCATGCCCGGCTGCGAGCTCCGCGGGGGCGCGGGCGCTGCCAGGCGACGGGCTGACCCGGCTGCGGCTCCGGCGGGGCGGGACAGCGCCCGTGCGCCAGCGGCGGCGGGGCTCCGCGCAGCTCCGGCGGTGGCTCCCGCCGGCGGCTCGGTGTCCGCGGTCCCCGCCGGCTCTGCCCTCGCTCGGTAGCGGGAAGCCGAATGCCAGCAATGGCGGCTCGGACTAGGAGCCGCTGCGCGCCGCTCCTACGCTCGCCTGGGCAGCGACTGCTCTAGGAGGGGAAGAGCGGAGCTGGCAGGGGGGCTGGTTTCCGGCGGGTTATTTATTTCTTCCCTCTCGCTTAAGTTCCCGGCGGAGCGGGCTGGTCGGCACCTGCGCCCCCCACCTGCTTCTCCGAGGGTGAGAGGTGTGGGGAGGCCATGGAGAGCCCGGCGGAGAACCCTAGCAAGGCGGCGGAGTACCTGAAGGAGCTGAACAAGATTATTGAGACGCAGCAGGAGCTGCTGGAGAAGCAGAAGCGGAGGATAGACGAGCTAGAGCAGCAAGTGGCCAAGTTGTACCATGAAAATGCCTGTCTCCAGGATGAGCATCACCGGCACCTGGCCACATGCAGGCTCCAGCAGGGCGTCCCCCCCACGTACCCGGGGGTGCTGAGCGCCATCCAGGAAAACGCAAAGCACGAAAAGTAAGCGGCTCCCGGGTTTGCGTGCCCTTTTCGAGGAGGGTGTTTCTCTGGTGGGGCTTTCCTTCTCGTTCGTCTCCTGCCTTCGGTTTCTTAAGGCCATCCCGCGTACAAGCTCTGAGAAGAGCGCAACTCCCCTCCAGCGTGCGCCTAGGAGGGAGCCCTGGGCGGCTCGGCTCAGCGGGCAGCTCGCCGCGAAGGAGGGGGTCCTCGCCAGGCAGGGGCGGCCTCAGCCCGGTCCCCCGGCTCCTCTCCCATCTGGATGCCAGCGCTTCACCGGCGCTCCGGTCAGGATTCCGAGGAGAGCTTCTCCCCAGGGTCTGAGCTGCGGCAGCACGCCCGGGGCTCCCCCAAGCAGGTTTCTCTGCCTGCTGCGCCTGTAGCTTTCTCTACGGCTATCTCCGCCGCCGGTGCCCCGGCAGCCCCGCGCGCTTCTAGGGATGCCCCGGGCACTCTATCTTCGCAGCGCTAACGGGGCGCTGAGAGAAACGGGGCGAGCCCACCCTTCTCCCTAGGGCCTGTTCCCGGCCGTTCCAGCATCGGCGCCCCTCGGGAAGCCGCTGCCCCCCGGGGGTACGGGCGGGAGCCCCCGGAACCGCCCGCGCTCCCCGGGCGGGTGGTGCCGGCTCTCCGCCGGCCGGGCACGGGTCCGCCGCTCCTCCCAGCGCTCCGGGCAGCGCGCAGCGGCCGCGCTCTCGCCGCTAACGAAAGTGACCCAGAGAATGGGTCAGCAGACCCTGGCAGCTCGCCACAGCGCGAACTGACTCATCCAAACGCGGGCTCGCCGCTTTCAGAGACACGTTTGTTCCAAATCTTTGCGTCTACTTGCAGACTCAATAATCTGTAATTAATCGTGGCTCCTTTACGGTGTGCAGAAAGCTGCTTAATTGTGCGCGATTCTTAGTAACAGAAATTCGAGAATGGCAATAACTGAAGTCGGAGCGTTTACCCGCCTCGTTTCTACTGACGGACAAGTAATTTAAGACTTAGCTTTACTTGAATTGAGTGGGAAAAGCATGCATCGTATTAAGAGCCCACTTCACTGCTCTGCTACAGCACAAAGAGCTACTTGTGCTCTGGTACACTCGAGTTCCCCGTGTTTACAAATAAGCTCTCGGGCTCAGGCCGGGGTTGTGCCGGAGCCGCCCCGCAGCGCTGCGCGCCCTCTCCCGGCTTCCACCGCCGCGCCGGACCGGCCCCGCTGCCCCCCGAGTCCGCCCGTCCGCTGCGCCGAGGGGTGAGGTGCGGCTCCTCGGGGAGATGCCCTACTCGGGGCCTCTCGTCTGCTTTCCGCCGCTGCCCGAGGTAGGCTGGGCACGGAACGCGGCTCGGCTGCCCGCAGGCATCCTTTAGGAGGCCCGGCCGGGAGGGTGCCCCTCGGAGAGCCCGGGAACTGCTCCCAAGCCCGCGTGTGCCCTTCCCGGGCCTGTTATGATCTGGGAGGAAGTGTCGCTGCGTAGTCTCGAAATTGCGGTGCTCTGAACTCTTGTTTTCTTACTGTACTGCTGGGGGAGTTGAAGGAAATGGGGAAAGGGTCGCTGGTCACCCACTGCCCCTTCTTCGTGCTCCTGTTCCCAAATGCCTTTCACCCCCTCGATGTGACGGAGAGGGGAGGAAGCAACCCCACCCCCAGCTCCCTCCCTGCTGTCTGTGCTAACAGCGCGGGGTGTTCTAGCAGTGCCGGAGTGGTCCTTTCAGACTTCTTTTTCGTAGAGATGTCTGCAGGCAAGCTAAGCAAATAGCTCCTTAAACATGCTGGAGAGCATATGCTGTCGTTTAACAACCAGTCCTCATTATAAGCAGGAAGAGCTATTTCCAGGAAATACATATGGAGTACAAATTTACAGAACATAAATTCATGGAAATGTACAGAAAGTATTTACCCAAATCCTACCCCATGCACTCATTCCCAGTACTGAGGGTTTCCCGTGGCCGTGCAGTTAGTACAAGATGTCAGCTCAGCTATCTGGTCCCATTTGTCTCTCGCAAACGACATTACTAAAATTGTACAAATGGCTTGCCTTGTTTGATAACATCTCATCTCCACCAGCCCAAGACTCATTTGCAGAGCCCTTTTTGGGCAGGCAGCTCTGAGGACTTGAAGGCTTTTAAGTCTCTTAAGTGGATTTGATGCTGGGATCAGAATTAATCTGGGATATTTATGGCAGAGATGTATCACTGTGAGGCATACCCTGCGGGGCTTAGTGGGGAAGCTGGGAGACAGCCCGCTGTGTCTGGTCCTGGGCTCTTTGGCCTATGTGTACATCCAGGGGAGTCAGATCTTCAGAGCCTCTTTCACATAAAAAATCCTGTCCCCTCTTTCCCCTGATTTGTCATCTTACCTCTTTATTTTTTATGGAATTAGCCTGGGCCCCTCTCCAGGTCACCATGCATCATCGCTGTATAGGGGGATCACAGCTGTGGGCTCCCCAGCTGCGTGGTTTGGGACTGTGACAGTAGCTGCTGTGGCTCCAACTATCTGGGAGCAGGTGCAACAAGCCAGCTTCAGATCAGTTTAATGTTCAGATGCAGAAACTGGAGGAAGTCTCTAAATCAGAAGACAGAACATGCCCTTGTTTTAAGGCATTCTTCCAGTCCTGCAGTTACTTTTGCTTTCTGAAAGCTTAACCTGAAGGTTATGGCCATCTGTAGCTTCCCATTCAAGGAGGAAAAATCTCCGTTTCTTCAGAGTTAAATGTTATGTGCACCTTGCATATATTTAATTCGGGAATAAGGATCCCTTCTCTGCAGAAGTTCTGTAACAGTTCAATATCAAATGTGGATAGTGCTTGTTTTGGATATCTACAGTGTCAGGATGAAGGCAGCTTGTGAGATGCTGTGTCCTCTTGTTCCCTCATGTACAGACCCATCTTCAACCCCAGTGCAGCAGGGCTGCTTTGTGCCCAGGTGCTGGCAGTGATTAGTGCTTCAAAACTGGAAACCTTTGTAAAGGAAACTGGGATTCTCTTTGCCAAATGCTTCACAAAATCAGTACTTTTAGGAAGAAATTCATGCTTCTGTGAAGTCATCTATAGAATTTGTACCTTAGGGCTTAAGGAGCTTTTCCTTAAAAGTTTCGAACTCCTGTCTTCAGAGTTCAACCTGTGTAAAGCAGGTGTTGCTCACTGACACTGCAGTATCAAGACAGTGTCACATTACCAAATGGTAGCTTACTTGCAATAGCATAGAAGTGTTATACAAGCCCTGAAACTTTCAATTTATATCAGTACGAAAAATATAGCTGAAGTCTGATTAAATAATTTGGAGAAGTTGGCAGATTGGTAGGAACTTTTTACTTTGATCTTATGGAGGAGGAATTGCTGTGTTCTGTTACTGTTAGTGAGCACAGTGATGGATTTCTGCAAGAAAAAAAGAGTCCAAAAAAGAAAGTAAAAGTAGTCAGTTGTCCCAACAAAAAAAGAGCCAGAGTAGAAAGGATGTCTCTGTAGTGCAGGTTGCTGAGTGCAGAAGGCAGGTACACGGGATGGGTTAGTAGTGCACTCACTGTCTTGCAAGGAGGACAGTGTACCAAAAAAAGTTTGGGTGGTGTTTCACTTAATTTTGTACTAATTTGCTGAGTGTGAATCAAACTTAAAATCTACAAGTATAATTGAGGATAATTAGTTGATTGCAAAGCTTTGTTAAATGCAGTGAATCATCATGTTAAGTATAACAGTAGATATTTAACTAATTAAGTTGTATAAGCCTAACTTGCAATTAGTTCATTTCATTTAATATTTGATAAAACACCACAAACTTCTAAAATTCAGATGCTCAGTGTAAGGAAGAAATGTTCAATACACCAACTTTTGTAGAGCACCTCCTAATGTAAATATGGGAAACCAGCCGGCATGTTTCCAGCTTGGGGAGTGATGTTTTTGCTAAATCTTACCAAGGTAAATTCTTTCCTGCTTTTTACCGTGAGAAATCTCTTTTTGTTTGGGGAGGAGGTATAGAAGGAATTGTCTGTTAAGGTGGAACAATCTCAGAGCTCTGTTATTTGCAGCTCAGTCTAAATTCTGTACCTGTCCTGACTGATTTATTTTTAAATGAATTTAAAACTGGCTTTGTTCTCTTGGGAGAAAAAGTCACAGTCAAGCATTACGAAGTCTCCAGCATCTAGAAGACGCTCTCAATCTGAGCTGAGGTGTGCTCAGTGCGATCTAGTGAGTGGCACTGTCTTTGTGGTGCTTTGTGAAGGCTGCTTTATGGCTTACATAAAATGAGCTTGTGACTTTGCATGTCGCTGTTGGCAGTGAGTGCTACCCCTGCACACAGTCTCAGCAGGAAGCCAAAGATTGCATTAGTGTAGAGACCAGCCTGACTTTTTTGCCTCCAGAGATGTTCTCTGCTGAGACAGACTGTTCATATGACGTAAATCATGTATCAGGATTTGTGCTGCTTTTGGATGGAAGCTTATTTTTGTTTGCCTTAATTAAAGTAGAGTTATCTGACATCTGTTAAAGTGTGCTCGTGTTTGGTCAAGATCGTGCTTTCTCTGCCTTCTTGTCAGAAGGAAATGTACACCAGATACTTTTGTTCAGCTCTTTTTCAATCAGCTACGGGAAGTGTGATTTGTGACTGATAGTCTTGCTGAAAGAAGCCTACAGTAGAAGTGCAAATTACTACTAGAATTCTCACTTCTACTTCCACTTCTCTTTCATGAGCTTATTTTGCTCATGAAAATTATCTTACTTTTAAGTGGAAAGCACAGTCTGTATCCAAAACAAACTCTTTATTGTGACTAAGTGCTATATATTCTTTATCATTCCTATGTCAGATAGGGATGATATAAGACTTGGGTTGGGCAAAACTTAAACTTACATTTTCAAATAAATGAAAACTGTTTTGTTCATTTTATCTTCAGTATGTAATTGAACAGACCACTAAGTTATGAGAATAAGGATTTGATGCTGAAGGCAGTGCTTTTTCTCTTGAAGCATGTGTTTCAACATTAGTGTTATTTGTACGCAGCAGATGAGTGAGCATCTCTTAAAACAGGCATTTGTTGTTCTGGCAGACAGTGGGAAATCGATACTGTGAAGGTGTGTAATAAGACAAGAACTTGCTAACATAACTCAACTAAATTATTTTGCTTCTGCTGAAAAATGGGCAAATTCTTTTGCTTAACATCTGCTAAATGGTAAGAAAAATGAAAAAAAAATTAATTAGACTGCAGATGTGTACTATATGACTAATAAAACAAGTTAAAAAGGGGAGGGGGAGCAAAAAACACAGTGATGACAAAACAGTGTGCTGGTATCAAGAAAATTCCTGGAAATCAGAGGAGAGAGTGGAGATATGGAGAAAACAGCAAAAATGCATGCTATTTTAACAGAGCAAATTTTACTTTGACAAATGCAGCAGAAGGTAACCCACCTATTGAGTCCTGAGTTTAAATATGGTTTCAAAACTTGAAGTGAATTGTCTTGCTTAAAGCAGATCAGACCTAAACAATTTGTTCCCAGTGAATCTGAAAATATTCTCTAATGAACCCTTCTTTTCTGCTGACACAGAACACAACTTGTGAGCTTCCTAATTTCAGTATTCTTGTGTTTGGAACTTCAAGAACCAAGGACTCTTTCATGTTGGTTAATGCTCTGATGTTCTTCCTTAACAATTCATTGCCAAGGAAATAGAAATGCATTTCCAAACACATATTTCTGGAAAATACTGGGGTATGTTCAAGGATCCTAAGTTTTCAGCAAGCAAAGGAGAACTGCTATAACTATTGTGAGTGAAGTACAAAGATCAAAATCCTCTTCCCCCTCTTCAAAATATCTGACTCCAAAACAAGCCTATACACGTGTCTGCATGTGTGTATCTATATGTATGTGTACGTGTAACTATACATACCAGCAGCACACTGATTACTCTGAATTTCTAATGTGAGGTATGAGATGTAAGACCCAATTCTTAGTCTTCTAGGTCCTACCAAAAATATCTGTGTGTACAATATGTGTGAAACAGAGGCACTTAAGGGCCCTATTGCTCAAATCTAACTTCTGAAAAGCTGGTAAGCTGTGAGCAGTGTATTGTTGTCCTAAAACGGCAGGCAATGGCTTTTAGATGAACCCTAAAAAAGACCACAGTCTCCAGTGTTGTAATTCTTACTCGTCAGCAAAGTAGATTTTAATATTTTTAAAAGATATTAGGGAGATTAAGCACTGAACAGTTACATAAGAACATGAAGGATGGGGGGAGCAGGAACAGAGCTGTTCTTTGAAGAACTCAACTTCCTGCTGAGTGAGGGATGTTAAACTTCATCCTTTTCCACTTAAAATAATACACTTGTGGGAGAATGTGAAGCATTACCCATTTTAGAATCTGTTCTGCAGTCTTGTTGGCCTGGTTATTCACATAGGAAGACAAATCTCCATAAAATCTCTGGGAAGGTGTCTTCTGCAATAGAATGAGTTGCAACTTTTTTGAAAACATGAAGCAAAATATGTAATGCTAAAAGGAAGAGCTCTGTAGCAAGAGCTTTTTTAATGGCAGGTTGTAGAAGCTATGAGGAAAGAACAAGGTATTTCAAGATGTTTTCTTGCAGCATACTGTTAGGAGGAGTAAATAATTAGATGTTTCTTGCAAACAGCATCTCAAAAAACTTAGTTTTACTGGGTCTAAAAATGAAATTAGATGGGTCTTATGTGCAGGCCAATGGCACTGAACTGAAACTGCTGTGCAAGATTCAATGTGGTATGTCAGGCCATGGCCTCTAAACACAGTTTCTGCCTAGAATGGTTACAGAAGTATACGTGTTCCCTCAGGATTTCTTTAAAGAGCATGAGAGCACATGGGAATGGCCATGGTAGCTGCTTCCTCCACACTTCCAATTCTGACACTATTTAATTTTGTGGGCACCTGAACAGCACAACTGTGCAGACCTTCGAAACATTGCAACACACTGAGGTTCCCCTGAGCTTATGGCTCAACAGGAATTCCAGTCCCTGGTGTGGGAATTGTTGCGTTATGAAGTAGGCAGCCTATATCAAGACCAATGTTTGTGTTTGTACCCTGTTTGTCAGAGGGTTCCTATCCTCCACCTGCAGGTGGCAAGGAGGTCATCTCATGCTACTCACTGAGGGTGTGTGGGAAGCTACTTAGGTAAGTGGATTTTGAAGACCAGAAGTACTTCCTGATGTGCAGCCCACACTTGCATTATTCTAGTTTGATCCTATCACTCCTACTCATACCCTCTCTGCTGTGTTAATTCCATCTTTTTCCTGCATGTGTTTTGCAGTCTGCGGGTACTTTCAGGCTGTTTTTGCCAATGCTCATTTCTTTCATCTTAGCTCAGTGAGACTGTGAATGAGGTTGCCATCATTTCATTCTGCCTGCATCCTTGCCTAATTGTACTATTTTTCTCTGTAGAATTGTTGAATTGGATATTTGAACAGTCTGAACAGGCTTTGATATAGCAGGGCAGCATTGTTTGAAGGAATAGTGTACGATATGCATTCTGGCTGGGTTGTAGGTGATGAGAGCTGCTTGCTTACACTGCCACCCTTTGCTATGGGGTTCCTCTGCAGATTCCCAACAGTATTTCTCTGAGATACTGGATTTCTCATTTGTTGTAGTTTATTGCATTACAGATAGTGGAAGAAATGTTGGTTTGTGCAAGTTAGAAATCTGGATAAGAATTTGTTGCCTTTCCACGGTCATTACCATGGCATTGTGATTAAGGACAGAAGTGAGAAAAATATGTATTTCTTTATTCCCTGTTGTTTGCCCTTAGCTAAACTAAGCACAGATAATGATTGTTATTATACAAATGAACACGTCAATGTTAAGGTTTAGAATCATCTCTTAATAATTTGTTCAGATTTAGGTGAAAAAATATTGCATAAATTATCTTTTTTTTTTTTTTTAATCTCGTGTTCCTTAATGACCAGATGTTATCTTATTTAGTTTAATTGTTATTTGCATAGTTAGTGTAATGGAAAAAATATTGCTGCAAAGTAGTTGAATGCTTAAACAGGGTTAATGCAGTAAAATATAACAGTTTTCACAAAAGAATCTTGAAACCCAATACTTAGTTCTTCGAATGGCAAATTGTATAAATGTATCTCTTCTTTTTGTTTACCAAGCTATATAGTTCTGCATGGACTAACAGCTCTCCTGATCTTAAAATATCCAGCATTTCAGAGTCTCTGACTTGTGCTCCCTCTGCTGGGCTCCTGGTAATAGTTCAATGTTCACTAGTTTTGGAAGTGTACGTACAGATATGTATGTATATGCATGTGTGCAGTGTAGGATCTTCTTTTGAATGGTAACATCTCTACTACTTTTGCATCTCTGCTGGAAAGCCTTACAAACGTGACGAAAGATTTCTCAAGTTTTTTATTCTAGTGTCTTGAATTGCAGACGCAAACTCTTAAAGTGGTGTTATGATCATATAGAATCACAGAATCACAGAATGGCCTGGGTTGGAAGAGACCTCAAGGATCATGAATCTCCAACCCCTTGCCACGTGCAGGGCCACCAACTTCCCCATTTAATACTAGACCAGGTTGCCCTAGACAGATATTAGTCTGCTCTAAGAAATTTGGATTGTTCTCACTGCTGTGCTAGATAAGAAAAATACTGCTGTTGAATAGCTCTCTACAGCAATTCATTAAAATCTAATTATTTGAATGACAATAACATTTCCAGCCATGTTTTCCTGACAAGTGTGACTGAAACACACACATGCTCTAGTGCTATAAAAAACAAGCATAACAAATAAGCAAAAAAAAACAAAAAACAACAATCCATGTAGTTCGGATGTACTAGGTACAAAGAGTTCTTTACTCTGAATAATTGAACAAATGCAACAGAGAAAAGAAGGTGGGGTGCCATAATCCTGTCCTTTTCCAAAAACTTAAGGTATACTTTGGACCTAAGGTTTATCTGAACTTCTCCATCTTTGCTAGATTTCTGTTAGCTGAAAAAAACTGCAGATCATGTGTTTGGTTAGAAGCTTTGAATTTTGGGGGGCACTGAAACATGCAGCTATGTGGTATATAAACTGCAAGCTTTATTACAACTTGAGCCTGCCAAATAATAAGCTCTTTTCCCAGGCTATGGGAACTGGTCATTCCCACCTCAGAAAAACTGATTTCTGCTAGAAGAGAATTTTAACTGACAACAAAGTTGTACTTCCAAATAGTACAATATAATCATTCTGAAAGGAACAAACTCTAAGTTATAGAGGGTACTGGCCTGGAAGACATATTTAAAAGCATTAACATGATGTTTTATTGGTCATATCTAAAATTTAGTTGTAAATTTGAGTAACGTAAGGTCTATGCACGTTGAAATGAGTATTGAACAAGGTAAGATTTGACCCTCTTTCTGAACTCCGTACTTAGGTTTTTGCATTGCCATTTGAAATAATCGTTTTTGGAGTCTCTGAAATTTTATGATTTGATATTGTCAACCTCTGTTTAGAATTTGCAAAACTACTTTTAGTGGGTGGATGACGTTTTACAATATTTCTAACAAGCATTAACTACTTCTACCATTACCATGCTGAATGGTAAATGAATGCCTAGCCAACTTCCTGGCTGCTGGTGTTGAACCAGTATGCACCAAGCTGTGCATTCAAAGAAATTTCAAATACTTGCAAACTAACAAAGCTGTTTTTAGTATCCTTCCTGTTTACTGAGTGTGATGCTACAACCACTATTTGTGGAACCCTCTGTTTCTCCCGTTTCTAAGTTTCAAGCTCTTTAAGTTTTATAAAACAGATTTTTCTTATGACCAAATTCTCCAGAGAGGTGTTTCCTCTCTATTTTTCCATTGTGGAATTGTGAAAATACCTAATCATTGAGGGAGCATTTTTTCCTTTATTGCTCCACAGTTTTCCTCCAAATGGCATGTCTATTAAAAGAGGAGCTTAGAGAGTACGGTCTAAAATGCTCTGCGTTCAACTCTGTATGTTACAGAGTGTATAGAGTGCCATGGATATCATTGGAAGTGTCAGGGTGTGTGAAAGCACTTTCATGAAGTCACAATCAGATTTGATTTTGCAGTTGCTCAATAAGTAAACATCTGAATTTGAGAACTAAGCAGTGTCTGCTTTCTAATCAGCTGGTCATCTGAGGGGGTCAACATGCATCGCATCCCCAAAGATTACAATGGCTTCTCTATGTTCTGTAAAGCCTCGAAAACAGGAGTAGCCCAACTTGGGTCTCCTGCAAATTATAGAAGGCTTCCAACTCTTCTTGCCCCAGTCATCCTACTATTGAAATAGTCTTTAAAAGAGAAAAGAAAGTGTCTTCAACCCTCAGTGAACACTATAAAGATTCCTATATAACCACTTGGCTTTTACTACTGTGAAATGTGGTTAAGAGTACCCAGGTGATAATTGGTTATGCCAAGAAAGTGCCATTGTAACTAAAGAAGAAACTTTCAGAAGTTTTAACTACATTTAAATTAGGAGAGTAGTGACTTGCTGAAATAATAGGATGACAAGGCATATTGGAAAGGTGACTACTTTATGAAGGTATTAAGGGTAAGTATCAGCCTGACAGTCTACGAACTTGGACTCGTGGTCCCCAACAGGTAGAGGAATAAGCTGAAGAGGATTTCTTGCCCACTGGCAGTTGTGACCTCCTGCTCAAGAGAGATACTGGGGTGTGGCAGTTGGCAGTGGAAGGTTGCACACTCTTGGACTGGTAGACTTCAATATATAGTCGAGCTGTTTACACATAAGAAATAGGATGCTGTAATAAGATGAGCTAAGACCTCTATTTGCCTTGTTAATACTTTCTTTCTAATTCAAAAGAGTAGACTACAGCAACATTTTATTTTTTATTACCTTCCCATAGATGTAGTGGTTCTTTGTTCATGTTTGGGGAATGCAAATGCTTTGTCCTTTCTATTCTGTGAATGACAGTGGAAATGAAGTAAAATGTCAGTAAAGTGTGAGATCCTAGTGAGACGGTATCTTTCAGTTTGGATTCAAGTGTGTCATATCACTTCAATTTTGATCACTTAGCTAGCTCAGTTCTACCTGAATTTAGGTACTTTGTAAGACTGAAGAATTTCTGTCAAACCAAAAGCAAATAAAATCATTTGTGATGAATTATAATTTATGGCAGTATTCTTTTAATAGTTTGTTAGTAGGATACACAGTCAGCTTTGAACTGTAAGGGCTCCTATGAATTTCGCATGCACTCATGCCAGTAGCAAAGGAATCTGCTCTATCACTTCTAGGAGTACAGTCTTTGACATGTTAAAATCTAAACGCAGTAGGTTTCATTTGTACCCTTTGCCAATACTTTGAATTAAAAGTCCTGAGTCCTGGTGTTCCAGGTCACGTACAGTTGCTGTGCATAGAGTGTCTAGGGGAGTTGCAAACAGGCATTAATCTTCCTTACTGCAATGCAGCCAGGATGTTGTAATTGTAATAATATCAGAGGAACTTCTTTGCAATTCTCATCATGATGGCTTCACTGGAAGGATAGCAGAGAGTTAAGCCATCATTCTTCACTGTTCTTGCTACTTACCTTCCTACATCCATACATCTTCCGTCTACCAAATATTTTGAAATAGAAACAGCTTTGGAATGCATTCTGCTTGATAGTGTTTTGTTTCTTTAGCAGTTTCCTTGGTGAGGAAGCTATGTATTTACCTGAGAAAGTGTAAGCATTAATTACATCCAGATTTATTTGCATTTATTGTATTCTTTTTTTTACCTGAGCAGCGGGATCTACAAGCACTGTGGACACTGAGGTGGTTGTGTGTTGTAAACACTCCTTTTAATATCAGCTTTCTTTCTCTTTAGGTTGTATGCTGGTGTCATTTGTTAATGAGTAGGGCTGCTTATGTTGCAGGTTCTCATGATGATAATAAAGCAAGAATTCACAGCAGTAGGAGTATTCTTTTAGGAATTTGCTCTCTACTAGGAGTTAAGATTAATGTTTCCTTGTTGTGGATAATAGATGTAGTTTGGAATTTTTACTAGACTTCCATTTTTTACATATAGACCCACAGCAGAAACATTGGGTTAATTTTATTCTCGTGCTAGGTACAATTGTAAGGCTAGGCAGCAGCAAATCCAGTTGCTTTAAATCTAAGAAAGGTAGCAGTCACAATCCGGTAATAAAGAAAGAACTGCTTATCCCTTTCTGAGTTTCAGGGCTCACCCAACACTCCAAAGGACGTGATCTCCGGGTAGAGATTCTTCCCTTGCAGCTGCCAACACTTACACGAGGTTAGGGTCAGACAGGTGAATTGCTTCTGCCTGTGCTCCCAAGGTGCTCTCACTGGTTCAGGCCATGACCTAGCAGTTCCCATACAAAAATTCGAAGAACTTCTGGTTTAATCTGTTGTTCTTCTACTTAGCTTTTTGTTTGATGGTTCTTGAACAGTAAGCATTACATTTGTACTGCTAGTAAAATTTACTATTACCACTGAGATTTAAAAAGATAAAAAATGGCCTTGTATCATCTCAGTGCTATAGAAGTTATCAGGCTCTCTTTACAGAAAAATAAAATGGTTGTCTAACCCTTATCTTTGGTATGCTTACCTTTATGAAGTGAATAGCTGGGAGGAGTTTCTCTCTTCATATATTGATGTTGTTTCTTGCATCAATTTTCCCTATAACTATATACTTATATATAAAGTATGTGGGAGTAGAACTTTGATATAGTGTAGATTAACTAGATCTTTTTGAATAAAGTAAAATCTGTATTCACCTTTCAGATATGATTCTATTATAAGCTTTTAATTGAGTTCACTAACTCTTGAGTACTTGAGGTTATTATGTGTTGAAAGAATGACACTGTCTTGCAGAATAGAACTTTTTTTCTAATCACAGTGCCTTGTGTGTATCTATTTGGGATTAGCAATGGTGTTAATCAAGAATTTAGAAACGTAAGTACCAGTAAAGGAAGTAAGGGAGTTAGTACCTACAAAATGATAAAACAGAACTTACCTGTGAATGTCTTCCCAAACTGCTTGGGAAGAGAACTTTCAAGGCAGTGGTTTGAGTCTCAGCCTGTAGCAGTAAATTCAATAGCTACTCTTGGTATTACTCTTGTGAAAGCCACCTCATATTGGGTATGTAGAATTTTTAAATTTGAGCTGAAACTTATGGACTTTGATTTAACTATGTGTTAAAATTTGATGGACTGTGCCTGTGAATATCCTGCCCACTGTACCTTTAGATGGAGCGTATTTCAGCGTGCTTCTTTTAATATTTAAATAGAAGATTATCTGCAGGCAACAGTAAATTTGGATACATGAAGAAGGGGAAGAATGGCAAGCAGTTTTTGCTCCTTCTTTTCCCTAACTGCCTGTGCAGCATCCTCTAGTTTTTCTGGTCGTTGCTGCTTAATGGAAGGGACAGGGAAATTTAAATATAGATTCTCTATTATTCAGAAAAGGCAACTTTAATTCTGCAAAAGGCAAATTCCATGCTGAAATATCTTCACAATAGTATGATTAAAGGGGATGGTGGTAGTATGGAACAGAGTTCAGTTGTGCACAAGTGTTCAAGCAGTACAGTCATCTGCATTGTATTAGCTTGAGTAATATGTGAAATCTTTTGTTAACGTGGAACAAATCTTAGTTATCTTGTATTCTCTAATGAGGTTCCACTTCAATCTGTACTTGTACCTAGGGCAGAAACGTCCTCTGAGAGTTGAAACATTATATACATCAAATCAAATGGCAGTTCAAATGTGCATGAAAACATTTTTTTAAGTTGAATTTGTTCTATTGAAGTCTGATCTGAGCAGTAGACTGTAAGAGTCTAAATGACAGAAGTATCTTCAGTCAGATCTCAAACCTTAAAGAAAATCAAGAATCTTATAACATAAAAGGAGAATAAATTTCATGTCGTCTTTTCCACCTTCTCTATTCTATTTCAACACAGTGTTAATTTCTTTAAAATGGTATAAATTGGCCGTACTCAGAACTTATCACTGATCAAGTGCTGCTGATATTGTTGCTTAAAGATAGGTATCAGGCTTTCATCTCAGAAGGTTTTATGTACTGGTCAGGGCCTGCATTTCCTCAACCATCCCATGACTTACTGTGGCAATTTTATATTTATCAAAACGTACCTGATAAGAGCGGCTCCTAATCAGAAGACTGAGAGATGCCTGCCTGATTTTTCCCCCTGTGAAGGCCAAGATGTTACAGAGTCAAGTAAATTTTTCACTCTGAAAGTGGTCTCTAGAACTGAGTTTTACTTGTTACGTTGCATGGGGATTGAATACCAGGTGAGAAGGTGTGGCTAACCCAGGGTGCACAGGTGCAAGCAATGCACCCAGGTGACCAGAAGGGGTCCACCACTCCTCACTCTCATTTAATGGTTAGCAGATGAGGGAGCATGGTTTCTATTTGGAGATTGCTATTTGGCAATCTGGAGACTTCACCAACCATTCAAAAAGGTAAAATACTTTTCTCTGAGGTGTCTTCTGGATTGTGTCTTGATGAATACGTTTACAAGCATGTTTGTATCCTTGTAGAAAGCAGTATTATTGCCTTTCTTTGCTCCATGTGATATATCACCAGAATTTGCCGAAATAAACCTTTGATATTCACATCTAGTTGTTCATGAAAAACATTATTACTACTTTGACCTTATTTACCTCTACGAGCTGTGTGTGTCTAAGCAGGTGCAGTAATGGAAACTATTAGTTTGCATGTTTTACTGAGAGTAAGGAAAACAGTAAATTAGTAAATCAGGTACTAATCTGGTTTATCTACTGATTGACAAGTATGTATCTTGGAGTTGTATTTTTACTCTTGAGACTGTTACTGTTTCAAGCAATTTTCTGCTGTGCAAGCATATTTAAAAGGAATTTGTTCCTATTTTTTAAGAAATGCTTTTGTTGAAAATGTGGCATGACATGGCTCTTAGCTCTTTCGTGAGTCATCTTGCTGTGAGTGAAGGAAATTAAGCCTCTTAGGCTAGATGAAGATTCCCCTTGGAAAATGTTATTTAATTGAGGATATACTTCACTTGTGATAAGCTATGCAATGAACTTTGATATTTAAATATCCTTACCAACACATTTAATTAACTTTGCAAAGGTAACTGATATTCCCAGAAGTTACTGCATCTTTATTTAATTTCATAGCTTGTTCAGATTTGTGATTTGGTCAATCTCCATACATTGTGGTAGAGTAAGATTTTGTATCCTGGCTAAATGAATGCATTGTGTGAAAGAGACTGTTCAATAGCTTGCTGTTTTAATAATAAATCTTAAGTAAAACAGGTTGGACATGCTTTCTAATTTTAGGGGCAAATCTAGAATACATAGAGGACAGAGGAATTGCCACATCTAATGGGATGTTTCTCTCCTCTGTTTCCTCTAAGTTAGAATTATAAATTGTAGCTAGCTTTATGTTAAATACTTTTTGAACCTAAGCTCTAGAAATGTACATCTGTGTTGCTGAGTTTATCGTTTGGTTCAGTCTCCAGGAAACTTTAACAAAAGAGAAAGGAGTTGTTTCATAGATTCAGTTGTCAGCGCAGAATGTGAAAGCTAGAGACTTTCCTTTCAAAAGTCTTTTATGAAAGGAACTAAAAAGACCATTTAGAGACACGTAGCCAATTTGTAAGTCATCATACTCTGTGGTAGCTGAAATGCCAACACAATGTCTCAAATTTGTCACCTGCTCAGCTAAGCATAGGATTTTTATTTTACTCCTTATGCTTAGTTGGATAGTTATTTCTATTGGTGGAGAGACAACTAGATAAAATTCTCATTTAGGTAGAAATCATTGCTAGTAGTGATCTCTTAACTATTATGGATCTGCTCCTTTTCTAAGCAATGGGTTTCATTCAATACATGTATGTTAATAATTATGTCCTTATAGTATGCTAACGTCAGCAATTAAAATGCTTTTCTTTTTTTTTTTTTTTTCCTCCACTTGGGCAGGCTGATTCTTCTTCTAAAGAGTAAGGACAATGTAGAGGGAGATAGGAAAAACTTTTGATTTCCAGCTGGAGGTCTGACTTCTTTGGAATAGAAAACTGTTATAATAAGTACTAATGCCTGGGATGTGGTGATAATAGCTAAAATAAACCATAATGCCTTGAGGATTGTGAAGCTTGTGATGCTGTCGAAGTAGATAACTGGTTCTCTCCTCTCTTGACTAACTTCCTACTTGCTTGTTTAAATATAATGTGCAGAGGTACTTACTCCCCTACTACGCTTGAGAAAATATAATAAAGAATAGTTGAGCACGTTAGCTGCAGCTTTGGAGTTTAAGACCACCTGTGTGATAATTTTTCTTGAAATTGAAAAATCTTCTTTTATAGTCAGTAAACTCTGTTGTTCTTTTCTAGACACAGGTGAATAAATTGGGCTTAAGTGTTTTTGAAAAAATATATTTTTTTAATGTCAGAGATACTGTCTCTTAGTCAAGACTAAGTATGAATGGAAAATAATATAGTTTCATCAAACTGGGAATCAAGCAGGATGACTTCTTCTCGGTGTGCGCTTACATATCCTGTGTAACTGCTTTCCTGAACAGACATGAGATAGACAGATCAGAAGGTTAAGCACAGGAGTATCAAATCTAAAAGAATCACTCAGGTGTATGTTTGCAAAGGAATTCTGATCCCACTTCAGGACTACCAAAGTAGATATAGTATTGAAGAGTTTTCACTGACTTCACTAAAATTCATAGCTCTTGTTGACTTACATAAGCTTGCCAGCTGAAGAGAACTAATTGCAGAGATGTTTCAAATGCATGCGTTGCTCTTACGCTACTTGTGTGCTAGCAAAGGGAAATTAAATATTAGTTAGTCCTTCTACTGGAGACTTTTTATCAACATACCTAGCAATGCATTTGCCTAATGTTTCAGGTATCCCTGTGAGGAATACAAATACCCTCACACACAAGGTTTGGTCTCTTATACATCTGGTGTTAATTTGCTATTTTGGTGACTGTAAAGAAGAAAATCTTTTCCCCTTTCTAGGTTAGCATTTTCTGATAACATGCTAAGATTTAGCATATTTAGGTTAGTGAATACCAGTTCTGGTATTTGTTGTTTGATCTTTCTGAGGCCGCCTACTGAGGCTGGTCTCTAGTATATTAGTGAGGAGAGTATTCTGTAAGTTCAGTGTAGTTCTAATAAACATGTAAGTGCTAATGAAGTTCTGCAATTATTTTTACTGAAATAGGATGGAGTCGGCAAGCAAGCTGTCTTTTGTCTTGCTGATACCCTGCCGTGTGTTTTATCTGTCAAAGCAAGAGGAGGGGTTAGGCACTTATTTATGCAGTAGTTGAACATTCTTGGCATATTTATACATAATGAAAGCAGACTTTTCTGATATTCCTCAGCATTAAAAAAAAAAAAAAGTTTCAAAACACTAACTCCACAGACTGTGCAGGTAGGATACTAAATTATTTACCAGTTTATGTTATGATCCCTCCCAAGATGCTATGTTTAGACAACAAGTGATGTAATTATCTTGCATTTTGCTTTCTACTGGCCAACCTCTATCTCATTTGGAAGATTAAGGCTATTTCTTTTAAATCCTTGTGCTTTTCTGAAGCATAATTCCTCATTAGAAAAGAGGAAAGCTTATTCTTCATGCTGCCTTGTTATTAGAAAGCAGTGCTTCTAGGAAGCTTACTACTGTGCTTACTTTATTTAGCCCTTCTAAAAGCACTGCAGCTTCCCCCCTCAATTTTAAGTTTCTGAATTTCTTAGTTTTCCTGAATTTCCAGGAGTTTATATCTGGGGACACTCTGTTATCTTGGCCTTGCATGCAATTTGATACAAACTTGTTTCTGACTTTGTGTGGGTATCAGCTGTTTAGTTTTATCTTTAAACTTAATGCATGTATCTAATCATTTGTTGTACAACCCAGAGAACTGCAGGTAATTTTATCTAGATATGACCAGTAATCCACAGGTAGGCATCAAAGTCAGTGTTGAAGATTTTTTTTTCTATTGGCAAAACAGATTATGAACATCAAAAGATAACTATGCAGTATAGAATTATTAACAATTAATTATTTCTTTGTACAGTAGTTGCTTTTGGGTTTGCTCCTTTAGTAGCTTTGAGAAAAGAGCTCTCGCTTGAAGTGGTTATCTTCTGCAATTTTGACAATGTAATTCTTCATAATGGTGACTTTGAACTGAATTAATATGTCGTTGCAGTAAGAAGTAGTCCTGTTCACTAACTTGCTTTGATAGGAAGAAAAATTTGATGTTTTCCTCCATGGAAACACTGTGAACCATAAATCAAACTCGTTATTCCATACAGATTCAGTTCACCCTAGCCCTTGAAAAATCCCTTATATCTTAGTCAGATGCTTTTCATAAGTTGGATTTTCTTCTGGTTTTGGACTGTCTAAAACTTCTACATTTCACTCCCTATTACACATTGAAAGAGTTGAAGGCAGCCTTTTCACTTTTCTACATATTGACTTCAGATACACTGGTGTTCTACTGTATGTTCTTAGAATCAGATTTTCTTGATTTGAATCTGGAAATAACATGACAGCTGTGGACAACCATGAAGTTATGTCCCAATTCAGAAATATTCTGCCAGTACAGAACATTTGAATCAACTGAAGTTCACAATTATACTGGTGGCACTGTAGTAGAAAAACGCATAGTAAGAAGTTTGCTGTTATTTGGACTTTTTCGAATTGAAATAATTGAAACAAAATAACCACAAGCACACACGCACCCCAAAACAATTTAGGAAGCCTGATCTCTTACGTATGTAAGAGATTAATTAATTAAGTAAATAATTAAATAATTAAGTAATTAAGTAAATAGATCAGGAGTTGCAAGGCCAGAAGTGCTATTAATTATGACGTTTCTTCCTTACATTTCTCAATAGCTGGTACTGCTGATAAAAATAAATCTATGTTTCATTCATTCCTTGATCTGCCAACAGAGGGGAGTTATTGAGGAGCTAACAGTAACATCCAACATGCTCTTCTGACTTAGTGCTTGTTATGCTGTGTACTTTTTGCAACCATTTTCCAGTGCGTGTGTTGGGGATCAAAGCCTCAGATGGTAATGGATTTCATCATGAGTGCATGTAAATACAGCTAGTAGGGTCTTGACACAGCTTCAGATGGAGTTGTGCCATTTATCTGTCAAGTGTTCACAAAATTCAGACTTTGAGGAGTATGCACGGAATGCCTCACTATGATGCTAGTGTCTTTTCTTGACACCATCTGATGTTGGATCTTTGGCATTAATGAAAAAGTTCTTAAGAAAGAAAATCTTTCCAGAAGAGTCAACCTAGAAAATACGAGGCTTCATATTTTCTTCTCCTTCCCTCAAGAAAAGTTCGGAGAATCTAACCACAAATACTATGTGAAATGCAATTAAAAGGCATCTGTGGCTAAATGTCTCATCTTATAAAATAATTGCTGATATTTTTAAACCAGTCAGAAATCACTACTGATTTTAATAGTGAAAAGTAGGTTTCAAGAAGAGGATTTAAGATCAGCTGGTCTGTCTACAGTTATTTCAGGAGTAGCTCCTGACCTTTACAGACTCTGAGGAATGCAAATCTTTCTTATTTTGTATCCACCTCAGTAAAATCTGAGGGTGTTGGTAAAATTTCATGAATCCTGGGAGGGATGAAGTTGGTTTGTCTAAAAGTGCTTTTTCTTTCCTGGCCAACTGATACAGCAAGTGTTCCAGTAAATGCTGCTCTTCTATCCTTAGTAGTTACATAATAAGTAACTGAAGAGTCTAGAGATGAATATTTACAATTAAAAACATTTTATAAGAACTATGAATAGAAAGGGTAGGTTTAGTGTTTCAGAAAATGTAAGGCATCTTTCCCAAACGAATTAAAACTTTGCCTAGTTGGGCAAGGGAGAAGAGAGGATGGAGTTCAGACCAGAGATGATAGAATAACAGGAGCCTTTGAAGAGCGAGGAATGTTCTAAGAAAGAATGTTTTTATATCTCCATTATTGCATGGAATACTTCAGTGATGGAAAACAGGCACAGCAGAAGTGAGTAAGCATAAACAGTATGACTCAAAATTTCCATGTATGTGGAGTTTTCCTCGCTTACTGACATTACTTTGTCTGGGCTGTAATTTCAAAGCTATTATTGGGTGTTCTGTTCCTCCTGCATAAACTCCAACTTTCCAAGCAAGTTAGTGAGATAACTTATGCTCTACCTAGATGTTGTAGCTTTTCAACTGAAAAGTTCTTTACAGTAGACAGAATTTACCTGTTCATGTAGTACGGCCTTTTTCTTGGTGGAAATAAAAAAAAAAAAAATAAATCTAAATTGAAAGATAAAATAAAGGAGCAATTTGCAATTCAGTCAGCTTTAATGACTTTCCAAATTTGATTTTGTTACTTTGATAATTTCATGCTGAGTTTGAAGTTAGGCAGTAGTTATCAGCAGCTTTTCAGAATTCCTAACTGTTTTTCCTTTTTTGTTGCTGTTTTCTGCTCACGTAATAAGGATTGGCACACTGAGAATACCTAAAACAAGTAGTATAAATATTAAAGCTGTTGTCTGGAATGTTAATCCATGCATTACTGCTTCCAGAACTCTGTTTCCTGAGGATAAATTGTGTATAATTGCCTCCCATGCACATTGCTTGGTGTTTCTATCAAGTTAATTGTGATTTTTCTTCTGTAGGGGGAAAGTACTTCTCCCAGCTTCCAGTTTACCTTTCTCTAAACAATGTCTCTGCTTCTTCTGAATGTCATACTTCTACTGAATGCAATCAAATGAATACTACATAACTATGTTTTTGTGCACACAAAAAGGAAAAGCAGGTACATATGCACAGAGAAGAATTAAATGCTCGTTAGCAGCAACAAACTTGCAAGCATGAATTTTAAACTTTGCTTTTGTGTACAGATATAGTGCCCTTAATAATCTTTATTCCTCATCCTTTAATTATCAGTTCTGTGGCTCAGCGTCTGATGCTCTGTTGACATTGATGCATATATAAGTGCAACTTCGGACTGTTATTGTCACAAATAAAAATTGTACACTGGATGCCTAATTGTAGCTAAAATGAAGAAATACACGTAGCAGCTTGAGTTTGTACAGAAGTTCACTTAGTTTTATTCACAATGGATTCTGGTTACTTAATCTCGTAAAATCGAAATACAATTTTGATACTGTACTGATCATTTTGTCCAGTTTGTTCCAGTAGATTATGAACTCATTATTTTACATGTCTGTTTATAGATAAGCTTCCTGTTTCTAGATCACATATTTTGCAGCCATATCATGTACCTTATCATGGTAAATCAGTTTAACTGTAGTCTAGCTTGGAAGACACACAATGATAATATTTTTCAAATTTAGTAAAGCTAAATGACTTAGTCCTGGCAAACTTATAACCATCACCCCTTGCAAATGGTTTTGTTGGATTTGCCACTCATGGTAGAGATAAGTAGTGTGTAGTAGAGAGAGTGTGTTATTTAAATTTTCTGCATAGGTTAACAGACTGAAAGTTAGCATCAAAGAATAGTTATGAAGATTCAGAAATACAGTAAGTAAATCTTGGAGATCTGCAGTAATGTGTTCTTAATAGAAATCAGAAATGCATATTTTTTTCTTGGAGGGGAAATTTAGGAGTAGTGTCATGATTGACTTGTTTGTCGCTTTTTGCAAGAACTACAGATGGGGAACTGAAAAGAGCTGTTTGTTAATATAGCAGGCATTTATTTTTTTATATAGAAGTACATCTAGCTGTACTAGAATCTCCCAATAGATGTTTGAGTAATCCAGTATTAACAGTTGCATATGAAAAACATGTAGGAACCTGCTTCATTTTTGAAACTGAGATGGTACTTATCCATTTTAGCATATGTAATTTTGGGCTGTTCTACTGGAGTTGGTCTCACGCAGAGTAAAATACTCAATATGAGTATGAACTTACAACCAATCTGCCTTTATTTTAAAACTGACTAAAACTGCTTTTAGCTGAGACTTATGAAGCTGCAATCTCAAGTGCAGGTTGTTCAGAATAAATACTTGAGCGGTTACTTTAACAGATTCTTAATAGTGCTCAGTTTCTCTCAATAAATTCAGTTGAAGAAGCTTAGCATCAAGCAGGACTAAGCCTTGCTAATCCTTCAAAATGTGCTAACTTCCAGCGCAGAAGTTGTTAATGAAGCCAGTGGGACTTCCAGTAGCGATAAACATAAGGATTCTGCTGATCTAGAATGTAGGGATAACTAAGACATGCTAGTGTTGTCACTGTTTGTGCATGTGCCTAAGGGTTTATATAAAGACTACTACAGCATTATTTTCTTTCCTACAGAGAACACTCTTTGTATATGAAGCATGGCAGTGCCACTCAAAAGCCTGCATTCCAGGATTAGGAAAACTAATAAATAAATATTTGAAGCTCTTTAAGATTTTGTTTTGTTCCAAACACTCTTTCCAGCCTCTGGCTGGAACTTAGCTGTAGCCAGGGAGAGAAGCCAGTCTTTGGCCAGGAGGGAAGGCAAAGCCAGCTGTTAAGAGGAGAAGCTGGCAGCTGAGTGAAGTGTTCTAAAATAATTGTGTGGAGAACATTGCATAAAAGCTCTCGTAAATTTTCCTAGCCATACTTAGGATTTCAGTGCATTGTTCTTTTAAGGAAAAGAAAAACAGATGAAATGGAAGGTTGGGAATTGTCACTTGTTAAAATGGAAGTGAAGGATTGAGGTGGAGCATAGTGTAAAAAGAAGATAAAGAATTGCTTTTATTTAATGATACTCTTTGCCAAATGCTCTAATATTTAGCATTTGAACTCCCACCTGCAATGGTTATAATTTGGAATTCAAATTCTTATTTAAAGAGCTTATGATCATCTTAAATGGTCTCTTTGATAGATTTTAGCCACGGCACATAATAACTTTTAATATTGGTATTTGTTAAAGAGCCAGAAGTGATGGACTGGACTGTGTTTTTCATTTTGAAGGAGGGTGTATATATATATATATATATATTTCAAAATGAAAAAAACAGTCCAGTCCATCACTTCTGGCTCTTTAACAAATATATATATATACCCTCCTTCAAAATGAAATATAAATATATAATATATATATATAATATATATAAAATATATATATACAATGTAAATATTATATATATAAATATTATATATATAAATATTATATATATAAATATTATATATATAAATATTATATATATAAATATTATATATATAAATATTATATATATAAATATTATATATATTTTTTTTTAAGTCTTTGCCAGAAAACTGTCAAGAGCAGGATTGTGAGGGAAAGGTCTCAATATAATCAACTGATAGAGAAGCTACTAATTTCCTCACTGCTAACTTCAAGTTTAAATTGATAACACTTTAAATTTTGACCCAGAAGTGCATTTTGCAGACGTTTTGCAGTTAGTATGGTTTTTATAATCAGTAAATCCTTAACAGCAGTATGAACAACAATGTAATTTACAAATGAAGTATAAATAACCCATAATGGGATAGCATTAGTATTCCTGTTTTTGTTTAATGTGATGGAATTTTGTTCAATAACTGGCTACTATTCCTCATGAGATGCAAATGTTTAAGTTGTATCCTCTCTTTCTCAATCCACCCCAACCCTGATAAAAAGCACGCAATAGAACTTAGTAGGCTATGAGCAGACCTGGGCTGCCCCATGTTCAATGATCTCCAAGCATTTTAAAAAATAGGTCTTATCTGACTTGTATCAGCCAATGTTTTTCAGCTCTCTCAGAGGCAGCGTAGAGATGAGCTACTCCTGTTATGTCACTGGTGTGACCTACTTCTGATGCTCTCCTTTTAGCTTACCAGCAAGACTCAGGGCATCAGTTTAAAGTTACTTTAAATACAATTTGTAAAAAATTTTTGTAACACTGAGAATGTGCTTTTTATCAGGTGAGATCAATTACAATTTTAATTAAAGTAAATCAAGGGCAATTTAAATTTATACCATTTTGCTTAATGGTGAGCCTAACATGATTCCTTGGATGTTAATATTCTAATTACACTTTGTAAAACTCTGTGTTATTTATATACATTATTTTGTCACAGAAATGTCTAAATTGTGATCTTATTTATTGCTGAACTTTCTATTCACCAATTTACTTGAAGTAGTACATTTTTATGTGCACAAATTGAGAGTTAAGCCAGCAAAACACAGTATATTTGTTGGTAGATGAAACACTAAGCCTTGAAATTATGGGACAGTTACAGGTTCTCTATGTAGCTTACCTATTGGATACTGTAATTACCACCTTAATATTAACATTCACACTGCTCAACTCAAAGGAATGTTTGGTCTCATCATGAGCATCACTTGAGGACAATCAAAAGAATAAAATTAGTTATTCTGAGAACTTAGTGGCTGTTTTGTTCTGTTGTTGAAGTGGAAGAATAGATATACTGAGGAGAGGGAGAACCGAAAGAAATAGCAGAAAATATACCGAAGCAATTACTTTGAAATTGGTTTCTGTTTCTATGCTTTTAAATCATTCTCATGAAACTGCTGTGGTTGTAATCTTATTCTATCCAGGACATTTAAAGTCTAGGAAACAGTAGGAATGAGTCTTCTGATTTAGACTTCTTGCCATAGTACGTAAGTACAATGAACCTCAGCCCTGGGCTTCTTTCAGTGCTGTGGACATACTCTGCCTGGCCCCTGCAGTAGAGCCATCTTGTTTAGTTGTGTGCTATGTTTTGTTTGCTTTCTGTATTATTAAAACAAACAAAAAAAAAACCTACATCAACAAACAGAACAACATCGACTTCACATAATATAAAGCTTGCTTAAATCTTCAAATCCACTAATCTTTGCATTAACCAGGACTGTTTACAAAATTATCAGTGCTGTTAGTAGTTTCTTCAGCTGATTCCTTGTAGGTACCAGTACTTACCAAAAGATGCAAGTTCTCTGATAAACTAAACAAAGTTAACTTTGCAATATTGGATTCTTAGTTTGAAGGGGGAAGGGAAGAATAAATTATTTTTGCTCTTTAAATGCCTTGTGATTTAATATTTCATGTATAATTTTAGCACAACTTCTTGTACAAAGTAGAACTCGCACCCAAATTTTAAGTCTAAAGTAATTTGGAAGCAGTATAGCTTTATCATTAAAAGTAGAGACCATTAAGAAAATGTATTGATAAGACAATGGTAGTAGAAATAACTATATGTGCTGTAACTCCTGAACACCTTTATGTGCTATATGTGGTGTGAAAAAAAAAAATATATATATTTATATATATATTTATATATATAAAATATATTTCCTCCCTATATATAGGGAGGAAAAACAACCACCTTCAGAGGCACTACTTTTATGAACAAATGGAAAAAATCTGCATCCAGAATGTGCTGATACCCCTTCCAGTTCAGATCTTGTGTGTTATTTTCTTAGGAAGTGGTTTTTGATTTTCTTTATCTATGTAGGACCCCATCTCCATGGGAACAGAATGTCTTTGAAGTAATTTTCTGAAAGAAAAAGACATCTTACAGTAGTATCTTCTCTGCTGTTAGTGTTTGGGAGAAATTGCTTGACTTGTTTTGCTTCATTGTACATGAATGTACAATGCCTGTATGGCAGGAGGCACTGAGAAATAATTGAGAAAGGAGCTGGAGATGAGAGTTTGCTGTTAAATTCTCAAAGCCACTGGTTTTGTGGCTCATTCTTATTGTTGGGTGAATTTTGCCTCAGATCAGTTGGTCTGAAAGCCATCTGTGTTTACAGAATGCAGTTCTTTGTATGACAGCTACATTGCTCTGATGCAGCTATTGCGTGTGATTGTGTTTCCTGCAGAAAAGGGTAAAGTAGCTATCATGATCTTTGGATCCTTCCCTGGGTCTAACTTTGCTTTACTGTAGGGAACAAAATTTGAACCATGCAGGGCTTCTGAAACTGTCTGAGAGGAATGAACACACCTGTGACAATTAACCTGTGTATTCTGCCAGAAATTGAGTCTGTTCTTTTGTCAGTAAAAGCCTGCGTGCCCTCCACTCCTGTTTGCTGGTACTGAATAGTTGAGGAAACCCAAGCCTGCAAAGTGAACTTAGTACTTACAGAGTGCACTTAAAAATACAAGTTGTTTGCAGCATACTCTACTAGCTCTTCATTCTGCTGCTGTTTGAACTGAGCTGTGGGAGGTGAGCAATATATCTTCAGTGTATGGATCTCAACTGCAGCTTTGTATCAATTTTAACTTCATCTGTGGGATTTATAAGGTCTGTGATCATGAATAAACTTTGCATGCCTGATAAAGTTTTTGGTTTTGTTGTCCTTGGTAGGTACAGACAACTGCCTCAAATGATCGTCTGTCTCGAATCATGTGCAAGATTAGATTCATTCTCCTTCAACTGTGTCTCCAAAAGTTCTGTGTTTCCTTTGGAAGTAGGAAGTGAAATGCATGTAGGATTGTGATTATGAAATTCAGTCAGTTGTAGGTGTATAGTTGGGCGCAAAAGGAATATGTTAGCATCTGGTTTAACTTTAGACATATATTGAATGTTCATCTTTCCTCTCCTGCGTGTGACTGGCAGAATATAATATGCCAGTGAACTACATGTCCCAGGTTGGTTGTCAACTAAAAATCTAATTCTGCAATTTTGTGCAGTAGTTGGGGCTATTTGGGGAAGCATGCACTTCTTCACATTCTCCTTGAAGTCAGGAATATTGTTTCATTCCTTCTTTGAGGAATCTTCATTTGACAGCTGGTGCCAGCTCACTGCTATGCCAAGTCGTTTCACAACTTGGCTGTAGATGAGGTGTATAACAATCTATTGCCTCTATTTACCATACTGCTTTTTTTGTTGTTGTTGTAAGATTTACCTTTATCTTCAGCAGTATTGCTATACTTATGCCATTGCTAGCAGTGACCACCAACTATCTCCTTACACTATTTGTCAGAATAGTTTGTGTAAATATTGCTCTCAAGCTGAAGGAAATGTGACTTTAAAACTGGTCTTTACTGAGAATGAAATATAAGGCAAATTTTATTTTTCTTACTTATATAAGTTGGGCCACCGTGAAATCCAATCTATTCTCTGGGGAAAGTCCCTCAGTCTGTGTGAGCAGGCATTTGTCCATGTTAATACCTGGACAGGAACATAAGCAATGAAGCAGTCTCGTGTTAAAAATGGTAGCTTGATTTTTTTTTTTTTTATTTTTATTTTTTTCTTAATACCTTGGTAGAATTCCTGCTACAGCATTCTGGCCAGCATGCTGGTGCTGAGGCTGAGAGAAGATCACTGTTAGCAGCTCAGAGCTAGATTAACTTCAAACAGCTAAAAATAGCTTGCAAGCCATCAAAACAAAAGATGCTTTTTTCTCTAGTAAATCATGCATTCCAAAGGGAGGACTTGGGGGGAAAAAAACAGATCTGTGCTGTCTTCTCTGTGGAGTCTTGAGGAGAGCTGTCTAGCCATTGGAGCCCAGTGCTACCGTACACTTTGAATAGGTGCTAATTCTGCAGCAGTGATAAAGCATAACACATGGCAAATGAATTTTTAAATCTGATTATCATAAAATGAAATTTTATGAGAAATTCTGCTTCTAAATGCTGTTTCTAAAGGTGGTAACTGAGAGGCAGTAATGTCCTAATATTGCAACATCTGAATTATTGTGAATAGCCTGAATTATTCTTCCTACTTCAGTCACTTTATTACACTTCAGCATTTGTAATAACACCTTCTTGTATAGCTGGTTATTAGTGACCTCTGGTATTGATCCAGTAGTGTTCAGTAGCTTCTGGAGCTTTGCAGGCTGTTCCAGGTCTGTTTTCACTGACATGTAGTAGGAAGAGCTATTAATTTTCCTCAAATGAGGTTAATTGACTCTTTCTCCTTTAACTTGTACAGTGGTAGAGGAAGTCTAGCTTGGTGTTTCTGATAGCATCAGCTTTTCAGCAGTATTTCTCCTATTGATTATTATCTCTGAAAATACAAATTGGAGTTCTTGAGTAGTGCTACACTTTGTGCTTTTTGTCAGTAAAGTAGTAATGGAATACAAACATTCTTCATGGGTACTCACTTAGTTGTACTGAAGTGGTGTTCAAAGTTGCTTATTAAGCTATAGTATAACACGTGAATGGGATAAACTAGTAATTTAAATCCTGGAGGTTTTGCTTTTATTTCTAGGATCTATAGAGGAAACCAAATGAGAATTATCTGTGCTATCAAAAATACAAATGTGCAACAATAGTCTAAATGCTACTGTTTTGCTGGCTTGAAAGATGGATTATTACTTGTCAGACCAAAACAATTGAAATTGGCATCTAAGAAGGTTTTTGGTAACATGAAGAACAGCAGAAGAACAATTAGTATTTTAAAGAAATGAAGTTGATCTTGTGGGTAGAATTAAACTGGATGTTATGTTATAATGTCCTAAATTGTAGAGGGATGGTTTTAAGGGTTCAATTA
Organism: Meleagris gallopavo; assembly: GCF_905368555.1. Taxonomy (NCBI): domain Eukaryota; kingdom Metazoa; phylum Chordata; class Aves; order Galliformes; family Phasianidae; genus Meleagris; species Meleagris gallopavo. The sequence continues at coordinate 5,350,986 of NC_139417.1, read as the reverse complement.
CTATCCTTCTCAACAATGATGTGCAAGTTTGTGGACTTTGCATTTGAAAAATCAAATGTTGCTATTAGCAGGTTGGAAGATCCTTGTTCTTTCTATGTTGGTTAAGACCTAATGACTCTGCTGGAATCTGTGAAAAGAAGTGCTGTACTGAGCAAACAGGAAACTATAACAAAGAACCAACTACTCCGAAATGTATTTTCATTTGATGGGGGGTTAGATTAGCTACTAATCTGTTGAGACGAGGGCTATCACAGCATCCTGCTGTCTGCTGGAAGAAATAATTGCTATGGGTAGACAGCATTTTGTCGTGCTTTTTTTTCCTGACATTTTATATCTGAGGAAACAGAAATGATAATACTAAAATCCAATTTTTGAGTATTATTGCTGCAAAACCTCTTTTAGCACTGCCAGGACTACTATGTGTGATACAGACCAAAGAGTGCAGCAACAAGCAGGAGGTTTTGTAGGGGCAACGTGCTTCCTTATAGCTGCTCTCACCCCAGTTATTCAGTGAGCCTGGTTCCTTTCCCCTTTAGCTGACTAGTCTATTTTTTTTAAAAATCCACAGAAGTGACATTGGCAACTGAAACCCAATGATGCTGTCATGTGACAAGTAAGATAGCACCAATTCATCATTAATATTGAACTGTTAGCTACTGGCCTGCTTATTGAATAATTAGTATATTCTGTGCTGTACTGAAGTCATAAGGAGATCTTGTAATCTTGGAAATGGCTTATTCAGTTACACTTAAAGTTACACTACTGAGTCTTAAATGGAGAACAGAGACTTTTTTTCAGAGAAGACATGATATGTCAGATATCAGTTGTAAATATCAGTTTGGGTTGGTTTGGATGTATAGAACTAGGAAAAAGTAAACAAGTTATACAGCTTTCCCAGGTCCTACAGCCCACACAGGTCTTCACAGCATTTGGGTTCTCAGAAGAGTTCTTGCTGCTTCTTAATCAACCTTTGTCTTGTTAAACTATGGGATTTTTATCTGCACAGTTCATCAGTCAGTTAAAATAGAGTAATTACATACACTTTAATGTTTGTCACTGCATTTTTAGCTCTTCGCTCTTCATGAGAAATAGAGACTTTACTCACCAGGTAAGCTGAGAATATATAACTGTAATTGAGCAATCTTAGTTTCACTGTATAAGCTTGCATTTCAAACTATTGACGTAGATGTTCCCAAAATACCCTTCTGTGAAGTCTTACTGATTGTGTGCATTTGGTTAATAAGACAAGACCTTTCACTGGAACAAGCTGCTTTGAGTAGTCTCCTTTTCTGGAGACATTCAAAATGCATCTGGATACTTTCCTATGTAACCTACTGTGGGAACCTGTATTAGCAGGGAAGGTTGAACTAGATGATCTTCAGAGATTCCTTCCAACCCCTACAATTCTGTGATTTTGTTCATCTCTCTTTTTTTTTTTTTTGATAAAACATATGTTAACTTTAGAAGGATGGGAATAAAAGGAAATTGAAGGGCAGAACTATTAACGGAACCATTAAAGAGCACATGAAAACTTCCGAGAGGAAAATAGATTTAACTGTAATCACTAACTTGTGAGACTTAATTTAACCATTAGTAATACTGAAATAGCAAGTCTTAGTTGCTTTCTGAGTTAGCCATCTGGAGGCAGCAACCTGATGTCACTAATATATGGAGATAAATACTACTTTGTATAATTAATACTAAATTATAATACAGTAATAAATGATATCATATGATTTATATAATAATTTGTATAATTAGTAACAATTTGCATAATTAATATAAATGTTAACACAAAATTCAGAGGATAAAAGTTAGATGCTTAATAACAGTGATAACAAACACTGAAAATATCATTCCACGGAGTTATCCTTTAGTAGTAAGTAGAAGATGAATGAAGTCTGATCGAGCAAATGTACTGCAGACTTGTGAGACTGTGCTTTGTACAGTCTTGTTTCTTTAAATGTCACTTGTTTGTCTAGCCAGACCTCAGAAGTCTGAGGTACTTATATTTGAACTCTACTGCAAACAACAATGCTGTGATTTTTTTTTTTATTATTATTGTAAAGAATAAAGAGGTATGAAAAAACCCACAAAACTAAGCTCTTTGGAGAGCTATTAAATTAATGCATGCAGGTTATTTGCACTTTTTTTTCCTTACACTATTAAGCAGTTAAGAGGATCTTAGTAATTTGACAAATATCTATAAAATATCTCAAACATGCTGCATTTGGGAGATATTTATGATTTCAGCACCAAACTGTTATTATGGTATGTACTTTTAAATCTGCTTGTAAATTTGACTCTTAAGTCTGGCTAAGGAATTCTCAAAAAGTGAATTAGAAACACTAAGTCTAAATATCACTATTGGAAAAAAATATAAAAATTGAGCACTGAATGAAATACTGTCTTCATGTCATAACTGCAGTTCAGATTGATAGATAGTCAGGAATGTTAAGAACTTTTGGTGGAAGTTTGAGTTAGCACTGGACAAATTGTGAAAGAGAAAAATGGAAAAAATGTACTTAAAAAGAGCTTTCAAAGTAAGATACAGTAAAGATTAAGTTAATAGAGGAACCAAAAACACATTGGTTAGTACCTTTTCAAGATGCTTTAAAAAGTTCTTGTCAGAAAGCAAGATTATGATGTTTCATGGACTTTGAATTAATTGAGAGGAGAAGAGTCAAACCAAGACTGGCGAATGGAGTCTTTAAGTGTATTATGATATTGATTAACAGAACTACATTTTAGCCTTGAACTGTTTATATTGTCACAGAAATGCCAGTTCTGAAGACCAGTTTCCATGCATAAACATGAATATTATCCACTTGAAATGTAGGATTCCTAGGATCAGCCCTTCTCCAAGTTAACTAAGCCCTACAGAAGAGTGTCCTGACAATAAAGTATTATTCTAGATTGCCAGTGAGAACATCCCAGAAACTTGTTTATTTACAGAATCTCAAAGAATGTTCTTAACATCTCCTCTGAGACTTAGTCATCTACTGTAAGCTTTGATTACAGTGATAAAACGGGACGTAGGAAGCTGCAGTGTTTTTTCAAAGAGAGCAGCAGGCCAGTGATAGATCTATAAATACATTTTGCTCTGTCCTGTGCCCTCTCCAGTTAGTGGTCAGTCCTTCTATCTGATGCTCTTAAAGATTAGTGGCCTTTGATGAGTATGTCTTACTGTTAATGGAAGTGAGTTCCCTTGGCAATTGTTTTCTCTGCTCCAATGTCGAATTGACCATTATTTTGTTAGGACTTGCATAACACAGTAATACATGCTGCTTGTACGTAGGTGAGTTATAAACGTGATGGCTTGAAGTCTTGTTTTGTGTTTTCTTTAAGGGAGCATAGTTTTTAACAGCACTACAAAAAAAAAATATAAATATATTTGTAAGTAATATAAACATGTCCAAAGCCTTGATACAGGATGCTTGAGAATCTACTGATGTCAGTCACTCAAAATAATGCCAGTGCATACCTAGGACATTCTTTTGTCAAATATTTGGTACCTGTGATTTTGCTGGATCAGTGTTTTATTGTTTTTTTGTTTTGTTTTTTTTGTTTTTTTGTGTTTTTTTTTTTTTTTTTTTTTTTTTTTTGTATTATATATGTGTCTGAGGAACTTGTGCTGATAGCCTTTGGTATCTTCGTGTTAGCTCAGTCAATCTTTAAATAATTAATGTCACTTGAAAAACATGACTGCTTTTCTATTTGGGACAGATAAGGTGCTTGGCCCCATGATTGAAATCTGTCGTTGAATATTAGAAGAAGGATTTGTCTTAATCTGTTCTGTAATTCTTTAAGAAAAGAGGCTTTACATCTGTGCCATATTCTTTGAAAATTATTTCATGACTGGAGCAGATGTCTTTGTTAAATCAATCCTGAAATGCGTTTATCTTCCTCCTTTGCCAGAAGGAGATGGTGCATTTGTAATAGACAGGTTAATTCAGGATTCTTACTTTTGTATCTAAAATGTGGCTGTGTTGCTTGTCTTTCATGGCTTGAATGACCTGTAAGATCACGTAGTTCTGGGTGGCTAAATAAATCATGAAAAAGCTATTCAGTGGCACTTCTGATTTGATGTGAATAGTTTCAGTTCTTGATACTAAGTCACGTTATAGCTTCCACAGATTACTGCCATTCACAGGGCTGTGCCCTTGCTTACGGACTAGGGGGCAAGGTAATGATTCTTTTCCCCAAGATCAGAGCCTGTGTTCTGTCTAAAAATACCAACTTAGCTCTTGTCCCTGCTCTATTTTCTCACAGGTGTAATTTCTTTTCCTGGGTTTTAAAAAGAAAATAAAAGTGTGGAGATTGGATTTTGAAATTAAATACTACAATATTCACTGTCAGAAAAATTAATTTACCTCTTAAAAAAAAATTAATCAGGTTAACTCATTGTGTTGATGGAGAGATAAAATAATGGCTCTTTGTTCGTTTTGTGTATTTTTTAAGCAGACAGACAGCTGTACAATTTTCCAAGCAAAGCAGCTTTCTGATGAAATAACAACACTCTGAAATTCTGCTTTGGACTACAGGGGAACAATTGACTTTCTTACTTGGTTCTGTTTCGAAGTAGACAATGGAGACTTAGAATCATAGAATCCTTAAATCTGGAATGGACCTCTGAAGGCCATCTATTCCAACTCTCCTGCAATGAACGAGGACACCACAGGTAGATCAGGTTGCCCAGAGCCTGATCCAGCCTCGCCTTGAAAGTCTCCAGGGACGGGGCATCCACCACATCTCTAGGCAACCTGTTCCAGTCTGTCACCACCCTCACTATATATCTAACTTAACCCTACCCTTTTGAGCTTGAAGCCATTTCCCCTTGTAGTACCACCACAGACCCTGCTAAAGAGTCTGTCGCCTTCTTTCCTGAAGCTCCCCTTTAGATACTCAAAGGCTGATATCAGGTCACCTCACAGCATTCTCTTTTCCAGGCTAAACAGCCCCAGCTCACTCAGCCTGTCCTTGTAGAGAGGTGTTCTCTTGGATCATTTTTTATGGCCCTTCTCTGGAATAGTTACCAACAGGTCCATGTCTCTTCTGTATTGAGGACTTCACATCTGTATGCTGTGCTCCAGGTGAGGCCTCACCAGTGCTGAGTAGAGGGGCAGGATCACCTTCCCTCGCCCTGCTGGCCCCACTTCTTTTGATGGAGCCCAGGATACAGTTGGCTTTCTGGGCTGTGAGCGTACACTGCTGGCTCAAGTCCAGCTTCTCAGTCACCAGTATCTTCAGGTCTCTTTCAGCTGGGCTGCACTCAATCCTTTCATCCCCCACTTTGTACTGGGAATGGGGATTGCCTCGACCAAAGTGCAAGATCTTGCACTTGAAGTAGTTAAAATATATTTTAAAGTTTGAAAAAATATGACATCTTCAATATTAACCATAAACAAGCATTGATTACATGAACCTCTTTTTTTTGTCAATGACAGCTCGTGACTGTAAGTAGCAAATACTCTAAGTATGATTCATAAGTAGACTGAAGAATCCTGCAATGAATTGTGACAAAGAGCTTGAAGATAAAGCTGAGATTTTCTGATGGATGAAGTGTATGTGAAATTCTCCCAAGAGTGTTCCACCTAGAGATAGTTGTGAGAGACAAAACTGAAATGTTGACAATGCTTGAACAAAGCAGCTACCAGAGGAGGTACTGTGTGCAGCGTTAACTGCACTTAGGAAAAATGAACATAAGGAGCATGATTAACAAGCGCAGCAGGAATGTTCTAGAATGTTTTCTGCTGATGGGATCAAATAATCTAAGTTATTTGTTCTAAAATATAATTGCAAGCAACATAACCAACTTAAGTGCTGTTTTAGTAGTGATTAACTGTGATTGTCTTACTTCTTGTTGTCTTGCAGCTGCTTCTGAATCGTATCACAGGAAATGTTCTGCTTGGAACAAAATGTCAAGAATCTCAGTACTTAATGTAGTTTCGCCATAAACATTATATTACCATCACAACAGATTGTTTAAAGATGTATATATTTACATCTGTCTGTATACACATCTATATGGTTAAACTCAAAATATGAAAACTGAATCGAATCTGTATTTTACTTCTGAAATACAGATTTGTCCCTTGGCTTCTGAATGATGTGAACTGCAGTGCTTGTCATTTTCAATTCTTTCATGTAGTAATAAAACCCCTTATGAGTTTTATTAAAATGTCGCTAATCTTGCTCTATCTTTGAAGACCACTGAACTGAGTGATTCAAAGCCTGACTGGGCATTGTTCTACATAGTTCTAAAAGCTTCAGTTTAGCCTCCATCTTCATATCAGTTCTTTATGCCTTCCCACTGATAAATCATCACTCTGGTGACTAAGGTGTGGGAAGCTGCTTACTATTTATAGCTGTTTTTGTTTAATCCTCTGTTTTCACAGCACAGTGCAGCGATTCCAGGTTGTTTACGTTGTGATCGATATTCCTCCTCATTAACTTTGCCATCTCATTCTCTGCTTCTTGAGAGCGCCTGCCAGCTGTGGATATCCATCTGGATTAGGCACCTGTTCACATTTTTTTTTTTTTTTTTTTTTTTCTCTTCTAGTGCTCCTACATAAAGGCTTAAGAACTTAGGGATTTTGCAGTACTTACCAGAAATACTTCAAGTACTGGGAGGGAAAAAACTCATTTCTTCTAAAAGCTCATTCAATTTGACAACTTCAGAAAGAAAACAAGCACTTTTTTGCTTGTCTTTCTGGGATTGTTCATTCTGTTTCTGAAGAATGCTGGATCTCAGAGATAATGGAGTTGTTGTAACTCAGTGCAATATAATAAACCATATGGACTCCTGTAAGACTTATGAACAGAAGCCTGTAGGCAAATGACTGAAATAAGCTCTTGTGGGGTGCTGTTTTTGCATATCATTGACAGTATACCAGACACTGACCTGTCTGAGAAGGGAAAAAAATCTCTTTGCCAGTTTGTTCCTTGCAGGAAACAAATTTATAATGTTGATAGACAGGGAAAGGTGCTACAAAAGCCTCTATTCTGAGCCAGTCAAAGCAAGCTGAACCCTTTGAATTGGCAGTGCTACCACAGAGCCATGCTTGTTGGCCTTCTGGGGCTGGTTAAGATTTGATGCTGTTGTGAAGATGCAGTTCAGGCCTTCTTTGTTCATCTACCAAGTAACAAGAAGGCTGAAGGGGGAAACCACATACTTAATAAGCTTCCAGGATGATTACACAGTAAGTTTGTTTTCCTAAATGCTTATATCTACTTGATAGTTACCATAAACCTATTCCTTGTGTAACAATCATTTTCTGTGAAAACAAATAATGAATGGAGAATGTTGTTGTTATTGACATTATTTATGGAGCTGAGTTTTAATTGAGTAGATGTTCTGATTATGGAAATACTGCTGGGCAAATCGGATTTCAATTTACATTCAATTTGTTCTTAGAGCTATACTGGTGTTTTTAGATACATAATACTATTTACTTACTTGAAAATGTCCATTTCAGTACTACAAGGAGGTGTGTATTGACAGGTTGCATCTGCCAGCTTCTGCTTTCACTACAAGCACACAAATACAGTCTCATCTGTTGGCAAGAACGTAGGGAGAGGGGAAAATGAGAAGAACATAGAGGCTGGGAATACTGCACAGAGAAGTACACTGGCAAAAGACAATGGAATACAGTTAGTCTGACGTCATATTGTGAGTGCAGTGTGTGGCGTATTTTGGAGATAATTTCTCTTTTACTTAATACCTAAATATTCTCTTTTCTTTGGTCTACTCTGAGAACATGTCCTATAGATGTCTGCTAGAGAAACATGAAGGAATAATAAAACTGAATTTTGTCTCTTTCAAAAAAAAATCCATTTGGCACTTCAAACAGATTTAAGCATAAATGCAAATTGTCTTACTTGAAATGTTTTATACACTGTGATAATTTCCAAACTGCTTCTTTACTGCAGAGCTTAGTTATGATACGGAGGTAGAATAGTAGAAAATTGCTCTGCTGTAGAAGTTGAGAGAACATTGCTCAACTGTAGCAAATATCTCCTAAGTACTTACCTAAAATAGCTGCTAACTTCTGGCTGTTGTAAATCTAGACCACTGGAAACGTTGAGTGAATTAGGTAGGTAGGACACCCAGACTGGAGGTGAAAAATTATATGAAACTGCTAATGCCTTGGAAATAGTTTACTTGGTATGCAATCTAATTCAACAGGAAACGAGTCAACCTGAAGCTGCTGTATTTTTTCTTAATCACATCAAATGATTGAGGATTAAAAGGCAAAATGAACAGTGAAAGATTTGTTCCTAAGATAGATTTAGTTCACTTACTGTGCTGTGCAGTGACTTTATTCTAAGACATCTTTCCAGTTACAGGTAGCTGATTAAATTACAACTGTATGGAGCAAAAGGCTTTTTTCACTGTGTAAGTGAGGCCTACACTGGGACAAAGAGACTCTGGGAGAGAACCTAAGATCTTTGAGGTATTAATATCAGTTCTTTTTAAAGAAAAAGATAACGGTGGAGACAAATGTTTGAGGTTTCTACAGAACACTATTCTTGCTTCCTGTTTGGAGAACAGAGTAATGCTTCCTTTTTTGAACTTTTAATGAAACTAGGAATGCTTCATATTTACATTTAGTGTCTTGACAGAACTCCACCAATTAGAAAAATACCCTATTCTGTTCTATTTTCACAGTTAGAAAATACAGAATTTTCAAGGCAGTGGACTTGCATGGGTTCTTGAAAAGAATTGATTTCTAACCATGTCAGAAGTTGTTCTTTTGCCCTAATCAAAATGTTTTCTTCTGTGCTTTCCCAGTCAGACTTCACTTTGACTGAAGCTGACCTTTAATATTGGTGTGAAGTTACTGGAGCTTAACATTTTTCTGGTTACTTTTGGTTTGAGGGTCAGCTGGGGACATGGTACTACTGTATTCCTGCCACCTCACCTCCTAGGTGTGTAAAATGGAGCAGACCTGGAACATCTGAAGGGAAAATTATTGAATTCAATATACTGGTATATGTTGTGCATAGGTCTTTTCGTACTGTTTCAAAGAGAAGCACTTTATTCATATGTAAAGCAGAAGGAATGCTTTCATGATCATTTTAGAGCTTAAGGGAACATCTGGCTCGGTTTGACTTGTAAGACGTCAAGATTAACTGTGTGCTGTGTTGATTCTGCCTTGGGTGAGTAAGCATCCTTGACATAATTTATTAAAATTTCTTATTTAAGAAATTAATATTTATTATTTAAAAAATAAACACTTTCTGTGACCATGATGAGAATAAGAAAACTTAATGAAACTTTATCAAGCTTTATCATCTTGTTTCCATGGACATATTGGCTAAAGTTATGTGCTGAAGGAAAGACATACTTCTTTTTTCAGTGCTACTGTATAACCTCAGTGATCCTGGACACCTCTCTGCACCTTTTGTTCCCTAGAGACCTTGCTGTGAAAGGGACAGCATTCTACTTGCCAGAGTTGTGGGGAGAGTGCTTTGATTTACTGATGACTGTGTAACTAATGACCTCTATTGCATAACAACTAATGGCTTCTATTAAAATCATGAAGCTACTCTTTATCAGAGCTCCTTAACAGTTCTCCTTAGTATTTGAGGGAAGAGCTTGGGAAAATTCTGTCTGCCACGGGGGTAAGAGCATCAATATTTAGACGACAGTGAGGGTCAAAGGGCTGTGAGGTGGGGTATGTCATGATGCAGAGGGAACTGTACATGTGCATATCTTTCTAGGAAGGAACACTGATCCTGAGTGATGAGTGAAAATTGACTCTTCTCTTGCAAGGGGCTGGAAAAACTGTTACTGGATGAGTTGGGCAGCATGCAATGTGCAGCCATCACACCCTTTGAACCTTAATCATAAGGTTAAACTTTGCTCTTTAGTTGATCTTTTTTTTTCTTTTTTAATTCCACTTCAAGTGCACGTTTCTGCTCTTCAGGAGCTGCAGTACAATGCAATATAGAAGTTCTGTATATAGTGCTGCTAGAAAAAGTCCTGCATCTTCTGAAAAGCAGTTTTCAAATATCACAGAGCTTTAGCCTATCACGAAGACTAGTTAGTTCTGGGAACTTCAGGGCAGTGGCATTTTGTGTGAAATTTGTCATAAATGTCCAAAAAAGGCAATTATCGTGACGTATAACTTAAACTGTGCAAATGGAAAATTTGGGTTTTATTTTTCAGTCTGTGACTCATTCTGGAAATGTTAAGGTGCATAATAAATTCAATTGCAATAATTTATCTCTCTTCTGTGTGTAGGAATTGTTTAGTTTTGGCTAGTAGGTAAATTTCCAGTGATGGATGAAAAATGTTTAGAATCTAATTCATGAGGTACTTAAGCATCTGTTGTTAACTTCAGTCATGTAAGACACAGCTGTAAGGAATGCCACTAGTTAGATCTGTACACTGCTGAATCTCAGCTGCATGCAGTGGCCCAGAGGATAAATTGCTCCTCAAATTACAAAAAAAAAAAAAAAAAAAAAAAGACAAATAATTCTGTGCTTTGCTATACATGAATATCAAGTTGATGGTAAAGATGCTATTACTGTGGATAATGAATTCATCTTTGCTTCTCAGACAGTTTGCTGGATTTTGTTTGGTTTTTCACTGCAGGTTTGAAAACTATGTGGTAGTTCTTCAGTGCAAGTTTAATATGAATTAAAGAGGAATGCCATTGTATTATAAACTGATGAAGCTCTGTCTAAGCTGTCACTTGCTGCTTAAATTTTTATGTGCTGTTTTTCATCTGGTAGATCTAAACAATTTTCCTATAGCATGTAAGTGGAATGTGAAAAATCGCATAAGCAAAGCATTCATGTCGGAGCAAAATCAAAATCAGTGAGAAACTGACACGGTAATACAGTCTTTCATAACTTGTTCGTTGTATCCTTTTGATAGCTTAAGCTTGTAGGTGGAACTGAGCAGTTCTGCAGGCAGTTCAGCATGAACTACTTGGTTACCATTATTGTTTTGATTAAACTGCTAGAATGACTTCTGTCTTCCTCCTTTACTGAGCAGGGCTTTCGACTTTAGCCAAGACTTGTATCTAACTTCAGGTTGTGTTAGGCTACAACTGAGCCTGCTAATTTAAGTATACTCTAACTTCTCATATGATAGATGAAAATATCAAAATAGTGCACTTCACCAAGACATGCATGAAGGCATATCATACCTCAGAAGTTGATTATCTGTTAGAAACATGAACTTGGATACTTTGGTCTTCCAGTCATAGTTTCTCAATTTCATCTGCACTGTTTTCCATCAGTTGCTGAGGAGAACATCCTGTGCAGTTATATAAAAAACTTTAATGAAGTCTCAGGTATTTGTCACCTTGGTTTGTATATGTATATTTTGAATTAAGTTCTCTAATTTTAGAAGAACTTCATAGATTCTTTTGTTAATAGAACAAAGGGAAAACATTCTGTGTTATTCAAGAGCTTAAGTTCTTGATTTTGTTCCATTCTACATAAAGCTCTTTATAATACTGCATAAGATGTTACTCTAATTCTTTATCCTTCTTAATATTTGCTTCACATATCATAGTGTCCAATTTAGTCCCATCAATCACAGTCACAGGATTTTAAACTGTCATGTGGAGGAACTTATCTTTCTTGAGGAACTACATGAAATTTCTTTCTGTGAGGGAGAATGGTAGATAGAACCAATCTGGAAAAAAAGGACCTATATTAATTTTTGAGGAAGCTATTCTGGAAAGTTTTAGGTTAGCACAAAATTTGGATAAATTGTTTGCATTTGCTTTATTTTCTTAATTCTTCGTTTTCCCTAAAATGAAAGAGCGAACTTTGTCAACTACAAAAATTAGCTACCTGAAGGCCAATGATCGTTCAAGAAAGAAGCAAAAGGGGATTGTTTCTGATGTTCAGAACTTCCCCCCCCCTCCCCCCCCCGCCACGGGAAACCACTTGACCTCTTGTAACAAAGTAAAAACCCTCACCAAATTTGTTCTTCCTCCACTCCCCTTTCCTTATCACAAATGGTGAAAGTACATTGCTAGTGAATTGAGTCACATTAACCTTTATAAGAATGATTTATAGTACCTTGGAATGAAGCATGGCAAGGATTTATACACAAATAATCAGAAATTAATCTGTGTTCTTAAGTGGTATTGATTGCATTTAGTCCTTGGGTTCAATAGCAGCACTGATTGGCCTTTTGTCATTGCTATGACATGCAGTATGGTCTGAAGCTTCAAAATATGTGGAGAAATTGCTTCTTAATTTCCTGTTCTTCTGTGTTCATAGCTATTTGTAGCAAAAGTTAGTCACCTGAATCATGAATCTTCAACAAAACCTCTCGTTAGTACCAGATTGTATATGATCTGTAACTGATTTGCTGGTAGTAACTTGCTAAAGAAAATATGAATATTATGGTCATGACTGCTTTTTTTTTTTTTAATTGCTTTTATTGTAATAATTGTCTTTCTCAGTCAATGCTCTGTTTAGACATAGATCACATGGTTAATGTTACTTAGTTAAGGAGTCTACAATGCAGTGAAGCAAATGGGTTATGCAAAAGTTTCTTTTTTTTTTTTTTTCAGTAAGCTGGTCTCTGGTACTTCTCAACTTTTACAGATGCAGTCTTTCCCTTTGCTATGAAGAATAAATGAGCTATCCCTGTGAAATCAGAGCAAGGTTTCTGTAATGCACCTATTTCTGTAGTGCAGATGTGGAAGTCTCTTTAAAGCTTCTCTTATCCTCAGTTTATCATTCCCATCTACTAATTTTACATCTCCTCCTTTAATCACACACTGAGCAGGGCAAAGGAGGGCTATGTATGTTGCAGATATTCATTACTGTAACAGCAGTGTCGTAATTAATATGGCTCAGTTGTTACAGCACTAGAACTACTTATTTGTACTCAGTAGATCATAGAATCATAGAATCACTCAGATTGGAAAAGACCTTAAAGATCATCAAATCGAACCACGACCTAACCATACTACCCTAACTAACAACCCTCTGCTAAATCATGTCTGAGCACCACATCCAAGCAGTTTCTAAATATGTCCAGGGATGGTGACTCAACCACCTTCCTGGGAAGCACATTCCAGCGCTTAACCACCCTTTCTGTAAAGAAGTGTTTTCTAATATCCAACCTAAACTTACCCTGGTGCAATTTGAGGCCATTTCCCTTCGTCCTGTCACCAGTGGGAAAAGACCAACCCCACTCTTGCTGTAAGCACCTTTCAGACATTGGAAGAGAGCAATAAGATCTCCTGTCCCCTTTTTCCCCAGACTAAACAGCCCCAGTTCCTTCAGTCTCTCCTCATAGGCCATATTCTCCAAGCCTTCACAAGCCTTGTTGCCCTTCTTTGGACCTGCTCCAGCACCTCCATGTCCTTTCTGTACTGAGGCGCCCAAAACTGAACGCAGTACTTGAGCTGGGGCCTCACTAATGCCGAGTACAAGGGCAGGATGACTTCCCTAGTCCTGCTCATCACACCATTCCTGATACCAGCCAGGATGCCATTGGCCTTTTTGGCAACCTGGGCACACTGCTGGCTCATGTTCAGCTGACTGTCCATCAGTACCCCAGATAATACTTAATGATGTTATACGTACTAATCTAATCTGAGTACTCCTAAAAAACATGATAAACTCTGACTCTTTTGCACCTCAAAAGCTACAGCAATTATTTCTCTAGCTGTAGCATGAACTCCTTCCAAACAGCAGGAGAGGCTTTAGAATGTCTCACTGCTAGGAACATTTGCTATAAGTGAGGCATGAAGCTCTGTTAGTATACAAATGCTCTCTTGTCACAGACTACACTTAAGATCATGTATCCCAGAGTGGTTGTTAAAATATATGAGTTTAGATAGATATTAAGTTAACAGCATCATGGTATCTTTTTCCATGATGCAAGTTTTTTTTTATTTATTTTTTATTTAGTGAGCATGCACTAGGAACTATCTTGCATTGCAAATTACCTGAAGACTTGTTGCAGTAATTTTTTTTTTTTCCTAGATAGGGGAATTTTCTTCACATGCCTGACTTTATACGAGTTAATTGTTTTAAAGCAAATTACCTCTGCATATAGTATGTTTTGATTGATACTTGCTTTGTACAACTCTGTATTTATAATGAACTATCTATACATCAAACATGACTTTTAAACATTTCATTGTGTGTAAGGAATCCAGTGTATATATCAGTATTTTCTTATCTATAGCAGTATTTTATTAGGGTTGACATGTCCCAAGAGTTTGTTTTTCCTGGAAGAATGAAAATGCAGGAACCAGTAAAATCTATTAAATCTTGCAACACAAAAAAAAGAGAATTTTCTTTAAATATCTCTCAGGTAACAGCTCTCAGAGGGCTCCTGGGGTTCACGAATGAAGAAAGAAACATTTTAAGGAGTTTTACCGTTCAAGAAATTGAACAGTTTCTCAATTTCTATTCAAGAATAGTAGGCAATAAGGAAAAAGAAAAGCTGATCACTTTAAGTAACAAATTCAGGAACAGTTTTTTACAGATTACAAAATACCCTATTGAATTATTCTGGATTTATAGAATTGTAGAATATCCCAAACTAGAAGGGATCCACAAGGATCACAAGCTCCTGGCTTCACATAGCATCACCCAGACCCTATGGCTGGGTCTGTTCTCCAAACACCCTTTGAGCTCTGGCAGCTTGGAGCCATGCCTGCTGCCCTCTGGAGCAGGGCCTTTCCCTGTCACCCTCCCCCCACCTCACAGCTCTGTGCTGTTCCTTCTGCTCTGAGCTGAACAAAACCAGGGCCCTAAGCACTCCTTGTATGTCTTGCCGTCTGGACTCTTCACCATCTTCATAGCCTGCCTTTGGATGGCCTCTAATACTTTGTCCTTCTCATGTCCTGATCCCCCAAAGCTGTGCACAAACCTGAAGTAAAACTGCACCAGTGCACAGTACATCACAGAGGTTGGCTGAAATCCTTTAGCAATTCTGATTAATTATTATTCCTGACAGAAATGTATTTTTTTTATCACAGAGCAAAGCAATGGTGGTGCCAGTCTGGTCTCTCAAGACGTGTTGGAATCCAGCAAACTTTGTTTTGAATGCTCGTTTTATTGTACTGGTGTGTTTGCCTTACATTTCTGCTCTTTGTATCAGTAGTGCCTATGTAAACACAGTATTTCTCAGATTGGCTTCAGTAGAACTTACAATTGTTGCTAGATAAGGATTTTTACTCTCTGAATTGGATTTTTCAGTAGGACATTTCCCTAACTGTAAACTATTCTTCTTGTAATGAGATGCCAGCATGAAATCTCTATTTACCATGATTAGTTCCAATTGTGCATTCTTTAGGGGAAGTGGTTGTTTAAAATCAGCAACTTAAATACTGAAGGCAATAACACCCAAGAGTTTGGTTAATGACCAAATTAGATGGCAAGCCCAGGCCTGGTAGCTGGTGCTTCTGCCTTACCTAAGGCTGCCCATGGCTGGGTGTCCCAAACATGCAGAAGTCAGCTTGCATGTGAACTAAATGTGTCTGTGGAGTTGCAGTGATGCTCTTCAGCAAACACTGTTTAAATCTTGGCTAATAGGTGCATTTGGGTGTGTGCGCTGGCAAACTGAGCTATTCTACATAGCTCTTGTAAAGGTTATTTTATAAAGATGTTTTAGAGCATGGATTCTGAAAATCTAGTAAGCTGAGAATGCTCTGTTCTAGCTGTTCTGCATCTTGTGTTAGCGTATGAATTGCTTTTTAAGGGTAGATTAATGTTTCTTGAAATATTATGAACACAAACCAATAAATTAAGGCTTAAACTCCTTCCCACTGTTCATAATCCACTGTTTTGGCAATAATTCTATTAACAGCTTACCTATTGGTTGTCCCTAATGCATATTCTTAAATATAGTGTCTTTAAAATGTATGTTTAGTTAAATTATTGTTGTTCTAACTCTACTTACTGGCATCACCACTATGTAGATGTTCTGGTATATTAAGTAGTCTTTACCTATTAATTTTTTGGCCAATTTTGCCTAGGTAACCTATAGATTCTGTAGGCCAATCTGTTAGGAAAAGTTGTTGTAGACTTCAGTGAAGTGTGAGATGAATATTCCTTTAACCTGACATCTGTGTAGTGCAGTGGATCTTTAATACTTTTACTGTACGCTCATTTCTGCTATCAAAATCACTTTTATTCTTTTTAGTCATATTGTCACTTCAACTTAAAACTTAACGTTAAAATAATTATCTTTAGAAGTTAAGAGCTGAAATTAACAAGGAATTAAATTACCTTTTTTTTTTTTATGTCCTCTGCTTGTTTATAGCTTTCGCCTGTCTCATTTTGCTGTTCTCCTTACTTACTTAGGAAATGCACTTTAGAACAGAGCACTTTTTATCACGAAGTGGCAGGACTATTGCACTAAATTATAAAAGTTTTATATGAAAAGCCTTTATATATATTTCCTATGACATATATGTCAGTGAATTAAAGCAGGAAAAAATAATAAACTCAGCTAAAGAAGACTTCTGTGTGACTCAGGATAAGCCTGATAATTTCTAAGTTATGGATTAGAAATTAACCCAACTATTAATTTGATGATAGGAAGTAATCATTCAATAGCTAATGTTACCACTTAATATCAAGTAGTCCTAATAGCACACTTCAAATACTGAAATGATGCACTGTGAGTTGCAACTCAAACCTGTGAGCACTTAGCAAGCTTATAGTAAGAAAGAATCTTAGGGACATGCAATGCTGAGCAAAGAACTTTGAATTCCTAGTAGCCCTCAAAGACAGCAGCAGCTGTTAAATCTGATCCTACTTATCTGCGTTTACATATTGTTGTCAACATAGCTAAAGATCTTTGCTGTTTCATACCTGGAGTTGCTTAATTATAGCAGCAAAATCAAGGTCAGTACAAAAAGGAGAAGTGAGAAGCATTTTGTATACTTGATACATTTTTTTTTAGTCAAATTTGTCAGAGATACTAAGCCCCAGGCAGCTGCTGACCCCTTTTTAATTTAGGTTGCTTTGCATATGTGAAATTATACTTAGTTACAGTTCTGAAAATGCAGGCATTCAACAGTGTTTCTTAAAACATTCTCCTAAATCTTTCTTTGGCACCCCTGCAGGAGAGTTGAGGATCTACTTCAGCAAAAGTGACTCCAGAGTGACTTAAGTGGCATTTTTACGAAGGTTGTTCTAAATCCTTTTGACTAAAACTTGAGTTGGGCTGGAACAAACTTAGGCTCTGACCTCTCCTGAAGCTGAAAATTTGAGACCGAATTCTTCAGTTTTCAGGTGTGCTTTTGAATCATATGCAAGAATGATGGTGGAATACAAGTTGTGTTTTCTCTGTGTAGTTCTCCTAAGGAATATTCAAATATTGTGAAACTTAAGAAATGAGATTGAGTTTTCCTTGAGGAAACTAGTAGTAATATATTTGATTATGCTGAGTTTTTTCAGGTGGTGATTTTAGACATGAGTGAGCCCGGAAGAATAGGTTTGTTTTCCTCATGAACTAAAAGGCTTTCAGTAACACTGTGCTGATCTAATCACAGATGAGGTAGTCTTTTTACGCAGGAACTCCTTCCATCTTGTTTTATTACAGCTGGATGTCTTTACTTTGTCGGATGATATTAGACTAAAATCTAAAATTCTACTATCCTGTTATTTTACTGAGAGAGTTCTTGTTTTGATGGGAAGAGTTATTTACTGCAGTGAACTATGTCAGTTCAATCAAGACGAGAGTGTTTGGCAGAGGCAAGCAGTACGTAGTAGTCTCTGTCACAGAAGTATCTGAAGCATATGTACTCAGGATGGTGCACTGCATGCCTGAAGTACATTATACATTTGTTTTTTTTTTTTTTTTTTTAAATTAGCTTTTTTCAGAACACTGTAATTCACAGAACGCTTGCTTAAGATTTTATAGGTGACGCTTCTCCTGTTAACATTTAGACAACTGAATTGAGACATGTATTGAGCTGGAAAGTGCTTTTCAAGCCTTTGCCAGATTTCCAGTTTGTAGAATTTGTCTCTGATTTACTGTCCTGGTCTGTTGCTATTATAACAGGTGTGAGAGTGAAAATACCCATGATGAAATTTTGCTGTAATGTTTTGTTAAGTGTGATGATTGGTCCCAAACTAGTATTTAAAGAACGTGAGATTAAACTGGCCACCTTCCAAATGTGTTTCAAAATTGCGCAGTAGATCATGTATCTGATCTGTGAAGTATATAGTTTATCTGCCAAATTAGGAACTTTTCTCTTTGCACACCTCTTTGGGAGCACAGGATAGATGAATATTTATCCCAATGACAATTTGTTTGGATACAAAAGTGCCAGATGGAATTCTGAAGTGTTTTTTTGGTTGGAGTAAATACTTGCTGGGCAAACCAGAAGATGCATGAAAGATTAAGAATAGTTTTGCCATTTATCTCTAGAAGTGCACTATCACCTTAGTTCTTTGAGATGCTTCTGGAGATTACTCCAGTCTTGGTTTTGCTATCACTTAGGAGCACCTTAGATGAGAAAGTGCAATCCAGTATGTCACAGTTGTCTGTGCAAATGGATGGGTACCTAGGTAGATGCTTGTACTGGGTCAATCTAGCTGTTCTCCTTGTGCTGAGTTCCACAGAGGAAGTACATTTAAGCTTACTCAGGTGTTTTTTAAAAGAAGCAATTTGACTTTTTTTTTATTTAGAACTTAGAGACAAGAAAGGAAAGAAGTCTTAACCTTTCTTGCACATGCTCCTTGTTGTCCAAGGTTAGTTCTAGGTAGTTGCACTGACGTCTGCAGTCTCTTGTGTGCCTTCTTGTTGTGACTTCTGAGGCTTTATATTCCATTATCTTCTTTTAATATGGCAACTGACCAATAAATGGTAGATAATTACAAGAAGGTGTGATAAGAAGATGCAATCTGCTAGCCTGGTATTCATTTGTTTGCTTTACTGCTCACACGAATGCAAAAGTGAATCCTTAAATACTGTCCATTCGTAACTGACACTTAATAAACTATCTTTCTAGAATTGCAATTCCCTGGTATTTTACTCCATAAAAACTTAAGAATAATGCAGTCTTACTACTGCTTTCTTTTTAGGTATAAATGTTTAAGATCTATTATAAATGTTAGGACTTAAAGACATTGGTAAATGTTGAGATATGTTTATGCACATCTAATTGAAAGTAGAAATGATTGACAAACATCAATCAAATTGCTTGTACTAATCTTAACATGGCTGCCTAATGAAATTATGCCACGTCACTGGTGGTAAGCATTAATTTCATTGACTTATGTGCCTCTGAATAGTTTTACTCAAAAAATCTGAACAGATTACCATGTAGTCATTTTTTCTGTGTATTCTTAGCCATTGCATGGAACTCTGAATGAATTTATTAGGAAAAAATATCATCTAGTCTTTTACAAGAAAGTTTAAATGTCAGGAGTGAAATCATCAAACTTAATGATACTGTAGGTGTATATACCACACATCACAAGGCTGTTTTTCATAGAAGGTGTAGAAAATATGTAGACTCAAACCATTATCTTCACGTTCTGTGGAGATGCAAAAAAGCATAGATTGTGTTTTTTCACTTGCTTACAAGATCTGCTGTGTGCTTCCATTTCTATTTGATGTAAATACTTGCAATGTGAAAGCAAATTGAATTTGTTAACCCCTTTGCTAAGGTTCTGTCCATCCATTTAAAAATCCTAATTATAATAAACTTTCACTGACTGCTACTACTACCAATAGCTGAATTGAGGGACTGCAGATTCTAGGTTGGTAAGTTTATCATGGAGAATGGTGCATACTTTAATTTCTTTCCCACAGTGAAATCATATGTTTGTATTGACTCATGTAGAAACAGGAATTAGAAAAAGAATGAGCCTCTTCAGAGGAATTATTTTAGGTGTGTGAATGACCAATTAAAAACAAATGAAAATAACCGTGCATTAATATATCTTCAATTGTTGTTGGTGCACTGTATTTTTTCAGTACAATAGCTGTGGCCTTCCCCAGACAATACAGAACGTGACAAGGCACACTTTTTTATTTTTCTTGGATTTTCAAGTCTGTCACCTTCTGGAAAAGACACTGCTTCAACGTTTTTGCAGTCTTCTCGAACTTTTAGTAGTTGTTTTATGTAATTTCTCAAATGGTTTGTTTTAATCTGTGTGACCTTCCCACTTAATAGTTGTATTCAGTAAAATATAGTTTTACAAAGCTTGATTGTGACCACACTTACGCCATCTGATGTTTTCTACCTTTATTGTTTGTCAAAGGCTCTTATTACAAAGCTGAGTAATGCTTTTGGATCTCATGCTTACAAATATTTGGTGATCTACTGAAAAATTGCACTGAGAGCCATATTATGGAGAGACTTCTCTTTTCATTAGCTATCTTCTGTGAGCTGGAACTAGTGTGTCAAGAGGCAAAGATCTGCCATTAAGTATAGGTCCTGATTCTTCAACTCGTGTACTTTACCAATTCTGGCAGGCTTTACATATCATGTATCTAGTTTGTATATCTCATTTGCTTTACAGTCATGTATGGCTACTCTAATGCTGTGGGTTTCTTTTTAATATCCTTAGCATAGATCAAGATAAATTGCTGCTATTGTGACTTCAGTTCACCTACAAGAAATGGCAGCTTTGTACCTGCTGGTGCAGGTCTAACTGTTACTAGCTTTACTTGCTCATTCCTTACCGTAATTGTGCACTGCTGCACTGCTTGAGAATACAGAATGCTTTCAGGCTACCACTTTGCAAGAGACTGTTAAAAGCAAAGAGAGAGCTTCCCATCTTACTTTATCTGTGCACCACTGACACGTTTGTGCCTTGTTACTTTTTCAGGCATAAATGAAATATGAGAAATTTATAATGTCTGATATACTGCAGTTTATTCTCTGCAAATTTAGTGTTCTCTTAGTAATTACTGGAAGGTAAAAAGATAATTGCCAGACATAATTTGTCTCAGTTCCAGCTCTAAGAAAGAGGCCACGTGAATGGACTCAATACTCTCTTCCATATGGACATTTCTATTAATAATATTCTAGATAGTAAACGATACCTAGTAAGCAATATAACAAGGAGTTCATGGTATGTTTGAGTAAAATATAATGTTAACTTGTTCTATGCAAGTTGGATTTTTAATGGTAATGCTCTTTCTCGCTCTTTTTTCTTCTAATACATAATACATTTCCCTTATTAAAATGAGTGGAAATGAATGTATTAAAATTCACTCTGTAACCTAGACATGAACTGAATTTGCAATGCTTTCTGGAAAGGAAAAAATCTTTCCAGTGAGAGGAATAGACAGGGGGGAGTAATTTTTGTGAGCTATTGAGTAAGTTTTTTCTGATGGTGTGGGGGGGAAAATAATCTCATTCCAAATTAGTATCTATCATCTGACTAAACTTTGTCAAAACTTTTTCTAAGTGAATTAATCATGCTTAAAATCTGTATGCCTGAAGTTTAAAACACAACAACCTCAGCCTAGCTCAGAAAACTAGTCTTTCTGTATGTGAAATATTGAGAATTGACCTTATTTGCTATCCAAACCTGCTGATGTAAACTAGAACAATAATGTAATAAGGAGGACTTGGCAACTTTGTAAAAGATGCTACGTGGAAAAAAGAAGTATATGTTGAATTGCAGTTGAGAAGTAGAAAATGAATTACTTGGGACTGATAAGCAGTGTGCACTTAGGTGTGCTGAAATTGGGTTTTCTACAGGAATCTACCTTCAAAGGCTATTTTGTTGGTATTGCTTCTCTGACCTGTGATTTTTCTCACTTAAAATTTTAGGGTTGATAAGACTTGTTCCAGGCATGTCTTAGAATCATGTAGATAACCCAAGTAAGACCTTATGCTAGGACCTGTGCTCTACTGCTTTTACTTTGTGGAAACTTGAGCAGTGTTGTAAGCAAGAAAAGAAATTTGTATTTCTTGCTACAAGATATTGGCTCAGTTTGTGTCACATAATCTAATAACAAAGCTTCTGTGCTACTAAGTTTTCATAATGAATTCTACTTGAGAGTAGGACTACTAATACTGAACTAACACTAATATTTAATGCAATAGGAATTTTCAGAAGAGGATTTTGTTTGTTCGTTAAAAGCTACTCTTTCTAGGGGTTTTCTCTGAGTTTTCAAAGAATAAGAAGTTTTGGTGACAACTGTGGAATAAAATGACTTGTAGAAATGTGGCAATGATATTGTCTTTGGACAAGCTTAGTGCTGAATTTTCAAGTGCATCATTGCGTTAACTATGCAGTCCACCCTAGATATCGAGAACAAAATTGTAGGCTTGTTAAAAGTACCATAGACTAACAGAGTTGGAATAGCTGAAACAAAAATAGCCCAATGACAAATCATATGGATTGCTTGTTTGTTTTCTCAGACAGGATGAGTTGACTGTTGTCTCACAGCTGCAACCTGGCTCCTTAGCTCTTTATACAGAGGAATTGCTGTGTGGCAGAACAAAGATCGCAGAGCAGATAACTCTATCCCTTTCACCTTCCCAGGGGTGAAGGGATGTTTGCAGGAAGGCAAAACTATCTCAGCTGTTCAAGATACGTTCATTAAAAGTATTGCTTGATGCAGCATACAAAGCCAAGTCTGTATTAAGTACAACAGCTGTTTTTGAACTAGGCTTGAAGAATAAATTTCCCATGTCTTCTTCCTCACCAGAAGTAAGCAGTGTTAATAGGATGACAGATCATTCTAGTAAGAGTGTAAACATATATGCTGTGCATATTCCTAAATAGAATGTCCTCTCAATATTGAAGATCTTACATTAAGTTTAATTGTATTTGGATATTTGTAAATCTCTTCAAAGCTGTCTGTTTCAGGTAACTAAAGTTTTGTAAACCAATGCAACTTTATGTGCCAACAGGCACAGAAATGGGGAAAGAACATCCTTTCAGATGTTCATCCACCAAAAACTTACAGTATGCTGACATTAAACAAAGCTAAATTCAAAGATCAAACATCAGTGATACTCCAGAGATTTCTTTACACATATATGAAATCTAAGATTCCTTGTATTTTACAGTGAATCAACTCTTTCCATTTGAACAGTCACTTCAGTTTATGAAATGATTTTGTGTAAATGGTCCGCATTAGGAAAATGCTAAAACATGGTAGCGGAGGGGCTGTTAAAATATTTTGGCAGGAATCAAAGGGCAAAAGCCTTCAGTGTGCTTCAATTAAAAGAACTAAGGCTGAGCATGTGGAAATACTATGTACGTTCTTACTTTATAGCCATAAATTTTGAGAAGTTAAAGAATGGTCTAGAGGTCACCTGGACTTTCTGGCAGGAGGGGAGCAGTGTGATTCTTTACATCTTTTCAGAGGGTCAAGTAAGGGCAAAAGGACAAGGAAAAATAGATAGTGAGGACAAATGATGTATGTGGTGATATCTTCAGTTGTACAGTACTATGGTTTTAATGTACTACAGCTGTAGTGCTCCAGAATGAATGCTGCTTTTAAGAAGTGAAAATACTGAGACTTAATTGGCTGTAAAAAATAGTGTGAGTGTAATTGTGGGAGTAGTTTCACTTGCTTTAAAAGCTCCTTCTATATAAGGAACGGATAGAAAACATATAAAGTTATTGCACAAGCTAGCAGATGACTATGCATTAACCTCTGAATCTTGCCTTCTGCTTACCATGTCAAGTGAATAAATAGCTTGCAGATAGTAATGCTAGTGGGACCATGGGTTAGATTTTCTGATCCAAATTCTTATATCTGTAATGAAATATATGAACAAATGTCCATGTGACTCAACCTGAGATAGTAACTCCACTTAAATCCTAATGTCCCTCTTCTTTAAAGGGGCTTACTTCCTTAAATGTTTTGTTGTTGTTGTTGTTGTTTTTTTTTTTTTTTTTTGGTGAGAGAGAGGGGAGAAGGTGGTTACAATAATGTCGTGTTGGTTTTTTTTTGTTTGTTTTGTTTTGTTTCCTGGGAAGAATTAATTGAAAAAATGTAGTGCTGTTCCTACCAACAAATGGATATATAATGTGCTTTCACATGAGGTAGCATGCTAGTAAAATTAAGACTGAAAATGCTCTACTGTAAACTTTAGCACAAAATGTGGTGGGTTTTTTGTTTGTTTTTGTTTTGTTTTTTTAGCATTGTTAAGGCTAAGGGAATCCAAAAGTCTGAAGACTTGACTTGTGTTAAGATCATTATCTGTTGACAGGGAGTGTTTAGGTCTTAAAAAAAAAAAAGTGCATCAGTGGCAAGAGAATGGAAAATAGATAACAGCAACTGAGAGGAGAATCAAAAGTACAGCTGATAGAGGGATCTCTGAGGGAAGTGCTTGAGTAATGCTTACATAAGGTATTAGTGCAACTGAAGTAATACTTGTAAAATGAATGGATAAGTCATTAAAATTCTTCCTGAAAGTTTTGTAATGTTACTAAAGATTGCATTTTGGGGAGGGGAAGACAACTGATTTTAAGTAAATAATTAAGTAAAAGTTGCATGGTCTTTATCAGAAGATAAGAACTAGGTCATGTTGCTTTATTCCTTACCAAAATCACTTCAAGACCATCTAACCTCAAGGCTGTCTAAAGAAGGGCATTTTGTTTTGGGGATGGCTCATTCAATAACCATTGCTGGTTTTAGGACAGATGGAATCTGACTAATAACAAGAAAACCATTAGCTGTAAGTACAGCCGTTATAATTAAAACTCATGCCTCCAGGCACCTAAAAAAGAAGCCAAGAATCTTGACTACAGGATATGCCCTTATAGTAGGACACTTCTTACTTTCTGTATGCAAAGGCTTGATAGCTACAATTTATTGTGCTTCTAGATCAATCAATCTAATGAGTTATAACAATGGAACATATACTGGTTTATGTTTTCATCTTTTCTGATTCTATATTAATTGGTTACATCAATGACAACTAAAGGTTGCATTTGGTATATACATAGGTACACTGAAATCAGGTTTACTTCTGGGGAAAATTAACATGACTAGCTATTAAAGAATGGTGTACAATTTCAGGACCTGAGCATTTCATACTGACCTGGGAAGTTAAAAAGCCTTTATACTGATTGGCAAAATGTCTCTTTCTTGTGAAAGCCACAAATCCATTGGGAACAGATCTTTGTCTTCAAATGTTTCTGATGGTCTTCGTGTTCGGCATTATCCCAAATACTGCTAGTATAGACTACAAGGTAGTCTATTTAGATTTAAGGAATTTTAGGTTTTAATACTTTTCTTGCATCTTAGTAGGAAATATAGTTAGTGCTGTAAAAGCACCATTTTTTGTTGTTGTTTTAAGATTTCTAGAGACAAATTTCTCGGACTTCTAACAAATTGTGTGTAGAGTTTAATGTTCAGATGGCTGTTTTGAAATAAAACAGAAGTAATTTCAATTGGAAAAATTTATCCTTAAAGTGGTATGTCTTTTTGGCTTAAATTGCATAGGGAGATTCCAGATGATGGATTTTGATTTATTATTATTGTTGAATTGAAAATTGAATTCCTGGGATGAAAGGCTGACACCGTTTATGTCTCAATATGTTTTATTGTTTTTTCTCCTTCGATAATAAATACCGTGAGATCTTTTTACGTGTAAGATAGCTGTGTAGATGTAGTGGTATCCAAAGCTTGAGGATTAAAGGCATGAGTTCTATATGTAGAATATGGCTCATTCTTGATGAAGGATTTTTGGCTACTCATTCTGTCTCTAATCCACATGTACTTCCCAATCCATGTTGAAAAGAACCCTTGGAAGATGGATAACTAAGTTAAGGAGAATACAAATAATTGATACAAATGAAACACCAAGCTTGATTTGACCACTTTTTAAATGTTTGGCTTTTGATTATTGCTCTTTTTAGATGTTAAATTGATTATAAACTGTATTTTTCTATAGATATGTTCATAATGGAAAAGTATTGGAGCTGTAACTGTTGAAAAGTCATACTTTTATCTTAACTGTTACTTTTAATGTAATATCTAAAGATGCACCCTGTAAATCAAAGGACTCCTCAAAATCCATGTTTTCACTCTTTGCAAGACCTTACGCTCAAAATCAGAAAGAAACCTGTCCAGTAGTTTGTCATCTATGCTGAAATGGTGCCTTTTTTAGGTATATTAGGTACAGAAGAACACACAGTAATGCTCCTTAATACTTCTTTGTACATGTGCAAAAAAGTTTCAGGACTTTTGGTTGTAAAACAGATTACCACAACATCATTTAACTTCCTTAAGGATTCCTGATGTGTGGTTATATAAAAAAATCACTGCAATTACTGTGCTAAACTTTTCATTACCTAACTATTTAAAACAAAGAAAAAATGGAATCCATATCTAATTGAGTGAAGTTATTATTTCCTGCCCTCTGGGAGGGATAAGGACAACTCTACAGTTTACAGGTAAAATGGCTTGAAAAGTTGTTAGTTGCAGGGAAAAAAATGCAATTACTTCACCTGTGAAATGATTAATGTAATAAGCATGAGATTTTTCAAGAATGGAAGCAGATCCATTTCAGTTTTTGTAGTATCAATTATTTCCTCGTGAGAAATTCTGAACTGCAAGTAACTGAACAGGAATGGAGGAAAAAACAAAAGTGGTAAAATTATCTTGGCAGATCATAAAGCCAAGATATTTTAAGCAATTTTCTCTTCCAATTCTGTTTTTTAATTGTCTGATGCTGATTTTAAGAGCACACCTGGTTTATCAAAGCAAAATACTTAGTTTCCTTTTGTATGGCTACTTGATGATATTCTTACCTGTAACATAAATTGACTTCTCCACAGACATCCAAGTTAATCTCATGAGATAGATACTGATAATGGTCCTCAGGAAAAGCAAGTGGAAATTGCAGAGCCTTTTTAGCAGAGTGAAGTGTTGAAGTTTTGTGAAACTAAGAGGCCTTAGTTTCACAAAACACTTACAGCTTGCTGCAGGGAAGGATAATAGAAAACTTTTGTAAACAAAACTCCACACTCCTCCTCCTTTGACTTGCGTTCTGCTTGGCTGTATTTTCTATTCCACAGATCATTTTGTCTGTCACACTGTGTAGCATACCTAAAGGGATTGCATTCTGAATGAGCCCATCTACATGAACCGTAACTGTCTAGAAATTGTGTTTTTGTGACATATGCCAAGCTTCCCAGGGGGTGGATGGGAAAGGTTGTTTTGTATAATTTATCCTTCTGCTTATTAGCTTCCCCTTCCTGGGGTGGACAGAGAATTCTTTGATACAGAAATGTAAAAATACATCTCAGTAGTTTTGTGCTTAGATCACTGTTACTTCAGTCTGTGCACAGCTCTAGAAATGTGTACCCTGAAAAAATTAATTTGTTTCTCCCCTTGCTTCCCACAAATAACCTGGACAGTTGTGTGCAGTAGATAACAATATTTTTCCAGGTAACTAGAAGTGCCCTGAGGAAGTTTACACCTCTATTCTGAATGATTGTATTATGTGTATTGAACTGTTTTTGTTAAATATTTGTATTGAAGATGGTTCCAGGTTATCCAGGTGGTGGTAGGATGTATTGTCTGCCCAGTGCAGCTCTTTATTTGCATGCTGGAGCAAGCATGTTCCTCTGCCTCTCACTGAGCAGGCAGATGGTATCAATAACCTTGATACAAAGTACGCGGCATGAACTGGAGGATGTTGCTTTTTGTGGAAATATGTGGGGCTTTGTATTCCAACCATTGCTTCAAAGTATTTTCAGACACTAGGAGAAAAAGAGAACTTAGGTAACTATAAAATATGAGATGAACGAAATGAGTGCAGAGATAATAAGTTCAGCCCAAATGCCATCTAGCCTTAAGCTCAGTAGCGTATGCAGCAGTGATAGCTGAGCAATAAAATCAAGCTGATCTTTTTTCCTATCAGAAATCAATCCATGTTGGGAGCATTTGGAAAACAATCTGTGGGCAGTAGTGGCTGAAGACAGCCTAGGAATAGATATAACAAGCTCTTTGTGGAAACCATGTACTAGTAGCTACACTTTGGCAGTATGGTAATTGAATATAAGTTATCTATGAAAGTTACTTTTTTGCTTCTTATGGACAGATTGATGTCTGAGTGTAGCAGTTAAACTTCAAAAGACAAAAATTGCATCCACTACCAAAGGAAGCAGCTGTAGAAGAGTAAGCCTGGATGGGAATATCAAACTGATATATTTTTTTTTTTTTAGCTCATTTTTTTTTATTTGGTTGCTGCAAGTTTCTGTGTGTGTATATAATACCTTTGTAAGGCCTGAAGTGGCTTTGACGGTCACCACTAGCATGAGTGATGCCTGCCAAGAGCTGGAAGGCCTCATGAGATGAGGGTCGTCTCCAATATGAGTGCTTGCAGACTCATCTCTGCAGTCTGCACATTGTACTCCTATGTGCTAATGAAAGCTGAAAAATTGATTACTTTCTTTAATGGAAGTTGAAGAAAATACATGTTGAAAAGTTAGTTACATATGTTCTTAGTGAAATAGTGTGTTGTTCCAGTGAAAACAGTTAGTAGGCAATTGTGGCTCTACTACTCAGTCAATTCAGTAGACTAATTTGTTCTTTTTAAGTAGTCAGTCACATGGTGTGCTTTAATATAGAACTCTTTCTCACTATCCCTCTTCCCTCCCTAACACAGTGGGATTTGTTGCAGTGCTTTATTTCACTACAATTGGGAAGAATTGCCATAACCCAGTAACTTATAGGCATGTGCGCTAGGTTGGTCATAGAGGACCAGTTCCAGCAGTTACCTGCTTCACTCCTGTGGTATGCAAGGGTAACTAGACACCTGATGTCACTGTTTTCACTTTGAAAATGGTGCTTTACACAACAAACATTGGATCTTCCAGCTAGTGAGTCATCTGTTTACCCTTCTATTAACTTATCTCTCACGAGAAAATAACATGAAGATGGTTTACTTTCATGCATGACGTACAATGAGATGCATTAGTTTAAGTACCACCCCAATTTTAGTTTGTATAGTTCTGGCTTTAGTTTTAAGCTTTCTGCTGTTTGGGACTTCAGCTGAAGATATTTTTCTTTCCATTTTAGTAATGGTAAATCATTTCTAAATTCTTCCTGCTTTTCTGCAATCAAAAAGTATTTGTTTGTAAGAAAAGAACTTTCGCAGCCTATATAGGCAACTTTTGCACGTGTCAAGTTATGCTTTTGCTTGTTCCTTGTTTTCTTAGGCAAAAGGAAATTGTCGCTACTTGAAAACGTTTCCCATATAGTTAGGACATGCAAGGGGCTCTTTTCATAGTGTCTTTCACTGTCATCTTTTCAAGAGTATGAACATGCAGCATACGCGATCAGTAGAATGGGGCACAATGAAGTGCTTTAAAAGCATTGAGAAGAGTGAAGCAGAAAACATTCAACACACTTACAGCATGTACAGCAGTGCTTAAGACAGAAGATTGTACTCCATGTTTTTTAGTGACCAAGAATCTTGAGGCCTTAGAGTGAGCTTGGTGCTCTTATAACACATGGAATTTCCTAGAAGGTTATGCTTCTTGTGATAGGTTTGGTTTAGTGATGATTTCTATCCTGAAAGTAGGAGCACTGTAATAACAACATGTAAACTGATGCACTGAATTTGAAAAGAGCTGCTTGCTTGCTAGATATGGTGCAAATTCATACATACTGTAAGAATGTAAGGAGTAAAAGATAAACAGCTAGTGCTGAAAGTGTGGGTATAAATGCATTTATAAACTTCCAGTTTTTGGGTGTTGTTAATTGCTGTCATCTATCTCCTGTTCGATTCTATAGGCCTTAGGGCAGAAGAGATGAATTCAGAGATGCTATGTCTTTTTGAATTAAGAGATTCCCCTGGCAGTATGTCTGGTCGTTATTTGGGAAGTAATGATAGTAGGCAATGATGCAGTGCCAGGTCTGATGGTATAGTTGTTATATGCTAGTCCTCAATTTGCTGCATATCCTTAAATCAAATCTTTTGGCTAAAATCAAACTTAGTTCCTTTCTATTCTATTAGGTAAGTACTTGTTCTGGTGTGATACTGGTAATGCTGGAGCACATTACTGCTTAGGTACAAAAACATCAGGTCTTTTTAATGGCTCCTGCTCTCATGGAACAGCTTTTATATACTTGCATTCAATATGCCAATGGATTGATATAATAAAGCTCAAAGTTTATACTGCTTCTAATTTTTTGTCTTTGAGCTTACCTCTATTCTGACTTCACAGATCTTCCTAAAGATTTGTTGTTACCAGCTGCATCATATCTGTTCTTAATCCTAACGTGCATGAAGAGTGCTTGTGACCTCTGTGCTTTAAGGTCAGCATCTGAAGACAATGCTTCTAGTTTGAGGGATTGGAAGCAGCCTTCTGCAGTGTGCGCTTCTGGCCTGTGTGCATCGTATCTGACTGTTAGGTGTCGCCTTCTGAAAGCAATTTTGTCTCATCGAAAATTTTTAGAGATCCATGGCCATTAAGTTCTCATATTTGGAAAAGAACAAAACTATCAGGTCATTATTGTTCCCAAATAATAAAAAAAAACACATTATTTTTCTTACCATACAAAATAATTATTTTTCTCACTATTAAATCAAAATGCAATGCAGTAATTGTAAGTCTGTAACTGATCTGTTCTATCAGTGATGGTCCCAAATGAATGTCTTAGCAGTAGGTGCTCACTCCTTCCCTCAGTTGTGTATTGCAGAATCTTGCTGAAAATATTTTTCTCATCCTGAAACATACCTTGCTTAAAGTACAGCTGGCTGCACAGGTCTGACTAAATATTTTATCAGTTCTTTTAATAATCTTCAGTGTAGTAGAATTTTCCTATCTGTATAACGGCCTAATATACAAAATCTTGCAAACTAGTTTTTTTTTTTTTTTTTTTTTTTTTTTGGTAAAACCTCTACTCCATATGTTTGTGTTCTTGGATGTACTGTTCTGCATAGTGCTGGCAATGCGCTGATTCTGACCTAGGCCTACTTAGCAAGAGAAAAACAAAGAACATGCTTGTTTGTGGGCTCAGGGAGGTTTTAGATATCTGATTACTACGTCCAGAAAGCAAGGCTACTGTAAGACTCACTGAGTGTTTCTTAATGGAGTACTACAGATCTGCTGTGATCCATGTGAGCAAATAATGTCATTCACGCTCAGCAGGCTAAAATAAAAGTCCAGTCTTTAGCTGGGGCTAGAAAATTCCTGACAAATCTGCCTTGTTTTGAATTGCTCCTTCAGAACATGGGAACTCTATACTGAAGCATGCTAATGCTGTCTTGTGATATAAGTAGCATTGTTTGTATTGCAACTAAGGAGACTCAGGGAGTCTTCATTCATTGTAGGCCGTCTTCGTAACAAATACTGGAAGACATAATATAGTACAAAAGAACAATTAGTAACAGCTGTAGTTTACTTCCTTGGGACAGATTCTATGTTCAAAGCAAGGTTTAATCAAATGCACTGAGCTAGTATTGCTCTGTAAAGGTTTGGTTCAATGTTTTCCTTTAGTAACAAATGAAATTAGAATGAATGCCCTTCGATATGTGGCTACTATATATTTCTACATATAGCAGGTCTCTTGAAATTTCTTACAAATAAAATTTGTTCTTGAGGTTTGCAGGAAAATTAATTTCACATAGAGTATCGTTATTTAACCTGGAAACTTTAGACTTTACAAATCGTGGCTTCTACCCAATTCTTTGTATTCTGTTGGGAGTAACTTCCCTAAATAGGTGAGGAGATCTGGCTGAGTTTGTTATCTAGTGGGTGGATGTGGGATGTGGAACTATGTAACACTCCTGTCTTCCTGATCATCCTGCTTGGTGTATTTATAGGGAGATAATGGTGACTGTCTCTTGATTTGTCTTCTGCTTTGCATACCCATTTTTGTAACAAGAAATGAGATGTTTCCCAAAATCGTCACTTTTCAAAGTCATGGACTGACAGAGGGTGACAAACTCAATTTAGACAGACAGAAATTATTCAGGTTTAAAAAGCCACTTTCGTTTGCTGTTCCCTGTAAATCTTAACCACTTGTTTTTGTTATTTGTTTTCTTTCAGTTTTTGGTTCAAGCTTTGCTATGTTAGTACTATGATGTCTGGCCTCTGTTTGAAAATGAATTACAGTTATTGTAATAACTATATGCTATTGTTAGCAGAGTCATTTCTGCTTCTACTGGCTGTAAAAATCTTAAAGGATGATTTCCTGTGGGTGTGTGGTTTCCTTCTTCCCAGGAAGAAGACAAACTTACACTTCAGTGGAGTGTGCAGATAACTATTTAGTTCTATTCCAAAAGGCTGATAAAATATTGGAAGACAACCAGGGATGAGCATAGAATTTCTTCAATATTTTTTTAGGAAAATTACATGACATTTATTACATCACTGTTATAACTTACTCATCAATGGATTATTTCCTGTTTAATTCTCTCTTCTATTTCAATTCTATTGAAATTGAAGATATGATATTTTTCTTCCTCTGAGGTCTTACAAGAAGTAAGCCTATATATTGCCTGAAATTTTTCACCTTTCTCTTCATATCAATAGTGACAGATTATTTTATCTGGACCAAAGGAGAAAAGAATCCAGAGTCTAGTAAATGCATAATAAAAGCAGAAACATTAAGCAATGACCTAAAAACTCAAATTATCTAAAATGCTTAAAGAAAGTCTAACACTTCGAACTACAACTAGTAGTTTTTACAGCTGTGTTCATTCAGCCATACAAATTATTCATTGCATGTGTTAAACTGACAATCTGTAAATAACTCTCTGGAATGTACTTGACAAAATCTTGACCTTGAAGATGTTAAATTTTCTGACTGCTTGATTCACAGATTTTGTACCTGGGGGTATCCTAAAAATCAAAGAAGGAAGGTCGTTCTGTCTATTCCCAGTTTTAGCTAAGTTGAGCAGCAAAACAATTGATTTGGGATACCAATTGGTTCCAGGATAGTGTACCTGGAAAAAAACTCAGCAAGTACCAAAATCTTGCAGTTGCCCAGGCTTCATCTTGCAACTCTTCTTGAACTAAAGCACCTTATTTAAAATACTTATGGATATTTAGTGAGAGAAATAGTGAGCTGATGAGAAGGTTGTCTTG
The DNA here is from genome assembly GCF_905368555.1 of Meleagris gallopavo. NCBI lineage: Eukaryota > Metazoa > Chordata > Aves > Galliformes > Phasianidae > Meleagris > Meleagris gallopavo. The sequence goes on along the minus strand of NC_139417.1, from coordinate 5,317,998 downwards.
GATGGCTGCTGGTTGCTTCTCCTGACTCCAGAATCCTTTGAGAATGCAAAGAGATTTTCCTGTTCAGATAATTTTGTTTTTCTAGTCAAGGGGAGGAGCAGAAAATCAAGGCATTAAATCCAGTTGTCTCAGTTCTATGTGGAAAACTTGTTCCATCAAGTTATTATGTATATTTTGGGTATTTGTAAGGTGTATGTTTTGCAAGATGTAATTTGCAGAAGAATGAGTGTGGGAAGGTGTCAGTTAAGCATTTTATTAATTTTAAGTTACTAATGGGGATGTATAGGTGAGGGTTTTTTGTTTTGTTTTGTTTTTTGTTTTTTCCCCTCCCTTTGTGTTCAAGTAACATTCAAGGATAGGGTAATCATGTAGAAAAAGCTACTTTCAAGCCTTTCTGGTAGCGTTTTGTCTACCAGAACACATGTGCATGTCTAAAATCAAACAACTCAAAATGACCAGGCAGAAGTGTTTTTTTGTCTTTTTTGATTGGTTGTTTTTGAGGGGGAAGTTGGGGTTGATGTTGAGGTTGAGAGAAAGGAAACCCCGAAAGACCAGCAAATTAACAGTGAGCACTTAGTTCATGAAACTGCAGTGTGATGTGAGAACTTAGCCCTGTGCCAGTTCTTTCCTCACCTCTTCTCTGGTCCATCTTGAATGTGTTAAAAGGAGACATTATCTACAGAGATGGATGTCAGCTTACATGTATTGCTATGGCAGGGTGCCCAGGTGGAAGTGCAGGCCACTTCTAAGTCTTGCACATGTTTGTAAATTGAAATGTTTTGAATAATTAAATAACGTAGCTGGATATAAAACCGTTTGGTATCGGATGCTGTCTTCATTATCAAGAACTGACAGTGTGTTTTCTTTATATATATTTATTTCAGATTTCTTTGGTGTGGATTTGTTTAACTGTTCTTCCATTCCATGTTGTTTGTTCTAAAATCTTCCTAATATGCAGTCAAATGTGGTGGTAACATGTAATGCATGTAATAACATCAGTGACACCCAAATTCTCAGAGCTCTTAAGAAGATCAAGATTGTTTTTTGTATGGGTAGATACTACACTGGGAATACCACATTTTTCTTTGTAGACAGAAAGTGATTTATTTTGTGCTGGGGAGAATTTTCAGCTGTGCTAAATGTTCTTCACAAGTATTTTGTAGTGTCAGCTGTCAGTAACATCAAATGATATTCCTACTTGTAGGCATATCTAGCCATGTGCACTCAGTCTCTTGTCCCAGAAGATATTCTGGCAGCAGGAGGTGCTGTAGTTTGGTGGACTGTAGTTTTTTTCTTTCATCTCATTACTTGTAAGATTATCCAGATTTCATTAAGCTTCAAGAAAAAAGAAGCCGTTTTGAATACATAATAAAGGGGGGAGGAAAAAAGCATCAGTTTTTGACACTTATTTCTACAGTAGATTTTGAAAATCTACTGTAAGGTTTTAGTACTGTTTCCTAGGATTAGATCTAAGAAACTCTTACTTGGCACAACTTCTTATCTCTGCCACTAGCATAAGATTCAAGTAGTCACTGCAGATGAAGTCATTTTAGTAAGAAATAAGTCTGGTTTTGTTTGTTTTTTTTCAGTCAATGCAAGTTCTGAAGTATTTGGTATTCATGTATGTTCCTAAAGAATTACCTTAGTCTTTGATTTTTGAGGAGGTAATGCTCACCATCTTAGTTGATTACTGAAGGGGTAGAGTTTGCAGTTTGCTTGGCATAGTTTTCTTCCATATAACTACATTTTTTTATAATAAACTAAAACCCAGATGTTTTCCTTATGCAAGATATTAACAGCAGTCCTAAAAAGAGGACACTATTTTGTGTAGCTTATGCTTTAAAAATAAAAATTCAAAGTTAGTTTGGCTTGCAACAGAGAGCAAATATGGAAAACCCCAGCAACGGTTGGAGGTATTGGAAGCTGGTTGGGCACCCTGCCTGGCTCTGGCTGAGATGTTTTCTGTCTAAGGCTTACAACAAAGATGCTGGCTGATGTCCAGTATAGCTGCACTCCTGCTACTGCCTTATGCTGGTGTACCGATGCTCCATCTGATGCTGGAGAGGTTTCCTGGCATGCAGCACTGTGCAGGCTGTAAGTTGAGGGAAAACAGAAAGGCAATCTTGGATGTATTTTTGCAATGTCAGATGAACCAATAATCTTAATAAACCAAGGGCAGCTTTTGATATGGACTTATAACGAGCTCCCCAGGATACGGAAGTGATCACTAATTAGCTTCACATCGATCTTTGATCCTTACCTGGGTGAAGACACTGAAACAAATGTTTTCAATAATTAGAATTGGTTCCTTTGTATTATTTCTTCCACTAATCATTGAAGAATTCTTATTCTATTTTTTGTCACACTGTACTACGAAATGTCCACTGATGTTGCAAATTAATATTCATCTTGATTTTATTTGGATCTTTCTGAAGATTTAGACATGGAAAAGGGTATTCTGAAGTTTCATTTTGCTCTGGAATCTCCTGCTTTGATTATTTTTTTTTTATTCCGACTTCTCAGCTTTAGCTTACAAAGCTGACATGCAGTTATGCGTTCAGTCGCAATAAGGCTGGATTGCTTTGAAGCTAGGAAGGAACAGAATGGGGCAAATAAATGAATATTTTGTGCTGGCTTTTATTTTTTTTCCTAAAATGCTGCAAGTATGATGTTTCTGCTCATCTTAAGAGGCAGAAAACTTGTCAGTATGAGTGACATCAAATGCAATTTCCTCATTTGGAAGAAAAAAATAAAGCATGGGAGTAAGGAGTGGGGAACAGGGATCAGAAAAGTTTTGTTCTTGTTTTGATTTTGATTTGATGAAATTATCTCACTTGAGGAAAAAAATGGTCTTCAAGAGCTTCTGTAACTTAATCTATTTTATCACGTATTACTTCACAACTCTGAGAAACAGACAAATGTGTGGTTTTAAAATTTTTTGACCAAACTGTTTTTTACAAACAGTGGCACTTACTGGGTAGTGTCTCATAAGTTTGGCGATTAGATTCCCAAACATTTTAGCTAAGTAAAGAATGAAGAAAGGCCTAAAACAGCAAAAAGCTTGCATGTTTGCAGGCCTTTATTGATGTTTCAGAGGCTGATACCACATATTTTAGGTAGTATTCCTGTTACTGGCTTCAACTGTTAGGTTTTTGAACTTCTAATAGATTTATTCTAAATTTAAGAATGATTGTTTTCTTTTTTAATGCCTAAATAGTAGGGAAAGTGTTAGAAAACCTTGCTGAAACATAAAGAGAATGTGTGGGAAGACTGTCATCCTAACTATTTGCATCTTATTTTTCAGGTCTGAAGGTGACAGTTCGAGAAGTGTCAGGTATGTGCACCTCCCCCTCTTTCAATTACATTGTATTAACTTTTCTAAGAGAATATTTTATTTAAAAAGCACAACTTTAAGTGTAGAATGGAAACAGATATACAAGTTTTTTTGTTTGATTATTAGTTCTGCTTAGCATGCCATTTGTATTTTGAATAAAGGAGCTTCTGTATTGGATGGATGCAGTACTGAATAATATGATATTCCTGAATGCTTCTATTTACAATATGGCTTAAATAAGACTTGCATCTTAATTTTGATAACTGCAAAATATTGTTTATAGTTGATTTACAGCATTTTAAATGGAAAAAAAAAATTAGCATACTAGATGCTCACTTGTTAACAAAGGAGTGCTGTAGCTGTCAATTGTTGGTGCTGTACTAATGAAAGGACACATACCTGTTCTGGTGCTCTGGCTTTCTTGGCAGTCTTCATTTCCTTATCTGACAGAGAATCTTCATTGACTCATTGCTACGATACTCATTGTGCACTTGGAAGATTCAGGTAGCTTAGAGAATTTAATGTAGCTATCACATACTTGAACTTAATCAGTATTTTTCAAATGTTATTTCAAAGGTATCTTTTGAAGAAAACATAGCTGTTTTAGTCAAACTTGTGAAACTCCAGGAAAGTGCCCTACAAATAACTAAAATTACAAACCCATGTGCTTGAATCTGAAAGTCATTTATGTATTAGAGTACTACAGTAAATTAGTTCCTTCTTTTCCCCTTCCTTTTAAACTTTCAGTATGACATTGAACTTGTTAATTCTGCTGGGATCTTTTTTACCAGTTGTCGTGCCTCTAAGTTATACAGAGAAGTATTAAGATTGCTGAGGAAAGAACATATCTTATGGGGGGCTTTGTCTTTTCCCCACCTTTCCAGCTTGCGATAAGCAGCTGGGGTTGTTAGGCTACACAAGTCTGAAACCAAATGTGATTTACCTGTCACTTGGGAACCTTGGGTTCAGCTCAGGTTGCACATGGAGTGAGTATAAGCTGACTCCAGACCTCAGGAACTGACTTCGGAATACCCAGCTTTTTTCACACTGGATTGGAATATCCACTATCAGTGATGCAGTAGGATTTCATACAGTTGATCAACTGCACATGTTATTGCCTTTCTGGATTTCTTTTCAGTAGCTTTATAACTTGTCATAAGAATGCAAATTTATATAAAAGGTGTTTTGAAGTAGCCTAAAATTCTTTAAATGCTGGATCTGGCTATGCAAGGGCAAGGTTGATGCAGTAAAGCAATGCATTTAGAGATAAAATACTGAAACAATTAAAAGAATTAGATAATTAGTTTGACTTTTTTTCCTTGGCTTCCTCAATGTGACTAAAGCAAATAACTTATCCATTCTTATGTGAGTTTTTCAAATATGTTCAGCTTATAATATTGTGGTACCATAACAAACTTGCAGTAGCTTCCTTTTGTTGAATGCCATTCAATTTTCAATTTTTGGTATTTATGTTAAATCTACTGCTTTGATAAATTGCTTTGAAAATTCTGTCTTCTCAGATGTAACGCTCACATGCACAGTGAGCTATGAAACTGTCAGTGTGGTGGTCCTCTTAAATTAGCTGTCTTTTTTCCTATGTTGTGGAAAATGTGCTTTCATGAGATTTTGATAATTAGTAGTATGATTAAATAGATTATGCTACATTTACACATCATCTGTCATACTTTGGAAGACTAAGATGTTTTAAGGTGTAGTGAGCAGATGTTTCTCTTGCCTTTACTATGAACCTTGTGTGTTTATTGAGCACAAGGCAACAGAATGAGAATAGAGGATTCAAGCAGGGACCACAAAGTGACTTTGAAGATCTCTTTTGAGATCAGTAAGCATCTCTGACTACCAGCACCTCCAGAAATCAAATCCTGCACAGAAAAAATACCTACGTTCTGACTCACATTCCTTTCCTGTTCTTCTTAGAGTGTAATAGCCATTTGTCTTTTGATTTAAAGACATGAGATTTAATTGTTTCTGTCAGTATTCCTTTGCTGCTCTTCTGGCAGTAAAATAAGTGAGATGAAATATATTAGAGCTCAGTACAGCTACTAATCATGACTCCTTGATGTTCTCAGTACAGTAGTGTTTCTACTTGTCTCTTCAGCTGCTGTGAAAAATATATTTTCAGTCCAACCACTGGATTTGACCCATCTTCTTTATATACTCTTGTTGTATCCTGATTTTGTGTTTCTTAAAGGAGAAATGCAGTATGAAATGGGCTAAACGATAAGTAACAACATTGTACAACAGCAGGGGGCCGTGATGGAGCCTGGAGTGGGAGCTGTAAGGCTGTTGCCAAAAGATGTGATGCTCTGTGTGTAGCCATGTAACTTAAACATACAAAGGGGTTTAGGGGTGTGGTGGTGGTTTAAAAATATACGACAGTCGAAGTATTAGTAATGGAGAAAAACATCAGCTAAATGATTTAGCTGAATTGAGTCTGAGACATTCTTTTTCAGCATTCTCCATTTATTTATGTTTTAAAATTTGTTTTTATTTGCTGAGGATCATGCAAAAAGGCTAAATATACAATCTGAGTAAAGATGTACATTAGATTAAGTGAAAAAGTACTAGTTTAATATACTTTAGCAAAGGAAAGAATTGTAGAATATCAGCTTCACTATGTGCTGGGTGGAATGCTGGAGAAATGGCTATTAAACACCTGGATAAAACATCAGTAACTGAGCCAAAGAGCAGGAAAATGCAGCAGGATCAGAGGGGCTTCCCCACATTTTTAGTAACATCTACCTGAACTCAGACTCAGCCCTCTCTCTGATAACCTGCAAAGTACAGATCTGGGGGAATTGAAATCAGACTTGTGAAATCCATTTTCAAGTTCAAATTGCTTTGCAATCTAAATGGGCCTTTCCTGGAAGCTTTTAGTTCTCGTGTAAACACTTTTCTTAGAACTTACTTAACAACTGTGAGAGGAACTCAAAACAAAAATAAGTATTTTTAATCAGTTTATTTAAATATATTTTTTTAATTTAATGCAGTCCGCTGTCAAATAGTGTAGTGTAAGTGAGAATAAAAATAGGAAAACTCCCATGAATTATATTTCAAACACCATTTCACCACTGGTGAAAGTTATATTGAAATGAGCAGATAACACACATGTATTGTGCGGTGGTACTTGGGTGGAATATGAATGCCTTACCAGTACAAAGTGACTTTGCAATACAAACTGTATTAATGGTGATTGGATTATAGTTTGAGATTAAATAGAATTTTTCACTCTTCTCCATTGCATCGGTAAGGCTCGTCTCTGTAAGATGTGCTGGGAAGGCAACTGCTAGTGTGCCAAGCAGCATAACCACCTAGAAGTTACTCTTTGCACATTTGTTTTAACTCAGTGATGCAGGCTGCAGATCGGTGTCAGTCATCTCCATCCTTCTGAGGGAAGTGAGCAGTTTCCTGGCATGAGGATGGTTGGGCAAATGGAGATATGATGTTTGTAAGCTGCTGAGCTGCGAGAGGTGAAGGTGATGCTGCTTCATGCAATCAGTTGCCTAGTATTTCATTATTTCTAGTGCAATAGCATCTGAAACCGAAGTCTGGTCTGCACATTTTATCCTGCTGTTCTGGGTGTACTGTGCACTGATGTCATCAGAGACTTTGAACAGCAAAGTGCTCACAATTTTTTTCCCTTCACTTTACTCTAAGTGGAATACACTTAGAGTGGCAAAGCTCTTTGCTCAAGAGCAAGCAATTGTATTCAGTATAACAAAATAACTTCATGGTGTCATTAGTGGCATTTTAGACACTTGAGTTTTAGGAAAATGGATTGTCAAATGCAACTAGGCTTTGATTTCCTGGTAATACTGAGTGCCTTAATTTTTTTTGAGTACTCAGTTTGAGGTGTTCTAAACCTTTCTGATTTTCAAAAAAGGTCGAGTGTGTGTATCTCAGCAATTGGTGTAAGTGTTCTAAATTCCATACTGCCTTGACAAGCAGAATTACTAATATGGGGGCTGCTCCGAAAGTAATGCCTCCTATTTTATTATGACCCATGTCATGATGGGTAGGTGCTCATGGTATGGTAGAAGAGGTTTAACCTTCCTGCTAATATTTTGTAACATGTTGTTTTTGTGCAACAGTTGACAGCAGAAGGGCAGTCTCACAAAATGGTGTCTGGCATGGAAGTGTATGTGAAGCAAAGGGGTGGTGTTGAATTTCTCCATGCAGAAAATATGGCTCCCATTGACATTCATTGACACTTGATGAATGTTTATGGAGACCAAACACAAGTGAGGTGGTGGGTGGTGTGTTTTAGAATGTTGTCATCGTTGCAACTGTGAAACCATGTGTCACCTCTTCTGGTGTAGACTTTTATGAGCATGGCATGCAGGATCTTTTTCACTGCTGGCAAAAATGCAGAGCTAATGGGGGTGACAACATTGAAAAATACTGTTCTGTAGTTGAGAATTTGCTCTATCAACAAACAGCATTGTTATGTTTTTTGTCTGTTGCAGTTTCCATATATAGGCAGGGGACATTACTTTCAGAGTGACCCATATATTAAAAATAAAAAATAAATAAACAACAAAACAAACAAAAAAAAAAACCCAAAGTCTTGCTGGTCAACTATGGATATCAGAATACTTTACCTTTTAGTGGCTGAAATAGTAGATGCTTTACGTAGTTGAATTTCGTAAAGTTGTCATCATTATGTGACTGAGACGTATATACCCAACTCTATAAACCTTCTATTGCTTTTATTTATCCTCTGCTGGAAGAAGAAAACAAAGGATACCATTCTTTCTTGAGACAGTTTAATCCAAGGGAGTGAGGTATGTGTTCTACTTCCCAGACAAAATCACATTATTCCCTCAAAGAATAACCTGTAACTGTGATATTAGCTACTAGGAGGAAGATGTGTGAATGGAGCGTCTTTAACATGACAGTCCATTATTCTGACATTCAAATTGTAAGCTTATTTTTCCATGGAATGGATAAACTTTAGGGAACTCAGTGTTTGATGACTCAAAAGCTTCAAGCAGTGTAAATGATTCTAAGCAATCATGGCCATGGCACAAATTGTATTTGGGGAACAAAACTTGAACTAAGCCAACTTCTTTTTTTTTATTATTTTTTTTTTTTATACTCCTAACTCCCTTAAATAATATTTCCTTGGCCTCAGCTGGCAAAGAAATAGCATGGAGCTGAAAGGTGAATAAACTTAGAAAAGGACTGATTTACTTTGGCAGTAATTGTGTAAATAGGTAGGCATATGTTTGCGGTTTAACTTTTATTTCGATATCATATTAATATTTTTACTTATGAATTACTGAGAATACTATTTTGTACCACGAAGTAGAATCAGGTCTTGCTAAATTCAGATGCCATCCAGGTGGATAAACTAGCATATGTAAGCAGTTTGCCTGAGATTATTTCCACTGGAAATAGACAGCTGTAATTTATGTAAGTTTCAAAGTGCTGTTTGTGCTCAATAGAATTCTCTTGACAGGCTGGCAGTTGTCAAATTTGCAATCTTGAAGAAAAGACAAAGCTTTGTAAGTGGCTTCACGTTAATTCAATGCAGCTACTTTTTTATAGTCAATTCTTGAAGGAGTTGTTCTTGTTCACAAGTAGTCCCCACTGGTTACAGTGTAAGATGAGGCCTGCCTAATGAGCAACATGTGTGCACAACTTAATTCAGTAAGTTGAGCACTGGTAGTGCCACAGGATTTATCTTTTGGGTAGATAAAGTAGTTTAAATTTCTTTCATGATTTCACCATTCCACAGTAAATGCTGAGTTGCTTTTGTTCTTTTCTATTAGAATTCACATGAAAAACTGGAGTAAATCTGAGGGATAGAATATGAGAATAAAGAAAAGAAAATAGACTCCTTTAGACTTGCTATCTGTATCATAATAATCTTCACAGGCTTTGGACAATTTTGATTCTGGAGCACCTGCTGAACTGTTTTGTAATTACTCAGTTCATTTATCACTGTAATTCTTGGTAAGGCAAATAGAAGCAGTATGTATTTTGAGTAGAACTGAGCACACCTGTCAGCTCTTCTGTGGGACAAGAACTGTCAGCAAGTTGACTGGTATGCTGAAGAGATCCTGCTATGCAGCTTCCACTGAATGATGTTGCTTTCCAGCTTCTTTTTGCGTGTGTTTTTTTGGAAGAACAGAGAATGTGGTGTACTCTTCAGTACAAAGCTGTCCCTGCTCCACATCTGTTTTAGGAAAGAACTGACACAGTGAGTCCAAACAGAACCTCACATCTGCTATAGCTCTGGGAGATCCAGAGAAGTGGGTATGATCTGAAGTCAGCTTAGCTTATCTATTTATAGTAGTTAGTCTTTTATAATAGAGAGAACTCTGTGAGAGCAGGAGTGAAATCTGAACACGATTAACCAATATACTTTTCTGTCCTCATCACTGAGGATAGTCTCCAGTAAGTAGTGGAAATCAATGTGTACGTGCAAACTGACAGGAACATGAGCTGGAGACAGATCTCTGAACATTGGTATCTATAAAGCTCCAATAAAATCTAAGCTTTCTTGCACGCAATCTGTCTTCAGAAAGAATCCACGTATTAAACATTTATTGCTAGGATTCTAATCTACAGGTACCTTAAAATCAAATAGAACTTTAATGTTATTTTTCCAGTTTTTTTGTTCTGATCTTATTGCTTTACCCAAGTAGTTATGTCTAAAATAATTCTATTCAAAAAGCATGCAGGAAAAATAGTGGTGTAGAATTTCTTTTTCCTCCCTTTCTCTAATCTATGTTCTAGGCACTTCTGTGCCCCAGTGTAGTTCAAGAATGATCCCTGAATTAGGCTGTAAGCATGACTTAGATATCTGGTTCATCATCTGAGCTGTTTGAGTGATGCTTTTAGACATTTTCCTTAAGTGCAATTGTAAGTAAAGGGAAGATGAAGCAAGCAAGTTATGCCTTCAAAAGATGAGAACAGAAGAGCATGTTAACACTGTAAGAATAAAAAGAACTTTCTAGGTTATCACAATTGAACCAGCGCATAAGCATGAATCTTCTAACTGGAAGAGAGAAGGAAAATAACTTGGTGTATATAATGGATTATATCAATGTATTATGCCTAGTGTAACGGAGTATACAGTACCTTGAAATTCAGTTGAGTTAACTACTGTCTTTTAATGCTTCAGCTGTGTGGTTGTTTTTTTTTTTTTTTAGGTCTGTCTCTCCTGGAATATATTTGTGTATTGTTTGGAATCAATGTAAGGATATTTTTAATGGAGTAAATGGGATTCTAATTAACCAAGTGTTAATGATGGGAGCATGATGTAGATGATTTAGGACTTGAGATGGCTCACTTTTCTTTCTCATTAAGACTTTTTTTTTTTTTGAGACTTCCTAAATTTCAGGAAGCGTTAGCTGCACAACGCTCAATGTGCAATAGTTAGTTAGTTGTCCTTACTTTCTAGCTAAGAAAGCTGTACAGTTTCAGATGTTATTTTACACCTGCTGCTATAAAGAAGCACATCACTCATGTTAAACTTTAAAGAAGCACATCGCTCATGTTAAACTTTAATTCACATTTAAGGATGTCAGCCATACTTCTCAACCTGTTGTAGATACGGATATTTTTCTGGGGATTCTGTAGATTATTTTATCAGACCTTGAGAACATATCATTACCTAATATGGGGGCTTATCCTTAAAGCAATATCAAGATTTTTACAGTCTTTAATTTGAGAGCTGTAACAAATGGGGGAAAGATTTATAGGCATTTTATAAGGGCAGGAAAGACAAATTAGTAATAAAAGCAGTAGACAAACTTTACATTGCTGCATAACAAAGAAGCAGTAGATTTTTTTTTTTTTAATTTGGAATGCAGTGAACCTGGGTATCAGTGGATAATTCATTTCCTATCACAACTGCAAGCTGCAACTGAAAATGATATCCCTGATGTAATTTCTTCCAAGTGCAGAGCTTCCTTTGGGAAAGAGAATAGCAGAGAAGGGCAAAGTACCTTACCAACAAGCTGCCCACTGTGTCACTTTTTATCTGTTGCACATGTGGTGTGCTCTTGGAAGCAGTCTTGTGAATTGATTGACTGGAAGCATGACTATGGTGAACTTGGGTGAATGACCAAGTGTAAGTATAGATGTCCATGGATTCTGGGATATGGAAGTAAAAGCTGAAGATCTGTGTTCTGTGATGGTATTACTTCAGTGTCTGGCCCTAATGTCTATCCTCAGGTTGCTGTGATGAGCAACATCACAGATAGGAGAGCAAGAACAAGGCATGGCCGTACAGAACCTGGAATATTTTAAGATTTTGTTTATGGGATGTTTGTGGAATATTTTAGAAAACAATCATAGACTCATATCATAGAATAGCCTGGGTTGAAAATGACCTCAAAGATCATCTAGTTTCACCTCCCCCCACTGTGTGCAGGGTTGCCAACCACTAGAGCAGGCTGCCCAGAGCCACCTCCAGTCTTGTCTTGAATGCCTCCAGGAATGGGGCAGAAAACAAATGTTGTATCAAGCAATTTCAAATTATACTTACACTTCTATCCTGTTTGGAAATGAAGCTAGCTTTAATCTACTGGCTCAAGAGAAAGCAGTAAGGTAGTAGTCTCTCATGCATACTTCTTTCATGCATACTTTGTATTTTAAGCACAGTGAAGACTGTTAAGGGTTCTGTAACTTCTTTAGTAAAAATGATTAACTGAAAGCTCTAACCTTTTGGGCCTCTTTACCTTGCTCTGTCATTAGCTGTCTTCTGTTCAGATTAAGAGGAGAAAGTAAAGCACTTTAAATTCCCTCTATAATGGAGGACTTCACTTGTTGGAACTGTATTGATTCCACAATCTTATCTTTTTCTGAACGTATCTGTAAATAAATGCCAACTAGTCTTGACTAATTTCTGCTATTAATTTGGTCTCATTAACTTCTTGTTGATTAAATCAAGTACATTAGTTGGGATGCCCCTGTAATTTATTTATAATGCTTAACTTTATCAGGGGAATAAGTTTCTTCTTCTGAATTTTAATGAAAGAAGCAATCTCTATACAGAATTAGAGAGTGGAGCCGAATTTAAGAGAGCTGCATGAAATACTGGTTACACTCACTGTAGAACGAGTAGGAAAATAGTATTTTGAAGATAAATATTAAGTGTCTTGCTCCTGGTTTTACTGCAGTTCTAATGTGTAGCGTATGGTGCAAATGTGATGAGTCATATTCAAGAGCTGTGTTGTGAAGATCTATAACAACACGCTTACTTCAGTCTTTCAATTTCTTTAAGTGCTTTTGTTTATAATACAGTTGAAGGTAATTTGATCTTCAACCTTGTAGGACTGGTAAATACTAGAACATTGTTTAGAATAAAGTGAATTTTGAACTCAATAAAATGTTTCCCTCCTGCAAACCAATAATGTGTATGAATTAAGATGACTTACAATTACTCAGTTTGGGGGGAAGTCATTTTATCCTCATACAAACATCAAAAATCTAGCATGAGTTCATTTAAATCACTTGCCTTCTAATAAACCCCTCAGCTCTGATGAATAAATTGAGGAAAATTTCCATTCTGCAGTGAAGATGAGCCTTTCAGCTTGTACATTGCCATTTTATACGTGCTCAGAATGTACTAAAACAAGCTTGGCACACCTGAGGTGTCAGTTCTGTTTTTAATATTTTTTTCCTTTTACCTTTGGTTTGGAAATTAACTGTTTTGTAAAGCACTGCTGTAAGTAACCTGACCAACACATGCCTTTGCCACAAATAGGCTTTTTAGGTGCGCAGGCTGAATGCTGGCTTTAACCAAGATGATGTGCAGTAGATAGTTGACCATTATTCGACAGTGCACTTAATCTACTGTGAATTAGTTTAGACTTTCAAGACCTGGGTCTAATGTGATTATGAACTAGTTTGTTATTTGTAATTTTGTGGCACTACAACATGCTGCAATTCCTGAAGTAACTGTGAATTAATTAGTACTACTGCCCTGCATACAGCAGAAGCAGTCAGCTTCATCAGTGAATATTTTCCACAAAATCCTCTAGGTATTCTTTGCATGTCCAAAAAAACTTTTTTACAAACCTTGGAGAGCTGTATGAGGCATGTCGAAAAGGGCATTGTTGTTTAGTAATGTGTATGCTGTAGGGGAGAGAAACTGTGTATCATTTTGGGATACTGAAGACCTTTAAACTCCAAACCAATTTAGTTTTTCTTCTTTTAAATTCATCTTTCTTTGAAAATGAAAGCAAATATCCAATTTTCCAGGCCTGTATCTTAACTGCTTTCAAGTGTTTACTGAGCGAAGTAACATTGATTCAAAGCAGTAGAATTCCATGCAATTTGTAAACACTTGTCGGTATTCTTTGTGATTGGTGGTAAGATGAAGTGATGGTGCAAATCTAGGACAAAGAGCTGGTGAAGCACTGTTAAGAGCAGGGACACAAGCTGTTTGACATCTTCACTGGAACAGGAGCTCCATATTCTTTCCAAATTCTTTTTTGTTTCTGAACTTGTAGGGCAATTCTCACAGGGAACTATTAACAGTATTTTTGAAGGATATGTTCTGGTACTAAGACTTCACTCTTGTAAGGAACTGTGCTGCAAAATGTGTATGATCAGGCTGGGATTGAATTTAACAGCAGTGTGATCAGTCAGGGCCTTAGCAGAAAAGCTGATTGTGCAAAACAGGAAACATTGTCAACTGAAAAAAAAAAAAAAAAAAAAAGGTGAACAATGTGTGCATTCCAAATGAATACCAATTTAGAACTATGTACCCAGGCTAGTTAGTTTAACATACTAATATTAGTGAGAAGGTAAGCGTAGAACAGTAACACTCCGTTGCCTTAGCATCTTTAATAACCAAAGCCACCTCTATTTTAAAGGAGGATTAAGTAGAAGACGAGAGAGTACAAATTTTTGAAGTGCTAAGAAAGAAGTGAAATTGCAGAAAAAGATGACTTTGTCATTGAGAGAGCTTGGACAATAAGATACACACTGAGTATCACAGACCAAATTTTCATGAGCTAGTTTGAAGTAAACTTGCTAGATTTAACTAGGAATCTTTTGCTAGGATTCCTGAAGTATTTCCCTGTGCTTCCAGTGTTGCTAGTCCAATTGCACTGTGTATTATTTGGGAACAAACAAAAGCAAACTTTCTTGCTTATTTAAATGAGACAAGAAGGGTGTTGTTGGAGCACAGGCTAACCGTAACTACTGCAGCACATATGTTTGCCACAGCTTTGCCTCTTCAGTTTATCACTGCTTCTCCTCCATCCATCTATAAAGATGGCTTTTGGCACCTTGTAGAAGCCGGTTGGGCAGAGACCGTAGAGCAACAGCCAAGTGCTGTGACCCAGTCTGGGGAGTGTAAATGGCTCTGCATTAGAGAGTAGGTGTTGGAGGCTCACAAAGTGCCTGGCATGGGACTAAACCTATTAGCTCTCTTGGATGGAGACCTGTGACCTACTGAATATGCATTTCAACTAGTTTTATTCCTGCAGAACTTGACTGTACCAGCAACCACTGCTGTACCAGGCCCCCAAATAGCCAAGTGCTTTGCTGTGAGAGGGTATTTAGGTTGAGAGACAGCAATCTCTTAGCTTTCACTGAAATTCCTGTTTCTCTAATTGCTAGTGGTGGGCTGTATATTTAGTACAAAATCTTTTTGTGCTATGCAGTAGTAAGGTTACATCATGTAAACTTTCCAGTGAAATTGCTGCAATGGTGAGCTGAAAAGGTTTGTAAATGTTGTAAGTGCTTGGAGACTGCTGTGGGAAAGAAGGTTCACATCATGGCTCCTTGGTTAGATTTCTTTTTGTTTTGACTCCTATGTTAAGTGAATGTAGAAGATTTGTGCTGTGGATGAGGTGTGAATGAGGTAAAAGGTTTGAAAACTGAGGAAAGTGGAGTATATATACTTTTGAAAGGCTAAGATTATTTTACTAAGATGGATTTTAGGCTGTAATAAATTGAATGCAGTAGTGAAGCTTTATAGTCTACAGTGAAAATAGCACTCAGCATGTCTGAAGCATGAAATAAAAGATGGTTGTTGTATTTGATCCCTGTGATTTTTCTCGTGAATTAAAATCTTCGGTCTGGAAGAGACAACCACAGGTTTATTGTTTTTTCACTTGTTTCTTTGTTTTGTTTTAGCAATAGCTTGAGATGAAATAGTGTCTGAATCATAATCAAGGAATTCAGAAAACTTAATACTGAAATAATGATTTTATGCATGGCAAGATAGCTCAGTTGTTCTGCCACATTCAGCCTTGCATAAGTGGAGGGTACATGCTTGTTCAGTGTTTCTATTCATCTAGCAGCTGGATCTTGTCTAAGTCTGTTCTGTTCACCGTTCCATTAAGGATAAACGGTAACCTAAGTATAAGAGAACGGACCACTACTGCTAGTTTAAATTTGGAATACTTTCGGATAGGTAAGTAGAGCTGTCCTTCATCACAGGAAAATAACTGAGGAGTTAAAACAATCAGTGGAGTTACTACAGGACGTGAAGTGGCTTGGCCAAATAAATAAATCTGTAGAGAAATAGACATCTGTTTTATGTGGTCTAAGATGTTCACTGCAGTTCTTGTTCATTCTTCTTATGATCTTTTTTTTTTCCAGGGAAAGTCAGTTCATGTGCCATTGTACAGCCCCTATAAATATAGGAGAGGGCCAAAATCCCGAGAAGGAAGATTGAATCAAACACTCTTCTCCAAAGAAATGGGCTATAGGAAAATTACCAACCAGAAATGAAATGCATGTTTTGCAGGCCGCTGCAGAGCAGAAAACTTAAACTGAGGATAATCTATTAAGGAGTCATAGCTGATCTGCTGGGCGTATGTAGATTAATGTTTGTATATGGAAGGATCTCAGATGTGTGCAGTATTATAGCTGTGCCTACAAGCAATTGCAACCAAAGAGAATGTTTTGTGAGCAAGGATGACTTTTAGCTGGCTTTGTCACTTAGTTTGGAGACAAGTGGTTCTGTGGTCAAGTCCTGAAATGGAAGTGGAGCTTTCAGTAACAAGGTGTATAAAGTCTGTACAGCCAAGGAGTGCTTGGTATCCTTGAGCACTGCCAGGAAAACCATTCCAGGGAAATGTGAGTAGCTAGATCAGTTGGCTTTGTGACAACTTTCTGCTTCTGGAACGTCATGAGGTTGCTGCAATACATCTGTGAATAGGCTGGTGTGTATAAAGGAGACAATCAATTGCAAACAGTAATTAAAAAGAAGTGACAGTTACTTCAAATAACTTCCTAAGTGCCATTTTCTGTACAAAATTATGACAAATCTCTTGAGATAATAGAAGGCTTAGTGCATTTTAATATCTTTATAATGAATAAATCATCTCTTTTGTAAGGTTAATGAAAGCAGATGTGATGTGAAAGATGAAAATGTGGTCGCTATTTAGGAATTCCTTTCTGAAGTGTGTCCCTTTACGGTCCTGGCCAGATACAATCTGCTCAGAGATTGTATAGCATGAATTTATGACGTTTAATGCATCCAGCAATCTTACTAACTAATAAAACCAGTCTGTCTCTAAATATTTACTAGCCTCTGACTTGAAGTCCCTCTCACAGATCAAGCCTTTCTTCTAACAACATGACTGCTGGTCTGCAGTTTCATAAATACTGAAAAATAGCATGCAATTAAGAACCTCTTCTATTCGTTAGACTTGTCATTGAAATAAGGGCAAGAATTCCAAACATAGTGCAAAATTCTGCTTTTGTAGACTCTTTTGTCTGTTTTGCTGACACTAAGTGGGTATTTTGATATGTCAAGTGACAAGATAAACACAGTACAGTTTGCCACTGCTTTTTATAGTTTCGTAATGGATGTTCTTTATTTTTTTTCCGAAGGCGCCATGCAGCAAAAATTCATTCACTGTGACTTATTCATTTAGTTTAAACTCACATGTAAACAACTTCAAGAATCCTTTAAGCAATTTAGATGTTAAAAAAACAAGCCAAAATTTGTTTCAAGTACTGTATTCTTTCTATCCTTCCTTTTCCTGATTGATTTGTTAGATGTGAACATGAAAAGGAATCATCTCTAAAGAATGTATATCTCTGCAGTCCCCTGCTCAGGTGGCCATTGCTGTGCTTGCAGACAGCAGGCTACCCTGGATGTCCTCACTCTCCTGACAAGCAAAAGGGCCATGGTGCAAGCCTGTAGAAAGGAAAGAATGCCTGTGATTTTTTTTTTTTTTTAAGGACCTTAAAATGAAACATAGAAATACTTAAAGTATGGTTTTAGCTGGGAAAATGGTTAAGTAGATTTAAGATATCTACTTTGTTGTTTTGATATAACTGTAATAGCTTTTTGTGGTATTTTTTCTTCCAACCCTTCTTGTTCTATGCTGATTATAAGGTTATTGTCCTGTTTTAGCTTCAACATGCTGCTGTTTCTGTGATTAGTTCCAAGATATCATCTGGGTATACAGGCTGAAAATCTTGCTTGGCTGGCTGCTCCCTCTGCATTTAAATGGTCTGATTTTTTTTCTAATGGTTTATATAAAACAACAAAAAATTCCAGCTGATACAACATGTCAGTAGTCTGACTTGTTTTGGGAACTACTTTTGTTAGTTTGATGCTTTTTGTTGGTTTTGTTCCTTAAGACTCACAACTTCAAAAATACTTCTGACTGCTCTCTGTAAGTTCTTGAATGTACATCACTACAGTTCCTTTGGATTGTTTGTTATGAAACATAGCAATGCTTTTGAGGTGTTGCAGAATAATTTATCAGAAATAGGTATTTTTAATTTGAGAGGTAAACTGGAGTGTTGTAAGCACACACACTTCTGTCTTATTCAGCTGATGTGCTACTATTGCTTTGAAGGTTTTAGGAACCTGTCTCAAAGATCCGATGCAGGTCCTGTGTTACTGATAGGCAATCAAGTTCTCTGATTTAGGACTGCCTGATTTACTTCCACCTTCAATACTGGAAATTGCCTTTCTGTCTTTCCCTTGCCCTACCATCTCCTTCATTAGAGCAAGAATATGGGCAGGAATAGGGCAGGAATATGTCAGCTTGCATCTCTGCAGTGCTGTCATAATGCATGTAATGGCAACTAAGATTGACTTTCCTTCTGATATTAATATACCTGCAAGAACTGCTGCAGTCTCACAGTATCCAATTCACATTTACAAAATGCAACTTGAAAAAATGCTTGGCCTAGGCTAGAAAGTGGTTGCATTAAACTGTTGAGAGAGATGTGTGGCTTTAGAAGTTTATTCTGAGTTTGAATTATTTTATTTTATATGTAATGTTTTATTAAATTGATTATCTCATTTTGCTGTGAAGTGTTCTTCTAGAACATGATAAACTATGCCAAAGGAGAACTTGAGCGAGTTTTGTGAGGGTTGTAGGGGGAAAGTAAAGGGGCATATCTCTTTATCCTACGGGAGATGTTGTTTGAAATGAAGATTTTTAACCCTATTAAGGTTGTAGGATTTCTGCAACTTAGAATGAATGAAATATGCTTCTAGGTTTTTTGTTATTTGTTGGCATATTTATGACACTGGCTGGTTGCTTGTGCTTCAGCTTGCCGTGAAATT
The DNA here is from genome assembly GCF_905368555.1 of Meleagris gallopavo. Classification (NCBI taxonomy): domain Eukaryota; kingdom Metazoa; phylum Chordata; class Aves; order Galliformes; family Phasianidae; genus Meleagris; species Meleagris gallopavo. The sequence goes on along the minus strand of NC_139417.1, from coordinate 5,299,135 downwards.
GGTTTATGCAAAGAAAAAATAGAATCAAGTTCTCAATAAATAGAACTGAAAATATTTTTAGAAAACCTACAGCTCACAGCCCCTGATCAAATAACACACCGTGTTCTGTCAGCACCTGCTGATGAATTATGAAACAATGAACATTTTACAGAAATAATGTTTTTAACCAAACACTTGAATCTGCAGTTATTTCTATGTAAACACCTGATTTTATTTAATAGTTTCTAGTGAATAATTATAGATGATGATGATGGCAGTCAGAATATCAGAGATTGACAATAAAAATTAACCCTTTGATGGTAAGATAAGATATACATTACTTTCTGATTATTTCTTGAGCTGCCCTTGAGTACTTGAGTACTTTAATTTTTACCAGAAAGTGCTCACCTGCCTCTCACTAACTGAAAATCCTTGTTCTGGAAAGGGTTTCACAGCTCTTGGTCTGGTCACTTGGGGAAAACCTGCGTCAGTAGGAATGGAGCAGGGGGCTCTGTGTTCCTAGAAGCAGTGAGCACGGGGGGATCCAGGAGCTGACGTATCCAGAATAAATTTCTTCATGTATTTTTCATGCTGCTTATTAAATCAGTTCCCTGGTGCAAGTGCACAGCAATGCTTTTAGTAAAGGACTTTCTGCAAATAATTTCGTTTCAAAGACCCAAAGAACTCTGAAGTCAGCAAGACAGTTGATGTCCTTTTACAATTCTGTTTTTGAGAGGGGAAACTGATTTACAAATACTTTGTGTAAGCATGGCATGTGTGCAAGCCTCTGCTTGTACAAAGCATTCTACTGCTTTGAAAAATGCATTCTAAAAATGTCAAAACAGAATGCTTCCTACTTTGAAATGCTGAATGGATTCATTTTGAATAGTGGAAGGCACCAATACCAAAACTGAAAGATGTTAAATGGATTTTTAGTGCAGTTTTATACCAGTGCTCTACTAGTAGTCATATATTACTTTATTCCATTTTCTGAAAGGCAAAGAGAATTACTCTTGTAGCCACGAGAAGGGAGCTGGAGCCTGAGGCACACTGTAATGAGATGTCAAGGAAGCTGATGCACAGGTGACAACATTTCAAAATGATCTGTGTGTTCAGTCCTGTGAGAATTGGAGGGTCAGCTGGGTACTTTAGGTAGCATCTGAACTCACTAAGTGGTAAAATTCTAATGTCTGGGATGAGATTCCTGTTGTTCATGAAAACTCAGTTACCTAATTGCTATCTCAAGTGTTTTTTTTTTTCTTTCTTTAAGATTCAATAGTTAGACTAAATCAATATTAGTGATTTCATTATTATTATTTTTGGACTAACATTCATTGCATTTTTCTTCCCAAGAAATGTTGTTCATGACCCTGAAGCTGAGTAACTTGCAGGAAATGCACAGGATTTACTGTGATACATGCAGAGAATAGAAAGCTTATTATAATGCAGGATATCTGGCAAATAGAAGAAAGCAGGTTTAACATCTGATTGTTATCAGTTTAATTACTAATGTATTAAAGCTTATTAGTGGTGCTCTAAACTATATCTGGAGATCCTATTTTTGAAGCAAAGGAGCTGCTGTAGTTCCATAGGAAAATTTGCAATCTGAAATGGAGTCACTGTAGCTTATTACAAAAATGCAAGTACACCAGAAATTATGCAACAAAACTAATACATAAGTCAATTCTCTTCAATGACTTTTTTTTTGTGTGTGTAGCTTAATTTGAAATGATATTTTTAAGTAATAGAGACTGATCTACAGTGTAAACAATTCTGAAGTGGTTGGCATGAATCTTACAGGCATGGTATACAACAGTATAAAATGTGTCCCATACTTGAATCTTCAATGTACAAATGCCAGCTTTTAATTTTATGTTGATCCCATGATACCAGATTTTTGAGTTTATCCTTTCTGAAAGGACTAATGGAAATGCTTTTGTTTTTGTGGTGTTCCTGTCACAAAGTCATTCCATCATAAATCCTGAAAATATAATTAAAAAAAAAAAAAAGGGCATAGTGGTGATCTTACTATACTTATGCACAATAGATGTGAAAATCCTGTTGAGCCAAACTGAGGTTTCATCTTTTCATGGCTTGCTTTGGGAAGAGTTGATATCTCTGCTCTGAGACGTGCCATAAGGAGTTTTGTTCTTGACTACTCTGAGCTGTGATTCTAATGGGAAGGAGGGGAGGGGAAATGGTTACAAGTTGATTTGCCCAGTATGGTGTAAAAAATGGTGTGGTCTTAGTAAGCCTACTGACTTTACGTCATCAGTCCTGGACAAAATAATAATAAGGTGCATGCTGTTTCTTAATATGAATAATGCATCTTTCAAAATGTCTGCAGCTTTGAAATTAAACCACTGAATTTGAACTGCAATCTCTTACACTGCACTTAAGCTGTGTATCACCAGCAACCAGTGACTGCAAGGACCGGGACAGAATTTATTGGATGTCTTAGCTGGGTGCACAGGGTGCTTGTCCAGTCTATCCCTAATAGCTTTCTAGGCCACTTCTAAACTGATTTATCCTCATAAAATGAGGTTCTGGGAAAGTGGAAGAAGCAGAAGGTTGTTCTCTGCACTGGCTATTCTCAGGCCACAAGCAGGGTGCTAGGGAGAAAAAGGAGACTTGTCCAGGTAACTTACATGGCACTGACAAAAAAGAAAAAACAACGAAAGAAAACCCAGCAAAAAACAGAACTTGCTGCTATCTTCACATAACAGAAGAGTAAGGCAGTAAATGAAAATCTTTTGTTAATAATCTGCTCATAGGCAGATCTTAAATGTAACTACTTCTCCTGTTGAATAATGCAGAAGAAAGAGATGTGAATATGTAAAAATAAAGACAAATTAAGAGAACAACATGTCTGACCCCAGTGAATAACCAATTTGCTAAAGTATAAACTTCTTAAAGAGTATGAATTCCTGGCACAGGCGTAAATCAGCAGAAACCTCAGCCTCCTATAGAACTCTTTAGAAGGTGCATAGTGAACTTGTAATGCATTTGCGGCATAACTAATTACTTCATATTTACTTTTCATGTAGATGTGCTCACAAATACTCTGCAGCTCACGAAAAGCTGCAGATTATTGCCACAAGTCCACATGAAGGAGTAGTAGGAGAGCATTTGTACTGGTTTCTCTTCAATATGGAGAAGCTGATGTGATTTGGATGAGCTGACTTCAACCATTTGAAACATTAGGCACCTAGCAGTGCCATCAGTGATAAGCTATCTCCCAGAATGAGGAAGCTGTAATCTGCACGTTTGAGGAACCTTTCTGAGAATGCAGAGATCCGAGGCTGATGTACCCTTCAATTTTTAATGTGGTATGAAAGCACCTCATAATACTGATGTACTTGAAATGAACTCCCTTTAAAAACTGCGACATCATAAAAGTGAGCTGGATGTTACATCTATGGCAGTGGTTGCATTTGTGAGGCTAAAGCACTTCAAAGGCTGAAAGATGGTGGGGAAGACATGCTGCTGCTTTTGGAAACAAGCATGTAGCTGATCAGTAGCATGGCGTAAGTCAAGGTATATAATGTTTGGAGGCAGACAGGGTTTTGTCTTCTACTTTAGCTGCTTAATGGAAAATAATATGAAATACTGCAAATATTTTTGGTATTTTTAAAATACTGCTGAGATCTTTACAGAATGAGGTGTGGGGAAGAATGATAAGAGAAGTGGAACGGCCATTCTGTTGTTCACCAGGAGAATCTCCGCATTTCACATGCTCCCTGCTGAAGAAAGGCAGAGCTGAAGTGTTAGCGGAGGATTTCATTTCTTTAGACTTTGAATATCCAAATCCAAGAATGGATTGAAATACTTGAGGGAACTTGGCTGATTTGTTCAAGCTAGTGTGGATTTGCACTGAAGTTATTCTGTGGATAGAACTGAGCCGGTCCTTTTACAAACATCCCTCTGTGAGAGCTGTTCTTAATAGCAAGGCTCTGAGGAGTTTCTGCTGGTGCACAGGGGCTGGTGAGCCTCTTAAGAATAAGGACAAGTGACCATTTTTCTCCTTTTTCAGTGAATGCGTCTAAAAAAATGTTATCAAAGCTGTCAGCTCAATAGGAAGTCTCATCTGTAAAACTGACTGAATCTTGGCAAATGTTAGAGTCCAAACTGCAAAGTAGAAAGTCGTGAGGCACACGTGCTGAGAATTGTAGCAGTGGAACAGAGTGTCTCTTGGCAGAAAATATCCACTACAAACTACTAAGGTCTACCTTAAAACGGAAGGGAGAGGAAACTTAATTAACAGCTTACTAACATATCTTAAAATATTAAATGTTTAACAAGCATAATTTGTGTTTGTAATGGCAGGAGAGGGCACTGAGGCTTAAAAGTAAAAAAAAAAAAAAAAAAAAAAAAATCCATAAAGATTTGTGGAACAGAAAGTGGAGAAAACTTAGCAACTTTAACTGTAAAGCTTCACACCCTAAATTGTTGGATTTTTGGGAAAATCTTTGTTACATCTCACATAGTGTTGTTAGTAGCTGATGGACATCAAACCTGCAGCTTTTAGGTACGAGAGTGTCACAGTGATGTACTCATGGACAGGACGCATCTGTTAATGTAAAGCATGGTGCTCAACTGATTGTACCTGGACTGTAGTTTGTGAGTGTCAAAGTGGAGCTCTTGTAACTGGGCAGGAGTCCAAACCGTGACAAAAAGAGTGCTTTACACACAGACTGTAAGCGCCGTAAAGCTGCTTTGAGCCTTGCCCCCAGCTCTTTAATGGGTTTAGTTGTGGTCCTAACCGGTCAGGCTCTTAGCATCCCTCTTTGAAGGGAGCCTGCACAGTGAGGCACATACTTCAAAAATGTGCCAGGAAAGCTGCTCTTCCTCCTCCCAGAAATTAAAAATATAATGGTGACAAAAAATAGGTTCTGACTTAGTTTTTCCTTTTACCAATCACTTCTAAAAACAATGGTTTTTTAAAAAAAACTACAGCAAACAAAAACCCACGCACAGAAATCCCTGATGGCCTTGGCTGTTTCTTGTAATGCAGCTTGTTATCTCTGCTTTCTGCCTAGTTCCCTGGAGCAGCTGCCAGTCCTGTGCTGAGCAGCCACGCTGCTCTGGTTGGTTTTACGCAGCCCTTCCAGAAGCCATGCTATGTTGTAATGCAAAGCACCAGAGTGCTTCAAACATCAATCTATGTTCCTCTGAAGTGATTTTGTTGTTGTTTTCTCTATAGAATTAGATTTGCTTGTTTTCCTACTTTTGCTTTAAATTCTCATATTCTTTTATCTGACTGAGGAGCAAAGATGATGGAGAAACAAATGAAAGAGCAGCTGAGCTACCCACATTGATGTGGGAGCTCTGAGTTAAGCAGTTCAGTCCCTGTGGCACAATTCGGTTGACATTAAGGTTTGCAAGAGATTTTTCATTGACCTGGTGGAAACTAGATGAGGCTTTTAAATTATGCATAAGCAGTCTGTTGCCTGCCCTGGTATGAGTGATTTTTCACCTAGTGAAGATAGACGGAATGTTTTTAAGACGATTATTGCAGTTTATAGCTAGGCACAAATCGCTCTTGCTTTTGTTAGGCTCTGCGTGCTTTCTTCAGTGCATTAAAGTTTGATATGCATAAAGTGCAGCACTGATCTGAGATTTACACAAGACTAAAGGTTGGACAGTCAATTACCACGGCTGTGATATGAATGCTTGCTGATGGGATCCTAATAAAGGCCTTGCTAGAAGTAGAAATTATACTTGGACTCTGCAGTTCTTTACTCATGTTCCTTAACGATTGGAAGTTGTACAGGCAGCAGTGATCCTGCTGTGCAACATGAATGTAAATATGGAAAATCTGTAAGCTGGAGGGACTCTGGTTGGTGCGGAATTAGAAAACTGTACCATGCTGACATGGTCTGAGCCTGAGGTAGGCAGCCTGGAGAGGCCATGAGCACAGCCCTGCCTGTATGCCCTGATGCTGGGAGCAGAGCTGCTGCCATCGGGTCAGCCAAAGCCAGAGTGTCCCGCAGTGTGCTCTCTTGTGTCCTACAGTCATCCTGCACTAGTAGATAACCTCCTCTTCAGGATGTCTAGCCTGTTTCTGGGGATGTCAGATCCCTCTTAGCAATGATCTTAGCAATCATCTTGAGTTTTCCTTGGGATTTGTCCTCTGAGGTGTCAACTGACTGCTGTGGTAAACATGGAAGGCAGTATTTCCCAGCTGAAAGCCATGGGAGCAGTGAGAGCTTTTCAGCAAGTCCACAGCATGGGTAGGATTTTCTTGTGTATGTCTCTGAGGAGATTACAAGGTAGTAGGAAGAGTTTTGTGACACTGTGCTGGGATCTCGAGGTGACAGCATCTCTTAAATCTGTTTGTCTCAAGCATGGCCCATGCTGCACACAGCTAGCAAGCAGAAAATAGAGGCACAGAGAGCTGAGTGGCCAGAGACCCTCCAGCAGAGGTAGGAATCAAATAGGTATTGTATTTAAAAAAGGAGGATGATTTTAAAAACTGGCAATTATATGAAGCTACAAAGAGACAAGTTAATTGCAGCAACTGTTGGGTTTGTATCCCTACTGCTTGTAGCACTGTTCCCTACTCTGTTTAAAACGATTGAAGGACAGCTCTTAAAATTATAGCATTTTGTTCTGCGAGTCACCATTTTCTGTCCTGAATGCAATTCAAATATTTGCCTTCTTCAGCTGATACTGTCATTTGAAAAAATTCTAGAAAACATCCTTAGTACAAACTTAATGCATAAATACAGACTGTTTTCCTTAACATTTCAACTGCTGCAGCACTAGTTCCTTGTTTTCAATATTTCAGGAGTTTTTTATATTTAAAGCAGAAAGATGAGAAATCTGCTGGAAATTTCCATTGTGATGTTGAACAGTGCTATCAGAGGAGCTTCTTCTTGAATAATCACTGTGTACTGAGAACTTCCCAGGTGTAATTTCTGTGTTAGACAGCTTTTCAAGTGTCTCAAACACAACTGTAGGACCTCAGGCTGGCTTGCCTTGCCAGAGTAGGACTAAGTGGTGGTGAAGTGCATTGCATGGGACAGTAATGACTACCACACTCTTACACCATTGTAATTGGGCTTAAGTTCATTATAACAGAGTTCTTAATAGCTAACTTGGGAACTGCTATAAATTTTGAGTTAGTTTTCAGTCAGTGTTTTCTCCAGCAAATTGTGTGCAGCTTCAATTGTCCAGAATTCTGGGAAGAGGCCTTGTGACTAGATGCTCCTGTCCCATTCCCAGCCCCAGCGAGAGCAGAGCACAGAGTCCAGCTGTGCTGAGCACTGTGCTAAGAAGCTCACTGCTGCACGTGGAGTTGTTGTTTGTTGAATTACTGAACAAACAAAAGCTGTTGTTGAACAGCTAACACCTGTAAACAATGTTACTAAAATAAATGTTGGTTGTAAGAGCTGTTATGCACTAGATTAATATAAAAATCAATTTGAGGTTTTATTCAAGTACTGTTTATTTGTGTATTGGGTGAAGCCAACTTCAGGGTTTAAGCGGAACCTGACTTTCGCTGGTTTTCCTGTACAAAATTGAATTTTATTTCTGGACAATGGATGTTGATGAATAAATCTCTGTTCCTGTAATTACATAAAATGGGTAACACTTGGGACTGAATGCAGGAATTATGGGGAAAAAATCAAAAACATACTTGATCTCCTAGATTAAATAGAGCTTTACCAATCTTTGAAAATGCCAAATTGTTCTTCACAGAACATGAGATGCAAAAATTGCATCTTTGGCAATGGTGTCTTCATCTGCCTCAAAATTATTTAGTTCTACAGTTAAATGCAAGAAGTGTCTTTAATTCCCTCAAACAGTTCTGTGCTGCTACTGTCAAGTGTTCAAAACCTTCTATATATCCTATTATGGTGCATAAGTGGTCTTGATATTGAGGAGCTGAGCACTACAAACCCCACAGTCATAAATCTTCCAACTGAAAAGAATGGGAGCTGCCACCCTCAGCACCATTAAGAGTTGTGCTCAGTGATTATAAAGTATTTTGAGCAGTTCTGGCATCAGTTTCTAGATTAACGGAGGTTGGAGCTCTGTAGTCCTTTCGCATTACTTGCTTTCTTTAGTCTTCTTTGCACTATTGCCCTGACTTAATATGCTGAAATATTTCTTCTGAAGCTGCAGAAGCAGGTAAACAGGTAAAGAGCCTTGAAATTGAAACTGATTTTCTTCATCATATTATTCAAAAGAATTCAATACTGAGTGAGGTGGTTTTTGGATCAAGAGCAACATTTAGATATCAAATTTCTGCGATATATGAGAAGTGTTTTAGACTCAATAGTTGACTGCAAATATATTGTAGACACTTTGTTTCTATACAGCCTTTTTCTGCCTGGTAACTGCAGACATGTCTAGCTCTTGTCCAGAACCGTGCAGGCACATCTGGCCAGTTCTTGCAGTGGGATTGCCTTGCAGTAAACTGACATGGTGCTGGGACTGTTCCCCCTGCCCAATCAGTTCCCCAAAGGCAAAGTCAGAAACAGTTCTTTAAAGTTTCCTGCTGATTGGATGCATGGATTTTTATATATTTTTTTGCAAGAGAAAGTCTCCCAGGCATGTTTTTGTTACATATTTACACATGGTCAAAGTACAAGGTTTAGTTTAGTTGTGCTGGTGGGAAGTGTTGTAGGTATTGGGGGAAACAGCACATTTTTTGTGTCTTTGCCCTATCTTCCTACTTTGCGTTCTCACAGCCACCTGATCACTGTGAACCTGTTTGTGAAGATAGTCTATCGCTAGACTAAAAATATTTGTTCCCTCTTCATCAGCGTTGCAGAGGATAAGCCTTCCAATAGTCCTTCAAGAGGGTGTGAAAATGGGCTGTTTTGCTCAGTTATAGCCTGGAGTGAAATTGGGTGATGATGATTTGCATTTTTTTCCTTCTGTTAGAGATGGATGGATTCAGTGAACTTGCACGTGCATTGCCTGCATAGCTAAATAGGTGTGCACCACACCTTCATCACCTTGCTGAATGAAGTGGTTCTGCTCTCACTGAGGTAACTCCTGAGCCTCTGGGAACAAGTGTGGTCAGTCTTGAACTGCAGCATGCCTATGCTCACTTTTCCAAGCCTGATTTGAGATTGTTTGCAATGGGGTTAGATTAGCTCAGGTGTTTCTAGTAATGCTAGGAGCCAGAGGGTTCCCTTGGCTATGTTTGGGCTGCTCTAGCTGGTATCAGCAGGTGGTGGGAGTCAAGGGCATGGTACAGCTCTGAACTACTGAGCCTTGCTGCTCATCCCTATGCGGAGCAGCAGCAGAGCTGTGATTCTCGGTGAGTTGTGCCATTCCAGTATGCTCTGAAAAGAAAACATGCGTGATGTGAAATCAATAGTGAGCCCTGAACTCATTGTACTGGCTTTACTTTCACAGATTTCATAGAAGCCAATATAGGCTCCTATTGAAGTTTCAAGTGAGCCCAGCATAGGTGAGAGAAAGTAGTCTGAAATGTTTATGAAAGGCTACTGTGAAAAATGTTGGTGATATCTTGGGAACAAAAAAATTCAACTGATGTATACAGTGAACTGAGGGGAAAATGAGTGAATATCGGTGATCTTCAAGCAAACAAAAGCTTCCTCTGCTAGCCTACCTTTCCCAAAACACAGCTAGATGGGACAGCCTCTCAGCTCCAGCTGAACTGGATGGCTGGGGCTCACAACAGCTGCCTCCTCAGTGCAGGGAGACTTGGTTCTTCCCATCTGCTTTTCTGTGAGTGGAATATACACCTTTCTCACGTTCTGACTGGATTGAAAGAAACTGTCCCTCTTCTCCCCCCTCCCCTTTCTTTCTGGCAAGTGTCTCATTAGCACTTTCTGCTTGTGAACAAACGATCAGCTACAGGAATGCCTTGAAGTTTTAATTTTCTCTGCTTTGTTGACAGCAAATTACCTGAACATTTTTAAAGCCTGCATTTGTCCACCACCTGTTAGAAAACACTTCTGAGAACTCTCTAGCATGGATGCTTTTTAAAAAAGCTGAACAGCTTTACGTGAGTTGTCTTCCTCACAGTCTCACAATTTGTCTTTCTGGTTTTGCTCTTCTCTCAAACCTGAATGACTTAGCAACTGGTAGAGAAAGGACGGCTGTTTCCTTAGTGAGGTCAGCAATATTTCATCTTCCTGAGCTTGAAATTTTACAGCCCAGAACAATTCACTATTCTGTTTTTAAAAAACCAATTCGGCACTTGGGAAAAACAAACAAAATTCAATATTTTTAAGGATGATGAAGGCCTAATTTGTGTCTACAGCTGGATTTCATCCTTAAATATGCTATCTAAACATTACTTTTTTCTCAGTGTAACTCTTGATGGTAACATCTAATTTTCACTGAAATTTGGTCTTCAGCAAGCAGTTAAGAAAAAGGTATTTCATGTTTCAAGAGTGTTATTTTTTAGTTGAAAGTTAGTGTTTTCTGTAAGCCTTTTTCTAAGAACTTTCCAAAATACAAAGAACCACTTGAATACATCGGGAAATATTAGTTGAAATCCTTGGAGAAAGTGGATGGGTTTGGGGTTTGTTCATTTGTTGTTGCTGTGGTGGCTTTTTTTTTTTTTTTTTTTTTTCCACTCTTTCCACCTCAAACACAAAGATATGAAGAACAGAAAAAGGTGGCGTGAAGAGAATCCACCTTAAGATGCAGCCTGATTTCAGCTGGCCTTGCTAACAGAATTGCTGGACAGATCTCCATTATCGCAATTTTGTACGAACTCTTTCTCAAGAATTATATTGGGAGTGAGGAGAAGGAATAATGAAATTTTTTAGGCATCTGTAAATTAATCAAATGGTGGGAAAGTGAAAAATTAAAAAGGAAAATAATGATAGTCCTTAGATAAAAGCTCCATTATGCGTGCTAATTATCTCTGTGCTAAACCTTTTCAAGGACAATATATCAGTCTCAAAGTGTCTGGATTAGGAAATGAGAAAATATCCATTCAGAAAATTGTCTCTGCTCTTTGCTGACTCTGCAAAGTGAAAAACAAGTCAAGCATCTCAATAATCCAAAGATCAAAATAACCTCGGTGAACTCAGTAGCTGCAAGAAAGAATATGTTTTTGTTAGTTACTTTTGTTACTTGCTATCAGATCAGGAACAGAGTTTCCTGAGAAACTGATGTTAGGGATGGGTTTTTGTTTTTTTTACACTGGGGTAACTGGCATGAGACGTCTGGCTGTGGGTAGCATGTCCTGTGTGTGCTGCTTGCTGTTGCTGTAGATGCTGCCAGCTGGAAAGGCTGGATAAGTACGTGACTGTAGTATCATTTAGTCTTAGCAGAGAACTTCAGCAATTATATTCAGAAAAACAGATTGTGACCAGCATTCCTGATTAAAGGTCTTGTAATACTTGCTTGAACTGCAGTAGTTTGTGCACTAGAGTTGAAATTGTTCTTTGGTGTAAGAATATCTCTAGGGGATTTGATCTGTAGTATCAAACTGCAAAGGGAAACATTTAAACAGTCTTCTGTGAATTTGCAGCTTCATCCAGTTTTTCCTTGGGGTGCAAATTTACAGGTGCTGCTGATCTGGTAAACCTGTCATGAGGTTGTGCTTGTCCATGAAGGGCATTCAAACAGATTTTTTCCAAAACTTCCTCTCCTTTTTGACGAAATGAAAACTCCTTAAATAATGCAGAGAAGTTGTTGTTCCTGGTGCACTCTTGCATTTCAATAAGCTCTTTCCTATGATGTTAGTTACTTGCTACCTTTTCTCCTATGTTGGCACTTGCTTCAGCTGTGCCTGACCTGACAGTGTTCTTCATGACAGCAAAATGTGCTACTGCCAGCGGTGGGATCAAACCCCAGGAGTGTGCTTTAATGATGTCTTAAACAGCTGAAGAGAATACTGTGTGCAACATTGGAGCTTCCCAGTATCCCAGTGTTTGGGTGTTTTTTTTTTCTTCAGATAAAGATAAAATCTGGGTCAGGGAATTTTGTGAACTTGTTTAATTCATCATTTCTATCTACTGCTTTTTATCAGTGTTCCTTCTCCATAGTGGAAAAGAACCCAGCTATCCAACCTTCTGTGGATGTGCCTATGAAGCACAGGATGTGCAGCTGATTCACAAATGTTTTAAACTGCTCCCTGATCTGCAAAATTGGATCGTACTTAACTGCTAGATGCTTGTCTGCCTCACACCAAAGATTAACTCAGTCTTGTTTAAAGTGCTTTGATAGAAAGTCATATAAAGAGCTAGGTGCAATTTTAGCTAACTGAAATGCCGACAAACGTGTCTTTGTGTAGGGAGGCATGATTAAGTCATCTTGTGTGTCCCACTTGGCCTGCCAAATGTAGCCTTACTGAATGCTTAGTCTGCCAGCCAGCTGTGCTCTGAAGGATCTAGAAAGCCTTCTATAGCCTTTGCTTTAAGAAACCTTTTAAAAAATATTGAAATTGAAATCTATAAAATCCATTTGTGAAAGTTTGTCATGACCTAACGGCACAAAGAGAGGAAAAAGGAATAAAATTCACCCCTAGGTATGCTGTCAAGAAATCAGCGTTTTCTTAACTGTTAATGAGTGCTTTTTGGACCTTAAGAACTTGTTGTGCTCATCACACACTGCTGCTTTCTTGTCAACATCGTCCACAGGAGGAGTGTTCCTACTGCACTAATGCTTCCTTCCCTTCTGCCTGCTGCAATAGCACAGCCACAGATGTAAGGCACTGAACTGTGCTATAGAAGTCTTCTGTTTTTTTGGTTTTCCGACTTAGATGCTGATGGTTTGTGTGCCTGGGATGTGCTCCTTAATGTACAGTGCACTGCAATGGTGGCAGAGGTTTCTGTTCATTAATTTCCAGCTCTAGTCAGGAAAGAGAGAAGATCAAGAAAAGTCATTAGGCTGTAAACACACATTCACAGGATACTTAGTGGATTAAGTTTGCACAGAGAGCAGGAAGAGCTCAGCAAAGTGAATATGAAATGAAAGCTCTGATGTTGGGGACCCGATAATGTCTGTTGCTCCTCCCTGCTGTTCTGCTCTTGCTCTGTGCTCAGGGCTCAGTTCTGGCAGCCCCAGTGGGCCAGCAGCCAAAATCAGGAGCAGCCTGGTGGTTGATGGTGCCTTCTGGTGTGCTGAGCCCTACTGTAATCCTGCCATTAAACCTCAGAGGGCATGTTAATGACTCTTGCTCAAATTATTCGCTGTTAGTGATTTCTCACTGGACATCACAAAGCTGGCATAATAAAATTCTATCCAGATGCAGATAGCTGAGGAATAGCCTTGAAGTATTTCTCCCTCCATTTTGCTGCTGGTGTCGCTGCCACCCCACCTGCACCAGTACCTACTGCTAGGCTGCCATTGCGTGGTGCTGGGTCAGTCAGGTAGGTTTACAGAATCCAAAAAATAAGATCCCTGAGGGCTGAGGAGGACTTTGTGTTGGGAAACATTGTTTCATCTCTCATGTGTGCCCTGTTCAGCAGTTGTGGGGTGTTTAAGTCTTTTTTCGTGTATAACTCTTCTCCCACTTGCAGTATTTGTCTGTATTTCTTATCCATGATAACTATTTCCTAATATAATAACTAATGATCTCTAATGAGATCTCTTCAGTGAGAGCCCTGGGCAGAATCTCATTTGCCGTTTTGTTTCAGTTAGGTACCATAGAAGCCACACACTGTATTTCTCCTGCCCTCCCACACACAGGCTCCTGGTTGTGCTGAAGAATTGTTCTTTGAGGTGAGCTATCTGTAATCCACATGAGACAAAGACTACAGGAAAAGAGAGGAAGGGAAAATGCAGTGGTGTATGTGTGTATTTGTGCTGGATGCTACTTAGTGCGTCACAGCTGAAGTTGATACAAGCCAGTGGAATTGGTTTTGGTTTTTTTTGTTTGTTTTGTTTGTTTGTTTGTTTTGAGAAATTGAACTGAATTCTTGGAGGATCAGTCCCTGCTGCTTTTCCGTATTGCTACCTAAACTCCTTGGCCTAGAAACTTCATACTGATGTGAGTCAAGGGACCTTGATGTGATCTAGTACAAATGTTATTTCTGAACACTTGGGCTTACTTTTTCTAGTATTACTTAATGTGGAAAGAGCCACCTATCAACACTGTCCGATGGCATTGGATTGTCTGTGTGACTGTGCATCACTGGACACATCTTGTTGCTTTAAAACACTGGCAAACAAAAGGCAAAGAAGTTGGGAGTAAATTTCTGAAGAGAACTTGTGCTTTTGTCTAACAGGGGTTTTGCTGTTGTCAGGGCCCAGTCTGGTGACGACCAAGGTCTCTCCTGAAACTTTTGTGCTGTTGCGGTTGCATTTGGCAGCTTTCAGTTGAGAGCTGTGAGGTTAATCATGCTGTGGGACAGCCTTGTGCAGCTGTCTGTGATGGAGTCATGGGCCTGATGGCCCCTTTGCAGCCTGTCTCCCTACCTCAAACACCGCCTAACTTTGTGCTGATGGATGACGTTCCTCTGCCATCCATGATGTCTTCCAGGCTGCTCTCTGCTGTCTCTTGGATTTTTTTGATAGGGTTGCTGTTTCTTTACTGCGGGAAATGTCTGCACACGGTTTTGCCACTCTGCCAAGCAGTTTTAGCTTTGAAGGTCTGAAAGTGGGTCAGCTCACAGTTGTAATAGAAAATACTTAATGTCACTATATCACTTCCAGAATTGTCACAAATATTTAGTCTTCAATAACGCTGGCAAAATATTAACATTTTCTTGAACATTAGATGCTTATAGGTATCTGCTTGCAAAATATATTTTTTAAAGTATCTATGGCATTTTTCTGTGCATGTTTAAATAGCTGGGAGAGCTGAGATCCCCACTGCAGCTTCTTTCTGCCTGCAATACGTTCCTGCTGCTGCTGAGGAACTCCGTGGCCCAAAAGGCTGCAGCTATTTTCAAGTCTAGGACAGGTTTAGCTCAGTGCAATAAGATGTTCCTTGTCCATGTGCTTCACATAAACCAGTCCCTAGAACAGGTTCCTGTAAGGCCCCAACCTGCTAGACTGAAGTTATCAGAGCATTTCCATCCAGAGGGTAAAGAATGTATATATATTTAAGGTTCTTTAAGATAATATGGGCACAATTGCCATGGTCTCTCTTCCGACAAGTTCTTTAATGACAGCACTGAGACATCTTTATATGCATTGTTTTTGCCATTACTAATACTGTCTGTATCAGCTGAAATCTTCATGTCTTAACAGGGAAGAAAAATCTCTCAGGGACAGTCCTCCTGATCTTCTATAGCACATAGCAGAGATTAGTATCTGCTCAGGTTACTTGAACCCAGACAAAATTATGTGCTTGGGACTTTCTTCTCTGTAAATTCTCTATGAGTCTTGATAAGTAGTTTTCTAAAACAATATTTAATAGAAAAATCTGATCTTTTTTTGGGGGGGGGAGGGGGGTGGAATTGTGCTAGATCTGCAGGGAGCATCCTCTGCGTAATGATTAACAGTGCAGGTTGTACCGCAGACTGCAGTTCTATCCCAGAAGCAGCATGAGTTAAAATGCTCACCTCAATTTAGATTTCTGAAATTGTGGTCCAGCACCTTTTCCCTCCTCCTTCTGACTCAGAGGAGAACAAAAAGAAAGAAAAATTGAGCATTGCTGAGTAAATTTTGTCTGAAACAAACAACTTCAAGTAATTATGTTGTTGGTGTTCAAGAAGGATCAGATCTCTTCTGTTAGAAACAAAAATATGCCCCCGAATGATGTTATTCTGTCACCCATGTCTTTGTTAACCCCAATCCCCTCCACCTGCAAGAAATTGTTATTTCTCAAAGGAGACTTATCAGGGCTTGGATTCTTCTTGATTTACAGAAAGAAGCTGCAAGTTCAAAGAAAATGCCATGCCCAGCATTCCAAGAGGAAGGTCTTTCAGGCAATAGGTAGCTGAATTCGAGAGGCGATGTTGCAGGTTCAATTTCCACTTTAATGAGGCCTGCCTGTGAAACCTTCCTTAAGTGGGAAGCTGATAATATTTCTGTGCCTGGTGGTTAAAAGAGTAATAGTTAAAGCCTTTATTAATTTATAGATGTTTCAGTTTTTGCTATACTATGAAAAAAATAGATAATTTTGTTTAAATACTAAAGAAGTTTTCCTTAATGCTGATACAACAATAGAGCATGTGTGTGATTTTTGCATGTGAAAAGAGGGAAAATTATGTTCGCATTTTTCTAAGTTGAATTCAATGAGCTCGCCTGTCTGAGTCATACAAATTGCACATTGAAGTGCAAATAGTTGAGGCAAACAGATTTCAGCTCGTTTCCATTGGCTGAGAAAGAGTTATGTAGAATGCAACGCAATGTTGAAAGTAAAAGCAAGCAGTGCAGGTCTGAGCTTTCAAGTGGAAGTGATGGAGTAAAGATTTATGCATAGGATCTACATTTCAATAGCTCTATTGGCTATATGGCTATATGAGGTGGGAGATCCTTTTGGAAATAATTTCTGTAGCAATATTCTAGTGTTTGAGTGTCAGTGCTGGATGTTAAATGTCTGTAAATCCACAACAGAAATATATGGGTGTACTGATTGCCTGCATTTGAAGTCATCTCCATGCATTATAGCGGTCTTGTTAAAAAAAAATAAAATAAAATTCTAGAGATTATATATTCTAGCAAGTCAAAAACTCGCTATAAGGTATAAATCTTACTGTCTTTTAGAGCAGATCTATATCAGTGTAACAGTGTCAATATGTTGATTACGTGACTGGAGTTATCTGAAAGCATAACTTGCCTCACAACCTGCTTTGCTCTCATATCTCAATTTTTCCATTGTAATATTTGGATAGGTAACTCAGCTATGAAGAATTTTCACTGTCTTTTTTTTTTTTTTCTACAACTTTTCTTTTGTAACTGTTCTAGTCTGCAGGGGTAGCAACCTCTAGGTTTAATGTTGAATAAAAACTTATTTACTTAGAAGCAGCTAATACTTTACCCACAATATCTGGACTATAAAAATATCTATGGTACATTCTTTATTTAGTGTCTGTCTTCCTGTGGGAGTATTTCTTTGAATCAATACTGGTGACAGTAGACAAAGATGTACTGAGAATTTATTCCTCACTGCTGATCCATTGGCACGCTTGGAAGAGCTCTCCTCACCCAATGGGACTGGTGGCTCTGGGTCAGTTCCTGCTGTTTTCAGATCTGCTTGCAGAGAAACTGACCACCTGTATTTCACTGCTTCTGTGTGAACATCTGTGCTGGAAACAGAATGGGATGGCTGACTATGCTGATATCTCAATGTCCGTAGACTGAAATTTGAGTCACAGGGAATATCCCCAGCTCTGCATTTCAGTTCTGTTTGAAAATAGAATTCAATGGCTGGCAATTGTGGAATGACATTGAAAACAGGCTACTGCATGGAGAGAGGGTAGCAAACCCTGTGTTGCATTGTTAAGTGTAACAGCATGGGGCTGGAGAATTAACTTAGTTCTGTTGAAAGACTTTGTTCTATTTCAACTATTGAAGAGCATTATATCTTTGAGTGCTCTTGGAAAATGCTGGCAACCACTGAAATATTGTAACCAAATATTTGTCTGTGAACATGGACTGCCTGATTCCAGCAATTCATGACTCCTCAGGGTAGCATGTGCCAACGAAGTTGACTAGAGTATTTCCAAACCAAATATCTTGTTGCAATTCCTGTGCCAGTTGTCAGCAGCATTTCTGGTCTTCCCATTGTCATGCTAAGTCTGGGGACAAAATAGAGAGAATCTTGCATAGTCATCCTTCTGGACAGTCAGACACAAGTTTAAGAAGTGGCTCTGGAATCTGTATATCAAAGACATTTTTATAGTTTCAGATATTTTGGGTTTTCATTCATCATTAAGTAGGCTGAGTATACTTAATAGGTAAGTTTTTCTTTAAATACAATGCTTCTGAGTGTTTGTCACTAATGTGGAATATTGTACTAGGAAGAGAATGCTCAGTGGGATTAATCAAAATACTGTTTACAGTGTAGGGACTGTTAGATTGGAAATGTTTGTAAGTGGGACAAGAATCACGCGCTAAGATTGTTTTAAGTGTTCAATGTAATGGTACTTTTACTGTGTTCTGTATTGTTTACCAGGCTCTTTTGTTTGCTTCCAAGATGTCAATTACCATCCTTCCCCTTTACTTCAGAGATCTCATTGAACCAGAGGAATACATTCATACTGGGATTCTCATGCTGTCCCTGAGAGGCAAGAGCATGAATCTGTACAGCCGTTACAGCCATCAGACATAACAGGTGCTCTTCATTGTAAATGGACTGTTCTCCTTGTTCCTCCATTCAGTTAGAACCAAATTATTTATTTTCTTGTATTTTAATTAAGTGGAAGTCTTTTCTGCTTGAGCATAATTGGAAAGTGCCTGAGGATGAGGGGCTTAGCACAGTGCTGAAACCCTGTCAAGTTGGTTGGACACCAGTTGTAACAGTTAATTTCCTCAGTAATAAAGCCTGATAAAAGCCCTACCTACTGTGCTCTCATCACAGAAGGATTTCTTGAAAGACACTGTTTTAAATAAGTAGACCCATGCCATAAGAAAAATCTTTTGTGTGTGTGTGTGTGGGGGGGGGGGGGGGGGGGGGTTGAGAGAGAGAGTTCCTGGAGTTCTTTCTTGGTTTATAAAATATCTGAGGAATTGTTGAGCAACAGTCTTGGGACTAATGAAAGCATCCTTTTGTTAGCATTTATGTTTAAAAGGCTCTGAAAGCTCCAAGAAAGGATGTTTTTTTTCACATAGAATCAAAGTTTTGTCTTGGTATAAAAGTTTCCTGAGAGGAATGTAAAGGATTTTCAGAGAATGTTGTAGTTTTGCTACAGAATTGCAGTCTCTAGTAGCTGATGCACTGGAAGAACTTCCTGTTTAATGACCAATAGGTCGTGGTCTTTCTGCAAAGAAACTTACTTCCATACTAAATGGCATCACTGTGTTCTGTTGTCTGTAGTCCTGGGAATTACATCCCACAGGTTTTATTTGACCTGAAAGCAGATACGTATATTTCGTAATATGCCAAACACAAAGATTGCTGCCAAATGGGGTAGGTACAGAAATGGTTTTATAGTGCCAAGTTCTGTAATGCTGGAACACATCCCAGTTCTGGATTACAAAGCTTAATGGATTTATTGGTGGTCAAAAAGAGATGGAACTAAAATTAGAATTAATTAACATGGATGCAGTTCAGTACTGAGCTTTGGTATCACAGTGTAGAAGACAATGCTAGGAGAGAAGCACTGCTAATGTTAACTGGACACACCAGTCTTCAGGCTATAAAATGTCTGAAGTCCAATCATGCAATGATTGCCAAGGGGAGAATGTGACCTGTCATGTTGATTTACAAAACTAGCTTCATAGAAATGAAGAAGGCAATAAGTAAGAAAACAGCATGCTACAAATAAATACAAGTAAAAAACACTCTGCTAGCTTTGTGTTAGAACTTCTCTGAAAAGTAAGGCATCTCAAGAAGCCTGAAGTTAGGGTTTCAAATTCAGACTGTCTCAGCCTACCCTCTTTTCTAGGAACACTTTTCTAACAGAAGTAATCTGTTTTCCTGCCCTTATATTCATCCCCTTTTCTGCTTACCCTGCTATCCCATTCACCACATGCAGAGAATAATATGCTAACATTTGAATCCTAGCACTGAGGTTTAGAGCTGCCCTCCCCAGGACAAACCTGGTTCAGAACCCTTTCACTGCTCCCTTCCAGCAGGGAGATGAACAAGGTGAAGATTAGGAGGTATGCATGTGTTGCAGCTCATGTTTCTAATTTGAAACCCAAACTCAGAAGTATCAAACTGATCTGTGTGCACAAGCGTATGTTTATACATGTGTATACAGATAGTCTGTGCTCTGAGTTCCTTGCTGTAAAGGCTGTTGTCCTGTACTGATGTGATCACAGCATGCACAGACTCAATGGTAGTGCCATCAGTGCATCTCAAAAATTATACTGTATTTAATTTTGTCATACATATGCTAAAATATGCATACAGATAACAAAAATATTTTTATCACACATTTTATAGCCTGATGATCCAGTGCTTTCAGAGTTCTTTTCCTGATGGAGGGAGAGATTGCAGTGTGCACAAATAGCAGAAATTGCAATAACCTAACAGTCCCATTTGTGCTGACAAGAATCATAATGCAGTATACAGAGCAGTATTGGGAACTGTAATATGAAATGCTGTAGAGCAAGTTTCAGTTTAGAACTTTGTTCCTTTTAGTTACTTACCTAGGCTGACAGTCTCAGTAGTTCCTTGTTACTGCTTTGGTCTTTAAACGGGCACTCACAAGCAGTGCTGCTAAGTGAGGAGTTGGCTCTTCTGGATGCTGCATCCTAAGACAACTCAATCAAATGGGAAAGCTGTGCAGATACAGCACTGTGAGTGTTTCCATGACTTCTGAGTCTGGAAGAATAGAAGTGTAGCAAAAGTGTACTGATTTGAACACATTCTGTATCTGAATGACTTCTGAGTTTCAGACTTAAGGCTTGGCCATTTCCACTGTTACATTTAGATGGTTTACTCACACTTCCATGTTTCCAGAGTGTACCGTTGGATTGAATTCTGATGTTAGGCTTTTTTTCTGTTTGTTTTTGGTGATGAACCATCACTATTTCCTATTTCTAGTATCCTGCTTTAAGAACCTCAAAGTATTATCCTTTTCTTTTTGTTTCCCTGTACCAAATCTCCCTCAGCCTTCCTACCTCTGAGGCTTAGAGCAGCACTGCTGCATAACATTCAGTAATGCTTTCCAGAAAGACACATGAGCCTTTGCACTGCAAAACCGAAGGACCTAAGCATTTTTTTTTTTTCTTCCTTCAGTCTCTCACTATCTAACCAAGAATCATCTTAGCATTCTCTGATTTCCAGGTGTTTACAGTCCTGGAAAAAGGGAGCTTTAAAGGTCAGATATTGAAAAGAGGTAAAGGTACATGCTATTAAGGAATAAAAAATGAAGAGCTGTCATGGGAATTAGAAGACACTCTGAAGGTTATATCATAGGTGAGATTACAATTATGTGCTGCTGTGAAGGCTGAAAAATAACTGTTTACTAGCAAAGCAAAAAATCAATGACAGTCTGTACTGTGTGACACAAGTTGTGTGTTAACTGGTAGCCCTTGGGTGCTACAACATGTATGCACTTCAATACTGTGCCCAAATGATCAAAGAGTAGGCCTGACGTCTTGGGTGTTGATCCAGATCAACTTAGTATAATACTGAGAATATGTTTCAAAAAGATCTGTGATGCATCTGGGGAGGAAATTCCTTCTGAAGAGCACGAACGACCTGGACTTCTGCATCTGATTCCTCTTGTAGCCTTTCTGAAAGAGTGCCCAAAGAGTGTCTAACCACACAGGAGCCCCATGCCCAGTGGGCAGCGTGATGCTGTGTGGCTGCATCACCTCCCAGCAGGCAGCACCAAGGGGCCCCAGGCTGTGGTGCTGTGCATCCCACAGGAACTCAGCAATGGGGATAGGAACCCCAGTGTGTTGCTGGGACTCATAGTGCTGCTGGTGGCACCCCGAGTAAAGTCTCCACCTATTGTGCCAGCTTTGGGCTGTATTGGATTGGATTTTGTGTCAGCAGCACTTGCTGTTGAAGCAGACTGACTGTGTGAGAGAGAGGATTTCAGTCTTTTTAGGGCTACTGAAGTTTGTGTATGCTGATACTGTGTGCCTTGGAAAAGCCTAGCTTAAAAGTACTTAAAAGTACTTAAAAGTACTTAAAAGTACTTAAAAGTACTTAAAAGTGCAATGGCATGCAGCATGTAACTGAATGTCTTGTTTGGCCACAAAATTAAGTCCCCTTCATTCATAGGAACCTATTTGCAAGTGAATCTTTTTACTTCTCTATTCCTCTTCTTTGGACCGCTGTAGTCAATGATTATTCCAGGGGTAGCTCTGTAGTTCGTCCTATTAGAATATATAAAGGCTGTAAGCTATTACTGCTGTGTGTAATATGACAATACAAGTTTTGGAAACTAAAATTATTTGCTAAACTATGAATTCTCAGTATAATGCTAATATAAACATTAACATAACTGCTTAATCTGTGCATGTGAAAATTGAAGGAATTGTTGTACTCTTTCCAAGAAGTTCTAAGCCACTGAGAGGATCAGTCTGTGTGGGGAAAAAAAAGATGACTGGAAGAAGCTATTAGGTTTCCTTAATGGAGAGCTGATAATATTGATGAAATGCAAACAGCTTGTCTGTTCTTAGAGAGGTAGGAGAGAGTTATACGCTCTTTGCACTGAGCCAGTCAGGGCAGGGAGATTTATGTTGAGAAAAGGTACTTCACGCGCTTCAGGGGCAGTTTATTAAAGTGAAATCATTCAACTACAACAAAGTTCATTTAATAAACTACTTGTTAAATAGCAAATAACATCTTTGTTTCATATTGAATACAAAATTGCTAGCATTAATACTTGCAGTGGATCTTTTATTCTAAGTGAAATTGGTTTTCAGAACCACTGGCTGACTTAAAACAGAAAAGAACCAAGCTCTCTGCAGCCTTTGAGGAGAAAAAGAGCACTTATCTGTGCAAAGAGAGGAACCTCACCTCTCTTACGGCCAGTGCCCTGCATTTGGGAACTATCTTCTATTTTGGGGTGGCTGTAATAGTGGCTAAGTATTATTGTAAGTAAATAATAAGGAATGTTATCAGAAATTGAATTACTCCTGCTTGAATTCTTCTGTACTTATAACAAAAATTTTAATCTATATGCTACAATTGCATTTGTCTGTTATTACTCAATTTCAATGATATTTAGTGCATTTATTTTCTGAGCAGGAGTGCGTAGTGCTGAGGGTGCTGACTTGTTTGTGTTGATTTTAATGTGACTTTATTGCCATGGTTTGAAAATTTCTTAAAAGTTTGCCTAACTCTTCACCAAAGAACAGGACTTTTCATACTGGCTTCCAATTGCTGGCAATAAAGTTCACAAACCAATCCAGCCCCTTCCAGAACCTTATTAATTAGCGCAAAAGCATTTATGAAATGATAGTAGTTTTGCATACTAAAGATGGCTTAAAGGAAATGTCCTTTTCAGGCCCATTTCAAGGCAATGGTCTCAAAATTATGCAAGGACTTTCTTCAAACTCAGATTCTGCTCAGTTTACTCAGCTATTGTGTGGTCAGGGTTATGATCGAAGTTCAAAACCTTTGATACTGCCTCCCACGGTATTTTCCTAGAGATTCTGGCAGCCTGTGACTTGGACAGGTACACTCTTTGCTGTGTAAAGAACTGGCTGGAAGGCTGGGCCCACAGAGTGGTGGTGAATAGAGTTAAATTCAGCTGGCGACCGGTCGAGAATGGTGCTCCCCAGGGGTCAGTACTGGGACCTGTCCTGTTCAACACGTTTATTGTTGACCCTGATGCGGGTATTGAGTTGGATGTTAGGATTCAGGTTGGATGTTAGGAAAAACTTTGAAAGAGTAGTCAGGTGCTGGAATGGGCTGCCTAGGGAGGTGGTGAAGTCACTGTCCCCAGATTTTCAAGGAACGTTTAGATGATGTACTGATGGATGTGGTTTAGTGGGAAATTTTGGTGACGGGTGGATGGTTGGAATGGATGACTTTGGAGGTCTTTTCCAAACTTGGTGATATCTATGATTCTATGATTAATTTTCTGCAATGCTATCCCTTGCAACTGCTGCTCTCTTTCCTATGGATGCTTCTCTTTGCTATATATCAGAGTGGGATTAAGAGCTAAGGAAACATACTAATTACTTAGTGGGATCAGCATCTGCTAATGAGATGGGCTTCTACAATCAAACACTGGTCTGCTACAAATCTGCCTTCAGATAATTTGCTCAGAGCAGATCTTTGTCTTGGTGAACTAGATACACATTTCACTTGAAACAGCCCAGTTAGGAATAGCACTAACAGGAATGGGCTTCTGCTATAACAGGCAAAGCCTTCAGGCACATCCTCCTATTTTGCTGAAACACAGCAATGAATTGTGCCTGTCTTGCACATGTCTTTCGAGGCTGTGTTTTATCTGGGGAAGCAGGCAAGAAGCTTGTGTACATGATCGTGATCCTACAAGTATTTTGTTCATACCTTGTCGCACTGACTTGAGGTGGAATATAGGTGGTTACATTTTGCTTGCTGACCTTGATCCCACTGATATCAATGAAAGAATCAATCTGGAAAAATGTTTCTCACTTTGCTTTTGAAATGTAGCCCATAACTTTAAAGCATTCAGTATGGGCTTCATGACGGTATGATAAAAGACCAACACTATCCATGATTCCAGAGGATTGCTAGATCCCCACTTCGCTTGTGTTACTGAGGATGGACTGAAAAATGTAGGAAGCTCACATGCAGAGTATTTATGTGAGTAATTTAACTAGCTCATGAACATCCCATGCCAGGCAGAAGTCAGAAAGAACCCGGCCTGTAAGCAGTACTTCAGATTTGTAAGCCATATTTCAATAGAAACATTTGTAAAGCTTGTGGTGATTATAGTCACTGAAAATCCCCAAAATACAGAAATATTTACTTCGAGGAAAGATGCATTAAGCTACTTAATGCTTTTGAGCTATCGGGAGAACAGTGACCCCTGCCTGTGTAGAGGCATAGAACACAGACAAGCTGAGTGCTGCACACATGGGCAGTGAGGCACATACAGCAGAATTGTGCTGCATTAGCAATCTGCTGGTTGTGTACATTTCTGTCTTGCAGAAAATCTGTAGCTAATGAAAGAATGCAAGAGTAAATTTAGGACTCTTTAATCAGTCTGTAATTAAAATCTTAATATTTTCCTGAAGAGTGTGGAGTTGAGGATCAGCAGAATGATAGTCTTGGGTGGTCAGTAGTGGCTGTGGTTCTCACGCTTTGGGGTTGCACAGATGATGTCCCTACAGGGGTCAGTGGGAATCTGCTTGTGAAATAGATATGAGGTTTGGTACTGTGCATGTAGTTGCACAGTAATTTTAGTATTAAAAAAAGTACTGCAGCTACAGTTTCCTTCCCAAACACCTTCCTTTTCAAGATTGATATTCCGTGTGCTTTAAATTCATTTGCAGGTAGAGGTGTTAAAGAAATGTGCAGAATGTGCTTGTTTTCAGAGGTTTCTTCAAGCTTTACAATAGCTGTATGGCTCTACATTTTTCATGAGTGTTTCTTTTCAGCTACCACGTGATTTGTTTTTTCAGTATTTTATCTACATGCTTGTCAAAGGAGTGGATTGCATTGGCCAAATCTGTCTTAATGAAGACAGTAGAATGTTTTCTAGTGAGTTTTTCCCCCACGGGAATCACTACGTCCTTGCCTTAAGTCATGTTATTCCAGACAAAATGGTGGCTTCTTCTTTACCAAATAAAGATGAAAAATGTGTGTGCTCAGGGAACTACTTGGGCTGAGAGAAGAAATGCAAACTGTGAAGTTGTAACAGGAGTAAGGAGCAGAATAAGTGGAGAATGACTTAGATGGGTGGTGTAGGCTTGGAGGCTGCTCAGCAGGGCTTACAGAACAGCTGCAGTACTAACGAAGAATGAAGGGCAGTTGCTACCTAAGAGTACAAGTACTGCTACGCTCAGGAGAAAAGCATTTGATGAATGATAAACCTGAAGGGTATTGTTTCATTAGAGGTATTAAAGGTGATGCTTTGGAAGATAGAGAATTAACTTCCATCAGCTTCCGTCAAGGTTAAATGTATATATTTGTTATAATAATTACAGGTCGAGTCCTACTTGTTTGGTGAAATTGGCCTTTTAATAATCTTCCTTCTGTACTCCAGTATAGGAGTATTCGAGTCCTTTGCATGTGCTAGTGGAAGTTGTGATGTTATGATGTTTTGATGAGTGGGAGCAG
Source organism: Meleagris gallopavo (assembly GCF_905368555.1). Lineage (NCBI taxonomy): Eukaryota > Metazoa > Chordata > Aves > Galliformes > Phasianidae > Meleagris > Meleagris gallopavo. The sequence goes on along the minus strand of NC_139417.1, from coordinate 5,273,415 downwards.
CATGCTTTCATATAAAATTTGGATATAATTTGCTGTCTTAAATTATGCCTGAAAATCCTTCCCTTGATTTGTGTTTATTAATTGGCCCACATGGGCTTGTAAAACATCCAGTGGATGCTAGCTGGCTTACTGATTGCATGTAGTTAATACTGCTCACAACAGTTATTGCTTCCTATACTTCTAGAAGCTCTGTATCAAAGCAGTACTGTTCTGCCACCTCTTTTTCCCCTGTGTTTTTCCTAAAACGTTCATCGAAACAGGAGTTCTGCATTTATTAAAACTATCTAAGCTTGTTAGTGCTGGAATTATAAGATAGATTAATTATGGGCATGAAAATGTATCAAACCAGAACTATAAAAGAATCTTTGAACTTTTTAAAAAATATGCATGTAGATCAGTTATAGATACATATAGCATTCATGCATAGAACTGGTCACAGTACCTCTGCAAGTATGTCTGTGGATCTCCTGAACAAACTCTTCTTGGAGATGACCTATTCAATTTCAAAGTTTGTGAAGCTGAGATGTAGAAGCCTCTGGGTGCTGGATAAATAGAAACATGGAACTTCACTCATTAAAGCAAATTCAGCCCCATGGCAGTGCTTGGAGGCTCTGGCTTTCATTCTCAGTGTTAGAGTTGCGCTTTTTTTTTTTTTTTTTTTTTTTTTTTTTTTTTTTTTTAATACTGGCAATTTCAGTCTTCTACTAACAATCTTCTAGTTAATATTTTTCTGCATATAAGGATGTAATGGGCAATCAGAATGTCAGGAGAAACATGAAACTCTTGTATTTATCTTTCTAAAAATAATGCTGGTGGAATTATATGAATATTTGTGTTACTAAAATTATGTCCATTCATAGGAATTTAGTTCCCCTCTTTCTAGAACTGAAGAAAGGTTACGACGTGATTGCAAATAAGAGAAGGATAGGGAAAGGAATTTAATTCAAAAGCAATACATTTTCCTTTTTTATCCTTTTTTTCCCCCTTTCTTCCTCTAGGCCTGTTGGTAGGTTTCATTGTTTCTAACTGCAAGGTGTCAGTCTCATCAAGTTTTTTTCCTGGAATAAAGATGGTTGCCTGCGGAAAAGTCACATTCTCTCTGCTCCCACATCTGTTTTTCAGAGGCTGTTGGTTTACTTTCAAGATGCATCAAAATGGCAGTGTTTTTTGGCTGTTTGTGAATGCTGCACTGCATAATATAATTCTAAGGCTGCGTGTTTTTCTCAGTGCTACGTGCCCGAGGTTTTTGTTCTGTGTTGGTCTGTATATACTAAGCTGGAGTGACGGCCAGGCTGGGTAACTTACCTAAGAATTGCAACTGTGATCCCTGTCTTGGGTTTAAACACTTGCAGACTTCTCTTGTACTATCTTTTGTGTCTTTAACCATTATGTAAGGAATGAATGGAAAAGATAGTCTTTTTGAAAGTAAAAAATACTGTACTTAGCAGTATCAGGCAGAACAGTTTTCTATGGACATGAAATATGCTCAGACTTTCAAAGACTTGTTTTTGTAACATCCTGAAAAGGGAGAAAAGCTAAAGATTTCTCTCCTCCCCATGTGTAGTTCTTTTTAATTTCTCCACCTCCTCTCCCAATTTTTGTTTCTTGTGTATTTATTCCAGTTTTCTTTATTCATCTGCTTTTAAGTCATAAACCCAAATAGGTTTTCCTTGTTTCTTGAAGCTCTCTTTTATGCTTCTTAAACATTGTACTATGGCAAGCACGACAGTTGATTGCTCATTTTCCACATCTGTAATTTGTATGCCAATTGCTTAGATAAAACAAACATGTTGGCTAGGCTTCATAATAGTAAAACTTGAAGATCCAAACGTCTTTTCAATTTAAGTTTGATTGCTATAGCAAATGTAGAATCCAGTGCAAACACTCGTGAAGCTAGAAAAAAATTAGCCTACATGGAAAGAATGTCATGTAAATAATTATAAAATGAAATGTGCCCAATGTTGTTTTATTTTGTGTCTAGGTAGGGTGAGTTTGTCGTAACTTCTAAGAAGGCTTTCTGTGATTTTGTGATTTCTGTGTGTTTGCCTGCCAATTTTTTGTGCAACCGTTGTCTGATATGGTAGTACATGTATGTAGTAGATGGTTACAGCATCAAGTGTAATTAGATTAAGTACAAGAGGAAAGTAATTAAAAGCTGTGTATACTTGCTTTGTGGGGACAGAAAGGTGGCTGTACTTTATAAAAGCCGACTGAGAAAGCAGAGTAAGAGTCTTTGCCTGTATTTTGATTTTTCAAATAGGCCATATCCAGTGTGTTTTGGGGGAAAAAATAAAAATAACCCTTAAAGAGAAACATCAGCCTTACTTTTCACACATCTTTCCTAGTGCCTGATATAATAACACAAAGGTCAGTGCTCCCATACCTCTAAGACTTTTCCAAGCAATTTGTAATCACATGCATAAGATCTATTTATAGGCAGAAACACTTCTTAACTAGTGGAGGCTTCTTATTCCTTTTGAAAATATCTATAGAAACAGCGATGGTATCCTGCTTAGGTTCTGCTATTTTTTTTCCCCTTGTGTATCAGCCTGTGAGATTAAATTTGGTGTTACTGGAGGTGAGGTAGAAACACTACATGCAGTGGACTGAGGCAGTCTAGGAGAGCATCGGCACTGCTTTGTTAAAAAAGTGCATCAATTTTTTTCTTTCTGAGGTAAATATGTTCACTGAACCATAGGATGGCTTGGGTTGGAAGGGACATTAAAGAAAGATAATCCAGTTCCAACTCATTTGCTGTGAGCAGGGTTGCCAGCCACCAGATGGGGTTGCACAGGGCCCCATCTAACCTGGCCTTGAGAACTTTCTGGGATGGGGCATCCACAGCAAATTTCCAGCAACTATACCTGATAGAGTAGTGAAAGTACTTATGAGGTGAGATTCTTGGTCCCTACATATCTTATTGCTCCAGTCTTTGCTGCTCTAGTGAAAGGGTATTCCAGAAAGCTCAGCAATTTCAAGTCATGTCCAAAACACATCTGATATATTTTCATTCACACGTGTGCACAAGAACATAGATTCTTGTCCAATTTGTGGTCAGCCATCAATCTTCATTCACAGAAACTCTGCTAAGAAATATTTATATTATCTAACTTTGCACTGAAGTAAATGCTTGGGCTTCATTGCTTTCATTCAGTTCATTTAAGTACTTGAAGTTACTGATGAAATCTAAACAATCGTTCATTTGTATGGAAGCAGTAAGCCAAGCAGCATCCCTTCACCTTTGTGTGCCTGCCTTGGAAGTCCAACTGCTTAGTCCAGATGCATTAGGCTGAACTTGTGGCCCTGGGAAAATGTCCTCATTGCTGCAGAGGTTTGTATAAAACGGGATTCATTTCTGCCTGTGACCGTGACAGAACTCATTCTGTGTGTCAAATTCTAGACCTCTACCTCTATTTTGTGTAAGAATTGATAATGCAAAATAATGCACTGTGTAAATGCAGAATTCCCATTCTCCTTCATAGCATCATATGACAATACTAAATTCTGAGCCATTCTGCCAGCACACTTCAAAAACACAGGAAGCTTTTATACAATGATTAACTCAAATATCAAGTCATTTGTGTGTAATTTCAGGATGTTACATTCCTAACATTTAAGTTTTGCTTAGACTCATAAGCTAATATGGTGCATTTCACTTATTTTAGCTATTGTAGAACTCTTGTAAGAGGTGCTCAATCAAACATGGAATCTGCTTGTAATTTTCTGCTTGTAGGAAAGTTTTACATGATTTCTAGCAGAATTCCAAAGGAATTATTGTGTTCTTTGGGCTTCAGTATTGATCTTTATTATGTAAAATTGTTCATAGTGTGGAAAAAAATGAATAATGTACTGCAGTGGAGTAGTTTCCTTTGATTAGTAACATCTTAATCAACAATGGAAAATATAACATTTATGTTAAAGTATATAAGTATATTTAAAACTTTCTAAGTTTCAATGCAGAATAGAGGTTAGGTTTGTAGATATGGAGGCAGATTAAAGATACTTCTGCTTGGCTGCCTGCAGAATAACACTGACTTTGCAAGAGGATTAATGGCTGTACCTTCTGTTTGTACCTTGTGATTTGGAAGCTGAGAAACTTAAATTCTATTTTTGAATCTGCTTTGCTTTTTCTTTGTGTAAGTTGGTCAGAATCCCAGTGCATCTGTTCTCTCACCTTAAAAGATGTTGGTACTTACCTTCCTCACAGCTGTGTTTTATGAATGACATCATACACTCCTCCATAAACTCTGAATATTTGTATGGAGTGTTAGCAAATAATTATCTACAAAACTCCAACTACCTATATGCATCTAAAAATAATAATAATAATAATAATAATCTTCTGTTTCTTCTTTACAAAATGATCATCTATTTTCATGATAATTACCAGAGTAATTGAATGAAATACTGAATGTAGTAGTGACTGACTAGTGCTATATTCTTATAGGAAAATGAGAACAGGTTAATATCAGGAGACAACAAATGAAACTGCCAAAGTATAAAGTTTTTTGTTTTTCTAATAATTTAACTGTGCAATGTATTTTATAAATAACCATCATTATGAAAGAGCATATCCTGCATTGGATAGCAGTTTTATGATGGATTGATATAACTTTCTTATGCAACCTGTTGTGGGGGTGTCTGCTTTAGCAGGGGGGCTGGACTTGATGATCTCTTGAGGACCCGGTGAACCCCTGTGACTCAGTGATTCTGTGCTCATATGTTCTCATCATTCTGACAGGATGTTTAAAATTTCTTATACCTCTTGACTGGTCACCAGGATCTTTATGTAATGAATAATTTCTCCTCTCTGGGGACTAGATAGCAAGGTATCAAGACTTTAAACTCAAAGGGCACAATTTGAAAACAAATTTTAAGTGACAGCAGTTGAGTTCAGAACATTCAGTATCCTGCACAACTTGAATTGAGCATCTTGTATATATCTGTATAAACTTCTGCCACAGTAATCCAGGGAAAAGAAAAAGAAAATAAACCCACAAAACTCCCTGAATATCCACTGTTAATCTTGCAGGTGAGCATTAACCATGTTTACAAAATACCCTCATCTTCTGCAGAGAAGTAGGGCTCCAGGAGGGGATGTTCAGAGTGATGCTAGGACCGAGGTGCTTGATTTCCAGAAGCAGAGAGACTCCTGCTTAAAAACAACAAAATGCATACAAAACTGGGTGATTGCTTTTGGCCCTGTGAAGTTAATGTTTGTTTGTTTGTTTGTTTGTTTGTTTGTTTGTTTTTTACCTCATTTCTTACCATGTCTTTTGAACCCGGTAGAGGTTACTGGTACAGTTTCTGTGAAAAATGGCTGCTGGCAGCCCTTGATAAACATGGAGGTATGATTTCATTAGGCTCACCTGGTTTGAGTGGAACAAAAGCAGCCCCTTTTGCTGCTGACAGCAATGGAACAACCTGGTGCTCCCAAGCACCCACTGCCATGGTGCTATCTCTGCAGATCTTCAGGCCCCAGCTCTGGTGGTGGTGTTTGCATGCAGGCAGGATCCAGGCACAGAACCAAGCCTGTCAGTGGTAAGCTTCCATTGCTTCTTGAAATACCTGCACAGGCACTCTTATAAGCACCAAATCCAGTTGTGATGATACTGTTCTGCTTTTGGCTTTAAGTAGTAGTATAGAGTTACAAAAAGGTTACCTTGTGATACACACACACACACACACACACACACACACACACACACACACACACACACAAAAAAGCTATCTCCAGAGCACTGTTGCTGTAGTTTTGATCCTGCATCAAATCTGAGTGTTAACTAATACTTCTCATGCACTGAAGCTGACAGCCATTTGTGTGCTAGGCAGAAGAAAGCAAGGACAAGCTGCAGTCCGCCTGCTGCATGTAGCACCTCTGTCTCCAAGTTCTGTACCTCGAATCTTTAACAGCAGTTTTATGCACTTCACTGAAGCTGGCATTTGAGATATGATCACACTTCCCCTGGACTCAATTGCTTCAATCAGCGGAGCAATTATGGGGGGATATTTATGGAAGAGGAGCAATGGCTTCCCAACAGTGTTTGGAGGCAGCTCGCAGGTTACAAGGACTTCCAACTACACAAAAAATAACAGTTTCCCTTTACTGGAGCAGAAACACTGATCTGTATAGATGCAATAAAACAAGAACCCAATAAAATAACAGTATACTTCAAATATTAATGCAGTAGAAATGTGGGAAGTCCTGCTACCTGCTGAATTTCAGGGAATATTGACTGTAAATTCCAGTGAATAAATATCCTCTGGTGCCTTGTTGGTGCCTGCTACTTTTACTGCAGCTGCAGTGTGTCTTTAGGCAATTTTGTCCTTAGGGATGCATTAAGGGGCCTTTTCAAAAGAAAGGAAAAAAGGTATTGCTCATTCTGATTATTTCATGGCTGTTAAGTCAACCTAATGCTCAGCTGTTCATTCTCCAGTTCTCCTTGGAAAGCTGTCCTGTGAACTCATTCCTAAGCCTGGCCAGGCCTCTCCCCAGGCATCCAGCCTATGCCAGGAGTGGATTAGAACTTAAAACTCTCCCATTTCTATTCGATCCTTACTTATCTATTTCATACCAATTTCTTCTAATGCTGATGGAGCTTCTCAACTTAAATAGCTCTTCTTTGTCCCTGGGAAGATGTTTTTTTTCAGTAACAGTGAAACATTTAACTCAAGAGAATTGCAAATAAATGACTGATGGTAAAGATGGCTAATTCATGTGCGTGTAGTTTATACGTCTGAGGAATCAAGATTTTCTGCTTTTTAGAACTTCATAGCTTTATTTAAAAAGTTATTACCTCAAGAAATTGAAGTTCATCGCTCTTTACAAGAGCACTTTTTCAGACTTTGAAATGCACCAAAGGCACCACTGTGGTGATTTATTGTGCTGTGAGAAGTGATCAATCTTTATAATGTACTTACAGCAATCATGATGTCTCAAGGCAGCTTTCAGCACTCTTTATTGCAGTCACACATATGAGAATGTTGGTAGTTTTCTGATATTTTTTGAGGGAGGGGGGAAAAAAAAAAAAAGGGAGGAAAAAAAAAAAACACAAAACAAACAACAACCACCTACAACACTTCAACCCAGGTTGACAAAATCAGATACTCTCAAAGCCTTCAACTTTCTGGCCAGAAAGAAAAGACAATGTGAATGTTTTGCAGAGTCTAATCATGAAGGTAGACTCACCTGTCAGTTGTTTCAGGTCAAAACTAGTCTGCTGCAATGATTTCTTCTGCTAAAAATTTAGATAGCTTCCCATGTATCCCATATTGGCTTTGATTGAAAGGAGGAGGCTTTTTTGCTCTCTATTTTGATTTTAATCTGCAGGGTAGGTTTACTGATGGAATTCTGCAGTTGACTCTTGAAAATACTTCTCTTGAAACCTCAAAAAAAAAAAAAAAAAAAGTACATTTAAAAAGTGTTTTCATTAAAATACAAGAGCAGTTTTCCTCAATTTTCTCATTTTTTTCCCTCAGTTTTCAAGAGGAAGTCTCCTAAGTGACTTGAAAATTTCTCAATGAAGTCAATTTCTCAATCCATTTCTCAATATTTAATTAAAAAAAAAAACAACACTCAAATTATTGCTTCTAAACCAAGCATTTTTGTTTACCCTTTTCTATGATGTTGTGATTGTTCTTGTTTTATTGAGAAGGTCTTAACTGACCCTTAAATTAGGTGAGACTTTTAGGTTGACTTTCTGGGCCTTTTCCACTTGGCCATGAGGAGCTTTAGGACTTCAGCTGTAAAATGACACGGCTTTTGCAGCAGTTATCACTGATCACTCTCTATTAGTCTCTAAGGAAAAGAAAGAAAAATTTCCTTGTGTTTCTCTGCATGTCAGCCTCAAACTATCAGCAAGGCGGCCCAAGTGTGGGGTACTGCTGCTCCTGCTCTGCATGATGGTGCTTCCAGAATGGTTTACATCAAGGTAACTAATGGTTGGATTTGGAACCGCCTGTTGGAGGGTTTTCTGGTCATCTGAGTGGAGGAAATAAGGAGTTGCTTTCTGCAGTCCGTTTATCTCTTATATTAGAAAGTTAAAGTGCAGCTATTGTGGGTAGCCTCCAGTACTGGCTGGAAATGAGCAGAAATAAACTGAATCGTGCTCTTTTAGCTTCTTTTCAGAGTCTTTGCTTGTGATTTTGCTAATAGCGTAACTATTTATTCTTGCTTGCGTGCCGTTTCTTTTTCTGCATACATGAGAAAAGCGAAAGGGCTACAAAATCTTCCAAAGCGAGGCATTGCCCTCTGCCGGGTGCTGTGTGAATGAGCCGCCTTCAGCTGGAGCAAAGCTGGAATCCCAGCTGCACTCTGTCGGCCTCCTTTCTGCTCTAATTCTTTTACACCGGGTGATTCAGTCCCTATCAAGCAATGGTAAAGGCATAACAGAACACGTATGTTAAGAGAACAGTCATTAGACTGCTGAAATTATTTTATTCCAAGCACTGCTTTATCAAACCCCCAACAAGGGACTCATCTGCTGACTCATCAGAGGATTATTTAGAACATCGTTGTGCTTCAAGTAACAGTTTTTAGTGTTCAAAAATCTGCTCACCTCCCTTCTTCCAGCAGGTGCTTCCTGCTGGATCCTCCTAAGAGAATGATCATGTTATAAAACATTTAATATGATACCTACATTTCACAGTCAGAACTACACCATAAATAGCTCTCTTTCATACAGACTGGTTTCTGAATCTTCATCCTTGGATATATTGCTGAATGGTCTGGTTTGCTTTGACACCTATAAGTTCTGGACCGAAATATTTGACATAGACCACATTAAGAAAATCTTTCTGTAGATCAGAAGATAAACTGCATTACTTAAGAACAGTGCTTGAAATACGAAGGAGATATTTGTCTGATACATCTGTTATTGAAATCTGCCAAGTTGTTTAACTTGGAAGGATATGAGCTTGATCAAATAGATTTAGTATTCAGTTGAAAGAAGTAACTGCCTAAACAGCATCTTTCTGTACTGAGAACAAAAACACTTCAACAACAACAATGAAAACCCCACTGCAGCAATTCCCCTGGTCTCTAGAAAAGCTGCACCTGTTCTGTTTTTGTTTTTTTTTTTCCTTTTGGTATCTCCTGTTCCACTCCTGAAAGCTTCTGATGTGATAAGATTTCACTGGTTTGCATCATTTTGGTTGAAAATATCTAACATTTTCACACTTCTTTTTTAGTAATAAAATTCTGATTTTTGACCATACCTATGCACTTTTCCTGCCTCCAAGATATTAGGATAGTTAGCATGGAGAGGAATCCTAAAATAAGTATGCCAATAGATGCTCCTTCAGAAATAGGGTCTGTGATGACTGGGTGTCTGTAGGGTTGTGGAGTAATGAAAACTAATAAAACCTTTAAGCTCTAATGAACATCACATGTGGAGATGTTGGGGGGAAAAAAAGACATCAAATAAGAAATGCTGAATAAGTTTAATATTGTAAGTGTGGATTCAGATATGAATAGTAATATCCTCATAGTGTCTCTGGCAGTACGTTTGAGCTAGGATAATGTGTGAGCTGACTCGTTAATGAATGTTTCGTTTCATTTCAAAAAGGTGGTTTTCATTAGTCAATGACTCAAGCTTCTATAAATATGCCTTAAATAAGGCAGACTAGTGCCATATTGTATCAGTGTCTGAATAACAAGAGCAAGTGAGAGCTGAGTCATTTCAGTGACTCATCTCATGTTAGAGACCTAGTGTTATTCTCTACATTATAAAGTCTACTTATAATTGTGTTTCTGAACACAATTTGTATGGGATGTGTTGCACTGATCAGAGAAGTGAAAGATATTTGGCTTGCATGTTGCACAGATCACATCTGAGCGTATTATTTTCTTTTGTGGTGAGCAGCCTGTATTTCATAGCCATCTGGTCATCCCTAGGGCAGCTAGCTTACTCCTGTCACCTGTTAAGGAAAAAAAATTGACACTGAAATGAATCTTAAGAGTGGAAACCTTTAGCTTCATTTGGCTACTGCCGTGCCTACAATGCTGAAATGCATTGTCTGGCATACCATAGGACAGGAGCTGATTTACATGGAGGAACCACCAGCAGATATTTTTCCACCTAGGCAATTCATGTTGCTATAGCAACAAGGTAATTCATATATTGATTGTGTAAGAAGCAAAGCTATTTTGCTTTGAGCTATTTTGCTTTGAGCCATTTTGATACCTTGTGCAGACCTGTTCACTCAGCATATATGAACTGCTCTTTAATATCCAGTGTAGTAACATGTCAGTTATCAGAACACCTGTTGCCTGGGATAAGAAAAGCAGTCTTCTGGTGTTTCTTTTTCACATTATTGGCATGGAACAACAATAGCACTTCAGGGAGTTCTAGAAACTATTTTCTACGTATATTAAACTTAAATTCAAGTTCAAGGCTGAACCACCCGTGGTAATGACCTGACAAACTTTTTTTCAGCTTTAAAAGCCCTTCTTGTATCAATTCCTGTACCTAATTATACCCTCCAGAGGGTGTGTAGCTTCACACGTCAGTAACCAGTATTCACCAGGTACTTGGAAAGCAGAGATCAGCTCAGAGCTGTTGGCAGGTCAGCCCATGTTCTGTTCTTACTGTGGGTGACTTACTCTTGGCACTGAAGTTTCTCCACTTGCCAAAAGCATTCTAGTTGGAACTCAGGTATCTAGAACATTCACTACCTATGTCAAGCTTCTTAGCCTTGTTATTTGTTTTTCCTTTTACTTTTCTCCTCTAAACTAAGCAGGCTGCACACTATCCCAAGGAAGAATGGTTGTAAATGCCCTATTTTAGGCTGTGAAACAGAGGTGCTCCAGAGGGTCTGGAGCAAACCCAGAGGTTCCAGCTCCAAAGTAGACCTGAGAGGGCTCGGGAAGACTGGAGCTGAGCTTACAGGATTTCTCAGGCTCCTTGCTCTGTGGAGTTGGGAAACATAACTGTGTTTAGTGGAGCTTCTGAGGCTTCTTAATTTGTCTGAGGTGAGTTTCTTTTGCAGATCCTGATGTGTTTTCCAGAGAAAATCTGGGAGGGCATTATTGGGAATGATGGGCACTCCAGTAGTACTAATGCCTAAATTGGTGCTGCACCCTAAAATGTGTTTCAGTCTCAACTTTGACTGACCTAAAAGTAAGATTATAAGGCTTTTATTATTGATTAAGACTCTCTCTGTTCTATTAGAGAGTGAGAGTCTACTTCTCACTAAGATTCAACTACTTGCTTGGAGTAATTGTCCTTGGTTCCATGTAATGGTATCAGAATGTAGGAACAGGAATCGTCCCATCCTCCTTCAAAACTAAAACAAAAGCAAGGCAAGAACAGAGCACACCCTTGCACTGATCCTTCTATCTTTGCCAAAATTGGGGGTACCTACGATTTTCTGACAGCCCCTAAGACTTGTGACTGTTGTATCTCTTGTCCAGCAAAAGGACCATGGGGTTGGTGCAGGCAGATAATGCCCATGCTCTCATTTCATTAAAAACACAGAAATGGAAGTGACAAAAATGAGAAATAGCAATATGTTTTCAAAAATTTCCTGTTCACCGGTTCTTTCATTGTCTTACAAAAATAATAAAAACTGTAATTTTTCTATTAAGAGGGGAAAAAAAATCAATATTAAGCAAGTGTTGAGAAGAAAAATCCTGGCTTTCCTAATTCAATTCAATAGAACTTAGTCTACTGATACTCAGAGTAAATTACTTCTGGTTTAACAAATGTTTGTGTGTTGTTACAAGGCTTCTCTAATAGAGCTGGGAGTAATAAGCTTTGCTGTTCTTTCCAGACAATGTGACGTACAATTGCATGCTTTCCTTAACCATGACTGAAGTAGCTTATCTGCTCTGCTAAGGAATTGAAATTGTTTGTAATCCTAGGTGTTCTGTCACATCAGAGTTCTTTCCGTAGAACTTATATTGTTTTCAAGCTTAGTTGAGTTGTCAGATACACAAAGATGTAAAAAAAATTTGCTACTGGAGGTAACTCAGATGAGATACCCCAAAATTCTGGCTACTTCTCAAGAAAGCAGAAACCTTTCTGCCTAGTAGCTTGTGCTGTTGTATCAAGGAGGTTACACCATCCTGTCACTATGGAAATCTCCCAAAACAAGCAAATCTGGCCTTTTGGATGTCTTTTCTATCTTCACGTTAAAAATAGTTCCATCGTACCTTCCATGTGAAATAGGTAGGCTTGAGAATGAACTACTTTTGAGGCCTTTTTCCACAGAGCGCAGTGACCTACAGAAACCAAACAGCAGCAGGAGATTTCACCTGAGCCTGGACCAGACCTGACATCCCCAGCAGGGAAGTCAGCTTTGCTGGACAGCCTCTGGAGCCTGCTGCTTTTGTTCTTTCTATGGACTTTAAGAAGTCTTAGCAAGTGTTGATTTTGTCCTGTACAAGTAATTCCTATATATCTTTGTGATCCTCAAGACTGAAAGACTTCAGGAGTTTTGGAGATATTTAAGTTCTTTTTGGTGAATGTTCACTTTCTGTACTGCACTGCTACACTGCTTGTACAAAGCAGAAGAATATGCTTCTAGAAGAGAGCATGCAACATATGCCACATGCCTCAGATCCATGTTATTATCTTTTAATGTAACACTAAATATGAGAAATTCCTGGCATAAAGGAAAAATACTGGCTCCTAGGGCTGAGTACTCAGATGTCTGGTAAAAAGCTACATCGTTAGTCTTAAAATTAACATTGTCAGAAAACAACACACACAAAACTTTTTTTTCTGATGTATTTGCTAAGTTCCGCAATTGAGCTTTTTGGTTCCATTTTAACTTAGCTTAAAACTGTTATTTTCTGGAGCATATGTGATAAGGAACACCTAGCTTCCTATTCAAGTAAAATGGATGCCAATAGTTTTTGCTCCAGAAAAAAATAGGATGTGTTCCTACCTGAAAGATCTCGTAAATATTTTTTGTAAAGAACAAAAATACTCTATGCTACTGTGGCCTGCAAAAACCTGAATCAATAGGCATGACTTTTTGAAAGTAATCTAGCAAATGAAACCCCCTCCATAATTATGAAAACAGAACGGATTTACCTGCTATAGCTTTGATCACTGCCTCCATCTGTCATTTTTCCAACTAGCTCAGGTGGCATATTGCCTCAGTCCTCATCCATATCTTATATGATCATAGCAGTGATACAAAACACCACAGACAGTTATGTCTGCAAGTTGCCTAAATTATCCTGCCTAAATCACCTAATTACCAGGTGAGGAAAGTTTAATAATGAGCTATTGATGATCCTGATCCTATATAAGGAAGTAAGGAGTTGGCCTGCCGTGAAAAGCTTTTTCTCAGAAGGGCAGCTGTGCTGGGCAAGACAGCTGCTCTTGCTATTTGCTGAAAAGAGCTGAAAATTTTCTTCATTTCTTATGAAGTCCTGTTGATCAAAGGAATATCTTCTGTACAAAGAATGATTAAGCGCACTGGCCTTCAGCCTGACAAGGTGTGACTAGTGGGATGGAAGGAGGGAGGGAATTCGAAAGGTCAGTAGGACTGAGAGTTTTATAGAGAGAGTGAGAGTAATCATTCAGCCTCTTCTGTAATCATAGCTACTGAACAGAAAATGAAGGCTGATTAAGAAAATAGAAGTATATTTCCCTGTAAAGCATAATAAAAAAAATTCCAATGCTCTACCATAGAGTGTAGTTCAAGTTGAGTTCATTCAGATTCAAAAGACACTCATGGAAGAAAAATTTGCCGTATGTTATTAACCTCTAAAACACTCCTGTGGTTAGAGAGTCACTGAACTGGAAGTTCTTGGAAACTGGCAAGCACCAGAGTATGATTGAATCACATAACTATTCCAGTTTAAGTGACCTTGGAGGTCATCTGCTCCATCAACCTGCCCAGAGCAGCATCAACACTGAAATCAGACCAATTTGATGAGGGATTGTCTGGCCAGGTCTTGTGCCTCCAAAGCTGAAGACTTCATAACTGTTTTGGGACTTCTTTGAGTATTTAGTTATCCTCATAGATAAAGCTCTTGCCTTGTTCAGCCAATACTCATCTGCATCAGCAGGACGTCTGTCTTCTTCCCCAGCTATGCACCACAGTGCAAGGTTTGACTCTATCAGTCTTGGTAGCCTCCTTGAAGGAACTGGGAAGCTGCACTCAGTTCCCCCAGATTTTCTTTTCACTAATAAATAAATAAATTTCTCTTCGTACCCATCTATGCACATTTGTTATTGGTTGGTGATAAGTGTGGGCTCCTGGACAAAATGGAACTTTGGTCTAGCCAAGCATGGCAGCAGTAAACGTCCCCTGGGATCTCTATCAGTACTGGTTCATCAAGGCATTCATTCTTTTACAGACCATGTCAGAAAAAAAGCTCATGAAAATTGTGTAAATTGTGTTACTCTTTTTTCCCATTTTTAGAAAGTTTTTTTTAATCAATGCTAAATGGCATAAAGATCCTTGGATTTTCAGAACATCCACTGAAAACATCATTGGTGTGGTTACTTTTGAAGGTGTTTGCTAACAACCTGCAATGGTTGCACCAATCTATAACAAATTTGTTTTGTCAAGTGCTGCTCTCTTTTTAGATGTTTGCATAGAAAAGAGGCTAATGGGTTTAGACAACCTTATGTTCAAAAGGCTTATGGTTAGAATTCATTATACTATTTCTGTAGGTTATGCTCTCATAGAATAGCACATTGCATGTAGAAAATCCGTTTGAAATTAGTCATTTTTAATCTCAGGAAGTCAGTAGTAATATAATTGTTTTATTATATCATGATAATGTGGAAATAAGGAATGTATGCAGTTATGATACACAAATACTGAACTAAAAACATGTTACATTCTTTCTTTTCTTAAATCACTTAATGTAACATTATAAGGAAAAACTTTTAAAATTGCTTGTGCTGTGAGGGGTAACACTGATATTTTTTTCTTTGGCTATCCTGCTGATTCAGTGCTTGACTGTGAAAACATCGGCACCAATACAGACCTCTTAAAAACAGACACGTTTCATCTGGTTTGTTTGTGTGTTAGGGCCAATTTGGGCTCAAGGATTAATGGCAGATCTCATGCCAGAATGCTAACATCTCATTCTTTTTTGCTTCAAAGGACACAATCTTTTGGTCTATCTGATTGGTAACTGCAAGCAGGGCAGTATCTTGTTCTTTCTAATACAGATGTAATATTCAAATGTGAGTAGGGGTCATGTGAAGGAGAATTAAAATGGAATAAACTTACAAGGCTTTTAAAATGAATTTATCATTCTAAATGCTGTTATCAGAATTTATGAAGTTGTTTCAAATCATTTCTGCATATAAAATAATAATAATAGGTCCATGACTCATCCCTTTTCCATCAAACTTTCAGATGTGTTGCCCTTAGGTTGAATTGCTCAATATGTCAAATTTCAACTTGAAATGCAAATGTCTGCTGAAGCATTCCTGCAAAAATAACCCATTTATGTGGATTTAACAGCAGATGTTTGCTAGGAGCTTTGTTATTTGTTTGCGTTGCTTAGAAAGGTCATTTAAATTTCTTCAGTATTTGCTGTCAATATCTTATCACTGAAGCATAGGAAGGAAGCAGCAGATTATCCTTTGAAAGAACTTTGTGTAGAGGTTTTTAGGATTCTTCTAGAGGAGCTTAACTTTAATGATGTGTTCTGCCAAGGTCATTAGTATCCAATATAGTTGCTCTCAAACAGGCTTGCTCAGATGGTGGCTGGCTTCCAAAAACCTCTCAGAGAAGCTGGCCAGCTACTCCTACTCAGGCTGCCTGCGCAAGCAGCTGTTTCACCAGCCTGATGCCTCTGCTGCATTGAGTAGTGCTGGCCAAGTTCACTGCGTCTCTTGCCAGAAAAAGGAACTGGCAAATGGTACTCAAGAGGAATTTTTGTACTTACAAGTGTGTGTTATGTGGTTCTTGTGAGCAAATGACTTTTCTGTGTACAAACTCAAATAGAGTTGTCTTTAAGACTTTGAACACCATGTGTAGAGGTATTTTATCTAAGGCTTTTGCAGAAGGGCCTTGAGAGGATGGATACTTGTTTGGTTTTTTTTTCACCTAATGTTAATTCACCAGGGAACATACTATAAATGATCCCTGTCTGTGGGCATATTAGAAACACTAGATACAAATATAGAACAATTTGACTTTTTCTGGGAGTTTTAGATACACTGTGTATTTCTAAGAGCTGTTCCTTCTAAAACTGATCTGACTGTAAACTGAAGAGTTTAGGAAAAACAATACTGATTCAAGATAGTGCTCGGAGTTCATCTAGTTACTTTTTCCACATCATAATTTTCATTATTAAAATAAAAATTTGGGACTATTGAGGAAATGAAACAAGGGCAATCCTATACCAGAGTTAATGTGCCATGCTAAGGGATACGGTCTAGTAGGGAAATACTGGTGGTAGATGGACAGTTAAACTGAATGGTCTTGGAGATCTTCTCCAACCTTTGTGACTCTATGATTCTGTTCTATATAATGAATAACAAAAAGAAGTACTGAAACGGTCACCCTCCACCCGCAGCAGTAATTCCAGTAATCTGGCCTGATTTACATCTGAAAAGACATTTTAGTGAGTTAAAATAAATAAAGATACATCAGCGTGTATTAGCACTTGTGGAAATAACTTTTGAAATCTGATGGCCTTTTGACTTGAGCTCCCGTATTAAGTATTCTTAATTTTAGTTGTCTGTCTTTTGGAAGTACTAAATTTCCTCTGTGCCATTCAAAGTTTAGACAACATAAACTGAACAGGACAGAAAAGCAAATACAGAGACAATTGTAGCGTGGGGGAAAAGAGGGAAGCATTACTTGTTGAATGTGGGATTGACTCTTGAGCAAAAGTTGTCATCAATAGTTTATCGGAATACTCAATTTTACTATTTTAAGCTTAAATAAAATATGGGAAGAGTGTAATTTCTGCCATTACAGGACTACAGGATAGGACAGAGGGAATTGGAGGCCAAATGGAACAGACCTGGAAGCAAATCATGGATAGCAGGACTCTGTTTCTGGCCTTTAAAGTCCTGTGTTCACTCACTGAATGAAAAGTACTCTGATTTGAAGCCTTTAACTCTATAATCAGCTCTCTGATCTGGCGTTTAACTGTCTTCAGAACAGGGCATAATGTGAAGCATGTTCTTTGGATTCATGTGTTATTCTGGACTCAAATCTCAGATGCCTTTAGGCTTCAGGAGAATGCAAGGAAGAATAAGAATGTAGCTTGAATATTGATGCTTTATAATACTTAGGACAGTACATGAAGCCATAAAATGGATTTTTAAAATTTCCTCTCTTTTATAGCTGTCACAGAATGCATACCCTGAATTTTCATTTATTTTGCAAATTTACATATGGAGTCACAAGTATTTAGAATATCTGACCCACTTGCATTTTCTGCAGATAAATCATCATCTTAAAGAATATTGTAGATGTCTTTTCAAGTGAAATCACTCCAGAAGTTTCATGGCCTACTGCACTAATTTTATGTGCACACTATACTGATTTCCAGGATTTTCTCTCCAATGAAATCTTCTTTGCCTTGCTCTCCTTCTGTGTCCAAACTTCAAACATTGGCTTGCCATGAACTGTCTTTTCCCCTTCTTTTCCAGCACTGATCATTTCCAAAATTTTCTTTGGGACCTGTACTGTCAGGGTTGATGGCCCCTACAGCATCAGACAGCATCAAACTGGTGTTTGCTTCCATGTTCTCAGAACTACTGAATGTTTTTGAAAATCCCTTTGGCCTTCCTCTATATTGAAAATATGTTTTAAAACCTAACATATACAATGTGTGATTTAGGGCTGTCAAGGATAATGAGTCACTTTCTGACATAGGAACCTACAGACTGGAGCTTGATGCTGGCAGTTTTCTAGCATCAGGTGGTGACCCTGCCCTTGACCCTACACCAGGGCAGGACTCCTCTGCGCTTCCCATGTTTTTTGCCACAAGCTGTTATCTCCTCGTGCAGTCTGTCAAGACCAGTGGCACAAGCTGCTGTGGTTGACTGTCATGTAAATGCAGGCAATTAGCCCTGCAATAAATTTGGCAATTTTTTTGCCCATAAATAGGCTGACACAGTCTATGACTCCTTGTGGATGTACAAGGAGCTCAATTCTGCCAGCTGATTCTATTCCTGCCACTGTGGGTACTCCGTTCAGCCCAGCCACTCAGGTACTTCCCAAGCATTTCCAGGGGGTGGAATTAATACAGACATAAACACTTATAATTCAGGATCTATTATGTGTTTAGGAGCTCCTATAAGCTCATGGAGAATGTTAATTGTTGTAAATATGATAACAGTACTTCCATCAGCACTACACCCGTGAAATCCCTAACCAGATTTTTTTTTTTATTTTATATTTGCCTTGGGGAGAGAGGTGGCATTGGTGTTTTTATTAACATATTGACATATTTATTGACAACTGTTGTCTTCAGTCTTGTCTTTTTAATTAATATAATTGATCTACTGAACATCTAGATAATAATTCTCTGGCAAATATTCCAATTAGTCTAGTTACTAAAATTGAGTTTAAGCTCTTTATTGTGAAATCTTTCATGGGACTAGTTGCCAAAATAGTTCCATGATCATCAACCTGTATTTTTTTCCTTCATCTGAAGACATATTAAGATGGCTTTTTATTAAAACAACCAGGGACAAAATATTTAAAAAGCCTTCACAGTGAATGAATGCTAAGAAAAAATAATCAAGTGACATCTCATTTTTATGTAGCAAAAATGAAACAAATGACAGAAATGTCAGTGTTATGTAAAATCCATTGACTAGCAGCTGAAGTCAACGAAGTGTAAAGACGTAAATAAAGTGCATGATGAATACAAATAAAAGATGTGGGAAATACTTCTAAACTTTGATTTTTTTTTTGGAACTTTATTTATTTATAGCCCATTTGGATGCTTTTCTGAGAAGATGCCCTGGATCAGCTAATTCTTGGATGAATGACTTCTTAAATCTGCGTTAGAGCAGAAATACATATCAAAGAAGAAAAAACATCTGCACCATCAAGTGTGACATCCTGAGCTGTAGGCAGTCACTTCTTTGTCTATTCTCAAATGATTTATTACATTGCCCATTACTTTGCTAATGTTAGTGAAATATTTTATGGTGACAGATACGCTTTACTTAGACCATGAGATCTGCAGGCATTAATTACATTCTGCTCATCGGTATTCATTCTTCTGCTGATATTTATTCGCAGTTGTATACCATCCTAAATACTGAAAGGTGTGTACAGCAGATTTGTCTTGTTTTGTTTTTGCATTTTCAGTTCTGTTGTCCAAAGCATGATGGAATGAATCTGAGCAAATTGTTTCTACTTCTATTCTTTCTGTTATTAACTACATGCTATATGTGAAATTAAAAGTAGTAATTAAGAAGCCATACCAACCCTGAAGAAACTTAATTGCTTTCTAAATACCTATTACAGTGTGATTCATTATCAATGTGTGCTTTTATTGAAGAGGACAGCAGCTGTGACCTGATATCAGGAAGCCCAGAAGAGTGACTCAGGCCAGAATTACAGTTCTTATTCTTTGCCCGCAACTGTTTCTAGGCTGTATTCCAGTTAGTCCTGCTACCACTTAGATTTTGTGCAGAAATATTTCTGTCTTGAATTGTTCCTATGGTTTATGATCTGCTATTCAGGTGTGCTCAAGCCTGCAACTCCTATGTCTAAAATTAATCTCATATTCTATATTTCGGAGTAAAGATGTCTGCAGGATGGTATAAAATGCCGTTTAGCAGAACCAACATGTCACACAAATATTTACTGTGGGATTTTTATCTATTAAAAAATATTTTCTCTAATTTTAATTTTTCTGCCATGGCATTTCAGCTAATTAAATGTGTAATGCTGTTGAGAGAAGTGTTAAGCTTAAGACGCCACCAAAAAAGACAAAACTCAGCAGTAATTCTTTGTGGCTTAAACATTTGTCGGTTAAAGAGCTGTACTGAGTTGATGATTGCTGTTTGTGAACTTACATTCCATGGTACTTGAAGATATGTGAAAATAGTTCTCTTCAGGTGTCAGAAGAAAATATCTGACAATTATTTAACATAGCAATGTTACTTGAATAAACTGTCTTCAGGTCATCTCTTGTGAAGACTACATAAATTTTGATGTTATGACCAGAGTACATACGTCTCAGCTGGATCTAAAAGCAATAGCTAGTAAAGTACCAGAGCAAAGTGTATCTGTATAAGAATCCCTTCATCATCACAAATCTTTGCCAATGCAGTTGGACTTCTTGGAAGCCAATTTTCAAATTGATTGGATTTGTTGTCAACAGCACACAGAAGCAGCACAGGTCTTTTGGAATATTTCTGGCAAATCAGTATTTGCAGATCCTCTGCCATCTCTTGCTATTTAGCAGGTGTTTTATGTAACAAATACTTTTGAGCAGGAAACTTGTACACTGAGCTGTAGTTTATATAGCGAATAAAGTTACACTTTATTACTTAGTTCAGAATTCTGCCTTGCCCTAGATATTTCAAAGAAAATAGTTAATCTAACAAGCCATATGTACATCCTGATAGATAGCACAACACTGCCAATGCGGTCTGCTGAGCCTATTGTAAAATGTTCATGCAAAGTATGTGCTCTAAATTAAGCAAACTGCAGTGTATTGCCCCTCTGTCTGCCAGTGTTCTCTAGTGGCAAAGCATGTGTGATACTCAAACTGAAAACTCTGTTGTTGCCAACGAGGCTGCTGTCCTTTCAGTGTTCAGGGATTACTAGAAAAAAATGTTTACTTTGCACAGAATGCAGCAGGAAGTTCTCTGCTGGTGTTGTATCTGAGGGGAGGATGTTGCTGATACACATGGCTTTTTTCCATATCCCACTAGTTCTTTCACGCGTAATTGTATTTGCTACAGTGAAAGAAATTGAATCATATAGTTGAAAGCTTATCAAATGTGTGTGTATACACAGGTATCAAGTGTATTTGCATCGCTCTGCTTTTCTCTCCAAGTTTGCAAACAAGCAAAATCCTTAGAAAGGTAAGCAGAAAATAAGCGCTCAGGGAATTATGAGATACAGTGTTACTTGTAATCCCTACTTGGTATAGAGGTGTCTACAGAGCTTGGTATTTTGATACTTCAATTTAAATACTGTTTATTATAACTAAGAGCTTGGGTTCTTTTTTTTAAAAAAAGGGTCTTTTTTAGTCATATGAAGTGCAAGGCAGTTTGAATTGCTTGCAGGATAAAACTGGCACAACGTAGAGTTCTCAAGTCCAGGGAATAAGGGTACTGAGAAGTATTCAGTGTGTATGTATTTATATCTATAGTAAAATAAGTCTTAGAATTTTGTTAATGTGGTAACAAATGCTTTTTATTAAATTGAAGTGAAAGAACATGGTTAGGACTGATAGAAGGGTATTAAAAGCACTGGAACCTGGATGGGGTAGATTTTTGTTTGGCTTCTTCCTTCTAAAAGTTGTTTTGCCCGGGAGAAGCGGGTAGAAGTAAGTACTTGCTTTAGCAGAGTTCTTATGTGCAATTTAAAGGGAAGTTGTTTCTTGACTTAGAGTCCGTGATGTCTACCAGTAACAAAGGACAATTTTACTGGTAAAACTTGAATAGGGGAGAATTTACTGTAGGCGATGATTCAAATTTCCCAGAAATCTTTCATGCTGCCAGTAACGGTGACACCTGCAGTTTTCAGCAGTGAGAGCTGTGGATTAATTCCACAGCTGCTGAGCTGCTGCCTCATTGGGCTGGGCTGCATCCAGCAGCAAGGGCGTTGCGGGCAGCTGGGCCCCGAGGGCAGCCTGCAGGCAATGGTGGCTGCTGGAAGAGGGAGCTGGGGGCAAAAGGGTGAAACAGAGAAGCAGGTTGGCCTTCTGTAAGAAAGGGGCAGCTTGGAGAAATTCAGTAAACTACTTATGGGACTGAGCAGCTCAATGTTTAAAGTGGGAAAGGTATACACCATGCAGTGTGGAAAAGAGGACTTGTTTACTTTTTACAGTGGAAATGATTATTTTGGTTGTGCAGCTCTTTTAGTTGTCTCTGAAGCAAAGAAGTGAATGCTAGTGCCTCACCTCATGGAACCCTGTGCACCCTGTGGGAGCCTTGGAAGGGAGGTGAGGGAGCTCACAGGGCTGCGGTGCTTTTGGCCCCTGAGTTCAGGTCCGTGTTCCATCCATGGTGTCCTCAGATGTGGTTTGGGTCCATGCCTCACCTACACTCCTCTGAGGTGAGCAGAGGCTCAGGAGGTGCAATGCAAGCCCCAGATTCTCAGAAATAGTTCAATGTTGTGAGGTAGAGAGAATAGGTGAATGTGTGGGAATTTGTAGCCAGTGCTGAATATGGTTTTCCTGTGGAAGCAATAGCTCTCATCCCTCACAGGGGCAGTTGTCAGCATTGTACCCTCAGCATGCTGAGGTAATTCTAGCCCCCTAATATTTAGAATTTTTAAGACGTAGGCGTAGGAAATATCTCTTTAACACGCTGAAATGAGGCAGTTGTTTGCACGAGGTGTTTCAGGATCTGGAAGCGCAGCTTTCCTTGCTCCCGGAGCAGGCCAGCATGGGGCCGCTGCCAGGAGATCTTGGCGGGAAGCAGCACTCCGCCACCTCCGGGCACACAGCGGGCTGGCGCCGGCCCGGCAGAACAGCGTGCAGCAAAGCGGTCACTTACATAATGGTGCTGACCCTCGGTGAATCATACAGAGCGGTGTGACTTGGCAAGCAGAGAGAAATGGGGACTCCTGAGCCTTCCTGCTGCTGGGGAGCTCTGTTGCAGGCCCCCGTTTGATCACTGTCAGGAACACTGATGCTTGAAAAAGAGGCTCGAAAAGAATAAGGGCACTGAACTTTGTCCAGATCAGTCTGTGTGAGGTCTGTATTTTTCTGAAGCTGCAGAAGTATTTCTTGATGGTGATGTTTAGATAATGTCCCTGATGTCCAGAAATACTGATTAGTCTTAAAAATGTAAGGTAGCTTTTGGGGCCGTGATAATGAAGACTAACAGAAAAAGGTCTTATTTAATTTGTTGAGAAGTATTTTTGAAAAAAGGAGTGGGAGGGGATCTTTGAAACAAAGAACCAGAGTCTGATTGAAATGCTATTGTAAAGCAAACAAGGTAGAACATGGTAATAGGCAGTACAGCTGCTTCTAATCACCCCAATGATTAGAATCTAGAGATCAAAATTAGGTTTTATAAGGCTTTGTTCCACTAAATGTGTTTTTCAGGTTTGGAGTACGCTTGGCAGGTTGTATATTCAAGCAGATAAGTTGTGACTTCAGGGGGGCAAGGTTCTTTATCCCAAGTGACTTCACTTGCAACTTCAAACACAAGCCTGGCTTCTTCTGATTTTCTAGAACGAATAAACAACTAAGTATCTTAATCATGCAGAGACCAACGTGTAAGTAATAAGCATGAGAATACAATAAATGATAACAAATGGCTGTGCATGGTAGTGCATCCTGAAACATTTAAGATAAGTTTAGATCTTCATATAAAACAAATGAGCCAGCAAGTAGTAGAGGCTCATTTTACTTTGTAAATGTTATCTGGCATACGAGTTACAACTCATGTGGTGCACAAGTTGCAGTGGCCTCCCCAAGTCTATTGTATACACTGCTATTTGGCATTGTTCAGGTGGTGTATTTATTTTTTGCTATAATTAAAGGAACAAGAATCTGAGCAGAGAAAACTGTTTTTTGTTTGTTTTGAAATGCTTTACTTGCTGCATAGATGGATTGCTAATATTGGTAGGAATCAGTAGAACTGAATGTTTACTGAGACATTCTGCCCCTGGTGAAAACCATAGGAGTTCTTCCCAAATGATTCAAGTGGGATCAGGGTATTTATATTTAATAATTCTGCACTGCAAACTCATTAGGGTAATGGTTTGGCATCTTACATCTAGGTCTTTTCACAGAGTGGCACTGAATAACGTACTGTTCTGAGTATCTTGCTGAGTAGACTTTGTAACATCAGGAAAAATTGCAACCCTCGTGTTCCAAGTCTGTCCTACTTAATATATTTTTCATATTAAAAAAAAATATATCTATTTTCTAAGTTAAAATCTAAGGCTTGGCAGTCTGTACAGCTACTAACCTCGTTACTTAGTATTTCATCAACTGTAAAATTCTTCTAATTCATTCATATAAAAGAAATGTGGGCAGGCATTATCATATGCTTACTCATCAGGCCAGCTTCATATTACTAGGGAAGAAATGGTGAAGTTAATGCATGAGAGATGTATTCCTTTAAACAGTTACCTTAACTAGAACAGTAAGGGCTCAGATGACTGGTTTTTCAGTTATCTTTTTCTGAACGCACCAAGCAGAAAACTGGAACCAAACAAGAAAAAATGTTACACACAACAAAAAGCTTCCTTACTATTCTCCTGCCTAAAATTCAACTTTCAATGACATTCATTGGAGAACAGGAAGAAATAGTTGTTATATTATGAATGTACCTTTCATATATTAAGAAACTGGCTTAAAGGTGAGTTACGCCTTGTGGAGAAGCTTGGTACTAAAAATATTGGAGGAAACCTAAGTTAGCACACAACAGAAATCAGCCCTAAGCCTGTGTGGATAAGAATTCAAAATGAGTGCAGCAGCTGAGAGCCTTCTCTACCAGCATTACCATTAGTGGAATGCAGGTAATGTGCACTTTGCTTGTGCTTTTTTATTTGGTTTTTCAGTTTTTGGGTTTTTTTTTCTTATTCCATAAAAACTGGACTTTTGAAATAATAGCTGAAATGATTAACTACTACAGTTACCTGACCAAATACTTTCTCCTGGAATGATTATCATCCAGTGAGCACAATTCTGTATATCTGTGTAACTGATTCTTCATTTTTCATTCATTTTGTGCACTGTGCTGCCAGACAACTGCAAAAACTGGATTTTAAAATGGAAGAATGAGTCCAAGCTGAGAAGTCTGTATATCCTCTACCTTACACAACAGCGGTGATTAAGCTGCTTGATATCACACTACACTGGAAAGCCATTTTATGGGACTCTTTATGCAGAGGTTGTATTTTCTTAGCAGGCATTTATTTTTGTGATGTATTGGTTGCTCTTAAAGGGCGTTAGCTCTGATATACAATTTCACAATACTTAAGCACCTTCTAAAATTGTTCTGTTTCTTCAGTACTTTGTATTTAGGATCTGCTAAAAATGAGGTCGTACTCAAATCCCAAAAAGAGTTTTCTGGAAAATTGAAAGATACCTTTTGGCTATTCTCTGTGCAATAGACAAAAACATTTGCCTTAATTAGTGGAAACGATTCTTAACTTATAAAGTTAGCAGATTCCAAGCAGTCATATTACTCTCTTGCAGTGCTGTCCGTATGTGTATCAAGGTTTGAATGCTTTAAATCAGGCTTTCGTTGTGGAATGGGGCCATTTTGCTAGGGGACCTGGTCGAAACCAGGAGCCTGCATGAGTTAGAGTGACAGGATCAGGCCCACAGTGAAGGTTTTATGAGCAACATAAACCCGTTTTGGAATTTGTTATATTTCTCTGCTATGTGAGGCAGTGTCACATCGAGTCTATAGTTAGATAAATGTGGCTTAACCTGAATACCAGATAAAAGTGCCCGTTGGTGCAGCATGCAAGCATAACGGGCTGATTATGGGGGTGAATGGACAATTTGGGGACTTTGCTCTTCATTAGGTGTGGTTTCCTATTGTACTGATGTAACACTATTGCATGGTGGTGTGACCCCAGGGCTGTGGCTTCCTTGAAAATTCTATAATTGAGCATAAATTTTGTTTTTGTAGTGAAGGAGGGTTAAGGTGATTAGGTAAAACTAAGTGCAAGTCTGTTAAATAAGATTTCTGTATCAGTTTCCAGAGCAGTGGGCATTTGTGTGGAGGTGGGAGGGAAGTTAGAAGCTAATTGCTCAGCTTTAGGCAGATGCCTGACCAAAAAGGAGCTGTGAGGGCATCTTTCAATAAGATCTTGCAAATCAGTTCTGAACACAGACCATAAGAAAAGCTTTAGCATTTTGTTATTTGTTTGTTGCATGAATTAGCAGCGACATTTCATGCTTCTCTTTAGCCTGGGGAACATCACAGGTAGTGCTATGATAAGTAGCATTTGGTTGACCACCTGCTCTCTCTTATTCTGGAAATATTACAATTGGCTATGGAACAACTATGAACTGATCACTTGACCATGGCAAATCAGCTGCCCTCATCAGTGTGTTCTGGTATATATTTAACTTAATAATGTGAGCAGATGGTCATTATATTGATTCATGAAGCAAGGGAGACAGCATGGCTGTCTTGATAATGTAAGCATCAGAGTGGGGCAATAAGCAAGGGGAGGAAGAAGCGTAATTTTTTTTGCTTTCTTGATGATCCCAGGACAACCATGTACAGCAATTAAATAAAGGCAAGAATGTGACTCCTCAAGCCTGTACATATGATCTCTTATCTGGAGATAGCTGCTGCTAGTGCACAGGAATGCTGCTGCTGAAACGATGCAATCATTGATGTTGCTTTTAAAAAATTAAATTAAAAAAAAAAGTGGGGAGGGGCAGTATCTCGTAGAGCTGTTAACCTTCTTACTCTGCCACTGCTAATAATGATAAATCTTTTGATGAAATATTGAAGGGAAAATGTCATTTAAGTAACCATTGAGTGATTTTTGCAAACAACTACTTTGTTTGCCACCCCATTAAATGTGGTATAACTGGATTTAATCAAGAAGCTAATTCTATAAAATATTCAACAACTTCCCTTGTTAGCTAAACTAGTAAGTTTGCAAATTCCCAGCTTGCATCAGCTCAAAGGAAGAGCTTCATTTAGTTCTTCATCTTGTAATTTCCACATGAGAAATGGTATACACAGAAGAGCATTCTCTTGAGCAGGAGCTTAATCTCGTATTTTGGTTCCTGTTTCTCCCTGTTGCTGATTAGCTTTGCTGTCTTATCAGTTTATGTCATAGTATGTGACTATAAATTGACTTTGCAGTGAGGAGGGAATTCGCTTCGTCTTCACAGATGCTGCTGTTACCATGGAGATAAAAGGACCAATGGCCTTTTCTTGGTTTGGACTGTACTACAGTGCTCATACAGAGACGGTGCATTCTAAAATGCACCATTTGGTGCTTTCAAATTTCAGTCTGAATATCAAATGAGGAAGCATACTGTTTTTTCTTGGTGATGAAGTTAAATGATAAATACAGATTTGGGACTTTTTTTTGGAAGCAGAAAGCAAGCCTATCAGGAATGTGAAAACAATGTGACTGGTTTGTGCTTGCTGATCCTCCTCTCTGGGAAAAACCTTTTGGCTTTGCAAAATATAACCCTGTAGAGCCTTTGGGTTTATCTGATGCGGTGTTTGGGGCTGGTTACATCACCAGCTTACTTATCTGTGATGTTCCACCATGGCTGATCGTGAATGAGCGTGCAAAACTGTGAATGTAATTTTTTTTTCTTTAAGAAAGCTTTTCTACCTCAGATTGCGTGAAAGAAAATATAAATACCAAATCCACAACACATTCAAGGATGGCTTGCAGAAGGTGTTATTTGTGAGTACCTTTTCCTTCTTCATCTGTCATCACGTCTCTGATATCTGTGTTGAGGATTCCAGAAGTGGGAGTAGTGATCGGTTTATTGTTTGGTAGGTTTCTTTCCATGAACCATTTTTAGGGTGTTACCTTGTTTAGCAGATGAATGATCTGTATTTTAGAAATGCACAGATGGTGGTTGTGTTTATGTGTATAGATATTTAAAAATTTATCCTAGTGAATAAAGTGAATAAACCAGCAGTTTATTGCAGTGGAAAAAACAATGATGAAAAGGAAAAAAAACAAAAACAAAAAAAAACAATTCTTTGCATAAAAACAATGTAGGATGCTAGGATGAGTCAAGAATCTCTTCCATTTTGCTTGAATGATTCGTCATATAAAGGTGTAATCTGTCTTTTAAATATATAAATAGTAATGAAAAGGAATGTACTACAGTCTTGAGCAATATCCTATCAATAAACAACATTCTGGTGTGGTTTTGTTGCTCTACGTGCTTGCTTATATCCTAAAGATGTATTATTTACTTATTTATTTGAACAGTTTCACAAGCAATACAGTCAGAGCAGCAGGAGTTTAATGTCTTGTTCATTTAATGCAGTGCAGCAGCTCTTTGCACGAGCTGTCACGTTTGGCAGAATGGCTCAGTGCTTATCCACTTGTAGGCAGAGGAAATGCAATGCTGAAGTTTGATCGTGTTTGTGGTGTCAGCGTCAGGCTACATACAGAAATCACAAGGGGTAGTTTTGCTTGGCTGAATTCTGGTGGCTCCACATGGCTCTCACTCCGGGCTGTCAAAGTGTGCTGCAGCGTTGTCCTACTTCAGATAAAAATCGTGGAAGTGTGCAACTAAGTTGTTCTTTAAGCCCATCCTCGCTACTATCAGTGCTTCACTATTAATCCACTGGTTTGAAATGGCTGTACATGTTATTTGTGGTTTTGAACTCTGCTTGAAGATCCCCTTCGTAGAGGGTTTCATGTGGTGTTGCCCAGGGGTCGTGCACAAAGCAGATGCAGCTGTCGTCTGTAGCTGCTGTCTGCTTTTTCAGGAGCGGCTGAGGGTCCTAACTGAGTAAATCTATTTGATGTTCAGTAGCCCAGTCCACGTGCACGTAGAGTAAATTCAGCCATTCGAGAATAAACTGAAACGAGTATTGAAAGAGTATTGAAATCTGTTCTTAAATTTTCTTTAGCCTGTTCTTTTACAGAGATGGCATGAATGGCTGAGTTGAAATGCTTGAAAATGAGAATAAACTTGGAGCCGTACATTGGAATCTAAACAAGAACAGTAAACTTGGAAAACAGGTGGTAATCTTCAAGATGTATGCAGATCAGCTTTGAAAATAATGCCACACATTTATGCAAGGGAGAAGTGATTTGTATTCAACTCCATTGTTTTTTGGGTTCTGGTATTTGGGGGTTTTGTAACTCTCGGCAACAGAATTTCTTACAGCGTTTATCATGTGATGTTAAAGAATATTTCATCTCTGTGGGTTACTTTCTTTAACAGTAACATTCCAGTTGTTTGTAGAACCACTTTGTGCTGTAGTTTCCTCTATTATTGTTTACATTTGGTATCCTTTACTTGCCTCATGCTGTAGAAAACAAGATGTGAATTATGTCTTATATTATTCTGTATCACTACTCGTCCATTAGAAAGTAAATGCTGACAACTGAAGACTTTTAGGTCTGTTATGGAACCAACTCTATAGAATGTGTCTGTGCGTCGGTGTATAAATTCTTCATGTTCTTTAAAACCAATCAGTTCCAAACTGAAACAAAGTATGTTAAGAAGTTGGTTTCACCAGCTCTTTAATGTGTGGTTAGTTTTGAAATGAAGCCTTAGATAAGATAAATCTGTTGACATAGTAATAATATATTTTAAAATGCAAAAGCCCTTAGTGTATAAGATGCATCTTTTTTACCCTTCAGATATAAAATACAGGAAAAAAATCTAGTTTGCAGTTTGGCTTTTTTATAGACCAGCAGTAACGTCAAACTACTAGGATTTGCAAAAGCATTGCTTTTCAGAAGCTACGCTGAGTAGAACATGTCATTGTGCCATTGTTACAAGTAATAGGATTTGCATTGCTGTAAATCTCTTATGCTGTATCTGTTTGATTTCATTCTTTGCACACTGGTTTTCCCTTTTTTATGTGAGTATCAGGTTCATCATTTATAGATGTGGCTTTGTGTTCGGTTTTACTGTGATCAATGCTGTGCAATTATAGATGGGGCTCTGTTTTGTAACGCGCGTTGCAATTCCGTTCATCTTTCCATCATATGCAGCTTCATGTATCTGTTCTGTTTCATTTCATGTTTTGGATTGTATATTTTTTCTACAAATGTTAAGTTATGACTAGTAAGCAAAGCTCGTAAAGTTGCATTTTATTTGTCAGTAAATGTCTGTTCAGAATCACTGTTCAGAATAGATTTCTTGCATTAAGAGTTAGTCAAAAGGAAAATAAATGATCTTAGTTGTATTTGTCTGTAGATTAGCAGTCTTAATTAGGTTCACCCTAGGTACAGTTATCCTACTATTAGAGACTGCCTATAAACTGTGCATTGGCCAGGATGTAAAAGAATCACCTAATGCCTGTTTATGGGGTTATATGGGCTAATACTTCATTTCCATGAAACCAAAAATGATTTATAATCATTGTTTATAAGATAATTATATGAAATGTTAATAAGCACAAGGACGGGGTAGAAATGAGACATTTCTTGTTTAGTGTGCTGTCATGGTACTGGTTGTGTTCTCTGAAGAGATGATTATTTTGAGGCCCTTGTGATGAATGAGAGTGCGAGCATACTTTTATTTTTTAAATCCAGCTGTGGACACTCAGGTTGGAAATACATAAGGAGTGATATTGCTCCAAACAAGAACCTCTCCATTTATGTTTATGTTGTAACTTGTAGAAATGCAGATATTCCATCATTTTGATGACAACTGAATTTATGTATTCTTATGCAAAATTCAGTGGTTTGTACTCTAACCTACATGTACTAAACTCTTAGAGCTATTGATTTTTTTGAATGTTATTGATGCCTTGTAAAAGTATTTCTGCTTTTTATTAAGAAAAATCC
Source organism: Meleagris gallopavo (assembly GCF_905368555.1). Classification (NCBI taxonomy): domain Eukaryota; kingdom Metazoa; phylum Chordata; class Aves; order Galliformes; family Phasianidae; genus Meleagris; species Meleagris gallopavo. The sequence continues at coordinate 5,242,839 of NC_139417.1, read as the reverse complement.
TATCCTATATTGCTTTCAATTAGTTTACATGAAAACTGCATGGTGAGCAGGGAGGGAAGGAGGGAGATGCCAACAGTGCAGATCTAGAGCATATGGTTGTGCTATTATGTTGGCGTTTATTGGGCATGGATCTTGTTACCTTCTGGTCAGATATGCAATGAACCTCAGTGGACATGTCTGCAGACAGCTGTGATCTAACTTAGACTATGGACTTGGTATGAGTTGCTATATAAAACTATCTGCTGTTTCCTCTGCACGATGAATTTCTGAAAAAAAAGTTATCTTGTGGGAATAGTTAACACATTGAAAGCCTTTCCAGCATGATTAACCAAATGTTAATTAATAAAAACTTAGGTAGAGTTGATATGAGCCCTTATTACAGTGCCTTTGATTTTTGACCATCCTTTCGGAAGTCGGTTATTATATTTAAAATTTTATTTTTGCTAAAGAAATTGTTAGGTTCATTATAGAGGAACAGGACAGACTTCACTATCTTTTAAACACGATCTTTTCTAACCTCAGCTGTAACCATAACTCTGGATTGAAGTGGAAAAGAAAACTATCAATTTGGAAAGTTATTCTTCATCAGGTTAAAATGGAATTAAAATGAAAGCATTCCTCTTATTACCTTGTAGGCATGAATCCAATCAAATAAATCATTGTATTGTGAGCTGCCTCAGATGACAGTGGAGCTGTATAGAGCAAATAGCCCTATACAGCAGATCTGCTGTTTGCAAGCTAATTTAGAAATGGATCTGTGTTAGCTAGCACCAGGTATACAGATTGCATTAGGCAGCACAAGAGGCTGTTCTGGTGTATATTTTAGGTGGTACTTGTACATAGTCATTAAAATGCAGTAGCTGATGTAAAGATAGACCAGAAGAAAGAGAAGAATATTGGCAGATGGAGGTGACAGATTGTTGTTTCATACAAAGAAGAGGAATAGCATATGAAGTAATAGGGCTACAGAAAAACGCAAGAGTTAAGATGACCAAATATAACTATTGGTGCTGCGTCAAATTGTCAACTTAACAGAGGACTGTATTAGGAAGAAATGTTTGTATTAATACAGCTTTTCTAATTATTGATGGCACTGTGTTCTAACGTCTATGTACAAGTACCACCTAAAATCATCTGTATGAAAGCTGACAGTACTGTTAGGAAGAAGTTCTGTGACGGTAACAGTGTAATAATTCTATCAAATCTTTCAGAGGTTATATGCAGTTAGAATAAAACAGCAGTAAAACAAAAAGGGTAGGATATCCTATCCTGCAGTAGTACCACATGCTGGTGAGAGGTAGGAGGAGGAGCCTTATGGGGGATCCTGGTGTTTCACTGGGTCAATGCAGTGATTGCTGCTGGTGGCATGGTGGCACTGTTAGTGTCTGCAAAGAGCTCCCTTGGAAAAAAGAGAATGGATTGTTAAAGCAGAAGGAATTCCAAGTTCATGGTTGGGTATTCTGTTTTCCCAGGTTGTTTTGAAACCAATACTGAGCAATACGTCTACTGTGTTTAGGAGGCTCATTGGTGATCATAGCAGAAAATGAAAATATGTTGCTTTGTAGTTGTAGCTTTATTTGCTGATCTAGGTCATTTTAATTTGTGTGTTTAAACAAGACTGCAGGACCAAAAGAGCAGCAAGGGATGTTTTTGTTCAGTTGATGAATACAAAAGTGATGTTAAAATGAGTGGCTTCTAATGGCAAGTATGGGAATTTGTATAGGAGATAAAGGAATGACTAAACCTCCTTTGGGTCTGCATACTAACATTGTAGATTAGACTTGTTTAATGTTGGTGTCTTGAAGGAAATGTGATTTCAGGGTTCTATCATGCAATCATAGAAGTTATTTTGGATTAGTTCTGTTTATACTGTGACAGCAGTATGTTCTCAAAGGACTAATAAGTAAACCTTTAAAATGACAAGTGGTTACCTATCCATGAGAATGTGGGGAGGGCTGGAGGAAACTGCCTGCAGATGGGAAATGGCAAATCTTTCATGGGATGTTGCAGTGATGTTTTAAAGACTGAAATTACCAGAAACAGCACTCATCAATTTAGTCATTTGTCCTGTGTCAGGTCTGAAGCATCTCTCCTCTATTTCTAATTTTAAATCACCTTTTGAAGACATAAAATCAAGCATCTCCGATACTGCCAACAGTGATGTGATGAAGATGATTACTTCTCCAAACTATTTACATTTATTTCTTATGATGTCTTCAGGTGTTATGACTTAAATCAATTCTATTTTGAGTGCAAACTTGTGTTGAAGGCTGATTGAAACATCTATATTTTTTAAGTTTTTAGTGGTTCTCTTTCTTACAAAAGAGAAGTTGAAACTGAACTGATACAATCCAGAGGAGAAAATAAATGAATATATTGCTTTAGCATGTGACTAAAGGTACAAAATGCCACATGCAGATATTACCATGTGCCAGCAGAAGGTGGATTTGCTTTAGGTAAAACTAGTATGCTGACAGAGGGCTGTAAGCCTGAGCCCTTATCTGTTATAAGGGTCATGAAAACTCCTGAATTTTACAGCTTGGAGCACAGTCCAAACCTCATGTCTGCTTCTGTAACTGGTTGGATAAGAGTCTATCTCTGAACACCTTGAGAAAGGGCTGAAATCAAACTTCACATACTGAACATATGTCTTTAACATCTGGGATATTCTTGTTGGAAGAAAGCAATATGTGGTAACTTAATTACAAGTCTGCAGTTGAATGTTTTGTCATCTATTTTGTCTGTTCCATACCTTCATCTGTAAGGCAGTGGAGTGCCAGTGTAGTTACTATCTGACAAACCTATAGCACTTCTCATTTGCTGTCAAGGTGACTGGACTTTTGCATTTCCACTGCACCTTCGAAAAGAAACTCAAAGCAGTTGAGCTCCTAAACAGTCTTGTGCATTGGGTGAGTATTGACCTTAACTGCAAATGAGGAAGCTCAGATTCCAGAGAGAACTTTGTTGTTGTTTTGATATTTTTGAACACAGGAAGTCAGAGTAGGATACCCTTCTGGACAGAACCTTGCTGGGATAGCCAACAGTGAACTCTGTCCAAAGTATTTTATTGCACGGAGCCAAGTACAGACAGATTCATTTATGTCTTTACTAGTTTATTTTCCAAAGAAGGAGATGCTACTGATGGGAATGGAAAGATTGGTCTAGGGATAAAGAAGGATGGGGGGGGGGGAGGAGGGAAAAGAGGTCTGGGGCATCTTCATGCTAATCTCCTCATTTTGCTTCTACCAAAAACCTTAGGTATTCCCAAAGCAGGGAGCAGCGATTCCATCAGTGTGATCAGTTTCCCTACCCAATGTGAGACTTTACCACCCAAGGTGCAATGATAATGTACTAGCCTGGTTCTGTGACTTGTGTGGAGCAGCTTGTGTGAATATCATGTGTTCCTTGTCAGAAAACGTTACTCTTCCATGTTTGAACTGCTTTTATCATGGTCCATCAATGTTTTTGACAACATTGTCCATCTTCTTTTAGAATTGTTAAGGTCTTCTTTCCCAGTGGCCTGAAGGTGCCACCATTGCACTAGAGAGGTGTTAACAGGGTATGTCCCATGATGGCAGTCTGCCTAATGACTGAATTTGGTTGCAACTTTGTTTCCAAATGCTCAGACGCTTTATAGGAGTACCATCAGTTGCCATCTTTAAACAGAAAATCCATCTCATCTTGGCCTTGCAATTGCTGACACAATGTTGGCAATAGAATCAGAACAGGTTGACCTTATGGGGTTTCTTTTTTTCTAAAAGGATTAGTAACTAATGCCTTTCTCAAAAGGGCTAACTTCTTTTGCATAACCATGCTGCTTGATCTTATAAGAGTGCGATCTCATAGGACTTTGCTCTAAGCCTCAGGGATTCAGAACAACCAAAATCAATCTTCTGAAACGTTTGTCAAGACGCCAGGCAAAAGACAAGGCAGGATGGAAATGTATGTGCCATGCACACATTCTCTATTAAATAGTTAGCTTGGATTCTTTGGAACTCTAAATGAGGATTTTCAGTTTAAAGGTTATTTCATCCACGTGTTCACAATGCAGGAGTTAGGAAATAATGATCTAAATTGTATGATTTCATAGAGGAATGCTGTGTCTTAAGAAATTTGATTAGGTGCTTTTATCATGGATGACTTACTTGCTAAACCTTGTTTAATGCTTCCGAGCAAAAACATCAACAATGCTAAGTGTACTGTGTGTTGCTTAAAGATTGTCTAAGCTTTACTTCAGATGCAATGCCTCGTATCATTTTGCAACTCCGTCTGCATTAATTTGAAACATGCAAATTATCTATGATGTAGGATATCTTTTTGTGTTGTAAATCTTTTTCTCATGTTTTGACATGGCATCACTTAAACTTGTACTGCGCATTTCAGAATATTGCTTAAAACTTGGGTGAAGCTTAGATTCTTTCAAATTTATAAGTGATGTATTGCAATGTGTGTATAATTGCTGGGCCTGAAGAAAGCTTATGTCCTTACTCATCTCATTGTACCTCCTCATGCTTAAGCACTGTTTGAAATGCCATTAATAAAGAAACAGCTTGACTGGTGCAGAGTAACATGCAAGTCTGAAGTTCCATTTCCATTCAAATTTTAACCCTCAATGTTTATCTTTTGCCTCTGTTCCATACAGCAAGGCAAAAATTGAGTCTTAAATTGGCATTTTACATTTGTGTTGGGACAAAACTTTGATTCTTCATTGCAGCAGTTCATCCCTATCATTATCGATGTCTGTATTTAAACTAGACTATTTCCCTCTTCATTTTCTGGGATTCAAAATTGACAGCTGTATTTCAAATTTCATTCAAACTTAACAGGATTTTCAATTATACTTATTAGCACCTGCTTTTCCCTAAAAAGCCCCTTTCTAAACACTTGGTGTTTTGACTTTGTGTTTTTCCTTGTGTCGTAGGTCTTTAAATACTCTGCACCAGTTTTGCTGTCCAGCTCCATTGTACCATACCCAGCTAGCAGTCCCTGCCACACACTCAGAGTACAGGTAAGAGTAGATATGATCCACCCACTTGCTTCTTTGGAAGAGAGATCTGATTTTATGATTTGACAAAAGGAGAGGAATGGCAGTTTAAGTTTTAAAACATAAAATGAATAAACTAAAACCTTAGTACTAAGAAAATATCTCAAACAAATTTTTAACATCCCAAGGGGTAGGGTTATTTGCTTATTTTAGGCACTTTTTAATTAGATAGTAAAATGGGTTTTATGTGCCTTAAGAGGCTCGTCTCCCCAGACTATTTAGAAGATACAGACATTTTGAAAGATAGGAAGAAGTTAATTATAGGTTTAATTATCACAAAACGAACATCTCAAGGCGTTGAAATTTTCACGTAGTTTGTGTAGGCTAAAGTTTTCCCAGCAAAACCTCTTTTTGGAGCCCCTGAGTATTTCATGATGGTATGGTAGGTAAGTCATGGCTATATGCATGGACCTGCAGAAGGCTCAGTGCTGCCTGTTGATTTGAGTGGGAATAAGGTTTTTTTAAATAGATGCAGGTTCTCAGTGCTGAGTGGCCTACCCTACATCTATCAAAAATACATGAATTCCAGCTAGTAATTTAGCATGTGTTTCATGCTAAATTTTCAAATCTTCAATTAAATGGGGGCAGCAGTAATTACACATCTTAATACAAGCAATTATCAGTGCCTGAGAGTTTAGCAGTTAGCTTACACAAATATTAAAGGACAGTAACTTAAGTTACCAGAAATGTGAAAACTGCTAAGAAACTCTGCGCGCGTGTCATAAAGAAGCTTGCCTTTAACTGTAAGGGATTAACTTAGTCATGATTGCCAGCTCATGAATAACATTAGTATCAAAATATTGGAAATCTGGTACTGAAAAATCAACTTGCTTTGCACTAGTAATAAGGAAAGACAAAAACAATCCTAAATTGAATCCTAAATCTGTGAATGCCTAAATAAATTTTAATCTTTCATGTCTTACTGATGTATAACCACGCATGTTTGGAGCCATCCTGTTATTTTACATTGCAATGTCACTTTGTCTGCTTTTTTTCCTCTCATTCAAGCTCTTAGTTTTATTTGGTGGTAGTGAATCTGTAGCCCAATTGTAAAACAATTTAGTATTTCTTCAGGGAGGAGTGCGACTTCAGTGCAATTAGATTGCTCTCTTGCTTTTTAATGAGGATTTTATTTTTCCTTTGTTCTTAGTTTATAATGCTTCATTTTAGGGTTCTTTTAGGGATTTTCCCATAGTGATGTTGATGGCAAAATCTGTGGTTTCTTAAATGTTTCAGTATCTTGCAGCATGAAAGTTATTTGTATCTTAATATATCTTTTGGAAAGAAAACTTTTAGCAGCATAACCTTGTCCTTGGGGAAAAAAAATTAAAAATGCCATCCATCTCTGGCTTACTTCTGTGTACAGTAAAGTAATAAATGCCATAACTGTGGCTGGATCTGCAAAGCACGTACAGATTTGTTATGGAGAATTTTAATGTGCAAAAATGCATAACATAACAATTTTTATAGTGCCCAAACTTGCTGTAAGTCTGCAAGCTTTTGTTTAAAATTGGGGTATGTGAAGGAACTCATCACTAACCTTACTTACTCTCAGGGAAATTTAGTTCTCAAACTTTGCAACTGTGTGTGTATGCGTAACGAGAACTCAGCTAGAATCTGTGGAGATATGAGAGCTCCCAGCAATTGTCAGTATAACTGTAGCAGCAGTGCCTGTGTTCATAAAGTGGTAATGGAGCAAGCAATAGGCTTGCCACTGCTAGGAGAGCTAACATGCTTTGCTCCTCCCTCCCTCTCTCATTGTTTCCTGCCTATATCTATCAGCAGCACATGATCTGTGCTAACTCTCCATTTTATTAGGAGTTACTGAAGAAGAGCAGTCAGGAGTTAGATATGGCCTTGTTCTTTTCTTACATCTTTTCCCTAGCACGCAAGTTGCCTGGGTGATGACTTTTGCAAAGGGTGATACTGAGTCAGCAGCGTATGACAAAAGCCAACCGCACTCAGGGCTGTTAGCAAGAGTGCGGGCAGCAGGCAGAGGCCTCTCTTCCCTTCTGCCAGAACACATCCTGGGGGTTTGTCTGGCTTTTCAAAAGACATCAGGATACTGGAGCATGTCAGGCAAACGGACTCCTAGGTGGCTGGGGGCCAGGTGAGGAGCAGCTGGGAGAATGGGGCTGCTTGGTGTGAAGAAAAGTATCGGGGCACTTGCTGTCTTCAACTCCTCAGTGGGAGCATATGCAGAAGGTGCAGCAAGCCTCATCTAGAAGGTGCACAATGACAGCCCAAGTGGCAACAGACAGATTGCAGTGAGACAAATTCCAGTTAGATACAAAGAAAGGTGAGGAGTGAATTTCACTGTGAGGGAGGTCAAACACTGGGTCAGAGGCCAGATAAGGAGATGGTAGCTCTGTCTTCAACAGTACTCGGTTCAGGTGGGCACAGCCCTGGTCAACCTTATGAACTGGCCCTGCTTTGAATAGAAGACTAGACCAGACGCTTGCAGAAGTCTCTTCTAGCATAAAGCCCTCCTTGGAGAACAAAAACAAGCTGCAAGTTTGTTCTTCACTGGACTGAAGAACTTTGGTTGTGTATTATTTGGGAGTGTTAATGCTGTCTGTCCCACGTGCTACCACATGGTGGCATTGGTCACCCCTGTAGTCTTTCCTCCTGTCAACAGTTTGGTTGACCCAAAGTTAGGTTTTTGAAGCTGTTGTATCCAAAGTGATTGTTACAGCTTGACATCCCTGCATCCATAATCTCTTAGTCAAGTGCTAATTCTGCATGTTTTCATAAATGATCTGTAAGCAGGAATCATATTGTTCTGAATGAAAATCAGCTACTAGAATACTAGCACAATTAGGCTTTTAATTTGCACACACATTTAATAGCATTAAAATTAGCTCGTAAGCTTCCCATTTATCAAATTATAAATAGGAATTGGTGGAAACAATGCAAACAAGAACGGATGCTTCATTCTAACTTCAGATTTGTGGCTTTATTTAGAAAATACACAGAGGGATTAATTTTCTAGCCCAGAATTAAAAATTAAATTTGCTCTGAAAGAAGCAATTAATGAATGCACTACGGTGAAATCTGGAGCATCTCTGATTTGCTGGTAGCTAATTGCAGGATGTTTTATTCACTCCAGCAGTTTTATTTCTAGTCAAGATGATCTTTGGCATCTGTTTTGAATTGTTAATAGAGAAATAATGCATTTTTAATAACTGCAGTTCTTGCAGTAATCCCTTGCTTGCTCATTTTACAATGTTCAAAATAGAAATAAAATGAGTTATCTTCCCTTTTTCCCATTCTAAGGGAAGTTATAGGAAGCCTCAGCGTATAATGTGCTTCCAGCCAGTTATTTATCTGTCTGTGTTCCAGTTTGCCCACATGCCTCCTATGTCTGCTCTTTTTTATTTATTCTGGTTTGGAAGTTGAGAAAACAAAGCAAAAAGAATGTCTGTAGCTTGGCTTCATTGAGTCCCTTTCTATTCCTGTTTTGCAGTGTAGAGTCTTAGAAGTAACATACTCTAGGTTCGAGCTGCAGATTCCATGAGGTGCTCCATCTTTGTTAGTGACCACCTGAGTATGGATCTTATGCCTGGTCTGAGGGCAAGGTAAAGGAGACGGTGACTGGAACCAGAGGCTTCAAAAAAGAGAACAACAGTGGATTTGTGTAGTATTACTTGTACATCTGTTGCTGAGCCTTTTGCTTGATATGGCCCAGATAATTTAGTGACCTTGCAGCTAGAACATGTGAGAACAAAGCCCAGAGATATAATGGCATTCAGAGAGAATAAATTGAATCATATCTGTTTCTTGTTGAAGAAGAATCTTTTCCTAGCATTTTCCAAACTCATTTTTCTGTGTCAACAAGGTTCAGTTAGTACTTCAGTCTATCTGTACAGGTGCTAGCTATCTTACACTAACAGAATGCACTCGCTGTGCACCTCATAAATTGTGTGCCACTTTCACATGAACTTCCCTTTTCTTGTGTACTGACACCTTAATGTTGTAGGTTGAGGATAGCTTGCCAGCCACCCCTATAGAAGGCTTCCTAATCGACTGAAATTGGAGGTGGGGGGAGGGCGGCTGTTTTGTTTTTAGTGCCCAGCAGCCCTACTACTGTAGCTGTCATCTCTTCAGCCTTTTGTGAGGCAAGCTGCTGTAGGAATAGCTCCAGACAAGTTATAATGAAGAGTGCTTGTGCTTAAGTGTACAAGTATATTGATATATTACAGGCAGCTACAACTGCAAGCAGATTTGCTTACCACTAATATCTAAGAATCTTTTGATGTGATGTGTTTGTTTGTGATTCTGTGGTTTCCTTGTTTTGTTTTGCATGCACTTTTGACTGTCACTCATTGCTTTCCCCATCTGCTTTACCTTCCATGCTTCTAATATCTAATTAGATGCCCTTATCGTGTCCAAAGGCATCTTGAAACTAGAGGTTTTTTGTTTTGTTTTGTTTTTTTTCCCCAGTGGTACCTGTGAAACCAAACAGATAATGCAAAGGATGTTATAGTACCAAAGAAATCACATCATTTTCTTGCAGTGTCTACCTGCTTAATGTTTAATCAGCACCTCTGGGAGGTAAAAATATTGTTCTGAAAATACTTCACTTCTGTAAAATTTTAATGTGGAAGCTTTGTTTCACCAGAAAATGTTGGCTTATGTGCGACAAACCATTGTGTAGAAGATGATATAAGGATTAATGGTGCTATTTCTTTCCCCCAGACCAGTGGTAGGCATTGTACCTATTTTCTTACCCTAACTGGCTAATGCAGAAGCTTAACCTGCAACGATGCAATGCTGCAGATGCTTTTCAATCAGTGTGCTTTGGTTTTTATCTTCTTTTCAGGAGCACTGAGGGAACTCTTGCACAGTAGGCAAGGTAAATTGGGAACTTCTTGCTCAAATTCTTGAGGTAGGAAAATATCTGTTTTTCAAACAGCTTTATGCTGTTTGCCAGGCTTAGACAGATCATAAATATTTCTCATGTCCTTCACATGAGCATTTATAAAGGCATCCCACGCTACCAAACAGATGCCCCAGTCATGTGGTACTCCCCAGTTAAGGATTAGTCACAGGCAAAACTAGCAGCAGGAGCTTTCTAGAGTCCTTTCTACTATTTGTTTGGCTGTTTATTGAAGATTTCTACCAAAAAAAGCTGAACAGAAATTTTATTTCTAACCGAATAGCAATTGCCTAGCTGTATGACCTAGTGTGCTCAAACACTCTCTTCTTTGTTATATGCAGGGTTTTAAAAGCTTGACAGTGTTTTTTCACATTAAGCAAAGGATTGAAAACTGTGTTGCTCAGCCCAGCCAGCATGTCTTGCTTCTGGTTATCCTGATTTTCATGAACAAAGCAAAACAAATCCAAACACACAGTCTGTGTGAAATCAGTATGAGGTTCAGATGATTACATAAGTCATGTGCTCATACCCTATGGTGTAGGAAAGCTGGAATAATTATAGTAAAACTTGTAATTTTCCACTTGATTCCTACGTGATCTAGTGATGCAAAAAGAGTGAATTGTGTTCATACACAGCAAGTTAATAGAAAACAATCAGAAGGTGGCAGAATTTGTGAGATTTACAATTTGGTTTTGGATTTTCTTGTTGCCTTTTTTTCTTCCTTGTGTTCCTTTCCACTCTTCTTCTTTAGCTTGTTATTTTATTTAAAGGAAACAATCACCCGTGGTTGTGTTACTGGTAAAGAAGTGACCTCATCCAAGCTTCCTGCTCTGCCTGCATCCCCTCTTCCACCTGCCATAAAGCACGTTGTAGCATTACAGATGTAGGTATTCCAAACTGCTCCTTTAACAGCCGTTGTGCCTTCTGGTTAGTAGCACCATTCATGATGCTGGCAACGCTGCGTGGAAACAGTTCTCTCTAATTTAAAAGGGGGAGAGGAGGGAGATGGTGTGGAGGGTCAAGTAGAGCTCCATCAGACATCAATAGTTCTGTGTGTAAATCACCAGCAGAAGGGGAACGCATCTGTTCTGCATTTGCTGTGAAAAACAAGTGAAAATCATCATGAAATGTTTCTCTTTAACATTTTAAAATAAAAGCTCTGTGGCCATAGTAGACAGAATATGTTATATGACTACTTAATGTAATTTTTTTGTATGGGAAAAATAGAAATTGCCCTTTTTAAACAGTCCTTAGATCAGAGTTTAACTGTTAAGCATTAGCCTACACTCCTTTAGCACTGTTAATCATTGCACTGAAAGTCCAGTTGCTGACGTGAAATGGGCTGCCAGCTGGTATTTACCAGCAAATTGCACTTTTGTGGATTTAAAAGCAAACCAAATGAACAATTCAAGCTTAATTTTCCTAATGCTGTTCCCTATGATTCTGTTCCTCTGTCTCTTTTCTTTCTTGCCCTCCTCTTCCTTGGCAGGGAAGATAATGTTCTGCACCAGTTCTGCTGTCCGCCTTCGGGGTCTAGTAGTCCATCTTCAAGATAACAGAGAAGCTCGGGGTCGCTAAGTGTGCAGTCAGTGCTACATCTGTGTAGTCCATCTCCTCTTCTCTCTTACTGGTGTGTATGGGACTGAAACTTGCATGGATGCCATAGGATTCTTGTTCATATCAAATTTGATTTGTTCAGAATGTCACAGCCATAAATTTTTGCCATCAGTACTTGGTAATCCCTTCTCCACGCTCTTCTACAGCTCTCCTCCATGCGTCCAGTATTTAAAACAATTGCAAACTGTAAACAAACACGTAAAATGCACAATTTATTTTGAAGTAAAATAAACAGTATCGTAAGTCTTTAAGTGTACTGTGCGTTTTGTTGTTGTATGTGGTCATGTGATATGAAGGGTACAAACTAACGTGATTTCTTCTCCCCTAGTAGGATAGGAAGAGGGACAAGCTGTTAATTACAGTCCGCATTAGCCCAAGATTTTTCTGCTGTTGATCCTAGAAGTTTGCCTCAAGGCTGGGAGACCACCAATATGACATTTTATGCATGTTACTCTGTAGAGATTACATGTAACTGTTGTTTCTTTGCTTTTTGATTGTTATGAATAACCAGAACATCTATGTTATTACACAGATAAATTGTCTGAGTGATTACATTTCTTAGCTTCTTTGCAGTCTGATTGTTAAGTTTGCTAGCCTGTGTTTGTCAAAGTCCCATATGAAGCGTTAGCACAAGTACAAAATCATTTCTTAGATACTTCATGTACCTAATTGATGAAAATATTTTTCTCTAAGCTGTGCACAAAGTGAACTAATTGAATGGCCCTGTAGCTCCAGGTAGATAAATGTGAACATGTCCATGTGCGTCTAAGAACAGAGACCAAGTTACCATTGCTCAAAAGGCACTTTGCTGATTACACCTTTCCAGGCAATCTTGCGGCTCTAGAATAACTGAAGGATTTCCACTACTTGGATCTTCCAAAATTAAACAGCCCGAGCAGGTATAATGGGAAACAGATTTTCTATGAAGTGTCATTTACTAGCCAGAAGCTAGCAGGGAAGAATAATTGGAGGGGTGGGGGGCTGTTTAAAATATTACTTCCAGCTCTCTGGAGCAGAGAGCTGGTTGAGTGTAGGGTGAATAACTGTGGTTTTTTGTTTTGTTTCTGTTTTTTTGTAGTTATATGTAATTTTGAGGATAGAATAAAAGGAGGATCAGAATCGAGGGAAGAATCTGGAAAGGTAGTGTGAGATTGTCTCATCCTATAATGTTCTTTGCTTATGACTCTGAACAGTTAGGATTGATTCTCTGCTTCTTAACACAGTACCAATTTACACGTCCTGATAAATGTTTGCTTGTGCCTGCTGTAGGCATGATAGTGAAGTGTCTGAAGCCTAGGGAAGAGCTTGTTTGTAGAAAGCTAATCTGCCTTCATGATTGTATGACAGTTTGCCCATGTCTCTTATTGTGACTGTGTCGACTAAAGAAGATATGGCTTTTCCCATTATTTGGTGCTGAATGCACCATAGCTTCATGTTTTCCTATCTCTTGATATTGGATAAACACGAAGGTCTTTCACTCCCATTGTAAAATGTGTGAATTACCCAATTCAGAAGTTATGAAGTAGATCACTGCAGTTTAATATGTTATTGGAAATGTTCTAATGTTTCATGGGCAGGGTACAACACGTGTAAGTGTTGCTGACCATTTTGGCCTTTAACTGGTGTGATGAGGAGTTTCTCAGAGTTGCTACCCAGAGATAGCAACAGGAGGAATTTCTGATATTTTGATTTGCTTATCTCCCTCTCAGATGTAAATAGTAATTAACTCTCCCTCCTTGGTGCACTGAACTGGAGCACTGTAATTATTCTCTTCCGTAGCGTAGGATTTGTCCAATCTTTTAATAAGTATCTTTTGTATGTTTGTATAAAGGAAAGGAAAGAAGAAAGACTACTGTTTAAATATGAAAATTAAAGCCACCAACTGTAGGTGGTGCCAGCACTTTTGCCTCGAATGTGGTTTGTGGTTAATGATGGGCCTCAGGAGAAACGAGGTAGAGAAGTGATCAGTGTTATTAGCTGTAGCAGGGTGTTATCATCGGTTGTTTTCTATCTGGTATTTTTCCAGTTAAAAGAAGATAGTAGCATTGTAATTTGCTGGCATTTGAAACAATTTAAGTTGGTATGTATCCACAGTATTATCAAATTCTGGCATTTACTCTGCATGGAGCAGATAGAGAAGTGACCTTCTCTCATGCTGTGAAGTCAGAAATGCACCAGTAAACACTTTGCTATTTAAATAAGTCATGGCTGCTTAATAAAACATGCAATGAATTTCAGGATTTAGTACTGGAACCTAGAAGAGATTCCTTTTTAGCTAGGCTGAGTTGAGCCTAAATGCTGCACAACATTACAAAACGCAGGTTGCAGTGGAAAAATTCCTTTTCCTCCTTATTCCTTGATGGTTTTTCAATTGCTTTTGTTAACTATAACATAGTTAACACTGTCTTATTGTGCATTCTTGTATGGAAGGTGGAGAGAAATCACATTTTTCTTGTCTTCATGCACCAAATCTTTTCAGTCATGACCTTGAAGGGTTGGACTAAAGCTGCTGCTTTGTGGAAACTCTGTTCACGTTTGACGTTTTTCTTCTGGCACTTTTAGGCACTCTCACCTATTGGGATCAGGAATTGTTGTTTTTCTTCGGCAATGTGGATTTCTCCTTTGCAAATGCACTCCATTCTTACATTGTTTTGATTGTTTTTGCCCCAAATAGGTGGGTAAGACCCATTATACACAGTTACTACTGACTTGCTGTTGTTTCCTGCACATGCATCACTTCCCCTCTGTGGCTCTGACTGTGGGCTGTTGATCCATAGCTCAGAGCAGATTATGCAGGTGCTTCGTGCTTGAAAGGCATGGATATTTATGCACCACTAGATGGAGCAGAGCACAGTTCGACTGATAAATTCAAGTCTTATCTCCCAAAGTAGTATTAAAAGTAACTAACTATCTGAAGCAAAATATTTTATAACATGAGGAGAAGAAATAATCCCCTGAAAAATGTAATGGGACATAGATCTTCACCATGAATCAAATTAAGCTTTCAAAAATTTCCCTTAGCTATTCGACCAGCTGTGTAATGTGTTATGGATTGCCACTATTTCAAGTAACTCAAGATTCATAATGAATTAGAATTATGCACAGTCTATGGCTAAGGAAGCTTCTTAGCCATAAACCTCTTTGATCAGGAGCCCAGGAATGGAAAAGTTTAATCTGCTGTTTAAAATGAAGCAGCATTAAAATAGCATTTAAGGTGACTCATTGAGGTCTTTGACAAGGGTGAGGACTTGGCTGAGTCCCTGTGAAACCTCCTGATTCATAAGTTTAAAAGGGTGACATTCCTTATTATATAATATCGATTTACCAAACTGAATGTTTTGTTGTGCAGCACCAAATCCTTCCTCATCTCAAGCACAAAATCGGAAGGAATTCTTGTTTTTTTAAAACTAAAAAGTATCTGCACAAACGTCTGGAAGCATGGGGTATTATTGTGCTGGTAGCAGGACTGAATATTACAAAAATTTCCATCTTTTATAGTAAATGAATAATTCCTGAAGCGGTGGCTAGAGGGAGCTCCAATACAATCTGTTTCAAAGCTTTTTCAGCAAGTAAATCGTTATGGGTAAGGCGGCACGAAGCTGTAGATAAAAAGAAAGGCAGCCTAGATTAATTTACATTTACTTTTAAAGTCTGTTAACACTGGAGATGAAGGATTGTTTGATCACGTGGAATTACAGATTAGATATATGTGCCAGCATGCCCTACAGTCAGTTTTGTTTCTCTATTGTCATATATTCATGTCTGCTTGTATAACATAGTCTGCCTTTGCCATTCTCAAGCTGCAATGCAGAATGTGTTCCAGGGAAGTGCATGTGTGTAGCTGTACGTGTATGGGTAGGATGGAAGAGGTCCTACTGTCGGATGGCTGACAGTTAAGGAGAAAGGAGTGTAAGAACAGGACAAATGCACAGTGGTACTTCTCCAAGGCTAAGGAACGTTTTGGTAAGAAGCTAATCCAGTGTTGTTATCAAGTGGGTTTTCAAGTGAAAAAAATAATCACAATTAAAAAGCATGAATAACTCAAAACTACTGGAGAGATTTCTATTGTCAAAGCAGCAGAAACTCTAGTTTCACTGTTCTACCTCTACCAAATTAATTTTAGCAATTCAGTTAAGAGTACCATGCTCCTATTGAAAGGGCTTTTGGCTTTTTCCCTTCTATGTGCAGGTCTGTTTCATGTTTTCTTTTAACAAAATGTGCACAGCAGTTGCTCAATACTGGGTGGGGGAATCTGTAAGGCAGCACAGCTGCACAGGTTTCAGTCCCCTGCAACATTAACAGCTTGATGTAACTCACCTGCTATGAACTTGATTATCTGATTTCTGTTCTCCCCAGCAACTTGCTGAAAGACACTGGGCTTCCTTGCCAAAAGGAGGCCATGAGGCAGTTGCAGGATTACCAGAATGTGCCAAGCACTGGGCTCAGTGGTTGTAGGGACTGGTTCCTAGCTGCTGTCAGGGGGCTCCCCACGTTCTGATGAGCTGTCAGAAAAGGATAGATATAGAGGAGACATAAGCTGAGTCAGTCTACAAGGAGAAACAACATTTAATGAACTGAGTAAGTTTTGCCTGGCTGTGTTGGAAGGAAACAGCCTCCTTCTCTTGGCTACCAAGCGACTCAGTCCTGCTGCCATCCAGTTTCCACCCTGTAATGTAGAGAACTGAGTTCATTTGCCAGTTCTTAAAAGAGACTTTGGAGACCTGGGCAGTGTTGGAGGGACTCTCCCGGGGAGAGGGTTGTTTTGTTTGTTTCTTTGTTTTGTAAGAGAATGAAATTATAGATCTGGAAAGGACAACTATCCGTAATGCTAGTATTCTTTACATACATAATATATAGCAAAGATTTGGGTACTCATTAAGGACTGATTCTGTTACATGCAGATGCTTATAAAAGTAGGAAGTTTCAAAGGTCCTGGTTAGTATGGCCTCTTTGCTCTGCACTCAATGTGTTTTACCCCAGTTGTTGCTGCAAAATGTGGGTGTTGCTGCTTTCCTTTAGAGCTGACAATGGATTTCAGAAAATTTGAAAGACTTTCTGTGTTTACTAAACAAGGTGGGTCACTGAAGTTCCAATTAACCAAGGACCATTTCTTCCCAACATTACATCTGTTTTTCCATATTCAAGTGAAAAATTGCACACAAAATATGGATTTTCATGAAAAAATATGCCCCTCCTTTCTGGTGTTTCATGTGTGTTTTTGTTTCTACACCCTTTTATAGTTCTTACTTTTCTGATCTTAATTGTATGCTTTATAGCCTTTGGTGATTTTGGCCTATACATTCATAGGGCAAATGCATGAAATAAACCCGATTTATAACCCATTAATGTAAGTATTTTTTCTAAAGAAATTATGTCATGCTTCATTAACCTCTGAATTTTTTTCTAGCCCATCACTGGAGCATGGCATACCTGAAAATTGGATAGTATTGATAATCTGTCTTGCTCTCTTTCTCAGTTAAACTCACCTTAATAGAGAATTAAATTAATTGTAATTGATGTTTTATGACGAGACTTTGCCAGAGGCTGCTATAGTAGAGATAATTTATCTCAGTCGGGCAACGTTACCTAATTTTATTTTGTGATTCAAAAACCAGATTATTATTAATCAGTTGACAAGTATTCTGATACTGGAAGGAATGGTGACCAGCCCACTGCTCCGTCCCATAGAGGCAGCAGGTGTTTCTGACAAACAACTTTGTTTGCTCGCTGGCTACGAGGTTCCTGATGCAAGCAGTTTCCCTGGGCTCTGGGCTTTGTTAATGAGTGAGCCTTCAGCTGTGCCTGCTGCTGTCAGCTGACGGTGGAAGCTGCACAATTGCATTTGCTGTCTCTAGGATTCACTATTAAATTGAGGTGCTCTCTGTGTGTGTTATGCTCTTGTGCAGCCCGTGAAGACGCACGTTCTGTTTAATGATCAGACTTAATTACTGACAATTCTTTTTATATTTATTTTTAATTTTAATTTTGTGGCATTAAGAATGCCTCCACATCTCTCTCGTGCTGGGAGCCCCGGGCCAGGGCGCGCTGCTCGAGGAGGAGCCTCACAAGAGCAGAGGGACAGTCGTCTCCCTGCCCCTGCTGATGCAGCCCCGGGTACCGCTGCCTTTCGGGGCTGAAAGCACACCGAGGTCATCAATGGAGGCAAAGGTTTAGGTGTAAGTAGAAGCTTATTGCTTTACTACAGATGAGGCTAAAGGTCTCTGCCACAAATCTTAGTCCAGAGATAGCTTACCCATGAACAGGAAAATACGACAGGCAGTATTTATTAATTTGCTTGTAGCATGCCCTCTCTGTCAGATCTTTGAATGGTTAAAGTAGGAGCGAGCACTAAAATGGTGGCTGCCATAGCCAAACGTGTGTATAAATGCCTAATGTTGCATGTTTCCACCAGTCATTTGTTTCATCTAATTTTATAGTGCTGAAAAGGTAAATGGTGTAATACTGTCTGGGTAAATCATATGAAAATGAATGGGAAAGATTCATTTAAAGCATTCTTTTTAGGTACTTCGACTTTGTTCTATGAATTTGGTGTTTTGAGGGCTTTTTCAAAAGTTTCACAGAACTATATGTGTAGCAGTTATATATATGTATACCTGTGTGTGTGTGTGTGTATGTATATATATATGTATGTATATGTATGTGTATGTATATATATATATAGCAACATCCCAACTGTGATTGTGCTCCAAAACATCCACAGCTGCATCCACTTGGCAATCAGAATTTTTGGCCCTCTCAAATACATCTGGCATTGCATGGTTCTGACTTCTTGGTTTACACTGAAGCTGTTCTAGTTCCCACAGGTGGTACAAAAGTGTCCTGAACAGATCTACTGTAAATACCATTCAGAGCATAGACTGAATATGGCAATCTCTTTAGAACTCTGAATTTGTACAAAACAAGTAGTGATCTCGCTATGGTTGATCTGTCTCATCTTATGAAATTTATGGTAATGAAAATCATTCTTTCATTATTATTACAACAAATTTATGTATAAGATTTATATAATCTGGTATGTAAAATATAAAATCTGATACTTACATACTCTGATACTTCCTCAGGTTGGGGTTCACAACCACTGCCCATCAGCCCCTATGAAGGGACACGCTGCCCTGTACAGAACCCGTGACCTCAGCTCCGCAGTACTGGGGCTGCAGGGGCTGCAGGGTTTGGTGCCAGCTGGTGCTGTCAAGGAAGTACCTTTCCATTTCTTAGCCATGCTTCATTCCGTTGAACCTCTGTAAATTCACTCTGAGTACTTGTTAAATTTAAACTGCCGGTTAGCTGAAAAACTCTGTTTCCTTTCTGTGAGCTAGACTGCTGTGTGACTTCCCTTCCTGATTCCAGCAGTCACACTACTAACCTCTCTTTTGCCACAGATGTGCTGATGATGTAGCTCCAGTTGTGCTTGTTTTCGGATTCTGCAGGAGTTAGCTGCTTTCATGTTATTACACTAACTGTAAGCATTTTCTTCCAGAAAACCATTATGCTTTTAAAATGATCTAACTCAATTTTCAACTCAGTGGGTTTGTAGCCAACAGCAGCAAAATTACTAAAATGTTTACTCTGTATTTGTAGGGATAAAAAGGTTATTTTCCATATTTAAAAGAAATATTCTAACCTCTGGCAGACTGATAAAGTAGTGCACTGCAATTTAAGTCATTGACTGCGCCTATATGGATTTATCTGGCAATTTTCTTTTTCAGAAATGATAAAAAAATGTAATAGATGCAGTTTTAGTGATTGGTAAGGAAACAGCACTTTGACTGCAGGTCCTTGAATCCACCTAACTGCTAGTGTAATTGTGTTCCATTTCCTGGGAAACAAAAGGCTCCTGCGCACATGGCCTCTTTTTGTAGTCTGCTGCTGCTTGTCAAATGCTGGGTAATCTAAGAAAAAATCACTAATATGTGTAAAAACAGTCATTGATTGCAAGTGAACGTATCAAAGTACATTGGAAACCATATGAATTCTTAACTGTAGTTGATGCTTCTGGATAGGAGCAAATAGCTTTGTCATGGTGCATGATGAATTAGCTCCAGGCAGCGCAGCCTTTGGCTCATGCTGCCTGCAGGTCTGTACAAGGGAAGAAGGCTCTTCTTTGAGCCTTTTGTTTTTCCATATGCACGTAAGCAGGTGCAGTATGCAAACAACAGGGAGGTGCCTGCAGCTTGTAGCAGTGCACAGAAAATACTTGAGCTACAAGCTTCTCTCAGAGCACTCATTCTGAACCAGGGAATTAAAATCTGCTGATGTGAGGTGGGAAAACAAATTCTTACTCTATAAACCAGTATGAAACGTGAAGTCACTGCTCCACTCCTGTGATGTAGCTGTGTTACTGCTCCACGCTAAAAGGTCTCTTATACTTTGAACTGCCTGTAACCATAAGTGTCCTGAGTCTATGTGAAAATACACCCAGCAGAATTGGTCTCTGTGTTTTAAAGGATGAAGTCAAAAGTCTGTGTTCTCAGCATATAATGTACTCTTGCTGATTCACTGTCATATTCAATTTTTGTTTGTTTTTTTTTTACTTCACTGCATCACTTGTGCAGAGCTCTTGCTAATAGTCTTAGAAGGATTGTAGTAACAACATAGCTTTGAAAGGGAAATATGGTGATCAAACACTTGTTTTAAATTATATGACAATTTTAGTTTTCCTTTACAACCTTTTTCTGCTTTTTTCATTCTAATGATCTCAAATGCCTTGTGGGGATTCTTGTAGAATTTAGACCTTTGTAGCTCCTGCATGATACACAAATGGAAAGGGTAAGTTAGCTGCTTCTGACCACAGCCACACAAATGAGAACTTTTAATGGACAGTAAGTTTGTTCCATCATACTGTTGAACAAAATGTTTTCAGACACTTCAGTTCTCAAATTACATTAGTATCCTTCCTAATGAAAGATTAAACATAGATCTAGAAACTTTCATGTCTTCAGACTGAACTGTGCACAATTGACTGTTGTCAATTGTCAACAATTCACTCTCTTCCTTCTTCAGAAAATCTCTATTCCCATGTTGCATACATCAATTGGTTTTGTTTTTATGGCTCCAAATTTGAGCTGCAAATGGTAGTAGAGCTTGTTAATAAATATCTGATCCTCATGTAACTCTAGGAATAAGTGTGATTCAAGTGGCGGAGTGTTCTTCTAACACATTCCTGAGATATTTTAATAAGAAAGCAATTCTTCTGGCAAGATATCAGCCTGAATAAGAATACTGATTAGATGCCCAATGGATTATGATTTCTTGTCAAGAGGATGATTTCTTCAGAAGGAAGGGAATTTTTGCAGCTCCTTTGGAACACCTACTCAAAGTCATTGCAGGTGGGCTACCTAAATGCAAGGCATCACTGAACTCAAACTGTATCACAAGGCAAATGAAGAACCTTAAGCATGAGGGCCACTAACTTCTATGTGCTATTGGAGGAGCAAATGTAGCTGATGAAGTTTTTCAAAATTATTATTTTTTACTACTGTCTTTCACAGTGTAATGTATTACTGTAAAAGTAAAGCATTTATTGAAAAGGAAGCTTCCCCACGTCACCCCATTCTTAGGCTACAGGTTGCTGTAGGAATATAGGCCTCAGTTTTGTCTGTAAGTGGAAAGTGAGTTCTATTTATTATAATCTTTCCTTCTCTATAGAAAATAAATTTTACCTTCACACAGTCTTCTCAAATTAATAAAACTAGCTAAGCTTCTGAATCTATTCCATCATGGTGAAAGGGCTTTGTTTCCTAGACACTGTTTTTTCTCAAAGATTTAAAATCTATTTGAGATGCCATGATTATATTTTGGATTGGAAAACATGTGAAGATGAATGTTTGAATATGCTTCTGTGCTGAAGATTCTCTAAATTATGATACAAACCCGTCATACCAAGGGAGAGATGTGTTCTGAAGGAGGAAAACTAAAAGAAAGCTCATGTACATAGCTCGCATATAGCCCAAGCTAAGTAGTTGGATCTCCAGTATGTCAAGTAGATAAGTGTGATCAAAGTTTTCCTAGAGCTTTGGTTTCTCTGATTTGCTTCTTTCTCTGTGGCCAATGTTTTTGTCACTTTGCCATGCAGTGTCCAGAAGAGATAGAAAAAACACGTTTATCAGTCAGTTCTGTAATAATCTGTTGCCTGCTCAGCCTTGTAATCCAGCTTTAACTGTTGTAGAGCTGAGGCGCTGAGCTGCTGCCTGAGGCCAGGAAATACGTGCTGCCAACTGGGTGCTGTGTGAAATGTCCAGGCCCAGCACAACTGCACTCAGGAGCCTGCTGTGCCATTCATGCCCCAGGAGAGGAAAGCTTTCTATTTCTAAGAGCAGCATTAAACGTACATCTAAGTACTTTTTGGTCTAAGCATTTCACTAAAATATTCAGATCTTAACATATGAGAACAGGAAAATGAGAAGCAAGAATTTCAGTGGTATTACTTAACATTCCGAGTCCTTCTGAATGCTATTTCTTCATGGATGGTTTGTACCAGTTTTTATGTCAGAAAAAATATTACATTGTATCATACAAAAGAAAGATTTAGTTACCCACGTTTTCTACTGGCATAATTTTTTGTCCTGATGACTCATGTCAGTGGAGTGCTGGTTAGTTCTGTCCTATTTACCACACCATTAGACTGAAGCATCTGGAGTTGGGATGTTCTACTTTACTTTCAGATCTATGGTGTAGACGTGCTACCATGAGACAGGTTTTGTGAATCCAATGCCAGTGCAGCTACCAGAGGCACTGCAGCCATCCTGGGACATTGTCCCTTTCTCTGGGTGGCTGGAAGCAGTGCCTGTCAGTAGCCATGCTGCTCCTGGGCCAGTGCCTGCTTCTGGCAGTGCTCTGTAGCGGTGCTGAGATGTATGGGAGCGAGCTGAGCATGCTGCTGTGCTGCTCTGCCTTCAGTTCTTTTGTTGCACTAGCACAGGACACAGCTGCATGGCTGATAAATGACACTCCATCCACAAAAGACGTGATGGCAGAGCTTCTAGCTATATTTCCACCAGATTCTTTCTAATTTCTGGGAGGAACCTGGTATCTTTAGCTTCTGATCCACGATATTCAAAGCAGAGTTTTGTACAGCTTGTTCCTTCAGGGCTGTTTGGCTGCATAAGAAAAGGAAACACTGAATTGCAAGCTGATGATCTCTTGAGCTTGGGGCAGTTCTGAGGTTTGGGGGAATGTTTTCTCCTTGGTGATTTGGCAGACCCCCAGGCAAAGCCAGACTCCTCTAATGAGAGGGAAGCCAAGATGATGTGGGGAACAGAAGTTAGAGAAGAGAAAACGATCACAAATGTTACTTTTTTGCTTTTTTGCTAAGCTCTGTGTTAAGTAACTTCACCATACTGTGAATTACTGAGCAGCTGATGGGGGGTGCAGAGGCAGGATGATGCAGCCGGCTGTGTGTTGCTGTTGAACTACATCACAGAGAGATGCACCTTCCAGTGCATGTCATGAGCTGCTGGTGGCTCTTGCAGCTGTTGCATGCTGGCTGACACACTAGGATAGCCAGGAGCCCTGGCAGTGCTCAGGGAAGTGACTTAGGGCAAGTTCACATGATGTCATCGGTTTTAGTGAGGAAAACTGTACACAATGTGATCCCAGTGAAACACGTACAATCCAGAGCAGCTACGGTGTGAGGTGGAGCTTAATTTACATACCTTTCCTAATGCATGTGTTTTTACAGATGTCTGTGGGAATAAAAAGAAAAAAAATAGTTTAGACTGCATTGATTAAAAATAATTTAAAAACAACAGTAAAAAACAGAATATGAAGGGATGCTTTTGGCAGTAGGTTGTTTGATGACTAATGTAATGGCTGAACTTCTCACTTCCATTTCTGTAGAAGCATGTTCTGGCCAAGATTGTTCCTTTTGTTACCTTCTTTTGGCCCCCTGTGGTTAGATGCTTTGGCTGTACCTACTAAAGGGAGTACTGGCATACAAAGTGTTCATCATGAATGCCTTTAAGAAGGCGTAAATATTTCTATGTAATGAAGTTGCATTAGAGAATACAAACAATTTGGCTGTTCTTTGTATGTAGAATATCACATCATCAGGCTGCAATGTAAAGGTTTGCCTTTCTTCTGTGTGCTGCTAGCTTGTACAAAGAAACTGTGACAAGCAGAAGTTATTCATTGAGCAGTATGTA
Source organism: Meleagris gallopavo (assembly GCF_905368555.1). Classification (NCBI taxonomy): domain Eukaryota; kingdom Metazoa; phylum Chordata; class Aves; order Galliformes; family Phasianidae; genus Meleagris; species Meleagris gallopavo. Next base: position 5,219,138 of record NC_139417.1, on the reverse strand, counting down.
GCAATGTCTTAAATTTTTAATGTATTGTTCTGCATTCCTTTTCTCAGCATTGGAAAAAGGCAATACCATGCTGTTTCTAGCACTAGCGATTTGATGGAGCTCAGAACTGTGTCTTCCCCCACATACACACACCATCCAGAGTTATCAGTTGCTGACAGTCTATCTTTGCACAAACTTTGCACTCCAAATAAATTTCACTTTTTAGCCAAAAGATGACATATTTAAGCAATTTTTGTGGGAATCAAGCTGTGGATTTTTCAACTACAGCTATTTAATCTGTCATTACTGTATACTTTCATGCTGGAACATCTTGGCTTTTCTCAAATTGGAAATTTTTCTGACTCTTTACACTGTGCTTGATCACTATATGCATTTACTTGTAGTCTCTGACACCACTAAGATAGGTAGTAGCATGATCTCATTTATTCTCTGGTTAACTGAGACTGAAGCAGTTGCAGCCACCTCCACTGATGGAAATGGAATGTGCCTGCCTGAGCTTAGAATTGAACCGAAGGGCTGGAGACTGCCCACTGGGCCTCTGGAAAGGAGGCAGCCATACTGGCCTGGTACAATCTGATCTGCTCAGCTTGGTATGAGCTTCCATATAACTTTGTGCTCAGTCAAGATCATTTAACAAATACTCTGCAGAAGCCTTATAGCACAGATACAGTGCTGGACTACTGCAGTTCCTATATTTTACTTATCCAGTCTCAGCAAGAGCAGTTACTGCATAGTTTATTACACTGGTGGTTGCTGCGCTCACACTGACATCTTTCTTAGAAATATCATAATGATTTACGTTGTCACTGTTCCACACTGAGACACAGAATAGTTTAAAGTCTTTCTAATGCTGTGCCTTAGATCAATAACTCTCCTTGTTTATTAACAGAGCTGAAGAAAGCGAGATTTCAGATTATTGATTCTTCAAGGCATTCATTTTCTACTTTTCTCTGCCTATGTGGCGTCAGGAAATCCATGCTGTGCAGTTACATAATCTTCACTAAGTGCGATTCCGTACCTATCAGAAATCAACATCTCTTTCATCACAAGAACAAAAAGAAAGAAAATGAAGAGGAAAAGAACCTCCCCACACACACGCATGCACAAAACCCAGAACTTGTCATAGCTCAAGGTATCGAGAAAATAATTTTGTGCTTGAATCAAACTTGATAAAGCATTTTAGAACATGATCTTTTAAATAGATGCTAGGCATCTTTCATATTCAGGTTAGCTCACTACACAGCTTTAGCAGTCGATACATGCATACGGTTCTAATAGCAGGTGTAATAGCCTGCGGCCTTGTTTTTGGTTTCAGGGCAGAACTCTCAGTATTGTATTTAATATTCGTGTTTTTGGAAACATCAATTCTATTGGGTTAAGACTGCAATTGTCTGAATTTTTGACCAACGATTACTTGGAAATATTTGTTTTGTCCCTCATAACACTCTGCAGAAGTGGTTATTTTATGATTGTTGTATTTGCTTAGAGCTTGCAGCTTCAAATCAGGAACCATACATATCCATATTTCGTATAACTTTCAGCCTTGAAAGAGGTTGTTCCCACCAGCAATTTACACTCATTCTTCAAGTTTCATGCTGACCACGTTAGCTCCAAAGAATCCTGCTGAATTGTAGCCCTCTGTGCTAGCTTTAGTTCCAGTTCATGCAAAGATTCCTCTGCCTTTTCTCTGAAATGTTAAGTACTTGTATGAAGATGTCATTCAACTGACTCATCAGTGGCGCTGGTACAGATTTCCTGTGCTCCTTACCCGGAAGACCTTTTTAAATTCCATGGAAACAAACACAAAACTGCTTACAGGGTTGCTTACAGCATTTCCCTGATAGTGCTGGATTGCTCTGCAGTAGATTTCTTTTTGGTGGGAATCTAAGTCTCTTAGTTCAATTTTCAGCCACTTCCTTGGGCAAATACAGACAAGTATAATACGATTTTACTTTATATTTTAGAGTATGATTGTTGTTGTGTTTTTTTTTTCCGAAAGGCAAATGTACTGCATTTTGGAGTTCATTCCATTATGGATGAACAAACAAGTTAAGTTTTTGCCTGTTTTTTTCTTTATAGCTCATATCTAGCTTTCTTTTTTTCTTAAAAAAAAAATCGGAACAATAATTTTTTTTTTTTTTCAAATATTCTCAGGTTTCAGGTTGCTTTTATGTTTTAAATTATTTTTCATTTTTGTACAGTATTCAGAAAGAACCAAAGGCTAAAATGTGATTTTAGGTATAAAGGACTGGTTGTGTGATTAAGTGTATTCTATTAATCTGTTGGAAATTAACTGGCTTTGTGTACCCCGAAAATTCAAATGTCTCAATAGATTTTACGCCTAATTTTTCCCATCTCTGCTGTCATTTTTTCTTGGCCACAAAGCTTTGTCCCACATGGCATCAGCCTGCTCCTGACATCTCACAGAGGTGAGCAGGACTGTTGGTGCAGGTGACCAGGTTAAGGGTTCTGCTGCAGCTTTGCCTGGGTGTATGGCTCACTTCAGCACAGTTCTTGATTTCTTTCTTGCTCTGCAACAGTGATTTATTTGGTTGTTCCCGCCCAGTGACTTCCATCCCATTTAAGTGACCTTTCCTGTGTTTGATGTTATGTTTATATCTGATCTTCAGCTCAGAAAGCCAGTCATAAGCCTTTCCCCATTGGGCTGCTTATAATCTGTCTGACGGAAGAAGTGAATTGTACATGGATGGGAGTTCTCTAGCACAGAGACCTTCCCAGGCTGGGCACTGCTCTGCCCACGTGCCCTGCAGCAGCCTGCCCAGAACCCTGCATGGCATGGCACTGCCCAGCACCCACCAGACCCAAGTCTGGGTTGGGCCCAAGTGTGTCAGCAGCTATCGTGGCTGCCAGCTGCCAAATCAATTAGATCTGTGGCATTATGTGTTCTTAACTGCAGTTACCAGATGCACAAACACTGTTACTAACAGCACAGCACAACACTGTTGGCAGCAGCACGAAAATTTCTGGAAAACTCTCAGGAAATTCAGATCCTTTTAGCCCTGTTTAGGGGTGGCCTCAAGATGGGCGTTTTTGCTGTGGAAACTGAGCTCTCTTCCTGTGTGTTCAGAAAGATCTGCATCTCCTGACAACAAAGCATGCATTTGTTGGGGAGCCTTACCGCAGGGGGCCTTCTCCTGATGGAAAACAAGTTATTCCTAATGAAGCTGTAATCCTGCTCCTTGTGATTGTGCGAGGAGTCCCTGAGGTCACAGAGTGCTCAGTGTCACTTGGCACAATCCAAGCTGCATGGGTGGAGGCTAATCAGCTGGGCCTTGTGTCATTACCATCTCTTCGTTATGCATGGTGCATTGTACCTCGCACAGAGTCTTGTCAGGATTTATTTATAGCAATAAGGGCTAGAACTGTTCAGAGAATGTTTCTGAATCTTTGCTAACAGTGAGGCAAAAAGTCCATCCGGTGAGCAGGTTGGCACTTGGGCAGCAGATTGTTAAGCAGTTTAAACTTAATTATAAAGAAATTAGGTTCGCCCTTTCCAATTGTTAAACGAACAAATAGCCAGCACGTGTAAACCAACCCATCAAAGTGCGTTGGTATTCACAGATCCTGAACTCTGAGAGCAAACAAATTACAGGGTGGGAAAAGCTCCTCACGTCTGTTTTAAATCTCTGCCTGCACTGCAGTTATTTGGGCAGCGTGGTTTGTTTCCATTCCTGTGCAGCTGATTCTTGTGCAGGCTGTGCCCATGGCCGCCTCCTCTCGCACAGCCCTCTTGCTGTGTGTAACCACACCCGTAATCTTGGTATTAAAAGTGAAGTTTGCAATTGATTTACAAATAACCTCGGTAAATATAATGAAGGCAATTCTAATGCTAATTGTGTGAGCATCTGTAACCATACACATTCATGACTGTCAGAGAAGTTGACCAATGGCAGCTTGGGTAAGGGATGGAAATAGATAAGTACAAACAACTATTTAAAATGGTACTTAATATGATGGTGGAAAGTTCATTGTGAGCCTTTGGCTAACATCATCTTATAGCCTGTGGAAATGCTGTTTTCTTTTTACTCTAAAAATTTAATTTTGTCTTATGGATGTTTATAATAAACCTAAAGTGATGCACAATGAGAGCAAGTTTAGTAATGCCACGCTTCATGTTAAAGTGCTGCTATTTAAACAGCAGTGGAGTTGTACTTTGTATCTTAAAACTTCCTGCTGCAATAATTCTTTGGGAATTGTTGCAGCAATTGTAGTTGCCTTTCTGGAGAGAGAAGAAGAAGCCCAAGGATTTGAAGGCTGACCGTTCTGTTAGTAAATGCATGCGAGAAATCTGTTGCCTGGTGTGAGAGAAGCCACCAGAGAACAAAATCACCTAAGAGTCTCACAGGAGAGCTTCACCCAGCTCCCTGTTGTGTGCCACTGTTATTTTTGCTGAGCAGATGTACAGAGGATGAAAGCAGTGTGGCTGTGAGCACATGCTGTAAGCTGCAGTGCTGTTCTGTGACTGTGATTTGGTTCTGTGCTGTCCTATTCTGGGGTTCTCTTAGCCAGTATGCCATGGGGCAAGAACACTTTTCGGATCTTGAAATTACTTACCTAAAGCAAGAATCAACTTCACAGTGTGCTGAAGGGCAGCGTGTGCTCTGGGCCGGGTTCATGCAAACAACATGCAGGTGTGTCTGCTGAGGAATGAGCTCACAGCTACAAAGATGTTTGCATGGCCTGAAGATTTCAACAGTGTAAAGCTTTTTGACATTTCATAAGGAAGGCTGTACTACTCTATGTTGGTTTATTGCAAGGTCCTGCTGTACTGTCACAGCTGGATTGAGCTGAGATTTTATTGCCAGAGCACACAGTGCAAGAAGGAAAATAGAACAGATGTTCTGGAAATGTTCACTGTAATAGTGCATGCAGTACAACTTGGTCAGGTATTCATGTAGCCAAGTGTTGTCAGTCATATTTGATCACTCTTTGCCTAAAGATGCTTCTTTAAATCTCCTTTCACTAATGAATAGGAAATAGCTTCTGGGTTTTTTGTATGTTTGCTTGGTTCTTGTTTTTTTGCAACTATATTTAATGTCATGCTAGGTACTGTATAATGTCTGTAAAAATGAAGATAACAAAGTTATTGTCTGAATTTATAGACTTTTTTTTTAATTGCTTTAATATTTTATAATTTTATTCTTTTGCTATCATCTCAGGACTTCACTGGAAACAGGAAGCAGCATCTCCACCGATCCACTCAGGTACTGTAGCAGTGCAACTGCAGTTAATGTTAGGTTTGGAATAATAGCAGTGAACTCCAATCTGTATCAGCTTTACATCACGTAACTTTATCTTACGATGTGTAATTAGTGAAGGCATATTGACCAAGCATTCAGATTTTTCTGTTTTTAAGTAGGGATAACTCTTTCTTTCAGGGTTTCCAACTTAAATTCAGTTCTGGTTTAAACACTGTGGTTTTGCTCTCAGAGGACCTTGAAGGACAGGGAGGGCATGCTTGTGCTTGCACATGGCAAAACCATCTCTCAGATTTTTATAAACCTAAGTTGTGCTAAAAAGATCCGATCATCCCTGGTAGTTCAGTAACAGTACTCATTTTGTTTAAATGTTACTTGTTTTTAAATTGTTTCATGTTTTCATGCAATCACACATAAGAGTTAAGAAATTAGAGCCACATGAGTCCATCACAGTGACTGACATTTGATCACTCAGTTAAGAAAAAAATGCTAGTATTTTTAACACTGCATATCAGATGGGCACTTTGAATGTTTTACTGTCGTAGCTGCGCATTAAAGTGTGCATCGCTCGTGAGCTTCCTTTGATTAATGAGGGGCAAAGTCCTTTTCTCCCAAACTGACAGTTGTCAGGTAGATGTTTTCCTTTCCAAGGTGTTTGCTTTTGAGGATGCAGACTTTTGCACACTGTAGTTTTAAGTTTGCTTGGACACAGCATTATTGGGAACTGCTTTGTTTACCCTTGTGCAAATATATGGGCCTTCTCTCTCTCATTCATCTCCCAGTGTGCAATATTCTGAAAGTGAAGTGTGTGTCTTACTGCCATTTCCTAAAAAAATGCCCACGAGCTCCTGTGAGTAATATTACCTTTGTCTTCAGCTCAGCATAGTCACAGTGGACGTGCAGATTTGACTGCAGTGTTGTTGCCAGCACGCTGTTTCTTTGTGTGGCGGGACAATGCAGGAAGCAGTCAGCTTTCCACTCCCCTCAGTCTTTCTGAAATCTTACTTGAGCAAGAATCTTGTAGCTGGTTTGACGTACGTGGCTCTGGGAACCTTACCTCAGAGAAAAGTACTGCTGCCATCTTTATTCCAGGCAAGGCAAACCTTTGTGAGAACAGCAGGTTTTATTACAATGCCTTTCATTATAATGATTTTTTTCTGTGGGAGGATGTCAGTGAGGGAGATAAGGAAGAATTGAGGAGATGTAAGAAGAGGTTAAACTCGGTGGGAAACTGTATAAATTTAGTTTGAGTGCAAATACATGTTTACTAGAAAATGTAGTGATTTAGTGGTTTTAAGTTGCTAAGCACTGTACAAACCTGTGAATATTTTCTTTTTTTCTCTTATTTTCCTGAAAAATGAGACTGCAATACTTACTCTCCACCAACTGTGGTCTCTGCCCTTGCTGCATGGCCCCATAAATCATAAAGTTTCACTCACACTGCTAATTTTGATGGCACTGGTCTCATTAGTATGCATTCAGTGGGTTGCATTCTTTTCTTAAGCTTGCAGCAGAGTGATGCAAACTGGTATGGAATCCCTGATTGCACTTCTTTATATTTCAAACAAAAGTTTATTATTCTAGCTTATATTCTACCTTCTAAAACTGCAAGTTAGTAGGGTTTCAAGACTTCTCTCTTTATTCCATGCACTTCCATAAAACTTCTGTGTTCTTATGCTAAAGCAAATAAATGATTTTGAGAATACATGTTGTTTCACAGAACTGTCTTTATAAAAATTAATTTGGCAGTAGATGTATTTGCATGTGAAAAGTCCTTTTACATTTTGAAAACGGAAAAGAAATATCTTGTAGTTACCAAATGAGGGAGTGAAAATGCTGATTTTTAACTACGAATGAAAAAATGTTATGACACTTAGAAGCTTTAAAATAAAACAGTCATAGAGGAGATGTTAAAGAATCTTCCAGATGTCATCAACAGAAACAGTGATGTTTTTCCTAGGGTAAAATAATTGAAGAAACAGCGTGTAAAATCTAACTGACTTCAGTAGGTCAAGTAAGAATAAACCTGAAACTGTGATTAGGCAATATTAAAGGGAATATTTTTTAATAATTTTCCTTTGAATGACCCGTGAAACAGAAGGTACCAGTTAATCTGAATCCATCTAGTGTCCTATCAAGCAAATAATATTTTCTAGGCTACTTTCCTTGCCTCATGCTCATCAAGTTCCAGTCTTCATCAGCAAGGTAAGTTTTGCCCAATTAAAACCACTCTTCTAGATCTTGGCTTCTCTGGAACATTGTGACCTGGATATCTTATTTTGTTTAATTTCAGTTATGCATAGATTCCCCACCCAACAGATCATTTATTTCTGCTGGATCTGTGTAGACTGCACTTGTGTTCTGCCTGTCAGCTGGGAAGTCATACAGCTGGGAGATGAGAAAGGAGTCCAGTGTTGTAAAGAATAAGGCTAATATGGAAAAGGGCTTATATCCATTGAGAAGAGAAAAACCTGTACAAAATGACATGCTACGTATGCATACTATGTTTTGCACAAACATTTTCAGACTGCACACAGTATACTTCCAGGATATTTTGAGTGGTCCTCTCTCAGCTTTCAGCTGGTGTCCGAAAAGATTTTGATTCTTGAACCAAGGAGAGTCTTCTGTAGTATTATCACACCTACTTCTGATGTTCACATTTTTGTGGCCTGTTTATCATCTTCTGTAACAGAATGATCAACTAGCGTTAATCTGTTTAGAGAGCAGACATTCAGAAACAGAACAGCAGGTATCTTACTATCCTCGTGAAACTTTGGCAATTTCAAAAGGTTTAGTAACCAAGAATGAAGAATATTGTCAAGTGGCAATTAATAATAATAAATTCCCCAATAATTTCTGGGGAAGCTGAATAAATCAAAGATCTCTGTGAAGCAAAATAACTTGTCAGAGCACGTGTAGGCAGCCGAGCTTCCTCTTGAGCAAAGAGAAGGCAGGGAGAACCCCTTTGTTTCTTCCCTGATTCCCTACATATCCCCATCGCATCTGGGTGTTACAGTGGTGCAGCAGAGCCCAAGAGCTCTGTTCATGTTTCTCTTTCCATTTTCCCCAGTCAGGAAGGGATTCTTGCTGATGTGGCACCCAGAAATGCATCAAAAGTCCTAAAAGAGAGGTCTGGTTTTGCAGAGCCTCTAACATGAAAACATCTCTTATTTATTTTTTTTTAGGAGCAACCTAGGAAAGCTTCCCATTCACTTGCACATGAACAGTATTTGTTTTCCATTTTTCCACTGTCAAGAAAGGGCTGCAGCTTACAGGGGCTGTACATGCCACTGTATTCTATAACTGAGGCCTTCAAGAAGCTACTTCAGGGCCTGTTCATTTGCACAAAATCTGATATTAACTATACTTTGTACAGTCCTTGCTCCTTAATGTGGTGTGCACAATGAATGTCATGGAATTAGTAGGGAACTGCATGATCTTATTCTCATGACATGCTGTAGCTCCACAACCTATGAATCATTAGCTTGAAGTTCTTGTCTGTGGCTACAGAAGTACTCCTCCTGGAGTCAGAAGGACTTATGGAAAACAGCTCTCTTGCTGCAGGCTTCCTGTTTCTGTGCTCTGTAAGTAGGCAGAAACACAAGTAGACTTCCACACAAGTAAAATATTTTCAGGATTCTTCCTGTCATATCATGATAAAGGGTGCAAGTAAGTAAAGATGTATAATAGTTGAATGTATGTATTTTATCAAGAATTAAAAATTATGTAGCTAGACAAGTTGATTTTCCTGCATTGACTTCATAGTGGGTTTATTTTATACAACACGCTTCCTCATCAGAGGACAGCTTTACTTCAGCCTCCCAGGTTGCCAAGGCAGCCATCCCTAAAACTGGGACTTTTACACTGTATGTTTTATCTTGCCTTTTTTATTTTAATGGCTCATTTTGAAAGAGTTGTCAGAGTCTTCAGTAGATTGCTGCCAGAGCTGCCTCTCCTTAGCTAAACTCTAAATGACTACAAACATTTCCAGCATGCTGCTCACTTATGGTACCGTGCTGAAGCTGCAGCTCAGCCAGAAATTACTGCCCTATTAGGCCTGGGAATTCTAGGTCAAGGGTAGCAGTAAACGCCTTTCTGAAAGAACTAGTTTTATACTGGCATAAGCGTGAGATGAAGCTTAATTTTCTTTGTTGGTTTCCTATGGAAGACAAGTGAAAATGAAGACTGTGTTGAGAACATGGTGCTTTTCATTTGCAAAAGCCCTAATTAGCATTTTGTCTGCATGCGGAGCAGTATAATCAGTGCTGGTTGCTGTCAGAAAATTCATGGGTACATGGCTTTATCTCACTAGAAGTCCAGTATTTAGAAGCAAGCAATTAAGGTGACAAATAGCTTCCCCACCCTCCCCCCCCCCAGTAAAGTGTATGATGGACAGAAAGAAATCACTTTGCAATGTGAATAGTCAAAGGATGTGTTTTCTCAGAAGTCTCATTTGGGCATCAAAACTTCAGATGATGTCTCATGAAGTTAACTGTCTCTGTATGGCTTTCCCCTTCTTTCTTGATCCTGAGAGTAGCTGGCTTTGGTTACGGAGCAAGTCCTTCCTTGCTGCTTTGGGGTGTTTCTTGAGGAATCTCAAGAAGTTCAGACAGAAGAATGTTCAGATAGGGAAAACCTCAAAGGTAAACATTTTTTGGCCATCCATTTGTTCTAAAAGAGGATAAGGTTTCCATGTTATTTTCTTGGTGCATTACAAGCAGTAACTGCCATCAAACACCACCAAAATGAGAAAGTGCCATCTCAGCCAAAGTCAGAGTTCAGCAGCAGGGAGACTGGGGAGGTGCCAGCAGCCACAGAATCCCAAAGGGCTTTTGCTCAGCTCCCCTTCAAATAAAACTGTCCCTTCAAAGCACAGGCCTATATTAGGGATGGAACACTGGGTTGGAAGATTTTGATATGAAAATGTAACATTTAGCTTGATGGTATCACTTTCTGGAAAACTGCCAAGCTACTGAAGCCCAGGAGAATGAGAGAGCAGGAAGAAAAGTAGGCTGGAAATCTCATGGTGTGTGTCATATTGTTAGTGGGCTGGCTTATTAAATGTGAGCAATTGTTTTCTTGGGAATCACTTCAATAATTTCTGCTGCTGGTGTGAAAGAAATCCCAGGGAGCGAGTGCAGGCACCAGGCAGGGGCTGGGGATTGTTTTTAAGGGAATGTCTTTTAAGATTATTTTTTTAAAGATGCAAATGAAATGCGCTTCTTTCTTTGCTTTTTTTTTTTTGCAAGGTGTTTCTTTGTGATCAATTCATTCCCACTGCCCATCCTAGTCTGTTTCTAGGGAAGTACAAGAAATTGTGACATGCAAATGTTTGAAGGTTGTTGCCTAAGCATAATATATCTGAGTAAGGATCAGTGGTTTCTTTAAAGAAGTAAAGAAGCAGCTAACTTACAATTTAATTTTGACTAACCTTCCACAACTGTGTTTCAGGGTGTTGCAAGGTGCCTGTGGTACCAAATGGTGACAATGAGTAAAGGCAGACCCAAAGGGCCCCGAATTACCACCCTGCGTGGGCCTGGGGGGCTCGGATGTGCCTGCACTCCTGAGGGGCTCTGGTTGACCAAACTGCTGAGGCTTTTCTGTTTAAACAGCATAATGATGGTAAAAAAGAAGAAAGCGCAACAGAAGAGATGTTTAGTTTTGTTTCATGTTTCCTTGGGTTCTGCCCTTGGTTCTCTTGTTATTTGTGTATAATTCTTTCCCTCCTCTACTGATAGTGAGCAATACCCCCAGTGGCTCCTGTTGCTGACTTTCAAACCTCACCCAAACTGTACTTTCAGGAAAGGTGATTCTGGCAGTGCGGCAGGCATATGACCTGGTCAGTGTCCAGCAGGGCTCGTGTGCCTTGCGTTGCTTCTAAAGCCATCCCGTGTCAGTAAGCCCCGCGGCTCCCATGTGAGCTCCTGCCCGGGCACCCCGCGAGGAGAGAACCTGCGCTGTGGGCTCGAGGGGAACGGAAAGGTGGGAGAATCGGCCGGGTATTCTATTAGAGACAGAACATCAGTTTGGACTGCCGTTTCTTCAGAACAAAAGCAGTGTGCTTTTAGCACGTCTGGCCGGAGATTCTAAATCCAAGCCAAGTGCCCTCTAGGCCGGGGCTGCCCGCTGCTGGGGGCGCGCTGTGCTGCCGCTGCCCGGCAACGCGCCCCGCCGGGCTGCCTGCGCCGGGCGCTGCTGCGCGCTGAGAGCGGCGCGGTGCGGTGCGGAGGGGGGATGGAGAGGGGGAGGGTCTGCGCTACGGGTTTGGGGGCTGGTTTTGGTCTTTTTTTTCCCGTCATAAGGAGCCCACAGTTCTCATAGGTGCTGGCAGACAATGGGGCTGGTGTGATTTACACGGGAGGAGCTGATGCGCGGAGTTGTGTGCTGCTTTATTTGACCAACAACAACAACAACAACAAAAAAAAAAAAAAAAAAAGAGCGGGGGGACTGCCGTTCCCATGTGATGGGATCGTAGCGCTGCTGTGATTACAGGCAGTTGTGAGGTTGATTGAGATAATTGCTTGCCTTCTCATAAGTTCTGCAAGCTCTCAGGATGCTTTGCAAAGCTCCTTCTGCAGCCTTAGCTGGAACGCAGACACGTTATTTGTCCGGAGGGCCATCCGAGTGGCCTAAAATAGCCAAAAGGAGAAGCGGGATTTGTGTGTAACAACAGCTAGCCGGTGGCATCGGATACTTTGGGGAAGATAAACTGCAGTGAGATCAAAGAGCGTCTGTGAGCCGTAGCCTTTGTGCGCTGCCTCTTTGTATCGAAGTGGGTGCTGTGCCGTGCAGGTGCTGTGCCATGTGCGCCGGCTGCCGCACCGCCAGCACTTAGAAACGCTCGTGTGCGGCAATAAGGGGAGCAGTGCGTTGCGCTGGGTTGAAGTCATTCACATAAAAAAAAAAAAGAAGAAGAAGAGTCGTGGTGTTAAAATCTAACTGCAGGATCCGCTTGCTGCAGTACAGTTCTTTGAAAATGCTGAAGTTAAAGGCCTTCTGCTTGGATTACTGGCAGTTCCTGTGTCTCCAGCCTCTCCACGGCTTCTATAAAAGGTAAGAAAACGTTAACTCGGGCATTCCTTTCAGGACTGTGTTGCCGCACACGATGCCCTCGGAGCTTTTACTCACTGTGCTGCTCTGCTGCCGAAAGGCAGATGTACATGGGAAAAGGGAGTGGTAGGGAATTAATCAGAACTTGTGACAAAGGTTGTAAAGCTGCCTTTTTATTGCTTTCATTATCAGCCACTTTTGTCTCTGCGTGCAGATGTGAAAGGTGAGGATGCTGTTTGGTTTTACCGCTTACTTTGAGTCGAATCACCTCAATTAGGACTGGGTTGGTACTTTACTCTCTGATACTTAATCCTTAGGCATAGTAGCTTGTGTTGTGCAGTTTACAGACTGCAAATAGCACAGAGATTAATTGAAATGTCATGGAAATTTACATAATGCAAAGATCCTTCTTTTCTTTCAGAGATATTTAGTAATATAATAGTTCATCTTTCATTTCCCTCTTGGTGTAAAGTGCACATCACAGTCATTCAGAGCAATGGGAGCTTCACTGAGGCGGGCCTGACGTACAGCTTAAATGATTGATGGTGAATAGGGATCGTAAAGAATAGCACTGGGTGTCAGATGCTTTCAGCTTGCCTATTTAATGGAACAGCAAAATAAGCAATTCCATTTAACGTGTCCCTGAACTTAGCTCACTGTTTTTTAATCTAAACTTCTGTTTTCTTACTCTTGATTTACACTACCAATGGCAATTGTATGTCTCTGAATTTTCTGGGGGGAAAAGTGGAGATATTTTCATTGTTAACATAACCCATGCAATTTAAAATAGAATTCTGTTCTTGTTATGTACACTTTGTGGTCTGACTATCTATTGTCAGCCTACAGAAAGTGCTTTGTACTAAATGCTAATTGCAGTTGAATTTTTCATGCAGTGACTGGAGGCTGGAAAAGGGAACCATTCCAACCTTTTTCAAGGTTTAAGGGGTGCCCCTACTTTCTGGCACTGAGTAATATAGGAACTTCATCTGTGACCATTGGCTGCTGAAGTTTCAAAAGATAGCTTTATTCTATTACAGCTTTTCACAAGTTTCATTTTTAGGGAATAGGTTGGAACAAAAAAAGTTCCAACCTATTCCCAGTCCATTGTCGTATCTTCCTCGCTGAGAATCCATGTAAAATAAGAAACATAGGCAGACGGTTTTGGTGCAAGCAAATACAGCTAAACTTAAGCTTTATGTCTTGGATTCCTGGCGACCTCCCAGCTTTGTTGCAAATAAATTACCCTAGGGTTATTCTGCATCTCCTAATGGAAACCTCTGCAGTACCTAAGGACTTTCCATTTGCATCCTTCCAGACATTAATTTGTTTATCATCAAACCTTGCATGCGTTTGAACTGTCCTCCTGGAGTGCGTTTGTATGAGCAGAAGTAAAAAGAGCCTAAGCATGTAAATATCAGATAGAAGTACCTTATTCTTGTCGTGTTTTCCTGTTAGAAAAGGAGAATTGAAGTTTCAACTTTCTCACATTTTAAACAAAGTAACTTGATTAAGGCAGAGTGACAAATGAGTGAGGAAAGCAAATGGTACGGAATGAATAAAGAAACAAAATGCAGGAAAGACCACTTACAAAAAAAGAAAAGAAAAAAAAGCACTTTCTTTAGACTTACTTTGTTTCTGTCAGTAGTAGTAAGCTGTCTAAAAGACTCTTGGACAAGAGCCAAAATGTTTTTTGTGTTCATGTGTATACATTTTCTTTTTTTATATATGAAATAAGATAATCAAAATAGGACTCAATGAACAGTTCCTTCATGTGAGGCTTACTTGTTGAATTGTTAGTATTATGTAGGGTTCTTGCCTGCCCTCTGTTTCACCTGGATGAAGGGGAAAGCAAGTGCCAGAAAGTGGAGACAGGAGCAGACTCTCTGTCAGCATCTCTGCATGACATTCCTTCTGCCACCAGTGTCACCTGGAATTGGCCACAGCTTCGTGTGCAGAGGTGCAGTGCCAGGTCAGGGAAGTGCCAAGGTGCCAGGGAAGCAGTACTGAGCACCAAGGCCTTCACAGTGTGCAAGTGGTGGTAGGACAGCAGGTGACTTCAGGCATGGGGAGGCTGTACAAGAGCCCTCTCAAGGCGCATTGCTGTGGGATGCCTCTTCCCTGTGAGCTCTGCCTGTCACTCCTTGTGCACTCACCCAGGCCAGCGGGGTGCAGACAGCCAGCATGGCAAGCAATGGGACTGCTCTTCTGTTCCCTTTTGTGGCCTGTCTGAGCAGAGCATGACTTCTATTTTCAGTTGTACTCAATGGTGAGAACCACAGTAAATGCTTCTTGTCAGTTCAGAAGCTCCGTGGCATGCTGCTGTATTTCAGAAGTCGAGTTGTGGTTTTGGATTTTGTTACTCAGGGACGTCTTATGGGATCAGGCCTGTTGCCTGAATCAGACAGCTGAGTGGATGCCACTACAGGGTCTGCACTCCATGCACCTGGCTGGGAAGGGGTTCTTCCTCAGCCGCATGAGAGCAAGGCTGTGGAGGGGAGGGCTGTCCCTGCTGCTAGGGCTGGGAGCACAGAAGGGTACAGGGCAAGTGTGTCCCTGCCTGTGCTTGCAGTGCCTGCTGGGCAAGAGATCAGCAATTCTGGATGATGGGACAGGGTAGAAACAGAACAATTTTTGCCTTCTGAGGTGCCAGTTTCTTAATGTAGCCAGACACTCAAAGCAGAAATGCAATTCCAAAACTCTGTTCCAAGCTGTGCCTGTGACATTCCTGACAAGAAACCCATCTGAGAGCAGACACCCATCCCAGGGCTTCTGTGCAGTTTTCAGTCCCTTGTGATAATGAATTCAGTCAGGTATATTTTCTCAGCATGGGGAAAGTGAGAAATAGGACAAAACAAACTGTGCTTTTAGCCTACTTCTTAACTTTGGCTGTGGCTTCCCTAGCCAGGATGTGGCATATTCACAAACCAAAATTCAGCCCAGCTAACTGCGCCAGTGCCTCCAACCTCATGTACCTGAGCAAACAGATTGCTTTTATCCAAGGGACAGCAGATTGCACAGAGCAAGCTGGGGCATTGAGGTAGAACCGGTACGGAAATGATAGATAATTCATTAATTTATGGAAATCAAATTTCAGCTCTTTGTCTTTAGCAGTGGCTGTGTGTTGGTCAGTGCTATAGCCCTTCACGCGCTGGGCTTTGGTATCCTTTGAATACAAATACTAGAAGTGTGGAGATGAATTTCTATAGTAGATTAAATGTAAGATGAACAAATCACTGTAGGGTTGCTGTGTGATCTTGAGGATGAATATCTCGTGCTTACTTGGAGAATTATTATAAAATCACGTGACTTCAGATTTAACGTGGAAGTGAAGATTTCTGTAGCTGGGAGATGCATCGTGCTGTGCTTCTGCCAGCTGCTGTGTAATGGCCCGTGTGAGAAATTGTTACCGCTAGCATTGCATTAAAGAGAAAGTATAAGGTGAGAATTGTCTGCCAGTGAAGACGATCGCAACCTGTACTTTGGAAGGGGGATTTTTTCTCCCAGGATTTTCCTCTCACTTCTTGCAATACTCTTTAAAGATGAGGACATATTAAAAAAGAAAAAAAAAAAAAAAGTCATTTTTAAAAATGATCTCTCCATTTCCTTTTTTTTTTTTTTTTTTTTTTTTTTTTACAATTTGCTCACTCCAAAGGAGGCAGGAGTCTCTTATAGAGCAGTCGGGTGTTTCCAGCAAGCCTCTGACTACAGTCACCCCAATGGACTCAGATCAGGAGGAATGGCAGGTTGTTTGAAGTGGGAATTAGCTGGAATTGTTTCTGCTGGTCTCCAGTTGGGACTGGCAATGCCAGCATTGTGATTCAGGATAGACTGAATCATGTGCTTAAGCCCATCTCCAGACAAGAGCAGGTCTATATTTTGGTGCATGATTCAGTCCCACTAGGATGTTTCAGTGATGATTATAAGTGAAAACACTTTCATAACTTTTCGTGGCAGGAGCAGCTTACTGCTGCTATACCAGAATGTCACAAAGTAACTGAGTCTCAGAAGCTGCTTAAGCCCCTCTAATATCAAGCATCAAGCTCTGCGGGGCTCCTGCAGCTCTTGGCTCATCCTCTTTGCTATTCTGTTATCCAAGACAAATTTGTAGTGTTTGAAGCCGTTAAATGAATTGCCAGCCCTGATTTAGATGCAGTTCCAATGATGGCAAATGTGCTTTAAGTGATCTATGTCAGGATTGTCATCTGGGTACTTTGTCAAAAAGAATTCTTTTTAAAAAAAGTGCTTTGATAGTCTTTGTTTCTCACCTCTGGTATTGATACCATGGACTCTGCCTATAGATGATGTGGGATGGCTTCAGATGTGTCAGACAACTCTGCTGCTGGCAGGCAAGGAGCAAGGCTGTTTCCTTTAAGTAAAGCACAGCATAAACAACAGACACCTGTCTCAGTGGTCATGTGCTACTACTTAGGTAAAGGGAACACTATTTTTAAATCCATTATTTGAAATAAGATTTGATAAAGGCTGTTGATACGTTATTTACCTATTGTGATCTTACATCCCTGGAAACAATAGCTGTACAGTAGTGACAAATCTCACCAACAGCAAGCAAGAAAAATAAATCTTTGGGTTCTTGTTCATGAGAGCAAGGATTTCTTTTGTTCACACTGACAGTGATGTCAGCTGGTTTGCTTTACTTCTGGCTCTCATTTGAACTGTGAGTTCCTTTGCAATCTGTCTTGAACAAAATAATAGCGGAGTGTGTGGGATAAGTACTGAAGTTGTCTTGAACTTGCATTTGGAGTTCACCATATATGATGTTAGAAACAAATAGTTGCTTCCGCTGACAGTGACTTCATCCAGAGCAGGACTGAGTCAGAGTGCCTATAGCACAGCTCTCCCAGGAGGCTGATGCTGGCAGTGTTTATGCAATCACAGAGCAGCTGAGAGCACACAATTGTCTCCTCCTCTTTATCCCACAAATCCAACACCCTCCTGAAGCACAGCCAGCAAAAAGCACAGATTGCAGCATTCCCATATTCAGCATAAAAATGATGAAAAGGAAGCCATTGAGTAAATAAATAAAATATGAAAATGCCTTGTCTACACTCAGGGAAGTAGTGATTTTAAGCCAGTAAATTAAAACACCCCAAATACTTTTTAGTGTGATTATACCCTTCATTTTAATGCAATTAATTCTACCATGTATCTGACAGTGTTCATAAAAGTATTCAATGTGCTTTGTCCATATACCTTCTATTCACACTCCTAGTTTTTCTTAGCTCTCTGGGATGCTCTTCTTTCCTATGCAGACAGCCATCTTTCAGGACCCCTTACCTTTCCATGCCCTGACTTCACTGAAGTTTGCTGTGGGACTTTGGTGCTGCTGACTGCCAAAAATCCTGTGCAAATACAAAGGGCTGTGTGGTGTCTCCTGTTACCACTGCTGTAACTGATAATCTGCATTTAAGAATGGAGATGGTTCCTTGCATATGTGCCTTTTCTCTGTGTCTGCAGGAAGTGGATGTTGGTCCTTTCCAAAGCATTTTTCACCCAGGAACCAACTCGGAGTGATCATGTTCTGCATTCTTCACATTTGTGCAGATTTCTACCTTCCACAATCTGAGATTTGTGTCAGGACTTTGAAGAACCTCGGTGTGTGTGCTGGGACTCCTGCAGATGTGCAGTTGACGATGTCTGCCATTTAGCTGTGCCCCTTGAGAGCCTGCGGTGTGCCAGGCTTTTCTCTTTCCATGTCTGGTCTCTACTGTGTTTAAATGCATCTGATGGATGGGCAGACCCTGGGGCTGTCACATTTTAATTGTGCGTTTGGCTATGAGCCTACATGAATTAGAAGCTTTCTGAGCTTCCTTTGATAGTCTTCCAAGATTAAGTCACAGAAAAGGGTGCTGGGAGTATGGTGGAGGCCTGGGCACATGAGGAATCTGTCTGTAGCTGCAGCTGGAAGGGTGCTGGAGGGCTCTTGGGTAGCACAGGCCTGCCAGCTTGTTGGGCTGAGATGCCCTTTAGCAAAATGCCAAAACCGTGCTGACTTTGTTCCACAGAAGGATTGGTATGTCTGTCAATGCTGTGAACCCCCAGAAAACATGGTGCTTTGTATGTCCTTAATAACGTCTGAGAAATTGGAATAGAAGGCTTAAATGCAAGGAAAGAAAATCCAGTGAAGGCAAAGGAAGAAATGTAGTCATTGTATTATATCTAAATCCCTCCCCCTATTAAAGGAAAACATTGCTTTGTTACAGATTAAGGGTTTAAAGATATCCAAAATTGCTCAAGAAGTCGGACTTTTCTTTAATATTAAAAAATAAACTAAAATGGAGACTCCTTTAACTCCTTAATTGGTAATAACTGTTATATAAAGGCAGCTCTACCTAAGTTAAAAATAAATTTGGAACTCTCCTGACAATGAGATGTGTGTGATGGTTGCTAACTTAGCACTCACCATTTCCTTTTGTTAAATGCCCTGTAAATATAATCTACTTAATAATAGAAATGCTGTTAAATTCTGTTTTCTGATCATTTTGTCTCGGTAGAAACTTCAGGAAAATGAGCAAATCACCTTCTTCACTCATGAAGACTTCAATATGCTTTTTCCCCTCTTCTTTGGAATGTTGTATTAACCTCATTTAGGATAAGCCGCATATAGTTAAGGCAGTAAGATGACCTTAGCTATAGAAATGTCATGTGTAAAGTGACGCATGCATCTGGAGTACAGGACTTTATCCAGAAGCAGATCACCCAGGACACCATATCTGCTCAGTTTCTTCCTCACAACTTGTGTGATGGAGGCTTGGCTCGCTCAGCTCACCTCCCTGTTTGAGCTCTACTTGTCGTGCAGGCTTCTGTGAAAAGCAGGAATGAATCTCAGGAGACAGGGAGAATAACAGAATGTGAGCCTCCAAATTAAGCATTGCCTTTCTATTAATATCACTCTAACACACCACACACAACTTCTAAAGGAGCCTTAGCGCTAGCATTTTCAAATAGCATTTCATGTACCTTGTTACATCTTTGCTTGGAGTAGCTTTTTTTTTCAAGTGTAAAAACATATTTATATATAAAAATCTTCCAATACTTCTTCATTTCTGTCCATTCCCTCCCTATCCTCCTCCAGTAACATTTTTCCTTAACTACTCTGCTTTATCCTGTTACAAGCTATTAGTGACTCTGGGTTCTTTTTAGCAATAAAAATCATTGAAGTACCATAGTATTGTTACTAAAACGTTTGGTAGGTGCTTGAAAGTGCCAAGCTGTGAGAATTTCTGGTGAGTTTATTTCCAGTAGGTTTGGGATGGTGGTCCTTCCAATTACTTTGATTCCCCTGCTCCAGCTGTGGGCACTCAGCAAAACAAAGCCAGTGTGTCTGTCTCAGCTCTTTCAGGTGGTCTTGGTGCAAGCTCACCTGCATCAGCAGTTTCAGCTCCTGCTCAATAGCAGCTGGGGCAACGGAGAAGTAAGCAGCCCTTCATGCTGGCTTTGCAAGAGGCAGCACTGCCTGTGGGAGGGGCAGGGATAGCACGGTGCACAATCATCTTGGCTGCCTCAGCTGTTGGGTGAGTCCTTGTAAGCCACAGCCACCTGGGAAAGTTGGTATCATAGCACTGTCTTTGTCTGAATTATCAATTGTCAAAATTACAGGTTTCTTCCTTAAAAGATGTGTGTATTTTATGAAGCTTGGAATTATTTTACCTGTTTTACCTGTTACGGTGAAACGCAATTCCAAGAGGGTTGGTAAATATGGAAGTAAGCTTGTGGGAAAACCTAGGCACAACACAGCCATCTGATGCAGGGGAAAGCACTTCATTAATCCACTGAAAATAAAACACTTAAAGTGATGAGTGGCCTTGGAAAGGCCAATGTACTAAAGTGGGAATGCAGCAGAGCCACTCTTTACAGCTTCCTGTTGCAACTTGGTAGGTTGGAGACAGCTGAGAGGAGACACTGATAGCAGGACACTGCTATGGGTGAGGGTTGTGCTGTAGATGATTGCAGGCAAGACTAATTGAGTAAAGATTTCCAGGGAGTATCATGGGAAGGGAAAAATAAATCAAATTAAGAATATCTGTTTGGGGAGTTCTGCTTCATACAAAGCATGGTTCCATGCACAGTGCGACTGGGTGGATGCAG
Organism: Meleagris gallopavo; assembly: GCF_905368555.1. Classification (NCBI taxonomy): domain Eukaryota; kingdom Metazoa; phylum Chordata; class Aves; order Galliformes; family Phasianidae; genus Meleagris; species Meleagris gallopavo. The sequence goes on along the minus strand of NC_139417.1, from coordinate 5,198,763 downwards.
TGATGTCCTATGAATGGAATCTGTTGTTTAATTTCAAGGGGAAGAGATAACTGAAGTTTTTATTACCACACCCAAAGAGGAATAATAAACCAGCCAGGCAGCATCTGTCTCCAAATAGCCCTTGTTACCAGCCCACAGTCTGCATTGGCTGTGATTGCTTGGCCAAATGTGTGAGTATGGGAGAAAATTGTTGCTGGAATCATTACAATAGATTATGATTGTTGTACAAGATGGAAAATCCGTGTCAAAAGCAGACATGATGCCAAAACGCCCCTGCGGTGCTGGGGCTCATCTTGACTTGTCCTACAGTAAAAGCAAACAAGGCTTCAAAGAAGTGAATTCATTTGATATGCTAATCTACGTCTTGTTTCAGGCATAGTAATGTCACTGTGAACAAAGGAAAAGAACGTAAACAGCTCAGACGAAAGGGATGTACTGTCTTACTGCTGCTAGGAAAGTTCTTCCATTCCCAAATAAGACTTTCCTTAATAGTAAGAAGTAGTTATCAGTCAATTTCCTCTTTAATATCTGCTCTGTTCCCTCTGTGCTAATCATACTATGAAGGTAATGTTTTCTGAAAAGGCAGCCCATCAGAGAGACAGAATGAGCCATAGGCTTTAGTTAATCACCCATTCTCCACATCTGTGCACATACAGAAATCATCTGCTATGGCTGATAACATTACACCTGCAGTTGGTCAAATCTAGCACTGCCTTCCTTGCACTCATGAAGCCTTACAGCATGCCTCTCAAATATCATTTCCAGCAGCACTTCACAGCAATCTTTTCCTCATGTTTACACCAGGATAAACAGCAATTATCTGCATCCAAGAATTAATTGTAGAACCAAAACACTAGATTTGTCAGCTCGTTTTATGGTTTGCACAGTGTTCAGCGTTTTTTGGATGTATATTATTTTGTCTTTGCAGGTTGCCTATCAGTTCTAAATAATTCCAAATTTGAGCTTCCTATTCCCTGCAGAGTAAATGCTTGGAGGAGGACTAGCTTGATTTGCCTAGGTCGCATTGGGAATTAGTGAACAAAATCAGCTGAAACACTGTTTGCTGTTCTATAGAACCATCCACACTATCAAGCTGCAGCAATCGTTTAAAAGAACAAAGAAAGCAAAAAATCAGCTGCATCTCAGCTTTGTCTGATGATACTCTCATGTTACTTTAATTCATTTGGTCACTGGACATGCATAAATGCTAGAAACTTGAATGAAGTAGGTAATTAATACTCTTGTATTTAAAAAGCTCTTGTAGATCTCAGTATGATATTTGCCTTTATTTGTTTCTTAGAGACAGATAAAATCATATTTCCGTGGATGCTGATAATGTCAAAACGTTACAGTTGAGTATGAATCAATGAATGCATAGTACAAGCACAGCAATTACTCTGATGTGTGAAATAAATGCTTAAGCATTTATTTAAGGTATAGTTGACACAGCTAGCATGTGTGATACTTTTATGCTACTCTGAAGATAACTACTGTTAGTTTAATACTTCAGACATTATGGGCTTGTTCATACTAAACTAAATACTCCAAGAGTGCATCATACAAGAGTAAGAAGTACTTTCTTTTCTTGCACTTTTTCTCTCATATTTGCAAGTTAGTGATTGGATTCAGCTGGTCTGCCAGAACTTGCGTGGCTTGTTTCCATCATTTAAGTCTATCTCACTGATTATGTCAAGAACAGATCTGTACGTTTTTTGATGTGATTTTTTCTCTATTAAGTCTACTGAAATAAAATGTGCAATATGCTGTGGAACTTTTTCTAACTTTTTTACGAGCTATCAGTAACTTATTCCTGGAATTGTTGTCAGAAAATCACTGAAACAGAGCCTATTTCAGCCTAGTGGTACTGGCCATAAGATCCTAGATAAAATGATCTTATACAGAATGGAGTTATGCAACAGAAAACAGGCATTTAATTACAAAAGCGTCCGGTTCTATCAAGAAGTAGCATGAACTTAGTTTCTTGCCTAATTAAGTTTTATAATATAAACACACATTTAACGTCTTTGATCCAAAAGAAGCCCTGAAAACTGTGCTATTGACCTCTGAGAGAAATGCGGTCTGGTGGGCTGAGCTAAGGCTCAGGAAGTTGTCATGTCATAGCAACAACACTGACTGACTGGGTGGTCTTGAAGAAACCGGGGCAGAATTTCAAGGACTCATCCTTCAGTGAATAAAAGGTAGCAATGCTAATAACAAAAAGAATAATTCTATAAGGGTGATTCCAGATGTGTCTGTTGAGGCTTAAATTCAGTTGGAAGTGTTGGTGATAAATGAAGTGCACTTCAACTTAATCCTCCAAAAACCAAGGGCAAAATTATTTGCGCTGGTACTTTTTATTTAAGCTGGATACTAAATATTGCTCATAAATCCCTATCATCACTGAGCATTTGTGCTGTGTCAAGTATGGGATTTGGGATCTTTCTGAGGACTATATATTGATACGAAGACAAAATCCAATTGCCACGTACCTATTTATGAGGTTTCAATGTAGTAAGGTAATGCTGCATAAATGGTGAATAAGTTTGGGGTTTTTTAATCAGATTTTATCATTTTATTTTTGATGTAATTTCTAGGCTGGGTCATGAATGTCACAGCTGACATTCACCACTGAAAATCGTAACTGTTCAGACACAGCTTTGGAAAATGACTCATTACTTCTTTTGGCACTCCAAAGTTTATTACAGTACACAAGAAATTTTGCAAACAGTTGGGAATTTATTCAGCTTCAGCAATATGATGTAGTGCGTGTTTGGTGTGCCTCACAGCTCCAGTAAGTGGCTTGCTAAGGCCCTGGTGCCGGACTGGTTTCATTTGTGTTTTTTCTTTTTTCAAGTGGAGTGATTTATAATAACTTTGTGTAGATGCTTCATAGATAGATTTTGCTTTCTTGACAACTTGGAGCAATATTATATGTAGCTTTCTGAACAGCCTCTAATAATCGTCTCTGGCTTTCGAATAATGTAAACAAGGAGTCTTGTAAATCATGAAGAGAGGAGTAACTCGAGACTTCAGATGAGGAGAGCTGGCTTCTCTCTGAGTTCATCTGAGTGGAAGTCAGAGGAATCACTTGGAAATCGTGAATCAGAGCTTGGCTGCTGCGTGAACCTTGGACTAACTTTGTCGTGTGCTGCTAAACTTCTTTCTTACATTACTTGGAATCCTTTTAAATTTGCAAACACTTCAGAGAAGGTCATGAAGGGAGATGGCAGTGCAATGTGGAATCTGATGTGGAAATACTGCATTTCTGTCAGGACAATCAGGTACAGTAGGAATATTTAAAACTTTGCTTTGTGGTAAGTTTCTGAGAGCTGCATGTGTTAATCATGGTCTCTCCCTTGTTTGTATTATTTTCCCTGTGCAGTTAACTCTGCATAGTCTGAGATGATTGCTAAGGTGGCTTTTGTTTGTCCTTATAGTAAAGTTCTGAAAGGAAAAAAGCAGGGTTATTGAAAGTAATCTTCAAGGAAAGCGGAGTTCTCATGGTTTCAGTTTTGGAAATACTTCTGACTCATTTGCATGCAGACGGAATCTGGGATATAAGAAAGGAAAAGCACCAACACCTTACTTTCGTGAATATTTGCCTATTGTTATCTTTAATTCATTGTATCTCCCAAATCTGGAGGTGCAGGGTATGTGTTTAGCACACCGCGGGCATCGTTTGCTTCAGACAGATGAGAAGCAGGGAGAAAAGGCGGAGGCTTTTATGGCAGAAAAGTCTCTCAAGTTTCAAATGTCTCTAAGCTAGTGTAGTGCTAGAAGCCTACCTGCTTGCCTCGTGTGAAAACACAGCCGACACGGACGAGCTGACAGGCTGGGGCTGCCGTGCATCACCGGGCACATTCCTGGAGCGCTGGTGTTTGACAAGCTGCGTGCTCCCTGCCAAGCGCAGTTGCTGTAGATTGCAGCAGAGTTTATTCCAGGAATGGAGCTATTAAGCAAGATGCTTGGTGATCGTGTGTTCTCACAGCAATTGGATATATTTAAAAATAGCATGCTATAGTTTTGTACCATTCAAACCATATAACCCCATAATGAGATTTTGTCACGCGAGCTTCCCTTGAGAAATCACATCACGCAAATAATTACTGCTTTTCACACTGCATAATTATTTTGTGCCGAGGAGAGTTTAGTGAGCCTGAATTCCTGCTTGGATGTTCATGACAACCAGAACGAGACTGTGGAGAGCCTTTATCATCAGGATGCTGAAATAACACTAAAATGTCTCCTCGTTCTCAGCAGAGTGAATCAATACAACAGAAACAGGAAATAATCCCTGAGAGAGGGTTCAGTTAACATAAAAGTCATTTATGATCTGGTTTTAGAACCAGAAATAGAGATGAACCAGAAATAAGCCTGAAACAAACTGGTGCTTAAATACAGTGGAACGGTCTTTACAGCACAGATATCATCCTGACTTCGGTGCTGCTGGAGACCTCAGAGGAAAGTCCAGTGGAAATACAAGTGATCAAAGTGCACGTTCCTAGTGAGAGTGAGCTTTAAAGGCTCCTATAGCCACTTGGGTGTGGCTGTTTTTGTAATGTTTAACATGCAAGTTGTGCTCACCTGTAAAGAGCCACATCTTTTATCAATGAACTTACCACTGTTCAGAGCACATAGGTTCAACATTAGCTTAATTGCTCACAGCAGTTGCTTATTTCTAGAACGGCTCGCTGGCTCCCACAGCTAGCATAATGCAAAATGAAGTTTCTCTTTGCTGTAGTGCAGTATTTTCAATTAGTTTTGGGCTGTTCTAATACTGATGATTTCATTGTAAGCAAAATCAGTGAGCTTGAGAGCATAAGGAAAATGTTCACTTTGTGGAAAAAGATCTCGACCACCTTAAATGTGCTTTTCAGTTGTCCTTCAGGAATCCTGAACCTCTCCCTACATTCTAGGAGTTGTCACCAACTCTTCTGGCTCATGTCTCTATCCACCAAGTATGAGGCTATACCAGTCCTTCTCCTGCCTCCTCCCATTTCTGGAAAACTGCGCAACCCACACAGCCATTGCTGGAGATTTGTCAATTTAAATGTGTCTTAAATAGTCAGTGAGCTGTTTGTTTCCTCAGTGTGAGCCACCCTGCCAAAGGCATTCCTGCACACCCGCTGTGCCACCGCAGCACACAGCCCCGCATGGCCCAGACTACACTGGGCTGGTTGTGCTACAGCTCCTAGCTAACACACAGAGCCTGAATGAGGGGTTTGTGCCTCAAGAGAACAGTCCCACTCCAAAAAGAAAATTATTATTGCTCGGTTTCAGGGTTGGTCTTATTTTCATTGGAATCCCACTGCTTACAAAATTGACTGAGTCTTTGTTGTCTGTCCTAATTAGACTGCGTGCCTCGGGGAGAGAGATGATCCAAGTCCGTGTATGCATGCTTAAGTTTGCCATGACTTTTGTTTGTCTGTTTGCACGAAGTTTTTGCCTGCTCCTACAGCAGAACTAGAAAAATAGTAAAGATGAAGGGATTTCTTCATCAGCGTAACAGAACTGAGCTTGTGCCACATACCAGGGAACTTCTGTCCTGTTACAGTTCTTGGTCTCTGGTGCTGTCAGTCTCTGTCCTTCTGCAGGGACTAGTGGCACACTGTGATGTTTGTCACTCTCCTTGGCTGCAGCATTCACTGCCGGGTGTTAAGTTCTCCTGCCCAAGAGTGTTGTAAATTGTCACTGGTATCTCTGATGAAGGGAGCAGTGGTGTTTGTCACAGACACTTTGCTGAGGCCCAAGCAGTACTGCCAGCTGTGCTGTCACTGCAGCCTCTGCCCGGTTACTTTCTCTTCTTACTGGACCCTTTTCTGTCCTAGTGCACAAAGGGCAAACAGTGCCCTTTCAAGTGCTGAATGTCATTTTGAGGCCACATTGCCCTGAAAAACAGGGTTTTGTTCTTTTGGTGAATGTCTGTTTGTTAGGATATTTGCAGGTGGAAGACTCCAAAGTCAGAGTTGGCAGAGCACGAAAGCAGCACTAGGGTTAAAGAATCAGTAGGCAGTTACTTCTTGTAACACTGCATTTTACTAATATACCATAGATGGAGGATAGGCAAATATTTAGGTGTAAAATTGTCTGTCAGCATATTCGGATTAGCTTTTGTATTTATAGGGTCGTGTCAGTCTGAGAGCAGAGGAAGACGTCACACAAAGCAGGGGAGCAGATCAGCTGCATGTTCCCAGTGCTCTCAGTACTGTGCCACACGCCAGTCAGCCCTCGGGATGGGTTAGTGGTTAGCAGAGCAGACTGGAGCCATCTGAATCAGCAGATCCACAGCCCGCAGAGAATAAATTAAAAGGTTTATAATAATGTAATGCATAGTTTTCAGCTTGCATCTTGAAGTTCCATTTGCAAGTAATGGAGGAAAATAGTCAATAGTTACTTCTTAGTGCTCTACACATCTGGAAAAAAGTAAGAATTGGGCTTCAGTGTGAGTTGTCATGGAGTTTCTTCACTCATTTTCCTTCTGCTACAAACATTTTCCATCTTAGTTCAGTCACACTTTATTTTTAGTCATCTGCTTTGTTTTTTCTGAAGACTGACAGAACAGTGCTGCTTTTTCACCAAGAAAAAACAGCACTGTGACAAGTGAAAGGGTCTCGCTCGAGCTTTAATCGCATTTTGGGCCTCATGATCAACTGTGACTGTGTAGGGGAGAGGCTGCTGGGAAGTGTGAGTGCATAAAGGCCGTTGGTGCATCTCATAGTGGGGGTTTATTCATAACATTTCTGAGTATCTCCATTATGAGAGCTTAAGCTGCTCTACACAATAATACATTAAACAGAACTCAATGTAAAGGAACAATGTAAGGAATGTTATTGCAAAGCTCAGGTTCAGTGTGATGGTATTGCCTGTGCATCACAGCTCCTTGCTCCTGCCTCCACGATGTCCACATATGGCGCTGGCACCAGCATTGAGCAGCTGTGCAGGAAAGGCAGCTGGCAAGAAAGGTCTTGTTTCCTACCAAGCAGAGGTCGGGTTCAGCAGCAGGGCACGCAGCAGTTTGTGCTGGCATTGGGCAGGAGCTGTGGTAGGAGAGCCAGGGCGCTCACAGCTTCAGCATGACCACCCCCAGCATAGGAGATGGGATAGGTAAGGGCAGAGCCAGGAGACAAGGCTGGGGATGATCCATTCTGAAGTTCGTTGGCAAACATACACAGAAGGCACCTTCCTCGTTTTATGGTTTCGTGTAACCAGTGATAACGGGGTATATAGCTAGATCTTTCATTTATGCATTTTGTTTTCTTTCTGAAATGGAAATGGGAGTACCCGCCTCAGATGTTCCTTCTAGCAGCTACGGGGTTGATATCTGTAAAACTTCTCAGAGAAGGAGGATGTGTTGTTTTATTATAGCAGTAAGCAATAGTGTTGGCATCTTTTGTAGAGGTCAGACATTAACAAAGCAATTTTCCTCTAGCCATATGGCTTAAGTGCTGACAAGAATTACTAATACAGATATTCGTTTGTAGGACTAAAAAGAGATAAAATAAATTCTGAAGCCTTCCACGTTGACTCCTTATCATCAGGATGTACTGATTTTTATATACAGTGCTGTGTGGTTTTTTTTGTCATCTTGAAATCTGCAAAATACTGCATTTGAGAAGCTCTGAGACAAAACTGAATGCTTATCGTCATTAGCAGTCTGGATGCTTTAATCTTCACATAGTGCGTGTCTCTCATAGCCATTAGTCTTCTATTTTAATACAATACAACTGTAATTATCCAAGTGCAAACCTTCCTTTGGGTTAAAAGATCTCTTCAGAATGACAGTGCCAACAGCTATGCTGCGCTTAATGAATTTGTAATAAGCTCTTGATGCCAGTATAACAAATCATTGTGAAGATGGGATGAAGTTGGTATCTTTAGAATCCAGTGTTACCAGTGTGTCAATGTGTCCTGTGCATTTGGCGTAATAAAATATATTATTTGGTTAAGTATACCATACATTTCCTATTGGCTCTGGTCTGTGCATAGTAATCTGGAGAGGAAATGATTACGGTGTTAATACACCTGGGCCCAGTTGCTCTGCCTAAAGCAGACTTGTTCAGGGGCTGAACTACACATAGCTTTAGTTTTGTTTGGATTGAAAATTTTTAATTCTATTTAAATGTTGCTTCTTTTCAACCAGGATGTATCTGTTTACACAGCTAAATTATTTCAACCTGAGTATTAGTTCAAATTTGTGGCTGTGATGAGTTCAGGAAAGGCACAGTGACCATTACAGATCCCAGATCTGTTGGTGCAGGACCAGGCTCTCATCAGTTCCATTTGCTTTTTGCTATGAGCTCTTATTAAAATCCTCTGCTTAATGTTTCCATGCGCACCATCTGCAGTGCTGTGGCTAAAAGCTGAAAACGTGTAAGCAGGGGCTGTTAGTAGATGACTTCCAGGTGAACTTTCAGTGTTACAGAACTACCACAGAAGCTGCATTATTTATGCATAATTAAGCCCACTTTCACATTAAAAAAAAAAAAAAAATTACAGGTTAGGGTATGGAAGTATATGGAAGTATATAGAATCTGTCAGTCTTGCACCAGCTCTACTTGTGTGCTTTCTTGTACAAAGAGTTAAGGTTCTTAACAACTTGAAAAGTGTGTCATGGCTTTTGGAAAAAGGGTCAAGCAGTTGCCAAAAGTGGGTGATGGAGCAGTGTGAGATCTGAAGGTTGGCCCAGGCTGAAACTCTGCTGAAGCTCTTTTTGTGACACGGAATAATGATAAGCACTGAAACCCCAGAAGTCAGAAACCTAATCCAAGGCGGTCTACAGAGAAGTTATCAGACTGTTTTATTATTTAGTTACATGGAGCTCTGAGAGGAGCTTGTTGATGCAGAACCATGGTTACTGAACTGGTAACATCTCTCCTCTAGACATGAGGTGTTCAGTCATACTTAAGGTAATTTTTTGCATTCTAATGCTTGTAGTAGATGATGCACGTTGTAAAAATGTACATGGAAACTTTTAGAGTAGGATTTCTGCTTGATGCTGATAATGCTTCCACTGCTAGAGTTAAGATGTCTTCTCAGACCCACCTAGAAATTGTCTTTTAGGATTTGTTTTGAAAGCGTACTGCTCTTGGTTCTGGTTACAGATCACCCAATTGTTTGATCTGTGGATTGGTTTTTTTAATCATAATTGCAGAACTTCTGAAGCAGCTTTTCAGCTTGTGTCTTTTTGTCCTGATCATGGAAAAGAAGGAAACAAACTACGTTGGAAGCGTTATCCACTCTTAGATTTGAAGAGGATCATTTTCTGCTGAATAGTAAAGCAAATTAGGTAGGGAGAAAATTAAGCTATGAGCTAATCTGGTGCTAACGAGATTTTGTGTTTTCCAGAAGGAGTCAGATGACTTGTTAGTAATTGGTGAGTGCAGCTCTATGTAGTGCTTATGAATCATGTGAGTAACATCTGTGGGGACTATAAATTGTTTGTGAATTTAAAGTGAAATTAATGAAAAAAGTGGTTTTAACGGGAAAAAAATTGTTTATAAAAAGCAGTGAAGTTTTTATTCCTTTTTTTATAGAAATTTATTTTAATATCCATTTGCAATTTCTCATTCGTGACAGGGGTTTTGAACATCTCTTTTCTGTTTCCATGCAGTATCTGCTTATTAATCATTTTCTTTGACAATAATTATAAAAACAGCATGAATTTATGCAGTGAGCAGTGTCCCACATTCAGCCATCTCTTAGCAGGAGACAGTTCATTCGTGTAATTAGCTGTCTGATGGTTATGGAGTGACTGAAGTATTTCAGGTGTTAACAGATCGGTTTTTGGTTTTCCCTGCACCCACGGCTGGTTGGGGGTATGGCAGCACTGTTTTGTTAGGAGGGTTTCTTGTCAGTTGCTGACAAATACAAGAAAATCAAAGCTGATTATCTCCCTACTTCAGAAGATCAGCTCTGAGTAGCTAATGAAACTTAAGCAAAATTTGGGGTAGGCAAGGCATGACTGCCTGAGCCGGCTTCGCTCCTAGAGCATTTCCATGATGAGAGCAGCCTGGTGTTTAAACCTGCATACCGCAAGCTGATGGATTAAAAATTATATTCTTGAGTTGGTCATGTCTGTGCTGATTCTGGAAAACTCTCAGCAGCATGCAAGGCATTTTGTGTTTAATGAATTCTTTTTTGTTTGTGCTAACAGAGCAATGAGGAATAATCTCTCTTACCATCAGGGGCACTTTCAAGGTTTAGCAGGGCCTGATTTGAGCAAGGCCTAACACCTGTACCACAGCTGTAGGTTATACAGCAGAAGTTGTCACCCTGATGGGAAGCATTCTGGTTCAGCAGTGCCAAAAGTTATCTATTTTCATATAAGTTGTTTTTCTAATATTAATGTCTTGTTGGATACTATCTTTTTATCATATAATCCCATGGAGTAGGCTGTGTTCACAGATGGTTTGGTTGCCATTTACTTTCCTGAAAATCACTTGGCATTATTCAGGTATCAAGAAATGAGATTTTTCAGAGGAGATGCTTGATGAATCTGAACACTTCATGCTGATGAGTTCCCGTGGAATGATCTTCTGTGGACATGGAATACCTGTGATAGCTGCTCTGTGTCATCTGTCAGTTGGTGCAGTATTGTACTTAAAGTAAAGGTAGCATGGCAGCTAACCTAGTTAAGAACCTGCACCTCTGTTGGGGCTCTGCTATGTATTTAGCATTAGCTACGTATGCTGTCACCTCCTAGGTAAGTGTTTCACTGTGACCTTTAACAGCAGTCTGATGGTACAAAATCACCTGCAGCCTGCACGTGTTTTGTATTAGAACAACAGATATTTCCAAAAATCTGAGCACATTATAAATAGCTCTGTCAAAAAGACAGATGGCAAAGCCCAGCACAGGTTGATGCAGAGGGAAATCTGACCTTTTTGATGCTTAGGAGAATATACAGACGTACGGCTAACATGTTTTTCTAAAATGACAGTTGGGTTGCAATCTCAGCCATGAATCTCAGCCCTTTGGCACACTGTAAACTGTTACCCACAGGCTTTGGAGGATCATAAGGCTCATAGGATCTTTGGCTCATATTTTCCAAGAGTTTTTTCCACCTCTTGACTTTTCAATGATTCTTTGGCTAGTTCCCCTCTCTTAGTAGCTGGCAGGGAAAATGCGTGACTGTGGTCAGTCCTTCCTCATCAAAAAGGTGTTTATTGACCACTTCTTGGTAGCCCAGTTGGAAAGTGCACCCAGACCTCAGCTGCTGCAGTCCTGAAGCTATGGCTCCTGAAAGAGAGCAGCTGGGCAGCCTCGGGGAAAGCTGGGGAAGGAGATGCTGAGCTTCTGATGCCTCCTGGAACATAAAAGGCAAGTTTCTACTTTTGCCTTAGATTCTCTCATTCAGAAATGGGTCTTGTTTTCTTTGGAACAGCTAAATAGAAATAATAGCTATTTTTGACAAATACAGTTATAAAAAGAAAAAATCTCTAACAGTCAGAAAAGTATCTTCAATGCTTCTATTCTTTTTTTTTTTTATGTCCTAAGGAAATTGAAGTTGATATAACAAAAGTTGGAGAACCAAATTAGCAATAACTGTGAGTTAAAATGCATATTTTTATTTGTAGTCATTCTGCTTAAATTCAAAGCCCACTTGGAATTTACTTAGAGTTATTGGATGTCCACAAAATGCCTGCAGACATGTATACTAGCTTCTTTAAATACTGTATAGGCAGATGCATTTGTATTAGCAGATATTTGTATGGTCTAATTCCCTCCCATGCTAAAATCAGTAAGAATTAACTATATTACTACATCAGTGAAATAGGGACAGATTGGTCTTTTGTATAGTTTATTATCCATCTGAAGTTATCTTCTGATACTTGAAAGTGAGGGTAAACTAGGCACTAGTGGTGCTCCCAAGGGTTGGTACTGGATCTGGTCTTGTTCAATATCTGTTAATGACCTGGATGAAGGGATAGAACACACCCTCTGCAAGTTTGCTGATGATACGAAGCTGGGAGGAGCTGCTGACACAGCAGAAGGCTGTGCTGCCATTCAGTGAGATCTGGACAGGCTGGAGAGCTGGGTACGGCAGAACCTAATGAGGTTCAGCAAGTGCAGGGTCCTACACCTGGGGAGGAATAACCACATGCATCAGTACAGATTGGGGGCTGATCTGCTGGAGAGGAGCTCTTCAGAAAAGAACCTGGGTGCCCTGGTGGACAAAGAGATTCACTGTGAGCCAACAATGTGCCCCTGTGGCCAAAAAGACCAATGGTATCCTTGGTGCATTAAAAAGAGCTTGGCCAGCAAACTGAGGGAGGTGATCTTGCCCCTCTACTCTGGCCTGGTGAGTCCACATCTGAAATACTGTGTCCAGTTCTGAGCTCCTCAGTTCAAGAAAGACAGGGAACTTCTTGAGAGAGTCCAGTAAAGGGTGACAAATATGATGAGGGGCCTGGAGCATCACCTTTAGGAAAGATTGAGAGACCTGAGGCTGTTCAGCCTGGATAAGACTGAGAGGGGATCTTATCAATGCTTATCAATATCTAATGGGTGACAGCCGGCTCTTTTCACTGGTGCCCTGTTTTCACAGAACAAGGGGCAGTGGGCACAAGCTGGAACATAGCAAGTTCCATACAGACATAAGAAAAAAGTTCTTTTCTTTGGGGGTTACAGAGCAGTGGAACAAGCTGCCCAGAAAGGCTGTGAAGTCTCCTCTGTAGATTCAAAACCTGCCTGAGCGCTTTCCCGTGCAACTTATTTCAGGGAACCTGCTTTAGTACAGAGGTTGGACTTGGGGAATCTGCAGAGGTTCATCCAACCCCTGTGATCTTGTGATTGTGAAGACTATACTTTTTAGCCTGTTTGGGAAAGCTTAGTTCGAATTTTATAGATAGGCAGATAGTTCTGAACATAAGCAACTTAATACAGATAGAAATACTTGAGATTTCCCTACTCTGCAGGGTACTTACTCTACTGTGATTTTTCTGGACATGTATTCAAAGAACTGATAGAGTTTCAGTTCAGCTGTATATTTTCAAGTTAATTTAACAAACACTTGTGTAGGAATCGGGCCAGTAAGACTGAGATAAGTACCTGAATTCCTTCCAAGTGACTAGTATTAATTCTTTGAAAATAAACACATGGAAAGAAACCCGTGCCTTAAAGTCAACCTCTTGAAAGCTTTGTCCCAAATCATTTATCTTCTTTCAGGTTCTGAACCAATTGCATTTTACTGGTTATTCTACCTGCTTATTCTAAGTACTTGAGCAGATTTATTACTTGGGTGATAGAGGCTTCTACAACTGTTCATATTTGCATCTTGTGAGACTATTCTGTTTAATGTTGATGTTGCAAGGGCAGGCATAGCCTTGGACTTTCTTAAATGGGAATGAATAGTGAGAAATTATGCTGGAAGGGGTATAAATAATAATTTGCACATACTTCTTGTGCTGTTCTTGTCTGCTTCCTCTCATCTGGTTGTTCTGATGCGTTGGGTTTGGGGGTACTGCTGCATGGTGATATACAAGAAAAAGAATCTCTGACAAAAATAGGCAGCAAAAACAGGGCTAGTGAGTTAGCGTGATCAGAGCTTCTTATGCCATTGTTGCTTCTGGAGGAAATGTTCTGCAAACAAAAGCATAACCACATTAGCAGCCCCATTTCCTCCAATATAGTGAAACAATGACATTTTTAAAGAATCTAGGAGTTGGCTCCCTTAAAGTTCATATGCCATATGTATCATTTCAAAGCAAAAAATGAAAAGAGCTGTTTGTATAAAGATATCCAAACTGAAAATCATACACTTGTTGAAAGATGCAAGTTCAGGAGTGGAGAAGAAATCCTTGCATGGCTTTCTTACACTTTCAAAGAATAAAAAAGGACCATTATCACTCCTTGCCTCACATGCACATGTCCAACCTTCCACAAGGCACTTAGCTGTGAGGTGATGACCTGCTATCTATCAGTGCCTGCTCAGAACCATTAAGCTCACTGGGGCTATTCTGTCTTTCATTTTCTAAGTGGTGAGGTCAGATACATGGTCCTTGCCTCCTCCATCCCAGTGGCTAGTGGTGCTGCTAATAAGAGGAGCTATTTACCTAACTCTTCATCAGGTAAGCAGAAAAAATATATATATTGAAGCCCCAAGAGTATGTATGTCTCAAACAGATGGGGCAGTAATAAGAAAACAAGACTTGTGATAATAGACTCAGCCTTTTCTGTACGTGCCTCTAATTTTTCACATCTAGCAAAGCGTGAAAGATGGATTTCACTGCATCTGAATCTATTGAGAGGGAAGGGAAGGAAACATTTTGTACAAATAGTTACTGCTCATTAAAAGGGAGATGAGTTTGCAACAGTGCTTTAAAAAATTGTTCTCTCCGATCTGTGCTCGTACTTGATCACTTTCCCTTCAAAAAGCTTTTGAAACTCCTAAGCTGAGGGCTAGGATGCACTTGAGATTGTGAAATAATCTTTGCGGACCTCAGAATTCTTTCCTATGGTAATTTCAGAGCTCATATGTCAGCAAATCAGTGCATAGAATTATCAGCTCCCTCTGGATTTTTAAAATCTATGCCCTCAGGGGAAACCCAGGGACCACCTGATGTCAGGTCTGAATATATTAGTAGAAACAAAAAGTAACATTTAAATCTTTTCATCAGAGAAACATCGGATTTTTCTGATTAAGAGATGTGTCCATTTTTTGGCATCGCAGTGGCTAGAGATTTCTGGATATCAACTAGACAGGCTAACTTTAAAAAGCTTAGAAATACCTGAAATCTTCCCCTTGGTGTTAAAATACTCAAACATTTGCTAAAGTAATTACTTCTGTTGAATGAATCAGTAGTGTGTCTTGGGAATTTGCTGGTGATTAAGAGTTTTTTTCAACCTACATGTCACAAGTTAATTCCTAACAAAAGCTGCAGAAGGCCTAATATAATGAATCAACATGCAAATAATTATAACTGCATTTAGTTCTTGAACAGAAGGAAGGCACTGGAAAAACCTCAGACTGAGGCATATTGATTTTTTACAAATATTTTCCAAGTGTTTCCTCTTCTCCATGCTAGAGAGCCTTCTAATTAAACAACTATGGCAACAAACGCTGTCCAGCTGAGGGTCAAGTATATAATTCAAATCCCAGATGGTCAATATCTATATGCAACTTAGCTACCAGATGGGTTCCACTGGATTTTTTTTATTCGTCTTCTCTCGCCCTGCCAATATTAAGGCAATTTGTTATACTACTATCAAATATTTATACTACTTTATGTTGACTTTTGCTAAGAATTACCTAGGTAGGAGGAAAAGATTCCCTAGAGGATACGCTCTATTGCTTGAGAGGTATTTTGTTCAACACTCCTTTCCATCAATTTGCAATGTCAAAGGAGTTTCTGAAGGTGCCCTAAAAAAGGGCTGGAATAAAAGGCACATGGAAGTGTCAGTAGGGAGGGAAGAAGTGTAAAGGTGTTGTTTACTCTTTCTGTGGATGGTTAAAGCCTATTTGCAGTTACTGAACTATCAATTACAAATGTAAAATAATTGTGATGTTTACCCTGATGGAGCACAGGTCGGACTGTTAAGCTCACTTTCACTGTCAGCTGTGTGCAAGTATAGCAATATTGTGTCCTTGGATTTATTTTGGGTTGTGTCACTGTCAAATAGCCTAGGTAATGCAAAAAGCAGTATGTCGATTTGTGTGTTTCCTGTATGTGCTGGTCTGGCCACCGGAGCAGTGCCATTAGAAAGAAACTGTGCTTGTCCAAACCTGGAGGAATCAATTTGTTAACAGGATGTGTAGAAGAGCCTCTTTCTTCTTTCTAGTAAACAGTTTCTACCCACTGGGCTAGAGTTTTGTGCTCTTTTCTGCTGATTTTACCTTGTCATTTAGAAATATGTATAATTCAATTAAACTTACACAGCAGTGTGATGCTGATGCAGAGAAACGTTCCTTTCAATCATCGTTGCAAAGGAGATCTTTGTCAGTGTCACTCAACATCCTCTTATTGTGTTTCTGTTACTCAGGGATAAAAATGCAATTATTATTGGAGGTTCCCACATAAAGTACTTAAGAAGTCATGTTCTGAACTCCACAGCAAACCTCTAAGCTAAACTCTTAAATAAAGAGACAAGCCTCATTTTGTGCAGTATGCCTTAGTTTCTTTAACTTAGGAACTTTGAGCAGACTGTATCACATGTGGCAGCAAATATGTCACTCACTGAAGCCATCCTGTGCTACAACTGTCTCTACAAACTGATGTCTGGACTTGTAGTGTAAAGCTGTTTCTTAGTAAAAACATTAGCTGATCATACAAAGAATGTGTTTGAAGACATAATAAATCCAAAGTTGAGGTTACAAAACATTAGGCCAGAAAAATAGATAATTTATTCTCTCTTTAGGAAGTCCTTTTTCTGTGTATATGTTAATTCTTCAGCAGTAAACCTGAGTCTGACATACCATTTATACATGTAAATAATCCTGCTGCTGCTTTCTTCCCCCCAGGCACAAAAGCACAATAAATAAAGTCAGTGTATTTGCAGACTCAGCTCTGCAGTGCACCTATGAATGCTGCCCAGCCAATTTCGCCTCCATCCACAAGTTTTCTGTGAATGTGGGCTAGTTCAGGTGTCAGTTCTAATGCAGCTTGTGTCATGGCCAAACAACTTGCTAAAGCTACAAATATAGGTGCTGCTAATCTGTTTTAGTTATAGTTAACATGTCTGATTTTAAAAGAAATGTGAAAGCTGACAGGCAGTTTCAAAGAGAGTTCCGTGCTGACTTCCAAACCCTTCTGCAGTCATACAATCTGCAGCTCAAAAGCTTTTAAATTATTTACCCAAAATTGGCTTTGAGGGAAGAGTGTGGAAAAAAATAAAATCTAAGCCTGAGTGTATTAAAACTCGATACAAAAATAAAGCATAAATAAGAATTCTCATAGAAGCACTTTGATGTCTGCCGGTTTATGGAGAACACCTAATGAGGAGGTTTGAAAGTCTTGCTTTTGTTGTTTTTCTCACATTTTCTGCTATTGTTGCTCACCCATTCTTGTTTTGATTTCTTTAAAACTAAGCAAGTCCATCTATTTTGCATGTTCCTGTGGCTTAATTAGTTGCTTTTACACTGATCGGCCCTGTTAGCAGGTGAAGAGACCAGTGTGCTCAGTTAATATCCTTTCCAAGTGGTTCTCATGCTGAAATTGATCAGCTGGCTGTTCTGCAGATGATGCCTCCTGGTCTTTGTTTTTCGTTTTATTTTTTTTAACTTGGCTGTGAAAACAAAAGCCCAGCCATTCATGTGTTTGACTTTCTGATTGCTTGTGCTACCAGAGGGGACTGACAAGCTGCCCGGGCAGCTGGTAGGCCCACTTCATCATTGTAATATAAGCTAAACTCTGCTCCCAGTCAGTGGTCCACATACAGCAATCTGTCCTCGTGGACTAAATTAAAAGCAGTTTTAGCATATGATTAGCTGTATAATAAGATAGTGCAAGGGGCTGCAGAGAACAAAGAGTGTAGGAAGGCAAAAGGACATGCATCCTATTATTTTGTGTACTGTGATTCAGAAAGGAACAATTATTTTCTAAAAATTACACTTACACAATGAAGTGCTGTAAACCACCATCATTGCTGAGCAAGAAAAGATCCTTGACATGAGCCTCTCAGCCTGTAGTGTTGTGAAGGATTACCCTTACATGGTGGCTCTTCTGTCCAGTAGTGCACATGGCTCTGTCAGCTGCCTGAAGGTCTGTGTGTTACCATCATGGGGTAATGCTGCAGGAAAGGTTTATTTCTTGCTTTTGTGTTCATTTGTCCTATTTAACAGGGCTAGTTTTCAGCCCACGCAGCACTTAAAAAAGAATTCTGGTAAGTACAGCAGAGCTTAGACACTGAGATGATCATTTTTTCCAGTACTTGCATGAACTTCCATAGCTTTTGTATCTGTTTTTCTCTTCAGAGTATTCCTTCTTTCTCCTTCAATATTTCCAAGCACATATTGAATGTCAAATAATTTGGAAATTCTATCAAGGCAATATTTAAAGGTCAGGTACTGTAACAGAGTGGCACGTAAGTTCCTTTGCTCCTGCGGCTACAGATGGCAAAGAATGCAGTGTGTTGAAAATGTTTATCCTATTGCACCGCTTTCATCCAGAATCTTTAGAATCTTTAGAATCACGTTTATGGTTTAACAGTAATGGAATATTTTGATGTTTTAAGTGTTTGCCATGGCTGTTAAATGATGCGTGTCATGGTGAGTGTGCTTTCAAAATGTTCTTGTAGTCAAGTTTGCAATGGGAACTTGGGATTCTGGTGCCTTCTCAACAACCACTGGTCTTCATTGAGTTTTGTGGGTTTTTAATTGCTGTTTGGTTCTGGTTTTGCTTCTGTTTTAAACAATTTTGGGCTGCACTGAAGCAAAAAGTGTTTGTTAGGCCTAAATTCATAAGGCAAAGCAATATCTTTTAAAGGCTTTCCGGATTAGCTCAGGGGTTATAGCTGAGGCCCATGTGGGAGCTTTGGGAGATTTGGGTTTGGTTCAGACTTGCTTCTAGCTGAAAGTGTTAGGGTGGGGGGTCATCTGTGAAAGGAAGGGATATGCTGACACATCCAAAGAGAAAATTCTTTATTTAGCATGACTATGAAGTGTGAAATGCCGCAGCTCAACAGATCATTCAAATAGACAGCACTTCTACCCAAAGTATTATGTCCTACATGTCCCAGGCTACTGGAATTATGCAGTGTAAAATCCTCTGTTTCTTGCTCATGTCCTCTCAGGATGCCTTGGACTCAAAGATCTAGTGACAAAATAATTTCAGTTCTTCTAGTACGTTCTGTTTCAATGAAGATAAGTAAGAGGACTGCTCCAAAAGTAATGCTTCCTGTCTTATGATATTAGCCTGCATGTCAAAGGCGGTGGTATGGCAGTAGAGGTTGAACCCTCCTACCGGCATTCTGCTGTGTTTTGTTGCCATGTGAAAGATGGCAGCAGAGGGGTGGTGTCACAGAACGGTGTCTGATGTGGAAGTGCTTATGAAACAAAGGGCTGTCATTGAATTTATTCACGTGGTACCCGCTGACATATACTGACACTTGCTGAACAGTAATGGAGGCCAAACAGTGGATGTGAGTGCAGTGAGGGCGGCTGGTGCATTTCAGCAGCGCTGACAGCAGGTCCCTGGTAAAGGTGTTCACCAGTGCGGCGTGCAGGCTTTGTTCATCACCAGTGAAGATGCAGAGCTGACGGTGGTGACTGCGCTGAAAAACAGTCTCTTGTAGTTGAGAATTGGCTCTGTCAAGAAGCGTTATTGTGCTCTTTGTCGCAAACTAACGATCAACCAGAAAAGCCCTGACGGTGACCCCTCCCAGCGGAGGACCCGTCATCGTACGGGCAGCGCTTTGGCCGCTCCGCCTGCAGGTGGCGCTATAGCCCCGCTGCCGCCAGCGGCGCTGCTCTCGGTAGGGACGGCTGCGGTGCGGGCTGAGAGCGCGCCGTGCTCCGCTTTGTGAGGTTGCTTAAAGCTTAAACGTGCTTTGTTCCTTTGACCCAAACTTGTCAGGTGCGAGCAGCACTTCATTTCCTCTGACAAAAAGGAATGAAAGCCGTGGTCCTGTCTGAAAACCAGTTCTGTGGTGTGACTCAGCTGAATTGTACTGCAGTCACGTAGTTTATAAACTGTATTTCTCGTTTAGGAATGTAAATTGGGAATGGAAATGTAAAGTAGGGGCTGTGAATGCTATTATTAAGTTATATTTTTAAGCTATGACTGTGTCCGATCAAGCAGAAGTCAGTGCTGCCCGAGGGGCACCCACGGCACCAGAAACTGGAACAGGGATTCATTGTGGTTTTGGAACCAAATTAGGAAACGTTTTCACATCTCATGAGGTCATATTTTCTAGTCTGTATTTCAAGAAGATAAAGAACACTGTCAGAGCAGCACATCTGGATAAACTGCATCCAGAAGCTCTAAGGAGAGTTGGCCAATGCGTTCTCTCCAACATGCAGTGTTCAGCTATTTTGTGCAGATGGGGAGAATAGGAGCCACACCAGTGCAAGTTAGTGCAATATCCATGATTGAGAAGAAAAGAATTATTTAGACAGTTGATAACGTATGTGAGCCTGCTGCTGATTTATGATAGAATCATGAAATAGTCAGTATGGGACGTAATTATGCTATTCTTAGTCATTAATTGATACGGCGTTTATTGACGTTACTTTATTTATTTATTTATTTATTTTTAAACAGACTTCTCTTTCTAACAGATATTGCTTGTTTTGGCAGTTTAATATTTCTTTTGGTAGATTTCTATGCCTAAGTCAGTGGTCTCCAAATTTCTTTTTGATCAAACACCCCCATCAGCAAAAAATATTTGGGCAGACACTCTCAGTATTTATTTGTTTATAAATTGTGTTTGTGTGCTACCAAAGTTCCAATATTTTCTTCCTATGCCCCAAAAGATAATCTTGTGTACCTCCCTTTGGAGACCACCAATGTAAGCAACTAGAATACAAAACCTTCATGGTCAATGTAATTCTGATTCCTCCAAACCTAGCTGCAACTTAGAATTATAATAGAGTCATAGGGAATCACAATAGATAAATTTCAATATTGTGGGAAGAAAATTCTTGTAATATCTGTAGATGACACGAGGAGACAAAGAGGGCAAGAGTTCAGAGAGTTTTGTCAGCAGAGCCCAAGCAAATGATGTGCACATTTTAGTACACTCAGATGTAAATCTGAATTTCTGTAAATTAGGGTTGAAAATTATGGTTACAGGAATGGGGACTGTACCCCAAGGGTGTGGCTCTATAAAGGACCATGTTGAATTATCAGCAAACTAATGAGGCAAACGAAGTGTCAAGCATGATTCTCTTACAGAAAGAAATTTCAGAAGAGGTAGAAGATACCTTACTTTTGACATTCAGTTCTGGTGTTATATCCACTCTTAAAAATGATTTTGAAAATAGAAGGTCTGTAAGAATTCACTGAGGAAATAACTGTATATACATACATGCGTGTGTATGCAGAGACAGCAAGCCAGCCTGACTCATGGAGTGGAAATAAGCTAGTCTTGTGTTAAACGTATCTACAACTATGCAAACTTTTGGTTATTGTTTACTGAATAGAATTTATCAGTGCCATTAATTAGTTTTCAAGAAACCATAACTATCATTAATCCACTTTCTTGCACTTCTGCTGAAGAGCATCCCCCCTTTTATTTGATATTCAGTGTTCTTACCAGGCTGAATTTTAATGTTTATTTGCAGCTGCAGTAAGTGTTTTGCTCCAAAATGTTATTCAAAATCTATTTTCCAGTGACTCCGTTGAAGAGAGGTGGAGAAGAAAAGAGCATAACAAGCATAACAAATACAGCAAAACAATTCTGTTTTACAGGCAATTACCTGATTACTGCCTTTGGTATCCATTCTGTAGGAAATACATATGGAATAGCTTTGTCGTGGCAGCCTTAATGCTTTTCTATGGAGTTTATTGTGTACAAGGCACTTTATTGTGCTGAATTCAACATCTCAGTATAGAGATGGATAAACCTAAGTTTTACTCAACTGAGCAACTCTAGTTGGAAAATGCTTGGTGGGTCCCAAACCTTCATTTCTCACTGAACTGCAAAGTGAGCACGTGTTAGTACTTACTGGCAACAGTTCATGCTGTGAGATAGGTAGTGGGGATACACTGAGCTGGGTCCTGTGCTTTGAGAAACGGAATCTCTCAAATTTATGAATGAAACAACACAGTTCTCATCCTCTCATCTGCTGGTGGTGCATTCAACAAATATATGGCACTGAATCTAGATGTTGCTTTCAAGTGCTTCTGTGCTGTGCTTGCTTTGTCTCCAGAGTGTCCAGGAGTAGCCGGGTCAAATTTGAGACTGCCAGTTTTAATGGGAAGGATGGTAGTAAATTTTTAATCCTCTTGTGCCCCTTTTTAAGATATGTAGGGGATGGACAGATGAGTGACATAGCCAGCCATGTTTGTTAGTGGAAAATGCTATTTTTACTGTACGTTACGATGTCATTAGTTAATCTTCTAACTGAAATACGATGTTAAAATCTCTACAATGCTGAGTTATTTTTAAGTCTCCCTGGGCTTTTAACTTATGAACAGGTGCACTTTCCTCCATATGCCTGTTTTTTCTCAGTCATCTGTGCATCTTTCCTGCTGGATTCAAGTAACGAGTGCTGAACTCCCAAAGTCTACAGACAGAAGGACATGGAATGCAGAGGTGGGCCAGGCTGTAGCACATGGGCGGTGTGAGGCAGCAGAACAAGCAACTCATCTGTCCCTGAGCCATGGGAGGGGCAGTGTAGGATGCCAGCTCAGAAGCTGCTGCAGTTTCTCAGCTTAAGCTATCCCTGCTTGTGAATCAGAGCTGGCTTTATTTGTTTAAGCTCCATTGCATGAAGCAAAATATCCTTTAGTAAAACATCCTTTGCTATTTGTTTCCACAAACTGTTTTCAGCATTTCATTTCAGCTGAAATACTTTTGGTAGCTTCTACCTTCGGAAACTGCAAAGTCCAGGATCCCTTGTTGGGTACCAGAAGTAACTGCTGAGTAAATTCCCCTTTTCTGTCATCTCTAGTCAGTTTCATTACTAACTCATTTCACATGTGCTGATTTTTTATTTTTTTAAGTCAAGCACAGATATGAAATACTGGACATATGGTTTTAGAGCTCTGTGTCATCACTTGATACTTGAAAAAAAATGCCATCGTGGCCTAGTGCTACTATTTTAATCTGAATTTAATAGGGAGAGATTTGGTATATATTTATATAGATATATATATATATATTTTTAATATATGTAGACAGGCACACACACACCCTTTTATATATATATACACACACACACAAGTAGAACTTGGTGCAAGCAGGCAGTATGTGCCAAATTCTTTATTTCCTTTTTGCTAATTACTTAAACACTGTCATTTTTGTGTTATCTTGATGTACATAGCTGTGATTTGCACGGAGTTCACACCTGCAATGCAGAAGTATAAAACTCATCCAATTTCCTGATAAGCTAAAAGCAGTCTCTGGGCAAAGCTGTGGTTTAGACCCTTATGTTTCATCGCCACGTTCTGCTTTGGATTCCCTCTGTCATTATGTGAGAAATCAGTGCCTTATGTGTCTCCATCACAGTAATGAGGGTAATATCTTTCTCAGACAGTACAATTGGTTCTTAACACCCTAGCCCAAAACACTTTACTTTAGTACTAAGCTTATATATTGCTGTCCTTTAATGTTTATATGAATATGGCATTATACAAAGAAAAAACTATCCATCTTAGAGATCCTGAGGAGTTCAATGAAGATGCTGATGCTGAAAGTGTTACGCAGTGGTGTTGGTGGTCCTGGCAGCAGCAGTCAAGGCAGCACACCAGCAGTCCCGAGCCCTTTGAGTAACCTCTGTTTTCTCCTGACATCAGTATATACAACAGAATGGTTTTCTTTTATTGTGGAAAACACTGGCAAGTTGTTGATTTTACTCATTCATGCACCACTGAAAAAGCTTTTTGAAGAGCATGAAGAGAAGATTGGCACTATATATTTGTTTAAGATGGGGAGGCTGTAGATTTTGATAACTCATCACAGGGCTATAGTCAATATTTATCTTTTAGTGCAGCCTTTTCACTTTTCTTTATGCATGCTGTAAGTGAACTTTAATTTTGCTTTCTATTGACATACTTGATACTTTCTGTAAGAAGACTCATAAAATGAAGTTGCAGGTCATGCAGAGTTAATTGGGAACTGAATTACTGCCATTGCCTATATAAGGATCACTGTTTGAAAGCAAAAATAGAAAGGATCCCCTAATGTTCATTTCAGTCTGGGATTTTTTGAATAGCTTTGATTTCTGTCCCTCACAGGCTGTGTGAGGCTGAGGGATGATTGTCTCAAGCGGTCTCTTGTGGCATTTAGAAAATGTATCAGTGGCAATGGATAACGAGTTAATGGTGTGACTGCAGACCAACTTTACCTTTACCTTGTTAACTTAAATACCTTTTCTTAAATACATATACGTCTAGTAACTATGAATTAGTATAGTTCTTCCCATATTTCCAGCTTTCAACTGATTACTTGGTTTTTAAAGTTGATCGGATTCCAACAAAAAGTTTAAGTTCCTATTTGCTATACATCTCTAACATTTGACCTGATGCAGCTCTTTTCCATGATTCAGCCAAGTGCTGAGTACGTACATAGAACCAAATATAAATAAGTGAATAGTAGAGATGAAGAAAAGTCAGATGCTGTCTTCAGTAGCTTACTGAATTACTGTATAATATCAAGCTGCTTAAAAGCAGTTTTAGGAAGAAAGTACTGGAAAAACAACAGAATGTTTTCTTTAACAGGGTAACAATTGATCTTGTTAATCAGAACGACTAGGAAGGAGATGTATGTGTATTGGTTTGATGGATTATAAAACAAACTCATCAAGAGAGTAATGGAAGAGGTTTTGTTCTTCCTGTCTCATTTGTATTGCTAGTATTTATTTCTTGCTTGTTTTCATTTCTAATGGACATTCATTCCTTCAGAAGGAGTGCAAAACTTTAAAAATCATAATTGTTTGCGTTTTCTTTTCAAAATGTATTGTTGTTTGTTTGTTTGTTTGTTTTTTAATCAACATCCCTGTTCTCTATCTAAGTTTGTGATCTATCTTCCTGGTGTACAGATACACTCCATGAAGTTCCATGACATGGGCAATGCATGACACTGCGATACAGCGTGTGTGTGTCACAACCATGGTTGAAGGATATAGTGGTCACATGCTGTTGGCTGGGCATGTTCTATCTCCTGTCAGTCCTACAGGGGCACTGAGGAAGTAGGAGTGATCTTGTACAGCTGCATCGTTTCTAATATGGAGGTGGCTTTAAAGCAGGCATCTGAACAATGCTGTTTAAACACATTCAGAGTAGCACGCAGAGGTTTTAGACACTGAGCTTATGCAGGGGAGTGACTGTTTCTATTGTCAGTATCTAAGTGACAGGGAATACTGCAGTTTGTTTTGCACAATGATGATTTTACTGAGTCCATCCCAATGGATATGTAGGCTTAAATGAGAGGGTGACCAGAAACCTTCAGACTATAATCTCAACTGTTTTTTCCTCACCCTGAAAAATATTTAATCTTTGGCAGAAGCTCAATTAAAGCTCTTTATTGAAGTCCCAACTCATGCTGAGGATCCAACCCTCTGCCCTTTTAATGTTTGCATTTCTAAAATTGGAACATCATTCCTACACAGTTCATAGGCAGTGTTTTAAAGCTGAGAGTGAACATTTCCAAATGAAAGAGCTAAGTACTGCTGTGATTTCATAGCTGAAGCTGAGACGCTGTAAAACATCATTCACAAAGAAGCATCTTGTTGAAAGAGAATAAGTGAATTTATGTTAAAATGTGTGTATGGGTAGTGCAAGACAGGGAAGCAATGTGCATATATGGATGCTAAATTGATAGAATTAGATGAAGACCTGGGAAACTTGCTGGAGCCTGGTGTCCAGCCCTTCCATCCATTGATAGGAGACTGATAACACATTTGCTGAGATCAAACCTCTGCCTCTAAAAAGTAAGCCATAGCTAGAGATACCAGGGAGTGATTAATAAGCATTGAAAGTAGCAGCAGTTATGGGAACTGAAATGGGAGTTTCTGGACTATCAATTTTAATTCCTATTATCACAGGCAAGAATGTTGTATGTTTTCTTCTCGTAATCCAGTCATGCTCCACAGTTTTGCTGCTCATAGAGCAAGAAAGCTTTTTATTTCTATCCTAATTCAGTTCCAACTTGTGCACACATCTTCTTGTGCCAAGAATATTTTTTCATTTCTAGCCCATATGCTCACCCCATCAGCATATACTGAAAAAACAATGCCATTTTCCAGGGTTTTTTGTTGGTTTCTTTTTTTTTTAGATTTAACAAGCCAATCTTTTGCAGTCCACGTTTGTCAGGGAAGGTTCTCTTTTCTTCAGTCATCCAAAGAGATCTTTTATGCACCCATTGCAAGGTTTGATTTACTTTTTCTTAGAGTGCATAGATCAGAAGACCAATACAGTTATTCTAGTATAGGTTTCCCCTTTGTTTTAAAATGGATGTTACTGTATAACAGACATGGTAATTAAGTTGAAATAAGCAGCAAGAGCAGTCAGCATTCCCAAAGTGAAGCAACTTGGTATGAACATCTTGTTTGAGAACTGGAGACAGCTGACAGAGTAGCTGACTGCCTACCCTGTTTGCTGTGGCTTCCAGAAGAATGGTTTCTTGCTAGCCTGCCTTTTGGCAGTCTGACATGAATATATTTAGGATTTTTTTAATGCCTTGTGGGCTTTTCCTTATATCCCTGCATCTTGGACTGATAGTTAAACTGGAAACAGAAACAAACCCATTCCCATGGCACTCAATTTTTACAACTACTAGCCTGATGCTTCCAATGAAGGCACCGAAATATGCTCCTGAAAATTCACATAATAACATTCACCAGCTCCTCTTTCTCTCACATTCTTAGTACTGTAGGATATATGCCAGGAAAGTGGAAAAAAACCCCACATAATAAACCATAGTAACTGCAGGAACTGTACATATGTCTGTGTAAATACTTATTTAGAAATGCAGTCTTTGTTTCTTCACTTGAAATTCTAAGAAGTGAAGTCTTGAATAATTTTTGAAATAAATTTGACCTTTTGCTCCGAATCCTCTCTTTTTCTCTCAGTTGGTGCATAGCATTAGTGCAGAACACACACGACAACTGTCTGAATTGATGTATTTCTTTTGAAAGAGTTTCTGCAGATGTACTTGATCCTTGTGAAATTTTTCTAACAGAAAAGAACACTTAAAAGAAATGCCAATAGCAGCATTAGCAAGTAACAACAGGGAAGACTGTAATAGAAAATCTGCTTCTTGACTCTTCTATAGCACAGGCAGATGTCAGAGTAATTCTATGAGTGATCTTGATGACTCTGAGTACCAAGAAGTCAAACACCACTTGTGTTCAAATGGTTATCCATTTGTGCCTGTTATATTAGCTAAGCCTCCACATTTGGAGCAAGTGTATGGAGATATGAGTGACTGGATTGCAAGACTCTGTTTATGAGGGGGCTGGTTCACTGGTAAATAATATGAATGACAAAATGCCCTTCTGAATAAATTCATAAGGAAATGAAGCGCCTTTTTTAATTTGCAGATAACTCAGCCCATATTTAACTTGCATTAAGTTATTTCATTTTACATGGAAATGCATTTAGTCACAATCTGTGGCTGTGAAGTTTCCATAAGAGTTCATAGAAATGCTATGTGTTTGTAGAAGTGCAAGAAGCTGTGTTGCTTTTTTAGACTTCGAAGAGATTAAAACAGAGAAAGTAATAGAGAGAAGTCCTGTAGTCCTGATTCCAAGTCACCACTTAGTTTGTCTAACAACTATTTCATATAATCTCTCTGTAAAATACAACGCTTTTTGGTAACTCTTCTCTACAAGGTACAACTGAATTGATTTCAGAATTAAATAGCTACTTTTTATACTTTATTGTCATCTTTATATCTGTAAACATACATTCTGTTTCCAGAGCCACATGATTTAATTTGCTATGTAATCTTTGATTTCATAGATCATGACCTTTTGCGTTATATGCAAATGTAACACATAAAATAATTGCATGTAATGCAATCACAGAAAAATTAATCAAATTCTTAAGTCTTGGGAGGGAGGGAGGAGGAAGAGGAGGCTACAGTTAAAATCTCATCGGTCAGAGAACATAAAGGGTTCTGATGAAGTAGGGAACGTTTTTAAGCTATCTGGTTCACCTATCCTTTGGGAGTTTTGATCTCGATAGAAGTGAAAGTTTTTAGTTGCAATGCATTGAAACTTGCAGGTTTCCCAAATAACTTATGTGTCGTAACCTGTACATGTCATCAAACCTTTGAAGGTCTATTCCTGAAAGGCAGAAGGAGACAGCGAGTAGTCTGAATGTGTGGGAGGTAGGAAGTAGAAGTTTAACTACTATTCAAGTACTGGTACTTGTTATGGATTTATTTTGTTCTTTCCATAGCTTTTCATTTTGATAAAAATGGAAAGAGACAATCTCTTCTTTATGAAATAGGGTGATAGGAAGGGTTATTTAAAGTGAATAAAAATTAATTATACAAAGGATTGAAAGTCAAGAGACATGAATTCTATTTCTAGCTCTGTGGCAGGCTTATAATTGCTCTTTGGCAAGAGAGGTCAGAATGTGACGCACATTGAAATGGGTTCTGCCTCCTAAAACAAGCAATTCTTGGTCCTGGGCTGTGCTGCACAAACTGTAGTGCCAGTGTATGAGGCAGAGCCATGAACCAGACTGATCCAGCTGAAGAAAAAAGAATGAAAGAGCAAAAAGGTGGTGTTGGAAAATAGGAATTTATTTCTTCAGCCAGAAGAGTTGCCTTTTGAGTGCCATTGTGATGTTCCCTGTGTGAAAGTCATTAGCTGCTTTCTGTGAATTGGTCCTTGAATGCCGACTTAGGATGAGCCTTGTTCTTTAGCTAATCTCATTTAGTCACAGTTGACTATCAACGTATTATGTCAACCGTGACTGTGTATTCATGGGATAAAGGTTCTACAGACGATGTTCTATAACTAGGTTTTTGGATCAGTTCTTAGAAGACAAAAAATAACCTGTGCTGGAAACCTTCACAAGCTGTCATTATGCATGTAGACATCTTGAAAATTAAATCCAGTTCTTCCTCTTTTGTTGCTGTCGATGTAGAAGAAAGAAAGGATGAAAATAAGTGGAGGCAGGGAAAGAGATCAAATTAACCTAATTTTCTTCAGTGAGTAGTTTTATTGGCATACTTCTGTAAGCAAGACCAAAGCATCTCATAATGTAGCCAAAATAGTAATTCCTACACTTTGTTTTTTGTTTTGTTTTAAAGGGGAAGATAATAACTTTCACTCTGTTCCAAACAGAGTTACAACAGACAGATAGTTCAACTGAAAGAACAGCAGCAGTAGAGTAATTTTAATTCTTGGGAAGCACTTGAGGTGCAGTACCTACTAGAAACTTTGATGATCTTCAGAGCACCCTGGGGAGAAGAAATGAGGAGTGAGGACCAAATGAAACATGACAGAGAAGCACCCCTGGAGGATGGAGAGGGAGAGAAGGTGGGCAAAGGCAACAGTGAAAAGTGGCAGAGAAAATTCCTATGGCGTATATTGTAAATGAGCTCTGCAGTGCAATAAAGTGAAAGATGGGAAGTTCTCCAATAGGCAAGCATTGAATGAGGACCACAAAACATAACGTGCTCCCAGAGGTGGACAGAGAGTTCATGGAACTCCCTTCCTCAGGGCAGTGCTGGAGTGTGGGTAAGCTGGGAAGAAGTGGTTTATAAGAAAGAACTAAGAAGAAAATTATCTGAATGCAGTATGAAAGTTAGCTGTGTGCAAGGTGAGAGCGGGATGTGCTAACCTTGATTACAGGGACACACAGGAGGTGGGAGACCTGAGTTGTCGGCCAATCTCTGCTAAACAGGGACCTTACCAGCCCTGACCCAGCCCATCAGAACTGGAGAGCCGTTCTGTGGTGGCTGGGCAGGCCCTGCACGTGCCTGCAGCACATCCGCCTGCTGCGCAGCGCTCGGGCAACAGTGCTTGGGGTGTTACAGCATCCGGCCAACTAATGATGCTTAGTCAGAGATCCATTTAGACAGGATCATCCTCGTTTAAATGTCAGGGGTGATTTATATCTTCAAGTCTTATAATCTACAGGGCTATCTTACTTTGCAGTAGTAAAATTAGTAACTGAGAAGAAATGCACTGAAGGAGCAGTCCTAAGAGATGGGGCCTGGGTAGGTTGGGTTACTTTATTCTGTTCTGCCATCTTGAGCTAGTGGAAAATGATTCTTTTATGTGAGAACTCATGTTCTAGTTAGCATAAAAAAGGTAAAACCTTGCATATATTCAGCTGACTGAATTTGGAACCAGACAGTTGTATTGGTAGCTAATCTAACAACTGGTGCATTAACGCTTAGTGTAATATTTCTTGCTGTGTCTGTACCTGTGCCTTTCTGTTACTCATTCAAAGTTATGCCGGCGCAATTAATTTTGTGCATAAGGATCTACAGAATTTCTTTCAAAAGAGGGATTTTTTTTTATTGTAAATTGCTTACCTATATAGGAATCATTGTTGTCTGCATTTTACATTTACATATTTGATGGTATTTATTTATTCCTGTCTGCATTTTTTGGATGTGAACTTAAGAAGTTTCATGCTAACCTATTATACAGCCAGTTTATAATTAATTTTCCTAAGTGTTTCTTATGCGCTACCAAAATGTTGTGGAGTTCAGGACTGAAGGTCCTTAGAAGAGTGAAGAAAATGGATGAAATCTTGGAAATCAAATAGAGAGGCTAAATCCTGTTTTCCTTGCAAAAGAGATCTTTTAAACCACGGTCTACTTGCAGTAAGTTAGATGTAGCATGTGGTTGTTAGATGCCAATTTAAGCTATGCTTCAGTGAAAATCTTATCAGGTTGTTTGATGCGTTTCTCTAAGTATATCTATATATAAATCTGTATCATCTTTCAAATTATATTTGGTCTACAGTTGTGATCATTTTTCTATTAATTTCAGGCAGTTTGTTTTATTTATGATTGTTCTGATCATAGGATATGATGATGGCAGTCAGGCTTGTCTTCATTGCCTCTTACTCTCCCCTGAATGTATACCCTGCCAGCAATTAGACTTCCAAATGGGAAATAAGGAGAATGTGATTGAGACTGCAACATTAAAGAAATGATCATTATGAAATAAACTCCTGCAGAATGATGAAAACTCTCTCTGTAAAGCCAGCAGTGATAATGTTACAAGTGACCATGACAGCCTCCAAATAAAAGAAGCAAATATTTTATCCATAAATGGGCAAATTGAATTCTTTCTTTAGAAAGTGAAGATCATTCCAAGTGATGGAGAATAATGATCATTTTCATACATAAGAAATGCCCAGCATCTCCCCTACCAGGCACTGTAGGAAACAGTGTCTTTAAAAATTTAGTTATTGATGGTCATAAGGAGATCAATGTATAAACTTCAATGGGCATCAGGATTAAGCTGCTGTCAAACTGGAAAGGATGGGTTTTTTTAGTAGATAGAGGAATGTTTCTTGTTTGTAGTTTATTCTTAGCAAAGGAAAGGTGTATGTAGCAATTCTCCATTTGTAACCACTTGGCACTTATTCTTGCCACTGACAGCTTTTTGCCTCAGTTTTACCACCAGCACCGCTTTCGTTTGGCTGCAGCAACGATCATGTCTTGGTTCAGTGACATGTAACATGCTGTGTTTCATTTCAGATACAGCCGTGCTGCAATAGTCTTTGTCTGCAGTGCAGTTTCTGCAGAGGGCCAACCTCAAACCTCAGGCAGGCAGACGAGATCTTCACAGTGCAGCAGCCTCTGCAGCTCCATGCAGCTGATTGCCAGGCCCCTGCAGCCTGTGTGCGTCTGCCTCTGTACCCTGGGACATGAGCTTGCATGCAGTACAGCTATGAGACAGTTCTGTTTCACATCCCAGCAGATTCTCCTGGTTGCAGACTGGCTGAGGGTACTGTGCTCATTATTGTTTTCACAGAAAGCAGCAGCGAAATCATCTTATGTGATGTCCTTTCCTATCTGCATTGCTAGTGCTAAATTGCTGCCAACAGTACAGCTGAAATGGATCTGTCCGTCATCTAATTTCAAACCTTCCATGTAGTAATTTCTTCACACTGATCTTGGCATTATTATAAAGGAATTGAAATCGTACTATATGTGATGGCACATGCAGGTTCCCTTCAGCCCTGTTTTGGAGATCAGTAATCAAGAACAGAATAAATTTGATGTGCACTGTCTTAAATCATGAGAGATTCTGGTGATATTATAGTGAAATGATCATTAGAATAAACTATTCTTTGAGAGCTAATTAGTTTCTCTCCTATAACTCTTAGAGGCCATAAGTGTTGCACCCAGCAGGAAATGTTGGCACAGAGCTTGCCTACTTTCATGAGTATGCAAATGCCTTACATAGGAAAGATCTTGTAAATTCACAGAAGTGCCAAGATTTTTGCAGTTAGACTATTAAATCCATCCCACCCATGGTACATTTTAGGCCAGACACCACAAGTGCTAAGACTTGTACTGATAAATTAGATCAGCTGAACAGGCATACTGTGGCTCAGGAATGCAGTGAGTTGTACCAGAGAACCATGACAATATTTAGCTATAATCTGTTGTTCAAGATAAGTTTTCCCAAGAAAACCCTTGTGTTTACTTATGCTAAATTGCTTGGTCTCCTTTTGCCTGTGTTTTACAGTGTGGGCCATGGCAGATTGCAGGGATGGCTGCTGGTAGTGCAGCACATAAGTTTGCTTGCATGATTGCAAAACTGCATGAAGACAAAGCAGGGCTTTTGTAAGATTCTTTTCATTGCGGAATAATTTTGAATTGTTGCTTAAACATATGCTAAAATGCAAAGTAACACACAATATTTTGTTTGTGCACGAATGCCTGATGAGGTGTCAAGAGGGCTTGTACATGGATTTTGTTTGTTGGCTAAGCAGAACCAAGTGTCCATCTGGCACCTCTCAGAACTGGGAGTGGCAGGCACACAGACAGTAAACTACACACATGAGCTGTACAAGTCCAAGAGAGAAAAGAAACCATAATATACTTAAGGTAAATTTCGGATGTAAGTTGCAAACTGGTGAATGCGAATGGGTATTTTCCTAACTTCACAGAGGTACATAAAAGTAGGATCACAATTATGTTCTTGAGCTTTTTTCTTTTGTTCTTTAGGGAGAAGCATGAGAAGCCAATAGACTTTTAGCTCACAAAAGGGGGTAACAATGCTGTGTAAAAGCATACCAGCCACTTAGACACCATTCACTGGTAGGCCAGTACTTCTGTTAACTCTTCTTTTCTTGAGATCACTCAATGTGTTTTGACTTCCTCATGCCCTGACTGCTTTTTCCTACATCTGTACCTCATCGCAGATGCCTGAGTTCCACAGTGTGATGTCTTCTGTCTCTGAAGGTCAAAATCCTCACTGTTGGCATCCCAACCCACTTGCTTTAAATGAGGCTGAGGTCACTTGAGCTATTAGGAAGTTTCAAATAGAAAACTAGCAGGAAAATTAAATCTACCATTATGAAATGACTGCCTCTTCCATCTTGCAAAGTAACATCAGCAATACAGGCAAATAACACAAGGAAACTATTCCCAGAACATAAAATTTTCCTGACTAGCATTTGATGGGGCCTTGTACAGTGGAAGGATGAGTGCCTTCCTGCAGCCAGCTCACCAGCCAGCCTCAGGCCACGTTTCTTCCCAGCTCCAGCTGGTCTTGAAGCATGCAGGCAGTCTCCATGACTTTGTCATTGAGAGAGCAATATAAATTATTCTTGACAGTATGTCTTTTTAGACTATTTTGTACTTATTCAGCATCTTTGCATTGAAAATCTCAGATGTGTGCAACAGAAGTGAGAAAATTGTCTCCTATTTTTCCATAGGGAAAACTGAAGCAAGCTGTTAAGGACCTCTCATCTATTTTGGAGAGGCAGCACATGCAGACTTTGAATTTAGACATTTTGGTTTTTTTTCCCTGTCATTTATTTATTTATTTAACCTTTGAACTGGAAAGAAGTTGCAGAGACAGTGATAATGAGACCTGGGAGCAAAAAAACTGCCCTAGCTGCAAGATCTTTCATTTACTATGAAGCTCTGTGTAATATTTTGGTGTGTCCTAATTTTGACCTTGAACTTTGGAAGAGAGCTTTCTCTTATTTGGTTACAAATTATTTGACAGAGTTGACAAAGAAGTCCTACAGCACAAAAACTGACCAGGTGACTTTCCTGCTGAGAAGGGTCCCGCTGGACACATGGTCTCCTTGTGACAAGGCCTGGGGTAGGGAGGGCCTGCTGCCTTGGAGACCTTGATTGCTGCTGAAGGAATGCATGGGAGAGATGGGAGACTGGCAGGCAGGTGTGCTCATGCGTTCTATTAGGCCTTTTGTATTTCAAGTGCTAGCTGAGTTATATTTTTAAGGGTTTTGTGTGGCCACGTCTGCATTTTGGAAACATACTGACTACTCACAGCCATCACTGCACAGAGAGCTCACTTGGCTGCATCAGGAATTTGCCCCAAAATTGCATGTCAGCATTCTAGCCTTTTGAACATGCTATTTCTGTCTTTTAAAAGCATCTGCCTCATGTGGCCCTGCAGAGGTGGAAAGAAAGGTTGGGAAAGGAGGGAACATGAGGGGAGGAGCGAGTCCCTATGGCAGCAACCTATGACAGGCCGGGACGTGACAGCCTGGCTGTTAGCTACCGCACCGAGGTTCACAAAGTGTAGTTATCAGAAGGGAAAAGCCCTGCCTGCCCTTGTACTGCCTGCTCAGTTGTACTTTTTTTTCATACTTCTTGCTTATTGAAAAAACTGTCAGTCCTTTTCTGTTAGTAGATGTTTTTGAGAGTAACAATAATGCTACCACAGAAAAACAATAGACCTGACTGAAATAGTCATTTTAATATCAGATGGATTTGTTAAATAAGAAAGGAATTGAAGGAATCCTTGGTGTTGGGAAAAGTGTTGGAAAAACCTGTGGGCTCCAAGCTGAGTCTGGCTGAATTCACTGCAGTTCCATCTAAGGAGACAGGAATGCTTCCTTACCTGAAGCTCCTAATCTGCACCGCTGCAGAGGTATACAAGACTTCAATAAAGCAGTTAAGACATTTATTTTTGTTTTTGTTTTACCTTTTCAAGGGATATGAAAGCCTCTGTGGCAAAATAGAGGAAAAGATTTGGCATTTGAGTGAATAGATCCTGATATACTTCTTTTGTTAGCTATCTTGTGATTTGCTGTTCTACAAATCGCAGCAGTGAGCAAGATAAGTCAGTGATTAGTTCTAATTTTATAGACTAAGTGGATGTCGTGTAAATGCTGTCATTTTTGTGTGTTATTTATGATTTTAGACTCTAAACTACTTGGGCTGCCCTTCACAGAGAAATACCAGCAATGCCAGTTTTACTTCAAGGTATATTAAAATGCCACAGTAAGAGCAAACATGGAATGTGCAGATTAAGTGTTAAAAGGAGATAGTTCTGCTGCAAAGAAGGGATGTGAAACCTTGTTTCCTTTGGCTAGTAGAGAGGAATGGGCAGTACATTCTTCAGTGCAAGGTGCTGAGCGCAGTCGTGTGTTGGTACAGCTGGAAAGAGCTGCAGGCGTTCAGCACAGCCAGGGGCATGCAGAAGTCTGACAGAGGCAATGGGCAGAGCCTGGGATTTACTGCAGGAGCACTGAGGCTGGCAGATGAAGATGGCACAGGTAAAATAACACAAAATGATGAAAGGAAAAAGATGCTTTCTGCTTAGGCATAAGTTTAGACTTGTACATTTCTGTGCTTATATGTGAATGGTATAGTTCCCAATTTTGCATTGTAGGTCAGTAATATACCGAGTTTGGGGCTGAAAAGCATAGGAATTGAATTTTACCTGAGAATTAGTAGCAGATTTGGAAAGTGATTTAGTTCTGGGGAGGCACACATGGCGTCATCATATTGATACAATTCAGCATCTGCTGCCAAAGCTGCCTGCTTCGTCTTGTAAGGCTGCGAGAGGCACTGGCCTTGCTGTGAATTGCTTACTCGCCACAATTGCCGTAGCGATGTGGTACTTCACAGGGTCCGTTCGGTCTGAAAGCTGCTGAGAGAAGCTGCCGGGTCCAGCCCATCCCACGCCGTTAGGTAAATGTGCTGATCAGCACAGCGCATCCGTCGGCTCGCAGCCCTGCGCTTCCCTGCTCCATAACGAGGCACTGACCCAGCTTTCTCCTCCTGTAGGACCCGCCAGCTCTTTTTATATTATTTCAGCTGCAAAGGGAAACTGTGACAGCTCCACCTGGATGTTTGATTTTATTTATTCATGCCCCACGGAACAATGAAGTCAGAGGTAGGTGAATGATGCAGTGCAGGAAGTTGCTGCAGCAGTAGCTCCGCTACAGAGATGATGATTTAATGTATCGGGCAAACGGTGGAGGAAAATATTAATAGATCCTGTTTGTGCATGTATTGGGCAGGGGGTAAGGCTTTCTAAGTGCAGTGGATGACATTTTCTAATTGAATAGCTTTCTGTTATATCTGAAGTAGTGATGTACAAGGGTTTTGTTTTCCTTAATGTTGCAGAAAGACAGTTTTCTTGAGGCAAAGCTATCCATTTAGCCTGCTAGAATTAACAGAATGTTGTGTTTCATTCTTATAAATGCATATCAAGTTCTCAAAAAAAAAAAAAATATCAGCCTGTTAATCATTGTAGCTGATGTACTGTGTTATGCAGATTGCGAGCATTGATTCCAGACTGTAGGTTCAGGTTTCTTATTTGCATTTAGTCAATCAAGTCTGTGCCAACCCTGCATCCCTTCTGGTGAATTTCTGATGATTTTGTTGCTCAATGTATTTATTCTTCTCTGTGCATCTGCTTTAAAATAAATCACCAGAATGATAAGTGATCCTACAGCAGACGTAGCAGAGCGCTTCAGGAACCAAAACCTTTCTGTAGAATCGCATGCAATCTGTGCGGTTGTTAAAAGAATGTTTTTAATGTCAACTGTGAGTATGTTTGGGGTTTTTGGTCTTGTTTGTTTGTTTTAGGATTTTTTTTTTAGGCAGTCCTATGTCTGTCTTGTACTCAGGAACATGTGGACCCATTGGACTGATCCTTCAAATAGGTTCCACACCGCATCTCAGCCAGGCCTGTGTGCATGGGTGTGTTGTGGTTGTGTAACAGAGAGCTGGAACTTGTGGATGTGGATGGAAGAGTTCAGAGTTTATTTTTTGCACATGTTAGTATCTAACATATTTCTTAGTAGATTC
Source organism: Meleagris gallopavo (assembly GCF_905368555.1). Lineage (NCBI taxonomy): Eukaryota > Metazoa > Chordata > Aves > Galliformes > Phasianidae > Meleagris > Meleagris gallopavo. Next base: position 5,161,932 of record NC_139417.1, on the reverse strand, counting down.
ATAAAACGAATGTATTAATTATTGTCAATGTCATTAGGCTAGTATCTTTTCAATCCAGTATTTTTTAGTTCAGTGTGATATTAATCATATTAATCTTTCTATTTGTGGTTGGCTTTTTTTTTTTTTTTTTTTTTTTTTTTTTTTTTTTAAGTAACTTACTTGGTTTGACTGTGTTCTGTCAAAGCTGATGAATGGCTAGGACCAACAAACCAGAAATCTGCTCTGCCACCACAGCCAGCTCGCAGGACAGGAAACTGAGAGATTCCCATCCCAATAACAAAACTTCTCCTATGTGCTACTAAGCAAGACATTCTGGAGATGGTCTGCTAGTGGATCTTGTCATGTCTGCATGCAGTTAGAAATAAAGGGATGAAAAAGTTCCTTAAATCATAAGCCCTTCATGGCTAGTTAAACTTAGTATTTGTTGCCAGATTGCTGCTGTTGGAGAATCTATATAAAAATTGCAAAAATGGACTTATCACATATGCTCATAAATTGAGGCCTGAGTTCTGTACGCTGTGAAAGTGCCTTGGTCATCAGGTTTGAGGGGGCTGAATGAGGTTGACTTCTAAATATGGAACTTCTTTCACCCCACAGAGAGGTGTCCATCCCTTTAATCAGTGGATTAAGGGGTATTTGGGGGTGAGAATGTTTGTCAGTTTGAGAAGGTCATAGGCAGAGAAACTCAGCTTGGTTTCCCGTAAATACGAACTCTCCTGTTTCTCCCAGTGCCTTGTTATGTGCACAGCACTGCCAACCCAATGGGGATGTGTGCAGGTGCTGGGCTCCCGAGCAATGCAGTGCTGATCTGAGTGCCAGTCAGTGCCCCACACCTGTGGGTCCAGCTCCAAAGAAGGGCTTCTGTTCTTTAGAAGTGTTTGATTAATCAAAAAATGTGATTAAGTATTACAAAGAGTGACTTTCTCTTTTACTAAATTATTCTTCAGGTTTAAATGTGGTACCATTTTTTCCTTATTCTTTTTTTGAAGTCAACATTTTTTCTACATTAAATGAGAATAAAATATACTATTTTGCAGCTGAAGAAAAAATGTAGGCCATAAATCTATAAATGTATAGCTTCATTAGCATTAAAGAATTTGTGGTTGTAGTTATGATTATATGGTTGGAGATCTGGAGACTTTTGTGGGGGTATTTTTGTTTTACTGAAATCTGGGTAGTGATGATGGTTCACGTTGAATGTAGAAGTTTCTTACTCAGTACAGGAATTGGGGTGGGAGCCTGTCAGCCTTAAGTCCTGTTTAATGAAAGCATTGTTTTTGTAGTGGGCACAGACAAGGCAAGTCTCATATTATTGCTAGGCAAGTCATGCTTCTTATGCCAAAGGAACTCTAGTAAAAAGTGAATGGGCCCCATGCTGAACAGCAGTAAAGCAATAAAATCCCTGATTTACATATACACCATAGCCAGTTTGAAACAGTGTTTGTGAAGGGCAAACACTGCATCAGCAACTATGGGAAGCTGGTGCGTTTTCCCATTACTATATTACCAATATTAGATGATTTTTATGTAAATAATATCAGGTTTACTTGAAGGCAGGACACTGCTAGTTTGCTACAGCACCAGTGGTGTGCTGGGCTGATCAGAACCGCCTGTGTTCTCTGCTGTGCTCGAGCTCAAGCACAAACAAAGGCAGCAAGGTGCTGGGCAGTGCTGTGAGGGAGCAGGAAGGGCTGCTGGGGGCTGCGTGGCAGCTGTGCCTTCTTGCCACTCTTACCTGTTGTCAATGATGGTGCTGTCACAACAGCATCCTGAGCAAAGACAGGTGTGAACTCACTCTGTTTACTGTAATTTTGATGCTAATGCTTCCCCATTGCTTTGTCTTCAGAGTATCCGAAAGCTTCCAGAAAAAATTCACATTTTCCAGGAAATAATTTTTACTAAGGAAATAAACGACTGCAGGAGAGTTCATTCCTGCTCTGGGACTTTGCCCAGTCGAAGGCCCGGTGTTTGTTGGACAGGTCTCCTTCAGAAGGAGGAAGTTCATATTTGCCCAAGTGCAGAGGGCCATCAGTTAAATTCCCTCCTGAAGGATAAGAAGGAGAGAGTTAAAGAAATAAATTTTTAAACAAGTACTTGGTTCTCATGAAAACAACACATTTATGCCCCTTGTAGATCACACCATTGGCTACCTCCTCAAAAGGATAGATTTGCCAAAATGAAAAATGCAGTTCTGTCTATGCTCCTCATTCAGAAGTCTGAAAAAAAAAATGGCCTAGTGTATGCAAAGAGGGTGCAGTGTGCACTACTGGCAGTGTCAGCTTCTGATAGAAAGCTGAGTTCAGTTTTCTGATGTGAGCAGTGGGAATGTGCCCCAGTGCGTGCCCAAAGGAGTGGGTGCCTCAGTGCAGCCATGCTCCTGTGGGTACCAGCAGCTGCTGATTGCTGCAGTGGCACCTGGATGTGGTTTGGAGAAACGGGGAGGAGAGCTGCACCCTCTCCTTTCAGTGTCATTGTTATACCATGATAGGTGCTAGAAGCCCATCTGAGGTTGTGATGAGAACTCCTTTGCATTTAGTATCAGGCAGGAGGTGCCTGTGCCACAACCTTAAGGAAACAGCTTCATGAACTCTGGATTGGATCGTTAATGTAGATAAGTTAGGGGTTTTGCTGGTTTGGATTAAACATAAACAAATGCATTAAATCAGGAATGTATAACTTTTCATCTTGAAATCATTTCTGTAAACATTTACTGATGTATATACATAGCACAGGCACCCACAGGACAGATGCAAATGTCTTCATTTTTCCAGATGGAAAGACCAAAGGGGAGGGAGGGCGAGCAGCGTTTGTTCAGCTGCAGAGGAAAGCTGACATGGGAGGCAGAGCTGAGTCCAGAAAGCCTTGGTTCCTTGTGCTGTGCTCATGCAGCTGCCCGGGAGTGTTGGACAGCAAGTACTTTACAGATGCTAAAATTGAGAGAGAGAAATAATAATGTATGATTTTGTGTCCATGTTGTGTACGTGTGCCTACTGAATGCAGTATGTAGCAGGTGTTTCTAGATCATGCAAGGGAATCTCCATCTCTCAGATATGTCTTGCAGTCAATACTGAATTAACAGTATTATTTAAATGCATGTCATTGTATGCTGCGTATCAGAATACAGCTTACTGCACCCCACTTCTTACTCCAGTGTTACTAAATCACCAGAGAAACAAAGTTGGACCATCTCTGAACTTCTGATAATGAGTACAACTGACAATTGAGACAACAGAAACAACTCGTATCTACAGAAAAAGGGAACTTATGAAAATATATTTTCTAGCCTCTCCTGATTTCCCAAGTAATCGTGCAATGCTGAGGTCTGCTTGGAAGATGAATAGAGTGCGTTGAGACAGCCTTGAAGGCAGCAGTCAGCAGAGAACATCGGGCCCACAGAAAGCAGCTGGAGGAGCAGCCCATGGTGTTGCTGTGTGCTTGTTCTGCTGCTCCGAGCGCAGCGCCGGGTGTTTGTTCAGCTGCATGCCCCTTCCACAGAGCTCCATCCAGAGAATATTCTTGGATTCAGTCCCGAACGGGATGAAAAAGAAAACATTGCCCTTTAGACACTGCTCTCTTATTCCTTGCTTGCTAGCTGCTGCAAGAGCAGGCTGGCCTCAGATGTGTTTTCTTTCCAGTGAAGAGCCATAGGAAAATATTTCCTGCTAGTAAGAGTTTACTAGTTGGATACTGTCTGTGGGAGATGTTACTTTAACTGTGACGTTTTGTGTCTCTTGATTAACGTGAATAGACTAATGGAAAAATAAATCTGCAGCATGTTATCAGTAGCAGAACTGATGTGATAAGAAACGGGGAGGGCAGAGTGACACCGCTCTGAGTGTCTGAGCATCAGGCATTTGTTTTCCATAGAACGGCTTATCTGTGCTTTTATGCTGTTGCATCAGTGGCGCACATGAATTTCAAGAATATTGCTTGAGGATGGGAGTGACAGAAACATTACCCTGCTCAGAGAAGCATAAAAGGCTGTATGGAAAGGAAGTAAGCCAAAGAAAATAATTGCACGGTTAAATTTCACTCGGCTATCCTTTCCTCCTTCCTTCCTTTCCTGTCTGCGTATCACTTTGAGTCCTGTTGTCATGCGACTCCTCTGTAATACCATTTGGTTTGCTGTTTCATCCCACCCCAGTGCTTGCTCTGAACTTTATAGCTTACCAGCATTACTTGCTTGGCTGCTCTGTTAATCTCTTCACACTACACCACGCTTCAGAAATTCTTATTCCCTTTACTCAGCAAAACATTCCAATACAGCTCAGTCTGCGAGTCCACACTGCCCGAACAACACAACTGCTTATCCCGATCCAGTTCTTAGCACAACCTTTGCACCACAAAGCATCCTGGCTGATGAGCTCAGCAAGGGGACCAAGACAGAAATGCCTTGCAAGGAACGCCGTGGCTTTCAGGGGAAGACAGGGCAGGCTTTGTGCAGCAGTGAGAGAACCCCCGATTCTGCAGGCTCTGAGGCCAGAGCCAGCTTTTCAGACAAGGTCGGCTGCTGAGAAGCAGGAAGCTGCAGAGTGTGGAGCTCACAAGGGTAATGTTTCATGCCATTGACCATGCCCTGTTTAACTGTCAGTCCAGCAACCTTTATGAGCACAAAACTCACATTCCAAACATTTTTCTGAAGTACAAAGTGGGACAGAAAAGGAACGTAAATGCAGATAACTTCTTTCCTTCTCCACTGCTTGCTGATGCATTCAGCAGCCCTGAATTTGGATTGGAGTTGATATGTTCTCTCAGCTCCCAGAGGAGATAGGTACATTCAGTCCAGGCATTTACACCAGACTTTGAATTAGAAGCGGACCTAGAGCCAACATCCACAGCCTCAACCTGTACAGAAGTGAGGTAGGTCTAGAGCTCTTATTTCTTTTTGTCCTCATTTCTGCAAGGGACTTACTCCAGACCCACTTACAGCTTTCCATGTTAGCCTTGCTCCTTCCCTGTTTTTGAAAAGATGAGGAAACCTCCAGAAGAGATTTGTATGCATCTTGTGCTTTGCCCCAGAGCTCAAAATCAGCAGAATTGAATGAAATAGCTGTCAGCTGTAGGAGAATGCAAAGCATTAGTATGCAAAAGGAGCTAATACCAAACAATTCACATTGCTGCTGAGGTTTCTGCATCGAGTACACGCTGTTTGCTACAGCAGCATCGAATCTAGGAAGTCTGAAATAAAGCGAGATGCCTGGTGTGCATGTTTGCATATCAATACGAGAAGTGTTTTCTAGTTTGCATCTGACACATAGCATAACTGGTGCTTGAGGTCAGGAATAATATCAGAGCTTGAAACACTTGTACGTGCAGTTAGTCCTTATGTTGGCTTTGCAAGCTTTGTTCTCTTGTGAATTCCAGTTGTTTTCTGAATGCTATATATTCTGCGTACTGTTGCATCATCCTCTTGAGTGTGCTCCTGCTCAGAATATCTGATCTGAATAACTTCTGCCCACTGCAAAAAATTCAGTGTCTGCCAGTCTGCCTAGCAAAAATTTCCATCATGCTTCCTTTAGGATAAACAGCCTCCTGGAAGCCAAACAATAATTCCTATAAAAACCCAGTTTGTGAACCAGATCACCAACTAAGGAGAGATTTCTGTTATGAAGCCTTGGATTTTATTCAGATTGCAAACAACCATATTTGTCCCTTTATCTAGTGAACTCGTGTCTGCGTTTTCAAGACTGTCATTATTAACTGCTTTCAAAGCTTGGGCAAAGTGCTTGTCATCACTCCAGATTATAAACTGAAGGGTACAGTGGGAGTATGACAGTGCAGATGTGTGCAGAAAGTTGACTTTTATTTGTTCTAGGTGAGTTCACAAATGACTGTCCAAAAAGTATTTACCTACTAAAGGAGAAGCAGCATTGAAAACTGAGGTTGGCACAGTACAGATAAGCACATTTTTGAAGGACATCCCTCGGTATCATCCCTTCAGGACTGAGCTTCAGTATTAGAGGGGGACACGGTGTGTTGAAGAGAAACTGTTGCACCCACTGAATGAACACTGGAGAACTGTGTACCTTGGTTTATCACTATATGGCTGTTCCGTCTCCCCTGTCTGTTGCTCAGACCAGCAGATAAAATTTTAGATATTTGCAGCCTGAATTGACTGAAACATTGACAGAACCATGAAAGATTGTCTTTCTGAGGAAAACAGGGCTAAATCACATTTTCAGTTTAGTGTTGCTTTGGAATACACAAAGGAGTCACTGCGTGCCACTCGTGGTGTGGTAAGAAAATGATCACAGAAACAGAGAACCAAACTCCAATAAAAAGAAATGGTACCTGCTGATAGTCAAATGTGGCCTGACCAAATATAGGATCTTGGACAGAAGCTGTATTCTTCTGCTTGTCTGTGTTTGTAGGAGAATTGTATCGCTGAGTACCATTTCAGTTGGTTTTCTTACAGAAAAAGGGAAAGTGTGGGTATTTGAACAATCAAGGAAAAGTGAGCTACCCTCTTAGGATGTTTACCTAATCTTCAAAAACATTCACTTCCTCTGACATTTTTATTTATTTTGGCACAAAAGCACTGAGTTAAGCTGTTTCCTCTTCTCCTGAACTCAGTGCTTTCAAAGGAAGCTAATGTTCAGTCTTGCTAAAGAATTTCAGATAACTTGATAGAGGGACTGCAGTTAAAAAGAACTATCCCAGATATTCTGGTTCTCTCAAGGAGCTAAAAGGATCTCAGCTCAGAAAAACTATTTGGTATTAATGTTGCAAATCTTACCAGATTCTGGATAATGTGATTATAGAAATACTTTAGCATGTTATCTTGTGTTGTGAACATATGAATTTTCTTATTCTAGATCTATCTAGGATGGATGAAACAGCATTTCTAAGTGTTTCACAAGACCTGTCATTTCAGTAGAGGTTTCTTAGCCTTTAAAGCATTTGAATTACTATAAAATGATATTCTGTCATCTTTTAGTAAATCCCTTACTCTGAACACTTTGCTGCACAATAGACATCAAAATGAAATTGAGTAAACTCTTTATTTCAGGTTTAAAGATTGTCTAATGACTGTCTGGGTGTTTTGTATTAAATATAGGCTCGTATCTAACGGAGCCTGGTTACTTGAACAGCACATTTCAAATTGTAAAATAGTAGGTCAGACATGGGAAATTCGATACTGTTTCCACACAGATTGTTTGTTGTTTTTGTTTGTTTGTTTGTTTGTTTGTTTGTTACATAGTATATGTATAAAATACAGGAGAACTTGTCTTTATTCTTCTTCCATGCTTTAGAATATTGGGAGAGTCTTTTTCCTATATTTACATTGTTTAAATGTAGTAGATATGATTTTGGTGTCATCTGCATACTTGCTTTCTTTCTGGTCTTTTTGGAGGCCCCTTGTTGCTCTTGGTTCTCTTGCAGAATGTCAGCTTCTGGGGAATGCTGTGTCTGCTCCCTTCATTCTGCACCTGAATGACATTCCCTGCCATCACCTCAAAACACACAAGCAGAAACTATCATGTGTAGATACTGATTTTTAGGGGGCAGTGATGAGTTACATCAGAGCAAAATTGTATCCCAGAATGTAACTTACAGAGTAACTTTCCATGTCCTACACAGAGACTTCAGGGCAGCGACCTGAAGTTTTGGCCTGTCAGTTCCTGGGCCTGAAAGATGTTTCTTCCTCCCCGGGTTGGAGCTGTTTTTTTCAGGCTGTTTCATGACTTCTCTCAATGTAGAACCAAGTTCTGTGTGCCCAACCCATGCCCTGAAGATGTGACCTCTCTTCTTTCTTTGGCAAGGATGGGTTCAAGTAACAACAGATGGCAATGCAGGGGAAAAGCAAAAAGCTAGGAATGGTGATAAGAAGTTTATCTCTAATGCTGGCTCGGGTTTTGTCCCTCCTGCTGTGTTTAAAATGGTTGCAGTGAGGTAGCTGAATGTCCATCCTTCCACGTCCAAGCACATTTATCACTGTTTCCTGGGAACATAAAGGCATAGCTACAGCACCCAATTCCACAGGTAAAAGATTCCACTGATCTCTGTTGTTTAGATTAGAATGATAGCCAAGTACCCATTTGTTTCTCATACAACCAGTGTTGAATTTGGGGAGCAGAAGATGAAAAATGAGGCTGCTGCATGAACTCTACAGCACAAAGCAGTACAGCAAACAAGGAAGTTTATCACAGTGATAATGATCATATTTTTGTGGTGTGTAAAGTTATAGTAGGATTTTCTTTTATTGTTGTTAGCCAGCCAGCAATCTTGATTCTTCGCTTCATGCAACCTGCAGATCAGCAGGGTACAATCTTCAGGCTATCAGTGTCATCATTTACTGAAACTTGCTGCAAATAGTGCTGTGTGCTGTGGGTGTGCTGTGTGCTCAGCCAGTATGCAGGGAACTATGGAGTCTGAAAAACATTTCCTTCTGCTTCCTGTGTAAAGGGAAGGTCTACTTCTGGGGCATACTTACAGCATAAGTACTGGCAAAAGCTTACTGTTAAGAAGAGGAGGATAGATTGTGTGTGTTTGATCTGGAACAGCGATCCCCAGGTATTGAATAATGAGCTGATCTAACATAAAGTCTACTAAGAAATGCCAAAGTTACCATTTCTGCAGGAAGGGGAAATGCTGTGCAGTGCTTTGTGGTATGCATACTTGTGAATGGTGTCTTGTGAGCAACCTCAGTAGTACTTACACCACTGAAGTACTGAGGCATGCTGTGGACATCTGCTTCTGCACTTGTCTAGATCTTAAGTGTGCATATATGATGATTCACAGCTATTGCTTAAAATTCTTCAGTTCCTAAAGAAAAAAATGTTTGCTTGTTTTTCATGCACCTGGAGCACCTAATGGGAAGGGTGCCTAGTCTGACTGTTCTTGTCAAAGCAGTGTTCCACTACTGGCAGAGATACTTCCTCGTCCCTCTGTTCTGGCAGCACAGAGCAGAGACTTCCTCCCTCTTACTGCAGTGTAAAAGAAGCAAAGGTTTGTGGGCATGATCTGAAATGAAAATATTCAAAAGATTTAATATTAAACTGCTCAGCACTTCCTGAGCATTGTGATACCTTTGGGTTAAGTCCCATGGGTGCTCTATCTGGAAGTGTTTAAGAGAATTAGAACTAATGGAAATCAATATTTCAGTTGATCTACTCAGTTATGCAGAAATAACTAGATGGTCTCTGCTTCCTAAATAAGAATAGAAAAGGCTGTGACCAGAGCTGGTCACGCAGCAGTCCTGTTCAAAGCGATTGGATCACTGCAAAAAAAACCTGCTTTCTTTTAATAGCCATCCTGTGAGCTGAAGGATGGTGGAACAGCTCTGGAAGGCACTTCTGTGACATTAATTGCCTGTGCAGTATCTAACTCCCTTCTCTGGATGTGACCTTCATTTGCCAAACCCTGACAATCCCAGTGTGAGAAACCCTTCCCTAATCCTGTGTGAGATGAGGCCTGGCCAGTGGAGAGACTTGATACAATGACTTCTGAAACCTGGCTTTCTGATTTTGGGACAGGAGCAGTTTCCCCTCCCAGATAGCTGGTGGGGCTGTGCAGAAGCACTTTGGGAAGCAGTACATCCACAGCAGTGCAGCTTTTAAATCAGGTGCAGCTATGGGACCAGAGAGTTGTGTGAAGTCCCTAGGGACCAGAAACCACAAAGGCTGCTTTCTCTTGAACAGTGTCTTAAATGGCATGAATGTTTGTCTTTCAAATTGAAATATTTCAGTGATTTTTTCCTGTGAAGCACACAGCTATTTAGCAAAAGCATAAAAGCTCTGAGACAAACTCATGGTCAGAGAGAACAGCAAAGACCTCCCCAAGGGAGAGGGAGCTGCTGACAGTAAATGGGGACATGACACGGTGTTTTACATCAGGGCAAACCATCTGACTTCATTAACTGAGCTGCCTCCTACACTAAAAAAATTAATTTTAAAGCAGAGTTTACCATCCACCCCAAATGACATAGCTGCATCGTCAGCGTGGAGGGGCCATCAGGCAGTTTCTCTTATGTGTAATAGGAATTGTAGCTCCTAATGTATGCTTTGCTGCAGATGCTTGCCAAAATTCTTTCTACAACAGTTAACAAGGGTTTCTTCAAGCAAAAATATCCATGTTATTTGGCTACCAGAGCACTGCACGTTTCCCAACCTTTAAGTTAAGAGGAAGGAATTTTGGCTAGAATAACATCTTCTGTATGTTGTAATATGGAGCTCTTCCGAAAAAAAATCTTTACAAAAGCGGGTTTGATCTCTATCAATGAAGTTCCAGAAGATTTTCCCAAATATTTAGAGGACCTGGAATGTATTTTTCTAATTACTGAAGGTCTTTTTATTTTAACTTTTTATCAGAAAGTGAGGAGGAGGCCTTAGCCAGAGTTTGAGGAAGTAATTTTTCAATATGCATAAAATGTTCCAAACAAGTGCCAAAACAGGGTGGAGTAGTGAGTTTTGTGGCTGAGATCAGCACTACCAAGAGCTGTGACCTGTTGACTGTATATTCCAGTGATGATGTAATCCTAATTTAATGTTCATTTTTAAGTTGTGTGAATTCTCAGAGTATTCTTTTTTTTTTTCTCACAGTCTCAGCCCACTGATTCCTTATTAGCTTGTGCGGAATGTCTGCAGTTACAATTCCCTGACGGGTGTGAACAACATTGTCCTGGCCTGGCTAAGCCTCTGAGCTTCTGAGCCAAGGATGAATATACAATATTTGTGCTTCTATTTCTCAGCAAAGTAAAGAAATGAAGAGGGATTTTAGATTGATATATAATCAGTTTCATATTATGATCATATTGTGAGCCTACAAGAGTTGAATGTACATAAATAGGCATTCAAGACAACACCCTTCTTAGCCACTAAGGGCTTAACCATAGCTTTATTTCAGAGAAAACTGCTACTAATAGTGGCAGAGCCCTTTTTATTGCTAGCACTGTGAAAATTCTCCTCTATACAGTTTACTTCAGCTGTGGCTGGCTGCTGACCCTAAACTGTCATTTACAATAGTGCTAAAATGCTACCTTCCATGTTTTTCATATAGTGAGTTGGCATTTCATGACAACCGAATGTGAGGTTGCCTGATGTAATTACTATGAGGGATAATGGAGAATAGACACGTCAAGTATCTAAGGAAATACTCTATTCTGAAGGCTTGCATATTTGGTTGACTTTTGGCAGCAGATTCTTCCTGTCAGCACATCTGAGGAATGCCTCCACCACACTGTTGCTTGGCGAAGATTAAGCACAAAGTGTCCAACAGGACTAATCCTCGGGGCTGTTCTGAATGAACTGTGCGTAGACCTCTTGCATAACAAGTTCAGGAAGGCTGCCTGGCTTGAAGGATGCCTTTAAAAATACTTTTCAAAAGCTACTGTAACAGCCCAGTGCCATAGGCAGCCTCTTGAGTTAGTTAAAATAAAGTGACTCATAAGCACTTACATGATAAAGTTCAAGAGTGCCACAGTGGACTCAGTGTGTATTTGAGTTTGCTCTGGACACCCACCCACCACAGTTCTGCATCTTCCAGGTAATATGAATTTGATTGTTCAGGTTATTGCTTCAGGGGAGGAGACATTTAAATTCTTGTTCCCAGTTCCTGAAATTACTGCAGGATCTGTTGGGTGGAGGCAAACTTCTGCAGCTGCTATCCCTGTGGAGTAGCTGGAGCTTTTCCAGCTACACAAAGGTGGAGCAGCTCTCTCACACCACCACGTACAGTCACTCCTACTGAGAGGGAAGTACCCATCGGTGTGGGAATGAAATGGCCACAATTTGTCACAAATTGCTATCTTAGTTCATGACAGATGACTGAAACTATCCCTCTTACCCTTCCCTGGTGTGGCCCTATACTGAGTAGCTATGGAGAGGCCAAAGAGGCTTTCCAGCTGAGACATAACCTTATTCCCTCTGCATCTTGACTTGGTTCCCACAGAGCTTTTTCATAGAGGAGGAACATGACAAAGAATCGGAAATTGTCTCTTTTCTGAATGATCTGATGCATGGCAATGCCAATGTCCAAAGCCATCTGGTGCTCACCAGCTAGGTGTAAGATCGGGGCTGTCTCGTAGTCAGACTGTCATAAGGGAAACCAATAGTATTGCCTTGGGGGCTGGGAAGTTCTGTTGTTCGTTTAGGAAAGCAAGTGAGAAGAGAATTCACCCTGTTTTTATTCCAGCCTATACATTCACACCTTGTAAATACAGTTGAGGTGGAGGCTTTTAAATATTTAAATACTCTTACAGCTTGTTTTGCAGATAATGAAAGTGGTTTACCATTATAAAACTAATGTGGAAAGTGGGATGTCCTTACTGCTGTAAGAAACCTGACCTGGAATAATGACAGCCTTATAGGCTATGGAAGAGGAACAGCTGATAGAGGTGAAGAGTTGGGAGTTGGGAGCTACTTGTGTATACGTAAGATAAAATAGCATAAGTCTATATCTAAAAATAGCTATTCCCCTGTGTGTGTGTTCTGAACAGGAAGATTAACAACACACATCGTGGCACCTTGGCTTTCTGGTAGATGATTTACATTCCTCTATTGTCTTTCATAGAACAGAAATGTTTGCAGTGGGCATATCATATATGGTAGTGTTTTGGGCACCTGCTTAAGTGAAAATTCAGAGGTAAATGTTTTTCCTTTGGAATTCATTAAGGACTTTTCAGCTGTTGCAAGGACACTTTTTAATGTGCTGCTTTCACATCACTGGTGGCATAATTAAAATACCATTGCATCCCATCCACCCTGCACCGCTGTCTCATTTTCCTCACTCTTGGAGTTTAAGCACAGTCTGAATAACTAAACATATGTATATATATATATATATATATATGTATATAAATATTATGCCTATTTGCAAAACAGTATATATCCACACAGAAAGTCATGGAACTAAAATACTGTTTTTAGAAGGATCTTAATCAGTAAAGGGTTCTTTAGTCTTTAAAGACTTAAACAGAATGCCATGAGCAATTCAGAGCCAGGAGGACTCCATGCAGCTCCAGCAGTTTTCAGACCCCAGAGTCCAGGACCCCCTTTGTGTGTTGTGATCCAGCAGCTAGAGCAAAACAGCCAGCTGGATCCTGGGATGTGTGAACAGTGCACCATCTCAGAAGGGCAGTCTTAAGATTCTATTATGAATATACCTGATAAAATACCAATCCTATCTCATTTTTGAAATAACAACCCTAACATGACTTTTGGAGTCGTTAACTGCAAAGTCTTTTTGAGATTGTAATGCTTGGGGTTCTTGTTAGTCTCAGAGCCCAGTTTGTGTAAGTAGCTAAGGCTTTTGGTAACTAGCATGGACTTGGCTGTGAGGGACTTTTTTTTCTGCTGTGAAAGGCAATTAACATAAATGGTTAAATGTGTGCTTCATCATCTACTTTGCCTACATGTTTATACTTGAGAATTAGGTTATGTTGTTTATTTTTATTGTTTTGGACAGTATCTTAAGAAAATGTGTTGATGAAAGTGATGTGATGGTGTGATCAACTGTCAAATCAGCAGTTATTTACTGCTGGTGATGCAGCAGTTGGCCTAAGCTAAGAATGCCAGGTTGCGTGGAACAGTTTTCTTTAATCCAGTCTCATATTAACTGCTTTGCTTTCTGTGATGTCTGCTTTGTGAGACAGCCTTCAGAGCCTGCCTTCTATACTACGTTCCTCCTCCCATGCAAGGAGAAAAATACCACCCAGTGTGAGTTAGAATGAAGGAATAGGTAGTCCTTCTAAGGTGATTACAGGTTACTTTGGTATTCCTGAAACGTTGGCAGTATTCCTCTTAATGAGTTACAGTTCTAGTACTTTCATGTGGTGTACCTTCGTGCTTAGCTGGTAGTCTGCCTTCTCTGAGCTCTGTGAACAGAAGATCTTCCTACCCCCAGCTGCTGTTGCTTCGCTGATGCTGTTCTGCTTTGACTCATGGCAGGATATTGCAGAACTGTGTTTTGTATGATGTATGGGTATGGAAATTCGTAAATGAGATTCCGTATTCCTATTAAGTTAATATCTTTTCCTGGATCTTAGAAGTGAAAATGAGACTAGTAAATTATTACTGTGAGTTAAACTGCAGTGAGCATGAAAGCAGAGCTGCAACAGCCCCATCAGAATGGTTACTGCAGCCACTGTGGGCAGCAGGAGCAGCACTCCGGCTGAGATCTTGAGCTGTTAGAAATCTGATCCTCAGGAGTTTTCTCTTTTTCCATTTCGTCTTTTCTCAAATGTTTTGCTGCTGCTAGAAGTCAAAAATGAAATGACTCAGATTATTTCCCGATTGCCACCTTGTAGAGAGCTGTGGTTTTGGCCTTCATTGGTCTTGATGAAATAGAGAGCTCAAGTTCCTAGTTCAGGATAGAAAACCCCAAGCTCCCTGTAATGCTTTGATTTCATCTCCTACTCCAGCCAGGGAGTCTCTTGAGTAGAAAGATTGAAAATATGATAGGTTATAAATGCACAAATATTTTGTTCTGTTTATGAGAATAGTTTGAATATTGCAGCTATGGCGAAAAAAAGTCATCTAGACTGAGGCACCTTAGCTGGAATTTTTAAAAGCAAAGCCCTGTATGTTAGTGTGAGGCAAGTATTGTCAAGATCACAGCCAGAAATTGGGCTCTCGGTGCCCTTTGCTGTCCTGTGAGAAGTACGATCTGTCTTTGAAACTCCCTCCTCAGTCCTGGATCGAGATTTCATTCTTCCTCCAGAAGCTTTGAACCGTGGCTTACTTTCAAAGGCTGTTTATTTATTTCTTTAAAGTAGTAGCCTAGCTTGTGATTTTCAGCAAGTTTCTGGAGATCTCGACCTCTTGTCCGTGGGGAAAGCAATGAGTACCACGACCTGTCACCCAGGCTGGTTAGCCAAGGAGGACCCTGATGAACCTGTGCCTTTCATTGTCTGCTCAAAAAAGGTGTTTTATGAAAGCCAGCTTAGTTTTAGACGTAATGTTGGCAAATACTGCCAGGAAAGGTACACTGACTTATTAAAACAGGTACTATTTTCAGACTTCCACTTTCCAGATTACCACCAGCCGCTACTAATACCAAACAGGTATCTAGGATCTAAAACTCATACACGGAATTGTGACTGTACAGGAGAGCAGAAAATCCTTGGAGTAGTCTCACATGATGGCCTGTCCTCTTAATTCTAACACTTTGTATGTTACAATTATTTTAATATAATTTGACTTGCATTAATGTGAAAATATTATTCCCATTCCCTCAAAATTAAACATTTACAACAGCTAATGGTGTATTTTGCATTTTAAAATTTTATCTTGTTAATATTTATAAATTCTTGTACAAAATGCACTGGCATTTAAGGCACTAACGTAGACGTTACAGCTTCCATCAAAAATATCTTAATATAACAAATGCATAATCTGAAGTAAAAATACAGTAAAAAGAAGTTAGCTTTTACTGCACATAGAGGAAATACAGTAATTAAAATGTGATTTCTGTGGCTTGGAAAATACAAACAAAATAATACAGTTGTTCAGTATCCCGTGTTCAGGCTTCTCATCGGCTGTACCAGCTGTTAGAGAACAAAACCACTTCAGTCTCAGTGGAGCTGCAAGGTACTGTGCCAGGGTTGGGCACTGCAGAAGATATTTACTGCAGTTTTTTCATTCACTGCCACTTCTCCCCTAATTCTGTGTGCTCTTTTGCTTCGCTAAAATGCATGCTGGTTTCATTATTCATCTATACATCAAGAGCAACTTTGAAACAGACTGTATTGGAAAACACAGATGAATGGTACTGCTAATAATAACCTGTGATATTTCATGCCCTACAAATTCCCTCTCTTGGCTATCCACATATGTATTTTTATATTCAGAATGCTCTCTTCATCTGAGAAGCAAAGCACCTTAAGGTGCTTAAAGCTTTTGTTCAGGGCAGGCATTACACAAAACTGCTGTGCTGTCTCTCCACGCTGCAACAGGATGGTTTCAATGCAGATTTTTCAGTGAAAGAGAAGGCACCTTGCTTTATCATTCTGACAATGAACATAAATTGCTCTCTTGCCAGGCAGGAGCAGCAAGATGTATCAGAGATTGGAGGAAAGATGTTTTCCAAAGTAAATCTTTATTGATAGGCTTTTACTCTCCTGCATCAAAACTTAAGCAAAATGTATAGTATGTCACTTGATCTTTAATGCTTCCATATGTACAAATGACAACTTAATCAATGTAGGAAAAGAAGCTGTGGAAAGGCAAGCAGCACAGCAGGCTGACCCCAGGAAAGCTGCAGCTGCCTGCACTGCCCTCAGTGTTTGTTAGCAGTGTCAGGTAAGACAGTGCCCAGGATGTTTTAATCTGAAATGCCAGATTTATGTGACTAGGAAGAAGCAGGGATGTATATATTTCTCTAAGCCACGTTTGTTTTTGTTTTCAGCAAACAAAGCTAGCAAAGTTTTATCTCTTCTGGTGTTATTGTAAAAGCTGGCTATAAATACTGAACTGAGCGTTTTCAGCAGAGCCTTTGTTCCAACTCTTTTTTTAGTACCTGTCTCTAAGGCTATTGTGCTTCTTGCACTGCTGGTTTCACCTGAAAGGCTGCTTGGATTCTTCACACGCTGACCTTTTCATTCTTCAAAAATGTAAATCCATATTGAGCCTTCTATCATGAATTGCAAGCTTTATTTATTTTAACAAAATGGATTGGAAAATCCATGTTATTTCTACCATTTCAATAGAATCAGAAGGCTAAATGAAGAAGGCATATTCCCCAGAAAACTTTGACTTTAGTTTTTGAGATTGATTGCTGTACATCAAGCTTTGGATTTATAGCTGGTTTAGGAAAGGTCAGCGAGGGCCACCTAAAGGTTTATAGGTTTCAGGTTTGTACATGTCATGCTATGCTTTGGGTGTACATTTAACCACATCTATAGGCATAGGTATCTGCCTTCATTTGAGCCTGAGCTAGCCAGTGTGGAAGCATACTGACTTCCCATCGGCTCCATTGAAGCCAACGCTTTTGCTGATGGTGAGGAGCTTGCATGTGGTTGTGAGTGCCAACTGCAATGTGTCTGTTGGTTGAGCCCGTGGAATATTATTGTTATTTTATGATTGTCTGCAGCAGGAGGACCAACAAACAGCTTCCTGTTTTTGGAATACTACAAAGTCCAAACGTGTCTGAATAACTGTTGTTGTGATAGCGTGGCAGAAGCAGGCTGGGTGACTCCATTCTAACAATCCTACTGACATCCAAACAGAGAAAATGGAGCAGGGAAAGCTGTCAGAGCACGGCTATGTGCACCAATTAACAGTGTATATGTAAAATAAAATAATTTTTAAAAAACAGCAAATTGCAAAACATCATACTAAAGCAGCAAAAAGCCCTAATTTCAGCATCATGATGTTTTTGTCTGGCCTCCTGATTAGACTATGTCTGACCACACTTTATAGCAATGAACCAAGATGAGATGCTTTTTTTGTGCCTTTGCCTTTCCCCTGGAGGGGAGCATTCTAATGGCTCTGGTAAACTGATTAAATTAGGTTTTGAATGATACAGACTTTGAACATTCAGTGTATTTCTGGATGTTTCCTGTAGCTGAACCTAAATTGCTTCAGGCTTTTGTCCCCCGTCTGGGATTCTGCCATACCCTTCTCTGCTAGCAGATCTGTTTGAAGCACTAACTGTGCTTACAGCCATCCAGAAAGCCTTACTTGCTGGAGTTTGTCTCTGAATTCTGCAGCCTTGGCTTTCATTTGGAGCCAAAGCTTTTCTACTTCCTCCACAAACACAAAGGGAATTGCCATTCTGTGGGCCACAACCGCACGTGGGTCAGCATGATCTGAGAAGCATAAATGCAGAAATATATTCTCCAAGATGAAGCTCCCCAGGAAACCTTTCTGAAAGCTCATTTGGCTCTCTTTTTATGTTTGTACTACGTATTTGCAGACTCAGGAGTGCAGTACTTCACATGGAACAAGTGTGTGTGAACACATGGGAGTGCAAAGCTGAGTGTTGTAAGAGAAGTGTTGTGGGCAGAGAGAACCTCACGTGCAGTTGGAATTAGTCTGAGTAAATCCCTGATGTTTTTATGTAGTCATTTACTGGCTGCAATAGAATTCATAGCTGACCAAAAGTTATTTGAAAAATTTACAGAAGTACTTGGACTTTTTATTAACAGTTTTAGAGTAATTAATCCTTCACTTTTAGAAAGAATTAATGAAGAACACACGTGCCATTATACTCCCTTGTATGGTCCCCACAGTATAATGTAAGCCATGCAAAGCACATGCAGAAGTTCTCAGCAGATGTCTGCTCAAGAGCGTCTTTAACTTGCAAGGAGATCTCAGTTTGTGAGCAGACAGTACAACTGGTGTTGAAAACGGGGGAGAAAAGAGTGATCTTGGATGCACATACATAATATTTGCAAATTTAGGAGAAACAATGAATGACTTTTTTCTTAAGACATATGTTTTGTGACAGCATTTGGAAGAGAAATCTTATTTCTCATCATCCAGACAGAATGTAACAAGTGCTGGTGGTGCTGGAGTTCAGTGCCTTTTCTTTTAAGTATTTTGGATTATTGGCTTTACACACACATATTATTTGACTGAAGGGAGGGTAAATCTAGATTTGTTAAATGAGCAGCTTTCTTTGGAGCTCTTATCGTAATGTTTTAGGCAAGTTCCAGAGGGCTGACAGGTCAGCCTGAAGGGATTTAGTAGCACTGAATGCTGTGTCACAGTGTGGAAGGCTTCCTTACTTTGATAGTAGCATTGCTGCTTCTTTTCAACAGACCGTGCTACAAAGCAGTGTAAAAACAGCAGTGTTTGAATGCTTTCTATGGGCTTAAATTTATATATATAATATCTCAACTCTGTATCATTGAAAGATGATGGCAGCTATGAGAAGTGGCTACTGAGGGAAATGTGTTTCCTTTCAACTTCCATCTACAGTCAGGCTGGAGAGTCTTGTCTGTCTAGTTCCATCCCAGGGCTCAACACAGTACTGGACAGGAGCTCAAGCAGAAATAATGTCCTCTCAGTCACTCTGTCTTGGGAAGGGCTGCAGGAGGTCCGTCAGATGCTTACACAACATCCATTTTAAGGAAAAGTCTGAAAGTATCAATTGTACTCTTTTTACAGTCTTCAAAGTGTATTTTTTTTCTACAGATTTCAGGAAGAATCCATTTGAAATAATTCCAGCTTGGATGCTTTGATTATTTCTTTCCTTCTGTCTTACTGGAGAGTTCTTGAAACAATCTAAAAAAGAAAAAAAAATCATGAGTATTTCACTATTAGAGAAAGCTAATTTCATCAATTAAAAACAAAGAAAAAACAACAGAACAAATGCCCAAACACCATCCTGCTATCAATATTGAATGTAACTCTCATCCTTAATAGTTAGAGTATGCTTGCAAGTAGACATTTAATATTAAATAAATACAAGGGAACATCACTGACTTAAATACCAAGATAGGCTCTGTTGACCTCATAGGCAAGGTCAACACAAAATAAATGACCTCATTTGTATTAGCCCAGGTAAACACACTGTAGTTTACAATGTGCAGAAATAGAATTGTGTAGATAATACGCATCTTTTCTACCAGTCAGGCATCTGAAAAGCTATTTGTTGAAACTCATTGTGATTGGTAACAAAAGATTGCTACAAGATTTGGAAGAAAAATTATTACCAAAATGGCTGTGCAAGGAAGAAACTGGGTGCAGTTTAGACACATTAAAGTAATATTGCTATTATTTTTGTAAAGTTTTCCTAACTATCGACATAAGAAGCATGAATTATGTTGTCAGTGGAGAATAGTTATTAAACTAATACAGAGTGCGAGATCAAAAAAATCTGAATCCTTTTTTTCTGTAGGAAGAAAAATGTCATTACTTGAAGTCAGGTATGGCTGACATAATTTAAACTGATTGAGCAATACTTCACATTTCAATTACTTTGCAGTTCATAATTTAAACGAGAGATGGCATAATGTACAAACTGCTGATCCAATCAAGTAAATGCAAAAGGTTTCTAACATTTTTTTGAGCTACATTAATATTCATTTTTCTCCCATCTCGAGGAAGGTAGAAGTCTCTTCCTCTGCTAATGTACCAAATGTTTTCTCTGTTGATAACCAAATATTAGTTCTTGTCCTCCAGTTGTTTCATTCTTTTCAGTGGGATGGAAAACAGGAATAATCATGGCATTATGCATGCACAGAAATAACTTGAGGTTACCAGAATAGCCATAGGTAACAGTGGATGTTCTCACTGCACTTCACTGCACTTCTGTACTCCATGGGTTATTTAAGGAGCATGTCAGAAGTTGGACTGCTAGCTCAGTAGGCTGCTTTTGTATAAGAGGCTTCAGGTCCAAAGCAGTCTGCTCATGGTGAACACAATGGGATGTTTGGACAGTAGTGAGTATTATAAATGTCCCTTTAGGATTATAGAGGGGGATTTCAGAGGTGTGGTCCCTGTACAGCATGGCTGGTGATGTTCTCAGATGCCATTTGGGAACTGGGAGGGTCAGCTTGTTTTGCACAAAGGCACAGTGGGTGTCGTGTCACTTCATCACTTCATCTCAGATTTTAACCAAGAGTAAAATACCTGCCATACCTGAAAATGGATTTCCAGAAAAAAAGTGTTACTTGTCAACTTTTTAGTTTCACCGTTTTTGGTTCCTCTGCCAATGTGCTGCAGCCTCCTATGTATGTGCATGGTGAGTTTGCACCTTAAGGTTAGCTTTCCATTTCATTTAGAGTAAGAGTTCAGCTGTACAGTTGGTAAAATAGCATTCATACTAGAAACCTTCTGTGGTCAGCAGTGACTTTCAGCCTACGAAAGAGCCCATTTTATCATCATCTGTACTTGTCATACCTGTCAGGCCCATTAGATAGAAAAGCCATGGGCAGGTTTCTGTACAATAACATCGGCTGGAACTGAATCCTCTCTTACTTTGTGCCAGTTGTGTTGAATTCCAGCTGCATGTTGCCAGCCATGCTCTGCCCTCAATTACTGGGCAATCCCATCCACAAATTAAAACGTTTCTTGTAATTTAGTCTTCTGGATTTTTGATCAGTGGAGCTTTAAACATGCTGAGAAAAATTCTACCCTGGAGTAGGAGGAAATCTCCCTGGTCAGTTAACATGAAAGGATACCAAGCGATTAAGTGCCAGTGCTTTGCAGGCCTGTGTGTGTTGAGCTAAGGAGGAAAAACTGCAGAGTTCTTTGCATCCAGAGCATTTTTCCTTCTTATTAGTGAGGATAAGTAATGCTGATTCAAACTAGCTCACTGAAAATTCATACAGCAAGTGCCAGAGATCACCCATTTACAGCACATTCTATATTATTGCTTTTATTGCTTCTAGCTCATTTTTATTCATCAAATTGCTGCACTTTTATAGCATGGACACATGGATAAGAGGGGAAAAGGCAGATTTTACTCTTTATGGTGGCAGAGAAAATGAGTTTACATTGAAATGACTTCCTGTTTCTGATTTCCCCGTCCCTGGAGGCATTCAAGGCCAGGCTGGATTTGGCTCTGGGCAGCCTGGTCTGGTGGTTGGCAACCCTGCACATAGCAGGGGGTTGAAACTGGATGATCATTGTGGTCCTTTTCAACCCAGGCCATTCTATGATTCTATGATCTCCAGATTGCTTAGCATCTTCTCCTAAGACACCTGAGGGTGATTCTTACCGTAAATCAAGTGGTTGCATCTGAAATTCCTTGTAGGTACTGATTGTTGTCTACACCATATAATTAATTAGTATAATAATTTTCCATTTTCTTTTTGTCTAGGTTATAGATGAGTCTTAATTTATTAATATTTGCTGTGACTGGGCAAGAAGTTAATAAAAACTCAGAAGCGCCTTCAGTAATGGAATGTATTGCAAAGTAATCTTGTTGCGAGTAACAGGAACGTAGTTCTCTTTGCCATTTTGCTTTTTGAAGGGAGTGATCAAAATACATTTTTGCTTATGGCATAAGGTCTCTTATTGTGCACCTGAGACCTTGTGGGGTGAGTGGCAGCTCACGTTCTGCAGGAATTTTCCTTCAAATAGCAGAGGGCTGCTGGCAGGAGGTTCTGATCAGAGATCCCTGGCTGGCTCTTCAGTGGGACGTGGCGGTGCTGGTTTATGTTGTGCCATCACTCTTTCTGGACTTTTTTTTTTTTTTTTTTTTTTTTTTTTAATGTAGGTTCAAAACTATGACAGTAGTAATCAGTAATTTGAGAAGATGAACAATTAGCATCTTACTATCTTACCATTATCTCTTCAGTCAGTGTGCAGTTGTGCCAAAATATAGCCTTGTGCAGGATGAATTTCAGGAGGTTCCAAAAGGAAACAAAGAGTATCCTGTTCATCCATGAACAAACATGTACTGTGTATCAATGTATGAAACATGTACTGTGTATCAATGTATGCAAATTGTTCCTTCTGTACATATTTTGCTAATGTTGCCTTATGGAAGTTCCAGGCAAATGTGATAGGTGCTTTTTAAGCAGAGGCTGTTCCTCAGCAGTGATCCCAGAGCATTTTGTGTGTCTGGCCATGGGCTGGCTGCGCACTGCCCAGGGGAGGTGCAGTGGTTCACACCAAAGGCTTTCAGACAGACTTTCCCAGTCCATTTTTCTTTAACATACCAGCATAGGTCAGTGTTAGAAATAAGGTCATTTGAAGGTACATTTTGATACACGTTTGCAGCTAAGCGCCTGATCTATACAGGCACATCCAGCATGGCAAGCTAAGGGACAGTATTAAGGAGAAATCTGCAAGAGCGTGCTGGAATGTATTTAACTCTCCTTATACTTGAATTTATCACTCTATAGTGATACATAATGTCCTTCTACATCTCTGATGCATTGCATGTAAATTCCAGTCCAGTATCTAAAATTCATATTTTCTGATTGTTTCTTTCCTCTTGTTTAAAAATGTCTAGAAAGGTAATGTTAAGTTGTCCCAATCTGGAGTGTTGCCTCCCCAAGTCAGAAGGAGGCACATGGTAGGTGTGTTTTCAGTTACTGAAGCTGAGAGCTGGGAGGTGCGTGGTGCCCACTGGCAGGTCAGTGAGGAAAGCGTGTGTCCCATCTCTGTCACCCAGCTCTGTCCTGCTCTGCTGTGCCAGGGCAGGTTGGCACACGGAGCTCAGGCAACACATCAGGCCTCCCTGTAGGAGTGAGCAGCGTGGCTCAGTCTTTTCTGAGAGTTCATCCAGACTCCATAGGGAGGACAAAATGCTGCCCTCTGGTCTCAGGAAACTGCAGAATAAAATTATTCCTGTTGCAAAGTTATTTATTATGCTATTTATTGTATTTTGGGATGGAATGTTTCTCTTCTGAGGTGTGTGTTTATTGGTTTCTCTTGTATTTCTACTTATTTATATCTAGTTCAAAATACCATTCAAAGTTTCTATTAGCTATAAAAGTTACCATGGAGAAAGTCAATATTTGTTTGCATAATTTACCCTAGGACTGAATGCCATTTCCTCCATTCCCCTTCTTGCAGCTGGTCCACATAAGGGTTTTTATGGCTACCGAATCCAGTTCAGGGACTTAAGTCAATTAGTGGAGGTTTATACTTTGCTACCACACACAGTGCTATTGTCAACACCACAGCTGTTTCCTAGGTTATGTATATATAGAGGGTGACCTTAGTACAGTAGCTCGTTTTGCAATGCGATCACTGTTGGTGAATGTGGTTTTGTGTGCTTTTTTTTCCTTAGTGATCACGCTTTGCTGCATCCTAAATAAAACTGTAAACATCAGACTTGCAGTGAATTTTGTGTGAGGGGCTCTGTAGTGCCAACAGAGTGGTTTGCAGTATTGGGCAATGAGCGTATGAGTGTGCAACAGCTAAAAAGTGGCATGTCTGTAAATACTCCTGGCTTTTAATTTAGGCTTCTGAGTGATACAGTGCATCTTCATGGTGAGACATTTAAAAGCAGACAAATACCCTTCCTGTGTTCTGCATTCTGCAGGGGTCCACTAATGCTGAAGCCATGAAAATATTTTACTAAAATACTTCTAAATGCAACATTAGGTCTGTGATGAGACTTTCTCTGTAACATTCTTAGTCATTTGTTTAAATAAGCAGTAAAAAAAACTCATTTATTTGCCTTAAAATTGGATTTCCATCAACTGTCATATATATATATATATATATATATATAAATATAATGTGGTATATATATGGGACATTTATATATATATAAAACATACACTTTTTTTATATATGTGAGACATTTCAGTGATGCTTGTCATTGAAGAAACCATTTGAACTTAGTGGTTGCTATCAACCACTACAACTGTAATGCAATCTGAGCTTCAAGTAGAAAAAAATACTGGGTTTAGAGTGCTACTTGCAGAAGGACATGGAAAATATGCACTTCTCCACACTGTGTGCTATACACATGATTTCTCAATATAGCACATTATTTAGCCAGATGTCACTAATGCTCGCATGGAAAGGCACAGTTTTACACAGAACATAAATTAGCAATGTTGAGATATTTACTTTAATCCTGGCTGATAATTACTTTCATTGCCTTCAGACAGTACTTGTGGAGTTTGGAATTCTTTCACATTCTTTTTTCAAAGGAACACAGTTGTGTTTTCCAGAATTAGCCAGTATTCATAAAGCTGTGTTAAAAGTAGTCATTTATTGTTCTGCTTGGCTTTTGTGTAGGTACAAAACATAATGGGCACACACAAGTTCACTCATCTTACTGAAATCGTGAATAGCTTAAACAGGAAAAGAAAACATTCTAAGCAAACAAAACTGTGCTTTTCTTGCAGATTGAGAGCTTTTGAGATGATGTTGATGACATGAAGCATAACTAAGTGTTGTTAATCTCAGCTGTCTGCAAAGCCCAAATAAACGCTTTGCACAGACAGCACATTATTACTGACATAGAATGGAAGTGGGAAAAGAGAGGAAGCTGCAGGAAACCTTTTCATGTTGTATATTTTTAAGAGGGAGCTAGGTGCTTCAAGAGCATAAATATGCTGTGTATTAGCTGCCTGGATTGTAGGAATCATCTCAATGTTCCTATTTTGTCCAACCTCATTTGAGGGCTTTTCATTTGGTTGACAGGTTTGCTAACTGCTGTGTGGGCTATGTGCGGAGCTTACCTTCACCCTGTGTCAGTGGGTTTCCTTAGGGCTTTTTAGCAGTGGTATTTAGTCGTGCTAAAATGCCCCAAATCATAATAATGTTTTCACTGTAGTCTCATTTGGAGATAATAATTGAAGGTAAAGAACAGCAATGAAAGTTTGTATTGCTTTTCTTTTGTGCCTTAAGTGGGTCTTACGGATTCTAACTGCTCCTTGCAACTGTCCTACACAAGTTGAAACCTCCAAAATTCACTTGCCGAAATCAGACCTGTTTTGAATCTCTTCATGTCCTGCTCTGCATCAAAGAATGAAAATGTGTCTGCACGAAGGTAAGGAAGCTGCAGAAGTGACCACCAGAGCCCAGGGTGGGGCTCTGGTGGAGACCCACCGCTTCTTTCAGTGGCAGTGCTTTATCTGGCCATAAATGATAGAATCATAGAATGGCCTGAATTGAAAAGGACCACAATGATCATCCAGTTCCAACCCCCTGCTATGTGCAGGGTCGCCAGCCACCAGACCAGGCTGCCCAGAGCCACATCCAGCCTGGCCTTGAATGCCTCCAGGGATGGGGCATCCACAACCTCCTTGGGCAACCTGTTCCAGTGCCTCACCACCCTCTGGGTGAGAAACTTCCACTGCACTTCTCCCATATAGGAGAATTATTTCATGTTAGTCATTGATGTGTCTCTCTGTGAGATCTGCTGCTTTAGAGCATCAGAGTGTGCATCAGCACAGACCTGATGATACCACCCATGCTCAGCAGTGGCACTGCAGGCACAGCCAGTGAGATCCTGTGCTGGGGACTCCATGTTGCCAGCACCCACCTCCCAGTGTAAGCTGTGCAATGAGAACTCTGGGTTCACAGGAGGACGTGGTGCTCCAGGTGAGAAAAAGGTGGAGCCTGTCATATATATTTCTCTCTGCAGAGACAAAGGACTATTAGATGTACCACAGTATCACCAGACTTGCAAACTGCAATCACCTTGTATTTGCAGTACAGAGTCCTTAGGGGTTTATTGCCCCTAAGAATGCAGACCAAAGGTCTTCCTCTCCTTTTTATTCTATTTTGATATACAATTCCTGGCAATAGTAGAGAGGCCTTCTTAGCTTACAGATAAACTCTTTTCCAGTGTGGCTCTCTGGCTCCTTGTCAGTGTCTGCGCTTTCCTGGGGGGATTTCCAAGCGTCTGCTCTCCTTCTTACCATGGATTTGTACAAAGAAGGTGTTTTTTCTTGAAGAACCACTGCTTGCTGTTGGTAAACTAGCTCGCAGCTTGTACTGCTCAGGCACAGCTCCGCTGCTGGGGTGAGTCATGGCACCATGCATGGGTGCTGAGGGTCTCCTGGTTGTGTTGTTTGTTTTTTTTGAGAGGAAAGTTGCATGTAATTCAAACAGAAATTAATAATCACACAGGTCTATGGATCTGTCAAAAGAAGCTTTGAATTGCTTAGTAATATAATAATGATATGTAGCTACCTAATAACTGCTGACTACTTTTGAACACCAGAAATGTGTCTTGCTGTGAGCAGCAGCAGCACTAAGGGAAGCGGCGGTAGGCAGAACGAGAGAATAAAGGGTCCTCTCAGAAGCAGCATGATCAGTTTTTCATAGTTCTTTGAGAGAAAATTCTACATGCTGTACTAAGTAAGAATGCTCTCATATCATTTCTTTGGATGTTGTTCCTATAGATATAAATAATCAGCGTTGCAGAGTACGTAATATAATTTACAATAGCTTTCCACACAAGTGTGGGTTTGGAGGATCAACTGCTGACTTTGAGTCACAAAATCAGGTCAGAGTACTGACAGCAGAGAATTTTGAGTCAGGAATCCTGGCTTTGGGCGATTGGTGTGACTGTGATCTAATCCTCTTTATGCTTTCCTATTTCCATCTCTGAAATTTTGTGTGTTTTACAACTTGCTATAGCTTTCTGGGTTGTCTTGTTTGCCTATGCTACTTTACTAGATGAATCTTAATGTTTAATAATGTTTTTATCTCTGTGGAAATTCTCCCCCCCTTCCCATCAAAATCAGAATGTTGATTCAAATCCACTAACCAGGCCTAAGGAGAGAGTTTGCTACAGACTTCAGACTTTCACTGGCAAGGTTTCCTTTGAGGAGCAAAAGACAGACCCTTTTCTTTCCTCACTCTCAAAAGCTGAGTGTCTTGTTTGATGGAATGGAATAAAGAAGCTGAACGTGTAGATCTACTTCACTTTTAGCTCTCCTAGAGATCTGCAAGGTCACGTTGAATAGTTATTGTGGTTTTCCTCTGTAGGGTTTATGGTCTTTGTGCTTCAGTATTGCTCTTTCATACGGGGATAAAGCTATCTTATATTTTGTAAAGGTGTGGTGTGCTTTTCTTTTTTGAGATAGGTAGTTGCAAATTACAGTATGCAGTCTACAACTCCCCAAGTCAGAGAAGATTTCCATCGCCTTAAATAGCCTTTGGATCTGTTCTTAGGAGAGCAGAATGACTACAAAGATTCATTGTTTTGCCTGCTCCATGGCAACTGACGCCATAAGGCCTTTTCCCAGATGTGTTTATTTAAAGGCCTTTTAAGTTCAGTTAAAAAATAAAGTTGTAATTATTGTTTCAACGCCAATTTTTGTGTTATTGGCATTTAAAAAAAAAAAAAAGAACTAGGATACAGCTGAAGGAAATGAATGAGCTTATATGAGAGAAGATACAAAATAAATTCTGGGGATACAAAAGCAGGATAAGTACAGTGAAGTATTAGCTTGTGAAGAATTACCTGGCATATTTGAGAATTTCTAGGTAATTCCAAGTCCTGTGGGAAAGTTACCATGGTGTGCTACGTCTATACAGTTATGGAATCAGTTAATGTTTATTAACAATTTTCACGTGACATCTGAAAATACTGAGACAAGGCATTGTGCTGTACATCCTGGAAATCAATATATCCCAGTGTTTTGGTTTTTTTAAAGCAGTTTATTTTTCTGAAGTGTACAGGTAACCATGGAGGGAGGGAGCATGAAAAGCTGAGAATTCATCACAGGAAGAGAAAGGGGATCCTTATATGTCAGCGTAATTTTTTCAAGCAGGGTTGCATTAATAGCTCCCAAAAGCCTATTGAGAAAGAAGTGAGGTATTTAGGCCCATGTGTGTGTTTTATTGTACAAAACTTCATGTGTTCATGCTCTGTATATATAGAGAGAACTTTAGAACCCTGTTTTTTTTCTTTTTTTCTTTTATTTCCCTTCCTTGGGCAGCACTTTGCTATTATTGAAGCAAAATGCAAGATAAATGCCCATTTTGGCCTTTTAAGTCTTGGAAATAATAGAGTGTTTAATGTGATTAAGTTGGGAATTACCCTTAAGCAGGGTCATAATTACTGTAGATTTAGATGACATGTTTTACAAATTGCTGTGTGCTTGTAATTCCAAATTGAGTTTGTTGCACTCTGGGGTTTATAAACTTTATCTTAGCTATTAACGTATTAAATAACAATGATTTATGTAAATTACTGGGTACACCAAAATTTCAGAGTTGTGCTTAATTTAAGGTTTAATTATGTTTCTGTACTACAAATAAAACACAGTTAGCTTTAGCAAGGAAGACTGAATAGTTTAACATTCACTACTGAAGAGTTAAATATAACAACGATAGCAAAATCGAAACTGCATTTCTGAGTTGGTCTTTAGTATTTACAGGTTGTGCTGACCGCAGTGGGTGAACCAACAACTACAGTGAGTTAACCAGTTATCAGTAGTGAGCTTTTCCTGAGATCAGCCAGCCTGCTTGCTTTGGAATTATTTACCCTAGGTTCCAATCTAGTGAGGATGAGTTCATAGTGTGAAATCTTGGTTTACTTCCTCTTGCACACAGATTTCCTAGTTCCTTAATTTCTTCTTAAGTCAGCTGGATTTTTTTTTTTATGAAGCAGAGGTAAGTTTGTGCCGCATTATTAGTTCTGCTCCAACAGTTTGCTAGGAGCAAGGATACTAAGATACGAAAATTTACTTTCTTGTCCCCTTACCCTGCTCTGTGTCTTTCTACAGTATCCTGGTGGCAGCTCCAATGCCAGCTAGATGTCAAAATGGCATCTGGGGAACAAGGGGCATACAGCCTCTGTGTGTCCTATTGGTTGTGCCAAAGTCTCCTAGAAAGTGCAGATGAAGTGGAATAGAAGTTAGCTCTGTTCAATCCCCTCCTGGCCACTCTCTTCTGAGGCCTGAAACATCACCTCTGTGTTTGGTAGAAAGCATGACATACTGTTCCTGTGTCATCAGGAAAGATAAAACCTGTAGCTATGTGCCACTAAAAAGATTGTCCTAAAAAGTCAAGCCCCACCTGTCTATGAAAAATCACAACCTGCCTGTTACCTGATGGACTGTGGTCCAGCAAAGATGGGTTTGGAATGCTTAAACATAAACAAAAGATCCTTCCAAAAATAATTACACCAGGCTGCCTTGACACAGAAGCCACAATGCCATCTGTGTAGTGCATCAATAATTTGTTTTTCTGTGTTTAATTTCCCATATCACAATACATTTGAGATCTTGTGTTTATAGAATACTTTGTCATTTAATCTCTACTTCAGGTTTTAAAGACTAAAAATGATTTAAAAGTAATTTAATGGAAATTTTACAGGAGAATGGTCAAAGCAAACTGAGAATTTGGGATTGTTGAAGTTGAGGGTAGGGGAAGCTATAACAATTAACCATATGGTATTTGAAATGAGGTTTGTTAGCACTGATTGGTTGTTTTCTTATCTAGCATACTTGCTTGTATCTGCTGAAGGAAGACTGCAACATGTTCTGAAAAAAAAACATTTTCAGAAAATTCTTTCACTGCTTTTGAGATCAGAGTGTCTGAGCTGCCCTTTCTGGTTTATATCCAGCCTACATTCAAACTGTCTGCACTTGGTTTCTCCTCTGGAAACCAGTTTCCATTTAGCAGCTGACTTTGTGGACTGCTTATGTCTGCTTTGGATTTGTGCCTGATTACACATAGAGACAAAGCTTGGATCAGGAGCACATTGAGTCAGGACCAGAAAAACATGGAATAGTTGTAGCGTCTGTCTACGATGTCAAAGACTTCTGTGTGTGAAGAGGCTGCCTGGATAAATGCGAGATCTTGAAAGTAGGCACTGCGATGTAAATAGTCTCTGGTTTATAGACATGCAGTAACATCACTATCAAAACAGTTAGTGTAGGTGTGTCCTTCCTTAACATATTTGAGTTTCACTGAAAGCTGGTTAGACCCAGTCTTATTGGAATCCATACCTAATGCCTCCTTAGGAAACTGCAAAATGCACATTCGATCCAAATGTTTAACTCGGTTTAAGTCATTTTCTTTCTTTTATCATCAGAAAGATCAGTTCTCATGGTACATATTGTAAATAAGAAGTATGTTGTATACACAATACAAGGACACAGCTGAGCCTTTTATTATGCTCTTTCTTCTACCTGATTTGTTTAAGCAGCATTTTTAGCTTCTGACTAAACTTCTGAGAATTCTCCAAACTACAGGAATCTGTGCTGTTTTTATGTGCTGGAATGTTTTCATTACTAAAAAGTATTGTGCAAATAGCTCTCCCTCTTAAAAAAAATAAATTAATTAATTAAAAAAAAAAACAAACACAACAAAACTTCAGTAAAAACTGCAGATGATTAAGAGTGAAGCCTTTAGCAGTAAACTCACTGGCCATGTGTCCCCCCAACACCCTCCCTCCCCCCCCCAGAAAAGAACAAAAAAACTCAGCCCTTCAAGAATGGTTCTTGTTTTCTTAATTACTTTCCAGTTCTCCAGTACCCTGGCATCTAAATGAAGACAAGGAGTGGCTGTGGTTAGACAGTTTCTCCAACTTACACAGACATGATGCTTATTTTGATGAAGGGAAACTTAATTTGGAAAGCAAGTTGTTTTGATGGTTCCATGAAACGTTTTCACAGGAAACTCAAAATTCATCTTGCTTTCTTGTACTATTACAGGATATTAATCATACTGGCCTTGCTATTTTTTTGAAACTCTCATTTCTGTGTACCTGTAGGCAGTAGTATTTGTCACTGGCTTTATAGTGCAGTTTCAGCTGTTTCTTTTTGACCTGTAAAACTAAAAATGCTTTGGGAGTAGTTTTTGCAAACTGTGAGGAGCAAGTCTTCAAAATTATTTGTGGTGTAGATCAGCAGAGGAACTCAGGAGGCATTTTGAACACGGGCAGGCAGCTGGTAAGGCACTGTTCCCTGGCAGCAACAGGTTCCAGAACTGGCTGGTTCCTTAGCTCTTCAGAGCTTGGATTTACCTTCCAGATGCACTGCGAGCCCTCTCTTTTTTCCAGGTTTTGAGGGAGGATGGCTTGGCTTCATGAAGCATAATCATTTTTAATTAGGAAAAAAAGTCTTAAATATTGTGTGGAAAAAAAATCATGCAATTTCAGTGTTAATATTTTTGCAGAACTATGTGGTTTCTACAGAAGAGGTGTGTGAGTATATAAGGTTATGAAAGTTAAACCACCTTTTTCAGTACTGTAGGAGATAAGATGGTTTTTATTTATAAATTACCAAGTTTTAATTAACTCTGCTTAGACTTCATTTTTTGCATTACTTTAATCACTGCATGGTGGATCCACTTAAAAAAAAAAAAAAAAAAAAAAAAGGGAGAGATTCTTAGTCATCTGTCAAATAGATGATGAAATTCAGATATTCCTTCTGATTCTAGTGAGGAGTTACTGCCTGCCAGAGCTTGCTTTACTACAGAGCTGCTGTGCTTTCTGAAGCAGTGGAAGTCTCCCAATTAGAAATGCTGAGAATACTGAGGGCATGATACAGCAAAAACTTGAAGCTTTCCAGGTCAGGATTCAGTGAAGCAGCAAGGGATAAGAGGACCTTAACTTTTTTTTTTTTTAATTATTCATTTTTATCCAAAAATCTGGCTCTGATGGATGAATGTTTTTTCCTATTATAATCAGCCACTCCTCACAGAAGGGCTGTTCTCCTGTCAGCAGGCCTGCACAGCCCTTCATGTGCCATCGTCCTTTGTCCGCTGCTTTGTGTGCGCTCTGCTGGATGAGTTCATGTTCTGCCTCATAATTGAGAACCTCAGACCATCTCATGCTAATGCAGTGTATGAAAAATGCTTTATTGAAAAGAAATGGGATTGGAGCTGTTATGCTAACATTCAAAACAACAACAGGGAAGCTTAGATGCTGCTGTTTTGAATGTCTGTGAAGTTGACGACACTGCTCCATTTCCTTGCGTGCCTCAGAATAAATGGGTGGGATATGTGCCACCAGCACAGCTGCTGCCATTGCCTTGAGCTAGGATTTTAAACAGCGAGCTGCACTCCTATTTTACGCTCTTATTGTGGCAGATCAGAAATATTTTTAGCTTTGCTATTGAGTGCTGTGCTTTCCAGGGACTCTCCTTGGGCTGGGCACAGGCACAGCTGGGCCGGGCCTCGGCGGTCCTCAATCCTGCACACGCTTTCACCTCAGACTTTAAATAATTTCAAAGGAACTTTTAGGATTTTTTAGCAGACGGAGGGAGAGGGAACTGAGGCACATGGGAACAGCTGGACGCTGAAGAAAAAGAAAAAAAAGTAGTAATAATCTGGATGTCAGCAAACTGCTTTGCTTGGAAGTCAGCTATTGGAAAAGCCCGCTGTGCTGTGCCTGGCACAGGAGCTCCTGAGGAGGCCCCGATCTCCTCCTGAAGCGGAGGGCAGGCCGCGCGGAGCACCGCTGTGTGTAATTAAGTCTCCAGGCTTTAATTATGCCCGCGCAGCGCTCGGCAAAACTCCTCCCGAGCTGCCGCCAGGCACCTGCGCGCCGTCGGGCTCCGGGCCGGCTGCGGCGGGCACCGCTATCGCTATCAAGGCCCGGCAGCGCCCGGCGGCCCCAAGGCGGCCGGCGTTCCCCGGGCGACCGCCCTCAGCGCGTGCGCGCGGGACGCCGGGGGAGCGCGAGCCGCTTCGGGAGCGCGCCGTTCCCCCTCCCGCCGCGCGCCCTTCCCGCCCGCCCCGCGAGCGGCAGCCGAGGGGAGCGGGCGGGGGCGGGGCGCCGAGGGGCGGCTATGGTGGCAGCGCGGAGCTGCGCGCCCTTGACTCCGGCCCGGCCATGTGGTGCCTGCACTGCAGCTCCGAGAGGACCCAGTCGCTGCTGGAGCTGGAGCTCGACAGCTGGTAAGCCGCGCCGCGGGGCCCCGCTCAGCGGAGCGCCGTCCCGTCACACAAAGGGCTCCGCTCGCCGCCCGGCCTCCTCCTAGGAGGAGGAGGAACGGGGGAAGCGGGCCGGCTCCGGGTCGGTGCTGCGCAGAGGCACCGCTCTGCCCGCAGCCGTCCGAACGCCCCACGGCGTGGATCTGCCCGCAGCTTTCCGAACCGCGCCTCGCTGCGTGCCGCCAGCTGGGCGCGCTTCTCGCCGCTAACTGCGCTCGGTCCGAGCCGTCGCACGGCTGTCACCTCGCGCGTCGCGGCTGTCGGGCTGCGCCGGGACCCACAGCCGGGCGGGACGGGCGCGGGGCTCGAAGGGCTGTGCTGAGGGCAGGCTGAGCGATTGGAGTCGGGGCTTGTCGCGTTAACGCGTGCCTCTTCGTATTGCTGCTGCTCACCGAGCAATGTGTCAAAATTACAAAACGAAGTACAAATCGGCGTCTGGACGCCGCGCTCAGACGTCCGTCTGGGTTTTGGGTGGTCTGTGCCGAGCCGGGAGTTGGACTCGGTAATCCTCGTGGGTTCCTTCCAACGCGGGATGTTGTAGGATTCCAAGAAATGACTTGACGGCTGATGGACTGTTACAGAGATCCACAACTGAAGGAGAGATAGGCCGTGTCTTGAATGGGGTGTGTGCTTGTGTGGAGAAACATAGGAGGAGGAAGTGACCAGATTCAGTGTAACTGCGTGTGACTTGCTACAGTGTCTGTCCTGTAAAAGAAAGAAAAATGTTTTTTTTTGGCAAGAAAAATGTTTGATAATACCGTTTAAAGCTATGCATTTGAGTCTGTTTTTATCCTTAAGGAACACAATAAAGTTGAGCTGGTAAGCTTCCTCTGTGCAGTTGGCAATATTTGCATAAAGCACATTCTATTTGCATGGCTTGCTCATAATTCCTAAACGTTCCCTCAGTTACACATTGTCTGTATTCACACAGTGATATTTTGCCATTCAGTCATTGTTTCAGTGTTTTTTTCCTATGTTTGCACATTGCTATATAGGCACTTCCTTTCAGTTAAACTTGATTATTCTGCCTGATGTGTTGAAAGAGGAATTGCTGAGTACTTAGTTTGGATGGTTGTGTTTAACTGTTTCTGTTCTTGTGACAGATTCCCGTGTACAATCAGAATTCATTACATCTCTATAGTGCTTTCGGGGAACTCAAGCCCTGCTGAATAAAATGACTCATTTCTCATTTTGCATCTACTTTTGTATCAGGTTTGCTTTGTTGTTGTCTTTTGCTGTTCTAGTTCTGAAATTTACAGCTATTAGGGGCAGTGCCACATAGTATTCTACTGTCTTTTTTCAGTTAGTTAAATAGATGGCCTAGTCCGAGCTGAGGTTTCATGTGGGAAGTCAGATAGCATCTTTTTTTTTTTTCTTCTTCCCCTGTTTCAACTAATTTGATGTAGTCAAAGATACTAATTCTAATGTGTGAAATGGAACTAACCAGGGAAAGTTAGAGCACTCACTATATCAACTGCTTTTAGCTGTTTCTTCACCCCTTCAGGTGCTCTCCTGGAATCCTGCCACAGTTAAAACCAATTTGCAATTTCAATCCTTTAAATACCCGTAATTCAATACTTTGAATACAGGTAAGAAAGCTCAAAGTGTTCGGTTTTACACACACATACCAAGCAGAACAGTAACTGGTTTGTTGCTCTGCTCAGAAGTGTGTATGGGTAGGTTGCTAGGAGCCCAGGCAGTGAGCTCTGGCTCTCTGCTAGAGGAGGTGTGTTTGCTGGCACTGGGCAGGGTGCTTCTCTTGAGACTTGGGACGTGGTTCTTTCTCAAGGAAGAAATGGACGGCCTTACGTATTGCTTCTCACCTTGTGACCATATTGCAAAATTGCAAAATTAATATTTGCTGCAAAGAAATATGTTCACATTTGTATGGCTGCAGAAAGTATTCCTCCAAGTATTTAGCATCGTGAGAATAGTTTTCCATCGCTTCCAGGTTGGAATTGTTTCATACCTGTAGGAATCTGGAGCTTAGCTGCTAGGATTTCGGGTGCAACAACAACTTCAAAACAGAGTTTTTCTTTATATTGATTATGTTTTCTTGTAGGTTTAAAGATGGCAATTCAGGGATCAAACTTTCTGAACAGAGAGGGAGGTCTCGTAATTACATAGTTGATTTTAAATTCTTAATTATTTATCTTTGAAAACTCCGTTTGCCCTGAACAGCAAGAAGGAATAGCTGTGAATGACGAAGGGAAGCCTGGTGGTAGCCCATCCCCTGTTGGTGGTTGCAGGGTGTCATCCTGGACCCAAGACAGCAGTTTTCTGGCTGTGGCATTTAATATTTCTTCGCTTATTTCACCCATGCTTCTTGATTTTTAACACCTCTCCAACCTGGACATCAGGCATCTAGCAGACCAGTGGGAAACGTTTGCTAGAAGTGAGATGCTGCTTTACTAGTGAAATGAGTCCTCTTGCATAGCGTGTGGTGTTCCACTTGGTGTTCAAGGCACTGTATTGCCCTAGCTTGATAGCTTCAGCTGCGCTTCTCTCAGTGGGTAACACTGTATTTAGCCTGCTGTCAAGGTGTCTTTATTTTGGAAATATTAATGTCATAGAGCTATCCTGGAGTTTATCCACCACACTTCCATTGGATTCAGGCTAACATGTCCTTTGCTGTGAACCCACACAGCTCCCACATTCTGCCCAGTTCTGGCAGATGCAGAGGAGTGGTTCAAGCTACGCGGTAGCTGTGTTTTTGTTCAAAAAAATATGGAGCACCAGAATATGATGAGAAAAAAAAGTTAGTTGCTTTGAGCATCACGATACGTGGATGTAGAATAACTGGGCTGTGCCTCTTCATTGCAGGGGTTCGCTATCATTTAGGAAGGATGCAGCTTTCTTAATCTTTCAACATTCATGTGGTTATTTTTTTTTTATCAGAATCAATGGAAACTTTATCGTTAATTTCAGAGCTGGGCATATTTTAATCACAGTAGCTGTCAATCAATTATAGCTTTTTATGTTTATTTAATAACAGAACTGCAGGAGGTCTCGGAAACTGTACTCAAGATGGAGCCCCGATTGCCCTAGTTGTTACATTAAATGTATGAGGATGTGCCCTTAACCTGCATATTGTCTGATCAACAGAGCACTTGAGTGTATGAGCAGGGTGTGAGGGGGGCATGTTAGTGCAGTGTTTGGTAAGTGCTTTGTTTAGCTTTCATTTATATTTAAGCAGAGTACAGGCACAAGCCAAATTCACATTTCCTATTTTACTTCTATTTTTTTTTGTTGTCTAACAAGACTGCTGTGTTGCAGGAACAGAATCAAGCCCTGAACTCTTAAGTTCTTTTTTTTTCAGCATCTTATATGTTGCTATTTTACACCGATATTTATGTAAATATAGACTTTGTTTAATTTATACATCTTTATTTTCTAGAAAATACCAACCATGTGCTTTTAGTAACACTTAGTAACCAAAAACATTTTAGTTATATAAATACAGACCTTCTTGCATCTTGCAGGAATTGAATTTTCTTTTGGGTAAGGACAATTGTAATTAGGATACAGACAGAGATGGCAAGTGTACTGCACTGCTGTGATTTGACTCCAGGTTTCCAGAGAAGAACAGATGCTGCTTTAATCCACTGTAGCACAAAGC
Source organism: Meleagris gallopavo (assembly GCF_905368555.1). Classification (NCBI taxonomy): domain Eukaryota; kingdom Metazoa; phylum Chordata; class Aves; order Galliformes; family Phasianidae; genus Meleagris; species Meleagris gallopavo. The sequence continues at coordinate 5,125,110 of NC_139417.1, read as the reverse complement.
CCTAGTATTACGTTAAAGAGGGCTGCAAATTTAGCTAAATAAATCTTCTTTTCCTTCTTTACCCTAGACAAAGGCATTTTCATAAAATTATCATGAATAATTTTAAATTATAATATTTTAAATTGCAATTAATACAAACAAAGTAAAAAAAAAAAAAAAGCCAAGTTTTGGCATGAAAAAAATCAAACTATTTTATCTTGGTGGGAGAAGAGGAATATTGAAATGATGGCTCTGGGAGCCTTTAATTCAGGAAATTGATGTAGTATATCTGGTAATCAGATTCTTTCAGTAGTTCAGTGTCATTTGAGTTGAACTTGTGCTTCAAAAGAAAGGACTCAATTCCCTCTTGCTTTGTGTTGTGCAAACAGAAATAAAATGCAGCATTTCTGACTTGGTTTCCATTCACATAATGACTACATACGGGGGGGGGGGAACACAGACAAAGAATCCAAAGTCTGTCAATCCTGTTTGGAGGGTCTCCATTCTTTGATCCGAAAGATTTCAGTTTCCCCTTAGAGATCTTCCAGATTAACAAGGATGGACGTGTCAGGAGTTGAAATGCTGCAGTAAGAGCTGAGAAAAAGAGAGCTAACTTCCTTCTGTTTGTTGATATGTGTTGTGTGACCCCTCAGGCCATCTTTATGACCCGATGTGGATACAAACCCAATGTGTATTTGCTGCTATTCCTACATCTGTACTGCACAAAGCTCACAATTTTACTTTCATTTATTTTTCACTCCCAACCTTCATGGTAGAGCAGACCAGACTTGATCTCAGACCACGTGGAGAGTTAAATAGAGCAGTGGCCATGAGTGCTGAAGCTCAGACATCTGTATGTTGGGCTGCATGTAACTTGAGTTTAGCCTATTCTTTGTAGTGTAGCCTACAGCCACAACGATCATAGCTGTGATCCTGTCAGTTCCATGAGTCGAGACGGGCAGACTGTGTCAGCACTTGCACAGAACTCTGTGGATAAATCTTTAGGGAGGAACGGGCCGTTTAGTTGGAAGCACCCCAGCCTTTAAAGGTAACACCAAAGCGAGTGTTTCCCTTCTGCTTTTGGGAAGGGTGTGTTGAGGAAGTCGTCATTCAAACAGCAGCGTTCCTGATCCAGCTGCTGTTCTGAGAGGTCTGACAGTTTTTCTGACAGGGCAGGCCTGCGTGAACTTTCTGGTTGTGTTTCTATTTAATTATAGCTTTTCTCTCTGCACTCTCAACTGGGAATAAAATTATCTTTATTGTTCTTGCATGGTTCTGCTTTATTGTAATGTGTGGGTAAACAGCTGCTTTGTTTCCATTATAGAGGTGTCTGGGGTGATTCACATGCTTTGAAGTTAACGACATTTCACAGGGTGTTGAACGTTAGATAACGTTTTCAGCTGTTCTTAGATTCTCAAAAGGCAGCTCATTATTGCTGTTCATATAGTCTTTATTTTGTGAAAATTGTTTAGGAGATAATCAGTGCTGTGAAGTAGTGATTAGAACCAGCTTGTTCTTGAAAGCAGTCTGTAATGCTTCAAGTTGGGAAGGGTGGGACTTTAACAGGAATCTTCACTGTAGGGGCAGCGGGCAGTCCTTGTGAGACAGAGAGGTTTGGAGATTGGTTTAAATGGTAACAAACTGTTGCAGTTTTGGATTCTTTCATTCTTAAAACTTAACTGAATCAAAAACATCTCAGTCAGCCTAGAAGAATAGTAGTAGAGTTTTCCTGGGCTGCCATAGTTCAACATGTTGCACAAGATCTTTTCGGACAGTCTTGACATTTTCTAAATCTGTTTTGGCAAAGAACTTGTTGTAAACATTTGATTTTTGATTCACCAAAAGGTGACCTTGTTTTCAGGAACTGGGCTTCTGCCCTCATCCTAAAGACCATTTTCCATTGAGGAAAGATCTATGGATTAAGTCATGGAAAATAGACTGCAAATTCTAAGAATAATCCAGGTTCTGTGCTTTAACTTACATTCTTTTGTGGTTGAGCAGCCTTACATGCCCAGCTAAGTCACGTCGTACCAGCGGAAGTCAATGCAAATTCCTGATGCTCCCAGAAGTCTGAGTTGCAGAGCTGCTGTGGGTGTGAGTGTGCTGATCTGATCAAAGCTGCTGCATGCTGCCTTGTGGCCAGGCAGCTCCACTCCAGTGCTGTGTGTGTACCACAGCTCCTCTGTATTTCACTATTGTTTCAAGGTAACAAATAGAACATAAAGAAGATTTTAAAACATAATAGTGGGTAGGCTTTGTAGAGCAACGTTCTTATAGAAAGCTTTGAAATAGCACCATTAGATTCCCAAGACCTGTGTTAATTGTGATCAGTGATATGGGTCACAAGTCCTACTGAAAGCCTACATTTAATTCCTCGCTAACAGAAAACAAGCTATAAGATGTATGAGCTCAGCATAATGGAGAGGAAATGTAAAAGGAAGGAAGTTTGTGAATGAGAAAAAGCATGTCAGCTTTTCAGCTGATTAGGGACTGTAGGTAATCTTCTGATGTCTCGTTTGTCCTCAGAGTTAAGATCCACACATAGCACGACTCAGTGTGTCTTTCTGAGTGTGTCTGCAAGTCTTCTGTCTTGGACACGTTGCCTTGAATCTAATACCTAAAACAGTTTATTTTGTGCTAAACTCTGGGCCTCAAAGAAAAGATCTCTTACCGTTTTGTTTCCCTGAACATTAAGTTTATATGCCTTAATTTAAATTAGGGTGTGTTGCACAGGATAAAAATCTCACGCTTAGGAGCCTATGATTAAAGACTGGTTTGCAATGGTTCTCCTCTAGTAAGTGACTACACAGACTTCTTCCCTGCATGCAGAATGCTCAGGGCTGGTCCTTGTTCTCACTGGGGTTGGAGCAAAACTCTGAACTTCACTGAAAGCAGGAAGAAGGCTTCAGTTCTGTTAGTGGTTTTTCCTCCTAGTTAGTGAGAGGTCCACATTCCTGTATGCATTTATGTGTGTTGAAATTACACTGTATTCCCTTAGAGAAAACCAGTAAGGGCTTTTTGTCTTTTCTTGCTTGTTTTCATTTGTTTCAGACCCAGCACAAGGTAACTGGCAGTCAAGGCAGGGTTTAAGCAGTGTTTAAAACTGAGTGACAGCATTTTGTGTATTAGATTCAGATTGTGAAAAGTTCTTTTTTCATTTCTGATTTGGCTGTTAGCAACCCATACTGATTTTGGATTTGGATTGGCTTTTGTAACTGCATTGCTCTTACAACCTCATCAGGTCTATCTGGTACTCAAAGAAGTCAAACAACCACTGAAAGTTGTGTATACTGTACTTTATTTGTAATCATTTCAATTAGGAAAGGGATAAAACTTGAAAATTGGTCAAATAATAGACTTTATCAAATACTTAGATCTAAAATGATATGATTTTGTTCCAGGTATGAAATCTAAATGCCTGAAATTTTTTATTACTATAGAACAGGATTTCCTTAAGGATCTTCAAACTAATTCACACATGTGATAAATACAGTCCATAAGAGACGAAAGAATATTGTTATCCACCAAGACCTGAACAAGCAGAGCAAACTTGTCGATAATTTCTTACAGAACTTCATTGCCCGCAAGATGATTTCTCAGCAGTGTCACTCAGCATCACCTCTGGCTGCCCTGACACAACAGCTGAAGCCACAGCAGAGGTGAAATACGACGATAGCTGGGATTCGATGCCAAGGATTTTTGCATTATATCAAATGCTGCTTCAGCTGTGCATGCAAATGAATTTTTTTCTCAGATGCAGAAACTAAATCTTCCTTTTTAAAATTAGCATTGAATAAAGGTCATGTCATGATGTTATAAGTGGTAGAATGTTTTAGTATCTCACTATCTTAAATACATGTCATATGTAGCATGCGTCTGGTAAATAAGAGGAGTCGAGGTGCTGGATGTTATATCTGAATAGATAATTAATAGTTGAGGTTTTATACTTGCAATACTTACACTGAGGAGCTGTACAGATTTATAACACTTCTGATTGTGTGAGTTCACTTAAGAGGAACAGGGCACAGTTTGTAGTGGTAGTAGAGACCTTCACAGATGCTGTTAATGTGGAGTGGTGCAGTTAAACTTGAGAAATTTAGCTCTAGTTCACTTAAAGAGGGTAAACATCCTTTTGAAGAATGTTCTGATATGAGTGTGTTTTATGTTGGCATGCAGAGAGGAGCTGACCTTAAAAACAAACCTCTAAAAATCGGGCTGATAATTTTGAGAATTCTTCTAACCACAAGCCTCAAATTATTCTGTAGCCTTATTTCAATGTGATTTTGTCCACTTTATAAAAACAGTTTGAAGTATAGAATACGATCACTGCTAAATGAGCATATGTTGGGTGATGATTAACGCAGATAAGCAGAGAATGACGTACTTTCTTTACCTGAGATAGAAGGTAACTTCTGTAAGCAAGCTGTGCTTAAGTTCTGTTGATGCTGTCAGTCTCTTTTGTTACTTTCCAGCTGCTAAATAATGAAAATAAAGCACAGCTTTGCTTTTAGCAGAGAAGCTTCATCGGGCATTGAATGGGTGCTGTGGGAGGGTTGCTTTTTTGTTGATTTTAACCCTTTTGTAGCAGAAACTTCTGACTGCTAGGCAACACGCTGCCGTGTTTGACATAGACAAAGGTGATACATGAGGCATTTAACCTTCCTTCGCCTCCTTGGAAGCTGAAGATAATCTCAAGTAAGCTCTTCTCTAACACACATTCTTAGTTCTTAAATCTATTATAAAGGTTGTTCCCTTAAATAAAGTAGGGTAGATTTCTGTTTGGTTCTCTTTTGAGCTTGCTTGTGTGCATCTCTGCTTCAGAAGAAAGAGTGCATTAATTCCTAATTTCTGCTTCAGAGAAGAGAATATGATCTGTCATCTTCCCCTGCTCTCTGCTGTTGTTAGCAGCACGTAAGGCTGTGGGTTAAAGAGCCTTAAAAATGAAGATTGTTTTTTAAATGCCTTTCATGAGTTTATTCAGTGGGAATTAAAGTTCAGTAGTGTCCAAGCGAACAGATGTTGGGGATTTCTCTAAGTTTGAATCCAGGGCTTGGACTAGAAAGCAAATGGAAGTTTGCAAGGCACGTAGTGGTGTTTTGTCTGTGGATCTGGTCAGGATCAGGTCAATGGTCCTCAAACTGTGTTTTAACTGGCTGCTGTTGGCAGTCTGTTACACAGAACGTTACAGAGCAAGTGGTTGGTTTATTAGTTGTTAGTGTTCGTTTCTGAGAACATGCAAATTTTGTCTGGATTTTTTTTTGCAATGATATATAACTTCAGTAAGATGAATTACCTGGGACATTACTTTGATGTACATTCAAAGGTTTCATTTGTTTTTAACAAAAACAGCTGAATTGGTGAGAGTGCGTTCTAAGTAAAACAAGTTGGTCGATATTTCTTTCCTGGATCAAAGCTTTTGTCAATGCCTGTGAATACTGCTGTCCATCATAATGGCTTTGAACTTTTGACAGTGTATATTTGAAGGTAGATTGGTTTGTTAATGTTATTGCATTTATTGAATTTGGGGATTTGTGTAAGTTCTTCATGAAATTGACTTTTGTGTACTAGAGGAATACAAAACAGAAATGGGAAGAAGAACTAGATTCTCATCTGTTCCAAATTGTACTAATAATATACTTCTGTTCAAATGTTCTCACCCCATTGGGGAATATTGGATGGTGGAGGAGGGAAGAAAAGAAAAATCTTAAAAAAAAACTAGCTTGTATGAACTACATATGGCTAGTTTTGCATTTTAAGAGGTTACGTTAAGGACTTTTTGCAAAGAGTAATTTGAGATAATGCAATGCATACATCAGAGCCTTACTTAAGTACACCTCCAAGTTGGTAGTAGAAAGCACCACAGGTACAGAAATGCACGCCAGCTTTGAAGCAGTGGGGTGCAGCCTTGTGTCAAATGAATCATTATACTCAGATTGGGTTGCCTATAGAGTCATAGTTTGTGTGCTGTGTTTTGTTTCTCATTGCAGTTTTAAATTTCACATTTCATTTAGGACTTTGTTGTAAAGATGGAGTTTTATGCAAGAAATTAACTCTCATATAGATTTGTTTGTACGTGGAATGCCTGGGTTTGACCTAAATGTTTTTGCCATTTAAATGTAGGGTTTTTTTTCAGCATTCATGATGGAAATGTGTGGTCATACCAGCTGCTCTAGCAGCTGCCATTGAGCTGCTCTCTGTTACGCAGTTCCACAGGCGACTTCTGGTCTGCATTCTTTGAGCAAGGTAGAGAATTTGGATCGGTTTCAAGTGGATATTTATAATTAGGAGTTATGATCAGAGTTTGACTTTTTAACCTCCAAGTTTTAAAAAGAGATAGTTGGTGTAAAACAGATGTGTAAGCACTTCTTTCTTCCTGAGCATTGGACCTATTTATATAGACATGTGTTTTTGAATGGAATAGGAGATTCACTGGGCATTGTATTTATGAAGTGAACTTTCCATGTCTTCAATCTTTTTGTTTTGTATTAAAATCCATCTCATAAATAGCATGTTGGAGTCCCTAGGTAGCTCAATACTTCAATTGCAGCTATTGTGCTAAAATTTCAGGACAGTCATTGTTTGGGTCAGGAGAAAAAAAAAAAAAAAGAAGAAAATATCTTGCTGAATTATTCTGTGTAGATACAATTTAAAGGTAAATGACATGGATTCAGGGAACAAGCAAGTTAGAGAAAGGGCAAATTTGATTGAAGAATTTCATGACAAACTACCATGCTAAAGCTCCACCATTGCAACAGATAAGTGTACAAATACTCCATTAAGCTCAGTCACGTTACACAGGCTGCCTGGATTGCTGCTTGCCATTTCTGGCCTGCCATACTCTACAGCAGCCATATTTTAGAAATCACCTGCTTCCTAAGGAGCAAAGCAAGGCTGAGTGCTGGCTTTATCCTCTGGGGCTACCCAGAGAAGTTGGCAGTGATTTTCAGAGTATTCATAGTACTTGTATGAATTCCACAGTTCAGATGAAAATTGATTTATTGTGTGTACCTTTGAATTAGTATTTACTCTTTTAGTAATATAAAATACTATGGAATACTAAAATACTATGGAAAAATCTAAACTGTAACAACACAAATGCATTATACTCTCCTACTTATTTTTATGTCCAAACTAACTTTTTTTTACAGAATGGGTGTAACACAAATTGGTTCCTATGAGTGTACCATCCAGTTGTGGGGGCCTGTTTTCAATTTCATGTCCTTACACTGCGCTGTTGAAAGCCCATTGTAAATGAATGATGAAAATTACTAGTGATTTCGGAGGATGTTCATTGGTAAAGTCATATATTTACTCATAGGGCTTTTTAGTTCTATTTTAAAATACTGCGTGCAGTTTTGGTTTGGCACTTACGTTACTTGGAAGCATGTTGAGTTTCCTTGTTGCTTTTGCTTCCAAACAAAGGCTACAATGTACTGGCTTCAGCATTTGGAAGTTTTCTGTAGGCATATATTCACAGTATCTTTGTATTACAGTCCTACAAGTGCTCTGGGACACTTTGCGAGCTGCAGACCGTGAGGTTTCTGAGGCAAATGGGAATATTAAATGGTTCTTTGCATCTGGTATTAGTGAGCTCGTTCGTTCCCAGTGTGCAGTTTTAAAGATAAGGTAGTGGGCCTCAGAAGAAAGCAAATTTCTACTTTTTCTGGTATCTGGTATCTCTGTCACCCAAACCAATTGTTCTGCCATTATTGTAAGTGCAGTGAGCAAATTTGTGCTCATGGAAAAGCCTGGAGTTTGCTCTTCACTGAAACTCAGGTCTTAGGAACTCTTTCCAGTTTCTGTTCTAAGCTCAAATGTTGATGCTTTCTTATTTTTCTTTTCTTTCTTTTTTTTTTTTTAATTGTGCTTATGTTTGCTTTTCCTAAGACTGTAGTTGATATGGTTTGAAGGAAGAGGAAGTTCTGAATGTAAGAGCCCCACAGGTCTTTGAGAATAGGAAAAAAAAACAAAACACCAAAGAATGTAGTAGATATTCAAAAATCCCAATTAATACGTTGTTATAAAAGATGGTAATGTATTTAGTGAGCTCATCAACTAATTACAGCCTATGTGATCCCAAGTACTAATTTCTGATGTGAATGACGAGATTCTGATGTAGACTGAGATACAGGGAAGAAAAGATGTGCCAGGTTCATGTGACTAGAATGCCCAGAGGGGAACGATTAGCCTCCCTTATGGCTAAGCACGTCACTGCGTTCAGCTATGGACAGAGGGAAGGAGGATGACAGAGCTTTTTCTTATTAGGTAATTCCAGAGATGAGCCTATCACCTGAACAGTGGGAAGCGAGTGTATAAAAAGGAAAAAAAAATCCAACAGACCTTGTCCCAGTTAGCAGCAGCCTGTGCTTTGTATTTTGTCAGCTTGGATCTATTGTATGCTTACCTTAGTCCAAAGATACAGCTATGCACCATGCTATTCAGGTTTGACACCTAGGCAAATGAGTTAGAAAAGCAGCTCCTTGGCAGCCACTGCCTGCACCTTGTTGTGTCTTTCAGTCAGAGAGAGCAGTGGGCTCTGTTTCTGCTGCTGTGGAGCTCAGTGCAGACGGTGGGTGAACGCAGGGTTGGCTGCACTGCGGATTGACCCTGAGCTCGCTGCCCTGCTGATGGAAAGAGCAGGTCCTGCTTGTGTGCACAAATGTCACTTTGGTTGATGTATTTTAATTTAACAATGTTTGCAGAGTGCATCGCTTAGCTTTTGCAGGAATTCTAGAGCCAAACACACAAAAGAGAAGAAAATGCCCAAGTCTGTCTCTCTTTGGTATTACAATGGTTTGTATTAGTTGGAAGAAGCAGAGTTCATCTGATTTTTTTTTGCCAGTAGTTTCACATATCCTCTGCCATGTCAAAAGTCCTGTACTCTAGTTTTTCCATTTTTCTCTAAGCTTTTCATCTTCTCCTTGATACGGTGTGTTTGTTAATAGCAGTGCGAGCTGAGGTCTGTGCAGGAAGAAGCTTCCAGTGACTCCTTTTGATAAAATGCTGATTCAGTCAATGCTGCCCACTCTTTCAGAAAAGTATTTTAGATATTCAAAGAAGCAAAGATTTTCCATGGTTCTATTCTAAAGTTCTATTCATGCAACACCACATTAATAGTACTAAATATTTTTAAATGTTTCATTTCTGTTCTCTGTGCAGCGCTGTTAAGCTGCTCCGTTCTCTGCTCCTCAGTAAAATACTGGCAAGCAACTGTTCTCGTTTTCTGTCTTGGCAGATTATGAATCTCTATTTACTCCCGAGGCAGGAGTGCGATACTACAATTAAAGTTCTAGAAATGAAAGGTTCATGTCTCAACTGTTCTCCCTTCTCCTGAATTGGAACGCTTGCTGCAGTGCTCTTTTCCCAAGTAATATGCTCTGGTAAATTGCAAGAGATAAACCAACTTCATCTGTGAATTTATGTCCTCAAATTAGCAGTAATTCTTCTTGACATGGGTAGGTAGATATCAGAGGCCTTAATTAGGAATTTCTTTCTGATTTTGCCTGGGACTAGGTAGTGTTGTCTGTTTTTGCAGAGCACTCAAGGTACTTAATTTCTTACCTATATAAGAAAGCATGTGCAAGGTGAATACTGAGGGAAGTGATGCCCAAAGTGCCCACCTATTCCTGTTGTCACAGAAGACTTCTGCTAGCTGTTGCTGCAAGCTTGGAACAGAGCCCGTGGGGTTTTTATCTGTTGGCATTTTTAATGAGAGGATAGCTGAAAGAACTTTCTAACCCCGTGGAGGCTGGCTGAAGCAAAGGTACCATTCTGAGCACACGGCTTTTCAGAATAGACATGGGCAGGATCATCCTCAATTATGTACTCCTGCACAGTGCTCTGTGTGTGATTCCTCCTTAGCAGAGCAATCTCTTTTGTTGTCATTAAAACTTCATACAAGTTGTATGTACTGAAATATTTTTCATTTCCAAACGTATGTAAAGTAGTAATAAGAAGAAATCAAACTGCTTTTGCCAGTGGAATTTTCATTTATATGAAATAATTTGTGTGAAGCCTCAGCTTCTCTTCAATTAACAGACAGGGAAGAAATGAATGGGAGAAAGCTTTCAAATATGCAGTCATAGTTGTGCATGCTCTGGTGCTTTAAGGGCTGTCGTGCTGCTGTGCAGGAAGCTGCACGTTGCAAAAGGTAATTACTTCCCTGCTTCAGAGGCCCGACGTGTGATGGCAGGGAATTGGGCCTGTGAGCAAAGGGAGATCAAGCGTTCCATCTCACTCAGGGCTCATGTTTGAGTTGGGAAAAAATACGGAAGAAAAACTGCAAGTAAAGAAGAAACCTCAAGCTTTAGTCAGAACCTTGGGTAGATCTGCTTCCAATTTCTTCCTAGCAGGGCAGTAATGTTTCTGTTGAGAAAAGATTAAGTGATCCGTTGGGAATATTATTGTTAAGGTGCCAACATGAGGTGGCTATCAGTGTGGAAGGGCTTGTAAATAGTTAAGAATTAAGGGAAGAGAAAAGCAAAAATGCCATGGAACCTAAGAAGGGGGAAATAGTGATAATTCTTGAATTCTTGTTTATTTTGACTGGGTCATTAAACAAATTTACCGTATGGTAGGAAAAGTACTTACAAATAAGATTTAAATTAGGAACCTCTGATAGTCTCTTAGCTCAGCAGAACAGAAAATTTTGTTGTAGTATTTAAAGAGAGAATGTGAAGAGTTTTAGAGTATATAAATGTACTTAAAGGCTGCTTTAAGAGAATAACTTGTTTCTTTTAATGGGCGGTTACACAGTTTCAATGTCACTAGCAAAACTCCGGATCATTTATCATTTTGAAGTTGAAAGCCATCTGTGTCATTGAGGGAAGGGGATTTAGTTTCCTGTCAGCTTCCTTTTTGGAAAAAGTGATGTGTGTAGCCTGCAAATATTTCCAGCTTGGGTAAAGTATGTTTGCAAATACCTTTTGGGTAGAGTCATATTTTGATGGGCGAAGGAAGAGGATTTGCAAAGAAAGAGAAACTTCAGTTCTACGTGTTTATAGAAACATTTTGAGACATCTGAGGGACTTGTTTTTCCCTGCACTTCAAAAAGTACACAGTGTTCAAGCTAGGGGAGTTTTGACAGTGTTAACCTTGATCTCTTCTGGCACTGCAGTCCGGTGGAGAGTGTTCTTTCAGAAGCTGCTGCGTACTTTGAACTGTGGCAGGGGCTGCTGAGGTATGTGTGTGTAGCGAGGATCACAGCATTTCATTTCCAGGAGACAACAGAAGGGCTTTATGTTTTATGTTCACGTACATGTGAATGAAAGCACTGTATGAACCAGAGCATACTGGGGGAGCACGTGGAACTGTATTCCTTTAGAGTTTGGATGTCTCTGTTCCTAAAACAAAAGGTAGGGGAAGTGCTGCAAATGCTCATGGCTGTGTGTGTGTGAGGAGCGTTTCCTGGGACTCTGATTAAAAAGAAATAGTAAATAGAATTTCATTTTCCATCAGTACTCTCTGTATATTGTATGAGGCAAATAGTAAATATTTACGTGAAATGGGAAAAACAGATACTGTGAAAGAGAGGGAGTACACGTGCTAATATAAGTATCAAACAAGTCCAAATTACCATTAAAAAGTCATCATTGCAGCAGCATAAAGCTGACTAGGATTCAGTTTTAAAATGTTTCCTTTTGTGCAAATCTTTAATGCAGAGGTGTTTTGTTTTTTTTTCCATTATCACATAGCAGTGACAGCAGTTGCATGAAAACGAAGCGTTTTATAGCTCCTATTGTGTATTCCCTACCTGAAAATATTTTACTTCTATTATCTCGAAAAACCATCCCTTAGGATACTTTAATAGAAAGCATGCCAAAAGTATCTCATGGGAGCAATCTTTTACTAGCAGAGAAATAAATGAAATTTCTTCTGGAGATATTTTTTTCCCAACTTTAGTTTTGAGAAACATCATAGCACATAAGATCCTGTCAAATCTCCTTTGAGTAAAGTGAAAGTAATCCTTTCATGCAGAACTCTAATACAGAAAGTCTTGGTTTTATTTGTCAAAGCAAGGAAAGAGATAAAAAATAAGCATCTGTCATTTTGAAGTAGAATAATTTGGAAAAGATCAAAACAAAATCTTCTAAGAAATGAAGTTTTCATTTACATTACAATTGCTAAGTTACTTCGAATGCTACTAATAATTACTCTGTAAAGTTAAATAATGCTTGAAATCTCCATTCTTCTGCCTGACTCACCTTCTAAAGGTGACCTCCACAAAAATAGAACTTGTTTTGATTACGGTGAAAACTGTCGTATTTAACATAATGTCTATTTTACCTTGTGATATCTGCATCTGAATTTGAACTAAATGTGCTGGATGGCTGTAGAATTATACTAAGCAAGACCATGCGATTTGTTATTGAGGATTTTGGTACACAATACTCACCAGAGGATTTTCCTGTCGTCTTATTGTCTCTGTAGTGTTGAGGGTGAAGCTCCAAGTAGTGAAACTGGCACATCTTTGGACAGCCCATCTGCTTACCATCAAGGACCTATAACACACAGTTCAGCTATAAGTCCGGACCATTACGACCATTCAGCTTACGGGCTGTATTCTGTCTCCCCTGGACAACAAAGAACTCGGAGGCCAAAGCTTCAGCACTCAACATCAATACTGCGAAAACAAGCAGAGGAAGAAGCTATTAAAAGGTCAAGATCACTTTCTGAGAGCTATGAACTCTCTTCAGACCTACAGGATAAGCAGGTATTTGAGCTTTTTTACCTCATTTATGACAATGACAACGTGTCTGTAAGCAGGAAAAATTCTTTTTCGAGCATCACTTCAGTTAGGATGCTGAAAACTTTTTTTCCTGCAATCAACTTTGTTCAAAGCAAATGTTTCTGAATTCTTTTTGAATTTGCGTTATACCCTCTGAAGAAACACCTACAAGATACATTAATACTATTAAAAGTAAAAACTGTCAGGAGTGGTGAGTTGATACTCGAGATTAAGTACTATTTGAAAGAATGTAATAGTGCAAAATGGTTTCCTAAGAAAGTCAGACATTCTGAAATCTGGATATCTTTGTTGCTCCTGAAGGAAAGGAAGAGCCTGTTACTGCTGGTATTCTGTCAAGACATCTGTTTGTTCTAAAATTTCAATTTCTCCAATTTCATTTGGAGAGCCATATAATGTCTTTCCAGAGTGACCTGGAAGAACAGAGCTTGAGCTTTGACCTAAAGATGAAGCCAATGCTCTAGATGAGTATGAGTTTAGGTTTGCTTTTATGCTCACCAAATTCTGTAAATATTGGGGAAATATCAATTTTCTCCTTTCTTGATCTGCCTTATGACAGGTCTGCCACTAAATTAGACCTTCTTGTGAGATCTGAAACATTACTTCCTTTTCTACCTGCGGCAGTTTTTTTATAGGTGTTGTATAAGAGGTTGATATAGAGTGCTAGGCTCACTAAAGAGATGTCCTGCACTGCAAATATTCCACAGAGGCTAATTCCATGTGTCCTTTTATGTCATTTTGACAGAGAATGAGGACTGCAGATGTTATTTTGTATTTGTTCAGGGACTACTATGCAGTAACAAGTGACAATGGTACATAAAGAAAGCTTGATACCTAAGAGTTGTTAAATGCTCTTAAAAAGCTCTCAATGAAATCTCAGAAGATACTTAAATTATTTAGGAAAATGCCAAGGTGTTACCTGAAGGCAATGTGCATTTAAATATGCTTTGACAGGTGCGTTAAATATGCATTAAGATGTATTAGAAATATCAGTCATAAGTTCAGTAAATCATCTAGGCAAGTTCCAAGATACTCCTAATTAAAATTCCCACCAAAACTCCCTGATTTATGATAATCAGTTATGATATCATTTTCTATGTAAATCTGAATGACAACAGCCTATTTGCAAGAATGAAGTCCAGATTATTTATTTTACAGAAAATTAGTTTCCATCATTTGCTTGCAATTAGTCCAGGAAAACAATTTCTTACAACTTATTTTAAACACACATGACCTCATATATTCTATGGATTGAAATGGTAATGAATGTGTGACAGCAGTGGCAGGGTTGTGATAGAAGGTCGTAGCCATGTTTTTACTTTCAGAATTCTGTACAAGTAACTTCACAACCTCATAATGTGCAACAAGTAATATAACTTTCTCTTTAGGTGAAAGGCCAAATATATTTTAAAAGCAAATAGGGACACATTTTGAGAGATGTTCAGAATCCTATCTCAGAGATCAGTCATGGCTTTGTGAATTTAGTTAAAAAAAAAAAAAAAAAAAAATTAAATGCAATCAGAAGAGCAGTTCCTTAGCAGTAATCCTGACCTGAGCACATTTGTCCTCCTCAGTTATGCCAATAACCACAGAACAATGTTTTTTTGCATCTAGATCAAAAACAAAACAAAAAACATCAGTGGTTTGTATTTAAAAACAAACCAAAATGTCAGTGATTTGCATTTAAAAACAACCTAGCCAAAAAGATCATCTTTATGTGGCAAGGAATCCAGAACTGCTGAACCTGCCATTAGCACCAAAAGAAATACTTCTTCAGCTGTTCCTCAGTGGCAGACACAATGGACCAGAGGATATTGCTAGTAGCATTTCGTTCCTTCCTCAATATGGGGATGAAACCTCTCTGCACATTGACATCTGAACATCTGACACATCTCCAATTACTTGGAGAGATCTCTAAAGTATGTGGCAGAGAGAGGTGTTGAGTGCATAAGCATGTACATGAGTAATTAAAGTGTTATGTCTAATGACGAAAGGGTACCTGGATTTGTGAGAGAGGAGAAATGACTTTTGAATCATTGAAGTAGTATGAAAACTGCATGAACTTGCATGAAAGCACTGTCAGAAAACTGGTTTTTGTGTGGGTAGTATGAAAAATACTGATCTGTCAGTAACATTTTCTATTTGTGAATAGTATGGATCCAGTAAAGGCTAACAGGGAGAACAGAAATAACAGGAAAGATGGAATATTAATCTTATTCAGTTATCTTTAAATACAGAATATTTTTGATGTTCTGGAAGGAAAGATTTGAAAATATCTGAAGAGTATTCCAAAAGTACTGATGTCATTTTCTGGTTAAATTGATAGGATTTACAATGTATTTATTTTGCATATTCATTCTGTTAATTGGAAGCATTGGCAATGCTGAATGTAATTACAAGAATGAAAATAGCTACAAACTTGTTTTTAGAAAGTCTAAAAAGCAT
This sequence comes from Meleagris gallopavo, assembly GCF_905368555.1. Classification (NCBI taxonomy): domain Eukaryota; kingdom Metazoa; phylum Chordata; class Aves; order Galliformes; family Phasianidae; genus Meleagris; species Meleagris gallopavo. The sequence continues at coordinate 5,109,941 of NC_139417.1, read as the reverse complement.
GTTCTTGGTTTGAGGAAGACTATATATGGAGATACTTTCTCAGAGCAACCTCTCTGGAAGGGTGTAGCCTAGGAGGCTTAGTTTTGCTTTGGTATCAGGCCTCAATGAAAAGATGCTACATGCTTTTTATTCATGTAGAAAGTGTTGCATGCTTGGAATAGTAACAGCCATTTTTGGAATTTACTACTAAAATATGCTAACTTGTAACGTACTTGTATTTCACGTTCATAACAACTCTCCTTAGAAAGAGCTATTGCTTTATGTGGCATTTCTAGGCTGTCTTGTCTTTGATATGGACACACCAATGGAAATGTGTGGAAACAAACTTTAAAACACACACGAGTGTCTAGCAGTTTTATATGGAAGAGTTCAGTTGTCACACTTGTATTTTTGTGTGTATTTTTATGGTGGTCTCTGCAAATGACTATTCAGTATCTGTGCAGTAATTTTTCTGGAGCTTTGAGCTTTTACTTTCCAAAACAGTATATTCTATGAAAAAGTTGCTGAAAATTAAAATCCTTAATTTTCCTCGTTGTTGTAATCCTCATCGAGTTGTAAAGTAACTGTTCACTCCTTCATAGGTGGAAATGTTAGAACGGAAGTATGGAGGCCGTCTCATAACTCGGCATGCTGCTCGGACCATCCAAACAGCTTTCCGCCAGTATCAGATGAACAAAAATTTTGAGCGCCTTAGGAGTTCTATGTCTGAAAATCGTATGTCAAGACGCATTGTACTGTCCAATATGAGAATGCAGTTTTCCTTTGAAGGACCTGAGAAAGTCCACAGCTCTTATTTTGAAGGAAAACAAGTTTCTGTTACAAATGATGGGTCAAAGCTGGGATCCCTAGTGCAATCTGAATGCAGTGACCTTGGAGAGTCAGCTACAATGAAGTCTCCTGCAACGTCTACTGACTTTGCTGATGCTATAACAGAGCTGGAGGATGCTTTTTCCAGGCAGGTGAAATCCCTCGCCGAGTCCATTGATGATGCGCTGAACTGCCGTAGCCTACATTCTGATGAAGTCCAGACTCCTGATCAAGTCAGAAGCCGTGAAATGGAAAGGGATAGCTGTGCTCAAACTAAACCAACAATGCACAACGTGGATCACAGGAAGCTTGATGAGATGACAGCTTCATATAGTGATGTTACGTTGTATATCGATGAGGAGGAGTTATCTCCACCCCTTCCGCTTTCCCAGTCAGTGGACAGGCCGTCCAGCACAGAATCTGATTTGAGGCTCCGGTCAGTGAACTCTTCTCAAGAGTACTGGTCCATGACCCACAAAGATGATAAGATAGACACTGATACGAGCTGCAGGAGCACCCCTTCACTGGAATGTCAGGAACAGAGGATAAGAATGGATCACCTACCACTGCTAACTATAGAGCCACCCAGTGACAGCTCAGTGGACTTGAGCGATCGCTCAGAGAGAGGTTCATTAAAGAGGCAAAATGCATATGATCGAGGAATCACTAGTCAACAGGGAAGCCCAAAACATATCCCTCACAATATTCCTGCCAAGATTATATCCCGAGAGGAACAGGAGGCAAGACATAGGCCTAGGCCTATAGATAGTCATTTAGCTATTAATGGCACAGCAAACAGACAAAGCAAATCAGAGTCTGATTATTCGGATGGAGACAATGACAGCATCAACAGCACTTCCAACTCTAATGATACAATAAATTGCAGTTCAGAGTCTTCTTCTAGAGACAGCCTAAGGGAGCAAACCTTAAGCAAACAAACATACCACAAAGAAACTCGTAACAGCTGGGATTCCCCTGCCTTCAGTAACGATATTATCAGGAAACGGCATTATAGAATTGGGCTAAACCTTTTTAACAAGTAAGTGCAGTGTTTCTTCCTCTTCATGGCCATGGTACAAGGGATGTTTTACTTGAATCAGATAAGTAAGAATGTAGTCTGATACTGGCTATTCAGTGGAAAAAAATAAGCCCAGTGCTTTCATAGAGATGCTAAAAGAGGTAACACGCTTTGTATACGTACACATATATAATATCTCTAAAAATCAGAGTAGGCAGTTGTTATAACAGACTACCTAGTTCAAATAACTGATTTGTCTCCTCACGTTAGCTGTTTGTGTTAGAGTACTTACAAATTGACATCTTTGTAGTTAAATAGCTTCAGAGGGAAATAAACACGGTAGTAAAATTACATATGGTAGCTTAATTTTCATCCATTTTTTGTGTTTGCAGGTATAATAAATTCAAAATTTTCTCCTGCCCTAATCATGTATAGTCGAAATTGTCACGGGCATTAAAAACAACAAGCAGTGGAAGATTAATTTCATATTTAACACTGGCAGAGGTTGAAAATTATTCAGTAATAAATAAATAAATCTCATCAAAACTTTATTTTTGCACTAAATATATATTTGAAGTACAGCATTGATGTAGAATGTTCATTTCCATTTATGACTCCTAATTTTCCCACTTACGGAGTTGTTTAAGGCTCCTATAAAATCACATGCTTAAGTTTCTTCTTTTGGAAATGCTTTCTTCCTTGGATATTCCTACGTGTATGCAGGAAGTGTGAATATTATGATAGAGGGTAACCGAAAATATACTACTTACACTCTGCATTCTTATTACTGGAGTTACACAGATCTCATTAGAACTATCATACTCTGAAGATAAGAACAGCTAGGTGGTTGTCATTAGAAATCCTACATCTTCACTGCTCAGGTGATGCCTAGTGTGCCGATTTCCCATTCATAAGTGGGCATAATTTACTTACTTAAACCTTTTCTGGTATTAGTGCTTATAAAGTTCCTTAGAACACTTAGGTGAAAGATGCTAAATGCCAGTATTTGTTCTTATTTTCCATTAACATGTAGCTGACAGCTCACAGTACTGTTTGTGGAAGCTTTTGAAGCTATCTGCAGAGTACTTCAAGATTTCTCTGTGAAAATATTGTAGCTTCTGAAAAAGTAGGAATTATTTCAGTGTGCTGCCATAGACCACGCTTCACAGTTTACTACAGCCTGAATGAGTTCAACCCTTCTTTGTGGCTAGCAGTGCAGTGATTTGTGTTGTTCGATTTAATAGATCACTGGCTCATTGTGTAATAATATGTTGTAACATTGCATGTAATTAAGTTTTTTGATGCCGTCACCAGAGGTTATTGCTAAGTATGAATAAGTCAAGTTTGTCTGTGAAAGCTTTCTTTTTTAATTTTTATATTTGTTTGTTTGTTTGTTTGTTTTAAGTTAATAGGCCATTCTTTACAAGAGCTTTTAATCATTTGGAAGTGGTCAAAGGATCTTTGCAGTTTTCAGTGCTTTTTAAATAGGCTATGTAGTCTTTTTCACAGGATTTGAAAGCATGTACGCTCTTGGCAGCAGGTGGGATAGTGATGTAGGTTCTAGAACTGGCTGGCTGACCTTTAAAAGACTTGGTATTTGCTCTTTTTTTTTTTTTTTTTTTTTTTTTGCACAGTAATTAAACCTTAAGTAGTCAATGATCAGTGAGCTGCAGACTTGATAATGTAGTCTTTTGAGTCAATTGCAAAAGGATATACGGAAAAAAAAGTGAATGGAAAAAGTGTTCAAGCAGCATGCGGAGATGAATGAGAGCATTGGGAATTGTCAGGTGTCACATATCATACCATATCAGTAGGAGGCTGGAAGTGGAAAATAAATGTCAAGAATAGGGAAGAATAGAAACTCTTTGAAATACCTCTTGAGCTGAGTGATCTTGCTGCACAGACTTGAAAAGAAAGTAGGAAAATATTTATATATAAATACTGACTGGTTATGAGATGACTTGAAATTCATAGAAGTGATTTCTAAAACAGAGCAACGTGCAGAACTCCAGGCTGCACCTCAGTGCAAGGTATTTTGCTGTGTGGTTGTTGCACTCCCTTACTGTGTTGTCTCTTGCATTGATAACGAACTGAAGAGCCTCACTACCTTATGCTGAGTCACTTTGATTCTGTTGATAGCTCAGACAGTCCCCAGATATCCCATGCATCTTGTTTTTGATTATGGCTCTTCAAGTCCACAGAGATTGGACACAGGGAAAATAAGGCTATTAATGAAATGTCACAATGTCAAGCATTAAACCATCATAGAGTATGATGGAGAGCGAGTCTTTAACTCTTCCGAAAAGGTAACTGGGAAACTTCCAAAGCTTTATTCTTGAAAATGCTCAGCAGGATACCCTCAGGAATCAGTGTGATTGCAGGTTGCATTTTTTGGGATAAATCAAAGGGACAGAGATTGTGTTCAGGCACTTGGCATCTTGGCATCTGCCCAGCATCTCATGTGAGAAGAGGCATGCCTGTGCACTGTCTTGTGTTGCCAACTGCTTGTGTTGCTGTCATGCCTACATGCACACCTGCAATGTAATGGAGTACCTTTTTAGTGTGCTCTCCAGTGCTCACATCAGTGCCGCATAACCACAGAGATATCTTCTGGTCATTCCTCGTTCATGACACACTTGTGATTATTAAGCAAGGGAGGAGTGCAAGTCTCGGTGCTGAGCAGCTGAGAGGATGTGCTGGTGTGCTCCACCCAGGCGGAAGGGCCATGCACTGAACTGAAAGCAGCTTCCAGGCCACCTCGTACAAGGAGGCAAGATTTTTTCCAATGGTCTGCATCTACAAGAGGAAATTTTAGGGAGTTATTTTCCAAGAAGTTCGTGTTAGCTTTTTTTTGCATCCTTGAAGGCGGTTGTGCAAATTAAGATTCCCAAACCTTTGTTAACAAATAGCTGTGTGATTTTTTGGGGGGTACTTGCTTGACTGAAATGCCAAAAATTTAGAAATTGTAAGAGCCTAAATTGTAATAAATACTTTTGCTTTGTTCACTAGGAATGTTGTAAGAGTTGAGATTTAAAAACCATGAAAAGTCACTCTACTTGCTGTTGAAATTTTAACAGATGCTCTGTAATTTTTCTGGCTTTCCTATCACAGTAATAATTTTCAGACAACTAAGTGCTGATTTTAACTCTTTATTAGAATAACCAATTCTGTGCAGAGTAAAAGTTGAGCACAGCTGGTTCACGTGATCACCATTTTATGCAAAAACTTAGAGGCACAAAGACCCTTGGAGAATGGAGAATCAGGGACAGAGGAGAAAAGAAAAGTAGGTGATTCAAACCATTTATTCTGAGAGTTTTATCACTTGATCATAGAATTTGTTTCAAGCAAGAACTTGGCTCTCAACTTGGAACCTCAGTGTTCAGGAAATGTGTATATTTAAAAGATGGCCTGTGGCATTCACTATACTAGAATATATAGTATCTCTAAAATAGAACAATTTCTGTCAAAGAATTTGCAACTAGGAAGCAGCTTCTGTAAATCCTGGTATTTTTGAATGGTGGTAGTGATTTGACCCAGTCAATAGAGAGTCCAATTGTGTGTTGCCATTCATTGAGTTCCTAAAGGAAGGATTGCAGGTGCATGCTCAGAGTGCAAGGGCTCTGGGGAAGCTTGGTGAGGCCAGCTGTGTTGAATTAGGCCTTTTCTTCAGCACAGTCTGAAAGGGATGCAGTCTGGGAGAAATTATGCTGGAAAACATCCCTCACTTGTAGGCAGAAGGAAAACACTACCTAGAAAGGTTTATTTTGCAGTCTCCAAACCCTGCCTATGCAAATTCAGCCTTTGAGACTGATTTGCTTGTAAATAAGATTTCAAGAAGGCTTTTGACTGCAGCTTAAAAAAAAAAAAAAAAAAGCTGTGATTTTATTCTCATGCTTGTTTTGACTGCAGTCTGGGAACACCAGGTTTGCCAGTTATTGCAGCCCAATCTGGTCGGATACTCGGGTTCCGTTCTGCTACTCTGGTGCACTGATGGTTCTAAGAGATTAAAATAGGGCAGCATGATTTAACCTCAGCAGCATCAGGAAATGCATCCTACCCTTGGGTCAGCTTAGCAGTCAGTAGTTAGCAGATTGTGCAGAGCCATGCGCATGTAGGAAGCAGTGTATTGCTAGAAGATTCTCTTCCCTTGTGCCACCATTACAGTGGCAGTACCCGGCTCCATGCCAGTTGTCTGTGTCCACAGATGGAAAACTGCTCCCCGTGTGCCTCCAGTGCATTACAGCTTACGGTTCTGAAGTTCTCTGCAGCTCCCTTTGGAACATGCTAATATCAAGGTGCCACTCCTCAGATCTTTGAAAGGATTTATTGATGGAGCTAAATCAACGTGAGCGTTCGTATGACGAGTGATCATCTTTGGAGCTGTAAACCTCAACAGCACTACTGGCTTTGTTTATTGTTTGATAGGAGTGGTTTTATTTAAAATTAAAAAGCCATTATGGATATGGTTTGAATGTTAATTCCACGAGCAGTCTCTTTTAAGCACATCTAGATTCCTTGGAATACTTACTGAAGTATTTGTGTATTTTACTAAGCAGATATGAGAGGAATTTGCTATGTGTTGGTAGCATCATGCCACACAAAAAATTGCAAATTCTGATTGTAGAGAGATTCCTGCTGAAAATCTGAGAGATACAAATATGCAGTATTAGTGAGGAGGCATATTTCTCGTTTATTTCTCTGTGGATCTGTTGAACGGAGTTGTATGTCGTTTACATGTAGATAGAGGTGAAATGTTTTTTTGGCATCTTAAGTACTGTGACATTCAGAAAGTACTGCAAACCTTTTCTCCATTTGAAATCCTTAAAAAATGTCAGATTTTATTAAGAGGAAAATATAAAAAGCATCACAATAAGCTATCAATTTAAACACTGTAGTAGCTCCACTAATTTGTTGTTCCTCTATTTGTATGGAATGCATATCTAATGAATTTCACGTAAGATACCAGTCAGCTTTCTAAAGTCTGATCTGAAAACATGTAATTTTGGACTTGTCCCCCTTAGCATTTTAAGTTGTAAGCTTACTTGGAAGCATTTTTAATGATGTTAGAATTTGTTAATGCAGATTGAGTGGGAGGAAGAAGGAGTAAATGAAACTTACAATTCCTTAGAATTATTTTAGTTTGCTAACTGACCTGTAACATCTTTGCAAAATTTATTTTTCTGTGATTTGTTTTGAAAAGATTCAGTAGAAGAACAAAAATGGAGACGGGAGGATTGTTTAGGATTTTGCAACAGAGCTATTTGCCATCCTCTTGTATATGCTGAGAGGGACTTTCCTGTTGTTGCAACATCTGGACTGCAGATTATTCAGCCACCAACGATTCCAACAAAAACTAAAATCAAAGCGCTGCATGTAGCTTGCCCTCTAACATGCTGAGGGTTCAGTAAGAAGAAAAGAATGTTTTTAGAATGACTCTCATTATTTCTAAAAATGTTTAGCCCTAAGTGGGAACACCCAAAGGAAAAAAAAAAAAAGCTGTGTGGTTTTGCTCTCTGTGTGATTTATCTTCTCTCCCTGAGGATGGTTATTTTTCCCCTCCTTTTCTTCCACGATGGGGGCTCCGATTAGCATACAGCATCATGCCCCCCCAAAAAACAGCTGAAATGTGTAACTAAGAATTCAACCAATACTATACTTAAGCACACTAGTTTCACATATGGGCATAAGGATAATTCCCATTTATTGCCATTAAAAGGGAGCATAAACTTTACCAAATGTTGAAAACAAATCTGTCTTTTGAAACGCTACACTATGAGCAGCAGTAACTGTGCAAATGTCCCTGGAACAGTGAAAGAGCCATTACCTCATCTTCCACCAGCTCTGCCTGCCCTTAAACATTCTGGGCACACATCTCCCTGCTGCTGCTACGTGCCAGGAATCCCTAACCGGTTTGCTGGAACACAATGCCTGCCTGCGTGCTCGGGATACCGCCCCCTATTAGAAAATGACCCTGTGCCTGGGGCAGCTTGATTGGTGAGCTGCTCCCAGCTGAGTGTCTGAGGTGACTCTGCATGCCAGAATTTTAATTCATTCTTCCCCGCCCAAATCCCAAATGACCGCATTTTGAGAATGAAAAATGTGTCTAGCTGCTTGCGCAGGCATACAGAGGGCAGCTGGAATAGTAGACTGCATATAGGAACCTTTGGAAAGAGATCTAAGAAATAGAGAAAGAGGGCAAACTCTACCTCCTTTTTAGCAATGCGCAACTGCCTTCTGATTTGCAGTTTGCATCTGTAAACGAAAAATCTGAACAGTCGCTGAACTGCGTTTCTGCATCGCCAATTTAAAAGCAGCCTTTTAAAAATAAATGTGACTTAGTGTTTTGTGTTTGCAGTCAGCAGAATTGCAAAAATCAAAGCTGAAGTACTTCTGTTACATGTAGCTGGGGTGTGAGGGTGTGGAAAGAGAATTTAGGGCAGGGACACTGGCAACATTATGGCAGGGGCTGTTCCTCAATTTCAAGGATGTAGTCATCATAATGTCTCATTCCTTGATGTCTCATTTCACAGTTGCATAAACACAAAAGCAATACTCAATACTGGCAGAGTTTTGAGAGATCCAGCAGGTTTTTCATCTGTCTTCTTTCAAAGCAGAGTATGTTTTGTTCTGGCTGCTGGAAACTCTTTTTCCCTACGCTTTGAGAAATGCAGAGATGCAGTTGGGTCAGATGTGGTGAGAAAATCCTCATATGGTGTTTTTGGTTCTTTTATTTCTCTAAAGTATTTCCCTCCTTCTTGTGAGGAAAGTAAAAGTAAAAAAGAAAAGCAAAACAGAACAACAACAACAACAAAAAGTGGCACTGTCAAAAGAGAGAATAATGAGGAGCCAGAAAATCTGCTATAGTGTGATGACTCAGGATTGTTATTGCCAGCCAGGGCTTGTCCAGCTACTGCACTGCAACTGCCTGGGATGTGCCTGTGGTTCTCTTCACTGTGCAGACTGCTTTGCTCCTTGAGGCCGATGCCTCTCATACAGAAAAAAAAAACCTATTTCTCCAGTAGCTTTAAATTCCAGTCTTTCCCTTCATTAGAATGACCCAGAATTAATCTGCTCGGAGCCTTCAGCTGACTTTCATGTGCCCTACGCTTAGTACAGATTTGTAATCAATCCTAATTCAGGTGATAATTTTCAGACAAGCCTAAGCATTCAGTAAAAGTAATAATGTGAAATGTTTAGGTTTCTAGCACTTTACTAGGAAATGGTCACATAAAGAAACTGTCAGATGGAAAGTAATTGTAGAATTGTTTAGTTGCTTATTTTCTGAAAGCAAATGTTCACTAAGTTTCCTGTCTTTATTTTGCTCCCAAATGAAATAAAAGTGGTCAGTGAGATCACTTCCTAGTGAATTGTTTTGTTATTGTCAGTAGGACAAATTAACTGTCACTGAATGAACATTACTCCAGGTAATTTAGTGTAACTGCAAGTAAGCTGGGATCTCTACCTGTCTGGTGGCAGTTTTTTGGTTTGGTCTTGAATGAAAGAGGTAAAGAAGAAGAATATTTTATAATTGGATGGGGAGAAATCTTTTACAATATGGGAGAACCTGTAGGGCTTCTATCCAAGTAATGAGGATAACTGTCTGATTTCATGGGGAAAAAAAAAAAAGAAGAAAAAAAAAGACAAGCTGTAAGAAAGGCAAGGTTATTAATTTGCTTTTTGACCTACTGAATCTTTTTAAAATTACCAGAAGATGCAGTGAACATCTAATTCTTCTTCCTCTTCATTGCCCAGTTGTGTAACATGAGGAAGATACCATCCGTTTCCCTAATTTTTTTTCCTATCAAGCTCATTCTTGCCTTGCTGCATGGTTGAGTGAACTTTGACAACTTGTCTTGGTACTAATGTTGGTAGTATCTGAAGTATATAGTTTTTCTTCTCTCTCAGAAGGTGTAAAATGGGCTTAGTGCTTCTCTTAGAGTCACTGCAGCAGCAGTAGAGTATTCAACAAAAGGGAAGAAATACGGCCATGGGAACAAAATGTAGCTGCCTGCCAAACAGGAGAATGTTCAGGCAGTTTGTTATTCCCACAGCTGCAATTTAAAAAAAAAACAACACTGATTTATTAAATGTAACCAAGAAAAGCCTTAGATTCTTTCCACTAAAAGAGCCATCCTTGGATTTTAGTTAGAAGCTAATGCTTAGTATTTGAAAACTGTAAATATTTCAGAACAGTGTCCCTAGTATTAAAAACAAGAAAGATTTTCGTCTTTTTTTTCCTAACAGAGGGCTGGCATTGGAGCTGCATCAAATTCTCCCCCTGCAGCGTGAAAAGGTTGAACAGTGGCTGAACAGTATGTCTGTGGTTATTTCCATTGTGTGAATAAAGCCTTAGTTTATCTTGGAAGATACTTTTGGCATTGCTTGATTTTAGATAGGCTTGGGCAAGCTGTTTTCAGTGCTCATTTGTTTCTTAATGCTTTCATTTTACAGCTTTGCTGTCTGAGCATTTAAAAGGAAATAAAAGATTTAACGTGGTTTGAGATGCTTCTAAACTTACATATCTAGCAAGTCAAAAGTAGGGAAGGCTTTATACACCTTTGCAGGTGGTTTTGTTGAGTTGTTCTTTCAGACACAGTGTTTGCTGTTCCCCACAAGTGAGACAGTGACCCTGCAGCTGTGCTCTGGCTCTTCTGTTACAGCTGTATGTGCAGCTAGGTGAAGTTTTTGTCTGGATTAAAAAAAAACACAAAAAACACTTTCTCTCCTAGTTCAATTTATCTTGAGCTAGCAATGGGTATGAGAGAAGAGATAGATGCTGGTACTGGCACTGCCATTGAAAGACTCACCAGACCACAGCCCTTAAGTTCAAGTTGTTTTGCATCAAGACTGGTTGTACCACGAAGTCTAGTAGATGACAGTAAATGGTAAGTTAGTGCTGATCCTTACCATCTGTAGCCTGGCTAAAAGCTTTTCTTTTACCAAATTCACTTTTCAAATTCACTGCATTTTTGTTTGTTTGTTTTTAATTATTTCCTACAGTTTGAAAGATATCATTTTGAATATCTGGATAATACCATATTTTCCAAATAACACTAACTTTTTGAATCTAGTGTTGCTTTATGTCCAGTGGCAGCAGCATAAATGGGTGTATTTCTAACTGTGAATCCTTTTGTGGCTTAACCAGCAATCTGTGCGTTGCCCCTGCTGCTACGCTGCCTGCTGGGTTGTGTGAGCACAGCTGTTGGCAGTTGCACCAGCTTGGGAAGTGGGTCAGCCATCCCACATTGTTCTCCTGCCCACCCTGAAGGGGAGAGGATCTGTTCCTGATGGTGGCTGTTCCTGGTTTCCTCATATGTTTTTATGATCTACTGTGCAGTAGTGTTATTAAACTCTGGTATGTCCTGAGTGTCTCTGAAAACAGAATTCAAGCAGAGGAAATGTCAAACCAGTGACTGCATTTACATGATTTTGGCAGTCCTTATGTAGTCATTCATGGACTGTGGGGTTGGTTTTTATCATTGGCATCCAAATTTTCTGCAGTAGCTTTTTGGTGGTTGGATTTGCTGACCAGTGTGTGAAATTCTCCCATGGTATGAACCATTGTAATGACAGTGTCCAAACATTGTCTATCAGTGATTCCTCAGACCAGGTAAAAGACATTTGAGAAAATAATGACACATATAGAAGAGTAGATGTAGTGATTTTTTCTAACTGAATTGCTCAAGGCACAAAAACATTAGGAATGCTGCATTTTTATAAAGATTCTCTGCTGTTTATATACATGTTATTTTGAATCTAATGAAAAATACTTTTCACTCATACACTTAGAACTTTGGATAAGTGACATTTCTCTTGGGAATGTACCAACTGGTAGTACTACCCCATTATTTCATCTTTTTTTCTACCCTGTACTATTAAATACTTATTTTCTTTTTAGAAAAGCTTTGTTGATCAATTACGTTAACAAAACTCTGAAGCATACCTATCTGTGCTCCCCCAACAAGCTGCTGATTTAGCAGATTTAGACAAATGTCTAAGACTTAGCCAAAAGGTAAATCAGCAAGCGATATGAGCTTCCCCTGAAGTTATGCTTTCAGTACTACATGTACAAGTTGCTGAGTAAGTAAAGAAGTAATCTCCTTCTAGTAACTATAGCACATTTTAGATTTTCTAAATATTCATGTTTAAATTATTTTAAGAAGTAAAGGAAACAGCGGTGATGTGCAGGGATTTGTTATCTTGGTGTAGGGAGAAGGGGGCTGCTTTTTTTTTTTTTTAATCTTTTTCCTTTTCTTTTTTATACTATTGTATTTGTGTCTGATTTTGCTGCAGTCTTCATTTCTGGAAAGTGTTTTCCTTTAAAAATGTCTATTTCCAGTAATTGCTGGGGATCCAGTGTGTCTTCAGAAACACATGAAGGTTACCCTTTGTACTGGATGTGATCATGATCAGTGCTCTCTAAAAAGCATGCTTTTAAACGTGCACTCTTTTGATCAACTATTTTCAAAATTTTATTACTTTTTTCCATTATTTTTCCCTAAATGCCACTTTAAACCATCCTAAAGGTATTATTAATCAGTTTCTAGGAAATTCCTTAGCCTTTTACGCAGCATCTGAAAACCTTAATTAAATATTTCTTTTCCACATCTTTTTGTACTAGTTGATTCTTTTTTTCTTCCTTTCCCTATATTCGTTTTGATATAGTCTTTTGAGTTAGATTTTTAGCTTGGTTTTGGAAGTGTGACAGTCCTGTAAATATGAAAAGTCCTGTAAATATGTGTATCATCAGTTATGTAAGGTGTGAGCTTAGAGGATTTTTTTTATATTAGTTAATGTATCTGAAAATAATTACACAGCTTATGCAGTTTCCACTACTGCTATTTATAGACTCTTATCTTCCCTGTATGTGTAATCAACAAGTCATCACTAGGAATTTTCCTAATCATGAAAGACTCTTAGCAGTAGCCATATAGAAGGATCTACTCTCAGTTCTCAGTAGGCAGAAGAGGTGCTTGTCACTCATTTCTAAGGGTGGGCACTATATTATAATTTCTTGCAAATAAAGATGGTGACAGGATTACTGATTCTGTGAAGACATTCCTTTACTGTCTTGAAGAGAACTTGTGGTTATGTGTTGTTTCATGCTGCTGGAAAGTGCACTGCACAATGCATGCTGTGAGGGGAGCTTTACCTCACTTTATACTATAAGCAGAATTTGTCTTTATAAGCACTATATTTGATTGCCAAAAATCACTTCATTTCCCAACTCTCCTCCCCAACAAATTCTGCTTAACATGTTAAAATGAGTAAAATGCTTTGAGATCTGAAAATGATTGCAGCTAAATCTGGAGCTGAGGTAGAAGGAGATGTAAAATACTCCAGAAAATATGATAGTGCTTGTCTGAGGGAGGTAAATCTGGGGTAAGAGTTCCGGTAAGGTAAAGGACAAGGCAAAAAAAGACAAAATTAGATGGGAGCTCTGCTATCTTAAATGCTTCTTTTTGTATTACTTTTCTTTTTTTCCCCATATTTTTTGTTTTCTTAGCTTGCGAGTTAAACCTTTTCAGATGTTTTTGTTTGATTAGCTGAACTGATGAGAGCAGAGGTTTCAGGTTGTCAGTGGTGTTCTTCTGTGACTTTCTGGGGTTTTTTTGGGCTTGTCTTTTCCTTTGACAAGTGCTGGCTTTCATGCCTGAAGCTAACGTACAAAGCTTCTCTTTGGAAAAGGGTATGGAACAGGAAATGTGTAAAAGCATGCAAAGGTCTGTTTCAAAGCCAGTAAGCAATTAACAGCAAACCATGTGCTCTATGGTATGATTATAATTACCCTGAAACTGTACGAGCCCGTAGTAATATGTTAGTCAGAAGTGACAGGAAAACGGCTGTACAGTTCTAGTCAGATGCCTTCAATGGAAAAATACATATATATATTGTTTTGTCTTCTCATTTCTCCTCAGAAAACCTGAAAAAGGAGTCCAGTACCTAATTGAGCGAGGTTTCGTGCCCGACACTCCCGTTGGTGTTGCTCACTTTCTCCTGCAAAGAAAAGGTCTCAGCCGACAAATGATTGGAGAGTTTTTGGGAAATCGACAAAAACAGTTCAACCGAGATGTGTTAGAGTGAGTACTGTATGTGGGGAGGACTCAGCATAGTTTTGTCTACAATAAGATGTTTCATCAGGGTTGAGGTAGCTTTGCACCGCATGTTTTGCACATCTCTCTGGATATTGTTCTGAGGGAGGGAGGAGGAAACCAAACTCTAAGGATCAAAAAAAGAAAACATGCACAGAAACAAATATTTATTTCTTTGCTCCACAGCTAAGTTACTATTTCCTTTATAGATTCAGAAAGATATTTACAAGGGTTTACATAGTCAGTAGTTGCCTACATTTCTCCAAATTTCTGCTTTAATTTCACTGGTGTTAGAGTATGTTATTTCTAAGTCTTTTTCCTTTCTCAATCTCTCTAATCATAGAATGATTTGGGTTGGAAGGGACCTCTAAGATCATCTAGTTCCAACCCCCTGCTATAGACAGGGACACCTCCCTCCAGACCAGGTTGCTCAAGATGATAATAATAGTAGTAATAATAATAATAATAGTAGTAATAATAATAATAATAATAATTTGCTGAACAAAACAAAATAATACTGTATGCTACATAAGGCTCATCAGTAACTGAACATGAAAATAACTATTACAGCCAAATGGCTTAAGTGCTAGATAAACAGGGATTTTAGTGTGTGCAGGCATATGTTGACAAGTTCTGTGCAAACTGTTCTTTTTCAAAAGATTAGATAAACAAAATCTGTTTGTGTTGTAAAAAACAAACAAACAAACAAAAAAAAAGCCCTGAACCAGAAAACTAAGCTTGAGCAGTTTGGTCATCAATTTCCTACCCTTATATAGAGAGTAGAGCAAAAATAATAATAATAATAAAAAAGTTGACTTACTTGATGAGTGTTCACTTAAAACACATATTCTTACCTGGAATACCTACACAGCTAGGATGTCCTGCAGTGTCTGAAGTCCTTTTTATCCTGTTCTCTTCATCACCATTATTATTATGATATTATCAAAGGTTATCATTTTGTTAACCATTTTTAACAAAAATTCAACAGATTTGACAAGTGTACGTAGTCTTATTACTTCTACTGTTTCACTCGATGTGGATCTAACCAAATAATTTGTTCCCCCCTCCCTTTTTTTTGTCATTACATGGGCACTAGAAAAGTTTTGTTTGCTGTTTTGAAATATTTGCAGAATCTTAACTGATTCCAGTGAAGAATGGTGTAACTGCTGTCTCTGCAGTTCATGTTATGAAGATTAAATCCCCTTCCTGTTATGCTGCTGGCCAGCATTTTTCTTAACTGTTCTAATTATTACAGTTGGACTCCAACTTGCCTGCACATTTGCCACTCATCTTTGATGGAAAAAAAAAAAACTTTTGAAAGTGTTAGAGGTCTTACAGTAGGTGGGAAGAATATGAACATTATTGCAGAATTGATAATAGGTTTTTAGGTGTGGATTGCAGAGGGCGTGAGAAATACCAACCTTGTTTGTTTCCCTGCACTTCAACATAAAAGAAAAAATATACAAGATGAAGTGAATAAATTGCTTTGGTATTAATCTACAATAGCTACCATTTTATTAGAAAAAACAATGTGAGCTATTCTAATTTGCCATTGTATAGCTATACGTTTAAGAAAAGGCTTTTAAAACCAGATTGTGCTTGCTTTCTGTGGTTTCTGCGCTACAGTGCTGTTACTTGCAGTGATTCATGTCTGGTGATTAAAAAACTAAAAGCAAAGTTTAACCAAAGGAAATTCATAAGCCTGCAATTTTAAAGCAGTCTTTAAAGAAAGTGTTGGAATGACACAGTTCACATTGTTGATTATATTTAACTGGTTCCTTTTTATTTTTTGTCAGCACTGTATTTTCAGAGCAAGGACATTCCTAGACACAGCCATTTGGTACAGGTGATTGTGCTAGCTGCAAAATTTGATATTTCAAAAAATATAAGCTCTTTATTATAAACATTGGCTAATAATTATTAATTGGCCAGGAAGCATAAATCCAGTAATTATTCCTGACAATGACATGTTGCTTTGATTAGTCAGACAGTTGTCATTCTAACACCTCTGCTACTTAATGGAAAAAAAGGAAAAAAAACAAACCACAAATAAGGGCCTCCTTCCAGGTACACTTTCTCATTGATCTGTTCTTTGCAATCCTTCCTTCATAGTTCACCTACAGTTATTGCAGTTGCTGCTGAGGGTTTCAAAAAACTCCAAGAAATTTGAAAGGACTTTTTGGTCTCAAAATCTTACCTTTGGTACTGTGCTGTTGGAAATGCAATGACTCAATGGCAATATGTTTTTATCCTAGTTGTGTTGTGGATGAGATGGACTTCTCAACAATGGAACTGGATGAAGCACTCAGGAAATTTCAGGCTCATATCCGTGTTCAAGGAGAAGCCCAGAAAGTAGAACGGCTCATTGAAGCCTTTAGGTATGACACTGAAATAAGTTATTCAGTCACGAGGAACTTGCGATTGTCTAACTGTCAGACTGGAGAAGTGGGGAAATTGAGTCTAAGTTATTTCCCTACTTATTTGCGCTGTCCTTGTGAGCCACGTACAATCTCAAATACAGCATGGTGTTTGTGGTGGTTTCAGTAAGTATGAAAATAGGAAGTTTTATTTGCTAGTGCTGCTCGTGTAACTTATTTACACTAATAAGGAAGGCTCTGCAACTGAAAGTTTTCATGCATCAGTTGAAAAGAAATTTAAGGTATTTTTGAATATCTCTATCAGTGTATTTGCATATAATATTTGCATTTTTTAAGTGAAATTATATGGCCATTACTTCTTAGAGCATATATGCTTTTAACCTTTCGTTAATAATTTTAACAATGGCAGAATCAAGAATATTAATTTATTAATGCCAGGCAGATGTAAATCAGCAGTAAGCTAAAATCAGTGCTGTGTTCTAAACTGGTGTCAGTGAGTGTTACTGAAAATAAAAATGTTGAAGTTACTGGAGCTCAGGGTCTGTACTAAGAAGGCAAGTTAAAAAGGAAGTAAAAGCCAAAAGCCTTCCATTATTGTAGGATAGACCTATAAAAATATGTGGATGGAAAACAAAATGTATGCATAGAGCATGAATAATTACACAGCCTCTGGAACATAGCAGTTGATTTATGTGGTGAAATTCTAATATTAATTCATAGCACTGAAACCTTTCTCCTCTCTCCTTTTTTATAGCCAACGTTACTGCATCTGCAATCCAGGAGTTGTGAGACAATTCAGGAATCCTGATACCATCTTCATTCTAGCTTTTGCCATTATACTGTTGAACACAGATATGTACAGCCCAAATGTGAAACCGGAACGCAAAATGAAGCTAGAAGATTTTGTCAAGAACCTAAGGGGTGAGCCAATTCTGACCACAGTGGTCATTGCTTTTCCCTTAAACTGCCACTGGAAGGATACCATGTACCTTCTGGGAAAAAGCAAAATGCAGGGGGTTTGTTTCTGCTGATTTCTTCTCATTTTTAAAATCACCAGCACTTGCACAGGTTTTAGACATTTTTGCAGTACTGAAAACAGAACTAAACATATCATATTTTGTAACTTTTATCTTGTCTTTTTTGAGATGTATTGGCAGCCCTTTTATTCTCAGTTCTTTCAGTGTAGCTGAAAAGTGATGTTACCATGTATTCAGAACTATCCAGTGCCTCAAATTTTTAAATGCAATTGAAATTTGCCATGCTTAAACCCTTTACAAAGTCCGAGGACAACTCATAAAGATAGCAACTTCTGTGCACAGGAATGAAGGTAAATAAATTCTGTTGCAGTAAAGACTCTCTGCAAAGAATATGCACATGCATGTTTACAAATATATAAATTTAGTTCTGAATCACAACTTCAAAACCTTCCTGAAAGGTACACAGTAAATAGTATATAAATTTCTTCAGTGTCTTCACTAGTATGTTCTCTGATAATTAAACTATTTTTCAGCCTATGGCACACCTAAGTCTGTAATTACATTGCCAAACATTTTTTATTCCATATCTGTATCTCAGCTCTTTATACCTTACTTCCTGGTTAAAAAAATAAATAAATAAATAAATAGATTTTTATGAAGTAAGAGCTCAGCTTTGTCTAAAAGGAAATTGTCACAGTACAACTAAGGAAGATCATGCATGAGATAGGATACCTCCTGTTGTTTCTGGGTGTTCAGACAACATTTACTTTATCAACAGTTGCTTTATTGCAATTCAGATTTTTTTATTTTTATTTTTATTTTTTTTAATGTAGTTTGTGTCCATAGGGAAAGAGAAGCTTTCATTTTAGTTCCGTTACCAGGTGTTCGTGTGCAGGCCAGAAAAATTGCATTTTAACACAAGTCATTATAACACTGCCTTCCTCCTCCCTCTGCATTCAAGCACACAGCAAGCACAACTTAGTGCACATCTCTTCTTTTAGCAACAGTGAATGCAACAGCATTCTATAAAAACAGGCCAGCTATTGCAGGCATCAGCGAGTGTTGATGTATTCTTTAACAGCTATTCTCTCAGTGATACCCAGAATTGGACCAAATGACAGAAAGACAGAACTAAGTTGCTCTGCATGAAAAGATATACTCTCAGGTATTCAGTTGATGTTCAGGACTGCACATTACACATCCAGTATCATTTTAATGCTAGTGAAAATAAAATACTTGTGATGTTCCGGAGTTTCAGATGTTGAAAATAAAATCCTTTTTGGTGATGTTATTCCCTTAGATTTATGTAAGACAGTAATGAACAATCTATTCTTAGCAGGTGCACTAGCTTAGCAAAATTTAAGTTAGCAGTGAGATTTTAACATAAGTTCACAAAGATTTAAGAATGACCTGGTTCTTGTCTGATATTCATTTGATAGGGTAATACTACAGTCATATTTGTTGCATTGAAAGCAGTATGTTCTCTCTAAACTCCAACATCACAGAATCACAGAATCACAGAATTGTAGGGGTTGGAAGGGACCTCTAGAGATCATCGAGACCAACCCCCCTGCCAAAGCAGGTTCCCTACACCAGGTCGCACAGGTAGGCGTCCAGGCGAGACTTGAATATCTCCAGAGAATACATGTCAGCAATTCATTATAGTAGGTATTTTCGTAGCATACTTCCTCACTTCTAGCTTTAAATGCTATGATCTCCAAGAGTGATCTGTGGGACGTTTGCAGGTATGAAAGAGAAGCTGTTTTTCCTCATTGCGAAGAAACCATATTTTATCACAGTATTTTTCTGTGGCAGCAATTGTTCCAGTTGGTGACAAAATACTGTATTTTGCCTTCTGACTGGGAAGCAGTAGGTTATTGCTTTAAAACTAGTGTGAAAAAAATAAAAATGCATGTCCCTATGCAGAAATGCTACCTTTCAGTCACTTACTGAAATCAGACTCCTTCCACTGCTGTTAAAAATGCGTGATCATGCTCTCAACTTCCAGGCATTTGTTGAGATGCTTGTATGCTGATATGCTGATGACAGACACACAGTGCTAAACAGTGACGCTGTAAATAGGCCGTTCTGTTGATCTGTTTTTTTCCAGGCTAACTTAATTAATTTTGAAATCATACAGGAAATACTAGTTAAATTAATTTTACTAGTTATTCATAAGGCTGTCTTGTAGAAATGAAATCTCTGAGCAGTGTTGAGTAATACTGGGGCAGAGGCTATACTGTTCTGAGGTAGAAGGACATTTTAATATCTAAAGAGTTACTTTATTCATTAGAGCTTTAATAGGAAAGCAGAGGAAAAGTAAAGAAAAAATAAAATAATCTACATTGGAAATTAGCCTTTTTCCGGATTAGTTTTAGAGTAATGATGTAAAAATAAAAAAAAAATTAACCCAATAGTTTAATTTCTATCGATGCCTTGTTGTATGGAGATAGCAAGCATATGGGCAAAATTCAGTGCTTCAGTACTCAGTGACATGACTGGGCCACTTGGGTAAGGTGGGCCCAAGAACAGCACAAGAGACGTCCAACAGCTATGAATCAAAACCAACTGATCATAAACCTGTGGGATTCTGTAGGTGTGGATGATGGTGAAGATATCCCCCGAGAAATGCTGATTGGGATTTATGAGCGGATCCGCAAGCGGGAACTGAAGACAAATGAGGATCATGTGTCCCAAGTCCAGAAGGTTGAAAAACTCATAGTAGGAAAAAAACCTGTAAGTCTTTGCCCAGAATGTAAATTACTACATAGTAAGGAGATGTAGGGCAATGCACAGCATAGGAGAACACATAATTATGTTGCTTAGATGTATAAATTGCTTATTAAAAATCAGAAAGTTGAAAATGACTAAATAATAAATTATTATAAGATTGTTTTTTATTTTGGAGTATTCAGTGCAGATGAATCTGTTTTAGTCTGATACTTGTGAATGATGATATTCCAAATCATAAACTCGATTTAAGATATTTTTTCCAACATTTTCTCTCAGTAAAATGTGATGTTATGAAGAATCATATTTCAACATTTATGCTATCAGTTATGACTCTAGAATTTACAAAGAGTGGCAGAGAACTTCATGTGCACGCCTTTCTGAGTTTTGCAGCTAGCTCAGTGAGCTGGTAATTGTAAGAGAAGATCATGTCATTTTTCTGAGAACTTACCTGGAAATCAGGTCCAAGGAATTCTAATGCTGGTTTTGAGTATCCTGAGGTGCCTCGTGCTTTGTTGTGGGGAAAAACAATGCTGCGATGGAGTCCTAGGATCAAGGATCTTCTATTGAGATTCTTTTTAACTGTGTGGGAGAAAATATAGGAAATAGCCAGTAGTCTTTATTGATAGAAATATTTGGTTTTACTTCATAGGCATTTAGTCATAGTAAGACCATGACGTATTTACTTGCTATAATACAGTACTGTGTTTCTCTGAAGTTTAATGATCTTGTATATGTCTTTCTACTGTAGATTGGATCTCTGCATCATGGACTTGGTTGTGTAGGTATTTTTCTTGTATTCATTCAAAGCTTGTAGTTGTTTTAACTGGTGATGATGCACTCTGTTGCATTTTAGCATTTTCAAAAATTGGGCTTCTATCCAGCAAATTTTTTTCATTTGTTGTAATAACTCTGCAAAGTATGGAGATTTCCTTACAAATATGTTTACCAGCTATGCTCTTTAATTTACTACCTTATAGGTACTCATTTTGTGTATTTCAAATGCTGTAATCTCCATAGGCATTAAATAGCCAGTAAAGAGTAAGTAAACAAGCAAGCAAATTTACAGCTGTATCTCACCTTTCCATCTGGTTTCCAGTGTGTCTATTATTTGTTATTTCTTGTCCATTTCGATATTGTATGGTGCTCTAGAAAGATATTGCAATTTATGTTAACTGTTCTCTTGTGAAAGGTACATTGACATAGAAGATACTGATTTCAGATTCCAGATAGACATCTTCAATAACATCTCTAAAACTAAAACGTATAAATGCATAAAGTAATATTCCTGAAACTCTTCTTCTAACATGGTATTTCACTTACTTTCATTTCATGATAGCAGTATTGGTAGCACTTCTAAATTAAAAGAAGAAACATATAAAGAGAAAAAAAATAGTCAAGGAGTGAATGTAGTATTCTGAAATCTGATAGCCTTATGCAAACTTGATCCTAATGATTTTTTTGAATCAGTTATTATTTTATCAATATAATGTGCTGCATGTTGACATCTTCACTCAGGATAATCCAGGGAGCTTACTTTAAAATTCCATTTGTTTGCCTTCTATTTCTTACTTTTTTCTTTTTTCTTTTTTCTTTTTTCTTTTTTTTTTTTTTTTTTTTTTTTTTTTCCATGTAAGTAATTAAGAGCATTCAGAGTTTGCTTTCTATTCTGTCTTTGTTTCATGGTTGCATGTCTAAGAGTATCACTGAATTGTAAAAACCAACTGAAAGATGTTACCTTTGTGAAGTATGGTGGAAGCGAATCTTACAGGATCATCCATGGCTATGAGTGAAAACATTTTTTATAGTTAAATTTCAATACCAAGCTCACTGTAGTTGTTTGCAAGTCCATAGACTGGGTGATACCCTTTATGTTGCAGTCGCAAATGTAAGTCTGCCATGTACCTGGAGGCAGGGAACAATGAGGACATGCAACTTTTATTCCTGCTACTTTTCACTGAGAACCCCCATAAACTGTTCAATTACCAGAATAGTCAGTCTGAAAGTAGAAACCATTGATTTCTCCAGCATTCTTCACAACATCGACTTCTTTAGAAAATATCAGATATACTTTTAAAATACCTTTTCCCTGCAAGTCCAGAGAGGATGAGTAATTAAACTAATGGCATAGATAAATTAAATGCCATTAAAATTTTGTCTGTTAATAGCAGCTGTCATTTTATGTGGGAGGGATAATTGAAGTGTCACCATATGAAGTGACAACAATCAGGAATAAGGGCAGATAAAAAACACTAAGCTTTTTTTCCACTCTACTCTTTTTTTCCTGCTCACATAGAGGAAGTAGCAGCATTAATAGTCTGACTGCTTTTGTTTTCCTAGTAAATGTCATCATTCCTATGCAGAATCAGGACAGGAATTATAAGTAAATATAAGATATAAATAAAATATATCCAGTTACTGAAGAGTATTCTCTACTTGAAAATTTAAAGGGTTACTTTTAATATTGTTAACAAAGCATAATCTCTTGCATTTGAAAGAAGTGAAGTCTCACTAGACTGAAAATACAGCTTTGGAGATAGGTTCAGCAGGCATTTCTAATAAAAAATGGAACATAATTCTTGGTTTTGTTGCTGGCGTTAGAAAACAAGCCATCCTGAAAATGCATTTACTATTCTAATGTCACCTTTTCCTTTGTATCAAGGAATGAAAAAACTGGCTTAACTCAGTGGCTGACAAAAAGTAATCTACAATGTTGCTAAATTTGTCATCTCACAAAAGCTAAAGTTGTTTCATATATTGATATGTGATATATTTGATATATAAGAATGATGAAAATATAATTTGCTATGAGCTTAATCTTGAGTTCTGTTAAGGTTTTATTGTTTCACAAAGTAAGGATCTACCCCTAATAGGCCTTCCAGTGGCATCCAAATGCAGGCTGTTAGAATTGATATGAGTATGTTGTTGAAGTTTGAATGTCATGCAGTTTGTAGCATAGGAATCTTTTTTTGGCATTGTTCCTCTTTTATTGAAAAAGTGTAATGAGCTTAGAGGTAAAAGATATTTGAATTATTCGTAAAAGACTCCAGGTTTGAAAGGCCCTCTTCTTTGGCTAAATATTGCTATAGTAACCATGAACTTTTGTATTACCATAGGTCCTCTCCCTACCCCACCGAAGGCTTGTTTGCTACTGTAGACTCTTTGAAGTTCCTGATCCGAATAAACCTCAGAAGCTTGGGTTGCACCAGCGAGAAATATTTTTATTTAATGACCTTCTTGTGGTATGTATTTTCAGTTTCAGGGGGTCTTGTTTCATTTTGTTTTGTAAGATTACCTTCGCTAACGCTAAGATTCAGAGAGGATTGATGTTTTTCCTTTTTACTCAACATTAACCTGATTATATTACAAGACTTATTCTGTCCATGTGCTTAAACTGAACAAACTTTTGCCTGTAATTCTCGTCATGCTTTTGTGTAGGAGTAAGGACTGTGATGTGGGAGGCCTTTAATGAACTGTCATCGGATTGTTCATGTCATTTTTACCTATTGCTTATAAAATCTAAGTGATTTTTTTTTTCTGGAGAACTCTGGGAGAGAGTTCTCCAGAAAAAGAATGACTTTTTTTCCTCTTTTTCAGTGTATCCTTTTACTATCTCTGGGGTTGAAAAGACTTCTAGTGTGGTATTCAGAAATGCCTCTGTCTGTGAAGTCAGCAGCAATAAGTGCATGCACATTCCTAGAAATAAATATCTTTTACTCTGAACTACAGCAATCTCAGAATGATTAATATTTAAATTTTCTTAGTTTTGTTCACTGTATATAAATTATTTTTAAATGGAAGCCTTTTATTGATTACTGCACTTGAGCATAAGAAAATACTTTAATATAATAGCTCTCATTATAAAGAACAAAAATAACCTGTAGTTTAACTATATCTCTAAGGAATGTCTCCCTTCAATAAATAATGAATTCCAGTTACTTGCAGTAAAACAAGATTATGTATTTCTGTGATTGTCATGGACATTGTATGAGCCAAGCATGTTTATTCACTGAAACAAGAATAGGATATGTAAACGTGAGTTTGGATGTAAATTGGTAAAGTGCTGTCATCTTCAGGCTTCTAACTTCTTGTTCATTTTTATTATCTCCTTGATGTCTGTAATTTTATCAGAATTTTCTGTAGGTAATGTAGATTTGTTAGTAATGAAGAGATTTGTTAGTTTTAGTAAAATGCTATAGAAAAAGCAAAAATTAGAAGAACTATTAAAAATAAATCTCTTGATATTGGAGAGTGAATCCATTCACTACTTAGGAGCATCCCAGAACTGATGTAAGTAGGGTTGTGTTACTTGTGTTGTTGCAAAAAGTAAAGCTTTCCACAGACCTTGGAGCTTTTGTTCAAATAGGGGCTGATAGGGGAAAAATGGCTTCATTGGATGAGGTGGTGTGAGACAATATTTGGAGGTGTACAAGTGGAACAGGCTTGGAAGATCACACTGCAGGTGAGAGGAAGGGATAAGAATTAAACTTGGGTCAAGAAGTCCATACCAATGGGCTGTCTGTAGTCAAACTGAGAAGAAAGCACGAAGGAAAGTGTGGTAGCAGTTAATTTCTTTAAAAGGATGATTTTAAAAAATATATGTTTTTCCTGCATGTACAGTGTACAATAAATGTGCAGGCTTTTTTCTTCTTGAAAGTAGAAAAGTAGAGTCCTGGAGAACAGAAAACATAGGCTTTGCATCTGGATAAAATATTGAACCTTCTGGCTGAGAAAGCAGTACTTCAAAGCTAGTTTTTTGTTTCTGGGGTAGCAGCAGATTTAATACATAAGTTGAATTATGAAAAAAAGAAAGAAACAGCAAGTTAATTTTTGCTAGAGGGTTATAAATGCATGATAAAAGGGATATTTTACATTATTTATTTGATAACTTTTAGGTGACCAAGATATTTCAAAAGAAGAAGAACTCTGTTACATACAGCTTTCGACAGTCCTTTTCCCTCTATGGCATGCAAGTTCTTCTTTTTGAGAACCAGTGTAAGTCTTTTCTCTCTTTTTACATGATTTTATTTACTTTAAAAAAAAATAAATAAAAATTGTATGAAACAAAAGGCTGGACAGGACTTGATTCTAAATTTAGGAATAAAATTGCTGCGAGTTGAGTTTAGTCCTGAAGGTTACAACCTGGTGTCAGCATACAAAGACTACTGTTAGACTGATAGTTGTCAGAAGCCAGCTCTAGCCAAATGTGTTTTGTGGACACTTGTAAATAATGGAATGGTTGTAAAGAAATAAATAAATTTTAAATGTTGCTGAATCAATGGTACAATTAGTTGGAACTCAGTATATGATAATGACGACTACTGTAGTGTTTTCTGTAATTTAAGCCACTGTTTCATATATTTTCCTGATTTGGTGTTACCTTTGTGTCTACTTCATACTCAAATATAAATCCAGACAGAATTAGGCAGAGATTCTGGATTGAAGGTTGTATTTTCTGCCACCTTTTTGTTTATGTCAGCTGTAATATGCATAAATTTAATATTCCCTAGTGCTTTCTCATTCTTAGCAGTCAACAGTCCAACAAAAATCCAGTGTTTTGCTTATGCTCCTGCAGATTTTAAAGCCAGGGGCAGTATCAGTAATAATGTGGCTAAGCACAGTTGTCTGCATGGTTCTTAGGGAGACAGTCTATTTGATGAAAGCTCAACTTTCATGATAAATTGGATACATTTCAGTTTGACATTCAGTAGTTCCTGTGCTTTTCTCTTGTGAAAAGCTCTTGTATTCATTTGTCCTTGAAAATGAGCTCCAATGCTCATCTCACTCAGAAGAAATTACTGGTTTTTATGAGTCAAAGCATCTGGAGATTTTGAATGAGAAGAACTCATAGCAGTGATGTAGCCTGTGAATTATTTTTATGCAAACATCTTTCTTTCTTTCCTTTTTTTCTCTCATGCATATTTTATATAATATAAAATTCATTTTTAGAGAGGAACAGCAAATATTTCTGTACTGGATTCTACTATAAGTAGAAGAATATTTATTTCCTCTGATATCAGTTAAAAAAAAAAGAAAAGAAAAAGAAAAATACCATAAGCATACCAAGTAGGAGCACTTTATTCAAGTAAGCTTAAAAATATCTATAGTGCGACCTGGAGAAAAGGATTTAATTCTTGCTAGCAAACTGTAGGCATTTCACTGAGACGCTTCAGTAGATGTATTTGGGTTTCTCAGGTAAGACATTCCAGAAGATGATGAATAAGAGAGCTGATTGTACTTCTAATATTGCTGTCTCTTGGGTAGAATATAGTCATTTTTCACTTGGGAAAGAGAAGTATTGTTCTTGTCTGATTCGTAAAATTGATCATCTCCATTTTCCCTGTTCCAGTCAAGCTTTAGGGTATCTTGGCCAGAGCCACTGTGCCATTCATTAAACCTATGTAGCAGCTGTCAGGATCAGCTGATTTCAAGTGAATAAAATT
Organism: Meleagris gallopavo; assembly: GCF_905368555.1. Lineage (NCBI taxonomy): Eukaryota > Metazoa > Chordata > Aves > Galliformes > Phasianidae > Meleagris > Meleagris gallopavo. The sequence continues at coordinate 5,083,496 of NC_139417.1, read as the reverse complement.
TAGTGTAATTAAAGAAGAAGCAACAGAAATACTGGTTTGTCTACTAGTGAGGTTGAACAAAATGATTTGGGCTAATAATAGAAATCAGCTATGTTGAGAGGTGGATGAGCTCCGTAGGAGAAATTATGTCATTTATCTCTAGTAAATACCACAGGGAATATGTTTTACATTTTCAGTCAAAATCACTGAAAATACTCAGGACAAGTAAATCTTTTTAGAAAGAGTGTATCTAAAAACCATTAATACTTATGGCAGCGCTTCCTGATGCTTTATCCATGTGTTGTAGGGAAGTATCATTTGGAAATGAAACGTTTTGTTTGTATAATGTGTGAAGCTTTGTAGTTTATTTATTCTTTTGTGAAGGAGCTAACGTGACTGTTTGGAGTTAATAAGTTTCTTTACTTGTTCAGTTTCAAAAACATCTTTTTTTTCAACTGGTATACTTTTTAGACTTGTTCTCTGGATATCTGGTTTCAGGGTTCAAACTGATACGTGGTGTTTTATCATATGATCCACTTCTGTAACCTTTCTTAGCATCAGCTCCACTGTATTTTTGGCCATTTGACTATATTCTGAGTGACAGCAGCTGCAGACTACTCAAGGCAGCTGTCTTATTTGATGAAAGATAGCCGGTATTGTCATATGTTTAGGAGAAGCAGAGTAGCTAGATAGATATTGCTTTTGTGCCAGATGCCAGTATCAGACCCTGGCAGAAGCACTAAATTCTTTCTCCCTCCTTTTTCTCTGTGTCCCTTGAAGCTTGCGGTACTTGGCAGCTTTTTTTCACCTGAGAGAACAGTATGAGAATAGACTAGTACTTGCACTTGCTACTCAATATTTTAAATCTATATATTATTGAAACCTAATGACTTTGAGGGAAGACACTACCTTACATCATCAACTGGTTCTTGAGTGATTTTTTTTTTTTTTACTACATGGTGTCACTTGGACTTCAGATTGCATACATAACTAAAGATTTGAATCAAGCAGTGAGTTAAAGAAAACATCGTGAATTGGGATGCACATTTTGAATTTTTCTGACATCCTGTCTCTAGAGATCTGTGATTCAAGAAAAGGCTGATACTGTTGTCTGTAGCCGGGCATATCTTCATTATATACTGTCTTTCTTTAAATGAACCTTTAATCTCAATTACAGAATATTTCTGAGTAGCTGTTAAAATTTCTAGCCTCATACAGCAGGAGAGACAAAGAGGGTTTTTCTGAGAGTTCTGCTTTTTATACGATGGTGCCCACAATATGGACCACTTTACTTCCCAGTATGTAATTTCACAGGCCATTTAAAATTAAAAAAAAAAAAAAATCAACTATGTAGGGTGCCCAGGATGCAAACTTACTAGGAAATGTTAAAAACTACATTACATGCTAGTGTATGTCTGTATTATTAAAAATGTTAAGTTAAAAGAATGAGTCAGTTTCTTATACTTGAGAAATATTTGAGTAGTCTTTACTCAGCAAACCCAAATTGATTAAGCTAGGTAATGGGATCTATTCCATGAAATAAGAATTATCAATCCCTCTACATTTTTCTTTCTTTCTGTGATTTTTCTTTTATATTGCACATGATAGCGTAAGGGTAACAGCTGCATAAAGGTTGCCTTTCAATATCTATTCTGTATCTCGACAGTTAAGCAGTTTCATAATGTCTTACAGATCTTTGTTTTTCTGTGCTCTTTGACTTTTACTTCCCTGATTTTGTCCCCTATGTCAATTTAGAAAAATGACCCAAGCTTTAGTATTCACATTTTTCTTCACTCTTTCTTCTAGATTATCCAAATGGCATACGGCTCACATCAGCTGTTCCAGGAGCAGATATCAAAGTACTAATAAATTTCAATGCACCAAATCCTCAGGACAGGAAGAAGTTTACAGATGATTTGAGGGAGTCAGTTGCAGAAGTTCAAGAAATGGAAAAGCACAGAATAGAGTGTAAGTACAAAGGTACATATAGTAGAGCATTTTCAAACTAATCAAAGAAAGAAAGTCTTTAATGTCTGCATAGCCCATTAGAACTCCTCAGAACTTCAAAATAACTTAGTTTTTTTCCATGGCTTTTATTCCTAAAAGAAGAAAAACCCAATGATCTCTTAAACTTCATCTAGGATCATTTACAGTAATTTAATACAATATAGATGCAGTGGAAAGTTAGCCTGGACAAACTGTAAATAGCAACAGATTTATAATTGTTAGTATAAATTACAGTAAAAATGTAAAGAGTAATTTGTGTGACTGAAATTTGTGATGACAGCCCTTTGGATAGTTTTCACTGAATTTTTCTGCATGCTGAAGGGAAAAAAGGCCATCCAGAGGGACTTTGAGAAGTTAAAGAGGTGGGCCCATGTGAATCTCAGGAAATTCAACAAGGCCAAGTGCAAGGTCCTGCACAAAAACAGGCTGGGTGGAGAACAGTTTGAGAGCAGTCCTGAGGAGAAGGACTTGGGGATGTTAATTTATGGAAATACTCAATGTGAGTCAGCAGTGTGCACTTGCAGCCCAAAAGCCAACCATATCCTAGGCTGCATCAAAAGTAGCATGGCCAGCAGGGCAAGGGAGGTGACTCTTCACTTCTACTTTGCTCTTGTCAGACACCACCTGCAGTGCTGCATACAGCTTTGGTGCCCTCCAGCATAAGAAGGACATGGACCGTTGGAGCTGGTCCAGAAAAGGCCTCAAGGATGTCCAGAGGGCTGGAGCACCTCTAGCACACCTCCTGTGAAGAGAGGCTGAAGAGAGTTGGGGTTGCTCAGCCTGGAGAAGTCTCCAGGGAGAGACCTTGTGGCCTTTCAATAATTAAAGGAAGCAGGGAGTTGGAACTAGGTGATCTTTAAGGTCCCTCCAATCCAAACCATTCTATGATTTTTTTTTTTCTGCTTTTTTTCCTGCACTTCTACATTTATATTTCTGATTAGGTAGCTTTCATACAAATCATACATACATGTTTTGCTGGATTTCATGCGACTGTCTAATCACAGAATTTTATCTTCAGTTTTTCCAACAGAGCAATCGCCATTCATCCTGTATGTTGTGCTTTAAAGCTGTTGGTATAGAGCTAAATTTCCTCTTGTATTTATCATCATCTGCCAAAATGAACTGTTATCCAGAGTATGTATGTGATCACATACAGAAATTGTGATGTTATTATGGTGCTTCATTATAGCCAGAAACTATGAATTGAAAAATTATTCTCTTTTGTTTCAGCTGAACTAGAAAAACAGAAGGGGGTGGTGCGTCCAAGCATGTCGCAGTGCTCCAGTCTGAAAAAAGATTCTGGCAATGGGACGCTGAACAGAGCTTGCCTGGATGACAGCTACGCTACAGGGGAAGGGCTGAAAAGAAGTGCACTGAGCAGCTCCCTTAGAGACCTGTCTGAAGCAGGTAAGCACTGCCTTTATTTCCTTGCTCTGACTACAGCATGCAAAGATGTGTGATTTATGCATAAGTCGCAGCTCACAGTAGGCCTTAAGAACTGAACACTGAAACTTGAGTAACTTACAGTAACACTGAAACTACAAACATTTTTAATAGCTCCTCTGTCATACTTTGTGTTTAATTTGCTTGTTTTTTTTTACCCTTGTTCTGTTGAGCCACAATTATTTGAAAACATTTAAACCATTGTAGATTGCTATATATACTTTAAAAGGAGAGTGAAGACAGTGGAAAAATTGTAAGTGTTTTATAGAAGAAGTGGTTGACTTGCGCTAAGAGTAACCCACTTAGTTTACCTTTCTCTTTTTCTTCTGCTTTGCTTCTTCCCTTGATAAAGTAGGCTTAGGAAAAAAGAAATTGGTCTCTGTGTAATAATTGCTTTCCGTGTATTTTGTGCTCAAGTGTACCTGTGTTACCACACTGATGAATGAAATTGAGTGAAGCCCTACTAAATTCTGTTTAGAACTATATAATTCAGTTATACAGTGCCCCCAATTCTATTTTATTATTTTGCAATTCAAGATAAAGTTCCTAATTCTTGTAAAAGAGGTGATTGTGAAATATTACTGCCCATATAATGAAATAAACCATTCTGGGAAAGAATACTGATATCCCACTAAACCACTCATGTTCCTAAAATTTATTAGCTGATTAATATAGCTAAGGACTGGAAAGGAGTGGTGGTGGGACTTTCTAGCTAAAGAAGAATTAGGGGAAAGTTTGGTATGTGTTATTTTGTGATTTGTGTGTGTAATGCACAACTGCCATACCCATGGTAATACAGGCTACCGCAGGTAGTAACCTTGTGTTTCAATGTTAAACGTGATTCCTGTCATTGCAAGAAGTCACATCTGAACACTATGTCCAGTATTCAGAAAGTACTTCTGGAAGCAGTAGCAACTATATTTTTTATTTTCTTTAGTTCATAGTCTGCGTTGCCTAATCTGATTTGTTCTTTTAATTGCAGTGAATGGTTTACAGTATAGTCATAATTTCAGTACTGTGTCTGTCTTTGGTAGTAGACGCTCTTTGTCTTTTTCTTTTTAATGGAGAAATTGATTCTAGCTGCAATGAATAAAATCGCTGTAAACTAAAATTATAGCCAATGTTTTGTGGGTCTATGTATGTGCATACAAGTATAGAGAGAGTAAGCTCTTTCAATTGTTTTATTCTCCATTTAGACTTTCATCTTCATGCCCATTTGCTTCATATGAAAGACCTAGGGCCTTGATCCACAATGAAGTTGAATATTTTTGCCTGATTGGCTTCAATGGATTTTAGATCAAGTCACTAAGTCTTCACCACTACTGTATCTCAGATTTGAGGATACTTTCATCATCCCTTCTTGTTTTTTTGTTTTTATTTCACTAGAATGAGAACTGCCATATTGTTAAATATGTGAGTTCAGTAGGTACGTTTATACATAAATGTAATTCTTGGTCAATTTTTTTCATCTCAAAGAAATTTTTCATCCCAGACATTTGAACGTTGCCATAAATTTAAATTCATGTTCTGGGTATTATGCAGTAAACAAGTATTCATAATCATGAAAACATCACATTTCAACAGGGCATGCATACATTTAGCATGCTTATTACTGAAAATAACTTTTTTCCATGATAAAATAAAGAAATCATTCACAGACTGCAGGGTTTATCAATGAGTTTGTTAAACCCAACTAAACTTAATTTTAACAAGTTGAGAATTATGGAGAGTTTCTGTTTGGTCTTGTGCAGTGCAACTGACTTGAAAAATGACATGTGTTACTTGCTTTGTTATTTCATATAATAATTTACTGCAATTATACCAACATTTTCTACCTTTTCTCAGTGACTAGCTTGCATATGAGGCTGACTTGGTTTTGATATGGGAAAGATGATTCACAGAGTAACAAATGCATCACTTTCAGTTAGCAAGTTACTGTGTCCCGGAGATACCATATGAGTGCTTTTGTAAAGAGTTGCTGAGTTAGGTTGCCTCAAATCTTCTTTTTGTGGTATGGAGCACAGAAAAGACAAGGAAAAATGAGGAGTGGGACTATTTGGGATATGTATCTTTCTGTAGGATGTAAGTGAATTTTCAAAGGGGTTCTTTCTTATTAAAAAATAAGTTTAATTAATGTTGGAACTCCTTGGTTACATACATTTGCAAGAAGGCAGATAACTACTCATGAACATTGTAAAAGCAAATAAAAACTTTTAAAGATTGATTCAAGGAAAGGGAAATCTGATTGAACAGCATTTTGACTGGATGTGTATATGACAAAACTGTATTTAAAAAAAAAAAAACAGAAAAGTCCATTACTCTCAGCCAGATGTCACAATAGTGAACAGTGGCAGTAGAAACAGACTTTACATTTCTGTCTTGGAAAACTGTGTGAATGTATAAGTTTAGGTCTAATAAATGTTGATACCATAATGATTCTGACCCTTAAGCTGTAAACCATAAGGAAAAACAAGATTTCTCTGTCAGAAAGCGAATGTCAGGAACCACTTTCTGAGGTTAGTCTTCTGTGCGTTTGCCGTGATAGTTTAGATGAAAGTTGTGAAAATGATATGAATGAGGTCCTGATTTTGTGGGTAGTATTGATAGCTGTGGATTGACAGTTACTTCCAAGGACAAAAAGCATAATATGGTAACCAACTGCTCGGAGGTGTGAATGTGTCAGAAGCACTTGTGCTCTATTCTTTCTCAAAAGAAGAGAAAATAGTTATTTTTACTACATGTTCTTGAGCTGTAGTTGAGGAAGAACTGAGATTTTGTTCTGTAATTTTGAATTCTTAATTTACATAAAAATATTTAACAATTAACAAATTCTAATGCAGTCGTAGCTGAGTTTTGTGAAATCTGGTAGAATGATGACCTTTTCACCACTTATGCAATATGCAGTTATTTCATTAGTAGATTTAGAGGACGATGTGGAAAGTGTAGCCATTAAGCACATGGGAAGATTGATTTGTTTACCAAAGTTGAGCATGGATTACTATTTGTTTCTGATTTTGGATGACTTCGGGCTAGTCAATCTGAATGCCAGTAGTTTTTCTGTTCCTGGAGGAGCAAGTTCTTTCACATTGGGCTTACAGCAATGAGCACTAGTGGAAATCAAGCTTTATGCCCCTCACCCTCAATTTTTAAGGCGGGGAGAATATTGCATTGGTTAGAAAGTTATAGTGTACTGATATCTGCACAGATATGCAAGGTGGTGTAATGGTTACTGTGAATATAAATAGTATTTGTTTCATAATCTCCTGAGCAGTCTCAAAACAATCACAGAACAGTAGAGATCACTTTTAAAAGCATTTGCAGTAAAGCAGTCTCAGCATTAAAATAACTCTATCTATATACTTCATGTAGTCTCATTTGTTGACTGTTAACTTTTTAAAATATTTCTTCCTACATTCAGGGGAAAAAGTTTCTCCATTTCTCCCCCACAAACATACAGTTTCATTTATTTATTTTCAGAATAGTTTATTGTAAGTTGTAATTAAAAAAAGATTGTAAAACTTTTCTGCACTGTAATCCCCTTAAAGGGACTCTGGCTTCATGCAATTACAGAATCCCCTAATCTGTTGACTCAATCTGTGATGAGCTGGTGCAGTCCCTTGGCTCTTTTCTCATCTGATGTAGGCAGGGTTACTCGGTTATCTTCTTCCTCCCCCACAGATTTTGCAGCATCTTATAGAACATAGAATACCAGCAATCTTTTCCTCCCTTACCAGAAGAGTTTTCTGAGCAGGGAGAGGTTTTCCCTTCATCTTCCCTTGTTTCTATTGTTCAATTTCCTTTTCTTCAATGGAATAGCAACAGTAATGATCACTATATAATTTCATAATTTTTAATAAAATAGATTTCTGTGAATCAAGGTTTTTTGTGATTTGTCCATGTCAATACCAAATTATTCTCTAGATATATTGTATAAAAACACCTCACAGTGTGTATGGCCACCTTTGTGCCAACAACTTTTTTGTCTTCTGCAAAAGACACCGTTTGCTTTTCCAGTGAAGGTCAGTAAGGTCACATGTAGTTATGTTGTATCCTCACAGTCTGGAACTTAATCAGCATTTTGAGAATAATCTTTTTGAAGAAACCGAGCAATTGTTTTCACAATTGATCTGTGATCACAGAATTGTAGCTGCCTCACACAGAAAACAAGATGAAAATATTTATGTTGCAAAGAGACACTTCTTTCTGAGAAGTGCATTCTGTAGATTATCATTAGAGTGTATTCTTTAGATAATTTTGAACCAGTTATGTTGGTAGTATCCATTATATCTGTAGCTAGGTAGTTGCAGATTCTGCTGCTGCTGTGCATCTCAATTTCACAACCTGTGTAGTACAGTTAGGGTAATGACTCATTGTTAGAAGAGCTGCTAAATTAGTTTGCTTTATCAAAAAGACCATTTAAAACTTTTTTCCAAACTTTTTTTTTAAGACCTACAAAGCCAAATTGTGTATTTTTATTATATCACTGTACTACATTAGCTAATGAATCTTTGTATCTACCATCAGTGAACTATTTGAATGAATCAGAATTGTTAAAATAAATTAAAACCCACACTAAATAACATTCTTAAAAATTTCATGTCAGACAGAATATATTAAGCAAAAGTGATCTTCAGATTTGATAAGCACCACCTTGTTTTATATGACAATACTAAACTATTAAGCTAGTACAGTTGTACTTACACACAATTCTAGCACAGTCACCCTTTTCCTGAAATGCAATTTGAACTGCTACTTTAGAAAGACATTTTTAGATGGTTTGCCATCTCAAAGGCCAGAGTACAATCTGTATAAACATAGACTGACAGGAGAATGCTCTGGAGAATTTAATTAATATCTTTCATATTGTGCTGTAGGCCAATGCGGAATTGAGTTCAATTTGTTTTCAAGAAAATAAACAAAATTTTCTGTGTAGGGATAGTGCCTATCTGTGGGAAGTTACAGGCATTTAAAATAGGATTTTCCATTTGTTCTTGGCTCGTACTTCTGTGCCTTGAAGTTATTCTAAGCAAAAATCCATCTGTCTCTTTCTGTCCATATATACTGCATTCATGGTTATTTCATTTAAGTACTTTCCTCCCGCAATATGCAAAATACTTTAGATTTTCCTGTTTTTTTTTTATTTTTGGCCATATCTAATGACTTATGGCAACTGTCAGTCTTACTTGCAATATTCACTGCTAAGTTCAAAGATGGTTGTCTTTCACTGTTTTTGTGTAAACAAGCAAGAGTTATTTGAATGTTAATCAGTACTAATCCCTCTAGCAGAGCAGAAAAAGATCAAAGCCTGACTAGAAGTGAAAGTAAAGTATTGTCATAACCCTGAGAGGGTCAGTTATGATTTTAATGAGACTAAAACTTGCAGCAAGAGATGTATGACAGTCTGTCTGGAGGGAGTTGCTGAAAATTCCAACAGACATACAAGATGACCAAAACACTTTGACCACAAACACTTTTCCCTGATTTTAATGTCTGTACAGGAGGTTGTACTTGTGAGTAACTCTAAGTGATAATGAGAGGATTAAATGTTGCTGTAGCCCAGAGAGAACAGTAGCTCTTAAGAGAAAGCTGTATTGCAGGGCTACGACCCATGACTAAATATGTCAAAGTTGTGTTCATAGATCCAATAGTCTTGGGTTATAATCTTAGATCATACTGATCCATAAGACTTACGGATGTTCTGAACTTGTCTCTGAGAGGACTTGTCAAAAAGCAAAGGCAAACCTCCCAGGAACCACTACCAAACCACTCCCAAAGTTCTTCTCCTGAACTATCTACGATATACAACAGATATTCGGGGTTTTGGGCTTCTAAAGGTGCGGATGTGTGCCTCGTAGGGTCAGTGATTCTGAAATTCTCACATTCCTCTCCAAAATCACCTATAAGAGTAGGAAATTCTGAAGTCAGCAACCTGCCAGTATAGAGTGGAGATTCACTGATACTTGGCATTGCAGGAAAATAGCTGTACTGAGAGAACATATGTATCTAAAAAGATACAGATTTTACAGCAGCTTTGAGAACCTGGCTATTCTTCAGAGATTAGCATTGTTTATAGACCTTTCCAGTAAAGTATTTTGAAACTTTCCTAAGCGATGCTCAACAAGACATCTTTTCAAAAATGCCTAATTCCACTACAGCCATGGCTATTCTCTCTCCTTTGAAATGAGACATAAAATCTGGGATCCTGTGTCCTATATATGATCATTGAGGTATTTTGGTTCTTTAGGCAAACAGCCTGGTATGTCATGTGTAGCTGTAGGAAAATGACTTGGGCAATCTGAGAGTGTTGAAACAAGCAACAGGTCCATCAAACTTAAATGTAAAGCACTGCACAGCTAAACAAACAAAATCTAGCCATAATGTCATGACAGATTCCAGTTTTATTTATTAACCAAAAATTAAGTTTAGTTTCTTTTAAAACATCATGAAAGCAGATTATATGAAATCCACTGAGGTTCGAAATTGAAATGCTGAAACTGATGCCACTGGCATTCCCCAACAATGAAGTTCAGAATCTGCCAATATTAAATTATACATTTAAGCTAATACCACCCCACGAATATATATCAATGCTACAGGTCTTTAAAGAAAACTTCATAAATAATTAGATACCAGGAAATTGAACAACTTAAAATTGTTGTTGGTCAACATCATGACCGTACTGCTAAATATAGATGTTAAGATACATGTGTTTTAGGAGTTGCACAAATTGCAGTATCACACCCCAGTACTTACAGTTGATTCACAGCAGAAATGCCTTCTAGGTTAAAGTCAGGTACAGAAACTTAAATTAACTAATGGCCTTAAAAATGTAAGTTTCTGCCTTAGTAGCTATTGTACCAGTCCAGTGCAGTGTTAATTCCCCTGCAGCCCCCCAGTAGCATTTAGAGACTCCTCTAGCGATTCAGGGAAGCAGCTGTTTTTCACCCGGGTCTTGTCTCAGTCTCTAATCTATGGTGTTGCATGTCCTGGGCAGGCAAGCGTGGGCGACGCAGCAGTGCAGGATCGCTAGACAGCAATATGGAAGTAAGTAGGAAGTTACTGATGTCTAGCTGGATGTGATGATGTGCATTTCAAACCTTTCTTTTATATACATATTTTTTTGCTCTTTTTTCTTCTAACATATAACCTGCCTGCCTCAAGTAAAATGCATGCCTAGGCTACTCACTTTGTATTCTTCCAGCTTAAAAAGCACTGACAGCTTGTTTTAGACCAATGCCATTTTTGGTTTGAGCTAACCTTGTTCCCTTTGTTCCTGCAAGCATGGTTAAATGAATATGATGTGTCCTTTTGCCACCATTTCAGTCTAGTCCCAGCTTAAAAGCCCACTTGCTCTTTGTTACAAAGTACACTGTTCTTGCTGTTTGATATTTAGCTAAAACTATTGATTTTCATGCTCAACCATTCCCATTGCTTATTTTCTAGTTCAGTGTATGCAGTCATGACACCATGGAATTGCACAGATAGGGCATGGGAGGAAAAAAAAAAAATAAGACAGGTTAATTCAATGTGGATTTCATGAGATTTCATTCATCTTCAAACCATTTATATATACTGTTCATGTCTGAATTCAGCTTGCAGATTTTTCTTTTTTTCTTTTTTCTTTTTTTTTGTTTGCTTCAGATAGATTGCAGTTTAAGTCTAGCACACTTTGCATAGTAAATGTTGTGTCCCATATCTCTCTTTACAAAATATAAACCCAAAACTTCCAGAAACTAAATAGATCATTCCAAGCTAAATAATAGAAAACATTGGACCACAGCTCAGAAAGACCAAATCACATAGAAAACTTAGTGGCAAAAGTGATGTGGTTCCATTTAACACATACTTTAGAGGTAGACTTGAGAAGCAGCATTATGGTGTATAGTAGTAAAATACTACTATTTAAATAAGTTTAAATACAGCTTTTGAAATCGGAATTGTAACGTTTGCTGCTGTGTGTTTAACCTTTTAGGTTGAATTAATGTTTTTTTGTTGTTGTTGTTTTTAAAAAAGCAAATATGGTAATTTTTAAGTATTTTAAAATGTATTTTTCATTTAAATACACACTCCTAGATATTTTGTCATGCTACTTTTCCGTGACATTTTTCATACCTAAAGCAATAATAGCTTTCTATAGTAAAGTGTTAATGCCTATAAATGTCCCAAGAAGGGCATGATTGCCTCGCTGGCAACTTAGAGAAGTTGGAAATAAAATTTTCCTAGAACTCTCTAACATATTCCACCCATGTGAGCACTGAAGGAGGAGTTTGTGGGTCAGTGTGAACTTTTTCTTTTAAACATTTTAAAATTTTTTTTAATTTTTATTTCTATTAATTTCTTTTTAGGGGTCCATCATTAGCAGTCCTCACATGCGCCGAAGAGCTACATCAACCCGAGAGTGTCCATCTCGCCCTCACCAGACTATGCCTAACTCCTCCTCACTCCTAGGTTCCTTATTTGGTAGTAAAAGGGGAAAGCCACCTTCCCAAGGCCATCCACCATCTGGCTCATCACAGCAACCTCCACACCCTCCAGTAATCCCACATCAGCAACACTCACAGCATCCTTCTGCCATGCATCATGCAGGGCCAGCTGAGGGACAGACCCAGGCACAAGTACACTCTCACCATTCGCAGTACTGTCACATGCAGCAGAACCCACCACCCTATCACCACCACCACCACTATCACCCTCCCCAGCACATCCAGCACCCACACCAGTATCACCAACACGTGCCCCATTCCCAGCATGCGGCACACTCCCAGCATACTCCTTACATGCAGCACCCTCACGCACAGCATACCCACTCTCCTCATCCACCACTGCCCCCTCCACACCCAGGGCACTCTTCTCATCCCCAACACACTCAGCATCACCATGGACCGCCACCACCTCCGTCCACTTCAGCCAGCACTAAGCCCAAACACAGCGGCATCAGCACAATAGTTTAGAACGTATTGACCCTCTTAATAACTGTAGTTTTAAACACAATTACAAAAGCACTTACAGGAAGCAACAAATAATATTGTCAGTTTTTACCTAGACAAACAATTTAACTGAGTCGTGTGAGCTTAAAGGCTTGCTGATAAAATTAAGTCAAGTTAGTGCAATCAATACTGGTTTCACTTATCTACTCCATAGATGCTTACCATCTGGTTAGTTCTTATTTCCAGACTGCCTTGAAAACATGCTGCTTGCTGAATATGAGTAAAATTACCTTTTACACCAAATCCCTTGACAATTTTACTTGCAGAATAAAAACATAGTCTATGATAAAAGGAAAAAAGTGATACAGAACCAAGTGTTGCATTCTTGCTCTTTTATTGTCAATGGGCAAAAAATAAGTAGACCTGATATGGTTGATGAAAGTACGTAAGTAAACTTTATATAATATAAATATATACATATAAATATATATATATACTGTATAGTTAACATTTGTGCTTGGAAAGAAATTTTTTCAGTCCACAAAGCTAGCAATATAGACTTTACAAGGAATTCCACTTACTTGATAGGACAGTATTATAGATGAATAGCATATGAAAGAGTAGACCAAAAACACTAAATGTTAGAAATAAATTTCAGACATTTCAGTATTTTCATTAGAAGTCAGTCCTCTGGACTTGCTAAGATTTCTAAGCAATCATTATTAAATGTGCCAAGTAACATAGCATTTAATTGTTGTAGTCAAATACTGCTTTGTATAAATCCTTATTTTATTAACATGATATCATATGTAATCAGTATTATAACTGCTCTTCTATTTCAGGTAAGCAAACTTGTTAAGATGCAGTAATTATATGGTAGCAATGTAAGGGATGACCTTTCACCAGTGGTCATCTTCAAGCATTGGTCACACAAATTTAGACACTTTAAAGGCTGTGATAACTGTGAATTTACATGATCCACATTTCTTTTGTATGCATATGTTTTAATGAACACACATGAAGAGTTATAACAGGTGCATGTATACACTGCAAAAACATTCATCTCAAACATGAAAATTGCAAACTTCCATCTTTCTCAGCTACTTTGTTTCCTGTTTACCATAATTTCTTATTTTTACCCCCCTGTTAAGCTGAATTCTAGTCTGAGAGCATTTCCAGGTGGAAGTGCTCTAAAACTTGAAGGTTTGTTTTAGAATTTAGTGTAGGGTTTTTATATATACTAAAGAAAAAAAAAAATCTGTAATTCCATGTAGCCATGCACTAGCAATGAAGTGGCTTCACCATTTTTACTCATCACATTTGTTAGTTTGAAAGTAACCAGCACTCAGCAGGCTGAGTTTATGCTCAAACCCTCACTTTCATAGTCCAGTTAGTTGCAAGACATCACATAAAAACAGGCTGTGCTGTTGTTGCTTATGTGTTGTAATCAGACCATTTGCAAATTGATATAAAATTTTATCCCTAAATCCTGTACAGTTACACATGGCACCTACTTTGTAGTTTCAGCAATTTGAGCCACTGCAAGAACTTTACACCTAAACAGTAGAGGCAAAGGAATCAGAACTGCAAAACTGTACCAGCCTAAAAGCAAACCTTGAAGAGGATGAGCTCTGGAAAAATTCCAGTGTGAGATGGGTAAAAGTAAGAATAGTAGTCAATTTTATATTTAATAATATTTTTTCAGGAATAATGAAGAAATCAGTTAAAGTGGAAAGAAGTTAAAATGAGACTGAAGTGAGAATAAGAGAGTAACCTTCATATTGGCTTGCTCATGGCATCTATAATATTTGGGGTGTGTGTAATTTTTTTTCCCTTTCATACCATTGATATCACAATACCAGCAAAACTGCAAACTCAGCACTTTGTTAACCTCCACAGAGAGCAAATGCAGCAATCTAGAGTTTAGCCTTTTGTTTAAAGCTGTCCACATTTGTTTCCCACATGTGCAATATTTTCCCATTCTGCTCCTCTAAATTGTCTTCATTAAAAGAAAACAAGTGATTGCATTATAATTTTTAAGTATCACTCATACTAGTCTAAATTCTGCGGCTAACCTTAAGAGGGCTCCTACAGGTCCCCTGAGGCTCTGTTCCTTGCAGTTTAAAAAAAATATATACTGTTCTTATAGGGGAAAGTAGAACTGTCTGCATGTCATCTAATGTTATTAGTGTGAGGCTACACTCTACATATTGTATATTTGCAAAATATATCAGTGTTAACTGTTGATATTAGTTGAAGTAAAGTGATAACATATTTCAATATGTAGACTTTTCTTCATACATCTGTACCAATAGTAGAGTCTAATTGTAATTTATAGGTTGTTCCAGAAAAGATAGAGTCATTTGGTTACAAATATCTTTCACAAACTGCATCTTTTGATTGAAATGGAGGTAAGAGTGCTCCTCTTCACTGAGTAGCAGAGACTGTACTTGTTTCAGATGCAGAGTTTTAATGTAAGTAAAATTCACCGTGTACTGTGTAAATGCAGAACGTTCAGTAACAGCTGAGAGGAAAATCTGACTCAAGCTGTGTTACTTAGTTAACAGTGAAAACCTTAAATCTCCCAGATCTGCATTTGCTTTGTTTCAAAACCCCTTTCATTCATTTAAATTAGTCAAATATAAATATTCTATACTTACACTGTAAGCCACATTTTAATGCTTGATCTATGATTTTCCATGTGCAATCAACTAGATGTTCAGAAGAATCACAACTGTGCATGCAAAAAACATTTGCAAATGATTTCATCTGCACGTGGAGAAAGAGTTTGTGCCTACCTTCTAAGGTGCATTAAGTTGCATGTGTAAAATCACAGACTATTTTGAGACTAGTTTAAAAAAAATCAAGATGGTCATATAGGAGCACAGTAACTGTAAACATTATTTCAAAACAATAGGGAGAAACAGTGGACTCGATTATTTTTTTTAAACTGTATTTAGAGTTTTAGTATAACTTCTCTGATTCCATTCTTGGCTAACAATTGCTTAGAACAGTGTGAGTCATGTCTAGAACAGGAAGATGATAGTATTTTAAACACTGTGCAGTTAAAAAAACTAATATATATATTTTTTTCTTTTTAGCCTGCAGGCAGGTATAAAATTGAATTTTTTTTCTCAAGTGCCATTGCCAAATAAAAACTGGTACAGAACTGTGTAAAGTGACCATATTTCTCTTTTCCCATGAAAAAAAATGCGGCAAAGTAGTATTGCTGATTTGAAAAAATGAAAGGGAAACCTAAAGAATGAAGGTGTGGCGACAAAAATCTTTTCTGGGACAACAATTAAATATATATTTGGGGTTTTTAATTTTCTTTTAAGTTAAAAATGGAAATGTGCAACAATGTAAAAACAGAAAACAGAGTTCATCCTAATATAATGTACGTCTTGTATCGCTAAAAAGAAAAAAGTCTAACATACAGTGTAGAATGATTTTCCCATCATGTACTGCATGCAGCAGAAGCCTCTTGTTTCTTGATAAAATGAGCTGAAAGACAGTCAGCAGATATTTAAAAAAATGAATCTCTAGATGTTGACTTGCTGTTCCATATGAAGCTGTGTGTTTTCTGCAGTTAAGCATGCATTTTGCTGTTCCGTTGTAAAATACCATCGCACTTCTTGCCTGCAAAATGGATTATTGTGTATATATTTAAAAGAAAAGAGGAACCAATAACAAGATTAAATTTGGAAAATAGAAAAGGGGGTGGTGAAAATGGGACCAAGTAGGGGGAGTAGACAATTCTCTAAATTGTACATAGCGTGTAAATTAGTATTACTCTAAGTCTGCAGTCACTTGGAGGTTGCCTACAATACCTATCTCCTGCTAGGAACTAAAATCAGCTTTGAGTTGTATTAAACTGTTAGAATTAGGTGTTGAATGCAGACTGTTAAAGACTTCAAAAACAATTACACTTACAAGAAGCTTCTGTTCTGGGGAGGCTTGAGACCCCTTTTGTAACTATGGGGAAGAAAGGAGTGCTTTCATTTTAATATGCATTCTGTTTGTAAGTAGTAACAGACCCTATTGATGTAAAACTATAACTGTGATCATGTGGAGAAATCAAATAAATCATTTAAAACTCTTTGTTTCTCATCTTGTGTAATCCAAGAACTTTAATTATTCAGACATGAAATGAAGGAAATTCCTTCAGGAGCTGTCCTGGACCTGCTGGGTCGATTTGAATTCTGCTACTCTTTTCAAAGGGGTCATGGTTTCTGTCTTCATCTCAAATTAAAGATAAGTTGTTGGAAACAATGGCTGGTACTGTGAAGAGTGTGGCGACTCCTCAGTAGGCCTTAGGGTTTTTTGGTGGTTCTGTGAATATATTTAGTTCTGAAGGTACTGTAAGGGGCAATAAAGAAAACACCTAGATCTGCAGGCAACACTGAAGAGGTTCTTGTGTAATATTTTTGAAAGCATTTTAACATTGAAAAATAGTAACCATATTTTGAATTTTCTTAGGCGTGAGCTGTCCAGCATGTTGGACTGATCCCATTAATCTTTTGGCTATCACATTTCCATAGGAGTCCATGTGCAGATGATTGTCTACCCTTGATTTGTGTTTCAAGTTTGTCCTTCCCAGGGGTATGTCCTTCATTTCCTAAGTGTAATCTACATTCTTGAGATCAAATAAAGAGTATTCATTGCTTCTGTGCACCCGTTGGCAGAGAGCATCATATTTCAGTAAGTGGTGTAATGAGGTAAGTGCTATCTAATTGTACCTGTACTTGTACCTGTTGTGTTTGTTTGCTGTGCCTTAATGCACACCATGATACTTACACCACTAAGCAGGCTTATTTGACTCACGTGATGTTGTACTTCTGCAGATACTTCAGATGATAAACTTTAGCATGTTCAATTGTTTTTATTTTTATTCATTTCCTATACTTCAAATGCATTACAGTGCATCTAATGTCTCAGTTAAAACTAATGCTTAGCTGTCAATTTAAGTGTTGTTTGCTTTTTTTTTTTTTTTTTTTTTTTTTTTTTTTTTTTTTTTTTTGCTATGACTTTTAGGAGATTCTTGAATTGTTTTGAAGGAATAGTCAACTAGGACCTATTTCTGAATGGCTGTTTTTTCAGAAAGTACATTCTTGATCAATTTTTTTTTTTAATGGGTAAGTACCCATCTCACTAGATACTACCAATGTGTTATCCCTTGGAGCTGTGTGACACATTAGAGTATAGCTGATACTATCACACAGTCTGTTACTGGAAATAGAAGAATTTACAGTGCTGTTCTTCATTGGTCCTTCTTTTCCTATTTTAGAAACTATGATTTTGAGAACTTTGGTATATCTCTGCCTTTGGAGAAGCCAAATAGTCTGAATTCTCTAATTTAAGAGAATTCAATAATAAATATTGCTATTACTAATAATCTGTGTTTTTTATTGTTCCATCTTAAAAGTAGGGCCTAAATAACTTCTCTAACTGCTTTCTTACCTCCACTAAGACTGTAACGAAAGCATTTACAATCTGGCATTACTGAACAAAAATAAACAGCCAAAGAAAACGTGAGTGTCAAATGCCATTTGCATGACAGATTTGCAAGAATGCTCAGCAACTTATTAAAAAATAAATGTAAGTTAAGCATATATAGTCTAATGCTCAGTTACTTAAGTTTTTTTTAAATTATTTTAATATCCTTGTTTGTTCAAGGTGCACATCCTATTGGAATTGCATTCCTCAGATCTCTGATAAAAACTTGTATGTGCCTACCTAATGAAAAATTACTTCAGTCAAGAAGCTTTTGCCTTCATACTGGGGATAAGCAATTTAACTCTAATATTGAGGAAGAGGCCAAGGTTTTCTGTTATGAGTTGTAACCAGAAAACACGGAAGTCTAAGGTTTGAAAACTTTTCCTAAAATTTGTCTCGTGTCTGTCTACTTAGGTGTTTGTGTGCGTATGTCAGTGCACATCTTGAATGAATTTCTTTCTAGTGAGTTTTTCTGCAAGTATTCAAACAACTGACAGAATTATAATGCTGTTAGTATTGTGTGATAAATTATATGTGTACTGATAAACATTTGCAGAAGAACATATTTGTACTTACAGTAGCAATGCAAGAATAAATCTGCAGTAGTGTTATGACTGCATTACGTTCACCTTTTTCAAAAGGAAGCATATTGCATCTCTAGCTAGCTTACTAGTCTCTTAGTGATTTTTGCTGCTATATTTTGTTGATATAAAATTCCAAGAAAAGAATATAGTATGATGCAAAAAATGCTTTATTCTAGATATATTTTTAATAACTTTTTTTTTTTTTTTAGTTTTTGTTTCCTACTATTTTAAAAATTAAAGCCAAATTCTGTATTATGTGGTAGAACTAATCAACTTCAGGAAGAGACTGATCGTGAATGTTAGGATGTTTAGATTTCTTATTTTTACCAAACATATAAATGCATATTTCTGTGATAAAGTGTTGTGAAAAGCATCCTCTTTATTTAGCAATTTGTAATAACTGAGGTGTGAAATAGCATCATGGTTGACAAGGCAGAGGCAGCTCAAATAAATCACAAGCATACAAGTTATCAGCTCTGTTGTAAAATGACATACAGTGCTTCAGTTTTCATTTATTTCTTCGCAGTAAAACAGAGAGATACAAGCAGATATGTATAATGAGCAAGGAAAAAACACACCTTTAATAAGATGAATGGGGTAAATTCTTCCCAACAGAAATTAAATGTTATGCATGCATAGTGGAAAATACTTTGTCTTCACAACTTCTCATTCCTGCTACAAAAAATAGATTAAGAAGTGTTTGACAAAGAAATGTCAATGGCTTTTTTTCTTTTTTCTTTTTTCTTTTTTTTTTTTTTGCCAAAGGGAATGGAAAGTGAAAGGGCTGTGCAAGTGCTCTGAGTTAGAAGGTTATGCTATTCAGCAATGGTATCAGCAATGGTATCGCAGCAACTCATGGCTGGAAATTAATTTCATAATTAGCACTATGAAATTGTTTTTAATGAGGAGCAATCTGACTTTCAGACATGGAGCTGCATCGTATTTGGATCCAGCAGTATGGAATATGTACAGCCTCTGCTATGCACATGGTCATTGGACTGACACATTACTTCCTCAAGCCATACAAACCAGCAGTCCCTGTCCCTCACCGTGTCCCCACAGCTGTGTTGTAGGGTCAGGCAAGGGAGCAGGAGAGAGCCATTTGTGCCTGTGGGAAAGGAATGCTGCACTGGGAGGGTGGGAAAAGAAGCAGAGAAGTGTGTCCTTTGCTGAATGCTTGACCTTGACAGGACTCCTGTGAGCATCTACCTCCTCCATAAGTCACCACATGCTCTTGATTGATTACTACTTTCATTTTACTGGTTAATATTTCCTCCCCAACAACAAAGAAAAGTTGGTGAAACGCTTTTACTTAATTCATCATATAAGTTGTTGTTTTTTCCATCTTTCAGGTAATTCTGGCTCTGCTTCTGGCTCTGATGTTACCCCATTATGGAAAAACAAACAAACAAACAAAAGTTAGAATGGCTATAGTTTGGAGTACTTCTGTTGTGCTTTAAAACTAAAGTGATTGAAGCTTAAAAAGTAATAACAAGAAACACCCTCTGGCCCAATGGAAAATATGTACTGAGTTAAAAAGAGAATTTTGTAAACCTTCCTCATTTGAATTAGAATACTTTACAAAATAAAATGCTGAGATAACTTAGTGCTTCTATAATGGAGATTGCCAGAGTTAATGGTGATTTGCCTCTGTAAGTTGTAAGTGCCACTGTCAGATGTGGGAAATCCCTTTCACTAATGATGTGCATTCATTTCTTTTTCACAGATACTTCTCACGATACTCACAGTTCAATATTCCGGATGCACGCTAACCTGGACAAACATATTACACAGTGACAGCATTAACATCTGTGTTTCAAGTGTGACATTACTTCCACAGCACATGGCTGGGAACAAAAGTGGAAATACCAGTTTCTGCTCTCACCTCTCTCAAGATTTAATTTGTAAACCAACTTTCTTTAAAATATTCAGACACAGGAGAGATGATGCAGTGAGTACAGCAACACATACCCAAAGGGAAGATAGTAAGGAACTACACGTGCTAAAACTTCCCTAGCATCTGTCTGACTGAAAAGGTGAAAACATTTTTATAAAGAGAGAAGAAGCTACTAAGGCAATTGTCTGTATTTTCCTGGAAGAACTGCAAGGATTGACAAATATTTTTGTAAAGCAAGCTAGACCTGCAGTGGTACTTTTTCAGTAAGTAAATTATACATCTCTCAATGAGTTATATTATTGAATACCAGTTTTTAAGCAGTTACTGAAAAATAGAGTAAAAAGGAAAAGAAAACTGTAGGGTAATCTCATGATACTCATTTACTGATCCAAATATCTGTTGTATTAATTCCTTCTTATGAAAGCAGTTCTGTGTGGAATAGACTGAAATTGACTGTGGCAGTCGGTTTGACCACAAAATGTGAGTTCTGGAGAGCTAACAGCTGAGTGGCTCTCTGTTAGAGGAAGGCAGTATACTGAAGGGCAGCCTAGCAGTTTCAGAGGAAGCTGGAATTAAATGAACATGTGGGTGCATAGCTGAGTGGCAGATAGCAGAGATGAGTGTTAAACAAAAGTAGGCAAAGAAGTTCAGGGACATCCCTAAAACAGAAGAGGGAAAAGATGTTTTCGCAACGTATTGTACAGTTCTGAAGATGTCTGAAAGTCAGAATAGAGAAATTAAGTCTAATGGAGAGCTGCAGAGAACTGCAGCTGCTAGAAGAGTGCTTTCAGTTGTGGTCACATACAGAGCATTAGGGAGAGTTGCAGGGAGGGGACAAGATAAATGGTGTGATACACTTCTGATGTAGACTTGAGATTTTCAGAACTGAAACAAAGAGAGTTCTTTTTCCACAAGTGACAGACTGCTCGTAGTTTCATGCCATGGATCTGCTGGTTTCCACGATGATTTGTTCTGTGATTGGAAGAAAATTATTTACAGGTACTTCTTGTAGGATATGATCAGAGTCTTCATTCTCAGTAAATAAATGCACAGCATGCTGTTATTTCAGGTCTTCTGAAATTCCCAGTGAGGCTTCTTTCTCCTGCTGTTTTCTAGTGGGCTAGCTTTGTTCTCACTGTTTGGATCACTTTCTTCAGGCAATCCTTTACCTACGCTCTTAGTTTATCCTCTCAAGAGACAGTACTGTGTTGTTACTCCACCCTAAGGACCATCAAGTGCTGAAGTCAGCTCAGCGTTCCTCACCCACGCTCGTGCCAGGCATTGCCTCCATCGTCTCAGGTGGAGATCAGAAGCTCGGATTACTTGGTAGTCCTCTATCCTCCTAGCTATGAAAACGTGAAGGTATTGCCATCTTACAGAGAAGCAGGGTCTCTTTCTATCTACAGAAAATTAGGAAAGGTTACAGAAATAGGTACTTCTTATCTAGTGCTGTGCTCGTTACGGAAGGCATCCTTGCGTCGCACGGAGACCGGCGGTTGGTGCAGTCATCAGACCCACACCTGCACGAGGCTGCTGCAACACGAGCACGCGGTGCCTGTGCTTTTACACTGAGTGGAGCGGTGAGGCCGTGACCCCTCCTGGGCTGAGCCCGCGCGGGGCCGCTGCGCCGGACGGCAGGCATTGCTCTCACTGCAGTCCGCTCGGAGCGGGTCCTGCGCTGCCCGAGAGGCGGCTGCGAGGGCAGGCGTGAAGGCAGCCTTTAAAGGAGAGCTTTCGCATTTACCCGAATGAACGAAACTTGGTAAAGCCGCTCTTTGTAAAAACAATTTACTCCAGCTGTTCAGCTCATCTACAGCACCGGCGAGAACGAAACTTGGTAAAGCCGCCGTTCGGCGGCCGCAGCTGGGCGTGGCGCAAAAGGAGCGCGTGCGCCTCCCCTCGCGCAGCGCCAGGGTCGCGCGCGGTCCGGCCCTCCGCTACAGGGCCTCGAGAACGCGGCGGGCTCCGCCCCGTCACGTGCCCGCCCAGCGCCCGCCCAACCAGCCGTGCCGTCAGCGCCGCGCGCCGCGGTCGTCCGTGTCGCCATGAGCGGGCTCCTGGTGCGCGCCCTGCGCGCCGCGCTGCCCGGCCCCGCCGCCGTCCGCCGCCTGCGAACCGCCGCGCCGCGGCCCGCCTACGCCAAGGAGCTCTTCTTAGGGGAGCTGCGCAAGGTGAGTGCGGCACGTCCGGGAGCGGCGGCTGACGGCTAACGGCGCCTTGCGGCGGGCGGGGCTCGGCCCCCTCGGCGCCGCGGGGCGGGAGGGGCTGCGTCCGAATCTCGCGGTGGCACCGCTGGCGGCTCCGAAGGCCCCGCGGGACTCCGGGCCGAGCGGCCCTCGATCCGCGCCCGTGCGGCCCCGCGGGTGTCCGCCCCGTTACCTGGCTGTGCCGGCGGTGCCGCGGGCCGGGCAGCTACGTGCCGCACCTGTGTCGGCTCGCTGGGAGCCGCAGGTGGGACTGGGGCTGTGTGATGGCCGGCTGTGGGCTGTGTGACGGCCGGACGTTTCAGTGCGAGGTTTGCGGGGTGCGCCTCAGCGGGCTGACGGGTCTCCTTAAGCTGTAGTGCAACCGACAGCGCCGAGTTTAACGACGAAGCGTTGAGAGCTTGTGGAGCGGGGAGGTGGGCGAGTCGTAGTCAGGCGTCCCATGAGGTGCCTGTTTGTGCCTTTCTCCACTCAAATTTCAATAGAGCAGTCTTCTGAAAAAGCGTGGCTTTTACCAGATCCAGAGAGACCCGGACAGCAACAAGACCAGTGAACATCATGAGGTGTAACAGAGCTGAGTGCAGGAGTGGGGCACAGCAACCCTGCCATCCCCACTGTGAGAAGGAAAGGGACGGACTCAGCAGGGTCTGCGTGCAGGACAAGGGGAAATGCTTTCGAACCAAAGGAGGAGAGATTTAGATTGGATTTAAGGAATAAGCTTTTTTACTTTGGAGTACTTTACTGAGGCACTGGCACGGAGGAGAGGCTGTGGTGCCCCATCCCTGGAGACTCCAAGGTCAGGCTGGGCAGGCGCTGAGCACTGCATGGAGCTGCAGGTGTCCCTGCTCAGCACGGGGGATGGGGGCCAGGTGGGCTGTGAAGGTCCCTCCCAGCTCTAAGGATTCTGTATGTTGGTTGCCTGGAAGTTTTTGTTTATTCAGACCCACCGGGTTGTGTCACTCCCAGTCTATGATCGCAATGGTTGTATGAAGAATCTGGCATGCTGAGGGGATGATAAAGAGCAGCATGGAACAGCACACCCTTACTCTGTGTACCCGCAATGTAAAACATTGTAGTACCCAGATGATTCTGATGCAGATGGAAACTGTTTTTAATCCCAAAGTGGGATTAAGTTGACAAAACTAATGATTAACAAAGAATTTTTGTATCCTTAGAATTCTTGAAATCTCTGTTTTCTGCTCAGTTCTCTGACGTGCTTTGGTATGAAATTTAGCCAAGTCCTATTCGTTGCATAGGATAAAATTTCTGAATGCTTAGCAGGGTCCTTAATTTTCACAGGTTTTAGAGCCTGGTATTTGAAGGACTTATGCTCTTTAGTTTTTCTTTCAATTGCATTAGTGATGAGGTTTTTTGTTGTTGTTGTTTTAGGTTTTTTTTTATTATTTAAAAAAAAAATGTCTGTTATTTTAGGAAGAAGTTTTCCCTTACCCAGAAATTAGCAATGAAGAACTACAGGAGATCAGCCAGTTTGTAGGACCTGTAGAAAAATTCTTCGCTGAAGAAGGTATAATTGTTACTTTCTTACTTGTGTGATTTAGTGATTACAAAGTAGTTTAACTGTAGCAATAAAATAAGATTATTAAAATTTACATTGGTAAGTTACTTTATGCACGTGTTTCCAGAAGTATAGTAATGCTGATGATGCAGGCATGTTAATTTTGTGGCTTCTTTGTAAAGGACTATTTGGATGCTGTTGAGAAGAAATAAAAAATTTAAAAAAAATAAAAAGAAGGAAGGGAGTTGAAAGGATTCAGAGGTAGGATTTGAAATGGTGTTTAGTTTGTCTACATATTGCCATTTACCACTTGAGATATTGCAAGTTTTGTGTGAAATGTTTTACTTGTTGTACTGTACTAAACCTATTCTCAGCAAAGTTCACTATAGATATTCATAAATGGTAACTCTTTGAGAAGCAAGGAAAAATCAAAACCATTTATGTATATTCCTATTTTCAGGAGTAGTAATTCTATTTGGAAAAGTCACATTAGCTGTATGCAGTCCAGGTAGGGTTGCAGGTGTTCCTTCTATTATTGGTGCCGTAGATGAGCTGAACAGCTGGAGTAAATTGTTTTTTACAAACAGCAATCTCTGAGATAGTTAAAAAGTGTCACCTGACATTTCCTGCTGACAAAGATAGCAGGCCTGGATTGCCGGGCGCTGTGGGAGTTTGAAGAAGCTGTAATGTCACAGGTGATGATTTATGAGATACAGGTAATTTTAGCATTAAAATTAACTTATACAGATTACACATAATTCTTTGCTTTGTTGGGAAACAACATTTATTGAGTAAAAAAGTGAAAAGGGAGAAATAAAACTATCAGATTGTAAAGCCTGAACAGAAGGTAGGAATTGATCATCTTTGTTTGCATGTATGGCTGTTTCTTTTTAATGATTAGGTCGATTTGTGGGTGTGGTATAAAATAGGTGAGGGGAGCAGCCGTAGGTGCTTGGAAACCTGATATGTGTGGTTGGCATTGGGTAACCAGAGAAGTTCAGTGCAGCCGTCATTCTAAGGCTTGGCAGTCTGTGGTGCAGAGGTCTGGGTGTAATGGGGGAGGAAGGAATGACCCCACAGTTCTTCCCAGAAGAGCCAGTGGCATATGGATCTTCTACAGCATCACTTAAAACTGTGTGGGGAAATAATCTCATCAAAAACGTCTTTCTTTTCTGAATGACCTCACTTAGAAGAGGATCAGAATGCTTAGCTGCATACCCCTATTATATTTCATATAGAAGTTACAGAATCATTTAACCAGGGTGAATGGGAAGTTCCTTTAGGAACACACTGCTGCTTTTGCAGAGTTACTCTTTTCTGAGTGCTCTCTGGAAAGATGGCTTACATTCCTTTTGCTGTAGCTGACACCCTTCCTCAGCTGCCTACTGTGATTCTGGTGTATCTTCTCTGTCACCGTACAGAACTGCTGTGGTAATCTCCTAAGAATTTAAATTCCTCATAAGAACATGAGTTGTGTAGCTAACCCATTTCCCAGTTATATGCCATTCTGTGATTCCATGATTAAGTACTTTTTAAAAAAAATTACAACCGTGGTATAGTTCAGGAAGAAATACCTAACTTATTCCAGTCGTTGAGTCCACTGGTGTACACGTGTGAGATAATGAAACAAAAATGAGATTCTTCCCCACTTCCAAGTCCTTTCCTCAGGTCTGTCATGATCTGATTGTCATAATTGGTGTTCTGGGAGCTTCCAGTATGTTCTGTGGTTTGCCTTTAATGGTATATGTAATAAGGTGGGGTGATCAGGTGGAGTGTTGGTTCCATGGTAGGTTAGGTTCTTCTTAATGCTTTCGGCTTATTTTGTAAGTAAAGTTGGTGATTCCTGAAAACCAGAAAATAGCCTTTGGGAAACTGATTGCTTGTTAATTTGTAGCGTGTCTCCTGAAGGACAAAACCTTCTTGAAATGCTTGCTTTCTGGAAACAGAGTTGGACTTCTGATAGGAGCATGTAGGACTTAGATGTGCTGTCAAAGTTCAAAGACTGGAAAGTGTTTTGCTCTGCTGGGAGGAGGACTGGTTGGGGCAGCAGGCTGAGACTGTTAATCTTACAGAAGCCATCTTAGGGTTTGAGATTTCCAGCCATAAGGGATTGGAGGCAAATGGAATGGTTCATAAGATCAGGCTAAACCTAGAAAAAATAACTCTCTTGACCTTAGGGATGAGGTGTATATAAGTATGTGGTGCAACAAGCACAATATTGCTGAGCTGCTTCAGAAATCATCTGTAGGGTAATTAGAGGAGGGAGAGGCGTGCTGTTCTTGCAGCCCTTTTTTCTGCAGGCTATTTCAGTTCTTCTCAAGCTGGTATTTAGGTTAGAGGGCACAGTGCTGGTGACTCATGAACACAGTGACCTTAGCTCTGATTTGAGAGCGCTGTGATCTCAGGATTTTTTTCTGTGCTGAAAATCAATGTTTTATATTATTAAACCTTCTGTATTTGTAGTGGATTCCAAGAAGATTGATCAAGATGCAAAAATCCCACCTGAAACTTTGAAAGGACTGGGGGATCTGGGTCTCTTTGGCATGCAGATTCCAGAAGAATATGGTGAGTAAATGATCAAAAAGAATCACCCAATGACCTGTGATAAGATAGTTTGGATCTCACGTAATGTGTCTGTGATATCCTTTGTGTATTTTTGTGGCTGTCCAGTTAACAGACAGGTGTGGGCACCAGGGGTGTCAGTAGGGTGCTGTGCACTCTCCTGGCTTAGGGATACCTGAGTTGGGTAACTACATTTACAAGGTGTGCGTTCTCCCTGGCACAGCATTTTCCTTTTTGTTCAATTTTTGGTAGTAGTGGAGTAGCTTGATGTTCTGTGGGACTTGCAGTATCAGCTGATGATTTCTAAAATTACACCAGGTACAGACAGCAGTGTCTCATGGAACAGATCTGTCAAAGCTGTCATTCACAGATAGGAACGTGTTTGACTATACAGTTATAGAAGTGTAGTGCCTAGTGATTCACAGTGTAGCTTTTGTGTGAAAACAGTACTGAACACAAAGCTTGTGTCTCAAAGGGATCAGACATCAGTTACTCAGTGGGTTAACTCTTAAACTTGCAACGGCAAGAAAATTGCAATCATTCTGATGCATTTTGAAAATGGGATTGAAATAGGTTCATGATTTGAAATATATGAAATAATGAAAGAGATGCTTGCATCGTCTGCTTTCTAGTGTAAAAGAAGATAATAATTCGAAGGAAGATAATAGAACTGGGCTTGACAATCTGCAGAAACTTTTCAGTGGGGAAGATACCTGATTTTTGAAGAGAATAGTGTGAAACAGCATATCTAAGAATGCTGTATAGAGCTGGAGACATACCTCAGTGTTTATTTGCTGATGAGGTAATACCCTGTTTTCCTAGTGGTTTTTGTTCTTTGTTGTTTTATTGTATTAATATAGCTGGTGTTGCTGAGCTCCACTGATTTCAGTTCCTTAAAGAGATTTTATACAGATTAGAGTATTCTGGACAGCTTGCACGTAAGGTATCATTATGTGGTCTCTGTTTAATTGTTAATGCTTTTGGAATGCATTAGAAATCCTGTGAAGTGTTTTTCAGTGGGTATTTAGAATATGGCAAGGTGATGAGGCAGTAGGATGGAGAAGAGGTCTGCAAGCTCTGTCAAGATTTTATTTTCAGGATAGTGTCTTGGACAGAGCACCTTAATCCACATGGGGACAGGGGGTAATTGGGAATTAAGAAACGTACTGAGAAGGCAGGAAGTAATGTCCAATGAAAGGAGGTGCTGGAAGCAGAGAACAAAGCAAAAGCTCAGAGCAGATCTTGAGAAAGCATCGTGGCATTGATAATGTAATTTACTGTTAATTAGAAATGAGTATCTGACTTGAAGTCCTTAATAAATTATTATTACCTTTTGTTTTGTATTGCTATATAATAATCTGTCAGCTTCTGTTTTTTAAAAGCTTTCACTCCATTCATGGTATTGCAGAAAATCATAGTCCTGCTGTCTTGTATTCATATATGCTGGATAAAAATCAGATTGCTACAAACAAGTTATTTTTCACTGCACCACTACTACTACACTTATGATGAGGTTATTCCCTAGTTTTTGTTGTTTAAACCTGCTATATTTTTGCTAGAGCTGCTTGTCGTACTGGAAAAATCTTCAGTCATATATTTGGTGCTTTGTTCATTGCATGGTATTTTTTGTAATGGTTTGTAGTGTATTTGTATTTGCATTTAAAATGCAGAACTTTAGTGGGGAGATGGAGCTCATGCAGGTCATGTAGATATGCTTTCTTTGTCTTGTCATCACTGTAGTCAGTGTGCACACATCAGTCGTCTCTGAGCTGAGTGCTCATCCCAGTGCCTCTCAGGGTGGGAAAAGAAAGAACTGTGGCTGGATGGTCCTCTGACTTCTAAGGAATCTGAGTGTGCTGTGAAGGAAAAGGGTGTAAGGATTGGAATGAATGGCATCAAGGGGACTTGTTCTGGCGTTTATTTCATCTGCAGAAAATAGTAGCACTATTGAGACATCTGCTGAAATTAAGGTGTTTGCTATCCTGACTTCTGTCACTGTCTCTTGTAAAGGATTATAAACCCATAAACCTGGGCAAAAGATTCTCTTGATGAGATAAAATTGTTTATTCAGTAACACACAGAGTAGTCTTAAGTTATGGGGAGTGGGACTAATGGTGCTGAACTCATCGTGTCCTTGAACGCTGCACTCAGACGGCTGCATCTGTGACGTGTCCTGCTCTGTTCTTTCCGTGCTTCTTACCAGCAGCCTGTGTACTTTCAGCAGCAGATCACAAAATGCCTCCAAAAGGTGACTCTGGTGTCAAGTTTTTCTTGAAATAGTCACTTCGTTTTTTTTTTAATTAAAAGCATCTTTTGAAGTGTTGCATTTCATTCTCCTTCAGTGCCCATTTGAAGGTGTCACTGCACATCTGCTCCATGTCACTTCCTGCCATTTCCACCGGCGCTGGGACGGCCTGGATGAGTGCCCCCTGAGTGTGCCCTGTGCAGCACTGCTCCCCTTGCTGCCTGCTGGGCGGCTGCACAGCTGTGCTGGGCTTCCTTGCCTGCTTCTGTAAGGTCGCAAAGTAATTTTATCCTGGATGCATGGAAATTTAGAATCGAGACGTTTCTATACCAAATCTTTTACTGTTTTCACGTGGAGAGTGTTTAACAGGCTTGTCCTACCGTTTGGTGGATTATGCTGTTTGCTGTGCATTCCTGAGCACAGATGATTTGCTTTTTTCAATAGAAGTACATTCAGCATAACTCATGGTTATATTTAAAAAAAAAAAAAAAAACACCTTTTTTTTAACTGAGCTCTTTGTCACAAGTGCAGCAACGTGGCAGTTGTTTGTGGACGCAATCTATACTAAGGTGTACAAACAGCGTTATTTTAATATTTCTTTGAAAGGGACTTTTTGAGTGGGAAGGGTGAGTTAAATTCTAAGGTATGTGCTTGGAATAAACACAGTGTTTGTTGCAGGTGGTCTCGGGCTGTCAAACACCATGTATGCACGGCTGGGAGAAATCATCTCGTTAGATGGATCGATTGCAGTTACTCTGGCAGCTCACCAGACCATTGGGCTGAAGGTAAAGCTCGAGTAGTTCTGTGCAATGTGTGCAGAAAAGGTGAGAGGATGTTTGTGTACGTGTGGGCTGTGAGTGCCCTATTAGCAAATCAGAGTGAAACAATCCCAAGCTTTGTTAAAAAATAAAACAAAATACTGAAAACAATAAAATATCGGCAGGGCTGACATTATGGGAAGGTGACAGAGTCGTGCAGAGAACTCAGTTCTCGTTGAACGAGGCTGCGTATTGTGGGAAGTAAGCAGAGAAAACCTACCTGAGATCAGCCTGTTGTGGCCAGCCTGAATTTCAAACTGATTTTCTGTGTAGCCTTAGGGATCTACCACTAACAGCTTGTATGATGGATGGGTGGTAGTATTCTGAAGCTTAAAATAGCACAGAGGTCTTTATAATAAAAAATTGTTCCAGGATTTGAGCAGATTAAAAATGAGTGCGTGCTCCTCACCTTCCTTAGAATGTCCCCATCTGCAGTGAGCTGCCTGGGCTGCAGAGCAGTCTGGTGAGGAGTGCAGTGTCAGATGCTGCTGCTCTTTCTCCTGCTTTGACCAGTTTGGATCAGTTAATGTTAATTCTCCCTTGTTTGCTGGGTATTGATATCTTATCTGCTTAATCATAAGAACCCCCCGTACAGAAAATAAATACAACTCTCTACAATAAGAAGTAATTAAAATAAAAGTAACGCTTTTTGAGAGTGTAATGAAATAATTCAGAAACTAGGTAAATCGTGTTCTGTTCTCTGATTTAGAGCTTCTAGAATTGATGCTTTTTGATTTACTTATTTAAATAAAACCGTAGTGAAGGTATGACAAGTTATGAAGGGAGGACTGTCTCTGTGCCTTTCAGAGCAACAGTTACATCTTCATTTACAGCATAAGGATCCAGAAATCTCTCTGAGAGGGCAGCCTTAACACTGAGCTGCTCCCTGGGGGCCTCTGAACAGCTGTTACTTTGGCATCTTTTAATGCCAGATCAGTAATAATGTCTATTGTTTATTAAACTTTTTTTTTGTATTGCCTTTTTATGCCATATAATTTGCAGATGAAGATTCCTGAAGATGGTACAGTTTGTCAGCTTCAGTTCTGCTGACATAGTTTGATGCTGAAAAGTTTTCTCCTAATTTTTTGTATAGGGAATCCTGATTACTGGCACTGATGAGCAGAAAGCCAAGTACCTGCCTAAGCTGGCATCTGGGGAGCACATTGCAGCTTTTTGTCTCACTGAACCTGGAAGGTACTGGTTTTGCAACTATGAAATCTTCAGAAAGCACCAGAACACCAAAATTATACTTTCTTTACTGCCTGATTGCTTTGTCACTGTATAAAATCTTTGCTAATGTGTGCCTGTTGTCTCTGTGTATGTCAGTATCCATTTTTAAAACCTTGTAATTCGTCTTTTCCCTCATGCTTATGGCAGCTTTTAGGAAATCACTAACCAGTGTTTGATGGTAGCTGCATTAATGCTCTCAGTTGTTCCCAGCTCAACTCTTCATCTACTTTTAAAAATAATGTGCTGTGACTTTCAGTTCTTTTTCAAGATTATAAAAGCCTGCACCAATATTGAAGGTGCTACCAAAAACAGTAAGAAGGGTTTTTGTCTACTGCTAGAGTTTAGACAAGGTATCTTTGTAGCAGCAACTTCTTCTTGAAGCCATGGTTGTATTTGAGTTTACTCTTTGATAAAAGAGCAAGTTCTGTCAGTGCAGAAGAGGTGGTTTTATTAAAATCATGCAGGCAGATGGTTTGCTGTGGGATGGCTGAAGGCACTGATGGAGGGACAGAGCAGTCAAATACTTGAAGGTGAATCTCACCTACCTGTACGATGCAGCAGTTTCAAATTCTTTTCTGAAACCTGCTCTGCTCATACGTCTTGCAGTGACTGATTCACTTGCTTATTTTCATGCTGTTGTGATATAGAATTCTTCCCATTAGCAGTGCTGGCTTTTACTCACTCATAAGCCCAGCTTTTACCCTCTAAAAATTGTTCTGTTTGCAAGCAGAATATGCGCTAGTAACATTTAAGCTTTTAACAGTCATCCATGCAAGGCACTTTGAAATAATGTGCGGGAAGAAAACAAGGGCTGACCATGTTCTGAAAGTCCTCTAACAACTTTATTTAGCCTTGTATTATTTTTGAAAATTGCTGGTCTGGTAAGTGCACCTTCAGTCTCTGTTGGTATTTCTGTTCTAGCACACAGGAACAGTCATTTTTACAGCTGAATTTTAGAACTCTGATCCTATTAAAGGATAGCATATCAGAGGTATCCTCAGCTGAGATCTTAGTGTTCCAGGAACTTGTCTAGAGCTGAAAGCCCAGTGTGAGACATTGTTGTGTTCAAATTTGTTTCAAGGGGTAATGGTGTGCTTCTCACCTATGTAATAAGGTGATGATTGAAGAGAGTGCTTAAATGCTTAATCACAGAACAGCAATTCTCAATGTCTTTGTTGTAATTTGCCTGCAATTTTACTCCTGTAAAAGGCATGTGATGTGCCCAAATGTTTGTTGATGGAGTCCTGTCACATATTCATCTGTTTTTCATTTCTGTTGAGCCTTTTTTCTGTTAGGATATCCAAGTAGGGTATAAGCTTTTGAGGAATAGCTTACATGTTATAAACTTGTTTATGTTTTAGGATAACAGATTCAGCATATGGTCCAATAGCTGATAGTGCAGCCCAACAAAGGTGCTCATGTGGCATTCTGATGCTTGGGTCAGCTGATAAGGTGGATAACAGAACTTAATCAACAGAAATGTCCCCCCTCAGGATGACTTAAGTAGAATTCATCAGTATTTTTGAATCTAGGAAGTTTTCTTGTTATTTACAAATGAAAATTGATATAGTACTATTGCATACAATTATGAACACTTTTTTTTAAAGTTGGGAAGGAGAAGGGGAAAAAGTAGTTCTGTTTCCTAAAATATGTTTATGTCTTTAAACACTAACAAACAACTTGTTTTGCTTTTAGTGGAAGTGATGCTGCATCCATCCAGACAAGAGCAACCCTCAGTGAAGATGGGAAGTACTTCTTACTAAATGGTTCCAAGGTATCCACTCACAGACATATTTTTTGTTAAAAGTTTATAGAAAACACTCTAGTCTATTGCAGCATTATCATTTGTTTTACCAAGTAAGATTCTAGCTGGGCTAGAACTGCATTGGACTTTGAGGGTCTCCAAACTGATGAAGAATGACTGTGGGCCAGACAGAGAAGTGCACAATTCAGGGAATAATTTTGAACTTTTAGTGATAAAGATACAGACCACCCTCCCATCAAGTTCCTTCTCTCGTGTCTCCAGATCAGTGTTTAGGTTTGTAGGGTGGGTTAATTAGCGCTCCTGTGACACCATAGGTGAAGAGAAACCTGACACCTTATTTTCCCCTTCTTTCATTCTTCATCATACCAGATTTTGTAGTTAATTTTGAAAGAAAAAATCAACAGTGAGTTAGAAATTGGACTGCTTGGACCATTCTAAAACTGGCAAAATACTCTTGAAAGATACACGGTGTTCTGGGTTCAACAGTATTTGATGGTTTTGATCTGAAGTTTTATGTTTGTCTGCCATGTGACACCACCTGTTATGGAAGTCATAAATATGTGGCCTAATACTTAGTATTTTTCATCAAAGGTAAAATTGTATTGGGCAGAGGGTCTGGAGTCTGTATTGCTCTTGCACCCCTCATGTGCCATACACAAGAGGCTACACAAGCTTTTGGGAAAACTCAGAGTTTAATTCAATTCTATTACAAATCATTTTTACAGTTGCTCCAAACTTACCATACTCTGATCAACTATCCTTGGAAATAGTTTAACAAGGCAAAAGTAGTAGCAGAGCACTCATTAGGTTGTAAGGGAAGAAACAGTTTGTTTTTGCTCCATTCACTGCTGACATCTGTTACAAAATAATTAAGAACAGTGGTAATAAACTCAAAACGAATGCATTTCTTTCCCCTCTCAAAACAGGTTTGGATATCGAACGGCGGCCTTGCTAGTATTTTCACAGTGTTTGCTAGGACAGAGATTGTTGAGAAGGATGGACAAGTAAAAGACAAAATTACTGCTTTCATCGTAGAGCGAGATTTTGGTGGAGTCACGCATGGGAAACCTGAGGATAAGTTGGGCATTCGAGGCTCCAATAGTAAGAATCATTTAAAATCGTCAACAGAAATTATGTTAATATTTCTGTTTGTTTAGATCATCTGAATTCAAAGGCAAATCAATATCTTTTCCGTGTATCAGTGTAAGTTTCGTGTTTCTTTACCTAGCTTTTCTTCTGAGTCCTTCCTCATGCAGGCTCTGAAATGAGAAATCCATATTGTACAATTCTTTTCTGCACACCTGAAGCTGCACTTTCATGCAGTGAAATAACTCAGAAGATTCAGTAACCAAGTAACTTTAATCTAGAAGTAAGTTTTCATAGGTTTTTCTTCAACTTACTGATGGTTGCACGTTTTCACAGTCTATCATTTGGACTTTATTGTGGTATCAATTCCATAAAATAGCAACAAAGCTATAGTTCTGTAGTTTATGTACATTAATTCGATTGAGTCTTTTATATCAGTAATTGATGTCAGCTACAATCATTTCCCAAAATCAAGCTCCTTTGGCAAAGTTTCATAATCTCTCATTCGCAGTACATTAGGAAAACTTTACTTTTTGTTACAAAAGTCTGTTGTGTTCCTGACACCTTTTAAATATTTTTGCACTATGATTCAACAGTTATAAACAAACTAACTCTGTGTTTCAGCCTGTGAAGTGCATTTTGAAAACACTAAAGTGCCTGTAGAGAACGTGCTTGGAGAAATAGGAGGGGGATTTAAGGTAAGCAGGAACCAGCAGTAACGATTTTTTCAAGTCTGAAGGTTTATTCTTATTTGTTAAACTGTACTACAGTTTCTTTATTGAATCAACACTCTCAAACAAGAACAGAATTCTCAGTTTAGCTGATGTGCCTGATATTATTCATTGGTTTCACCAGGGTAGTGCATGAGCGTGCCATTAACTCTGAGTTGGGTATCCATAAAATCCTAGACCAGGTCCTGCTTTTGTTTGTTTTTTTAGTACAGGAAACATTCTGCTCTCTTCTGGAATGGGAGGAACTTCTAACAGAACTTACACACTGAGCTGTCGTCTTTTTCTGCAGCTAGAATTGGTAGAAGGGGGAAGACAGAAATGAGTGTAACAGGAAATAGTTCAAGGAAAGTCTGTCCAGACAGCACCCAAGGTACCAGAGAATGGCAGCGAGGTTTCCCAGGACCAGGTTATATAGCACAAGATGCAGGGAGGACGCTGCGACGCTGGTGCAGGCATGGCTTCTCTTCATTACACCCAAGCCATGTGGTACCTGTAAGGACAACACTGCTCACTTTCTCTGAGTCTGATGTGTAGATTTGCAAAACTCTTCTTAATGGTCCTTGTGAGTTTTCTTACTGCTCCAATAGCATTCAGCTCCAGCTCTAAATTCCAAACAGAATTCCCTCTAATGTTGTTAACGGAAGAAAAGGTAAATTTCACAGTTTTTTTCTTGAGAAAATTATCACAATTTTAAAGGCAGGAGTGGTGGCTTTTTGCTAAACTTTACAGTGTCTGTCTTTAAACTGAGTCACTTACGTTTCCCTTAAAAAGCAATAGTACTGACTTCAGCATCTTTATACACTGTGGGTCTGTATTTCATTCCTGCACTTCTCATCTTGTTCCCCTGTCTTGTACGTTGCTGTAAGACTCAGCAGAATTTTGACAAGTGAATTGCTGTTTGAGACAGACACGTATTCTCAAAATGTACTTTGAATGAGCATCTTACCTCACCAAAATTCTGCCTTCTGTAGGTAGGAGTCCTTTGTTTTGCTTCAGGATGACTTTTTACAAGAGTTAGTACATTTTAACAGCTTTTGGTGGGTGGGTGTTACTGCCTGCCCAAGGGTAAGGCTAAGATGAGATTGCTGAATATAGAGTGAAAATTTAAAAGAAAAATTGAATGGATATTTGTGCTTCTAAGTAGAATTTTTGCCTTCCTTCTCTATAACAGCAGAGACAAGTATCAGCACCAGTATAAACACGTGTGCCTTTTTCCTGTGCAATACAGAAGAGATAAGTCTCTGTCTGGGGGCTTCTTCTGCGCTGTTTTCTCCAGCTCAGCCCTCTGAAATCCAATACCTTTTCTTGTCCATTTTTCAGTACAGAAATGACTGAATAATGAGTAACTGAATCATCAGTATCAGAAAACTGTTTTGTGTATGAAGTCAGATGTGAGGTTGTCTGAAATACCTGGTTTTAAAGCATTTCTGGTGAGATGCTCAGTGCTGCACTGACTGCCCAATTTGAGGACTGGTATTGCAGGGAAGAAGTATAAGTGGTGATGAATGAAATCCAAGGAACACTAAAAGCAGAGAGCAGTTTTTCACCTTAAACAAAAGAGCCCTTTTTATTTTCTCAGGTTGCCATGAATATCCTGAACAGTGGAAGATTCAGCATGGGCAGTGCATCTGCTGGAATGATTAAAAAATTGATAGGTGAGTGAATTAGATGTTCTAGATTACTGCATGCCATGGGAAAAAAATCTGATCTGTGTAAGGTATATAATAGTGCTAATTCAATACAGTAACATTAATCTTGATCAGAACATCACTATTGGCAGCCATAACATACTTTGATGTATTTAAAACACTAATTTTATTTAAAATTTTGATTTTGTAAAAAACTGAAGATGATGCCTGTGTTACAGTTATTCTAGGGAATGAATTCTTACTAACATGGTAACCTCTGACTGCTTTTAGGCAGTATAGCCTCCTTTCAAATTTCAGTCATGTTCAAAGCTTACATGCACTAATAAGTACTAAAATTGGCTTCTACCAATAGTTACCCAAAATACTAACAGGGATCTCTCAAAAAAGTAATTAGCATTAAAATGTGCTTTTCTGAGCATATTTGGTATGGTGGGTGGGTCTTGTTTAAAAGCCTTTGGCACAGCATCCCCAGACTCAATCATGTAGTCATTCTGAGGGTGTTTTTCACTGTGTGCTGTTGCTGAAGCAGTGGGGGTTGATCAGTCAGTAGAAAAACACTGTTTCCATACAGCGGGAACGATGCATCACAGCAATGATAGCTGTACTATTTTGAGATTGTTGTTTTGTGGTGGTGTGTTTTTTTTTTTAAGAACTGACAGCAGAGCACGCTTGTACCAGGAAACAATTCAATAGGAAACTGAGCGAGTTTGGATTAATTCAGGTAAGTAAAAAAAAATGAAACCCTCCATCTCTGCCCTTTGTTTTGCTTAGGTGCTGTGACACAGACTGTGCTGAGGTCCTTTAGAGTGTACTAGATTAAACAAACACAAGAGGTGTTGCATTTATGTAAATTCAGTGCAGACTTCTGTACATTGATCTTTTATGTAATTTTAAGTGAATAACAAACGAAGCAAGTACTTTAACATTTTTCATGAGGGCTTTGCAGTAGTACCTTTATTAAATATTATTGGATAATGTGTTAAAACATAAGAAAATATACTCTTTAGTTTGAGCATTGTTGCAAGCTTGGCTACAGTGTTCTGCATCAGTGTGTGACTCCTTTCATTCCTATCTGACAGGAGAAGTTCTGTTTTATGGCTGTGAAAGCGTATGTAATGGAGAGCATGGCTTACCTCACGGCAGGAATGATGGACAGGCCAGGCCTCCCAGACTGCTCCGTGGAGGCAGCCATGGTCAAGGTAATTAATCTTAGTGAAGGACCTGCCGACAGCGCTGAGCTAATAAAGACAAACACCTTTCTTGATCTTCAGTCTACATTACAGATTGCATAGAGGCTCAGGTATTACTTTAGATGTACATACAAAAACTTTAGCTAGATTTAAAAATTAAAAGAAGACTTTCGTTTTCTGTACATTACAGATTATCTTATGTTCAGGCTTGTATCCCCACGTGAAAGACAGACTGCATACAGCACATTGGGGTCCTTTTGAATTCTCTTTCTATGCAGTTTCACACACAAAAAAAAGTGCTTAAGTTTTATTTCCAGCTACAGACCTGATTTGGGAGCTTCTCTCCTGGTTTGAACGCAGAACTCACACTCAGTGAGAGCCAGGCCCTCCCTGAAGGAGTGTGGCTTTTTAAGGCATTCCTGCAACATGCAGGTGGGTGCTGTTGGCTGGCAGTGCAGCCTTGAAGAGAAGTCAGAAATTTCAGCCCCCATGCTGGTCTTTTGCTGAGTTCAGAACACGTGTGTCTGTGAAGTGGGCCAATGTGAAGTACTGAGAAAGACCTGCTGCGTTTGTTCTTTCAGCTTGTGGCTCTGAGCCCCATAGAAACATTGCCTTATTGAGAAGTTTATGTGGATTGCAAATACAGGAGATGTTCATTTTTCAAGTAACTTTTCACTTTGACACTGAGGCGCAAGAACATTATTTCAGGAAAACTTTATACAGGACTACTGTAGAAGCAGTACAGAATATTACAGTAATGGTGCACAGATAGAATCCTTCCAAATCCAGTGTTACTTCCTGTTTTAAATTGCAGTATAGTAAGAAAGCTATGACGACTGTTCTTACTGTGTGAACCACGGTGACTGAATGCTGTTAATGGCAGGTGTTCAGTTCTGAAGGTGCCTGGGCTTGTGTAAGTGAAGCTCTGCAAATCCTTGGAGGCCTCGGCTATATGAAGGATTACCCCTATGAACGCTATCTCAGAGATTCCAGGATACTGCTCATTTTTGAGGCAAGTACGAATATACTGTTTGTTTTACCAGAAACTGACAAAAACACACACACCTTCTGTAAGCCTGAGGTGAAACAAATCCAGTGCAGTACTTGTTTAAACAGGCCTTTGTCTGGTTGGCTCTGAAGTCTGTAATAGTTGGAATAAGCCTGAATAACTAATCTTCTTTTCTTTGGTGATACAGGCAGTATTTTTCCTAGAATAAACTTGGAGATGATGGGTTGTATAGATTAACCACAAAGTGTGGGCTCACTAGGAGCTGACTTTGCCCTCGGAAAAAACATGTATCCCAGTACTGTAATGTACTGTTTGTTTCCTCTTAAATGTGGAGGCATTTTCTGGATGTTTTGGACAAAACGTGCATCTGACTGTACCTGTTTCAGATACCCCATCATGGGAATAAAGTCCCAGCTCATGCTTTGAAGTGGTTGTAATTTTGAACGTGTTGGGGAATTCTGAATTATTAAAAGCACTGTTTAACACAGAAGTTCAAAACTATTTTAGCTGACAAGTGAAAATCAGTTTATGTTCAGCAAATCGTAGTGATTGCATATGGTGAACTGTGGTGAAATCAGTGTATGCTTAAGCAAGAGAGAATGAAACTGATGTTCTCACTGTAGAGCATATTTTGAAAACACTTTACTGCTTTTATTCTCATTTATCTAATATGTGCAGTAGGATTTGGTAAGAGGCATAGGCAAAACTTAATTATTTTTACACAACTTCTCTAATAGGATTTTCTGATTCTTGCATCTAAGCTGCTCTGTTCTGAGACTGCGCAGCCTTTCCTCTGTGTGCTGCTTAGAAGCAAAGCAGGGAAGCTCACAGATCATTAATTTGGAAGTTTCACCTTGTTGATGTGTGTATATTTAATACAAAATGTTAGCTGTGAAGTTTGTTCTCTACTGTTTGCAAGTGGGATTATCATCTGTATGTCTGCTTCATACAAGTTTTTCTTGGGGAGACCATGTAGAAATCAGTGTTTGTCTCCTGCTGTCAGAACAGCAATGATCTCAGCTGGAAGTTGATGCAAGCATGAACATTCAAACAGGATTTGAGCTTGAACCCTGGCTGCAGCTGTTATGTGAGATACCCACACACCAGGAAGAGTCAATTCCAGTACTGACTCAAGGAGCAAAAACTGTCAGCATGTAACATCCTCCTCCGTTGGACTGGCTGTAGGAAGCCTTGTGTTCAAGAACACGTTTCAGTAACTCAGTTCATTTTCTCACTAACCTTAACAGTTCAGTGAAGTTATTTTCCAGCTATCTGTGTTAAGGCAATCAATCTTACAGTGGATTCCTGAATGTCACATTTGTACAGGCTCATAATCTCCATTTCCTGATCTGCTTTTGCTTTCCAAATCGGCATAATAAATATTCTTTTGTGTTCAAGTATTCCTTTACTGGAACAATACAGAAGTTATTTTTTCATCCAGGCACATTCAGCCTGGTTTCTTTTTAGCTCTGTTATATATGCATGGCTAATAGTGAAAAGCTCAACTTCTTCACAATCAGATGAGGTCAGAATTTCATCACTAAGTGAGCTAAAGCAGAAGTCAGCAAACATTCATGGATGGGTAAAGACTGATCTTTTAAAACTGATTTAAAAATGTAAGTAAGTAAATAGTTAACAAAAGAACCTCTCTTTAAAACCATACACATACTTACAAAAAGCAAAACCATTTACCTACATGTGATGGTTGTGTTTTGTCTGCTGTTGATCTCTCAAGATAATTGTACCTTACAAGTAATGCACCTTAGAATATTGCCAGGAAAAGCAGAGTACAGAAGTTATGTAGACAGTGAAAGTAGTATTGAAACAAAAAAATACGTAAAATGTTAGCACAGCATATCCTGATTTTTTGGAATACTAAAAATACTTGATACTGCATATCAATTTGATATTATCGATATAACATATTGCTGTGTTTTTTTGCAGGGAACAAATGAAATTCTGCGAATGTATATTGCTCTGACGGGTATGCAGCATGCAGGCAAAATCTTAACTGACAAAATTAAGTAGGTTCTTATTTATTGTTAATAGATTTTAATGAACTGCACAGAGTGATAATTTTAACTATATCTAAGTGGGAAATGGTTGGGAAAAAACTGCATTTCTTAGTAAGTTCTCTGAAGGGCAGTTCAATGTATAGGGGTCTGTTTTTTTTCTTTTTAGTTGGCATTATTTTATTTATTTAGGAATCTTTGCTGACTGTATCTTACATTTCCAGCTTGTGTACAATTGTAAGACAGTAATTAAAATGACTTAAGATCTTATACCAAAGTATTACTTGTAAGACACAGTGCATACATAGACTGGTGTCTGCAACTTATTGTATTGACACGAGGAATGGGCCATGCTGAATGCTTTTAAGGCTGTGTGGTTCTCTGGAGTTCATAGTAAAAAGGATCAAAAGACTAAAACACTGCAGCTAACTAGATAATGCATTTATCCTGAAACTTCCCTTGCAAACCAGCAGATGTATTTCAGCAGCTGTTTTTTACTCAACATTTTAGAGAAATCAAGAAAGGAAACATAGGATTGGCACTGCAGGAGTTGGTAAACAAAGTAAGGGACTCAACGGGCAGAAAAGTGGATTATGGGATAATGGAAGAACGTGGTGGATTGGTGCATCCCAGCCTCCAGGTAAGAGCCAGACACCGCTCTTCTACGTTTGATCCATGTTACAAGTTGGTGCTTACTTGAAATTGATATAAACCTGAATTTGTTGGAATATCTACAAACTGCCCTCCATAATATGCTCAGCTATATAACACATTACTTTCCTGTTTAATGGTAACGTGGTTGTTAACTATGAATTTTGGTGAGCTATGGATACACTTGCTTCATCACTTAGTTCTTAGGGCCAAGAAGAAAAAAGGTGTTGGTGTTTTTTGTTTTTAAAGTTGCTAGTAGGAAAGGAAAAATTAAGGTATGTGGTGTTTTGTAATGAGC
This sequence comes from Meleagris gallopavo, assembly GCF_905368555.1. Taxonomy (NCBI): domain Eukaryota; kingdom Metazoa; phylum Chordata; class Aves; order Galliformes; family Phasianidae; genus Meleagris; species Meleagris gallopavo. The sequence continues at coordinate 5,042,197 of NC_139417.1, read as the reverse complement.
TGAGATGTGTAATGAAATCATTTTTTGTCAGCATATGTGGCCCTAGGTCAGCTGTGTCGGGCACACATGTAAGAGGATTTGCTAATCCTGTGCTGTGCCCATGGCACTGCTTTCACTTCAGGTAAACACACCGTGTGTCCTGCAGTGCCACCAGTGTATGTGAGTGGGTTGTGTTAACAGCAGTGATGCTGACCTACCTTGTGTGCTGGATGGAACACCTCTAGTACCTCAAACACAGAGACCACAGCCATTCATAGTACAGGAACTAATTAGCAATTGCATTCAAGAATTAATAAAAGCCAAAGGTGACATTGGAAACTCTCCAACCTCCTTACCAGCAAAGTTTGAAAACACGGGCAGTAGCACCTAATACTGGCTTCCAGGGGTTCTGTAGCATGCAGTACGTAAAACATGAATCGGGTTTGTTGGGCAGAAGGAGCATAGAAATCTTTCTAACTATTACTTGTGTAAGTATAAAGAAGACTATACTGAAAAGTTAGAAAAGTAAAATCAGAACTTTTTAATACACATCTTATTGCTAAAGTAATGTGCTTTAACTGGCTTTTAACTGAGTATAAAGAACACTATCTAACATTATGTAAAGGATAAAAGGAATACAACTAAGCAGTGGTTTGCCACTCAGAAAAGGCTCTGTGATTTATAATCCCATTAGGTACACAGGCCAAGTCTCTATCCTTTATAGCTGGGGAAATGTAAAATGCTGAATGATAGTCTTAAATGGAAATTCTTTTCATTGACTAGAAGTGGCACACATCCCAGCATGTTGGTTTCTGCTAGAGACTTTTGCTGCGGGTTTTTATTTACCTTTGGAGAATGTTCAAATTGTTTAAATGTACTCAATATTTTAAGTATGTATTTGTTTTATTTTTTAGGAGAGTGGCAAGAAACTTGAGGAAAATGTTTATTATTTTGGAACGACAGTGAGAGGCCTACTCACTAGGTTTGGCAAGGTAACAACAATATGAGTTTTATCTTCAAACTTTTCCTCAACTGGTCTCACTGCAGTCTGGAGTGGACTGTGTATAGCTAGAGCCAGGATTTCCTTTGCACAACTGATATCCATTGACTGAGAAAACATACTCCAACTCTATACTATCTTGATGTAACAAACAACTTTCACTTACTTAAGCAATCACTATGATCAGGTTAATGTGTCCTTGTATTGCTGTAAGCACAAATCCTGCTTGTTGCTGTGGCTATTCTCAGTACACTGCTGTAAGCAGTCACTGGAATCCATTTCCTAAAAGAAGAGCTGTACCAGTATGCTTTCTGTTACAGTTATTCATTCGTATTATACAGCAAACACATACATAATTACACCATGCAAAGCAGCTTAGCTAAAATAGGAGCTATGGCTACTCCAGATTTATGAATGAGTTCTGAGCATGCTTATTAGACTGCACCATGGAGCATTCAGCATTAACAAATGTGTGTGTTTGTTGTTTAGGGGTAGATAGAAATTCAAGTGCCAAAAACCACTTTGATTTAGCATTTACCAAAGTAGTTTCTGGCTGTAGCCAGGAAGTCTGGAAAAGGTGGAGATATTTAATCCAAAACCTACTTCATAGGAGTGGAAATTCAGTGTAATTACTTACCTGTCTATGCTCTAAATAAGTATGAACATAAATGTAGAAAGTATGGAAAAAAACCAATCTGATTGAAGTCTATAACCTGATCATTTTTATTCTTCTAGACCATAGTGGATGAGCAGTTGGCTCTGAAGAGAGTGTCAGATATAGTTATTAATTTGTATGCCATGACAGCAGCTATTTCCAGAGCGAGCCGGGCCATCAGCATTGGCCTAAGAAACCACGACCATGATGTAAGTGTACTTCAGTATCAGTCCCAGCCATCTAACATCTGTGCTCCAGGGATGACACTTCCTAACAAATCAGTAATTAGGATCATTCTGTTAGTTACATGTTTTGTAAGTAAGGTGCACTATATTTATACTTAGACCTTTCCTTGAGATGTTAACCTAGGTAACTTGTACAAGTCTCTAACGAGCTGCTTTTTCCTTGACTGGCCAACTTCCCCCTCACCTCTGACATACAGTTATTGAATTCTTTGCCTCACAAGTGTGATGCGGTTCTAAAAAGGGTGCTGAGCTATCAGACATTGCGTGCTCGTGTCTCACACTGGCTAAAACCTCAGTGACAAATAGTTTTCATTACACTAAAGCTACACTCTGCATTTGTTAAGGATGTGTATCTACTGCAGCAAACTCCCACAAAACTCAAATCAAACTGCACTGATTTGTTTCTCAACTGATTCATGGCTGGGTACAGTACCACACCACTTACCTCCCCAGTTTTCTGGGCACACAAGCTGCAATATTATCCAAGTATTTAAAATACTTTGACATACATACATGAATGAATTAGGATTTTACATTCTCTTAACCCTTCTAACATCATGCTGTTCTTCCCAAACTCTTTCCACATTATCAACTATTAGTAATTATTACTACTTTTTCTCATTAAGTGTCTGCACAGTAAACTGAGTATTTTTCCTGCGTTGTTAGGTTTTAATTTCGTAAACAAAAAACCTACTAAATTAATACTCTGTTTTGCAGGTGCTTCTTACAAATATCTTCTGCAGCGAAGCATATTTCAAGAATAATTATGCCATTGCTCAACTGCAAAAATGTAAGCTCTATAAAATACTTTTTGTACTCAGTGGCTTGCGCAGTCTCAACTAAAGTAGGTATTTTTGAGATAACCAATAGAACAGTTCTGCTCTGCCTTTAATTAGGACAAGGAACAGAGCTGGTGAGTGGAGCAGTCTCTGCTCTTATAGATGAATCCAGTATGGGGATAAACTATTTTTTCATGAAGAAGATTTATTAGTAACAAACACTCTGTGAAGAAAATATTAAGTAACAAATTGGGCATTTGACTTGTTCATCTAAATACTAACCAACTGGGTATTTGCTTTGTGAATGATTCAGTCAGCCATAATCAGAATCTTTTTAGAGTTTTCCTACCACTGATGTTTAGATACTTAAATTTGTATTCTGAAATCCTTTCTGAAAGAAATTTACAACAGCTCTTTTGCTTTTCCATAGATGCAGAGGAAAATCTGGATGACTACATTAAAAAGGCTGCAAAGCAGGTACTGGATAAGAGAGCTTATGTCTGTTCACACCCACTGGACAGGACATTTTAATTACTTCATTGACAGCTAATGTTGATGAATGTAACACAAACAACAACTATTTTCCTCCAGTTCAAGTATTTGATACCTTAAAAGTAACTGTTTCATGAATTTACTAAATGTAATTAGCTGTATCTGTGTAAAATAAGACTAAAACCAACTTGATACAAAGAGGATAAAGAAGGAAATGACTGTAACCTTCAAGTTATATTTTTAGAGATATGTCTGTTATATTTGATGCCAAATAAAAATCAATTGAGATCCAGACTGAGTTATGTTTTCCCAGGAAGCGGACATGGTTCTTTAAGCTTAAATCCACTATTTACACACCTTTAGAGAAGCACTGAAAGACTTGAAGGACCAGGACCAGTTTGGGAAGGACCTCAGCTGATTTTGTTCAAAGCACTGTGGCCACTCCATGTTGTGTACAGGTAGTAGTAGTAGTGCAGCCGCTTGCTGCTTGGTCACTCTTGTTAACTGATTGTTTAAGAGTCAAGTAAACTGGAACAACAAAAAAGTACTCTAAGATTAACCTGCATCTCTTTGATCCACAAGTTTCTGAAAGAATAATTGCAACACCATTCTATTAAGAGGCTTACTAATTACTACTGAATCTGCTACACATATCAATTACTGTGACCACATGACTTCATTCTTGTTATTCAGCTTTTAAGTCAACTGTTCAACTGACTAGAATATCAGGTTAGACATAACAGCTAATAAATCATTTCACAAATTGAAAAGGCTGAAACCTGACCTCGTTAGACATGACTTAGGACAAGTATGGCATTCTGGAAGAGTACAGTTCTGCATGGACTAAACAAGGAACTGAAACATTAGTATCTCTGAGTGTTTGACTGTGAAATTAAGAATAAAAACTGTTCTCCACAATAAGTAGTAGTACATCCATCCACTTTACATTCCATATTGTAGGTGAGATGGATGAATAACTAAAAGTTTCTTGCTAATGCTGTCTCATGATGTCATTTAGAAAGTTCAAACCATGAAATTTCTTCAGATTTCTAGGAGTCTAATTAAAACTGTAAAGGTAAAACTGTTCTGCAGTAACAGAATAATAATTTTTGTATTTCTTATGTTAGAAAAGCAGCAGATTAAATCTTTCAACATAAGAGGAAACACAGCTGAAGTGCCAGTGCCTCTAAGGGTACCATGGAGAACCAATTCTGTGACTATGTAGGTAACACACAGTGACATAGGACAAATGGTTACCAGTGGCACCCAGTCCCTTAATTTCAGGATTAAGGATCGAAAAGACAGCCTCCCAGGAACAACACAACCTATCCCCTACATAACTGATTTCATTTAGAGACACTCAAAAACTGATCAACCTATTAATTCATTATTACAGTGCCTCCACACTGTAACTCCTGACATATACCATATAAATGCTTCTGGGAGCTATTTCTAGCCATTAGGTTACCTTAATTGAAATCTGCACCTTTGAGCTTTTCAAACTTCTTATGGTCTCTGCTGTGACAGGGGATAATGTTCTCGTTCCACTTCAGGCTGTGGCACTCTTGAAGGCCTGGTATAAAGCCACTACAAACACTCTTCTTTCTTGGCAGGACATCTGAGCTGTTCTGAGAGTCCAACACTGACAGGGCTGGGATAGGCTAGGACAAGAAAACATGCTTTGTTCTGGAAAGCTTCTCTCCTCTTTCTTCCTGCCCTCTACCTCCATGCTTGTTTCTCACAAAGTAGGCTACTGGCAGGTACTGCACACTCACAAATGAGGCAAAAATTTTGTGACAGAAGACAGAAATATCTTCCCACAGGCTTCAGCAGGAAGCCTTGAAATATGTTTAACAGACCACTGTAGCCCAAGTTAAGTGAAGTCTGATAGTCAAGTAGAACACCACAAAGTGCAAGCTATAAATTATAAAATAAATTAATACTATTACCTGCATGAAATCTAGGAAAAAAAAAAAATTGTGTATTAGAAGTACAGAAAACAAGCACAGTCTAAGATGGATAAGTTTAATAGACTGAGGAGCCAAATCAAAACAGAAGGCAGAGCACAAAGTAGCATTCATTTCAAAGTCTGACATTAAACTAAGGATAGGCATTTTGCTGCTACACATCCATTTAATGCAAGAACTGGGATTTAGAACATTATCTTCAAAAGGGCGGAGAGGGTGGGGAAAGGGTGTAGACTCACAAGCTGCAGCTCTGCTTTTGTTATTAGCATTTTCATAATTCCTGTATTTGTTTTTCTAGAGCATTTGTAGCCAACAGAGCATTTCATTCCCCTTGATCTAAATCAGCTTTAAAAGCAAGCTGTGCTTGGATCATTCGTTTACAGGCAAGTACTGACTCTGCTTCAGCCAACAAAAGGACAGTTAGATGCAGGCCACCCATGCAGCTTTTCATATTAATGAGCACAGATCCTTTTGTCTTCCAAAACTGAGGTGTCTACGTCTGATTTTTGCACCAACAGGCTGACATGCAAGGCTCAGAAAACCTGTAGAGCACTACAGCAATCGAGCACAAGGTTAGACACTTGGCATGCAGCCAACACAAGTCCCTTAACCCCCAGATTTCATTAGGGAACAGTACAATCCCTTTTAAAGCTGTTAAGTCAGCTGGCCAAAAATCATTCTTCCTTTCTCATCCTTTCCACCCTGACATGCAAGTTAGTTAACTGAAATCCTCCCCCCTACTCCATTGTCTCTGACCACCAAAGCAAAGTAGTAGTAATAATAATTTTGTGCCATTTGATTTTTATTTTATTTTTTTTTTTTTAAGACCTTCATAAGTTTAACCATCAATTTAACACATATTTTTACTTCAGAAAGTGTTCTGCTCCATTAAGTGTCATTATCTGCCTGCCATAAAGTACACGACTGGTGTAGCTGTACAAAGGTAGGTGCCAAGATCAGCACCCAGAGATAGTAGTTACTCTTTACCTTCAAAATTAGTCCTGGCTTCCTGAGTGAGAATTTCTGGGGCTCATCTTTCAGAAGTCCTTGCAGCTTCTGTAGCTGAGAACTGGCTTCTGGCCCACGTGTGTGTAACTCAGCTGCTGCAGAGCACCGGTGAACTTTCAGCTTGGTATCATCAAATGCATTTTGCACAAAATGAGTAGCACCTTCACAGGGTCAAAATAGATTGAAAAGAGAAAAAAAAAAAACAGACACAAACAGCAGATGTTTGTAGATAGGAAAGATCAATTTTTGACTTAGAAAAGGGGTGCTTAAAAGCCTGCTATTGCAGTGAACATTTTTCATAAGGAATCAAAGAACAAATCATATTGGTACTAGAGTAATGGCTGGTGCCTGACAGCAAAGACAATTTGTAGTCCTGTGGATTCTGTGAATGGATTAGTTAATCCTGTCTACTTCCAGAAGCATTGTTCTGTATGAACCAACGGAGAAGAACTGCACTACTCACGTGTTTTACAATTTACAGGGTAACGCGTCAGCAGAAAAGTTGTAAAAGACAAACAATTTTAGTAATCATGAGACATCTATTATTTTCTGCCCTTAAAACATTCCAGTGAGTCTGGCTGGGTTCTGAGCAAAGAGAAACACACAGCAAACTTTTCAAGTTACTGTATCATAATTAAATGCAACCTTTTCTTTCACTGTTTGTGGGAGAACATGCAGATCCACACTGACCACCTCAGCAAGGCACACATGAGCAAGCTTCAGGACTGCATATCAGAGCATCAAGTTAAAAGCTTTGTTAGTAGCTAATTAACAACACCTTACCTGTCATTGAGGCTGTTGTCAGAGGGGGTTCAGGTGGCTTCCTGTACAGCTCAAAGTCAACACGCCGTTTGTCCCAGCTCCATCTGCCTCGTGACAGCACCGGTTCCATGTTAGCATGCAGAGCATTCTCCTGCCATTTCTAAAATAAATTTGAACCTCTTTAAGAAGCCTGCTGTCACTTTGGCTGCTCCTTTTTCAGCTTGTCCAGTTCTTCATCCTGTGCTGCTTAGCTGCCCTCCTCTCCGCTATCTTCAACAAAAGGCAACAGAAACGATACTGCACTAACTTGCTTCTGTAACTCTTGAATAGTTAATCTTCTCTCCCTCCTAGAGAAAGTTCATTCTCCAACATGATGGACTAGAAGAAAGCACCTTGTTTGCACTGCTTCACTTCAGTTATACTCTAACCTTTCCGAGAAACTACTTTAATTTGTAGAGGAAAAAATTAAATAAAATCTGCAAATTAATTGAACATGTACACACTCTTGAAAGAGAGTTTTTGAAAGGTAACCCTCCAAACATTCAGCCTGTTCCACTCTATGCTGTGACTGTGTTTAATAAGTTTTGCAAAACTTATTGATCCTGCGCAAAAAAAAAAAAAAAAAAAAAAACACACAACAATTTGTTCTATTTCCTCTATTTCCTTACCTTGCCAATTCTAAAAACATCTAAATCATCTAATAGTAGACCTAACAGCAGACCACATGTGCTTAGGTGACAATGCTGAAGACTACTCAAAACAGGGAAGAGTAAGTGAGTAAGCTAGTCAAGCTGACAGCCAGTAAAAAGGCAGAAAACAAGAAGTTAAATAGTAAAGAATAAATAGAAGAAGGGGAGGACACAGAGCAGAAAAAACTGATAGAGAAACTGATTAGAAAACTTCTAATAAAACTGGAACTACAAGCCACAAATTAAAGATGGAGGGAAAATAACTAGTGAGGGAATTTGGATAGATAAAGGAAGGCTACAATTAACTTGGCAGCTCATGAAGAACAGCCTGAAATCCATCCACTATGCAATGCAACATTAGCTTTATTGTATTTTATTCTATGTCCTCACTTTTATATGTAAAACAAAACTCGATGCACTCCACTGGTAATACTGGCCAACAGGTTTTCTGTATGCATTCAGAGCACAGTTTGCATAACCAAACAAAGCAGTGCCTGGGTGAGCTGGTCTCTGATATACACCAATTGCAAATTCAGATGTATCCCCAAATAGTTTGCCTGGGCTGTACTCCACAAGATGGAATTCCACATGCTAACACAGTCATCCTCTTTTAAGTCTCCCAAAATGCTTCTGTTCTCTTGGCTCATATAATACTCTGTTACCTCTTGTAACTCCTCCACGCGTGCCTCATCAGGCATCCGAGGGTGCAGGTTGCTTTCAATGCTGCTCTTAAATCCAGGAAATACAAATCCATCTGGCGACAGCCACATACTCCTGGATTTTGCAAAGGACTCCTTACAGGCAGTAGCCACATCAACTGGGTCAAATGTGGCTGAAAGATACTCGTGACAATAAGTGAACCTTGTTTTTGGCTCCTACAAAAATAAATAAATGGTAATGTGAAGTTCCCTTTGCTGGGAGAGGAAAACAATCAAAAAGTACAGAAGCAGGAACATTTCTTAAGGCTTGAAATAATTGTAGATAAAAATTATACAGAGAAAAGAATTGTCATTGAGCAATCAAAAAACTGTTTCTGAATTTCACATTACATTATGATCCAAGGATGGAAGACAAATCTTTAATATTATTTACTTTTGGTTATAAAAAAGTAACTTCAGGTTATATTGTGTTTGTGGGTATATCATCAACACTTCACAGAGCTCATTTTCTCTAGTGGATAGGAAAACAACATTTGTTATTTAGATTGAAGCCAGTAATTCTGAGAACAGCAGATAAATGAGATTCTTCAAGTATATTCACAAATGCCTTCTTCAGATAACTTTATACTGCATCAGCATTGCAATCCCTCAAATTTCACTGCTTACAGATGTGTGGAACTCAGAATTGTGACCACTAGGATTCCAAAGTCCACAGTCAGACTCAGAGTCCAACTCATGAAGAAGAGACAACTTAGCTACAATGGACAACAATAAGAACAGAATTTTACAGCAAGGAGCACCCCTTCCAATCCTACGTACTAATATGTAACTAACGTACTAATATGGAAATCTTGTGGGTCTATTTAATTCGTTTCTTCTCTTTCTTAGCCCTACACACAGCAATCCAAGGTCTTCCATTTTCGTGCCTCAGTTTACCTTTGCCATTTCCTGGCGAAGATGCTTCTTTGCAAGTTCTGCAGAATTCAGGCTCTGAGAGCTATAGTTATAAACAGATTTGCCATCAGCAGGAGAAATCCTGAAAGCTTCAAACTTCAGCTTTTTCATCTTTCCTTTAAGCTGGCACACAGCATCAATGTTAGCCTGCAAGGAGAGATTTTGTGTGAATTCCATCTGAGTTGGAAATTTAGAGTGCTACAAAAAATATTTCAAACAAGCAAATGATACCATAAACATTAAAAAGCTTTCAGAAGATGCTCAAGTAGAAATAAGTATTTAGATACAAAGTGCACAACAGTTCTTCATTAATAAAACTCTCCACAAGAGGACTCTATTAAAAAAGAAAGAAAGCTTTTTTTTTTTTTTTTTTCCAGCTTAGCCCCTCATTTTATCCTTGACACACTGAGACTAAAGGCAGTGCACTGGAGACAGGGACTCAGCAGAGAATGACTTCTGTTTACAGACATAAATCACTGTTCTGGAGAGCTGACGCTGGTCTTCATCAAATGAAATAAGATTAGTTTTTTCATTTGCATCATTCCATTAAAACCCCAGCAATTGCAGTTACATACGTAAGCAACAATATTAATTATGACTCCTCAAATTTCTCTGCTGACACAGTGTAGTTAAACCCTCACATCTTTTAATTTACTTGCCAACACTACTGAACTTTGCTTATGGAAATTAAGGCTTTGAATTCAGACTATGCCACAATAGGCAACAGCAAAAATCCACTGCATTTTGGATATCACTTCCTTTTAATGTTTAGAACCTCCCTAACACACTCAAATTTTTCAACTCAAAAGATTTTATATATATATATATATATATATATATATATAAATCAAACCTGTTATTTAAAAATAATTATTTTTCTTTTTTTAATCTTCAGCCCCTCTATTGTCCTCTTGACTCAAAGCATTTATAAAATAAGAGCTGGTTAAAGCATGTATACTCAGAAGACTGCAAACAACAAAATGACCCTATACTTAATCTATACAGAATGTTTAGACCAAAGACTGCTGCTGCTTGCATCCTGTTATGTTGTTACAAACAACTACCCGGAACTTAATATACCTTAAGATTGTTTTCTTTTCTAGCCTCAACAAACACCTCTCTAGCAGCAAACTAAAATTGAAAATGGAAATACTTAGAGAATCAACATCTTTCAATAATTCCAGGGCAGAACCCTTACATGGGAACACAGCTTTTAACATCAACGACAACTTCTTTGTGTTAAAAGCAGTCCAAACTAGCCTTCACAAACCATGGGATGGTGAGAGTCCTCAGCTAAGAAAAAAACACTTACTCAAAAAACACTTCAGACTCCCAAGAAACACATGTGATATCTCAGCTTGAATGTCTATCTGAACAGAGAGCTTTTCAAGTCTAATGTTTTCCCAGAGACAACAGAAGGGGCAGATGGCAGCCTGTAACAAGTCAAAAGAGTAATAAAATTATTCAAGTTCTTTTTTTTATTTAAAAGATCTGTCTTCAACTGCTGGTTTTATTTAGTTAACCATTCTGGCTGTCTGAACAAGTATTTTGCAGGGCAAGAGAAAGCAGCACAAGTTTTACATGGGCTTGGTTGACCTGGCCCCACAAAGCAATGAAGACTGTGTGACTGGTTGATGTGGGGGTGCTATGGAGAAGAACAAAAATAGGAACCAACCCCAAGAAGAAGTTGGCAAATCCTTTAAATAATCCATCAGTTTCCCTTCCACTCACACAGCACCTCCTCTATTTACTTGCAAGCAAGATTGCTTTTTCCCCCTTAAGAAACAGTTGCCTCTGCATACCCTACACTTTAGTAATGTTTGTACAATACTTAGAAATACATCAGGCTTAAAAACATTTCTAAGGTTTCAGGAGAAAGGGGTGTTAATCAAGATATGAAGTGACACAGCTATTAGGCTTGCCTCTTTCACATAACAAACAACTCACCCTAATTTGGTTTCTCTCAAAAGACTTTTTGTCTGCTATTTCCTTCTTCCACCGCACGTATTTTTCATTGTAGTCATCTAATGAAGAATATCCTGCCTTTTTCTCTCTGCTAACATTTCCTGGTGGTGTATAGTCAGAGGAAAATGAGAGTAGAGGAGGTTTCTGAGTGAAGAGATCCTCATCAGTTAATGGAGCTCCGTACTCTTGACTCAATGCTGCGATCATTTCTGCCGAGGGCAGCAGATCCCCCTGAATAACATCCCTCAACCTCTTACTGTGACAGAGGAAACTGAGCCTACAAACAGACATCAACATTTTATTAGTTTACAAAAACTTTATGACAAAGCATCACCACTAAAATTACTGGGGAAAGAACTACACAACTTGAACTATCTATTTATTAATAAGTTCAGGTCAGCTCAGATATGTGAGTATTTTGGCAGTGATACAGAAGGATAGCAGTTCATTACAACCATTAGGTATAGTCTAGGAATGTCACTGGCATTAGAATTAGATATAAGATTAGTTATTAGCTGAGGAATTCCTATTCCCTGGCTGGTGGGCCAATAAAGCAAACTTCCTTCATGCACGTTGGTTCTAGTGCACGACTCATATTTTTGCCAAACTTCACTAAAATCACCTCTGCTTCACCTTTATTTTACTTCTTTGCTACTCGTGACAAATAAACAAAGATATGCACAGAATGTTTGTAATGGTTTTATAAATTATATAGATAATTTATGCGCGTGCAGCTTTATCAACTTCTTTTTTTAATCCCCCTCAGAAGTTGTCAAGATGCTTTAAGACTAACAGCTGCTGCACGCAGACAAAGTGAGCAAACTGAGAGACTCAGCAATAAATCACATAAAAGAACTTTAAAGAAAAAGCTATGGAAAAGAAAGTTTCCCCAACTCACACAGAACCCTTCCTTATTACAGTTACCTCAGGAAAACTATTTATAAAATTTCCCACTTAGTTCAAGTGACTTTCTGATTCTATCAAGTCTTCTCCTTTACTCACTTCTAAATCTTCTCTCCAAGAGAACAGAGCAGAGAAATTAATCCTTCCTAGCTGATGCTTCTGACACCAGAATTCTCTTTCTTCTATTTGTATTATATTCAGGCATGTTCCAATATACTATCCTACTGATACAGTTCTTTAAAATAAAAATTTATGAATTTCTGCCCACAGAAGTGAGCTCACCAATATCCAGTTACCATTACATCAGCAGTTATAAAATATGCTTGCCTGTAAGCCATCTGAAATCTGAACCACTCATCACAGCCACAGATTGCTTTCATCATGGAAAAGATGAAGGAATATTACTTTTGATATCAAATATTCACTCTTCCTTCATAATATTTCTTTGTTTCTTGACTACAAATCTAGAAGAGTCATACCTGGACAAGGCTTGGAAACATGCCCAAGGAACTGCTCCTCTGACATAAAGCAGAGGCTGTTTCACTATACTGAAGAGGGGCTTACAGAGGTGGAAATGATAAAAGATTGCTTCCAGGTCTGCATACAGGCGCTGACTGAAAGACAGCTGTGAATTATAAAGTATTTCCAGTCGTCCATCTTCATGTCCATAAGTTCTGTAACAGATGAGGTTAGAACCATCAGCCCGTATCTCAGGTTTCCTCAGTTCTGCCATACAATTACTATCTCTCATGAAACCAACTGCCTTCTGTCCTTTAAATGGAATGTCTTATTCTACAGCCTTCACTTCACATGAACTGTTCTGAAAAAGTGATTATGGACAAAGAAAGAAAATATCAAAACCTTTATGTCATGAATGAGTTGAACAGATTTTTTTTTTTAAACCACATTACAGTCATCTCAAAAAAAGCTCACCTCACCTCAGTTTCATCTCTGTGCTTAATGGCCCTACTCAAGAGCTCTCTCTAAATATTTCTGCTAATATACAAAAATTCATACTGCAGCAGTAAAATAAAGGTTCAGTTGAAGCTACAGGTTACCTCTAACAAGAGATGACTTCTCATGTAACAAATAATTTCAGCAACCACAATGGAGCAACTTGCACAAAAAAAAAAAAAAGAAAGCTTCAATAACAATATAGCGATGAAAAAAAGATTTTTTAAACATGAAATTTGAGGGGGACTTTAGTTTTGCATTTGTCATATTTTCTCTTAAGTATAAAGGAAAAATACAGCTTGGGTTCCAGCTTCCTCACAGCTTTTAGATCCCACTGAGTATTAGCAAACAATGACACACGATAGATCACATGCCAGGCTGTCCCATGGCCAAATTCAATCAGGAGCATATTTGTATGGCCCACTGAAAATTAGGACAGGTATTTGGCCAACAGAAATAGCACGGGGCTACACATCAGTGTATGTGATGTCAAGTAAGCTAAGACAACCTATGCTTTGAAAGTCGGGTATGCTTTCTGCACATTATTTAAACTCTACTGCCTTTACTGTGCTGATGTATCATCAAGATGTGAAAAAACAGTTTTAAAAACTTTCTCCAATTTTTGCCCTCTCTTACTTACACATATGTAAGATAGCAGAATTCACTTAGAGAAGCTACAACTTTCAGCTGCCTATGGAAATAAACGATGAAGAACTTCACTCTTACCTTTCAAAGTGTCTATCCCAGAGTTTCTTGATGGCTTTGTCTTTCAACCCCTCCAAGACAAAGAGATGAGAAGCTCCATCCAGTAGGTGAAAGCCAGTAACAACATCTAACTCAGAAGCCTTCTTTAGTGTGCTTTTCAGTTTTAACGTATCAAGAGCCATTCTGATTATGTGTGGAGGATAACAGTCCAGCTGAAGGGCTGTAGCATTGATTTCTGTAATCTCTTCCACCAAATCATGCAATAAAGATGAATTACTGTAGTCAAAAATGTAGATTATACAACCGTATGGGCAATCTGCCACTTGAGCATCATCGCCTTCTGCATGCATTCTCAATGGCACTGCTATTTCCACTCTCACTTTCAAAAGCGAGTCTGCTTGTAGATAATGTCCCATAGGTAATAGAATCTGTGGATACTTCTTCCCTATCTTCTTACTTTTATCCTCTTTATTGAAAACAAATGCACTTGGAGTTGAACAGCTACGAATGGGCGCACTAATAGCCAAGTACTTTTTACCCAACAATAGATCAGTTAGACTTACTTTAGCTACCCCATGTGGATGCCACATTTCATTCTCTGTAAAAGAATTACAAACTGTGGATTTACAACCGAAGGGCCTCACTTCTCCTAGATTTTCATCAGCTTGAGCCTCCCCAAATAAAAAAGGCTTTTTTTCGTTGTCTTCAATTTTTCTATCCCTATCGTGAACTTCAATCTCCAAAGGTGGACCTCTAAGATACCTTTGTAATTCCCCAGGTTTCATTGTTCCTGTTAGAATTACATTAACATCCTTAAAGTAGACATGAGTTCCGTGGATTTGTCCATGAGTCTGATGAGCTGGAAAATTGTGAAATTTGTATTTGCAATAGGTAGGAACACACAATCTCTATTAAGAAAAAGAGAGAGAGAAAGACAGGTAATTGAAGTGTTAATTTCTTCCCTCTTCATTTTTCATATCACAGAATAATTGGCAAATTACTGTAGAGGGCAAAAAGGGGATGTACTTCATGGTACAAACCGTGTCTTTCAAGGCAACAAGGAGGCCATTCTGCATGCCTGGATCCTGGATTTCAGGAAGTTACTGTCCCCTTCACTTGTCTATTCTCAAATTTCCTGATTTTCCATACATATTTTAAAAAATAAAATAATCACAACCTCTCCTTTCTAGATTATTAAAGAAGCATGTGGGAGACTGCAATGACTCCTTGATACATATATTTCTATCTTCATGTATCCATAGGATTCAAGGCCTATAGGTAGTTATAAAATTCAACAATTATCCAGAGATACCATAGGGAATGGACTGCATCATCTCCACTGTTAGCCACTTAGTTATACATTTGGGGCTAAACTGCAAGATCCATTCTGCAATACTTGTGATTCTTCTGTGCAAATGTTCATCAGCATTAAGGCAACCAGCACAAAGAGGAAGCTGGTTGTCGAGGACTATCCTGACAACGCCTAGTTGTCAACAATGCATTATTTCACCACATTTAGCAAAGAAAACAAAACCAAAACTTCTGTGGTCACTCTGCAGACTGCATTGGAAACTATGTAGTGTAATATTTTCCCTGTTATTTTTCATAACTGGTATATCAATTTGCCTAGTCTGCCACAAAAGGCCTGCAACGTGAAACTCAATGATACATAGTTCCTGACATTAATATTAAACTATTTTTATAAAAACAACAACAAAACTATCTTGAACTATAGTTCTCACCTTTTTTAAAGATTAAAAAAAAAAAGTGAATGCTTTACAAGTTCAGTTATACTTTCAACACACAACCTGTTCTAAATGAGCCAATCATCAGGTACTGACTTGTCAGCAAATGGTTTCAAACAATACAGCATAGTGACGGAACTAAATCAAGATCCACTGCTCAAAAATAAAAATATGCTGACTACATGTAAATTATTGCCCTTGGAAAATGCAAGGATTGCAATTTTGTTGTCAGTGCCTACAATACATAGGCATACTCTGGAGACATCTCTCTCCAGAGTATGCCTATAGGTTCCAGCTTCCAAATATCTACCAACAAGAAAACTTCTCTTTAAAACCATGCCCATATTTTAAGCAATATTACTTCATTGGAACAAGAGAATTCCTCCAGAAAGAAGCAGTGGGATGCATTACCTGTAGCACTTCTATTGGTATAGGTGTGTTTGGAAGGCTGGTAGCTGAATAAATCTTTATAACCAGTGGATTCAATTCATGCCTTTGTCTTTCAGACAGAAGAGGTGTTTCTACAGTGAAAGACACATAAGCATCTAAAAGAATAGGACTGTTTTCTTCCAGCCGACTGATCACTGAGTTTTCTCCTTTTAAAAACAAAATGAAATATTACAGAAGTTGTCTCATCAAGGTATCAGTATTTGATTAAATTAAAAACCTCCACTGAATTTGTATTGAAATAAAACAAATAATAATTGCTTCATATATTATTTACCTTTTGCAGTGAGAAAGAAAATAGTATCTAGAACAATGCCAGAAGTCTCATTTGAGCTAAGAGCTAAAAGCGCATTGAAGTTTTCTGTCACTTTGAAGATGCAAATATTCAGTTCACATAAATATTAAAACAGTTTAGAGGCTTTTCATCACAATTTAAAGTCTCTGTTAAAGGTACAGAAGCATATTTAAATGTTTCTGGATGTTAAATTTTGCTGTATGTACTCAGCAGCTGAGTTTCATCCTCTGTGACATCTTGGCAACTCTGTCTATGAGCACAGAAAGATTTAAGTCACTACATACAAAAATAGGACAACATAATGTTAATCTAGTTACAGTCAGAAAGCCACAGAACTAATCCACTTTTTTCTGACCAACATCCTATTTCCAATATGTTCTCAACAGATTAAAAAAAAAACAAACAACTTAGAACTAAACAGCTCGTTTTCCACCAGGCAGACCCACCAGCACAAGTGCTTCAGACACACACGGCACATCTAACATCCTGTTCCCTCCCTGCCTCTTCCTCACAGAATAATACCTGAGAGGAGAGGCATGAGATCCAACTGCAGTGAAGCAATGTTTGCCCTAGTAGTATCCATGTCCTTTTTAGCACCAGCATCCCTTCTACCTGTTGATGGAAGGCAAGGTTAGACCAAGAAGGAAGGAGGAAACAAATTAAAGTTTACTGTAGGCAGATACTGTAGGCAAGTTACGTGCCCTTAGAAAAAGATGTCAATTCTTCTCTTTAAAACCAACTTAGGCTAGTATTTCAATATGCTCAGAACTCCTCTGCACAGTTCACTGAATTTTAGTACATGAAATCTCAAAAAAAAAAAATTAAATTTACAGCAGCAGGCATTAAAAGTTAATGGAATTACCAAGATTAAAGTTACATTTGCCATCTTACTGTTCTTCCTTTTCACATAGGTATTATGATGCACATATAATATTCTTAGTAACATGTAATTTATTGTTTCCAGAAACCTCCATCTCTTCACTTCTTGCCCATAAAACAGGAGTACTGCCATTCCTTTAAATCCCAATGATATCACCACGACAAACTAATCAATATCCACAATTTACTCAGATGGTGAGTGATTATTCCCAACATTCCTTTCACCCACATTCAATGTTTACATAATCAATACAAGCAGAACTAGTCCCAACCTCCACCTATGTCACTCCTACCTTCAGTCACTCTCAATCTGAATGAGCTACAACTGAATGTTATCATTCATGCTCAGTGATAAGCAAAATGTCCTTTTTATAAAGTGTATTGGGGTAATGTGAGCAGGAACCCTGGGACACCATGCTAGTTTTTTGGTCAGACAAGCACGACATTTAACATGGGTGATTTAATAGATATGGTAGCACTCATTGTTGCTATCATCTTTCACAGAACCTTAGTTAATCGTAAGCTACAGATGAGAAAGCAAAGTATCTGTCAGTGGAGATGTGTTTCTTCATTTAACAGCATGAAGGAGCACTAGAAATAAACATGGACTATAAACCACAGATGAAAACCTGGCCTCTAGTGGCAACTGCAGCACAAGCAATGTGGAATAACAAGCTTGGTAGTCTCACAGTTGCAGCAGATGATCCAGCTAAAACATTAATTTTCAAATGTTTTACAAAATTTATCATTGCACACTCATAGTCCTTGCAAATAACCATCATTTCACCACTGGAACACTTTAAGTGGTGGAAAAGGGCCATCAGCATCCCTGCTTTATTCTACTGGCTAAGAAAACAGAGAGTGTAACTTGCTTCTGAAGAAACACAGAAAGCAGAGACTAAAATGCAGGTCTGGTAATACACACTTCTCTAATCTTGAATTCTTTAAAAAAAAAAATGCACAAACAAAACGCCTTATCTTTTAAAATCTAGCTTAAATAAACCCTATGCCATAATTCCATCCAGAACTTACCATTAAAGGTAGCTGTCTTGTCTGTTTGACGCATCAGAATTTCCACACTGCTGGTTGTTTTCCCAGTTTCTTCTGAAGTTGTATTATGCAAAGAAGCAGCTACTGCTTTCTGTTTCAGAAGTTGGGCCTTACCCTCACACCTGTTTCTAGCAAATGAGACACAAACAATCAAAATTAAAACAGAATTACATGTGGCTTTAAAAGTAAATTAAAAGTTACAAATATATCCACTAAAATAAGAATGATAAGGCTGCTTCATTTGCATCAATAAAAGAAAATCACAGCAAAGAACCCAAGACCCTGGAAACCATCAGAATACACAGCAACCTCCAGATGTTAGGAGTTGGTGAAGGAAGTCGTACTGTGGAGTTTGTGAAGATAGCATGGAATTTATTGGCGGATTTGCTGGAAATCTCCCCACTGCACACTGAAAAATGCATAGAAGATATTGGATCATGACGACTTCCTTACGTATACTTTTGACATAAAGTGAGTGACAAGGGAAAATGACTCTTTAGAAAAGACGACTCTTTTCCAGGCATTCAAAATATCAGCAAAACTTTGCCAATAATAAAACTGGTGAAATGTAACTTTCTGAATCTC
The DNA here is from genome assembly GCF_905368555.1 of Meleagris gallopavo. Taxonomy (NCBI): domain Eukaryota; kingdom Metazoa; phylum Chordata; class Aves; order Galliformes; family Phasianidae; genus Meleagris; species Meleagris gallopavo. The sequence continues at coordinate 5,023,480 of NC_139417.1, read as the reverse complement.
AGATTTGCTTTTAGAGCAAGCATAGCTTCCTTGTCAGACAAATCCCTAGTCCTCCACAAGGAATGATCATAACAATAACAACATTCCTTTGAACAACGAGATAGAAAGAAACATTCTTAATACAAATAGAATTAAAATGTTTGGGTGTTTGGAAGAGCAATAGTGACATACATAAAGCTCTCCATTGCTAACAATACTCAAGAAACACTTTGATTTTTTAAAACTGCTGTAGCTTCTCAAGTCTTGAATCTTCTAACTTCTCTTCAATTTCAGAAAGTTGAACACTGATTGTTAGAAATTTGCCACTAAAATTCTTAAGTTAGTTGTTAGATCAAAAGAACAAATTATCATTCCTAAAAACAGAACAGAATAAATAAGGAATGCTATGACAGCACTATAAACTTACCTCACTTCTTTCTGACAAATCATCTCATGCCTACATCAGCTTAGAGATGACTTTGGCCCAATACAGATTTATAGCTATAGTGTTGAAGCACTGAGTTCTCAACCCAGAAAAGACTTTTGCTAGCAAACTCTTGCTGTTAACACTGTCTTTGATCTTTCAAGAACAATTAAGTACACTGAACAATAATGCTTATTTTTGCCACCCACTAACTAACACATTCCTAGGTCCTCCTGATCTCGGTGGCACTATCTCGTATCCCACTGATCAGAAGTCACCAGACGTGAACGAAAGGAAGAACTACACGAACAAATAGGTAAGTTAAGCAATGTTTGATCGTTTATGTAATTTTTTAATAAAAAGCTACTTCACTGCAAGTATACTGTAACACTCTTGATGTACAGCAAAGTAGACAATAATGCTTTTGCTCCTTCTCTGTGATCAGCAGGCATGACTGCAAAAAGTGTTACAGCAACAGTCACCCATCTCCAAAACCACTGTATAATTGTAACAAGCTTAAAAGAAACATTAAAAATATGCATCCTCAACTATATTATTAGGACATGAACACTTTCCCATGGAAGTGTAGCATCCTTACCTTACTGTAAGGAAGTCATCTGCCTTTGAAGGATGTAGTACATTATAACTTGAAGTTCCTAGTCCACTCTGATCAGTTTCTTCTGTGAAAGTAAAGCAAATTCTAAATTTGCCTACTTTTGACAAGTCTCATAAGACCAAGAAAGTGCATCTGCAAAGCTCTGGGAAATAATGCAAGCTGTATGTGTAACCCAGAACCACAATCTGTTTAATTTTTATCTTTGTGCCAAGGCTGAGTTTGAATAAGCTTAAAATATATAAAATAATTTGAGGGATTTTGACAGATCATGCAAGAACAAACATATGATGAAATCAAGCTTTATTTCCTAGAAATCCACAGTAATTTTCATTCAAACGAAACTAGGAATTAAAAATTAAAATGAAGTGTATCCAAATAATATTTTGTTACCAGCGAATGTCCTAACTCTACATAAGTAGGCACTGATAACATTATCTTAATGCATATCCATAAGAAATCATGCATTATTTTTCTTAATTCCAATAAATTATTCCAATAGCTATTCTAGCAAAGCAGGGAGAAAAAGAAAGAAGTGACATGCCCAGCATCCAGATCTCTTACACAATACATAGAAGTGCTCCGATACTTGTTCGGTGTTTATATATGCCACGAGTATGGTATACTATAACTAACTGGCTTCAGATGTCATTTAATTACAGAAAAACAATTTACAGTCACAGACCTAAGTGTTAATTACTCAACATTTAGCCTCACAATGTATCAGTCTTAATTACAGGATATATGTCCTAATCACAGAGAGATCAGAGTAAATCAACATAGTATGAATGACAAGAAAAATCTGCACTTAACTAGCTGAATAAGTGTCACACAATAAAGAATAAAATTTGCCACTATCACCAAGCAACGATGGATCAATAGAATATTAGGTTTTTACCTAGCTATATAAACAGGACACTGAAAAATTATTACTATTCACCTGTTTCACAGGGCACAGTAGTTGCACACCCAATAGCACACATGACTTTTTAAGGTCAACAAAAAAAACATTATGAGACCTTCACAACATTGCTTTCTTCCTTAATGTAGACCAGGTGAGCACTGAGGGCATTTTCCATTCATCTGAACTGGCAGCTACATTCCCATCCTTTACCTCCTAGTGTACTGTCTACTCACACTTCATTTGGTCCATCAGTCCTCTCTCAACCTGTCACCAGATGGCACTACCACCAGAATGCAGATGCACTCTGCCACCTCATTACACCAGCAATTTGTCTGCTCCTATTTCGATGATGCATGCCATGAATTGTTAGAAAAACTAAAACAATTTTATAGACAAATGAGATAAAACTGGTGACTCAGTGTTCCCCACAAGGACAGATGCAGTGTTGCAAAAGATACTAAAGGTAGGAGGAAGCCATGTTTTCAGATGAATCCCTGGTACCTCACTGCACTTCCCTTTAGAGAATTCTACCTAAATACTTGGCAAGTCCCAAGATTCCATCTGTAAATCTAACAAAAATTATAGATGTAACAGAGGGAGAGAAAATAGTTTTACTGTTTAATGGTGAAAACAAACAGCTAAGTTAAAAAGTACTTTGATACCACACACTTTTGGAGTTGACAGCAAAGCACTCTGCACAGTTCAACAGTGCCCAGGTGCAAAGAAATCTTGGGAGCAGCTTTCGAGTCAGTGGACTCAGTAAGGCCCCAACACAAACAAGACTAGCAGTTTTTAAGATGGGGCTACAAACAACACAGCCACTAGATGGAGAAGTTTTCCCCTTCTTGGTTTAAAGAGTGCTGCTGCAGCTGAACACCACACCACACTTTTCAACCTCCTGCAGCTCTGCACCAATTTCTCAGCTGGCACAAGGCAACACCATAAACTCCATAAAATCAGGATCTCATCAATGTCAGGAATAAGATTTCATACTTCACCCTGCACTAGCAGTTCAAAGGAAACAAAACATCCTGTACTGGACTTCAGATAGCTACCAAACAACTGAGAAATAGTAAAAAATGAAGAAATTTGTCCAGGCCAAAGTTCTAGATGTTAATACAATCACTTCCAAACATGAAGCAGCAGCAGAATAAAACACTATTTTCTAGTGTTCCTTAAAAACCTTACATGAGCCAGCTAGAATTGAGGCACAAAAGAGATCTGATTCAAAGCTATAAGAAAACTGCTCCAACTGTAATATCCTCAGCCTTCCTACAACACCTTGTTCCCTCAGTAGAATCCCTCAGTCTGTGTCCCTGCTTGCCCATTACTCAAGTTGCCAGTTACACTTTTTCTCTCCCTTTCAGCCCACAAACCAGTTCTCGTTGTCATATTATACCTTTGATTGAAAGGGCTGAAGACCTTTTCTGTGCCTTGGATTCCTTTGCTTCTCTAATTCTTGTACAGCTGGGTGCTGGCTGATTCCCTTCAAACAATTTTCTTTGCAGCAGCACTGTGTGTTTTACTCCACCTACCAGGAGAAGGAAAAAAAAAAAAAAAAAACCTTGATTTTTCTGCTTGTTCTGTTTGGGCCACTCAAGTTTTGAGCAATTATTTTCCCATGGCACATGGGAATGAAAAGCACCAGAATTACCTAAAAGCCTGCTGAAGAATCTAGCATTCAACGGTCTCCTCAACAATGCATACTTTAGGAAAACATTGGGGCAGGTTAGGCTTGTGAGAGCTCCCAGAATACTGGGCTTACCCACGAAGAAAACAGCCCTGACATGAGATGAGCAGGACCTCTCCACACAGACTCCTGCAACAGTGCAACTTCAGGAAGGAAAGCATTTAATCCCCCGTTGCCAAGCTTTACAGCAGCTGTTCAGAAGAGAAAGAACTACTGACAAATTTCCATTCCTCAACAACAGCTACTGAGGTGCTCAGTCTATCTTACAAACACAAACAGACACAAAGCACAGTTATTCACAAAGCCCACCGTATCTCAGCAAGTAGTATTAGTTCAATCAAAAAGAAACCCGAGCCATGCTAATTGGCATTTGAGATCGTGTAGCATCACCAAATAACTATCCATTGATACATAGAGAGAAAACAGTTACAGTATTCTACTGATAAAATTAACTTTACTATTCAAATGTGCTTAATTTAACAGTAGTTCCACATCTGCTGAAGGATACCCTATTTCCTATTCACTTCATCTCATGGTTAGCTCTCTGGTATGTATTATTTCATACATGTCTATAAGAGCTCTAACAAGGTCTCTGTCCTCTAATTAAATTAATTCAACTAGTATATCAACTAGTAAAAATTAACTCAATTGCACAACAGAAAGATGTTTTTGACACCACTGACCTTCAATTCAGCATAGCCAAAACTTAGCCATAAATTGAAGTTACAAAGTTGTGGAGGGTAACAAGAGGAAGAGATGAAATAAAGATGCACAGTATAAGAACACAGCTATACAAGTTCCACATCTTCTCGGGACAAAAAGATTAAAAAAAAAAAAGTGAGCATATTCACTACTACCATTAGTATCCAATGGCTTAAAATAACTCCTCAATTCACAAAGGTTCAGGTGACAGTCCCAGTTACATTTCTCTACCTTTAGAATTTTCAGAAACTAAAGCCTCCAGAGTACATACAAGCTAGAATTATTTTAATGGGAATGACATGCAAGTATCAGATAATCGCATCAGTAACTTAGTAATAGGTGTAGTCACAGCTTCAAGGAACATTTGATAACATACCTATTTGCATTAGACTTACCAACAGCCTCTGCATCTCTTTCTGCTGAGGACACATCTGGTTTACTAAGCCTTGCTTCTGAGAAAACCTTGTCCTTGGTGTCCCAAAGTTTTAAAGTTATTTTATGATCTCTTAATTTTATTAGAAATTCATTAGTGACATTGACATTTGTATTATGGTCCCAGGAGATCCACATCTGGTCATTTTCAAGCCATGGCACAATAGTCTATTAAAACAAAGATGAACTCCCATAAAGGCTTTCATCAGAATAGAAGTAGTTAAATTCACATGCTGACCACTATCACTACTACATTTAAAGTATGCCTTTCTAATGTCTCCAAATCATGCTAGATCTTACATGAACCCCCTTGTTGTGTCAGCACACTTTGATGGATTCAGACAAACCATTCTTACCAAGCCAATGTCTGATATGAAGACCAGCAATTAAGCCATTGTTCAGCAAGACACTGAGCACCAGTGGCTATAAAAGCTAAGATAGACACTTTAAAACAGGTATTAACAAAGGAAAACATGAGCACTGCACTACACAGCATTTCCTATGTCTCTTTTACATGTCATTCATCTTTCAGCAACACTTGCTACATAGTTAACATAATTGTACTATGAATGGTAAACATATATATTCATATGGTAGACCTATATGTGTGCATCTAACAACCTGTACATTATAGAGATTGTTCTCATCCTATTCTTGTAGCATAGACAGGCTACAGACTTAGCTCATTTACACTATAGCCTATCCACACTATTGTTTGGCTTGTTACATAAGTATGCTTACACCCTACCTACTTAAAAGTCAGGTACAGTTGGCAAGGGAAAGATGTGACCATGTTACCTATCATACCTTCAGTACTAGGAATGACACAGAATTCTTACGTTGTACTCATTGCTGATCAATGAGAGGCAAGGGAGAAGAAAGACTGGGTAGTCAAAAGTACAAGAGATTCTTAAAAAAAAAAAAGAGAGAGAGAGAGAGACAGAGGGAAAGAAAATCATCTTCCTCCCAACAAAGATCAGATAATTCTCATTTTTTCCATCTTTTAATGGAATGTGCATCTGCTTTTAAATTACTACCTTTGAAGTACAAACATACAATTCCAATATCTACACAAAAGTAATTTTATAATTAGTATTATAAAATTATAAAAACACTCTAAAAAACAGCAACCTCTGATTACAAATCTAAGAAGTTCCTGGTGATGTAGATTAGGAGCATACGTTTCTACACTCAATACTTATTTCTAAATCTATATGCGCAAGGATGGGCTAAGCAGTTGTTAGAACATACAATTACAACAATTGTTGTAATTGTTGCTCTGGAAAACATCCTCCTGCATCCCATATATGATGTGTGGGATTACCAGTCTTATCATATCCTTTACCTTGGAATCAGACTCTGCAAATAGCTTTGCAACCGTCCCGAACACCATCAAATCCATTTTTCTAGGCATGAGATCATCTGGTAGGAGGAAGTACTCAATGTGATAGCAACGCTTCGTTCTTAGTTCATCAGCTGGAACTCCCTTTCCTCGCTTATTAGGAGGACTGGTTGTCATCTGCTTTTGCTCTGGAGAAAATATAAGAATCATCTGGAAGTGTCAGATGTGATCAAATATGATAATTTCATGGGAAACGCTCTCTGCGTTGATCAAATGGCAACAGGAGTTAGAAGTGACAACACAAAAATGATGACCACAGCTGCAGAACACAAAACCCTTATCCCAGAGCTCGACCAACCACACAGCTCGTATTCGGGTTTATCTGCCATAAGGGCCCACAAAATGCCAGGAACTGCTCCTGCCACCCACTCCTCCCGAAGCATGGCCCCGTGCCTGCAGCTCCCAAAGCACACGTGTCCCTCCACCCAGACAACAGGCATAAAGCAGAGCTGGCCAGAGGAGGTTGCCTGTACCTCCTGCTGCTTTACCCAAAGCCTCCGTGCTGCAGGAGATCCATGCCTAATCTGAAAATCTGCTCCCTTCTCCTATCGTGACACTCATACCCTTAACTACCCAAACCGAGCACGTGTGTAAAAAACACCTTTGTTTTCACCGTTACACAGTGACTGATAACTAACAGCTAACACTTGAGTAACCGGCTGCTGAGGGGCTGTTGGGAGACATTTTCAGGCAATGACCCCATGATACGAGGCTCCCACGTCACACTGACAGTCTCCTTAACAACTTACCCAGAAAAATCCAAATCAGCTGACACCTTTTCTAACACTACCTCCTTAAACCACTGAAGACGAGTTTATAAAGCAATAAGTAAAGGGTTCACTGGGCCAAGAACTTACTGGTAGCCGAGGCAGGGATAGCGAGCGATACGGTGAGCACGCACGGCGCGCGGCGGGTGCTGCTGGGCTGCCCCGCGCCTCCCGCAGGGCTGCTGCCCCGCTCCGAGCTCGCACAGCTGCTCCCAGCGCCCAGCTCCTCCTCCATCTCCTCCTCACCCGCTAACTACTCAACTAATCTTTACGCTCCTGCTTCGCCATTGTGCGGCCAAGCAGCCGGTTCATGGCGGGCAGCCCGCAGCCCTCGACCCGCCGGCACCTGCCCGCGAGCCGCCCCCCGCTGAGGGCGGAGGAGGACGGGCGGTGCGCTTCGGCCGTCGCCTCGTTACCGCGGCTTCGTCGCCAGGAGCCGCCCCGCCTCGTCTCCCGAACGGCCGGGCCTGCTTTGGGGAGCTCCGCTCCGGCCCCACCGCGCTCAGCCCCGGGCGATCGCCGCTGTTTGCAGCGCGAGGTGTGAGAGCAGCCGCTGGCGTTAGCGGATCAGTAAGACACGTGTTCGCTTCCTGCTAACTTGAGGAGCGTAACATCACACGGACTCTGAAATACGGACAAACCTGAGAGATACGATCAGAGATGTATTTAACCCCGTGCTACTGTCGTTGGAAAAACGGGGCGAGCTCTGGAGCAGGAACCCAACAGACGAGGTTTGGCTCTCACCTCGCCCCCTGCTCAGCACAGCACAGCCAACCATCCCCCAGGTGTTGCTCAGAGCAGCAAAACCACTACGGGTCAGCTCAGTAGTTACAAACCAACTCCAAACATGACATCTGGACTTCCTCCACAAACAACAACGCCCAGTTTTTGAGATGGGCTCTCAATGTTTAAGGCCATTTGGCAGTATTTCATACAAACAAGGCAAAAAAAAAAAAAAAAAAAGGGAAGCAATTCATCTCACAGATCCCTATTCTCTGTTTTTCTACACAACCATGTCCCAAACCTGATTGTTGGGCTGATGTTGGAGAAGCAGCAGCAGCAGGGCAGAAACTGAAATGCTAATGCAATAAAACATGATTGTAATGGAACACCTTCTTAGACAAAATCATCAGTGTTTTGGGGAGCATTCCACGGGAAAGAGTGCATGGATTACTGTATGCCATTCCTGTACCTGTCACTGCCTCCACACATGGGTTTTTGCAAATCTCTTTCAGACAGATCCAACAGCAGCACTTGAATTTTTCATGCAGAATTGAAAATAACAACAGACACACACACAAAAAAAGCTATAGTACAATGGAAAGCACATCAGTAACTGTGGCACAGCAAAGTCCTAGGAAGCAACAAGTAAACATAAGCCCAAATGCAACAGCCACAGAAACAAACAAAAGAATCTGCTTACCTTTAGAAAGCCTCAGGTAGGTAGGAACATCCAGTGAGATACTTCTTGCCTCTTGCCTCCACTGCCAACCATTAAAGAGGTCTAGGAGGAGGTGGATCCTGGCTCCACCCCTTCTGGGCACTCAGGTGCACTGCATTGCATGCACCTGAGCTCCCCTGGGTTAGCCCTGCTTTCCCACCAGGGGCTCCATCACTGTTTCATGCTGTGACTTAGCATTTCTGCTACAGGATCCAACTCTTAAAATAAGTTTGGTCCTCCTTTCACACCTATTCTAGATCAAAGCCCAAATCCTAGATGCCAGCCTTCCATTCCAGTCCTCAGAGCTGTTTTGCAGTAGATACACCTACTGGGTACCTGCCAGACTGGGCTAGATACCAACTGCCACGCTTCCTTTTTAAATACAACCGTGAGGACACAGGCAGTGTAGCATATCTCAGAGCCAATTACAGAATTGCCAATCCCACTGACTGCAGACATACCCTGTGCACAAAAGATCCAAGTCTACTTCCCTGCCATGAGGCTTGCTCTACCTGTGTCTTCTGACCACCAAGCAGAGCCCAACCAACCACCAGAGCTGCAGCTTATGCAGAACACAGGGGCATTTTCCCCTCTTTCTGACAAAGCTGCACCACCACGGAAGGAGTTGAAGATATGCTGAACTCAACAGGAAAAAGAGAGTCCTAAGCTCCATTGTGGCTTAGAGAAAGTGCAGGCAGAGTCTCAAAAAGCAGTGAACAGAACCAAGAAGACCCACTTGTTGACAGACCCCAGACAGCGGGGCAGGAAGTCATGTTAATGATTCCTATCAGGCAAAGGCTTTGAGCTGCTAGCAAAGTGTGTATAACTTCAGAACAACAAGGAAGGGGAGACATTCACATTCCTGATGTTGCCCATCTCTGTACAACACCCAGAATGCCATTTTTGGGCAGTGCATGCTCAGACATCCAGCTTACCACTGGTAACTGATCCTGATCCTCCAGGAATTCTGGATATCAAGGGAAGCCAGAGGGATAGAATGGGTCTCAGTGCTGATGCTGAAGCTTCCATTGCTCTCCTTGCATCTGCTCCTTACTGCCACTGTATTTCCTCATCTGTAAAAACAGTAATCTGATATTTAGGAATATCCAGGAGTAAGTGTGCACTAAATAGGCTGTATCTAAGTAATGCATGTGTGTTCTGAGAATCTACAATCTAATTTACAGCAGAAATAAAGACAGCATCAATATTTTAGGAGGAAAATACTTTTCTGCAGTGATTTAGATACATACTCTGAACAGGACTCACAACCTCGTGGCAGAGGCTCAGATCATGTCTCTGTTACCTGCAGCCTCCATGAGAACCACAGACTGACTCACTAGCTGCAGGAGCACAAAGCCAGCAGTGACACCAGGACTGAAGCACCACAAGCCATGCTCTGGTCTCACTCATGCTATAGCAAATTATTGCAATTCTCCCCCTCCATTTACTCTGAAATTTGTTCATAAAATAGAAACATTTATCTCATGAAAACCACCAAAAGAAAAGTAGAAAGCAGCAGACTTCTTTTTCTTTAATTAATGTAGAAGATCCTTAAAACTGCTCCAGATGCTGAATAGCTAAGAAATGTCAAACAACACATCTGGTTGTTCAGAGAGCTGCAGCTGTTTCCTCTGTAGACTACGTAATGTTGTTTCTTCCTCCAAGTGGATTACACCAAGAGAATGACCAGAATGTAATTAGCAATGGTATTATCTCAGGACAAAACACAAACTGCAGTCAAGTACCTAAGATCTTTCATTAACCTCAGTGGTTTCCAACGAGATCCACACAAGAATCTCCCGACATCCATTCTTGTCCATCTGTAGTATATACAGTTTTCTTATGTTCAGAAGCTCACTGAGGTTCCCTAAATTACTGAAACTCCTTTCTGTTTGCATGTAGCTGAACATACAGAATATCTTATTACACAGATTCGAATTATTCACACTTGCATTAAATGAAAAAAATCTGTGAGCAGGAACAGACTTACATGACAGACAGGGACATTCCATTATGTTTTCCTTCTTTCTCTTACTGTGTTGTGTACACAGGGCTGTTCCAAATACACTGCGAAACAAAAAAGACAACGCCTAACATTTTAGGAGTTAGAAGAAATTGAAAGAACATGCCAAGAACAACAACACATCACTAATATTATTTTAGCTCATCTCTGAAGTTCCTTGTAAAAACAACTGTTTCATAAACACCAAACAATTAAAAAATGATAACAGTATGACTTTGTTAGAACGGGTCAGAAAAAGCACTACATTTTCACTTTTCTCCTTGGCGGGAAGAAGTCTGGACAAAAGAAAATAATTTTTACAGTAATGAAGTGATTTTTGCTGCAAGATGAGTGCCCTTCACGGCCAAACAGTTCTGGCTGTGTGCAGCACGACTCAATGACAGCCCACACAAGTGTGCTGGGCTTACTGATACCCTGGGGTATGAGACACAAAAGCAAACTGAGCTGATCCTTGGCCCTGCCACATATATAAACTGTGAAATGAAGCATAAGCACAGTTAAATTAAGTGCAAAACATTTTTCTCTGTAAACACAGTTTATATGCCTTTCCTAATCCCACTGTTACCTCATACAATTTAAAACAGCTTTCCATCAATGATGTCGGCAGACTTAAGTCTGATTGTGGCACCTATAAACCTCTTAAAATAAAAATCTCCAGTTAATTAATTCCAAACACAGTGTTTTAATATACTTCTAATTTTCAACTATTATCACAATGCTGCAGAAACAGTCACTCCACCCAAACCATGCTTTGCCATCAGCTCTTATCTGCAGTTAGGACTCTTCTCACATCCTATCATGCTGAAGTGCACAATCAGAACTAGAAACAGAAAGTCCTTGAGCACTGGGTAAAATGTTGACATCAGGGCAAATTCAGAGAATAAGTGGGGGATCAAGCAAACCTTGCCAGGCTTGGGTAAAACCTGAGTCTTGCTGAGGTCAGCAGTAAATACAACATTTGTCATTACACTTAGAGTAAGCTTTTCTGTATGACTGGTATCAGTAATGGTGCACTGGAAAAAAGGCTGTGTAGGAATTCATGCTGATGTTTTATGTTGTAGTTGGGTTTTTTTGTTGTTCGTTTGGTTGGGTTTTTTTGTTTTTTGTTTTTTTTTTTCTTGTTGCTGTTGTTGTTTACTGGTTTCCTTGTTTGCTTTAAAAAAGTTGCAAAAAGAAAGTTCAGTTCTACTGAATCCAATCCCATGGTTACAGGAAGGGCATTTCTCTGGCCCAGTTGCCTAGTGTTGAAATTATTGGTTTTGGCTGTTGGTTTTTCTTTTCGAAAACATGATGCAAAACAAAACTGTCCAGCATCAGATCTTTTCTTGAAAAAGCAAATAAGATACAAAGACCAAATGCTTGGCGGTTTTTGCTATTATCTAATATCTGCTTGCTTTCAGAGGTGAAACTTTGTTGGCATCATTCTAACAAACTCATTTTGCTGATGCAGTGGTAAAACAGAAAGCCAAAGATTCATTGTGCCATTTACACCTTTCGTTCTTTTAAAACAGAAGAATAGCAGATGGGCAATAGGAAATTCAATTAAGGCCCAAATGTTCCCCAGTGTTGCTAACAATGCCTCTCCTCTACCCAGAGATACCACCAAGAAACCCAACTGGAAACTGGTGCTGAAGGAAAATTTATGCTGACATGTTTATAGCTTTGCAGGGAGTCTGTCAGACTTTAAAGCAATTATTTCAACCTGATAAATATTTTTACAATTGAAACTAGCTAGGCCAAAACAAGCTTAAATTATGGCATTGTCTTGCTCCAGGGCCTTTATGCTTTAGGTGGTGTTTGGGATCAGCCCATTTGTTGTGTATGGATAACAGATGTGGATTTACATAATATCTGCTAAAAACATTCACAGTTTATGTTCTGTCTTTCCTGTCTCTTTCTTTCTAGCACTGGACATTTGGTGGACCTTAAGTTGTGATAAAATAATTATCAAACTAAGAAGAAGTTTTCTAGGTATACATATCTATGATAGTGAAAATGAATATATACGTATATGTTAAGCATGAAAAAAACTTATCAGTTCATCCAATCACTCCTCATGCCAATCAAAAATGTAAGTTACTAATCATATATCAATTCAAACGAGAGGACAATATCTTTGTATCTTTAAAGATACAAGAATACCTAGAACAAAAACAAACAAAACCAGAAGTAAATCCATAAAATGAACATTAGGTTCCTAATTACTGCAAAATAAAAAGCCACACTGCTGTTTTGAATCATAAACACACAGAAGATCATTGGTGGATAGAACTCAGCCTTTAGAAACAGGGAGCCTGATTCTGTGGAACACTGAGTTCCCTGGAAAGCACTCTGGGTCTTGCAACATAAAAACCAGAAGGAGACATTCAGTGAAACAGCTTTGTATGCTGCCAGTCTACCAAGTTAAATGATCAAAAATATGATTTTTTGTAAAGAGGAAAGTTAACAGACTTTCTTGTAAAAGATGCTTTTTCTTGATGATTCAGTCCATTGAAGTGGATCACTATTCTCATCCAACTGTGGTGAGTGCAAGCAGTTTCAGTGCCCTCAGAGCACCAGCAGACCTCGTCTGCCCACAGCCACCTCCATAGGAACCCCACCCACACTCCCTGTCCAGAAGCTCCACCTGTGACAGACTTGGTTCTGCACTGAAGCCCTTCCATCAGCCCCGGCTCTCTCACTGCTGTTCCTGACCGGACTTCCCAGATGGCCTTGGACCTGGCTCACCAGCTTGCCCTACCTGGGGCTGTCTATGGAGCCTGTTACCACCACCCCAGCTTTGACACTGCATTCAGACCGAGGGCACAGCCCAATCACTGCCAGCCTGTGGTCTGTCCTGCCTGCACAGCAGCCCTGCTCGCTGCATTCACCAACCAACCTGCCAGGTGCTACTCTCAGCTTTCCCCCACCCCTGGTGGCTGCTAATGCAGGACAGTGTGTACAGAAAAGATTTTCAAGCACTCGAATGGAACTGGGTGAAACCAGGTACACCCTCTTCATCACACTTAACTTTTAACAAAACCCTTCTCCATAGCTGGAAAACAACGATTGTCCTTTCTTTGGAAAGTAGGATGCTCCATGCCTGGAGGTGTTCAAGACCAGGCTGGATGGAGCCCTACACAACCTGGAGGTACCAGATCTGGAGGTTGGTGGCCCCGCCTGCAGCAGGGGGGATGGAAGTCAGTGATCCTTGGGGTCCCTTCCAACCCAAGCCATTCTACGATTCTATGAAAGTTCCATTTCAATCCGTTTAACTTTCCATTAATTCACTTCTGTTACAAACAATAATCTGAACACAAACTAAAGCCATACAGACACTATAACAGCAGAGTGAATAAATAGAGTGTTTCTCGACTTGTAAGCACACCGGTCGCACGAATGTAGTTGGAGCGTTCACAAGTGCTACTTGTCAAACTGCCTTTCGCAGCGTTGTCTTTTTGCTCACGTCCAAGAGCAGCCAGAAAGTCTCCAGCTAAGAAGTCAGAGCTGACCGCCGCACCGAGGCTCGGGTCTGGGGGAGCGGCCGTGGGCAGAGCCGCGCGGGGCGGGGCGGGGCGGGGCGGGGCGGGGGCAGCTGCTGCAGCTGCCGGCGGAGCCGCGGCCGGGCAGGATGGTCGGCGGGCGCGATGGAGCCGCCTGAGGGCTGGGACCCGTACGGGCGGCCGGCCCGGCGCACGCAGTGGCTGGTCAGCGCCCTGGCTTACCACTACGGGCTGGACCGCGGCGTGGAGAACGAGATCGTCGTGCTGGCCACCGGGCTGGACCAGTACCTGCAGGAGATCTTCCACCACCTGGACTGCGCCGGGGAGGGCAGGATCCCCGGCGAGGATTTCCGCACGCTGTGCCAGGTGCTGGGGCTGGAGGAGGCGGCGGAGGCGGCGGCCGACCCCGAGGAGTGCGCGGCGCTGTGGGACGGCCTGTCGGCCGAGCTCACCTTCCGCCAGTTCCACGCGCGGCTCTGCGGCTACTTCAGCACCAAGGCGGGCAGCGCCGTGCCGCGCCTGCCGCTGGGCCGCGAGAGCGAACACATCGAGACGCAGATCCGCCTGCGTAGCCCCCGCCGCCGCCGCCGGCGGGACGCGGCCGGGCCGGGCTCGGGGCGGCGCGGCGGGGAGGCGGCGGAGCGGCGGGCGGCCGGGCCGTGCTCGCCGGAGTGCTACGAGGAGATCGTGGCGCTGGAGCGGGCCGAGGACCGCATCGCCAAGCTGGAGGAGGAGAACGGCAGCCTGCGGGAGCTGGTGGAGGACATGCGGGCCGCCCTGCAGAGCAGCGACGCGCGCTGCCTGGCGCTGCAGGTGAGCGCGGTGCGAGGCGCTGCTGCGGCCCCGGGCTGCGTTCCCCCTTGGCTCTTCGGGCAGAAATGCTGTAGGCTCATAGCTGTGGCAGCGTTACATCTAGGCGACGCGCTGCAAACCGTCGTGCTAAAATTGCAGGCGGGTTTAACAAAGCTGTATGTATAATGCTGCTTTTTCCAGTCGCGCAGCAGCCAGCCAGCCCAATAGCATTTAGACATAACTATTTTTTAACTCACAGAAGCAGCTTTGGGACCCTTATACCTGCATAAGCAGTTACTTGTTCATAAATGCTTGAACTCGGAAACATTAGCAGTGTGTTTTCCTCAGAGCGTGGACATCTGAGCCCAGGGCTGGAACCAGTTCTGCTGGGGACTGATGAACAGCCCCTGGCTGCTGTGCAGGGCCCCAGAAGTTGTGGCCTGTTCCTGCTGTACTGGCTCGAGTGAAACGAGCACGTACTTAACAGCAGTTAAACTACTGTGGCATGAAATAGCACAGAACAGACAGAGCACTCAAGGGCTGTTTCCCATTCCTGGTGACTCAAATCAGGATGGATTTAATACTATTACGGCACCCATGGAATTCTGCTCCATGTCTGCCACTTGGCATTAGCTGGCTGGCCATCTTCATAGTATCCAGTACAGAGGCAAAGGATAGTTTTACTGTTTTCAAATGGAAAGTCAGAGGCAGACATGAATTATAAAATCGTAGAATGATTTGAGCTGGAAGGGACCTCCTTTAAAGGTCATGTAGTTCAACTCCCCTGCAATGAACAGGGACACAAATGAAGTCATCAGTCAGAGGCCCCAGGAGGAATCAGGAGCACAAAGGTGAGAGAGAGCTCCTGAACACCACTAGCTGCTCTTGGTCTGCTTCTGCTTAGCACAGCTTAAAAAAGAAAATAATCAGAAACTTTTTTCCAGAATTCTTGCCTTTTGAGCACACACTGACACGGTAACATTAAAGCTATATAGAAACTGCTGCAAGAATATAATTTTCCTCTTGCATCATTCAAAAATTAAATTTGTAGATACATATTTTAAAACTTTCTTCCAGAGATTGTTTCCTTGTCTCTGTATTGTGCAAAGGTAGGCAGTTTGTTACTCACAATGTGATTGAATGTGATTGAATGTATGTGATTGAAGAAAACAAACAAAAGACAATTAAGCCATTTTCAGTCTTGATTAAAATGGCAGCTGTTTTAAAATACATAAATTTGTCCCTGCTTTATGCTCCTGTTCAACACAGGTAGGACTGCGGAAAAGCCACGCTAACCATAAGGAAGAGGGATCCTGTTTTATAGGGAGTAAGAAACTGTTAACACAGAACCACTCCCAGACCAAGTGCCTTCAGAGTGTCCTGAAAGAAGTAGAACTCATCCGGAGCTCCAGGGATGGGCAAATCGAAGAAGCAATTAGATTCAATCAAGAACTAGAACGAGAGCTGAAGAGCTCTCAGGAAGCACTAGTCAGTCTGGAAGACTGCAACCGTAACCTGAAGAGGGAACAAGCAGAAATGAGGAAAAAGGTGGAAGAGGCGAGACAGGCAGTCCGTAACAGTCTTGGCAAAGTGAAGGAGCTAGAAGTAAAAGCTAACGAAGTGCCACATTTGCAAGTATACATTCAGCAGCTAGAATCTGAACTGCAGCACTGTAGGTAAGTTTGAGCCTGTCAAAAAAAATGGCTATAGAATCACAGTATGTAAACACAATTTAACTTGAAAATCACTGCTTGTAACTTAATGAATCCTCAAATACATCTTCTAAAATACAGGCAGAGGGAAATTAGGATCTACTTAGCAAGGTAGGAATCTGAAAGCGAACACAGCACATTCATTAGAAAGTAAGCCAAAATATGTCTGCTGATCTATGGAGAGCTGAAGTTACTCCCCACACACAGGGCAGTAGAACTCAATGGTCATACTCAAGAAAACCTCAAAAGCAATTCTTAACAGTCTTTCAGTCTGTTTCTAAAACACTTGATTTTTCACCTAACTAGAATAAATTCAGTAATTTCCCACTGGCTAAGTTACACATACAAAACCAGCTGTAATCAGCTTGCTGATGCTCCACTTACTGCTAAAGCTTTTCAACTTGTCATACGAATTGGAGAAAAATACACAAGCCCAACCTCTGGCCATTAAATTCTATCAGTGAAAAAGTGATGAAGTCACAGCAGACTCTGGAATACTCAAGAAGGGAGAAGTTAAAACACTTTCATTAAAACCACATTATAATACAGTGGGAGTCTCTGTTAAAAAAAAAAAAAAATCATCTAACTAGAAACCAGTTTTTGATAGCATAAATAAATATGTTTCCAAAACTAAGAAAGTCGGTCACAAACTTAGTGGTGCACTGGTTTTGTTGCTTTTTATCTCAGATAAAACCTGATTAATTAAAGCCTGGATGTTTTTTTGTTGCTAGGCAGGTGATTCTGCCTGAGTTTCAAATGACCTGTTGAATTAAATGTTTATATTTTTATTGATCTGAAGTAAAGCTAATACTAGTACTAAGAGTACTAAAACTAGCGTTATCATATGTTATCTATTCTGAACTCCTTGTCTCTTCCTAAACTGATACTTCCTCTGTTTGCTTATACGAAGAGTTCATACTGAGTTATTTGTAGCATCATAGCTATTGTACTGCCTCATGAAGTAAGGAAATTCTAAAAATAATGATTTTATCCGGTGTCTATAAGTATTGTGTATGTTAATATCTCTGTGTCTGCGGAAGATAAAAACATTTATTTTCAAGTCTATAGGATTTTAAAAACACCATCGAGTCACGTAATGTCCCAGATGACTCTCATTTACAGGAATGTTGGGATGAATGAACTCTTGCTTCTGAGGTAGATCACAGTACTTTCTAATCTGTCAAGTTCTCCCTGGCATAAACAGAACAGACTTAAGAGGAGTTCTTGTGCTGCAGAATTAATTTTCCAAAATACGATGAATCATTAAAAATCACCATCAAATAGGTGGAGATGAATTGCTTAAAGAAAGTAAGAAACTTTAACTGGACCTTGCAGAGCAGGAACTTTTATGAGTTACATCAAAACAAATAGTGGGAGTTACAAAATCCAAATTATATCTTCTTTGTAAGATATCTTCATCTGTAGTAATTTATTTTAAAATTGCATGGTAATTTAAAGTAAATATAAGGTTCAGGAAAGATGCTGGATGGACCATGCAGCTTATTGACCCTAGGACCAGGGCAGCATCCACATGCAAGACCTTTTAATGGGTCTTGATTCCATGTTCGCCATAAAACATTTTCATCTCTATGTAATACAGCTCTTGGCATAAACAGCCTAACAGTGGAACCACTTAATGATGGTTATGACTTGCATGCCTGTGGTCATAGTCCACAATGTATGGAATGCTACAGTTCCACATATTCGATAGAGTGGTACAGAGATGCCCAAAGAACTAGAAAAACAGTAAATAAAGCAATGCAGAGTTCTGTCTTACTGTGATGACAGAGCTTAACACCAGCTTGGTTGTCTACCCTATGCAGCCATTGATATAGCTTCTCCCACTCAATTTATTTGCTTGCAGGTGTGGTGCAGATGTCAGAAACTAATTTTGCTCACAGAAACCAATATTCTGTTGTGCAGAAACCCAAAACCTTTGGGCATAGCTTAGTAGAGATGGAAGGAAGCTTACGCTGAGGGAAAGACAATGAGTTGGCCAAAGCGTGGAGATGGAGAAACAGCTGCTATATCCTGCAGGTTTCTCAGACCAGACAGTTGATTGTAATTTCATTTAAATTGGTAGGTATTTAACTATGTTACTACTCCAGTGGGCAGTTCTCTGTTTCCACGTGCCATAAAGTTTGTAAGCATATGAGCGGGATCTAGGTATGGTAAGAACTAATGCTGCAGGGTAGTAGCAGAGAGAAGTGAGTGGGGATTTAGTATACTACAGAAAGCATTTAAGGCTGCAGATTTGTCTCCTGAGAATTTACCTCAACTGGCTTGGTATGACCACTACTTTAGCTCAGGAAAAGTCCAATTTCCTTCAGAGAGGACCATACTCAATAATGAGACTAGTCTATGAGTTTCTTCTACTCTCCTCTTTATACTTTAATATTTCCAAGGCAAAGAAGAAAATGATTTCTTCTCTAGATTCCAGTTTTCAAAGCTCTGTAAGTGCCTAAATCCTGCATCTATAGCTTCATTTTACTTTATCCGGCCATCAGTTAGTCCTGGAATCACAATGACCTTAAATTATAAACCCTAATTCAGGAAACAACTTCAGCATGGAAAAAGTTTGCATCTATTCAGGAAAGCATTTAAGTACCTGCGAGTGATTAAATATTTTCCTGAATTGGAACCTATAAACAATCACTTTTTCTGCCCATAGATTCCCATGTCTGTAGATCGCGTGACAAAAGTTTCTATCACGGTGTCTGTTAAATATTTGCTAACTGATGGCTGTATGAATTAAAAACAAGTTGGTCATTTTACAGTTTGCTGCATCAGGGTTTGAAATTTCCCAGTCACGTTGCTAGATTCCTAAACCAACCAAAGACTTTCCCTACCCTAAGATGCACACTGTATTCTTTTGTGCATGTGTCAGGTTTTAGTCTCCTGTTTTCTCCACTGTTAAAAATTTCAATTAATCTTTAATTATTGTTTAATCCCTACCAATTTAACGAGTCAGCTGAGACAATTCAAAGGTAAATTTTGAGAAAATTCCTTGCTGAAAAGCATGAGTTAAATTCATTTCAGAGCAAAAAGACATGTCACAAGAAATTGTATGTCTTATCATGTGGTACTGTAATAAAAATATGTAATTCATTACATCACTATAGAGAAGACTTTAAGAGATTTTGCAGGCCCCATATTTATGCAGGTCTTCACAGAGTCTTATTTTGAACTGGTACACCTGATTCCATTTTCCTAGGTATAAGGCTTGTCATTCGTTGTTACTAAAGCTCAGCTTCCAGAATGCTGCCATTCCCTCCCAGTTTGGTGTCAGTTGTACGTTTGCAAGTTGGAAGCACAAAAGAACATACTGAATGTGGTACCAGGACAGGCCCTGGCTACCTCTGCTGGACCGATTCTCTTAATCTGAGAGCAAATCACCAACAGCTATTCCTTGAAATCTTTTTTTTTTTTCCCCCACAGTAAATTTTATTCCAGCTCAAGGTGACACCACCCATATATTCTGATATAGTCCTGTGATACATATCATAGGAATGTCACACATAAAAATGCTAGCCACTACTCCTAGTTTTCCATTCAGCCATTTTCCCTGTCAGAGAAGGAAATAAGATTGGTTTGACATGAATTGTTCTTGCCAGATACAAATTGGCTCTGTTTTCTATACTACATTGTAGGTGGCTGAAAAATTGATCACTTAATAAAGTTTACCGTTTTTTTCTTCTTAATAGCATTGAAGGGAATAATAGGATTTAACAGCCTTTTTTCTTTTTTTCATCTTAATGTAAGAAATAAAAGGAAGGTTCATTTTGGATTTACACAGACTTCATAATGGAGATGTTCACAGAACTTTTATGTTGCTGTGCTAGCCAGCAGGACAGTAATTACGTAGGTCAGTGAAAGGGGCCATAAAATACCAAAAATGCTTCCCATATGCATGGTCTGTCTCCCAAATTACTTAATTATCCATCAGCATTTCTACGTGTTAATGAGTAGAATCTTTTTTACTTGGAATGCAGTGTGGCTTGTTTCTTTTCCTCCCTGTCTCTTATAAATGTGAAGAAGGAAGCCTCTATAGCATCATCTCCCCCATCTTCTTCTCTAATGAAGTTGTCAGTGTTCATCTTTCTAAATAGTTACGCTTTATGTTATCCCTACAACAGAAGTATTTCAATTTTTCTTTTCTTTTAGGAGACAGTGTCCTGATATTTTCTCTAACTCCTCTGATTATCCGTATCTCTAAACATAGCAAGATGGACCAAACAGATCCAAATCAATAATACAAGAAAAGGAAAGGAATATGGAAATATTCCTAACCAGTACAGAATCAGTACTCCTAATTGAACAAAGAAAAGCTCTAGAAAGGAACCCTATCCACAAAATAAGGTGTAAATAGTAGGTTATTTCCAATCTGAATGATAATGTACATTTTACATTTAGCCATTCTGTTCTTTTATTCAGAAAATTAGATCTTGAATAAAAAGAATCTGGACAACTTTCTACTCGAGTAGAGTCATCAATATCAGCTACTTGCTGATTGTAAGCTGATATGCATTTTGGGAATTTATCAGATGGCACAATTTAAATGGAGCCTTTGAATGTATACTTGTAGGACTACACAAAAGACTGCATAGAACCACAGCTGATAAGTACATCCTTGGACTAGAGCAGTGACAGTCAGGGAACAATGGTGACAGTAAGAACAATGACAGGAAGGTGAACTCATGAAGATCAGAGACATTAAACAAACTTTCTTTATAGAGTCCTCGTCTCTAAGAACATTCAGACTTCATATGAACTCATGATATTTTACTTTCTAATATTGCTTATATCTAATATTTTCTTCTACCTAAGACTGTGAGAAGTTATATATTACGTAGAAGTCTGCCAAAAATGTCAGAAATTCCAAAGTTTTTCAAGAAGTTAACAGTAGCAGTTTATGATGTTCCATCATATGAGCCTTAGGCTACTTGCATGTCTCTAGCAATAGGAGAATCATAAGCTAAACAATCAAATCAGATCACTACTCTCATTAGGAACAACTTAAAGAAAATGTATGATTTTATAAAACGGGATACTGGGACGTATTTTTATATGTAGGAGAAATAATTGTACACAGAAGAAAACGTACAGCATCTTTCTATGGAAGGATTAGTTTTATTTTAAATGCAAGAACTGGTTTTTTAATATATTTATATTTACTTCCCATAATCATAACAAAATCTTTACTTTAAATCCATTAAAACTTACGCAAGTCTGTTTATCCATAAGGAACTTTGCATGTTAATTCTGACATTTGACATGTAGTCAGTTTTCTGGCCTTCTTCAGTGCTGCAGTCATGATTACATGGGGAAAGCTTTCCCTGGTTCCTCACTGAACCCACCTTTTTATCTGGCTGGCCTTGTTTGCTGTGTTTGGAGTTATTCACAATAGCAAAGGCACATCTATGGCACCGACCATTCACTGGGCTGGACATGCTTTCACCGGATCCAAGGCTTCTCTGCAGCTGTTTGTGGAGTGGGCTGGAGCTGTCACCCAGCAGCCCCCATTGTACAGCCCTTCCTAGCAATTGGGATGTTAAAGTGTGCAGCCTTGCTGTAGTCAATAGCAATAAAAAGGCAGTCTGAGCCAAAGGAATTAACTTTGTCGCTTTGTCATCTGCCTTTTAAAGCCATTCTGTGCATCGTGTGAATCATTCTAACCCCTCCTGCCCCACTTGTTGCCAAGGAGTGTGCAAGTGGCATTACTGCAGCTCCCGACCAGCCCTGTGGGACAGCCCTGCACTGTTCTCCCTCTGCTGGCTGCCCAGACAAGCACCCTGGGCTTTTACAGTCCTTCACCCAGAAAAAAGATGCCTTCTACTGCCAAACTTTCCAGGTGCTGCTATGTGTTATCCGATTGGGATTATGCCAGCAAAGTGCAAAGATCAATTTCATACACTAAAGTAACTCCTTAACTAAAACAAACTGCTCTCTGATGTACACCTTTCACATCATTTTGTAAAAATGCACTCCCTGCTGGAGGCTGTGCTCACCGCTTGGAACAGTCACCTCCTCACAGTTATTGCCAGAACAAAAATTCAAATGAAAGGCACACAGATCATAAACAGTTCTCAACTGCATTGCAGTTAGATGAACTGCTGCCTGACCCCTCCTGTACCAAACATGGGTGATGTGCCACTGGGTGCCACAGGGCTTCCTGGGTGCATTCTGTCTGAGGGCCCAGCTGGGCAGTGACAGAATGTCACCACGTGCACTGCTGGTGTGCTCAACTTACAGACCTCAGAACTGCATTAAGCTTGATAAGATTGGGCTTGCAGTAGTGATGCATCAGATCCCTCTGCATACAGATACAGGCAAAGAAAACTAAAGATTGCATCATGGTTATTCTGGGAATGGAGTTGTCAGTTTGACAAGACTAGGATTTATGCATCTTTCTTGACCTGAAAACCAACTAACATCAGTGTATGAGAGCTGTGTAAAAAGAACAATTATATGTTACCAAGCAGAATGCATCAGTGAGCCAGGAGCATGAAGCCTCCTGTCAGAGAGTGTGGTAGCTCATTAGGAGCCTCATGATCCAGCTACAAGGACTGCTAGTGATGCCTGCAGTCACCTGTTTGCCTCTATCTTGCTTCTTACACAAACCTGCCCTGTTCTCACCACTTTTATGCAAAAGAGCATCTGCAGATAGGGAAGTTTGCCTAAGCATTTCAGTTTTCCCTGTCTTACTAACACAGCTCTGCGTGACTGGGCCACACTGTGTTTCCTGAGGCTCATAAGCTCATATGGTCAGACCTGTTGGATTCACTCTGCTTTCCTCTGCTTGTAGGACTAAAAAGACCATAACCATAACCAAGAGATAAATCAGTTACAGATTGAAAGTCTTCCAAATCTTCCTGAAAGATGCTTTATTTTAAAGAGCCAGCCATAGTTTAAAAACTTGCTTTTTCTACAGGTTCCATTTCTTCAGTTTAGTAAGACAAAGTAATACTATATCTTAAAGTAGTTGTTCATGTTCAACTTGGGTCTTTTAAGTCAGTCTCCCTGGACATGAAAGACTGACAAAAATCTGAAGTGAAAATACCAGAGTCTAGATGCTGAGAGGACCAGGCTGCTGACAGTACTGTAGTCAGGCACTCAA